>NC_092708.1:383530188-388475188 GCF_047496885.1 Scyliorhinus torazame
AGATAATCTGTTTCAGTGATGCCAGTTGAGCAATAAGAATTGCTCAGGGCAGTGGGGAGAATTCTCCGTAACGATCATAGAAGCCTGGGAGGTTCGGCTGCTCCCTCAAGTTGTACTGTACCTTTTCAGTTGGCTGGACGGCTGGTTCTTGATGCACAGCGAGGCCAACAGCACGGGTTTGAATCCCCTACCGGCTAATGTTATTCTCAACCTTGCCCTTCGCCTGAGGTGTGCTGGTCCTCGGGTCAAAACACCGCCAATCAGCTCACCCCCTCAAAGGGGAAGAGTGGTCATCTGGGGCAATGGCGACTTTTACAATCCCTGTGGGCTAATGAGAAATCGGAAGATTGATAAACGTCCCAAAAGGTGGCGTTGGCAGTATTACTCCTTAAAATGTCACATCACTGGCCACCCAGAGTGAGAGCTCGATCGCAAGTTGTGTAATTTGACCCTTCCGCATTTGAGGAACGAGGACATTTGAGCTGAGAAGTGCCAATAGATAGGATTTGCAAAAAACTTGCAAAAACCCTTCTGTCCTGAGTTTCAGCAGAAAAATATGTAGAACACGTCAATCCTTAATTCTGAATGCAACAACCCCGAACCTGACCTTATTGAGAAGGCGTGAGACACAGTGTTTATCGCGGCTCTCAATTATCCATTAAATAAGGCCAGATGCAACAATAGAAGCGGAACAAATAAACCCGTGGAAGAGAGTGCTCAGTGTTAAATGGAATGATGAGCGATAGCCATTTTTCTTTGCTCCTTCCTATCAATTTGATATTCTGTTTCAAACAGATTTATGGGTGGTTTTCAGCTGCAGTGCAAGCTGCGGGAAGGAGCGGTCTGGTTAATCAGTATTAGTTTGAACAGTGTGAAGGTCACCCAACTTGGCCCCAGGCTGTGGCGGACCATAAAGCTTCCCAGCTCCTGCAAGCGTTTGCGAGCAGCGTTTGCTCTCGTTTCCAAAGGGTTGCTGTTGCAGAGCGGTGCAAATTAATGTGGTGCAGCTTGCAATCCCTGCTGCCAGTAATCGGCAAAGTTTCCTGTGAGGCTTTTTCAGCGGCTCATTTAAGAAATGTTCGCATAACTGCCAGATTTCCATGAAGGAAGATAATGGTTTCTAGGTCAGGTAATTTTTCTCTCTGGAAGAGTAAGCAACCGTAATAGCGGAACATTATTTTCAGAGAGCACTTCTAAGTGAGCAGATGGTGGCCACTTCCATACTGGGAGAATGGGGGGGGGGGGGGGGGGGGGGCGATGTCTTTGGAGAAATTGCACGCTCAGCCAGCAATTGATCATGGAATTTACAGTGTAGAAGGAGGACATTGGGCCCACCGGCCCTTGGAAAGAGCACCCCACTTACGCCCACACTTCCAACCTATCCCCGTAACCCAGTAACCCCACCCAACCTATTTGGACACGAAGGGCAATTTAGCGTGACCGATCCACCTCACCTGCACATCTTTGGACTGTGGGAGGAAACCGGAGCACCCGGAGGGAACCCACGCAGACACGGGGGAGAACGTGCAGACTCCGCACCCACAGTGATCCAAGCCGGGAATCGAATCTGGGACCCTGGAACGGTAAAGCAACTGTGCTAACCACTGTGCTACCGTGCTACCCTATTAGATATGTACTTCAAATTAAAATCCCAGCGTCGTTTCCCTTCCTCCATCTGCCAACAATGTTCCTCTCCTTTTTTTATAGAATCATTTATGCAGGGGCTGCTTGACTGTCCACAGCTAGTCCTCTGGTACTTTTTCTGGGAAACCAGTTTTCACCCGTGAATTTAGACCAGGCATGTTGATCCTTTATTTTTACGATGCACAATTAATCTCTTGTTCAAAAATCCCATTAAAACCCTCATTGCCTGCTAATTCCTCTCCTCTTATTTTGCAATGACAGAACTCCAGCTGTCTTTTGGTAGCACAGAACTTGAGTACTGCTGAAAAAAAAGAGACATGTCAAAGCTTTTCTTCCTGGACTCATCAGGGCACTTCGTAAGAGGATAAGGGGAAAGTAAAAATTTATATGCACCTATATTGATTCACAGGGCACTGTTCTTTGCAGACAGGAAGAATATGGACACACATTGGGGCCTATTTTCAGCCCGCGTTGGCCATCAGTGGGAATGGCGGCGTGGGCGAAAAATGCGGCGGTAATCGGGGAACGCGATTCTTGTTGGTGAGATCGCGTCTCCCGATTTTCCAGGACACTCGCCGGTGATGTAACGAGGTTCCCGCCATGGAAGATCAGCAACCTCATTTAACTGCTTTAGCATATAATTAGCAAGCCCTCCCGCCAGGACAACATCCCCCCCCCTCACCCCCCCCCCCCCCCCCAACATCCCTCGCCCCCGGCCCATTGCGTCACGCCAGTATGATTTACAACAGATGGATAAAACCTGGCGACCTCACCTCCAAAGGGGATATTGGAGGTGAGCGCTCAGATCACCTCACCCTCCGAGGGGCCACCAAAGAGGATGCGGGGGATCCAGATAAATGTAACTCAGGCCAGGGTGGGTGGATTCAGTCTCGGCATCTCAGGGCATGGGGTTGCTCGCAGGACTTAGCAGCCCTCCAGTGCTGTGAGCCTTTAGGTTTAAAGGGGTCTGGTGACTTTTTAAAAATTTGTTCTTGGGATGGGAACGTCGCTGGCTGGGCCGGCATTAATTGCCCATTCCAAATTGCCCTTGAAGAGTGGCTTGCTAGGCCATTTAAGAGGGCAGTTAAGAGTCACCCAGATTGCTGTGGATTTGGAGTCACATGTAGGCCAGACCAGGTAAGGATGGCAGATTTCCTTCCCTGAAGGATATTAGTGAACCAGATGATTTTTTACAACAATCGGCAATGGTTTCATCGTTATCATCAGACTTTTAATTCCAGATATTTATTGGATTTAATTTTTGGACCATCTGTGACCATGCAATGAGCGTTATGAAGATGTGGGTCTGTTTCCAGGGTAGAGTCCATGGCAATTACATCTCAGGAGGCTCGCCAATCCCAGCCGTTTTGGAGGTAGAGCAGCAGTGGTTCTTTGGGGACTCACACAGAGGGTGGCTGATGACACCAGTGCGAAGGTTACAGCGAGGCTCATGTATCAACTTGTGCAGTGGTCGAACAGGCGACTGGACTGCTCAAGATGCGCCAGTTGGGAGAAGCCCTCCAGTACAGTCCCCAGAGGTTATCCTGCATCATTGTGGTCTGCTGTGATCTGCACAAGCTGGCACTGCAGCGGGGTGAGCAGCTGGACCATGAGGAGATGGTGGAGTGCCACATCTCCTCGGGCGAGGAGGATGTTGGGGAGGGCGGCAAGGGGCAACCCGAAGAGGAGGCGAAGGAAGGACCTCGGGTGATGGCCAGGGCTTGCATGGGGGTCCAGGGCTAGGGACGCCCTCGTAGCCTCTCAGTTAGGGAATGACCAGGACTAGGGTGTGAAGCCCCCTCTCACCATGGGATCTGATATTCGCTCACTGCTGAGGTGCCTGACGGGAGGTCATCGTGGTGGTTGCAACATTAAGGAGCAAGGCGCTAAAGCGATTGGCCGGATGTTGCAAGAGAATGATGATGGCTTAGAGTCAGGACAGAGAGATGTCCTCTCATTCTCTGTGAAATGTTTCATTCCTACCTGACAGGGAGCTAGGGCCCAGAGAGGCTGAATGACACATCTCAGCTGCTCCTGCGTCCTCTGAGATCAGAGGTCCTGGTGTGTTTTTCAATCGATGTGCGAGGTGGACAGACTCTCACACCTGGGCATCCCCATCACGAGAGAATGCTGGCAGAGATGAGAGGCCTGAGCGTTGATGTTGGGGAGGGGGGTGTTGAACCTTCCATGGATGAGTTTGGAGAGGTGGGGGGTGGGCGGGGCAGGATTGCCGCATATTTTCTGCATCGACAGTGTGGGAGGTGGGAGAGACGTAGCTCCGACATTCTCACACCCCACAGGGATGAAGCACTGAGTATACGCAGGGATTTACGGAGAATAGCGTCATGACATGACAGCATGGAGGATCTGTATGGGTGAACAAAGTGATTTTTAAAACTAGTCCACTATTACAATGGTGACTTATCTCTACTGGTAACTAGGTTCCTCCCTCACCGCTGCCCCGCCCCTCCCGGGCCCATGAGGTGCATTTCGCTACATCTAGGTGTTTCTCCAGGATCCACAGCTGAAATTGCTGCCCTCCACCCCGTTAACTGAAATGACCTTGGCGGGCGTCCCCTGGGGGGTCCTGGACCTTGAGGGACCGAGCCTACTTTTGGGCTGCACGGGTGTTGCAGTGCTATCCTCCTCAGTGTGTGGGGCTGGAGGTGTGTCGCTCAGGGATGGGCTGGACACCCCCCGGGTGGAAGGCCCCAGACTGCGCCCCTGTGGATCCTCTTCCCTACGAGTGCCGGGGGTTCCTGGGCTCCTCCGTGGAATGGAGGGCAGCTGGACTGAGATCTGAAGCCCCATCGTCCTCTGGCGCTGACATTCACGGATTCTTACTCGTGTCTGCACCATGCAGCCGAAGACCTGCACAATGGAGCTCAAGCCCTTTGCCTTGGAGGTCATTAACTGAGCCATGGAGCGGACCCCCACGCCCACCCCCACCGTGGAGTGCATTCCTTCTCCAAGGTCTTGACTGCAGACGCCATCCACGCAGTGTCGGCCTCGCTGTATCAGAGCGACGGCACCATCTCCTCAGACAGAAGGCAATGGGGGTCCTCCAATTTGCCGTTCCGTCTGAGCAGGGATGCTATCATCCCTCCCTGATGCTCGCGACTCTGCCTTTCTAGCTCCAGCAGCTCAGAGAAAAATGGACCCAGGGGCACCTCATCGGCCAGTAGAGCCCTGGGCTCCAGCATCCCTTTGAGTGATGGCTCCCTGGGACGTCCCTGCTTCCACCTGTTGTGGATCATCGTCGGTGAGGTGCTCACCAGCGAGTGACCCACAAGCCTGCCTGCTAACTGTTCACACCGAAGTGTATCCGCACTGGTGGAGGGTGCGGGTGACAGCTGCAACCCTTCCTCAATGGTTGTCCCTGAAATGTCCCCCTCAGAGTTGCCCGAGTCAGTGATCTCCAGAGGACCTGAGGATGGTCCGGGCTGGTCGCCTGATTAACCTGCAAGGGAAGCGAGATGGAATTAGTACACCACGGGGGCAGACTGATGGGAGACAGTGAACTGAAGTGAGGCTTCCACCATGGCTGCATGTGTTGAGGGTTCTCACTTTTGTCTCTTGCCCCTACTTTGCCCTCTGCACAGGTGCGACCCTGCTCCTCGCCGGCCAGCTCAAAAGCTCTCTTCTCAAAGGGGGATGGGTTCTCAGCTCGGGCATGACTCCAGAAGGCTGTGCCTGCTAACGCTGGTTGTACTTGGGTTTGTCCTGCAATAAGACAGATGAAGGCAGGAGTCCTGCCAGGTCAGATGGTGATGAAGTCTGGCATGTGCGGGAGGTGAGTGGGAGCGGGAATGTGAGGAGCAGATTATCTACTGGGGGGGGGGGGGGGGGTGCCATGGGGAGCAGGGGGTGGGGGGAGGGCGGCATGACAACTGTTGGGAACGCATGAGGTGACTGGAGGAGAGATCATCGTCTGGAGGTTTGATGGGTGTGTTAAGGGATGCACCGGGAGACATGAGGAGGCAGACTTACCCTGGCTGCACGAAGAAGGTCGTTCATCTTCTTTCAGCACTGTAGCCCCGTCCTCTGAGGGAGTGAGCTGGCACTCACTATCGTGGCCACAGCCTGGGCTCGGGATCTTGCTTGCTGGACGCCTGGCCGATCGCGGGTAGAGGGTGTCACGTCTCTCGTCGACACCATCCAGAGGTTTGTTGAGAGCTCCCTCTGTGAAACAGGGTGCTGTCTTGCTGGCAGCCCCCCCCCCCGACTAAACAAGTGTTGGGGTACGCTGGGGGAGCGTTTAAAAGGAGTGCCGCACTGATTACAGAGGTTACGTTTTCCCGCGAATCAGAGACAAACCCCCCCCCCTACTGCGGCGTGAAATACATGGGGGAAATAATGTTTAAAATGTTGAATATATGGCAACTTTTCTTGTCAATGCCGAAGGGATCCTCCCCGGTTTTCTCACCGGGACCAACACTTTGAAAAACTATCGCAAAATTCTGTCAATTGCATCTGTTTCACCGAAACAAAATGAGTGACAGCCATTCACTGATTCATTCCCCAAGGTAGTGACCAATCAGGCTCAAGCTGCCTAGTTTAAATTTCAAAACATGCTTGACAGTTATCTGTCAGTCACCATCACCTGGTGCATTCTCCATGGCAACGCCTCTCCCAATCAGACGCCACTTACCGACCAACCGGCATTTTCTTCTCGTACAGTATAAATTGTGCTTTTCCCCTTATACTGGCATTCTTGCGAAGATTCCTGTTGAGTGCAAGATCAAAAGTTTCGACATGTCTGAGCAGAAAACACACTGGGGTGGCGCGGGGGGGTGGGGTGCAGAAAATCCTGCCCAAAAAATTGCTCAAGCATTGTTAACACATAGCGCTACTTCTATGTCTTTTATTGTTGCATTGCAGTGGAGATTTTCCACACCCAATTGTTCATGCGCTTTTTTATCTTTGGTAAATTATTATCACTCTTCGAACAGCTTGGTCTTTGCATGTATACAGCTGCAAGATGAATGGAATGCTCGCTTCCGAACCACCCCGGGATAATCAATGGAATGTGTGAGGGACCGTGTGAGCCTCTCATTTCACACGGTTCATAAACATGAGAGCACCCAAAACTCTGCTGTCCGAATAATAACCTGCACCGTGTCCCGTGTGAACATCACCCATGTTCCCACTGATTTACACCGTGTCCCAGTGGCACAGCTGGATAATTATCGGCCTTGTTTTCTAATCCATCCGTTGCCTCGTCTCTCTCTTTCTCTGCGACCACAGCCCTTGGAGTTTTCTGAATTCGTCCCACTCCAGCCTCTCACTCCTCCCTGAGGTTCATCGCCTCACTATTGGGGGCTGTGAAATCAGCCGCTAAGGCGCTAAGCTCTGGAATTCCCTCCCAAACCTCTCCGCCTGTCTGCTGCTTTTCGGTACTCTTAAACCTTAGGTTTTCTATGTCACCTGTCCAAATATCTCCTTATGTGCTCAGTGTCTAGTTTTGTCTGATAATGTTCTTTGGGAGTCATATAGCACTTAAGGTGCTATATGAATGCAGTGTTTTCATTGCTGTGAGCATTGGTTATCCTGCCAACTACACAATGGGCAGCACGGTAGCATTGTGGATAGCACAAATGCTTCACAGCTCCAGGGTCCCAGGTTCGATTCCGGCTTGGGTCACTGTCTGTGCGGAGTCTGCACATCCTCCCCCTGTGTGCGTGGGTTTCCTCCGGGTGCTCCAGTTTCCTCCCACAGTCGAAAGATGTGCAGGTTAGGTGGATTGGCCGTGATAAATTGCCCTTAGTGTCCAAAATTGCCCTTAGTGTTGGGTGGGGTTACTGGGTTATGGGGATAAGGTGGAGGTGTTGACCTTGAGTAGGGTGCTCTTTCCAAGAGCCGGTGCAGACTCGATGGGCCGAATGGCCTCCTTCTGCACTGTAAATTCTATGATACACGGAAGATGACACAATTTCCTCAGTGTTTGTAACTTAGATCTTGAACCGAGTGAAGTGGAATCCGTAGAATCCATGGAATGCCTACACTGCAGAAGGAGGCCTTCTGGCCCTTCGAGTCTGCACCAACCCTAAGAAAGACCACCCTACCTTGGCCCAATCCCCCTGCCCTATCTCCGTAACCCCACCAAACCTGCACACCTTTGGACACGCTAAGGGGTAATTGTAGCCTGGCCAATCCACCTAACTTGCACATCTCAGGAAATCAAAACTATGATTGTTCCTCACCTCCTTGAGTCTTTTTTATTTGTCCATGAACTGTGGACCTCATTGCAAGGCCAGCATTACCCATCCCCAATTACCCTTGAGAAGGTAGTGGTGAGCTGTGTTCTTGAACCACTGCAGTCCATGTGGCGTAGGTACACCTAAGTTCGTGAGGCGTTGAAGTTTCAGGATTTTGACCTCACGACAGTGAAGGAATTACAAGTCAAGACGTGAGTCACTTGAAGGAGAGCTTGAAGGTGATGGCGTTCCCATGTCCCAGTCAGTCTAGTCCATCCAGACAGTAGAGGTTTGGAAGGTGCTATTGAAAGAGACATGGTGTGTTGCTGAATTGCGTTCTGTATTTGGTACACCGTGCTGCCACTGTGTGTCGGTGGTGGAGGCAATTTTTAACATGGTGAATGAGGTGCTGATCAAGCGGACTGCTTTGTCTTGGATGCTGTCCAGCTTCTTGAGTGTTGTTGGAGCCGCACTCAGCCAAGCAAGTGGGGAACATTCCATCACACTCCTGACCTGTGCCATGTTGATGGTGGACAGGATTTGGGGGAGTCAGGAGGTTGCGTTACTCGCGGCAGGATTCCCAGCCTCTGACCTGCTCTTGTGGCCACATTATTCATATGGCTGATGCAGTGAGTGATTGTTGGTCAATGGTAATCCCCAGGATTGGAGACTCATTGCAGAGATTTGAATGCAAACCCTAGACTGGTGTTGTAGGGAAGTGTCAGAAAGTGCTGCACTGTGAGAGCTCCATCTATCAGATGAGACATAGAACATAGAAAAATACAGCACAGAACAGGCCCTTCGGCCCACAATGTTGTGCCGAACTTTTGTCCTAGATTGAGAACAAATTAATCTACACCCCATCATTCTACCGTAATCCATGTTCCTATCCAATAGCTGCTTGAAGGTCCCTAATGTTTCATTTACTTCCACAGGCAGTGCATTCCATGCCCCCACTACTCTCTGGGTAAAGAACCTACCTCTGACATCCCCCCTATATCTTCCACCATTCACCTTAAAATTATGTCCCCTTGTAATGGTTTGTTCCACCCGGGGAAAAAGTCTCTGACTGTCTACTCTATGTATTCCCCTGATCATCTTATAAACCTCTATCAAGTCGCCCCTCATCCTTCTCCGTTCTAATGAGAATAGGCCTAGCACCCTCAACCTTTCCTCGTAAGACCTACTCTCCATTCCAGGCAACATCCTGGTAAATCTCCTTTGCACCTTTTCCAAAGCTTCCACGTCCTTCCTAAAATGACATTAAACCGGGTCCTTGTCCATACCCTCAAGTGGAAGGAAAATATTTTGAAGAAGAGGAACTGGAGTTCTCCTCGGCGCCCTGGCCAATATTTTCTTCAATTGGTGTCATCAAAACCGATGATCTGATCATTATCACGTTGCTGTGTGGCTGCAATGTTTTCTTCATTACAATAGTGACTACACTCCTGTGCTGCAAAGAACTTTGCTAAAAGCACCGTGGGACATCCTGAGGTCAAGAACGGCGTTATAGAAATTCAAGTCTTACAGTTTTGTCGAATTGCATTATTCAAATGCACCCCCTCGAAAGAGATAAATTGCCAGAAGGTTTAACGAGTAAGGCAGGCTAAGTACGTTGAGGTATAAATTGAATGGTCATTTGAACAGGAACTAAGAGTGCTCATAAAGCCACTTCCACTTTTCATGACCAATCAATGGATCAGCAGAGGTCATAAATATTTCTATTTGGAGTGCGGCAGTTTCAGTGGTAAGGCCGAGGTTATCGCTCAAACTTACCGGATAAAACAAAGATCAAGCCTTTTAAGTGGAAACTGCTTTTCATTAACAACTCCCTTTCACAGTCTGTAAACTAATAAATAATGCAAAGGGAGAGTTAGCTAAGAGTTCTCTTGTATCCTCAGATAAGTGCCTGATTCTTCCCATCCCAATGAATCTTTTGTGACTGCCTTGAGCCAAAAAACCCATGATTATCCAAAGTATTAATGTTTGTAATATCCAGCGCTCGGGGCTATTTTGTGTAAATTTTGAAGAATTGGAAATTCTTCTCTCTGGAAGAAGAGATTACGAACGGCTTTTTTTTTCCTTTCAAAATGTGAGTGGCCGAGCATGTTCGAGGGAAAATCTTTCACTTAACCCTTTGCCTTTCCAATGTCGGGAGATGTACTTTGGAGAAGAAAAGCCTTCACCCAGATGGATCCTAGTTGTCTTTCCCGTCTGCAGAGATCGGGCAACCTCACACCGCTAGCACCGCCATCCAGGCGTGCAGTAGTTGCAGAGGACCCCTTGGTCTTTGAATGCTTTAGTGCAACCTCTGTGCTCTGTGGAGGGAGTGGGTTTGCCACAGGCTATTTTGTGTTAAACTTTCAAAATAAAAATGTGTGCCATACACGGCCTGATTTTTCCATTTGTTTCAATGAATCCTTAGGATGTAGGGCACAGAATCAGACCATCCAGCCTAACCATTCTATGCCAGATGTTTGTGCTCCACCCGAGTCTCCTTCCATCTTTTCTCATCTAAATCTGCCATTGTTACCCTGTCCCCTCCATGCCCAGTTTTCCCTTTGATGCCTGCCTGTAGGATTTTCCTTTCAATGAGACTGAACCCAAGAGGGAATGAAACTGATCCTCAATTCAGGAAATTATTTTAAGGAATTAAATGGTTTGACGGATATTTACTTCAGGATAATACAAATGAAATGAAATGAAAATCGCTTATTGTCACAAGTAGGCTTCAAATGAAGTTACTGTGAAAAGCCCCTCGTCGCCATATTCCGGCACCTGATCCGGGAGGCTGGTACGGGAATTGAACCTTGCTGCTGGCCTGCCTTGGTCTGCTTTAAAAGCCAGCTCTTTAACCCTGTGCTAAACCAGCCCCTAATAATAGTAATAATAGAAAACACAAATCAGGCTAAGGGTACGATTCATGATGTAGACCGGGAAAACCGGAAATGCTTTGCCAACCAGGTAGCACCTGTGGAGAGAGAAGTGTGATGATAGGCAGACTATTATCTGTACATAATATGAATAGTTCATCATCCCTGTAAATTCTATGATTTATGATCTGCATATGCATCATAAGTTAAATGTTTTACTGTTGTAGGTCTGGCATCCAACCAGCAGGTAGGGTGAGTACGGAGCCCCAGGACCCGGGATGCACCATGTGTTCCTTCAGAAGGTGTTTTTAAGGAGTTGATAGCAGTCGCATATGAGAGTAGCTCTGTAGAACCTCAGTGTAAGTTGGTGTTAGACATTTATTTCCAACTGTATTCATCTTAGACATTTTAGTTATTCGTTAGTGTGGTGTTCGTAATAAATAACTAATGATCTTTGTTCACACGCTAATATCGAGATTCCACATCGGTCCAATCAAGGAACATTACAGTAAGTAGAATTGATGGGTGGGATTTTACAGCCCCGCTGGGGTGGTTCCGCCGTGGCAAATGAGGCGATCCAGCCAGGTGTCCGTTGGCTTTGGCAGGCACCGTTAACTTTCGCCAACGGCCAGGACCTAAAAGCCCTGCCCGAGGTTTCAGGCCAGTTCACCAGAACTCCCTTATTCTGTGGGCAATTGTAACGTCGGAAGCATTCCTCCTGCTCAATGTTAACAGTAAATTATTTGACTCAGAGGGGGGGGTCAGCATTGCAGCAAAAACCTGCTCCGAGCTTCACTGGGATTCCTGTACACGGAATACCGAACGGAGTTATTGGACCCGTCACGTCTAAACTGACACTCTGATAAAGTTACCAATTAATCTCATCCGCACGTTATTTCTAAGTAGCCCTTGAATCTTTTTGCCTCGTAAATTAAGATCCAATTGCCTTTTGGAAAATGCTATTGAATCTGCTTCCATATCTCTTTCAGTCACTAACAACGCGCCGTGTTCAAGCTTCTCCATCCTCACTATTTTGCCAATTGCATTGAATCTGTAGCGTCTAGTTACTGGTCTTCCTGCAAATGGAAACAGATTTTCCCCATCTAGAAAGACAACTCTGAATTTTAAACACCTCTATTAAATCTCTCCTTAATCTTCTCTGAATAATACAATCCCAGTTTTTCTAGTCCATCCCGATGGAATCACTGAACATCTTCTTTCCATCAGATTCACTGGGTGTTAATCAGGATTGGGAATTTTGTATCTGTATTTTCCCCGTTACATCCTGCGGATTACCGTTGACCAGAAGGTGATCTGGACTAGCCATATTGATACTGTGGCGACATGAGCAGCACGGTAGCACAGTGGTTAGCACAGTTGTTTCGCAGCTCCAGGTTCCCAGGTTCGATTGCGGCTTGGGTCACTGTCTGTGCGGAGTCTGCACGTTCTCCCCATGTCTGCGTGGGTTTCCTCCGGGTGCTCCGGTTTCCTCCCACAGTCCAAAGACGTGTAAGTTAGGTGGATTGGCCATGATAAATTGCCCTTCGTGTCCAATGAGGTTAGGTGGGGTTGCTGGGTTACGGGGATGGGGTGGGCTTTGGTGGGGTGCTCTTTCCAAGGGCCGGTGCTGACTCAATGGCCGAATGGCCTCCTTCTGCACTGTAAATTCCATGATTCTCTGAGCAGGCCAATGGCTAGGAATCTTGCAGTGAGTAACTTCCTGACTCCCCAAAGCCTGTCCACAATTGACAAGGTGTGTGATGGAATACTCCCCACTTGCCATCATTTAAAAAAAAAAAAAATTTTTGAGTACCCAATTCATTTTTTCCAATTAAGGGACAATTTAGTGTGGCCAATCCACCTAGCCTGCACATCTTTGGGTTGTGGGGGCGAAACCCACGCAAACACGGGGAGAATGTGCAAACTCCACACGGACAGTGACCCAGAGCCGGGATCGAACCTGGGACATCGGCGCTGTGAGGCAGCAGGGCTAACGCTCTGCGCCACCGTTTTGCCCTCCCACTTGTCTTAATGGCTGCAGTCGCAACAACACACAGGGAGCTCATTACCATGCAGGACAAAGCAGCCCACTTGATTAGCACCCCTGCCAGACATTTACATTCCCTCCACCACCGATGCACAGTAGCAGCCGTGTGCACCATCTACAAAATGCACCGGAACAACTCACCAACACTCCTTAGATAGCACCTTCCAAATCAATAACCGCTACCACCCAGTAGGACAAGGCCAGCAGATACCTGGGAACGCCGCCATCTGCAAGCTCCCATCCAAGTCACTCGTTAGTCCAAAGATGTGCAGGTTAGGTGGATTGGCCATGATAAATTGCCCTTAGTGTCCAAAATTGCCCTCAGTGTTGGGTGGGGTTACTGGGTTATGGGGATAGGGCCACTTTGGGCGCGTGGCGGCAATTTGGCGTGGCCAATCCACCTAGCCTGCGCATCTTTGGGCTGCGGGAGGAAACCGGAGCACCTGGAGGAAAACCCACGCAGACACGGGGAGAACGCGCAGCCTCCACACAGACAGCCACCCGAGGTCGGATAAATAGGTGAATGCCAGGGTGAGCCTTGGTTCTGATGCCTCTCATTATTGAGCAGTCGGGCTAGCTGCCAAGGCTTGCATGTGGAAGCTATGCGTTTTGATACGGTCCCAGCAGATGATTGGGGCGTAAACCACGTACACTCCAGTCAGGAGCCAAAACATTTGAAACGGTGAGGGGGAAATTCATAAAGGTTTAGAGGCACGATTTTGCTTGTGCACTTGCTGATGGATTAGAGAGTTAAGGTGCTGCTGTCCTGTCTGCTGAAGCACCACAAGCTGATCCTTAGCAGTAAGTGAATCATTCTCAGGCCTTTTGCTACATACAAGCCACTGGAATACACAAAGCCAGCTACCTCTTCTCGAACTCCCGCTGTTTAATTGGCTAATTAACTGCAATGAACTGCTGTTTGCACTTCAGTGGAGCGACGCTCATCGAATATTCACTTCTGTGACATTGCATGAAAATGCTTCATTGAACTGCCAAAATTCTGTGGCTGGCAGCCAGGAAATGAAGGGAGGGAGAAAGCTGCGAGGGAGAGGTGTGCAAACAAAATGAAGGAAAGAAAGCATTTTCTCACCATAATGTTGGTGAAGTCAATATAACATGCTCGAGTCTCGTTTACACGCATTGAAGTGAATTATTTAGTGGCAAGTTTTTGGCATCAGAACTTTTCCCAGCCTTCATAGAAACATAGGCCTGGATTCTCCGATTCTGAGGCTAAGTCCCCACACTGGCGTGGGAAAGGTTTTACGACAGGAGTAAATGGCGTAAAAGGGCCTCCAATCCTCTGTTTGGACAAGGGCTAGCATGCCGGCATCGTAGGGCACCCGAGCTGTCGATATGGCCCGGAGAATTGCCAGGTCCGTAGCCGCGCACTTGCACGGCTGCAGCTTGCAGCGGCCGTGCCGTGCAATATGTGCCCCCACAGTGCCCCTAGCCCCTGATAGTTCCCCCTCTGCACGCGGAGCCCCCCCCCCCCCCCCCCGACTGTGGCGGCAGCCGCCACACTGAGTTCCCGACGGGTGAGACCACACGCGACCGACGCCGTTGGGAACCCGGCCGGTCAGGGGCGGAGCATCGAGGGGGGGGGGGGCCTCAGGCAATGTCCAGAGGCCATCGATACGTGGCGTGGCGCCGAGTACGCCGCTTTGGAGGGCGTGGAGCATCGCGAAAGCGGCGCCGCCCCTGGTTTGGTCGGGATCTTTGATTCTCCAGCCGATCGCCGAATGCGATATCGGCATCGGCGACCGGAGAATCCAGCCCATAATATTTTGGGGGAATACTAAAGGTAAATCAGAATGGAGACGAGGGGGCGATTCACCGGAAGGATTTCTGTCTCGCGTTTAGCGAGTGTTTCATGCCTGCTGCAGCGCAAAGAAACATCTCGTACCTCAACGGCACTTTGCCAGCTCGCCCGCAGGAAAGGCTTGGAGTGCCATTATGGGCTGCCCCAATCTTTCCCTTCCCTTTCAGAGCCTCCCCCCATTTTAAATCCACCTCCGCCCCCAGTAATCCTCCCCTCAACCCCCTCCCGCCCCCCCCCCCCCCCCCCAACCTGGAAAGGCACATCGGGCCCATTCCCTGGCTGTGCCAAACTGGCACCCGTAACCCAGGCATTACCAGCCTGGTACCCTGACAGTGCCCCTTGCAACCTGGCAGTGCCACCCAGCCACCGTGGTAGTGACAGGGTGGCAATGTCGGTGCCCAGGTGAGTTGACACTGCCAGGGTGCCAGGCCAGCAGTGCCCGGTGTTGCTAACTTTTGCCTTAGTTTAATTGCTCTGTTTTATCACCTTTGCTCTTGAGTCGCCAGGTATCTTTATGATACCGCCACATGGTTCAAGTCCGAGTAATGATCAATAATCCAACACACCGATTAGTAAGATTTAAATCAAAGCACATTTATTATACACAGTAATCGCTACTCATGCATAAATTCTAGGTCTAAGCTACTTCTATGACTAACAGGCCAATACTTAACTCGGAACTGGCCCACCAGGTCAGGGAAACGAATGGCCTTTCGTTCGGGTTCTGAGCCTGCGGGATTTGAAGTTGGTACAGATTGGTAGCTAGGAGCGCCTATCTCATAGCGAGCGTTGAAGTAAGACTTACTGGATTTCAGCGATGGCTGGACATGTCACTGTCAAGGGTTGGTTCGCGTTGCTGAGTGACCCGGTCAAGAAGAGAAGCAGAGGGCCGATTTGAACTTGGCCTCTATTCTTATAGTCCCCAGGGGCTTCCCGCCTTTTGGGGCGGACCCTGTACCTGGTTCCAAGTGATTGGACTTGTCCCAATCGCTTGGTTCGATTTTCTCCAATGCTGGAGCGATTCCTTGATCGATGGGCGGTCTTGAGGTGGTCGTTCACCTCCCATTGTGTAGGCTCCTGCTGGCGCCAAAGAGTCTGGATTTGCTTTGTGTGTCTAAATGTTGCTCATTGTTCCCGGGGAATTACTCATTAATATGCAGATGGCTGGTGTTTTGTTATGCTGACGGTTGCCGGTATCGTTCTTGTCTGGCCTTTCCAGAGGTAAATACACACTCAACCCGCAGCTGCTTGTTTGTGTCCTGTTGGCTGACTTTCCCATCAGCCTTTGCCGTTCGCCATTTTAAATTGGGGGTTAGCCATTCTAAATCGGGAGTTAGCCATTTTAACTGGCTACTTTCCCTCCTTGTGATCCTAACGCGAAGCGTGAAGGATCACATAACTATGTTGCTTTCCATTCCCTGACCTGGGGGGGACACTTCCTTCATGGCCTCTGTACTGACCATAGCTATGCACAAAATTTTTTTAACTAACAATTCTGAGGGCGCTATGTCAGACAGGGACATGCATTACAAAACAATAAACTGGGAACCTCTAAGTATTCTTAATATACTACACTCACTTAAACATTTCATTATCCTACCTTCCTCAATCATACAACAAAATCATAGCATTTCATACACAGTCTTTCCTGGCTTGGCAGTCAAGCTCAGGATCATACAATTTGCTCATGAAAAGTTCTTTACATTTCTTTATTTACAATAAACGCAAGTGACTGCACTTTATTATAGATCGCGGGGGTTGGGGGTCTGGTCGTAACCGAACATAGGGCTTCTGATCCTATATACCGGGGTTCGAGCGCGGTAGGCTCTCCTTCTCCATTTCCGTAGACGCATAGTCCCCACAATGCAGCAGAGTATCGCTAATGCTAGTAATGTTTCGATTACATAGGACAGAGAGTACCAGGTTATAAACCTGTCACACCAAGATGATGTGGTGTCGCTGGTGACTGGGCTCTGGGTACTGCGGGGAAGTGAAACATTAACAGCTGGGGGGGCTTGAAGTCATGGGGTTCGCGTTCACGCACAACCAAAAGTCCAAAATCATGAGGGTGATCCACGTGAAGGAAGTCCTCATGGCTCTTCTCTTTCCTTTTCTTTCTTCTCTTCTCCGGTCCTGGAGCTTCTGGAGTTCTGTGAAAACAAGCATAGTGTCAAAACTATCTTTGTTTAATATCTCATACGATAGTGTGTCTGTCCTGTAGTGCCAATTACTCCCTTTATAATTGGTCACTATGTGTGACTCCCTCATTTTTTTTTTCAAAAACAAATTTTAGGACACGGCACACTTCCCAATGATGAACCAGTGCGAGCCGTCTCGCAAACTGTGCAATTTACCATCCAAATGTTTCAGGATGTAAATAGCAGATGGTCGGCAACCTAAAGGTTACCTAAAGAAAACAAAACTTTTTGAACTGAAAAAATGCCAAAATGAGGTGCGTATGGGCTGCGACGGGTGAGAGTTGGATGGAGTCCCCGGGTAGGACGGCTACCAATGCCGTGTCTCTCCTACCCGAGCGTAGTTGACCAGAGGGGGGGTTCCCAGGCAGGGCAGGTCCCAAGCCGTTTCTCCACTGCCTGAGCAACCGACAAGAACGGGCAAAAAAATGTAGTCATCGTGGTGGGGCTGCCGTAGTTGTTCTACCTTCGAACCAGAAGGGCAGTTACGAACGGGCGTCTGGTTCCTTAACCAGGCTCTGCAGACAAGCTCTCAGAGGTTTCTGCTGAACTGGTGTCTGGCAATAGTGAGTCTCTGTAGGCAAGTCCTCAGAGGTTTCGGCCGAATAGGCGTGGGGCAGTGAGAAAAGATTCTCCTGTCGGACATACAACATTTAACAAACGTACAAACAACATAAAACATTCTGCAGGTTCCATCAGAAAGGACAACACTTCTCCCAAGCGGTTCCTTTTAAAACATCATCTGGACACCTCAGTTCTTGGTTGCGAACAGGGTCGCAAAGGGGTTCTCGGTTTGGGAGTCAGACTCCAAGTCGTCATCTTCTCCCGGGTGCCAAACTCTTGAGTGTATCAGGGCTGAAAGGGCTGCATGGTGTGAGGTGGGGTCGCTCTCGTCGTTGCGGACGAGTCTGAACGAGTTATCTCGGTGCCAGTAATTGGTGTCTAGCTGTGTGGGGACAAAATCGGGGTCGTCAGTGTGGTTCGGTGGTCGGTGGTGGGGTTTGTTCAGGAAAGTGATCATGAAGGGATCACTTGGATCGTAGTCGGAATCGCTGGGTGTGGGTCCTGTTGCATGATAGTAGGGAGGCGTGCTGTGGCTATCGTCCGAGTCACAGTCGCTGTCTCTGCTGCTGCAGTCTGTGGGCGTTCCGGGGCAGAGTGTATATTTCGGGGGTGGAGTCGAGGTCGAGTCCGTGGCTGGGCTGGACGTGGTGAGGGTTGGTAGGGTTACGTTGGCTGTGGGCGGGGTGTGGTGTGCTGCGTCGAGCATGACGTGGTGTGCGTGGTTTGACTGTGTTCCATATGCCTTCAGCTGGTTTATATGGAACCACGCAGTCTTACCATTGGGGTACTTTATTTTATAAACGGAAGGGCTTACTTTATCCTCAATGGAATATGGACCCGAGTGTTTTGGTGACAGGAATGTGCTGGGGTTATATACAGAGAGCATAACTTGCTGTCCTATACTGTACTCAGTCGCATGCACTGTCTTGTCGAAACAGGCCTTGCTCTGTTTCTTTCTGGTGCCCAATTTTACTGCGGCTGCTAGCTGAGCCGTTTTAACATTTTCCACTAATTGTTGTACTGCTTTCTCGTGTGTGAGGGCCGTCACTTCGGGGCTGGTCAAGTCCAAACCTAACAAATATTCTGTGCCTTTCATGGGGCGCCTGGCCATGAGGGTGTGTGGGGTGTAACCTGTGGAAGTAGAAATTGTGTTGCGCAAAAACATCAGCGCAAAAGGGAGGACTGAGTCCCAAGTGGTGGTGTTCTGCTGGACCATTTTTCTGAGGGTGGATTTTAAGGTCCGATTCATGCACCCCACGATACCACTCGACTGTGGGTGGTATGCAATGTGGAATTTGTGGGTAATGCCAAATGTCGTGAGGATGTTCTGCATGACACGTCCCGTAAAATAGGAGCCTTGGTCGGATTCAATGCTGCGGGGGAGTCCCCAACTTGTAAAGATGTGGTGGGTCAAAACCTTGGCTGTGGTTTTTGCAGTGTTTGTGCGGGCTGGGAATGCTTCCACCCATTTGGTAAATGTGTCAATTACCACAAGTACATATTTATAGCCATTCCTGCAAGGGGGCAATGGTCCTATAAAATCGATCTGGAGGTTAGTCCAGGGGCCATTAACGGGTTGGGTGTGGCTGAGTTGAGCCTTTTTGGCATATCTGTCCGGATTATTCTGGGCGCAGATAAGACAATTTTCAATGTAATGGTTTACATCTTCCTTTAAATTCGGCCACCAACAAAGCTGCTTGAGATGGGCTGTAGTGGGATCGATTCCCTGATGTCCATGACCGTCATGGAACAAACAAATCAATTGATTCCTGTCCTGTTCAGGAACCACATAAAGGGTGTCTTTTAACACCACACCGTCATGTGTGGTCAGTGCATTTCTAAATCTCTCATAGGGAGCTGGATATTTCCTTTTTACAATCTCCCTGAGATTGCTGTCCTGCTTCTTGGCCTTCACTAGATCCCCGATCTTTGTCTGTGAGACCTGAACTGCACTCACTGGTGCGCCTTCGGGGGGTGTCCAACAATATCCGTGCCTGGAACCTGCTTTGGCCAGTGCGTCGGCTTTCACATTTCCTGGGGGGGAGGAACGATGGTGACTGTGGACTTTGATTATCCCTTAAGTCCTGTTCTGGGCTCTTTCTAAAATATGACGGAACAATG
This sequence comes from Scyliorhinus torazame, assembly GCF_047496885.1. Taxonomy (NCBI): domain Eukaryota; kingdom Metazoa; phylum Chordata; class Chondrichthyes; order Carcharhiniformes; family Scyliorhinidae; genus Scyliorhinus; species Scyliorhinus torazame. Next base: position 383,549,649 of record NC_092708.1, read on the forward strand.
GGGCTGAGGGGAGGGTTTTTCCATCTGCGGAAACAAACCCTCTTGCTTTCCACAGGGACAGAGATTCTGTGAGACTGTTGCAGACATCGAGGCTGTCCGAGTATATGTCTGCTGGGCTGGGGAAGGAATCTGGGTGCTCAACTATATATGCGATGGCCGCAAGCTCTGCTGCCTGTGCGCCTAAGTGTCCGGGTAGTTTTAACGATATTTCCTCGAGGGCGCGACTCTGCGCGTCCTCGACATAGATACCGCAACCTGTTATGTGTTTCCCATCCAAGACTGTGGAAGATCCATCCACATAGATCTTTATGGGCTCACACGTGTCCATGTGCTGGGGGCTCTGGGTTGAACTATCTATCTTTCTGGGGGTTGTCTTAGCAATCAAGGGGCCTGTGTTGTGGTGTGGAGAGATAATTTCGCATTCATGGGGGGTTCCGGGGTACTGTAAATTGTCAGCTAAATAGGTGTGCGTCTTTGTCCTTTTAACAGTGATGTCCCGTCCCTGCAAGAGAAGGATCCATCTAGCTGCTCTTATTTGACTGACGGTACCGTCCTTGAGTCGTCCGTCCAGTAAAGGTTGGGTGGGGGTGTGTTCGGTGAGAATTGTGATGGGGTTCAGTCCGGTAATATATGCAAAATACTGGACTGCCCAGAATACTGCGAGCAGGTGCCTCTCACAGGCTGAAAATCCCTGCTCCACAGCATCTAACAGTCTGGAGGCGTAAGCTACGGGCCTTAACTGGTCGTGCCGTTCCTGGAGGAGCACAGCCGAAAGGGTGCGGTCTGTGGTCGCTACCTCTATGGCGTAAGGGGAAAGCGGGTCTGGAACTTGTAGTGCGGGGGCTGCTATGAGTGCCTGTTTTAAAGAGTCCACAGCATCCGTATGCTGCGGAAGCCATTCCCAGGGGGCTCCTTTCTTTAGGAGGTCTGAGAGGGGTGCTGCCTTGCTGGCGAAACCGTCAATGTGGTTTCGGCAGTAGCCAACCAGTCCTAAAAATGACCGGAGGGCTGAAACGTTCTGGGGAAGGGGCAATTTAGCAATCGAGTCAACCTTTTATGCTCGATCTCGCGTTTACCGTGCGTGATAATTGTTCCCAAATATATCACTTTTTCGTCCAAAATCTGGGCCTTTTTGGGGTTGACTTTACAACCGATTGAGTGTAATAGTTCCAGGAGTTCGGACAGAAGCTCAATGTGCTCTTCCTTGGTGTCTGTCTGCAGTAGTAGGTCATCTACATACTGTACCAGACATTCGGGGCGAGAGAATTTGGCTAAACCATTTGCCAGCTGTCGGTGGAAAATGGAGGGGGAGTTGTGGAATCCTTGTGGCAGGCATGTCCACGTGTACTGCTGTGCTTTAAAGGTGAAGGCAAATTTGTACTGGCATGCCTTTGCCAATGGAATGGACCAGAATCCATTACTGACGTCCAAAACCGTAAAGAATCGAGAATTGAGTCCCTGCTTGAGCATGGTCTCGGGACTTGTTGCTACTGTGGGGGCTGCTGCAGGGGTGATTTTGTTGAGTCCCCGATAATCGATGGTCAGTCGCCATGATCCATCGGGCTTTCTCACTGGCCAAATCGGGGCATTATTAGTGGAGGCTACGGATCTAAGTACGCCCTGCTCTAATAAGCTTTCTATGACCTTGGAGATTTCTCCCTCTGCCTCTCGGGGAAATCCATATTGTTTTGGGGGTCTAGGGTCAGGTGATGTTACTTGTATGGAGCCAGTCATCCGTCCACAGTTGTGCTTGTGGGTCGCGAATGCTGCCTTGTTCTTTTGCAGAACTGCCCGAACCTGCTTGTCTGTACTAAGCGTGGTCGGGTTGAACCAAAATTCGCCTACGGCGCTAATTTTGTTCAAGTACTCTCTTATGTTGAGCGTTGCGGGGGCTCTTGCGGATTTTGACATCTTCCAGACACACTGGTTGACTGGATCGAATGAAAGGTGGTGGGAATTCATAAAATCAATCCCCAGAATGTGTTCTGCTGTGTGGGGCAGGTCAACGAAAACCACGGGGTGCTTGGTGGTGATGGTTCCGATTTGAATGGGTACAGGGGCTGTGATGTGTCCCTGCTGTGAGTGGCCTGTAAAGCCGCTGAGGGTGATAGTGGCTGTAGTGGGCCACGTGTCTTTTTGAAACAGGGTGGAGGAATTTATTGTGGTGCGGGACCCTCCTGTGTCCCAGAGAAACTCAATGGGCTGTCCCCGAATTTTTGCTGCAACTACCGGTCATCCGGACCTATCCCAAAGGGTGTTGCAGACCCAACTGGGGGAGCCCGTACACCGTCAGTCCGTTCCAGTCAAGTCCGTCTGATCTGAACGGGCGCTAACGCTATGAATGGGCTCTGTCTTTTTCTTACTCAGAGTGCCCATCTGCTGGGCTCCTGTGGCTTTTTAGGGGCATTGCACTCTCTTGTGAAGTGTCCCAACTATCCGCAGTTGTAACACTCTTGTGACTTGGGTGGGGGGCTGTTCTTTCCCTCATTCACCCTTGCGGGGTTCTGGTGTGTTTTTACTGCCTGCATATCTGGGCGGCCTGCTTTTCCTCGCTATTCTTAACTGTGGGTTTACTTTGAACAGATTGCTCCCAAGCGCGGGACAATCTTTTCACTACCCACTTCTCGTTATGGGCCTCCTCTGAGGGATCATAACTCGTACAGGCTTTCTGCCTGTTTCTGTGGCATGGGAGATAAGGGTGCGGGTCCATTTGGCCATGTTGTCTGGGGACAAATGGACACGGTCTACATCTCCAAAGACTGCTGCAGAGTGAATCCACAGGCATCCAGCAAACGCTGCGGGGTGCTCGGATTTCTTTTGCCTACATTTATTGAGGCCATCTACGGGGTAACCCCGGTTATACCCGATCGCATCCAGGATCGCGGTATACATTTCTGCAAGGGTGCCTCCTCCTACGTTCTGTGGGTCAGGAAGGGCTGCTGCTACAGATGGGTCTAAACTTAAAACGGTGAGCTTTACATGCTCTCGCTCATCCAGGCCGTACATGGTCGCCTGATGTTTAACTGTGGCAAATAAATGGTGGGGGGTCTGAGGTGGGGAGGAACGGTGTGATCTTATCGCACGCGTCCCGTAATTGGGTCACTGTTAGGGGGGTGTAGTATAGAAATTCCGTGTCGTCTACTATGGCTGTGCGGCGGGCGGGTGGTCACTGGGTTCATTGGAGCCTGAACTATCTGCTGTGTGGGGGGTTGTGGCGCTTTTCTCTTTTGTGACTTTCCCTGCGCACATGTTCCCATAACATATCTCTGCACTGTTTCGTTCAATTCTTCCCAATCAGGGCCATCTTCCTGATCTAATCTTTCTCCAAAAGTTTCCTGAAAACCTTTCTGAACAGAAAGCAGTGATTGCAGCTCTGCAATCTGCTTCCAGCACTTTGCGTGATCTAAGGTGCTTTGTCTTTGTTCTGTGGTGGCAGCATGGAGTGCTCTTAATGCTGCCTTGAGGTCACTACACTGTTTTTGTAATGCTCTACCTGTTTTTCCGTTTCTTCTCGTACCAGGACTGCACGTTGCGTGTCCTGATAGGCCCTTTCGGATTGAGACTGGAAGCTGCTTAAGTGCGCCAGACAAGACTGGTGAGCCCTTTTGGCATCATCCACCTCTCCATCTTTTGCTGCCAATTTCCTTCTCAAGTCTAAATTCTCCTTTTCTACCTTGCTTACATCGCCCTTACTCATCCGATGTATGCCTTCTACTTCTTTCCGGAGCGTCCTAACGACCTCCTCTGTGCCTCACAATTGTGCCAAGCAGGATACGATTGCCATCGGCTTGCGAGCTTTCCCGAAGCCCTTTTTGTGGATCTCGCTCAGGTTCTCCCACCAAGTATGTCCTATACTCCTGGGACCTGATTCTTCGTTATCCCAGAATTCATTCCAAAGGGGCCATCCTTTATCCTTGAGATATTTCCTGATCTCTTCCTCCCAAATGGGACATTGTCCCACTCTACTGCTGCTGGTCGCTGCGTACGCAAATTCCTCAGGGTTCATGAGGCCCTGCATTGCCATCTTTCCTATCCGAATGCTTCTTTTAAAGTTGGAACAGGGGAGCTAAGGCGGTGCTGTAAATACGGGTACGGCTTTCGCTACTTTCTGATATACAAACTTCCGACAGTTTTGACGCAACATAAATATATCAGTTTTACCTTATCGCCCTGTTAGTTACGCATGCATACACACACTTCCGAATTATGACTATTGATCAGAACTGCTTGAACACTTGTGGTTTTCTGTTACCAATTGGATCTCCAATTCAAATTCTGTGTTCTCCCAGAGTGGTTTTCCACTTCTAGATCGGGTCCCGTCAGGATGCCGCCAAATCCGGGTGCTGGGGGAGTGCCAGGGTACCACCCTGAACTGTCCCCCGTCATCCAGGGGGTCTCGAATGGCCTGGGCGATTTCCCCCTGCAATATGCCTGGTCCACAGTACTAAACGGTGCCGTGGCAAGGTCTCCCAGTCCCGGGTGAATTTGGTGAATGTATATTTAAATGAGCCATACAGCTCATTTACATATGCTAATCTGGGCCAGGTCCAGTGAGGCCGAGATCCAGATCGCGACATCTCACAAGGTTCAATCGGGAATCCAGCGAGATGTTTCAAGCGTCGCAAATCTCGCAAGAGCGGCCGAGTCCTGACGCCCAAGTCGGGCACGATGAGGCCGCTGAACCGCGCCCTACGTCCAAGTCCGGCACTTCATCATATCCTGCAGGACGCCTTACACTTCGCAACCTCAGAACATCTCAAAAATGCTTTGCACCACTTTGGAGTATAGTCACTGCTATAAGTGGGAAATCTGACAGCCAATCTGTGTTCAGCAAGATCCCATGCAGCCATGACTGAACAATCTGCTTTGATGATGTTTGTTGGGAAAGAAAGAACGGCCAAGACTCCAGGACTACCTGTGCTGGTCTTCAGAATAGTTCCAAAAGATCTCGAACTGCACCTGAGGGGACAGGCCTTGGTTTTATGATCTATCCGATAGATGACACCACTGACAACGCAGCACCTGTGACAGTGAAGGTTTTGATTTTAGCTGTGTTCTGAAACCTGTCCATTTCAGATGGACCCCGTGCAATTATTTATTCCAATGCAGCCAGAGTAGAATCAAATTTCCATTAGTTTGTGAGTGGCTATTCCTTAAGTTGAGGTGATTGGCATGTGGGCATTTAGGGGGGAAATTGATGTCCCGGAATCATTGACTCTAACGTTCCAACGGCACAACAGCACTCACTTTGCCTGTTTCTTTAAATCATTTCAACTGGTCATTGGACGCTAGCATTAGTGGGGAATGGGGTTTTTCCGTACTACTCCTGGAGTGTGTTCCCGGCGGCAGGACCAGAAGGTCCCGCCGCTGTCAATGGGATTTCCCATTGAGTCCACCCTCCGTGGCGGGAGATCCGTTGTTGGCGGGTCTGGAAGGTCCCGCTGGCGAGAATATCCGGAAATCCCCCCCGCCACTGTCTTTTGTTTTAACAAAGAACAAAGAAAAGTACAGCACAGGAACAGGCCCTTCGGCCCTCCAAGCCTGTGCCGACCACGCTGCCCGTCTAAACTAAAATCTTCTACACTTCCTGGGTCCGTATCCCTCTATTCCCATCCTATTCATGTATTTGTCAAGATGCCCCTTAAACGTCACTATCGTCCCTGCTTCCACCACCTCCTCTGGCACCCACTACCCTCTGCGTAAAAAACTTGCCTCGTACATTTCCTCTAAACCTTGCCCTCGCACCTTAAACCTATGCCCCCGAGTAATTGACCCTCGACCCTGGGAAAAAGTCTCTGACTATCCAAAGCCTCTGACTGCCCTCAGACCCGCGAGATCCATGCTAATTCAGAAAGTATTGATTCTGCCCAGTTGCCTGGCATTTACTTGGTAATTCTTGATTGCTGCCACTTACATTTAACGGGGAATTACATCGCATTTACAGCCTAGAAATAGGCCGTTCGGCCCAACTGATCCATGCTGGTGATTAGTCATAACACAAGCCACCCCTCACCCTACTTCATCCAACCGGATTCGCATCTCCTTCTTTTCCATTTTCCCTCTTGTGCTTATCCAGCTTCTCCTGAAATACCGATGCCATTTGGCTCAATGAACAGATGGACACACAGTCGAATTGCGAACAGAAGGAGGCCACTCATCCCCTCGAGCCAGCTCTGCCAGTTAATAAGACCACGACTGATGTAACCCTAGCCCCGACTTCACGTTCCTGCCGAACCCGATAACCTTTCACACCCTTGCTTCTCAATGACCTGTCTACCTCTGCCTCAAAGATATTCAATGACTTTGCCTCAATCGCCTTTTGAGGAAGGGAGTTCCAAAATCTCACCACCCTCCTAGAGTCAGAAACAAATCCTCGTCTCGGTCTTGAATGGGCGACCCCTTAATTTTCAAGGGTGGCCTCTAGTTCTAGATTCTCTGACAAGAGGGACCATCCTCTCCACATCCATCCTGTCAAGATCTTTCAAATTCTTTGTTTCAAACAAGTCGCCTATTACTCTTCTAAACCCCAGTGGACACGAGCCTCTCCAACATTTCTGCATAAAACCATCCGCCCAGTCCAGGTATTAATCTAGTAAAATGCCTCTGAATTGCTGCCATACATAGATTTACGTAGAATTTTACAGTGCAGAAGGAGGCCATTCGGCCCATCGAGTCTGCAGCAGGTCTTGGAAAGAGCACCCTACCCAAGGTCAACACCTCCACCCTATCCCATAACCCAGCAACCCCAACTAATCCCCATAACCCAGTAACCCCACCCAACACTAAAAGCAATTTTTGGACACTATGGGCAATTTAGCATGGCCAATCCACCTAACCCGCACATCTTTGGACTGTGGGGGGAAACCGGAGCACCCGGAGGAAACCCACACACACACGGGGAGAATGTGCAGACTCCACACAGACAGTAACCCAAGCCAGGAATCGAAACTGGGACCCTGGAGCTGTGAAGCAATTGTGCTATCCACAATGCTACCGTGCTGCCTCCTTTTCGTTTATGTCCTTCTTTGAATGAGGAAACCAATACTGTACACCGTACTCTATATGTGGTCTCATCAATGCCCTGTATAACTGAACCTTAACCTCCTTATTCCTGCATTCAATTCCCCCCACCCAATAAGTGATAAAGTTCAATTAACTTTGCTAGTTACTCGCTGCACCTGAATACTAACCTTTAGTGATTCATGCACGAGGACACCCAGGTCCCTCTACATCTCAGACCTCTGCAAACTTTCACCATTTTGGATGGGTTGAGAGTTTCAGAAGTAGCTATTTGCATTAGGTATGAGAAGTGCCTTGCATCGGAAATGAACTCTGTGCTTGCAAAGTCACGTTTATATGGTGGAAGTATTTGCCCTGTGAGAAGTCCATTGAAAGCAATTCTGGAGTTCCGGGAATCAGATATGCATAATAATGAACCTATCAATTACTCCTAAGTAAAACTGGACATGGCCCTGGTGTGCTACTTGAGCACAAAAATTCTGACAGTGTCGCTCGTTTCATGGTAAAAGCAAATTACTGCGGAATCTGAAACCAAAGAGGAAATGCTGGAAAATCTCAGCAGGTCTGGCAGCATCTGTACAGTAAGAAGTCTTACAACACCAGGTTAAAGTCCAACAGGTTTGTTTCGATGTCACTAGCTTTCGGAGCGCTGCTCCTTCCTCAGGTGAATGAAGAGGTATGTTCCAGAAACACATATATAGACAAATTCAAAGATGCCAAACAATGCTTGGAATGCGACCATTAGCAGGTGATTAAATCTTTACAGATCCAGTGATGGGGTGACCCCAGGTTAAAGAGGTGTGAATTGCATCAAGCCAGGACAGTTGGTAGGATTTTGCAGGCCAGATGGTGGGGGATGAATGTAATGCGACATGAATCCCAGGTCCCGGTTGAGGCCGCACTCATGTGTGCGGAACTTGGCTATAAGTTTCTGCTCGGCGATTCTGCGTTGTCGCGCGTCCTGAAGGCCGCCTTGGAGAACGCTTACCCGGAGATCAGAGGCTGAATGCCCTTGACTGCTGAAGTGTTCCCCGACTGTAGGGAGAGAAAAGAGCTAACGTTTCGAGTCCAGATGACCCTTTGTCAATGTTTCGACACAGTGCTGCTCTTCCAATCAGGAAAAAATAAATATAGCAGAATATACATAGATTAACATAGAATTTACAGTGCAGAAGGAGGCCATTCGGCCCATCGAGACTGCACCGGCTCTTGGAAAGAGCACCCTACCCAAGGTCAACACCTCCACCCGATCCCCATAACCCAGTAACCCCACCCAACACTAAGGGCAATTTTGGACACTAAGGGCAATTTATCATGGCCAGACCACCTAACCTGCACATCTTTGGACTGTGGGAGGAAACCGGAGCAAACCCACGCACACACGGGGACGATGTGCAGACACCACACAGACAGTGGCCCAAGCCGGAATCGAACCTGGGACCCTGGAGTCCACAATGCTACCGCGCTGCCCCAGAATAGTGCTTGGATCCTGTGAAATATTCTCTCACTCAAACTGTGACCATTGCGCTTAATCTCCTGTAGGAAGGCGCTGCTTAATTTGAATCCGGCCCCCTGGAGGCACAGCAGGTATACGGCAGAACGACTGCTTCATCCACCATTCAACTCTGGCAACTTGCTTTCTTCATTCACGAAAGGGCAATAACCGCGGTGACCCGTAGAACATCTGCCGCAATGTGAAACCGGGTATTAGGCCTGGCGCATTTCCCCCCTTCTTTTTTTTGTTGAAAAAAGAAAATGTTTTAAAGCAGCCCTTCCTTCTTTTTTCAAACTTCTTATCGCTGCCGTCCTGAATGACGACCTGACGAAAAATCTTCTGACCTGCCAGACCGAATGTTAGGCCGGTGAAGGATTACATTATCATGAATATGACGGCGATAGATGTATTAAAGGACTGTTGATTAATTCATCTGCTCAAAAATATAGATTGAGTGATTCAAAATGTTTAAGCCATCATGGAGTCATGGAGATGTAATCTATATTAGAACAAATGGTCCCTTACGTTCCAACCATCAATTCTAATTTTAACCTGTCTGGGACACAGATAAGGTTCCGCCGGAGCTCAGCACTTATTCATTTTCTCACACACAGTGGCAGGTGGGTAATCAGCTATTAATGGCCTTGCCATAATTGACTTTTTCTATTGAAATTTTTTTTTTTGAAGAGGAAGAAAAGGCTGAAGGCAGACGTCAATCATTTTTACACTGTATTAATGACTCTATCAAGGTAGGGGAGGATGTAAATTATAACCAGAGGCAGCAATTTAATATCTAAATACTGTGACAGGTGACTTTGAAAGAATGATAACAAAATGCGCAGGGATAAAACAACTTCCATTTCAAACAATACTCTTGTCACCTGTTTAAAATATGCATTTTCCCCATGATACTTGACACAGCGTGGAATGGTAAAGATATGTCAGCCCTGTTATATATTTTGGCTTTTATTTTCAGAGTGGATCAATTTTCTCTATTTTCTCTCCTAATCCTCTGAAAGCTCTAAGGCACATATCCGCGTGATTACAAACCCTTACTAATAAACTAAGCATATCTTGTAGCCATCATTCTTGCAGACAGGGCGAATCTCTTCATAGATACACAGTAACTCAATCATGAGTCTGTCTATGTTCAAGGCGAAGAGGGAGAATTTTCACAGCTGTGTTGTGATGATCTGCAATGCGTTGCTTCAAAGGGGGGGCTCAGTGGTAACTTTCCAAAGGTAGTGGAAATTGGAGGGCGATAGGGACGGAGCGGTGGCAGTCATTTTCAGAGCTGACACAGGAATAAGTGGACCAAATGGTTGTCTTCTGTGTTTGTACAATTCTGAAAGAACATCTGATCCACTTTGGTCTTTTTGTGGCTGTCAGAATTGAACTTGCTACAATGCCATCAGTTGCTGTGCCAATCAATTTCCCTTGGTTTTGCTTACAGAAGATCAAGACAGGTGTAGGGTGAGATTTTCCTACCGCGTTGTGCCCAGCGCCGATCCCGTTGGGCCGGGTGCATTGCGGGCGAGGCCCGTGGGCAGCACGGTAGCATTGTGGATAGCACAATTGCTTCACAGCTCCAGGGTCCCAGGTTCGATTCCGGCTTGGGTCACTGTCTGTGCGGAGTCTACACGTTCTCCCCGTGTGTGCGTGGGTTTCCTCCGGGTGCTCCGGTTTCCTCCCACAGTCCAAAGATGTGCGGGTTAGGTGGATTGGCCATGCTAAATTGCGCTTAGTGTCCAAAATTGCCCTTAGTGTTGGGTGGGGTTACGGGGATAGGGTGGAGGTGTGGACCTTGGGTAGGGTGCTCTTTCCAAGAGCCGGTGCAGACTCGATGGGCCGAATGGCCTCCTTCTGCACTGTAAATTCTATGAAAAAAAAAAAATGGGTTTCACGCCCGGCGCCGAACCGATCACGAATCACCCGACCCGCTACACTTTGCGCGATCTGGATCACGCCCAACAATCATACTCAAATGAGCCATCCAAATATGCGCAACCCATTAGTGGCCGCATTCCCCTGGCTCCCAGTAGTTACCAGCGGGTCCTCACTCGGGCATGGTGTCCGCTTGCATGATGCTCATGGCGGGGGGCTTGCAGGCCATTGGAGCCGCAGGTGGCCAGGGACAGAGGCAGTGCTGCCCTGGCTCACTGGCAGTGCCAACCTGGTACCCAGCAGTGCCAATCTCCTTTCAAAAGTTGTGGGTGTTTCTGGCTAGACTAGCATTTATTGCCCATTTATTGTGAGCTAAGTTCTGAGATAACGGCTTAGTGGTAATGTGGACTGGCAATCCTGAGATCCAGACTAATGCTGTGTGGACGTGGGTTCAAACCCCACCACCGCAGCCGGTGGAATTTGAATTCAATTTTTCAAAAAATTGCAATTGGAAGCTGGTCTCAGGAATGGCGACCATAAAACCATTGCTGATTGTTATAAAAACCTATCTTGTTCACAAATGTTCTTCAGGGAGGGAATCTGCAATCCTTACCCGGTCTGGCCTACATGTGACTCCAGACCCACAGCAATGTGGTTAACTATTAACAGCCCCCTGAAATGGCCCAGCAATTCACTCCGTTCAAGGGAAATTAGTGCAACAAATATTGACCTTGCCAGTGACACCTCATCCCATGAAATGAATACACAAAAAAAAGACATAGTTGTCATCTCGAGTGGAGAGTGGATCAATGTTCGGATTCACCAGTGAGAGTTTTTTATATTTGTTCATGGGACGTGGGCATCGCTGGCTGGGCCAGCATTTACTGCCCATCCCTAATTGTCCTCGAGGGGGCAGTTAAGAGTTAACCACATTGCTGTGGGTCAGGAGTCACATGTAGGCCAGGCCAGGTAAGGACGGCAGATTTCCTTCCCTGAAGGACATGAATGAACCAGATGGGTTTTCATAACAGTCGACAATGGTTTCATGGCCATCATTAGACATTTTTAATTCCAGATTTTTATTGAATTCAAATTTCACCATCTGCAGTGTCAGGATTTGAACCTGGGTCCCCATGGCATTACTCTGAGTCTCTGGTTTACTAGTCCAGTGACAATACCACTGTGCCACCGCCTCCTCTTTCTTCCACGCTAACATTGACTGACAATGGTTGTATGGTTGATGGCTCAGTGAAACAAACCATCTTTGACAATACAGAGCTAACTTTTATGTGGCATCAAATCTTGTGGGTAAGCCAAGCTGATGTGTGTTACTGCAGTGGGAAGTGTCTGTTTCCAAAGCAAACCTGCAGTTTCCAAGTGTAACATGCAATAGGGAATTTTCATTAATTCATGTGAGATTTGCTGACTAAGCCAGCATTTGTTGCCATCCCCAATTCCCCTGGATAAGGTGGTGGTGGGCTGCCTTCTTGAACTGCTGCAGACCCTGTGGTGTAGGTACACCCACAGTGCTGTTAGCGAGCGAGTTCCAGGATTTTGACCCAGCGGCAGTGACGGAACGGCGGTATATTCCCAGATCAGGATGCTGAGTGGTTCGGAGGGGAACCTGCAGGTGGTGGTGTTCTCATGTGTCTGCTGTCCTCGCCCTTCTAGATGGTCATGTATTTGGAAGGTGGTGTGTAAGGAGCATTGGTGAGTTGCTGCAGTGCATCTTGTAGATGGTACACACGGCTGCTATTGTGCGTTGGTGATGGAGGGAGTGAATGTTTGTGGAAGGAGGAGCAATCAAGCGGACTGCCTTGCCCTGGGTGGTGTTGAGTTTCTTGAGTGTTGCATGCATCCAGACAAGTGGAGGGTATTCCATCACACTCCTGGCTTGTGCCTTGTAGATGGTGGACAGGCTTTGGCGAGTCAGGAGGTGAGTTACTGACTGCAGGGATCCTGGCCTCAGCCCTGCTCTTGTAGCCACAGTATTTATCTGACTAGTCCAGTTCAGTTTCTGGTCAATGGTAACTCCCGGGATGTTGGTAGATATCGGTTAGAGTGTAGATATATCCCCTTTGTTGTAGTTATTATGATGAAGCTGTTCAGCTAAATGGAATTCTCAATGTAGCTGAGGAGTGCAATATCCCGAGATGTTTTTTAAAAAGTGGATCGTATTGCAGGTAGAAAGAAACACTGCAAAGGAATGTGAGCTTTCCGTCTTGATTCATTAGACTGCTGTGTAGCAGTCCTCACTAATGGAAACAGAGCTCTGTCATCTCTGACCTTCATGAACATGCAGCACAGGCACAGCCTTGCTGGGTGACATTGAGCAAAATAACATTGAACAGGAGTATTCATGATCTGAAGGAAGTGGTGGCAGTATTCTTCCCCATTTAATCACTGGGATTGGGGGGGTGAGGGGGAGCTGAGCTAAGGCTGGGGCATGAGGACAGAGAATACAACAGGTTCACAGCTGTTCAAGTGAAAGTCAGATCTTATCAGTGGTTTAAACGTTGGGGTGTGGCATGGCTTTTCCCCATCAGCGGAGTTCTTTTGAAGTTGGTGTGTAGGAAATTCAGCAGCCATTATAAGCTCACAGTGAAGACCTAATCACACTGTAGCCAGAGATAGCCTTTTGTGATGTTGGTTGAGGGATGAATATTGGCCAGATCTTCCTCGGTGTTCTCCAGGATTAATTTCAGAGGGGCTGGGATACTCCAACCTCCCATCTGCGTGTTTCTCAGTGGCGGGAGGCGGCGCGCCGTTCGCTGCCGGCGGGATTTTCTATTGAGAATTTCCCATTGATTTCCCATTGAGGCTGCCCTCTGATGCCGGGAAACCCACGGGAGGGGGTGGGCTGCCGGTGAGACCAGAAAATCCCACTGTCGGCAAACAGGCGGAGAATTCCGGCCAGGATGTTTTACGCCAACTTGGGGATAGCAAAAGAAGCCTAGGTTTAATGCCCCATTGACAAACTAAAATAACTTGCAGAGGTGGTATTTCTGGCACATAATTCCTGCCACAATTCCTAATTTTTCAAGTTTAATATATCTTTCTTTCCCCCCCCCCCCCCCCCCTGTTCCTGTTGGAATAAGATTCCACAGATGCCATTGAGCTTCTGATGCCTTGGGTTCAGGTGTGTGGAAGGGGTGGGGGTTGTATTGATAAACGTCCAGCTACGGGTGAGATGCATTGCAGCTGAGCCTGTTCCACATCGATACCTTCCCTACGTTGCAACGGTGACCAATCTTCAAAGATGTGTCAGCGCATTGGGGATATCGGGAGGTCGGGAAGGGTGCTACAGAAATACAAGTTTTATCTTTTAGCAGGAAGTCACCTGGATAACAATTGGAAGTAGATACATTGGAATTAAAAGCTAGTCTCAGTAATGGTGACCATGGCAACTGTCGGCAATTGTTGTAAAATCCCTATCTGATTCACTAATGTCCTTCAGGGAAGGAAATCTGTCGTCTTGACCCACTCTGGCCTACATGTGGCTTCAGACTCCAGACCCACAGCAATGCAGATGACTCTTAGCTGCTGCTCCTCCCTCACCTGGCCTTTGCAAACCCCTGCCATCTGAACAAATCTGCCCCTGGAATATATTCTCAATGATGATGAGACTGAGTGATACAGACACAACTGAGAGTGTACGGGCAAGTTGTAAAGAGACTGAAAGGGGAGAGGAATAGATAATGACTGCGAGCAAAGAATAAGCGAGTAAAGAGAGATAGGTAAGGGATTAAAAAGAGATAGGTAAGGGATAAAATAGAGATAGGTAAGGGATCGAAGAGAGATAGGTAAGGGAGTGAAGAGAGATAGGTAAGGGAGTGAAGAGAGATAGGTAAGGGAGTAAAGAGAGATAGGTAAGCGAGTAAAGAGAGACGGGTAAGGGATTGAAGAGAGACAGGTAAGGGATTGAAGAGAGATAGGTAAGAGATTAAAGAGAGATAGGTAAGGAAGTAAAGAGAGATAGGTAACGGGTTGAAGCGAGACAGGTCAGGGAGTAAAGAGAGATAGGTATGGGATTGAAGAGAGATAGGTAAGGGATTGACGAGAGAGATATAACGGATTGACGAGAGATAGGTAAGAGATTGAAGAGACATAGGTAAGGGAGGAAAGAGAGATAGGTCAGGGATTCAAGAGAGATAGGTAAGGGATTGAAGAGAGATAGGTAAGAGATTGAAGAGAGATAGGTAAGGGAGGAAAGAGAGATAGGTCAGGGATTAACGAGTGATAGGTAAGAGATTGAAGAGAGATAGGTAAGGGATTGAAGAGAGATAGGTAAGGGATTGAACAGAGATAGGTAAGGGAGTAAAGAGAGAAAGGTAAGGCATTAAAGAGAGCTAGGTAAGGGATTGAAGAGAGATAGGTAAGGGATTGAAGAGAGATAGGTAAGGGAATAAAGAGAGATAGGTAAGGGATTGAAGAGAGATAGGTAAGGGATTGAAGAGATATGCGTAAGGGATTGAAGAGAGCTAGGTAAGGGATTGAAGAGATATAGGCAAGGGATTGAAGAGAGACAGGCAAGGGATTCAAGAGAGATAGGTAAGGGTTTGAAGATAAATAGTTAAGGGAGTAAAGAGAGATAGGTAAGGGATTGAAGAGAGATACATAAGGGATTGAAAAGAAATAGGTAAAAGATTAAAGGGACATAGGTAAGGGATTTAAGAGATATAAGTAAGGGATTGAAGAGAGATGGGTAGGGGATTGAAGAAAGATAGGTAAGGGATTGAAGAGAGGTAGGTAAGAGATTGAAGAGAGATAGGTAAGGGATTGAAGAGAGATAGGTAAGGGATTGAAGAGAGATAGGGAAGAGATTCAAGAGGGAGAGGTAAGGGATTGAAGAGAGATAGGTAAGGGAGTAAAGAGAGATAGGTAAGGGATTGAAGAGCGATAGGACAGGGATTGAAAAGAGATAGGTAAGGAATTGAAGAGGGATAGGTAAGGGATTGAAGAGAGATAGGTAAGGGAGTAAAGAGAGATAGGTAAGGGATTGAAGAGAGATAGGTAAGGGAGTAAAGTGAGATAGGTAAGGGAGTAAAGAGAGATAGGTAAGGGAGTAAAGAGAGATAGATAAGGGATTGAAGAGCGAAAGGTAAGGGATTGAAGAGAAATAGGTAAGGGCGTAAAGGGAGATAGGTAAGGGAGTGAAGAGAGATAGGTCAGTGTTTGAAAAGAGATAGGTAAGGGATTGAAGAGATATAAGTGAGGAATTGAAGAGGAATAGGTAAAGGATTGAAGAGAGATAGGTAAGGAATTGAAGAGGGATAGGTAAGCGATTGAAGAGAGATAGGAAAGGGAGTTAAGAGAGATAGGTAAGGGATTGAAGAGAGATACATAATGGATTGAAAATAAATAGGTAAGAGATTAAAGAGAGATAGGTAAGGGATTCAACAGAGATAGGTAAGGGATGAAGAGGGATAGGTAAGTGATTGAAGAGAGATAGGTAAGGGATTGAAGAAGGATAGGTAAGGGATTGAAGAGAGATAGGTAAGGGATTGAAGAGAAAATGGTAAGGTAGTAAAGAGAGATAGGAAAGGGATTGAGGAGAGACAGGTAAGGAATTGAAGAGAGACAGGTAAGGAATTGAAGAGAGATAGGTAAGGGATTGAAGGGAGATAGGTCGGGGATTGAAGAGAGATAGGAAAGGGAGTTAAGAGAGATAGGTAAGGGATTGAAGAGAGATAGGTAAGGAATTGAAGAGGGATAGGTAAGGGAATGAAGAGAGGTAGTTAAGGGATTGAAGAGAGATAGGAAAGGGAGTTAAGAGAGATAGGTAAAGGATTGAAGTGAGATAGGTAAGGGAGTAAAGAGAGATAGATAAGGGATTAAAGAGCGAAAGTTAAGGGATTGAAGAGAAATAGGTAAGGGCGTAAAGGGAGATAGGTAAGGGAGTGAAGAGAGATAGTTCAGTGTTTGAAAAGAGATAGGTAAGGGATTGAAGAGATATAAGTGAGGAATTAAAGAGGGATAGGTAAGGGATTGAAGAGAGATATGTAAGGAATTGAAGAGGGATAGGTAAGCGAGTAAAGAGAGATAGGAAAGGGAGTTAAGAGAGATAGGTAAAGGATTAAAGCGAGATAGGTAAGGAATTGAAGAGGGATAGGTAATTGATGGAAGAGAGATAGGTAGGGGATTGAAGAGAGTTAAGCAAGGGAGTTAAGAGAGATAGGTAAAGGATTGAAGAGAGATAGGTAAGGAATTGAAGAGGGATAGGTAAGTGATTGAAGAGAGATAGGTAAGGGATTGAACAGAGATAGGTCAGGGCTTGAAAAGAGAAAGGGAAGGGATTGAAGAGAGATAGGTAAGGGATTGAAGAAGGATAGGTAACGATTGAAGAGAGATAGGTAAGGGATTGAAGAAAATTACGTAAGGGAGTGAAGAGAATTAGGTAAGGGATTGAAGAGAGATAGGTAAGGGATTGAAGGGAGATAGGTAGGGGATTGAAGAGAGATAGGAAAGGGAGTTAAGAGAGATAGGTAAAGGATTGAAGCGAGATAGGTAAGGAATTGAAGAGGGATAGGTAAGGGATTGAAGAGAGATTGGTGAGGGATTTAAGAGAAATAGGGAAGGGAGTAAAGAGAGATAGGTAAGGGATTCAAGAGAGATAGGTTAGGGATTGAAGAGAGATAGGTAAGGGATTGAAGAGATATAAGTAATGGATTGAATAGAGATAGGTAGGGGATTGAAGAGAGATAGGTAAGGGAGTTAAGAGAGATAGGTAAACGGTTGAAGAGAGATAGGAAAGGGAGGAAAGAGAGATACGTAAGGTATTGAAGAGCGAAAGGTAAGGGATTGAAGAGAGATAGGTAAGGGATTGAAGAGAGATAGTTTAGGGAGTAAAGAGAGGTAAGCGTTTGAAGAGAGATAGGTAAGGGAGTAAAGAGGGTTAGGTAAGGGAGTAAAGAGAGATAAGTGAGGGATTGAAGAGAGATAGGTAATGGATTGAAGAGAGACAGGTAAGGAATTGAAGAGAGGTAGGTCAGGGATTGAAGAGAGATAGGTAAGGGATTGAAGAGTAATAGGTAAGGTAGTAAAGAGAGATAGGTAAGGGATTGAGGAGCGACTGGTAAGGAATTGAAGAGAGATACGTAAGGGATTGAAGAGAGATAGGTGAGGAATTGAAGAGAGATAGGTAAGGGAGGAAAGAGCATTAGGTAAGGGAGTAAAGAGAGATAAGTAAGGGATTGAAGAGAGATAGGTAAGGGATTCAAGAGAGATAGGTAGGAGATTGAAGAGAGATAGGTAAGGGAGTAAAGAGAGATAGGTAAGGGTTTGAAGAGAGATACGTACGGGATTGAAAGAAATAGGTAAGATATTAAAGAGAGATAGGTAAAGGATTCAGGAGAGATTGGTAAGGGATTGAAGAGAGATAGGTAAGGGATTGAAGAGACACAGGTAGGGGATTGAAGAGAGATAGTAAAGGGAGTTAAGAGAGATAGATAAAGGATTGAAGAGAGATAGGTAACGAATTGAAGAGGGTTAGGTAAGGGATTGAAGAGAGATAGGTAAGGGTTTGAAGATAAATAGGTATGGGAGTAAAGAGAGATAGGTAAGGGATTGAAGAGAGATACATAAGGGATTGAAAAGAAATAGGTCAGAGATTAAAGAGAGATCGGTAAGGGATTCAAGAGAGATAGGTAAGGGATTGAAGAGAGATAGGTAAGGGATTGAAGAGAGATAGGTAAGGGATTGAAGAGATATAAGTAAGGGAGTAAAGAGAGATAGGTAAGGGATTGAAGAGCGAAAGGTAAGGGATTGAAGAGAAATAGGTAAGGGAGTAATGAGAGATAGGTAAGGGATTGAGTAGAGGCAGGTAAGTAATTGAAGAGAGATAGGTAAGGGATTCAGGAGAGACAGGTAAGGAATTCAAGAGAGATAGGTCAGGGATTGAAGAGATATAAGTAAGGGATTGACGAGAGATAGGTAAGGGATTGAAGAGAGATAGGAAAGGGAGTTAAGAGAGATAGATAAAGGATTGAAGAGAGATAGGTAAGGGATTGAAGAGAGATAGGTAAGGGATTGAAGAGAGATAGGTGAGGGATTGAAGAGAAATTGGTAAGGGAGTAAAGAGAGATGGGTAAGGGATTGAAGAGAGATACATAAGGGATTGAAAAGAAATAGGTCAGAGATTAAAGAGAGATCGGTAAGGGATTCAAGAGAGATAGGTAAGGGATTGAAGAGAGATAGGTAAGGGATTGAAGAGATATAAGTAAGGAATTGAAGAGGGATAGGCAAGGGATTGATGAGAGATAGGTAAGGGATTGATGAGAGATAGGTAAGTGATTGAAGAGAGATAGGGAAGGGATTGAAGAGGAATAGGTAAGAGATTAAAGAGAGATAGGTAAAGGATTCAGGAGAGATAGGTAAGGGATTGAAGAGACACAGGTAGGGGATTGAAGAGGGATAGGAAAGGGAGTTAAGTGAGATAGATAAAGGATTGAAGAAAGATAGGTAAGGAATTGAAGAGGGATAGGTAAGGGATTGAAGAGAGATAGGTAAGTGTTTGAAGATAAGTAGGTAAGGGAGTAAAGAGAGATAGGTAAGGGATTGAGGCGAGACAGATAAGGAATTGAAAAGAGATAGGAAAGTGATTCAGGAGAGACAGGTAAGGAATTGAAGAGAGATAGGTCAGGGATTGAAGAGATATAAGTAAGGGATTGACGAGAGATAGTTAAGGGATTGAAGAGAGATAGGTAAGGAATTGAAGAGAAATAGGTAAGGGATTGAAAAGAAATAGGTAAGAGATTAAAGAGAGATCCGTTAGGGATTGAACAGAGATAGGTAAGGGATTGAAGAGAGATAGGTAAGGGATTGAAGAGATATAAGTTAGGAATTGAAAAGGGATAGGGAAGGGATTGAAGAGAGATAGGTAAGGGATTGAAGAGAGACAGGTAAGGGATTGAAGAGAGATAGGTAAGGGATTGAAGAGAGATAGGTAAGGGATGAAGAGATATAAGTAAGGGATTGAAGAGAGATAGGTAGGGGATTGAAGAGAGTTAAGCAAGGGAGTTAAGAGAGATAGGTAAAGGATTGAAGAGAGATCGGTAAGGAATTGAAGAGGGATAGGTAAGTGACTGAAGAGAGATAGGTAAGGGATTGAAGAAGGATAGGTAAGGGATTGAAGAGAGATATGTAGGGGATTGAAGAGAGTTAAGCAAGGGAGTTAAGAGAGATAGGTAAAGGATTGAAGAGAGATAGATAAGGGATTGAAGAGCGAAAGGTAAGGGATTGAAGAGAAATAGGTAAGGGCGTAAAGGGAGATAGGTAAGGGAGTGAAGAGAGATAGGTCAGTGTTTGAAAAGAGATTGGTAAGGGATTGAAGAGATATAAGTGAGGAATTGAAGAGGGATAGGTAAGGGATTGAAGAGAGATAGGTAAGGGATTGAAGAGAGGTAGGTAAGGGATTGAAGAGATATAAGTATTGGATTGAAGAGAGATAGGTAGCGGATTGAAGAGAGATAAGTAAGGGAGGTAAGTGAGATAGGTAAAGGGTTGAAGAGCGAAAGGTAAGGGATTGAAGAGAGATAGGTAAGGGATTGAAGAGAGATAGTTTAGGGAGTAAAGAGAGGTAAGCGTTTGAAGAGAGATAGGTAAGGGAGTAAAGAGCGTTAGGTAAGGGAGTAAAGAGAGATAAGTGAGGGATTGAAGAGAGATAGGTAATGGATTGAAGAGAGACAGGTAAGGAATTGAAGAGAAATAGGTAAGGTAGTGAAGAGAGATAGGTAAGGGATTGAGGAGCGACTGGTAAGGAATTGAAGAGAGATACGTAAGGGATTGAAGAGAGATGGGCGAGGAATTGAAGAGAGATAGGTAAGGGAGGAAAGAGAGATAGGTAAAGGATTGAAGTGAGATAGGTAAGGGAGTAAAGAGAGATAGATAAGGGATTAAAGAGCGAAAGTTAAGGGATTGAAGAGAAATAGGTAAGGGCGTAAAGGGAGATAGGTAAGGGAGTGAAGAGAGATAGTTCAGTGTTTGAAAAGAGATAGGTAAGGGATTGAAGAGATATAAGTGAGGAATTAAAGAGGGATAGGTAAGGGATTGAAGAGAGATATGTAAGGAATTGAAGAGGGATAGGTAAGCGAGTAAAGAGAGATAGGAAAGGGAGTTAAGAGAGATAGGTAAAGGATTAAAGCGAGATAGGTAAGGAATTGAAGAGGGATAGGTAATTGATGGAAGAGAGATAGGTAGGGGATTGAAGAGAGTTAAGCAAGGGAGTTAAGAGAGATAGGTAAAGGATTGAAGAGAGATAGGTAAGGAATTGAAGAGGGATAGGTAAGTGATTGAAGAGAGATAGGTAAGGGATTGAACAGAGATAGGTCAGGGCTTGAAAAGAGAAAGGGAAGGGATTGAAGAGAGATAGGTAAGGGATTGAAGAAGGATAGGTAACGATTGAAGAGAGATAGGTAAGGGATTGAAGAAAATTACGTAAGGGAGTGAAGAGAATTAGGTAAGGGATTGAAGAGAGATAGGTAAGGGATTGAAGGGAGATAGGTAGGGGATTGAAGAGAGATAGGAAAGGGAGTTAAGAGAGATAGGTAAAGGATTGAAGCGAGATAGGTAAGGAATTGAAGAGGGATAGGTAAGGGATTGAAGAGAGATTGGTGAGGGATTTAAGAGAAATAGGGAAGGGAGTAAAGAGAGATAGGTAAGGGATTCAAGAGAGATAGGTTAGGGATTGAAGAGAGATAGGTAAGGGATTGAAGAGATATAAGTAATGGATTGAATAGAGATAGGTAGGGGATTGAAGAGAGATAGGTAAGGGAGTTAAGAGAGATAGGTAAACGGTTGAAGAGAGATAGGAAAGGGAGGAAAGAGAGATACGTAAGGTATTGAAGAGCGAAAGGTAAGGGATTGAAGAGAGATAGGTAAGGGATTGAAGAGAGATAGTTTAGGGAGTAAAGAGAGGTAAGCGTTTGAAGAGAGATAGGTAAGGGAGTAAAGAGGGTTAGGTAAGGGAGTAAAGAGAGATAAGTGAGGGATTGAAGAGAGATAGGTAATGGATTGAAGAGAGACAGGTAAGGAATTGAAGAGAGGTAGGTCAGGGATTGAAGAGAGATAGGTAAGGGATTGAAGAGTAATAGGTAAGGTAGTAAAGAGAGATAGGTAAGGGATTGAGGAGCGACTGGTAAGGAATTGAAGAGAGATACGTAAGGGATTGAAGAGAGATAGGTGAGGAATTGAAGAGAGATAGGTAAGGGAGGAAAGAGCATTAGGTAAGGGAGTAAAGAGAGATAAGTAAGGGATTGAAGAGAGATAGGTAAGGGATTCAAGAGAGATAGGTAGGAGATTGAAGAGAGATAGGTAAGGGAGTAAAGAGAGATAGGTAAGGGTTTGAAGAGAGATACGTACGGGATTGAAAGAAATAGGTAAGATATTAAAGAGAGATAGGTAAAGGATTCAGGAGAGATTGGTAAGGGATTGAAGAGAGATAGGTAAGGGATTGAAGAGACACAGGTAGGGGATTGAAGAGAGATAGTAAAGGGAGTTAAGAGAGATAGATAAAGGATTGAAGAGAGATAGGTAACGAATTGAAGAGGGTTAGGTAAGGGATTGAAGAGAGATAGGTAAGGGTTTGAAGATAAATAGGTATGGGAGTAAAGAGAGATAGGTAAGGGATTGAAGAGAGATACATAAGGGATTGAAAAGAAATAGGTCAGAGATTAAAGAGAGATCGGTAAGGGATTCAAGAGAGATAGGTAAGGGATTGAAGAGAGATAGGTAAGGGATTGAAGAGAGATAGGTAAGGGATTGAAGAGATATAAGTAAGGGAGTAAAGAGAGATAGGTAAGGGATTGAAGAGCGAAAGGTAAGGGATTGAAGAGAAATAGGTAAGGGAGTAATGAGAGATAGGTAAGGGATTGAGTAGAGGCAGGTAAGTAATTGAAGAGAGATAGGTAAGGGATTCAGGAGAGACAGGTAAGGAATTCAAGAGAGATAGGTCAGGGATTGAAGAGATATAAGTAAGGGATTGACGAGAGATAGGTAAGGGATTGAAGAGAGATAGGAAAGGGGGTTAAGAGAGATAGATAAAGGATTGAAGAGAGATAGGTAAGGGATTGAAGAGAGATAGGTAAGGGATTGAAGAGAGATAGGTGAGGGATTGAAGAGAAATTGGTAAGGGAGTAAAGAGAGATGGGTAAGGGATTGAAGAGAGATACATAAGGGATTGAAAAGAAATAGGTCAGAGATTAAAGAGAGATCGGTAAGGGATTCAAGAGAGATAGGTAAGGGATTGAAGAGAGATAGGTAAGGGATTGAAGAGATATAAGTAAGGAATTGAAGAGGGATAGGCAAGGGATTGATGAGAGATAGGTAAGGGATTGATGAGAGATAGGTAAGTGATTGAAGAGAGATAGGGAAGGGATTGAAGAGGAATAGGTAAGAGATTAAAGAGAGATAGGTAAAGGATTCAGGAGAGATAGGTAAGGGATTGAAGAGACACAGGTAGGGGATTGAAGAGGGATAGGAAAGGGAGTTAAGTGAGATAGATAAAGGATTGAAGAAAGATAGGTAAGGAATTGAAGAGGGATAGGTAAGGGATTGAAGAGAGATAGGTAAGTGTTTGAAGATAAGTAGGTAAGGGAGTAAAGAGAGATAGGTAAGGGATTGAAGAGAGATACATAAGGGATTGAAGAGGAATAGGTAAGAGATTAAAGAGAGATAGGTAAAGGATTCAAGAGAGATAGGTAAGGGATTGAAGAGAGATAGGTAAGGGATTGAAGAGATATAAGTAAGGGATTGAAGAGAGATAGGTAAGGGAGTAATGAGAGAAAGGTAAGGGATTGAAGGGTGATAGGACAGGGATTTAAAAGAGATATGTAAGGGATTGAAGAGAGCTAGGTAAGGAATTGATGAGGGATAGGTAAATGATTGAAGTGAGATAGGTAAGTGAGTAAAGAGAGATAGGTAAGGGATTGAAGAGCGAAAGGTAAGGGATTGAAGAGGAATAGGTAAGGGAGTAAAGAGAGATAGGTAAGGGATTGAGGCGAGACAGATAAGGAATTGAAAAGAGATAGGAAAGTGATTCAGGAGAGACAGGTAAGGAATTGAAGAGAGATAGGTCAGGGATTGAAGAGATATAAGTAAGGGATTGACGAGAGATAGTTAAGGGATTGAAGAGAGATAGGTAAGGAATTGAAGAGAAATAGGTAAGGGATTGAAAAGAAATAGGTAAGAGATTAAAGAGAGATCCGTTAGGGATTGAACAGAGATAGGTAAGGGATTGAAGAGAGATAGGTAAGGGATTGAAGAGATATAAGTTAGGAATTGAAAAGGGATAGGGAAGGGATTGAAGAGAGATAGGTAAGGGATTGAAGAGAGACAGGTAAGGGATTGAAGAGAGATAGGTAAGGGATTGAAGAGAGATAGGTAAGGGATGAAGAGATATAAGTAAGGGATTGAAGAGAGATAGGTAGGGGATTGAAGAGAGTTAAGCAAGGGAGTTAAGAGAGATAGGTAAAGGATTGAAGAGAGATAGGTAAGGAATTGAAGAGGGATAGGTAAGTGACTGAAGAGAGATAGGTAAGGGATTGAAGAAGGATAGGTAAGGGATTGAAGAGAGATATGTATGGGATTGAAGAGAGTTAAGCAAGGGAGTTAAGAGAGATAGGTAAAGGATTGAAGAGAGATAGATAAGTGATTGAAGAGCGAAAGGTAAGGGATTGAAGAGAAATAGGTAAGGGCGTAAAGGGAGATAGGTAAGGGAGTGAAGAGAGATAGGTCAGTGTTTGAAAAGAGATTGGTAAGGGATTGAAGAGATATAAGTGAGGAATTGAAGAGGGATAGGTAAGGGATTGAAGAGAGATAGGTAAGGGATTGAAGAGAGGTAGGTAAGGGATTGAAGAGATATAAGTATTGGATTGAAGAGAGATAGGTAGCGGATTGAAGAGAGATAAGTAAGGGAGGTAAGTGAGATAGGTAAAGGGTTGAAGAGCGAAAGGTAAGGGATTGAAGAGAGATAGGTAAGGGATTGAAGAGAGATAGTTTAGGGAGTAAAGAGAGGTAAGCGTTTGAAGAGAGATAGGTAAGGGAGTAAAGAGCGTTAGGTAAGGGAGTAAAGAGAGATAAGTGAGGGATTGAAGAGAGATAGGTAATGGATTGAAGAGAGACAGGTAAGGAATTGAAGAGAGGTAGGTCAGGGATTGAAGAGAGATAGGTAAGGGATTGAAGAGAAATAGGTAAGGTAGTGAAGAGAGATAGGTAAGGGATTGAGGAGCGACTGGTAAGGAATTGAAGAGAGATACGTAAGGGATTGAAGAGAGATGGGCGAGGAATTGAAGAGAGATAGGTAAGGGAGGAAAGAGCATTAGGTAAGGGAGTAAAGAGAGATAAGTAAGGGATTGAAGAGAGATAGGTAAGGGATTCAAGAGAGATAGGTAGGAGATTGAAGAGAGATAGGTAAGGGAGTAAAGAGAGATAGGTAAGGGATTGATGAGAGATACGTACGGGATTGAAAGAAATAGGTAAGAGATTAAAAAGAGATAGGTAAAGGATTCAGGAGAGATAGGTAAGGGATTGAAGAGAGATAGGTAAGGGATTGAAGAGACACAGGTAGGGGATTGAAGAGAGATAGGCAAGGGAGTTAAGAGAGATAGATAAAGGATTGAAGAGTGATAGGTAAGGAATTGAAGAGGGATAGGTAAGGGATTGAAGAGAGATAGGTAAGGGAGTAAAGAGAGAAAGGTAAGGGATTGAAGGGTGATAGGACAGGGATTGAAAAGAGATATGTAGGGGATTGAAGAGAGCTAGGTAAGGAATTGATGAGGGATAGGTAAATGATTGAAGTGAGATAGGTAAGGGAGTAAAGAGAGATAGGTAAGGGGTTGAAGAGCGAAAGGTAAGGGATTGAAGAGAAATAGGTAAGGGAGTAAAGAGAGATCGGTAAGGGATTGAGGCGAGACAGATAAGGAATTGAAAAGAGATAGGAAAGGGATTCAGGAGAGACAGGTAAGGAATTGAAGAGAGATAGGTCAGGGATTGAAGAGATATAAGTAAGGGATTGACGAGAGATAGTTAAGGGATTGAAGAGAGATAGGAAAGGGAGTTAAGTGAGATAGATGAAGGATTGAAGAGAGATAGGTAAGGAATTGAAGAAGGATAGGTAAGGGATTGAAGAGAGATAGGTGAGGGATTGAAGAGAAATAGGTAAGGGATTGAAAAGAAATAGGTAAGAGATTAAAGAGAGATCAGTTAGGGATTGAACAGAGATAGGTAAGGGATTGAAGAGAGATAGGTAAGGGATTGAAGAGATATAAGTTAGGAATTGAAGAGGGATAGGGAAGGGATTGAAGAGAGATAGGTAAGGGATTGAAGAGAGACAGGTAAGGGATTGAAGAGAGATAGGTAAGGGATTGAAGAGAGATAGGTAAGGGATGAAGAGATATAAGTAAGGGATTGAAGAGAGATAGGTAGGGGATTGAAGAGAGTTAAGCAAGGGAGTTAAGAGAGATAGGTAAAGGATTGAAGAGAGATAGGTAAGGAATTGAAGAGGGATAGGTAAGTGATTGAAGAGGGATAGGTAAGGGATTGAAGAAGGATAGGTAAGGGATTGAAGAGAGATATGTAGGGGATTGAAGAGAGTTAAGCAAGGGAGTTAAGAGAGATAGGTAAAGGATTGAAGAGAGATAGATAAGGGATTGAAGAGCGAAAGGTAAGGGATTGAAGAGAAATAGGTAAGGGCGTAAAGGGAGATAGGTAAGGGAGTGAAGAGAGATAGGTCAGTGTTTGAAAAGAGATTGGTAAGGGATTGAAGAGATATAAGTGAGGAATTGAAGAGGGATAGGTAAGGGATTGAAGAGAGATAGGTAAGGGATTGAAGAGAGATAGGTAAGGGATTGAAGAGATATAAGTATTGGATTGAAGAGAGATAGGTAGGGGATTGAAGAGAGATAAGTAAGGGAGGTAAGAGAGATAGGTAAAGGGTTGAAGAGCGAAAGGTAAGGGATTGAAGAGAGATAGGTAAGGGATTGAAGAGAGATAGTTTAGCGAGTAAAGAGAGGTAAGCGTTTGAAGAGAGATAGGTAAGGGAGTAAAGAGCGTTAGGTAAGGGAGTAAAGAGAGATAAGTGAGGGATTGAAGAGAGATAGGTAATGGATTGAAGAGAGACAGGTAAGGAATTGAAGAGAGGTAGGTCAGGGATTGAAGAGAGATAGGTAAGGGATTGAAGAGAAATAGGTAAGGTAGTTAAGAGAGATAGGTAAGGGATTGAGGAGCGACTGGTAAGGAATTGAAGAGAGATACGTAAGGGATTGAAGAGAGATGGGTGAGGAATTGAAGAGAGATAGGTAAGGGAGGAAAGAGCATTAGGTAAGGGAGTAAAGAGAGATAAGTAAGGGATTGAAGAGAGATAGGTAAGGGAGTAAAGAGAGATAGGTAAGGGATTGATGAAAGATACGTACGGGATTGAAAGAAATAGGTAAGAGATTAAAGAGAGATAGGTAAAGTATTCAGGAGAGATAGGTAAGGGATTGAAGAGAGATAGGTAAGGGATTGAAGAGACACAGGTAGGGGATTGAAGAGAGATAGGAAAGGGAGTTAAGAGAGATAGATAAAGGATTGAAGAGAGATAGGTAAGGAATTGAAGAGAGATAGGTAAGGGTTTGAAGATAAATAGGTAAGTGAGTAAAGAGAGATAGGTAAGGGATTGAAGAGAGATACGTAAGGGATTGAACAGAAATAGGTAAGAGATTAAAGGGACATAGGTAAGGGATTCAAGAGAGATAGGTAAGGGATTGAAGAGATATAAGTAAGGGAGTAAAGAGAGATAGGTAAGGGATTGAAGAGTGAAAGGTAAGGGATTGAAGAGAAATAGGTAAGGGAGTAAAGAGAGACAGGTAAGGAATTGAAGAGAGATAGGTCAGGGATTGAAGAGATATAAGTAAGGGATTGACGAGAGATACGTAAGGGATTGAAGAGAGATAGGAAAGGGAGTTAAGAGAGATAGATGAAGGATTGAAGAGAGATAGGTAAGGAATTGAAGAGGGATAGGTAAGGGATTGAAGAGAGATAGGTGAGGGATTGAAGAGAAATAGGTAAGGGATTGAAAAGAAATAGGTAAGAGATTAAAGAGAGATCGGTAAGGGATTGAAGAGATATAAGTAAGGAATTGAAGAGGGATAGGGAAGGGATTGAAGAGAGATAGGTAAGGGATTGAAGAGAGACAGGTAAGGGATTGAAGAGAGACAGGTAAGGGATTGAAGAGAGATAGGTAAGGGATTGAAGAGAGATAGGTAAGGGATGAAGAGATATAAGTAAGGGATTGAAGAGAGATAGGTAGGGGATTGAAGAGAGTTAAGCAAGGGTGTTAAGAGAGATAGGTAAAGGATTGAAGAGAGATAGGTACGGAATTGAAGAGGGATAGGTAAGTGATTGAAGAGAGATAGGTAAGGGATTGAAGAAGGATAGGTAAGCGATTGAAGAGAGATAGGTAGGGGATTGAAGAGAGTTAAGCAAGGGAGTTAAGAGAGATAGGTAAAGGATTGAAGAGAGATAGATAAGGGATTGAAGAGCGAAAGGTAAGGGATTGAAGAGAAATAGGTAAGGGCGTAAAGGGAGATAGGTAAGGGAGTGAAGAGAGATAGGTCAGTGTTTGAAAAGAGATTGGTAAGGGATTGAAGAGATATAAGTGAGGAATTGAAGAGGGATAGGTAAGGGATTGAAGAGAGATATGTAAGGAATTGAAGAGGGATAGGTAAGCGATTGAAGAGAGATAGGAAAGGGAGTTAAGAGAGATAGGTAAAGGATTAAAGCAAGTTAGGTAAGGAATTGAAGAGGGATAGGTAAGGGATTGAAGAGAAATAGGTAAGGGAGTAAAGAGAGATAGGTAAGGGATTGAAGAGAGATACATAATGGATTGAAAAGAAATAGGTAAGAGATTAAAGAGAGATAGGTAAGGGAATCAAGAGAGACAGGTAAGGGATGAAGTGATATAAGTAAGGGATTGAAGAGAGATAGGTAAGGGATTGAAGAGAAATAGGTAAGGGAGTAAAGAGAGATGGGTAAGGGATTCAAGAGAGATAGGTAAGGGATTGAAGAGAGATAGATAAGTGATTGAAGAGATATAAGTAATAGATTGAAGAGAGATAGGTAGGGGATTGAAGAGAGATAAGTAAGGGAGTTAAGAGAGATAGGTAAAGGGTTGAAGAGAGATATGTAAGGGAGTAAAGAGAGATAGGTAAGGGATTGCAGAGCGAAAGGTAAGGGATTGAAGAGAAATAGGTAAGGGAGTAAAGAGAGAGAAGTATGGGATTGAAGAGAGATAGGTAAGGGATTTAAGAGAGGTAGGTAAGGGATTGAAGAGAGATAGGTAAGGGTCTATAGACAGGTGGGTAAGGGATTGAAAAGAGAGAGGTAAGGGATTGAAGAGAGATAGGTAAGGGATTGAAGAGAGATAGTTAAGGGAGTAAAGCGAGGTAAGGGTTTGAAGAGAGATAGGTAAGGGAGTAAAGGGCGTTATGTAAGGGAGTAAAGAGAGATAACTGAGGGATTGAAGAGACAGGTAATGGATTGAAGAGAGGCAGGTAAGGAATTGAAGAGAGGTAGGTCAGGGATTGAAGGGAGATAGGTAAGGGATTGAAGAGAAATAGGTAAGGTAGTAAAGATAGAAAGGTAAGGGATTGAGGAGCGACTGGTAAGAAATTGAAGAGAGATACGTAAGGGATTGAAGAGATATAAGTAAGGGATTGAAGAGAGATAGTTAAGGGATTGAAGAGAGATGGGTAAGGGATTGAAGAGAGAGAGGTAAGTGATTGGAGAGAGGTAGGTAAGAGATTGAAGAGAGATAGGTAAGGAATTGAAGAGAGATAGGTGAGGAATTGAAGAGAGATAGGTAAGGGAGTAAAGAGAGGTAAGGGATTGAAGAGAGAGGTTAGGGGAGTAAAGACCGTTAGGTAAGGGAGTAAACAGAGATAAGTAAGGGATTGAAGAGAGATAGGTAAGGGATTGAAGAGAAATAGGTAAGGTCGTAAAGAGAGATAGGTAAGGGATTGAGGAGAGAGAGGTAAGGAATTGAAGAGAGATAGGTAAGAAATTGAAGAAAATTACGTAAGGGAGTGAAGTGAGATAGGTAAGGGATTGAAGGGATATACGTAAGGGATTGAAGAGAGATAGGTAGGGGATTGAAGAGAGATAGGAAAGGGAGTTAAGAGAGGTAGGTAAAGGATTGAAGCGAGATAGGTAAGGAATTGAAGAGGGATAGGTAAGGCATTGCAGAAAGATAGGTAAGGGAGTAAAGAGAGATAGGTAAGGGATTGAAGAGCGACAGGTAAGGGTTTGAAGAGAATTAGGTCAGGGAGTAAAGAGAGATATGTAAGGGATTCAAGAGAGATACTAAGGGATTGAAGAGAGATAAGTAATGGATTGAAGAGAGATAGGTAGCGGATTGAAGAGAGATAGGTAAGTAATTGAAGAGGGATAGGTAAGGTATTCAAGAGAGATAGGTAAGGGATTGAAGAGAGATAGTTAAGGGATTGAAGAGATATAAGTAATGGATTGAAGAGAGATAGGTAGGGGATTGAAGAGAGATTAGTAAGGGAGTTAAGAGAGATAGGTAAGGGATTGAAGAGAGATAGGTAAGGGATTGAAGAGAGATAGGTAAGGGATTTAAGAGAGGTAGGTAAGGAATTGAAGAGAGATAGGTAAGGGAGTATAGAGAGATAGGTAAGGGATTGAAGAGAGAGAGGTAAGGGATTGAAGAGAGATAGGTCAGGGATTGAAGAGAGATAGGTAAGGGAGTAAAGAGAGGTAAGGGATTGAAGAAATAGGTAAGGGCGTAAAGGGAGATTGGTAAGGGATTAAAGCAAGATAGCTCAGGGATTGAAAAGAGATTGGTAAGGGATTGAAGAGAGATAGGTAAGGAATTGAACAGGGATAGGTAAGGGATTGAAGAGAGATAGGTAAGGGAGTAAAGAGCATTAGGTAAGGGAGTAAAGAGAGAGAAGTGAGGGATTGAAGAGAGATAGGCAATGGATTGAAGAGAGATAGGTAAGGAATTGAAGAGCGAAAAGTCAGCGATTGAAGAGAGATAGGTAAGGGATTGAAGTGAACTAGTTAAGGTAGTAAAGAGAGATAGGTAAGGGATTGAGGAGAGAGTGGTAAGGATTTGAAGAGAGATATGTAAGGGATTGAAGCGATATAAGTAAGGGATTAAAGAGAGATAGTTAAGGGATTGAAGAGAGATAGGAAAGGGAGTTAAGAGAGATAGATAAAGGATTGAAGAGAGATAGGGAAGGAATTGTAGAGGGATAGGTAAGAGATTGAAGAGAGATAGGTAAGGATTGAAGAGAGATAGGTAAGGGATTGAAGAGAGGTAGGTAAGGAATTGAAGAGGAATAGGTAAGGAATTGAAGAGGAATAGGTAAGGGATTGAAGAGGAATAGGTAAGGGATTGAAGAGAGATATGTAAGGGATTGAAGAGAGGTAGGTAAGGGATTGAAGAGAGATAGGTAAGCGATTGAAGAGAGATAGGTAAGGGAGTAAAGAGAGATAGGAAAGGGATTGAAGAGTGAAAGGTAAGGGATTGAAGAAAAATAGGTAAGGGAGTAAAGAGAGATGGGTAAGGGATTGAACAGTGATAGGTCAGGGATTGAAAAGAGGTAGGTAAGGGATTGAAGAGAAATAGGTAAGGGGTTGAAGAGAGATCGGTAAGGGATTGAAGTGACGTAGGTAAGGGAGTTAAGAGAGATAGATAAAGGATTGAAGAGAGATAGGTAAGGAATTGAAGAGGGATAGGTAAGGGATTGAAGAGAGATAGGTAAGGGATTGAAGAGATATTAGTAAGGAATTGAATAGAGATAGGTAGGGGATTGAAGAGAGATAGGTAAGGGATTGAAGAGAGTTAGGTAAGGGATTGAAGAGAGATAGGTAAGCGATTGAAGAGAGATAGGTAAGGGATTGAAGAGAGATAGGTAAGCGATTGAAGAGAGATAGGTAAGGGATTGAAGAGAGATAGGGAAGGGATAGAAGAGGGATAGGTAAGGGATTGAAGGGAGATAGGAAAGGGAGTAAAGAGAGATAAATAAGGGGTTGAAGAGAGATCGGTAAGGGATTGAAGTGAGGTAGGTAAGGGATTGAAGAGAGATAGGAAAGGGATTTAAGAGAGATAGATAAAGGATTGAAGAGAGATAGGTAAGGAATTGAAGAGGGATAGGTAAGGGATTGAAGAGAGATAGGTAAGGGATTGAAGAGATATAAGGAAGGAATTGTATAGAGATAGGTAAGGGATTGAAGAGAAATAGGTAAGGTAGTAAAGAGAGATAGGTAAGGGATTGAGGACAGACAGGTAAAGAATTGAAGAGAGATAGGTAAGAGATTGACGAAAATTAGGTCAGGGAGTGAAGAGAGATAGGTAAGGGATTGAAGAGAGATAGGTAGGGGATTGAAGAGAGATAGGAAAGAGAGTTAAGAGAGATAGGTAAAGGATTGAAGCGAGGTAGGTAAGGAATTGAAGAGGGATAGGTAAGGGATTGAAGAGAGATATGTAAGCGAGTAAAGAGAGATAGGTAAGGGATTGAAGAGTGATAGGTAAGGGATTGAAGAGAAATAGGTAAGGGAGTAAAGAGAGATAGGTAATGGATTGAAGAGATATAAGTAATGGATTGAAGAGAGATAGTTAGGGGGTTGAAGGGAGATAGGTAAGGGAGTTCAGATAGATAGGTAAAGGATTGAAGATAGATAGGTAAGGAATTGAAGAGGGATAGGTAAGGGATTGAAGAGAGACAGGTAAGGGATTGAAGAGATATAAGTAATGGATTGAAGAGAGAAAAGTATGGGATTGAAGAGAGATAGGTAAGGGGTTGAAGAGAGGTATGTAAGGGCTTGAAGAGAGATAGGTAAGGGATTGAAGAGAGAGAGGTAAGGGATTGACGAGAGATAGGTAAGGGATTGAAGAGAGATGGGTAAGGGATTGAAGAGAGATGGGTAAGGGATTGAAGAGAGATAGGTGAGGAATTGAAGAGAGATAGGTAAGGGAGTAAAGAAAGATAAGGGATTGAAGAGAGATAGGTAAGGGATTGAAGAGACAGGTAAGGAATTTAAGAGCGATAGGTCAAGGATTGAAGAGAGATAGGTAAGGGATTGAAGAGAAATAGGTACGGTAGTAATGAGAGATAGGTATGGGATTGAGGACAGACAGGTAAAGAATTGAAGAGAGATAGGTAAGAGATTGACGAAAATTAGGTAAGGGAGTGAAGAGAGGTAGGTAAGGGATTGAAGAGAGATAGGTAGGGGTTTGAAGAGAGAGAGGAAAGGGAGTTAAGAGAGATAGGTAAAAGATTGAAGCGAGATAGGTAAGGAATTGAAGAGGGATAGGTAAGGGATTGAAGAGAGATAGGTAAGGGAGTAAAGAGAGATAGGTAAGGGATTGAAGAGCGATAGGTAAGGGATTGAAGAGAAATAGGTAAGGGAGTAAAGAGAGATAGGTAATGGATTGAAGAGATATAAGTAATGGATTGAAGAGAGATAGGTAGGGGATTGAAGGGAGATAAGTAAGGGAGTTAAGAGAGATAGGTAAAGGATTGAAGAGAGATAGGTAAGGAATTGAAGAGGGATATGTAAGGGATTGAAGAGAGACAGGTAAGGGATTGAAGAGGAATAGGTAAGGGATTTAAGAGAGGTAGGTAAGGGGTTGAAGAGTATAGGTAAGGGAGTAAAGAGCGTTAGGTAAGGGAGTAAAGAGAGGTAAGGGATTGAAGAGAGATTGGTAAGGGAGTAAAGAGCGTTAGGTAAGGGAGTAAAGAGAGATAAGTGAGGGATTAAAGAGAGATAGATAAGGTCTTGAAGAGAGACAGGTAAGGAATTGAAGAGCGATAGGTCAGGGATTGAAGAGACATAGATAAGGGATTGAAGAGAAATAGGTAAGGTAGTAAAGAGAGATAGGTAAGGGATTGAGGAGAGACTGGTCAGGAATTGAAGAGAGATACGTAAGGGATTGAAGAGATATAAGTAAGGGATTGAAGAGAGATAGGCAAGGGATAGAAGAGACACAGGTAGGAGATTGAAGAGAGATAGGAAAGGGAGTTAATAGAGATAGATAAAGGATTGAAGAGAGATAGGTAAGGAAGTAAAGAGAGATACGTAAGGGATTGAAGAGCGAAAGGTAAGGGATTGAAGAGAAATAGGTTAGGGAGTAAAGAGAGATAAGTAAGAGATTGAACAGAGATAGGTCTGGGATTGAAAAGAGATAGGTAAGGTATTGAAGAGAGATAGGTAAGGGATTGAAGAGAGATAGGTAAGGGATTTAAGAGTGGTAGGTACGGGATTGAAGAGAGATAGGTAAGAGAGTATAGAGAGATAGGTAAGGGATTGAAGAGAGATAGGTAAGGGATTGAAGAGTGATACGTAAGGGAGTAAAGAGTGTTAGGTAAGGGAGTAAAGAGAGATAAGTGAGGGATTGAAGAGAGATAGGTAAGGGCTTGAAGAGAGACAGGTAAGGAATTGAAGAGCGATAGGTCAGGGATTGAAGAGAGATAGGTAAGGGATTGAAGAGAAATAGCTAAGGTAGTGAAGAGAGATAGGTAAGGGATTGAGGAGAGACTGGTGAGGATCTGAAGAGAGATACGTAAGGGATTGAAGCGATATAGTAAGGGATTGAAGAAAGATAGGTAAGGAATTGAAGTGACACAGGTAGGGGATTGAAGAGAGATAGGAAAGGGAGTTAAGAGAGATAGATAAACGATTGAAGAGAGATAGGTAAGGAATTGAAAAGGGATAGGTAAGGGATTGAAGAGAGATAGGTAAGGGAGTAAAGAGAGATAGGTAAGGGATTGAAGAGCGATAGGTAAGGGATTGGAGAGAGATAGGTAAGGGATTGAAGAGAAATAGGTAAGGGAGTAAAGAGAGATAGGTGAGGGATTGAAGAGAGAAACATAAGGGATTGAAAAGATATAGGTAGGAGATTAAAGAGAGATAGGTAAGGGATTCAAGAGAGAGAGGTAGGGATTCAAGAGAGATAGGTAAGGGATTGAAGAGATATAAGAAGGGATTGAAGAGAGATAGGTAGGGGATTGAAGAGAGATAAGTAAGGGAGTTAAGAGAGATAGGTAAAGGATTGAAGAGAGATAGGTAAGGAATTGAAGAGGGAAAAGTAAGGGATTGAAGAGAAATAGGTTAGGGAGTAAAGAGAGATAAGTAAGAGATTGAACAGAGATAGGTCAGGGATTGAAAAGAGATAGGTAAGGTATTGAAGAGAGATAGGTAAGGGATTGAAGAGAGATAGGTAAGGGATTTAAGAGTGGTAGGTACGGGATTGAAGAGAGATAGGTAAGAGAGTATAGAGAGATAGGTAAGGGATTGAAGAGAGATAGGTAAGGGATTGAAGAGAGAGAGGTAAGGGATTGACGAGAGATAGGCAAGGGATTGAAGAGAGATGGGTAAGGGATTGAAGAGAGATTGGTAAGGGATTTAAGAGAGATGGGTAAGGGATTGCAGAGAGATAGGTGAGGAATTGAAGAGAGATAGGTAAGGGAGTAAAGAAAGATAAGGGATTGAAGAGAGATAGGTAAGAGATTGAAGAGACATGTAAGGAATTTAAGAGTGATAGGTCAGAGATTGAAGAGAGATAGGTAAGGGATTGAAGAGAAATAGGTAAGGTAGTAAAGAGAGATAGGTAAGGGATTGAGGACAGACAGGTAAAGAATTGAAGAGAGATAGGTAAGAGATTGACGAAAATTAGGTACGGGAGTGAAGAGAGATAGGTAAGGGATTGAAGAGAGATAGGTAGGGGATTGAAGAGAGATAGGAAAGGGAGTTAAGAGAGATAGGTAAAGGATTGAAGCGAGATAGGTAAGGAATTGAAGAGGGATAGGTAAGGGATTGAAGAGAGATAGGTAAGGGAGTAAAGAGAGATAGGTAAGGGATTGAAGAGCGATAGGTAAGGGATTGAAGAGAAATAGGTAAGGGACTAAAGAGAGATAGGGAATGGATTGAAGAGATATAAGTAATGGATTGAAGAGAGATAGGTAGGGGATTGAAGGGAGATAAGTAAGGGAGTTAACAGAGATAGGTAAAGGATTGAAGAGAGATAGGAAAGGAATTGAAGAGGGATAGGTAAGGGATTGAAGAGAGACAGGTAAGGGATTGAAGAGGGATAGGTAAGGGATTTAAGAGAGGTAGGTAAGGGATTGAAGAGAAATAGTTAAGGCAGTGAAGAGAGATAGGTAAGGGATTGAGGACAGACTGGTAAGGAATTGAAGAGAGATACGTAAGGGATTGAAGAGATATAAGTAAGGGTTTGAAGAGAGATAGGTAAGGGATTGAAGAGATATAAGTAAGGGATTGAAGAGACACAGGTAGGGGAGTGAAGAGAGATAGGTAAGGGATTGAAGAGAGGTAGGTAAGGGATTGAAGATAGATAGGTAAGCGATTGAAGAGAGGTAGGTAAGGGATTGAAGAGAGATAGATAAGGGATTGAAGACAGATAGGTAAGCGATTGAAGAGGGTTAGGTAAGGGATTGAAGAGAGATAGGTGAGGGATTGAAGAGATATAAGTAAGTGATTGAAGAGAGATAGGTAGGGGATTGAAGAGAAATAGGTAAGGTAGTGAAGAGAGATAGTTAAGGGAGTAAAGAGAGGTAAGGGATTGAAGAGAGATAGGTAAGGGAGTAAAGAGCGTTAGGTAAGGGAGTAAAGAGAGATAAGTGAGGGATTGAAGAGAGATAGGTAAAGGCTTGAAGAGAGACAGGTAAGGAATTGAAGAGCGATAGGTAAGGGATTGAAGAGAGATAGGGGTTTCATGAGAGATAAGTAAGGGAGTTGAGAGAGATAGCTAAAGGATTGAAGAGAGATTGGTAAGGAATTGAAGAGGGATAGGTAAGAGATTGAAGAGAGATAGGTAAGGGATTGAAGAGAGGTAGGTAAGGGAGTAAAGAGAGGTAGGTAAGGGATTGAATGGAGATAGGTAATAGAGTAAAGAGAGGCAGGTAAGGAATTGAAGAGCGATTGGTAAGGGAGTAAAGAGAGATAGGTAAGGGATTGAAGAGAAATAGGTAAGGGAGTAAAGAGAGAGGTAAGGGGGCAAGGAGAGGTAGATAAGGGAGTAAAGAGAGACAGGTAAGGGAGTAAAGAGAGATAGGTAAGGGATTGAAGAGAGACAGGTCCGGGATTGAAGAGAGACAGGTAATGGATAGTAGAGAGACAGGAAAGGGATTGAAGACAGATAGGAATGAGATTGAAGAGAGATAGGTAAGGGATTGAAGAGAGATAGGTGAGGGATTGTAGAGAGATAGGTGAGGGATCGAAGATAGATAGGTAAGGGATTGAAGAGAGATAGGTAAGAGAGTAAACAGAGATAGGTAAGGGAGTAAAGAGAGATAGGTAAGGGATTGTACAGAGATAGGTAAGGGATTAAAGAGAGATAGGTAAGGGATTGAAGAGAGATAGGTACGGGATTGAAGGTAGATAGGTAAGGGGTTGAAGAGAGGTATGTAAGGGATTGAAGAGAGAGAGGTAAGGGATTGACGAGAGATAGGTAAGGGATTGAAGAGAGATGGGTAAGGGATTGAAGAGAGATTGGTGAGGGATTTAAGAGAGATTGGTAAGGGATTGAAGAGAGATAGGTAAGGGATTGCAGAGAGATAGGTGAGGAATTGAAGAGACATAGGTAAGGGAGTAAATAAAGATAAGGGATTGAAGAGAGATAGATAAGGGATTGAAGAGAAATAGGTAAGGTAGTAAAGAGAGATAGGTAAGGGAATGAGGACAGACAGGTAAAGAATTGAAGAGAGATAGGTAAGAGATTGACGAAAATTAGGTAAGGGAGTGAAGAGAGATAGGTAAGGGATTGAAGAGAGATAGGTAGGGGATTGAAGAGAGATAGGAAAGGGAGTTAAGAGAGATAGGTAAAGGATTGAAGCGAGGTAGGTAAGGAATTGAAGAGGGATAGGTAAGGGATTGAAGAGAGATATGTAAGGGAGTAAAGAGAGATAGGTAAGAGATTGAAGAGCGATAGGTAAGGGATTGAACAGAAATAGGTATGGGGGTAAAGAGAGATAGGTAATGGATTAAACAGATATAAGTAATGGGTTGAAGAGAGGTAGTTAGGGGATTGAAGGGAGATAAGTAAGGTAGTTAAGATAGATAGGTAAAGGATTGAAGAGAGATAGGTAAGGAATTAAAGAGGGATAGGTAAGGGATTGAAGAGAGACAGGTAAGAGATTGAAGAGATATAAGTAATGGATTGAAGAGAGATAGGTATGGGAATGAAGAGAGATAGGTAAGGGGTTGAAGAGAGGTATGTAAGGGCTTGAAGAGAGATAGGTAAGGGATTGAAGAGAGAGAGGTATGGGATTGACGAGAGATAGGTAAGGGATTGAAGAGAGATGGGTAAGGGATTGAAGAGAGATTGGTAAGGGATTTAAGAGAGATTGGTAAGGGATTGAAGAGAGATAGTTAAGGGATAGCAGAGAGATAGGTGAGGAATTGAAGAGAGATAGGTAAGGGAGTAAAGAAAGATAAGGGATTGAAGAGAGATAGGTAAGGGATTGAAGAGACAGGTAAGGAATTTAATAGCGATAGGTCAGGGATTGAAGAGAGATAGGTAAGGGATTGAAGAGAAATAGGTAAGGTAGTAATGAGAGATAGGTATGGGATTGAGGACAGACAGGTAAAGAATTGAAGAGAGATAGGTAAGAGATTGACGAAAATTAGGTAAGGGAGTGAAGAGAGATAGGTAAGGGATTGAAGAGAGATAGGTAAGGGAGTAAAGAGAGATAGGTAAGGGATTGAAGAGCGATAGGTAAGGGATTGAAGAGAAATAGGTAAGTGAGCAAAGAGAGATAGGTAATGGATTGAAGAGATATAAGAAATGGATTGAAGAGAGATAGGTAGGGGATTGCAGAGAGATAGGTAAGGGGTTGAAGAGGGATAGGTAAGGGATTTAAGAGAGGTAGGTAAGGGGTTGAAGAGTATATGTAAGGGAGTAAAGAGCGTTAGGTAAGGGAGTAAAGAGAGGTAAGGGATTGAAGAGAGATAGGTAAGGGAGTAAAGAGCGTTAGGTAAGGGAGTAAAGAGAGATAAGTTAGGGATTAAAGAGAGATAGATAAGGGCTTGAAGAGAGACAGGTAAGGAATTGAAGAGCGATAGGTCAGGGATTGAAGAGAGATAGATAAGGGATTGAAGAGAAATAGGTAAGGTAGTAAAGAGAGATAGGTAAGGGATTGAGGAGAGACTGATAAGGAATTGAAGAGAGATACGTAAGGGATTGAAGAGATATAAGTAAGGGATTGAAGAGAGATAGGCAAGGGATTGAAGAGACACAGGTTGGGGATTGAAGAGAGATAGGAAAGGGAGTTAAGAGAGATAGATAAAGGATTGAAGAGGGATGGGTAAGGAATTGAAGAGAGATAGGTGAGGGATTGAAGAGAGATAGGTAAGGGATTGAAGAGCGAAAGGTAAGGGATTGAAGAGAAATAGGTTAGGGAGTAAAGAGAGATAAGTAAGGGATTGAACAGAGATATGTCAGGGATTGAAGAGACACAGGTAGGGGATTGAAGAGAGATAGGAAAGGGAGTTAATAGAGATAGATAAAGGATTGAAGAGAGATAGGTAAGGAATTGAAAAGAGATAGGTAAGGGATTGAAGAGCGAAAGGTAAGGGATTGAAGAGAGATAGGTAAGGGAGTAAAGAGAGATACGTAAGGGATTGAAGAGCGAAAGGTAAGGGATTGAAGAGAAATAGGTTGGGAGTAAAGAGAGATAAGTAAGATATTGAACAGAGATAGGTCAGGGATTGAAAGAGATAGGTAAGGGATTTAAGAGAGATAGGTAAGGGATTTAAGAGTGGTAGGTACGGGATTGAAGAGAGATAGGTAAGAGAGTATAGAGAGATAGGTAAGGGATTGAAGAGAGATAGGTAAGGGATTGAAGAGTGATACGTAAGGGAGTAAAGAGCGTTAGGTAAGGGAGTAAAGAGAGATAAGTGAGGGATTGAAGAGAGATAGGTAAGGGCTTGAAGAGAGACAGGTAAGGAATTGAAGAGCGATAGGTCAGGGATTGAAGAGAGATAGGTAAGGGATTGAAGAGCTATAGGTAAGGTAGTGAAGAGAGATAGGTAAGGGATTGAGGAGAGACTGGTAAGGACCTGAAGAGAGATACGTAAGGGATTGAAGCGATATAGTAAGGGATTGAAGAGAGATAGGTAAGGGATTGAAGAGACACAGGTAGGGGATTGAAGAGAGATAGGTAAGGAATTGAAGAGAGATAGGTAAGGGATTTAAGAGAGATAGGTAAGGGATTGAAAAGGGATAGGTAAGGGATTGAAGAGAGATAGGTAAGGGAGTAAAGAGAGATTGGTAAGGGATTGAAGAGTGATAGGTAAGGGATTGGAGAGAGATAGGTCAGGGATTGAAGAGAAATAGGTAAGGGAGTAAAGAGAGGTAGGTGAGGGATTGAAGAGAGAAACATAAGGGATTGAAAAGATATAAGAAGGGATTGAAGAGAGATAGGTAGGGGATTGAAGAGAGATAAGTAAGGGAGTTAAGAGAGATAGGTAAAGGATTGAAGAGAGATAGGTAAGGAATTGAAGAGGGAAAGGTAAGGGATTGAAGAGAAATAGGTTAGGGAGTAAAGAGAGATAAGTAAGAGATTGAACAGAGATAGGTGAGGGATTGAAAAGAGATAGGTAAGGTATTGAAGAGAGATAGGTAAGGGATT
This sequence comes from Scyliorhinus torazame, assembly GCF_047496885.1. Lineage (NCBI taxonomy): Eukaryota > Metazoa > Chordata > Chondrichthyes > Carcharhiniformes > Scyliorhinidae > Scyliorhinus > Scyliorhinus torazame. The sequence goes on from NC_092708.1 coordinate 383,589,699, forward strand.
GAAGAGAGATAGGTAAGGGATTTAAGAGTGGTAGGTACGGGATTGAAGAGAGATAGGTAAGAGAGTATAGAGAGATAGGTAAGGGATTAAAGAGAGATAGGTAAGTGATTCAAGAGAGATAGGTATGGGACTGAAGAGAGATAGGTAAGGAATTGAAGAGATATAAGAAGGGATTGAAGAGAGATAGGTAGGGGATTGAAGAGAGATAAATAAGCGAGTTAAGAGAGATAGGTAAAGGATTGAAGAGAGATAGGTACGGAATTGAAGAGGGAAAGGTAAGAGATTGAAGAGAAATAGGTTAGGGATTGAAGAGAGGTAGGTAAGGGAGTAAAGAGAGATAGGTAAGGGGTTGAAGGGAGATAGGTAATAGAGTAAAGAGAGGCAGGTAAGGAATTGAAGAGAGATTGGTAAGGGATTTAAGAGAGATAGGTAAGGGATTGAAGAGAAATAGGTAAGGGAGTAAAGAGAGAGAGGTAAGGGAGTAAAGAGAGGTAGGTAAGGGAGTAAAGAGAGCTAGGTAAGGGATTAAAGGAAATAAGTGGCAGGTTTTAGAAGAGCGACATATTTGCTGGAAGCTTTCTCTTCAATGTATAGTTCCAATGGGCAGGAAACCCTCCAACTCTGCCAGTGTGGTCCCACATCTAGTTCACCTGATATATGTGGTGGGGCTCGCACATGCAAAAGTGGGTCTGCCAGCGTAAGGCTCACTGTGCCATCAGAATAAATGGAAATGGACATTAAAGGGATAGAAGTACCCCAAAGATCAGATGAAAATTCCCACTGATGGACTTGGATGAGGCTGAGTCCTTGTGTAGGTGCATATTTGGGCCAACTGAAGGGAAAGGGCGCTATTACATAGCCTTCTCTCTCTGTCTTCACGATGGTGAATTCTAGGAAAATTGCCATCTTTCAATGGCAAGCAATGGAATGGACTGGATGGAAAACATCCATGTCATCCCCACCGCCAGTGCGGTGAAAGAGTGACCAACAGCATGTTGGCTGGAGGTTAGGGAGGGAGAGTCAAAAGACCCTCATCAAGCACCTTCCGGAAGTCCAAATGCAATACATTTACTGATGTTCCCCTTTATGCACTCCGGTTGAGACTTCCTCGAAAAACTCTAATAAGTTAGTCAGACACGAGTTCCGTTTCATGAGGCCATGCTGACTCTGCTTTATTAGATTATGGTATTTCCAAATGCGCGCCATTACTTCCTCAATAATTGATTCCAGCATGTCGGGACGTTAAATGTGCTTCACCCGCCCTAGTTTTCCTTGATTCTCAACGGGATCCCACCTCATCGATGGTGGTGATTCCAGGTCCAAGAGTCTAGCCAACCGTCAATAGGCTTGACAGTTGCGCGGTACAAGTTTCCTCAGTGCTTTTGAGCCGTGAACTATGCCACGTGGAATGACTCAGTTGCGAAGAGCTAAACTGGGATACTTCTCCTTAAAACAGATAAAATTAAGGGAGGATTTGACCGAGGTGTTCAACATCTTGAAGGGTTGTTTCCAGACTAAATGAGGCAAAACTCTTCCCAGTGACAGGGATGTCAGGAACCAAAAAACACGGAATTAAGGTAATTGGCAAAAGAGTCGGAGAAGTGAAAGGGACAAAGAAAAATTCATGCAGCAAGTAGCGATGATCTAGAATGCATTGCCTGACAGGATAGGAGCAGATTCTATAGTAATGTTCCAGACAGAATTGGAGAATTGGATAAATTCTTGAAAGGGAAAATTGGAGTTTCTGGGGAATGAAGAGGTGGAGCGTGACTAATTGGGTAGTTCTATCAAAGGGACAGCACAGGCATGGTGGAGCGGAAGGCCTCATTTTGTGCTGCATGAGCCTATAAGCCAATGAACACCAACCTTTCCTAAGGTGCTCTTCACCCTCTTCCCTCATCCCTACCCGCTTCTCGTCTGAGGAATTTGCCATCTGAAGCTGCCTCTTCTTCAAGTGCGAAGTTCAATCTTCAAAGGGTGAAACAAATTAAGCAAATTTTATAGATTATGCGTGCGTAATTTATTTAATAAACCACAGCTTCAGAAATCAACTGCTGTACTAATTGCCAGTACACTTTTTGAATTGTAATATTTCCTTCTGTAATGCATGGCATCATTGTGAAATAATAACAGGAGGCTTTTTTTTTCAAAATACTGCCTTTGAGAGCACAGATACACACGGAGAACATTATGGTGAGAACTCTCCTGTCGGTGGGATATTTTATGTTGATTTTGATGTTACTGCTGTCAAAAGCAAATCTAATCGTGGGTCATTGTACAGTACGATGCAATAGGAAGGAAATTTGACAAGTATGTGTTTACTGTATATTAGATACAGTAAACATAACACATACATGAATCCGTGTTTGAAATAATTCAAAATTTCCAGGGTTCTAGAGTAATACTGGGAGAAGGTAAAAGAAGGAATCTCCAGCACACAATCCAAGGAATAGTTTGATACTCATTTAACCTCTTTGAAATAAGGGCAGTGGGTAATCGCACATTATGCCTGTGGCTTGTAGAGTCATAGAATTTACTGTGCAGAAGGTGGCCATTCGGCCCATCGCGCCTGCATCAGCCCTTGGAACGAGCATCCTACCTAAGCCCATGCCTCCACCCTATCCCCGTAACCCAGTAACCCCACCTAATGTTTTTGTACACTAAGGGGCCATTTTAGCATGGCCAATGCGCCTAACCTGCACATATTTGGACTGTGGGTGGGAACCGGAGCACGCAGAGGAAACCCACGCAGACACTGGGAGAACGTGCAGACTCCACACAGACTGTTACCCAAGGCCGGAATTGAACCTTGGTTCCTGGAGCTGTGAGGCAGTAGTGCTACCCACTGTGCCACGGTGCCGTCCTATCTTGGGGTGCAGCAAAGTGTTGCTTTATTGCTCAGGTACAGGGGCGTGTCAGTTACTTCTTGCTCCCCCTCTCCCTGGCTCCACCCCTCTAGCAGAACCTTCCTATTTTTTTCACCTTTGTGCAAAGGGCCGGTTAAAAACTCTGTTTGCGTTTAAGTCTTCAGGGGGATCTACACCACTACCTTGTTCTGGACCCCAAGGCTCTACGCGTCTACCCAACCATCGATAGGTTTCATTTTATTCGCAAAATTCTGACTTTTTTTGTCATTCAAGTTAAATAAATTAAATAAAACAAAACTGCATTGATATTAAGAGAAGAATCGGCCGGCACGGTGGCACAGTGGTTAGCGCTGTTGCCTCAAGGCGCCGAGGACCTGGGTTTGATCACTGTCCATGTGGAGCTTGCGCATTCTCCCTCTGTCTGCGTGGGTCTCAACCCGGTAATCCAAAAGATGTGCAGGGTAGGTGAATTGGCCACGCTAAATTGCCCCTTAATTGGAATTCTTTTAAAAAATCAAATAAAATAACTCCGATTGCTTGGCATTTTCATTGGAATTCCATATTACACAGAGTTACATACACACAGCCCTGAGGTAAAATTGTGGTTGTGTTCCTGAAAATCACAACTTTATGCGAAACAACTGTAAGTGAATCGTGGGTTCCCATAGGAATCAGTGCAAAAGCCAGAATTAGATTCCTTCGGACATTTATCACCCAGAAAAAAGAAACAATGCAGAATATTGAAGTGCTATACCATGCATTTGCAGCATTGTGCATTGCTAGCTGAAATAAACTGCAAGATAAATAATTACACGTCCAAGAAATACGACACATGACAGAATTCACCTCCGCTCAGTCATTTTCGGTTGGCCAGGCTCCATCCAGTGACAAGAGGTTGCTGATTGAGGGAAGCCGCTGGAAACCTGGGATTACGGCCGCCATTCCATGGAGCCTCAGTTCCAGTGCCAGAGTCGGCAGCGAAGCCAAGAGCCCAGCTGAAAACAGACACCTGGTTGAGACCAGAGGCTGGGTGGAAAGGCCTGGGGCGGGGGCCGACACTCAAGCAGGTCATTTGTCCAGCCGATGGACGTTTTCCACATGAGCCAACACCCTACTCAACTTTGCCAAGTGCTATCAGTGTAGCTTCTATCCTTTTTTCCCTCTTATCTGTAAAACACATCTGTGCTACTTGCCTCAGCTGCTCCCTTGTGAAAGTGGATCCCACATTCAGAACTCTCTCTGGGTAATGATGTTTTTCCCAATTACCTATACCTGAGCATTTTATATCCATTGGCCTTCAGTTGATATCCCCTCCAAGAGGATATTTCTTCTCTGCGTCCGGTGATCAGATCTTTCTCCATTCCTTAACACATCTTTGGGCTCCTCGGTCAATTATTTGAGCTATCAATACACGGAATGATCTGGGAACGTGAGAAGGGGTAAAATGTAAAAGATATTTCAAAAACATTTTTGCAGTGCAGTTGTCTGTCTCTCTCTCTATCTCCCAGATTTGCACTAAACCTAAGATTACTTCTCATGCAGAGCAGCGATATTTTAGATATGGGTCTTTGCACAAACCACTGATGGACTTTTCCAGCCATTCACGCCGCCGGGTTTCCCACTGTGTGATTTAATGTGAACTATCATCTGTGTGTATAATGTGGTGACCTAACTGTGTGTAGACGTTGGTGCCTGTCTGTATGGATTGGTATTCCAGCGTCCGACCAGCGGTGGCCTGATGACAGGAGAACGTTACTGGAACACAAAGACATGTGAGACAGGACGTATTCTGGCATCCGACCACAGGTGGCGTGGCGACAGGAGAACGTTACTTGAAGACACCCACATGGAAGACAAAACCTGGACAACAGGCACAGACTCCCGTCGCATATCGAGCAGCTCCTGAGTCAACAGTAATCAATACTAGTTAATCATAGTTGTTTGTATTTCGTCGTCATATCCAACTGTAATTGTAGCAGACATCATAGAAACCCCTTAGTGTTTTAGTTACTAAATAAACAGTTTTGTTCATTTACAAAGCCGTATGTTCTCTGATCTCTTCAACAACAAAAACCTCCCCACCCAATCCGTGCATACAGAGAACATTATAACTGCCGGGGGGTTGTATGAAACAGGAAACTCCGTAGATAGCAGTGGGTGCATGTCCCATTGCCGGCCAATAGCGGGCTGCCTCTAAGGCATGGAAAATCCCCCCCCACCCCAACTTGTGCATCAGCACAATATTGCCACATCGGTAACTCGGAAGATTAAGTTGGTGGGCTGATTTGTTCCAGCCTTGATAATAGTGCCGAGATCCAATACAGTATCATCTGGCAGAGAGACTTCTTCGTAATTGAACAACTATATCTGAAATGAAAACTGCTATGCTCGAGGGAAGTAAAATGTTAATGGTGTGCCAGCATAAGGATTGCTTAGCCAACAGAACCGTCCCCGATGAAAGGTTTTAACTTTGACAGGAGCCATTGGGACAAAGATACGGGGCTGCACAACTACAGCAGTAGGGCTTTGGTGGGGTTTCTGCCATCGAACAGTAAGAGAGTGCATTCAGTAACTTCCGCAAAAGGTACCAGGAATTTAAACGGACAACATTTGAGATTTAGACATGAAAGGAGCTCTGTTGGGACAGGTGACCATAAGCTTGATCACAGAATTAGGTTTTAAGGAGCATCTTCAGGGAGCAGAGAGAGGCTTAGAGAGGCCATTCCCAGCTGAGGCTGGGACGAGGAAACTGAAGAAGCAGACACCGATGGTGGGAGTGGGGGATACAGAAAGATCAGAATCAGAGGAGCAAACCTCAACCATTTGGAATTCAGAAAATGCGGACTACGTGCTGGGAAAGCGGGCAGCATAATCCAAGACCCCTGCCACCCGGGTTATTATCTCTCCCAACCTCTTCCATCGAAAGAAGATACAAAAGTTCGAGAACACGCACCAATACATTCAAAAACAGCTTCTTCCCCGCTGTTACCAGACTCCTGAATGGCCCTCTTCTGGACCGAACTGATCTTTCTATGCATCTTCTCTCCAGTTGTAGCACTATATTCCGGATGCATCACCTGATATCCAAGTATTTACATTGTGTATTTATTGTAAGCTCTATGTTTTCACGTATGGAACGATCGGTCTGGACTGTACGCAGAACAATACATTTCACTGTACCTCGGTACACCTGACAATAAATCTAAAAAAGCTATTCTCAAAGTCCTGATCTGCAGCTCAGTCTACAGGCTAGGATTCCACCTGCGTGAACATGCACAGAGCTCAAGGAACCTTTGAATGTTTTCTAAACTAAGAGGGCAGAGGGAAAGAACAGGGGAGTAAGACCAACTGCAGCCAACGTCGACACAATGAGCTGGCTGGCAGCCTCCTGTGCTATGAGCGTTACATGAAAACCCAAACCATTTTTTAACTTTTTGAAATTTATTTCATGATTTAAGAATCATTTTTCTGAGCTCACATTTGCAGAAGTATAATATTCATGCGAAAAGAATATTGAAAAATGTTATTGCGCCAATCATTGCTCTCTGCCTGTCTGAGAGAAGTTACAACTACATGCACCACCCTCTCCAACGATACCTTCGAGAGGAAGAGATAAAGGTGAATAAGACCAAATGTTTCAGGAAACATTTTGAGAATCAGGGAGTAATTTCTCAGTTCATTAAGCAAACTATGGAGACCACGTTAAATCAATTATGGTTTATATTTCAGTCTGACATTCACTACTATATTTTTTATTCTATATTTCTATATATGGCTATCCAGGTTCCTCAGTTGCTTCCCTATCTGTAGACCACTCCAGAGTCCCTGGTGTAAAACATGATGGACTTCATCCTAGGTTCTTACAAGAGGTATCCAATGAGATGATAAATGCCCTGTTGTTAATTTTCCAAACTTTTGTACATCCTGGAAAGATTCCACCAAATTGGAAAGTAGTAAATAAAACCCCTCATTTAAGAAGGGAGGGAGGCAGAAAACAGCAAACTGTGGGCCAGTTAGCTCAAGTGGCCACTTAAGACCATAAGACATCGGAGCGGAAGTAAGGCCATTCGGCCCATCGAGTCCACTCCACCATTCAATCATGGCTGATTTCAATTCCATTTACCCGCTCTCTCTCCATAGCCCTTAATTCCTCGAGAAATCAAGAATTTATAACTTCTGTCTTAAAGACACTCAACGTCCCGGCCTCCACCGCCCTCTGTGGCAATGAATTCCACAAACCCACCACTCTGGCTGAAGAAATTTCTCCTCATCTCTGTTCTAAAGTGACTCCCTTTTATTCTAAGGCTGTACCCCCGGGTCCTAGTCTCCCCTGCTAATGGAAACAACTTCCCTACATCCACCACTTAAGGTCCTTTATAGATGAAAGGACAATTCACGCCCGAGTCCTTGCCCGCCCAAGTGTGAAATTGCATCGGGGCGGGGCATGCCGGTTCCCAGGGAGGAATCCCGTCCATTCAATTGAACCTCCCCCACCCCCCCCCCCCCCCCCACCCCGCCTCGCCAGCTTCAGAACATGCCCTGTGGGTGTGCAAAAATCAGTTATCGGGCAGGAACATGAGGATGACCTGCAATGTTGTATCATCCTAACAAACGGCAACCAATCTGGATTCGAAAAAGGACTGATTCCGGCGGCCAACCTTCTCCACTCTTTTCAGGAACAGGCATTCCTGATGTTTGTTGGAGCTGCTCTCCTCAAACCCAGTGGAGAGTATTCTACCGCACTCATGACTTGTAAATGGCGGACAGGTTTTGGGACTTGGATTTGAGTTTATTGTCACGTGTGCTGAGGTACAGTGAAAAGTATTGTTCTGCATACAGTCAAGACAGATCGTTCCATACATGAAAAACATAGGGCATACGATAAATGCACATCAGGTGAAGCATGTCGTACTACTCAGTCGAGAAGATGCGTGGTGAGATCCGTTCAGTCCATAAGGCGATTGCCTGTCTTGAACGACACAGACCCGGCCTTCAGTAGGGATCTCCTGTTTAAACCATGGTTTCCGGTTGGGGCACACCTGTACTTCCTTCTTTGGCACGCAACCTTTTACACACTGTCTGATGAAGTGTGACAGTGGTGGCATACTTGTTTAGGTTGGCCACTGAGTCCTTGAATATGGACCAGTCCACTGACCAAGCAATTGCGTAGGTGCTCTTCCGTTGCCTCAGAGCATCATTGCCCAACCTTCTTAACCGGATCCTTCCGCTTAAGTTTCTGCTTTTATGCCCGTCATGTGATCTGCTTTTCCGAAGTGAAGGTGGGGGATGGATCGGTAAGAACCCTTGATGTTTGTGTAACAGTGGTCAAGGATGTTGGGGCCCCTGGTTGGAGGGGAGATGTGTTGGTGGAATTTTGGAAGTACACGCTTGAGGTTGGCCTGGTTAGAATCATAGAATCATAGAAGTTTACAGCATGGAAACAGGCCCTTCGGCCCAACCAGTCCATGCCGCCCAGTTTTTTACCATTAAGCTAGTCCCAGTTGCCCGCACTTGGCCCATAACCCTCTATACCCATCTTACCCATGTAACCATCTAAATGCTTTTTGAAAGACACAATTGTACCCGCTTCTACTACTACCTCTGGCAGCCCATTCCAGACACTCACTACCCTCTGAGTGAAGAAATTGCCCCTCTGGGCCCTTCTGAATCTCTCCCCTCTCACCTTAAACCTATGCCCTCTAGTTTTAGACTCCCCTACCTTTGGGAAAAGATGTTGACTATCTACCTTATCTATGCCCCTCATTATTTTATAGACCTCTATAAGATCACCCCTAAGCCTCCTACGCTCCAGGGAAAAAAGTCCCAGTCTATCCAGCCTCTCCTTATAACTCAAACCATCAAGTCCCGGCAACATCCTAGTAAATCTTTTCTGCACTCTTTCTAGTTTAATAATATCCTTTGTAGTCAAAGGCCATGATGAACAAGGCCTCCGGGTATTCTGTTTCATTGTTATTTATAGCAGTGTACAATTCATCAAGCGCCTTCTGCCTGGGGTGGGATGTAGACCACTGTGATGATAGCAAGTGAACTCCCATGGAAGGCAGGATGGGCAGCTCTTCACGGTCAGGTATTCCAGGTCCGGGGAGCAGTAGTTCGCCAGGGTCACCACATCTGAGCACCAGGAGGAGTTGATGAGAAGGCAAATCCTCCACCCTTGGCTTTGCCTGATGATGCCGTGCAGTCCATCCATTGTATTGAGAAGCCGTCAGGTTGTATGGCACAGTCCGGTGAGGCAGGGGTGAGCCATGTCTCTGTGAAACGGGGAGAATGGACAAACCCCACACAGACAATGACCCAAGGCGAGAATTGAACCTGGGTCCCTGGCACTGTGAGGCAGCAGTGCTAGATTCTGTGTCACTGTGCTGCCCTGTATGGGAACAGCTTGGCTAGAGGCCCAGCTGGTTCTGAAGTACAAGCCTTCAGCCCTACATGGTGTCAGGGTCTATACCCTTTGCAGTATTCAGTACCTTCAGCCATCTCTTGATATCACCTGAGTGAATATAATTGAACTGATATCTGTGATGCTGTGGACCTCAGGAGGAGGTCGAGGTGGATCATCCACTCGGCCTTTCTGGCTGAAGATTGTTGCAAACAATTCAACCCTGTCATCTTTGATGATGGTGATGTTCGTTGAGTCACCTCCTCCTGTTCGTTGTTTAATTGTCCATCACCATTTATGACTGGATGTGATAGGACTGCATAGCTTTGATCAGATCAGTTGGGTGTAGGATCACTTTGCAAAAACATAATCCTGTGTTGTAGTTTTATTAGTTTAGAGCCTATCATTTTTAGGTATGTGTGGTGTTGCTCCTGGCATACCCTCCTACACTCCTCATTGAACCAATATTGTTCCACTAACTTGACGGCAATGGTAGAATGAAGGTTATGCCGGGCCATGAGGTTACAGATTATGATTGGATACGATTCTGCTGCTGCTGATGGCTCATAGCACCTCATGGAGGTCCAGTCTTGAGCAGCTGGATCTGTTCTCAATCTTTATTATTTTGTCAATGATTAAAGAAATCTGACCTGGATGATTAATCTTCCTAGTCTACTTCTGATTAAGCCAACGAAAGAGGGAAAGTTATTTTCCGGTACAAAGCTCTTCCAGCTTTGAAATTAGTTAAATAGCTTTCAATTCCGTTCTGGTGGGAATTTTCCAGGTCAGTCGGGCAACACTAAATCGTTACTTTTTCAGTGTGGATCCTTGTCGCTTAGGACACCCTAATGAGCATCGAGGAATTTCAATCTTACTCAATGCAACAAAGAAACAATTAATTTTAGTGGGGTTTTATTACAAACTTTTTAAAATATAAAACAGAGTTATACAGTCGATAAAATGTAAATCTGGTATCAGTTTGTTACGGTTACATCTGCCAACAGTTTGTTATTGAAACATGGTTATCTCTACTTCAAAACTTTTAAAAGGGTAAGAAAGACATACCCACAAAAGTCTCGAGAGACTTGTTGCTGAAACAGGCGAGAACAGAACAGTGTTCTAATAACAGAACAGCTTGCAGGAGAGAAGAAGAGTGGGTGCTGGGTCTGTCGAATCTGTCTCTTTTTATGCCTTTTCCTCCCTTTTCTCCAGAATAGCCTGATGGTAAATAGCCCATAGTGGGCCATCTTAAAGATGGCTATTCACCTGGAGTGACTCTCCACCATTTTGTGGTGTGTTTAATTGCGGTGCAGCTTAATATATGGCCTAATTAATGGGTTTAAGAAACATGTTATCTCAATGGGTCCCTCGCTTAAGCTTTTACGAATGATGTTAGGAAGAATTTTATGTTTATCAGTTCAAGATCTTGGAGTAAAATGTATTCTCTTTGTCACGTTTGTTGTTTGGGGTAGTTTGAACTATTTAAGTCTTATTCCTAATTCTATTTGTTATGCTTCTATCCCAATGGGTATTAGGGATTCTGAAAGACACTTGTATTATATTGATTTTGCTTGAGTTCTGTCACAGAATCAACTCATGGTCATGAATTTGATTCTTACAAAAGCTTTCTATTTTACCTGACTTTGTGGTCCGTGCGATATTCATCACAATTTTGCACCTCCACCAATGTATGAAAAGACCTCTACCATCATGGATAGATGTATCTGAGGCAGGTCGATTGGTGAGGAGATGGTCAAGTAGGTTTTCGCCTCGAGTTGGTTCTAGTTGAGTCCAATTTGGTAAATATGTCTTTTAGAATGAGCCCAACTTAGTCAGTGATCTATAGAATCCCTACAGTGCAGAAGGAGACCATTCGGTCCATTCCTACCTAGGCTCATTCCCCCACCCTATCCCCATAACTCTGTAAGACCACCTAACCTGCTCATCGTTGGACACTAAGGGGCAATTTAGCGTGGCCAATCCACCTAACCTGCACATCTTTGGACTGTGGGAGGAAACCCACGCAGGCACGGGGAAATGTGCAAACGCCACACAGTCACCCAAGGCCGAAATTGAGCACGGGCCTCTGGCGTTGTGAGGCAGCAGTGCTAACCACTGTTCCACCTTGCCACCCTAATGGTACTACAGTGCCACCCTTGGTGTTGGTCATTGAAGTTCCCCACCCTAACAATGCTCTTAGTGCTTTCTCTAATTGGTGTTCAACACGGAGGAGAATTGATTCATCAATCTGGTCGTGGGAAATAGGAGGTGATTAGATTTCCTTGCCCATATTTGGGGTGATGCCACGAGACTTCATGGGATCTGCAGTCAATGTTGAGGACTCCCAGAGACACTCCTTCCTGACCGTACACCACTGTGGTAATGCTCCTCGTGGGTCCTTGCAGCCAACAAAGCACTCTTGCACTATCATCACTGTTGCCGTAGCAACCACTGGAGGCATACTAAAGAAAATATACCAGTCATTGATACTGTAATCTGTACAGATTCCAATCTGCGTAACCAATTTAGATTCAGCCAGGGCTCTGGCTCTAGATCGCCACCAAGTGACGACAGTCAGAAAATGCACATTTATGAATGTTGCACAAAGATAGAGTCAGCGGGGCTGTAATGATATCGCTGATAAAGCATCAAAAATATTTCTTTGGAAGAAATACTGACAGGAGACTCCTGGAAACGGCAAGAATCAATGTCATTGACAAAGTTATTTTAATGCAGAGAGTCCCACAAGGTGGATCTCCAATTTGAGCTGCACAGGGAGGCACAGAATGTTTCCCAGGACAGAATCATCCCACTCTGCTTCTTTGTATGTTCTGACTAATGATAATAATCACTTATTTTCAAAAGTAGGCTTCAATGAAGTTACTGTGAAAAGCCCGAGTCGCCACATTCCGGCGTCTGTTCGGGGAGGCTGGTACGGGAATTGAACCTGCGCTACTGGCATTGTTGTGTATTACAAGCCAGCTATTTAGCCCACTGTGCTAAATCAGCCCCTCTAAGGGTTTGATCAGCAGGTGCGGTCGATCAGAAGCAGTAGAGGAATGTATCCTGCCAACATGAAGCAGGTGAATCAAGGGCAGTATGGTGCCGCAGAGGCTAGCACTGCTGCCTCATGGCGCCGAGGAACCGGGTTCGATCCCGGCCCTGGTTCGCTGTCCGTGTGGTCATCCTCCCTGTGTCTGCGTGGGTCTCACCCCCACAACCCTAAGATGTGCAGGGTAGGTGAATTGACCACGCTAAATTGCCCCTTAATTGGAAAAGAAATGAACTGGGGACTCTAAATTTATTTTTTAAAAGAGGTGGATCAACAATTCAGATTGTTTGGCAGTCCCATGAGAACGGCTCTGTATTTTCCATCAGTTTCAGTTTTTATTTCAGACTCTCAACATTTGCAGATTCGTACTCACCTGCAATAAACCATAAGACATAGGAGCAGAATTCAGGCCATTCGGCCCATCGAGTCTGCTCCGCCATTCAATCATGGCTGATATTTTTCGCGTCTCCATTCTCCTGCCTTCTCCCCATAACCCCTGATTCCCTTATTAATCAAGAACCTATCTATCTCTGTCTTAAAGAAACTCAGCGATTTGGCCTCCACAGCCTTCTGTGGCAAAGAGTTCCACAGATTCACCACCCTCTGGCTGAAGAAATTCCTCCTCATCTCAGTTTTAAAAGATCGTTCCTTTAGTCTGACATGGTGTCCTCTGGTTTAGTTTTTCCTACAAGTGGAAACATCCTCTCCATGTCCATCTATCCAGGCCACGCAGTATCCTGTAAGTTTCAATAAGATCCCCCCTCATCCTTCTAAACTCCAACGAGGACAGACCCAGAGTCCTCAACCGTTCCTCATATGACAAGTTCTTCATTCCAGGGATCATTCTTGTGAACCTCCTCTGGACCTTTTCCAAGGCCAGCACATCCTTCCTTCGGTATGGGGCCCAAAACTGCTCACAATACTCCGAATGGGTTCCGACCAGAGCCTTATACAGCCTCAGAAGTACATCCCTAGTCTTGTATTCTAGCCCTCTTGACATGAATGCAAACATTGCATTTGTCTTCTTAACTGCCGACTGAACCTGCACGTTCACCTTGAGTTGTGAACAAGGACTCCCAAGTCCCTTTGTGCTTCTGATTTCCTAAGGATTTCCCCATTTAGAAAATAGTCTATGTCTAAATTCCTCCTTCCAAAGTGCATTACCTCACACTTTTCCACATTGTATTTCATTAGCCACTTCATTGCCCACTCTCCTAGCTTGCCCAAATCCTTCTGCAGTCCCCTTGCTTCCTCAATACTACCTGTCCCTCTCCAGATCGTTGTATCATCTGCAAATTTAGCAACAGTGCCTTCAGTTCCTTCTTCCAGATCATTAATGTATATTGTAAAAAGTTGTGGTCCCAGCACAGACCCCTGAGGCACACCACTAGTCACTGGCTGCCTTCCTGAAAAAGACCCCTTTATCCCCACTCTCTGCCTTCTGCCAGTCAGCCAATCCTCTATCCATGCCAGGATCTTACCCTTAACACCATGGGCTCTTAACCTATTTAACAGTTTCCTATGGGGCACCTTGTCAAAGGCCTTCTGGAAATCTAAATAAATCACGTCCACTGGTTCTCCTTTGGTTAACTTTCTTGTTACCTCCTCAAACAACTCAATGATTGTCAAAGGCCAGGGAGCAGGCAGCTTGCCCAGGGTTGGCCATGATAGTGTGTGGGATGGAGAGATCAAGGCACTGTTCAAGGCGATGCAGCTAAGACGGAAACCATGACCATCGGAGTTCAGCTTATTGTAATGCGGCAGCCGAGAAGCATGGAAGACGTGAGCAGCTGTTCGAAAAGGATAGTGGGCTGGTTTCTCCGTTTTCGGGACTATATCCCCACGCCGTCATGAAAACTGTGGTCTTTTACGCCTTCAACGGCTGCGCTGTGCTCCATGGTGGACTCGGCCCGTGGACCTGGACCACCGAAATAGTGCTCCTGATTGGCCGCTCAGCTGACCCGGACCACCCACACAAATAGCCCCCAGTCCCGAATGAGGCCCCGCCCTGCCCTCCGGTCGGCTCTCCCCCGACTGTGTCGGTCCCGGACGGAGTCCGCAGCCGCCACGCGAGGTTCCCGAACGGCAGGACCAGATTAGAGCCACGCCGTTGGGAATTCGGCCGGTCGGGGACGGAGAATAGCGGGGCGGGCCTCTGGCAATGGCCTGAGGCGGTGGATACTCAGCACGGCGTACTCCCCGGGGGGGGCGCGGAGAATAGCGGAACTGGCACCGGTCCCGATTTCATGCGGGAAAACGGATTCTCCATTCCGTCGCCGAAATCGATTTTGCTGTCGGGTTGCGGAGAATCGGGGCCAGTGTTCATCCTTGCCCCACCAGTGGCAGCCGGGCCTTCAGCTGCCTCGTCCTTAATCCCTGGAACTCCCTCGCTAAATCTCTCTGTCTGTCCACCTCTCTCTCCTCTACTAAGATGCTCTTTTAGGCTTCGACTTTGATTTTTGGTCACCTGCCCTAAATGTCACCTCCATTGGCTCAATGTCAGCTTTGTTTGTCTGCTAACTCTGCCGGGAACCACTTTGGAATATGTTTCCCTGTTGGAGGCAACTTGTTGCTGTTGCTGAATCGGCAAATTCAAGTAAAATATTTGACGTGCAGGCAGCCATCGGACTGAGGTCATAACTGGTTCCTGAAAACCGCGCCTTAAGTCGGAACGTTGTCGCCCGGAACGGGTTTTCTTACAAGAACGACGTTTTAAACAGGGGAACTGGTTCCAGAACCTACGCGCTATACTCTGGGCAGGATTCTCCACCTCGCCTCCCCCCACCCCTGCCCCACGCCGTGCTTTCCAGCGGCGGAGGTGGCTTGCCATTGGTCGTCGCCAGTTTTCTCCGATCCCGCCGACGTCTACGCCATTTGGCGTGCCTCCCCGCCCCACCGCGGGGGGAACCCGCCCCGTGTGGGGTCACCTTCGGCTGGGCTGAATACTACGCACTCTGTTTTGAACAAAATAACCAAGTATTTTGTGCTCAATTAATTATTTTTTTTAAATAACGTGGAAATTAATTAATATTATAAAATATAAATGTTAAGAAAAAGTTTGGAAACACAAACAATTCACCGCGTAAAAATGCGCTGGATGAGCAACTAAACATGTTGAGTCAGGGGGAAGGGCAGAGCACAACCTCGATTCACGCGAATTAATGTTTGAAATTATTCGCTGGCGTGGCCTCATGTAGCAGAAACAGGAGGGTGTCAATTTATAGACATCCGAGGTGCCATTCGTCATAACTCGAACGTCATAAAGTTGACTGCCTCTCATGGCCTGGATAACGAAAATGAAACAAGGAGCGGTTTAATCAATGCATGCTTTTATTTCAGCAGATAGCGGTACAGGTCCCAGATGACCATAGGCTGCTTTCCCCTTTGAGGAGGAGAGCTGACTGGTGGTGATTTAACCTGAAGATCACCACACCTCGGGCGGGGAGCAAGGTTGAGGAGGGCGGGAGGGCGGAGCCTTCATGAATAACCTCAGCTAGTACGGGAATTGAACCCACGCTGCTGTTCTCGCTCGCAACACTTGTAAATGTTTGCCCAGAATAATGCACGTCTTGTGCAAGTTGGCACCTATTTTGTAGAAGGGCTTAGGGGAGACAGTGGCGTAGTGGTATTGTCACTGCACCAGTAAACCAGAGGCCCAAAGTAATGCTCTGGGACCCAGGTTCAAATCCCACCACTGTAGATGGTGAAATTTGAATTAATTAAAAGTCTAAAACCATTGCCGATTGTCATTAAAAGCCCACCTGGTTCACTAATATTCTTTCGGGAAGGAAATCTGCCGCCCTTACCCGGTCTGACCTGCATGTGACTCCAGACTCACAGCAATGTGGTTGACTCTTAGGGATAGGCAATAAATGCTGGCACAGCCTGTGACGCCCACGTCCCGTGGACGAATCAAAAAAAAAGGAGGTTGTAGAGGTAGGGAGGGATTTTGAAAACAGGGATGAGAATATTGAAGTCAAGATGCTAAAAGGGGCAGCACGGTAGCATAGCGGTTAGCGCAATTGCTTCACAGCTCCAGGGTCCCAGGTTCGATTCCCGGCTGGGTCACTGTCTGTGCGGAGTCTGCACGTTCTCCCCGTGTGTGCGTGGGTTTCCTCCGGGTGCTCCGGTTTCCTCCCACAGTCCAAAGATGTGCAGGTTAGGTGGATTGGCCATGCTAAATTGCCCTTAGTGTCCAAAATTGCCCTTAGTGTTGGTTGAGTGGGGTTACTGGGTTATGGGGATAGGGTGGTGTGGGCTTGGGTAGGGTGCTCTTTCCAAGAGCCGGTGCAGACTCGATGGGCCGAATGGCCTCCTTCTGCACTGTAAATTCTATGAACAGTGGCCTTGTTTTCTTGTGGAGGCGAAGTCCAGGTCGGAACAGTCTGGAGGAGTTGGGTTTCATGTTACTATGTCTTACACAGCTGGTTCATGCAATTCCTAGGTTTAAACACTGGCAAATACATCCCATCACTAAATAACAACCAACGCAAAGATTGTGAGAGTTTTGTGTAGTGACACGGAAAGAAGGGGAAAATATTAAGAGTATTTTTTTAAATGGTGAGTCATTAGAGGGTGCAGATGTACAAAGCGACCTGGGTGTCCTCGTCAGTTAGTGACTGAAAGCTAACATGCAGGGGCGGAGAGCTATTAGAAAGGCGAATGGCCATTATCGCAAGAGGATTTGAGTACAGGAATAGCAAAGTCTTGCTTTAATTATATGGGCAACAAAAACTGGACAATCTCAGCAGGTCGAACAACATCTGTGGAGAGAAAAAGGAGCCAATGTTTCGAGTCTGGATGACTCTTTGTCAAAGCTGGAGAGGACTGGAAATAGGGTCAGATTTTTGCTGTTGTGGATGGGTGGCGGTGTGGAGCAATGGAGCTTGATAGAGGGCAAGCGATAGGTGGAGATTGACAATGACATTGTGGACAGAAAGACGAAGGGAATGCAAATGGCGGTGATCAAGGCTGAGAAGGATGCTGATAGTGGCACATAAAGAGATCAGAATGTGTTAATGGCAGAACAAAAGACAAACAGGAACAGGGAACAGATAGCCTGAGGGGGCAGGGTTGGGGGGAGGGAGGGAGGGGGGGACAATAGTGAGGAAAAAAGAGATCGATGAACCCTCCCCCCCCGCCCCCCCCCAGCAAAAATCCCATCCTATTTCCAGTCATCCAGACTCGAAACGTTAGCTCCCTTCTCTCTCCACAGAGCACCTGAGATTGTCCAGTGTTTTAGTTTCAGATTCTAGCATCCGCAATAATTTGCTTTTATCGTTATGTTTAATTCTATAGAACCTTGGTTAGACAGCACCTGGATTTGGATTTGTTTATTGTCACGTGTCCCAAGGTACAGTGAAAAGTAATGTTCTGCGAGCAGCTCAAACAGATTATTTAGTACATGAAAAGAAAACACATAATAGGGCAACACAAAGTACACAATGTAAAGACATAGATACTGGCTTTGGGTGAAGCATACAGGAGTGTAATATCAATCAGGTCATTCCATATGGGGGTCGTTTATGAGTCTGGGAAAAGCGGGGAAGAAGCTGTTTTTGAATCTGTTTGTACGTGTTCACAGACTTTTGTATCTCCTGTGTACTGTAAGCGGCCTTGGTTCCCTTACCTGAGCAGGAATATAATTGATAGAGAGTGCATGAGACTTGTTTCTGGGCTGTTGACATTTTCCAATGAAGAGAGAGAGGTTGGGGAAACCACTGGGCAGCACGGTAGCACAAGTGATTAGCACTGTGGCTTCATAGTGCCAAGGTCCCAGGTTCAATTCCCTGCTGGGTCACTGTCCGTGCGGAGTCTGCACGTTCTCCCCGTGTCTGCGTGGGTTTCCTCTGGGTGCCCCGGTTTCCTCCCACAGTCCAAAGACGTGCAGGTTAGGTGGATTGACCGTGTTAAATTGCCCTTAGTGACCAAAAAAGGTTCTGAGGGGTTATTAAGTTACGGGGATAGGGTGGAAGTGTGGGCTTAAGTGGGTCGGTGGTGCAGACTCGATGGGCCGAATGGCCTCCTTCTAAACTGTATGTTCTATGTTCTGTGATCACTGGGGACTAATTTCGAAGAATGAGAGGCGACCTCATGGAAACCTACAAAATACTTAGTGAGATAGACAGGGTAGATGCAGGTGAGATGTTTCCCTTGGTTGGGGAGTCCAGAACCAGAGGGCACAAATTCAGGATAAGGGGGAGCCACTGAGGATCAAGATGAGAAGAGTTTTTTTGTTGTGAATCTTCGGAATTCTCTACCTCAGCGGGGCTGTGGTAGCTCAGTCACTGAGTATGTTTAAAGCAGAGATTGATACATTTCTAAATACGAAATACATTGAGGGGGATGGGGATAATGTGGAAAAAAGGCATTGAAGTGGAGGATCAGCCATGCTCGCGTTGAATGGCAGATGGAGAAGGCTCGATGGGCCGAATGGCGTACTGCTCCTCCTATGTTCCTGTGTTGCTATTTCAGACCTAAATTAGTGACCGCAATTGGGAGAAAGATGATCCTAATTGCAACGCAGGAATCAAGGTGGGGAAGAGAGATGGAATGAGAGGTACTCTGAGCTGGAAACATTTTTCATTACCCTTGGAGAACTGGGTCTGTGAATCCCAGCACGAGGGACCAATAGCAGCAGCCCGTGCGGTTCCCAGGCCAGTGCAAGAATCCCTTGGAGCTTCCCAAAGAGCCTTCACATTTTACGAGCAAGTCAGATCTACAAGTGGCTTAAGCCTCAAAGACTTACGGCAATTTGAACCTACTCTGCTAAATCTGTGCAGCCCAGCATTAAAACCCTCCTTCAACATCAGCAAAGAAAAGATGAAGAGTTCATCTAATAACACCGTTACTTCTTTAGTTTTGGTGAGAATAACGGTGAATAAATCTGACTCGGAATTTCTCAGCCTGATGTGAACGTTGCATAAAACCATGGACCATCATCCAGCCTCAGAGGCAGGTGAGCAGACACATTTGCTGGGAGGTCATTGAGGGTTATCACTGTGGATCTGATCTAATGGTTAGGTACAGCTGCATAGGGTGACACCACCGCTCCCAGCCAGAATAAAGATGATTGATTAACTTCCCCGTCAGTCAGGCCTGGAGACTACGCTGCTGTTAGTGACTGGGATTGATCCCTGTGCACATAATCTGTATGGCGTATCCGTCATTCACTCAATGCATTTTACTTTGGAAATCATTCTGCTTTCACCGAGTGACGTTGCTGCAGATTTGGACATGGATTCTGTTAGCCGCAGACTGCGGGGACTTCCTTTTTGGTGGCAAAGCACAATGTTTGTTTTGAATCCTGCCTCACCTGCAACTCATTGACTGACATGGTGGATGCCTGCAGATGCCCTGAAGGCATGGGCCAATGCACTCAGAGCACCTCCGTCACCCCTTCAGGTCGCGCCCAAGTGTCCTTTCAAACAGGTGAGGGTGTGATGTAACTTCATTCCAACGTATTACAGCTGCGTGTCATTTGTGGCTCGGATGGTAGGGTGCTGCTCTCTGAATCAGCAGGTTGTGGGTTCAAATCCCACTTGAGAACGAAAAGACCTCGGCTGGCATCCCAATGCATTGCTGCAAAGGTGCTGCAATGCCAGCGCCCTGTCTTTCGCGTGAGGCATTAAAACAAAGCCCTGTCTACTATGTCATGTGGACATGAAAGATCCCCTGGGAGAGTCATCGCCGACACCCTGGGGCAATATTTATCCCTGTATCATTGTCACTAAAACAGGTCATGATCACATTTTGGATTGTGGGGGCTTGCTGTGCATAAATTGGCTGCTGAGTTTCCTACATTACAACACTGGCTGTGGCAATGATCCTCAGCCAGACCCTCAAGTTCTTGGTAAGATCTGGTTAGGGACCAATGCCGTTTTGTCTGAAGTAGATAAAGTTTGAAATTTGAGACACTGGCTCAGTGAATGAAGCCACAAGGGGTTCCACAGATTAATAAACTTTACTACAGAGGTTCAGAAAGATAAAACAAATGACAGTTTATTTTTATCCATTTACGGGATATGGGCTTCGCTGCCCTGGGCAACATTTACGCCCATCCCTAGTTGCCCTTCAGAGGGTGATGGTGAATCGCCTTCTTGAACCGCTGCAGTTCATGTGGTGTAGGTACGCCCACAGTGCTGTTAGGGTCGGTGTTCCAGGAGTTTGACCCAGCGACAGTGAAGGAATGACAATATATTTCTGATGCACGATCGATGACCACTAAATCAAGGTTGTAGTCCAACTGAAGGCTTTAATAAGCTAGATGTTTCCCCCAGCCACTCAGGTACAGAAAGAAGGCTGCTGGGGCGGCACGGGCTCTTATACCCCGCCTTCCAGGGCGGAGCTACCATACAGCTTGACCAATAGGAAACATACAATATCTACCAATGGTGTTCCAGCATTGCCAGGTACCGTAATACCTCTACACAGACTACCACATTCGCCCCATATTAAAAAGAGTCCGGCGGGGGTGGTGGCTTGATATTACAACATGGTAACATGGTAGAAATTATAGTTATGGAGGTACCGTAATACCTCCGTACAGTGTTTTGTAACTATTTACAGATTCACAATTAGCTATATACACTTTAAAATGAAGCAATCAGTCGATTGGGGGCCCTGGTCGTCCTCTGTGATTGTCGAAGCTTTGGTGGTGACGCCAGTGGAGGCTCGGGCGTCTGTGACTCCGGGAGCGTGGTTTCGATCTCTGTGGCAGTTTCAACACCCCTAGACGGCGCTGGTAGGGAAAACGGTTGGCCTGGGAAGGGAGTGTCTGCGGGGTGCGTCGGTGGGTGGGGGGGCCTAGACGGGGCTGGCGGAAGGACCGATCCTCCTGTAAGGTGCACCGGTGGGAGGGAGGGTGGGACTGGTGGCTGGGGTGTGCGTGGGGATCCGGCGGGCGCCAGGTATCATAGGGAGACCGTATCTTGTCGGCCGTCGGGGTACGCCACGTAGGCGTACTGGGGGTTAGCGTGGAGAAGATGGACCCTCTCGACCAACGGGTCCGACTTGTGCGCCCACACATGTCTTCGGAGCAGGATGGGTCCGGAAGCTGCCAGCCCAGGTCGGGAGCGAGGTCCCAGAGGAGGACTTCCTGGGGAAGACAAGGAGACGTTCATGAGGTGTTTGGTAGGTCGTGGTACAAAGCAGTGACCGGATGGAGTGGAAGGCATCCGGGAGGACTTCCTGCCAGCGGGAGACTGGGAGATTCCTGGTCCGTAGGGCCAGTAGGACGGTCTTCCAGACCATTCCATTCTCCCTCTCTACCTGTCCATTACTCCGGGGGTTGTAACTGGTCGTCCTGCACGAGGCGATGTCCTTGCTGAGCAGGAATTGACGTAGTTCGTCGCTCATAAAGGAGGACCCCCTATCACTATGAATGTAAGCGGGGAACCCGAACAGTGCAAAGATGCTATGGAGGGCCTTGATGACGGTGGTTGCGGTCATGACGGGGCAGGGGATGGCGAATGGGAACTGGGAGTACTCGTCAATCACGTTCAGGAAATACGTGGAGAGGAGGGGTGGAGAAATTCCTCCTCATCTCTGTTTTAAAGGATCGTCCCTTTAGTCTGAGATGGTGTCCTCTGGTTCTAGTTTTTCCTACAAGTGGAAACATCCTCTCCACGTCCACTTTATCCAGGCCTCTCAGTATCCTGTAAGTTTCAATAAGATCCCCCCTCATCCTTCTAAACTCCAACGAGTACAGACCCAGAGTCCTCAACCATTCCTCATATGAAAAGTTCTTCATTCTTGTAAACCTCCCCTGGACCCTTTCCAAGGTCAGCACATCCTTCCTTAGATACGGGACCCAAAACTGCTCACAATACTCCAAATGGGGTCTGACCAGAGCCAAATACAGCCTCAGACGTACATCCCTGGTCCTGTATTCTAGCCCTCTTGACATGAATGCTAACATTGCATTTGCCTTCTGAACTGCCGACTGAACCTGCACATTAACGTTAAGAGAATCGTGAACAAGGACTCCCAAGTCCCTTTGTGCTTCTGATTTCCTAAGCATTTCCCCATTTAGAAAACCTCTATGCCTAAATTCCTCCTTCCAAAGTGCATAACCTCACACTTTTCCACATTGTATTTAATTTGCCACTTCATTGCCCACTCTCCTAGCTTGTCCAAATCCTTCTGCAGCCCTCTCGCTTCCTCAATACTACCTGTCCCTCTAAGATCTTTATATCATCTGCAAACTTAGCAACAGTGCCTTCAGTTCCTTCTTCCAGATCATTTATGTATATTGTGAAAAGTTGTGGTCCCAGCACAGACCTCTGAGGCACACCACTAGTCACCGGCTGCCATCCTGAAAAAGACCCCTCCGAGGGAGAGCCGTTGAGGAGTCTTGTAGCTGTGGGGAAGAAGCTGTTCCTGTGTCTGGATGTGCGAGTCTTCAGACTTCTGTACCTTCTGCCTGATGGAAGGATCTGGAAGAGGTCAAAGCCTGGGTGGGAGGGGTCTCTGACAATGCTGTCGGCATTCCTGAGGCAACATCACCAAGGATTGACTATTTAGTGAGGGGGTTTTAATGAGGTGGGAAGGCCTATTAATAATATTAAAATTTATTAAAATACATCTAAATGACGGGAACCTCATTACATCATCAGCGAGGGGCAGGGAAAATTGGTAAACAAGATCTTGCCAGCGAGAATCCCGTTTCCCAATCCTTCCGGGATTTTGCGCCCATGTCACTGTTTACGCTCGCAGCCAAAACCGCCGTAAGGTCACCCCCTCCATCTCTCTCATGAAGGATTCCAGTTTTCACCTTCGATGATCTAACCTGAGATTTCTCTCCAACGGCACTCCAACTTGGACGGCATCAACAACGAGAACCTCACGGGGTTTCAATCTCCCCGCCTGAGATTCCGTTCCCCTCAATTCCTGGGCATGCACCCAAGCGCCAAGTCACCAGCACCACATCAGCTCTTCAACCACACCAAACAGACGGCCAGTGTTCCAAAGGGATACATTTGCCCCAACAGCCTGTAACACAGTCTGCCTTCTTCATAGATTACATAGATTACATAGAACATACAGTGCAGAAGGAGGCCATTCGGCCCATCAAGTCTGCACCGACCCACATTAATCCCTCACTTCCACCTTATCCCCGCAACCCAATAACCCCTCCCAACCCTTATGGACACTACGGGTAATTTATCATGGCCAATCCACCTAACCTGCACGTCTTTGGACTGTGGGAGGAAACCGGAGCACCCGGAGGAAACCCACGCGGACACGGGGAGAACGTGCAAACTCCGCACAGACAGTGACCCAGCGGGGAATCGAACCTGGGACCCTGGCGCTGTGAAGCCACAGTGCTAATCACTTGTGCTACCGTGCTGCCTTTCACTTAAAGTCTGCTCCCCACAACCCTTTTCCTGTATGGGGCCTGTTTCTCAGTCCCTTTTTAACTGAACTGGGACCTTTTCCTGTCCCTGTCCCTCTCTAGGACTCTTCTTTTGGGGCCTCTCTCAATCTGGTCTCCCTGTCCTCTGCTTGAGACAGTTGCCTACTACAGCGCTCCACTCAGAGCCACCCGGCCCGGGTTACCGCGTTGTTTTTTCTGTTGAGCGGGAATGTAAGAATGCCTCTCTGCCCACGTCCTGCCCACTCCCAGTCTGCGCAAAAGCTCCGAGCCTAATCAAGAGTTGAAGTTTCCGACCTCCACCCTCAACGTTAAGGTAATGTTGAATTTCTTGACACTGCACCTCCAAAGGGCTTTGGGATGTCCTGTGGGCATGAAGGGCAATATATAAATAATGGTGGCACGGTAGCATAGTGGTTAGCACCATTGCTTCACAGTGCCAGGGTCCCAGGTTCGATTCCCGGCTTGGGTCACTGTCTGTGCTGAGTCTGCACGTTCTCCCCGTGTGTGCGTGGGTTTCCTCTGGGGGCTCCGGTTTCCTCCCACAGTCCAAAGATGTGCAAGTTAGGTGGATTGACCATGCTAAATTGCTCTTAGTGTCCAAAAAAAAAGGTTGGGTGGGGTTACTGGGTTCCGGGGATACGGTGGAGGTGTGGGCTTGGGTAGGGGGCTCTATCCAAGGGCCGGCGCAGACACAATGGGCTGAATGGCACTATAAATTCTCTGAAGTCTTGAGACAGCAATAACATTTTGGATGGTGTACTGGGATCTCACAAGGAACGAGAGGGACTCCAATTATCCACACTCTAGGTTGCAACTAATTTCGTAGCTGAAATAAATTTCTGACCAGAACAATTATTCGTATGTCTCCAACTGTAGTAAATGGAGACTATTAAGAAATCGCTCAATAAAGTATAAGACTCGCAATAATCACTAGCTTTGCAGAGTCTATACAGAATAAATGGCTTGCTCATTTGATCTAGAATGACCTGTACTCTGTAAATCCTTTGAGGGTATTATCTGAAAATTCGGTACTTTTGTGAATGCTTACCAATGAGTATTCTGTTACTCTGGAAATCTGGCGAAACAGAAAAAAAAGAATAATTTCGCTGAGTTGCTGGGGAAAAAATGGGTGAGCTGGTTCTGATGGTGTTTGCACAGATAATTCGTACTCATAGCGTGGCCCTAATGTCGGCCAGTAATTAGGTGCTTTTAGTTAGGCACTTTATCTATCCGATGCTGAATTTGACTGAACAAGGTGTGCACATTCGTGTTAAATAACAGCAGAGTTTTCCATCTACATTATTTGCTTTAGACAGCTAATGAAAAGGGGAGAGAAAATGTTTCATAAAAATGTTGCTTTGCCAGTAGCTACAGACTATTATTTCTGTTGGTGTTAATGGATTTATATTAGCGAGTGGGATGTTACAGGCAGACAAAGCACTCAGAAAGCAACTGTACTCGGAATACAAATTAGGGATTAACTGGCGACTTTTACCCCCAATATAAAAATACAACTGACACAATGTAAATTAACCATCAGGAGCTGTGCAACACTGTCACTTCGCACTCGGCAGATCACCTTGAATTCCCTCATTGTGTCGCCCGCTCAATAGCTATGCCTCAGGTGTTGCAAGGCTGTTGTGGCAACCGTAGCGCAGTTGCTTGCGTGCCCTTGTATGAGGGCAAAGTGAGAATTCCTAATAAACTGCATTGACTCACTGAGATAACTTATTTCGAAAGTGCGTGTGTTTCTGTCGTACCTGGGGACTCTTGGACAGAGAACTGATTTCCCCAGGCTTGTGCACATTAAGCTGTATCGTCATAGCGCAGGTCAGTAACGTGTACGGGGAAAGCAAGGGTGATAATCACTTATTCCCAAAGTAATACATTTTTCGTTCACTGGAGCCATCCCTAAATTTACAAAAAAACATGCAAAATACTGCGGATGCTGGAAGCCTGAGGTGTAAACGGGAAGTGCGAGAAATACTCAGCACATCTGGCAGCATCTGTGGAGAGCGAAACCCAGCTAATGTTTCGTGCTAAATACAACACAAGCCTCTTCTAAAAGTTAGGACTGTTAGAAACTGACCTTCAATATTGCAGGAGGGTTTCATTTAATTTAATTTTTTTAAACACAGGACTCTTTACTTTTAAAGTGTTCTTTTTCCATTTGGCAAACAGCACGGAGTAATCTTTTCGAAAACAATTCGTAAAATTGAATTTTCAAGCATATCGTAGATCATAGAATCTCTACAGTGCAGAAGGAGGCCATTCGGCCCATCGAGTCTGCACCGACCCTTGTAAGGAGCACCCTACTTGAGCTCACAACTGCACCCTATCCCTGTAACCCAGTAACCCCACCTAACCTTTCTTGGACACTAAGGGCAATTTAGCGTGGCCAGTCCACCTAACCTGCACATCTTTTGGACTGATATTTAGGACACAGAATTTGATTGGTATGTTGGTGAGGAGGGGAGCAGCAAGTTGGCTTTCATCTGAGAGTGCAACAGCACCTCCCCGTCTCTCTGAGGAGAAGAGGTCACCCGGAGGCAGGCCCAGTTTACCTCCTTCCCTTCTCGCTCAGTCACTGCCCTATGGAGTCCATGCTAGTGATGGAAGGCAGGTCAGAGCACATATGGGTCATCTGTTGGACCTGACTCTCATGATGGTCGCCAGCCTCTCAGCTGACGAGGTCATGTGCTCACGTGCCTGAGACGTGGCACAGTGCATGGACTCCGCCGCCCGCACAAAGCTGCTGAAACCTCCACCATGAATTCCCCTAACTTTTGCTGCACATCCAGCAGGCTTCCCATGGCTGTGCCCACAGGCCTGCCATCAATGTGGGACTCGGCGGGGGCCTGGTCTCCAGCAATCCTCCGAAGGTTAGAGCCTCACCCGTCACAGTCTCCCTCAGCGGCTGGTGCCCACGTGCAAGGTGCTCACCAGATTGTGCTCCGGATTCTAAACACAAACCTTTACGGTGCTGGTGGAGGTTGTGGCCGAGGCAGGTTACATTGCCCGCCGTATCGCCTGAACGCCCGTATGTCAGCGCTAGCTTGGATGCATTCTCATTCTTCTGCCCGGCCATTCCAGCATCACCCCCTGCAATTCTCAGCCGCCCTCATTGTTTATAACCCACCTGTAACCTGCTGCATTGTTTCCTGTAGCGGGCATCACCCACCCCCGCCGCCAAATCGCACATGTTGCAGAGGCCCGCTGCCAGTCCTTGTAATCTGAATGGTGCATGCCTTAGTTCTCGCTACTCAAGCGGATATGATGCCCACTACCATATCCACTGTCAATAACACTTAATAAATTATGTCCTCTAAGTCTGTGCATTTCTCTCTGTTAATATATCTCACGTTCCACATATCTTTTTCTCTCTCTGGCCCAAATCCTCCATCCTCGTTGGCAGCCAGGATTTTGCAGGGCCGCTGACTGCGGACGGAGTTTTGCCTGGAACGCCAAATTTTCCGCTCGCACTCGCAACTGGTCCCGCCATAGGACGAGACCGGAAGAACCCGCCCCATATCTCTTTCTTTATTTTTCTTCCTCTGTTTTTCCTTCTAGCTCTCCCTGTTTATTTCTCTTTCTGTGATTCTATTCTTCTGTGTCTCTCATATTTTTGCAACGTGAGTTTTTGGAAATCCGAGATTTCCATGCTAAATTGCCCTTAGTTCCAAACAAAAGTTAGGTGGGGTTACGGGGATAGGGTGGAGGTGTGGGGTTAGGGTGGTGGTATGGGCTTAGGTAGGGTGCTCTTTCCAAGGTGCGGTGCAGACTCGATGGGCCGAATGGCCTTCTGCCCTGTAAATTCTGTGATTCTTTGATTCAGAAGCAGGAGTAGAAGATCTGTCATCTAAATTTCTGTCCAAAGATGTGCAGGTTAGGTGGATTGGCCATGATAAATTGCCCTTAGTGTCCAAAATTGCCCTTAGTGTTGGGTGGGGTTACTGGGTTATGGGGATAGGGTGGAGGTGTGGACCTTGAGTGGGGTGCTCTTTCCAAGAGCCGGTGCAGACTCGATGGGCCGAATGGCCTCCTTCTGCACTGTAAATTCTATGATTCTTTGATTCAGAAGCAGGAGCAGAAGATCTGTCATCTAAATTTCTGACGTGATGTTGGATAACAATTATGCAACAGATATGTTGTTCATCAGCGTACCCTTTTCAAAGTTATTGCCTTTTTTACCTTGAAGGTAGTTAGAACAACCTAAATGAGGTTGCTCAGTTGATTCCTTTGTGAAGAAAATCCTCCAAAAAACTATTCGCTTTCTCCACTCTTGGCTGCAAGATTTAGATTTGAAACACCCAACCCCTGCCCACTTTTCTGTTTGACTTGCACAATGGGTAGAGGACAGCTGAGACCACTGAGAGGTGTCAGTGAGGTGTGAAAGACAGTGAAGGAACAGCAATATATTTCCAAGTCAGGACGTTGTGACTTGGAGGGGAATTTGCAGGTGGTGGTGTTCCCATGTATCTGCTGTTCTTCTCCTTCTAGGTGGTAGAGGTCGCGGGTTTGGAAGGTGCTGTCTAAGGAACTTTGGCGGGTTGCTGCGGTGCATCTTGTGGATGGTACACGCGGCTGCCACATCAGTCATGGAGGGAATGAATATTTAAGGTGGTGTATGGGGTGCCGATCAAGTATGCTAACTTTGTCCTGTATGAAGTCAAGAGTATTGCTGGAGCTGCACTCATCCAGGCAAGTGGGAGAGTATTCCATTGCACTCCTGACTTATGCCATGTAGATGGTGAACAGGCTTTGGGGAGTCAGGAGGTGAGTTACTCTCCACAATATTCCCAGCCTTTGATCTGCTCTTGTAGCCACAGTATTTGTATGGCTGGTCCAGTTCAGTTTCTGGTCAATGCTAACCCCCAGGATGTTGATTGTGGGGGATTCAGTAATGGCAATATCATTGAATGTTAAGGTGAGATGGTTAGATTCTCTGTCCATATGCTCCTTCAGGAGTATGATGATGCACAGTGGTTAGCACTGTTGATTCACAGCACGTTCTCCCCGTGTCTGCGTGAGTTTCCTCCGGGTGCTCCGGTTTCCTCCCACAGTCTAAAGATATGCAGGTTAGGTGGATTGGCTATGATAAATTGCCCTTAGAGTCCAAAAATAAAACAAGGTTGGTAATGTAATGTCACTGAGCCAGTAATCCAGAAGCCCAGGCTAATCTTCTGTAGTCAGAGGTTCATATCCCACCATGGTGCCTGGAGTATAAATTCATTTAAATCTGGAATTGAAAGTTAATCACAGTAACGGTGATCGTGGAGCTACCATCGATTGTTGCAGAAACCCACCTGGTTCACTGAAGCTCCTTTCGGGAAGGAAATCTGCCGCCCTTACCCGATCTGGCCGGCATGTGGGTCCAGACCTGCAGCAATGTGGGTGTCTCCTAACTGCCCGTCTGAAATGCCCCAGACAGCCCATTCAGTTCAAGGACAATTCGGGATGGGCAACCCTTGATGGCGATGCATGAAAGAATAAAATAGATTATTTTTTAAAGTTGCTGATGCAATTACGTAGCTCACAGTTGCTCGCAGCAAGATTTCCAGAAACAGCAATGGGTTATGGCCAGATTTTATTTCATGCGATGATTGGGGGATAAATTTTGGCCACTGCATGAGGAGAACTCTCTGCTCTTCTTCGAATAGCAGCGTGGGAGAGGGTAGGCAGGGCCTCAGTGTCAATGCAGACTTCTGGGTGCAACCCTGAATTATACACTCCAATCTCTAGAGGGGGCCTTGAACGCCCAGCCTTCCGACCCCAAAGTCAGAGTACAACCAGCTGAGTCATGGCCGATGCTTCATATCTGACCCTCCAAATCACCCAATGTTCATAGACTCTCTGCAGTGCAGAAGGAGGACATTCGGCCCATCGAGTCAACACCAACCCTCTGAAAGAGCACCCGACCTAGGGCCCCCCCCCATCCCTATAACCCTATAACCTCATAACTCCACCTAACCTTTGGGCAATTTAGGGAACCTTTGGACACCAAGAGGCAATTGATCATGGCCAATCCACCTAACCTGTACACCATTGAACTGTGGGAGGAAACCAGAGTGCCCGGAGGAAACCCACGCAGACACGGGGAGAAAATGCAGACTCCGCATAGTCACCCAAGGTCGGAATTGAACCCGGATCCCTGCCGCTGTGAGGCAGCAGTGCTGACCACTGTGCCACTCGGAATGCAGAGCGGGAATGTAAGAATGCCTCTCTGCCCGCTTACAACCTCCACAATGAAAGGGTCGCCAGTGTGCAAATAGACTTACTGAGTTGCAATGAAAATTTGATGACCTTGAAAACTTGGAATCTTTGCTCAGTCTGAGGATGCAGGGATCACTGTGGAATACCTTAAAGACTTACAGCACAATTTCTCCGAAAGGAGTCAAATAGGGGTTTTTGACTTGTCACAGCATTCACCAATGTTAGGCAGTAGAAGCCGCAATCTCCACTCATACTAGATGTTGACTCAACCATGCACAAGATTACCCAGTGGAAGCACATCATTGCAACAGATTTAATCAATGCCTTGCACCAGATTCCTGTTGCACGATTTTCCACGGAGTATTGCAGTCGGCCCAACTGCAAAAAGGTATGTGCTTGCCATCTGCCAGGGGCAAGCCTGGATCTCAAGCTGCCCTTGAGGAACTGACATGCCTTGGCCTAGGTGATGTATGTGCCATTCTGATTGAACAAGCCTACCACTGAGGCTTGTGTTGCAGTCCAATTTTCCGAGCAGAGCTGATGCCGCTATGTTCCGTCAAGAACTTTGTGTTGTCCCTACAACCTTTAATCCCTTCCAGTCCCCTCAGCCAAGCGAGGGGCTACTCCACAAATCAGCTCCCCTGCACAATTCCTCCACGGTTTTTGCTCAATAACCTCCTTTGACATTATTCAAAAGTTTGCACATTTTTCCAGATAGCATTCCAACCTAAACGTTGCACCGTAAAGAATTAGCATTTTCCTAGTTGTATAGCTGATAAAGGCACTGAATGTACAAACTAGAGGAGCCCTGAACTTCAGTTACATGCAGAGCTAGGTTAGCTGATCTCAGCCTGCACCATGGGGTTGGTTTGATATAACTAGCTGTTCAGGGAAGAATGGCCAAGGTTCCACAGCCTTATCCAATGATCCCTTTTGGAAAATTAATCGGCCTGAATTTTCAGGATGGAGAGCACTTGGCGCCCACCAGCCTGAGACGGTGGATAACCCATCCGCGCCAATCACGACAAGCCCACTCGATTGAGCATTGATTGGCAGCAGGCAGGACTTCCTCCGTCTGCCCTTGGAAGGAAGTCCCATCTTGGGGAGCTGTCAGCAGTTCTCCAATCTGCCCAGGCAATGTGCTGCAGTGGCCAGAAGAGGTACTGCAACATTTTGCATGGAACTAAGTCTCGGGATCCCACTTGAGGTAAATCCTGGGGGTCCCAGGGACGGGACAGTGGCGAATATCCTTGGGGGTCTGGGGGGGGGGGGGGGGGGGGGCGGTGGTGTACGATCTTGGGGTAGGCAGATGTGGGGGTCTGACTGGGAATGGGTAGAGGAGCTTCGAAGCTCCCAGATCCTTGAAGGGAGGGTGTTCTAAATCGGAAGATGCCTTCAGATTGAGATGCCCTTCCCCCTCTCAACTGAGATGGAGAACAGTACCAGTTACAGATTCCCACCGTGGTAAAAGGCCCTCAAGTGGCCATTAGGTGGCTACTTAAGGGCTTTAATCAGGGAAAGGTGAGTTTCCACCCGAGGCCCTGACTACCTCACTGCAAAATTTTTTTATTCATTCATGTGACATGGGCATTGCAGGCTGTGCCAGCATTTATTGCCCATCCCTAATTGATCATTACTGTGGGTCCAGAGTCGCATGTAGGCCAGGCCAGGTAAGGACAGCAGATTTTCTTCCCTAAAAGGACATGAGTGAACCGGATGGGCTTTTATGACAATCGACAATGGTTTCAAGGTCATCATTAGAATTTTAATTCTAGATTATTTTATTGAATTCACATTTCACCATCTGCAGTGGCGGGATTTTAATCTGGGTCCCCAGAGCATTAAACTGGGTCTCTGATTAACTCGTCCAGTGACAATACCATGACGCCACCAGCTCCCTAAAATTGCATCTGGGTCGAGGCGGTTGGAATACCATACGGAATGCCGTCGCTGCAATCTTACGCTTCCCACCCAACCTCGCCTCAGAACCCATCGGAGGGGCGTACAAAATTCTGACCATAGATATAAGGCAGGATTGGTGCTCTGAATCTCAACTTAAACCAGCACCAGAGGAGGTCTGTTGTCAGTAGAATATCGTTCCATCATGATTCATTGGGGTAAAGTCAATGGAAGTAATTGGAAGAGTGCTTGCAATCTGCCTTTACCTATTTTACACGATCATGCAAAGTCAAAAGCTGGGATTTTCCAGTCCCGACAGTGGCAGGCATCGTCGTGTGCGGCATGGGAAAATGTATACGGCCTCCAAAAGCCAGTTGCCAACATTGAGGTTTTCCCATCCTGCCCGTGACAATGCCCGCCATTGGCAGCCTAAGTCTACCTCACAATCTCCAGTTGAGGCGAAAGCAAATGGTAAGGAGGGAAAATTAAGAATTTACATTGTTGCACAGCAAATAATAAAAATAATCTTTATTATTGTCACAAGTAGGTTTACATTAACTCCGCAACAAAGTTACTGTGAAAATCCCCTCGTCGCCACATTCCGGCGCCTGTTTGGGTACACAGAGGGAGAATTCAGAATGTCCAGTTCACCTAACAAGCACATCTTTCGGGACTTGTGGGAGGAAACTGGAGCACCGGAGGAAACCCACGCAGTCACAAGGAGAATGTGCAGACTCCACACAGATAATGACCCAAGTCGGGAATTGAACCTGGGACCCTGGCGTTGTGAAGCAACAGTGTTAACCACTGGGCTACCATGCTGCCCAAATTAAGTTGCATAAAGTGGCACCACAATTCATGGCCAAAATAAAGATGATTGAAAGAACCCCCTCAATTATGCCCTGGAGACCACACTATTAGGGCAGTGGTTAGCACTGCTGTCTCAAAGCGCCAGGGACCTGGGTTCAATTTCAGCCTTGGGTGACTGTGTGGACTTTGCACGTCCTCCCTGTGTCTACGTGGGTTTCCTTTGTGTGCTCTGGTTTCCTCCCACATTCCAAAGATGTGCAGATTAGGTGGATTGGCCATGATAAATTGCCCCTTAGTAACAAAGATGTACAGGTTGGGTGGGGTTACGGGGTTTCAGGGATAGGGCGGGGGCCTTGGTAGGATGCTCTTTCGGAGGGTCAGTGCAGACTCAATTAACCAAATGGCCTCCTTCTGCACTGTAGGCATTCTAACTAACTAAGGATTGGTTTTGCACCCATTAGTTGTATTTTGCAACAATCATCCACTCACTGCATTTGGTTGCAGAAATCGTTCTGTTTTAACTGGGAGAAGTTGCTTCACTTCCGATCATGAGTTCCATTTGCTGTGGTACGCAGGGACCCCTTTTAAAATAGATTCTGTAGACTGTTTGCTGCAGTGCGCAGTTTAAGTAGACACTCTTTACTGAATAAATGGGCTCTTGGTTGCTGTAAAATAGATTGCTCGCTGTAGGGCTTTCTGCGATGCCCATCTGGCCTCCAACTCATTTGATTTTTTAGAGTAGTGTCAATAAAGAAAATTTGCTTACAGAAATATCGTAATGTTGCTCATGATTCTTTAAAGTGAGATTCTTAATCATGCACCAGTTGGAATCTAATTAACAAAGACCAATTAGATGATTGCCAGATTATAACGACATCGGTGTGTTGTTTCTATCTCTTATCATTATGCATCCATTACTTTAGCTCGACACATTGCAAAGAAGAAACATATAATTACTCAGATCTGCTGGGAATTAACCTGCACTCTAACTTTTGGATTGCTATGTTAGCAAGTTTGCATCACAGTGGTGCTGAGTGGAACCCGATCCTTTTTTAAAATAAATTTAGAGTACCCAATTTTTTTTTCCCCAATTAAGGGACAATATAGCGTGACCAATCCGCCTATCCTGCACATCTTTGGGTTGTGGGCATGAGACCCACGCAGACACGGGGAGATTGTGCAAACTCCACACGGACAGTGACGCAGAGCCGGGATCGAACCCTGGTCCTCGATGCCGTCAGGCAGCAGTGCTAACCACTGCACCACCATGCCACCCAGGAACCCGATCCTAATGGGAAGTTCACAACCAAGAACTAGTTCAATTTTTTTTCTGAATTTGGCGCTGTATCAAGGTGGGTGATGTTAGTGCCAGGGAATGAAATACTTTTCTTGTCAGCATCGATCACTCCTAAACTGAATGCTTCGAGCTCCCATTATTCTATCCCATGGGGGCGTCGGTTCAGCTCAGTTGGCTGGACGTCTGGTTCGTGACGCGGTGCGGCGGGTTCAATTCCCGTGCACGCCGAGCTCAGATGTTAATGTAGGGAATGGGGAAATATTACAGTGGCACCGCAGGGGGTGCTCTTCCACATCAAGCTGGGCTGGGAGAGGATCCTGATCTCAGGACTCAATGACCAGTGCACCACCAATTCCTCACCCTGGCTTAGTGAATCAAAACATAGGAAAACGGCCAACAAGATAGAGTTCTGTGAACCGCAAAACCCACTCATTCCATGGTCTTCAATTACGGATCACCCCACCACCACCCGCGCGATACCTCTATCCGAGGAAGGTAACTCTTTCCTCGAGCTGTGTGTAAGTGGGAAATAATAATAATAGTAATCCTTATTATTGATACAAGTAGGCTGACATTTACATTAATGAAGTTACTGTAAAAAGCCCCCAGTCGACACATTATGGCGCCTGTTCGGATACACAGAGGGAGAATTCAGAATGTCCAAATTACCTAACAGCACGTCTTTCGGGACTTGTGGGAGGAAACCGGAGCATCCGGAGGAAACCCACGCAGACACGGGGAGAACGTGCAGACTCCGCACAGACAGTCACCCAAACCGGGAATCGAACCTGGGACCCTGGAGCTGTGAAGCAACAGTGCTAATCACTGTGCTACCATGCTGCCCGTCCCCACTATAGATGTTTTCAATTTGAGAGTACCCAATTTCTTTTTTCCAATTAAGGGGCAATTTAGCGTGGCCAATCCACCTACCCTGCACATCTTTGGGTTGTGGGGGGTGAAACCCACGCGAACACGGGGGAGAATGTGCAAACTCCACACGGGCAGTGACCCAGAGACGGGGTCAAACCTGGGACCTCGGCGCCGTGAGGCAGCAGGGCTAACCCACTGCGCCACCGTGCTGCCCCCCGCTATAGACTTCTAACCACAGTCGAGGCCGACCCTGCTCGTATAGAGAGTCAAGCGACACAAATCACCCATTTTATTCAGCCTGGTTCAGCCAAGGCAGCACAATAGCTTTCAGCCAAGGGGCACATTTTGCTTATATATGCTGCTTTGGTGCCATCTAGCGGGAAGTAGATGAATTCCCTTAACCCAAAAAAGAACACAAGCAACCTGATCATCGGAAAGACTTGGCAACCTCGATAAATTTCTGTCGAAAAATCAGCAACACCACCTTCTGCCCATGATTCTTTCACACTGCACTGAGCCCACAATTGATTTCGCTCATGAAGATGTCGGACAAAAAGAATCAAAATGAAGATTTTCCAGTTGTACCGACCACCCCATAGCACTTCTCTCTGTGCTTTGTGCATTTATTTGTAAACAAGTTATTTTACCAGATTGCAAGTGTTTGATATTCCGTGACTGCGTTTAACTGCTCTCTCGGTGTAACACAGCTGAAAGCTGCGACTCGAGCACTGGAGAGTTGCAAAGGAGAGGCGCAGGCGCTGGATATTAATTCCGCAAGGGAGATTTTTCTGGGTGATTATTCCTAACGAGGGATCGATATTTTCCAGCTATGCCCCACAGGAGCACGTTTTTCTTTCAAAGCGATGTGTACCCAGACATTAAATTGAAGACGTTCGTATGAAAGGCGCATAATCCTGAGCGATGGAGGGAAAGAAAGAGAGGGATCTGTAGATTTGGTGGAGTCACTCAGTCCACCAGTTCTCAGTATTCAATGCTCGGAGGCAGACCAGGAGCAGACACTTAAAACTATTAACATAAAGTCAATAGTTCTGCTTCCATGCCTGACTGCACTCAAATCTAGTGTGCAACACAGGGAAAGCTGTTATTCCACCCAATTACAGCAAGTAGATGATATTGTGTTGGTCTGTTTTATGGGCGCAGCTCTCTAAACCTTAATCTGATTTCTGGCAATCTTTCAACATGTGACATGAACATTAATATATAAGTGAAGAATCCGATGCCTCCCCTCACACCATTGGATTTTCCAAAAGAATAATCCCAAAACAACAGCAGGAGGGAACCTGTTGCAATCCACAATGTTTTTAATTGTGGTTGCGCAGTTTTGCTCTGGTAACAACAGCAATCTGCATTTATATAGCACCTTTAACATAGTAAAACACCCCAAAGTGCTTGGCAGCAGCGTTGACAATCAGCATTTGACACTGAGCCATTGAGGAGCTAATTGGGTGCTTGACTAAAGAGTTGGTGAAATAAGTAGGATCGAAGGAATGCCTGCTAGGAGCGAGAGAGGAGGTTTAAGGAGGGAATACGAAAGCGTATGGTCTGGGAAGCTGAAGGCACAAACACAACCGCCACTAATGCCCGCCTAGTTTGCCTAGCCTTGTGCGCAAGACACCACAGCAAATAGGACCACCCTGGTGATGCAGAATACTGGAGCTGCTGGAAATCCACCCCCCCCCCCCCCCCCCCCGAAAATGCATCAAACGTTTCAGCCGCGTGGCAGTTTCTGGGGAGAGGGAGGAACAGAGTTTACGTTTAGGGCCTTTGATCTTGCATCAAAATGCGAGGCAAGAGATCGTCCGTGTGATGATAGGCAGATTATCATCTGGATATAATATGAGTCATCATCATTGTAAATGCTATGATCTATGATCTGCATGTGTATTATAAGTTATATGTTTTACGGTTGTAGTTCTAGCATCCGACCTGCAGGTGGGGCGAGTAGGGAGTCCCGAGACCCGGATGCACCATGTGTTCCTTCAGAAGGTGTTTGTTAGGAGTTGATAGCAGTCGCATATGAGAGTAGTTCTGTTGTATCTTAGTGTAAGTTAGTGTTGGACATTTATTTCCAACTGTATTCATCTTAGACATTTTAGTTATTCATTAATGTAGTGTGAATAATATATAAATTTGTTTATAAAACAAAGTCGAATGTTCTTTGTTCACACGACAATATCGAGATTCCACATCAGCCCAATCAAAGAACATTACAGGCGGCCTTGAAATGAGGGCCGGAATTCTCTGTCCGTTCACACCAATGGGATTCTCTGGTCCCTCTGCAGTGATTGGCGTTTTGTCTGAACGTCAAATTCTCCGTTCCGCCGGCAGCGGTGGAACGGGGCGGGGGGGGGGGGGGGGGCTCGAATCGGAGGATCCCGGCCGAGATCTCTGCTCGCACCTTCGCAGATGCTGCCTGACCTGCTGGGTACTTGCAGCTCTCGTTTGTAAGCCTTGTAAACCTGTAGAAAATGACCAAAGAAGGAATCCCCCACATCAAAATCACCTTTCCCCTCAGGAGCGAAATGAAGGCGTCTCCAAGTTGCGCCGTGAGAACGGATCGTACCTGGGAGAGATTGGCGGCGGGCTGATGAGGAAAGGAAACCAGTTTGGTCTTGCAGGCAGTCACCGAATGCAACAACAACTTGCATTGCAATAGTGCCTCAAACAGGTTGAAGCATCCTGAAACACCTTTCCAGGCAGGACTGAGGTACCGAGCCACAAAGTTGACACCGAGGCACAGGATCAAAAGCTCGGTCAAAGCATGAACTGTTAAAGAGCACCTTGATGGAGGAGAGAGAGGTGCAAGAGGCGGAGATGTTTCGGGAGGGAATTCAAGTGATTGAAGATACCAAAGCCACCAATGGACATGCAAAGACGGTGGGTACTATGGGGGAAGGTAGAGTTTGAGGAGTTCACAGTGGGCTAATAAAGAGATAGGGAGGGGCAAGACAATGGAAATATTTAAACATTATGATGAGAACTTTTATATCTCACAATGCCGGGAACATATGAACCAAGGTAAGACAGCAAGCACATGGTTGAAGATAAATGAGTGACAGGGGTTAGGGTAGAGGCTGTACAGAAGATGGCTGGCCACACAGGAATTTATTAAAGCACTCATTGCTCTAGTCATGACTTCAATTGTACAACACAAAGGAAGAAGGATCTTTTGATCAATGTAGCTGTCGAAAAATGTTTCTATTAAAGAAAAATATTTATTTTTAAAAATCCAGCCTCCTGTATGATGCTTGCAAGGATACCGCCGTAAATTAGCTTCGGCAATCGAGCGGGTTTTGTTCAACGGAATGGAATCTCTGGGAAGAAGTTGTTTTAAAAATCAACTGGCTCCCAGAACAGTCCTCGCTGGGAGATCTAACCACACCAGCCCCTGCTTTGGGCCGGCATTTATGTCCGTTTGTAACGGGCTGCAGCTGGGAGGCCTCTGCCCCCGACATGGGAAGCTGGTGGTCCACGGGTCCTTCAGGGAGATCCAACAATGGCTTGCCCCCGTGACCCTCGTGGAGGGGGGGGGGGTTATAAGAATTTTGTTTACGGGGAAGCTGCCAAATCCACCAATGAAACTAGTAAACGGTTCAGTAATCTTTAAGTCATTGGCAGCGTTTTAAAAACTGTTTTGCTCAGAGACCGAGATCTGGGAACCCCTATTAAACGTGCCCAGTTTCAGCTCTATGATAAATTGGCCCCAGGTTATCATGCAAATGCATCAAGAAATATTTTTTTTTACTGGATGGAAGGAAATACGGAATCATCACACTGCCAGATTTTGCCGGATCACAGTAACTTCAAACTTGTGACAATAAAAAGATTATTATTATTATTTGTGATTCCGCAAATTAATTTTTGCAGTAATTGTAACACGACCGCTATAATTCCAAGTGCGGATAGCCATGTCCCAATTGTGCTCGGTGCCGAACCTTTACCCCTACGTGTTCCATTTCCAAAACAGAATATTAATATCCCTCAATTTTGTGGGCACAAAATATCCAAAAATCCGAGAAGCCAAACCGCCGCCAAGAGTTTCCGAATTCCAGTACGGCAGATAGGATCCTTGGTAACGTCTACAGGGATGTTCTGTATTTCAGTACTTTTTGACAGAAGAGACGGCAATTTTCTTCAGGGTGAAGTTTGAATCTCTGTACAATCTACCGCTCGAGGCCACAAACGTATTGAGAGTAAATCCCGTAATCCCCTCCAATATGGATTTCAATCACTGCCTCGAGGGCTGAATTATGCGTGTTGATCATGAATTTACAGCTTATTTTTTGTCAGTGCGATGACATTGAAATTGATCTCTCTTAAAAGTAACACAGCCTGCGTGTACATTTTCTTAAACATGAATCAAACATGTTCTAAATCTGATACCTTCAGTGTTTTGTCATGGAAAGTACTGAGAGATCCACACATTTAGTGCAATGGTTATCAATTCAAAGAGATTTGGGGCACACAACCCACTTTGCTTTGTGAGACATAAACAGAAAATACCGGACAATCTCAGCAGGCCTGACAGCATCCGTGGAGAGTGAAGGGAGCTAACGCTTTGAGTCTGGATGACTCTTTGTCAAAGCTTTGTCTCAGATTCCAGCATCCGCAGTAATTTGCAGCACGGTAGCACAAGTGGCTAGCACTGTGGCTTCACAGTGCCAGGGTCCCAGGTTCGATTCCCCGCTGGGTCACTGTCTGTGCGGAGTCTGCACGTTCTCACCGTGTCTGTGTGGGTTTCCTCCGGGTGCTCCGGTTTCCTCCCACAGTCCAAAGACGTGCCGGTTAGGTGGATTGGCCATGATAAATTGCCCTTAGTGTCCAAAAAAAGGTTAGGAGGGGTTATTGGGTTATGGGGATAGGGTGGAAGTGAGGGCTTAAGTGGGTCGGTGCAGATTCGATGGGCTGAATGGCCTCCTTCTGCACTGTATGTTCTATATATTTGCTTTCTGAGACCTTGAACACCATGCAGTGCCAGTACTAAGGGAATGCTGCACTCCCGGAGGTGCCTTCTCCTGAACGAGATGCCAAACTGGTCTCATCTTCCTTTCTCAAGTGGACACAACTGATGCTACAGCACTATTTTGACAAAGAACAATAGCGTTCTTCACCAGTGCCTTGGCCAATTTTTATCCCTCAAGCAACAGCGAGGAAGGCATGATTGGCGTTGCTTTGCTGTTTGTGGGAGCTTGCTGTGTGTAAATTGGCAGCTGTGTTTTCTACCCAACAACAGTGGCTACGCTTCAGGAAGTACTTCATTGGCTCCACAACCCTTTCTGACCTTCTTCCCACCGCACCCGTTTTCTGGTGCAGTGTGCCATTGCCGACAGCGGGATATCTGTCCCGCCAGCCGGCCAATGGGGTTTCCCATTGTGGGCCCCCCCCCCCCCATGCCGGCAGAGGATCCCGCTGACGGAGAATCCAGCCCCCTGTGTTTGTGAAAGGCGCTATATGAGTGCAAACCTTTTCCTTTCAATTTCAGACAGAATAAGAAGTCCTCATTGTGCTGTTCATCAGCTGCTGCAAAATTCAAAAGAGCAGCTTGAAAATGACCTTTTTCCTGAATTCCGATTCTGTCCTCGCGCCCCCTGGTGCACAAAGGCAGAATTCAGTCTGTTTCTGTAAATAGTGATTCCCAGAACAGCTCACCAGCCTGTGGCCAGGGCCTCACAGCCTGGGGAACACCACTCCACATCGAGCGTGGCTGATCAGGAGCATCAGCCGCTCTTACCGCCAGCCATTGGCGTGTTTGTTTTGGAAGGTGTTGCAGGTTGACCCGTTTAGCCGAGTTATGAACGCACCTTCCTTGGCCATCCAGTCCTGGGGTGGGTCTGGGACCTGGAACTTTTGGCTAGTTCGAGACGCTAACCCATTGCGCCACAAGACCTTATTTTTCTGAATGCCTGATAGAATCCAAGTGGCATCTGTGAACAAGATCGACGAGCGCTGACCTGTCAATTATTTCTGCACTCGCGGCTACAATGTTTCCAGCTTCCGTCCTTTACAGTGGGTCCTTTCAGTGTGGTGATATTTATGATCACTCAGGGTTGTTTTCAGTGTCAATCCCTGCCATTTCTGTACCCTGCAGAAGGTATGGACACCAAGCAGAACATGGCCAGGTCCAGAATGTCTTTGGGGTGGACTGCTGTCGCACTTCCGATCAACCTGGCGCCCCAGGGCATATGTCATTGGTTTAGCAATGAGTGTGTGAATGAAACAGCCACACTCCGCAATCCCCGAGTTGGTGACCGTGCCCTGCCAAGGGATGCCATCGATATGTCTGAGATGGCACAGGGGCAAGCGATTCAGCTTTTTCTCCTGCCTAAAATACTTTACTAATGTCTTATTGCACATTGTGCCAGCAAAGGCGGCTTTGATTTCCATCGTTTAACTTGTGACAACAAACATTGTGAAATTGACTCCCTATGCCAAGCCTGAACCGTTAATTCAAACAATTGAAAATCAAGCAGCAGGGATTTTCTCGCC
The DNA here is from genome assembly GCF_047496885.1 of Scyliorhinus torazame. Lineage (NCBI taxonomy): Eukaryota > Metazoa > Chordata > Chondrichthyes > Carcharhiniformes > Scyliorhinidae > Scyliorhinus > Scyliorhinus torazame. The sequence goes on from NC_092708.1 coordinate 383,630,991, forward strand.
GTTCGCACCAATGGGATCTCCTGCTCCCACCGACAGCGAATCCCTGCCGCAGGGTTTCAAACAACGGGAAACCACATTAACAATGGCGCAACGGGAGAATCCCCCAACCAGCCAATCGCAGGCCACCTCTGCCATCGCAAAACACACCGTGGGGGTGAATGGAAAATTCCAGCCCAATTTTTCTTCAGGAAAGCAGATGTTCTAGTATTCCAATAGCTATCTCAGCCAAGCCTCAATATATACGTGGGTCAATAGGTATAGACGTGCCAGAGCTTGGCATAGGGAGCATGAGGGAACATTTAGGGTGTGGGGAAGGGCAGAGACGGGACATAATAATAATATATATTTTTTTAAATTTAGAGTATCCAATTCAATTTTTCCAATTAAGGGGCAATTTAGCATGGCCAGTGAACCTACTGCACATCTTTGGACTGTGGGGGCGACACCCACGCAAACACGGGGAGAATGTGCAAACTCCACCCGGACAGTGACCCAGAGCCAGGATCGAACCTGGGACCTTGGCGCCGTGAGACAGCAATGCTAACCACTGCACCACCGTGCTGCCTCTTTATTAATAATAATAATAATAACCTTTATTGTGACAAGTAGGCTTACAGTGCAATGAAGTTACTGTGAAAAGCCCCGAGTTGCCACACTCCGGCGCCTGTTCGGGTACACACAGGGAGAATTCAGAATGTCCACTTCACCTAACAAGCACGTCTTTCGGGACTTGTAGGAGGAAACCGGAGCACCCGGAGGAAACCCACGCAGACACAAGGAGAACATGCAGACTCCACACAGACACTGACCCAAGCTAGGAATCAAACCTGGGGCCCTGGCTAACCACTATGCTACCGTGCTGGGGGTGGGTGCGGAGCATGATGTAATTAACTGGCGTGGCGTATGTTTGGAGAGTGAAGGAGGTGTGTAGGGTGAGGGCTGGAGGGTGTTTGTGGTTTTTTTTTTGTTCACAAGGCAAAGCCTTTTGAACAGCCTGCCTCCACACCCAGTAGCCCTGTAGGCAGCTCCAAACCGTACCCCAGGTCTGCTGCCCCAGCCCCAGCCCAGACCAGCCCACCCGCTGGCAAAGAAGATCGCGCCATTTGGCGGCACTTGCTCCCAAGCTGGGTGGGGAAACTAGCAAAAGAATGAGAAAAAAGGGGAATGAGAAAGAATACGTTTAAATAAATAAGATTGGGAAGAGAAGCAAATTATGGAGTCAGATATCAAAATTGCCTTTCGATGGTAAGGTGAAGATGTGTTTCATTTCAGTTCTAATTCCAGCGCGTAAATTAAATCCATTGTCAGATTCTGAAGTGAGGATTTGTAGCAGAGCGTGGCAATGTAAGTAAAATAAAACAGCAAGAAGCACCAATTTATAATGCCAGTCATCCTTCTATCAAGCCATTAATCTTGAAAATTCGAACTACATTTTGCTTGTTGCAGATGGAACTTGATACTCAGGAGGGGGGAAACTTGAGGATAGGGGAAATCTAACAGATACAGATAGCAAAGTAGTAGAGAGGAAGAGACAGAAAGAGAAACAGACATCTAAACATGCAGATAAGAAGGATTACTGTCGAATAATCAGCAATCTAAAACACGGGACACAGCCTCAGGCTAGGGATTTTGAGATGAGGAGAAATGTCTTCACTCGACAGAATCTTTGGAATTCTCCGCCGCATTGCTGGACACATTTAAGGTTGAGAGAGGTAGAGTTTTGGGGCTGGATTCTCTGATTTTGGGGCTATGTCCGGAGGATCCATGGCGTTTTACGTCAAAAAAATCGGCGAGGGCCCCAGCACCGATCCTCCGACCGGTGAGGGGCTACCACGTAAAACACCCGGCCTCCATGACAAAAACGGCCGGGGAATTGCCGGATCCACGGGCGCGCATGCGCACGGCGACGACCTGCAGCGGTCACACCGTACAACATGGCGCCGGCCATGCGCGGACCCGACCTGCCAGATAGTGCCCCCCTGGACACCACCTCGCCACCCCCCACCAGTACCCCCAGCCTTCGCCGAAGCCCATCCCCCCGGCTAGCAGCACGGCTCCTGTGGGGACGCTGGACACAGTCCGCAGCCGCCACGCCGGGTTCCCGACCAGTGAGACCACACGTCCCCCGCGCGGTCGGGACCGCGCCCACCAGGGGTAGAGCATCGGGGGAGGGCCTCAGGTGACGTCCTGAGGCCGTCCATACGGTGTGCGGCGGTACTCCCCGGTGATGCCGTTTTGGAGGGGGCAGAGCGTGTGAAAACAGGCGTCGTCCCCGATTCCATCGTAAAAAGGGATTCTCCATCCGATCGCCGATTACGGAATCGGCATCGGGGAATGGAGTAGTCGCCCGGTCTCTCAGGGCAGTCGGTGGTGGCTCCATCACGGCGGCGAGAACGGGACCGCAAGATGCAGTGAGCCATCCATTCACTTCCGTCCAGGACCATCAAAATCCTGCCGCCGCGACATTCCGGCCTTAGGGAATCAAGAGCGAGCTGGAAAGTGGGGTTGAAAATGGTTGTCTTTAAATGCCCTGTTCAGACCTGATCATATTATATGGTGGAGCAGTTTCGACAGACCATGTCGTCCACACCTGCTTTGATTGTTTCCGTTCTTGTAATCTCTTCCAGAGTTTGGTTAGGCGGACAAATGAAACAGATGAACTTTGTCAAGGCGTAACTAAAAATGAAGAAGCTGCAGATAATACATGCTTTTGAATAAAAGCAGGGAATATTCACTGTTAAGGTTCAAGTTTCACATGTAGACCCCTTTTCGGAATTGGTAGGACACGTAACCATTCTGTTTTTGTTGCAGGGTTAGAATTCCCAGTGTTCACCTTTGTCAGAATATGTTTGTTCTGACGGTAACACTAACTCTGCCCTTTGCCAGTTTGAACTCGAGGTGCGTTCTGCATTTGCACAAGCCTCCAGCAGCTGAGCTTGAAGCGAATCCAGTCAGGGACCAATGTTCTTTATCTCAGATTTCTCCCCTTACTGCCCGGCTCAGTCTGAGATTGTCCAGCCCTATCCACAGCTCCCCTGCTCCCTTCCTCATCACCGAAACAGATAGCCAAGTGACGAGATTTGAAATAGTGAGTCTCCACAAAGTTGCCATAAAGATGCATTTTAATGATAACAACATGTCCATTATTTTCAGATTCAGTGAGTGCAGGTGGTGTGGATAACAAAAGAGAAAATAATTAAACGATAATGTATATATAGCAGTCGCTTGGTAGTACAGAACTCAAATATTGCCGAAAAGAAAGACATGTGAGAAAAGTGTGCTGATTGGTTGACAAGTCAACTCTGATTGGCCAAGGAATTGCCATGGAGAAAGTAACAGGGAACTGTAGGCTCCCCAAGATCCCAGGTAATTCAGAAAAGACTTGAACATATTCCTTTTGTTTGCAGTGAATGGATCAGAGAATGGGAAGAACACTTGCTGAACAACCTTGAGTGCGTTAACAGCTCCACTAAACAACCATTTTGAGATGATCAGCCAAGCTTGTAATGTGGCTCAATTACCCTTGCTCGAGTACACATAAATTGCCCCTGGGGTGTGGATGTTCAAAAGAGTTTAAACCGGCTCAGCAGTTAAGACAAATCACCCATGCACTCCAAAAATACGTTCCCTGCAACCAAAAGAAATATGTTTAAGTCTTGTGCCCTTTTGGAATTGCCTGAGAACTTGGAGAGTCTATAGTTTCCCATTGCTTTCTCTAAGCCAATGAGGCTTGGCTTGCCAATGAATCTGCACCATTTTCTCCTTCAATGTGAATTGCTGTGATTGTTTGAAATTTGGCATTCTTGCATTTGTCCTGAAGAGTGCAAGATGGCAAGCTTCAGCAGCATGTTTCCCCTTTCAACAATATACATTTGGCCAGGGCGGCATGGGGTGCAGTGGTTAGCACTGGGACTATGCCGCTGAGGACCCGGGTTCGAATTCCGGCCCTGGGTCACTGTCTGCATGGGTTTCACCCCCATAACCCAAAGATGTGCAGGTTAGATGGATTGGCCACACTAAATTGCCTCTTAATTGGAAAAAAAATAATTGGGTTCTCTAAATTAAAAAAAATATGTGTGGGGCCAGGTCAATACATAGGGTTAAGCCAAGTGTCAAGTGGACACCAAAGCCTAAGAACAAAATAAAGATTATTATTATTACAACCAGGTTGTGGTCCTTCAAGGCCACACAACAAACCAAAAAGCCCCACGCAACGAGTGCACAAGTTACTCCTGGTAAATTGCCCCCGGGGTGTGGATGTTCAAAAGAGTCTAAACCGGCTGAGCAGTTAAAACAAATCACCCACGCACTCCAAAAAAACAGAGAGAACATTGCAATCAGGCCAGTCACGCGCCTTCCATGGTGCTCAAAGGGTTAGCAGTGACTTAACGTCATCGCAGCTGCAACGGATTTCATGACACTTCAGCAAAATTGATCTAAGTGGTCCTCTTAAAAGTCACAAGTGGTAGAGCTTTTAAAAATCTTCATTGAAATACCAGGAAGGTTCAATAAAACTCATTAAAAATGTTAATGAAGACATCTGTGGGCCACAGAAAAAGTTATTTTAATCGAGTAGCGGCCTGCGTAATTATCTCAGAAATTACACAGGAAGAGCAGGGTGTTATTAAGATGATGGTCTTGTGTATTTGGCACAAGAAAAGGGAGATGTGTGTGCGCTGACTTTCTGAAACAGGTATAATATTACAAATGCCAGATGTCATGACAACATACAACCGAAGTATCATCCCCAATTAATATTCTGGATCATTCATAGAGGTATATTAAACCTTTGATCTCTTTTTCATGGAAACATAGCTAATTCTTTTACTTGAACCAAACATTTCCAGCGGTATTATATATGATAATTACATTGCCATTTCACTCTGACAATTGGTCACCAGCAGAGCCTCTTTTCCCAGAATAATATTTATTGTCACAAGTAGGCTGACATTAACACTGCAATGAAGTTACTGTTAAAATCCCCGAGTTGCCACATTCTGGCGCCTGTTCGGGTACACACAGGGAGAATTCAGAATGTCCAATTCACCTAACAAGCACGTCTTTCGGGACTTGTGGGAGGAAACCGGAGCACCCGGAGGAAACCCATGCAGACATGGGGAGAACGTGCAGACTCAGCACAGACTGTGACCCAAGCCGGGAATCAAACCTGGGACCCTGGAGATGTGAAGCCACAGTGCTAACCACTTTGCTACCATGCCGCCCAGGAGCGGGGAAGAGAAGAGCAGTGGGAAGGCTCAGAGGTGAGTTGAAAGTGTTCTATAAAATTAGGAAAGGGCGCGATGAGGTGGATGTCGGGAAGGTGGGTGGAAGGTCATTGATGAAGCAGCTAATGGTGGTTGAGCCAAGAACACTCCCCTGAGGAACTCCCGCAGTGATGTCACGGAGCCAAGATGACTGACCTCCAATCACCACAGCCATCTTCCTTTTTGCCAGGTATGACTCCAACCAGGGGAGAGTTTCCCCCCGATTCCATTTTTGCTCAGGCTCCTTGATGTCAGTCAAATTCTGCCACTTGATTACACTGGGCAGCACAGTAGCATAGTCGTCCACACTATGGCTTCACAGCGCCAGGGTCCCAGGTTCGATTCCCGGCTTGGGTCACTGTCTGTGCGGAGTCTGCACGTTCTCCCCGTGTCTGCGTGGGTTTCCTCCGGGTGCTCCGGTTTCCTCCCACAAGTCCCGAAAGACGTGCAGTTAGGTAATTTGGACATTCTGAATTCTCCCTCAGTGTACCCGAACAGGTGCCGGCATGTGGCGACTAGGGGCTTTTCATAGTAACTACATTGCAGTGTTAACGTAAGCCTACTTGTGACAATAAAGTTTATAATATAATGAAATGAAAATCGCTTATTGTCACAAGTAGGCTTCAAATGAAGTTACTGTGAAAAGCCCCTAGTCACCACATTCCGACGCCTGTTCGGGGAGGCTGGTACGGGAATTGAACCATGCTGCTGGCCTGCCTTGGTCTGCTTTCAAAGCCAGCGATTTAGCCCTGTGCTAAACCAGTACTGTTGATGACCCTGATGATTGAGCGTAGACTGATAGGGCGGTAATTGGCTGGGTTGGATTTGTCTTGTTTCTTGTGATTAGGACACACCTGGGCAATTTTCTACATTGCCGAGTAGATGCCGATGTTATAGCTGTACTGGAATAGCTTAGCTAGGAGCGCGGCAGGTTCTGGAGCACAAGTCGTCATTACTATTGCTGGAATATTGCCAGGGCCCATATCAGTGGGCAGTATCAGTGCCTTCAGCTGTTTCTTGATATCCTGTGGAGTGATTCGAATTGGCGGAAGACTGACACCTGTGATGCTGGGGATCCCAGAGGATGCCAAGATGGATCATCCACTCAGTATCTCTGGCTGAAGATTGTCGCAAACACCTCAGCCTTATATTTTGCACAGATGTCCTGGGCTCCCCCATCATTGAGGATGGGGATATTTGTGCAGTCTAATCCTCCAGTTAGTTGTTCAATTGTCCACCACCATTCACAACTGGATGTGGCAGGACTGCAGAGCTGAAATCTGGGGCGTCATTCTCCGACCCCCCGCCGGGTTGGAGAATCGCCGGGGGCTGCCGTGAATCCCGCCCCCACCGGTTGCCGAAGTCTCCGGTACCGGATATTCGGCGGGGGCGGGAATCGGGCCGCGCCGGTTGGCGGGCCCCCCCACTCGATTCTCCGGCACGGATGGGCCGCAGTCCCGCCGATAAATTGCCTGTCCCGCCGGCGTGGATTAAACAACCTTTTGAACGGCGGGACAAGGCGGCGTGGGCGGGCTCCGGGGTCCTGGGGGGTGCCCCCACGGTGGCCTGGCCCGCGATCGGGGCCCACCGATCCGCGGGCGGGCCTGTGCCGTGGGGGCACTCTTTCCCTTCCGCCTCCGCCACGGTCTCCACCATGGCGGAGGCGGAAGAGACTCCCTCCACTGCGCATGCGTGGGAAACTGTCAGCGGCCGCTGACGCTCCCACGCATGCGCCGCCCCGATATGTCATTTCCGCGCCAGCTGGCGGGGCAACAAAGGCCGTTTCCGCCAGCTGGCGGGGCGGAAATCCCTCCGGCGTCGGCCTAGCCCCTCAATGTTGGGTCTCGGCCCCCAAAGATGCGGAGCATTCCGCACCTTTGGGGCGGCGCGATGCCCATCTGATTGGCGCCGTTTTGGGCACCAGTCGGCGGACATCGCGCCGTTTGGGGAGAATTTCGTCCCAGATCCTTTAGTTGTGGGATCACTTATCTGTTCATCACTTGTTGCTTATTTTGTTTGGCCTATGTTGTAGCTTCACCAGGTCAGCACCTACTTTTTCAGGTATGCCCGGTGTTGCTCCTGGCATGCCCTCCTGCACGAGGCTGGTTTAGCACACTGGGCTAAATCGCTGGCTTTTAAAGCAGACCAAGGCAGGCCAGCAGCACGGTTCGATTCCCGTACCAGCCTCCCCGAACAGGCGCCCGAATGTGGCGACTAGGGGCTTTTCACAGTAACTTGCCGCGCTCCTATTGTCACAGTGCCTACTCGTGACAATAAGCCATTTTCATTTTCATTTCATTTAATTGAGTCAGAGTTGGTCCATTGGCTTGGTGGGAATGGTAGAGTGGGGGAAATACTGGGCCACGAGGTTACAGATTAATATTAACATGTCTGTAGGTTGTGAAAGAAACTGTATAACTACATTCTTTCTTCTCTCTAATCTTCTACGGAGCTGTATCGGAGGATGTTTGAAGGCAGTTTCCTAATCTTTTCAGGAAAATGAGTGGACAATGTAAACTTGTGCGTGAGTGAGTGATTGGATTGATTCAAATCAGCAACGACCCCAGTTCAACCTCCAGTTTATGCTGATCACATATTGCGCACCAACTCTGGCCGAAGGAATAAAAAAATAAGCAAGATCCTACTCCTGATTGTTCTTGGAATTTGTGGGGAATTGGATTGGGGGATGGATCAGGGGTGGACTTTCCGACACCGCCCAACCTCCCTCACGAACAACTGATACCTATTGAGGTTTGGAATTTGCCCGGTGCCAGCAGTACAGCCCCTGGTGTTTACGGTGGGCACGTCGGTGTGAATGGGGTTTTCCGACTGTGCACGATGGCCGGGGTGACATGCTGGCACTATATTACAGTGCTGTTACGAAGCAGCAAAGGTTGTAGATCACAAATAAACTGAACAAGGTTGTGTGCAGTGCAGCTGGCCTATTTAAACTACAAATCAGTGCTCAGTACAAACTATAGCCCCGAAAGGATCCTGCACACAGGGCGGAATTGAACATTAACAAGGTGTTATTTATTTATCTATGTTCTTGCATTCAGGGAACCTTAACGAGGTGGGAACTTAGTGAGTTACCTCACGGCTGTTTCTGCCTGAAATAAACAGTGCATTCAAACACTCTTTGAAAATGACCTTCATGCAAATAGATATTGCTCCGTGGCTGCTCGGGGCGCGAGTTAACGGACCAAAAAAACAGAGTCCCGTTTTGGTTGCGTGTAGGCTAACAGGATTTTGTACGGCCTCGATCGAGAACGCCGCGCCGAGGACGCACTGACTCGCGAATCGGGGCACCATTTTTAAATGCCACCCTGATCCTTCAGGCCCCCCCCCCCCCCCCCCCGTCTGCTCCTCCACCGCAGCTTCCGGACCTCCCCCCCCCCCCCCCCCCCTTTCCCAACTTGCCTCTTAGGGGGTCCTCGGGCCCCCCACCTCACCCCACCTCTTAAGGGCAGGGCACCCCCTCCCCCCCCCCCCCCCCCCCACTGGCCTGATCCCTAGCACAGGTAACCTGGCACCTGGGCACTTTGGCGCTGGCACCCTGGCTGTACCTCTGCCAGCATGGCAGTGCGACCTGGGCACCCTGGCAGTGTGAAAGGTGCCCAGCTGCCAGCGGGATTGCCAGGGTACCACCTTGCCCAGAGCCTGACCACCCGGGGGCCTCCATTAGCCTGGGAGAATCCCCCCCCCCCCCCCCAGGTATCGTTATGCCTGGTCCAACTTTGTGTGGACTAGTGCTAAACGGCGCCCTGGCGAAGTCTCCAAGGCAAAGGACATTAGTTCCTGGGCCTCTGAAAATCCAGCGCAGCCATATTGTCAGTGAGTCCAATGACTCACTTAAATATATTAATCTGGATCTCGCCCTCGAGATCTAGATTGCAAATCTCGCAAGACCTTGTTAGATTGTGCAAGGCCTTCCGAGCGTCGCAAAGCTTGCGAAAGGCTTCTCATGAGATTTAACGGCCTTGTCACGTCACCGAGTCGGGCACGACGAGGCCATTAGATCGTGCCCTATGAGTAACTGCCCAATTTGACCTTGCTGTTTTAAGTCGTGTTGACTATTCTGTGCCTAATAATAATCACTTATTGTCACAAGTAGGCTTCAATGAAGTTACTCTGAAAAGCCCCTAGTCGCCACATTCCGGCACCTGTTCAGGGAGGCTGGTACGGGAATTGAACCCGCGCTGCTGGCATTGTTCTGCATTACAAGCCAGCTATTTAGCCCACTGTGCTAAGCCAGCCCAAAAATGAGTTGGTGCTTTTAGGAGGCAAGAAGAGAGAAAATTGCAGAGAATAACAAAATATGAATCACTATTTTAATAGTCAAACTCTTAAAGGTAAACCGTTAAAAGCCAACGCAGCCAGTTTATTGCCAACCCATTGAGATTTAGAATATTAATTATACTAAGTGCTGATTGCAAAGAATCTGTGTGAGCTGTGCCTCAGTTGGTAGCACTCTTGTTCCTGAGTTACCTAAGTTCTGCATTCAGTCTCACTCCAGACCTTGTGAGATAAAATCAGGGTTGACACTCTGCACTCCATTGGTGTACTGGGGGAGTGCTACACTGTCAGAGGCATCCTACTTCAGATGAGACATTAAAACCGAAGCAGTGTAAATGATCCCACAATATTATTTTGAACAAGGGCAGGGGTATTATCCATGGTGTCTTCGTTCATATTTATCCTGCAATTAATGGCATAATTGTCCCTTTAAGGGCAACACAGCAGATTAAGGGTCACCTGGCCTGGGGGACCAAGTGGGACTCAGAATGGGGTATCACAGCAGGGGGTGGAGCTCTCTTAGGCAAAAGTGACATTTAGGGAGCCAACTGCAGCCATACGGCTGCTGGGCAATTCTTATTAATTGTGTTCACTAATGGAGTCTCCCTGAAAGTATATCTTTACATCTGGCGATGAGGATAAATTATCATGGCAGTGCCTTTGGCCCGACACCTGTGAGTATCCTGTTTTAAAGGAAGTCTAACAGAAATACTCACCAGAATGCCTCGCTTTGGCCGAATAGACCCATTTGAGATATTGCCAGACCCTGAGTAATGTAGAGTCAGAAACGTTACATGATGGGTCAGCAATGGCGAGAACACGGCAAGACCCCAGGATCAGAATCCACACGAAGGATGAGTGTAATACAGAAACATACCTCGGCTTACATTGTGGATGAGGATGCGGTCCAGGCGGCACAGTGCATTGGAGAGGCTAAGGACCAGACGCAAAAAATCTGAATTGGCCGGCAGAATCAAAAGTTCAGAAAGAAACGATTCGAGAACAAAACAAGTGAAAATAACCCTGCGAAGTGAGAGCTGTGGCTTTAAGTTTTACAAAATGGAACTTTAGTAAAAACTGACAACGGATTGCTGCCAGGCTTTTTTAAAAGGGCACATAGAAAGCAATGCTTTAAGTAAAATAAATAGCCAAAGGGGGCTGCAGCGAGGTTTCCCGAAGCGCGGAGAGATCAAGAGACCAAAGCGGAGTGACGGGTTCCCGATGTGCAGGGTTGGGAGAGAGCCTACGGTGGTTCTCTGCACTGAGGAGCTCCAAAAGGGACAATTTTGTGGGCAGCACGGTAGCATTGTGGATAGCACAATTGCTTCACAGCTCCAGGGTCCCAGGTTCGATTCCGGCTTGGGTCACTGTCTGTGCGGAGTCTGCACATCCTCCCCGTGTGTACGTGCGTTTCCTCCGGGTGCTCCGGTTTCCTCCCACAGTCCAAAGATGTGCAGGTTAGGTGGATTGGCCATGAGAAATTGCCCTTAGTGTCCAAAATTGCCCTTAGGGTTGGGTGGGGTTACTGGGTTATGGGGATAGGGTGGAGGTGTGGACCTTGGGTAGGGTGCTCTTTCCAAGAGCCGGTGCAGACTCGATGGGCCGAATGGCCTCCTTCTGCACTGTAAATTCTATAAGCAAATCTATATAAGCAATCAAGCAGAGAGGTTTGCAATCTTTACGAAAAAGAAGGTGTTTGGATAAAAGGCAAAGAATTGCTGCAGTTGCAATTTTCAAATGCTTAAAAAAGTGGCTGACACTAGAAAGCAGTGTTGCAGCTGTAAGAGTAAAAAGTAGAAACAGCTCGGAACTCTCTGGGTGCGATTTAATGGAAATGTTTCTAAGTGTCATTTTGGGCGTGATTGGCAGGGTGCTTCTCGATGGCCACGTTGTCAAGATCGTGGCCCATATTTGAGGGCAGTCAGTGCTGGAAATGGGTCCCCAAGAGCTTTTCACCATTACTGGCTGTCTCGCCAGTGTCTCAGTGTCTGGGGAAGCTGCGTTTAAACGCTCCCTCACTCCCAGTCAACACACAAGCATGGGCAGTGTGCAGACCTGCTCCCCGCTTTGGAAGGCACAAGAGCAGCAGTTGCCTGGGAACCCCACCACCTGGAGGTTCCCCTCCAAGTCACTCGCCATCTTGACTTGGAAATATATCGGCCGCTCCTTCACTGTCGCTGGGTCAAAATCCTGGAACACCCTCCCTGACAGCACTGTGGGTGTACCTACACCTCAGGCAGCGGTTCAAGAAGGCAACTCACCACCTTCTGAAGGGCAACTGAGGATGGGCAATAAATGCTGGCCTCGCCAGTGATGCCCAAATCCCAGGAATGAATGAAAAAAAAAATTAATTCAAGACAGAAATGATACTTTTTTCCTCAAGAGTGTCGTTGGGTTGCGGGGATAGGGTAGATACGTGGACTTGAGTGGGTTGCTCTCTGTAAGGGCCGGTGCAGACTCGATGGGCCGAATGGCCTCCTTCTGCACTGTAAAATCTATGATCTACGTTTGTCAATGGAATTGTCTCCCGTTGAGATAGTGGGGGCTGAGTCAGTGAATGTATTCAAGGCTGTGTTGGATAGATTTTTGATCTGCAAAGTCACGGGTCATGGAGAGTGGTGTGGATGGGTGGGTGGGTGGGGAGGGGAGGTGGGGGGGGGGGGGGGGGTGGGGGGGGCAGGGGGACTGACAGGAAAACGGAGTTGAGGCCACAATCTGATCAGACAGGATCTTATTCAATGCTGGAGCAGGCCAGAGGGACTGAATGGCCTACTGCTGATTCTGGTTCCTGTTGTTTTTCTATTGTATTCACCCTGCATAGTGCAATGCTGACACCCTGCGTAAGAAACGGTGCAAAGTGCTCCGATCATTAGCATTGACATTTTGTCTCAGCATAATAAAATTCATCCACACAAAGAAATTAATTGCAATCACATTGGCAAACAGCAGTATGTGAGCACACTTTCATGCAGAGCTGTGCCTGACAGTTGTTATTAATGAATCTGATAGTTTCAAGCATTAACACAAAATTAATATATTTATTTTATCTGAACTCCTAACACAGTGATTGATGTTTCAAATCTGTAACGAGAAGCGACACTGCTAGAAACTCTAATTGCGTACGGGGAATTCTAATCGCAGCGGGCAAGGCACAGATTTCACCCAACCAGCCCATGCTTGCAAAATTCAAAACGCAGTGCCCGGCATTCGAAGTGATGCGACGATTGGACAACTTTTGCAAAATATTCCTTGGTGTGCTGAACCATGTCTGCGTGGGTTTCCTCCGGGTGCTCCGCTTTCCTCCCACACTCCAAAGATGGGCAGGTTTAGGTGCATTGACCATGCTAAATTGCCCCTTAGGGCCCAAAGATGTCCAGGTTGGGTGGGACTAGGGTAGGGGAGTGGACAGAGGTAGGATGCTCCTTCAGTGGGTCGGTGCAGCCTTGACGGGCCGAATGTCCTCCTCCTGCATTGTAGGAATTCTATGTTTCCTTGTAACCAATTTAAGATTGTTAGTCGGGTTTGCAGTGTGGTGCATTTGTGTGTACTGGAAGCTAAATATATTAATACACAGGGGCCTACTGTTTTCAGACAAAGGGAACACGTACACGCCTGTTTCAACTAAAGAAAATAAGTGACAGTCGTTCGCTGGTTCATGCCTCAGGGCAAAGCCTTGACTCATCAGTCAAGCTGCCTGGTTCATATTTTCAAACAATGCTTGGCAGTTAACTGTCAGTCACCATTAACTGGTGCATTTTCCATGGCAACGCTTCTACCAACCAGAGTCCATTTGCCAACTAATCCGCACTCTCTTCTCATATGGTGCAAAGTTGTTATTTCCCCTGACATTGATACTCTTGTGATTGACCTGATGAGTGCAAGATGAAAAGCTTTTATAAGATGTATTTTTTCACCAATACTAATTGCACTACTATAGATTAGACTTAACTTTTGTTCCTCGAAGTAATGCTATTTGCCGCTTTTGAAAATAACACTGTTGTATCCTGTTGGCCCTCTGTGAGCAGTTGTTGAATGAACCTGTGTGGCCCCACATACTCACTTTGAGGCCTAGTATCAAAGTTATGGACAATGACTATCAGGGAATGACCGTCCAGTCCATCCAGACTACCACACATAATTATGGCGCAGGGTGCATCACAATATATAGAAACCCCACCCCAACCAATGACCACATGATCTCCTGGTGGAGAATGAAAGCCCAATTTAAAATTTTTTAAAACATGCCAATTCGGGGGGAAAAAAATTGGGACGTTCCTCTCTGAGATATGCCCCCTTTCACCACCGCCATCCCCACCCCCAGCTGATCGAAAAAAAATTAGGAGATGCCTCTGGCCCTGATAATTGTGTGAAGTACTTATTTTTTTGTAGGAGCCAGAAATAGATCCCGTTCCCTTTTGCAAGGATACAGGATAAAGAGCCCCCTCGGCCCATTTGGGCCATTCACTGGGTTTCTGGCTGGTCAGTCGCCCGGACGCCTGTCGAGGAGTTAAGCTTGGTGGGTCGGGATCCCGTTCTGATGTGGAAAATGATGTGACTGGGTCACCTCTGAGTTCTTGGCCAACTTTTGACAACATTAACTGCTTGCTGAACTGGCAAGTCCAGAGTTTCCTGTCCGAACTGATTGTGCTCAGCTGTTCATTCAAAGATGAACTTTTGAAACTTAACATTGGCAGAATTTCACATTTTAGATTGCCGCAAGGCACACCGAACCCTTGTTATTCAGGGAAATTAAATTAAACTACTGACACAATGGGCGGGATTCTCCACTCCCGCGCCGAAGTGCCCACGGCGTCGTGAACGCCGTCGAGGTTCACGACGGCGCGAAACGGCCCCGATCCCGACCGATTCAGGCCCCGACAATGGGCTAGGCTAGGGGCCGCGTCATCTACACATGCCAGGCATTGTCGCCGCGTAAAGGCGGCGCCGCATAGATGACGCGGCCAGCGCCGCATAACTGGCGTCACCCACGCATGCGCGGGGTGGCCAGCGCCCACCCGAGCATGCGTGGTTGCCGTCCTCTCTGAGTCCGCCCCGCAAGAAGATGGCGGACGAATCTTGCGGGGCCGCGGAAGGAAGGAGGTCCTCCTTCAGAGAGGACGGCCCGACGATCGGTGGGCCATGCCACATTTCAGGTACCCCCCGGTGCTGGATCCCCCCTCCCTCCACCGCAGGCCGCCCCCCCCACCCCCCAGCGTTCCCGCACTGTTCCCGACGGCAGCGACCAGGTGTGGACGGCGCCGGGGGGAACCCGCCGTTTTGGCCTGGCCGCTCGGCCCATCCGGGCCTGAGAATTTCGGGGGTGCCGGAGTATCGCCATTTTGGGTGTCTCCGGAGATTCTCCGGCCTGCGGCCCGCGAAACTCGACGGGGCCGTTCCCGCCGCTTGGGAAAATCGCGGGAGGGCGTCGGACCGGCGTCCCGGGAAATTTTGGCGGCCCAGGCAATTCTCCCAACCGGCGCGGGAGTAGCGAATCTCGCCCAATGTACATCGGGTCTATGTATTGGTAATTGATGGATGTTAAAGGTGGGGCGGGGGTCACACCAGGTCAGGTTGGCAGGTTATAGGCAGCATGGTGGCGCAGTGGTTAGCACTGCTGCCTCATGGCGCCACGGACCTGGGTTCGATCCCGGCTCTGGGTCACTGTCCGTGTGGAGTTTGCACATTCTCCCCGTGTCTGCGTGGGTTTCACGCCCACACCCCAAAAGATGTGCAGGGTAGGTGGATTGGCCACACTAAATTGCCCCTTAATTGGAAACAAATGAATTGGGTACTCTAAATTTATTTTAAAAAACAGGTTGGCAGGGCAAAGTATCATCCGATCCACTTCCCCTGGTGGCATTTGCCCGGAGGAGACTCAAGCCCTTGGCATGGGCAAGGATTCACTCAGAGCTGGTCTAGACCTAGCCCAGTGCCCACCCTTTCCAGCAGAAACCAGTGATGGCAATTAAGAGCTGGGACAAGTTTAGTCACCCATGTCCCTCCCTCCCTCCCTTTGACCCTTGCTTCGCAGAAGCAACCAGTTCACGTTGAAACTGAACCTGGCGTGCCTCCTTAGCTCAACTGCAACGCCACATGATCTGCTTAGCCATCTGTAGAGGCTCAGAGAATGTGCAGTCCTGTTATTCAATTTTTAAAAAAAGGCATTGGCAGGTTAAAGGGCTGACAGATCACGGTGACAGATGAATTTGAGCTTCTGGAAGGATGTCCCGAAGCTGGAGGGAGTGGATGATTTGCAGTTGCTGTTTAAGTCTGGTGTCTGGCGTTGTTTTCATACCCCTGTACACACTGAGAAACATTCAAGATCCTCCCTTTTGGCACTCTAGCTCGGGATGTGCCAGCCTTCAGACGCCTTTGCCCCTGGCTGCAAACAGTAAATTATATTTTGAATTTCCTGCGTGCTGGAATTTCACTGCATGCCGCTAAATGGGCCTGTATTTGTTGCCTTCTTCACTGATTTAGTGAGGGGCATTCGAAATAAGCTGACGCCTCCATTGAATAGTGAATCATGAATTGGTCCGAAAATGTGCGGCAGTAGCGAACTGATACTGCAAGATCCTAAAACGACGGCCTTAATTTACACATGTTTCTGAAGCAGTACCAAGAATTAATCGCCTGAAAGGCTGAATCTCTCCTTATCATTTCACGCGTCATTGTTTGCTGATACTATGTTTGTTTAGCTAATAAAATAGAATTAAATTGCAGTTTGCGCGGCAGTTAGCACTGTGTCTTTCTTCAAATCCCGCGGCCAGGCTGCATTTTAACAGTGAGCCGCTCGTTTAGATTCTCAAGTCACAGGGCACGCTGTTGTAATTATGACTGAGGCGCTTAAAATAATCTCCGTGACGAAGAAACATCTCGGTTTAAATTAGGCAGGAGCCCAGAGGAAACACACGGGGAGGTGATAGGCAAGGATTTTGTAGCAGTTTCCCCTGAAGACACTGGGAGATTTCAAAATGTTAATCTGTTTGCTTAACTGAAACGTTGACCTTGCAACTGATTTTGGAAGGAGTGGTGCCGCTGTGTAAATGTTAACGCGGCATCTGAACTGATTTCAAAGTCCGTCTTCCCAGAGTTCAAGAGAATGTCATGTTATATAAAGGTCCCAGGTTCCCCAAAGTTTATTGGAACACTCTATCCAGACAGACACTCTATCCCGAGGCAGGAAGCAACATACAATAACCTAGATCTAGCCTATATCTTATTAACATATCTCAGTAGCAATGATCATGTTCTTAATTGAGCGCTTTGTTTTTGTAATATTTGTGACAACATTCTGAAGTCCCTTTGCGGATGTCAGAGCAGGAACAGAAACCGCACACGGTCTTCATCAGTGACTCTCCCAGGCACGTGGCTGATGGTAAAAGACAGAAAGGATTGCATCTTCATTGCGCTTTTTAACATCTTCATGATGCCTCAAAGTGCAGCAGGGCCAATGAAGTAATTTTGAAGAATTGCGGCAAAAAAAGACAGGCAGTTGAAGCTTTTCAGCTTCCACTCATCAGGCCAGATGCAAGAATGCCAAATTTCAAAGGGAACAACAATTTATGCCACATGAGAAAAGGGGTGCTGATTATTTGGGAGGTTGACTCTGATTGTCATAGAATTTACAGTACAGAAGGAGGCCATTCGGCCCATCGAGTCTGCACCGGCTCTTGGAAAGAGCACCCTACCCAAGGCCAACACCTCCACCCTATCCCCATAACCCAGTAACCCCACCCAACACTAAGGGCAATTTTGGACACTAAGGGCAATTTAGCATGGCCAATCCACCTAACCCGCACATCTTTGGACTGTGGGAGGAAACCGGAGCACCCGGAGGAAACCCACGCACACACGGGGAGGATGTGCAGACTCCGCACAGACAGTGACCCAAGCCGGAATCGAACCTGGGACCCTGGAGCTGTGAAGCAATTGTGCTATCCACAATGCTACCGTGCTGTCCAACACTGAACCAAATGCTGCCTAAATATTAATTTTACCACATTTTGAATCTTTCTGTGTCACGTTTGCCTTTGTAACAACAGTCACTGAGCTTAAAGTAAACTAACGCGATGTCAAGCACTCTGATAACTGACAAAACATTTTATAAACACAAGAATTTCTTCTAAGTTTGTCTTGTAGTCCTCAGGATTAAAAGTAAAATCCATTTTTTATTGAACTTTGTAACTGATCAAGTTAGTTTACATATCCGCTGCGGCATTTCCTTCCCAGTCTCTTGAACATCCTCAACACTCCTCCAGTTCTGGCCACATGGGCATTCTCATCGCTCTGTCATTGGTGGCCGTAACTTCATTGATGGCTGGAATTCGCTCCCTACATTTTTCCTCCTTTCCACCTGTCCCTTACCTCCTATAAGAATGCTCTTCAAATCTGTTTCTGTGACCAAGTTCACTGTCTGGAGAGAGATGCCGCCTTAAGTGGCTGCCTTTGTCTCGCAAGGCACTGTGGTGGTCAGCTCCTTAAGTGGCTTGGTGTCAAATTTTACTTGCTAACTGTCCTCAGAAAAGATTTGCAAAACCTTACGAGGTCTAAGTCACTGTATTAAACTTAAGTTGTTGTACATTAGGAGAGTGGCTATGCAACTTGAATAGATACCTCACAAGAATACGCCACAGTCTATTTTCTCTCTCTGCAAACTGATTTGAGATTAAGTGCTAAGGATCTGAAATTCCAAGGGTGGTCTGTTTGGGGTTAAGGAGTCTCTTTGTAGCTCTTCTGCTGGAGCAACTGTAGGAGACCTGACGAATCAATGTGAAGTTTCATCCCTCGGATATATACCTTGAAGGATGTGATGGGCCTCAGAGCAGATATCAATGTGGTGCAGTGCTGGTGCCAGTATTCAGGGCAAGGGAGCCAATTAATCCTTTTGTCACCTTTTCCAGATCTTATTTGAAGTGGTAACGTTTATTGGTAGCAGTGATCATATTTTATTCAATGCAAGTAAGCATGCTCTCGATGCCAGATCGATAACATAGAAAATAGGAGGAGGAGGCTATTCAGCCCTTCGAGCCTATTCTACCGTCCATAGGGCAGCACGGTAGCACAGTGGTTAGCACCATTGCGTCAAGGTCCCAGGTTCAAAGAACAAAGAAAAGTACAGCACAGGAACAGGCCATTCGGGCCCTCCAAGCCCGTGCCGACCATGCTGCCCAACTAAACTACAATCTTCTACACTTCCTGGGTCCCTATCCCACTATTCCCATCCTATTCATGTATTTGTCAAGATGCCCCTTAAATGTCACTATCGTCCCTGCTTCCACCACCTCCTCTGGTAGTGAGTTACAGGCACCCACTACCCTCTGTGTAAAAAACTTGCCTCGTACATCTACCCTAAACCTTGCCCCTTGCACCTTAAGCCTATGCCCCCTTGTAATCAACCCCTCTACCCTGGGGAAAAGCCTCTGACTATCCACTCTGTCTATGCTCCTCATAATTTTGTAGACCTCTATCAGGTCGCCCCTCAACCTCCGTCGTTCCAGTGAGAACAAACTGAGTTTATTCAATCGCTCCTCATAGCTAATGCCCTCCATACCAGGCAACATTCTGGTAAATCTCTTCTGCACCCTCTCTAAAGCTTCCACATCCTTTTGGTAGTGCGGCGACCAGAATTGAACACTATACTCCAAGTGTGGCCTAACTAATGTTCTATACAGCTGCAACATGACTTGCCAATTCTTATACTCAATGCCCCGGCCGATGAGGGCAAGCATGCCATATGCCTTCTTGACTACCTTCTCCACCTGTGCTGCCCCTTTCAGTGACCTGTGGACCTGTACACCTAGATCCCTCTGACGTTCAATACTCTTGAGGGTTCTACCATTCACTGGATATTCCCTACCTGCATTAGACCTTCCAAAATGCATTACCTCACATTTGTCTGGATTAAACTCCATCTGCCATCTCTCCGCCCAAATCTCCAAACAATCTAAATCCTGCTGTATCCTCTGACAGTCCTCATCGCTATCCGCAATTCCACCAACCTTTGTGTCGTCTGCAAACTTACTAATTAGACCAGTTACATTTTCTTCCAAATCATTTATATATACTACAAACAGCAAAGGTCCCAGCACTGATCCCTGCGGAACACCACTAGTCACAGCCCTCCAATTAGAAAAGCATTCTTCCATTGCTACTCTCTGCCTTCTATGACCTAGCCAGTTCTGTATCCACCTTGCCAGATCACTCCTAATTCCGGTTCGATTCCGGCTTGGGTCACTGTCTGTGCGGGGTCTGCATGTTCTCCCCGTATCTGCGTGGGTTTCCTCCCGGTGCTCCGGTTTCCACCCACAAGTCCAGAATGATTACGTGTTAGGTGAATTGGACATTCTGAATTCTCCCTCCGTGTACCCGAACAGGCGCCAGAGTGTGGGCGACTCGGGGCTTTTCACAGTAACTTCATTGCAGTGTTAATGTAAGCCTACTTGTGACGCTAATAAAGATTATTAAAGATTATTATTATTATGATCATGGCTGATCATCCAACTCAATAGCTTGACCCCGCCTCTCCCACCCACCCCCACTCCTTATCCTTTGATCCCCTTCGCCCCAAGTGCTGTATCTCACTGACGTGCAGTACTTTGCAAAAATCTTGGTGTTAGGAATTTTGCTTTGCCACCTGATGTAGCTAATAGATCTCAAGACAGCAAAGATGGAACGTTTCTGTTTTTCTATGTGCTGTCAGTGGTGGTGATGGGGGGGACGGCAGGGAGAGGGGGGACTCCTCCAAACTCGTCCTGCAAGAATCCACCTGTGGGATTATTAGGATCCTACACACATTGAAACTCGTGTTATCTCTGCGCAGACTCAAGTTGTAGAATATCCAGCAGCTGGCATTCTCAACACGCTGGTCAGGTCCTGATAATGAGACGGGACCAATCCCGCCTTGTCCTCTTGCTCGTTGATTTCGGCAAGAAGACCATGGTGAAAAATTTGGGCATGAGTCAATTTCCAGTCTAGTGTTTCCAGACAAGGTCTGGAAGAAGCACAACATTCAATTGTCACATAGAACGTGAGAAGGAAAATAACAATGCAAGGATCACAAGTCTTCACTTGGATGCTGTGAATTCGACTACTTATAAAATGTCACTGGCCATGTGAGCTTTTGAAAGAGAAACAAATTCCTTCAACCTTTGGATACAAAAGACAAAAGATTGACACCTCGCAGACTGCATGGTAAAATGTCCGAGCCGCTGTAACGTAACGCCACTTTTATTTCTGTCCCTGCAGAGGCATCCATCCTGAGCTACGATGGCAGCATGTACCTGAAGATTGTTATGCCCTGGATAATGCACACGGAAGCTGAGGATGTCTCTCTCCGCTTCATGTCCCAGCGAGCCTATGGTTTGCTCGTGGCTACGACCTCAAGGGAGTCGGCTGACACGCTACGCCTGGAGCTCGACGGAGGGCGGGTCAAGCTGACGGTCAACTTAGGTATTGTATGAGGGTCACGTCACAAGGCTGACGCAGCTCATGTCTAGAGTTTTCTTTCTATCAGCCGTAAAACTATTCATAATTATTTCGACGTAGTCAACACTTTGATCGTAACTTACCCAGTTTTTTAAAATTGTAAAGTTAATCAGCAGCACTGAGAATATTTCAGTGCTTTGTAAAATGTGCATGAAATTATTCTCTAACATGAGATGATTATGAAATGTTGGATTTGAAATCCATGTTTAAATGGACCATCTTTTGAACAACAAATTCATGTTTTTTGCAACCATATCTGTTGGCCCTGCCAAGTAAGTCACAGCTACTGCTCAATAAAACACTTAGAGGCTTATGTTTAAATTAAATCATTTGAAAGTAATTGTGTTCCCGTAATAATTCCTTCTTATGAAAGTAAAAGTGCTGTGACCTACTCAGGTGGGTTTCATACGTTAGAAAAAAATGTCTTAAAGAAAACTTTGTAAATCCGTGCCGTTGTTTTTGCGTGCGTGTACTTTTCTTTCGTTAGCCGTGTTTGTTCTTCATTTTATAGTAAAGTTTTGCGGTTTCTGTAAAATTCAAATGATTTTTTTTTTCTTCAAATTTTAAAAGTTGCGGCTTAAATTTTTTTTTTCTCAAAATGCTTCATGAGTCATCAGTCAAAAGATGGCTATCAACCCTTCAAAGGCCTGAAGCCTGCGGCCCGCTTGGCAAACAGCCCTGGGAACAGAGTGCACAACCTAACCTGCAGCTGGCTCGCATTACCTCTCCCAAGGTCGCCCACCGCCCCCATCCCCACTGCTCCCCCACCTACCTGTCCCGCACCAAATTGGCGACTTGCGTATCTGCTCTCCAAATCGCAAGAATTTATCAACCATTGGACGGTATTCAATCATGCATCAGTTTTTTCCCTCCCCCAGCAGCTGATTCCAGAAAATCTCTCCAAAACCGCCACTGGCGACCATTTTGTTTTTTAAATTCCTGTTGCCACTGGCGACCATTTTGGATTTTTTAATTCCTGTTCAGTTCATGAGCAAGGAAGCTGCCATTAGAGAGGCATTCGTAATATAATTTTCACAATCGATGCACTGATTGCCGCTTATTATGTGTGACAAAGGCAGAATGCCTGGTCAGAATGTAACAATGCGGCGCTACGGACTTTGATGGGGGCTAAGTGATTCCCCCCATTTCGAGAACGTCAATCGATTATTCGATCGGATCGAAAAGGATGGACGCGTCGTTCTTTAAAACGCAGTTTTGTCGTTCGTCCTCCTCCCCCCCTTTTTCAAAGATAAGACTTAAAAGTAAATAAATGTTTTGTCACTTGGAAAACCCCAATTGGTTATTTTTGGAAATTGCAACGACAGCCGAAAACCGATGCATTCTTGAAAATCTAAAATGTGCTAAACAAAAAAAAAGAAGAGAAATGAAAGTTAAAACAGCAATCTCGGTGAGCTTACTACTGCAGTAAATGCAAGAACATTTTCAATGATCCCGGTGCCTTCGCTCTCTCTCTCTCTATTTGGTGTCCCGTTGAAGCTTTCCTTCATCATTGTACATGTTTTAGTGGCTATGCCCTCCAGTGATTGCTGTGCGACATAAACTGAGTGAATCCTGTTGATGTCCGGGGTAAGTTGGGGATCAGCATTTCACGGCTGTCGGCATTAAACTTGGCATCGCTCCTTCTTTTTTGGCTTTTTAAACTTAACTTTAGAAAAAAAATCGACCCTGAGCTGTTACTTTGCAAAAAGAGTGCCCTCTGCTAGGTCAAATAACCAGTCACTTAATATCGGGGACGCACTTGGCACATCATGTAATGTTAAATCTCACTCGCAGCACTATGAATTGAACCTTAGCCAGGATCTCAACATTTCCTCATGTCTATAGTCCTCGGGAAGGAATCTCCGGGGAACGTGATTACGGAAAGTGACACTTGCCATCAATACTCTATGGACAAAGGGTTCAACTTGTTTTTTAAACAATTTTCTCCCCCCAACTTTCCGAAGCCTGTTGTACTGATTTAAAACACCATCCGCTTCACTGTCCCTGATAACGCCAAATAAAATCAGCAATTGCTGTTTACCAAGTGATTGCCTTTGGACCCTAATTGGCTCTCATTTAAAATTGCTGTGTTTAAATAATTAGATTATTCAAATTATTTTAATTAGTGAAATCTAAATATGAGGAGCGGATTTTCCTTTGCAGCTTCAACAACCACCCTTCCTCTCCCCCTCACCACGCAGCAACTGGGAGAATGGTGGCAGAAAAAGTAGCAATGTTTGGACAGTGCACCTACCTCCATCCATTAATTCCATTCCCCTCTTCCCCCACTGTCACTGTGCACCCCTCTCTCTCTCCCTCCCACGACAGCAAGAAGGAGTCTGCTGGTGGTGATGATAGAGAGCTGAATTTCCTTGATGGAGGTGGACAGAGGGGGTGCCAAATGGAGGTGTATGAAAGCCTTATCTGTGTTTTACCTTAAGGCCTCTTTGAGCGGCCTCTTTTGATGCTATCATGCCTGCATTGCTGGACCAGCAGCTGACCGTCGTACATTCAGCATTGGCTGTCTTGGACTTGGATCAGGGATTCTGCTGAGAGCTCAATCTAAGTGACCACTACCAGCCCCCCCCCCCCCCCCCCCAACCCAACCCCAACCCCGTGGCCTCCCCAACTCCGGGACCCCGGGAAATAAGTCAGGGTCGCGGCAGAGTCAGAAGTCCATTCCCACCCTGACCTTAGTTGAAAGAGGAAACTGAGTCCGACATCTTTTAATCCTCTGCTGTCAGCTGATGGTCTCCTCGTCTGGAGGCCACTTGTCCAGATCGCTGCCATGCCGCCAATTCCTTCTCGTGCGCGCGTAGCCCAGAAGGGGATATTAACTTGCTCTTTAATTATGATTGAGAGCGCTGGAGCTTTAAGGAGTAAAACTGCAATGTCTGCTGCTAAAGCTTCGATCAATATTCCCATCACCTACACAGTAGATCAGTGCAGACACTGACGCTGTTAAGAGCGCATTGAGATAGATAATGATAATTGCTTCGCTTCTTTAATGAAAACAAGGGTGAAAATATGTCCCATTGATTTAACTACATTTACCTGTAGCGAGTGCGAAGAGTCAAATGTTAGGCCATAAATGGCTCCATTTTTCACCATAAATTTTTTTTCAGCTATCTGTAATGATGTTTCTTTTTTCAAAATTATTGATCTCTTTTTCATACAGCATTGTCACCACCATTCATTCTGAACTGATTTTTGACATTTTATTCCCCCCAGCTAAATGCCTCCTGTTTACAAATCAGATAGTTCAGATTCTGGAAGCCATGGTCAGGGTCTGATAGCCATCCCTCAACACTTGACCCCCCCCCCCCCCCACCCCACTTCTTCTCCTTCCCTTGTGGTCACTTCCTGAGGACAAGCCACTCCCCTCGTCATCCAATGACCAACCTTCTTCGGTATTAATCGTTGGATGGTGATCAGAAGCAAGCACCCCCTCCCTCCCCGTTACAGCCGTGTTGAGGGCATTTAGCTTAACAAAAGCATCCCCTCGGTGAAACGCATGGTCTGAAGTCGCTAAACGAAGCACGTGAGATCGGATCTTGCAGAACATGTGCTTGCATGAATCAGCATTCTACTTGTCCATCTACACATAGCAACTGAACCACTGGAAAGCTCTGACAAACAAGTGCTTAATTGCTGACTGGAAAGTGCAAAGAAACACCTTTCCTTTTAAATCTTGCATTATGTAGGAATGAAAGCTTACACTCCAAAATCACGTTACTTAGAATGAAGGCAGAAAAATCTGATGGAGTTCCATAAATCCCAGAGATATTCAGTCTTGCCCAGAGGCACACATCTTCCAGCACCCAAGAGTCAATCGCACTCCCCCCAGACACATTTGATACTCATCCCTTTTTTGTTAATATGTTTGGGAATGAGATAATCACATTGACCCATCGGGTTGCAGAGTAGGGACGAACGCAATGATAAAGGAAAGCCGTGTAATCCCCCAAAAAGGTATGGTGGCCTCTGTACGGTGATTGTGCCGAATGGTCCGCGGCTGTTTGCACCCACTTTTCTGTTGCGGTTGACGACACATGACAAACCTGGCCACGTGAAACTGAACCCAGATTGTTGACCTAGCTTTTCTCCTCGTTCGTTTCTCAAGAATTTCTCGACGCCGCCTGATTTCCGGGAGGCTTTCTCTGTTATTTTGCAAGAGAAAAATGCACACCTCTCAATTGGCAACAACTGAAGTGAGGGAAATGTTCATCCCACAGTTCTAATTGGATTAAGGAACTCACCAAAATGAGCGTAACCATTGCGAAGATACTATTGCGACAATAAATAAATTGCTGCTCAGCCATTTGACGATCAAGAATAACAATTTCCAACTTGTCTGCATATTTCAAGACCGAAGTAACAATTTGAGAAAAATCCTATTGCTCATCATTTCTGATTTAAATATACAAATAATACTTGAAAATAATTGGCGTTACTCTGAAAAGTTTCACAATTTTTTGTTCTTGATACTTCTATGAAGTCCTTGAGAAACTTGCTAGACTTTTCAAAGAGTGCTGGCCCTGCCAAACCACCTGCTCACCCATCTTCTTGCGAAATGCTCTCTTCCAACAGTTTCTTTACCAGCATTTGGTAGACTAGCTGGTCCTGAGCAAGTGAAATGGTTGAGCCAGTCATCTTTGAGACTCACAATTGAAACAATCTCCACCTAATCTTGGTTGAGCCTTCATATGGTTAGCTGTTTGCAAGTGGCCATTTTATAATAAGAGGTTGGAGGTGGCGGGCAGGAGGGGAAGAGAGTGAAAAAAAAAGTCTGTTGGTTATCCGAAATAAAAGTAAGCTTCTTGCTATTGCAGTGGGATTAGTAAATGAGTATAGTGCAGTGTGCAGAATCTCTGCAAGACTTTTGATGTATGGAGGTTACCATGTAAAGATGTGAAGATCTTTGATGCTTATGTGAAATGAAGAGTGAAGTAAAATGGCCACCTTCTTGCGTGTGTCTGTCCCCGGAAGGGTGGACTAACTGTTATTGGATGTCTGCAGCTGTTACCTTGAAGGATGCGATTTCATCTTTCATTTATTCTTCCCCGTCTAGACTGTATCAGGATTAACTGTAACTCCAGTAAGTTATTGCTCAAGTTTCATTTTGTTCTTAATGCCTTTTTAGTGTTTTAAAGAACTGTTTAATGCTGTATGTATGTCATTGTGTCTCTAGATGCACTGGGGAAAAGACTGCAGAGGTTGAATTTCTGAATATGTCAAAAGATCACGAGTAATAATAACCCGCAGTCAAATCTCATTAACAAGGACCAGTAAAATGTGTAAAGTTCTCATTTTCTTTGTCTATTCAGCTCCTTCATAGAGAACAGTTATTGGATCCCGAGCCAGTGGATCTCGACCTTGAGGTCTGTTACATGGTGCTAATCACACCACCTGTAAGCCTGCCTCTTTGAAAACCCGCTGTTTTCTTTGGCAAGGGTAAAGTTTAATGGCATTTGACTGTGCTCTAATAATTGCCTGCATGTCTTGAGTGGTTAAGGGAACAAAATGTTTAATGTTTCTGCAGTCACGATATCAAATAAGCGGGTGTAATCCTTGCACACACCAACACAAGAGAAGTAAGTCAAAGCACTGGACATAGTTTTATCAAAGGGTTTAAAGTGTGGTCGAGGGCATCCAAGGGCTTATTGCAGGCACAGGTTCTGCATGGTTTTCCATCGTCACCCATGAGGCCCAGCATTTGTGGCGCATCCCTAATTGCCCTTGAGAAGGCGATGGTGAGCTGTCTTCTTGAGCCGCTGCGGCCCATGTGGTGCAGGTACACCCACTGTGATGTTAGAAAGGGGGTTTCCAGGTTTTTGAACCAGCAGCAGTGAAGAAATGACAATATAGCTCTATGCCCGGACGGTGTGGTGGCTTTCCTTAGACTTGTCCTTCTAGGTCGGAAAGGTCACAAGGTTGGAAGGTGATGGTGAAGGAGGTTTGGTGAGTTGAGATCAATGCAAATAAAAGAGTCCGAATAGCAGGGGTTCGTGGCCAGAAATGGATGGTGATCCAGATTTTGTGTGTTTTCAACATTTTAAAACCTGACTTTAACTAGTTCATTCCTTTCACATTAGGTGACAGGCATTAAAATATGTATTTTTTACTCCATGGAGGAGGTTTTATGTTCCCGCACCTCAAATACCATCCCACCAACCACCACCAGCACTGGGTGTGTTTCAGCTACACTGATGTCTCTTCGAGGGCACATAAAAAAGGACGGGTACTTAGCCCGCTTGCCCTGCTCCCCCATTCCTGAGCTGTCCCCCAGAATACGGTGGGTGGGTAAGGCACCAGCCAGCCTGCCTGCCCTTAGGCCTATGGCAGCCCCTAACTGGCCAATTAAGGGCCAATTAAGGGCTTAATTTCACCTACACCGCCTTAATGCAATGTTCAGTAGAAGGCAGAAATAAGAAGATAACTGGGTTATCACCTATTCTGATGAAAATGTGGAAAGGAAGGGGTGGAGTGACTCCTTTTGAAGGTGACTGAGGTAATTCCACCCTGCAGCCGCCCCCCCCCCCCCCCCCCCCCCCCCCCCCCACACACACACACAAATGGTTGCAATCCTCCCCTTTGTGCCTCCCTCATTGCCACCCAAACCCCACTCCCCAACTCCTTCCTTCCTCAACCTGTTGGTTTATCCCTATTTTCTATTCGTAACAATTTAAGGAGCGACGTCAGTATTGTGCCACAGCACCAATGAGGAATGTAACCTGAGATGGAACTCCCATTATTGTGTTTCCTTTAAGCGGCTCTGATACTTATTTACTTTCACAGAGGACAACTCTGCAAAGATTTGGTTTCAGTGTTTTGTATCCTGTTAGTATTTTCTCGCATACATATTATATGCCACATTCCTCCCGGTGTGACAGCTAATTTGAGCTGGTGTCGGCACCCCCCCCCCCCCCCCCCCCCCCCCGCCCCGGGAGACAGCGCCAAATGGTACAATTTTTGCTTGGAGGGGGGCGGGGGCGGATAGGGGCTGGGAGAGGTGATGTTGGGGTGGGGTAGAGCCCCGGATGCCTCCGAGGCAAATTGGAGGTGGCCACAGGACCCAGACTGGGGCGGGTTGTTTAAAGGCTTGCCTCCGTTTCTGGGAACTTGTCCCACATGTTTTGTTAACTATTTAGCCCTTTAACCCTCACCCCTCTCACCACCGAACACTCACCCACTCCATGTGCCCTGTCCATGCCAACACATGTCCCCACTCATCTCCAATGGCACCTTATTGCCTCCACACCATCTCATGTCCTCCACCTATCCCTGATGGCCCCTTGAAGCCCTCATGCCAACATAATGCCAATCCATGCCCCTAACACCTTTTCCCTTTACACTCTACATGCCAATTTACCCTGTACCCACAATGGGAAGACCTCAGGAGCCATTTCAGAAGAAAATAAAA
Organism: Scyliorhinus torazame; assembly: GCF_047496885.1. NCBI lineage: Eukaryota > Metazoa > Chordata > Chondrichthyes > Carcharhiniformes > Scyliorhinidae > Scyliorhinus > Scyliorhinus torazame. Next base: position 383,659,461 of record NC_092708.1, read on the forward strand.
TAAAGATCTAAATATTTATTAGTTTCCACTGGAATAAAAAAAAGCACCACTTCATGAAAACCTACTAAAATCTTTAAACGCTCCTCAAGCACTTATTCTCAGATCTAAACAAACAGACTTGTATTCAGAACCTCACATCAAAGACAGTTAATCCTTTCTTAACCACTTCGAGCTGTCAATCAACATGTGAATTTACACCCTCCCTCCTGGGATAATTGTAGGTTGTGAAAAGCAGGCAATATTAATATTTATATAATGGGTAGGATTTACCGGCTGTTCGCACCGGTGGGAAATTCCAGTCCCAGGCTGGTGCACGGGTATCCCGACGATCAGGGGTATAGTCAACAGGAAATCCTATTGACAATGGTGCGACCGGTATATCCCACCGGCGGGAGGGTGGTCAGTAAATCTCGTCCAATGGAGCCATTGGGGTAATGTCAACGAACAATTACTGTAACTGCTAGAACATATTATTTTCAACTCTCGTTTTTTTTTTAAATGGTCAAATGGTTAGTGATTTAAATAACTTCAGATCATGATAATCAAACAGACCTTATCTGCCTTTCAATGGCGTTTACGTTTACACCGTAAATTTATGATTTCCATACTGTGAGACAAAGGTCGGGATTCTCAGATCCCGCGGCCAAGTTCCGACGACGGCGTCAAAAGCGGCACGAGCGACTCCAGCGTCAAAGGGTCTCCAGGTCCAGGCATTCACCCCTTCCTAAGGGGCTAGTACGGCACAGGAGGGGTGTCCACTCCGCTCTGTGGCGCATGTGCGCCACAGCCGGCGCGGGTCTGCGCATGCGCGCGGGTTTCCGTATCTGCGCTGGTCCCCGGGCAATATGGCAGAGCCCTACAGGGGCCCGGCGTGGAGGAACATGGGCCCCCCACGGAACTAGCCCTCCCGCCGATTGGTCGGCCCCGATCGCGGACCTGGCCCCGATCGCGGACCTGGCCCCCCCAGAGTCAGATCCCCCCCCGCCCCTCCACCAGGACAGCCCCGGCAGCCAGAACTCCGAGGTCTCGCCGGGTAGGACCATGCGTAACCCACGCCGGTGGGACTTGGCCGAATGCGGGGGTTGAGGCGTGGAGAATAGCCCGGGGGGGGGGGGCTTTCAACGGCTCCCGACCAGCGCAGCGACGACCCCGCGGGCGCGATTTCCGCCGATTCTCCGGTCGCCGGAGAATCGGCGGCAGGACATCGGAGCGGTGTGGCGCGATTCTCACGCCCCCACCCCCACCCCCAGCGATTCTCCGACCCGGCGCGGGATCGGATAATCGCGGCCAAAGCCTTTGCTATATTGAAAATAGGGGGGGGCGATTCTCCAAGCCCCGCGCCGGGCCGGAGATTCGCCGCAACCGCGCCACGACGCCCTGACGCTGGCGCGCGATTCTCCGAGGTGCGGAGAATTGGCGCCATTTGAGCCGGCGTGTTTGGCGCGGCGCCGGCCGCGGGCCGCTGGAATTGGAAGGGCCGCCGATTCTCCGTCCCGAATGGGCCGAGCGGACGCCCCGATACCGGGAACTCTGCGGGAACGCTCGGGGGGCGGCTTGTGGTGGGGGGGAAAGGGCTCCTTCACTGGGGGGGCCTCCGATGGGGTCTGGCCCGCGATCGGGGCCCACTGATCGGCAGGCCGGCCTCTCCCCCCCTGGGCCTACTTTCCAGCGCGGCCGGCCCCTGAACACCGATCCCATGTTGGGTCGGGGCCGGCGTGCGTAAGATGTTCCCCGCGCAAGCGCAGGATGGAGCTGGCCCAACTGTGCATGCACGGGTTGGCGCGGTGCCCATTTGGCACCGTGTAAGGAGGCTGGAGCGGCGTGAACCGCTCCAGCGCCGTGTTGACCCCCTGTGGGGGCCAGAATAGGTTTTGCCCGGGCCCTGCTCGCGCCGTCGTGAAACGGGACGGCAATCACGGCGGCGCGAACACTTGGCCTCAATATCGGGGAATCGCCCCCAGGGTTGGTTTGAGCATCTAGTTTGAATGGCCCAGCTGAGTTTGGATTTCGCTCACGTGTGAGTCATGTCCTGCCCTCTTTCCTCGCCCAAAGAAAATGATATCTGTGTCATCATAGGATTCATAGAATTTACAGTGCAGAAGGAGGCCATTCAGCCCATCGAGTCTTAACCAGCTCTTGGAAAGAGCACCCTACCCAAGGTCAACACCGCCACCCTATCCCCATAACCCAGTAACCCCACCCAACACTAAGTGTCAAATTAGGGCAGGGCTTAAAAATCTGGGGCGGCCTGCCAAGACTCAGCGGAAATCAGGCCGAATGTCACAAACGTCCCATTCCTTCAGCAAAGACTAAAGTCAGAAGGAACAATGAATTTTTATTTGATAACGGACTAGAGTACTGAAATCCGTGCAATAATGTACAATGATTATTCAACATTAACCTTGTTTTGTGTAGGATGAAGTCAAGGATAGCAATCATACCTCCAAGGCAATAATGCCTCTTCATATAGTATAAATACATGGATCGGCTGGCTTAACCAAATTGGACTAGTTAACTCTTGATATTTCAAGGGGGTCCCACTCAGCAATGTGTCTTATACTTTGTGCTTGCTGCTTTGCTAGCTGTTGACATGAAACCATCGGCTTACCTGGTACCCTGTGATTACCCCATCCTGGCACCTTGGGACAAATGGTTAGTCGATATTGTAGCCTCTGATCAAGGCCAAAAATGTATTTATGTCTTGACATGTTCTACCATTCATCTGCTCACCTGAAAAGAGTTACCCAGATGAAATGGACCACATGACCATCAAGCCTCACCCTCTTGGGCCTGATGGTTGGGTCCTTCCTTACATGTAAAACAAAGAGAGATTGAAATGACCACCTCGGGCAAAGTTATTTTGCGCAAGCACTGCTGCTGGTGAGAGACATAGCAAGCAAACGATTGATTAAGGGCTGCTCAAGGCATTTTTCTTTGTTTAGATGAGGTTTATTTTTTAACGTAGGAGGCACTTTAAACCCTAAAGCATGTTGCCCCCCTTAGGCAATGCGGCGATCTGTGGGCAGCAGTGTTTCACACATGAAAGGAAATACACTTTTCCCGGTGTTCTTTTCAACAGCCTTTTGAATCACTGGGTTTGGGTACAGTTTAGAACAGGTCATTGGGTAACAATAAGACCAACAGAATGTAGCAACCCTTGGAGTACTTTCCCTCACAGCCCCTCCACCCACCCCTCCCCAACAGACATTAGCATGCCTGACTGTGTGTGAAGTGTGTTTTGCCCTTTCTCCTTTCAACAGCTTTCCCTTTTCATCTCATTTTCGCAATCTGTTCCATCTAATTGAAATTCTTCCCTGTAATTTGAATTAATGCCGCTTTTTGCTAACCCTCTTCATTCTACATATCAACCACCTGTCTTGCACAGCCGCAAACTAAATATCAATCGTGCACTTTAAGTCACTTACTGAAAGAGTCACATGTGCAACATTGCCGATCACCGTCCCCTGCTGTGGAGGTGTTGTTGTCCCTATCATTTAATCTTTGAGCGAACCATATGGTGTTGTGCGTTGCACACTCGTGTGTTTTGCATTCTTTCAAAGAGCTGTCGAGCCTTCAAGTAAACTGATGCCATGGAAACGACCTTCCTGCAGGTTATGTTTATCCGAAATATATATAATTTGGAACTAATTGGTCGTAAATTGGCATTCTAACCGGGGAGTTCACAGGATGGCTGTGTTGGAAATGCCACTTTGAGTGACTAAGAGAAACGCTACACAGTGCTCCTCTGAGGTTTGGCTGGGCAGATTATTGCAATCGGGAGCTTCAACTGATCCCGCAGTGCGTGGTCTGTGTCACCTCCACTCCAATGGTGGAAGCATATGCCAACCCGTCTTAAGAAGGGGGCTCAGGGCTCCGTTATTCCATTTATTCTGCGCTGACTCAAGTCCATATCCTATTCTCTTTCCACATACACGTCTCATAGTTTTAAGAAAGGAAGACTCACATTTAGGAGGCGGGGAGGTGGTGGCGGCGTAGTGGTATTGTCACTGGACTAGTACATCAGAGACCCAGCGTAATGCTCTGGGGAACCAGCTTCGAATCCCGCCACTGCAGATGGTGAAATTTGAATTCAGGTTAAAAAAAATCTGGAATTAATTGGCAATTGTCTTAAAGACCCAGCTGATTCACTAATGTCCTTTAGGGAAGGAAATCTGCCGTCCTCACCTGGTCTGGCCTACATGTGATTCCAGACCCACAGCAATGGGTCGACTCTTAACTGCCCCCTCACGGACAATTAGGGACGGACAATAACCGCTGGCACAGCCTGCGATGCCCACGTCCCATGAACGAATACATTTTTAAAAAACTAACCCCTCTCTTGACCTCAGGACATCCAATTAAATACTTCTGACGTGTGGACAATGTTGTGAGAAAGGCGATCGGCATTTTGTCCACATCAAGCTCCCACAAACAGTAACGATGGCTAGCTAAACGGATATTGATTGGGGAATAGATATTGCCGAGATGATCACTCCCTTGCTGTTCTTCAAAATAGTTCCAGGGGAACTATTCCAGCGTAAACCATCGTCTGCTGTCTAATTAATGTCTTAATTAGGAGACAGCACCTCAGAAAGAGCAGCACTCCCTCAATACTATTTACTGGGGTGTCAGCCCAGACATTTCTACTCAAATCCCCGGATTGCGATGTGAACCCAAAACCAAATTGGCTCGAGATGCATGTGCGCTGTCCACTGATCCTCAGCTGCCGCCAGAAATTATGTAGAATCATTTATGTTGTTTCTTTTGACCAGAAATGTATAAGTAGTTTCAGAACCAGTGCTGCCGGTCCACCAAAATGCGACTAAACTGTTGCCTTTAATGAACAGACCAGCTTAAAACGCTACAACGGGTCTTGGAGGCATAAGAAAAATACATAGCACAAATTAAGGTCCACTATATAATAGTACAACATTACATATCTGGCACAAAACAGGTGCCGGACAGGTAAATCCAGCACATTGTTTATCCGCTTGCAGTTTGAACCTTTCTCACCATCTCCAATATGCAATAAGTGACTATTTGCATTGTTCCCTAAATTATTTGTACCTGAACTAGACCTCACAGTTTCAAAATAAGGGGTCTCCCACTTATGATGGAAATGAGGAAGAATTTCTTCCCTCAGATGGTAGCTAGTGTTTGGAATTCCTTTCCACAGGCTGCATTGGAGGTTGGGTCATTGAATATATTCCAGGTTGAGTTACGCCAAAGAGCTTATTTTCTCAGCGCCCCCCCCCCCCCCCCCCACCATCACCTTTCCAGACGTTGAAACATGCCATGTGAACCTACCAGAAGTATAGAAATTTAAGAGAAAATGTGATACATTTATAACATTAGGTGTTTTGCAATAAGCTGGTATGTGGCAAGACCATTTATCATATCTTAGTTGATCAAACCACCAAGAGCTTAGACCGCCCTCTCCACCTATTCCTCCCTCTACTCCTCTCCCTCCCTCCACATTTACTTCCTCTTCTCTTCCCCTTCCCCTCACTTTCCCCTCCCCCTCTCTTCCCTCCCTTTTCACCCTCCCTATCTCTTTCCCCACCCCTCACTTACCCTTCAACCTCACACCCTCACCTTCTCCAGCCCCTCTCCTCCCTTCACCCAGCCCACCCTAATCTTCACCCCTCCACTCTCTTCACCACCCCATCTTTCCCCACCCCTCTACCCCCCACCCCCTCATTCTCTTCTCTTTCCCACCTCCTCACACCCCTCTCTTTCCCCTACCCCTCTCCCCATCCCTTTCTCATCCCTTCCCCGCTAAACCTCTCCCCACCACTCCCCCTATTTTCCCCCTTACCCCTCCTCACCCTTTCCCCTCTTCACTCTCTTCCTCTTGTCCCCACTTCCCAACAACCACCCTCTTCTTCACATCTCTACCCCTTCCTCTCTCTTCCTCCTCCCCTCTCACCCTGTTGCCCCCTTCTCCCTCCTCTCCCTCATGACTCTCTTCCCCCTCCCCCTCCATTTACCCCTAAGCCCCTTTCTTCCTCCCTCCTCTCACTCTTCTCCCTCCACACGTCTTCCCTCTCTCTTACCCTTCCTCCTGCCTTTATTCCTGCCTCCCCTCTCCTGCCCCCTCCCTACCATCCTCTCTTCCCTCTCTTTTCCTCTCTTACTCCTCCCATCTCTCTTCATCCCCACTCCTTCTTTCTTCTTCCTCTCCGCTTTTTACCCCTCCCCATCTCTTCCCCCTTTTCCTCCCTCTTCCCTCTCTTCCTCTTCCCCTTCTCTTCGCTCCTCAAACCTTTTGCCTCCCTCATTGCAGCTTCGATTTAACGCTTAACTGATTCCAAAGTTTTCTTCAATATCCCTTATCTTGATGTGTAAAGCATCTTAAATTTGCTTCGCAATGACTCGAGTTTTAAGATCGATTCTTTCCATTGCCCTATTCTCACAATGGACTTCAAATTAATAATGCAGATTTACCTTTAAAACGTTTGTACCTCTCAGATGTCTTCTGCTACTGTTGAAATTCACTCTTTCTCTTCAGCACTTTTGTTGTATCGAAAGACTTTTGATAGATTAATTCTGTATAAAATTTAGCTTCACTGCCCAGCACATTGCTGGTCTATATGTTGATGTATAATGATCCTTAATTTGTAGCTTTTCAGCGATGACAGGAGTCATCTGAGTGGCGGTCTTTGCAAAAGTGTTACCTGCACTACTGTGCCAGGCATGGTTCCTTTGGTTGCACACTCTTGCCTCTCGAGTCAGAAGGTCCCAGGTTCAAGTCCCACTGCAGCACCTGAGCACAAAAATAAAGGTTGACACATCTGTGCAGCACTGAAGTCGGAGGTGTCACCTTTTGGATGCGACATTAAAGTAAGACCATGTCCGCCTTCTCTGCTGGAGATATCGTTCCCACGGCAGTGTTTTGAAGAGGTCTTGTTCATCAGAATTTGCTGCGTGCAAGTTGGCAGCCATGTTTCCAACGTCACAACCGGCCAGTTACTTGGTAGCACAGAACTCGGGTATTGCTAAGAAAAGAGACACGCTGTCGAAGCTTTTCATCTTGGACTCATCAGGACAGGTGCAGGAATACCAAATGTCAAAGGCAGCAACAATGCCTGCTGGATGCGAAAAGGGTGCTGAATGGTTTATAAGTCGACTCTGATTGGTCAAGCGCACTGTGCAAGCTTAAGAGGAAATAGGGTGCGCCGGGCTATGCTGATCAGATCATTGCTTACTACACATCGCGCAAACCCATGAACCACCTTTGACCCTGAAAGATGCCCAGGCTACTTGAGATTACCCTGGAAGGGCAGGTGCCTCAAACATTGGAACAGCAAGTGAAGCTAGCCGTTACAGACTGTCGCTGTGCAGCAGCATTAGGATGCTGCCATCAAGCCATAAATGCGTTTTGCCTAACACTCAATGGGTGATGTGTTGTCTGAATTTCGGTTCCAGTGCAGCGCCAGATATGTAACCGGTACATTCCCAATGGCTGACGAACTTCACCAGGCAGCACACACCTTCAGCCCTTCTCAAAGTACCTAATTGTACCCAACCAACCGTGCTTCCAAAACCCAAAAAGTAGCGCAGGATTTTCCAGCCTTGTCACTGGGGGCATTGTCATGGGCATGATGGGAAAATATGGAGAACCATTGACTTTTAATGCCTCTCCGAACTTTCCCACCTGTGATGAGGCCCAACAGTATCAGGGCCAGAATATCCCGTCTTTGGTTAGGTGTTATTCCATTATTGGACAGCACTCGCTGAACAATCCTGAGTGTGCTAGGATTTGCATTGACAACCAGTTTAAGATTATTAGTTGGGTTGACCGTGTGGTTCACTTTTGCACACTGGAAGCTACATATATTCACACACAGGGGGCGGGATTCTCCGACCCCCCGCCGGGTCGGAGAATTGCCGGGGGCTGGCATGAATCCCGCCCCCGCCGGTTGCCGAATTCTCCGGCACCGGATATTCGGCGGGGGCGGGAATCGCGCCACGCTGGTCGGCGGGCCCCTCCCCCGCGATTCTCTCACGGTGACCTGGCCCGCGATCAGGGCCCACTGATCGGCGGGCAGGCCTGTGCCGTTGGGGCACTCTTTTCCCTCCGCCTCGGCCACAGTTTTCACCATGGCCGATGTGGAAGGGACCCCCCCACCCCCGCACGCATGCGCGGGGATGACGTCAGCGGCCGCTGATGCACCCGCGCATGCGCGGACTTCCGCCGGCCGGCGAAGACCTTTCGGCCCCGGCTGGCGTGGCGCCAAATGCCTTTCCCGCCGGCCGGCAGAGTGCCAACCACTCCGGGGCGGGCCTAGCCCCTCAAGGTGAGGGCTTGGCCCATAAATGTGTGGATTTGGAGCGGCCCGACGCCGGAGTGGTTCCCGCCACTCCATCCCGCCGTTCCCCCCAGCCCCGCCGGGTAGGGAAGAATCCTGCCCAGGATCCTGTCTTTTGCAAACACACATTGCACATTTTGTAACTTGGGGACAGCCTTTCCCTGGTTCATTCCCCATGACAATACTTTGACCAATCAGAGTTGACCTGCCTGGTATGAATTTGAACTAAGTTCGGCAGTTAACAGTTCTCTGCTGCATTCGCCATGGCAACATTTCAATGAATAAGTGTCTGCTTGCCAACCATTCAGCATTCTCTTCTCGTGCAGTATAAATTGTTGTTCTCTTTGCTGTTGGTTTATCGTGCAAGCTGTCCTGATGAGTACAAGACAAAAAGCTTCGACAGCATGTCTCTTTTTATCAGCAGTTTCAAAATTATTAATTTAGCTGCAAAGTGCTTTGACACACCCAGCAGTTGTGAAAGGTGCTGTATAAATGCAAGTCTTTTTAAATATGCATGTTTGCTGTTACCTGACACTGAATGTTACAACGCATTCACACCTGCTTTCTTGCTATCTCTCTTTTCCCCTACTCTTTTCAGCATTCTGCCTTCTGCAGTATGTTCCTGAATTTAAAATTAAAAAGAGACATTTCATTTTTCAAGGGCGCTTGTTTGTTCAATCAGAAAAGCTCTGATGAGGGTGTGTGCTTGAAGGCAGTCTTTTACGGGGAGCTAACGGTGGCAAGATTTGAAACATGTTGTGTAGAGTGGGTGCTTTGAGGTATTGATCCATAGGTTTGACACCCAAATCCAGGCTGACGCTTCATTGCAATACTGAGGGACGGCTGCTGCGACAGAGTTGTCAACCTGCTGATGAGATCCCGTCTGTGTGCAGGAGAGATTCGGGGGGGGGCGGCATTCAAAAAAGGATTTGCTCACTGCTTGTGCCGAACGGCTACTGCAGCTTGCCTACGTAGTGACAGTCATTGCTCTCTAAAGCGATTCATTGAGGCGCTTTGATACTTTTCACTATTCCCACTCTGATATGACGAGTTTAAAAAATAAATAAATTATTTTATCGGATGTGGGCGTCGCCGGCTGGACCAGCATTTGTTACCCATCCCTAATTACCCTTGAACTGAGCGGCTCACTAGGCAGCCGACAATTAAGAGCCAACAACATGACTCTGGGTCTGGAGTTACATGTAGGCCAGACCGGGTAAGGACGGCAGATTTCCTTCCCTGAAGGGACATCAGCGAACCAGGTGGGGTTCTTTTCAACAATGAATGATGGGTTTTATGGTCACCATTACTCAGACTAGCTTTATAATCCCAAATTGTATCCATAGAATTTAAATTCCACCAGCTGCAATGGTGGCACTTGAACCCATATCCCTGGAGATGTCACCTGGGCCTCTGTATTACTAGTCGAGTGACGCCACTGTCTTTGATTAGAATTCAGGACCAGCATGTTTCTGTGAAGGTGAAGGATAAGTATGGAAAGTTTCGGGAACCTTGGATAATGAGGGATATTGTGAGTCTAGTCAAAAAGAAAAATGAAGCATTCTTAAAGTCTAGAAGGCTGAGGACAGACAAAGCACTTGAAGAATATAAACAAAGTCGGAAGGATCTTAGCAAGGAGTTCGGCGGGCTCCAAGAGGTCATGAAAAGTCCTTGGCAAGCAGGATTAAGGAGGATTAAGGGCAGCACGGTAGCATTGTGGATAGCACAATTGCTTCATAGCTCCAGGGTCCCAGGTTCGATTCCGGCTTGGGTCACTGTCTGTGCAGAGTCTGCACATCCTCCCCGTGTCTGCGTGGGTTTCCTCCGGGTGCTCCGGTTTCCTCCCACAGTCCAAAGATATGCAGGTTAGGTGGATTGGCCATGATAAATTGCCCTTAGTGTCCAAAATTGCCCTTTGTGGTGGGTGGGGTTACTGGGTTACGGGGATAGGGTGGAGGTGTTGACCTTGGGTAGGGTGCTCTTTCCAAGAGCTGGTGCAGGCTCGATAGGCCGAATGGCCTCCTTCTGCACTGTAAATTCTATGATAATCTATGAATCCCAAGGCATTTTATAAATATAAAATATAAAGAGCAAGAGGGTAGCCAGGGAAAGAGTTGGCCCACTCAAGGACAGAAGAGGGAATCTATGAGTGGAGCCTCAGGAAATGGCTGAGGCTCTGAATGAGTCCTTTGCATCAGTATTCACCAAAGTGAAGGACTTGGTGGATGATGAGTCTAGGGAAGAGTGTGCAGATATTCTGAGTCATGTACACGTCAAAAAGGAGGCGGTGGTGGGCATCTTAAAAAGCATTAAGGTGGATAATTCCCCAGGGCCTGATGGAATCTACCCCAGAATACTGAGGGAGGCAAGGGACGAAATTGCTGGAACCTTGACAGAAATCTTTGGGCGGGATTCTCCCAACGGGAGTCTAAGTGCCAACGCCGGAGTAAAAACCGGAGAGTGTTTTACTCAGGCGTCGGCGCCCGTTCCCAGACCCCTATTCTCCCCCCTCCGTGGGGCTAGCAGGGGCGTCGCGCGATTTACGGGGCCTCGGCATGGCGTCAGAGACCCGGCGGCGCGTAAAAGCGCGGAGCGCTTTGGCCCCTCACCAACATGGCGCCGGAGGTCTGGGGCCGGTCGCACAAGGAAGTAGGCCCGGGGAGGGAGATGCCGGCCCGCCGATCGGTGAGCCCCGATCGCGGGCCAGGCCCCATCGCAGGCCCCCCCCCCCCCCGGGAACAGAGACACCCCCCCCCCCCCACCACAGGCCGCCCCCAAGCCTTTGCGACAAGTACCCGCCGGCAGCGACCAGGTGTGGATGGCGGCGGCGGGACTAGGCCGTTTACACGGCCGCTCGCCCCATCCAGGCCCGAGAATCGCCGCTCGCCGTTTGCGCCAATTCTCTGAGCGGCCCAGCGCGATTCGCGCACCGCTGGTTTCCGGGGGGGGGGGGGAGAATTGCGTGCGGAGGTCGGGGCGGCGTGGGGCGATTCGCGCGGCGCCCCGGCAATTCTCCCACCCGGCAAGAGGGGAGGGGGGGAGAATCCCGCACATTGGGCGGGATTCTCCGAGCCCCCGCCGGGTCGGAGAATCGGCGGGGGCTGGCATGAATCCCGCCCCCGCCAGTTTCCGAATTCTCCGGCATCAGATATTCGCTGGGGGTGGGAATCGCGCCGCGCCGGTAGGTAGGCGCCCCCCAGGCGATTCTCCGACCCGCAATGGGCCCGAAGTCCCGCTGCTGGAATGCCTGTCCCGCCCGCGAGAATCAAACCTCCTCTCTTACCGGCGGGACAAGGCGGCGCGGGCGGGCTCCGGGGTCCTGGGGGGGGGGGGCGCGGGGCAATCTGGCTCCGGGGGTTGCCCCCACGGTGGCCTGGCCCGCGATCGGGGTCCACCGATCCGCGGGCGGGCCTGTGCAGTGGGGGCACTCTTTTCCTTCCGCCTTCGCCATGGTCTCCACTATGGCGGAGGCAGAAGAGACCCCCTCCACTGCGCATGCACGGGGATGCCGTGAGCGGCGCTGACGCTCCCGCGCATGCGCCGCATGGCAAAGTCATTTCTGCGCCAGCTGGCGGGGCACCAAAGGCCTTTCCCGCCAACTGACGGGGCGGAAATCAGTCCAGCACGGGCCTAGCCCCTCAAGGTGGGGGCTCAGCCCCTCAAGGTGCGGAGAATTCCGCACCTTTGGGGCGGCGCGATGCCCGACTGATTTGCGCCGTTTTTGGCGCCGGTCGGCAGACATCGCGCCGATTGCGAAGAATCCCACCCAGTGTGTGCCATTGAGGTCCCAGGGTACTGGGGAATAGCCAATGTTGTTCCTCCAGTTAAGAAGGGTTAATCCAGAAAATTATAGGCCGGTGAGCCTAAAAGGCGGAATGTTTAGCGGATATGTGTGAGACAAGGGGCTAGATTCTCTCAAAATGAGACTATGTCCTCACGCCAATGTAAAAACGGTGGATTTTTACTCCCGAAATTCCTATTAAAAAGTTGGACTAATTCAATGCCCTGCAGGGGGCTAGTAGGGACATGGAGTAAATCTCGCAGCCTTAGCTGCGGATACGGGCCCCCGCATTTCTGGTTTGGAGTCCACGCATGCGCACGGCGGCGGCTTCCAGCGGCCGTGACGAGCTCCATGGAGGACTCGGACCGAGGAGCCACACCGAGAAATGAGACCCCCCGATCGACCGCGCACCTGAGCATCTAACCCCGCAGATCTAATCTCTAGCCGCCTATAAAGCCTCCGTCACCCCCCCCCCCCCCCCCCGCCTGCCCCCGACCAGAGCGGCCACGGACTGAGTCCGCAGCCGCCACGCCAATACCCCGACCGGCAGTAGGTGGTTAGTTCCACGCCGTCGGGAACTCGGCCGGTCGGGAGCAAAGGATTGCTGGGTGGGCCTCTAGCAATGGCCCCCCGGTGGTGTGGAGTACTCCACGATCACGGCGATTTTTGGGTCCTGGAGAATCGCCGGACTGGCACCGGGCCCGATTACAGCGTGAAAGTGGATTCTCCACTCCCGCACCGGCCGCGATTTCGGTTCAGGGAAAGCGGAGAATCCAGCCTAAGGTTTTTACACAACAAAAATGCGCTGCCGGGGGGGAGGTGATGAGAACAGACACGATGGCGACGTTTATGTGGCACCTTGATGGAAATAGAAGGATACTGACCCTGGAAGGACCACCGCCGTGCACATGCATGGACCCAGCAATTCTCCAGGCCGTATCCTGCAGCTGCAGTAAAATGGTGGATCGGTGGCCATTTTACACCATTTTCTTCTGGCGTAAAACACCACCATTCCCACGCTGGCATGGGGACATAGCCTCAGAATCAGAGTATCCACCCAAGATGTTAGTAAAGTTTCACGGGGGAACAAAGAACAAAAACAGTACAGCGCAGGAACAGGCTCTTCGGCCCTCCAAGCCTGCGCCAATCATGATGCCTGTCCAAACTAAAACATTCCACACTTCCGGGGCCAGTGCCCCCAGCCTCCGATAAAGTTCCCCCCCCCCCCCACTGCCCGCGGATCGGCCCTCCCCTGACTGAGTCCGCAGCCGCCACTCCGAGTTCCCGACAGAGGAGACCACACGCGATCGACACCGTTGGGAACTCGGCCGGTCGGGGGCGGAGCATTGGGGGACGGGCCTCAGGCAATGTCCTGAGGCCATCGATACGTCGCGCGGCGTACTTGGAGAGTACCCCGCTTTGGAGGGGGGGGGAGGGGGGGCGGAACATTGCGAAAGTCGCACCACCCCCGATTCGGTCGGGAACTTTGATTCTCCAGCCGATCACCGGACGCGATTTCGCCGTCAGTAACCGGAGAATCCAGCCCCTTATATTTACACAACATCTACAAGGCACTAAAATATCTCAAGGTACATCACAGCAGTATAAAACAAATTATAACACTGAGCCACATAACGCTCTGACCACCCCAGCTACAAATTGCCCATTAGTTAAATTCAGGCAGTAGTTCTGCCCTTGGAAAGAGGAATTTCGGCCAATCAGAGGCCGGTAACTGCCCCACCAGGCGACGGGAATGGCCTGCCAGATTTAACTCCCCTGGCTAAGGAGTGTCGAATCCAGTCAATATTAGATGAGGTGACCAAAATCTTGGTGAATCTGGTAGATTTTAAGGAGTGCCTTAAATGAGGAATGATGTGGAGATGCCGGCGTTGGACTGGGGTGACCACAGTAAGAAGTCTTACAACACCAGGTTAAAGTCCAACAGGTTTGTCTCAAACACTAGCTTTCGGAGCACTGCTCCTTCCTCAGGTGAATGAAGAGGTATGTTCCAGAAACATATAAATAGACAAATTCAAAGATGCAAGACAATGCTTTGAATGCGAGCATTTACAGGTAATTAAGTCTTTACAGACCCAGAGATAGGGGTAACCCCAGGTTAAAGAGGTGTGAATTGTACCAAGCCAGGACAGTTGGTAGGATTTTGCAGGCCAGATGGTGGGGGATGAATGTAATGCGACATGAATCCCAGGTCCCGGTTGAGGCCGCACTCATGTGTGCGGAACTTGGCTATAAGTTTCTGCTCGGCAGTTCTGCGTTGTCGCGGGTCCTGAAGGCCGCCTTGGAGAACGCTTACCCGGAGATCAGAGGCTGAATGCCCTTGACTGCTGAAGTGTTCCCCGACTGGAAGGGAACATTCCTGCCTGGTGATTGCCGCACGATGTCCGTTCATTCGTTGTCCGTTCATTTCAGACGCTGCAACAACGAATGAACGGACAATCACCAGGCAGGAATGTTCCCTTCCAGTCGGGGAACACTTCATCAGTCAAGGGCATTCAGCTTCTGATCTCCGGGTAAGCGTTCTCCAAGGCGGCCTTCAGGACGCTCGACAACGCAGAATCGCCGAGCAGAAACTTATAGCCAAGTTCCGCACACATGAGTGCGGCCTCAACCGGGACCTGGGATTCATGTCTCATTACATTCATCCCCCACCATCTGGCCTGCAAAATCCTACCAACTGTCCTCGCTTGACACAATTCACACCTCTTTAACCTGGGGTTACCCCTATCTCTGGATCTGTAAACACTTAATTACCTGCAAATGCTCGCATTCTAAGCATTGTCTGGCATCTTTGAATTTGTCTATATATATGTTTCTGGAACAAACCACTTCATCCACCTGAGGAAGGAGCAGTGCTCCGAAAGCTAGTGTTTGAGACAAACCTGTTGGACTTTAACCTGGTGTTGTAAGACTTCTTACTTAAATGAGGAATGTGAGATAGAGGGGCAGCGAGAGAGAAGCAGTTCCTGAGCTTAGGCCCAATCTAGTGCAGGCACAACCATTGATTGTGCAGTGATTAAAAATGGGTGCCTCATTTCTCTATAAAGTATAGCTTATGTACAAACAACTGCTGTAATGTTTCACTATCTGAGAACAAAGAACAATACAGTACAGGAACAGGCCCTTCGGCCCTCCAAGCCTGCGCCGATCACGCGATCTATCTAGGCAAATCGCCTGTACCTTTCTATACCCCGTCTGTTCATGTGCCTATCCAGATAAGTCTTAAAGGTCGCTAACGTATCTGCCTCAACCACCTCGCTTGGCAGCACATTCCAGGCCACCACCACCCTCTGTGTGAAAAACTTCCCCTGCACATCTCCACTGAACCTATCCCCCCCTCACCTTGAACTTGTGCCCCCTTGTAATTGTCATCTGCCCTGGGAAAAAGCCTCCAACTCTTCATCCTATCAATACCCCTAATAATTTTATAAACTTCAAAGTAATATTAAATAACCCGTTCTCATCAAAGGACATAGTCGCTGAAACGGAGAATCCAGCCCAGTCTCTTTTACAGGTAACACAAGTATTTACTGAGCAAAGAGAATTTCAACAGAGCCCAACGAAGCAGCACACGGCAGCAAACAGTCTACAGAGTCCATTTGAATAGCACCCTACAACAAACAGTCTACTGATTTTATTTGAAGCCAACTCCTACAGATTGGAGTTGCAGAGAACTCTGCAGAGAATCGCGTCCCGGCGTCGGGGCGGCGTGGCGTGATTCGCGCCGGTCGCGGACATTCTCCGTCTTGGCCTCGGGCTGAGAGAATCCCGCTCATGATGTGTATGAGAACAATCCGGCCACTTTCAGCAGTGTGGTCCCCAGATGCGATTGACGGGGGGTGGGGGGAGCTGGAATTATCCAATCGCTGTAGCCTTTTTGCCTGGCGCTTGTGTTAGTGAACACTTTTAATCTTCTTTACATTCCCGTACCAGCCTCCCCGAACAGGCGCCGGAATGTGGTGACTAGGGGCTTTTCACAGTAACTTCATTTGAAGCAAGGTGACAATAAGCGATTTTCATTTTCATTTTCAGAGAAACATGCATTGAATACGCACGTTAGGCCATCCAGCATTTGAAAGAAAGGATTGGTTGATGTTTTCTTGATCGAGTCCCTCTTCAGGACTAGTAGGGGAAATGCACGCCGCGTGTTTGTATCAATGTTTTCCTTAGCCTGACCAGGGCCAGACCTGAAATGTCGCCCTGAAAACGCTAAATTGCTTTTTTTCATTTCGGCTCTGAATTTCATATTCAGATTTGACTGCGTTTGACAGAATATCAGGGAGAATAAAAGCTAATTTCGTTGGCAGGTGGATCGATAACCAACGGGCAGCGATTGAAGATAATTGGCAAAGAGATCAGAGTGTCTCTTTCTTTTTTT
Organism: Scyliorhinus torazame; assembly: GCF_047496885.1. Classification (NCBI taxonomy): domain Eukaryota; kingdom Metazoa; phylum Chordata; class Chondrichthyes; order Carcharhiniformes; family Scyliorhinidae; genus Scyliorhinus; species Scyliorhinus torazame. The sequence goes on from NC_092708.1 coordinate 383,675,950, forward strand.
TTATGCAGCGGGTTGCTGACCATTTGGAATGCGCTGCCTGAAGGAATTTTGGAAGCGGATTCAGTAGTAAATTCCCCAAGGGAATTAGCTGTGTAATGAAATGGAATACGTTTGCTCCGATACGATGGAGGCAGGGAAACAAAACTCTTTTTTTTAAATGCCTCGATCTGCACCTTAGATCTGTTTAGCTGCAGGGCTATGGGCCGTGTGCAGGTAGATGGGGTTAGGAAGGGCACCTGGGTGTCTTTGGGTCAGCATAGACAAGGTGGGCTGTATCATTTCTATGATATTGGGGGAAAAGCAAGGGAATGGGACCAACTGTATAGCAAAGGGCTGGCAGGTGGGCTACATGGGCCCCCTTTGAGCTGCAAACTCTCCCCATATCGTCCATCCTGGGGCGGGGGGCATTGATTATTTTTTTCCATCAGATAAACAGCCTTCATATTTATGTTCCCTTCTGTATATTTTTAATTCTGCGATTCTGCAGCATCAACCATCAGTAGGATCCCCCTGCCTGCCCCCCCCCCCCCCCCCCCCCCCCCCCCGCACAGGATCAGCAGATGTATTCCTGATAGAGATCTACGAGATTCTGAGGGCATGGGGAGGGTGGATGGGCAGGCACGCTTTCCCAGGATGGAGGGATCAGTCACCAGGGGGCATAGGTTTAAGGTCCGTGGGGCAAAGTTTAGAGGGGATGTGCGAGGCAGGTTTTTTACGCAGAGGGTGGTGAGTGCCTGGAACGCGCTGCCAGGGGAGGTTGTGGAAGCAGATACATTAACGGCGTTCAAAAGGCATCTCGACAGACACATGGGTAGGATGGGTATGGAGGGACACGGCACGAGGAAGTGCTGAGGGTTTTGGAAAAGGTTGGTACCATGACCGGTACTGGCTTGGAGGGCCGAAGGGCCTGTTCCTGTGCTGTATTGTTCTTTGTTCTTTGTACTGAGGTCCCATGAGTAGAATGCACAATAATGGTGGCGCTTCCAGGAAGAAATATTGAGAAGATTTTTTTTTAAAAGAAATAAATGAAAACAAAGCCCGCTAAAAGGCCGAGTTTTGATTAGGTTTTTCCATATACTCCTGATGGAGGATTCTTCTGTAATTTGAGTGCAGTTTGAAAGCCTTCACTGATCCACACCACTGAAGATGCATTATTCAAATATTTCGCCACTTTGCAAGTACTTATTTTGCAGCGTGATTGCAGCGTCTATTTTTGTAATGCCTCCGCTGCCTAGTTAATTAAAATTACAGGAGCTAGGAAGCCTTTGGGGCGCTGGAGCTATCCAGTGAGAAAATTGAAATGTCAAAGGATGTTGGAGCTGGGAAGAAATTTAAATTGCAAAATGATGCCACCTTTTGCACTTAATTGCTCGTTGAAAATTATGCCTTTTTCATGCACCAGAGGAGCGTTTCCATGCCAGTAGAAGGAGGCGCACAACAAAGAAAAGGCAGCAAAGAGCCAATTACTGCGCTGAGCAGGGCTGAAATGTAGCGCCACGCAGGATAGAAGGAGCTTTGTGTCTGTAACTGCTCCTTGGAAAGAGCTGGCCATTCTCCCACTGCTCCTGCTCTTCCCAGGTAGACCCGCAGAGTATTCCATTCCAATAATGTATCCCATTCACTTTTGAAAGCTAATACTGAATTGGCTTCCGGCTCATAACGACTCGCTGCATTTCTGTTTAAAGAAAAAAATTCTCCTCATCACCCCCCCTACCCCCATACCTCAAGGATGGAAGACATGCAAGGCATGGGTACCACGTAGAGCAACAGATGCCATCTCAATTCATCATTTTAGATCTGAGATGGATAGACTTTTGTCAGCCGAAGACATCATACAATTTTGACCATGAAGTAATGGAACAGACTCGAGTTGTTTGGCTTGTTCCTGATCCTATGGAACAGGCTCGCCGAGTCGATTGCCTAGCTCCTGATCCTATGGAACAGGCTCGCCGAGTTGATTGGCTAGCTCCTGATCCCATAGAACGGACTCGCCGAGTTGATTGACGAGCTCCTAATCCTATGGAACAGACTCGCCGAGTCGATTGGCTAGCTCCTGATCCTATGGAACAGGCTCGCTGAGTTGATTGGCTAGCTCCTGATCCGATGGAACAGGCTCGCCGAGTTGATTGGCTAGCTCCTAATACTATGGAACAGACTTGCCGAGTTGATTGGCTTGCTCCTAATCCTATGGAACAGACTTGCCGAGTTGATTGGCTAGCTCCTGATCCTATGGAACAGACTCGCCGAGTTGATTGGCTAGCTCCTGATCCTCTGGAACAGACTTGCCGAGTTGATTGGCTAGCTCCTGATCCCATGGAACAGACTTGCCGAGTTAATTGGCTTGCTCCTGATCCTATGGAACAGACTTGCCGAGTTGATTGGCTTACTCCTAATCCTATGGAACAGACTCGCCGAGTTGATTGACTTGCTCCTGATCCTATGGAACAGACACGCCGAGTTGATTGGCTTACTCCTAATCCTATGGAACAGACACGCCGAGTTGATTGGCTTGCTCCTAATCCTATGGATCAGACACGCCGAGTTGATTGGCTAGCTCCTGATCCCATGGAACAGACTTGCCGAGTTAATTGGCTTGCTCCTGATCCTATGGAACAGACTCGCCGAGTTGATTGGCTTGCTCCTAATCCTATGGAACAGACTCGCCGAGTTGATTGACTTGCTCCTGATCCTATGGAACAGACTCGCCGAGTTGATTGGCTTGCTCCTAATCCTATGGAACAGGCTCACTGAGTTGATTGGCTTGCTCCTGATCCTATGGAACAGGCTCGTTGAGTTGATTGACTTGCTCCTGATCCCATGGAACAGGCTCCCTGAGTTGATTGACTTGCTCCTGATCCTACGGAATAGGCTCGCCGAGTCGATTGCCTAGCTCCTGATCCTATGGAACAGGCTCGCCATGTTGATTGGCTAGCTCCTAATCCTATGGAACAGGCTCGCTGAGTTGATTGACTTGCTCCTGATCCTATGGAACAGACTTGCCGAGTCGATTGGCTTGCTCCTGATCCTATGGAACAGGCTCACCGAGTTGATTGGCTTACTCCTAATCCTATGGAACAGGCTCGCTGAGTTGATTGACTTGCTCCTGATCCTATGGAACAGACTCACCGAGTTGATTGGCTTGCTCCTAATCCTATGGAACAGGCTCACCGAGTCGATTGGCTTGCTCCTGATCCTATGGAACAGGCTCGCCGAGTTGATTGGCTAGCTCCTGATCCTACGGAACAGGCTCACCGAGTTGATTGGCTAGCTCCTAATCCTATGGAACAGGCTCGCTGAGTTGATTGACTTGCTCCTGATCCTAGGGAACAGACTCGCCGAGTCGATTGGCTTGCTCCTGATCCTATGGAACAGGCTCACCGAGTTGATTGGCTTACTCCTAATCCTATGGAACAGGCTCACCGAGTCGATTGGCTTGCCCCTGATCCTCTGGAACAGACTTGCCGAGTTGATTGGCTTACTCCTAATCCTATGGAACAAACCCGCCGAGTTGATTGGCTAGCTCCTGATCCTATGGAACAGATTCGCCGAGTTGATTGGCTTGCTCCTAATCCTATGGAACAGGCTCGCCGAGTTGATTGGCTAGCTCCTGATCCTATGGAACAGATTCGCCGAGTTAATTGGCTTACTCCTAATCCTATGGAACAGGCTCGCCGAGTCAATTGGCTAGCTCCTGATCCTATGGAACAGATTCGCCGAGTTGATTGGCTTGCTCCTAATCCTATGGAACAGGCTCGCCGAGTCAATTGACTAGCTCCTGATCCTATGGAACAGATTCGCCAAGTTGAATGGCTTGCTCCTAATCCTATGGAACAGGCTCGCTGAGTTGATTGGCTTGCTCCTAATCCTATGGAACAGACTCGCTGAGTTGATTGGCTTGCTCCTGATCCTACGGAACAGGCTCGCTGAGTTGATTGCCTAGCTCCTGATCCTATGGAACAGGCTCGCCATGTTGATTGGCTAGCTCCTGATCCTATGGAACAGACTCGCCGAGTTGATTGGCTAGCTCCTGATCCCATAGAACGGACTCGCCGAGTTGATTGGCTAGCTCCTAATCCTATGGAACAGGCTTGCTGAGTTGATTGGCTCGCTCCTGATCCTATGGAACAGGCTCGCCGAGTTGATTGGCTAGCTCCTGATCCTATGGAACAGGCTCGCCGAGTTGATTGGCTAGCTCCTGATCCCATGGAACAGACTCGCCGAGTTGATTGGCTAGCTCCTAATCCTATGGAACAGGCTTGCCGAGTTGATTGGCTCGCTCCTGATCCTATGGAACAGGCTCGCCGAGTTGATTGGCTAGCTCCTGATCCTATGGAACAGGCTCGCCGAGTTGATTGGCTAGCTCCTGATCCTATGGAACAGATTCGCCGAGTTGATTGGCGTGCTCCTAATCCTATGGAACAGGCTCGCTGAGTTGATTGGCTTGCTCCTAATCCCATGGAACAGGCTCGCCGAGTTGATTGGCTAGCTCCTAATCCTATGGAACAGGCTTGCCGAGTTGATTGGCTCGCTCCTGATCCTATGGAACAGGCTCGCCGAGTTTATTGGCTAGCTCCTGATCCTATGGAACAGGCTCGCCGAGTTGATTGGCTAGCTCCTGATCCCATGGAACAGACTCGCCGAGTTGATTAGCTAGCTCCTGATCCCATGGAACAGACTCGCCGAGTTGATTGGCTAGCTCCTAATCCTATGGAACAGGCTTGCCGAGTTGATTGGCCTGCTCCTGATCCTATGGAACAGGCTCGCCGAGTTGATTGGCTAGCTCCTGATCCTATGGAACAGGCTCGCCGAGTTGATTGGCTAGCTCCTGATCCTATGGAACAGACTCGCCGAGTTGATTGGCGTGCTCCTAATCCTATGGAACAGGCTCGCCGAGTTGATTGGCTAGCTCCTGATCCTATGGAACAGACTCGCCGAGTTGATTGGCTTACTCCTAATCCCATGGAACAGGCTCACTGAGTTGATTGGCTAGCTCCTGATCCTATGGAACAGACTCGCCGAATTGATTGACTTACTCCTAATCCTATGGAACATGCTCGCCGAGTTGATTGGCTAGCTCCTAATCCTATGGAACAGGCTCGCTGAGTTGATTGGCTTGCTCCTGATCCTATGGAACAGGCTCGCTGAGTTGATTGGCTTGCTCCTGATCCTATGATACAGGCTCGCTGAGTTGATTGGCTAGCTCCTGATCCTATGGAACAGACTCGCCGAGTTGATTGGCGTGCTCCTAATCCTATGGAACAGGCTCGCTGAGTTGATTGGCTTGCTCCTAATCCTATGGAATAGGTTCGCCGAGTGAATTGGCTAGCTCCGAATCCTATGGAACAGGCTCGCTGAGTTGATTGGCTTGCTCCCGATCCCATGGAACAGGCTCCCTGAGTTGATTGGCTAGCTCCTGATCCTATGGAACAGACTCGCCGAGTTGATTGACTTACTCCTAATCCTATGGAACATGCTCGCCGAGTTGATTGGCTAGCTCCTAATCCTATGGAACAGGCTCGCTGAGTTGATTGGCTAGCTCCTGATCCTATGGAACAGACTCGCCGAGTTGATTGGCGTGCTCCTAATCCTATGGAACAGGCTCGCTGAGTTGATTGGCTTGCTCCTAATCCTATGGAACAGGCTCGCTGAGTTGATTGGCTAGCTCCTGATCCTATGTCCTTCTGAATTTCACCCAATGATCTGCTCCGAGGAGAACTGGCGAAATGTCTGCATCCTCTCCACTTATTAAAAGCATTCATTTCGGAGAATCTCATCTGTGCTCTCTGCACTGTTTGAAATATTCCTTCAAAAGGTCAATATCTGCATGAAGGCGTGAGGGGAAATGTCTTCCATATTTTGTTTCCTTAAAATACGGCGTTATTGAGGTGGAATGTTGTCATTGAGCTAATTGCTTGTGGTAACAAATGAAATGGAGCTATTCTGGCCATTCCCTCCTCAACAATAATTACTCGCACTCACATAGCATCTTTAATAATGAATTTAGTGACCAAAGTCTGCAGCTACACTATGCCAATCAAAACAGAATAGAATGGATAACGTTCATGCAGCAATTGACAGAAAGGTTCGACTGCACGAAGATTTACAGAGGAAATGTCAATTTATGTAAGTACACCCTAATGCAAAACATTTTAATGACATATCGGTAACTCCCCAGTAATCGAATGGAAACAATATATTGCAAAAGGTGAGTATAATTAAGTTTTTAATTTTATATTTGTGGTTTTAAATTCAAGCTTAAGTTACTGCTCCTTAAAGCCTCTATAGCAGCGATGGGCAACCTGGGCCAGTGAGTGGGCCACACGGGTGGCCCACATTCATCTCAAAGGGCCGCAAAATTGAAGTCGGACAAGGGCCGGAATTCTCTGGCCGCTGCGATTCGCTTTTCCTGCCGGCAGCATGGGTTTCCCAGCAGCGTGGGGTGACTTCAGGGGGAAATCTCACTGACAAGCGGTGGGAGTATAGTATAGAATCCCGACGCCAGCAAACGGCGTGCCTTCCAAGTAACACGCGACTGGGGGACGGGAAAATCTCGCCCTTGTTCACTAACCGGTGACCCTATGAATACGATTGAATACATTTAATACACGCCAAATATTTTGCAACGAGTTCAAGAAAATGCACACTCATTTGTATGTTAATGGAACTATCAATTTCAGATGGTAAAAACAAAATAAATATTTAGTCTTTGATTGGACGCTGAGGGGGAGCACGGCCCTCACAGTTGTGAGCAATCAGCGCATCTCATTTGCCCTTGCTTGGCATACAAATCACTTCAGTCAAACCGGGGGGGGGGGGAGACATTACGCAGACGGGGACCAGAGGGATGTGGCGACACTGCGCGTGGGCAACGGTCAACAAAATGTCTCACAGGCCGCACTCATCTCTGATACAATCAAGAACTTAATTACGTTTTCATCGTAAAGTGTACACATTTTCACTCTCTTGATCTCTTTTTCTATTGGAATGCAATTTGATCCATTGGTTTATTGGGTAAGTGCATCATTCATTGGTGTAACAGCAGGACTATACTAACTGGGTCACAAAGGGTGGCACGAGGCAACGCGTTGTCACCAGACCGGGGGCTGGGTCAGCAACATAAGTGTCCCCTCAATCTCAGGAGGATCCCACCAACAGAATACTCCTGCAACTGGTCCAGTACAGTGAAAAATAAAACTACAATCATAATCTGACCATCACCTTCCAAGTGGAGTACACTCATTCTGAAAGGTTGAATAGGCTTTAGCTCTCTTCACTAGAAAATAGAAAGTAATCAGATAGTCATTGAAAGTATGAAGCGATTCGTAAGTGAAGATGAAGAGAAAAGGTTTCTGCTTGTTGTGGGGGGGGGGGCGGGTGGGGTTGCGTGGGGGAGGTGGTTGGGGTTGGGAAACTCTGCTCGAGCGGTGGAGGAGTGAGGACTCAATGCCTGGATGGCTTCATGGTGTGAGATCACGTGGGGCCCCCAACACCTCTGGGGATATCTAGTCTGTCCTTGACTCTGGCTTTCTTTGCATCCAAGGGGTCTGCAGCTCCACCATGAGCTTCGGAGGAGTGGTCACTGTTCCACCGGGAAAGAGGGCTCCTTTTGATGGGGCATAACAGGTGTTGGGCCAGGAACGGTGAGGTCATCTGTTCAATCCCTACCCTGTACCGAATTTGCCGACCTCGGCAAGGTAGTAGAACCAGTTGCCATGTTTCAGACTGCACAGTGGCACAGGGGGTGAGCACTGCATCCTCTCAACTCCGGGGACCCGGGTTCGATTCCGGCTTTGGATGACTGTCTTTGGGGAGGTTGTACGTTCTTCCCATGTCTATGTGGGTTTCCTCCGAATGCTCCGGTTTCCTTCCACAGTCCAAAGATGTGCAGGTTAGTTGGATTGGCACTGCTAAATTATCTCTTACTGTCCAGAGGTTAGGTGGGGTTATGGGATAAGGCAAGGGCGCAGGCCTCGGTAGGATGCTCTTTCGGTGGGTTGATGCAGATTCGATGGGCTGAATGGCCCCTTCTGCACTGTAGGGATTCTATGATTCAGTTAGAAAATCAGTCTGGATTAGCGTCTCTTGACTGTCATCCAGCAATGGTTATGTGGAAGTGTACATTTGAGAAACAAGTACCCTTGTTGATCTTACCCGTCCCAATTACTCAACAGTCAGGCTCATACCTGTTGATCAATAGCTTAGGAAGTTGGCTGAAATTCCTGGTGCCGTCACAAGGGTACTTGCCAGATCCATCCAAAAATTAATCCCAATGTTTTATTCTCTTCTCACGATCCTGTAGCGTCCTATTCAAATTTGTAAAAATCCAGCTTGCCCCAGTGGGATGCAAACCTCTCTGTTGACATTCACTGTTGACATTATGCTGCCCCCCCCCCCCCCCCCTAAACATCGGAAGCGGGATTCTACGAAATCGGCGCGATGGCCGAGGCCGGCATCAAAAACGGCCACTCCGGCGTCGGGCCGACCGGAAGTAGCGGAATCCTCCGCACTTCTGGGGGCGAGGTGGACGCCGGAGTAGCTGACCCCGCGCCAGCCAGCGCTGAAGGGACTGCATGAGTCCGCGCATGCGCCAAAGGCCCGACGTGATCCCGCGCATGCGCGGGACCGCCGGCGTATTCTGGCGCATGCGCAGGGCGGTGTCTTCTCCGCGCCGGCCATGGCGTAGCCCTATAGGGGCCGGCGAGGAAGGAAGAAGTGCCCCCACGGCACAGGCCCGCCCGCAGATGGGTGGGCCCCGATCACGGGCCAGGCCACCGTGGGGGCCCCCCCGGGGTCGGATCCCCCTGCGCCCCGCCCCCCCCCGAGGACCGCCCCAGCCGACTTACCTTCCAGGTCCCTCCGTGTGGGACCATGTCTAATCCACGCCAGCGGGACTGGCCAAAAACCGATGGCCGCTCGGCCCATCGGGGCCCGAAGAATTACCAGGGGGGGGGGGGGGTGCTGCCAACAGCCCCCGACCAGCATGGCATGGACCCCGCCCCCGCCCGAAAACCGACGCCGGAGAATACGGCAGCTGGCGGCGGGGCGGGATTCGCACTGCCCCCCGGGGATTCTCCGGCCAGGCGGCGGGGCGGGGGGGGGGGGGGGGGGGGGGGGGGCGATCGGAGAATCCCGCCCCACGAGTCCGAACCAACAGGGGTGATTGTGTAACGTGGAGGAAGGAAATGAAAAGATGTTTTGAACGCCATCTCCCGAATGAAGAAAGTACCAAATGAAATATTAGAATATAGATGAGGAGTAATTGTGAAGGGCAGCTTGACTCCCACACCTCCCGCTTGGAAAAGAAAGAAGGAATGATTAATGTAATAACTGGATGCCGTACAAACTGCCCTGTCACAGCAAAGAAAATAATATTCAGTAATAATGGTCACACTATGAGGTAAAATCATTTTTATTGCCATGTGGTTTGGGTGGATTCTGAAATGGCATTTGTCTAAATAACATGAGCATTGTGTGATGACAGTGTGAATATTTTTCTTCATCCAAATGGATGTTAAACATTTGCAATATGTGATATTTATTCTGTAAAAGCCAGCCATTATTTCAAGAGGGAAAGTTTAGTTGTCTCCGTTTTGCGTTTACCTGGAGGCTGTCTGATGCGCATTGTCCTGAGTCAGCACTATACCCAGTAATGGGTGTCACACAACTGAATCAATCACTTTTTCCATTAAAGCATTTTTTTTAATGCTCAGCATTGCTTTCCCCACATCGCCGGGGACAGCAGTAAACTATGGTCTGTCTGGACGGTACGCGTGTGACATGAATTCAATAACTTATGAACCAGAGACTGGACTTTGCATGTATTTTGCTGACTGACGTGTTTTCTGCAAGGTTCAGAAATCCTCATGCTCCAGTTCCCACCAGGCATAAGCGGCGCAGTAGTTAACTGTTAGCAGATTTCTGCCCCCCCCCCCCCCCCCCCCGCCATGACATTTCTGACAAGTCTGCTTCCTCCTGAGATGTACTCTTCCCAAACACTTTGCCCTTTTCTACTTGAATTCAGCAAACGTCTGTTTGTTGACTCTCTTCAACGCGTCATTTATTACGTTTTCTGCTCCTTTCCTGATTCTTTCCATTCTCCGCCAAACCCACGTTTCAAAGTTATTAACCAAGTCGGTCTCCTCTTTCCTGTAAGGTCCAAGTCTCACATCTGTGCAGAACAAAATTAAAAGTTGCACCTTGAGTTGTGTATTCAGTATTCTGGATGGTAACCATCTCATCTGGGCAGCACGGTAGCACAGTGGTTAGCACAATTGCTCCACAGCTCCTGGGTCCCAGGTTCGATTCCCAGCTTGGTTCACTGTCTGTGCGGAGTCTGCACGTTCTCCCCGTGTGTGCGTGGGTTTCCTCTGGGTGCTCCGGTTTCCTCCCACAGTCCAAAGATGTGCAGGTTAGGTGGATTGGTCATGCTAAATTGCCATTAGTGTCCAAAATTGCCCTTAGTGTTGGGTCGGGTTACTGGGTTATGGGGATAGGGTGGAGGTGTGGGCTTGGGTAGGGTGCTCTTTCAATAAAAGAGCCGGTGCAAACTTGATGGGCTGAATGGCCACCTTCTGCACTGTAAATTCTATGATTCCATGATCTTCCCAAGACGGCCTTTCCCCATTGCTTTCCTTTTATTCTTTCATGGGACTTGACGCGGCCAGCATTTCTATCGCCCATAACCTAATTGCCCTTTGTTTGGGTTGTGGAGGCGGAACCCTGCAAACACGGGGAGAATGTGCAAACTCCACACGGACAGTGACCTAGAGTCGCGATCGAACCTGGGACCTCGGCGCCGTGAGGCAGCAGGGCTAACCCACTGTACGGCCATGCTGCCCTTTGAGCTCCCTTCTTGAACCACTGCAGTTCATGTGATGCAGCAGCAACCAGTTAGGGAGGGAGTTCCAGGATTTTGACCTGGCAACAATGAAACGACGACGATATATTCCCAAATCAGGATTGTATGTGGCTTGGAGGGTACCTTGCAGGTGGTGACGTTCCCATGCACCTGCTGGCCGAGGTTGTGGGTTTGGAGGGCGCTGTCGAAGACCAGTTTCTGTCCGTGTTCTTATTTCTTGCTTGCCCCTTCCACCTGCATGCGATGCTTAAAAATACTTGAATTCTTTGCACCTGTTCTTATTATTTTCCTTCCACAAATACATGAGCACGTCTTGCTGATTTTGAGAGACATCAATTTGATTTTGCCAATGTTTACTTTCATTCCAAAGTTCACCCCTGCTGTTACTAGCCTGTCTGTTCATTCTTGTAATCTATCTTCTGTGCTTTCTGCAAGTGTTCCGTCATCTGCAAATCTGCAGATGGCCAGTCAACAGCATATGTGCGAAAATGTGCAGCGGCATGTATTGAATTCCCTCCAGCAAAACAGCCTCTCTCCCTCAGGAAATAAAGTGACATTTCTGCTTCTTGGTCTCCAACGCAATCTCCAATAAAATCCCGCCTCCCATAAAGGTAACTAGGAAGTCTTGGCACAATTGCTCAGGACTTTGAAGAGTCTCTGGAATCCTGTGCTGTGCGCAGGTTTGGCCCCCCTATTTAAGGGAAGATATACTTGCTCTGGAGGCAATACAGCAGAGGTTCCTGGAATGAGAGTGTTGTTCTATCACGAGAGATTGAGTAAATTGGGCTTGTATTCACTGGTGTTTAGAAGACTGCGAGGTGATCTCTTTGAAACATACAAGATTCTGAAAGGTGCTTGGCGGAGTAGACACAGTGGTTGTTTTCCTAGCCTGGGGAATCTGTAACATGGGAGCATTTCTTCAGGATCATGGGTCAATCACGTAGGACTGAGATGAGGGTCTTTTTTTTACTCATTGCGAATCTTCGGAACCCTCCACACCACAAAATGAGGCTGCTCCATCACTGCCTGTGTTTAAGGGTGAATTGGGTATACTTTTTATCTCCCAGGGAGCCAGGCGATGTGAAGAGCGGGTGACAAAGTGGAGTTGAGACAAAAGATCGGCTGTAATCGTACTAAGTGGCGGTGGAGGCTTATGGGGTCATATGGGCAACTCCTCCTATTCCGTACATGCTTACATTCTGCTGTCACCTCTATTCGACGCCTCCCACTTAGCACAACAAGCCCTCTCCTCTAAGAGGAAATTCCTCATCTTTAATTAATGACCTTTTATTGAATGTAGGAGCAGGAGGGGGAATTTCAGCTCCTCGAGGGTGATCTTTCATTCGGTGAAATCATTGCAGAGCTCTGAGGTACATCGGGATCTGGGTGTCCTAGTGCATGAATCATAAACAAGTTAGTGTACAGGTGCAGCAAGTGATTAGCAAAGCAAATGGAATTTTGTCACTTATTGCAAGGCGAAGGGAATATAAATGTGGGGAAGTTGCACAGTTGATGAGACCACATCTGGAGTACCGAATGCACAGTTTTGGTCTCCTTATTTAAGGAAGGATTTAATTGCATTGGAAACAGTTCAGAGAAGGTTCGCTACAGCTGATTCCTGGATGAAGGGGTTGTCCCATGAGGCAAGGTTGGACAGGCTGTCCACTGGAATTTAGAAGAATGAGGTGTGATCTTATTGAAACATATAAGATCCTGAGGGGGCTCGACAGGGTAGACGCTGAGAGCTTTCCGCCCCCCCCCCCTCCCCCGCTAATGCAAGAGATTAGAACCAGCAGACATGTTTTAAAAATAAGGGGCTGGATTCTCGGTCAGTGGGATCCTCCGCTTCGCTGGCAACGCACTCACGCCCACGGATTTCCCGACGGCGTGGAGGCCCATCGTCCGCCTGGCGGGACGGATAATCCCGCAGCTGGCGGGGCCCGCCGCACCTGAAAACGGGTGTGGCAGGACGGAGAATCCCGCCCAAGGAGTCTCCCATTCAAGACAGAGGTGAGGAGAATTTGTATCCCCTCGTGGGGTCGCTAGCTTGTGGCATTCTCTTCTCCAGAGAGCAGGTCCTTTGAATGTTTTTAAGGCCAAGTTCGATGGATCCTTGACTGACGATGGATTCAAATATTATCGGGGGTGGACAGGAAAGCGGAGGCCCCAATCAGATCAGACATCATCGCATCAAATGGGTGGGCAAAATGGCCGCCGCCTGCTCCAAATTAATATGTTTGTGCTGCTGAACTGGATCTTAACTCCGTCATACCCACCTTGCTGCCACATCCATCATTACACGTAGCTCCCAAAAATGTATTGATCTCAGATTTCAATGGTTAATTGAGCTAGCATCCACTGCGTCTTGTGGGAGAGAGAGAGAGCTCCTCGTTGCTAACACAATTATCCTCTCTGTCTGACACACTCAGCAACCTCTCCCTTCCCCCCCCCCCCGGCCCCATACACACACACACACACTCACACACAAATTTTGCATCATGCTATGAAGCCATTGAGGGATTATTGAGAACTGTGGAACATTCCTCAAATGGCAGTATTCGAAAATGGATTGTAGAACACAATGACCCAACTGAGCCCACTGTCTGTGAGGAAAACGGATATCATTGCGGGTAAGAAAGGGTTCGCTTCCACTTTGATGGGGGGGAAAAAAATCACTGGCCTGAGTTTCATCTCGAAACTTCAAGCTCAATTGATTCTGCCACCTCGGTGTTCAGTGTTTCCCTCAGGAGGTCATCCGACTTACATTTGGATGATTCTTCTGAAAACCTGCTCCCACCCTGTTATCCACTTAATAATCTAAATGTAATTAATGATGTTGCTTTAAGCCTCATTTCAATTCCACGTGAAACTGAGGAGTGCCACCACCATGTGAATGTGTGATTTACCCGGCAGGATACACACTCAAATGATAGATAGATGATTACTTTGAACATTCCGGCCTCAGCTGGCAGCTAATTGTCGAGGCAAGGTGTAACTATCACCATATTTGGGAATGTCCCAAGATTTTCATCTTAACTAAGTATCGTAGAAGCAGCGCCTTCCAAACCCACGACCGCTACCGTCTAGAAGGGCAAGGGCGACAGGTATATGGGAGCACCATCACCTGGGAGTTCCCCTCCAAGTCGCACACCATCCCGACTTGGAAATATATCGGCCGTTCCTTCACTGTCGCTGGGTCAAAATCTTGGAACTCCCTCCCTCACAGCACTGCGGGTGTACCTACACCTCAGGGACTGCAGCGGTTCAAGAAGGCAGCTCACCACCAGCTTCACAAGGGCATTTAGAGATGGGCAATAAGTGTTGGCCTAACCAACAATGCCCACATCCCGTGAATGGATTTGAAAATTATGAAATCCGTTTATTGGTTTCTCTGCTTGTCGGTCTCACATTTTATCTGGTAAACCTCGTGTGACGCACTTTAGGATGTTTTCCTGTGTTAAAATGCTCCCTAAATGCAAGTTGTTGATATACGGGCCTGTATTTTGGGGTCAATGGTGAAATGGATGCCATTGACCTTGATGAAAGCTGCCCACAATGATTTAGAAAATGCCGTGGCTTCCATTTCAACTTTCCCGGCAGTAATTTGAATCTGGCGCCAAGCCTAGGCGATCGGCAGGCGCCCGGCAACAGTGATGTCATCAAACAGGCTAAACAGCCAATCACGCCTCACAGACAGCAAAGCAGGAAGTAAAGCACACTGATTATTCTTCACTTTTTATAAACTTTGGTCGGCCCCAAAAATCAAGATTTTGACCGCTGTTCCCCATAGGCAGCCGAGCTTGCACGGCCACACAGTATCCTGAGAGGTACCACTCAAGCTGCTCAATGATTGTCCTGTTTAAGATACCGGGTGTGTGCAGCGGAGTAAGGAGAACTAAAGGCACAACACACTGAAATGAACAGGCTGCACACATTGGAAAAATATTTAGAGGGGACATTAATCGGACATGCAGGTCTTGTGGGACCGACCTCTGGACCAGAAACTCCAGGTTCAAGTCCAACACCAGGACTTGTTGGCCACTGAAGGAACATTCATAGCACGGCTCAATGGGCTGATAATCAGATCGGGAATCCTTCCACCACTACCCTCAAAGGGAAAAATGTATGTGTGAAGATGTGCAAAAAAGAAAAATTGGATATGCACATTAGAAGCTGAACAGTCTCAAAAATGCTTCTTATTGTATGTACTTTTATCATATTGGGATACATTTGGCATTACGCAGGTAGAAAATTAGTTTTCCAGGGCCAGAGAGGTTGTTCAGGAGTAAATGTAACTTAGTAAACTGTTTAAAAGCTCAATGTATCTTGTCAATGAGGCAAAATCTTTTTCGGGATTTTTAACAGCGATATTTCAGCACAAAAGGGAGGTTCTTGTCAGTTCAGTGGTTTCTGAAAGTTACCGTCTGTGGGGTCTGGAGGAGCTTGGAATCACTGAATGCAACTTCTGCCATCTGTACATGAGCAACTAAATGTCAAAGTCAAAGAGTTGCTGTCAGTTTCACAGGGTAAAGACAGCGGACAGATTTACTGTCATCTCAACTGCAAAATCCAAAGCCAGTACCATTTTCAAAGTTGTTCCCAACGTTATAGTTGAATGAACACCTCGAGCTTGCAACGAGATCTCATATTTTTAATTTTATGTTACATCTAACAAATTGCAGCCAAGAATGGGCGGCACATTGGCACAGTGGTTAGCACTGCTGCCTCACAGCACCAGGGACCCGGGTTTAATGCCCGCCTTGGGTAACTGTCTGTGTGGAGTTTGCACGTTCTCCCCGTGTCTGCGTGGGTTTCCTCCGGGTACTCCGGTTTCCTCCCACAGTCCATAGATGTGCAAGTTAGGTGGATTGGCCGCGCTAAATTGCCCCTCGTGTCCAGGGACGTGCAGGTTACGTTACCAGGGTCGGGGAAGTGAACCTGGATAGAGTGCCCTTTCGGAGGATCGGTGCAGACTCGATGGGCCGATTGGCCTCCTTTTGCACTGGAGGGATTCTATTCTATGACGTCTCCGTGGTAACCTTTGCCAAGCCTTTGCTAGGTCTGCCAATCTACCTGTCATCTTTGAAGGAGAGAAAAACACTTTTGTTTTTACTGCCGCTGTGGTAAGCCATTCAAACAAGTTTTGATCTCGAGTTGAAGGGTTCAGCGGTAATCTGAAGTAAAGTATGGGTCGGCCTTCTTGAAACTGGTAATAAAATTGGAAATAAGACTTGGGAAACTTCTCTTCTCAACCAGGACACAGCCCTGCTCCATGAAGTGATAATTTTGAAGGTGGCAGGTCAAGTTGACAAAGCTGTTCAAAAAGAGCATATGGAACCCTTGGCTTTACAAAGAGAAACATAGACCTTACAACACAGATCACCAGGCAGTGAAAGGGAGAACTGGAGTCAAACCTTAAAGCCTTATTATTTACAGATCCTGCTCTCCAACTCAATAGTCACAGTCTCATACACACAGAGGACCTAATGTCCACTCACTGGGTGGGATTTTCCAGTCCCGCCCGAGGTCAACAACACTTTCAATCGTCTGACAAATTTTCCGGCCCGCCCGCGAAGATTCCTACGTTGACAGAACCGGAACATTTATCCTACTGAATACAATCCATACCCAATTAATACAAGAGCAATGAAATGATGTTGAACCTTAATACATAGATACATAGAAGATAGGAGCAGGAGGAGGCCTTTTGGCCCTTTGAGCCTGCTCCGCCATTCATCACGGTCATGGCTGATCATCTCACTCAATAGTCTAATCCGGCTTTCTCCCCATAGCCTTTGGTCCCATTCTCCCTAAGTGCTATATCCAGCCGCCTCTTGAATATATTCAATGTTTTAGCATCAACTACTTCCTGTGGTAATGAATTCCACAGGCTCACCACTCTTTGGATGAAGAAATGTCTCCTCATCTCTGTCCGAAATGGTTTACCCTGAATCCTCAGACCATGACCTCTAGTTCTGGACACACCCACCATCGGGAACATCACCGGGAGTAGTCTGTCAATTCTGGAGACCATACTTCAGAGATATGTAGGAGAGATTTACTGGAATGGCATTGGGGATGCTGGACTTCAGTTGTGTGGTGATACCTGAAGAGCTGGGGTTGATCTCCTGACAGTGTAGAAGGAGATTCGTGCTCAGAATCATGTGGGTCCTGATAGAGGCTATCAGGAGAAACTGTTTCCGCGGCAGAAGGGTCATGTGACTAAAAGATTGGAGGTACTGGCGAAAGAGCCAGGCACAAGATGAGAACCACGTTTATTGAAGGCAGCGAGTTGTTGAAATCTGGAACGCGCTGCCTGAAGGGGAGGTGGAAGCTGATTCAGTAGTGAATTTCAAAAATCAGTTGTACAAATACTTGAAAACGGGAACATTTGCGGGCCTATAGGGAGGGAGCAAGGGAGAGGGACTAATTGGATGGCTGTTCCACAGAGCCAACATGGCTCAATGGGCTGAATGGCCAGCTGTGGGGTAGAGACTGTACAGATTTAGTTGTCAGGGCAAAGCAGTTTGGGATACAGACTTCTTAAGAATGCTGTGGAAGTACCTCAGTGAACTGAATAAAATTGTTTTAAATTTTCTCTCCTGTTTCCCTCTGATGTGACAGTCTATGACCACAAAATAAGCCACCTCATGGATCCAATTGGCAACCAAATTTATGCACCGTGAGATACACGGGTTTGAACGTCGGTCAAGATCAGAATTCAAACTTGGTTCCGAGTGTAGGTTGATGCATCATTTGTCACCTGCAGATCCCATATTTTGTTGTCGCCTTGCCCGATGCATTCGTGTCAAAGTTCCTGATGCATCTGCAACTCGCTTTTGTCTTGTGTGATTCATAGACCTCAAATTTTAGCGTTGTGTCAATGCTGTTGTGCTCGAACATTTCAGAGAGCATCTCGCCAGGAGCTCTGGCTCGCACCTGTCAGAGTCTGGGAAAACGAGGATCACTTCTAAACCTGATTTTGCTGATGCATTTTGGAAAAATGCTTAAAGCCTGAGGTCCATCTTTGCCAGTGGAAGTTTGGCTTGAAGACAGCATGTGTATGGCTGCGATACTGTATCACAACATTTCCACTCCCATGCATCTGAGTCTGGCGCCTGCCCTGGGAGGGTAAAATTGCTGGGTTTACCAGTTAGTACCAAGTCCCTGGCCTGCACATACATATTTGCAGAGTCTTCATAGCTTCAGTTGTTTACCGTAACCACAAATTCATAGTGGAAGAAAAGCCTACCTTATCGTCTTTACCTCAAGTGGAGAAAGAAACAAGGGCCGGGATTCTCCGAGCCTCCACTCCGCAATCGGGCTCGGCACAGGGGCGGAGAATGAGGCGTCAGACCCGCGATCGGGTCCGACGCCTTCCCGTGATTCACCGGGGACCGGAGAATTGCCGCCAATCATGCGCAGTCAACGCAGCGCCGGTCGGGAGCCATTGAAAGAGGCGCCTGCGGCGATTCTCCACCGACAACTGGCTGAGTTCCCGCCGGCGTGGTTCACTCATGGTTCCACCCGGCGGGAGCTCAGAGTGGCGGCTGCAGACTCAGTCCGCGCCCGTCCTGATGGGGACCGGGGGGATCCGACACCGGGGTGGGGGGGCCTCCAGGACGGCCAGGCTCGCGATCGGGGGCCACCAATTGGCGGGTGCGCACGATCTGGAGGGGGGGGGCTATATTATCGGGGCGGGCCCGCTGTGTGGGTCCGCCATGTTGCGCGGGGCCACCGCCCTAGGCCGCCACTGTGTGCACGTGCAGGGCCTCGTATCGGCAGCCGGAGCTGCGAGGTCTACTCCGGGGCCTTGCTCGCCCCCTTCAAAACGGAGATTCACTCTGGGCTTTCTCCAGGCAAGTCCGGTTTTCCCGCGTGCATGGGGACATAGCCCCGTTATCAGAGAATTCCACCAAAGGGACCTGCTTTTGTACAGCAACTTGACCTTTGGACATTGCAAAGTGTTTCACAGCGAATAAAGTACTTTTGTAGCACAGTCCCTGCTGTAATAAAGGGAAATGCCAGCTTTTTGCACATAGCAGGGTTCCACATGCAGTACACAGGTCAATGGCCAGCTATCCCTTTAAGCCATGCCTGTTTGGGGATAAGTGCTGGCCTGTTCACTGAGTGAACTTCCTTTCTACTCTTTGAAAAATTCAGTTGGAATATTTTGCAGTAGCCTCAGTTCATGTCTAAAAGTTTGTCTTCTGGCAGTGCTGTACTCCCTCGGTACCACATTGAAGTGTCAACTTAGATTCAATGCTCCAGAACTCTGGGGTTTCTGACTGAGGCATGGCTTCTACTAAGCGTGCCAAGGCTGACACCATCAAGTATCCGTATGAGGACATTGGGAAAGATTAAGGTCAGTCTTTGCTACCCAGTCTACTATTGAATAGTGAGATGACACTTCCTATCTAGGCTGACATCTGAAGAATGAGTCTTTGGTTGACGAATCAGAAGGCTACCACATCCATTGTAACGTACTCCAATCAATAAGGGCTTCTGAAGGATAGAGGAGAGAATCGAGAGTGAAAGAATTGTCAGCTACTTGTACGTATTCTGCTGAAAACGAAACAAAGTAAAGCAAACCTGACAATGAAGCTTTATATCTAACTGGATCTTTGCCATGGGGAAAATCAAGCATAAGCAGTTTGTAAAGGCTAGTGGCGGGGATGACGAGAAAAGGATTCATTGTCATCATTCTTACTTTCCAGGTTAACCTACAATTCACTGTTAGTATTAGCACAGGTCTTTATCTCTTTGGTAACTGCAATGTCCCACAATCATGCAATGGGCATGTTGGCCATGGTTTAATGAGTAGAACTATTGCTGGCATGGTGGCACAGTGGTTAGCACCGCTGCCTCACAGTATCAAGGTCCGGGGTTCAATTCCGGACTTGGATGACTGTGTGGAGTTTGCACTCTCTCCCCGTGTCTGCGTGGGTTTCCTCCGGGTGCTCCGGTTTCCTCCCACAGTCCAAAGATGCGCACGTTAGGTGGATTGGCCATGCTAAATTGCCCTTAGTGTCCAAAGGTTAGGTGGGGTTACAGGGAGAGGGGGGAGAATTGGGCTCAGGTCAGGTGGTCTTTTGGAGGGCCGGTGTATACTCGATGGGCCAAATAGCCTCCTTCTGCACTGTAAGGAATCTATGAATTAGCTCTGAATCAGCCGGTGGTGGTTTCACTGATTTCAGTCTAAATTCGTGAAGGAGGACTTCCATTTAACAAAGAACAATACAGCGCAGGAACAGGCCCTTTGGCCCTCCAAGCCTGTACCTGTCATAATACCAACCTTTGCCAAAACCCTCAGCACTTCCTACTGCCGTACCTCTCTATAACCATCCTCTGCATGAATTTGTCGAGATACCTTTTGAACGCCGTTAATGTATCTGCTCCCACAACCTCCTCTGGCAGCGTCTTCCAGGCATTCACCACCTTCTGTGTAAAAAACCTGCCTCGCACATCTCCTCTAAACTTTGCGCCACGGACCTTAAACCGATGCCCCCGAGTGACTGACCCCCTCCACCCTGGGAAAGAGTGCCTGCCCATCCACTCTATCCATGCCCCTCATAATCTTGTAGGTCTCTATCAGGTCACCCCTCAATCTCCATTATTCTAATGAAAACAGTCCAAGTCTATTCAGCCTCTCCGCATAACTAACATTCCCCCCAGACCAGGCAACATCCTAGTAAACCGCTTCTGTACCCTCTCCAAAGCCTCCACATCCTTCTGATGGTGTGGCGACCAGAATTGTGCGCAATATTCCAAGTGCGGCCTTACCCAACATTTTATGTAGAGCTTTTTACATCCTCAGGATGCCCCGAAGCTCCTTATGGCCAAGGAGATACTTTTTATTACGTACAGTAACTATTGTAATGTGGGGAAATGGCAGCCAGTTTGGACATAACAAGATCACACAGGCAGCAATGTGATAACGATCAGATTTTATGATAACTACCCTTAGTGATGTTAGTCAAGGGATAGTATTGACTGGAATCCTCTGTCACAGGATTTTTAACATCCGCCTGAGAAACCGAAGGAGCTTCAATTTAATGTTTCATCCAAAACTCAGCACCATGCGACAATGCAGCACCCCCTCAGCCAGCCCAGATATTTCCCTCAGATCGCTGGACTGGGTCTTGGATTCACAACCTTCTAACTCAGGTGACAGTGGCCGAGACTGTCCAGTATCTGAACAGATGGTGACCATTTACTGCTTCCTCCAAGTGGCCATTCTCCCTGTGTGCACTTAGACAGTGAGGGCCAGCAAGGATATCCAAGTATAGGACCAGGAACAGAGGCCTCCAGTGTCGAGATATTGGCATTTTCAATGAGGCTGTTAGTCTAGTGACTCTTTGCAAATACCCTCTGCAAGTTGTTTCCACCATGTAGCCAACAGGGAGCGAGTTGACTTCATACTAACGTGTGGACTGGGGCCTGACAATTGACCTCATTGCCTCAGTGAGGAGAGAAACAATCAGCAGAACGTCCCACTCTTGATCATAATCCAAATCCAAAAAAGGAATTCAGGCTCTATTGATATACCCTCATCCCATAATGAACTGTTATCATTCACTGTTCATCCTCATTGATAAGAATGAACACCACGTCAAGGTACTGAAGGGGCCCTATGACCTAGAGGACAAGAGCAGCAGACACATGGGAACACCACTGTCGTGTTTGGTACGCTGGTCTAACACTGGCTGCAACTTGATGCAGCTTAGATCAGGAAGATACTCCAGACCTTGAAGTTAGTTCAATCAGGTTTATTGAACTAATAGCACAGTTAGCACAGTTCTCTCTGACTTCAACTCTCTGCTAACTTAACTGTGGTTACTCTGTCTGACTGACCCAGACTAGCTCTTAGCCACGTGGTGGAGGTGTGAGATTGTAACAACACCTTTGACTGACCCTCTAGATGTTCATCAGTGGAAAGAGGCGGAGTGTGAGTGCCTCGTGTCTTTTATCGTCAAATCCCACCCCTGAGTGTCCTGCCTGCTTATTAGTCATGTCCTGTTCTCTGTGTCCATTAGCTGCTTGTCTGTATATCATTATGTGTGTGTACCTGCATATCATGACAACCACCACCTGTAAGTTCCCCTCCAAGTCAGACACCAATCCAATTTGGAAATGTATCGCCGTTCCTTCACTGCCACTGGATCAAAAACCTGGAACTCCCTCCCCAGTAGCACTGTGGGTGTACCTACACCACAGGGATGGCAGTGGTTCTAAAGGAGGCATGCCGCCACCTTCTCAAAGGCAATTAGGGGTGCGCAACAACCGCTGAACTTGCCAGCAACCCCTGCACCCTGCAAAAGAATAAATAAGAAAATACAGGAAACAAAATGGCACATGCTAATGTCTGTGGGAAATAAAAGGAGGAATGCTGGACAAAGATATCCGATTTGGGAAGCAGTGGCCCGTGCGTAGAGTATTTCTTGACAACTGGGATATTTCCATCATGCCACATTTCATCAAGGAATTGAGTCACAAAAGGTAACACTGTATTTGAAGAGAGGTGAAGTGTCACAGTCCCAATAGAATACAGAATTCCCCACATGACAGCTTGGTTAGATTACTGAAAGGTGACCACACAATCCTCCAAGAGAGAAACTGTTGTGAGCTGTGGTTCTCGGGATTGCACTGGCATCGTTCAATTTCATTACAACAACATTGTTTGGAGCCTGCAGACACGTTACGGTGAGGTGTTTGGCCCAAAGAAATGGCTCCAAAGAAGGGAAAAATGAGCCCGATCAAAGTAGAGAGGATATATAACTTGGAAATGTCAGTTTAAAAAGCTGAGGGTAACATTTCAGCACACACAAAACTGTCTTAACTTTACCTCACAATAATCTTTATTATTGTCACAAGTAGGCTTACATTAACACTGCAATGAAGTTATTGTGAAAATCCTCTAGTCACCACATTCCGGCGCCTGTTCGGGTACACTGAGGGAGAATTCAGAATGTCCAAATTACCTAACCAGCACGTCTTTTAGGACTTGTGGGAGGAAACTGGAGCACCCGGAGGAAACCCACGCAGACACGGGGAGAACATGCAGTCTCCGCACAGACAGTGATCCAAGCCGGGAATTGAACCGAGGACCCTAATTGGTTTCAAACTGAAAGCACAGCAGTTAATGTAATGTAACCGTGAATGGAATGGTGCGTTGCTCAGATGTGGCAGCTGAAATTCCATTTTATTGTTTAAACATTGCTTTTGGGCAATATTTGGAAACACTCAAGGTCGATGTGAATAGGAGCAGCAGGTTCCAGCCATTTAATTTCACTCCCTGCAGTGGTGACTGAAATGTTTCTGCCCACCAGCACTATGGGGCCTCGCCATTTGTCAAATCAAAAATACGCTGGAATGTAGCAGGAGAGGTAGCAGCACCTTCTAATCATCTTCATTGTTGTCACACGTAGGCTTACATTAACACTGCAATGAAGTTACTGTTGAAATCCCCTAGTCGCCACATTCCGGCACCTGTTCGGGTACACTGAGGGAGAATTCAGAATGTCCAATTCACCGAACAGCACGTCTTTCGGGACTTGTGGGAGGAAACCGGAGCACCCGGAGGAAACCCATGCAGACACGGGGAGAACGTGCAGACTCCGCACAGACAGTGACCCAGCAGGGAATCAAACCTGGGACCCTGGAGCTGTGAAGCAACAGTGCTAACTGCTGTGCTACCGTGCCGCCTGTGAACACCGACGTTTGTTTTTTCCGATGCTGAAAATGAATCAGAATCTGCACCAAGGTTTTCGCAGTACAACACTCAGAGTGTAAGTTCTTGGTTTCCAAAAACCCCAAACTGCGGTGCTTTCAGATTGAATCCAGTTATGAGGTAAAGTTGTGACAGTTTTGTCGCGCTAAAATGTCACCCTTCAGATTTTTACCTCTTATTTCAAAGTTACATTTCCCCTCCATGTGGATCGGGCTTGTTTTCTTTGGAGCCGCTTCACTAGGCCAAACGCCTCACCGTAAAGTTGGTGAACAGGTGGGCTCTGTGTGCCTGCAGGCTCCAAACAAAGTTGTTGCCCCTCCCTGTCCGTGTAACCTCCTCTAGCCCCACAGGATGGAGTCAGCGAGCCTGACAGCACAAAAAGCGGCTGTTTGCCCTGTCGTGTCTGCGCCAAATATCAAGCCACCTAATTACTCTACTCCTGTTTTCCAGCACTTGGTCCATAGCCTTGTACGCTGTGGCGTTTCAAGCGCTCATTTAAATGTTTCTTAAATGTTGGGAATAAGTTATCAGCGCTCCTTACTTCGGGCCTCCCGCGCATCTACGATCTTCATTACTCCACCGTTGGAAGTTGTGCCTCCAGAGCTGCTTTAGGAATTCTTTGGGCAGAGTGCCCTGGCATTCCCTCTCTTCCCCTCCGATTACATGCTCAACATCTAATGCTGACCAACGCTTCTGGCCACCTGTCCAAAAAATGCCTTACGAGGCACCATGCTAAATTTTGTCCAATCATCCAATAAAGTGAATCACCTTGGCGATGTCTTGCTCCATTAAAGTTGCCATACAAATGCAGGATTTTGTGGTGATTGTTGCAAGTGGAAGCACGGGATTCCTGTTTCAATTCCCAACTTTGGGCTCACCGTTTTCACACTTAACAACAAAATTAATAATTCCTTGTCTCCCATAGCGGCGCACTACACCAACTGAACCACTGGGGGGAGTACATTTATGGTCTACTAATAGAGGAATATTTTCTGTAAAACTGGAATATTTGCTGTTAACTGGACGGGAGAAGCGAAATGTACCACGACCCTTTAATACTGTCCGTCCCACTACGAGATCGAACTCCAGTCATGCAGCAGGGAATGTTAGATTAACTCGTTTCCATTGCACGCTGTTGAATGAAGTATTTTAGTGCGGAGGGAGAGTTCTGACAATGCCAATCGCTTATTGTCACAAGTACTGTTACTGTGAAAAGCCCCTAGTCGCCACATTCCGGCACCTGTTCGGGGAGGCTGGTACGGGAGTTTCTGAGTTTCCCAATTCAGGTGGAAAAACCATTCGCCAGCAATAAGACCCGTGCGCAGTCTGTAATTAAAAGCCCGTGTAAGGAATCACGTCACCAGAGCGGTCAGTCATTCAGCTGTGGCAGTAACAGAAACCTGTGCCTCAAACGCGGTCAAAAAGATGTCCAGAGAGCTCCACGGGAGGGTTAGCGGACAACAATTGACACCGAGTCACTTAAGGAGTAACAGGAAAGGTGAGGGAGGTAGATTTTGAGAAATATCAGCACAGCCAAGAGTGTGTTAACTCTGTTTGATGGCATACCACGTGGAGACGCGTACATTTCTATTGTGCATCAGTGAAGTGGTAACCAAACCTCTCTTGTGGACATGCCTCTATCATGGCCGTTATGTGGCTGGAAGGTTAATTCTATTTAATTAAATACTAAAATCATTCTGTTAAGTGTGTGTTTAAAATGGTTTTGCATTAACAGTGTAACAGAAAAGTTAATTGTGCATTCATATGGCGCCATCTGACCAAGTTGGAGCAGAGTCCTGTGACGGGCGCGTTGAGCTGGGTGTTTCCCAGTGCTAGCTGCACCGGGACACGCCACGCTATCTATCGGGACACTGTTTCAATTCAGCGCCTCAGCAGGGAACGCCCCGCCGAGGTTGCACTTAGTCCCGTTTCCTGCGCGCCAGGTTGGCAGTGCCAAGGTGCCCAGATGGCACAGGCAATGCCAGGGCCCAGAGGGCAAGCACCTGGGGGCCTCCGATCTCGTGGGGGACCCCCATGAGTGTCGCTCCATCTGGTCCCCGTTTGAGGGGCCCGACACTAAGCGGCGCTCGCCCGAGGTCGCTGAGGTGAAGGGGTTAGATCCCAACACCTCGGGAGCGTTTATTAGAGAGACTAGCTTATCCCGGAAGAGGGATCTCCCGGCATCTACCGGCCTTTCGGGAGTGACGCGACGAGTAGATCGCACCCATAGTCTTCATAAGGACACTGGCCCTTTTATTCTTCAAAACAAACACTTTAAGCTCTGGTTAAATCGAGTTCAGGATACCCACATATGCGTGACCTCTGTTAAGTAACCGCGTCCTTCAATTGTCAACACTTTTATTCTTTCCAGGGCAAACGGGACAATTTTTACGGTATTCAGACGCTGTCATTGTAATGTCAAAGTCAGATTTTACAATAATAAATGAGACGTGCATTTATAAAGCACCTTGCATGACCTCAGGTTATCCCAGACATGCTGTATAGCCATTGAGATACTTTTGAAACGTTTGTCGGAAACACTGCAACCAAATTGTGCACAGCAAGCTCCCACAGATTTTCACCCCAACACGTGAAGCTGAGCAATAACAGAAAGTTGTAGTTACATCGTGCCTTTAACGTAGAAGAACATCGTCAGCAGCTTTGCAGAGCGTCATCGGTTAAAAACTTTATACCAAGCTACATAAGGACATGTTGGGCAGGAGATGGTAAGCTTGGTCAAGGAGCATCTTAAACAAGGAGCGAGGGAGAGGGGCTTAGAGAGTAACATAGAAACATTGAAAATCGGCGTGGAAATGGGTGGGGGGAGGGAGGGGTCATTCAGTCTGATATGTCTAAATGTGGGAAAAGAGGTGGTGAGGCAAAATCCACTTTCCAGCTCGTGGCTGACGGCAAGTGTATGTCCCTAATATCTTCAAAATCGTGCCCTGGAATCGCTTACCACTGCCTCAGAGGACACTTCGCGCCTCGACTTGTTGACATCTCATCCAAATGATGGATCTCTGGCAGTCCTGCCGCTCTATCTCCCCTGCCTCCCACCCCACCACCCTGTTGATACCACAGGACAAGCTGGCGTGTCACGGGGCAGTCCAAGCTGACTGTGTCATTTTCCCCTCCGCTAATGAACGTAATGGGGTTCCCGCCACGAAAGGTTGGCCACCCCAAATGTAAAAAATATTCTTTGGGGCGAACTTTAAGAAGGGCCACCCGTTCTGTCAGGAGCCAAGGTTGCTGGAGGGGCGCTTCGCCAGCATGATTGTTTAAAAATCTGGCGGGAAAAGCCGGCAGCGCTACCGACTGACGACACAAGTTCTTTCCTTTCGGCAACTTGAATTCGATTCTGAGTACAGACATCTCAACTTAAAAAGGGGGCTGATGGTGGTGTGGTTGTAATGCCAGTGACCCGGAGCCCAGGGTAATGCCCATGGGGGGCCCAGGTTCCAATCCCACCTTGGCAGCTGGTGAAATTTAAATTCAATTAATAAAAAAATCTGGAGTGGCTCACTGATGGTGACCGTGACAGCAATCGGGTTCACTAATTCCCTTTTTGGGAAGGAACTCTACCTCCCCTCCCGGGTCTGGCCTGCAGAAGACTCCAGACCCACAGCAATGTGGTTGATTCTCAGCTGCCCTCTGAAATAGCCGAGCAAAGCTATTCAACGTGAGTTGTTTCAAAAAAGAGGTCCACAGGGAGCGAAACTGGATGGACCACCTGGCATCGACCTAATGGAACATCCCTGGGACGTGAGCATCATTGCCCAGGCCATCATTTATTGTCCATCAGTACTTTTCAGAGGACAGGCGGAGTCAACCCCACTGCTATGGATTTACAGTCACCTGTAGGCCAGGTGAGGACATCACAGTTCCTTCCCTGGGTTTTCATGATAATGGCGGGATTTGAACCCATGTCCCCCAAGAGCTTTAGTCAGGGCCTCTGGATTAGTAGTTCAGGCACTGGGTGGGTTCAGAAAGAATGTTCCCGATGGTGGGGGAGTCCAGAAGTAGGGTCATTGCTTGAGGATAAGGGATAAACCTTTTAGGACTGAGGTGAGGAGAGATTTCTTCACCCAGAGAGTGGTGATTCTGTGGAATTTGCTACCACAGAAAGTAGTTGAGGCCAAAACATTGTGTAATTTCAAGAAGGAATTAGATATAGCTCTTGGGGCTCAATGGATCAAGGGATGTGAGGGGAAAGTGGGATCAGGGTATTGATGAGCAGCCATGAGCATAATGAACAGCGGAGCAGGGCTAAATGGTCTCCTCCTGCTTCTATTTTCTATGTATATCTCGATGTATGACATTACCATCTCCTGATAGGTTAGCAGTCGCTTGGAGTGCAAGTTCCTTAAACTCAGTGTGTTGCAGAGGTAACCAATGGACAGCTCATTTTTTTCAGACTATCAGTGCAAGTTGGCGGCATCCTTGCTCCCTGAGTCACAAGGTTCTGGGTTCAATTCCGACCCAAGAACTTGAGCACAAATATCAAGACTGGTATTCCAGGGCTGCACTGTTGCAACATCGAGGGCCGAAGGGCCTGTACAGCGCTGTAATGTTCTATTGTATCCTATTATTCAGATGAGAGCCTGAACCGAGGCTCCATTTACCTACCGGGTGGGTGTAAAAATAAATCCCATGGCACTGTTTTGAAGAAAAGTAAGGGAATTATCCCCAGTGTCCCTTAGTCGACATCACAAAGCCAGATTATCTGGTCATTATATTGTTATATGTGGGAGCTTGCTGTGTACAAATTGGCCACTGTGTTTCTTACAACAGTGAGTATATTTCAGAAGTGCTTCATTGGATGTAAAGCACTTTGAGATGCTGTAAAAAACACTACATTAATATATTAATAGATTGGTAGACATTTATAGCACAGAAGAAGGCCATTCGGCCCATCGTATTCATGCCATTCATCAAATATCTGATTATGCTAATCCCATTTTCCAGTGCTTGGCCCATAGCCTTGGAGGCTATGGCAGCGCAACTGAATGTCCAAATATTTCTAACATGTTTCGAGAGTTTCTGACGCACTCACCCTTTCAGACAGTGAGTTCCAGAGTCTCACTTCCCCACCTCTGAGTGAAACAGTTTCTCCTCAACTACCTCTTAGCCTTCTACCTCTTACCTTAAATCCACACCTCCTGGTTATTGACCCTGCTACTAATGGAAAAAATGCATTTCTATCCACCCCATCTATGCACCTTATAATCTTATACACCTTCATCAGGTTCCCCCTCAACCTTCGCTGCTCGAAGGAAATCAGCCCCAGCCTATCCAGTCTTTCCTCGTAGCTCAGACCCTCCAGCCCAGGCAGCATCCTGGTAAATCTCCTCTGCACCCTCTCCAGTGCAATCACACCCTTCCTATAATGTGGAGGCCAGAGCTGCATGCAGTACTCCAGTCGTAGCCTAACCAGCGATTTATACAGTTCCAGCAAAACCGCCCTCTTGTATTCAATACCTCGGCTAATTAAGGCAAATATCCCTTATGCCTTCTCAGCTCCCTTGTCTACCTGCCCTGCCATCTTCAGGGACCTGTGAATATGCACTGCAAGGTCTCTCTGATATTCAGTACATTCCAGAGTTCTACCATTCATAGTGTTAAGTTTTGCCTTGTTAGCCCTTCCTTCCTTCTCTCTTTCTTTCTTTCTGTCTTTCTTTCGCTTTCTCTCTCTCTCTCTCTCTCTCTCTTTCTCTATTTCTCTCTTTCTTTCTGTCCATCTTTCTCGCTCTCTTATCATAGAATTTACAGTGCAGAAGGAGGCCATTCGGCTCATCGAGTCTGCACCGGCTCTTGGAAAGAGCACCATACCCAAGGTCAACACCGCCACCCTATCCCCATAACCCAGTAACCCCACCCAACACTAAGGGCAATTTTGGACACTAAGGGCAATTTATCATGGCCAATCCACCTAACCTGCACATCTTTGGACTGTGGGAGGAAACCGGAGCACCCGGAGGAAACCCACGCACACATGGGGAGGATGTGCAGACTCCGCACAGACAGTGACCCAAACCGGAATCGAACCTGGGACCCTGGAGCTGTGAAGCAATTGTGCTATCCACAAGGCTACCGTGCTGCTCTTTCTCTCTTTCTTTCTATCTCTCTCTCTCTCTCTCTTTGTCTCTCCTTCTCTCTTTCTTTCTCTCCCTCTTTCACTCTCTCTTTCTCTCCTTTCTTTCTCTCCTTTCTTTCTTTCTTTTTCTTTATGTTTCCCCTCTCCTTCCTCTCATTTCTCCTGGCACTTGATGCTGAACTGACGTGGACATTCAAGTCAACAGAAAACACAGGAGTAAGGGCATTGTTGGTGATAAATTCATGGGGATGTGTTCCCTCTCCTTGGGGATAATGTGCAATGAAAGATTGTCAGGTGAAATACAGGTGCAAAGCAGTTGCAGTATAGGTGGGTTTGGAAATGTTGTTTTATTCGCTCGTGGGGTGCGAGCACCATTGGGTTCAACCAATTAAACTGTTACCTTGTTTGTACCAACGCGGTCATGTCTGTTTTGTGACTGGAGGTTCTATCATGCCTGTAGGCCAACAGGCTACTGAACAGGAGGTTAAATTTAAACAGCATCAACCAAATTAGCTCACACTTTGGGCACCCATTAGTTTTATCCAGTTAGTAATGATCTGCGTCAAATTTTAAGAGTTACTTAAAAGTGGCCTGGAGCAACCAGGATCCTTTGTAATCATTCAGGCTTGTGGGCCTCTCTTGGGGGCACGATGAGTTGAACCTTTAGTTGGCAGGTGTAAAAATTGCATTGTTACAAAACTCTGGCCCACTGTAACGGAGCCAACATCTGACACCAGTCACCCTCCTATTTTTGCACCTTTTTTGAGTTCACGACATTGGTGGCGTTCACAGTTTGAACCAAAGTACAGAACATGCTAGCTCCTCCATCAAAACCCTGGCCATCCAGGGGGGTGAGCACCTTTCCCAGCGAACAAAAAGAAGAACATTGGGGAAAATTAAAGAAAAAGAGCAGCGAGGTTTAGAATGAGTCCTCCGCATGCACTTTGTTGGAGCTTTTCAAAAGATACTTGCCTGTGCACAACATTGCAGGTTTCATATTATGTTAAGAAATGCAACAAGACCTGCTGTGTCAAAGTTGATGTTGTTATATCTCGGGTCCTTGATCAGAAAAGGTTGGACAAGTCGCAGTTTATGACGAGCTGCTCATTTTATACAGAAGGTAAAAAATGCATCACGAGTGCGATGCTTATGGTAGAAGTTTGTTAAAGGGTGCTCCTTATTACACACATTTGTAAGCCTCTGTTCGCGAATTGTACATGACTGTTCAAGCTTTATGAGCTGTTCTCTTTTGAAGCACTGCATTTACAATCACAACAATTACACAAATGATACTTTAATATGGCATCTTCTGTTCGCATTCTTGAGTGCAGTTTTGCAATTCCTTTTCAATTGCTGGCCTGTCCTTCTGTCCACATGCTATTGCTCCCCAGGTCAATGTCACCTCTTTTAATCAGTTTGCGGCCAATTTCTTTCAAAGTAATTTTCTCCTCCGCACCTTCCTCTGACCCCTGCACTTCTTCATCGCTGACAGAACAGGTGATTCAAAGGCTCCTGCCTCCCCTTTGAGTTTTCTCCGACCTTCCGGGGAAATCTCCCGTCCACGACTCAACCGGACAGCCTGACACCGAGAGCATGGAGCGTGAAGCTACCAGCATCTGTTGAAGTGCACTGAGAATTCAGCTTGTCAAAGAGCTTGGATACCAGTGCATCCTTGAGGTCACACATTAGGAAATGTGTGGGATGGCAGCCTGGCTGTGCAAAACCCCACATTTTGTTTCATTTGTGTGGTGGAAGAAAGTTAATTTTCTACCCTTGCTTGCAAAGAGTGCTGGCCAGCTCCTCTCCAACAGCACAGTTACAGGTAGCAGCATGTGGAGAAAGCACCAAGATTGCTCCACAGTCAAATTTACCTCCCGGTCGTACCTTTGCTTTACACAGCATGTAACCACAAAGAAAAGCCAGCGAGAATTTGAAACTGAGCGCCATAGGCGTATGAGTATAGTGGTCAAAATCGACAACCTCGTCTCGACATCTATGTATTTTTTTGTAACTGATTTAATTTTGAAACAGAACTTTATGAGGCCAATAGCTGTGGTCATCAGTGCTTGAGTCGGTGATAAATTTAGATTTAATATTAAGATTTTGTCGTGCAGAAAAGGATTCAACAAAAGTTCAAATCAATCGCATGACTTTGTTGAATTCGAGTAGTTTCTCGCTACTTTGTAAGAAGTCTTACAACACCAGGTTAAAGTCCAACCGGTTTGTTTCGAGTCACGAGCTTTCGGAGCGCAGCTCCTTCCTCAGACGAATGGATTCAGCTGAGGAAGGAGCTGAGCTCCGAAAGCTAGTGACTCGAAACAAACCTGTTGGATTTTAACCTGGTGTTGTAAGACTTCTTACTGTGCCCACCCCAGTCCAACGCCAGCATCTCCACATCATCGCTAGTTAGTGTCAGACCTTTGTGACACCTTTGTGACCTTTCAGTCCCGCCAAACTCTGCAGCGTTTTGCTAGGTACACCCGTCACGGGAAGGGGAGGGAAGGGTGGTGGTCACCTTTAGCGGGACTGGAATATCCTACCAGTGAGAAGGGTTGGAAAATCCGGCCCTGAGTTACCACACTTTTAAACCAGAATATCTAACGGTTTGTTAAAGTCAATGTGAGTCTAAGATGGATATTGGGATAGATGGGACATTATTGAGTTTGATGTTTTGTCACATGTTGTATTTGTTTTGATGGCTTCAGTTAGGGCTGCAATAAAGGAGATTTGGGAGAATAGAATCACAATGTTGTGCTCATTTGCGACAAGCGTGAGGTTGAATTAGGCGGAACGGTGCTTCAGTCGATAATGAAGGGTCAGAGAGATCTTTAAAGGAATATTCGAGGACAGATGCATTTTCCGAAAAATTCAGCCCAGAACAAAGAAATAGAGCCTCTAATGCAGCCCTAATGAATGTGATGTCAACAGACCGATCTCAAATGTGCAAAGTAACACTTTTTGCCCAACACCTTCCTCAGGCAAAGGACCGGAGACAATTTATGCCGGACAAAAACTCAATGACAATGACTGGCACACAGTTCGAGTGGTTCGTCGAGGTAAAAATCTGAAGCTGATGGTCGATGAAGTGACGGCGGAAGGTACCGTCATTTTGTTTCCTCTAGTTTTCAATTGTTTGATAAAATTCAAACTAAGAATGGATGAAATAGTCTCCAAGGACATTTAATGAATTTGTAGCTGTTTTCATTTGAATCAATTTTAATAATTGTTTAGTACGCGATGTACCCTGAGTCTAGGTTACTTGTACAGCAAAAGTGGCCCTTTAGCACTTCCATTGCTTGCTGGTGGATAAATGAATTGCCCTGCGAGTGAAGAGCTCTACAATCCAGGAACGTCTCTGAGGTTCGATGGAGATCCAACCTCACAGCGCCAGGGGCCCGGGTTCGAACCTGGTCTTGGGTGACTGTGTGGAGTTTGCACATTCTCACCCGTGTCCGAGTGGGTGTCCTCCGGGTACTCTGGTTTCCTCCCACAATCCAAAGATTTACCGGTTAGGTGGGTTCTGGGGATAGGGCCGAGGTTGGTTGCTCTTCCGGAGGATCGGTGCAGACTCGATAGTCCAAATGGCCTCCTGCACTGTCGGGATTCTATGGATTCTGTGCATCTGCGCCACATACACCAAGGTGCTGGGTTTGGTGTTTATCTCATCCTGCCTCGTGTGCAGATACAGCAATAGTTTGAATGAATGCAACATTTACTGGGACACAGAGCAAAGAAAATCATTCAAACAAAACATTAATGTTAATTTCTAGAGCGATCCAGTCAAAGGCAGTTATGTTAAAGTTCTGTTAAACTTGTATCGAACTCTGGTCACACCACAAAAAGGGGCACGGTGAACAGCTCATGTCTCCATGTTATCAAAAGGATACAGGGAAACTGGAAAATATGTTTTTTTTAAAAAGCAGTCACTTGAATAATACCAGAACTGTGAGCGTTTATCAGGAAAGATTGAACACATTGGGGTTCATTTCTCAAGAATGTAGAACATACAAGATATGAGTGGTAGACGTCTTTAAGATTATGAAAGGGTTTGATGGAGTGGATGGAGTGAAGGTGTTGCCACTTGCAGCGGAGATCAGAACATGGGGTCATGAATATAAAATAGAGTGGAATTTAGTGTTGGCAACAGGAGTCCCACACATGGTTGGCAAACTGTGCGAAACTCTAGGTTGATTTGTTCGGAGATGCCCAACGCAACAGAAGTACAATCAGGCACTTACCTGGACAATGCCGGGATTTCCATTCAATCAAGGCCCCAGTTGGCCAGGAATCCTGCCCCCAAGAGCTTGCCACACAATCAGAGGATAGCAGCTCTTCCCAGTACCGGGAGTGCTGACTGTTGCCATGGACGCACTGAAGTCTTCGCCAGGGACCTTTGCTGGATCCTTAGAGACAGGTAAGTGTCGGAGATTCGGGGGTCATCAGGACTGGGTCACCATCGATGCGGGGTAGGGGAGGGGAGGTCGGATGCAAGGGCAGGGGGTGTCATTCAATGACCAGCCCTGACCCTTCCCGATGCCAGGTTCCTTGATTGGGAACTGAGTGCCGGTGAATGAGACGCCCCTTCCGACGAGGCTGCAGGCAAACCTGACAGAGCTTTCCCGGTGGCTTCCTGGAGGCGCGGGAGACCCATGCGTGTCCCGTTAAATCCCTGAGCCGCTGTTAAATCCCAGTGGGCTCAGGGATGATTGCTCCTGAGCGGCCCACCAGTGAACCTAACTGACTGCCACAGTGGGCTGAATTCCCGGTTGGGCCGTTCCTCTCCATCACTAAACGTGTGACAGTTTTCCTGCAGCCAGGAATCAGTTATGGGAAATCCCACCCGATTTTTCGGACACAGCTGCCATCCTGCTCACTCCAGTGGGTTCCATTAGATTCCACCCAAAGTCACTCATAAGTCCCATAGAGAATTCAGGAGACACTGCTGTACCAAGGGAGCCGTCAGAATGTGGGCCTCACGACTGCTAGATAACTGGCAGCATGGTAGCACAGTGGTTAGCACCAGGCAACCGGGTTTGATTCCCGGCTTGAGTCACTGTCTGTGCGGAGTTTTTTTTTTTATTCGTTCATAGGATGTGGGCATCGCAGGCTATGCCAGCATTTATTGCCCATCCCTAATTGCCCTTGAGAGGGCAGTTAAGAGTCACACACATTCTCCCCGTGTCTGCGTGGGTTTCCTCCGGATGCTCCGGTTTCCTCCCGCAAGTCGCGAATGACGTACTTGTTAGGTAATTTGGACATTCTGAATTCTCCCTCAGTGTACCTGAACAGGCGCCGGAGTGTGACGACTAGGGGATTTTCACAGTAACTTCATTGCAGTGTTAATGTAAGCCTACTTGTGACACTAACTGACACCAATATAGATTATTATTATAATGAAGATTATTATTCTTATTATAGTTGAGGTGACCAGCATAGGTTCGTTTAAGAGGAAGTTAGATGGACAAAAGTGAGAGGAAGGAATGGAAGGATATGATGATTGAGTTTGTTGTATCTGTAAAACCATCAGTTTATGAATGAAAATTTTTACCCAGGTGCTCTTATTTGCAAGATGAACGAAGGACAAAACTGGTATAAATACAATACACTCTTTATTGAACACAATTACTCACAGAATATATTCCACAGGTACCCAAGATTAGTTCATACTGCCTGCAAATATGGCTTGGTAGGGCTGTGAATCTGACCCTTGAGTCCCTCTGGTCCGTCATCACAATGGTGATTCTCGCTGGCAGTATCTTCCTTCCTTCTCTTGTCTGGTATGGTCGGACTATGTCACCTCCCACATCGAATCTTCGCTCCCCAGGTGTCCCGAGTGTCTATTTTTATCCCCCTTTGCTTTGAGCTCTTTTACCACTTCCTGTGGCCTTCTGCCAATGGGGTATGGAGAGGGGCGTTTCAGTGTTCAGTGATCCGACTGATGCCCGATTGTCAGGACACCTGGGCCCACCCCAGGTGTCATCTCCAGTGGCGTTATTCGCACATACACCTTTGCCAAATACGGTAACGACGGGAATTCTTGTCGCCCCAGAGTCTGGCTCAATCTGGACTTTCAACAATAGATCGGTGCGTATCAATCGGATCGATTATCTCTTGATGGCCGATTGACAGGGCAATCCGGACATCCGAATCTGGCCTTTAGTGTATTCGAACTTTGCCGCTTCGATTCCCATGGGATTATGTGGTAGAGTGACTATGGCTTGGTTTAAACCACCCAATTCTTTAATGTAAAATACCCAATTTAATCAGGCCTAAAGCACGGCCTTGCCAGGTTACCACAAGTTCAACGAAGAAGAGTATACAGGGGAAAAGGGAGACAGTGGCGTAGCGGTAATATCACTGTCCTGCTAATCCTGAGGCTTTGGCTTGGGGCCTGGGTTCAAACCCCACAACAGCATTTGGTGGATTTTATATGGGACATAAACACTGATATGAGCCAGTTAGGCTGAATGGGCTGCTTCTAAGCTTTGCAACATTTACACAGTGCACCATCTCGCTACCACCTAGATGCCTTTTTCGTTCAGGATCTTTCAAATTAACTTTCTTCGAGTTATTTCTGAACTCGGTGAAAAGTTTCATGAACAGCCTGACATATCCGATGGTCTTTTTTGAAGGATACATTTTGGTTGAAGTGCCAACCTTCTGACTCCGAGACCTACTGACCCAGGAAACTTTCACCTCTGTTATGGGCCAGGGTTTAGAGAACCCCAAAGTATGTCATGGAGTTCACCTGACCCACACGTTTTAATAGATTGTGGTATGGGGAGCACAAGGGCCCACTCTACAGGTGTGATGCAACAGAGAGCTAAAGTATTTTAAAAAGAAAACCATGTTTATTTATGAATCCAGTTAACACTTTATAAACCCACAGTAAACATCTTAACAACTATCAACACCAATAATCCCCACAGATACAATATTCTATAAGTAACCCTTCATAACTTTCCTAACAACAGCCATACATTAAACACTTTTCAAAGAAAGACAGCAGGTTTAAATGCTCTACAGAAACAGGTATTACTTTGAAATCCTCAAATGAGCTGAAGACAGTCTGTAGCTTGTAGAGAGAGATCATTATACAGCTGCTTGCTGTGTCTGCAGCTGTCCAGCTCTGAAAATGAAACTTAAACACACACTGAAGCTGCCTGCTCATAAACGAAAGTAAAAGCAGACAGACCAGCCCAGCTCCACCCACACTCTGACATCACTGCAGCTATTTGATAAACACCCATTTCTTAAAGGTACATTCACGACAGCTATTTGATAAACATCCATTTCTTAAAGGTACTCTCACATGACACCTCCGAGACCCATTTCCCCTGTTGCAAACCTTGCCTTCTAATTCTGCTTGTTCTCTGATAATCGCTGCAAGGTTGAAGTCTTTTTTTACCCTGAGGAAGCAATCTGTAAGTGCCTGCTGGATACGGGTACTATCCCTCACCGGCAGTGGTTACTTTTCTCTCAGAGCTCTAGCCAACAGTTTCATCTGTGGCTGGGTGGGGAGCCTTCTTGCCTTTGAGTCAGAAGGTTGTTGACTCAGGCCCTACTCCAGAACAAAATCTAGGTGATGCTCCAGTGCAGTGCTGAGAGAGTGTTGCAGTCTTCATGCCATGACACTGTTTTGGGAAAAAGTCCCAAGTAGCACCACTAAGTGGGGGAAGACAGTAGCAGAGTGGTATTTTCACAAGACTAGTAATCCAGAGACCGCAGAACCGGTTTTGACTCACACCACGGTACTTGGTAAAGTTTGAATTCAGTAAAAATCTGGAATTAATATAAGTCTAATGATGACCATCGAACCATTGTCGATAGTTGTAAAATGCCATCTAAAGTCCTTTAGGGGAAGTTACCTGCTCTGGCCTACATGTGACTCCAGCAATGCACCCTCTGCAAACCACTCCGTTCAAGGGCAATTTATAATAATCTTTATTATTGTCACAAGTAGGCTTATGTTACACTGCAATGAAGTTGCTGTGAAAATCCCCGAGTCGCCACATTCCGTCGCCTGTTCGGGTACACGGAGGGAGAATTCAGAATGCCCAATTCACTTAACAAGCGCGTCTTTCGGGACTTGTGGGAGGAAACCGGAGCACCCGGAGGAAACCCACGCAGGCACGGGGAGAACGTGCAGACTCCGCACCGACAGTGACCCAAGCCGGGAATCGAACCTGGGACCCAGGCGCTGTGAAGCAACAGTGCTAACCATTGTGCTACCGTGCCGCCCATCCCTCCTTTTAGGGATGGTCAGCAAATGCTGACCTTTCCAGCGATGCCCACATCTATGAATGAATTTTTAAAAACAGAATTCCTTGTTATTACATTGCTGTTTGTACAAACCTGCTGAGTGTAAATTGGCTCCCACAAATCCTTCATTAC
Source organism: Scyliorhinus torazame (assembly GCF_047496885.1). Lineage (NCBI taxonomy): Eukaryota > Metazoa > Chordata > Chondrichthyes > Carcharhiniformes > Scyliorhinidae > Scyliorhinus > Scyliorhinus torazame. The sequence continues at coordinate 383,714,026 of NC_092708.1, forward strand.
AACAGCAGCTACACTGCAAAAAAAAAGCATTTTGGGCTGTCCTGAGGTCAAACAGAATTAAATAGATGCAAGTCAACATGATTCTAAAACCAGAGGCTAGATGGCCAATCTGAAATTGCTGTACTGACATATTAAGGTAAAAATGGCTTTATTTGGCACAATTCAGCCACCGCATTGCGCACGATGCAGAGCTGGGCACAAAGGGTGATTCCCAGGAGAGCCCCAAATCGGGCTTCGCGTCAGGATCTGGGCCCATCGCGAGTCTGACTTGCTACACCCGCCAAGATGTGGATCATGCCCTCGCGGTGCGTGATCCGGACAATGACATTCCAATGAGCTATTATGCTCATTTAAATATCCCACTCCTGCTTTAACTTGGCGCCCGGGAGTGAACGGCCGTGCCCGCGAGGCCTCAACCCGGCGCCTATTTGTACCGGTTTCCATACCATGGACCAGGCATCATGGAAACTCGGGGGGGGGGGCGGTCTTGGTGGCTATTAGAGCCCCCTGGGTAGTTGGGGACTGGGAAGGGTATTAGATGGCACTATCCTGGTACCCGGACACCCTGACAGTGACACTGGGCACCCTGGCAGTGCCAATGTGCCCAGGTGCCTGTTTGACACTGCCAAGGGTCAGGCCAAGAACGGGGCCATGCCCATGAAAGGGGGTATGAAGGCGCTGCAGGAAGATTGGGCTGGTGAAGGGGGTGGGGTCCTGAAAGTGGAGTGGGGTGGCGTGTGGAGATCAGGGCATCCATGCAAAATGGACCCCGATCTGTGAGGAGCTGGTCGCACCAGCGCATTCAATTCCCCAGTACAGGACCAAATTCTTAGTGTGGCCTCGACCAGGGAGAAACTCCCCAAGGCACCAAAATATGACAGATTGCTATTGAATAGTGGTCTGTATCTCGACACTGTAGCCATCGCAAAACACCCGTGAAAAGCAAAACTAATACCAAAATATCTCCCCTGTTCACAAATACCAAACTGTCTCCTCTGTACACAAATACCAAACTATCTCCCCTGTTCACAAATACCAAACTATCTCCTCTGTTCACTAATACCAATCTGACTCCCCCGTACACAAATACCAAATGATCTCCTCTGTACACAAATAGCAAACTATCTCCCCTGTTCACAAATACTAAATTATCTCCACTGTACACAAATACCGAACTATCTCCTCTGTACACCAATACCAAACTGTCTCCCCTGTTCACAAATACCAAACTATCTCTTCTGCACACAAATACCAAACTATCTCCTCTGTACACAAATACCAAACTATCTCCTCTGTACACAAATACCAAACTATTTCCTCTGTACACAACTACCAAACTATCTCTTCTGCACACAAATACCAAACTGTCTCCTCTGCACACAAATACCAAACTATCTCCTCTGCACACAAATACCAAACTGTCTCCCCTGTTCACAAATACCAAACTATCTCCTCTGTACACAAATACCAAACTGTCTCCCCTGTTCACTAATACCAAACTATCTCCTCTGTACACAAATACCAAACTGTCTCCTCTGCACACAAATACCAAACTATCTCTTCTGTACACAGATGTCAATCTGACTCCCCTGTACACAAATACCAATCTGACGTCCCAGTACACAAATACTAATGTAACTCCCTGTACACAAATACTAATCTGACTTCTCTGCACACAAATACCAATGTAACTTCCCTGAACACAAATACCAATCTGACTCTCCTGTACACAAATACCAATCTGACTCCCGAGTACACAAATATCAAACTATCTCCTCTGTACACAAATACCAAACTATCTCCTCTGCACACAAATACCAAACTATCTCCTCTGTATACAAACACCAAACTAACTCCCCTGTACACAAATGCTAATCTGACTTCCCTGTGCACAAATACTAATCTGACTGCTCTGTACACAAATACCAAATCTGACTCCCCTGTACACAAATACCAATCTGACTTCCCTGTACACAAATAGCAATCTGACTTCCCTGTACACAAATACCAATCGGACTTACCTGTACACAAATACTAATCTGACTTCTCTGAACACAAATACCAATCTGTCTCCCCTGTACACAAATACCAATGGGTCTCCCCTGTACACAAATACCAATCTGACTTCCCTGTACACAAATACTAATCTGACTTCCCTGTACACAAATACCAATCTGCCTCCCCTGTTCACAAATACTAATCTGACTTCCCTGTACACAAATACCAATCTGACTCCCCTGTACACAAATACCAATCTGCCTCCCCTGTTCACAAATACCAATCTGACTCACCTGTACACAAATACCAATCTGATCCCCCTATACTCAAATACCAATCTGACTCCCCTGTACACAAATACAAATCTGACTTTCCTGTACACAAATACTAATCTGTCTCCACTGTACACAAATACTAATCTGTCTCCACTGTACACAAATACCAATCTGACTTCCCTGTACACAAATACTAATCTGACTTCTCTGTACACAAATACCAATCTGTCTTTTCTGTACACAAATACCAATCTGACTTCCCTGTACACAAATACTAATCTGACTTCTCTGTACACAAATACCAATCTGTCTCTTCTGTACACAAATATCAATCTGACTCCCCTGTACACAAATACCAATCTGACTTCCCTGTACACAAATACTAATCTGTCTCCCCTATACACAAATACCAATCTGACTCCCCTGTATACAAATACAAATCTGACTTTCCTGTACGCAAATACTAATCTGTCTCCACTGTACACAAATACCAATCTGACTTCCCTGTACACAAATACTAATCTGACTTCTCTGTACACAAATACCAATCTGTCTCTTCTGTACACAAATACCAATCTGACTTCCCTGTACACAAATACTAATCTGACTTCTCTGTACACAAATACCAATCTGTCTCTTCTGTACACAAATATCAATCTGACTTCCCTGTACACAAATACCAATCTGACTCCCCTGTACACAAATACTAATCTGTCTCCCCTGTACACAAATACCAATCTGTCTCTTCTGTACACAAATACCAATCTGACTTGCCTGTACACAAATACTAATCTGACTTCTCTGTACACAAATACCAATCTGACTCCCCTGTACACAAATACCAATCTGACTCGCCTGTACACAAATACCAATCTGTCTCTTCTGTACACAAATACCAATCTGTCTCTTCTGTACACAAATACCAATCTGACTCCCCTGCACACAAATACCAATCTGTCTCTTCTGTACACAAATACCAATCTGTCTCCCCTGTACACAAATACCAATCTGTCTCTTCTGAACACAAATACCAATCTGTCTCCCCTGTACACAAATACCAATCTGTCTCTTCTGTACACAAATACCAATCTGTCTCCCCTGTACACAAATACCAATCTGACTCGCCTGTACACAAATACCAATCTGACTTCCCTGTACACAAATACCAATCTTACTTCCCTGTACACAAATACTAATCTGTCTCCCTTATACACAAATACCAATCTGACTCCCCTGTACACAAATACGAATCTGACTTTCCTGTACGCAAATACTAATCTGCCTCCACTGTGTACAAATACCAATCTGACTGCCCTGTACACAAATACTAATCTGACTTCTCTGTACACAAATACCAATCTGTCTCTTCTGTACACAAATACCAATCTGACTTCCCTGTACACAAATACTAATCTGACTTCTCTGTACACAAATACCAATCTGACTCCCCTGTACACAAATACCAATCTGTCTCCCCTGTACACAAATACCAATCTGACTCGCCTGTACACAAATACCAATCTGTCTCTTCTGTACACAAATACCGATCTGTCTCTTCTGTACACAGATACCAATCTGTCTCCCCTGTACACAAATACCAATCTGACTCGCCTCTACACAAATACCAATCTGACTCCCCTGTACACACATACTAATCTGTCTCCCCTGTACACAAATACCAATCTGTCTCTTCTGTACACAAATACCAATCTGTCTCTTCTGTACACAAATACCAATCTGTCTCCCCTGTACACAAATACCAATCTGACTCGCCTCTACACAAATACCAATCTGACTCCCCTGTACACACATACTAATCTGTCTCCCCTGTACACAAATACCAATCTGTCTCTTCTGTACACAAATACCAATCTGTCTCTTCTGTACACAAATACGAATCTGACTCTAATGTACACAAATACCAATCTGACTTCTCTGTACACAAATACCAATCTGGCTCTCTTTGCACAAATACCAATCTGACTCCCCTGTGCACAAATAGCAATCTTACTCTCTTTGCACAAATACCAATCTGACTCCCCTGTACACAAATACCAATCTGAGTCCCCTGTACACAAATACCAATCTGACTCTAATGTACACAAATACCAATCTGACTTCTCTGTACACAAATACCAATCTGGCTCTCTTTGCACAAATACCAATCTGACTCCCCTGTGCACAAATAGCAATCTTACTCTCTTTGCACAAATACCAATCTGACTCCCCTGTACACAAATACCAATCTGACTCCCCTGTACACAAATACCAATCTGACTCCCCTGTACGCAAATACCAATCTGACTCCCCTGTACACAAATACCAATCTGACTCCCCTGTACACAAATACCAATCTGTCTCCCCTTTACACAAATACCAATCTTACTCTTTTTGCACAAATGCCAATCTGGTTCCCCTGCACACAATTACCAATCTGTCTCCCCTTTACACAAATACCAATCTGGCTCTCTTTGCACAAATACCAATCTTACTCTTTTTGCACAAATGCCAATCTGGTTCCCCAGTACACAAATTCAAAGCTGCAAGGAATCTTTGCAGGATGGGATGTCCCTTGCTGCTTTGAGTTGTGTTTGGCCTCAGCCCAACACAAAGGCACCTTTGCAAGAAAGCAAGATCCCCAGTGATCCTTTTGACTTTTCAAAATGCCTCAGTAATGTAAACAGACAACACTCTCATATCGGCAACATTGATCATAATATAAATAACGTAAGCTCGCACACAAAGCGCAGTCAAGACCTAGAACTGTCTTGCTTGGAAAGGCTATCAACGGTGGATCATTTGGAAACTTTAGGACCGAGAACTGTATTCCTCTGTTCCCACCCTCAATCTCCTAACATTCAAATTTAGCAAATGGGGTGCGGAGATCTGCATCTGCTGAACGTACGTCTGGCGCCGGCCAGGTGTGAGGTTGGCAGGTAACTGTGGTTTGATGGGTGCGTGCTGGAAATGCTGCGTTTGAGATCAGTGTGCCTGTGGAATAATCACGAATTCACCTTCTCAGTTAGGCTGTCACTGAGTGGAGAGAAAGGGCTGGATTCTCCGATTCTGAGGCTATGTCCGGAGCATGTGTCCAGTATTACGGCCAATAAGTCGGCGCCGTCCCCGCACCGATGCTCCGCCCGGTGGGGGGCTAACAGCCACGCCACATTAAATCCCCGGCTTTCCCTGCAGGTACAGGCGGAGAATTGCCGGGTCTGTGGCCGCGCATGCACACAGCGACGACCTGCAGCGGTCACACGGTATTACAGGGCGCCGGCCGCACACGGACACCGCCTGCCAGATAGTGCCCCCCGTAACCCCCCCCTCACTACCCCCAGACCACCCGCCACCAGTCCCCCCAGCCCCCGCCAAAGCCCCCTGGCTAAAGGAGCCCCTCGACTGCAGCGGCGCTGGACACGGTCCGCAGCCGTCACGCCAGGTTGACAAAACTTCAGACCACAAGTGATCCACGGCGTCGGGAAGCCGGAGCATCGGGGGGGGGGGGGCCTTCAGGTGGTGTCCTGAGGCCGTCCCAACAGTGTGCGGCGTGCTCAGCGATGACGCTGTTTTGGAGGGGGTGGAGCATCCGAAAACAGGCGTCAAAAGTGATTCTCCGCCCACTCGCCGAATGCGATTGGAGAAACCCGCCCAAAGCCTTTCTCAGCTTCCTTACCCACCTTTCTCAGGAGTGACAAAGAATTAGCCGGAGTGAAAGGGGGTTGGGCGGAGAGCACGGAACAGATGTTTGCCCGTTATGCTCTCCACCCGATACTCAGTGGCAATGACTGCACCGAACAACCAGCAGGAGTGATTCTGTTCATGTTGCATCCCTGCTTGTGCTCAATATCACTCCTGTTTCAGGACTATTTTGGACGACACCTTTCACGCTGGACTTTGCTTTTAATTGGCGAGCCGCAATAAGGATCAATGGCTTGGAAAAAATAGAAGTGATGCTGAAGTGATAAGAGGGCAGCCAAAGCTTGAATAGTTTTGGATTAGTAGTTGAGGGGTTGGTGGGGGGTGGGGGGGTGGGGGGGTTGCAGGTAGGTATTAGTCATTACGCTGGTCCCTTGGCGCTGCCCCGATGGGCAGGCTCGAAACTTTGAAGAAGCACCAGCTCTTCAGCCGCTTCCTGAGATTGGACAGTCAGCTACCAATACTCTAACAAAGTGCAGCACTATATTATATTTACAATACAGAGACGAGCCAGTATTTATACCCATGCAAACCTCCTCCCAACTTTTTCAGCTAACCCTGGACAATATCTTCTCTGCTTTGAAAGATTCCAAAGCACCGGGGCCATTTGCGGGCGGTGCGTCCTGCCGGAAGTGGTCAATAAGTAGGCCATTGTGGGAGAGTTGGACGCTGCTCAGCCAGATGGAAAGTGCGAGGATGCCTTAAAGTGGAGACCGTGTGGGAGACGTCCTGAGGGTTGAATGAAAAGGAGGACCCAGAGCTGTTAGGGTCAGAAGTGCGGACGAGAAACCACCTCATCACAAAATGTTTCTTGCCACAGCTCTGCCCATTGCAGCCTTGAAGCTGGATGATAGTGCCGTGGACAGCGGCCTCAGATGTCCCTGTTGATGCCCTGTCGTGCCCAGCTTCTGACACAGCCTGGAGGCCTGTGTGCCTTCTGCAAGGTTCTGTCGCTGGTGCACAATTACGGGCTGATTGCCATTCCAGATACCTGGGTTGGCCACCTGCCACAGGCGGACTGGTAACCTCTGCTCCAGAGAGCCTCATGGAAATCTCCTGGAGGCAAAAGCACATTGGACAACAGAGATAACGAACCTCCTTTAAGTTTTCTAGGCCCCCCTCCCCCCTTCACCCCTCACCTAAATCTAATATCTAATTCCTCGAGGTTGGTAAGATTCTGCCTCCATCAGCATAACCTTCTATTCCTTTCTCCCTCATGTAATTATCCTTCTCTTTAAATGCATCCATGTTATTGACCTATGTGGCGAGTCCCACATTCTAGCCATTTTCTAAGTATCGGAGCAATGTCTATTCATGGTGTACAGAGTAGCTCTGATGTCGGACTGAGGGTGATCAATCTTTACAGACCTCAAAGGTATACAATTATTCAAGGAGTAATTCATTGCATTTTCCCAATCATTTAAATGTTCAATGAAGAAAGGTCTCCCTTCAGTTGCTGCAGAGGCAACTGTCCAGGCTGAATCACAGGAGTCTCCACAGGCCTCCCTCACCAATACGCCTCTCTTTTCCACTTCCGCAGGCGAGAAATGAAAGACAAGACATGGGTTTATATGGCACTTTCACAACTTCAAGACATTCAATTTGCTTCACGGATAATTAAATAGGGAGATCCTGCAGACTAATTGTGGGGAGGATAGTGGTCTGGTGCTAATGTGGGGCAGCACGGTAGCACATCTGGTTAGCACTGTGGCTTCACAGCGCCAGGGTCCCAGGTTCGATTCCCCGCTGGGTCACTGTCTGTGTGGAGTCTGCACGTTCTCCCCGTGTCTGGGTGAGTTTCCTCCGGGTGCTCCGGTTTCCTCCCACAGTCTAAAGATATGCAGGTTAGGTGGATTGGCTATGATAAATTGCCCTTAGAGTCCAAAAATAAAACAAGGTTGGTAATGTAATGTCACTGAGCCAGTAATCCAGAAGCCCAGGCTAATCTTCTGTAGTCAGAGGTTCATATCCCACCATGGTGCCTGGAGTATAAATTCATTTAAATCTGGAATTGAAAGTTAATCACAGTAACGGTGATCGTGGAGCTACCATCGATTGTTGCAGAAACCCACCTGGTTCACTGAAGCTCCTTTCGGGAAGGAAATCTGCCGCCCTTACCCGATCTGGCCGGCATGTGGGTCCAGACCTGCAGCAATGTGGGTGTCTCCTAACTGCCCATCTGAAATGTCCCAGACAGCCCATTCAGTTCAAGGACAATTCGGGATGGGCAACCCTTGATGGCGATGCATGAAAGAATAAAATAGATTATTTTTTAAAGTTGCTGATGCAATTACGTAGCTCACAGTTGCTCGCAGCAAGATTTCCAGAAACAGCAATGGGTTATGGCCAGATTTTATTTCATGCGATGATTGGGGGATAAATTTTGGCCACTGCATGAGGAGAACTCTCTGCTCTTCTTCGAATAGCAGCGTGGGAGAGGGTAGGCAGGGCCTCAGTGTCAATGCAGACTTCTGGGTGCAACCCTGAATTATACGCTCCAATCTCTAGAGGGGGCCTTGAACGCCCAGCCTTCCGACCCCAAAGTCAGAGTACAACCAGCTGAGTCATGGCTGATGCTTCATATCTGACCCTCCAAATCACCCATTCGGCCCATCGAGTCAACACCAACCCTCTGAAAGAGCACCCGACCTAGCCCCCCCCCCCCCCCCCCCCCCCCCCCCCCCCCCCCCCCCGCTATCCCTATAACCTCATAACTCCACCTAACCTTTGGGCAATTTAGGGAACCTTTGGACACCAAGAGGCAATTGATCATGGCCAATCCACCTAACCTGTACACCATTGAACTGTGGGAGGAAACCAGAGCGCCCGGAGGAAACCCACGCAGACACGGGGAGAAAATGCAGACTCCGCATAGTCACCCAAGGTCGGAATTGAACCCGGATCCCTGCCGCTGTGAGGCAGCAGTGCTGACCACTGTGCCACTCGGAATGCAGAGCGAGGTTGTGCCAGCCTAGCATCCGGGTTGAAAGTCTGCCCCTGGATCTTTGCTGCTGTCAGTCACCATGGCCAAAATCCTCCGCCCTCGCTCGCGGTTGGGATTTCTCAGCCCCGCTGAAGCTTTTTGGCTGAAATTCCGAACTTCCCGTTCTCGTTCGCAACGGGTCCTGCCACGGCCGAGACCGGAGAATCCCACCCAGTGACTCTTGGAGGGATTTACAGCCCCTCCAAGGGGACCCACAATACTTCCCAAGGTGCAAAATCTGCCGAGCTTCATTATGAGTGTGCCACCCCCCTATTTACACCTATTTACACCTATAAGCATGAGCGAGCCCCCCAGGAGTTGCTTTATTCAAATCAGACGGATTTTATAAATTAGCACCACCTTCATTACGGGTTTGACATTTCGCTGAAGTAAAGTTGCCATAGGCCCCAAAGGCTGTTTTGCCCTTTGAGAGGAGAGCTGATTGGAGATGATTTAACATGAGGATCACCTCGGGTGTAAGGCTGAGAAAAGCTGGACTTTCATGAATAACTTCAGCCGGTACGGGAACTGAACCCACGCTGCTGGTCTCACTCTGCATCACGAACCAGCTGTCCAGCCAACTGAGCTAAACTGGCCCCCAGTTTGGTTCGCTGAAGTAACTCAAAGTTTTATTTTTTTCTTTTAGAACATACAGTGCAGAAGGAGGCCATTCAGCCCATCGAGCCTGCACTGACCCACTTAAGCCCTCACTTCCACCCTATCCCCGTAACCCAATAACCCCCCCTAACCTTTTTGGTCACTTAAGGGCAATTTATCATGGCCAATCCACCTCACCTGCACTTTGGACTGTGGGAGGAAACCGGAGCACCCGGAGGAAACCCACGCAGACACAGGGAGAACGTGCAGATTCCGCACAGACAGTGACCCAGCGGGGAATCGAACCTGGGACCCTGGTGCTGTGAAGCCACAGTGCTAACCACTTGTGCTACCGTGATGTCAGGTCAAAATAAATTAGTTGTGAAGCAGTGATCAGGAGAATGCAAAGCTTCTCAGGTCACTTTTAAACAGGATTTTAAACCTTCCCGGAATTTTTTCAACCGTATTGTCTCTCTCGGGGAGATGGGGAATGTTGAGGACCGTTGTAAGAGTTGATTGGATATCCTGTTCGATTCCCTGGTCAGAGAGCTGATCTAACCATTGCCAGGATCCGCCAGCAGATGGCATTTGGCGACTGCCAAGAGCTGGAATTTTGTCTCCGATGACAGCCTGGCACGATTGTTTAATCCTTTGCAACGCAGAAAAATCATTGAAATATGAGGTGTTGGGGATCGGGACAAAGCAAATCATGTTTGGCAGCATGTTATGCTTCGGAGTTAATTTCAATCCGCACGCAAAGGTGAAGTGAGAGTCAGCATGCGGCTGTGCGACCAGGGGTTGGGCCGGAGAAGGGTGGAGTGAGAAATTGAAAAAGAGGGAGAAGGAATGCCTTCATGTTGGAGTTTAATCCATCTCAAGTTCTCTGCAGTGGAATGGATAGATAAACCTTCCTTCCAAGCTTCCAAATTCATCCTCTTTCCGCCCCCCCCCCCTTCTCCCCCTCCCCCCCTTCTCCCCCCTCCCCATGTCCAATCCACAACAGACATCTCTTAGCTCCAATGACTCTGGGTGGGATTCTCCGTCCCACCAGCCCCGATTTCCGGCATGGCGTCCTCCGTTCCGGCATCCGGCCAACAGGGGGCGGGATTCTCTGATCCTGAGGCTCAGCGTTGACGCCGTCGTAAGCGCCGTCGCGTTTCTTGACAGCGTCAACATGGCCTCAGGAGCAGCAATTCTGACCCCTTCAGGGGGCCAACACGGCACCGGAGCGGCCCAATGGGTCGCCACAGGTCGTGCGCGGAGGCTCCCTTCTCCGCGCCGGCCCCGACGCAACATGGCGTAGGGCTACAGGGGCCAGGGCAGAACAAAAGAGGCCCCCAGCCCGAGAGGCCGGCCCGACGATCGGTAGGCGGGCCAGGCCACAGTGGAGGCCTCCCCCGGGGTCGGCCTCCCCCCCCCCCCCCCCCCCCCCCCCCCACCACCCCCCACACCCCCACCACCACCACCACCAGGCTGCCCCCAGATGCATCCACGCCGAGGTCCCGCCGGGTGAGAGCAGGTGTGGACGGAGCCGGCGGGACTCGGCTCTTTTAGCGTGGCCGCTCGGCCAATCCCGGGCCGAGAATCGCCGGGGGGGGGGGCCCCCATATTGCGGCCCCCGACCTGCACCGATGGCGCCGATTCTCCGCTCTCCAGTGAATCGGCGGACCGGCGTTGCGGTGGCGTGGCGCGATTCACGCCGGTCCCGCCGATTCTCCGGCCGGGCCCTGGGGTGAGAGAATCCCGCCCACGGTTTCCCATGCCACGCCGTCGGGCTTTCTTTCATTGACATTCCTGGATTCACCATCTCGTCATATTGTGTCCTCACTACCCCTCTCTCGTGACAGATACCTATTTCCCGCTCAACCAACCGGAACGAACACTCAGTAAAGCCCAAGAATATCCCAGGGCTGAGTAACAAGAGCAAACTCCTTTAACATTCCGACACTCATGAACAGGATACAAGAAAAAGATACAGTCATGAAATAAGTGACCCTTCTTTTGTCTCTTATCCCAAGTACTTTCTTGCTCCCTTTTGGCACTTTTCCTGTCTTCCTATTTTCTTGATTCCATTAAATACAAACATGATCTTCTGGAATGACCGAACAGGCTGAAGGAGCTGAATGGCCCCCTTCTGCTCCCACTTCCCATGTTCGTGGGTTAGCTGAACTTCTTACTCTCTCTCCTCCTAAATTCCACATCGTTCTCAGATCCACATTTCTTTCTTGCTGTGTTGAATGTGTCATCTCTTATCACCACGCATGACTTACCAGGTCCTCAAGATGGTGGAATTCCTCACCTTCATTATTTCCTTATTCTCACAATCCAGGGAACGTGGTGCGGTGGCTTTCTTAATATTGAACTACAAGTGATCTTTGAATCCTTTATAAAGTTCTTATAAACCTTCTAGCATCACAGGGTAACTGTTGGAAACTAGGGGCGGAATCTCATGGCCCCTCCCACCAGTGGGGTCTTCCGTTCCCGCCAAGGTCAGTGGAGCTTTGAACGGCTCGCCGCATTTTACGACCCCACACCCGCCGTGACGGGTCCATAACATTCCGTCCCAGATGCGGACTGTTCAACGCTCCAATGCCCAGATCAGCAGCTCAGTTGTAGTTACACCAACAGAGTCCTGGCTGCAATCAACTTATTCAGTACACACAAGTGATGGAAACAAGAAAGCTACCGCTCTGTTGCAGTGCATTGACACTCCGCACGGTGTGTGGTGCAAACTGAAACTGCTCTGTGCCGATGCTAAACGCAAGCGCGTAAAGCCAGAGCGCAGCCTGGAAATGACTCTGGGATAAGACCATAAAGCCATAAGACATAGGAGCAGAATTAGGCCACTCCGCCCATCGAGTCTGCTCTGCCATTCAATCATGGCTGATATTTTCTCATCCCCATTCTCCTGCCTTCTCCCCTGATCCCCTGATGAAGGTGAGCAAGGATTCCTCCTTCACGGAGCAGAGGGGCTATTTTCAGCTGTGAGGTCTGCCTCTGATATGGGCCTAGGCTGAACTTACATGGAAATCGCATTGTCCACTGACTCGACAGTCGTGAAAGACATACACCGTTTGGAGCAATACTCCGAATTGGTGCATTAAAGTGACTTTTTATTCCCGATCCATTGAAGTGTAAGCAGATGTGGATGCTTCGTCCTCGAGTTACAATGCAATCCAGCTGTTCCTGTATGCAGGGTGTTTATTAGATTTTGGACACCTTTCATAAAATGAGTGACTAAATGGGAACTGAATAATGTAATGTGCCAGTGAGAAGGTCCACAGAGTCTAATTGGCACAAGTTAGTCTTAAACTTGAAATCTCAAGATGCTAAACTTACTGGTTCACTTTGTTGCACGATGTTCTGAGGAGGGGATTTGACCAACTCTTTAGGTGCAATACTTTATTGGGTAGGTTATTGAACTGGTAATCTGGAGGCTTAGACTTTTTTTATTTTATTCATTCATCGGATGTGGATTAGAACGTAGAACGTACAGTGCAGAAGGAGGCCATTTGGTCCATCGAGTTTGCACCGAACCAGTTAAGCCCCCACTTCCACCCTATCCCCTTAACCCAATAACCCCACCTAACCTTTTTTGGTCACTCAGGGCAATTTATCATGGCCAATCCACCTAACCTGCACGTCTTTGGACTGTGAGAGGAAACCGGAGCACCCGGAGGAAACCCACACACACACGGGGAGAACGTGCAGACTCCGCACAGACAGTGACCCAGCAGGGAATCGAACCTGGGACCCTGGCGCTGTGAAGCCACAGTGCTATTCACTTGTGCTACCGTGCTGCTTGCAAGTCCAGCCTTTGCTGCCCATCCCTAACTGCCCTGGAGCTCAGTGGGCATTTAAGTGGGTCTGGAGTCAAATGCAAGCCAGACCAGGAATGGACGGCACCCCCTTTCAATGAATAAATAAACAAAAGGAACCAATAGGGACAAAGTAATGGAGGTTTTACCCTCTGCCGCACCTGGCCCAGTTGTGCTCGTAGTGACTCCAGCAAGTGATTGGGGGGAAAGGTGGAGATTGAGCGAGCCAGCCTCAATGATTCTGTGCTTCATTTGTGATTACAGGTCAAATGCTCGGGGACCACACACGGCTGGAATTTCACAACATCGAGACTGGGATAATGACAGAACGGCGTTTCATCTCCGTTGCACCGTCCAGCTTCATTGGGCACCTGCAGAGCTTGATGTTCAACGGAATGATGTACATTGACCTGTGCAAGAACGGGGACATTGAGTACTGCGAGATCAACGCCAGGTTCGGCATGAGGTCCATCATTGCAGATCCCGTCACTTTCAAAACCAAGAACAGTTATTTGACCCTGGCCACTTTGCAGGCGTACACGTCCATGCACCTCTTCTTCCAGTTCAAGACAACGTCCCCCGATGGTTTCATCCTGTTCAACAGTGGAGATGGCAACGACTTCATTGCCGTGGAGTTGGTTAAAGGGTAAGGGAAATTTGGTTGGGTCGCTTTGTGTGAGCGGGATTCACAAAATCTGTTGTCGGCCAACAACCCGCGGAGAATTGGGCCAGTGTAAACAAGGAAGACCGCAGGGCTCAGAACCGGTAACATAAACCACCAAAGCAGCTGGTCAGGCAGTCAGCTGAGGTGAATTGTAGTTCAAATCAAATTGTAGAAATTACTCCTTGTGGGCGGCACGGTAGCACAGTGGTTATCGCTGTTGCTTCACAGCTTCAGGGTCCCGGCTTTCATTCCCAGCTTGGGTCACTGTCCGTGCGGAGGCTGCAAGCTCTCCCCCCTGTCTGCTTTCTGGTTCCTCCGGGCGCTCCGGTTTCCGCTCACAGTCCAAAGATGTGCAGGGGTAGGTGGATTGACCATGCCAAATTGCCCTTGGTGTCCAAAAAGGGTTAGATGTGGTTACGGGGATAGGGTGGAGTTGTGGGCATCAGTGGGGTGCTCTTTCCAAGGGCCGGTGCAGACACGATGGGCTGAATGGCCTCCTTCTGCACTGTAAATCCTATGATTCAATGATTCCTTAAACTTTGTATTTTTGTTGTCACAACAGCCTTTAAAATAAATTCTAGAACGTGCTTATTTAACGAATTACATCAGAGGGACATAGCTACTCCCCCCCCCCCCCCCCCCCAAAAATAAAGTCAGTGGCTTGTTGATTTTCACATGATTGGTTTAAATTAATTGATTTTGACTGTGGGTTCATTTTGTCTGGCTTTTCATGTGTCAGTGAGTGAGCTTGAGCGATAGATTATTTTAATTACAAAGATCACAAAGGTAGTTAGAGATAAGGCCGACCGTTCCAGACATTTTGTTAATTCCCTTCAGTCTCGCATCATAGCTTTGAACCATTTCTTCATCCACTCAAGGATTTCTGACTCCATGAACCTACCCCATTTTTGTGCATGCGTTCTTTCTGCAAAGTGATTCTCTGGCATCAGCTCAGATCCTGTATCTGTTTGGACAAGTATCGACTCGCTCAAAACGTGAAGTTTTAACTTGGATCAGTGCTCCTATTAACTTTTGCTATTCTAGCTTGGGTCTTGTATATATTCATCCCATTCACCACCTCTCAACGTGGCAGACCCCAAGCTTTCATGTCTTTTCGAGCCCCATCTGTCCCCATCACAAGAGTGGCTATGCTTTAAGTCGGTGGCTCTGAAGGTACATTGGGACATCATTAGTCAAAGCACATATGCCAATTCTCCCTTTACTGTTGAAGCTCACTTCATAAGACCATGAGACATAGGAGCAGAATTAGGCCACTCAGCCAATCGAGTCTGCTTCGCCATTTAAACATGGCTGATATTTTCTCATGAAGTGGTGCCTGGAGACGGCATCAGATGCTGAAATCTACCTGTGGAACCTGACCCCGACAAAGATAGTCATTGCTTTTGAGAGGGGGAGAGATTCAAGAGTGTTCTTTATTGAAAAAGAAAGGCGAAATAATTATGAGGACCCTTCCTGGTGATTACCTTAGTTCCTCTTCCTTTATTTTTGCTGTTCTCATTTTGGTCCATGGATGCTCCATGGACATATATCTTTAAGTCAAGTAGGGGAAGTAAGGAACTCAAAGGTTACGAAAGAGAACACTGTGCTAACTTTAGAACAGCAGAACTCAGACCTTCTGGCACCCGAGAAATCGGTGGGACCCAGTTCGACTGGTTGGCTGGTGGTCAATGAATTGGTCAAAAGGCCGTATTCTGCCCAGTAACAGGCGGTGATTGGGTCCTGCCTGAGTGAGATGATTTTCAGAGAGTCGGGGGAACAGCAGTTGGGGTCCTGGACACTCAGAGGAAAGAAGTCGCGCTCTCTCTCCCCCTCATGCTTTCTCCAGGAAAGCTCTGTAGCTGTGCACAGAATCTGAATGAATCTTCAGTGAAAGCCTTGAACTGAAAGCCTAGATTGAAGAAAGGTGTGCTGGAAACAAACACCTGAAATAAAGACTTTTATCCCTAGTATTTATTATTTTACCCCTCTTCTCCCCTCTGTGTTTGTCTGTCTTGTGACACGTGTGTGTGTGTGTGTATGTATGTGCATGTGTGTAGATGGTGGGACGAGTTTAAGTGGGGGGGGGGGTGGCATTTGGGAACTGGATAATAGTTAACCTGTTGTATTTGCTGCATAGTTCTTGTTATTAATATACTTAATTGTGTTGAAATTTACAAACCTGGTGGCTATAGCTATTGGGCAGCCGAAGACCAAAGACTTTCTGTGTTTTCTGAGAAATATTTATTAATTTGAATTGTGTTGCGACTTCGGGTCAAGTGGGACTGGAATTAACCGCGCACTAGCCCAGGGGGTTGTAACATAATAATTAAAGATCTGGTTAATATTTTAATTGCCAAAGTGGAATTAAAATTAAACAAAAAGTATGTGATAAATGCTCATCTCCTCATTTTACTATTTTTAAATTTTAAACGAATTATATGACTTGTATATTTTTTGTTAAACGGTGCAATATTCTATTCCAATTCTACTTTTAAATTGCAATTTACAATGCATACTAATTCCTATCTTTAATTTTTATTTGTTGATTTCCTTTGTTCGTCAGTCCTGTCTCCAGGATATTTTTTCTAAACATGATGAATCCTTGTCCTTCCACAGATACATCCACTATGTCTTTGATCTGGGAAATGGGCCAAATGTTATCAAGGGGAACTCTGAAAAAGCCTTGAGTGACAATCAATGGCACAATGTGGTTATCACCAGGGACAACAGCAACACTCACACACTAAAGGTGGACGCGAGATCCGTGACTCAGATCATCAACGGTGCCAAAAACCTGGACCTGAAAGGTAAACTTCTTTCAACTCACACCCCTCCCGAACTCCCCCCCCCCACCCCTTCCCATTCAGCACCCCCCCCCCCCACCCCCCTCCGCCCACAGCCCAATTCAGTCAATTTAGCTGCATGATAAATTGAATGCACTCACGTTGCGATTCAGAGAGGATTTAACCTCGCTGACAAACCTGGGGCTATTGTTGAAAACTGTCTTCACAAAGGGACCGCAGGTTTCCGTAATTGCTGGGGCCAATTCTCAGATCATCACTGTTCACAGCAATGAAAAAGAAAAGTCCCGACTCCTCCACGAACAGTGGGCACCAGGGAATGTGATGCCTTGGGCGTTCAATGTCATGTGACATGTCCCGCCTGGGGTGCTTTGCAAATTCGCTGACGAGGGTGAAACTGTGCGAAGTGATTCCGCAGGCTGGGTCCCCAGGATGCGGTGCAGTCGCCGACCTCAGCTGGTGTCCTAACGTACGCTGGTCAAAATGAGGGGCACTCGGAAGATTCGACTCTGCAGCTGCCCTTTATTTTGGATCCTGTACACATACGGATGTCAATGTGGGACTAGGCGTTCTCGTTTCTGAAATTGTGATTTTAATTTTGTGAATGCAGAATGGAAATGGTAGTCAGGAAGGCGGGTGACACGAATGGGACAATGCACAAGCATGGCCGGGGCCTTGAGTGGGAGAGAGAATCTGGGAGGACTGGAGGGTGGAAGTGTGCAGTGTACAAAACTTGGGGCAACCGTAATTGCTCAAGGCAGTAAAAAAAAGGAGACGAGAGTAACAACTTTCCCCCCTGCATTTCTCCCTTAATATTTGTAAGAAGAGAAACAAGACATGGGGCGGGATTCTCTAATCCCGCAGCAGTGTCCACGCCGTCGCGTTTTACGTCGGCGTGAATGGGCCGACCCGACGACTAATTCTGGCCTGCAAAAGGGGCCAGCACGGCACTGGAGCGGTTCACGCCGCTCCAGCTGCTGATCCCGGCGTGAACTGGGCGCCGCGGGATCCGCGCATTTGCAGTGGCGCCAACGCGTGTATGCGCAGTGGCTTCCTTCAACACACCGGCCCCGATTCAACATGGCGCAGGACTACAGGGGCTGGCGCGTAGGAAAGGAGGCCCCCAGCCAGAGAGGACGGCCCGCCGATTGGTGGGCCCCGATCGCGGGCCAGACCACATCGGAGGCCCCCCTCCCGGGGTCGGACCACCCCCCCCTTCCCCGCCCCCCCACAGGCTGCCTCCCGACCCTTCCACGCCGAGGTCCCGCGGGCTGAGAGATCTCACGACGGCCGCTCAGCTCATCCCGGCCGAAAATCGGCCGGGGGGGGGGCCTGTAGAGTGGCCCCCGACTGGCGCCGCGCCAACCACGCCGGCGGCAATGTCGCCGATTCACCGCTCTGCGGAGAATCGCGTGCTGGCGTGGCACAATTTGCGCTGGTGGCAAGGATTCTCCGGCCCGGCCCCAGATGAGAGAATCCCGCCCATGGTCTTGGTGAAGCAGAATGAGTGGCTCTGGTGCTGGGTGGGGGTGGCAGGGTTCGGAATCAGTGGCTTCCCAATTTTGATCCCGTTGTGATAACTTTTTGTATTCGTTGTGGGGGCATCGCTGGCAAGGCCAGCATTTGTGGCCCATCCCTAATTGCCTTTGAAATGAGAGGATTGCTCGCCTATTAAGAGCTAACAGCCAAACATTACTATGAGTCTGGAGTCACATGTAGGCCAGACCAGGTAGGGATCAAATTTCCTTCACTAAAGGGCACTAGTGAACCTTTTTAAGGGCGATCACTGGTGGTTTCAGCGATTACTGAGCACCATTACTGAGACTTTATGTAGCTTCATATTTTAAACTTTATTACTCAAACTCAAATTCCACCAGCTCCCATATTGGGATGTCCTCTGGGCATTAGCTTGGGCCTCTGCATTTCTAGTTCAGTGACAACTGGAAATTGGCAAACGACACAGCTTTGCCCGAGAATCAACCATGGACATGTTTTGTTGTGCATGATCATAAGACCATAAGACATAGGAGGTCACTCGGCTCATCGAGACTGCTCCGCCATTCAATCAGGGCTGATACGCTTCAAGCCTCATTTTCCTTCCTTCTCCCCATGACCCTTGATCCCCATATTAATAAAGAACCCATCTATCTCTGTCTTCTAACAGTCTCTCTCTCTCGTTGGTTTGAGGAGGAGGGAAGAATGGAAACACAACAGCAATGGCTGTTGCCAACCTGTCAGTAGTTTCAATGGTCTTGGATAAGTAAGTGTTAGAGCACAGAAAGAGGCCCTTCGGCCCATCATGGCCGTGTCTGTCACTGAGAGTAGGCATTCTTTCTTGGGCAGATAGAAAGCCCACTTGTGGGCATATTTCAGCATTTCTTTCAGAGATGAATGTTTGAGAATGCTGCAGACTAGACCAGGTAAGAGTTCCTTCCCTGAAGGGACATTAGTGAACAGGATGGGTTTCACCAACAATCAATGATAGTTTCACAGTCACTATTACTGAGATTAACATTATATTCCAGATTTTAATTTAGATGCCACCAGCTGCCGTGGTGGGGTTTGAACCCATGTCCCCAAGGCATCAGCGGGAGCCTCTGAGGGCGGCATGGTAGTACAGTGGTTAGCACTGTTGCTTCCCGCGCCAGGGACCTGGGTTCAATTCCCGGCTTGGGTCACTGGCTGTGCGGAGTCTGCACGTTCTCCCCGTGTCTGCGTGGGTTTCCTCCGGGCGCTCCGGTTTCCTCCCACAAGTCCCGCTTGGGAGGTGAATTGGACATTCTGATTTCTCCCTCAGTGTACCTGAGCAGGCGCCGGAATGTGGCGACTAGGGGATTTTCACCGTAACTTCATTGCGGTGTTAAAGTAAGCCTACTTATGACACTCATAAAGATTATTATTATTATGGATTACTAGTCCAGCGATGTGATCTCTATGTCACCGTCTCCCCCTGTATAAAATAAATGTAGATTTAATTTATTGAGTTGCAAGGAATGTGCGTTCGAACACAAGGACCTGTTGCTTCGAAGGTTACTGCATTGTGGCAAAGTTTTCTGCGTACAACAAAGTTAAATTCTATTGTCTTTTTCTAACCAGGTGTCCTCTACATTGCTGGGCTGGCCCAAGGCATGTACAACAATCTGCCAAAGCTTGTTGCCTCCAGAGATGGGTTTCAGGGTTGCTTGGCATCTGTAGACCTCAATGGAAGGCTGCCGGACCTGATACACGATGCATTACATCGGAGTGGGCAAATTGAACGTGGATGTGAAGGTACACGCTTTAGAAACACTAGTTCAGGCTCTCTCGTCAGCTCGAACAGTAGCTCAAACCCACACATGGTTCCATCTGAGCAACTTGCCATTTTGCTAACTGTCATCACAGTGTCTTCCATTGTAATCATTTGTTCACCACTGGACCTGTCCGTTTGATCCATTACGTCTTCGTCGTAGAACTAATGCCAAACTTGTACGTCTAATCAACTTTTCTTGTATGTAAAAACAGGCGTGAGAGTGCTCCTTTATTTTTGGACTTACACATGTACATTGTAAATGAGTAAATATATCATTTATCAAAAAAACAAACCCTGCCTATCATCTTTTTTGTTTAAGCTACTTTTATTTTGCTCCCGTCACTCAAGGTATGATGCATTTGCATGATCGAGGCACATCTTAAACTTAATTGGAATCCATCAACAAGAAATGAAATGCTTTAGAAGTACATATATGGGCTTCTGCAATTACCTGTTGTGCATAAAGACAATAATTGGCAAGAGCGTCGGAGCTCTTTCACAGTCAGTATGCACGATGGACTAAATGGATTCCCTCTATGTTGTATCACAGAGCAACATATCACTTGGCCGTATGGACCAGACGTTCCCAAGTTTAATTCCCAATCTTTGCCAAGCTAACTTTGTCCGCAGCGGCATTTGGGGTGCCGACTCCTGACTTCAACACCCCCACGGCTGCCAGGTAGGGTGGCGCGATGGCAGTGGATGTGGCCGGGTGATGGTTGGAGCTAGAGATGGGATACCTGCCCCTGATACCTGCCCCGATCAGTGATTCTGGCTCAGGCAAGTGCAGATTTCAAGCAAGGGCCAACTTGGCCGCAGAGCCTCTCGGTGGCTGACACTTATTCCCTGAACCGGGATGAGAAAATGGGCATGTGGGTGAGGTAATTGTTACTGGCATCAGTGAACCTGTTTCCCGCCATGTGTCATAGACTGTGGTATGAGGGAGGGCGTGGGGGAAATGTGGTGGTTGGGAATAAAACTGCACCAAGATTTGAATTTCTATGGAATCATCTCTGGAGCGAAAATTGCTCCACTATTTAATTCCTGGTCAAACCACTTTTGTTTCAATCAAATCGATCAATTTAGTTTTAATTTCTTCTTTTCCTAGCTCCCTTCCCATCTTCGTATGCCCGTAAAAGGTTTGAGCCGGGCAGATACATTTGGCATCATTGGTTTGAAGTAGAAGTTAGTTTCCTAGGGCAGCACGGTGGCGCAGTGGGTTAGCCCTGATGCCTCACGGCGCCGAGGTGTCGGGTTCGATCCCGTCCCCGGGTCACTGTCCGTGTGGAGTTTGCACATTCTCCCCGTGCCTGCGTGGGTTTTGCCCGCACAACCCAAAGATGTGCAGGGTAGGTGGATTGGCCACACTAAATTGCCCCTTAATTGGAAAAAATGAATTGGGTACTGTAAAAAAAATTTTTAAAGTTAGTTTCCTTCTTCATAAAAGCAATTTCCTCGTACATCTCTGATTCCAACATTGGATAACAAGAGATAAATATAGTCATTTTTATTATTTTCTTTATTGCATTGTGCAGACTCCATCCGATTTCATCTGTGAAAGTCCCAGAAAAAATAAAAAGAGGAGAATTAATTTATTGATTATGTCGGGGGGGGGGGGGGGGGGGGGGTGGGGGGGGGGTGGGGAGCGAGCAGGAAGCCAGCACATTTTCATAATGGCATTGCAAACTCTTTTGGCGCAAGACCACAGCCTTTTATAAGATATTTTGATTCACATGAGATGGGATTTTATATAATTTATGAACATTTTATTATCAGGCAGCGGTATTAAACATCATTAACACATTTTTTTTTTACAGCTTATACCTAACTGTTCCGTAACTGTATGGGTCGATTTTGATGTGAGGTGATCAATATTCTGTCTCCGAAACTATGGAGCTGCAGATGGTATTTTAATATTTGACGCAATTATTTGAAATTTGCCCGAGTTGTAACTATTTTTTATTCTCTATGTTTTGAGTTTGACTTTGAATGAAATGCCTAATGACTCTCCAATAAATCTGTAGTGTGTGTCAACTCCAACTTCGTCATTAGATCAGACATTGCAGCCAGCAATTGCATCTCAGGGGAAATGGAATAGGTTCTGGGCTGCACAAAGGCATCTGAAAGTCAAGTGTACGTAATTTCATGTAATATCAAAAGATTGCCGTTCAGAATCACGTACCTGTACTTTCACTCCATCGTATGGTTTTAATAGAATGTAGAAGGGCGGCACAGTAGCGCAGTGGTTAGCATTGCTGCCTCATGGCGCCGAGGACCCGGCCCCGGGTCCCTGATGGTGTGGAGTTTGTACATTCTCCCCGTGTCTGCATGTGTCTCATAACTATTCGCCCTTTCTTTGATCGTAAATGCTCCACTGCCATTGTCGGTCAGCTGTAGGTGTTCCCGGGGGACGGCCAAGTTGGGGAGTGGTCGGCGGAGAGGGGGAGGAGGGGGGCGGGGAAAATCATGGTTTAGCTCTGCCCACCTCTCCTTGTTTGTGCCCGGCATGTCCCTGGAGCGAAAACAACCATTGTCACCAGTGCACGTGAGGGCTCCCTTGATCTGTAAGCATCGCAGAGGCTACAGAGATGCACCACAGGGACAGTTGATAGATAATATGGTCATTTAGACTGAAAAAGTTTCTTTTGAGTTCCGTGATTTATTTATTTGTTATTTTTGTCAGATTTTTACTCAATGGCACTGAACCCAGTGTCTCTTTCTGGGTTCATTGAACAAGGTAGGCTGGTAGAACGATATTTATGGAAAGCTATAGAAGAACCTGCAAAGTAAAAACTGGGCTGGAGTTGTCTTTGTATTGCAGTGGCAGACTTAGCTGGGATAGATATCTGGGAATATTACCCAATGTTAGTTCATGAAATGACTGAATAACAATATCAATGTGATTCCATTTTCCCTTTTTTTCCCTCACTTAATCTGTTTGCTTGCTTGATCTGATAGCATAAGGGAACTTTTTTCAGTAATTTTACTTTAATATCACCACTTTGAAATTTCCTTTAACCAGGAGGAGGTGTGAATCAATTGTTGCCCATTGTGAATGCACAATTCCCTCGCCACAGGATGAGTTATGTACAGTGAACGTTGTATTTTTAAGAAGTCTTACAACACCAGGTTAAAGTTCAACCGGTTTGTTTCGAATCACTAGCTTTCAGAGCACAGCTCCTCGAAACTAACCGATTGGACTTTAACCTGGTGTTGTAATACTTCTTACTGTGCTCACCCCAGTCCAACGCCGGCATCTCCACATCATGTATTTTTAAGAGGGGACAAAGAAGTTAAGCGTCTTATTGACAACAGTAGCGTAGGCGTTGAGCTTAATTCAAAACTCTGAAGTATAATTGGGGCATAATGAAAACCAAGTTGGAAACATGATTTTAAAGTTGGGTTCTCCTTGATGAGTATTTGTTTTGAAGCTATACTCACCATGAAAATATTTGAATGGAAAATTATGCATTTGAATTCATTTGTTTCAGCTGGAAAGTATATGGCCCATCTTCTAGGGCGATGGTTTCATTTTGTAACGGTGTTAACGGTGAACAAATTTCAAAAACTTGTAAAAATGGACTCAGTTTATTGACTAGCAATACAATATGTTACAATCCCAGCTGATGTTGCTACTTGACAATTCAGGTCCCAGATTGGAACCTGGCTTGATTGACTCTAACTTTTATTTTTTGTTTGGAAATGTGGAAGGTGGCGACTGAACAGAGTCACGGAGTCTGTTGATGAACTTTTTAAAAAAGAATAAAATATGAAATGAAAATGAAATGAAATGAAAATGAAATGACAAAATGAAATGAAATATTTATTAAACAAGAAATTATTAGCTCTCTTACACTACTCCGTCACCCCAACTATATTTTTACAAATATATACGGGTTCGTAAACATAATGCGAGCTACAAAGCCCATCACAAATTTTAATGTTCACAGTAGGTATAGTCCACGTAAACCATAGGCGACCTGTGGTCGGACACTGGAACCAAGTGACATGAGCCACCCAAAGCCGATGCCATGGATTTCTCATCAACTCCTCCCAGATGCTTGTCACACCATAAGCCAATCGCTTCCTCACAACTCTGTCTTTCTCCCAAGGGTTTCCAATCTCAATGCTCAAAGAATTCACTTTGGAATCTTCCCCCAAATGGTGCTTTCCTCTCGGACGTCTTCCGCAAGTGTCCACCTCCAGGGTTCCAATCTCAATGCTCAAAGAATTCACTTTGGAATCTTCCCCCAAATGGTGCTTTCCTCTCGGACATCTTCCACAAGGGTCCACCTCCAGGGTTTCAATCTCTCCTTCCGATGTTCCTCTCCTCTGGATTGCGACGTACATTCATCTTAGCCTTCCCCACACACTCTCTCAGAGACTCGGTCATGCTAAACGGACACCACTGCTTCACAGACCTGTAGTAAGGAGTCACAAAGCTTTGGCTGCCTCCTCTGATCTTCTGGCTTCTCGCAGGCCCACTTTACCTCGATTCTGCTCCCCGCTGCTTTCTCTCTTTGATTCAGACCTTTTTCCTATGCTCCATAATTTAACGTTACTGAAGAGGACTTTGTTCAGGCACCTGTCGTTGTTCCTTGGCTTCAGTGTTTTCCTGGGACTTTCTTTTCATCCCACCCCCTGGTTTCAGAGACTATCTCCTGTTCTTTGGGGACATCTGCTTTCTGCAGTTTTCTGTCCTGTGCCGAGCGATTCCTGGCACCTTCTTTCAACTGAACTAAAACTGCTTTTTTGTTTCCTTGTTGTCAGACAAAAGCCCAGTTTTTCTACTTGGTTGAAACATCGGTATACCACTACTGCCCTTGATACCACAGCTCTCCACTTTGAGGGCCATGAAACCTCATTAAATTGCAGGTACATAAACAAAGTCCCCAGACTTACAGGCAACTCTTAAAAGTGAAACCAAACCTTAGGGTCCCACTTTCAACACACAAATACAGAAATATTACTTAAACGTAAAGCTAGATCTTATTCTTAACACCCACAAATACAAAACAACTTACTCAAAACAATCTCTAGTTTTAAACGTAAGAGCTGAATGCCGGAGGTGAGGTGAGAGTGACCGCCCTTGACATCAAGGCAGCATTTGCCCAAGTCTGTGCGGAGTCTGCACATCCTCCCCGTGTGTGCGTGGGTTTCCACCGGGTGCTCCGGTTTCCTCCCACAGTCCAAAGATGTGCAGGTTAAGTGGATTGGCCATGATAAATTGCCCTTAGTGTCCAAAATTGCCCTTAGTGTTGGGTGGGGTTACTGGGTTATGGGGATAGGGTGGAGGTGTTGACCTTGGGTAGGGTGCTCTTTCCAAGAGCCAGTGCAGACTCGATGGGCCAAATGGCCTCCTTCTGCACTGTAAATTCTCTGATAATCTATGGCATCAAGGAGCCCTAGCTAAACAGGAGTCAATGGGAATCAGGGGGAAAACTCTCCTCTGGTTGAAGTCATACCTGACACACAGGAAGATGGTTGTAGTGGTTGGAGGTCTATCATCTCAGTTCCAGGACATCACTGCAAAAGTCCCTCAGGGTAGTGCCCTACATGCAACCATCTTCAGCTGCTTCATCAATGACCTCCCTTTCATCATAAGATCAGAAGTGGGAATGTTAAGGGCAGCACGGTGGCGCAGTGGTTAGCACTGCTGCCTCACAGCGCCAGGGTCCCAGGTTCGATCCTGGCTCTGGGTCACTGTCTGTGTGGAGTTTGCACATGCTCCCCGTGTCTGCATGGGTTTCGCCCTCACAACCCAAAGATGTGCAGGGTAGGTGGATTGGACACGCTAAATTGCCCCTTAATTGGAAAAAATGAATTGGGAACTCTAAACTTAAAAAAAAAAGAAGTGGGAATGTTCGTAGATGACTACACAAAGTTCAGCACCATTTGCGACTCAGATACTGAAGTAGTTCATATCCAAACGCAGCAAAAACTGGACAATGTCCAGGCTTGGGCTGACAAATGGCAAGTAACATTTGTGCCACACAAGTCTCAGGCAGCAAACATCTCCAACGAGAGAGGATCTAACCATCGGCCTTCACATTCAATGGCTGAATCCCCCACTATTAACATCCTGGGGGTTATCATTGACACGGTTTGCTTGTTGTGCTCGCTACAGGGTGAGCCCCCACCCCTGCCAGCCATGGATTAAATACCAGCAGCGCTGGTATTTACATAACAGCACTTAAGGGTGCTGTTGGGAAATCTGCAGGCGTGAGTGCGCTGCCGGCGAAGTGGAGGATCCCGCCGGCAGAGAATGACCCTCGATGTGTATAACTATCTTCTGATACCAGCACAAAACGGTGTCTTTCTCAATTAGTGTTGGGCATATCTTTTTATTAAAACAGTAAAAAATATATACAAGGCCAAACGGTACAAACACTAATTTTGTGTTGGAGAAATAGGGTACCCTCCCCTCAGTACCAATGGACGGGGAGGGGTGGGTGAATACTCTGATTATTAAAACAGTTCACAACACGTTTCTACAAAAAACAAATGGGACAAGCACTAGACTTTGCGCTGGAGAGACCAGATACAAACAAAGTTGGATGATGCATTCCCAGCAAATGGAATAAACAATGATTGGTTCTGTTCAAAAGTTCTTATGCTGCCGACAATGAGTCATACTTGGTGTGCTTCTTCAAGCTTTAATTGCCTTTATTAAGTAAGGCTGTGGTTATTAACAAGAAAATGAGTCCCCGGTAATAATGGGCCTTGTGAGAATAATTAGCTTTTGTGAAAATCATGGATTGGATAACCTATCAACATGCTTTTTCCATATTAAACAGAGAATAATCAGAGGACAAAATGCCCAACTTGCAGATCTCAATACCAGAGAGGCACTTTATTGTACATGGAGGCAAGTTAATGTTATTTGGTATTTACAGCCAAATACATGTGGGTGATTTATGCTGTACATGTCAGGATAAAAGTTTCATCAGCTGTGATACACATCAAAATTGATACTTTTTAAGAAAGTAACCTGGGCCTACTCTCCTTATATATTTAAGTGACATCTGAAGCGGCAACTACAATCTGTTTGGATGATATTGTCCTGTGTGCTGCTGCAACAGGAGACTTGAGGCAGGATTTGAAAGCCGTCTCGCAGTGGGATAAGTGGTGAAGGGCTGTGCCTGAAACCACAAATTGATCGTTACAGATAAGTCAATTGCTTCGAGGGTTGAACCTTCTAACACATTCAGCTGTGCAATTGTACATAAGAAAAGTGATGAGTTGGAACAGCTCAGTTTTACTTGAAATGATCAGAGGTGTCAGTCTGATCCAAGATTCCAAAAGAACCAGCCAACTCTGATCAAGACTTGTGCAGAAGGAACCTCTATTAGGGCGCATGGTGCTTAGGCACGCCTCTGTTATCAGTAGCAAATTGCTGTATGACCTTCAACTTGATAAGATGTTTCTGCATGTCAGCCACTGCTTGATGGAATTGCAAAGTAAGTTCTGTGATCAATTAACACCAACTTGCATTTATACAGCATCAAGAATGTAGCAATACTTCCCCAGGCGCTTCGCAGGAAACCTATCAAATAACTTTGACGGAGAACTGCACAAGGAGATATCGGGTTAGGTGACCTAAAGCTTGCTCGAGGGGTAGTTTTAAAGAAGCATTCTAAAGGAGGGGCAGAGGTTTAGAGTGGGAGACCCAGAGCGCTGGGGCTGAGGCAGCTGAAGACATGGACACCAGCGTTGGCGTAGCGAGACCGCTCAGGATTGTGCATCAGCGCCGGTTCAGCTTGGTCCTGGACTTGGGATCAGCCACCGGGGCAGCTTGGTCCTGGACTTGGGATCAGCCACCGGGGCACAGACCCATGAAATCTTCTGGCGGGTTTAATGCAGTCCATGCCCACATACTAGCGAGGCCAAGCAATACATTCCTGGGGCCAGTGCTGTGCAGGCAGAGATTGCCATTGAAAGGCGTGAGATACATTCTCGATATCTCGTGCTGAAGACCAAGGGTGTGCCCTGACCAGACACAATCTACCTTTTTCTTCTTCAAGTCAGGGCAGTTGAGAATTTCTTTTCACTCTGTTGTGAGTTCCCATATCTAAGAGTTGTCTGCAATGGTTTTTTTAAAAATCGGTCAATTGATTTCATGCATACTTTTATGCTAGTATCTGTCACAGTATTCTAATACACACACACACTTTTATTATTTATATTTTATCATGTTATTTGTCCATTGTTTGCGGTTTAAATAAAAGCTTTTATTTATCCATTGCTAAATTCCGTTTCTAAGATTTAACTCATTGATAAATGGGAACAGCATCGACTTTTTCGATTTGAGCCCAGGCGAAAAGCTGGATATCACCGGGTAGGTTTGACATGCAGCAAGCCAAGAAAGTGTTGAGTGAAGGTGAAGGAGAACAACGGAGTTGTTCGACGGAAAAACTCTCAGGATTCCGGATCACAGGAGTCTGATTTGGTATTTACAGCCAAGGAACTTCATCACTGCAATCAGTGGGGATCACTGCAATGGGGAGGGGAGCATCATATAAACGCCCCCCCCCCCCCCCCCAGCACTTGTGCCAGATGGACCAGAGGGGATGGCTAGCCGGGAAGGGAGTACTACGATTCACAGAGGGAGCCCTGACCAGTCCCTGGGTGGTGTGCAGCCGAGGCGGTCGCGCAGCCATCCTTCCGGCAAGGTCGCCATCCCGGCCGGGGAGGCAGTGCCAGCCTTGGCTCGCTGCAGCAGAGGCTGGAGCGGCAGCGGTTCCGCACGAAGATGCAATGATCTTCTTCGCGTGGGCAGGGTAAGTCTGCCTCCTTTAGTCTCTCGCTGCACTCCTTCCCAGCCAGCCTCCTCGCGGGTTGCCAAGACCTATCGTACAGAGAGCCCCACCCCAGGACGAACTCGAGCGAGCGGGCGCAGCCACCCGGAGGCATGCGGGAGCCTCGCCTCCTTCGAGAGAGTTGTTGAGCAGCAGGCCGCGGAGGATCATGCCTGTGCAGAGGGCAAAGTGAGGGCTGCGGACCAAAGCGAGAACCCTCAAGACAGGCATGTTACTTCTCAAGCCTCACGTGAGTAAACATTGTCCTTTCATTTACCCCCCCCCCCCCCCCCCGTGATGGACTAATGCCATCTCCCTTCTCTTGCAGGGCAATCAGTCAAGCAACCCGGGCCTTCCCCGTGCACTTGGAGGCGAGCTGTTCCGAGGGGTTCTCCTCGGGCATCACCATTGAAGAGGCATCACATCTGTCCCGCACCCTCCACCAGTGCAGATATTCACATCTCGATGGGATTAACTCGCAGGCAGGCCTCTGGGCCACTCACTGGACAGCACCTCTCACAATTGAAGATCCACAGCCGGCAATCGGAACTCGCAGGGTTGCCGGAGCTCAGGACTCTACTGAGCCATTGATCGGTGACGTGCCTCTGGGTCTGGTCATCCCAGAGCTGCTTGAACTGCAAAGGCACAGTCCCAAGCATCAAGAATGGCAGAATCCTTCCTTGGACAGCAAGGCCGATTGGACGAGTCCCATTGCCTTCAGTCTAAGGAGATGGTGCCATCTTTCCTGCACAGTGAGGTCAACACTGTGAGGGAGACCTCGGTGGAGACCTCGGTGCAGAAGGTGCAACTCCATGGTGGGGGGTGGGGGGGGGGGGGGGGTGACTGCTCCGTGTTTCAACTCATTACCTCCATGGCTGAGGGCAGGAGTTCCATCGTGCAGGGTTTCAATTACACTGCGCAAGAACTGGTGGGAATCCACAAGTGTCTGCACCAGAGGACGGCAGAGCTTTTGGATCTTACTGCAGCTGCCCCTCCATTCCATGGAGGAGCAGCCCCCCCCCCCCCCCCCCCCGACTTTGGAAGGGAAGAGGATCGGCAGGAGCACAGCCTGGGGCCCTCCACCCAGGGGACACTGGGGGTGTCCAGCCCATCTGACACCTCCCTCAACTCCAGCCCTGCACACACAGCACAAAGTACTGTACACACCCCTGTCAGCATCAACAGGGCCGAGGTGGAGATGGTTAACAGTTTCAAATTCCTACGTGTGCACATCTTCAAAAATCTGTCCTGGTCCACCCACATCGACGCTACCACCAAGAAAGCACAACAGCGCCTCTACTTCGTCAGGAAACTAAGGAAATTCAGCATGTCCACATTAACTCTTACCAACTTTTGCTGATGCACCATAGAAAGCATCCTATCTGGCTGCATCACAGCCTGGTATGGCAGCTGCTCGGCCCAGGACCGCAAGAAACTTCAGAGAGTTGTGAACACAGCCCAGCCCATCACACAAACCTGCCTCCAAACCATTGACTCCATCTACACCTCCCGCTGCCTGGGGAAAGCGGGAAGCATAATCAAAGACCCCTCCCACCCGGCTTACTCACTCTTCCAACTTCTTCCATCGAGCAAGAGATACAAAAGTCTGAGAACACGCACGAACAGACTCAAAAACAGCTTCTTCCCCGCTGTCACCAGACTCCTAAACGACCCTCTTATGGTTGACCTCATTATTACTACACCCCTGTATGCTTCACCCGATGCCAGTGCTTATGTAGTTACATTGTGTACCTTGTGTTGCTCCATTATATGTTTTCTTTTATTTCCTTTTCTTTTAATGATCTGTTGAGCTGCTCGCAGAAAAATACTTTTGACTATACCACGGTACACGTGACAATAAACAAATCCAATGGTAGAACTGCATCACCCGTGCAGCCTGAAAGTGGGCCTAGACCCTCCAGGTCCATGCCCCCCCAGGGGATGCCCACCAAGGTCAACTCTGGTGCGTGGAAGGCAGCAGGCCATCTCCATCTCAGCGGTGGATTCTCGATACACCTAGACTTAGCGGGAGGATGAGGAAGAGTAGGGAAAGGAAGAATGAGAAACTATCAGCACCTAGTGGGCATGGGTGAACCGAGGCATTGGTAAAGATAGATCAACACTAATATAGCTCTTGTAATAAACATCACTTTATTCACCGACAGATCCTCCACGCTGTCATGTCATGGCGCCATGCTCACAAATCCCCGCGCACACTCGGGGCTTCAGCCCTATGCAGTGTGAGAATGGCAGCGCTATCTCTCTCTCATCTCTCACACTGGCGACTCAGTAAAGACACGCTGCTGCTGGCACAAGACACATTCCCCCCCCCCACCTCCTCCCAGGGCTGGGATTCGCCGATTATCGCGAAAAGCGTTGGCGCCGACGTCAAAACCGGCACGAGCGACGCCGGCGACAACGGCCCTCCAGGCCCAGCAATTCTCCTCTTCATCGGGGGCTAGAATGGCGGCGGGGTGCCGCGTGCTGCTCCGGCGCCAAAAGCCGGCCCTACACGGCCGGCCTGCGTGCGACAAGGTAAGCGCGGGTCCGCGCATACGCTCCATGGCATGCGCATGGTTGCCATCTCCGCGCCGGCCCCCGGGCAACATGGCGGAGCCCTACAGGGGTCCGGTGTGGAGGAACATAGGCCCCCCCCCCCCCCCCGGAATGAGCATGCCGCCGATCGGTAGCCCCCGACTTGGATAATTAAAAGAGCTTAAAATCTCACTTAGCTACTCTGCCGCCGGTTCTAACCGGCACCCGGCATCTACAGGCCTAGCCGGGGTGACTCCAACCGGGTGCCGTTTAGTTCTGGTCCCCACAAATGATTGGAGCCGCCTGGGTGGCTGGTATCTGGGCAGGGTGGCACCCTAGCACTGCTGGTGCCATCCAGGCACTTTGGCACTGCCAGCCTGGCACCCTGGCAGTGCAGGTGTCCACACCGGGGATTGGGTCCAGGGGTGCCCTGCCAGTGTGTGGTGAGGTGCAAGGGATGGGGGGGGCTCAGGAGCCGCCAACAGGTGACTTGGGGCATTGGGCAGGTCCGGGCCCGAGTCACGTTGGGGGTCTAGAAATCACGGCCCAGTTAAAAATGGTGTTTCGATCTCTTCCTGTACTGAGGAGCTCCACTTGCCATAGCTCTTCAGTCCAGGAAATGATGGTAAAGTGCAGCTTCAGGGTACCTATTGCCAGAGCCCAGAAACAAAACTGAGTGTCAATCAGCACCAGGAACAAACCCGCCCAGAACGGACTCTTTTTTTTTTAATAAAAAGAATAAAATCATGCCCTAAATATCCTAAGGCCAGTTCCAACTTTGCTCGCTATAAAGCAACGTCTTTCTGCCCTCTCCTAACAAAACACACCTTGCAATTCAAGGTGATGCCAAAATCCCGGGGCTCACTGAAAAAAATGTTTTGTAGACCGCTCGTATGAGTCCCCCTCAATGCTTAATGAGTAAATGCTTCTGTTGCTAGATCAATGCTAATTGCCATCAATAGTCCTTGTCAGAAAGACCATGTATGTCAGCGTTGTGCGAGCTCAGGATCCAGGAGAGCTGTGACTCCCGGTGCAATTTAAAGAACCTGTCAAAGAACGCCTCCATCCAGACTGCTACATGACAAATGGTCACGGATGATTTCTGTGCCACATGATGAATGGTCAGGGATGATTTCTGTGCCACATGATGAATGGTCACGAATGATTTCTGTGCTACATGTCGAATGGTCATGGATGATTTCTGTGCCACCTGATGAATGGTTATGGATGATTTCTGTGCTACATGTCGAATGGTCATGGATGATTTCTGTGCCACATGATGAATGGTCACGGATGATTTCTGTGCCACATGATGAATGGTCACGGATGATTTCTGTGTTACACGATGAATGGTTACGGATAATTCCTGTGCCACATGATGAATGGTCATGGATGATTTCTGTGCTACATGATGAATGGTCACAGATGATCTCTGTGCCACATGATGAATGGTCAGGGATGATTTCTGTGCCCCATGATGAATGGTCAGGGATGATTTCTGTGCCACATGATGAATGGTCACGGATGATTTCTGTGCTACATCATGAATGGTCACGGATGATTTCTGTGCTACATGATGAATGGTCATGGATGATTTCTGTGCCACATGATGAATGGTCATGGATGATTTCTGTGTCACATGATGACTGGTCACGGATGATTTCTGTGCTACATGATGAATGGTCATGGATGATTTCTGTGCCACATGATGACTGGTCACGGATGATTTCTGTGCCACATGATGAATGGTCACGAATGATTTCTGTGCTACATGACGAATGGCACGGATGATTTCTGTGCTACATCATGAATGGTCACGGATGATTTCTGTGCCACATGATGAATGGTCAGGGATGATTTCTGTGCTACATGATGAATGGTCATGGATGATTTCTGTGCCACATGATGAATGGTCATGGATGATTTCTGTGTCACATGATGAATGGTCACGGATGATTTCTGTGCTACATGATTAATGGTCATGGATGATTTCTGTGCCACATGATGAATGGTCATGGATGATTTCTGAGCCACATGATGAATGGTCATGAATGATTTCTGTGCTACATGATGAATGGTCACGGATGATTTCTGAGCCACATGATGAATGGTCACGGATGATTTCTGTGCCACATGATGAATGATCAGGGATGATTTCTGTGCTACATGATGAATCGTCATGGATGATTTCTGTGCCACATGATGAATGGTCATGGATGATTTCTGTGTCACATGATGAATGGTCACGGATGATTTCTGTGCTACATGATTAATGGTCATGGATGATTTCTGTGCCACATGATGACTGGTCACGGATGATTTCTGTGACAAATGATGAATGGTCACGAATGATTTCTGTGCTACATGACGATTGGTCATGGATGATTTCTGTGCCACATGACGAATGGTCACGGATGATTTCTGTGCTACATCATGAATGGTCATGGATGATTTCTGTGCCACATGCCGAATGGTCATGGATGATTTCTGTGCCACATGATGAATGGTCATGGATGATTTCTGTGCGATCGGATGCTGATAATGGTCCCTTAGACAAGGTGGAACCAGTTAGTCTTGGGGTTAAGTAGAGCTTCCTTTGTGGGTGCAAATGTAATCAATTTCAGAGCGAGTAAAATAAATTAAATTGTGTTTAATGTCTTTGTTCAGTGTCTTAATTAGCATAGAAATAGAGCTGCAAGTAACCGTGTCAGTGTTTATAATTAATGCCCAAGTCTTACCACAGTGGAACAGAAATAGAAGCATTTACCATGAAACAGATAACTTTAATTGTTTCTCAGGTTTATGTACTGTCAGTTGGAGGCCCTCTAATGACCTTCAAAAATTGATTTTCTTTTATTTCACATTATTCAAAATTGCTCTTCAGAAGAAAATCAGACTCTTTGTTATCGTCCGTGTTGCAGGACAATGATTAGCGATTCAGCATGATGAAGTTATTGATATGCACGATACAAACATTTCAAAGTAAGGAGGGAAAATTGATGGTCAATAAGTCCATTCCATTGCAGACCATTTCCTACCTTTCTGACCATGGTCAGTATCCCTCTTCATAGAATCACTACAGTGCAGAAGGAGGCCATTTGGCCCACCAAGTCTGCATTGGCCCTTGGAAAGAGCACCTAGCAGGAGCGTTTTCAGAGACCTGAGTATTGAGCTGGCTTTTAAGTGGGGGATCTCCTCTCTTAATTACGGCTCAGCTAACACAAAGACTCTCGGAGACAGCAACTCTAGTTAAGACGGCTTTACCTTTCAAGCTTGGTCAACGTACGAGGGAGAATGATTTGGATGAGCACCAAAACCACTCTGCTTTACATTGCTTTAGGTTCAGCAGTTATACAATTTCCCAAAATAGCAGCCCTGTGTCAGCTGCACTCGGTCCAATCCTCGTAGTTATAGATTATACCTTGAACAATGAATGTTACTTTGGGCAGCATGGTAACTGCATGGCCAGCTTATGATGTAGTCATGTCCTGTCCTCTGGCCATCTGTTGCAATTTCCGAAACGTTCGGTTAGAAGCGACGTTTTTAAACCAGAGACAGGAAGAAGCATTTGGAGTCGGTTTTGGACTAACTTTCTCAGCACCCTAACATAAACACACAAAGAATTGTCCCTGTGCTGTGCTTTAATTCTCAAAAGCGCTGGGTTCACATGGAGCTTGGTAGCACAGTGGGTAGCAGTGTTGCTTCACAGCGCCAGGGTCCCAGGTTCGATCCCCGGCTTGGGTCACTTTCTGTGAGGAGTGTGCACTTTCTCCCTGTGTCTGTGTGGTTTCCTCTGGGTGCTCCGGTCTCCTCCCACAAGTCCCAAAAGACATGCTGTTGGGCAAATTGGACATTCTGAATTCTCCCTCCGAGTACCCGAAGTAGGCGCCGGAATGTGGCGACTAGAGGATTTTCACAGTAACTTCATTGCAGTGTTAATGTAAGCTTACTTGTCACAATGAAGATTATTCTTATTCTTATTATAGCTGAACACCATCTGAATAATCCATTGTGGCTCCGACCAGAGTCCAATGGGTTACAAAGAACCACAAAACTATGGGAAGGTTATGGCACTGAAAGAGTCCATTCAGCCCATCGTGTCTACGCCGGCTGAAAAAACCAGCCACCCATTCTGATCCCACCTTCCAGCACCCCCATCCATTGCCCTTTGCAGGCTACAGCACTTTGGGTACAGATCCATGTAACTTTTGAATGAGTGCGGATTTTTGACTCAACGACCATTCTGGGGCAGCAAATTCCAGACACCCACCACCCTCTTGTGTGATCTTTCCACCATTCGCCTTAAATCTCTGTCCCTTGGTAACTGCCCTGACCGCTAGGGAGAAACAAGCCCTCCCGATATGCCTCGTCTAGGCCCCTCGTAATTTTGTAAACATCAATCCAATCACCCCTCTGCCTCCGCTCTTCTAAGGAAAACAACCCTTGCCTATCTAATCTCTCCTTATAGCTGCAATTCTCAATCCGTGGCCAACATTCGTGTAAATCTCTTCTGCACTCTCTCCCGAGCAGTGATATCCTTCCTGCATTGTGATAACCAGAACAGTACGCAAAACACTAGCTATGGCCGAACCAGCATTTTATACACTTCCAATATGTCCAAATACACCTCTAATCTTAGAAACTCGAAATTTGTCAATGTCCAACCTATAGATTTAGCAATACGCAAACTTGTGAAGTGAATTTAGGGCAGCACGGTAGCACAGTGGTCAGCACAGTTGCTTCACAGCTCCCGGGTCCCGGGTTCGATTCTCGGCTTGGAGCCTGCACGTTCTCCCGTCTGCGTGGGTTTCCTCCGGGTGCTCCGGTTTCCTCCCACAGTCCAAAGATGTGCAGGTTAGGTGGATTGGCCATGCTAAAATTGCCCTTAGTGTCCAAAAGGGTTAGGAGGGGTTATTGGGTTACGGGGATAGGTTGGAAGTGTGGGCTTAAATGGGGTGCTCTTTCAAAGGGCTGGCGCAGACTCGATGGGCCGAATGGCCTCCTTCTGCACTGTAAATTCTATGATTCTATGAATTAAAAATACACAGTTGTCAGCAGAAATTTGTTTTTGGGAGGGGGGGGGGGTTGGTCGGGAGGAGTAAACCTGACAAACAATTGTGTCACATTGCGTTAAGAAACACTTTCCCGATCAAAAAAAAAAGCACCTTTTCAAACTCGCTTTTCTTCAACATTGCCCAAATTTATGCTTTAATCCTGATTGCTTCTAAACCCCTTCACATTTTAAGATCTATCTCACCTGAGATATTTTTGATACAACCAGGATTTTAAGACCCAAAGAGTGGAAGAGGAACACCGGCTTCTCAAAAGGGAACATTAAAACCAAACAAAAGTGTGGAAAATGTGCAGAACCTTTCCCACGTCGCTTGTTTATCCTGTTTCTAGTTTGAAAACAATTTTCGAGTTCTGATGTTCGCGACGTAACCAAATTTGAAAGAAACAGTGTTTTACGATTTCAGCTGTTATTCTGTAACTCGGGTCCCAGTGTTTTGAAAACTTCAAATTGGACATTTGCCAAACTTCCTCAAGACTTCGGGCTTACCTTTATATTTTTGGGACAGCTGTTCAAGTACATTTTAGTTCTTACTTCAAGTAATACTTACACCTCGTAACTTTACGGTGAACACCCTGCTTTGACTGTGTATGGTGTTTCAAATTTATGATGTGGAGATGCCGGCGTTGGACTGGGGTGAGCACAGTACGAAGTCTTACAACACCAGGTTAAAGTCCAACAGGTTTGTTTCGATGTCACTAGCTTTCGGAGCGCTGCTCCTTCCTCAGGTGAATGAAGAGGTCTGTTCCAGAAACACATATATAGACAAATTCAAAGATGCCAAACAATGCTTGGAATGAGAGCATTAGCAGGTGATTAAATCTTTACAGATCCAGAGATGGGGTAACCCCAGGTGAAAGAGGTGTGTATTGTACCAAGCCAGGACAGTTGGTAGGATTTTGCAGGCCAGATGGTGGGGGATGAATGTAATGCAACATGAATCCCAGGTCCCGGTTGAGGCCGCATTCATGTGTGCGGAACTTGGCTATAAGTTTCTGCTCGGCGATTCTGCGTTGTCGTGGGTCCTGAAGGCCGCCTTGGAGAACGCTTACCCGGAGATCAGAGGCTGAATGCCCTTGACTGCTGAAGTGTTCCCCGACTGGAAGGGAACATTCCTGCCTGGTGATTGTTGCGCGATGTCCGTTCATTCGTTGTCGCAGCGTCTGCATGGTCTCGCCAATGTACCACGCTTCGGGACATCCTTTCCTGCAGCGTATGAGGTAGACAACGTGCGACTCGGCCAACGTCGTCTACCTCATACGCTGCAGGAAAGGATGTCCCGAAGCGTGGTACATTGGCGAGACCATGCAGACGCTGCGACAACGAATGAACGGACATCGCGCAACAATCACCAGGCAGGAATGTTCCCTTCCAGTCGGGGAACACTTCAGCAGTCAAGGGCATTCAGCCTCTGATCTCCGGGTAAGCGTTCTCCAAGGCGGCCTTCAGGACCCGCGACAACGCAGAATCGCCGAGCAGAAACTTAAAGCCAAGTTCCGCACACATGAGTGCGGCCTCAACCGGGACCTGGGATTCATGTCGCATTACATTCATCCCCCACCATCTGGCCTGCAAAATCCTACCAACTGTCCTGGCTTGGTACAATACACACCTCTTTAACCTGGGGTTACCCCATCTCTGGATCTGTAAAGATTTAATCACCTGCTAATGGTCGCATTCCAAGCATTGTTTGGCATCTTTGAATTTGTCTATATATGTGTTTCTGGAAGAGACCTCTTCATTCACCTGAGGAAGGAGCAGCGCTCCGAAAGCTAGTGACATTGAAACAAACCTGTTGGACTTTAACCTGGTGTTGTAAGACTTCGTACTGTGTTTCAAATTTATGGTGCACCTTCAGCTGGGCGAGAGCACAGCTTTGTGGGGTTAGGAACATGGATGGTGGTGGAGAAGTCGGAATTGACTAACATTAATTTGCTGATGGCTTTCAAGTGCAGCCTAGTGTCTCCAGCATTGTCTCCAGCCTCTCTAACCGCTGGGGGACTCGCCTCTACCAAAAGGAGGGGAGAAAAGCAGGGCACAATGTCACTGTCAGTCTCC
The DNA here is from genome assembly GCF_047496885.1 of Scyliorhinus torazame. Taxonomy (NCBI): domain Eukaryota; kingdom Metazoa; phylum Chordata; class Chondrichthyes; order Carcharhiniformes; family Scyliorhinidae; genus Scyliorhinus; species Scyliorhinus torazame. Next base: position 383,752,609 of record NC_092708.1, read on the forward strand.
ATGTACCTATTGTGGCAGTCACGTGCATAGTGGCCCAGGTGGGCACAATTAAAACAGCACACTGGGTTATCCCTTCTCGGCACAGGGGGCGGGATTCTCTCAGCCCACGCCAGGCCGGAGAATCGCCGGGCCGGGCGCGAATTGCGCGACACCGCCCCGTCGCCGGGCCGCCGATTCTCCGGAGAGCGTAGAATCGGCGCCATTGCCGCCGGCGCGGTCGGGGGCGGCTCTGTGCGGTCGCAAAAATAATCCGAGTCCCGCTGGCGCCATCCACGTGTTTGGCTTGCCCGGCGGGACCTCGCCGTGCATCCATCCGGGGGCGGCCTGGTGGGAGGGGGGTGGGAGGGGTCTGACCCCGGGGGGGGGGGGGTCTCCGGCTGTGGCCTGGCCCGCGATCGGGGCCTACCGATCGGCGGGCCGGCCTGTCGGGCTGGGGGCCTCTTTTGCTCCGCGACGGCCTCTGTAGCCCTATTCCATGTTGCGTCGGGGCCGGCGCGGAGAAGGGAGCCACCGCGCATGCGCGCAGTCACACCTGCCGCCCTGCGCATGAGCGGATTGGCGCCAGTCGCAGCGCGCCTGCGCAGACCATGGCGCCCATTTGACGCCGGTATCGGCAGCTGGAGCGGTGTGGGTCACTCCAGTGCCATGGTGGCCTACTGAGGGTCTCGGAATCGCTGCTTCTGGGGGCATGTTGACAGCGTTTACGACGGTATCAACACTTAGCCTCAGGATCAGAGAATCCCGTGCAGGGTTCCTGAAATGCCAAGATTTCTGGCTAGGCAGTGGGCCTTTGGCTGTTTCCTTAGCGTTCGGGAATGTTTGGGGAATTCATCATGGATTAGGTCCCAGGTAGCCCTGGTATAATGGATCAACTCATTCCAGGCCCCTGTCTTATTGTTACGAATGCTCAACCCATTCCGGACCAGTTCAGGAAAGGGCTCTTAAAATCCGGGATGCCCAGTATCATTCTTGTCATCTGCCACTTCTACCGCCTCTCAGGCCTTACGGTAACAGTCATGGCTGTTATTCAAATGTGCTTTTTAAAGTTACGATTTCTAACTTTTCTTTTTCTGGCTGGATTGTAATAAACCAAAACTCTTGAATATACAATGATGAAACTTCCCAGACTGCTACAGGACATATAATCTTGTGTTCCATCAAGTGGGATAAAATGAAGGGAATGTGAAAGACCCCATCCCCTGTCGTCTCCACACCATCCTGAGGCTTTGTAAATGTTTCTGAGGTGAGACATCAAAAATGCAATAACTGCAGCAGGAGTGAACTAATAAGATTTCCCTGGAAGAATACAGCCGCCAAGGTATTTTAAGAACCCCTTCCCAAGCAGGGAGGTGAATAAAAGACATTGCTGTACTGAACACGGGCTGTTGAAGCTGTGTGCCCTCTTTGCCTCTCTCTCTCTCAGAACTATTGTGCCAGGTTTCGCAAAAGTAACCATCCTGCAAAGAGAAATCTACAGAAAGCCATGGCCTTTTGGGGAAAGAATCATGGAAATCTGCTCCATACAACTGACCAAAATGGCCACAACATCGAATCACTGCATAGAGACCAGCAAGGAACAGCTAACCCTGTACTCCTCTGTTTAGTATTTCATGAACTGTAAAACATCCTATAAGCCTATCCTCTTACTCAGCCATCTGTACTTGTGTGTGTGTGTGAGTTGGCCCAGATAAATGCATGTGACATGTGAATGGTGGTTGTGATTTACCTCGATTTTTACTTCAGGAGATCATTTCAAAAAACTTATCTTGTTTTGTCATGTACCTTGAAGAAATGGGTGTTTATAAATGGGTGTGTATATAAATATCTGTAGTGAGAGTACCTTTAAGAAATGGGTGTTTGCTACTGCAGTGATGTCAGAGAGTGGGTGGAGCTGGGCTGTCTGTCAGTTTTTTACTTTCATTTTTGAGCAGGCTCCAGGGTGTGTTTTAGTTTCGTTCTCAGTGTTGGAGCTGAAGCCAGACCAAGCAGGTGTACTGCTGTTCTCTCTGCCATCAAAAGACTATCTCTTGATCATTTGGTGAATTCAGAATTATACATGTTTTCAATAGTGACTTTATCCTGATGTGCTTCTGTTAAAGGTTTTGTTTTTAAGTTGTATGGATGTTAAAAGGAAAGTTTAAAGGATTACTTAATATTGTAGTCTTTGGGGGTTGTATTTGAATTAATGGTTGCTAAGATGTTCACTATGTTTTAAAAAGGTGAACTTGAGTTCCTAGAATAAACATTGTTTTGCTTTAAAAAATACTTTTCCATTTCTGCTGTACCACACCTGTAGAGTGGGCCGTGTGCTCCCCATACCACAATCTAGGAAAAGTTGTGGGTCAGGTGAACTCCATGATACACTTTGGGGTTCTCTAAACCCTGGCCCATAACAAATTGGGGGCTTGAGGGGGATAATAGTCTATCTATTGGATTGGCTTAGTGAGGGGTGAGCATATTGTGAGTGCTTTTCAGGTGTGGTCGTTTAGTTTAAGTAGGGAGTGTGTTGTGGACAATGGCTCTTTCAGAGACTCTGAAGTTTTTGGGGGTGGAGACGGTCACACGCAGTACCTTACGGACAGAGACCAAAAGCAGACTGTTATATTTGGCAAAAACATTGCAGTTAACATTACCTGACAAAATGCGAAAAGATGAGGTAATTATGGCGGTGGCTAAGCATTTAAAGTTGCCTGAGATACAGTTTGACTCATTGGAAATGGCAAAAATTCAGTTGCAAATTAAACACATGAGAAAGAATTAAAGCAGCTTGAATACGAAAGAGAGAGAGGAAAAAGAGAAGGAGAGAGAGGAAAGGTGAAAAGAAAGAATAGCCCTAGCAGAACAAAAAGAAAGAGAAAGGGAGATATAGATCAGGTAAAAAGATAAAGAGAGAGAGTTTGAACTTCGGAAAATGGCCATGAAACGTGACAGTCAGTTAAAATTGGCAGACGTAAAGGGAAACGTACAGTTGGATGATAGTGATGAGGATAGTGAGAAGGAGCGTCAAAGTCGAAGGCTTGATGGGGATCTATTTAAATATGTCCAAGCATTGCCAAGGTTTGACGAGAAGGAGGTAGAAGCCTTTTTCATTTCATTTGAGAAGGTGGCTAAACAAATGAAATGGCCACAGAACATGTGGGTATTACTGATTCAAACTAAGCTGGTAGGTCGGGCTAGTGAAGTGTTTGCATCACTACCAGAGGTGGTATCTGAGACGTTTGAGGAGGTGAAAAAATCCATCTTGGGTGCAAATGAACTAATGCCTGAAGCCTACGGACAAAGGTTTAGAAATTTAAGGAAAGAATTTGGTCAAACATACATGGAGTTTGAAAGGATCAAACAGAGTAATTTTGATAGGTGGATAAGGGCTTTGAAAATAGACCAAACGTATGAAGCTCTCAGTGAAATTATACTTTTGGAGGAGTTTAAAAATTCAATTCCTGATGTAATGAGAACTCATGTGAAAGAACAGAGGGTTAAAACTGTGAGATTAGCAGCAGAAATGGCAGATGATTATGAATTAGTTCATAAATCAAAGCTTGGTTTCCGACATCAGTTTCAGCCTGGGAGGGATAGAAACTGGGGACATGAAAAATACTCAAGTGGTAAAAGTAAAGGTGATCTGTTGGAGATAATAAGAAGCGTGCACCTCAGATTAAAAAAGAAATCCAGGAGGGTGGAAAAGAAATGAAAAATTTCAAATGTTTTTATTGTAATCAACTAGGCCATTTAAAGTCACTGTGTTGGTGGTTGAAGAAAAGCACTGGGAAGGCTGATGTGGTAAAACAGGATAAGGCAGTGGGGTTTGTTAAAGTGGTAAGTAAAGGAAAGCCTAAGTGAAGCGAAGGGGGTGCAAAAGATTGTACAGCCTGATCAAGAGGTGATTGAGAAGAAGGTGCCAGATCTCTTTCAAGAATTTACTTGTGTGGGTAAAGTTTTCTCGTGTGTATCAGGAGGAGCAGGTAAATAAGACCCAATTTTAAGAGCTATGGGAGCTAGTCAATCTTTAATGGTAAGAGATGAGGAGTTATGTAGTTTGGGAAGAATGTTGCCAGAAAAGGTGGTAATATGTGGAATTCAGGGTGAGAGGAGTAGTGTTCCATTTTATAAGGTAAGATTGGAAAGTCCAATGAAGAGTAGTGAAGTGGTAGTAGGAGTAATAGAGAAACTATCTTGTCCAGGAATACAGTTTATCTTGGGTAATGATATAGCTGGATCACAGGTGGGAGTGATGCCTACTGTGGTTGATAAGCCAGTGGAAAATCAGACAACTGAAGTGTTGAAGAACGAATATCCTGGGATTTTTCCGGATTGTGTAGTAACAAGGTCACAAAGTCACAGGTTAAGACAAGAGGAGAAATCAAAGAGTGAAGATGACGTTGAAGTGCAATTATCAGAAACGATTTTTGATCGGATGGTTGAAAAAGAACAAGAACAGGTGGAAGAAGAGGCGGATCTTTTTAGTTCAGGAAAATTGGCGGAGTTACAAAAGAAAGATGTAGAAATAAAATGTAGAAATAAAATGGATGTATCAGAAAGCATATACAGAAGAGGAATCTGAGTGTATACCAGAGTGTTATTGATGAGAAAATGGAGACCTTTACATATGCAGGCGGATGAAAAGTGGCAGAAGTTCATCAAGTAGTATTGCCGGTAGGGTATAGAAAGGAGGTGTTGCGAGTTGCCCGTGAGGTACCAGTGGAAGGTCATTTGGGAATAAGGAAAACACAAGCTAAAATCCAGAAACATTTTTATTGGCCTGGACTACATAAAGATGTAGTTAAATTTTGTCAATTATGTCACACATGTGATAGGGAAACCTCAAGCAGTGATAAAACCAGCACCCTTAATACCCATTCCAGCATTTGAGGAACCTTTTACACAGGTCCTAATTGATTGCGTAGGACCGCTTCCTAAAACAAAAAGTGGGAATCAATATCTTTTGACTATAATGGATGTGTCTACTAGGTTTCCAGAGGCCATTCCAGTACGTAATATTACAGCTAAAAAGATTGTGGAGGAGTTACTTAAATTCTTTACGAGATAGGGACTACCCACAGAAATACAATCGGATCAAGGATCAAATTTTACCTCAAGGTTATTCAAAGAAGTTATGGAGAGTTTAGGAATAAAACAATTTAAATCAACTGCGTACCATCCAGAATCGCAGGGAGCATTAGAAAGGTGGCATCAGACATTAAAGACAATGTTGAGGGCTTATTGTCACGATTATCCAGAGGATTGGGATAAAGGAATTCCATTCATACTGTTTGCAATTAGGGATGCACCTAATGAGTCAACCAAATTTAGTCCTTTTGATCTAATTTTTGGTCATGAGGTAAGAGGACCACTTAAATTGATTAAGGAAAAATTGGCGAGTGAGAAATCAGAACTTACATTATTGGATTACGTGTCAAATGTTAGGGAACGATTAAATAGAGCAGGTGAATTGGCTAGACGACATTTGAAAGTTGCACAAAATGTGATGAAACAGGTCGCGGACAAAAATCCAAAGTTCGTAGTTTTGCCAGTGGAGATAAAGTTTTAGTGTTGTTACCAGTGGTAGGTGAACTTTTAAAAGCAAGGTTTTGTGGACCTTATCAGATTGAAAGGAAATTAAGTGAGGGGAATTAATGTGGTAAAAACACCAGATAAAAGGAAGAATCACCGAATGTGTCATGTGAATATGCTTAAAAGGTACTTTGAAAGGGGAGAGAAAAAGGAGGTTTTAATGATTCTAACTCAAAGTGACAAACCAAATCCAGATGAATGTGAATTTGACATACTTCAAATTAAATTGGAAAACGAGGATGTTCTTAAAAATTGGGATAAATTGTTGAGTTACCTTCCAGAAGAAAAACAAACTGACCTGAAAGAGTTATTGATATCACATGGGCAAGTTTGTGGAGATAAATTGGGAAGTACTAAAATGGCTATACATGATGTAGATGTGGGAAATGCTGTTCCAATTCAACAACATCCATACAGACTTAACCCTTTAAAATTGGCACAGGTTAACAAAGAGATTGAGAGTATGCTTAAAAATGGCATAATTGAAGTGGGTTGCAGCCAATGGAGCTAACCCATAGTGATGGTACCTAATCCGGACGGTACACAACGGTTGTGTGTGGACTATAGAAACGTTAATGCAGTTACAAGAACGGACTCTTATCCTATCCCACGTTTGGAGGATTGCATTGAAAAAGTGGGACAATCAGCTTTTATTTCCAAATTGGATTTACTTAAAGGTTACTGGCAGGTACCTTTATCCGAAAGGGCGAAGGAGATTTCAGCTTTTGTGACTCCAGATGGTACATACCAATTCAAAGTTATGCAATTTGGCATGAAAAACACCCCAGCCACATTTCAATGTTTAACTAACAAAGTCGTTTCAGGATTACCCAATTGTGCGGTACACATCGACGATCTGGTAATTTTCAGCTAGACATGGACAAAACATTTGAAACATCTGATGGAGTTATTCGATTGACTTCAGGAGACAGGTTTGGTGGTAAACCTAGCCAAAAGTGAATTTGGAAAGGCCCAAGTCACTTGGAAAATAGAAGACAGGTTTAGATAAAGAATCTGGATCGGCGCAGGCTGGGAGGGCCGAAGGGCTTGTTCCTGTGCTGTCATTTTCTTTGTTCTTTGTATACAATCGGACAGGATCGAATTGTCCCACAGGATATGAAAACAAAAGTTATTCGGGAGTTTCCGATACCTTCGACACAACGGGAAATAATGCGATTTCTTGGTATGAGTGGATTTTACTGGAAATTTGTACCCAATTTTAGCAGTGTGGTCGCTCCACTGACGGACTTGCTCAAGAAACGTAACAAATTCCAGTGGACAGCGGAGTGTCAACAGGCATTTGACGGTCTGAAGGCTGTGTTAACCGCTGCTCCTGTGTTAGCTATCCCAATTTATACAAAACCATTCTTGGTGGCGGTTGATGCGAGTGATGTGGGTGTAGGTGCGGTGCTCCTACAGGACGACGACGAAGGGTTATTTTTCAAAGAAATTGAATTCTCACCAGAAAAAGTATTCTACGATTGAGAAGGAGACGTTGAGTTTGGTACGGCTTTGCAACATCTTCACACTTATGTGGCCATCAATCCGTCTGACACTGCTATATATACTGATCATAATCCGTTGACGTTTTTGGAGCGATTTGTGCTTTCAATCCGATTGTACCAGCCAAGACCAAGGTTACCTGCCCTAGTTTTGGAAACAGCAGCCAAAAGTGTCCGCTGTTTATCGATTTGTACCTGAACCTGTTTGAATTTAGTTAAACACAGTGTTAGTTTCAGTCATTTATATTTGTTTTGTCACTATTGAGGACTCATTAGAATTTAGAATTTAGAAGGAGGAGAAGGGATTTTATTGAAACTTACAGAATACTGAGAGTAGACGTGGAGAGGATGTTTCCACTTGTAGGAAAAACTGCAACCAGAGGACACCATCTCAGACTAAAGGGACGATCCTTTAAAACAGAGATGAGGAGGAATTTCTTCAGCCAGAGGGTGGTGAGTCGGGGGAACTCTTGCCGCGCAAAGCTTCAGAGGCCAGGTCACTGAGTATCTTTAAGACAGAGATAGATAGGTTCTTGATTAATAAGGGGATCAGGGGTTATGGGGAGAAGGCAGGAGAATGGGGACGAGAAACATATCAGCCATATTGAATGGCAGAGCAGACTCGATGGGCCGAGTGGCCTAATTCTCCTCCTATGCCTTATGTTCTTTTCTTTTGTGTTTTTATATTTACGCGCAAAGAAAAGGTTAAAACTTCAGTCTTAACTTTATGAGAAAAAAGTGCCTGCTAGTTTGTCGGGTGGTTCAAATGCCTGCATTGTAACGAGGGTTTTAGGATATTAAAACAAACACAGGTTTTAAAAAAGATAAGGTGTTGCTTAAAAACCACACTGAGATAGCAAATGTACTTAAGATTCAGTTTGGAACCAGATAGCCCAGGGATAAGGAACATTCCACAGGCACTGTCAATTCAGGCAGGACAATACAGAGGGACAGGGAGAAGTCCCAGCAACAAGGGGATGGCACAGAAGAGAGTTCCAGCAAGACTGTGAACTCAATGGAAGTTAAAGATGTGGCCTCAAGGTGCAGCCCTGAGGATGTCAGCTTGTGAGAAGTCAGATATATGAGGTGATCAAAAGGCTGGTGACACCTTAATACAACCTGTGAAGCAGTGGTGTTCTGTTGGCACAGCTGTGCACCTGAGAGATTGCGTGGAAGCTTGAATAAATGTAGCAATCCAGGGCAGCGGAACACCGGAAGGAGAGGTTGAAACCCTGGAGGTGGATACTTGTCGAAAGTATCCGAGAAAAAGTGTTGTTTGGGAGAAGATTCCAAAGCGCGCTCTTCGAGAGCAGAGATTGGAAACCCTCTTGTGGAAGATAGAGTTCCAGTGAGACTATTGGGCTCACAGATTGATAAGCATCTGGAGATGCTTCAGAAGTTCCAATGGGTAACATCTGTCACATGGCTTCAGAGTGTGGGGTATCTGACCACAGTTCACCAATTGGTTTACATGGGCTGTGTGCTGACTGAGAACATTAGAGTATAAGATGTGACATGGGAATTGTGTGTGTGTGGAAGGGGGGGGGCGGTGTTACTGGTGATTTGTGTTACCTTTGCAGATCTGGATATATTTGTAAAGGTATAGCTGGGATGAAGGAAAAGTGGGCGGGATTCTCTCAGCCCAGGCTGGGCCGGAGAATCGCCGGGCCGGGCGCGAGTCGCGCGACGCCGCCCCGACGTCAGTCCGCCTATTCTCCAGAGAGCGGAGAATCGGCGCCATTGGTGCCGGCACGATCGGCGGGCGCCGGTCGGGGGCTGCTCTACGCCGCCCCCCCCCCCCCCCAGCCCTTCTCCGCCCGGGATGAAAAAAAATCCGAGTCCCGCCAGCGCCGTCCACGTGTGGTCTTATCCGGCGATAGAAATCAATTCTTTGTTCGGTATTTGTGATAGTTCTTCCCGTTCTTTCTTTTTACAGCATGTTCTATTGTGTGCCTCCTGCTCCCAGCGTAACTGATTATTTAGGAAAGCAATGCTCTCCTGCCAGACATCACTTTCCTTTTGCAACTTATTGACCTATTCCATGAACTGTTTGTAAGGGCGGCACGGTAGCACAGTGGTTAGCACTGTTGCTTCACAGCACCAGGGTTCCAGGTTCGATTCCCGGCTTGGGTCACTGACTGTGTGCGGAGTCTGCACATTCTATCCTGCGTGGGTTTCCTCCGGGTGCTCCGGTTTCCTCCCACAAGTCCCGAAAGACGTGCTGTTAGGTAATTTGGACATATTCTCCCTCTGTGTAACCGAGCAGGCGTCGGAATGTGACGACTAGGGGTTTTCACAGTAACTTCATTGCAGTGTTAATGTAAGCCTACTTGTGACAATAAAGATTATTATTGTTATACTTTTTATTCAGCTGTAAGGCATATACACACACACACACAAAGTTACACACGTGCATCATGGACCAACTAATTCCAGACTTTTATGTACCTCTCAGACGAAAGGGATGATCCTTTAAAACCAAGATAAGGAGGAATTTCTTCTTTCTGCACCTCCTTTAGAAACTCTACCAAAGATACGCTCATCATCTGCATCGCATTCTTCTGCCCTTCCCAGGAACTCTCTCGTTCCAGGCACTCCCATTCTTTTTCAGTCAGACTCTCTATCGATCATTGCCTGGCATGTGCTAATGCCATTGTGACTCTCTGGCTTCACTTAGTACCTACTCCACACATGTCTGACCACAACCTAAGGGCAGCACGGTAGCACAGTGGTCAGCACAGTTCCTTCACAGCTCCAGGGTCCCAGGTTCGATTCCCGGCTTGGGTCACTGTCTGCACAGAGTCTGCACGTTCTCCCCGTGTCTGCGTGGGTTTCCTCCGGGTGCTCCGGTTTCCTCCCACAGTCCAAGGATGTGCAGGTCAGGTGGATTGGCCATGCTAAATTGCCCTTAGTGTCCAAAAGTGTTTGTTGGGGTTACTGGGTTACGGGGATAGGGTGGAGGCATGGGCTTAGGTAGGGTATCTCTTTCCAAGGGCCAGTGCAGACTCTTTGGGCCGAATGGCCTCCTTCTGCACTGTAAATTCTATGCTGCTTCTCAAATTTCAAGACAGTGACACCTCAGCTACTGGGGATCCCACTTCTGATGCCAATGTGTAAGATTTTGGGTTTGCCAATGTGTAAGACAGATAGTCGAGTATTGACCAGTAATTTTAAGGCAGTTTAAGCAACAGTTTTGATACAATGCATTTTCTCAGTAGAAGTGTAAATTGAAAGAAAGGTATATGATCCGTGATCCCGGGTGATGCACTGATCCCAGAGGATGAACGGCCCAGCGAGCATTGATCTCAGCGGCTTGGGATGGCAGAATTCTTCTCTCTTTCTTGGTCCGTCTTTCATCACCCTCTGCCCCCTGCCACTCAGCCAATTTTGCATCCAAATTGACCTGGATCCCATGGACTCTTACCCTCTTGTTCAGTCTCCCATACAACACCTTGTCAAAAGCCTGACTGAAGCCCATGTAGACCACATCAACTGCACTACCCTCATCTATACACCTAGTCACCTCTGTGAAAAATTCAATAAAATATGTAAGACATGGGGCGAAATTCTCCCGAAACGGCGCGATGTCCGCCGACTGGCGCCCAAAACAGCGGAATGCTCTGCATCTTTGGGGGCCGAGCCCCAACATTGAGGGGCTAGGCCGGCGCCGGAGGAATTCCCGCCCCGCCAGCTGGCGGAAACGGCCTTTGTTGCCCCGCCAGCTGGCGCGGAAATGACAACCCCGGGCGGCGCATGCGCGGGAGCGTCAGCGGCCGCTGACAGTTTCCCGTGCATGCGCAGTGGAGAGAGTCTCTTCTGCCTCCGCCATGGACCCCACGGCACAGGCCCGCCTGCGGATCGGTGGGCCCCGATCGCGGGCCAGGCCAACGTGGGGGCACCCCCCGGGGCCAGATCGCCCCGCGCCCCCCCCCCCCCCCAGGACCCCGGAGCCCGCCCACGCCGCCTTGTCCCGCCGTTCAAAAGTTGGTTTAATCCACGCCGGCGGGACAGGCAATTTATCGGCAGGACTTCGGCCCATCCGGGCCGGAGAATCGAGCAGGGGGGCCCGCCAACTGGCGCGGCCCGATTCCCGCCCCCGCCAAATATCCGGTACCGGAGACTTCGGCAACCGGCGGGGGCGGGATTCACGGCAGCCCCCGGCGATTCTCCAACCCGGCGGGGGGTCGGAGAATGACGCCCATGATCTTCCTTTGGCAAAGCCATGCTGACTATCCTTGATTAATCCTTGCCTCCCCAAGTGAACACAGTAAGAAGTCTTACAACACCAGGTTAAAGTTTCAAATCACTAGCTTTCGGAGCACTGCTCCTTCCTCAGGTGAATGAAGAGGTGAGTTCCAGAAACATACATATAGACAAAGTCAAAGATGCAAGACGATACTTTGAAAACTTTGTATCTTTGTACTTTGTATCGTCTTGCATCTTTGACTTTGTCTATATATATGTTTCTGGAACATACCTCTTCATTCACCTGAGGAAGGAGCAGCGCTCCGAAAGCTAGTGATTTGAAACAAACCTGTTGGACTTTAACCTGGTGTTGTAAGACTTCTTACTGTGCTCACCCCAGTCCAATGCCGGCATCTCCACAACATGGTCCCCAAGTGAAGGTTGTCAATAGTTTCTCTACCACTGACATTAGACTTACTGGGGGAATATGAGGTTACTCCATGCAACCTGTCTTCAGGGGTTAACCCTTTCAGCCCAGGTATCATTCTGGCGATATTGCACTGCATCCTCTCCAATGCCAATGTTGAGATGCGGCGTACAAAATCTCTATTTTTAACTTCGGTTCATTTCTTTACATAAATGACATCTCATTAATTCAAACAATTCTGTAACCACAGTGCTCCCTATATTACCTTCCTCTATATTTATCAGCAAAACCTTGACCCTATTACTAACAAGTCTCCATTATAACAAGCGGCAGGGAGCTTGTTTCAGTGTTTCCTTTCATGCTTTTCATGATGGCGGGGGGGCTGGGGAGAGTGGGGTTGGGGGTGGGGGTGTAGCGGTGTGTGGGGGGCGTGGGGGTGGGGGGTTGGGAGGGAGTGGGTTGGTTCTAGGCAAAGAGTGCAGCATCGGAGAGAGCAAATCAGTAACATGCTTTACCCTCAGCCCAAAATTCTGGTCCAATGGAGCATTTTTTAAAAACGCCGCATCCTGTCTTTCTTTGCTCAGCACATAGAGATGCATTGTACAGCAATGGATAATTTCCTGCTCACGTTTCTGTGCTCGGGCTGTTGCGACGTTCCAGTGAAGCCCAACGTAAACCGGAGGAACAGCACCTCATCTTCCCATTAGGCACTTCACAGCCTTCTGAACTGAGAATGGATTTCCAAAACTTCAGACCATCAATCCTAATAATAATTATTATCTTTATTATTGTCACAAGTAGGCTTACATTAACACTGCAATGAAGTTACTGTGAAAAGCCCCGAGTCGCCACATTCTGGCGCCTGTTCGGGTACACTGAGGGAGAATTCAGAATGTCCAATTCACCTAACAGCACGTCTTTTGGGACTTGTGGGAGGAAACTGGAGCACCCAGAAGAAACCCACGCAGACGCGGGGAAAATGTCACAGGCAGTGACCCAAGCTGGAAATCAAACCTGGGACCCTGGTGCTGTGAAGCAACAGAGTTAACCACTGTGCTACCATACTGCCCTCCTTTTTTCCCCCAACCCCTGTCCCCACAAAGGGCCAATCTGTAACGTGTTCATATGTTTTGCCTTCAGAGAGCACTGACCCCTGTGCATCTATTAACACATCCTGATACCTAAACTTTATGCCGCCATTAACACTTCCTTTAGTCTTTAACACTACCGTTACCATTCGCCTTGCCTTATATCCATGGCATCTTTGGCATTCAATCTATTCTGAGCTCCCACGTGTCCCTGGCCTTCTATTTTGCTCTACCCCCTCTGTTCCACAGTATAAAACCCATCAGATTTCTACCTCTCCCATATGGACTTAAAAGGTTAACTCTGTTTCGTTCTCCCCAGCTGCTGCAAGGGCTGTTGGGTTTATCCAACATTTCCTGCTCTTTTGTGGCAGATGTTTAGCCTCTGCTGTAGGCTATTCGAAACCTTGAGGTATGGCTTAAAAATGACTGTGTGGTACTAGTTAAAACAAAGCCTGCCTCTTCTCTCTCGAACAAGTTATACGAAAAGCAATAAGATGACCTTCAATTCACCTGCGCCCACAGCATTTGATGTTGGACATGTACATACATTCCATGTATGAACATGGAAATCAGACATGGGGGTGGGGGCAGGAGCACTTACAGTTGTTTGGCTGGAGGAATACATGTAGTTTTCTGGTGGATGTGTGTCTGAGTCAATCCATTTTGGATCTGTTACATGGACTAAGCTTATTGCCAGTGGCTTAATGTGCACACTAAGAGAGAGCAATTCCCCAGCCGCATTGTTAGAATGTTTTACATTTGTTTAAGCTGTTGCTGTTTTACACCACTGTATGCAGACACCAGTCGACCTGCAGGGAGTGAGGATAAAATTAATTTTTAAAATACTCTTCTTTCGTGTTAACATAACAGTGCTTGAAGTGAAGCCCAAGGGTATTCATGAATATATATTCACAAATTACATTGATGTTACATTGGTCATTCCAAGTTGGAAAATGTTGATGCCCGACTTACAACATAAGACCAACTTTTGCCGTTCAGTGGGTGGGATCCTCTAGCCCCTCCACGGCCTGTTTTCCGATGACGAAGGTCGGTTGCCATTGACCACCGTCCGCCCACCCGTCCTGTGGCCGGGTAAACCACGACGGGGGGTCCACTTTCCACCAGAGAAATCCCTCCCCGTGTTTTGAAGGCATTATTTTATTACTGCTGCAATTACTTTGTTAGTTCATTGGGCTGGATTCTCCGCTCTCCTGACGCCAAAATCCGCGTAAGGCGAAGGGGCGGAGAATCCATTTTGGCGCCATAATCGGGAGCGGCAGCGGTTTTAAAATTCTCCTCGCCCTGAAAATCGGCGTACTCGAGGGAGGGCCGATCGGCGGACAGCGGGGGGGTGGGTGGGCTTCATTCGGGGCTGGGGGCAATGAGTGTGGGCGGTCTGGGGCGCGCGAGCGGCCGATGCGGGGCACTATTTTGGCGGTCCAGGTCTGCGGGCTGAGTCCACCATGGAGCATGGCGCGGCCCCTGCAGGCGTAAAATAGCACAGTGTTCCCGACAGCGTGCAGACAGTCTCCAAATCGGAGAATCCAGCCCATTGTTTGTTGGGGTATTCTGTCTGTATCTCTGGGTGGGGCAGTTTGCGGCGTCTCACAGAAGTATTGGTATTAAAGTGAAATGAAAATGGCTTATTGTCACAAGTAGGCTTCAAATGAAGTTACTGTGAAAAGCCCCTAGTCGCCACATTCCGGCGCCTGTTCGGGGAGGCTGGTACGGGAAGACCATTCATTGCTCTGTCAGTGGCTGACTCATTCTCAGGGTGAATGGCGCTTAAGGGGTTCGAGAAAATCCCAAGTTCTCCCTCCCTACTCTTCGCAGGGGTAGCTGATCTTGGCAGCAGGGACTGAAGAGGTGGCATTAAAAACAGCCTGCGTCTATTTGGGTTGTCCATATGGTCTCAGTGCCCTTACTCTGGGAAAGGGGGGAAAACACACGGGAGTGTGCCAAGCTCCTGTGAAGCCAGGAAGGATTCAACATCTTCAGGAAAGGAAGGAAGAGATTTGACATAAAGACAGAGAGCGCTGAAACAACCCAGCAGATCTGGCAGCATCTGTGGCGAGAGTTTGGAACGTAAGTATCATAAGTTCTTTGGAACGGGGCTTTTTGAACTGCGAAGAAGAGTTCTATTAGACCCGAAGGTCTGGGGTGAATGCTCCGCCTCCCCAGTTGCGTGTTTTTCGGCAGCGCGCAGCCGGCGGGATTCTCTGTTCCCGCGCGAGCCAATGGGATTTCCCATTGCGGCCACCCCACGCCAAGG
Source organism: Scyliorhinus torazame (assembly GCF_047496885.1). NCBI lineage: Eukaryota > Metazoa > Chordata > Chondrichthyes > Carcharhiniformes > Scyliorhinidae > Scyliorhinus > Scyliorhinus torazame. The sequence continues at coordinate 383,767,654 of NC_092708.1, forward strand.
GAAACCCGGGGGCGGGGGTGAGCTGCTGGCGGAACGGAGAACCCCGCCGGCGGAGAATTCACCCCGCTGTTTCCCTCTCTCCCCGCGGATGCTGCCGGACCTGCTGAGTTATTTCAGTGCTTGTCTTTATTCCAGACCTCCAGCATCTGAAGCATTTGGCTTTCGTTAAGGGAGAGAATTCAGGCGGACGGGACAACAAAACATCAGTTGGTTTCCGCAGCGTGTTGTGATTTGCAGGACAGTGTCTGCGAGGACAGTAAAAGCAGGATCAGTAATAACTTTTGAAAAGGAATTGGATGAAGACTGGAAGAAGGAAAATGCATAAGGGCTGGGTGGGTGGGGGGGAAGCATTAAGGAGCTGGAACTAATCGAATAGCCCTTTCAAAGTGCCAGCACCTTCACAGTGGGCTAAATGCCCTCCTTCCGTGCCCTGTCCTTACATCCAGCAAATGAAACAGCTCTGTCATGTGAGTGGTCTTTTCTGAAGGTCAAACGACGCTGAGAAATTAGACACATCTTGTGGGAAATGTTAGGGCAAGGAGGTCAAATGTGAGGATATCAAATGGTGAAGACTGTCATTTCCAAATGAACTTTTAAAAATTGTAATAAATATCCTTTATCTTCTGTGCTTATTGATCCTGTACAGGCTCACATTGTGGTAGGTAATACAGTGATGGCTCATTTGGCGGCACAGTGGTTAGCACTGCTGCCTCACAGCGCCAGGGACCCAGATCCGATTCCGGCCTCGGGAGACTGTCCGTGTGGAGTTTGCACTTCCTCCCCGTGTCTGCGTGGGTTTCCTCCAGGAGCTCCGGTTCCCTCCCACAGTCCAAAGATGTGCAGGTCAGGTGGATTGGCCGTAATATAAATTGCACCTTGGTGTCCAGGGCTGGGCAGGTTAGGTTATGGGGATAGGGTGGGGTGGGCGGGGAAGTGGGCCTGGATAGAGTGCTCTTTCGGAAGGTTGTTGCAGACCCGATGGGCTGAATGGCTTCCATCTGTACTGCAGGAATTCTATGATTCTGTGAATAGATCCTCTGAATTCAATTTTTCAGAACCCTTAGTTCTATCAAATACTGTAGCTGTTACAGTAGATGTACTTAAGGCCACATGAATTCTTATCATACCTTGTGTTTTATTTCGAGACTGCATTGACATACCATATACCTCCATAAAATGAAAACTGCAATAATTCATAAAGGAAAACATGTTTTCCGAGTGAAACATGATTTTTTTCCCATCTTGTTCTGTTGCAGTGTGAGAAAACATTTTATTTTATTTTTCTTGTCTCCTCGCCACTAAAAACGCTTCTTTGTGTTAGCTTTGGTAAGTGTTCAGTTGGGCAAGTGATTTGTGAACACTGAGACCAGCTCAGGAATCCTGCACCTTCACTCTCGCTGGGAACTCGAAAGCAAAATTTGGACACCAGTGACAAATGCCTCGACTCACGGTAAGTGCACAGATTCGCCATGGGGCAGGCCACGTTAAAAATCACTTGCTCTAACTATAAATGCCCTTGCCTTGTATGTGCTTGCCGTGTTTCATTCCCAAAGAATCAGAAGATTGTTTGCTTTTAATAACACCTGCTATTGTTTTGCTTCTTTGTGTTGTTTTTTCGCGAACAAAGTTGAGTTCACCAAGGCAGATCTACAAGGTAGAAAGTTACGTTTCATCCTAGACTTGACTGAAAGTTGCTATGTGCCATGTCTTGTGCCACTTGCTCCTGCACTTGTGAAAACACACTGGTTCGTATTTTTGTTTTAAATATTTACTTCTTCCAATGCAAACCCCAAATGCAGTTGAAGAACATTCTCAAGCTTTGCCTACTCAGCTGACTATTCCAATCCCACTATCACTCGTGACTGTGAATTCCTTGTGCAGTTATGGGGAATCGAGTCGTGATTGACGTTCTTCTCCTATTCTGTGAGATGTCCGTTAGCCTCGAAATGTGACTCACTGTACGGAGGGCTGTATCCGTAATTAAATAACTGAATATCTGCTATTTGAATTGATGAATACAGGCCCAAATCACACCAGACTGGATCACTGTGGGTGCGGAGTCTGCACGTTCTCCCCGTGTGTGCGTGGGTTTCCTCCGGGTGCTCCGGTTTCCTCCCACAGTCCAAAGATGTGCAGGTTAGGTGGATTGGCCATGATAAATTGTCCTCAGTGACCAAAAAGGTTTGGAGGGGTTATGGGGTTACGGGGATAGGGTGGAAGTGAGGGCTTAAGTGGGTCGGTGCAGACTCGATGGGCCGAATGGCCTCCTTCTGCACTGTATGTTCTATGTTCTCTATGGTTCGATGGTTTGTGAGAAGGCGTGCGAGTCCGATGTGTGAGCTGCAGACTCTGACATGTGCAGGGCAGGTGGTGCTTAGTGGACTGCGTGGTTGTTCTGGTGTTTACACACCCACAACCCCCCCCCCCCCACCTCACAACCCCCCCCCCCCCCCCAACCCCCCTGCCCCACCCCCGACGCCTTGACTTTGCCTCCGCATGCTCCTCATGAAATATCTCGATGTGTTCGGTCTCGTAATCCCGAATGAACCATCCTCATTTGGGCAGTCACAAGCCAGGGCCTCCCATGAATCAGTGAGGATGTTTCATTGATTTGATTGATTGATTGATTTTTTTTGTCACATGTACCGAAGTACAGTGAAAAGTATTTTTCTGCGGCCAAGGGAACGCACACAGTACGTACACAGTAGATAAAAAGAATAATCGACAAAGTGCATTGACAAACAGTGATTGGTTACAGTGCCGATCAAGGGCCCAAACAAAGCAAATACATGAGCAAGAGCAGCATAGGGCGTTGTGAATAGTGTTCTTACAGGGAACAGGTCAGTCCAAAGGAGAGTCGTTGAGGAGTCTAGTAGCTGTGGGGAAGAAGCTGTTCCAATGTCTGGATGAGCGAGTCTTCAGATTTCTGTATCTTTTGCCTGATGGAAGGGTTGACCTCTTCAGCAATGCTTTAAGGGGCATCTTGACAAATACATGAATAGGATGGGAATAGAGGGATACGGACCCAGGAAGTGTAGAGGATTGTAGTTTAGTCGGGCAGCATGGTCGGCACGGGCTTGGGGGGGCCGAAGGGCCTGTTCCTGTGCTGTACATTTCTTTGTTCTTTGTTTGTTGTTTGAGGACATCCCTAAAGTGTTCCGTTGTCGGCCAGGGAGTCTCCTGCCATAACCGAGTTCCGAGTCAAACAGTCGATCTCGAAGGAGATGGCTGCAGTTCCAGACACATATATACAGACAAAGTCAAAGATGCAAGACAATGCTTTGAATGCATGCATTTGCAGGTGATTGTGCCTTTACAGATCCAGAGATAGGGATAATCACAGGTGAAAGAGGTGTGAATTGTCCAAGCCAGGACAATTGGTAGGATTTCGCAAGCCCAGGCTAGATGGTGGGGGATGAATGTAATGCGACATGAATCCAAGGTCCTGGTTGAGGCCGTACTCATGTGTGCGGAACTTGGCTGCGGAACTTGGCTATAAGTTTCTGCTCGGCGATTTTGCGTTGTCGTGTGTCCTGAAGGCCGCCTTGGGGAACGCTTACCCGGAGATCAGAGGCTGATTGCTCTAGATTGCTGAAGTGTTCCCCGACTGGAAGGGAACATTCCTGCCTGGCGATTGTCGCGCGATGTCCGTTCATCCGTTGTCGCATGATCTTGCCAGTGTACCACGCTTCGGGACATCCTTTCCTGCAGCGTATGAGGTAGACAACGTTGGTCGAGTCGCATGAGTATGTACCGCGTACCTGGTGGGTGGTATTCTCATGTGTAATGGTGGTATCCATTTCATGATCTGGCACGTCTTGCAGAGATTGCCATGGTAGGGTGGTGTGGTGGCGTGGTCGCTGTTCTGAAGGCTGAGTAGTTTGCTGCAAACAATGATTTGTTTGAGGTTGCGCGGTTGTTTGAAGGCAAGGAGTGGGGGTGTGGGGATGACCTTGGCAAGATGTTCATCTTCATCGATGACGTGTTGAGGGCTGCAAAGAAGATGTCGTAGTTTCTCTGCTCCGGGAAAGTACTGGACGACGAAGGGTACCCTGTCGGTTGTGTCCCGTGTTTCTCTTCTGAGGAGGTTGGTGCAGTTTTTTAAGAAGGTTTCATTTAAACGTCAGGCAAAAGAACCCCTGAACGTGATGATTGAACAGAACTCTTTCGACCCCCATTATCTGCAGCCAGGAAAATCTGACCAGTCCCACAGATTATTTTTCACTCTGTGAGCATGGTGGATGTCCTTTTCTCCTTCCCATCTCCTTCTGCAGGCACAGGCTGCTCCTGGGCTTTGCTTCAATGGATGCCAGAGAACTTTTGGAACCTCAAGCATGTGAGGCCATTCTTCACAGTTCTTTGTGAGTGTCATAGAACATAGAACATTACAGCGCAGTACAGGCCCTTCGGCCCTCGATGTTGCGCCGACCTGTGAAACCACTATGAAGCCCATCTACACTATTCCCTTATCGTCCATATGCCTATCCAATGACCATTTGAATACCCTTAGTGTTGGCGAGTCCACTACTGTTGCAGGCAGGACATTCCACACCCTTACTACTCTCTGAGTAAAGAACCTACCTCTGACATTTGTCTTATATCTATCTCCCCTCAATTTAAAGCTATGTCCCCTCGTGCTAGACATCACCATCCGAGGAAAAGGCTCTCACTGTCCACCCTATCTAATCCTCTGATCATCTTGTATGCCTCAATTAAGTCACCTCTTAACCTTCTTCTCTCTAATGAAAACAGCCTCAAGTCCCTCAGTCTTTCCTCATAAGATCTTCCCTCCATACCAGGCAACATTCTGGTAAATCTCCTCTGCACCCTTTCCAATGCTTCCACATCCTTCCTATAATGCGGCGACCAGAATTGCACACAATACTCCAAATGCGGCCGCACCAGAGTTTTGTACAGCTGCAACACACTGTAAGCCTTCTTAACAGCCCTCTCAGCTTGGGTGGCAACTTTCAGGGATCTATGTACATGAACACCGAGATCTCGCTGCTCATCCACACTGCCAAGAATCTTACCATTAGCCCAGTACTCTGTCTTCCTGTTATTCCTTCCAAAATGAATCACCTCACACTTTTCTGCATTAAACTCCATTTGCCACCTCTCAGCCCAGCGCTGCAGCTTATCTATGTCCCTCTGTAACTTGTAACATCCTTCCGCACTGTCCACAACTCCACCGACTTTAGTGTCATCTGCAATTTTACTCACCCATCCTTCTACGCCCTCCTCCAGGTCATTTATAAAAATGACAAACAGCAGTGGCCCCAAAACAGATCCTTGTGGTACACCACTAGTAACTGGACTCCAATCTGAACACTTCCCATCAACCACCACCCTTTGTCTTCTTCCAGCTAGCCAATTTCTGATCAAAACTGTTAAATCTCCCTGAATCCCATGCCTCCATATTTTCTGCAGTAGCCTACCGTGGGGAACCTTATCAAACACTTTACTGAAATCCATATACACCACATCAACTGCTTTACCCTCATCCACCTGTTTGGTCACCTTCTCAAAGAACTCAATAAGGTTTGTGAGGCACGACCTACCCTTCACAAAACCGTGTTGACTATTTCTAATCAAATTATTCCTTTCCAGATGATTATACATCCTATCTCTTATAAACCTTTCCAAGATTTTGCCCACAACAGAAGTAAGGCTCACTGGTCTATAGTTACCGGGGTTGTCTCTACTCCCCTTCTTGAACGACGGGACAACATTTGCTATCCTCCAGTCTTCTGGCCTATTCCTGTAGACAAAGATGACTTAAAGATCAAAGCCAAAGGCTCAGCAATCTCCTCCCTAGCTTCCCAGAGAATCCTAGGATAAATCCCATCCGGCCCAGGGGACTTATCTATTTTCACACTTTCCAGAATTGCCAACACCTCCTCCTTGTGAACCTCAAGCCCTTCTAGTCTAGTAGCCTGAATCTCAGTATTCACCTCGACAACATTGTCTTTTTCCTGTGTGAATACTGACCAAAAATATTAATTTAGCACCTCTCCTATCTCCTCGGACTCCAAGCACAACTTCCCACTACTGTCCTTGACTGGCCCTACTCTTACCCTAGTCATTCTTTTATTCCTGTCATAGCTATAGAAAGCTTTAGGGTTATCCTTGATCCTACCTGCCAAAGACTTCTCGTGTCCCCTCCTGGCTCTTCTTAGCTCCCTCTTTAGGTCCTTCCTAGCTAACTTGTAACTCTCGAGCGCCCTAACTGAACCTTCATGTCTTATCTTTACATAAGCCTCCTTCTTCCTCTTGACAAGTGTTTTGACTGCTTTAGTAAACCACGGCTCCCTTGCTCGACCACTTCCTCCCTGCCTGACAGGTACATACTTATCAAGGACACGCAGTAGCTGTTCCTTGAACAAGCTCCACATTTCCATTGTGCCCATCCCCTGCAGTTTTCCTCTCCATCCGATGCATCCTAAGTCTTGCCTCATTGCATCATAATTGCCTTTCCCCCAGATATAACTCTTGCCCTGCGGTATATACCTATCCCTTTCCATCACTAAAGTAAACGTAATTGAATTGTGGTCACTATCACCAAAGTGCTCACCTCCCTCCAAATCTAACACCTGTCCTGGTTCACTACCCAGTACCAAATCCAATATGGCCTCGCCTCTCGTTGGCCTATCTACATACTGTGTCAAGAAACCCTCCTGCACACATTGGACAAAAATGGACCCATCTAAAGTACTCGAACTATAGCGTTTCCAGTCAATATTTGGAAAGTTAAAGTCCCCCATAACAACTACCCTGTTGCTTTCGTTCCTATCCAGAATCATCTTTGCAATCCTTTCCTCTACATCTCTGGAACTTTTCAGAGGCCTATAGAAAATCCCTAACAGGGTGACCTCTCCTTTCCTGTTTCTAACCTCAGCCCATACTACCTCAGTAGACGAGTCCTCATCAAATGTCCTTTCTGGCACCGTAATACTGTCCTTGACTAACAATGCCACCCCTCCCCCTCTTTTACCACCTTCCCTGAGCTTACTGAAATATCTAAACCCCAGCACCTGCAACAACCATTCCTGTCCCTGCTCTATCCTTGTCTGCGAAATGGCCACAACATTGAAGTCCCAGGTACCAACCCATGCCGCAAGTTCACCCACCTTATTCCGGATGCTCCTGGCATTGAAGTAGACACACTTTAAACCACCTTGCTGCCTGCCGGTACACTCCTGCAACTTTGAAACCTTACTCATGACCTAACTACTCTCAGGCTCCTGTATACTGGAGCTACAATTCAGGTTCCCAAGCCCCTGCTGAACTAGTTTGAACCCTCCCGAAGAGCATTAGCAAATTTCCCCCCCAGGATATAGGTACCCCTCTGGTCCAGGTGTAGACCATCCCGTTTGTAGAGGTCCCACTGACCCCAGAATGAGCCCCAATTATCCAGAAATCTGAAACCCTCCCTCCTGCACCATATCTGTAGCCACGTGTTCAACTCCTCTCTCTCCCTATTCCTCGTCTCGCTATCACGTGGCACGGGTAACAACCCAGAGATAATAACTCTGTCCTCTGGTTGTCCTGTGGGTCACAAATTTGGGCAATTTAAAACTCCTTTCGGATTGATGTTGACTACCTCCTATTTGCAGAACGATTCTCAGTAGACCATCCCGTTTGTAGAGGCCCCACCGACCCCAGAATGAGCACCAATTATCCAGAAATCTGAAACCCTCCCTCCTGCACCATCAGTAGTAAGGGCAGCATTTATTGCCCTTTCTTAATTCTCCTTGAGTGGGTAGCGGTCTTGAGGGCCAGCATTCTGTGTGGGGAGGGTATTCCCTCAATGCCTTTAGACTGAAAGCTCCAGAAATATATCCAGGAACACTGAACAAAGCTCCTAGTCAGCATGGCACATGGCTTGGAGGGGAACTTGCAGCTGGTACCGATGCCATGCATCAGGGGCGGCACAGTGGCAGTGGTTAGCACTACTGCCTCACAGCGCCAGGGACCCAGGTTCAATTCCGGCCTTGGATAACTGTCTGTGTGGAGTCTACACGTTCTCCCCGTGTCTGCGTGGGTTTCCTCCGGGCGCTCCGGTTTCCTCGCACAGTCCAAAGATGCGCAGGTTAGGTGATCGGCCACGCTAAATTGCCCCTCAGTGTCCAGGAATGTGCATGTTGAAGCAGTTACGGGGCCTCCGTGGGATGCTCTTTCAAAGGGTCGGTGCAGACCTGATGGGCTGAATGACCTCCTTCTGCACTTTAGGGATTGAGCACAGAATCTCTGCTGTGCAGAAGGAGGCTATTCGGCCCAATTGTATGGATCTGCTGCCCCTGGCCTCCTGGACAGTCGAGGTCGTGGGTGTAGAAGGTCTGTCGAAGGAGTTTCCGTGAGTTCCTGCATTGTATCTTGCAGGCCGCTGTGTGTCAGTGATGGAGGGAGTGAATCTTTAAGATGGTGGACAGGTTGCCTTGTCTTGGGTGGTGTTGAGCTTCTTGAGTGTTGTTGGAGCTGCAAGTGGAGAGTATTCCATCACACTCCTGACTTGTTCCTTGTAGGTGCTGGCAGGCTTTGGGAAGTCAGAAGGTCAGTCACTCACTGCAGTATTCCCAGCTTCTGACCTGCTCTTGCAGCCACAGAATTGATGTTCCTCATCCAATAAGTCTCTGCTAATGGTAAACTCCAGGATACCGAGGGTGTGGGGTTCACCTTGCACGGAAGTTGAACATTGAATCCGAAAGGAAAAAAAAGTAATTTGATTCACATGGAACCCTTCAGGACCACAGGATGTTTCAAATATTTTTACAAGCAATGAAGTATTTCTGAGGTGCAGTCGACGATGGTGAGTGTCTTGGAGGAGAACTGACTGGCGGTGGTGTCCCCATGTGTCTGCTGCCCTTGTCCTTCTGGGTGGCAGAGGTCGCGGGTTCGGAAGGGGCTGTCGAAGAAGCCTTGGTGAGTTGCTGCAGTTGCTTCCTGCAGAACCAACAGTGGCCATTGCCCCTGGTGGCGCTGTCGGCTTCCTGTTGACCAGCAGCTCTCTGAGGCAAGGCATCTTCCTGGAGAAAGACCAAAGATTCACCGCATAATTACTGAGGGATTGTCGGTCAGAAAATGAAAGCGTGGGGAGGAGGCGGGCTCCCCCCCTGACATTTAGGCTCAGATACGGGCAACCCATCCTTGGCGTGTAATCCAGCCCTATTTTTAAATGTATTAAGCCTTGGGTCCTGCCTGGCTTTTTAACTGCTTTCCCAACCTGCCCTGACACCTTGCGCCAGAAATCGTTTCAAAAGAATTTCCAATAAAAAGGCAATTATAACGTGGCCAATCCGCCTACGCTGCACATCGTTTCGGGTCGTGCTGGCGAGACCCATGCAGACACGGGGAGAATGCGCAAACTCCACAGGGACGGTGACCCGGGGCTGGGATCGAACCTGGGTCCTCGGCACTGTGAGGCAGCAGTGCTAACCACCGCGCCGCCCCAGTTGCGCCAGAAATGAGTGTGTCCAAAAAACAGAATTCCCGACAACGTTGGGGTGACCACAATGGGAAATCCCACTGGCCGGCAGCCGGAAGGGAGGGTGCGCGCCGGCCGGAAAACACGGCTGGCGGACCGGAGAATCGCACCCAGTGTCCGTCAGAGAAATTCTGTCTCAGCTCATCCTGTGTAACTTACATGCGCCAGCAGGTGGCGCGTGAAATGGGGATTCAGGCTGCCTGGTATGGGGTGGCCGGGGAGGGGGGCGTTCCAGCTGCAGTCTGCTTACTCACCAGGTTTAAATATTGATGGTTCAATCAGGAATAGCAGTGGCAGAACTTCAAAGGATTAGTGACTCACTGGTGAAGAAAATAGGGCGAACGTCACTTAGAGACTTGTGAGTCTCCACTGCAGCAATGCTTGCCCAGCGCAGGGCCAACAATAATAAAATTGCCTCGAGGTTCCTGTTAAAAGCTGCTCAAACCCATATCAGTGTAGCAGATGGATCCTGCACATTCAGCCAGCCAAACACCAGGCAGGTCTGCTGTTGTGGAGTTCCTGGGCGCGATTCACCCAGCTCCCGCGCCGGGCCGGAGAATCGCCGCAACCGCGCCATGCCGCCACGACGCCGGCGCACGATGCTCCGAGGTGCAGAGAATCGGCGCGATTTGCGCGCTACTGATTCTCCGGCCGCGCGGAAAAAGCAGAGGGGTCGGGGGGGCGGCCTGTGGGGGAGGGGAGGGGGGCTCCGATGGGGTCTGGCCCACGATCGGGGCCCACCGATTGGTGGGCCGGCCTCTTCCCCCTCCCCTCCCCCGGGCCTGCTCTGTTGCGCATCCGGCCCCAGAACCCCCGCGCCATGTTGCGTCGGGGCCGGAGCGTTCAGTAAAGCCACCGTGCAGGCGTGGGTTGGCGCATCGCCACTGCGCACCAGGAAGTGAGGCTGGAGCGGCGTGAACCGCTCCAGCGCCGTGCTGGCCCCCTGTGGGGGACAGAATCGCTGCTGCCCGCGCCCGTTTCGCGCCCTCGTGAAACCCGACGGAGTTCACGGCGGCGTGGACACTCTGTCCCGCGATCGGAGAATCGCGCCCCCTTTTTTTGTAAAGGGATTTCTGATATGCCGTTTGCATTTGACCATTGCATCTAAACATGCTGTCTAGTCAGGGCAGTGGGTTTGACATTGACAGGGCAGCCAGCATGTGCCTCCAAGGGACAAGGCTATCAGCTCACGAGCTAACCTCCTTCCCTGGCTCCCAAGGCAAGGTGCTGGGGCTCGACTGTCATCATCATTAACTCCCATCTGCTTGTAAGGACCAAGGGCGGGATTTTCCAGTCCTGCCGGATAGACTTTGGGCTGGGCGTTCCCCAGGAAAACCCCGGCCCAGGAGTTGAAATTTCGAATAAGTCAGCGTCCCTGATATTGTCCAAGGCCCAGGGAAATCTACGAAAGAGAAGGATGGAATCTGCATTTAGATAGCACCGTTCCTGGCAGCAGGAGGTTGCCTGATGGTCAAATAAGTATTTTTTTGAAGTCCAGTCGCCTTTGGAATGTAGGAAGTTGGGCAGTCAGTTTGTGCGCAATAGGGTCCACACAAGTAAAAGCCCCTGGGACAGATATAGCACACTGTGCCGGGGAGGGGGGGCTGCACCTGTTTAATACCCATACGGAGAGCACATCATAAAACCGGCCCGAATGAATGACAATGATAAGTTGTAAAACGTTACGTCGCAGCGAGAAAAATGACAAGAGAATCTGTTTCTTGTAATGTTGATTGAGGAATAAATATTGGCCAGGGCACAAAGAGAACTGGCACATGGCCACCCGAGAGGGCAGGCATGGATTCAGTTTTAACAAGTCATCCGACAGATGTGCGCCAACATTACAGCACTCCCGCTGTGCTGAATTGAAGCTGTAGAGTATATCTCTTGCACTGTAGCATAACGAAGGCAGCATTTTAGACGTGGAGATGCCGGCGTTGGACTGGGGTGGGCACAGTGAGAAGTCTTACAACACCAGATTAAAGTCCAACAGGTTTGTTTCAAATCACTAGCTTTTGGAGCACTGCTCCTTCCTCAGGTGAATGATTCACCTGTTTATTCACCTGAGGAAGGAGCAGTGCTCCGAAAGCTAGTGATTTGAAACAAACCTGTTGGACTTTAACCTGGTGTTGTAAGCATTTTAGAGGTAGGTTATCAACTCACAAGCTAGCCGACCTTGGGTGACTGTGTGGAGTTTGCACGTTCTCCCCGTGCCTGTGTGGGTTTCCTCCAGGTGCTCCAGTTTTCGCCCAGAGTCCAACGATGGGCAGGTTAAGTGGATTGGCCGCGCTACATTGCCCCTTAGCGACCAAAGATGTGCAGGCTAGGTGGGGTTACGGGGATAGGGTGGGTGAGTGGGTCCAGTTGGCGTGCTCTTTCCGAGGGTCAGTGCAGATGCGAGGGGCCAAATGGCCTCCTTCTGCACTGTCGGGGTTCTATGCATTCTGTGGAAGTTGCGTGATGGTTTGTGCAGGTGCAGTTGTGTCACTGGTGAAGCTGAAAGCATCCTGCGGAGAAAGCGGGTCACATTCCAAACACAGAGAGCCCCCCGTTAATGCAGTGCATGCGTGGGCATGAGGTACAGTGCTGCCTGAGTCCTCGTTCTACCAAATGTAATGAACTGTTGTGTGATGTAATAGTCCTCCAGAAATGGTGAGCATTGAGCTGCTTTTAAATGGAACTTGAATTGAGACTCAGTGTTCCTCTTTTCCGCCTATATGCACGATGCAGGCTAATTGAGGTTAGCCGGGCTGTTTGATCCTAGCAAATGCGGCTATGAAAGCAACTGCACTCCAGAACAGGATAAATTGTCTGAGGGTTAAGAGAATGTCAGCCTGGATGTGAAGCAATTCCATTGAAGGGAAGATAATGATATGAAACATGATAATTAAGACTCTTTGTATTTTGCAATCAACCCTGTGGAATTCCTTGTGAAGTCCGATTGGTGTAGAAGCAAAGGTCCCATAAACTTTGTCGCTGGTGATTCTTAAAGGGGTAAGGACATCTTGGTAACACGTCTTGCAAAAAGGCTCACAATGACTAAGCTGACATCGAGGGCAAAATGCGACTTCTGCTCATATCCTGACAACGCAAATTTGATCTCTTCTCATTTTTTTTAGAAAAAAGCAAGAAGTGTAAGTTGTCCCTCTTGGCAGATTTTATGTGAAAAGTCCCTGAGTTGTTCAGGCTTGGAGAGGCCCAGGATCAATTACTGCATTGTGTTGGGTGAGCTAATTGTAGTGACCAACGAAGCAAACAGCTTTTGAGTTGATAAGACCATAACAACAGGAGATGGCAAAGGCCTTTATCTTATCATAGAATTTACAGTGCAGAAGGAGGCCATTCGGCCCATCGAGTCTGCACCGGCTCTTGGAAAGAGCACCCCACCCAAGGTCCACACCTCCACCCTATCCCCATAACCCAGTAACCCCACCCAACACTAAGGGCAATTTTGGACACTATGGGCAATTTAGCATAGCCAATCCACCTAACCCGCACATCTTTGGACTGTGGGAGGAAACCTGAGCACCCGGAGGAAATCCACGCACACACGGGGAGGATGTGCAGACTCCGCACAGACAGCGACCCAAGCCGGAATCGAACCTGGGACCCTGGAGCTGTGAAGCATTTATGCTATCCACAATGCTACCGTGCTGCCCACTTATCTTCATAGAACCATAGAATTCCTACAGCACAGAAGGAAGCCATTCTGCACCGTCCCTCCCAAAGAGCCACCTACCTAACCCACTCCTCCACCCTATCCCCTTAACCCCACCTAACCTGCCCATCTTTGGACACTAAGGAGCAATTTAGCATGGCCAATCCACCTAACCTGATCATCTTTGGGACTGTGGGAGGAAACCGGAGCACCCTGAGGAAACCCACACAGACACGGGGAGAAAGTGAAAACTCCACACAGACAGTCACCCAAGGTCACAATTGGACCCGGGTCCCTGGCGCTGTAAGGCAGCAGTGCTAACCGCTGTGCCACTGCGCTGACTATCTGTGACACATGTACAAGGATACCCAGGTCCCTCTGTACAGCAGAGTTCTGCATTTTCTGTCCATTCAAATAATACGCTGGTTTTCTTTTCTTCCTAGCAAATTGGTCAAGCCCTCATTTCCCTCCATTACACTTCATCTGCAGTGCGCAGCACGGTAGCACAGTGGTTAGCACTATGGTTTCACAGCGCCAGGGTCCCAGGTTCAATTCCCGGTTTGGGTCACTGTCTGTGCGGAGTCTGCACGTTCTCCCCGTGTCTGCGTGGGTTTCCTCCGGGTGCTCTGGTTTCCTCCCACAAGTCCCAAAAGATGTGCTGTTAGGTAATTTGGACATTTTGAATTCTCCCTCTGTGTACCCGAACAGGTGCCGGAAAGTGGCGACGAGGGGCTTTTCACAGTAACTTCATTGCAGTGTTAATGTAAGCCTACTTGTAACAATAAAGATTATTATTATTATCTGCCACATTTTTGCCCACTCACTTAACCTGCCTATTTCCCTCTGCTGACTGTGTCCTCCAGTTGGATGTTACTTTCCGACCTATCTTTATACCTTCAGCAAATCTGACCACAATTCACTCTGTCCCATCATCCCAGTCATTAATATAGATTGTAAAGTGTTGAACCTCCAACACTGAACCACACGGCATTTGACTAGTTAGAGTTTGCCAAATTGAAAATGACCCACTTATCCTGACTCTCTGTTTACTGTTAATTAGCCAATTCTCTATCCATGCTAATATTTCACCCCCAGCACCATGAACTCTTACTTTGTGCAGTAACCTTTTTGTGGCACTTTGTTGAAAGCTATTTGGAAATCTGAATACATTACATCTACTGGTTCTCCTTTATCTACCCTGCTTGTTACACCCACACCGAATGATTTCCTCAAGCGTGATTTCCCTCTCATAAAACCATGTTGACTCTGCTTAATTCTATTATGATTTTCCAAATGTCTTGCCATATACTTCCTTAATAATGGCCAGAATTCTCCGGCCATTGCGATTAATTTTTTCCACTGGTAGTGCACCCCCACCAGTGGGTTTATAGGTGCCGTGGAGTGGCTAAATTGGAAAATCCCACTGACAAGCAGCAGGAAGATAGAATCCCGCCACCAGAGAACAGCGTGGGACCGAAAAATATATCCGATTGGGGGACCAGAGAATCCCGCACAATCCAGCATTTTCCCAATGACAGAAGTTAGGTTAATTAGCCGATAGTTTCCTGGTTTCTGTTTGCCTCCTTTCTTGAATAGAGGTGTTGCATTTGATGTGGGTTATAGTTCAACAGAAATGTCAAGGGTGCGTGTGTGTATGTTTATTTATGTATCGGTGTGTGTGATTATGTGCGTGCGAGTGTTGTGTGTGATTATGTCTTTGTGTGTGCATGTGTGCGACTATGTCTGCATGTGTGAGATTGTGTATGTGTGTGTATATATGCAGAAGGCTTCAGGTGATATTAGGGCCATACTGCTAACTACCTTGTGACAATCAGGTGCACTTGTGTAATGGACAAATGATCGAGGGAATGTGAATTCAGATCCCACCATGACAGTTTGAGAATTTAAATTAAATTAATTTTATTAAAAATGAATATAGGTGATCTGGAAACGGTCAGGTAATTGTTGAAATAAAAACAAACTGGTTTAATAATGTCCTTCAGGGAAGGAATCCTGCCGTCCTGACCCAACTGGGCAAATGTGGGACTTCAGTCCCTAACCAACATGCCAAACTCTTAATTGCCCATTGAAGTCATCTAACAGTTGTGTCAAATTGCTATCACATGGGGCAGAAAGTAATCCATTTGACAGAACCCCGCCCCATCAGCTGGAGAGCGGGCGAGAGCACTGTGTCACTTATTGTAGCGAAGCCCATCTGAATTGAATGCTCATTCAGGCACTTAACTGAATAGGGGTGGGATTTCCCCAGGATTAAGGACCCTGAGAGCGGGAGCCGAGCCCAGCCTGCTGAGAGCTGGCAACCAACCAGAGGCCAGCAGCTCCATTAAACGGCAGTGCCGCAGGGGAGGTATGGGCTGCTGCCAGTATGACACCCACCCAAGGCCGAAGATTGCCACTGGACCCCATGTGATTGATCACAGGAAGCGGGGGGCAATAGGGAGGAGGGGGTGGGGTCAGCAGGCAGGGCGGGGCGGGGCGGGGCTGACTCTAGGCCAACCACACACCCCCTGATGCCGGATCGCTCGATCTGGCACCGGGTGCCTTCGACCAGGGCCGTGCAAGCAAACATGTCAGGACTGACTTGTCCTGCATCATGCATAGCAGTGGTATGAAACCCTTCAGTGGACGTAAATTATCCACTCAAGAGCCTCAACTGATGGTACGCTGGCCAGGCTGTCCAGGGGCCTTCTTAGCACAAAATTAATCACGTGCGGAGGAAGGAAGGTGGGAGGGTTTCACCACCTACCTGCCTGATTAAATACCCCCCACCAATAAACCCACTGTAGGGGAGGACATTAAGTTCCATCCTTGTTGTGTGAACAGTGACTTTTGGAAAACAAATCAAAGGATGCATTTTACTGGGACATCCACTGTTGTGGGAGAGTTTTTTTCACTAAGTTCCTCACAAATGTACAGTGCCGTGGCTCTCTTCCCCTTCACTCCCAGGCAACATTAGGGCAGCATGTGGCACAGTGGTTAGCACTGCTGTCTCACCGCGCCGGGGACCCGGGTTCAATTCCGACCTCAAACGACTGCGTTGAATTTGCACATTCTTCCCGATCTGCGTGGGTTTCCTCCGGGTGCTCCGTTTTTTTCCCACAGTTCAAAGATGTGCATGTTGGGTAGATTGGCCACGCTAAATTACTCCGAGATGGGGTTAAGGTGTTGGGGTGGGGGATTGGGCCTAGATAGGGTGCTCTCTCAGTAGGGTGCAGACTCGATGGGCTGAATGGCCTCTTGCTGCACTGTCGGATTCTGTGATTATCTCGTTGAAGGTGGCATATAGTTTACCTGTTTTCCCCCCAAGTGCTTGACAATTCTTTTTAACGAACACAGCCTCTTAAATAAATATCGCCCGGCATCAGATGGAGTTAAGGAGCTGAATCCAGGTCAGTCACGGTATCATTGAAAGGTTCGGAACATCAAGGATGGATGGTCCGCTCCTGTTCCGATGTTCCTGTAAGAAAAGTCCCGTGAAGAAGGGCTGGAGTGCGAAGATTGGGTGAATGTGATAACTGAGCAATCCTGAATGAAGGGAATAAAAATCCAAGAGATTATATAGCGGGGTACCCAAAAGATCTCTTGGGTAAAATGCGGCCTGTTTCCGTGATGAGTGAGTTGGCAGCTGTGATGCACCACACATTGGACACGTTGCACTTTCAGTCTTATTTCCGTTTGGGTTCTGGCCTTTTGAGTGTGCAGAAGAATGCAGTGCGTGAATCGCTCAATCCTTTCTCGTTCAATCTTCAAACTATTGCTGGTGTGTATACTATTTCACACGGGACACTTGTCTGTGTTTAAATCACGGTTCCATGTTGGGTATTTGTTCATCTTCCAGTCTGCATTCCCTCACAGGTACCAGACCTAACTGGCTGCTAATTTGACAATTGCCCAGTAACGATGACCCAGGTCTCCCTCACCCCCGAAGTGTTTTAGTCTGAGGCCGCAGTAGTTTTCCGAAGGCCCCCAGCCCCAGCCCCCTACCGCCAGGCTCCCAGCTCAGGGGCATCTTTATAATTCAACTGGGAGCCGGATGGATCCCAGCTGTTTGGAAGCAAAAAGCCAGTTGTGTCGACAGCAGGGAGAAATCGGGCTGACAAAATTGTTATCGCCACTTTTTAGTTCAGTCATGGAAGATTCCAGCAGGGATTTCTGGCCATTCAGCCCGTCGTTTCCGAGTGGCTCTTTGAAAGAGCGGTTGTATTTAATCCCGATGTCCTTCCTTTTGAGCAGAAATTGTTTTTGAAATTATGTGTGGAGTCAATGTCCACCACCTTTCCCAGTCGGGCGTTCCACACTACAGAAAAGCTCTATGGCAGACTTGGTAATTAGCCATAACCCACCAAGGACCATAAGGCGTATCTCGCTCTCTCCATTAGTGGAGAGAATTCATTAAATACGTAAGTAAAGTAAAGCCGCCAGAATCCCAGAAGACCATAGGCTTCTTTCCCCTTTGACAGGGAGAGCTGACTGATGGGGATTTAACCTGAGGGTCACCACACCTCAAGGATGAGAAGGTGGGGCTTTCATGGATAACCTGAGCCAGTACGGGGATTAAACCCGCGCTGTTGCATCACAAACCAGCTGTCCAGCCAACTGAGCTGAACCGGCCCCCAATTAGTTAAACAGCTTGAGGGGGAAGGACAGGAGGCAGACTTCCACGTGCCTTCACATCCGGTGCAGGGGTTGAATCCTTGCTGTTGGTAACCCTTCTGCGTCCCACACCAGCCATCTAGCCAACTGAGTTAACCAACCCCTCCGTGAGCCAGCCTTACTAATAAAAGAAGTTTAGGGGGTGCACGGTGAATGTGTCGTGGTGCCTCAGCAAGAGTCACAGGACAGTTACAGATGAGCAAGGCCGTTTGTCCTACTTAAGCTCATTCATCCATCCCTTAAATAAGTCCAAAGTTTTTCATACCAGTTTCAAATGCCTGCAAGCGGGGAGTGATAGTAAAATTACTCTTTTGTTGCAACGATGGCATAAAGCAACTTTAAATCAAACCGCAAAAACACTACCAGAAGCCAGTTTATTCTGCAAACTAGATTTGTGTCCATTTGACTGGTGAGTTAATCTTGACATCCGAGAATGTGTCATTATAATACATGTTCTTTTGACATATATTGTAAATAATGTACTTGTATTTTCCAATACAGGAGGTTTAAAAAATGTCCTTGGAGGGAATGTTGTTCACAACCTAACCTGGTTAGGCTTTGTGTATACGAGTGTGTGTGTGTGTGTGTGTGAGTTTTGAAATATTCCGTGCACTTGTGGAACCGATCCCCTTTCAAAACAGACGGGTATGTTCTCCCTCCGTCCCACCTCCTGTTGACTGTCTGTTTTTTTAATCTCCCCCATCAAGGTCCCAGCACAACCTGCCAAGAAGACTCCTGCACCAACTACGGGATCTGCATCCAACAATGGGAGGGCTACACGTGCGACTGCTCCATGACCTCGTACAGCGGCAGTCAGTGCAATGACCGTGAGTGACTGCTTCCATTTTCCCCCTATGCTGACTGAGCTCAGCAGGCTTTTTTGAGCAAGGCTTTCCCAGTGCGACGGGCCCTTCTTGGGTGTCTAACAGGCAGTGCTGGGGAAAGAAATTCTAGGCCTGAGATCTTGGAAGTGCTTGTAACTGAAGAAGGAAAGTTTGGGGGGGGGGGGGGGGGTGTCATTGATCCGACGCACCTTTTTGGTTTTGCCTGGCAGCTCACTGGTTAACTGTGTTTGCCATGTGCCAACTTTGCCATTGACCGGCTTGTGTACAAATCGTCCGCTAAGCAGTTTTACCCAAACGTATCGAGCAATGTGCTGCCAAAAGAAATGATAATTCTTGGAGTGCAAGTTTCTAGGATGTTGTTGTTAAGTCGATGCCGCCAAATCTATTAGACGCCTGTGAGGAAAGCTGGAAGGGGCGGGCTACACCATTGTCTGTTGCTGTCGCGGGCAAGGGGGTTTTGAAATATTCACCTGCCTAGCCACCATTGGATAATGGAAGTGTCTCCATTGCATCTTAGCGAAGAGTTCAGGAAAAGGCGATAGATCAGTCTCTCTGCTCTAGCTGTGGGGATAATTGGCATCAGAAATATGATGGACAGCTTCTATGATTCAATCTGGAGGAAAGGGGCACATGTGAAACATTAATAACCCATTTTTCTTTCCTGGAGTACTGGTGGACTTGGAATGACAGAAAAATGACACAATGCTAACAGGTCCTTTGACGTAGCCAGTCCCTACTGGTGCTTATCCACCATAGAAGCAGTGACCTGAATCCCATCTGGCCTGCTTCTTCCCATAATTCTTTGTACTGCTTTCCATCAAGCACCGATTAAATTTGAATTGGGACGGGGTATGGCCAGCCGTTGGAGGCAGGTTGGGAGGAGGGAAGGCCTGTCAGTAGCCCAGCTGAAGGCTTTAGAGGGAAGCCCGGCACCTGACACAGAATATTCCCAGAAGCGGGAAACACCAGAGATTCGGCCACCCGCTGGCTGACTGGGGGGTTGGCGGCCGATTAACCCCCACCTCCCGCCTAAATTCAAGCTGGCGTCGGAGCAGGCCTCTGCTACGTGGGGATTCCGCCAGGCAGAGCGAGGCGTGTCCCAATATCCTGGAGGAGAGAGGGGTGGCCCTTTCTTTCTGGCCGCTCGGTGTCCCATGTAGGGGTGCTACCTACCCTCAGCGCCTCCTGCACCACCCCTGGCGGGGCCCACCTCTCCAATGCCAGAACCTTGCCCGGGTGCATTCCTTACCTACCTTTCCCTTGGGGTGTTACTTCCCTTGCTGCCACATTCAACCTTTAATTGGCTTCTACACAAACAACACTCAAGATTACAAAGACACAGACTTACGCTGTGATAACTCCAGCAGTCTGAATTATTTCACAGGTAGCCTTTTGGGGGCAGAAATGAAAGTCCCTGTGCAATTTGAATCATACATTTGAACCAAGCGGCGCAAGGAGCTTGTTTGAGCGCCTCATCTCTTTTCTATTTATTACATCTGTGCAGGAAAAGAAAATCTAAATTCGAGCAACATGGTGCTGGCAGCAGGGCAAAAGGCTGAACTTTTCTTTTTTTTTAAAGCGTTGCGGAAGTGGCATCTTTCCCTGTATTCAAATATTAATCTGGCCATGAGTGGGCTGAGGCACTCAGCCAGTTGGTGCATTGGGTGCTAGTTTCAGCTGTTACTGCTTTGACTGCTGACCACAGGCTAGGTTTGGATTCAGATGTGAATTTGAGTCCATTTTAACGCTTAATGCCCCCTCCTGGTGGCTACAATAGATGACCCGTGCATTTTTCTCATTCCCAGACCAGTCCTGCACTATGAGTTATAATGGGGGGGGGGGCTTGGATTTCAAACCTTTCATTTGACAGATTGCAATGGTTGGTTGAAGCAGGTGGATTTCACAACGCCCGGTTGAACTTTTGCCACGTTACGATTGCCTATGCTTATCCACTTTCAATGATTCGCGTTGGAAAATGTTGCCATGCACCATGGTCTCAGCACACAGGGATGTTGTTGCTGCCCTTGCCTTTGACGAAGGGAGAGGAAGCATCAAAACTTTTGCAGGTAGGTTCTCCTCAGCTCCATTCATGGGAGCGGTGTTGAAGTGTTATTGAGGTCAGACTGTGGTGAACTCACTGTTCTGTCTCCGAAAATGAATGCTGTAAGCCGCAGTGCTGTGATGGAGTTTAAGTTGGCCTGGTTGCTTATTTTTTTGTACTGGAGATAGTTCCAACAGCTGGGAGATCTTCACCCTGTTTTAAACAGCACTCGCTGCTGAAAATGACTACCACAGGGATGATAACAACAAAAGAAAAAACAGTTGCCATTGGAATGCATTAGTTTGTTACGAGTGACATTTCAGCAGAGGCTGCTGGACCAGCCTGGTCACAATCACTGCGTGAGAATGGGGTCGTAGTGTTTGTTATGTGGGTCGAGATTCCTGAGCGCTCGCTGGTAAATTGCTTGCTGTAAGTTTCTCTGTCTGTTGTTGAACCTCATTGAAGTAAGAAGTACACTTTTATTTCTGACACTGCACAGCATGATTTCAGCCTCATAATGTCCGATTCATTCGAGGATTTCTCACCTCTCTCCCCTTCGTGTGGTGGTAGTGCTCAGTGTGGATGACGGTATCTTCATTGAGGAGCTGTTTCTCTGTCTGTTGGATGCTCACAGAGAAATGGAGAGGTGATGATCTATTAGCTGGAGTTAAGAGCATCTTGATGATGCCTAAAGGGAGAATATATTTTCCGAGACATCTGCAATGGTTGGTTGCCAGGTCGATGGGACAAGGGGGATGGCGAATTCGCTGGAGAAACACTTTGGTAAATGTGTCAAAGTAATTGCGTGCACAATTCTCTTGTCAAGCGAGTACTGTTTCTATATTGCAAGCATCGGCACATGCATAGGCTAAGCGACTGCAGAAACACACACACACACACACACAATACTCTTGTTATGAGTGTAGCACGATCAATCACTCATGACAGAAGAGATGGAGTCAAACAATGGCTTTATTACGCAGACTTGTTCCCCAGCAGCACAGTTAGAGAATGCGGCTGCTGGGAGTACCCGAGCTCTTATACTCCGCTTTACTGGGTGGAGCCAGTAGGCGGCTGATCCAATCGGGACCCAGCATCTATCCACCAATAGCCTCTCAGCATCACAGGGTACCGTAATACCCCGAATACATACCACCCCAATGAGCGACAAAACAAACCCTGCTAAATCAATCAGCGGCTTCCAACCAAAACTTCATTGTCAAATTAGGAAAGGCACATACGCAGGGGGCGGGATTCTCCTGCCCCCCAGCCGCGTGTTTCTTGGTGGTGTGCCGTTCGCTGGCGGCGGGATTCTCTCCTCCCGCAGTTTGTCGATGGGATTTCCCATTGTAGCCGCTCACCGGGAAACCCGCGGGCGGTGTTGCGTTGCAGATGGGGGACAAAGAATCCCGAGGGGCGGAGAATTCAGGCCAGCGTCTTAAGTTGCATGATCTCAGTGCGATGAACCCGCACCCCGCTTCCTCTAACACCGTCCATTTTTTAATCATTTGGCCCTCTTATTAGCCAATTGTGACTACACTTAAAGACCTACCTCTGTGCCAAGGAAAGCTAGCATTCCGAATCCTTGAATGGCACCCATTTTCCTATCTTGAACGGGACAATGGCCCTTGATTATGTTTTTAACTACATTCCAATAAAGATTTTTGACCTCGGTGCCGAATGAATTCAGCACGCCATCTCTGGCCGTGTGTATTTATTAATTAGTTTTAGCTTGTTGCTTGGCCTCTATTAACCCTTTCCCAATATCCACTACTGCTAAATTACTCTTCGTTGTAGCCCAGTTTGTCCAGCTCACATCTTCCAACAGAGGGGTTTGAGTATTAACTTGGAGTCGAGGCATTTCTTGGCAGAGGAGAAAGACAGTCAAAGTGAGAGGGAGAAAATCAGTCATTCACTTCTTTTTCCACTGGTAAGCATTAGAGTCTACTGTGGTGTGAGGGAGATTGGGAAGGAAGTTCATTCATGGGCGAAGAGGAATCCTGTAGGAGGGATGAGCTTGGGCCAAAGGCTGGAATTCTCTGGTCATTGCGGGCTCCCTTTTCCCACCGGCAGCGCCCACGGGTTTCCCGGAGGCATGGGGTAGCTTCGATGGGAAATCCCATTGACAAGCGGCGGGAAGAGAGAATCCCGCCGCCAGCAAACGGCGCGCCGCCGGGAAACCCGTGACTGGGAGACCGGAGAATCCCGCCCAAACCCCGCACCTCCAGCACTTCACGGCAGTAGAATTTGATTGGAATGATCGTGTGGGTTCATGCGTCTTCAGTATCTCGAGTCGTAGTAAAAGTCAGCAATGCTGCAGAATTCCCTGAGTAAACAATTAAAGTCATTGTGTTATTTTGAGTATTTGTTTTGTGTGAAATCTGTTCCCCGAAGACCATAAACCCACAAAGGTGGAAAAAAGACAAGATGGAAAGTTTTTTTTCTTAATTTTAAAAACTGCTAACATCGCGAATCAGGGGCGAAATTCTCCGGAAACGGCACGATGTCCGCCGACTGGCGCCCAAAATGGCGCAAATCAGACGGGCATCGCGCCGCCCCAAAGGTGCGGAATGCTCCGCATCTTTGGGGGCCGAGCCCCAACCTTAAGGGGCTAGGTTGGCGCCGGACGAATTTACACCCCGCCAGCTGGCGGAAAAGGCCTTTGGTGCCCCGCCAGCTGGCGCGGAAATGACCTCTACGGGCGGCGCATGCGCGGGAGCGTCAGCGGCCGCTGACGGCATACCCGCGCATTGGAGGGAGTCTCTTCTGCCTCCACCATGGTGGAGACTGTGGCGGAGGCAGAAGGGAAAGAGTGCCCCCACGGCACAGGCCCGCCCGCGGATCGGTGGGCCCCGATCGCGGGCCAGGCCACCGTGGGGGCACCCCCCCGGGGCCAGATCGCCCCGCGCCCCCCCCCCCCCAGGACCCCGGAGCCCGTCCGCGCTGCCTTGTCCCGTCGGTAAGGTAGGTGGTTTAATTTATGCCGGCGGGACAGGCATTTTAGCGACGGGACTTCGGCCCATCCGGGCCGGAGAATCGCGCGGCCCCCCCAACCGGCGCGACGCAATTCCCGCCCCCGCCGAATATCCGGTGCTGGAGACTTCGGCAACTGGCGGGGGCGGGATTTACGCCAGCCCCGGCGATTCTCCGACCCGTTGGGGGTCGGAGAATCTCGCCCCTAGCTTTGAAATATGCTATTGAAAACGTGGCAGGCAAAATTCCCATTCTTGGTCACCAGCATTCGAGCAGTCTACATGGGGCCTGATTAATGTATGTTATCAATTCTGTGTCGCATACCTATCACATGGTGCACGGGAAAGCATGGATAGAAAATCATTAAATCGTATTTCCGACACAGCAACAGTGAGGGAGGTTGGGGGTGGGGGGGGGGGGGAGGTGGAATACTCCGACCAGCCGCACTTTTTTCTCCGTCCCGGCAGCCGGCCAATGGGGTTTCCCGTTGTGGGCGCAATGGAGGATCCCGCCGACAGAGAATCCAGCCCTGAATTTCCTGGAGCAGTGGTAAAGGCTCCAAGTTCAGTACTGTCCTTGTGCCGGGGTGTGCAAGGGAGGGGGGGGGGGGGGGAGTGGAGGCGCACGGGAGCGAGAAGGGTAATGACTCACAAAATCACTAGCTTATTATCCTGGCTTCACTGCGTGAACTGATGGATATTTACCCAATACAACCAGTGTGTAGTTGTCGACATTTGCAGTTAAAGTGAAGTATGGGAGCCTGGATGTACACAATGTGGATCAACTGGTCCAGGATGGATCCACCGGGTCCTCTCAGATACCCAACTGGAATTGGGTCTGAGTGCCTCAAGAACTCTGCCTTCTGCATTTTGCTTATTTGTTGACTTGCTAGTCTGTCACTTGAAACTTCATGAGAAATCTTGATCTGCCCTTTTCTCCTACTTGTGCGCGACACAGTAATTCAGAAGTTAAGGATGGGTGGGTGGGTGGGGGGGGGGGGTGCGTGGGAGAGGAGGGAACAGTTGGGATGAAGTGTAATTATTGTTGAGCCATGGTGGAAGTTGGTGAAAAGGTCCCCTGCTGAAATAAGTGGATCTTTCCTGAGTGGCCGGTGGCTCTTCCCCATTTCCGATCGCTCGAGAGCAGGACTGGAATGAAAGTAGGAAATTCCAACATGGAAGTTCCCCATGAGAGTTGGACATTTGTTTTTAGATGTACTGTCTGAACGTGCGCATGATGCCTGAGGTTGGATTGATAGCTCAGTCCAGGCCCTGCCACTGACAGTATAGCTGTTCTCTTAACGAGCAGGAATACCGAATGATTGAACCTAACCAGTGGATAACAAATAAACTGAACATGTATGCGCATTTACAAAGACCGACAGTCACACCTTCACACGAAAATAACCTTGAATGTATCATGAGAGCATCTTGAATGAATAAAATACAAGGGAAATGGCAGCACACATTGAGTAAGGAATACTGTACAGAGTTAACAATCCTGTATCAATCAACCTTTGGGTAGCGATGGATGTCGGGTCAATAGGGGTAAATATTTTGGGTTTCAGCACATGGTTCGTAATCTGACGTTGCAGATTGTTGTTATCAAGAGATTATTGTACTGCCCATGTATGCATGTGTGTGGGATGCGTGTGTGTGGGTGACTGCGTTTGTGTGTGGGTGGATGTGCATGTGCTGCATTTGTGTGTGGGTGGATGTGTGTGTGCTGCGTTAGTGTGTGGGTTTGTGTGTGTGTGTGTGTGCTGCATGTGTGTGGGTGGATCTGTACGTGCTGCGTGTGTGTGGTGGATGTGTGTGTGCTGCATTTGTCTGTGGGTGGATGTGTGTGTGCTGCGTTAGTGTGTGGGTGGATGTGTGTGTGTGCTGCGTGTGTGTGGGTGGATGTGTGTGTGTGCTGCGTGTGTGTGGGTAGGTGTGCGTGGGTGGATATGTGTGCGCTGCGTGTGTGTAGGTGGATGTGTGTGTGTGCTGCGTGTGTGTGGGTAGATGTGCGTGTGCGTGGGTGGATATGTGTGTGCTGCGTGTGTGTGGTGGATGTGTGTGTGCTGCGTTAGTGTGTGGGTGGATGTGTGTGTGTGTGCTGCGTGCATGTGGGTGGATGTGTGTGTGCTGCGTGTGTGTGGGTGGATATGTATGTGCTGCGTGTGTGGGTGGATGTGTGTGTGTGCTGCGTGTGTGTGGGTAGATGTGCGTGTGCGTGGGTGGATATGTGTGTGCTGCGTGTGTGTGGGTGGATGTGTGTGTGTGCTGCGTGTGTGTGGGTGGATGTGTGCGTGTGCTGCGCGTGTGTGGGTGGATGTGCGTGTGCGTGGGTGGATATGTGTGTGCTGCGTGTGTGTGGGTGGATGTGTGTGTGTGCTGCGTGTGTGTGGGTGGATGTGCGTGGGTGGATATGTGTGTGCTGCGTGTGGGTGAATGTGGTTTGCTGTGTTTGTATGCATGAGTTATGTGTGCATGTGTGCTGTACATGTATATGTGAATGTGTGCTGTACGTGTGTGTGTGTGCACATGCGGTGCGGTGCGTTGTGCATGCTCATGCGGTGCATGTGTGTGCTGTGTGTGGTCACGTGCGGTGCATGTGTGTGTGCGCAGCGCTGAGTGTGTGTCTGTGTGCGCCGATGTGTGTGCAGCGGTGTGTGTGCGTGTCTGTGCAGTTGTATGGGTGTGTCGATGTGTGTGCGACGGTGTGTGTGTGCGTCGGTGTGTGTGTGTGTAAGTGTATGTGTGCGGCAGTAGTGTGTGTGTGAGCAGTGGTGTGTGTCTGTGTGTGTGTGCAGTGATGTGTGTGTGCGTGCGCAGTGGTGTGTTTGTGCGGCGGCAGTGTGTACATGCGGCGGCGGTGTGTGTGTCTGTGCGCGCGGCGGCTGTGTGTGTGATGGTGTGTGTGCATGTGCGGCGGTGCGTGTGTGTGTGTGTGTGTGTGGGTGGTGGATGTGTGTGTGCTGCGTGTGTGTGTTGTGTGTGCGTGGGTGGATATGTGTGTGCTGCATGTGGGTGAATGTGGTGTGCTGTGTTTGTGTGTGTGAGTTGTGTGTGCATGTGTGCTGTATGTGTATATGTGCATGTGTGCTCTACGTGTGTGTGTGCACATGCAGTGCATTGTGCGTGCTCATGCGGTGCATGTGTGCGCTGTATGTGGTCACGTGCGGTGCGTGTGTGTGTGCAGCGCTGAGTGTGTGTCTGTGTGTGCGGTGGTGTGTGTTTGTGCCTGTGTGTGCGTGTCTGTGTGCAGTGGTATGTGTGTGTCGGTGTGTGCGGCAGTGTGTAGCGGTGTGTGCGCGGCGGTGTGCCTGTCTGTGTATGCGGCTGTGTGTGTATGTGTTTGTGCAGCGGTGTGTGTGAATGTGCGTCTATGCATGCGGTGGTCTGTGTGTGTGTGTCTGTCTGTGTGTGTGCGCGCGCGCAGTGCGGCGGTGTGTGAGTCTGTGTGTGTCTGTGTGTGCGGTGGTGTGTACATGTGCAGCGGTGTGTGTGTGATGTGCGCAAGGCGGGATGTGTGAGATGTGCGCAGGGCGGTGTGTGTGGGGAGCGGTGTTTGCATGTGCCGTGTTGTGCGCATGTGCCTGTGTCTGTGTGTGCAGCAGTGTGGGTGTGTGTGTGCAGCAGTGTGGGTGTGTGTGTGCGGTGGTGTGTGTGTGCAGCAGTGTGGGTGTGTGCGGTGGTGTGTGTGTGCAGCAGTGTGTGTGTGCGGTGGTGTGTGTGTGCAGCAGTGTGGGTGTGTGTGTGTGTGTGTTTGATGTAGCATTTTGGAGAACAGAACAAGGGGAGCTGTGACTAGAGTTCATCCACTCGCAACACGGGCACATTCTCCCGGAGCTGACAGACTAACTTGCCTGCCAGGGCAGCTCATGAATAAGGAACGCCAGGCAATGAGACTTCATAAAACAATTAACCTGCTGCCTGACCCCTGCTGGAATTACACTCGTGCTGATAGTCTTTAAAAGAAAGCGGGTGAAAAATATCACTCCTCGAGGTTGCTTTAGGCTTTCCAGACCAGGAAAACGGAGATTTCAAAGATAAAATTGTAAATGACACGAGAGAAAAATGGAACATTGCTTGAATTAAATTGCGATAATGGAACAGTGGGGCACGGGTTCAAATTGGTGGAAAGCAAATTTAAGATGTCAGGAAGTTCTTCACCGAAAGCGGAAAGAATTTTCAGGTAGAGTAAAAGCCATGGGTTCATTTAAGAAACAGCTGACTGGGGAAACAATAGCTATTTTTCCGGATGGATAAAAGAAGGATTAACTGCTTGGCCTTCTTCACACACCCAGAGCAATGAAACACTCTGCATTACAAAGTCAACAGATAATTTCACAAGGGGAAGGTCATTGGGTCCCCACCTGAACATTCACCTCAAAAGACCCGGAGGCCCCCGATTGTCGCACCTAAGTATTTGTCCCCATTTATCTTTTCTGCGAAAAATATATGCTTCCCTTGATTGCTAACCTAGAGCCATAGAGTTCAGAATTTACAGTGCAGAAGGAGGCCATTCGGCCCATCGAGTCTGCACCAACCCTTGGAAAGAGCACCCTACCTAAGACCACACCTCCACCCTTCACCCGTAACCCAGTAACCCCACCCAACCCAATCAATCATAGGCCATCAATCGTAGCATCCTTAATAATCGTTGCATTAGATCAATCGTAGCATTATTCGGAAACCTTACACAGATCAGGACTACAAGGGGGAGAGTGAGCATGTGCCAATGGCAAATTGTTCCCTGTATTTTCTGTTCGATGGCATAAGCAAGACAAATTTAGGAACATTCGGAATTTATTATTTCAGTTCATTGGATTTCTCTGCTGCGCCTTTTAAGTAATTCAATCCCAATTCTACTGTGGGGTAATTGGCTTGAAAATAAGAATGTGCTAAGAGGGAAGTTAGATCATGGTCCATCTGAGTCTAAACTCCATTTATCCTTACTAACCTTACCTAACAATCCATCAATCTCAGTGTTCAAACCATCAATTGACCCCACAAGAAGGCAAGAGTTGGGAGCAGGAGTAGGCCAATCAGCCCCTTGAGTCTGCTCAACCGTATTATGAGATCATGGCTGATCTGAAGATCGCATCCACTCCACTTTCCTGCCTGCCCCCTTGACTCCCTTGTCAATCACAAATCGGTCTCACTCCGCCTTGAATATATTCAATAACCTATCCTCCCCTGTTCTCTGGGGAAGAGAATGCCAGAGACTAGAAACCTCCGAGAGAGACAACAAAATCTACTCATCGCGGGAGACCTCTATTTGTTTAACTCTGCCCTCGAATTCTTGCCTCTCCCACGAGGGGGAGACATCCTTCAGGATCCACCCTGTCCAGTCCACTCAGGATCTTATCAGTGGGATTCTCCGACCCCCGCCCCCTGCCGGGTCGGACAATCCCCGGGGGGTGGCACGAATCCCGCCCCGCTGCCCCGACGCCGGCTGCCGTATTCTCCGGTGCCGGTTTCTGGGCGGGGGCAGGGTTAACACCAGGCCGGTCGGGGGCCAGTTGGCAGCGCTCCCCCTGGTAATTCTCCGGGCCCCGATGGGCCGAGCGGCCGGCCGTTTCTGGACAGTCCCGCCGGCGTGGATCAGACATGGTCTCACACGGCGGGACCTGGCAGGTAGGTTGGCTGGGGCGGAACTCGGTGGAGCGCGGGGGATCCGACCCCAGAGGGTGGGGGGGAGGGCCCACGGTGGCCTGGCCCGCAATCGGGGCCCACCGACTGCGGGCGGGCCTGTGTCGTGGGGGCACTCCTTCCCTCCGCGCCGGCCCCTGTAGGGCTCCGCCATGGCCGCCGCGGAGAAGAGATGCGCCGGATCACGCCGGCCCTTTGGCGCATGTGCGGACTCGCGCACTCCCTTCGGCGCCGGCTCGCGCGGCGCACCCCCCCAGCGTCCACCCAGCCCCTGGAAGTGCGGAGAATTCCGCACTTTCGGGGGCTGTTGACACCGGAGTGGTTGGCGTCGGTTTTCCCGCCGGCGTGGGGACTTAGTCCCCGGAAAGGAGAATCCCGGCCCAGATGTTTCAATGAGATCACCTCAACCTTTGAGGAAAGTGAGTGCCCCATCTCCACCAGCGTTTTACGTGAAGGCATGGTTCCTGACATCACCCGAGGATGGTATCGTTCTAATTCGAAGACCGGGATCCCTTGTTGCTGGACTTGCCCCGCAGAGGAAATGGGTGAGTGAAAGCAAAACACCGTGGGTGTTGGAAATCTGAAATAAAACAGGAAATGCTGGAAAAACAGCAGCTATTTGTGGAGAGAGGGAGAGCTAAGGAGGGAGAAATGTGTTGAATGTTATACTTTTAAAGAGGGCGTGGAAGATGTGGAGGACAGAAGGTCTGAGATAGGTGGGAGTTTGGAGAGGTTGCTCAAAGATGTCATGGGCACAAAGAACAAAGAACAAAGAAAAGTACAGCACAGGAACAGGCCCTTCGGCCCTCCAAGCCTGTTCCGACCATGCTGCCCGCCTAGACTAAAATCTTCTACACTCCCTGGGTCCCTCTATTCCCATCTTATTCATGCATTTGTCAAGGTGCCCCTGAAATGTCACTATCGTCCCTGCTTCCACCATCTCCTCCGGCCGCGGGTTCCAGACAAGACAACGTGACTACAGTGTTAAAGACTAAAGAAGGTGCTGAAGGCAGGGGAAATAGGTTTTCTCCATTTACCCCAATCAATGTTATCCATCATCTTAACACCTCAATTGTATCACCCCTTAATCTTCTACACAGCGAGCCCCTCTTCTGATGTGCCTTGCATAAGGGTTTTTTCAAAAGTTCCTGAAGGGAAAGGAAGGTTTGTCGTTTTGGTTTTGAGAGGAATTAGAAAGGAGCAGACATCCATTGAAGCAGTTTATTTTTTTGGTTTGTCGTTTCCTGGGGTGTGTGCACCATTTGTTTCCCACATTGCCCTTTGAACTGGAGTGGCTTGCTCGGCCATTCCGGAGGACAGTGAAGAGTCAGCCCTGTTGTTGTGGGCCTGGAATCAGGTGGAGGCCAGACCAGGTAAGGACGGCAGACTCCCATCCCTAAAGGGAAGATTAGTGAGTCAGGTGGGTTTTGTGACACTAATCGTTGATAGTTTCGTGGTCACCGTTACCGAGACTAGCCTTCCATTCCAGATGTTTGATCAATTGAATTTAAATTCCACCAGCTGTCGTGGTGGGATTTGAACCCCATGTCCCCAGACCATTAGCCCGGGCCTCTATGTTACTAGTCCAGTGACATTACTACTTCTCCACTGTCTCCCCATAAGAAAGGTAACAATAATAGTTTTCATACTTTACAAGTTGAGTCGACAGTTGTATTTTAATACTAAATGGAACTGATGCTCCAAGGACACTATTGCATTACTGACTGTGTTGTTGCGTTCTCCTAATTAATCAGGAAAGCAAACAAATCCACTCTTCAAAACTATTCCAAGCTGTACCTGTTGACTAAATTACCTCCATGAAGCCAGATCGACAGCCTCCGTTTGTTTGTGGTTAAAATGTACAATTCTGGTATTTTTTTGATAATTTCTTTTCATTTTTGCCATCGGTTTAGAGTACCCGGGTGGGTGGGGGGGGGGCACGGTGGCGCAGTGGTTAGCACTGCTTCCGATGGCACTGAGGTCCCAGGTTCGATCCCGGCCCCGGGTCACTGAACGTGTGGAGTTTGCACGTTCTCCCCGTGTCTGAGTGGGTCTCACCCCCACAACTCAAAGATGTGCAGGCTACGCTAAAAAGCCCCTGAATTGGAAAACAAAATAATTGGGTACTCTAAATTTATACAAAAATTTAGAGTACCCAAATCTCTTTTTTTTTTTTACAATTCAGGGGTAATTTAGAGTGGCCAACCCACCTGACCCGCACATGTTTTTTGGTTGTGGGGGGGTCAGACCTGTGCAGACACAGGGAGAATGTGCATTTTGGTGGTAATTTTTATCTGGGTCATCCAGAAAGGATAATTATCCCTGGAGGTTTACTAGATTAGGATATGGGGCTTCAGTTACGTGGGGAGACGAGAGAGGCTGTGGGTGGGGGTGGGAGGTTGGGGGGGGGGGGGGGTCGCACACCTGAAATGTTGGCCGGAATTCTCCGGTCGTCGGGATTCGCCTTTGCTGCCGGAATTCTGCTGCCAGTGAATGGTGCGCGGCTGGGATACACATGGCTGGGGAGGGGGGGCATAGAATCCGGCCCGTTAACTTTTTGTTTCTCTCGCCGCAGATGCAGCGAGATTTGGGGCAGTGCTTTAGGGCCCCTCCACGGCGAGTCTCCCCAGGCGGATGGGGCGGGCAAGTTTACTTCAGCGGGGGAGAGGGGGCATAAACCCCCGACTTTGCTGTGTATTTCTGACGCTTCATTATTTTATAATAGAGAATATATTTTTATAATAGAGAATATATTTTTATAATACAGAAACTGGCTTGTCCTGAAATTCTGTCTGATTCAAAATGATGTGGCGTTCTGTTGGAGTAAATAGGGAGAATTTATTTTCGTTGGCAGGAAGGTCGCTAGCCAGATGACACATATTTAATATAACGAGCAAAATAACCAAAGGGGAGATGAGAAATGTTTTAACACAGTGAGTAATGATGGTCTGGTATAGGCTGCCTGAAAGAGTGGCAGAAGCAAATTCAATACTAATTTTCAAAAAAGAATTGGATATGTACTTGAAAGGGGAAAAGAGGTTACTGAGATTGACAGTGCGAGGTAGCTGAATTAACATTCATTGACCGACAGCTGGAACTGTGCATGGTAATTTAACTCTGCCACAGTACATTAACTCCTCCAGGCTTGTTAACTGATGATGTTGTTAGCAACTCGCAGCTCAAATGAAAGTTTCAATACATCGACGGAACCAAGTATTTCCTCCGATTTCCTCAGCTTGTTGGGGCTGAAGTGCAGCCATTGTCGAGCAACCTCTTATCAACGTGGGGGAAATGAGAGCTGATGCATTCTGGTCGGAAGAAGATGGGGAGACAAAACAAAATATGGGGTAAACTTCTTAAGGGAATTAAGAGGGCGGAGAGGGACCTGGGTGAAGATGTGCATTGATCACTTACGGGGTCAGAACAGGTGGCGAGAGCAGATAACAAAGCAGATGGTACTCTGGGCTTTATTAATAGGGGCACAGGGTACCGAGCAATGGGGTTATGCTGAACTTATACAAGACACTAGTTAGACCTCATTTGGAATACTGTGTACAGTTCTGCGCGCCACACTATCGGAAGGATGTGAACACATTGGAGAGAGTGTACAGGAGGTTTACAAGAATGGTTCCAGGATTGAGAAGCTTCAGTTCTGAGGATAGATTGGAGAGGTTGGGACTCTACTCCTTGAAGAGAAGAGGGCTAAGAGGAGATTTGATCAGAGTGTTCAAAATCATGAGGGGGCTGGACAGCGTAGATAGGGAGAAACTGTTCCCGCTCGTAAGAGGATTGAGGATGAGAGGGCACAGATTGAAAGTGATTTCCCCAAGAAGCAAATGCGATGTGAGAAAAAGCGTTTGCACACAGCGAGTGGTTGGGGTCTGTAGTGCTCGGCCTGGAAGTGTGATGGAGACAGGTTCAACGGGGCTGGGTTAGCACAGGGCTAACTAGCTGGCTTTTAAAGCAGACCAAGGCAGGCCAGCAGCACGGGTTCAATTCCCGTACCGGCCTCCCCGAACAGGTGCCGGAATGTGGTGACTAGGGGCTCTTCACTGTAACTTCATTTGAAGCCTACTTGTGACAATAAGCGATTTTCTTTTTTTTTCAATCGAGACATTCAGGAGGACATTCAGGATACAGCGTTGTCTATCATCCAATAAGCAGATCTCTTGCACCTTACGCTCCATATTCCTTCTTAATTCCAGAGGACCATAACTCTTTCTCAATACTCCCATAATCGGTGCTCCCCTGAATTTGCTTCAGAAATGTTAAGTTCCAAGCACGCTATTCCAATGAACCGTCCTCCTCCTGACACCCTTGTTACGGGCAGGACTCGGGTTTCGCTGCGCTGCGCAGACTCCTGCGCCGACTCTGTCTTCCTGAGGACGTCTGTGGCTTGGACAGTCAAACGCGGCGTCACTTCGGTCACCTCTGCCTGGCTCGTCTTTCACTTTTGCTGGCCCCCTGCTGTTTGTCTCTGCCCCTTCACGGTGATTTAGCCGGGACCACAGAAAGCCGTGACGGGGAAGTGACACCGTGAATTGTATGTGGGTGACTCTTTTACCAATTATATCTGCTGCGCGGGTCAATTTCCTTTGAGTGTCTTGTCGCACCTTAAAATATTGGCTTTGTGAGCTGATCATCTGAAACGATGAGGAAAATCGATCTCCACGTGGAGAACTAGCCTTCAGATAATCTAAATGGCATTCTTGTGGGCTGTGATGAAATAGGACGTACTGCCAACCTAGTTATGAACAGTTAAACTCACATCTGTATTCTCCAAACAAAAAACATAGAGGTAGAGTCGCCATAGTCCCAGACGACCATGGGTTTATTTTCCCCTTTGAGGGGGGAGAGCTGACTGGTGGTGATTTAGCCTGAGGGTCACCACAGCTCAGGCGAGGGCAAGGTTGAGCATTCACACCAAAACCTCAGCCGGTACGGGAATTGAACCAGCGCTGCTGCCCTCGCTCTGCATCATGATGTACCATCAATGACCACGAGACGTGAATGGTGAAACTATTGAGGCTTTATTGCACTAGATGTTGTGCCTCCTGCAGCTGGAACCAGAATGGAAGCAGCTCAGGAGAGCATACACTTTTATACAGCGCCTGCTGGGAGGAGCCAGCAGGCTGGGATTGACCGTGTTAACTGTAGTACAGTGGCAGTACCGTAATACATGTAGTGTGTTACCAGTGGTGTTTACCACACATCACGAACCAGCTGTCCCGCCCACCGAGCTAAATCGGCCCCAGCAAGCCAAGTTAGGCCACTGATGAGGGGCAGCAGGATATTTTCCTCTTTGGAAACTCTGGTGAACCCGATACATTTTGGCATCCAAACCGTGTGAGCAAAAGAAAGTGGGAAAAGCAAAACTTTCCGCTCAAATTCTTGTGAGTGCGCTTGATCCTTTGCTGTAATTAAACTGTCTCTCCCTCGGTGCGTCTGTACAAAACAAGCTGCGAAGTCACTGCCAGTTAACGGTGACATGCCGACCTATCATTCTGTCAAATTGCTGCCTTTCTTTGTATCAACTTAACAAGTGTTAGCGCGAGCTGAGTAGAATAAAATTGAAATCGGCGTCTGGTTTGCTCAATACAAAGTCACAAAATACTTGCAGCATAACAGATGTTTGTGAGTTGAACCTCCTCCCATGACTCTCTGTCTAACCCCATGAACATTATCAGCGAGCCACAGAAGGGTTACGGTGCAGAAAGAGGGTAATGAGCTCTTCGTGTCTGCCCTGGAAAGCAAGAAGAAATAAATTGCTTGTTTTCATCCCATTTTCCAGCACAGGTTGGTCTGAACCCTTGCAGGTTCAGCACTTCAGGCACAGATCCACGTACCTTTTTGAGTGTTTCAGCCTCGACCACCAACTTAGGCAATGAACTTCAGATGCCCACTAACTGTGGGGATATGCATCACTGTAAGACAGGACACGACCAATGGGCAGTCAAGACACACCCAGAGGTGACACTACCACAAGGGGGCTCCCCATATAAAAGGACAGGGCACACATGCTCTTTCTCTTTCAATAGGCGACACTCAGAGAGACAGGGGCAGATCAGGCAGCATCACACCCACCGCATGGAGTAGAGCAGACTGGTTAGTTAGATTGAGTTACCACAAGATCTGTGGCAAGATCGGCAGGAGACTCGAACTCCAGTCGGAGAATTGTTAACTGTTCAATAAATGTGTTAACAATAAATGTGTTAAACCTATCTCCAAGTCTGAACCTTCCTTTGTCAGAGTATACATCAAGGAAGCAGCTTATGCTACATGAAGAAGCATAACACAACACTAACTACCACACACTTCTGAGTGAAAAGGTTTCCCCTGTGTAATAGTTAGTGGACACGATTTGATGGCCCCCAACACGCCTGACTTGATGATGCGATGAGGCCAGTGAATCTCGTGAAGCTTATTTAAATAGGCATGCGCCGGATTAACGTAGAACATACAGTGCAGAAGGCGGCCATTCGGCCCATCGAGTCTGCACCGACCCAATTAAGCCCTCACTTCCACCCTATCCCCGTAACCCAATAACCCCTCCTAACCTTTTTGGTCACTAAGGGCAATTTATCACGGCCAATCCACCTAACCTGCACATCTTTGGACTGTGGGAGGAAACCGGAGCACCCGGAGGAAACCCACGCAGACACAGGGAGAACGTGCAGACTCCGCACAGACAGTGACCCAGTAGGGAATCGAACCTGGGACCCTGGCGCTGTGAAGCCACAGTGCTATCCACTTGTGCTGCCCTTATTATTCTGCAAAATTGCTGCCATTTTTTTATCAACTTGACAAGTGTTAGCGCGAGCTGAGTGGAATAAAATTGAAATCAGCATCTGGTTTGCTCGATACAAAGTCACAATTCAGGATTCTCCTGAAGCCCGGAAACTGATGGCTTCCCCAATGAAGCCACAGCCAGCTACCGTTTGGTACTGCTCCACGCAAATGTGGATCAGGCGTAACCGCACCCGGGGGGGGGGGGGTCTTCTGCCAGTGTTCGGGGGGGGGATCTTCCAGTGGTCGGGAAATCCCTGGGTCTCCCTTTCACACCCAGGCACTTTGGCACTGCCAACTTCGAAACTTGGCACTGCCCCTGGCACATGCAGGGTGATAGGCTGGCTATGTCGGGGTGCCCCATGCCAGGGTGACACTGCCAAGGGTCGGTGCCTGAGGGGGCCATGCCCATGACAGGAGGGTGGAGGGGTTATGAAGGGTGGCGAGGTGAAGGGCAGGAATGAAGGGGCCTCATTAAAGTTGAGAGGGTTAAAGGTGGCAGTCCTGAAAGGGGGGGATGGAGAGGCCTGAAAAGGGAGAACTCTCAGTGACCCCATAGTCGGAGTTCCTCACTTGATAGGGTGTGGGGTAATTCCCATGTGTGCAAGAGTGACACTGCCCATGGGGGAGGGGGGGGAGCGTGGGGGACCCACAAACTCACTAAGATATCAATGCACCCTTTCTAAATGTCGTCCTGATCTCTGCGGAGCCGGTCTGGCCAACAGGTCCAGCTCCCCAGTGCTGACCGGGTTTTCCAGCGAGGAGTTAAGCTCACTTGCATGTGTCTATGCTGGATATACCCAGCTTCTGGAATTGAATCCGCCCTCCTCAGAGACACTGGCCTGGCGCCCTTTAGCACTGGTCTCCACAAACCTGGACCATGCAAAGCGGCACTTGTGGTAGCCACCCAGGCAGTCTGAGGCTTCATGAGGTATTCATGCTCTGGGCAGGGTGGTGCCCTAGCACTGCTGATGCCAGCTGGGCACCTTGACACTGCCACCCTGACAGTGGCCAATGTGCCCAGGCGGCATTTTGCCCACGCCAGGTATTGGACCGAGATGAACTGCCGCAATGAGATTCGGGAGGAGTCCTCGAGTTGGCGGGGACGGAATTGTGTCGGGATGTCGAGAGATCGGGGCTCAATTTAAAAATGGCGCTTCCTGTGCTGACGAGAGGATCTCTTTGGTGAAGAAAATTGAGATAAGTGCGTCCTCGGCAGGCCTTTCTCGCTGAAGCCCGAAAAAAGAATAGAGTCCTGTTTAATAGCGGGGTGGTTCTCAGCCCAGCAGGCGTTGGGAAACACCCTGTTAAAAGTGCCCAAAACAGTACTGTTTTTTTTGTTAAATTGCACCCTAAATGTGGTTGAATAGTGGTGTGGATCTCACCCAAAAAGCCAGGGAGAAACATTCCGCCAAACATACCCAAAATTATTCAACTAAATGGGAACACAGTCCCAGAGCGAGCGCGTTTAGCCCCATGGTTCCCGGCACTTGCAGTGCAGAGAAACACAGGCTGCACAACGCCACTCGCATTAAAGAAGGGGCCTTAGCGGGGAACGCGTGGTCGAGGCCGCACATAGCCACGTTTTCTGCATTGAGCAGCTCCACTCGCCAGAACTCCTCAGTGCAGCAAGAGATCTGGATGACCGACCATTGAATCCCCCAACGCGACCCCCGAGCCCCAATGCACTATGGGAGTGTCCCTGACACTGGGCCTCCCACAGTCCCCCCCAACACCTGCAAAGGGCACCCCAGTCTTATTGCACCTGTGCAAAGAATGCCAGCTTGGCACCTTTTCAGTGCCAGGCTGGCAGTGCCAGCATGCCCAGGTGGCCACCAGCAGTGCCAGGGTACCACTCTGCCCAAAAGGTAAGCACCTGGGGGCCTTCCATCCCTTGGGCGACCCGCACAAGTGTCGGCCTGTCTGGTCCCCGTTTGTGGAGACCCAGTGCTGAACGGCGCTCACCAGAGGCCTCTCAGGCGAAGGGGATAGATCCGACACTTAAGGTACGTCAGGAAACTGCATGTTAGAGTGAGACCAGCTGTCTCGCTTCAATATGCAGATTTGCTAAAAAGTGATCCCGCCCACAATGGGCGAGATTTACATCGCAGCGTCTTGTTAGATCTCGCGAGGGGGGGGTCGCCTGGCTTTTATCGGCCGCACTGTGCCGCTGCGAGATGCTTTTCGGACTCCGCATGACCGTTGGATCGTGCCCTTAGAAACCTTTTGGTTGAATTCCACCCATTATTTGTTTTTAAAATTATTATTATCCTCTTTCTTTTAGAGTAACAAATTATTTTTTTTTCCAATTAAGGGGCAACTTAGCGTGGCCAACCCACCGACTCTGCACATCTTTTGGGCCGTGGGGGCGAAACCCACGCAAACACGGGGAGAATGTGCAAACTCCACACGGACGGAGACCCAGAGCCGGGATCGAACCTGGGACCTCGGCGCCGTGAGGCAGCAATGCTAACCACTGCGCCACCATGCTGCCCTTATCCTTCCCTTTCAATCTTCCTCATTACCCAGCATCAATGCTATTTGCCTCAACTGTTCCTACAGGGAGCGGCTGAGGCAGGGTTCCACGTTTCGACCACTGTCTGAATTCCCTATTGAATTCACTGGTGACAATTTTACATTCATGGCCCATGCTTCTGGTCTCGCAGGATCTGATTACTGGGGGTCCCCGTAGAGCGGCCCCCGGCTGGCACTGCACCGACCGCGCCGGCGCCACTGGCGCCGATTCTCCGCAGGTCCCGGCGTCGGGGCGGCATGGCGCGATTCGCGCTGGCCACGGCGATTCTCCGGTCCAGCCCCGGGCTGAGAGAATCCCGCCCTGTTGAGTCTGGGAGGGGAATGAATTGAAAATATCATAGCTGAGACTGACAGATATTTGTTCACCAAGGGATCAAGGTTTACAGATCTGAGTTGGCCAAATGGAGCGAAGAAATCAGACCACAGCTGCTCTGTATAATAGCAGTACAGGCTTTGGGGGGGACTGAAATGTACACAAAATGCACTGGAAAAAACGAGCAGCTCAGGCACTGCCTGTGGAAAGAGAAAGACGAGTTTGAGTCTAATGTAACATTTCTTCAGAATTCCTTCAGAGGCCTGCTCATTGTTCCTGCTTTTAAAAGGATCACGAAGTTTGGAACACATCCACATCTTCTGTGGAATATTGTAACATATCTTTCTGAAAGAAAATGAAAAGTAATTAATGAATAAAGAACTGTTGAGATTCCTGTTTAAAGTGATAATAAATATGCATATGAGTTGAACGAACCTTATCAAGTTCACTGAAGCAGGCACCACACAATCTAACTGCAAATTACCACAAACAATATTAACATTTTAACAAGACCTCAGAATTCTATGACTTGTTCAGATTCAGGGGTGTCTTTATTCACATTCATTGCAAATTGCAGCTTCCAGCGGTGGTTCTTGACCTTCTGCAGTCTGAAATATGCAACCTTCTTTAAGTAGTGAAAGGGTCAGTTTGAAATAGGATTAACAATACATTTTTTAACTGGAATTCCTCACAGGTTTGCTCGCTGTATCCTCGTTTCCTGGGATAAGGAGGTAAGCACATTCCGGTTGAACTGTACAGTTCAGGCTAAACAACCAAATCGAAGTTGTTGTTTGAAAAAAAAAGCTCAGTAAGCAGAGCGATTCAGAAGTTAAAGTCCACTTTTGGGCGTTTTTGGTGGGGTGTTCCTCGACGGCTATAAACTCCCACTGAGAAGCCTCGCAACAGTAAAGTCTAGTTGTGAACGCAGTAACCCTCACACCTGTAAACTCCCACTGTGTGAACCCAAAAACCCTCGCAACAGTAAAGTCCACTTCACATCTATTATATCTAATTAATAACCAATTAACCCTCATGCCTGTAACTCTGATTTTGAATTCATTGACCCTCCAGTATGTTTTATTGTGTACCATTAACCCTCACACCTGTAAACTTTCATTGTGTACCATTAACACGCACACCTGTAAGCTCTAATTGTGAACCCAGTAACCCGCACACCTCTAAACTTTCATTTAAACTCTCAAAATTTGCAGATGATACCAAGTTAGGTGGGAGTGTGAATTGTGACGAGGATGCAGGGATCCTAAAGCATGATCTCGACAGGTTGGGCGAGTGGGCAAATCAATGGTAGATGCAGTATAATTTAGATAAGTGTGAGGTTATTCACTTTGGAAGCAAAAACAGGAAGGCAGATTACTTCCTGAATGGTTGTAAATTGGGAGAGGGGAGTGTGCAGCAGGACCTGGGTGTCCTTGTGCACCAGTCGCTGAAGGTAAGCATGCAGGTGCAGCAGGCGGTAAAGAAGGCTAATGGTATGTTGGCCTTCATTGCGAGAGGTTTCGAGTACAGAAGCAGGGATGTGTTGCTGCAATTATATAGGGCCTTGGTGAGGCCACACCTGGAGTATTGTGTGCAGTTTTGGTCTCCTTCTCTGAGGAAGGATGTTCTTGCTCTCGAGGGAGTGCAGTGAAGGTTGACCAGACAGATTCTAGGGACTGTCATATGAGTAGAGATTGACTAGGTTGGGATTGTTCTCGCTGGAGTTCAGAAGAATAAGACTTATAAAATGTTAACGGGACTAGACAGGTTAGATACAGGGAAGATGTTGCCAATGATGAATGTGTCCAGAACCAGGGGTCACAGTCAGAGGATTCAGGGTAAACCAATTCGGACAGAGATCAGGAGATATTTCTTCACCCAATGAGTGGTGAGCCTGTGGAATTTATTACCAGAAGAAGTAGTTGATGCTAAAACTTGCTAAATATATTCAAGAGGCAGCTGGATATAGCACTTGGAGAGAATGGGATCAACGGCTATAGGGAGAAAGCAGGATTAGGCGACTGAGTTGGATGATCAGCCATGATCGTGATGAAAGACTGAGTAGGCTCGAAGGGCCAAAAGGCCTCCTCCAGCTCCTATCTTCTACGTATCAATGTACCTGTAAACACTCCTGGTGAACCCATTAACCCTCACACCTGTAAACTCTCACTCAACCCATTAACCCTCACTCTGTAAACTCACTCTGTGAACCCATTAAACCTTGCACCATTAAACTCTCACTGTGAACCTATTAACCATCACACCTGTCAGCTTCCACTGTGAACCCATTAACACTCAAACCTGTAAACTCCCACTGTGAAGCCATTAACCCTCACACCTGTAAACTCTCACTATGAACCCCTTAACATTCACACCGGTGAACTTTTACAGTGAACTATTGACCCTCACACCTGCAAATACTCACTCTAAAATATTGACCCTCACACCTGTAAGCTCTCACTGTGATCCCATTAACCCTCGTACCTATAAATATTCACTGTGAACCCATTGACCCTCACCTGTAAACTCTGCCTTTGAACCCATTAACCCCCACTCCTCCAAACGCTCACGGTGAACACATTAACCCACACACCTGTAAACACTCACTGTGAACCCATTAACCCTCACACCTGTAAACTCTCATTATGAACCCATAAATCCTCACACCTGTAAACTCTCACTATGAACCCACTAACCCTCACACCTGTGAACTTTCACTGTGTACCCACTAACCCTCACCTGTGAACTCTCACTGTGAACCTATTAACCTTCACACCTGTAAACTCTCACTGTGAACCCATTAACCCTCACACCTGTAAACTCCAATTGTGAACCCACTACCCACACACCTGTCAACTTTCACTGAGCATCCATAAAACCTCACACCTGTAAACTTTCACTGTGATCCCATTAACCATCACACCTATAAACTCTCACTGTGAACCCATTAACACTCACACCTGTAAACTCCCACTGTGAAGCCATTAACCCTCACACCTGTAAACTCTCACTATGAACCCCTTAACATTCACACCGGTGAACTTTTACAGTGAACTATTGACCCTCACACCTGCAAATACTCACACTAAAATATTGACCCTCACACCTGTAAGCTCTCACTGTGATCCCATTAACCCTCGTACCTGTAAATATTCACTGTGAACCCATTGAACCTCACCTGTAAACTCTGCCTTTGAACCCATTAACCCCCACTCCTCCAAACGCTCACGGTGAACACATTAACCCACACACATGTAAACTCTCACTGTGAACCCATTAACCCTCACACCTGTAAACTCTCACTATGAACTCACTAACCCACACTCCTGTAATCTCTCACTGTGAATCCATTCACCCTCACACCTGTAAACACTCACTGTGAACCCATTAACCCTCACACCTGTCAAGTTTCACTGTGAATCCATTAATCCTCACACCTGTAATCTCTCACTGTGAACCCATTAACCCTCACACCTGTCAACTTTCACTGAGCATCCATAAAACCTCACAGCTGTAAACTCTCACTGTGAACCCATTAACTCTCACACTCTGTAAACTCTCACTGTGAACCCATTAAACAACACTACTGTAAATACTCAGTGTGAACCCATTAAGCCCAACACCTGTAAACACTCACTGTGAACTCAATAACCTTCACACCTGTAAACTCTCACTGTGAACCCATTAACCCTCACACCTGTAAGCTCTCACTGTGAACTCATTAACCCTCACACCTGTAAACTCTCACATCTGCAAACTTTCACTGGGAACCCATTAACCCTCACACCTGCAAACATCTAATTGTGAACCCATTCACCCTCACACCTGTAAACACTCACTGTGAACCCATTAAACCTTGCACCATTAAACTCTCACTGTGAACCTATTAACCATCACACCTGTCAGCTTCCACTGTGAACCCATTAATCCTCACACCTGTAAATTCTCACTGTTAAACCATTAACCCTCACACCTTTAAACACTTATTAACGCTCATTATGCCTTTTACATTAACGCCAATTATTACTAATTATGAACGCTGTAAACCTCAGACCTGCAATCAGCAATTGTGAACCGATTAGCATGAGCACCTGTAAGCATTCACTGTGAACCCATTAACCCACACAACTGTTAACACTAATTGTGAACGCAATAAGCCTCAAACCTGTAATCTCTGATTGTATACTTATTTTGACTATCACCTGTTAACTCTAATTCTGAACACACTAACC
The DNA here is from genome assembly GCF_047496885.1 of Scyliorhinus torazame. Taxonomy (NCBI): domain Eukaryota; kingdom Metazoa; phylum Chordata; class Chondrichthyes; order Carcharhiniformes; family Scyliorhinidae; genus Scyliorhinus; species Scyliorhinus torazame. The sequence continues at coordinate 383,810,834 of NC_092708.1, forward strand.
CCCACATTTGTAAACACTCTCTGAATCCAATAACCTTCACACCTATATATTCTCACTGTGAACCAATTAACACTCACACTGTAAACACTCAAAAGTGACTTATCAACCCTCACACCTGTCAACACTCACTGTGAATACATTAACCCTCACACCTGTAACTCTCACTGTGAACCCATTAACCCTCACAACTGTAACTCTCACTGTGAACCCATTAACCCTCACACCTGTAAACACTCACCGTGAACCCATTAACCCTCACACCTGTAAACTCTCACTGTGAACCCAATAACCCTCACACCTGTAACTCTCACTGTGAACCCAATAACCCTCACACCTGTAACTCTCACTGTGAACCCAATAACCCTCACACCTGTAACTCTCACTGTGAACCCACTAACCCTCACACCTGTGAACTCTCACTGTGAACCTATTAACCTTCACACCTGTAAACTCTCACTGTGAACCCATTAACCCTCACACCTGTGAACTCTCACTGTGACCCCATTAAACATTAAACATGCAAACTCTAATTGCGAACCCATTAACCCGCACACCTGTAAACAATCACTGTGAACCCATTAACCCTCACACCTGTAAACACTCACTGTGAACCCATTAAACCTTGCACCATTAAACTCTCACTGTGAACCTATTAACCATCACATCTGTCAGCTTTCACTGTGAACCCATTAACACTCAAACCTGTAAACTCCCACTGTGAAGCCATTAACCCTCACACCTGTAAACAATCACTGTGAACCCATTAACCCTCACACCTGTAAACACTAACTGTGACCCCATTAAACCTTGCACCATTAAACTCTCACTGTGAACCTATTAACCATCACACCTGTCAGCTTCCACTGTGAACCCATTAACACTCAAACCTGTAAACTCCCACTGTGAAGCCATTAACCCTCACACCTGTAAACTCTCACTATGAACCCCTTAACATTCACACCGGTGAACTTTTACAGTGAACTATTGACCCTCACACCTGCAAATACTCACTCTAAAATATTGACCCTCACACCTGTAAGCTCTCACTGTGATCCCATTAACCCTCGTACCTGGAAATATTCACTGTGAACCCATTGCCCCTCACCTGTAAACTCGGCCTTTGAACCCATTAACCCCCACTCCTCCAAACGCTCACGGTGAACACATTAACCCACACACATGTAAACTCTCACTGTGAACCCATTAACCCTCACACCTGTAAACTCTCACTATGAACCCACTATCCCACACACCTGTAATCTCTCACTGTGAATCCATTAACCGTCACACCTGTAAACACTCACTGTGAACCCATTAACCCTCACACCTGTCAAGTTTCACTGTGAATCCATTAATCCTCACACCTGTAATCTCTCACTGTGAACCCAATAACCCTCACACCTGTAAACTCTCACTGTGAATCCATTAAACCTCACACCTTTCAACACTCACTCTGAACTATTAACCCTCACACCTGCAAAATCTAATTGTGAACCCATTACTCTCACACATGTAAACTCGGACTGTGAACCCATTAACCCTCATACCAGTAAACTCTCACTGTGAACCCCTTAACCCTCACACCTGTAAACTCTGACTGTGAACCCATTAACCCTCACACCTGTAAACTCTCACTGTGAACCTATTAACCTTCACGCCTGTAACTCTCACTGCGAACCCATTAACCCTCATACCTGTAAACTCTCACTGTGACCCCATTAAACATTAAACATGCAAACTCTAATTGCAAACCCTTCAACCCTCACACCTGTAAACTCTCACTGTGAACCCATTAACCCTCACACCTGTAACCTCTCACTGTGAACCCATTAACCCTCACACCTGTAAGCCCTCACTGTGAACCCATTCATCCTCACACCTGTAAACTCTCATTATGAACCCATTAATCCTCACACCTGTAAACTCTCACTGTGAACCTATTAACCTTCACACCTGTAAACTCTCACTGTGAACCCATTAACCCTCACACCTGTAAACTCTCACTGTGACCCCATTAAACATTAAACATGCAAACTCTAATTGCGAACCCATTAACCCGCACACCTGTAAACACTCACTGTGAACCCATTAAACCTTGCACCATTAAACTCTCACTGTGAACCTATTAACCATCACACCTGTCAGCTTTCACTGTGAACCCATTAACACTCAAACCTGTAAACTCCCACTGTGAAGCCATTAACCCTCACACCTGTAAACAATCACTGTGAACCCATTAACCCTCACACCTGTAAACACTAACTGTGACCCCATTAAACCTTGCACCATTAAACTCTCACTGTGAACCTATTAACCATCACACCTGTCAGCTTCCACTGTGAACCCATTAATCCTCACACCTGTAAATTCTCACTGTTAAACCATTAACCCTCACACCTTTAAACACTTATTAACGCTCATTATGCCTTTTACATTAACACCAATTATTACTAATTATGAACGCTGTAAACCTCAGACCTGCAATCAGCAATTGTGAACCGATTAACATGAGCACCTGTAAGCATTCACTGTGAACCCATTAACCCACACAACTGTTAACATTAATTGTGAACGCAATAACCCTCAAACCTGTAATCTCTGATTGTATACTTATTTTGACTATCACCTGTTAACTCTAATTCTGAACACACTAACCCCCACATTTGTAAACACTCTCTGAATCCAATAACCTTCACACCTATATATTCTCACTGTGAACCAATTAACACTCACACTGTAAACACTCAAAAGTGACTTATCAACCCTCACACCTGTCAACACTCACTGTGAACCCATTAACCCTCACACCTGTAACTCTCACTGTGAACCCATTAACCCTCACACCTGTAAACACTCACTGTGAACCCATTAACCCTCACACCTGTAAACTCTCACTATGAACCCAATAACCCTCACACCTGTAAACACTCACTGTGAACCCAATAACCCTCACACCTGTAACTCTCACTGTGAACCCAATAACCCTCACACCTGTAAACACTCACTGTGAACCCATTAACCCTCACACCTGTAAACTCTCACTGTGAACCCAATAACCCTCACACCTGTAAACACTCACTGTGAACCCATTAACCCTCACACCTGTAAACTCTCATTATGAACCCATAAATCCTCACACCTGTAAACTCTCACTATGAACCCACTAACCCTCACACCTGTGAACTTTCACTGTGAACCTATTAACCTTCACACCTGTAAACTCTCACTGTGAACCCATTAACCCTCACACCTGTAAACTCTCACTGTGACCCCATTAACCCTCACACCTGTAAACTCTAATTGTGAACCCACTACCCACACACCTGTCAACTTTCACTGAGCATCCATAAAACCTCACACCTGTAAACTTTCACTGTGAACCCATTAACCATCACACCTATAAACTCTCACTGTGAACCCATTAACACTCACACCTGTAAACTCCCACTGTGAAGCCATTAACCCTCACACCTGTAAACTCTCACTATAAACCCCTTAACATTCACACCGGTGAACTTTTACAGTGAACTATTGACCCTCACACCTGCAAATACTCACTCTAAAATATTGACCCTCACACCTGTAAGCTCTCACTGTGATCCCATTAACCCTCGTACCTGTAAATATTCACTGTGAACCCATTGACCCTCACCTGTAAACTCTGCCTTTGAACCCATTAACTCCCACTCCTCCAAACGCTCACGGTGAACACATTAACCCACACACATGTAAACTCTCACTGTGAACCCATTAACCCTCACACCTGTAAACTCTCACTATGAACCCACTAACCCACACACCTGTAATCTCTCACTGTGAATCCATTAACCGTCACACCTGTAAACACTCAGTGTGAACCCATTAACCCTCACACCTGTCAAGTTTCACTGAATCCATTAATCCTCACACCTGTAATCTCTCAATGTGAACCCATTAACCCTCACACCTGTCAACTTTCACTGAGCATCCATAAAACCTCACAGCTGTAAACTCTCACTGTGAACCCATTAACTCTCCCACTCTGTAAACTCTCACTGTGAACCCATTAAACATCACTACTGTAAATACTCAGTGTGAACCCATTAAGCCCAACACCTGTAAACACTCACTGTGAACTCAATAACCTTCACACCTGTAAACTCTCACTGTGAACCCATTAACCCTCACACATGTAAGCTCTCACTGTGAACCCATTAACCCTCACACCTGTAAACTCTCAGTGTGAACCCTAACTCTCACATCTGCAAACTCTCACTGTGAACCCATTAACCCTCACACCTGCAAACTCTAATTGTGAACCCATTAACCCTCACACATGTAAACCCTGACTGTGAACCCATTAACCCTCATACCAGTAAACTCTCACTGTGAACCCCTTAACCCTCACACCTGTAAACTCTGACTGTGAACCCATTAACCCTCACACCTGTAAACTCTCACTGTGAACCCATTAACCCTCACACCTGTAACCTCTCACTGTGAACCCATTAACCCTCACACCTGTAAGAACTCACTGTGAACCCATTAATCCTCACACCTGTAAACTGTCATTACGAACCCATTAACCTTCACACCTGTAAACTCTCACTGTGAACCCACTAACCCTCACACCTGTGAACTCTCATTGTGAACCTATTAACCTTCACACCTGTAAACTCTCACTGTGAACCCATTAACCCTCACACCTGTAAACTCTCACTGTAACCCCATTAAACATTAAACCTGCAAACTCTAATTGCGAACCCATTAACCCTCACACCTGCAAACTCTAATTGTGAACCCATTAACCCTCATACCAGTAAACTCTCACTGTGAACCCCTTAACCCTCACACCTGTAAACTCTCACTGTGAACCCATTAACCCTCTCACCTGTAAACACTCCCTGTGAATCCATTAAACCTCACACCTTTAAACTCTCACTGTGAATCCATTAATTCTCACATCTGTAAACTCTGATTTTGAACTCATTAGCCTAACAGCTGTAAACTCTCAGTGTGAACCTATTAGCTCTCACACCTATTCTCTCTAATTATTGTCTAATTAACCATCATGCCTGTAAACTCTGTTTTGAATTTGTTAACTCTGACACCTGTAAACCTTCATTGTGTACCATTGTCCCTCACAAATGTAAACTCTAATTGTGAATGCATTAATCCTCACACTTGTAAACTCGTATTGTGAACCCATTAACACCTGTAAACTCTCACCGTGAACCCAATAACACTCACGCCTGAAAACTCGCACTGTGAGCACATTTACTCTCACACCTGGGGCGTCATTCTCCGCCGGCGGGAGTCTCCGTTTTGCCGGCGCCCGGGGGTTTCCCGACGGCGTGGGGCTGCCCCACAATGGGAAACCCCATTGACCGGCCGGTGTAACGGAGCATCCCGCCGGTGGGTGGGGGCAGAAATGTGGCGGGGCGGGATGGAGAATTTCACTCCTGTTTTTAAAAAAAAAAAAAGAATTTTTATTGAGGGTTTTCATAAAGTATCAATAACAAAATGAGAAATAAAAAAGAACCCAACAGGGTTAAGTACAAAACACAATCTAAAAAAAGCAAACCCCCCTCCCCCCGTACATAAATAATAAATTAACATTAACACCCCATCTTAACACAACAGGTGTATACAGCCCCTCAGACCCTCCAGTGCAAATAACATAAAAATAAAGTAACCCCCCCCCCGCCCGAGCTGCTGCTGCCATTGACCAATGTCTATCGTTCTGCCAGAAAGTCTAAGAACGGTTGCCACCGCCTAAAGAACCCTTGTACCGACCCTCTCAAGGCGAATTTCACCCTCTCCAATTTAATGAACCCTGCCATATCGCTGATCCAGGATTCCACGCTTGGGGGGCCTTCCACTGAAGGAGAATCCTTCGCCGGGCTACCAGGGACGCAAAGGTCAGAATTCCGGCCTCTTTCGCCTCCTGCACTCCCGGCTCCTCTGCCACCCCAAATATTGCGAGCCCGCAGCCTGGTCTGACCCTGGATCTTACCACACTCGACACCGTCCTCGCTACGCCCTTCCAAAATTCCTCCAGCACCGGGCATGCCCAGAACATATGGGTGTGATTTGCTGGGCTCCCTGAGCACCTAACACACCTGTCCTCACCCCCAAAGAACCGACTCATCCTTGTCCCGGTCATGTGTGCCCTGTGCAGCACCTTAAACCGTATGAGGCTGAGCCTCGCGCACGAAGAGGAAGAATTCACCCTCCCTAGGGCATCTGCCCACGTCCCCTCTTCGATCTCCTCTCCCAACTCCTCCTCCCACTTACCTTTCAACTCCACCACCGAGGCCTCCTCCTGCATCACCTGTTAAGTTTCCGAGATCTCTCCCCCCCCCCCCCCCCCCCCCGAGAGCAGCCTGTCCTGTATTGTGTGTGGCAGTAGCCGCGGGAATTCCACCACCTGCCGTCTGGCAAACGCCCTTACCTGTAAGTACCTGAAGGTGTTCCCTGGGGGGAGCCCGTACTTCTCCTCCAGCTCACCCAAGCTCGCAAACTTCCCGTCCACAAACAGGTCCCCCAACTTTCGTATCCCTGCCCTGTGCCACCCCGAAAACCCTCCACCTGTTCTTCCTGGGGCAAACCGGGCAAACCGGTGGTTCCCCCGTAATGGGGTCCATGCCGAGGCCCCAACGTCCCCCCTATGCCGCCTCCAGTGCCCCCAAATGTTGAGGGCCGCCACCACCACCGGGCTCATGGTATACCTCTTTGGAGGGAGCGGCAGCGGCGCCGTTGCCAGCGCCCCCAGATTCGTACCCACACAGGACGCTGCCTCCAGCCTCTTCCATGCAGCCCCCTCCCCCTCCATCACCCACTTGTGCACCATCGTCGCATTGGCAGCCCATTAGTACCCACAGAGGTTGGGCAGTGCCAGCCCCCCCCCTATCTCTACTCTGCTCCAAGAACACCCTTCTCACCATCGGGAGTCCCTCGCGCCCACACAAACCCCATTATACTCCTGTTAACCCGCCTGAAAAAAGCCTTCGGGATAAACACGGGGAGGCACTGGAACAGGAACAGAAACCCTGGGAGCACCGTCATTTTGATTGACTGCACCCTACCCGCCAAGGACAGCGGCAACGCATCCCACCTCTTGAACTCCTCCTCCATTTGCTCCACCAGCCTTGTAAAGTTAAGCCTATGCAGGGCCCCCCAGCTCCTGGCCACCTGGACCCCCAAATATCTGAACCTCCTCTCCGCCCTTTTTAGTGGGAGCTCGCCAATCCCCCTCTCCTGGTCCCCTAGCTGAACTACGAACAGCTTTCTCTTCCCCATATTGAGCTTGTACCCCGAAAAGTCCCCGAATTCCCTAAGGATCCTCATTACCTCTGGCATTCCTCCCACCGGGTCCGCCACATACAGCAGCAGGTCGCCCGCATAGAGCGACACCCTATGCTCCTCCCCACGCCGCACCAACCCCCTCCAGTTCCTCGACTCTCTCAGTGCCACAGCCAGGGGTTCAATCGCCAGTGCGAAGAGCACGGGGGACAGGGGACACCCCTGTATCGTCCCTCGGTGCAAACGAAAGTACTCGGACCTCCTCCTATTTGTGGCCACACTCGCCATCGGGACCTCATACAACAGCCTAACCCACCTGACAAACCCCTCTCCAAACCCGAACCTCTTCAGCACCTCCCACAGAGTACCCCCACTCTACCCTATCGAAGGCTTTCTCAGCGTCCATCGCCACCACTATCTCCACCTCCCCCTCCCTCACCGGCATCATGATAACGTTCAAAAGCCTCCACACATTCGCGTTCAACTGTCTCCCCTTTACAAACCCAGTCTGGTCTTCATGGATGATCTGCGGCACACAATCCTCAATCCTCGTGGCTAAGACCTTCACCAGCACCTTGGCATCTACATTTAGCAAGGAAATCGGTCTGTAAGATCCACATTGCAGGGGATCCTTGTCCTGCATCAGGATCAAGGAGATCAGTGCCCGGGACATCGTCGGGAGTAAAGCCTCCCCCTCCCTTGCCTCATTAAAGGTCCTAACTAACAGCGGGCCCAACAGGTCCATATATTTTTTATAGAACTCGACCGGGAAACCGTCCGGCCCCGGTGCCTTCCCCACCTGCATGCTTCCTATCCCTTTGATCAGCTCCTCCAGCCCAATCGGGGCCCCCAGTCCCGCCACCAGTCCCTCTTCCACCTTTGGAAACCTCAATTGGTCCAGGAAACGGCCCATCCCTCCCTCCCTCCCGTGGGGGCTCGGATCGGCACAATTCCTTGTAGAAGTCCCTGAAGACCCCATTGATGCCAACTCCACTCCGCACAACACTCCCTCCCCTGTCCTTAACTCCCCCGATCTCCCTAGCTGCGTCCTGCTTCCGAAGCTGATGCGCCAGCATCCGGCTTGCCTTTTCCCCATACTCATAGACCTTCCTCCACTGCACCTCCGCCTTCCTGGTGGTCACCAGGTCGAATTTGGCCTGGAGGCTGCGCCTCTTCCTCAACAATCCTTCCTCAGGCTCTTCCACTTACCTCCTGTTTACCCTAACCATCTCCCCTACCAGCCTCTCCCACTCCCTCCGCTCCTTGTGGGCCCTAATGGAGATCAGCCCTCCCCTAACCACTGCCTTCAGTGCCTCCCATATCATCCCCACTTGCACCTCCCCGTTGTCGTTGGTCTCCAAGTACCTCTCTATACTTCCTCGGACCCGCTCTCTCACCTCCTCGTCCGCCAACAGCCCCACCTCCAAGCGCCACAGCGGGCGCTGGTCCCTCTCCTCACCCATCTCCAAGTCCACCCAATGCGGGGCGTGGTCCGAAATGGCTATTGCCTAATACTCGGTATCCTCTACTCTCGCTATCAGCGCCCTACTCAAAATGAAAAAGTCGATTCGAGAATAAGCCTTATGGACATGTGAGAAGAATGAAAATTCCCTAGCCCCCGGCCTTGCAAATCTCCAAGGATCCACCCCGCCCATTTGGTCTATAAATTCCTTCCACACTCTAGCCGCCGCTGGCTTCCTACCCGTCCTAGACCTGGACGATCCAGTGCCTGATCCAACACCATGTTAAAGTCTCCCCCCATTATCAGGCCCCCCACTTCCAAGTCTGGGATCCGACATTTTTCTCACTTACTACGAACCCATTAGCCTTCACACCTATTATCGCTAATTATTAACCAAATAACCCTCCGACCTGTAAACTATAACTTTGACCCCATGATCCCTCACTCATAGTGTGAACACATTAACTGTCACACCGAGCTAGGAGGAGAGATAGAGTCGGGTCTATGGCCGGATGCCCTAAGCAGAGTTAATACCTCCTCATGTGCCAGGCTTATCCTGATACAATTTAAGGTAGTCCACCAGGCACACATGACAGCGGCTAGGATGAGTAAGTTCTTCGGGGTGGAGGATAGGTGTGCGAGGTGCGCTGGATGCCCAGCAAATCATGTCCACATGTTTTGGGCATGCCCGAAGCTTAGAGGATTTTGCTAAGGTAATGTCCACAGTACTAAAAACACGGGTGGTGCCGAGTCCGGGGGTAGCGATCTTTGGAGTGTCAGAAGATCCGGGAGTTCAGGGGGCGAAAGAGGCCGACGTCTTGGCCTTTGCCGCCCTGGTAGGGAGACGGATCTTGTTAATGTGGAGGGACTCGAAGCCCCCGAATGTAGAAACCTGGGTCAGTGACATGGCTGGGTTTCTCAGTCTTGATAAGATAACGTTTGCCTTAAGAGGGTCAATGTTAGGGTTCTCCCGGAGGTGGCAGCCATTCGTCGACTTTCTCGGGGAAAATTAAAATGTCAGCAGATGCTGTATTCCAGGTTGGGGGGAGGGGGGGGGGGGGAATTGTTGTTGTATGGTTGAGGTGCGTAAAGGTTGGGCTCGGGGAGGGAAATGTTTATTTTACTATGTTGATGTCATTGTTTATGTTACTGATATAAACATTTTCAAAAACCTTAATAAAATATTTTTTTAAACTTAAAAAAAAACTGTCACTGTGAACTCATTAACCCTCAGAACTGTAAACTATCAAAGTGAAACCAAGTACACCCACAACTGTATAAGCTCACTGTGGTCTCACTAACTGTAAACACTAACTGTGAACACATTACCCTCACACCTGTAAACTCTCACTGTGAACCCAATAACCCACACAACTGTTAACACTAATTGTGAACGCAATAACCCTCAAACCTGTAATCTCTGATTGTAAACGTATTTTGACTATCACCTGTTAACTCTAATTCTGAACACACTAACTCCCACATTTGTAAACAGTCTCTGGGAATCCAAGAACCTTCACACCTATAAATTCTCACTGTAAACCCGTTAACCCTCACACCTGTAAATTCCCACTGTGAAGCCATTTACCCTCACACCTGTGAAATCTCACTGTGATCCATTAAACCTCACACCTGTAAACTCTCACTGTGAACCCATTAAACCTCACACCTGTAAACTCTCACTGTGAATCCATTAACCCTTACACCTGTAAACACTCACTGTGAATCCATTAACCCTCGCGCCTCTAAACTGTCTTCGAGTGCCATTAACCCTCACACCTGCAAATTCTAATTGTGAACCCATTAACCCTCACACCTGTAAACTCTCACTGTGAATCCATTAAACCTCTCACCTGTAAACACTCACTGTGAATCCATTAATCATCACACCTGTAAACTCTGATTCAGAACTCATTAACTCTCACACATGGAAACACTCACTGGGAACCCATTAATCCTCACGCCTGTAATTTCCAATTGAGAACCCATTAAACATCACACTGGTAAACACACAGTGAACCCATTAACATTTCTAAGCTTTCACAATGATCCCATTAGCCCTCACACCTGTAAACCTACTGTGAACCCGCGAACCCTCACAACAGAAACCTCTCACTGCAGACCAATTAACCCTCTCGCCTGTTAAGACTAATCGTGAGCGCATTAACCCTCACACCTGTATACTCTGATTGTGAACTGATTAACTCTCACCCTTGTAATCTCTCACTGTGAATTTATTAAACTTCACGCCTGTAACAAAATTGTGAACGCATCATGCCCCACACCTAGTTACACTAATTGTGAACTCGTTAACATTCACAACTGTTAACATGCATTGTGGACCCATTAACTCACACCTGTAAACTCTCACTGTGACCCACCCATTAATCCTCACACCTGTAATCACTAATTGTGAACTTATTAACACTAACACCTGTAAACATTCATGGCCAACTCATTAACCCTCACACCTCATATCACTCACTGTGACTCATTAACCCGCAACAGCCTCCCCGAACAGGCGCCGGAATGTGGCGACTAGGGGCTTTTCACAGTAACTTCATTTGAAGCCTACTGGTGACAATAAGCGATTTTCATTTCATTTCAATCATTGTCACTCACTGTGAACTCATTAAACCTCACACCTGTTATCACTCACTGTGACTCATTAAACCTCACCTGTTATCACTCACTGTGAACTCATTAACCCTCACACCTGTTGTCACTCACTGTGACTCATTAAACCTCACACCTGTTATCACTCACTGTGACTCATTAATACTCACACCTGTTATCACTCACTGTGACTCATTAAACCTCACACTGTTGTCACTCACTGACACATTAAACCTCACACCTGTTGTCACTCACTGTGACTCATTAATACTCACACCTGTTATCACTCACTGTGACTCATTAAACCTCACACCTGTTATCACTCACTGTGACACATTAAACCTCACACCTGTTATTACTCACTGTGACTCATTAAACCTCACACCTGTTATCACTCATTGTTACTCATTAAACTTCACACCTGATATCACTCTCTGTGACTCATTAACCCTCACACCTGTTATCACTCATTGTTACTCATTAAACCTCACACCTGTTATCACTCACTGTGACTCATTAAACCTCACACCTGTTATCACTCATTGTTACTCATTAAACCTCACACCTGATATCACTCTCTGTGAACTCATTAACCCTCACACCTGTTATCACTCACTGTGACTCATTAAACCTCACACCTGTTATCACTCACTGTGACTCATTAATACTCACACCTGTTATCACTCACTGTGACACATTAAACCTCACACCTGTTATCACTCACTGTGACACATTAAACCTCACACCTGTTATCACTCACTGTGACACATTAAACCTCACATCTGTTATCACTCACTGTGACTCATTCATTCTCACGCCTGTTGTCACTCACTGTGACTCATTAAACCCAACATCTGTTATCACTCACTGTGAACTCATTAACCCTCACACCTGTTATCACTCACTGTGACACATTAAACCTCACATCTGTTATCACTCACTGTGACTCATTCATTCTCACGCCTGTTGTCACTCACTGTGACTCATTAAACCCAACATCTGTTATCACTCACTGTGAACTCATTAACCCTCACATCTGTTATCACTCACTGTAACTCATTAAACCTCACCTGTTATCACTCACTGTGAACTTGTTAACCCTCACATCTGTTGTCACTCACTGTGACTCATTACGCCTCACATCTGTTATCACTCACTGTAACTCATTAAACCTCACACCTGTTATCACTCACTGTAACTCATTAAACCTCACACCTGTTATCACTCACTGTAACTCATTAAACCTCACACCTGTTATCACTCACTGTGACTCATTAAACCTCACACCTGTTATCACTCACTGTAACTCATTAAACCTCACACCTGTTATCACTCACTGTGACTCATTAAACCCCACATCTGTTATCACTCACTGTAACTCATTAAACCTCACACCTGTTATCACTCACTGTAACTCATTAAACCTCACACCTGTTATCACTCACTGCGACTCATTAAACCTCACACCTGTTATCACTCACTGTAACTCATTAAACCCCACATCTGTTATCACTCACTGTAACTCATTAAACCTCACACCTGTTATCACTCACTGTAACTCATTAAACCTCACCTGTTATCACTCACTGTGAACTTGTTAACCCTCACATCTGTTGTCACTCACTGTGACTCATTACGCCTCACATCTGTTATCACTCACTGTAACTCATTAAACCTCACACCTGTTATCACTCACTGTAACTCATTAAACCTCACACCTGTTATCACTCACTGTAACTCATTAAACCTCACACCTGTTATCACTCACTGTGACTCATTAAACCTCACACCTGTTATCACTCACTGTAACTCATTAAACCTCACACCTGTTATCACTCACTGTGACTCATTAAACCTCACACCTGTTATCACTCACTGTAACTCATTAAACCTCACACCTGTTATCACTCACTGTAACTCATTAAACCTCACACCTGTTATCACTCACTGTGACTCATTAAACCCCACATCTGTTATCACTCACTGTAACTCATTAAACCTCACACCTGTTATCACTCACTGTAACTCATTAAACCTCACACCTGTTATCACTCACTGCGACTCATTAAACCTCACACCTGTTATCACTCACTGTAACTCATTAAACCTCACACCTGTTATCACTCACTGTAACTCATTAAACCTCACACCTGTTATCACTCACTGTGACTCATTAAACCCCACATCTGTTATCACTCACTGTAACTCATTAAACCTCACACCTGTTATCACTCACTGTAACTCATTAAACCTCACACCTGTTATCACTCACTGTGACTCATTAAACCCCACATCTGTTATCACTCACTGTAACTCATTAAACCTCACACCTGTTATCACTCACTGTAACTCATTAAACCTCACACCTGTTATCACTCACTGCGACTCATTAAACCTCACACCTGTTATCACTCACTGTAACTCATTAAACCCCACATCTGTTATCACTCACTGTAACTCATTAAACCTCACACCTGTTATCACTCACTGTAACTCATTAAACCTCACACCTGTAAACTCTCACTGGGGTCGGGATCTTCCACAACAGGACAGACTGTTCTCCTCTTTACCTTCTCACGCGGATATAGCACAAATGTGAAACCTCCCTGTCCATACAATGCGTTGGTCAACAGTGTCTTCGCAATACGCCTTCATATCTCATCATTCTGATACGTAAGCGAATTGCGAACATTCTCTCATTCCACTACTCCCCTGTTGCACAGTTACTTCCAGCTCAATTGCGTACTGGGTTTTAAATATTAAAATCAGCTTTTGGTGGCTAACATGTGCACAGCGTGACTGCTGCTGATCAGATCTCACATTTAGATTGATCTTAACATTATGGCCTCATTCGTTTCCAACACTCTGGGGGTGGTCGTAATGTTACAGGCTGAGTGCCAACTTGTAGGAATGAGATTGCCGTCTAAGCTGGCACACATTTAGGAAGGTTTACAAAGAACAAGAACAAAGAAATGTACAGCACAGGAACAGGCCCTTCGGCCCTCCAAGCCCGTGCCGACCATGCTGCCCGACTAAACTACAATCTTCTACACTTCCTGGGTCCGTATCCCTCTATTCCCATCCTATTCATGTATTTGTCAAGATGCCCCTTAAATGTCACTCTCGTCCCTGCTTCCACCACCTCCTCCGGTAGTGAGTTCCAGGCACCCACTACCCTCTGTGTAAAAAACTTGCCTCGTACATCTACTCTAAACCTTGCTCCTCTCACCTTAAACCTATGCCCCTGAGTAATTGATCCCTCTACCCTGGGGAAAAGCCTCTGACTATCCACTCTGTCTATGCCCCTCATAATTTTGTAGACCTCTATCAGGTCGCCCCTCAACCTCCGGCGTTCCAGTGAGAACAAACCGAGTTTATTCAACCGCTCCTCATAGCTAATGCCCTCCATACCAGGCAACATTCTGGTAAATCTCTTCTGCACCCTCTCTAAAGCCTCCACATCCTTCTGGTAGTGCGGCGACCAGAATTGAACACTATACTCCAAGTGTGGCCTAACTAAGGTTCTATACAGCTGCAACATGACTTGCCAATTCTTATACTCAATGCCCCGGCCAATGAAGGCAAGCATGCCGTATGCCTTCTTGACTACCTTCTCCACCTGTGTTGCCCCTTTTATGACCTGTGGACCTGTACTCCTAGATCTCTCTGACTTTCAATACTCTTGAGGGTTCTACCATTCACTGTATATTCCCTACCTGCATTAGACCTACCAAAATGCATTACCTCACATTTGTGCGGATGAAACTCCATCTGCCATCTCTCCGCCCAAGTCTCCTAACAATCTAAATCCTGCTGTATCCTCTGACAGTCCTCATCGCTATCCACAATTCCACCAACCTTTGTGTCATCTGCAAACTTACTAATCAGACCAGTTACATTTTCCTCCAAATCATTTATATATACTACAAACAGCAAAGGTCCCAGCACTGATCCCTGCGGAACACCACTGGTCACAGCCCTCCAATTAGAAAAGCATCCTTCCATTGCTACTCTCTGCCTTCTATGACCTAACCAGTTCTGTATCCACCTTGCCAGCTCACCCCTGATCCTGTGTGACTTCACCTTTTGTACTAGTCTACCATGAGGGACCT
The DNA here is from genome assembly GCF_047496885.1 of Scyliorhinus torazame. NCBI lineage: Eukaryota > Metazoa > Chordata > Chondrichthyes > Carcharhiniformes > Scyliorhinidae > Scyliorhinus > Scyliorhinus torazame. The sequence continues at coordinate 383,826,308 of NC_092708.1, forward strand.
TGTCAAAGGCCTTACTGAAGTCCATACAGACAACATCCACTGCCCTACCTGCATCAATCATCTTTGTGACCTCCTCGAAAAACTCTATCAAGTTAGTGAGACACGACCTCCCCTTCACAAAACTATGCTGCCTCTCACTAATACGTCCATTTGCTTCCAAATGGGTGTAGATCCTGTCTCGAAGAATTCTCTCCAGTAATATCCCTACCACTGAAGTAAGTCTCACCGGCCTGTAGTTCCCTAGATTATCCTTGCTACCCTTCTTAAACAGAGGAACAACATTGGCTATTCTCCAGTCCTCCGGGACATCACCTGAAGACAGTGAGGATTCAAAGATTTATGTCAAGGCCACAGCAATTTCCTTTCTAGCCTCCTTCAGTATTCTGGGGTAGATCCCATCAGGCCCTGGGGACTTATCTACCTTAATATTTTTTAAGACGCCCAACACCTCGTCTTTTTGGATCTCAATGTGACCCAGGCTATCTACACACCCTTCTCCAGACTCAACATCTACCAATTCCTTCTCTTTGGTTAATACTGATGCAAAGTATTCATTTAGTACCTTGCCCATTTCCTCTGGCTCCACAAATAGATTCCCTTGCCGATCCTTCAGTGGGCCAACCCTTTCCCTGGCTACCCTCTTGCTTTCTATGTACGTGTAAAAAGCCTTAGGATTTTCCTTAACCCTATTTGCCAATGACTTTTCGTGACCCCTTCTAGCCTTCCTGACTCCTTGCTTAAGTTCCTTCCTCCTTTCCTTATATTCCACACAGGCTTCATCTGTTCCCAGCCTTTTAGCCCTGACAAATGCCTCCTTTTTCTTTTTGACGAGGCCTACAATATCTCTCGTTATCCAAGGTTCCTGAAAATTGCCGTATTTATCCTTCTTCCTCACAGGAACATGCCGGTCCTGAATTCCTTTCAACTGACACTTGAAAGCCTCCCATATGTCAGATGTTGATTTGCCCTCAAACATCCGTCCCCTATCTAGGTTCTTCAGTTCCCGCCTAATATTGTTATAATTAGCCTTCCCCCAATTTAACATATTCATCCGAGGACCACTCTTATCCTTGTCCACCAGCACTTTAAAACTTACTGAATTGTGGTCACTGTTCTCGAAATGCTCCCCTCCTAAAACTTCTACCACCTGGCCGGGCTCATTCCCCAATACCAGGTCCAGTACCGCCCCTTCCCTAGTTGGACTGTCTACATATTGTTTTAAGAAGCCCTCCTGGATGCTCCTTACAAACTCTGCCCTGTCTAAGCCCCTGGCACTAAGTGAGACCCAGTCAATATTGGGGAAGTTGAAGTCTCCCATCACCACAACCCTGTTGTTTTTACTCTTTTACAAAAATCTGTCTACCTATCTGCCCCTCTATCTCCCGCTGGCTGTTGGGAGGCCTATAATAAACCCCCAACATTGTGACTGCACCCTTCTTATTCCTGATCTCTACCCATATAGCCTCACTGCCCTCTGTGGTGTCCTCCCGTAGTACAGCTGTGATATCCTCCCGAACCAGCAGCGCAACTCCGCCACCCCTTTTACATCCCCCTCTATCCCGCCTGAAACATCTAACTCCTGGAACGTTTAGCTGCCAATCCTGCCCTTCCCTCAACCAGGTCTCTGTAATGGCAACAACATCATAGTTCCAAGTACTAATCCAAGCTCTAAGTTCATCTGCCTTACCCGTAACTCTTTTTGCATTAAAACATATGCACTTCAGGCCACCAGACCCGCTGTGTTCAGCAACTTCTCAGCAACTTCTCCCTGTCTGCTCTGCCTCAGAGCCACACTGTCCCTATTCCCTAGTTCTCCCTCAATGCTCTCACCTTCTGACCTATTGCTCCCGTGCCCACCCCCCCTGCCATAAGTCCAGGGGAATAGCTAATTTGCTATGAACTGCACAATTCCATGCAAAGCATTGGGCGGTATTTGATGGAGGTGTTGGAGAATCCACTTGCCAACAGGTGAGAGCCCTGTGTCGCTTCTTTCTGGGAAAGCTCAGTGAATTAAGTACCAGTCAGGTACTTAACTGGGCAGTGGCACATTTTGATCTTTGATTTGGTTTATTTATTGTCACATGTACCGAAGTGCAGTGAAAAGTATTTTTCTGCGGCCGAGGGAACGTACACAGTACGTACATAGTAGACAAAAATAATAATCGACAGAGAACATTGACAAATGGTACATTGACAAATAGTGATTGGTTACAGTGCGGAACAAGGGACCAAACAAAGCAAATACATGAGCAAGAGTGGCATAGGGAGTCGTGAATAGTGTTCTTACAGGGAACAGACCAATCCAAGGGGGAGTCGTTGAGGAGTCTGGTAGCTGTGGGGAAGAAGCTGTTCCTGTGTCTGGATGTGCGAGTCTTCAGACTTCTGTACCTTCTGCCTGATGGAAGGGTCTGGAAGAAGACAATTCCTGGGTGGGAAGGGTCTCTGGTAATGCTGTCTGCCTTCCTGAGGCAGCGGGAGGTGTAGACAGAATCAATGTGGGAGTGGCAAGCTTGTGTGATGCGTTGGGCTGAGTTCAGCACACTCTGCAGTTTCTTGCAATCTTGGACCGAGCAGTTGCCATACCAGGCTGTGATGCAGCCGAATAGGATGCTGCCTATCGCACATCAGTAGAAGTGTATGAGAGTCAATGCAGACATGCCAAATTTCTTTAGCTTCCGTAGGAAGTAGAGATGTTGTTGGGCTTTCTTGACTGCTGCATCATCGTGCATGAAAAGACCCAGGAGGTGGAAATTCCACCTGCCGAGTGTTCCAGCCCATTAGAGACTCAATCCCGGAGCCAAGGACGCAGGATCACTCTCAGGCACATTACCATCCCCCATTCCCGAGGCCGGGTCCCTCGACCGGGTGTCGCCCCACACGCAGGAAACCGCAGGAAACATACAAGACACTCCTTAACAGAAAAGTAACAGAGAACTGAGTGCCGTTGCTGTGCTGTGTATGTGTGTCAAACTCTACAAGCCACAGCTCTTTAATAGCTTCCTATTTAGCCCTTTAGGGAGTACACTATCCTGCACAGATCTTTACTGAATTATCCCGCAGTGCTTTCACAAATGGTGCTGTACTGATTGAGCGAGCGATCTGATTTAACTGCATGTGCAATGCTGGCTTCAGTCCTGCAGTGCAGTCAAATTCCCAGCTTCCTGTTTGAAATTTACAAGCACCTCGCATCTAATCCCAGGAGGGGCGCTTGTAAGTTGCTGCAATTGACTGGTGCCAACAGTTTGATGGATGGCATTTTCTGGAAGTGTAGGCACTCAGCTGTGCCTTAGTTATAGGTATTCGGTACTCTATTTGACACTAGCTTATGTCTTTGGTGAGGCGAGAGAGTATTTCTGTTGCTGTAATGTGCAAGGTGTGATGAATATATGCATTTCTGGGTTCTTAACGTAAAACCTACGTCCCATTGGTCCATGCCGATGTTTACGCTCCACGTGAAACTCCTCCCATCCCTCTTCATCTCGGGCCATTAGCAACTCCTTTCTCCCACATGTACTCCTCTAGCTTCCAGACCGCGGGGTCTTCCAATCCCGCTGAAGGGAATGGATGTTTGAGTGGCGCACTGCATTTTTCATCGCCGTTCCCGTCATCACAGGGCCGGAATATTCCACCCTAAGTTTAATATCTCACGTCAAGTCAACCTTCTTACCTTATTCCCACACTACCCTCATTTCTTTACTGCCCCAAAATCTATTGGTCTCAGTCTTGAATTCATGACTGTAATCCACAGCTCTCTGGGGCAGAGAATACAAAGGATTCACAACCCTTGGAGCGAAGAGACTTCTCATCTCAGTCCTGAATGGTTTATCCTGAGGCTGTGAGTTTTAGTTCCAGGCTGTCCAGCCAGGGGAAACACACTCTTCACATCTACCTCTGTCATATCCTTCAAGGATTTGGTGAGGTGAGAGCGACTGCCCTTGACACCAAGGCAGCATTTGACTGGGGATGACATCAAGGAGCCCTAACAACACTTGAGTCAATGGGAATCGGGGGGGGGGGGAATTCTCCGCGGGTTGGAGTCATACTTTGCACAAAAGGAAAATGGTTGAGGTTGTCAGCCGTCAGTCATCTCACTTCCACGTCATCTATGCCGGAGTTCCTCAGGGTGTTATCCTAATCCCAACCATCTTCAGCTGCTTCATCAATGACCTTCCTTCCAACATAGTGTCAGATGTGGGGATATTCCCTGCTGACTGCACAATGTTCAGCACTATCGCAACTCCTCAGGCACTGAGGCAGTCCATGTATAAATGCACCAAGACCTGGGAAATATTGAGGCGTGGGCTGACAAGTGGCAAGTAACATTCGCGCCACGCCAAGTGCCAGGTAATGACCATCCAACAAGAGAGCATCTAACCATTGCACCTTGACATTCAATGACATTACCATCGCTGAATCCCCCACCATCAACACCCTGGGGGCTACTATTTGCCAGACCTGAACTGGACAAGACATGCAAATACTGTGGTTGCAAGAGCAGGTCAGAGGCTGGGAATCCTGTGGCGAGAAACTCATTTCCTGACACCCCAAAGCTTGTCCACCATCTACAGGGCACAAGTCAGGAGTGTGATGGAATACTCTCCACTTGCCTGAATGAGTACAACTTATGTCAGTGAGCAAGTTATTGCTAAGTAAGTGCCCCTTTATAGCAGTGTTGATGTCCCCTTCCATCACTTTACTGATGATTGAGAATGGACCGATCAGGCAGTAATTGGCCAAATTGGCTCTGTCTTGCTTTTGTGAATGGCAAATACCTGGCTAACTTCCCACATTGCCGGGTAGATGCCAGTGTTGCAGCTGTACTGGAACAGCTTGGCTAGGAGCACAAGCCTTCAGTACTATTGCCAGAATATTGTCCGGACTCATAGTCTTTGCAGTATCCAGTGCCTGCAGCCGTTTCTTGCTCTCACGTGGAGTGAATCGTATTGGCTGAAGACTGACATCTGTGATGCTGGAGATCTCCGGAGGAGACCGAGATGGATCATCAACTCAGCACTTCTGGCTGAAGATTATTCCGCATGCTTCCACCTTGTCTTTTGCACAGATGTGGTGGGCTCCTCCATCATTGAGGATATGGAAATTTGTGGAGCCTCCTCCTCCAATGAGTTGTTTAATTGTCCACCACTATTCACAATTGGATGTGGCAGGACTACAGAGCTTAGATCTGATCCGTTGGTTGTGGGATCACTTAGCTCTGCCTATCACTTGCTGCTTATGTTGTTTGGCATGCAAGTAGTTCTGTGATGCAGCGTCACCAGGTTGACACCTCATGTTTAGGTATGCCTGGTGTTGCCCCTGGCATACTCTACTGCACTCTTCATTGAACCAGGGTTGATCCCCTGGCTTGGTGATAATGGTAGAGTGGGGGATATGCTGGACCATGAGATTACAGATTGGGGCTGAGTACAATTCTGCTGCTGCTAATGGCCCACAGCATCTCATGGATGCCCAGTCAAGGTGCTAGATCTGTTCTGAATCTATCCCATTTAGCATGATGGTAGTGCCACACGACACGATGGAAGGTATCCTCAATGTGAAGATGGGACTTCATCTCCACAAGGACTGTGCACTGGTCACTCCTATCGACACTGTCATGGACAGATGCATCTGCTGCAGGTAGCTTGGTGAGGATGAGGTCAACTATGTTTTTCCCTCTTGTTGGTTCCCTCGCCACCTGCCGCAGACCCAGTCCAGCAGCTATGTCCTTTAGGACACAGCCAGCTCGGTCTGTGGTGGTATAACCGAGTCGCTCTTGATGATGGACATTGAAGTCCTGCACTCAGAGTACATTCTGCGCCCTTACCACCCTCGGTCCTTCCTCAAAGTGGTGTTCAACATGGAAGAGTACTGATTCATCAGCTGATGGTGGCCAGTACGTGGTAATCAGCAAGAGGTTTCTTTGCCCATGTTTGACCTGAAACCTTGGGACTTTAGGTCAAAGTCTCTTATCTTAATGCTCCAACCCCTTACAATAAAGGCCAACATACAATTTGCCTTCCTCATTGTTTGCTCTGTCTACTTGTTAACTTTCTGTGGTTGATGCATAAGGACACTCAAATCCCTCTAAATACTAACATTTACAAGTCAGTCATTTTTTTGAAAAATATTAACACTAACTATCTTGCTTTTCCCCTTGGTGGAAAGATCAGTGACCAGAGGGCATAGATTTAAGGTGAGGGACAGTACGTTTAGAGAGGACTTGAGGAAAAACCTTTTCACCCAGAGGGTGGTGGGAGTCTGGAACTCGCTGTTTGAAAGGGTGGTGCAGGCAGAGATTCTGAGAGCGTTCGAGAAGTATTTAGATGTGCACTTGTGATGCCAAGGCATACAAGGCTATGCACCAAGATCTGGGAAATGGGATTAGATAATCTATGACATTATATATTACAAACAGCTGAGTGCCAGGTATTGGCCCTTGCAGCAATCTACGTTACACCCTGCCATCCTGAAAATTACCTGTTTACCTACCAGCACGGTAGCATTGTGGATAGCACCATTGCTTCACAGCTCCAGGGTCCCAGGTTCGATTCCGGCTTGGGTCACTGTTTGTGCGGAGTCTGCACATCCTCCCCGTGTCTGCGTGGGTTTCCTCCGGGTGCTCCGGTTTCCTCCCAGAGTCCAAAGATGTGCAGGTTAGGTGGATTGGCCATGATAAATTGCCCTTAGTGTCCAAAATTGCCCTTAGTGTTGGGTGGGGTTACTGGGTTATGGGGGTAGGGTTGAGGTGTTGACCTTGGGTAGGGTGCTCTTTCCAAGAGCCGGTGCAGATTCGATGGGCTGAATGGCCTCCTTCTGCACTGTAAATTCTATTATTAATCCTGCTTTCTCCTTCTGCCAATTCTCAATCCATGCAAATATATGACCGCAATCCCATGCGTCCTAGTCTGCATTAACAACTTCCTGTGTGACATAGAATCATCAAATCCCTACAGTGTAGAAAGAATCCATTCGGCCCATCGAGTCTGCACCGACCCTCTGAAGGAACAGACTATCTAGGCCCTATCCAATCCCCCACTCTCTATCCCCGTAATCCCACCTAGGGGCAATTTAGCATGGCCAATCCACCTTTTTGGACTGTGGGAGGAAACCGGAGCACCCGGAGGAAACCCACGCACACACGGGGAGTATGTGCAAACTCCACACTGAGTTACCCGAGGTCTGTATTGAACCCGGGTCTCTGGTGCTGTGAGGCAGTAGTGCTAACCACTGTGCCACCGTTCCGCCCTCTTACTGAATGCCTCCTGAAAATCCAAATTTGACACAGCCATTGATTTCCCTTTTTTAACCCTGCTTGCTACTTTATTAAAATTAATTAAAATCACTTATTGTCACAAGTAGGCTTCAAATGAAGTTACTGCGAAAAGCCCCTAGTCGCCACATTCCGGCACCTGTTCGGGGAGGCTGTTACGGGAATCGAACCGTGCTGCTGGCCTGCCTTCAAAGCCAGCGATTTAGCCCTGTGCTAAACAGCGTTTAAACAAAGCAAATTGATTTACAATGCCTAATTGTATCAAATATAATTCCACATTTTGAATTGTATTTTGGTGCTCTAGGGTTAATGTCGCAGGAATAATATTCTTTGAATGGGGTAAATGACCATAACGGTGCCGGTGGATATGTTCTTAGAGACTATAATATGTGATCAAATTAATATTCACCACGAAACACACAGGTTAATTGAGGCTGGCACGTATGAATTTATAAAACCCAAGTCATGTCTGGCAAATTTAATGGAGTTCTGTGTGGAAATAATGGAATATATTGATAAGGGACATGCAGCTAATGTTGTATAGATGGATTTTCAAAAGGTATTTGATAGCCTGCCACAGTGGAGTCCAGATTGATAAACTGAAGGCACGCAGCAGGCAATGGAATGTAACAACAGGAACAGCAAGTTGATTTAAGGACTGAAGGCAGTGTATACTGGCTAATGGATGATTTTCAACCAAACGTATGGAAGAGTTGGCATCTCCCAAGGGCCATTATTAGAGCCATTGCCCCTCTTAAAACATACCTGCCCCAGAGACTTGAACACATAATCTAGGCTGGTGCTTCAGTGCAGCGCAGAAGGAATGCTACGCTGTCTCCAGGTACCCATCTTTCAGATGAGGTGTCACACTGAGTGTTGCACGTGTCATCCAGACGAGTGCAATAAAAAAAAAAATTCCATCGCACAATTGGGAAAAAGAGCGAGGGGGGGTTCTCCTCAGTGCCGTCGCAAAAACATATCCCTCAGCCATCATTAACTGATTAACCCCCCTCCCCCCCCCCCATTTCTCTTACTGTGGTTAATGGCACCTTATTGTGTCTTTCATTTGTTTACATGGGTGGCATGGTAGCACAGTGGCTCACACTGTTGCTTCACAGCATCAGGGACCCCGGTTTGAATCCTGGTTGCGGTCACTGTCTGTACGGAGTCTGCACGTTCTCCCCGTGTCTGCGTGGGTTTCCTCCGGGTGCTCTGGTTTCCTCCCACAAGTCCCGAAAGACGTGCTTGTTAGGTGAATTGGACATTCTGAATTCTCCCTCAGTGTACCCGAACAGGCGACGAGGGGATTTTCACAGTTACTTCATTGCAGTGTTAATGTAAGCTTACTTGTGACAATAATAATAAAGATTAGATTTTAATAGTGCCACTTGCAAAGCGTTACTGCCAAATCATTGGTTAGCCCGCAATCACAATATTGAGTTGGTTTATCTTAGGGAGGTATGAAGACGATGGAGAGCGTGTAGAAGGGATTCACTAAGCTAAAGATGGTGGCATAGTGGTAATGTTGCTGGGCTGATAATCTAGAGGTTCAGGCTAATGCTCTGGGGAGATGGGTTCAAATCCCACCACAGCGGCACGGGTGGAATCTAAATTGAATTAGTAAACCTGCAATTTCAAGCTAATCTCAGACCACAACAGCTATCTGATTGGCTGGCAGCTGTTGCAGTCCCAGCAGTGCCAGAACTCAGCGGTAGTGGACTGTTGCTGGCACCTCAAGGTGGCCCACGAGGAAGTGTCATGGACGGCGGGCAACGTGAGTCTGAGGTTCCATGGGCAGCAGGGAGGGATCGGGCACCTTTATGGAGGATGAGCTTTGAAGGCTGGGGTGGGGTGGGGGCTCTGATCTTTGGAGAGGGGGAAGGGCCTCAATGCACATAGGACACCCCCTCCCTAATGATGTGAACACCTTCCCCCTTTCCTGCCCTTTCACCAGCTGTAGTGAATAAAACAGTCTTCCCACTCTCTTGCTTGCCTTCCCATGCCCAGTGTATTGTGGCAGTGGAAACTGAGCAGTTAAGCCGAAGGGCGAGTGGCTTGGTGGGCACCTTACCCACCCCTCTCTATTATGGGGTATGGGGCGGTGGGCAAGAAGGCGGCTGGGTTGGCCACCCACCTGACCGGAGCGGGATTTTTTCCCCCCAGCCGTTCTCGCCAGCGGAAAACCCGCAGGGGGGGGGGGGGGGGGTGGATGGATTCAATGAGAAATCCCATCGACAGCAGTGGGACCTGAAGATTCTAATTTATATTCTCTTCACCTCCCAATGTCGAAAATACGCCTCCATGGGGAACCAGGTGGGAGCTGTGCCAGAGTGGGGCAGACTCCCTGAGGAAATGTTCCTCTCCCCCCCCTCAGAATACGCCACCAGAAACAAAAGTGGAAGCTCAAAACATAAGTGGGTGGGATTCTCTGTCCTCCCCCTGTCCAGAGTAACACCAACATTGTGGGCTCAATCCTCGTACTGGGCGTGGTCGTTCATGGAGTGCGGCCTCCTCGTCTTACCTCACCTTTGATGTGCCCCTTGAGCTATATGACCCATTGTTTCTCTCGCTCTCTCTCTCAAGTGGAGACGGATACCTGTGGCCCTTCGTGAACTATGACAGATTGCCAACTCTAATTTGACCTTTCGGTGCTCCATTGATACCTGCAGCAAATAATATACAAACAAGCGAACTTTAAGTAAACCTGATGAATTTATGTCCCGCCAGGTGGCAGGTGTGTGGCTTTAATAATGGTTTGAGGAGGCTGAGAAAACATTTTGAAATAGCCCAGTTCTGGTGTAGCTGGTCACAGGTGGCAGGATGTGAATTTGCACCTGTGAATTCCGTTACTGGTGTATGCACCTTTGGAAGGCACAGAGAGCACCGGACCCTTCCCCATCGGGAAGAGGACGAACTCTCAACAAGGCCACCGCTCTACAGGCAACTCCTGAAGCCTCCCGCGCTCATAAAAACCCACGGCAGCCTGTAACCTGAAATGTCGCGAACCGTGGGCAAAATATTTCTGAAACAATTAAGACAAATATTTATCGTCTGCAGTTTATTTGCATTTTATTCATGAAGGACATGGCCAAGTGCAAATCAATGAAAGGCAGCGAGGCAGTCTTCATAGAGCCTCTCTTGAGGCTGTAACAACACTAGATGGTGCTGTGACACTGGCTTGTGAAAAATGTTTGCCTTCACCTATCTCGATGATTGCAAAAAAAAAACACCCCGAAAGACGTATTGAGGAAAAAGGATTTATCTCCTCCTTCTCCAGCAATGTAAATCTCGTCCCCTGTCCATATCAATCTTGGAGATGGAGGGGTTTGGAAAGCCAATATACACAATGCAAACTGTGCAAAAATAAAAAAGCAAAGTTTGTCCTCCTGATTAAGACTTACATAGTATGAATTAACTCACCGAGAACGAATGGTGCTTTTACCTTGACGGATGGGTCTTGCGCTTACAGTCTGCCTTCTTGAGCGGCATTGTCCTTTGATGCAGTGTCTTGACTTTTAAGCAACAGCAGAAAGGGAAAGCTGGATAACATTGTGCTGCATTCATCCGATTTAATGTTACACCCTGCCCAACCTCATCATCAGTCTTTTCATTGCCCCAAATACCAATCACCACTGGGGATGTTCGACCCGTCCATTTAACGAATACATTCTTTTCACATTTCTATTTTTTATTTTTGCTGCTTCTGCGTTTTCCTCCTCCCAGTTGATTTGGCAGCATTGTCGCACAGGGGACCTCTGGCATTTGCTGTGGTGGTGTTTCGAAATAGTGTCGTCCAAAAACAGCCCTGTCTGCGTGAGATGGGCCGGTTTACACGACCGGTTTGCACGACCGATTTGGCTTTGTGGGAAGTTGTTTCTGATGCACGGCAAGTCGGGAAGACCAGAATAACCGGCGCCACGTCAGTGACCTAACTGCTTAACTGCCAAAGGTGTGAGGTCCAATGCAATCCAATCTGTTCTGAAAAGAAGGAAGACCTCCATTCATATGGCGCCCCTCATGAGCGTGAGATGTTTCAAAGCGATTTACAGCCAATGAAGTCATTTTTGATGTGTGTTATGGGCGAGGCGTTTTCAGAACCCCAAAATGTATCATGGAGTTCAACCAACCTCCCCCTTTAATGGATTGCTGCTTTTGAAGCACACGGCTTGTTCCCCAGGTGTGATAGTACAATTGTGGACGCGTGGTTTTTAACACACAACAATGTTGATTCCATGAACTGAACTTAACTTTTTAAATAGACATTGGATCCCTTAACACCCCTTACTTCAAAGATAACCCCGAAAATAATACAACACTAAATAATCCCTCAAAATGTTCCTTCAAACATCCAAAAGGCTTCAAACCTTCAAAACAGTCACACACGAGGTCACAGAATATATATATTTTCTGTTGGAAGGCAGAGATATATCAGCTTGGTTGACTTCAGCTCCAGCACCTTGCTTTTCTTCCTGCAGCTCTCTGGAAACACACAGACACGCCCAAGCTGCTTTCTCAAACTGAAACCAAAAGCAGAAGTGAGCTCAGCTTCCCCCCCCCCCCCCACATCACTTCAGTAATATGATCAGTTTCATCTGTTAAACATCCATTCTTAAAGGCACTCTCACATGACATGTGTCACTGTTGTAATGTAGGAAATGTGGCAGCCAATTTGAACACAGGAAGCTCCCGCTGACCGCAATGTGTTAATAATAAGAATTTTTTTCTGCGGTGCTGATTGGGGGATGAATATTCGCCGTTGCGGCTGGGAGGGCCGGGACATGGTGGGGGTGAGAAGGAGGGTGGCGGGGAGAAAGTTTCCATTGCTCTCCTTCCTAATAGTTTGAAGAAATCGTCTCCGCCCACCCAAAAGAGAAGGCGTGCCCTCAGTTTAATGTCTCATCTGATAGACAGCACCTCCAACAATGCAGCATTCTCTCAGTAACTGCACTGAGACCACCAGTTTAGGCTTAATGCTCAAGTCTGTGGGGTGGGACCTGAACTTTCAACCTTCTCAGAGGTTAGAGATGTATGCACTGGGCCACGGCTGACACCATAGTTTCGCAGAAAACAGTTAATCTCTGTATACAGAGAGATCTGTTTTCTGTGAGAAGATAGCTGAGTAGGAGTAAACAGAGTATTAGGTTTCACAATCCGTATTGTTCTATACATAAATAATATATAGACAGGCAGATATAAATGACCAATTCAAATTCAGTAAATGCACGGCCAATTCACAGGCGCAGGACTACATTTTCACAGAGAGGGTAACTAGCTTTGCCAAAATGGCACCGCAGCCCCTATTCCAGAGGTCCCGACCCCGAACCCAGTGCCTGCCATTTTCGCTGGTCTGGGGTCGGGGTCGAGGAGGAGGAATGGGGTGGGTTGTAGTTTGCACATCTGTGGTTCACTGAGGCAGCTGCACATTTAAAAGTGCAGCTGACTTCAAACAGACCCAACTTTTGTTAGCGTGATGTCCAAAACACAACGTGTGAGTTTTATACTTTTTAACAGATGGTCTAAACTGACTGGAATTCTTTGAAGAGGTAGGACAACCCTTTAGATTGTTCCAGGGACAACTTTGGGAGAGTTGAAGTGTCCAATGGGAGAGAGCAAGTACCCTTTGGAATTGTTTAAAATAGAGGTGAATGTGCAAAAATTGGATAAACTCATTGGATCTGGAAAGCTGTCAAGGCACCTAAATCTTCTGGCCTTTAAATTCTGAAACATCTGTAGTTTAAAAAGAAATCAATGCTTGCTACTCTGCATTGACAGAAGCCTGAGATCTCCCATTATAGGATTTATACTGCGAGACTGATTCTCTAACTCATCATTATCGCAGTGGGGTGCCTGTCGGTTCACAGTTAAATTGACAATTCCAAGTGGTAACAAATTCTTAGATGTGGGGCTGGGAATGCAATTGCTTGTTTTATAAGGGATCAAGTAGTTTGATAAATTTAAATGTAGTGAATGTTTTTTTTCAATGGGAATGTTTTTTTTTTTTATTGAACAGTGAAGCCATCAATAGGCACTTCAAACTTTAGGTTACTCCCTCTCATACAAGTCCTGAGGTCTGGCCATGGTGGATGCTGGGTGATTTGGCATGGGGGTTTAAGGACAAAGGATGGTGGGTGGGAGCAATGGTCGATACTAAGTTGGCATGGGAGCTATAAAGGGTCATGCGGAAAGGTTGAGTGGAATAGGTTGGGTAGAGACTTTGAGGGGCACAAGTTAGCATATGGGGTATGAGGGGCCCTGGGGGCGGTGGTGGTGAGTGGAGTCATGAGGTAGCATGGTTTGACATAGGTGGGGCATTGCATGTGTGTGTGTATAGAGTGTGTGTGTAGGGTGTGTGGGTGGGAGTGTATGGGTGTGTGTGTAGGGTGTTTGTGTGTAGCGTGTGTGTGTGTGTAGGGTGTGTGTGTGTGTGTAGGGTGTATGTGTGTGTGTATGTGTGTAGGGTGTGTCGGGTGTGTGTGTCGAGTGTGTGTGTGTGCCGGGTGTGTGTGTGTGTGCCGGGTGTGTGTGTGTGTGCCGGGTGTGTGTGTGTCGGGTGTGTGCGTGTGTGTGTGTAGGGGGTGTGTGCGCACAGGGTGTGTGTAGGGGGTGTGTGCGCACAGGGTGTGTGTAGTGTGTCGGATGTGTGTCGGATGTGTGTCGGATGTGTGTCGGGTGTGTGTGTAGGGTGTGTGTGTGTAGGGTGTGTGTGTGTAGGGTGTGTGTGTGTAGGGTGTGTGTGTGTAGGGTGTGTGTGTGTAGGGTGTGTGTGTGTAGGGTGTGTGTGTGTAGGGTGTGTGTGTAGGGTGTGTGTGTGGTGTGTGTGTGGGGTGTGTGTGTGTAGGGTGTGTGTGTGTAGGGTGTGTGTGTGTAGGGTGTGTGTGTGTAGGGTGTGTGTGTGTAGGGTGTGTGTGTGTAGGGTGTGTGTGTGTAGGGTGTGTGTGTGTAGGGTGTGTGTGTGTAGGGTGTGTGTGTGTGTGTAGGGTGTGTGTGTGTGTGTGTGTGTAGTGTGTGTAGGGTGTGTGTGTGTGTGTGTGTGTAGTGTGTGTAGGGTGTGTGTAGTGTATGTGTGTGTGTAGGGTGTGTGTGTGTGTAGGGTGTGTGTGTGTGTAGGGTGTGTGTGTGTGTAGGGTGTGTGTGTAGGGTGTGGGTGAGGGTGTACGTGTGTAGGGTGTATGAGTGTGTAGGGTGTATGAGTGTGTAGGGTGTATGAGTGTGTAGGGTGTATGAGTGTGTAGGGTGTATGAGTGTGTAGGGTGTGTGTGCACAGGGTGTGTGTAGTATGTCGGGTGTGTGTGTGTAGGGTGTGTGTGTAGGGTGTGTGTGTGTTGTGTGGGGGGTGTATGTGTGTGTGTGTAGGGTGTGTGCAGGGTGTATTTGTGTGTAGGATGTGTGTGTAGTGTGTATGTGTGTCGGGTGTGTGTGCGTGTGTAGGATGTATGAGTGTGTGTAGGGTGTGTGTATGTGTAGTGTGTGTGTGTGTAGGGTGTATGTGTGTATAGGATGTGTGTGTGTGTATAGGGTGTGTAGGGTGTATGCGTGTATAATGTGTGTGTGTGTAGGGTGTATGCGTGTATAGGGTGTGTGTGTGTAGGGTGTGTGTCTAGGGTGTGTGTGGAGGGTGCATGTGAGTGTGGAGGGTGTGTGTGTGTGGAGGGTGTGTGTGTGTGGAGGGTGTGTGTGTGTGGAGGGTGTGTGTGTGTGGAGGGTGTGTGTGTGTGTGGAGGGTGTGTGTGTGTGGAGGGTGTGTGTGTGTGGAGGGTGTGTGTGTGTGGAGGGTGTGTGTGTGTGGAGGGTGTGTGTGTGTGTGGAGGGTGTGTGTGTGTGTGGAGGGTGTGTGTGTGTGTGGAGGGTGTGTGTGTGGAGGGTGTGTGTGTGGAGGGTGTGTGTGTGTGTGGAGGGTGTGTGTGTGTGTGGAGGGTGTGTGTGTGTGTGGAGGGTGTGTGTGTGTGTGGAGGGTGTGTGTGTGTGTGGAGGGTGTGTGTGTGTGTGGAGGGTGTGTGTGTGTGTGGAGGGTGTGTGTGTGTGTGGAGGGTGTGTGTGTGTGTGGAGGGTGTGTGTGTGTGTGGAGGGTGTGTGTGTGTGTGGAGGGTGTGTGTGTGTGTGGAGGGTGTGTGTGTGTGTGGAGGGTGTGTGTGTGTGTGGAGGGTGTGTGTGTGTGTGGAGGGTGTGTGTGTGTGTGGAGGGTGTGTGTGTGTGTGGAGGGTGTGTGTGTGTGTGTGGAGGGTGTGTGTGTGTGTGGGGAGGGTGTGTGTGGAGGGTGTGTGTGTGTGTGGAGGGTGTGTGTGTGTGGGGAGGGTGTGTGTGTGTGGGGAGGGTGTGTGTGTGTGGGGAGGGTGTGTGTGTGTGGGGAGGGTGTGTGTGTGTGGGGAGGGTGTGTGTGTGTGGGGAGGGTGTGTGTGTGTGGGGAGGGTGTGTGTGTGTGGGGAGGGTGTGTGTGTGTGGGGAGGGTGTGTGTGTGTGGGGAGGGTGTGTGTGTGTGGGGAGGGTGTGTGTGTGTGGGGAGGGTGTGTGTGTGTGGGGAGGGTGTGTGTGTGTGGGGAGGGTGTGTGTGTGTGGGGAGGGTGTGTGTGTGTGTGGAGGGTGTGTGTGTGTGTGGAGGGTGTGTGTGTGTGTGGAGGGTGTGTGTGTGTGTGGAGGGTGTGTGTGTGTGTGGAGGGTGTGAGTCAGAAAAGGCTCAAACAAAGTGCTGGAACACCAAAGCCAGCCTTTCAACCTGCCCGGCTCCACATCTGGCAGCTCCTGTGGCTATCTCTGGACTGTTTTTGGAAGTGGCAATGTCAACTTCCATGAATGACCACATCCGCCGGGATGAAAATCAGACCGTCCAGGGCACTTATTCCCAAGTCGGGTTTGGGGAGCCGGGACTTTTCCCGACTTTCGCTCCAGAGTTGGGAGCAAAGATTCCGCCGACCCACACCTCCGGTACCCGTTCTTTTTGAGATGCAGAGCCACCCAGAACACTCTGACACCTCCCCCAGCAGACTGTCCCTCACTGTTCAACTCCTATCAGTTAATGTCAGGAAGCTATTTCTTGTCATCTGCTCAGAAATAACTATAGCTTGCGGCTATGTTGAAACCTTTACAGAGCAGAATGTTTACAGGGGTGTTAACAAGCACAATTTGCCACCAGCCTACATAGGTGACATCAGGAGAGATGACTAAAAGTTTGGTCAAAAAGATAGGTTTCAAAGGTTGGCTTAAAGGAAGAGCAAAGAGAGGCGGAGAGATTTAGGGAGGGAATTCCAAAGTTTAGGACTTGGACAGCTGAAAGCACGGCCACCAAGGGTAGTGAGATGAAACTCGGAGAGATAGTGGCATAATGGTAATGTCAATTAACTAGTAATGTCAATGCCCTGGGGAGACGTGTTCAAATCCCACCACGGCAACTGGTGGAATTTAATTTCAGTTAATAAATCTGGAACTGAAAGCTCCTCTCAGTAATGACGACCATTAAACTATCGTCGATTGTTGTTAAAACCCACGCGCTTCACTAATGTCCTTTAGGGAAGGAAATCCGCCGTCCTTACCCGGTCTGGCCTCCACGTGACTCCAGACCCACGGAAACGTGACTCACTCTTCAAGACCCTCTGAAATCGCCGAGGGAAAGTAGGGATGGGCAACAAATGCTGGTTTGCTGGCGACGGCCACATCCCACGAGGGAATAACGAAGAGTAACTGTGCGTGTCAGATGGCGAAGCGAGCAGTTGCTGGTGAGGGAGACCGGGACAGCAGTGGAGAAAGCCCGGCACCGGAATCCCACCTTCAGCATTGCAACTGTTTGCTCAGTCACAACCCTGGTGTTCGCGCGTGTGTGTCGTACTTCTCCTGGGTGTCAAACCTCACATGTTGCCTTTGGACCGAACATGGGGGGAGGGGAGTTTGGGGGGACGGGGGGAGGGGAGTTGGGGGGGGGGGGAGTTTGGGGGGGGAGTTGGGGGGGGGGGGGGAGTTGGGGGTGGGGGGGGAGTTGGGGGGGGTTATTGGGGGACACCTCCCTTCAGTACGCAACAGCTCGAGAGATGATAATCGGGGATGCGCAAGTAGAAGTAGAGGGGCTCAGGTAACCTGGTAGGCTCTGGGGCTGGAGGAGAATTCAGAGGTAGGGAGAGGTCAGGGATATGAAAGCAAGCATGAGAATTTTAAATGAAAACAGAAAATACCGTAAATACTCGACAGGTCGGGTGGCATCTGTGCAGCGAGAAACAGAGTTAGCGTTTCAGGTCAGTGTCCTTGATAATGTATTAATGTTAATTCTGCTTCTCTCTGCGCAGGCGCCCCCAGACTTGCTGGGCTTTTCTGCTATTTTCCGCATTTCAAAATACCAGCATCCGCCGTCTTTTGCTTTTTTAACGTACAACTTTTCACGATTACGTTGTTGCCGAACAGTGGGGTCGTCCCATCTGACCGAACCCTTGACTTCATTTGAGATTCATAGCCACACACATACCCAAGCAATCACTGCACAACCAGCAACAGTGCGGTTCCCGCTCTCCCTTGATACCAACTGTAATATTGACACCTTTACACTGCCAACAGAGCAGAGATGTATACTGCCCGGACCAGGAATTGTATTAACAGATAACAACTGTTAATCTTATCGGACCTCATAAAGCAATTGCAACAAATCCAACTGCTGTTGGGCACTGAATCTAGGTAAAACTTGGCAATAGATTAAGTGATAATTTTAGGATTCACACTTGGCACTTTGAAAACTCTACAATTCACCACCTCTCTCTACTGTGCCTGCCTTCTATGGCTTGCAAGTTTTTAGAATCTATGCGTACCTAATTATTGCTACTTGACTTAGCTCATTTCTTTATTCCTTATTATGGGCTTTGACCCGAAATTAAAAAATGCTCCAACAAACAGAAAATATTTTTTGCTGCTCGGGTTAGATGAACCAATGTGGAAGGAGGCCTGTGCATAATCTAAACACCAATACCGATCAGCTGAGGACAATTGGACTGCTGTAGGATCTAAATAATTTGCTATATTAGAGTTAAATACAAAAGAATGTTGTTGGATCATTCTGAATTAACTGTAACAGGTGTTTGTAACAATGTGTATTTGACTTTGGTGTGAACTTGTTTGTTATTTATGTTTTTTTTTAAATTTAGAATACCCAATTTTTTTTTTAATGAAGGGGTAATTTAGCGTGGCCAATCCACCTAACCTGCACATCTTTTTGAGTTGTGGGGGTCAGACCCATGCAGATATGGGGAGAATGTGCAAACCCCACACAGGCTGTGACCCACGGCTGGGATCGAACCTGGGTCCTCCGCACCGAAGGCAGCAGTGCTAACCACTGCGCCACCGTGCTGCCCGTTTGTTATTTATGTTGAATGATAAGCAGCAAAGTGCCTGGAAGCTAAACAGGAGTCCAGGCAGAAACAGTGAAGAATCACTGCTTTTTCCCTCACCAGTCCCTTACACCTGCTGCCTCAGGCAGAAGTGTTGAAAGCAGCTGTTACTTTGTAGAAAGCCTAAACACATTGCAAGTCTTTAAAACCCCTTGGATCCTTTCATCTACTTTCAAAGAGAAATCACTTTTAGGAGGCTGTAATTGACAGGGTAATCGCTTCCAGACAGCTAGGTGTCTGGATTATTTATTTTCATCTCCCTCCAGTATTATAAACATCTGTCTATGATTGACATGTCTTCACCACATCAAAAGCAGTTAAGTGCTTTCTGCTGATCAAAGGAGGGGGTGAAAGCATTTATTTAGATTTTATAAATATTGTGGTTAGCCAGCAAGCTCTGCCTCAGAGTGAGAGTGTGGCACACCGGCAACCACCCCCCGAAAGAATCGCTGGCAACGGGAGCTCCCATAGGGACTCCCTTCAAGCCCCACCCACTACGAGCCGGCACCAGCCCCCCCCCCCAACCACGACCAACCAAGGTGGGTGTGGGTGACACCCTGCTTATGGGGTCACCAAATGTCCAATTCATGTCTTTCCTTCATGCCCCCTTTCACCCTTTCATGATCATGCCACTTACAGGTCCCATTCCTAGGCACTGTCAGGCTGCCACGGATCAGTGCTCTGCCAGTTCCCCAACCACCCATATGAGTCCAATGGTCTCCGAGGCCCCCGACGTGGTTATCACATCTGGTCTCTGGTGATGGAGACCGGTAGAGATTCCCATCGGGCCCAGCTGCCGGATTCCCGGGAGCAGGCGGACTCCGGCTTTGAACAGTCTCAGCAGATTTAAATACAAACTTAAAATGCTCACCTGGTTCGCGCCCAGCAAGGGCCTGAACCAGATTGTGTCCGGTGCGCCGGGCATGGAACATTGGTGCCCTCTATTCGGTTCTGAGTGAGAACCCCGTTTAGGAACTCTTCCGCTATTGTCCCAAAATAGTGGATCGTGTGCCAGGTGCAACATGAGGGGAGGTCCACCCCCTTCGTTAGGAATTTGGCTGAGTGGTCCGAAACACAGAGGAAGGATAACGGACAGTTACTCTATTTGAGAGGACATGATCACTGGGGTCCTGCACGGATCAGTTTTTGTGCCTCAAATATTTATCGCATTTATTAACCATTTCGCTTATAGAAAGCCACATATTCAAATTTGCCAATGACACAAAGGTAGGTGTCGCTATAAACATGGAGGTCGGAATTCTCCGCCTGCTCGCTGGAGGTGAGATTCTCTGATTCCGTCGGGAGCGCACTCCCGCCTGCGGGCTCTTCAATGTGAAATCCCATTGACATCGGCGGGAGCAGAGAATCCCGTTGCCTCCCGCCGTCAGGAAGGACCTGGCTGGGAAGCCGGAGAATCCAGCCCATCATTACAGCAAGGTATTGACAGATTAATTGAATGGGCAAGACTATAGCAAATGGATTTGAACGGAGGCAAATGTGAGGCCATTCATGTTGGGCCTAAAAAGATAAGGATAGGGTACTTCCCAAATGATGAAAAGCTAGAACCAATCATTTGTGAAAGGCATCAGGTCCCAAAGTGTCCATTGTACAATAATATATAGGGAGTAATATGGGACACGCTTCTAAATGTAAGACACTCAGACCATTACAAGTTTGGCCTGTAACATTCTACTCGAGAGTATCTAAAGTTGACCAAAATCATGTAATGCATCCTATTTAGCTTTGGGCATGAGTACCTAACTAAAGGGGTGAATTTCATACCCTCCCCTTGCGCCCCAGTCCCCCACGCTGGCCCACGCTGACGTATTTGAAGGTGGGGCATGTAAATTGAAGTGGGGGTGTCAGCTTGACCCTTTCCCACCCACCCCTAACCTACCCCCTACATTATGGTGAATGGGGTAAGGTGTCACGCAGCCCCCAGCCACCTTTACCCTACTGAGGTTCTTAAATGGGCAATTATCTGCCAATGAATGGCCTCATTCTGGCAGTTCTCCAGGTCAGGGCATCCTGTCCGTGTAGAAGACCCACTCTCATTGTGTTATTGCTGTGGGGCAGGCCAGATTTCTTGTCACTGAGGTGAAATGAAGGATATGAAGGCATTAGGGAGCCGAAAAGGCTCACATGGCTGGTTCCAGTGATGATAGATTGGATAAGTTGGGGGAACTGTTTTGCTTGGAGAAGGAAGGTTGAGAGCAGGTTTGCTGGAGGTGGCCAAAGTCATGAGGGGGTCTGGACAGACCAACCGTTCCCTGCGGCGGAAGGATCGAGAACCAGAGGACTCTGATTCAAGGTTATTGGCAGAAGAAGCAATGGCGACAACATGAGGAAATATGTTTTCTCACAGCCAGGGGTCAAGGTCTGGAATGCGCTGCCTGAGTGTGTGTGGTGGTGGCAGGTTCAATGGAACCAGTCAAGAAGGAAGTGGATTGGCGACTGAGTTGGGGAGAATGTGCAGGGCAACAGGAAGAAGTGGAGGAGGAATCGCACGAGGTAAATTGCTCCTTCAGACATGATGGGCTGAAAGGCCTCCTTTCTGTGCTGTAATGTTTCAGCGATTCTGTTTAACTTAGGTTGTAATGTGTAACTTACAAATGTATAGAAATCAATGAGTAAGCCACATGTGAACCTGCCACATATGTACTGTGCGTTCTCTGCCTTCATGAAATGTGTGATTTGATTCCTACTTGTTAGACAGATGTTTTGCACTCAGTCTCCGATAAGCTCCACACAGGTTGTTAGAGCAACAGAGGAGGTACTATATTAGGTGCAGGTTGGAGGTGTCATCCCACAGTGGAATTAAGGAGCAAACCACGACAACTTGAGAGACGCTTCATCAGTGCTTGAAGTACGTGGTGAAAGATGTGGAACTAACACTCTTTGCTAATGAGGCTAATGTCTCCCACGATTTCTGAAATTTGTTAAACCAGGAGCGTCAGTGAATACATTATCGACATCCACTTCCTGAGTGAGGTTTTCTCTCGGAGGATGCAAAATGATTTCTTTCCCCCCCCTTTTGGAAGCAGCACTGATTTAAAAATCAGCGAAATTCTACCCCTAGTTCCTGAAGCAATTTTTTTTTCTCCAATCTGTGGCAACATTTGCTATGTGCTGTTGTTATGAATCTCCGGAATACCATGGTGAGATGTGGTGGAGTTGAAACAAGGGGCACGTGTTGAAACTGGGTGGTCGAAAACTAACTTTACATATGGACTGAGAGAAGATTTCTGGGGTGGTACTGCAAACACAAAAACAATGCGCAGGATTCTCCGTTTGGGAGACCGGGGTTTGGATTTTTCGTTTCAGAGGCTAAGTGCCGGTTCGATCGGAGAATTCGCGCTCCCCCCCCCCCCCACCAGTGGCATGGATCCCGGCCGAGTGTGACGGCGCTGGACACAGTCCGCAGCCGCCATGCCAGGTTCCCGACCGCTGAGACCACACATGTCCCGCGCCGTCGGGAACACGGCCCGTCAGGGGCGGAGCATCGCGGGAGGGCCTTCCGATGATGTGCCAGTCGTTGCAATGCCGCGCGGCCCGATTACGCCATAGCTGACCGGCATCAAACCAGCGTGGGCCCCGATTTGGGCGTCAGAGCCCATTCTCCGCCCGATCGGCGAACACGATTTCGGCGTCGGGGAACGGAGAACCCAACCCTATGTTCTCCCGCCGGAGTGAATTGCAACCGGTTTGCAATCCCCCGGGAGCACAAACCGGCAAGAAATTCAGCGATCCATGTCATGCACATTTATACTTGGCGTGGAATATGGGGGATTCTCAGGGAATCCCGCTGTCGGGCTGTCAGCTTGAGCGGGCGGCCCGATAGTGAGGTCCCGCGGCCGGCCAGCCCCCCACATTGCAAATCGGCCCCGAACCCCTCTCCTGGACTCACAACAGCCTCCCATCCGCTGTTATAGGGAGACCACCCACAAGGACCTCTGTAATAAGGAGTCGGGGAGACTCCTTGCGTAAAGGGACCCCCCCCACAGATGCCTCACCTCCACCATAAACAGACCACCTCCCCCCCCCCCCCCCCCAGAAAAAAGACCCCTGTCCCGAAGCTAGAGAGCAGTGAGAAGAATTACAGCTGTAATGCCTACCTTGCAGTTCCATGTGTCGATTACAGGGGTCCCTGTGGGAGTGAGTGGAGGTGAGGGGGGGAGGGGAGGATCTGGTAGAGAAGGCATGGGCAGTCAATGCATGGTTGTGGAGAAGGCTGGCCCTCCGATAGGCTTGGATGGCCTCTACCAGTGTGACTCTAGCGCTGTAGACCTGAGGCCCACTGCAAGGTCCACCAAGCCGGAGCCACAAGTCATCCGCGCCCATGTGGCCAAGAAGTTACCTATTCTTGAATACGTTCAGGGACTTGATCTCCGCAGCCTTCTGTGGTAGACAATTCCATGGGGTCACAACCCTTTGAGTGAAGAAATTCTTCCTCAGCTCAGTCCTAAATTTCCAATCCGTACACTGTGACCCCTTGTTCCAGATTCCCCAAACAGGGAAAACATCCTCCCTGCAGCGAGTCTGTCCAGTGTTGTTAGAATTTTGTGTGTTTCAGTCAGATCACCTCTCGTCATTCCAAACTCTCGTGAAGACAGGCCAAGTCGAGAAAGGTCTCTCCTCACAGGGCAGTCCCGCCCATCAACCCTGATATCAGCCTAGTGAGCCTCCGCTGTGCTCCCTTCGTGGCAAGTCTATCCTTTCTTAGGTAGGGAGACCAAAACTGCGCGCAATCCTCCAGGTGTGGTCTCACTGAGGCCTTGTATAACCGCAGTAAGACACCTCTACTTCTGAACTCAAATCCTCACAAAAGTGAAGTGTCAAGTCTTTGCACTTAGAGCTGAGAGTAGTTTTTGTCAATAATGCTTCTGTAGCTGAAGACTGCAGGGATCCCTCAATACTATCACACTTGACCTGGCTACTTCCCATTTGTTTGGTGGACCTCTGCCTTGCTGACGGCTAGGATTTCCTTTGAAGTCCGCGAGGCGTAATTCTGTCCCCTCTCACCAATGGCGTCCTCTCACTCTCTGTGCTGCGGCGGAAGCTGGGATGGTGAATCGCTTCAATTGGCAGAATAACTTGTCAGCGTTAGTTATGATCTTGGCGTGACCCGATTTTTCAAAAGCATCCGCTGTGGATTAAGAATGCAAAATGCCCCATCCTGGACTGACTTTTGTCAACTGCGTTTGTAGGCAAACGCAGCAGCCCATTTGCGGAGCAACAATAACTTTATATAAAGTTGAACCAGGAGCTCAAACCGTTATCGCAACAAATTTGACGCTGAACCACGTAAGGGCAGAAGGTCAAGGTTTCCGAGTGGAGAGAGAGAGAGGTCAAATGGTGCACACGCAATGGGCCAAATGGCCTCCTTCTGCGCTGTAACAATTCTGTGATGGTGGAGAGCTTTGGGGGAGGGGGGTGCCAAAGCTTTGGGTCCAGGCAGCCCAGCCATCAATAGCAGAGCAATTTAAAAAGGTCGGCACTGGAGGGGCACAGAGGGGGTAAGGCTGGAGGAGGTTGCAGAGATAGGGAGGGACCAGCCATTGGAGGGATTGGAGAATACGGGTGAGCACTTTAAAACTGCTGTGTTGACAGAGGGTGAACCGATACGAGGAGAGTGAGCACGGGAGCGATGGGTAAACAGGACCTGCTGCATTAGGATATCATCAACGAGCTCCCACAAGCAGAAAATGAGATCAGTGACCAGTTAATCTGGGGGATTTTCTGTGCTGGTCGAGGAATGAATTTTTATGAATGGCATCAAGTGAGTTTGAAAAGTGCCAAAGAATCTTTTATGTCTATCTAACCCAGGAGACAGAGTTCCCAGCTGTTACACTTCAACCAAAGTATAAAATCCTTCTCAAAGAGATCGGTACTACAATAAAATGCATGATATATTCCAAAATCCCAGAGTGCGGCTTGACCTCACAACCTCTGCCTCAGTGGCAAGAATGCGGAGTTGGCTGACACTGACAGGGATAGTGAGATGGTGCAAGTATAAATGGGAGATTTATTTTATAGGAGGAATCCTTTTTCATCATCTGTGCTGTTATAATGATCCCCCTATCAAGAGATCAAGACAGGGCTGCTTGTTGTCTTTGGCCTCTGGTTTCATTTATGAGTTCTTGAATATTGCTGAAAAGAGAGACACGTTGTCGAAGCTTTTTGTCTCGCACTCATCAGAAGTAGCGCAATGCTCAATTTCAAACAATCACAATTTATACCACAGGAGAATAGGGTGCTGATTGTTTGGCTAGTGGGCTGTCACTGGCTGAAGTGTTGCGATGGAGCAAGCAACGGGAAACTATATGCTCACCAACATCCCGTTTAATTCGAGAAAGGTTGCAAGGCTTGAACATATTCCTTTTGTTTGTAGCTGCGATGTGGAGATGCCGGCGTTGTACTGGGGTGGGCACAGTAAGAGGTCTTACAACAGCAGGTTAAAGTCCGACAGGTTTGTTTGGAATCACTAGCTTTCGGAGCACAGCTCCTTCATCATTCACCTGATGCTCCAAAAGCTAGTGATTCCAAACAAATCTGTTGGACGCTTGATTATTTGTAGAGCACAGATCCCTGCATGTGAATGTATGTCGCTTCCAGCAAGTATAAATGAACCACATTAGGAGCTTGACTTAGTGGCAATGATCTTTTCGTCCTCACTGTCAACAGGGGTGGTACCAGGGGATTGGAGAGTGGCGAATGTCGTGCCCCTGTTCAAAAAGGGAACTAGGGATAACCCTGGGAATTACAGGCCAGTTAGTCTTACTTCGGTGGTAGGCAAAGTAATGGAAAGGGTACTGAAGGATAGGATTTCTGAGCATCTGGAAAGACACTGCTTGATTAGGGATAGTCAGCACGGATTTGTGAGGGGTAGGTCTTGCCTTACAAATCTTATTGAATTCTTTGAGGAGGTGACCAAGCATGTGGATGAAGGTAAAGCAGTGGATGTAGTGTACATTGATTTTAGTAAGGCATTTGATGAAGTTCCACATGGTAGGCTTATGCAGAAAGTAAGGAGGCATGGGATAGTGGGAAATTTGGCCAGTTGGATAACGAACTGGCTAACCGATAGAAGTCAGAGAGTGGTGGTGGATGGCAAATATTCAGCCTGGATCCCAGTTACCAGTGGCGTACCGCAGGGATCAGTTCTGGGTCCTCTGCTGTTTGTGATTTTCATTAATGACTTGGATGAGGGAGTTGAAGGGTGGGTCAGTAAATTTGCAGACGATACGATGATTGGTGGAGTTGTGGATAGTAAGGAGGGCTGTTGTCGGCTGCAAAGAGACATAGATAGGATGCAGAGCTGGGCTGAGAAGTGGCAGATGGAGTTTAACCCTGAAAAGTGTGAGGCTGTCCATTTTGGAAGGACAAATATGAATGCAGAATATAGGGTTAACGGTAGAGTTCTTGGCATTGTGGAGGAGCAGAGAGACCTTGGGGTCTATGTTCATACATCTTTGAAAGTTGCCACTCAAGTGGATAGAGCTGTGAAGAAGGCCTATGGTGTGCTCGCGTTCATTAACAGAGGGATTGAATTTAAGAGCCGTGAGGTGATGATGCAGCTGTACAAAACTTTGGTAAGGCCACATTTGGAGTACTGTGTACAGTTCTGGTCGCCTCATTTTAGGAAGGATGTGGAAGCTCTGGAAAAGGTGCAAAGAAGATTTACCAGGATGTTGCCTGGAATGGAGAGTAGGTCTTACGAGGAAAGGTTGAGGGTGCTAGGCCTTTTCTCATTAGAGCGGAGAAGGATGAGGGGCGACTTGATAGAGGTTTATAAGATGATCAGGGGAATAGATAGAGTAGACAGTCAGAGACTTTTTCCCCGGGTGGA
Source organism: Scyliorhinus torazame (assembly GCF_047496885.1). NCBI lineage: Eukaryota > Metazoa > Chordata > Chondrichthyes > Carcharhiniformes > Scyliorhinidae > Scyliorhinus > Scyliorhinus torazame. The sequence goes on from NC_092708.1 coordinate 383,852,781, forward strand.
ACAAACCATTACAAGGTGACATAAATTTAAGGTGAAAGGTGGAAGATATAGGAGGGATATCAGAGGTAGGTTCTTCACCCAGAGAGTAGTGGGGGCATGGAATGCACTGCCTGTGGAAGTAGTTGAGTCGGAAACATTAGGGACCTTCAAGCAGCTATTGGATAGGTACATGGATGACGGTAAAATTATATAGTGTAGATTTATTTGTTCTTAAGGGCAGCACGGTAGCATTGTGGATAGCACAATTGCTTCACAGCTCCATGGTCCCAGGTTTGATTCCGGCTTGGGTCATTGTCTGTGCGGAGTCTGCACGTCCTCCCCGTGTCTGCGTGGGTTTCCTCCGGGTGCTCCGGTTTCCTTCCACAGTCCAAAGATGTGCGGGTTAGGTGAATTGGCCAATGATAAATTGCCCTTAATGTCCAAATTGCCCTTGGTGTTGGGTGGAGGTGTTGAGTTTGGGTATGGTGCTCTTTCCAAGAGCTGGTGCAGACTCAAAGGGCCGAATGGCCTCCTTCTGCACTGTAAATTCAATGATAATCTATGATTAATCTAGGACAAAGGTTCGGCACAACATCGTGGGTCGAAGGGCCTGTTCTGTGCTGTATTTTCTCTGTTCTATGTTCTATTGCCTTAAATTAGTTGCTAGTATAGCTGTTAGCACACTCAAGATTGTTCAGCAAGTGCTGTCCAATCACGGAATCACATCTAACAGTAGACGTTTTGTTCTGGGTTTTGCAGGCATGGTTTGTTGAGTACGGTCTGCACTCTGCCTATTATAAACAATCCAAGGAACATGTCCTATATATCTGACATTGCCAGGCACTCATGACATTGCTCAATTGTATGGGAGGCAGAACGTCTTTTTGGACTCACGGCAGCATCCAATTAGTTGAAGACATCACTGCCAAAGCTACTTCAGAGTAATTATGAGTTCACTTCATCATGGAACATTACTGGAGAGCTGCTACTTCTCCATTTGGTTAGAAAAGGAGCACTGATGAATTTTGAAAGATGAGCTAGTGCTGATTTGGCAACAAAATTTGACTCTTCAGGTTAATTGGCCACATTAGGGCCTCAATTGTGGCGAGCGTGGGGGGCGGGGGGGGGGTGGCCTCCAGACATCAGCCATCCTCCTCGTAAAATTTCACTCAGGTCAGGGGCGGGCAGAAGGGAAGGCCCATTTGGGTAATTGTACGCGTGCCTATAAACCTGCTGATGGGGGATTGCGGGCGGGCCTTGAAGAGTGAGATACCAGAAAATAGCAAACATGTTCGAATAGGGTTCAGTACAAGAGGGGATCGAAATAGCCAGACAGAAAGAAATTATATTTTATAGTCTCTCTATCTAGGAACAAATGCGTGCTTGAGTCTATTAGCTACTTAAGGGTTTGAAAGGCATTATAAGCCACACAAAGAAATGCTCCTTCAGGTTACAACATGATTTGTATCTCATGTAACACAATCTCGGGTGCTATTCACATAAAATACATGGAAAGTGTTTCTGCCTTTGGTGCATACTTCAGGAAGTAGGAAGCTCAATTATTGTTCCCATTTGAAAATACTGCAATGTTTTCCTCCCGTCATGAAACCACTTGGATTTCTCTTCCCTCCAGTATTGATCTTGTTTGAGTCATCTCCATATGTGCAAACAAAATGGCAATGTTGTTAAGATTTGGACTTTATTTATTGAACTGATATTGTGCCGTGTACCCCAGGGGTCACTTTTTCAGATGCCAAAATTGACTAGGCGGCTCTTTATAAGTGCACCTTATTTTATTCCAAATTATAAAACTCTTCTCTGGCTATTGCTTTGTCTGGCACAGTTGCACTTCCACAACATGGTTGAACTGACTGCTCTAAAGATTAGTTTACTGGCCGTGCTTGGTGGAGAAAATACTGGGATGGCTGTTTCATCCTTTTTGGTGAGCGTCGCCCTTAGCTTTTCGCTGCTTGCCACATGGAGAGGTGGGCAAGGGCGCCCTGGAGCCCGGCCAGAATGGTACAAAGCCTGAATCGGAGGTCGGTAGCTCGGTGGCTTCTTGGAATGCAACCCATGCCATCACCAGTATGAAAATACACTTTGATCATAGCAGTTACAGTGCAGATGGAGGCCATTCAGTCCATCGAGTCTGCACCGGCCCTTGGAAAGAGCACCCTACCGAAGCCTATCCCCGTAACCCCACCTAACCTTTTTTTCAGGCGCTAAGGGCAACTTAGCATGGCCAGTCCACCTAACCTGCACATCTTTGAGCTGTGGGAGGAAACCGGGGCACCCGGAGGAAACCCACGCAGACACGGGGAAAACGTGGAGACTCCGCAAAGCCAGCGACCCAAGCCGAACCTGGGACTCTGGAGTTGCGAAGCAACTGTGCTACCATGCCGCCAAGGTTCACACCAGTACCATTGATCAGCATTAAGGGAGAAAGTCAAAAGATGGAGGAGTTACGCCCTGTCCGCAATCCTGACTTGCAACAGCAGGTACATTTATGCGTTGTTATGGTGAATAGACATTACCCGCAAAATCATACAAATTCTTCACTCTTTAGAACTGCTTTTCTCAATCATTTACCTTTTGAATCAGTCTGAGTTAAGGTTGCTTGATGGCCTGACATTTCTCAGTTTTGTATTCCTTTGTATTTTTTTCCGACCAGTTGAAGATGTGTGAGTTAGCGACAGCGGAGAATGCAGCGGCTGGAGGTGGCCTTCCTTTTGTTCTGCCTCCCGCAGTTCATCTTGACTCCCAATCTCAGAGTTGGGCCCTTTGACCAGTGAAGCAGCTCTTCCGTTGCCTTACAAGGGAAGTCAAACTGGGGACAGCCTTGGTGCTGTGCAACCGCATTCACCAGGAACTGAGTGAAGACCCAGTTGAGCTGGTTTAATTTGCTTGGAATCTGTGCAGCCAGAGAAGAGTGGGGTCTGAAATCCCTTGGGATTGGGGTAGTTTCCAGCCTTTTCTCTCGTTGGTTTTTCTTTGCCAGCTTTATCCCTTCAGGAGGTGTTGTCCCTTTGTCTCCTGGCACCATGGGTGTTATATTACATGATTGTAACACGTCGTTCCTCTTTGCTTACTCCCAGAATGGTCTGATGATTGTAGTTCAATGAAACTATCAGTCTTCAATTTAAAGCAAATAACATTTAATGAATAACAAATATAAATACTAATGAATTTGTTCCCTCTGCCACAACTCTAACTGATGATAAAGTAAATCAGAGGAAGTATTAATAATGTTTAACTACACGTGCCAACTAAGCCATATCTCTCGAACACTCTGCTGTCTCGTCACTCCTGGATTGAAGAGGCGGGAAGATCCTCAGAGTTCAGTTTATATACATGGATCTAGTGCTGCCATCTAGTGATTGTCTAACACTATGACACAGTTGTTAACCCTTTACAGGCCAGCAGATATACAGATCACCACAATGGGTAGTGGGCACCCCTCAGCAAACGTCCTCAAATGGCCTCCATTTGGCGGCGCAGTGGGCATTTGCTGGCTGCCTGGCTGTGAATTAACGTGATCCACACGCACGTTTTCTACCAAAGGCCCTCTGCTACCTACCTGTGCATGTTTTCCACCAGAGGCTGGTGGACGGCGATGAAAAGTGTGTTAACCCTTCCCTAACTCCACACTGAGCCACCTCGCGTGCCCCCTGCCAGCATGCTGGCTGGCATCAACCAATCCAGCAGAGACCAGATGCGGAACCGAAGACCTTCACCGGTTCACTCATTCGGGCAAGGTTCCACGAAAGGACATTGAGCTGATGACCCGAGGAATGAAGAAGTCCTCCGGTGTTCTCACCCACTGCTGCACCCAATCTCCTTTGATCTTTCACGCTCGATTATTTTCTACAATTGTCAAAGAATTATACAAGCGTTCTAAATCATGGAGCTTTGAAGGCGTTCTTCAAAAGAGAGAAAATAGGAGAGATATTTTATTGGTTGCATTAGCAGCTGGCGTTTGGCACATCCACATTTAACTAAATCCAGCCCTGGTGACAGGTGATGAAGGGCCGGATGATTTATAAGCGACTGGAGCTTCAATTAATCACCCATGCTGTGCTGGCTCGAGATGGCTCTGTCATCAAATAAATAAGTGTAGGGCAGTACAGTAAGGGGAGATCGTGGCAGATTCTCAAGGAAACAGTCAAGCGTGCAGGTTTGAGCTGTGCGCTGAAAAATCACTACCTACACAAGATATGATTAGGGTAATGAGTCCTTGCCACAGGCTGGCTGTGTCAAACCTTGGGCCTACCTGAAAGGCTGCATTTCTGGCAAACTACTTTCAGAGAACGGACAAGTCTCTCAGGACCCCTTTGGTAACTAAAGATGAGTGGGGCTGAGGGCAGAGATTATTTAACGCGTGGTAGTGAAGCAGGATAGGCCAACTTCCAACCTCTGATACCGGTAAACACAGATAACCCGGCAGTCACCGGCCTAACATAGATGGTGGTCTGAGACAGACAAACATCGAGAGGTTGGCTTGCACGCTCAGTGTTGATAAACTATCTTTTCAGTTGGTGACCATCCAGCAATACTTTTATGTATATTGTACATTGGGAAGGGGGTGGCATTGGCCCTGGACTAGTAAACCAGAGACCCAGGGCAATGTTCTGGGGTCCCGTGTTCGAATCCCGCCACTGCAGATGGTGAAATTTGAATTCAATACAATCTGGAATTAAAAATCTAATGCTGCCCATTAAACCATTGTCGATTGTCTTAAAAACCCATCTGGTTCACTGATATCCTTTAGGGAAGGAAATCTGCCGTCCTTACCTGGTCTGGCCTCCATGTGACTCTTAAAAATGCCCCCTCAAGGACAATTAGGGATGGGCAGTAAATGTGACAGCCATTAACATATAGAAAAAAATATAGCACCAATGCTTGGCACTGTAGCCAACCATGCCCAAATCCACAAAGTTGGACAATTGGATATCAGACCGGAGAATACAGATTCAGAATTATGAAGGACACATTGAGAATGGGACATCAGGAGACATTACTTCACAGAGAGAGTGGTGAATGGTTGGGCAAAGGTGTTGAGTATGGGCCCATCGACAGATTTGACACGTAGCTTGATTCTGCAGTGTGAACAAGGTGTTTTCAGAATGTGAGGTCACAACGGCTTCTGATGTGCAACTTTGAACCTCACTTGTGAAGTGGAGAGTGGTCCCCAGAGGAAGAGTCTGCGCCCTCTCGCCCATTCGAGACTACCACCGTCGCCCCGCTTTCCCCCCCCCCCCCCCAAAAAAAAAAAAACCTTTTCCAGCTGCGGGAAGGACTTAACCCTGTCCTGCCCCTTCACTGAAACATTTCCCAGCTCACTCCTTCAGACATGGCTTCCAAGTGGGAAGGGTCCTGAGAGTGTGGGGGGGGGGGGGGGGCACTATTTATCCCTCAATTGACATCACAAGAGACAAAACAGATCATCTGGTCGCTTGTCGTGTTGGTGGTGCTGGGAGCTTTGCTGGGTGCTAATTGGCTGCCGTGTTTTCTGTATCCAACAGTGACCTCTGCCAAATGGCTTCAGGACATTCTGAAATACAAGCCTTTATTTATTTGGCAAGCAAGCAGGAACTTATATATTTATCAGTAGTTCCACTTGGAGTCTATTAATCCGGGTTTGACGCGTATTAAACAAAACCCTACAGAATTCGATCATGTTCCGGAAATGGATCAATCAACTAGTACTGTAAACATAAGTTACTGACAAAACTTAAACCAAGAGAGGATAAAGTGCAAGCTGGAGGGAAACTCTATAGGTAAATATTCATCATGCTGCATTTCACTCTGTGCTTTGCTATCTTGTGTTTTTACATGTGGGGCAGATATTGGGTTTGCTTGTACTAACAACATTGGAAGTTTACATGCTGTTCAACTCATGTTGTTCAAATGTAATAAAGCATAAAGCATTCACTTATCCGAAGGGAAAAGTTTAAATATGTGTCATTACTTCACTGACTGCCTCCCAGAGTTCAAACACATTGGGCTGAACTTTAATTTATCTGACTTGCCAGTGGTGTGGGCGTGGGGTTAGCGTGGTCCAAAAGCATGGGGGGTGGGGGGGGGGTTGGAGCTTCCCCCACACTCTCTGGACTCTTCCCACTTGGAAGCCATGTCTGAATGAGTGAGCTGGGGAACGTTTCAGTGAAGGGGCAGGACAGGGTTAAGTCCTTCCCGCAGCTGGAAAGGGTTGGATGGGGGGGAAACGGGAAGGTGGTGGCAGTCTCTAATGGGTGAGAGGAAAGAAGTGATCAGCGGTGGGGGAGGGTTGTGGATAAGGTAGGCTGCTGATCCCAGCGGAGGGGTCTTCAGTGAGGATAAATTGGAGGTTGGGGGGAAATCAAAAGCCTGGCAGCATCCTTCTGAGGCCTTGGGGAGGGCAGGAGCCTGCACTGGGGATCAGAAAGCGTTTTTGAGGCCTGGTGGAGTAGTTCCAAGTGTGGGTGGCACAGTAGCACAGTGGTTAGCACTGTTGCTTCGCAGCTGCCGGGTCCCAGGTTCGATTCCCAGCTTGGGTCACTGTCTGTGCGGAGGCTGCACGTTCTTCTTGTGTCTGCGTGGGTTTCCTCCGGGTGCTCCGGTTTCCTCCCACAGTCCAAAGATGTGCAGGTTAGGTGGATTGGCCTTAGTGTCCAAAAAGGGTAGGTGGGGTTTCTGGAGGTAGGGGGATAGGGTGGACGGCTTAAATAGGGTGCTATTTCCAAGGGCCGGTGCAGACTCAATAGACTGAATGGCCTCCTTCTGCACTGTAAATTCTATGATAAAAGGGAGTAGGTCAAAAGTTCAGTGGTGAAAAACCACCCAGTCAGCCCCAAACCGTCCCATTTGTAACAATCAACTGCACCCTTCCCCCTTCATTTAACAGCCCAACTGCACCGTGGGTGCACCTGTGCCACCTGGACTTCCAGGGGTTCAAGAAAGCAACTCACCACCCCGCCTTCTCGATGACACTTTGGGATGGTCAACAAATGCTGGCCTAGCCAGCGACATCCACATCCTGCGAAAGAAAACAAGGATGGCAAAGTTTGGTTGCAGGCACCCCAGCAAATGTCAAAGGGATAAGGAGACTGAGAAATGCAAAATAACAGAGATACAGGGATGGATAGACTGACGACGCACCTCAGTAAATCGGAAAGCGCTTGTAGCCTTTGAAAATACTTTTTGAAGTGTAGTTACTGTTGTAATATGGGAAGCATTAACCTATTGTATAACATAGATAATAGCGAGTCAGCAGTCCATTTTACATCGCTTCCAATTAAAATCAATGGAAGTAGAAATTGTGATAGATTTAAGTGGCTTGCTCACTCACTGTCACCTATTTTACACAAGAGCCTTATGGGAGATCATGAGGAGAAAATGGTCAGTCACCTAATTGCCACACATGGCCAGATAGTTTCAGTACTACCCCCCCCCCCCCCCCCCCCACCTAAATATATCTTCCACTAGTCTGTACCTCCGACCTCTGAACCTTTACTTTCTTGAGAGCATTGTGTAGAACTTATACTTTCCTAAACCATTCAAATGTTTCTGAGGCTTCAACAAGATCCCTGTTAACGTGATTCTCTCTCGCAGCTTCACAAAGTGAGTTTTACATATTGCAATAGGCCTCTCTCTATCCCCACGAGGACCAGGAAGAGGACAACCATGTCAAAGACTCCCCGAGAGTGCTCTTCTTTTGTTCTTCGCGATCACGCTTTTCTTTTTAAATGCTCTCTTTGTTTTTGTGCACAAAGGCTTGCTTATAGCTCTCGGATGACCACAAACACACAAGTGAGCAGTCAGCCAGAGGAAACATGAAGCAGCAATAAGGCTGATGAATCACAAGGTAACCCTTTCGAAAGCTACGCTGCGTCCATAAATGCTGTTATTCGCATTAATCCAACTGTGGAATGCACCAGTCGGGAGCGCTGGAGGCAGAAACTGAGGCACAGAAAGGCCACTTTCAAGATGAGTTACTCCAAACTGCTGGGTGACTTACGGGAGGTCACATCACAAGGCCTGCCCCCCCTCTGACCGCCCTACCCCGAGCAGGCCCACCATTGGTCCGCCCACATGCAGCTGTCCCTCGGTCAGTTGGACAGGGAACAGACGTTGACTTTATCTTGACGGTGGGTGAAACAGCCGTTTTCTTTGCTAACATCCTCCATCTCCCACACTTTTTAAAAAATGTTTTATTTTTCCAACTAAGGGGCAATCCACCTACCCTGCACATCTTTGGGTTCTGGGGGTGAGACCCGAGCAGAGACGGGGAGAATGTGCAAACTACACACAAAGAACAAAGAACAGCACAGGAACAGGCCCTTCGGCCCTCCAAGCCTGCGCCGACCATGCTGCCCATCTGAACTAAAATCTTCTACACTTCCTGGGTCCGTATCCCTTTATTCCCATCCTATTCATGTATTTGTCAAGATGCCCCTTAAATGTCACTATCGTCCCTGCTTCCACCACCTCCTCCGGCAGCGGGTTCCAGGCACCCACTACCCTCTGTGTAAAAAGTTTGCCTCGTACATCTCCTCTAAACCTTGCCCCTCGCACCTTAAACCTATGCCCCCTAGTAATTGTCCCCTCTACCCTGGGGAAAAGCCTCTGACTATCCACTCTGTCGATGTCCCTCATAATTTTGTAGACATCTATCAGGTCACTCTTCAACCTCCTTCGTTCTAGTGAGAACAAACCAGGTTTATTCAACCGCTCGTCATAGCTAATGCCCTCCATACCAGGCAACATCCTGGTAAATCTCTCCTGCACCCTCTCTAAAGCCTCCACATCCTTCTGGTAGTGTGGCGACCAGAATTGAACACTATACTCCAAGTGTGGCCTAACTAAGGTTCTATACAGCTGCAACATGACTTGCCAATTCTTATACTGAATGTCTCGGCCAATGAAGGCAAGCATGCCGTATGCCTTCTTGACTACCTTCTCCACCTGTGTTGCCCCTTTCAGTGACCTGTGGACCTGTACACCTAGATCGATCTGACTTTCAATACTCTTGAGGACTCTACCATTTACTGTATATTCCCCACCTGCATTAGACCTTCCAAAATGCATTACCTCACATTTGTCCGGATTAACCTCCATCTGCCATCTCTCCGCCCAAGTCTCCAAACGATCTAAATCCTGCTGTATCCTCTGACAGTCCTCATTGCTATCTGCAATTCCACCAACCTTTGTGTCATCTGCAAACTTACTACTAAGACCAGTTACATTTTCTTCCAAATCATTTATATATACTACGAACAGCAAAGATCCCAGCACTGATCCCTGCGGAACACCACTAGTCACAGCCCACCAAATAGAAAAGTACCCTTCCATTGCTACTCTCTGTCTTCTATGACCTAGCCAGTTCTGTATCCATCTTGCCAGCTCACTACCTGATCCCGTGTGACTTCACCTTTTGTACCAGTCTATCATGAGGGACCTTGTCAAAGGCCTTACTGAAGTCCATATAGACATCATCCACTGCCCTACCTGCATCAATCATCTTTGTGACCTCCTCGAAAAACTCTATCAAGTTAGTGAGACACGATCTTCCCTTCTCAAAACCGTGCTGCCTCTCGCTAATACGTCCATTTGCTTCCAAATGGGAGTAGATCCTGTCTCGAAGAATTCTCTCCAGTAATTTCCCTACCACTGACGTAAGGCTCACCAGCCTGTAGTTCCCTGGTTTATCCTTGCTACCCTTCTTAAAACAAAGGAACAACATTGGCTATTCTCCAGTCCTCCGGGACATCACCTGAAGACAGTGAGGATCCAAAGATTTCTGTCACATGGACAGTGACCCGGGGCCGGGATCGAACCCGGGTCCTCGGCACCGTGAGACAGCAGTGCTAACCACTGCGCCTCCGTGCCGCCACATCTCCCCTATTTTTATAACTAATTAATTAGAGCCTTCAAATCTTTTTATAATGCGCCTATGATTTCTGTTTTCCCCTGGGTTTGCTTGCAGCTGTTGAGAGATTAACGTTCAATTCCTGGACTACTCATAGTGAGATGGCCCCTATCCACTGTCAATTGTGTCACTCTGGTGTATATTTTGGTATATCTGAAAATGACTTTATTTATAGGTAGCAGTGGCAATTATATTGAGTAGAAATGTAGGTGTCACTCAACAGTTTCTCTCACAAATCTCGTTAATCTAAATTTGGCCAATACCTGAACTAGAAGTGAAACACTTAAGTTAGGTAATGAGGATGATTTTACCTCAATCAACTATTTTACCAGGCCGATGAAAGACTTTACACCAACAATCCATGTGCAGATTTATAGCAGTATTCGCACATACAGGTCATACTTGACCTCGTCGAGGCTGGGCCTGCAGCAGCAGCAAGCAAATTTAACCAGGGGGCTAGAATAGATAAGTGGCTTTCAAGCTATCTCCACTCCCCTTGTTGACAGCTGCCTCAGGCCTAGTGGCAAGCAAAGCTTCCCCCAAGCACTCCGGCTTCCATAGAAAGAATGGGGCAGCCCCCTCTCTTGTACGTAGGCTACTCCTATATCTGACGTGTTCTGGCTGGCAGTCCACAGAATCACAAACCACCCATGAGGAGCCCTCATTCTCCTTGTAAGAGGATCAGTACGACACAGAAGGAGACCATTCAGCCCATCAACTCCATTCTGGCTCGTTGTACAGCAATACATTCAGTCCCATTAACCCGCCATTCCCCTAGCCCAGTGGGTATAGGTTCCCCAAGAGCCCATCCAATTTTATTTAGAAATCATTTATCGTCTCTGCTTCAGAGGCAGCGGACATTAACACTCACTGCGGAAAAGTGGTCTTTCCAATATCCCCCTTGCATCTCTAGCTCAAAACCTTAAACCAATGCCCGTAAACTTTGCACCATCGGCTAATGGGAACAGCTTTTCTTTGTCTCCCTTCACCAAACCTGTCATGATCTTGTACACCTCCTCACAAATTCACCCCTTAATCTCACTTAGAAGTAGTTCAGAAGAAATAGGGAGATTAAAAAGATGTATGATTTCACAAAACATAAGTAGAAAGCTACATATCACATTAAATGTAAATTCCAGGCATTTTTTTTATGTTAATAAAACCAAACGTGCACTGTCAACTTTTCTGTTAGGATGGTTCAAATGAAAAAAGGGTGGTGAAAATATAACCAGTTGTTTTGTACTTAGTAATAGAGGGCCAAAGCATCTGATTATCAAGTGAAGGAAAAGCCTTCGGGATTTTTTTTTAGTTTAAATGTGCTCCAAAATTCTACACTCTCTCCTTGTTGTTGTGTTCAATGGTTTGTTTCACCTGTGTTTGATTATGCTAGTCTGGTAACCAGTCCTTGTACACTCGCTTGATTACCCAAGTCTGCTTGATGAAGCTAGTGAGTTAAGATGGAGCTCATGTGTTATAGAATCTGACACCACACGGGGAATGTTCCAGAAACGGTTTTGGATTTCCCTGCAAAGACCATGGGCGCGATTCTCCCAGCCCCGCGCTGGGTCGGAGAATCGGCGCAACCATGCCACGCCACCCGGATGCCGGAGCGCAATTCTCCGAGGTGTGGAGAATCGGCGCCATTTGCACCGGTGCGTTTGGCGCAACGCCGGTCGCAGGCCACTGTACGAGGCCGGGCCGCCAATTCTCCAGCCCGGATGGGCCGAGCGGCCGCGCGGAAAAAGCAGAGTCCCGCCACCGCCGTCCACACCTGGTCGCTGCTGGCGGGAACTCTGCATGAAGGGTCGGGGGGCAGCCTGTGGGGGGGGGTGGGGGGGGGGGGGGCCTCCGATGGGTTCTGGCCTGCTATTGGGGCCCACCAATCGGTGGGCCGGCCTCTCCCCCCCGGCCTACTTTATTGCGCGTCTGGCCCCCAGAACCCCCACGCCATTTTGTGTCGGGGCCGGTGCGTTCCATAGAGCCACCGTGCATGCGCGGGTTGGCGCGTTGCCACTGCGCATGCTGGGTTGGCGCCGCCCCCAGTGCGCACCAGGAAGTGAGGCTGGAGCGGCGTGAACCGTTCCAGCGCCATGCTGGCCCCCTGTGAGGGACAGTATCACTAGTGCCCGTGCCCATTTCGCACCATCGTGAAACGCGACGGCGTTCAAGACGGCGCGGGCACTCTGTCCCACGATCGGAGAATCGTGTCCCATGTGTCTTGAAACTCCTGTAAAGTTCTGAGATGTTTTTAAGTTCTGTAAACCAGCCAAGTGGATTTGGAACGAAAGTTATTGCTGTTTTTTGTAAGGACACGGGCAGTTCACACCGAGTGACATAAAGAAACAAAGTTTGATTCACAACTCGATATATACATAGCAGGGTAGATCCTATCAGGTTTCTCAGTGGTCGTGCCTCATCGGCCAACCTTTAATACAGAGGTTAATAGATATCCCCCACCTCTAGAGGACCACTAGGAAGCTAATCATTCCCACCTTGTAGTCCCCGTGAAGGCTATTACATTTGTGCTCTGAGAAAAATAAGATATACAGCCAACAGCAAGTACATAACAAAAAGTGATTCCTCAACAACCTCCATTTAAACTTTGGGGGAGGTAGGAACAGGATTCGGCCATTCAGCCCCTTGAGCAAGATCTACAGCAGCACTACCCTGGGCACGCATCAGGTCATCTTTTCTTAGTTGCACTTCTGTCAGGTACAAATCGAGTGCAGAACCCATGACTCCTAGAAATCAGTTTGCGTTTTGCCTTTGCCAATGATTAGCTGATCCCGTGATTCCCGGGACCTGTGCATCGTGAGCACTCCTAAAAGAAATTGAGCGTTAACCTCCATTATTTCATTTTTGCATACCGTCCGGACTGTAATGGAGCTTCAACCCTTTCCCATGGATTAAATGAAGGACAATTCATGAATGTGCATGAATGGCAATGAAGGTGAATTCAATATAGTGGGGAATACCACGCGAGTGGGAAATAAATTGAAAGAAAAATAAGTAACAATGGTTTTGGTAGCGCCTTTCACAACCTTCGGATATCTCGAAGTGCTGTCCAGCCAATAATGTACCTTGGAAGTGTAGTCACTGTTGAAGTGTAAGACACAAAGAACAAAGAACAATACTGCACAGGAACAAGCACTTTGGCCCTCCAAGCTTGCGTCAACCTAAACGTATGGAGTCCGTATCCTTCCATACCCACCCTATTCATATATTTGTCTAGGTGTCCCTTAATGCCACCATTGTACCTGCTCCCACCACCTCCCCAGGCAGCGCGTTCCATATATTTACCACCCTCTGTGTAAAACAACTTCCCTCGCTCATGTGTTCTAAACTTTTCCCCTTTTCCCCACGCACTTTAAACCTATGTCCCCTAGTTCTTGACTCTCCCACCCCAGGAAAGAACATCTGATTATCCACTCTGTCCATGCCACTCGTAATCTTGTAGACCTCTTATCAGGTCGCCTCTCAACCTCCGTTGTTCCGGTGCGAACAGACCGAGTTTCTCTAACCTCTCCTCACTGCTAATACCCTCCATACCAGGCAACATCCTAGTAAACCGCTTTGGTACCCCCTCTCCAAAGCATCCACATCCTTCTGGTAGTGTGGCGACCAGAATTGTACGCAATATTCCAAATGAGGCTGTTATAACCTGCCTGCTTACCACTGGCTGGGGACTAATGGCAATCCCACAATCTTTTGGGAGTATGAGCTTCCCCAGTGAGGGGGGGAGGGGGCGGAGAAATCATTAGCAGATTCCCTGCATAAATAAAGCTAGCCAGTTTGGAATCAGTTAGAGAGGAGTGAGCAGCAAGGGAGTTGCTGCTGCTGTTGTATATATATGTTATGGTAAATCCTTTCTATCCTTCAACTCGTGCTGGAATCTTCGAGGTCCTCACAAAAGAGGCCTAACTAAGGTCCCTGTACAGCCGCAACATGATTTGCCAATTTTTATATTCAATGCCGCGACCGATGAAGGCCAGCATGCCGTATGCCTTCTTGACCACCTTATTGCCACTTTCAGCGATCGGTGGACATGAACGCACAGATCTCTCTGCCTGTCAGTACTCGCAAGAGCTCTACCATTTATTGTGTAATACATGACAAGACATCTAATTTGCGCACAGCAAGTTCCCACAAGCAGTAAGGTAATCATGAGCAGATAATTAGTCATGTTGCTTGGGAGATCAGCATTGGCTACGGCAATAGGGATAAGCCCCCCCCCTCCCCCCGTTCTTCTTCAAAATAGTGGTCATGGGGCTTTTATGTCTTATCTGAGAGCATATACCCCCAAATATCCAGCACACATTATTAAGTATCATTTATCGGATTGTAAAACAGCACCTTCCTCAGTGATGCAGTGACAGGCCAGATGCTATCTGCTCCAAATGAATGTCTCTTTACGACAAGTTTGGAAAGTAGCCGGTGTGTAGAATTCAGTTCTGGTGCTCTGTCACTGTAGGTTTTCATCGCAGAAAGTAGCACCGGTATGATTGGGTTTGCTGGAATGGGGAATCCGAGCTAAAATCCCAGCGGAATTCTGAAGTCCACTTCAACCTGCCGACTCGTGCCAGTGAAACTCACCAGGATGCTGTTCCACTGTACTAAAAGCCCAACTGGGTTCACTGACCGCTCGTCAGGGGTTGAAACCCGCCGCCCTTACCTGGCCGGTCCCACATGTGACTCCAATCCGGCATGGTTTATTCTCAACCGCACTCTGAAGTGGCCTAGCAAAGGGGCTGTTTAGCACAGGGCTAAATCGCTGGCTTTGCAAGCAGACCAGCAGCACGGTTCAATTCCCGCACCAGCCTCCCCGAACAGGTGCCGGAATGTGGCAAGTGGGGGCTTTTCACAGTAACTTCATTTGAAGCCTACTTGTGACAATAAGCAATTTTCTTTTTCTCTTTCTTTCTTTCAAAGCATTCTGTGGCACGGGGCAGTTAAGAATGGCCAACGAATGCCAACCTTGGCAATGCAAAAGGTCCTGAGGATGAATATAAAGAAAGGTTGTTTGCCAGTCAAGGGGCAACCGCCCAAGACCATCGATAGGCTTTTGTAGCCTCAGGATGTCATGGAGGGTTTTGTAATGTAGGAAACGTAGCTGTCAATGTTTACACAACGATATCATGACCAGATCATCTCCTTCCGTGCTTGTTGGGTGAAGGATAAATACTGGGCAGGACACAGAGGAAGAGCTCACCCACGCCTTTACTGAAATTAAAGCGGCGACAGGGCCTCCGTTTAACTTGTTTGAAAGACAACAGGTCCGACAGTGCAGCACTCCCTCAGTACTGCACTGAAATGGCCGCCTGCTCATTGAGTTCAGGAAGGGCACGGCCCCCAATCAGCAGGCAGGATGCTGCTCACTGAGTCAAGGCTGGGACCTATTGACTGAGCATCACGGTGGCATAGTGGATAGCACTGCTGCATCACAGCTCCAGGGTCCCGTGTTCGATCCCGGCTTGGGTCACTGTCTGTGCGGAGTCTGCACGTTCTCCCCGTGTGTGCGTGGGTTTCCTCCGGGTGCTCCAGTTTCCTCCCAGAGTCCCAAGATGTGCAGGTTAGGTGGATTAGCCATGCTAAATTGCCCTTAGTGCCCCAAAAGGTTAGGTGGGGTTACTGGGTTATGGTGATTGGGTGGAGGTATGGGCTTAAGTGTGGTGCTCTTGGGGGCAGCACGGTGGCGCAGTGGGTTAGCCCTGATGCCTCACGGCACCGAGGTCCCAGGTTTGATCCCGGCTCTGGGTCACTGTCCGTGTGGATTTTCCACATTCTCCCTGTGTTTGCGGGGTTTCGCCCCCACAACACAAAGATGTGCAGGCTAGGTGGATTGGACATGCTAAATTGCCCCTTAATTGGAAAAAAAAATGATTGGGTACTCTAAATTTAAAAAAGAAAGTGTGGTGCTCTTTCCAAGGGCTGGCACAGACTCGATGGGTCAAATGGCCTCCTTCTGCACTGTAAATTCTATGATTCTATTAATCCTATGACTGGGACATGGCTCCTCAGCAGTAGATAGTAGCCAGTCCTGTGCAAATGTAGGTGGTGGTTTCAAATCACAAATCTGATGTGACACCCTTGCACTTTTAGAGTTCTCTTAAAAAGACTCTTGAGGCAATATTGCCTTCTGCTGTGCTCTTCCCAGTGCTGGCACACTTGTGACAGCCAGTTTTAAATTAGAACCTCAGTAGGTTCTAATTAGAACCTCATTCTTTCAATTGAATGCGGGTCTCAAAATATTCTGACCTGTTCCACATCAACAGCCTTTTAGCCAGCCACAGGAAAAGTGCAAACTCCAGAATCGGTGTGCTGAAGGACATTGCAAATAAATATTTCAAGGAGCAGAAATTTGGAACTGCCTGTAATAGTACCCAACAATTCATAATATCACTGCAATTAGCACGCCCGCTAATTAACACACAAAGCAAATGAAATCCCTTTGTTAATTTATTCCAGCATTGCTCATCACTTCAGTTTGCAAGGAAATTTCGCCCCCCCACCCCCACCCCGGCGCCTCCTGCCATATTGATTTGTCAGATTTGATAAAAGCCAGCTTTTCGTTTTTATTTTATTTTATTTTATCGTCATAATTTAGATAAAGGCTCACAAGTTAAACTCATTAAATTGGCTATTTTCTGCAAAGACTTATTGAACTGCCCATCAAGGAAATACAGTGAGAGGAGAAAATCCATTTGTTTGTTATAGCCGTGTGACCTTGAGGCAACATGCACATAGTTTGCTTTAAGCCTGAGTGGTGCCCAAGGAGCCATCAATCACCTTATGTTTGCAGTTCGAATTTATAGTACAAACCAACACATAAAATCCTACAATCAATATGGTGCCTTCTTCCTGTGAATTGCTTGGTTTCCCCTGATTACCTTTTTGTGCATGGCTTTATGGGCTTTACTGTGCTGACGGATAGTCTAAATAGAACGTCTTTCAATTGGAAATTTACTGATTTTCAACAGTCAGGAGTAAATGTATTTAGGGGAATCTTCTTTGAGGGGAATCAATCTTTGGTTCAGGGGAGAAAGGATCGGATATTGTGTGAGGGTCTGGAGTGGCACATCGCGTTTGCCTTGTGCAACCCCAATAGGGAATTGTTAACCTTCTTCAGCAGATAACTCGCGGTTTCTCCCTGAGACCACTCAAGTTGGGTTTGTCTTTTTCAATCTTTCTCATAAAGGTTAATCGAAGTATCCGGCTGTCATTTTATCGTTGCCTGTATCATGGACTTCCCTCCCTGAAGACTGAGCCATCCTCTCGAGCTCAAGCGCCACCGTGATCTGTGAATGGTCCTTTAGGAATGAACCCAGGTAGCACAGTGGTTAGCACTGCCGCTTCACAGTGCCAGGGTCTCAGGTTCGATTCCCGGCTTGGGTCACTGTCTGTGCGGAGTCTGCACGTCCTCCCCGTGTCTGCGTGGGTTTCCTCCGGGTGCTCCAGTTTCCTCCCACGAATGCCAAAAGACGGGCTGTTAGGAAATTTGGACATTCTGAATTCTCCCTCCGTGTACCTGAACAGGCGTCGGAATGTGGCGACTAGGGGCTTTTAACAGTAACTTCATTGCAGTGTTAATGTAAGCCTACTTGTGACAATAAAGATTATTATTATTAAGTGACCATTTATTGAAGAGCTATCAAACAGAACATTAAGCTTCCAAGAGCTAAACTGCTTTTCGCTGTCATCGCGACAACGTAATCGGTGAGGATCAAGGTGCTAATTGAAAGCAAATTCTGAGGAGGGGTATGAAACTCTGCAGCTGAACGGATCGAATGAATAACAAGAGACCCAAATATGCATGATACTGTCTGCCCAGCTGTGGTACAGGTGGTATTCGCACACCAATGCCATTAGTTGAATGCCACTTGAGTGTTATTTTTACTGTGCAGTTTGGTTTATCTTCCAGTTAGCCTCAAAAGGCTAAACTCTATGTGTGGCAGGTTGACCAGCAGAGTGACAGGTAAGTAGCAAGCAGCTTAAAAGGCTAAGCTGACTGTTTTGTGACTGTACCAAGTGGCTTGTGTGAAATTTGATGGCACTTTTAAAAGCTTGTCGTGAAGTGGAGGAAGCGGCAAAAGCAAAGAAAGCGACATTAGAAACAGGCAGAAGAGCTGGACACATCGATGCAGCCAAGCAGCTGATTTAGAACATAGAACATAGAAAAATACAGCACAGAACAGGCCCTTCGGCCCACGATGTTGCGCCGAACCTTTGTCCCAGATTAATCATAGATTATCATTGAATCTACAGTGCAGAACGAGGCCATTCGGCCCATTGAGTCTGCACCAGCTCTTGGAAAGAGCACCCTACCCAAAGTCAACACCTCCACCCAACACTAAGGGCAATTTTGGACACTAAGGGCAATTTATCATGGCCAATCCACCTAGCCTGCACATCTTTGGACTGTAGGAGGAAACCGGAGCACCCGGAGGTAACCCACGCAGACACGGGGAGGATGTGCAGACTTCGCACAGACAGTGACCCAAGCCGGAATCGAACCTGGGACCCTGGAGCTGTGAAGCAATTGTGCTATCCACAATGCTACCGTGCTGCCCTTAAGAACAAATAAATCTACACTATATCATTTTACCGTAATCCATGTACCTATCCAATAGCTGCTTGAAGGTCCCTAATGTTTCCGACTCAACTACTTCCACAGGCAGTGCATTGCATGCCCCCACTACTCTCTGGGTAAAGAACCCACCTCTGACATCCTCCCTATATCTTCCACCATTCACCTTAAATTTATGTCCCCTTGTAATGGTTTGTTCCACCCGGGGAAATGTCTCTGACTGTCTACTCTATCTATTCCCCTGATCATCTTATAAACCTCTATCAAGTCGCCCCTCATTCTTCTCCGTTCTAATGAGAAAAGGCCTAGCACCCTCAACCTTTCCTCGTAAGGCCTATTCTCCATTCCAGGCAACATCCTGGTAAATCTCCTTTGCACCTTTTCCAAAGCTTCCACATCCTTCCTAAAATGAGGTGACCAGAACTGTACACGGTACTCCAAATGTGGCCTTACC
Source organism: Scyliorhinus torazame (assembly GCF_047496885.1). NCBI lineage: Eukaryota > Metazoa > Chordata > Chondrichthyes > Carcharhiniformes > Scyliorhinidae > Scyliorhinus > Scyliorhinus torazame. Next base: position 383,871,705 of record NC_092708.1, read on the forward strand.
AAAGTTTTGTACAGCTGCATCATCACCTCACGGCTCTTAAATTCAATCCCTCTGTTAATGAACGCTAGCACACCATAGGCCTTCTTCACAGCTCTATCCACTTGAGTGGCAACTTTCAAAGATGTATGAACATAGACCCCAAGATCTCTCTGCTCCTCCACATTGCCAAGAACTCTACCGTTAACCCTGTATTCCGCATTCATATTTGTCCTTCCAAAATGGACAACCTCACACTTTTCAGGGTTAAACTCCATCTGCCACTTCTCAGCCCAGCTCTGCATCCTATCTATGTCTCTTTGCAGCCGACAACAGTCCTCCTCACTATCCACAACTCCACCAATCTTCGTATCGTCTGCAAATTTACTGACCCACCCTTCAACTCCCTCATCCAAGTCATTAATGAAAATCACAAACAGCAGAGGACCCAGAACTGATCCCTGCGGTACGCCACTGGTAACTGGGATCCAGGCTGAATATTTGCCATTCACCACCACTCTCTGACTTCTATCAGTTAGCCAGTTCGTTATCCAACTGGCCAAATTTCCCACTATCCCATGCCTCCTTACTTTCTGCAGAAGCCTACCATGGGGAACCTTATCAAATGCCTTACTAAAATCCATGTACACTACATCCACTGCTTTACCTTCATCCACATGCTTGGTCACCTCCTCAAAGAATTCAATAAGACTTGTAAGGCAAGACTTACCCCTCACAAATCCGTGCTGACTATCCCTAATCAAGCAGTGTCTTTCCAGATGCTCAGAAATCCTATCCTTCAGTACCCTTTCCATGACTTTGCCTACCACCGAAGTAAGACTAACTGGCCTGTAATTCCCAGGGTTATCCCTAGTCCCTTTTTTGAACAGGGGCACAACATTCGCCATTCTCCAATCCCCTGGTACCACCCCTGTTGACAGTGAGGACGAAAAGATCATTGCCAACGGCTCTGCAATTTCATCTCTTGCTTCCCATAGAATCCTTGGATATATCCCGTCAGGCCCGGGGGACTTGTCTATCCTCAAGTTTTTCAAAATGCCCAACACATCTTCCTTCCTAACAAGTATTTCCTCGAGCTTACCAGTCTGTTTCACACTGTCCTCTCCAACAATATGGCCCCTCTCATTTGTAAATACAGAAGAAAAGTACTCGTTCAAGACCTCTCCTATCTCTTCAGACTCAATACAAAATCTCCCGCTACTGTCCTTGATCGGACCTACCCTTGCTCTAGTCATTCTCATATTTCTCACATATGTGTAAAAGGCCTTGGGGTTTTCCTTGATCCTACCCGCCAAACATTGTTCATGCCCTCTCTTAGCTCTCCTAATCCCTTTCTTCAGTTCCCTCCTGGCTATCTTGTATCCCTCCAATGCCCTGTCTGAACCTTGTTTCCTCAGCCTTACATAAGTCACCTTTTTCCTCTTAACAAGACATTCAACCTCTCTTGTCAACCATGGTTCCCTCACTCGACCATCTCTTCCCTGCCTGACAGGGACATACATATCAAGGACACGTAGTACCTGTTCCTTGAACAAGTTCCACATTTCACTTGTGTCCTTCCCTGCCAGCCTATGTTCCCAACTTATGCACTTCAATTCTTGTCTGACAACATCGTATTTACCCTTCCCCCAATTGGAAACCTTGCCCTGTTGCACGCACCTATCCCTCTCCATTACTAAAGTGAAAGTCACAGAATTGTGGTCACTATCTCCAAAATGCTCCCCCACTAACAAATCTATCACTTGCCCTGGTTCATTACCAAGTACTAAATCCAATATTGCCCCTCCTCTGGTTGGACAATCTACATACTGTGTTAGAAAAGCTTCCTGGACACACTGCACAAACATCACCCCATCCAAACTATTTGATCTAAAGAGTTTCCATTCAACGTTTGGGAAGTTAAAGTCACCCATGACTACTACGCTGTGACTTCTGCACCTTTCCAAAATCTGTTTCCCAATCTGTTCCTCCACATCTCTACTACTATTGGGGGCCTATAGAAAACTCCTAACAAGGTGACTGCTTCTTTCCTATTTCTGACTTCAACCCATACTACCTCAGTAGGCAGATACTCCTCAAACTGCCTTTCTGCAGCTGTTATTCTCTAATTAACAATGCCATCCCCCCACCTCTTTTACCACCCTCCCTAATCTTATTGAAACATCTATAACCAGGGACTTCCAACAACCATTTCTGCCCCACTTCTATCCAAGTTTCCGTGATGGCCACCACATCGTAGTCCCAAGTACCGATCCATGCCTTAAGTTCACCCACCTTATTCCTGATGCTTCTTGCGTTGAAGTATACACACTTCAACCCATCTCCGTGCCTGCAAGTACTCTCCTTTGTCAGTGTTCCCTTCCCCACTGCCTCATTACACGCTTTGGCGCCCTGAATATCAGCTACCTTAGTTGCTGGACTACAAATCCGGTTCCCATTCCCCAGCCAAAGTAGTTTAAACCCTCCCGAAGAGTACTAGAAAAAAAACCTCCCAGGATATTGGTGCCCCTCTGGTTCAGATGCAACCCGTCCTGCTTGTACAGGTCCCACCTTCCCCAGAATGTGCTCCAATTATCCAAATACCTGAAGCCCTCCCTCCTACACCATTCCTGCAGCCACGTGTTCAGCTGCACTCTCTCCCTATTCCTAGCCTCGCTATCACGTGGCACCGGCAACAAACCAGAGATGACAACTCTGTCTGTCCTGGCTTTTAACTTCCAGCTTAACTCCCTAAACTCGTTTATTACCTCCACACGCCTTTTCCTACCTACGTCGTTGGTATCAATGTGCACCACGACTTCTGGCTGCTCCCCCTCCCCCTTAAGGATCCTGAAGACATGATCCGAGACATCCCTGGCCCTGGCACCCGGGAGGCAACATACCTTCCGGGAGTCTCGCTCGCGACCACAGAATCTCCTATCTATTCCCCTAACCATTGAATCCCCTACAACTATTGCTTTTCTATGCTCCCCACTTCCCTTCTGAGCCCCAGAGCCAGACTCAGTGCCAGAAACATGGCCGCTAGGGCCTTCCCCCGGTAGGTCATCCCCCCCCAACAGCATCCAAAACGGTATACTTGTTTTGAAGGGGAACGGCCACGAGGGATCCCTGCACTGTCTGCCTGTTTGATTTTTTCCCCCTGACTGTAACCCAGCTATTCTTGTCCTGTACCTTGGGTGTGGTTACCTCCCTGTAACTCTTCTCTATCACCCCCTCTGCCTCCCGGATGATCCGAAGTTCATCCAGCTTCAGCTCCAGTTCCCTAACACGGTCTTTGAGGAGCTGGAGTTGGGTGCACTTCCCGCAGGTATAGTCAGCGGGGACACCGGTGGTATCTCACACCACCCACATCCTACAGGAGGAGCATACAACTGGCCTAGCCTCCATCCCCTCTTACCTTACAGAATATAGCTGCCCTGTGGACCAACTGGACCTCCGCCCTCCGATTCTGCTCCCAGTCAGCTACACTTTCTGTAAACTCCTGGCTCTCTTCTCACTCTTTGCGGAAATGTAGGAAACTAAATGAAAGGAGCGCCTTACTCCCTCCTCACCGAACTCCCTCAGTCACCAAACTCTCACTATAGCACTCAAATGCACCAAATTCAGCACTCCCTCAGCCACCAAACTCTCACTATAGCACTCAAATGCACCAAATTCAGCACTCCCTCAGTCACCAAACTCTCACTATAGCACTCAAATGCACCAAATTCAGCACTCTCTCAGTCACCAAACTCTCACTATAGCACTCAAATGCACCAAATTCAGCACTTAGTGCAAACAAAGTCTGCACTGTAGGGGATCACTTTTACACTGTGAATCTAGCCTCTGAAAACTGGCCTAATCCAATTAACTAATTAACAAGCTCCAGCTGCAAGTGCCTACAAGTAGAAGCTTTGTTTAAAGCTGATTGAAAATTCACTTTCTTCTAAACCAAACAGGAACTTTTAAGTTAATTAACTAAATAAAAGAAAGACTAGACTTTAGATAAAAATGGAGCCTTATACTCCCTCAGTCACCAAACTCTCACTATAGCACTCAAATGCACCAAATTTAGCACTCAGTGCTTTGTCAGAATGGAATGCAGCAGTGTTTCAAGAAACGGCTGAAGGCACTGTATACTGCACTATGGGCCCTGACAATATTCCAGCTGAACACTTGTGCTCCAGAACTTGCCGCGCTCCGAGCCAAGCTGTCCCTGTACAACTTCAACACTAGCATCTACCCAGCAATGTGGAAAATTGCCCAGGTGTGTCCTGTACACAAGGAACAGGACAAATCGAAACCAGCCAATTACCGCCCTATTGGTCTACTCTCCAGCGTGGTAGCAGAGTGGTTAGCACTGTTGCTTCACAGCTCCAGGGACCCGGGTTTGATTCCCCGCTTGGGTCATTGTCTGTGCGGAGGCTGCAAGCTCTCCCCCTGTCTGCGTGGGTTTCCTCCGGGAGCTCCGGTTTCCTCCCACAAGTCCCGAAGGGCGTGCTGTTAGGTGAATTGGACATTCTGAATTCTCTCTCCGTGTGTACCCGAACGGGCGCCGGAATGTGGCGACTCGGGGCTTTTCACAGTAACTTCATTGCAGTGTTCATGTAAGCCTACTTGTGACAATAAAGATTATTATGATTGAGAAGTGATGAAAGGAGTCATCAACATGCTATCAAGCAGCACTTACTCAGCAATAACCTGTTCACGGACGCTCAGTTTGGGTTCCGCCAGGGTCACTCAGCTCCTGACCTCATTGCAGCCCTGGTTCAAACATGGACAAAAGGGCTGAATGCCAGAGGTGAGGTGAAAGTGACAGCTCTTGACATCAAGGTAGCATTTGACCGAGTATGGCATCAAGGAGCACTAGCAAAACTGGAGTTAATGGGTATCGGGCAAACTCTCCGTGTTGATGAAGATAACAGCCTGAATGATGGTTAGAGTCTCATATACAGATAAAACAATGTCCGGCTTCAATTCCTTTCGCTCCACATTAATGTCGAATTTGGAGTCATACCCGGCACAAAGGAAGTTGGTTGTGGTGGTTGGAGGTCAATAATCCCAGCTCCAGGACATCACTGCAGGAGTTCCTCAGGGTAATGTCCAAGGCCCAGCCACCCTCAGCTGCTTCATCAATATCCTCCTCCCATCATAAGGCCAGAAGTGGGGATGTTCGCAGATGACTGCGCAATGATCAGCACCATTCATGACTCCTCAGATAATGGGTGCGATCTAATCAAAAGGTTTCTCAGTGTGGTAGCGAGTGGGAACTTCCCGACGCTTGGCCCAGCGAGACCATCACGCGATAAAACGTTAATGGCCCACTTGACAAGGCCCCACTGGTTTCACGCCACAGATCATGGTCCCACCGGCTGATTCGCCAGAATTGTGCTCACCAGCCCCCTGCTAACAATGGGGAGCAGCATTTAAACCGCTCCTGCCCAGCCAACCCCACACAGCTCACAGCCACGTCACCGAGGATACCAGTCCCATGGTTCGGGGATGCAGGCCTGGGTAGGCCTGGGCAGACTAATTGAAGCCGTCGAGGCCAGACGGGATGCCCTGTTCCCCCGAGGATCTGGGGGGTCAGCCACAGGGCAGGCAGTGCCGCTTGGGTGGAAGTGGCAGTGGCAGTAGGTTCGGGGAGCGTCAGCAAGAGGAACGGCACCCAGTACCGCAAGCAGGTCAACATCCTCCACCGGTCCGCTTGGGTGAGCACGGGATTCCTGACACCCTCTCTACCCCGAGAATGTACCCCCCCCTCCCCGCGATGAACCACGTGTGCAGCTAACAATGCCCCCTCTGTGTTCCCACGGGCGAAGGTGCCCCACATCTGACAGGAGAGGGCCCAGACGGGTGACAGGGTGCCAGACATCAGAGTCCTCATCCCCTGTGAGGAACGGTCGCTGTAGGTCATGGGGGGGGGGGGGGGCATGACAGATCAGTGACCACCGTAGAAGTTGGAGCATGGCGCAGAGGTGAGGATCCACCAGCCCTCACACAGATGAATTGTCAAATGTGGATCAGGTGGAGGCAGGAACACCCAGGCGAGCTTGGAGTCGGAGGTCTGCAGGATCCCAGGACCCAGCTGGGTCCCAGTCAGATGCTGAGCCTCTGGAACAGGGTTTCCTGGTGTTGAGGCAGATGCCAGGGTGTGGCCGGGAGATCCAGAGGGGGATGTCAGCGACCCTCCAGTGCGCCCATAGCCGATTGGAGGAAACCCAGAGGCTACGGGCGCGGGAGATGGCGCCGGTAATGCATGACATTGAGGCCAACACTGCTGGGTGGCGACCACAGTGGAAATTGGGCTAAAGTGGTGATTATTAGTTTCTTGCCACGCTACGGTGGGATCCTGATTTCACCGACGGGGGCTGGCTGGTTAGATCGCAAACACATCGGTTTGGTTCATTCTTTTTTGGCTTCTCCCCTCCGGCGATTTAACGGACTTGCCCCGCTCTCACTTAAGTGCGGCGCGGCCATAAAATAGTGCCCTACGAAGCAGTCCATGTCCAAATGCAGTAAGACCTGGACAATGCCCAGGGCTGACAATTATCAAGTTACATCCGCGCTACACATGTGCCAGGCAACGATCTTCTCCTAAAAGAGAGGATCTAACCACTGTCCCTTAACATTCAATGACATTCCCATCGCTGAATCCCCCACAATCAACATCCTGGGGGTTGCCATTGACCAGAAACTGAACTGGACCCAGCCATATAAATACTGTGGCTGCAAGAGCAGGTCAGAGGCTGGGAATCCTGCGGAGAGTAACTCACCTCCTGACCCCCCAAAGCCTGTCCACCATCTGCAAGGCACAAGTTAGGAGTGTAATAGAACACTCTCCACTTGCCGGGATGAGTGCAGCTCCAGCGACTCTCAAAAAGCATGACACCATCCAGGACAAAGCAGCCCCGCTTGATTGCTCCCCCTTCCACAAACATTCAATCCCTCCACCACCGACTAACAGTGGCAGCCGTGTGTACCGTCTACAAGATGCACTGCAGGAAGTTGCTAAATTTTCTGAGGCAGCACCTTCCAAACTCACGACCACCACCAACTAGAAGGAAAAGAGCAGTGGATACCTGGGAACCCCACCACCTCCAAGTCACTCACCATCCTGACTTGGAAATATATCCGTCGTTCCTTCATTGTCATTAGATCAAAATCATGGCACTCCCTCCCCAACAGCACAGTGGGTGTACCTACACCTCAAGGACTGCAGCGGTTCAAGAAGGCAGCTGATCACCACGGTAGGGCAGCACGGTAGCATAGTGGTTAGCACAATTGCTTCACAGCTCCTGAGTCCCAGGTTCGATTCCCGGCTTGGGTCGCTGTTTGTGCGGAGTCTGCACGTTCTCCCTGTGTCTGCGTGGGTTTCCTCCGGGTGCTCCGGTTTCCTCCCACAGCCCAAAGATGTGCAGGTTAGGTGGATTGGCCATAGATTATCATAGATTATCATAGAATTTACAGTGCAGAAGGAGGCCATTCGGCCCATCGAGTCTGCACCGGCTCTTGGAAAGAGCACCCTACCCAAGGTCAACACCGCCACCCTATCCCCATAACCCAGTAACCCCACCCAACACTAAGGGCAATTTTTGGACACTAAGGGCAATTTATCATGGCCAATCCACCTAACCCGCACATCTTTAGACTGTGGGAGGAAACCGGAGCACCCGGAGGCCGTGATAAATTACCCTTAGTGACCAAAATTGCCCTTCGTGTTAGGTGGGGTTACTGGGTTATGGGGATAGGGTGGAGGTGTGGGTTTGGGTAGGGTGCTCTTTCCAAGAGCCGGTGCAGATTCGATGGGCCGAATGGCCTCCTTCTGCACTGTAAAATCTCTGCTTCTATGTTTCTGAAGGGCAATCAGGGTTGGGCAATACATGCTGGCCTAACCTGCGACGCCCACATCCCGTAAATTAATTTTTTAAAAATCACTTGGAATTCAAATCACAGAAACATGACAATTGGTCTGTGCGGGTATGCACTGCGCACACAAACCCCCGATTACAGTATCATCATTCATCTCTAATTCCTGAATTGCAGAGGGAAGAAAAGACTGCTAGTTTCCATGGAAAGGAACCCTCAGATATTCGTCTCTCATGTACAGGGAGGATGTTGGAAATGTTGCTGACCCTGAGTATCACCTCGGCCTCATCCACAGCCCTGAAGACCAATGCCAGAAACAATCCAATGACCAGACAAGCACAGACAGGGTAACATCTTGATAAAGGAATAAAAATAATCTTTATTAGTGTCACAAGCAGGCTTACATTAACACTGCAATGAAGTTACTGTGAAAATCCCCTAGTCGCCACATTCCGGCGCCTGTTCGGGGACACGGAGGGAGAATTCAGAATGTCCAATTCACCTGACAAGCAGGTCTTTCGGGACTTGTGGGAGGAAACCGGAGCACCCGGAGTAACCCCGCGCAGACACGGGGAGAACATGCAGATAGTCCCCCAAGCCGGGAATTGAACCCGGGTCCCTGGTGCTGTGAAGCAACAGTGCTAGCCACTGTGCTACCGTGCCATATGGTTGACACATAACTCCCTCCTGCAAGTAAGCCGCTCCCTTCATAGGCTATTCAGAAATGTGTTGGCATTGCCGTTGACGCTCACATCCCACGAATGAATAAATGAAAGGAAACTCTCTTTTCTCGATGTTTTGGGGCATCATGGACATCAATACACTGTTCACATTAGTTGCTGTATTAGTCATCCTTCACATTGCCCCGTGGACTTTACTAACTGTGAATTACAAGATGTGATCTCGGCTCCCTTGATGGCCAGCCTACTGAAGCTTTGGAGCCCTTCATTCTCTTCAGGAGAATGATGTAAGCTCCAGCGACTCTCAACAGCGACATCAACTGTCTGAATGCCGCTGGACGTGTCGCTCCCAACGTTACTTTTCAAGTAAGTCATTTAGAAGAGACTTGCGCACATTTGCAGAGAAGAGTACGGTGCCGGAGGGGACAGCCTGGACCTCAGCTCTTATGTGTAACACGTCACAGAGCTATTGGGGTTTGTACTCACTCTGTGCAAGCACTGGGAGGCATTGGGACAACGCAGTCAACAGGAGAAGAACAAGAAACGTCTTCATGATATTTGTGTGACGAATGCACAGACAGGCACTCCCACATGCTTCTCCATCTAAATCCTAAGTGTGTTCTCCTCGTCCATTAATATATTTTTAAAATACATTTTTTCCAGTTAAGGGGCAATTTAGCGTGGCCAATCCACCTCGCCCGCACATCTTTGGGTTGCAGGGGCGAAACCCAAGCAAACACGGGGAGAATGTGCAAACTTCACCTGGACAGTGACCCGGGGCCGGGATTGAACCTGGGACCTAGGCGCCATGAGACAGCAGTGTTATCCACTGTGCCACCGTGCTGCTCTTCCATTAATGTTTTAAGTTCTCTGTCTGTAGATCCACCAGAGCAGCAGGGGGAAGGGTCTGAGGTGGAAGATAATTCTGATAATGAGAAATGAACCACACATAAATAAACTAGGATATATATAACGGGACTACTTCCCCCCCCCCCCCCCCCCCCCCCCACCCCTCCCCCTCCCCCGCAGTGTGTTTTGTGCTGGTGGAGACGTCCCGCCATTGGGATATTCAGGCCCTCCTTCTATCACCAAGGTTTTATGTTGTTCGCAGCCAATGAGAAGTCACCACTGTAATGTAGCAAATGCAGCAGCCAGTCAACACCTTACAAACAATAATGTGGGTCAGTGTCATTATATGCACTCATGCACATAATGAGATACAGACAGGCAGTGACACACACCCAGTACAGCCAATCAACACACAGGACAGAACACAACCAATCACCAGGCAGAACACTAGAGGGGGGTTTCCCACAATAAAACACACGAGGCATCAGCACTCTGCCTCTTTCCACTGGTGACAACTGTAGTGACAGTCAGGGTGTATATATCAGTTAGCACCTTCTACACGTGGCTCAGAGCTAGTCTGGTCTAGTTAGTTAGATTAGTAGAGTGTCAAACCCACCGAAACTGAGTGCACTGCTTAACAAGTTCAATAAATTGTATTGAACCAACGTCACAGTTTGGAGTCTACTTTCAAGTACAACTGCATCCAGTTGCAGTCCGTGTTACCCCTGGGTGAATAACACGACAGTCAGGAGAAGGTAATTTGTTTTACTGATGTTGGTGGAGAGATAATATTGGCCATGGGACTGGGGATAATTCAGCTGCTCTTCTTTAATATTGTGATTGGGACCTTTTATGTCCACCCCAGATGGAACACCAGGACCCAAGTTTCATGGTGTCTCACCAGAAAGACACAGCTTCTAACAGCGCCACATCCTCTCGTTACTGCACTGTGGGGGTTGGCCTAGACCTTATGCTCAAGCCCCTGAATGGAGACTTGATCCCCAAAATGTTCTAACTCAGGGGCAGGTTTACTATGAACTGAGTCATGTCCGAGGGTTATGAAAGGCGATATATAAATGCAACTACTTTTTTTTTTGATCTTTCACTTCCTGTTGGGGCACTCAAACTCTTTGGGGTGGAGAATTCTAAAGGTTTACAGTCCTTTGACATGAAGAACCTTCTGCTCATCTCAGTCCTTAAATAATCTCCTTATCCTGAGACTGTGCCCCCAAGTTCTAGGTTGTTCAGGCATGGGAAACTGCCTCTCAGTGGCCACCCTGTCAAGCCCCTTCTGAACCTCGAATGGTTCATAGAACATAGAGCATAGAAAAATACAGCACAGAACAGGCCCTTCGGCCCACGATGTTGTGCCGAACCTTTGTCCTAGATTAATCATAGATTATCATAGAATTTACAGTGCAGAAGGAGGCCATTCGGCCCATTGAGTCTGCACCGGCTCTTGGAAAGAGCACCCTACCCAAGGTCAACACCTCCACCCAACACTAAGGGCAATTTTGGACACTAAGGGCAATTTATCATGGCCAATCCACCTAACCTGCACATCTTTGGAATGTGGGAGGAAACCGGAGCACCCGGAGGAAACCCACGCACACACGGGGAGGATGTGCAGACTCCGCACAGACAGTGACCCAAGCCGGAATCGAACCTTCAAAGAGGTCACCTCTCATTCTTCCAAAATCCAGTGAGCAGAGGCCCAATTTACTCAGTCGCTCGTCAAAGCCATCCCAGGAAGCAATCTAGTAAACCTTCACTGCAGTGCCTCGCAGGAAAGTCTATCCTTCCTTAGGTTTGGAGACGAAAACTGCACACACTATTCCAGGTGTGGCCCCGCTCGCCGGAACTCCCCAGTGTAGCGAGAGATTGGAATGCCATTTTTAATGGGCATGGGAGGCCTCCAAATCTGATCACTCACCTCCGCACCACCACCCCCCACCCCCAGCCCGAACACACTATGGATATCGCGTTGGATCTCGCGAGGCGTTGCGAGCCAGGAGCGGGGTCTGCCAGCTTTCATCGGCCACGCCATGCCGCCGCGTGCTTCCTTTCCGGCGCTGCGTGACCGTTGGATTGCACCCCGATTTCAAGAAAGCTCGAGGGTAGAAATTCTATTTTTTTTCTTGTGTTTGTTACAGATGTAGGTAGAGATGCAGACAGATTTAGGACGAACAAACTTGCCTTTATTTATGACCCTTTCACAATCTGTGAACATCCCAAAGTGCTGCACATCCAATAAATTACTTTGAAATGATGATGGGTTGGCAAACAGAGTCGCCAATTCAACTTGAAAAAAACATTTAATTTTGGGGATCTGGCTGGGCCAGAATTTGTAGACTAGGATTCCGACAGTGCAGAAGGAAGCCATTTGGCCCATTGAGACTACACCCACCTGCCGAAAACGCACCGCACCGGCCCACTCCACTGCCCCATTCCCGAGACACCGTAACGTAACCTACACATCTTTGGACACAAAGGGGCAATTCAGCATGGCCAATCCGCCTAACCTGCACGCCTTTGGACGGCGGGAGCACCCGGAGGAAACCCACGCAGACACAGGGAAATGATGCAAACTCCAAGGTCGGACGCCGGCGCTGTGAGGCAGCAGTGCTAACCACCGTGCCGCCAATCCCTTTGTGTAATTAGCTCCAGCAGCCAGGTCAAAGGTTATCTGATTTTCTTGCTTTTCCACCACTTGGAGAAGTGATTTTTCTCTATTCCATTTGCAATTCCCGATGCTAATTATGGCTGAGATCATGGATTTACCTCTTGGACAGTGATGGAAGTACAAATCTCCCTTTGATCTGATACTTCGAAAGTCATAAGCAGAGGTAGTCAGTTAATGGGAGCACGTGGGGTCATGGGTTTCCACCCAGTTGCAGTTGCTCAGACATGAGGGAACCATTGGAGGCAGTGCAGCAAGAGTTCAAAGTGATAGAGGTCTCAGTTAGCAAGGAGCAGGGAAACTGAATGTTTCAACCATTGGCATCTGAGAAATGTATTGAAGGAAACCAAGTGGGGGGAAATGAGTGAAGCTGAAAAGGAGACTTTTTTGTTCAAATGTTTTGGGTGGGGTTCTTCGTTGGCCGACGGCGAAATCGCATAACGCGATTGGGCGGAGAATCGGTTCCGACGCCGAAATCGTGGCAGGCACCGTGTCGGCGAGGGTTTCCACCGGGTGCTCCGGTTTCCTCCCACAGTCCGAAGACGTGCGGGTTAGGTGGATTGGCCATGATAAATTGTCCTTAGTGTCCAAAAAATGTTAAGTGGGGGTTATTGGGTTACGGGGATTCGGTACATACGTGGGCTTCAGTCGGGTGCTCGTTGTAAAGGCCGGTGCAGACTCGATGGGCCGAATGGCCTCCTTCTGCACTGTCGATTCTATGACTCTATGATGCCAAATTTGACACCTCGTTAGCGGCGCCAATTTGTCCTGGAACGCGAGTACAGTAAGCACCCGGTATTCTCCAAGGCCTCTGCGATTCTCCTCCTCCGATGGGACGATGTTCCTGATGCCGCGGTTAATGTGTGCTTTTAAAAATCGTGAAACTGGAACGGTAGCTGCTGAGGGAGATACCGGGGGCACAGAAAGTGTCCAACCTCGCCCATAGTTTGCGGACAGTTGTGCCGCTGGCCAGGGGGGGCTTCTGCCAGGGCCGGGGGGGGGGGGGGGGGGGGGGGGAGAAGCGGGGTGTGGCCAGGGGGTGGACTGGACAGGCTCAGAACACCATTGCCGTAGCCGGCAATGCAGCCATGCAGCTGCGCATGCCGCTGACTGCCTACTGTGAACTTAGTGCAACGGGTCATATAGGCATTCCCCCTCCCCCCTCTACGCCACCCCCCTGGGTGCCATCTGGCCCCAGCCGACTCATCAGCTGTATGGGCGCACCCCAGCACAACCAGCGCCATCTTGTTGGCTGGGATGAACATAGAAAATACAGTGCAGAAGGAGGCCATTTGGCCCATCGAGTCTGCACCGACCCACTTAAGCCCTCACTTTCACCCTATCCCCGTAACCCAAAACCCCTCCTAACCTTTTTTGATCACTAAGGGCAATTTAGGATGGCCAATCCACCTAACCTGCACGTCTTTGGACTGTGGGAGGAAACCGGAGCACCCGGAGGAAACCCACGCAGACACGGGGAGAACGTGCAGACTCCGCACGGACAGTGACCCAGCAGGGAATCGAACCTGGGACCCTGGCGCTGTGAAGCCACAGTGCTAATCACTTGTGCTACCGTGCGTAGGGAGTGTAGTGTGTATGTGCGGCTGCAGTTTGTCAGCCTCCCGATTGTCAATCACGGACCCGGCGAATCCGCCACCGTTTTTCATTGGAATCAATTGTGTTCCACTTGCCGCTGGCGCTCGCCCCTTAACAGAAGCGGAATCGGCCCAGGTGCGGCGCCAGCTTTCCTGTCGCGGGAAGTCAACGAATCCTGAGTTGGCGTCAGCACTTAGTCTCAGGAACGGAGAACCCCGCCCTTCAGCTTGCAGTCATCAGGTCATTGGCAAGGATACGACGGAAGGGAAATCAACCCGTTTACACTGGCTGAGAAGAGACTGATAATTGGTTGGCACGTGGACTCTGGCTGATAGAGGGGTTGCCATGGAGAATGCAGCAGTTGATGGTGACTGGTGCACTCTCCAAATGGCAACTCCCCTGACATCGGTGTTCTTGCGCAAAGACAAATAAAACTTCAAACAACAACAGAAAAACTTTTTTTCAGCAATACTCCAGTTCTGTGCTGCCAACCGACTGCTGGAGGGGAAGCGGTAGCTCCAGACTATTACTTCAAATTAAAATCTGGGAATAGAGCCATGGAACGCTTGGCTCAAACCAGCATAAGGCAAATTTATGATCGATATATAAAAAAGGGTATTCACACAAAGCAGCCGACAGTTGGAAAAGGCTCCTGAATATGAGTCGCGGAGGTGTAATCCCTGGAATAATTTGCAAGACTGTTGGATACGGCATTGGGGAGAAATGTAGATTGTTTCTGGTTGAATGAATCCAAGGCGGACCAAATGGTTGTTCTCTTGTGATATTGCAAAGTAAGGATTGCCTTTGTTCCACTCAGTCTGCTTTTCATTATCAGAGAAGAGCTGCCTTTCGGCAGATGCTGCTCTGAGGTTCCCTGTGCTCCTTGGGACCCTGCTACCTCTCACCGCACATCTCCAGAGCCCTACTTCACCGCGACATGTTGATCAAAAGCTTTACCCTGTTGTTGGAAACACACGGCACGGAACAATTGAGGGGTCACGGGGGAACGGCAGGAGAGGGGGACGGACCGGATTGCTCTTCGAAGGAGCTGACACCGGCCTGATGGGTTCGAAGGCCTCCTGTGCTCCTTTGATCTAAACGATTAACGAGTCACAGAGGACACACGCCAAGAGATGCTGTGGGTATGATCCGAAAGCGAAGGCCTGTCTCAGATCAGCAGCAGCCATTTAGTGTCGTGCGATATATATGAGGGTTTGTATGTTACGTATGTTCTCAGCTGAAAAAGATATTGCTTTCCCCGTCTGCCATGACTGGTTTCAAAAATCAGAGGGAATGCGCCCATCAGCCTCGATTGACATTAAATAACCCATCTGTCTGTCAAAAACTGCTCCTGAACATGGACATTATAACAGTGCCTACAATTCAAAAGTATTTTATCCACCTAACCTGCACGTCTTTGGGGTGTGGGAGGAAACCGGAGCACCCGGAGAGAACCCACGCAGACACGGGGAGAACGTGCAGACTCCGCACAGACAGTGCCCAGCGGGGAATCGAACCTGGGACCCTGGCGCTGTGAAGGCACTTGTGCTACTGTGCTGCCCTGAACATTGACATACGCAGGACAGGAAGAGACCATTCAGCCCATTGTGCTTGCACTAGCTCCTTGATAATGCTCTTCAATTAGTCTGGCATGGTAGCACAGTGGTTAGCACTGTTGCTTATGCCAGCGTCCCGGGTTCAATTCCCGCTTGGGTCACTGTCTGTGCGGAGTCTGCACGTTCTCCCCGTGTCTGCGTGGGTTTCCTCTGGGTGCTCCGTTTTCCTCCCACGAGTCCCGAAAGACGTGCTGTGAGGTGAATTGGACAGTCTGAATTCTCCCTCTGTGTACCCAAACAGGCGCCGGAGTGTGGTGACTAGGGGATTTTCACAGTAACTTCATTGCAGTGTTAATGTAAGCCTCCTACAGCTGATCTCTACTCCTGCTCCTTGTAGAGTGACTGCAAATCCTGGGGCTAATACAGCACATCCTTTTGAGGTGGTAGTGATTGGTTGCAGTTTAAGATATGTCCCCTGGAA
This sequence comes from Scyliorhinus torazame, assembly GCF_047496885.1. Lineage (NCBI taxonomy): Eukaryota > Metazoa > Chordata > Chondrichthyes > Carcharhiniformes > Scyliorhinidae > Scyliorhinus > Scyliorhinus torazame. The sequence goes on from NC_092708.1 coordinate 383,887,392, forward strand.
GGTACATTTAGCTTATATCTCACATCACACCTATTTGTTCTGCATAATAATAATAATTGTTTATTGTCACAAATAGGCTTCAATGAAGTTACTGTAAAAGCCCCTAGTCGTCCCATTCCGGCGCCTGTTCGGGGAGGCCGGTACGGGAATTGAACCTACGACGCTGGCATTGTTCTGCATTGCAAGCCAGCTATTTACAATTAAAGCTGCATCCTCCATTCTTCAGTCTATGCACTTCCATTCCTAACTACTCGCTGCATGACAAAATGCCCCTAATTTGCCCCCGATAATTTTGCTAATCTTTGTGTGTGTTCATGTTCAAGGGTGGCACAGTGGTTAACGCTGATGCCTCCCAGTGCCAGGGATCCTGGTGAGTGCACTTTCTCCCTGTGCCTGCGTGGGTTTCCTCCAGGTTCCTCCCACAGTCCAAAGCTGTGCAGATTAGGTGGATTGGCCACGATAACTTGTGTCCAAAGGTTAACTAGTGTTACGGGGATTAGGGCTGGGGAGTGGGCCTGTGTCGACTTGAATGGTTCGAATGGCCTCGTTTGCACGGCAGTAATTCTATGAGTCTTTGTTATCAACTCTCTGTGAGGTGTAATATTTTCTCCCTATCCACACTATCAAAATGGCTAATCGTTTTGAACACGTCTATTCACTCCCTCCGCTTACCTTCTCAGGTCTCAGGATAACAATCCCTGCTTCTCGTATCTCTCCAAATAACTGAAATGAAATGAAAACCGCTTATTGTCACAAGTGTTATGATATTCAGATAAACATATCATGGTGCAAACACACATACACACTGATGGACAGATCAACGGACCAATCAACACACACGCAACATCACAGCCAATCACCAGTGAGAGCACACGCACTATAAAACGGGGAACACCACAGTTCCCGCTCATTCCAGCAGGAGACAGCTCAGGGCGCAGAGCTCACAGCGTGCCACTCAGACATACACCATGTGCTGAGTGCCACTCTAAGATAATGTTAGGGCTAGGTCCAGAGGTTAACCGGTAAATTACAAACCACAGTCATAAGTTTACAGATGTTGTTATCAAGAGTAATAAAACAGAGTTGTACCATCTACAACCGTGTTGATTCGTCTGTCTAGCGGAACACCCAACACGACAACAAGTAGGCTTCAAATGAAGTTACTGTGAAAAGCCCCTAGTCGCCATATTCCGGCGCCTGTTTGGGGAGGCTGGTACAGGAACTGAACCATGCTGCTGGCCTGCCTTGGTCTGCTTTAAAAGCCAGCGATTTAGCCCAGTGTGCTAAACCAGTCCCTCATCCCCTGGTACCAATTCTATTAAATCCTCCTCTGAACCCTCTCCAACGCCATGACATCCTTCTCAAAGTGTCGCGCCCAGATTTGCTCACCGTGATCCAGCTGAGGTCCAGTCTGTGCTTTATAAAGATTGGGCAAAGCTCACAGACTTTTATTTATTGAGCCAGGCCGCATCCCTTTCACAGCCTTCTCGAGTTGCCCTGCCGCCTTCAAAGATATGAACCCTCCCCCCTCACCCCCACCCCCCCACCCCCACCCCAGCTGGTAGTTTCTGCACCCCCTTTAAAATTGTACCATTTGTATTATATTGACTGTCCTCATTTTCCTTTTTACAAATTAAGTTTTCTTTTTCCCCTTTCTGTTTGTCTCTCTCTTTCTCGAAGTCATACTCTCAATATCGCACCACTACATTATGACAGGAGTAAATGCAGTTTTCGGAAGGCCAGACAGCACAAGTTTTAAGTTATTAATGACACCAAATCCTGGTCATATATCTTTGAAGTCAAGGAGCAGTTGCTTTCGATTTCTTTGCAAATTGCAGAGATTTCATGAGGGCAGGTTCTTTTTAATGAAATACTGCAAATAGAAATGGGACCGGGCCAATGCAGAGAGAAATAAACAATCATGCTCGGGAAGAGCAGTGCTTTTGTTTATTATTGTGTCTTCTGGGAAGGAAGGTGGAAAAGAATTATGATTCCAATCATTCATACTTGAAATTGTTCTCATAGCTCTTTGAATAAAGGCTGCTGCCAATCTACAGTTAATATATCCAGCTCAGCAATATCTGAAATACTTCAAATCCCCTCTCAGCATCACCTTACCGCATCAATCGGGTGGCTACTGACTTTCTGGAAGATCATAATCAATAGGAGTAGGCCATTCAGCCCATTGAACTGCCATCGTGGGATTTGAACCCATGGCACCAGGGTATTATACAGGGCCTCTGAATTACTAGTCCAGTCACATTACCCCGACACCGCCCTATTCCCTTTTTGATAATTCCCCTCCCACGATAAGCGTGAGCCTTTGCCACTGCTCTGTTGTGACCAATCGGCTTGTGGAGCCATATCAAAAACTAAACCGTAAAACACGAGCAAAATCATTCAGATGCTGGAAACCGAAGGGGAAACCCCCACCGTGCCGGAAGCGCTCGGTGAGTTAGGCACTGTTTGCGGAGAGGGGGACAGAGGAGGAAAATTAACATTTGAAACCAATGACCTTTCATCAGAACGGCAAAGAAATGTAGGAGATGTCACAGTCGGAAACACGATAAAGTGTCAGGGGAGGGGAGGAAAAAAAAGGGAAGGTCTGTGACAGGGTGGAAGCCTGAAGAGGTTACAAGGGAGGGTTTGGCGAGGGTAATGGGGCCGATGAAGAAATGTGAGAAACACCGCTCACTTGATAATAATTTACGCTTAGCCAAATTCTGAAGAAGTATTTTATTCAGTCGATCTTGCAAGAACGGGTGCCGCCTGTCAACATTAGCAGACACACCGAAAAAAAAACACCATTATTTCTTATATTCAATCTCTGAGAAACACACCCCGCCCTCTGCCTTGCTGGCAGTTTCCTTATCAGTTATTCCTTATTTGGACTTGTTATGTTCATTTTGGCTTCCGCCTTGCTTCACCTAGCAGTGGTTTCTGTTAGCTCCTGGTACATCCTTGAACCGTCAGCTAAAATGATTTAGAATGAGGCCCCCATCTCCACCTGCATCTTGTTATTGCAAGTTCTGTTCATTCCCGAAGGTCAGTCACGTACACAGTTAGCCTCCCCCAAAATTGCCCAACATTCTCTCAACCTCTCTTTCTATGGGGTCGTCCTCCCCTTCAGTCTTCCCACTGTCTAGTAGGCAAATTGTTTCCTGGCCTCCTTTACCCAGGGATAATGGCATCTGCTTGGTCAAGGCTGTTTCGATGAGCCTCTGGACCAAGCCTCTTACGCATGGGATGATGCAACAGCCTATTGCCACCAATGCTCCTATTACTACGATAATGGAGGTGAGGATGGATACAATTAACCCTTTCCATTTCCCCAACATTGATTCAAGCCACCCAGTCATGGATGTGTCTGCCCCCGAGTTGTCTGCCATTTCCTCAGCCAGAGTGGTTAATCCTTGTAGCGCACGGGTAATCGATCCGTCGGGTGCCATATTGTTGGGGATAAACGTGCAACACTGTCCCTTGAGCATTACGCATACGCCACCTTTCTCTGCCAAAATCATATCCAGAGCCAATCTATTCTCCCAGGCCATTCTACTGGTTGCGTCCAGTTGTTCCGCTATGCCCTTTACGGCGTCTCTGGTATAATTTATGAACCTCTGTTGATTATAGTATATATAATTTATCCAATCTACATTCTTATTGATCGTAACCCAGCAGAAGAGGGACTCAAACCCAGCTGCGATCTCATTTTGGGCTTTGAACTCGTCTGGTACTCCTCTGGGGATGCCAACGGAGTCCAGGTAAATTTTTCATCAAATGAGGTGGGTATGCTTCGTTTAGATCGTTTCCCTTTTACACTCCCCTTCTCCTCTTGTCTTTCATCGGCTTTACTGAACGGTATGGCTAGCTGAACTAATGCGCATGTCCCTTGCCATTGGGGGGGTAGAGTGGGTCTTAGGATTTTTCCTCCGCAATACCACCATATATCTGCACGTGGTATTTTTAGTGATGAGTAATTGCCCTGGGTGGTCACGTTCTTAGTCTCAAGACACGTCTTGAGTTCTCCCATGTCTTTACTCAGTCCCGTATCAGAACGACTTATACACGATTTATGATGCGTCACGGTAACCAAGAAGGGGAAGGGTTTGCTGATTGTTTCTGCTTAACAGGAGGAAACATCAGAGATAGGGCAGTGCAGGTCTTGTTGCCCCAGGCGTTCTCATCTTGGTACAGGGCCATCATACATTCCATGCTCCCTCTATTTTCTTTCCACCCCATTGGAAAGGGCTCCAGATGGGCCTGTGGTCTACCTGATGCGCAAGCATAACAATTGTCTTTCTCCAGCGACTGGGCCGAATACCTCACCCACTCAATCCACGCATTCTGTTCCTCATAGCCGGTCTCGATCTCAAAGGCTTGCTCTAAATCTTTTACTTCAATTATTTTGACTCCCTGTCCTTCCTCCTTCTTGTCGTTCCTAGTTCCATTAGTGGGAGTTGCCCATTGGTCTATTGAGATACGGCAGCATTTAGTCCCGCTATTTTTCATTTTTACCCCGAATAACTCATTTCTTAGTGAACAATGCTTATTGCCTGTCTTGGTCCAGGCCGTGTGTTTTTCCGGTGATGTATACGGGGTTACAAGTTCCAGCCTTGCACGTTGAGGGGGAATTTCCATTAATCTGGGGAATGGATATGACCGGTGGTGCCCCTCTGCGATTGGGCAAATGGCACAACCTTTCCTGCCAACCCCCCCTTCGGTAATCACCCCCCTCTGTAATCAAGAGACTCCACCCTAAATTCCTTTCCATTCCCCGCTGACTCGCAGTCTATGAGGGTGCATAGATCAGTCCGTATTACCTGAGGGTACCGACTTTCTGGGATTGTCAATGTAAACAGATGACCATTTCCTTCCTCCCACATTATTAATAATATTATACATTGTATAGTCCATTTTTGCTGTAGTTTCTTCATATTATTTTAGTCCTATTTTCAGTGTCTTTTCAACCTTATCTCTAATGGTTCCTCAGTGGCCTCCACATGCCATTGTTCCTGTTCAGGTGGTGATTACACGGGTCCCTTTGTTCTGCTGTAATGAGTCCAACCTGTTTCCGCGGTTCGTATGGCAGTCTCTGTGGTTAACAAGACCAGGAACGGTCCGTCCCAAGTGGGTTGAAGCTTGGTTTCCTTCTACGATTTCACCAGTACCCAATTTCCTGGTTTAAATTTGTGGACTGCGAATTCAAGGGGAGGTGTCTGCGCGAGCAGTCCTTGTCTCCTGAGGAATGATAATGAGGAAGACAACGCCAGTATATATTTCTTTACATAGATATCTTTACATTCTGTAATGGGCAATTCTCCCATTGTTCCAAGGTATGGCAAACCGAGCAACATTTCGTATGGGGACAACCCCAAATCTTTTCTTGGAGCCGTTCGGATTCTTAGAAGGGCTATTGGTAAGCATTTTGTCCAGGGGAGCATAGTTTCTAGTATTATTTTTGACAAATGAGTTTTAAGGGTTTGATTCATCCTTTCCACCCGTCCTGATGAGGGGGGCGGGTGCCAAGGAGTGTGGAAGTCCCAATTTATCTCCAAACTTCTCATGGTTTCTTGTAAGACCTTAGAGGTAAAGTGACTTCCCCTGTCCGAGTCTATATTTTCTACCAACCCGTATCGGGGAATTATTTGCTCTAGAATGATTTTAGAGACTCCGCCTACGGTGGTTGTAGGGTAAGCTTCTACCCAACCCATAAGGTGGTCTACCAGGACTAACACGTATTTCAGCCTTCCCACGGGTGGTAGTTCAGTATTTGCAGCCTTCTCTGTAACAAACTGTCTCTCTCTCTCTCTCTCTCTCTCTCTCTATTGAAACAGTGACTCCAGGCATGTTGCAGCCTTCTCTGTAACAAACTGTCTCTCTCTCTCTCTGTCTCTCTCTCTCTCTGTCTCGCTCTCCCTGTCTCTCTCTCTCCCTGTCTCTCTCTCCCTGTCTCTCTCTCTCTCTCTCTCTCTCTCTCTGTATCTCGCTCTCTCTCTCTCTCTGTCTCTCTCTCTGTCTCTCTCTCTCTCTCTGCATCTCTCTCTCTCTGTCTCTCTCTCTCTCTCTCTCTGTCTTTCTCTTTGTCTCTGTCTCTCTCTGTCTCTCTCTCTCTCTGTATCTCTCTCTCTCTGTCTCTCTCTCTGTCTCTCTCTCCCCCTCTCTCTCTGTCTCTGTCTCTCTCTCCCCCTCTCTCTCTCTGTCTCTGTCTCTCTCTCTCTCTCTCTCTCTGTATCTCTCTCTCTCTCTCTCTGTATCTCTCTCTCTCTCTCTCTCTCTGTATCTCTCTCCCTCTCTCTCTCTCTCTCTCTCTGTCTCTCTCTCTGTCTCTGTCTCTCTCTGTCTCTCTCTCTCTCTCTCTCTCTCTGTATCTCTCTCTCTCTCTCTCTCCCTATTTCTCTCTCTGTCTCTCTCTCTCTCTGTCTCTGTCTCTCTCTCTGTATCTCCCTCTCTCTGTCTCTGTCTCTCTCTGTCTCTCTCTCTCTCTCTGTCTCTCTCTCTCTCTCTGTCTCTCTCTCCCTGTCTCTCTCTCCCTGACTCTCTCTCTCTGACTCTCTCTCTCTGTCTCTGTCTCTCGCTCTCTCTCTGTATCTCTCTCTCTCTGTCTTGGTTCGCTTCCCCCTGGTGGGTGTTTATTCTCCCAGTCGCATGCCTGCTCTTCTAATCATACCCCTTTCTTCCCCCGTGAATAGGATACTCATTATGGACATTAATTCGGTCCATGTGTATATATTAGGACCTAAGAACTGATCGAATTGTTCTGCCAGTCCTAAGGGGTCTTCCATTAACGTCTTCATCTCTTTTTTTTGAATGCTCTGACTTCTGAATTTAAAGGAGAATTTACAAATCCTACTTCTCCCTCTCCAATAGGGACTTCCCGAAGGGGGTTCATTTTTGTTATTTCTGGTTCCTCTCCCTGCCCTTTTGCGGATCTTAATTGCATTTTATTCTCTCCTTTTTCAGGGACTTTCTCTGATTTGCCTTTATTCATTTGTTGGTCATTTGACGAGTCATCGTCATTTGTCTTTTTCTTATAGTGGGGTGGCAAATTATCTAGGACGTCCCATTGTCTAAGAGGGGTGGTGGGAACGTTTTCGCCCTGTGGGATTAATGGATATATTCTGGTGGCGTTCCTGCTGGGAAGCCAACAACTCGCGTAACTTACTTCTTTATCGGAACAGGGTCTTTTATCGTTGACATATATATTCAAAATTTGGCACACCCAATCTTCGTCTGAACCGTATTTCGGCTAAAAGACTGAGGGTTTACGGATTGCTTCTTTTATCCATATGAATTGACAAAATTTTATCATTGTTTTCCTGCCCTTATTTTTTTGTACAACTCTCAAAATCCCAATTAACTAACATCCGACCCAATGGACTTTCTGGTGGGATATCCTTAGGGATTGTTTTATCGGCGCCGTCTCCTTGTTTTGAGTTTTTACTTCCCATTGTAATGTAATCAGCTTTCACTTATTTCTAAGTAAAGTGTCTAGTTATGACTGGTCCGTCAAACAATCACAATTTTGAAAGTACTTATATCATCAATCCGCCCATACACTTATACGGATGTCTCGATATTAACTCCAGAGTCCTTATATCATCAACCCGCCCATACACTTATACGGATGTCTAGATATGAACTCAAGTCAACAAGGTAATACTTAAAAGTTGTTTTTCTTACCTTGCTCCGTGCACAGAGTTGCCTGACTTTCACTTTCACGGCGTGCCGGCCACTATATTCCGTTATTTGCTTCTTCAGAATGACTACCCTAGGAACGTGTTCAGTTGACCGTAGATGACTACTCAAGACGAAGTACGAGACCGTTTAAATAACGGGACGCGTCTTCTCGGTTCCTCTTGAGCCGGCCCCGTCGATCAATGAAGACTATCCCGGACGAGCCCCCAATTGTGAGAAACACCGCTCACTTGATAATAATTTACACTTAGCCAAATTCTGAAGAAGTATTTTATTCAGTCGATCTTGCAAGAACGGGTGCCGCCTGTCAACATTAGCAGACACACCAAAAAAAACACAGCATTATTTCTTATATTCAATCTCTGAGAAACACACCCCGCCCTCTGCCTTGCTGGCAGTTTCCTTATCAGTTATTCCTTATTTGGACTTGTTATGTTCATTTTGGCTTCTGCCTTGCTTCGCCTAGCAGTGGTTTCTGTTAGATCCTGGTACATCCTTGAATCGTCAGCTAAAATGATTTAGAATGAGGCCCCCATCTCCACCTGCATCTTGTTATTGCAAGTTCTGTTCATTCCCGAAGGTCAGTCACGTACACAGTTACAAAAACTTTGACACTGCAGCTTACACAAAACTCCACTTGACATCTTATTTTCCCATCAAGCACTATTGTTGACATCTTATTTGTGAGCCAGTTATTCATGTAAAAACAACATAATCTGCTCATTTCTCACAGAAACAAATGGGTCTAGAGGAGGTGTAACTGGCAACGGCAGAACCATTATCAGCCCTCGCTGTTTAAAAACACGGACACGTGGGGTTATGATCCGTGTTGAATTCCAAGCTGAATCTCCAAGTCTGTTAAGTATTAGTTAAAGAAGTAAAAAGGTGTATATAGCCACACAAAACAGTTGGTTTAAAATGCCTCGTGAGATTGTGTTGAGACATCGCGATCTGGATCTCTCCCTCACTGGGCGGGATCCAGATTTACATATTTAAGTGATCTGTTAGGCTCACTTGACGATGACGGCACCAGATTCTTCCGAGGCACGGGATTGAATGCCTGCGCCTGGGAGACCTCGCCATCACACTGTTTAGAACTGGTCCATGCAAATATGGACCAGGGTTAACAGCACTTGGGGGCAGGGGGTCGGTGGGGCAGGGGGGGGGGGGGGGGGTTCAACAGAAGCCCCCGGATGGTTGGGCTTTGGGTGGCACCCTGGCACTTCCTGCTGCCACCCGGGCACCCTGGCAGTGCTGCCCTGACATGGCCAGGTAGCCTGGGTGGCACTTCCAGGCTGGCAAGAGCACTGCCAGGGTGCCAGGTAGACTGTGCCAAGGTGCCCAGGTGCCAGGTTGCCCATGACGGGGTTTGAACCCAGGGGCACCCTGCCCTTATGAGGGGGGGGGGGGAGACGAGGGTTTGCTTGAAGACCTCCGAACAGGTAAGTTGAACATATGGGGGGAGGGTCCAGAGGCCGCAGTGGGGGAGGGGGGTCAAGAGATCGGGGGCGGCATTTAAAAATGGCGCCCCGATCTCATCCTGCATTGACGAGCCTTCCTCGCCGAGGCGGAAAAAAACCCAGAGTCCCATTTGATAGTGGGGTCGTTCTTGGCACTGCAGGTGCTGAGACACATCCCACTAAACGCGTCAAAAGCGGGGCTCAGTAACCCCCCCCCCCCCCCCCCCGTTAAATCGCGACCGATGTGTCTGCTTGCGCTATTAAAAGACTCCGTCAATCGTTCTTTTGTTTTTTTGGAGAGATGGTGAACATGTACAGTTTCTGACCATCACAGCCTTTCAGATGAAGCATAGCTGTCTGAGTATATGGCCTCAAGCCCCTACAGCCGGTTCCTGGGTTGATGCAGTCCATAAAAGGCAAAGGGAGCTTACGGCATCCAGTCCACCTTTGGTTACAAATAACCGAGGTGTAGTGGGAGAAAGCGCAATCTTCAGTTCAGGCATGAGTGAGCTGACTTGTTGCTTAGTCTCAGCACACCCTAGTTGGCAGTTCTGCACCAGGGGGACTCCCCATCAAACGGAATAGTGACAGATTTAATACATGTATCAACACGCCTTGAATGCAATCGCAGGATTCAAGACCAGGGCCGCAGGTGTACGAAAGAGCTTCTTTTTGCTGCACTTTCCGAGCTATTTTACCTGAATACATTCTGCCTTATGGCACTGTGAATTCAGGAGTATAATTGCAGCGCAAGCGGTTTGAATAAGAAAATGTCGGGCAACACTCAGAAGCTCAGGCAGCATCTGTGGAAGGGGAGGGGGGGGGGGGTGGCAGGGACAGAGTTAACACTTCAGGTTGATGACCTTGCATGAGAACTGGAAGAAGTTAGAGATTTTATAATCAACGACTATGGCAATTTATGATTTGATAGTGACTGAGATCTCCTGCTCCCAATCCAGTCCCTAAGAGCATAAGACGGAGGAATAGAAGTGGGCCACTCGACCCATCGAGTCTGCTCCGCCATTCGATAAGATTATGGCTGACCTGACAAGTAGGCTTACATTAACACTGCAATGACTATAATCCTCAACTCCCGCCTTATCTCTGCTCGACTTCCTTACTGATTAAAAATCTGTCTGTTTCAGCCTAGAACATACTTGATGATCCAGCTTCTACAGCTCTCTGAGGTAAATAATTCCACAGATTCACGACCCTCCGAGAGAAGAAATTCCTCCTCATCTCGGTCTTAAATGGGCGACTCCCTTACTCTGAGATTGTGCCCTCTGGTCCCAGACTCTCCCACAAGGGGAAACAACCTTTTAACATCCACCCTGTCAAGCCCCCTGAGAATCCGATATGTCTCAATAAGGTCGCCTCTCATTCTTCTAAACTCCAATGAGCACAGGCCCAACCTACTCAACCTCTCCTCATTAGACAATCTCTCCAAATCCGCTTTCAACCGAGTGAACATTCTCTTGACTACTTCCAATGCCAGTATATCTTTCCTTAGATAAGGGGATAAAACTATTCACAGCATTCCAGATGTGGTCTAGTTAGTTCCTTGAATAGTTATAGCAGGTCTTCCCTATTTTTATTTGATTTGACTTGATTATTTATTATCACTGTAAGGTACAGTGAAAAGTATTGTTCTGTGTACAGTCCAGGCAGATCATTCCATAAATGAATACATAGAACATATTAAAATACATAATGTAAATACATAAAGATAAGACATTGGGTGAACCATTTGGAGTGTAGTGCTACAACTGTAGAGAATATGACTCGAAAGATCAGTTCAGTCCATACGAGGGTCGTTCAGTAATGGCGGGGAAGAAGCTGTTTTTGAATCTTTTCGTGCGTGATCTCAAACTTTTGTATCTCCAGCCCGATGGAAGAGGTTGGAAGAGATATTAACCCAGCTGGAAGGGGTCTTTGATTATGCTGCCCGCTTTCCCAAGGCAGCGGGATGTGTAGACAGAGTCAATGGATGGAAGGTGGGTTTTCATGATGGACTGGGCTGTGTTCATGACTCTCTGTAGTTTCTTACGGTCTTGGGCCGAGCAGTTGCCATACCAGGCTGTGATGCAGCCAGATAGGATGCTTTCTATGGTACATCGGTACAAATTGGTAAGCGTCATCGTGGACGTGTTGAATTTACTTAATTTCCCGAGGAAGTAAAAATGCTGTTGTCCATTCGTGGTCGTAGAGTCGACGTGGGTTCACCGGGACATTTTTGATGATGTGCACATCTAGAAACTTGAAGCTGTCAACCATCTCCACTCGACATCATTGATGCAGACAGGGGTGTGTACAATACTTCACTTCCTGAAGTTGATGTCCAGCTTCTTTGTGGGAGAGGTTGTTGTCATTGCACCATGCCACTAAGCTCTCTATCTCCTTTCTGTACTCCGACTAGTTGTTATATGAGATCAGACCCACTACGGTTTTGTCATCAGCAAATTTGTAGATGGGGTTGGAGCTGAAATTTGCCACACAGTGTATAGGGAGTATAGTAGGGGTTAAGTATGCAGCCTTGTAGGGCCCCCATATTGAGGACTATCATGGAGGAAGTATTGTTATTTATCCTTACTGATTGCGATCTATGTGTCAGGAATTCAAGTTTCCAGTTGTAGAGGGAGGAGCCGAGTGCTGGATTTTGGAGTTTTGATATGAGTTTGGCTCGGGATTATGATGTTGAAGGCGGAGCTGTAGTCAGTTATGTAGTATATTCCATTTCCTTTGAAGTTGATGACCAGCTCCTTTGTTTTGTTGATATTGAGGGAGAGATTGTTGTCATTGCACCATGCCACTAAGCTCTCTATCTCCCCTCTGTTCTCCAACTTGTGGAGAGGTTTATGGAGGGTATTCCAGACCTTGGGTCCAGGCAACTGATGGTGGAGCAATTAAAATCAGCGATGCTAAAGAGGCCAGAATTAACAAAGTACAAACATCTTGGAAGAGATTCTACAGAGCGGGAGAAGCAAGGCCATGGAGGGACTTGAAAAGAAGGCTGATATTTTGAAAATCAAGACGGTGCTTGAGACCAGGAGCCCATGTAGATGAGCAAGCACGGTGGCGATAGGGAAACAAGACTTGGCGTGATTAAGACACAGGGCTGTCGGGTTTTGGATAACCTCAGGCTTACAGAGGGTAGAATGTGGGAGAGCAGCCAGCAGTGTGTTGGAATAGTCAAGTCGAGAGGTGACAAAAGACATGGATGATGTTTTCAGCAGCAAATGAGTTGAAACGGGGCAAAGTAGGGCCATGTTGTGGAGATGGAAATAGGCGGCTCAAGAATGAGGATGGCAGTTCATCTTGAGGTCGAATGTGATACCAGGGTTGCAAACAGACTGGTTTAATCGCAGACTGCTGCCGACGAGAGGATTGAAGTGGGCAAAGGAGTTTGGAATGAGGACTAATCAGTCTTCCCAGTGTTTAATGGGAGGAAATTTCAGCTGATCCAGTCGCGGATGCCTGGTAGTTTCGTGACATTGGTGGAATTTATGAGATACATGTAAAGATTAATGTCACGCCTTCAGATGATGTCAAGGGCAGTGTGTCGATGAGAAATAGGAGGAGGCCAAGGATTGGCACTTGGGGGAACACCAGAAGTGGCAGTGCGGGAACAGGAAGAGAAGCCCGTGTCAGTGATTCTCCGAGTGCGATTAGATAGGTAAGAACGGGATCATTGGAGAGTAGTCGCACCCAACTGGATGAGAGTGGGGGGAGGAAGGTGTGGTCAACCCATGTCAAAGGCTGCTGACAGGTCGGGAAAGGAAGGGGTGGGAGATACTTCGGTCACAATCGCACAGGATGTCATTTGTGACTTTGATAAGGGCTGTTTCATTACTGTGGTCAGCAGAAACCTGATTGGAGGGATTCAAACATGGAGTTCTAACAAAAACGGGAATGGATTTGGAAGGTGACCACGTGTTCAAGGATTCTGGAGCAGAAAGGGAAAGCAGCGCCAGGGAAAAGGGGAATCAAGAGCTATAGGAATTGGATGGGAAAGCTGGAAGATCAGCCATGAGCGGATTGAATGGCAGAGAAAGGGCTTGAATGCCCCTGCTTCTATTTCTTATACACTAAAAGGGATTGGGAAGGTGGTGGCCAAGTGGTATTAGTAATGCAGAGAACCAGGGTGTGCTCTGGGGTCCCAGCTCGAATCCCACCATGGCAGATAGTGGAATTTAGCCTCAATGGAAAAAAAAATCAACTGCTGACCATGAAACCATTGTGGATTGTCGTAAAAACCCATCTGGTTCACTAATGTCCTTCAGGGAAGGAAATTTGCCGTCCAGACCCACACAGCAATGCGGTTGACTTTTCACTCCCCCCCCCCCCCCCCCCTCCCCTCCAAATGGCCGAGCAAGCCGTTCAGTTCAAGGGCAGTTAGAGATGGGCAATAAATGATGGCCCAGCCCAGCAACGCCCACATCCCAAGGACGATTAAAGAAAAAGAAAGGAAAGAATAAAAGGGGAAGACTGTGAAAGGCTGGAAGGCGGTATTTGGATTTGGTTCTCATGCCTCCTTCCTATTTTGTATAACCTGTGACGCTCACCGTGAATCAGTACATCGAGAGCAGAGGAACACACGAAAACAAACAAGAGGTTGGTAAAAATGACATTGTCAATTGACTTAACAGAGCATTTGCCTCATCCACGCTACACTTGCAGTCTGTTAATTGAGTGGGAATTAAAGCAAAGCATTTCTCAGATCACCCCTGGTGAGTAAACTCCATTGATACAGACAGAGAAGCATTGGTAATCAATAGGTGCTTAGAAAATGCCCATGCAAAATGTTTTGGCACCTAAGCGTGATTTGTACAATCGAATGTTCAAAAAAAGGTATCTTGAATTCTCGAAAGTGCAGTTCAAATAGATCCCTGTGAAGTGGCATGTTTTGGAAAAGTAACAAAATTGGGAATACACTCAGTAGAGTAAAGTTCGTAACAGAACGAAGACAAGAGATGCAAGAGTTACGGATGGTTAGAAAGAAGGTGGCAAATTAAGATAGCTGTGAAAAGAGGCAGCCAGGATTTGGGGGCATCACATAGTTGCATTGAAGGAAAGAAAGAGCTCTGATTTATATCGTCCCTTTCATGGCTTCGGAGCATCTCGAATCACTTTAGAGGAAATGAAGTGCATTTGAAATTCTTTCACCTTTGTAATGTGGGAAAGATAGCGGCCAGTTTGGTACCCAGCAAGGCCACACAAACAACACTGTCTGTTTGAGCGCTGTTGCTTCAGGGACAACTATTGGCCAAGCCACTGTGGGGAAGTTCTCTTTTCTTCAGATCGTGTTATTGGGATCCTTTACACGTAGCGGCATTATCTTGTGAATGAAGGCACTGGCACCGACATCTCAACACTGCTTTCCCTCAAATATCAGCCAAGTTTTCCTGTTCAAATCTCTGGATGCTAAAGCAATACAGTGGTGACCTGCACAGGACACTGCTTGAACCACGATTGGGCATTTTGGCCATCCCGTTATGGAGTGAGTACTTGAGCCACAGTCAAGGTTTTTCTTCTCCTGAGTGAAAGCAGTACAGAGAAAGAGTGAACCAGGTTAAAAAAGCAAAGGGCAATCTCGGGGAAATATTTCAAAATTGCTTGAGAAGCTTTGAGTGCAAGATTATTTATAGTGGGCAGCAAATTGGCAACAAGGGATCATAAAGTGAGAGTGAGCACTAAAAGGTTAAAGGGGAGGTCGCGAGGAATGACTTCACAAGAACAAGACTATGAAGCGCAATATCCCAAGAGGCTGTTCAGGCTGTTGTGTACAAGGAAAGACTTGCATTTATGTGACACGCTGCAGATGAAGCATTCCAAAGCACTTCACAAGCATCAAATTACTTTCAGAGGGCAATCAATGTTGTTATACAGGCAATTTAAGAGTGAATTACCAAAGATAAAGATTAAATGGTGCTGGAAAAGAGCGACAGAATGGGATTACGGAACCCTAGCCCAAACAATTGACATCTGCCTGAGATTTCCATAATTGTGATTTCATGGGATTTTTATTGTTTGTATTGAAATGTTCACAGCAAGAACAGATCTTACACTTTGTGCGGAATTGGGAAGTTGCACCTCTGACGCACTTGAAATTGAACTGGCTCGTTTACAGTTTAGGTTTTTCAATGAAAATCCTTTGCGTAATCACAAATGTAAAATCTTCCGTGAACGAGCCCCACTGGCAATAGAATGTCATTGTTTATTTTTTCCCCCGGATCTATTTAAGACTGGTAACTTGGTGCAGTACTATTAACGCAGCTGAGAGCTATCGGCCTTGCTCTGTGAGTGCCTGAAGATAGCTCCACCGCATGTTGAGCTTTGTGAAGAGAGAGGAGTCATGAAGTGATACCGATAGTTCTTGTGTCGGAGGAAGTGGATACTTGCCTGCACTGATTTTTTTGTTGACCATAGATTGACACATGGTCTAACTTTGCCGCTTTTCATGGTGCAATGACTGGGTTCGATATCTATGACGATGAGTCGGTTCGCTCAGTGATTCCATCTGTTTGGGTTGAAAGAGAGGACTCTTCTTCTGAGCGTGAGATACAGTATGTACATGCCATCACAGACAGTGAAGCACCAGCTCAATTTAATAATTGCTCAGTTGAGATTACAAGCATTTGAGTGTCGCTTCGCATCGCAGAAATATCTACGTTGAGCAACAGACTCTACCATTGTTATTTTTCAGAGATTGTGGGGTACTGTCAAGCCTTTCTTTCAACCCACAACACCTTTGCAAAGTGATTCCACTTGAAGCATGCGTTGCCCTTTTCCCCAAGACCCGGACTTGTGGGAACCGTTGGTTACCACCACAATTAGGGCACGTTTTTAAGAGGGTATCTGACCATGATGCGCTCTCTGGTATCTCATCATTATTCTTTTCTTTGGCCTTTTCAAGAACAGGCGGCACGGTAGCACAGTGGTTAGCACTGTTGTTTCACAGCGCCAGGGTCCCAGGTTTGATTCCGGGCTTGCCTGTGCGGAGTCTGCATGTTCTCCCCGTGCCTGCGTGGGTTTCCTCCGGGTGCACCGGTTTCCTCCCACAAGTCCCGAAAGACGCGCTTGTTCGGTAATTTGGACATTCTGAATTTGCCCTCTTTGTATTTGAACAGGCGCCGGAATGTGGTGACCAGGGGATTTTCACAGTACCTTCATTGCAGTGTTAATGTGAGGCTACTTGTGACAATAAAGCTTATTATTATTGTATTAACTCTTCTCCATCTCTGTTGCCAGTTGGTCTGTTATGTGCCTTGGAGATATGCAGAGTTGACATTTCAGTTTCTATTTTGAAATAGGAGCTTTATTTACAGTGCTTTTAAAATGCCTGCACTCACTTGCTGATTCTCCCAGATTTCTGTTTCACTGTAACCGTACCCAAGCTTGACTAATAGCACACAGAAAACAGTTAACAGACACACACAATCAAACACCGAACAATTAATTGAATACGACAACTTCCTTCTTGTGAAAAATCAATGATTGCCCTGTGGTGTTTTTTGGCACTGGGACCCTTGGGCAGTATCCATATGGAAGAAAGACGAAGTACCAAACAGGAGTTGTTTTCAATCAGTCAATCCTCCTCGCAATTAATTTAGAATATGCATGAAACACATCTCTCAGACTCATAGTGATTGAGTATTAAAATAGTACAATAAACGTTCTTGTCTAAGATGAATGGGTCAAGTATGATAAATGTCTTATATTTAAATTGGTGATTAATGTAAAAGCCTTATAAACATGCCACATTCAAACACAATTAGTATAATTAAATTCTGTCTGAATTATTTTGCATAATTTTCTTTTAATCTGGCGGAAGCCAGTCATTAAGATTTCTATGTTGCGCAGTGAGTGTTTCTCAGATTGCCTCTTTATTGCTGACTGAGGTGTCAATGATTTTAGAATGGTGGGTGTGTTTTCATGTAAATGCTTCGATACATTTCACGTTACATCAAATTTACAGCACGGAATTTTATTACTCTTCATATTTTGAAGGGGTTCAGTCGGGTAGATTGGAGACAGTGTTTCTACTTGTAGGGGAGATCAAACTGGTACAAAATGGTGGTGGTGTGTTACAGTTCACCCAGAGTCCAAGTTGCTGTGGGTACACGGGTTGCAGTCTGAAGCTATGGATAGCGAGGAGGCTTCAGCATTCTTTCCATCACATGGCTGGCCAGAAATCCCCCCCCCCTTTCCCCACTCTTACCACCTACCATTGGCCTGTATTAGAAGGATTTGCAGGTTGAGACTCTACCTTAATATAAAAGCAAAATACTGTGGATGCTGGGAATCTGAAAGAAAAACAGAAATTGCTGAAAAAACTCTGGCAGCATCTGCGTCCAATACGACCCTTCGACAGGGCTGAAGAAGAACTGTGTAAATCATGCAGTTGCTGGACTCTCATAATCAAACACCAAACAAATCAACACTACATCCCCCCAACCCTGACTAATCTCTGATCTCCTCACCAAGGCTTTCAGTCTCCCCTCCTCACCCACCCAAGACCTCCAAATTTCCATCTTCTCCGAGAGTCCTCCGCTGTTCCTAAGTCCCAGTCTCCGATTTCACCTCTTTCCTCTGCCCGTGCCCACAACGCATCCCAACCATCCGATCCTCTCCAGATCCCCTACCTTGCTATCTTCCATCTGCCGTCCGATCTTTTCCACGCTCTCGATCGGCCAGGAAATGGAAATAAATCATGCTAAGGCCTACGGGGAAATGGTTACCCTTAACAGTTGCTCTCTCTTTCTGTCTCAGTCACAAGTCATGGTGACCATGAAATTACCATCAATTGTTGTAAACACCCACCTGGTTTAATTATATCCTTTAGGGAAGGAAAGCTGCCATCCTTACCTGGCCTGGCCTAAATATAAGTCCAGACTCACAGCAATTTGGTTGACTCTTAACTGCTCCCTGTGATGGCCATGCAGACCATTCAGTTCAAAGGCAATTAGGACTGGGCAACAAATGCCGGCCCAGCCCAGCAACGCCCCAGCCCCATGAAATAATTTTTTTAAAATTGGTCTCTGGGGAGCCTTTGTATAAATGTAGCTTGAGTCTCATATTTTATTGTAAGATTATCATAGAATTTACAGTGCAGAAGGAGACCATTCGGCCCATCGAGTCTGCACCGGCTCTTGGAAAGAGCACCCTACCCAAGGTCAACACCTCCACCCTATCCCCGTAACCCCACACAACACTAAGGGCAATTTTGGACACTAAGGGGCAATTTAGTGTGGCCAATCCACCTAACCTGCACGTCTGTGGACTGTGGGAGGAAACCGGAGCACCCGGAGGAAACCCACGCACACACGGGGAGGTTGTACAGACTCCGCACAGACAAGAGACCCAAGAGGCGCAGAAGGGTGGGTGAGTAAATTTGCAGACGATACTAAAGTCGGGGGTGTTGTCGATAGTGTGGAAGGAAGTAGCAGGTTACAGAGGGATATAGATAAGCTGCAGTGCTGGGCTGAGAGGTGGCAAATGGAGTTTAATGTAGAGAAGTGTGAGGTGATTCACTTTGGAAGGAAAAACAGGAATGTGGAATATTTGGCTAATGGAAAAGTTCTTGAAAGTGTGGATGAGCAGAGGGATCTAGGTGTCCATGTACATAGATCCCTGAAAGTTGCCACCCAGGTTGATAGGGTGGTGAAGAAGAGGGATTGAGTTCCGGAGTCAGGAGGTCATGTTGCAGCTATACAACACTCTGGTGTGGCCGCATTTGGAGTATTGCGTACAGTTCTGGTCACCACATTGTAGGAAGGACGTGGAGGCTTTGGAACGGGTGCAGAGGAGATTTACCAGGATGTTGCCTGGTATGGAGGGAAAATCTTATGAGGAAAGGCTGATGGACTTGAGGTTGTTTTCGTTAGAGAGAAGAAGGTTAAGAGGAGACTTAATAGAGGCATACAAAATGATCAGAGGGATAGATAGGGTGGACAGTGAGAGCCTTCTCCCGCGGATGGAAATGGCTAGCACGAGGGGACATAGCCTTAAACTGAGGGGTAATAGATATAGGACAGAGGTCAGGGGTAGGTTCTTTACGCAAAGAGTAGTGAGGCCGTGGAATGCCCTACCTGCTACAGTAGTGAACTCGCCAACATTGAGGGCATTTAAAAGTTTATTGGATAAACATATGGATGATAATGGTATAGTGTAGGTTAGATGGCTTTTGTTTCGGTGCAACATCGTGGGCCGAAGGGCCTGTACTGCGCTATGTTCTATAAGCCGGAATCGAACCTGGGACCCTTGGAGCTGTGAAGCAATTGTGCTATCCACAATGCTACCGTGCTGCCCATTAATGCTTGCTCATTTAATCAACGAGACTACCTCCAACCCAGCATGATTTGGGCTAATTTCTGATGAAATCTGGCGGAGCATTTGACAAACGTGCATGTGTGTTTGCGCATGCGTGCGTAGTGTGTGCATGCGTGTGTTTGTGTATTTCATGCTCTGCCTCCAACACTCTGCCCTTTCGCAACCGGCGCGTTGCCCTTTGCCAAGGTTGGCCTGTTGCTGCCTCGGAGTCGAACTGGAGGGTGGGCACCCGGAGCCAGCGTTAACCAGCCTCCCAACGAAAAGGAAAAGTGCTCCTTCTAAATCGAGCCCAGCTGACGGCAGTGTGCGGAATCTGAAAGCAGGATCCAAGAAAGCAGCCGACCTGCTGTTCAAAATATGTAAATGTGAACCAGCATCTGCTGTAAAAATTCTCAATGAATGCAAATTCCCAGCTGTACTGCAAACACTGCTTAAATCTGCTCCATTGTGAGGCCAACGCCACAGCTCCGAGAGCCTTTGGAAAACACCACAAGTGTAAAAATATTCATACTGTTCCTCAGCACTCGCTAACTGTTTGGAAAGGGATTTTTCTAAAAACCCTTACTTCTGTTATCTATTTAACATTCAATTGCTGGCTCGCAGTTTATTGATTCCTTCTGGTAAAGCTCAGTTTGATTAGGTCGCATCTGTAAAAACATTACTTGAAGAATATCTGCGAGCAATTGAACTTGAACTCCAAACACTCGACACGCTGTTGAAGGAAATATATTAATGGGATTTGCATGCTTTTTTTTTAGCGTGCCAATCTTCATTTCAAGCTATAGCTCTTCATCGTCCTTTCTGCGTTCGCCCCGTTTAGATTTTCTTCCCTTCGCTCTTGACGATATAATGAGTTTTGCTTCCAAGGACCCAGTACCACCCCGTCACCCGCCCCTCACCGCCACCCACCTTCCCAGTAGCCACTAAAGGCAAGGGCCTGAGTCATGATGCGTGCTGCACTTTGCCTCATCTGCCCAAATGACAATCCCCCGAGTCCCTGCTGAATCAGGCATCTATTTTCCCTTCATCGTGCTGCAAATGATCCTAAATCACTACACCAGGTGGCAGTCTGTTGCTTTAAGCCAAGAGCCTGACAGACTCCTCAAGAAGGCTTCTGTTAAGGCCTTCAACAGATTATGCTCCGGTTACAGAGGTCAAAACACTTCAGACAGCACTCCATCAATCAATGCACAAACTCACAGTCTATCTCTCGGCAGGGAAAATAATAGAATATCTATTTATTTATTTTTCATTTATCCATTTATTTATCTATTTATTTTAATGCTCAAAGAGACTGGGCGGGATGCAAGGAACACAGAGTAAGCATGCAGGTGCAGCCAGCGGTTCAGAAAGCAGATAGCACGTTGGCCTTTATCGCAACAGGCGGCACGGTAGCACAGTGGTTAGCACTGTTGTTTCACAACTCCAGGGTCCCAGGTTCGATTCCCGGCTTGGGTCACTGTGCGGAGTTTCTGCCCCGCGTCTGCATGGGTTTCCTCCGGGTGCTCCGGTTTCCTCCCACAGTCCAAAGATGTGCAGGTTAGGTAGATTGGCCATTGTCATGGGAATGTCACTTTAAGAAATGTTTGTCTGCTCAAGTGGCTGCAGTGATGAGGGGCAGCATGGTAGCATAGTGGTTAGCACAATTGCTTCACAGCTCCAGGGTCCCAGGTTCGATTCCCGGCTTGGGACACTGTCTGTGCGGAGTCTGCACGTTCTCCCCGTGTGTGCGCGGGTTTCCTTCGGGTGCTCCGGTTTCCTCCCACAGTCCAAAGATGTGCAGGTTAGGTGAATTGGCCATGCTAAATTGCCCTTAGTGTCCAAAATTGCCCCTAGTGCCAGGTGGGGTTACTGGGTTATGGGGAGAGGGTGGAGGTGTGGGCTTGGGTAGGGTGCTCTTTCCAAAGAGCCGGTGCAGACTCAATGGGCCGAATGGCTTCCTTCTGCACTGCAAATTCTATGATCTATGATCTATGTCAGAGTGTGGGGGGGAGCTGAGCTCTGGCTCTGCTTTTTAGTTTCGCTTTGAGGAAAAGCTTGGATGGGTCTGTTTTTTTTGGTTTCGTTTTAGTTTTGGAGAAGCTGCAATGAGAGCAGGATGTGTGTGAATCTCTGCAAGCTTATGAATGTCCATTTGGTGATTTCAACGTGGTAACTGTTCTCAGTAGTGAAGTTAAACCTGATGTCTTCTGTGCAAAGGGTTATTTTTGTCTTATGGATGTTAAAAGGAAAGTTTAATTATTACTTGAGTGTTGTATTTTTTGGGGGGTGTATTTGAATTGATGGTTGCTGAGATGTTCACTGTATGTTTTAAAAAAGGTTAACTGAGTTCATAGAATAAACATTGTTTTGCTTTAAAAAATACTTTTCCATTTCTGCTGTACCACACCTGTAAAGTGGGCCGTGTGCTCCCCATACCACAATCTAGTAAAAGTCATGGGTCAGGTGATCTCCATGATACACTTTGGAGTTCTCTAAACCCTGGCCCATTACACCATGCTAAATTGCCCCTTAGTGTCCAAAAAGGTTAGGTGGAGTTACGGGGATAGGGTGGAGGCTAAAGTAGGGTGCTCTTTCCAAGGGCCAGTGCAGACTCGATGGGCAGAATAGTCTCCTTCTGCACTGTGAATTCTATGATCTATGATCTGATTGGACCACAGCAATAAAGAAGCCTTGCTGCAGTTGCACAGGGTTTTGGTGAGGTCAGGTCTGGGGTCCTATGCGCAGTTTTGGTCTCCACATTTTAGAAAAATATATACTTGCACAGGAGATGTACGGCGAAGGTTCAGTAAACTGGTCCCTGGTATGAGGGGCTTGTCCTGTGATGAGAGGCTGAGTAAATTGGATTTAGATTCCCCGGAGTCTAGAAGAATGAGAGGCGATCGTATTGAAACACGATTCTGCCGACCGGGAATCGCCGGCGTGGTTGCCGCGGCGCCGGTCGGGAGCCGTTGAAAGCGGCCCCCGCAGCGAGTCTGCGCGCTCGACAGGCCGAGCGCCCGCCAAGTTCCGGCGTCATTTGCGTATGATCCTACCTGGCGGGACCTCGCTGTTCTGACTGCGGGGCCGTCCTCGTCGGGGGAGCAGGGGGAGCCGATTCTGGGGCGGACCTCCACGGTGGCCAGGCCCCCGATCGGGGGCAACCGATCGGCGGGCGCGCTAATTCCGGGGGGGCCTATGTTCCTCCGCGCCGGGCCCCTGTAGGGCTCCGCCATGTTGCTTGCGGGCCGGCATGGAGACAGCCATGGCGCGTATGCGCGGACCAGCGGCGGGTCGGCTTTTCGGAGAATCCCGGCCTGGGTCTCTGGATTACTCGTTTAGCGAGTGCCAATGGAGGTTCACCAGAGCAATCTCTGGGATGGCAGGATTGTCCTCTGAGGAGAGATTGAGGAGACTGGGCCTGGATTGTCCTCTGAGGAGAGATTGAGGAGACTGGGCCTGGATTGTCCTCTGAGGAGAGATTGAGGAGACTGGGCCTGTATTCTTGAAAGTTTCTAAGAATGAATGGTGCTCTCATTGAAACTTCTGTCAGGGCATGACATGGTAGATGTCAATAGGATGTTCCTCTGGTTGATGGGTCTTGAAGCAGGTCACACGTCTCTCAGAATAAGACTGAGATGAGGAGGAATGTCTTCGCTCAGAGTGTAGTGAATCTTTGGTATTCTCTACCCCAGAGGGCTGTGGAAGCTCAATCATTAAGCATGGTCATTGCAGGAATTGATAGATTTCTTGATACTAAAAATGGCAAGGGATCTGAGGATAAGTGGGGAAAAGAATTGCGCCAAAGTAGATGATCAGCAGTCTGTTTGAATGGTGGAGCTTGATGAGCTGAATGGCCTACTCCTCCTGCGTTCTTATGACTCACATTGTATTTACGATCTTTGTGAAAAATATTTGACAAGCAGTTTTCTTTTTGGATTGGTCATGTGGCTGTACATCATTATGTGAAAGGTGACACAGTGATATGCTTTGAATTGATTTGCATCATCACTTGTCGCAAAGGCATCACAAAACTGTTGAGAACACCTCCTCAGTCATCTGGGCAATTGACAAAATCACTCCTGGGTTTGATCTCCCCGGGATGTGATGTCACGGTATGAGGCACATGGCCCTTTAATCAATTGCAACAGACCCAAAACATTTACAATGCATCTTCTTAATTCGTCCCACCACTATTAATCACAGTAGAGACAATACCTGGTGGTCGTTTCCACCCACTGGAGTGCTACATCAAAGCAGTCTGACTCAGATCATTCCATCCTCTGATTTAACAATAACAATAATCTTTATTGTCACAAGTAGGCTTACATTACATTAAGTGTGACTGCAACAGACTGTTGCTTGTCAAGATTGTTGGACATCTTCTCCAATCTTGGCAATGTTTGCTTCCTTTGTGCTTTTCAGGCACTGAATTCCAGGTCACTGAACTAAATGTTCCTAAATACATTCGGAAGCACAAATTGCTCCATTGTCCCCATGTCAGAGCAACTAGCGTACCAGGGGTTAAATCCTCCGCCTTGCTCCACCAGCAGCGGAGTTACCGATGAGATGGAGAATCCAGCGCTTGTCAAGAAAACTGAGTCGGCGCCCGTTTGCGACCCTCCAGCCCCCTCCTTCCACTGGCGTCGGGATCAAGGTTTACGGCCTCACACCACAGGAGGATGCCTTTTGGTCTTAATGACTCTCAGCAGAGTTAGCGGTCCGGGCACCGTAGTCTCCAGGCCTGCGTGATTGCCCGGTCCTTTGGGTCCGGAATCACGTGGGTGAGAATTACTACAGGCACGGACAAGCATGGCCCTGACACGGTGGGACAAGGGGCTAAACTCTTTAAAGGAGTTGCCCCAAAAATCAATTTCTGAGAGCCACCCTCCCCCCCCCCCCCCCCACCATGCCCACCCCACCTGCACCAGAACCCCGCAACCATCCCCCGCCAGAAGCCCCCCCCCCCACAAAGACACCCTAAATAGGGAGACCTCCCTAAAGACCCCCTAAATAAAGAGACCCCCCCCCCCCCAAGAGAGGGCATCAGAAAAGTGAACCCTGTTGGGAAGTCCCCCAGAAATGAGACCCCTAAATTTGCTTGGCGAAGGATTGGGAATCGCTTCCTGATTTCTGCTCCTGCAGTTGCCATTCAGCTATGGCGGGAGCACATTGCCATCAAACGGAGAATTTAGCCCCAATCCTCCCAAAGTATTGTCCTAAAGTCAAGTAAAGACTATGAACTGCCACAAGCAGAACTTATGTATTTTATTTTTTGTGCTCAAAGTGTTTATTTGAACGACGTTAACGTGTTTCCTTCTGCTTTGGGTGATTTTTCCCAATTTAAATTAATTCCAGCAGCAGGCTTTGGTGAATTTAAAAGTAAAGGATTACCTTTATTAGCACACAATTGTCCCAGATATTTAAACACACAGATACTAGCATACACACAAACAGTAGACATGTATGAACAGAAAACAAATAATGGAATGGAAAACAAATGGAATGATTTCTTTAACAGCAGGCCTGTAGCTTCTGAGATGAATTGGTGCTTTAGCTGAAATCGAGGTCTCCAGAGGGCTCTCCATAAGATGCGAGGTTTCTTATAATTAAATTGCCAGGAGGCGGAAATCACAGCTCCAGGGGGCTCTTCCAGAGAGCTGGCGCAGACCCATCTGGCCAAATGACCTTATTTCTGTGTTGTTGGCAATTTGTGGTTCTATACCTCCACTTTCCCTTCTACTCCCCAGATCCCTCAATTCCCTGAAAGATTGTAAATTTAGAAATCGTACTTTCTCAGCAGTGGAATAACCACCACCCCCGCAGGAAGAGAATTTCAAAGATTCACAACTATCTGAGTGGAAACATTTCTCTTTGTTTCGCTCTGAAATGATCGATATCTGAACCTGACACTGTGCCCACTGTGTTCCAGTTTGCTCACTCGGTGTAACAGCTTCTTAATGTCTACCTTGTCAGGTTCTTTCAGGATCTTATAATGAGATCACTTCTTATTCTTCTAAACTCCTGGGAGAATAGGACTAACTTCAGTTTCTCATCCCTCAACCTTAGCTATGCCATCTTCAAGGCAGGGCAATCTAGTTCTGCGAGGTCCCTGGGGGATGTGCGAGGCCCCTTGGGGACGAGCGACCATAATATGATAGAATTCTTCATCAAGGTGGAGAGTGACGTAGTTGATTGTCAGACATAGGGCATAGAACATACAGTGCAGAAGGAGGCCATTCGGCCCATCGAGTCTACACCGACCCACTTAAGCCCTCACTTCCACCCTATCCCTGTAACCCAATAACCCCTCCTGACCTTTTTGGGACACTCAGGGCAATTTAGCATGGCCAATCCACCTAATCTGCATGTCTTTGGATTCTGGGAGGAAACCGGAGCACCCGGAGGAAACCCACACAGACACGGGGAGAATGTGCAGACTCCGCACAGACAGTGACCCAGCGGGGAATCGAACCTGGGACCCTGGCGCTGAGAAGCCACAGTGCTATCCACTTGTGCTACCGTGCTGCCCAAGACGAGGGTCCTGAAACTAAATAAAGGAAACTACCATGGTATGAGACGTGAGTTGGCTGTGATGGATTGAGGAACATTGCTTCAAGGACTGACAGTGGATAGGCAATGGGAAACATTCAAGGGTGCATGGGTGAACTGCAACAATTGTTCATTCCTGCCTGGCGCAAAAATAAAATGGGTAAGGTGACCAAACCATGACTTACAAGGGAAATTAGAGATAGCATTAGATCCAAGGAAGAAGCATACAAATTGGCAAAAAGACAGCAGACCTGAGGATTGGAAGCAGTTTAGAATTCGGAAAGGAAGACAAAGGGATTGATTAGGAAGGGGAAAGTAGAGTAAGAGAGTAAGCTTGCGGGGAACATAAAAACTGACTGTAAAAGCTTCAACAGATAGGTGAAGAGACAAAGATTGGTGAAGACAAATGTAGGTCTCTTACAATCAGAAATAGAGGCATTCATAATGGGGAACAAAGAAATGGCTGACCAACTAAATACATACTTTGGTTCTGTCTTCACAAAGGAGGACACAAATGTCGTACCAGAAATGTTAGGGAACACCGGGTTCAGTGAGAGGGAGGAACTGAAGGAAATAAGTATTGGTAGGGAAAGGCGGTGAGAATTGAAGGATGATAAATCCCCAGGGCTTGCAAATCTACATCCCAGAGTACTTAAGGAAGAAGTGGCACTCAAAATAATGGATAGATTGGTGGTCACCTTCCAAGATTCTATAGACTCTGGAACAGTTCCTGCAGATTGGAGGGTAGTTAATATAATCCCACTATTTAAAAAGGGAGGTAGAGGGAAAACAAGGAATTATACACCAGTCAGCCTGATGTGGGGAAAATGCTGTAGTCCATTACAAAAGATTTAATAGCAGAAGACTTGGGAAAGCACTGGCAGGATCGGACAGAGTCAACATGGTTTTACGAAAGGGAAATCATGCTTGACAAATCTACTAGAGTTCTTCGAGGATGTAATTAGTAGAGTTGAGAAAGAGAAGCCAGTGGACATGGTTTATTTGGACTTGCAGAAGGCTTTCAAAAAGACCCATGTAAGAGATTAACGTGTAAAATTAAAGGGCATGGCACTGGGGTAGAGTAATGCGATGGATAGAAAATTGTTTGGCAGACAGGTAAGATGTGTCGGTTAGGTGGATTGACTATGCAAAATTGCTCCTTTAGTGTCCAAAAATGTGCAGGTGAGGTGGGGTTATGGGGTTATGGTGACATGGCGGTGGCGTGGGCCTAGGTAGGGTGCTCTTTAGAGGGTCAGTGCAAACTCGTTCAGCTGAATGCCCTCCTTCTGCACTGCAGGGATTCTATGAAACAAAGAGTAGGAATAAATGTTTTTATTTCCAAATGGCAGGCAGTGACCAGTGGGGCACTGCAGGGATCAGTGCTGGGACCCAGCTAACCACAATATATATTAATGATTTGGATGAGGGAACTTCATGTAATATCTCAAACTTTGCAGATAACACAAACCCGGGGGGGGGGGGGGGGGGGGGGGGGGAGGAGAGGTTAGGTATGAGGAGGATTCAGTGTAATTTGGACAAGTTGAGTGAGTGGGCAAATGCATGGCAGGTGCAGTTTAATGTGGATAAATGTGAGGTTATCCACTTTGGTTGCAAAAACAAGAAGGCAGATTATTATCTAAATGGCTACAGTTTGAGAGAGGGAAATTTGCAAAGAGACCTGGGTGGCCTTGTACACCAGTTGCTGAAATTAAGCATGTGTGCAGTTTTTGGTCTCCTTATCTGAGGAAGGATGTTCTTGCTAAGGAGGGAGTGCAGCAAAGGTATACCAGGCTGATTCCTGGGATGGCGGGATTGATGAATGAGGAGAGATTGAGTCGGTTTGGATTATGTTCTCTGGAGATCAGAAGAATAACAGGGGTGGGAGGGGGGGATCTCATAGAAACCTATAAAATTCTAACAGGACTAGACAGGGTACATGCAGGAAGGATTTTCCTGATGTTGGAGGAGTCCAAAACCAGTGTTCACAGTCTAAGGATACGGGGTAAATCATTTGGGATTGAGATGAGGAGAAATTTCTTGTGTGGTCGGCCTGTGAAATTCGTTACCACAGGAGGTAGTTGAGGCAAAACAGTGCATGTTCTCAAGGAGCAGTTAGATTTAGCACTTAGAGTGAAGAGGATCAAAGGATATGGGGAAAGTTAGATTAAGTTATTGAGTTGGGTGATCACCCATGATCATAACGAATGGCAGAACAGATTTGAAGGGCCAAATGGCCTCCTCTTGCTCCTATTTTCTATGTTTCTATACGTCATTAGGCCAAATGTTGAGGAAGAGCGAGGAAGACTAATCCAATCAGGAGTCAGTGAGCTAGTTGTTACAAGCGATTGGGAAACACCAATAGTTCCTGTATTGAAACATGATGGCTCAGTGAGAATATGTGGATATTTTAAAATAAGTTTTAACCCCGTATGGTGTGTGGATTATTATCCACTGCCGCTGATTTAAGACCGATGGAGGGTGTACCCAGAACCAGGGATCGCAGTCTGATGATATAGAGTAGACCATTTAGGACTGAGGTGAGGAGACATTTCTTCACCCAGAGAGTGGTGAGCCTGTGGAATTCTCTACCACATAAAACACTTGAACCCAAAACATTGTGTGTTTTTAAGAAGGAGTACGATATAGCTCGAGGGGCTAAAGGCATCAAAGGATAGAGGGGGAAAGCAAGAACAGGTTACTGAATTGGATGATCAGCCATGATCACAATGAATGGTGGAGAAGGCTTGACGGGCTGATTGGCCTCCTCTTGCTCCTATTTTCTAAGTTTCTAAGGGAAGTAAATCCTTCCTGTGGACTAAACTTTGATACACAGGGGAGTCGAGGGTTAAGGTGGCTGGATGTTCAGATAGGAAAGTGGAATTGGGATTATAACCATATCATCCATGATCTTACTGAAATAGACTCGGCTGAATGGCCTACTGTTAATAGGATCCAAGCCGGCCAGTGAAGTCCAAAGCAAGACAGGGAGCTTTTCTTTGTTGGAGAGTTTATTAACTTTTTCAGTCTCACACCTCTCCTTCCACTCAACCCGCCCGCCCAGTGTCCCAGTTATCAACTATTCGTATGTGCCCAAAGACAATTAATACCAACCACCTGTTTCCTATAATGATGTAACTGACATGAGAAAACCCTTAACGGTGAGATTGACACCTACCCCTGCTCCTGATACCTCTGTCTCCATGTTCTGAGATACAGAGATTAAAACTGTGCACTGCACTGCAGGCACAGTCTGACCAAAAGCCTGTACGATTGTAGGAAGGGTTTCTGCACTTCCGTTGCAATACAGATCAACCTTCCTAACTGCTTACTGTATCTGGATGCTAGCTTTCAGTGTTCCTTGTCTAAATACATTCAATTGAAGGAACAAAATCTTTCAATAAGATTTACCTGAACTCTTAGAACAAAGGGACTCACTTAGCAATCAACAGACTGCTGGGTCCTGCCCAGTGGGTGAAACCTATGGAACAGTAAATGAGGAAGGTAGAAAAATAAAGCAGCAAAAGATTAATGAGACCAGCTCTTTCGAAACTGACAACCTTGTCATCAAACATCCAGAAAAATAGAGAGCGCTGAAGCATGAGTGAAGGAAAACCTGTTCTTCGACTCCACGAAACATGGTAAATAGCAGATGGGTTGTTCAGCAGTGTGCGTGTCGCACCGCCGATTATGGAGGTGGTGACATTGCTCAAGGTGTGATGTGCAGAAATGGGTTTGGCACCATTGCTTCGCTCCAGAGGCTAGGCAGCAGAAACCCAGGTTTAGCACGTAGGGCACCTGCAAATGATGTGTCAGTGCTAAAATTAGCATCCCTTCCACCTCCTACATGCTCCCCCGCATGTAAATACTGGCTTATTATATAAATGAATATGCAATTTAAAAAAAAATTAATAACACCAACGACAGAGAAACTTCAAGAAACTTCTGTTGCAGTGCTCTCAGTCTTGTAAGGTCCCAACCCCCAAGCACCAATCTTTGTCAAGTAGCCCAGAGGAAGATGAGATTTTCACTTCCACAGTGCCTTTCACAGCCAATGGTGTACTTTGGAAATGCGGTCAATGTTGTAACATGCGAAACGTGGTGACTAATTTGCACACGACAACCTCCCACGCTGTAACAATGGCCACGTCACCTGTGATTTTTTTTTTCTAGGCCTGTTGGTTGAGGGATAAATATTGGCTAAGGCACCAGGGGAACACCCCAGCTTGCATTCGAAATGGCGGCATCCGATTTTCTTTTTCTCTGCACACCTGAGAACATGCCCCCGTTCAATGTCTCAAATAGAAGGTAGCATGTCAGACTCTGTAGCTCTCAGTGGTGTTTTCACTTAGACCTCTTGTCAATGGGCGGCACAGTGGCCCGGTGGTTAGCACTGTTGCTTCACAGCGGCAGGGACCCGAGTTCGATTCCCGGCTTGGGTCTCTGCCTGTGCGGAGTCTGCACGTTCCCCCCGAGCATGCGTGGGTTTCCTCCGGGTGCTCAGGTTTCCTCCCACAATGTCCCGAAAGACGTGCTTGTTAGGTGAATTGGACATTCTGAATTGTCCCTCAGTGTACCCGAACAGGCGCCAGAGTGTGGCGTCTAGGGGATTTTCACAGTGTTAATGTAAGCCTACTTACATTAAAGATTATTATTTTAAAAAATTATTGTATGCAAGTGATATGATGAGAGTATCCTTGTTGTTTGTAGGGCAAGGCGGGTCTTATGGAAGGAGTTTGAAGACCAGTTTGTCATCTGTGCCAAGAATGACTCAAAAACAGCTTCTTCCCCGCTGTTACCAGACTCCTAAATGACCCTCTTATGGACTGACCTCATTAACACTACACCCTGTATGCTTCACCCGATGCCGGGGCTTATGTAGTTACATTGTATATGTTGTGTTGCCCTATTATGTATTTTCTTTTATTCCCTTTTCTTCCCATATACTTAATGATCTGTTGAGCTGCTCGCAGAAAAATACTTTTCACTGTACCTCGGTACACGTGACAATAAACAAATCCAATCCAATCCAATGCTGCCAGAACAGAGGATAAGGTCATTCTGCTCATGTTTCCTGTCCCCGTATTAGCTCCTTAACTTGACTATCTATTCAAATCCAATTTCGCTTCCCTTTCCACGTATCTTTTCACACATGTCCAATTCAATTTCAAATTGTGTTATAATCTTGGACAGTTTTTCCCTTAAGAGCTATTTGTGGTAAGGTATTACATGCTTTAATAACCCTTTCAATACAAATCTCTTTGCTTCTTCTAATGATAATCCTGACTCATCCCCCTTTTTTGTACACACCAAGCTAACACCTCTGGCTTGCTGAAAACCTTTGGTAACTTTGAAAATCTTCATCCCATCACCTGTCCTGTTTCACTGGGAAAACCCCCAAATATTCAAGCCTTTTTATTTTTGGCTGAATCCGAAAATTATCCAACGCAGACGGAGGCCACTCGGCCCATCGTCTATCCTTATCTCATTCATTCCACTTCACTCCTCTCCCTCTCTATAGTCCTGCAAGTGTTTCCTTTTCAGGGAAATGTTCAATTCTCTTCTGAAATGTATAATTGAATCGATTTCTGATAGCCTCTCCGGCAGCGCATTCCAGGTCACAGCAACTTGCTGCAGAAACAAAAACATTGCCACAACTCTCCTCTTTTGCCAATTACGTTCTCCAGTTATCCACTATACCACCAGTGGAAACGGTTTCACCTTCTGCACTTCATTCAATCTCTTCATTATGTTGAACACCTTTCTTAAATCCCCCCTAAACCTTCCCTGCTTCGGGGAGAACAATCTTGGTCTCTCCACACAACTGGGGTTCATCCTCCCTGGTACCATTCTAGGATATTTCCTCTGCATCCTCTTCAAAATCTTCATAACGTTATCTCCACTGGTTCCTCCTGTTTCTTCCCTCTCGTTCCCTCATGGGTGGCCATCCACCTGACTTACTCTGTTTGACTATTCCTATTAATGGGGTGACTACCTCCTCGGATGCCTCTAATGCCTCTAGCCTAGATACTGTGGTGGATGTAGACAGCTGGTCTGGAAGCTCAGTTTGTCTTTGCCTCAGCCAGTGCAGTTTTCGGAAATGTTGCCCATTAATTTACCTCTTGGATGTTTGTGTGTCCAAGAATAAAAACATATGCATCACTATTGCGATCCCAGAGCAGACCCCAACAGTGGCTAGGATGCTGGACAGAAACGCCAATATTTTATTTCAATTTTGTAAGACTGAGGAAAGGATACCTCACAAAATAGGGATACGCCGCATTTAAACAAACATTATTCCTAACAGAGTATTAAAATATCCTTAACAGCTTTAACATCACACAAGTAAATAACTTACGATAACCTCTTGCACAATGCTAATCAATACAGTGACACAGTAACCCTTAACTGCTGTCTTTACTTCCACTCAAACAACAGAGCCACCTCGGGTCCCAATCCACTTTTAAATACAGTTAGCACTCAGGAACGCTTGCTCTACAGCAATGACATGGTACTCCACTTTGAAAAAGATGAATCATTTGAGACTGCTTGAAAGAAAGAGACCTGACCCTGTCAGAACAATGCAGGATCGGCAGCTGAACTCTTCAAAAACTTCTTTCATAGCTAGACCGCCAGCTCCCAACTAAAACCCTGACCCTCAACACCTGACTGCTTCAACCCTTGGCTCCTCCCATCAACTACATCATCTTACTAACAGAACACAATGTCTCCAATTAACTACTCCACGGGGAGCCCCCTTAATGTAAAGAGAAATCCATTAGCCCATACTTTTACGATGCTTTAATTGCACATCTGGCTCCCAAAAAGCCCAGCTGTTGTGCAAACCAGGATTTTTTCAAAACACTACTGCAGCAGCCATACACACACAAGCCCTGGCTTTTTAACCGTTACTGCACCAAATAATACAACACATATAAATTCCTACATTTACCACATCACCCCCGAATGTTGAAATAGACATCGGGGGTATTTCATCCGTGTGTTCTAACAGTGATGAAGGGATTGATCGCGGAAGCACATCATAAGTGGGGGACTGGCATTTCTCAACAGATAGGCAGCAGGCAGCTGCACCATTTCTGGGCTAAACTTGAATTGGACTTTCTTTCGTAATGGCATCTTATAATTACATTGTTTTGTGTTGAATTTATATCTCTGGAGCAAACAATTGGCGGGATCTTCCAGTCCCGTCTGCCCTGGCATCGGAAATCCCTCCCCAAGCTCGACGGATCTTTCGCTTGCCCATCGAATTCTCCATCCCACCCGTGGAGGGCAGGACTGAAGGAATTGACCAATATTTTTGCACTTTTCCCTTTCGCCTGTCCGCCCCATCGTACTTCACCAGCTCCTGGTGCTGCTGTTTCTAAGCTTCTGAATTTTGTGCTGCTATCGCATTGATCAGACCTTATCCTCACTGGCCTTGCCTGGGCTTAGAGATTCAGAATCACTTTTGTCAAATTCCCATTTCATTTGAAGCCATTGCCTGACTTTCTCTTGGCGAAAAGCCCTCAGATCCGTTTCTCCGCATCAAACAGCAGCCGCCCTCTGTCAGCTCAAAGTGAGCTCCACGATTATCCTCGCAATCTCTGGCTGGGGAGAGGGGAATAAACTCAGGCTCCAGCTCCTGACCTTAATCCAGAATCCACGCGGGAAAGTGTTTGCGACTGGACAGTGGGAGGCGACGGGCGTGGAATTTTTTTGATGCGCCCATAGTTGGGAGGACAGCGATCTCTCACTATGTCGGCTCACTTGTAAAGATCCACCATTTACTGAGGTCCCCGAGGTTACCACTAACGTGACGTGGCTCCAGCATGAATTAGTGAGCCTTTGAGAGAGGAGGACTGAACAATGGATGGGTTAACACATTGTGCGATGATGGTGGTGTGTTTGGGAAGGGTGCCCTACCTCATCACAATGGGCAGCACAGTTGTATGGGCAGCTTGTCACTGATGGGCAGCAAATATTGACCTTCCCAGTAAATATTGACCACCCCAAATCCCACAAATGTTTTTTTTTTAAATTTAGAGTACCCAATTCATTTTTTCCAATGAAGGGGTAATTTAGCGTGGCCAATCCACCTGCCCTGCACATCTTTGGGTTGTGGGGGCGAAACCCACGCAAACACGGGGAGAACAGTGACCCAGCGCCGGGATCGAACCTGGGACCTCGGCGCCGTGAGGCAGCAGGGCTAACCCACTGCGCCACCGTACTGCCCTTCCAAATCCCACACATTAAACAAAAACACAGCTACTAATTTGAAAAAGATCGGGGGGGGGGGGTTGGATTCTCCGTTTCGCCGGCAGCGCACCGCGAATTTCCCGGCGGCGTGGGCCCCATTGGCCGGCTAGTGGGACGGAGGATCCCGCTGTGGGGGTGGTGGCACACAGTACCAGAAAACAGGCACGGCGAGACGGGCAATCCCGCCCCCTTTACCTTTAACGCTACGCACATAATTAAGAATGCAAAGCAATTCCTTCAGCCTCTGGTGGAACAGGCCTGGAACATTTTATCCTTATTTATTGTCATTGGGAGCAATTGGCTTGTGGCAAGGGGTGAATCAGGCAGTTTAGCATTCCTCCACGGTGCACTTGTGCACAGCAAGGGATCTGCATTATATCTGCCTGTTGTGCTTTCAATAGACCTCAGTAAAACAAAAATAAACATCAGTGCGAACTTATTTCATAGCTTTTAGTGCCACACATGTTTACATTCTGTCCTGCAGATCTGGTGATTACAAAGCCACATGAATTCATCATCGCGTTGACCCCGATATTTGGCAGCGCAAAATTCCTTGCTGATAATCCAGGCTAGCGATTCAAACCCATCTTGCCTTCTGAATGTATTGCAAGCGTGATGGAATGCCACGAAAAGGTGTATCACTGCAATCCATGCATGACTGCCATATTGAGGAACCTCATCTCCACCCAAGGCCTCCGCTTGCTCAGCCTCCTGTGAATCAAGCAGACCTGTTAATATTTCTGCACACCTCCATCCTCTCTCTCTCAGCACCCCCTAATCCAATCCCTCTTTCAACAGCATTGGCTAACCTAAGATTTTTAGCAATGCAAGTCACAGCAGGTGGGCAACAGTTTGGGTGGAGGGGAGAAATTAAAGATACAGACGCACGGCGTTTTTTTTTTGTTCCGGGAATCTTTTTTAGAAATGAACTGTTTTAAGGCAAAGAAGCAGTTACTAATTCAACACAAAATAACGTAATTATGACGGCATACAGCATCTGATTTAAAATTGCAGCACCTACAAATATGGTCCCATCAGGGAAACAGAAATTCAATCGCAGAATCTCTGCCATTCGGCCCATCAATTCTGCACCGACTCTCTTAAAGAGCACCCTACCCAGGCCCACACCCCCACCCTTACCCTGTAACCCCGTAACTCCACCTAACGTTTGGACACTAAGGGGCAATTTGGCACTGCCGATCCACCTTACCTGCACATCTTTGTGCCGTGGGAGGAAACCGGAGCACCCGGAGGAAACCCACGCAGACATGGGGAGAACGTGCAGATTCCGCACAGACAGTGACCCAAGCCGGGAATCGAACCTGGGACCCTGGAGCTGTGAAGCAGTTGTGCTATCCACAATGCTACCGTGCTGGTAAGTGCAAACTCCACACAGGCCGTCGCCCGAGGCCGGTATTGAACCCTGGCCCCTGGCGCTGTGAGGCAGCAGTGCTAACCACTGTGCCACCCTGCTCGTGTAGTTCAATAATTACTGCATTGCCTATTCACTGAATAAAGCAGGCCCCTGTACGCTTTTGCAAAATGTACTTCCACCTCCCCATGTCCCTTCATCACAGACTGAAACATCTCTTGCCAATCTGCTTTTACCAATTTTTGTAGGCAATGCACCCTGTGCCCGTTTTTGCGGGGGGAATTTATCACCTTCAGAAAACAGGGAATGCCGTGAATTTGTGCGGCCGCAGCACTGTTTCTGAACCGTTTTTATTGACGCGAAAGCGAGGGCGCATTGGCTTATTGTTGCTGTTGTGTCTCTTCCCGCACCGAGTGGTACACGCCTGTTCCCAAAGCAAACCTTTTTTTTAGAACGGGTCGCTAGCCTGTCGGCAGAGCTTGAGGAGTGTTACTCCGCATCAAACATGGCTGACCAGGAGTCTCTTCCGCTCTTACCGCCTGCCATTGGTGTGTGTTGGAAAGATTTTGCAGTTTGACACTCGATCTGTTTTGGCTGCATTGTGAACCCACCTTCTTGGGCCATCCAGCCCTTCAGTGTGACTCGAACTTTGGCTCAGAGGCAGGGACAAGTACTCACTGTGCCACAAGACCTCCCCCTATCTGCTTACGGCAGCAAATTTCCCAGCACTATTTGAAGAACAGTGAGTCCTTTCAACGCTTGGCCAACATTCCTTTCTGAACTCCACCTCCTTCAGGTACCATACCCCAAGAGGGCGTTGGGGACCATGAATTTCCATTGGCTTTCTCCTTGATCGTGCTTGGCAAAGCACTGCAGTATTTTGCTGTAGCCTTGCGCAGTCTGGCTGACCAGAAAAAACTCTCCGTATCTTACTGCCTACCATCAGGGGTATTGAAAGGGCTTAAAGGCTGACAATCAAGCTGCTTGGTCACATAAGTGTTGGGTCGGGTTGCTGGGTTGTGGGGATAGGGTGGAGGTGTTGACGTTGGGTAAGGTGCTCTTTCCAAGAGCCGGTGCAGACTCGATGGGCCGAATGGCCTCCTTCTGCACTGTAAATTCTATGATAATCTATGATAATGAGTCTTCCATGGACATCAAGTCCTGAAGTGGGACTTAAACCCAGGGGCGGTGGCATAGTGGAATTCTCACTGGACTGGTAATCCAGACACCTGGGGTAATGTTCTGGGGACCCACCATAGCAGCTGGTGAAATATGAATTCAATAAAAAAAAAATCTGGAATTAAAAGTCTAATGATGACCATGAAACCATTGTCGATTGTCTCAAAAACCTGTCTGGTTCACTAATGTCCTTTAGGGAAGGAAATCTGCCGTCCTTACCTGGTCTGGCCTCCATGTGACTCCAGACCCACAGCAATGTGGTTGACTCTTAACTGCCTCCTCAAGGGCAATTGGGATGGGCAACAAATGCTGGCACAGCCTGTGACACCTACGTCCCATGAACGAATAAGGAAAAAGGTAGGGACGCCCACTGCGTCGCCACACCTTCCATTTCCTGAATTAATACCAACTAAAACAGATTAACTGGTCAACCATCTCATAGCTTTTTTGCTTTGTAAAATTGGCTGCTGGATTTGCTTGGAATTCAGAAGAATTGTGCCTTACGAAATCTCTGAGAGCTGTAACAAGTCCTGTTCTATTATGATCATTCCTTTGTGTTAGCTAATGTTGAGCTAAATCATCACAGCGGAATCAGGGGAAAACAAATCTATTTTAATACCATTTTATTATGTTTTATTATGTTTTATTCAGCGTACCATTTGTAATTTGGTAATAAATCTTTGTCTTGGAAAAGAGAATGGGCGGCACGATGGCGCAGTGGTTAGCACTGCTACATCGCAGCTCCAGGGACCCGGGTTGAATTCCGGCTTTGGGGGACTGTGTGTGTGTGTGGAGTTTGCACTTTCTCCCCAGTGTCTGGGTGAGATTCCTCCGGGTGCTCCGGTTTCCTCCCACAGATGTGGTTAGGTGGATCGGCCATGCTAAATTGCCCCTGAGTGTCCAAAAGATTAGATGGGGTTTACTGGGTTACGGGGATTGGGTGGAGGCGTGGGCTTAATTAGGGTGCTCTTTTCAAGTGCCGATGCAGACTCGATGGGATGAATGGCCTTCTTCTACACTGTAAATTGTATAATTCAATGATTCAGTTGACTTTCACCAGCACCGCCCCCCCCCCCCCCCCCCCCCCCCGCCACTTCCCATAGGTAAGCACCACTTCTATTTCAGGATGTACAGGAAAGTCCAGTCCTCATCAGCCTCCTGCCCCCCCAGACCCACACATTCTCAATTTACAGAGATGTCTCGATTGATAGATGATTTTACACAGCTAAAGATTTTAGCACAGAGGGAAGCCATTCGGCCCATCGTGCCCACGCCGGTCAACAAAGATCTGACTACGTTCATCCTACTTTTCAGCGCTTGGCTCATAGCCCTGGAATTTCCAGCAGGGTAGGTGTCATTGGGTAACAACCAGGAGCCCAGAGTGATTTGCATGCTTCCTGGTTGAGGAGCCCCCGGTTCCAAATGCAACACCGCGCATGCTGCTCCTGAAGATTAGCTATCTTAAACTGAATACAGCGCCTGCTTGATCTGTATGACACAGTACCGCACAGGCCGGTACACTGACTCTCTGACTCACACACATTGCTGAGGGGTGTCTGGAATGTTGGCAAGTGCGAGGCAGCACCACTGGCTGGAACTTAGAACATACGGTGCAGAAGGGGGCCATTCGGCCCATCGAGTCTGCACCGACCCACTTAAGCCCTCACTTCCACCCTATCCCCGGAACCCAATAACCCCATCTAACCTTTTTGGTCACTAAGGGCAATTTATCTTGGCCAATCCGCCTAACCCGCACATCTTTGGACTGTGGGAGGAGTCCGGAGCACCCGGAGGAGACCCACCCAAACACGGGGAGGACGTGCAGACTCCGCACAGGCAGTGACCCAGCGGGGAATCGAACCTGGGACCCTGGTGCTGTGAACCCACAGTGCTAGCCACTTGTGCTACTGTGCTGCCCCAAGTGTTGATGCATTTAGAGATGGTGTCTACGGCCTCAAGAAAAGGGAACTGGAAATTACAAAACTCGGGGTATAATGGCTCATGTAAGGTGTGATTCTGCGATTGGGCAGTATAGCTGAACAATTCAAGTGATGATAAGAATTTCACTTATGTCACGAGTAGAAGGTATCTCCTCTCTTACTGCCTCCAATCGATATATTTTAAATGGGAAAGGCATATTTCTTCTTACTCTTGGAGGGTGTGTTCTATTTAAATAATTCAGCAGCAAGCTTTTGTGAGTTTAAAATAAAGAAGATTATTTATTCTTATATACTTACCCTAAATGCAAAATCACATACTCAGCCACGTGCACAAACACACACATGCACACACAGGCACGCACGCATATGCACACACACATGTGCATGCACACACAAGGACACAAACGCATACACATGAATGTGCATGCACACACGCATATACACATACTGACTGGATACTGATAAAGACAGGATGTGGGATTCTCAGTCCTGCCACACCCTTTTTCTGCTGCGGTGCTCCCCTGCTGCCAGTGGGATCCTCTGTCCAGGCAGCCAGCCAATGGGGTTTCCCATTGTGGGCACCCCCACGTCTTCGGGAAATCCACGGGTGTGAGCGCGCTGCTGGTGAAGCGGAGGATCCGGCCGATGGAGAATCCAGCCCAGTGCATTTTTACAGATGAGAGTTAATTCAGTCTCGGATTTATGATTCCCAGTCTCTCCTGTGGCTTCTTGAATGGATTCCGTGGTTTAAAATTGAAATGAGGGACTTGTAAAGAGAAGGATTCACAACAGGTTGCAAAGTTTCTTGGTCGTCGAATATCTATAAGGTTGGTTCTCAGGTGAACTTTGAAACTGGGACAGGTTTGGTACTTTGGCTGCTTGATGACCTGCAGCTAGTTTCGGGCTCTGGTTCTCCGACCGACAGTGACTGATGGTTCTAATGAATCTGTTGGGCCTTGCAGTAATGAGGGTGCAGTCGTGTTAAACCGTTGTGATCAAATGACCTCTGGGTTAACATGTATGAGGTCCATTCAGTGCAGTTTAGATGGAGGAGTCAATCGCGATACAATGGGAAGTAGGTGGTGGCCACTGAGTTTTGATTTTCCCCTTTTTCCAGTGTGAAACATGGAGACGGGCAGTCAGGAAACTCTGAAGCCTTTAGCTGTTTGGCCCATCCGCCAAGAATGAGGGGTGGGATTCTCTGACCCCTCCCCGCCGGGTCGGAGAATCCCCGGGGAGTGGTGTGAATCCCGCCCCGCCGCTCCAACGCCAGCTACTGTATTCTCCGGTGCCGGTCTGCAGGCGGGGGTGGGATTACGCCACGCCAGTTAGGGGGCCGTTGGCAGCGGTACCCCCCCCGGCAATTCTCCGGGCCGCGATGGACCGAGCGGCCGCGCGTTCCCGGCAAGTCCCGCCGGCGTGAAATGGACATGGTCTATCCTGGCGGGACCTGGCTTGGAGGGCGGTTAGCGGAGTCCTCGGGGGGGATCCGGCCCCAGGGGGAGGCCCCACAGTGGCCTAGCCCGCGATCGGGGCCCACCGATCAGCGGGCAGGGCTGTGCTGTGTAAGGCTTTGCCATGGCAGGCACGGAGAAGCAACCCTCTGCGCATGCGTAGGAAACACGCCGGTGGTTCTGCGCATGTGCCAACTCGCGCCGGCCCACGGTGGCCCTTCGGCGCCAGGTGGCGTGGCGCTAACCCCTCCGCCGCCAGCCTAGCCCCCAGAAGTGCTGAAGATTCCGCAACTTGCGGGCGGCCCAACGCCGGAGTGGTTCGCGCCGTTCTTGGTGTCGTCATCGGGCCATCCGGCCAGTTGCAGGAAAATCCCGCCCTTCATGTGTGAAATCCGCAAATGGCTATGAGATCCCCTCACCTATGTCCATATTAATTTAGGCATTCACCAGAATGTAGTCCAATTGTCCAACCTAAATACTGAATGCAACAAAGTAAGCCAATCAGGTAACTCCTGAATTGTAGCAACAAAGTAAGCCAATCAGGTAACTCCTGAATTGTAGCAACAAAGTAAGCCAATCAGGTAACCCCTGAATTGTAGCAACAAAGTAAGCCAATCAGGTAACTCCTGAATTGTAGCAACAAAGTAAGCCAATGAGGTAACTCCTGAATTGTAGCAAAGTAAGCCAATCAGGTAACTCCTGAATTGTAGCAACAAAGTAAGCCAATCAGGTAACTCCTGAATTGTAGCAACTGGCGTAATGCAGCACAAAAATAATAAAATAAATAAAGGTGACAGCCAGTTGTCTCAAAACCAGCTCCCAGAACAACAATGTGAGACATAAACGCATAAAAACAAAGGAGCAGGAACGTCCATTCGCCCCCTCGAGCCTGCTGCGCCGTCCAATAAGATCCGGGCATAGCGTCAGCTCCACTTTCTTGACTGCCCCGCACATAATGCTCAACTCCCTTACAGATCAATGAATGCTCTGTCTAACATAGCCTTGAATATGTTCAATGACCTTGCCCCCACGCCTCTCTGAGGTGGAGAAGTCCAAACATTAATGGCTTTCTGAGAAAGAAACGTTCCTTCTCATTCTTGTCTTAAATGGGAGATCATTTATTCTGAAAATGTGCCCCCTCCTTCTAGATTTCCCCACCGGGTTGCGGGAGTGGGGGAGTGGGGGGTGGGTGTGGGGGCGGGGAAGCTTTTTCTCTGAATTTACCCTGTCGTGCCCTGTCAGAATCTGATATGTTTCAAGTCGGTCACCTCTAAACTCCAATAAATATAGGCCGAATCTGCTCAGTCTTTCCTCCTAAGACAAACCTTTAATGGTAAACACATAGCTTTGTTTTGATGTATTGGTGGTTGAGGGATTTCCATTGGCCAGGACACCAGGTGGTGCTCTTCTTCGTAATAATAATAAAAACAATCTTTATCGTCGCAAGTAGGCATACATTAACACTGCAATGAAGTTACTGTGAAAAGTAGTGCGATGAGATCATTGATGTCCACTTGAGTGGGCAGATGGAGCCTCTGTAGTGCTTAATGGTTCAAGTGTTCTGCGTTTGACTATGCTAGTCTGATAACTGATCTGTGCTCACAGTGCTCGATTGGTTAAGCCTGGGTGTGGACTCAGCAAAGCAAATAAGACGCCACAGAAGCTACTCACAGCTCGAGCGGGCGCAGACCTTTTGAGATTGCGGAGATATTTAAAAACCCTTGTAAATATACATGTTGTGCATTTAGAAGCTAGCGTCATCCCAGAACTGCTCTGTGAGGCGTAAATTATACAACAGCCTTGGCTTAACATCTCCTCCGAAAGACATCACTGCCTACGGTGCAGCACACCCTCGGTGCTCAGCACCCAGAGGCGAGAATGGTAACAACTGAGGCATGTCCAACATCACACACTTGCTAATAATAAACTGATACTCGTCTGTCGCATTTGCGATCCTCCAGTTTTGCAGGGTCCTGGAGATTTCCTCCCTCTATTTCCTTCGCACTTAGCTTCAATTTGCATTTCTTGCAAGTACTCCGGAAACTGCTGTTAGAATCTCGCAGCTGATGATCGCAAGTTGCCTCTCGCTCCCTTCCCTGTTATTATTAACAATTTAATGATCGATCTGTTACTTCTATAACATATGTATAATGTCATTTTTCAGTTTTTCTGGAAACCGTGAGGGAAGAAAGGACGTTTACTGTAGCAAGAATTTTCTTTGAGAAAAAAAATGCTTGCTTCTTTGTTTCAAAGGGGTGTCAGGTAACTTTCGGAGACAGCGCTGTCAAGGATCGACCTGAGATTCCAGCAATTGGAGAGTAATTCTGTCTGACAGCAACTCGGGTGAAAAACAAAGGAAGGTTTAAGATTACTGAGTGTGTTTCTTTAAGTTTTCCAACGGGAATGGGTGGGGTGGATGGAGGTGGGATGAAGGCCTTTCGGCATTGGTACAGCTCAGTCCTTAGCTGGTGAGCATAAAGTGCTCAGTCTTCCTGCGCTGCAGTTGTGGGGACCTGGCAGCGGTTAGGAAGCACCCAGCCCCCTTCTTCCTTTGGTATTGCTGAAAATAAAGAGACCTGTCAAAGCTTTTCATTT
Organism: Scyliorhinus torazame; assembly: GCF_047496885.1. Lineage (NCBI taxonomy): Eukaryota > Metazoa > Chordata > Chondrichthyes > Carcharhiniformes > Scyliorhinidae > Scyliorhinus > Scyliorhinus torazame. Next base: position 383,930,200 of record NC_092708.1, read on the forward strand.
TGCACTTAGCAGGACACTTGGCAAGAATACTGACAGAAAGGGGACAGCGACCAGTAATGGCGGCCAGAGTTGGGGGGAAAGTGAGTTGAATTGCAGCCTGCTCCCACTGGAACCCACAGCAAGGGGTCGCAGCGAATTTGGAACAGATTGGAATTCCTGCAATGTGTCCTGATGAGTGGAAAACGAAAAGCTTTGACATGTCTCTTCTTTTTCGCCAATGTCCATGTTCTGTACTGCAAAGTGACTATTTGTATCCCGTCTTCCTTTGGTGATTGCGGCTATCCCTGTTTCCAACCAGGGCTGTGCGTGGTGTGAATGACCGCCTGGAAACCTGTAACAGAATCGCAAGGGAGTTTGATCAAAGGCATTGGGTAGTTCCAGCTGACTCGCTTAGACCCCTCGCTGTGGGCTCCAGTGGGAGCAGGCTGCAATTTAACTCACTTGTTCCCCACTTTGGCTGCTATTACTTGTAATTATGAATCATTATCTCTTGTCTTTTTTTTTTCACCAGCCACAATCCGAGGAGTGATTTACATGAATAGAATTCTGATTTTGAAGAGAGCGAGTGTGCATGTGTGTGAGAGAGAGATAAAGAGGGACATTCGAGCGGTGCAATTCAGAACATCATATTGCGAATGTATCCCTTTGTCACAATTTTTCTATTATTATGAACTCAGCTATAAAATTATAGTAATGAGCTTGACAGATATTTATAACTACCACCCCACACCCCCCCAACTCCCCCATTTCTTCTTCCCAGAGATACTGGTTCTTGGCACCTTGCAATGACTGACTGCATCTGTATAGTATGATTGAGGTTGTAATTTACTGTACACTTGCAAACATCAGCTTTAGTCACAGATAATGCAGAACCACACACCAAGAGGTCACTCTTTCATGAAGGTAATTCTTTGGGGAATGTGCTCACAGATGCAGAGATTGGCCAGCGACCTGAATGGTCCTTTTTAAAAATCAGTTCTGATTGTGAGTCCTCGTTAAACATCATTCCTGTTTACTTACAGACCCATCTGTAATGGGTTATATCGCTGACTGATTCCTATCCCCCGTGACCTGCGCACATCACCGAGCGCAGGACAGCAATAGTTTGGAAGCTGAGTGGTTCGAAGAAGTCCGGAAGAAAGAAGTTGTATTTACTTACTGCCTTTTTCTAGCTTCTTAAGCCCCTTTGTAGTCAATGGAAAGTCTCAACTTTGAAGTACAGTTGTTGCTGTAATGTGGGAAATGCAGCCGCCAATTTATAGAGTCATAGAGTGACCAAGGTCGACAGCACAGAAAAGGCCCGTCAGCCCATTGTATCAATGTCAACAATAACCATCTAACTATTCTAATCCCATTTTCCAGCACTTGGCCCATGGGCTTGAATGCTTTGACACATCCCAAATGCACATCTAAATACTTCTTAAATGTTATGAGGGTCTCTGCCTCCACCACTCTTTCAGGAAGTGCGTTCTTGGCAAAAAGGATTTTTCCTCACATCCCCTCTAAGCCTCCTGCCCAATCTATGCCCCTCATAATTTTATACATCTCAATCATGGCCCCCTCAGTCTCCTTTCGGGGCAGCACGGTAGCACAAGTGGATAGCACTGTCGCTTCACGGCGCCAGGGTCCCAGGTTCGATTCCCCGCTGAGTCACTGTCTGTGCGGAGTTTGCACGTTCTCCCTGTATCTGCGTGGGTTTCCTCCGGGTGCTCCGGTTTCCTACCACAGTCCAAAGACGCGCAGGTTAGGTGAATTGGCCACGATAAATTGCCCTTAGTGACCAAAAAGGTGAGGAGGGGTTTTGGGTTACAGGGATCGGGTATAAGTGGGTCGGTGCAGACTCGATGGGCCGAATGGCCTCCTTCTGCACTGTATGTTCTATATTCTATGTTCCTCTGCTCCAAGGAAAACAACCCCAGCCTGTCCAGTCTCTCTTCATAACTCAAACCCTCCCGCATGCAACATCTTGTTAAATCTCCTCTGCACCCTTTCCAGTGTTATCACATCCCTCCCCCCTCTATAATGTGGATTCCAGAATGGCACACAATACTCTAGCTGTGACTTTACCAGCGTTTTAAACAGTTCCAGCATAACCCCCAACTCTGCGCCTCGGCTAAGAAAAGCAAGTCTACCAAATGCCTTCTTAACCACTGTATCCACCTGCTTTGCTACCTTAAGGGACCAGTGTACATGCACACCAGGATCCCTCTGATCCTCGGTGCTTCCAGGATCATGCCGTTTATCATGTATTCCCGTGCCTTGTTTGTCCTGCCATGTACACCACCTCACATTTATCTGGATTGAATTCCATTGTACCCAGCAAGCTCTCACAACAGCAACCAAGGGACCTTTGTTTAAGAAGGGTAGCAAGGATAATCCAGGGAACTACAAGCCGGTGAGCTTTACGTTAGTGGTAGGGAAATTACTGGAGAGAATTCTTCGAGACAGGATCTACTCCCATTTGGAAGCAAATGGACATATTAGCGAGAGGCAGCATGGTTTTGTGAAGGGGAGGTTGTGTCTCACTAACTTGATAGTTTTTCGAAGAGGTCACAAAGATGATTGATGCAGGTAGGGCAGTGGATGTTGTCTATATGGACTTCAGTAAGGCCTTTGACAAGGTCCCTCATGGTAGACTGGTCCACAAGGTGAAGTCACACGGGATCAGGTGTGAGCTGGCAAGGTGGATGCAGAACTGGCTAGGTCATAGGAGGCAGAGAGTCGCAATGGAAGGGTGCTTTTCTAATTTGGAGGGCTGTGACTAGTGGTGTTCCGCAGGGATCAGTGCTGGGACCTTTGCTGTTCGCAGTATATATAAATGATTTGGAGGAAAATGTAACTGGTCTGATTAGTAAGTTTGCAGACGACAGAAAGGTTGGTGGAATTGCGGATAGCGATGAGGACTGTCAGAGGATACAGCAGGATTTAGATCGTTTGGAGACTTGTGCGGAGAGATGGCAGATGGAGTTTAATCTGGACAAATGTGAGGTAATGCATTTTGGAAGGTCTAATGCAGGTAGGGAATATACAGTGAATGGTAGAACCTTCAAGAGTATTGAAAGTCAGAGAGATCTGGGTGTACAGGTCCACAGGTCACTGAAAGGGGCAACACAGGTGGAGAAGGTAGTCAAGAAGGCATATGGCATGCTTGCCTTCATTGGCCGGGGCATTGAGTGTAAGAATTGGCAAGTCATGTTGCAGCTGTATAGAACCTTAGTTAGGCCACACTTGGAGTATAGTGTTTAATTCTGGTTGCCACATTACCAGAAGGATGTGGAGACTTTAGAGAGGGTGCAGAAGGATGTTGCCTGGTATGGAGGGCATTAGCTATGAGGAGCGGTTGAATAAACTCGGTTTATTCTCACTGGAATGACGGAGGTTGAGGGGCGACCTGATAGAGGTCTACAAAAGGCATAGGCAGAGTGGATAGTCAGAGGCTTTTCTCCAGGGTAGAGGGGTCAATTACTAGGGGGCATAGGTTTAAGTTGCGAGGGGCAAGGTTTAGAGTAGATGTACGAGACAAGTTTTTTACACAGAGGGTAGTGGGTGCCTGGAACTCGCTGCTGGAGGAGGTGGTGGAAGCAGCGACGAAAGTGACATTTAAGGGGCATCTTGACAAATACATGAATAGGATGGGAATAGCGGGATACGGACCCAGGAAGTGTAGAAGATTGTAGTTTAGTCGGGCAGCATGGTCGGCACGGGCTTGGAGGGCCGAAGGGCCTGTTCCTGTGCTGTACTTTTCTTTGTTCTTTGTTTGTTCTTTGAATGACCAGATTACAGATGATAAAGATAGGAAATCAGGGGCGAAATTCTCCTACCCGCCCCGTCACATTTCTGCCCCGACCGGCCGGCGGGAGTCTCCGTAACACCGGCCGGTCAATGGGGTTTCCCATTGTGGGGCAGCCCCACGCCGTCGGGAAACCCCCGGGCGCCGGCAAAACGGAGTCTCCCGCCGGCGGAGAATGACGCCCCAGATGAAGGAAAATGCAAATTGTATTTAGGAAAATAAAGGCGACGACAGTAGGATACAGGTTACTTTTGTAATTTTGTAAAAAAAACGCTGGAACACCACTCCTACATTATACGATGCAAATTATGATGTTTGATTATTCAGTTGCCCTGTATTTGATTAGTGAGTCTGGTAACTAATCATTGCTCACAGTGCTCAATTGGTTTAGCTTGAATGTTGGCTCAGAGATCAACACAGAAACAACTGAAAGTTGAGCTCGATGGGTGGAGGTCATGATCTTAGAATAAAAGGTAGTAAATTTAAAACAAATTTGAGGAAAAACTACTTCTCCCAAAGGGTTATGAATCTGTGGAATTCGCTACCCCCGAGTGCGGTGGATGCTGGGACATTGAGTAAATTTAAGGAGGAGTTAGACAGATTTTTAATCGGTAATGCGTGGAAGGGTTATGGAGAATGGGCAGGACAGTCGAGTTGTGGCCAGGATGGGATCAGCCATGATCACATTGAGGGTGTTAGGCTCGGGAGGCTAAATTGCCGACTCCCGCTCCGAGGTCATATGTTCTCGGGAGGAGATGCTCTGGCTGATTTCGCAATCCAGCTCTTGGCCTGTAACATTGTAGGTGGCAGATGAGGAACATATCAGCCATGATAGAATGGTGGAGCAGACTCAATGGGGGGAATGGCATAATTCTGACCCTCTATCTTCCGAACTTATGAGTAGGCATTTTAAAGCATTGCATAAAACTCTGTAACTAAAGTTCTGTGCACTTAGATACGGGTGTCAAATCTGCATTTACGTGAGGCAAATTAAATTTATAAAATACACAACACAAATGGCTTCATCTATTGCATTCATGTTGCATCCTTTTCTCTGCTTGAATATCAAAGAAATGCAGAAATCTACAGCATAGAAGAGAGACCGTACGATTCATCATGCCAGGTCCAGCTACTCACCAGAGAAGCCCTGGTTAATCCCAGTGCTCTGCTATCTTCACATGGCCTTGTTTCTGCTTTCTGCTTCAGGAGGATAGAGGGGAAAGTGGACTCAGTTTTCCTTCAAATGACGTAATGGTCGATATCTCGACTGTTTCTTTCGGCTAAACATCCCACGCTCCAATGACTCTAAGAAGAAATTTCTCTTCTCTTTTCACCCTCTCTCAGTGACAATATTAAATCGACGACCTCTTGCCACTGATTCCCTAACAGCACAAAATGATCTCTCGCTATTCAAAATCCATCATAATTTCGAAAACCCTTTACTCAGCCAACCCTCAGACATCTCTGTGCCGGTGCAAGTAGTCCGAGTATTTCAAGCCCCTCCTGTTTATAAAAAAGAAAAAAACAGGTTAATTTCTGCAATTAAATTGAGGACATGCTGAGTGTCGTGCAAGATGTCTCAAGCTTTCATTTGCTTTTATCGCCGACAGTAGTTTCTACTCCTTCTGTCAGGTGGTCTTTGGTTGGTGGAGACTGGAATTATTGGATGTCAGGCTGAAACTAATGTCACATCATTTCACAGAAACGCTCCAATTTTTCACAAGTCTCAAGCTGAAGGAATAGAAAATAAGGACCATCATAAGCAAGCTGCACATCTAATTCACCATGTTACATCACGTATGAATAAAATTTCAGTCAATAAGAAAGCAATCTTTGCACATGGAAAGGGGACGTATCGCTTGCACACTAAATAATTTTTTTGGTGGAGGATTTCGAAAGGCATTTGTCAATATCGGAGATACCTGCGTCAGGCAGTCAACCTCTTTGTTTATTTCTCATAGATTATCATAGAATTTACAGTGTAGAAGGAGGCCATTCGGCCCATCGAGTCTGCACCGGCTCTTGGAAAGAGCACCCTACCCATGGTCAGCACCTCCAGCCTATCCCCGTAACCCAGTAACCCCACCCAACACGAAGGGCAATTTTGGACACTTAAGGGCAATTTATCACGGCCAATCCACCTAACCTGCACATCTTTGGACTCTGGGAGGAAACCGGAGCACCCGGAGGAAACCCACGCAGACACAGGGAGGATGTGCAGACTCCGCACAGACAGTGACCCAAGCCGGGATCGAACCTGGGACCCTGGAGCTGTGAAGCAATTGTGCTATCCACAATGCTAACGTGCTGCCCCTGTTACCTTCAAGCGTTCCCGAGTCAATGAGAAAAGTAATAGGAGGAGGAGTAGACCATTTGGCCCATTGAGCCTGCTCCGTCATTCAATACGATCATCGCTGACCTTGGGCTTTTACTCCACTGGCCCCACCCATTCCCATATCCTTTGATTCCCCGCGAGACCAAAAGTCTGATATTCCAGCCTTAAATGCATTCAATGATGGAACATCCAGAACACTCTGGGGTAGAGAATTCCAAAGACTCACAACTCTTTGAGTGAAGGAATTTCTCCTCATCTTGGTCCTAAATGTTCGACCCCCTCAGCCTGAGACTGAGCCCCCTCGGTTTAGCTTCCCCAACCAGCGGTAACAATCTTTCGGCATCCTCCCCATCAAATCCCTCCCGAATCTTGTGTGTTTCAGCGAGGTGGCCTCTTATTCTTCAAAGCGCCAGAGTGTATCGGCTCATCTTTTCTTTATATTCATTCATGGGATGTGGGCGAGACCAGCACCTACTGCTCGTCCGAATTGGTCTCTGTCACTGTTTTTTAAGTGCTCAGCTATAAAATCTTTGATAATCGATTCTTGGATTTTCCCCACTACTGACATCAGACTTACTGGTCTATAGTTCCCTATTTTCTCTCAGACCCACTAGTGGGTTTATATTAGCTACCCTTCAATCTGCAGGAACTGTTCCAGAGTCTATAGAATCCTGGAAGGTGACCACCAATGCATCCATTATTTCTAGAGCTGCTTCCTTCAGTACTCTGGGATGTAGATTACCAGGCCCTGGGGATTTATCAGCCTTCAATCCCATCAACTTCCCAACATGGTGGCACAGTGGGTAACCCTGCAGCCTTATAGTGCCAGGGACCCCAGTTCAATTCCGACCTTGGGTCACTGTCTGTGTGGAGTCTGCACGTTCTCCCCGTGTCTGCGTGGGTTTCCTCCGGGTGCTCCGGTTTCCTCCCACAGTCCAAAGATATGCAGGTTAGGTGGATTGGCCATGCGAAATTGCCCCTCTGTGTGCAAATGTTTAGGTGGGATTATGGGGATAGGGCAGGGGTATGGGCCTAGGTAGGTTGCAGACTCGATGGGTCAAATAGCCTCCTGCACCATGGGGATTCTGTGAGTCTCTGAACACCATTTCTCTACTGATATTGCTATTGTGGCTAATTTGATTTGTCCAATCTATTTGCAGATTAAAATCACCCATAATTACAGATGTTCCTTTACCGCATGCAGCACAAATTTCCTGTTTAATGCCTTTCCCAACTTCACCACTGCAATTAGGGGGTTTATATACGATGCCCACGATTGTTTTTTGCCCCTTAGTGTTTCTCAGCCTTACCCATACAGATTCCACATTGCCAGAGCTACTATCCTTCCTCATTATTATGTTAATTTCCTCATTAACCCAACAATGCAACCCCACCGCCTTTTCCTTTTTGTCTGTCCTTCCTATACAGTGAATACCCCGGCCATTCAGTTCCAGTCCCTGGTCACCCTGCAGCCATGTCTCTGTAATCCTGATTTTATCGTACCCGTTTACATCTATTTGCACGGTGGGGGTCATCCGCTTTATTGCGAATGCTCTGTGCGTTAAGGCACACAGCCTTTAAGCTTGTCTTTTTACTTGTCTCACTCCCAGTATTTTTCACCGTGGCCCTGTTTGAATGTGGCCCTTGGATTCTCTGCCGATCACTTTTCTTATTCCTCTTCCTCCTGCTTGGTGACACTGAATGCAGCACCAGAGACAATTTTGATGATTCGATGGGTATTATTCACACATGGTTAAGTTATCCCGATTTGAGTGATAAGCATTTATTCACAATCGTTCCTTTGTTCTCACAGCTGCATTTTCTTTAGCGGTTTATTACTGGTTTGAGGAATGTAACGAACAAAATATCCAATCAATTACTGTGCATGATATAAAATATGGTGTGAATACTGGTGTAGCACCCCACTTCAGTGTGCCTCACAACAGGACAGCGGCTGGAATTTTCTTTCCTGGGATGCATCGCAAAAGCTGATAATACAGAGTGACATCGGGTACCAAGTTGTGGAGGCATTTGCAGTTCACTTATGCGCACTTCCAGTTCAATGGAGGAGAATATAGGGAAGCAAAATGGAAGTAAATTGCTACAGACCCTTTGGCTACAAGATGAGCAAATCCAATTCTGAGCTGACAAGGCTTCAGATCTGCAGTTGTAGCGTAGAATCGCACTGAGTGCACAGCAGAGAAACAGGTCAATCCTGGCGTTTGTGTTCCGCACGGGCCTCCTCCCCATTCCTCTTCATCGCTGACCTCAGTTTCCTTCTTCCTCATCCAGTGCTTCCATGCCATTCGCCTCAACCACTCCATGAGTTTGCGAGTTCCCCTCTCCGAGGAAGACGGTCTCTCTTGAATTCCACCTTGGATTTGTCAGTGACTGTCTTACGTTGTTGACCCCTAGTTTTTGACCCCCTCCCCCCGCACGGATGAAAACATTTCCTCTGCTCTCAGGTCCACCCTATCAAACGCTGCCATAGATTGAATGACCCGCATTGGATCACCCCCCCACAGCCATTGCTTTTCTACGGAGGGGATGGTTTAGCACAGTGGGCTAATCAGCTGGCTTGTGATGCAGAACATGGCATCAGCATGGGTTCAATTCCCGTACCGGCATCCCCGAACATGCGCCGGAATGTGCCGACTAGGGGCTTTTCACAGTAACTACACTGAAGCCTACTTGTGGCAATAAGCTATTATTATTATTAGAATGCCAACCGCCAGAGAACACCGGCCAACATATCCTGCTCAGTGGAGCTAGTTTCAAGTGAACATCACTGTGTTTACAGTGTCATTATACAGACCAGAGGGAGTCTTCCCGCTGTGTTTACAGTGTCACGATACAGACTTGAGGGAGTCTTCACGCTGTGTTTACAGTGTCAGTACACAGACCAGAGGGAGTCTTCCCGCTGTGTTTACAGTGTCAGTACACAGACCAGAGGGAGTCTTCCCGTTGTGTTTACAGTGTCACTATACAGACCAGAGGGAGTCTTCCCGCTGTGTTTACAGTGTCACGATACAGACCAGAGGGAGTCTTCACGCTGTGTTTACAGTGTCACTATACAGACCAGAGGGAGTCTTCGCGCTGTGTTTACAGTGTCAGTACACAGACCAGAGGGAGTCTTCCCGCTGTGTTTACAGTGTCAGTACACAGACCAGAGGGAGTCTTCCCGTTGTGTTTACAGTGTCACTATACAGACCAGAGGGAGTCTTCCCGCTGTGTTTACAGTGTCACGATACAGACCAGAGGGAGTCTTCACGCTGTGTTTACAGTGTCACTATACAGACCAGAGGGAGTCTTCGCGCTGTGTTTACAGTGTCACGATACAGACCAGAGGGAGTCTTCACGGTGTGTTTACAGTGTCACTTTACAGACCAGAGGGAGTCTTCCCGCTGTGTTTACAGTGTCACTATACAGACCAGAGGGAGTCTTCCCGCTGTGTTTACAGTGTTACTATGCAGACCAGAGGGAGTCTTCCCGCTGTGTTTACAGTGTCACTATACAGACCAGAGGGAGTCTTCCCGCTGTGTTTACAGTGTCAGTATACAGACCAGAGGGAGTCTTCCCGCTGTGTTTACAGTGTCACTATACAGACCAGAGGGAGTCTTCCCGCTGTGTTTACAGTGTCACTGTGCAGACCAGAGGGAGTCTTCCCTCTGTGTTCACAGTGTCAGTATACAGACCAGAGGGAGTCTTCGCGCTGTGTTTACAGTGTCACTATACAGACCAGAGGGAGTCTTCCCGCTGTGTTTACAGTGTCACTGTGCAGACCAGAGGGAGTCATCCCGCTGTGTTCACAGTGTCACTATACAGACCAGAGGGAGTCTTCCCGCTGTGTTTACAGTGTCACTATTCAGACCAGAGGGAGTCTTCACGCTGTGTTTACAGTGTCAGGTTACAGACCAGAGGGAGCCTTCCTGCTGTGTTTACAGTGTCACTATTCAGACCAGAGGGAGTCTTCCCGCTGTGTTTACTGTGTCACGATACAGACCAGAGGGAGTCTTCCCGCTGTGTTTACAGTGTCAGTATTCAGACCAGAGGGAGTCTTCCCGCTGTGTTTACAGTGTCACGATACAGACCAGAGGGAGTCTTCACGCTGTGTTTACAGTGTCACTATACAGACCAGAGGGAGTCTTCGCGCTGTGTTTACAGTGTCAGTATACAGACCAGAGGGAGTCTTCACGCTGTGTTTACAGTGTCACGAAACAGACCAGAGGGAGTCTTCGCGCTGTGTTTACAGTGTCAGTATACAGACCACAGGGAGTCTTCCCGCTGTGTTTACAGTGTCAGTATACAGACCAGAGGGAGTCTTCCCATTGTGTTTACAGTGTCACTATACAGACCAGAGGGAGTCTTCCCGCTGTGTTTACAGTGTCACTATACAGACCAGAGGGAGTCTTCCCCCTGTGTTTACAGTGTCACGATACAGACCAGAGGGAGTCTTCACGCTGTGTTTACAGTGTCACTATACAGACCAGAGGGAGTCTTCGCGCTGTGTTTACTGTGTCACGATACAGACCAGAGGGAGTCTTCGCGCTGTGTTTACAGTGTCACTATACAGACCAGAGGGAGTCTTCACGCTGTGTTTACAGTGTCACTATACAGACCAGAGGGAGTCTTCCCGCTGTGTTTACAGTGTCACGATACAGACCTGAGGGAGTCTTCCCGCTGTGTTTACAGTGTCACTATGCAGACCAGAGGGAGTCTTCCCGCTGTGTTTACAGTGTCACTATACAGACCAGAGGGAGTCTTCCCGCTGTGTTTACAGTGTCAGTATACAGACCAGAGGGAGTCTTCCCGCTGTGTTTACAGTGTCACTGTACAGACCAGAGGGAGTCTTCCCGCTGTGTTTACAGTGTCACTGTACAGACCAGAGGGAGTCTTCCCGCTGTGTTCACAGTGTCACTATACAGACCAGAGGGAGTCTTCCCGCTGTGTTTACAGTGTCACTGTACAGACCAGAGGGAGTCTTCCCGCTGTGTTTACAGTGTCACTATACAGACCAGAGGGAGCCTTCCCGCTGTGTTTACAGTGTCACTGTACAGACCAGAGGGAGACTTCCCGCTGTGTTTACAGTGTCACTGTACAGACCAGAGGGAGTCTTCCCGCTGTGTTCACAGTGTCACTATACAGACCAGAGGGAGTCTTCCCGCTGTGTTTACAGTGTCACTATACAGACCAGAGGGAGTCTTCCCGCTGTGGTTACAGTGTCACTATACAGACCAGAGGGGGTCTTCACGCTGTGTTTACAGTGTCACTATACAGACCAGAGGGAGTCTTCGCGCTGTGTTTACATTGTCACTATACAGACCAGAGGGAGTCTTCCCGCTGTGTTTACAGTGTCACTATACAGACCAGAGGGAGTCTTGCCGCTGTGTTTACAGTGTCACTATACAGACCAGAGGGAGTCTTCACGCTGTGTTTACAGTGTCAGTATACAGACCAGAGGGAGTCTTCACGCTGTGTTTACAGTGTCACTATACAAACCAGAGGGAGTCTTCACGCTGTGTTTACAGTGTCAGTATACAGACCAGAGGGAGTCTTCCCGCTGTGTTTACAGTGTCACTATACAGACTCGAGGGAGTCTTCCCGCTGTGTTTACAGTGTCACTATACAGACCAGAGGGAGTCTTCACGCTGTGTTTACAGTGTCACTATACAGACCAGAGGGAGTCTTCCCGCTGTGTTCACAGTGTCACTATACAGACCAGAGGGAGTCTTCCCACTGTGTTTACAGTGTCACTGTACAGACCAGAGTGAGTCTTCCCGCTGTGTTTACAGTGTCACCATACAGACCAGACGGAGCCTTCCCGCTGTGTTTACAGTGTCACTGTACAGACCAGAGGGAGTCTTCCCGCTGTGTTTACAGTGTCACTGTACAGACCAGAGGGAGTCTTCCCGCTGTGTTCACAGTGTCACTATACAGACCAGAGGGAGTCTTCCCGCTGTGTTTACAGTGTCACTATACAGACCAGAGGGAGTCTTCCCGCTGTGGTTACAGTGTCACTATACAGACCAGAGGGGGTCTTCACGCTGTGTTTACAGTGTCACTATACAGACCAGAGGGAGTCTTCGCGCTGTGTTTACATTGTCACTATACAGACCAGAGGGAGTCTTCCCGCTGTGTTTACAGTGTCACTATACAGACCAGAGGGAGTCTTGCCGCTGTGTTTACAGTGTCACTATACAGACCAGAGGGAGTCTTCCCGCTGTGTTTACAGTGTCACTATACAGACCAGAGGGAGTCTTCACGCTGTGTTTACAGTGTCACTATACCGACCAGAGGGAGTCTTCCCGCTGTGCTTACAGTGTCACTATACAGACCAGAGGAAGTCTTCACGCTGTGTTTACAGTGTCACTATACAGATCAGAGGGAGTCTTCACGCTGTGTTTACAGTGTCAGTATACAGACCAGAGGGAGTCTTCACGCTGTGTTTACAGTGTCACTATACAGACCAGAGGGAGTCTTCACGCTGTGTTTACAGTGTCACTATACAGACCAGAGGCAGTCTTCACGCTGTGTTTACAGTGTCAGTATACAGACCAGGGGGAGTCTTCACGCTGTGTTTACAGTGTCACTATACAGACCAGAGGGAGTCTTCACGCTGTGTTTACAGTGTCACTATACAAACCAGAGGGAGTCTTCACGCTGTGTTTACAGTGTCACTATACAGACCAGAGGGAGTCTTCACGCTGTGTTTACAGTGTCACTATACAGACCAGAGGGAGTCTTCACGCTGTGTTTACAGTGTCACTATACAGATCAGAGGGTGTCTTCACGCTGTGTTTACAGTGTCAGTATACAGACCAGAGGGAGTCTTCACGCTGTGTTTAGTGTGTCACTATACAGACCAGAGGGAGTCTTCACGCTGTGTTTACAGTGTCACTATACAGACCAGAGGGAGTCTTCACGCTGTGTTTACAGTGTCACTATACAGACCAGAGGGAGTCTTCACGCTGTGTTTACAGTGTCAGTATACAGACCAGAGGGAGTCTTCACGCTGTGTTTACAGTGTCACTATACAGACCAGAGGGAGTCTTCACGCTGTGTTTACAGTGTCACTATACAAACCAGAGGGAGTCTTCACGCTGTGTTTACAGTGTCAGTATACAGACCAGAGGGAGTCTTCCCGCTGTGTTTACAGTGTCACTATACAGACTCGAGGGAGTCTTCACGCTATGTTTACAGTGTCACGATACAGACCAGAGGGAGTCTTCACGCTGTGTTTACAGTGTCACTATACAGACCAGAGGGAGTCTTCGCGCTGTGTTTACAGTGTCAGCATACAGACCAGAGGGAGTCTTCACGCTGTGTTTACAGTGTCAGTATACAGACCAGAGGGAGTCTTCACGCTGTGTTTACAGTGTCACTATACAGACCAGAGGGAGTCTTCGCGCTGTGTTTACAGTGTCAGTATACAGACCACAGGGAGTCTTCCCGCTGTGTTTACAGTGTCACTATAAAGACCAGAGGGAGTCTTCCCGCTGTGTTTACAGTGTCAGTATTCAGACCAGAGGGAGTCTTCCCGCTGTGTTTACAGTGTCACGATACAGACCAGAGGGAGTCTTCACGCTGTGTTTACAGTGTCACTATACAGACCAGAGGGAGTCTTCGCGCTGTGTTTACAGTGTCAGCATACAGACCAGGGGGAGTCTTCACGCTGTGTTTACAGTGTCAGTATACAGACCAGAGGGAGTCTTCACGCTGTGTTTACAGTGTCACTATACAGACCAGAGGGAGTCTTCGAGCTGTGTTTACAGTGTCAGTATACAGACCACAGGGAGTCTTCCCGCTGTGTTTACAGTGTCAGTATACAGACCAGAGGGAGTCTTCCCGTTGTGTTTACAGTGTCACTATACAGACCAGAGGGAGTCTTCCCGCTGTGTTTACAGTGTCACTATACAGACCAGAGGGAGTCTTCCCGCTGTGTTTACAGTGTCACTATACAGACCAGAGGGAGTCTTCCCGCTGTGTTTACAGTGTCACTATACAGACTCGAGGGAGTCTTCCCGCTGTGTTTACAGTGTCACTATACAGACCAGAGGGAGTCTTCACGCTGTGTTTACAGTGTCACTATACAGACTCGAGGGAGTCTTCCCGCTGTGTTTACAGTGTCACTATACAGACCAGAGGGAGTCTTCACGCTGTGTTTACAGTGTCACTATACAGACCAGAGGGAGTCTTCCCGCTGTGTTTACAGTGTCACGATACAGACCAGAGGGAGTCTTCACGCTGTGTTTACAGTGTCACTATACAGACCAGAGGGAGTCTTCGCGCTGTGTTTACAGTGTCAGCATACAGACCAGAGGGAGTCTTCACGCTGTGTTTACAGTGTCAGTATACAGACCAGAGGGAGTCTTCGCGCTGTGTTTACAGTGTCAGTATACAGACCACAGGGAGTCTTCCCGCTGTGTTTACAGTGTCACTATACAGACCAGAGGGAGTCTTCCCGCTGTGTTTACAGTGTCAGTATTCAGACCAGAGGGAGTCTTCCCGCTGTGTTTACAGTGTCACGATACAGACCAGAGGGAGTCTTCACGCTGTGTTTACAGTGTCACTATACAGACCAGAGGGAGTCTTCGCGCTGTGTTTACAGTGTCAGCATACAGACCAGGGGGAGTCTTCACGCTGTGTTTACAGTGTCAGTATACAGACCAGAGGGAGTCTTCACGCTGTGTTTACAGTGTCAGTATACAGACCAGAGGGAGTCTTCGCGCTGTGTTTACAGTGTCAGTATACAGACCACAGGGAGTCTTCCCGCTGTGTTTACAGTGTCACTATACAGACCAGAGGGAGTCTTCCCGCTGTGTTTACAGTGTCAGTATTCAGACCAGAGGGAGTCTTCCCGCTGTGGTTACAGTGTCACGATACAGACCAGAGGGAGTCTTCACGCTGTGTTTACAGTGTCACTATACAGACCAGAGGGAGTCTTCGCGCTGTGTTTACAGTGTCAGCATACAGACCAGGGGGAGTCTTCACGCTGTGTTTACAGTGTCAGTATACAGACCAGAGGGAGTCTTCACGCTGTGTTTACAGTGTCAGTATACAGACCAGAGGGAGTCTTCCCGCTGTGTTTACAGTGTCACGATACAGACCAGAGGGAGTCTTCACGCTGTGTTTACAGTGTCACTATACAGACCAGAGGGAGTCTTCGCGCTGTGTTTACAGTGTCAGCATACAGACCAGGGGGAGTCTTCACGCTGTGTTTACAGTGTCAGTATACAGACCAGAGGGGGCCTTCCCGCTGTGTTTACAGTGTCAGTATTCAGACCAGAGGGAGTCTTCCCGCTGTGTTTACAGTGTCACGATACAGACCAGAGGGAGTCTTCACGCTGTGTTTACAGTGTCACTATACAGACCAGAGGGAGTCTTCGCGCTGTGTTTACAGTGTCAGCATACAGACCAGGGGGAGTCTTCACGCTGTGTTTACAGTGTCAGTATACAGACCAGAGGGAGTCTTCACGCTGTGTTTACAGTGTCAGTATACAGACCAGAGGGAGTCTTCACGCTGTGTTTACAGTGTCAGTATACAGACCAGAGGGAGTCTTCCCGCTGTGTTTACAGTGTCAGTATACAGACCAGAGGGAGTCTTCCCGTTGTGTTTACAGTGTCACTATACAGACCAGAGGGAGTCTTCCCGCTGTGTTTACAGTGTCACTATACAGACCAGAGGGAGTCTTCCCGCTGTGTTTACAGTGTCACTATACAGACCAGAGGGAGTCTTCACGCTGTGTTTACAGAGTCACTATACAGACCAGAGGGAGTCTTCCCGCTGTATTTACAGTGTCACGATACAGACCAGAGGGAGTCTTCCCGCTGTGTTGACAGTTTCACTATACAGACCAGAGGGAGTCTTCCCGCTGTGTTTACAGTGTCACGATACAGACCAGAGGGAGTCTTCACGCTGTGTTTACAGTGTCACGATACAGACCAGAGGGAGTCTTCGCGCTGTGTTTACAGTGTCACTATACAGACCAGAGGGAGTCTTCACGCTGTGTTTACAGTGTCACTATACAGACCAGAGGGAGTCTTCCCGCTGTGTTTACAGTGTCACTATACAGACCAGAGGGAGTCTTCCCGCTGTGTTTACAGTGTCACTATACAGACCAGAGGGAGTCTTCCCGCTGTGTTTACAGTGTCACTATGCAGACCAGAGGGAGTCTTCCAGCTGTGTTTACAGTGTCACTATACAGACCAGAGGGAGTCTTCCCGCTGTGTTTACAGTGTCAGTATACAGACCAGAGGGAGTCTTCCCGCTGTGTTTACAGTGTCACTATTCAGACCAGAGGGAGCCTTCCCGCTGTGTTTACAGTGTCACTGTACAGACCAGAGGGAGTCTTCCCGCTGTGTTTACAGTGTAACTGTACAGACCAGAGGGAGTCTTCCCGCTGTGTTCACAGTGTCACTATACAGACCAGAGGGAGTCTTCCCGCTGTGTTCACAGTGTCACTATACAGACCAGAGGGAGCCTTCCCGCTGTGTTTACAGTGTCACGATACAGACCAGAGGGAGTCTTCACGCTGTGTTTACAGTGTCACTATACAGACCAGAGGGAGTCTTCGCGCTGTGTTTACAGTGTCAGCATACAGACCAGGGGGAGTCTTCACGCTGTGTTTACAGTGTCAGTATACAGACCACAGGGAGTCTTCCCGCTGTGTTTACAGTGTCAGTATACAGACCAGAGGGAGTCTTCCCGTTGTGTTTACAGTGTCACTATACAGACCAGAGGGAGTCTTCCCGCTGTGTTTACAGTGTCACTATACAGACCAGAGGGAGTCTTCCCGCTGTGTTTACAGTGTCACTATACAGACCAGAGGGAGTCTTCCCGCTGTGTTTACAGTGTCACTATACAGACTCGAGGGAGTCTTCCCGCTGTGTTTACAGTGTCACTATACAGACCAGAGGGAGTCTTCACGCTGTGTTTACAGTGTCACTATACAGACCAGAGGGAGTCTTCCCGCTGTGTTTACAGTGTCACGATACAGACCAGAGGGAGTCTTCACGCTGTGTTTACAGTGTCACTATACAGACCAGAGGGAGTCTTCGCGCTGTGTTTACAGTGTCAGCATACAGACCAGAGGGAGTCTTCACGCTGTGTTTACAGTGTCAGTATACAGACCAGAGGGAGTCTTCACGCTGTGTTTACAGTGTCACTATACAGACCAGAGGGAGTCTTCGCGCTGTGTTTACAGTGTCAGTATACAGACCACAGGGAGTCTTCCCGCTGTGTTTACAGTGTCACTATACAGACCAGAGAGAGTCTTCCCGCTGTGTTTACAGTGTCAGTATTCAGACCAGAGGGAGTCTTCCCGCTGTGTTTACAGTGTCACGATACAGACCAGAGGGAGTCTTCACGCTGTGTTTACAGTGTCACTATACAGACCAGAGGGAGTCTTCGCGCTGTGTTTACAGTGTCAGCATACAGACCAGGGGGAGTCTTCACGCTGTGTTTACAGTGTCAGTATACAGACCAGAGGGAGTCTTCACGCTGTGTTTACAGTGTCAGTATACAGACCAGAGGGAGTCTTCCCGCTGTGTTTACAGTGTCAGTATACAGACCAGAGGGAGTCTTCCCGTTGTGTTTACAGTGTCACTATACAGACCAGAGGGAGTCTTCCCGCTGTGTTTACAGTGTCACTATACAGACCAGAGGGAGTCTTCCCGCTGTGTTTACAGTATCACGATACAGACCAGAGGGAGTCTTCCCGCTGTGTTGACAGTGTCACTATACAGACCAGAGGGAGTCTTCCCGCTGTGTTTACAGTGTCACGATACAGACCAGAGGGAGTCTTCACGCTGTGTTTACAGTGTCACGATACAGACCAGAGGGAGTCTTCGCGCTGTGTTTACAGTGTCACTATACAGACCAGAGGGAGTCTTCACGCTGTGTTTACAGTGTCACTATACAGACCAGAGGGAGTCTTCCCGCTGTGTTTACAGTGTCACTATACAGACCAGAGGGAGTCTTCCCGCTGTGTTTACAGTGTCACTATGCAGACCAGAGGGAGTCTTCCAGCTGTGTTTACAGTGTCACTATACAGACCAGAGGGAGTCTTCCCGCTGTGTTTACAGTGTCAGTATACAGACCAGAGGGAGTCTTCCCGCTGTGTTTACAGTGTCACTATTCAGACCAGAGGGAGCCTTCCCGCTGTGTTTACAGTGTCACTGTACAGACCAGAGGGAGTCTTCCCGCTGTGTTTACAGTGTAACTGTACAGACCAGAGGGAGTCTTCCCGCTGTGTTCACAGTGTCACTATACAGACCAGAGGGAGTCTTCCCGCTGTGTTCACAGTGTCACTATACAGACCAGAGGGAGCCTTCCCGCTGTGTTTACAGTGTCACTATACAGACCAGAGGGAGTCTTCCCGCTGTGTTTACAGTGTCACTATACAGACCAGAGGGTGTCTTCCCGCTGTGTTTACAGTGTCACTATACAGACTCGAGGGAGTCTTCCCGCTGTGTTTACAGTGTCACTATACAGACTCGAGGGAGTCTTCCCGCTGTGTTTACAGTGTCACTATACAGACCAGAGGGTGTCTTCCCGCTGTGTTTACAGTGTCACTATACAGACTCGAGGGAGTCAACCCGCTGTGTTTACAGTGTCACTATACAGACCAGAGGGAGTCTTCCCGTTGTGTTTACAGTGTCACTATACAGACCAGAGGGAGTCTTCCCGCTGTGTTTACAGTGTCAGTATACAGACCAGAGGCAGTCTTCACGCTGTGTTTACAGTGTCAGT
The DNA here is from genome assembly GCF_047496885.1 of Scyliorhinus torazame. Lineage (NCBI taxonomy): Eukaryota > Metazoa > Chordata > Chondrichthyes > Carcharhiniformes > Scyliorhinidae > Scyliorhinus > Scyliorhinus torazame. The sequence goes on from NC_092708.1 coordinate 383,949,076, forward strand.
ATACAGACCAGGGGGAGTCTTCACGCTGTGTTTACAGTGTCACTATACAGACCAGAGGGAGTCTTCACGCTGTGTTTACAGTGTCACTATACAAACCAGAGGGAGCCTTCACGCTGTGTTTACAGTGTCACTATACAGACCAGAGGGAGTCTTCACGCTGTGTTTACAGTGTCACTATACAGACCAGAGGGAGTCTTCACGCTGTGTTTACAGTGTCACTATACAGATCAGAGGGAGTCTTCACGCTGTGTTTACAGTGTCACTATAAAGACCAGAGGGAGTCTTCACGCTGTGTTTACAGTGTCAGTATACAGACCAGAGGGAGTCTTCACGCTGTGTTTACAGTGTCACTATACAGACCAGAGGGAGTCTTCACGCTGTGTTTACAGTGTCAGTATACAGACCAGAGGGAGTCTTCACGCTGTGTTTACAGTGTCACTATACAGACCAGAGGGAGTCTTCACGCTGTGTTTACAGTGTCACTATACAAACCAGAGGGAGTCTTCACGCTGTGTTTACAGTGTCACTATACAGACCAGAGGGAGTCTTCACGCTGTGTTTACAGTGTCACTATACAGACCTGAGGGAGTCTTCACACTGTGTTTACAGTGTTACTATACAGACCAGAGGGAGTCTTGCCGCTGTGTTTACAGTGTCACTATACAGACCAGAGGGAGTCTTCCCGCTGTGTTTACAGTGTCACTATACAGACTCGAGGGAGTCAACCCGCTGTGTTTACAGTGTCACTATACAGACCAGAGGGTGTCTTCCCGCTGTGTTTACAGTGTCACTATACAGACCAGAGGGAGTCTTCCCGCTGTGTTCACAATGTCACTATACAGACTCGAGGGAGTCAACCCGCTGTGTTTACAGTGTCACTATACAAACCAGAGGGAGTCTTCACGCTGTGTTTACAGTGTCACTATACAGACCAGAGGGAGTCTTCCCGCTGTGTTTACAGTGTCACTATACAGACCAGAGGGAGTCTTCACGCTGTGTTTACAGTGTCACTATACAGACCAGAGGGAGTCTTCCCGCTGTGTTTACAGTGTCACTATACAGACCAGAGGGAGTCTTCCCGCTGTGTTTACAGTGTCACTATACAGACCAGGGGGAGTCTTCACGCTGTGTTTCCAGTGTCACTATACAGACCAGAGGGAGTCTTCACGCTGTGTTTACAGTGTCACTATACAGACCAGAGGGAGTCTTCCCGCTGTGTTTACAGTGTCACTGTACAGACCAGAGGGAGTCTTCACGCTGTGTTTACAGTGTCACTGTACAGACCAGAGGGAGTCTTCCCGCTGTGTTTACAGTGTCACTGTACAGACCAGAGGGAGCCTTCCTGCTGTGTTTACAGTGTCACTGTACAGACCAGAGGGAGTCTTCCCGCTGTGTTTACAGTGTCACTATACAGACTCGAGGGAGTCTTCCTGCTGTGTTTACAGTGTCACTGTACAGACCAGAGGGAGCCTTCCTGCTGTGTTTACAGTGTCACTGTACAGACCAGAGGGAGTCTTCCCGCTGTGTTTACAGTGTCACTGTACAGACCAGAGGGAGCCTTCCTGCTGTGTTTACAGTGTCACTGTACAGACCAGAGGGAGTCTTCACGCTGTGTTTACAGTGTCACTGTACAGACCAGAGGGAGTCTTCACGCTGTGTTTACAGTGTCACGATACAGACCAGAGGGAGCCTTCCCGCTGTGTTTACAGTGTCACTATACAGACTCGAGGGAGTCTTCACGCTGTGTTTACAGTGTCACTATACAGACCAGACGGAGCCTTCACGCTGTGTTTACAGTGTCACTATACAGACTCGAGGGAGTCAACCCGCTGTGTTTACAGTGTCACTAAACAGACCAGAGGGAGTCTTGCCGCTGTGTTTACAGTGTCACTATACAGACCAGAGGGAGTCTTACCGCTGTGTTTACAGTGTCATTATACAGACTCAAGGGAGTCTTCCCGCTGTGTTTACAGTGTCACTATACAGACTTGAGGGAGTCTTCCCGCGGTGTTTACAGTGTCACTATACAGACCAGAGGGAGTCTTCCCGCTGTGTTTACAGTGTCACTATACAGACCAGAGGGAGTCTTCACGCTGTGTTTACAGTGTCACAATACCGACCAGAGGGAGTGTTCCCGCTGTGCTTTCAGTGTCACTATACAGACCAGAGGAAGTCTTCACGCTGTGTTTACAGTGTCACTATACAGATCAGAGGGAGTCTTCACGCTGTGTTTACAGTGTCACTATACAGACCAGAGGGAGTCTTCACGCTGTATTTACAGTGTCACTATACAGACCAGAGGCAGTCTTCACGCTGTGTTTACAGTGTCAGTATACAGACCAGGGGGAGTCTTCACGCTGTGTTTACAGTGTCACTGTACAGACCAGAGGGAGTCTTCACGCTGTGTTTACAGTGTCACTATACAAACCAGAGGGAGCCTTCACGCTGTGTTTACAGTGTCACTATACAGACCAGAGGGAGTCTTCACGCTGTGTTTACAGTGTCACTATACAGACCAGAGGGAGTCTTCACGCTGTGTTTACAGTGTCACTATACAGATCAGAGGGAGTCTTCACGCTGTGTTTACAGTGTCACTATAAAGACCAGAGGGAGTCTTCACGCTGTGTTTACAGTGTCAGTATACAGACCAGAGGGAGTCTTCACGCTGTGTTTACAGTGTCACTATACAGACCAGAGGGAGTCTTCACGCTGTGTTTACAGTGTCAGTATACAGACCAGAGGGAGTCTTCACGCTGTGTTTACAGTGTCACTATACAGACCAGAGGGAGTCTTCACGCTGTGTTTACAGTGTCACTATACAAACCAGAGGGAGTCTTCACGCTGTGTTTACAGTGTCACTATACAGACCAGAGGGAGTCTTCACGCTGTGTTTACAGTGTCACTATACAGACCTGAGGGAGTCTTCACACTGTGTTTACAGTGTTACTATACAGACCAGAGGGAGTCTTGCCGCTGTGTTTACAGTGTCACTATACAGACCAGAGGGAGTCTTCACACTGTGTTTACAGTGTCAGTGTACAGACCAGAGGGAGTCTTCACGCTGTGTTTACAGTGTCACTTTACAAACCAGAGGGAGTCTTCACGCTGTGTTTACAGTGTCAGTATACAGACCAGAGGGAGTCTTCCCGCTGTGTTTAAAGTGTCACTATACAGACTCGAGGGAGTCTTCCCGCTGTGTTTACAGTGTCACTATACAGACTCGAGGGAGTCTTCCCGCTGTGTTTACAGTGTCACTGTACAGACCAGAGGGAGTCTTCCCGCTGTGTTTACATTGTCACCATACAGACCAGAGGGAGTCTTACCGCTGTGTTTACAGTGTCATTATACAGACTCAAGGGAGTCTTCCCGCTGTGTTTACAGTGTCACTATACAGACTTGAGGGAGTCTTCCCGCGGTGTTTACAGTGTCACTATACAGACCAGAGGGAGTCTTCCCGCTGTGTTTACATTGTCACCATACAGACCAGAGGGAGTCTTACCGCTGTGTTTACAGTGTCATTATACAGACTCAAGGGAGTATTCCCGCTGTGTTTACAGTGTCACCATACAGACTTGAGGGAGTCTTCCCGCGGTGTTTACAGTGTCACTATACAGACCAGAGGGAGTCTTCCCGCTGTGTTTACAGTGTCACTATACAGACCAGAGGGAGTCATCCCGCTGTGTTTACAGTGTCACTATACAGACCAGAGGGAGTCTTCCCGCTGTGTTTACAGTGTCACTATACAGACCAGAGGGAGTCTTCCCGCTGTGTTTACAGTGTCACTATACAGACCAGAGGGAGTCTTCCCGCTGTGTTTACAGTGTCACTATGCAGACCAGAGGGAGTCTTCCCGCTGTGTTTACAGTGTCACGATACAGACCAGAGGGAGTCTTCCCGCTGTGTTTACAGTGTCACTATACAGACCAGAGGGAGTCTTCCCGCTGTGTTTATAGTGTCACTATGCAGACCAGAGGGAGTCTTCACGCTGTGTTTACAGTGTCACTATACAGACCAGAGGGAGTCTTCCCGCTGTGTTTACAGTGTCACTATACAGACCAGAGGGAGTCTTCCCGCTGTGTTTACAGTGTCACTATACAGACCAGAGGGAGTCTTCCCGCTGTGTTTACAGTGTCACTATACAGACCAGAGGGAGTCTTCACGCTGTGTTTACAGTGTCAGTATACAGACCAGAGGGAGTCTTCCCGCTGTGTTTACAGTGTCAGTATACGGACCAGAGGGAGTCTTCCCGCTGTGTTTACAGTGTCAGTATACAGACCAGAGGGAGTCTTCACGCTGTGTTTACAGTGTCACTATACAGACCAGAGGGAGTTTTCCCGCTGTGTTTACAGTGTCGCTATACAGACCAGAGGGAGTCTTCACGCTGTGTTTATAGTGTCAGTGTACAGACCAGAGGGAGTCTTCCCGCTGTGTTTACAGTGTCAGTATACAGACCAGAGGCAGTCTTCCCGCTGTGTTTACAGTGTCACTATACAGACCAGAGGGAGCCTTCCCGCTGTGTTTACAGTGTCAGTATGCAGACCAGAGGGAGTCTTTCCGCTGTGTTTACAGTGTCAGTATACAGACCAGAGGACGTCTTCCCGCTGTGTTTACAGTGTCACTATACAGACCAGAGGGAGTCTTCCCGCTGTGTTCACAGTGTCATTATACAGACCAGAGGGAGTCTTCCCGCTGTGTTTACAGTGTCACTATTCAGACCAGAGGGAGTCTTCCCGCTGTGTTTACAGTGTCACTATACAGACCAGAGGGAGCCTTCACGCTGTGTTTACAGTGTCACAATACAGACCAGAGGGAGTCTTCACGCTGTGTTTAGTGTCACTATACAGACCAGAGGGAGTCTTCCCGCTGTGTTTAGTGTCACTATACAGACCAGAGGGAGTCTTCCCGCTGTGTTTACAGTGTCACTATACAGACCAGAGGGAGTCTTTGCGCTGTGTTTACAGTGTCACTATACAGACCAGAGGGAGTCCTCTCGCTGTGTTTACAGTGTCACTATATAGACCAGAGGGAGTCTTCACGCTGTGTTTACAGTGTCACTATACAGACTAGAGGGAGTCTTCACGCTGTGTTTAGTGTCAGTAGACAGACCCAAGGGAGTCTTCACGCTGTGTTTACAGTGTCACTATACAGACCAGAGGGAGTCTTCACGCTGTGTTTACAGTGTCACTATACAGACCAGAGGGAGTCATCACGCTGTGTTTACAGCGTCAGTATACAGACCAGAGGGAGTCTTCCCGCTGTGTTTACAGTGTCAGTGTACAGACCAGAGGGAGTCTTCCCGCTGTGTTTACAGTGTCAGTATGCAGACCAGAGGGAGTCTTCCCGCTGTGTTTACAGTGTCACTATACAGACCAGAGGGAATCTTCGCGCTGTGTTTACAGTGTCACTATACAGACCAGAGGGAGTCTTCGCGCTGTGTTTACAGTGTCACTATACAGACCAGAGGGAGTCTTCCCGCTGTGTTCACAGTGTCACTATCCAGACCAGAGGGAGCCTTCCCGCTATGTTCACAGTGTCACGATACAGACCAGAGGGAGTCTTCCCGCTGTGTTTCCAATGTCACTATACAGACCAGAGGGAGTCTTCGCGCTGTGTTTACAGTGTCACTATACAGACCAGAGGGAGTATTCACGCTGTGTTTCCAGTGTCAGTATACAGACCAGCGAGAGTCTTCCCGCTGTGTTTACAGTGTCACTATACAGACCAGAGGGAATCTTCCCGCTGTGTTTACAGTGTCACTATAGAGACCAGAGGGAGTCTTCACGCTGTGTTTACAGTGTCACTATACAGACCAGAGGGAGTCTTCCCGCTGTGTTTACAGTGTCACGATACAGACCAGAGGGAGTCTTCCCGCTGTGTTCACAATGTCACTATACAGACCAGAGGGAGTCTTCCCGCTGTGTTTACAGTGTCAGTATACAGACCAGAGGGTGTCTTCCCACTGTGTTTACAGTGTCAGTATACAGACCAGAGGGAGTCTTCCCGCTGTGTTTCCAGTGTCACAGACCAGAGGGAGTCTTCCCGCTGTGTATACAGTGTCACTATACAGACCAGAGGGAGTCTTCGCGCTGTGTTTACAGTGTCACTATACAGACCAGAGGGAGTATTCCCGCTGTGTTCACAGTGTCACTATACAGACCAGAGGGAGTCTTCCCGCTGTGTTTACAGTGTCAGTATACGGACCAGAGGGAGTCTTCCCGCTGTGTTTACAGTGTCACTGTACAGACCAGAGGGAGTCTTCCCGGTGTGTTTACAGTGTCAGTATACAGACCAGTGGGAGTCTTCACGCTGTGTTTACAGTGTCACTATTCAGAACAGAGGGAGTCTTCCCGCTGTGTTTACAGTGTCACTATACAGACCAGAGGGAGTCTTCACGCTGTGTTTACAGTGTCACTATACAGACCAGAGGGAGTCTTCCCGCTGTGTTCACAGTGTCACTATACAGACCAGAGGGAGTCTTCCCGCTGTGTTTACAGTGTCACTATACAGACCAGAGGGAGTCTTCCCGCTGTGTTTACAGTGTCACTATACAAACCAGACGGAGTCTTCCCGCTGTGTTTACAGTGTCGCTATTCAGACCAGAGGGAGTCTTCCCGCTGTGTTTACAGTGTCACTATACAGACCAGAGGGAGTCTTCACGCTGTGTTTACAGTGTCACTATACAGACCAGAGGGACTCTTCCCGCTGTGTTTACAGTGTCACTGTACAGACTCGAGGGAGTCTTCCCGCTGTGTTCACAGTGTCACTATACATACCAGAGGGAGTCTTCCCGCTGTGTTTACAATGTCACTATACAGACCAGAGGGAGTCTTCACGCTCTATTTACAGTATCACCAACAGAAGAGGTGCTCACTCATTATACTTGTCCATGTAATCTTTGCTGAACCAGGATGTGATATGGGCAAAACTAAATTCAGTTAGCATGGCTACTAATCAACAAGTAAGAACAAACATAAAATGGTGATTACCCAGCTGCTAGTCAAGTGTGCATTGTCAATGAACATGATAGCCACAAGTGAGCTCCAGTGTCCTTGATGATCACGAAAGATCACAAATGGTTTATAGTTATCACTGCTGCGGTTTTCAGGATATTCCGTGACCCAGTGTCTGCGACCTGCTCCCGATAATTCAGAATAATTCTCGCTGCTGCAAGTAATTGAATTGCGCAATGATTAACCTAAGCGTTGTAAATGACGCAGTAATGTGAGAAATTAGTGATCTAAGGAAGTGGAAATTTTCAGATATGTCAAACTCTGTGCCTTAGAGTTACGGAGAGTGTATTTACTGGAAGCAGACCTTGCCTGCAATTAAACGCAGATTACATTTTGGTAAATCTGCTCTGTCAACATTGTTAATCTCTCCTGTGAGGATCGCCACGTTTCAAGGACATGGAACGTTCTAACAGTTGTTCCAGCTTGGCAGATGCTGCCATCACATAAACAGGCCAATACGGAATTTTAAAAAAGGACATAAAACTAAAGCTGTGTATTGGAAACAATAACACAAGCTCCAATAGATTTCATGACTACAATCTTCAGATTCTGAGGAACAGCTCCTTGATTTCCAATGTCTGCTTTGCCTTTTCAATGGTGATACCCCAGGACCTTGTCATTCTCTGTCCAAATTATCTGAATTCCTGTTTAATTTGTACCCTTTAACTAAAGTTCCCCACTGGCTTGAGTCATCGCGAGGGAGAAGGAAGATGGCAGCGGTTGTTGGAGGCCAAGGATCTGAGCTCCAGGGCTTCGCTGCAAGGGTTCCTCTGGGCCGTGCCCCCGGCTGCCTCATTAATGACCTTCCTTCCATCACAAGGTCAGAAGTGGGATGTTCACTGATGTTCAATCCCATATACTCCTCAGATACTGAAGCAAGTCCATGCCCATGTGCAACAAGACCTAGACAACATTGCAGTTTGGGTGGCAATTAACATTCGCACTGCCCGGGTGCTGGGCAATGACCATCTCCAATAAGAGTGAATCTAACAATCCCCCCTTGACATTCAACAGCATTAGCCTAATCAAATCCCCACCATCAACATCCTAAGGGATTGCTGTTGACCAGAAACTGAACCGGACCAGCCCTATAGCTACTGTGGCTACAAGAAGGGGAATTCTGCAATGAAAGACTCACTCCAGACTTCCCATATTTTGTCCACCATCTGAAAGGGATAAGCCAGGCATGTGATGGAATGGCCTCCACTTACCTGAATAAAGTGCATTTCATGATGAAGCTTGATACCATTCAGGACAAAGCAACCTACTTGACTATCACCCCATCCACCACTTTAAGCACTCACTCACTCCACCATTGGTGCACGATAACAGCAATACGTACCATTTACAATGTGTGCTGCAGCATCTTGCTGAGGCTCCCTGGACAGCACCTAGGGGCAGCACGGTAGCACAAGTGGATGGCACTGTCGCTTCACAGCACCAGGTTCCCAGGTTCAATTCCCCGCTGGGTCACTGTCTGTGCGGAGTCTGCACATTCTCCCCGTGTCGGCGTGGGATTCCTCCAGGTGCTCCGGTTTCCTCCCACAGTCCAAAGACGTGCAAGTTAGGTGGATTGGCCATGATAAATTGCCCTTAGTGACCAAAAAAGGTTAGGAGGGGTTATTGGGTTACGGGGATAGGGTGGAAGTGAGGGCTTAAGTGGGTCGGTACAGAATCGATCGGCCAAATGGCCTCCTTCTGCACTGTATGTTCTATGTTCTTCCAAACCAGTAGCCTCCAATACCCAGAAGCACGAGGGCAAAAGATGCACGGGAAGACCACCACCTGCAAATTCCCCTCCAAGCCACTCACCATCCTAACTTGGAAATCCGCTGGCTATTCCTTCGCTGGCACTGGGTAAAAATCCCAGAATTCCCTCCCTAACTGCACTGTGGGTGCATCTACACTGCATGGACTGCAGGGGGTCAACAAGGCGGCTCACCACCACCTTCTCAAGGGCAATTAGGGATGGGCAATAAATACTGGCCTTGCCAGCGACGGCCACAATCATTGAATGAATAAATCCGTTTTCAAAAATTTAATTACTTGAAACCCTTGTTTATACTTCCATTTTTGTGTGCATAAATCATAAAAACCTCTCAAATAAGTGATATGTCAATTATATATTTATTGCAGCAGCAGTGTAATAAGTCCAATACTTCTGTAGTATATAATGAAGTATTTATGAAATAAGGTCAGAGCACTGTGACTGAATAAGTCAAATTCCATTGATTTGAAATGGAATTCTGGGTTTGATGGAACCATGCATCACAGAATGAGGCCATTTGGCCTGTCCTCCCTGTGTTGGCTCTTAGAGCCTGCTTTCCCCCACTCCCCCCACACTCTTTAACCGCAGACCTGCAATTGGTTCGTCCTTTCATTATTACACCAAATTCCCTCCAGAAAGGTTACTGTTGAATTTGATTCCACCAGCCTTGCAGGCAGTGTATTGCAGATTATAACTTGGTGATCTAATTATTTGTTCAGAGCTGTAACTGGGAGGCCTTGCTGCAGACTTCTTGGCTACCTGGGTCCTCCCCCTCCCCCCCCCCCCCCCCCCCACCCCTTGGCACAGAGTGGCTGAGTGGTTACGGCAATGGACTGCTATTCCATTCTTGGGTTCAAATCGCTGCTAGCTTTCTGGTTTGGACTTGGAGCCCCCCCCCCCCCCCCCCCGAGTGCGTGAGACCGTGCCTGCAAATATCACCAACCCATTTCAAGGAAGGCTAGGTAAGGACACAAGAGAGAAAGGTATGGAGACACATTGGTAATGAAATAGGACAGGAGGAGGCTTGGGTGGAGCATAAACGCAAACACATCCCAGGTGCGACCTCTCTGTGTGCTGTCAATTCTATGTAATTTTACGTGATTCAGTCACCATTTCTAGAGGTCAATATGCATGCACACGTCATGATGGTGTGACATGATGCACCAGCTGGATTTAGGTATCTTCCCTTTGGCGTTACCTGGCACTGGGGTGTGGAGGTTCAGCTACATCGGGTGGTGATTTTGCAAGCTTTGCGACAGGATTGTTGGCGTTTAGCAGTGTTGAACGCAAGAATGGTGGTCAGTGGCAGGTGCTGTTAACAACTGTTGTCTGGAGGCCAATCGATCAGTTGGAACTCACGATTGATCAATTTTTACCAGGCGGGAATATTTAGATTCATGGAACCAAGATTGGAATTAAGAACCAAATCCGCGGTGATCTCATTGAAAGGGAGACAAAGCTCAAGGGGCTGAATGGTCCTGGTCCTATGTTCTACTGTTAGAATAGGAAATGCTGAATCTGTATGAATACGACCATCTCAATTTAATAAACCTTCTGAAATTTGTAGGGGGGCTTGACAGCAACAGGTGTGTGTAGGAGCGATTTTAAGACCTGTGTATTGAGTCAGCTTCCACGTGGGGTTATTCCGTACGGCTGAACCAGAGAGGAAAACAACACATCGACAACCTGGACAAGATGGCTATTTAATCAAGCTTGTTACGTATACACGGAGAACAGACTGGATATCTGCCAAGATCTGTTCTGCCGAACAAAGGCCAGAACATAGCACTTATACAATTTTCAAAAATCAATAGCCCACCCCAGTTGGACACGATCCAATCCCTGAAGCTGCTACGTTTAAACTTATCCAATAGAATTGCAAGAAATGTTTAAACTTCACCCAATAGAATTGCAAGCAGCGCATGATTGATCCTCATCCTGACAGCTATGCTTACTAGTAATTTGCTGTGCATTGTCTGTGAGAAGCAGGACCAACAAAACCCGCTTCCTGCATTGTGTCGCAAAGGCAAGACATCAGAAGTGACTTCCTTCCTGACAAGTTAGCTGTCCTAAATCCCATTTGATTACTTATTACTTCTCTGTCCTAAAAATACATGTTTAATGGTTAATAATAATTACTCAGTCCTATAATTCATCTCAATCCTTAATAAAGTAACTTATGTAAAACTACTCAAGTGGCATGCTAACTATTCAGTTTTAAAAGGTATCATTGCTGAACCCCCCCCCCCCCTTCAGTGTGCAACCAATGCAGTTTGTCATATTTCAATATTAATTTTGCCTGAACAACGCTTTCAAAGTTTACCCTCAATTTTTTATGACAAGCTTTTGAGAAACAACTAAATCGTTTTTTTGGGAGGGACAGATTTTGGGAAAGCCTGAGACTTGAAATTAAAAACTAATATTTCAAGTCAAAGATGACAATTCAATTCATATCTTTGGGTATTTCATTGTGAAGCTTATATATATCTTTAAATTTTATCTTATTTTGGACATGAGAATTTTCAGTTGCTGAGAATAAAATTGTCGATCCTTTTAAAGCATTTTAAGGACTTTGTTGGGTTCTTCACAAACTTAACAGCAAAATGTTTGAACACATTTTCCCATTTGCATGGAGAATCCCCTTCCAAATGATTGGGAAATTTCCATAAGATATTTAATCATATATTTATACACTCTTTGGGGTCTATAAAAAATATTTTAGGACCATATTCAGGCCAACAGTAGGCAATAAATGAGAGTGTGCCCCAATAACAGACAATATCAGGAATTTCCTGGCGAACTGTGGATGTCATCTAGTCCAGAGGCAACTTGCTGGTTCAACAAGAACATATTGCACCAGCTGCCTCACAAGCAGCAACCGTCAGGTAGATCCTGGGAGGAGAATGGGAATGGGGTGGGAGTGTTCATGAACCTTCAGGATCCCCGTGGAGTTAGGTAGAGCTCTACGTCCGAAGTGCTTTAGGCAGTAGGAGAAACAAATGAACAGTGCTAAGTAGGCTTGACATCTGCTATGTTCGGCACCAACCAACTCCACAGGAAGACCCTTAAATAGGCCCCTCAATACAACCAACAGCTGGCATTCCTGCGGGATTTTCCGGCCCTCCCCACCGACGACACCTTCCAGCCCTACCAAAGACGGGTTTGCCGGCAGCAGGTCAGGTGCGCCACGCAAAACGGCGCAGTCATTGGCAGGATCGGAAGATCCCCCGGGCGGCCAGTAGTGAGCTGCCTCCACCAGCTACACATGCTGAGGGGTTGGGGGCGGGGGGTTCAAGAGATTGGAAAAGGCAATGCCGTGGAAGAATTTGAGTGCAAGGATGTGAATTTTTATATCATTAACATATCATCCACTGAAGATGTTCACCTGAGGCATGTGGCAGCACGGTAGCACAGTGGTTAGCACAGCTGCTTCACCACTCCAGGGTCCCAGGTTCGATTCCCGGCATGGGTCACTGTCTGTGCGGAGTCTGCCCGTTCTCCCCGTGTGTGCGTGGGTTTTCTCCGGGTGCTCCGGTTTCCTCCCACAGTCCAAAGATGTGCGGTTTAGATGGATTGGCCATACTAAATTGCCCTTAGTGTCCAAAAAAGGTTAATTGGGGTTACTGGGTTAAGGGGATGGGGTGGAGGAGGTGTGCGCTTGAGTGGGGTGCTCTTTCCAAGGCCGGTGCAGATTCGATGGGCCGAATGGCCTCCTTCTGCATTGTAAATTCTATGCTTCTATGTGAACATTGATGAGAACAATATGGCGGAGGAGGTATTTCAGAGGTCCTTGGAGTACAGAACATTGCCTCAACAAAATGATTCCTCTGCCTTCCCGGTTTCCAGCTGCAAAATGTGGTGGATGAATTTCCTCCTGGATGGTAAGGTTATGGCTTCACGATCATTCCCCCATGGTGTTTCTTCTTCCCTCGTCAGCCGAATCCCCTTCGTTGGATTGCAGTCGTGTAATATCTCCCAGAAATTTATTATTCCCCGGGTAAATGATCTCACCCCCTCAATTAAATTGTTGCTGCCTCATAACCATCTATGGGTTTCCATTATTCTGTATTCAACAGCAGCCTGTGTCGATGGAGCTGTGGACTGCCTCGTATATTTGTTTCATCGATGACAGCAGAGCAGTTAGAACGTCAGTTTGTTTAATTTTTTTTTTTCTTAATGAATCTTTCAAACAACTGTTCTGTGCAAGGTCGAAAGAGAAAGTTCCACAGGCAGGTCACTCACTTACAATAAATAAAGCAAATCAGTGCTGCAGGCTGACTCACTCCACAGTCCAATTCTAAATGGCAATCAGGAGATCTGTGAATTATGACAGAGAGTGCAATGGTCATTCACCATCCGGTAATCGCACCCTCTTTACTGGCCAAGCTGGGTTTTTTTTGCTGCCAAAATCCTGCTGTCACCAACGGTCCCAGTTTTCCCGATGTGTTCGCCCTATTTTCCCTGGTTAATGCGAGGCTATCTAAGGCTGCTAATCACTCACGAGGAGGAGGCAAACCATGTGGAAGGAGCAATGGGAGCCCATCATGTCTGGATCTCGACTTCTTCGCTGAATAGATTAGCGCTGCCGCAGAAACAGTTGGGAGAGTTTACACAAAAAGTTTGTGTTCGAACGCAAGAATTTTCAGAAATCCAGTCCGGCAAGTTCCTCTTTGTGGGGGTGCTGATCCCCTCCTCCCGCTCCTAACCCCCCCCCCATCCCCACCCAATCTGCCCTCTGACCATTTCCTCCAGCCCTTTCCGCTCCTGGATAGAGCCAGCCTTTGAGTTTATTTTGGGCGAGAGAGGGAAATGGATGAAGATTAATTGCATGCCAAAGGCAGGAGGAGTTGGTGAATTGATCCAAATTTTCAAGATCTTGAGGAGAACATTTTGGATATGTTGGGAGAAACTATGGGCGCGATTTTACTAAATGGCAACAAAGTCCCACAGCGAGCGCGTTCAGCTGCATGTTTCCTGCCGTTCACAGCGCTGAGAAGCACAACGCGATAAGGGGCCTCAACAGGGAACGCGTGGCCGAGGCCGCACATATTCGCGTTTTGTACACTGAGGAGTTCAGCAAACGTTGGATTAGAGATTTAAATGTGCTCATTCATAGCTACATGTGCGGCGTGGAGGAGCATGAATCAGTCCCTGGGACTGAGTGGTAAGGCGCAAAGCACAACTGATATACTTACAATTCCTCCAAGCAACATGATTGAGCGAGTCGATATTTAAAAAGCTTACTTTGTTGGTTCCCTCCTAACAGGCGGTCCCTTTAAGGAGCACGCGCTGAGCCACATGTAAACCTGGGGTGGGATTCTCCTACCCCCGCCGGGTGGGAGAACCACCCGTTCTGGCGTGAATCCCGGATATTCGGTGGGGGCGGGAATCGCGCCGGTCAGCGGGCCCCCCCCCCGGCGATTCTCCAGCCCGCAATGGGCCAAAGTCCTGCTGCTGGAATGCCTGTTCCGCCGGCGAGAATCAAACCACCTCTCTTACCGGCGGGACTAGGCGGCGCGGGCGGGCTCCGGGGTCCTGGGGGGGCACGGGGTGATCTGGCCCCGGGGGGTGCCCCCATGGTGGCCTGGCCCACGTTCGGGGCCCACCGATCCGCGGGTGGGCCTGTGCCATGGGGGCACTCTTTTCCCTCCGCCTCGGCCACAGTCTTCACCATGGCCGACGCGTAAGAGACAGCCCCCCCTGCGCATGCGCAGGGATGACGTCAGCAGCCGCTGACGCTCCCGCGCATGCGCGGACTTCCGCCGACCAGCGGAGTCCTTTCAGCTCCGGCTGGCGTGGCGCCACAGGCCTTACCCGCTGGTCAGCGGCGCGCCAACCACTCCGGCGCGGGCCTAGCCCCTCAAGGTGTGAAGAAATCCCCACTTTTGCGGCGGTCCGACGCCGGAGTGGTTCACGCCAGTCCATCCCGCCGTGACCCCCTGCCCCGCCGGGTAGGGGAGAATCCCGGCCCTGGTGTTCCTAACTGCATCTGGTATTGAAAGCTTCAGGGAGCATCAATCTTGTAGCATGTGGCAGCTTTGAAAACAAGCATTCAGATCCTGATTTGCATATCCAAATGAACTAACGTCTGTGGGTAGTTCAGGATTTTGGGCCTTGTTCAATAGGCTGTGTTTATTTTATTTGTGCTGTGGCATTAGGGGGAGCACCTCCTGCAGATGCAGTATTCGGTATCAATGGGCAGAATTCACCCATCCAGGAGTAAGCCCCCTGGTGGGGGTAGTGGTGGGGAGTGTTTTCCGCTGCGAAGGTCGACAGGAAGCCATTCCCCTGGCGTAATTAATTATGGGCCTGGGGTTATCTCGTCGTCTTCCTTGGAGGGACCAGGCTTGACGGCACGTATCCCGCTCTCAGACACGGGTGCCGTGTTTGAAAGGCACACGACCTCACTGACCCACCATTGGAGAAAGAAGATGGGCCTCCTGATAAAGGAAGATGGATCTTCAGGAACACTCTTGAGGCTGGGACATTGACCTCCTTGATGACACTGAAGCTGGAAGAACCACCTGATAGGCGCTCGCCCCACCCACTGCTGTGCGGCCTCAATCCCAAACTCCGGAGTCAGCCCTGGACCTTCTTCAGGTGAGTTCCCATTTTCGCACACCACGTTGCTCCGTACTTTTTCTGCACCGGCACGTTTTCCCGCCGGCGACATGGAGAATCGGGCATGGGGGAGCGGGGAGGAAGATTCCGGTCAGGCATTCATCTGCATCCCATCAGCGGGATGCAAATCTGGTTCACGATGGCCTCCGGCGGTATTCCCAACCCGCATGGCGGGCAGCGTCGGCAGAACCCCCTGTAATTTGAGGCCAGCGTGAAACGACTTTTGGGCCTCCTGACGAATTCTCCCCCCCCCCCCTCAGCCACTGCCGAGGACCGTTGATCCTGCTGGAGGGGGCATGGGAGAATTCTGGCCAATGTCAATCCGGTGGGAGTCTGGAGCTGTGTAAAGTGAGAGATACCAAGTACACCGTTGCCTCCTAATGCTGAACCATGCATTTCTCCGCAATAGTGTCAGTTAATGAAATAGGATTGCAGCTATCCAGAAAGCAACAATTTTCATAGTCAGGTTTTTTGTAATGACAAAAAGAATGTGTGTAATTTAAAAAAATTATTGCCAGCATTGGGCACCAGGGTGTAACAGGTCGATAATTCTTTTCCCTTGCAACTTGCAAAACATTATAAAGAAATAAAAAATTCTGAAAATATTTTGGGGGAAAAAACCATCAAACGATGCGGGGCTGAAAAGAGCCCCATTATCTACCAACTGGAACTTGCTGGGCTGTGTAGAAAATCCCTGCAGTTGTTCAATTTGTTCACTTTGTTCAAAGAAAGGCTGCCTTTTAAGTAAGCAGAAAGGTTTTTAAACATCTCTGCCGTCACAAATAGTCTGCACCATGCTTATCCCAGATCCAGCTCCGCTGAGCTTCTAGCAGTCCGTTTCGTTTAGCTCCACATCAACACCCAGGCTCAATCAATCAAGTACAGTGAGGATAGATCCGTTACCAAACTCATGTAATTAAACATAGAACAATTGAACACCACACTGCATAACTTACTTACAGGAGCAAAAAGAGGAAGAGTGTCTCTTCTACGCACCCCCCCAATCGCCCCATATACACCCTATTGCCACGCTATCCTTGCAGTGACAGTAGTGACAGCACAGAGACCACTCGTACCTCTGCTGATGCTTGCCTTTCAGCTGTAGCTCTTTACACTAATTCCATTTTCTGCAAAGTATCACTTTGTCCTTTTATTGAGGTCACGGGTAGAGTTTAGGCAGTTATGCAAATTAATGCAGAAATCAGCAAGGCCTGTAAGGTTCCTGATTGTTGGAATTCTGTGTGTGTGTGTGTGTGTATGTGTGCCTGTGTGTGCATCCATGCATACGTGTGTGTGTGCGTGTGTGTGTGCATGCGAATGCATGCATGTGTGTGTCTGTGTGTGCGTGCATGTGCATGCACGTGCATTTGTGTACTCGTGCATGTGTGTGTGTACATATATATGTGTGTGTGTGCGCGCGAGGTCCTAAAGGGCTCTCCACCTCCTGCTTGCTCAGCCAGTCCACCGGGGAAAAAACTGCCCTCACGTGAAGTTCAGCTCGCCTTTCTTTGTTTATATGGCATTCATCTTCGTCATCCATGACATCAGCACCAGGAATGCTGAGAACGATGGCGAGAGTTCTGCGGGATTGATAATGCTGCTGGAATACTGCGTTATTGATAATTCTGCAGGATTGATAATTCTGCGGGATTGATAATTCTGTGGGATTGATAATTCTACGGGAATACTGCGGAATTGATAATCCTGCGGGATTGATAATTCTGCGGGACTGATAATTCTGCAGGATTGATAATTCTGCGGGAATACTGCAGGATTAATAATTCTGTGGGATTGATAATTCTACGGGAATACTGCAGGATTGATAATTCTGCGGGATTGATAATTCTTTGGGAATACGGCAGGATTGATAATCCTGTGGGATTGATAATTCTGTGGGATTGATAATTCTGCAGGAATACTGCAGGGTTGACAATCCTGTGAGATTGATAATTTTGCGGCATTGATAATTCTGCGGGAATACTGCAGGATTAATAATTCTTTGGGATTGATAATTCTGTGGGATTGATAGTTCTGCAGGATTGATAATTCTGTGGGATTGATAATTCCAAGGGAATGCTGCAGGATTGATAATTCTGTGGGATTGATAATTCTGTGGGATTGATAATTCTGCGGGAATACTGCAGGATTAATAATTCTGCGGGATTGATAATTCTACGGGAATACTGCGGGCTTGATAATTCTGCGAGATTGATAATTCTGCGGGAGTACTGCAGGATTGATAATTCTGCGTGATTGATAATTCTGTGGGAATACTGCAGGATGTATAATTCTGCGGGATTGATAATTCTGCGGGATTGATAATTCTACAGGAATACTGCAGGATTGATAATACTGCGGGAATACTGCAGGATTGATAATTCTGTGGGATTGATAATTCTACGGGAATACTGCAGGATTGATAATTCTGTGGGATTGATAATTCTGCAGGAATACTGCAGGATTAATAATTCTGTGGGATTGATAATTCCAAGGGAATACTGCAGGATTGATATTTCTGTGGGATTGATAATTCTGCAGGATCAATAATTCTACGGGAATACTGCAGGATTGATAATCCTGTGGGATTGATAATTCTGCGTGATTGATAATTCTGCGGGAAGACTGCAGGATTGATAATCCTGTGGAATTGATAATTCTGTGGAATTGATAATTCTGCGGGATTGATAATTCTGCGGGATTGATAATCCTGCGGGAATACTGCAGGATTGATAATTCTGTGGGAATATGGCAGGATTGATAATTATGCGGGATTGATAATTCTGCGGGAATACTGCAGGATTGATAATTCTGTGGGATTGATAATTCTGTGGGAATATTGCAGGATTGATAATTCTGCAGGATTGATAATTCTTTTTTTTTTAAATTTAGAGTACCCAATTCATTTTTTCCAATTAAGGGGCAATTTAGCGTGGCCAATCCACCTGCCCTGCACATCTTTGGGTTGTGGGGGCGAAACCCACGCAAACACGGGGAGAATGCGCAAACTCCACACGGACAGTGACCCAGAGCCGGGATCGAACCTGGGACCTCAGCACCGTGAGACTGCAGTGCTACCACTGCGCCACCGTGCTGCCCTGGGATTGATAATTCTGTGGGATTGATAATTCTGCGGGATTGATAATTCTACATAATACTGTGGCAGTGATAATGCTGTGGGATTGATAGTCCTGCAGGAATGCTGTGGGATTGTTAATTCTGCAATATTGTCAATGCTGTGGATTTATAAATCTGTGAGAATACTAATGGATTGATAATGTTGCGGGATTTATAATTCTGGGGGACGGATAATTCTGCAAGAATACTGCGGGATTGCTAACGCTGCAGGATTGTTAATTCTGTGGGATGGATAATGCTGCAGGATTGTTAATTCTGTGGGATGGATAATGCTGCAGGATTGTTAATTCTGTGGGATGGATAATGCTGCAGGATTGTTAATTCTGTGGGATGGATAATGCTGCACGATTGTTAATACTGTGGAATTGATAATGCTGCAGGATTGTTAATTCTGCGGGGATTAATAATGCTGCAGGATTGAGAGTTCTGCGGGATTGAGAGTTCTGCGGGATTGAGAGTTCTGCGGGATTGATAATACTGTGGGATTGATAATTCTGTGGGATTGATAATTCTGCGGGATTGAGAGTTCTGCGGGATTGATAATTCTGTGGGATTGATAATGCTGCAGGATTGTTAATTCTGTGGGATTGATAATTCTGCGGGAATAATGATGGCAGGAATACTGTAGCACTGAGGACCTTGTTATCTGTCACCATCAGTCACTAACATTAGTATGCGTGGCAATAGGATTACTGTAGATCTACTATCAACAGGAATACTCAATGTGAAACATGTTTATGGAAAGTTGCAGGCAAGCATGTTCTTCATTTGGGTTGTGATTGTGTGGCATCGCAAGCAAAGGAAAAGATAAGGGCGATGGAGGAATATAAAACGATTTAAATACAGATGCAAAAAAATTTACAATCATATTCATAACATAGCATTCCAGTGTTGTGTTCTTTATTCCAATTTCATCCATGTGTGATCCAGCTGCTATCACTTTGTCGAACTGAACTATCAAAGCTTCCGGCACATTCCAGCTGTTGTTCAGTTTTGTTCCTCAGGACATACTTCACTCTGATTTCAACTCTGCGCTATTCTTTTGAGTACAGTGTCACGGCACTGTCTGTACTGCAATACAGTGTCACAACACTGTCTGCACTAGGGTACAGTGACACAGCACTGCCTGTACTGGGGTACAGTGTCACAGCACTGTCTGTACTGCAATACAGTGTCACAACGCTGTCTGCACTGGGATACAGTGTCACAGCACTGTCTGTACTGGAATATAGTGTCACAGCACTGTCTGTACTGGGGTACAGTGTCACAGCACTGTCTATACTGCACTACAGTGTCACAGCACTGTCTTTACTGGAATATAGTGTCACAGCACTGTCTGTACTGCAATACAGTGTCACAACGCTGTCTGTACTGGGGTACAGTGTCACAGCACTGTCTGTACTGCAATATAGTGTCACAGCACTGTCTGTACTGCAGTACAGTGTCACAACGCTGTCTGCACTGTGATACAGTGTCACAGCACTGTCTGTACTGCAATATAGTGTCACAGCACTGTCTGTACTGCAGTACAGTGTCACAACGCTGTCTGCACTGTGATACAGTGTCACAGCACTGTCTCTACTGGAATATAGTGTCACAGCACTGTCTGTACTGGGGTACAGTGTCACAGCACTGTCTATACTGCACTACAGTGTCACAGCACTGTCTTTACTGGAATATAGTGTCACAGCACTGTCTGTACTGCAATACAGTGTCACAACGCTGTCTGTACTGGGGTACAGTGTCACAGCACTGTCTGTACTGCAATATAGTGTCACAGCACTGTCTGTACTGCAGTACAGTGTCACAACGCTGTCTGCACTGTGATACAGTGTCACAGCACTGTCTATACTGGAATATAGTGTCACAGCACTGTCTGCACTGGGGTAGTGTCACAGCACGTTCTGTACTGGAATACAGTGTCACAGCACTGTCTGTACTGCAAATCAGTGCCACAGCACTGCCTGTACTGCAATACAGAGTCACAACACTGTCTGCACTGGGATATTGTGTCACAGCACTGTCTGCACTGGGATACAGTGTCACAGCACTGTCTGTACTGGGGTGCAGTGTCACAGCACTGTCTGTACTGGAATATAGTGTCACAGCACTGTCTGTACTGGGGTACAGTGTCACAGCACTTTCTGTACTGGAATACAGTGTCACAGCACTGTCTGTACTGGGATACAGTGCCACAGCACTGTCTGTACTGCAAATCAGTGCCACAGCACTGCCTGTACTGCAATACAGTGTCACAACACTGACTGCACTGGGATATAGTGTCACAGCACTGTCTGCACTGGGATACAGTGTCACAGCACTGTCTGTACTGGGGTGCAGTGTCACAGCACTGTCTGTACTGGAATATAGTGTCACAGCACTGTCTGTACTGGGGTACAGTGTCACAGCACTTTCTGTACTGGAATACAGTGTCACAGCACTGTCTGTACTGGAATACAGTGTCACAACCCTGTCTGCACTGGGATACAGTGTCACAACACTGTCTTTACTGGAATATAGTGTCACAGCACTGTCTGTACTGGAATATAGTGTCACAGCACTGTCTGTACTGCAATACAGTGTCACAGCACTGTCTGTACTGCAATACAGTGTCACAACGCTGTCTGTACTGGGGTACAGTGTCACAGCACTGTCTGTACTGCAATATAGTGTCACAGCACTGTCTTTACTGGAATATAGTGTCACAGCACTGTCTGTACTGCAATACAGTGTCACAACGCTGTCTGTACTGGGGTACAGTGTCACAGCACTGTCTGTACTGCAATATAGTGTCACAGCACTGTCTGTACTGCAATACAGTGTCACAACGCTGTCTGCACTGGTATACAGTGTCACAGCACTGTCTGTACTGGGGTACAGTGTCACAGCACTGTCTGTACTGGGGTACAGTGTCACAGCACTGCCTGTACTGCAATATAGTGTCACAGCACTGTCTGTACTGCAATATAGTGTCACAGCACTGTCTGTACTGGAATATAGTGTCACAGCACTGTCTGTACTGGGGTACAGTGTCACAGCACTGCCTGTACTGCAATACAGTGTCACAGCACTGTCTGTACTGGAATATAGTGTCACAGCACTGTCTGTACTGGAATATAGTGTCACAGCACTGTCTGTACTGGGGTACAGTGTCACAGCACCGTCTGCACTGGGATACAGTGTCACAGCACTGTCTGTACTGGAATATAGTGTCACAGCACTGTCTGTACTGGGGTACAGTGTCACAGCACCGCCTGTACTGCAGTACAGTGTCACAATGCTGTCTGCACTGGGATACAGTGTCACAACACTGTCTGTACTGCAATACAGTCTCACAGCACTGTCTTTACTGGAATATAGTGTCACAGCACTGTCTGCACTGGGGTAGTGTCACAGCACTTTCTGTACTGGAATACAGTGTCACAGCACTGTCTGTACTGGGATACAGTGTCACAGCACTGTCTGTACTGCAATACAGTGCCACAGCACTGCCTGTACTGCAATACAGTGTCACAACGCTGTCTGCACTGGGATACAGTGTCACAACACTGTCTTTACTGGAATATAGTGTCACAGCACTGTCTGCACTGGGAATCAGTGTCACAGCACTGTCTGTACTGGGGTACAGTGTCACAGCACTGTGTACTGCAATACAGTGTCACAGCACTGTCTGCACTGGGATACAGTGTCACAGCACTGTCTGTACTGGAATACGGTGTCACAACACTGTCTTTACTGGAATATAGTGTCACAGCACTGTCTGTACTGCAATACAGTGTCACAGCACTGTCTGTACTGCAATACAGTGTCACAGCACTGTCTGAAAATGAAATGAAATGAAAATCGCTTATTGTCACAAGTAGGCTTCAATGAAGTTACTGTGAAAAGCCCCTAATCGCCACATTCCGGCGCCTGTTCGGGGAGGCTGGTACGGGATTCGAACCGTGCTGCTGGCCTGCCTTGGTCTGCTTTAAAAGCCAGCGATTTAGCGGAGTGTGCTAAACCAGCCCCTGTACTCTCTGTACTGGAATACAGTGTCACAGCACTGTCTGTACTGGGATGCATTGTCAAGGCACTGTCTGTACTGGGGTACAGTGTAACAACACTCTCTGTACTGGGGTACAGTGTCACAGCACTGTCTGTACTGGGATAGAGTGTCACAGCACTGTCTGTACTGGGATGCATTGTCAAGGCACTGTCTGTACTGGGGTACAGTGTAACAACACTCTCTGTACTGGGGTAGAGTGTCACAGCACTGTCTGTACTGGGATAGAGTGTCACAGCACTGTCTGTACTTGGGGTACACTGTCACGGCACTGTCTGTACTGGGGTACAGTGTTGCAGCACTGTATGTACTGGGGTACACTGTCACGGCACTGTCTGTACTTTGATACACTGTCACAGCACTGTCTGTACTGGGGTACACTGTCACGGCACTGTCTGTACTGGGATACAGTGTCACGGCACTGTCTGTACTTTGATACACTGTCACAGCACTGTCTGTACTGGGATACAGTGTTGCAGCACTGTATGTACTGAGGTACACTGTCACGGCACTGTCTGTACTTTGATACACTGTCACAGCACTGTCTGTACTGGGGTACAGTTTCACGGCACTGTCTGTACTGGGGTACAGTGTCACGGCACTGTCTGTACTTTGATACACTGTCACAGCACTGTCTGTACTGGGGTACACTGTCACGACACTGTCTATACTGGGGTACACTGTCACGGCACTGGCTGTACTGGGGTACAGTGTCACAGCAGTGTCTGTACTAGGTGACAGGATTGGCACATACCTATTCTTTGTCCAAGTGGTTATTTGCATGGTGAGCTGATTCAATGGTTGTTTTTGTGCTGTTTAATTGTGAGGATCTTCACCGCTATGTCTGTGCTCATATTATGTAGACACGTTTTCCCGAGTGAAGAACAGTGGTTTATCAGAAGGTTTACTCCTTTGCAGCGCCGAGGACCCGGGTTCAATGCCTCTACACTGGAGACTCTTGGAAAGCTACTCCAGAGTTTGCATTGCACCCAGCCTGCCCTGGGCATGGAACTGCGCTGCCTTCTCTTTCGGCATCTCACCACCTAGCCTATTAGGTGCAGCTCCTTGACTGTCATTACCCCGCACTTCTGTTTTTCAGCAGAAAGCACTTTGCTGCTTTTGGTGTGGTGAGACACTGCCAATCATAGCAAGAGTGTTGAGAGGCATTGTGGTTAGTATCAAAGCAGGGTAATTGAGATGCATTCAAGCGTGATGGGAAAGATAAATAAACAGGTGCCCTAAGCAGCTGTGTTTGGACCAATAAAACTGTCAATCACTGGCTGATACAATATATTGCTGTGTGAAATTGAATGGAAGATTTGCATTTCAAAGGCTGTCAAGGGATTTGACAACTGTTGAAGTGTATTTCGCTTTGGAGGAAGCCTCTGACACTTGTAACAGCTGCTGCTTTAAACACTTTTGCCTGAGGCAGCAGATGTTAGGGAAGGATAAATGAAAATGTAGTGATTTTTCACCCTGCTGCTTGGATTGCTCTGCAGCTTTCAGGCATGGGTGATTGAAGGGGGGTCTCTAATTTGGGTCACTGTGGAGGGGTTTCCAATGGGGGTCTCAAATGGGAGGGGCAGGAAGAGGCAGGATTTGAGTTGTGGGATTGGGGGGGGGGGGGATCCGCTGCCGGACCTCGGTATCGGGCTGCCCACTCAACATGGCGGCCCGATACCGGGATTCGAACCGAATCTGGCGTGCTTTCCCCCATGCATAAATTATCACGGTGCAGGAGAGAGACTCGCATACCAGGCCCTCTCCTGGCACCAGCAGAGACCCGTGGCGATTCTTGGCTGGCGGGAGCGCTTAGGCTCCAGAAAGGAGAATCCACGCCAAGGCCTCTGTGCATTTTGGCTCCTCACTCTCAGACAACGCACTGTCATAGCGCTGCCAGATTCAACATTCTATGATGTGGAGATGCCGGCGTTGGACTGGGGTGAGCACAGTAAGAGGTTTTACAACACCAGGTTAAAGTCCAACAGGTTTGTTTCGATGTCACTAGCTTTCGGAGCGCTGCTCCTTCCTCACCTGAGCGTTGTAAAACTTCTTACTGTGCAACATTCTATGGATGGTGAGTGCAGAGGTCAGAAGTGGTTACAATGCCAGCTGCTTCCTATACTGTTTCTTCAGTGGTCGCTGACACCAACCAGGCACGATGAACAGCATGGTGCTTAATTTGATTGTTGCAGCTCGCATTGTAGAGTTGGTACTTGCAATTGGAAATCGGATTGTTGTCACGACTGCTGTGATGTAAGAAGCAGGAGTCGGCCACTCGGCCCCTCGAGCCTGCTTTACCATTCAATACAACGGCAGCTGACCTTCGACGTCAGCTCCATTTATCCCCATATTCCTTGATCCCCCTCGTGTCCGAGAATCTATCGACCTCAACCATGGAGCCCGCCCCGAGTGACGAAATGTTTCCTCATCTCAGTGCGAAATGATGGAGCCCCTTGTTCTGAGACTGTGCCCCGCCCGCCCTCATCCACGTTTTACATTCCCCGGCCAATTTCCGGGATTACCCTGCCCGGCCAGGATCCGATGGGGGGGGGGGGGGACTGACATAGACATCTCTGCCGAAATGCAAATCCTTCCTCGCCTCAGTGCCTCTGCCTTCCGTCCTCGCTGCTGAATTATTCACCAAGTGTTTCTATTTTGCGCGAGGCAGGAAGCCTCCTGTCCTCGAGGTGCACTGAGGGCAATCAGCAGCTTTGCAATTCTCACACGAAAATATTCATCAGGAGGACTGAAGTGGCAAGGCTGATTCACACGGCGAGGCCTCCGAACCCATTGGTGGGAAATGTGAAGTGTGACACAAATGTATTCGGTTGCTGAAGCAATGTGTTAACGGCTGTTAAGACTTGTCTCGTTCGGCTGCTCAGGTGGGTGATGTTTAGTCAGGACTGCGCAAAGGCATCCTCCGCGCACATTTTAGATTGACACCTCTGCAGTCTGAATCGTCAAGCCCAAGAAGACCCATGTTCCGGCGTCTGCTGTATGTATGCAAACAGGCAATTCACTCCGACTGCCCTCTGCTCGCGTTTATGCTCCCGGGCAGTGGAGCTGCTCCTGGATATCCTCGCTAGCTTTATTACTGACCGCTTTATAGTTATGGCCTCTTGTCAGCCAAGTTTCAGGAGTGCCAAACCGATCATGAGCTACGAGGCCGTTCGCTCGAGCCCTTACTCCAGGCCCCGAGTGCATAATGGAGACTGACACTCAGGAACAACCCTGCAGGGAAACATTGTCAAGAAGTGCCGCGCTTTGCGTGGGATGGTGAACAAAGGTCTATTCCAGAGATTGAGTGGGACATTAAAGATGTAATGTCACTATCTGGGTAACAACATGGAATTACACAGAATATATAGCAGCACGGTAGTACAGTGGTTAGCACAGTTGCTTCACAGCTTTCCCGGCTTGGGTGACTGTGCGGAGTCTGCACGTTCTCCCCGTGTCTGCGTGGGTTTCCTCCGGGTGCTCCGGTTTCCTCCCACAGTCCAAAGATGTGCAGGTTTGGCCATGATAAATTGCCCTTAGTGTCCAAAAAATGGTTGGGTGAGGGTACTGGGTTACAGGGATAGGGTGGAGGCATGGACCTAAGTAGCGTGCTCTTTCCAAGAGCCGGTGCAGACCTGATGGGCCAAAAGGCCTCTTCCTGCACTGTAAATTCTATGATATAGCACAGAAACTGGCCATTTGGCCCAACTGGCGTTTGCTCACATTTATGCTCTATCTGAGCATTCATCCATCCTTCCTCGTCTAAATTTATCAGCGTCACCCTCAATTTTCACTTTCCAAATGCTAATCCTTTAATCCGTCTGTCGCTTGACCGTACATAGCTCGAAAGTTGCTGAAAAGAAAGACGTGTTGCCAAAGCTTTACATCTCCCACTCATCAGGACAAACACAAGAATGCCAAATTTCAAACAATCACAACAATTTATACTGCAGGAGGAAAGGGTGTAGATTGGTCGGCAAGTCGGCACCGATTGGTTGCGCCATTGCCTAGGAGAAAGCAATGGGTAAGTGCAGGTTTCCCAAGCTACCAAGTGCAGATTGAAGGTAATTGGCAAAAGAACCGGGGGGGGGGGGGGGGGGGGGTTTAAGAGGAAATGCTTTTTCTTTTGCACAATGTGGAAATACACAATCTGATAAGGTGACGGATACAGGCTCAATAGGAGTCTCAAAATGGGAATTGTATTGTCGTTGAACGAGAAAATATGGGAAAGGAGTGAGGCCATGGGGCTGAATGGATTGCCCTTTGAAAGAGCCAGCACAGAATTGATGCCAAATGACCTTATTCTATGTTGTATTATTCTGTGATTCTATATGTACCAGTCTATGCAGATGGGTTGAAGAAGGCTATACTAATGGGAGTGTCAGATCCAGGTCAGGCAAATATTTGGACCTTGAAGGCGAAATGTTACTTTATAATACGCAAGAAATCTTTATGGCCCCTTACACAGTGGGGTCCACTCCTCCATGGAGCAGGTGCAGGACCTCCTGGCTGTTCGACTCTCCTATTGGAATCAAGTGCTGGTACCACTGGGCACAGAAACACAGCCCAGTGGGCATCCCACCTGCAGAGAAATGATGTGGAAATTCCCTCTCCTAAGCACCACAACTCACCCAATCTGCTCGGATCACTCTGCATAAATGGCCCATTATCCTACGTGCAAAATAAGAACAGCAGCAGGCCATTCAGCCCCTCGAGCTCGCTCCGCCATTCGATCAGATCGTGGTCGATCTGTTTGTGTTTCGAGTTCCACATTCCCATCTACCCCCGATCACCTCTGACTCCCTCGACGAACAAGAATCTGTCTGCCCCCGCCGTCTTCTGTGGCAGGGAAATAGCAGTGTCCCACTGTGGCAGACTCCTGCTCCAGTAAGGTTCAATTTTGAAATGGAAACGTAACAGAGATGAGTGTTCTTGCGTACAGGACAGCCCTTCACCACTCTCCCAAATCCAGTACAGTGCATTATTTTTGTTAACCATCATTGTAAGGTGGTGTCAGTTGAAAACATCTATTAGGCTTGTGAGTTAAAGACTCTACCCGAATGTTTCTTAGCAACAGCTGACAGGCTGTCTCAATCTGACAACTGAATACCTTCATTTCTGTTCTCCTCGGGCTAGCAGGTTCAATGATCAAATTATCCTTCGTTCTCTAGCAGCACTTTATTGCTTGCCTGCCCTGTCACTCTCTGACTCACACATTGGCCCAAATGTGTCCTCGACAAGTTATTGTTTCGATGCTGCACGAATAGCATTGACATCAAATATAGGAGTAGACAATGGTAGAAATAACATGCATATCGTCATAGCTGCTCTGCCTACCTTGTCACGAAGAAGCAGTCTTCATCTCTTACAAGCCACAATCTATATCATTCATCCGTCAGGATTGAGTCAGGCCTTGTGACATGGGAGTTGTGATCACTAACCTGTTCAGTGCCTCTGCACCTTTGAAGATTTGTAAACTATGGTGATGCCAAGATCTTTGAATCAGTATTCTTTCCAGGTGCTTTGCGAATTAATGAACTGGACCACCAGAGAGTTATGTAGCAGAGAAGTAGGCCTTTTGGCCAAATGTGGCTGTGTACTGCACACAGTAAATAGTTTGTGAATGCACATTTCCTGTTCATACTTGGTGTATTTTGCATTGGCAGTGAAGGAGTCCTTGTATACTAATAATAATCTTTATTGTCACAAATTGGCTTACATTAACGCTACAATGAAGTTACTGTGAAAATCCCATGGTCGCCACACTCCGGCGCCTGTTCGGGTACACCGAGGGAGAATTCAAAATGTCCAATTCACCTAACGAGCACGTCTTTCGGGACTTGTGGGTGGAAACACAGTAGCACAGTGGCTAGCACAGTTGCTTCACAGCTCCAGGGTCCCAGGTTCGATTCCCAGCTTGGATCACTGTCTGTCTGTGCGTAGTCTGCACATTCTCCCCGTTTCTGCATGGGTTTCCTCCGGGTGCTCTGATTTCCTCCCACAGCCCAAAGATGTGCAGGTTAGATGGATTGGTCATGACAAATTGCTCTTAGTGTTCAAAAAAAAAATGGTTAGGTGGAGTTACTGGGTTACGGGGATAGGGTGGAGGCGTGGGCCAAAGTAGGGTGCCCTTTCCAAGAACCGGTGCAGACTCAATGGGCCAAATGGCCTCCTGCTGCACTGTAAATTCTATGATTCTATGAAACCGGAGCACCCGGAGGAAACCCTTGCAGAAACGGGGAGAATGTGCAGACTCTGCACATTGAACCAAGCCAGGAATCAAACCTGGGATCCTGGAGCTGTGAAATAAGCAGTGCTTGCCACTGTGCTCGTGGCTAGCGGCCCTACCTCTGGACGTGAGGTGCTGCATCTGAGTCCAACGCCAAGACTTGTTGGCCACGGAAGGAATGTTCATAACGCTGATGATCTGATCAGAAATCCTTCCACCACTTCCTCACTATTCCCCAAAGAGTAAAGAAAAATGTGGGTGTGAAGATACACTAAAGCAAATTGGCAATATTTTGTGAGGGCCACGAAGTTAGTGCGGCACTGTAGCACAGTGGTTAGCACTGTTATGTCACAGCGCCAGGGTTCCTGGTTCGATTCCCGGCTTGGGTCACTGTCTGTGCAGAGTCTGTGTTCTCCCTGTGTCTGCGTGGGTTTCCTCCGGGTACTGCGGTTTCCGTCCACAAGTCCCAAAAGACATGCTTGTTCAGTGAATTGGACATTCTGAATTCTTCCTCGGTGTACCTGAATAGGCGTGGGAGTGTGGCGACTAGGGGATTTTCACAGTAACTTCATTGCAGTGGTAATGTAAGCCTACTCGTGACGCTCATAAAGATGATTATTATTAAAATAATCCAGCGCATGTTTAGAGAGTCAAACAGAAATTAATTTTATTCACAACAAATATGTACACAACAGCAGTCGTTCACCACTGTTTCTCTGGTCGATACCACCCTGGCCAGCTCTATTTATACAGCTGCAACTACTAGTGAATTCCCCACCTCACCCTCATTGGGAGAGCTCATATCCCCAAGTACCATGGAGTAACCAAT
The DNA here is from genome assembly GCF_047496885.1 of Scyliorhinus torazame. Classification (NCBI taxonomy): domain Eukaryota; kingdom Metazoa; phylum Chordata; class Chondrichthyes; order Carcharhiniformes; family Scyliorhinidae; genus Scyliorhinus; species Scyliorhinus torazame. The sequence goes on from NC_092708.1 coordinate 383,978,713, forward strand.
TGTCCCCAGCCAGTAGAATCCAGGCAAGTTATAACACAATAACTATGCGATCAGTTATAATGGAAATGTCCTGTGTAAACGTGTCACAATGACGCTGTGGTTCCAGGCTAAATCCACTAGATGGTACTGTCGGTGGAGCCACAATATTTTAAGTAAATGGGATGGGAAAGGGATTGACGAACAAACCCTATTGCACGGTTTCGAGTTCTTTGCATGAATTTAGGAGAGAGTGGGGTGAGCCCTCATGTCAACAAGCGGCGACTGTTCTGGAGCGACCGTTTCGGGTGGGGTTTTGTGGATTGTCAATTGAGTAACTTTCTTCAAACCCAGTCGTCATGACAGCCAGGAATGTGGTACTGAGCCTATTCGGATGCAGAATTAAATGGTTCATCACTTGCAGGTTCGAGGCGGTGACATTTCAGACATCAGCGATGTCATATGAATGGCTCAATTTGCACTTGACTGGCGTTTGGAAATTGAGAGAGCAGATATTCATAACCCTGGAATTCCCTGGAAATCATTTTGAGCACATTAAAAAAAAAAAAAAAGCCTCGAATTGAAATCAAAGACATGTTGGAAAATCCCAATAGAGGAGATTGTTTGAAATCCTGACGCAATTCATCCCCTGTTTAATATTTCAAACATAAAGGGAAAGAAAAAGCTTTGTTTATTGAATAATTGCTCTTAATAACAGAGATAGCTCTGGGTTAGTGGCAGTGCTCTTCACTTTGAATCAGAATTTTGTGAGATTTAGTCCCACTCCGGAGAATCCATTTTGGAGGCTCGTTGGCAGGTAAAGTATTGCATGGATAGAGGATTGGTTAATTAATAGAAAGCAAAGAGTGGGGATTAATGGGTGATTCTCTGGTTGGCAATCAGTAGCTAGTGGTGTCCCTCTGGGATCAGTGTTGGGCCCACAATTGTTCACAATTTACATTTTGAATAATGATTTGGAGTTGGGGACCAAGGGCAATGTGTCCAAGTTTGCAGACTACACAAAGATGAGTGGTAAAGCAAAAAGTGCAGAGGATACCGGAAGTCTGCAGTGGGATTTGGATAGGTTAAGTGAATGGGCTAGGGTCTGGCAGATGGAATACAATGTTGACAAATGTGAGGTTATCCATTTTGGTAGGAATAACAGCAAAAGGGATTATTATTTAAATGAGAAAATATTAAAACATGCTGCTGTGCAGAGAGACCTGGGTGTGCTAGTGCATGAGTTGCAAAAAGTTGGTTTACAGGTGCAACAGATGATTAAGAAGGTAAATGGAGTTTTGTCCTTCATTGCTAGAGGGATGAAGTTTAAGACTAGGGAGGTTTGCTGCAATTGTATAAGGTGTTAGTGAGGCCACACCTGAAGTATTGTGTTCAGTTTTTGTTTCCTTACCTGAGAAAGGATGTACTGGCGCTGGAGGGTGTGCAGAGGAGATTCACTAGGTTAACCCCAGAGCTGAAGGGGTTGGATTACGAGGAGAGGTTGAGTAGACTGGGTCTGTACTTGTTGAAATTTAGAAGGAGGCGGGGGGGGGGGATCTTATAGAAACATATAAAATTATGAAGGGAATAGATAGGATAGATGCGGGCAGGTTGTTTCCACTCGCGGGTGAAAACAGAACTAGGGGGCATAGCCTCAAAATAAGGGGAAGTAGATTTAGGACTGAGTTTAGGAGGAACTTCTTCACCCAAAGGGTTGTGAATCTATGGAATTCCTTGCCCAGTGAAGCAGTTGAGGCTCCTTCATTAAATGTTATTAAGATAAAGATAGTTTTTTGAAGAATAAAGGGATTAAGGGTTATGGTGTTCAGGCCGGAAAGTGGAGCTGAGTCCACAAAAGATCAGCCATGATCTCATTGAATGGCAAAGCAGGCTCGAGGGGCCAGATGGTCTACTCCTGCTTCTAGTTCTTATGTTCTTACGTACCTAGATCCAAGTGATAGGTGCAAAGGCGCTTACCTCCTCAATCCGCCAATGATGTCCTTGCCTTGATAAAACTGCCAACAATGGAAACTCAACCAACAGCAGTTAAAATGAGTTCTGAAGCAGATGTTTCAGATGTTACACCCCCACTTGATCCTAATCTACCCATTTTGTTTCGACCATTAGTCATAGCAAGCAGGGGCAGGCCATTCGGCCCATCGTGCTCACTGCACCATTCAATGACATCATGACTGATCTTACGTGATAATCCTCAATTCTACTTTCCTGCCTTATCCCCATTACCCTTGATTCCTTTACTAATTAAAAATCCGTCTGTCTCAGCCTTGAACATACTTTAGTGACCCAGACTCTACAGCTCTCTGCGGTAAAGAATTCCACAAATTCACTGCCCTTTGAGAGAAGAAATTCCTCCTCATCTCTGTCTTAAATGGGCTACTCCCTTACTCTGCGATTATGTCCTCTGATCCTAGACTCTCCCACTAGGGGAAACATCCTCTCAGCATCTACCCTGTCAAGCCCCCTGGGAATCCTCTATGTCTCAATAAGGTCACCTCTCATTCTTCTAAACTCCAATGGATACAGGCCAAACTTACTCAACTGCTCCTCGCAAAAAAAATCCCTCCAAATCCAGGATCAATCGAGTGAATCTTCTCTGGACTGCCTCCAATGCCAGTATATCTTTCATTTAGGTTAAAATTTCTGCCCCATTCCCCCAAGCCATTATCTCATTGTTATTTCATGAGCTTGCTGTGTGCAAGTTGGCTGCAGTGTTTTGTGTATTGCAGCAGGATCGGCTCTTCAAAGAATGTTACATTGGCTGTAATGTTTGATCAAAGAATTTTTAGGCTGGCTGGAGGATTTCCCCAAGGGTGGTGGAGGCCCGAAAATGATCCTATTTGGGTCTGGGCGGGGAAGGTGGGAGGATGTCTCCATCGGAAACCCCCTTCTTACTTGAGCGCCGCCCCCCTTAAGGTCAGATCACTGCTGGACCTCCCTTCCTACTCGGTTTCTTCCTCCACACCCCCATCGCTCACTTTCCATCAGCTCCACTCCCCCCCCCCCCCCCCCCCCCCCCCTCGCTCTCCCTGCAGGCCTTCCCTTGCCCAGTCCCGGGACATAGGCTTTAATATCTTCAGGAAGTTCCTCTTCTGTCCACTGCAACTCCTCTTGCTGCAGGGACGAGAGCTCCCGGCCCATCAGATCTCGAAGATGGGGCTTCCTTCCGAATGAGGGGCAGAAGTCCTGGCTGCAGTCAGTTGATAATAATTCAAGTAGAGAGGCGGTGGCGTAGTGGCATTGTCAGTGGACTAGCAATCCAGAGACCATGGGTAATGCTCTGGGAACCTGGATTCAAATCCCACCGTGGCACATGGTGAAATTCGAATTCAATCAAAATCTGGAATTAAAAGTCTAACGATGACCATGTAACCATTGTCGATTGTCGTAAAACCCATCTGGTTCACCAATGTCCTCCAGGGAAGGAAATCTGCCGTCCTTACCTGGTCTGACCCATATGTGACTCCAGACCCACAGTAATGCCAACAGGGGCCTACAGTGGGCTAAATAGCTGGCTTGTAATGCAGAACAATGCCAGCAGCACGGGTTCAATTCAATCCCTGAACAGGCGCCGGAATGTGGCGACTAGGGGCTTTTCACAGTAACGTCTTTGAAGCCTACTTGTGCCAATAAGCGATTATTATTATTAATGTGGCTGATTGACTCTCAAATGGCCTCAGGGATAAATGCTGACCCAGCCAGCGATGCCCATGTTCCATGAACAAATAGAAAATGTGAAATAGCTGCAGGGCAGGCACTGTCGGCGGGGATGTCCCTTTGGGACATCCCCGCCGTCCAAAATATCCTGGCCAAGGTTTCTGCCACACTTCATGAAGGTAGAAGGGCAATCCAGCTCATGTTTCCACCTGTATTTTTGGAATGTATGGAGGCCCCCATCTGTGGGCCATTCTCCTCGTGTCAGGTACAGAACTGAGAAAAATAGTCACATTGTCAAAGTTTTTGATTTTGCACCCATCAGGACAAGAATGGCAAATTTCAAAGGGAACAATACTGCATGAGAAAAGGGGTGCTGTTTGGTTTGCAAGCTGGTTCTGATCAGTCGAGACGTAGTCATGGCTGGAAGAGTCGTCGCTTAACCTCCTATCATCAACAGTCCTGAATTCCCCACTTTTTTGGTCTCCAATTGCCCAACAAGCCCATCCTCGTTGTTCCCCACGTTCCCACGTGGATTTTAAAGTGAATGGACCTGAAAGAATGATTCTCGTCTTTCTTCATTCCATCTCAAATCATTTTATAATTAATTAACACAAGTGCCCAAAATAAATTACAAATGCACGCAATTGATGATTTTGCACCTGGACATCTCATACTCATAATATGAAGATTAAACTTCAATTCCTGAATGGCTATAAATTAATGGAGGTGAATGTGCAATGAGACCTGGGTGTCCTCATACACCAGTCTCTGAAGGTGAGCATGCAGGTATAGCAGGCGGTAAAGCAGGCAAGTGGTATGCTGGCCTTCATTGCAAGAGGATTCAAGTACAGGAGCAGGGGTGTGTCTTGATACAGTCATACTGGGCCTTGATGAGACCACACCTGAAGTATTGTGTGCAGTTTTGGTCTCCTTATCTGAGGAAGGATGTTCTTGCACTAGAGGGAGTGCAGCAAAGGTTTACCAGACTGATTCCTGGGATGGCGGGATTGACGTATGAGGAGAGATTGAGTCGGTGCGGATTTTATTTGCTGGAGTTCAGAAGAATGATGGGGGGGGGGGTGCTCTCATAGAAAGCTATAAAATTCTAACAGGACTATACAGGGTAGACACAGGAAGGATGTCCCAAATGGTGGGAGTGCCCAGATCCAGGGGTCACAGTCTAAGGATATGGGGTAGACCATTTCGGACAGAGATGAGGAGGAAGTTCTTCACCCAGAGAGCAGTGAGCCTGTGGAATTCGCTACCACAGGAAGCGGTGGAGGCCAAAACATTGATGTCTTCAAGAAGACGTTAGATATAGCTCTTGGGACTAAAGGGATTAAAGGATATGTGGGAAAAGCGGCAACAGGTTACTGAGTTGGATGATCAGCCATGATCACATTGAATGGCGGAGCTGCCTCAATTGGCAGAATGGCCTACTCTTGTTCCTATTTTCTATGTTTCCTGGAGTCTCCAGGACAACCCTGGAGGATTGACAACTCTACCCTCCTTGCATTATCGCTGCATTTTGTGCCTACCTGTGGTCATATCCTCAAGCTCTGTTTCAACCTTTAATGAGATTATGAGGTGATTTGACAGGGTGGACATTGAGAGGATGTTCCCTCTCATGAAGGAATCTAGATCTAAGTCGCACAGTTTAGCAGTTTCCCATTTAAGATGGAGACGGGGCGGAAGATATTCTCTCATGGGCTTGTTAAGTCTTTCAAATTCTCATCCCCCAGAGAGCAGTGGAGGCCGAGTCATTAAATATATTCAAGGCTAAGTTGGACATTTTTATTTGATGAGGGAGGGGTTAAGCAAGGAATTGACACTGAGGCCATCATTAGGTCAGCCATGATCTTATTGAATGGGCTTATTCAAAGGGCAAAATGGCCTTCTGCTCCTATTTCTGACGATTGTATCATTTACCACTGGGACCTCAGTTCAAGCATTTGAAGCCATGTAGGTTATAACAGGGCAAACATTCACTGGGTACGAAGATCACTGGAATAAAATGAAATGGAAAATATTCCCTCGGTAGCCCATTTATCTCAGTACAATAACTTGGAGAAAGTAAATTCATTAAGAAGCTCACTAATGCTATGTCAAGAATTCAATATGTAATCAGCTCTTTTATCACAAACCCAATATAACTGGAGGATGCACTTCATAAAAGTGATACATTTGTTGTCCATTCATCATCATGCAGCATCCTGCAGGTGACAAAGGAGAATATGGCCTCACGACTGGAGACAGGGAACTCACAGTTATGTATAATATTAGACTGTGGCATTGGACAACATGATAATCTTGGGGATCAGGCAACAAACTCAAATGTTTTGAGCCCTCTGCTTCTGCAGTTTGTGGTCCCATCCAGATTGTCCTGATTGTCTCAGACTAAAGGGACGATCCTTTAAAACAAAGATAAGGAGGAATTTCTTCAGCCAGAGGGTGGTGAATCTGTGGAACTCTTTGCCGCAGAAGGCTGTGGAGGACAAACCACTGAGTGTCTTTAAGGCAGAGATAGATAGGTTCTTGATTAATAAGGGGGATCAGGGGTTATGGGGAGAAGGCAGGAGAATGGGGATGAGAAAAATATCAGCCATGATTGAATGGCGGAGCAGACTTGATGGGCCGAGTGGCCTAATTCTGCTGCTATGTCTTATGATCTTAATGTCTTATGGGTGCTGCCCCACCAGTCAGTAAGATACTCTGTAAAGCCATCTGAAATAGATACAATTGCCTCATAATGGCTTCACATCGGAATGCACAGATAGGCGCCCACTTTAAATCGTCCAACCCCCCTTGACAGGAATACAGACTCCTCATTCCTGAGCATCCGTTCACCATACGAGGACAGAGGTTTTTTTAACCACTGAGTTGTTTTGGTCCAGAGTGCCTGAAAGGGTGGTGGTACCAGATTCGGTCGTAACTTTCAAGAAAAAGTGAATTGGGTAAACACTTAAAGGGGAAGCATTTTCAAAAGCGGCAAGGTAAAGGCAGACAAGAGTGCGACTAACTGGACGCCTCTCTCAAAGAGCTGGCACAGGGAGAATGGACCGAATGACCATTTTCTGTGCTGTTGTGACTCCACAACACGAAGGTTGATGGGTGGAATCACTGGCCTCCTCTCTGGGCTGAAGCCCCGGTTGCAAATGAGCATTTCGAAAATGGGCAAGAAAAGGCCAGTCAATCCATCAAACCTGCCCACACCACGCTGGCCAGATCATCGTAAAGCGGCGCTGTAGACTGTTTGCAGTAACGTGCTGCTTACCCTGTCTATTGAGTTAAGAGATGCGGTTGGCCTTATGATGGACAAATTACCATCAGTCCTGCCAAGAGCCCCGCCCCACCTCCACCTCATTGGTTTGATGCTTTCACGTCAACAGACACCCTGCTGAAGAAGAGCCAGGAGGCTTCTTTACCGAGGTTCCGAGCCCCTCGCTGGAGCTGCAGCAGAGCTTCAGTCTGGCATTTAGTAAACCAATAGCCAAGGATCGAGCTTATTACAGAAAGGCTAAACGCTTCTCTATCACTGGGGGACGATGTGAGAACGTTGTTCCTCGGGGAGTTTCTGTTTAATCTTGATGCAAACATTTCCACAGTCTCCTTCACAGTGCAATTGTCACAACAGCTAGGGCCCTGATTTGCTATTTGAAAATGGAACAAAGTGTGTTTCAGATACCAGAACATGAGAGGGAGATGGGGGTAGGGGGGAGTGAATGGGGGGGGGGGGTGTTGATCCTCATTAAAAATAATGATCCTCCCACATCCAATCTCAGGAAAACAATGAAAAAAACGTACGGTGATCTATTGCTACTTTCCCTGTAACAGTCCTGGATGTTTAGCTGTAACAAGCCTAACCAATCATTTCTTTTTCATGTAATGCAAATTTCAGCATCATTATTTGATAAGAAGTGACAGTTGTGCCAAATAAATAAGGAATGCACGCAAAGGCTGCACGGTAAACAGCTCTCTGGCCACAGTTCACTCACCCTGACAACACCCCCCACCCCCCCCCCCCCCCCCCCCCCCCCCCACTGGAAACAGGTAGGACCCTCGTTGATGAACGCAAATCTGGATTCCACAACACAGCGGTTCAAGAAGGCAGCTCACCACCACCTTCTCAAGGGCAATTAGGGATGGGCAGGTGGCCTCGCCAGCGCCGCCCAAATCCCATGAATAAATAAACAAAACGTGTTAGAACACTGATTGACGCCATGGTCAACGGCAGCACAGCGTCTAGCTCAGGGATAAAGCTACCCACTATGCATTTGTGGCACTGGGCTGATAACTATTGGGCCCAGCACCAGCTTGCTGGAAGCAGGTCTGACATTCTTATTTATTGAGTGTCGAGTGGCGGAGGGTTTGAATGTTTGTGGGAGGGGGAGCAATCAAGCGGGGCTGCTTTGTCCTAGATGGTGTTGGACGTCTTGAGTGTTGTTGGAGCTGCACTCATCCAAGCAAGTGGAGAGTATTCCATTACATCCTGACTTATGCCTTGTAGATGATGGACAGGCTTTGGGGAGATCAGAGGTGAGTTACTTACCATAGGATTCCTCGTGTTTGACCTACCCTGGTAGCCACAGTATTAATGTGGCTCGTCCAGTTCAGTCTCTGATCAATGGTAACCTGCAGGATGTTGATTGTGGGGGATTCAGCAATGGTAATGCCATTGGATGTCAAGGGGTGATGGTTAGATCCTCAATTGCAGGAGATCTTTGTCGTTCACATTTGTGTCTGTCTTGTTTCCCCCTTCGATTCATCCAACGCTATTTACCCCTGTCCATGTGATATCTGGTTCCAGATCCTCACCACTCTCTGGGTCTCTTCTGATTTCATTGTTAGATTTATTAATGCCTGACTTATGGGACGAGTTTTAAGAAGAGGGGGAAAAATGCCCAGAACATCACATAAATGAAACAATTTCAGAGTAAATTTCTCAAAGCAGTGGACCTATGTCACGTGGTGATAATTGGCGGTCCTTGTGACGCCGAGGATATGTCATAGGTACCTCATTTTGGGGTCAAATAAATCAAGACTGTGAATACTCTGAGTCAGCCTTAAGCTGTTGGGAAGCAGAGTTATGGAGTCAATGGCAAGGGAACTGAGAGGGTGATTGGGGACCAAAGACAATGGTTCTTTCTTCCCGATATTTAAATAGAATATCAACATCATATGATATGAAATATTTAATATTTAAATATATAAATAAAATATAATATAAAAATATTAGAACCCAGTTTTGGTTTTTGACATAGCAAAATGGCTGCAGAGAGCTAGCTACATTATGTGATCACATTGAGGTGTACTCTGACTTGTTTGCAGCAGATGTATTGGCCATCTATATCAAAACCTGTTAAAAAGCGGCAACATACAGAGCTCTAGTGTGAAGTTGGAAAGGTTCTATTTTCGCTATTTTTATTGTCTTGCTGTCGTTCCATAAATGGGGGCATTAGGAGCGACTAAAATCAGGGTTATCTCATCATACCCACGTATGGTTCCATGTGTGCGGGTCACTCTCCCTTCATGCATCAAGCTGAAGAACCTCTTGAGTTGAGGCATCGAATGTAGAGCTTGAGGGCCGAGCATCTTTGATTAAGGAGCTTCGGGAGTTTCTGGATATCCCAGCAAACCCGAATTGTGGCTGTAACAGCGTCAACCCTGCCTCAGTGGGTTTCACTTCAACCTGGTACGGCTTTGGGGTCCCAAGCTTAAATTTCAGGCTGGCATTGAGCGGGCAGTCGTGTCTGAGGTGCCACCTTCTGGATGAGACATTAAAACTGAGGCCCTCTCTGGTGTAACAGACGCCATGGTACTGCTTTGGAGGGCAGGGGAGTTTTCCCCAACGTCCTGGTCAATATTTATCCCTGGACTAACATCACGAAGGAAGCAGGTTACCTGACCATTGTCGCATTGATGTTTGAGGGAGCTTGCTGTGAAGACATTGGCTGCCGTGTTCCCTATATTACAAAGTGGCTGCATTTCAGAAGTATTTAATTGGTAAAAGTGCCTCGAACGTTCTGAAGTAATACTGGGTATTATAAATACAGGTCAGCTTTTTTTCTTTCATAAGAGGCTGGATGATTGTCAGGTTTGGCGTTTGAAAGAATACTCTGTGTTACTGGGCTGTGTACAGAATGAGGTAATGAAATACTTAATGGGACAGAACATATTGTGCTGCTCCAACTAAGTGGGGCTGTTACCAGTCCCTTTATGAAGAGAAGCAATGGATGGATATTCTGAAATGGAAGGAACAGGTTGCATGGGATGCGATGTTATATAATAGTGCAATTAAAGTTTATAGCTGAGGTATGACTATTGTAGCCGTAACATTTGACGCTCTAAAATAAATTAAAAATGATTCCCTCTGTACAATTAATGTGGCATTTATCTGTGCTAAAATTACTCCAACCTAATAATCATTTCACTGCCTAACCCCCAAGCTCCGGAATTCTCTCCCTGAACTCTTCGGCCTCAGCCCGCTCCTTAAAAACTGCCTCACTGACCAAGCTTCCGGTCGTCCAACCTGTGGCGGGACAACTCCCCCAGATGCACCTTGGGATGCTTCGCTGCATTGAATCAATGTAAGACTATATAAGAATAAAAATGAGGAGCTTTGTTTCAACAAGCACTCTATTTATGCAAGTTGGTGCTCACATCCGAAACTCATCTCTGCTATTTTAGTCAAGACATTAACTGAATTATTATGAAGGAGTTAACGTTCGGATGCTATTGCTCCTTTGTGTAATTGTAAAGCCACTTTTGTGCCAGTGGAGCTTTTCATGCCTCCCCACGTTTTGATTTCATAGAACATAGAACATACAGTGCAGAAGGAGGCCATTCGGCCCATCGGGTCTGCACCGACCCACTTAAGCCCTCACTTCCACCCCATCCCCGTAACCCAATAACCCCTCTTAACCGTTTTGGACACTAAGGGCAATTTATCATGGCCAATCCACCTAACCTGCATGTCTTTGGACTGCGGGAGGAAACCGGAGCTCCCATAGGAAACCCACGCACACACGGGGAGAACGTGCAGACTTCTCACAGACAGTGACCCAGCGGGGAATCGAACCTGGGTCCCTGGCACTGTGAAGCCACAGTGCTATTCACCTGTGCTACCGTGCTGCCCTCTGAATACATCGGAATAATTTTGCGAAGGTTTCTGCAGAGACGGATCTCCATAAATCCTAAGCAATGGTGTAATTTTCATTTCCGCAATGCCACATAACTAGCAGTGTGCGGAATAGAGGTTTACCGCGGTTTTCTGTTGTACAAACGCCATACTATTGACACGTATGTCTCGGGTAATGACAGATTAGATTGTATTTTGAAGGAGAAATTACCTGTGTAATGCAAATGCCCAAATAATATGCTTGTTGATTGAACTAATGATGCGGTAAAGTGAATTCATACTCAGTAGTAGTGTGATTGCAGACTGGCGTAATATGGAATTACAGATTAGCGAATATCGCCTGTCCCATGACTGTCAAGCAAGCTGGTCATTTCATTCTTGCTCCCACCCTTGCAACCCTGGACGCCCACACGGTGTTTAGTGTGGAGCAAGATCCAGGTAAATTGCAGTTGGATGCGAGAATGGGAAGATGGGAGGGTTGGTATTCGGAGAGAATGAGATAAAAATGATCTAACTGGAAAGCTTTGGGAGTGAAATGTTGCTGTTAAGTGATCTGAAATCTCAGCCTCTCTCGCCAGTCAGTTGAGACAGCAGTTTCCTCCCCCATGTTCGTATGTCCAAATACTGTAAACGAGCTTCTTCCTCGTACGTGTAGCTGACAATCATACATATGGCTCTGCACTGTCAATGTTAAATATTAAAGCAAAGAAATACCCAAAGGACAAGTCGATAGCCCATTTAAATACGTAATAACAAGAAGGTGACACTGATAAGTCCATGTCAGTATGGTTCTGATTGATGTGTGCCAGCACGGTAGCACAGTGGTTAGCACTGTTGCTTCACTGTTCGATTCCTGGCTTGGGTCACTGTCTGTGCGGAGTCTGCATGTTCTCCCCGTGTGTGCTTGGGTTTCCTCTGAGTGCTCCGGTTTCCTCCCTCAGTCCAAAGATGTGCAGGGATAGGTGGATTGGCTATGCTAAATTGCCCTTGGCGTTCAAAAAACGTAAGGTAGGGTTTCGGAGATAGGGTGAAAGTGTGGGGATAGAGTGGAGGTGTGGGCTAAGGTAGGGTGCTCTTTCCAAAGGCTGGTGCAGACTCGATGGGCTGAATGGCCTCCTTCCGCACAGCAAATTCTGTGATCTGTGAACATTATAATGCATTTTATCTATGCCGTATGTTGCACATCATACCTCTTTATTTAAGCAGCCTCCTTATGTCAAAACTCCAGGAATGAATCAATGTAAGACTATATAAGAATAAAAATGAGGAGCTTTGTTTCAACAAGCGCTTTCTTAATCGATTGCTCTCAACCCCATTGGGGACATGATAGTTGTGGTATTATAGGTATTACGGTACCTGATAGGCTAAAGCACCATTGGTGGAAACTGTATACTTCCTACTGGTTAGAGTGTATGATAGCTCCGCCCTGATAGGCGGGGTATAAGAGCCCGTGCCGCCCCAGCAGCCTTCATTCTGTACCTGAGCTGCTGGGGGAAACATCTAGCTTATTAAAGCCTTCAGTTGGACTACAACCTCACTTTAGTGGTCATTGATCGTGCATCAATAGTGTAGTGGTAACTTTATTGGACTAGGCCCCAGAGGCCAATACTCTGGGGACCTGGGTTCACATCGCACCGGTACAGTTGAACACGTCGACTATCGGCAACTGTTGTTTTGAAAAAAAACCTCCGTTGGTTCACTAATGCAGGGGAAGGGAATCTGCCCCCCCCCCCCCCACCTGCCTGGTCTGGCCGACGTGTGACTTGAGCCCCACAGTAACGTGATTGTCTCCGGAACGGCCTGGCAAGCTACTTAGTTCAAGGGCAATTGAGGATGGGCAAAACATTCAATGACATCCACACCACATGAATCAAAAATAAAAATCTGCCTGCCTTCTCCACATTCTTTCATCTTTTCTCTTCCTGAACCCATTTCTACCGCCAGTGGCATTGGTAATTAACCTCACGGTTGAATCCAGTAACTCTAGCAGATAACTATAATGTTTTTTGGGGGAGCTATTGGACACTTTGCTGTTTACAGCAGATACTACACAGAATCATTCTTTGGAGGAGCAGTTTCATGTCTGCAGCTACTGTTCAGAACCGATAGTCTTGAATCCACCTTATGTTCATTTCTCTTTGGACATCACACTTCAGAGGCAAAAGCAAAGATAGACAAGTGGCGGGATTCACCGTTCCCCGACGGCGATTTTGTAATCGGCGGTCATGCAGAGCATCCCATTTGACGCCGAAATCGGGGGCGGTGCCTATTTGACGCAGGTTTTGTATGCTCCGCCCCCTCTGAAATGGAGTCACCGCGTTGTGCGCCGCACGCCATTGGGACAGCCTCAGCGTGTCACCTGAAGGCCCTCCCCCGATGCTCCGCCCCCCCCCCCCGATGGGTTGAGTTCCTGACCGCGCGGTTGACGTGTGGTCTCAGCGGTCGGAAAGCCGGCGTGGTGGCTGAGGACTGTGTCCGGTGCCGCCACAGTCGGGCGGGAGCCGTGCTGCTAGTCGGGTGGGCATCCGCGGGGGCTAGGGGGACTGGCGGGGGTGGCGAGGAGGTGGCCGGGGGGGGCACTATCTGACAATCCGGGTCTGTGCATGGCCGGCGCCTTGTTATACGGCCTGACCGCTGCAGGTCGACACCCTGCGCATGCCATGCCACGGACCCAGCCATTCTCCGGCCGTTTATATGGTGGAAACCGTGAGTTTTACGCGGCACGGCTGCGAGCCCCTCACCGGTCCCAGGATGGGCGAGGGTTCGGCGCCGATTGTTTTCATGTAAAACGGCACAAATCCTCCGCACGTAGCCTCAGAAACGGAGAATCCAGCCCAAGGTTTCCTGATCGTCTGGCCTCTCCCAAGTAAGTGTCGCAGGTAGGGGTTTTCCAGCAGCTGCCAAACTACAGAACCCCCCCTCTGCAATTGGTCTGCAACTGACTTCAAGGTGGCCTCAAATCTTCTCGTGAGTGGCTATAAAGAGGTCGGTCTAGCTCTAGACCGCTCCCATTTAACTGATGTTCATCGTACTCATGCTCCAGACCTCACAGAGAGAGATAGAGAAAGAAGCAAACTGAACAGGTTCTAACCACAACCATGTGCAAATCTCAAGATTTCCCAATGTTAGAAAACGTGGCACTTGAAAACCCACAAGCAGCTGACACAGAGACAAGCCTACCACCACTGAGCCAGGACTGACGCAGCAATGTAATCTGTGCACAGGGAAGTTCCAGCATCACCTCCGGTGACATGGCCCTCATGACTGCTATTGTAGTGGTTTATTCTGCATCTCTTTGATTGCCCCCCTTATGCGTTTGTCTTCTCAGCCTTTAACTGACCAGCTATCTGAACTCCGATCATCAACCCATATCTGTGGCAGGAAAATGTGGCAAACCCACTGGCAGCCTGTAGTCTATCCTCTCCCAATTCTCCATCACCTCTGGTGAACTCTTCGAATTCCGCTGACTAGGAGTCATTTTTCCATATTTAATTGTAAAGCTAAATTGGCACAAAATTGATTTGCCCAAATCATCAAATTCCTCACTTAGTTCAAACTTGCAACGAGAGAAGGCCGTTCCTGATAAGAACATAAGAACTAGGAGAAGGAGTCGGCCATCTGGCCCCTCGAGCCTGCTCCGCCATTCAATGAGATCATGGCTGATCTTTTGTGGACTCAGCTCCACTTTCCGGCCCGAACACCATAACCCTTAATCCCTTTATTCTTCAAAAAACTATCTATCTTTATCTTAAAAACATTTAATGAAGGAGCCTCAACTGCTTCACCGGGCAAGGAATTCCATAGATTCACAACCCTTTGGGTGAAGAAGTTCCTCCTAAACTCAGTCCTAAATCTACTTCCCCTTATTTTGAGGCTATGCCCCCTAGTTCTGCTAAATGATGTGCTCAGTGACATTGAGAATGCGCTCATTGGGATCCTGCTCCAAATCTCGCCGAGAATCTTTGCATCGATCATGTTTCAATATTGTTTCCTTTCACTTTCAGTTGCTCACCAGTTGTCGCCCCCCGCCCCCCGCGCCCCCCCCCCCCCCCCCCCCCCCCCCCCGGCCTCAAGAGACTGACTTGCGTTTAGGTCGTCACTGGATGTGCAACACCAAACAAAAAGCTTGTTCTCATTTCCCAACACAAACCCTCTGCTGAATCCCACACGCCTCTGAAGTATCTCACTCTGTCTGACTTGGTCCTGACCATTTATAACGCGACTCAATCAAACAGGTGTTTGTACTCCAGCCATTCTGGTTCGTGTGACTCTGGACAGCTCTTGATGTGCCTCTTGCACAGAGATTGTGGATGGTTTGGCTAATTGGTTGATGAAGAGATATTAATGCTCATGTGACCACTGTATATTGACCAGACGAACACACCTTAGGGGAGGTGGAAGCGTACTGGTGTTGCCACTGTGCTCGGAATCCGGAGACCCAGGGTAATGATCTCGGGACCCGGGTTCGAATCCCACCATGGCAGGTCTAACAATATAAAGTCTATAAAATATCTGGAATTAAAAGTTTAATGATGACCATGAAACCATTGTCAAATGTCGTTAAAAAACCATCTAGTTCATTAATATCCTTCAGGGAAGGAAATCTGCCATCCTTGTCTGGTTTGGCCTTAGGGCAGCACGGTAGCACAAGTGGCTAGCACTGTGGCTTCACAGCGCCAGGGTCCCAGGTTCGAGTCCCCACTGGGTGACTGTCTGTGTGGAGTCTGCATGTTCTCCCCGTGTCTGCGTGGGTTTCCTCCGGGTGCTCCGGTTTCCTCCCACAGTCCAAAGACATGCAGGTTAGGTGGATTGGCCATGCTAAATTGCCCTTAGTGTCCAAAAAAAAGGTTAGGAGGGGTTATTGGGTTATGGGGATAGGGTGGAAGTGAGGCTTAAGTGGGTCGGAGCAGACTCAATGGGCCGAAAGGCACTGTATGTTCTATGTGACTCCAGACCCACTGCAATGTGGTTGACTCTTAAATGCCCTCAGGGATGGGCAATAAATGCTGACCCAGCCAGTGACACCCACATCCCATTGGACAAATAAAAATATATGTGCATGGACAGAGATAGAGGCGGCTGGATCATCAGCCTACTTGAGCCAAGGTCCGTTAATTCACGTACACACTTTCTCGCTGCAAACCACAAAATACATTGGGCGGGATTCTCCAATAATGGGGCTATGTCCCCATGCCAGTGTCAAAACGCGTAAGGAAAGTCCAGAGTGACTCTCCTACCTGCAGGGGGCTAGCAGGGCCCCTAACTGCTCCTCGCAGCTCTGGTTGCGGATATGGAGCCCTGCACTTCCGGTTGGGAGCCCACGCATGTGCGCTGCGGCCGTCCCGTGCGAAATAGTGGACTCACACCGCGGACCATGATGAATGAAGTAAGTTCCCCTGAGATCGCGCGTGCCAGCGGTTCGGTGCTGCTCGATCGCTTGCCTGGTCATCTGTGCCCCCCCCCCCCCGCCGGTGAAGGACCCCCCGCCCTCCACCAGGGTGGCCGCGAACAAGAGTCCACAACCACCGCCGGCCGTCCCCGATGGGCAAAACGAGGTTAGAACCACGTCAATGGCCCCCTACCCACGCCGCGAAGACCACGCGCGATTCACGCCGATTCTCCGGAGCCCGGAGAATCGCGGGAGCGGTGCCGGACCGGATTTCGGCGTAAACGCCCATTCCGGCACAGAGACTCGGAGAATCCCACCCCGTGTTCTCAACTCCCCATTCAAACGGCCTCCTCCCCACTTCGAAGCCCCATTCCATCAGGGAGCTTCTGGGCCAAAATCCCAGTCTCACACCAAGCAGTGCATGTACTGACTAAACCTCGGAGAAACACTCAGGTTCTTTGCCATAGGAGGAGTGTGAAGGTTAAATGCAAAAAAAAAAGATTTAAAAAAAAACATACTTGTTAAAAATCAATGCTGGGTCCTCAGAAAATATAGTTCCGTGATTTTTTTTTTAATGATTTCGAAATGATGATTCAGAGACTTTTAGAAAAAAATAAATTCACAAATTGCCCCCGCAGTAATTCCACTTGCTGTGATAGTTTTCTGTGCCTCAGATGCTTTGCTATATTGTCAGCGTGGAGCTATCTGTGCCTTCAGAGCCTGAGCTGTGGAACACATCATAAAAATGTAACATATTTGATACATCTTCCAGTGTGGGTGGTGATAGCTGAACAGAAGATTATCTACGTGTGACCTAATTTGCACCTTTCCATCCACCAAGCAGGTGCGATTTACGCTTGGAGTTGGTAAAAACTAATTAAAATTGCGACCAGATTGTGTCGACTGAGTTGTGCGGGGCTAATCCCGCTCGGAAACAGGCAAAATTCCTCCTTTAATGAGGTGCAGCAGAAATGTCTAGCTTTCCCCGGAATGAAGAGCTAGTGACAGGACACCATTCGCTGCCTCACCCCAACCGCTTCGCACAATTTGTTTCAGCTGCGTAGACAACAAAAAAAAAACAGGCTGGGGGGGGGGGGGGGGGGGGGGGTTGTGGAGAGGGGGTGATGGGCCGTGGGGTTTTACCAGGGGAACACCGCCACAGCCTCTTAATCCTGTGGCTGCGCTTTGTAAAAAGCTGTCCAATTCATCCCTAGCCGCCACCCCGCCCCTCCCCCCGCGACCACGCCGCCCATTCCCCTCCACCCCGCAAACCCATTCTTCTTCAAGTATATGCCAAGGTGGCCTCACAGCGCCAGGGACCCGGGTTCCATTCCGGCCTCGGGTGACTGTCCGTGTGGCGTTTCCGTGCGGAGTTTGCACTCTCTCTCCCCGTGTCTGCTTGGGTTTCCTCCGGGTGCTCCGGTTTCCTCCCGCAATCCAAAGATGTGTAGGTTAGGCGGATTGGCCGTGTTAAATTGCCCATTGGTGTCCAAAAGGTTAGGTGGGGTTATGTGGATATGTGGGGGGGGGGAGAGTAGGCCTGGCTGGGGCGCTCTAGCAGAGGGTCGGTGCAGACTCGATGGGCCGAATGGCCTTCTGCTGCCCTCTAGGGAATCTTTTTAAAAATAAATTTAGAGTACCCAATTATTGTTTTCCAATTTAAGGGGTAATTTAGCGCCGATCCACCTACCCTGCACACCTTTGGGTTGTGGGGGTGAAACCCACGCAGGCACGGGGAGAATGTACAAACTCCACACGGGCAGTGACCCAGGGCGGGGATCGAACCTGGATCCTCAGCGCCGTAGGCAGCAGTGCTAACCATTGCGCCACCGTGCCGCCCTCACTGCAGGGAATCTATGATCCTATGTCCAATTCCCTTTTAAAATTAACCTTAAGAGGTTGCTTGCATTTCGGATCAACTGGATGCATAAAAATCTTTTTCCACATTTCCCCGCCTCTCGTTCTTTTACCTTAAATCACTTGCCCCCCCCCCCCCCCTCTCTATTTCCCACCCTCCTGCCGTGCATGCTTTCTTTCAAGAGTGCGATCGCTCTCACGGTGTTGGGCGACTGTCCAGGCCGGCACACAGGCAGACGACATGGCCGGGGAATCAAGTTAGCATTCATTGATCCTATTTACTTGAGTGAATGATTGTGTTGTCTCGAGGATATCGGGTTCTCTTTTTCAGCATTCAAATAAAAGCGACTTTAATGAAGGTTTTTTTCACGAGGGGAGCATCAAAAATGTCACCACCTGAGTCGCTCAGCTGCAGTGATGTAATTGGAATGAAAAGTAATAAAGTGGCCTCAAAGTCGTCTTCATATAATCAGTCATAAATCTGAAGCAATTAATTCAAAGGAACGTTTTTTTTTTCTTGGCAGAAGCTAATTTGCTTGGGAAAAAAAAAAGAGATCTGTGGTAAGGATACCAGAACTGAAACGTTTCAACTATGGAGGAAGAATGAGCAGACTTGGGCACTAATCTGAAAGATGTAAATGCATTGGAAGCAGTTCAGAGAAGGTTTACTGGACTAATACTTGGATTGGGTGGGTTGTCCTCTGAGGAAATGTTGGACAGGCTGGGCTTATATCTGCTGTAGTTAAGAAGAGTAAGGGGGCGACTTCATTGAAACATGTATGATCCTGAAAGGTCTTGACAGAGTGGATGTGGAGAGCTGGGCGGGATTCTCTGCCCCGTCCCGCCACATTTCTGTTTCACCCCGCCGGCGGGATTCTCCGTTACGCCTGCTGGTCAATGGGGTTTCCCATTGTGGGGCAGCCCCATGCCGTCGGGAAACCCCCGAGCTGTCGGCAAAAGGGAGCATCCCACTGGCGGAGAATCCAGCCCGATGTTTCCTCTTGTGGGAGAATCTCGGACTGGGGAATCGCTATTTAAAAATAAGCTGCGGGATTCTCTGTCTGCGGGATCCCGGCTGGCCCACAATGGGAAATCCCACTGGACGGCTGCGGGAACAGAGAATCCCGCTGCCGGCGGGGTCACGCCGCTTCGGAAAGCGGGGCTGGCAGGACGGGGAATCCCACCCAAGGGGTTGTCCCATTTAAGACGGAGATGAGGAGGAATGGTGGGTGGGATACTGTGATCCTGAGGCTAAGTGTTGACGGAGTCGGAAACGCCGTCGCGTTTCTCGATGGGCCCAACGTGGCCTTAGGATCAGTCATTCTGGCCCCTGCAGGGGGCCAGCACGGCACTGGAGCGATCCAACTGCTGATCCTGGAGTGAACTGGGCGCCGCGGGGTTGAAGTTACAATCAGATCAACCATGATCTTATTAAATGGCGGAGCGAGCCCCAGGGGCCGAGTGGCCTGCTCCTGCTCCTAATCCAGGTGTTCATATGTATGCGCGGACTAAAGAGCCCAAGAAGATCGAGTGGTTGGCTGAGTTCAAAGAACAAAGAAAAGTACAGCACAGGAGCAGGCCCTTCGGCCCTCCAAGCCTGTGCCGACCATGCTGCCCGTCTAAACTCAAATCTTCTACACTTCCGGTCTCCGTATCCCTCTATTCCCATCCTATTCATGTATTTGTCAAGATGCCCCTTAAACGTCACTATCGTCCCTGCTTCCATCACCTCCTCCGGCAGCGAGTTCCAGGCACCCACTACCCACATAATCAAAGATTATGAAAAGATTTGATGGAGCAAACATAGAGAAAATGTTTGCACTTGCGGGGGAGTCCAATAAAAGGGTCACAAACATAAGACGGTCACAAGTAAAGCCAATAGGGAATTCAAAAAATAAAAACATGGTTACTCAAAGAGTGATTTCAATGTGGAGCCTGTTATCACACGGGGTATTTGGAAAAATAGCATGGATGCATTTAAGGACGTTCAGCACATGAGGGAGAAAGGGATAGAAGGAGATGTTGAAGGGTTTGGATGAGGAAACCTGGGACAAAGTTGCTGCAGAGCATAAGCCTAGCCATGGACCAGTTGTGCAGAATGACTTGGTTTCTGTAGTGTGTATTCTCTCTTGCCCTTCATGGGTTAATAAAACAAAGTAATCTTTAGTCCAGTTGGTAAATGCACTGCACCATGTGAATCACAGCCAGGTGGACTGGGAAGATCCCACGGGGTCTGTGCTGAACTAGCTGACCAACTGGGGCAGCAGTGCTGTCTGGAAGTGGCTCCTTGACTGATATCCTGATGCAAACCTACCCCCCACAGTGGAGAGGAGGCTATTGAACTGCAGGGTCTTCGCACAACATCGGTGCATCTGCACATTGAATTATGAGGAAATGGGCCAATCCCCTCAATACATTGGCAAGGCAATGCTGAAATTCCAGCTTCCACTGGCGCACAGATATCTTTGTAGTTAATTCCATCACTCGACCCCCAGTCAGTTCCCTGAGCTGTAACTAGGCCGCTCAAGCCCTTAAGCCTATTTCGCTATTCAGTGAGATCATGGCTGATCTGTATCTTAATCCAGTTACCGAACTTTGTTCTACATCGCTCAATACTATCCTTCCCCATGCTGAGAGGGGCTGGTTTAGCTCAGTGGGCTAGATAGCTGGTTTGTGAGGCAGAACGAGGCCAGCAGCGCGGGTTCAATTCCCGTACCAGCTGAGAATTCTGAATTCTCCCTCCGTGTACCCGAACAGGTGCCGGAATGTGGCGACTAGGGGCTTTTCACAGTAACTCATTGCGTTGTTAATAAGAACATAAGAACTAGGAGCAGGAGTAGGCCACCTGGCCCCTCGAGCCTGTTCCACCATTCAATGAGATCATGGCTGATCTTTTTTGGACTCAGCTCCATGTTCCGGCCTGAACACCATAACCCTTAATCCCTTTATTCTTCAAAAAACTATCTATCTTTATCTTAAAAACATTTAATGAAGGAGCCTCTACTGCTTCACTGGACAAGGAATTCCATAGATTCACAACCCTTTGGGTAAAGAAGTTCCTCCTAAACTCAGTCCTAAATCTACTTCCCCTTATTTTGAGGCTATGCCCCTTAGTTGTGCTTTCACCCGCCAGTGGAAACAACCTGCCCGCATCTATCCTATCTATTCCATTCATAATTTTATATGTTTCTATAAGATCCCCCCCTCACCCTTCTAAATTCCAATGAGTACAATCCCAGTCTACTCAACCTCTCCTCGTAATCCAACCCCTTCAGCTCTGGGATTAACCTAGTGAATCTCCTCTGCACACCCTCCAGTGCCAGTACGTCCTTTCTCAAGTAAGGAGACCAAAACTGAATACAATACTCCAGGTGTGGCCTCACTAACACCTTATACAATTGCAGCATAACCTCCCTAGTCTTAAACTCCATCCCTCTAGCAATGAAGGACAAAATTCCATTTGCCTTCTTAATCTCCTGTTGCACCTGTAAACCAACTTTTTGCGACTCATGCACTATCACACCCAGGTCTCTCTGCACAGCAGCATGTTTTAATATTTTATCATTTAAATAATAATCCCTTTTGCTGATATTCCTACCAAAATGGATAACCTCACATTTGTCAACATTGTATTCCATCTGCCAGACCCTAGCCCATTCACTTAGCCTATCCAAATCCCTCTGCAGACTTCCAGTATCCTCTGCACTTTTTCCTTTACCACTCATCTTAGTGTCGTCTGCAAACTTGGACACATTGCCCTTGGTCCCCAACTCCAAATCATCTATGTAAATTGTGAACAATTGTGGGCCCAACACTGATCCCTGAGGGACACCACTAGCTACTGATTGCCAACCAGAGAAACACCCATTAATCCCCACTCTTTGCTTTTTATTAATTAACCAATCCTCTATCCATGCTACTACTTTACCCTTAATGCCATGCATCTTTATCTTATGCAGCAACCTTTTGTGTGGCACCTTGTCAAAGGCTTTCTGGAAATCCAGATATACCACATCCATTGGCTCCCCGTTATCTACCGCACTGGTAATGTCCTCAAAAAATTCCACTAAATTAGTTAGGCATGACCTGCCCTTTATGAACCCATGCTGCGTCTGCCCAATGGGACAATTTCCATCCAGATGCCTCGCTATTTCTTCCTTGATGATAGATTCCAGCATCTTCCCTACTACCGAAGTTAAGCTCACTGGCCTATAATTACCCGCTTTCTGCCTACCTCCTTTTTTAAACAGTGGTGTCACGTTTGCTAATTTCCAATCTGCCGGGTCCACCCCAGAGTCTAGTGAATTTTGGTAAATTATCACTAGTGCATTTGCAATTTCCCAAGCCATCTCTTTTAGCACTCTGGGATGCATTCCATCAGGGCCAGGAGACTTGTCTACCTTTAGCCCCATTAGCTTGCCCATCACTAACTCCTTAGTGATAACAATCCTCTCAAGGTCCTCACCTGTCATAGCCTCATTTCCATCAGTCACTGGCATGTTATTTGTGTCTTCCACTGTGAAGACCAACCCAAAAAACCAGTTCAGTTCCTTAGCCATTTCCTCATCTCCCATTATTAAATCTCCCTTCTCGTCCTCTAAAGGACCAATATTTACCTTAGCCACTCTTTTTTGTTTTATATATTTGTAGAAACTTTTACTATCTTTTTATATTCTGAGCAAGTTTACTCTCATAATCTATCTTACTCTTCTTTATAGCTTTTTTTAGTAGCTTTCTGTTGTCCCCTAAAGATTTCCCAGTCCTCTAGTCTCCCACTAATCTTTGCTACTTTGTATGCTTTTTCCTTCAATTTGATATTCTCCCTTATTTCCTTAGATATCCATGGTCGATTTTCTCCCCTTCTACCGTCCTTCTTTTTTGTTGGTATAAACCTTTGCTGAGCACTGTGAAAAATCGCTTGGAATGTTCTCCACTGTTCCTCAACTGTTTCACCATAAAGTCTTTGCTCCCAGTCTACCTTATCTAGCTCTTCTCTCATCCCATTGTAATCTCCTTTGTTTAAGCACAAAACACTAGTGTTTGATTTTACCTTCTCACCCTCCATCTGTATTTTAAATTCCACCATATTGTGATCGCTCCTTCCGAGAGGATCCCTAACTATGAGATCCTGAATCAATCCTGTCTCATTACACAGGACCAGATCTAGGACCGCTTGTCCCCTCGTAGGTTCCATTACATACTGTTCTAGGAAACTATCGCGGATACAATCTATGAACTCCTCCTCAAGGCTGCCTTGACCGACCTGGTTAAACCAATCGACATGTAGATTAAAATCCCCCACGATAACTGCTGTACCATTTCTACATGCATCAGTTATTTCTTTGTTTATTGCCTGCCCCACCATAATGTTACTATTTGGTGGCCTATAGACTACTCCTATCAGTGACTTTTTCACCTTACTATTCCTGATTTCCACCCAAGTTGATTCAACCTTATCCTCCACAGCACCGATGTCATCCCTTACTATTGCCCGGATGTCATCCTTAATTAACAGAACTACACCACCTCCCTTACCATCCACTCTGTCCTTCCGAATAGTTTGATACCCTCGGATATTTAACTCCCAGTCGTGACCATCCTTTAACCATGTTTCAGTAATGGCCACTAAATCATAGTCCTTCACGATGATTTGAGCCATCAACTCATTTACCTTATTCCGAATACTACGAGCATTCAGGTAAAGTACACTTATGTTGGCTTTTTTACCTCTGTTCTGAATCTTAACACCTCAATCAGTAGCCTCTCCTAAGTTATATTTCCTCTTAACTTTTCTCCTAATTTTCCTTGTCATTGAACCCATATCTTCATGTAACAACCTGCCGCATCACTTACCATTAATGTTTTCACTTCCCGTTTTATTTCTTTTAGTATTCCTGGTCCTATTCACTGAGCTCCCCTCAGTCACTGTACCTTGTACTGTCGCCCTTTTTGATTTTTGACTATGGCTTCTCTGCTTTACACTTTCCCCCTTACTGCCTTTTGTTTCTGTCCCTGTTTTCATAGAATCAAAGAATTTACAGTGCAGAAGGAGGCCATTCGGCCCATCGAGTCTGCACCAGCTCTTGGAAAGAGCACCCTACCCAAGGTTAACACCTGCACCCTATCCCCATAACCCAGTAACCCCACCCAACACTAAGGGCAATTTTGGACACTAAGGGCAATTTATCATGGCCAATCCACCTAACATGCACATCTTTGGACTGTGGGAGGAAACCGGAGCACCCGGAGGAAACCCACGCACACATGGGGAGGATGTGCAGACTCCGCACAGACAGTGACCCAAGCCGGAATCGAACCTGGGACCCTGGAGCTGTGAAGCAATTGTGCTATCCACAATGCTACCGTGCTGCCCGTTTTACTACCTTCCAACTTCCTGCATCGGTTCCCATCCCCCTGCCGCATTAGTTTAAACTCTCCCCAACAGCTCTAGCAAACACCCCCCCTAGGACATCGGTTCCAGTCCTGCCCAGGTGCAGACCGTTCAGTTGGTACTGGTCCTACCTTCCCCAGAACCGGTTCCAATGCCCCAGGAATTTGAATCCCTCCCTCTTGCACCATCTCTCGAGCCACGCATTCATCCTATCTATCCTGACATTCCTACTCTGATTAGCTCGTGGCACTGGTAGCAATCCTGAGATTACTACCTTTGAGGTCCTACTTTTTAGTTTAACTCCTAACTCCCTGACTGCAGCTTATAGGACCTCGTCCTGTTTTTTACCTATATCGTTGGTGCCTATGTGCACCACGACAGCTGCCTGTTCACCCTCCCCCCCCCCCCCCCCCCCCCCCCCCCCCCAGAATGTCCTGCAGCCGCTCCGAGACATCCTTGACCCTTGCACCAGGGAGGCAACATACCATCCTGGAGTCTCGATTGCATCCGCAGAACCGCCTGTCTATTCCCCTTACGATTAAGTCCCCTATCACTATAGCCCTGCCATTCTTCTTCCTGCCCAGCTGCGCAGCAGAGCCAGCCACAGTGCCATGAACCTGGCTGCTGCTGCCTTCCCCTGGTGAGCCATCTCCCTCAGCAGTATCCAAAGCGGTATATCTGTTTTGCAGGGAGATGACCGCAGGGGACACTTGCACTGCCTTCCTACTCTTGCTCTGTCTTTTGGTCACCCATTTTCTATCTCCCTCAGTACCTTTCACCTGCGGTGTGTCCAACTCGCTAAACGTGCTATCCACGACGTCCTCAGCATCGCGGATGCTCCAAAGTGAGTCCATCCGCAGCTCCAGAGCCGTCAAGCGTTCTAACAGGAGCTGCAACTGGACACACTTCTTGCACGTGTAGGAGCCAGGGACAGTGGACGTGTCCCTGAGCTCCCACATCGCACACGAGGAGCATGACACGGGTCTGAGATCTCCTGCCATGTCTTAAACCTTCAGTTAACTTCCACAACTACAATTTCCCAAAAAAAACAACGAAGAAAAAATAAATAAATATGCCAATGAAAAGAAAATGTAAGTCTACTTGTGACAATGAAGATTATTTTTACTTTTTTTATTAAAAAATGTTTTTTCATAGAACTCCTGCAGCGCAGAAGGAGGCCATTCGGCCCATCGAGTCTGCACAGACCCTCTGAAAGAGCACCCTACCTAGGCCCACTCCCTTACCCTATTCTTATAACACCCTTAATCTACACATGCAGACATTAAGGGGCAATTTAGCATGTCCAATCCACCTAACCTGCACTTTGGACTGTGGGAGGAAACGGGTGCAGCCGGAGGAAACCCACGCAGACACGGGCAGGTACAGACAGTCACCCAAGGCTAGAATTGAACCCGGATCCCTGGCGCTTTGAGGCACCGTGCTGCCCTCTCTAGCGAAAGAATCTGTCAACCTCCATTTTGAAATTTCACCTTCATGCTAGCCATGATTATTTTGGATTTGGCGGGTGTTTTTTTTTCCAGCTGGCTGCCCCTTCTGGGTGATTTCCACACCAGGTTGCGGACCAGCACCCGCGCACACCTGACTTGCCGACACCCAGTGGCTGTTTTGTTGTTGTTGTTGTTGTTGTTGGGTCCTGAAGTGGTCCTCGAAAACCTCGGGCCTTCCGGTCAGGGGCAGGCGAGGCCACCCCAGTGCCCTTCTTCAACACCTCCATTCCTTAACCTTCCGCATCGCCAAAACACCAGGCCCTCCGAGGCCCAATTATGAAGCAAGCCATAATTAATAACTAGCCTGAGTGTTGCTGAAGAATTGCCTTTCCCTAACTCGCTTTGAAGGTCGTTGTCGGCTCGAGTTATAATGCAAATTACAGACTGTCAGCCATCCAGTTTCTATTGTGACAAATGTCTACTATGACTGATCATACAGTGCGAAGCCTGCACATTACTTGCCAACTTCTGATTTGCATATTGTAGTGACAAGGTTTTCATCAGAAGCCGCATGTCAGACCGTTCTGGATATTCTCAGCCGCACTTACCATTGGGTTTCGGTGTTGGGATCAGAGCCGAAATTGTAATGTGACACTTTCTGCCAGTAAGCAGGTTTAAAAATAAATGTAGAAATTGGAGTCATCATCACAGGTGTTAAAATATTAAAAATGGATACAAAATATCAATACTGTGTGGATTTGGGCACTATAAATAATGTAGGAACTCGCAGGACTTCCAGAGACCATCTGGCCAGTCCCAAAACTCAAAGAAATACCATGCGCTCTTGAATTGCTCCTTGCTCTCTATCCTCTGCCAAGTGCCAATCCATTCTTGAACTTGCCAACCCATTCCTCCTTTACTCAGTTCCAGTTCCAGGGGGGGTGGCCAATAAATGTTTGCCAGTGACACCCACGCCCGCCTGATGAGTAGAAACAAAGTCAGCAATCCAAAACATCTGGGCCACTAACCCAGGGAGCACGCGCCCAAACCCCACCACAGCTGTTTGAAAATTTGAGTTAGGTGTTTAAAAATCAGGAATTGAAAACTGCCGTCATTCGAACCATGAAATGGGTACAGCAGACCCTTGAGGTCTGTGCCAGCTCTCTGCAAGGAGAGTTGAGCCAAACCCGCCACTCTGCCATTTCAATCCTTCACCTTTTTTTATTCGTTCGTGGGACGGGGGCATCGCAGGCTGGGCCAGCTTTTATTGCCCATCCCTAATTGTCCTTGAGAGGGAAGTTAAGAGTCAACCACATTGCTGTGTGGGCTGGAGTCACGGGTAAGGACGGCAGATTTCCTTCCCTAAAGGGCATTAGTGAAGCAGATGTGTTTTTACGACAATCAACAATGGTTTCACGGTCATCATTAAACCTTTCATTCCAGGTTTTTATTTAATTCAAATTTCACCATCGACAGAGTCAGGATTTGAACCTGGGACCCTCGAGCATTACCCTGGGTCTCTGGATTACTAGTCAAGTGACAGTACCACTATGCCACCACCTTCCCTTCAGGCCTTTATCCAATCTCCTTTGGAAAGGCACAACTGAATCTGCCTTCGACTCATCCCATGATTTCTTCCCTGGTTTCCACTAATCCCGGGATACATTTCATCTGGATCTGATGAGTAATCATCTTGTAAGGATGCTGAAAACTTTCGCATTTCCTCCCTCACTACACTTATGCAATCCAATATTCTGCGTTCTTCCTCCTTATCGACAATGTCTACTTTGTCCCTCTTTTGTGAAAACACACACAACGTATTCATTAAGAACCAAGTCGGCACCTTGTGCCTCCATACACAAGTTAGATCGATGGTCTCTGACTGGCCTTACCTGATCCTCAATCATTCTCTTGCTCTTTATGTATTGTTCCGAACCCCGCTGATGTTATATGTGAGGGTGTTCCAAAAGCCAGTAGGGTAAGTAACTTGGTGTTGCACATTTTCAATTTGTTACATTGGGAGAAAAGATATGGAAACCAGTGAAGAAAGGTGCAGTTTTGTTGTAATCATTCAAATTAAATAATATTTATTAACTTAAAAGGAACACACAAGAAAGACGGCAATACACTACAACAGTGGACTTAACTACAATAATGGCTATACGCACACAGTGTCTTATGAAGTTAACCCCTGTTTGCCAGCTATCAACATTCTTGAATTCTGTAAAAAGCCCCTTCCCCAAGCAACATCCACGATTATACAACTCTATGAGCTAAATCCAGCATATAGTTACCGCCCGCAGGTTATTTTTTGAGTTTGGGGAAACCTTTCTTCAATTCAATCTAGCGATTCTTCACTTGGAGAGTTTCTAAAACAGCAGCATTCACCGACCTGTTTTCAGGAGCACCTGCTTCCGCCAGCTGGGCATGGCTGTGGTAGGAGCTGCTAAACAGCTCTCCCCTCTCCGTCAGTACTCAGTCACCCTGCTATGGATACTGGGTTAATTCGCTGCCTCCCCAGCCGTATGTTCCTCGGCGGTGCGCCGTCGCCGGCAGTGGGATTCTCCATTCCCACTGCCGGCCAATGTTGCCAACCCATACCGGTGAGAAGCCCGGGTGCACGGGTGCGCTGCCGCTGGAACGGGTAAATCCTGCCGGTGGAGAATTCACCACACTGTTTTTTTCCCTTTGATGTTATCCTATCTCAAGAACCAGGCTGTTAGCATTTAGGAGCAAATTATTTTCTTGGGCGGGTTTCTCCCCTACCCAGTGGGCGGGGGGTCCCGGCGGGATGGAGTGGCATGAACCACTCCGGCGTCGGGCCACCCCAAAGGTGCGGAGAATCCGCACCTTTAGGGGCCAAGCCCGCACCTTTAGGGGCTAGGCCCGCGCCGGAGTGGTTGGCGACATGCCGGTTGGCGTGGTGGCGGCAGTCCGTGCATGCATGGGAGCGTCAGCAGCTGCTGACGTCATCCCCGCGCATGCGCAGAGGGGGGGTCTCCTACGCATCGGCCCTGGCGAAGGCTGACGGCCGCGCATAGGAAAAGAGTGCCCCCACAGCACAGGCCCGCCCGTGGATTGGTGGGCCCCGAGCGCGGGCCAGGCCACCGTGGGGGCATCCCCGCGGGGCCAGATCCCGCCCTGCGCCCCCCCCCCCCCCCCCCCAGGACCCCGGAGCCCGCCCGTGCTGCTTGGTCCCGCCGGTACATATCTGGTTCAATTCACGCCGGCGGGACCGGCATAACAGCAGCGGGACTTCGGCCCATTGCAAGCCAGAGAATCACCCCCTCTTCAATTAGATAAACACTTGTTTTCCTCCTGCTGCGCTAATTCGCAAATCAAAAACACCCACACTCGTATCAGTTCCACTTTTATCCAATTCTTTACTTTATCCCAATTTCATTTTTAATCTTAATTTTTCTTAATGTTTGAATCTTCGGGCGGCGCAGTGGCGCACTGGTTAGCACTGCTGCCTCACGCCGCCGAGGACCCGGGTTCGATCCCAGCCCCGGGTCACTGTCCATGTGTAGTTTGCACATTCTCCCCGTGTCTGCGTGGGTTTCACCCCCACAACCCAAAAAGATACACAGGGAGGTGGATTGGCCACGCTAAATTGCCCCTTAATTGGAAAGAAAAAGGTTTACATTTAAAAAAAATTCTCGAATCTTCATTTTACTCCAGTATCTTGACAGTCTTTACGAAACATCTTTGGGTTCTGTTGATTTTTTTCAATCAAGGCACCTTGATTCCAGCAGACACAAGCCCAGCCTGTCCAAACTTTCCTCATAAGACAAGCTGCCCAATCTAGGTATTTAGTGTGGTAAACATTCTCTGAATTGCGTCCAACATACATGCATCCTCCCTTCAAAAAGACCAATATTGCACAGTACTCCAGATGTGGTCTCACCAATGCCCTGTACAACTGAAGCATAACCCCCCCGACCTTTACATCCAATTCCCCTCGGGAATAAATGATATCATTGTATGAGCTTTCCGAATTAGTTGCTGTACCTGTATCCAAGCCTTTTGTGATTCATAACTAGGACACCCCGATCTCTCTGAATCCCAGAGCTCTGCAGTCTCTCACCATTTAGATAATATCCTTCTTTCTTCTTCTTCCTGCCAAAATGGACAATTTCACACTTCCTATATCTTTCTGTAAACTCCTAATGTCCTTCCCTCCCTATCTTAGTGTTATCAGCAAATTTCACAACCAAACCTATGATCAAAATCCCTTGATCAAAATCAGTGACATAAGTTGAGGCCCCAGCCCTGAGGCCTATGGCAACACCACCCATTGCATCTTGCCAACCTGAGAAATATCCATTTGTGCCCACTGTTTCCTTCTGGCCAGCCAATCTTCTATCCATGCCAATAGGTTACCCCCTATTCCAGGAGCTTTTATGTTTTTGCAATACCCTTTGATGTGGAGCTTTGTCAAATTTGCTGGAAGTCTAAATACAGTACATCCACCAGTTCCCCTTTATCCACAGCATATATTACTCTTCAAAGAACCCCAATATATTGATTAAACGAAAACATGTCTGTCTGATCGCCATAAACTTTTCCAAGTGCCCTGCTCTAACTTATTTAGTGGCTTCTAACGTTTTCCAACATCTGTGACAGATGTTAAGCTAACTGGCCTGGTGCTTCCTGCTTTCTGTCTCCCTCCCTTTTTGAACAAAGAAATGTGTAGCATCAGCAGCTATAGAGTGCAAATCTTTGAAGAATTCAATGTAGATTTGTTTCTAATTTTTAGGAAATTACATTAGTCTTTGAAAGATGCTTCTTGGCCCTCTAGACATCAGCTCAGCATCTCTTCAGTCTTTGTGTCTCCATGTCAGCTTCAATCTGTTTTTAACTCCAGTCGAACTCCAGTTATTTCTTCCAAGCTGTCAGTTTTCGAAACCAAAATGTTTGAGCGATCAGAGAATAATTCACATGTAAAGACACAGCTGTGTGATGGCCCTTCTCCCATGTTCAGAGTTTCAATTGGCTGTCTGTAAATTTCTAAACTGGGAAACCTATCTCAAAAGTCCTTCCTTTTCAATAAAAAAAAAATCCAACCTTTTCCCATGTGTCTCTCTTGGCCTCGTGCCACGGAACAGTTATTTTGTTCATTGTTAGCCCAGCTTTCCCTTGAATTTTCATTGGAGTCAAAGTAAGACTCAAGGGCCAAGTCCACAGTGTGACTGAGATGCTGTCACCTCACATCTGGACTTAGCCCTCTGGCAAAGGCCGAGGTACCTGTTGTCTGTTTGGGTCATTTAGTCGCATTCTCGCCTTCAAATTGGGAGATTATGGGCGTGATCGAATGGTCTTGTTGCACCCAATGGGATGACGCGCCAAGGCCGTTAAATCTCGCAGGAAGCCTCTTGCAAGGTTTGCCACGCTCTGACCGCCTTGCGAGATCCAAAGAGAGCTTGCGAGACGTTGTGATCTGGATCGCACCCTCGTTGGGCGAGGGCCAGATTAACACAGCTCATTTAAATAAGTCGCCACCTGATTCTCGCAAGGTCCGGGAACTAACCGGCCTCGCCTGGGGCGTTCGCCTGAGGTAAGAGCGTCCTCAGCTGAGGCCGTAAAAAAAACGGCAAGATGCCGTTTGATAGCAGGGTTGGCCTCAGCGACTGGGCCCCACTCTACGCGCCCGAAACAGGATTCTTTTTTGAGTGTTAAATCGCATCCTGTAACTTCAAGCTTCCCTCATGATCTGGGCAGACCCTTCAGTACAACAATGCCACCCACCAGCTGAGACCATCCTCCAAGGGTCTTGTTGGCTGGTTTCAGGTTGACTCTGCTACTCAGAGAGGAACGTGAAATTTTCCTTTTGTGAGGATCAACATTCGCTTCTCCCATCCCCTAACCCATCGCGAGAATGTCAGATCAAACTGTTGTTAATCTTATTCCTGCACTTTGGAGCTTGTTGACGGTGACATTCTGCCATGTTTGCCCACATGACAGCGACTGCGAACTGTAATCCATTCTCGGTGCGATAAGACACAAAATAAATGCAAGTCATTGTTCCTCTTGTTGATGTAGAGTCTCTGAGAGAATGCAGAAATTACCTGTCAGTTAGTCCATTCTGAAGCGCAGCCAATTTGATTTCAATTCCATGCAATCTCAGGCAGACGGGATAATGGATAGCCAGCAGCGAGGGAGGTAGCTCTCTCCTCAGTCCCTGAAGAAGGGCTGTCTGCAGACAATCAGGACAAACAGTGTTTGTACTCGAACCCCATTCTTCCCACCTCCCCAGAACAAAGTAGTTCTGTGGCGATGTCAGGCGTTGTCGCCTTCCTGCAGTTCCACATGATATTAACAAGGAAGCAGAGCTTTGAGGAAAGGGTCTGGAGACAGGTTTCACAAAGAGTAGGTCTGGATTTTGTGACCACCCCTGTGATGTGTTTTCTGGCGGTGTGTGGGTGGGTGTCATTTGATTGGGCAGGAGGGTGGCGGATGGTGACCTTGTCAGCTTCCTGCCTCCACCCTGACTAAAGGTAACGGCTGAAAGGCCCTTGGAAGGCCTTCCTGACAACAATTGAAGCCCTTAAATGGGCAATTATTGCCCAAGTAAAGGCCTCCTCCTGCCACCGCCGTGGTGGACCCGCCATACGGGGAGCATGACAAGAAAACTCTGGCCTGTTTGCTAGTGGGCTCATGTAGGGAGTCCCTTGTCGGCATTTAGTGCCTGATCGAGGGACTCTGCACCAGGAAGGTGGAGGGGAGGGCACTGAAAACCTGCCCCTGGGCCTCGCTGATTTGCTTCCCCAGTCCATAGCCTCATCCCATGACCCCCGCTTCCTGTCATCACTCACTTCTGCTTGGGTCCCTAGGTGATCCGGGGCCTCGAGTGGGTGCAGTGCCGGCAGCAACCACTGCTTCACCTGTGTCACTGCTGAGCGCAGAAGAGTTGCCGGCCCTCGATTGGCCGGCGACTCTCGGTGGCCAAGGCATCCGCCCCAGGGTGCTTGATCCCAGGGGATGGCCGTAAAGAGGGGGTACAGGGGTCTCGCACCATCCCCCCCATAAGGTTTCGTCCTCAGTGCTATTGTATGGATTGAGAATTAGAAAGCATTGTGTGGATTTCATGAGAGCGTATTCCCAACTCATTATCTATTCCAGTGAGCAATAATGGGTGGGAAAGGTACAATGAGCCTTGCACTCACTGACAATGCTGTTGAATAAAGACGCGTTCGTGTTAGAATAATAGTGCAGTACGTTACAAGCAGCACAATGCAGATGAATGTTCTCTGTGTGCACTTATATTAAATGAGCTAATGACCCTGTTCCAAACAGTGCAGTCAAAAAGAATAAGAATTTAACAGCCCATTGTGTCTGCATCAGCTTTTCTGAAAGGACCCTTTGCTTTGTATTATTCCTCAGCCCTGCTAACCAGTCAGTGAAGAGTAAGGTATGCAGAGGAGAGCAAAAACCCCACGGTGTTTGCGAGGGTAAAAATGTTTCTCCTGTGGCGTGACCGACTCAGGTGATGTCACTGCGATGACATCGCGGTCACCACTAATCATCAGCAATCAGCAGGTGGATCAGAAATACCGAAGTTCCCTTAAAACAGCGGCGGGCATCATGCGCAACGGGGGGACGGATACGCGGCCCATCCTGAATGCAGCCCACAGGGCACTTTTGTCGACCGTTGCCTGCGCCCAGGGTCGCCACATTCCGCTGATTTCCATCCGAGAAGTTTTTTTCCCACCGGTGCGACTGAAGTGACTCGCGCGCGAAGCGAGGGCGGGTGAAGTGAGGTGCGCGCTGATCACTCACAACATTAACCGCGGCAGCCGCCCGCTCACTCTGCGTCCAAAGTTGAAATATTTATTTTGATTTTATCATTTGAGGTTGATGAGAGTTCTATTAATATCTGAATGATTAAGCATTTTCTATAACTCATGAAATAGTCGACGTGTATTAAATGTATTAAACCTTATTCTTGGGGTCATGGTTATTGAACAAGCTTGATTTGAATCCTGCGGCCCACTGGGATGAAGGAGGGGCCCTCGTGTGGCCCACTCACTCGCCTTGGTTGCCTATCAATGCCTTACAGGGTCAGCAATGTCACTTCAACCTGGACATGCTTAACTGATGCTTTTCTCTCAGTGTCTAATTTTTAAAAAACACCTGAAAGAATAACTTGAGCAATTTTGAAAATCGTTTTCCTCTGTAATATTGCCTGTGTTTCCTTTCCCCGTCCCCTCTTGGACTCTTTTGTCGGGTTCAGAGTCATTTCAGGGAATCATAGAAGCCCAACAGTGCAGAAGGAGACCGTTCGGCCCATCGAGTCTGCACTAGCCCTCCAAAAGAGCACTCTACCCGGGTCCACTCCCCCATCCACCCCACCCTGTGCCCATAACCTATCTTTCACTTCCCTGGTGATATGGGCCAAGGTGTAGAGAACCCCAAAGTGTGTCATGGAGTTCACCTGACCCACAACTTTTAATAGATTGTGGTATGGGGAGCACACGGCCCACTCTACAGGCGTGGTACAGCAGAAATGGAAAAGTATTTTTTAAAGCAAAACAATGTTTATTCTATGAACTCAAGTTAACCTTTTTGAAACAAACAGTGAACATCTTAGCAACCATTAATTCAAATACAACCCCCAAAGAATGCAACACTAACTAATCCTTTAACCTTTCCTTTTAACATCCATAAGACTTTAAAACAGAAGCACATCAGGTTTAAAATCATGACTGAGAGCAGTTATTAGTTTTAAATCACCAAAGAATCGATTTACAGTCTTTAGATTACAGAGAGAGAGACTCATACACGTTCTGGCTGTGACTGCAGCTATCCAGCTCTGAAAACAAAACTGAAACACACCCTGCAGCAAACAGCCTAAAATGAAAGTAAAAAGCTGACCGACAGCCCAGTTCCACCTCTGACATCACTGCAGTAATAAACACCCATTTCCTAAAGATACTCTCACTACATATATTTATATACACACGCATTTATAAACACCCATTTCCTAAAGGTACTCTCACATGACACTGGACACTGAGGCGCAATTTAGCATGGCCAATCCACTGAACCTGCGCATCTTTGGAGTGTGGGAGGAAAGCGGAGCACCCGGAGGAAACCCACGCAGACACAGGGAGACAGTGCAGACTCCGCACAGGCGGTCACCCAGGGCCAGAATTGAACCCGGGCCCCTGGCGCTGTGAGGCAGCAGTGCTAACCATCGCGCCATCCACTTTTCTT
Organism: Scyliorhinus torazame; assembly: GCF_047496885.1. Classification (NCBI taxonomy): domain Eukaryota; kingdom Metazoa; phylum Chordata; class Chondrichthyes; order Carcharhiniformes; family Scyliorhinidae; genus Scyliorhinus; species Scyliorhinus torazame. Next base: position 384,013,803 of record NC_092708.1, read on the forward strand.
TTTTTAAATCCCACCCTTTGACCAATCGCAGTGATCAATCTCTGTCAATGAATCTGCAACAGATTTCGGATTAACCTGTGTGAGGCAGTTCGAATTAAATCTGGGCAGTTATATTTACAGCGACCTGCCGCGGCCCAGCAATGACTGAAATGGTTTGAGACAGAATCATAGAATCCCTACAGGGTTGAAATTCTTCTCCGACATTCTACCCTCTGTAAACCTGAGGTCAACTGAAACTCTGATGCCCAAACTCGCACCAAGTCCTATTCGACTATCACTGACGTGCAGTGGTTCCCAGTCAAGCAACATCTTGATTATAAATTCTCCTCCTTGCTTCGAAATTTTCTTGCCCCCCCACCCTCACCTCACCACAACCCCCTCCCCCCCCAGCCCCCCACCACCACCCCACCTCTGTAACATCCTACATCCCCACAACTCTCCTATAAATTAGAGTTCATCTCATTCCGGACAACTGAACATCCCTGATTTTCTTTGCCCAGCTTATTATTGGTGGTCGGTGACACCCTGAGGACTGAACATCTCTCCCTAAACCTTTACTTCGTTAGGACGTTCCTTCAATCCCACCTCATCGGACAAGCTTTTGGACCACCCGCCCTACCAGCATGTGTTGCAGTGTCACGCTTGGATTGACATTGGTTCCTGCGAAGCGCTTTGGTTCTCGGTCGCACGAGGCTCTATCTGAATGCAAGTTGTTGTTGTTGTTGTTGAGGAGAGGTTGCGATCCGGCTCGGACTCGCTATCCAGGCCCACTCTGCTCTCCGGCTGCGGGACGGCATTCTGTGGGTCCTATCCCCAGCCTGAGTCAGCCATTTCAGGGAAGGAGGGAGGAAAATTGGAACTGGAAGCATTGGAAGAGGGAATGTCAAGGGGGGGTTCACCGCCGGCGACCGTCTATCCACTCGGCAGCGTTGTCGTAGCTCTTGGAGCAGATTGATTGCTGACTACCTCAGTATTTGAGACCCAAAGAGGCAGCAGAACAGAACTAAATATTAATATATTTAAAGCTGGTCACGCACACTGGGCTAAACAGCTGGCTTGTAATGCAGAACAAGGCAGCACGCAGGTTCAATTCCTGTACCGGCCTCCCTGAACAGGTGCCGGAATGTGGCGACTAGGGGATTTTCACAGTGATTTCATTGAAGCCTACTTGTCACAATAAGCGATTCTTCTTCTAATAATAATCTTTATTAGTGTCACAAGTAGGCTTACATTAACACTGCAATGTAGTTACTGTGAAAAGCCCCTCGTCGCCACACTCCGGCGCCTGTTCGGGTACACAGAGGGGGGAGTCAGAACGTCCAATTCACCTAACAAGCACATCTTTCGAGACCTGTGGGACGCACCCACAGAAATGAAAAAGAAAACACATTCTGATTCTCAATTTGTGCGCTCCTGTTTGTAAACATGTGATTTGTGATCCATCAATTACAAATTAATCCACTCTATCACTGTAACAAAGATTGTAAACTCGACAGGTGCACTCTCCTTCCCCACCCTCATCCACACCATCAGCGACACAGCCTCCATCCATCACCCAGCCCGGCACTCCGAGGTTCTATTCCTAAAGCCCTACGTCTTGCCATATTAATCCTCATCTTCAAACGACTCCTGGCTCTAGGACCATATATGTTCAATCACCTCCCTTCCCACTTTTCCCAATCCTCTCCTCGATTCCAGACCTCCCTTTTGTGTAAGGTCTTGTTCCTGCAATGCTAACACTGCCATATAATTTCCAGTTGTTGCTATTTAGAAGACACTAAAAGAAAATCTATTTTTTTTAATGAGGAGCTCGACACAGCGTGCAATCTGTTGGAGCTCCAGACATCATACAATCAGATGCAAAACAATCTTTGGGGGGCGGGGGGGGAAAAAATCAAGACTTTTGATGGATTTTTTTTTGACAAGGAGTCATGGATTTAAACTGGCTGCCAAGTCCCAGAGGAACAAATTGCTTCCCATTGATTTTGAGATATTCGTAAGATGAATCAGCTGACACGTGATCACCGTGCAGCACTTGGATCTTGTGATCTCATTGGGACACAACTCCACTTTGGAACAGGAGAATGGTGCATCTGATGAGTTGAATGTGGTCCAGTGGGCAGCACCGATATGTCTGAATCAGAAGGTTGTTCACGTCCGACTCCAATGGCTTGAGCGCACCATCTAGGCTAACCCTCGCTGTGTACTACACTTTCAGGGTGCCTTCTCTCCGGTGGGGCCTTTAATCTCGGTCTTGCCTCTGCTCAAGTTCTATCTGGCGTGGTACATTGCTTTCTAAGGTCCTTTGGTCCTTTGTGAACTCAAGATGACCCAAAGCGAAATGTCTGAAATGTGTTCGCAGATGTAATGTCGGGACCTGTGACAGCCAATGTGTGCACATGGATTAGGTAAACGACCAATTAAACTGCTTTATTCGTGTTGACCAGGAGACCGGGGAGATTCACTGCTTATCTTCAAAATACAAACCATTCGGGTCCTTAACATCCACCTTAGCAATGGGGACTGTGGTAATACCAGGTATTGCAGTACCTGAGAGGTGGATAACCATTGACTAGACCTAGGAGTCTACCATTGGCTAACATACATAGCTCCGCCCTGAGAGGCGGAGTATAAGAACCAATGCCGTCCCAGCAGCCTTCACTTTCTGTATCGAAGCTGCTTGGTACAGTTCTAGCTGATTAAAGCCGATTATTTATGACTCACCTTGTCTCGAGAGTAATTGATTGTGCATCAGGGACCACAGTTTAACAGCTCCTCTGCAGGACAGTGTCTCAAACAGTTCAGGGGCCCCTCAGGCTTGCTCTTGGGAGTGTCAGACTATATTGTTCAAATCTCTTCTTTTTAATAAAAATTTAGAGTATTGAAAATACTTTTTTCCGATTAAGAATTTACAGTGCAGAAGGAGGCCATTCGGCCCATCGAGTCTGCACCATCCCTTGGAAAGAGCACCCTACCCAAGCCCGCACCTCCACCCTATCCCCGTAACCCCAGTAACCCCACCCCACCTTTTGGACATTAAGGGCAATTTAACACGGCCAATCCACCTAACCTGCACATCTTTAGACTGTGGGAGGGAACCGGAGCACCCGGAGGAAACCTACGCAGACACGGGGAGAATGTGCAGACTCCGCACAGACAGTGACCCAGCGGGAAATCGAACCTGAGACCCTGGAGCTGTGAAGCAACTGTGCTAACCACTGTGCTACCGTGCTACCCCACAATTTAGCCAATCCACCTAAATTGCACATCCTTGGGTTGTGGGTGAAACCCAGGCAGACACAGGGAGAATGTGCGAACTCCACGGAAACAGTGACCCGGGGTCGGGAACGAACCCAGGTGCTCAGTGCCGTGGGGCAGTAGTGCTAACCACTATGCCCCCATGTCGCCCAGGATTGTTCAAATCTCCAAGTGAGTTTGCAACACATGATCTACTGATTCAGACACACATACATTTATATATATATTTTTTTTTGTAAGAGTATAAACTAATATTTTGACAGTATCAATAATAATTCAGTTGAGTGGATCTGTCAGTCCTGAGTAATGCCTTCGATGTTCACTGAACAACTTAATTATCCCTGCATCAGAGTTAAAATGTTGAAATTATTTTGTATCAATTAAATACAATGAGGTGGTACTGTAATTGAGACAGGAGGTAGAGGAGAAAAGGTTTTGCTGAAAAGCAAATGTTGATATGCTTAAGTATTGACGTTGCCTGTATTGTAAATGCTATTTCTTCATGTTAAATTGGGTATCGCCTTAGTCTGTTGTGACAAATCATAGTCCTGGCTAGACTGAGATTCTCTTCCAACCCAGTGTGCGATGGGCATGTTAAATAACGAGGGATGTGAGAGGATCCGTGCCTTCATCAGGCCCACCTCCTGAGCACGTTGGTTTTGAGTACACAGTTTAAAGGTAGAATTCAATGGAGGATGTGCCCACAGAAAGAGCCAGCCTATAAATTTCGAATGGACTGTAATTTGCTGCATCAAAGCGCCAGTCCCATTTGTGGTGTTAATTCCAATTTCTATTCGCTTTCCCTTCATCGGGCTAAGTGTTTAATTTATGCCAATGTGATTGCTTAGAGACAATGAGTAGCTGATCTCTACGAACCTGGCAACCCAGGACTGATTTCTCTGCTGAAGCTGCGAATTCAAGCCACAGGAGCTGCCGAGAACAAGATAGAAACAAGCCTTGGCTTTATTCAGCACTTTATCGTCTCTGTCAAAAACATCCCAAAGCGGTTCAATAGTAATGACTCCAATTCTCCTCTGTTACGTGCCCATTTTTCAGGCGAGAGATGGGCTGGAGGCAGGTGGAAATTGCCCCCTTAGTCTCCAGGCTCACGCATGAAGCATGAACATTTGGGTGGAGTGCGGAGAGCTTTGTCGCATTTGTGCTATTTTGCCCCAGCGAGGAGCCGAGAACTGCAGGAGATTAGAACGGTCATTAAGATAATGAAAGGGATTCAATCAGCACAGAGAAGGTGTTTCCACTTGTGAGGGAGCCCAAAACGAGGATGCCGTAAATGTAAGATAGTCACAAATAATTCCAATAATATATTCAGGAACAGCGTCTTGACACAAAGCGAGGTCAGAACGGGCTACCGCAGGGAGGAGTTGAAGCGAATGGAATGATAAACACATAAGGTATAGAAGGTTATGCTGAAAGGGAGAGATGAGGAGGTTCAAGTGGAGCACAGGCACTGGCAGTAACCAGTTGAGCTTTTTCTGTACTGTAAATCCCATCTAATTCTAAAACTGGGGAAAATTGGGCAAAAGGATACATTTGGCAGCCTGCATCTCTTGGTAACATGGTCCATTTTACTGAGTCTTCTAGTTCATTTGTTCAACAAAAACAACTTGTATTTACTGTTCCCAAGGCCCTTCGCAGAAGCATTAGAAAGCAGAACTCGAGACCAAGACAAGTGAGACGCTGGGACAGACGGCCAAGAGATTGATCAAAGAGGGAAAGGAATTTCTCAGAGGAGGATAGAGCTGCAGGGAGGTTCAAAGGTACCGGGAAGGCAAATCCGGAGCTGAGGACCCAGGCAGCTGAAGGCAGAGCCAACAGTGGTGGAATGAATCAAATTGGGGGACGCACAGATGACCAGAATTGGAGGAGCGCAGAGATCACAGGGGATTGTGGGTCTGGAGGAGATTACAGAGATATGGAGGGAACAAAGCCAAAGGAGAGCTGTAGGGTGGTGGTTACATTTTGGTAGCTTTCAATGAAGTCTGTGTGGTGTGAAGTATGTTAAGTCTTTATTGAATATTAGGACCATTTTATTTGTACAGTAAAGAGTACAAGGGAGCTGTTTCCAAGCTTGGGCCTGCATGCAGCTTAGTCCATCATGCATTGACCCTGGATGCTGTGACAATATGCACAACCTCCGACCACTAGGTGGCAGTGTTAACCCACCACGTGACCCTGGGTCTGGGGAGTTGGTAGTAGGTCGTGATAGGAGACAGACCTATTTTGCAGTCACTCTACGATAGCCAATTAGTGTTAGGAATGTATTATTTTATTTATCTTAGTTATCCAAATCATGCAGTTTTTTAAATAATAAATTATTTAAACTAGATATTCTGTAGTTTATCATTTACATTGGCCAGTCCACAGAACATGACAGATGCGAGTCATGGGCTCTCTTTCGTCACTGTATAGGCGGCACTGTGCTCAGCCTCACATTAACCCTGTATGTGCCAGACCCTTTTACACCACACGGAGGTAGTTGAAAATGAGGATGGAGTCAGTGCTTATCTGGGAGGCAGTGGGGGTCAGCAAGGGGCACTGGGTGAACGGGACGTGGCGGGATTTATGACATGGGCAGCAGTGCTTAGGTTGACTTAAAGTTCAGGGACAGGAGAAGATGGGAGGCTGGCCAGGAATGTATTGGAATAGTTAAGCCGACAGACAACAAAGGCTGCGGTTCAATCCAAATGAAAATCCAGTCGAAAGTCATCTAATGCCGATCGTCATCCAAGCCAGCCAAAAGCTGCCAAATCTACTGAAAAATACTGAGTTAGCAAAAGGATCTCTGTAATCAGCGATAATGAGTGAAATGGAGGTGATGTAAGTGAGACAATTACATGAGATGTAATCGTCTACTGCTTTGTGATGTGGAGGTAATGCTCCGTCTTATTGCAAATACAAATTGGACTGTATTTCCCTTTTCTAATGCAATTCAGCTAGACAAGGATGTTAATTGTGAAAGAAATTACTGGTGGGGTTGTCCAGTTGAAACGAAGACGGCGTCACAGTGCAGAAAAATACCGTCCCCAGCAAAGTTCCGAATGAGTCTAATGACTTGATCACACAGGAGCTGGATAAGTATCTGGTTGGAGATGGGTTCCAAGGTTATTGATAGCAGCAGGCTTACGTACAGCCAATTGTGTTTAAATACACTGGAGGATTCCATGGTCTTCTCCTACTGGAAGCAGAGCAGAGGAAATCCTTTTGGGAGTTCTCAAAGGTCCAAAAATGTTCGCCTGAATGCTGTAAAAGAGGGGATAAATCCCACGTTCCCTTGCCTGCTAATAATAAGAATCTTTATTATTGTCACAAATAGGCTTACATTAACAATGAAGTTACTGCGAAAATCCCCTAGTTGCCCCATTCCGGCGCCTGTTCCGGTACACAGAGGGAGAATTCAGAATGTCCAATTCACCTAACAAGCACGTCTTTAGGGACTTGTGGGAGGAAACTGGAGCTCCCGGAGAAAACCCACGCAGCCACGGGGAGAATGTGCAGACTCCACACAGACAGTGACCCAAGCCGGAAATTGAACCCGAGACCCTGGTGCTGTGAAGAAACAGAGCTAACCACTGTGCTACCGTGCCGCTGACCACTATGCAATGAAAACGTGCGTATGTGTGGAGAGCATCATAGAAGGCGACAGCACAGAAGGTGCCCATTTGGCCCATTGAGCCCATGCTCAATAAATTAAATCCTTTGCTTCTTCACTTCGCCACCCATGTTAACATTTTGCCTGTCTTCCTGAAGAAATGTTTCATCATGCTCCCCCAATTCATAGAATGATAGAAACCCTACAGTGCAGGAGGAGGCCATTCGGCCCATCCTCATACTCCCACCGAACCTATGGACACGATTCTAGCATGGCCAATCCACCTAACCTGCACATCTTTGGACTGTGGGAGGAAAATGGAGCACCCGGAGGAAACCCACGCAGACACGGGGAGAACATGCAAACTCCACACGGACAGTGACCCAATCGAACCCAGGTCACTGGCGCTGTGAGGCAGCAGTGCCTTTAAAAAAAAATTAGAGTACCCAATTCATTTGTTCCAATTAAGGGGCAATTTAGCGTGGCCAATCCACCTAGCCTGTACATCTTTGGTTTGTGGGGGCGAAACACACGCAAACACGGGGAGAATGTGTAAACTCCACACGGACAGTGACCCAGAGCCGGGATCGAACCTGGGACCTTGGCGCCGTGAGGCTGCAGTGCTAACCACTGTGCCATTGTGCTGCCCTGAGGCAGCAGTGCTAACCACCATTTCCATAGGATTTGCTCATTTAGATTATTTCTCCTAATATTTGCCAAGCAAAAGATATTTGGTTCTGTCCTAAAAGGACAGAAAGCGGGGGAGTAAATTGGGAAATAGATTTATATTTTTAATACCGCAAATCATAGTTTATATGGTTGAGTAATATGTCATCCAACATTCATTCTATCTGTTTGTCGTAGCGTGGCCTCTTTAAAGGGGTGAGCGTCACTGAATTTGTGACCGGCTCAGGGCCAATCACGCGGGTGTGCGTGAATCCCAGCCAATGGGGAGTTTGCGCAGAACCCTGGGAGCAGGATTCCGGGCAGTGTGGACCAGGAAACTGAAGAGTGAAGACCTGTTGTGTTCTGTGCCTGCTATCGAACTGCCTTCATCAATAAACACCCTTTGTTAACCACTGGCTGTCTCAAGCCACCACGCTGCTGTTGTCACGTCCATGGGCCAATGAAACCTTGACTAAAAATACCTGCATGCGTGGGAAGTCATGCTACTTATAAACCAAGATCAAAATTAATTCCACAACAGAGGAGATGCTTCTGCGATATGAAAGATTTAAAACCACGTCCATTTGTGTGAGAAAAATGCACTTAGCAATTTTCCCACTGGAGCTGTTAGAAGGAAGGTGAATGTGAAGATTCTTTTGATCAGTACATGTCTTGCAAATATTACAAGGGGTGGTTATTACTACCCAGAGCACATTCCTGACCAGTTATCTAGGGACTTAAACATATTGGATCAGTTTCACAAAGTAAATTTTATCAGGTTTGTTTCAAGATTTTACCAGGGACTGATTACTTTGATTTTTGCTCTCCGAGGTCCCTATTTTTAGTGGTTGCTTCTTTTTGTAATCTGTACTTGTCTCTTCTGTGAAGCTGTAGAACCACGGAGCTTCGTTAGCACCAAAGTGGATCAATTGGACCATCTCGGGGGCTCTGCACAGCTAATACCACCATTCAGCTCTCTTCTCGTCGGCCTCTGCCTTCGTCTGCTTCAAATGTTCGTCCGCATTTTCCTGAAAAGATGGGAATGATCTGAGCCTCAGCTATTCCCTGTGGCAAAGCATCCTGTGCTCCAACGGACCCCAGGGTAAAGTGGGTTTCTCCAGATATCTTTCCCCGTTCAGTGGCCATTCTGAATGAATTGCCTCTCATCACTGACTCACAAACTGACTGCCCCCCCCCCTTTCCTGTGGCGGAGACAACTTGCCATTGGCCAGTGGTGTGATATTCCGGTCCCGCCGGTAGACATGGCTCACCCATCCCACCGCCTGGGAAGCCACTGTAGAGAATTGCCTTCAGGAGGCCGGGGAGATCCAGCCTGCAGAAATGGCCGCAAACTCCCACCCTGTTCATCCTGTAAAGATGAAATCTTTTATCTTTGTTATGTTCCAAAGAAATTACTGTCTGAAGAGTCCGGAATAATTATATCTCTGCATCCCTTTCAGTTATCAACCGTGTTCTCGCTCATCCACGTTGGATGCCAGGCGGACGATGCCTTGATTTATAAATTCTTATCCTTGTTTCAAACTCCTCCATGCCCTCGGTGCTCCCTATCTCTGTAATCTCCTCCAGCCCTATGCTCCTCTTAGCTCCTCCAATCCTGGCCTCCGGAGCATTTTGAGGATTCCAAGGGCCTCAGCTTTGGAATTCCTTGCTTGAACCATACAACCTCTCTATTTCCCATTGAAGACACTCCTTAAAGCTTTCTTCACCTGCCCCGATATTTTCTCACGTGGCTCAGTACCAGGTTTTGCTTGTTAGTGAGATGCCCTTGGTAGATTTTATTTAAGGCTGCAACAGAAATGCAGGTTGTTGTGGTTGTAAGTCTATACTTCATGCTCTCCAGGGCATTAATGTCCTTACTACAATTCCAATTAATTTCCCGGATCTAGTGGTGCAGTAGGAGAAGCTTTCATCCATTTCCATGGCTCGTAATTCCTGGGACAGGTCGCTAGTCTGTCGCAGGGGGGTTATAGCTTAAGGGACGCCACTCCGCATCAAACGTAGCTGACCAGGAGTCTCTCCCACTCTAACCGCCAGCTGTTCGTATATGTTGGAAGGATTTGCTGGCTGACATTCAATCTGTTAGGCCGCGTTATGGACGCACATTTCCTTGGCCATCAAGCCTTGGGGTGGGAATGGAACCCAGAGCTTCGGGTTCAGAGGCAAGGGTGCTACCCACTGTGCTACAAGACCTCCCCTTCCTATGGTGGGGATGTAACAACTGCTGGAGAAAGCGGAGGGCACCCATAGAAGTTCTAATTTTGGACAGGAGTAAAGTGTTGAATGGCAACTTGCCGGATATGGGGTAACTTCAGCTCCACACAAATAAATTTTGTTGAAACAAAAATATATGATTCTCAAATTTGCCAATCGCACTGCCAATCGATCGTAGGAGCAGTGGAGACCGAAAGAGCAGAAAGCAGCCACTGGGAAGAAGGTCATTCAAAGAGAGGCGGACGTTTGCAGTAAACCAGTGAACAGGTATCCGGGTTAGTCAAAAAGCTGTCAGCGTATTGAATCAACTTGGCCGACACACTCTTTGCCAGTTTGGCGCACCTTGTGAATAATCGTGGTATTGTGCTCATTGTCAATATTTTCATATTTGTCTCGAAAAGGGGCCTAATTAATATTTATCAAGTGCACAATACGCAGTCAATTAAATTATCACTCATCTTGTGACAAACTGATGAAACTCTGTCTCGATCCACGTCTCCTCCAGTTAGATTCTGACCTGAACAGGAGAAAGACAGATTTCAAGACTTCAGAGTCCTTTGTGTGAGTGCCAATATTTAATTCAGATTGAGGGGGCCGGGCAATGGCGGAGTGGTATTGTCGCTAACTCAGACACTCAGCGTAATGCTCTGGGAAGCCCACCAAGACATATGTTGAAATTTAAATTTAGCAAAAAGTCTGAAACTCAGGGCGGGATTCTAGCCTGTTTCCCGGGAGCGGGAGGCAGCCCGCGGTTGGCCTGTGGCGGGTTCTTCTGGGCCCGGGGCTGTCAATGGGATTTCGATTCCACTCCACGCCGCCGGGAAACCTGCGGCACGGGGTGACCCCGTTAGCGGGACCGCAAGACCCCACCGACGTGAGCAGCTGGAAGATCTGGCCCTATTAGTCTAATGATGACCGTGATACCATTGCCCATTGTTGTAAAACCAAACCTGCTTCTCAAATGTGGTGTGGGGAAGGAAATCTGCCGTCCTTACTCGGTCTGGCCTACATGTGGCTCCAGATCCACAGCAATGAGGTTGGCTCTGAAGTGCCCTCTGAAATGGCCCTTGCAAGTTATATAGTTAAGGGCAATTTGGGATGGGAAATGAATGTTGGCCGAGCAAGTGACGGCCACAATCCCTGGATGATTTTTAAAAATCCAGCAGCTGCGCACGTATAGGTGTCAACCCAGTCCACCCCTCTAGGTGCCCTCTCGCCTCAGCCCACCCATCAGCTGTTTGGGCGCGCTCCAGCACAACCAGTGCCATCTTGTTGGCAAGATGGGGGGTGTAATGTGTATATGCGGCTGCAGCTTGTCAGCCTTCCGAGTGTCAATCATGGACCCGGCGAATACCGCACCGTTTTTCATTGGAATCAATTGTGTTCCACGTGGCGCTGGTCCTAGCCCTTCCACAGTCGCTGAATCGATACAGATTCGGCGCCAGTTTTGCTGTCGTGAAAGTCTACAAATCCTGTGCTAGCGTCCACACTTAGGGCTGGATTCTCCGATTTTGCAGCTCTGTCCGGAGGAAGCTTCTGGCCTTACGACCAAATGTTCGGCGGCGCCCCTGCACCGATGCTCCGCCCGATGGGGGGCTAGCAGCCATGCCACGTAAAGCCCGGCTTTACCTGCAGATATGGACGGAGAATGGCCGGGTCGGTGGCCGCGCATGAGCACGGTGGCGACCTGCGGCGGCCGCACCGTACAACATGGCGCCGGGCGCGCACGGACACGGCCTGCCACATTGTGCAACCCCTTTAACCCCTCTCATCACCCCGGACGATCCCCCACCAGTCCCGCCCCCCTCCCCCCCCCCCCCCCCCCCCCCCCCCCCCGGCCGCAGCCGCCATGCGAGGTCCCTGAACACCGAAAGGACACGCGACCGAGGCTGTCAGGAAGTCGGCCCATCGGGGTTGGAGCATCGAGGAGGGCCTCAGGTGGTGTCATGCAGCGCACTCCGCAATTATGACGTTTTTGAGGGTGGCGGAGCATGCGAAAAACGGCACCGCCCCCGATTCCGCTGTAATAACGGATTCTCCGGCCAATCGCCGAAGGCGATTTTGGTGTCGGCGATCGGAGAATCCAACCCTTCGTCTGAGAAACGGAGAATCACGCCCAGAGCATTTCAGATTATTCCACATTCCTAATCCATTAAAAGGCAAAGGCATGGAAATGTCTGTAGCTTTAAGCTCGGCAACGATGTAAATCACAGCAGCAGCTGCACTCAATCAGTCTGGTTTTGGCCATTTAGCTGTGCTTGTCATTGCGAGCGATCTACTAAGATTCTCCGATGACAATTATTTCTTGAACAAATAGCTGGAAAGTTAACACTAGCAGGGAAAAGTGCGGAAGTGAATTAAATGAAAATTTAGAAACCTTTTATTCTCCTACATTCCTGCCAGCAGATTCTATATTCACTGAACAGGTTAATTCATAAATTTACCCGCCTTCTCCTTCCCATAATAAAAGCGGAATTCTGCGGATGCTGGAATCTGAAATAGAAACAGAAAATACTGGATAAACTCTGCGGGTCCGGCATCGATTCTCTCCATTCCAGAGTCCAAGTGCTGCCGCCAGTGGAAACCTGGAACTGTGTCACACCGGCGCTAGTAGCATTGCCGAAGTGGTAGTCTCATAGCTTGACTACAGCGGTGAACACGCTGCTTTCCCTTCACTTAGTCCTGTTGGGTTGCCATTCTGAATGAGCGCCCTGATCCCACCATCCGGAGACAGGCTACCCCGCCCCCGCCACAATGCAAGTGTTGTCCCCCGCCCCTCCCCAACTGACAAAAGGAGCACCCCAACCCCTCATCAGGTGGGTGACTCAGCCCCCCCTTCCCCACGAGCCCCCCCCCCCCTTCAGCCACCCCTCCCTCAGCCAACACATCCAACCTGCCACAACCCCCTCCCAGATCCCCCCCTTCGGGCCTCCCACCTTCAGGCCCCGTCCCCTGGCATTGTCAATGGTGGAATGCCCCCTGTCACCTTGGCACTGACACCCTGGCAGTCACATTCTAGCCTGGTTTGCTAGACCCTGAGGGGAGTCAAAGACCTGAGTCCACTGCTGCCAGGCTGCAAGGTGAGGGGCCTCCATTTGTCCTGGAGGTTGGTGGGCTCGGGCTGTGGGTAATGGTTTGGCCCCAAGACCCTCCCCACGGATGGGGGGGGTCCTGTGTCTGGGCTTCCCCTTCCAGCCCTGGGCAACATGAACATCATTTTTGGCACGGTGACCTCTGTTCAAATTTACCATCCTTGTCTGACCTGTTTAAACTCTGAAGTGGCCTTGTCACTCCGAACCGCTCTGCCTGGCAGCTGATGAGCAGATCAGATTGAAGATTCAAGCCGAGATTTTCGTTTTCCTCACATCTGCTCCCTCAGCCACTTCAACAATGCTGAGTGCTTTCTGCGGTTAGAAATGAGGGAGTGAAAGTGGTTAGCTGCTTTGAAGTGGCCAGCACCTGACAATCAGGACAATCATGCCTATACATATTGCAGTTAGGATCAATGGCGGGTACCTCAGATGCATTTAAGCGTGAAAGGTAAGATAAATGAACAAACCTCGTGGCAGCTGTGTTTAAACCATTAAGTTGTCAATCAAAGGCTAGTAGAAGGTACGGCACTGTGAAATTCAATTAATGCTCGGCATTTCAAAGGATCTCAGGGAATTCAAGGCTTTTCAAGTGTTGTGGGCTTTCTCGGAAGGCTCTGACACTTCAAAAAACAACAGTTTAAAATCATTGGACGGAGGGAGCAATGGGCTAACCCCTTTGATTTCCCCCCCCCCCCCCCAATTGGGTCTAGCATGCCAAGACGGCGCTTGTCCATACTTGTACCAAAGCCCGCCTGGTGGAGTTGTCGCTGCGAGAGGGTGAAGTACAACGGTGGGGGGAGGGGGGGGGGCTTGAAATTCGGGCTTCCAGCCCATTAATCATATCCCAATAAATGCAAATCAGCTGTTTGCATGTTACCGCTGACGCGGATTGGCAAGAGGGGCAGGTACTCAATGGGTCTGGGCAGGCATCTCATCATGTGAAACCCGTTTTGGGCCCGATTCACCGGGCCATTGGGATCCCCCCCCCCCCCCCCCCCCCGGCCGAGAGCTTTGGACGAGCTCAGTTCACGGACGGTGTACGGTGGCTGACACAGACCTTTTGACCTTCGGATCTGCATTCAAATGCACCCCTGACAGAATGGACGCACGTGACCTCCGTCTGTTGCGTCTAAGGGGTTGGGCGCGAGATTAATTTAAGCTGCCTCAGCCCGTTTTTCCGCAGGAAGGGGCTGGTGCCACAAACTGTCTCCAACCTGTCTCAAAACTGGTCATTCCACTCCGAGAGGCTACAGCGTGATTGATGCAGGGAGTACGCTTGCCAAGTCTGCAAGGATTGAAGATTAATTGCCTGAGCGCTGCTGCGACAAATCCGGGAGGAAAGTCATCGGGGCATTGAAGAAATTTGTTTTCTCTTTAATTTCTTCTGAATATTTTGCTCGTTAGTGATAAAAAAAACATTGGCGATGGGTGGGGGAGGTGGAGATGAAGCTGTCTGACTCATGGTTCTCCAATCGGGTTATGAAGAGTGCTGTCCTCATTCCAACTGATCATGGAAAGGTTGGGCTTGGAGAGGATGGCCCAATGGTGGGAGTGTGGGGGTGGGTTAGCTAGAGCAGGAAATTACATGACTAAGCTTCCAGGAATGTGTGGAAGAGTTGGCAACCCCAGTGGGAAGCGTCAGTAATAGCGTTGTGCTGTAGTCAGGAATTATTGTTGAAAAAAGGAGACATGGGGCGGGATTCTCCGCAATCGGCGCGATATCCGCCGACCGGCGCCAAAAACGGCGCGAATCAGTCCGGCATCGCGCCGCCCCAAAGGTGCGGAATCCTCCGCATCTTGAGAGGCCGAGCTATCACCTTGAGGGGCTAGGCCCGCGCCGGACTGATTTTCGCCCCGCCAGCTGGCGGGAAAGGCCTTCGGTGCCCAGCCAGCTGGCGCGGAAATGACTTTGCCGTGCGGCGCATGCGCGGGAGCGTCAGCGGCCGCTCACGGCATCCCCGCGCATGCGCAGTGGAGCGGGTCTCTTCCGCCTCCGCCATAGTGGAGACCATAGCGAAGGCGGAAGGAAAAGAGTGCCCCCACGGCACAGGCCCGCCCGCGGATCGGTGGGCCCCGATCGCGGGCCAGGCCACTGGGGGGGGCACCCCCCAGGGCCAGATCGCCCCGCGCACCCCCCAGGATCCCGGAGCCCGCCCGCGCTGCCTTGTCCCGCCGGTAAGAGAGGTGGTTTGATTCTCGCCGACGGGACAGGCATTCCAGCAGCGGGACTTCGGGCCATCACGAGCCGGAGAATCGCCGGGGGGAGGGGCCCGCCAACCGGCGCGGCGCGATTCCCACCCCCGCCGAATATCCGGTGCCGGAGAATTCGGCAACCGGTGGGTGGGGGATTCACGCCAGCCCCCCGGCGATTCTCCGACCCAGCGGGGGGTCAGAGAATCCCGCCCATGCTGTCGAACCTTTTCACCTTGCACTCATCAGGACAGAGCAAGAATACCAAATTTCAAAGGGAGCAAAGATGTATTCTACATGGGAAAAAGGGTGATGGTTGGTTGGCAAGTTGCCGCTGCTTGGTCAAGGTGCTGCTACGGAGAATCCACCTAACCCGCACATCTTTGGACTATGGGAGGAAACCGGAGCACCCGGAGTAAACCCACACAGCCACGGGGAGAACGTGCAGACCCCGCACAGACAGTCACTCGAGGTCGGAATTTGAACCCAAGACCCTGGCGCTGTGAGGCCGCAGTGCTAACCACTGTGCCTCCCGGATATTCTGGCCCCACCCAATTGTGGGGTCCTCCAACCCCCCCCCCCCCTCGAAGGCAATGGCTCACCGCATGTTGCCACGGTGGGACTGGCTGTGCCTGGGCCATAAAATCCCCACCCTCAATATTAGCTCTGCCGAATACTGCCTTGGCACCCTCTCTCACATTTGTTATTGAACCAGGGTTCGTCCCCTGGCTTGATGGTAATGGAAGAGTGAGACCGTGAAGATATAGATTGTGGTTGAATATCTCACACAAGGAAAAAATATATTCGGGTGCAAATCATTCACGTCCCAAACTAATTCAATGTGTCAGGTAGTAAACTAAATGCCGCCCAGGTATTTCACATTGATTCAAAAATATATAACCTAATAGTCAAAAATAAAGAAATACTGCAAACTATTCATTAAAGTGCAGACACTGCATGAGGAAAAAATGTTTTCAGCTCCAAGTTACTAATATCCAATGAGACAAATTAACATCAAGTAATGAGGTCGATGAGTCCTAATTTCCTTGTCTGATTGTCATGAAGAAGTATTGGCGAACTGCAGGCAACAGAGACTTCGAAGTAAGCAGAGTTTCAAATGTGGCATTGGATAAAATAATGTGTGAGCGTCTGACTCTGAAAATAACTTTCTGAAGGAAATTGGATTAATAATTGCAGGGAAGGTTTTTCATAGAATTTCATAGAATTTACAGTGCAGAAGGAGGCCATTCGGCCCATCGAGTCTGCACCGGCTCTTGGAAAGAGCACCCTACCCAAGCCCACACCACCCTATCCCCATAACCCAGTAATCCCACTCAACCCACTTTTGCAGGCAAGAGCAAGGGAGTTAGGATAGTAATTGGATCGCTCTTTCGACGATCCACCCCAGGCAGGATGGGCGTATTGGCCTCCTTCTGTGCTGCGGCGTTCTCCGATGCCATCAAGCTAGATCCGCCTTCCCCTCTGCTTCTCAATTGGTATCTTTATTTCAATGGTAAATGGGCAAAATGAAGAAATCGCAGAAAGGTGTTTTTGCCCTTGTCTGAAATGCGGTATATTTTACGGAAGGCGTAAAGTGTGTCAAAGTGCCTGAGCTATGTGGGGGATGTGGTGATATGCATCACTGTAAATACACAAGGGGTTAATGCACATACACTAAGACGAAGTAAACTGCAGAGGGAGCACCAGAGACATCATGACATGCAGACATACAGCTAATGAACACATAGAATAGGACACGACCAATGGGCAGTCAAGACACTCAGAGGTGACACTACCACAAGGGGGCAATCCATATATAAGGACAGGGCACACAGGCTCTTTCTCTTTTTCACAGGCGACACTTAGAGAGAAGGACAGGGGCAGATCAGAGCATCACACCCACCGCTTGGATTAGAGCAGACTGGTTAGTTCGACACTAACTAGATCACCAGGAGAGTCGAACTCCAGTAGGAGAATTGTTAACTGTTCAATAAATGTGTTAAACCTATCTCCAAGTCTGTAACTTCTTTTGTCAGAGTATACATCAAGGAAGCAGCTTATGCTACATGAAGAAGCAGAACACAACAGGGGGTGCGAGGTGTTAAACCTGGCTCATGATGCACATGAAATCTTCAAGATAATACCATTGTGAAACTCTTTATTGAAGTAGGAGGAGCAGACCGCTTCAAAATGATCATAGCTGAGAGATACGAGCTGGGTTTTTGTAAAGAGGTCACTGAAGTCACAAAGCAACAAGGTCTCACTAAGTTATAATGGACACTGACGAGAACAGACCAAATGACTCCAATTAGGAATTTGGTGGACACACAAATGGTGTCCTCCAATATTTTACCCTCAGACCTTGTAAAATTACTTTGAAAGTACTTCTGGAATGGGTGTTCAGATGGAATATCACTCTCTGTATATTCAGCTGAAGCTGACATTCTGGTCAAGAGATGTTGGAACTCGGAAACCTGTGCGGGAGGCAGGCATCCCGATGGCCCGCTGAAAGACTTCCGGCCCGTCCCTCCCGGCCCCGATGAGGTTCTCGCTCAGAGCGGGCGGGAAATGCAAACACCTAATTAAACTCATTTAAATATCATCATCAGGTCGGAAGCCCAGTTCACCGGCCTCCTGGGATGCTGCTGCCCCACCCTGCCCCACACCACCCTCCAGCCGAGAGTCATGCTGGTGTGAATTGTGCAAGTCCTGACAAGTGGGAACTCTGAGGATGGGTACCCTCCCTGCACTTGCCTGCAGTTTGCAGAGGGGGATCTTTCATGGGAGGCGGGTGTCAGAGGGGGCTTGGGCTGGAGGGGCTCAGGTCTGGGGTCTTGCAAAATCAGTCTTTCAGCATGTCAAGTTTCAGTTTAAAATCTTCCTTCTGATATGCTGAAATCTCCCACCATGTCAATATCAATGATCTATAAGAAGAAGGTTAAAGTCTTCCCTTCAATGTGGCGGAAACCTTTGGTGTGCCTTTATCACTGTCATTTCCATTATCCTCTAACTTTTTCAAACCTCTATGCATGCTTAGAAGCCTAAACACTTTGAGTTACATTGAATTTCATGGTCCGTTCCCTTTCACAAGCCTCTTGATTGACAGGTCCAGGAAATTCCAAAGGGAGATATCCTTTATTATTTATATAATTCTACAGGGGCCTATTAACTCTGAAGTGCTTCCTCTTTTGAGCTAGTGTTCATTCTAACTGCAGTTTTTTTTTAAAGAGACTGTCTCTTTGTTCTTGAACAGCTTCAGAGAAAGACCAGGTGCTCTGTCTGAGTGCTGCCCCAGCATCTGCAAAATTAATCTGAGACTGGGGCTTCCTTTAAAAATGGTGCCCTGCTCTCTTTGGGGCAGCATGGTAGCACAAGTGGATAGCACTGTGGTTTCACAGCGCCAGGGTGCCAGGTTCGATTCCCCGCTGGGTCACTGTCTGTGCGGAGTTTGCACGTTCTCCCCGTGTCTGCGTGGGTTTCCTCCGGGTGCTCCGGTTTCCTCCCACAGTCCAAAGACGTGCGGGTTAGGTGGATTGGCCATGATAAATTGCCCTTAGTGTCCAAAAAAGGTGAGGAGGGGTTACTGGGTTACGGGGATAGGGTGGAAGTGAGGGCTTAAATGGGTCGGTGCAGACTCGATGGGTCAAATGGCTTCCTTCTGCACTGTATGTTCTATGTTCTGAGGAGTGGGACTTATCAGGAAGATTAGGTCTGGCCTCTCTCAGGCCCAACATAAAAAAATTGAAAACAATTTTGAAGTGCCATTGGATGGCACTTCAATCGTCCCAATTCCCCGCTAGCAAGAGAACTTGGGCTCAAAACAACAATGGGGTAATTGACACAAAATGCTAGAAATCTGAAATAGAATTTACAAAGTGCTGGAAATACTGAGGTCAGGTGGGGGTCTGTGGAGAGAAACCGAGTTAATGCCCAGAATGTTCCAGTTCTGCACACCAGTGGGATCTTTCCGCCCTGCAAATGTGAACAGAGATTTCAGTGGCTCGCTGGCCCCGCAGAGGGGCAGAAATATTTTGGCCAATGTTCCTGGCGGATGACCATTCATCAGGACTGAAGGAAGATAGAAACGTAAGGGTTTTTAAGAAGAGGGGAGGAGGCAGGAAGAATAACGAAGAAAGGTCTGTGATAGGTCGGAGGGCAGAGGAGATTGAGTACCAAAAGATTTCATAATGCAACCACCAAAGAGTGTAGTAACCGGGCTATCGTAAAGAGGCATGAATGACGTTTGAGCAGCCATCTTAATGGCTCCATAGCAACCATCCGAATGCAACATGAAGAAAAATAAAGAAATGAGGCAAGACCAACTCCAATAGAAAGAAAAAACAGATTGGACAAGATGAAGGCCAAGATTGTGGCACTTTCCGTTCTGTTGGCTAAGTCTGTTTTTGGCTGGAAGATTGGAGTGTAGTCCGTCGGCATCACTGGCGACAATCTCATTTTTTGAGTCTCACGATATCTTGCGCCCATGACGATGTTTGCACCCAAGGCAAACACGGGCACAAAATTCCTCCCAAAGGTCTAAAGTTCCTGAACTCAAAGTCTGTGGAAAGCTAAGTCGCTGCTCCTCGAGAAGAAGGCTGCCCAGCTCCACATTTTTACTTTTGGTCAAGCAATAGGGGATTGATGTCTAAGATGGTATTTAAGGTGAAACTGTCATTCCCAAATCTGCGTTAGAGATGAGTGCTGGTTCCCACGTTGACAAGAGATACCTTTTATTAAAAAAAGGTATGTCGGGACTGTAGGAATGAGAGTCAGCCAGGTCAAGTGGAAGGGAAAGAAGGTTTGGACCTTTGGAAACCAAATTGTCCAAGCCTTTTCCCTACAATCTAAAATGCTGCCTTTATGCTCCAGTGCTTCAGCTTGAATCGGTCAAGTTCTTAAGCCCAGTGGCAGGACCACATTATGAACCTGGTGATGTTGTCCGCTAAGCCAGCATGTTGCCAGAGCTGGTACAGTGGTTGTCGTGTTGGGTGCTCTGCGACACAGGCGGACCAACACGGTTGCAGATGGTACTACTCTGTTTTATTGCTATCAATAACAACATCTGTAAACTTGTTACTGTGGTTCGTTCATTACCCTTTAACCTGTGGACCCAGCCCTAACGCTATCTTGGAGAGGCACTCAGCACATGGTGAATGTCTGAGTGGCACGCTGTGAGCTCTGTGCCCTGAGCTGTCTCCTGCTGGAATGAGCGGGAACTGCGGTGTTCCCCGTTTTATAGTGCGTGTGCCCTTGCTTGTGATTGGCTGTGATGTTGTGTGTGTGTTGATTGGTCCGTTGATCTGTCCATCAGTGTGTATGTGTGTTTGCACCATGATGTTTATCTGAATATCATGACAGTGGTGGTGGCACCTGTGAGCAGGTGGCATCCTACGTGGTCATTGTGTTCTGACGATAAACAGATTGAGCACTCAACAGTAACTTGCTAAGAATGCCCCAAGACTTTTCACCAGAGCCATTGAAGTTTGACACGGAGCCAGCGATGTGAGCTCGGACAAAGAGGTAGGTTTTACGGGGCAGTTGACAGGGGGGAGAGAAAGCGAGCAGAGGAGGAAGGTTTAGGGAGAGAATTCCAGAGAATTGGGGCCAGGCAGCTGAAGGCATGGTCGCCAATGGTGGGCCAAAGGAAATCAGCGATAAACAAAAGGTGAGAACTGAGGGGGTCCAGAGATTTTCGATGGGTTGCGGGGCTGGAGGGGGCTGCGCAGGTAGGGAGGAGTGAGGCCATGGCGGGATCTTAAAGGACAGAGGAGAATTTTAAAATTGAGGCATTGCTGAGCATTGCAAACTAAACATGCGGGTTCTACATCATGTGGCCTGTATAGATTTCTCTATAGCACCAGACGCATCCAGAAGGTGTGTCACTGTAGTCACCATCAGTGTCACATTTCAACCTGCTAAATTCCTCCCTGCTGTGTCAAAAGCCACATGCAACCTTCAGGTGTCCCCTTCCCAGTTGAGACGCCACGGCACACAAGAATATTCAACAAGCTTGAATTGCGTTGATTGTCCAAAGCGGGCCTTCCCCTGGGGCCGAATGTCCCACTCGCCAAGAGTTGCCGGGTGCTGTCAATCAAATTTCACCCCACCACCAAACCCAACACAGAAGCTGTGGCAGGATTCTGCAGCTCATGCAGCAGATATACCTTGTGAACAATGAGCAGATGGTCCTGGGGGAGAAATAGTTTGTAGGTGTGACTCAGTGCACCAGTACAAGGGGCTGTAAATTAGCATAATTAGAATGCAGTAATTAACACGATCTGCTTTGGTAATCACATCATTTTTAACTGTCTATATTAACTCTGTTCACTTGTACAGTTCCTCAATAATGTCATCATTATTCATCAGCTAAATTAAAAGTACATTCAACAGCAAAAAAAGTTATTTTCCAGTTTCTGTTACTTTGCAAGAGTTTGTCTTTTACAAGAAGGGAACTGAGCAGTTTGAATCCAGGTTTGAAAGTCATATTTGCTTGTCCTACAATCTTAAGTTTATGCTTAAATATTGAAATATGTTGGTGAGCGTGTACGTCTGTCCTTTTTGTATGTGTTTTCGCCGTTAGTACTTTGGCTTCCGGCTCAATAGTCAAATTACCACACTTATTTTCAAATCCTTCCGTAGCCATTTTCCCGCTATCTCTGTAATCATGTTCAACCCAACGGCCGCTCAGGTGCTCGGTGATCATCCAGTTATGGCCTCTTGCGCATCTCTGACCTCCATCTTGCCACCATTGGCAGACCCGATGGGCCGAATGGTCTACCTCTTCTATGTCTTGAAGGGACTTCAGCTCTGGAACTCCCTCATTAAAGCTCCATTCCTTTCTTTCCTCCTCTGTGTCGCTCCTTAGGATTCTATCCAAAGCTTTTGGTTCTCTGTTCAGGTATCTATTTGCATGGCGCAAAGTCAAATTCTATTTGACAATACTCCTGTGAAGCACACTGGGACAATTACTATGTCAAAAACCCTATATTAATACCAGTTGATGTCATCTGAAGCTAATTCAAGTCAATCGACAGGGTAATTCTCCAGGGTATATAATGGGCAGCAGTACTGGCTGAGGTTATTTATGAAGGTCCCCCCTTCTCAACCTTGCCCCTAGCCTGAGGTGTGGTGATCCTCAGGTTAAATCACCACCAGTCAGCTCTCCCCCTCAAAAGGGAAAGCAACCTACTGTGATCTTGGGCTATGGCGACTTTATAGTGGGTAGGAGGCCTTCTGCCGCAGTGGGTTGGCATCCCTGCCTCTTAGTCAGAAGCTCATTGTTCGAGTCCCACCTCAGGTCAAGTAGTGTGCGTTCATATCGTGGCCAAAGTAGTTGAGTGTCAACTTGCAAATCCTTCCAAACAGGCCAATGGTTGACGGTAAGAGTGGAAAAGATTCCTGGTCAACCTCGCTTGATGCGCAGTGGCGCCCCTCGACCTATAAGCCCCTGGTGACAGTTGAGCGAACCGCTCCAGGAATCACTGGCTATGGAAGCGTAGCCTCAGTGCATCATGGGATTCAGGAAGAGAATTGGAATGTAGTGGGTAGTCTATCCAATACTGCCTATCTTCTGCCTATGCCAGCATCGACTCCAGATTCCCAGACATTAAAGAACCAATGGCGGATTGTGAACTTGGTGATGATACTTGGAGTGATATTCAGTTAAATATTAGACTTTGCTTCCTTCCTTATACATTGTGGGCGGGATTCGCCGTCCCGTCGTACCCGTTTTCGGGTGCGGCGCGCCCCCGCCGGCAGAGGGATCCTCCGTCCCGGCAGCCGGCCAATGGGGTCGGCCGTTGTGGGCAGCCCCACGCCGTCGGAAAACCCGTGGACGTGAGTGCACTGCCAGCGAAGTGGAGGATCCCGCCGACGGAGTATCTCAATCAGGGTTACTCTCCTTTTTCGTCCTTATAATGTAACAATGTTCATTTAATTATAATGTTCAATCAGATTGGCGGTGAAAAGAAAACCCCACAGATTGTTCATTTAAAACACTGGCACGCTTACCAATCGGATGACTATGAACTGTTTTCTTTTTTCTTCAGCTTTTCCAATTAAGGGGCATTTTTAGCGTGGCCAATCCACCTAGCCTGCACATCTTTGGGTTGTGGGGGGGGGGGGTGGGTGGTGAGACCCACCCAGGCACTGGGAGAATGTGAGAATGTGCAAACTCCACACGGACAGTGACCCGGGGCCGGGATCGAACCCGGGTCCTCGGATCCGTGAGGCACTGCGCCACCGTGCCACCCATTAACTGTTTTCATTCCTATGTTCCTCCCGTCCCTCGCTGAAAATATAGGTGTTTTTGTCACGTGAAAGACACATAAGTGTGTTCTTTGAGGAAAACAGAAGCAGTCTCAATGGTAGTTCACTGGGCTACCCAGGAGCTGGGACCCATATGAAAACTAGTTGTTTGGGAGAGCACCTGGGTCCTCCATAACTGTACCTCCCTCCCCTCCAACGCCGCCACCAAAAAGACGGAGTCTTCAGTGTTTTGACGGGAACACAATACCATGAGACAGGAGCTGAAGGGACATGAAGTTGTATAACCTGTTGCTGACCTTCATTTTGCTGACAGGTAACAACTAAAAAATGTTTTCGCCAATGCTGTTAAACTATTCAATCGAGCGTGTATGGGAAGAATTCGCAACGGCCCTTAGTGAGCGCAAGACAAGACGTCTACTCATCATTCTGCTGGCATGCGTAAAACCATTTGAGCTTTAAGATGTCACAAATTGAATGAGTATCCTGTAACTCACTGGGACCCATCTATTACCCAATAATAAACTTGTCTCGGTAAGCACAATTGGATTTAAAGTTCATTAATTGTTTACAAAGGAATTTATGCCCATCGATAAAGGACGAGCAGCCAAGAGCCTATCGATTAGCGCATACCTGCGATGGAATTTAAACATTGTTTAAAGAATTCGGTGTCACACTAATCACTTCGGCCCCCGCCCCAGAAAAAAAAGCCAATTATTCCATCTCCTCAAATGTCTGGTCATCAGAAAGGTTATTTACAGCAAATGCACAGAAACAATCTCGAATTTGGGAGACTTTCCAAACAAATGCTCGGTGCTCATCAGCAATGCCCGAACACTTTCAAATCTATCATCCACCCTTGTCTCTCAGTGTTGAACAGTTGCGTATTTATTTACACGTTTTTGCTTTCAGTCTCGGCTTCAATTGCTGCTCCACGTTAGGTTGCCCAGGTTGGATGCACAAAGCTCCCTTAACTCTTCATACTCATTCCCCCCCACCCCACCGACCCTCAACAAATTGGATATCAACTCCAAAAGACCACCCTCTTCTTAATGCATCCGTGTGACTGTTCATCTCCAACATTGGCCATTACATTGTGTCAGTGACTGAAGCTGCCAGCTTGATATCATTTTTTGCTGGATTATTGGCAGTTTTGCACTGTGGGCCTACATCCAACAGGAACTTGGACTGAGCTGTTCAAAGTTATTTTGGTTTGAAATATTGCACTCTCAGTGCAAAAGATTACTGAGCACTGGTGGTGAAATGAAGAATGAAAGATCTGCATTTATATTGTGCCTTTCACAACCTCAGGATGTTCCACCCAAGAGTTCCCTATCCTTTACAGGATCTTGAAGGTCCCTTCACATATCCTGGGACCAAACAAAGGTGTGCCACAGCTTTCTGGAATTCACTTTCATTCTCCTCAGTGTTCCTGCTGTTCTCCAGGGTATGCAACTTATCGGTGGTTCTTCCACTAGCATCCTACTAAGTGACCCTCCAACTCTCCTGAAGTACATCATGATTGTGCGCGTCCCAGCTCAGTTTTGTTCACCAGCTTTTCACCAGGTGCTTCCTTGCATCGTGCAGTTACCAACTTCAATCTCCAAAACTAAAGGTAACGCGCAGAGATTTTCCTGGAAATTGGCAAAGTCCCAGGTCGGGCGGGAAAAGAGGCCATGGAGCCGGTGACAGCAATGGGCGGCTTTCCCTGCCCCACCGTCCGGGGCTTTGAAAAAAATATTCAATGGACGGGTCCCGCAACAGACCGCTGGCTGGGCGGCCCCGGATCCGGCCACCCTGCCGGCAACTTCGTCAGCCGAGGATAATTACACTCTTTATTATTGTCACAAGCAGACTTACATTAACACTGCAATGAAGTTACTGTGAAAATCCCTCAGTTGCCACATTCCGACGTCTGTTCGGGCACACAGAGGGAGAATTCAGAATGTCCAATTCACCGAACAAACAGGTCTTTCGGGGATTGTGGGAGGAAACCGGAGGAAACCCACGCAGACACGGGGAGAACGTGCAGACTCCGCACAGACAGTGACCCAGCGGGGAATCGAACCTGGGACCCTGGAGCTGTGAAGCAACAGTAGTAACCACTGTGCTATCGTACAATCGGGCGCCATTTTTAAAGGCTGGCCCAGCACTTAGAGAGAAAAAGAGTTCACCCAGGAACCCCAGTACACCCCCCCCCCCCCCCCCCCCCCGGTCGGTGTCCGGAGGCAGGGCCTGGAATTGATCGTTTCCCTGCTGAGCGCTGCACTCACCTGAGCTCCCCTGGGAGGTCTGCTCACTAGATGCACACCTCGGGGTGCCAGCACGGCACTGGAGCGGTTCACGCCGCTCCAGCTGCCGATCCCGGCATCAAATGGGTGCCGCTGGATCCGTGCAGGCGCAGTGGCACCGGCGCCAATGCGCACCTGCAGCCCCGACGCAACATGACGCAGGACTACAGGGGCCAGCGCGGAAGAAAGAAGTCCGCCAGCCAGAGAGGCCGGCCCGCTAATTGGTGGGCCCCGATCGTGGGCCAGGCCACATCGGAGATTGGTGCGGCGCGGGCCTAGCCCCTTAAGGTTGGGGCTCGGCTCCCCAAGATGCGGAGCATTCCGCACCTTTGGGGCGGCGTGTTACCTGACTGATTTGCGCCGTTTTGGGCACCAGTCAGCGGACATCGCGCCGATACCGGAGAATTTCGCCCCACATCTCCGATTTAGACTAATTTCCCAGTTCACTTTAGCCAACTCTGTCTTCATGCCCTTGCAATTGTCTTTACTGAGGTCCTGATGTAGGTTGGCAAGTAAGTACAGTACTGAGGGAGTGCTGCACTGCTGGAGGTGCCGTCTTTCGAACGAGGCAATAAACTGCGGGCCCAGCCTGGCCTTTGAGGTGGATGAAAAAAAATCCATTGTGACTTGATAGAAATGTACAGAACTGTAAGGGTTAACGTTACATCCGATTCAACCACTAGAGGGAGCTAGATACAGAACTATATAAAGCATTGATGCTTAAGCCTTCTGGGAGAGTGTTGAGGAGAAGGCTAGGAGAAAGCCTGTAGGAAAACTAATGAGTGAGAGCAGATCATAGTTATTGTAGTAGTGTAGAGATTAGTGGTAGATGAGTATAGATTGTATATTTATTGGCAATTGTTTATTAAATAGAAGTAAGGGACCGAATCCAATTAAGTAGTGTAAATAAATCTTTAGCTTTGTTTGATACAAAAGCTAGTTGTGGTCATTGTGAACACTATGCCAACCATCCTAGGACCTGAACCACAAGGAACACCACATCCATGGCACTATTTTGCGGAAGAGTTTGGCTGACATTTCTCTTGCGTAGCAGCAGTGGCTACAGTTCAAAAGCACCTCATTGGGTAGAAAGCAATTTGGGATGCAATTTCTGTCATTTTGCACCATGTCTATCATGTGGTTCATTCTGTAGCCACCTGAACGTTTATTTTATTGAATGACCGAGGAAGCTAACCTGTCTCCATGTGTCAGCCTGGCGATGGCTACCAGCTGACTGTGAACCTTCCGGGTAGCCTCGGAACATCAGTCCTACGAGGCCCCTTAATTACTGTAATAGATTACACATCACTCATGGGTGAGTAGCAAAGTAGCCCCCCACCGTCTCCCCAACCGTGACGGAACTTGCTGCTTCCAAATATGCCCACAAACCAGCGCACCGCTCTCCAATGCCAATTTTCCAGCTGATCCACCTCCGGCCCTGACTCTGCCACATTTAAAAACCTTTTGCCTCATGTTTCCATGGCCTGTATTCTGGAGGTAGAGATGTTCTGCTTGCTCCCATTGACTGAAAGTTGCTGGAAACCTCAGCCATCCCAGCAATTGGTGGAAGGCGCCCCCCTGTTGTGAGATGGATGGGCGTTCCTGAGCCCCGTCACCTGAAAGTGGAAACGGATTGTAAGTTTCATCCTTTCCGGAGGAGGAGGGCCTCGGATAACCTTTGACTGGGGCTGTGATGCCCCATTGTTGAACAGCTTCACTAAAATGCCTCCGTTGTACAATTTGTAAAGGCAAACAAAATTCCAAACGCTTAATCTGCCTATCTCCACGTTTTTTTCTTCAGAAATGGTCTGAAGTATAAAAATCCAAGTGTTTTGGGGAACGCTGTTTGCTGAGTGTAATGATAAAGCGAGCAAAACAATTGTAACTTTGGACACTAGACTGAGCAATGGCAGCATTTAGTTTTAAATGAGAGAATCGCGTAGCTCAGAAGGAGGCCATTTAGCCCATTGAGCCTATCCTGGCTCTTTTGGGGGGGTCCCCCCCCCCCCCAAAGTAATACCCTTCCCCTCCCGAGGTGGGCAAAGCAAGGAGAGAGTCACAGGTATGGGCGCGACCAGAGGATCTCACCAGAGGCCAATAGCGAGCAGCCTCGGTCACCGTGCCGAAAATCCCACCTTCTGTAAAATGTGACCTGCGTAATTGAGGGACGCCCAAGGCTGCATTTCAACTTGACTGCCCCGCCAGGAGTACGAGTCTCCTGCACACTGCTCAGCTTTTCATTCCAAGGTTTATAGGGGTTGGAGATGTGGATGGAAGGTGTCGGACCCTAGGCCGGGGAGGGTTGATCCTGGTATGTTTGTTGGCCTGCAAGAGAGGTGGAAATGGAGACCTAGTGGGGGGGGGCGGGGGGATCACAGAAACTGGAGGGTGTGGGGTTATGGAAGATCCAGGAGACAGGGGAATGGAGGCCAATTGCTTTGGGCCTCAAATAGTTGGGCCACGGATCGGAAGCTTAGGCGAGGGACATCTGAGACTTGGGGTGGATGGTAGATGGAGACCTGGAGAGAGGGAATTGGGGGCCTGGGCGAGAGGGGGAGGGGGGTACGGGCAGAAATGGAAGCTTAGGATAGGGGGTTGGCTGGCCCTGAGAGGAATCCAGAGGCTTGGGCGAATGGCTGATCAGCATTTGGGGGGCAGTGGAATTTGAGGCCGGGGCGGGCAGGGAGGAAACCAGGGGTTTGACAGGATGCTGACGACCTGGGGAGAGAGACAATCAGAAGGCGGGGACAGGTGATCTGAGGCTCGGGGAGCAGTGGAGGGAAGGAGGTCAGAGACCTCTTAGGGAAATCATGGGGGTGATTGGAAAGGTTGGGGTATCAATCGCCGGATAAAATTCCCTCTAATTTCAGGAGATGACAAAAAACGCCCAGGACATGATGATTCATATGCCATTCGGGCCTAGCAAGAAACAATGTGTTGTCAGTGGTGAGCCGAAGGCCAAGATTAAACTGTGAGGTTGATTATCTTTGGGGGACAAGAGTTATACCAAACCCTTTGTCAAGGCGAAGTAGATGGTAAAGCTTTGCATGAGGTGCACCAGCTTTGTGGGAGGAGTGGTTTCCAAAGGCTGAATGAACTTCACTTATTCCATCTTTTGTTTCTCAAAATATTTCATTTCCAGTATCGACTCCACTCGTTATAAAATAAACATTCATTAAAAAGTGTACTCAGTGGAATCATTCTGTCGAGGTGACATGCTTATGTAACACAGCGACCAGCCCAGCCTCATTTGCTATTCATTTGGAAAACCGAGGAAGCGAGGTTTATTTTTGGTCTCAAAATAAATTAGACAGACTATACCCGTCAGGTCTCCAGTTTGCCGTTCTGGAGCCTATCAAGGTGATTCCACTGCGAATCTTGTGAGAATCCTGCTGTGTTGTTTTGGGTGAAGTGTCCTGAGGATATCTGAGGCGATTTAAGCTTATTTTTTTCCCCTGGAGTGTTGAATCATGCGTGCAGCCCATAACTGCTTGCCTCTTGGATCATGGCTTATGCCTGAGCTACAGTTTCCTGCATTTTCTCTGTATCCCGTCAGCCTTCCCCCAATCAAAACAGTTCTTTAAGTAGTTTCTCCTCTTCCCAGTCCTACCTTCTAAATAGAGACCCTCACCCTCGCCCGTTCCCTAGTCCTAGACTGCCCATCCAGGAGAAATGTCCTCCCAGTGACCACCCTGTGGTATTATCATAACTATCAGCATTACAAGGGTTAATGTAGTACTATGAACAGCCACTAGAGGGAGCTGCAGACACTACTATGTAAAGCAGTGATGCTGGACCTTCGGGGAGGAGTGCAAGCAGGAGATAGCTAGTGAAGATCATCAGAGCAGTTAGTGCGAGAAGGTTAGATTATAGTTTATACCAGTAGTGAGATTAGCAGTAGATGAGTGTAGTTAGAATGATCAATTCTGTATTCTAAAAGGACTATGTGTTGAAACCCAGTGTATTAGTGCAAATAAAATCATAGCTTTGTTTAAGTAAAAGCTATACTGTGTATAGTTGTACTCTTTGTAGGACACTACGCAAACCATCCTAAATAAGCAACGCGCCTTGTCAAGCCCCATCAGAATGTTATAGTTTTCAATGAGACCACATTTCATTCTTCTAAACTCTAGGGAATATTGGCCTGTAGTCTGCAAAGTCTCTCTCCATCCCTCACCCAGGGAACAGCCCAGTGAATCTTCATTGTCATGGCTGAAATGGGGGCTTTCAACGTGAAAAACTGAAGCGGGAATCGGGGCCGCTATTTGATGGAATAGAAACTTGGAATAGAAACTTGGGAGGTATTGATTTGGTGCCACATGTCTTCTTTGTTTTTTTCCTTTCAGGATGGTGACGGTTGTAGTGTTAACAAAAAACAGCAAACAGTGTTTAACAAACAATGCTAATTTATTACACTACACTGAATTACATTCGAACATATTACCAAGGAATTAGCGAAGTAAAGATTACACTACACATCTACAATATTAAACTATGCTATCAGTTAAACTATCTCACACCTACTCTGTCTCTATTTCTCTTGCCCTGTCCTACTGTCTCCCACTTTCTCCCCGAAGTCAGGGAGGCATGTGATATTTATATGATTGCTCTAAAGCACCATCTAGTGACTAGAGTAGCAACATTACATTAACCCTTTATGTACTCTACAATAGCCACATATTGTGACACCACCCAGATGGGCTTCACAATCAATCCTGGCCCATGCTTTCTCATGTCAGTGTGGAACTCCAGTGTGGGTCAAACTCTCATCGCTCCCCTGGCAAAGCATGGCTTTTTGCTTGCCTAACCTGTTCAAACCTACTTAATAAACATAGCCAGTAAAGACGGAACCTGAATGAGTAGAACAGCCGGCACGGCCTCAGAACATCCCAAAGCAATTTCCAACCTTTTGGGAAGTAGGAAATGTGGCTGGCAACCTCTGCACAGCAAGCTCCCACAAAGACCGATGAATTAAATAGCCAGATTATGGGGTTTCTTGTGTGTTTTTAGTAGGAGAATAAACATTGCAAAGTGCACCGGGGAGAACTCACTTGCAGATTATTCAAAACTCAGGTATCTCATTCAAAAGAAAACAGCCCATCAAAAATAGTCATCTGAATTGACATCTAATTAGCAGCGGGCTTGTCAGTCAAACCAGCCCAGTCTTCACATCACCACCTGGTAAATAATCACCAATATCTAACCCTTAACAAGTAAGTGGTACTCTCGGACTGGTCTTCATTGCTCTGGGCTGAAGGAAGGTTTGCTCAGGTGTGTGTGCGCGCACGTGTGTGCCTGTGTGTGTGTGTTTGTGTTTTTCTGTGCGTGTGTGTGTGTGTTTTTCTGTGCGTGTTTGTGTGTGTTTGTTTTTGTTTCTGTGTGTGTGTTTTTCTGTATGTTTTTCTGTGTGTGTGTGTGTTTTTCTGTGTGTGTCTGTTTGTGTTTTTCTGTGTGTTTGTGTGTGTTTATTTTTGTTTCTGTGTGTGTGTTTTTCTGTGTGTGTTTGTGTTTTCCTGTGTGTATTTTTGTTTCTGTGTGAGTGTTTTTCTGTGTGTGTTTGTGTGTGTTTATTTTTGTTTCTGTGTGTCTGTTTTTCTGTGTGTTTGTGTGTTTTTCTGTGCGTATTTGTGTGTTTATTTTTGTTTCTGTGTGAATGTTTTTCTGTGTGTGTGTTATTTTTGTTTCTATGTGTGTTTTTCTGTGTACATGTTTTTCTGTGTGTGTGTGTTTTTCTGTGCGTGTGTGTGTGTTTTTCTGTGTGTGTGTGTGTGTTTTTCTGTGTGTGTGTGTGTGTTTTTCTGTGTGTGTGTATTTTTCTGTGCGTGTTTGTATGTTTACTTTTGTTTGTGTGTGTGTTTTTTTTTGTGTGTGTTTATTTTTGTTTCGATGTGTGTTTTTCTGTGTGTGTTTTTCTGTGTGTTTATGTTTTTCTGTGCGTGTTTGTGTGTGTTTATTTTTGTTTCTGGGTATGTTTTTCTGTGTGTGTGTGTGTGTTTCTGTGTGTGTGTGTTTGTGTTTTTCTGGGTGTTTGTGTGTGTATTGTTGCTTCTGTGTGAGTGTGCATGTGTGTGTGTGTGTGTATTTTTGTTTCTGTGTGAGTATGTGTGTATTTTTGTTTCTGTGTGAATGTGTGTGTGTATTCTTGTTTCTGTGTGTGTGTGTGTTTTTCTGTGTGTGTCTGTTTGTGTTTTTCTGTGCATATTTGTGTGTGTTTATTTTTGTTTCTGTGTGTGTGTTTTTCTGTGTGTGTGTGTTTGTGTTTTTCTGGGTGTTTGTGTGTGCATTGTTGCTTCTGTGTGAGTGTGTGTGTGTATTTTTGTTTCTGTGTGTGTGTGTGTGTATTTCTGTTTCTGTGCGTGTGTGTGTATTTTTGTTTGTGTGTGTGTATTTTTGTTTCTGTGTGTGTGTTTGTGTGTGTGTGTATTTTTGTTTCTGTGTGTGTGTGTGTGTGGCCAGAACTAGCCTCGGCTGTCATACTCCTCACAGGAAAATAGCTGCCTACGTTTATGCTGAAGATTGGCTCTTGGGTCCACAGCTTTGCATCTCAGTGTGAGTGAGCACCTTCAGGGAGAAAGTGATGACAACTAGAAAGGGGCAATTGAAAAGGGGAAGAATGGTGTGAGGGTGACGGACTTCATTTGTGTGGAATGACTTGAAAAAATGGGATTGTTAACCTTTGCTAAGAAGGTTAAGACGACGTTTAATGGAGCAGTTCAAAATTGTGAAAGGCCATGAAAGTGTAGATAGGGAGTGCAGTGGCTCAGGAGTGAGTTCCTGACCTCTGGGGCAGAAACAATGGGTTCAGGTCTCACTTCAGGACTTGATAGCCATGGAAGATGCCACACCTAACATTTCCAAATCAGCCTGTAAATTCTTCCCACATGCCTGTTGTCAGGTGGGAGGGGAAGCCATTCTGGTGAGCGCCACCACAGGACTTTGTCAAGCATAGTTGTAGACCAATCCACTGGAACTCCCTGATTGCCAGTGCCTCTTAGGGTTTGCGACCTGAGGGTATGGAGCAACTGGTTCTGGTGGCTGGAGTGTTGGCATTGGGAGGGCACAGATTTGAGATAATAGACAGAAAAATCACAAGGGTGAAGAGGGGAATTGTCTTTCTGCAATGAGTTTGAATGATTCCAAACTCACAGGGCTGGATTCTGCTGCCCCGCCCGTCCACAGCAAGAATGCCACGGGCGAGCCACGTACAATGGAGGACTCCATTGACCTCGGGCGGGATTCTCCGGTCGCTGGGCGGACGCGGCCGGAGAATCCCGCCGACTGACTGGAAAGGTGATTGAACAACAACTTTCAAAAACCCATGAAATAGGATACCTTTCAGGGTGATGGGGGAAAGTACAAGAGAAGCAAGTGTTAATTGGCTAACTCCTCAAAGGTGCCAGCATCGGCAGGAGGGACGGAATGGCCTCCTTGCGCGATGATTCCATGGGGGGACCACTGACTGAGATGTTGCTTTGGGAAACATGGAAGCTCTTGATCCTCAACGTGGATGGACAGACCTTGGATCCCAAACCTTTACATCATGGGCAGCACAGTAGCACAGTGGTTAGCACCGTGGCTTCACAGCGGCAGGGTCCCAGGTTCGATTCCCCGCCGGGTCACTGACTGTGCGGAGTCTGCACGTTCTCCCAGTGTGTGCATGGGTTTCCTCCGGGTGCTCCGGTTTCCTCCCACAGTCCAAAGACGTGCAGGTTAGGTGGATTAGCCATGATAAATTGCCCTTAGTGACCAAAAAGGTTAGGAAGAGTTATTGGGTTACGGGAATAGGGTGGAAGTGAGGGCTTAAGTGGGCCGGTGCAGACCCGATGGGCCGAATGGCCTCCTTCTACACTGTATGTTCTATGTTCATTGATGCAAATCAGGATCAAATTCTGCTGCACAGCATATTTGCCTCTGTTCCGCAGACAGCAATGTACGGCTTGCGATTCGATTTCTGGCTTCCATAGTTAATGGAATTGGTCTATTTTGTCTATATATAAAGCATCAATGCATTGTCGTGATTACGTACTGCTACTGATTAAAACCCTGACCCTATAATCCCTTGAACTGTAGCTGCCAAGCATTTTATAATTCAAACCATGCTTGAAAGGCGGTGTTTTGGAAAAGTTTTAATTACCCCAGAGTTTGATGATCTATTTGTCACACAGAAATGGTGGTCTTCCACTGTTGCACTCAAGGGTGCTATTATCTTTATAACAGAAAGAATCATTATACAGTGTCCTGTACTGAATAACGAGCTAATTGTTTACTGAATTGGAATATATTTGCATACTGATGAAGTTTAGACTTGAACCAGCTTGTTCTTCCCCTGTTCCCCTCATCTGCGTTGAGTAAAACTTGAGAGAAGTTTAAAAAAAATAAAATAAAGCAGCAAGTAAGGATGGGGTGGCAGTTAAATGTATCCTTTTTAAAAATGGGACATAAATAATTTACCTACAATTTTGTTTTTTCCCCCCACTTGTATTCAAACCGCTTCATCATCCCAACCTTTCCAATCTCTGTAACTGTCTTCAGTGCTACACGGCGGTGGTACAGTGGGACTGTCACTGGGATAGTGATCGAGATGCCAGGGCTCTGGGGGGGGGGGAAACAGGGGTACAAATCCCACCGTGTTGGGGGGGGGGGGGTGGGTGGAATTTAAATTTCAATTCATAAATTTGGATTTGAAAGTCTGCTTCAGTGACGGTGACTGCGAGCCTGTCGTTGATTGCCATACAAAACCGTCTGGTTCACAGGTGTCTGAGTAGCGGCCATCTTTGCCTGGCCCGCACGTGACTCCAGGTTACGAATGGTCACTGCCGCTTTCCCCCACCAAAAAATAGGAAATCGGTTGCCCTGACCACGCGCGGGCGGCTCGGAGGTGAGTATAGCTCCCGGGTGGTGAGGGACAAGGCAGGGCACTGCCAGGGGCTGGGGCCCCCAGGGAACCCCAATGGTTGGGGGGGGGGGGGTGCTGGTGGGAGGGGAGTGGTGGATGAAGCCCCAGTGACAGTGAAGATGGGGGAAGGGGGGAATGAAGCCCTGATGCCGGTGGGGTTGGTGGGCCTTAACTTTCCCTTTGGGATCGGGGTGCTCTTTCCAAATGGCGCCACGATCGCTGTAGAAACGGGCGTGCCGGTGTCTTTAGGCCCCGCCCCTCAAGAAGGAGCACACGGGCAGCATGGTAGCACAGTGGCTAGCACTGTGGCTTCACAGCAACAGGGTCCCAGGTACGATTTCCCGCTGGGACACTGTGCGGAGACTGCACGTTCTCCCCGTGTCTGCGTGGGTTTCCTCTGGGTGCTCCGGTTTCCTCCCACAGTCCAAAGACGTGCAGGTTAGGTGGATTGGCCATGATAAATTGCTCCTTACTGACCAAAAAGGTTAGGAGTAGATAGGGAGGAAGTGAGGGCTCAAGTGGGTCGGCGCAGTCTCGATGGGCCTAATGGCCTCCTTCTGCACTGTATGTTCTATGTTCTAACGATGGCACAAAGCACGCCCCCGTGCGCTTTTTTCTGACCGAGTGTCAGAAGATCCGGAGAGAAAACCTGTCCGTTTCTCCGGGGTGCCGCATGCGGTTTTCAGTCAGAACCTGACACTTTCCCATTAACCTTCGGAGAATTCCGCCCCAAGGGTCAAAAGGGTTAGGCTGGGGGTTCCCAGGCCCCGTCGAGGCTGGACACACCGCAGGGCATTCGGTGGCCCAACCAAACGTCCAGCGACCTTTGGTGGGACCGCAAGATTGTGATGGTGGGCGGGACCGGAAAATCCCACCCTGCGTTTTCCACGGCCAAAAAGAATGGTGATGGGGCAAGAGAAATGTTCAACAATTCCAGGCTCAACATTGAGTTGAACCATTTCAGACCATGGTCTCTGCCTCCATTGTGTTTCCTTCCCTTGATATGTTTCACTTCTCCTCTGGAAAACTGCATGCCTGCTCCAGACAAATATTTTGTTCGCTTGATTCCTTTCTTGTCCCATCGCCCATTTCCTTTGGCGCTGGAAGACTATCTTCTTCTGTCATTTGGTCTCTCCTGTCTTCCACTTGTTACTGAAATGGGATCCTATCCCCATTATATTACATAACAATTGTCACTGCACTCCGAAAGCAATTCACCGTCTGAAGCACTTTTGAGTCTTTTTTCAATGCGCCACAGCTTCAGCTGTAAGTATGAAATTATTCTTGCTGGTTGCAATATTA
This sequence comes from Scyliorhinus torazame, assembly GCF_047496885.1. Lineage (NCBI taxonomy): Eukaryota > Metazoa > Chordata > Chondrichthyes > Carcharhiniformes > Scyliorhinidae > Scyliorhinus > Scyliorhinus torazame. Next base: position 384,049,605 of record NC_092708.1, read on the forward strand.
ATATTTACACGTGTGCTCAGAAAGGCGATTATTCGGATGCAGAGTAAAGGTTCACACGTTCTGGCTTTGGTCCTATCATATCATCAGCAGAGTAGGCTGCTGTTTGTCCTCCCATGTCTAGGTTCCTTACTCCCACCATCTCTCCCGGCCCTCAGTGTTGGGGCACAGTTTTGTGGACAGTGTCCCACCCGTTTTTTTATGGTTCCCTCACTCCACGTGTCCTGACCCAATGTCTACTTACTGCATTGTTTGGCCAGCCTTCATCTACAAATGTCAAGCACGCCCCCTCACCATTACCCTCTTGCGCTGCCAGAAGATAGACAGCTCCCCCCCCCCCCCCCCCCCCCACCATCTTCCCCGACACTGCAAAACGTGGAAGAAAAAATACTCCCTTGAGACCATTTTTTTTGAACGCCACCCGTAGCAGTTTGTGTAGCAGATTTGGCGGCCCTTCAGGATTACCCCTGGAGTTCTCCAGGGATCAAGGGCAAACCTCCCAGACAATGGCCTCCCAAGACAGCCTGAGAGGAACATTGTGATTGTGCGTTACCGTTGACCCGAGTTGCAGTTTATCACGCATGTTGCATTCTGACGATGTGGATAATGATGGCGGAGGCTCCATGACGGACAGGGCAGGCAGAGTAAGGATGGTGTCCCATTTTCCGCCTCTCAGCTAAACACAACTGGATGGGTTTTAAAGAAGTGCCTTAACCCCTTTCGAAATGAAATGAAATGAAAATCGCTTATTGTCACAAGCAGGCTTCAAATGAAGTTACTGTGAAAAGCCCCGAGTCGCCACATCCCGGCGCCTGTTCGGGGAGGCTGGTACGGGAATTGAACCGTGCTGCTGGCCTGCCTTGGTCTGCTTTAAAAGCCAGCTCTTTAACCCTGCGCTAGACCAGCCCCTTTCGAGCTGTGACTCTCAAGAGAGACACAAAACAGGCTTCCTGATAAGTTCAACTCAAATGAAAGAATCCACGTTTACTTTCTCAACGTCAGAAGCGTAATCGCAACAACACCCACTCAGCCCATTCACACAAGGCACACACACACACAGAAGAAAAGATCATTGCAAATGAGGCAGCATGCACTTAGATTTTCTCAAAGAAAAATTCAAAGTCGTTATTACTCTGCAGTGGTAGTTGGAATGGTAGTTAGACAGGTTGAGGGCCTGAGGGTTCTCTATCTTGATTCTCCGAAAGCAAAGGAGGTTGGAAAGTTCTGCTGATGAATCCATAGTGGTTCACTCTCGGCAATAGTGTGTTTCTGTCTTGGTTCTGCAATTAATCAAAAAATAGGGATGGCCTCACTTTCTCTGCCTGGAAGGGAATGCTTGGCTCCTCCCTGTGGTCTCCGACTCCCAGACTGACTGTCCTGGGCTGTCCAAGAGGAATGTTAATAAATCATTTCTTGCCTTCAGCTAGTTTCTGTCACGTGACCTTGCTATTGGTGTTCCCATTGTCCACACAAATGGTCCCTGATGATGTGAGCATCGGCACACAGTGGGGTTTGACTCTTGGTCATTTGCAGCTCACTGTGATCAAATGTATCGCGTTGGGTGTTCTGATGTACAAATGATCCAACACGGCTGGAGATGGTGTAACTCAATTTTATTAACTACTCAACTGTAACAGCACACTGCTAACTTGGGTACGTGCATTACCAGCTAATCTGTGGACCCTGTCCGATCACTATCTGGGTGAGGCACTCAGCACATGGTGAATGTCTGAGTGGCAGGCTCTGAGCTCGGTGCTCTGAGCTGGCTGCTGCTGGAATGAGCGGGAACTGTAGTGTCCCCTGTTTTTATAGTGCGTGTGCTCTCACTGGTGATTGGCTGCGATGTTGTGTGTGTGTTGGTTGGTCCTACTGCATGTCCATCAGTGTGTGTTTGATTGCACCATGATATGCTGATCTAAATATCATGACATCCCCCCTTTTCGCAAAGAATATGTGCCTACATGATAATAAATAAAGAAGTGTGGTGAGTGCATCTAATCATGTGTGTGCAATATTTACAACAATATGTACATGTGGCTATACTATATACACAGGAAGGTGCCCGGTGCAGAAACTAACTATGTTACACCAAGAACGAAACCAATGTCATTAACAAACAATAACAAAATCTTAAACAGTATGGCAAAAAGTCAAAAACAGTATGTCAGAACAAGTTAGTGAGTCCAATATGAAAAGGTTCATAAATTAAGACTCTCAGGTGGGCGGCGAATTCGGGTTGACCGCCTCAAGGGTGGGTCAGGATCCACCGGCTGAGGAACGGGCCGGGCCACGGTCGAGTGAGGAGGATGCAGGGTGTCCGGAAGGTCAACAAAGTCCATTGCAGGGACAACAGGAGGGCGTGGCACCGGTGCAGGATCACATAGCGAGCGCGGAACCAGACGAAGGGCACGTCGATTGCGGCGGCGAATAGAGCCATCAGGCAGACGAACCAGGAACGAGCGGGGAGCTACCTGTCGGAGAACCTCAGTGGTTGCCGACCAGCCGCCCTCCGGAAGGTGTATGCGGACATTATCTCCAGGCGCCAGGGTAGGAAGATCAGTCGCCCGAGCATCATGTGCCGCCTTTTGTTGCTCACGCTGTTGCTGCATCCGCCGAAGTAACGGAGCATGGTCGAGGTCTGGGACGTGAATGGATGGCACAGTGGTCCTGAGGGTGCGACCCATAAGCAGCTGGGCCGGCGATAGGCCCGTGGACAGTGGGGCCGAGCGATAGGCCAGCAAGGCGAGGCAGAAGTCAGATCCTGCATCAGCAGCCTTGCAGAGGAGCCTTTTAACGATGTGGACGCCCTTTTCTGCTTTGCCATTCGACTGAGGATGCAGAGGACTGGACGTCATGTGTGCGAAGTTGTATGAGCTGGAGAAGGAAGACCATTCCTGACTCGCAAAGCAGTCTGACATCGGAATGCCGTGGCGAGCAAAGGTCTCTTTGCAGGCCCGGATGACAGCCTATGACGTGGTGTCGTGCAGGTGTATGGCCTCTGGGTAGCTGGAAAAGTAGTCGATGATGATGATGTAGTCCCTGCTGAGCGCATGGAACAGGTCCACGCCCACCTTCGACCAGGGGGACGTGACCAACTCATGGGGCTGAAGGGTCTCACGGGGTTGTGCCGGCTGGAAGCGCTGACAGGTGGGGCAATTGAGCACAGTGTTGCAATGTCCTCACTTATTCCCGGCCAGTACACAGCCTCTCGGGCCCTCCGTCGGCACTTCTCAACGCCGAGATGGCCTTCGTGCAGTTGTTCTAAGACAAGCCAGTGCATGCTGTGTGGGATCACGATGGGGTCCAGCTTCAGGAGGATACCATCAACGACTGCCAAGTTGTCCCAAACATTGTAAAACTGTGGGCATTGTGCCGTGAGCCACCCGTCCGTCATGTGGCACATCACACGTTGCAGAAGGGGGTCGGCCGCAATCTCACGTCGAATGTGGGCCAGGCGTGCATCAGTGGCCGGCAGATTGGCAGAAGTGAAGGCTACATGTGTGTCGTCTTGGCAAACGAACCCCTCAGGGTCGGATGGCGTGTTGACTGCCCTGGACAGAGCGTCTGCTATGATGAGGTCCTTACCCGGGATGTAGACAAGTTGAAAGTCGTACCTCCGGAGTTTGAGCAGAATGCGCTGGAGGCGAGGGGTCATATCATTGAGGTCCTTTTGAATGATGCCAACCAGCGGGCGATGGTCGGTCTCCACAGTGAACTGGGGAAGGCCATATACATAGTCGTGGAACTTGTCAATGCCAGTCAATAGGCCTAGGCACTCCTTTTCAATCTGCGTATAGCGCTGCTCTGTGGGGATCATGGCCCGTGACGGATAGGCGACTGGGGCCCATGATGAGGCGTCAACCCGTTGCAGGAGGACCACCCCAATGCCGGACTGGCTGGCGTCAGTCGAGATTTTTGTCTCCCTTGCAGGATCGAAAAACGCCAGTACCGGGGCGGTGGTGAGCTTGACCTTGAGCTCCTCCCATTCACGCTGGTGGGTGGGAAGCCACTGGAATTCAGTTGTCTTCCTGACAAGGTGCCGGAGAGCTGTAGTGTGGGAAGCGAGGTTAGGGATGAATTTTCCCAGGAAGTTGACCATTCCTAGGAAGCGTAGCACCGCCTTCTTGTCTGTCGGCTTCTGCATGGCCGTGATGGCTGCCACCTTGTCGGCATCCGGCCGCACACCCAGCTGGGAGGTGTGGTCCCCCAGGAACTTCAGCTCGGTTTGTCCAAAAGAATATTTGGCTCGGTTAAGACGCAGGCCCTGGTCCCGTATCCGTTTAAAGACGCGCTGGAGGCGACTTATGTGCTCCTGCGGTGTGGTGGACCAAATAATGATGTTGTCTACATAGACACGCACCCCTTCGATGCCCTCCAGCATCTGTTCCATGATGCGATGGAACACTTCAGAGGCCGATATGATGCCAAATGGCATCCTCTTGTAGCAGTATCTGCCAAATGGAGTGTTGAAGGTACACAGCTTCCTGCTGGACTGATCCAATTGAATCTGCCAGAAGCCCTTTGAGGCATCAAGCTTGGTGAATATTTTTCCCGAGCCATCTCGCACGTGATCTCCTCACGTTTGGGTATGGGGTAGTGTTCCCTCATTGTGTTGCGATTTAAGTCTTTCGGGTCAATACAGATCCGGATCTCGCCGGAAGGCTTCTTGGCGCACACCATGGAGCTGACCCATGGAGTCGGCTCCGTTACCCGGGAAAGCACTCCTTGGTCCTGAAGGTCCTGCAGCTGCTGCTTGAGGCGGTCCTTGAGGGGTGCTGGGACCCTGCGAGGTGCGTGAACTACCGGGGTGGCATCCTGTTTAAGCCGGATTGTGTATGTGTAGGGCAGTGTGCCCATGCCCTCGAAAACATCCTGGTTGTGCGTGAGGATTGAGTTGAGCTGCGCCCTAAAGTCTGCATCTGGGAAATCGGACGTGCCTTCTGGAGAGAGTGTACACACCGAACAAGGTGGAGGATTTTGCACGCCTGTGCGCCTAGCAGAGAGGCCTTTGAGGAGCCCACGATTTCAAATGGTAGTATGGCTTTACGTGAGTTGTTTGTCACTTTGAGCTGGCACGACCCCATGGCAGGGATGACGTTGCCATTATAGTCAACGAGTTGACAGTTGGATGGCAGAATAGGTGGTTTAACCTTCAGGGTCTGGATTTCTGACCATGCAAGGAGATTGGCGGAGGCACCAGTGTCCAGGCGGAATCTGATCTGGGATCGGTTGACCGTCAGGGTGGCACATCACTCGTTGTCCGGATCACTGCTGTGCACTGACAGCGGCTGGTGCTTTCGACTCGGGGACAGCTTGTTCTTGTTGGTGACAGCAATGCAGAAGGGCTCCCTGTCCTCAGTGGCACTGGTCTGTGTGACGCGGGATCGGACTCGGTGAACGTGGGTTGAATTTCCTGAACGTTTCTGCGAGGCTGGTTAAACGGGTACGAGTTGGCAGGGTGAGCAGCTCGACAGCAGGCAGCGTAGCGGCCCAACCTGCCACAGCGTAGGCATTGTCGCACTTTGGCAGGACATTGCCCCTTTAAATGGGCCACAGTTGCCGCATGTCGTGACGTCAGTGCGTTCGTTGCACCACCGCGCATGCGCGGTGCGGTCTTACGTAGTGCGCGCCTGCGCATCGCGTTCCTCTGCGTCAGCTTCCCCTCTTTTGGCGCGTACAAGCACGGGAGGCCTCGGAAAGCACACAAAATGGCCGGCCTCCTCCAGGCCGCGGCCCGGGAGGTACTCGATCGTCTGGACCCGCTCCGCCTCGTGGGGCCCGTGCCGCGCCGTTTCGGCCGCCTGGATATGTGAGTACCAGCTGGTGGCGTTCTCATACAGGACGCAGGTCTCGACGGCAGTCGCCAGGGTGAGTTGCTTGACCCAAAGGAGCTGCTGGCGCAGGGTGTCCGACATGACTCCGAAAACTATCTGGTCGCGTATCATGTAGTCAGAGGTGGTCCCATAGCCACAGGACTGCGCGAGGATGCAGAGGTGTGTTAAGTAAGACTGGAAAGGTTCGTCCTTACCTTGCAGGCGCTGCTGGAACAGGAACCTTTCGAAGCTTTTGTTTACTTCAACGCTGAAGTGTTCGTCGAACTTCAGGAGCACCGTCTTATATTTGGTTTTGTCCTCGCTGTCCGCAAATGTGAGGGAGTTAAAGATGTGGATGGTGTGTTGCCCCGTCGTGGAGAGAAGAAGGACAATCTTCCTGGTGTCCGATGCATTCTCCCTGTCTCTGGCCTCGAGGACGAGCAGGAAGCGCTGCTTGAACAGTTTCCTATTGACCCCGAGGTTGCCAGCGATTCGGAGCGGCGGCGGTGGGTTGTTGTTCTCCATGTTGCAGGACGGCGGATTGCTGATACGTCGCAGGTAGGTCTCACAGGCGCTGTCTTGCGTCCACTTCTGGTATCATGTTGTGTTAGGTGTTCTGGTGTACAAACGATCCAACACGGCTGGAGATGGTGTAACTCAATTTTATTAACTACTCAACTGTAACAGCACACTGCTAACTTGGGTACGTGCATTACCAGCTAATCTGCGGACCCTGTCCTATCACTATCTGGGTGAGGCACTCAGCACATGGTGAGTGTCTGAGTGGCAGGCTCTGAGCTCGGTGCTCTGAGCTGGCTGCTGCTGGAATGAGCGGGAACTGTAGTGTCCCCTGTTTTTATAGTGCGTGTGCTCTCACTGGTGATTGGTTGTGATGTTGTGTGTGTGTTGGTTGGTCCTACTGCATGTCCATCAGTGTGTGTGTGATTGCACCATGATATGCTGATCTAAATATCATGACAAAATGTTTTTTTCTTCAAGCCCATTTTGTAGAAATCCAATTTGCAGACTTGATGGAAGCTATTCTACTTCAGTTTCTGCAGACATTTAATCAATAGTAACTGTTAACGCCACAAGAGGTCTGTTGCATTCTAATGTCACTTCAATGGAATGTCCCAAAAAAGGTTGTTTGCATTTTAATGTCCCATTCAGACCAGCAGGCTATCTCCAGCCTTGGGAAGTTTCATGTGTATTTGAGGTCAAGGAGTAAGATAGCCTCAACCCCTGGACTCCACCTCGTGTCAAGGTCATTTGTCCATTTTCATTAACGTTTCAACAGTAAAGTGTCCACCTTTTTCATAAATTCACAGATAAAGCGACATGAGCAATTTCCTTTCCATCAGATGGCCGACCAGGAATCTCTCCCGTTCTTACCACCTGCTGAAAGCTGACACTCCTCCTCTTTGGCTGTGTTATGAACGCACCTTCTTTTACCATCAAGTCCCGGGGTGGGCCTTGAACCCAGAGCCTCTGGCTTCGAGGTAGCGTCACGACCCACTGCACCGCAAGTCCAGCTTGAAAGATTGTAGGGGCATCAAAAAAAAAATTGTCTTTCTCTTCTGTACATTTCAGTTGATTGGGTATATTAGAACATTATTGGGGATGTGGGGAAAAGGACTATTAGACCAAAGAAGAACAAAGAACAGGAACAGGCCTTTGGGTCCTCCAAGCCTGCGCCGATCATGATGCCTGTCGAAGTTAAAACCTTTTGCACTTCTGAGGTCCGTATCCATCTATTCTCATCCTGTTCATGCATTTGCAAGATGCCTCTTCAATGTTGCTATCGTACCAGCTTCCACCACCTCTCCTAGTAGCGAGTTCCAGGCACTCACCACGCTCTTGTGTGTAAAAAACGTGCTTCCGACATCTCCTCTAAACTTTTCCCCTCGCACCTTATGCCCCCTAGTAATTGACTTTTCCACCCTGGGAAAAAGCTTCTGACTATCTCCTCTGTCCGTGCCACATATAATTTTGTAAACTTCTATCAGGTCGCTTCTCAACCTCCGTCATGCCAGTGAAAACAAGGCGGGTTTATCCAACCTCCCATAGCTAATACCCGCCAGACCAGGCAACCGCCTGGTAAACCTCTTCTGTGCCCTTCTCCAAAGCCCCCACATCCTTCTGGTCGGATGGCGACCAGAATGGTATGCAACATTCCAAATATGGAGGTGAGAGGTCGCAGGTCAACATGTCCAGGAACACATCTCACTTAGTTTGTTGGCATCGACACTTCAGACGCTTGCACGGGAGCCTCTCTTGTCCTATCGTTTGCTTAAGATCAATACGTTTGGGAATGAAATAGACAGACGGGTACATGAGTGCGGCTTTGGACAAACAGGTGACGAATGACACAGCTGTCGATAAAAGGCATTTTTCTGCACAGGGAACTTGGGTGTTTTGAGCTGCTTCGTTTCTGTTCGTCCACATGAGCTACCGAGATGTCAACAACCATATGGATTGTTGCAATTCAATATATCGATCATCGCCAGTCGGAAACATCATGCAAGCAATTGGCAGTGTGCCATCTCATTTGATTTCGCTTTCTTTTTGTCACAAATAACTCAAATGTCCTGGACACAAATGACTTATCAAACTACTTATTGGCTTATTGTAAATCCAATTGAAACAAATACTATTGATCTGTCAGAGAGTATTCTTTTAATTTGCAAGTAAATCTGGTTGGTGCAGAAGTGCAGAAAAAGCATTTGACACTGAATTACATGCCAGCGGACAAAAATAAAATTGAATTGTGGAGCAGTAGGTAATAAAATGAAGGGTCTTAATTAAATGTCCCGTGGTGCCCCCCCCCCCCCCTAGCTCGAGGTGCTGACTCGAGCCTGGAGCAGTTCCACAAGGATTAGTTTCTGCCTGCAGTTCTGTCCAGGTTCCCGGTGCTCCGCGAGTGATGCTGCTGGGTGAGTGGAAGTTTTCCACGGCATGGTTTAGCGCACCCAGGGTGGATTCAGCCTCTTGTGCCAGCTTGTTGAAAGCAGAACGCTCTTGTGTGGGCGCTGTGGCTACTGTCCCCGCCTCTTGAGCCAGAAGCTCAGGGTGCGTGTCCAACCCCAGGGCGCGATGGCCAGCGAAGGTGCTGGGACCACAACTTTTCACAATATACATTAATGATCTGGAAGACGGAACTGAAGGCACTGTTGCATAGAATCATAGAATTTACAGTGCAGAAGGAGGCCATTCGCCCCATCGACTCTGCACCAGCCCTTGAAAAGAGCACCCTACCCACACCCACACCCCCACACATCGTAACCCCACCCAATCTTTTTTGAACACTAGCGGCAATTTAGCATGGCCAATCAGCCTAACCTGCACATCTTTGGACTGTGGGAGGAAACCGGAGCACCCGGAGGAAACCCACGCACACACGGAGAGAACGTGCAGACTCCACACAGGCACCCGAGGTCGGAATTGAACCCGGGACCCTGGACCTAGTGTCCAAAAAAGGCTAGGTGGGGTTACTGGGATGGGGCAGAGGCATATGCTTGAGTAGGGTGCTCTTTCCAAGAGCCGGTGCAGACTCGATGGGCCGAATAGCCTCCTCTGCACTGTAAATTCTATGATTCTAGTGATGTTCGTCACAGACAATGACCTAAGCTGGGAATCGAACCTGGGACCCTGGAGCTGTGAAGCAACTGTGCTAACCACGATGCTACCGTGCTACCCATGGTAGTTTGCAGATGAAGTTTGCAGATGATACAAAGATCTGTAGAGGGACAGGTAGTATTGAGGAAGCAAGGGGGCTGCAGAAGGATTTGGACAAGCTAGGAGAGTGGGCAATGAAGTGGCAAATGAAATACAATATGGAAAAGTGTGAGTTTATGCACTTTGGAAGGGGGAATGGAGGCATAGACTGTTTTCTAAATGGGAAGATGCTTAGGAAATCAGAAGCACAAAGGGACTTGGGAGTCTTTGTTCACGATTCTCTTAAGGTTAACGTGCAGGTTCAGTCGGAAGTTAGGAAGGCAAATGCAATGTTGGCATTCATGTCAAGAGGGCAAGAATACAGGACCAGGGATGTATTTCTGAGGCTGTATTTGGCTCTGGTCAGACCCCATTTGGAGTATTGTGAGCAGTTTTGGGCCCGTATCTAAGGAAGGATGTGCTGGCCTTGGAAAGTGTCCAGAGGAGTTTCACAAGAACGATCCCTGGAATGAAGAACTTGTCGTATGAGGAACGGTTGAGGACTCTGGGTCTCGTTGGGAGTTTAGAAGGATGAGGGGGGATCTTATTGAAAATTACAGGATACTGCGAGGCCTGGATGGAGTGGACGTGGAGAGGATGTTTCCACTTGTAGGAAAAACTAGAAGCAGAGGACACAAACCCAGACTAAAGAGACGTTCCTTTAAAACCGAGTTGAGGAGGAATTTCTCCAGCCAGAGGGTGGGGAATCTGTGGAACTCTTTGCCGCAGAAGGCTGTGGAGGCCAAATCACTGATTTAAGACAGAGATAGATAGGTTCTTGATTAATAAGGGGATCAGGGGTTATGGGGAGAAGGCAGGGGAATGGGGATGAGAAAAATATCAGCCATGATTGAATGGCGGAGCAGACTCGATGGGCCGAGTGGCCTAATTCGGCTCCTATGTCTTGTGGTCAAACAGGTGGCCTGCCAGCTTGTGAATCCTGCTGCTGCAGCTCTGGGGAAGCATGGGAGGGTCTCCTGGTCAGCCAGAATCGGGGGTAACCTCCCCACGTTAAAAGACTCCATGTGCACATTCATTCTCCACACCTCGCGGGACTACCAGAGAGAGCTCTTTGACAGACCTACTCAATTAATGACCCTCCCTTACTCACAGCCCCGCAAACCTTTCCCCATCTGGGTTTTACCAAATCCCATTTTGAAGGTTGCGATTGAATCTGCAACCTCCATTCTTTCAGGCAGGTCAATTTTGGATGCTCTGCCCCCTCCAAAATGGCGTCATCGAGGAGTAGGCCGCATGCCGTTGGGACGGCCTCAGGACAGTACCTGAAGGCCCCCCCACCCCCGATGCTCTGCCCTCGATGGGCCGAGTTCCCAACGTGTGTGCTTTCAGTTTTCGTGAACTCGGTGTGGCGGCTGCGGATTATGCGGGGATGGTGAGGGGGTGTCCGGGGGGGGGGCACTATCTGGCGGGTCAGGTCAGCGTGCAGCCGGCGCCATGTTGTACGGCGCGACCGCTGCAGGTCGTCGCCGTGCGCACGCGCGGCCATGGACCCGGCAATTCTCCAGGCATTTATATCGGGAAGACCGGGTGCATTTTACGTGGCGTGGCTGCGAGCCCCTCGCCAGTCGCAGCATTGGTGCGGGAGCGGCACCAACTCATCCGTTGTAAAACCAGACACATCCTCCGGACATAGCCTCAAAATCAGAGAATGCAGCCCTGAGAATCAACCTGACACTCCCACAACGACAGGTGGGAAGAGTGGGAAAGGTTCCTGGTCAGCCATGTGATGGGAGGAAATGGGAGCGTCCACCATCACGACCCATAGCTCCAGGCTGCGACACACACGTTAAAGTGGACGTTCAACAGCAGCTCGGACTCCTTGGGGGGCTGGCTGGCTTGGTTGGCTGGATGGCCGGTGTGGATCTGGTTGGTGCCAACAGCACGGGGTTCGATTCCCGTTCCAGCTGGGATGGATTCGGGAGCTGCCGGTTGGTGGGGCACCTGGTACTGCAGGCTGGATCTGTCTCAGTTCAGGGAGCTGAAGAAGAATGGAGTAGGGCAGGAAAGTGAAGCTGGGCCCAGTCGAAGATCGATCAGGATTTTATTAAATGGAAGGGCCGTATGGCCGACTCATGCTACTTTAGTGACTTGCTCACGCAAACTGGGGTCCGAATGACACTCGATTGAAATTTGTGTGCAAATGAGTAGAGCTAGCGCTGTCCTTGCTTTGACTCGTCGAACCAGCTGTTCTAATATTCTGGTCATCTGATCCTTCAAGGGACTGCAGGAGAATGCTAAAGAAATGAGGACAAGACAGCTTTTTTTTTTGTTCTAAGTCCAACAATGCTGGGAGGAACAGGAATTCCTCTCTCTTCTCACAGCAGAGTGGTTAGCACTGCTGCATCACAGCACCAGGGACCCGGGTTCAATTCCGACCTCGGGTGAGTGTCTGTGCGGAGTCTGCGCGTTCTCCCCGCGTCTGTGTGGGTTTCCTCCGGGTGCTCCGGTTTCCTCCCACAGTCCAAAGATGTGCGGGGTTAGGTGGATTGGCCACGATGAGTGTCCAAAGGTTAGATGGAGTTACACGGATAGGGCAGGGGATTGGGCCTAGTTGGGATGCTCTTTCGGAGGGTCAGTGCAGACTCGATGGGACGAATGCCCTCTTTCTGCACCGTAGGGCTTCTATGATTGTATGAGTACACGAGGCATCCACTGGCTAGGGCTTTTCTCTCCCTTACACACCATGCTACCCCCCCCCCCCCCCCCCTTTCCCCGTTTCATCTCCGTCCCACTCTTCCCAGACCTGTGAGTTAGTCGGAATTCTGAAGCACATCGATCGGGACCCAGGCCCGCTCCAAGTTGCTTCACACCTAATTTGTGGGCTCAAGTCGTGTTACCAGGCAGCAAAGGTTAATAACTGTAAACTGTTTTTTGCAACAAAAAAAAATACTTGATTCGTAAAATATCTGAAAGAACATTACAAACATTTCAAATAATAGCGGTAAACATTCAAGGTCAGTTAGAGGTTAAGTGCCTCTTAGTGAGGGAATATTTTGCAGATTGAGGCTGGTTGTAGAAATTCCTCTTCCAGGTCAGAATAACAGAGAAATAATTGCATTTTCCCTTTCATAAAATACTTTAGGCCCTTGGTGGCTATAGGAAGAAGAATTTGATGTCACAAAATACAACACATATTATTAGATGAGAAATGTAAATAATGTGTAGCTGTGCATCAAAATTATTGCCTTGTCCAATATTTATCCTCCAACCCACATCACAGAAAACAGATTATCTCCTTGCTGATTGTGGGAGCTTGCTGTGCCACACTCTCACTTCAAATGTTGTTCATTATCAATAAAGTGAGTGAAAGTCGTCAAGGTCGCCGAAGACCATAGCGGTGTTCTCCCTTTTTGAGAGAGGGTACCTTATTTAAGGAAAGACGTTAAAGCCCTGGAGAGGGTGCAGAGGAGATTTACTGGAATGATACCAGGAATGTGGAACTTTAGATACAAGGACAGGTTGGACAATTGGGCTTGTTCTCCTTGGCGCAGAGGAGATGAAGATGTGACTTTACTGAGGTGTTCAAAATTCTGAACAATTTTGACAGGGTAAAGAAAGATATTGGGCGGGATTCTCTGACCCCCTGCCGGGGGGGAGAATCGCCGGGGGTCAGCGTGAATCCCGCCCCCGCCGTCCTCCTAATTCTTCCGCCCCCCCAAATATTGCCCCGGCGTGAGTCGCGCCGCCCACCTCGGAGAATGCCGGGGTCCGGCGCAACTCAATGGGCCCCGGGACTGCCCGAATTCTTCGGCCCGCAATGGGCCGAAGTCCCGCCCGTTGTTTGCCAGTCCCGCCGGCGTAAATTAGAGTAGATCCCTTACCGGTGGATCTGGCGGCGCGGGCGGGCTCCGGGGTTCTTGGGGGGGTCGCGGGGGGATCTTGCCCTGGGAGGTGCCCCCACGGTGGCTTGGCCCGCGTTCAGGGCCCACCGATCCGCAGGCGGGCCTGCGCCGTGGGGACAGTCTATTGTTCCGCACCGGAGGCTGTGGTCTTCCGCCATTCCCGGTGTGGAGTCGAATCCCTCTGCGCGTGCGCGGGGATGACGCCAGCACGCGCTGGCCTTCCCGCGCATGTGCCGACTCACGCCGGCCGATGGTGGCCCTTCGGCGCCGGTTGGCGTGGCGCCAAGCCCCTTTCCCGCCAGCCGGCAGGGCGCCAACCACTCCGGGGCAAGCCTAGCCCCTGAAGGTGCGGAGGATTCCGGACCTTTGGGGGGGCCCGACGCCGGAGTGGTTCACGCCACTCCGTCCCGCCGGGACCCCCTGTCCCGCCGGGTAGAGGAGAATCCTGCCCATTCTGTTTCCACTGGTTGGTGTATCAGTGACAAGGGGGTCACAATTTCAAGATGGTCAACAGGAGAGCTAGGAGTGAGATGAGGAGAAACGTCTTTACTCAGAGAGCTGCTGGGGTTTGGAATGTGCCTGGGAGAGCGGTGGAGGTGGATTCCATATGGACTTTCAAAAGAGTGCTGGATACATATTTGAAAGTGATGAATTTGGAGGGCTACGGGGATAGGGCTGGGGAATGGGACTAGCTAGGTTGCTCTTTTGGGAGCTGGTGCAGACACGATGGGCCGAATAACCTCCTTCTGTGCTGTAAGTAACAAACCGAAAGCTGACTGGTGGTGATTTAACCCGACACCTCAGGCGAGGGGAAAGGCTGAGAAGGCGGGGCCTTCATGAATAACCTCAGCCGGTACGGGGAATAGAACCCACACTGCTGGCCTCGCTCTGCATCAAAAAACAACCGTCCAGCCAACTGATCTAAACCGAGTTGCGTTGAGTAGAGTAAACCTCCGAATGCCAATCACAATTTAACAGAGAATGAAGATCTGCTACATGCTTGTTATGTTAACAGCTACAAAGGACGTGAACATATTAGAAATAGATCTCATATCCGCTCCACCACTGTCAAAATATACAAAAAATAGGGAAACATATGAGAATTTGCACTTAATGGCTGTTTAAGTGACTGTCACATCTTGTGCTGCATATTTATTCTACCTGATTTATGAGTGTAAGGGATGGGATTCATATTGATTTCTTGTCTTCCTCTCCCATCAGTTGTATAGCTTAGTTTTCCTGCAGCCAAGTCAAGCTGGCCTAGTTTACACGTGTGAGGTTGTTTTTACAATGGGCTGGGTGACCCATCAAGGGGACTGTTAAGCTTCCAGCTCAGGCCACCACTCCCTAAATGCTGGCTTGCCAACAAAGGGTTATCTTGCCCCGCGTAGGAAGGGGCCCAGCCCTCCAGATCACACCGTTGAGCCTGGCCAGTTGGCCAGTCAATTGGGCTTGATCCTCGGGACCGAGGACTGCAGCCAAGCAACACAGTGAACTGTACAACTCAACCGTCAAATACGTCGCTGCACTCACAGCCTTTGCCTTCTATCCCACTGAACAAGGTGTTCAACATTGCAGAAATAAACCAAAATGTTCTGTTGAGCTTTTATTAGGTTTTGATCGGGTTGACTTGGAACTGTTTCCATTTGATGACGAGACCAGAACTAAGGGCCATTAGTCTGAAGTCGTCACCAATAACTGCAGCCGGGATTCCAGGAGAAATATCTTTCCCCCAACGAATGGGTAGAATGTGGAATGCTTGACGGCATGCAGTAATTGAGGTGAGCAGCAGAGATGCATTCGAGGGCAAGCTGGATATGGCCATGAGGGAGAAAGGAATAAAAGGTTGTTCACAGGCTGAATTTAGGGGGAGTTTCCGCAACTCAGGGCATAGATGTCCATGTGTCAGCCTTGGCTGCAGTGAGTAGCGCACACCCCATCACAGGGATTTGAGCACAGGGTCTCGGCTGGCGTTTAGTGAAAACGTGTTGAGGTGAGATGGAAAGAAATAGATGGCTGCACAAGAGACAGATTACTGCCAGATGAAATAAGAACGGAAATAGCTGGAGCTACTCAGTGGGTTTCAGTAAAATGGGATAGGAGGAGGCTCAGGAATAGCATGAACTCGGGCTGATGAACAGAATGGCCAGTTCCCCGGGATACATTGCAATACTTTGTAACTTTATAGAGTTACTGATTGCTCCCAAATGTGCTCAAAGTAGAAGTACTTCCAGCTGATTATGCTCCAAGTTACAATCTCTTGTTTTCCACCCGCAATGTGCCCACTCCTCCCGAATTATCCTTCCCATTGACATTTGAAAGTATTAATTCCTTATCAGTGACCAGACCAGGCTCGATGATATTGTAAGTAATGACATATCTTCCTTATCTCTACTGTATCTAAAGTGTGGAACAGACACTAGACCCTGAAATGGAATTTTTCTGAAACCTGATCATAACCAGAAGATAAAAAAGGAGAAAATGCCAATTTTATTATCACAAAAGTGAATCAAAGGGCCTCACATTGATGTTAATTCCTTTCCAAGCCCATTGTGTTTCATGAGGAGCTTTTGTTGCGCTATTGGAATTGTAAATTCAGCCGTGAAATCCACTTTTGTGAATCTTGTACTATCGGTCTATCTGAATTGTGTTAAGCGTTGAGGGAAGGAAAACCTTGGCATTTTGGGCGCCTGTGCCAGAATTGAACTTCCCCCCCCCCCCCCCCCCCCCCCCCCCCCCCCCAGGTCTAGAATAGCCCCAGTCCTTTGACCTGTCACCTTTTGAAAACTTTCATCCCTGTTTTGAAAACCTACACTGGCCGCGCGCGCCCAATCTTCACAACCTCCTCCAGACTGTAACCCTCCCAGGATGTTGGCCTCTGATTGTGGTGTGCTGGGTACGGTGTCTGCCCCACCACCAGCAGCCAAGCATTCAGCTGCCAAGCCACTAAACTCTGGAATTCCCTCTCTCTTTATCCTATTCTCTCCCTCTCTTTAAACCTAACTCTTTGACCAGGTGATGGGTTGAAGGGTCATGGAGAACGGGCAAGACAGTGGAGTTGAGGCCAGGAAGGGATCATAACAATAATAATCTTTATTGTCACAAGTTGTCACTGTGAAAAACCCCTAGTCGCCACATTCCAGCACCTGTTCGGGTACACTGAGGGAGAATTCAGAATGTCCAAATTACCTAACTGCACGTCTTTCGGGACTTGGGGAGGAAACCAGAGCAACCGGAGGAAACCCACGCAGACACGTGGAGAACGTGCAGACTCTGCACAGGCAGTGACCCGAGCTGGGAATCGAACCTGGGACCCTGGAGCTGTGAAGCAACAGTGCTAACCACTGTGCTACCGTGCTGCCTAGAATCAGCCAATGATCACATTGAAGGTGTTTAGGCTTGGGAGGCTAAATTGCCTACTCACACACCGAGGTCAAGTGTTCTAGGGAGATGCTCTGACTGATTTCTCAATCCAGCTCTTGGTCTGTAACAGTGTCGGTAGCAGATGAGGAACATATCAGCCATGATAGAATGGCGGAGCAGGCTCGATGGGCCGAATGGCCTAATTCTGCTCCTATATCTTACAAACTGACGTCTCCTTACGTGGCTTGATGCCAAATTTTATAATGCCCCTAAAATGTGCCTTGGGATGTTTCTCGACAGATCGAAGATGTTGATGCCAAGTAATGAGCCTCAACCGGAGTCTCAGCCAAGTCTCTTACTGCCGATGTATGACGTTTTCTTTCTTTATTCCAGCCATCTGTGCGTGGCTCTGGCTGAATTAGGTTGTGCTGTGGGACCCAAGAGTGCTTGGAGTAGAGGTCCCCCAAGCTCAGCGCAGTGTTGTCCCAGTGTCGGCCTTGGCTGCAGTGAGAAGCACGCTCACCTGTGCTTCTTCATCATAGAATTTACAGTGCAGAAGGAGGCCATTAGCCCCATCGAGTCTGCACCGGCTCTTGGAAAGAGCACCCGACCCAAGCCCCCACCCCCACCCCCACCCTATGCCCGTAACCCAGTAACCCCACCCAACACTAAGGGCAATTTTGGACACTAAGGGCAATTTAGCATGGCCAATCCACTTGACCTGCACATCTTTGGACTGTGGGAGGAAACCGGAGCACCCGGAGGAAACCCATGCACACACGGGGAGAACATGCAGACTCCGCACAGTGATCCAAGCTGGGAATCGAACCTGGGACCCTGGAGCTGTGAAGCAATTGTGCTCACCACTCTGCTACCGTGCTGCCCACTTCCAAGCCAGGAGATTGTGGCCTCACATTCCGATTCAGCCCTTTGATCACGGAGGGGTACAGGTTGCCATTTAGCGCAAAGGTGTTGAGTGTGAGGTGGGTAGATGGTTCTGAGCGAGGCGTGAGGGACAGATTACTGCCGGGCGAACCAAGAACTGAAACTGCTGGAAACACTCAGCAGGCCGGGAGGCATATGCGGAGAGCGGGAAAACAAACAAGAGTTTAAGTTGATGACCCTCCATCAGAACGATTAACGGTCATCGACCTTGGAACGACGGGCAGATTCTTACGGTCCCTCCCACCGGCGGGATTTTCCAGACTGCCGGAGGCGATGGACATTTCAATGGCTCATCACATTTCCTGACCGCCACCCCCCCCCTCGCCCCTGCACCACGTTAACTCCGTTTCCCACTCCACAGATGCTGCCTGGCCTGCTGAATTTTTCCAGCTTTTCTCCTCCTTATTTCAGATTTCCCACATCCACAGTATTTTGCTTTTGTATTACTGCCAGATGACTCGTTTTTCCCACAGCCCTTTCGAAGGGTGGGAGAGGGATGTGACAGAATTCTTCTCTGGCCCAGGTGTTATTAGGCAAGGTAGGATTTACAGAGAGTTAAGAGTTTTGCCAACCCCCCCCCCCCCCCCCCCCCCAATTTTGAGACGCCTCTTTCAAAAACCTTTTGTGCGCCTATTCTAATATCTCTTTATGTGGATTGCGATCAAATTACGTCTGACACTCCTTGAGCTATTTCACTACCTTAAAAGCACTTTGTAGAAGAAGGCCTTGGTGGAGAGAGGGGAGGCCGAACGTGAAATGTTCTGAAGCAACATCATTCTCTGATAATCAAACATTTTAGCAAAATTGGATTTTTTTTCTCCAGGCTATTTGGTGAGGGGAAGAAACCGGTTTGGTTTGCTTTCATACTTTAGGGACTATTGTTATGTTGAAGGAAGATGGTGTGTGCATCTATGTCTGTATGCATGCGTCTCTGCCTGTGCATGTCGGGGGATGAAGGGGATATGACTGTGTCTGTTATGTGGGTGGGGTGCGTGTGTGTTTAAAGAATAGATAACCTTTTCCACTATTCTGAGTTTGAGTTTTACTGGGGTTTAAAACTGGTATGAGAGAGGCAAAAAAGAATCTTCGAATGCTTGCCAAGGACTATAAACACCTTGCTGAAAGTTAATATTTAAAAATAACTATAGCCTGAATTAATGCCGCAAAAGAAGGATAAATAAATGAAATTTGTCTTTAACGCTATTTATCAATTACATAAGGGCTGGGATTCTCCCGCTGTCGGAATCTCTGTTCCCGTCGGCAGCTCACCCCCTGCCCATGGGCTTCCCGGAGGCTACAACTGGAAGTCCCATTGACAAGCGGCGGGAAGAGGGAATCCCGCCGCCAGCGAACGGCGCGTGGCTGGGAATCACGGGGCCAGGGGACTGGAGAATTCCGCCCAAGATATTTTATTCATTCTGAGTGACACAGAAAATGGCGTTTGCAACTTGCGTTAACCTCGAACCACATGATCAGGCTGTTTACAGGTATCAATATTCCCCACCCCCCCCATGTGTTCGTTCAGGTTTAGCAGAGGGGGCATTTAGTAGAAGCAGACTTTGTGCTAAATATACAAAGGGCAGGAACTAAGAATAATACTGGAGGCATTGAAAAAATTAATTAGGAGAGGGGGGGAAGGGCTCAAGCATAAAATGGACAATTAGGAAAATAACATTTCAGGAGATCAGCTACAATGTGGTACTAATCTACAAATTAAAATGCACGAACAGGGGACCAAATAGCCCAGGTGACTATTGCACCGTTAAATGTAACTCCTGCAATGTGGAACTAATGTGCGTGGAGCGATTAAAAATGGGCACAGGGCCAGAAGTCAAAATCAGACGGTCGGCTTGGAAAGTTCGGAAGAGGTCAGATTTGGGAATGGCAAGAACGCAAGAGAGGGAGTGTGAGAATAGTGGTGAGAAAGGGTTTAACTTTGAGATGGAGGGCAGCACGGTGGCACAGTGGTTAGCACAGCTGCCTCACGGCGCCGAGGTCCCAGGTTCGATCCCGGCTCTGGGTCACTGTCCGTGTGGAGTTTACACATTCTCCCCGTGTCTGCGTGGGTTTTGCCCCCACAACCCAAAGATGTGCAGGGTAGGTGGATTGGCCACGCTAAATTGCCCCTTAATTGGAAAAAGTGAATTGGGTACTCTAAATTTTTTTTTAAACTTTGGGGTGGAGGAGGAAGTGTGGAATTGATCTATTTAAATTGAAACCTGAGATAAATAAATCAATAAGTCCACAGGCCAACAACGGGGAACCAATCAGTGGAGCTATGGAACGGGGAATTCGAATATATCATGTGGCTGCCTTAAGGGTGCGACGGAATGGTTTGAACAAAAGGGTTAAAGAGGCAAATGTGCATAAATCTATCGGAGCTTCAATGTCCTTCTGTCTGTTTTTTAAAAATTCTATAAACCTGTGAGTACAATCTATTATCCCTTTAGGGCGGGGTGATGAAAAAGTTCCGGATTCTAAAAAGTATATTTTATTGCGCAACTCTTAGTTATTTCACTCCGTGCTCAGATATCTGACTATTTATTTACGCACTTTCTCACCCATCTTTCTCTCAGGAGGTGTGAAGAGCTCAAACAAAAAATATGTTTTTATTTTGTCACACTTGTCGACTCTGAGAGTCTTATCGCTTAGATACCGTGGAAGTGAATTAAATTACAAAACGGTACACATTCCTCAACAACTTACTTTGTTAGTTACATAATTGCCTAAAGTAATTGCTTTTTTGCCCTGTGAAATCCTTCTCCGTCACAACACCCCGCTTGCGTCGGCAGAATTCATTCTGGTAGGGACGGCACGGTAGCGCAGTGGTTACCACTGTTGCTTCACAGCTCTAGGGACGCGGGTACGATTCCCGGCTTGGGTCACTGTCTGTGCGGCGTCTGCACGTTCTCCCTGTGTCTGCGTGGGTTTCCTCCGGGTGCTCCGGTTTCCTCCCACAAGTCCCGAAAGACGTGCTATTCGGTGAATTGGACATTCTGAATTCTCCCTCAGTGTACCCGAACAAGCGCCGGAGTATGGCGACTAGGGCATTTTCACAGTAACTTCATTGCAGTGTTAATGTAAGCCTACTTGTGACACAAAAACAGATTATGATTATTATTATTTATAAAGGTGCCTTCGAAAGCAAGTCGCGTCAAGCTCGCAGGTTAACTCATCGGATCCTCAAAATGACAAAGCACAGCTCGTACATTAGTCACAAAATCAATTTGCAATCAGACTCTGGCCGAGATTTTCCCAGAAATCGGCAATAGACGTCAGCGGGTGGGAACAGTGGCGGCAAAGCCCTTGGAAGCAGTAGCGGCTTCCTCCGCCTTGTAGTCCAGCCCGTGGAAAAGAAACCATCACGGGGAGTCTCCGACAGCCTATCGCGGGCGGGCCGGCCCCTGATTCGCCCGCCCTGTCGGCAAATTAGCCTCTCGGGGATCAGCCGCCATTTTTAAAGGCCGCCCCAGCACAAAGGAACCCTGGAATCCAACCCCCCTGCCATCGCCTGCTCCCCCGCACCCTTCCCCGAGCATTGCCCGCTCGCACTACCCGAGCACTGCATTGAAATTGTCACTAAATGAACGACTGCCTGCATTGTGCCCTTACCTCTCTAACCTCCTACAACACCCCGAGGTATCCGCCTCCCCTCCGAATCTGACCCCTCGCGCGTCCCCCATTTCAGTCCCTCCACCACCGGCGGCCGAGCCTTCAGCTGCCTGTGCCGGCACGTCCGGGAATCCCGTCCCTAAATCTCTTTGCCTCTTAACGTTCTTTTAAGGTTGCACCTTAAAATCTTCTTCTGTTGGCCTAGCCTTTGGTCACCCGTCGCAATAATGCGACCCAGTTACAAGTTTGGCCCAGCAGTGCAGCAGGGACATTGATACCACGTAAACGGGAGCGAGACGCACGTTGGCCGTCGCTGCGATCTGGACACGGCCTGCATGCCTTGCCGACACCAGTCAGCTGACTTAAGAGAGAGTCCGTTTGCTTCAGGTGGTCGCACCCATCTCGGCGGTCATACATGGTAGACGACCGGAGGCTCCAAACGAGGCCTTCAGTGCCTAACCGTGCAGAACGGAGGGTGGGGGTGGGGGTGCTGCACTCCAAATCTTTGACGGATGAGGGGGGGGATGTTAAATCGTGGTCCAGACGGATGCACCGAAGAGCAAAGGGGGCCGAGCCAACACGCCTCGCTCAAAATAAAACTGCTGCGGAAAACCAAGTTAATATTCCAGCGCTGTTTACATTACTTCCCTGGTGCAGATTAGCTGCCTCATTTGCATACATAATAGCCGCTGCACTCAGAAAGTTAGCTCATTGAGGCATTTCAGTGTAATGAGGACCAACGCAAAACACGCAATTATCATTTCTTCAGAGGTGGGGGCAGTGGTTTCACTTTCCATTGGCGAGTGGCAAGCTACCTGTCACTCTCTCAATCAAACTGATGTTCCATCACCGCAGGAACAATTGCCACCTGCCGCTATTCCAATCGTTCCCCACTTCAATTTGCACAAACAAATAAACGGGGCTGGGGTGACAGGGCCGCAATGGCGGCTGTTCCCTCACCCCGGGCGGCTTTCGCTTAAGGGGCGGCCTCCGGCCCAACATGGGGTGACCACGTGGTGCCAAACGCACTTGCCAGAAGGATTAGTAAACATTGAAAAGTCCCTCAACAATATTCCTTTGCAATCAACTGAAAAAGAAATCAAAATTGATCTGCGTAAAAATCCCAATCGTTGAGAAGACTCAGAAACTCTCGGTGCAAATATTCATCGGGCTTCAATTTCCTGACAGAGAAAAATAAGCGAAGGAACAAAAGATTGACTCTTCCACAGGCCATTAACATGTTTAGCGAAGATTTCATACACGCTTGCTCAGCAAGATACACAGATCCTGTGGCGGAATTATTTGAAGGAAAGTCAGCTTTAATGACAGGGCTCATTTTAAATTCAGGTTTCCTTCACTGTTTAGGCGCCAGGTGAGGAGTCAAATTCTTCACCGCTTTTATCATGAAATAAGTAGCTACACCACACACACCACACACATGCACCCACACCACGCACACCACACACACATGCACACACTCCACACACACACCACACATGCACCCACACCACGCACACCACACACACATGCACACACTCCACACACACACCACACATGCACCCACACCACACACACCACACATATGCACACACTCCACACACACAACACACATGCACCCACACCACACACACACACACACCACACATGCACCCACACCACACACATGCACACACACCACACACATGGACACACTCCACACACACCACACACATGCACCCACACCACGCATACCACACACATACGCACATGCACACACACCACATACATACACACACACAACCGCACACACACCACATACACATACACCACATACACATACACACACCACACCACATGCACCACACACACAAACACATATACTCATACACACACACTCACACCACACACACATACACATGCACACATATATTCACATACACACACACACACACACACCACACACAGGCACTACACACATACAACACACACACCACTCATTCACCACAAACACCACACGTGCCTTACACACCACGCACGCAGACACACATCACACGCATGCACCACCGCGCACACACACCACACATGCACCACACATACACACCACATGCACTGTATCCACACACACGCATGCATGACACACACACACACCACACACACACACAAACACATACACAACACACACACACACTCATGCACCACACACAACACACACTCATCACATACATCACACACACATACCCTCACAAATTACACACACACTAACCAAACGCACACATGACACCTGCATGCATCACTCACGCACCACGCACAACACACCACACACACACTCACGTACTGCATGCACACACCACACACACACATATATATATATACACACACACATGCACCACACAGACGCACCACACACCACACACATATGCACACACGCACACATGCCACACATGCACCACACACACAGCCAACTTCAGCGGGACAGGAAGACCCCGCTGGTGGCCAATGGCCAGTTGCCTCTGCGGGGCCACCAGGGCCAGAAAATCCCACCCACTGTCTTTTTAACTGTCTTCAGGGTGTTTATTGTGGAAGCCACAACATCCGTCCAACTCACTCCGTTCTGAAGGAAGCTGAAGGCAGTGTGTGCTCCCACGGGCGTCAACAGCCAACCAACACTTGGCCCAATTGTGACCATTCTTCAGTGAAAGCTTGGACAGGGTAGGCCTGAAGTTTAGAAAAGGAAGCCGTGACCTGACTGAAAGATTTAAGATCCTGAGGGGCCTTGACAGAGTGAATGCGGAGAGGATGTTTCCCCTTGTGGGACAATCTAGAACCCAGGGGTCACCAGGGATCACAATAAGGAGTCGTCCATTTAAGACCGAGATGAACATGGAACATACAGTGCAGAAGGAGACCATTCGGCCCATCGAGTCTGCACCGACCCACTTAAGCCCTCACTTCCACCCCATCCCCATAACCCAATAACCCCTCCCAACCTTTTTGGTCACAAAGGGCAATTTATCACGGCCAATCCACCTAACCTGCACGTCTTTGGACTGTGGGAGGAAACCGCAGCACCCGGAGGAAACCCACGCACACACGGGGAGAACGTGCAGACTCCGCACAGACAGTGACCCAAGCCGGGAATCGAACCTGGGACCCTGGCGCTGTGAAAGCCACAGTGCTAACCACTGTGCTATCGTGGTGCCCCGTGAGGAGAAATGTTTTCTCTCAGGAAGTCATGAGTCTCTGAAACTCCGGTCTTTGAATCATCTCGCCTGAGATCGGCGGACTCAGCAGAGACGGGCGGAAGGAAGATGCTTTGCTGTAAGTTAACATGATTCAGAATTCATCACCACCAGAGCTGCAGCCCAGCCGTATAAAATCACACGCAGTAAATCTGATTGTCAGGGCAGAGGACTTTGACTGCACAGGGCCAGGGGATCAGAAAAGGATTTGTCGTAAGCAGCTTGATGTCACTCTGTGTTCCCCAACTTGATTTACTCCGGAGAAAAAAAATAAGGCAGCCGGAGGGATTGGCAGCCATTGACGAGGATGCGACTGACATCTTTGTTTTAGCAACCATCCCTGTGACAGCAGTCACACGTTAGCCATAGCATCATACAACATAGGTTCCCCAGCCCATCGTGCCAGCATCTATTCTCTGAAAGAGTTCCCAGTTAGTCCCACTCCCCTGCTCCACATCCCAACAATATTTTTTTTTGTTTGTTTTTTAGGTGGAGATCCAGTTCACTTTTTATAATTTCTCACTGAATTTGTTTTGGCCAGACTTTCCATACCGCAACAACTCGCTGAGGGCGCGCTCGAACGGCCCAGCTTCAGTGAAAAGCAGCTCGCCGCGGCGCAGCGTGGCCGAGAGATGCCGGGAGACCCAGTTCCCTGGATCGACCCGTCCCGCAACGCCTCGCGAGATCTAACGCGATATAAATCCCGCCCAACGTGCTGGGGATTGTGGGAGGTCGCCCAGAAGGTGGCCTCTCAGCCCAATTATGGGTGGGTGGGCTCTCAAAGCTGGAGAACCTATAGGAGGAGCAGCCTGTAGTACGGGTGAGAGAGAAAGGCATCGTCATTCCAACTTGTTAAACTTCTACATTAGCAGAGAATGGCCAGGATTTTCCGGTCCCGTCAATGGCGGGCCTCATCGCAGGCAGGCTGGGAACATTTGGAGAGCGGCCAGAACTCAATTGGCTTGCGGCCACTCTTCGAATTCCCCGTCCCGCCTGCAATGATGCCTGCCACTGGCAGCACTGGAAAATCCCGCCCAAAGTCTTCAGCGGCTGGGCCACCGTTGCACAGGAGGCTGCAAGTCGGCCTGTGGTTTCGGCCCCGACCGGGCAGCTGGTGGAAGAAGGGAGGGGGGGGGGTCTGGCAGCCCGCCTGGAGCACTGGACGACAGGTTTGTCGCTCGCAGGCCACCTCTAGGCAGCTGACCTCGCCCCAGAACCCCTCGGGGAGTCGGTTTCCCCGCAGCCGAGGTGGCCCGCCATCGGTGGCCGGCAGGATCTCCCGGTCCCGTCGAAGTCAGTGGCAGTCTGCATCTGCTGCCAGGGAACCCAGGACCAGCTGATCCTGCTGGCGGGTAGGGTTTGGGAAGTTCCGCCTCAGTCCCACCTCTGGCACTGGATCTCCTGTGGCCTTCAATTAATTATTATTATGCCTGCTGCACCGGCATACCAGTTTTCTGCAATTCATGCACAAGGACACCCAGATCCCTCTGCACCGAAGCGCTCTGACGGTCCCAAGTTCGATTCCCGGCATGCGTCACTGCTCCGGTTTCCTCCCACAAATCCCGAAAGACGTGCTTGTTAAGTAATTTGGACATTCTGAATTCCCCCTCTGTGTACCCGAACAGGCGCCGGAATGTGGCGACTAGCGGCTTTTCCCTGTAACTTCATTGCAGTGTTAATGTAAGCCTACTTGTGACAATAAGGAATATTATTATTGTCCATTGGCTCTCTTGTGGACGTGACGTAATGGCCGGTGGTGCAAACATTCTCCCACACTCGTTGGGAGCAAACAGAATCCTGCACGTGGTTACATTATTGGCAAAGTAAGCACTTGGATAAGGAAAGCTGCTAAAATAAGAATGCAAGTTGTGTGACTGCGAGAGGTCACATGACAGGTGGGAAAATAAGATGTTTATTTGCAACGTTGTTCGATATGAAGCAAGAACTGCCCGCAGGGACGTTGACCGACCTTTATACCTCCTGCCTTCGCCCCTGGGCATATAGAGATCCTGCTGATACTGTGTTGACAACTCGAGCAGTATTCCGGGAGCTAATGAACATATCACTGCAGTTTGTTTTTGGTGATTGGTGTGTGTTAGCTTGGGGGTGGGAGGTGGGGGGTGTGGAGCGCAAGAGTCTTAATTCACGGAGAATGAAAATCATTGCCTGCATGGTGCCTAATCATATGCTCAGTGAACAGGATGAAAGGGAACACTTAACGGAGACATGAACAGGCTCAAGGGTGGTGAGGTGGGAGGGAGGCTCCGCAGAGGTGCGTGAGATGCACATTTTTTTTTTGCCAGCAATTAAATCATTTTCCTCTCCTTTCGACCGGCAAACTGAATCCACAGCCTGATAAAGCAAGTGACCTTTTAGCCGTATAACGGGAGCGAGCCAAATAAAGAGACTGACTCCCCCCCCCACCCTCTCCGCTGTAACGTTGGCTATTGTTCTCAGTGCCGTCACTGTTAAAAGGCGCAGGCTATTTGCAATTGCAGAGTGCTGCGTTGCACAATGCATCCCACCGCAGCTGGGACATGGTAGCAGATCACTTCATAATCTTTATTGTCACAAGTAGGCTTGCATTGACACTGCAATGAAGTTACTGTGAAAATCCCCTAGTCGCCACACTCCGGCGCCTGTCTGGGTACGTGGAGGGAGAATTCAGAATGTCCAGTTCACCTAACAAGCACGTCTTCCGGGACTTGTGGGAGGAAACTGGAGCGCCCGGAGAAAACCCACGCAGACACAGGGAGAACGTGCAGACTCCGCACAGGCAGTGACCCAAGCCGGGAATCGAATGTGGGACCCTGGAGCTGTGAAGCAATAGTGCTAACCCAGTGTGTTACCATGAATGCCAATGGAGAACATGGTCACCTTAATAATAATAATAATCATCGCTTATTGCCACAAGTATGCTTCAATGATGTTACTGTGAAAAGCCCCTAGTCGCCACATTCCGCCGCCTGTTCGGGGAGGCCGGTACGGTAATTGAACCCACGCTGCTGCCTTGTTCTGCATTACAAGCCAGATGATTAGCCCACTGTGCTAAACCAGCCCCTCGGAGTTTGAAGTTTTCTCAGATAATTGTGGTGGCTGATCGCCGAGTTACCTGGGCAGCCTATTTTCTACTTGTCTGGCTTTTGCTTTCGACTTGTTCAGGAATATATCATATTGATGCCTTGGAGGAGTGGAGGGAAGGCCGGGCTGGAGGTGGGGGGGGGAGAGGCGATTAAATGCTCGTACAACATGCCCTCACAAACAGCCTAATGATAAGCAAACCCTTCGCAGAGGGTGGAGGGGGAAGTGGTATGATTGTCCTGAGGGAAAGTTCATTTTATCATCTGAAAGCTTTGGCACGTCATAATGAAAATGGACACAGGAGTTAATTATAAGAGCGGTGTGGTAAACCACTGTTGCACCTCTATTAGGTGATGTATGGTAGGACCTGTACTACAGGTACATTGGTAGTCCCTGCCTGCTGGCTCCGCCCAGTAGGTGGAGTATAAATATGTGTGTCCTCCGTGCAGCAGCCATTTCGCCAGCTGCTGTGGGAGGCCCCACATCTTAGAGCAATAAAGCCTCCGTTGTATCCAACTCAAGTCTTTGTGCAATTGATTGTGCATCAAGCGGCTAGTGCCTCTTTGATAAGGGGTGAGGAGTGTGCAAACTGACATTCACCTTGCCAAGAATTGGAGATGCATGTGAATTCTGTTTCTTATCTCTCTCTCTCTCTCTCTGTATTTCTGTTCTGGCGATTTTAAATCAAGAGGAAGCTTGTTCTTTTTAAAAAAACAAAACAAAATGAGAAGCAATGCAGTGTGGCGAATGGGTCCTTCAGTGAGCGCAACATGGTGCCTGAGTGTTCTGAGATGAGGTTTGGTCATAATTCTTGAAAGCCTACAGCTTTGAAGAGTTCGGACTGAGTATTTTAACTCCTGGAATACACTCGCTGGCATTTAAAAAAAAAAAAAATTGTAATTTTGTTTTTTTGTAAATTGCTTTGTCAGGGTGTTAGAAATCTCCAGCCAATCAATTTTTTCTAATTGCAAACGTTTATCCTGGTTCGGGTGAAAGGTGGAGCAAAACAATTTTTCACGTTGGCCGCTCTCATCATCAAACACTCCCAGTCAGGCCTGGCATAAAGAAAGACCTGCATTCATGTAGCGCCGTTCACAGCGGCGTCAAGCCACCCCAAAGTGATTCGCCGACAATGAAGCACCTTTGAAGTGTTGCCATGGTAGAGTCGTTCAGCAGGCCACACTTGGATGGATCTATCCAATTAATCTCCCTCCCCGTTCCCCGTGGCTCTGGCACATTTTCCATTTCTCTGTTTTTTTTTAATTTAGAGTACCCAATTCACTTTTTCCAATTAAGGGGCAATTTAGCGTGTTCAATCCACCTACCCTGCGCATCTTTTGGTTGTGGGGGGGCGAAACCCACGCAAACACGGGGAGAATGTGCAAACTCCACACGGACCGTGACCCAGAACCGGGATCGAACCTGGGACCACGGAGCCGCGAGGCAGCAGTGCTAACCACTGCGCCACCGTGCTGCCCTTCCAATTCGCTTTTTGAAGTTTCCATTGAATCTGTGTCCGCCGCCCAGTGCGTTCCAGGTCAAAGGTTGAAAAAGCATTTCCTCAGTCCGCCCCTGGTCAACTTGCCAATCTCCTCAGCCCTCCGGTTACCCACCTTTCTGTCACTGCAGAGTTCCTCTTGGACTTCGCCTATCAAAGCCCTCCATGGCCTTGAACACCTCGACCCAATCACCCGTCAACTCTGCACTAGTCAGCCACTGAAGCCGTACATCCATAAGACCATAAGACACAGGAGCAGAACTGGGCCACTCGGCCCATCAAGTTAGCTCCGCCATTCAATTGTGGTTGAAATTCTAATTTTTCCTACTAGTGGAAACATCCTCTCCACGTCCACTCTATCCAGGCCTCGCAGTATCCTGTAAGTTTCAATAAAATCCCCCTCATCCTTCTAAACTCTCAACGAGTGCAGACCCAGAGTCCTCAACCGTTCCTCATACGACAAGTTCTTCACTCCAGGGATCATTCTTGAGAACCTCCTCTGGACCCTTTCCAAGGCCAGCACATCCTTCCTTAGATATGGGGCCCAAAGCTGCTCACACTACTCCAAATAGGGTCTGACCCAAGCCTTATACAGCCCCAGAAGTACATCCCTGCTCATACATCCCCGATACTACCCGAGCCGATCTCTCCTGGACCAAAGCATGGTGCCTGGAAGTGGACTCAATGAGGCCTAACCTCTGTTCTCCAAAGACTGTTAACTTTCCTGCTACGTTGAATGGAATTGAGTCCGCAGGTGACACCGAGAGCCAAGTGACTGCTGCCCACGTGGTTATCAGTTTAATGTCAAAACCAAACACAGCACGAAACATTCCAGTTAAAAAGGAATGAAGTGTATCCAGCTGTAAAGTGGTGTGGGACAAAGGTGCAGTTATTTCCACATCAGCCATGATTTTATTGCACAGCAGAACCAGCCGAATGGCTACTCCTGTCCCTAAGTTCCCCTGTTTCCACGAAGCAATGCTCTTCAGTTTGAAATACACAAATTAAAGCCAAGCCCAATTCCTTAAACCTTATCTAAACCGTGGTGCATACAGCTGCTTTTCTTAATAGTTGTCTCCACCTTGAGATATTTGTGTACCTACACCCCAACTCTCTCTCTGTTATTACACCCTCTTTCAATGTGTAATATTCAGTAAGGCAGGCAAATTTGACATGTGAGAGTACCTTTAAGAAATGGGTGTTTAAGAAATGTACCTTGATGAAATGGATGTTTATTAGTGATGTCAGAGTGTGGGTGGTGCTGGGCTGTCTGTCAACTTTTTACATTTGTTTTAGGCTGTTTGCTGCAGGGTGTGTTTTAGTTTCGTTTTCAGTGTTGGAGCTGAAGCCAGACAGAGCAGGTGTACTGTTGATCTCTCTGCCATGAAAAGACTATCTCTTGATCATTTGGTGAATTCAGAATTATAAATATTGTCAGGAATGAATGTAAACCTAATGTGCTTCTGTTAAAAGGTGTTTCTTCTGTCTTCTGGATGTTGTTTGGGAAGTTATTAAGGATTACTTAGTGTTGCATTCTTTGGGGGTTATATTTGAATTGATGGTTGCTAAGATGTTCCCTGTATGTTTTAAAAGGTTAACTTGAGTTCATAGAATAAACATTGTTTTGCTTTAAAAATTACTTTTCCATTTCTGCTGTACCACACCTGTAGAGTGGGCCGTGTGCTCCCCATACCACAATCTATTAAAAGTCGTGGGTCAGGTGAACTCCATGATACACTTTGGGGTTCTCTAAACCCTGGCCCATCACAAATTACACACAGCAATGCGATAACGATCAGATAATCTGTTTCAGTGATGTCCTTTGGGGAGGCGGGGGGTAAACAACCAGCATTCAAAATGATGTAGCATTTACCCGGCACCTTACCTGTGAGAAACATGTCTTTACTACAGCGATGCGCCATTGTACAGTTTTGCACAACAGATAGGGCCGCCCATAGAATTAAGCTCGGCTAAGCACATTTCAGATAGGCTGTGGGCATTTTGATTTAAATCGAAGTTAGGCAATTAAAAAAGGGCCGGGCATAATCTCTATATGTGCCACCCGATATCCCCCTCCCCCCCCCCCCCCCCCCCCCCCCCCCCCCCCCCCCCCCCCCATTGGAATGCATTCTGTAATTTATGCTGTGTAGGACACCACATTTGTATTCATTTAATTGGCCGTTTAGTAAACACAGTGCATTTGCCATGCCTGCATAGGTCCCTGTTTGCTGATAAATTATATTAGTTTCTCATTACTTTACCACGGCCCTTTGTGTAAAAAATGCTTATGTCTCACTGTGGGACTTTAAAAAAATTAATCGAGCATATTCGTAGCATATCAAAATACATAGCCATTTACTTCACCCCCTTGGCAACAATGCAGTCAGTTTGCCTGTGTCTACTTGTTCATATTACCATAATGTCTTTCATTTGTTCTTTGTAATAACTATCTCCAAGCCAAGGTCTGTGCTGAAATCTCGAAGAACATTTTCACTGGTGATTTAAATATATGAGTCCTTCGTCCGACTGAAAGAAACACGTAGACACTGTACTTTCCGAAAAGTTTCTTTCTGTGCGCTAATGGGGTGTGGGCGTCGCTGGGCTGGGCCAGCATTTATTGCCCATCCCTAATTGCCCTTGAAATGAGTGCTTGGCTGGGCCATTTCAGAGTCAATCACATTGTTGTGCACCTGGAGTCACATGTAGGCCAGACCAGGTAAGGATGGCAGATCTCCTTCCCTGAAGGATATTAGTGAACCAGCTAGGTTTTTAATCTTTATTTTAATTTTTTTCCAATTAAGGGGGCAATTTCGTGTGGCCAATCCACCTGCCCTGCACACCTTTGGGTTGTGGGGGTGAGACCCATGCATTCACGGGGAGAATGTGCAACCTCCACACGGACAGTGACCTGGGGCCAGGATCGAACCCGGTCCTTGGCGCCGTGAGGCAGCAGCGCTAACCACTGCGCCACCGTGCCGTCCCCTAGCCGGGTTTTTAATGACAATCGATTCACGTCACCGTCAGACTTTTCATGCCAGATTTCTTTCCTTCATGGATTCAAATGTCATCATCTGTCATGGTGGGATTTGAACCTGGATCCCAATGGTGGTTAACCGGGGTCTCTGGATTACTAGTCGAGTGGGAATACTACACCATCACCTCCACAGGGAGATTGTTTGAACAAAACCCTTCCACCCCCTGCTTCCCAAGAGGTCGAGTAAACAATACCAAAAACTAAACTCAAGGCCGAGCCCAATCCTTCAGCCCATCGAAACCCACGTAGGTTGTTACACGTTCTCCCAGAGCATCCAATCTGAATGTTTGTACCTCTGCATCTCTGCTATTTTGCAATTCACAATATTCAAAATGTTGATCATCCTTTGCATGAAGACGTTCCTTCTGCTCGCTGTTCCAAATTTCTTTTACATTTCTGACTTTTGATCAGGTTATCAAACCTTAATTAGTGGGTTAAAGTCCGTACATTCAAATCATTATTTCAAAATGTTCAATTTGCTTCCTCAGTTGTCTTTGTTACTTCACGCAAACTTCCACCTTAACCCTGGGCTTGCCCTTCAGCTCAAGTAAAGCTGCAAGGCTGCCCCTTAGGGATCTGACCTTGCACTGTGGCTCATGTACTGTATTTTAGAACTTGAGCTATAAACTGAGAAGGTTAAACATTCACTACCTCCGCCACTGCTGTGCGGCGGGTGCTGTGCGTACGATCCGTACGATGCTCTGCAGCAACTCGCGAATGCTTCTTCAACATCACCTGCCAGATTAGTGACTTGCTGGAAGGAGAACAGCAGGAGGTGCACGGGAACACCACCGCCTGCACGCCACACACCACCCTGACCTGGAAATATATTGGATGTTTCCTCATTGGCGCTGGGTCAAAATCCTGGAATCCTCCCCCTCCCCGCAACAACCCAGCGGGATCTACACTGTGGTGTTCTTTGTGTTGCTAAATTCAGGATGGTTGGCATAGTGTTCACAAAATAGCTTGAACTTGAACAAAGCTATAATGTGGATTCGGCACGTACTCCTAAATAATACAGTTGATTATTAGCACATAAACTACACTCATCAACAACTGATCTCTATACTGTTATAAACTATGATCTGCTCTTACTCACACTATCTTTACTTCAGTCTAACTCCTGCACTACTCTCCCCACGAGACTTAGCATCAATACTTTATATACTTGTAATTATAGCTCCCCCTAGTGGCTATTCTAGACATTTCATTAACCCGTGCAGTTCTTACATTTACACACGGACCGTGCTCACCATCGCCTTCGCAAGGGCAAATAAGGAATGGCAGTAGATGCAACACCAACATGCCGACAATTAATAAAGAGAAGATTTTAGGGTTAGGGTTGGCTATACTGTCTTACGTGTACCTCAGCTGAGGAAGGGGGAAAAGTAAATCAGCCAATGGTCCCATTGCTAATTGGGGTTCAGTGACTCCTGTGTGGCAGTAGCCCTCGGTGAGACCAGATCCGCCTGTGGTGTTAATAGCGCTAACTGCCAGGGGTCCAAATTGAAACAAAATGTCCCCAGTGTGTCAGAAAGAAAGATTTCCATCTTTCATGACCTCAGGAAGTCTGAGGCAGCACGGTAGCATTGTGGATAGCACAATTGCTTCACAGCTCCAGGGTCCCAGGTTCGATTCCGGCTTGTGTCACTGTCTGTGCGGAGTCTGCACATCCTCCCCATGTGTGCGTGGGTTTCCTCCAGGTGCTCCGGTTTCCTCCCACAGTCCAAAGATGTGCAGGTTAGGTGGATTGGCCATGCTAAATTGCCCTTAGTGTTCAAAATTGCCCATAGTGTTGGGTGGGGTTGCTTTGTTATGGGGATAGGGTGGAGGTGTGGACCTTGGGTAGGTTGCTCTTTCCAAGAGCCGGTGCAGACTTGATGGGCCGAATGGCCTCCTTCTGCACTGTAAATTCTATGAAAACGCTTTACAACAATAGACGACTTCATCAAGTGTGGCCATTGGCGTATTGTCGATTATTTCTCATTCACGCATGGGTTATGGGCTTTGTTTGCCAACGCCAGGTTATTTTCCCCATCCTTAATTGCCCTTGAGCAGATGGTGGTCAGCCACCTTCTTCAACCACGGGCAGTCCGTGTGGTGTAGGTACACCCACAGTGCTGTCAGGGAGGGAGCTCCAGGGTTTTGACCCAGCGACAGATGCAGGAGCGGCGATGTGAATAAGAGTTCCGAGTCAGGCCGGTGAGTGACGTGGAGGGGAACTTGCAAGTGGTAATGTTCCCGTGCATTCTCGGTGGTAGGGATCACAGGTTTGGAAGCGGAGAGGGTGGGGTGGGGGGGGGGGGGGGGGTGGGAGGGGAAGTGAATGTTTAAGGTGGTGGATGGGGGTGCTGATAAAATGGATGGTGTGGAGCTTGTTTCGTGTTGCTCGAGCCACGCTCATCCAGGCGAATGGTGTGTATTCCATCACACACCTGTCTTATGCATTGGAGACTTTGGAAAGGCTTTAGGGAGTCAGTAGGTGAAGCACTCATTAATGGTCTTGTTTGGCCATTACCAGGGAAGAATCCAACTCCGAAAACACTCTTGCAAGGCAATGGTCGCTTCATGTACGTGCATCTATTTCAGGGACTATGATCTGTCATGCTGCCATGTGGAGCAGTGTCCATTTACTGCGCATTACTACCTTGGTTCATCACCCTCCAGAGGCTTGGCATTTGCCAGGGCAGTTTTATCATCTGTGACAAAATCTATATGCCAGGTACCGCAAGCTAGCTAGGTCCAGAAACCATCTAATCAAGCCTTGCTTTGTTATACGCAACCAGAAAAATAAAGGGAAAAGGTTGGATTGACACAATCTTCACTCTGGAATGAAGCTCTCTCCACATAATGATGTTCCTTTGTCATCCACTCTTGGCATCTGGGAATAACAGCTAAAATAATTGCCAGCAAGGTTCTGTCAGGCTCCCTAATTAGACCTTCCTGTTTTATTTTTGTTTAATTCACTCTGACAGGGAAGTATTAAACGTTGGTGTAGGCACTTCCTGAGTCGGTACTTAGCAGTTCCCAATGTGGCCAGCAAGTGTCATGTGTATGATATCTATCATGTATTCGAGGCACAAACTGTGTGCAAAGCCCATTAGGGTCGCAAATAGCATTTTAATCAGCGGCGTGACTGGAATTCCTCTGGGCGGTGCTCTGGTGGCACAGGGCAACGTTGGAGAGAGAGAGCCCAATGGAAAGGAAAATCTCCGGTCAACTCTCGTGAGCCGCCACTGCAGTTCCTGCCCCCGTGCCACTCCTGACCTCCATCCTCTCCCCAGCAGATGCCAGTGCCGTGGAACCATAAGATACCTAAAATTCAGGCTCCGCTATCAACCAGCTACAACCCCCACCCCCAACCCCGCCCGCCCAAACTTCTGGCTCTGTCATCAACCATTGCCCCCTCCTCCCTACCCTCTCTCCTTCCCCACAAGGACATGTCATGGTTGATTTTGTAAGCTGACTTGACGTTAAGGTGAGCTATCACAACATCAGTGTTTCCAGCATGCTCAGGGCAGGACTGTGAGGGGAATCCACAAAACACTACTTGGTTCAAATTACAAAGGGGTTCAATAGACATGGAGGAGATGTTTTCACCTCTGATATGGGGGCGGGGGTGGGTGGGGGTTGGTTACATGTAGTAATTCTTCAAGCCAACCAGTTTACAACTATCTAGTTGTAGATGGTGTTTAATTAGCACATGGATTGTAACTGAGGAATCAGACATCAGCCCATAATGTGGTGCAAATTGCATACACTTTACACCACAGAAACAGGCCAACTGGTCCGTGCGTTGTGTTTATGCTCCAAATGTGCCTCCTCCCTGGTACCATAGCTCTCAAGGGACCATCGGCATCTCTCTCAAAAACAAGTGGTGGGACATCAAGCTGGGGCAAGGATCCGGATTGGTACCATTCCGTACCACACTCTAGCCATCTAGCCAGTTGAGTTGAGTGACCCCCACAGTGTCCTCCCACCCAATCTTCTCCCGCCCTATCAGTCTAACTTTCTCCTTTCACCTCCATGCACTTATCTAGATTCCCATTAAATGGCATCTGTCTTCATTTACTAGTGAAAAGCCCCTTTATCATTTTGGGACCCTCCATCAGTGCACCCTTTCTCGAGGACAAATTACCCCAAACGTGTCCAGTCTGTCCTGATCTGTCTGTCCTGTTCTGGTCCTGCCCTTGAGAATCATTCTGTTTGCATCTCCTCCAAGCCCCTCGATTTTGCGTGTTAACACGTGGCCCGGAACTGTGCACAATGCCGTGTTCGCACTCTGGCACCCGGGCAGGCTGAGGGGGAAATAACAATTGGCATTTCATGAGGAGTCAGCCGCTGCAGGTTTCTGAAGGAGTTAAGTGCTGCTACTTGCACTTCGAGTAATGAGTTGGATCGAAGCCCAGGTTATATGATAAAGTTCTCCTAATAATAAGGATGCATGCATTTTAAGTCAGCAACCTAATTCTTCGATAATTCTTCTTCTAGTTAATTAAAAAGGAACCCAACTGTTGTGAATAATTGAAACGAAGCTTTGAACTTCAGAAAAGTGAAGTAAAGTCGGGAAAATACTATAATTAATTAAGGGGTCATTCAATGTCAGAAAGGAACAAGTTAGCAATTCTGGCTTCAATGCTTCATCAAAATTCCATCCCAGATGCTGCTCCCATTTGGTTTCGGTCACC
This sequence comes from Scyliorhinus torazame, assembly GCF_047496885.1. NCBI lineage: Eukaryota > Metazoa > Chordata > Chondrichthyes > Carcharhiniformes > Scyliorhinidae > Scyliorhinus > Scyliorhinus torazame. The sequence goes on from NC_092708.1 coordinate 384,086,431, forward strand.
GTCGCACATATATTTTGGTTCAAACTCTTGTATTCTTAGAGAAATAAAAGACCACTAAAGGCTTGCATCTTTTAAACGCACTCTTCCATGCAATGTGGGCATGGCTGGAAACGCCAGTATTTGTCTCCCCTCCCTTATTGCCCTTGAACTGAGTGTTTTGCTCGGCCATTTTGGAGGGCTGTGGGTCTGGAGTCACATGTGGGCCAGGCCCGGCAAGGACGGCGGATTTCCTTCCCGGGAGGGACGTTAGTGAACCAGATGGGTTTCGACTGCAACCAATGGTCGCTGTCATGGTCACTGTTGCTGATACTGGATACTAGTGCACAGCAACCCCCCAACAAACGACTGTGATAACGTGCAATCTGTTTTTGTCTTGTGGATTGGGGGATAAATATTGGCCAGGACCGGGGTGGCGGGGGGGGGACACGTGGTGAGGGTGGGGGGGGGGGCAAGAATGAGGTTAATATGACATCTTCCCTACTCTTCCTCTAAATGGCATGAAGTAAGACAGGGTAAAGGTGCACCCCTTCATCCAAAAGACTGCCCCGAAGGCAATGTAGCACTCCCTCGGCGCTGCACAAGAGACTCCGGAGCGGCACTGGAAAACCAACGACCTTCTGGTCCTGAGGCAAGGATGCTGCCAACTGCTGACAGACAAAAAAAAAATGTAAAAATCTCGCTAAAAGGATAAGAGGAAGGGGCGGGAAGACGGGAGAGATTGGCAGTGCCCACGCCTGTGAAGAGGAAATATGGTTCATGATGCAGACCAGGGGCGGAATTTCCCAGCCCTTCCTGCTGGCGGGGTTCTCACCCCCTCTCCCCCTCCCCACAGCGGGCTCCCCAGCCACACTAAATGCGATAGACATCGGTGCCTCCACTGGAAAACGCGCTGCCCATAAAACCCCACCCCCGGAAGCCGGGATGCGCTTGAAGATTAAATACATAAATAGGTGTGTACTCAGACATGATCAATTCCAGGAAGAAAAGAGTGGCTAACAAGAGAGTTCCCCCTCACCGTGCACACACACACACATTTTTCCCAGTAACTTTGCCCGCGCTCGAAGGTTGCTGGATATTTTACTTCATTGTGATTCTTCACACTACTTTCAGTATTCCTGGGAGAGCTACTAACAATATACTTCACACCAGAAAGGAAAATAATGTCCAACATGTTTCAGTGCGAAGGAGAGTGTTCGTACATCTCTCAGGAACGTGTGATCTCATCGTGTTCCTGTACGTTAAGAGTGGTCGACATCCAGGACTCCTGTGCCATCAGGAATCTGCTGCTTTGAAAAACCCCAAATTACTGTTTCAGATTTGAATGATCAAAGGGGCTATACAATACACAATGGTCAACACAGTCAACACTTTCTTGTTGATTTTAAAGGGAATTTGAGATTGTATTCCGCTGTTTAAGCCCTGGGGCTGGTTGGACCTACCTCAGTGGCTAGACTCGGTCTACTCTTGTTACCCTCTAGCTTACAGAGTGTCCAAGTGTCAGAGATTAATCTCCCCGAGCACTGCTGCAAAGAATAAAACCCCCAGAGAATATGCGGTCATCAAAAATAGTCTGATTTCATTTTTTTCAAGCAGTTCTGTTTAGATGCTGGAGATGTGAGTAAGACAGCTTGTCAGTTAGAGGGGTGCTGTGCTCTGACTGTGAGATGTGGCAGGTCCGGGAGGCTTCCAGCGTCCCGGATGGCTTCATCTGCAGAAAGTGCACCCAACTGCAGCTCCTCACAGACCGCATGGTTCGGTTGGAGCAGCAATTGGATGCACTTAGGAGCATGCAGGTGGCGGAAAGCGTCATAGATCGCAGTTATGTAAGTGTGGTCACACCCAAGGTGCAGGCAGAGAAATGGGTGACCACCAGAAAGGGCAGGCAGTCAGTGCAGGAATCCCCTGTGGTTGTCCCCCTCTCGAACAGATATACCCCTTTGGATACTGTCGGGGGGGATAGCCTATCAGGGGAAAACAGCAGCAGCCAGAGCAGTGGCACCACGGCTGGCTCTCATGTTCAGAAGGGAGGGTCAAAGCGCAGAAGAGTAATAGTTATAGGGGACTCTATAGTCAGGGGCACAGATAGGTGCTTCTGTGGACGTGAAAGAGACTCCAGGATGGTATGTTGCCTCCCTGGTGCCAGGGTCCAGGATGTCTCCGAACAGGCAGAGGGAATCCTGAAGGGGGAGGGCAAACAGGCAGAGGTCGTTGTACATATTGGTACTAACGACATAGGCAGGAAGGGGCATGAGGTCCTGCAGCAGGAGTTCAGGGAGCTAGGCAGAAAGTTAAAAGACAGGACCTCGAGGGTTGTAATCTCGGGATTACTCCCTGTGCCACGTGCCAGTGAGGCTAGAAATAGGAAGATAGAGCAGACAAACACGTGGCTAAACAGCTGGTGTAGGAGGGAGGGTTTCTGTTATCTGGACCACTGGGAGCTCTTCCGGGGCAGGTGTGACCTGTATAAGATGGACGGGTTGCATCTAAACCGGAGAGGCATAAATATCCTGGCCGCGAGGTTTGCTAGTGTCACACGGGAGGGTTTAAACTAGTATGGCAGGGGGGTGGGCACGGGAGCAATAGGTCAGAAGGTGAGAGCATTGAGGGAGAACTAGGGAATAGGGACAGTGTGGCTCTGAGGCAGCGCAGACGGGGAGAAGTTGCTGAACACAGCGGGTCTGGTGGCCTGAAGTGCATATGTTTTAATGCAAGGAGCATTACGGGTAAGGCAGATGAACTTAGAGCTTGGATTACTACTTGGAACTATGATGTTGTTGCCATTACAGAGACCTGGTTGAGGGAAGGGCAGGATTGGCAGCTAAACGTTCCAGGATTTAGATGTTTCAGGCGGGATAGAGGGGGATGTAAAAGGGGAGGCGGAGTTGCGCTACTTGTTCGGGAGAGTATCACAGCTATACAGCGAGAGGACACCTCAGAGGGCAGTGAGGCTATATGGGTAGAGATCAGGAATAAGAAGGGTGCAGTCACAATGTTGGGGGTATACTACAGGCCTCCCAACAGCCAGCGGGAGATAGAGGAGCAGATAGGTAGACAGATTTTGGAAAAGAGTAAAAACAACAGGGTTGTGGTGATGGGAGACTTCAACTTCCCCAATATTGACTGGGACTCACTTAGTGCCAGGGGCTTAGACGGGGCAGAGTTTGTAAGGAGCATCCAGGAGGGCTTCTTAAAACAATATGTAAACAGTCCAACTAGGGAAGGGGCGGTACTGGACCTGGTATTGGGGAATGAGCCCGGCCAGGTGGTAGATGTTTCAGTAGGGGAGCATTTCGGTAACAGTGACCACAATTCAGTAAGTTTTAAAGTACTGGTGGACAAGGATAAGAGTGGTCCGAGGATGAATGTGCTAAATTGGGGGAAGGCTAATTATAACAATATTAGGCGGGAACTGAAGAACATAGATTGGGGGCGGATGTTTGAGGGCAAATCAACATCTGACATGTGGGAGGTTTTCAAGTGTCAGTTGAAAGGAATACAGGACAGGCATGTTCCTGTGAGGAAGAAAGATAAATACGGCAATTTCCGGGAACCTTGGATGACGAGTGATATTGTAGGCCTCGTCAAAAAGAAAAAGGAGGCATTTGTCAGGGCTAAAAGGCTGGGAACAGACGAAGCCTGTGTGGCATATAAGGAAAGTAGGAAGGAACTTAAGCAAGGAGTCAGGAGGGCTAGAAGGGGTCATGAAAAGTCATTGGCAAATAGGGTTAAGGAAAATCCCAAGGCTTTTTACACTTACATAAAAAGCAAGAGGGTAGCCAGGGAAAGGGTTGGCCCACTGAAGGATAGGCAAGGGAATCTATGTGTGGAGCCAGAGGAAATGGGCGAGGTACTAAATGAATACTTTGCATCAGTATTCACCAAAGAGAAGGAATTGGTAGATGTTGAGTCTGGAGAAGGGGGTGTAGATAGCCTGGGTCACATTGTGATCCAAAAAGACGAGGTGTTGGGTGTCTTAAAAAATATTAAGGTAGATAAGTCCCCAGGGCCGGATGGGATCTACCCCAGAATACTGAAGGAGGCTGGAGAGGAAATTGCTGAGGCCTTGACAGAAATCTTTGGATCCTCGCTGTCTTCAGGGGATGTCCCGGAGGACTGGAGAATAGCCAATGTTGTTCCTCTGTTTAAGAAGGGTGGCAGGGATAATCCCGGGAACTACAGGCCGGTGAGCCTTACTTCAGTGGTAGGGAAATTACTGGAGAGAATTCTTCGAGACAGGATCTACTCCCATTTGGAAGCAAATGGACGTATTAGTGAGAGGCAGCACGGTTTTGTGAAGGGGAGGTCGTGTCTCACTAACTTGATAGAGTTTTTCGAGGAGGTCACTAAGATGATTGATGCAGGTAGGGCAGTAGATGTTGTCTATATGGACTTCAGTAAGGCCTTTGACAAGGTCCCTCATGGTAGACTAGTACAAAAGGTGAAGTCACACGGGATCAGGGGTGAACTGGCAAGGTGGATACAGAACTGGCTAGGCCATAGAAGGCAGAGGGTAGCAATGGAGGGATGCTTTTCTAATTGGAGGGCTGTGACCAGTGGTGTTCCACAGGGATCAGTGCTGGGACCTTTGCTCTTTGTAGTATATATAAATGATTTGGAGGAAAATGTAACTGGTCTGATTAGTAAGTTTGCAGACGACACAAAGGTTGGTGGAATTGCGGATAGCGATGAGGACTGTCTGAGGATACAGCAGGATTTAGATTGTCTGGAGACTTGGGCGGAGAGATGGCAGATGGAGTTTAACCTGGACAAATGTGAGGTAATGCATTTTGGAAGGGCTAATGCAGGTAGGGAATATACAGTGAATGGTAGAACCCTCAAGAGTATTGAAAGTCAAAGAGATCTAGGAGTACAGGTCCACAGATCACTGAAAGGGGCTACACAGGTGGAGAAGGTAGTCAAGAAGGCATACGGCATGCTTGCCTTCATTGGCCGGGGCATTGAGTATAAGAATTGGCAAGTCATGTTGCAGCTGTATAGAACCTTAGTTAGGCCACACTTGGAGTATAGTGTTCAATTCTGGTCGCCACACTACCAGAAGGATGTGGAGGCTTTAGAGAGGGTGCAGAAGAGATTTACCAGAATGTTGCCTGGTATGGAGGGCATAAGCTATGAGGAGCGATTGAATAAACTCGGTTTGTTCTCACTGGAACGAAGGAGGTTGAGGGGCGACCTGATAGAGGTATACAAAATTATGAGGGGCATAGACAGAGTGGATAGTCAGAGGCTTTTCCCCAGGGTAGAGGGGTCAATTACTAGGGGGCATAGGTTTAAGGTGAGAGGGGCAAAGTTTAGAGTAGATGTACGAGGCAAGTTTTTTACGCAGAGGGTAGTGGGTGCCTGGAACTCACTACCGGAGGAGGTAGTGGAGGCAGGGACGATAGGGACATTTAAGGGGCATCTTGACAAATATATGAATAGGATGGGAATAGAAGGATACGGACCCAGGAAGTGTAGGAGATTGTAGTTTAGTCGGGCAGTATGGTCGGCACGGGCTTGGAGGGCCGAAGGGCCTGTTCCTGTGCTGTACATTTCTTTGTTCTTTGTTCTTTGTAATAGTAACAATAATAATCTTTATTAGTGTCACAAGTAGGCTTACATTAGCACTGCAATGAAGTTACTGTGAAAAGCCCCTAGTCACCACATTCCGGCGCCTGTTCGGGTACACTGGGGGAGAATTCAGAATGTCCATATTACCTAGCAGCACGTCTTTCGGGACTTGTGGGAGGAAACCGGAGCAAACCCACGCAGCCACGTGGAGAACTTGCAGACTGCACACGGACAGTGAGCCAAGCCGGGAATCGAACCTGGGACCCTGGCGCTGTGAAGCAACGGTGCTAACTACTGTGCTAGCGTGCTGCCCTTGGGTGACTGGTGGCCACGAATCATTGAATCAGTTAATGAAGAAGCTGTTCGCTTTCCAGTCTAGGGGGCGGGGGGGGGGGGGGGGTGTAACAGGACGGTGGAGGTGTGGGGGGGGGGGGGGGGGTTGCAGTGGGGTTGTTAGAGGCAGGAGGTCATGTGATGCAACCTTCTAGGTAGCATCCAACCAGAGTTGGCAACCCTACTGACGTTGAGTCAGCCTTCTTTTTGAAGACTGTTAAATGCCAATATTTATTCAAGCCCCCACCTTCCGTTTGGGGTGGTGGCCTGACATGATAATGGTGTCTTCTTTTGCCCTTAATCTAGATTATTTCCTTCTCCTATTGGCCACAGGATCTGCATTCTGCATCAGGCAGAATATTACAGGGGAGTAGGGGTGGAGAATGGGGGAGGGGACTGGTTTGACGGTGGGGGGGGGGGGGGACGGTTGAGGGTGACAGACAGCTAGATGACTAGCCCCCCCCCCCCTCCCCAAACTGGGGTGGATGTCCTGCCCTCGGGAGTTGCTGGCCAATCTGATTGGCCGGCAGCTCCCCCGGTCCCAACAGCGCCAAGAGTGCTTTAGTGGATGCTGCTGAAACTGCAGCCAGGAACAAGAATGCCCAATGGATCCCGGGGTCTTGGGCAGAGCAGGTTGGGGAGTGGGGCGGGCACGGCGGGTTTATTGCAACAGATAGGTAGGAAGAAAAGGGGGTGGGGTTCTATCTTGGGGAGGGGGAGGGGGAGGGGGGAGGGGGAGGGGGGAGGGGAGGGGGACCCTCGAACCGCAAAGGGCAGGCGCTGAAGATGGAGCCACTCCTTCCATCCCAAATATATTTTTTAATTGGGTTGCCCACTCCCGTCCCCGTCTGCGCTCAACTATTTAATCACATGGGCAGTGTATTATTGAGGTCAATTGACCCTTGCTTTCTTATTTAACTATGGAGGTCGGGCTGCCCGCTGAAAACCTGTCCAACGGGAGCACGTAAATTGCAGCTCAACGTCGTGTGGCACACGTTTGAAACAATAAGTTGTAAGCACTCCTGTAGTAGTGGGCGGGAGGACATGCTGTGTGTTTGATCACACATTCACAAACAAACCACCTACATTTGTCACTGCCGCAGGTTTGCAACTTTGGCATGGCTCACTCTCTGGGAGGCAGGGCCAGAGAGGCAGGAAAGCTGAGGCAATCCCCACGCCCCGAATAACATCTGAACAAATTAGCACAAGAAGGAGTGGGGACGTGCGCAGGGGTATGAGGGGGGGAAAAGGCAGGAGGATGGCTCAAGTCACAATGCTCATGTGCAGGACGGCACGGTAGCACAATGGTTAGCACCATTGCTTCACAGCTCCAGGGTCCCAGGTTCGATTCCTGGCTTGGGTCACTGTCTGTGCGGAGTCTGCACGTTCTCCGTGGGTTTCCTCCGGGTGCTCCGGTTTCCTCCCTCAAGTTCCGAAAGACGTGCTTGTTAGGTGAATTGGACATTCTGAATTCTCCCTCCATGTACCCGAACAGGTGCCGGAATGTGGCGACTAGGGGCTTTTCACAGAAACTTCACTGCAGTGTTAATGTAAGCCTACTTGTGACAATAATAAAGGTGACTATTATTAAAAGATCTGGTGCAGCCATGATTGACAGGAAGTTCCGCTCCTCCGCGGCCTGTTTTGCTGAGGCAGAGGGTAATGGTTGGCGACAGGCTTTCCTGTTGTACATACCCTCTACCGCCGAGGATCCCACAGTGGCGGTTGTGGGGGGGGGGGGGGGGGGTGTGGGTCACCGTTGGCGGGGTTGGGAGATCCCACCGGTGGAAACGGCCAGAGAATTTCGGCCTACGGGGCGATTGGCCTCCTTCTGTGCCCTAATAATTCCGTGATGTAGCACCTTTGACCCGGTAAAACATGCCAAGACGCTTCACAGGGGCGTTAACAAGCGGAATTTCCCACTGAATCACATCGTGCGATATGGATCAGATGAGGGAAAGCTCAGTCAAAAGAGTTTTTAAGGAAAGGCTTAACGGAGATGAGAGAGTTGAAGAGAGGTGGGAGCTTCAGGGAGAGAATTCCAGAGATTAACCCCTCGACAGCTGAAAACATGACCACCATTGGTAATTAGGTCATGTTTATACTTCTATTAAGCAGGTGGTTCTGACCAATGTTAAGAGGTGGAAGTTTTTCTTTAATCATTCACGATGTGGGAGTCGCTAGCCAGGCGTAATAATTATTGTCCATCTCTAATTGGCCTTGAGAGGGTGGTGGTGAGTCACCTTCTTGAACTGCTGCACTCTATCTGGCATAGGTTCCAGCGCAATGTGAGATTGACCTTACGGTGTGGTTTTCGCAGTACTCTCCTTGGCATGACTCCCAATAGGCCCATGTCTCCCACTCGTCTATGATCTCCATGAAGCTCAACTATCATACGTTTAAGACAAAGTTGGAAATTTTTAACATAAAATTAACAGTGCAGAAGGAGGCCATTCGGCCCATCGAGTCTGCACCGGCTCTTGGGAAGAGCACCCCACCCAAGGTCCACACCTCCACCCTATCCCCATAACCCAGTAACCCCACCCAACACTAAGGGCAATTTTTGGACACTAAGGACAATTTAGCTTGGCCAATCCACCTAACCCACACATCTTTGGACTGTGGGAGGAAACCGGAGCACCCGGAGGAAACCCACGCACACACGGGGAGAGCGTGCAGACTCCGCACAGACTTTAAGAAACATATTTACTATTGGGGCTATGGGGAATGGGATTGGAATTAATGGCCCAACTCAGCTGCAGAGTGGGTACAGGAGGAATGTGCTGAATGGCCTCCCTTTTTGCTGTCCCATTCAATGGTTCTTAGCCCTGGTGCAAGAAACCAGCATTTTGACTACGGTGGGTGGGGGTCGGAGATTCTTCGCTCCCATTTTCGTTGGGAGGGATCAGCGACACAGGAGCGGAATATCTCGCAAGATATCCAAATCGCGTTTCACACCGACGTTATAATACATTGACATCTCATTGTCCGGCCCCCAACGCTTGAATTGTATCCCCCCAACCCAACTGATCGCCCACAGTGTACATTTGGCAGGCAGACCTCCCAGAGGAGCTCAAGGGCGTGCAATGTTCGGGAGGAGGGGGCAGAGAAAGGGTAATGCCTGGCCGTTACCCGGGCAGTGCCAGGAGGCTGTGCTGGCTGCTTCATTGACACTTTCCAGCCCGCTCTCGCACTCTGCCAAATACAGGGAACATTCTGACCGATATACGTAAATGCTCCAGATCTCTCTGGCTCTGGGCGAGTTAAAAGAAAATGTAAACTTTATCGCCTCGCAACAGCTTGTGTTTATGTTGCGCCTTCAACAGATGTGCCGAGGTGCTCCACAGGAGTGTCACAAAGCAGAAGTCGCCACCAAACCAGGGAAGGTGGCCCAAAACGTGGCCAAAGAGTTAGGTTCTACAAGGGGCGGGGTTCTCCGCCCCAACACAGAAAACCAGGGCAGCGCGCCCCCGTCGGTGGCAGGATTCTCCGTCCCGCCAGCCGGCCAGTGGTTGCTTTCCATTGTGGGCCGTGCCATGCCGTCGGGGAATCCCCGGGCGTGGGTGCGCTGCCGGCGCAACGCAAAATCCCAACAGCGGAGAATCCAGCCCAAGGCGTCTGAAAGGAGGGAAGGCGGGCCGGGGGGCAGAGGAGCTTGGGGAGGAAATTTAAGAGCTTGGGGGGGGCGGCCAGTGGTGGCATGACCGTCAATGGCGGAACAATTGATATTAGGGATGATCAAGAGGTTGGAATCCAGTGTGTGCAGGGTTGTCGAGGATGGAGGAGGTTCCAGAGATAGGGAGGGGGTGAAGCCATGGGGGAGGATTTGAAAACAAGGATGAGAATTTTGCGTAGCTTGACCCCGGGGCAATGCAGCTCGATGTCTGAAGAATTTAGAATGGGATTGGGTGTAAAATTTGTTCTTCCAGGTTGTTGCATCGAGGGGGTGGTCGGTGGGGGGTGGGTGGGGGGGGGTTGGCCGATGCAGTGCTGGGAAATTGAGGCCGCCCCGCCCTGCTTAGCTTTGTTCCCACGGCTGCCAGGAAGAGTAACAAGATTGCTTTTAGTTTATTCTTCCTCCAACGCACCCAAGATTGGAAAAATGAATAACCACAACCAACAATTACAATTAACGCCGCTTAATTGATACTGTGTTGAAAGTAATCGTCGAACCAGTGAGTTGTGGGAAATTGTGATGGAATCCTGAAATAGACACCCAAATGGGGTGCCCTCGACGAACCCGCAGGCAATCGTTTTAAAAATGTGGCAGGCAATTTGACAGAAGTGGCTGCAGATGCCACCAGGTGCGTGGGAGGGAGAGTGGGTTATATTTAGAATCGTCCATGCACTTAAAGAGACAGACACATGAGAGGTGACAGGAATAGAGGAGGTTATGCTTAAAGGTGAAGCAGAGTGGCGGGAGGCATGTGCGGATCATGAACACTGGGAGGGGCTAGAGAGGCTGTTTCTGCAGTGGTCATCCTCTGACGCGAATGTCATCTTTAATGACAGCTGGTCATAAATGTGGTTCTCTGTTTTGACAGTTAAAGTGCCGACTAATGAAAAGAATGATCGGTCTGCATTTATATACCTTTCAGGACCTGAGGAGGTCCCCAAGAGTTTTCCAGCGGATGAAGTACTTTTGAGGTGTCATCATCGTTGTATTGTAGGAAACGTGGTGGCCAATTTGTGCACAGCAAGCTCCCACAGACATGGTTGTGATAACGATCAGATTCTTTTTCCTCGGATGTCATTGAATTTACAGTGCAGAAGAAGGCCATTCGGCCCATCGAGTCTGCACCGGCTCTTGGGAAGAGCACCCTACCCAAGGTCCACACTTCCACCCTATCCCCATAACCCAGTAACCCTACCCAACACTAAGGGCAATTTTGGACACTAAGGGCAATTTAGCGTGGCCAATCCACCTAACCTGCATGTCTTTGGACTCTGGGAGGAAACTGGAGCACCCGGAGGAAACCCACGCACACGCAGGGAGAACGTGCAGACTCCGCACAAGCCAGGAATCGACCTGGGACCCTGGAGCTGTGAAGCAATTGTGCTAACCGCAATGCTACCGTGCTGCCCATTCGGGATTAAATGTTGTTTCAGGAGCCCGTGGAGAACTCCCCTCCGTCTCTCTGGAATAGAGGCACAGGATCCTTCCCATCCACCCGAGAAGGCAGATAGGGCTTCGGTTTAACATCTCACCCGACTGACGGCACTGCTGGCTTTGCGGTGCTCCCTCAGTACCCTGACGGGAGCCTCAGCCAGGACCTCTGTGCTCAGGTCCTGAACTGGTGCTTGAAGCCACAACCTCCTGACCCCCTACCCACTGGAGCTGACACCGGGCTGACATTCATTCATTGATTCAATTATAAAACGTCTCTGCAATGCCAACGTCAGAGTAAGCACCGTGCCAGAATCAGAAAAGATTTCTGTTTCTTTTTTTTCTGAAAAAAAGCAAATTATACGCGATCATGATTTGGAAAATGTGAACCATTCAGTTTGTTGTCGAACCACTCCAGACACAGCGCTGAAAGCCTTGAGGAGTTATATTTTTTTGCCACAGTTGGTTAATGTTACCACTCAGGAGAGAAAACTCATTATATTCCTTTCATTCATACAAGGAAAGCCCGAAACTCAATAACAGGAGACAAACGCATATCAATACAACAGCACGCCTGTCCGGCACCAGTGTCACTATTTGCAACATGCTTGTACCCGCCTCAGATGAAATTTCTGCGAATTATATCTGCAGCTAATGACTTTTGATCCATTGTTGCCAAATCGGGAATAGCTTTTCATCTTATTGGTTCCCAGTAACTCCACTGTCGCCCCGCCCCCACCCAACATGGAGTTTCCATTTTCCTTCCTTCTTCCTCTGATGGCGTGGACCCATATTGAAGTGCACTTCGGCGGGGGGGGGGGGGGTGGCGGCACGAGCTCTCGGGCGGCCCACCTGGGCCACGGCCCGCATACGGCCTGCCCGCCTCCACCGCCTTACATTCCCAGGAGCAATGAAGTGGGAACCCTTCCCAGCTTCTCTCTGTACATTGCAAGAGCATTGAGGGCATTTGCGGCTTCCCTACCATCACCTTGGCGTCGACGAGTCAAGTACGGAGTTTGCTCACCGACTGGGCACCAAAGCCATCAAGGGTGCTGTGACATTATACAAATGTACAGCGTGTGAAGAGTTAATGTCATGCTAAGCCTAGCCAGTAGATGGAGCTAAGGGGCAGTACTATAAATTGCACTGGCTCTTAATCTAAGGGGAGGAGTTCAGACTGGAGCTGAAGAAGATAAGATTCATAGTGCATTGCAGAGTTAGTTAAGATATAATAGTTATAATTAATAGATAGAGATAGTGGGCGGGATTCTCCGACCCCCCGCAGTGTTGGAGAATCGCCGGGGGCTGGCGTGAATCCCGACCCCGCCGTGTCCCGAATTCTCCACCACCAGAGATTCGCAGGGGGCAGGAAACGCGCCGCGCCGCTCAGCGGGCCCATCCCCGGCGATTCTCCGGCCCGCGATGGGCCGAAGTCCCGCTGCTGTCAACCGTCTCCCGCCGGCATGGATTAAACCACCTAACTTACCGGCGGGAGCAGGCGGCGCGTGCGGGCTCCGGAGTCCTGGGGGGGGGGGGGCGCAGGGCGATCTGGCCCCGGGGGGGGCCTGCGATCGGGGCCCACCGATCCGCGGGCGGGCCTGTGCCGTAGGGGCACTCTTTTTCTTTTGCCTTCGCCATGGTATTCACCATGACGGAGGCGGAAGAGACCCCCCTCCCCTGTGCATGCGCAGGGATGATGTCAGCAGCCGCTGACTCTCCCGCGCATGCATGGACTTACGCAGGCCGGCAAAGTCCTTTCGGCCCTGTCTGGCGTGGCACCAAAGGCCTTCCACGCCAGCCGGTGGAGCGGAAACCACTCCAGCACGGGTCTAGCCCCTCAAGGTGTGGACACTTCCCCGCTGGGTAGGGGAGAATCCCGCCCAGTGTTTGTGAGTGTACTTTAATTCTTACATGTATGTTTGCTATTCAGAATAAGTGTCAAACTCAAATTCAGTAGTGTTAATAAATTTAGTTTAGTTCTTCAAAAGAGCTTTGTGCATCTTTGTGATCATCCTGGACACCCCTAACAAAGATCACCACAGGGGTTTTAACATGGACTTCTAATATAGGGCAATTGAACAGATATGAATATTTTCTAGAAGGCAAAACTATCCTCTTCGGCGGTTATCGAGTAACAAAGGTATTGATGATCATTTGTGTTCAGCTGTTTCTTGTGTTTCTTGAATGAAGTAGTTGAAACCCATACTTGTGTCTACCACCCGACGAAGGGTCCAGACCTGAAACGTTAACCCTACTTCTCCCCTGATAGATGCTGACCAACGTGCTGGGTTTCCCGGCTTCCCTGGTCCTTGCCTCAGTTTCCAGCATCTGCAGCATTTTGCTCATTCTGGTCTCTATCATTTCGCCAACGTGGGTCATTCTTGACCAGTGTTTTGGAGTGGGACGTAGGTGTGGGTGGTGCAGTACAGTACGGTGATGTGCTGCACAGTTAGAATTGCAATTTTGGGAAGGGACATTAAATCAAGGCCTCGTCTGGCCTCTCAGATGGATGTAGAAGATTCCATGGGCACTAAAGTTTGAAGAATGTCAAGGGCGTCCTTCCCAGCATAAACCGGCGTCACTATATATAAATTTAAAATCGACGAGATTGTCTGGTCATCTTTCCATTCGTATTTGTGAGATTTTGGTCCAGAAATTCAGCAGTGTCCATTTTCAATGCCTCACCCACAGAGTGGAGTGGGACGTCTGAGGAGATTGTGATTTTGGGCCTTCGAGCTCACTGTCAGGAGGGCCAGTGCAGATGTGGGAGTCTGCAGTGTTCATGCTGCACAGAGAACTGGCCCTGCCACCAACACGCTCAGCTGGGAACGAATTAAAACAGACAGCGCACAGCAGTCTGCCAGAAGGAAAAGTCGCACTGTCGTCCATCACCAATATTTCGGAACCACAGAATCATTACGGCGCAAAAGGAGGCTATTCGGCCCATCGTGTCTGCACTGGCTCTCCAAACCAGCGTCAAGGCTTTAGTGCCATTCCCCAGCCTTTTCCCCGTGCCCCTTCACACTGTTTCTGTTCGAGTAATCATCTATTACCCCCCTCGAATGCCTCTGCGACATAAACAGAAATTCTGGAAAAACTCAGCAGGTCGGGCAGCATCTGAGGCGAGGGGAACAGAATTAACGATCCAAACCCAACACGGCTCTTCCTTGGTACCTGCCTGCTGTTCCAAGGAAGAGTCATCCCGTGGGAAACGTTCCCACCGCTTCCCTCACCACAGATTATTTCCAGCATTTCCTGTTTTTATTTCAGATTTTCTTTCATTATGGCAAGGGCCAGAATTCTCCGGCCGCTTGTTGGCAGGGGGATTACCTCATTCCCCCCACCCCCCTCCCTCACGTGTTTCCTGGTGGAGTGGGGCGGCTTCAATGGGAAATCCCATTGACAGCGGCGTGAGCAGGGAATCCGGACGCCAGGGAATGGTGAGGTGCTTCCCGCCCGCTGAGGAGCACGTGGCCGGGAGGCCGGAGAATCCCGCTCTGATTCTCGGATGGATCGGACACCTGCATTTAATTTTTTTTTTAGAAAATATTTGATTGAAGCATTTGTAATTTTCACAGTTTAACAAGTTAACATTTATTAAACAACCGAGCGGGTCGAGACACTCGAGCATTAAAATAACATACCCTACTACTTACCCCCAATCTCAGACCCTACTCATAACATACCCTACTACCGCCCCCCCCATCTCATACCCTACTCATAACATACCCTACTACCGCCCCCCCAATCTCACACCCTACTCATAACATACCCTACTACTGTCCCCCCTATCTCACACCCTACTCATAACATACCCTACTACTGTCCCCCCAATCTCACACCCTACTCATAACATACCCTACTACCGTCCCCCATCTCATACCCTACTCATAACATACCCTACTACCGCCCCACCTATCTCATACCCTACTCATAACATACCCTACTACTGTCCCCCATCTCATACCCTACTAGTAACATACCCTACTACCGTCCCCCATCTCATACCCTACTCATAACATACCCTACTACCGCTCTGCCTATCTCATACCCTACTCATAACATACCCTACTACTGTCCCCCATCTCATACCCTACTCATAACATACCCTACTACCGTCCCCCATCTCATACCCTACTCATAACATACCCTACTACTGTCCCCCATCTCATACCCTACTCATAACATACCCTACTACCGCCCCCCCCATCTCATACCCTACTCATAACATACCCTACTACCGCCCCCCCATCTCATACCCTACTCATAACATACCCTACTACTGCCCCCTCCTATCTCACACCCTACTCATAACATACCCTACTATCGCCCCCCTATCTCACACCCTACTCATAACATACCCTACTACCGCTGCCCCTATCTCACACCCAACTCATAACATACCCTACTACCGTCCCCCATCTCATACCCTACTCATAACATACCCTACTACTGCCCCCCCTATCTCACATTCTACTCATAACATACCCTACTACCGCCCCCCCCCATCTCATACCCTACTCATAACATACCCTACTCATAACATACCCTACTCATTACATACCCTACTCCGGCCCCCCATATCATACCCTACTCAGAACATACCCTGCTACCGCCCCCACTATTTCACACCCTACTCATAACATACCCTACTACCGCCCCCCCATCTCACACTCTACTCATAACATACCCTACTACCGGCCCCATCCCATACCCTGCTCATAACATACCCTACTACCACCCCCCATCTCATACCCTACTCATAACATACCCTACTACCGCCCCCCAATCTCACACCCTACTCATAACATACCCTACTACTGTCCCTCCTATCTCACACCCTACTCATAACATACCCTACTACCGTCCCCCATCTCATACCCTACTCATAACATACCCTACTACTGTCCCTCCTATCTCACACCCTACTCATAACATACCCTACTACCGTCCCCCATCTCATACCCTACTCATAACATACCCTACTACCGCCCCGCCTATCTCACACCCTACTCATAACATACCCTACTACTGCCCCCCCATCTCATACCCTACTCATAACATACCCTACTACCGCCCCCCATCCCATAACCTACTCATAACATACCCTACTACCGCCCCCCATCCCATACCCTACTCATAACATACCCTACTACCACCCCCCATCTCATACCCTACTCAGAACATACCCTGCTACCGCCCCCCCTATTTCACACCCTACTCATAACATACCCTACTACCGCCCCCCCATCTCACACTCTACTCATAACATACCCTACTACCGGCCCCATCCCATACCCTGCTCATAACATACCCTACTACCACCCCCCCCATCTCATACCCTACTCATGACATACCCTACTACCGCCCCCCCTATTTCACACGCTACTCATAACATACCCTACTACTGTCCCCCATCTCATACCCTACTCATAACATACCCTACTCATAACATACCCTACCCCCCATCTCATACCCTACTCATAACATACCCTACTACCACCCCCCATCTCATACCCTACTCATAACATACCTACTACCGCCCCCCTATCTCACACCCTACTCATAACATACTATAATACTGTCGCCCCATATCACACCCTACTCATAACATACCCTACTACCACCCCCCATCTCATACCCTACTCATAACATACCCTACTACCGCCCCCCAATCTCACACCCTACTCATAACATACCCTACTACTGTCCCTCCTATCTCACACCCTACTCATAACATACCCTACTACCGTCCCCCATCTCATACCCTACTCATAACATACCCTACTACCGTCCCCCCATCTCACACCCTACTCATAACATACCCTACTACCGTCCCCCCTATCTCACACCCTACTCATAACATACCCTACTACTGTCCCTCCTATCTCACACCCTACTCATAACATACCCTACTACCGTCCCCCATCTCATACCCTACTCATAACATACCCTACTACCGCCCCGCCTATCTCACACCCTACTCATAACATACCCTACTACTGCCCCCCCCATCTCATACCCTACTCATAACATACCCTACTACCGCCCCCCATCCCATACCCTACTCATAACATACCCTACTACCGCCCCCCATCCCATACCCTACTCATAACATACCCTACTACCACCCCCATCCCATACCCTACTCATAACATACCCTACTACCGCTGTCCCTATCTCACACCCTACTCATAACATACCCTACTACCACCCCCCATCTCATAACCTACTCATAACATACCCTACTACCGCTGCCCCTATCTCACACCCTACTCATAACATACCCTACTACCACCCCCATCTCACACCCTACTCATAACATACCTTACGACCGTCCCCCCTATCTCACACCCTACTCATAACATACCCTACTACCACCCCCCCAATCTCACACCCTACTCATAACATACCCTACTACCTCACCCCATCCCATACCCTGCTCATAACATACCCTAATACTGCCTCCCCATCCCATACCCTGCTCATAACATACCCTAATACTGCCCCCCTATCTCATACCCTACTCATAACATACCCTATTACCGGCCCCCCATCTCATACCCATACTCATAACAGAGATTTAAAGAAATCGATGAACGGCTGCCACCTCCGGGCGAACCTCTCGGGGCGAACGTAATCTTTTCCAGCCTGAGAAATCCCGCCATGTCGCTGAGCCACGCTTTTGAAGTTGGAGGCTCCAAGTCCCTCCACTCCACCAAAATCTGTCTTCGAGCCACCAGAGGTGAGAAAGCATCGGCCTCCCCGCCACCCAACCCCCCCCCCCCACCCCCCCAACAAGGCCCCCAGAGACCTGCATTTAAATGACGCCTTCAGGATGTCACAAAGAATTGTAAAGTCGAACCATCCAAGAACATGGACTCTTAATATCTGGGGGACCCCGTCAAAACATACGTGCCTGTCAATGATAGAATGGATTGGATCATCTGAACATGTCCCACTCCTCCACATGGAGTCTAAATCCCGCGAGGGGCATGCCTTGTCTTGAAGTGAGTGCCGCTTTCTCTTTTAATTATCTCTGCTTCCACTCCATGACTTCTGCCTCTCTCGTCTTTACCTCCTGAAGTGCCTTGTCCTCATTCTCCTTGGTAAGCTGAAAATTAAGAACCCGGGCTGAAAACTTGCATACAGGTTTCTCAATGAAAAAAGATGACCGAGGCAATATCATTTGTCACAATATTGCGTATCTTTTTTGTTACACGCTCTGCTGCGATGACCCATGGTAACGTTTCTGAGAAATTTCATTTCCTGGCAGCAGCCTCCAAAGCAATTTTGTCCCCTTCGCCTCTTGCAGCTGTATTTCCAGCAGCCGCTGAATTTCCTGCTCGCCTCCGCACACTGCTCTCTTCACACTTCCCATCTCCCTTTCACTTCGAGCATCATCTGCGACTTTCCTTGCCCCTTCCTCGGCTGTGAGGCTGTCAGACGTACTTTTTTCTCTTTTTGAACCCTTGCCTTGGAGTCAGGAAAAAGTTAAAGTTCATGAAAACCAAATTGCGCGAGTCGAGCGTGTCGTGTTGGGTGTTCCGATGCACGAATGATCCAACACGGCTGTAGATGGTACAACTCTGTTTTATTGTCTTCAACAATAACAACTACTAACTGTGGGCTGAGGTTCGTGCTTCACCAGCTAACCTGTGGACCCAGCCCTATCACTATCTTAGTGAGGCACTCAGCACATGGTGTATGTCTGAGTGGCGAGCTGTGAGCTCTGTGCTCTGAGCTATCTCCTGGTAGAATGAACTGTGGTGTTCCCTGTTTTATAGTGCGTGTGCTCTCACTGGTGATTGGCTGCGATGTTGTGTGTGTGTTGGTTGGTCCATCTCCCTGTCCATCAGTGTGTGTGTGATTGCACCATGATATGCTGATGTGGATATCATGACAGAGCGGTTAGTAATAAAAACATTCCCTGGATGGTAAGGGTCATTCTGAAATCTGTAAAGTAACCTGGGAGACAGCACAGCGGGAATAAGCTGCAGTATTTAATGTATCTTGTATGCACATGCAATGCAGGAATTATTTTCACTAGGTTATTGCAGGAAGGGGAATTTGATACCAACTCATTGAGCATCCATAACAATAATATGATTCACGTGTCTCTGAAGAGAATACTTTATTCTACTATCAATCATTTTGCAGGGGGGGATTGGTACCCAGGAGGCAAATAGTCCAGAGAATCCTGGTTTATTTTCTCCCCGGTGAGTTTCAGTCCTTTGATATTAAAGGTTTGAAGTGCACCCATCACTTTCCGACAAACTACCCGCTGAACTTAAGTCCATGGTCCCGGTGTAAGGACTGGGAATAATCCATTCTGACGAGTAAATGGTCCTGTATAGTTTTCCCGCCATTTGCGGTTATTTAAGACGACGGGTGCGATTTTCCAGCCCTTCCCCCGCGGCATGTTTACCGGCGGCACAGACAGCTCTCCACTGGTCGCTTCCCGCCGATATCTATGGCGCTTTGCAATAGATGAACCAGCAGCAGTGGGGTGGTGGGGGGGGGGGGGGGGGGTGGTGGTCGACTTTAGCGGGACCGTAAGATCCTGCCGATGGGAACATAGAACATACAGTGCAGAAGGAGGCCATTCGGCCCATCGAGTCTGCACCGACCCACCGATCCACCCTATCCCTGTAACCCAAAAACCCCTCCTAACCTTTTTGGTCACTAAGGGCAATTTATCATGGCCAATCCACCTAACCTGCACGTCTTTGTACTGTGGAGAGGAAACGGAGCACCCGGAGGAAATCCACGCGCGCACGGGGAGAAGAGGGACGGAAAATCCCACCCTTCAGATGGGGATCAGCCCAGTGTTGAAGAAAAGTGCTCATGACCTCAGTGATAGGAAGATAGGAATTAGGAGCGGAAGTCGGCAATCCAGCCCTCCGAGCCTGCCCTGCCATTCAATCAGATCATAGCTGGTCTCTTCCTGGTCTCAAATCCACCTCCCTACCTGTTCCCCTTTAACCCCTTTTTTTCATCAAAAATATATCTATCTCCCTCTTGAAACCGTTTAATGCTTCGGACTCCACCGCACTAGAGGGCAGCGAGTTCCACAAATTCACCACCCTCTGCGAGAAGTAGTGCCTCCTCATCTCAGTTCTAAATCTACCGCCTCTCAAGCTATATCTGTGACCTCTCGTCCTAGATTTCCCCACAAGGGGGAACATTTGGTCTTTAGTATTTTATATACCTCGATCAGATCCCAGGGTAAATTTATTTTCAGCCGAACAGTTCACTGTTCGAACCGAACCAAGTCAACTCTTAATCCATCAACAAAATGCTTTCGTGTATTTTTTTTTAAATGATTACAGTCCAAAAGGTTGCCCAATTGTAGTCATTTATGGAAGAAATTACTTTCAGCACTATGCTGATATCAGTTTGAGCAGAATCTGGGACCAGATGGAGTTGGGTCGGGTGGGGGGGGGGGGGTCGGGGAGTAGGGGAAAATGCTCCTGGAAAACACCGACAGATTTCAGCGGAATTTGTTCCCAATGGGCTGATTGCAGCCAAAGTGGAAACTCGCACCCCCCCCCCCACCGCACCCGACATCACCGACTCTCGCCAACATGCGGCAATCACGCGTGAATCAGACTTTGTGATTGAGGCTCGCATCTCTTCAATATGCCTTAACCACAAACCCAGGAGAGCTGCTCCTCCCGCCTGAACGCGGCATTCTCAATTCCCGCACCAGCCATCCGTGCAGCCTTTCCCCTCACTCAGTGTCATTGCCAATTAGCGTGGAATAATGGTCGTTGCCGCCAAGGGATAGGGCGTCTGTTGTAAACGGCGTTGAGAGCGGCCGGAGCCATTGACCCCTTGTAAGCAGCTTCAGTGAGGTGGGACGAAAGCTGCACCTCGCTGCCTTTGAAATCCGCTGCCCGGTTAATGTGCAAAGCTGAAAGAATAATGATGGAACCTGTGGCGTTGTTGAATAATGAGCGTTAACACACAAAAGAAAAGGAATGTTTCAGATTAATAAGTGGAAATTCAGACAGGACATAGTTCAGCAGCAAGATAGAGACATGACCTCTGGAAATATGTTACGATGCGTGTTAGAGAACAGTTTACTGAAGTCCCAGACAGATATGATGAACTCGCCTGATGCATTTAATTCCCATCACACAGCTTAATAATAAAATAATTCTCAGGACGCAGTTCCTCTTGTAACCAACTCACATTAAAACGATGTCTTTCAACTGTGTTCTCATGCAAAGTACAAACACAGTTGTTATAGTAATGATTAATGACTGTGAAGAGCAGGATAAAAGCAAGTCATCGTGGATGTGGCATGCAGAGAGATAAGGTAACCAAAAAGGGCAACAACATATTATTTAGATTAGGCCAATTATAAGTAATGAGCATTCATAATACGAATTGCATTGTACAGGGAGCATGCAGTAGTGACACATAAATTAGACCAGCTATCATTGTTAAGCTTTTAAAGGTTACCCAAATGGCAGTAACCACTTTCTAAAGGTCTCATTGCTGTGTATCTGAAATCGCCCCAATGCAGGATTGTGCCGATTTTGTGTTTTGTGCATTGGAGATACGCAGAGATGACACACACCGGGTTCTGTGGTTTGAACAGGATCGTTACGGGCAGCACTTTTTGAATTGTCGGCTTCCTGGTGCGAGCCGCTTGGTTTCAGTTCCTCTGCGGCCACACCCGCAGGTGGCACTCGCAGCGCACAACACAATGAGCGCTTAACAGACACATACGATCAAAAACACTGAACAATTGAACTCAGTACTGGGTACCTGAGAGCCCCGAAGGAAGGTTGTGGCCTAACCTTTCAGCACATTCACTCTTAATGGTGTCTTTTGGAATTAAAGGCTTCCAAGTGGGCAGCACGGTAGCATTGTGGATAGCACAATTGCTTCACAGCTCCAGGGTCCCAGGTTCGATTCCCGGCTTGGGTCACTGGCTGTGCGGAGTCTGCACATCCTCCCCGTGTGTGCGTGGGTTCCCTCCGGGTGCTCCGGTTTCCTCCCACAGTCCAAAGATGTGCAGGTTAGGTGGATTGGCCATGATAAATTGCCCTTAGTATCCAAAATTGCCCTTAGTGTTGGGTGGGGTTACTGGGTTATGGGGATAGGGTGTGGTGTTGACCTTGGGTAGGGTGCTCTTTCCAAGTGCCGGTGCAGACTCGATGGGCCGAATGGCCTCCTTCTGTACTGTAAATTCTATGAAGTTAAGTTCCTCCGCTCTCTTCCCTAAGAATCTCTTTTTGTGTTGTAGGTCGGCTGAGCAAGTTGGGCCTACATTACTTGGTGTTTAGAAGGGTGAAATGTGATCTTCCTGCAACGTATAATATGCTGAGGGGTCTTGACAGCTAGGAGGACCTAGGTGAGGGATCTAGAAGCAGGGGGAACAGTCTTGTGCTCAAGATGGAGATGAGGATGCAGAAGAGGTTTACCAGGATGTTGCCTGGTATGGAGGGCATTAGCTATGAGGAGAGGTTGAATAACCTCGGTTTGTTCTCATTGGAACGACGGAGGTTGAGGGGCGACCTGATAGAGGTCTACAAAATTATGAGGGGCATAGACGGAGTGGATAGTCAGAGGCTTTTTCCCAGGGTAGAGGGGTCAATTACTAGGGGGCATAGGTTTAAGGTGCGAGGGGCAAGGTTTAGAGGAGATGTACGAGGCAAGTTTTTTTACACAGAGGGTAGTGGGTGCCTGGAACTCGCTGCCAGAGGAGATGGTGGAAGCAGGGACGATAGTGACATTTAAGGGGCATCTTGACAAATACATGAATAGGATGGGAATAGAGGGATACGAACCCCGGAAGTATAGAAGATTTTAATTTAGACAGGCAGCATGGTCGGCACGGGCTTGGAGGGCCGAAGGGCCTGTTCCTGTGCTGTACTTTTCTTTGTTCTTTGTTCTTTGAGGAAGAATTTATACTCTCAGAGGATTGTTAGTGTTTGGAATTCTCTTCCAGAGAGCTGTAAGCTGAGTCATTGAATGGTGTTCAAGTTTGAGTTGGACTGATTTTTGATCTCAAAGAACCAAGGGATATGGAAGACAATCAGAGAAGTGGTGTTATGACCACATTCAGATCAGTCATGATCTTACCGATTGGTGGAACATGCATGATGGGCCAAATGGCCTACTCCTGCTGCTATTTCTTATTGTCTTATAGCAACAGCAACTCTCTTGTATCACAGCAAAATGGGTATTTCTTATGCAAGGCACTGAAAGAGTGATTATACTGGACCAGTGACCCAGAGGCCCCGCACAGTGGCAAGCTGTGGAATCAATCAAACTAGAAATATTCTACCTTCCTTCTGTTCCAAAAGAGCATCATTTGCTTTGAAAGGTTAACTCAGTTTCTCTCCCCACAGATGCTGACAGATCTGCTGAGTTTTATCCCAGCACTTCCTGGCTTTATTCCAGATTTTCAGCATCCACAATGTTTTGCTTTTCTAATAGATCTGGTGATGTGTGGGTTAGCACCAAGGGGAAAATAAATCTAGTTTTTTGTGGTGTATTGAAAATTACATTGTGTAATTTGTCCATGTGAGGCACCATACACATGTATCAGCAGTGGGAGTCTGCTGGGGAGACAATAATGGGTTATAAAGGATTCTGGTTTAACAGTTCATGTAGTTCCAACTTTAAATGTCTCTGGGTGAATCTATATTGGATTTATATATATACATCTATATATGCATATACTCGATTCTTTCACCAATGGGAACAATTTCTACCCATCAACTCTGCCCGGACTCCTCATGGGGGTCACTTGGATCAAACCTCCCTCTCAATCCTCATTTTTCCAAGGACAAAAGTCCCAACTTCTCCAATCTGTCATCATAACAGAAGTTCCTCAGCCTTGCAACCATACACACACACATGCATATACATAAACACACACACAAACACACGAATATGCATACACACAAACACAATCATGCGCACACACACTCACAAACACGCACACACAAACACAATCGCACACACATAATCACACACACAATCACATGCACACACACAATCACACACACAATCACACACACACAATCACATGCACACACAAACACACACACAATCACATGCACACACAATCACACGCACACAGAATTGCACACACATAACCACACACACTATCACACTGACATTGGGAGGATTGGAAAATCGCTGTTGTAACCCCCCTGTTCAAGAAGGGAACAAGGAAAACGATGGAAAATTATAGACCAATTAGCCTAACCTCGGTTGTTGGCAAGATTCTAGAATCCATTGTTAAGGATGAGATTTCTAAATTCTTGGAAGTGCAGGGTCAGATTAGGACAAGTCAGCATGGATTTAGTAAGGGGAGGTCGTGCCTGACAAACCTGTTAGAGTTCTTTGAAGAGATAACAAATAGGTTAGACCAAGGAGAGCCAATGGATGTTATCTATCTTGACTTCCAAAAGGCCTTTGATAAGGTGCCTCACGGGAGACTGCTGAGTAAAATAAGGGCCCATGGTATTCGAGGCAAGGTACTAACATGGATTGACGCTTGGCTGTCAGGCAGAAGGCAGAGAGTTGGGATAAAAGGTTCTTTTTCGGAATGGCAACCGGTGACAAGTGGTGTCCCGCAGGGTTCAGTGTTGGGGCCACAGCTGTTCTCTTTATATATTAACGATCTAGGTGACGGGACTGGGGGCATTCTGGCTAAGTTTGCCGATGATACAAAGATAGGTGGAGGAGCAGGTAGTATGGAGGAGGTGGGGAGGCTGCAGAAAGATTCAGACAGTTTAGGAGAGTGGGCCAAGAAATGGCTGATGAAATTCAACGTGGGCAAGTGCGAGGTCTTGCACTTTGGAAAAAAGAATAGAGGCATGGACTATTTTCTAAACGGTGACAAAATTCATAATGCTGAAGTGCAAAGGGACTTGGGAGTCCTAGTCCAGGATTCTCTAAAGGTAAATTTGCAGGTTGAGTCCGTAATTAAGAAAGCAAATGCAAAGTTGTCATTCATCTCAAGAGGCTTGGAATATAAAAGCAGGGATGTACTTCTGAAGCTTTATAAAGCATTAGTTAGGCCCCATTTAGAATACTGTGAGCAATTTTGGGCCCCACACCTCAGGAAGGACATACTGGCACTGGAGCAGGTCCAGCGGAGATTCACACGGATGATCCCAGGAATGGTAGGCCTAACATACGATGAACGTCTGAGGATCCTGGGATTATATTCATTGGCGTTTAGGAGGTTGAGGGGAGATCTAATAGAAACTTACAAGATAATGAATGGCTCAGATAGGGTGGATGTAGGGAAGTTGTTTCCATTAGTAGGGGAGACTAGGACCCGGGGGCACAGCCTTAGAATAAAAGGGAGTCACTTTAGAACAGAGATGAGGAGAAATTTCTTCAGCCAGAGAGTGGTGGGTCTGTGGAATTCATTGCCACAGAGGGCGGTGGAGGCCGGGACGTTGAGTGTCTTTAAGACAGAAGTTGATAAATTCTTGATTTCTCGAGGAATTAAGGGCTATGGAGAGAGAGCGGGTAAATGGAGTTGAAATCAGCCATGATTGAATGGTGGAGTGGACTCGATGGGCCGAATGGCCTTACTTCCGCTCCTATGTCTTATGGTCTTGTGGTCTTATGGACACACACAATCTCACTGACACACACAATCACACTGACACACACACACAATCACACTGGCACACACACAATCTCACTGACACACACAATCACACTGACACACACACACAATCACACTGACACACAATCGCACTGACACACAATCACACTGACACACACACACAATCACACTGACAAACACACACAATTACACTGACACACACAATCACACTGACACACACACACAATCACACTGACAAACACACACAATTACACTGACACACACAATCACACTGACAAACACACACTGACACACTGACACACATACACACACACACACAATCACACTGACACACAATCACACTGACACACACACAATTACACTGACACACACAATCACACTGACAAACACACACAATCACACGCAAACAGTTGCCTGGAGACTTTCAGCAATAGGAAGGTAAGTATGACCACATACACCTACAGATTATTATTTATGGTGTGTGGGAAGCCTGTCATCAAAGATGACTTGGAGTACACAAATGATGGACTGCGCACGCCTCCTTTAATGCGTTCCTGTATTGTCTGAATTAGTGGAATCATTAAGTGTTGTGTCATTTGTATAATAAAGAAAAGTTTGGAATCTTTATCGGTTTGCTGAAATGTTATACGGCTTTATTTTTTACCCCAACTTGTTTCTCAGGGGCCATCCATAAATGTAATTGGTGAATGCATCAAGAGAGTGTAGGCCTGCGGAGGATGGCCAATCCTTGTACACATGTGCATCAATCATAAATTAAAATGCATGCTGCACTCACTTCCCTTCATCGTTAACCTTATTCCCTCGATCACTCTTTCTGTCACACTTTACCATGCCGCTCGGGTTCACAAGGTCCACAGTTTAGGGAGGTGGTAGTGCAGCGAGCAGTATGTTCATTACGCTAGTAGTTCAGAGACCCAGGGTAATGCTCTGGGGACCCGGTTTCGAATCTCACCATGGCAACGAGCGAAAGTTGAATTCAATAAAAATTCTGGGATTAGAAGTCTAATGATAACTGTAAAGCCATTGTCGATTGTTGTAAAAACCCATCTGGTTCACTAATGCCCTTTAAGGAAGGAAATCTTTCATCCTTAGCTGGTCGGGTCTACAGGTGATTCCCGATCCACAGCAATGTGGTTGACTCTTGGATGGCCTCGCCACCCAATTAGGGGCGGGCAATAAATGCTGGCCCAGCCAGCAATGCCCGCATCCCGCGAATGAAAAAAAATGATTTGGGGCTTCTGACTGAAGGTGACACATACGGTGTTTTGGAAACAGTTCAGAGAAGTTTACAAGGCCGATTCCTGGGGTGAAGGGGTTGACTCCTGAGGAAGGTTTGAGCAGGGGTTTAGAAGAATGAGAGGCGACCTTACCCGCAGAGACGAGTGGAGGTTGACTCGTTGAATAGATTGAAGGCTGAGTTGGACATATTTGTGATCGACAAGGCAGCCTGCAGCAAAGTGGAGTTTTGGCCATTATCAGATCACCAATCCTATTGAATGGTGGAGCACGCGCGAGGAGCAGCATGGCCCAGTCTTGCTCTTGCTCCCATCTCTTATGGTGTGATGATCACCCCTAACGTTCTTAAAAATGGGAACCTTTGGCCTTCAACTCACTTGGGGGAGCTGGCATGGCTGATGTGCGAGCAGTGGAGACGTGGCGTAGTGGTATTGGCACTGGACTGGTAATCCACAGACCCAGGGTAGGCTCCAGGGATGCGGGTTCAAATCCCACCATGGCAGAAGGTGAAATTTGAATTAATTTAAAAATCTGGAGTTGAAAATCTAATGATGACCATGAAACCATTCTTTAAAAAAAAAAAAATCTGGTTCACGAAGGTCCTTGAGGGGAAGGAAATCTGCCATCCTTACCCGGTCTTGCCTACATGTGACTTGGGTGCTCTAATGTGGTTGGCTCTGAAATGGTCCGGCAAAACACTCAGTTCAAAGAGAATTAGAGATGGGCAGTAAATGCTGGCCCAGACACCCACATCCCCTGTACGAATAAAAAAAAAAATCCATCAATTCATTTGAATCATAGAATTTACAGTGCAGAAGGAGCCCATTCGGCCCATCAAGTCTGCACCGGCTCTTGGAAAGAGCACCCTACCCAAGCCCACACCATATGCCCATAACCCAGTAACCCCACCCAACACTAAGGGCAATTTTGGACACTCATGGCCAATCCACCTAACCAGCACATCTTTGGACTGTGGGAGGAAACCGGAGCACCGGGAGGAAACCCACGCACACACGGGGAGAACGTGCAGACTCCGCACAGACAGTGGCCCAAGCCGGAATCGAACCTGGGACCCTGGAGCTGTGAAGCAATTGTGCTAACCACTATGCTACCATGCTGCCCTTTGACAGCCTGTCCGTGATAGAGAAAGACTTGCCTTTCTACAGTGTCCTTTTCAACCTCCGTATTCTCAAAGGCACTTTGCAGCCAATGGTGTGTTGTAATGTAGGAAACACAACGGCCAGTTTTTACACAGCAAGTCCCCAGAAGAAAATCCTTTGGTATTGACCAGATAGTGGAATTGATTGAGGGATACGTATTGGTCAGGATGCCAGGGGCGAACTCATCTGCTCTTTATCTCTAACTAGCTATTTTCTTTTTCATTCAGTACGCTCCTGTCATCAAGCTTTACTTGTAATACTTTAGAGTCTGTCAAAGAGAAAGGAAGCAAGGCAGTCTTTTTATGCTGGCTGCTTCCCAGTAGGAGATGAGAACCCACAGGTACTGCAGACTCCTTCAATTGAGCAATTGGATTTGCTGGCCTTAAAGAAATGGAAGCCCCTTTAAACAGTGCTCTAACCGAGCGGCAGAATGATACCTTGAGCATTACATGGTACAATAAGGAACATATCTCCTGTGAGGAAAGTGGGTTCAAAGGGGGTATTATCTAAACCTTTAAAATGTTTTTTAAAAAGGCGGCATGTGGCGCAGTGGTTAGCACTGGGACTACGGCGCTGAGGACCCGGGTTCAAATCCCGGCCCAGGGTCACTGCCCGTGTGGAGTTTGCACATTCTCCCCGTGTCTGCGTGGGTTTCACCCCCACAACCCAAAGATGTGCAGGGTAGGTGGATTGGCCACGTTAAATTGCCCCTTCATTGGAAAATAAAATTGGGTGCTCTAAACTTTAAAAAAATGTTTAAAAGTAAGAACGAACATTTACACAGCTCCTAATTTCACTTTCCCCAAATGTCCCAAAACACAAGACTTGCTCTGGATTACTGTCTGAAATGCAGTCATGTTCACTACCCAGGTGAATACAGCAGCCATTTTGGGAATCACAATATCAAATAGATAGCAATGCGCTGAATGACTAGTTGAGCCTTTTTTAGTGAACAGCGATACTTGAGGCCGAAATATCGATGAAGACACTGATGGAACGCTTTGCTGTTCATGTCGCCATCCTGTCACCACTGGCACTTTACCAGCGGTGGAGTAGGTGAAGCACACCCGCTTCCCTTAAGCTAATTGAAGCTCTTACTGGCCAATTAATGGTCACTCAAGAGGCTCTTCCTGCTCCTCTTGGTATTTTACCAGAGGCAAACAGGCACTTCATCATGTGAAGAGACCCAGGCAGTATGCCTTGTATTATAACCTGCCTGCTTACCATTGGCTGGGGACTAATGACAATCCCACAATCCTGTGGGAGTATGAGCTTCCCCAATGAGGGGGGCGGAGAAACCATTAGTAAACTCCAAGTATAAATAAAGCTGGCCAGTTTGGAACCAGCAGGAAGGAGTGTGCAGCAAGGGAAGTTGCTGCTGCTGTTATATATATATGTTATTGTAAATAAATGTTATTACTTTGTATCCTTAACACTCGTGCTGGATTCTTCGTGGCCCTCACAAAACCTTGTACTCCAATAGGCTCACTGCAAGCTCAACGATGTGCCTCCTGATCAGACTCCCTGTGGCTCATAGAGTCATAGATGTTTACAGCATGGAAACAGGCCCTTCGGCCCAGCTTGTCCATGCCGCCCAGTTTCCATCACTAAGCAAGTCCCACTTGCCCGCATTTGGCCCATATCCCTCTATACCCACCCTGCCCATCTCACTGTCTAACTGTTTTTTTAAAGGAAAAAAATGTACCCGCCTCTACCACTGCTTCTGGCATTTCTTTCCAGATGCTCACCACCCCCTGTGTGAAGAAATTTCCCCTCTGGTCTCTTTTGTATCTCTCCCCTCTCACCTTAAACCTATGCCCTCCAATTCTAGACTCCTCTATCTTTGGGAAAAGATGCCGACTATCTACCCTATCTATGCTCCTCATCATTTTATAAACCTCTATAAAATCACCCCGAAGCCTCCTATGATCTTTGGATGAGGCGTCCTGCCTCGGACAAATGGGATTAATTGCCTGGTCAACATAAAATTCAGGCGGGGCTTCCATGACCAGCCCATAAAACCCCAGAACTTTCAGGAATGAAATTAGGAAATACTTATGCAACACAAATGGTGATGAAGATGTGGAACGCTCCTCCCCAAAAGGCAATTGTTGCTCGATCAATTTTTAATTTTAAAACTGACATTGATCGTTTTTTGTTAGCCAATAGTATCAAGGCATGTGGGGAAAAAGGTGGGTTAATGGTGTCAGGTCGCAGGTCAACCATGATCTCATTGGATGACAGAACAGAGGCTAAAAATGGCCTCCTCCTTCCCTCTCCAAATGTGACCAGTGATCTAGGCAGCACGGCTACAAAACAATAAGCTATGCGCACAACTAGAAATGAGAAGGATTCCTCTGTATTCTAGAAAATGCGAGAAACGGTCACTCGGTAACACAGAACTTGAATGTTGCTGGAA
Source organism: Scyliorhinus torazame (assembly GCF_047496885.1). Taxonomy (NCBI): domain Eukaryota; kingdom Metazoa; phylum Chordata; class Chondrichthyes; order Carcharhiniformes; family Scyliorhinidae; genus Scyliorhinus; species Scyliorhinus torazame. Next base: position 384,116,889 of record NC_092708.1, read on the forward strand.
CGAGAGACTTGTTGCCGAAGCTTTTTGTCTTGCACTCATCAGGACACATGCAAGAATGCCAAATTTCAAAACAATCATAACAGTTTGTCCTGGAGAAGAAAAGGGTGATGGTTGGGTGATGAGCAGGACGAGTTGCCATTAAGCTTCAACAGCACATGTCCACAGCAATATGCTGGAAATACACTGCAAGCTGATCAGCATCGAAGAAAGATTGATATTTCAGGTGAAGGAAACTAGGACGATCCGGTACTTAAGAACAACAGCTGGTGTAAGTGATGCAGTATGGAGAGAGGCAGGTTCTTGAGGGACTTAGCAATGAATAAGGGCAGTTTGAAACTTACCTTTGCTGCTGGGAGCAGAGAGAATTGTCTTTCACTCCCAGAGATATACAATAATGGGACCAAGATAAATATATTTGAAAAGTATTGTCTCATTTTCTGTTTGATTGCAGAGGCTTCAATGGTACTGTTCCTGCGATGTGCTGGCAATGCTGAATGTTTCGCAGCTAACACATCATTTTATTGAATGTGTTGAATACAGTTTTTAAAATACTCATCAGGCAATATATCTCACAGTAATACTGCTATTAATATCCCTCCTGTGAACAAGCAGATAGAGGGTGACCACTCAGTCCTGTATGCTCCCTGCTGACAGTAATGTGATGTTTAGCTCCTGTACTGCAGATCTACACTTGTATCATGGAGCACCGAGGGCTACCAATGAGGCATTATACTGGAGTGGGGACTGACAAAACGGGGGTGCCTTGAAGGGTAGAATTGAAGAACAGTCTTATTTTATATATTCAAATGGTTTGGTAAGATTGATACAGAGAAACAATTTCCTCCAATGTCAGAATTAAGAATGGGGTGACATATTGTTAACAATGAGGGTTGAGCCACTTAGAAAGGAAACCAGGAAGCACTTCTATTTATGTTAACTGAAGTAGAAATCTGCATTCCTCTCTCTCATGAAGCTTTGGACGATGGGGGAACGTTGGAGCTTTTAAGATGAGGTCAAAATAATTTTGTTAGTTATAGAACATAGAACATACAGTGCAGAAGGAGGCCATTCGGCCCATCGAGTCTGCATCGACCCACTTAAGCCCTCACTTCCACCCTATCCCACGAACCCAATAACCCCTCCTAACATTTTTGGACACAAAGGGCAATTTATCATGGCCAATCCGCCTAACCTGCACAGCTTTGGACTATGGGAGGAAACTGGAGCACCCGGAGGAAACCCACGCACACACGGGGAGAACGTGCAGACTCCACACAGACAGTGACACAGCAGGGAATCGAACCTGGGACCCTGGAGCTGTAAAGCCACAGTGCTAACCACTATGCTACCATGTTAGGTATCGAGGAATTTCTAAATCTCCCATTCCTAACTCGCCACACTCTTCACACAGACAAACAAACAACACCAAGGGGAAAGGGTGGTTGAAAGGAAAAGAAAAATAAAAGGATAAAGGTCTCTGATGCACTTAGACAACATCCAGTCAATGTCTTTCTGAAGTTCAGGCATTTGGTTCGGTACTTCTTCCTTCTAGGCTTGAGATGGTTTTCTCTGGCAAGGTTTCTGCCTTCTCTGCAGACTCAGCATCATTTCAGGTTCACAGCAAAGGGTGTGCTAGTCACTCACTGCTTTCAGTATGACAGTGAAGTTCTTCAGCAAGCAGGAGAGAGTGAGAGAGAGAGAGAGTTTCTTTCACTTCCAAGGTCTAAACACTTCTGCTAAGTTCTCTCAGAAAGCACCACACAGGAAACAATCACTGACCGTTGTCAGGCAGAATACTATCTCTGGCCAACCCAGAGATTGTCAGTCAGCCAATTGAACAGGGTCCCTCCAAAGCTGTTCCCTAAGAGCCACTCGGTGCCGAGAAGTGGGAACAAAGGAAATAACAGGAAGGACTCTTACACTGCCCTTCATCTCAGCTCCATTTTCCTGTCTGTCTCCTCCTCAAATTTACTCAATACCCCGGCATCCACCGCACCGGGGGAGTGAATTCCACCGATTCACGACCCTTTGAGAGAGGACGGGCGGGATTCTCCCAACGGGCAGCTAAGTGCCGACACTGGAGTAAAAATGGGAGTTTTATTCCGGCGTTGGCACCCGTTCCGGGACCCCATTCTGCGGCCCACATGGGGCGAGGACGGCGCTGGAGCCGATCCCGACCTGAACCCGGCGCCGCGGGGTCCGCGCATGCGCAATTGGGCCGGCGCAAACTAGCGCATGCGCAGTGGTCTTCTTCCCCACGCCGGCCCCGACGCCAAATGGCGCAGGGCTACAGGAGCCGACGCGGAGGACAGAGAAGCCGGCCCGCTGATCGGTGGCCCCGGTCACGGGCCAGGGTACTACGGAGGGCCGCCCCCCGGGGTCGGACCCCCCACCCCCACAGGCCGCCCCCGGCCCCTTCAACGCCGAGGTCCCGCCGGCTCAGTGGATGTTAGATGGCGCCGGCAGGACTCGGCTTTTTGTTGACGGCCGCTCGGCCCATCCGGGCCGGAGAATCGGTGCATACCCTGACCAGCGCCGCGCCGATCACGCCGGCGCCGATTCTCCGCACTGCGGAGAATTGCGTCCCAGCGTCGGGGGCGGCGTGGAACGATTCGCGTGCCGGGAGGTCGGAGAATTCCGCCCGTCATTTCTCCTCATCTCTGTTTTAAATCTGCTGCCCCTCATCCTCAAATTATGACCTCTCGTCCTAGATTGCCCCACAAGAGGAAACACCCTCTCTATGTCTACTTTGTCAATCCCCTCTATCATCTTATACAGCTCGATTAAATCTCCTTGCATTCTTCGAAAATCTAGAATATCGGCCTAACCTGCTCAATCTCTCTTCATAATATACAAACCCTCACCTCTGGAATCAATCCAGTGACCCTCCTCTGAACTCCCCCCCCCCCCCCCCCCCCCCCCCCCCCACAGGCCGCCTCAAGTAAGGGAACCAAAACTGTACACCGTACTCCAGGTGCGGTCTTACTCATACCTTGTACAGATGCAGCAACTCTTCAGTACTTTTCTGCTCTATTTCGTAAGCAATAAATGCCGAAATTCCATTTGCCTTCCTTCCAACTGCTGTGCCGGCGATTCATGCACGAGGTCACCCGGAAACCTCGGGGCCAAAGCGCTCTGATGTTTCTTTCCATTTCGATAATAAGTAGCCTTTCCATTCTTCCGACCAAACTGGATGACCTCAGACTTATCCACTTCTGAGTGCCGCCTCAGCATAGCCAGAGATCAGTTGCAGAAGCAGCGTTCTGGGTACTAATGAGGTTACCGACTGTTGACACTCTGCACTTACCTGATTCCCCAACGTGGTAAATGCAAAACCAGACAGACTGCCTTCTTTTCGGACCCCAGGTCTCCAGAGCTGCAGACAGAGCATCGTTCATGGAAGCTATGGTTTGGGCTTCAGCCAGTGGTTGCTCCACCAAGGTGCCAGCCTTGGCGCAGCGGGCAGCACTCTCTCAGCCGACAAGGCCGTGGGTTCAAGTCCCATTCCGCGGGGCTGAGAACGCAATTCACGCCGGGGCTGCGGCGCAGTGCTGAGGGAGTGCAGCACGGGTTGGAAGTGACGACCTTCAGATGCTACGCTAAAACCTCGGCCCATCCTCATTCTCGATATTCCTGGCACAATTTTCAGAAACGGTAGGTGGCACGGCCGATTCTTCACCCACCCCCCCCCCCCCCCCCCGCCTCAGCCAACCACATTGAAACAGATTATCTGCTCATTTTTGTAATTACTGCTTGTGGGATCTCGCTGTGCCACACTTCGAAAGTGCTCCTTCGATGGGTGTGAACGGCTTTGGGACATGTGAAGCTATGAAAGGCGCTGTGCAAATGCAAGTGTCTCTTGATTTCAGGCCTTAAAATGGTGCTGTGCAGCTCGGCTGAGCAACTGCATCACCCTGCACGGGTGCAACCTGTGGACGGACATTCCCCATCCTGTGCAAGTTAGAGAGAATCCTCCCAAATAATCGTTTGAGCCTGTGAAATTAATCTGCATGAATAGACGAGGGTTGCAAGGTCTGAAAAGTTGCTCCATGCAGCCAGTTTTGGTCTCGACGTTTAAGAAAGGACATCCTCGCAAAGGAGACGGCACAGCCAAGGTTCACTAAATTGACCCCTGGGACGAGAGGGGTTGTCCTATGATGAGAGGCTGGATACATTGGGCCTATATTATCCGGAGGTTTGAAGGACGAGAGGTGATTCAATTGAAATGTACAAGATTCTGAGGGTGGTTTGATTGGGTGGACGCAAAGAGATTGTTCCCCCCTGGTCGGGGAATCTGAAAAGCGCGGGGGGGGGGGGGGGCCTTGGGTTAAAGGGGCCAATCATTTAGGTCTGAGTTGAAGAGAAATTGCTTCATTCAAAGGATAGCGAATCTTCAGAATTCTCTATCCCAAAGTATTGCGGACGCTCCACCATTAGAGTTGCCAACTGTGACCAAATGTATTCCTGGAGGTTTCATCACACGACTTTGCCCCGACGCTCCAGCCATTAGTCAGCCAACACACCCATCCTTGTGACCACTGCCTTCCTCCCCCAATTAGAAAGCAAAAAGCCTCAGTACCTGTTTGGATGATGTTCGACTGTCAGCCCAACAGCCATTTTTTCCCCCTATGCATTCAAAGGAAATGACAAAAAAAAATGTTCTAATATCCCAATGATTTTTCTCCAGGGCGGCACGTAGTAGTGTCCCAGAGATTGATCTTCAATTCCTGGAGATTCCAGACCAATCCTGGAGGGTTACCCGTGATTCATGCACATGGAACCCCCACATCCCTTTGCGCTGCAGTTTTGCTCAATGTAAATAATATTCTGCTCCTTTATTCTTCCTACTGAAGTGCATTACTTCACATTTTCCGATATTGTATTCCATGCACCAAGTTTTTGCCCTGTCTAAATTCCTCTGTAGACTTTTGAAACGTGATTTAACGGATAAAAAAACAGAGTGCCATTTTGGGCGCGTATAGAAGGGTGTGTGAGCTTGCAATGCCGAGAATGGCCCACTAACGGGACTCTGTTTTTTATATGGCCTCGGTGAGGAATGCCCCGCCGAGGCCCCACTTAGCTTATTCACCATTTAAAAAAGTTGCCCTGCTCCTTTGGACTCCCCACCGTGGCCTCCGGACTCCCCAACTCCACAACTTACATTTTCGGGCATCCTTGAGCCCCCTCTCGCCTCACCTCTTGAAGGCACCCCAGGCCCGATGCCTCGCAAGGACAGCCTGCCACCCTAGCAGCTCGCCTGCCAATGTGGCAGTGCCACCAGGGCACTCTGGTAGTGCCAGAGTGTCCCTGCCAAGATGCCCATGTAACAGTACCAAGGTAACAGGCTGGCAAGGTGCCCAGGTGCCACCCTACCCAGAGACCAACCATGCGTGTGCTCTGATGGCCTGGGAGATCCCCCACCCACCCCTCTCATGTGCCGTTCGCCTGGTCCAAACGGCGAAGTCTCCCAGGCACGAGTGTTCATTCCTGGGCCTTGGAATAATCGGGCACCAATATATTTAATAAGCCTAATGGCTCTCTTAAATATATAAACCTGGATCTCGCTCAGCGAATGGCAAGATCCAGATCGCGACATCTCGTGACATCACACTCGATCCCAAGCGTCACTGAGTCGGCGGGATGAGGCCGTTCAATCGGGCCTGCTGTGTCACCACTTGCCCCCTCCCCACCTATTTTTGTATCATCTGCAAACGTACCAATGGTGCATTCACTTCCTTTGTCCAAGTCATTAAGAAGAAGGCAGAGAGGTGACTTGATCTAGGTGTGCAAGGTGATGATGGCATGGATAGAGTGGATAGTTAGAGACTTTTCCCCAGGGCAGAAATGGCTGTCACGAGGGGAGATAGTTTTAAAGTGATTGGAGGAAGGTATAGGGGAGATGTCAGAGGTAGGTTCTTTACACAGAGAGTGGTGGGTGTGTGGAATGCACTGCCAGCAGAGGTGGGGAATCAGAGTCATTGGGGACATTTAAGCGACTCTTGGACAGGCACATGGACAGCAGTAAATTGAAGGGGTGTAGGTGAGGTTGATCTTAGATTAGGATAAATGGTCGGCACAACATCGTGGGCCGAAAGGCCTGTACTGTGCTGTACTGTTCTATGTTCTATATATTCGCATAAAGAACGATTAAGGTATAAATACTTGAGGGAAACCTTGCACAGCTCTGGGGAAAAGAGCAGGGCAGTGGGTCTCATTGGATAGCTTTAGCCAGCTGGTATTAGCATGATTCTAATGTGTAGCAAGGGCCCTGGAAGATAAGGCTCTGAAGTAATGGGCACATAGGACCTAAGAGCTGAAGTAGGCTGCATGGCACTTCTCGCCTTTTCCACCATTCGATAAGACGATGGCTGATCTGATGTGGTCTCAAATCCACTTCCCTGACCCTAACTCTAACCCTTGTCAGTTAAAAACCTGTCTGCCTGAAATAAATTCACGGACCCGGCCTCTACTGCTCTCTGGTGAAGACAATTCTGCAGAATAACACCCCCCTGAGAGAAAACATTTCTCTCCACCTCCAGCTTAAACGACAGACTTCTTGGGCGTCATTCTCCGACCCCCCGCCGGGTTGGAGAATGGCCGTTGGCCGCCGTGAATCCCGCCCCCGCCCCCGCCGAAGTCTCCGGTACCGGAGATTGGGCGGGGGCGGGAATCGGGCCGCGCCGGTTGGCGGGACCCCCCGCTCAATTCTTCGGCCCGGATGGGCCGAAGTCCCGCCCAGGAATTGCCTGTCCCACCGGCAAAAATCAAAGCTGGTATTTACCGGCGGGACAAGGCGGCGTGGGCGGGCTCCGGGGTCCTGGGGGGGCGCGGGGCGATCTGACCTCGGGGGGTGCCCCCACGGTGGCCTGGCCTGCGATCGGGGCCCACCGATCCGCGGGCGGGCCTGTGCCGTGGGGGCACTCTTTCCCTTCCGCCTCCACCACGGCCTCCACCATGGCGGAGGCGGAAGAGACTCTCCCCACTGCGCATGCGCGGGAAACTGTCGGCGGCCGCTGACGCTCCCGCGCATGCGCCGCATTTCCGCGCCAGCTGGCGGGGCAACAAACGCCATTTCCGCCAGCTGGCGGGGCGGAAATCCCTCCGCCGCCGGCCTAGCCCCTCAATGTTGGGGCTCGGCCCCCAAAGATGCGGAGCTTTCCGCACCTTTGGGCCGGCGCGATGCCCGTCTGATTGGCGCCGTTTTTGGCGGCAGTCGGCGGACATCGCGCCGTTTCGGGAGAATTTCGCCCCTTATTCTTAAACTATGTCCCCTGGGTTCTAGTCTCTCCCACAAGGTATCCACCCTGCCAAGTCCCCTCAGGAACTTATATGAGATCAATGAGATATTCAATAACATCACCTCTCATTCTCCTAAACTCCAATGGGTACAGGCCCAGCCTGTTCAATCTTTCTTCATAAGATAATCGCTCACCCCAGGAATAAATCACTTGAACGTTCTCTGTGCACCTTTATCTTTTCTTTCAAATCTGCAGACCAAAACTGCGCACTGCATTCCAGGGGCGGAATTCTCCGCCCCCCCCCCCCCCCCCCCCCCCCCCCTCGCCGATTTCGTAATCAGCGATCGTGTGGGGAATCCCTTTTAACGACCGAATCGGGGGGTGGCGCCTGTTTTCGGATGCTTCCCCCCCCCCCCCCCCTCAAAACGGCGTCATGTGCCGCCCGCCGTCGGGACGGTCTCCGCCCCCTATGGGCCAGCTTCCCGACCGCGCGGGGGACATGTGGTCTCAGCGGTCGGGAACCCGGCGTGGCGGCTGCGGACTTCGTCCGGCCCCGCTAACAGTCGGGCGGGAGTGTGCTGCTGGCTGGGGGTGGCTTCGGCGAGGGCTAGGGGGGGGGGACTGGTGGGGGGGGGGGGGGTGCGAGGGGGTGCCTAGGGGAGCACTATCTGGCAGGTCGGGTCCATGTGCAGCTGCGCCATGTTGTACGGCACGACTGGCCAAGGACCCGGCAATTCTCCAGGCGCTTATATTGGGGAGGACGTGCGTTTTACGTGGCGCGGCTGCTAGTCCCTCACCGGTCAGAGGATCGAAGCTGAGGCAGTGCCCATTTTTCCCACATATATCACCACGGATCATCCGGACATAGCCCCAAAATGGTCGAATCCAGCCCCAGATGTGGTCTCACCAAGGCCCTGTACAGCTGCAGTGAAACGTCTTGGGCTGGAGTCTCCGATTTTGGGGCAGTGTCCGGAGGATCCATGGCATTTTACGTGGGAAAAATTGGCGAGGCGGCCGGGAACTCGACCCATCAGAGGCAGAGCTTCGGCGGAGGGCCGAACGGCATGCGGCGTGCTCCTCGATGATGCCATTTTGGAGGGGGCAGTGCCCCCGATTTCATCATAAAAAGCGATTCTCCGCCCGATCGCAGATTACAGGATCGGGGAACGGAGAATCCCGCCTCTTATATTCCACTCCGCTTGCAATAATCGCTCACATTCCAAGTCATTCAAGTGAGTTGCAAATGTGGGTTTCTGGGGAAGAATAGTCTCCTTCATTCCGAGCCTGGTTCGGGAGGAGTGAAGCACGAAAGGGCTCCGAGGGTCATATTTGTTTCATGACTGCCACCCCTATGTACAGGCAGGATAGACTGTGCCCGCTTCCTCTGCACTGTTCCACTGGCAATGCCACTTTAAATGCTTTGGTTCTAAAGGGACCACACGAGTCGTTAATCCTTATTCAGTAAAATGGTAGCCTAGAATACACCCCCTTTAGCTTCAATATTGATTTCAGATCCTGACTGTTACAGAATTTGTTTCTAGGATTCTGTATTTTGTCCAATAGTTCAGCTGCTTTTGATAATGTCATTTTTCATTTAAAAAGCCTTTAGCCCATTCCAAGTGCCTCGCCACCTGTAATGGTTACTCAAAGTACCGCTGCATCTTTGCCGATCTCTCTGCATTAGTCATGCTCCTGGGGTGTACTGGATTCAGTGCAAGTTTACTTTACCTAGCTCGAAGTCAGGCCCCACAACGAAGTATGAAGCCTTCAGCTGGGAAGGTGTAATGACCTCCAATTCGCATTATTGGTTGGCCAATTGGAGTATGAGCTCCCTCAATGATAGCTCATTGAGGGGGCCCATATAAGCACCTGTGTAGGCTTTGTGAACCAGTCTTAAGTTGGCTGGAATGCTAGCAGCACTGTTTGGAGCTGGTCTTGGATATAGTTATTGCAAATAAATACTGGTGTAGTGACGGTACCCCTGCCTCCTGTGGATTATTGTAGAATGTGTATCTGTAATCGGGGCAGCACGGTGGCGCAGTGAGTAGCATTGATGCCTCACGGCGCTGAGGTCCCAGGTTCGATCCCGGCTCTGGGTCACTGTCTGTGTGGAGTTTGCACATTCTCCTCGTGTTTGCTTGGGTTTCGCACGTCTTTCGGGACTTGTGGGAGGAAACCGGAGCAGCCGGAGGAAACCCACGCAGACACAGAGAACGCGCAGACTCTGCACAGACAGAGACCCAAGCCGGGAATCGAACTTGGGACCCAAGCGCTGTGAAGCAACAGTGCTAACCACTGTGCTACCGCGCCGCATTGTTTGGGGGTTTGGGTTGCTGCTGGCGAGGGTGGTGAAGTCGACCGAGCCCTTAAATTAGAGTGTGTGAAATAAATGAATCAGCAGCAGGCATTGCCATTTTAAGACAGGCAGGGTGTGCTGCGACCTAGTTGAGTAGACAGTGCCAGTGATATTTAAATCCATCACTTGCCTCTTAGAACCAAATTAGCAATGCAAAGTGACCCAAGGCGCACCGACATCTGAGGGCTCCAATTTGGCTTCAGATTTAGAAAGAGTTTCACTGGTAATAAAGGTGCCAGTGGGGGTTCACCGTGGTGTTTGATACTAAGGGCAAGAAAGGGATAAAAAGAAGGGGGAAATTATTTCTCTTTGATCTGAAGGAGAAGTGATTTTTCTTATCTTCTATAAAGATGAAAGGAGCAATTTTAACGCATTCCCCTTCCTGGCTTCACTTGAACACGAGACGTCAAGGAGGAGAAGCATTGCCTTGTCAGATGTGGGGGTGCGTTTTAAGCCAGGGTTCGCCCAATGTCAAAACTGTACAGTTTCTTGTGGTAAGGCTGGTGGGACACTGGAATCTAGCTGCTAAACTCCATCGTCAGCTTTACTCTCACAATTTTTCTGCGATTCCATCTTAGGTAAGGGATGACACTTGTATGTTAAGGTGTAGAATGATGTAGCACAGGAGGATTTGAGCCATCATGACTGTGGTATTCTTTGTGGTTCAGATGCTAGGATGGTTGGCGTAGTGTTCACAATGACCACAACTAGCTTTTGTATCAAACAAAGCTAAAGATTCATTTACACTACTTAATTGAATTCGACTCTTACTTCTATATAATAAACAGTTGACAATAAATATACAATCTACACTCCTCTACCGCTAATCTCTACACTACTACAATAACTATGATCTGCTCTCACTCACACTAGCTTTCCGACAGTTTATCTCCTAGCCTTCTCCTCAGCACGCTCCCAGAAGGCTTAGCATCGATGCTTTATATAGTTCTGCATCAAGCTCCCTCTAGTGGTTGATTCAGTAATAGCATTAACCCTTACAGTTCTGTGCATTTCTCACAATGTTTCAATGGCTGTGCCAGGTCTTGGTAAAGATTTACGCAATGAGCCTGACTCCCTGTCCCACCCTCACCCCACGCTCTCCTGATAGTTACTGTTGAACTGCTCCCCCCCCCCCCCCCCACATCACCTTGTCAAATAGTGCATTCCACTGCATGAGAGTCAATTTGCGCTCGCCACATCCAGCGGTACACAAGTGGGAAAGGTGTGGGGTGGGCGTGGTGGGAGAACCCAGGAAATCAATCCCGAATCCGTACAGCTGGATCTGGATCTTTGCTACCTTAATATCGACGGTGATTTTCCCCGGCGTGCCAGCGAGAATTAGTCTTGTTGTAGACGGGCCATAACTTTATTGAAATACTGGAATGAAGTCCAGTGCATTGACTCTGTGTTGTGGGGGGAAGCCAGCTGTGGATGTGTGCTGACCCACGGACAGCCAGCCTGGGGATGGCACTGCCAATGGCTTTCAGGTTTACCTCATGCCTTGAGTTTTGTTCCCCTGCCCTCCCCCTTGCAGACAACCAGGGGGCCATCTTCTATACCAACCAGCAAATATTAAAGGAGTGGCTGATGTACCACAAGTGGATAGCACTGTGGCTTCACAGCGCCAGGGTCCGAGGTTCGATTCCCCGCTGGGTCACTGTCTGTGTGGTGTCTGCACGTTCCCCCCGTGTCTGCGTGGGTTTCCTCCGGGTGCTCCGGTTTCCTCCCACAGCCCAAAGATGTGCAGGTTAGGTGGATTGGCCATGATAAATTGCCCTTAGTGACCAAAAAGGTTAGGAGAGGTTAGTGGGTTACGGGGATAGGTTGGAAGTGGGGAAGTGGGTCGGTGCAGACTCGATGGGCCGAATGGCCTCCTTCTGCACTGTATGTTCTATGATGCACAGGACAGCATGGCCCGGAGTTGAATTCATTCAAAATGGTAATGGGTTTTGATAGTCAGTCAAGAGCGACTGTTTCCACTGGCCGAGGGTCGGTAACTGGATGACTCAGATTGAAGTTAATAAGCGGAAATAAAATGGTGGGCAGCACGGTAGCATAGTGGTTAGCACAGTTGCTTCACAGCTTCAGGGTCCCAGGTTCGATTCCGTGCTGGGTCACTGGCTGTGCGGAGTCTGCACTTTCTCCCCGTGTCTGCCTGGGTTTCCTCCGGGTGCTCCGGTTTCCTCCCACAAGTTCCGAAAGACGTGCAGGGTAGGTGGATTGGCCATGATAAATTGCCCTTAGTGTCCCAAAAAAAGGTTAGGAGGGCTTAGGGAGGAAGTGAGGGTTTAAGTGGGTTGGTGCAGGCTCGATGGGCCGAATGGCCTCCTTCTGCACTGTATGTTCCATGTCGGTACAGCGATGAGACAACTTTCCTTTTTGCTCAGCGAGGTGTTCGGATCCGGACTGATAGGCAGAGGAACATTCAAAAAGTTAATGAGAGGGAAAATATCACAGGTCTGTGGGGAAAGAGCAAGGGGAATGGGGCCAATTTTTCTAAAGCGATAGAACTGAGGTGATGGGCTGAATGGCCACCTCCCGTGCTGTCTGGTTCAACGATAGCAAAGAAAGGAATATCATAGCGGGTACATCAAACACTCCTCCAACAGGAACCCCTGGACAGATACATACGAATTAGGAGCCCCTCGAACCTGCTCCGCCATCCAATAGGATATTGACTGATCTGCTGTGACTTCAGCCCCGCCTTCCTGCCTATCCCCGATAACCTTTCACTGCCTTGTGAAGCCCTAGCCACATGCGAGGTATAAATGAGGACCGTTATTCTGTCCTCATGAGTCTCCACCTCAGCAAAAAGGTTCGCCTTTCCCGTGTCTGGGGAAAGAAATACCATCGGAATATAGACACCTGGGACCTAGAAGCTGGAGTTGGTCACTTAGCCAGTCGAGACTGTGCCGCCATTCAGTAAGTCCATGATCTGGTTCTGGTCACAGTCCCACCTTCCTCTCTGTCTCTGTAACCCATGAGTTTATGCAAAGATCACAGGGTGTTAGCATGCAGGTACAGCAAGTTGGAAAGGCAGGCGAGATGTTGACCGTTGGCCTTTATTTCAAGGGGATTGCAGAACAATAAAGAAGTGTTGCTACGGCTGCACGGGGTTTTGGTGAGGTCACGTCTGGAATACTGTGTGTAGTTTCAGACGCACAAAGGGATATATTTGCATTAGAGCTGGTCCAGCGAAGGTTCACTAAATTGATCCCTGGGGGGGGGGATTATCCTATAATGAGAGGCTGAGTAAATTGGGTTTATATTCTCTGGGGTTTCGAAGAATGAGAGGCGATTGCATGGAAACCGCAAAGAATCTGTAGGGGTTTGACAGGGTGGACACGGAGAGATTCTTCCTGTAATTCAGGGAATTTAAAACACGGGGGCATTGTGTCAAGATAAGGGCCGATCATTTAGAAACATAGGACTTAGGAGTATGAGGAGGCCATTCGGCCCTTCGAGCCTGCTCCGCCATTCATTATGATCATGGCTGATCATGCAACTCAGTAGCCTGTTCCTGCTCTCCACCACCCACCCCCCCCCATATCCTTTGTTCCCTTTAGCCCAAGACCTGTACCTAACGCCTTCTTGAAAACAGTTTTGGCCTTAATTGCTTTCTGCGGTAGCGAGTTTCACACGCTCACATTCTCTGGGTGAAGAGATTTCTCCTCATCTCAGTCCCAAATGGTCTACTCTGTACCCTTAGACTGTGACCCCCTTGTGGTAAACCACTGTAGTGTACAATATGTGTATTGTGGTAAACGGCTACTGTATTATATGTAATGTGGTAAACCGCTGCCCGATGGCTCCGCCTCCCCTCGGGCCCGGTATAAAGGTGGCTGGTCTCTGCCTCCGATCCAGTTCGGGATCAGAGGCCAGGAGGCTTTCTGTTTAGTTTATTAAAGCCTCAGTTACATTCACTACTCGTCGTATGTTCATTGATGGCACATGACCCCTGGTTCTGGACACTCCCACTCGGCAACATCCTACCTCCATCTACTCTGTCCAGTCCTGTTAGACGTTTCTCAGTTTCTATGAGATCCGCCCCCCTCATTCTTCTAAACTCCAGCAAATATAATCCTAACTGGCTCCATCTCTCCTCATACGTAAGTCCCGCCGTCCCAGGAATCAGTCTGGTAAACCTTCGCGGCACTCCCTCCAGAGCAAGAACACCCTTCCTCAGATAAGGAGGTCAAAACTGCGCACAATATTCCAGGTGTGGCCTCACCAGGGCCCTGTATAATTGCAGCAAGACATCCCTGCTCCTGTACACAGTCCTCAGAGGACTGAGGCGAGGAGAAATTCCTCCACGAGGTGGGCTGGGAATCTTTGGAATTCGCCCTCCTGGAGGGCTGTGGACTATTGAATGAATCTAAGGCAGTGGGATGGACAGGTTTGTGGTCTCTCAGGAAATTAAGGGCTTCGGGGGGCAGAGAAGGAAAATGGAGTTTCAAGACCAGCCATGATCGTATTGAATGGTGGAGCAAGGTTCGGAGGGCCGAATGGCCTCCTATCTCTTACGTTCCTGTGATCAAAGGTCAGTCGAACCCAGCCTGGAAGAATTTCAATGGCCCAGGGAAGAGGATTCCACGGACTGACGGTCAGCTGAGAGAAATATTCCTCATCGCCCCTTTCCAAAAGGGGAGACCTCTTATATTCAAACCGTACAGGCGAAGTCGTGTTTTATTTTGAAAGATTAATTTTTAAAACATTGTTTTCCGCCCTTGTGCTGAAAGGTTTGGCGCGGGCGAGAAGGGGACTGATATTTGCTCCGCCGGTAGAGAATTGCGTGCAGTCCCAGCAGCCTCTTTCAATGCAGTCGATAAAAGCAGTGGGGCTGCCTGTCCGCATAACACGGAGCTATTGTGAGGGAGAAGTGTCGGCCGCTTTCAGTTGAACGGCTTGGAACAATCATCAGCAGAAAGAGCACTGTCACGGATCAGCGGAGAAAGTGATTTGACAGCAAGGAGGCTTAAGGGAATATCATGGGGGTGGTTGCTGCGGTGGGCGGGAGGGGGAGGCGGTGAGGGAGGGGGTGGTGGCGCGGTAGAGAAAAGCAAAAGCTGCCGCTGTTCGATGAAATCATAAATGGCCAATTCGCAGTTCACTCAGCTGGAAGAGGGGCACTGGAGAATCGGGCAGTGCCTCATCTCAACCTTTTCACCGGCGCACAGGCTACGTGGCAGATAACTGGGGACAGGGATGGAATGAAATGAAATGAAAATCGCTTATTGTCACAAGTAGGCTTCAAAAAATGAAGTTACTGTGAAAAGTCCCTAGTCGCCACATTCTGGCGCCTGTTCGGGGAGGCTGTTACGGGAATTGAGCCGTGCTGCTGGCCTGCCTTGGTCTGCTTTCAAAGCCGGCGATTTAGCCCTGTGCTAAAAGGAAGGATTCAAAGACTCTCCTCGTAGTCCGGCCGCCACGTTAATCTGTAGTCGCGAGGTTCAGGCGCCCGTGATACAACTTTCCCTTTATTCACTGTGGCGTCGTCGAATCCAGATGACTTATTTCCGACACCCTTTCCCCACCCCCACCAATCACCCACGAATTCCAAATCGGCCCCCGATTTGGTTTGGGGAAGTCTCAATCTCGCGTTTATGTGAAAGTATGCGGAGACATTCCACCACATCGCACTTGGAGGACTGGGCACAGTTGTGGCTTCCACTTTTGCAAAGAAGAGGCAGTGACGAAGGTCCATTGATGTTGGTGAGGATGATACCAGAAGGGAGAAGTTATAACGATCACGATAGAGTGACGAGGCTGGCCCTGTTCTATCCCTCCAGAAATGAGAAGGCTGATGGGTGACCCGAGTTTAACATCATGCAAGAGTAGACTTGATTTAGAATCATAGAATTTACAGTGCAGAAGGAGGCCATTCGGCCCATCGAGTCTACACCCCTGAAAGAGCACCCTACCTAAACCCACACCTCCACCCTATCCCTGCAACCCTACAACCCCACCTAACCTTTGGACACTACGGGGCGATTTAGCGTGACCAATCCACCTAACATGCACATCGTTGGATTTGATTTTTCATGGGTGTCGTTGCCTTTGCTGCCCATTCCTAACTGCCCTGGAACTGAGCGGCTTGCCAAGCCATTTCAGAAGGGGAGGAGCCCAGCGACATTGCCACTACCCCCTTGAGAGAGCGAAGACGCTTCAACTTGTGGAGTAGACCGAAACTAGGGGCTTTAAAGAAAAGGTAACCACTGTGAGAATTCAGGACAAACCTCTTTACTCAGATAGTGGTTAGAATAAGGAACTCACGACCACAAGTTACAGTTTGGATGAATACTTTGCTGGTCACCTTTTTGACAATCAAGTTTACACCAAGCCATCCTTTTTCTGCTGTATGAGTTGAGAGATAGTACATTCCTTCCTGAATGCGTATCCATCAACCATAGTCAAGCCCTGCTCCACGACCTTTGCTTGTGCTGCTTGGAGACCCCCGTTGAGTTGCGTCCAAGAATAATCCTTTAGCTCCATAAGGGGTGGCAGTGTTCCGAAGGCTAGCACGGTGAATAGTAAACATGATACAAGACCATAAGACCATAAGGATCGAGACTACTGTGCCATTCAATGAGACCATGACTGATCTGATGTGATAATCCTCAACTCCACTTTCCCGCCTTATCCCCATAACCCTTGATTCCCTTAATGATTAACTATCTGCCTAACTCAGCCTTGAACATACTTAATGACGCAGCCTCTGCAGCTCTCTGCGGTAAAGAATGCCACATATTCATCAGCCTCTGAGAGAAGAAATTCCTCCTCATCTCTGTCTTTGTAGGACCAGAGGGTGACACCGATTATGCCCTCTGGTCCTATATTCTCCGACAAGGGGAAACAACCTCTCAGCATCTACCCTGTCAAGCCCCCTGAGAATGGTATATGTCTCAATAAGGTCGTCTCTCATTCTTCTAAACTCCAATGAGGACAGGCCCAACCTACTCAATCTCTCCTCATAAGAAAATCCCTCCATACCTGGGATCGACCGAGTGAACCTTCTCTGGACTGCCTCCAATGCCAGTGTATCTTTCCTTAGATAAAGGGACCACAACTGCTCACAGTATCCCAGGTGTGGAATAACTAGTGCCTTGTATAGTTGTAGCAAGACTTCCCTATTTTTATACTCCACCCCCCCCCCCCATTTTTATACACCATTCCCCTTGAAATAAAGGCCAACATTCCATTGGCCTTCCCAACTACCTGCTGAACTTGCATGCCAGCCTTTTGTGATTTGTGCACCCCTCTGAACTGCAGCTTTCTGCAGACTCTCTCCATTTAAATAATATTCAGCTCCTTTATTCTTCCTACCAAAGTGCATAACTCCACACTACGGGTGGTATTTTACAGTCTGGTTGCAGCGGGGACTGGGCCAGAAAAGGCAGCCAGCCATTGAAACTGGCTTTGGCCGGACTGGAAAAGCTTGCCGGTGGATGGGGCTGTAAAATTCCTCCCTCAGTTATTGTCTCAATACACAATGATTGGCTATCCCTTGCTAGCGGGGACAATTGTCGTCCATGAGTCTGAGGGTGGCTGATGAGGCCAATTTGGGATCTGCTAGACCCTACGGGACACAGGGCAGCTGTTGTCAGGTGGGATGTCTGGTTGAGTGTCATCAGTTTGGGTCACGTCGTGTTCCTCTCACCGCTCTCGCTTTTCCTCTTTTTGTTGTTGTTGACGAGCAAAATGCTGGGGTCTTTCTCATAGACTCCGCCACGTTGTGTCAGAAGAGCATCTCCAGAGAATCACCAATGTATTTACTGATGCTCTTGAGTTGATGGGACTTACATACTCTGCATTCAGAAGATCAAAGTCCTTCATCGGCGAGCTCCAAATGCACACGCCCCAGAACCGGCCCCATTGAGGAAGATACACAATGGGTGGCTGGAAAATGCGGAACACTTCCAGCCCCTTGGAAGTTACCTTTCACAAAAAGGCTGGAGTTGACAAAGAAATCCAGCATGGCCTGAAATCTGCGTGGGGCAGCCGTTGACCACCTGAGGAAGCGGGCGGCACGGTAGCGCACAGTGGTTAGCACTGTTGCTTCACAGCGCCACGAACGCCGGTTCGATTCCCGGTTTGGGTCACTATCTGTGTGGTTCCTGCACCTTCTTCCCGTGTCTGGGTGGGTTTCCTCCGGGCGCTCCGGTTTCCTCCCACAAAGTCCCGAAAGACGTGCTGTTAGGTGAATTGGACATTGGATTGGATTTGTTTATTGTCACGTGTACCGAGGTACAGTGAAAAGTATTTTTCTGCGAGCAGCTCAACAGATCATTAAGTACATGAGAAGAAAAGGGAATAAAAGAAAATACATAATAGGGCATCACAACATACACAATGTAACTACATAAGCACCGGCATCGGATGAAGCATACAGGGTGTAGTGTTAATGAGGTCAGTCCATAAGAGGGTCATTTAGGAGTCTGGTAACAGCGGGGAAGAAGCTGTTTTTGAGTCTGTTCGTGCGTGTTCTCAGACGTCTGTATCTCCTGCCCGATGGAAGAAGTTGGAAGAGTGAGTAAGCCGGGTGGGAGGGATGCTGAATTCCCCTTCTGTGTAGCCGAACAGGCACCGGAATGGGGCGACTAGGGGCTTTTCACAGTAACTTCATTGCAGTGTTAATGTAAGCCTACTTGTGACAAGAATAAAGATTATTATCGAAACTGAAAACAGTGCCACATACCGTCAACCTTCGAACTTTCAGTTGATTTTGTTTTCATCTTGAAGCCAATTTCACATCCAGCTCTCACCTTTTATTTATTGTGCAATTGAAAAGACTCAGGGGAAAGAGTCTTCCTGTAAAGGCAAACGCATTTTAATTTTTAGCTAAAGGTTACAGAGGGCATATGGAAGAGATTACACCCCAGGCACCAATAACATTGATTTCCATTTGTGCCTTTTTTTTTGGTTCAAACAATATTTTCACTCCAGAGTGATGCTCTGTGAATGAAGCCCATATAAATCCAGCAGGAACTGCAGAACAATGACTGAATAATTGTCAGCGGCTGAAGAGCTAAAGTCACCAAGGTCGGAGGCCCGCTGACCGCCTGGCCAGAGAATGATCGGTCAGGATATATTTGGAAGTTACCTGAATCTATATGCAAACTGATTGTACAATGTTTCCGAGGGCCCATAGTCACCCCATTCCGGTGCCTGTTCGGGTACACAGAGGGGAATTCAGAATGAGGTCAGGCTCTGCAAACTCTGTAGATAGGAGACAATACAGACAGAGATTGAAGTGACGGGCAGTGCGGTGGCGCAGCGGTTAGCACTGCTGCCTCACGGCGCTGAGGACCCGGGTTCGATCCCGGTCCCGGGTCACCGTCCGTGTGGAGTTTGCACATTCTCCCCGTGTCTGTGTGGCTGGGTCTCGCCCCCCACCCCCCCCCCCCCCCCCGAACCCAAAAAGATGTGCAGGGTAGGTGAATTGGCCACGCTGAATTGCCCCTTAATTGGAAATTTCAAAAAAAGATTGAAGTGGCGAATGGCCATCAAGGCAGATTTAGGAGGCAATAAATCAAATTAGCAAAATATATATTGATTAGGAAGTCCATTTTACTTAATCCATCTAGAAAAAGTGGGTAAGCTGGAGAGCCACCAGGAGGGGCGGATTAAACCAGATGCAGGATGAATGGCTTGCCAACTGATGTTGGGTGTATTCCTGGAGGCTTCATCACATGATCCCCTGCCTCCGCCGCGCCTCCCTCCATACTCCTGCTCCTGGTCACCTGACATGTCTGGCCACACATCTTCACACAACTGACTGGAAAACAGACTCTCCCGTGCCCGAATAGATCATTTCCGACTCTCGGTCAGCACAGTGGTTAGCACCGTTGCTTCACAACCCCTGGGTCCCAGGTTCGATTCCCGGCTTGGGTCGCTGTCTGTGCGGAGTCTGCACGTTCTCCCCGTGTCTGCGTGGGTTTCCTCCGGGTGCTCCGGTTTCCTCCCACAAGTCCCGAAAGACGTGCTGTTGGGTGAATTGGACATTCTGAATTCTCCCTCTGTGCACCCGAACAGCACGTCTTTTGGAAGCACCCGGAGGAAACCCACGCAGACACAGGGAGGGCGTGCAGACTCCACACAGACAGTGACCCAAGCCAGGAATCAAACCTGGAACCATGGAGCTGTGTAACAAGAGTGCTAACCACTGTGCTACCGTGCTGCCCAAAAGTACTCCATTGGTTTCAAAAGTACTTCATCGGCTATGAACTGCTTTGGGATGTCCTTTCATCATAAAAGGTAAAAATGTAAATCCTTCTTTTTACCTCACCCGCCATATCCCTCCTTACCTGTCCCCCCATGTAATAATTTAGCCTCTCTGTAAATGCCCATACTGTCTATCCTTGTAATAGTGAATTCCACATTTTCACCATTCTGCGGGTAAAGAGGTTTCTCCTGAACTTCTTAATGAACAGACAGATATACGAACAAGGAGCAGGAGGAGGTCATTCGGCCCATCGAGCCTCCTCCGTCATTCAATAAGATCATGGCTGAACTGGCAACAGCCTCAAATCTGCCTCCTGTACCCCCACCCCCCCCCTCCCCAAAAAACCTTTCACCCCCTTGCTCGCCAAGAATCTATCCGCCTCTGCCTTAAAAACATCCGCTGACCCTGCTTCACCGCCTTTTTGAGGAAGAGTGTTCCAAAGACTCACGACCCTCTGGGGGAAAATCTTTTGCCTCGCCTCCGTTCGAAATGGGCGACCCCTAATTTTTAAACGGTGATCCCCTAGTTCTACATTCTCCCACAAGAGGAGACATCCTCTCCACACCCACCCTGTCGAGGATTACAGTGATGCCCCCCCCCCCCCCCCCCCCCCCCCCCCCCCCGCCAGTTCCTTAGAGAAAAGGATTCCTAGAATATGCCGTATCATATTTGGCAGGTTGATGTTGGCGTGGTTACAATCTCAGTGACTCGACCACAAGCACAATCATTTCAACAAAAAAAACCTCTACCTGTGCCTTTCTCTCCTTCAAAGGAGCATTAGCAGCAATAATTCATTCTGGTCGTCTGTATCGGGGGCAGGAGTGAATTGGGAGGTTGGTTGTGAAAACACCTGAAGATGGACCCCAGTGAGTTGTTGCACTGCCTGCGGACGGTGTGTCAGGGCTGAATGAGTGCAACACGCACTGTCTGTCCATTTTACAAGAGCAGGCGATTGTGTTTTAAATATGTCTTTGGTCAGCTTGCCATTAACACTCTGTGTGTGTTCTGAACAAAGGGAACGAGCTACTCGGCAACCGTTGAAATATCTCTTCCCTCCAGTGGTTTGTTCACAGCGGGATGGGAAATTGAATCCAGCTTGCAGCTTTGGCTATTTCATTGTGTTGGATCTTAGTGACTCAGTGGGATCGAGCGTTTTTGTCAGTGTGCCCCAGCCCTGGGAACTGGGCCTGCAACGGCAGCCCGAGTCTCGAAGTTGGCGGACAGGCCTTTTGATTGCCTGACCAGTTGTATTGAAGGAAAGACTTGCATTTTATATTGCAATCTTCATTGTGATATTGAACCCAAGCCAACTGGTGAAGTGTGAAACTCGGCCCTCACACTAGGCCAGGTTGCACCTGCGGTGACAGTGAAATATAGAGTTAATAGGCAGGGTTCTGCCACGCCCCTGCCGGCGGGTTCGACGGCGTGTGGGGGCGAGGGACAGAATTCAACGGGAGGCCCAATAGATCGGTATTACGCCAGCGAGAATATTACGCCAGCGAGAATTTCCCGCGGGATTTTCAGATGGTGCCCACCGTGGAAATCGGGGAGGCCGGCGTGAAACTGGTTTGCATCGCGTTAATGGGATACAGATGAAGGGCCAATCAGAATCTCCCCCCCCCCCCCCCCCCCCCCCCCCCCGGCCCTCAGCCATGCCCGATTCTCCGCGGCACCAGCCGGCCAGGTGGAACAGCTTGGCGTGAGGATCCTGGGCTTACCTGAAGAAAACCTGGGGCTGGCTCCGGGGTTTGGAATGGAAGCTGTCAGAGAGTCTGGACGACCACTGCAGTGGGTGAGGGGACCGTTCCGGCAGGTCCGTCTTCTTTCTTTGGTCGGGCAATTTCCTTTATTCAACAGTGTGTCAGTGATGTAGGGTGTCTTTTCAATGTGGCACGAGACGTGCGCAATCAAGCCCTTACCGCCACAGAGTATGGCACTAAACCCCCCCCCGGTGCATAATTAATGACGTTAAGGCGGAGGTTATGGAATGTTTTCCCACCGGTGCTCCCAGCGGGAAACACTCCCCTCCCCTGCCCCCACCACGGGACAAGGGCGCGATTTTCCCACCTCTTCGCAGGTGCGGCTATTGACTCCCGGGCCCCGGGTGAATACAGTGTCCAGATATTTAATGGAGCCTTTAAACTCATTTAAATATCATGACCTGGATCGCGCCCAGCGATGGCTCCTCGTGCCGTGTGATTTCCGCACCGGGTTCAGCGGGAAGCCCGATTTGGGGCTCTCCCGCGATTCGCCCGTCGAGCCCTCGCGCAATCCAGATAACAATATTTAATTAAGCCATTAGGCTCCCATAAACATCTGGATGCTATATTCACCTGGCACCTGGGGCTAAACAGCTGCTCCTGCGAGGCCTCAACTGGGTGCCATTCATCACTGGTTTCCACAATAGTAGACCAGGCGTTATGGCACCTTGCGGGGGTCTCACAGGCCATTCGAGCCCCCCAGGTGGTCAGGGACGGGGAAAGCTAGCACCCTGACAGGCACCCAGGCACTGCCAGCCTGTCACCCTGGCAGTGCCACCTGGGCACCCTGGAACTGCCAATTGGGCTCTGCCATGGTGCTCAGTTGGCACTTTCAGGGTGCCAGGCTGGCAGTATCAAGGTGCCCAGGTGCCAGTTTGGCATTTCCAAAGAATGGGGCCTGCGGTCCATGCCCCTGAAAGGGAGGATGATGGTGGGGGGCGCGGTGTTTGAGGAGGCCAAAGAAAGGCTGAGGGGTGAAGGTAGTGTTCTGAAACGGGGGGGGGGGGCGTGCGGAGATCAGGGCAGCCATTCAAAACGATCGGTGAAGAGGCAGGCCTCTTTGCGAGCTCAGCTCCCCAACGCAGGAAGTCTTTCCATGTGCGGCGTCAAAGGGAACATTTCCCCAAGGCCCCCCAAAAACCGGCAAAGTGCCGTTGAATAGCAGCGTCAATCTCGGCACTGCTGCCACTGAGAAACTCCCCCCCCCCCCCCATTTTCGCTGGCACGAAACGGGCACGGGGACGACCGGCTCGGCGCTGGAGCGGTGCACGCCGCTCCAGCTTCCCTTCCCGGAGCCAAATGGCCACTGCGCCAACCCGCGCATGCGCAGTTGGGCCGCGCCAATCTGCGCATGCGCGGGGGACTTCTTCAGCGCGCTGGCCCCGACTTAACATGGCGTCGGTGTTCAGGGGCTGGCCGCGCAGGAAAGTAGGCCCGGGGGGGGAGAGGCCGGCCCGCCGATCGGTGGGCCCCGACCGCGGGCCACACCCCATCGGAGGCCCCCCCCCCCCCCGGCCGTTCGCGCAGAGTTCCCGCCGGCAGCGATCAGGGGTGAATGGCGCCGGCGGGACTCTGTCGTATCCGCGCGGCCGCTCAGCCCATCCGGGTCAGAGAATCGACAGCCCCGCCGATTCCAGCGGCCCGCGACTAGTGTCGCGCCAACCGCGCCGGCGCAAATGACGCCGATTCTCTGCACCTCGGAGAATCGTGCGCCGGCGTCGGGGTGTCGTGGCGCGGTTGCGGCGATTCTCCAGCCCGGCGCGGGGCTCGGATAATCGCCCCCCAGATGTTTAACTCTGTAAATAAATGCTAATAAATGTGTACAAAGATTGGCTCCAGTCCTATTCTTCACCAACAGGAATATAACGTGGTCGAAGATACATATATTTTATATGTACACATTACATATCCATATATAAAATTAACATTTAGTATTTTTTTGGAATACATGAAGGTAAATAAATTATGTCAGAAGCTCGGTGAGAAAATCTATAGTATTTCAAAAGAGCAATAGTTCATGTGATTTCTTTCAGTGGATTAAAAATTCTGTAGTTTCTACATGAATAAATGAATCAAATGCATGCTATGTTGTGTGAAGGTTAATATGCCGGTGGAGTTTGAACAGGAGAGAACATTCAAGGTTATAACGACAATCTCTTTTTGATATGCTACAGGGAGTATTCCCCAGGTAAGGATGACTGTAGAGAGCAGGAATTATTCCCGGAGACAATCAGTGATGGATAAAACACCAGGGAGGAGTTTAACATGGATTTTTCATGCAAATTGCCACGATAAGGCTATATTGGATATTGTTCAGCACAATGAAACAAGGCACTGGGAGGTTTTTTGCTTCCTTTCATTGAGATCAAGAACGCCAACACAGAACAAGATCAGTGGGCTCTTCATTCAGAAAATAGTAAATTTGACAGATATCTAAGATCAAAAAGTAACGGCTTGTTGATGAGCGGTGACAGAGAAAGTGCAGGACATTGGTGTCCTACTTTCAGAAAGGCACCAGAAAGCATGGGGCACATTTCAATCAACCTCTTTCAGTCCTGCACAGTCCAACCCAGGCATTGTCAAAGCCGGGGGCGCGAGTCGCAGGCGGGTGTCGGGATGGTCGCGGAGCCGTCCGTCGTGGCGCTCCCGATTGTGCAAATCCGCGTGCAACAGCCACAGCAGCCGGTTTTTAATAATGTCGGCTGCAAGCGGCCTTAAAAATGGGCACAGGCATATTTAAAAAATGCGCCCCCACTGCGCATGTGCGCCTGCTCATCGGTGCGCATGCGCAGAGTTTTGCGCATGCGCACCGATCAGCCAGCACGCATGCGCAGTGCGGCCGCATTTAAAAAAAATCTGGTCGCAGCCTTTTTGAAGGCCATTCGCGGCCGGCATTGTTAAAAGCCGGCTGCTAAAAGTTCGGGGAGAATGATGTGATTGGTTGCTTTCTGAACGTTGCTGCTGATGAAGTGGAAGTCTCTTACTCCAAGAATGGTGAGTGATCCAACGATGGTTTCACCGCAGCTGTAACTTCAACCAACCGATGTCAACTTTTTCAGTCTTGATTTTTAAACATTCCAAAAACAAAGTGCCTGCAGGTCATATTTGGAAGCTTTATCAATTCAATGATTTTTAAGTGTCTTTTATTTTTTTACATTTTTAATTGTAATGTTTGGGTGAAATGTGGTGAACCTCCAATTTTTAGAGGATGAAAACATTTTCAGTTTCTGCATTTTTTCCCTGTGAAACTTTATCAAATAACCGCCCCCCCCCCCCCCCCCCCCCCCGAACTTGTAAAACAAAAGCCGGCTGCTGCCTGTGAATTTGCGCAATCGGAGACGCAGAAGATTTAAAAAAAAATTCTATGCAATCTTCCTGCTGGAAAGGAGACGGAGAACAGGTCACGCCCCCCCCAAACATTGACATCACGTGCTTTGGGCGCGATTGCGATTCCTCCATTTTGTCAGCAGCAAACAAGGTAACAGAAAATGGTGGGTCGCGAAGGTCGTCCTGTGTGGGCCGCGAAGATCGGCCGGGTTGGGGTCCCCAAGGTTGGCCGGTTGGTAAAAATGGGTCCCCGGAAAATAGGTTTGAAAAACACTGGTCCAACCCACCGCTGACCCTACCATTTTGAGAAAGAGCAGCTGATTTTTTCCCTAACGCCTTTGCGAATATTAATCCCTCCTTCAACATGACTGAAAGAAAACATCTGCCCACTATTACATTTGCTATTTAGAACATAGAACATAGAACGATACAGCGCAGTACAGGCCCTTCGGCCCACGATGTTGCACCGAAACAAAAGCCATCTAACCTACACTATGCCATTATCATCCATATGTTTATCCAATAAACTTTTAAATGCCCTCAATGTTGGCGAGTTCACTACTGTAGCAGGTAGGGCATTCCATGGCCTCACTACTCTTTGCGTAAAGAACCTACCTCTGACCTCTGTCCTATATCTATTACCCCTCAGTTTAAAGTTATGTCCCCTTGTGCCAGCCATATCCATCCGCGGGAGAAGGCTCTCACTGTCCACCCTATCCAACCCCCTGATCATTTTGTATGCCTCTATTAAGTCTCCTCTTAACCTTCTTCTCTCCAACGAAAACAACCTCAAGTCCATCAGCCTTTCCTCATAAGATTTTCCCTCCATACCAGGCAACATCCTGGTAAATCTCCTCTGCACCCGCTCCAAAGCCTCCACGTCCTTCCTATAATGCGGTGACCAGAACTGTACGCAATACTCCAAATGCGTCCGTACCAGAGTTCTGTACAGCTGCAACATGACCTCCCGACTCCGGAACTCAATCCCTCTACCAATAAAGGCCAACACTCCATAGGCCTTCTTCACAACCCTATCAACCTGGGTGGCAACTTTCAGGGATCTATGTACATGGACACCTAGATCCCTCTGCTCATCCACACTTCCAAGAACTTTACCATTAGCCAAATATTCCGCATTCCTGTTATTCCTTCCAAAGTGAATCACCTCACACTTCTCTACATTAAACTCCATTTGCCACCTCTCAGCCCAGCTCTGCAGCTTATCTATATCCCTCTGTAACCTGCTACATCCTTCCACACTATCGACAACACCACCGACTTTAGTATCGTCTGCAAATTTACTCACCCACCCTTCTGCGCCTTCCTCTAGGTCATTGATAAAAATGACAAACAGCAACGGCCCCAGAACAGATCCTTGTGGTACTCCACTTGTGACAAATTTTTGGGAGCTTGCTGTGCACAAATTGGCTCCCCCATTTCCTGCAATACAATGGTGACTGCTTCAAAAGTACTCTATTCATTGTGAAACACTGTGAATTTTCTGAGGTCATGACAGGCGCTATATAAATGCATGCATTTCTTTGCGTTTGGTTGGTGTCTATACCCGGACTGCAAGCTCTGGAATTCCCTCCTTAAACCTCTCTGTGTCCTTCAAATTCTCCATCAAACCTAAGACCAAGCTTTCGGTCACCAGTCCTCACATCTCTGAATATGGCCCAGTGTATAATCTTTACTCAATTGCATGGAATGTCCAGGGGATTTTCTAATCATAAAATAAAGGTGCAAGAGGTTATTGTTGGCCACATACAAAACATTAGTTAGGCCCCAACTTGTATACAGCGTACAGCTCAGGTCACCTCATTGCAGATAGGATGTTGCTGCACGAAAGAGGATGCAGAGGATATTTACGAAGATGTTACCAGCCAGGAATGGAAAATTGTAGCTGTGAGGAGAGATTGGACAGGCTGATGTTGTTCTCCTTGGAGCAGAGGAGGCTGAAGTGAGATTTTGATTGAGACGAACAAACTTGTGAGGGGCCTGGACAGAGTGGATGGGAAGGGCCTATTTGGGGCAGCACGGTGGCGCAGTGGGTTAGCCCTGCTGCCTCACGGCGCCAAGGTCCCAGGTCCGATCCCGGCTCTGGGTCACTGTCCGTGTGGAGTTTGCACATTCTCCCTGTGTCTGCGTGGGTTTCGCCCCCACAACCCAAAGATGTGCAGGTTAGGTGGATTGGCCACGCTAAACTGCCCCTTAATAGGAAAAATAAATGAATTGGGCACTCTAAATTTTTTTTTTTAATGGGAAGGGCCTATTTATCACAGCAGAGAGGTCAGTGACTGGGGGGCATAGAGTTAAAGTGATTGGTAGAAAGACTAGAGGGGAGTTGATGAAAAGCTTTACACCCAGAGGGTTGTAAGGGTCTGGAACTCACTACCTGAAAGGATGGTAGACATGGAAGATCTCATCTCATTTAAAAGGTACCTGGATGTGTACCTTGAGCGCCTTCACCTGTAGGACTGCAGACCGAATGCTGGGAAAGTGGGATTCGGCTGGGTGGATCGATGTTCGGCTGGCACAGACACAGTAGGTGGAATTCTCTGTGACCAAGTCCCCCAAGATCCATCCTGTTCCTCTGAGTTTCCCAGTGACCTGCCATTCATTACCTACTCCCTTGTACCGATTACTTTTTTTATAATAAAAATTTAGAGGACCCAATTCATTTTTTCCAATTCAGGGGCAATTCAGCGTGGCCAATCCACCTAGCCTGCACATCTTTGGGTTGTGGGGGCGAAACCCACGCAAACACGGGGAGAATGTGCAAACTCCACACGGACAGTGACCCAGAGCCGGGATCGAACCTAGGACCTCGGCGCCGTGAGGCAGCCGTGCTAACCCACTGCGCCATTGTGCTGCCCCTGTGTCCTATTACTAAGTCAGTTTCAGATCCATCTTGGCAAATTTCCTTGAATTTCATATGCTTCAACCTTCTCAATCAGTCTCCCATGTGGGACCTTGTCTAAGGCTTTGCTAAAATCCTTATAAACTACATCCACAGCACTTCCTTCATCCACACACTCAGTCACTTTTTCAAATAATTCTGTCAAATTTGTTAGGCATGTCCTCCTTCTGACAAAGCCATGCTGACCATCCCTAATCAGCCCCTGTCTTTCCAAGTGGAAATTAATTCTCTCCTTCGATCGTTCCTATTGATTTTATCCAATAAAGGGGTGGGTGCCCTGATGGCTGGGCGTGTCCTAGGTGGCCGTTGGCCTGCTTTGTTTCGGTCTCCTCTGGCGCCGGGGTGTCTGCCTTAATATCGGTTACTCAAATGTTACTCTTTTGTTCCCGGAGATGTGCCATTAGTATGCTCATGGGCCTACGGTTTTGGTCTTGTCTGGGAGCTGCGGCTCCAATATACAGACAAGCTTTGAACCTGCTTGTCTTCTCCGCATTATCCATTTTCCCTGCAATCTTTGAAAAGTGTCCATTTTGTAATAGGGAAGTGGCCATCCCAGATGGCTACACACATACGTGGGACTTGCTGGTCTGCAATTTCCTTGTTTATCGCTATATCCCTTCTTGGACAGCATTCCTCTGGCACTTACCCTGTGCCAGGAAGAGAGAACCCACTGAGGGGCACCCTGTCCCGCCCTTACTGTTAACGTTCCCACATCCCTCTTCATGCCCGTACCCTGCGATTCCGGCCCCCGTAAAACCCCTCTCCTCCTTCCATTGCTTAACTGTGGCCAACATGCAGTGGGATCCTCCGCCCCCCCGCCGGTCGGAGAATTCCCAGGGGGCGGCGCAAATCCCGCCCCGAGGCTGGCTGCCGTATTCTCTGGCGCCGTCTTTTGGGCGGGGTTCATGCCACGTTGGCAGCAGCCCCCCCCCCCCCCCCCCCCCCCCCCCCCCCGGCATGTCTCCGGGCCCCAATGGGCCGAGCGGCCGTCCGTTTCTTGCCAATCCCCGCCGGCATGGGGCTGGGAACGGTCCCACACGGCGGGATCTGGCTGGTAAGTCGGCGGGGGCGGTCCTCGGGGGGCGGGGGGGGGACCATGCTGGCCTGGCCCGCGATCGGGACCCATCGATCAGCGGGCGGGCCTGTGCCGTGGGGGCACTCCTTCCTTCCGCGCCGGCCACTCTAGGGCTCCGCCATGGCCGGCGCGGAGAAGAGAACCCCCCCCCACGCATGCGGCAAAACACGCCGACAGTTCCGCGCACCTCTCCGGCGTCCACCTAGCCCTTTCGGGGGCTGTTGACACCTGAGTGGTTGGCGCTGGTTTTCCCGCCGGCATGGGGTCTTAGTCCCCGGAAAGGAGAATCCTGCCCATTGTTTCTGGATCCTGACCCAGACGTCATTCTGGCAACAGTTCTGCCTCCTCAGCGGCACTGCTGAGCAAACGGAATTGCCAACCTCTAACTGGCTGACAGCTGACAGTAGACGGTATCATCACCGCTGCGGTCCTGATCCCAGGGAACGGCCCGCTGGTAGCCTCTCAACATCCTGAGTGGCTTATGATGAGTTACCTTAATCAGAAAGGAGCCAACGCAGGTCTCTCGTTAGCAGGTGTGACCCCTCATCCCTTCCGACTGTAATATTCAACTTTTTAAAAATGTTACCCTTGGATCTCTTCCAACATTGAAGTTTAACTGGCATTTCAAAAGTCACTGTAGTTCAGTGGGGTGGCACAGTGGTTAGCACTGCAGCCTCACAGAGCCAGGGACCTGGTTTCAATTCCGGCCTCGGGTCACTGTGTGTTGAATTTGCACATTCTCCCGTTGTGTGCGTGGGTTTCGTCCCGAGTGATCCGGTTTCCTCCCACAGTCCAAAGATGTGCAGGTTAGGTGGACTGGCCACGATAAGGGGCTGGTTTAGGACAGTGGGCTAAACAGGTGGCAGCAGCGTGGGTTCAATTCCCGTACCGGCCTCCCCAAACAGGCGCCGGCCACCCCGAACAGGCGCCGGAATGTGGCGACTAGGGGCTTTTCACAGTAACTTCATTGAAGCCTACTTGTGACAATAAGTTATTATTATTATTATTTTTAATTGCCCCAGGTGTCCAAAGGTTTACGGGGTGTTGGGGCGGAGGGTTGGGCCTGGGTGGGGTGCTCTTTCAGGGGGCCGGTGCAGACTCGGTGGGCCGAATGGCCTCCTCCGCACTGTAGATGTACTATGATTAATGAATAAAGGGTTGTGGTGTTTGGGCGGGAAAGTGGAGCTGAGTCCACAAAAGATCAGCCATGATCTCATTGAATGGCGGAGCAGGCTCGAGGGGCCGGATGGCCCACTCCTGCTCCTAGTTCTTATGATTCTGCATGTGCCCGTGCAGAGCCCTGTTGATACTGAGCATGGGCGATGCAGGAACGGGGAGGCACGGTGGGCACATGCCTGCTCTACATTGTGTCTCACAGATACCAGATAGAGTCGGCATCCTGACTCTCGGATCCAACTGGGCAGCCGGCCACCATCCAGAACTGGGCCCTCTCCCCACATTGAGTGCTTCGCACATGAAAACTATCAGCAGGGAAACATCTCTCATCTCGAGTGATGTTTGTATAATTCACAATGAGCTTTTAGCGATTTCATAGAGAACACGATGCAGCCTGAGTGCCGCACAGTGCAAATTAAAGAATTGCCACTCCGAGCTAACTGCTAATGACAAATCTGCCTAATATTGAGTTCAACCCAATGAGCGGATTAATGAATAAACACTTCATCATTTGTGAAGTGCCTTAAATATTCAACCTATCATCATTGGATCACACCGCTTGAATGAGGCCACTTGGCCCACACTGCCAGTGCTGGCCCTTTCGTCCAGCTGCCCAATGGATTACCCCTTCGCCCGCTTTCCCCGGCAGCCCTGGAAAATTGTCCCCTCTTCAAGTATCTTATCAAATTTCCAGGTGAAAGTTGACGGCTGAATGTTAAACTTGAATAGCAAAAGACAGATCGCCCCAGAAATCGACCGTTGTTCGTTTTAACCAAGAACGGCGCGAACCACTCCGGCGTCGGGCCACCGGGAAGTTGTGGAATCCTCCGCACCTCCGGGAGTTAGGCCAGCGCCGGAGGAGAAGAAGCCCCCTGCGCATGCGCAGAACTGGCAGCGTGTTCTGGTGCATGCGCAGGGGGTTTCTTCTCCACGCCGGCCATGGTGGGGCCCGACAGGGGCCGGTGCGGAAGGAAGGAGTGCCCCCACGGCGCAGGCCCACCCGCAGATCGGTGAGCCCCGATCGCGGGCCAGGCCACCGTGCCCCCCCCCCCACACAAGTCCCCCCCCGAGGACTCCAGCAGACGGCCTACCAGCCAATTCCCGCCATGTGGGACCATGTCCATTTCACGCCGGCGGGACTGGCCAGGAACTGACGGCCGCTCGGCCCGGCGGGGCCCGGAGAATTGCCGGGGGAGGGCGCTGCCAACGGCCCCCAACCGGTGCGGCGTGATCCCCGCCCGAAAACCGGCGGCGGAGAATACGGCAGCTGGCGTCGGAGCGGCGGGGCGGGATTCACGCCGTCCCCCGGGTATTCTCCGACCCGGCGGGGGCTCGGAGAATCCCGCCCTATATCTTTGATTTTTGTCTGTGTTTTTGTAAGTTTGCACATTCTCCCTGTGTTTGCGTGGGTTTCACCCCCACAACCCAAAGATGTGCAGGCTAGGTGGATTGGCCACGCTAAATTGCCCCTTAATTGGAAAAAATGAATTGGGTACTCTAAATTTTTTTTTAAAGGACAGGGTGGACCCCCGTCATTGGGAGATATTAACAGTCACACAGTTAGGCTCCTGGGGCAGAGTGAACAGCAGCCCGTGTGGGCCTGGTGAAGCAGAGGGCCTACGACGTGCAGTTGAAGTACATAAGAACTAGGAGCAGGAGTAGGCCATCTGGCCCCTCGAGCCTGCTCCGCCATTCAATGGGATCACGGCTGATCTTTTCATAGAATTTACAGTGCAGAAGGAGGCCATTCGGCCCATTGAGTCTGCACCGGCTCTTGGAAAGAGCACCCTACCCAAGGTCAACACCTCCACCCTATCCCCATAACCCAGTAACCCCACCCGACACTAAAGGCAATTTTGGACACTAAGGGCAATTTATCATGGCCAATCCACCGAACCTGCACATCTTTGGACTGTGGGAGGAAACCGGAGCACCCGGAGGAAACCCACGCAGACACGGGGAGGATGTGCAGACTCCGCACAGACAGTGGCCCAAGCTAGAATCGAACCTGGGACCTTGGAGCTGTGAAGCAATTGTGCTATCCACAATGCTACCGTGCTGCCTTTTGTCGTGCCATTATCTCCGTGCTGCTGAGGGATTGGCAGCCCATGGTGATCAGTGGCTGCTCGGACGGGTCAGCAGCTGGAGGAGGCAGCAGACGATCACTGACTCCGTGCCCCCGGAGTGATTGGGTTTAAGAGAAGCCCAGGGCGAATATCAGCCCAGGGAAGCTGAATGGAGCAGCAGCATTGCCAGTTCGGTGAAGCTGGCAGTTGGGGCAAAAAGGGGAGCCCATGAGTAGTGGGGTTCTACCCTGAGCAGCTAGAGAGCTGGAACTGTGCCAGCAACTAGACGCTGGGGTGCAGCTCTCTGAATCCAATGGGCCGTAGTCTTGGGAGAAGAGATTGAGCAACTGGGAGGTGAGCAGTCATTGGAAAGCGCTGGTCCCTCAGAGTGACAGCCTACACTGACCCTTGCCACCTGATGTCCCAGTCAGCCTCTTTTAATTGGCTTTAATAGCCCTGTCTCCTGCCCCTGCCCTGCCTCTGCTGAAATGGTCGGGTGGTGGGATACAGCCAGGGAACTGGCATTCAGGCCGCTATTTTCAGCAGCCTCCCACCTCCAGTCCCCAAAGAGGCAAAGGTGGAGCCCCTCACTGCCGAGTCAAAAACTGCCCTTTAATTGCGATTAATTCCCATAATTTTCCCAGTGTGAGTCCTTGATGATCATCTGATTTGGGGAACCCTAGTCACAGCATTTTCCTCTCTCTACCCCGGAAACAGAAAGGTAAAGTGTGATGTGATCAGAGAACTCGGTGGAATTTTCAGCTGGTGGCTTCCTGTTCGACAGGCCCAAGAGCTGTGTTTGTTCACCAGTCATTGGGAGCTCCGTGTTGACCATGTTTACTGCAGCCAAGCTTCAAAGATTCACTCACAAACAACACACCGGGTGCGTAAAATGTTTTGAGCATTCGACCTGCAATTCGGGAAGGGTGACTCACAGTGTAACTCTGGCAGTGGGCCAGCATGGCCACGAAAGGCTCAATGGCCTCCTTTTGTGTTCTAACCATTTTATTCATCGATGGACGTGCTCGAAGGGCCTCGTGGCACCTGACTCAGTGACGCGATGAGGCCATTAAATCGCGACTTTTTCGGCGCTCGGAACGCCTCGCGAGATCAGACGAGATTTTGTGAGACGTTGTGACCTGCGAGATCCAGATTTGGGTATTTCAGTGAGCAGTTAGGCTCACATAAATATGTCGGCGGCCGATGCTCCAGAGGCCCGGGAACCAGCGCCCGCGCCTGGGAGTCTTCGCCATGGTTTAGCACTGGTCCATATCAATGAGGACCGGGCATAACGGCACCTGGGAGGGATCTCCCAGGCCATCGGAGGCCCCTGGACGGTTATGTTCTGGGCAGGGTGGTATGCTGGCACTCCCGCTGCCACCCAGGCACCTTGGCACTGCCAGCCTTGCACCTTGGCAAAGCCACACAGGAATCCTGGCAGTGGCAAGATGCTGGGGGCTAATTTGCCCATGCTAGGGATCGGGCCTGGGTACGCCCTGCACATCCAGGACAGGGGGGGTGGTGGGGTGGCGGGGGGGTGCCGGGGGGGGGGGGGGGGGGGGGGGAGTCAAGGGATTTGGGCAGCATTTAAAAATGGCATCTAAAAATGAGGTAGGTGCGGCCTCGCCGGGGCATTCATCATCGAAGCCAAAAATAAATCGTCCCGTTTGATAACGGAGTCGTTACTGGTGCCTGGAGCCCGCTAAACGTGCCAAAAACGGGGCTCTGTTTTATTCCCGTTAAATCGTGCTTCATACAATAATACAGCAGAGAGTGAGGCCGCTCAGCCCATCGTGTCTGTGTCAGCTCTCTGCCGGGCCAATACAAATTTAACCACGCTGCCTTTGCTCCACCCGTTTTCTGTCATTTCCTTCTCTTTTGTCGCTCGTTTTTTCTTCTCCTCCCAGGCAGAGTCTCACTGGCTGCTTCTGGAAGGCAGGTTCCAAATGGTAGTGAAAAGAACCGGGGTTTGTCACGGCCGCGACAGCGTTAATTTAACAAGCGCAAGTCAGTGCATTTATATAGCACCTTGTCATGCTTGGCTGAAACACCTGCCAAGAGACTCACGAGCAATACCTGGCTTTTTGGAATGATTATACAGGCACGTGTATCCTCTGGTGTGCGCACACCACAATCGCACGAAAGGTGATCCAATGGCTGACTCACGATAATCAGTTCTAGCCGATTTCAGTTGAGGGTGGAAGGCTTGGCAAGACATTAAGGAGAACACCCTTCTCCTTGACTAGTGCTACGGAATCTTTAATGTCACCCGAACCATTCACACAAAGAGACAGGTCATTGATATAATGCTGCAACGGGAGGACGGCACCAATAATAATGTACCGTCCGAGGAAAGCATGAACAGGCTGTATCCATTGGAGTTTTGAAGATCGTAAGGTGGTCTTCTTGAAACATATTGGACCCTGAGGGGACACGATAGGCAGAGAGGATGCTTCCCCTTGTGGGAGATTCTAGAACTAGAGGGAACTAGAACTTACAGGATACTGCGAGGCCTGGATAGAGTGGACGTGGAGAGGGTGTTTCCACTTGTAGGAAAAACTAGAACCAGAGGACACCATCTCAGATTAAAGGGACGATCCTTTAAAACAGAGATGAGGAGAAATGTCTTCGGCCAGAGGATGGTGAATCTGTGGAACTCTTTGCCGCAGAAGGCTGTGGAGGCCAAATCACTGAGTATCTTTAAGACAGAGATAGATAGGCTCTTGATTAATAAGGGGATCGGGGTTATGGGGAGAAGGCAGGAGAATGGGGATGAGAAAATATCAGCCATGATTGAATGGCGGAGCAGACTCGATAGGCCGAGTGGCCTAATTCTGCTCCTATGTCTTGTGGTCTTATGATCCTATGGACACAATTTAAAACTAAGGTGTCACCCAGTCACCCAAAGGGCAGCACGGTAGCATTGTGGATAGCCCAATTTCTTCACAGCTCCAGGGTCCCAGGTTCGATTCCAGCTTGGGTCACTGTCTGTGTGGAGTCTGCACATCCTCCCCGTGTGTGTGTGTGTTGCCTCCGGGTGCTCCGGTTTCCTCCCACAGTCCAAAAATGTGCAGGTTAGGTGGATTGGCCATGATAAATTGCCCTTTGTGTCCAAAATTGCCCTTAGTGTTGGGTGGGGTTGTTGACCTTGGGTAGGGAGGGTGCTCTTTCCAAGAGCTGGTGCAGACTCGCTGGGCCGAATTGGCTCCTTCTGCACTGTAAATTCTGTTAATTCTATGATAAGTCACAGATGAGGGAGAATTTTTATAAGGGTTGGGGGTCTTTGGAACCCACCTCTCCAGCAGGGGCGTGGGATAATTTTAAGGGAGAGGCAGGTAGATTCTTGACGAACAAAGGAGTCGAAGGTTATCAGGGGCAGGCTGAAATTTGCTTAATTCGCTCCATTTTGTGCACGGTTCCCGGAATGTTCCGAGTCAGAGTGGGCTCACCGAGCGAAGGTGACCGTGCAAAGAGTACCCTCGCACAAGAAAAATACAAGCATTTTTCTCCGACCTGTCGCCTTGATAGACGAAAACTGTAGCTTTAAATGAAATCTGAATTGTCCCACATGCACGCTTACTCTGAACTCCACAGAGTCGCCCGTCTGGGATGCGCCAATCAATGCCAAGCCTGTTTTGTAAAAGAAGACACCTTATTTTTCCCTGCGGGCAGCATTGCCTGTGCGGTTATATAAAATATGCACATCATAGTCAGGGCAGTTCCTGTAATGTTTTTGATGTTATCAGGGCAAACTGTGTCTCATATGTCGAGTTAGCTGTCACTGTACATCTTTGCATGTAAATGTTGAATCCACCACAGCAAACCTTCACCTTGTTTGTAGTCAAGTCGTGTTTCGCCTGGTTCATACCGTATAAAGATGAAGCTGGTCATAATATAAGAACCGTAAGACATAGGAGCAGAATTAGGCCACTCGGCCCATCGAGTCTGCTCCACTGTTCAAGCATGGCTGATATTTTTCTCATCCCCATTCTCCTGCCTTCTCCCCAAAACCCCTATCCCCCTTATTAATCAAGAACCTATCTATCTCTGTCTTAAAGACACTCAGTGATTTGGCCTCCACAGCCTTCTACGGCAAAGAGTTCCACAGATTCAACACCCTCTGGCTGAAGAAATTCCTCCTAATCTCTGTTTTAAAGGATGTCCCTTTAGTCTGACATGGAAAGAGAGGAAGCGGAGGGGCGATCAGCAGAGGGTGAAGCATGGCCATGAAGAGAGCGGCAGGAAGGGAAGGGGCAGGAAGGGGAGAGTAACAAGCAGAGTTTGGCGGATGGCAGTGTTTCCCAGCGACACTGGCTGCCCGTTGCCCCTTAATGTTCCGAGAAACTTCAACTGGTGGGAGGCGAGGTTTTCCCGCCCCTCAGTCAGGAGAAGGTTGTCCCTCAGAGTGCTACTTGGCCAATCCAATTGTCTGTCAGCTCTGTAATCCCAGCAGCGCCACCGGGAGCAATGGCCACTGCTGGGACTACAAGCAGTCCCACCAGTCTGTGTGCTGGAGGCCACCGGGACCCGATAGATGGGTGATCTAGATAGAATTTACAGTGCAGTAAGAGGCCATTCGGCCCATCCAGTCTGCACCGGCTCTTGGAAAGAGCACCCTACTTAAGCCCATGCCTCCACCCGATCCCCGTAACCCAGTAACCCCACCTAACCTTTTTTTTGGACACTAAGGGACAATTTATCATGGCCAACCCACCTAACCTGCACATCTGCGGACTGTGGGAGGAAACTGGAGCGCCCAGAGGAAACCCACGCACTCACGGGGAGAACGTGCAGACTCCGCACAGACAGTGTGGGAGGCGATCTTGATGGAGACACTGGTGGGGGGAGGGGGGAGTGGGTGTAGGGTGCACCTGGAGTAGGGCGGATCTTGATAGGAGTTGGGGGGAGGGCTGCACTGCGATTTGGATAGGAGGGCTGTGGATAGAGCGGCCTGCCCCAAATTCCCCCCCCCCCCCCACACACACACACACCATCCCTTTCCTGCTGCAAACCAGAACAAGGTGATCAGCTGGTCTTCCATTTGTCCCTGAACTCATTCTGCTGGCTAAAGAAACGTGTGGCTGGGTGGGTAGCAGCTCTGAAGTGGCCAATGTATGGTCACTTACACGGCCTAATTGGGGTGAA
The DNA here is from genome assembly GCF_047496885.1 of Scyliorhinus torazame. NCBI lineage: Eukaryota > Metazoa > Chordata > Chondrichthyes > Carcharhiniformes > Scyliorhinidae > Scyliorhinus > Scyliorhinus torazame. The sequence goes on from NC_092708.1 coordinate 384,154,174, forward strand.
GGTAGATGGGCCGCCCTGGACCGCAACCACTCCTGGTATTTGTGCAGAAGTTGGGGCGGGTGGTGTGGTAGTACCAGGTATTGCGGTACCTAAGAGGCTGATGACCGTTGGTTAAACCCAGGAGTTTACCATTGGCTGTTGTTACATAGCTCCGCCCTGACAGGCGGAGTATAAGAAACGGTGCCGTCCCAGCAGCCTTCACTTTCTGTACCGAGGCTGCTGGGGAACAAGTTCTAGTCGATTAAAGCCTTCAGTTATGAAATCACTTCGTCTTGAGTGTAATTGATCGCGCATCAGGTGGGAAGGCCAACTGGGACATTTTACAGTGAGGGGCAATGCAATCCTGCCCAATGTACAACCCCCTCATTCCTGGCTGAGTGCATTTTAGCCCCATCTCTACAAAAAGCCGTTCCCTCCTGATGGCTTTGATCTTGTCCGAAAAGTACGGGTCTGTGGAAGATTCACTGCTTGCTTCGCGAGTTTTTCTGATCAGCTCTGGTGATTTGATAAAAGAATCATCCACTAATTGGCAAGAGACTAGACAATGAATTAGGCTTCCATGTGAATGTGAAGCAGCGGGGAGCCCGAGCATTTATTATAAGAATAAACTGACATAAAGTCAATGCGTTACTCAACACACTGTATTTGTCTGAGTTAAGGAACACTGTAAGGGACATTATTAGGTTTACAAATGAAAGTATCTTACGGAGAGCACTTGATATACTTGATTAACAGCAGAGCTTTGAGCTTCAGCTACACCAGTTTCCGCGGATGTGACCATGCATGGAATGACCTACATATTCTGCAGCCTGCTAATGATTGTTAAGTTTAGAACCAGCAGTGTCAGGACTTTGTGTCAGAAACCTGGTCAGAAAAAAAAACAATTTTCTGGTGAGGATTAGCAAAGTAGAAAGAAAGGCTGTCACGCTGCTAACCTGAGGTGTGTGTCTCCGTGTGCATCTGAGTGTGTACGTGGGTGTGTGCACATCTGTCTGTGGGTGTGTGCATGTCTATATGTGTGTGTCTGTATGTGTACACATCTGTGAGCACTTGTGTGTGTTCATTTGTGTGTGTGGCTATGTGTGTGTCTGCGTGTTTGTGTGTGTATGTGCATGCGTGTCTGTGTGTGCATGTATGTGCGTATGTGTGTCTGTGTCTGTATATGTGTACGTGTATGTGTGTGTCTGTGTGCATATATGTAAATGTGTGCCTGTGCGTGTGTGTGTTTATATGTGTGTGTGCATTTATGTGTACACCTGTGTGTGCATGTGTGTGTGTCTGCGTCTGTGTGTCTGTGAAAAAAAAAAATGAAAATCGCTTATTGTCACAAGTAGGCTTCAAATGAAGTTACTGTGAAAAGCCCCTAGTCGCCACATTCCGGCACCTGTTCGGGGAGGCTGTTACGGGAATGTGTGCATGTGTGCATGCCTGTGTGTGTGTGTGTGTATATGTGTGTGTGTGTATATGTATGTGTGTGTGCATGTTTGTGTGTATGTGTGTGTACATGTGTAAGAGTGCATATGTCTGTGTATATGTGTGTGTATATATGTGTGTGTGTGTGTATATGTGTGTGCATGTGTGTGTGTATATATATGTGTGTTTCTGTGCGTGTGTGTGTGCGTGTGTGGATGTGTGTGTGTCTGTGTGGATGTGTGTGTGTCTGTGTGCATCAGTGCGTGTGTATTTTCTAAATCAATGAGCTTTAAACAATCTACAATGCAGAGTTCCTAATCCTCCAGGATTGCCCTGGATTCCCCAATTAAAATTAATCCCAAGAACATTGCTGGGAACCCAGGATAAATTAATCAGGGCATGAAATTATTCATTTTCTTCCAATGTTTTTGTTTCGTAGTTATTGAAACATAGGAGCTGGCATGAGATTGTTATTGGGCTGAAAAGCAGGAACCAACCAATTGGGTAACTGGCTGTCCACGTCTCATTGGCATTGGACGCGATGAGGGTAGACACGTGAGCCCACTGATTTGGTGGGGGGGGAGAGAAGGTTAGGGGGTGTGCTGGGGGGTGCAGTTCGAGTCAAGCCGTCCTGTCTTAAAATCTCCAGGAATATCTCCAACCCAAGTTGGCAATCGGAGAGGCAGCCTGCATCGGGGTGAGATCATTTGTCGAGAACGCATTGAAATGGCGAAGAATTCAGAATCAACAAATGAGCAACCACGGGCAAATATTTGCACCTTCTCCAGATTGGCCCATAAAATAATTCGGACATTCCCTCAGAAAGGAATAACAATTGTCCGTCTATTTTAAGGCTGACCCAGTGCCAAATACTATTCTGTTCTCAAGCTGTTCTTAACGTTGATGAAAGTCTTCTTGTTTAAACCTGGGGGCAGCACGGTAGCACACGTGGCCAGCACTGTGGCCTCACAGCGCCAGGTTCCCAGGTTCGATTCCGGCTTGGGTCGCTGTCTGTGTGGAGTCTGCACATTCTCCTCGTGTGTGCGTGGGTTTCCTCCGGGTGCTCCAGTTTCCTTCCACAGTCCAAAGACGCGCGGGTTAGGTGGATTGGCCATGCTAAATTGTCCTTAGTGTCCAAAAAAGGTTAGGAGGGGTTATGGGGATAGGGTGGAAGTGAGGGCTTAAGTGGGTCGGTGCAGACTCGATGGGCCCAATGGCCTCCTTCTGCACTGTATGTTCTATGTATCTATGTAAACCCCTTTGGGGACCCCTTTGAGAACTATGAACTTGTTACACGGACATACGAATTAGGGTCAGGATAGTAGGCCACTCGGCCCCTCGAGCCTGCCTCTGTCATTCGATAAGGTCATGATCCCGCATTCCTGCCTCGATAAACTAACACCCACCCCTCCCTCCCAACCGCCCCCGCCCCGCCACACTTGTCAATCAAAAATCTATCTAGCTGTGCCTAAAAACTATTCGAAGACACTGGGCGCAATTCTCCCATTTTGGGCCTAAGTGGATCAAACAGGGCTTGCCACACTGACCAGAATAATGGGACCCCGCCCCAGATTCTGCGTTTCAGACTCTCACAGTCGAGTTCCCCTCCGATGTCCTGACGGGCTGACCGTTGATTCGTCCACCTGCCTTCAGCTGCCGGGTTCAAAGGTCCCGCCGCCATATTTAAATTCCAGTCCAGCATACTCATGTCACTCTCTTCTGCCCACCTGTCTTCACCAGACCGTGGAGGGTGTCAGCAACCCAGAGGGAAAAGGCTAGCAGCCTTTGGGTGAAGTGTGTTCCTCAATTCAATCACCCTCACCCTAGCCCGTCACCTGCGAGGCCCTGATGCTTCACATGGACCTCCAACCGGTGGAGTCTTCATCCAACCCCTTCCAGTAAGCGATGAGGTCTTCCTTTGATCCCATTGTTTGTGAGCATTTCATGCAGCCTTGTCGGGGACCAGCTTCCCTCCCCCTCGGTTTTCCCCCTGCCTTCCTTGTTCGTCTTCTTCATCCACCTCCTTACCCCTCTGCCTGCCACCGTGAGCCCTCACCTTACTCCCCTTGTCTTCGCCAGGCCACCACCAGCCTCACCTCACACTCCACTCACTGGTCAAACTTTGGACCTATGTTGCAGTGGCTACACGAGCCCCACAGCACAGTGCTGTCCAGCTAGACACTGGTATGTGGCACCAGTGAGGAAGGAGACCCCCCCCCCCCCATACTCCCCAGCCCCAGTGTTGATCCAACTCGGTGGCACAGGCGGGCCCATGGGTCCAACAGCACGGTGCTGTCCATGAAGACCAGCTGGGCATGGCGACAGAGGGCAGGAACCGGTCTGCCCCGCGGGGCATCAGGAGCATCGCAACACTGTGGAAGTGTCACAATCGCCTCAAAGCCTCTGGTGAACTGAGGGTCGCCTTGTACACGTCAGTTTTTATCAATCGGGTTTGACGCCAAGGTGACTTCCCTCTGCCGTGACACAAGATTGAAAGGCCTGACAGGATTCCGGTGCCAACTGTTTTCTCATAACAATTCCAGAGAACCCCTACAGTGCAGAAGGAGGCCATTCGGCCCATTGAGGCTGCACCGACCCTCTGAAAGAGCACTCGACCTAGGCCCACTCCCTTGCCCTATCCCTGTAACCCCACCTAACCTGCACATCTTTGGACTCTGAGGGGCAATTTGGCATGGCCACTCTACCCAACCTGCACATCTTTGGACTGTAGCATTTGTGAGAAGCAAAAGAATGCAAATGGCAAATGAAAAAGAGAGAAACCATTAACCTGCCATTGGGAGAATGGCAATGTGATTTTACGTTGGCAAGTTTCCAACTTTTGGGCTCTCTCCACATTCCCCGCTCCTGCCCTTTTGGAGGAAGAGAGTTTCAGAGAGTCACCACCCGCCGAGGGAAATAAAGTCTCCTCATCTCTGTCGAAAAATGAGCGACCCCTTATTTTTAAACAGTGACCCCGGGTTCTAGATTCTCCAACTTTGGCACGATGCGATGATCATTAACTGCAGAGGCCGTCACTTTCAAACCGGACCACACTCTGGCCATTCGTACACGTCGGGGTGAATTGTGACTCAGATCCTCTGTTGCTCTCTTTTACGGCTATAAATATGGCGGTTAATAAGGTCGCCTTTCTTAATCTTAATTATGAATATGCTTTCAGAGTCGCCAGGTATCTCTCGATACCGCCACAAGGTTCAACCCGAATATCGATCAAAGAGCCAATACACCAGTTAGTTAGTTCAAAGTCAATGGTACTTTATTTACACACAGTATGATTTACTCATGCACAATAACACTACAGGCTAAACTATGTCTATCACTAACAACTATACTTAACTCCGGGTGCCCATTTAGGTCAGAGGAACAGTGGCCGTTGTTCGGATCTGAGGCTGTTGGGTTCGAAGAGATAGCAGGAGTCCAGCTATGGTCGTCGGTCTGGTAGCGAGCGTTGAACTTGAACTTACTTGCTTCTGGTGGTGCAGGTGGAGGGGTCTCTCCAGTTGAGAGCCGATTCCAAGAGAGCGAACATATGGCGGGGGTTCCTTCTTATACCCAGGGGGGCTTCACGCGCTTTTAGGCGGGCCTTAAACTTGGACTCAATCAATTGGGCAGCTTCTCGATCACCGCCATCGATCTGAGCCAATAAAGGGGCGGGTGCCTTGTGGCTGGGCGTGTCTTCTTGCTGGGGTAGTGGCGCCGGAATGTCTGGGACGGTATCGGCTACCTGAGCGCTAGTCTTTTGTTTATCGGAGATGGGCCATCAATGTGCAAATCAGCCAAGAGTTTTGGTTCTGTCTGCAGTCTGTCCTCTAAATACACATTCAGGCCCTGTGTCTGCTTGTTGCTTTGCATTGTCCATTATTCCCTGTATGCTCTGCGAGTGTCCATTTTATAAGCTGAAAGTGGCCATCCCCGATAGCTACAACTCCCATGCAGGAGAGCTGCAAAAGCTGAGGGGTGTTGGTGTGAAAATAAGCCATATAACCTTTCCAGGGAGAAACCCTGGGGAAGAACGTCATCCTCTCCAGCTTCCAAGTGTGAAATAATAGTGAGCTGGTCCTCTCGCACCCTTGGCGCATGTTTTATTAAACATTAATTTTTGGGTTGCGGGTGTCACCGGCGAGATCAGCATTTATGCCCATTCCTAATTGCCCTGGAGATGGTGGTGGGGGGCCTTCTTCCTGAACCACCGCCGTCCGTCTGGTGAAGGTGACCCCATGATGCTGCCGGCAACAAAGTTCCAGAATTTTGGCCCAGTAACGATGATGGAATGGCTGATTCGGTTCCAAGCTGGGATGGCATGTGACCTGGAGGGGAACCGACCGGTGGTGGTTGTGATGTCCTTTGTTTGTTTAAATTAATATTGTTAAGATTGCAGTGTTGCTACAAAGAACATGCAGACTTTGTACTTAATCAAAGTCAATTTATTTACACTACGCTATTAATCGTGAATTCTTAAGTATGCCGAAAAAGCTAAGTATTGGATCAAATAACTACATGCACAGCACTCCTAAAAAACACAACTATCCCCAACCCTCTCTACTAACTCACTCCGAGAGCATGTGGACCACCGTGTGGGTTGTGAGATGTACTCTTAATCCACCTAGTGGCTGATCATTCATATATACAAAGATGATATACTAGATATCAGGGGCAGATATTGGGGCAGAACGGTAGCACAGTGGTTGGCACAGTTGCTTCACAGCTCCGACGTCCCAGGTTCTATTCCCCGCTGGGTCATTGTCTGTGCAGAGTCTTCACCTTCTCCCTGTGTCTGCGTGGGTTTCCTCCAGGTGCTCCGGTTTCCTCCCACAGTCCAAAGATGCGCAGGTTAGGTGGATTGGCGATGCTAAATTGCCCCTTAGTGTCCAAAAAAAGATTAGGTGGGGTTACGGAGATAGGGAGGAGGTGTGGGAGGTAGGGTGCTCTATCCAAGGCCGGTGCAGACTCGATGGGCTGAATGGTCTTCTTCTGCACTGTAAATTCTATGATTCTATGATCATAAGAACATAAGAAGATAAGAACTAGGAGCAGGAGTAGGCCATCTGGCCCCTCGAGCCTGCTCCACCATTCAATGAGATCATGGCTGATCTTTTGTGGACTCAGCTCCACTTTCTGGCCCGAACACCATAACCCTTAATCCCTTTATTCTTCAAAAAACTATCTCTCTTTATCTTAAAAACATTTCATGAAGGAGCCTCTACTGCTTCACTGGGCAAGGAATTCCATAGATTCACAACCCTTTGGGTGAAGAAGTTCCTCCTAAACTCAGTCCTAAATCTACTTCCCCTTATTTTGAGGCTATCCCCCCTAGTTCTGCTTTCACCCACCAATGGAAACAACCTGCCCGCATCTATCCTATCTATTCCCTTCATAATCTTATATGTTTCTATAAGATCCCTCTCATCCTTCTAAATTCCAACAAGTACAGTCCCAGTCTACTCTACCTCTCCTCGTAATCCAACCCCTTCAGCTCTGGGATTAACCTAGTGAATCTCCTCTGCACACCCTCCAGTGCCAGTACGTCCTTTCTCAAGTAAGGAGACCAAAACTGAACACAATACTCCAGGTGTGGCCTCACTAACACCTTATACAATTGCAGCATAACCTCCCTAGTCTTAAACTCCATCCCTCTAGCAATGAAGGACAAAATTCCATTTGCCTTCTTAATCACCTGTTGCACCTGTAAACCAACTTTTTGCGACTCATGCACTAGCACACCCAGGTCTCTCTGCACAGCAGCATGTTTTAATATTTTCTCATTTAAATAATAATCCCTTTTGCTGTTATTCCTACCAAAATGGATAACCTCACATTTGTCAACATTGTATTCCATCTGCCAGACCCTAGCCCATATGACAGGGCGAGGATGAGTAGGTTCTTTGGGGTGGAGGACAGGTGTGGGAAGTGCTCGGGAGTCCGGCAAATCATGTCCACATGTTCTGGTCGTGCCCGGCACTGGAGGGGTTCTGGAGGGGTCTTGCGAGGATTATGTCCAAGGTGGTGAAAGTCCAGGTCAAGCCGAGTTGGGGGTTGGCATTATTTGGGGTAACGGACGAGCCGGGAGTGCAGGAGGCGAAAGAAGCCGGTATCCTGGCCTTTGCGTCCCTGGTAGCCCGGCGGAGGATCTTGTTATTATGGAAGGACGCAAAGCCCCCCAGTGTGGAAGCCTGGATAAATGACATGGCAGAGTTAATTAAGCTGGAGAGGATAAAGTTTGCCTTGAGAGGGTCTGCGCAGGGGTTCTCCAGGCGGTGGCAACCGTTCCTAGACTATCTCACGGAGCGTTAGGAGGAGGTCAGCAGCAGCAGCAACCTGGGGGGGGAGGGGGGTGTCTCTTTCGGGGGGGTATTTGGGCAGGTGGGGGGGGTTTCCCCAAGGGTACTCTTGAATGTCATATGGGGGGGGTTAATATATGCGGGAGAAACCCAATGTATAAGTAGTTTATTATTTTTGATTGTGGTGTTTGTGTTTTTTCTTCTTTTTGTTATGGGGGGGGGCTTGTTTGTTAAAACATTTTGTTGGAAAAATTTGAATAAACATTTTTTTAAAAAGACGTTGCGGCCTTGGCGTAACTGCTGACGTTTCCTTGTGGAATCAGATGGCAGCCACGATAACCCATTTGTATAAGCCCCTGCCCCTTCCGTGACTTCAGGACATCCCAAAATGTTTGACGGCCAGTTAAATATACTTGGAAGTGTGGTCACTGTTGTCACTTGTTGAAGGGGACGTACCGGATAATTTCTCGGCGGAGTGTCAAAGGAAAATAGCCCAGGAAATTGGGGATAGGTAACTGTACCTTGAAAGAGTATGGTGGGATCTTTTATTCACACCTTGAGAGAGGTGGGGGTGGGGGGGGGGGGGGGGGGGCACGCGGTTTAATATCTCATCTGCAAGAGCACAAAGTGTCCAGTCATTGGGTGGGATTTACCGACCACCCCGCCGTGTGTTTTTCGGCGCCAAAGGCCGACCTCGCCGTTGCCAACGGGATTTCCCCGTGACCGCACCCCTCGTTTTTCCCGCCGGCGTTAACAGCCGCTAGATCCCGCCCCATTAATTTTAATTCAACTTTTTTGAAACATGTGCAAGCCTAAAGAAACTGGAAGCTTGCCAGGTAAACACCTGTTGCGATTTAAGGTTAAAAGGGACACGTCTCCATTTCTAAGTGTAATCTCGCACCTCAATAGGCTCTGGCCAACGTCTGAAACACACGCTCTTAGATACAACAGGTTTTTAAAAAAAAAAACTCAAGCCCAACTTCACCATGGGGACGTGAGAGCACGAGATGATGATTACTTTTGAAATTCAAATTGAATCCTGCTGAGCATTCATAAATGCCAAATACTGGGGCAAGCTACCAGTCAGGAAAACTGCAAGAATTGAGTTGCAGTTGGAAAGAATTTCATGCCAAGAGCTGAAGGCCGACTTGACCAGGGGAGAGAGGGAGAAAGGAGAAGGATTTAAAACAAACGCTGTTAGGATATAATTGAGTACAAGGGACCATAGGAATTCCTCCTCGAAGCTCGTTGTGTTGAAGAGCACCGTGAGATGAGATTGCTCAGCTCGATCAAACACTTGTAAATGTCCTGTGCGGCTGAAGCTGTAGATTGTTCGCAAGGCAATCAGGCCAGCTTTACAAAGCAGTGGAAGTCCTCATTAGTTCACCACTGTGCTGGTATGCACTAAATTGAAACACGGCACATGTATGGCATCCTGTAATGAACGAAAAGCTCCTTAATTACCGCATTTTCACAGCAACATGAAACTACCAAATGAAAACGCGATGCCTGACCTCTTAAAAAAATTTAATTAACCTTTTCAACCAGAGTACCATAAAAAGTTTAAAATCAGCTAGTTTCAGATTCAATATTCTGGTTTTGACAACAGGCACAATGCCACGATACTCACCCCCAATAGATTTTACTAATAGATAACAATAACATTCCCTAATAGCTTCAGAACATGTTTATTCTAAAACGTGGTAACATGCTTAAAGAGGGAGAGGCCACTCAGTAAGTTGACTCGAATGTCACTGAAACAGCAAATTGGGATACAGAGGGGTTCCTGGTATAAGTGGTAAAACCTGCCTGGCTCGCTTTCACTTTTTTTATTCTTTATTCTTTCGTGGGATGTTGGCGTCACTGGCAAGGCCAGCACCCTCGCCCTGAACATAACGGAGCATTGGAGAGGGAAGTTTAGAGTCAACCACATTGCTGTGGGTCTGGAGTCACATGTAGGCCAGGCCAGGAACAGCCGGCAGATTTCCTTCCCTCAAGGACATGAGTGAACAAAGTGGGTCTTTCCAACGATCAGTGGTCACCGATACCGAGCCTAGCTTTATTCATTGCTCACCCCACCAAAGCTCAAGTCAGTGGTCATGAGGTTCACTAACCAACATGCCAATGGCATGATGCACTCAGGCAACTGGCAGCCAAAGTGTGCCAGACGAACAGGAGCTTTACCCCTGTCACCTTCCTGGCAAGGGGGCTGATTTTGATTCTAACACAAAATTTGGGGGAGCAGAGGTTTAACAGGGAACAATGAAATAATGGGCGTGATGTTACAGAAATGACGCAGATTCCCATTTCAAACCTGTTTAGTTGGACGTTTCCTGGCACTGGTAGCGCCGAGAATGATCCCACTATCAAGCGGGACTCTGCTTCATTTTGGGACCTCAGTGAGGTACGCCCGCCAAGACAGAACTCATTCCCATTTCCTGCACTGACGAACTCTGCTCGCCTGTGCAGGAAGAGATCTCGAGACCCCCCCCCCCCCCCCCCCACCCACCGCAGCTTCTGGACGCCCCCCGCAACTCCCCGATAAGGGGGTCATCATGCCCACGGCACCCCACCTCATGAGGGCAGGGCACCCCCGGACCCAATCGCTGGTGCGGACAAAATGTCACCTGGGCATCTTGGCACTGCCAGCCTGGCACCTTGGCAGTGCCACCCTGACTCAATCGATCTCGCGACTCTTGGCAAGCCGTGCGAGGCCTCTTGCGAGATTTACTAGCCGCACCACGTCCCGGGTCGGGCGCAGTGCGGCTGTTAGATTTCGCCCAATGACCATTGTTAAAATATGGCCACTGTTAAAATTGACCTCCTCCTTTTAAAAAAGGGTCTTTCATTTCACTGGATGAACACACTGCCTCTCTCTCTGGCTCACTTGTCCAGTTCAGACCAGTCCGTCAGGATGAGCTGGCCTGTGAGGATCCCATATGGCTGATGAATTTGGTCAATTCTAAACCCAATCCTAGTGGGTGTGTGAATTCACAACATGCAATTGGCTTTGCACAATCTGTGACCAGTCATTGAACATACCAGAAGGAGGCGGCCATTCGGCCCATCGAGCCTGCTCCGCCATTCAATCAGATCGCTGATCATCAATCTCAATATCACTTTCCCACGCTACCCCATGTCCCTTGATGTTATTAATCTCCATAAATCTGTCCATTTCTGGCTTGAACATGTTCAATGATTGCACTTCCGCAACCTTCTGGGTACAAGAATTCCAAAGATTCACCCCCTCCAAGTGAAGACATTTTTCAACCGTCATTGGTATGGGGGAAACTACATGCAATCGGTTCATAGAATCCATAAAATTGACAGTGCAGAAGGAGGCCATTCAGCCCATCGAGTCTGCACCGGCCCTTAGAAGGAGCACCCTAGCCAAGCCCACACTGTAACCCAATAACCCCAGCAAACCTTTTTGGAAACAAAGGGCAATTTAAGCATGGCCAAAATCCACCTAACCTGCACATCTTTGGACTGGTGGGAGGAAACCCACGCAAACACGGGGAGAACGCGCAGACTCCGCGCAGACAGAGACCCAAGCCGGGAATCGAACCTGGGACGCTGAAGCTGTAAAGCAACAGTGCTAACCACTGTGCTACCGTGCTGTCCACATGTTCAGGTAGAGAATTCCCCCCGTTACAAGGCGTTAAACCATTTGAAATAAACAGATAATTGACTCTTTTTTAAACATGTATACTGAGCTTATCAGCTCATTACGGACAATGCACAGAGCTGGGCTGACAGTTCATTGGAACCGCTCATTCATAAGGCGAGACACTCTTGCACCAAGCTCCATACAGTGAGGTTGAAACCAATATTAAGCGATACACATCTTTGATTTTGGTAATGGAGAGTGAGAGATGGAGAGGTTTAGCGAGGGAGTTCCAGTTCTGAGGACCCAGACTGCTGAAGGTGATCCTGGCACTAGATGTGGTGAGGGAAATTGGAGGCTGCACAATAGGCTCGTGCTGGAGCAAGACTTGGGGGGGGGGGGGGGGGGGGTTACAGAGACTAGGGGGAAGGTCATGGAAAGATTAGCACAAGAAGGGAGGATTGCAAAATTGAAGCGTCGCTGGATGAGGGGCATAATTTTACGCTGGGGAGATTTCATCATCCCGCTGCAGTCAATGGAGTTTTGAACAGATCTCTGTATTTTACTGCCACACCCCCACCATGAACTCTCCACCTGAGGAGGTTTTGTGTCATTGAACATAGGGGTGTTAGCTAGACAGGACTTTGTAGATGTTGGATCAATGGACATCACTAAATAATTCATTGAACCGCTCTTGTGGCATAGGGCTTATTTCAAGAGCTCAAAATTATAATTTTTCTAAATTTGCACAGGAGGCCTTTTTTTAAACTCAAGAATAATGTCATGGCAGAGTTTCCACCTGAAAGAAAACTTATCACATCCTCTCGCGAATGTCCGAAAAATGCTTCATAACATCGAATTGATAATAATAATCTTTATTATTTCATAGATTTCATAGAATTTACAGCGCAGAAGGGGGCCATTCGGCGCATCGAGTCTGCATCGGCTCTTGGAAAGAGCACCCTACCCAAGGTCAACACCTCCACCCTATCCCCATAACCCAGTAACCCCACCCAACACGAAGGGCAATTTTGGACACGAAGGGCAATTTATCACGGCCAATCTACCTATTGTCACAAGTAGGCTTACATTATCACTGCAATGAAGTTACTTTGAAAAGCCCCTCGTCGCCACATTCCGGCGCCTGTTCGGGTCCACCGAGGGGGAATTCAGAATGTCCAATTCACCTAGCAACACGTCTTTCGGGACTTGTGGGAGGAAACCGGAATGCCCGGAGTAAACCCACGCAGACACTGGGAGAACGTGCAGACTCTCACAGACAGTGACCCAAGCCGGGAATCGAACCCGGGAAATATCCCTGGTGCCTAATGACTGCTGCCATGTCCCCACTCAGTTTGCTATAGTGCTTTCTCGGATATGCCTGGGGGGTTACCGAGATAGAGAATGGGGAGGTGAGGGAGGGTGTGAAAATCACCTCTCAGCCCCTTAGAGGGGGAGGCTTGTGGATCTGTGCCGAATTCCAGTGGCCTGGGCATCTCTGGCCTTCCAAAGACAGACCTGCACTGGGAATATTCCAGGCTGAAAACAATACCCCCTCAATTCAATATCCTCATGCCGCCATCAGGTTTTTACTTTGTTTTTGATTGATTCTAATGTCCAATGTAACAGTAATCCTGCTACAAGCATGTTCGGATCTTTAACATCCTGCCAAGCGTACATACTTTGGTTAAACATGTGACTAGGCACAAGAAGTTAAACATATTTTAGTGAAACTGCAGAATTATAGAGCTAAGATCCAATCTCCTCTAATTACCGCTCCAGTGCCATTTATAACAAAAGTATTTGCCTATTTATAGTCTAGAGAGACATTTTATTGACCCTTTTAAGAAAACATTATGGCAGCTTCAGATCTTGCTGAGCTGCAACTAATTAACCAGGCATTGGCTTGTTGGGTGAAGTGAATGGGCATTTCGAAGAAGAACATCAGAACTTATAGGATCAGAAAAGGTCATTCGGCTTAAACATGTCCTTCCATTTCTCATAGATCACCTGCATTGTCATTGAGCCCTCTCTCTTCGGAAAGAGATCGGTCACCTCCATCCAATTCATAAAAGAGCCTGCAGAAAGAAGAACATGTTATTTGGCCAGGAAAGGGTTATGGGGGTAAGGCGGGGAAAGTGGAGTTGAGGATTATCATATCGGATCAGTCATGAACTCATTGAGTGGCAAATGGGCTGAATGGCCGACATCTGCTCCTGAATCTTATGGTCTTACAGCCCTCAGTCATTGGATTGATTTGAGCATAAGCTCCAATGCCTTGTCATCATGTCTTTGAACTATGAACCCTTTGCCTATTTCTCTGCTGATTTCGTCCCTAAACCTTCAGTGTTACTCTATTGCTTTCAGTGCCTACTGGAGGTTGGGGGTAGGGGGGGGTGGGGAGGGGGGGGGGGGGGGTGATTGCCCAATAGGGGTCAGTGCCTGCCGGAGAGAAGGAGTATCATTGCCCTTTACAGACCAGTGCAGCAAGAAACAGGAGGCAGATTGCACAATGGTGTCTTCGTTTTGCCTGATTTAAACAATTCTCCCCAATTCCCTGATGCTATTCCAGGAGCCATTCTTCCTTTTCTTTGAATGTCGGTGGCCCACGAGGCGTAATATTTCACTCACCGCAGACTCAGATGCACCAGATTGATCACAGGCTCCTGCAGCTAATGTAACTCGGGGTAATTTAGCATTGAAGTCATTCACTGTTCCGATCAGGCACAGTGTACAAAAAAAAATAATAGAAGAATAATTATTATGTACACAGGTTCCCTCACTGCATTCCAGCATCGACGATACAATACAAGCACCTTGATTAGAGAGGTCGAAGGTACAGCAGTCATTTTGATATATTATTGGCGATGACAACGCTTCTTATAATACAGAACATGGGAGATGTTATGTTGATTAACAAATGGGTTTTTGCATTTATCAATTAAAGTGTCTTGGCTTGCATTTTTACCTCTGCCGAGTGCAGTTACTGACCAACCTCTGATTGATTTTGTCTGATGCTGGTAATTTCTGGCACTGGTAGCTACGCTCTCTGTTGTCCATTATTTTACCTTCACACACTGCGCCTCATATCAGGATTCAAACTTCCCCACTGTCCCCCAAAGAATATTCTTCCTTCTCCATCCCAGTTTCCAGATTTTGCCCCAGGTCCTAGGTCCGGTATTTGAACCAGTTGTCCGGTTGTATCTGAATTCTGAGCTGTGCCTCCACCTTGCCCTTTATCCTTGGCGCTGATTTCTGCTCTACCTCCTTTACGCAGTCTCTGCTTCTGGCTCTGTCCCCTGGGCTGTGTCTCCGATAAGAGAATTTATTGGGGGACCTGCATCATTGTTTTATAAATTGGATTTCAAAGTTATTACTGGTGTACTAGTTTAAATTAAAATGGCCATAAAAGTGCCAACTACTGAAAGCAGATATTCTGGACTCCCAAGGATTTCAGCAGACTGACTGTTTGAATCCTTTTTAATTATTCCGCAGAATTTCTCTTAATTATTTTCGATGATTTATTTCTTAATTATTTTCTGGTGCAGCGAGCCTCAGTTGCCACCGCTTTACCCTTCAGCCCTTAGATATCTGCGGGTGGGAGCAATATCGAGCTTCAAATCCTCTTCAGTTTCATCCTCTTCCAACTTAGCACTCTCTCTCTTGCTCTCTCTTTCACTGACTCACTCACTCTCTTCATTTTCTCCCTCTCTTTCGCCATCACTCACTCACTCTTCCTCCCTCTCACTCACTCACTTTTGCCATTTGCTCTCTCTCTCACACACTCACTCATTCTCTCTCTTCACTTGCTCCCTCTCCCACTCATTACGCGGGCCGGCACGGTGGCACAGTGGTTAGCACCGTTGCTTCACAGCATCAGGGTCCCAGGTTCGATCCCCAGCTTGGGTCACTGCACGTTCTCCCCGTGTCTGCGTGAGTTTCCGCCGGGTGCTCCGGTTTCCTCCCACAAGTCCTGAAAGACGTGCTGTTAGGAGTCTGCACCGACTAGGGGCTTTTCACAGTAACTTCATTGCAGTGTTAATGTAAGCCTACTTGTGACACTAATAAAAATTATTATTACTGCCTTCACTTGATCTCTTTATCTCTCTCTTCCCCCCCTCTCTCTCTCGGGGGGCGATCCTCTGGCCACGCTGCACTGGAAAAGCAACTCGCCGCAGCGCAGTGTGGCAGGTGAAAGCTGGGAGACTCCACACCCGGGATCTAACCATCTCGCAATGCCTCGCGAGATTCAGCGCAATCTCACAGGATGTTGCCAGGTGAATCCCGCCCACAGTGGGCGGGATAACCTATTGGCAAATCTGCAGATTAGAGTGAGGCAGTAAACCTTACTCCAATGTGAAGATTCCCGAGGTACCTGAGGCGTTGGAATTCAACCCCTTTGCTATGGGGACCTCGGGCGTGCGCCTTTTGGTACTGGTCCCCTCAAATGGGGACCAGATGGAGCGGTACTCGTGATGTCTCCAATGGGTTAGGAGGCCCCCAGCTGCAAGCCCTTTGGGCAGGATGGTGCCGTTGCATTGCTGGTGCCACCTGGGTGCCAGCCTGGCACTGCCATGGTGCCCAGGTGGCACTGCCAGGGTGCCCAGGTGGCACTGCTGTGGTGCCCAGGTGGCACTGCCATGGTGCCCAGGTGGCACTGCCATGGTGCCCAGATGGCACTGAAATGGTGCCCATGTGGCACTGCCAGGGTGCCCAGGTGGCGCTGCCGTGGTGCCCAGGTGGCACTGAAATGGTGCTCAGGTGGCACTGCCATGGTGCGCAGGTGGCACTGCCATGGTGCCGAGGTGGCACTGAAATGGTGCCCATGTGGCACTGCCAGGGTGCCCAGCTGGCACTGCCATGGTGCCCAGGTGGCACTATCATGGTGCCCAGGTGGCACTGCCATGGTGCCCGGGTGGCACTGAAATGGTGCCCAGCTGGCACTGCCATGGTGCCCAGGTGGCACTGCCATGGTGTCCAGGTGGCACTGAAATGGTGCCCATGTGGCACTGTCAGGGTGCCCATGTGGCACTGTCAGGGTGCCCAGCTGGCACTGCCACGGTGCCCAGGTGACACTGCCATGGTGCCCAGGTGGCACTGCCAGCTGGCAGGGGCACTGCCAAGGTTGGCACTGCTAAGCTGCCTAGCTGGCGTTTTTGCGCATGCTTGATCGGGCCGGGGTTGCCTTGCCGGGTTGCGCTGTGAGTGCCAGGAAACACACAGCTGAACGCACTTGCTCATGGACTTTGTTCCCTTTTGGGAAGATCGCGCCCTCCGTTCATTTGCTCTCCCTCTCTCTCACATTCACGCTCTTCATTTGCACTCTTTATTTCTCTTTCTCCCTCTCTCTCTTTCTCTTGCTTGTTCACTCTCTTCATTTTCGCTGTCACTCTCTCACTCACTTTCTTAACTTGCTCTTTCACTCGCGCTCTCTCTCATTCACTCTCTCTCATTCGCTCTATCCATCATGATGTTGGCGTTGGACTGGGGTCGGCACGGTAAGAAGTCTTACAACGCCAGGTTAAAGTCCAACAGGTTTATTTGGAATCACTGGCTTTCGGAGCGTAGCTCCTTCATCAGATGAGTGGGTGATTCTCTCATTCTCTCACTAACTCTCTCTCATTCTCTCACTAACTCTCTCTCATTCTCTTTTTCACACTCTCTCTCATTCTCTCTCTCTCACACACACTCTCTCATTTTCTCTCCTCTCTCTCTCTCATTCTCTCTCTCTGTCTCTCACTCACTCTCTCTCATATTCTCCCTCTCAATCACTCTCTCTCATTCTCTCTCTCACTCACTCACTCTCTCTCATTTTCTCTCTCTCTCTCACTCTCTCATTCTCTCTCTCACTCCCTCATTCTCTCTCCCTCTGTCTCTCACTCTCTCTCATTCTCTCCCTCTCAATCACTCTCTCTCATTCTCACACTCACTCTCTCTCATTCTCTCTCTCCCTCTCATTCACTGTCTCTCATTCTCTCTCTCATTCTCTCTCTCCCTCTCATTCACTGTCTCTCATTCTCTCTCTCTCATTCTCTCTCTCCCTCTCATTCACTGTCTCTCATTCTCTCTCTCTCTCATTCTCTCTTTCTCTCACTCTCTCATTTTCTCCCATTCAATCACTCTCCCTCATTCTCTCTCTCTCTCACACTCACTCTCTCTCATTCTCTCTCACACTCACTCTCTCTCATTCTCTCTCCCTCTCACTCACTCGCTCTCCCTCTCACTCACTGTCTCTCATTCTCTCTCTCTCATTCTCTCTGTCTCTCACTCTCTCATTCTCTCCCACTCAATCACTCTCCTCTTTCTCTCTCTCGCTCTCACACACACTCTCTCTCTCTCATTCTCTCCCTCTCAATCACTCTCCCTCATTCTCTCTCTCTATCACACTCACTCTCTCTCTGTCTCTTTCTCTCACTCACTCTCTCTCATTCTCTCGCTCTCACACACAGAACGGAAGATGGGGTTGAAATGTGATGACTTATAAAGGTGGCGAGATGGCTGGAGGAGGTGGGGCCAAATAGAAGGTCAGGGATAGGTCGGAGTAAAGGAGAAATTGACAAAGTTGTCGGACGGAAGACTTAAGTTGCCGCCGGGCTGAGTGGGAGACCATCCCACCAGCGTTATGTAGTGGAACATGCCCTTGGTATTTTTCTCAGTCTCCCTGACAATATGGCAGAGAAAGCTGCCGTTGGGGCTGGGGTCTTCAACGGCAACTTTGCTCCCGCTGCAATAAAAATAAGGAAAATCCGGCCCATTGTCTTTCAGATGAAATGGCAAACTGGCTTTACAGGTTTTGCATGTTCAGACGGACATTAGATCCCACCTCACTGCTTGAGAAAAAGTCTGATGTGGAGATGCTGGCGTTGGACTGGGGTGAGCACAGTAAGAAGTCTTCACCCGAGGAAGGAACTGTGCTCTGTTATGGGCCAGGGTTGAGAGAACCCCAAAGTGTATCATGGAGTTCACCTGACCCACAACCTTTAATAGATTGTGGTTATGGGGAGCACACGGGCCTACTTTACAGGTGTGATGCAACAGAGAGCTAAAGTACTTTCAAAACAAAACCATGTTTATTTATGAATCCAGTTAACACTTCATAAACCCACGGTAAATATCTTAACAACTATCAACACCAATAAATCCCCAAAGAATACAGTACTCTATAAGTAACTCTTAATCTTTCCTTGCAACATCCATAAGACAAAAAATAAACCTTTTTACAGAAAGACATCAGGGGCGGGATTCTCCCATCCCGTGGCAGAGTTCACGCTGCTCCAGCTGCCGAGCTGGCGCGAACTGGGTGGCACGGGATCCGTGCATGCGCAGTGGCACCGGCGCCAACGCAACATGCGCAGTTGCGCCGGCGCCAACCCACGCATGCGCGGTGGCCTCCTTAAACGCTTCGGCCCCGACGCAACATGGCACAGGAGTACAGGGGCCGGCGTGTAGGAAAAGAGGCCGGGGTACAGAGAGGCCGGCCCGCCAATCAGTGGGCCCCGATCGCGAGCCAGGCTGCATCGGAGGCCCCCCCCTCCGGGGTCAGAGCCCCCCCCCCCCCACAGGCCGCCACCCGACCCTTGCACGCAGAGTTCCCGCCAGCTGAGAGCAGGTGTGGACGGCGCCAGCAGGACTCAGCGTTTTAACTACGGCCGCTTGGCCCATCCCGGGCCGACAATCGGCGGGCCAGCCCCGGGCTGAGAGAATCCCGCCCCAGGTTTAACCTCTCTCCTGAGAGCAGTTACCACTTTGAAATCACCAAATGAACATTCTTTAGCTTGCAGAGATTCAGACACATCTTGCTGTGACTGCAGCTTCTCCAAATCTAAAACGAAACTAAATAGAGCCTGTAGCAAATAGCCTAAAGTGAAAGTAAAAGCAGACAGACAGTCCAGCTCCACCCACACTCTGACATCGCTGACAAACACCCATTTCCTAAAGGTGCATCCACTACAGCTATTTTATAAACCCCCATTTCTCAAAGGTACTCTCACATGACAGCTCCGAGAGCTAGTGATTCGAAACAAACCTGGAGAAAAAGTAAGGAGTTCCCCCGGATAATGCGGCTCCTTCAAAACGTAGATTACCTGGATGTTCATCGCATCCTAATTTGTGGAACTGTGCGCGCGGTGGCTGCCGTGATTGTCCATATATACGTGGAACCAATGTCATTCGAAATTACTCATTTGACGTGAAGTGCTTCCAAACATCTTTGAGAGACGTGAGCAGAAAGTGCCTCCTTTCAATTCTCACAGGCAAAACAGCACTCCTAACCAGTCAAGATTGTCATAACAGTTTATGAATTCAGCCGATTTGTGTCTTCACATTTATGTTGCAAGTGAGTGAGTTATTCAAAAATCAAACAAACAAAATTACACCCCAACAATGCTGCAAACAAAAGTCGCACTTTGCTAGTGTCAGGAGGGCTGTGAAAGGAATATTGGTCAATTGTCTTGTAGGAAGGAAATAGTTGTTTTGGTTACCCAGTGTTATCATCGCTGTTATCCCTGCATCAGGTCTGTTATCGGAACGTCCTCGTGTATCTCGTTTCCTGTGTACGGAAAAGGGTTAGAAAACAGTCAGAGCATTGGAAAGGGTCGGGATGCAAGGAGTGAGAAGAAGGCCAAAGAGTGAGTGTAGAACAAGAATGGGCTTTGACTGGGACTAGGAAAGAAAAGAGGGCTGGTAAAAAGGTAAATTGGTGCTGGAATAGAGTCGATCTCTGGACAGAGGTTGTTTGTGCGAACTGGGTGATGCACAATCAATTACTCTCGCGACAAGGTGAGTCATAACTAATCGGCTTTAATCAGCTAGAACTGTACCCAGCAGCTTCGATACAGAAAGTGAAGGCTGCTGGGACGGCATTGGTTCTTATACCCCGCCTCTCAGGGCGGAGCTATGTACATTAGCCATGGTAGACTCCTAGGTCTAGCCAATGGGCATCCACCTCTCAGGTACTGCAATACCTGGTATTACCACACTGGGTATCAGGGTTCTACCAAGCTGGAGTGGAAACCAGGACAGGTTGCTTTTCCTGGTTCACCAGCATGAAACCACTGGGCTGAATAGCCTCCGAATCATGATTCTAATGACCCTGTACAAAGAAACGAGGTACACAAGGACGTTGTGATACACTTACACGTTCCATATAGAGGTGCTCTTCGCTTGTGCAAGCCTGGAGAGGGGAGGTTAGCCCCAGCCAAACTTTAGGGCCTTGTGTGTATGTACAGGGGAATGGTAAACTTAAACTGTCCAGTCTATCCACATTAAACACTGGTAAGCTTTTCTGACACGTGTCAAGCCAGGACCATACTGCACGTGGACTCATTAGCTTCAGGGCTATCTGGAACCAAGAGGGAGAATGGCAGTTCCTCAGACCAACATGCCCACTCCCGTACATGACCCAGCTTATTCAGTTAGATACAATAACCTTTCATTTATATACTTTCTTCAATGCAGAAAAAAATATCCCAAACCGCTTCACAGGAACTGCTGACACGGAGGCAACAAAAGCGGACAGTAGTCGTAGGCGGGTTGACTAAACGCTTGCACAACAAGATGGGTTTTATGGGGTCTTAAAGCCTTCAGCTTAGTCGGGAACTCCAGAGCTGTGAGCCTAGATGGTGAAGTCAGGGATACCAGTGCTGAGGTGAAAGTTTCACGAGAATTGCACAGTCCATGGTGGTGTTGTGTTACAATTTACTCCAGGCAGTCACGTTGCTCTGGCAACTTGAACCACTATACGTATGGTAAAAGTCTCCAATTTCAATTCTATCGCATTGACCAGAAATCTCTCCCGCTCTTGCTTCCTGCCATTGGCATGTGTTGGGAAGATTTGCAAGTTGATGCTCAACTTTCTCGGTCGTCAAGTCCTTGGATGGTAACAACTGGACAAAAGCAGGGGCACTACCCACTGCACCATGAGACCTCCTTCATGTGGGATATTTAGCACAGAAACAGGCTGCCTGACCCAAACTAGTCTGTGCTGATGTCTGTAGTCCACTCGAGTCTTCTCCCATTCGATCCACCTCATCTCAACCTCTCGGTACATCTTTCTATCCCCTTGCCTTTCATGTACTCGTCTAGTTTCTTACAGAAAGCATCTACGATATTTGCCTTTAAAAAAGCAAATGACCGCAGATGATGGAATCTGAAACAAACCCAAAAATACTGCACAATCTCAGCATCTGACAGCATCTGTGGAGAGAGAGGGGAGCTAATGTTTTGAGTCTGGATGACAAAGCTGGAGAGAACTGGAAGTAGGGTCAGGTTTATGCTGTTGTGGGGTGGGGGTGGGGGGGGGGGGCGCGTGGAGTGGTGGGGTTGGATAGGGGGCCACGATAGGTGGAGATTGACAAAGATGTCATGGACAGAAAAACAAAAGGCCGAAGAGATTTGCCTCAGCAACCTCCTTACTATTTACTTTCTGAGTAACAACATTTCTGGTCATTTCCTTATTGGATTTATGAGTAGCTCTCTCATATTTCTTGCATTTTTGGATTCTCTCACAAGTGGAAAAGGGCGGCACGGTAGCACAGTGGTTAGCTCTGTTGCTTCACCGTGCCAGGGTCCCAGGTTCGATTCTTGGCTTGGGTCACTGTCTGTGCGGAGTCTGCACATTCTCCCCGTGTCCGAGTGGGTTTCCTCCGGGCGCTCCCGTTTCCTCCCACAAGTCCCGAAAGACGTGCTTGTTAGGTGAATTGGGCATTCTGAATTCTCCCTCTGTGTACCCGAACAGGCGCCGGTGTGTGGTGACTAGGGGCTTTTCACAGTAACTTCATTGCAGTGTTAATGTAAGCCTACTTGTGTCAATAATAAAGATTATTCTTAATAGTCTGTCAACATCTACCCTCTCCAGCCAAATTCTAAAGTTAGAGGAATGCAAAGTTTCAGGAGTTGTAGGCCTGGGTACGGTTACACCAATCGGGAAAGCAAGGCCACGGAAGGATTTCGATGTGATGGTGGGAATTTTAGATTGGAGGGAATCTGGGAGCACTGAGACCAGGTATGATGGACGAGCAAATCCTGGAATAGGATTTTCATGCAGGATCAGAAGGCAGAACTAATCCCACTGTCACAATCCCACCTTTCTCTTTCGGGGTCCAGGCCCCAAGTGCTCTGGAAGCATCAGTGGAGCCCAGAGTGGGTAGGTTAAAAGGCCTGCCTGATTTCCCAAAACGGCTCGGCCTTGTGCTTCCGCAGCATTCAGCGGCTCACTTACATACCCTTGGAACTGCTGACTACTTTAATCTCCCTCACTTTTACCTCCTCATCCGCCCACCCCCTTACTCATTATTCACTTTCTCAACATAACTCACAAGTCCCATTGTAAGACCATAAAACTCCCGCAGTGACAAGCAGACTCTTCAAACCAACTGTGTAACCAATGTCCAGAAAGGTCAATGAATTAGGCAGTCGGATTGCAGCCAAGAGCCCATAAAACTCCCTGAGTAAATAAGCAGACTTTAGAATTGCTATCTCAACAGGCGACTAAACTGAATCCTTAAAAGCAATGGAAAAAGATGAATCATTTACACTTGGTTATCATACAAGGCTATCTCTGCAATGATGTGAAATGTACTCTACTTTCTAGTCCAACAGGTGAATGTTTTTACCTCATCCTAAGAATTTTCCACATTTACAATGACATCTTGTCAATCAGCCGAAGTAGCAGTATGGCAAACACGTTGTTTAAAGTGGTTATATCTTCCAATCAGAGCACAGTCAGAACACAGATACAACTCATGGCTTTTAATGATGAACTGGAAAGGAGGCAAAACCATTTCATTTACCTTTTAAAATCTCCCCGCCGCCAATGCTTCTATGCAGCTGGTGTAAAACCCGACAGCCACCTCCATTAAAAAATTGAGAAACTTCTGGTCTCAGTGCGGCCACAATACTGTCAGTAGTAGTACCCTTTGTAGGGGAGGGTGGGTTCAGGTGCCCGCTCCCTCCTGGAAATGGAGGCAGGATCTCTGGCCACCCTGCTCAGGGGCCATTCTCTTGTTTTGTAAAGTCCTTTTGGGCCGGATCAGGAGCATGAAATTCCACCCCCGACTCCTGATAGGGGCAATGTGGTTTTGAATGAGCTTATGTTTACGGAGGATCGGGGTCATCCAGAAAAATCAATGGGACAATCATTTCGGAAGGTGACAAAGAACAAAGTAAAGTACAGCACAGGAACAGGCCCTTCGGCCTTCCAAGCCCGTGCCGACTATGCTGCCCGACTAAACTACAATCTTCTACACTTCCTGGGTCCGTATCCCTCTATTCCCATCCTATTCATGTATTTGTCAAGATGCCCCTTAAATGTCACTATCGTCCCTGCTTCCACCACCTCCTCCGGTAGCGAGTTCCAGGCACCCACTACCCTCTGTGTAAAAAAACTTGCCTCGTACATCTACTCTAAACTTTGCCCCTCGCAACTTAAACCTATGCCCCGTAGTAATTGACCCCTCTACCCTGGGGAAAAGCCTCTGACTATCCACTCTGTCTATGCCCCTCATAATTTTGTCGACCTCTGTCAGGTCGTCCCTCAACCTCCGTAGTTCCAGTGAGAACAAACTGAGTTTATTCAACTGCTCCTCATAGCTAATGCCCTCCATACCAGGCAACACCCTGGTAAATCTCTTCTGCACCCTCTCTAAAGCCTCCACATCCTTCTGGTAGTGTGGCGACCAGAATTGAACACAATACTCGAAGTGTGGCCTAACTAAGGTTCTATACAGCTGCAACATGACTTGCCAATTCTTATACTCAGTGCCCCGGCCAATGAAGGCAAGCATGCTGTATGCCTTCTTGACTACCTTCTCCACCTGTGTTGCCCCTTTCAGTGACCTGTGGACCTGTACACCTAGATCTCTCTGACTTTCAATACTCTTGAGGGTTCCACCATTCACTGCTTATTCCCTACCTGCATTAGACCTTCCAAAATGCATTACCTCACATTTGTAATGCATTCCCTCACATGCCTTAACAAAGACATGGTTGAGGATTCCAGGGATGAGGGCTGAGGCAGGGAAGGAGACAGCTCACTGCTGCAAACATTCCAATTGGAAGCAGGAGCAGGCCATTGTTATCGAGACTTAAGGAGGGGCAGGGGGGCAGCACGGTGGCGCAGTGGGTTAGCCCTGCTGCCTCACGGTGCCGAGGTCCCAGGTTCGATCCCGGCTCTGGGTCACTGCCCGTGTGGAATTTGCACATTCTCCCTGTGTTTCCGCGGGTTTCGCCCCCACAACCCAAAGATGTGCAGGGTAGGTGGATTGGCCATGCTAAATTGCCCCTTAATGGGAAAAAATGATTTGGGTACTCTAAATTTTTTTTACAAAGGAGAGGCAGGGACGGTGAGGAAAAATCTGAATGGTCGATGATAGGAATGACGAGGCAACCTGGACAGTGAAAAGGAAAGCGGAATGGAATTTTCAGCGTTACGTACTCGCGACGGAAATCGGATTGGGCTGGAACAGGTCAGAACCGTCCGTGTAATGAGAAAGGGAACGAGTTGCATTTGCTGAGGTGTTTGGGTTCGTGTTGCTCAAGAAAATAAGTTATGATTTCTCAATTAAATATCTAGTAGTGTTTGTTTGGAGACTGTATGAATCGAGGTGTTGGTGTGAGGTGAAAAGCTGAATGGCAGTGTCAGTGAAGTAGGAGGAAGAACAGATATAGTCAGGAAGGCTAAAGGAGGAAAAGGAGCTTATAATGATTAAATCTCCCATTGGAATTCTGATATCTGTTCCCATAGTGAACCACATCTTGTTTTACATCTTTGAAGAGGAGGAGAAACTCCCACAGTTCCTTCGCTCCACCATTGACGGTCAAGCCTTTAGCTTCTTGCTCCCCCTCGATTTTTGCAAATAATAGGCGGGCTTTTTAACCCCCCCCCCCCCCCCCCATCCCCCTCCCCCCCAAGCCATTTGACAGTCTCATGGATCTTCCGGTCCAGTCGATGCCTGAGGGCTCTTTGCTTAGTACACATCCGCCGGCTCGGGGTGGGGGGGGGGGGGAGGGGGTGCGTTGTCGCCATCGGCGCGACAGGAAGATCCCGCTGGTGGGACAGGTCGGAAGATTCCATCCTAGATCTTGCATCAGAGGGAAGTAGATGATAGCTGATCATTTATTTATTATGGGAAACCCTTTTCTTGACTTAAGACTTGCAAGAGATAGGTCGGCAGAGAGATTGAACAGAAATGTTTACTGTCTTCTCGACGCTGAACCTAGTCAAGTTTGATTTGATTTATTATTGTCACATGTATTAGTATACAGTGAAAAGTATTGTTTCTTGCATGCTGTACAGACAACGCATACCGTACATAGGGAAGGAAGGAGAGACTGCAGAATATAATGTTACAGTTATAGCAAGGTGTAGAGTAAAGATCAACTTAATATGAGGTAGGTCCAGGTAGTCAGAATTCAGTGTGAGGTATTGAAGGGTGAAAGCATGATTACACCTGACATCCACGGAGTTCTGAATTCCATCACACTCCTGGCAGCTTGTGACATTCTGCCCTTTATTATTTTTTTCTGCGGGCACAGCTGAGAATGTCCCAGTGGACGGGCAAGGTTTAAGGAGCTGGATTCTCTATTTCTGAACCTATGTGCGGAGGATCTGTGGCGTTTTCCGTGTAAACAATCAACGATGCCCCCTCACCCATCCTGCGACAGGTGAGGGGCCAGCAGCCGCGCCACGTAAAACTACCCCCCCCCCCACGATATAAACGTGCCATGACCTTCAGGTTATACAAGAGAGGAGGCCATTCAGCCCATTGTGCTTGGCCTATCTCTGCGAAAGACCTACCTGAGAAGGCCAACTGTTTTTTCCAAAATAGCCCTACAATGGTTTTCCTTTTCCTGTGGATATCCAATTCCCCATTGAAAGTTGCTCCAGGATTTTAATTTGATTGGATTCAAAGATCTCGGATCACAAGCTCTCAATATGAATTCTCACTTCAGGCCTCCATGTGGGATGGCGGGACTGTCATATGAGGAGAGCCTACATCGGTTCGGATTATATTCACTGGAGTTTAGAAGAGTGAGAGTGCATCTCATAGAAACTTGCAAAATTCTAACAGGATTAGACAAGATAGATACTGAAAGAATGTCCCTGATGGTGGGGGAGACCTGAATTAGGGGTCATAGTTTGAGGATAAGGGGTCAACCTTTTAGGACTGAGGTGAGGAGAAATTTCTTCACCCAGAGAATGGTGAGTCTGTGGTATTCGCTACCACGGAACGTAGTTGAGGCCAAAATGTTGCGTAATTTCAAGAAGGAATTGGATATAGCTCTTGGGGCTAAAGGGATCAAGGGATAATTTATTTATTATTTCATGGGGTGGTGGAGGTCACTGGCCAGGCCAGGAATTTGTTGCCCATTGCTAATTGCCCTTGAACTGAGCGACTTGGGAGTCAACCACATTGCTGTGTGGGCCTGGAGTCACATGTAGGCCAGACGGGGTAAGGGTAGCAGATTTCCTTCCCTGAAGGGGTATTAGTGAACCAGGTGGGATTTTAATAACAAGTGTTGATAATTTCATAGTCGCCATTACTGAGACACATTTTCAATGCCAGATTTTTTAATGCAGTGAATTTAAATTCAACCAGCTGCTGAGATGGGATTTGAACCCTTATCCTCAGAGCACGAGCCTGGGCAGCACGATTATTAGTCCAGTGACAATACCAATAGGCTACCTGATACCAGCGTTGTAATCCGAATTGCACTTTCAGTTACTGATTTTTTTGCTACATATTGTTTCTATATTGTATTCAGAGGCTGGGGCTGGAGAAGGATTTCACACCATTAGACTTTCAAAACATTGGGTTATCAACAAGCACCTATTAAATGAGGCACGTTCAATATAAGCTGTGCCTAGGAGATCAGCCGTGTGAAAGCAGAGAAAGAATTCTCGGTCATACAGCGCCTTTTACAATTTGAGAACGCCCCGAAGTGGTTTCCAACCATGAAGTGTTTTTCTCCTGTTGCGCCATCACTCCTGTAATGTCGGGAATGGCCGAGCCAATTTGTGCACAGCAGCGTCCCGGGAACAGCGCTGAGGTAATGTCCTGACGATCTGTTCTGTTCAATGCCGGTTGGAGATAAGTGCTGGCCGGGATACCGGGGAGAGATCCCCTGCTTTTCTTCAAAATAGCACCAGGGACAGAGGACAGACAGGGCATTGGGTTTGGCAGCTCATCCAAGAGACAGTGGGCGGGATTCTCCGTCCCGCCAGTCGGCCAATGGGGTTTCCCATTGTGGGCAGCCCCACGCCGGCGGAAAATCCCCGGATGTGGGTGCGCTGCCGGCGCCACGGAGAACCCAGCCCAGTGACATCGGCGGTTCAGCACACCCTCAGTACTGCATCGGAGTGTCAGCCTCAATCCCGTGACAGTCCGGGAACGGGGTGGGGGGGGCGGGGGGGTAGCGACAGTCCAGGCTGCGCTGTGTATGCCCTTGGATGTTTTGTTTTTATCGAAGCACGTAAGACGATGGGACTTTGCCTTAAAGTGGAGGACATGACCTACAATTTTTTTAAATGGAGGAGTGACGGCGAGGTGCGTGTCTGAGGAGTGGCTGGGTGTTATTGGGGTTGGCTTTTAAAAGATTGTTGGTGGCAGGGAAGATTAAGGGAGCAAAGGAAGTTCAGCTTCAACGTACTGCAAAATTAATCATTCACAAATAAATTGGACTAGTTTCAGCCTGCAGTTCTTGGCCCAGAAGTGAGATACATTCCCTCTTCCTGATTGACAGTAGCTATATTGTGAAACGCACGTCGATTCCATTCTGCAGTATTTTAGCAGAAAATTAGTATTAACGTTGAATTGGGCAAATATCACGCGTGCCAAATTAAAACCAGGACGATTAAATAAGGATTTGATCATTCTCGTGGGTTACGCTGGAAAATTCTTGAAATGTCAAAGCCTCTTGTGGTAATGGACTGGATTTTAAGGGAGCGCGTAGACCCCGAACGCCCGGCCCACCCACCGTGATGGCTGCCGCTCAGCAATTTGATGCTGGGAGCAGCGTTAATTGCTTTAAGCCGAGACTTCCACCCCTCAGGCCCTGCCTTGAGCTTCCACACAATCGGGTGGCCGGCAGCTCCGTCGTGGCAGCAGCGCCAGGCGGGTACGGTGGCCACTGCCAGGGCTACAGCCATTCGCTCGGCAAGGAACCCGTACTTAAGCGAAGTCCGGGGTTTGGCCGGGGCCAGGTTGCCGGGGTTATGGTTAGGAGTGTAAGGGATTCGACGGGGCTGGGGGAGATATTATTATCTCCCTTACCCGACACCAACCCTGTACCAATACGGCCTCTTGAGCTTTCACTATTTTCTTTGTTCCACCATTGATGGCTGTGCCTTCGGGCAAAAACAACCTGCATTTATATAGCATCCTTAACATCGTAAAACACCCCAGAGGCACTTCACAGGGCAAGATTTAGCACCGAGCTACATAAGATTTAAGGGACATCTTGCTTCGAGCATGGGCAGCTGAAGGCACAGTTGCCAATGATGGAGCGACGGTGGCACAACTAAAAGAAATATTAGTCAGCAAGCTCAATTATTAAAAATGGAATAAAAGGAACAACAGATGACCTCATAACAGAGTGGGGATGGAAATTGAATTCCATTATTCAGCCGAGGTGGTTTGAACATTGCTTGATCTTGGTAAGTGCAGTTTAAAACAATTTAAATAATTGCTCGGCCTGCTAAGCACCCTGACCCCATAATGCAGTGACCTTTCAAGTCAACACATTAAGTCGCCGAAGTTTTTCTAAAAAAAAACAAAGTTCACTTCATTCCCATTGATTCTGGATTATCAGCGCGACTCGCATTCAGACAATTACATGTGGCACTGGGTAGCCATGACAATGATAACCCGTTGTTATGGGGATGAAAAAGACCTATTGGAGCCGAAGGTAGTTTGCAGTGTAGCGATAATCTTGTTGCTCGTTTCAGAATTAATTGAAATCAAAAATAATATTCAGCGCAAGGAAGTAAATGCATTTTATTTTCATTTGTTACCGTGAGAAGTACACATGGTACGGTTTCGAAATGACATATTTAAAGAGTTACTGGATGGACACATTTTCTGTAATGTATACGGGGTTATGACGAGAGGCCAAATGTACTTGGTAATGAATTTATTAGTCGCACGGTGGTACATAACTTGAACATTGCTGAAAAGAGAGATGTGTTGCCAAAAATGTTAACCTTGCGCTCATCAGGGCAAACACAAGAATGCCAAATTTCAAACAACCACAACGAATTATACCGCAGGAGGAGAGAGCACCCATTGGTTTGCATTTCAACTTTGATTGGCTCAGGCATTGCCATGGAGACAGCACCAGGGAACTATAGGCTCACCAAGATCCCAGGTGATTCAGTGAAAGGCACAAGGCTTGAACATATTCCTTTTGTTTGCAGAGAGTTTGGGGAGCCAATAGTCCCGTGTTGTTTTCTCCATGGTGAAATACAAATTGTCATGATCGTTTGAAATTTGGCATTCTTCCATTTCTCCTGATGAGTGCAAGGCAACAAAATTTGGCGACATGTTTCTCTTTTCGGCAATATTCTGAATTAATTAGCGTTCAATCATTTAATCCAGTCCACAAGAACTTTTGTTTTCTTCTGTTTTATTGTGCATCTCATTCCTCTGCTATCGTCCAGTCATCCTTGATCTCACCAGAATCTACCTACCTCCTCCTCCTCTAGATCTCTTTGATCCTCCAATTCTGTTCTCTCGGTCATCACAATTTCAATTATTCCACCATGGCAGCCGGGGCTGGGCCCGAGCTCTGCAATTCCTTCTCTAAAGCTCTCCACTTCTGTATCTGTCTCTCGGTCTTTAAGAGGCTTCTTGAAACCTACCTCTTTGAACACGTGTTTTGTTCATCTATAATGTTATCCCCTTGTGTGACTAGGCATCAAATGTTGTTTGATGTTTGCTCCAGTGGAGCATTGTGAGATGTTTTACTGTGTTCAAGGCTCTGCATCAACAAATTGTTGTTCTCTATATCAGCCAACCATTCTCCACCCCCCTCGAACCTGGTCCATCAAGAGCTGGCTATGTGATGCCGTGTTATTTAACACTTCATCCTCCCTGGTGGCGTGTGCTAGATATAACTTGCCAATCGCACGGTACTCTTCATCCAGTCAGTGCAAGTGACACCGGATCCAAATTACGGCGAGCTTTACTGCATTGTAATTCTTCCATAGTGGGCTGGCAGTAAACGGAATTCCTCTGAAACGTTTTGGCTGGCTAAGATTAAAGTCAAGAGCGTAGCTATGTTGGATTGTGACCCCGAACCGTTGTCCATTCACATGCTCTGAGGTCCATGTAGTCGAAAGAATTAGGTAGGGTGCTCTTTCCAAGGGCCGGTGCAGACTCGATGGGCTGAATGGCCTCCTACTGCACTGTGAATTCTATGATTCTAGAATGTTCAGCACAGCAACGGGCCATTTGCCACAAGAGGTCCATGCCAGAGTTTATGTTGTGCACGATCCATCCTTCATCTAACTTTACTGATGTAACCTTCTGCTCATTACTTTCCAATGAACTTATCAATCTTCCCCCTAAATGCGCCAACGTGATTCATCTCAGCCACTCCACATGCTGAAAAGCCCACAACTCTATTGAGAAAGAAATTCAAGCTCTTGACCGCCAATTATTTTCTTTTTACTGCTCTTTCATTATGGCAAGACCAGCGTTTGTTGTCCATCCTTACTTGCCCCTGAGCTGAATGGTTTCCTCGGCCATTTCAGAGGACAGTTAAGAATTAATTACATTACCATGGACCTGGAGTCCCTAGTGGGCCAGGCCAGGTAAGGATGGCAGATTTATTCCCCCTAAAGGGTGTCAGTCACTGACAATCAATGGTAGTTTCGCGGTCACCATTACCGAGACTAGCTTTATCTTCCAGATTTTATAAATTGAATTGAGGATTTACCCAGACTAATACCAGGAATAGGTAGGTTGCCTTGTGAGGAAGGTTTGGACAGACAAGGCTGGTGTCTTCTGCAGTTTGAGAAGAGTAAGAGACGACATGATTGAAACCATTAAGATCCTGAGGTGGCTCGACAGGGTGGATGTGGAGAAGATGTTTCCTTTTGTGGGAGAGTCTGGGGCCGGGATTCTCCCCCATCCGGCGGGGTGGGGGGTCCCGGCGGGATGGAGTGGCGGGAACCACTCCGGCGTCGGGCCGCCCCAAAGGTGTGGATTTCACCGCACCTTTAGGGGCCAAGCCCTCACCTTGAGGGGCTAGGTCCAGGCCGGAGTGGTTGGCGCGCTGCCGGACGGCGGGAAAGCCCTTTGGCGCCACGCCAGCCGGGGCCGAAGGGACCTCGCCGGTCGGCGGAAGTCCGCGCATGCGCGGGAGCGTCAGCGGCTGCTGACGTCATCCCCGCGCATGCACGGGGTGGGGGGGGGTCACTTCCGCATCGGCCATCGTGGAGGCTGTGGCCGAGGTGGAAGGAAAAGAGTGCCCCCACGGCACAGGCCCGCCCGCGGATCGGTGGGCCCCGGTCGCGGGCCAGGCCACCGTGGGGGCACCCCCCCCGGGGCCAGATCGCCCCGTGCCCCCCCCCCCAGGACCCCGGAGCCCGCCTGTGCCGCCAGTCCCACCGGGACTGGCATGACAGCAGCGGGACTTCGGCCCATCGCGGGCCGGAGAATCGCCGGCGGGGGCCCGCCGACCGGCGCGGCGCGATTCCCGCCCCCGCCGAATTTTCAGTGCCGGAGAATTCAGCCGCTGGCGGGGGCGGGATTCACGCCGCCCCCCCCCGGCGATTCTCCGACCCGGTGGGGGGTCGGAGAATCCCGCCCTGGGGCTGGGGGTTCACTGTTTAAAAATTAGGTGTTGCCCATTTAAGACGGAGATCAGGAGAATTGTTTCCTCTCAGAGGGACCTGATTCTCTGGAACTCTCGCTCTCAAAAGCCAGTGAAGGCAGAGTCTCTGAATATTTTCAAGTCAGAAGCAGATAGATTCTTGCTAAGGGGGGGTGAAAGGTTATCAGGGACGTCACAATCAGATCAGCTCTGATCTTGATGAATGGCAGAACAGGCCCAAGAGCCATGTCGCCTACTCCTTGATGTGTTGCGTGTTCTGGATCACAGACAGGTCACCAACACTTGAAATAGTACAACACTATTTTATTGAATCATTCACTGTTTAACATGCTCTGACTGTGGGTTAACATGATACTAGCTTTAACTAAAGACCTTTGCCTTGTCCTAACCAGTCGATGTACTCAGCACATGGTGAATGTCTGTGTTGCAGGCTGTGAGCTCTGTCCTCCTAGTTAGCTGCAACTCGAATAAGTGGGAACTCTGATGCCCCCTGTCTTTATAGTGCGTGTGCTCTTACTGGTAATTGGCTGCGGTGTTGTGTATGTTGATTGGTCCCACTGTGTGCCCATCAGTGTGTGTCTGCACCATGATATACTGGTGTATATTATGACACTCCTGATCCTAACTCATATGGAATTCAAATTCCAAGAGCTGCTGTGGTGGGCTTCGAACTCTGACCCCAGACAATGAGCCTAGGCCTCCGGATTACTAGTTCAGTGACATCATCACGACACCACCATCGCCCTCTTGATTTATTCCACCTCTTTGGTACAAATGGAAGTTTCCCCACCAGAGGGAGAAATGCTGGCCTATTTGTATCTGCATTTGTTTGATAAAAAACTTAAGAGCTTGAGAAACAGGAGCAGGAGTAGACCGTTCGGCCCATTGGGCCTACACCCCCATTCAATGCAGTCATCGCTGATCTTCCCCTCCTCCAACGTCACTTCCCCACACAAATCCATCATTTTGGCCTCTGCTCTTCACATCAGCTTTCCTTCTCTCCCTTACACTGGGCGCTGAGGGCACAAGTCATTGATATCAAAACAAATTCAGGCTTTGTTCAAATTGATTTTCCCGCATTAAAAAAACATAATGGGCGGGATTCTGCGGGAATCGGCGGGGCGGGCAGCTCCGGTGCGAAGGAGTGGCGTGAACCACCTTGACGTCGGGCCATCCGGTAGGTGCGGTTCTCCGCACCTTCAGGGACTAGGCCAGCGCCGAAGGGCCTCCGCCGGCCGGCGCAAGTTGGCGCATGCGCGTGAGCCCCAGTGTGTGCTGGCGTCATCCCAGCGCATGCACAGGGGGGTTCTTGTCCACACCGGCCATCGCGGACTGTTATAGCGGCTGACCCGGAGGAATAGAGTGCCCCACGGCACAGGCCCGCCAGCGGATCGGTGGGCTCCGGCCGCGGGCCAGGCCACCATGGGGGCACCCCCCAGGGCCAGATCCCCCCCCGCCCCCCCCGCGGAGCCAGGTCCCTGGTGTAATTCATGCCGGCGGGACCGGCCGAAAACGGGTGGTCACTCGGCCCATCGCGGGCCGGAGAATCGCTGGTGGTGCCGCTGCCAACGGCCCCCGACCGACGCAGCGCGATTCCTGCCCCCGCCAAAACCCCGGCGCCAGAGAATTCGGCAGCCAGTGGGGGCGGGATTTGGGCCGCATCACCCCCCCCCCCCCCCCCCCCCCCCCCCGGGCGATTCTTCGACCCGGCGAGAGGTCGGAGAATCCCGCTCAATACCTTCAAAGGTCTCGGCGCCAGAAAGAAAACGTGCCCATCAGATAAGCGTACAAGACTCCCAAAACATCCGTGCGATGTACAATATTGCATGTTTAAAAAGAGTTCTGGATTCTTCCTTTATGCTCAACAATGACTGGAGTTCAAAATGGCCGCCTCATCTGACCGAGTAAAGTTAAAGGTAAAAGTTGGACACGGAAATCTTCAGCCCCAATGAGCCTAGGCCTCCGGATTACTAGTTCAGTGACATCATCACGACACCACCATCGCCCTCTTGATTTATTCTTTACGCTTCAAGAATTAATTCCCTTTGGCAAGCAATATAGGAACCGAGGGGTAAACGGACTTAAGATATGGATCAGCCATGGTCTCTGTGATTGACGGAACAGACTAGAGGGACTGAATGGCCTCCTCTGTTTTTCTGCATCGGGCTGGGCATTGAGACCCTCAATTGGTGATTTGAGCTCATCCATGGACAAGGCTTTAAAGGCCAAAATGATGCCCTTTAAATGCTAACCCATCTGAGAAAGGAAGAAGTATTATTGCTCTTGGACTGATATTTTCTATTTTAAAATTCCCATTCATGTTTTCAAATCTCTCAGTGGCCCAACCCTCGCTATCTCTGCAACCTCCTCCCGCCCGACAACTCTCTGAGCTCTCCGCCCCACTCCAATTCTGGCACATCCCCATTCTATTCGCTCCATCATTGGTGGCCGAGCATTCAGCTGCCTGGGCCCCGAAGCTCTGGAATCCCCTCCCTGGGCCTCTCTGCCTCTCCACCTTTCTACCCTCCTTGGAGACGCTCCTGGAAACCCAACTCTTTGACCGAGCTGTTGGTCACCCGCCCTGACGTCACCTCACCTGGCCCGGTTGCAAATTCTGTCTGATGCTCGCATTTGTGAGCTGTCTGGGGATGCTTTAGGACATGACGAATGCCACGGGGTGGGATTTTCCAGCTCCCTTCGCAGGAACCCGGCGGCATGGGGGTAATAAACAAGAAACTGCGCTAACAGTGGTGGGACCGGACAATCCCGCCGCTGGCCATCGGTGCGCCGCCTCCACCGTGCGGGGGGAGAGTGGGGGTGAGGAATGGGGGCGGTGCAGGAAATCTTGCCCTATATCAATACAAGCTGTTGCTGTTGAGGGGCCAGGGTAGGAAAGAGTTGCAGAGAGAATAGCAGTGGAAAAATAACCTGCTGTACACACAAATATCGGAACCAGAATCTCGCAGCTCCCGTGTATAACGGAGGGAAAAGCAATTTCTTCTTTTGTGTAGGGACAGTCTGCCGCGAGAGAGTGTGATAAGCTGATAAGGTGTGTGATACACTGTGCTGATTCCAATTATACAGCAGGACAGTGAAGGAGCTGAATGAGACGGGGAATAGCTGCCTCAGTGTCGGCCATCAGTAGAACTATAGACAATGAGCTGAGGGATGGGGAAAGAATGCTAAAAGGAGATAGAATCCATTGGGTATCCCTGTGAATGCTGATTGTCTGGCTCTCAGAGCGGGCTTTAACACCATTTAAAGGATCTGCACATTACCATTCAAATCACTGAGGCTGCATTTTTATCGCAAGCTGCACACATCTCCACTATTCCCCACCCTTCCCTGGAAAATGCTGACATGTGCTGGTGTGTCTTTAAGTTCCCCTCCACCACCGACGCACAGTGGCAGCCGTGTGCGCCATCTACAAGAGTCACTGCAGGAACTCGCCATGTTTCCTCAGGCAACACCTTCCAAACCCACAGTGGTAAATATCTACAAGGACAAGGGCAGCAGATACATGGGGACACCACCACCTGCGAGTTTCCCATCAAGCCGCACACCATCCTGACTTGGAAATATATCACTGCTCCTTCACTGTCGCTGGGTAAAAATCCTGGAACTCCGTCACCAACAGCGCTGTGGGTGTACCTACACGGGCAGTACCTACACGGGCAGCACGGTAGCACAGTGGTTAGCACGATTTCTTCACAGCTCCAGGGTCCCAGGTTCGATTCCCGGCTTGGGTCACTGTCTGTGCGGAGTCTGCACGTTCTCCCCGTGTGTGCGTGGGTTTCCTCCGGGTGCTCCGGTTTCCTTCCAAAGATGTGCAGGTTAGGTGGATTGGCCATGCTAAATTGCCCTTAGTGGCCAAAATTGTCCTTAGTGTTCGGTGGAGTTACTGGGTTATGGGGATAGGGTGGAGGTGTGGGTTTGGGTAGGGTGCTCTT
This sequence comes from Scyliorhinus torazame, assembly GCF_047496885.1. Lineage (NCBI taxonomy): Eukaryota > Metazoa > Chordata > Chondrichthyes > Carcharhiniformes > Scyliorhinidae > Scyliorhinus > Scyliorhinus torazame. The sequence goes on from NC_092708.1 coordinate 384,190,275, forward strand.
TCCAAGAGCCGGTGCAGACCCGATGGGCCGAATGGCCTTCTTCTGCACTGTAAACTCTATGATAATCTATGAAATAGGTGATCGGGAGGATTGCTAAAGATTGGGATGGGGGGAGGGTGGTGGCATTGATACTTAGGCAGGTCAGGTTGGTGATGATCAGGAGATTGGGTTGGTGATGATCAGGGGTGTTGGGTTGGTGGAGATTCGGGGGATTGGGTTGGTGGTGAAGTGGGGGGGGGGGTGTGTTGGGCTGGTGCTGATTGGTGGGTTGAATTTGTGATGGTTTGGGGATGGTGGGTTGGTGGCGATTGGCGAAGTTGGGTTGGTGTGATTGGTGAGATAGGTTGGTGATGATTTTGGGGGGGGGGGGGGGAGTTGGTAATGAGACGGGGTTAGGTTGGTGTGATTGGGATGGGGTGGTGAGGCAATGATCGGAGGATTTGTGAACTGGAGGAGGTGGTGAATGGGTAGATGTTGGTGATGATCAGGGAGGGGATGTGGGGATCAGGGCAGTGGAGGGAGGGGGGGGAGAGGGCTGAGCTGGTAATCAGAGTGGGGAGGGGAACTGAAATGGCGATCGGGGCTGGTCGTACTTGGTGCTGAGACTGAGTCCCTGAATAGCACATGTCCTGGTCCAGACCACATCTCCCTCAAACCATTGAGCACAAAATTCTGAACTGAATACCATCAAAACAAATCATATCTAGAATTTGGCTCCTTGTTAGATTTTCAGTGAAGTGGGTGGTAAATTAATGGGTTTTGTAGAGTAGACGTACACACTGTGACAGTAATGTTCAAAAAAGAACAACTTACAGCCACAACAAACAAATATTCAGCCTGAATTCCCTGCGTGGAGTGCAGGATGAGCATGTAATATACATTGGGTGCCCAGTCCACAACCTCCCTGCCCAACCCTGAGCTGTCCCCATAACACGTTAGGTGGGTGGGCGCTGAAATCAGCAGCCCATTCGCCATGTGTAAATAAATAATGAAAGGTCAATTCGGCAGGTTAGCAAGTCCGGATAATATACTGCCACGCCATAACACGCCTGATGTGGGCAGGCGAGGCCATCATTTACGGCCGACATGAAAATAGGTGGGTGGAAGGGAGGTAACTCATTTAGTGGGTGCTCTGCACTCACCAGGGTTACCTTCCAAATATGTCATCTCCCCCTTTCTGATACACCACCTTCCCTCCAAATATCCACCCCGCCTCCCTCCAATGCCCCCTCCCTGAGCTTTCGGTTCTCTCCCCATCCTATAACCCCAGGATGTATCAATCCTGGGGCAGCCATGATCATCTTTGTCCACTTGCCTGCAGTACCAGCAGTATCCACTAATGAATTCTGGCACTGCAAGACTTCTGGAGCTGCTGGCCAATCAGATTGTATGTCTCCTCCCCCCACCCCCATAAAATGCGGCCCTGGTGTTTGTGTCTGCATGTTTGTTCCCCATGGCCTCCCGTATCCTCCGAACAAACTATGCCTCCCACCTACACCCCATGTCCCCTCATACCCTCCATCTGAAGTCAATGCCAACTATTGTCCCCCACCAACTCCCATGGACCCTCACACACTCCATGCCAATTCCATTCTAATCCATCCCCCCCACCCACATCCCCATGGCCACTCATACTCTCCATGCCAACTATGTAGCCACTCACCCAGTATACACCATAGGCAGACCTTAGGAGCCATGTGGAGATAAAATAACTGAGATATCATAAGATCATAAGGAATAGGAGCAAGAGTAGGCCACCTGGGCCATTGAGCCTGCTCCACCATTCAATAAGATGATGGCTGTTCTGAGTGCGACCTTAACTCCACGTTCCAGCCTGTTCCCCATAACTCTTGACTCACTTAGGATCAAAAATCATTCTAACCTTGAACATATTCAATGATTGAGCTTTCACTGCTGAGTGTGTAAGAGAATACTTCTGAAAGAAGAAATTCAAAGCACTTAAATCTCTGCAAGTGGTTAATTTTTTATAAAAACAAACTTATGTTCATGCCCGGAATCCTTTGATAGCCTCTTTAAACTGTCAATCAACATGTAAAGACAGAATCCCCGCTGAGATAATTTTAGCTCAGCATTTATAATGAATAGCCCTTTGGGATGTGTTAGCAATGAACTTGGTTGAAGCTGCACTATCGGATGTTACTCCAGCTGCTCTATCAATCAAAGCAATCAATCAGGCATTTTGGTTTTAATAGTTACTGACAACTGCATCCACTTCTTTCACCGTTTAAAGCTGATAGAAGTAAGCTGTTAATTATTGAAAAGAACACAAATCCCCACAATTTATTCAATCGTTCATCAAGAATAGCTGCATTAAAAAAGGGTGGGAGATGAGGAGGAAAAGGGAGTGAAGGAAAGGCGATTGAAAGAGGAAGAGAGTCATTAAGGACAAGACAAAATAGAAATGAGAATATTACTGGGGAGGAGATAGCGAGTGAGAAGCAGATATATGTGGATGCTGGCCAGGATTTTCCGATCCTGCCAAACGTCTACGGCCTTTTTGCAAGAAAAAGAAGCAAGTAACTATAAGTCTACTGAGGCTGTAAGCAAGTAAAAAATTGGCGTTGCCCATGTGACCCCTTGAGCCTGTTTTGCTTTTCAATGATATCTTGGCTGACTTGCCACCTCAACTCCATTTTCCCACCCTATTCCCACATCTCTTGAATCACTTTGTATCCAATAATCTGTCAAGTTCAGTTCATAGAATCATAGAATCCCTGCAACGCCAAAGGCGGCCATTCGGCCCATTGAGCCTGCACCCACCCTCCGAAAGAGAACACTACCTCGGCCCAATCCCCCGCCCCGTCTCCGTAACCCCCAGGCTAATCCACCTAACCCGCACATCTTTGGACTGTGGGAGGAAACCGGAGCACCTGGAAGAAACTCACGCAGATACGGGTACAGTGTGCAAACTCCACACACACACACACAGTCACCCAAGCCTCGAATCGAACCCGGGTCCCTGGCGCTGTGAGGTTGGCAGTGCGAACCACCGTGGCCGCCTTTCTCCCATGACCGAACAACCACGGTAACTCCAGGGCAGAGAATTCCAATCAATCACAGCCATCAGAGTGAAGACCCTTCCCCTCATCCTCAGCCCCCTTATTCTGAGCCTTTGCCTTTTTCGTCTTGGACTCTCCATCATGGGGAAAAGCACCCACCCCCCCCCACCCTTTCCGTGTCTACCCTGCCAAACCCTCCAAGGAGTTCATGTTCCAATAAAGGTCGCCTCTCATTCTTCCAAACTCCAGAGAACAGAAACCCATTCTGCTAAATGGGACACGTGAGTCAGGCCTTATTGTATCAGAGACCTGGCTTGCTCTCGCAGTAGTGTAGGTCAGCGAAAGTAAAGGTTACCGCAGATAACAAAAGCATTATTATCCCAGCCTTGTGTTTTACACGGTTGTAAAAGGGCAACACTGTTTTGGGTGCAGAGTTGCAGTAGCTTGAACACAAGGTACTGCCAATTAGGTACAAAATGATGAATAGAGGAAAAGGTGGACAATGAAGGAAAGAAGACAGCTAATACAAATGAGACACTAATAACAGGGACAACTAAATGGCATTCTTTATTTGGCGTCAGTATAATGTTTTTACTGACACCGGATCCACACACTGAAGCAGTTTTTCAATTAGGTGTCGAGTAATTGATTAGATTATACTGGGGGAATGTAATGATCCTGATGAAAACATCTTGTTTGGGTGCTAGCTGCATTTAGACAAGATTTGCAGTGTCTGGATCATCGGCGCGGTATAATATGGGCCTTCTTCACCCCCACTGAGTGAGTGCCTTTCCTTTCCAAAGGCACCACCTGTAAAATCACCACCGTCGCATCTCGTTCTTAAAAATAAAATCCCGGTGTTTTGAAAAGGGCGTGGGCTCGACACGATCCGGCAGTCTTCATCGACGCCCACTCATTCGAAACACGAAAGCTCGTACCCTAACCTGCACCGAAAACCATTCACCCATCACCCTAGGTGACCCACGTGTGGGCGGCACGATGGCACAGTGGTTAGCACTGCTGCTCCAGGGACCCGGGTTCAATTCCGGCCTCAGGTGACTGTCTGTGTGGAGTTTGCGCGTTCTCCCCGTGCCTGCGCGGGTTTCCTCCGGGTGCTCCGGTTTCCTCCCACAGTCCAAAGATGTGCAGGTTAGGTGGATTGGCCATGATGAATTGCTCCTTAGTGTCCAAAGGTTAGGTGGGATTAAGGGGAGAGGGCGGGGGAGTGGGCCTAGGTTGGATGCTCTTTTGGAGGATCGGTGCAGACTCGATGGGCTGAATGGCCTCCTTCTGCACTGTAGGGATTCTATGATTCCATGGATTCTACGATTAACTTCCATGCCCGGGAGTGCCTCATTTAAATTTATTTAACTTTGTGTTAAAATCACTCCAAGGCCTTGCCTCTCCCTCTGTTGATGTCTAGTTCATGACTTTGCTGAGGTTTGTGAATTACATTGTTAATGTGATGAGAAACAGGTGATGGGTATTAATTGTCTTTGAACACAGCCAAATAGGGGATAGTTGGGATACTGGGTGGAGTAGTAGGAGAGTCGTGAGACTGAACAAGTTAATAAACTCTCTCTCAACAAAGAAAAGCTCCAAGTCTTTGCCTACCAGCTTGGATCCTATCAACATTCCTCTCGGGTCTATCAGTTCCAGCCCCTTCCAGATCATCAGGGTTTCTTTGGGCCACCCAAGGTTAGCCAGAGCCCATAACTCTGGAATTCCCTCCCTAATATGTGTGGAGAATGAGGGGTTGAGGGATGAGGGTAGAAGGACCTGACATTCATCAATACAACTGGGCCGATGTCTCAGTTAATGGAGGCAGGTTTTCTCACCTGCTGCCCTGTTCCACACACCTACCTCCGTTGCCACCTCGGGCCTCCCACGGAAGGCAGTGGTCCATCGTGCATGCCTCCCCGACAGGAAAATGTGGTTGTCAGGGGCCTTTTGAAAGGAGAGGGGTCTGGCGGGTCGCGATAATTCCCAACCCGACCTTCCCGCCTCCTACAAGAGCATCGGGCACGGTTATAATGCAGGAAGGATTCAGCAACAGCTCACAGATAATATGTGACACATGTGCATAATTAATGCTTTTTATTGACATGTAAGTACATTGAACCACGAGTAAAGTCCTGCTTGAGTCACTTAAGTTTAGAGAGAGACTATTGACCGGGCACTGACAACATAGAAACAGCCCATGTGCCCCAACTGGTCTGTACACCAACCCTTCTGTTTATTTCCCCCTCACATGCTTAACCAACCTCCCCTGAAATACATCTACGTTACTTGTCACAACCGATCCTCGTAGCAGTGAGTCCACATTCTGTCCACTCTCCGGTGACGTTTCGGCGGAATTCCTTTTTTTAAATAAAAATTTTGAGTCCCCCAATTCATTTTTTCCAATTAAGGGGCAATTTAGCGTGGCCAATCCACCTACCCTGCGTATCTTTGGGGTTGTGGGGGGCGAAACCCACGCAAACACGGGGAGAATGTGCAAACTCCACACGGACAGTGACCCAGAGCCGGGATCGAACCTGGGCCCTCGGCGCCGTGAGGCAGCAGTGCTAATCACCGCGCCACCGTGCTGCCCCTATTCATGATCTCGAAGATCTCTAGGTTTAAGGGCACGATGTGTGGCACGCGCCCCTGGTTGCTTATTGCTAAACGAGCCTCGGCCTGCTGTTAGCCGTGGAGCCCAGCCCAGTGCAGCTGGTGCGCCGGATCGACTGGGTTTGAACATCTGGTCGAGAATTGCCAGTTACTGACCTGTACCCCTGATTAAGAAATCTTCATCAAACAGCTTATTAAATTGTAGTACCCTCAATAACGACATGAGAGTGTGGAATGGTAAATGAAGGCTTTAATAAGCAGAGAACTAGCCAGTTACCGAGACGTGTGCTGATTGAGTGCTGCCTACAGGGTGCCACCTTATATACGGCTCCTTGGTGGGCGGAGTCGGAGGCGGAGTCCCCCAGGGTTCTAAACCCGGTCTTAAAGGGGCATCGCCTACTTGGTGTTAAGGGTACAGTAACCATTCATCACACAGCTGTTCACCATGTTTCAGCCCAGCGCCAATGCTACACTTACCTGGAACCCTGCTGAGCTGGATTTTAATAATTGATGCCGAGATGCTTTGATGAAATAAAATAAAATCCCCCATTCAGAAGGCACGGGATGCCTGTTTATTTTGAATGGTGCTCGTTGAGATCTTCCACTTTTCAGCTCTGTCTGATGTCCCCCCCCCCACCCTCCATCCCCACACTGTCCAAGGTATCAATGTGACCAATGGTAGAAGGCTCCACTCGCGCTGGTAAAAAAGACTCAAAGCGTTCCTTCTTGTTTGATATTTTCTCCTGCTGTCGTCCGGGCACAACTGGCTCCCTCCTTGGGAGACGAGATTTTTATTCATTACGTTGGAACACTTTAGAATGCTGTCGAGGATTCTGGGAGGAAATGCAAATCTTCCAGGAACTAGAAATCTTCCAGGAACTGCACTGTAAATTCCATGATAAACTCGAGAGGAAACAGAAGCGTTGACAATCAGGACCTCAGGATGTCTCAGTGCTCCTCATCGGCATATTGTAGTGTGCTCGCTGCTGTAATGTTGAAAAGGTTGCAATCAATGTAGATATCGTAATAACCACCAGACGATGACCGTACAATATGTTTCGGTGATTTTGGTTGAGGGATAAATATTGAACCGGGACAAACTCCTCAGCTGCTCATGACTCCACTCGAGAGAGCCAACAGGAGGGCATCTGAGGACGGGACAGCGCAGCACTGTTGTGTCAACCTGGATTACAGAACATTACAGCGCAGTACAGGCCCTTCGGCCCTCGATGTTGCGCCGACCTGTGAAACCACTCTGGGTTATGATCTTTGCTTCACCTATTCTTCTGCTCAACCATTGGTGGTAGCTTTCATCCATCCTGAGATCGGGCACACTTTACCAGTACAAATGCCTTAAATTTGATTGGCCTCCAGATCACATCTGTGTGTACCGTGCCATTACTATGGGCTCAATTCCTCGAATCCACAACTTTCCGACTCAGAGGCAAGATACAAACACAGGGATTAGGTGTAGGGGTAGGCTGTTCGGCCCCTCGAGCCTGCTGCGCCATTCAATAGGATCACGGGTGATCTGATTGTAACCCCAACTCCACATTCCTGCCGACCCCCCACCCAATTGAGCCTTTCAAACGCCTTGCTTGTCAAGAATCTATCTACGTCTTCCTGAAAAAATGTTCAAAGATTCTGGGCATGCCTCCAAGTCAGGCGCCACGAGGCCATTGAATCTCGTGGTGGCCTCTCGCGTGATTCACGACGCTCGCGACGTTGTGCGAGATTCAACCGAACCACACAAGACGTCGCGATCTGGATCTCACCCTGGATGGCCGAGATCCAGATCGGCATATTTAAATGATCCGTTAGGCTAATTAAAATACGCATTCCCCCTGATTCTCCCGCCACCCGGGAACTAACGGCCTCCCCAGTGAGGCCTCGACCAGGCCCCGTTTAGTACTGGTCCGCACAAACATAGATCAGGCGGAACGGCACCTCGGGGCTTTCGCTGGCCATTGAAGACCCCTGGGTGGTCAGGGACAGGGCAGGGTGACTCCCTGGCACCCAGGCACCTTGGCACTGTCAGGCCAGCGGGTTCAGCTCGCAGCTGCTGAAAACATTTGTAAGTGTGGGCGAGACTGAGGAGAAACTCCCCATGGCCCAAGAAATGGCTAAGGGCACGAGAAGTCCAGGGTGAAGCATATAAGCCGGCACGAACCCGAATGGACTGTTTCTGTTCTGAATATTATGTCATTCACCATTTTAAATCTGACAGTGATGGATTTTAGTCAGGCAAGGCTGGTAGCAGGAATTCGGAAGCAGATCATAAAATCCCTACGGTGCCGAAGGAGGCCATTCGGCCCATCGAGTCGGCACTGACCCTCCGAAAGAGCACCCCACCCAGGCCCACTACCCTGCCCCATCCCGTAACCCCATTTATCCTTTGGACACTAAGGGACAATTCCGCGCGGCCAATCCACCTAACCTGCACATCTGTGGACTGCGGGAGGAAACCGGAGCCCCCGGAGGAAGCCCACAAAGAGCGGGCAGACTCCGCACAGTCACCCAAGGCCGGAATTGAACCCGCGTGCCTGGCGCTGTGGGGCAGCAGTGCTAATCAGCGTGCCGCCTCAGCTGGAAACTCATTGACCTGCACTCGAGGGGCTGAATTGTGGACTTCTGTTCCCATGTTTGTAACGAAACTATCTTGTACACCATTATCACAAGGCATCAGCTCAAAATTGGTTCTCAGCAATCACAACAGCCCATCCCCACTCTATTTGTCCTGCAGGCGTTTGCTTCTGTGCACAGTGCTGCCGCACCCACGAAACGATACCACTGTTCTATATATATATTTCCTGACCCTGTTTGTACCAGGACTCATTAGGCTCTTGAAATGGGTGCCTGTGAATGCTGCACACCACAGGCACTGGCTCCACCGGCAGAGCTGTCAGTCACCAGGGGAGCAGGGACGAGCTAATTGACAGGAGACCCAGAGGCGGGATGCGGAGCGTTGGTTTGACACAGCAGATTGTTGTGATTTGGAAGGCACTGCCCGAATAGAGCGGTGGGAACCGATTCCTTTCATTGTCACAAGTATGAAATTGCTGTGAAAAGCCCCTCGGGAATGGGATAGGTATATATATATACCCCGAGAAGGAAAGGTTAACCGGGCTCTTGAGGAAAGAGTGGGAGTAATTGTTGGGTTTGTTCAAGGAGCCGACACAAATACGATAGGCTTGATTCTGCCACCTTTAAAGTAATCAGCAACGGGAGCTGAGCAGGAATCAGAAAAAGATGTTTAAAAAAACTCGGACTACATCCCCTTGCATATGGGCTGAGCTTCAATGGTTTTTGTTTGCGGTTCTCTCGATTATTTTCCGGCCATAATACTCACCCCCAACCACTGTCTGCTATCCCTGTCGCCCTCGTTAAAAGCCCCATCGCCCAAGGAGCCGCCCTTTGCCGCCCTTTCTGAAGTACTGAGATGTGGCTCGAACGAGACGTTAGAAAACTGGATGCTTTCGAACCTGCTCTAAGTTGTGAATGAATTTCTTTTCACCCTCGGCGCACCAGGATGTCAGAAGTCGATGACGTGTCAGCCCTGCTTGGGCTGGTAAGTGATAGATTGCGGAGGACTTGTGAATGACAAGTGTCTGGGAACTCCTTTCAGGTGCTAATTGACGCTTACAGATTGGACTTGGCTTCTGAGGAAGAGGCAGAAGGCGTTTGTGCTTTGCTGAAGGACACTTGACAGTGACTCAAGTGATTCCCAGTAAGCAGCTTCCACGAGGAGGTGACTTCCATTTAATTTTGACTAAATATGAAAGAAGCAACATTATCCAATCCGAACAGAAGTGGGGGGGGGGGGGGAACAATGAAAACTTCTCTTGAAAATCACAACAAGGATTTTATCAGGCACGGGTTTTAAATGTTAGAAGACAAGATCAGATGGCAGCACGGTGGCACAGTGGGTTAGCTCTGCAACCTCACGGCGCCAAGGTCCCAGGTTTGACCCCGGCTCTGGGTCACTGTCCGTGTGGAGTTTGCACATTCTCCCCGTGTTTGCGTGGGTTTCGCCCCCACAACCCAAAGATGTGCAGGGTAAGTGGATTGGCCACGCTAAATTGCCCCTTAATTGGAAAAAATGAATTGGGTACTCTAAATTTATTTTAAAAAACAAGATCGGTGGGGGGAGTTTGGGTACTGATCCGTCAATGTTTTAATTGAATAGCAAAACATGTTTGAGGAATGAATTGGCTTCTTCCTCTTCCCACATTCCCATGTTTCCTGGCTACTGCCTCCACCGTGTTCCTAATGTGGGACTGAATTCTTGAACCCCGCAGTTTTATATAATTTCTACGTTTGGTGATGTTGCGTTCTGGATCTGGGTTGAGTTGGGTATGAGGAGCCGTGGTCTTCGCTTGGGGGTGATGCGAACCCTCAATGGACGACCCTCCTGGATTCTAGAACTCAGTGGCCATTGTTACTGTGTTTGCTGCCTTTCAAATAGATAGAAATTGTAATTATTGTCCCCTGGATTCTAATCTTGCCCCCTGTCACATCTGGTAGTGCCGCTGTAACAAACATCCACGGAAATGCCACCTTTCCACCCAATAGGAGGCGATTATGTGCCTGCGTTCGCTGCGAGCACAGATGGAAACACAGCCGCGGGATTTCGCAGGAGTCGGGAAACGAGATTCTCGCCGGCGAGATCTCATTTTCACCACCCAGTGGCGTAACGAGGTCCTGGCACACAAGAGACGGGAATCCCATTGAAATCGATTTTAATGAATTTAAATATTATTAATGGGCCTCCCAGCCACATGATTCCCCCCCACCTCACTTAATATTCAAACCTTGCCGACTTGACATGACGTGGCGGTGCCAACCTGCGCCAGGGGGTGCACGGGAGCAGTACCGGGGCCGGCCCTCTGAAGAGCCCCATTGGGCGGGGTTCTCACTGCATATGGTGGGGGGGGGGGTGTGAGGAGCCATTACCATTAGAGGTTGAGGAGGGTACTTGCGTGTAACAGGGGGTCAACTTACCATTGAAAGCGGGGGGGGGGGGTGTTCTTGCCTTTGAGGGGATTTTGGGGAGCCCCTGATGACTTTGTGGTGGTGGTGGGTGTGAGGGGTTGGGGGGTGGGGAGATTGTAACTTCAGTGCTGATCGGGGCACTCTTAATTATTATTGTTATTATACCGGGGCTGGTTTAGCACAGTGGGCTAAACAGCCGGCTTGTAATGCAGAACAAGGCCAGCAGCGCGGGTTCAATTCCCGTACCGGCCTCCCCGAACAGGCGCCAGAATGTGGCAACGAGGGGCTTTTCACAGTAACTTCATTGAAGCCTACTTGTCACAATAAGTGATTATTATTATTATTATTATTCAAGACGATTCCCCGATCTCTGTGGAGCCGTCCTTGCTGGCTCTCTCAGGCCCCATCCCACAAGACCGACGGCACAAACCAGGCCCCCAGATTTTTTGGGGACAGAGTGACTCAAGACCTGTGCACCTTGAGCGATACACGGCGATGTTCAGTTGGAACCTGGCACTGACTAATTATGGGGAATATTCCGGCAAATATCTTCTTGCATCCTGAACTCAACCTCGCCCAAACACGGACGATACCGCGGGGAAGCCCTGGTTACACTGGCGAGGGGCTGGGAAGATCAGAAAACAAGATCTCGCCGGCGGTGTTCTCTCTCTTTGACTCCTGCGGGATTTTGCCCCCGCGTCGCCATTGGCCCTGCAGGAATTGCAGGCGCTAAATCCCGGCCTCTGATTCACCCAAAGCTCCAGCAGCTGCTCACCTACTCATATTAAATCTCACTGGCACATCACTTTTTCCTTTGAGTGCTCCTTTTGCGAATGTGTCGATTTTGAAATGCTGATCATTTACAAATTCCTTCATGTTTGGGTGTGAGTCATAGCTCCGTTTGTAATGCTCTTAACTGAGTTATAAAGTTGTGGGTTCAAGTCCCAGTTCGGGCAATTTGAGTGCATCATGTAGGCTGTCGCTCCAGTGCCGTACCCAGGGATGTAATATAAACCTGCCACTCAGTGGCACAGAAATGGGAAACGTTCAAAGAAGCAAAGAAAAACTTTGGGCGCGAATCCGCGGGCTTGAGTTAAAGTCCTTTGAACGGTGCATTTAGCAGGGTGTTTATCGGTGGCTGCAACACCAAGAAAACCACAGCGATTCAATGGCACGCGACTCCCTTTTTGTCCTCGGGGGGGGGGGGGAAAAATCTCTCCACTGAGGCCACACACGGAGTGATTCCCTGCTGGCCAAAGGTTCCTCGCAGATGGGGGCGCAATTTTGACCGGCTACGCCAATGGTTGTCCCCCCTCCATCCTTTCAGCTTCCCCCCGCCCCCCCACCACCAGTTTTGAGACCCCCCCCCCCCCCCTCACCATCCCAACATTGGGGAGGTTTCTGTGATTTCCCCCCCACCCCCGTCTCCCCCTCTATCTGACAAGGCCCGACCCCTGGCAGTGTTGACCCGGCGCCTGGGCGAGAGAGAGACCCAGATCCCGACGTCTCGCGAGACGATCCGAGAGTCGCAACCCCCCTCGACGGGCCTCTCGCAAGGTTCAACGGCCTCGTCCCACAGTGCCCTCCAGCCAATGCAGGATTTCTGGAAGCATAGGCGCTGAGGCAATGTAGAAGACGCGACAGCCAATTTGGGTACGGCGAGATCCCACAAACAGCAACGTGATAATGACCAGATCATCTGTCTTTTTGTGGTGCCGGTTGAATAATAAATATGAGCCAGAACACCGGGGGGGGGGGGGCGGGGGGCATTATCAACTGGTCGAGTTTTGGAGTCACTTCTGCAGAAGGCATTTGTTGCTCAGTCAGTTGTTAATTGTAATTCTGGGGTTGGCAGATTCTTATCAGCCAAGGGAATTGAGGAACTTGGATTTAAGTCGGAAATCAGTCCTGATCTCACTGAAGGGCACCTTGAACATTAGCCTGGGCCTCTGGTTTATCAGTCCGGTGAAATTACATCCACGCCACCATTGACCCTGTAATTGAGTTCCACGTTTTAATTACTCTCCGGGTGAAGAAGTCCTCCTGAATTCCTACTGGATTTATGAGGGACTGTCGCGTATTCATGGTCCCTAGTTTTGGACCCCTGCACACGTGTCTCTCAGATTTCGAAACGATGGGATGTATCATTTAATACTTTGAGGCCGTTCCTCGGCCTTGCCTTTCGGGGAAACGGATCGCAAATTGCAAAAGAAATTTTGGAGAAATGTTTCGGGTGTTTGGGGCCATGACCGACTTTTTGGAGTCTCACAGGAGTACTTCATGGGGGTGGGGGTCTTCCGATCCCGTCCGCGAGCCGCATCCCGCCGGAGAGAAGTGGGGCTTGGAGCGTGGGGCTGGGGGGCAATCGCACCCAAAATCATTCACTGTGACCTTTCCCAAAACAAGGCCTGTGAAAGCAGATGGAAAAGCGCTATGTCTCTGCTTGAGGCAACGTCCTTTGGATCATTAATAAAAACTCGCTCTCCTGTCAGAGAACACTTTGTGACAATGATTAGACTGACAGGCGATCTTGCAAAGATTGGGTGAAGAGAGGAAAAATAAGTTGTGTGGGGAAGTGGTGGGAGGAGGTTAAGTCAAAATTACTCACAGGCGAGGGAAGATTGTATGCTATCATCGTGTCAGGCAGCTTGGCAAGATCTCATTTATCATCTTTCCATGTCTGCTTCTGATGACTGGCGTTGAGAAGGAGTGGCGTTGTTGCTCAGCCCAACTCTTTGATTGTTTGCAGCTATTCCTGCGATATGTTTGCTCGGCCACTTCGACATGGAGTCAGAACAGCAACACCAATTTTATCAACTGCCTTTAACACAACAAAACAACCCCAGGCACGTCACAGGAGGGTTATACCATACGATATGACACCCAAGTCATACTGTGGATGCTGGAAATCCCAGCCTAGTTAAACCCAGCGGGCAGGGCAGCACCTGTGGAAAGATCAACGCGGCTAACGCTGCGAGTCCATACGGACCCTTCTTCAGAGCTGGAGGCATGTGGAGACATTAGGCCAGGTGACCAAAAGCGTGGCCTAAGAGCAGAGGTTTAAGGAGCGTCTTGCAGGGGGAAAAGCGAGGTGGAGAGATGAGGAACGTAGGGAAGGAATTCCAGAGCTTAGAACTCCGGCAATCATAAGGGTTGTCCCTCCACTGTCGGTGGAGCAGTTAAAATCACATTTTCCACCTTGCTCATTTCCTGCATCATTCTTGTTCTGTTCACTGAGTCAAGCCCCTGGGATTATTAAACACAAGCACACAGGCAAATTGCAAATTTATCAGTTGGGGGTGGGGGGGTTGTAAGGGGGCAGGCAGGTGTTAAGATTAAGAGAAGGCCTCAAGGTAACCCATTAAAGGAGGAATTTAATGATCAAGAAATTTGGTGGGTTCAGTCTCGGGCACGTTCTCTTGCTCACTCGATTTTCCTGTCTTCCCACTGTCCTGCATTTCCTCGAATCGGTTCCATTACCTCTGCAACCCACAAACTTTGCATTTTTCCAATCCAATGAGTCTTCCAGGCTGTGCATTTGCCCTGGCTGGCTCAAATTGGAACTGAAAATATAAATGGTGAAAGAACGGAGGAACTAAGGACGATTGTTAGACCGGGTGCAGGAAAACGAGGGATTTGCATTTGCATATCGGCCCTATTGGAAATACCTCAGAGGTGCTTTATGTAGCAGTGGCCTGAATCTTGCGCTCGTTGGGTGCGTGCGATCGGCCCCGAACACGATTTCACGGTGGCCGGCCGGGTAATGGGCAGTCAGCGTGAAATGGCAGTGATTTGCCTTTTTTCTGTGTGAATGTAAGCTTTGCCGGCGAGGACGGCATTGGTTGCTCATCCCGAATTGCCCTTCACTTTCAGAGGGGAGCAGTTAAGAGCCAACCACATTGCTGTGGGTATGGAGTCACATGTAGGCCAGACCGGGTACGGACGGCAGATTTCCTTCCCCTAAAGGACATGAGTGAACCAGACGGGTTTTGCAGCAATCTGGCAGTTACATGGTCACCATCGCTGAGGCGATGGACGGGGAGTCTGCATTTTCAGATGGACACAAAAGGCAGTATATTTGTTAACAGACACAATTAAAACAGATTATTGCATTACTGTGGGATCTTGCTTTGCATCAATTAACTGCAGTGTTTGCTCCATTAGAGCAGTGTAGACACTTTCAGACAGTACTTCATTGTCTGGGAAATCTCACGAAACAACTGCGTGATGAAGAGAACGAGAATAAATCAAATAACAAGCTGCTAACACTAACTAACTATTACAGAGCTACTGCAAAATACATCTATCCACCAACACGACTTACTCCCAACTTCCCAGACACAGGGTCACGTGGTGGGTTTTTACACTGCCACCTGGTGTTTGGAGGTCGTGTATAATATTATGTATAAAATTGCTTTGTGCATATCATCACGCTCACAAACCTCTGGGGCACAGAATTCAAAAGATTTGCTCCACCCTGAGAGAGCGCGACTGTTTTCGTTTGTCCCCGATGGGGTTCTACAGCTGATGACAACCCACCTCCCGAGATCACTCCTAGGAGCCTCCAGAGACACCAGCACCCCATACTGACATGGATGGCCCCTAAAGCAGTGCTGGTATCCGAGACACTGCCTTCAATACTGGTACTTTATTTTTTACTTTTTAAAAATTAATTTGGAGTACCCAATTCATTTTTTCCAATTAAGGGACAGTTTAGCATGTTCAATCCACCTCCCCTGCACATCTTTGGGTTGTGGGGACGAAACCCACGCAAACACGGGGAGAATGTGCAAACTCCACACGGACAGTGACCCAGAGCCGGGATCGAACCTGGGACCTCGGCGCCGTGAGACTGCAGTGCTAACCACTGCGCCACCGTGCTGCCCAAGTATTTTTTTTTTTTTAAAAAGACATGTTTGCAGCCTGAAGACTGAATTGCTGTGTGACTTACATTGAAAAATTAATATATGGACTAATTAATCACGTTGCAGTATGAATTCAACGTTTGTCTCGGTGAGCGTGTTCCAGGCTTGTCTATTTAGGGGGATTGAAAAGCAGAAAACATCTTGACTGGTTTGTCTGAATTCATTGGCCTCCGTCACCATACATATCATGCTGTTTCCTTCCTTTTGATGACTCAAAGTGTTCAAATTAAGACTGGAGTGAAAAGTTTCTAATTTTGTTCCAAAATGAATGATTGGCGTAAAATAGCGGTGCGAATTAATTAAGGGGGATGTAGGTGCACCTAAAATTGGATTATAATCTTACGTCGCTGTCACACAGCAGAACTGCCTGAGGAAAACCTGTTTCCGTAGTCGGCCTGCCTCTGGGAATAGTGGAATCTGCGCAGCAGGATCAACACCAGGCACAGAAAAATAAAATAAAATAAAAGATGGAGTGCTGCCCAAATTGCACAGCGGAAGCGACTGGACAAGAGGCGCCCTGAGTCATTGGAGGAGAGCGAGGGAAAGAAAAGGAAGACTTGCATTGCTATGGTGCCTTTTACATCCGCATAACATCCTGGGGTCCTTCCGAGGTTTAGTCACTCTTCTAATGGAGGACAAGCCAATTTTCCGCACAGGAAGCTCCCACCAAAAAGCAGGTGGTGGACCAGGTAATTTTAGTGATGGTGGTTGAGGGAGTATTGGCCGGGACATTAGAGCAAACTCTTGTGCTCTTCCTCAAAAGGGCTGATCAGGAATATTCCACGACCACCTGAAAGGACGAAAGTCGGGATTCTCCGTTGGGAGTCCGCCCCGCCTCCGCTGCCAGCGAGGATGGAGAATTTGGCCGCGCAGTTCGCTGGCAGTGGGATTGCCTCCTCGCGCCTCCTGTCAATCGGAATTCCCATTGAAGCCACTCCACTCCGCCGGGACATCGGCGGGCGGGGGTGCTCTGCTGGCGGGACCAGAGAATCCCGCTGTCAGCAAACCACCGGAGAATTCCGGCCAAAGTTTGGCACCTTCCACACAGGGCAGCATCTCCGTCAGTGCATTACCATCCTCAGCTGCATTGGGAACGTCAAACCCAAATTTGTGCTCAGATCGCCAGAGCAAGGTTGGGAGGGGGGGAAGCGAGGATGGAGTAGGGGAGGTGGGGGGGTAGCGGTGATACAAACCTACAATTCTCTCACGCAGAAGTAAGAGAACTCTACCCAATGAGCCATTGCTGATATATTAATGCCCATGGTTCATTATCACAACAGGCAGTACATTTCTCCACACCACTGATTCTCCATCTGCATCACTGCCAAAATAACAGGCGGGCTGGTGAAACGCTCTCTCCGACTCATGCTTCCATTGTTCATAGCCAGTGGTCTGGAGACAGGGTCCTTGCGTCAAGCACCGGCGGAACAGACACACCAATCAGATGTACGGTACCCAACAACAATGGCCCCCGCTCAGGATTGGAATGTTTCCATGAGGAGCGAAGTGTCACAGATGTTACTTGTACCTGGGAGATGAAAACCTCCTCTTCGGGCCCGAAGTGTGGCTGTTTTCTCTTTAAAACATTGCACTGTGCAACTGAGAAAAGCACCTTCCAGTTGATTAATTCCTATTGTAGCTCTGGATCAAAATGATTCCAGCTGCATTGCGATGCATTGCCAGGGAAATGTCATCCCATACCTCCTTCCGCCTCTGATTTGGCACAGCGAAGCTGTTTAATCATTGCCCAAAAAAAAAAAAATGTTCTGACAACCCTTGACAGAAACCACCTTGAAAGATTTTGACGGGGGTCCTCTGGGGAGCTTTCACGGACCGGAATGGAAAGTGGAGATACCACACAAACATGCTATCTGGCGTTGAATCCACTCCTTGTGTACTTCTAGTTTGATTGGGCATCATTTTATTTTTTGAGGGTGGCAAGGTGAGGGTGGCGAGGTGCTTGCGGGAGTGGGGCGGAGGAGGCAGTGGTGGCTGAGGTGCAGCATTTAGCCGCCCCCCCCCCCCCCCGCCCCCGCACTGCTCAGCTTAGAGATTCCGCTTCGTCGTTTTTCCACGGGTTGACACTGTTTGAAGAAACTGTCCTCCCCTGCCTTGATGGAATGACAGTAAAGGGCGCCAATATTGTGATTCAGCCGCCAACAATCTGTCAGCACAAAAAAAAGGAAAAGTGATACCAAATTGAAAATATTTTACAGACGAGAGTTGCACCTTACTGAATTGAAAAGCAGAGACTATCATGTTGGACTTCTTTGGTCAGAACTCACTTTGAGTCCAGAGGACAAGTTTTATTCCCCGCATTACGGAAAGGATAGAGAAGTTCAAAAGGTACATCACGGATTGTACCGAGACTGAGAGCAGATACTCAAAAGCGGAACCAGCTGGGACTCTTTTCACTGGAAAATAGCGATTTGGTCGAGGCCGTGAAGATTAAGGTCTGATTGGGTAGATATAGAGATGTTTCCACTTGCATGTGAGACAAAAACTAGAGTACATAGGACGTAGAGTGCAGAAGGAGGCCATTCGGCCCATCGAGTCTGCACAGACCCACTTAATGCCCTCACTTCCACCCTATCCCCAATAACCCCTCCTAACCTTTTTGGTCACTAAGAGCAATTTATCATGGCCAATCCACCTAACCTGCACGTCTTTGGACTGTGGGAGGAAACCAGAGCACCCGGAGGAAACCCACGCAGACACGGGGAGAACGTACAGACTGCACACAGACAGTGACCCAGCGGGGAATCGAACCTGGGACCCTGGTGCTGTGAAGCCACAGTGCTATCCACTTGTGCTACCGTGTTGCCCTTCCACTTGTGCTACCGTGTTGCCCTTCCACTTGTGCTACCGTGCTGCCCGAAGGCCAAAGTAAGGCCAGAAGGTGTAGGAGCAAAAGTAGGCCACTCGGCCCATCAAGTCTGTCGTGCCATTCAGTGAGGTCACGGCCGATCTGATGTGATAATCCTCAACTCCACTTTCTACCTTTATCCCTCTCACCGTTGATTCCCTTATGTATGCTGCGTCACACATATAAGATAGCTGCTAATGAACCCTATAGTGAATTCAGGAGAAACCGCTTCACAGGAGAAACCGCTTCACCAGAGAGTAGTTCAAGTGTGGAAGTGGTTGACACAAGATTTTCTTTTTTTTAAGTATTTTTATTAAGGTTTTGCAGAATTTTTCATAATAAAACAGTAGTAATAATAATAACAAAACAAACGAGTGAACATTAACATAGTGCAAAAAAAGAATATACAATAACAATTAAATAGACATTACCCCACGCGACTCAGTCTTCCCGCACCATCCCAAAGAAGCACTCACCCCCCCTACGGATTGCTGCTGCTGCTGACATTTTAATTTTCCCCGAGAAATTCGACGAACGGCTGCCACCTCCGAGAGAACCCTCGCTTAGACCCTCTTCAGGCAAACTTTATTTTCTGGAGGCTGAGAAACCCAGCCATGTCGTTAACCCAAGTCTCCGCACTCGGGGGCTTCGAGTCCCTCCACATTAATAAAATCCTTCTCCGGGCTACTAGGGAGGCAAAGGCCAAGACGTCGGCCTCTTTCGCCCCCTGAACTCCCGGCTCTTCTGACATTCCAAAGATCGCTGCCTCCGGACTCGGCACCTCCCGTGTTTTAAGCACCTTGGACATTGCCCTCGCGAACCCTTGCCAGAATTCTCTAAGCTCCGGGCATGTCCAAAACATGTGGACATGGTTTGCAGGGCTGCCCTTGCACCTCGTACAACTGTCTTCTACCCCAAAAAACTTGCTCATTCTCGCTGCCGTCATGTGTGCCCGGTGGACCACCTTAAATTGAATTAGACTGAGCCTGGCACATGATGAGGAGGAATTAACCCTGCCCAGGACCTCTGCCCACAGACCCGCTTCCAACTCCTCACCTAGCTCCTCCTCCCACTTGCCCTTGAGCTCCTTCACCGGGGTTTCCTCCGCCTCCTGTAGCTCCTGGTAGATAGCCGACACCTTCCCCTCCCCCACCCAGGTGCCGGAGACCACCCTGTCCTGTATCCTCAATGGCGGCAGCGTCGGAAAGGCCACTACCTGTTTTTTCAGGCAGGCTCGTACTTGCAGATATTTAAAACAAGATTCTCTTTAGTAGGTGTCATTGGCAAGGTCAGCATTTGTTGCATATCCCTAACTGTCCTTAAACTGAGTCGCATCTCAGAGGGGCCGTTAAATAGTCAACCGCATTGCTGTGGGTCTGGAGTCACATGTCGACCAGAAAGGATAAGGATGGTAGATTTCCTACCCTGAAGGGGCATATGTGAAGCAGGTGGGTTTTTACACCAATAAATGATAGATTCATGGTCACCATTATTGAGACGAGCTTTCACTTCCAGACCTGATCTGTTGAATTTAAATTTCGCCAGTTCCCATGGTGGGATTCAAACCTGTATTCCCGGAGCATCGCGCTGCCGCTGGATTACTAACGCAGGTGCATAACCACCATGCCACAGTCTCCCCAACCCTGCCTTTAAAGGAAAGCTTGATAAGCTTACAGGGGAGAAGGGAATAGAAGGACATGTTGATGGGGTTAGTGGAAGAAGGTTGGGGGGGGGGGGGGGAAGCTTGTGGTGAGTCTAAACACTGTCATGATGTGCAGACACACACATAATGATATACAGACAAGCAGCTAATGGACACAGAGAACAGGACATGACCAATAAGCAGGCAGGACACTCAGGGGTGGGATCTGACTATAAAAGACACGAGGCACTCACACTCTGCCTCTTTCCACTGATGAACATCTACAGAGTCAGTCAAGGGTGTTGTTACAATCTCACACCTCCACCACGTGGCTAAGAGCTAGTCTGGTTCAGTCAGACAGAGTAACCACACTTACGTTAGCAGAGAGTCGAACTCACAGAGAACTGTGCTAACTGTGCTGTTAGTTCAATAAACCTGATTGAACTAACTTCAAGGCCTGGAGTATCTTTCTGATCTAAGCTGCATCCAGTTGCAGCCAGTGTTAGACCAGTGTACCAAACATGACAAACACCTGGAACATAAAGCACGGAATGGTGTGTTTCTGTGCTGTACGTTCGATGTGCCAATATAAACGTCAAGGTGAAACGTTTTGCTGTGGTTTCCTCTGCTGACTGAACTAGAAAATTCAGCTTGCCTCATAAAGCCAAGCCGCACCCAGCCCAACCTCAATTCCCAACATCATGTCAGTAGGGCAGGCGATTTGACATTGTATTGTCGGTGTGGTCTATTAGGCTGTGTACAGGACCATTTGGTGATATGCATCACTGTAAATACACAAGGGGTTAATGTAAATACACTACAACTAAGTAAACACTAGAGGGAGCACCGGAGATGTCATGACATGCAGGCATACAGCTAATGAACACATAGAATAGGACACGACCAATGGGCAGTCAAGACACCCAGAGGTGACACTACCACAAGGGGGCATTACACAACCCACATATAAAAAGACAGGGCACACATGCTCTTTCTCTTTCCACAGGCGACACTTAGAGCGAAGGACAGGGGCAGATCAGAAGCATCACACTCACCACGTGTCTTAGAGCAGACTGGTTAGTTAGACTGAGTTACTACAGCAAGATTAGCAGGAGAGTCGAACTCAAGTAGGAGAATTGTTAGCTGTTCAATAAATGTGTTAAACCTATCTCCAAGTCTGAACCTTCCTTTGTCAGAGTATACATCAAGGAAGCAGCTTATGCTACATGAAGAACCATAACACAACAGACCAGAAGATGTTTATGCTGTCTGTCAGCCCCATCCCAAGATTCAAAAAGATATCAAGCATGTCTGTGCTCTCCAGAAGCAGAGAGGGTTAGGAGGGAAGTTAATAGAACTTTCTAATTGATGGAGTGATGCCTCCGGTGCAAGAGTTGACAATGAGGTACCACTGGACGGAAATAGAGTTCAGAGTGTTTAACTTTGGGATGCTTTTGGAAATGTTTCCTATTGCTCTTTTTTTCAGCATTTCAATATCTGTAGCTGAGACAGATGAGAGGCGGTGTATGAATCGTTCCACACCCGCTGCCCATTTACAGCTCTTGACTGTCCTTTCAAAGCGCAGAATCCTAGACTCCCTACATTGCAGAAGGAGGCCATTCGGCCCATCGGGTCTGCACCATCCCTCTGAAAGAGCAACGTACCTAGGCCCACTTCCCCCGCCCCCCCCCCCCCCCCCCCGCCTTATTCCTGTAACCCCATAACGCCACCTAACCTTTTGGACACGAAGGGGCAATTTAGCATGGCCCAGCCACCTAACCTGCACGTCTTTGGACTGTGGGAGGAAACCGGAGCATCCGGAGGAAACCCACGCAGGCATGGGGTGAACGTGCAGACTCCGCACGGACAGTTACCCGAGGCTGGAATTGGACCTGGGTCCCTGGCGCAGTGAGGCAGCAGTGCTAACCACTGTGCCACCCTGAGAGATTCATTGTGGACTTAGAGGGTGATATGAGATCAAACTGTTTTACACACAAAGCGTGGTTCAGGTTGGTGGAGGAGGGAGGTTCAATCGAGGTATTCCAGTGGTCTGGTGGAGGGGCAGGTTGTGGCTGTTGAGGTGACCAGGGTCAGGCAGGTGCTAGGTGGCGGGGGAGGGGGCTGGATGACACCCCACGAGTTGACGCGTCCACGCGGCGGTGGGTGTCCAACTCATGGCCAATGCCACCCGAGACCTCAGACCCGTTGGCACTCGTGTTCTCGCGGAGGCGAAGGTGTGTGGTGGGTTCCGGTCAGAGTGCACCCCTGCCCGGATGGGACTTCACATTGGTCAAATTACCTAACAAGAACGTCTTTCGGGGCTTAGTGGGAGGAAACCGGAGCACCCGGAGGAAACCCACTCAGACACGGGGAGAACATGCAGACTCCGCACAGACAGTGACCCAAGCCGGGAATCGAACCTGGGACCCTGGAGCTGTGAAGCAACTGTGCTAACCACTGTGCTACCATGCGGCTGACAGCACTCCTGAACAGCTGAGCACTCATTTTAAGGTCTCTTCCCCTTGTTTCAGACCCTCCTACCAATGCTTCAGGTCCTAAGTGGGATAAAACCGACACCCGCAACCCTCAGCTGCCTATCACGGAGCGAGTGTGTCTTTGCACACTCAGTGTCACAATGGTGACCTCAGCTGACAATTGCAGGACTTATCTGAAAGAAGGTTGGATGGCAGCACCTTGGCCCTTGAGTCAGTGGATCCTGGGTTCAAATTTAATTCCGCAGTCTTGAGTATACAGCGGAGGTGACACTTTTAGTACAGTGCTGAGGGAGTGCTGCATTGTCAGAGGTGCTGCCTTTTGAAATGCGACATTAAACCTGTCGACTCGCGCTCCCAGCTGGATATGAAAGATCTCTTGGTGCCGTGTCGAAAAAGATCAGGGAGATTCCCCCTGATGTCCAGCTCAGCCTTCATCCCTCAATCAGAAGGGGTGAAATTCGGCTTAACCGGCAGTGCAATAAAGTCCTCTTCGTGAATTGGCGACTGATTTCCATTCGCCGCTCTCCACCTTCTTTGCACTGATGCTCCCCACTGTTCTTTGGAGACTTGTCTCCGAAAGTCTCACTGACATCTTTGCTTGGTTTGAAAGCAGAATTCAAGGCAAATGTTCCACGTCGATGGAAAATAGAAACCGACGCGACAAAATATTGGCCGCTGACTGGCTACGAGCCTGTTTCGTGCTGCTGGCCTCGACACCCGCAGATTTCTTTGCCCTTACCGCGTCGCTGTTTGTGGGAGCTTGCTGTGCACGTGTTGGCTGCCGCGTTACCTCCACCGCAACAGTGACTTACACTTTAAAATTAAGTTATCTCTGTAAAGGGATCTGGGGGCTTCCTGCCGTCGTGAAAGGTGCCACATAAATGCAAGTTTCTTCTTTCGAAATAATGGGGTGCCTAAGTCTGTTATTGTACTTTGATTCCATCAATTATTACTGTACATGCATTGAGATTGCAAATCCCAACCCATTTTCAACCTACACTCACTGCAATCACCCCTGTTAACTGAGTAATTGTGACTGTTAATTTGGATGATGTGAAAGTGTTCCTTCTGCCCACATTGCACATGGTGCTGTGTTTACAGCCCACATTGCAAACACAGTCACCTCATGAGGAAGGTGCTGCATGTCTTCTGTTATTTGCAAAGTCTGAGTAAGTGCAGATTTGAAAAGGAATAGTGAGAGCTCGGAACAATCCGCAATTTTGGTTGATTTTCCACCGGGGGCTTTCGAATACGTCAACCGATTCAAGAAAAAGCAGCACAGAAAGTGGGCGGCACAGTGGTTAGCACTGCTGCTTCACAGTGCCAGGGTCCCAGGTTCGATTCCCGGCTTGGTCCACTGTCTGTGCGGAGTCTGCACGTCGTCCCCGTGTCTGCATGGGTTTCCTCCGGGTGCTCCGGTTTCCTCCCACAAGTCCAGAAAGATGTGCTTGTTAGGTGAATTGGACATTCTGAATTCTCCCTCCGTGCACCCGAACAGGCGCCGGAATGTGGCGACTAGGGGCTTTTCACAGTAACTTCATTGCAGTGTTAATGTAAGCCTACTTGTGACAACAGTAAAGATTATTACTATCCTCCTGTTCCCACACATTGCCCTCTCCAAATATGTTCAAGCCCCTCACCTACCTTTGCAAAGGAAATTGGGGTGCATAAAAGCAAATTGCCACAGATGCTGGAATCTGAAACTAAAAGAGAAAATGCTGGACAATCTCAGCAGGCGGTCAGCGTCTGTGGAGAGAGAATAGAGCTAATGTTTTGCGTCTGGATGACCCTTGTTGTAGACTCGAAACGTTATCTCCCTTCTCTCTCCGCAGATGCTGTCAGACCCAGCTGAGATTAAGGGGCATGTTGCCTGTCCCATCCTTATGAGAAACGGTTGATCAGGTTGGGTCTGTACTTGTTGGAATTTAGAAGAAAATGTGGTCTCCTTAGAACATATACGATTCTGAGGTGGCTTGACAAGGTAGATGCTGAAAGGATGTTTCCCCTTGCACAGGCATCTGGAACTCAGGCAGATTCAGAATCAGGGATCTGGAGATGAAGAAACGTTCCTTCTCTCAGAGGGCCACGGATTTTTGGAATTTTCTATCGCAGAGAACAGTGGAGGCTGGGTCATTGAGCTAAGCAGATTTGTGATCGATAAAGGAGTCGAGGGTTATGGGGAGACGAGTAGGAAAGTAGAGATTGTGTCCACGGCCAGATCATCCATGATCTTATTGAATGGTGGAGCAAAATTGATGGGCTGAATGGCCTACTCCTGCTCCTACTTATTCTGTTCTTACGCCTCTTGTATGTCTGTAGAGTCTCCAATGAATGGGTATTGCAGGAACAGTGCACTGAAAGAATGTCTTTAGTGTCATAGAATGCTTAACTTTTCTATTTCTACTCAATTTTCCCTTTCACCTCTCCCCAAGACCATTATTTCCTCGTCGCAGTTGCAGATCTGCAAGGAGCAGTTGCCCCTCCACCCACTGCCCCCCCGCCCCGCCCCCGTAACCTCATGCAAGTGACCATTCATCCACCAATAAGCCCTTGCCAATGAATATCATGAAATGAAAATCGCTTATTGTCACAAGTAGGCTTCAAATGAAGTTACTGTGAAAAGCCCCTCGTCGCCACATTCCGGCGCCTGTTCGGGGAGGCTGGTACGGGAATTGAACCCGTGCTGCTGGCCTTGTTCTGCTTTACAAGCCAGCTGTTTAGCCTACTGTGCTAAACCAGCCCCTAATCATCCGGCCACGCTGAGCACATCCTGAGCCAGCGCACACACATGCATACTTCCAATAGAAATCATTGGACAGAAGCAGAACCACTTTACCAGCTTTCCTCTGCCAACTTTCCTCTGCAGCCAATTGTCGGGTCTCTGTGCTGCAGAAATATCGAGGCTGAGATGGCCCAGCAAGCCACTCAGTTGAGGGGCAATTAGGGAGGGCCAACAAATTCAGGCCCTGCCACACCCCACGAAAGAATAAAGTAAGAGAGAAATCTGGTTGCGGGAGTCATTGCTGCTTAATCTGGGAAGTCCACTGTCTTCTTGCCACCGGGGCAATAGTACAGCTCACCGCTAAGTTTCAACAAGAGTGAGGGTTCAAGATGGTGGTTAGGTGATGCTAACCTTTTGCCTCGCAGCAGCGGGAAGGGAACAGACAGACATGGGAGCAGGAGTATTTAATCAGCCCCTTGAGCCTGCACCACCATGCAATAGGAGCGTTGGTGATCTGTACGTCAGCCTCATTTACCCCGCCTTAGTGCCGCAACCCTTAATACCCCCGGTGAACAAAAATCAATGAATTTCAGTTTTCAGTTTTTCCATCGACCTCTCTTAGTGACATTTTGCACGAGCGATTCCCAAATTTTCATCCCCCTCGGCATAAAGAAATGCCCTTTAGCAAACTGAAATGAATGGGTTGTGTTGTGAGGGAAGGTTGGACAGGCAACCTTCAAGAGTGAGTGGCAACTTGATTGACGTGTGTAACATGCTGAACCGTCTCGACAAGTTGGACGTGTGAAGGACGTTCGCTCCGGTGGGTGGAGTCCAGTCCACGACTGGGTGGGGGGGGGGGGGCGGTGGGGGGCACTGTTTTAAAGTTGGGGTTGCCCTTTTGGGGCAGAGGTGATGGGCAATTGGTTCTCTTGGAGGGCTGTGCGACTTTGGAACTCTTTGCCTCAGAAGGCAATAGAGGCGAGGGGTGGGGAGGGGGTAGGGGCACTGATTTTTTTTGAAGGTGGAGGTGGACCGATTCGTGCTTGGCAAGGGAATAAGAGTTAACGGGGGTAGACGGGAACGTTGAATTCGAAAGACAAAGGGATCGGCCATGTTCTTCTTGCATGGCAGGGCCAGGCTCGAGGGACTGAATGGCCTCCTCTTGCTCCTATTTGGTGCGGTTGTAACATCACTCCTGGATGACCTGGTTGGAGTTTTGACGTTATGTCCCCATCCCCCGCAAGAAGAAATGGTTTCCCACAGTCTGCACACTCTTCAACCTCATTAATGGATCATACCGTAATCTTCTCCATTCAACAGAATGCAAACCAGGGTATTTTTTTCACACAGCAGGAAGGAGAAAGAGTGCAAGCGATGATATATTTGGAACTCAGGAGGGGGGAAAAAAATAACATCTTCCACTGTAGCTAGTTCTAATATATCATCACCTCCAATTGTGGAGATTGATGTGAAAAATGTCACGTATATCATTTGCTGAGCCTCCAGAATCTCTAACCCAAATGTATTTTTAAAATGGCCCTGCCTGCTTTTCCTGTAGCGGAAAGGTTTTCTCGGATTATTCTCACTGCTCACCTTAGTCTAATTTTCCATGGTTATCCCACCTTTCCAGGGGCTGCTTTAGCACAGTGGGTGAAACAGCTGGCTTGCAATACAGAACAAGGCCAGCAGCACGGGTTCAATTCCCGTACCGGCCTCCCTGAGCAGGCGCCGGAATGTGGTGACTAGGGGCTTTTCACATTAACTTCATTGAAGCCTACTTGTGACAATAAGCGATTATTATTATTACACATGTTGCTTGTCCGTAACTGATTTTTGACTCCATAACCTCTGGGGGTTTTTCAAATTGCTATCCTTCACCTTTAGGTTATTTGGGATCTCCTTATAAGCACACGAACAAGGAACGGGAGAGGCCATTCAGCCCATCGAGTCTGCACCGACCCTCCGAAAGAACCCTATACCTAGGCCCACTCTTCAGCCCGATCCCCATAACCCATGCATTGATCATGAGAACATAAGAACTAGGAGCAGGAGTAGGCCATCTGGCCCATCGAGCCTGCTCCGCATTCAATGAGATCATGGCTGATCTTTTTTGGACTCAGCTCCACTTTCCGGCCCAAACACCATAACCCTTAATCCCTTTATTCTTCAAAAACCTATCTATCTTTATCTTAAAAACATTTAATGAAGGAGCCTCAACTGCTTCACTGGCAAGAAATTCCATAGATTCACAACCCTTTGGGTGAAGAAGTTCCTCCTAAACTCAGTCCTAAATCTACTTCCCCTTATTTTGAGGCTATGCCCCCTAGTTCTGCTTTCACCCACCAGTGGAAACAACCTGCCCGCATCTATCCTATCTATTCCCTTCATAATTTTATATGTTTCCATAAGATCCCCCCCCGCAATCAAAGAACAACAAAGAACAAAGAAATGTACAGCACAGGAACAGGCCCTTTGGTCCTCCAAGCCTGTGCCGACCATGCTGCCCGACTAAACTACAATCTTCTACACTTCCTGGGTCCATATCCCTCTATTCCCATCCTATTCATGTATTTGTCAAGATGCCCCTTAAATGTCACTATCGTCCCTGCTTCCACCACCTCCTCCGGCAGCGAGTTCCAGGCACCCACTACCCTCTGTGTGAAAAAACTTGCCTCGTACATTTACTCTAAACCTTGCCCCTCTCACCGTAAACCTATGCCCCCTAGTAATTGACCCCTCTACCCTGGGGAAAAGCCTCTGACTATCCACTCTGTCTAGGCCTCATTATTTTGTAGACCTCTATCAGGTCGCCCCTCAACCTC
Organism: Scyliorhinus torazame; assembly: GCF_047496885.1. Taxonomy (NCBI): domain Eukaryota; kingdom Metazoa; phylum Chordata; class Chondrichthyes; order Carcharhiniformes; family Scyliorhinidae; genus Scyliorhinus; species Scyliorhinus torazame. The sequence goes on from NC_092708.1 coordinate 384,218,372, forward strand.
CGTCGTTCCAGTGAGAACAAACCGAGTTTATTCAACCGCTCCTCATAGCTAATGCCCTCCATACCAGGCAACATTCTGGTAAATCTCTTCTGCACCCTCTCTAAAGCCTCCACATCTTTCTGGTAGTGTGGCGACCAGAATTGAACACAATACTCCAGGTGTGGCCTCTCTAACACCTTATACAATTGCAGCATAACCTCCCTAGTCTTAAACTCCATCCCTCTAGCAATGAAGGACAAAACTCCATTTGCCTTCTTAATCACCTATTGCACCTGTAAACCAACTTTTTGCGACTCATAACTAGCACACCCAGGTCTCTCAGCACAGCAGCATGTTTTAATATGTTGTTCGGATCCGGAATGCATTGCCTGATAGGGAATAAATCCAGTTTCAATAGTTGTTTAAAAGGGGAATTGGATATATACTTGAAGGAGAAGAAACATAGAAATATAGAAAGTAGGAGCGGGGTAAGCAAGTACAACCTGTATACTGCAATCCTGAGTCTCGGAATAGAGCTAAATATCGAGATTGGCACATTTCTTTGTTGAGTTTGCTGTTAATTTGTGGCGCAGGTCTATTATCCAACTCAGTGACCTGTTCCTGCTCTCCCCCCCCCCCCCTCCAATATCCTATGATCCCTTTAGCCCCAAGAGCTATATCTAACTCCTTGTTTTGGCCTCAACTGCTTTCTGTGGGAGCAGATTCCACAGGATCGTCGCTCTCTGGGTGAAGAAATATCTCCTCGTAGAATCATAGAATTTACAGTGCAGAAGAAGGTCATTCGGCCCATCGAGTCTGCACCGGCTCTTGGAAAGAGCACCCTACTTAATCCCATGCCTCCACCCTATCCCCGTAACCCAGTAACCCCACCTAACCTTTTGGACACTAAGGGACAATTTCTGGCTCCTCTCTGTCCTAAATGGTATCCTCAGACTTTGACTCCAGGGGCAGGATTCTTCACAAACGGCGCGATGTCCACTACCCGGCGCCAAAAACAGCACGGACCTGTCCGGCGTCGGGCTGCCTCAAAGGTGCGGAGAATGCCAAGCCCTCACCGGAGTGATTTCCGCCCCGCCGGCTGGCGGGAAAGGCCTTTGGCGCCACGCCAGCCGGCGCCGAAAGGACTTCGACGGGCGACGCATGCGCGGGAGCAGCAGCGGCCGCTCACAGCATCCCCGCGCATGCGCAGGGGAGGGGGTCTCTTCCACCTCCGCCGTAGTGAAGACCATGGCGAAAGCGGAAGAAAAAGAGTGCCCCCACGGCACAGGCCCGCCCACGGATCGGAGGTGGTGTTCGCTGCCGGCGGAATGGAGAATCGCGCCGGCGGAAAATTCACCCACGGCCTCAGGTTTAACATCTCATCGGAAAGACTGCACCTCAGACAGCACAGCACACCTTCTGTCTTCAAGTCCCTGGAGTGGGGCTTGAATCTACGACCTGGAGCTGAGGGAGTTGCCAACTGAGTCAGCGACTGAATCCAGGACAGGTGCCCGCTGCCAAATTGAGGAACGTCCAACACTAACGGACCAAGAGAGGGGAACCCAACCGTCAGAGATGATCCCTCCTTCAGTTTTCCTTTCTCCCCTCTTTGCAAGGATGTTCACCAAAGATGTACAGTGGCACGGCCAAGATCTGGAACTCACTGCCGGGCAGGACAAAGACCTGTAAGACTCTTTGATGCAATTCTCTGTGCCACGTCACAATGTGCCGGGAGAGCTTCCAACCTCCTCTGAGGAACAGATGTATTATACTCAGCACAACACCGTCATGACTGCAACCCGACTGAACAACTGCTCTAAAAAATAACACCCTCTGACAAATTAGATTCTTTTCATGCACCAGTAAAGCTGTTGTCCTAATGCAAAAAAAAACCACTTTGAGTGGTTACCTCCTACATTCTTCAACGTAGAGAGTAAGTATGACAAATGATAGTTGATCACATATTTAGACAGTTACTTGCTCAAAATAGTTGAAGCAAATTAGAGCGCTCCTGCTACTTAGCATATTTAATCTTGCATGGGATTCGTTTTAACTGATTTTTAATGTAAATTAGTCACTCCGTTAGAAACTCCAATGCTCTCTGCGTTTAATCAATGACTTGTCAGATGTATTTGAAGGTAGATTAAACGATATTAGTTGGACAAAATCCTGTGCAATTATTAAGCGGGTCCCTATCCCAAATGTGATAATGTGTGTAATTCCTGATCGTAGGACAGCATTGCGTCCTACCCCCGCTGTTAATGCGGACTGTTGGGACAGTCAACAACCTTTGTCACTGGGAGAGCACAGATTGCGGGAACTCGCAAAGCCAAGCCTAGCAAGTAGGCCCATCCACTGGATGGACCTTGAGAGACACATGTTCTTCCCACTCTCCACTGTTTCAAGGCTGGATTGGATCAAACCCTTGGATCTCTCCCGGACTCTTTTCCTTGGCCGCTCTATTGTGAGAGTCCATTAACCTCTGGGGACAAAAGCAGGCAGCCTTGCTCACATTTTGGGTTGAATACCAACAACACAGAAACAAGTGTGCACACAAACGAGAGCACGCACCCACCCATGCAAGAGTCAAGAGGCGGCAGGGGTGGGGGTGGGGATGGCTACTTACCTTGGGAGCTTCTCCGGCTGCTCAGAGGCTGGGTGTAAAACCTGTCAGTGCACAAAAAAATCTATCTTGCCCCTGTTGCCTCGTGCTTGTGCTCATGCTCTCTACTATATGAGTCGCTAGCTATGTAATCCCCTCCCTAAACCACTCTACCTTTCTCTCTCTCTCTCTCTCTCCTCAGAAATCCTGTCCACCAGGCACTTGCCGCTGCACAATTTACACTGGAATGGACGAGGCGGAGACCGCCCCACCTGCCCTTGCCCCAATTCAGACCCTTAAGTGGACAATTAATGACCAGTTAAAGGCCGTTTCTCACCCGGCCTAAATTTTCAGGATGGTGGGAGATGTTCGTGGCTGCGGGAAGCACGGAGTGTGACCCTGCTCAGGTGGGGAGGCCAACGTCAACATTGCCCCCACCCCCCTCCCTCCCACCCCAACATAATGTTTGCTTCTTGTTGGTGTTCGCTCCCCCTGCCTGGAGGCCTCTGGCACCACCCAACGCCTCAAACTGTGCCGCCCTTCCCCACCCTGAAACCCCCTCCGTACATGGTCATGAATACTCTCCACTTGCCTGGATAAGTGCGGCTCCAGCACCACTCCAGAAGCTCAACTCCATCCAGGACAAAGCAGCCCCGCTTGATTGGCACCCCTTCCACAAACATTCACTCCCTCCACCACCGACGAACAGTGGCAGCCGCGTGTGCCATATACAAGATGCACTGCAGGGACTCATCAAGGTTCCTTAGACAGCACCTTCCAAACCCACAACCCCTACCATCTAGAAAGACAAGAGTAGCAGATACCTGGGAACCCCACCACCTGGAGGTTCCCCTCCAAGTCACTCATCACCCTGACTTGGAAATATATCGCCGTTCCTTCGCTGGGTAAAAATCCTGGAACTCCCTCCCTAACAGCTCTGTGGGTGTACCTACACCACATGGGCTGCAGCGGCTCAAGAAGGCAGCTCACCATCACCTTCTCAAGGGCAATTAGGGACGGGCAACAAATGCTGGCCTAGCCAGCGAGGCCCACATCCCGTAAATGAAAAAATAAAAAAACTGCTGGAACATGGGGCTAAATTCTCCGCCCCGCCGCGCCACCTTTCTGCCCCGACCCGCCGGCGGGATTCTCCATTTCGCCGGCTGGTTAATGGGTTTTCCTATTGTGGGGCAGCCCCACGCCGTTGGACCCCCCCCCCCCCCCCACCCCGGGCGCCGGCAAAACGGAGAATCCCACCCATAGACTCTGGAGTCTGCTTGCAGTTCCAGTCCTGTCCACTGCGGCTTCTGGCGCTGCTGGGACTGGACAGCGGGCCGGCAGCTCTTTGAGGAGGGACTTCCTCCCGAGTGAGAGGCGTAAGTCCCATCCCCCTGCAATTGTTGCTCCTTGGAGAGTGTTAGACGGCTGTTGTCCACCGACTCTTTGGGTGGTTTAATAAAGGTAAAAAGGAGTTTGGCGAATGACATTAAGAAGATATCTATTAAGAACGCAGACTATGGACAAAGGGGCTTGGTCAGACTTTACCGGGTCCTCTCTCTCCCTGTCGGTCAGTTCATATCTGGCTGACTTTATATCAGCATGGTCGAGCCCCATAGTTAATGGGGGAGCCCATACTCCTCGGGCCGGTGTGCTCCATGCTGGTTTTTACAGGTGGCTGAGTGAGAAACACTGCCATCCCAAATATTCAGGCCCTTCAAGCCTACCTCTCCCACCAAGGTTTTGATCATCTGTCCTCAGATCACCGTTGAGGAACTGAGGACCAGGTTTTGACCGATGACACACCTGCGGAGTGCCATGTGGGATGATTTGTCTTCGTTCCAAGCACTGCATGGTGCAAGTTGTTCTTCCGTTTTTTCCGGCCACTGTCGTGTGCTGCGTAAAAGGAACACTTTAAGATGCACGTGCAAAAAAAAAAAAACAACAGTGGGTTTCCGGGCCGGAAAGAGGGTCACGGAGAGGGGAGGAGGATTTATGGGAGGATCACGGGATGAGAGTTTTTAGTTTGAACCTGGGAGCCGACGCGGGCCAATGAGGGCAGGGTGTGTCGGGAGATCAGACTTGGCTGTTTCAGACCAGCCGGCCGATGGAGGAAAAACAGACCCGCGTTCGGCGATGGCTCGTTTCCAGATCCCTCGGCGGTCCAGTCAGTGTCTCTGAAAGAGGGCTGCGGCCCTTCAAATGGACCGGAGCGATTCAGACTGTTTGTTTGAGGACCATAACCGCAACCTTTCATGGAGACAGCACACGATATTCTGATTTGATTTTGATTTGATTTATTATTGTCACCTGTATCAGTATACAGTGAAAAGTATTGTTTCTTGCATGCTGTACAGACAATGCATACCGTACATAGGGAAGGAAGGAGAGACTGCAGAATATAATGTTACAGTTATAGCAAGGTGTAGAGAAAAGATCAACTTAATACGAGGTAGGTCCATTCAAACGTCCGATGGCAGTAGGGAAGAAGCTGTTCTTGAGTCGGTTGGTAAGTGACCTCAAACTTTGGTATCTTTTTCCTGACGGAAGAAGGTGGAAGAGAGTATGTCCGGGGTGCGTGGGGTCCTTAATTATGCTGGCTGCCTTTCCGAGGCAGAGGGAATTATCGACAGAGTCAATGGATGGGAGGCTGGTTTGCGTGATGGACTGGGCTACATTCACGACCTTTTGTAGTTTCCTGTGGTCTTGGGCAGAGCAGGCTCCATACCAAGCTGTGTTACAACCAGAAAGAATGCTTTCGATGGTGCATCTGCAGAAGGTGGTGAGAGTCGTAGGTGACATGCCAAATTTCCTTAGTCTTCTGAGAAATTAGAGTCGTTCGTGGGCTTTCTTAACTATAGTGTCGGCATGGGGGGACCAGGACAGGTTGTTGGTGATCTGGACACCGAAAAACTTGAAGCTCTCGACTCTTTCTACTTGGATCCCATTGATGTAGACAGGGGCATGTTCTCCACTACGCTTCCTGAAGTCGATGACAATCTCCTTCGCTTTGTTGACATTGAGGGAGAGATTATTGTCGTCGCACCAGTTCACCAGATTCTCTGTGATTGTTGGAACTGAAAAATGAATGCCTGGCACGAGCGAGCTCCACGGGGCCCTGCGGAATTCAGCCAAATAGATATTTTTTTTCCCCTGGCCTCCGCAGGCTTTTGAGGGACATAGTTGATTAATCACAGGGCTGGAGCAGTCGAGACACAGAGCAATGACACCGTGATGGAGCACCTTATTCTCCGATCCACTTTCAATGAAAGTTTCCTTTCATCCCTTCAGTGTGAAATCAAATCTGGTGTCAAGTTCCTGTTTTTTACCATTAACAACCTGTGACCAGCAATATTGCTTCAGTACCGTCAGGAGGAATTAGCTTTTGCTGTGTGAGATTAGTATTTGTTTCTGCAAACGTTTTACCCCCCCCCCCCCCCCTCCGGAGGTGTGGTGATCCTCAGGCTAAATCACCACCAGTCAGCTCCTCCTTTTGAGGGAACTGTGGCGACTTTAATTCACATGACATGGTCCCGGGAAGACACAGGCTTCACACAGACACATCACCGAGTAACCATTGTTGTGAGCTCTGGTTCAGCTGGGGAGCACTCAGAACCGAAGTCACTGGAAGCTCGGGGTTGAAGCCTCACTCCAGGCTTTGCGCACACAAATCAAGGCTGGCCCCTCGGTGCAGCGCCGAGGGAGTGCTGCACTGTCAGGAGTGCTGTCTTTCAGATGAGGCATGCCATCCCTGCAGGATAAAGGTGTTGGAGAGAGTAAGGGTTAATGTGGGACTGGCGAAGAATGATGTGAAGAGTCACATGCGAGTAGACTGTCCATGGAGTAGAGTTTGGGGGGAGCAGGCATGGAGACAGCCGCCATGCATGGTAGTACCTTGGAGATGTTATGGCTTACCGATAGGGCGGTTTCAACCATAGACCTCTCCGTGAAACACCAAACAACCTTTACAACGATGCCCACCAGAAACTGGGACAGGGTGATTAAAGAAGACCTTATGAGCAAGCAACCCGGGAAGAGGCACTGTCACTGGGGACAGTAGTGGTTAATGTCTGGAATTTTCTCCCTAAACTTCTCTTCCCCCCCCCCACTTTAAGATGCTCCCTAATTCCAACCTTTTTGATCCAACTTTTTGGTCACCCACCCTAAACCCCCTTGGCTCATGAAGAGAGACTGAGCCGTTTAGGCCTACACTCGCTTTAGATTGGGAGAATGAGAGGAGATCGAATTGAGGTATATAAGGTGCTAAAGGGGATTGATAGGGTGGACGTAGAGAGGCGGTTTCTCCTTGTTGGACATTCTGCAACGAGGGGCCATTGTTTCAGGCTAAGGGGCAGCAGATTTAAAACCCAGCAATGAGGAGGAATTATTTGACTCACCGATTCCGTGGAATTCTCTACCCCAGAGTGCAGTGCAGTGCATGCCAGGACATGAAACAAGTTTAATGAGTAGATAGGTTTTCAATTAGCAGCGGGGTGAAGGGTTATGGGCGCGAGCAGGAAGATGGAGATGAGGTTAGGATGAGATCAGCCATGATTGTATTGAAAGGCGGGGGTTCGAGGGGCTGAATGGCCTACCCCTGCTCCTAGTTCTTGTTCCTGGCGGCGAGAATGACCCCCGCTATTAAACGGGACTCTTTTTGGAGCCTTGGTGAGGTGCGCCCCGTCCAGGCTGCGCTTACATTCACTTCCTGCACTGACGAGCTCAGTTCAACAATACCGGAAGAGATTAAAATGGCGGCCCGATTTCTTTCCCCCCCCCCCCCACCCCCCCACCCACCATTGCCTCCGGACCCCCCCTCCCCCACCCCCAATGCCCCAATTTACCTATTAGCCCTCAAGCCCCCCTCACCCCACTAGGGCAGGGCACCCCTGGATCCGATCCCCGGCATGGGCAAACCTGCCACCCGGGGCACATTAGCACTGACAGCCTGGCACCCCAGCAGTGCCCCCGCCAGTCAACATATCGCCGACCGAGATGCCGCTTAAGGGAGCTTGCTGTGTGCAGATTGACTGTCGGATTTCCTACATTGCAGCAGTGTCTGTATTTCACATGCATTTCGATGGCTGAAAAGCAGTCCCAATCTTGCCAAAGATGCTACATAAATGCAAACCTGTCTTTTCCCCTGCCTATTTTCCTTTGGTGAACGCATTGGCAAGTAGATTGGGACAAACAGGGCAAGATTCTCCGCCCCGCCGCACCGGTTTTCTGTTTTCATTCAATTTGGAGCGAGTCCCCAGCAAGAAGTGACCCCCCTTCATAGATACATAGAACATACAATGCAGAAGGAGGCCATTCAGCCCATCAAGTCTGCACTGACCCACTTAAGCCCTCACTTCCACCCTATCCCCATATCCCACTAACCCCTCCTAACCGATTTTGGACACTAAGGGCAATTTAGTTTGGCCAATCCACCTAACCTTGCACGTCTTTGGACTGTGGGAGGAAACCCACGCAGACACGGGGAGAACGTGCAGACTCAGCACAGACAGTGACCCAGCGGGGAATCGAACCTGGGACCCTGGCGCTGTGAAGCCACAGTGCTAGAAACGTGTTCTGCCCTGCTTCACCAGAGGGTCGCTGGTAGGTTAAAGGGGAAACAAAACCATGGTCATGGAACCAGTGCAAAATGGGGCCAGGGTCTCTCTTCGAGAACCCGGAGAGAGTCAGGAAACGAGGCAATGCGCATGCCACCTCGAGAAAAGAAACCCGGTTAATGGAGATTATTGGTAAAATTACAGGAAGATTAAATACCGCTGGCAAAAAAAACCACGGGCCAGAACGGCCTTCTTTCGATCTCTCCGGAGAGGGGAAAGAAAACTGACCACGTGGGGGAAAGGAAGAGTGTGCTTCGAGGGGAGAGAATAGCCTTCAACATCAACAGGGGCGCCTCTATTTATAGAGGGAATTAAACTCTTCTCTCAACAGCCAATTGCCTGTGCATCAACTCCAGTGACAACTAATTTTCTATTTAATAACCCATTGGGTTAAGAAGTTCAAAGCTAATCAGAATACAGGTGGCCCACTGACAATACAGCAGTGGAATGAAGCCCATTTAAAAACACACAGACACCTATGATATATTATACACACATATATATATATATATATAAAAAGGTGAGGCTTAACAACACAGAAACCTATTTCGGATTTATCAATGGGCTTTTAACCTTGTGAGTTCCGAACTGCTTTAAATTTCTCTTTTTTTTTTTGTTTAAATTTAGTCTCTAGGAAGCGATGGACAATGTTTGAATATCAGGAGGGAATGGGTCCGCGTCCACCTTTTATTCTGACTAACGTGAGGATCACTGCGGTGACATTAGATGCAATGATAGTGTCACCAGGCCCATCATTACCGTCCTCGTGTTCTCCCTCTTTCTTCATCCTCTATTATCAAAAGCAGTTTATTTATAGTTGCGCCACTGAGGGAGAGAGAGAGAGAGAAGGAGAGCCTTGCATTGCCACTGTTGCTAGGCAATAATTTTCTCGGACAAGATGGAAGGGTGGAATTTTAACTGAGAGTTGTGCCACTCCTGACGGTGTGGGCGCCACGACCTGCTCTCTTGCTGGTTCCTGTTTCCCCACACGTGGTCGTAAATAAAAACCTCACTTCCAGCAGGATGGACAGGAAACAGGCCCCCCCCCCCCCCGTCCCCCCCATAGTTGGGGACGGCGGGAGGGGGAGGGGGGGGGTGCTTTTCATTGGGGAAGTCTCAGTCAGCTGACAATGCCGCAGTTCCTGATGGGCTACAAATGAGCCTCCTGGACGACAATGGAGGCTGCGATTCACTGCCTCAACTTGGCCGCCAGCCCCGGTGCCCGAAACCTACAGTGCCTTTCCCTGGGTGGATGTGTCCTGACCGGCCCTCCTCTCTGGTTGCTGGCGTTGCAGCCTCTGATGTTGACCAGCAGGAGCCCTCCTTCGCCGCATCCGGCTGCAGGCGATATTGGATGTTTGACACCATGGGTATTCCAATAAGCGATGCAAATGCCATTGAATGACAATGGGTGATGGTTAGATTCTCTCTTGTTGGAGGTGACCATTGCCTGACACTTGTGTGGCGCGAATGTTACTTTGTCACTTGTCAGCCCAAGCCTGGATAATTCCCGGGTCTTGCTGCAGTTACACCTTGATGCACGATCAATTGTCCAAAGACTCAGATTGGGTACAATTGTGGCTTTATTGCAGTAAGATGCGTGGCCTCCTACAGCAGCTGGCGAAATGGCAGCTGAATGGAGGACACGCATATTTATACTCCTCCTCCTGGGCGGAGCCAGCAGGCAGGGGCTACCGGAAACCTGTAGTACAGGTCCTACCTTACATCCCCTAATACAGGTGTACAGTGGTTCACCACACACGTGGACTGCTTCAGTGTCTGAGGAGCAGTGAACATTCTGTAATCATCAGCAAACACCCCCACTTCTGACCTTGCGATGGAAGGAAGGTAACGGATGAGGCAGCTGATGATGGTTGGGCCCAGGCACTCCCCTGAGGAGCTGTGTGAGAAGAAGGCAGACAGTTTTCTGAGAACATCCATGCATTTCACTCATAGAACTGATATACAGTGAGATTTTCAATTTTTTTTGTAATTGGCCGCAACTCGCCCAGCACACGAGGCCCTCCCTGCCCTTTCCACTCCTCGTTGCCCTTGACATGAACAGGATGGCATGAGGCCCAGCACGCCACTGATTTTACACCTGCACCTTAAGGGGCTGTTTAGCACAGGGCTAAATCGCTGGCTTTGAAAGCAGCCCAAGGCAGGCCAGCAGCACGGTTCGATTCCTGTAACAGCCTCCCTGAACAGGCGCCGGAATGTGGCGACTAGGGGCTTTTCACAGTAACTCCATTTGAAGCCTACTTGTGACAATAAGCGATTTTCATTTCATTTTCATTTTCATTTCATTTCAACCTGCCATTGGGAAATCAAAGTTTTGACTCCCGCCCAATTCATGCAGTAGCATGCAGCATATCTCTCTCTTGCAGACTCCATAAGATCCCCCCTGCCCCATAAAGTAATCTATTTAATAATGCTGCAGGTAGGGTGGCAAGGGGGCGCAGTGGTTAGCACTGCTGCCTCACAGAGCTGAGGACTTGGGTTCGATCCCAGCCCTGGGTCACTGTCCGTGTGGAGTTTGCACATTCTCCATGTGTCTGCGTGGGTCTCACGCCCACAACCCAAAGATGTGCAGTTTAGGTGGATTGGCCGCGCTAAATTGCCCCTTAATTGGAAAAAAAATTAAACCCCCACCCCTTTGTAAGTGATTGATTGTACATGACTCCTCTGTATCGTGTAACTACCGTCCGCCAACTGCATTTTGCTACTAATCCTGCTGTTATTGGGAGAGTTTGCTGTAGTTTTGGCCAGGAGCTGTTTATTGTCGGTCGCAGAGACAAAGGGGGTAAAGAGATGGGCTGCTAACAGGAAAGTCGGATTTAGCGCATGCAACCTTGGGGTTAATTGATGGTTGCCGAGACGTGAACATGTCTTGGGGAGCTAACCGGAAGCCGCGGTTTGGGCATTCGAGTGCTGATGGGCAAAAAGCGTTGTTGAGTAGAATGAGTGGGCTGCACTTCGACTGAAGGTTTGGCACATGGTGGCACATTGCAGGTTGGCTCAGGGGCTGAAGGTTTTGGCACACGGTGGCACATTGCAGGTTGGCTCAGGGGCTGAAGAAGGGGCAACGCAGGTTCTCAAATGACATCGATGGTGGAGGAAGTCCAGAGCAGGAGGGGAATGTCTTGTAATCTCGTCAACTCCGATTTTTATGACCTGACCTGCAGTCCTCTGTCACCTCACTTTGGTTCCTGCAAGACTTCAACCAATTAAGGCAGGAGCAGAACTCTGGGTAGTAAATTTTTTTAAAAAGAAGTTTATTTTTAGAAAGGTATGGTGACCAAATATGCAACAAACTTTGACATTGGTTGGGTGATCAATCTCGGTAGAAGTGTAAATCCCTCGGTTCCCTCGCTGACAGCGATTTCTTTGAAACCCTGCCCAAAAGGAACTCAGTACATCTTACAACTAGTCTCTCTCTCGCCCCCTCTCATGACTAATTAACAAAGATAGTCCTTGAAACCACCATTTTAACCCTTGAATTAACACTACCCCATCTTGCGTCGTAATTAGCCAATTGTTCAATTGATGTCGCTGGGTTAAAGTTATGGTAATTGACCATTTGCACACATTATTCCATGGAATGGAACAGTGAGCTTGTTCATGGCGGTGATGGGCAAACTCGGCTAGTGAGTGGGCCGTATGAGTGACCCTCCCTCATCTCAGTGGGCCGCATGAGTGACCCTCCCTCATCTCAGTGGGCCGCATGAGTGACCCTCCCTCATCTCAGTGGGCCGCATGAGTGACCCTCCCTCATCTCAGTGGGCCGCATGAGTGACCCTCCCTCATCTCAGTGGGCCGCAAGATTGAAATCAGGCTTGTTCACTAATCGTGACCCCCATCTGTCAGGTTAAATGCATTTAATACACAACTCCCCGTCCTGCTCTCACGTCCACATGTCCGTCCTTGGCCTGCTGGGATGTTCCAGTGAAGCCCAGCGCAGACTGGAGGAACAGCACCTCGTCTCCCGATGAGGCACGTTACAGCCTTCCGGCCTTAACACTGAGTTCAACAACTTCAGACTGTGAACTCTCTCCTCCACCTTCACCCCCTTTTTACTTCTATCAATTTATTTTCATTTCTCCCATCGATCGGCTTTTCCCTCACCACTGTCTCCCCTCCCCCCCACTAGGATCATCTGTTTCCCTCTTCCAGGATGTCCTTTGACACACTGATTATCTCTGTTCTGATCTCTTAATGTGCCACTATCAGCACCCTTCTTCGTAATTATCACCATCATTTACATTCCCGTTGACTTTCTGTCCACGGCATCTTTGTTGATCTCTACCTGTCACTGGCCCTCGATCCAGCCCCATTGCTCCATGCAGCCCGTCCCAACAATATAAATCTGATCCTATTTCCTGTTCCCTCTAGCTGTGACAAAGAGTCATCCAGACTCGAAACGGGACCTCTGTTCTCTCCCCACAGCTGCTGTCAGACCTACTGAGATTGCCCAGTATTTTCTGTTCTTGTTCCACCTTGAGTTGTGGAAAATGTTTATTTATATTTCAATAAAACGCTCATCAACTTCAAACGGTGAAAGCAAAAGGAAATAATGACACTTTGGACGCAGAGGGAGCGCACGGCTCCCACCGTCAACGTTGGGAGTAATCACTTCACTCGCCCTCGCTTTATGTGCGAATCACTTCAGTCAGACCGGTAGAAAAAAAAACCCACGTGGACCGAAATCAGCGGAATGTGGCAACCCTGCGTCGGTCAACAAAATGTGTCATGGGCCGCACTCAGCACCCGGATGGGCTGCACATACCCCCCCAGATGCAGGCTGCCCACGACCACTTTGTGGTGTTTCCCGTATCCGAATCTGTACAAATTTGTTCGCTATCCTGCACCTGCTGCTGGTGGCCAAGGCAACAAAAAGGAGATTCTTTAGCTCAATGGTACCTGATGCGCCCAGTTCCCACAAACAAAGCTTACAGCAGCCAATTAATAGTTTTAAAAGTATTGACATCATAGTCCCAGCTTTAATAACTACCTCATTGATTACCTATTCTTCAATCATATCATAATTGAGGTACGCTACATATTCAATCATCCGTACCTGGCTGGTTACTAATTATACGTAATTCATGTTCAATATATGTGTGTGTGATTTTATAGGTTGTATAGTTATACAGATTACAAATGGCTTCTTTGGCCCAGTGTGTGTACAAAATGGTATCTTGACCTTGTTAGCTTACTACAGTGAATACTATGTGAAAATGTCCTAATATCGATTGAAAACCGGTTGTCACAGAGAAAACAGAGCGTTCGAATAATGGGTCCTTTTCAGAGCGGAAAGAAGTGGCTAGTGGCAGACCACAGGGATCAGTACTTGGCCCACAATTGTTCACTATTTACACTGTTGACCTGGAGGAAGGATTGCAATGCTAGGTTTCCAAGTATGCCGATGATATGAAGATAGGTGGAAGGGCATGCTGCGATGTGGATATTGTAAATCTGCAACAGGAATTGGATAGATGGGGCGAAAACCTGACAAAGGCGTTTAATGTGGGGAAGTGTGAGGTCATGCACACCGGCTGGAGGAATTGAAAGACACTGGGCGGGATTCTCCGACCCCCCGCCGGGGCGGAGAATCGCCGGGGGGGGTGGCGTGAATCCCGCCCCGCTGGCAGCGCCCACCCCCCCCCCCCCCGGCGATTCTCCAGCCCGCGATCGGCCGAGTGGCCGCCCGTTTTCGGCCGGTCCCCCCAGTGTATGTTGCAACAGGTACTTACCGGCGGGACCTGGCTCCGCGGGCGGCCTCCGGGGTCCTCCGGGGGGGGGGGGGGGGTGCGGGGGGGATCTGGCTCCGGGGGGGTGCCCCCATAGTGGCCTGGCCCGTGATTGGAGCCCGCCGGTCCGCGGGCAGGCCTGTGCCGTGGGGGCACACTAGTCCTCTGCGCCGGCTGGTGTACCGGTCCGCGATGGCCGGCGCGGAGATGAACCCCCCCCTGAGCATGCGCGGGGTTGGCGCCAGCACATGCTGGCGCTCCCGCGCATGCGCCAACTCACGCCGGCCGGCGGAGGCCCTTCGGCACTGGTTGGCGTGGCGCCAAGTCCCTTCCACGCCGGCTGACGTGGCGCGAACCATTCCGCCGCCGGCCTAGCCACTGAAGGTGCGGAGGATTCCACACCTTCGGGGCGGCCCGACGCCAGAATGGTCACGCCGCTCCTTCCCGCCGGAGTTGCTCGCCCCGCCGGTTTCCGAAGAATCCCGCCCAGATTATCTGAATGGAGAGAGACTGTGGGTGAGTGAAGTGCAGAGGGATCTAGGTGTTCTGGTGCATGAATCACAAAAAGCTAGCAGCCAGGTCCAACAAGTAATTAAGAAGGCAAACGGCATTTTGGCCTTTATCGTGAGCGAACTCCATACACCTACCTTTGCCCCTTTTGGTTAACAACGATCTGGCAATTTCTGACATAAAATTTCAGATAGGTATAACATCAACTGATGATAAGAGAAGGGAGTCCCAAACATGCAGTGCTTTTTGTGCGTACAAGCGTTTAGTAACTTCTGAAAGGCCTGGCTCAACGAGCGAAGATAATTTCTCTCTATCTATCCCTTATTATCTTGAAAGCTTTGATCAAACCACCCTTTAACCTTCTAAGTTCCAGGGAATACACCCCCACCTTGTGCAACCTCTTCTCCTCATTCAAGTTTTGATGTTTTTCAGGATCACCTCAACATGCTTCACATTTTCTAGTGGGGGAAGGGGAGGGGAGATTATCACTTTGGATTCGGCTAGTGCACTCAAACACCATGGGCGGAATTCTCTAATAACGGGGCTATGACCCCACGCCGGCGTGAAAACCGGCGCCAACGACTCCGGCATCAACGGCCCTCGAAAGTGATGAATTCTCCCCTTTCTAGGGGGCTAGGTTGCTGCTGGAGTCGTCTCCACAGCTCCAGCCGGCGCGCAACGGCCCACGTGAGTCCTCGCATGCGCGGAACGGCCGGCGTATTCCCGCGCATGCGCAGAACGGCCGGCGTATTTCCGCGCATGCGCAGAACGGTTCCCTTTTCCGCGCTGACCCCGGGGCAATATGGCGGAGCCCTACAGGGGCCTGGCGTGGGGTAAAGAAGGCCCACACAGAACCAGCCCGCCCGCCGATCGGTAGGCTCCGATCGCGGGCCAGGCCACCCCCCCCAGGACGGCTGCCGCACACTCACCTTCCAGGTCCCGCCGTGTGGGAGGTGAGTAACCCACGCCAGCGGGACTCGACCAAAATCGTCGGCCACTCGACCCATCGGGGCCCGGAGACTCGCCGGGGGGGGGGGGGGGGGGTGCAGCTGTCAACGGCCCCCGACCGGCGTGGCGGCGAGCCCGCGGGCGCCCGAAGATCGGCGCCGGAGAATGCGGAAGCCGGCGTCCCGGCCCATGTCACAGCCTGGTTACAGGTTATTCTACACCTTAGGCACTGCAGCGCCCAGAGACGGATTTAAACTTTTGGGGGCCCTGCGCTCTCCCACTTTGCCGGGGCCCCATGTTATGCCCTGCCCTGACCCCTGGTGAGGTGGTGGTGCCCCCAATGATGTTGAGCTCTTCCCCCCCCAATGGCACCAAGTCCCGCCCCCAATTACAATGAGCCACACCCCCAATGATGTAAAGCCCCACCCCCAATTACATCGAACCCATAATGACGCCTCGTCTCACCTCTCGCTCAGCTGGCCGGTGCGCGACCTCCGGCGACCGCGTGCCTGGCTGCTGATGCTGTTGGCTATTTGGCCTGGTGGCCTCGGTTCTTTTTCGTTGGTTGATTGCCAAGCCTGGCTTGGAGATCGAGAGAGTTGTCCCATTGCTCCCCTCGATGGCCATTGGCCAGCTTTTTCGCCTTGCCTCGCTGAAGGCTCTGCAGTGCCACACCCCGATTGTTAGGTTGCCGACCTCACTTTTGCCTCAGGCTGCCCAGCTGACTGGATGCCAGAAGCCGGCTGCTGCTTTGCACCTTTCCTCAGTGGAAGTTCAGAAACTTCCAGCCACGTCGGGAGACCCGTATCTGAAATGCTCTGAGCCTCCGCCACCTCTCAACCGTTTGGCAAACTGTTTGGCCGCTCTCAAAGGAAGTCTGCCAAACAGAGCCCGATGTTGTTCTGTATTGTCTGCTGATAGGCTCAATCAGCAAATTTAGAGCTACCAAGGCTCTGACTGGGTTTACCATGGTGTCCCCACCACGACCAGTCGCCTGTCGTTATGCCCCCCCCCCCCCCCCCACCCCCATTGGCGCTGTGTGTTTCATTGAAAGTCCGCCTCTGGCAGCAGTTCGCAAAGTCTGCTCACCACCACCTTCCCAGGGGCAATTAGGGACGGGCACTAAACATTGGCCTCGTCAGCGACGCCCACATCCCGCGAAAGAATTTAAACAAAACATTCTGCCCAGAAATGAAAGAGGAATCTTCCACCTCTGCGCGTCTGTATCGACCCCTGACTATCTCGGCCCTGTCTGCCTGAACTGATGACAGAAAGCTCCGATGTAACTCTCCCTTACTTTCTCTCGTTAATCTGAGATGACGGAATTATTATGTTGAAGGGCTCTGTGTCGTTTATTATTGTCTCATTCGGGGGGGGGGGGGGCGGGAGAGACTCAGAGCAGTTCAGACACGGATCTCCTGAATTGGTCTGAAGTTTCTGATGATGGCCTCCTGTCATTGAGCCATTTCATCCTATTTAGACACCACCTTATATTCCTTCGCTCCCTCAAATGTGACCTCAGACCAGAATATCTTTTTCTTGTGATATTATTCCAATGAAACAGCATCTGTCTTTCACTGACCATTTGTCTTGTTCCTTCGTTTGTCCTTCCCTCTTCTCCTCCCCTTCCTTGCCCGTGGAGTGTTGACAGTTGCTGAAGTATGACTCCATGGCCACCACCTGTCCTCATGGACTCCAGCCAATTGGACTTTCTCAAGGCCACAGGGTTATCATAAGACCACAAAACATAGGAGCAGAATTAGGCCACTCGGCCCATCGAGTCTGCTCCGCCATTCAATCATGGCTGATATTTTTCTCATCCCCATTCTCCTGCCTTCTCCCCATAACCCCTGATCCCCTTATTGATCAAGAACCTATCTATCTCTGTTTTAAAGACTCTCAGGGATTTGCCTCCACAGCCTTCTGCGGCAAAGAGTTCCACAGATTCACCACCCTCTGGATGAAGAAATTCCCCCTCTTCATCTGTTTTAAAGGATCGTCCCTTTAGTCTGAGATGGTGTCCTCTGCTTCTGGTTTTTTCACAAGTGGAAACATTCTCTCCACATCCACTCTATCCAGGCCTCACAGTATCCTGTAAGTTTCAATAAGATCCCCTCTCATCCTTCTAAACTCCAACGAGTACAGACCCAGAGTCCTCAACCGTTCCTCATACGACAAGCTGTTCATTCCAGGGATCATTCTTGTGAACCGCCTCTGGACCCTTTCCAAGACCAGCACATCCTTCCTTAGATACTGGGCCCAAAACTGCTCACAATACTCCAAATGGGGTCTGACCAGAGCCTTATATGGCCTCAGAGGTACATCCCTGGTCTTGTATTCTAGCCCTCTCGACATGAATGCTAACATTGCATTTGCCTTCCTAACTGCCGCTTGAACCTGCACGTTAACCTTAAGAGAATCATGAACAAGGTCTCCCAAGTCCCTTTGTGCTTCTGATTTCCTCAGCATCTTCCCATTTAGAAAATAGTCTATGCCTCCATTTCTCCTTCCAAAGTGCATAACCTCACACTTTTCCACGTTGTATTCCATCTGCCACTTCTTTGCCCACTCTCTTTGCCTGTCCAAGTCCTTCTGAAGCCCGTCTGCTTCCTCAATACTACCAGCCCCTCTACAGATCCTTGTATCATCTGAAAACTTAGCAACAAAGGACTATTGGCAACGTATTTGAAGAGGACTGTAGGGGATGATGATGGCTGCGGCCATGAAATTGGGCAAATTTTTCAAAAGAGCTGGCACAGGATGAATGGGCGGAATGGCCTCCTTCTGTGCAATAGGACTCTGTGATTCCGTAATGGGAACCTAGACTTCTGCTCCTCTTTCTCAACTCAAAGATATCAATGCCTGTTCCCGCAGCACCATCACCGACCTGGCTGAGACGATCTGACACATAGCAGGTTTGGAAATCGGACTTGGAAGGCGATGCGGACAGGATTTAGATGCATTCGGAGCGGGAGGAGGATCGTCTGGCGCACGTAGCGTGGGAAAGTTAGGCCGACAGGCCTATACCTGTGAATCAAATGTTCTGCCACTCTATCAATCCTGTGTGTCACGGCTGCCTGGATCGACACCAGAGGAAACATCATTTGTGCCAAATCTTCGGAGAGTGTTGTGACAGAACTGTGAACTAACCATTGACTGCAAAATTTGACCGTCTTTATTTTAATCTTAATTCCATTTGTTAAATCAGTGAGAGAGAAAAAAGAATCAGTCGACCTGTGAAGGATCAAATGAGTTGAAACTTCGTTGGTATCTGAACATTGATTTCAGTCGTCCCTTGTGAGATTCATCGCAAACTATAAACAGAACCCGAAGCATTTGAAGTGCAACTCAAGCAACTCCACAGAGCAGAGGGGTTACTTCTATTCTGAGGGCTTTTATAATATTTCCTTGCATGCTTTTGATTCAGATGTCAGGTGCAATTTTCTTTGCAGGGTTGGGATGATTCAATTCTGTTGTGACTGATATTTCACTGCTGTGACAGGGATCTGAGTTCAGGAGAGCTGGCCATCCGCCTCTTGCCTTTTCTGTGGCTCTGCTGTAACTATGGCAATCAGTGGGTTTGCCCTCCTTTCTTTTGATATCTATATTCTGATGCTCAGAGTCGCCAGCTATCGAATGATACCACCACAAGGTTCAACCGGCTGTCGATCAAAGAGCCAAACGCCAGTTAGTTAGTTCAAGGTCAAGGATACTTTATTTACACACCCAATCGATCGTGCAACATAAACACTACTAGTTAACTACACCTATCAACTAAGACAACCTGTACTTAACTTCAGGCACCCGGCTTAGGTCAGAGGAACAGTGGCCGCTGTCCCATTCTGGGTCTCTCGGGTCTGTAGAAGTAACTGCTGCTCAGCTAGGCTCATCCGTCTGGTAGCGGGCGTTGAACTTGAACTTGTTTCTGGTGGTGCTGCGATTGGAGATAAACGTTGCCGGAACACCAGGTCCAAAAGAGGACAAACGCATGGTGGACTCTCTTCTTATGCTTGGGGATCTTCGCGCTCTTTTGGGCGGTCCTTCAGTTTGGACCCCACTAATTGGGGTGATCCCTGATCACTATGTTCGATTTCGAACCAATAAATGGGCGGGTGCCTGGATGGCTGGGCGTGTCCCAAGCGGTCGTTGACCCTGGTGTTTACGCTTCCCTAGTACAGGGAGTGGCGCCGAAATGTCTGGGACTGTACCGGTCGCTCGAGTACCAGTCCTTTGTCTTGGTGGAGATGGGCCATCAAATGCTAATCGGCCCATCAAAATGCTAATTAGTCAGGGTTTCGATACCGTCTGGACTCCTTGCTTGCAAATATACATTTCAAGCTCTGAGCCTGCCTGAATCTTGCTTTGTCCATTTTACCCGCTATGCTTTGCCAGTTTCTCTGTCCTTGGTTGTAAGTGGCCGTCCCAGATGGCTACACGCCCCACGCTAGCTTTTAACTTTTGAGCTCTTGGCTTTTGTCCCAGGTGTTCTGCAGACTGGCCGAAATGAAAGATGGACTACAGAACATGTAGATTAAAATAATTTATCATAGAGCAATAAGATAACTAAGATAAACAGCTGACAAACAACCAACTCTGAACAACTATTGTAGAACTACTGCACATGCGTCTATCTCCCAGCACGACCAACTCCCAGGTCACATGGTGATGTGATGGGTTTACAATGCCACCTAGTGTTTGGAGGTCATGCATAACACTATGTACAAACTTATATTACACATATCATCACACCAGGTGTTTCTTTCCCGTTGTTAACATCAGGGAATTTGATTGATCGGCCACCCGGGTGAGAGAGTTCCTTAAGCGATGTCGTGAAATGGGAATCAACGAAGAGCAGCGTAGAAAGCTGGACAAGGGTTTAACGAATAATCTGCTGATTCTCTGTTGCTCATTTTGCGCTATTTCCCACGCAAAACTGACCCATTCTCCATATCCAGTGAGCAGGGAAGGAAACGGAATTACTTTTATTTGAAGCAGTGTTGTTCACTCCAAAGGGGCCATTTTGGAAGTCTAGGCGACTGACGCGGGCCTTCGCCAAACTTCAGCGTTGCTCGGCGAGGTTCTGATGAGGGAAGGACGAAAGTTAAAAGGATTGAGGGGGGGGGGAGAAGCTTCTGTCGACAAACTCGGAGGCGTGCCACCACGGGGAGCTATTGATCACAACAATAGAGTGAGCTATCACCTTAGCCGTGAACTGGTGGGTAGTTCTGAGACGGAGCATCGTGGGTTCAAACCTCGGACCAGAGGCCTGAGCATGAATCTGGGCTGACACCCCCAGGGCTGTGCTGGGGCTGAGGCCACCCTTAGAGGTGCCACTTTGGCTGAGGTGTAAAGCAAAGCCTTGTCTGCCATGGCACACTATTAACGAACAGGATGTTCCCCCGGCTGCCCTGGACAACACTCAACCCTCAACTGACATCACGACGAAAAGAGAAAGAGATTACCTGGTCATTACCATGTTGCTGGTTGGAGGAACCTGAAGAAATATTTCATTGGTTGTAAACCTCTATGGGACCTGGTGAAAAATGCTGTATTAAATCAAGTTCTTTGTTTTCTTTCCAACACATGTAGCTGGACGTGGTCAAGAATCAGAATTTCAACGCCTCACGTGATTTAAGAATTTATATGTCCAGCCACATATCGCGGCATCATCCCTCTCCTCATCTATCTCAGTGTTAAAATTTGTATTCTGCTTACTCCACCATTACTAAAGGTGTCCGTTCTTTCAGTCATTGATATTTCTCTACCCTGTTAAGTCACTTTCAGTAACCTTTCGCTTTCATCCTTCAGTTCTCTCTCCATTTTTCTATTTTCCCTCTTCCCGTTTTTGCTTGGCATTCTGTGCTTTCGCTCCTCCTTGCAAAACCACTCAGAGGCATCCCTGTGCACGTGAGCAACACTCTGTTACCTCTTAACTCAACTCTCCCTCAACGTGATCTCAATCGAGAACCAGTGTCATAACTCACACCAGGTCCTGTTCATCCCCGTGCTCGCTAATGTACACCGGTCCCTGCTCCAGCAAGGCCTCGTTTATAATATTCTCATCCTTGTTTTCCAATCCCTCTCCCCCCTCCCTATCTCTGTAATCTCCTCCAGCCCCACGTGTCTCCAAATCTGACCTCTTGCACATCTTCAATCTTCATCACCCCCCATCATTGGTGTGCCTTTAGCTGTCTCAACTGTAAGCTCTGGAATTCTCTCCAGGGGCTTCTCCAATTCCCTTGTTCCTCCTTGGCGCTTCCCGCAGATGGGATATTCCAGTCCCATCTAAGGTTACACCCCGGTGGCAGGACGGGCGAGCGATGCCACGTGGCATGGGCATCGATGGGACCTGAAGATCCCACCATCGGTCACTGCCGATCCACCTCCATCACCTGAAAACGTGCCAAGGTGGGGCTGGAAAATCCTGCCCTGTCTACGCAGAATATTTGTAATGGAAGACTGCTGGCACACTGGGTGAGGAGGTACTTGGCAGACATATGTAATGCCACATTCTGTAAATACAGGAAATATCAAGAAAAGAATTAGCACCCAGATTCACACTTCACCATGTGGCTTGGGATCCATGTATCAAAATACTTCCCAAATGCAAACTGTTATTATAGTATGTAAGCTGTTGTATTCGTGAAGTGGCGTGGGTTGGGTGGGTTGGCCATGCTGAATTGCCCATTGGTGTCCAGAAATGTGTAGGTTAGGTGGGGTCACGGGGATAGGGCAGGGGAGTGGGCCTGGGTAGAGTGCTCTTTCAGAGGGTCGGTGTAGACTTGATGGGCCAAATGGCCTCCTTCTCCATTGTAGGGATTCTATGGAATCATGACACAGCACTTCTATAGAGCGTCAAGAATGAGGAGAGAGTGAGTCCTGGGTAGCTGCTGAACTGCGTTATAAATCTCCCCGTTCCGCCCAGGGTTGAACATTCCTATCCTGCTGTCCTCATGGATTACAAGCATCCAAAACAATGCAATCCCTTTTTTTTTGCAATAACAATTTTGTGCGTGACCTTTATACAAAGGATTTTTGGAGATGTCAGTTGGCATGTCAGTTTTGACAACAACAAAAAATAATAGATTGCATCAACATCTGCTTTGCTGTCTCCATCTGACTGGTTCATCGGTGCTCTGGTCTGACACAGTCAGAATGAGTGCATTAAACCTGTGACAGCTGGGTGGAATTGCAGAGATTGTTTAGGACTTGATTTTGAAGCTCGATATTAACTCGGCTGTATTGGTTATACTGAAAGAGTATTAACCCGGCTGTGCAACTGTGCAGCTGAGACTGAATCTCCTCGTACCCTCTTCAAGGTTTCTGCTTTCCTTCTTGGTCACCCTCCCCTCTATCTCTATCTCTCTCTCCTGCTCATGCCAACAGAAGAGCCTACAATTCTGACCAACCGTGTGCACTGATCTGTTTGTCCATGGCCTCAACTTGATGGGGGTGGAGGAGGAAATAAGAGACTGCACGTGAGCCAAATTCACACTGAGGCACTAATATCATCGTGCACCACTTTGCGCAGATCATGGAATGGTACAGCAGCGAAGGAGGCCATTTGGCCCACCTTCAATCTTCCAAATCGTCTCAGATTGCAACGCCATACTCTCTGAAGTCAACCTTTAAAGCTTTTGCCCACCTGGCCAGCTCGGGGGGGTTCTCCCGTGGAAAGGCGGTCGCTTTGGATCTGCGAAGCCTTGGAGCCTGCTTTCTTTCATGTTTAGCACCCCATAACAGGGCAAAGCAGGGCTGCAACCTGTTTGTCCTTAAATACTCTCACAGGGCAGAGTTATCCTGCAACTTGTCTCTTGGAGAAGCACTTCACTCCCCTTAAAGTTTCAATAGGCTCTGCGACTTCACTGTTGATATATGCCTTCTTTTGGATTTGGCCGTTTACGTTGAATTTCACACCCCATTGATTTGTATGAGCCTCTTGATTGACAGCTGAAGGCCATCTCAAAGGAGGGCCGGCTTTCTTTGTTTGGCAGCACTTCGTGGTCCATTAACTCTTGATGTCCTTCCTCTTCTCAGCAGGTGCCCTGTCTGAGTGTCTTTCTTTCACGGTGTTTTTTTTTTCTACTTTGAAGGGCTTCCCAGAAAGAGCAGGTGTGCAGTCTGAGAGCATTTATTTCAGACTGGAACGTTTTCAACCTCCGATGCCTGAACAGCGCGCCTGCACTGGAGGAAAGTATTCACCACAGAAGCAGCTGGTACCACCCTTACATTGAAGCGAAAGGGTTCCTCAATGAGGACCTTCCCGCTCCCACTGTTGAATTCTCTGGATAGACATGATGACCACCTCGGGGTGAGGGTTGGGGGGTGGCGGGGGGGGGAGTGCAAACTCCACGCAGACAGTCACCCAAGGCCGGAATCGAACCCGGATCCCTGGCACTCTGAGGCAGCTGTGATAACCACTGGGCCACCGTGCTGCCTCCTGGCCCCGATGTCTCGTTACATCGTCGTTAACATCATTGCCTCATTAACATCATGACTGACCCTTCACTTCACATGGAGCACATTGTTTATTTCCACAATCCGCTCCCCGCCATGGGCTGCGTCGTCACACCGTCGGGGTGGGTTGGGCGGGGAGGGTTGCTGCTGACTCAGAGGATTGTGAGAGAGGGCAGAAGACTTACTTCGATGCATTTGGCAAGATCTCCACAAAAGCGGACAAAATCCGTATGTGAAGGACGCGAACCAATCAGAGGCACCAAAAGTTTGGGGAAAAATGATGTGCGCAGGAACTGAAATACTTCAGACAAATAGACACCGCGCACCACCATACCGCCCGCCCCCTCCCCCACCGCCATACCGCCCGCCCCCTCCCCCACCGCCATCGCCATCACACCTCCCCCACCACGTACAAACACATTTTCGCAATGGAAATGACAATAGCGCTGGCGTTGTCAAGAGTTCGCCTTCCCATCAGCCCCGTTCCTATTAAAGCACATTCAACAGAACAACAAAATAATGACTTATTGAAATATATTAAAGTGTATTGGTATCAAAACCTGTGTTAATGAGATTTGACTGTACACTTGTTTTGATTTTCTAAAGCTATTAATATGTCATATTAATTATGAAAAGTGCATTGCAATGAAGTCCCATGTTGCAGTGGAATTTATTTGTTGCAGAAAATTGCACTGATTTTTGGCATTCTGTCGAAAGCGTGTATGTCAGAGACGAGGAGAGGCTTGGTGTTGTAAGGATTACGAATCCTCCCGGCAGGAACGTAGCTTGTCAAGAATCTAGCCACGGTTTCAATCGGCTGAGGGAGGTCCGAGAGGGATTTTAAAGCCTGAGGGACGTTAGAATGCTGACAACACAGAAGGAGGCCATTCAGCCCATCATGTAGAAATGCCAGATGAAGAAGTGCTTTCCAGCCTCATCCCGCTTTCCGGCTCTTGGTCTGGAGGCCGTACGGCAGTTCACGGATATTGCGAGACTAGTAATCCAGAGGCCTAAATTAATGATCCAATGAGTTCAAATCCCACCACGACAGCTGGGGAATTTAAATCAGCATCATAGAATCCCCACAGTGCAGAAGGAGGCCATTCAGCCCATCGCTCCTGCGCCAACCCTCCGAAAGAGCACCCTACCCGGGCCCACGTCCCACCCCCATCCGCGTAACCCAGGAACCACACCTAACCTTTTTTGGTCGCTAAGGGGAAAGTTAGCCTGGCCAGCTCCCCTAACCTGAACATCTTTGTGCTGCGGGATGAAACCGGAGCGCCTGGAGGAAACCCACGCAGACACGGGGAGAATGAGCAAAGGTCACACAGACAGTGACCCGAGGCCGGAATCGATCCTGAGTCCTTGGCACTGTGAGGCAGCAGTGTTACGTTTTTTAACTTGAGGTTAAGGAAATACCCTCTCCTTCCTTGTGCGTCACACACCTCAGTCACTTTCTTTGTTGAATATCCGACTGATCCTTGCAATAATTTTGACCCTGTCTATCTTCACTAGTTCCTGATTAATATGATGCTGATAAACAGTAGATCATATTCTCCCAAAATGAGACTATGTCCCCACGCCGGAGGAAAAACGATGGAGTTTTACTCCAGAAATTCCTACCTAAAAGTTGAACGAATTCTCAGCCCAGAAGGAGCTAGCACTTTCGGTTCGGAGTCTGCACACGGCAGCGGCCTCCAACGGCCACGCCGAGCTCCATGGCGGACTCGGACTGCAAGCCAGACAGAAATAGAGACCCCCCCACCTGATGGGCCTGAGTCTGCAGCCGCCACGCCAGTACCCCGACCGGCAATAGGTGGTTAGTTCCACGCCGTTGGGAACCCAGCCGGTCGGGAGCGGAGGATTGCTGGGTGGGCCTCTGGCAATGGCCCCCCCGGCGGCGCGGCGACTTTCCGATCCCAGATAGTCGCCGAAACCGGCACCGGGCCCGATTACGGTGCAAAATTGGATTCTCCGCCCCCACGCCGGCCGCGATTTCAGCGCGGGGCTGCGGAGAATCCAACCCAGTGAGTCCATTCTGTACATTCACCATGATCTGTATGAAGCACTTAGTTGCTCCGCATCCCTGCTTTGAGGTGTAGGCCAAGCATTGTTGGTGCTGTACTCCATCCTTGGCCTATGCATAAGTACAAAGTTTTATTTTGCACTGAACTATGTTCAGCTCTCAGGAGTCGCAACAACTGGTGAGTACATTTTAATTACATTTATTTCAATATTGAGACAGTAAGAACTGAGCCAATGTGCGGAAAGGGTTAATCGGCCTGACTTGAAGTTTACAAAACTTATACTGCGATTGACTATCTATTGTACTGAGTTAGTCTTCAGCATTTTCCTGTTCAGCAGGGAGGTTTAATTCAATCTAAAGTACCTGTGAGGCTATTGATCCAGAGCTGACCCTGCAGCAACGGTCAGCACCAAAGGGTTCAACTGCAAATTGTCATTGAGTCGCTTGATAACCGCGTGGGGAAAACAGTGGTGTTTCAATTGGAATTTCTGTGGAAGTAAGAGACTAACTGGTGCAGAATGGAACTGAGTCATTGACTGACTCACAATTAAACAGTCTTGTTTGGTGGAATAATAATTAAATGTGACAAGAGTGAAAATAGCAACAAGATAACAAAAGGGAGTTGTTCCGTCCTGTGGGAAAGAAGAACTCGGTCAGTGCGGATTCATCATTGTTCTCCTTAGACAGAGTTACATTTTAACTTTTGCACTCGATTATGTCGATTGCCATGTTGGGGAATAAGAGAAAAGCATAAAAACTGACTGCAGCATTTGTAGAGGCCTAAGTTACTGACCTCAGACCTAGAACATGTTTGAATCCCCAAATGAAGCAACAAAAACCATTGGTGGGTCTGATTATCTTTACCTTTCAAATCTAGAATCCCAACAGTGCAGAAGGAGGCCTTTCGGCCCATGGAGTCCGCACCGACCCTCTGAAAGAGCACCCTACCTGGGTCCACGCCCCAATCCCACCTAACCTTTTGGACACTGAAGGGGCAATTTAGCACGGCCAGTCCACGTAGCCGGTCTAACTTTTTGGACTTCTGGGAGTAAACCGGAGCACCCGGAGGAAACTCACGCAGACGTAGGGAGAATGTGCAAACTCCACACAGTCACCCAAGGCCGGGATCGAACCCGGGTCACTGGAGCTATGAGGCAGCAGTGCTAACCACCTTGCCACCCTGGAATATCTCAAAGGCTGTAAATGTAATTAGCGGCTGAAGGCTCTAATCTCAATCCCTAACCCTCTCACCCCTCCCTCTTTCTTTAAGATGCTCCTTAAAACCTAACCTTTCGACCAAGCTTTTGGTCACCTGCCCTAACGTCTACCTGGCTGTCTCAATGTCACACCTGATTTGGTAAAGTTCCGGTGAAGCCTCAGAACATTTGACGGTGTTGAAGGTGCCGTATAGATTTTGTGATTAAATCTACAACATCCAACTTTTAATGTTTCAGATCTTATTACTTTGCATCGTAAATTGGAACGACAACCTCACCCCCCGCCCTTCAACGCCCCCCCCCACCCAATCTCCCTAACCCCTCCCCCCCCCACCCCCTCCCCCTTCAAAAGGGCCTGAGCTGCACAGTTTGGGTGACATTTTGGTGATTTGGAATTCATGACAGAGGGAGTTTTGATTGATGGTTGAATTCTGCAGCAAAGTCACCAAAATTGAACTTGGAAATGAGGCATCCACAAGGTGCTGCCACCTGACTTCACGGCCGTTGCAGTATAACTGATTCCTGTGGCGAAGCAAAGGCCAGAAGGTTAATAATGGGTGACCTAAGTCAGCCTGGTGATGCTACTTCCAAGGCGCCAGGTAATTAACGTAGTTAAAAGATGTTTATGAAAACTGAATTCTACTCAGTTACGATTTGGTAAGAGGGGTGAGGTCTGTAGGTCTAGCCTCCCCCCCCCCCCCCCCCCCCCCCACCACGCACTCATCTCACGGAATTATTTATTTCCTGATTAGTGCTGCCCTCCACTAACTCAATTTACTTTGCACAACACGCCGCACTGCTTTGCAGGCCCAATGTTGCCCTGAGAACAAAATGCCCGCACTGATTGTGCTTTCCTCTTCGCAGGGGTCGAAGTTGTCAGTGGGCCTGGGACAAATGAATCTTTAAACCTCCAAATATGTCACCCAGACAAATCCTCCGTTAGCCGATACGGCCCAGACTTTCTGCCAACTTGGTTCCCTTGGCAACCCTTGGCATCTATTCAGTTTTCTATGCTTGCGACAAACAATTTTACATTAGGGGCTATATTCTCTGGCGTTTAGAAGGATGCAAGGCGACCTCATTGAAGCATAGACGATTCCGAGGAGGGCTAGATAGGGTGGACTCTGAGAGAACGTTTCTCCTGGTCGGGGAATCTAAAACTCGGGACACAGCCTCAGGATAATGGGGCCGATCATTTAGAACTGAGGTGAGGAAAAATTACTTAGCTCAAAGGGTTGTCAATCTTTGGGACTCTCTACGCCAGAGGGTTGTGTATGTTCCGTATTTAAGTCTGCGATGGACAGAGTTTTGGTCTCTCCAGGAATTGAGGGACATGGGGAGTGGGCAGGAAGATGGAGATGCAGCCCAAGATTAGCCAGTATTCATAGAATCACAGAATTTACCGTGCAGAAGGAGGCCATTCGGCCCATCGAGTCTGCACCGGCCCTTGGAAAGAGCACCCTACTTAAGCCCACACCTTCACACTATCCCCGTAACCCAGCAACCCCATCTAACCTAAGGGGCAATTTAGCATGCCCAATCCACTTAACCTGCACATCTTTTGAATGACAGCAGACTCAGCACGTCTTTTCCTCACATTTCTTGTGTTCGGAGATGATCTTTACTGTCTCTCCTTCACACCAGCCCCCCCCCCCCCCGGCACCCCAATACCCCCCCCCCTTCCCCTTCCACCCAGGCCCTGGTCTACAGAATTGGTCGATTAATATCCCATCTGAGGGGTGACGCCTCTGGCCTCGGAGTTCTGGTGCCCAGTCTAAGTGATGTTACCAAGTCCCAGATGTTGGGTTGAACCCAGGTCTTCCTGATTTAGATTGAGGCAAAAATGACACTCTCCATCCCTCTGTGTTGAATCCCAGTTTTTTTTTTTCAAAGGCTCCAACCCATGGATTATGGGAGTTAAGGAGCCCTTTGTATTAACATCCCTCCAATGGGCGCAACGTAGCACAGTGGGTAGCACTGTGGCCTCACAGCTTCGAGGTTCCAGGTTCGAATCCCGCTGTCTGTGTGGGGTCTGTACGTTCTCCCTGTGTCTGCTTGGGTTTGCTCCGGGCGCTCCGGCTTCCTCCCACAAGTCCCGAAAGACGTGCTGTTAGGTAATTTGGACATTCTGAATTCTCCCTATGAGTGCCCGGACGGGCGTCGGAATGTGGCGACGAGGGGCTTTTCACAGTAACTTCATTGCAATGTCAGCCTACTTGTGACAATAAAGATTATTATTAAGATTATTAATTATTGATGAGCTGTGCGTTAGTTAGTAATCAATCGGCTTGCCCCTTTCCATAACTTTGAGGAGTTCTATGTCGTTCACACCAAATGGGACGTGCAATGCCCTCAACATTAACGTCACCACCATAGCGCGAAATAATGTATCAGCGTTACATTTTGTGAAATTCATCGCTGTCGGTTTGCCAGGAGGCACCTATCTCTTTAAAGTTCAAACCAGCTACTCGGTGTATAAACGGAATGAGTTCCTCATTACAAAGTTAGAGGATGTAAAAATCACTGGCGGGGCAGCACGGTGGTGCGGTGGATTAGTCCTGCTGCCTCACGGTGCCGAGGTCCTAGGTTCGATCCCGGCTCTGGGTCTCTGTCCGTGTGGAGTTTGCACATTCTCCCCGTGTTTGCATGGGTTTCGCCCCCACAACCCAAAGATGTGCAGGGTACGTGGATTGGCCACGCTAAATTGCCCTTAATTGGAAAAAAAATTAATTGGATACACTAAATTTATAATAAAAAAATTATAAAATCGCTGGCAATCTAAATGATGAAAAATAAAAAGCTACAATTATTTAACGCCAAGATCGTAATGGCTGGAACCAGAAAACAAGCCCCCCTCAGGAAAGAAAACAGAATGGCGTCTCTGTGAAAATTGGTATTTGGCGAAAAGTTATCCCGAGGAGTCAGATAAATCGTGAGTTGCGAACCATTTCACTCAAATGTAGGGAGACATCAGCTTGAGTGGCCCACTTGGAGCCCGCTCCTCCAATCAACAAGGTCATGGCTGATCTTCAACTCCAATACCTCAACACCACCTTCCCGCACTACCTGCATGTCCCTTAATTCCAATCGTGTCCAAAAATCTATTGATCCCTGTCTTGATTATACTCATGATGTGGAGATGCCGGCGTTGGACTGGGGTGAGCACAGTACGAAGTCTTACAACACCAGGTTAAAGTCCAACAGGTTTGTTTCGATGTCACTAGCTTTCGGAGCGCTGCTCCTTCCTCAGGTGAATGAAGAGGTATGTTCCAGAAACACATATATAGACAAATTCAAAGATGCCAAACAATGCTAGGAATGTGACCATTAGCAGGTGATTAAATCTTTACAGATCCAGAGATGGGGTAACCCCAGGTTAAAGAGGTGTGAATGGTGTCAAGCCAGGACAGTTGGTAGGATTTCGCAGGCCAGATGGTGGGGGATGAATGTAATGCGACATGAATCCCAGGTCCCGGTTGAGGCCGCACTCATGTGTGCGGAACTTGGCTATAAGTTTCTGCTCGGCGATTCTGCGTTGTCGCGCGCCCTGAAGGCCGCCTTGGAGAACGCTTACCCGGAGATCAGAAGCTGAATGCCCATGACTGCTGAAGTGTTCCCCGACTGGAAGGGAACATTCCTGCCTGGTGATTGTCGCATGATGTCCGTTCATTCGTTGTCGCAGCGTCTGCATGGTTACCCCATCTCTGGATCTGTAAAGATTTAATCACCTGCTAATGCTCGCATTCCAAGCATTGTCTGGCATCTTTGAATTTGTCGATATATAACATACCTCTTCATTCACCTGAGGAAGGAGCAGTGCTCCGAAAGCTAGTGACATCGAAACAAACCTGTTGGACTTTAACCTGGTGTTGTAAGACTTCTTACTTGATTATACACATCGGCTAAGCATCCATAGATTCCCCAAGGTGGGTAATTCCAAAGATTCACCTTTGGGTGAGGGACCTTCTCCTCATCTAGTCCAAAATGGCCGCCCACTTATTTTGGGACTGTGGCCCGACGTCCTAAATCCTGGGGGAGAGACATTTTCTCGGCATCTACCTCGCCTGCCAATCCCCTTTAGAATTTTATGTTTCAATGAGATTGCCCCTCATTCTTCCAAACGCCATGCATTGTAAGTCTATTCGACTTAAACTCTCCTCACTGCACAGCCCCCTCATCCCAGAGAGCAGTCTAGTAAATTTTCATTCCGCTCCCTCTAAGGCCAGCCAGTGCACCCCAAACTGTTCTATGTTCCTGGTGTGACCCTCTTTTCGTGCCTCAGACTTTTGAATGACCCTGGATGTGATGTGGCTTCAGCTGCTGAGCGGGGGTCGGTCCGGGTGTGGGGGGAATGAGAGCGGGGAGGCGAGGGCGGGAGGAGGTGGGGAAGTGGAATTAGTTACTGAGGAGAAGGGCGGCATGGTGGCGCAGTGGTTAGCACGGCGCCGAGGACCCGGGTCACTGTCCGTGTGGAGTTTGCACGTTCTCCCCCTGTCTGCGTGAGGCTCACCCCACAAACCAAAAAGATGCGCAGGGTTGGTGGGATGGCCAAGCTAAATTGCCCTTAATTGGAAAATTTACAAAAAAAATAGTTCCGGAGTGGGAGGGAGGGTTTAGCTACTCAGTGAGGTGGAGTGTTTAACCCGCGATTTTTACGGAAAACATTTGCGAGGTTTTTATTCAGCAGCAATCAGGCCTCAATGATCAGTCCATGAGGCCTTGCCTGCCCAAGAAAAAAAACACAAGGGTTTAAAGAGGCCTCGCAGCTGTGAGCATTCAGTCCGATGTCCACGGCAGCCTTGGCTACCGCTTGTGAGCCCCAAATCTAATCTCGCTACCCCACTGGGGGACTCGACCCACTATGGGAAGCCTCGCTCCAAGGCAAATGCATCCCACTTTCGGTCAGGAGATCAAAAATGCGAATACAAATGTGATTGTTCAAATACTATTTCCATCAATAATCTTCTCTTCCCTTTTTATTGAATCAGTTCAGCATTAATTCGTACAGGACACTAAATTGGCTTTGTTCCCCGACCTGAGCCAGGGTGGGGTCTGAGGTGCGAGAATTGACCTCAGTGCTTCTGCAGTAGGGAAAGGGGGGCTTGTGCCTCAGGCTTTCTCCTCCCACTGATCTCCAGCGACCCCTGCTGGAAGAGTGCTCTTTGGCCGTCTGACCCGGAACAGCTTTCAATGCTGTCAGCTCCCCCCGCAGCAGCTCCCGATCAAATCCCACAAACAATGGGCTGGATGTTACTTGGGGGGCGGGGGGGGGGGGGGGGGGGGGGGAGCCCCCGGCGTGGTTTGCAGAGTGAGACAGGGGGAGGGCGAGGCCGGGGAAGGATGTGAACACAAGGTTGAGTGTGTTAAGAGTGCCTCAGGTGGATGTGCAAGGTCCAAGGGGATGATTGTCCTTCCTCCCTGGTCAACCCCTCAACCAGCATCACACGAGTGGGAGAGAGACCTCGATAAATAGCCTCCTGCGTTCTCCTGCATCAAAGCAGAGGGAGAGCACACTCACTTAATCAGGCAAAGTGCTTCTGGGGTATCTTGAAGTCATAGGATGCCTACAGTGCAGAAGAAGCAATTCGGTCCATCGAGTCTACACCAGCCCTTGGAAAGAGCATCCTACTTAAGCCCAATCCCCCACCCCCAATGCAGTAACCCCACCTAACTTTCTGGACACTAAGGGGCAATTTATCACGGCCAAACCACCTAACCTGCACGTCTTTGGACTGTGGGAGGAAACCGGAGCACCCGGAGGAAATCTACGCAGACACGGGGAGTAAGTGCAAACTCCACACAGTCACCCGAGGCTGGAATTGAACCCGGGTCCCTGGAGCTGTGAAGCAGCAGTGCTAACCACTGTGCCACCGCGCCGCCCTGAAACGCTGATGGGCGCTACATAAATAGCGAGTCTTGCTTCAGCATTTGGTGCCACTTTATCTTTTGCCGTGAGTCGGTGCTTGAAACACACCAGCGGGATAATCTCATTTGTTGTCCTTTACGCTGCTGTGCTGGAATGCTCAGGAGGCAATGGGGGATAATTGGTGCCATTGCGAGAGCCGCCGTGGACCCCCCCCCTTTCCATTCTGCGGTACATGTTCAGTCGTGTACTTGCCGCTGCTTCCGACTTGAAGCAAATTGTGGCAGCCTCTCCCCTCTCATTGCGGTTCAATAATGCTTGGCAGCAGTGCTTCAACATATGTCTGTGAGATGTTCCTTAGGCCCTTTCTATTAATAGCAGCGTTTAATAAGCTGATCTTGGCTGATTCAGACTGTCACTATTTCATTAGGCATCTGATATTTTATACTTGGCCAGGTGATGGAAACCATCGTCAGGCAGCCAGCAGCCACCTAACTGGGGTGATGCAGGGTCCTGGTGGAAGTCATGTCAGTGCACAGGGGGCTCCCCACCTCCACCACCCCCCCCCCTCGGTTTGGGGCTTCAGTATTTTGTTGCCTCTCCCGGCCCCTCGCAGCTTGTTTTGTGTGGGCTGTCGGCAAATGTAGCTTCTTTGCACACATCCCCAGCTAGATCATGGATGTCTGGCATCGACCGACGAGCTCCCTCCAGCAGAGGTCAGCAGTTAGCAATTGGGAGGAGAGATGCCAGCAGACACCAATCCCCTCCCCCCCGCCCCGCCCCACCTCCCACCCCTCAGCAAAGCCAGAGTTGAGGATGTTTGGTTTGACACTCAAGAGTGTTTCTCCATTGTCTTATTCCGAGGAAGCGGTCCTCCGACAGCCCGTGCGAGTTGATGGGGTCTCCCTCTCCCACCGCCCGCGCCCCCCCCCCCCATCCCAGGGCACAACATCAGAGCCCACAAAATAGGAATCGACTGCCCCGCCCCCGAATCCTGCTTCACCCCATTCAGTCCCCGATCTCGGACCTCAACCCCAGCTTCTCGCCCTCTCCCTTAATTCCCTTAGCGCTCAAAAACCTATTGGCACCCCTTGCCTTGAATATACTCATCGACCGCACGAGGGTCCCGGGTTCGGTTCCAGCTTCGGGTGACTGTCTGTCTAGAGTTTGCACTTCATTCCGCCGCCCCCCCCCCCCCCCCCCCCCCCCCCCCCGTGTCTGCGCGGGTTTCCTCCAGGTGCTCCGGTCTCCTCCCACAGTCCAAAGATGTGCAGGTTAGGTGGATTGGCTGTGCTAAATTGCTCTTAGTGTCCAGGGACGTGCAGTTTAGGTGGATTGGCCACGCTAAAATTGCCCCTCGGTGTCCAAAAGGTGTGAAAGTGAGGTGGGGTTCTGGGGACAGGGTGGAGGAGCCTGGGTAGAATGTTGCTCTTTCAGTCGGTCAGTGCACACCCGATGGGTCGAATGGCCTCCTCAGCCCTTATTCTAATTCTGTGCCCTTTTTCTTACCCAATTCTCCAGCCAGGGGGAACTTTCTTTCAGCATCTACCCTGTCAGGCCTGTTAAGGATTTTACATGTTCCAATGAGATCACACTCACATTCTTCTAAACACCAGGGAATATGGGTCCAGTCTGTCCCATCTTTCCTCAGAGGACTCCCCTCACCCCAGGAACCAGATTCACAAACCCTCTTTGCACTACCTCGAAGACAAATACATCCTTCTGAACTGGAAGTAGATAC
This sequence comes from Scyliorhinus torazame, assembly GCF_047496885.1. Classification (NCBI taxonomy): domain Eukaryota; kingdom Metazoa; phylum Chordata; class Chondrichthyes; order Carcharhiniformes; family Scyliorhinidae; genus Scyliorhinus; species Scyliorhinus torazame. The sequence goes on from NC_092708.1 coordinate 384,253,077, forward strand.
ACTGGGTGTTGCCCTAGAGTGACCCATTCACAAAATCAAAGTTCACTGAAAATGTTAAGCCCTGCCCCCCCCTCCAACCCGCTCCCCAGATCCCGTCTATTTTCTCACCCACTCTCTTGAAGATATTACCTCCGAATTGGTTACAATTTCACGGGCATGCACTCTGCTACCAGCTTTTCACAAAGGGGTCAGAAGGAGTGGGGGAGATATCAGAGGAAGTGTCCATTTTGGGGCTGGCGTCTGCCTTTGTCCCGAAAATAAAAATGTTCCATGGGTCATTTAAAAGATTCCTGTGGGAGCACGGGCATGGACAATGCAGCTTTGCTCTGGACAGGAGTTATACTGCAGCTAGTGTGCATCCAAAGCAGTGTGAGGCAACCTATATAAAAGCAAATTACTGCGGATGTCTGGAATCTGAAACAAAAGAGAAAATGCTGTCAAAGAATCGAAACGTTAGCTCTTTTCTCTCCCTACAGATGCTGCTGAGATTTTCCAGCATTTTCCTCTTTCGTGAGACAGCCTATCACAGGGGATCTCATCGCATTTGGCTTTGATTGGTCAGTTTCAGAACCAGACGTCCGAATTGTCCTTAGGTCGCCTACCCTACAGGAGCGCCCTGGAATCTCTGGGAATTCAGCTCCAGGATAATGCCTCCACCAACACTCAGGGATAAAGGTGCTTTTGGACAATCTGGATTCTTGGTCATCGTATCAGGGAAAGGAGGAAAAGGCAGGTTGGCCGAAATACTCCGTCCCCCTCACGGCTGGAATTTTCCGGTGTCGGCGAAAGGGAATGGGGTTTTGGCTGGAACGGCAGATTCTCCGTCCTCGCTCGCAACGGGAGCCGCCACGGGTCGAGGCCGGAGAATCCCGCCCGTTGAGTGGGAGGGATCGTCGGAAGTGGGAGGTCATGCATTGAAGCCTTCAGGAAGATACCCTCGCTGGGGGCTCAATCGATAAAAACAGGTGACCCATGGAGCCTGCCCTGCCACCCAGTGCAGTCATGGCTGCCTGCCTGTCTGAGGGAGGTGCCTGTCTGAGGGAGCACTGCACTGTTGTAGGTGCTGCCTCTTTTGAATAAGATGGACCCACCTGCCTGCTCTTGCGTAAAAGATCCCGTGGTATGATGTCGAAGAAAAGTTGGGAGTTGTCTCCTGGTCAGTATTTCTCCCTGAATCGACATCATGAAAAACAGATTGTGTGGTCATTATTCTGTCACTGTTTATGGGAATTCGCTCAGTTGCTGATCTTACAAGAGTGGCTACATTTCAAAAGACTGTTCATTAGCAGGAAAGCGCGATTGGAAATCCGTGGCTCGTGTAAAGCATGGAATGAATGCACGCTTTTCTTCATTTTAGCTGCATGGCAAAATACTCTATATCTCTGGCAAATCTAAACTTTGCTGATTGCCCTCTCTCTATCGTCCCTCTGTCTCATCTCGTTCTCCCTCTTGTTCTCTTTCTCGCACTCTCTCACTCTGCTGCAGTGGTAGAGACAGGTGGCACGCTAAAGTCATTAGCTTTAAATTAAGTATTATACTTAATAAGGCCTGATTACCATATGTTAATTTGGGAGCTCTGTTAATGAGCCCACCAATATGAGAGGCATTGGAACTCAAGGATAATTACATAGCGCACCATTTAATGGCATTGAAGTTTCAATGTTAGTTCAAAAAAGCAGAAATTTGCAAACAACGGACGATCTACATAAATACAGACATAAATATAAATATAGTCACTAATAAATCCAACAGGGATTCAGAAGAAATGTCTTCACCCAGAGAGTGGTGAGAATGTGGGGCTCGTTACCGTAGGAATGTATAAAAGATGTACTCAAGGAGAAGCTAAATAAAGACATGAGGGAGAAAGGAATAGAAGGATACGCTGATGGGGAGAGGAGGAGGGGGGGGGAGATGAGGAGGGGGGGCCCATGTCGGGCATGATACCAGCATAGACTTGACGGGCGGAATGGCCCGTTTCTATGTCGCACGTATCGCACGTACCATGTCATTCTCCGATATCATGATTACATTTTTCAGAAGTTCAGGTTCGTTTGGACAGCCCATTCATCCTGAGATGTTGGGAGGAACAGCGAGATCCCATCAGTCGCTGCTAGTCCGATATTTCCAGAATTTGTGCGACTGTTTCTCTTTCACTGGGTATTGGGGTGGCATTGGAGGGTCAGTGATCATCTCGACGGTCTGGCAGGCAGAGGTTGGTGAGGAAGGGCTGGTGCCGCCTGTCGTCACAAAGCCAGTTTGCAGCTGCCAACTTTGGCTCGAGGTACCAAGAGATGATTTCTCTCTCTGACCCGGCCCCCACCCTTTGTAATCAAGCAACTTCATCTTAGTACTTTCAATATTTCTGTTCGGGAGGAACGAGTATTGAAGAGTTGAGTGTTCTGCTATCTTCATTCCCTCCATCCCTATCCCGGCAAGGTTAATCTTTTCAGTCAAACATATTGTCAACCTTAATCCTCAAATGAGAGTAAGTTTAGTCAAAGCGTTAACAGAAGGAAATGAGGAAAAGCCAATTTGTTTTTTAATGCTCTCAGCCAGCCATGACTTTTCACCTGGGGTTTACTTGCACCATTGTCCGTTGACCAGCCTTCAACCGCTGGAGAGTTTGTGGCCACCCCGGAGATTTTGGAGACTGCTGAACTATACCATCGTACCTTCAGTCCCTTTCCTTGCTCTGTCTGAGCTGGGTGTGATGCCACAGGCTCTGCCCGCCTTCCAGAATCTTACCCAAGTGTCCATTTAGGATTGCGACGAAGAGAAGGTTTTTTTGCACAAAGGGTCGTGAATCCTCAGGAATTCACAACGCCCTCTCAATGGCCCAGAGAACTGTGGATGCAACAACAATTGACCAGATTCAAGACTGAGATTGATCCTTTTTTTGCCCCCGACGGGGATGGTAATCGAAGTTGCGGTGGCCTCACAGCTCCAGGGCCCCAGGTTCGCTTCTCGGTTTGGGTGACTGTCCGACGAGTCTGCCCGTTCTCCCCGTGTGTGCGTGGGTTTCCTCCGGGTGCTCTGGTTTCCTCCCATTAGTCCAAAGACGTGCAGGTTGGGTGAATTGGCCGTGCTAAATTGCCCTTAGTGTCCAAAATGGTTAGGTTGGGTTACTTGGTTATCGGGATAGGGTGGAGGTGTGGCTTGGGTAGGGTGCTCTTTCCAAGGGCCGGTGCAGACTCGATGGGCCAAACGGCCTCCTTCTGCACTGTAAATTCTATGAGCAGATTCAAGAGCCTGTACGCCTGGAACCATTTCTCCTGTTCTCATTCTCCTCCTACGTGTTTGGTCAGGTGGTATTGTCAAAGCAAAGCTATTCCATTATGGGCTTGGCGGGGTTGAACAGGGATCTCAACAAATGTGCCCAATCCCAACTCTGAAATCTCCGCCATAGACCACAGATTCCAACAGGCGTCAGTGAGAGCACAGAAACAAATAAGAAATAGTACTTTGATCACTGTGTTTAGCATAATAAAACCACCCCAAGGTGCTTCGCAGGGGGTTATAAAGCAAAGTACAATAATCGAGAGGCATAGATTCTCCGGTCCCCCAGCCGCCCGTTTTGTGGCGGCACGGAGTTGGCTGCCGGCGGGAAGAGAGAACCCCGACGACCAGAGAATTTGGCCATTTGGTCAGATAACCGAAAGCTTGTCTTACGAGGTGCCTTACAGCAGGGCAATGAAGTACGCCAGTAGAGAGGTGTGGGGAAAGAATTCCAGGATGTGGAGCGGAGCCAACTGACTACCTAAAACTGGGGGTGGCATCTTTTGAGGAGCGCCAATATCTTGGGGGGCTGTGGGGCTGGAGGAGGTTACCGAGGTGGAGAGGGGCAGAGGCCATGGAGCAATTTGAAAACAAGGATTAAATTGATACCTGTGTGAAGGAGTTAATTTATGATTGAAAGTTTCATTCAGAGAATTTGCAGTGCAGAAAGAGGCCATTCGGGCCATCGAGTCTGCACCGACTCTTGGAAAGAGCACCCCACTTAAGCCCACACCTCCAACCTAACCCAGTAACCGGACCCAACCTTTTGGCCACTAAGGGACAATTTAGCATGACCAATCCACCTAACCTGCACATCTTTGGAGCGTGGGAGGAAACCGGAGCACCCGGAGGAAACCCACGCACACACAGGGAGAAAGTGCAGACTCCACACAGATAGTCACCCGAGGCCGGAATTGGACCCTGGAGCTGTGAGGCAGTAGTGCTCACCACTGTGCCACCGTGCCGCCCCCGTCGATCTATTGTCAGCTAACCCCCCCGTGCCTGCCTGCCACAGGTCGATTTTCTTTCAACAGAAACTACCTACCATGGTGGGATTCGAGCCGGGAAGCCCAGGTTTGTAGCTCAACCAGTTCAGTGACCTATACCTGAAGATGAAACCAAATGATCACAGATGCTGGAATCTGAAACAAAAACAGAAAACGCTGGACAATCTCAGCAGGTCTGGCAGCATCTGTGGAGAGAGGAGGGAGCTGACGTTTCAACTCGAAGCACCCTCCACAGGTGCTGTCAGACCTGCTGAGATTGTCCAGCATTTTCTCGTTTTTGACTCTGTGACCTATACCTTGGGCCACAGGAGGAACTAGGCTGAAAGAAAGAAGGTGGTGATCTAATTGAGGTGTTAAATTGGATTAAGGGGATGTTGATAAGAGCTAAAAAAAAAAAAATTGCCTGGTGAGAAGGATGCAGAACAATGGGATATAACCTTAAACTTAATGCCTCAAACTTAAACTTAACACGTGGCAATAAATCTAAATCTAATTGGGGTTAATATCGAGAAAGAATCTCAGAATCTGCTATTCAGGCTGGCAGTCAAAAGAAAAAATTCAAAGATAGATTTTTATTGGGCAAGGTGTTAAGGGGCAAAGGCAGGGAGATAGAGTTAAGATACAGATCAGTGATGACCTAATTGAACGGTGGAACAGGCTCGAGGGATTAAATGGGCTCTTCTTGTTCCTACTTTGCAATCAGATGTATTGACAGGCTCGCTCGCATCAGAAATGTTCTGATCTGGATTCGAGCTGGTCAAAGTGGCTCCGTCGCAACGTGAGTCAATTGATTTTGAATTTGAAAATTAGTTCTTCATTAATTTTCGCCGAAGAAGCGAGGAAGACTCCTGCTCCTGATTTTGTGCGTCTGGAGAGAAGGGGGAAGAACATCTTGTGCAAAAAAAATAAATTTAAAAATTAAAAAGCAGTTGCGTTCCAAACAGCACCATCTGTGCCAGCTCAACACCAGACGCATTCGAGACTAATTCTGCAGTGCGGGCCTGGGAGGGGGTAGCGGTGGGCGTACTTTGGCAAGAGCGGCAGACCTATGTAGACACGTCCAGGTGTTCCTGTCACAAGCTCAGCAGCTTTCCCCAAACCTGCCCCTCCTCCATTCCCTCCCACTCAGGCTTTGCCAGCCCTCCAGGATTAACCTGGAGTCTGACAGAATTGAAGATTAATCTCCAGTACGCAACAACCCCAGGGGGATGGGGGGGGGGAGGGGGGTTCATTATTCTTTTTAAAAGTGTACCTTTGTCGTTCGATCTCTTTAAACATCGAAGACTGGAGTCTGGACAGAATAGGTAGGGAAGAACACATTCCCATTGGTGGGAAGATCGAGAGAGGGGACAGGATTTATGGTAATCGGAGAAAGGAGCAATGGTGACAGGGAGGAGAGACCTGTTCGCGCAGCGAGCGGCCGGGATTTCATAGGATTTACAGTGCAGAAGGAGGCCATTCGGCCCATCGAGTCTGCACCGGCTCTTGGAAAGAGCACCCTACCCAAGCCCACACCCCTACCTAAGCCCACACCCCCACCCTATCCCCGTAACCCAGTAACCCCACCCAACACTAAGGGCAATTTTGGACACTAAGGGCAATTTAGCATGGCCAGTCCACCTAACCTGCACATCTTTGGACTGTGGGAGGAAACTGGAGCACCCGGAGGAAACCCACGCACACACGGGGAGGACGTGCAGACTCCGCACAGACAGTGACCCAAGCCGGGAATCGAACCTGGGACCCTGGAGCTGTGCAGCAACTGTGCTAACCACTATGCTACCATGGTGCCCATTTGGAATGTGCTGCCCGAGAGTGTGGTGGAGGCAGATTTCATCGAGGCATTCAAGAAGGAATTACACTGTTACCTAGGAAGGATTAATGTACAGGGCTACGGAAGGGAGGCAGAGAGAGAGGGGGAGAGGCATTGGGTAAATTGGAGAGCTAGTGCAGACACTGCCGGCCGAATGGCCTACATCTGGGCTGTAACCATTCTCTGGTTATGTGACTTCCCTTTGTTGGGTGCAGAGTTATTAGAGAATGGTGGGAGGGAATAGAAGTGACTGACTGACTGACAGTCAACAATCATTTTGGTTCAGTGACAGAGACGATGGAACACAGCAAAGGATGGGTGTGTCAAACAACCAATGGCAGGAGCGTAGGGGGTTAGCGGGGTGAGGGTGGAGCTGAGGAAAGTCACATCCCCTGGAGTGCGGCCTACTAAAAGGTGGCAAGCCTGATACCCGCGTCTCCCCTTCTTTTGCCACCCATTTTCTCACCACTTGGCATGTGTCTGATGGCACTACCATGGTGCCCAAGATCGGACATTTCATCCCCACAATGTGTTCAGGCAGAGCATCCACCTCATTCAAAATGGTTCCAAATGCTGAAATGAAATCTGATGTGGGAACGGGAGGGAGCTCACTGTACACGTCTCGCACCGTCATTATTTCTCAGCCGTGTCTAATTTAAGTAGTGCAAATGCCAGATAAAGATGTATCACCTCTTTGATTAGCCAAGATTACACAATCATTTCCAGTGTTTTGTCGGTTTCATCTCATAAAATTGGACCAGAAAGAAAAAGATAATGTGGGCCCTGACAGATTAGTCCTGTATGTAGCAGAGTCAATGCTCCCTTTCTTTATTCCTCCTCAGGCCATGTATTTCCACCTGTCAGCCTGAAGTGACTAGGCCGATTCTAAGTAGGACAGCCCGGAGGATACTGGGGACATTTGTCTACTCGGTTTTTCTGAATGTCTTCGGCACAGAAATTGGAAGCGTCCTCGACTGCTCTATTTCTATTTTTTCTCTTTTCCATTTTCCCACCTCCCCATCCTGACACTTGCTGGGAACAATCGCATGGAAGAATAACAATAATAATAACAATAATCGCTTATTGTCACGAGTAGGCTTCAATAAAGTTACTGTGAAAAGCCCCTAGTTGCCACATTCCAGCACCTGTTCGGGGAGGCCGGTACGGGAATTGAACCCACTGACAAACACACACACACACAAACATTGCCCACTGTGCTAAACCAGCCCCTCTAATCATAGAACTTACAGTGCAGAAGGAGGCCATTCGGCCCATCAAGTCTGCACCGGCCCTTGGAACGAGCACCCGACCTAAGTCCACATCTCCACCCTATCCCCACACCTCTACCCTATCCCCGTAACCCACCTAACCTTTTTTTGACACTAAGGGCAATTTAGCCCAGCCAATCCACCTAATCTGCACATCTTTGGACTGTGGGAGGAAACCGGAGCACCCGGAGGAAACCCATGCAGTCACGGGGAGACACACATTGCCAAACACACCCTCGCGCACACAGACGCACACATTGACAAGCGCACATGCACACACTGACAAACACAAACATTGCCACACAGACAAGCGCACACACACACAAGTGCACACACACACACACACACATTCCCAGGCTGTCTAACTGGAAAGAAGTCAAGAGTGAGAACTTTGGCTAATTCACCTCCCCGTCACCATCCACCCCTCCCTCCATCCAAATCCTATGGTCCCCAGCTGAGTTGTCATTTTCCTTCTGCAGTCTGCTGGCTACTTGACAAAGGCCTTTCTTTGCGGGACTGTGTGAGTTGACTGACGTTGGGGAAGCAGCAATAGTCAGTTTCCAATTCATCAGGATGTAGTTAGACCCCTGCACCTTCAATACATTGTGTAGCTGGGAGAACACTGCACAGTGCATTGAAATGCTTCTGCTGTGTACCTGAAGGAATTACACAGGATCAGTGTCCAGTGCTCAGTGAGTGCTGGAAAGGTTTATATGATTTATATAGATTTTGTGGAGTTTTCCGATCTTAATTTTACGCAGGCAATGGATTGGAGTTCAAACTTGTGCATATCGACATTGCCCCAAGGTTCAGCCCTAATCGTTACTGAGCTATCTAATCTCAGGTGGGCCATTAATTATTACTTTCACTGTTGGCCGTTCAAAATCCTGAACTGCCAATGGGTTAATTAAAGGAGAGAGAGAAAAAAATAATCACCAATGATTTTTATTTATGCAGCACATTTAAAATAGCACAACGTCCCCAGGTGCTTCACAGGCGAGTTATTTGTCAGAGAATCCTTGAACACCGAGCCTGGTTAGGAAATGTGAGGGCAGGTGACCGGAAACTTGGTCAAAGAAGTGGGTTTTAAGGGATGTCCAAATGGAGGAGGGAGAGAAAGAGAGAGGCAGGGAGGTGGAGGAAGGCAATTCCAGGAAGCTGAAAGGGAAGGTCACCAATGGCAGAGAGTCAACGTGGAGACGAATCGGAGAGCAGAATTGGAGGAGTGCGGAGATTGCGAACGTTTGTAGGGCCGGAGGAGAAGACAGAGAAAGAGAGAGAGGTGCCCCATGGTGGTGCCTGGAAGCAACAAGGAGAGTTTTAAGATTGTAGAGGGAGGGGAACTTGGTGGTGGCAGGTGTAATCTGGCAAACGCAACGCTCTGCTCAGTTTTGACGGCACCCATAGTCACGGAATTGGCTCACATGCGAAGAATGGGGAGGCAGTGACTTAGGGTAAGGTCACTCCACCGACAATACAGAGGCCCAGGATAATGCTCTGAGGTTAGGAATATGGACGGCACGGTCGCACAACGATTAGCACTGTTGCTTCACAGCGCCAGGGACCTGGGTTCGATTCCGCGCTGGGTCACTGTCTGTGCGGAGTCTGCGTGGGTTTCCTCCGGGTGCTCCGGTTTCCTCCCACAAGTCCCGAAAGACGTGCTTGTTAGGTGAATTCGACATTCTGAATTCTCCCTCTGTGTACCCGAACAGGCGGCGGAATGTGGAGACTAGGGGATTTTTCACAGTAACTTCATTGCAGTGTTAATGTAAGCCTATTTGCGACAATAAAGATTATTATTATTATTATTAGAATCCCATCACGGCAGTTGGTGGAATTTAAATGCAATTAATAACACCTGGAATGGAAGGCTCGCCTCAGTGACCATGGCAACTGCCGCCGATTGTTGTAAAAACCCATCTGGTTCATTCATGTCCCCCAAGGGGGGAAGGAAATCTGCCGTCCTTACCCGGTCTGGCCTACATGAGACTCCAGATTCACACAGCCATGTTGACCCTTAACTGCCTCCCGGAAATGGCTGAGCGAGTCACTCAGTTCGAGGGCAATTAGGGATGGGCTACAAATGCTGGCCCAGCCAGCGACCCCCACATCCCACGAAAGAATTGAAAATAATTGAGAGCCTTTGCTGTTGAAGCTGTAGCTGCAGCCAGCTCTTCAGGAACAAATAGTGCAGGTTTTTGGGGGTGTGGAATAAATAGAGCCAGAAACGTAACTGAAGGAGATATTAAAATGAGGAATGCTGCCACTTCTGAATATATGAAATGGTGGATGGCATCGCGGAGTAAAACAGGGGGGGAATCCCCTTTAATTCAAAACTGCCGAGTGCCAAAGTTAAGTGGGCCATCAGACTGATTCAATGGCCTTTTATTGATAATGAAGGCAACACTCATGTCTCATTGAGAATTCGCTAATCACAGAACATTTAAACATTGCTCAAGTTGAGGCATTATGCAATTGCTGCCTGTCATCGGGCCACTTGTCTGCTCTCCGTGTACGTGTGCACTCCTGCTGAGGGTGTGAGATCCCCCAGGAGAATCCCAGCTCCTGCGGCTTCCTCACCGCCTCCCCGGGACGGAACGCGACTCCTGTCTCCCACGCGAGACTTCCCAGCCATTGGCCGCGGAAGCAAGGGCCGAGGGGGCTTCCTTGTTGCTTTGCTCGCGGTTTTCAATCTTCGGTTCATCTTCAGGGTGGATCGCAACCAAGACCTGAAGACCCTTGTTCTTCCCTTGTGTGGGTAACGTTGCGGGGCTGCTCTTATACTTTGGGTTGCATGGCCACCAAGCAAGTGTTTCATATATTTAGGAGCTGTTCAACGGAGCCCAAATATTGTGGAACAGCGATTGGGGAAAAACAAAACTTGCATTTACGTCCTGCCTTTCCCGATGTGGGGAACAGCCAGTAAAGTACTTCCGAAGTGTAGCCACTGTTGCAATGTAGGAACAATGAGCACGCAACAACTCCCCACAATAAGCAATGAGACGATGAGGGATAAATATCGACCGGGGCGCCTGGTTCAAAATAGTGCTGTGATTTGTTTTCAAAACCTTTACCCGAGAAGGCAAGCAGGGTCCCAGTTTGTCCTCCCCCCTGAAAGACCGCTCCACTTACTTTGCAGCACCCCCTTAACACCACGCCAGGTATGTCAGCCCAGATTTTTGTGCTCAAACCTTGGGAGTGGGGCCTCTGAGAGATACCCCGCTGAGCTGTTACGCACATGGGCATTTCCAGCTCGCAAAATAGAACCATAGAATTCCGACAATGCAGAAGGAGGCCATTCGGCCCGTCGAGTCTGCACCGATCCTCTGAAAGAGCACCCTACATAGGCTTACTCCTCCGCCCTATCCCCGTAACCCCACCTAACTTGCACATCTTTGGATACTAAGGGGCAATTTATCATGGTCAATCCACCGAAACCGCACATTTTTGGACTGTGGGTGGAAACCGGAGCACCCAGAGGAAAACCTACGCAGACATGGGGAGAACGTGCAGACTCCACACAGACAGTCACCCAAGGCCGAAATTGAACCCGGGTCCCTGGCACTGTGAGGCAGCAGTGCTAACCACTGTGCCGCTAGACCGTGACAATATTGTGCTAAATTAGAGCACAAGTATAATTTAATTTTCTTGTCCCCTCACGCCTTGTCCCTTCCACACACACACACCCCATCCCACTTGTCCTCCAAACCTTGAGAAAAGTTAGAGATGAGGAGAAAGAAGGGGAGGGGCGGTGGGGGGAGGTGAAGGAGCTGTACTGGTCACAAATGGTGGGGAGGGGCGGTGGGGGGGAGGTGAAGGAGCTGTACTGGTCACAAATGGTTAAGAGGGTAAGGCAGGAGAGTCCAGCTACAAGTAGTAATGGATAATGGAGATCGAAGGACAGTCATATCTTAGAAGTTGAAAAGCAGCTGCTTACTGAGAAAGGTTGCCCCGCCTCCTCCAATGCCTCCAGCACACAGAGAACTCTAGCTATTGTTGGTAATGGTAAACAGTGGACCAACAGTCTTCCTGAGTAAAACACAGAGGAAAACAATCAAAACCAGTTTCCACAGAATGTTCAACCATAGAACAGGTAAAATGGCCTCCTTTTGCATTTTGAATGAAAGGTGCCAGTTTAGGACTCGAGGTGGACAGGATTATGAGGGGCATGGACAGGGTGGATAGGGAGCAGCTGTTCTCCTTAGTTGAAGGGTCAGCTACGAAGGGGACACCGGGTCAAGGTGAGGGGAAGGAGGTTTAGGGGGGATTTGAGGAAAAGCTTTTTAACCCAGAGGGTGGTGACGGTCTGGAACGCACAGCCTGGGAGGGTGGTAGAGGGAGGTTGCCTCACATTCTTTTAAAAGTACCTGGATGGTCACTTGGCACGTCTTAACATTCAAGGCTATGGGCCAAGTGCTGGCAAATGGGATTAAGTAGGGAGGTCAGGTGTTTTTCATGTGTCGGTGCAAACTCGATGGGCCGAAGGGCCTCTTCTGCACTGTGTGATTGTGTAAAACGAAACACCCACCTATGATGTATTTTGAAAAATGGAGCCCAAAACTAAGCAGCTGAGGTGCCTGCGATTCAGATTTTATTAAACGTGGATGTATTGTAATGGACCATTTATGGACCTATCCCTGGACACTAAGGGGCAATTTATCATGGCCAATCCACCTAACCTGCACATCTTTGGACTGTGGGAGGAAACCGGAGCACCCGGAGGAAACCCACGCAGACACGGGGAGAACGTGCAGATTCCGCACAGACGGTGACCCAGCAGGGAATCGAATCTGGGACCCTGGCGCTGTGAGGTTGCGGTGCTAACCACTGCGGCAATTTGTGTTATTTGATACCTTCGTGTGGGGAATTTTTAAGTAGGGCAGGGGAGTCATCCCTCATGTCGCAGCCATTAATTATCTCTCAATCAGTATTACTGAAACAGATTCTGTGGTCATGATCAGGACTGTTTGTGGGAGCTTGCTGTGTACAAATTGGCTGCTGTGTTTGCTATAACAGCGACTGCACCCCATGTTTGACGAGCTGTGAAACCTTTAGAGACATTCTGAAGCTGTCGAGGTTGTTATATAAATGTATGTCTGTCTTTAAAATGGCAAACTGTGTGTCACCCCAATTTAGGACAGAAATGAGAACCTTTTTCTCTGAGGGTAGTGAATCTCTGGAACTCTCGCCCTCAAAAGGCTGGGGAAGCAGAGTCTTTGAATATTTTTAAGGCAGCGCCAGATAGATTACTGATTAACAAGGGAGAGAAAGGTTATCAGGGATAGGCAGGAATGTGGGGTTGAGATTATAATCAGATCATTATTAAATGGTGGAGCAGACTCGAGGGGCTGAGTGGCCTACTCCTGATCCTAATTCATATGTTCGTACATCCCCTTTATGCGGTCATAAGCCGACAGCTATCTGGCTCGTGCAAAAATCCAGGAATTGGGGCAGCAATTCATTCCCCACCGTTTGTGGAGGGTCCACATCCCAGGTGGAGATCACTCGCCCCTAAGCGCCACATTTCCTCCCTCAGGAACTCGAGCTGATTCTCTCTCACTCTTGTCCTTGGAGGAGGTTTCTGGCGAGGGGGCTTGGGACCAGAACCCAGCACCACCCTGGACAGGCTCAATGTGGACAAAGATCAACGATTGAACCTTTGGGGGCATTTCCATTCCTGAATGGGTCCACAGAGCAGGACGTGGTGCATTCCCCTAAAGGATTGAGGGAGCACGTGCAGGAGTGAGTTGGGGAAGGGAAGGGAGAGGAAGGAGTCACGTTTTGCGCCTACCCTAATCTTTTCGTTGGTAAAAGGACATGAGCTCCACGGTGTAGCCAATTAATTAAAAACACAACCTTTTTGATTGCTGTTGTTCACAGTCTTGTTTGGGACCCACACTGTTATCGTCAAATTTCACTGGTAACTAAGTGTTCCACTGGGATGGTGTTAAGACACTGCGATGACTATGAGGTGATGGAGCAGAGTTAAGTGATAGGTCTGGGCACTCAAGTGGCATGGATTTGGCAGCTCAAACGATGGCCAGTTTCTGAGCGACATCCGACGGCGACCTGGGCGATGCCCTCCTCAAGCCTGGAGTGGGAGAATGATGCAGGAAAAGAGGTGGAAAATGATGGTGGAACCAGAGGGATCGGAAGTGAAAAGGAGCAGGACTCATTGGCAGAGGGAAAGAGAGAGGGCCCCATATGAGCACGGTGGCACAGCGGTTAGCGCTGCTGCCTCACAGCGCCCGGGTCCCAGGTTCGATTCCGGCCTCGGGTGACTGTCCGTGTGCAATCTGCACGTTCTCCCCGTGTCTGCGTGGGTTTCCTCCGGGTGCTCCGGTTTCCTCCCACAGTCCAAAGATGCGCAGGTTAGGTGGGGTTACGTCAATAGGGGGGGGGGGGGCGGGTGGGGGGAGTGGGCTGAGGCAGGGTGCTCTTTCGGAGGGTCGGTGCAGACTTGATGGGCAGAAAGGCCTCCTCCTGCACTGTAGGGATCCCATGGAGAGTATGGAGCTGCTGCCCTTCGCACACGCCATCTGCTCCGAGACCGACGTCCTCTCAATTTGCCCTCCAATCACGGGCAAGACATCCGGCTGGGCACTTTGATGGCCATCTTGGGTTGGCGGGATGGGGTGGGAGTTGGGGTGGTGGGGGAGGGGGGGGGAGGGAGGGAAAAGATAATATGACCCGTATCTGAGACCCCTCCCCTTGAATAAAATCCCTTCCCTACACAGTGCACTCCCTTTCATTGACCTCTTTATTGGAAATGTGTGTATGTGGTGGTGGTGGGGGGGGGGGGGGTATTTAAATGTATCCTCATCCAGAATAGCTGATGACTGTAACCACCCCCCCCCCCCCCCCCCACACACACACACACATAATCCTGTGCGTAGCCTGTGTCACACAACCAAGCGCTCACAGGGTTAAAATTCTTCCTTCTGAGTTGCTGGGGACAGGACTGAAGAGGCTGAAGGAACTAAATAGTTCTGCACTGCATCAGTTAGGAGGAGACTGGTACTGAGAGAGGGGCGTGGGGGTGGTGGGGTGTGGGAGCAGCAAAGGTCTTGACAACCAAGGAGGGGGGGGGTGTTTTTTTTTCTTGTCCTGAATTGTTTTGTCTGCGGCTGGAGTGGAAACATCGTGAGTGTGTCTCCCAGTTTGGATCGAGGTGGTCAAGTCTCCAGCCTGCCTTTCCGTCTCCGGCTGGGAGGAGGGGGAGGGGGGGGGGGGGGGGATGTACAGGACGTAGAACCGGGAGGAGCTGGCGATGCCCAGCAGGCAGGGAGCCCTGCGCCCAGCTCTGCCACCCCACCAGCCACCCCGCAGCAAGTTGAGAGTTGGAGAGCACCCGAAGGATTTGCTTTAAACGCTGTCTCCAGCTGGTGGTGTATTTTATTGGGGTGTTTTTTTCTTTAGGGGGGTGGGTGGGGTGGGGGAGTTGGTTGGTGCTGGAGGAAGATAACGAGCGACTCAGAGAGAGAGAGAGACAGAAGAACATGGGCTGCCTGCCATCATGAGCCTCGCTGCTGGCCCGGGAGAGCCGCCGCGCTGCCGCCCAGCCCACCATGCACCCCAGCATCTTGCTGAGTCTCTCTCCCAGCCACCGGCCCCCTCGCTGCTCGCCCCAGGCGCCCTGGATCTGGTCCCTCGCCCTGGGCTGCATCGCCGGCACCGTGTGGAGCTCCTCGGGCGCCGCCACGCACCATGACCATCACTACCACGGCGGCAAGCAGCACTCGCTGCCCATCTCCATCTACCGCTCGCCGGCGTCTCTGCGGGGCGGCCACGGTGGGTCTGTGTGTGTGTGAGTGAGTGTCTTAGCTCTCTCTCTGTGTATTACTGAATCCACCTTACCTGCTCGAGCAAAAGAAACTTGTCCCCATCCCCTCTCCCTTCCTTCTCCCCCTCCCTGATAAAGTCCACAGATGTGATGTGTTAAATGTTACACTTTTAAAATCAAATGTATGGGAAAGGACACCTTCTTCCCTCACGCTTGCTTGGGTTCTTTCAGTTCTTGCCTGGTGTGCTGTGTGACCAGAGAGTTCAGGAATAGAGAGAAGGGGGAGGGGGGGGGGGGGTCAATTCACCCTGGGATAATTTTCCACTTGGGATATTTTCCCCACCTGGGCTATTTTCCCCACTTGAGATATTTTCCCCACCTGGGATATTTTCCCCACTTGCCTCTGTATCCTCCACACAGCTCTCCCAGAGCAGCAGAATCTTTTCTCGAGTTGGCCAATGTGGCACCCCGGCCCCACAGCCAAAATTGATATTTTCTGAAAAAACAAAAGAAATCAGACACATAAAAGAAATATTTTGCCTTCACCCCTTCCTTCCCTCCCTCCCGGGCAAGCGCAACCCCGGCGGTTCCTCAGATTGGAAATTGAGCATTCCCTGTGTACATTTGGTTTTTTTTTTCAGGAGGGGATGGAGCAAGGCTTGGCAATTTAGAGACTTGAGATTCTTCTTTTTTTTAATTATTAAGTCTGGGGTGGAGTAAGGATGTTAGGGGGAACGATTCTCTATTTGTCCAAAGATGCGCAGGTTAAGTGGATTGGCCATGATAAAGTGTCCCTAATGCCCACTGTTAGGGACTGAGGGGGATAGGACGGGGTGGACCGGGGAGTAGGCACGGGTGGGGTGCTCCTTCGGAGGGTGGGTGCAGACTCGATGGGCTGAATGGCCTCCTTCTGCAGTGTAGGGATTCTCTGGATCTATGCTCATCCCGCGGGGACAGGTCTGCCTCCCACACAGGGCAACGGGTTCACAAACAGCAACACTCCTCCCCAAATCGACGAATCCGTTCCCTTTCATTTGAGCCTGGAGTGAATCAGGCCAGAAGGGTGGCCGTTCGTCCTCCCATGCCTGTGCTTACACCCCACACTGCATTCCCTCCCACCCCCTGCACAGACTGGGAATCATTTTTGTCCTCCCCCCTCTCTCTCTCACCCAGTGAGTCCAGTCCTTTATTTTGGGTGAAATTAACACTGGCATCGCGACCTGTCACTTTCCCGGGGAGTGCAGACCCGATCAGAACTAGTGTGTGTGTGTATGTTTCACAAATAAACAACCCCCCCCCCCCCCCCCCCCACAAAGCCACCCAATTTGGACCCATTAACAAATTCCCTGAAATCAAATGTGTGTCTGCTGGACCATTTGGATTGTATCTCCCCTGTTCCCTTCCCTAACACCCTCTGATTGTTCCATACACACTTTGTGGTTTTAATGCTTTGGAAGAATGGGATTGAAAAATGAAATCTGCTAAGAGAGTCTTAAAATATATATGTTTCTTCTTCATTCTTCTTTTGGTGTGTGTGGGGGAGGGGGGGGGAGTTTCCCCCCCCCCCCCCCCCCCCCCCTGTCGTATGGACAATTGTTTTTTCTTTAACAAATCATATTTGAAATGCACACAGGTAAGATTAACCCTGGCGGTTTCTCAGACTGAAATAGCCGGGAATCAGTACCCTCCCCCCCCCCCCCCCCCAGTCAACTCACTGGGGGAAATGGCTCCCTTACACCAGAGAGTGGGGTTAGGTTGAACAAGCCGCTCAAATCATGCGGCACCAGGGGAGGCCACTCGGCCCATCTTTGAAAGGGCTGCCTCTCCAGCTGGCCTCGCTCCTCTCCCCTCTGGCTGACTCTCTCGGACTCACCCTCTGGACCATCCTATTGGAATGAAGAGACAGGCCAATCTCTGGAGAGTACAGACCTCGGATGTTCTCGGTGGTTGTGAGGGGGCACACTGGGCTGGGGAGGAGGGAGGGAGGTGGGAGGCTTGAGTGGCATGGCTTGGAGGAGACGGGCCGAACGGCCGGCTGTGCGGTGTGTTTGTTTGTCACTGATCTCCATCTGCCCATCCTTGCTCCTGCTGCAATTTGATAACGCCAAATGGGTTAAAATCCGCTCCTTCTCCCAAGATGAGTGTTTTTTTTTAAAAACCTCCTCCAAACTGAAGGTTTGGCTGCAAATTCCAATCATCTTCTAATCCTTCGCCGTTCATTTAGTGTCACTGCCAAACCACCCCCACCCCCTCACACCCCACACCAGTGCAGGATCACCTCGGCAAATGAGTTTGACCCGCTGGGTGGAAATGTAAAATTGTCCATGACAACCTCCAACTCAGTGTGGGCTAATCGGAGCTGATACCAGCTCCCGCTCCGCTGCTAAAATCCTGCTGTTCATGGCTCTGCGCGCTGGGCTGGGGATGGTGCTTGGGCTGGGGCTGGGCAGGGGCTGCGGCTGGGCTGGGGCTGGAGTTGGAGTCAGTCGTTAACCTGCTCACCGAGTCTGCTGCTCAGCTCTGCTTGTCCGGAGCCTGCCACCTGCCTCAGCGCGGAGTGCGCGGACAGACAATTTCTTAACCCTCCTCTGAAAGTGCGAACAGTACAGTTGCAATGCTGATTACTGAGCAGAGAGAGCCCGTGATGCGGTTGGAATGCTGATATGATATCGCCAGTAATCCAGTCACTGTGCTGATTGAATACTGACAGTAATGGAGTTACGATGTTGATTGCATAGTGTCAATAATAGTCATTGTGCTGATTGAATAGTGTCAGTAATACAGTCACTGTGCTGATTGAATAGTGTCAGTAATACAGTCACAATGCTGATTGAATAGTGTCAGTAGTACAGCCACAATGCTGATTGAATAGTGTCAGTAATACAGTCACTGTGCTGATTGAATAGTGTCAGTAATACAGTCTCAATGCTGATTGAATAATGTCAATAATACAGTCACAATGCTGATTGAATAGTGCCAGTAATACAGTCACTGTGCTGATTGAATAGTGTCAGTAATACAGTCTCAATGCTGATTGAATAATGTCAATAATACAGTCACAATGCTGATTGAATAGTGCCAGTAATACAGTCACTGTGCTGATTGAATAGCGTCAGTAATACAGTCACTGTGCTGATTGAATAGTATCAGTAGTACAGCCACAATGCTGATTGAATAGTGCCAGTAATACAGTCTCAATGCTGATTGAATAGTATCAGTAATACAGTCTCAATGCTGATTGAATAGTATCAGTAATACAGTCTCAATGCTGATTGAATAGTGTCAGTAATACAGTCACTGTGCTGATTGAATAGTGTCAGTAATACAGTCACTGTGCTGATTGAATAGTATCAGTAGTACAGCCACAATGCTGATTGAATAGTGCCAGTAATACAGTCTCAATGCTGATTGAATAGTATCAGTAATACAGTCTCAATGCTGATTGAATAGTATCAGTAATACAGTCTCAATGCTGATTGAATAGTGTCAGTAATACAGTCTCAATGCTGATTGAATAGTATCAGTAATACAGTCTCAATGCTGATTGAATAGTATCAGTAATACAGTCTCAATGCTGATTGAATAGTATCAGTAATACAGTCTCAATGCTGATTGAATAGTGTCAGTAATACAGTCACAATGCTGATTGAATAGCGTCAGTAATACAGTCACTGTGCTGATTGAATAGTATCAGTAGTACAGCCACAATGCTGATTGAATAGTGCCAGTAATACAGTCTCAATGCTGATTGAATAGTATCAGTAATACAGTCTCAATGCTGATTGAATAGTATCAGTAATACAGTCTCAATGCTGATTGAATAGTGTCAGTAATACAGTCACTGTGCTGATTGAATAGTGTCAATAATACAGTCACAATGCTGATTGAATAATGTCAATAATACAGTCATTGTGCTGATTGAATAGTGTCAGTAATACAGTCTCAATGCTGATTGAATAATGTCAATAATACAGTCACAATGCTGATTGAATAGTGTCAGTAATACAGTCACAATGCTGATTGAATAGTGCCAGTAATACAGTCACTGTGCTGATTGAATAATGTCAATAATACAGTCAAAATGCTGATTGAATAGTGCCAGTAATACAGTCACTGTGCTGATTGAATAGTGTCAGTAATAGTCATTGTGCTGATTGAATAGCGTCAGTAATACAGTCACTGTGCTGATTGAATAGTGTCAGTAATAGTCATTGTGCTGATTGAATAGCGTCAGTAATACAGTCACTGTGCTGATTGAATAATGTCAATAATACAGTCACAATGCTGATTGAATAGCGTCAGTAATACAGTCACTGTGCTGATTGAATAGTGTCAGTAATACAGTCTCAATGCTGATTGAATAGTGTCAGTAATACAGTCTCAATGCTGATTGAATAGTGTCAGTAATACAGTCACTCTGCTGATTGAATAGTGTCAGTAATACAGTCACTCTGCTGATTGAATAGTGTCAGTAATACAGTCACAATGCTGATTGAATAGTGTCAGTAATACAGTCATTCAGCTGATTGAATAGTGTCAGTAATACAGTCACTCTGCTGATTGAATAGTGTCAGTAATACAGTCACAATGCTGATTGAATAGTGTCAGTAATACAGTCACCATGCTGATTGAATTGTGTCAGTAATACAGTCACAATGCTGATTGGATCATGTCAATAATACAGTCATACTGCTGATTGAATAGTGTCAGTAATATAGTCATTGTGCTGATTGAATAGTGTCAGTAATACAGTCACTCTTCTCATTGAATAGTATCAGTAATACGGTCACTGTGCTGATTAAATAGTGTCAGTAATACAGTCACTGTGCTGATTGAATAGTGTCAGTAGTACAATCACTCTGCTGATTGAATAGTGTCAATAATACAATCATTCTGCTGATTGAATAGTGTTACAAATACAGTCATTCTGCTGATTGAATAATGTCAGTAATACAGTCACTGTGCCGATTGATTAGTGTCAGTAATACAGGCATTCTGCTGATTGAATAGTGTCAGTAATACAGTCACTCTGCTGATTGAATAGTGTCAGTAATACAGTCACTGTGCTGATTGAATAGTGTCAGTAATACAATCACTCTGCTGAATGAATAGTGTCAGTAATACAGTCACTGTTCTAATTGAATAGTGTCAGTAATACAGTCACTGTGCTGATTGAATAGTGTCAGTAATACAGTCACTGCTGATTGAATAGTGTCAGTAATACAGTCACTCTGCTGATTGAATAGTGTCAGTAATATAGTCACTGTGCTGATTGAATAGTGTCAGTAATACAGTCACAATGCTGATTGAATAGTGTCAGTAATACAGTCACTCTGCTGATTGAATAGTGTCAGTAATACAGTCTCTGTTCTAATTGAATAGTGTCAGTATTACAGTCACTGTGCTGATTGAATAGTGTCAGTAATACAGTCACTCTGCTGATTGAATAGTGTCAGTAATACAGTCACTCTGCTGATTGAATAGTGTCAGTAATACAGTCACTGTTCTAATTGAATAGTGTCAGTAATACAGTCACAATGCTGATTGAATCGTGTCGGTAATACAGTCACTGTGCTGATTGAATAGTGTCAGTAATACAGCCACAATGCTGATTGAATAGTGTCAGTAATACAGTCACTGCTGATTGAATAGTGTCAGTAATACAGTCGCTGTGCTGATTGAATAATGTCAGTAATACAGTCACTTTACTGATTGAATAGTGTTAGTAATACAGTCACAGTGCTGATTGAATAATGTCAGTAATACAGTCACTGTGCTGATTTAATAGTGTCAGTAATACAGTCACAATGCTGATTGAATAGTGTCAGTAGTACAGTCACAATGCTGATTGAATAATGTCAGTGATACAGCCACAATGCTGATTGAATAGTGTCAGTAATACAGTTATTCTGCTGATTGAATAGTGTCAGTAATACAGTCACTGTGCTGATTGAATAGTGTCAGTAATACAGTCACTCTGCAGATTGAATAGTGTCAGTAATACAGTCACTGCTGATTGAATAGTGTCAGTAATACAGTCACTGTGCTGATTGAATAGTGTCAGTAATACAGTTTCAATGCTGATTGAATAGTGCCAATAATACACTCACAATGCTGATTGGATAATGTCAGTAATACAGTCATTGTGCAGACTGAATACTGTCAGTAATACAGTCATTCTGCTGATCGAATTGTGTCAGTAATACAGTCACTGTGTTGATTAAATAGTGTCAGTGATACAGTCTCAATGCTGATTGAATAGTGTCAGGAATACAGTCTCGCTGCTGATTGAATGGAGTCAGTAATACAGTCACCATGCTGATTGAATGGTGTCAGTAATACAGTCACAATGCTGATTGGATCGTGTCAATAATACAGTCATTCTGCTGATTGAATAGTGTCAGTAATATAGTCATTGTGCTGATTGAATAGTGTCAGTAATACAGTCACTCTTCTCATTGAATAGTATCAGTAATACGGTCACTGCTGATTAAATAGTGTCAGTAATACAGTCACTGTGCTGATTGAATAGTGTCAGTAGTACAATCACTCTGCTGATTGAATAGTGTCAATAATACAATCATTCTGCTGATTGAATAGTTTCAGTAATACAGTCACTCTGCTGAATGAATAGTGTCAGTAATACAGTCACTGTTCTAATTGAATAGTGTCAGTAATACAGTCACTGTGCTGATTGAATAGTGTCAGTAATACAGTCACTCTGCTGATTGAATAGTGTCAGTAATACAGTCACTCTGCTGATTGAATAGTGTCAGTAATACAGTCACTGTGCTGATTGAATAGTGTCAGTAATACAATCACTCTGCTGAATGAATAGTGTCAGTAATACAGTCACTGTTCTAATTGAATAGTGTCAGTAATACAGTCACTGTGCTGATTGAATAGTGTCAGTAATACAGTCACTCTGCTGATTGAATAGTGTCAGTAATACAGTCACTCAGCTGATTGAATAGTGTCAGTAATATAGTCACTGTGCTGATTGAATAGTGTCAGTAATACAGTCACAATGCTGATTGAATAGTGTCAGTAATACAGTCACTCTGCTGATTGAATAGTGTCAGTAATACAGTCACTGTGCCGGTTGATTAGTGTCAGTAATACAGGCATTCTGCTGATTGAATAGTGTCAGTAATACAGTCACTCTGCTGATTGAATAGTGTCAGTAATACAGTCACTGTGCTGATTGAATAGTGTCAGTAATACAATCACTCTGCTGAATGAATAGTGTCAGTAATACAGTCACTGTTCTAATTGAATAGTGTCAGTAATACAGTCACTGTGCTGATTGAATAGTGTCAGTAATACAGTCACTCTGCTGATTGAATAGTGTCAGTAATACAGTCACTCTGCTGATTGAATAGTGTCAGTAATATAGTCACTGTGCTGATTGAATAGTGTCAGTAATACAGTCACACTGCTGATTGAATAGTGTCAGTAATACAGTCACTCTGCTGATTGAATAGTGTCAGTAATACAGTCACTGTTCTAATTGAATAGTGTCAGTATTACAGTCACTGTGCTGATTGAATAGTGTCAGTAATACAGTCACTCTGCTGATTGAATAGTTTCAGTAATACAGTCACTCTGCTGATTGAATAGTGTCAGTAATACAGTCACTGTTCTAATTGAATAGTGTCAGTAATACAGCCACAATGCTGATTGAATAGTGTCAGTAATACAGTCACTGCTGATTGAATAGTGTCAGTAATACAGTCGCTGTGCTGATTGAATAATGTCAGTAATACAGTCACTTTACTGAGTGAATAGTGTTAGTAATACAGTCACAATGCTGATTGAATAGTGTCAGTAATACAGTCACGGTTCTAATTGAATAGTGTCAGTATTACAGTCACTGTGCTGATTGAATAGTGTCAGTAATACAGTCACTCTGCTGATTGAATAGTGTCAGTAATACAGTCACTGTTCTAATTGAATAGTGTCAGTATTACAGTCACTGTGCTGATTGAATAGTGTCAGTAATACAGTCACTCTGCTGATTGAATAGTTTCAGTAATACAGTCACTCTGCTGATTGAATAGTGTCAGTAATACAGTCACTGTTCTAATTGAATAGTGTCAGTAATACAGCCACAATGCTGATTGAATAGTGTCAGTAATACAGTCACTGCTGATTGAATAGTGTCAGTAATACAGTCGCTGTGCTGATTGAATAATGTCAGTAATACAGTCACTTTACTGAGTGAATAGTGTTAGTAATACAGTCACAATGCTGATTGAATAGTGTCAGTAATACAGTCACTGTTCTAATTGAATAGTGTCAGTATTACAGTCACTGTGCTGATTGAATAGTGTCAGTAATACAGTCACTCTGCTGATTGAATAGTTTCAGTAATACAGTCACTCTGCTGATTGAATAGTGTCAGTAATACAGTCACTGTTCTAATTGAATAGTGTCAGTAATACAGCCACAATGCTGATTGAATAGTGTCAGTAATACAGTCACTGCTGATTGAATAGTGTCAGTAATACAGTCGCTGTGCTGATTGAATAATGTCAGTAATACAGTCACTTTACTGAGTGAATAGTGTTAGTAATACAGTCACAATGCTGATTGAATAATGTCAGTAATACAGTCACTGTGCTGATTTAATAGTGTCAGTAATACAGTCACAATGCTGATTGAATAGTGTCAGTAGTACAGTCACAATGCTGATTGAATAATGTCAGTGATACAGCCACAATGCTGATTGAATAGTGTCAGTAATACAGTCATTCTGCTGATTGAATAGTGTCAGTAATACAGTCACTGTGCTGATTGAATAGTGTCAGTAATACAGTCACTCTGCAGATTGAATAGTGTAAGTAATACAGTCACTGCTGATTGAATAGTGTCAGTAATACAGTCACTGTGCTGATTGAATAGTGTCAGTAATACAGTTTCAATGCTGATTGAATAGTGCCAATAATACACTCACAATGCTGATTGGATAATGTCAGTAATACAGTCATTGTGCAGACTGAATACTGTCAGTAATACATTCATTCTGCTGATCGAATAGTGTCAGTAATACAGTCACTGTGTTGATTAAATAGTGTCAGTGATACAGTCTCAATGCTGATTGAATAGTGTCAGGAATACAGTCTCGCTGCTGATTGAACGGAGTCAGTAATACAGTCACAATGCTGATTGAATAGTGTCAGTAATACTGTCATTTTGCTGATTGATTAAGCGTAGGAATACAGTCACTGTGCTGATTGAATAGTGCCAGTAATACAGCCTGAATGCTGATTAAATAGTGTCAGTAATACAGTCACTGTACTGCTTGAATAGTGTCAGTAATACAGTCCAATGCCAATTGAATAGAGTCAGTGCTACAGCCACAGTGCTGCTTGAATAGTGCCAGTAATACAGTAATACAGTCACTGTGGTAATTCAATAGTGTCAATGATACAGTCTCAATGCTGATTGAATGGTGTCATAATACATAGAACATAGAACATAGAACAATACAGCGCAGTACATGCCCTTCGGCCCACGATGTTGCACCGAAACAAAAGCCATCTAACCTACACAATGCCATTATCATCCATATGTTTATCCAATAAACTTTTAAATGCCCTCAATGTTGGCGAGTTCACTACTGTAGCAGGTAGGGCATTCCACGGCCTCACTACTCTTTGCGTAAAGAACCTACCTCTGACCTCTGTCCTATATCTATTACCCCTCAGTTTAAAGCTATGTCCCCTCGTGCCAGCCATTTCCATCCGCGGGAGAAGGCTCTCACTGTCCACCCTATCCAATCCCTGATCATTTTGTATGCCTCTATTAAGTCTCCTCTTAACCTTCTTCTCTCCAACGAAAACAACCTCAAGTCCATCAGCCTTTCCTCATAAGATTTTCCCTGCATACCAGGCAACATCCTGGTAAATCTCCTCTGCACCCGCTCCAAAGCCTCCACATCCTTCCTATAATGCGGTGACCAGAACTGTACGCAATACTCCAAATGCGGCCGTACCAGAGTTCTGTACAGCTGCAACATGACCTCCTGACTCCGGAACTCAATCCCTCTACCAATAAAGGCCAACACTCCATAGGCCTTCTTCACAACCCTATCAACCTGGGTGGCAACTTTCAGGGATCTATGTACATGGACACCCAGATCCCTCTGCTCATCCACACTTTCAAGAACTTTACCATTAGCCAAATATTCCGCATTCCTGTTATTCCTTCCAAAGTGAATCACCTCACACTTCTCTACATTAAACTCCATTTGCCACCTCTCAGCCCAGCTCTGCAGCTTATCTATATCCCTCTGTAACCTGCTACATCCTTCCACACTATCGACAACACCACCGACTTTAGTATCGTCTGCAAATTTACTCACCCACCCTTCTGCGCCTTCCTCTAGGTCATTGATAAAAATGACAAACAGCAACGGCCCCAGAACAGATCCTTGTGGTACTCCACTTGTGACTGTACTCCATTCTGAACATTTCCCATCAACCACCACCCTCTGTCTTCTTTCAGCTAGCCAATTTCTGATCCACATCTCTAAATCACCCTCAATCCCCAGCCTCCGTATTTTCTGCAATAGCCTACCGTGGGGAACCTTATCAAACGCTTTGCTGAAATCCATATACACTACATCAACTGCTCTACCCTCGTCTACCTGTTCAGTCACCTTCTCAAAGAACTCGATAAGGTTTGTGAGGCATGACCTACCCTTCACAAAGCCATGCTGACTATCCCTGATCATATTATTCCTATCTAGATGATTATAAATCTTGTCTCTTATAATCCCCTCCAAGACTTTACCCACTACAGACGTGAGGCTCACCGGTCTAGAGTTGCCGGGGTTGTCTCTGCTCCCCTTTTTGAACAAAGGGACCACATTTGCTATCCTCCAGTCCTCTGGCACTATTCCTGTAGCCAATGATGACATAAAAATCAAAGCCAAAGGTCCAGCAACCTCTTCCCTGGCCTCCCAGAGAATCCTAGGATAAATCCCATCAGGTCCCGGGGACTTATCTATTTTCAGCCTGTCCAGAATTGCCAACACCTCTTCCCTACGTACCTCAATGCCATCTAATTTATGAGCCTGGGGCTATTCTATTCTATTCTATTAGCCTGCGGCTCAGCATTCTCCTCCACAACATTATCTTTTCCTGAGTGAATACTGACGAAAAATATTCATTTAGTATCTCGCCTATCTCTTCAGACTCCACACACAACTTCCCATCCCTGTCCTTGACTGGTCCTACTCTTTCCCTAGTCATTCGCTTATTCCTGACATACCTATAGAAAGCTTTTGGGTTTTCCTTGATCCTTCCTGCCAAATACTTCTCATGTCCCCTCCTTGCTCGTCTTAGCTCTCTCTTTAGATCCTTCCTCGCTATCTTGTAACTATCCATCGCCCCAACTGAAACTTCACACCTCATCTTCACATAGGCCTCCTTCTTCCTCTTAACAAGAGATTCCACTTCTTTGGTAAACCACGGTTCCCTCGCTCGGCGCCTTCCTCCCTGCCTGACCGGTACATACTTATCAAGAACACGCAGTAGCTGATCCTTGAACAAGCTCCACTTATCCAGTGTGCCCAACACTTGCAGCCTACTTCTCCACCTTATCCCCCCAAGTCACATCTAATGGCATCATAATTGCCCTTCCCCCAGCTATAACTCTTGCCCTGCGGTGTATACTTATCCCTTTCCATCATTAACGTAAACGTCATCGAATTGTGGTCACTGTCCCCAAAGTGCTCTCCTACCTCCAAATCCAACACCTGGCCTGGTTCATTACCCAAACCCAAATCCAACGTGGCCTCGCCTCTTGTTGGCCTGTCAACAAACTGTGTCAGGAAACCCTCCTGCACACACTGTACAAAAAACGATCCATCTAATGTACTCGAACTATATCTTTTCCAGTCAATATTTGGAAAGTTAAAGTCTCCCATAATAACTACCCTGTTACTTTCGCTCTTATCCAGGATCATCCTCGCCATCCTTTCCTCTACATCCCTAGAACTATTTGGAGGTCTATAGAAGACTCCCAACAGTGTGACCTCTCCTTTCATGTTTCTAACCTCAGCCCATACTACCTCGGAAGATGAGTCCCCATCTAGCATCCTCTCAGCCACCGTAATACTGCTCTTGACTAGCAGCGCCACACCTCCCCCTCTTTTGCCTCCTTCTCTGAGCTTACTAAAACACCTAAACCCCGGAACCTGCAACATCCATTCCTGTCCCTGCTCTATCCATGTCTCTGAAATGGCCACAACATCGAAGTCCCAGGTACCAACCCATGCTGCCAGTTCCCCTACCTTATTTCATCTACTCCTGGCATTGAAGTAGACACACTTCAAACCACCTACCTGAACACTGGCCCCCTCCTGCGACGTCAAATCTGAGCTCCTGACCTCTATACTCTCATTCTCCCTTACCCTAAAACTACAATCCAGGTTCCCATGCCCCTGCTGCATTAGTTTAAACCCCCCAAAAGAGCACTAACAAATCTCCCCCCCCAGGATATTTGTGCCCCTCAGGTTCAGATGTAGACCATCCTGTCTGTAGAGGTCCCACCTTCCCCAGAAAGAGCCCCAGTTATCCAGAAATCTGAATCCCTCCCGCCTGCACCATCCCTGTAGCCACGTGTTTAATTGCTCTCACTCCCTATTCCTCATCTCACTATCACGTGGCACGGGCAACAACCCAGAGATAACAACTCTGTTTGTTCTAGTTCTGAGCTTCCATCCTAGCTCCCTGAAAGCCTGCCTGACATCCTTATCCCCTTTCCTACCTATGTCGTTAGTGCCAATGTGGACCACGACTTGGGGCTGCTCCCCCTCCCCCTTAAGGATTCGGAAAACACGATCCGAGACATCGATTGAATAGTGTCAGCAATACAGTCTCAATGCTGATTGAATAATGTCAATAATACAGTCATTGTGCTGATTGAATAATATCAGTAACACAGTCACTGTGCTGATTGAATAATGTCTGTAATGCAGTCACTGTGGTGATTGAATAGTGTCAGTAATACGGTCACATTGCTGATTGAATAATGTCAGTAATACAGTCCAAATGCTGATTGAATAGTGTCAGTAATACAGTCACAATGCTGATTGAATAATGTCAGTAATACAGTCACAATGCTGATTGAATAGTGTCAGTAATACAGTCACTGCTGATTGAATAGTGTCAGTAATACAGTCACAATGCTGGTTGAATAATGTCAGTAATACAGTCCAAATGCTGATTGAATAGTGTCAGTAATACAGTCACAATGCTGATTGAATAATGTCAGTAATACAGTCACTGAGCGAATTGAATAGTGTCGGTAATACAGTCACAATGCTGATTGAATAGTGTCAGCAATACAGTCACAACGCTGATTGAATAATGTCAGTTATACATTCACAATGCTGATTGAATAGTGTCAGTAATACAGTCACAATGCTGATTGAATAGTGTCAGTAATACAGTCCAAATGCTGATTGAATAGTGTCAGTAATACAGTCACAATGCTGATTGAATAATGTCAGTAATACAGTCACTGAGCGAATTGAATAGTGTCGGTAATACAGTCACAATGCTGATTGAATAGTGTCAGCAATACAGTCACAATGCTGATTGAATAATGTCAGTAATACCGTCACAATGCGGATTGAATAGTGTCAGTAATACAGTCTCAATGCTGAATAAATACTGTCAGTAATACAGTCACAGTGCTGATTGAATAGTGTCAGTAATACAGTCACAATGCTGATTGAATAGTGTCAGTTATACAGTCATTATGCTGATTGAATTGTGTAAGTAATTAATTCACAATGCTGATTGAATAGTGCCAGTAATACTGTCACAGAGCTGATTGAATTGTGTCAATAAAAGAGTTACAATGCTGATTGAATAGTGTCAGTAATAGCCACAATGCTGTTTGAATAATGTTAGTATTACAGACACTGAGCTGATTGAGTAGTGCCAGTAATACAGTCTCAATGCTGATTGAATAGTGCCAGTAATACAGTCACTATGCTGATTGAATTGTGTCAGTAATACAGTCACAATGCTTATTGAATCGTGTCAGTAATACAGTCACAATGCTTATTGAATAGTGTCAGTAATACAGTCACAGTGCTGATTGAATAGTTTCAGTAATACAGTCACAATGCTGATTAAATAGTGTCAGTAATACAGTCACAATGCTGATTAAATAGTGTCAGTTATACATTCACAATGCTGATTAAATAGTGTCAGTAATACAGTCACTATGCTGATTGAATAGTGTCAGTAATACAGTCACAGTGCTGATTGAATAGTGTCAGTAATACAGTCACTGTGCTGATTGAATAGTGTCAGTAATACAGTCACAGTGCTGATTGAATCATGTTCGTAATACAGGCAATGCTGATTGAATAGTGTCAGTAATACAGTCACACTGCTGATTGAATAGTGTTAGTAATACAGTCCCAATGCTGATTAAATAGTGTCAGTAACACAGTCACTCTGCTGATTGAATAGTGTCAGTAATACAGTCACAATCGTGATTGAATAGTGTCAGTAATACAGTCATTGTGCTGATTGAATAGTGTCTGTAATACAGTCACAATCGTGATTGAATAGTGTCAGTAATACAGTCATTGTGCTGATTGAATAGTGTCTGTAATTAATTCACAATGCTGATTGAATAGTGTCAGTAATACAGTCGCTGTGCTGATTGAATAGTGTCAGTAATACAGTCACAGTGCTGATTGTATAGTGTCAGTAATACAGTCACAATGCTGATTAAATAGTGCCAGTAATGCAGTCACAGTGCTGATTGAATAGTGTCAGTAATACAGTCACTGTGCTGATTGGATAGTGTCAGTAATACAGTCACAGTGCTGATTGAATAGTGCCAGTAATAGTCACAATGCTGATTAAATAGAGTCAGTAATACAGTCACAATGCTGATTAAATAGTGCCAGTAATAGTCACAATGCTGATTAAATAGAGTCAGTAATACAGTCATAGTGCTGATTAAATAGCGCCAGTAATACAGTCACAATGCTGATTAAATAGAGTCAGTAATACAGTCACAGTGCTGATTGAATAGTGTCAGTAATACAGTCACTGTGCTGATTGAATAGTGTCAGTTATACAGTCACTCTGCTGATTGAATAGTGCCAGTAATACAGTCACTGTGCTGATTGAATAGTGTCAGTAATAGAGGCACTCTGCTGATTGAATAGTGTCAGTTATACAGTCATTGTGCTGATTGAATAGTGTCAGTACCACAGTCACTCTGCTGATTGAATAGTGTCAGTAATACAGTCACTGTGCTGATTGAATTGTGTCAGTAATACAGTCACTCTGCTGATTGAATAGTGTCAGTAATACAGTCACTGTGCTGATTGAATAGTGTCAGTAATACAGTCGCTGTGCTGATTGAATAGTGTCAGTAATACAGTCACAATGCTGATTGAATAATGTCAGTAATACAGTCACAATGCTGATTGAATAGTGTCAGTAATACAGTCACTGCTGATTGAATAGTGTCAGTAATACAGTCACAATGCTGGTTGAATAATGTCAGTAATACAGTCCAGATGCTGATTGAATAGTGTCAGTAATACAGTCACAATGCTGATTGAATAATGTCAGTAATACAGTCACTGAGCGAATTGAATAGTGTCGGTAATACAGTCACAATGCTGATTGAATAGTGTCAGCAATACAGTCACAACGCTGATTGAATAATGTCAGTTATACATTCACAATGCTGATTGAATAGTGTCAGTAATACAGTCACAATGCTGATTGAATAGTGTCAGTAATACAGTCCAAATGCTGATTGAATAGTGTCAGTAATACAGTCACAATGCTGATTGAATAATGTCAGTAATACAGTCACTGAGCGAATTGAATAGTGTCGGTAATACAGTCACAATGCTGATTGAATAGTGTCAGCAATACAGTCACAATGCTGATTGAATAATGTCAGTAATACCGTCACAATGCGGATTGAATAGTGTCAGTAATACAGTCTCAATGCTGAATAAATACTGTCAGTAATACAGTCACAGTGCTGATTGAATAGTGTCAGTAATACAGTCACAATGCTGATTGAATAGTGTCAGTTATACAGTCATTATGCTGATTGAATTGTGTAAGTAATTAATTCACAATGCTGATTGAATAGTGCCAGTAATACTGTCACAGAGCTGATTGAATTGTGTCAATAAAAGAGTTACAATGCTGATTGAATAGTGTCAGTAATAGCCACAATGCTGTTTGAATAATGTTAGTATTACAGACACTGAGCTGATTGAGTAGTGCCAGTAATACAGTCTCAATGCTGATTGAATAGTGCCAGTAATACAGTCACTATGCTGATTGAATAGTGTCAGTAATACAGTCACAATGCTTATTGAATCGTGTCAGTAATACAGTCACAATGCTTATTGAATAGTGTCAGTAATACAGTCACAGTGCTGATTGAATAGTTTCAGTAATACAGTCACAATGCTGATTAAATAGTGTCAGTAATACAGTCACAATGCTGATTAAATAGTGTCAGTAATACAGTCACAGTGCTGATTGAATAGTGTCAGTAATACAGTCAAAATGCTGATTGAATAGTGTCAGTTATACAGTCATTGTGCTGATTGAATTGTGTAAGGAATACAGTCACAATGCTGATTGAATAGTGTCAGTAATACAGTCATTGTGCTGATTGAATAATGTCAGTAATTAATTCACAATGCTGATTGCATGGTGTCAGTAATAGTCACAATGCTGATTGAAAACTCTCAGTGATACAGTCACTGTGCTGATTGAATAATGTTAGTAATACAGTCACTGAGCGAATTGAATAGTGTCGGTAATACAGTCACAATGCTGATTGAATAGTGTCAGCAATACAGTCACAATGCTGATTGAATAATGTCAGTTATACATTCACAATGCTGATTGAATAGTGTCAGTAATACAGTCACAATGCGGATTGAATAGTGTCAGTAATACAGTCTCAATGCTGATTAAATAGTGTCAGTAATACAGTCAAAGTGCTGATGGAATAGTGTCAGTAATACAGTCACAATGCTGATTGAATAGTGTCAGTAATACAGTCACTGTGCTGATTGAATAGTGTCAGTAATACAGTCACAGTGCTGATTGAATCATGTTCGTAATACAGGCAATGCTGATTGAATAGTGTCAGTAATACAGTCACACTGCTGATTGAATAGTGTTAGTAATACAGTCCCAATGCTGATTAAATAGTGTCAGTAACACAGTCTCTCTGCTGATTGAATAGTGTCAGTAATACAGTCACAATCGTGATTGAATAGTGTCAGTAATACAGTCATTGTGCTGATTGAATAGTGTCTGTAATACAGTCACAATCGTGATTGAATAGTGTCAGTAATATAGTCATTGTGCTGATTGAATAGTGTCTGTAATTAATTCACAATGCTGATTGAATAGTGTCAGTAATACAGTCGCTGTGCTGATTGAATAGTGTCAGTAATACAGTCACAGTGCTGATTGTATAGTGTCAGTAATACAGTCACAATGCTGATTAAATAGTGCCAGTAATGCAGTCACAGTGCTGATTGAATAGTGTCAGTAATACAGTCACTGTGCTGATTGGATAGTGTCAGTAATACAGTCACAGTGCTGATTGAATAGTGCCAGTAATAGTCACAATGCTGATTAAATAGAGTCAGTAATACAGTCACAATGCTGATTAAATAGAGTCAGTAATACAGGCACAGTGCTGATTGAATAGTGTCAGTAATACAGTCACAATGCTGATTAAATAGTGTCAGTAATACAGTCACAGTGCTGATTGAATAGTGCCAGTAATAGTCACAATGCTGATTAAATAGAGTCAGTAATACAGTCACAGTGCTGATTAAATAGCGCCAGTAATACAGTCACAATGCTGATTAAATAGAGTCAGTAATACAGTCACAGTGCTGATTGAATAGTGTCAGTAATACAGTCACTGTGCTGATTGAATAGTGTCAGTTATACAGTCACTGTGCTGATTGAATAGTGCCAGTAATACAGTCACTGTGCTGATTGAATAGTGTCAGTAATAGAGGCACTCTGCTGATTGAATAGTGTCAGTTATACAGTCATTGTGCTGATTGAATAGTGTCAGTAACACAGTCACTCTGCTGATTGAATAGTGTCAGTAATACAGTCACTGTGCTGATTGAATTGTGTCAGTAATACAGTCACTCTGCTGATTGAATAGTGTCAGTAATACAGTCACTGTGCTGATTGAATTGTGTCAGTAATACAGTCACTCTGCTCATTGAATAGTGTCAGTAATACAGTCACTGTGCTGATTGAATAATGTCAGTAATACAGTCACTGTGCTGATTGATTAGTGTCAGTAATACAGTCAATCTGCTGATTGAATAGTGTCAGTTATACAGTCACTGCTGATTGAATAGTGTCAGTAATACAGTCACTGTGCTGATTGAATAGTGTCAGTAATACAGTCACTCTGCTGATTGAATATTGTCAGTAATACAGTCACTCTGCTGATTGAATATTGTCAGTTATACAGTCACTGTTGACTGAATAGTGTCAGTAATACAGTCACTGTGCTGATTGAATAGTGTCAGTAATACAGTCGCTGTGCTGATTGAATAGTGTCAGTAATACAGGCATTCTGCTGATTGATAAGTGTCAGTAATACAGTCACTGTGCTGATTGAATAGTGTCAGTAATACAGTCACTGCTGATTGAATAGTGCCAGTAATTAATTCACAATGCTGATTAAATAGTGTCAGTAATACAGTCACAGTGCTGATTGAATCATGTTCGTAATACAGTCAATGCTGATTGAATAGTGTCAGTAATACATTCACTGTGCTGATTGAATAGTGTCAGTAATACAGTCACCCTGCTGATTGAGTAGTGTCAGTAATACAGTCACTCTGCTGATTGAATAGTGTCAGTAATTAAGTCACTCTGCTGATTGAATAGTTTCAGTAATACAGTCACTGTGCTGATTGAATAGTGTCAGCAATTTCTTCACAATGCTGATTAAATAGTGTCAGTAATACAGTCAGTGCTGATTGAATAGTGTCAGAAAAACAGCCACAGCGCTGTTTGAATTGTGTCAGTAAAAGAGTTACAATGCTGATTAAATAGTATCAGTAATACGGTCACTGTGCTGATTGAATAGTGTCAGTAATACAGTCACTGTGCTGATTGAATAGTGTCAGTAGTACAATCACTGTGCTGATTGAATAGTGTCAGTAATACAGTCACTGTGCTGATTGAATAGTGTCAGTAGTACAATCACTGTGCTGATTGAATAGTGTCAGTAAAAGAGTTACAATGCTGATTGAATAGTGTCTGTTATACAGTCACTGTGCTGATTGAATAGTGTCAGCAATTAATTCACAATGCTGATTAAATAGTGTCAGTAATACAGTCAGTGCTGATTGAATAGTGTCAGTAAAACAGCCACAGTGCTGTTTGAATTGTGTCAGTAAAAGAGTTACAATGATGATTGAATAGTGCCAGTAATACAGTCACTGTGCTGATTGAATAGTGTCAGTAAAACAGTCACAGTGCGGATTGAATTGTGTCAGTAATACAGTCACAATGCTTATTGAATAGTGTCTGTAATATAGTCACTGTGCTGATTGAATAATGTCAGTTGTACATTCACAATGCTGATTAAATAGTGTCAGTTACACATTCACAATGCTGATTAAATAGTGGCAGTAATACAGTCACAGTGCTGATTGAATAGATTCAGTAATACAGTCACAATGCTGATTAAATAGTGTCAGTAATACAGTCACAATGCTGATTAAATAGTGTCAGTTATACATTCACAATGATGATTAAATAGTGTCAGTAATACAGTCACTCTGCTGATTGAATAGTGTCAGTAATACAGTCACAGTGCTGATTGAATAGTGTCAGTAATACAGTCACAATGCTTATTGAATAGTGTCAGTTATACATTCACAATGCTGATTAAATAGTGTCAGTATTACAGTCACAGTGCTGATTGAATAGTGTCAGTAATACAGTCAAAATGCTGATTGAATAGTGTCAGTTATACAGTCATTGTGCTGATTGAATTGTGTAAGGAATACAGTCACAATGCTGATTGAATAGTGTCAGTAATACAGTCATTGTGCTGATTGAATAATGTCAGTAATTAATTCACAATGCTGATTGCATGGTGTCAGTAATAGTCACAATGCTGATTGAAAACTGTCAGTGATACAGTCACTGTGCTGATTGAATAATGTTAGTAATACAGTCACTGAGCGAATTGAACAGTGTCGGTAATACAGTCACAATGCTGATTGAATAGTGTCAGCAATACAGTCACAATGCTGATTGAATAATGTCAGTTATACATTCACAATGCTGATTGAATAGTGTCAGTAATACAGTCACAATGCGGATTGAATAGTGTCAGTAATACAGTCTCAATGCTGACTAAATAGTGTCAGTAATACAGTCACAGTGCTGATGGAATAGTGTCAGTAATACAGTCACAATGCTGATTGAATAGTGTCAGTAATACAGTCACTGTGCTGATTGAATAGTGTCAGTAATACAGTCACAGTGCTGATTGAATCATGTTCATAATACAGGCAATGCTCATTGAATAGTGTCAGTAATACAGTCACACTGCTGATTGAATAGTGTTAGTAATAAAGTCCCAATGCTGATTAAATAGTGTCAGTAACACAGTCACTCTGTTGATTGAATAGTGTCAGTAATACAGTCACAATCGTGATTGAATAGTGTCAGTAATACAGTCATTGTGCTGATTGAATAGTGTCTGTAATACAGTCACAATCGTGATTGAATAGTGTCAGTAATACAGTCATTGTGCTGATTGAATAGTGTCTGTAATTAATTCACAATGCTGATTGAATAGTGTCAGTAATACAGTCGCTGTGCTGATTGAATAGTGTCAGTAATACAGTCACCGTGCTGATTGAATAGTGTCAGTAATACAGTCACAATGCTGATTAAATAGTGCCAGCAATGCAGTCACAGTGCTGATTGAATAGTGTCAGTAATACAGTCACTGTGCTGATTGGATAGTGTCAGTAATACAGTCACAGTGCTGATTGAATATTGCCAATAATAGTCACAATGCTGATTAAATAGAGTCAGTAATACAGTCACAATGCTGATTAAATAGAGTCAGTAATACAGTCACAGTGCTGATTGAATAGTGTCAGTAATACAGTCACAATGCTGATTAAATAGTGTCAGTAATACAGTCACAGTGCTAATTGAATAATGCCAGTAATAGTCACAATGCTGATTAAATAGAGTCAGTAATACAGTCACAGTGCTGATTAAATAGCGCCAGTAATACAGTCACAATGCTGATTAAATAGAGTCAGTAATACAGTCACAGTGCTGATTGAATAGTGTCAGTAATACAGTCACTGTGCTGATTGAATAGTGTCAGTTATACAGTCACTCTGCTGATTGAATAGTGCCAGTAATACAGTCACTGTGCTGATTGAATAGTGTCAGTAATAGAGGCACTCTGCTGATTGAATAGTGTCAGTTATACAGTCATTGTGCTGATTGAATAGTGTCAGTAACACAGTCACTCTGCTGATTGAATAGTGTCAGTAATACAGTCACTGTGCTGATTGAATTGTGTCAGTAATACAGTCACTCTGCTGATTGAATAGTGTCAGTAATACAGTCACTGTGCTGATTGATTAGTGTCAGTAATACAGTCAATCTGCTGATTGAATAGTGTCAGTTATACAGTCACTGCTGATTGAATAGTGTCAGTAATACAGTCACTGTGCTGATTGAATAGTGTCAGTAATACAGTCACTCTGCTGATTGAATATTGTCAGTAATACAGTCACAGTGCTGATTGAATATTGTCAGTTATACAGTCACTGCTGATTGAATAGTGTCAGTAATACAGTCACCGTGCTGATTGAATAGTGTCAGTAATACAGTCGCTGTGCTGATTGAATAGTGTCAGTAATTCAGGCATTCTGCTGATTGAATAGTGTCAGTAATACAGTCACTGTGCTGATTGAATAGTGTCAGTAATACAGTCACAGTGCTGATTGAATCATGTTCGTAATACAGTCAATGCTGATTGAATAGTGTCAGTAATACAGTCACTGTGCTGATTGAATAGTGTCAGTAATACAGTCACTCTGCTGATTGAGTAGTGTCAGTAATACAGTCACTCTGCTGATTGAATAGTGTCAGTAATTAAGTCACTCTGCTGATTGAATAGTTTCAGCAATACAGTCACTGTGCTGATTAAATAGTGTCAGCGTTTTCTTCACAATGCTGATTAAATAGTGTCAGTAATACAGTCAGTGCTGATTGAATAGTGTCAAAAAAACAGCCACAGCGCTGTTTGAATTGTGTCAGTAAAAGAGTTACAATGCTGATTAAATAGTATCAGTAATATAGTCACTGTGCTGATTGAATAGTGTCAGTAATACAGTCACTGTGCTGATTGAATAGTGTCAGTAGTACAATCACTGTGCTGATTGAATAGTGTCAGTAAAAGAGTTACAATGCTGATTGAATAGTGTCAGTTATACAGTCACTGTGCTGATTGAATAGTGTCAGTAATACAGTCACTGTGCTGATTGAATAATGTCAATAATACAGTCACAATGCTGATTAAATAGTGCCAGTAATACAGTCACTGTGCTGATTGAATAGTGTCAGTAATACAGTCACTGTGCTGATTGAATAGTGTCAGTAATACAGTCGCTGTGCTGATTGAATAGTGTCAGTAATACAGGCATTCTGCTGATTGAATAGTGTCAGTAATACAGTCACTGTGCTGATTGAATAGTGTCAGTAATACAGTCACAGTGCTGATTGAATCATGTTCGTAATACAGTCAATGCTGATTGAATAGTGTCAGTAATACAGTCACTGTGCTGATTGAATAGTGTCAGTAATTAAGTCACTCTGCTGATTGAATAGTTTCAGTAATACAGTCACTGTGCTGATTGAATAGTGTCAGCATTTTCTTCACAATGCTGATTAAATAGTGTCAGTAATACAGTCAGTGCTGATTGAATAGTGTCAGAAAAACAGCCACAGCGCTGTTTGAATTGTGTCAGTAAAAGAGTTACAATGCTGATTAAATAGTATCAGTAATACAGACACTGTGCTGATTGAATAGTGTCAGTAATACAGTCACTGTGCTGATTGAATAGTGTCAGTAGTACAATCACTGTGCTGATTGAATAGTGTCAGTAAAAGAGTTACAATGCTGATTGAATAGTGTCAGTTATACAGTCACTGTGCTGATTGAATAGTGTCAGTAATACAGTCACTGTGCTGATTGAATAATGTCAATAATACAGTCACAATGCTGATTAAATAGTGTCAGTAATACAGTCACTGTGCTGTTTGAATTGTGTCAGTAAAAGAGTTACAATGCTGATTGAATAGTGCCAGTAATACAGTCACTGTGCTGATTGAATAGTGTCAGTAAAACAGTCACTGTGCTGATTGAATTGTGTCAGTAATACAGTCACTGTGCTGATTGAATAGTGTCAGTAAAACAGTCACAGTGCGGATTGAATAGTGTCAGTAATACAATCACAATGCTGATTGAATAGTGTCAGTAATACAGTCACTGCTGATTGAATACTGTCAGTAATACAGTCACTATGCTGATTGAATAGTTTCAGCAGCACAGTCACAGTGCTGTTGAATAGTGTCAGGAATACAGTCCCAAAGCTGATTGACTAGTATCATTAATACACTCACAATTCTGATTGAATAGCATTAGAAATACAGCCACAATGCTGATTGAATCGTATTGGTAATAATAATAATCTTTATTAGTGTCACAAGTAGGTTTACATTAACACTGCAATGAAGTTACTGTGAAAATTCCCTAGTCGTCATCATCCAGCGCCTGTTCGGGTACACAGAGGGAGAATTCAATATGTCCAATTCATCTAACAAGCACGTCTTTCAGAACTTGTTGGAGGAGACCGGAGCACCCGAAGGATACCCACGCAGACATGGGGAGAACGTGCAGACTCCGTACAGACAGTGACCTATGCGGGAATCGAACCTGGGACCTTGCCGATGTGAAACACAGTGCTAACCACTGTGTACCATGCCAAGGCTGATCAAATAGAGTCAGAAATACAGCCACAATACTGATTGAATTGTGTCAATATTACAGACATTGTGCTGATTGAATAGAGTCCGGAGTACAGTCACAATGCTGATTGAATAGTGTTGGTAATAAAGTCACCATTGTGATTGATTGAATTGTGTTAGGAATACAGTCACAATGCAGATTGAATAGAGTCAGTAATACAGTCATAGTTCTGATTCAATAGTGCCAGGAATGGGGCAGCACGGAGGTGCAGCGGTTAGCACTGCTGTCTTGTGACGCCAAGGACCCAGCTTCAATACAGGCCTTGGGTTGCAGTCCGCGTGGTGTTTGCTCATTCCCCCCATGTGTATATGGGTCTCATCCCCACCAACTAAAGACGTGCAGGTTAGGTAGATTAGCTGCGTTAAATTGTCCCTCATATGGAAAAATTTTTACAAATAAAAGTGCCAGGAATACAGTCAAAGTGCTGATTCAATAGTGTCATAAATACAGTCATAATGCTGATTGAATAGAGTCAATAATGCAGTCACAGTGCTGATTGAATAGAGTCAGTAATACAGTCACTGCACTGATTGATAGAGTCAATAATACAGTCATAATGCTGATTGAATAGTGTCTAATACAGTTACAATGCTGATTGAATAGAGTCGGTAATAGTCACAGTGCTGAATGAATACTGTCAGTAATACAGTCACAGCGTTGATTGAATAGTGTTAGTAATACAGTCACAATTCGTATTGAAAAGTGTGAGTAATACAATTACAATGCTAATTGAATAGTACCAGGTATACAGTCACTGTGCTGATTGACAGAGTCAGTGATATAGTCACAGTGCTGATTGAATAGTGTTGGTAATAAAGTCACAATTGTGATAGAATAGTGTTAGGAACACAGTCACAATGCTGATTGAATAGATTCAGAAATAGTCATAATGCTGATTGAATAGTGTCAGAAATACATCCATAATGCTGATTGAATATGCCAGTAATACAGAACAATGCAGATTGAATGGAGTCAGCAATACAGTCACAATACTGATTGGAGTAAGCAATACAGTCACAATGCTGATTGAATAGTGTCAAGTAATACAGTCACAATGCTGATTGAATAGAGTCAGAAATACAGTCACAATACTGATTGGAGTAAGCAATACAATCACAATGCTGATTGAATAGTGTCAAGTAATACAGTCACAATGCTGATTGAATAGAGTCAGAAATACAGTCACAATACTGATTGGAGTAAGCAATACAGTCACAATGCTGATTGAGTAGAGTCAGAAATACAGTCACAATACTGATTGGAGTAAGCAATACAGTCACAATGCTGATTGAATAGTGTCGGTAATGCAGTCACAATGCTGATTGAATAGAGTCAGAAATACAGGCCCAATACTGATTGAATAGAGTCAGTAAAACAGTCACAATGCTGATTGAATAGAGTCAGTAAAACAGTCACAATACTGATTGAATAGAGTCAGTAAAACAGTCACAATGCTGATTGAATAGTGTCAGGAATACAGGCACAGTTCTGGCAGAATAGTGTCAGAATGCTTTTTGTAAAATGAATTTACAGTACCCAATTCATTTTTTCCAATTAGAGGGCAATTTCGCATGGCCAATTCACCTACCCTGCACATCTTTGGGTTGTGGGGACTAACTCCATGCAAACACGGGGGGGGGGGGATGTGCAAACTCCACACGGACAGTGACCCAGACCCAGCATGTCACAATGCTAATTGAATTGTGTCAGTAATACAGTCACAATGCTGATTGAATGGAGTTAGGAATACACTCACAATGCTGCTTGAATAGCATCAGAAATACAGTCACAGTGCAGATTGAATTGTGTCAGGTATACAGTCCCAATGTTGATTCAATAGCATCAGAAATATAGTCTCAATGATGATTGTATAGCATCAGGAATACAGTCACAATGCTGATTGAATAGAGTCAGTGATATAGTCACAATGCTGATTGGATGGAGTCAGCAATACTGTCACAATGCTGATTCACTGGTGTCAGTAATAAAGTCACAGTGTTGATTGAATAGTGTCAGTGATACAGTCACAGCGGTGATTGAATAGTGTCAGTAATACAGTCACAATGCTGGTTGAATAGTGTCAGTGATACAGTCACAATGGTGTTGGACTAATGTGAGGAATTGAGGAATGCAGTCACTCTACAGTCTGAATGCAATTGGTAATACAGTCACAATGCTGATTGAATAGTGTCAAATACTGTTGCAGTGTTTATTATAATCAATGGTTTTAAGTGTGATTTAACCATGTCATAATGAATGGATATGTAATTGTTCCATTAATTGTTAAATTAGTGACCTATGAGATGTAATATCTGGTGAAAAGCTTTTAACATTTTTGTTATTCATTACCAGTTGCCAGGCACATTCAGTGGTGTTGCGCATTATTGAAGAATGGCTGCTTGCAATTTATTTAAGGCCTTCCTCCTAAAGCAGGTCTTTGACCCAGTGTTTGGTAACAATCCTCCCCGTCTCATACCTACTTCTTATTCTGCCCATCTGGGTTTTGTTTTAATGCGGTCACACGTCATGCCTTTTCACTCCCTGATCATTATTGCAAAACTGTTGCAGTGTTTAGTAATGGCGCAAGAGCCAACACTCTCTTATATTGTTCAACAGTAAAGAAACTCCCTGACTGCAGTGTCAACAGCAGATACATATACATTGCGGTGAAAAGTGACAGTGCGATGTATGTTGACAAAGGGCAAGCGATTCGTAAGAGGCAATTTCACAGTGTTTCTCAACTTTGTGCCAGTTTTTTTAGTTGTCAGTTCTGATGCGTAGAGTGACATCGAGATATTCCTTGAAGAGAGAGTTGCACTGTTTGCAGACACAGCAAGGAAAGCTCAATCAGTGATGCT
This sequence comes from Scyliorhinus torazame, assembly GCF_047496885.1. NCBI lineage: Eukaryota > Metazoa > Chordata > Chondrichthyes > Carcharhiniformes > Scyliorhinidae > Scyliorhinus > Scyliorhinus torazame. The sequence goes on from NC_092708.1 coordinate 384,295,235, forward strand.
TGCACATTACGTCGCGAGGAAGATAAAGCTGCAATGCTGAAGTGCTATTAAATGTACCAAAAAAAACCTCATATTAGTTGCACCCGAGGCAAATGTAGTGTGGTAATGCCACCCAATTAACATCTTTTACCGGATTAAAATGCAGTCTGCTGCTGTATTTGATTAATTGGACCTTTTGCATCATCTTCAGCAGTATCAAAGGCCTTGGGAATAACCCCTAACCAACATATTCTTTCCTCCCTACCCCACACCAAATATATTTTAGGTGCAGCCTTCCTGAATGAAATGGTTTAGTGATGATAAATGCTGAGAGTGAGGATCTTCAGTTCTAACTCTCGGCTACCCATTCAATTACGTTAAGATGAAGAGGCAACATTGAAATGATTCTGCTACCTGACTGAAGTGATATTCAGATTCTCCCCCATGAAGAAGAGAAAGTAGTTGAGCATCTTGTTTGCGTAAACTTGCTTCCTATGTTGACGGAGAAGGTACCTTCATTAAAAAGGTTCAATCCCTGTGCTATGAGCTTAACCTGGCCACAGTCCCTGTCCCGGTAATTTTGTCCAGTCCTACAGCCCCCTCCACCCCCCCTCCCCCCCCCACCCCAAATCTCTGCGCTCCTCCAATCCTGGATTCCTAGGCGTTCCCAATTTTATTTGCTCCACCACTGCTGGTCGTGCCTTTACCTGCAGACACCCAAACCTCTGGAATTCCATCCTGAAACTTCTCCCCCATCTACCACTCTCTCTCCCTTTCTTAGTTTCAAATGCTCCTACCTGTCCCGGTAACCCGTTGTATGGCAGAGTATAGAATTTTATTTGCTGATGCTGCAGCGAAGGTTACTACCTTTAAGTAAAGGCACCACAAAAATGCAAGATTTTGTTGTTGTACGTTGGAGAGACAGACAGTGAGGACTGAATAAGTGTGGACCCCTACTTTATCTATGTCTGAATACACTACTCCCCTGCCCTGTAATTAAAATCTTCTTATTTTTGGAAGGTAAATCAATTTCCTGTTTTGTTGGTGACTATTTTAATTGATAAATATAGGCTGACAGATTTGAATTCTTCAGGTTCCAATTTTGCCTTGTCACTTTTAAAACATAATTAAGGTTTCTGGATCTTGCATCAACAAAATGGAGATGCTTCACAATCCCATCAGGAATTCAGCAGGAGCTTCACCGCCTCTTGCTGCTCATCAACTTCTTCCTCACCCTCAGCTTCTTCCTCACCCTCAGCCTCTTCCTCACCCTCAGCCTCTTCCTCACCCTCAGCCTCTTCCTCACCCTCAGCCTCTTCCTCACCCCCAGCCTCTTCCTCACCCTCAGCCTCTCCCTCACCCCCAGCCTCTTCCTCACCCTCAGCCTCTTCCTCACCCTCAGCCTCTTCCTCACCCTCAGCCCCTTCCTCACCCTCACCCTCAGCCTCTTCCTCACCCCCAGCCTTTTCCTCACCCTCACCCTCAGCCTCTTCCTCACCCTCAGCCTCTTCCTCACCCTCAGCCTCTTCCTCACCCTCAGCCTCTTCCTCACCCTCATCCTCACCCCCAGCCTCTTCCTCACCCTCAGCCTCTTCCTCACCCTCAGCCTCTTCCTCACCCTCAGCCTCTCCCTCACCCTCAGCCTCACCCTCAGCCTCAGCCTCTCCCTCAGCCTCAGCCTCTTCCTCACCCTCAGCCTCTTCCTCACCCTCAGCTCCTTCCTCACCCTCAGCCTCTTCCTCACCCTCAGCCTCTTCTTCACCCCCAGCCTCTTCCTCACCCTCAGCCTCTTCCTCACCCTCAGCCTCTTCCTCACCCTCAGCTTGAGATTGAGCTCCATTGACGTCAATGAAACAAAATGTCAGCGGGGAAAGTTTAACAGGCGGTCTGTTTGACACCAGCTTTTGAGCACTGCCACCCAATTCCTCCACTGATATGCTTATTGTCAACTGCATCTTGAAATGTGTTCAGCACTGACATCTCAGCACTTCGTACATACACACGCGAATGCGCGGGTGTTTTATGAGAGAACTTGCGTGCCTGCATTGTGAAGAAGAACAACAAGCTTCCTGGGCGAGAATAGTTGAGCAGTGAGAACGGAACCTCTCGAGGGAGCCTGCTGGGTGCAACAAACGCTTGTATCATCCAGAATTTAAGATGCTGAAGTATACGCTGTTGATAGCTGTGCCACGTCTAAAAATCAATTATCCTCTGTGTCACAGGCTCTGGAAAGGAGAAAAGACCGATTTTGAGGTTAAATTGGCCGTTTGTCGGAATGGTGTCAGGGATGTGGGATATCAATTCAGCGGGGAGATGCGAAAGGCTGATAATGTTCTCCTTGGGGCAGTGAAGGTTAAGGGGAGACTTGATAGAGGAATTCAAAATGATGAATAGTTTGGAGAGGAGAAACTGATTTCACTGGCAAGACATTCGATAGCCGCAGGACGCAGAATTAAGGGGATTGGCAAAAAGAGGTAGACGCGAGGTAAGGAGATGACTTGTTTTTTTGACGCACCCGAGCTGCTATAGCGCAGGCCTGAAATAGCAGTGCAGAATGAGGCCATTTGGCCCATCAGGTCTGCTCCGACCCTCTGAAAGAGCGCCCTACCCCCCTGTAACCCCACCTTACCTTTTGGACACGAAGGGACCATCCACCTAACCTGCACATCTTTGGACTGTGGGTGGAAACTGGAGCAGACACAGGGAGAAAGTGCAGACTCCGCACAGCAAACTCATCTGAGGCTGGTACTGAACCCAGGTCCCTGGCGCTGTGAGACAACAATGCTAACCACTGTGCTACCATATCGCAGTGGAAGCAGATTCAGTAGGAAGCTCCAAAAAGGAATCTGATAAATAAAGATGGAAATACTTTATAAAATATTACAAAACATATATAGCAGTGTCACCAGCCATTTGATGTAGGTCCTTGCCAGTGTCTCCTACCTTTATTTCATTTAATGCCAGCGTATCCCCAAACCCAGAAGGGTAACTTGGAACACCGGTTCTTAGTGGTGTATATTTGCAATTAGAGATAATGTGAGAAAAGAAATGCAAACCAGGGACGAATAGACTAGTCATTTTGTGATCAATTAATACAGAATATTTATTAACTTAAAAAGAAAAATACACAACAAGGAGGACTATAAATACCTACAACAGTACACGTAATTACACTGGTGGCTATACACACATAAGAAGTTACCCCTTTGTTCTCAACTACCTACGTTTCCTGAACTCTGAGACTCCCCTCATATTAAACATCCCATATTATATAAATCTATGAGCTATATCCAGAAGATAATGACCATAAACAGGTTATTAGTCCATGTTTGGAAAAAACATCTTCGGTTTCAGCGAAGATGTAATCTTCTCGGTTCGAGTTTTGGATTTTAACCAGCTGCCATTTTAGCAGTAACTTATTTTCAGGGAAGGCCGTTTTCTGATTGGCGGGAGCACGAGGAGGCGAGGCTTCCTCCGAGATGGGGACAGAAGGTTCATCCTCAACCGACTGACAGATGAACCCAATGACCATTATAACCAGTTTGGGGCGATCGGGCCTAGTGGGGACAGGCCAGATCCCCCCCCCCCCCCCACCCCACCCCACCCGGCTTTTCAGCACTTCCCTGCGTAGAGTTCTGGCCATGGAAACAAAGGCCTCCTTCCCTTTCAGTTATTGTACTACGGATTTTTCATTCTTTCCCATTGATGTTACCCACCCTGTAGATCCGTTTTTTAGCATACAAGTGACAAATTCCTTACCCATATACTTTGAAATTACCTATTCTACATCCCATAGTTTTCCCCAGGTCACAGAGGTGAACACTTTCTTTTCTCACTGATATGCCAATTCAGAGAGCTGCCCTTATCAATTCCCCTTTTTACTTTATCCCAATTTCATTTTTTAATCTTAATTTTCCCGAATCCTTAGCCGCAACCGAGAGCCGAAAAGGGGTACAAAAAATAATGCTTGCTGTTGTTCTACCTTGGCGCATACCCCGGTAAGAATCGACCCAGGGGTCGGCCAAATACACTGCGTTTCGCAATTGGCAGGCGTCCTCCTACTTCAGCACACTTGGAGTTGGCGGGTATCACGGCCGTGTGTGGGAAGTCGATAGAAGGGGCTCCAGTGCTCCTTTAATGAAAGGACAGCTGGTACAAAGAATAGGGAACTGGGAACAGAGTCAAAGACTGTTTAGAATTTGCATCTGGGCCAGTTGATATTGTTCAGTGGCGCCTTTGGGGAGCGACGCCACTGTGTTATAAATCACTGGCCCGGCTTCGGCTGGTCTACAGTGGCCAAGGTTCGGGTTGGGAAAGGATGTCGAGTCCTTGGGGACGCTGAGGAGGAGGCTTACTGGCATTCGGATGAATGATTTTGGTTACGTGGAGAGAAGCTGGGATTGTTCTCCTTGGCGGAGAGGAGGCCAAACGGAGATTTAAAATAAGCATTCAAAATTAAGAAGAACTTGACGGCCCAAATAAGGAGAAATTGTTTCCATGGACACGAGGATGGGATAGGGCACAACATTTGAGATCAGACCCAATGAGGAGAATTTTATCTTGCATTGATTTAAATTGGCTGAACCGGTCGGGGGAAGTGGGTGCACTAATATCTTGCGTGAGGGAATTACATAAATACCTCGAAAGGAAACATTTGCAAAGTTATGGGGAAGGTTCATCGGGAGTGGGACAAATTGGATGTAAGCTCTTTCAAAGAGCTAGCATACATATAATGGGCCAAATGGTCTCCTTCTGTGTTACATGATGAACACATCTTTGTTGAAATGTTTTTGAAGGTGAGGCATACCTTGGGCAGGATATTTTGGATGGCGAAGAATTGTTGGGGAAAGCAGCTCTTTAATGCGCCATGGAGCATTGATTAGCTATAGACGGGACTCCTGTCCCCTCACTCAGGCTGAAGTGATGCCTCGGAGCTGCTGGCCCCAATCTGACTGGCCGACATCTCTGGACTCCCAGCAGTGCCAGGGGCAGCAATAGCCTCAACTGGGACTACAAGCGGTCCCCGGATTCTCCGTTCCGGAGTCCAGTGGCAGAACAGTGCAGTGTTTCTCATGATGGAGAGGTGAGACTGGGGGGGGGTTAGGTGTGGAGGGTGAGAAGAGGGGTCTAGGGATGGAGGGGCCAGAGGAGGAGGATGCTCTTGTGGGGAAATAACGAGGAGGCGGGGGGGGGGTACACAATGAGGAAAGGGAGTCCTAGAGGGAGGTGCTCCCCCACCCCAAACTTCGCTTCCCGTCCCCTTCCCCCTTTCCCTTGAAGTCCTCCCACCAGCCCCAAAATTGAGGCAGGATAGGAAGCGGGCAGAGAGGCCTCAATTGTACCACCTGATCAAGGAGCTGCGCTCCGAAAGCTAGTGATTCCAAACAAACCTGTTGGACTTTAACCCGGTGTTGTAAGACCTCTGACTGTGCCCACCCCAGTCCAACGGCGGCATCGCCACATCATGGGTTACATGATGAACAAATTGCCCATTCGGTATGTTTTTAAGCGCTCCCAACGTTTTGTTTTCTGTGATATGCTTGATGGATAATTCTCATTAAGTAGCAGGCACGGAGCCAATTGAACTCCTCTGGCCTCTCCCGTCCTCTCCTGCAGCCCAAACCGCCTTCGTTGTTGGGACTGCCGCTGTGTCGATGGGCCTGTGTGTGCTCTTCTTTCCAGCCACTCACCCCTCCCCCTTCTGGATTTGCAACTCTCGAGAGCACCAACTAAACGGCAGGCATGAAAGCGGCATGTTTCATTCCAGCGAGCACCAACAGGGCTGGGTCTCTGGAGAGTAAACATGCCTATGTCCTTAACGGATCTGCAATCCATCCTTGTTTCAGCCAGGCTAATTACCTTCTTATAAAGGAGCGGTGCATCTCCGAGCATCTTGATGGATTAACTCCACACCTCTGTGTAGTTGAGCCTGGGACAGTGTGTCTCAGTAAATTAGATTAAATGGAAGTTGTCTAGTTCCTTAAAAATAGAAAATGCCCTCGCTTTAATATGGAACTTAAGAGACTTGCAGTTTAGGTTTAGGTTATTTGGATGGGATTTTATGTCCTTTTCCTGTTGAATTTTCTTCTCTCTACTTTTGTGAGGGCTTCTTGCTCTGGGTTCCAAAAAATACTGAGTCATCTTCAAAATGGCTGTTGAAGTGCTGGTGTCTACAGGCCATAGTAGTCAAGTCGGATACCTGTCAGCAGCGGCTAAATGTGCCGCAGTGATGCCACCGCGTCGGGACGTTTCGATACTATTCCAGAAACTGGAGCGAAGAAATCCAGGCGGATCCACCTGCTGCAGTACCGAGGGAATGCTGGAGTAATGGAGGTGCCATCTTTCAGATGGGATATTAGGTGCCAACCAACTAGTTATGACCTGGCATCTGTGGGGGGTATTTTACCATGGGAGAAGGGACCAGATGTCAAGGTTGCCAGGTGAACCCTGGCAGTCTTGTTGGGGGCTGTTGGCAAACCCCTATTGTTTGGGCACCCACTTACCTCCTTAACCTGTCCAGTGCTGATCGTTGCTCCTGGAGAATTGCCAGCCACTTGATTGGCGGGAGCACGAGGAGGCGGGGCACAAGGTTCAACCTCAACCGATTGACAGATTAACCAATGACCATAAAATCAGCTCGGGGCGATCGGGCTTAGTGGGGACAGGCCAGCCCCACCCCCCGGCTTTTCAGAGTTGTGGCCATGGAAATAAAGGTCCTCCTGCCCTCTCGGGAATAGGGATGGTTCCGTGGCATTATTCCGAAGTAGGGCAGCGGATTATTATTATGATTCCTCGAGTGCTGGATATTGTTTCTCACGAAAGTAATTTACACAGTACCCTTCATAGCCCCAGGATGTCCTAAAGCATTTTACAGCACATCTTGAAGGTGTGGCCACTGCTGTGATGTGGCAGTCAATCTGTGCACAGCAAGCTCCCACAAACATCAATGTGATCATGACCAGATAGTCTCCGACTTTGTTCTTGATGGTGATGGTTGATGAGATGGAGAGCTTCTCAGTCTTTTTCAACCTGCTTGCCAATGGCCACCTTGTGTGCCACATACCTGGACAGTAATTTATTACCTGGAATATTTTGATGCATTTTATCGTGACAGTGTGGTTTTATTATCAGGCATTCACAAATGTTGTCTTCAGCTCTGGTTTGATGGTGGATTCTGAAGCTGATTTTCAGACTAACCCTGCTGGCAATTGACACTCGGCCCAGCTTACTGCTCCATTGAAGTCAATCGAGTCCGGGCCCAGTGTTCGAGAAGCCACGTCGGAGGGATGTACTCCTCGTTCTACCCAGAGGAGCCAATTAAGAAATTGCGAGATTCAGTCTGCCACAGAGCTAAGTAGAATGTGGAAGTGATGAGCGGGATTGAAGCCGTTTTCAAAGAAGATTCAGAGATTGTAGGGAAAAAACATGGGCGGGATTCTCCGAGCCTCCACACCGCAATCACGCTCGGCGCAGGGGCAGAGAATGAGGCGTCAGACCTGCGATTCTCCGGGGACTGGAAAATCGCCACCAGTCGTTGCGTGCGCGCGGTCAACGCGGTGCCGGTCCGGGGCCATTGAAAGAGGCCCCCGCGGCGATTCTCCACCGACAACTGGCCGAGTTCCCACCGGCATTTTCACTCACCGGCGGGCGCTCTGAGTGGCGGCTGCGGACTCAGTCCGTGGCTGCCCTGGTGGTGGGGGGATCCGTGACCGGCAGCGGGAGGGGGGCCTCCAGGACGGCCAGGCTCGTGATTGCGATCGGGGGCCACCGATCAGCGGGCACACGCGATCTGGGGGGGGGGGGGGCTATATTTACAGGGCCGGCCCGCCGTGTGGGAAGTGCAGGTCCCCGTATCGGTCGCCAGAGCTGTGAGGAGCACTCCGGGGCCCTGCTAGCACCCTTCAAGACGGAGAATAACTCTGGACTTTCTCCAGAAAAGTCCAGAGTGATTTGCGCCCGTTCTCTAGCGGGCATGGGGACATAGCCCCATTATCAGAGAATTCCACCCAAACTCTCGACCTTGCTTGTAGCCCGAGTGCGGTATGGCGGTGTGGTTGTCTGGCAGGGGGAATCGAGGGGGAAATCTCTGCTGGCTGGGGTCATACCCAGCACAAAGGAAGATGGTCATGGTTGTTGGCAGTCAGTCATCTCAGTCCCGGGACATCACTGCCGGGGTTCCTCAGGGTAGACGGGTAACGAATTCTGGCCTAGCCCACATCCCGTAAAATGGAACGGAATTTAAAAAAATAGGCAAGTTAGTTTGACCGTGAGCAGTGTTCCGAGTTGGGGTTGCAATAATCTGGCTTTAGTTGCACAAAAGGGAGCGCAGATACCTATGTTTTCCAATTCTAGCATTTTACTGGTTTTTCTCATTCTGGGCGTGGGCGCGATAGGTCTTGCGTCCCCTCCTTCTGCGGAGTATAATCCTATTAGAAAAGGCGAATAGAATAAGCCAGAGCTTCAGCTTTCTCGGGGAAATGAAAAAAATGGAGATGGAATTGCTTATTTGAAAAAAAATAATAATTTGCAATGCCCCTAGCAAGCTACTGATATATTCAAAATTTTCCTTTGGGTTTAACAAACTGCTCTGTAACTAGAAGATCACTGGGAATGTGGACAGGTTTTCTTTAGGCTCTAACTCAGTTTATTTCATCATTGAATGCAATAAAATTCCATTGACAGCTAATCTTCTGCAGCGCTGCATCAGGCATCGGGTGTTTAAAGGGCATCTAGTGGTGCGATTGATACTGGTGAGGTACTTATGCATTTGCCAAATGTGGAATATTTTACTATTATCTGAGAACACGATAGGGGGTTCAGACTTGGGAAAGTGCGGGGTAGTGTGGGCAAGGGACAGGGAGTGGAACAATCCTGTGGACATTTGCACACAATGTTGGGTTTACAGCACTGACTGAGTCTAATTGAACCTCCTTCTCCCACCCAATCTTCATCCACCCTATCAGGAGCATAGCACATAAGGACACAGAACGTAGGAGCAGGAATAGGCCCTGCAACCCTTCCAGACTGCGCCACCATTCAATAAGACCTGGCCGTGTCTCAATTCCACATTGCCACCTGCTCCCACCATAGCCCCTGGCCTGCCTGTCTCTCAGGAATCCATCTAACTTTGCCTTGAATACATTCGATGAGCCGACTTCCATTGCTCTCGGACGAAGAGGATTGCACGGGCCTCTGAAAGAAACGATTCCTCCTCATCTCCGTCTCAAATGGTAGACCTCATTCCTAAACTGTTCCCCCCCGGTTCTAGCCTCTCCTGCAAGTGGAAACATCCTCCTGGAATCCACCCTGTCAAATCCCCTGAGGATTTGAGATCTTTCAATAAGATCACCTCTCATTCTTTCAAACGCCAATGGGTATAGGCCCAACCGGTTCAACCTTTCTTCATATATTATGCAGCATCAGCCGATTGTCCTCTTCTTTGTTCCTTGTATTTATCTAGCCTTCCCTTCCATGTTTCTATGGCATTCACCTCAATCTCTCCCTGTTGTGGTAAATTCCACATTCCCACCACTCTCTGGGTAAAGAGGTTTCTTCTGAATTTCCCATTGGATTTATCAGCAACCATCTCATGTCAATGTCCTGTAGTTCCAGGTGCTCCCTGAAAGCAAAAAAAACATATTCCTTATGTTCAGCTTATCAATCCCCTTCATAATTTTAAGGACCTCTATCAGGTCCTCTGTACTCTGGGATAACACAGGCTGCAACTGGATGTAGCTTTAACCAAAAGATACTCCAGACCTTGAAGTTAGTTCAATCTGATTTATTGAACCAGTAGCACAGTTAGCACAGTTCTCTATGAGTTCGACTCTCTGCTAACTGAAGTGTAGTTACTCTGTCTGACTGAACCAGACTAGCTCTTAGCCACGTGCTGGGGGTGTGTTACTGTACATACACCCTGACTCACTCTGTATATGTTCATCAGTGGAAAGAGGCGGAGTGGGAGTGCCTCGTGCCTTTTACAGTGAGATACCACCCCTGAGTGTCCTGCCTGCTCATTGGTCATGTCCTGTTCTCTGTGTTCATTAGCTGCTTGTCTGTGCCTGTCTGTATATCATTATCTGCATGTCTGCATATCATGACAGTCACCCCCACCTCCGCCTCCCACCCGTCACCTTCCCTGGAGAAACGAGCTTCAGCCTGTTCAGCTTTTCCTGACAGATTCTGACATCACCCTTGGGAATGTTGAACCTTCTCCAGCGTTCCTTTGATCATTTTGCAATATGGAGACTAGGGGAAAGAAAGAAATGTGCACTTTGAGCACAAGTGCTCCCTAGACCGTGGTTCCTTTTGAAGTTTGACTTTTGGAAGCGATGCAATTCATACATTTGAACGGCAATGGAGGCGGCTGGGAACGACCCCGACTGTCAGCCCTGGAGCCCACACCGCTGGAAGTGGCTGAACTGATTTTACCCGTATGATTGGTGTCAATGTAACTATCTTCCACCCTGTGTTTGGTGAGAGGAGAGCACTCCTTTCCCCATGAGAGGGTGCTGTGTCTTGTTGCACCAGTTGATTCATACGTTGTCAGTTTGAAAACAATCCCTGCTGGCTGTGAATCCCACCGCCTCTCCGGTTCATTGTGCCGTCAGGAGACACTCTAAAGAGCTTTGATCGCTGCACATTCCTAAACCGCGGAGTTGGCAAGAATGAGAGGTGATCTGATTGAAACATATCGGGCGCGATTTAACGGTGGGGAGAAACGGAGCACCGTTTTGGGCGCGTTTAGCGGTTATATTCCTCGGCGCCTGCAGTGTTGAGAACGACATGACTGTTTAACGGGAATTTGTCGGGTTTTCTTTGGCCTTGGCAGGAGGAGGCCATTTGGCCCTTCGAACCTGCTCCATCGTTCAATACAATCATGGCTGATCATCAAGTTCAGTACCCTGATTCCGCCTTCCCCCCATATCCCTTGATCCCTTTAGCCCCAAGAGCTGTATCTAATTTGTATCTAATTCCTTCTCGAAATTCACAGTGTTTTGGCCTTAAATTCTTTCTGTGGTAGTGAATTCCACGGATTCACCACTCTCTGGGTGAAGAAATTTCTCCTCACCTCAGTCCTGAAAGCTTCAACATTATCCTCAAACTATGACTCCCTAGTTCCGGACTCCCCCACCATCGGGAGCATTCTTTCTGAATCTACCCTGTCTAATCCTATTAGAATTTTGTGAGTTTCTGTGAGGTCCCCTCTCACTTTTCTAAACTCCAATGACTATAATCCTAACCAACTTAATTTCTCCTCATATGACAGTCCTGCTATCCCAGGAATTAGCCTGGTAAACCTTCGCTGAACTCCCTCCATAGCAAGAACACCCTTCCTCAGATAAAGGGCGGGATTCTCCCGTACCCGGCGGGACGGGGGGTCCCGGCGGGACGGAGTGGCGTGAACCACTCCGGCGTCGGGCCGCCCCAAAGGTGCGGAGGAGGGCTAGGCCTGCCCCGGAGTGGTTGGCGCCCCGCCTGCCGGCGGGATAGGGGCCTGGCGCCACGCCAACCAGCGACGAAGGGCCTCCGCCGGCTGGCGCAAGTCGGCGCATGCGCGGGAGCGCCAGCGTGTGCTGGCGTCATCCCCGCACATGCGCACAGAGATTCACTTCCGCACTGGGAATGGCGTATGACCACGGCCTCCAGTGCGGAAGGAATAGAGTGCCCCCCACGGCACAGGCCCGCCCACGGATTGGTGGGCCCCAATCGCGGACCAGGCCACCATAGGGGCACCACCCGGGGCCAGATCCCCCCGCGATCCCCGGAGCCCGCCCGCGCCGCCAGGTCCCGCCGGTAAGGGACCAACTCTAATTTACGTGGGCGGAACCGGCATAGAACGGCCAGGTCATCAGCCCATTGCAGGCCGGAGAATTCGGTCAGCCCCGGGGCCCATTGAGTCGCGGTGGACCCCGCCATTCTCCGAGGCGGGCGGCACGACTCACGCCGGGCCGGTTTTTGGGGGGCGGGAGAATTGGGAAGACGGCGGGGGTGGGATTCACGCCGACCCCCGGCGATTCTCCCACCCAGCGGGGGTTGGAGAATCCCACCCAAGGACACCAAAACTGCACACAACACTCCAGGTGTGGCCTCACCAATGCCCTATACAATTGCAGTGAAACATATTTATTTCTGTACTCAAATCCTCTTGCAATGTTGGCCGACATACCATTTGCCTTCTTCACTCCCTGCTTCCCTCTCTCTCTCTCTCACTCCCTCTTTGCCTGTCTCTGTCTCTCTCACTCACTCACCACTCACTCACTCTCTCACTCTTTATGACGCCTTCTCTGTCTGCCTGATTGTGTCTCTCTTCATTCTCTCTCTCTCCCACTCCCTCACTCCCTTTTTCTCATTCCCTCTCTCTCTCTGATACACTCCTTAAAACCTACCTCTTTGAACAGGTTTTTGGGGTCCTGTCTTAATGTGTCTCCATGTGATTCAGAGTCGGATATTGCCTGTAAGCATTCTTTTTAAATTGGACGACATCCAAGGTGCTTGACGAATGCTGTTGCCCCTCCCCTTTAGTGAACTAATATGTGACCCACAATATTCTGACCTGTTGGGGATGTGAGTTTGTGTGAAGGCTGCTAACTCTTCAGAAAGGTTGAAGCCGGTCGAGGCCTCCGCGGAGGGCGAATTACCCCTGCCATTGCCTCCTTTGACTGGAGCCCAAGGGGTTTTTGGGGCTCAGGAGTTACTGCGGCTTCTTCCTCTTGCAGAGCAGGCAGTCCTGTCGTTCAGTGTTTCCCCGTAGTCCCGCTTGTCTGGGGGTTGGATTGACGTCATTCGGACATCAATCAGCAACAACAGAGCATCCTTCTCTGTTAACTGCTTGACGTACTGTTTGAACTTACCCAGTGATGCACAGAATGATGACTGAATGCTAATTACCCCCGAACACAATTATAACATTCGCTGCCGATCTTGTGCTTGTGCTGCTGTGCAGTGCAGATGCACAGTGCGATATTACACGAGCACTTTAAATGGGTGTCACTCCGGACAACGTGCGAGGGTGGCTCCCGTACCTTCTCATCCTGGCCAGATTGCAAATTAGTCTCATTGTGCTCTTCAAAACAGACTCCACTTTAACCTAACTGGGTAAAAGGTCTCCTTAATTGAGCTAAAGGTTTGTCTAAGGTACATTAAGGACTAAGGACATGGGGCTGGTTTAGCACAGGGCTAAAGAGCTGGCTTTGAAAGCAGACTAAGGCAGGCCAGCAGCACGGGTTCAATTCCCGTACCGGCCTCCCCGAACAGGCGCCGGAATGTGGCGACTAGGGGCTTTTCACAGTAACTTCATTTTTGAAGCCTACTTGTGACAATAAGCAATTTTCATTTCATTAAGAAAGACCTGTATCCGTGTGTGTGTGTGTGTGGTTTTACTGTTTCACAGGACGGTGGTGTCGTTGGCTAGGCCGGAATTTATTGCCCATCCCTAATTGCCCTCGAGAAGGTGGTGGTGAGCTGCCTTCTTGAACCGCTGCAGTCCATGTGGTGTAGGTACACCCACTGTGCTGTTAGGGAGGGAGTTCCAGCATGTTGCTCCAGCGACAGTGAAGGAACAGCTGACATATTTCCAAGTCAGGATGGTGAATGACTTGGAGGGGAACTTGCAGGTGGTGGGGTTCCCAGGTATCTGCTGCCCTTGTACGTGGTAGAGGTCACAGGTCTGCAAGGAGTCTTGGTGAGTTCCTATAGTGCATCTTGGGGATGGTACGGCTGCCACAGTCCGTCGGTGGTGGAAGGTTTGAATGTTTGTGGAGGGAGGAGCAATCAAGCGGGCTGCTTTGTCCTGGATGGTGTGGAGCTTCTTGAGTGTTGTTGGAGCTGCACTCATCCAGGCAAGTGGAAAGGATTGCCTTACACTCCTTACTTGTGCCTTATAGATGGTAGCCAGGATGTGGAGATGCCGGCGTTGGGCTGGGGTGACCACAGTAAGAAGTCTTACAACACCAGGTTAAAGTCCAACAGGTTTGTTTCAAACACTAGCTTTCGGAGCGCTGCTCCTTCCTCAGGTGAATGAAGAGGTAGGTTCCAGAAACATATATATAGACAAAGTCAAAAATGCAAAATGATACTTTGAATGCGAGCATTTGCAGGTAATTAAGTCTTTACAGATCCAGACGTAGCCACTGGAGAGAGGGATAATCACAGGTTAAAGAGGTGTGAATTGTCTCAAGCCAGGACAGTTGGTAGGATTTTGCAAGCCCAGGAGCATAACAGACATCCACAGACGCTGAAAGATGCCCACGTACGAACGGGATATGGCACTCGACTCATAGATCAACTGTTCCAATGCGCCACAGCAAAAAACCGCACCGACCTCCTCAGGAGACAAACACGGGTCACAACCGACTGAGTACTCTGCTTTACTGGAGCGGAGAAACTACAACATCTTCTTCGCAACCTTCAACACATCATTGCCGAAGACGAACATCTTGCCAAGGTCATCCCCACACCCCCACTACTTGCCTTCAAACAACCGCGCAACCTCAAACAAAGCATTGTTTGCAGCAAACTACCCAGCCTTCAGAACAGTGACCACGACACTACACAACCCTGCCATGGCAATCTCTGCAAGACGTGCCAGATCATCGACATTGGTACCACCATTACACGTGAGAACACCACCCACCAGGTACGTGGTACATACTCGTGCGACTCTGCCACTGTTGTCTACCTCATATGCTGCAGGAAAGGATGTCCCTAAGCGTTGTACATTGGCGAGACCATGCAGACGCTGCGACAACGGATGAACGGACATCGTGCGACAATCGCCGGGCAGGAATGTTCCCTTCCAGTCGGGGAACACTTCAGCTGTCAAGGGCATTCAGCCTCTGATCTTCGGGTAAGCGTTCTGCAAGGCGGCCTTCAGGATGCGCGACAACGCAGAATCACCGAGCAGAAACTTATAGCCAGGTTTCGCACACATGAGTGCGGCCTCAACCGGGACCTTGGATTCATGTTACATTACATTCACCCCCCACCATCTGGCCTGGGCTTGCGAAATCCTACCAACTGTCCTGGCTTGAGACAATTCACACCTCTTTAACTTGTGATTATCCCTCTCTCCAGTGGCTACGTCTGGACCTGTAAAGACTTAATTACCTGCAAAGACTCGCATTCAAAGTATCGTCTTGCATCATTGACTTTGCCTATATATATGTTTCTGGAACCCACCTCTTCATTCACCTGAGGAAGGAGCTTGCTCCGAAAGCTAGTGATTCGAAACAAACCTGTTGGACTTTAACCTGGTGTTGTAAGACTTCTTACTTTGTAGATGGTGGACAGGTTTTGGGGAGTCAGGAGATGAGTTACACGCCACAGGTTTCCTAGCCTCTGTTCTGCTCTGGTAGCCACAGTATTAATGTGGCTAGCCCAGTTCAGTTTCTGATCAATGGTAACCCCCCCCAGGACGTTGATTGTGGGGGATTCAGTGATCGTGATGCCATTGAATGGCATGGGGAATTGGTTAGATCCTCTCTTGTTGGAGATGGTCGTTGCCTGGCACTGGTGAGCGTGAAGTAACTTGCCGCTGCCTGGATATTGTCCAGATATATGGAAGTTGATCAGGTTGGATTTTCCTGCATTTGCACGACTTAATTGGACAGTTTTCTCATTGAAGGGTAGGTGCCAGTGTTGTGGATGTACTGCAACAGCTTGGCTAGAGGTGCACCAAGATCAGGAGCACATGTCTTCAGTTCCGTTGCCGGAATATTGTCATGGTCCATAGTCTTTTCAGTATCCAGTGCCTTTCATCATTTCTTAATATGGTGTGACGTGAACGGAATTGGCTGAAGCCTGGCATTTGTGATGCCGTGGACCTCAGGAGAGAGGCAAGTGTGTGTAAGAGAGGTAAGTGTATCCGAGAGGCGAGTGTGCATGACAGAGATGAGTGTGCACAAGGGAGGCGAGTGTACACGAAAAAGATGAGTGTGTGTGAGAGAGGGAAGTGTGCACGAGAGAGGCGGGTCTGGTGAGTGTGCCCGAGAGAGCCGATGGTGTGCAAGAGAGGCGAGTATGCTCGAGAGAGGCGATTGTGCCAGAGAGAGGCGACTGTGTGCGAGAGAGATAAGTATGCGCGAGATAGACAAGTACGCCCAAGAAAGATGTGTGTGCGCGAGAGACACGAGTGTGCACGAGAGAGGCGAGTGTGTGCCAGAAAGGCGAGTGTGTGTGAGAGGCGAGTGTTTGCGAGAGAGGCGAGTGTGTGCCAGAAAGGCGAGAGAGGCGAGTGTATGTGTGAGAGGCGAGTGTGTGCGAGAGAGGCGAGTGTGTGTGAGAGATTCTTTTGGGTTAACCAAATAAACAAAATCAACAATTTGAGGTATAAATTTCAAAAACAGTCCCTCAAAGTAAACAGAATCTCAAAGGAAACATAAAACGTCAAAACAAATGTAATTAGAGAGGTCAATAAAACATCCCAGCCCGATTGGCACCCACAGGGCATGGAGATCTCGATCGTGCCAGTCGACACGCTTGCTCCCTTTCCAGGGACAGTGAACATAGTTGTGGAAGAGGGGCAGACAGTCAGGAGAGAGACGAGTTTGGGCATGTGCGAAAGAGGTGAGCATGCACACTTGTTTTTTTGTCAGAGGCAAATGTGTGTACGTGTGTTTGCATGCAAGATAGATGAGTGCATGTGTGTGCGTGTATGTGTTTATATGTTTGTGAGGTGAGTGCGTGTGTGTGCATGGGAGAGACGTTTGTGTATGAGAAGCGAGTGTGAGCGTACGTTTGTGTGCGTGAGAGACGGGTTAGTGTGTGCACGTGAGAGGTGTGTGTGAGGCAAGTGTGTGCAAGGTGAGTGTGCGTGCATATGTGTGAGAGAGGTGTTTGCGCGTGAAAGTGGCGAGTGTGCAGGAGAGAGGTGAGTGCGTGCAAGAGTGCGTGAGAGAGGCGAGTATTTTTGCGTGTTGTGTGCGAGAGAGGCAAGTGTGTGCATGCACAAGACCGGTGAGTGTGGGTGTGTGAGGCGAGAGTGTGCAAGAGAGGCGAGTGAATTTGTGTGTGCGAGAGGCAATTGTGTGAGAGAGGTGAGTGTGAGAGAGGCGCGCGTTTGAGAGACGGGCGTGCGCGTGTACGAGAGATGTGCATGTGAGAGAAAGGGAGAAAAGTGTTTACGTGATAGACGTGCCTGTATGAAGGATGCGTGTGTGTGAGAGACAGGGGCATGTGTGTGAGTCAGATACACCTCATTTATATTTGCAACACTCCCTTTGCAACAATATCCACGGCTTTACCGCATCGTTAAAACATCTCGAATTGCTTCATAAAATGAATTGTTATTTCTGGAACGGAGCGACCTTTGATGGGAGAACGATGATGCCTCATTGCTCAGGAAAGATGAAACGCCGAGGGCGTCTTGGAACCTGGCTGGAGATCTGGCGTGAGCTCTATGTCGCCTCCCATCGGAGGGGGTGGGGGGGGGCACCTGTATTAAATTCCAGTCAGGTACTTACCTGCACATTGGTGAGCCTCCCGCCGGGATCAGGCACCTTGGGGGTGCAGGTCCGGTTCGCCGGGAATACAAGGGGTAGAGAATTCTCCTCATCTTCAAGATCAGGGCAAGCAGACGGCAACAATGGAAAACGATTAAGAACGAGACGCACCGAGCAAAGAAGAGGGTTTGTGGCGGCCTATCCCACTCAGGATGAATGCCAAGAAACCGAGCAATTATGGAACCAGAAATAAGCAACGTCACATTGTGGAATGGCAACGGCAAGTTTCCTTGACGATTGAGCCAAGGGAACAGGAGAGGAAATATTTGCGGATTGATGGGGTAAGAGTGGTGTGGTGGTATGTATTATGGGTCATGTGGGACTGTGAAGCCGTGATGCTATTGGCTGACAGATCCCGGGTCCTGGTTGGCTGTTGACTCCTGGCTCCGTCCTGAAGGCGGAGTATAAGAACCCGAGCTTCTCCCCGCCGCTTCATTCTGTTGCTGAACTGCTGGGGACAAGTCTCGCTTAATAAAGCCTCATCGACTTCATCACTACTCGTCTCTCTCGTAAGTCATTGTGCGCTACAAGTGGGTACGTGGGACTATTCCACAGCTCCTTCAGTGAGCTGACACAGTCACAATGGCCCAACAGGTCTCGCTCGGCGTTGCATGGTTCTGTGAGGCTCAACTGTCATTCTTATTTAGATCTCTTTCTTCCTTTCAACACCTTTACAGAAGGAATAGAGTTTCAGAAATCTTTCTTTTCTTCTTCATGTGTGTATCCATTTCAGAGCTAAAATTAGAACCAGCAAAGGTTTACAAAGAGATGTAACAGTACAGCGACTGCTGAAACCAGCCAGCTGACTACACTAGGAAGTGTTTCACTAAGAAAAGGCCTGGTGACACACGACTGCAAATGCACTGACATCTTTGAAAAGGTAGCTTCATTCTGTGGCTTTTCACTTCCAGAGTGCCTTCAACGTCAAAGGTGCTTGGTCAGCGCTGCTTGCTGGCCACAGGGTTTTAACTCTGGCTGCGGCCTGCCATTTTATTCCATAGACCGTAGTTGTGGGTGGCTATTTTGACCTGCCAGTGGGCTGTGTTATCCAGGCTGCAGGCGGTCATTTTGTTCTGATGTAGGTGGCCATTTTATTCGAGTTGTCGTTGGCTTTTTTGTGCTGGTTTGTGTGGCCATTTTGTTCTGGTTTCAGGTGACCAGTTTTTTCTGGTTTTGTTGGCCAAATTGGTCAGGTTGCCTGTGGTCATTTTGGTTTGGCGGCATGTGGCCATTTTGTTCTGGTTGCCTGTGGCCATTTTGTTCTGTTTGCCTGTGGCCATTTTGTTCTGGTTGCCTGTGGCCATTTTGTTCTGTTTGCCTGTGGCCATTTTGCTCTGGTTGCCTGTGGCCATTTTGTTCTGGTTGCCTGTGGCCATTTTGTTTTGGCTGCATGTGGCCATTTTTTTCCAGCTGCAAGTGGCCATTTTGTTTTGGTTGCATGTGGCTATTTTGTTTTGGTTGCCTGTGGCCATTATGTTCCGGTTGTGGGCGGTCATCTTGCTCTGGCTGTGAACCGTCATTTTATTCCAGCTGCAGGGGGACGTTTTATTCTGACTGTGAGTGGACTGAGTTCTCAATAATTATAATTTTCCCAAATGTGTGTGACTCATACAGCCCTTCCCCCCCTGGAATGGTGATGTCATAAACGCAACCGTGCTTGCAAATATTCTCCACGCTGATCTGCTCGCTGATGGTCCCTGATTTTGTCCCCACTCCCTTCCCACAACATAAATTGGGCCTATTCCGCTCCAGGGAACTGATTTTTATGTTAGAACTTGCCTGCACTAGTAGCCAGTCCACACTCTGAACATCGCAAGTACCAGGTTTCTTAAAAATAAATGAGATTTTTCTTTTTCTATTTCTTTGTTTTCTGGCCTTTGAACCTGATTTGGAGAATACGGTTTTATACAGCATTGCACTTTAAAGTTCCATTCTGAATCCATCCATAACTTCATTGATCACTTAGAGAATAAATGAACTTGCCAGTTGAGGGATAAAGCTGCCTCTGCACCTTGGCCCGGGCCATGGCGTTCGATAAGGTATTCACACATTCATCAACAGCAGGGAAAATGGCCATGCTACCTCACCGTTTCATGAGTAAATCAGCAGATTTTTTTGCAATGAGTGCATTTTAAAATCTCTCTTCCCCCCCCCCCCCGCCCCCAGCCCCCCTTCTGTAAGAAACAACATCCTTGGAGCAGATGAAAGTATCAAAAAACGGTCAATCTGACGGAGGACCAAAACTGATGCTCGGCTCAAGCGCGTGGGGGAGGGGAATGCCAGCAGGCAGTCAGGGAGGCGTCGGGCAAGGTGGCACTTCCAGGACGCCAAAAAGACAGGGTTGGAGCAGCCGAGGTGAAACGGGGCCTCATGCAATCTTTCGCCAACGGGTCCGGCCCTCATTTGAGCTGGGCCATGCCCTTGAGTCAGCTTGAAATGAAAATCGCTTATGGTCACAAGTAGGCTTCAAATGAAGTTACTGTGAAAAGCCCGTAGTCGCCACATTCCGGTGCCTGTTCGGGGAGGCTGTTACGGGAGCTTTACCCTTGAGTCGCATCTCACCTTGCTTTATTTGGTCCCTTGTTCCGCACTGTAACCAATCACTATTTGTCGATGTGCCATTTTGTCAATGTTCTCTGTCGATTCTTCTTTTTGTCTACTATGCACGTACTGTGTACGTTCCCTCGGCCGCAGTAAAATACTTTTCACTGCACTTCGACGCATGTGACAATAAATCAAATCAATCAGTCAAAACCTCTGCCACCCCCCCCCCCAGGGTACCTGAGGCTGACACAGAAACCAAGGAACCATTCCATTGCCCTCAATGGCAGGAAGGGGGAGGGGGGGGAAATCAATTGAACCTCATAATCTGTGTTCGGAACGATTCCAGATACAGGCAACAGGCAGTCCAGCCATTAACCCCCGCCCCCAGTCCCTCTTGCTCTGCGCTCAGTGTGTGAAGCTAGCTGGCTAAGGCGGGGAAAGAGGAGGTAGATTTGTGCCTTGGAAAATAGGTCATCCTTCTCACGCTTATCTGCAGTCGGAAATGATGTTTACACACTTTGCTGGAAAGGCTGCATCGTTATCATTTGTTCAACGTGCGTCTTCCCACATTCATTTTGTACGCATAGCTGTGGGACTTGGTTTTTCATCACCCCCCCCCCCCCGGGTTACTGACCTTCTCCCTGCTCTTCACCCTGGCCTTGCTGCTGGCTGCAATCCATCGGGGTGGGGCGAGAGCAGCACAGCCCCATGTCCTGATCTGAAGCAAGGCACCTTTCCAGCTTCTTTGATGGATTGGCTGATAAATGCGCAGCTCTTTGTCAACCCTGAGCCCAGGGCATTAGAAACCTTTGATCTCTGGGTTAGTCAGGTGGAAGAAATTGATACAGTGCCCTGGGACCACCCAAAGTGCTTGGCAGCCAATGAGGTAGTCACGGTTGGAATGCAGGAAATGGAGTCAATTAGTGCACAGCAAGCTCCCAAGAACACAAATGTAATAAAGACCAAATCATCTGTTTTGGTGATGTTAGTTTCGGGATACAAATTGGCCAGGGGACCTCCCCAGCACTTCTTCAAATTGGACATCCAGTTGAGGGGACAGAAGGGGCCTCGGTTTGAAGTCTCATCCAACGGGCAAGGCCTCTGACTGGACAGCACTCCCACACAAGTGCACTGAGGTGTCGCCCGAGATTTTGTGCTGAGGTTTCTAGGGTGGGGCATGAAACGACAATCGGCGACTCAGAGGCGCGCGTCAAGGCCGACATCTATTCACCCATCTGAGTCGAAATGAGAGTTGGGGCTTCTTGAACAGGCCTCGCCTTGTAAGCGTTTGTGTCCATGAGCATCCGGCAATAGCAGGACCAAGCTGAACCTGATACCACTGCGGGTAAAGAGCGGACAGATTCCCATTCGCTGGGTGGGATTCTCCTGCCATTCCCACCGGTGGGACCGTCTACATAGAACATGGAACATACAGTGCAGAAGGAGGCCATTCGGCCCATCGAGTCTGCACCGACCCACTTAAGCCCACACTTCCACCCTATCCCCATAACCCAATAACCCCATCTAGCTTTGTTTGGTCGCTAAGGGCAATGTATCGTGGCCAATCCACTAACCTGCACGTCTTTGGACTGTGGGAGGAAACCGGAGCACCCGGAGGAAACCCATGCACACACGGGGAGAACGTGCAGACTCTGCACAGGCAGTGACCCAGCGGGGAATCGAACCTGGGACCCTGGCGCTGTGAAGCCACAGTGCTAACCACTTGTGCTACCGTGCTGCCCTATGTTCCGCCAATGGCGAGCCCCGGCGGTGGAGTGTGTGAATGACGGGGAACCCCATTAACGGCAGCGAGACCGGAAGATCCCGCCACCAGCCAATGGGAGGGGTAGTCCCGCCCTCTGGATCGTCACACGGTGTGCAGCCATTTGCCATGTTTGCAGATCTATAACCAAGTAACAGCCACCACTTTCAGAAGAGGATGGCAGGAGGTGAGAAATGATTCTGCTTTAAAGGAGGCACCTTACAAACGGCCACCGGTGACTAGAAAGAACACAAGAAAGCTCAGCAACAGGTCAACACCATTAGGCACAACACAAGCCTGTTCCTGCTCCAAGATCAATCCCATTAGTAGACTTGTTCAGACTTGTTCCCCAGCAGCTCGGTCACAGAATGCAGCTGTGGGGAGTAAACCGGGTTCTTATACCCCGCCTATCTGGGTGGAGCCCAGGAGGCGGCAGATCCAATCGGGACCCAGCATCTGTCCTCCAATAGCTCCTCGGCATTCATGTGTACCGTATTACCCCTAATACATACCACCACACCAGGTTTCACTCCGGAGCCTTGAGCATCAAATCTAGACTGAAACTCCCAGTGACGAACTGGGGTGAGTGCTGTCTATTGGACGGGACTTCACAAACCAAGGCACGATCCTCTCTCTGGATGCATGGAAAGGGATTTTTTTGCAAAGAAGAGCAAGGGAGTTCACCCCCGTGTCTGGGTGTGCTAGTGCATGAGTTGCAAAAAGTTGGTTTACAGGTGATTAAGAAGGCAAATGGAATTTTGTCCTTCATTGCTCGAGGGATGGAGTTTAAGACTAGGGAGGTTATGCTGCAATTGTATAAGGTGTTAGTGAGGCCACACCTGGAATATTGTGTTCAGTTTTGGTCTCCTTACCTGAGAAAGGACATACTGGCACTGGAGGGTGTGCAGAGGAGATTCACTAGGTTAATCCCAGAGCTGAAGGGGTTGGATTACGAGGAGAGGTTGAGTAGACTGGGACTGTATTCGTTGGAATTTAGAAGGGTGAGGGGGGGATCTTATAGAAACATATAAAATTATGAAGGGAATAGATAGGATAGATGCGGGCAGGTTGTTTCCACTGGCGGGTGAAAGCAGAACTAGGGGGCATAGCCTCAAAATAAGGGGAAGTAGATTTAGGACTGAGTTTAGGAGGAACTTCTTCACCCAAAGGGTTGTGAATCTATGGAATTCCTTGCCCAGTGAAGCAGTAGAGGCTCCTTCATTAAATGTTTTTAAGATAAAGATAGATAGTTTTTTGAAGAATAAAGGGATTATGGGTTATGGTGTTCGGGCCAGAAAGTGGAGCTGAGTCCACAAAAGATCAGCCACGATCTCATTGAATGGTGGAGCAGGCTCGAGGGGCCAGATGGCCTACTCCTGCTTCTAGTTCTTATGTTCTTATGTGTCCTGCTCAATATTCCTCCCTCAGGGAAAATAAACATTGGGTGCGATTTAACGAGAAGGAAAAACCACAATCCCATTTTGGGTGTGAATAGCAGGTTGCTTCTCGGAGCCAGCAGCACTGAGAACGGCCCTGCTATCAAACAGGACTATCTCTCAACCCTGCCCCACCACCGCGGCCCAACTTACCGATTGTGGGTCCGCGAGCCCCCCCCCAACCCACCTCATAAGAGCAGAGTACCCCCGCCCGCGCCTGATGCATGGCACTGCCAGCCTGGCATTCTGGCAGTACCCCCAGTACCACCTGGACACCCTGGCAACGTCAAGGTGTCAGACTGGAGGTGCCAAGGTGCCCGGGTAGCATCAGGGATGCCAGGGCACCACACGGCCCAGAGCCCGACCACACAAGGGCCTCCGGTCACCTGGGAGACCCACCCCAAGTACTGCTGCACCTGGTCCATATTTGTGGGAACGCAGTGCTAAACGGTGCCACGGTGAGGACTCCCAGGCATGGGCGTTCGATCCCGGGCCATGGGATACTCCGCCGCAGACATACTGTAGGGATGCTAACTGTTTACTTAAGTATGCAAATCTGGATCCCGCCATATCGCGATGCCTCACAAAATCTTGCAATGTGTCCGGAGCGTTGTAAATCACGTGAGAGTCCTCTCGTGAGATTTAACGACCTCGCAGCCCCACTGAGTCAGGAGAAATGAGGTCGCACACTCACGCCCTTTAAAACTGATTATCAGGTCATTATGATATTGCTGTTTGTGGGAGCTTGCTGTGCACATATTGGCTGCCATGTTTCCTGCAACGGTGACAGGGCTTTATTGGCTCTGAAGCACTTTGGGATGCTCTGAGGTAATGAAAGGTGCTATAGAAATGCAAGTTCTTTCTTCACATTGGACAGAATGGAAGGCATTATTTTATTTGTCTCAAGGATATTTGAAATGGGACTGGGGAAAGGCTGTTTAATAGGCACTCAAGAATCATCCAATTGGTTAAGTAAGAGTCTGTTATTTTACTGACTGGTATGGGAAGGCGGGACACTGTTGGGATAGATTGCTGGACCAATCGCAGGGCTGCATGGGCAGGGCACTTGGGGAGAAGGAGATTCTGGGCGGGATTCTACGACCCCCGCCGGGTCACATGCGCGAACTCGCACCGTCCCTTTGGCGCCGACTGGGGTGGCGCCAACCCCTCCGGCGTCCACCTAGCCCCCGAAAATGCGGAGAATTCCGCTACTTTCGGTGGCTGTTGACGCCGCAGTGGTTGCCGCCGGTTCTCCCGCCAGCGTGGGGACTTAGTCCCCAGAAGGGAGAATCCTGTTGAAAACTCCAGAAATACATCCAACCATACCCAGTTGGCAACCCTCTTAACGGAGGTCTCTGGAACATGCCACAGGATTCCCTATTAATGTGTGCAGTGGCACACATAAGTAGCCCGTGTACCAGATTTTGGTTTAACTAACAAGCCTTAGCACGTATCCTGTGTATGTTTTAGTTGTCAGAGTAAAGGCGATGTTCAATTCTGGAGTGTTTTTGTGATTAAAATGTCTCCTGCAGTCATATCCACATCAGTGCCACTCTCCATTGCATTAAAATTGCAGAACTTAAACATTATTGTGTTTTCTCAATTATTAATAATGGTGAGATATTTCGCTCTGTGTGTGGCCCCAAGCAACGTCGTTCCAGCTGAATAAGCAAGCCTACCCTGATCAAAGGAGTTAGGAGGTTCGTTAATGTTTGACCAATCGGAAACACCAGCCAATTCATGCAGGAGTATTCACCCCACAAAGTTGCCAGGCAACAACCATTAACAAAAGAGTATCCAACGATCTGCCGAATGATATTACTGTTGCTGAATCCCCCACTATCAACAGCCCGGGCACCAGAAACTGATACCGCGGCTATGAGGTCCGAGTCTGTGTATGCTGCAGTGCATAGCTCAACTCTTGACTTCCCAAAGCCTGTCCACCACCCCCAAGGCACAAGTCAGGAATATGATGGAATACTCTCCACTTGCCTGGATGAGCGCAGCTCCAACAACACTCAAGAAGCTCAACACCATCCAGGGCGAAGTGGGCTGCTTGTTGAGCACCCCACCTACCACCTTAAACATTCACTCCCTCCATTACCAGTGCGCAGTGGTGGCAGTGTGTACCATCCACAAGATGCACTGTCGCAACTCATCAAGGCTCCTTCGACAGCACCTTCCAAACATGTGGCCGCTGCCATGTAGAGGCACGAAGGTAGCAGATGCATGGGAACACCATCAACTTAAATTCCCCACCAAACCATCCTGACTTGGAAATATAGATATATCAGTGTTCCTTCACTGTCGTTGGGTCAAAATCCTAAAATTCGCTCTGTGGATGTACACAGCGAGGAGGAACTACTTCTCGCAGAGGGCGGTGAACTTGAGGAACTCGCTGCCCCATAGTGCGGTGGAATCTGAGTCATGAAATGGTTTCAAGAAGGAGATAGATATATTTCTGATAAACGGCATAAAGGGACATGGGGAACAGGTGGGAGGTGGATTTGAGACCAGGAAGAGATCAGCCATGATCTGATTGAATGGCAGGGCAGGCTCAAAGACTGAATTGCCTCTTTCTGCTCCCAATTCCCATGTTCTTACACCACATCGGCTGCAGCGGCTCAAGAAGACAGCTCACCACAACCTCCTGGAGGGCAATTTGTGATGAGCAACAAATGCTGGTCTAGCCAGCGACGCCCACATCCAATGGGAATAAAATCATGACACTGTTTAGAGATTGGACGCAAACAGTGAGAGAAATGCTTCCATCATGACATCAATCAAAGGGGACTGGACAATGCAGAAGAGCAGGTGCTAACATTTATATTAACAATGGAAAGCGAACAGTGCTTTGAAAAGAAATAATTGGCCTCCTTATCTGTAATTTTGGTAACGCATTCCATCGGAATAATGAAAAGTTCCATTGTGTAAAATCAAATTGTCAGTGAGCTTTGTCCTTGATGTGTATGTTAGGAATTGTTCTAGAAAATGTCTCAGAATTGCTTATTTTTTATCAAACATTACGAAGTATTGGCGATTCACCTGGGCAAAGTGTTTAGCAATGGCTTCCAGGTGAAAGACGTGAGCATCACAATGGGAATTTTCACTTGCCCGTGAGTGAGAGCACTGGAATATTCTTAGCTTTGAATTGATTTTATTTTTGCTCCCGTGCTTATCCCGATGTGTGTGTCTGTACATGGATTGGTCTGTGTACAAACACGTGTGTTTATATACACATATAAACATGCATATGTTTGTGTGTGTGTTAACTCGAGGAAAGGCTACAAAAACAAATACTGTCTTTCTATCTGTCTGTAGCCATTAGCGGGAGCTTTGCCGCTCACTAAATGGGATGTCAGACGGATGTTGGGCCAACATTTTGAAAGGTACGACAAATACCTGCCGCTGCTGGGATTTGGTTTAATGTGCAGTGGGTTAAGTAATCTGCGGTGGTGATATAGAATACCTACAGTGCAGAAGGACACCAATCAGCCCAAAGAGTCTGCACCGACCCTCCGAAAGAGTATCCTACCTAGGCCCAATCTCCCGCCCTACCCCCCGCGCAGCACGATAGAACAAGTGGATAGCACTGTGGCTTCACAACGCCAGGATCCCAGGTTCGATTCCCCGCTGGGTCACTGTCTGTGCGGAGTCTGCACGTTCTCCCTGTGTCTGCGTGGATTTCCTCCGGGTGCTCTGGTTTCCTCCCACAGTCCAAAGATGTGCAGGTTAGGTGGATTGGCCATGTTAAATTGCCCATAGTGACCAAAAAAGGATAGGAGGGGTTATTGGGTTACGGGGATAGGGTGGAAGTGAGGGCTTAAGTGGGTCGGTGCAGACTCGATGGGCCGAATGGCCTCCTTCTGCACTGTATGTTCTATGCAACCCTGCAACCCAATTAACCTTTGGACACTGAGGGGCAATTTTAGCGTGGTCAATCCACCTAACCTGCACATCTTCGGACTGTGGGAGGAAACCGGAGCAGCCGGAGGAAACGCACGCAGACATGGGGGAGAACGTGCAAACTGCACACAGACAGTCACCGGCGGTCGGAATGGAACCCCTGGTCTCTGGCGCTGTGAAGCAGCAATGCTAGCCACTGTGCCCCCGTGCCGCCCATATGGCCAAGGTGTTTGCCAAGAGCTCATACTTTAACATTTCGGGAAAAAGTATTGAACATTTCACTACTTGAAAGGCACTGAACAGTACGAATGCATTTGCCGAGTCACCAGAACGGGAAAGATCCTTCCCCCAGTTGGGTGCAGTACAGAGACACTTTATGGTCGGGTATAGATGGAAGTCTACGAAGAGGGAGTGAAACCTGCTGTTCAGCTTGCGGGGAGGCACCATTTGGCTGCTGTTGGGTGTGCAGAACAATTGCTACTCAGTAATGGCATCATGATGTCTCGAGGTTCCAGCTGTGTGAACACTGATAGGGGAAATTTCTGCTTTACAGACATTATGGGATTTTTATATAGCTTCAACACTTGCTTTCTCCAAACAACACAATGAAGCCTTTCATTAGGTTTGTAATTTTGCCCTCCGAGGCAGTTAAAAGTAATGTTATCGTTATGATCGCAGGCATATCCAGAACTGATATTGCAATTTCTTCATAGTCAAGGCTGTTCTGTCCCAGTTGGGCTCCCTTGGCAGGAAAGAGATTAGGTACCTTTGCGCTCTGTGTCCCTGTTTTATCAGCTGTAACACTGGCTAGCGTGTTGTTAGAGAAATGTAATGCTTCTTGTTGATCAGTTTTGAATACTTTGATACAATGTGCCGTAGACTCAAGAAGACAAATGAAGAAACCAACAGCAAAACAACTTTGAAGCTTCGCGTGCTCAAATGCACAATTTCTTTTTGCTTCAATCTGAGACTTAGCTCCATCAGTGTACGTGCAGTTTTTCTTTCTTTCTGTTACATCTGCAGTTTTTCGTCATTCCTTCATTGGTCGGCATGCCTTCAGCTTTCCAGCCCCGACACTCTCAAATTACCCCCATAAATCTCTTCAACTCACTCGCTTCCTTGCAGACACCTCTAAAAATCACCTGTGACCCAGCTTTTGCCGACCACGCAGCTTGCTGTCACATTTTGTCTCACAATTCTCCTGCGAAGCCTCTTGGCTTGTATTATCACATTAAAAGGCTCTATGTAAATGCAAGTCGGTGGAGCAGATACCAGATGAAAGTGCTGCTGAACCAATTAGCGATTCCATTGGATCAAACTTCTTTTCCACTGTAGAGCAGTCAATGGATCGTCCCACTTCTTTACTTTTGGTGGTGGAGGACACAAATATTGCTGAAAAGGGAGACATATTGCCAAAGATTTCACCTTTCG
This sequence comes from Scyliorhinus torazame, assembly GCF_047496885.1. Lineage (NCBI taxonomy): Eukaryota > Metazoa > Chordata > Chondrichthyes > Carcharhiniformes > Scyliorhinidae > Scyliorhinus > Scyliorhinus torazame. The sequence continues at coordinate 384,323,794 of NC_092708.1, forward strand.
TTCATGAGGACAAACACAAGAATGCCAGATTTCAAACAATCACAACAAGTTATATTATAGAAGAACAGGCCGCTGATTGGTTGTCATAACCCCCACGAGGCCCACGAGGATACCCTGATTGATCTCCCTGTGGGACCCGTGGAGTATGAGCTTCCCCACTAGTGGGTGGAGGCTCGCCTAGCTGGGGCTCATGAGAACTCAGTGTAAAGGCAGCCCGGACAGGGACCGGCATGTTAGTTATCCCAGCGGGGTACTCTGTAAATATATTCGCTGCCATGGGCAGACTTTTTGTGGATGTAAATAAATCAACATTCACCTTACCGTTTGGCTTCCTGCGTCTTAATAGTCGGCACGTCGATTCTGATTGGCCAAGGCCTTCCCCTGGAGAGAGCAACAGGGAATTATGGGATCCCCAAGTTTCTGGGTATTAAAAACGGCATAAGGCTCGAACATATTCCTTTTGTTTTCAGAGAACAGGAGCTTGAGGAGCCAACAGTTCCCCATTGCTTTCTCTATGTAACCCCTCAGCCAATCAGAATCAACTTGGCAAAACCACCCAGCCCCCTTTCCTCCCGCAGTATACATTGTTGTGGTTGTTTGAAGTTTGGCATTCTTGCATTTGTCCCGATGGGTGCAAGATGGAAAGCTTCAGAAACGTGCCTTTTTTTTCAGCACTGCTCTTCACTTTTGCTCCCTCCGTACAGAGGTCAATGGAACGAACGTCCCCTTCCCTCAAACGCCGGGAGAGTTGACGGACGTAGGAGGGTGTAGGGATGTAGAGACGTACAGCACCATGCTGGTTCACCGTCATTCCTTTTTACACCGTCACACCAAGTCAAGATCTTCCCCCCCCCCCATCAACCACAACACATTGTAAAAGCTTAATAACCTTTATGAAAATGGATTTTTCTGTTGAGCCTCTGTTGTTAACGGCTGCAGGGATAGAGAGCTAAATGGCTGCTTAATCTGCAGTTTATGGACATCTTCACCTGGTAAAATTTATATTTCTGAAGAGGATTGACTCTTTGTAAGCATTTTAATGTTGTTATACTATATAAATTAGATTTTATATAAGAGTTTGAAATCCTAATGTGAAAATAGATAAAAGTAAAATACATTGCCCTTTGGGATCATTTGGTACTCATTATAAAAAACAATACATAAGGATCCTGACTTGATGCACTGAGTGGATCTTTGTCATTTTATTGTCAAGACACATAATTATTTACGGCAACAACATACCGGCCATCAGATGTTTGTCCTGGGGGGGGGAGGGGGGGTGAAGGGGTTGATGGTGGGGGACAGGGGTGGAAGTAGGGTGGGGTGGAGTAGTGGGGGAGATGGGGGTGCGGGGGGGGGGGGGTGCGGGGGAGTGCGGTGAGGGTTTCCTAGAACCAGGGGACACTTTCGCAGAATAAGAGGCAGGCCATTTAGGATTGAGATGAGGAAGAATCTCTTCATTTGCAGGGGGATGAGTTTGGAACTCCCCACCCCAGAGCACTGCGGAGGCACAGTCGCTGAGCATATTCAAGGTAGAGGTAGGGCAGCACGGTAGCACAGTGGTTAGCACTGTTGCATCACAGCGCCCGGGTCCCAGGTTCGATTCCCGGCTTGGATCACTGTCTGTGGGGAATCCACGTTCTCCACGTGTCTGCGTGGGTTTCCTCCGGGTGCTCCGGTTTCCTCCCACAAGTCCCGAAAGACGTGCTGCAAGACGAATTGGGCATTCTGAATTCTCCCTCTGAGTACCCGAACAGGCGCCGGAGAGTGGCGGCTAGGGGCTTTTCACAGTAACTTCATTGCAGTGTTAATGTAAGCCTACTTTTGACACCAATAAAGATTATTATTATATCATGTGGATTATACATTTCTAGATATTAAAGGGATTTCGGGATAGCGCAAGAAAATGATTTGAGTTGAGATGGAAGATCAGCCATGGTCTCGTTGAATGGCGCAACAGGCTTGAGGGGCCGAATGGCCTATTCTTGCTCCTATTTCCTGTGATCCCATACAAGCGCGTTATGTGTGTGTGCATGCATGTGCACGTGAGTGACTTTCCCCGGTACGTTCTCTCACGAAGATCATTAACCAATTTGAAGTAAGCAGGTTAACGCCACTATGCAAAGAACAGATGGACAGAGGGCTGCCATATCAACACATTCAGATCTTAATATTGCAAGCTGTTATTTCTCAGTTTATAGTCCTCATTTAACTTGAATGAATTGTTTGTGGAGTAGCTTCATTTTGCATATTTATGTTCCAGAATCTAGTTTGAAAATAATGAATCCAATATTTAGCTTTGTAGGCTCCATGGTCTTTACTGCAAAGAATTTCAGCCAAGGAGGTAATTATATTACATCGGCACTTTGCCAAAAGATGGTTCAGGATTTCAGTTCCCCTGGGGTAGGGAGTGTGGGGGAGCAGAGGGAGCATGGATTAATTAATAGAGCTGCTTACTGCCGACCTTCACAGCCTTATTTTGTCCTGAAATGGGTTGGATTACATTGAGGCCTCAGTCACAAACGCACAAAATAATCTAATCCTTTCCTTCCAAGGATGCGGGTCTGGTGCTTGGAGGTCAGTGCAGGCAAAGGGTATTTGGAACAATGGATTACTTTTTCAAAGGAAAAGTTGTGCACCTTGATGTGACATTATGTGAAATGTTCAGAAGACAAAGGGTTGATGTCATATCATAATTAACCACTAGATGGAGCAAGATGCAGAACAATACAAAAGACTGACTCCCAGGCTTCTGGGAGAAGGCTGGAGAGGAGCAGTGAGAGAGAGTCGAGTACAGTTATAGATAGAATGTGGAGACTAGTGTTAGTAGAGTGGAGATTGTAGATTACTAGATTATTGTTTACAAGAGGAGTAAGTGGTCGAGCTTTAATAAGTAGTGTAAATAAATGTTAGCTTTGTTATTGAACTTAGCTTCTGTGGTCTTTGTGAACACTATAACATCCATCCTGATAACAGAATCTCAAAGAACGCCACACTTGATGTACCATAACTGTGGCGCTCATAGCCCAGTATGATGCAAAAGCGTAAGGAAGGCTTTGATTTCGGCCCTGAGCTGCAGCTGTCAGTTTTATTTTAGAGCAGGGGCATAGGGCTAATTGGAAATCTTGTTCGAAGAGCCAGCCAGATCGCTGATTGACTGAATGGCCTCCCTCTGAGCGAGAAGATTCGATGACTTAATGGCCTTAGTAAGCGCGTGAGTCTGAGATGAAAGCACGATGGTCTTAGCTCCAATGCCTCTTGTGCTCAAAAAGCCTACCACCACTAACCTTTGCGGCAATGGGCACTTTGCGAGGCAGAGGAGGAAGGTGGAGGAATCGTACTTCAGTGAGTTTTAGTGGGGGAGATTGAAAGGGCAGCACACTGTGACAAGGCCGGAAGCCGAGGTGCTTCACGATCATGGAATGTAAACTGTCGGAATTGACAGAATGTTGAAGAAAGCAAATTTCGTGAGCAACAAGTGGGTAAGTTCCGAATCTAGGTTACGCTTCTCAGGAAGGCATTTGGGAGTGAAATTCATCGCAGCCCTACATTTAGCACCGTGGTTCGCTCGCATGTTTCTATCCAATTCCTGCTGGTGTCATTTTGAGTGGTCGCGAGCCCATTTTAAAAGAAATGGGTTAACGACTTCCTAAAGCAGTAAACACAGGTGTTAAATGCAAATATGTTCAACTCCAGGCGACAAATGTTGCAGCGAAAGGATTATAACCCCCACAACTCTTCTGAGGATGCCTAACACGGCAGGGATCAAGCCACTTTTAGCGGATCCTCATTTCTAAATGTTGTGATATTTTAAAGTAAATGACTTCTTTTTGATATAATTGAGCAGACAGGAGATCAAAAATTTAATATCATTAGTTTTGTTACAATTTACATTTTTTTGACAATTGCATTATAATTAATGGAAAATAATCCTCACATAGGAGTTACTATTGGCTGATTGCCATGTGTATGCACACATACATAATTAATCTTCCAGTATAAATTTGCATTTTCCGAAGAAAAGTGACAAGATGAGTTTGTTTCTTTTCCTTTCCCTCTACAAGATTGTATAACGATCTGTATCAGTTCTTGATGACATCAAGGCACTGCCGCCCATGGCTGAATGCACAGCGGGACCCATTCCCCGCCCTCACTAAATTGGTTCTCGGTCAAAAAGAATTGATTTTAAAATTTTCTTCCTCTTTATCCAAGTGTCTCACCCCTTCCTATCTCTGTAATTTGCCCCAATCACGCCATTGTCCTAGGTAGCACAGTGGTTAGCACCGCTGCTTCACCGCGCCAAGGACCCGGGTTTGATTCTGACCTCGGGTGACTGTGCGGAGTCTGCACGTCCTCCCCGTGTCCGCGTGGGTTTCCTCTGGATGCTCCAGTTTCCTCCCGCAGTCCAAAGATGTGCAGGTTAGGTGGATTGGCTTTGTGTCCATAGGCTAGGTGGGGTTACGGGGTTGGGCAGCGGAATGGACCTGGCTAGGGTGCTCTTTCAGAGAGTCGGTGCAGACTCGATCGTCCGAATGGCCTCCTTCTGCACTGTTGGGATTCCACGGACCAACATGTTATCTTCACTCCTCTAATTCTGGCCCCTGCTTGCCGCCACACCCAAGTGCGTTAAAGTGCTTGTCCAGTAAACTCTGAAGCTCCGAAGTAGAATCGTTGCGACTTACAACGTTAGCTCCAGAGAAGCTGGCAGATTTGCTGAGTCTTTGCAGCCCTTAAAGCCCAGGAGGTGGTCAAACTGGATCTCCTTCAGTCTGACCAAGTCTGAAGGCTGTGGGTTCAGAGCCCACACCCGGCCCTGAGCATAACAGCCCAGGCTGGCACTCCCAGCGCAGTGCCTATGAACAAACGAATTAGGAGCAGCAAGAGGCCACTCGGCCCCTCGAGCCTGCTCTGCCATTCAATGTGATCATAGAACATAGAACACAGAAAAATACAGCACAGAACAGGCCCTTCGGCCCACAATGTTGTGCCAAACCTCTGTCCTAGATTAATCATAGATTATCATAGAATTTACAGTGCAGAAGGAGGCCTTTCGGCCCATTGAGTCTGCACCGGCTCTTGGAAAGAGCACCCTACCTAAGGTCAACACCTCCACCCTATCCCCATAACCCAGTAACCCCACCCGACATTAAGGGCAATTTTGGACACGAAGGGCAATTTATCATGGCCAATCCACCTGACCTGCACATCTTTGGACTGTGGGAGGAAACCGGAGCACCCGGAGGAAACCCACGCACACACGGGGAGGATGTGCAGACTCCGCACAGACAGTGACCCAAGCCGGGAATCGAACCTGGGACCCTGGAGCTGTGAAGCAATTGTGCTATCCACAATGCTACCGTGCTGCCCCACGGCTGATCTGGCTGCAATATCAGCCCCACCCCCGATAACCTTTGACTCCCTTGTCAGTCAAGAATCTGATTCTGGCCCCGTGTGCATTCCCCATTTTAATCGCTCCAGAATTGGGGGCCGTACGCTCCAAGTTCTGGAATTCTCTCCCTCCATCTCTCTGCCTCTCCACCTTGCTTTTCTCCGTGAAGCTCCTTAAGACCTGCTTCGTTGACCAATATCCGGCCTAAATATCTCCTTATGCGGCTCCATATCACGCTTGGTTTCACAATGATTCTGTGAAGCGCCTCGGGATGTTCCATCATGTTGTAGGCGATATATAAATGTAAATTGTTGTTTCTCTTTCATCTCCCGGCCTAATGGACAAACTCTCGCCTTGAACTCCTATTATGTTTGTGATTTTCTTCATGATCCAACTCTGCTATTCCGAAACCCAGGACATCTCTTGACAAGGGCAGCAATCGTGAGAAAACACCAAGTTAGCCTCCCATCCTGGCATGTGGCTATATCGGCCACTCCCTCATTGTCGCTGGGTCAAAATCCTGCAACTCCCTTCTACCAGTACCACAAATGTATCTTCACAACGCAGACTGCAATGTTTCCCCGCCAACTTTTCAAGCTCGGTGCGGAATGGGCAGCACGGTAGCACAGCGGTTAACACAATTGCTTCACAGCTCCAGGGTCCCAGGTTCGATTCCCGGCTTGGATCACTGGCTGTGCAGAGTCTGCACTTTCTCCCTGTGTCTGCGTGGGTTTCCTCCGGGTGCTCCGGTTTCCTCCCACAGTCCAAAGATGCGCAGGTTAGGTGGATTGGCCATGCTAAATTGCCCTTAGAGTCCAAAAAAAAGAGGTTAGGTGGGGTTACTGGGTTACGGGGATAGGTTGGAAGTGTGGACTTAGGTGGGATGCTCTTTCCAAGGGCCGGTGTAGACGCGATGGGCCGAATGGCCTCCTTCTGCACCATAAATGCTATGATAAATGACGGCCTTGACACTGATGTCCACATCCACGGAAATGATAAATCAGGAGAAAAAAGAATGGCATGTAGATTCCTATTCGCCCTCTAATGTATATAACGAGGCATTCAGTTCCACCACCCCTTTCTCAAGAGGTAACCAGGGGTAAACAGTGAATGCCATGCTCACAGCTTGAGAATTATTGCCTTTTTGAAATGAAAATGAAATGAAAACCGCTTATTGTCACAAGTAGGCTTCAAATGAAGTTACTGTGAATAGCCCCTAGTCGCCACATTCCGGCGCCTGCTCGGGGAGGCTGGTACGGGAAGGCTTTTTCAATGCTCACATAGAATCACAGAATCATACGGCGCAGAAGGGGGCCATTGGGCCCATCCTGCTTACACTAGCTCATCAAAAGAGCTATCCAATTAGTCCCCTGCCCCCTCTCTTTTCCTGTTTCGGGTTTTATCCATTCCCTTTTGGATGTTATTATCGAATTTGCTTCCGCCGGGCTTTCAGACAGTGCATGTCACATCGCAAAAACGTGCTGCGTAAAATATGTCTCCCTCACGTGGAGCCTTCCAAGAGAAGCAACCCTCTCCTTCCAGAGTGCAAGTTGTTGTTGTATCCTGCAGTTAAAATTGGTCAAGACCTTTCTCTGCCACTCAACCACCGGCGTGCACTGAGTTGGCACTCCAATCAGGAAGCCAAGGATGGGCCACCTTTGGGTCTCAGGCCTCATTCCAATAATCTGGGCAAGACCAGGCCTTTGTTTACCATTGCCGAGTGATGCACGATCAATGACCACTAAAGCGAGGTTGTAGTCCAACTGAAGGCTTTAATAAGCTAGATGTTTCCCCCAGCAGCTCGGGTACAAAATGAAGGCTGCTGGGACGACAAGGGCTCTTATACCCCGCCTTGCAGGGCGGAGCTACCATACAGCTTGCCCAATAAGAAACGTACAATATCTACCAATGGTGTTCCAGCATTACCAGGTACCGTAATACCTCTACACAGACTACCACACCGAGATTCCAATCTTGGGCCAATTGCCTCCGGCTCTCGGGAAAGTCCCGGGGAGGATTGACAGGGGGACAAGGCAAAAGGCATGAGAGTGGGTTGCATGGGGTATTGCAAGCAGGGAGCACTGAGGATCGGGGGAGGAGCAGTCCCACTGTAGGACGTGAGAGTCTACAGCACAGAGTCCCTTTAAGTGACACCGGACTGCCCTGCCCAAGTTGAAGGTGCAAGAAATAATTTTAATGCTGTTGCATTGCCTTGTTAAATGGTAATTTTGATCAAATAAAATTGGCCCCGTTGGAAACAGAGACCTGAGGGGTTAAAATTCAACTTCATAATAATCTTTGTAATAATAATAATCTTTATTGTCACATGTCGCCTTATATTGACACTGCAATGAAGTTACTGTGAAAGGCCCCTAGTGTCCGGCGCCTGTTCGGGTACACTGAGGGAGAATTCAGAATGGCCAATCTACCTAACAGCACAACGTTCGTGACTTGTGGGAGGAAACCGGAGCACCCGGAGGAAACCCACGCAGACACGGGGAGAATGTGCAGACTCCGCACGGACAGTGACCCAAGCCGGGAATCGAACCTGGGACCATTGTATGAAAAATGAAAATCGCATATTGTCACAAGTAGGCTTCAAATGAAGTTACTGTGAAAAGCCCCTAGTCGCCACATTCCGGCGCCTGTTCGGGGAGGCTGGTACGGGAATTGAACCATGCTGCTGGCCTGCCTTGGTTTGCTTCCAAAGCCAGCGATTTAGCCCAGTGCTAAACCAGCCCCGTACTGTGTACTGTGAAGTAATAGTGCTAACCACTGTGCTACATTGCGTCCATAGGAAATAGGGGTCTGAAATGGAAAAGAGGAACATTCGGGACCACACAACGGGCGTCCCAGGCAATCCCTGCTTTCCAAAGTTGAATTTTACCCCAAGGATCTGTTATTATATGGGATATATAGCAATGAATTACGCCATTCGGTCCTTTCAGCCCCTGCTGGTGTCTTTGCTCCATCCCAAACCTCTTCTCATCTTTCCTCATCTAAATCCACCATCGTAACCCTCTGTACCCCTTCAACCCTCTGATGCTGCTCTCGTTTCCCCTTTCGGACATCTCCACTATTTGCTTCAACCACTCCCTGTGGCAGCGGGTTCCACGATCTCGCCTCTCTAAAGAAGCTTCCTCTGAGTCCCACGTTTGATCTCTTGCCGACTGTCTCCTATCAGAGGCCTCTGGTTCTCCTCGTCCCCACGAGAGAAAACAGTTCTGTCGAAAACCTTCGCAATTTTAAAGACCTCTAATCGCCCTTTGGCATTTCATTTTTCCCGAGGGAAGAAACCCAGGATCCCGTTGATCCTATCCTGATAGGTATTCCCATGCATTTCCCAGAAGGACAAAAGCAATAAAATGTGGAAATGGGATTACTGGCCCGGATTGGTTTTTTCCACCTGGATTTTGGTATCCAGCACTTTATTAGCAGAAAGGGGTTAAAAACGAATAGATGGAACCTTAGGAAACACTTACTGATGGTGTGGTGGCTCGGAACAGACACGGGAAGCTTCCGGTAATTAACTAAGGGGTTTATCGATGAAAGACAGAGGCAGTTAAGTACAGATACAGAACATTATACAACAGGTCTTAGTACTCGGCTCTGGGTCCACACTGCCCGAGGTCCTGCTCCCGAGGCCCCTCACAAACTCCCCATTGGTTGGGGTTCGCGCACTCCCGCGTGGTTGGCTTTGAGCTGGTCACGCGGCCCAAGGAGCCCGCCCACTTAAAGGGGCCTCGCCACCACTGACGGAAAGAGGGGTAAACTCTCGGAATGGTCTCCAGGCTGCAATGGTCTGGTTTAGCACAGGGCTAAATCGCTGGCTTTGAAGGCAGGCCAGCAGCACGGTTCAATTCCCGTCCCGGCCTCCCCGAACAGGCGCCGGAATGTGGCGACTAGTGGCTTTTCACAGTAACTTCATTTGAAGCCTACTTGTGACAATAAGCGATTTTCATTTTTCACAGTAGATGCGAAGAAACCTGAAGTTCGTTTACGAATCCGTTGGAGGTGCTCCTTGAACGGATGTCGGCCTCCCTTTGGAATGGGTCAGTGACAATGGGCAACATGGCTCCGCTCACCTGTACCTGTTGTGGACATGTAAGCTGATGTTCATTGTTGTGCCATCTCTCTGCGCCATGCGTTCCTGCCAGCTGACATCCTTGCCCTTAACTGGTGCTCGAATAAAAGGTGAAACATTCAAAAGGGTTATGATTCAAATGCAGTTTTATTTAAAAACAATAATTGCTAAATACTTAATCATCAGGTTATATCAAAATTAGTTAAACAGATCAATTTTTTCAACCTCAACATGAAATTAAATCATACTTTGTCAAAATTGAACCCAAATATAGGCTGTGATTTTTTTTTAGCAAGTGCCATTAAAATCTCATTCTGAGAAATTGGACATTCATAAACATGAGAGATTTCTATCCATTCGCTCAATTAAATTTTAAAAGACTTTTGAACAGGCTATTTATAGGATGTAGTTACTGGGAAGTGAAGGGAGCGAGAGAATGAGAGAAGGAGGAAAAAATACTCCCATTGCCTTCATTTTTGCAACCTAGTTAATATTCATTCAAATTCATAAACCTTCTTTATATTCATCGGATATTAGATACCAAGACATCCCCACCAACCCCTCTCTGGGACTATTCTCAATGAGCTGTGCTGTATTTTAATCATTTTGACAGCCCTCATTAGCAGGTTCTGCAATAGCGCCGTGCATATTGCAAAGACGAGAGCATTTTTATCATTGAGCTGAGGAATGGAGGCATTGTATAATCAACTGTACATCATTTGCCAGCACATTGAAGGGAGGCAGGGAACAGATTACTGCCAGCTCATTTGAAAGCTGAAAATGGAAGAGATTGTTCCCTCTTCAAGCCCTGGACAATGCCACGTTTGACAGATCGGAGTCTCCGCACAGTGCACCAGTATTACAGCGCCAGCAAATGGCACCGTGCAGCATTCATCGCCCCTTTGTTATTTCCAAAAGAAAGTTTTGTGACAGTGTTATAGTCAGACAAAATAATAGTGTGTAGTTTGGTTGATTGATATAAAGAAGGGTGGGGGGATGTGACACCTACCTAACCCAGTTGGTATGGGAAGGGAGGTTCAGATCGAACGTCTCATTTTATACCACACCCTGTTTATACCCTGCCCCATGTACACCTCTCCCTGTTTACACCCAATCTCATATACACCCAAACCCATTTACACCCCATCCCATATACACCCAATCCCATTTACACCCCTCCCGGTTTACACCCAATCCCATTAACACCCCTTCCCATTTATACCCCATCCCACTTACACCGCTCCCTGTTTACACCCAATCCCATTAACACCCCTTCCCATTTATACCCCATCCCACTTACACGCTCCCTGTTTACACCCAATCCCATTAACACCCCTTCCCATTTATACCCCATCCCATTTACACCGCTCCCTGTTTACACCCAATCCCATTTACACCCCATCCCATTTTTACCCCACCCATCCCATTTATACCCCATCCCATCTATACCTCCCCTTTTACACCCCTCCCTATTTACGCCTATACCCACCCATTTCCAACTCGCCCTGTTGTGTTATTGACCCTGGGGTAACACCGACCGCAACTGGATGCAGTTAGACTGTAAAGCAGACACCAAACTTAGACGTTAGTTCAATACGATTTATTGAACTTCTGTAATAAGGCACACAGCTTGCTGTGGGTTGACACTCTACTACTCTAAGTATGCTAACTCTAACTAACTAGACCAGACTGGCTCTGAGCCACGTGTAGAAGTTGCTAATGATATGTACACCCTGACTGTCACTACAGTTGTCACCAGTGGAAGGAGGCGGGGGCAGCACGGTAGCATGTGGATAGCACATTTGCTTCACAGCTCCAGGGTCTCAGGTTCGATTCCCAGCTTGGGTCACTGTCTGTGCGGAGTCTGCACATCTTCCCCGTGTGTGCGTGGGTTTCCTCCGGGTGCTCCGGTTTCCTCCCACAGTCCAAAGATGTGCAGGTTAGGTGGATTGGCCATGATAAATTGCCCTTAGTGTCCAAAATTGCCCTTAATGTCGGGTGGGGTTACTGGGTTATGGGGATAGGGTGGAGGTGTTGACCTTGGGTAGGGTGCTCTTTCCAAGAGCCGGTGCAGACTTGATGGGCCGAATGGCCTACTTCTGCACTGTAAATTCTATGATATCTATGATGCCTCGTGTGTTTTATAATAGGAAGCCCCCTCTAGTGTTCTGCCTCGTGATTGGTTGTGTTCTGTCTTGTGTGTTGATTGGCTAACCTAGCTGTCTATCATTGCCTGTCTTTACATCATGATGTGCGTGACTGCATATTATGACTCACCCTATTGGCCTCAGTGCTTTCATACACCACTACATGTCTATCCTACTCTCTGTTCACCCCGTCCCCTATACACTGTGTCTGACTTTGTACTCGAGAGCCATTTTCCCCCTGCCCAATTCATGCCCTCCACAATTTTACTCAAACGAAAGAGAAAATGCTGGAAAATCTCAGCAGGTCTGGCAGCATCTGTGGGGAGAGAAAAGAGCGAACGTTTCGAGTCCGATGACTCTTTGTCAAAGCTAACAGACGAGAAAGTGGGAAACATTTATACTGTGGCGTGAGAATGAAAGATGAGTCATAGCCACAGAAACCCAGGGAAACCGTGTGCGAATGGCCACAGAAGCCAAGGGGAAAGAGTGTTAATGGCAGTCCCTAGAGAGGACAAAAGTTGTGAAAGGCCAAACAGCAGAGAAACTAACATCAGAGGATGAACTGTAGATGTGGGGGGAGGGGAAGGGGGAAGCAAAGAGGAGAAAGGTGAAGGAAAGGTGGATAAGATTTTTTTGGGGGGGAATTAAAATATATATTAAGAAAGAAAGAAATGGTAAAAGACAGTTAAAATGAAATAGGATGAAAACAAATGGGTAGAGACGGGGTAGAGCTGATCATCTGAAGTTGTTGAATTCGATGTTGAGAGCGGAAGGCTGTAGCATGCCTAACCGGAAGTTGAGATGTTGTTCCTCCAGTTTGCGTTGAGCTTCACTGGAACATTGCAGCAAGCCAAGTACAGACAAGTGGGCATGGGAGCCGGGTCTTTTGTTAAAATGGCAAGCAACAGGAAGGTTTACTCATGTCCATTTTACTCGTGCCCATTTACACCCCGGGCTTGTACAGCGAGAATTCAACCCCCTCCTCTCCACCTCAGATTTGTCAAACTGATTCTGGAGCCTGAGTTTTCACCCCAGATACAATTGCATGGCTCTGTGTTCAAAAGAACCAAACAGGCCAGCAAGATTCCCAGAGTCAGCCCCCACACTCTGTGCTGGGTAAGGTGATATCAGCCAAAGGGCTAGTACGAAGTCAACAGGTTAGCTGAGAGAGCTCAGGTCACCAGGATTCTTAATTCAGATCATTGTCCAGTCAGCTCTGCTGGTTGATATGCTTGTGTCGACATGGGGGTGGGGGGCTTTATTTTCAAATCAGGGTTAGGAACCTAATGCCCAGGTGTTTTCCAGGCCCTGACTCCAAGCCAACAAACACCAGAAGGGTGCAGGCGATGTCTGTCGGAGTAGGAGTGTCAAAGGCAGTTGGCAGCTGTGGTGTATTGGACATTGCATTGTGCATTTTGTCCACTTAAGTCTACCAAAAATACATGTACCAGCGGAGAGAGTCTGCTCGGAAGAGATAATAAAGTATCCATATTTAACAGCTCATACTAAATGTCTCGGGCTTAATATATAACTCATTCTGTACCAAGAACTTGACAGCAGCCTTGCACAAGAGAGGAGGCCAGGATTCAGAGCCTCAGAGCTCGGAGAGCTGGCTAAAGAGTGGCCAGCCAAGCAATACTGAGCCTAATCTTGCCATGAAACCCCTCGTGGAATTTTCTTTTTCTGGTTCAGAAAAGGAAATTGCAAGCTCCCCACGTTTAACCCTATGGCCGTAAACAAACTGAGTTGTTCAGGTTTGGTGATTTCCAATTTGAAAATTCCCTCCGAGCCCCCATCCCAGGCCTGTTAACGAGCTCCTCAAGGAGTTTTGTGGGCTGTTACTTGGAGGCGAGTGGTGGTGATTGAGGGGGTAAGGTAGAATTAACTGGGTTCAAGAGGCCATTTGATGGCTCTCCAGAGATAGCGAGGGACACAAGAACGAGACCGATAGTGGAAAGGATAGCCAGCAGTTCCGGGAGGTTTGGACTTTTTATAATCCCGGAAAATCTTCCTGTTTTATCCTGAACGTGCTGGCAGGGTAATTTCCATATTTCCTCACCTAATTGAGTAGAAATCCTGAAATAGCTTGGTGTCGCTATGTAGTTGAGGGGAAAACAAGGAACTGACCTGTGCAGCAATTGAGACTAATGAGCTACAAAGAGCTCATTAACATTTAGTGCGGATTTGGAAAATAGTGAAATCACTGGTGTTTCCTTCTTTTGTGGGTTTGGATGCGAAATTAGAGACTTAGGGGCCCATCGAAGATTCCGACATGCCTCAGTGCACAAGAATGAGAGCAATCTAATAGAATGCAGCAGAAACAAAGGTCTGTAATGGTTATGTCGCATCATATCCAGGTGTCTGACGGGATTAGAATCTTCCAGTTCATTCAGCAACTTTTACTCATTTATAATCCTCAGAACGTACATGTGCCGAACACGTTATTGGGTCGCTCCTTGCTGGAGTGAGGCATCTCGTGGCCTGCACCATTCGACTGCTTCCCACGTGCTTCAAGACACAACATCTGTGGTGGAACGTAACGTGAGCTGAGGGCAGCAGGGCACCTGGGATCTTGGGCGGACAGTGGGATCGCTGGCGGATCCCTTTGAGCAATAGGATTCAAGGATTGTGAGCACAAGCGGTAGCGGTGAAAGTTGGGTGAATTGGAGTTAGATGAGGGGCAGAAGGAGAAATGAAGAGGAGGAAGGAGAGATCGGATATGAATGGAGCGAAGCAGACGGGGGAGGAAGAAGAAGCAAGAAAAATAAGTCAAATTCACATTTTTAAAAGTCTCAAACTACAATTTGCTACCTGTCGGAATGAGATTCAGCTTAACTGCTTCACCTTCTGGGTCAGGGAGATTGCCTTGTCGTTAACTAGGTACTTGCACTGTATGGTAGGAGCCCTACTTTGTGTGGCAGTTTCAATAGGCAATAAGTGTATAAGCCCCAGTGAGATGCCATTTGCACAGGGCGAAAGGTGTGGTGGCATAAGTTGACTGGTGGATTTAGGAGGATCACACCTCATTCTGTATCTCTGAGCTCACTGGATGATTGATACATTAATAACGACACGAGTGATGAGATAGAGAAAAACTGTTACATCTGGTGAGTGAAGTATAGTTCTAGCGGACGTTGTCCAAAAATTAGAGCCGAGTCTTTTCGGAGTAAATTTACAAAGCACTTCAACACACAAAGGTTAGTCGAAGTTTGGAATTCCCTCCTGCAAATGGCAATTGATGCTGGGCCAATTTGAGATTGGTAGATTTTTGTTAACCAAAGGTATTAAGGGACATGGGACAAAGTTAAGCCGTGGATTAGCCATGGTCCCAATGAATGACGTAACACATTTGGAGGGCTATTGAATCGACCACGTTGTGTTGTGTCGGTTTTTCATACATTTAATGCATCTGTTTTGCTGCAGAGAAACACAGAGACGACACAAGTTTCTAAGTGCGCAACAAAGTACCTTGCAGTGCATTAAAATATCTCTACCATCATAAAATGCCTGCACCCATGGGTATCTGAGCTCAGTTAAGTTTATAGGTCTTTCTGTGTGTCCGCTTACTTTAGTTCTGAGTCAGCACTCAGACTTAACCAATCAAACATAGCGCTTACTGATCAATTGCCAGACTCACATAATCGAACACAGAACAATTTGACACTCCAGGATGAACAACAGAAACTTTCAGCATCTATTTCCTACGGCACCTCGATGCTAAGGAAGGTGGACTGAGGCCAAGGTGAACATTGATTTGATTTGAGTTATTGTCACATGTACCGAAGTACAGTGAAAAGTATTTTTCTGCGACCAAGGGAACGTACACAGTATGTGTATAGTAGACAAAAAAAGAATAATCGAAAGAGTACATTAACAAATGGTACATCAACAACCAGTGATTGGTTACAGTGCAGAACAAGGGGCCAAACAAAGCAAATACATGAGCAAGAGCAGCATAGGACGTTGCGAATAGTGTTCCTTCAGGGAACAGATCAGTCCGAGAGGGAGTCGTTGAGGAGTCTAGTAGCTGTGGGGAAGAAGCTGTTCCTGTGTCTAGATGTGCAGGTCTTCAGACTCCTGTATCTTCTGCCTGATGGAAGGGTCTGGAAGAAGGCAATGTCTGGGTGGGAGGGGTCTCTGATAATGCTGTCTGCCTTCCTGAGGCAGCGGGAGGTGTAGACAGAATCAATGTGCGGGTGGCAAGCTTGTGTGATGCGTTGGGCTGAGTTCACCACACTCTGGAGCTTCTTGCGTTCTTGGGCTGAGCAGTTGCCATACCAAGCTGTGATGCAGCCAGATAAGATGCTCTCTATGGCACATTTGTAGAAGTTTTATGAGAGTCGATGCAGACATGCCGAATTTCTTTAGCTTCCGTAGGAAGTAGAGACGTTGTTGGGCTTTCTTGACTGTTGCATCACCGTGAGTGGCCCATCTCCACTTTGGAGCCATTGATGTAGATGGTAGTGTGGGTCGTGCTACACTTGCTGAAGTCGATGATCAGTTCCTTGGTCTTTCCGACATTTAGGGAGAGGTTGTTTTCGGTACACCATGCAACCAAGTGATTTATCTCACTTCTGTAGTCTGATTCGTCAACGACCCACCACAGTCGTATCATCCGCAAACTTATAGATTGAGTTGGTGTTAAATCTTGCCACACAGTTATGTGTGTATAGTGAGTACAGTGGAGGACTGAGCACACATCCTTGCGGGGCTCCGGTGTTGAGGAGTAATGCGGAAGAGGTGCTGTTGCCTATCCTGACAGATTGCGGTCTGTTGGTGAGGAAGTCGAGGATCCAGCTGCACAGGGAGGGGTCAAGTCCAAGATTGCAGAATATGGTTCTAAGTCTGGTTGGGATAATGATGTTGAAGGCGGAGCTGTAGTCTATGAACAGCAGTCTGACGTAGGTGTCCTTGTTGTCGAGGTGTTTGAGTGTTGATTGTAGAGCCAGGGAGATAGCATCTGCTGTGGACCTGTTGCGGTGATAGGCGCGTCTCGTAGCTTCCCTCTCGAGTGTTCCAGATATCCACCGATTGTTAGATTTCGACACCGCACTGTGTGGGGGTCCACCTCTTCTCTTCCTTCGTCTCTCTTCAAATCCTGACTCCAGCTGGAGAACTGGAGAGATTTAACAGCAGAAGCAAACGAATAATTATGCTATGGACAAAGTAACTCAGGAGGTAACTGCTTCCTGTGCAACATTACCCCAGTGAGGGAGTCAAAGCTTCACGTAAGGGATCGAAAATCAGAGCATTTTAATAAGAAAGCAGGTTCAATGGTTGTTAACACCAAAGGGAAGTTTTCTTTTTGACTCCATTAAAGCCACCAATTTTGTGTACTTTGTAGCATTGGACTGTATCATTGCACCCCGGGGCTAATACTGTATCTCCAATGTCTTTTCTGAGAAAACAATCTCATGCTGGAGTAGAGCTTTTAGTGTCATCTGTTACATCTCCGGTGGGAAATGCTGTCTATCTGTAAAGTATGTGATATCAGAAGACAATATAACCGAGCACAACTCACTGCTGATGGGCCATTTCTCACATTATTGCTTTGTGTCAGTCACGTTGTTCTGTCTGAACACTGCAGGCTTGGCCGACTTGTCTTCCACTGCAAGATCGCAACCTCCTGGTCGATCGATGCCCTCGACTGCAATCGTAGAGTCATAGATTCAGTGGGTGGTTTTACGAGCACCGCGCCGGGCGCTGGTTGGTTGGCGATCTAACCGGCCCACTCCCATTGGCGAAATCAGGATCCCGCCGTGGCGTGGCGAGAAACCAATAATCACCACTTACCGCCAATCGCCACACAATTAACGGGAAACACCCCCTTTCTAACGCCCTCCCACCCCTACTCCCCCTCCTCCCGTGATCTAACGGCCTCCTCAGCAAGTGGTCACATGGGTGCCGAATAGTACACCTTTTTACAACTGTGAAGCTGGTGGAAGGGCTGCTGCGGGCACCGTCGCTCCCGGGCGATGAGCCTGGGGGCACTGGAGTTGCTGCCCCTGTGCGGGAAGGGGGGGGAGGAATGCCCCAGGATGGGCAGCCTCGGTCGGGGTGGGCACTGGGTGCCAGTCTGCCTGGTGATGCTCTCAGAGCTGTAGGTCGCTTCCACATCCTCCCAGGCGGCACTGGCTGCCCTGCGGCTGACCCTCCGGACCCCTCGGGGAGCAGGGCATTCGTCTGGTCTCGACCGCGTCCAACCCAGGTCGGCGTCCCCGAATGGTGGGGCTGGTCTCGCATGGCTGCGAGCTGTGTGGGGTTGGCTGTGTAGGAGCCGTTTAAGTGCAGCTCCCCCTTAAGCTGGCGGGCGCTTTCCCGGTGAATCAGCCTGCGGGACCAGCGTTTGCGACATGAGGCCCGCGGGGCCTCGTGAAGTTGACCATTAAACGTCTGATACGTGTGACAGCCTCGAGTGTCAGGAAGCTCGCTGTAGTTCCCGTCCGCTACCACACTCAGAAACGTTTCCATCAAATCGAGCCCATGGAGTTTTACAGCCCAGAAATAGGCCCTTTGGCCCATTGTGTCTGCGGCAGCCATCAAGCATCCATCTACTCTCATCCCGTTTTATAGCACTCGGCCCGGAGCCTTGTGTGCTGTGGCATTGTCGAGTGCTCTTCTCGACACTTCTTAAATGCTACAGTGGTTTTAATTGGTGGAATGAAAGCCAATCATTCAGTAAGAAGGAAACCTGATGGGGGCAGGGGGGGGGGGGGGCGCAGGTGTGAGTGGGGTTGAGTATGTCATCGCAATGTGTACATATATACATTCCACTCTGCAGATGTCTGACTGAACG
Source organism: Scyliorhinus torazame (assembly GCF_047496885.1). Taxonomy (NCBI): domain Eukaryota; kingdom Metazoa; phylum Chordata; class Chondrichthyes; order Carcharhiniformes; family Scyliorhinidae; genus Scyliorhinus; species Scyliorhinus torazame. The sequence goes on from NC_092708.1 coordinate 384,342,210, forward strand.
CATTCAATTCACCAGAAATGGAAATGTGACGCTGGGCGATGTAAATAGGTGTGAGGACAGCTGTGTTATCTGTTACTCAGTCGGCAGCACCCCCGCCTCTGAGAGACAGAGGTTCTGGGCTCAAGGCCCGCTCTGAGCACAAAACATCAAGGCTGGTTGTTCAGTGCCGACTGAGGGAGGGTTGCACTGTTGGAGGTGCCACCTCTTCAGAGGAGACATTAAATCGAGGACACAAGTGCCCGCTCGAGCGGATGTAAAATAACCCACTGGCACAATTTGAATATCCCTGGTCAATATTTATCCCTTGATCAACACGTGGCTTACTCATCAGAACAAACAACAACAAAGAAAAGTACAGCACAGGAACAGGCCCTTCGGCCCTCCAAGCTGCCCATCAAAACTAAAATCTTCCACACTTCCGGGGTCCGTATCCCTCTATTCCCATCCTATTCATATATTTGTCAAGATGCCCCTTAAACGCCACTATCGTCCCTGCTTCCCCCACCTCCTCCGGCAGCGAGTTCCAGGCACCCACTACCCTCTGTGTAAAAAACTTGCCTCGTACATCTCCTCTAAACATTGCCCCTCGCACCTTAAACCTATGCCCCCTAGTAATTGACCCCTTGACCCTGGGAAAAAGTCTCTGACTATCCACTCTGTCTATGCCCCTCATACTTTTTTGTAGACCTCTCTGTCTATGCCCCTCAAAAGTTTGTAGACCTCTGTCAGGTCGCCCCTCAACCTCCGTCGTTCCAGTGAGAACAAACCGAGTTTATTCAACCGCTCCTCATAGCTAATACCCTCCATACCAGGCAACATCCTGGTAAATCTCTCCTGCACCCTCTCTAAAGCCTCCACATCCTTCTGGTAGTGTGGCGACCAGAATTGAAGACTATACTCCAAGTGTGGCCTAACTAAGGTTCTATACAGCTGCAACATGACTTGCCAATTCTTATACTCAATGCCCCGGCCAATGAAGGCAAGCATGCTCATTAATGAGCAATGTGCGGTGCTCATGCCGGAAGGAAGAGATCTCTTGGTTTAGGTGGACAACCGACCAAAACTGATGGTTTGGTGTCTGCAGCTGACCAGGAAAGCAGTGAAGGCATGACAGATACGTTTATGGAGGTGATTTTGAAGCTGGATGAGATTGTCGCTGGGGCATTGTGTCTGGATTTTGTCTCTTATGCTCGCAGAAGGGGTACAGAGTTTTCCAGAGGGAGCACAGAGCTTGGCTGATTTCTGAACCTGGAAGGCAGGGATATGTATGGGATTTTCTATCCCCACACCCTGCACTCTTTCGAAGAGGAGGGGGGACGGTGGGGAGGGGGCATTGAAGAAATTAGGAACAGGGCAGCTGTCTTTGTTGACGTCGGGCACAGAATTCAAGGACAAGGGACACAAATTTGCAGTTTAAGGGCAAAAGGGATCTTTATGTAACGGAGGGTGACATTTTTATTTCTGCGGACGGACAAAAGCAACTTGGAATTGAATACTGAGGGTTTAAACAGCTCCTGATAATAACCAGCAATCAGGGCTCTTAGATCGGGCTGACAGTGTGAAACCAGATCGGGGGCGGAATTCTCCCCCCCCTCCCCCCCCCCCCACGCCGGGTGGGAGAATCGCTGGGGCGCCGCGCGAGTCCCGCCACGCCGTCTCGACACCCGCACGCGACTCTCCCCCCCCCCCCCCAAACCGGCGCGGCGAGAATCATGGCTAGCCGCTGGGAGAATCGCCGCTCGCCGTTTGTAACGGGCGAGCGGCGATTCTCGGGCCCGGATGGGCCGAGCGGCCTGCCCAACACGACGGCTTCCCACCGGCGCCGTCGACACCTGGTCGCTGCCGGCGGGAACAGCGCGAGAACGCTTGGTTGGGGGGGGGGGGGGGGGATTCCTGCACCGGGGGGGGGGCATCAAATGGGATCTGGCCCGCGATTGGTGCCCACCGATCGGCGGGCCGGCCTCTCTGAAGGAGGACCTCCTTTCCTCCGCCGCCCCGCAAGATCCACCCGACATCTTCTTGCGGGGCGGCCTCGGGAAGGACGGCAACCGCGCATGCGCGGGTTAGCGCCGGCCAACCCGCCGCCGCTTTTACGCAGCGCCAAGGCCCGGCACGCATAAATGACCCGACGCTGCTACTAGCCCCCCGGGGGCGGGAGAATAGGGGGCTGGGAGCGGCCTCCCACGCCAAAGTGAAACACTCCGGTTTTCACTCCGGCGTCGGGACTTAGTCTCCCGATGGGAGAATTGCGCCCAGGGACTTTGGAAGGCAAGATTGATGGATGAACGATTTTCTTCCCTGTCCAAATATAAACATATATATTATGCTTTAAACATCTGCATATATCACCAGCTGTGATTCCTAGACTCTGGTTTGTAATCTATGTCACTCTCACTGACAGCAAATGTCATTCTTAATCTTTCTTACATGTTGACAAGGTGACTGCAGTTTACGATAACTAATTCTTGTGTTATTTATTGAGCTTCTCAATGCCGTCAACACAACCTGAATGGGTCGGTGTCTAGTCCGTGAGCTGTTCGAGAAACCCGGGTGGGGGACAGTCTACGTGCAGCCTGTCGGCCAGAAGTAGATTTCCTCGTTTTCTTTGGTGGAAATCAAGTCGGGGGGGGGGTCCTGTTTTATGTGGGCCCTGTGCCCCCCCTAATGTCCCGATGATGCCTGGACCACGCCTGATCCCCACAGCGAGCGAGGAGATCTCACCGGGTGAACTTGAAACAACTCAATTGGATCCTGGGAGGTTGGCTCAACCAGTGATTCTCAAACTGGAGTATTGGTGCCACTGGAGGCAGGGGGTTGGGTGGGGCGGGGGTGCTCCATGTAGACTTTCCAGGTGGGGGAAACATAGGAACAGGAGGAGGCCATTTAGCCCGTCGATCCTGCTCCGACATTCAATACCATCATGAGCGATCAGGCATTTCAAAGCCTTATGCACCCACTATCCCCATAACCCTTTACGCGATTGTTGATCAGAAATGTATCAATCTCCTCTTTGAACGTACACAATGACTGAGTTTCCACAGTCCTCTGGTGTAGCGAATTTCAAAGTTTCACAACCCTCCTTTGTGAAGACATTTCTCCTCACCTCAGTCCTTCGTGACATGCCGCTTATTTTGAAATTGTGCCCCCTGGTTCCAGACTCCCTAACCAAGGGAAACATGCCACCTGCATCTACCCTGCCTATCCCTGTAATGTGGAGGGAGTCTGCAAACCGGTTGAGTTTCAGGGCAGCCAGAAATGGGCTTGATGTAGACGGGAGAGTGCGGCCACCGTATGTACAGAGTGGTCTCCGGCCCCGACTGGGAGGATGCGCTTAGAGATTGCCAGGTGGACCCACGGTTACCAGGGCTGGCGCTGGGCAGCGGGCAGGTTCAGCCTTGTTGAAAGGTTAGCATCCTTCCTCTCTGTGCGTTGAGAAGCAGGCACGCTCACCTCACCGAGATTCGTCAGTAAATACCTGGGGCGGGATTCTCCTGTCCCCCCGGGCGGGATTTTCTCGGCGTCGCGCCGTTCGCTGGCGGCTGGATTCTCTGCCCCCTGCTGCTTGTCAGTGGGATTACCCACTGAGGCCACCCGACGCCGCTGGGAAACCCACGGACGGGAGTGCACTGCCGGCGGGAATGAGAATCGCAACGGCCGGAGATAAGGCAAGATTAAAACACTTTTTGCATGCAGCTTTTGTGTAATGAGTATAACGTCGCAGTGGAATTTCAATGGGGGTGGCCACAATTTCATTCCATTTGAAAAGGGATCCTTTCATCAAATGTTTTTGAGAATCACGTAACAAAGCCGCCATTAGCAAGCCGAAAATGCGGAACAAAACGATGGTTTCCGCTGCTGAATATATTGTGGAAAATAACAGCTTGTGGTGCAATGCAGATATCCACCTTGGACCTGGGGGTAAGTGGGGGTAAGAGAAATGGATCATCGTTAGTTGGTGTAAAAGCAAAAAAGGTGTTCACAGTTTGGATTTCATTTGCCAGTGAGGTATGCCATCTGATTTTGTGGGAAGCTCGTGGGAGTGGTAACGTAATCCAGAGGCCCGGGCTAATGCCCAGGGGGCACGGGTTCAAATCCCGCGGCAGCCGATGGAAGTTAAATTTGATGAATAAAATAGCTAGTCTCGTGAGTGGTCGCCATGGCAATCGTCATCATTGTAAAAACCCAGGGCAGCACGGTGGTGCAGTGGGTTAGCCCTGTTGCCTCACGGCGCCGAGGTCCCAGGTTCGATCCCGGCTCTGGGTCACTGTCCGTGTGGAGTTTGCACATTCTCCCCGTGTCTGCGTGGGTCTCACCCCCACAACCCAAAGATGTGCAGGGTAGGTGGATTGGCCACGCTAAATTGTCCCTTGGAAAAAATTGATTGGCTACTCTAAATTTATTTTTAAAAATGTTAAAACTCATTGTAAAAACCCATCAGGTTCACTCATGTCCTTTAGGGAAGGAAATCTGCCAAATTTACCCAATCTGGCCGACAAGTGATTTCAACTTGAGAATTATAACAATCTAATTTCTGGAGCAATGGAAGAGTCCCCAGTTCGTAACAGTATTCAGTTAAAATTGGGCAGAAATACTTGGGTCAATGGAGGGAGGGATTATAATGCAACACGAATTTAAGCATGAGTCCTAATCATTTGTTTACATAAATCCCCTTTCTTCCTGACTCCTGGTCCACCTGGATTGCAGAGCCGAGCTGGGCAAGAAGCGAACCTACACACGAGACTCTATACCCAGGTTGCCAACTGTGGTTGGATTCATTCCTGGATATCTCATCACATGACCACCTTTGACCAACTGTCCCTACCCCTCGGCTCCGCTCATTGGTTGCTCAACACATCCATCATCGCAACACGCGACTGATTGGGAAAGAGAACATGCTCCTCATTACTTGATTGGCTGATTCTTTTCTCCACGATGGTTGACTCTTAAATGCCCTCTGAAATGGCCGAGCAAGCCATTCGGTTGAAGGGCAATTTGGGACGGACAACAAATGCTGGGCTAGCCAGATATACCACAAAGAATTTTTAAAAATAGCTTTCTTGCCCTGTTTAGCGTGGGGGGTTGTTGTAAGTCAAGCACCGACTTGGTCATTATAATGTTCTTTGATTGGGCTGATGTGAACAAAGAACATTAGACTTTGTTTTATAAACAAAGCTATTTATTACTAACACTACATTAACAAATAACTAAAATGTCCAAGATGAATACAGTTGAAAATAAATGTCTAACACTAACTTACACAAAGAGGTGCTCTCATTTGCGACTAACAAACACCTTCTGAAGGAACACATGGTGCACCTGGGTCCGGGACTCCGTACTCCGCCCCACCTGCTGTACGGATGCTAGAACCACATCCGTAAAACATATAACTTACAATACATATGCAGATCATAGATCATAGAATTTGCAGGGATGATGAACTACTCATATTATATACAGATGATAGTCTGCCTATCATCGCAGTCATTAGCTGTTGTTGATGAGGGACCACAGGTATCTCCCTCCGTTAGAGAGAGACAAATTGGCTACATAGCTTGAGGGGCGCCACTCCACATCAAACAGGGGGAAGACGAGGCGGCACCAAACGTTCTTGATGTGAACCTGCGCATTGAAAAGATCAACGATTCCCTCCAGCATAGGCAGACACAATCTTTGTTTGAAAATCTCCACTTCAGGCATGAAATCTAGCAGCGCCCTCAGCCTCGTGGCCCTGGGCACCATTATTATGTGCAAGTTCCGAAGTCATTAGTTATGCCAGCGAAGTTACACCTGGGCGCCACGGAGCATTAGTCTTGTTACACTCGAAGTACTGCTTGCAGTTCGGGTCACCGACCCTACGAGAGAAATCTGTTACTCTCCGGCCCTGGAAGGAACAGAGATGGGAAAGTAAATAGTTTCTAATCTGAGATCTTTGGTTCGTGAGCAGAGGGTCAAAGAGTTCGACTTGCTCTCATTAAGGAGGGAACAGATTGAGCGATGGGGCAGCAGGTGTGATTCTGAATACTTGAAATTGTGAAAAGAATGAATGAAACTGGAACAAGGAGGGAGAAACCAAAGGTCACGATTATGAAGTGAAGAAACATGAGCTACACTTCCGTCAGGAGACAGAACAAAATCTCCAATCTCGGCTGCTGAGATTCTCAATTGGAGTTTCTGTCTTGCAGACTGAGGAGCTACGAGCATTCTCTTAAAGGGGAAACGTTCGACACCCTGGGGGCGATTCTTCGGCGGCGATGCGCCTGCCGCAGATCCCGCTATGTCAGGAAGATTCCGGAAGAGGCCCGTAACAGGATTGGCGCCGGATGGCAAACTGTTTCCTGGGCGGCACGGTAGCACAGAGGTTAGCACCGTTGCTTCACAGCTCCAGGTTCCCAGGTTCGATTCCCGGCTTGGGTGACTGACTGCGCGGGGTCTGCACGTTCTCCCCATGTCTGCGTGGGTTTCCTCCGGGTGCTCCGGTTTCCTCCCACAAGTCTAAAGACGTGCAGGTTAGATGGATTGGTCACGCTAAATTGCCCCTTAGTGTCCAAAAGGGTTAGGTTGGGTTACGGGGAGGTGTGGGCTCAAGTGGACTGCTCTTTACAAGGGCCAGTGGACTGAATGGCCTCCTTGTGCCCTGTAAATTCTATGATTCCATGATCCTCCCAGCCCGCCCCAGCTGGAGGGATGAGGATCTTGCCCCTGATGGGAGCTGATTTGCATTCATTTTAATCTCTTTAGTGAGATTAAAGTCGAATGCAGCGGCCTCTTGGTATGGTTCCACGCACCCCCCATGCTCCCATTATCTACGTTTCAACTCAGCGGCCCCTTTGCGCGACGCTGGGGCTGGGGGAGGGGGCGGGTTGTTGACAGCCTAACCGTTTTGTGCTCTGGGAGTGAAACGTTCACCCCCAGCCTCCTGATTGCGGAGGTGAGAAGGCGACCCACTATGACACAGCAGGCGGACGTGTATCGCTTCAGCGGGCCCCAAGGCTCGGTCTCCTCTTCCTTCCCTGGCACGGCATCGACGTTTCTGCTCCACGCTCGGCACAGAGCTCAGATTTATTTACTGGGTCCTCGGAATCTCAGTACGCTGCTTCGAAAATCCATTTCTTCATGCGTCAGCACCTGCTGAACATTCATGTATTGACTGCACTCAAGCTCACCACCAGAACACCCAGGAGGTTTTCATTGTTGCCAAACCAGGGCCAATAACAAAAGCAGACAGGCTTTGCAACCCTTCAATTAATCGTGTCTCTCAGATTGTTTCAAGAATCCGCCAGAGACCACCTTTGTAGACAGTCGTATATTTGAAGTGACGAGCGCAGCAAATGACCATTGATTCCTCCATGTTTCTGATCTGAAACTGCTGCTGATTAGAGCTTAGCATCTTACAAATTCCGCTCAGCCCCCCAAAATAGAATTACGCCGAATCTGCAGCACAGAATCCTGACCGTTTTGACCCATTTGGTGTTTGCCCCACACAGACCACCAAGGCCTCAAAACCTCTCTGTTTATCTCTCTCTCCTCCTCCTCTAACTGATTGATCGATTGCTTTTGTTTATTGTCGCGTGTACCGAGGTACAGTGAAAAGTATTTTTCTGCGAGCAGTTCAACAGATCATTAATGCATGACAAGAAAAGCAAATAAAAGAAAATACATAATAGGGCAACACAAGGTCCACAATGTAAATACATAGACACCGACATCGGGTGAAGCATACAGGGGTGTAGCGTTAATGAGGTCAGTCCATAAGAGGGTCGTTTAAGAGTCTGGTAACAGTGGGGTAGAAGCTCTTTTTGAATCTGTTCGTGCGTGTTCTCAGACTTTTGTATCTCCTGCCCGATGGAAGAGGTTGGAAGAGTGAGTAAGCCGGGTGGGAGGGATCTTTGGTTATGCTACCTGCTTTCCCCAGGCAGCGGGAGGTGTAGATGGAGTCAATGGATGGAAGGCAGGTTTGTGTGATGGACTGGGCGGTGTTCACGACTCTCTGAAGTTTCTTGCGGTCCTGGGCCGAGCAGTTGCCATACCAGGCTGTGATGCAGCCCGATAGGATGCTTTCTATGGTGCATCTGTAAAAGTTGGTAAGAGTCAATGTGGACATGCCGAATTTCCTTAGTTTCCTGAGGAAGTATAGGCGCTGTTGTGCTTTCTTGGTGGTAACATCGATGTGGGTGGACCAGGACAGATTTTTGGAAATGTGGAGCCCAAGGAATTTGAAGCTGCTAACCATCTCCACCTCGGCCCCGTTGATGCTGATAGCGTGGGTACAGTACTTTGCTTTCTGAAGTCAATGCCCAGCTCTTGAAACCAGCTCTTGGTTCCCTGAAACCTGCTGCTTTGGCCAACATTTTAGACACCTGTCTCTCTCTCTGGCTGTGTCGTATTTAGTGCGACAACGCCTCCATGAGGCAGCGTGCAATCCATTACTGCATTGAAGGTGCTATATAAGTGCAACTTGTTGTTATTGCCGTGTAGCTGAATGGAAACGGAACTATTTACAGACACACAGGGCGTGATTCTCCGACCCCCTGCCGGGTTGGAGAACCCCCGGGGGGGGCGGCGTGAATCCCGCCCCGCAGCTCCGACGCAGGCTGCCGTATTCGCCGGTGCCGGTTTTCGGGCAGGGGCGGGGATCACGCCACGACAGTCGGGGGCCGTTGGTAGCGGCCCCCCCCCCCGGCAATTCTCCGGGCCCCGATGGGCCGAGTGGCCGTCGGTTTCTGGCCAGTCCTGCTGGCATGGATTGGACATGGTCCCACACGGCGGGACCTGGCTGGGAGGCCACGCTCGGGGAGGGGGGGGTCGTGGGGGGATCCGACCCGGGAGGGGGTGGCCCACGGTGCCCTGGCCCGTGATCGGGGCCCACTTCTTCCTTCCGCGCCGGCCCCTGTAGGGCTCCGCCATGGCCGGCGCGGAGAAGACACCCCCCTGCACACGTGCCAGAATACGCCGGCCGGTCTGCGCATGCGCCGAACCACGCCGGCCGGTCTGCGCATGCGCTAACTTGTGCAGTCCCTTCGGCGCTGGCTGGCGCGGTGCCAACCCCTCCGCCGCCGTTCTAGACTCCGGAAGTGCAGAGAATTCCGCAACTTCTGGTCGGCCCGACGCCGGAGTGGTTCGTGCCGTTTCTTTACACCGGCATCGGGCCATCTCGCTGATCCGGGAGAATCCCGCCTACAGTTGTGTTCTTTCCCCCGTGTCCTGGCCAATATTTATCCCGCAACAATAATTACTAAAACACGATTCTCTGGTCATTCATCACTTTACTGTTTGCAGACTCTGGTGTAATACGCCTTTAAGGCATAGCAGCACGCCATTCATGAGGCAGATGGGGTCACGGGATGGATTCTCCTGTCCCCAGCTGCGCATTTCTTGGTGACGTGCCGTTCGCAGCAGCCGGAATTCTCTACTCCCACCACTTGTCAATGGGATTTCCCATTGAAGCCACCCCATGCCGTCGGGGACAACCACGAGCGGGAGTGCGCTGCCGACTGGATCAGAGAATCCCAACAACCGGAGAATACAACTCCAGATACACTTGTCTACAAAGCTTGAAAAGACCAGAGCTGCAGCACTGTGTGTCTCTGCTGACAGCAAAAGCGGAACATAAATTGGATCACACGACACACTTCCGTTCATTGATGTCATGCTGCAATCCCTGAAAGTTATACGAGAAACAGGAATTTGCTGCTTTTCCGACATTACGACAGTGACGACGCTTCAGGAAACACTATTTCATTGACTGTTGGTGCTTTTTGACATCTCGAGGATGCGAAACGTGCTGTAGAAAGCCAAATCCTTTTTGCTCCTTGTGGGTCCGGCCTGCGGAAAATGGACTGTCCCTGTTCTCCGCACAACACTAGTGACTGGACTGAAGAAGTTGGCTGAAAGGCACTCTGGGACACTCTGAGGACATGAAAGGGGCAAAGTAAACTGACGTTCTCTCTTCCAAACTGGATTTCATGCGTTCTTGTTGCAGACTTCAGGGTTGCGACAAATAACTTCGCCAGTGCATCATTCATCTACATCCCAAAGGATCTTAGAATCTGAGTAAGGTCACCCTCCACCTTCTCTCATTCAGTGCCGATGCCACCTTTTGTTCAGCAATTTTGCTACGGAGTCTAACATAGAAAAAAAATAATGTGCTATAGATATTCATATACATTCCTGCCACCTCATCCCCTTCACAGTATCCATGGAGATTCAATGCTGGCGCAGACTGAATGTACACACCTGCGACGTTACCAAGCCGACATGTTATCCTTTCTGCGAAATTTCAGTCAGCGGGGTTATTTTCAGCCGCGGTTAATTAACACCGGCGCGTGCCTATTTATTATCCTCATTAGTGTTTTAAATTAGCAGTAACGGAAGGGAAGGGATGCCCAGTGTGTCTCCTAAGTACCTGTGCAATGCTCAAAGGACGCATTGGCGCCTGGCAGAATTAATATCATTCTGACGTTTGTTTCAGCAACCCTACCCCGCCCTTGGAAGAAGATGTAATCTCATTGAACAAGGATGTTAATTAGAGTGCCAATTATTTACTCTTTTTGTTGCGGTACTTTTGAATTGAAAGTGCACAATTATACAGAGGAGCTCAGGTGGCAGCACTTATTCCATTGTCTCAGGTTCCTGCTGGTACTTATTATTAACACCTTCCATTATTCTGCCATCGATCCAAAATTACTGAATACCATCCTCTGAAGCTAAGGAAATTTGGGCAGCACAGTAGCATGGTGGTTAGCACAATTGCTTCCCAGCTCCAGGGTCCCAGGTTCGATTCCCGGCTTGGGTCACTGTCTGTGCGGAGTCTGCAAGTCCTCCCCGTGTGTGCGTGGGTTTCCTCCGGGTGCTCCGGTTTCCTCCTACAGTCCAAAGATGTGCAGGTTAGGTGGATTGGCCATGCTAAATTGCCCTTAGTGTCCACAATTGCCCTTAGTGTTAGGTGGGGTTACTGGGTTATGGGGATAGGGTGCAGGTGTTCACCTGGGGTAGGGACCTGCAAGTTCCCCTCCACATCAACCACCATCCTGACTCGCAAATGTATCGCCGTTCCTTCACTGGCGCTGGGTCAAAACCCTGGAGCTCCCTCCCGAACAGCGCTGTGGGTGTACCTACACCTCATGGACGGCAGGTACAAGAAGGCAGCTCACCACCACCTTCTCAAGGGCAATTAGGAATTGGCAATAAGTGTTGGCCCAGCCAGCGTATCATGATAGATTTTTTTTAAAAATAAGGTGCTAAATGAGAAACTTGCAGATTTAACACTCATGTTTGGAAGGCATTACAGGTGGATTGCAGTCACCCACTTCCACTGGTGGTTAGGGTGTCCTGTGCCCATGGTGACGTGTTGCAGGATGGCTGAGGGACTGAGGGAGAGGGAGCACAGGCTCTCGAACACTGCACTGGGGGTCCTGGGGGAGGAGCTCCAGAGGAGGAGGGGATGTCCTTTACCCACAGTGGGTAAATTAATCCACCTCACCCTCCTGTCCTTCTCTACCTCCTGTAATGGCTGGTGCTGCTCTGCCAGGACTCCGATCTCCATCCCAGATCAAGGGGCATCCAGAGCAAGATAGCCATGATAAAGCACTCCCTACCTCCTGTTGCCTGTAAACAGGAATCGACTAAGCTAGGGTAGCAAAACACTTACACTGTTGAAGTGAAGCCCTTTGAGAATTTTCAGTATAAAAAATATTGATAGGTTGTCGGTGAAGCCTTGAGAAGGTTTCCAAAAAGTCTCCTGCTATTTCAGGGCTTCACAGCATCAGCAGCAAGTGAATGCGAAATGGTGAGTATCCCACTAATCGACAGTAAGGCTGCGCTTACTACCAAACAGTTGGGCGGCATGATGGCTAGCACTGCTGCCTCACAGCACCAGGGACCCGGGTTCGATTCTGGTTTTGGGGTGACTGGTTTTATGGAGTTTGCACTTTCTCCCCGTGTGTGCGTGGGTTTCCTCCGGGTGCTCCGGTTTCCTCCCACAGTACAAAGGTGTGCGGGTTAGGTGGATTAGCCATGCTAAATTGCCCCTTAGTGTCCAGGAGTGTGCAGGTTAGGTGGGGTTACGGGGGTAGGGGAGTGGGCCTAGGTGGGGTTCTCTTTTGGAGGGTCAGTGCCGACTCAACGGGCCGAATGGCCTCCTTCTGCACTATGGAGATTCTACGATGAGTTGGTTAGAATTAGGAGAGGATGTTAACTAGCAGAAGCACTCACCGCCATAACACGTCTTTAATGAGTGCTATTTAACAAGCCCCTGCGTGGCCATACACTGAACTCAACTCCTGCAGCAAGATGGCAAATATGTGCCAGGTGTGGACAAACCTGGTGCTTCAAGTCAAGAACCCATCAAACCCACCTTGGAAGATCTTTAGCAGCTGAATAAAAGGTGTCTCCTTTGCCTTTGTGGTAAACCACTGTTGCACCTCTATTAGGTGATGTATGGTAGGACCTGTACTACAGGTACGTTGGTAGTCCCTGCCTGCTGGCTCCGCCCAGTAGGCGGAGTATAAATATGTGTGTCCTCCATGCTGCAGCCGTTTCACCAGCTGCTGTGGGTGGCCACACATCTTAGAGCAATAAAGCCTCAGTTGTACCCAACTCAGGTTTTTGTGCAATTGAGCGTACATCAGTCTTCAACCTTTCTTCTCCACCAGCAGTTTGCCATATTTAGCGGTCCCTGCATTTTGTCTCCCAAATTGTTTCTTCTCTCTTTGCCATGGGGTGTTGATCTTCTGTACGATATAGTAAGAGTGTGGGCATGTAGAGACTGGAGTGATGAGACTTTCTCTGGTGGGTGGATTTCAGTGTGTGGACAGTATGCTACGTTTGATAGTCGGGCACGGTGTCTGAGGTGTAAGTGCTGGATGAAGAATTGTGCTGAATCTTTCCGTAGCATCAGAGAGCTCTGGGTCTCACTGTATCGTCAGCCCTGTGGTTGCGTGATGTTGCCGTTATCCACTTCGAATCCCTACACCGCAGAATGAGGCCATTCAGCCCATCGAGACTGAAAGAGCAATTCCCCGCTCTATCCTCCAAACCCCACCTAACCTTTGGGACACTAAGGGGCAATTTAGCATGGCCGACCCACCTAACCTTCACATCTTTGGACTGTGGGAGGAAACCCGAGCACCCGGAGGAAACCCAGGTCCCTGGCACTGTGAGGCAGCAGTGCTAACCACTGTGCCACCGTGCCGCCCTTAGAGCACACTTTCTGTCACTCTTGACCTCTTCCTTGATTTGAGCATGGGCGCATTGACGTGGAAGCTCAAAAAGTACTCGCAAGAGAGAGAGAGGAACAGGGGAAATGTTGACAGGGTGACATGATGCAGCCCAGGAGGAGCCTGTGCAGCACAGACATGGACAACCTGGGATACCTGAACTATTGCTGTGCTGTATGTGCAATGCCACACCATTACAGAGCTGCACAGCATAGAACATAGAACGATACAGCGCAGTACAGGTCCTTCGGCCCACGATGTTGCACTGAAACAAAAGCCATCTAACCTACACTATGCCATTATCATCCATATGTTTATCCAATAAACTTTTAAATGCCCTCAATGTTGGCGAGTTCACTACTGTAGCAGGTAGGGCATTCCACGGCCTCACTACTCTTTGCGTAAAGAACCTACCTCTGACCTCTGTCCTATATCTATTACCCCTCAGTTTAAAGTTATGTCCCCTCGTGCCAGCCATATCCATCTGCGGGAGAAGGCTCTCACTGTCCACCCTATCCAACCCCCTGATCATTTTGTATGCCTCTATTAAGTCTCCTCTTAACCTTCTTCTCTCCAACGAAAACAACCTCAAGTCCATCAGCCTTTCCTCATAAGATTTTCCCTCCATACCAGGCAACATCCTGGTAAATCTCCTCTGCACCCGCTCCAAAGCCTCCACGTCCTTCCTATAATGCGGTGACCAGAACTGTACGCAATACTCCAAATGCGGCCGTACCAGAGTTCTGTACAGCTGCAACATGACCTCCCGACTCCGGAACTCAATCCCTCTACCAATAAAGGCCAACACACCATAGGCCTTCTTCACAACCCTATCAAGCTGGGTGGCAACTTTCAGGGATCTATGTACATGGACACCTCGATCCCTCTGCTCATCCACACTTTCAAGAACTTTACCATTAGCCAAATATTCCGCATTCCTGTTATTCCTTCCAAAGTGAATCACCTCACACTTCTCTACATTAAACTCCATTTGCCACCTCTCAGCCCAGCTCTGCAGCTTATCTATATCCCTCTGTAACCTGCTACATCCTTCCACACTATCGACAACACCACCGACTTTAGTATTGTCTGCAAATTTACTCACCCACCCTTCTGCGCCTTCCTCTAGGTCATTGATAAAAATGACAAACAACAACGGCCCCAGAACAGATCCTTGTGGTACTCCACTTGTGACTGTACTCCATTCTGAACATTTCCCATCAACCACCACCCTCTGTCTTCTTTCAGCTAGCCAATTTCTGATCCACATCTCTAAATCACCCTCAATCCCCAGCCTCCGTATTTTTTGCAATAGCCTACCGTGGGGAACCTTATCAAACGCTTTGCTGAAATCCATATACACCACATCAACTGCTCTACCCTCGTCTACCTGTTCAGTCACCTTCTCAAAGAACTCAATAAGGTTTGTGAGGCATGACCTACCCTTCACAAAGCCATGCTGACTATCCCTGATCATATTATTCCTATCTAGATGATTATAAATCTTGTCTCTTATAATCCCCTCCAAGACTTTACCCACTACAGACGTGAGGCTCACCGGTCTATAGTTGCCGGGGTTGTCTCTGCTCCCCTTTTTGAACAAAGGGACCACATTTGCTGTCCTCCAGTCCTCTGGCACTATTCCTGTAGCCAATGATGACATAAAAATCAAAGCCAAAGGTCCAGCAATCTCTTCCCTGGCCTCCCAGAGAATCCTAGGATAAATCCCATCAGGTCCCGGGGACTTATCTATTTTCAGCCTGTCCAGAATTGCAAACACCTCTTCCCTACGTACCTCAATGCCATCTATTCTATTAGCCTGGGGCTCAGCATTCTCCTCCACAACATTATCTTTTTCCTGAGTGAATACTGACGAAAAATATTCATTTAGTATCTCGCCTATCTCTTCAGACTCCACACACAATTTCCCATCCCTGTCCTTGACTGGTCCTACTCTTTCCCTAGTCATTCGCTTATTCCTGACATACCTATAGAAAGCTTTTGGGTTTTCCTTGATCCTTCCTGCCAAATACTTCTCATGTCCCCTCCTTGCTCGTCTTAGCTCTCTCTTTAGATCCTTCCTCGCTACCTTGTAACTATCCATCGCCCCAACTGAAACTTCACACTTCATCTTCACATAGGCCTCCTTCTTCCTCTTAACAAGAGATTCCACTTCCTTGGTAAACCACGGTTCCCTCGCTCGACGCCTTCCTCCCTGTCTGACCGGTACATACTTATCAAGAACACGCAGTAGCTGATCCTTGAACAAGCCCCACTTATCCAGTGCCCAACACTTGCAGCCTACTTCTCCACCTTATCCCCCCCAAGTCACGTCTAATGGCATCATAATTGCCCTTCCCCCAGCTATAACTCTTGCCCTGCGGTGTATACTTATCCCTTTCCATCATTAACGTAAACGTCACCGAATTGTGGTCACTGTCCCCAAAGTGCTCTCCTACCTCCAAATCCAACACCTGGCCTGGTTCATTACCCAAAACCAAATCCAACGTGGCCTCGCCTCTTGTTGGCCTGTCAACATATTGTTTCAGGAAACCCTCCTGCACACACTGTACAAAAAACGACCCATCTATTGTACTCGAACTATATCTTTTCCAGTCAATATTTGGAAAGTTAAAGTCTCCCATAATAACTACCCTGTTACTTTCGCTCATATCCAGAATCATCTTCGCCATCCTTTCCTCTACATCCCTAGAACTATTAGGAGGCCTATAAAAAACTCCCAACAGGGTGACCTCTCCTTTCCTGTTTCTAACTTCAGCCCATACTACCTCGGAAGAAGAGTCCCCATCTAGCATCCTCTCCGCCACCGTAATACTGCTCTTGACTAGCAGCGCCACACTTCCCCCTCTTTTGCCTCCTTCTCTGAGCTTACTAAAACACCTAAACCCCGGAACCTGCAACATCCATTCCTGTCCCTGCTCTATCCATGTCTCCGAAATGGCCACAACATCGAAGTCCCAGGTACCAACCCATGCTGCCAGTTCCCCTACCTTGTTTCGTATACTCCTGGCATTGAAGTAGACACACTTCAAACCACCTACCTGAACACTGGCCCCCTCCTGCGACGTCAAATCTGTGCTCCTGACCTCTATACTCTCATTCTCCCTTACCCTAAAACTACAATCCAGGTTCCCATGCCCCTGCTGCATTAGTTTAAACCCCCCCAAAGAGCACTAACAAATCTCCCCCCCAGGATATTTGTGCCCCTCAGGTTCAGATGTAGACCATCCTGTCTGTAGAGGTCCCACCTTCCCCAGAAAGAGCCCCAGTTATCCAGAAATCTGAATCCCTCCCGCCTGCACCATCCCGGTAGCCACGTGTTTAAATGTTCTCTCTCCCTATTCCTCATCTCACTATCACGTGGCACGGGCAACAACCCAGAGATAACAACTCTGTTTGTTCTAGTTCTGAGCTTCCATCCTAGCTCCCTGAAAGCCTGCCTGACATCCTTGTCCCCTTTCCTACCTATGTCGTTAGTGCCAATGTGGACCACGACTTGGGGCTGCTCCCCCTCCCCCTAAGGACCCGGAAAACACGATCCGAGACATCACGTACCCTTGCACCTGGGAGGCAACATACCAAACGTGAGTCTCTCACGCTCCCACAAAATCTCCTATCTGTGCCCCTGACTATAGAGTCCCCAATTACTAATGCTCTGCTCCTCTCCCCCCTTCCCTTCTGAGCAACAGGGACAGACTCCGTGCCAGAGGCCCGTACCCCATGGCTTACCCCTGGTAAGTCGTCCCCCCCACAAGTATCCAAAGCGGTATACTTGTTTCTCAGGGGAACGACCGCAGGGGATCCCTGCACTGACTGCTTTTTCCCAGTCCCTCTTACAGTTACCCACCTATCTCTAATCTTTGGTGTAACTAATTCCCTAAAGCTGCTATCTATGACCCCTTCTGCCTCCCGAATGATCCGAAGTTCTTCCAACTCCAGCTCCAGTTCCCTAACTCGGTCTTGGAGGAGCTGGAGATAGCAGCACTTCCTGCAGGTAAAATCAGCAGGGACACTAACTGCATCCCTCACCTCAAACATCCTGCAGGAGGAACATTGCACTCCCTTCCCTGCCATTCCTCTTACTTTCTACCAAGATCTGGCTAACAACTAAATTAAATTTTTATAAAAAATAATAATAATATAATAAAATATGGTACTTCCCTCACACCAATGGGTTTTATTATTAGGTTAGAGGAGGAGGGCGGGTGGGACACACTACACGTGTAGTGTCTCGGGTTTCCTCTCCACCAGAATTTATTGGTGAGGGTCTTCCCAGACGTCCGTGGGTCGACTTCCTGTTCCCGCCTAAAAAACTAATTTTAAAAAAAAGAAAAATTCTCAGCTCCTGCTGAAATTTACTAACCAGCCAGCTCCACTCCCGCCAAAATCGACTGGCCTGCCCCTGCAAAGACAAGTGCTTTTAAAGGTTGACTTACCTCCCAGCAGCCACTTCCGCAATGCTCCCACTGAAACTGACTCACCAGCTGATTCTCCCGCCGAAATCGACTGGCCTGCCCCTGCAAAGACAAGTGCTTTTAAAGGACAGACTTACCTCCCAGCAACCACTTCCGCAATGCTCCCGCTGAAACTGACTCACCAGCTGTTCTCACGCCGAAATCGACTGGCCTGCCCCTGCAAAGACAAGTGCTTTTAAAGGTTGACTTACCTCCCAGCAGCCACTTCCGCAATGCTCCCGCTGAAACTGACTCACCAGCTGATTCTCCCGCCGAAATCGACTGGCCTGCCCCTGCAAAGACAAGTGCTTTTAAAGGACAGACTTACCTCCCAGCAACCACTTCCGCAATGCTCCCGCTGAAACTGACTCACCAGCTGTTCTCACGCCAAAATCGACGTGGTCATTACGACATGAAAGAGGTCATTAAGTCCAGCAAATTCTTTTTCTCTGCTAAGTCGGGAAGCAGTTGCCTATTAGTGAATCCTTTCCCACTACCTGAACATTCCAAAGGCTAAACAGTTCATAGAATCGTAGAATCATAGAATAAAGAGTGCAGAAGGAGGCCATTCGGCCCATCGAGCCTGCACCGGCCCTTGGAAAGAGCACCCCATTTAAGCCCACACTTCCAACCTTCCCCTCGTAACCCAGTAACCCCACCTAACCTTTTTGGACACTAAGGGGCAATTTAGCACGGCCAATCTACCTAACCTGCACGTCTTTGGACTGTGGGAGGAAACCGGAGCGCCCGGAGGAAACCCACGCACACACGGGGAGGATGTGCAGACTCCGCACAGACAGTGACCCAAGCCGGGAATCGAACCAGGGACCCTGGAGCTGTGAAGCAACTGTGCTAACCACTGTACCGCCGTTAATTTTTTCCCAAGAGCCACAAGCTCAACCACACAAAACCGTTTCACTCAGAAATTTGGGGTATCATGTACACACGCAGTTCCCATATCGCTGGGTCCAGATTTCCCTCAATCACCTATCCAAACTAGTTCAGAACATTTGGAGTTCCTGCCTTAGCTGCATTGCAAATTCCTCAGTTGTTTCATGTAAAAGATTTTCTGCCTCCAGCCACTGGTTTTGTACTCCAATCACCTTAAAGTCTGTGTCCTCTGGTTGGCAACCCATTCACTCATTGAAAATGGTTCCTCTTTATTTATCCTGTCCAAAAACTTGCGGCACCTTAAACACTTCCACCACAACCCCTCTCAGCCTTCTGTGCTCTAAGGAGCAGATGCAAAATGTGATACACTTTGCAGAACACTTCGGGCATCACGGTAAGCCGATCCACTGACGCACGGGGAGTTACGCACCTAGACACCGACAGCACGTTCCAAACCCATGACCTCTACCGCCTCAAAAGACAAGGGTAAATGTAGAAACAATAGGAGCAGGAGGAGGTCATTTAGGCCTTCACTTGCCGTCTTTACCACCTGCTGCACCTGCATGCTTACCTTGAGCGACTGGTGCACAAGAACACCCAGATTTCATTAACAGCTGGCTTGTAATGCAGAACAAGGCCAGCAGCGTGGGTTCAATTCCCGTACCAGCCTCCCCGAACAGGTGCCGGAATGTGGCCACTAGGGGCTTTTCACAGTAACTTCATTGAAGCCTACTTGTGACAATAAGCGATTATTATTACTATTATTATATTCCCTTCCCTCAGTTTATAACCATTCAGATAATAACCTTCCTTCCTGTTTTTGCCAGCAAAATGGATAACATGACATAATAACATTCTTTATTATTGTCACAAGTAGGCTTACATTAACACTGCGATGAAGTGACTGTGAAAATCCCCTAGTCGCCACATTCCGACGCCTGTTCGGGTGCACAGAGGCAGAATTCAGAATATCCAATTTGCCGAACAGCACTTCTTTCGGGACTTGTGGGAGGCACCCGGAGGAAACCCACGCAGAGACAGGAAGAATATGCAGACTCCGCACAGACAGTGACCCAAGCCGGTAATCAAACACGGGTCCCTGGCGCTGTGAAGCAACAGTGCTAACCACTGTGCCGCCATGCCGCCCC
The DNA here is from genome assembly GCF_047496885.1 of Scyliorhinus torazame. Classification (NCBI taxonomy): domain Eukaryota; kingdom Metazoa; phylum Chordata; class Chondrichthyes; order Carcharhiniformes; family Scyliorhinidae; genus Scyliorhinus; species Scyliorhinus torazame. The sequence goes on from NC_092708.1 coordinate 384,361,938, forward strand.
TTGCACCTGCCATGAAGCAGATACATAGGAACATCTGCAAGTTCCCGTCCAAGCCACTCACCATCCTGACTTGGAAATATACCGGCTGTTCCTTCACTGTCGCTGGGTCCGAATCCTGAAACTCCTTGCTAGCAGCACTGCGGGTGTACCTACACCATGCAGACTGCAGTGGGTCAAGAAGGCGGCTCACATCCACCTTCTCAAGGGAAATTAGGGATGGGCAACAAATGATGTCCTAGCCAGAGAAGCCCACATCCCTTGAAATAATTTAAGACATCTGGGGCGAAATTCTCCGGTATCGGCGCAATGTCCGCCGACCGGCGCCAAAAACGGCGCAAATCAGTCGGGCATCACGCCGTCCCAAAGGTGCGGAATCCTCCGCATCTTGGGGGGCCGAGCCCCAACCTTGAGGGGCTAGGCCCGCGCCGGACTGATTTCCGCCCCGCCAGCTGGCGGAAAAGGACTTTGGTGCCCGCCAGCTGGCGCGGAAATGACATCTCCAGGCGGTGCATGCGCGGGAGTGTTAGCGGCCGCTCACTGCATCCCCGCGCATGCGCTGTGGAGGGAGTCTCTTCCGCCTCCGCCATGGTGGAGACCGTGGCGAAGGCGGAAGGAAAAGAGTGCCCCCACGGCACAGGCCCGCCTGCGGATCGGTGGGCCCCGATCGCGGGCCAGGCCACCGTGGGGGCACCCCCCCGGGGCCAGATCGCCCCGCGCCCCCCTCAGGACCCCTGGCAACCGGCGGGGGCGGGATTCACATCAGCCCCCGGCGATTCTCCAACCCGGCGGGGGGTCGGAGAATCTCGCCCCAGATTATTATTATACCTATTGGTATTTTTAAAGAATCTGGATGTTGCAGAAATTTTAATTCCCGAACCTTTAGTGTTTACGAGAGAACTAGATTTTTTTTCTTGGTAAATTTTATTTGCGGTGGATAAAATAGTATCTTTTTATCAAGTAAGACGTCTTCCAGAAACTGCTCCATTTATGCAAAATGTAATAATGCTCCCTTGGCGCCCAGTTGCTTTTTGAAGGCTGCTTAGATAAAATGAAGCACCGAGATACAGTTGGACATTATTCTTTTTAATAACCTAAACTCACCAGGAAAACAGAAACAGGAAATTATGTTATGTGGAAGTTGTGTAGATAATTGAAAACATCAAAGGCCAGCATAAATAAATACAATATTAGGACCACTTAGAATACGCTCTGGTGCCTATTATGTTAAATAAAAACGGTTGGAAAATGTGTGGTTCTCCCTCGGCAGAGGGTCTCCGGTTGGTTATTAAATACGAAACATGCAATTTTTAAGGAAAAAAAAAAGAACATTTATTTATGAGAGGGACTGTTAGATTGCAGAAATTGCAGAAGAATTGCTTGAAACAGATAAAACCAATGAGGTCCAGGGACACTCATTGCCACCTGCCTTCATTCTTGAAGGATCACACATACCCACCACCTCACACATTGTCAGAGAGGTTTCGGCCTGTTTGGCAAAACTGGAATCCCATTTATAAAGAACGCAATGACCAAAATGTTTCCCTTCTCCAAAATACATCTTGTTGCACACTTTCAGCGACTGGTATACAAGAGCACTGGTATACAAGAGCACTGGTATACAAGAGCACTGGTATACAAGGGCACTGGGATACAAGAGCACTGGTATACAAGGGCACTGGGATACAAGGGCACTGGTATACAAGAGCACTGGTATACAAGGGCACTGGGATACAAGAGCACTGGTATACAAGAGCACTGGTATACAAGGGCACTGGGATACAAGGGCACTGGGATATAAGGGCACTGGTATACAAGGGCACTAGTATACAAGGATACTGGTATGGAGGGACACTGGGATACAAGGGCACTGGCATACAAGGGCACTGGTATACAAGGGCACTGGTATACAAGAGCACTGGTATACAAGGGCACTGGGATACAAGAGCACTGGTATACAAGAGCACTGGTATACAAGAGCACTGGTATACAAGGGCACTGGTATACAAGGGCACTGGGATACAAGAGCACTGGTATACAAGGGCACTGGGATACAAGGGCACTGGTATACAAGAGCACTGGTATACAAGGGCACTGGGATACAAGAGCACTGGTATACAAGAGCACTGGTATACAAGGGCACTGGGATACAAGGGCACTGGGATATAAGGGCACTGGTATACAAGGGCACTAGTATACAAGGATACTGGTATGGGGGGGACACTGGGATACAAGGGCACTGGCATACAAGGGCACTGGTATACAAGGGCACTGGTATACAAGAGCACTGGTATACAAGGGCACTGGGATACAAGAGCACTGGTATACAAGAGCACTGGTATACAAGGGCACTGGGATACAAGGGCACTGGGATATAAGGGCACTGGTATACAAGGGCACTAGTATACAAGGATACTGGTATGGAGGGACACTGGGATACAAGGGCACTGGCATACAAGGACACTGGTATACAAGGACACTGGTATACAAGAGCACTGGTATACAAGGACACTGGTATACAAGGACACTGGTATACAAGGACACTGGTATACAAGGGCACTGGGATACAAGGGCACTAGTATACAAGGATACTGGTATGGAAGGACACTGGTATACAAGGACACTGGGATACAAGGACACTGGGATACAAGGACACTGGTATACAAGAGCACTGGTATACAAGAGCACTGGTATACAAGGACACTGGAATACAAGGACACTGGTATACAAGGACACTGGGATACAAGGGCAGTGGTATACAAGGACACTGGTATGGAAGGACACTGGGATACAAGGATACTGGGATACAAGGACATTGATATGGAAGGACACTGGGATACAAGGACACTGGGATACAAGGGCACTGGTATACAAGGGCAATGGTATACAAGGGCACTGGTATACAAGGACACTGGGATACAAGGACACTGGGCTACAAGGACACTGGTATACAAGAGCACTGGAATACAAGGACACTGGTATGGAAGGACACTGGGATACAAGGACACTGGTATACAAGGGCACTGGGATACAAGGACACTGGAATACAAGGACACTGGTATACAAGAGCACTGGTATACAAGGACACTGGGATACAAGGACAATGGCATACAAGGACACTGGTTTGGAAGGACACTGGGATACAAGGACACTGGGATACAAGGACACTGGTATACAAGAGCACTGGAATACAAGGGCACTGGTACACAAGAGCACTAGGATACAGGGACACTGGTATACAAGAGCACTGGAATACAAGGACACTGGTATGGAAGGACACTGGGATACAAGGACACTGGTATACAAGGGCACTGGGATACAAGGGCACTGGTATACAAGGGCACTGGTATACAAGGACACTGGGATACAAGGATACTGGTATGGAGGGACACTGGGATACAAGGACAATGGCATACAAGGATACTGGTTTGGAAGGACACTGGGATACAAGGACACTGGGATACAAGGAAACTGGTATACAAGGACACTGGAATACACGGACACTGGTATACAAGGACACTGGGATACAAGGACACTGGTATACAAGGGCAATGGTATACAAGGACACTGGTATACAAGGGCAATGGTATACAAGGGCACTGGTATACAAGGACACTGGGATACAAGGACACTGGGATACAAGGACACTGGTATACAAGAGCACTGGAATACAAGGACACTGGTATGGAAGGACACTGGGATACAAGGACACTGGTATACAAGGACACTGGTATACAAGGACACTGGGATACAAGGACACTGGGATACAAGGACACTGGGATACAAGGATACTGGAATACAAGGGCACTGGTATACAAGGGCACTGGTATACAAGGACACTGGGATACAAGGATACTGGTGTGGAGGGACACTGGGATACAAGGACAATGGCATACAAGGACACTGGTTTGGAAGGACACTGGGATACAAGGACACTGGGATACAAGGACACTGGAATACAAGGGCACTGGTATACAAGGGCACTGGTATACAAGGACACTGGGATACAAGGATACTGGTGTGGAGGGACACTGGGATACAAGGACAATGGCATACAAAGACACTGGTTTGGAAGGACACTGGGATACAAGGACACTGGGATACAAGGACACTGGTATGGAAGGACACTGGGATACAAGGACACTGGCATACAAGGGCACTGGGATACAAGGGCACTGGTATACAAGGGCACTGGTATACAAGGACACTGGGATACAAGGATACTGGCATGGAGGGGCACTGGGAAAGAAGGACAATGGCATACAAGGACACTGGTTTGGAAGGACACTGGGATACAAGGACACTGGTATGGAAGGACACTGGGATACAAGGACACTGGTATACAAGGGCACTGGGATACAAGGGCACTGGTATACAAGGGCACTGGTATACAAGGACACTGGGATACAAGGATACTGGTATGGAGGGACACTGGGATACAAGGACAATGGCATACAAGGACACTGGTTTGGAAGGACACTGGGATACAAGGACACTGGGATACAAGGACACTGGGATACAAGGACACTGGTATACAAGGGCACTGGGATACAAGGGCACTGGTATACAAGGGCACTGGTATACAAGGACACTGGGATACAAGGATACTGGTATGGAGGGACACTGGGATACAAGGACAATGGCATACAAGGACACTGGTTTGGAAGGACACTGGGATACAAGGACACTGGGATACAAGGACACTGGGATACAAGGACACTGGGATACAAGAGCACTGGTATACAAGGACACTGGGATACAAGGACACTGGTATACAAGGACACTGGTATACAAGAGCACTGGGATACAAGGACACTGGTATGGAAGGACACTGGGATACAAAGACACTGGTGTACAAGGGCACTGGGATACAAGGACACTGGAATACAAGGACACTGGTATACAAGAGCACTGGTATACAAGGACACTGGGATACAAGGACACTGGTATACAAGAGCACTGGAATACAGGGACACTGGTATACAAGAGCACTGGAATACAAGGACACTGGGATACAAGGACACTGATATAGGACACTGGTCTACAAGAGCACTGGTATACAAGGACACTGGGATACAAGGACACTGGTATACAAGGACACTGGTATACAAGAGCACTGGGATACAAGGACACTGGTATGGAAGGACACTGGGATACAAAGACACTGGTGTACAAGGGCACTGGGATACAAGGACACTGGAATACAAGGACACTGGTATACAAGAGCACTGGTATACAAGGACACTGGGATACAAGGACACTGGTATACAAGGACACTGGTATACAAGAGCACTGGAATACAAGGGCACTGGTACACAAGGGCACTGGGATACAAGGACACTGGTATACAAGAGCACTGGAATACAAGGACACTGGTATACAAGAGCACTGGAATACAAGGACATTGGTATACAAGAGCACTGGGATACAAGGACACTGGTATACAAGAGCACTGGGATACAGGGACACTGGTATACAAGAGCACTGGAATACAGGGACACTGGTATACAAGAGCACTGGAATACAAGGACACTGGGATACAAGGACACTGATATAGGACACTGGTCTACAAGAGCACTGGAATACAAGGGCACTGGTACACAAGAGCACTGGAATACAAGGACACTGGTATACAAGGACACTGATATACAAGGACACTGGTATACAAGAGCACTGGAATACAAGGACATTGGTATACAAGGACACTAGGATACAAAGGCACCCAGGTCTTGTTGCACGTTTTTCTGTCCCAAGATATAGTCATCCAAAATACATCTCAAACGTTATTCCAATATATTTGTTTCAGTGTTCTTCCTGTCTCCTAAGCTTCAACCAATTATTAACTTGGTTCTTCCTGGCATTGAAATACTTCAATGGGAAATGATGGCCCACTTCACCTTTGTCCATGCCCGTTCTCTCACATGTTGGCTTCGCCAGTGACCCCACGCATTCCGTTAACAAATAAGTGGTTAAAATCGGGGTGCGCAAGAGGGCTGAATTGAGGGTGGGTGGGGAGTGCAGAGATCTCAGAGGGTTAGAGATTCGAGAGATAGGGAGAAGAGGAGGCCGTGATGGGATTTGAAAACAATGAAGAGGATTTTGAAAATAATATTAACAGTCGCTTATTGTCACAAGTAGGCTTCAATGAAGTTACTGTGAAAAGCCCCTAGTCGCCACATTCCGGCACATGTTCGGGGAGGCCGGTACGGGAATTGAACCCGCGCTACTGGACTTATTCTGCTTCACAAGCCAGCTGTTTAGCCCACTGTGCTAAATGTTCGCCAGACCAGGTTCCAGTGGAGGTCAGCGGACACAGGAATTCTCAGCAGGGTTCTGGGTGAGCTTCACCCCAACCCCCACAAGGGAGGTTTCAGGTACTCGTGCTGTGTGCCCAGCCGCTCTCCCTACTCACCGGGCCTTTCCACAACTACCCGCTCCCCCTGCCTCGCCCTGGCCACTGGACAGGGCCCAAGAGAGGCGACCGAGCTTGCGAAGGGTCACCCCAGCGGACAGACCCGCACCACCAACAGAGAGGACAAGAGAGAGAGAAAGAAAGGGAGAATAGAAGTGATGTCTGACACACGACAGAAGAAAAGGCGAAACGTAGAAAATATAGTCACATCAATGAGCTTCCTCCCTGCCCGACCGCCTCTCTTTGCTTTGAAATGTTCCAGCTTCTTGGGAGTAGTTGACAGCAGCTCAGAAGGCGCAAAAGCCTTCGTGCTGAATCAAATGTTTTTCGACGTGTATTTTGAGTGCTGTCAACAGACTGAAGGGAAAGGAGAGGGAAGAGGAAAAGAGACTCCACCCGTTGAGTAACAAGTAGAAGTTCCCTGAAGGAACCAAAATCAGGCACAGGAAAACCATTGCAGTCACGGCTAACTGGAGAATTTCAGGCCGGCACTGGAGTAAAAGAAAAGGTTTAAAATGCTGCCAAAACGAGTAGAAATTGGGAGGCTTTCAAAAATCAGCAAAGGATGACCAAAAACTGGTAAAAAGAGGAAAAGTGTATATTTTGACAGTAAATTAGCAAGAAATTTTAAAGAAAGATTGTAAGAATTTTTACATGTATACATATATATAAATAGGAAGAAATTCACAATAGTAAATGTGGGTGTCTGAGAGAATGAGGCAGGAGATATTGTTTTCTATGAAAATAGAAATGGTATTGTATTGGAGGTATAGCAAACAGTGAGGATGATACCAATTGACTACAAGACATAGATGAAATGAAATGAAAATCGCTTATTGTCACAAGTAGGCTTCAAATGAAGTTACTGTGAAAAGCCCCTCGTCGCCACATTCCGGCGCCTGTTCGGGGAGGCCGGTACGGGAATTGAACCCGCGCTGCTGGCCTTGTTCTGCATTACAAGCCGGCTGTTTCACCCACTGTGCTAAACTAGCCGAACGGGCTGAGTGAGTGGAATGGGCAGACGAGCAGCAGATAGAATTTACTGCAGCGAATGCATTTTGATTGAGGGATTTACATTAAATGGTACAGTTCTGAAGAGCACGCAGGGGCAGGGGTACCTGTGATCTCATGTGCGTAGATCTTTGAAGGTGGCAGAACGTGCTGAGAGAATGGCAAGCAAAGCATTTGGGATCTTGAGCTTCGTAAAGCTTCACAAAAGCATGGAAATAATGCTGAACCTTTACAAGGCTCTGGTGGCCAATAACTGGAGTACAGCCTCCAATTTGGGTCAGCACATCCAAGGAAGGATGTGTGAGCGGGTGCAGAGGAGATTTGCCCGAATGGTTTCCGGGATGACAGATTCTAGCTCCGAGGTTCAGCTGGAGGAGTTGGGATTGTTCTCCTCGGAGCAAAGGAGATTGAGAAGGGTGGACAGAGGTGGACAGAGAGAGGTGGACAGAGAGTGACAGAGTTAGATGAGGGAGATTAAGAAAGATGGGCGGCATTCTCCGCTCCCGCGTCGGGCCGCTGAGTCTCCTGCAACCGGCGAATCGGCGCCAATGGCGCCAGCGTGGCCGCCGCGGCGCCGGTCGGGGGTCGTTCAACACTGGTCCCCCCCCCCCCGGCGATTCTCGACGGGCCGAATGCCCACCGAGTCCGGCCGAGTCCCGCCGGTGCCGTTCGCGTGTGGTCCTACTCAGCGGAACCTCGGTGTCCTGGCCGCGGGGGCCGTCCTGGGGGGAGGGGGGGAGGGTGTTCCGACTCTGGGAGGGGCCTCCACGGCGCCAGAATGACTCTGCGACTCTTTACGGGTGGAATTCTCCGGAACCCCCGGCCCCTCCAAAGTCGACCGCCACTGCGGGTCCCCGGCGGTGGCACCGGTGAGGAATGCAAATAGCCATCGACTTTGATTGGAGCAGAAGATCTTGCCACTGGCCAATGGCGAATTCCACCCGATGGCTCCCTGAGGAAATGTCACAGACTTTAATCAAATATCATGGGCACGATTCTCCGCTCCGGCGCCGGTTGGGAGAATCCCCGGCGCGCCATTTTTCCCCGCGACGCCGGTCCGATGCCCTCCCGCGATTCACCCAAGCGGCAAGAATGGCCCCGTCGAGTTCTGCGCGGCGCAGGCCGGAGAATCGCCCGGGACACCCAAAATGGCGATTCTCCACTACACTCGCTGTTCTCCGGCCCGGATGGGCCGAGCGGCCTGCCCAAAACCACGGCTTCCCGCCGGCGCCATCCACACCTGGTCGCTGCCGGCGGGAACAGTGTGGGAACGCTGGGGGGGGGCTGCCTGTGGGGTGGGCGAGGGGGGTTCTTTCACCGGGGTAGGACTCAAAAGGGGTCTGGCCCGCGATCGGTGCCCACCGATCGGCGGGCCGGCCTCTCTGAAGGAGGACCTCCTTTCCTCCGCCGCCCCGCAAGATCCATCCGACATCTTCTTGCGGGGCGGCCTCGGGAAGGACGGCAACCACGCATGCGCGGGTGACGCCAATTACGGCAGTTACGCGCCGCAGGCTGCGTCAATGAAGCGGTGCCGCTTTTACGCGGCGCCAATGCCCGGCGCGCGCTGATGACGCTGCTTTCGCAACATGCCCCCCTGAGTTTCTCGAGGCCCCGATCCTAGCCCATTTTCGGGCCCTGAATCGGTCGAGATCGGAGCCGTTTCGCGCCGCCGTGAACCTCGGCGGCGTTCACGACGGCGTGGGCACTTAGTCGCGGGAGCGGAGAATCGCGCCCCATGTCCCTGCCTTCATCATAGGAGATGCAAAGAACATTCAAGAAATTGTGGGGAACTATAGGTCTAATCAGAGTGAGGAACTTAAAAAATTAGTATTAGTCAGGAAAAGATAGTTGAGAAATTATTGGGATTGAATGCCAAAACTCTCCTGGACTTGATGACCAACACTGAAGGCTTTTTAAACGGGTTGTGACAGAGATAGGGGGCGAAACACTCCCCAAACGGCGCGATGTCCGCCGACTGGCACCCAAAACGGCGCCAATCAGACGGGCATCACGCCGCCCCAAAGGTGCGGAATGCTCCGCATCTTTGGGGGGCGAGCCCCAACATTGAGGGGCTCGGCCGGCGCCGGAGGGATTTCCGCCCCGCCAGCTGGCGGAAACGGCGTTTGTTGCCCCGCCAGCTGGCGCGGAAATGACATCTACGGGCGGCGCATGCGCGGGAGCATCAGCGGCCGCTGACAGTTTCCCGCGCATGCGCAGTGAGGAGAGTCTCTTCCGCCTCCGCCATGGTGGAGACCGTTGCGGAGGCGGAAGGGAAAGAGTGCCCCCGCGGCACAGGCCCGCCCGCGGATCGGTGGGCCCCGATCGCGGGCCAGGCCACCGTGGGGGCACCCCCCGGGGTCAGATCGCCCCGCGCCCCCCCCAGGACCCCGGAGCCCGCCCACGCCGCCTTGTCCCGCCGGTAAATAGGTACTCTAATTTACGCCGGCGGGACAGGCAATTTATTGGCGGGACTTCGGCCCATCCGGGCCGGAGAATCGAGCGGGGGGGCCCGCCAACCGGCGCGGCCCGATTCCCGCCCCCGCCCAATCTCCGGTACCGGAGACTTCGGCAACCGGCGGGGGCGGGATTCACGGCGGCCAACGGCCATTCTCCGACCCGCTGGGGGGTCGGAGAATGACGCCCCTGGTGACAGGCAACTTGGAAAACCACAATTAGGTTAGGCAGGAAAGCAAAATTCTGTTTGACAAATCTGCCGGTCTTTTTGAGGGTGTAGGGAGCAGGCTAGATAAAGGGGAACCCGTCGATGTGATATATTTGGATTTTCGGAAGCCATTTGTTAAGGTCCCGTACAAGAAGTTGTTACACAGATCAGGGTACGTGGGATTAGTGGTATAATAATAATAATAATCGCTTATTGTCACGAGTAGGCCGTCAACGGAGTTACTGCGAAAAGCCCCTCGTCGCCGCATTCCGGCGCCTGTCCGGGGAGGCCGGTACGGGAATTGAACCCGCGCTGCTGGCACTGTTCTGTAGCCAGCGATTTAGCCCGCTGTGCTAAACCAGCCGAATAATACAGAATCCCGGAGTCTTGCTGTGCGGGTCCAGGTTCGAATCCAGCCATGGCAGCTGGTGAAATTCAAATTTGCCACAATAAATCTGGAATGAGAAGGTGGCTATCAAACCATTGCCGATGGTCGTAAAACCCCATCTGATTCACTGAAGTCCTTATCTGCCGCCCTTACCTGGTCTGGCCCACATGTGACTCTTAACTGCCCTCAAGGATGGGCAATAAATGTTGGCCCAGCCGAAGACGCCCACATTCCATGGAAGAATTAAAAAAAAATAACATTCAGGGTTGATTAATGGACAGAAAAAAAAGAGACAGAATTAACAGCTCATTTTCCGAATGACAGGGTGTTAATTAGTGGATCGCCACGAAATTCAGTGCTTGAGCCTCAGCTCTGTGAAATCTATAATCAATGGTTTAGATTACTTTATTTTCCAACTGTAAAGATTTTAATTTGACAAATTAGTTTTTTTGCTTCAACCAGAAAACAGTTTCGCGTAGAATGTTTTTCCAGGGGAAATATAACTTAAGACAAAGGATTGATAAAACGTTTTTGTCCTCAGGGGAATTATGGGCAGAATTTCATGCCACCCTTTACCCGGTCTGGCCTACACTCCAGACCCTGGTTGACTCTCGTCTGCCCTTCTGAAATAGCTCAGCAGGCCACTCAGCTCAAGGGCAATTAGGGAGGGGCCCTAATTGCCCCGCCCAGCGGCGCCCAAAGTCGATGCAATCTGATGGAAAATGTAGTCGATGCATAAAATGAACCCAGTTGTATTCCGAGACCGGCCAAGCAGAGACGCTGATGGGGGAACGCTTGTGTTGTTTTGGAGGAAAGGGGTTCTGTGTCCTAAATCCAGATCTGAGTAACCCTCGGCAGACCAATGGCCAGCGCCAGGATGGCATGGCGAATGGTTGTGTGACGCTACTTATCAATAAGGTCTGTGTATTGCATAGACCAGGGCTGGGGCGGTTGGGGGGGGGGGGGGGGCGGGGCGGGCGGGGGGTGGGGGGGGGAAGAGGCTGCAGACTAATAGAGCTTCATGTTTTTCCGCCTGTAATGTTTTCCTGAATGATTTTGTTTTGTCTTGCATATTAATTAACAGAAAGTGGATCAATACTTGATGACTATATGGGAATACACTTCCCTCATGCATTAAATTGCACCATTAAAACCATTCCCTTCTCCCTTTAAGTCCAGGCTGCCGCGCACTCTGTTTGGAGCCACAATTTGGATTTGGATTTGGATTTGGATTTGTTTATTGTCACGTGTACCGAGGTACAGTGAAAAGTATTTTTCCGCGAGCAGCTCAACAGATCATTAAGTACATGGAAAGAAAAGGGAATAAAAGAAAATACATAATAGGGCAACACAACAGAGACAATGTAACTACATAAGCACCGGCATCGGATGAAACATACAGGGGTGTAGTGTTAATGTGGTCAGTCCATAAGAGGGTCATTTAGGAGTCTGGTGACAGTGGGGAAGAAGCTGTTTTTGAGTCTGTTCGTGCGTGTTCTCAGACTTCTGTATCTCCTGCCCGAAGGAAGAAGTTGCAAGAGTGAGTAAGCCGGGTGGGAGGGGTCTTTGATTATGCTGCCTGCTTTCCCCAGGCAGCGGGAGCTGTAGACAGAGTCAATGGATGGGAGGCAGGTTTGTGTGATGGACTGGGCGGTGTTCACGACTCTCTGAGGTTTCTTGTGGTCCTGGGCCGAGCAGTTGCCATACCAGGCTGTGATGCAGCCCGATAGGATGTTTTCTGTGGTGCATCTGTAAAAGTTGGTAAGAGTTAATGTGGACATGCCGAATTTCCTTAATTTCCTGAGGAAGTATAGGCGCTGTTCTGCTTTCTTGGTGGTAGCGTCGACGTGGGTGGACCAGGACAGATTTTTAGAGATGTGCACCCCTAGGAATTTGAAACTGCTAACCATCTCCACCTCGGCCCCATTGATGCTGACAGAGGTGTGTACAGTACTTCGCTTCCTGAAGTCAATGACCAGCTCTTTAGTTTTGCTGTCATTGAGGGAGAGATTGTTGTTGCTACACCACTCCACCAGGTTCTCTATCTCCCTCCTGTATTCGGACTCATCGTTATTCGAGATCCGGCCCACTTTGATTGTATCGTCAGCAAACCTGGAGATGGAGTTGGAACTAAATTTTGCCACGCAGTCGTGTGTGTACAGGGAGTAGAGCAGGGGGCTAAGTACGCAGCCTTGCGGGGCCCCAGTATTGAGAACTATTGTGGAGGAGGTGTTGTTGTTCATTCTTACTGATTGTGGTCTGTGTCAGAAAGTCAAGGATCCAGTTGCAGAGTGAGGAGCCAAGTACTAGGTTTTGGAGGTTTGATATGAGCTTGGCTGGGATTATGGTGTTGAAGGCGGAGCTGTATTCAATAAATAGGAGTCTGATGTAGGAGTCCTTGTTTTCGAGATGCTCTAGGGATGAGTGTAGGGCCAGGGAAATGGTGTCTGATGTGGACCGGTTGTGGCGGTATGCGAATTGCAGTGGATCAAAGCGTTCAGGGAGTATTGAGGTGATGCGCTTCATGATCAACCTCTCGAAGCACTTCATTACAGCTGAAGTCAGGGCCACCAGACGGTAGTCATTGAGGCACGTTGCCTGGGTCTTCTTTGGCACGAGTCTGAATCTTGCGTGGGCAATCTCAACATTCCTAGAAAGTCAACTAAAGGCTCCTTTTTTCTGAAAGAAAAAAATACTTTTCTGTCGCCTTTTGCTCCTGTTTCATGAATTTTCATCCTTCATAAAGCAAATGTCGGAATACAAACCGTGCAGACTGCGACCTGCAGCAACTATCAAACAGAATTTGACACCGAGCTATGTGACAATATAATAGGGCAGGTGACCGACAGAGCTTGGTCTAAGTTGGAGGTAAAGCGTTGGAAAGGTTCAAGGAGGCAATTACAGAGTTTACAGCCCAGTCGTCTGAAGTCATGGCCACCAGTGACTGAGTTAAAACCAGGGATGCTGAAGAGTTCGGATTTGGAGGAGTGCAGTGATCTCAAAGGGTTGCGAGCCTGGAGGAGGTTACAGAGATCGGCAGGGATGAGGCCATGAGGGCTTTTCAGAGTTTTTAAATGGACCAAGACCCACTATGGACCACCGGGGAGATGGATGATTGGGATTTGGTGTGAGGTAGCATGGGGACAACAGAATTTCAGAAAGCACTAAGTTAATGGAGGGGGAAGTTGGAAGGCCAGCTAAAAGTGTTGCGTTTTAGTTGTAATGCACTGTATGTGGACGTCGCTGGCTGGGCCAGCATTTGTTGTCCTTCCCTAATTGCCCTTGAATTGAGTGGCTTGCTCAGCCATTTCTGAGAGCCGTTAAGATCCATTGCGCTGTGGGTCAGGAGTCACATGTAGATCAGACCAGGTAAGGACGGCAAATTTCCTTCCCCAAAGGGACACCAGTGAACCAGATGGGTTTTTACAACAGTTGACAATGGTTTCAAGACTTTTAATTCCAGATTTTTTTATCGGATTCAAATTTCACCATCTGGCCTGGAGGGATTCAACCCCAGCATTAGCTTGGGTCTCCAGATTACTCGCCCAGTACTAATACCACAACACCACAGCCTCTCCTAGCGTTCTTCTACTCAGTGCAAGTTCACCAATCAGACAACAAGAATTGGTAAAACAATAAAGCGGGCTCTTTATTTGAATATAAGACAATAAAGACAATGGCCGAGATAATCCATTTGGGAGACTTGTGTTCTCCTGCCAGAGGAGAATTCATACCGATGTACAGTCACCCTGCGAGAGCAAATCAGGAAAGATAGGAGGGATTCTCGAGGGAATCCCGCTATCGAGCCGCCATTTTGAGTGGCTGATCGGATAGAGAAGTCCAGCAGCCGGATGATGTAAACCCAACGTTTACAAGCAGTAACTACATCAAAGAGATGTAAGTATGTTCCAATCATTCAAGCAAGTGATTGGTGGGTCTCCTGGTGGATAGTAATTGATGGCAGTTTAGGATACTCTCCTTGAAGGGACATCACAAAATGTTAGAACAGGCAAGACTCGAGGTAACGAAGTATGAGGGTTCCAACAGCAGTTGAGTTAAGGCAGGGGCAAAGTGGAGCAATATTGCTGAGGCGGAAGTGTGTGGTCTTGTTGGCGGCGTGGATGTGGAGTTCCAAGATGATCGTGGAGTCAAATATGGCATCAAACTTTATGAGCCTATCTGATGCTTTGCCTTTTCTTTTGGAAGCCAGACGTTAGAGTCTACGTCGTGGACTGTTCGGGACAGGCTGAGCAGGCAGCCGGTAACCCCGGCTTGCAGATGGGTGCTGGCTTCAAGGCAACAACAACTTGCATTTATTTATTTTATCTTACTTTTTCCAATGAAGGGGCAATTTAGCGCGGCCAATCCACCTAGCCTGCACATCTTTGGGTTGTGGGGGCGAGACCCACGCAGACACGGGGAGAAAGGGTCATCAGGTACAATGTGGAGTGTAGCATGTTAACAGAATCCATGCCTTTCCTCAGGGGGAGAGTTTATTGACTGTTCAGTGTTAACACACCTCCGCTCCACCCAGTGTCCCAGCTATCCCCTATTTATACGTGTTCAACTACCCGCCGTCTGTTTCCCTGAACAATGTAATTGACATGAAGAAATTTTAACAGTGTAATTGGTAAGACATTGGCATAGTATTCTATCAGAGACTCGAGAACTGTCTTCCAACCAAAGTCTCTCAGGGCAAACTCAGAAAACTGCAAGGAAAGTCCAGAATGTTGTAAAACCCTGGCAAGGCAGCATCGGTGCAGAGAGCAAGGAGCTGAGAGCATACCAACAATAAGACATAGAACAATTCGACTGTGAGACAGCACCAATCCCCTACTTTTAAAAATACATTCAGAGTATGTAAATAATTGAGAATTTAATGAGCTCAATGTGACAACATATGAGTTTAATACAGGATGCAGAGGGCAAATAGACCTTTCATTTCTATTGTGTGAATTAAGAAGCCCTGCAGTTTGCAATGTATTGTAATTATTTGCATGCTGAAGTTATCATTGTAACCCTTTTATTATTTTATACATTAATGTTATTTTATTTTAATGATTGTTTATATCTCTGTTATTAATTATGATTACTTGTTTTATCTGTGTCATCATTAAAAATCTGCACAGGCCATCATGATGATTTTCAATGGACCAGGTAGCTGTCTGTCTGTACTATCTATCTATCTCTCTCTCTCTCTCGCAAGCTGTCTCTATCTCTCTCTCTCTCCCTATCTTGATCTCTCTAGCTCTCTTTCTGCCTCTAGCTCTCTCTCTCTCTCGTTCTCTCTCTCTCTATCTATCTATCTATCTCCCTCTCTTTCATTTTCTCTCTTTCTCACTGCCTTTCTCTATCTCTCTCTCTTTATCTATCTATCTTTCTCGGTTTATTTCTCCACCTCGCTCTATCTTTCTCTCTGGCCGAAATCTTTTCTCCCCATTCGCGGACGAGATTTTCTAATGCGCTGAAAGTCAATGGGGTTTTGGCTGGAATGCCAAATTTTCCACACTCGCTTGCAATGGGTCCCCCACGGATGAGCAAGAGAATCTCGCCCTCCATCTCGATCGCTCCAGGAATAGTGCCAGAAGACTGGCGGATAGCAAATGTCCCCTTGTTCAAGAAGGGAAGTAGAGACAACCCCGGTAACTATAGACCAGTGAGCCTTGCTGTGGGCAAAGTCTTGGAAAGGTTTATAAGAGATAGGATGTATAATCAGCTGGAAAGGAATAATTTGATTAGAGATAGTCAGCACGGTTTTGTGAAGGGTAGGTCGTGCCTCACAAACCTTATTGAGTTCTTTGAGAAGGTGACCAAACAGGTGGATGAGGGTAAAGCAGTTGATGTGGTGTATATGGATTTCAGTATAGCATTTGATAAGGGTCCCCACGGTAGGCTACTGCAGAAAATACGGAGGCATGGGATTCAGGGTGATTTAGCAGTTTGGATCAGAAATTGGCTAGCTGGAAGAAGCCAAAGGGTGGTGGTTGATGGGAAATGTTCAGCCTGGAGTTCAGTTACTAGTGGTGTACCACAAGGATCTGTTTTGGGGCCACTGCTGTTTGTCATTTGAGGAGGGCGTAGAAGGATGGGTGAGTAAATTTGCAGATGATACTAAAGTCGGTGGAGTCGTGGACAGTGCGGAAGGATGTTACAAGTTACAGAGGGACATAGATAAGCTGCAGTGCTGGGCTGAGAGGTGGCAAATGGAGTTTAATGCAGAAAAGTGTGAGGTTATTCATTTTGGAAGGACTAACAGGAAGACAGAGTACTGGGCTAATGGTAAGATTCTTGGCAGTGTGGATGAGCAGAGAGGTCTCGGTGTCCATGTACAGAGATCCCTGAAAGTTGCCACCCAGGTTGAGAGGGTTGTTAAGAAGGCGTACAGTGTGTTAGCTTTTATTGGTAGAGGGATTGAGTTTCGGAGCCATGAGGTCACGTTGCAGCTGTACAAAACTCTGGTGCGGCCGCATTTGGAGTATTGCATGCAATTCTGGTCGCCGCATTATAGGAAGGATGTGGAAGCATTGGAAAGGGTGCAGAGGAGATTTACCAGAATGTTGCCTGGCATGGAGGAAAGATCTTATGAGGGAAGGCTGAGGGACTTCAGGCTGTTTTCGTTAGAGAGAAGAAGGTTAAAAGGTGACTTAATTGAGGCATACAAGATGATCAGAGGATTAGATAGGGTGGACAGTGAGAGCCTTTTTCCTCGGATGGTGATGTCTAGCACGAGGGGACATAGCTTTAAATTGAGGGGAGATAGATATAGGACAGATGTCAGAGGTAGGTTCTTTACTCAGAGAGTAGTAAGGGCGTGGATTGCCCTGCCTGCAACAGTAGTGGACTCGTCGACACTAAGGGCATTCAAATGGTCATTGGGTAGACATATGGACGATAAGGGAATCGTGTAGATGGGCTTTAGAGTGGTTTCACAGGTCGGCGCAACATCTAGGGCCGAAGGGCCTGTACTGCGCTCCAATGTTCCATGTTCTATCTATCTCTTTTGCTATGTTTCTGTTTATCTCTCTACCTATGTTTCCATCTATCTATCTCTATCTCTCTCTATCTCTTTCTCTCTATCTATCAATGTTTCTATCTATCTCTCCCTCTATCTATCTACCTATCTATCCGGCTTGATGGCACAGTGGTTAGCACTACTGCCTCACAGCGCCAGAGACCCGGGTTCAATTCCAGCCTTGGGTGACTGTCTGTGTGGCAGTTTCACGTTCGCCCCGTGTCTGCGTGGGTTTCCTCCGAGTGCTCCGGTTTCTTCCCACAGTCCAAAGATGTGCAGGTTAGGGGGATTGGCCATGCCAAGTTGCCCCTTAATGTCCACGGTTGCGCAGGTTAGGTTGGGATAGGGCAGGGGAATGAGCCTTGGTGGGATGCTCTTTCCGCGGGTCAGTGCAGACTTAATGGGCCGAATGGCCTCCTTCTGCATGGTCGGGAGTCTATGTCTATCTATCTCGCTATCTATCTATCTCTCTATCTATGTTTCTCTATCTAGCTTCGTATCTCTCTATCTATCTTATGTTTGATTCTTAGCATCTGCATCTCTTCTGGGCTCCAAAGGATTCTTGTTACTCAGATCTATTGGAATACTTGACGCAGTTGGATAAAACTAGATGCTTTTTTCTGAGACGCACTAATGAAGTAGATTATCAATCAGGACAGAATCAAATTCAACAGAACGTGTAATTAGGGCGGTTGTCAGCAGGGGCCGATCTGCATACTGCTGAGAAAGGCAAACTTCAATTGAGTAAATCCTTCTGTTGCATGCACAGTAACATTTTAAGTTGCAGACAGCCACAATGCTCGTTACAGATGCTGCACGTTAAGACAGAAACACAGGCGGGCAGAGTGGGTCATTCAGTATCGGCGCGGATTCGAAAGGTTCGTGTTTTGCAAGAGGCCTTTCGATCTGCATTTGAGCTCATTTTAATATTGCATTTAGAGGGCATCTTTGTATGACCTCAGTACACCCTAAAGCTCTTTATAACAATTAACTCCTTTTGCGATGTAGTCAGTGTTGTCGTGAAAGAAACATTGGAGCCAATTCACACACAGGCAGCCCTGTGCTCTTTTTTTTATAAATTTAGAGTACCCAATTATTTTCTCTCCAATTAAGGGTTAATTTAGCGTGGCCAATCCTCCTACCCTGCACATCTTTGGGTTGTGGGGGCGAAACCCGTGCAGACACGGGGAGAATGTGCAAACTCCACACGGACAGTGACTCAGGGCCGGAATTCAAACCCGGGCCCTCAGCGCCGCGAGGCTGCCGTGCTACATGCCACCCTAGCCATGTGCTCTTTTGCGACGTTAGTTCAGGAATTTTGTTTTGTTTTAAATTTGATCATGGGATCTGCTCACCAAGCCACAGGAAGATAGCTGGTCAAAAGCTTGGCCAAAGAGGTAGATCTTAAGAAGCATCTCAGAGGAGGAGAGGTATTGTGGTGGAGAGGTTCCAGGAGGGAATTCAACAGCTAAGAGCTGAGACAATTGAAGCCACAACCACAAATGGAGGTGGTTATAAAAAAAAGGGCAGCGCAAGATCCCCTGTTGTTACTTTGATCCTGAGCATGGGTCACAATAATGATTTTCCTGTATGTGTCTTCACGAAAAATCCAGCATGAGTTTGTAGAGTTAAACAGAAAGTAACTTTTATTTACAACAATATTTACACGGCACCAGTAGTTCACTACTGGTTCTCTCTCTTTCTCTCTCTAGCCAGTACCACACTGGCCAGCTCTATTTTCCAGCTGAAAGGTTAACGGAGCGGCACGATGGCACAGTGGTTAGCACTGTTGCCTCACAGAGCCAGGGACCTGGGTTACATTCCGACCTCCCGTGTCTCTGTGAAGTTTGCATGTTCTTCCCATGTCTGCTTGGGTTTCCTCCGGGTGGTCCAATTTCCTCCCACAGTCTAAAGATATGTAGATTGACCATGACAAATTGCCTCTTAGGGTGGGGTTGCTGGAATAGAGCGGGGATTGGGCCTGGGTAGGGTGCTCTTTCGGAGGGCCGGTGCAGACTCGATGGGCCCAATGACCTCCTTCAATAGGGATTCTATGATTACCCCCCCTCACCCCCTCTCATTGGGGGAGCTCATATTCCTCAAGGGTCATGGGGGATCCAATTGTTCCCAGTCAATAGGATCCGGGTAGGTTATAACAGTGTCCCACCTTTCCTTCAGGAAACATGCTGCTGGTTCCTTGTAGGCCACTTTTAAGTTAATTGGGATTAGAGGGGTATTCATTTTATTCCTCTGTGTGCACACACCGAGAACTGCAGGCGTGCAGAGTGTTCCAATGACATGGGATTGGCAAGCAGCCACATAATTGGCCCTTTGATGCCACTGGGTCACTTATGATTAGATTTGCAGTCTGCTGTGCAGACACCACACATCTGCAGTCAACAACACTCAATAAATGTAAAGGAACTTTCTAAACATTCTAGTGTTGGCAGTAATAGAGCTGTCATTGGGTTATTATTCCCCAATGTCACCCGCAAGGCTTGTACTTTGTCAGTGTGCCCTGGTTAATGGTCTTCCTAACACCTTATTCCTCCAGTATTTCATTATTTGCCGAATGATTCTGAGAAGCCATTCGTTACTTTTCTCCAAACCCCTTCTGGCTCTTTCCAAGGTCCTTTGACATTACCGGTCTGTGGTTGACAGCTGACCTGCAGTCGCCCCGTCACCCACTGTCGTCCTTAGTAATACAGAAAAGAGCATAAATCGACAGCACAGAAACAGGGCACTGGGCTCAAACTGATCCCGATGTTCAGGTCCCCCACCAGCTTCCTCCCGCCCCTCTGCATCCAACCCAGTCGACATAACTTTCTAGCTATAGCCACTCGCCCGATAACAGTCAGTGTGGGTCAGGGGGTGCGGCATGCAATGTCACGCCTGCTGCTCGAACGTGCTTCCTCCACCGCCACCAAGAGCCTCCATGTTACACAATGGAGCTGCATGGGAAAGCAAGAGAGAGCTTGCATTTATATAGCACCTTTCATGTGCAGCAAGTGATAGGGAAGGCACATGGAATGCTGTTGTTTATTGCAGGGGGGAATGGAGTACCAGAACAGGCGTGTTTTGTGATAGTTGTACAAGGCATTGGTGAGGCCACATCTGGAGCACCATGTCCAGTTTTTGTCTCCTTGTACAAGAAAAGATAAATACCTGAGAAGCAGTTCGGAGAAGGTTCGCTTGACTGATACCTAGGATGGTGGACGGGGCGGGGGGGGGGGGGGGGGGGGGGGCATGGCGGTAATTTTGCGTGGACAGTTTGGACCAGGCTGGGCCTGGATCCATTGGCATTGAGAAGAATGAGAGGCGATCCATATTGAAACATGGAAGATCCCGGGGAGAGCTGACGGGGGGGGGGGGGGGGGGGGGGATGTTTCCCCGTGTGGGAGAGGACTGAAGAAAACCATTTAAAAGTAAAGGGTCCGCCATTTAAGATGAAGATTCGGAGAATTTCTTTCTCTCAAGAGTGTTGCGAATCTTTGGAATGCAGTTCCTCGGAGAGCAATGGAGGCAGGGCCATTGAATATTTTTTTAAGGCAGAGGCTACCAAGGGCGTCAAAGGTTATCGGGGGAAGGCAGAATGTGGAATTGAGGCCACAGTCAGATAAGCCATGATCTTATTGAATGGTGGAGTGGACCCAAACAGCCTGCCCCTGCTCCTGATACATGAAATGAAATGAAATGAAAATCGCTTATTGTCACAAGTAGGCTTCAAATGAAGTTACTGTGAAAAGCCCCTAGTCGCCACATTCCGCCATTGTTCGGGGAGGCTGGTACGGGAATTGAACCATGCTGCTGGCCTGCCTTGGTCTGCTTTCAAAGCCAGCGATTTAGCCCTGTGCTAAACAGCCCCATATGCTTGTATGTCCATCGCCTCAAAGCAACCTAAGCGCTCCACAGCCAATGAAGCTGTTGCAATGTAGGAAACATGGGAGCTAATTTGATAACAACAAGATCCAATCAGCAATGTGATCACATAACCGGCTATGAGGTGAGGTTGTTTGAGGGATAAATATTGGTCAGGACATTGGGCGGGACCAGGGGATATGGGGTAATGGGGAAAAAACAGGAGAAAGGGGATGGGAAACATTTCAGCCATGATTGAATGGCGGAGCAGACTTGATGGGCCGAATGGCCTAATTCTGCTCCTATGTCTTATGGTCTTAAGGACTCCCTTCCCCTTCTTCAAATAGAACCGTAGGATCTTTGATGCTAATCTTCAACGCCTCAGTTTAGCACCTGGAGCAACATGGCACGTGGAGTTAATTGATCCTACGAAGCAGAGTATAAAAAGGCCTTTCTTAAAGAACTGGCGATGACAAATGTTGACAATGCCGATGCCAGCCACTGGCTTTCCTGTCAGGGAGTTGTTTGTGCATTTAACACTCCCAACAATGCTCATGACCCGATTGCACGGGACCAAAGTCCCGGGGTTCTTTTAATGAAGAGCCGATTTGCTTTTCTTTACTCGAAGCTTGGCCTCCATTTTAAAACACTCCAGCGCTCTTGAATCCCTATTTCTCAAAACCTCCAGCTTCGCTCTCACCCGCCAGACGCATTTCCTATGGCCTCCGATGCTCGAGAGACCATCTTGAATTCTGTTGCTGCTTTCTGGGGTTGCAGGCTGGTGTGCCTTTGTGGCAACCACAGCATCCATTATGCAGCACCCGGGTAACATCCCAGGGGTGGTAGAAGATTTAAAAAATGGCACTGAACCAAAATCGGAGATTATAAGACCATAAGACATAGGAGCAGAATTAAGCCACTCGGCCCATCGCGTCTGCTCCGCCATTCAATCATGGCTGATATTTTTCTCATCCCCATTTTCCTGCCTTCTCCCCATAACCCCTGATCCCCTTATTAATCAGGAACCTATCTATCTCTGTCTTAAAGACACCCAGTGATTTGGCCTCCCCAGCCTTCTGCGGCAAAGAGTTCCACAGATTCACCACCCTCTGGCTGGAGAAATTCCTCCTCATCTCTGTTTTAAAGGACTGTCCCTTCAGTCTGAGGCTGTGTCCTCTGGTTCTAGAGGATAGTGTGTCCTCTGTTGCAGGTTTTGCATTATTCTTTCAACTGACTGAAAACTGGACTGGGATGACGATCGGATAATTTGACGTAAGACTGGGGAGAGACAAACAGAGAGGCTGTCAGACTAGGAAGTGATGGCTGCTAGTTGTCCTTCCCTTCATTTTCTTCAGACCCTTATATTCCAGAGAATGCAGGTGATTTCCTCAATGGGTTAAGACAGGGGGAGACCGTCGAGATAGAAATACGGGAGGAGAGGAATGGAAAACACAGGAACAGAGAGGGAAGAAGGCTTAACCTTTACTGACTGTAGCCTCTGGCACAGAATGCTGTTGCCTAACTCACGGCCCCACTGAGCTTCTATCACTGAGACGCTAGCTGTCACTATACCACGTGTGGTTGTGGCGAGATTTGTACTTGTCACAGGTAACAAATATCTTTTGATTGCTTGTCTGCACGGAGACCCTGGTTAACCGTTGCTCTCTTGGGGCGTGTCCACGTTTGGGAGCTGCTCCGTGGGTGTTCTGTGACAGCGTCAAGCAATCCCGGGTCAGGCACATGCCGCACAACAACAGCTTCATTAAATCTGGGGCTAGTTTCATTTCATGGACGCGTGTCTGCTGTGGAATGCCAAAACGCATTTGACATGTGAGACTCACACCATCAGAAGGAACGGGATTCTTGGTCGCCTCCGGCTGGATAGATTTCAAAACTGTTCTCTCTGAAGTGACAGCACGATGCAGCGCGGCAGTGATCTAATGGGTTACAACAAACGCCTTAATTTTAGTTTTGCCCCTGTAGCGTTCAAAAAAAGAGACTGTGCACATCTTCCCATCAGTTCATCTCTAATACACAGTGACAGGCGAGCAGATGATAAGTGACACTTCAATGCTGGGTGCGAGTGGATGCAAGACAGAGACAGGGATGTTGCAGAGGGGCCGTACAACAGGGCCACGGTGCCCTGCTTTCGCAATCCTTTCATGAGATGCGATGGACGTACGGAGATAAGAGTGTTCCCTGACGCCACCTTCCAAACTTTTTGAAAATTCATTCATGAGATGTGGGCGTCGCCGGCCGAGCCAGCATCTATTGCCCACCCCCAATTCTGCTTGAAGTGAGGAGCTCGCTCGACCATTTCAGAGGGGCATTTAAGAGTCAACTGCATTGCAGTGTGTCTGGAGTCTCATGTAGGCCAGACTGGGTAAGGATGGCAGATTTCCTTCTCTAAAGGAAAAAGAAGGGGAACGGGAGCACCGTCACCCCTAATCGTCCCTGCTGCCCGGAAAATGCGGCCCCGGGTCCCACCACTTGCCTCCCCCTCCGCAGCTTTCCCACTCCTTGAAAAATACCAGGCAGGGTATTTGGCAGTGCGGCATTCCTTCGGCGCTGACACCGTGCGTGTGACTGTCAGCCTCCAAATTGGTGCTCAAGCCTCGACGGTGGGACTTGAACCCAATGACCTTTGTGAGATGCATATGCTGTTCACTCACCACGAGGCTGGGGAAAAAGGTTTTGCAGGGTCACTGTGCGATCCCAGAATCACTGAGGTAACAGGCAGTACATTTGGAGCAGACTAGCTTTTGCAAGGGGGGGAAACATGTTTTTTTTTGTGCTGCACTTCATTAGTGTTACAACAGCATCTATAAATATTGTCCCGCCGTGTCATCATTACCCCTTGCTGCCAAAGGAGATTTGACGGTATTGGAGTGAGACAGGCCATATTGACAGCTGGGAGATGGTGGCAGGAATACAGCTAACAGATGGGTGCTTGTGTACAAAGTGCCAACACTAAGCGAGCTATCGGTCCAATTCAATGAATTCTGGGACTCCAGCCTCTTCCAAAGATAAAGTGCTCATTTCCTTCCCTTCCTCTGTTGATGCTGTTGACGTTTGCTGGGGTAGGGCCCCATTGAATGCCAGCAAACTCTGGCTATCTTAGCCTAAGTGGTCTGCCTGTCTGTGCCAGCTTGAGCAGGTTAATGTTGTGGTATTATCATAACTGTAAACTGCAAGGGTTAATGAAGTGTCTAGAGTAGCCACTAGAGGGAGCTGCAGTTACAAGTATATAAGTTAGAGATGCTGAGACTTGTGGGAGAGTGTGTGCAGGAATTAGCTAGAGAGAGTCAGAAGTACAAATCGTGTGAGTGAGAGCAGATCATAGTTTATATCAGAAGATTAGGTGTGGATGAGTGTAGTTTGAATGTTAATAAATCAACTGTGTATTCTTTAGGAGTACGTGTCGAATCCAAATGAGTAGTGTCAATAAATTTATAGCTTTGTTTAAGTTCAATCTATTTTGTGGTCTTTGTGAACACTACATCAACCATCCTGAATTTAGCAACACAAAGAACACCACAAATGTGACCCCTCCTCACCCCACCCTCCAGCCACCCATCCTGAGGTATCACGGACCACAGCTTAGGCTGGTGCGCAGCTGGTACCTGATGTGCACGCAATTCACAGCTGGATTCACGACAAGGCAGGAGGAGCTCCATGCTGTTTGTCCTTTCTCCCATGACTCAGCCCAGAGTCATAGAGCCGATAAACATTTCCCAATACCGTCTGAAACTACCCAACGTGCCACTGCATCAGTGAGCTAATTCAGAGGTACAGTACAACAGGGGTACGGTAGTATAGCTGGGTTTTGTGGTGGGCATCGTGAATTCCTCCATGGGAATTCCCGAGCCTGCCCACCTCGTCTGGTGCGACCGCCCGGGAGACGGCCTCTTAACTGATGGCAAAGTGGTCTCCCAGTGCTGCCGGGCCAATCGCAGGGCCCACAGCTCTGTCAGGCCGGCAGCCCCAGGAGGGTGCTGTTGAGTCAGGGGGCGGCAAACGCGAGGGGGCAAAGCACTCAACATGGAAGTGCCCTTGGAAAGCCACGTTTAATTTTGAAAATAAAACACCCGAAGCTGGGAGAGCTCTCAGGTTCAAGGGTCTTGCCTCCCCCCCGCCCCCCCCCCCCCCCTCCTTCCTCCACAGGACTATCCACAGAAAAAGCTGTTGGCCTTCATTCCTGCTACCCTGTTACCGGGGCATACTCTGGCGAGATTGGCTCCCTCTGCCGACCACTGGGAGGACACCCTGGATTGAGCCGACAGCACTCTGTACACCGGCGGGTGGGAGTTCTGCGGAAAGGGTTCTCCAGTGTTGGTAAAATATCAGTTGCCCCTAAATGGGGTCTTAATTGGGCAAACTGGCTGCCCACTCCCCGTGCAGCGGGCTGGCGATCTGGTTTCCCGCCCACTCTCGGGAGTCTACCCCTGTGCCGGGAATGTGTTGGGAGCTGTCCCAAAGTGGTTGCCCCCCTCTACTTTTCCCAGTCCTCCCACCTCCAACCCCATCCCCCATTGACTGGGAAGATCCGACCCCGTATCACTGGATTTCACTCTCCAGAGGCCTGGCCTGCGACGTGTGTTCAAATCCCAGCACAGCACCTGGGGAATTTAAGTTAGATTAATTGGGTCGTTAAGGATGTCCAAGGCTGAGACGGACAGATTTTTAATGAGTAAGGGAATCAAGGGTTATGGGGATATGGCGGGAACGTGGGGCGGGATTCTCCGACCCCCCGCCGGGTCGGAGAATCGCCGGGGGCTGGCGTGAATCCCGCCCCCGCCGGTTGCTGAATTCTCCGGCACCGGATATTCGGCGGGGGCGGGAATCGCGCCGGTCTGTGGGCCCCCCCCCGGCGATTCTCCGGCCCGGATGGGCCGAAGTCCCGCTGCTGGAATGCCTGTCCCGCCAGCGAGAATCAAACCACCTCTCTTACCGGCGGGACAAGGCGGCGCGGGCGGGCAGCGGGGTCCTGGGGGGTGCGTGGGGCGATCTGGCCCCAGGGGGTGCCCCCGCGGTGGCCTGGCCCGCGATCGGGGCCCACCGATCCGCAGGCGGGCCTGTGCGTGGGGGCACTCTTTTCCTTCCACCTTCGCCATGGTCTTCACTATGGCGGAGGCGGAAGAGACCCCCTCCACTGCGCATGCGCGGGGATGCTGTGAGCGGCCGCTGACGCTCCCGCGCATGCGCCGCCCGGCAAAGTCAGTTTCGCGCCAGCTGGCGGGGCACCAAAGGCCTTTCCCGCCAGCTGACGGGGCGGAAATCAGTCCGGCGCGGGCCTAGCCCTTCAAGATTAGGGCTCGGCCCCTCAAGATGCGGAGGATTCCGCACCTTTGGGGCGGCGCGATGCCGGACTGATTCGCGCCGTTTTTGGCGCCGGTCGGCGGACATCGCGCCGATTGCGGAGAATCCCGCCCGTGGTGTTGAGGATTATGAAAAATGAAATGGAAATCGCTTATTGTCACAAGTAGGCTTCAAATGAAGTTACTGTGAAAAGCTCCTAGTCGCCACATTCCGGCGCCTGTTCGGGGAGGCTGTTACGGGAATTGAACCGTGCTGCTGGCCTGCCTTGGTCTGCTTTAAAAGCCAGCTATTTAGCCCTCTGCTAAACCAGCCCCTGCCACATCAGTCATTATTTTTTATTATTTGTACATGGGACGTGGGCATCGCTGGTTGTACCAGCATTTAGTGCCCATCCGTAATTGCCCTTGAGGGGGCAGTTAAGAGTCAACCACATTGTTGTGGGTCTGGAGTCACATTGAATGGCAGTGCAGACTCGATGGGCCGAATGGGCTACTTCTGCTCCTACATCACGTGGTCTCATGGACTTATAATTAAATAGACATGGAGTAAAGAACTGGTCTATTAAGGGCAGCACGGTAGCATTGTGGATAGCACAATTGCTTCACAGCTCCAGGGTCCCAGGTTCGATTCCCGGCTTGGGCCTCTGTCTGTGCGGAGTCTGCACGTTCTCCCCGTGTGTGCGCGGGTTTCGTCGGGGTGCACCGGTTTCCTCCCACAGTCCAAAGATGTGCAAGTTAGGTGGATTGGCCATGATAAATTGCCCTTAGTGTTGGGTGGGGTTACTGGGTTATGGGGATAGGGTGAAGGTGTGGACCTTGGGTAGGGTGCTCTTTCCAAGAGCCGGTGCAGACTCGATGGGCCGAATGGCCTCCTTCTGCACTGTAAATTCTATGAACGGATTGGTATCAGTGACCATGTAGCTACCAATTTGTTGCAAAACCCTATCTGGTTCACTAATGTCCTTTTGGGAAGGAAATCTGCCATCCTTACCCGGTCTGGCCTCCAGGTGACTCCAGACCCACAGCAACGTGATTGGCATAACTGAAATGCCCCAGCAAGCCACTCAGTTCTTAGAAACAGGGTCACCGCCATTCTCCCAAGGGCACTTGGGTATCGGCAACAAAGGTTGACCTTACCAGTGATGCTCACACCCCATGACAAATGAAAGGGTACAGTTTTGTCCTTTAGAAAGTAGTTAGACAGTTACATGGGTAGGGTGGGTATAGAGGGATATGGGCCAAATGCAGGCAAGTAGGACGAGCTTAGTGATAGAAACTGGGCGGCATGAACAAGTTGGGCCGAAGGGCCTGTTTCCATGCTGTAAACATCTATGACTCTACAGTAAAACAAACTAGCGATCCAGCAGATCGGGACAAACAATGCACAGAGGCAGTTTGAGAATTTAGATTTTTTTAAATCGAGAAAAAAAAAGTTGAGGTCAGCAAAAGCCTCCGTGGCGCTGTTGGATTGGCGTTAAGAACCCAAGCTCTTCACCAATGTATCTTTACGGATGACAACCTGATGACCTCATTCAGGTCCGGCCTATACATGTCTCCAGTTGCTACACCAATGTGGTTGACTTTTTTTTTTAATTAAGGGGCAACTTAGCGTTGCCAATCCACTTGCGCTGCACATCTTTGGGTTGTGGTGTGAGACCCATGCAGACACAGGGAGAATGTGCACACTCCACACTTACAGTGACCCGGGGCCGGAATCGAACCCGGATCCTAAGCGCCGTGTGGCAACAGTGCTAACCACTGCGCCACCGTGCCGCCCAATGAGGTTGACTCTGAACTGCCCTCTGATGCGCTCTCACTCAGTCGCATCGTAGCCTTCTCGGGGCATCTAAGGATCGGTCGACCTTGCCAGCGACTCCCTGAGAATGAATTTTTTTTTCATAAACCCCTGCCGGTCGAGCGTCCTACTGGCTTGTGTAGCTTGGGGCCACACCGAGTAAACCTTTCCTGATCCCCATCTCTGACTTCCCTGCAAGAACACAGGATAGCTCGCTTCAGTTTATTGATCTCTTAATCTTTGCTTCAGGCGATTAATCATGTGGAAAAATTACAATGAAATAAAAACGTTCCTTTCAACAGAACAGCGACTCCTGCTCGATGCTCTCCTTCTGCGGGCATTTTCTTGTTTCTCCTGGTCCTCCTCCATCGTGGATATTGTGCCAAAGAGCTGTCTGAGCCATTTTAATTTTCAGTGTTTCCATGCAGAAAATTGCAAAATAATGATCTTTCATGTAATGTAAACACTGTGTCTGAGCAATATAGATTAGCGAGGTTTTATAGCCCTCTAACAGTGCATAATCTTTTTCTCTTTCAATGATGCTGTAAGGAGAGATTCTGCCACGTTAAGCCAGAAGAAATCTCCTGCCGGAGTTGAGGGGGGGGGGGGGGTGTCTTTTGGGGGTGTATAAAGCTATACCCCGCTCGGCTAGTTTCGATGCTCTGAAGGAGCATGAATTACAGATCTGGCGTCTGCCCATTCCCCCCCCCCCCTCCCTCCCCACCACCCCCCGCACCCACAGCTTCCCCTTTCCCTCGACCAAACGATAATATCAGCGAAGGATCAAGGTGCAGGTTCAATACTGCAAGGCTCATGAGAGATGGCGAGGGATATCAAGCATTAGCGGTGAGGTTACGCCCTGCTGAGGGCCCTGCAGTTGTAAGACCTGAGGATTTTGCACACATTTCCAGGTAGTTACAGTCTCGCCACAGAGTCAGGTCATTATTTCAATCCCCACTCCAGAGACTTGGACATAAAGCCTTGTCTGGCACTCCAACGCTGTGTTGAGTGAGCGCAGAGTGGGAAAGCGTGATCCCTCGTATGCATTGCTAAATCCGAGTCCCTGACTGCCTGCTCATATAATATCCGAGGTCAGTACTCGGAGGAAGAGCGGGCAGTTCTCTCGAGCATCCTGGACAGTTTTCTGTCTCTTCAACAACACAAACAAACATGATTACATTGAGTATTGCTGAAAGAAGAGACACTCTGTCAAAGCTTTTCAACTTGCACTCATCATGACAGAGGCAAAATATCAAATTTCAAAGGGGGCAACAGTTTATAATGCATGACTAAATGGTGCTGATTGGCTGAGGTGCTGCCATGGAGAATGCACCAGGGAGCTATCACCCCTCATGCTTTTGTTTAATACAAAAAAGGCACAATGACTGGACATGTTCCTTTTGCCTGCACAGCACAGACCTCTGCATATGACTATATGGCTTCTGGCAAGCGTAAGTAAGCCACATTTTGAGCCAGATTGACGGCACGGCAATGCCCCAACCAATTAGAATAGATTTGCCGACCAAATAACACCCTTTTTCATGTAGCATAAGTTATTGCTCCCTTTGCATCTGTCCTGATGAGTGCAAGGCAAAAGCTTCAACAGGATGTCTCTTTTATGAGCAATACTCGAGTTCTGTATTACCATGCAACAAAATATTACATTGCTGTTGGTGAACTCTTGCTGGACTCAAGTTAGCTTTTGGGATTCCCATGTTATAATATATTATAAAAAATGTGCTGCATTTTCAACCTACCCAGTGCTCCAAACACCTTTGGTAGGTATTCTATAACTACCTTAGAATGATAGAATCCCTACAGTGCAAACGGAGACTATTCAGCCCATCGGGTCTGCACCAACCCTCTGAAGGAGCACCCTACCTAGGGTCAGGCCCCCCTCCCTACCGACATCAACCTATTGGACACTAAGGGCAATTTAGCATGGCCAGTCCACCTAACCTGCACATCTTTGGACTGTGGGAGGAAACCGGAGCACCCGGAGGAATCTCACGCAGACAGGGGGACGAACGTGCAAACTTCACACAGACGGTCACCCGAGGCCGGAATTGAACCCGGGTCCCTGGCACTGTGGGACAGCAGTGCGAACCATCGTGCCACCCCTCACCTCCTCAGCAAAGGATTTTGAATCCACTTCACTGCTTAACGCACGTCTGCTAGTTCTACTGTCTCGCATCAACATTTGGCCCCGTTCTCATCTCCTTGTCTGCTTTGAACCCTTGAATCATAGCCACTCCAGGCTTGTCCTTTCCAATCTCGATTCTCAGATCTGCGAGCCTGCCCCGTATCATTTATTCTGTAACTGCTTCATTATTCAAGTATGTCTTTTGAAGCTTTCTTGTCTGGCTATATCTTTTCTGCCGGAGAGGTTGCCAAGCTGTCTACTGGAGTCGAGGCAGAGCCTCTGTGTAATGGTAAAATAACTGTCTTTGATCAACTTCCCAATTCTCTTCTTCTGCAAACCAAGGCTCCACTTGATGTTTTATTTTTTGACGTTGGCTTGACGTCCTGAAGTGTCTTGTCTGTCACGATGCCAGGATTCCTCTTTCCAGTTCAATAAAAGAATAAAATCAGACGCTGGGAATCTGATTTTCTTTTTTTTTGAACAGCCAATTTTAGATGCACTCAGCAGGTTAGAGAGAGCGAGAGAAAAAACAAAGGGTTAATGCATCAGGCTGATCGCCTGTCGTCAGGGCAGGAAGGTTAACCCGACTGCTGCCAGGCCGGCTGCATTTATCCAGCGCTTCCTGTTCTTATTTCAAATCTTCAGCATGCGATGTATTTGAAGGCTATTTCAGGTTAACTCTGCACAGATACTGCCTGACCCGTTTGTAATGTTCGTGTTGGATGGCCTGATTTATATTACAAGAACACTTGTGGCTAAAGCTATAAATGATTTATTAACCTTAACTGTGGGTCAAATATATACAAAACAACAGATGAATAACAGTATGAACATGCACAAGCAACCTCTCTCCCAGCTCCCTGGTCAGCCTGAGGTCACCTGACTCTGGCATTCACTTATATCCTAATGAGACTCCTAGTGGTCAGTCGGTGAATTACAAAACAACTAGGATATCACTACACCTCTGACTGTTCCCAGAGTGTTCTCTTGTTATTCCAGCAAGTTCAGTATCTTCTCATTAATCTGTCAGCACTCTGCCTGTGCCGAAGTGCAGTCCATTGATCCCTGTCAAACTGGTCTAGCCAATTGTCTACCCATTTCCCCTATTCCAATGTAAACTCCTGGCCACCTTCCACTCTTCAGAAACTCATTCAAAATAATCTGCTGCCCATATCCCAGCTTACATCAAGTTCCATTCACCACTCCCCCACCCCACCCCACCTGACCCCCACTAAGCTCATTGATCTGAATTGTCTCTCGATCCAGCCACACTTCAATGTTAAAATTCTCATCCTACAATTTCAAGCATTCCAAAGTCTTATCCCCCCTCCCCCCCCCCCCCCCCCCCCCCCCCACTCCTCCCTATCTCTGTAACCTTCTACAGCTCCACAGCCCTTCCAGATCAACGTGTCTCCTGTTCTGGTCGCTTGTGCACCCCCAGAATTCCATCACTCACCCTGTGGGGGTCTGTACCTGGGGCCGAAGCTCTGGAAGTCCATTCCCAAACCGCTCCACCTCTCTCTTCAAGATGTCCCTTTAAACCAACCTTTTTTTGCCGTCAGACCAAGTGCCTCCTTAGGTAGCTTTGTGCCTATTGTCATGTGAGGGTACCTTTAAGACACGGATGTTTAAGCAATGTACCTTTACGAAAACAGTGATGTCAGAGAGTGGGTGGAGCTGAGGTCAGGTCAGCCATTTTGCAGTTTAGATTTGCAGGTTTTGTTTGAAAAGAGCTTGTGAGTGTCTGTGTTTTGCAGTGAGCTGGACTTGCTGTGAGATCTGCCATAAAAGACCATCTCTGGATCATTTGGGTGATTTAAAGTAAAGCCTTTAACCTGATGTGATACTGTTTAAAGGTGTTAAGTCTCTCGGAAGTTTGAAGGAACATTTTAAGGAGTTATTTACTGTTGCAATATTTTCTGAGTTATCTTTGAAGTAAGGGGTGTTAAGAGATCCAATGGTTATTTAAGATGTTAAGTTAAGTTCATGGAATAAACAGTGTTTTGTGTTTAAAAACCCATGTGTCCATAATTATAATCCCACACCTAGGGAAAAAGCCGTGTGCTAGGAAAAGCAACAAATACATTAAAGGGAGAGGTTGGTTGAACTCCATGATACATTTTGGGGTTCTGAAAACGCCTCGCCAATAACACTATGTTTGGTCTGACTAATGTCTTGGGGCATGTTTACTATCTTAAAGGGGCTATATAATGCAATATGGCTGATCAGGAAACTCTTCCACTCTTACCGCCTGCCACCATGCATATTGGAAGGTTAACCCAGGTGAGGAACACACCTTCCCTGGCCCTCGGGTCTTAAGTGGGCCTTGAATCCGGAGTTTCTTGGCCAGAGGTAGGAACACTACCAACTGCGCCATATGAACCCCACTGTGTTAACTACATTTTTCATTCCGCTATCATCTGGAAATATTTGAGATGTATCAGTTGCCACGGCAATCCAGGAACTAGCTTAACTTCTCCACCTTCAGCACTGTTCCAGACAACTCAACAAAGGGACGATTGAGATCCGCAGCTCTCGTGTGGTCTGCCGAATCGCAGGCCCGGAGCGGTTATTCTAGTATTCCACAAAGAGGGGTATTGCTGCTTCTCAGAGTGACCTTCCGGTCCCACGGAAGGTCACCCCAGGGAGGAGGAGGGGGGGTGTTGGAAAATCCTGCCCGAGGCCTGGGTTCATGCCTCACAAGAATGTAGCACCTTCTCAGTAATGAACCATTCTAAGGTACTGCACGAGAATGTAATCGGATTAGAATGTTACGCAGAGCCACACAAGGAGATATTAGGAGAGGTGACCTGAAGCCTGACCAAAGAGATAGGATTCAGGGGCCAATTTGAAAGAAAGAGACGGAGAAGGGAAGTGGTTCAGATAGGGAATTACAGAATGTAGGGCCCAGGCAGCTGAAGGCAAGATCGCCAAAGGTGGGGCAATTAAAATCAGGGAAGAAGCATTAATTGCAAGAACCTCAGAGAGTTGCAGGATGGAAGGAGCTGACAGAGGGTGGCACGGTAGCACAGTGGTTAGCACTGTTGCCTCACAGATCCAGGGTCCCAGGTTCGATTCCCGGCTTGGGTCACTGTCTGTGCGGAGTCTGCACGTTCTCCCCGTGTCTGTGTGGGTTTCCTCCGGGTGCTCTGGTTTCATCCCAAAAGTCCCGAAAGACGTGCTGTTAGGTGAATTGGACATTCTGAATTCTCCCTCTGTGACCCGAACAGGTGCCGGAGTGTGGCGGCTAGGGGCTTTTCACAGTAACTTCATTGCAGTGTTAATGTAAGCCTACTTGCATAATAATGATTATTATTACTAGATAGGCGGAGTCCAGTGGCCGCAGAGAGATTTGAAGATCAGGGCGAGACTTTTAAAACCTGGGTTGGGACCCAATGCGGATGAACCAGCAGAGGGAATGGGCAACGGCACCTGATGCCAGTTCGGATAGGATGGAGAAGCAGTGTTCCTGGTGCTTCTCAATGCGCAGCGAGTGGAATCTGGCTCACCCCCATTGACGGCATCTTCCGTCAGCTGATTCGCGTTCATTGCTGAGTTGGTCGAAATCGGGTATTGAAGCTGGAGAACTGACCGGCGCGCCAGCAACCTCTGACCTAAATTACCACTGCCGTTGGGAGGCCAGAATTCTGTGGGGAAACTGCAGTTCAACATGAAGTGTGTAAAACACTGAGCAAATTCAGGAGCGAATATGATTGCGGATTGGGAACGGTGCCAAGCTCGCAATTGAAATGAAATGTCGACATTTAATCATATTGAAAAGACCTGCAACTCCAAATATAATGTAAAATTATCTTACTGATTTTAAATTAAATTTCTATTTCCCTCAGGTTACTGCTGCTGTAATTTAAGACGAGGGCAGCTGTCGATTTTTGTCTGTTAGATTTTTTAAGCAATGCTTTAACAAGCGTTAAATATCTCTTACTTTTTACTATCCGCTCCCCCCCCCCCCCATTCCTCCCCTTCCAATCACACCAGAGTCAGATGTCAATTTTATGCTGTCACTGTCATTTAAAGTGGCGTTTTGTCATTACACAGTCTATCTAAAACTAAGGGTGAAATCTACATGATGATCTCTGCTACTCCCTGGAACAGGAAGAGGTTACTCATCTCCTCCAGCTTTGTTATGCCAGCCCGTGGGACCTCGGCTGATCTGTCTTTTAACCCCATCTGCCCACCCTCAGTTCCATACCCCTTACGGAGGAATCCCTCGCCCTTCCCAGAACAGGTCGCTCATCGGTCACCAGAGGCTTGGAGCTTGAGGGACGCTACTCTACATCAGACGTGGCTGACCAGGAGCTTTGACAAAGGGGTCATCTGAACTCGAAACGTTCGCTCTTTTCTCTCCCTACAGATGCTGCCAGACCTGCTGAGATTTTCCAGCATTTTCTCTCTTGGTTTCAGATTCCAGCATCCGCAGTCATTTGCTTTTGACCAGGAGTCACTCCCGCTCTCACCGCCTGCCCATCGGCCTGTTGGAAGGATTTACAAGTTGAAACTCAACCTTTTTGGCCGAGTTATGAACGTACCTTCCTTGGCCATCAGGTCCTGGGGTGGGACTCAAACCCTGGGCTTCTGGTTCAGAGGCAAGGGCACTAACCCACTGTGCCATAAGACCTCCGAGATACACGCTGCAAAGCTCCCTCAAAACCTGTCTCCAGTCACACCCTTGGAAAACCCCACACAAACACTGCAATGTTTTACCCATACCAGCCATTCTTTGTCATCCCCTCAATGCGAGATCTGGAGCGATTGTGCACGAAGGAACTCAAGTACAGCGCCTTGAGCCGGCTCAGCTATTCAAGGAGATTGTGGCTAACCTGTATTCTCACCATCTCCTCGTCTCCAGATCCTTTTATACTCTTGTCGGGCACGAGTCTTTTGATCTCAGATTCAAAGTTATCACCATGACAGGCAGGGACAGATCAGCTGGGCCATGCAGCCCGTTCCGTACTCACGGTGGCTGGGCATTGTGATCACCCCTGTCCCCTGCCCCACCAGGACAACTCACCTCACAGCCATGCCATCCCGCGGGAAAGGCGCCAGTGAAGGCAAATGAAAACGCGGAAATTTAATCCCCCCCCCCCACGCCCCGGCTACCAATTGAAACCAGTCCAAGAACCATCTGCAACAACAACTTGCATTTACATATCCCCTTTAACGTAAGACATCCCAAGATGCTCTTTGGAATCCAAATAAGCCCCGGCCTGTTCAGTCTTTCCTGTTATTTCTAACCTCTCAGCTCGTGTGAATCTTTATTGCACTTTCTCCCATGTCTACACATCCCTCTTCCAGTGTGGAGACCAGAACCCAGCACAGTGTTGCAAGTGTGGACCGATCCAAATTCTACACAATCATGGTTTGTCACTTCCTGCCACTTCATGTTGCCCCTGGTGTCTTTGGTCCAAGCTTTAATTCCCAATTTATTTCTGGTGCTGCTTGATAACAACTATGGCTTCTTGTCAGGGGCTGTGAAAATAAATTTAGCCCCCTCCTCCCCTCCCCTAACACCCATCCACGGTGGGGTCTGACGCGGTGGGTGGGGGGGAAGGGGGGGGGGATGACATAAAGTAGCATGGATGGGATTCCTGATCTGAACGGTGGAATGTATAGGGCCTCGTTGGGGAACATCGCCTGTGCCACAATTAAGGCCTCTAATGGCCACTTAAGGACCCTTTCCCGCCTAGCCTGAATTTTTTAGGCGGTGGAGTGCAAGGTAAGGGCGGGAAACAGAAAGCATTCTCACCCTCGACCTCGGCTGGAAAGTGGGAGCGTATGGCGGCACGTGGCGTAGTGGTTAGCACTGGGACTGTGGCGCTGAAGACCTGGGTTCGAATCCCGGCCCTGGGTCACTGTCCGTGTGGAGTCTGCACATTCTCCCCGTGTCTGCGTGGCTTTCACCCCCACAACCCAAAGATGTGCAGGCTAGGTGGATTGGCCACACTAAATTGCCCCTTAATTGGAAAAAAATATATAATTGGGTACTCTAAATTTATTTATAAAAAGAAACTGAGCGTTGACCCCATCAGAAGCCCCTTTCAGACTGAGGGCGACTTCCCCTCACAGACTAGAGGCCTCCGGCCCTCCTTCCTCCACTGGCCCTCTCCCCAACAGTGAAATCAAGCCTCACGTAACCCCCCCCCCCCCCCATCCCATGATATCCCTACCCTCCACTCCCGAGACCCCGGTACTTAACCAGCGCCGCGGTTCCCAGAACTTCAGTCTCAGGCACAGCACTGCTGTACTTCCAGTTCTGGAAGTGTCGAGGGAAATCTCCACTGCTGACCGCTCCTTAGAGCGTAAAATGGCTGAAGGTTTGTCAAAGTCGGCGTGGATGTGCCGATTCAACCCCACGCTTCCTAGAATTCAAGTTGAATGTTCTGAAGGAAAGTTCCGCTAAACTTGAGAATTGTACCTAATTGTGCAAAATATTGGGTAACTTTGAAGTTGGTAACTACGTATGTACCAGTAATTGGTAACTAGGTATGTA
Organism: Scyliorhinus torazame; assembly: GCF_047496885.1. Classification (NCBI taxonomy): domain Eukaryota; kingdom Metazoa; phylum Chordata; class Chondrichthyes; order Carcharhiniformes; family Scyliorhinidae; genus Scyliorhinus; species Scyliorhinus torazame. The sequence goes on from NC_092708.1 coordinate 384,399,042, forward strand.
CCAGTAATTGGTAACTAGGTATGCGCCAGTAATTGGTAACTACGTATGCGCCAGTAATTGGTAACTAGGTATGTACCAGTAATTGGTAACTAGGTATGCGCCAGTAATTGGTAACTACGTATGCGCCAGTAATTGGTAACTAGGTATGTACCAGTAATTGGTAACTACGTATGCGCCAGTAATTGGTAACTAGGTACGCGCCAGTAATCTTGCCATCCAGTGTGGTATTAAGCGGCATGAAGGTGTCGGGTAAAACCCATCCTCCCATTACGCGCCAACCCCTCCCCCCCCACCGCAACCCAGTTTGTTCGGAGTCGGCTGATCTCAACTGGACAGCCCCGGTAGTTGGGGAGGGGGGGGAGGGCAGGAGGGGTGGGGGGGGGGGGGGCAGCCAGCACGTTAGTGGGGATCTGATCTCATCCCCACCAAACCTACAGCCAATTGCTGGTGAAACCCACACAAAAAATTGTCCCCTTGTGGGAGCTGATAGAGAGAGAGGGATCGAGGTAGATAGAGAGATAGGGATGGCAATAGTGAGATAGAGAGGCAGAGGTAAAGATAGAGCGCGCGATCCAACGATACGCTGCACCCGGAAAGTAGCTCGCCGTGGCGCAGCGTAGTCGATAACAGCCGGGAGACCCTGCTCCCGGGATCTTCCTGGCTCGCAACGCCGCCTGAGATCTCACAAGACGTTGCGATGCCTCCATTGGAGGCGGAATCCTTTTTAGCAAATCTGCATATTGAGGCAAGGTAGCTAATCTCACTATAATGTGCAGAATTCCGAGGTACCCGAGACATTGGGGTCTATGCCCTTCGGCTCGGAGACCTTGGGCGAGTGCCGTTCAGTACTGGTCCCCACAAATGGTGACCAGATGGAAGGGCACTCGTGGGGGTCTCCCAGGGGATTGGAGTGCCCCCATGTGCCTGCCCTTTGGGCAAGGTGGTACCCTGGCACCCTGGCACTGCCATCTGGGTGTGAGCCTGGTACTGCCAAGGTGCCCAGGTGAGACTGTCAAGCTGGCATTTTTTGGTGCTGGCAATTGGGCTCGGCGGCTGCGAGCGCCGGGAAACATGTGGCCAAATGCGCTTGCTCTGGGACTCTGTTGCCATTTAGTTGAATTGCGCCCAGGGTTATGTTTTACAGCCCCTTACATTCTTCCAGACCTGTCAAAGTCAATGGACTTTGAAACATAGAAAATCGGAGCAGGAGGAGACCATTCAGCCCTTCGAGCCTGCTTCGCCATTCATTATGATCATCATCCAACTCAGTAACTTGTTCCCGCTTTCCGCCCATATCCTTTGATCCTATTAGCCTCAAGACCTATATGTAATTCCTTCTTGAAAACAGTTTTGGCCTCAACTGCTTTCAGTGGTGGGGAATCCCAGAGGTTCGCAACTCTGTGGTCTAGAGATTTCTCCTCACCTCAGTCCTAAAGGGTTTACTCCGTATCCTGAGGCCATGACTCCTGGTTCTAGACTCCCCTGCTTTCGGGAACATCCTTCCTGCACCTACCCTGTCTAGTCCTGTTAGAATTTTATAAGTTTCTATGAGATTCCCCCTCATTCTTCTAAACTCCAGGATGTACAATCCGAACTGACTCAATCTTTCTTCATATATCAGTCCTGTCATCCCTGGAATCAGTCTGATAAACCTTCGCTGCACTCCCTCGAGAGCGAGAACATCCTTCCTCAGAGAAGGAGACCAAAACTGCACACAATACTCCAGGTGTGGGCATCACCAAGGCCCTGTATAATTCAAGCAAGACATCCCTGCGCCTGCACACGAATCCTGTCGCTATAAAAGCCAACATACCATTTTCCCTTCTCACCACCTGCTCTAGCTGCATGCTTGCTTTCAGCAACTGGTGTACAAGGACACCCAGATCTCACTGCACATTCCCCTCTTCCGACCTATAGCCATTCAGATAATAATCTGTCTTCCTGTTTTTGTTACCAAAGTGGATGAACTCACATTTATCCACATTATACTGCATCTGCCATGCATTTTCCCACTCACTCAGCTTGGCCAAATCACACTGAAGCTTCTCTGCATCCTCCTCACAGCTCACCCTCCCACCCTGCTTTGTGTCATCTGCAAATTTTGGTATGTTATTTATGTCCTACTTTGTGAAGACAGAACCAAAGTATATATTTAGTTGGTCAGCCATTTCTTTGTTCCCCTTTATAAATCTCCCTGCTTCTGTCTGTAAGGGACCTACATTTGTCCTCACCAATCTTTTTCTCTTCACGTACCAATAGACACTTTTACAGTCAGCTTTTATGTTCCCCGCAAGCTTACTCTCGTGCTCTATTTTCCCCTTTCTTAATCAATCCCTTTGTCCTCCTGTGCTGAATTCTAAACTTCTCCCAATCCTCAGACTTGTTGTTTTTTCTGGATCTCTGCATTTTTCAGTCCTGCCCCCAGCCGTGACGGGACTGTAAAGTTCACCCATAGAGACAGAGAGACGGTGGTGGCATGATTACATCGCTGGGCTAGTAATCCAGAGGCCCAGGCTGATGCTCTGAGGATAGGAGTTCAAATTAAATTAATAATGGTGACCATGAAATGATCAATTGTTGTAAAGACCCATCTGGGTCACGATTGTCCTTTCGGGAAGAATATCTGCCATCCTTACCCACCTGGTCTGGCCTACATGTGACTCCAGACACAGAGGAATGGGGTCAACCCTTAACTGCCCTCTGAAATCGCCCAACAAGCAACTCAGCTCAAGGGCATTCAGGGATGGGCAAACGAATGTTGGCCTTATCAGTGACGCCCACATTCCAAAGAACAGAAGGAAAGAAAGGGAGAGAGAGAGAGAAGCATCCACGATACGTTGTCCTCGCATCGGGAGAGACATTTGAGAAAAGTAAATAGTTGCAGCCATGATTGATGAGGCCAAGGCTTCATCAATGGCAGGTGATCAGAGTGGCTCAATGGGTAACACTGTCGTCTCTGAGACAGAAGGTTTGGGTCGTCATCCCCTTCCGGGGACCCGAGTACAAAATGTGGTCGAGCTGCACGGCCAGTGTCATTCGGATGAGGTGTTGAGACGGTCCGCCTGCTCAGGTTGACATACCGGTCCCATGACAGTATTTCGATGAAGAACAGGAGAGTCCTCCTGGGTGTCCCGGCCATTAAAGTACTCCTCACGCAGCATCTAAAAACAGATGATCTTGACGTTATCACGATGCACTACAACAAATGCACTTCAAAGGCACTTCCTTGGGCGTAAAGTACTTTGGGGCGTCCCGAGGTGGTGACAAGTTGTTGTAGAATTGCAAAATTTCCTTCCCTTATTGGAACTAATAAAGAAAAGGATACTATTTGAAAAGCCTCTTCATATTGATTTGTAGCAGTTCGCAGCAGCAGCACGAGAGGGTGAATGCTTCTAACTATGTTCTTCAAATATAGTTCAGTAATACTGGGCCCAATTCATTCCATCATAGATAAGAGAGTGTTCAAGGCCATGGCCCAGGCTGGTCTCACAAGAGACAGGAAAAACATGGTTCTTTTACTCAAGCAATTCATGTTTTGGAATAATGGCTTGCAAGGCTCGTGGGGAAGCACTTTACCCATTTTGATATGAGCGATTTTGCTCATAGTGTGACGCTGAAGGATTATGCTCCCATTTCTGGTTAAAGTGCTTTGACAAAGTGTGAAAGGGACGCACTGCTGCTACTTTTTTGAATTGTTTCTTCTTTTGTGAATCAGTGCGAGGGATGCCAGCATTTTCTGTTTCATTGCGTTTTGCGTCCGGTCAGCCATACAGCAAGACCTGGACAACATCCAGGCTCGGGATGTCAGGCAATGGCCATCTCCAACAAGAGTCCCCTTGACATTCAGTGGCATTGCCATCATTGAATCCCCCCACTATCAACATCATTGACCAACAACTGAACTGGACCGAACCATATGCATACTGTGGCTTTAAGAGCTGGTCAGAGGCTGGGAATTCTGTGGCGAGTAACTCACCTCCTGACTCCTCAAATCCTGTCCACCATCTGCAAGGCACAAGTCAGGATTGTGATGGAATACTCTCCACTTGCCTGGCTGAGTGCAGCTCCAACAGCATTCATGAAGCTCAACACCATCCAGGACTTGCACCCACCCCCTGCACAAACCTTCACTCCCTCCACCATCGATGCACAGTGGCAGCCGTGTGTACCATCTCCAAGATGCTGTGCCAAACCGCACAGGTCTTTGGTTCGGCCACAGGTGGAGTACTGTGTGCAATTCTGGTCAGCGCACTATGAGAGGGATGGGATTGCACTGGAGAGGGTGCAGAGGAGATTCACCAGGATGTTGCCTGGGCTGGAGCATTTTAGCTATGAAGAGAGGTTGGATAAACTTGGGTTTTCTTTTCTTTGGAGCATTGAAGGCTGACAGGAATCTGATTGGGGTGCAGAAGATTATGAGGGGCATGGGTAGGGAGGATAGAAAACAGCTGTTCCCCTTAGTTGAAGGATCAATAACAAGGGGCATAATTTTAAGGTGAAAGAGGGGATTTGAGGAAAATTAATTTCATCCAAGGGGTGGTGGGAGTCTGGAATGCACTGCCAGGGAGGGTAGTTGAGGCAGAAAAACTTTAAAAAGGACTTGGATGAGCACTTGAAGTGTCGTAACATTGAGTGCACTGCGCCGGGGAAGTGGGATTAGTGTCGATTAGAGTAGTTTTTTGTTGGTGCAGGCTTGATGGGCAGAATGGCCTCTTCTGTACTGTAGGATTCTATGAGCTCACCAAGGCTCCTCAGGCAATGCCTTCAAAACCCACAACCTCTACCATCTAGAAGACCAAGAACAGGAGCCACATGGGAAACCCACCACCTGCAAGATCACTCACCATCCAGACTTGGAAATATATTGCCATCCCTTCACTGTGGCTGGGTCAAAATCCTGGAACTCCCTCCCTAACGTGATGTGGAGATGCCGGCGTTGGACTGGGGTGAGCACAGTAAGAAGTCTTACAACACCAGGTTAAAGTCCAACAGGTTTGTTTCGATGTCACTAGCTTTTGGAGCGCTGCTCCTTCCTAACAGCTACCCTCCCTAACAGCACAGTAGATGCACCTACACCACATGGACTGGAATAATTCAAGGAAGAGGCTCACCGCCACGGTGGTAATTAGGAATGGGCAATAACTGTGCCCTTGCCTGTGATGTTCACATCAGCAAAACTGGCCCACAGCGTACCCCCTCCCCACGGTTCTCCCGGCGGCGTGAGGTGGTTTCAATGGGAAATCCCATTGACAAGCGGCGGGAAGAGGGATTCCCACCGCCAACGAATGGTTCGCCAAGAAACATGCGGCTGGGGAAGCGGATAATCCCGCCTCTGTGTCCGCTCCCCTGACTCAAATTGTCTCAACCCCAATCTCAAAAGTGTGCCTGCTGCACATAAGAACATAAGAACTAGGAGCAGGAGTAGGCCATCTGGCCCCTTGAGCCTGCTCCACCATTCAATGAGACCATGGCTGATCTTTTGTGGACTCAGCTCCACTTTCCGGCCCGAACACCATAACCCTGAATCCCTTTATTCTTCAAAAAACTATCTATCTTTATCTTAAAAACATTTACTGAAGGAGCCTCAACTGCTTCACTGGGCAAGAAATTCCATAGATTCACAACCCTTTGGGTGAAGAATTTCCTCCTAAATGCAGTCCTAAATCTACTTCCCCTTATTTTGAGGCTATGCCTCCTAGTTCTGCTTTCACCCGCCAGTGGAAACAACCTGCCCGCATCTATCCTATCTATCCCCTTCATAATTTTATATGTTTCTATAAGATCCCTCTCATCCTTCTAAATTCCAATGTGTACAGTCCCAGTCTACTCAATCTCTCCTCGTAATCCAACCCCTTCAACTCTGGGATTGACCTAGTGAATCTCCTCTGCACACCCTCCAGCACCAGTACGTCCTTTCTCAGGTAAGGAGACCATAACTGAACACAATACTCCAGGTGTAGCCTCACTAACACCTTATACAATTGCAGCATAACCTCCCTAGTCTTAAACTCCATCCCTCTAGCAATGAAGGATAAAACTCCATTTGCCTTATTAATCACCTGTTGCACCTGTAAACCAACTTTTTGCGACTCATGCGCTAGCACACCCAGGTCTCTCTGCACAGTAGCATGTATTAATATTTTATCATTTAAATAATAATCCCTTTTCACATGTTTCAAATCTTTTTCTTCCTAAGTGAGCCTCTCTGTGTGGGGTAATCAATTCAGAGGAGAAGTTGTTTTGTGCGCCAACATGACAGTTTTGAGACGTTCTTAATTTCATTACAAATACAACTCTCACAGGCAGCACTCAGAGGACCAGTTCCTGGGCTAGGTTCCTATCAAGGCCCTGAGAACGAAAGACCAATGTGAAATCCCAGGCACTTGGTTCCAATTTTGCACTGAAACCTCAGGCTGGATTTTGTGAGATACCTGTGAGTGGCAAGGCAGGCAGGTGGGCCTGTGAAGCAGGGCCCCGTGCCATTGGCAGCATTCTCACTGCCTGCCCACTCACCCCCACCAGAATTAATTGGACGGAGGTGTCGGGTTAAGGTCCTTAAGTGAGCAACTAAAGCCAGCTTGAGCGCCTCATCCTGCCATCACTCAGGTGTAACTGGCTGCAGAAGAGGTCTACTTCCAGCAGGCTTGACCCGACAGGCTACCGTCCTGTGTAAGGAGGGGGTGTCTCCTCCTCTGTCCCCCTGTGTCAATTGGAGTCAGCCAACTCGTTTACCTTTCCCCCCCCCTCCCCCGCACCGCCCCCTCTTGACGCTCTCCGGCATTCCCTCCCAACTCCCCTTCACTCGGACCTCCAAACCCTGTCCCAACGAGATCCTAGACGTACCTGGGTATTGGGGCAGCGCGGTTCTGCTTCCTACCAGGCCTCCTGCATTACCGGGAGTGTCCACCACTCCTGATGGCAATGCCGGCCGAGCAGTGCTGCTCGAATCTGATTGGCTGGCTGCTCTTTGAGGCGGGACGCCCTCCTGGAGACGGACGGAAGTTGAGCTCCATTCGAACAAAAAAAGCAAACATTTACGCTGGGGAGAACGGACACTGCCCTCATCATATCTGTGACATTATAGAAATGTTCAGGAGACAAAGAGTTAATGTCATGTTACAATTAACCACTAGATGGAGCTAGATGCAGTACTGTATAATGCACTGACTCTCAGACTTTTGGGAGACAGTGTGAAGGCTGGAGTAGAGTGCATAGGTGAGATCTAGAGAGGATAGAGTACAGTTAGAGTGAGAGTGTAGAGACAAGTGTAGATTGTTATAATTATTGTTTACCATAGGAGTAAGTGGTTGAGCTTAATTTAAGTAGTGCAAAGTTAGCTTTATGAATGAACTTAGCTAATGTGGTCTTTGAGACCACGACAACATCCATCCTGATCACAAAGAACACCACAAATATCATCCAGTCCATGGAATGTTCAGAGCAGAGAAAGTGGTCATTTGGACTGTTACGTGTGTGCCAGCCAAAAAAGGTGCCTTCCAGCCTACCCCCAGTCTCCAGCTCCTGGTCCGCTAACCTTTGATTGCAGCATTTTGACTGCGTAGCTTAGCATTTTCTAAATGTGCTGAGGCTGAAGGCCGGACTGTTCTGCCGATCCAGCCTGTTCTGGTTTTCATTCCGATCATGTCTGCTCAGCAGCTTATTCCCTTTCAACTGCCTTTCTTCCAAATTCCTTGACCCTTTTTGAACAATAATCGTCTGGTCTCAGTGTCAAAAGTTTAAAGGAAATTCTTACAGAAACGTATAAAATTATGAAGGGAATGGATGAGATAGAAGCAGGGGGTGAAACAAGAACTCGGGGGCATCGCCTCAAGATAAAGCTGGGCAGATTTAGGACCGAGTTGAGGAGGAGCACCTTCACCCAAAGGGTTGTGAATCTGTGGAATTCCATGCCCAGTTGAGGCGACATCGTTGAATGTTTTTAAGACAAAGATGGATAGATTTTTGAACAGTAAATGAATTGGGGGTTATGGTGAGCGGGCGGGTAAGTGGAGCCGAGTCCACAAAAAGATCAGCCTTGATCTTATTGAATGGCGGAGCAGGCTCGAGGGGCCAGATGGCCTACTCCTGCTCCGAGTTCTTCTGTTTATCTTAAATGGGAGACCCCTAATTTTTAAACTATGCCCCCTAGTTCTAGATTCCCCATTAGGGGAGATATCTTCTCAGCACTCTCTCTCTCTCTCTTTCTCCCCCCCCCCCCCCCCCCCCCGGCCCCACACACACACCCCACCCCACCAAACTGTATAGAACCTTAGTTAGGCCACACTTGGAGTATAATGTTCAATTCTGGTCGCCATACTACCAGAAGGATGTGGAGGCTTTAGAGAGGGCGCAGAAGAGATTTACCAGGATGTTGCCTGGTATGCAAGGCATTAACTATGAGGAGCGGTTGAATAAACTCGATTTGTTCTCACTGGAACGATGGAGGTTGAGGGCCGACCTGATAGAGGTCGACAAAATTATGAGGGTCATAGACAGAGTGGATAGTCAGAGGCTTTTTCCCAGGGTAGAGGGGCCAATTCCTAGGGGGCATAGGTTTAAGGAGATGTACGAGGCGAAGTCTTTTACACAGAGGGTAATGGGTGCCTGGAACTCGCTACCGGAGGAGGTGGTGGAAGCAGGGACGATAGTGACATTTAAGGGGCATCTTGACAAATGCATGAATAGGATGGGAATAGAGGGATACCGACCCAGGAAGTGTAGAAGATTGTAGTTTAGTCGGGCAGCATGGTCGGCACAGGCTTGGAGGGCCAAAGGGTCTGTTCCTGTGCTGTACTTTTCTTTGTTCTTTATTCAAACCCTCTGGTCCCGTTTCCCCCTCCATGAACAGGTCATCTGGTCTTGGGTTGATTGAACACCATGGCTGCTGGTTAGAATAAAATCTGGAACTGAAAACTAGTTTCTGACCATGAAACTAATATCGCCTGTTGTAAAACCTGCACCACTCGTCTTAATATCTCCTTTGTGGCTTGGGCCTGGATTTACCAGCTCCACCTGCCACGGGTCTGACAGTTGGTGCCAGTCCCGCCCATGATGTTCCCCACTGTGGACGGGACTGTGAAATCTCGGCCATGGTATCATATTTGTCTGATAAAGCTCCTGTGAAAGCTGGGACATTTCACTGTGTTGTACCGCAGAATCACCACGGTGCAGAAGGAGGCCAGTTGGCCCATTGAGTCGGCACTAACCCTCTGAAAGAGGCCCACTGGGGCCTACCTCGGCCCACTCCCCCCGTAGTCCCACCTACCCTGCACATCTTTGGACACGAAGGGGCAGCTTAGCACGGTAGCATTGTGGATAGCACAATTGCTTCACAGCTCCAGGGTCCCAGGTTCGATTCCGGCTTGGGTCACTGTCTGTGTGGAGTCTGCACATTCTCCCCGTGTGTGCGTGGGTTTCCTCCGGGTGCTCCGGTTTCCTCCCACAGTCCAAAGATGTGCAGGTTAGGTGGATTGGTCATGATAAATTGCCCATAGTGTCCAAAATTGCCCTTAGTGTTGGGTGGGGTTACTGGGTTATGGGCATGGGGTGGAGGTGTTGACCTTGGGTGGGGTGCTCTTTCCAAGAGCCGGTGCAGACTCGATGGGCCGAATGGCCTCCTTCTGCACTGTAAATTCTATGATAATCTATGATAAGCTGCACATCTCTGGGCTGTGGGGAGGAAACTGGAGCACCCGGAGGAAACCCATCAGACACGGGAAGAACATGCAAACTCCACACAGTCACCCGTGGTCGGAATCGAACCCGGATCCCTGGCGCTGGGAGGCAACAGTGCTAAACACCGAGCCACCTTGCCGCCCCGAGGATGGCATATCAATGCAGAATAGTTTTTATTCAAACGCATTCCCCTCCCATTTTATCCTTTCTGTCTGATACGGTACTGTGCAAATCCTACAAACCATTTTATTTCCTTGCCTGCTCGATCCCTGTAAACGGGACCTGTTTGGATATCCCGTTATGATGTCATTGCATCCAATGCAGGAAGAGGGCGATTAATCTTCCTGTCTATTAGAAATTTGATAGCATCGGATTATCCAGTTATATTTGAAAATGATATCATCTGAAGCCAAGTCGGAATCATCAGTGGGAGGGGATCGTCAGCCCATCTGTCTGGGCCAAGGTCCAGGTTTCTGCGGCGAAGGGAATAATGTTCCCCATTATTCCATCCTGCTGTTGCTTTTTGAATCGACATTTACTTGCGGTATTCTATCATTTCGGGATCAGAGTCGAAGGTAGCTCCCTCCGCCCCCCCAAAGCCCCCTCGCCCCCAACCCCCTTCCACATCGGGACAGGGGCTGCTTAGCACAGGGCTAAATCGCTGGCTTTGAAAGCAGACCAAGGCAGGCCAGCAGCACGGTTCAATTCCCGTACCGGCCTCCCCGAACAGGCGCCTGAATGTGGCGACTAGGGGCTTTTCACAGTAACTTCATTGAAGCCTACTTGTGACAATAAGCGATTTTCATTTCATTTTTCATTTCAATTGCCCGAAAGGGTGCTGGAAGCAGATTCAGCCGCAGAATTTGGATAAAATGCAGAAAGGGCGGCAAATTGCAGGACGGTGGGAGAGGTCAGTGGGCGAAATGGATAGCAGGCACGATGGGCCGCATGGCCTCTTCTTGGGCTGCATCCTTCTACGATTCTATGATCTGTAATGGATGGCGGTTGGGATTGGCCAGCTCCTGATGCAGCCAGACCCGTGCCTCAGGACGGCCGCTTTGGCCATAAAGCCAACAGTTGCCGGGCGGGATTCTCTGGTCCCCGAGCCACGTGTTTCTCAGTGCCGCGCCGTTCGCTGCCGGTGGGATTCTCTACTCGCACCGCCTGTCAGTGGGATTTCCCATTGAAACCACCCCAAGCCGCCGGGAAACACAACGGCCGGAGAATAACATCCGACATTCCTTTTACTTGCTGTCCTCGTCTTCCCAAAATGGGGAAAGGACGGGAAAGAAAGGCGTGCGTTTTTATTGCACCTTGCACAGCCTCAGCTTGGAATCATAGAATCCCTACACAGTAGGAGGAGGCTGTTCAGACCATTGAGTCTGCACCGACCCTCTGACAGAGCACCCCACCCAGGCCCGTAACCCCTGGCAAGGTGGCACAGTGGTTAGCACTGCTGCCTCACAGCACCAGGGATCCAGTTTCAATTCTGTCCTTGGGTGACTCTGTGGAGCTGGCACGTTCTCCCCGTGTCCTCATGGGTTTCCTCCGGGTGCTCCGGTTTCCCCCCACAGTCCAAAGATGTGTAGGTTAGGTGGTTTGGCCATGTTAATGTGCCCCTTAGTGTCCAAAACGTTAGGTGGGGTTATGGGGATAGGATGGAAGGCTGGGCCTGGGTAGGGTGCTCTTTCGGAGGTCAGGTGCAGACTCGATGGGCCAAATGGCCTCCTTCTGCACTGCATGGACCCTGTGAACACCACCCAACATTTTTGGATATGAAGGGATATTTTAGCATGGACAATACCAAACTTGCGGATCTTTGGAGGCCGGAATTGAACCCGAGTCCCTGCCACTGTGGGACAGCAGTGCTAACCACTGTGCTCACAATGCTGCCCTAAAAGCTTGTTGCTTTCTCCATGGCAACACATCAGCCAATCAGAACCGACTTGCCAACGAATCAACATCCTGTTCTCCTGTAGTATATATTCTCATGACCTTCAGAAATTTGGAATTCTTGCATTTGTCCTGATGAGTGGGGAATGAGAGGAAAAGGGGGACGAATGACCTCATTTGATTCTGAAACGTCTCTGAGCTGAAAATATGTCAGGACAACTGGGAATGTCATTGCTGGAGGGGGGGGGGGGGGGGGGGGGTGCAGGGTGAATCCTACGTGTGCACCCGCGCTCAAAAGATACGGCAACAAGGCTTCCTTGCTTGGACAGCCCTGCATGCATGTGTACGTGTGCCTGCCTGTTGGGAAACTAAGAAATGTTCTTTTGCTAATCTTATCGCTCCGGCTACCTGGGGGGGGGGGGGGAGGGGGGGAGCATTCAATCTGAATTGCACAACGGGTGCTGAAGGGTCAACTCTCTTCAGCAAGTCAGCTGTCTTTTTTTTTGAAAGAAAGATCTTGAGGGGCTTTGTCGCAGGCGGAGGAGGAGTTGGTGGGTTGTATCTCTTACCAAATTGCCGTGTGTGAAGTTTGAAGAAAAATCCGACAGCACCTTAGCGAATTTGCACAGTTTCATGTTTGCAATCTGATTGCAGCCTGTCAGGGGCCGTGTCAATCCGGGAGGCGCTTTGCTGTGACTAATGGGATCCCATGGGACCATAGGACACGTTTAAAACCCTGCTGTATATTTTTCTCGAGGAAGTATTAAAAGACATGTTCCTTTTGGATTTACAGGGGTCCGGGGACCGTTACCGGGTAAATTATGTACTTTTCCCTTTTGCGTGTGTGAGCACAGATCTTCCCTTGCGGTGGTCAAGCATCATGGGCCTGTGTTCACGTGTGGTGGAGGGACAAGCAATCTTCCACTGGGCAGAGCTGTGGGCGGTTCAGATCCATTGGCATGTTTATTATTTGTCGCTTGACATCTTTGACAAGAGGTGGTGCAGTGCCGGTCGCCTTCACGCTACATGCTGCTTCACCAAGGGGGTCATCGTTACATTCACACCGTTCCTCGACTCCCAGAGCAAGCAGCCTTGTTTTGTAACAGTGCTTGATCTAATTACTGAGATCCGCTGATGTCTCACTTGCCCCGGAGACAGTTCAAACATTAATTTAATCTGCAGGAAGCGTGGAAAGTAATCAAGGCCGTGACACATGAACGTGTGTCTGAATGGGTGGCTAATCTTTAGCAAATTCCTCCACGTATAATTTTATTCACTGAGAGAGCCAGAAGAGCTGGGGCCTCCTGCTCAGGATGACACCAAGGTTGCGGAGAAAGAGGGGAACCGGGAAGTTAAGGAGCAGTAAATAGGCCGTAGGTTCCCATACTCTTCACAGGGGGTTTATTCATTTTCTCCTTGAGATCTACCCCGAAGTCCGACCCACAGCACCACGATCTCCACCTGCAAGAAGGCGAGGGTCAAATCCATCCAAGATAGAACAGGGGTCAAACCTTGTTGGAGCCACTGTCAGTTCAGACATAGACATAGACATAGAATTTACAGTGTAGAAGGAAGCCATTCGGCCCAGCGAGTCTGCACCGGCCCTTGGAAAGAGCACCCTACTCAAGCCCACACCTCCACCCTATCCCTGTAATCCAGTAACCCCACTTAACTTTTTTGGACACTGAGGGCAATTTATCATGGCCAATCCACCTAACCTGCACATCTTTGGACTGTGGGAGGAAACCGGAGCACCCGGAGGAAACCCACGCACACATGGGGAGGACGTGCAGACTCCGCACAGACAGTGACCCAAGCCGGGAATCGAACCTGGGACCCTGGAGCTGTGAAGCAACTGTGCTAACCACAGTGCTGCCATGGTGTCGACCATGAAGGGAGTCCACACCGAGCTGTTGGAGGATATAAAGTTTTATTTACAATAACTAACATTCACACGGCATGAAAGATCCCAGCCAGCCCTCTCCTCTCTGTTGGTACCCAAACTGGCTGACTTTATATACAGTTATATAACATTGACAGAGCTATATAAATGCAAGTTGTGGTCACTCTCCCAGCTCTAATTACTGTCTCGGGAGCCCTGGTGGAAAACCCAGGAGAGATTAGGATGGCAGCCAGCAAGGTGTCCTCCCATTGGTTGCCATCGCTGTCCAGGTTGATATCTGATGAATAGTCGCTTACTTGGCAGGTGACTGGATGTGTAATGGTGACCCCAGGAGAGACGGCATAAGGAGGGATGTCGATCGAACAAAATAAAAAAGCAAGGGTTGAATCTTTGCCTGTCCCTTGGTGACAACTTCAACTTACCGGGACACATAAGCAGTGTGCATCTTCACAAACTAAATCGACCCCCACTTGTAGATAGATTGCAAGAAAGATTTGCAATCCTCACGACCTGAGGATGTTTGGAAGCAATGGTACGGAACTGTTGCAAAGGTTTTTTTCCCCGTTTTTTTTATTGGATGTGGAAGTCACCGGCAACACCATCATTTGCTGCCCATCCCTAATTGCCCTTGAAGTGAGGGGCTTGCCAGGCCACGACAGAGGGGCAATTAAGAGTCAACCACATTGCTGTGGGTCTGGAGTCACATGTAGGCCAGGCCAGGTAAGGACGGCAGATTTCCTTCCTTCACAGACGTTGGTGAACCAGATGGGTTTTCAGCAACAATCGACCGTCATGGCCACCATCACTGAGACTAGCTTTCATTTCCTGAATTTATGAATCAAATTTCAGTTCCACCAGCTGTTGTGGTGAGCTGTGAACCCGGGAATCCGGAGAATAGCTTGGGCCTTTGGATAAACAGTCCAAATCCAAAGACATCGCCGTTGTGCTACCATCTCCCCGAGGATGTTTAAAATGTGGCAGACAATTTTTGCACAGCAAGCTCCCGCAATTAGCACTGCAGCAATAGCCAGACAATCTGCTTTAGCGATGTGTATTGATGGGTGAATACGAACTCAGGACAAGGGGAGCATCTCCCCGGCTCCTCTTCAGAGTAGCATTCTGGGATCTCACACGTCCACCTGAGAGGGCAGACGGGACTTTGGTTTAATGCCTCCTCTGAAAGATAGGTCTGGACCCTACCCATCTCTGTCATGGAGAACAAGGAGAACAATCCAATGGCCCATGACTTCCGAGCTTCAGGACAATGTATCTGGAAGGCGGGGGTGGGGAGTGGTGTGGGGGGTGGGGGGGGGGGACGTTATCTGAAAGAACGTATTTCTTCAGGATGCCCTGCTGCAGATCAAGAATGTAGACCATTGTTCTGGAAGTTCTGTAGAATGAGTGGCCAACACAAACAATTGTGCAAAGGAGGATGTCTTTTCCTTTGGAAGAGCTTCGTTGATGTGGCTGCATCGTGCAAAAGACGCATTCAACCGTTGTGTACATCTTCCTGGTATTCCTTTTTCAAAATAAATTTAGAGCACCCCATTCAAGGGGCAATTTAGCGTGGCCAATCCACCTACCCTGCACATCTTTGGGTTGTGGGGGTGAGACCCACGCAGACACGGGGAGAATGTGCAAACTCCACACGGACAGTGACCCGGGACCGGGATCGAACCTGGGACCTCGGCGCCGTGAGGCAGCAGTGCTAACCACTGCGCCGCCGTGCCGCCCTTCGCCCCATTCCTTTGCAAACTGTCCCACCTAAGTTTGATGATAAAAGTTAAATACCAGAAGCTCAAAGAGATTGCACAGACTAAGGGCGGAGTTTTCTCATTTTCTTCAAGGCGTCAACTCGGGTGGGGAGAGCCGATGTGTAGACCCTTGGCGGCCGTCCTTTCCTGCCAAAAGATTTGATCACTTTGATTAAAGGAAATCCAGGAGGCGGGGCCCACGGCTCATTCCGGGTCCGCCTCATCAGCAACTGTGGTTCTCAAAAAATCGGAACGAAACATGGACCATACGGAAACAGAACCCCCCCCACCCCACCCCCGCCTTCCTCCCAACCCCCCCCACCAGGATGGAATCCACCCCCCCCCCACCATGGACACTGAACCCCTGACGCCTCCCACATGGGCCTCCCCCCCCCCCTTGGCACTACCCCCACCACTGCCAGGGTAAAGCCTGGGCATGACTCACACCCCTGGCAGGGGGCGGGAACGATCGAGAGGGGAAATACCACCTTCCTAAAAGCCGTTTTGGGACATTCCCTCGATTCTCCCCCCCCTCCCCAAGTGTGTATTGCCTAGAATATAGAAGAACCAGAGGCGATTAGATTGAGGACCGTGTAAGGAATGGCTCAGTTCCATCGAGAGGAACTTCCTTTCGCTGGTGGGGGATGTCCAGGACACGGAGAAGCGATCTTAAAAATCCCACCCTGGCCTTGCAAGTTAAGAAACACTTTGTCATGTAAACGGAGCTCTCTCCAACAAAAAGCTGCCACCCCTAGCTCAATTAATAATTTTAACGCTGTGACTTCTGCCAGCCAAAGATATTAAAGGAGTCAAGATAAATCTGTGCATCTTTTAATGACATAGAATCTGATTGATTTTTTTCCAACACATTGGGGAAGCCAGTTAAAGATCCATGGCCCATAAAACAATACGGAAAAGTAAATAATGTTGAGTGATCAGCCTCAGTTGGCACGTTCAGTGGCGGGTATGTTGCCAGCTACAGGCGTAAGGAAGAGCCTGAGGAAGGCATGCCCATGGCAAAGCTATGACCTGGCACCAGTAGAAGAGTTGATGAGAATCAGGGTTTGATGGTTTAGTTGCTGCCAAGATCATGACAGAGATTGTCGGAGGAATGGGAAAGAGCTCCACATTTTTGAGGTGGGAGTCGTGCGAGTATTCAGCTCGGGTAAGAAGCAGTTCAGAGTGGATTGGATGGTGAAGAAGTTTATGAAAAGGTGGGTGCGATTGAAACATCCACCTCTGATCCTCACTGGCTCCATCATCTTCAGCAGAACGGAATGACGATTAAATGGTTGGCTCTGATGGGATTTGAATCTCGGACCCTGGAGAACAGCCTGTGCCTCCGGATTACCAGTCCAGTATCTTCACCACTACGCCACCATCTCCCCCAGCCTCCAGAAAATGAGGCAGCCGGTTTGTGCATGGCAAGCTCCCACAAATAGCAATGTGATAATGACCAGACAATCTGTTTCGCACTACCCCACTGTTTTCTCTTAACACAGAATGTACAACACAGAACGAGGCCTTCGACCCTATGAGGAGCCATGAGGAGAGGTTGGATAAACTCGGTTTGTTCCCACTGGATGGGAATAGAGGTGTACGGGCCCCGGATGTGTAAAAGGTTGTAGGTTAGATGGGCAGCATGTTCGGTGCAGGCTTGGAGGGCCAAAGGGCCTGTTCCTGTGCTGTAATTTTTCTTGTTCTTTGTTCCTCCTTTGACCCGAATGGCCTATTTTGGTGTTTATGCTTCTGTCCAGTCCACATTCAACCCCTACTTCATCCCGCCCTATCAGCATATCCTACTATTCCTTTCTCTCTCATGTACCCATCTCGCTTCTCCTTAAACACTTCTCCCTTGAGAGGGAAACAAAGAGAGCAATTTTTAAGAACTGGCAAAGACCATAATATTTCTCGTGTCTAAATAAGAAAGCCTCTGAGGGGGAGAGACGTGTGGTTCCCGGCAATCTCGCAAAAATTGTTTTAAAACAGTAGTTAACGCATTGTAGTTTTAAAATAATACCTTGTGAAATAATACACTCCTGTAGTAATGGGAAAATATTACATTTGACAGGTTTGCTGAGCTGCGGTTTATTTGTAGTGAAGCATGCCCACTCTAGTTTATTCAGAACTCAAACAGAGAGCAAGAAGTTGGCGCTTTCAGACAAAAGAAAAATACTGTTTGGAAATGCTTGACCATGAATGTTGTGTTGGCATCAGCAGCTCTGTGGCATTGGTGACCATTTGAACCAGAACCAGGGCAACTATTGGTAGATACGTTACCAGCCAGACAATGCAAATTGTGCTCTTTTTCCGAGTGATCTTCGGACAATGGCGTGGAAGGTAGTGGGCATGCTTACTCGCCAGAGATTCGAGGGGTCCTGTGTAGGCAGTGGGGATGCGGGCAAAACTGAAGCCAGCTATGCTGTCTTCCATAATGAAAGTCTTGCATTGAACCCGTCTCCCAGAAATGTCTCAAAGGCAGCAGTTGCCATCTGTGCAGTCATCGTTTTACTAGGGCCGGGGATCTCTATTAACCTTTATATAAAAGGTTGGCCAGTAATGCACTAACCAGAACAGGAACCCAGTAGGATCTACTGGGCAGTGTACATACTGTGTTGTAAATATAACTACATTTCTTTATTTTACACGGTGTGGACTTCCCGTGCCCTTATTAAATATCCAATCGCAGTTCGCACACCTGTAAGTTCACTCACCTGCGATTTAGCATGTACCAGTGCAGGGGACATTACAATAAATTGCTTCACTTCAACTGGGCACAGATATGACTCGCACTTTACTGGACACGTTAGAAAATTAGCAGAAGGAAGGTTAAACACTTCCTTCCTTTCGGGGCGGCATGGTGGCTCAGTGGTTAGCACTGCTGCCTCATGCCGTCGAGGGCAGCACGATAGCACATTGGTTAGCGCTGTGGCTTCACATCGCCAGCTTCCCAGGTTCGATTCCCGGCTGGATCACTGTCCGTGCGGAGTCTGCACGTTCTCTCCGTGTCTGCGTGGGTTTCCTCCGGGCGCTCCGATTTCCTCCCACTAGTCCTGAAAGACGTGCTTGTTAGGTGAATTGGACATTCTGAATTCACCCTCTCTGTATTTGAACAGGCGCCGGAATGTGGCGACTAGAGGCTTTTCATAGTAACTTCATTGCAGTGTAAGCCAACTTGTGACAATAAAGATTATTATTATTAAAAAAGGACCTGGGTTCGATCCCGGCCGCGGGTCACTGTCCGTGTGGAGTCTGCACGTTCTCCCCGTGTCTGCGTGGGTCTCACCCCCCAGAACCCAAAGATGTGCAGGGTAGGTGGATTGGCCACGCTAAATTGCCCCTTAATTGGAAAGAAAAATGAACTGGGTACTTTAAACTTATTTTAAAAATCTCTTACCATTCCCACGTAGAAAGCACACACAGTGCGCCATCTCTTGTTCGCGATTTTACCCTTAGCAATATTTCTCAGGAATGGGACCCTGTGAGCCACAGGAGTTGGCTCGATATATATGATATTATATGGGTCAGCTGCATTGCAATGCAGTTCTCCACTGTCTGCCAATCACTGCTGAAACTCAAAACTCAAACAAATCTGGCGAGCCATCCAATTATTGCCTTTTGAATAGCTTTATTTAAAATAGGTAGTTTCAATCACAGGCATTGTCCAGGCAAGCCTCTGGGGGTTGCCTGTAGCATGTTGCAGTGTCGCACATATTACAAGTTGACACTTCTCACTACCTTCATTAGTGGGATCTCTCAAACCTACAGAAATGAAACAAAATCGAGGGTCGCCATTAATTAATTCCAAAGTCCTTTCCAAACTTTTGAGGGGCTTTCATTACTTGGAACACTTGCAACATTAAAATGAGCGAGGTGGGGGTGATCCCAGCAATGAACATGTGCCTGGGTCAAAAACATAAACGTATGTTTTTGGGGTATATTACCGAGACTTGAATAAATAAACAAATAAATCCAGCAAGGAATTCAGGAGCAGTTCCTTTACTCAAGAGAGTAGTTACAATGTGGAACTCATTACCACAGGGAGTCGTTGATGTGAATAGCATCAATGTGTTTAAGGGAAAACTGGATAGACACATGAGCGAGAAAGGGAGAGAAGTAGATCTTTATTGGATTGCATAATTAGGATGGAAGGAGGCTCTTGTGGAGCGCTAATGCCAGCCTAAACCACGAGGGCCGAATGGCCTGTTTTGGGCAGCATATCTCTAATATTTAAATGTCTTGCCCTTAATGACACACTTCACACACCAGACATCGTACTTCAAAGCACCATATTCTGTTGCCAGCCTAAAAAAATCCTTTAAACATGAGAGCAAGAGCTAATCATCGATCTGTAGCCTACCTTTCACGTCAAGTTACAATTTCCTCGTGTTTGAACTCAGCAGTTCGTATTGAATCGCCATTGCTTGTGTTTTGCTCCATTAAAGCGGTTATCTTAAAGGGATCGGTCAGATTAACAGCTAAACATCGTACACGCAACGCGGTGCCTCAACCCTCTGCAGTTTAGGGGAATGAGAGGTGAGCTGGCAGGTGCTAGGGTGCCTGGGTGGCACCAACAGTGCCAGGGTCCCACCCTGCCCAGAGGGCAAGCAGCTGAGGGCCTCTGATCCCCTGAGAGACCCCCACGAGTGCCGCTCCGTTGGTCCCCGTTTGTGCAGCTCAGTGCTGAATGCCCGAGGTCTCTGAGAAGGGGATAGGTCCCGATGCCTCAGGAATCTGCACATTAAAGTGAGACTAGCTGTGATATGGCAGGATTGCCGGAACGCGGTCGCGCCATTTACAACACAATGTCTCGCGTTCGATCTGGCGAGGCGCTGGGAGCTGGGTGGGTCCCGGGAGCGGGGTCTCCCGGCTTCTATCGCCTATGCTGCACTTCAGTTAGCTGCTTTTTGGGCTCAGCCTGGCCATTCGATCGGGCCCAAAATATCAGGTGGTGGTGTTCCCATGTACATACTGCCCTTGCACTTCTTGGTGGTAGAGGTTGCGGGTTTAGAGGTTGCTGTCTAAGGAGAGTTGTTGGGTTGCTGCTGTGCATCTTGTAGATGGTACACACGGCTGCCACTGTGTGTCGGTGATGTTGATGGTGCAAATCAAGTGGGCTGCTTTCTCCTGCACGGTGTCGAGCTTCTTGAGTGTTGTTGGAGCTGTGCTCATCCAGGCAAGTGGAGAGCATTCTATCGCATTCCTGACTTGTGCCTTGGAGATGGTGGACAGGCTTTGGGGAGTCAGGAGGCCTGTTACCCTCCACAGAATTCTGACCTGCTCCTGTAGCCACAGTACTTTTATGGCTAGTCCAATTCAATTTCTGGTCAATGGGAACCCCCAGGCTTTGAAAATGGGGGATTTAACGATGGTAATGCCATTGAATGTCAAGGGGAGGTGGCTGAATCGGAGGTAGTCGTAGACTGGCACTTGTGTGGCATGAATTTAACTTGCCACTTGTCAGCCCATGTGCAAATGTTGTCCAGGTCTTGCAGCATCAGGACAAGGACTGCTTCAGGACTGGTTTCTCCGACCCCCCCCCCCCCCCGGCCGGGGAGGGGAGAATCCCGCCCTCAGTGTCTGAAGAGTCGCGAATGGTGCTGAACAGAGTACAATCATCAGTGAACATCCACACCTCTGATCTTATGATGGAGGGAAGGCCATTGATGAAGCAACCAAAGATAGTTGGGACTAGGACACGACCCCGAGGAACCCCTGCAGTGATGTCCTGTGACCGAGATGGTTGACTTCCAACAACTGCAATCATCTTCCTTTGTATTGTGCATGACTCCAACCAGTGGAGAGTTTTCCCCCTGATATTTTTTGAATTCGTTCATGGGATGTGGGTGTCACTGGCTGGTCCAGCATTTATTGCCCATCCCTGAGGGCATTTAAGAGTCAACCACATTGCTGTGGATCTGAAGTCACATGTAGGCCAGACCGGGTAAGGGCGACAGATTTCCTTCCCTGAATCCAGTTGTGCTCGGGCTCCGTGATGTCACACTCACCTGGGGTGAGGGGCCTATCTCACCAGGAAGGTTTCGGGAGGCTGCACCTGTGTCCATTGGACTTTTGAAGAGTGAGAGATGATCTTATTGAAAAACGTAAGATCCTGAGGGTACGTGGATGCGGAGAGGATTTTTCCCTCTTTTGGGAGTGACTAGAAATGGGGAACACATTTTAAAAATATGGAATCCTCCATTTTAGATGGAGATGATTTTGGTTTCTCTCAGCGAGTCGTCAGTCCGTGGAATTACCGGTCCCACAGTGCACCGGAGGTCGGTTGTGGGATATATTTAAGGCTGAGTTAGGTAGATTCCTGACTAACGAGGGAGTCAACGGCTGTTGGGGAGAGATAGAAAAGTGGAGTTGACGCCACAGCCGGGTCAGTCATGATCTTATCAAATGGCGGAGAATGTCCGGGGGGCAGAATGACCTACTCCAGTCCCTAATTTGTACGTTCACTTAATGGGAGCTTGGCTCAGGGTTTCTTCAATGAAGGTATCACTAGACAGCTCCCTCTGAGAATTGTTCAGAAACGGGATCTGGCAGCTTTTATGTAAATAGTGAGCACAGGCCCAGCCTCTTATTACCTGACTCTGCTTTTAAATGGCAGGCGTGCCGATGTTAAGGAGAAATCAGGTCAGTAACATTGATTTATTTTTTTCCCTTTTAGAATAACTTCTCTGCTGCTTCAAACACGGAAGGTGTTTGGGATTGTATTTCTCCCCAGCTCTCTGCCACTGCTCTATGATCCTCATTGGCAGGAGGAGCAGGCACGAGAGGATGGCTGAGAGGTGACCTCTCCCCTGGTTGTCCCTCACACTCTATTCAAAAGGGTTGGGTCTTTAATCAATGTCAGGCCATGTTAATACCACTGAGATCTGTAGCTCTCCTTTAAAACATCACAGCATCAAAATGCTGTGAATGGTTGCCTCCGACCCCAATACTCTGCGGCCCGTTGAGATTCTGATCCGTTCTCTAGGTAGGCCCGGGATGTAGAAGGGTCCTACGGCCCTCAACCACCTCCCTCCCTCCCACCCTTCCCCGTTAGAACTGCTTCAAAAATGGCTCCGGCTCCCCCGAGCTTCATCGCCCTTAGCCAACCCTCTGTTGAACGGAATAAACATCCCTTTGGCCTAGATTTGGCCCTTCGTAATCTTGAATCACGGAATAGTTGCGGTGCAGAATGAGGCCATTCGGCCCATCGTGCAGGCACTGGCTCGCAATTCACTTAACGTCATCCCCCCCCACCTTCTCCCCGTAGCCATGCGCATTCTTTCTTTTCAGACACGTCCTCCCCATGTCTGCATGGGCTTCCTCCGGGTGCTCCGGCTTCCTCCCTCAGTCCAAAGATGCGCAGGTTAGGTGGATTGGCCAGCCTGAATTGCCCCTTAGTGTCCAAAAAGGCTGGGTGGGGTTACTGGGTTATGGGGATAGAGTAGAGGTGTGGGCTTAGTACTCTTTCCAAGGGCCAGTGCAGACTCGATGGGCCGAATGGCTTCCTCCTGCGCTGTAAATTCTATGATTCTATAACTGCCTGATTGCTTTTTGAATGCTTCGATTGAACCTGCCTCCGGCCGGCACACCTTCGGGCAGCGTGTTCCAGACCTTAACCACTCGCTGTGTGAGGAAGTTTTTTTCCTTGTATCATTTTCCCTCCTTTTGCCCAATAACTTTAAATCCGTGCCCTCTTGTTCCCGATCCTTTCACGAGTGGGAACATTTTCGCCGTGTCCGTACCCCTCATGATTTTGAGTAACTCTTGAACTTGCGTCCCATTGCCTCAGCATGGGGGGAGAGGGGTGGGGGAGGGTGAGTGTGTGTGTGGGGGGGGGGGGGGGCGTGATCCGACACGGTGGGACACCAGTAGATCTCTTCACTGAGTTCCTCCTCCTCCTCCATGCTGATGACCATCAATTCCGTCGCGACAGTTTGTACCAAAGAACAGTGGCTTTAATCAACTAGATGTGCGCCAACCTGTAGCTTCTCCTGCACTGAGAGCCTGTCTCAGATCGGCCGGTTATATACCCCCTCAGAGGGGCGGAGCCACAGGCGGAGCCAACAGCAGCATCAACACAACAATTCAACAGCAACAGTAACAGAAACAACAGTAAGTATATACAATAGTGGATGTCGATGACAATAGTAATAATAGAGCAACAGTGAGTATATACAATAGCCATATGTGGCTCACCCCACATGCCAAAGTCAAGCTGGTCCTTTTTAATCCCATGACGGCCGTCGGTCCTGCAGACTGGAGATGTGGAGGTTTGACAAAATGGAGTGGGACAGATGGAGGCAGTGCAGGAACAGCTCCCGTGCCAGCCCTGAAGGAATCTGCAAGAGTCGACGAAACACGTCAGCAGGATCAAGAACCTAAATCCTTATGATCATCAAGTTCATAGCGTACGCCCGGGAGACCTCCTCATGATTTTTTTTTAAGAGTACTGCAGG
Organism: Scyliorhinus torazame; assembly: GCF_047496885.1. Taxonomy (NCBI): domain Eukaryota; kingdom Metazoa; phylum Chordata; class Chondrichthyes; order Carcharhiniformes; family Scyliorhinidae; genus Scyliorhinus; species Scyliorhinus torazame. The sequence continues at coordinate 384,422,723 of NC_092708.1, forward strand.
AGGTAACCATGGCAACGTTTGAGCCACTGGAAGCTGTGTGCCTCCCCTTCACAGGCCCCGAGACCATCCTTGGCAGGACTGATGATAGCATCGTCCTCTGGAGTGGTGAAGACAACAGCAAAATGCAAGAATTGTAAAGAGCAGCCAGTCAACTCAACTGCTAAATCCAGCAGTTTTAATTAAAATAACTCACTTAGCGCTGAAGAGCTTTGAAGAGGGTCTTTAGCTTCAGTAGAGTGCTTATCTTTCCTCTGTCTTAAAGGGGTCCAGTCCCCATTTTCCCAAGTTATGAGCGTTTAAAAAAAAATTGTGCTCTTTGCGAGAGGTTTCCCCGAACGCACCTGATCACCAGATTCGGAGAAAGCCACAATGATAGTTTTACGTTGCCGCGGGAATTTGCCATTTATGATCTGAACCGTGTCAGCATCTGGTACGGAAAGAAATAAAACTGTTTATTTGCATCGTCCCAGAGCTTTGATGGTGTTTTTTATTGAGAAAATCTAACCTTGCCAAATGAGATCTCCAGCGAAAGATGTCCCACACGCAGAGACAGATTCTGTTGATGCATTGAGACTCTTTTTTTATGTCTCTTAAGTTGTCTCTTCCCAATGCCTTCCTGAGGGCCTCCATCTGGGCTCTCCGTCAAGTGGCCTTTCGTCAAGTGTGAATCTCTGGGCAATGCATCTCGGCGGGCTGTTCGCCCGTGGAAAGCATCACTGTTGAATCATGTCCTCTCCTCATCCGGCAGTCATGCTTTCTGGCATAAACCTCCGGATAGTTCTCAGGCGCAGCAACCCCTGGCTCACACCTTCTCCCTTTTCCCAGGCAGATTCGAGTGCTGCGTTAGACTGAGATCGGGTGATTAACCCACGCCGAACCAAATGGGCCTAGGTGCTCTTTCAAAGAGGGTGCAGACTCGATAAGCCAATTGGCCTCCTTCTGCATGGTAGGGATTCTATGAAATGGGGCTACTGCAGTCAGATCTTTGTTACTGGCAGTGGATACAATGGGCTGAATGGCCTCCTGTGTTGTAAACGTCTATGAAACAAAAAGCCCCTGTAAAACAGATGACCTGATGTTTGTGGGATATTTGCTAAGCTCAAATAGGTAGCCGTCTATCCCACATTACAAAAGGGACGACAATTCCACCAGTATTTTGTTGTCTGCTGTCGTAGCTGTCGTAGTAGGGACTGGTACGTAAAGGGTTAGTTTGGAACTGACTACAGTGACGTAAGGAGATCGCTGACCCAGAGCCCGGCTCAGTCTGAAGATGGACACAGCTGGATTAAGACCTAGAATGGGGTCAGCTCCAAACCCTCTCCTGTTCATAGTCCTGAGTTCATAAGACTTGCTGTTAGAATAGAATAGAATCCCTACAGTGGAGAAAGAGGCCATTCAGCCCATCGAGTCTGCACCGACCCTTTGAAAGGCTACCCTATCTTGGCCCTATAGTCCGCCTTGTGACCTCGCCCTCAGGGGAAATTTAGTCTGGTCAATCCACCTAATCTGCACATCTTTGGGCTGTGGGAGGAAACCGTAGCACCCGGAGGAAACCCACGCACACACGGGGAGGATGTGTGGACTCAGCACAAACAGTCACCTGAGGTGGAATTGAACCCAGTTCCCTGGTGCGGTGAGGCAGCAGTGCTAACCACTGTGCCACCGTGCCGGCCGAGTATGTTCACGTTCTCCAGCTTACGAAGCTTCCTTAATGGCGTCTGAAGCAGGAAACGTCACCCTGTGTGGAACTCGCGCAGCGTGATCACGTGGAAGGAAGGGTAAGATGCAAAAACCTCCGCAAAAAAAATTGTAACAATCTGCAAAGTGTTTTAGGATGCCCTGAAACTGTGGAAGGTGCTTTATTGTTAAAAGAAAAATGCCCCTCCATCACTGCCACACACACAGCTTCGAGGCTCAAAAGCAGGAATCAAACACACAGTCTCAGAAATAGCACCAGGCCCCATTTAATACTTTTCCAGTAAAATTTAATAGCCAGTAATATCAATCTAAAGGTGGACCTGAAAGGGTAATAGTGCAATTTCTTAATGTCTATTTTGATAGAGATTGTGTGAGAACATTACAGTAGCAGGAATGGAACTCGAGTAATGTCTCCCGACTCTACAGGCCTTTTAAACACACTCCATAAAATCATGCCTCAATTCTTTTAAGTGCATGTTAGAAATGTGTGTTTATTTAATGAAATGAGAATGACAGTGTGTTGTCTAAATGTTACAAGTGTATAAAACCCTGAAAATCTGTATTCTATTGCACCGATAACAGCTACAAAGGGGGTTGGGGAGATTTTTTACATGCTTCTCCTGAATCGTTGGGTCTTTATTAAGGTTGGAAGTGGCAGTGTGGATCTGGAATCTCAGCTTTCATCCGCACCGTTGAAAATAATTTCAAGAACGCACCTCACATCATGTTAAAAATTGCACCTCAGGCCCCTTCAGATAGGATCATTCTAACTCCAGAGTGCGTCTAATTATCGCACACAAGCTCAGCTGAATTCAGAGACAGGTGACCTCATCCCTTCCTCTCAATTGCTTCCTACACAGTTAGAACATAGTCACTCAGTGAAGCTGATGTGAGCTAGCTCCTTCTCTCCTGAAGCATAGGTAGCCCAAATGTTTGGTTCTTGCACTTTGAGTTGGTCCTTACCACCCCCGCAGCTGGCTCAGTGGGTAGATGCACCAATCAGTGTGGTTATCAGCTACACAGGCTAGGGATATATGCCAGGTTCAATCCCTGATTCAGATAGACAGGGAATATTCCAATTTCAATCCCTGCGGACAGACTGGGGATATTCCAGGTTCAATTTCCTAGGGACAGTCCTGGGATGGACTGGGAATATTTATTCCTGGCTCAAATCCCCTAGGGACAGAGCTGGGGGTTGAACTGAGAATATTTCAGATTTAATCGCTGGGATCAGTGTTTGGAAAAACTGAATGTTCTGGGTTTAATCCCCAGGTGACAAGCTGGGAAAGACTGGGAATATGCCAAATTCAATCACTGTGCACAGTGCTAGGATAGACTGGGAATATGCCAAATTCAATCACTGTGCACAGTGCTGGGATAGACTGGGAATAATCCAGGTTCAATCCCTGAACAGGGTATCGATTTAGACAGGGAATAAACCAGGTTCAATCCCTGAACAAGGTATCGATTTAGACCGGGAATAAACCAGGTTCAATCCCTGAACAAGGCATCGATTTAGACAGGGAATAATCCAGGTTCAATCCCTGAACAAGGCATCGATTTAGACAGGGAATAATCCAGGTTCAATCCCTGAACAGGGAATCGATTTAGACCGGGAATAAACCAGGTTCAATCCCTGAACAGGGTATCGATTTAGGCCGGGAATAAACTAGGTTCAATCCCTGAATAAAGTATCGATTTAGACAGGGATTAAACCAGGTTCAATCCCTGAACAGGGTATCGATTTAGACCGGGAATAAACTATTCAATCCCTGAATAAAGTATCGATTTAGACAGGGATTAAACCAGGTTCAATCCCTGAACAGGGTATCGATTTAGACCGGGAATAAACCAGGTTCAATCCCTGAACATGGTATCGATTTAGACCGGGAATAAACCAGGTTCAATCCCTGAACAGGGTATCAATTTAGACCGGGAATAAACCAGGTTCAATCCCTGAACAGGGTATCGATTTAGACAGGGAATAAACCAGGTTCAATCCCTGAACAGGGTATCGATTATAGTTGACAGTAACTTTGAAATTTAAAAAAAGTATTAAAAAAAAAAAAAAAAAAGACAAATTTTAATTTTAATTAATTGACGCAATGTCAGTTAGAGGGGTGCTGTGCTCTGACTGTGAGATGTGGCAGGTCCGGGAGGCTTCCAGTGTCCCGGATGGCTTCATCTGCAGAAAGTGCACCCAACTGCAGCTCCTCACAGACCGCATGGTTCGGTTGGAACAGCAATTGGATGCACTTAGGAGCATGCAGGTGGCGGAAAGCGTCATAGATCGCAGTTATGTAAGTGTGGTCACACCCAAGGTGCAGGCAGAGAAATGGGTGACCACCAGAAAGGGCAGGCAGTCAGTGCAGGAATCCCCTGTGGTTGTCCCCCTCTCGAACAGATATACCCCTTTGGATACTGTCGGGGGGGATAGCCTATCAGGGGAAAACAGCAGCAGCCAGAGCAGTGGCACCACGGCTGGCTCTGATGTTCAGAAGGGAGGGTCAAAGCGCAGAAGAGTAATAGTTATAGGGGACTCTATAGTCAGGGGCACAGATAGGCGCTTCTGTGGACGTGAAAGAGACTCCAGGATGGTATGTTGCCTCCCTGGTGCCAGGGTCCAGGATGTCTCCGAACGGGTAGAGGGAATCCTGAAGGGGGAGGGCAAACAGGCAGAGGTCGTTGTACATATTGGTACTAACGACATAGGCAGGAAGGGGCATGAGGTCCTGCAGCAGGAGTTCAGGGAGCTAGGCAGAAAGTTAAAAGACAGGACCTCGAGGGTTGTAATCTCGGGATTACTCCCTGTGCCACGTGCCAGTGAGGCTAGAAATAGGAAGATAGAGCAGACAAACACGTGGCTAAACAGCTGGTGTAGGAGGGAGGGTTTCTGTTATCTGGACCACTGGGAGCTCTTCCGGGGCAGGTGTGACCTGTATAAGATGGACGGGTTGCATCTAAACCGGAGAGGCATAAATATCCTGGCCGCGAGGTTTGCTAGTGTCACACGGGAGGGTTTAAACTAGTATGGCAGGGGGGTGGGCACGGGAGCAATAGGTCAGAAGGTGAGAGCATTGAGGGAGAACTAGGGAATAGGGACAGTGTGGCTCTGAGGCAGCGCAGACGGGGAGAAGTTGCTGAACACAGCGGGTCTGGTGGCCTGAAGTGCATATGTTTTAATGCAAGGAGCATTACGGGTAAGGCAGATGAACTTAGAGCTTGGATTACTACTTGGAACTATGATGTTGTTGCCATTACAGAGACCTGGTTGAGGGAAGGGCAGGATTGGCAGCTAAACGTTCCAGGATTTAGATGTTTCAGGCGGGATAGAGGGGGATGTAAAAGGGGAGGCGGAGTTGCGCTACTTGTTCAGGAGAGTATCACAGCTATACAGCGAGAGGACACCTCAGAGGGCAGTGAGGCTATATGGGTAGAGATCAGGAATAAGAAGGGTGCAGTCACAATGTTGGGGGTATACTACAGGCCTCCCAACAGCCAGCGGGAGATAGAGGAGCAGATAGGTAGACAGATTTTGGAAAAGAGTAAAAACAACAGGGTTGTGGTGATGGGAGACTTCAACTTCCCCAATATTGACTGGGACTCACTTAGTGCCAGGGGCTTAGACGGGGCAGAGTTTGTAAGGAGCATCCAGGAGGGCTTCTTAAAACAATATGTAAACAGTCCAACTAGGGAAGGGGCGGTACTGGACCTGGTATTGGGGAATGAGCCCGGCCAGGTGGTAGATGTTTCAGTAGGGGAGCATTTCGGTAACAGTGACCACAATTCAGTAAGTTTTAAAGTACTGGTGGACAAGGATAAGAGTGGTCCGAGGATGAATGTGCTAAATTGGGGGAAGGCTAATTATAACAATATTAGGCGGGAACTGAAGAACATAGATTGGGGGCGGATGTTTGAGGGCAAATCAACATCTGACATGTGGGAGGCTTTCAAGTGTCAGTTGAAAGGAATACAGGACAGGCATGTTCCTGTGAGGAAGAAAGATAAATACGGCAATTTTCGGGAACCTTGGATGACGAGTGATATTGTAGGCCTCGTCAAAAAGAAAAAGGAGGCATTTGTCAGGGCTAAAAGGCTGGGAACAGACGAAGCCTGTGTGGCATATAAGGAAAGTAGGAAGGAACTTAAGCAAGGAGTCAGGAGGGCTAGAAGGGGTCATGAAAAGGCATTGGCAAATAGGGTTAAGGAAAATCCCAAGGCTTTTTACACTTACATAAAAAGTAAGAGGGTAGCCAGGGAAAGGGTTGGCCCACTGAAGGATAGGCAAGGGAATCTATGTGTGGAGCCAGAGGAAATGGGCGAGGTACTAAATGAATACTTTGCATCAGTATTCACCAAAGAGAAGGAATTGGTAGATGTTGAGTCTGGAGAAGGGGGTGTAGATAGCCTGGGTCACATTGTGATCCAAAAAGACGAGGTGTTGGGTGTCTTAAAAAATATTAAGGTAGATAAGTCCCCAGGGCCGGATGGGATCTACCCCAGAATACTGAAGGAGGCTGGAGAGGAAATTGCTGAGGCCTTGACAGAAATCTTTGGATCCTCGCTGTCTTCAGGGGATGTCCCGGAGGACTGGAGAATAGCCAATGTTGTTCCTCTGTTTAAGAAGGGTGGCAGGGATAATCCCGGGAACTACAGGCCGGTGAGCCTTACTTCAGTGGTAGGGAAATTACTGGAGAGAATTCTTCGAGACAGGATCTACTCCCATTTGGAAGCAAATGGACGTATTAGTGAGAGGCAGCACGGTTTTGTGAAGGGGAGGTCGTGTCTCACTAACTTGATAGAGTTTTTCGAGGAGGTCACTAAGATGATTGATGCAGGTAGGGCAGTAGATGTTGTCTATATGGACTTCAGTAAGGCCTTTGACAAGGTCCCTCATGGTAGACTAGTACAAAAGGTGAAGTCACACGGGATCAGGGGTGAACTGGCAAGGTGGATACAGAACTGGCTAGGCCATAGAAGGCAGAGGGTAGCAATGGAGGGATGCTTTTCTAATTGGAGGGCTGTGACCAGTGGTGTTCCACAGGGATCAGTGCTGGGACCTTTGCTCTTTGTAGTATATATAAATGATTTGGAGGAAAATGTAACTGGTCTGATTAGTAAGTTTGCAGACGACACAAAGGTTGGTGGAATTGCGGATAGCGATGAGGACTGTCTGAGGATACAGCAGGATTTAGATTGTCTGGAGACTTGGGCGGAGAGATGGCAGATGGAGTTTAACCTGGACAAATGTGAGGTAATGCATTTTGGAAGGGCTAATGCAGGTAGGGAATATACAGTGAATGGTAGAACCCTCAAGAGTATTGAAAGTCAAAGAGATCTAGGAGTACAGGTCCACAGATCACTGAAAGGGGCTACACAGGTGGAGAAGGTAGTCAAGAAGGCATACGGCATGCTTGCCTTCATTGGCCGGGGCATTGAGTATAAGAATTGGCAAGTCATGTTGCAGCTGTATAGAACCTTAGTTAGGCCACACTTGGAGTATAGTGTTCAATTCTGGTCGCCACACTACCAGAAGGATGTGGAGGCTTTAGAGAGGGTGCAGAAGAGATTTACCAGAATGTTGCCTGGTATGGAGGGCATAAGCTATGAGGAGCGATTGAATAAACTCGGTTTGTTCTCACTGGAACGAAGGAGGTTGAGGGGCGACCTGATAGAGGTATACAAAATTATGAGGGGCATAGACAGAGTGGATAGTCAGAGGCTTTTCCCCAGGGTAGAGGGGTCAATTACTAGGGGGCATAGGTTTAAGGTGAGAGGGGCAAAGTTTAGAGTAGATGTACGAGGCAAGTTTTTTACGCAGAGGGTAGTGGGTGCCTGGAACTCACTACCGGAGGAGGTAGTGGAGGCAGGGACGATAGGGACATTTAAGGGGCATCTTGACAAATATATGAATAGGATGGGAATAGAAGGATACGGAACCAGGAAGTGTAGAAGATTGTAGTTTAGTCGGGCAGTATGGTCGGCACGGGCTTGGAGGGCCGAAGGGCCTGTTCCTGTGCTGTACATTTCTTTGTTCTTTGTTCTTTGTTCTTTGATTTAGACCGGGAATAAATGAGGTTCAATCCCTGAACAGGGTATCGATTGAGACAGGGAATAAACCAGGTTCAATCCCTGAACATGGTATTGATTTAGACCGGGAATAAACCAGGTTCAATCCCTGAACAGGGTATCGATTTAGACCGGGAATAAACCAGGTTCAATCCCTGAACAGGGTATCGATTTAGACAGGGAATAAACCAGGTTCAATCCCTGAACAGGGTATCGATTGAGACAGGGAATAAACCAGGTTCAATCCCTGAACATGGTATCGATTTAGACCGGGAATAAACCAGGTTCAATCCCTGAACAGGGTATCGATTTAGACCGGGAATAAACCAGGTTCAATCCCTGAACAGGGTATCGATTTAGACAGGGAATAAATGAGGTTCAATCCCTGAACAGGGTATCGATTTAGACAGGGAATAAACCAGGTTCAATCCCTGAACAGGGTATCGATTTAGACCGGGAAAAAGCCAGGTTCAATCCCTGAACAGGGTATCGATTGAGACAGGGAATAAACCAGGTTCAATCCCTGAACAGGGTATCGATTTAGACCGGGAAAAAGCCAGGTTCAATCCCTGAACAGGGTATCGATTTGGACAGGGAATAGACCAGGTTCAATCCCTGAACAGGGTATCGATTTAGACCGGGAATAAACCAGGTTCAATCCCTGAACAGAGTATCGATTTAGACGGGAATAAACCAGGTTCAATCCCTGAACAGGGTATCAATTTAGACAAGGAATAAACCAGGTTCAATCCCTGAACAGGGTATCGATTTAGACATGGAATAAACCAGGTTCAATCCCTGAACAAGGCATTGATTTAGACCGGGAATAAACCAGGTTCAATCCCTGAACAGGGTATCGATTTAGACCGGGAATAAACCAGGTTCAATCCCTGAACAGGGTATCGATTTAGACCAGGAATAAACCAGGTTCAATCCCTGAACAGGGTATCGATTTAGACCGGGAATAAACCAGGTTCAATCCCTGAACAGAGTATCGATTTAGACGGGAATAAACCAGGTTCAATCCCTGAACAGGGTATCGATTTAGACCGGGAATAAACCAGGTTCAATCCTTGAACATAGTATCGATTTAGACAGGGAATAAACCAGGTTCAATCCCTGAACAAGGCATTGATTTAGACAGGGAATAAACCAGTTTCAATCCTTGAACAGGGTATCGATTTAGACCGGGAATAAACCAGGTTCAATCCCTGAACAGGGTATCGATTTAGACCGGGAATAAAGCAGGTTCAATCCCTGAACAGGGTATCGATTTAGACAGGGAATAAACCAGGTTCAATCCCTGAACAGGGTATCAATTTAGACAAGGAATAAACCAGGTTCAATCCCTGAACAGGGTATCGATTTAGACCGGGAATAAAGCAGGTTCAATCCCTGAACAGGGTATCGATTTAGACAGGGAATAAACCAGGTTCAATCCCTGAACAGGGTATCGATTTAGACAGGGAATAAACCAGGTTCAATCCCTGAACAAGGCATTGATTTAGACAGGGAATAAACCAGTTTCAATCCTTGAACAGGGTATCGATTTAGACCGGGAGTAATCCAGGTACTGCTCCCAAATACACAGCTGAAGTAGCAAGATTCAGCCAGTGGTGATTCTGGGAGCTGCAATTGTTGCTGATAATCCCCAGATAAAGAGGAGGAAGATCAGACACAACTTCTGCCCTGATCCCCATCCAGTGGCTTTGGAAAGGGATTACGAGTGGCAAACGCTTGGTCAGTTGTGGGCATGATGTTCTCTGCAGTTGAACATCCTGCCAACACAAGCACGATGGGAAATTGATCCTTGTGCCCATTTTCCGGCAGGAAATGGGGGGACAGGAACAAAAAGGTCGATCATGAGATGCCGGGCGCAACGCCCAACCTGAGCCTGCTTATGGACACTGCCATATTGGTAAAGTTAGCTTTCCTGCCATCCATGATGGCTGCTTGAATTAAGTGTTGGACACCTTGGGCGGGTTTCTTTCACTCTGGGGCCGGGCCGGAGAATCACCGGGAAAGGCGCGAATCACGCCAGGCCGCCCCGACGCCGGTCCGCTGATTCTCCGGAGAACTCAGAATCGGCGCTTTCCCCGCACGTCCCACTGCGCATGCGCAGACCCCGCGGCGCTCAGATGACGCCGGGGAGTGGCAGCTGGAGTGGCGTGGGTCACTCCAGTGCCGTGGTGGCCCCCTGTAGGGGTCAGAGTCGCTGCTCCTGAGGCCGCGTTGACACCATCGAAAAAGGCGACGGTACGACGGCATCAACACTTAGCCTCAGGATCAGAGAATCCCACCCTAGATGTGCGTCAATGAGGAGGTTAACGCCTGTTTAAGGAACGTTCTTGGAACGAAGCCAGTGCCTAGTGGAGAGGGCATTTATGTTGATTCCTCAGGAGACTGCCATCAAAAAACTCAGTTCCTTTAACAATTTTTTTGAACCGAGCTCTACCTGACCAGCACATCCCCCACCATTCCCACTGTCTCTGAACGAGTAGTCTGCTGGTCTGACTGACGGTACTGGCTGAACAAAGATTTCCTCCAACTCAATGCTTGGAAGATTAAAGCCGTTCGTTTGGTCTTCACTTGTTCCCACACCACCAACTCCATCTCGCTTCCTGACAACTGTCTGAGATTGAAACAGACCATTATCAAAGAACTTTCAGTGCAGAAGGAGGCCATTCGGCCCATCGAGTCTGCAGCGGCCCTTGAAAAGAGCATCCCACCTAAACCCAAACCTCCGCTCTGTCCCCGTAACCCAGTCTAACCTTTTGTACACTAAGGGGCAATTTAGCATGGCCAATCCACCTAACATCTTTGGACTGTGGGGGGAAACCGGAGCACTCGGAGGAAACCCGCGCACACAAGGGGAGGAGGTGCAAGCTCCACACAGTCACCCGAGGCCGGAATTGAACCCGGGTCTCTGGAGCTGTGAGGCAGCAGTGCTAACCACCGTGCCACCCCCGTCGCTTATTTGCAACCTTGATGTAATATTTGACTTTGAGATGAGCTTCTGCTCATATATCTGCCTCCCCGTTGCCCAATTCTGCCCCTGCCTTAACTCATCGCCGCCGAATCCCTCTTTCATGGTCTTATTAGCTTTAGACTTGGCTATTCCAGCAGTTTCCCAGCTGGCCTGCACCGCCATCCTCCCCAAACATGCGTGCATCCAGAACCCGGCTACCCTTGACCTACCTCAGACCAGAATCCGTCTACCCAACACCCCTCGGTTCGCTAAACTCTATTGGGTTCCCAACAACACATCAATTTTAAAATTCTCACTCATGTTTTCAAATCCGCCCATGGTTTTACCCTCCCTGACTTTGTAATCTCCTCCTGTTCTGCAACTCTCTGAGATATCTGCGCTCCTCCAATTCTCGCCGATTGAGCACCCCTCATTTTAATCGCCCCACCATTGGAGAATGTGCCTTCAACAGCCTCGGCCCCAAGCTCTGGAATTCCCTCCTTACACCTCTACCGTCTTGTTGCCTCTTCCTCTCCTTTAAGGTGATTCTCAGAAAAATAGCTCTTTGACCAAGCTTTAAGCCATTTCTGCCTCCTGGTGGCAAATTATGTTTTTTAAAATAAATTTAGAGTCCCCAATTATTTTTTTTCCAATTAAGGGGCAATTTAGCCCCTTAGGTTCTTAGCGGTTTATGGTTTGGAAGACCCTCTGTCCCAACCGCTGTCTTTGGGCACCTCTGCCATCATCCCGGACCGGTTTCTGGAGTTATTTTCGGGGCCTTCCAGTGACCAGGCGGCGGGGGCGGAGCAGGCATCTGCGCCACCGCCTCCCGCTGGCCCGGGACCCCAGGAGGAGCCTGAGGAGATCCCGTCTGTCGATGATCCCGGTGGCAGGATCAAGGCAGCCCCTGAGTTGGTTGGTGGGCCCGTGTCGCCCGCCACACTCAATGTGGTGGAGGATTCGGGCCCAGAGGGCAACTGTCCGAAGGCTGTCAGCCGCCCAGTGTCGGGAGCGCAGGGTGCATGAGACGCTCTGTAGCGGGGTGCGGGTCTCACTCGTGCCTGATACTGTGTCGCCCCTCACCCCCTCTGGGGACTCCCGGAATCTGGCACATCATAATTGAAGTTTCTTTTGTTCTTCTGCCTCTGTAGGTAGTTCAGGCAGTGCCCTATTTGGGGCCCCCCCTTCACCAACACTCCGACTCCCTCCCTCCCCACCACCCTCCTTTTCCCCTCTCTCCGCCCCCCCCCCCCCCACTCTCCCTTTCCCTTCTATTGGTACAGAGGCAAGGGTATTTGGTCTCCCCACCGCAAAGTTTACTGCTTGTACCATTTGTTTTTTGTAGAAACGTGTGGTGAACTGTTTTAATAATCAGAGTATCCACCCCCCCTCCTCCCGCCGCCCCTCCCCGTACATTGGTACTGAGGGGAGGGTACCCTGTTTCTCCAACACCAAATTAGTGTTTGTACCATTTGGCCTTGTATATATTTTTTACTGTTTTGATAAAAAGATATGGCCAATCCACCTAGCCTGCACATCTTTTGGGTTGTGGGGGTGAAACCCACGCAGACCCGGGGAGAATGTGCAAACTCCACACGGACAGTGACCCAGGGCTGGGATTCGAACCAGGATCCTCAGCGCCGCAGTCCCACTGCGCCACCTGCCGCCCTGTGGCAAATTATGTTTGATATTGCTCCCGTCGAAGCACCTTGGGATGTTAAGGGCGCCATACAAATCAAAGTCGCTGTTTTGTGGGCCCAGGAAAAGTGAGAGCCCCCCTCCTAGTTCCACAGAAACTGTTCACCTGCCAGTGTTCCTGCTGTTATAAATGGCCACCCACCCAATCCCAAAAATCACCCAACCAATCCCAAAAATCACCCAACACTACTGCTGTCCAAACCTGCCCTACAACAATCAGCGCGCCAGCCCCATCTTTGCATGCCTTGACTCTGAAGATTAGGCCTGCGACCTAAATTTGGCAGGGGGGGGGGCGGGGGGGGGGGAAGTCTCGGGCCTACCACATATTTAGGTCTGAAAAAGGGCCTGGCCAAATTTCTAACTTACTGCCTGAGACCAATGACCACTTGGGTTGGAATATCAAAGGCTGCCTTGCACCCTTCAGAGACAGAGAATAGAACACATCAGAGGTAAAAGAAAAAGGCCACACCATTTTGTTCCTTGTCTCTCAGTATATTTCATAACTATCCATCTGTTAACCACTCATGGATTCCCTCGAGATTTATTTCACAATTTCAATTACCTATCTGCATTAAACGATATGCTAATTCAAGGACAAAAAAGGAAATAAATCATTCAAGATCATTTGGTAATGGGCTGAGTGGGGCCTCCAAATGTCCATGGGCAGCCATGCGAAACTCTTATTGACAGGTGTAGTCAGGACCCTCCTGTGGGGAGATATTGGAGAGTGAGGGAAAATGAAATAGGAGTAATTGATGCTGAAAGTGATTAAATTGATGAGTCTTTTGCATCAAGGGATGCAAGATCGTAGGATTACCCGAATAATGTGTAACATTCAACCACTGTGCCTGTGTATATGTCGGCCAGTGTGGGTGTGCATAGTATCACAGAATCCCCACAGTGGAGAAGGAGACCATTCGGCCCATCGGGTCTGCACCGACCATTCGAAAGACCACCCGAAACAGACCCAATCCCCGTCCTATCCCTGTAACCCCACCTGACCTTTGGACACTTGGGGGCAATTTAGCATGGCCAATCCACCTCACCTGCGCATCTTTGGACTGTCGGAGGAAACCAGAGCACCCGGAGGAAACCCACGCAGACATGGGGAGAACGTGGAAATTCCACATAGACAGTCACCCGAGGTTGGAATCGAACCCGGGTCCCTGATGCTGTGAGGCAGCAGTGCTAACCACTGTGCCACCCCATACACGACTGTGTAGGTATTTTATGTGTGGGCCTGCAGATGTCTACATGGACACGTGCGTGCCTCTGCACAGGTTTTTTTGAGACAAACATTTTTGAAACAATTTTTTTCCAGCGTATTCTCACACTTTGTCGTATAATAGTCACTACCCTTCCCCTTCAGCTCTGGCCCTATACAGACAGGCAGACACTCCAACCTGTTAGGGATATTGACTGAGTTGGGGGATCCAGCAATTCCATCCTCCTTGCGTGCTCGACACGAAAGAAAAGGCTATCGAACAGGGTTGAGAGGCAGTTTATATGTCCTAGCTCACGTACAACAGTACAAGGGCCTGTTAACAATTTAGGGCAATCTCGTACCATCTTTATCTCGCACATCTCCGCAATCTTCAATCTTTCCTTAAAGGTAATAAGTGCTCACCCGTCAGACCTGCCAACGAGTATCTGTTAAAACTAATTGATTTATTTTCCAGTAGAATGCCACGCAGGTGCAGAAAGGCGCGAGTGAATTCCCAAAGTACAAAATAGAGTATATTTCCTCCACAGTTCAATAAACTGTGAGACTTTTGAGCAAAAGTCTTTCAGAGGCTTCCCAATACAAGTGTCATACATGACAAGTTCAACCTCACAGGAGTGCAGAATGAATTATATTGAGAAAAAATCTCCACTATATATTCCAAAGCTTTAAGCTCCTGGGAGCAAAGACGTCCATCAAACAAGGCCAAACACACAACGGAGATTGATGGGCCTTGACAAAACACTGGTTAGCACATTGTCTGTCCGCATAATTACCTCATTGTTCTGGCCAAATGCAACTTGGTTAGCATCCAAAACGAGGGTCGGGAGTAGGTGTTGCAGCGTCCGAGAGTCTCTCCATGGAGTGGCACGACACTTTGTTAGCATATTCAAATGGGGCTCCCCCAGCACTATTGGACCACCTGCTCCCACCCAACCTCGCTCCTCCCCCCACCCCCCCCCCACCCCCCCCGCGCCCCATCACCAGACAAATCCAGAATCCCGACTGCTACGGGCTGGTTTAGCTCAGTGGGCTAAACAGCTGGCTTGCAATGCAGAACAATGCCAGCAGCGCGGGTTGAATTCCTGTACCGGCCTCCCCGAACAGGCGCCGGAATGTGGCGACTAGGGGCTTTTCACAATAACTTCATTGAAGCCTACTTGTGACAATTAGCGATTATCCTGATGCTATTCCTCAACTGCTGGCAAGCTAATGACCCTCCCAAATGCCCTGCTGGGTTGTGCTGGGCGGAACGATAGCACAGTGGTTAGCACAGTTGTTTCGCAGCTCCGGAGCCCAGGTTCGATTCCCGGCTTGGGTCACTGTCTGTGCGGAGTCTGCATGTTCTCCCCATGCCTGCGTGGGTTTCCTCCCGGTGCTCCGGTTTCCCCCCACAGTCCAGAGATGTGCAGGATAGGTAGATTGGCCGTGATAAATTGCCCTTAGTGTCCAAAAAAAAAAGGTTAGGTTGGATTACAGGGATAGGATGGAGGTGTGGGCTTGGGTAGGGTGCTCTTGCCAAAGGGCCGGTGCAGACTCGATGGGCCGAATAGCCTACTTCTGCACTGTACATTCTATGATAATGTCTATGTCAATCAGTCAATGAGGTTTAGCTGTTAATATTACCTCTGGACCTCATTTCAACTCTGATTGTTCCAAACCCAAATAATGTCCACACTGCAGGAGCTCGCACTTGTTTGTCGATGATCGTCAGCTCCTGTCTTTCATCACAACACATTGAAAGAGAATCGCCTGAGGCAATTATTGGCCCTGACATTTGTTTATTTCCTCCCTCAGACAGGGAAGAGCCTGTGGTTCCAATTTAGTCAGTCCTCACTGCAAAGTGATTGAAATCAGACCGGAAAACTGACAGAGACAGGGTACAATGTGTACACTACAATTGAATCTCTGTGAGTGGATCGTGGCGGGGCATAGATCAAGGTTGTTGTCTTTTCCAATATGGAAGTGGGAAGCGACGACACAATGCGAGAATAGCTCCTGGTCAGATAGAGCCAAACAATACTGTGGTGTGAAGTGCTGTCTGACACCGGTGGGGTCAAATATCACAGGGGAGTTGGGGTGGAGGGGGGGAGTTGGGGTGGAGGGGGGAGTTGGGGTGGAGGGGGGAGTTGGGGTGGAGGGGGGGAGTTGGGGTGGAGGGGGAGGCAGGGCGGAGTGGGGAGGCAGGGTGGAGGTGAGGGTCAGGGGGGAGGGGAGTTGGGGTGGAGGTGGGGGGGAGTTGGGGTATGGGGGAGGGGAGTTGGGGTGGAGGGGGGAGTTGGGACGGTGGAGGGAGGGGAGTTGGGGTGGAGGAGAGGAGGTGAGGCAGAGGGGGGTGTTGGAGTGGAGGGGGGAGGCGGGAAGTTGAGGTGGAGGCAGGGTTGAGGGGTTAGTTGGGGTTGAGGGGGGAGGTGGCGTGGAGGGGGAGGGGAGTTAGGGTGGAGGGGGAGGTGGGGCAGAGGGGGAGGCGGGGCGGAGGGGGGAGGTGGGGTGGAGGGGGTTAGGCGGGGTGGAAGGGGGTAGGCGGGGTTGAGGGGGGAGTCAGCGTGGAGGGGAGTTAGGGTGGAGGGGAGACGGGGCAGAGGGGGAGGTGGGGCAGAGGGGGAGGCGGGGCAGAAGGGGGAGTTGGGGTGGAGGGGGAGGCGGGTGGAGGGGGGTAGGCGGGGTGGAGGTGGTAGGCGGGGTGGAGGTGGTAGGCGGGGCGGAGGGGGGTAGTTGGGGTGGAGGTGGGGGAGAAGCGGGGTGGAGGCTCAGCTGCATGGTCTGTTCTTGTTACGTTCTTGTGAGCATGTCCTTTCCCGTAGCGAGCCCGCGTTCCTCATATAGTGAACAGGCATGTAACTGCCCGGGTTCCTGAGTGGGTCATGGTGCAGTTCCCACATGTATTGATGGGTCTCCATACTGGTCAGATCCACTGGTTAGCCTCTGCCCTCATGCATTCCTCCACAGAAAGGAGGTTGTTGGTCTTCGGGTCATGATGAATATTACAATCCCAGAGCAGACTCCAAAAGTGGCGAGGACACTGGACAGAGACCCCAAGACCTTAGGTTATTTTGTAAGTCTATGTATGTGGAAGGAATGATTTGCTCCAGGACTAATTGTAAGAAGAAATAGAGATTTGGTATTTTTAAAAACAAAAATTTATTATGAATACAATATTAAACACTTTAACTTCACACCCAAAAAGAACAGCGTACAATTACCCCTTAAACACTACTATATAATTTCCCATTAAACATACAGCTCTCAATCCATCTTAAAATCAGCATGACATAGAGCGATACTTGATTTACAAAATAGATTTTGTTCCTGTCAGAATCCCTTCAGACTCTGTCTGAATATCTTCAAAAGGCTGATCCACCTGGCGTGTTTCAGCTTCTTCCTTGTCCTCAGACAAGACTGCGCTGCCTGTGATAGCTATCCTGCTGTGAGAGAATTGTGAACTCGGTGTCAGACAGATCAGACTTCAGCTCTTCTCTCTCCAAAACTGACTCTCTGCCTTGCTTGGCTCTACCCTGCAATGACATCACCTCCCCAAGCAGGAAGAACAAATAAACT
Organism: Scyliorhinus torazame; assembly: GCF_047496885.1. Classification (NCBI taxonomy): domain Eukaryota; kingdom Metazoa; phylum Chordata; class Chondrichthyes; order Carcharhiniformes; family Scyliorhinidae; genus Scyliorhinus; species Scyliorhinus torazame. Next base: position 384,439,936 of record NC_092708.1, read on the forward strand.
TTGCGGATTGAAAGGACATTAACACCCCAGGGACTTCTCCTGGTCAATCCACAGTGCAGTAGCCCAGATTGAAAAAGACACCTTCTTTGGTCAATTTCGCCTTCTGACTCCTAAAAGCACCAAGGCCTTATCAAAACAAAATCATTTTTAAAACATGGCCACAGCAGTCAAACACACTCTAATTCCAGGCTTTTAACCCTTAAATTGTCCCAATATTTCGAATCCAAATTCCAAAAATCCTCCATTTGTCCCAGGAAGTAAGAGAAAAGCCTTGGTTCTCAATTCACAAATATTAAGATCCTCCATTCCTCCAACTTGTCGGGTCACTCTCATCTTTGTACTTCGCAAATGCGACCGAAATAAATCCTAATCAATATAAAAGAGTCATTGTTCAAAAAAAACCCAGAGTTCATAAAGTGTGAAACATTAGCTGGGTGAATGAGAAGCACTGAATGTGTCATTCTGTAATATAGAGATGAACGATGTCATTAAGTATATATTAGCTTTAATAAGTTAAAATTAGTTTTAATGGCTTCCTTCTCCGCGCCAGCCCCGACGCAACATGGCGTAGGGCTACAGGGGCCAGCGTGGAGCAAAGAGGCCCCCAGCCCGAGAGGCCGGCCCGCCGATCGGTAGGCCCCGATCGCGGGCCAGGCCACAGCGGAGCCCCCCCCCCGGGGGTCGGACAATTACAAAGCTGGACTCAAGTTCCAAGTCAAATTTCATAATTGTCTCATTCTAAAATTAAAGGTTTATTGGGGACTTCCTTGATCCACCTTGGATCAATTGTATCCTTTGTGAGCGAGGGACGATTAGAGAGAATGTGCAGCGCAGATGCACAACATTCTGCCCACGGCTTCATGCCGAGTCTAACCAAGTTTCATTTGACCCCATTTCACACACAGGATGGAATCTTCCCAGTTCTGCGGAGGTAGCTTTGCTGATGGGACTGGGAGCATGATTGAAGATAAAAGTGTCAGGTCAGGGCCTGCCGTCTTGACGTGTTCCTGCCACCCAGCACTCTACCTGGAGGAGTTAGGGCATCGGCCGCGACATGTCACCACCACCAAGGGACTAATGATGAGGGTGGGGAGGACTCCGTCACAATCTTACCCCGCGTTGCAGCGGCAGCTCCTGCTGAATGCCGAGTGCGGCAGCTCCATGGTTCCACCAGCAGGGATCACCGGGGCCAAGGACGACAGGCCACAATGGCAAAAAGTTGCAGATGGGGCCGGATCAATCTCTCCACTCTGCTGACCCTCCCGGCTTCAGGCCTCTTGACTGTTGTGAAACGTTGAGGCCCCTGCGCCTATCCCTGAGGTACACCACTTGTTGGATCCTGCGGACCTCGAAAAGACCCATTAGTGCCTACCTTTTGCTTCCTGGGCGCAAACCAATCCTCTATTAGGGTGCCCTTTCCAAGGGCCGGTGCAGACTCGATGGACCGAATGGCCTCCTTCTGCACTGTAATTTCTATGCTATGATGCTATCAATGCCAATATGTGGAGATGCCGGCGTTGGACTGGGGTGAGCACAGTACGAAGTCTTACAACACCAGGTTAAAGTCCAACAGGTTTGTTTCGATGTCACTAGCTTTCGGAGCGCTGCTCCTTCCTCAGGTGAATGAAGAGGTATGTTCCAGAAACACATATATAGACAAATTCAAAGATGCCAAACAATGCTTGGAATGCGACCATTAGCAGGTGATTAAATCTTTACAGATCCAGAGATGGGGTAACCCCAGGTTAAAGAGGTGTGAATTACATCAAGCCAGGACAGTTGGTAGGATTTCGCAGGCCAGATGGTGGGGGATGAATGTAATGTGACATGAATCCCAGGTCCCGGTTGAGGCCGCACTCATGTGTGCGGAACTTGGCTATAAGTTTCTGCTCGGCGATTCTGCGTTGTTGCGCGTCCTGAAGGCCGCCTTGGAGAACGCTTACCCGGAGATCAGAGGCTGAATGCCCTTGACTGCTGAAGTGTTCTCCGACTGGAAGGGAACATTCCTGCCTGGTGATTGTTGCGCGATGTCCGTTCATTCGTTGTCGCAGCGTCTGCATGGTCTCGCCAATGTACCACGCTTCGGGACATCCTTTCCTGCAGCGTATGAGGTAGCCAACGTTGGCCGAGTCGCACGAGTACGTACCGCGTACCTGGTGGGTGGTGTTCTCACGTGTAATAGTGGTATCCATGTCAATGATCTGGCACGTCTTGCAGAGATTGCCATGGCAGGGTTGTGTGGTGTCGTGGTCACTGTTCTGAAGACTGGGTAGTTTGCTGCAAACAATGGTTCGTTTGAGGTTGCGCGGTTGTTTGAAGGCAAGTAGTGGGGGTGTGGGGATGACCTTGGCAAGATGTGCATCGTCATCAATGACGTGTTGAAGGCTGTGAAGAAGATGACATAGTTTCTCCGCTCCGGGGAAGTACTGGACGACGAAGAGTATTCTGTCGGTTGTGTCCCATGTTTGTCTTCTGAGGAGGTCGGTGCGGTTTTTCGCTGTGGCACGTTGGAACTGTCGATCGATGAGTCGAGTGCCATATCCCGTTCGTACGAGGGCATCTTTCAACGTCTGTAGATGTCTGTTACGCTCCTCCTCGTCTGAGCAGATCCTGTGTATACGGAGCGCTTGTTCATAGGGGATGGCTTCTTTAATGTGTTTAGGGTGGAAGCTGGAGAAGTGGAGCATCATGGAAGTTATCCATGGGTTTGCGGTAAAACAAAGTGCTGAGGTGACCGTCCTTGATGGAGACGAGTGTGTCCAAGAATGCAACTGATTTTGGAGAGTAGTCCATGGTGAGTCTGATGGTTGGATGGAACTTATTAATGTCATCATGTAGTCGTTTCAGTGATTCTTCGCCGTGGGTCCAAAGGAAAAAAATGTCATCGATGTATCTGGTGTATAACGTCGGTTGAAGGTCATGTGCGGTGAGTAGGTCCTGTTCAAACTTGTGCATGAAGATGTTGGCGTATTGGGGTGCGAATTTGGTCCCCATGGCTGTTCCGTGCGTCTGGATGAAGAACTTGTTGTCGAAGGTGAAGACGTTGTGATCCAGAATGAAGTGGATGAGTTGCAGAATTGCGTCTGGAGATTGGCAGTTGTCAGTGTTGAGTACTAAGGCTGTTGCAGCAATGCCGTCGTCATGGGGGATGCTGGTGTAGAGTGCTGAGACGTCCATTGTGACGAGGAATGTTCCTGGTTCAACTGGCCCATGGGTGCTGAGTTTCTGCAGGAAGTCCGTCGTGTCGCGACAGAAGCTGGGCGTACCTTGTACGATGGGTTTCAAGATGCCCTCGATGTAGCCAGAGAGGTTCTCACACAAGGTCCCATTGCCTGAAACGATGGGGCGGCCTGGTGTGTTGGCCTTATGTATTTTTGGGAGGCAGTAGAGATCTCCAATGCGGGGAGTACGTGGGATGAGAGCACGTAGGGTGCTCTGAAGATCTGGATCCAAGGTCTTGATCAGTCTGTTAAGTTGGCGGATGTGTTCCTTGGTCGGATCAGCGGGTAACTGTCTGTAGTGTTCTTGGTTGTTCAGTTGTCGGTATACTTCTTTGCAGTAGTCCGTTCTGTTCAGTACGACAGTGGCCCCTCCTTTGTCTGCTGGTTTGATGACGATGCTGCGGTTGGTCTTGAGAGCGTGGATGGCATTGCGTTGTGCTTGGGTGACGTTACTACAGTAGGACCTATGGAAGGGTGGACTGCACATGCTCTGTGAAAGTAATACGCTTGCGGGACAGAATAACCTGTTGTTTCATGCATTCGGGGGATGTTGGCAAGAGCAGCAATTGCTCTTGAGGCAGTGGCGGCGAGCTGCTCTGTTAAATACGACTGAATAGCTTGCTCAGCCACTTCCAAAGACTGTTACGAGTCAACCACAATGGGTCTGGAGTCAGATTGCTGGTGTCGGAGTTTCAATTCCAGATTCATGCAATTGAACGGAATCTCCCAAAGTCCCATGGTAGGTTTCGAACTGTAGTCCCTGGGTCATTACTACAGGCCTCTGGATTGCCCGGCTAGTAACACACCAGTACCCCATAGATTCCACCACACCAAACCCTTTCATAAGCTTGGAGACCTCGATCAGGCCACCCACTCAGTCCTCTCTTTTATAATTAATGCTCTTTCATGCTGATGCAGCGTAAATAACATTCCGCTGGGAAATTTAAACTGTATGCCAATCTTCATCAAGCATAACTGAAGATGGCTATTAGTCTAATTCAACAATCCATATGTTGTCAATGCTGATGGATCATTAGTTCTCAAAAGGCAACAGTTGCCTGCAGATTTGACCAATACACTCAGGTCACCTGATTTCAGGCAACCTTTGCTCTGTTGCTGTGAGGGTTTGGTGCCGGCAAACAGTGAGAATTAGTTTCACTCTTGGTCATGGGTCAAGAGTTTTCTGGGTCGGATAATGGGGTATTCAAGTACTGTCACATAATGTTGTGGGAAGAGAAAGCACCTGAACAACTTGGAAAGCTTGACACTTGAGGGATTTCCAGTCGAAGCAGCTGATGGTGAATTGATTCGCGCTGTTTGAGAACACGAGGTGGGAGAGAATCTGTTCAGGATGATTTGCAGATGGAGGTACAATTAGAAGGTCTATCAAGTTGCACGTTTTGGAACTCTCCTTAAATTTAGGGTCAAATTTCATAGAATTTACAGTGCAGGAGGCCATTCGGCCCATCGAGTCTGCACTGGCTCTTGGAACGAGCACCCTACCCAAGCCCACACCTCCACCCTATCCCCATTACCCAGTAACCCCACCCAACACTAAGGGCAATTTTTGGACACTAAGGGACAATTTAGCCTGGCCAATCCACCTAACCTGCACATCTTTGGACTGTGGGAGGAAACCGGAGCACCCGGAGGAAACCCACACACACACGGGGAGAACGTGCAGACTCCGCACAGACAGTGACCCAAGCCGGGAATCGAACCTGGGACCCTGGTGCTGTGAAGCAATTGTGCTAACCACCATGTGACCTGTTCTAAAATGTGCCTGACTGTCAACCTGGGCGATTTGATTGTTAGAGATCAAAGGAAGGCTTAGATTCTTTTACCACGAAGAAGGTGCTAGGTATTTGCTCTTGGAGACAATAGCAGCAGTTTCTGATTTTGCAATGAGTAGACTCTCAAAGTCGCATAAAGATGTTGTAGATGTCCTACCCGGTAAAAGCATATTCATGGACTGTATTCAGAATAGAAGTTTCTGGAACTGCCTTTTTGTTTTAAAAGTTGACATTAAAAGGTTGCTCAGATGGCTGTCGGGCACCAGGTGGTCATAGCAATTTCTGCATTGATTCACAAGTGTCTCAAGTCTCCAAAAAGAATATTGGGTGGAGTGCATCTCTTGAATGGACAGACCAAGATGAAACCATTTGTGGAATTCATAGCTCCGATTGTTTGAGAACCTTTCCCAAAACTCGAAATTTATGATTTCCGAGTCTCACTCTCTGAGCTCAAAACTTAATCAAGAGAGCTGCAGAGAAACCAGTTAAATCATACGTGGGTGTGAATGTCCACCATCCACACCCCTCCCCTCCCATTTGTGTAGCAATGGCTGTGAACTTCTGAACATTCTGGGTGAAGAATAGAATTATTGATTAGGTAGTCACATGACTGAAAATGACCCCAGATAATGAACTGCATCGCCCCAAGAACCAGGAAAAAACACTTGAGGCGCGATTCAACTCAAAGGGAACAAAGTCCCATAATAATAATAATAATAATCACTTATTGACACAAGTAGTCTTCAATGAAGTTATTGTGAAAAGCCCCTAGTCGCCACATTCCGGCACCTGAACGGGGAGGCCGGTACAGTAATTGAACCCACGCTGCTGGCATTGTTCTACATTGTTCTGCTTACAAGCCAGCTGTTTAACCCACAGTGCTAAACCAGCCCCTGGTTTAGCGAGCGCGTTTAGCCACGTGTTTCCCGGCGCTCACAAAATGCCAGTGTAACACATTGGCAGTGCCAAGCAGGCATCCTGGCAGTGCCACCCCAGCTAGCAGTGCCACCTGGGCACCTTGGTAAAAGGCATGCACCTGGGGTTCTCTGATCCCCTGGGAGGCCCCCATGAATGCCTTTCCATCTGGTCCCTGTTTATGGAGACCAGCACGGTATGACTTGCCCGAGGTCCCCGAGGCAAAGAAGATAGATCCCACACCTCGGAAATCTGCACATTAAAGTGAGACTAGCTGTCTGGCTTTAATATGCAGATCTTCTACGAAGTGATCCCACCCGCATTGGGCAGGATTTACATCGCAACGTCTCGCGATATCGCCTTAGATCTCGCGAGGTGTTGCGAGCCGGGTAGATCCCAGGATCAGGTCTCCCACTTTCAACAAGCCACACTGCCCTGCGGTGAGCTGCTTTTCAGGGGCAGCGTGCCCATTGCATCGAGCTCTCGGTCTGCAAACAACACAGCAAGAAACAGCAGCAAAGGCAGCACACATCTAAGCCTTGGAACTGGAGACTGAACATTGTAAGGGCTCCAAGCCTGCTCCCTTTCAAGTCCACAGGCACAGAAAACCTAATATTAAGTCTCCAAGCAACTAACTTCATGGCTTGCTGAAAATCCACCATTATGGGGGAATCCTGAACTGACTTTAATATATTTCTTTCTAGATACAAGGTCCATGTGATTCATGTTTCCCTGGGGAAGGTTGCAGAAGAAACCATTGTAAAGAGAAGATTATGGGATTTCCTAGAATATTATTGGATTTCACAGGCAGTCTTTTCCAGCCTGCCTGGATCCGAGAGCGAGGGAACAGCAAAAATGCCTCTGTAGTTCACCATGCAGGAATGTGGGTGGGAGCTTTTGCTCAGGTAGAAAAGATCGGGAAGGTGTAACGAGTGCCATAAACCTCACGGGAGGCCTCTTGCAAGATTTACCGGCCTCGTCGTGTCACCGAGGCCAGTAGATCGCACCAATGATCGGTGAAGGAATGGGTGAATGGAATTGTCCCATAACGATGTTCCATTGTCCGTCCGAACCTGGGAATATTATAGACTGGAAAGAGTGATGAACTTTTGATTCAATCTTGTGTGGTGCACTTGAGCACGTTGCCTCTTGAAAAATAATGTTGATATTAATCCATTTCCTATTATAAAGGAGACTGTGGGGCAGTGGGAGTGTCACTGGACTCACAATCTAGAGGCTCAGGCTGATGATCTGGGGACACAGGTTCAAATCCCACCACAGTAGCTGGTGGAATTTAAATTCAGTTAATAAAATCTGGAATAGAAAACAGGGGTGGGATTCTCCGCAATCGGCACGATGTCCGCCGACCGGCGCCAAAAACGGCGCGAATCAGTCCGGTATCGCGCCGCCCCAAAGGTGCGGAATTCTCCGCATCTTGAGGTCACTCCGCGCCGGAGTGATTTCCGCCCCGCCGGCTGGTGGGAAAGGCCTTTGGCGCCCCGCCAGCTGGCGCGGAAATGACTTTGCCGTGCGACGCATGCGCGGGAGTGTCAGCAGCCGCTCATGGCATCCCCGCGCATGCGCAGTGGAGGGGGTCTCTTCCGCCTCCGCCATAGTGAAGACCATGGCGAAGGCGGAAGGAAAACAGTGCCCCCACGGCACAGGCCCGCCCGCGGATCGGTGGGCCCCGATCGCGGGCCAGGCCACAAGGGGGACACCCCCCGGGGCCAGATCGCCCCGCCAGGACCCCGGAGCCCGCCCGCACCGCCTTGTCCCACCGTTCGAAAGGTGGTTCAATCCACGCCGACTGACATGGGTTGACAGCGGCAGGACTTCGGCCCATCGCGGACCGGAGAATCGCCGGGAGTGGGCCCGCCGACCGGCGTGATTTCTGCCGACCGGCGCGGCGCGATTCCCGCCCCCGCCGAATCTCTGGTGGCGGAGAATTCGGGACATGGCGCGGGCGGGATTCACGACGGCCCCCGGGGATTCTCCGACCCGGCGGGGGGTCGGAGAATCGCGCCCCAGCCTCAGTACTGGTGACCTTGGAATTATCACCCATTGTTGTAAAAACCCATCGGACATCCTTACCCTGCCTGGCCTACGTGTGACTCCAGACTCACAGCAATGTGGCTGCTCTGTGAAATGGCCGATCAAGTTATTATCTGTCTATCTATCTATCTCTCTATCTATCTCACTCACTCACTCTCTGTGTCTCTCTCTCTCTCTCTGTCTCTCTCTCTCTCTCTCTCTGTCTCTGTCTCTCTCTCTGTTTCACTCTCTCTCTCTCTCTCTCTCTCTAGTTATGGCCTATGGCTAATTCCCTGACGTCATCTTAAACTGAGTCACAGAGACCATAAAGTTTCCATCGTTAATCCTTGGTTTGTGCTCAGATAGCTGCTCTAACCAAGCCTGCTCGTCAGGATGCTGAAATTGATCTCTTCAACAGTAGGAACAAAAAGATCAGGGTTCGCCATCCCTGATCATTACTCAATGCCAAATGGTCCCGGGGCAATGTGTGTGTGTGTGTATGGTCATCAAGTGAAGACAAATGGCTCCAGTGGCTTGCAGACAGTAACTCGACTTTACATTCCATTACAGTACTGACAGAGTGCTGCAGTGCCGATGCTGTTGATCTTCAGAGGAGACATTAACTTGTGACAATAAAGATTTTTTTTAAAACGCGGATCTGCCCGCCTACTCTGGCGGATGAGAAAAACCCTGTGGCATTATTTCAAAGAAAAACGGGGGAGCTCACTTCACAAGCAGGAGGCTTGACAGGCTGTTCACATCAGTAGTCAGGGGGTAACCACGGTTAAAACTAACCACCCCGGAAAATGAACAGGAGGTGGGAATAAAGCTCGCTTCTCAGAGTAGAGAATATGGAGAACGACTTCACAATAAAAGAAACTGTGGGAGAATTGATTCCGTACCTCAGATCTAGCTGCAATAAGATGCTAGGCTGATTGCTGGTAAAGGCTGAGGTTGTCTTAGGATCACAAGGCCCAAACGGAGGCCAACGAGCCGTTACCTATTCTTTGAAAGAACCACCAAATTAGTTCCACTCTCCCTGTTCTTTTTCTGCAGGCCCATAACTCTTTCCCTTTCAAGCATCTATCCCGTTTCACCACCCTGGCACCATCCTAGCCCCTCTGTGCCTTCTCCAAGGCCTTGACACCTTTTCCATAGCATGTTTCCCAAAAAGGGACTCAATGTTCCATCGGAAGCCTCACCTGTGGTTTCTATAACCTTGTTGATTTTGTACTCAAAACATAGTCGATGCAGCACAATGGCCCTCCTGTATTGTGGAAGTGCCCCTGTTGTCTTCTGGATCCCCGATGCTTGTGATGATCACATTTTTAAGCTTGGAACCATCTTTATGTTTATTATCGTGCTGCCCTTGTACAAGAGAAGGGCCAGTTTAAACTGGTTCTGTCACACGTTACATGAGTCTCTCGCACAGCCATGAAATGTGTCCCCCTCCCCCACCTATTCATAACAATTAGTTACCAGCTAATTAGTTCTTACCTGTTTACAGATATTTATAGATAATACAACAATAGATAACAGGAAGGGTTTTTTTTTGCATGTGTCATACAACAAAACAGAGTGACATGGGGAGATGGTTGAATATTTTGGATATTTACTTGATTACCTTTTGACAATTAGGAAGCTTTTATCTAAAAGCTTCCTGTGGGAGATTAAATGGATGAAATGCACACCATGATAGAGCAGCTTGTGCATTGTCTGGGGAAGCAGCGGACTTAATGACCTGCCCATTTCCTGCCCTCTTATCATCCGACATTCGCATTTAATCGTTTGGTCAATGTATTTATCAGAGAAGCTGTCCGGCTCGCATATTCTCTTGGTCAGAGTGGTGCAGGTCACTCTGTAAGTGGTCTTGGTCCCTTATGATCAGGCGTGTTCCCGTCCTGTGCCGATTATCTCATTGTTTGACACCACGACTGGTTCACTTTAATACGAATGGAACAAAGTTTATTTCAGGAGACACTGAGGGTTGCCTGCCCAGTGTGGAACTTGAGCCGTAGAGATCAGAAAGGTCGGCAGCAACTCATCCTCGCTGAGCTGATTCCCAGTTGGTGAGACGGTTGGAGTACGATGGATGACCTCAATGCCCTTGGAGGCCAGAAGGGGAATATAGACATTTACCAGCTAGCCAACTGTCAATACTCATTGCCCTTTCTTAGGCATTAAAAAAGACGACCATGTACAGTCCAGGGCCAATGACGTAAGGCTCAGACAAATAGACGGGCAATGACATGCTGTTTCTCAGCACTGCGAGCACCAGCAAACATCCGGCTAAACGCACCCCCTATCCCCCTTTATCCTTGGAACCCAGTAACCCCACCTAACCTTTTTGGACACTAAGGAGCAATTTAGCACGGCCAATCCACCTAACCAGCACATCTTTGGACTGTGGGAGGAAACCGGAGCACCCGGAGGAAACCCACGCAGACACGGGGAGAACGTGCAGACTCCGCACAGACAGTGACCCAAGCCGGGAATCGAACCTGGGACCCTGGAGCTGTGAAGCGACAGTGCTACCCACTGTGCTACCGTGCTGCCCTGTTGTTGTTGTGGTTGTCCATCCCTTGCACTGCTCCAGCCAAAATGATTTAAAAACAAAGAGGAGCCATCATAAAGCTGGAGGCTAAAAGTCCCATGTTTATTTTCTGTTGTCTTCTATTAACGCAGATTGTAACAGGGACAGCTGGTTCCATTACCTTCTGCTTCCACTTTCAGAGGTAGCATCTGTCCTTTCGATTGCCTCTTCCAAGTTAATGTGGATTGCCATATTGAGGATGCGTTTCCACTGACATATGGGGCTTTGGCCAGGAGAGTGCGGTATATTTGTGACAGTGTTAGGTTCACAACAGAATGCAAGGCTGAATTGAGATGTTCAGCAGACTAATAGCCGTCTTCACCTTGATGCCAAAGCATCTGCAATAGGTTTAATGAGGTTGTGCATTTAAATGGAGCAGTGGCCTGAAATATTATCTCATCTCAGAACGCAGTAACACAGTTCACGTAATAATCTCCTGTAGCTGAGCGCTGTGGTAGGGTGGCTCGCATTCAACTGGTGCCTTTTCCAGTTCCTGGATCAGTTTATAGCAGTGGGGTAAATTTGTGCTGAATGGACGCTCTGTTTCAAGGTGGGGGGAGTGGAAGGGGGCACTGGACAGAAGCCGCATTGATATATTGGGCTGGATTCTCCCATTTCCCAGCCGCGTGTTTCTCGGTGGCGTGCGGGGAGGGGGGCGGGGGGACTGTCCCTTCCCGCCGCTTGTCAATGGGTTTTCCCAATGAAGCCACTCCGCATGGCTGTGAAACCCATGGGCTGCCAGCGGGAAAAGAGATTCCCAACGGCCAGAGAATTCCAGCCAATAACTTCTGTGACCTCAGGGACGTCCCAAAGTGCTTTAGGGACAATGATGTGCTTTTGAAGTTTAGTACTTAATTTAATATAGGAAATGCGGCAACCAATTTGCACACAGCAAACTCCACGCAATTACAATCGGATAATGATCCTGTATTATTTGGAGGGTAATTGGGGGATAGATATTATTTAAAATCCCGCAAACTCACAGTGCGGCAGTAGACCATTCAGCCCATTTTGCCGGTGCTGGCCCTTCGAAATGGCAGTTGGTGCTCAGTTACTTTTTGTCCTCAATCCCGTAGATTCCTGATCCTCGGACACTTACCCGACTCTCCTGAAATGACTTCCGGAATCGGCTTCCATTGCTTTTCGGGCCGAGGGTTCCAGCTCCCGAAAACTCTCCGAGTGAAAAGGATTCTCCACACCTCCCCTCACGAACTTTGGCCTGAGATTCTGACTCTTTGACCTCTGGTTATTGACCTGAGGGAATAGTTTTTCTCCATTTATTCCAGCAAAACTTGTCGTCATTTTGAAAATCTCTTTTAGGCCACCTCTCGAGCATTTCCGCCCCCGTGGGGAGCAGTCCTCAACCTTCCAACCTCTCGTCATGACTCAAGCCTCTCATCCCTGATAACATCCCGCCATCTCCTCTGTGCCCTTTCCAAAGTCGGACATCTTTTCTGAATCTGGTGTCCAGGATTGATTGCAACACCCAGCTCGAGGCTTATCCAGTGATATGTAGCGATCTACCCAAATGGGAATGGAGTCCCGTAGTGAGTGCGTTTAGCCGGATGTTTGCTGGTGCTCGCAGCGCTGAGAAACAGCATGTCATTGCCCGACTATTTGTGTAGATACGGGACCTCAGCGGGGAACACCACCACGAGGCCGCACTTAGTCCCTTTCTCCGCATTGAGGAGCTCGCTGGAGCTGTTCATTGCAGAAGGAGATTGGGACGCCTCTCTCGACCCCCCTAACATGACCTCTGAACGTTCCTAAAGCCCAAACTAACTATAAGGGGGTCTTCATGTCATACCACACCCCCCTGCACCCGTGCAGTGTACCCTCGGGCCGAATCAACAATGCAGTAAAACCGCCAGCTTGACAGTGCCAGCCTGACACCCTGGCAATGCCCCTGCCAGTCGGCTGTGCCACCTGGGCAACGGAATTCCAGCCTGGCAGTGCCACAGTGCCAGGCTGACACTGCCAAGGTGCCCAGGTGGCACCAGCAGTGCCAGGGTGACACCCTGCCCAGAGGGCAAGCACCTGGGGACCTCCGATCCCCTGGGAGACCTGACGTTCTGTCTGGTCTCCAGTTGTGGAGACCAGCACTGAACGCCGCTCACCCGAGATCGCCAAGCTGCTGGTTAGATTGTGAGAGTGAGTATTAGAGTGAGACTAGCTGACTCACTCTAATATGCAGATTTGCCAAAATCTGATCTGTCCACAATGGGTGGGATTCAATGGCGACATCTCGCAAGATCACATTAGATCTCACGAAGCGTGGTGAGCCAGATAGATCTCCCAGCATATACCAGTCACGTTGTACCATGCCGTAGAACATGTCCATCATGTTCCAGCATATTCTCATTGCTTTTGTGTTCTATCCCTCCTCCTCTCTGGCTTGTAGCTACTCTGACTGGGAGACCTGCATTCACAGTATGTCAATGACTTTTCACGACTAACTATGGGGGCTTATACTGTCTGACGACCCAGACCAGGTGTCTGGTCATTCGCCTTCTTAAGTGCCATGACTGCATCCCAGATTTGTTACAAATTCTGCTAGACTCGGTCTTCTTAGCCACTGTCTGACTAACATTGTTAAGATCTTCTGCCTGATTTCCCCCTCCCCCAGACTGTGTACACGTTGGAAAAGGTGACATTCCCACAGCAGCCGAAGCTGATGGGCCCCTCACTCTGTTTGGCACGGGCGTCGAGTTGAGAGCCCTGGATATGTTTCATTTAGGGGCGGCATGGTGACACAGTGGTTAGCACTGTTGCTTCACAGCGCCAGGAACCCGGGTTCGATTCCTGGCTCAGGTCACTGTCTGTAGGGAGTCTGCACGCTCTCTTCGTGTCTGCGTGGGTTTCCTCCGGGTGTTCCGGTTTCCTCCCACGGTCCAAAGATGTGCAGGTTAGGTGGATTGACCATGCTAAATTGCCTGTAGTGTCCAGGTTAGGTGGGATTACTGGGTTACGAGTGGATGTGTGAGCTGAAGTAAGTTGCTCTTTCAAGGGCCGGTGTAAACTCGATGGGCCGAATGGCCTCCTTCTGCATTGTAAATTCTATGATCTATGGTGTGCAAAGCCCGCGACGTGGAGCCATAATGGAGAGTTGTAGAGTTGTGGGACACCAGTTTCCCATACCAACACCCCTTCTGACATGGGTATCATGATCTGGCAGATAATTGCCAAGCTCACCAAATCCCAAAGGGAAACTTGGCAAGCTATCACAACGCCTTTTAATTTGTGTTTTACTACGATAAGGTATGTATGCACACATACCAATAACACTTTTTGGAAATTTTAAATAGTAAATTAAAACATGTATTAAAAGGATAAAAGAAAACTTAAACACACAAGATTACATTTACACAGTTAAAATTAGTCTTACAGAACATTTCTCCCCAAAAAAAGATTTCAACTTGGTTAGATTCACAAACCAACACCCCTTTAGGCACAACACACTGTTGCTATTGAGAATATACGTCACAGGGCTCCTCTCTCTTTCACTCGACTGCAGGTATCCAGAGCTTAAGAAAACCCTGCTTTCTTGACCAGATACTTCTCTTGGATGACGGAAGCTGCTTACTCCACCTCTTCATACTTCTAACCCAGCACAGCACACTCCAGTATCTTGCATGGCCACCCCCCACCCACCCTCAACACAATTTCCAACCTCTCTTTAAATATGTATTTCCCTCTTGCAACTTTTCCAAATTGTACGTATTCTTCTTTGAAATTTACCTTTCCCGGAAGGTAAAAAACCTTTTATGTTCTCTTTATGGCCACTGCGTTTGGGTAAAATAAAATTGAATAACTTTGCTTTGTTTACTTATGGCATTTCCAAAGTTGTAAAACTCCTAATTGCCTCCCTTTGAGATCCAATAGCTAAAAATCCAAATCCTCACCTATCTCTCAATGCAAATGTATACCCATATTGTCTTTATTTACAGGATATCCTGTTGGCCCTATTCACTTCAAATGCCTGAGTTTCACATCTAACCCTTTTGATGGTCTCAATTCCATAAAGACTCAGTTCCCAGCGTAACTACGTTAGTCACAAACACAGACATACACACACACACATCCCCCACAATCCTGTTATACAGAATACCACAGTACCCCAGATATACTAAAAAGTATATTTCTTCACATGGGTGTGCAGCTTGGCAGGGGATCAAAGGTACCAGCCCTCACAAACATTTCCAATATACCCCAATCTATGGTATACCTCTGTTTAGAAACCCATATAAACCAAATTCTTTCTTAACAAACTTATCAACTTTCCCTTCTACCTTAAAGAATTTGTATTTTTAGACACCAGGGTGTATCTATTTGTCTACACCTTTCAAATCTGTGCCATTTGTCAATGATGTCTTTGTCCTCCCCAAATGTTTCTACTAAGACTAAGGTTCACACGATTGATTCGGAGCAGGAGATCAGGCCTATCAGGATGGATTGAGTAAAATTGACCTATGCATCTGCAGTTCAGCAGAATGAGAGGGGATCTCATTGACACAAATAAGAGTCACAGGTGGCCTGACACGGCGGACGGTAAAGGATTGTTTCCCAAAATAAGAGCCACAGATTTAAGATGGGAAATGTCTTCACTATGAAGGTTATGAATCTTTGGAATTCCCGCCCCAAGAGGACTGTGGGTGCTCAGTTGATGAGGATATTCAAACTTGTCTCAAGATAGATTTTTGGTCACTCGGACCACCACACAATATGGAGATGGGGCAGGAGTGTAAGGTTGAGGTGTAAGTTCAACCATGACCTTATTGGATGGAGAATCAAACTTGAGCGTCCATCTGGCCTATTCCTGCTCCTGTTCCTGCAGTTCTTACACACCAGGCAGAGAGCAAGAGGCCGAGATTCAGACTGGCAGAGCTGGTCCACATTCGAGACTGAGAGTGGGAGGGAAAGGAGAATGAAGGATATTGGCAGTGATGTTTTTCATTACGGTCCAGTGTAGCGTCTCTCACTTAATGATTAGACACATTGGCCGAGGTTCTCCGTTGGGGGGTCCGCTCCGCTAACGCAGCTGGCGATGATGGGGAATTTGGCGCTCAGGCAAATCTCCATTGCCATGAACGGATTGAGAATCCCGTCCAATTAACCAGCACTAATGTAGAAAAGTAATGAATCCAAACCTATCTAATGGCCTTGGACCTGAGGTTTGAACAGAACCATCAACAGCTCGTAGGTGAAGAAAAAAAATAAAATTTTTAGTGTATTTTTTTAAGACTGCACTCAAAATCTGCCGAGGCATTTCCTTTCAAGAAGGAATTTTGCCTGAAAGTTGAAAATAATTTGGCGGCAGCCTTCCATTGGTAGAACTCCGAGGCCGAGGACTTTCCGGTCCCCGAAATTCCCGCAGAAAGTAATGGACTTTTGGCTGCTTCTCCGCATTTTCCGTCCCGCCTGAGGCAGAATATCCCAGCCTCCTTCAACCTGGTACGGCTCAGGAGCCCCACTCTGGCATGGCCGTCCCTGCCACACGTGCCGCAGAGGGCGAAGGAGGTACAAAATCCGCAGGCCTCTGTTTTCTCTGGGCCCTCCTCTCGGCCTGCGGAACTTTTCACTTCTGCTCAGCCTTCTGATGTACTTCCAAACATCAGCTTCCAGAGGGTGCAGACACTCCCATCCGCAAACCCCCGTCCCCGCCCCTCAGTGGTCAGTGTCAACATCCGCCATCTTCATATGTCCCTTTGCCAGTGTCCCTGTAGCGGAGGTATGGACACCCGGTTTTGGGGGGGGGGGGGGGGGGGATGACCCAGTGGCCTGTTCACCGCACAGAAGATCTTTAGCTATACGCTGTCAAGCATCCAATAAACATGGCCACTCCAGCAGAGACATCATTGGTTTTGCAATGAGTGTATGCTGAGGGAATTGGCACGCTCCAGGATATCTGAGACAGCAAAGTCCTGTCATGCAAATGTGTGCTGGTTTCCCATGCTTGATGAGCTCAGGTGGCAAAGTGTCAGCAGCTGAAGCTTTGCCCAAGGCAAGTGAGTCCAAGCTTTACGAAGATCATCCACTATGGGTTTCATATCCAACTCTGCCATGACGGGCAGGCTTACTAAGGTGTCCAGCGGTTCCTCAGTGACAACGTTCTCCCTAAAGAACAACTCAAGATAATGTTGCACCCATCAGTCCGACAGCTTATTGAAGTCGGGGATGACGTCCCCTACCACTGTTTTCAATGGGTTGTTAATGGCTGAGAAAATGACACTCAAAGGATATGATTCTGAAGAGCTATAAAAATTGACTTTAAATGCATTCCAATGAATACAATTAATGTAATAGCAGGGATTCAAATCCAAATGGCTCAAGTACGTCCTGGAGGAAGAACTTAATTTTCGGGAGGTTAATACTGAATCAATTAAAGCCATGAAAAATGAGACGGTGCAGTACTCAGAGTGCAGATGATTGAGCAAGTACAGATAAAGACTAGTATCAGGAATCCAGTGGAGGCCCTTGCTGCCTCCGAGTGAAACCTTCACTTTTTCCAGTGATTATCATAGAATTTACAGTGCAGAAGGAGGCCATTCGGCCCATCGAGTCTGCACCGGCTCTTGGAAAGAGCAGCCTACCCAAGGTCAACACCGCCACCCTATCCCCATAACCCAGTAACCCCACCCAACACTAAGGGCAATTTTGGACACTAAGGGCAATTTATCATGGCCAATCCACCTAACCTGCACATCGTTGGACTGTGGGAGGAAACCGGAGCACCCGGAGGAAACCCATGCACACACGGGGAGGATGTGCAGACTCCGCACAGACAGTGACCCAAGCCGGAATCGAACCTGGGACCCTGGAGCTGTGAAGCAATTGTGCGATCCACAAGGCTACCATGCTGCCCTGAATGAAAATCGCTTATTGTCACAAGTAGGCTTCAAATGAAGTTGCTGTGAAAAGCCCCTCGTCGCACATTCCGGCGCCTGTTCGGGGAGGTTGGTACGGGAATTGAACCATGCTGCTAGCCTGCCTTGGTCTGCTTTCAAAGCCAGCGATTTAGCCCTGTGCTAAACAGCCCCATCCCCCAAGCAGTGATGCTGCTTGCTATTAGACAGCCAATGCAAAACCTGTTTCTCAGGCTCTGATAATCGTTCTAAAGAATTTGGGTCCTTAAAACGTTGAGTCCCTGGTGACATTCGAAGTATGGAGGGTGGCTCCTTTGAATTATGATGATGAGGGCAAGGATGGCACCAAAACGGTTATTTCGAGGTTTGCATGGGAGTGACGGGGTAAACAATCTAAGAAGGACAATAGGGGAGAACGTAGGAGAGGCAGCCTGGAGTCTTGCTTTCTTTTTCTCCGTTGTGTGTAAGTAACGGGAAGTGTTGAAGAGTAAATGGCTTGATTTTGAGTCCACATGGGCCGGAGTTTCTGGCCTAATGCTTTCTTCAGTTCCTCTCCCCTGACAGCTGAGCACAGAACGCGAGGAGCACTATCTTGGAGCACTATCTTGACTTGTTCTTTAGGGAGATCATTGTCACTGAGGAACCCTAGTCCAGCAGTGAGGAACCCGCAACCTTTGGAGGTGCCATCCTTTGGATGAGGCCTTATGCCGCGGCTCCCATTTAACCCTCTTAGGGGGATGCAGAAGATCCCGTGGTATTATTTTGAAGAAGAGCAAGGGGGGTTCTTCCTGGTGTACCAATATCTATCCGTCAACCAACAGCTCAGATGATCTGGGACGTTGGCTGAGGGATATTGCTGTTTGCGGACCTTGCTCTACCCAAATTGGCTGTAGCGTTTCCTACATTGCAACAATGACTGCATTTCAATCGTCCTCAAATTCACATAAAGCACTTTGGGGCATCCTGAAGTCATGAAAGATGCGATAGAAATGATTATTTTGTTTTGATTATTTTGCACCTTCCTTCGTTAGAAATGCCTGTCTTTCTTATCAAAACAAAGGTTGCCATGATAGCATAGAAACTAGAAAGAGGCAATATATCATTTTGTGTGACAAACACAGCTTTTGAATGAAGGACTCGAGTTGTTGCCCCGATGTCCCAGTTGTGAAGGCACGAGCCGTGCCAAAGAGGTTGGAACGGTGCAGGACAAACCAACAAGGTCCTAGCTTCCATCGCTCTGACCAGGGTTGAGCTGTCTTATCTCGGCTACAGTGGGGATACGGACGCCAACCTTCCAGAACAGTCCTTGGAATCCCCACAGTTCAAAATCCACAACGATACTGCCCACGACCTGGGATCATTTGCTTTTCGAATGTGTGATTTTTGTTTGTTGTCAGTGTTCTTTGAAGGCTGTTTTTCTGGCAAGTCGTGGATCTTTCAATCAGGTTAAAGAAAAAAAGAGAGAGAAGCCAGTTCATTTCCCAAGTGGACTGGGAAGGCAATGTGAGGAGAGCCAGGTCGGGTGACCAGTGGCAGGAACGTAAAGGCGGGGCTTCTGAAGGTTAGAGGTCAGGTCATGAACCCTCCAGAGACACATCTGACCACAGTTGGCAGCTCTTGCTCTTTTTTTAATCTCTCATCGTTCTCCCTTTTGGCAAACATCCTAATGGAACATGTTTATTGTTGTTCCAGGGAGCGATGCTCTTTACAAATTCTGGGATGGGGAATGGGGATGGTGATGTAATGATTTCTGGAAAAGGGGTCTCCAGTCGAAGAACGGTTGGAAATTTTAAGGAACATGGTTCGATTTACGGGATGTTGTATCTCTACTACCTCGTCGACTAGTTTAAATGCACTGAAACGGTTTTTGACAAATATTTAATCGAGGCATGTTTTTGTGATGATGTAATTTTTCTTTTCCATTCTTAATTATTCATTCCCCTACGATTTTTAATGAACTAGCAGTGTACCTGCGGTGCATTTCTAAACAGGCAATAAAACCTGAATGTGATTGAATTGAATTGAACTCTCGTCGGGGGAGGAAAGTAATATTTAATACTGCTTGATGTCAAAACGTTTGAAGCTGCCCCCATTAAATTTTATATGGGTATATTCGAAGGATCCCATGGATTGGATGAAACGAATTAGGGTGGGAGGGAGCTCGGTTTGCGTATAGACTCTGGCATAGTGGACTGTTTCTGCACTGAAATTTTCAGGTGATGCTGCCGGGTATTTTCTGGATCCTCCCTGCTTGGCCTAAGCTAATGAATGCATAAAGGCTGTTTCTGTTGATCTTTAGCGGGAGGCATGACAGCTGATCAGCAAACATCTTAAAGAAATTACTGGCGAGGGTTTCTTTTTTAACGTTTTAAAAAATTTGTCCTGGTTATGGGCCAGGGTTTAGAGAACCCCAAAGTGTAGCATGGAGTTCACCTGACCCACAACTTTTACTAGATTGTGGTATGGGGAGCACACGGCCCATTCTACAGGTGTGGTACAGCAGAAATGGAAAAGTATTTTTTAAAGCAAAACAATGTTTATTCTATGAACTCAAGTTAACCTTTTTAAAACATACAGTGAACATCTTAGCAACCATCAATTCAAATACAACCCCCAAAGAATACAACACTAAGTAATCCTTAATAACTTCCCAAACAACATCCAGAAGACAAAAGAAACACCTTTTAACAGAAGCACATTAGGTTTACATTCACCACTGAGAACATTTATAATTCTGAATTCACCAAATGACCAAGAGATAGTCTTTTCATGGCAGAGAGATCAACAGTACACCTTCTCTGTCTGGCTTCAGCTCCAACACTGAAAACGAAACTAAAACACACCCTGTAGCAAACAGCCTAAAACAAAAGTAAAAAGCTGACAGACAGCCCAGCTCTGTGACATCACTGCAGTAGTAAACACCCATTTCTTAAAGGTACTCTCACGACAGATATTTATATACACACCCTTTTACGAACACCCACTTCTTTAAGGTACTCTCACATGACAGTCCTATTAAGAGGCAACTTAGCGTGGCCAATCCACCTACCCTGCACATCTTTTGGGTTGTGGGGGTGAGACCCACGCAGACACGGGGAGAATGTGCAAACTCCACACGGACAGCGCAGATTTATTTTTACGCTTTGACATCAAGGGGCTGAGCTTTCGAGGGGAGATTATTTCATGACTCAAATGCTCGGGGGAAACTGTGGAAAGTCCATTGCTGACGGTGCACCCCATTGTCTTTCAGCTGGTACGACGTACATCTTCGGTCGCGGAGGAGGGGTTATAACCTACACTTGGCCGGCCAATGACAGACCCAGTACGAGAACCGACCGCCTAGCTGTTGGATTCAGCACGTCAGTGAAGGATGCCATCCTGGTACGAGTGGATAGCGCGCCTGGTCTGGGAGACTTCCTTCAGCTTCATATAGTGAGTAACCCTGATACCAATTGCTAACGTTTAGTCACCATCTATCCGTGACCTTTTCAATCCTGCTCTAAAAAAAAAAAAATGCCTGCGGGCCAAATGCTTTTGAATCTGATTAAAGGGCTCTAGGCTTTGTCAGCGGAAAACCTCTGTCCAGTGCTGGGAAATTAACTTCCGTGTCCATTGCTTGCTACTTGCAAGACTCGGTGACGAATGGAACAAATCTTGTTCAATGACAGCAAATCTAATTGTACCCGCTTCCTCTTCAGAGGTATTGGACCACTGGTGTCTCGAGATATCAGCTCTCATAACCCCACCTCATCGGGAGCAAGTGATTTATTGCCTCAAGGGATTTGGTAGCTCCACGGTTCGTCATGGGGGAAGAAGTGGAAAAGGAATTGTGAATGGTAATCCTTGACACAGGTTAAAGAAAAAAGTAGCTTGAATCCCGTGTGATAAAGCAGACTCGGTGTATTCCCCGCTTGGAGCTATTGGTGTTAATCAAGTGGCAGAGTGGCAAATTTACATAAACTAGGAAGGGCGTCCTGCTCTCAGTTGTTGAGGAAAGAAAATATGATCAGGATGACAGAACGCAAGTAAAAATTCCCGAGCCCTCAAATGAATGAATTGGCATCTTCGCTTCTTGTTAACTAGTAGTCCTCAACTATTTATCTTTGGACTTGACCTGCAGAATATTCCAGCACATATCAGACCAGACTGGCATAAAGCATGAGTGGGATTTCTTGTGGTTTCTTGGCCAGCGGCACGATGTTGCCAGTCTCACACCAGTTCATTTTGTTCAGAAATTATCTGGATTTTAATATTTATGTGTAGAATATATATTATTGTCTCAAAAGTCTGCAACAGGCTGTAAAAAAGGCAAGTGGTATTTTGGGCTTCATAGCGAGAGGATTTGAGTCCAGGAATAGGGATGTTTCACTGAATTGCACAGGGCACTGGTGAGGCCACACCTGGGGTATTGTGTGCAGTTTTGGTGTCCTTATCTGAGGAAGTGGAGAGAGTGCAGCGAAGGTTTACCAGGCTGATTCCTGGGATGGCGGGGGGGGACTGTCATATGAGGAGAGACCAGGTCGGTAAGGATTACACTCATTGGTGTTTAGAAGAGTGAGAGGGGATCTCATAGAAACTTACGAAATTCGAACAGGATTGGACAGAGCAGATTCAGAAAGAAGGTTCCCGATGGTGGGGGAGTCCAGAACTCGGGGTCATAATTTGAGGAGAAAGGGTAAATCTTTTAGGGCTGAGGTGAGGAGAAATTTCTTCACCCAGAGAGTGGTGAATCTGTGGAATTCGCTCCCACAGAAAGTAGTTGAGGCCAAAACATTGTGAAATGTCAAGAAGGAATTAGATATAGCTCTTGGGGCTAAAGGGATCAAGGGATATGGGGGGAAGGCGGGATCAGGGTATTGAACTTGATGATCAGCCATGATCATAATGAATGGCGGAGCAGGCTCGAAGGGCTGAATGGCCTCCTCCTGCTTCTATTTTCTATGTGTGTTTCTAGGCATTAAGAAAATAGACGTAAGTATTTGCGTTGCAACAAAAGAAAGATTAGAGTGTTACTTTTCTAGATGTAATGGGTGTCAGGGCAAGGGGAAGGGTTTTCTAATCGCCACTAATGTAGAACAGGAATGGGAATCAGTGGGAATGAACAAGGAGAGTGGATGGGGGGGAAGGTGTTCGTTGGGGACATGGCTGCATTTTGTTCCCGGTAACCGATTCGCAATGCCCGTCGGTGCCAATGTGGCATTTTGAGAATTCCCCTCCCCCCCCCAACAGAACATGGATTGTTTCCTGAAGGAGGAAATTGGCATCCGCCAGTACAGCTGGCTTGGCGTACGTGATTGTCAGATGTACCTGTCATATTGCGACGGACGGCAGCATCTGTTGTGACCCTGTGTCCCAGCAACATTCTGGCTATGGTCACCTTTGCAACATGAGTGGGCGGCGTGGCGGCACAGTGGTTAGCACGGCTGCCTCACAGTGCCAGGGAGCCAGGTTTGATTCAGACCTCGGGTGACTGCCTGTGTGGAGTTTTCACTTCCTCCCAGTGTCTGCGAGGGTTTCCTCCCACAGACCGAAGATGTGCAGGTTCGGTAGATTGACCATGCTAAATTGCCCCTTAGCGTCCAAAAGGTTAGGTGGGTTACAGGATGGGGGATTGGGCCTAGGTAGGGTGCTCTTTCAGAGGGTCGGATTTTATGGGGCAAATGGCCTCCTTCGCCACTATAGGGATTCGATAGGAGATTTACAAAGCGAAAGATGTGAATGAAAATAAAGACAAAAATGACTGATCGAGTAACTGCGTGTCAGGGTGAATTTCCATGGAGATTTTCATGTTGCGCAGATAGAGGGTAGCAGCACCTTTACATTCACATGTGGACATACAAGTTAGGAACAGGAGCAGGCCACTCAGCCCCTCGAGCCTGCTCTGCCATTCAATAAGATCATGGGTGATCCGGTTGTAACCTCAACCACCCATTTCTGCCTACCCCCTACCCCATCACCTTTCGCCCCCTTTCTAATCAAGAATCTATCCAGCTCTGCCTTAAAATGCACGGGTCGTCAGCCCTAATGGCCCTTGCTGGTGTGTGTGCACCTCACGAGCCTCTACCTACCTATCTTTGTCTCGCCCTATCAGTATAAGTCTGTGTTCCTTTCGCCCTGGCATATTTATACAGCTCCCCCTTAAATGTATCCATGCCATTCATCTCAATGGAGAGAATCGACATCAGGAGCACCGACCCATTCATCTAGGTTCTAGGGGAGGCAGTGGCGTAGTGACATTGTCACTGGACTAGTAATCTAGAGGCCCAGGGCAATGCTCTGGAGATTGGGATGTCAATCCCACCAAGGCAGGTAGGGAAATTTGAATTCCTTATTAAAAATCGGGAATTAAAAATCTAACGGTGACCATGGAACCATTGTCGATTGTCAGAAAAGCCCATCTGGTTCACGAATATGTTGGATTTATTCAAGAGGGAGCTGGACTTGGCCTTTGCGGTTAAAGGGATCAAGGGGGATGGAGAGAAAGCGGGAGCGGGATACTGAATTTGCATGATCAGCCATTATCATATTGAATGGTGATGCAGGGTCGAAGGGCCGAATGGCCTACTCTTGCACCTATTTTCTATGTGTCCATGTTTAATAATAATAATCTTTATTAATGTCACAAGTAGGTTTACATTGACACTGCAATGAAGTTACTGTAAAAAGCCCCTAGCCGCCACATTTCGGTGCCTGTTCGGGTACACAGAGGGAGAATTCAGAAGGTCCAATTCACCTAACAAGCACGTGGCGGCACAGTGGTTAGCACGGCTGCCTCACAGCGCCAGGGAGCCAGGTTTTTCGGGACTTGTGGGAGGAAACCGGAGCACCCGGAGGAAACCCAGGCAGACACGGGGAGAACGTGCAGACTCCGCACAGACAGTGACCCAAGCCGGGGATCGAACCCGGAACCCTGGTAATGTCCTTTAGGGGAGGAAATCTGCCACCCTTGCCTGGTCTGACCTACATGTGATTCCAGATCCACAGCAATGTGGCTATCTCTTAAAATGTCCTTCGAAATGGCTCAGTTGAAGGGTAATTAGGGATGGGCAACACACATCTGTCCCACATCCCACAAATGAATAACATAAACTTCCTGTGATGTAAATTGTACGCAAGTGCTGCTTGATCAGGTAGGTCGGTTGACTTACACCTGCCCAACTGTAATTGTGACACGGGTTGGAGGGTAAAACTAACCTTACACCCAGAAACCCAATAAAGGGCGGCACGGTGACACAGTGGTTAGCACTGCTGCCTCACAGCGCCAGGGACCCAGTTTCAATCCCGGCCTCGGGTGACTGTGTGGAGTCTGCACGTTCCCCCCCGTGTCGCCGTGGGTTTCCTCCGGGTGCTCCGGTTTCCTTCCACAGTCCAAAGGTGTGCTAGTTAGGTGGATTAACCATGTTAACATTGACCCGTAGATTAGACGAGGTGACGGGGACACTGCAGGGAGTGGTTTGAGGTGAGGGTGCCCTTTCGGAGGGTCGGTGCAGACCCGATGGGCCGAATGGCCTCCTCCTGCAGTGTTGGCATTCTATAAATCACTTCAGCTTCCCGCCGGGGCGGGGGGTCTAGTTTAAATTCTCGCCGTTGAACAGGGCTTAAAATTGCCATCTCAGCTGATCCCTCACGTCTCCTGCTGAAAACTTAACGCTTCAAAATTCCCCAGTTCTGATAGTTCTGCTGGGCGAGGAGAAGAGAAGAGCGCAGTGGGAAATAAAAGGTTTATTCTTTGCTGTAGGTTATGGTTGACAATGAAAATGACAAGGTGCAAAGCTATTAAGCGTGCTGTTGATTGCCAGGCTAACACTGACCCAAACAATCTACGAGCAACCTTTCTCTTGCCTTCGCTTTCAATTACCCGCTTGCAGGCTGTAATTTACTAAGTATCGGGCCTCCTTCTGTTGCCTGTCATTAGCTCATGGCCTTGCAGCTCCCATTATTCTGTTGCAGCTTGCGGTTCTATGCAGATAGTAATCTCTGCCAGGGCGCGCGTGTGAGTCAGTGATACCAGGAAGAGATTGACGCTACTGCAATATTAATGGGTTTGCTGGAACCAGGCTGATGCTGGCATTTCCGACATTTCCCCCCCACCCCACTCTCAGGGAGATGGTGCTCTTTCGATGAAAACAAAACAGGAAAATATTTCTGCATCAAACCCTGCCCCTGCTCCAACAGTTAGGACTTGGAATGAGTCATTTTTCAGTTTGTGTGGTGGACCCTTAAATTTGTAAGAGGAAAATAAAGCATCAGACTTATGAAGAATTACCCGCTTTGTCGTGTCTTGGAAATCATGAATGAAAAAGAATACGATCTTGAGTCTTCATCACCGCCATTCCCTACCCTGCCTGTGGGTGCACCTACACCACGAGGACTGCAGTGGTTCAAAATGGCGGCTCACCACCACCGTTTCCAGGGCAGTTAGGGATGGGCAATAAACGTTGACCTTTCAGCGATGCCCACATCTCCTAAAATATGTTTTTACAATTCACTGACTGAACAGGGAGCCATCATGGGAGAGAGCGAGCGCCATCTCATTCAGAGATGCACTTCATCGCCTCGCCCAAGCCTCGCTCAAATCTATCCATGTAAATTCACGTGAATCTTTCAGCTGCTGACCTCCCTCATCTCCTGACGGCACAGGGACGATGCGATTCCCAGTACACCATCACAGGAACATACAACTTAGGGGCAGGAGTAGACCATTCTGCCCTTCAAGTCTGCTCCAACTTTCAATCAGGTCCTGTCTGATCTGGCTGCGATCTCAACTTCACTTTCCTGTCTGCCGCCCACAACCTTTGACTCCCCTGTCTTTAAGAAAACCTATCTAATTCGGCCTTGAATGAACTCAATGACCCAGCTTCCACTGACTTATCGGGAAGTCCACAGTCCAACGATCTTCTAAAAGAAAAATTATTCTCCTCATCACCATCTTAGAAGGGAGGCATCTCACCCCTAGTTCCAGTATCTCCCATAAAGAGACATTTTCTCAGCGCCCACTGTGCCAAAATCCCTCGGGATTTTGTACGTTTCAATAAGATCCCCTCTCCCAAATTCCAATGCATATCGACCCAAACCCGTTCAACTATCTTCACGAGATAGGCCCTTCATCCCAGGAATGGGTTGAGTGAGAACGTTCTCTGAAATGCTTCCAACAAAATTAAATCCTTCCTTAAATAAGGAGTCCAGATGTGGTCTCACCAAGGCCCTGTACAGCTGCAGTAAAACTTTAATATTTCATTCCCAACATCCCATTTGCCTTCCTAATCACTTGCACCAAATACTAGCTTTTATTGACTGGTGTGGCAGGCCACCCAGATCCCTCTGTACCTCAGAGCAGTCCCTCTCCGTTTCCATAATCTGCTGCTTTCCTGCTCTTTCTGCCGAAGTGGACAAGTTCACATTTTCCCCCATATACTCCCATCAGCAAAGCCTTCGCGCATTCACTTAAACCTGTCTGTGCCCCATTGTAGACTCGTTAATTCAGAATCACGGATTTGCAACTGCGCAGAAGAAGCCCATTCGGCACATCATGTCTGCTCGTGTTCTCCGAATGAGCAATTCCCTTGATGCCACTCCCCCCCCCCCCCCCCCCCCCCCCGCCAACTTATCCCCGTAACTCTGCACATTCTTCCCTTTCAAGTAACAGTCTTTTGAATACTTGAACCTTGCCTCCACCACTCTCACAGGCAGTGCATTCCAGACATTAACCACTCGCTGCGTGAAAAGGTTCACCCCCGGTCGCGTTTGCTTCTTTTGCCATTGACCTTCGTCCCCAATTCTTCCACCAGTGGAACAGTTTCTCCCCATCCATGGTGTCCAGACCCATTCATGATTTGGAATACCTCTATCACATCTCCTCTCAGCCTTCTTTTCTCCAAGAGGACCAGTCGTAACTCTTCCAATCTGTCTTCAGAACGGAAGTTCCTCTTCCCTGGAACCGTCCTTGTCGATCTTTTCTGCACTCTCTCCAATGGCTCCACACCCTTCCTAAAATGTGGAGCCCAGAACTGTGGCTGGAATAGTGCCTTGTGTAAGTTCAGCATTGCCCTAAACTCTGGAATTCCTTCCCTCAACCTCTCCACTTCCTCTCCGACTTCCAGACGCTCCTTGTAGTCTTGCTCCTTGATCAACTATTCAGTTACCTGTCCCCTGGTGCGCTTTGGTGCCAAGCTTCCTTTGGTAACACTCCCGTGAGGCTCCTTGGGATCGTTCACTGCGTTAAAGAGGTTGAATAAGTGCCAAATATTGTTGCTACTCTTGAAAAGGGTGGCTGGCTAGCGCGATGGGATGCGGAGCGTTTTTCCATCAATGGGGGGAACAATTGCTGCTTGGAATTCTATACAGGAGAGGGTGGTACACAAGAAAAAAAAAACCGTGTCGTGAAAAGAAGATCGAAGGATATAGACAGCAACCCTGCCAGCTCCATCTTTCATTTCCAGCAGTCTGTTTTGCTCTCTATTTTCATGGTGATTTTTTTTTTTGGTTGTTTTTTTTCCTGTATCTACAAGACTTGATGTTACATTATTGAATTTGATGTTATCAGTGCACACACAGCTCACAACACTGCAGCAGATAATGGAAACATGAGGATGGCATTATAGATTCAGACAGTAAACCACAGGAAGTGTGTGACCTGTTGGCTTATCAGCCTTGCCATTTCCTTTCCCTTCGCATTCGAATGAGTTACGATTCCCTCTTTTAAGATACAAGGACCCCTGCAGCTTTAGGATTGTTGACATTTATAGAATGCAAAAAATTCACGGCGTGGTGCTGGCCGCCAGTCTTTGCGTTTGCTATCGGGCTGCAGGCTGAACGCATGTTGCCTGCAAATAAAGCACAAAAACATGAAAACCCCAGCTGCGGCGCAATGTGTTCTTTTCTCCCTCCTCCCTTTCCCTCTGTTCTCCTGCAGTTGGTGATGCTAGGCAGCGGCTCCGCAACCCATTCCTCTGCCCCAGCAGCTCAGGCGCCGATCCCGATCGACCGTGGCTCACTGGGTAGCACTCGTGCCTCTGAGTCAGAAGGTTGGGGGTTCAAGCCCCACTCCAGAGGTTTGATCCCATCCGATCCCTTCCCCCGGCGCAGTGGCGAAGGAGCCCGGCACTGTCAGAGGTGCCATCTTTCAGATGAAGCATTTAAACCTTCATGCCCAATCTCAGGTAGGTCGGCATGGGGTGGTTAGAATCATAGATAAATTACAACTCAGAAGGAGGCCATTCGGCCCATCTTGTCCATGCCAGCCCGAAGACACCCAAGGTGCCTTTTCCAATCCCACCTTCCTGCAACCGCTCCACAGCCCTGTAACTTACCGCTCTTAAGGTGCAGATGCAGGTACCTTTTAAAAGAGTTTAGGGCCCCTGCCTCCACCACCAACTGGGGCAGCAAGTTCCAGACTCCCACTACCCTCTGGGCAAAAACCTTTTTCCTCATGTCCCCTCTGCACCTTCTGCCACTTCTCTTGAATCTATGTCCCCTGGTTCTAGAATTCTCCACCAGGGGAAACAATTTTACCCTGTCCAACCTACCTCCTCCCTTCATAATTCTGTACACTAAATGATCCCACAGCCTTTTTCTACCCACCAACCAACGCCTAAAGAGATCGGGATCTGGCATGTTACAGCCCACAGGACTCAACATTGAGTTCAACAACTTTAGACTGGGGCCTTTCTCCTCCACCCTAACTCCTTTTTGGCTGTATCCCATACATTTTTTGACTCAGTGCAAACACACTCCCTCTCCCCTCTGCCCCCCCCCCCCACCCCCCTCCACCCCCAGGAGACCGGGCCATCTGTCACTTGTCCTTCAGTTTGCCACATCTTCGTTGCAGTCTCTCCCAGCTACAGTTTGATATCCAACACATTCTCCCTCTCTTTTGTTCCACCGAAGAGTCAAACAGACTCAAAACGTTAACTCTGTTTGCCCTCCCCAGATCCGCTGAGTTTTTCTAGCGTCCCCTGTTCTTGTTTCAGATTCCAGCAATCCGCAGAATTCTGCTTTTACCTAAAAGTGGTCACTTGGTCATGACCTAAGTGCTGTTTGTGGGACCTCCCTGTGTGTAAGCTGGTTCCTGCATTACAACACTTCAATACAAGTAACTCATTTGGCAATGGGATATATCCTGAGGGCTTTTATTAATTCTCTCGTGGGATATGGGTTTCGTCGGCAAGGCCGGCATTTGTCGCCATTCCCTAATTGTACTGAGTTTGCTGGCCATTTTGAAGGCAGTTAAGAGTCCGGAGTCACATGTAGGCCAGACCAGGTAAGGATGGCAGATTTCCTTCTCTGAGTGCATTGGCGAACCAATCGATGATAGTTTTACGGTGCAGATTTTATTAACTGAATTTAAATGTGCTGGGATTTGAACCCATGCCCCCAGAGCATTAGCCAGGGGTCTCTTAATTTCTGGTCCAGTGATGTTGCCACTGCACCGCCATGTCTCCCTGTGTGAAAGGTGGTACATAAATGTAGGTTCTTTCCTTCCTTCTTGAAGGAAAATTTAATTGTAAAGGCTTCACAGTGAAGCTGAACCTATTGAGATCAAATTCAGCCATGTCCCCTCGGCAAGTGACGTGAAGCTGATATTTCTAGTCCAGGGTGGTTATCTTGCAAGCAGCAACCCCTATTGCTGCCCTGTCTGAGGTTAGCTAACCCAACAGAGATTGAGAAGCAATCATTTGACCTTCGCAGTTTGTGTTGCACAGTACCAGACTATGCAACACATTTATCTCCCAATCAACACGGCTTTGACAACACACATTGAGATTCATTGTCCCTGCTGTGATTTATGTCAGAATGAATGCTAATACTTCAAGTAAGCAACAAAGGCCACTTTCCAAGACAAATGCAGGTGCCGTGCTTTCAAAGCGTTATTTGCCTTATATGCTCTTGTCTGAAGTATATCTCCCCCTCATATATCCAGTCTAATGAACACTTGCCAGTCTGAGCTTACTAACCAATGGGACCACACACACACATTTCCACAACTGTTTGAAGGGTCACTAATGAAACATCAGCTCCTGGCCGATTTTCCCCCCAGCCGCCGGGTGGGGGGGGGGGGGGGGGGGGGGGGGGGGGGGGGGGGGGTGGCCCACCAACAAAATTTACCGGCCCCGCCATTGTCAACGGGATGTCCCGTTGAACGCACCCCTCGTCGCGAGGAAACCCGTGCACCAAGGTGAGACTGGAATATCCCACCGTTGTGATCAGCCAGTATATCCTGCCCCCTACGTTTAGTGTATAAAGTGCCGTGCATACTCGTTGAAATGTATTTACGGATGCGAATGTCGCTGCCAAGCCCAGCATTTGTTGCCCATCCCTAATCGTGCTCGAGAAGGTGGTGGTGAGCTGCCTTCTTGAACTGCTGCAGTCCCTGAGGTGCAGGTACACCCACAGTGATGTTAGGGAGGGAGGTCTAGGATTTGACCCAGCGACAGTGAAGGAACGGCCGATATGTCCCCATGTGTCTGCTCCCCT
The DNA here is from genome assembly GCF_047496885.1 of Scyliorhinus torazame. Classification (NCBI taxonomy): domain Eukaryota; kingdom Metazoa; phylum Chordata; class Chondrichthyes; order Carcharhiniformes; family Scyliorhinidae; genus Scyliorhinus; species Scyliorhinus torazame. The sequence continues at coordinate 384,470,825 of NC_092708.1, forward strand.
TGTCCTTCTAGGAGATAGAGGTTGTGTATTTGGAAGGTGCTGTATTGGCCGGGTGCGTCTCATTCCAGATGTTTCTTGTGCTGTGGTGAAAAATAGCTTCCAGTTGCCAACCCTGGTTGGATGTATCCCTGGAGCTGTCATCTGCAATGACCCTCCCCAGCTCCATCCGCCCCGAGACGAATGGCATTTCATTTGTCCCAAATCTGTTGCTTTTAAAAGCGAGAAGTAAGCGTGTTCAAAGGAAATAAGGAAGACGGGCGTTTTCTTTTTAATGCACCTATAATTCCTTTCCCCTGATTGGCTTCCCCTGGTTGTAATTCTTGGGGACCCCGGGGCAAGTCTGGGAGAGTTGGCATCGTGACCGTGAAAGATGGTTTTGGATGTTTGTGTGTCCAGATGTGCCGGCTTTGGAATAAGGAAAACCCGGTGGCACAGCGGCGGAGGCATGTGCGGGGGGTGGGGGGTGGGGGGGGGTGGGGGGATTCGGTGGTCACGGTGAGGACAAATTGTTGCTACTGGGAAAAATGGAACACAACTTTCCTGCTTTGCAAACCTATGCTCGCAGGCCACCACTCAGCAGGACAGGGCTGTCAAGTCTGTTTCCAGCGATAACATAGCTTAAGTCTCTTCTTATCAATAAGCTGCACCTTGTCTGTCGGGGAAAGGTGGGAGAGAGGGAATGCCCTTACTGTACTGATCATATCGTCCTTCTCCTTAAACCACAGAGCGAGTTAGCAGTATGAGTTGTGGAGGGGGAGGGGGGGGGAGGGTTGTGTGTGTGTGTGTGTGTGTATGTGTGTGGGTTTGTGTGTGTAACGAAAGATGTGAACAAAATTTTGATTCAGATTCGTACAGCGGTGGAGTCGGTTCTGAACCATTTAATAAAATACTGCCTGAACTTGCAGACAATGTCTGAAAGGTTTGCACATCTCGTGAGCCTGCCTGTTGAGGAGAACACCTGCAGAAGCAAATCCCCCCCCCCCCCCCCCCCCCCCCCCAAGTACAGTCGTTGTTGCGATGTAGGAAACGCAGCAGCCAAATTGCACGCAGCAAGCTCCCATTATAAACAGCAATGTGATCATGGCCAGATAATGTGTTGTTGCGATGTTGGTTGAGGGATGAGTGTTGGCCAGGATAACCCCCCACCCTGCTCTTCTTCGAAACAGTACCGCGGGACATTTTACGTCACTCGAACAGGCGGGTGGAGGCCTCAGTTTAAAAACCCATCCAAAGGAACCCGTCTGACTCTGTGGTGACAAGGTTGCAGGGGGTGGGGGGGGGATGGAGGTTTAGTGTTTTGAAAAGGTATTGATAGGGGAGATCTAGAGAAACATTTCCCATTGGTTGGGAATCCAGGACAAGAGGTCATAATCTTAAAATCAGAGCCAGGCCCCTCTGGGGAGGAGTGAGGAAACATTCTCACACAAGAGATAATGGTGTGTGTGGATTCGCACAAAGCAATAGATCCTAACTCAATGAATAATCTTAATCTGAAATTTCAGATTTTTAAGAGTGTTAAGGGACATGGAGCCAATGCAAGTGGGTGGAGATAGGATACAATAGAACATTACAGTGCAGTACAGGCCCTTCGGCCCTCGATGTTGCGCCGACCTGTGAAACCACTCTAAAGCCCATCTACACTATTCCCTTATCGTCCATATGTTTATCCAATGACCATTAAATGCCCTCAATGTTGGCGAGTCCACTACTGTTGCAGGCAGGGCATTCCATGCCCTTACTACTCTCTGAGTAAAGAACCTACCTCTGACATCTGTCTTATATCTATCTCCCCTCAATTTAAAGGTATGTCCCCTCGTGCTAGACATCACCATCCGAGGAAAAAGGCTCTCACTGTCCACCCTATCCAATCCTCTGATCATCTTGTATGCCTCTATTAAGTCACCTCTTAACCTTCTTCGCTCTGACGAAAACAGCCTCAAGTCCCTCAGTCTTTCCTCATAAGATCTTCCCTCCATACCAGGCAACATTCTGGTAAATCTCCTCTGCACCCTTTCCAATGCTTCCACATCCTTCCTATAATGCGGCGACCAGAACTGCACGCAATACTCCAAATGTGGCCGCACCAGAGTTTTGTACAGCTGCAACATGACCCCATGGCTCCGAAACTCAATCCCTCTACTCAACTCAATATCAATACTGATTAGCCATGGTCTTATTGAATGGGGGAAACAGACAAAAGGGGCCAAATGGCCCTTTTCTATCTTCCATATGTCCTTCCTCTCAGTGTTTTGCAGTGATTTATGTGACAGCCACTTTTCAATCTTTCGAGGGTGTGACCAGGTGCAGGGATTTATTTATTTTTATCTTTGGGAGACTTTGCGAGTTTCCCCAGCGAACTTTGCCATATTCCTCATGGGTCATTGGAAAGTATGAAAATAAATTGAATATTGCCCTATAAATACCTGCCAGGTCCATTTATGTACATATTCAATTACTGCCCCAGCCTTCTGGATGTGAAAAGCTTTTAGTTACTCGCCATGAGTGGAAGCAAAATAGTGAATTAAGCATTTTGTTCTGTTCAGTACACTTTGGGGAGGCTAATATTACAATGTAGTATCTCCAACAGCTGATTAAATCTGATGTATAACCCTCCCGAGATGTATAGCGTTCATACACAATGTTGGAAGGTTTGACATCTTTCAACGTTCTCCCCTGTTACGCAATGAATGATGCCGATAAAAGTGTCCTTCTTTCCTACCCAAGTTTTTTTTGTGATCTTCAAACGTGAAAGCCTTTTTTTTGGGTACAAAACCACCTTAAATGTTCACTCCCTCCACCATCGGCGCACAGTGGCAGCTGTGTGTACCATCCACAAGATGCACTGCAGGAACTCGCCAAGGTTCCTTCGACAGCTTCCACAGCACCTTCCAAACCCACGACCATTACCATCTAGAAGGACACGAGCAGCAGATACCTGGGAACCCCCACCACCGGCAGGTTCCCCTCCAAGTCGGTCAATCGAGACTTGGAAATACCTCAGCCGCTCCTTCACGGGATCAAAATTCTGGAACTCCTTTCCTAAAAGCACTGTGGGTGTACCTGGGGTGAACGACCTGTAAATTCCGCCCCGGAGCTCCTCATTTGACTCCAGTCATTAACGTGGCAGTCGCACACTGGGAGAGCAGGGATGGTTGTCCTTTGGGATGCAGCAATATTTCCATTAATTCGGTAAAGTGGAAGGAGGGAGAGGCTTTTCTAAGGGTGATAATGTCACACGGTTCAATCGTGCACCTACCCCATGCTCGACATTGTTATTGGTGCAAATATTGAAGAGGTGTTCCATTCAAAGTTGAAAGTAAAAGAGAATTTGGAGGTACTGTAAAAGTGGGTCTGTCGTGCCAGGCTGGACCCCCCATACCTGACCGTTTACCTCTCTGTGTGTCCACGCCCATCTTCCTATCTATCCCATAATCTCATCGTCAACCCATCCCAGTAGATCTGTGATCCTATCTATTTTGTCTGTCCATTTCTATCACTGCATCCCCTCATCTTGCAATATGTGCCTGGCTATCTCACTCTATCCGCCTGTCCATCTTACTATCAATCAATCTTGCTATTGATCCATTTGAGCGTCTGTATGTCTGTTTCCTCTAGTATTTATCTGTCTCGCTTTGTCACCGACTGTCAACCTCACTGTTATCTATTGATGGGTCCAACTATCCCATCTATAATAAACCTACATGGCCAGCAGATTCTTTACTCATTTGGATAAAATAATGTGTTGAATGGTCCAGATTCAATTTACTCCCCCCCCCCCCCCCCCCCCCTGCAAGCTGTCCAATTTACCTCCTCCTACTCTGTCCAGTTTACCCCCCCAGTCACTGCCCAATTTACTAATCCACACCCCGTGTAATTCATCCCATCCCATTCCCTGTCCAATTCTCCTCTCAATCTGTATCCGAATTATCCCCTCGCAGCCCATGTCCAATTTACCCTCGCTTCCTGACCAACTTTCCTCCTCCTTTCCACCGAATCTATCTCTCCACTTCCCATTCAGTTACTCCCCCAATACCCCACAAATCCCCATTCAGGTTATGCCCACCCTCTGTGCAATTTACTCGCTGCTCCTTTTAATTGAACTATTGTGTGTGATATTGGATGAATGATTGGAGCGACGGTATCCAGCTCACAATGCGGCGAGGGAAAGACCAAATTCATTGGGCGCGATTCAACTAATTGGGAAGGAAGTCCTACAGCGAACGCTCACAGTGCCGAGAAACACACGGCAATACAATACGACTCGCATTGTATAAGGAGCCTCGATGGGGATCGTGCGGCCTAGGTCGCACTTAGCCCCTTTTTGTACACTGGGGAGTTCCGGGGAGCAGAGCTGCACGCTATGTGTCTCTTATTCATTTTCGTGTTCCATAAGATGCTGAAAACAAAAACCCCACAGGCTCCTTTCCTGGTCTGACATGCTGACTGCGTTGAGGAATTAGAGATTTCATTAATGACCTCATTAATCTCTCACTGAGATACCGTGGAGACTTCCAAGAATTTTAAATGACCCGGATAAACTGGAGTCTAATATTTTGACAGTGCTAATCTCTACGAGGGTGAGACATGAACTCCCCTCACAAAATAGAATTGATCATTTTAGAAGCATAGAAAAGCAATGGTGCAGAAGGAGGCCATTCGGCCCAGCCTGTCTGCGCCAGCCAAAAAAGAAACGAGTTGCTCATTTTAATCCCATTTTCCAGCTCCTGGGCCGTAGCCTTTGCAGGTTCCAGCCCATCAGATCCAGATCCAGGTACCTTTCAAATGAGTTGTGGGTTTCAGCCTCAATCACCAACCTAGGCAGCGAATTCCAGATGCCCACCACCTTCTGGGTGAAAACGCTTTCTCACCAATCACCTTAAATCTATGCCCCCTCGTGATTGACCCCCTCAGCTAGGGGGAAACGAGTCTGTCCCGTCTACCCTGTCTTGGCCCCTGATAATCTGGTACACCTCAATTACGTCACCCCCTCAGCCTCCTCTGTGCTGAGGAAAGCAACCCTAGCCTGTCCAATCTCTCCTCAAAGGTGCAATTGTCAAGCCCTGTCCAAACGTTCTTGTAAATCTCCCCTGTGCTCTCTCCAGAGCAAATCCACAAATGTGGTGACCAGAACGGTACTCAAAGTTCCAGCTGTGGCCTAACTAGCATTTTGTACAGTTCCAACATTACGCTGTTGCTTGCAAATTACATCCAATCGCTTTACAAAAAGGATGACGGACCTCATAGAATAGACTGGGCTACAGGCGCCACTGTTGACAAAGTGGGTTCTGGACAGATATTTGGCTGAGAATAACTTGGAGGAGTTTGAGAAAGAGTAGTGGTGGGTTTCTTTTGAGTTTTGGACCGGGTCAAATGGAATGCAGTGATCCCGTCTCATTGCCTTCATGCCAATGCATCCAACGGTTGCCCTGTCGTTGGAGACGGCCATTGGGCAGATGGGCCAAGAACAATGGGCCCCATTTTAAGGTGAATGGCAAAAGAACCAAAGGAGTCATGAGGAGAAGCGTCTTCCATTCAGAGAGCGATTAGGATCGGGAATGCACTGCCAGAGAGTGAGGTGGAAGCAGATTGAATCACGGCTTTCGAAAGAAAGATGCATAAACACGTGAAGAGAAAGATTTGCAGGGTTTCGGGGAAAGGGGATAGAGTGGGATGAGCTAGATTGCTCTCTCAGAGAGGCGGCGGGGGTTTGACAAACTGAATAGCTTTGTTCTGTGCTGTACTCATTCAGTGGTAGTCTCACACTACCATTGAAGGCAACACACCATCTTTGTGTGGCATTGGACACCAACACTTTATGAGAATGCAAGATGGCCCGAATGAAAGACTGACTCTGCCAGCTACTCGTCAGGGAAGGGGACCTGCTGTCGTTTCCCATTAGCTTCCAGATGTTTCTGTTTTTAATCTTGAGCGCAACTTCTCTGAAGTGAACCGCGACCAAGGTTAACGATCCCCACCTGCACTTTACAATGTGGAGGGAACCACATCTGCATCCACCCCCTCCCCAGGCCAGTCCCACCTCCTTCACTGCATCGACTGTGTTGGCGTTGGCCCTTGCCGGTCGGCTCTGCCCTCCCCACTCACCGGGGAACTATCTGGAGCGCATCCTATCCCCAAAGCAAATCTTTGGACTCAGAGGCAGGGGTTTTATCACAGTGCCAGTGATCACTCCATCCAGATGCTGGATATCAGCTGAGTATCGAGAGACCAGGGTCAGGATTTGTCGGCCCCAATGCGGGCATGTGTGGAGGCGGGTGACTGTATCATTTCATGGTGGCAGGTTTTCTGGTTCCATCCCACCCCAGTCATTTTCCCAGAAATGGGATTGGGGTCGGAAGGGGTACCCACAGGCAAACAGCTTTAGTTAGACCATAAGACCATAAGACATAGGAGCAAAATTAGGCCACTCGACCCATCAAGTCTGCTCCGCTGATATTGAAATTGAAAATCGCTTATTGTCACAAGTAGGCTTCAAATGAAGTTACTGTGAAAAGCCCCTAGTCGCCACATTCCGGCACCTGTTCGGGGAGGCTGGTACGGGAATTGAACCATGCTGCTGGCCTGCCTTGGTCTGCTTTCAAAGCGAACTATTTAGCCCATTTTTCTCATTCCCATTCTCCTGCCTTTTCCCCATAACCCCTGGTCCCCTTATTAATCAGGAACCTATCTATCTCGGTCTTAAAGACACTCAGTGAATTGGCCTCCACAGACTTCTGCGGCAAAAAGTTCCACAGATTCACCACCCTCTGGCTGAAGAAATTCCGCCTTATCTCTGTTTTAAAAGATCGTCCCTTTAACCTGAGATGGTGTCCTCTGGTTCTAGTTTTTCCTCCAAGTGGAAACATCCTCTCCACGTCCCCTTTATTCAGGCCTCGCAGTATCCTGTAAGTTTCAATAAGATCCCCTCTCATCCTTCTCAACTCCAACGAGTACAGACCCAGAGTCCTCAACTGTTCCTCATATGGGCAGCATGACAGCACAGTGGTTAGCACTGGGACTGCGGTGCTGCGGACCCAGGTTTGAATCCCGGCCCTGGGTCACTGCCCGTGTGGAGTTTGCACATTCTCCCCGTGTTTGTGTGGGTTTCACCCCCACAACCCAAAGATGTGCAGGGTAGGTGGATTGGCCACGCTAAATTGCCCGTTAATTGGGAAAAATAAATTGGGTACTCTTAAAAAAAAATGTTTTAAAGTTCCTCATACGACAAGCTGTTCATTCCAGGGATCATTCTTGTGAACCTCCTCTGGACCCTTTCCTAAGGCCAGCACATCCTCCCTTAGGAACGGGGTCCAAATCTGCTCACAATACTCCAAATGGGGTCTGACCAGAACCTTAATGAGCCTCAGCAGTACATCCCTGCTCTTATATTCTAGCCCTCTTGACATGAATGCTAGCATTGCATTTGCCTCCCTAACTGCCGACTGAACCTGCACGTTAAGAGAATCTTGAACAAGGACTCCCAAGTCACTTTGTGCTTCTGATTTCCTTAGCATTTCCCCATTTTGGAAATTCCTCCTTCCATAGTGCATAACCTCATACTTTTCCACATTGTATTCCATCTGCCGCTTTTTTGCCCACTCTCCTAGCCTGGCCTATTATTATTATATGATGTACAGGTATCTTTAAGGGTGTCGATCTTAACCTGCTGTCCATCACCACCCAACATGTGACGGGATGTGCTGTATAACTCTATGACGCTGTCGACATAGCACAGCAGCAGTCCTTCAGGTTGGATGTGCCCACATAGCCTCAGAGCAACTATTGTCTCTATATCGCCTATCTTCAAATAAAGAACCCACATCATTATTTTACCAATCCTGGTCATATGATTGGTACGCTTGTGATAAACAGAAGAACACAACAGCTGTCAGTGGCTGGCTGGAATATTCCAGTGGGCCTGTGGTGGAACACATTCCTGGAGGCCATGGAAACTCGGGCCCAGCACTCCAGGCATGCTGAAAGTCCTTATCTACCTGCTTCAGCTGTGGTGGCAAGCTGCTCTATGGAGGGGCTTGCTCTGCACAATGCTGTCTTGGTTGTTGCAGGCTGTGATGAATGGTTACTGTACTCTTAACACCATGGAGGTAATGCCCCTTTAAGACCGGGTTTGGAACCCTGGGGGACTCCGCCTCCGGCTCCGCCCACCAGGGAGCCGTATCTAAGGTGACGCCCTGTAGGCGGCACTCAATCAGCACACGTCTCTGTAGCTGGCTCGTTCTCTGCTTATTAAAGCCTTCATTTACCATTCCACACTCTCGTGTCGTTATTGATGGTACTACGCAGGCGTTTGTGAAAATTTAAAAAGGTGGAGATAAGGCTTCTCAAAATGGAGGTGGCCTCTCTATGCTCTCTCTCTCTCTCTCCCCATCTAAACTGTCTTTCAACCTCCTCTAGTGCTCTGACGGGCCAGCTTGGGGAAAATCACTGCCGAAATGAGTGTTTCCCATGCAGCACAGGGTTATGACCCCCATTTGAGCCTGACTATCCTGACCCCAAACCGCGAATCCCTAGCCCATGTTCCTGCCGATGCTGGCCGGGGTTGTATGGAGTGGACCTCAAGCTCAAGTCATGTACCCTTCCTGTTTGGCTCACTCACCCTCTGACCCATGGGTCGGAATGCTCACCCTGCAGTACAAGTGAGCGGCTGTGAGAACCCCACCCCCGCCCCGAACGAAATTGTGCAGTATTTGCAAACATTACTATTTCACAATTTGAATAGGGTCTTAAGATATTTTCCACGGACTTTAAAAGCAATCGCGCTGTGCCTTATGGATTCTGACAAATAAAATCATATGGATTGAAGACAGCTTATTCTCATCTATCTGTCTGGCAATGAGATCAATTAATAATGGTGGAAAGGTCATTTCTTGAAACAAACGTTTTCTTCCCTTGGGAAATGTAACTTGATATTAACGGATTATCCAGCGTGCGTGTGTAATGTATATTGACTAAAATTGCTGGTTTCGATTTCTCCGCGTCTTGGAGTTTACAACCTCAGCTGCCCTGCCTGGAGTGAGCTCCGTGCAGCACAGACGTGCGACTCTGTATTTTGATGTCGACCTATCATCAGGCACTCCGCAGCCAACGGCCAGCGAGCTGAGTGAGGGACGGCGAGGCAGAGCTCAGTCACGGAGGTGGGTTCTGAGGAGGGCCTGCAAGCAGCGAAGCCAGGTCGGGAGGGAGGGAAATGGGTCGAGAGGGAGGGAATCCGAGAGCTTGCCATCCAGGCCTCTGACAAGCCACCGGTGGTGGGAGAAAGTCGGAGAGGCGCAGTGGAGCTGGGAGAAACGAGAGTGATGAGAGGCCCTGAAGGTTATGGAATTATGAGCCGCAGAAAGCTCTAAAGACAAGTTGAGGTCAACGGCTTCAATACCAAATTGGGGCGAGGGAAAATGTTGATGGCTCGATCAATATTTATCTTGGAAAAGCGAGACAGCTGTTCAGGAGTAGGTATTGGATAGACTTACTTGTTGTGCTTCAGGACACGGGAAGAAAGTGCCAACTCCACACAGACACTCACCCAAGGTTGGCATTGATCCCGGGATCCTGCCGCTGTGAGGCAGCAGTGTTAACCACCGGGCCGCCATGCTGCCCCAGATGAACTAGGAATGATTGTCTTAAAAAACGCCCACAAGGGGGCTTTTTTACGGAGTGCCATGGGATGGTCCATTTAAGAAGTGCTTTCGGCTTGTCATATGGCTTCAGTGATGTCATTGTGTGGGTAGAGCTGGGCTGTGGCTCTGAGAGTTTTTACTTTCACTTTGAGTTTTGGACTGGCTTGAACTGCACAGGTTGAAAGAAGTGTTTATCTCTATCTTCGTTTTAAAAGCTGTTCCAGGCTGCTTGGTAACTGAAAAGAGATAATTGCTTTCTGCAAGGAATTCAAACCTGCTGCTTGGAAAGGGGAACAGAGTATCACAAACAAGTCCTATACCAGTGAGAGTGCCATGTGCTGGGCCACACCGTTGAAAAGGAGTTTACTTGGATTTTGTTGTTGAATTGGAACAGTTAAGGGAGAATTCATTCAGGGTTATACATGGATCACTGTAGCCATGTGGGGATTTTGTGTTTATAATTGATAAAAGTTCTTGCTGTGTGTGTTTATACAAATGTTAACTAAATTCTTAGAATAAAGCTTATTTTTTTGACTAAAAGCACCAAAGAAGTCCATTGGATAACACCTGAAAGGCAGGCTCTTGTGCTCATCCCAGCCACATTCAACAAACAGTTATATGTCAGATGAACTCCATGATATACTTTGGAGTTTTCTAAACCCTGACCCATAACAGGAGTGACGGGAGAACCTACCTGAGTCAGCTCCAAGCCCGATCATTGCCCTTTTCGCTACACATGCCAGTAGGTGGTCTCCAAATAGATCACCACTCTCACCACCCAAGGACCGAGGTTACTTCTCTAACTTCAGGTGGGAAAGCGGCTGTGGTGGCTGCGGGATTATGATCACATGGAGATCCGGAGCACCTCTTTTCCCTGGTGGGATGTTCGGTGCCTGAGGGACTGTCATATACCCTCCTTGTTTGGTGCACTCACACCTTGCCTATCTCAGTTCCTGGAGGCACACCAGATTGAGAGAATAGTTCCTTTGTATGAAATATGCATGCGTTTATTCAATCTTATGGTCGGAGCCATTTATATTAAGGTCAATTCAGTCCCATAATTAATTTCTGTACTTAAGAGTCAGAGAGTCGCACAGCGCAGAAAAGACTCTTCGGCCAATCGTGTCTGCACCGGTCAAAACAACCACCGAACTCACAGCTCCAGGGTCCCAGGTTCGATTCCCGGCTTGGGTCACTGTCTGTGCGGAGTCTGCACGTTTTCCCTGTGTCTGCGTGGGTTTCCTCCGGGTGCTCCGGTTTCCTCCCACAGTCCAAAGACGTGCAGGTTAGGTGGATTGGCCATGATAAATTGCCCTTAGTGTCCAAAATGGCCCTTAGTGTTGGGTGGGGTTACTGGGTTACGGGGATAGGGTGGAGGCGTTGACCTTGGGTAGGGTGCTCTTTCCAAGAGCCGGTGCAGACTCGATGGGCCGAATGGCCTCCTTCCGCACTGTAAATTCTATGATAACCTATGAAACTATTCTAATCCCATTTTCCAGCACTTGGCCCATAGCCTTGTATGCCTTGGCATCGCCGAGTGCTCATCTAAATACTTCTTAAATGTAATGAGGGTCTCTCTCTGCCTCCACCACCCTCTCAGGCAGCGAGTTCCAGACTCCCAACACCCACATCCCCTCTCAGCCTTACTTCAGTCACAAGGATTGGATAAGATGTCTTGAATATGAAATGTTCTTGAGGTGAGGGCAACGCTGACTATATTTCTTGTCTGCCTGCGGTTGTCCAAAGGCATTAGGTATCAGCCACATTGTATGGGACTGGGGACACAGGCTGATGCGCAAGGATGATGGCAGATCTGACAGGAAAGATTGGACAGGCTGGGACTCCCTCCGCTCTGGAAAAGCGAGGCCAAGGGGTGACTTGATGGCGTCCCTGAGTATTTTGAAAGGTCTGATAGGGCAGCCATTGAGAAGTGGGGGTCGGGTGGGCGGATTTACAAACCCAGGACAATAAAATCCAGTGAGGAATCCGGGGGAACCTTCTTCACCTGCTGAGTGGCTGGAGTACGGAACACATTACCGAAAGGAGTGTTTGAGAAAATAGATATAAAGGTGAGGGAGGGAGGAAGAGGAGGTGTGCTGATCAATTGAGACGGAAAGCAGTGGGAGGGGGCTCAGGTGGATCATGAAGACCGGTATCGGCTAATTGGGCTGATAGCTGATTGCCCATGTTTTGAATTCTATGTAGGCCGCACCAGGCACTTGAGCAGGCTTTCCTCACTGAAGGACTCTCAGGAACCAGTTTCCCCTTTCAAACAATCGGGCAGTCACTTTACGGCAGGCCACAAACGATCAGCTTGTCACGGTGAGATTGAAGGTGTGAGCTCCAGCTCTACAACCATTAGAGGACGGAACCTTCATCGATGGAATTGATTTTCCAGTTTTCTTATCGATGCCGCACCCGGGGTGGGAATAATTTATGCGCCGGACTTCAATGTTCCCTGCGCATTAGCTGAGGGCAACCTCTCAATCATTGTGCTCTCCTGGTTCAGAGCAGTTAGACAGGACAATGGAAGCGGTGGCTATCAAGAATCTTAATGATCGAGTCAGGCTGGTTACACACAGCAACAGAGCATTAAGTTCAAAGGCAGATATAGCCCCCCATCCATTGGTGTACAAATGACCATGTGCTAACGCTGTCTCTCCACCACCCCCCCCCCCACCCATTGTTAAGGCAGTTCCTTGTCCATCCCCCCAATTCCATGTGATATCGCCATCACATTCATCATCACTTTGACCGTTCGTGCACGTGTATGGGTGTTCTTCCATTTCGTCTCTCCCTAACCTAGCCAGACCAATGAAAGGTGGGGGTTTGGTGAGGGTGGGGGAGGGGTGGAGGGGAGGATGGTATGAATACCTGGGAATACAAACATGCCAAAAATCAGTTTGGGATTATAGTGCCATCACCACTCTGAGAATTCCCCTGTGGTACATTTCCATCTTTGCCGCAGAGTGCCCTGTCCAGCGAGTTTAACCGGGTTTCACCGAGAACGACGCTGGTATCAAATTGGACTCTGCTTGAACTCGAGGCCTCGGCTATGAAACCCCCTCCACCCCTGTTGGGGTGGGGAGGGGGGGGCCTGGGGACCCCCTTAAAGTGAGTTGGGGGAGTCAGCGGTCACGTCAGGGGCTCCAGAGATCGGGACGCCATTTAAAAATGGCACCCCGATCTCTCACTGGACTGAGGAGATCCGGTGATCAAAGCTCCTCACTGCACAAAACGGGGCTATGTGCGGCCTCGGCTGCATGTTCCCCGCTAAGGCCCCATATTTAACCCGAGCGATGATAGATAGCGTTGTGTATCTCAGCGCTGCGAGTGCCAGGAAACTTGTAGCTGAACACGCTCGCTATTCCCATTTAGTTAAATCCTGCCTGTTGTACCCTCAATAACGACGCTTAGAGAGTAAACGGTAAAGAAGGCTTTAATAAGCTAAGAACTAGCTAGCCTGGTGACGAGACGGGTGCTTACTGGGTGCCGCCCACAAGGTGGCCCCTTATATACGGCACCTAGGTGGGCGGAGCTGGAGGTGGAGTCTCCCAGGGTTCCAAGCCCGGTCTTAAAGGGGACATCATCTAATATGATGATAAGTGTACAGTAATACAGTAACCGTTCATCACACTGCCCATTGTCTCTCAATAACTACTCCACAGGAAACCCTCTTAATATAAACAAAAATCCATTAACCCAAATGTTTTATGATGCTTTAATCGCACCTCTGGGTCCAAAGGCCTAGCTGTCTTGCAAACCAGGATTTTTAAGAACGCTACTGCAGCAGTCAGACACACTAACCCAGCCTTTTATCCCTTCCTGCACCTGATACATATACAATGTGTCTGAAATCCCTACATTCATTACAGGTGGAACAATTGGGTGATCAAATGCTTAAAAGGTGCCAGAGGGATTGGAGAAGAGGCTAAACTGTGATTGTATCAAAGGAACTTGAGTATCTGAATTGCTATTTCGGGCAGCCAGCACAGAAACAATGGGCCCAATGGCCACCTTCCGTGCTGTAATGATTCGATGAATTAGGCTTATCTGATAAGGAAGGCTGCGCAGGGTTACAGGGAGAGGATGGGTGAATAGGAGTAGGTGGAGTGCTCATTCGGAGATCTGGTGCACACATGACGTGCTGAATGGCCTTTTGCGGTTTCATGATCAGGCTAACAACATAACCAATGATGGTCTAGGCAGGGCGGTGTTGGAGACTATAACCTGGCATTGTAGTGTTGTTGAGTATTGTGTTGCCATGTGGGAGCCAAGTTATAAAACTTAAAAATCTCTCCACCTTATCTCTTATTGGCGTGAAAACCGCTTGGGCCTGGGGAATGAACTCTTGCTTTGTAATACTCCGGAGCTGTAATAATCCGGAGCCGTGAACCGCAGGTGCACAAAGTGTAAAAAGCATCTCGTTGCAGACCAAATCCTAATCCTCTTCTTCACTAAAATGTCCCATCGAGTCTGGCCTACACAATTTCGAGATAAATTTAGTGGAAAATCACATTTTAATTACATCATTTAGATCAATAAACATTCATGTTTAAATTTACAAGATTATATTAGTGTTAATTGCACAAAACTGAAGAACATTATCAAAACTGCACAAGTTTAAAAATAACTCCAGTATCATTTTCCGACTAATTAAACACAATTCTAATGAAAAGTAGAACTATATCTGGTTGTGTGAACCATGTACTAACGCTAACCGAGGCACAGTTGTAGAAATGCCTGCAAAGTTTCATAGGCTGCTCTCCCCTTTGAGAGCTGACCGGTGGTGATTTAGCCTGAGGGTCACCACATCTCAGACGAGGGGCAAGGTTAAGATGAACAACCACGAATAACTTCAGGTGTACGGGAATTGAACCCGCGCTGTTGGCGTCGCTCCGCAGCCGTCCAGCCAACTGAGCTAACCGATCCCCATAGTTGTATACAAAAGTCTTGAATACTTCCTGGAGACAACATCGAGAACTATGAACACGTGGGGTACACGGAAAAGGCAGGGGAACGGCACCAAGTCATGATGCTCGTTTGGAGAGCCGGTGTGTCGTCACAGTTCTGTGGTGTGGTTTTCCCCGAGGGTAAAAGGAGGTGAAATCGGAAGGGAAAAGGGGAGTAGGTGGTGAAGGATACAAGAAAGTGGTCAGGGTTGGCCTTGTCGGTGATTGTATCAAAGGGAGCAGGGAGGCCGCAGGAGTTGGCAAGCTCAGGGCCTTAGTCATGACTTTCAGTCGGAGAGTTGTTACGAATGGTGAAGTTCAGGGAGGAGAGTGAATTCAGGAGGAGAGAATTAAGGCAAGGGGAACTAAGATGGGGAGTGAAGTTGCCGAGCCTGAGGAGTCATTCAGTGTAGATATAATTGATAGTGAATATCTGGAGTGAAAGGTGGAGAACATGAATCTCTGGCAGAGGGTACAGAGAAAATGCAGGATGAATAATTCATGCCTGGGAGTGATACACGGAGAACAATGGAAGACCAAGAGAGATTAATTGATGGAACGTCATGGACATCTTGGAGTGATTATGGAGAATAATGAATGACTCAAGGTGGGAAAAGCATAATGATTACTTAGGTGAGATTACATCGAATAATTAATGTCACAAAGTGATTACATAGCGATTAATTTACAATGCATTGTCTAACTAAGAGCTTCAAGTTATCTTGGAAATTGCAAGACATAGTCTTCTGTTATATTTGTTAGGTTTAACGTTGGGCAGAATTTTTCAGCACCCCCTCCCCCCACTTTCTCTCCGCTCCTCCCCCAACCCATGCGGCGGGTACCCCCACAGGGGGGCAACAAGCCTTTGAAATCTCCGTTCACATTGACGGGACTGGTAGATCCCGGTGGTATGAGGTGCTGGAAATATCCGGCCATGGATCGGGATCTACGCAGCAAAGGGACGGCCATATATTAACATAATGCAACCGTATATTGGTGCTTGAATCAAACAAAATGATCAAATATGGGATTCCTTTCCCCACATTTCTCACTTGGCGAGTTTCTACTCTTTGCTGAGCTGGAGGTAGCTTGGAGGGACAACTAGGAAGAGGAATAACCCACTTAGCACATCAAGCCAATTAATAATAATAATCTTTATCGTCACAAGTAGGCTGACATTAACACTGCAATGAAGTTACAGAGAAAAGCCCCGAGTCGCCATACTCCGGTGCCTGTTCGGGTACATGGAGAGAGAATTCAGAATGTCCAATTCACCTAACAGCACGGGCAGTATTCTCCGAACCCCCGCCGGGTCGGAGCATCGGCGGGGGGCAGCGTGAATCGCGCCCCGCCGCTCTGACGCCGGCTGTCGAATTCTCCGGCGCCGGTTTTTGTGCGGGGGCGGGGATCGCGCCGCGCCGGTCGGGGGCCGTTGCCAGCGGCCCACCCGGCGATTCGCCCGGCCCCCATGGGCTGAGCGGCCGCCCGCTTTCGGCCAGTCCCGCCGGCGTGGATTAGACATGGTCCGTACCGGCGGGACCTGGCTTTGAGGACGGCTTGCAGAGTCCTCAGGGGGACACGGGGGGATCCAGCATTTGGGGGGGGGGGGCATGGTGGCCTGGCCTGCGATCGGGGCCCAGCGATCTGCGGGCAGGCCTGTGCCATGGGGGCACTCTTTCCCTCCGCGCCTCTGTAAGGCTCCGCGATGGCCGGCGAGGAGAAGAGACCCCCTTGCGCATGCGTAGGAAACACGGCAGCGGTTCTGCGCATGCACACCTTACGGGCGGCCCGACGCCGGAGTGGTTCACGCCACCCCCCACCCCCATCCCCTGGCTTAAGCACGTGGTGTAAAATGAAGAATGCATCACAGGGGGAAAAAACCAACACCTCAGGTAGAAGACGGACACCCAGATTTAATTTGGGTCTTATGGGCATGATACCCTGTAGGCGCTCCCCAAGATTGTCTGCAAGTATGAAGCCCTGGGGTTGGCTTGGTGTGTGTGGGGGTGGTGAGGGGGTGGTGGGGTGGTGAGTGGGAGGGGGTGGGCAAGTGTGGGGTGTTGGGGGGGGGGGGCAAGTGTGTGTGTGGGGGGGGGGGGGTGAGCTGAGGAAAGGAGGCATTCAGAAATAAAGTGTCAAAAACCTCATTTAAAAAAAAGTCAATTGAATAATCTGTTCGAGCTGCTGCGGTTCATTTTCCAAGACATTACCATGACAGTATTCTGCAACGTAAATTCTTGTCTGTCATTTCCCCTGATTAGCTGGCCCACTGGGTCTGTAATACTCCTGCTGACCAGCTGCAGTCGAGTAGTTATTTGAAGTTTAGTGAAAGCGCGGACAAAATGATTCCAGTAATAGGCTCGGTTTTACTTACTGCCAAAGTGGTCTCCAGTGAACCACATCGAACCTCTCACGGAGCTAATCAGCCATCTATCGCCGTGGCAGAGGGTTGGGTTTTTTGGCGGGGTTGATAATTCAGGTTTCTGGAGCCAGAAGGAATCAAGGGAAAGCTACAAATCCTTGAAAGAGAAAAAAAATGATGAAAGCATAGCCAGGTTACGGAGGCGGACAGATCGTCATGGTGATTAATGGTGGACACTCAGCCACCCTGCAGACTTTTAAACTCAACCACGGAAAACCTCAGTGCTCCGAATCTCACCATTCATTGCGTGACCTCTCCTGAGGGGGCACAGTTTCAACAAATAACGGGTCTCCCCATTGGAATTGAAGACGAGCAGCGATTGTTTCCCCGAGGGAGTTGGGTGCGTGGGTTACAGAA
This sequence comes from Scyliorhinus torazame, assembly GCF_047496885.1. NCBI lineage: Eukaryota > Metazoa > Chordata > Chondrichthyes > Carcharhiniformes > Scyliorhinidae > Scyliorhinus > Scyliorhinus torazame. The sequence goes on from NC_092708.1 coordinate 384,488,188, forward strand.
AGGGAAGCGGCGTTAAGGCCGAAATCAGATCAACTGTGATCTTTTTTCAATGGTGGAATCAGCCTGATGGGCCAAATGGCCTTCTCCAGCTGCTATTCCTCATGATCTTCTGACGTTAGTCCCATGTCGGGACTAAAAGACTCTGTGTTGGTTCCGGCCCAGCTGGTAACTCTCCCAATCAGCAGGCTGCCAGCTCAAGACGCTAACTCACCTCTTGCACGCTCAGTTCAACCTGATGTTCCAGGGATGCATTTGTTGGCGATGCCATTCTGAAATGAAATGAAAATCGGTTATTGTCACAAGTAGGCTTCAAATGAAGTTACTGTGGAAAGCCCCTAGTCGCCACATTCTGGCGCCTGTTCAGGGAGGCTGGTTCGGGAATTGAACCGTGCTGCTGGCCTGCCTTAAAAGCCAGGGGCTGTTTAGCACAGGGCTAAATCGCTGGCTTTGGAAGCAGACCAAGGCAGGCCAGCAGCACGGTTCGATTCCCGTAACAGCCTCCCCGAACAGGCGCCGGAATGTGGCGACTAGGGGCTTTTCACAGTAACTTCATTTGAAGTCAGCTTGTGACAATAAGCCATTATTTAGCCCAGCCCCTACTTGCCATCAGTTGGCCGGAATGTGTACGTATCTGCCTGGTTCAAGTAGTGTAGGTGCAAGGGGCTGTTTAGGCAAGGGACTGTTCAGCACAGAGCTAAATCGCTGGCTTTGAAAGCAACCAGCAGCACGGTTCAATTCCCATAACAGCCTCCCCGAACAGGCGCCGGAATGTGGCGACTAGGGGCTTTTCACAGTAACTTCATTTGAAGCCTATTTGTGACAATAAGCAATTTTCATTCATTCATTTCATTTTTCAACTCACGTTGTCTAAGGGGCCTCAGCGGCAACGCGCGGTCGAGGCTGCACATAGCCCCGTTTGGTACACCGGGGAGCTCTGCTCACCTCCATGGCCCCTGAACCAACTTCTGACCCAGCCAGAAAGCACCATCCCCTACCCCACCCCCCTCACAACACCCACGCAGGGCACCCCTGGCCCAATCGCACACACACAAAGAATGCCAGTGTGGCACCTTGGCAGTGCCCCTGTCAGCGTGCAGTGCCACTTGGGCACCTTGGCAATGCCAGTGTGCCAGGCTGGCACTGACAGGGTGCCCAAGTGGCATCAGTAGAACCAGGGCACCACCCTGCCCAAAGGGCATGCAGCTGGGGGCCTCCGATCCCCTGGGAGACCCCCACGAGTGCCGGTCAGTCTGGTCCCCGGTTTGTGGAGACCAGTGCTGAACAGCGCTGACCAGAGGAATCCCAGAGCCTCAGGAATCTGCACATTAAAGTGAGACTTGCTGTCTCGCTCTAATATGCAAACTTGCCAAAAAGCGATCCCGCCCACAATGGGCGGGATTTACATCGCAACGACTCGAGACACCGCGTTGGATCTGGCGAGGTGTTGCGAGCCGGGTAGATCCCGGAGTGGGGTCTCCGACTTCTATCGGCCATGCTTTGCCGCGGTGAGCTGCTTTTTGGGCGCAGCATGCCCATTGGATCGTGCCCAATATGCGTGCAGTGTTGAATGTTACGGTCTTGGGTCAGCTTCGAGAGTGACCAGTGCCTGGGGGCACATTTAAAGAAGGCCTGAAACTTCCCCGTGACACCCTATAAACACCCTTCCACTGCAGGACAAACAAATGAGTTCCCTAAACTCAATCTTCCAGTAGAATCTCTGCTTTACTGATCATTTTACTGAGTTCTATAACTGACTATTCAATCAACTAATGTCTTTCTTATCAGAGCTTAAAGTTCCTGCCCTCTCCCTGAGTCACACTGAACTCTCTCTTCTGTCTGTTCTCTGTGTCACTTGACCACCTTCCCGAGGCAATCACTCAACGTTTAACCCCTTTTCACCCATCACTTTCACTTCAGGGATTCCAAAACCTCATTAAAAATATATGCACACAAACAAACCCAAAAGACCTGACCTTTTTAGCCAGGAGTCTACCCAGACTCCCGGGCACCAATACTCACCAACAACCTAAATGAACCTGAAACCACTTTACCTTTCTTGACTTTCCATACATTCAACTTAAAAATTATATATTGTTCATGACACCTTCATAAACCTCTCCATGCCACTCCTTCATTAAGACACACACGCCTTGAAACTTGTTCTCACTCACCTGTCCTAATATTTCCATATGTGGCTTGGTGTCAAATTAGGTTTGACAACACCCCCGGGAAGAGCTTTTGGACATTTTACTTTGTTAAGGAGGCTCTATAAATGCAAGTTGTTGTTGTGATAGAGGGTGCCCCAGTTTTAACCCACAAGGTAAGGTAAAGTCACCATAGTCCCAGATGACCACAGGCTGCTTTCCCCTTTGGGAGTGAGGGGGAGGAAGAGCTCACTGGTGGTGATATATACGGGCTGGTTTAGCACAGTGGGCTAGACAGCTGGCTTGTAATGCAGAATAATACCACCAGCGCGGGTTCAATTCCAGTACCGGCCTCCCCAAACAGGCGCCGGAATGTGGCAACTAGGGGCTTTTCACAATAACTTCATTGAAGCCTACTTGTGACAATAAGTGATTATCATTATTATTATTATTTAACCCGAGGACCACCACATCTCAGACGAAGGGCAAGGTTGAGAAGGCCATTAACAGACTAGCTCTGCTGTCGGATACAAACAGCCCTGCTGGGAGGGGGAAGTAGTGGGAAGTGTTTTCAGTTTAGAGTTGGATTGTTTCACAGTGGGAGGCACAAGTCAGTGGCCTGAGCGGGAAACTACTTGGCATTCTTGTCAATCTGTCCTGATGAGTGCAAGATGAAAAACTTTGACAGCATGTGCCTTTTTTCAGAAATAGTCAAGTTCTGCGCCACTGAGCGACTATTTGTATACCTGATACAGAGGTATAGCAAAGACTAAATGTGGGAAACCCCTTTGAAATTTGGCATTCTTGCATCTGTCCTGATGAGTGCAAGACAAATAGCTTCAACAGCATGTATCTTTTTTCAGCAATGCTCAATTCTGTACTACTGAGTGAAAATTTAGGAGAAATTTAATCCCCCTGAGAGTGGGGAAGGATTGAGGCAAATAATATAGACGCGTTTAAGGGAAATCTAGATAAAGACATGAGGGAGAAAGGGATCGAAGGATATGCTAAATAAACAAGTAAGATAAAGAGGGGAAGGGGGGGTGGGATGCTCATGTGGAGCACAAACACTGACATGGACTACTTGGGTTGAATGGCTTTCTTCTGTGTTTAAATTCCACATAATTTATGTGACTATGATTTGTGTTTTCTGGTCCATAGAAGGCAGACAATCGGTCGACATTTGATATCAAATTGAGGGATACCGTGGGATATTATTGAAAAGTGAAATATGGGGGAAAGTCTTCAGTTAGTCTCATGGGTTTCAAGGGAATGATTATTAGTTGAATGCTGTGATGGGTCGACCGTCTGCTTCCTCCAATGGCAACCCAAGCAGTGGAGATGAATATTGACTCTGCGGGTCAGCAGCTCAAACTGTTTGTCTCCCCAGTGGTCGTGAAGTGGGTCTGAATTGGTTTTTTTAAAAATGTGTTCGTGGAATGTATGAATCATCACTGGCAGAAATGACATTTATTTCCCATCCTTAATTGCCATTGGGAAGATAGTGAGCCGTCCTTGAATGGCTGCAGCCATTCAATAGTGTAGGTGCACCCACGTGCTGTTAGAGAGAGAGTTCCAGGATTTTGACGCAGCGACAGTGAAGAAAAAGCGATGCATTTCCAAGTCAGGGTGCTGTGTGACTTGGAGGGGAACCTGCAGGTGGTGGTTTTCCCAAGCATCTGCTGGCCTTGTCCTTCCATGTGGTAGAGGTCACGGGTTTGGATGCTCCAGGCTTGTAAAGCTGCCGTGCTATGCTGACCTGTCACAACCACAAACACATCACCAGTGTGTTTCAGTGACATCTTAAGCTGTTCGAGTCAGCACCTTATGGGCAGTAAGAACCAATTCATTTAGCACGGTTGATGCCTTTTATTCAACATTATATGTGCGTCATTGTAAAGCTGTAACCGGCAGTAACTTTCCGGTCGATTATAAGAAGCCACAAAAACAGACCAAATGACAATTCTGCCAGCTTGGGCTGAGCGACCATTAACAATTCATTTGCGTAATCTAAACCTAACTCAGGGTCACATGAGATGAAGAGTGTTGGTGGTTTTGGTCTGGTCCCCTGACTCTCAATTGACAGGAGTCCACTGTTCAAAAGCCATCTAACTTGGCAGCTCGTTTGGAGGTGAATGAAAGCTGATAGCAGTGGGTAGAACTTGGGAGAAGTCAACCAAGGTCGAGGCTAAAATCTCCGTGGTTCATTCCTACCGTGTATCAAGAACTCTGATAGTAGCAGCACTACGGTGGGTCGGAGGTAACGTATTTTGTGTGATTTGCCCGTCACCCGTCTGCATTGCCGTTGCCAGTTAATGTAGCAAAATTACAACAGGAACTCCACCAGAACTTCTATCATGAACAAATTGATGCCAAGCCACTAACATAGATATTAGGGTAGGTGACCAAAACCTTGATCAAACATGGAATCAGGAATGTCTTAAAGGAGGGGAGAGAGAGGCAGAGAGATTTATAGAGTCACAGAGTTTTTCAGCTCAAAAAGAGGCCCTTCGGCCCACTGTGTCTGTGACGGCAGGGAGGGAGTTTCAGAGTTCAGGCCCAAGCAGCCGTGCTTCATGGCGGAGGCCGCTCGCGGACCCGGCCCGCGAAACAGTACCCCCTTTGGCCGGCTCGCGCGCCCGGACCCCCCCCCCCCCCCGCCCCCACAGTGCCCGAGAAATGTCCCCCTCTGCCCGTGGATCAGCCCTCCCCCGACTGAGTCCGCAGCCGCCACGGCGAGTTCCCGACGGGATGAGACCACCCGCGACCGACGCCATTGGGAACTCAGCCAGTCGGGGGCAGAGCATCGGTGGGGGGGGGGGGGGGGGCGGGCCTCAAGCAACGTCCCGAGGCCCTCGATACCTGGCGCGGCCTTCTCCTAGAGTACTCCGTTTTGGAGGGAGGCGAAGCATCGCGAAAGCGGCGCCGCCCCCGATTTGGTCGGGAACTCGGATTCTCCGGCCGGTCGCCGAACGCGATTTTGGCGTCAGTGACTGGAGAATCCAGTCCGTTGTGTATTGTATCCCAGAGCACTGCAGAGGTGGCGCTAGTTTCTAAGTGTGCAGCAGGTTTATTTACAGAATTATCTCTGCAAACACAAAATGTCTGCACTCCTGCTTCCGGCTCAACTTCCAGTAACTTCTGTCAGCTCTGTTTCCTTTAGCTCGGAGTCAATATGCAGGCTCAACCAATCAAGCACCGCGAACATAGATCTGTTACCAACAGACTCACATAATCAAACACAGGACAATTGAACAGTTGAACATTCCATACCGTGCTCCCGATCTCTAAGTGGTTCAAGCTGGAAATGTCACAACAGTGGATGGCGGGTCAGAACACGATTAGCATTAGATGCGAGCCCTCATTCCATTGTAGAATACAGGTGGTAAAGCCATTTAATTCTCTTGAAAGAGGCTCACCTATATCATATGATAGATGAGACGGTGAAAATCTCCAGGGATTTCAGATCTCCCTTGGATGCAGGCAGGCTTGTTTAATAATCTATTTGTTAAAAAGAATGGGGGAATCAAACTTTTCCCCCAAAATTAAAATTAGCAATGAAATTCCTAATCGGAGCATCAACACTAAATGTTGATTTTTTTCTATTTATTCATTCATGTGATGTGGGCGTCTCTGGATTTGCCGGCATTTATTGCCCATCCCTAATTGCCTGCAAGGAGGTGGTGGTGAGCTGTCTTCTTGAACCACTATAGCCCCTGTGGTGTAGGTACACCCATATTGCTGTTAGGGAGGGAGTTCCAAGATTTTAACCCAGCGACAGTGAAGGAACGACGATATATTTCCAAGCCAGGATGGTTTGTTGTTTGGAGGGGAATCTCCAGGTTGGGGGGGGGGGGGGGGTTCCCAGGTATCTGCTGCTCTTGACCTTCTAAATGGTAGTGATCGTGAGTTTGGAAGGTGTTGTCGAAGGAACCTTGGTGAGTTGTTGCAGTGCACCTTGTAGATGGTACACATGGATGCCACTGCGCATCGGTGGTGGAGGGTTTGAATGTTTGTCGATGGTGGAGCAATCAAGCGGACTGCTTTGTCCTGGATAGTGTCGAGCTTCTTGAGTGTTGTTGGAGCTGCACTCATCCAGGCAAGTGGAGAGTATTCCATTACACTCCTGACTTGTGCTTTGTGGACAGGCTTTGGGGAGTCGGAGGAGATGAGTTACTCAATGCAGAATGATAGCCTTTAACTTGCTCTTGTAGCCACAGTATTTATTTGGCTAGTCCAGTTCAGTCTCTGGTCACTCGTGATCCCCAGGATGTTGACTACAACCATGGTTGAAACATCAAGTGAGGAGAGATGTAATGAATCAAAAATGATTGCTTAAGCAAGGTCAAACTTGTGCCCTAACAATCTGGATTGTACAGAGGGAACTGAACTGAAAGTTTAGGACTCTGGGAGAATGAGCTTTGCTATGGGTTTAATTCTGATTCCGCCTCTGTCGGGAAATAAGAATCCGAAAGGGTTGTTGGGATGGTATGATGGAATGAGAGATCAATTTTTAGAGGAGCAATGATCAACGAAATCGAGAAGCACGAGAAAGATTCCGTTTGAGATCGGCTCCAGGAGATGATGGATGAAGTTTCTCCCTCCAGATATAGGAGATGGGACATTGCCAGAAATATTGCCTGCTGACCTCTGGCCCCCAATTGTGTACAGGGGACTTCAGGCCGGCTGAGGTCTTCGAAGAGCAGCGTTTACCTGCCTCACGGCGCCAAGGTCCCAGGTTCGATCCCGGCTCTGGGTCACTGTCCGTGTGGAGTTTGCACATTCTCCCTGTGTTTGTGTGGGTTTCGGCCCCCCACTACCCAAAGATGTTCAGGGTAGGTGGATTGGCCACGCCAAATTGCCCCTTAATTGGAAAAAATTAACTGGGTACTCGAAATTTTAAAAAAATAAAATAGAAGACCAGCCCTTACAACAGCGGCTTGAGATCCTGAGATAGAATCAGAAATAGAGTAGAGTCTTGATTATAATGTTATGGGCCAGGGTTTAGAGAACCCCAAAGTGTATCATGGAGTTGACCTGACCCACAACTTTTACTAGGTTGTGGTATGGGGAGCACACGGCCCACTCTACAGGTGTGGTACAGCAGAAATGGAAAAGTATTTTTTAAAGCAAAACAATGTTTATTCTATGAACTCAAGTTAACCTTTTTAAAACATACAGTGAACATCTTAGCAACCATTAATTCAAATACAACCCCCAAAGAATACAACACTAAGTAATCCTTTAAGCTTTCCTTTTAACATCCATACAACTTAAAACACCTTTTACCAGAAGCACATCAGGTTAAAGTCACTACTGTTATTAGTTTTAAATCACCAGGATCGATTTACAGTCTTTAGATTACAGAGAGAAATTCATACACCTTCTGGCTGTGACTGCAGCTATCCAGCTCCAACACTGAAAACGAAATTAAAACACGCCCTGCAGCAAACAGCCTAAAACAAAAGTAAAAAGCTGACCGACAGCCCAGCTCCACCCACTCTCTGACACCGCTGCAGTAGTAAACACCCATTTCTTACAGGTACTCTCACATGACGAGAACAAAATGAGGATGAAGAGGGGGGTTAAAACCTTTGGCATATTTGGACTGTGGGACGGCAGAGATAATGGGTCTCATTGGGGAGACCTCGGGCATCTTTTAACATCCCAGGAGCAAAAACCAGTTCAAAATGTTCAACTCCCATTAAAACCAGTAATACTGACACCGGTAACGCTGGAATTCTATTTTAAGGTGTTCAAGACCAGCTCAGACAGGAATTATTGATGATACCCTTCAAATCCAAGTCTGGGCAATTGGCAGCAGGTCATCGGAAAGGCAGCTTTCTGGACCCAGACAATGTTGGAGGCATGCGTCATGAGCAGGAGGAGTATCTGGCCCCTGATGGTAGCAGGATCAATACTGCCTTCCATCCACAATTAGGAAGTTACCTTATGGGCAATCTAATATTCTTATTTAAACCCTGGAGGTTCTAAATGCTCAAATTCCCAGTAATTACTACCATTTAAAGGATGTGTGTTGAAGGCTTCCTCTCAGTCTCGATAATTGGTATCAATATTCAACACTAATTTGTGTGGAGATTGTCTGGTAATTGTTGACTGGTCAATACGGCAGCGTACATAGCCTAACATCTTGGTCATAATGACAGGCAGGGGTGGGGGAGGTGCCAGTTATCCTTCTTGAGCTCGGGTCGACAAATCTCTCGACTAAATTCTGATTGGCAAGGGGAAGCCAAAACGTGGTAGGCAGCCAGCAGTTCGTCTGAATTTCACTTAATCACTGGTCAATTTTCATTTCCCCGTGGCCAATCCCGCCAGATTCTCATCGGGGAAAGACAATGCTAATTTCATTTTGCAATCTAGCTATTACATCAACTCGGTTTATCAGACCTTCGCTGCCGACTGATTAGATCAGGGATACAAACATTTTCCAAATGCATTTACCGTACATTCCTCTCAAGAGTGAATCAGATGTGACCGGGAAGGAGTCGCTCCTTCAATCTTCTTGCGCAGGTCATATTTCAGCGATGCACCAAGTCTGTTATTAACAGTTGCTTGAATATTGCTGCAGAGACAGACATGTTTCCCAAGCTTTTCGTCTGGCACATTGTTTGAATTAACCGGTAGCTCGGGGAACCCAGAGTTCCCCACCACTTTCTCCATGGTGTTGCGAGGTGTTGGGTTGTAAACGAGAGGGGATCTGGCATCCTCAGCTTTCAGGGACAGTCACCACTGGTTAGCACTGCTGCCTCACAGCGCCAGGGACTTGGGTTCAGTTCCCACCTCGGGTGACTGTCCGTGTGGAGTTTGCACTTTCTCCCTGTGTCGCCGTGGGTTTCCTCCGGGTGCTCCGGTTTCCTCCCACCGTCCAAATATGTGCAGGTTAGGTGGATTGGCCGTGATAAATTGCTCCTTAAGATGAGGTCACAGCGCGGGAGGTGGCTTTTCAAAGGGTCGGTGCAGACTCGATGGGCCGAATGGCCTCTTTCAATGGCGCCATTCTATGATAAAACAATCCGAAACCGGCAAATTGTTCCTCTAGCTCAAGAATGGCAAGGCCAGTTGTAACCGTGCGATAATGAAAGGTGATTAAACTAGAGAGGGTACGGGGAGATTTACGAGAATGTTGCCTAGACTGGAGATTTTTATGTCATGAGAAAAGGATGGGTGGGCTGGGGTTGACTTCTATGGCACAGAGGAGGCGGGATGGAGGCCCAGTTGAAGTGTATAAAATTATGAGGGATCTAGATGGTGTGGCAAGTAAAGCCCCGATTGAGGGTTCAATAACCTAGGTGCGTAGATTGGTGGTTTATAGGGCATTTGATTGGATTGGATTGGATTGGATTTGTTTATTGTCACGTGTACCGAGGTACAGTGAAAAGTATTTTTCTGCGAGCAGCTTAACAGATCATTAAGTACGTGAAATGAAAAGGAAATAAAAGAAAATACATAATAGGGCAACACAACATATACAATGTAACTACATAAGGGGAATTTCTTTCAGCCAGAGGATGGTGAGGGTCTACAACTCATTTCCTGAAAGGGTGGTAGAGTTAGAGACCCCCATAACGTTTGAAAAGTACTTGGATATGTTCTTGATGTCCCATTACCTACAAGGCTACGGATCAAGAGATGGAAAGCGGGATGAGGCTGGGTGGATCCTTGGTGGCTGGCATGAGCACAGTGGGCTGAATGGCCTCCTGCACTGTACATTTCTATGATGATCCCATCAATAATTTTTAAAAGTGTTGAAAGAATGAGTCTTGGCCAACATTCCTCTCTCTGCCAACAATTTTCAGACTGTCGGGTGCTGGATAGCTGGAGTTGGAAAATAGAAACAAATCACTGGTCTTGATCTTGGGCGGCTGGGGGTGGGGGTGGGGGGCAAGGGGGAGGGAAGCCTCCATAGGAATCCACCTTTTGACAGGGGGCGCCATCTCTTCATGAACTGGACACCGCTGGAACTCCCTCTATCCCTCTCAACAATTCCCCCCCAGGCCATCCACAACCCCGCCCCTCCAATTGGCCGACAGGTCTCCAAGACGCGACTTGCTTCCAAGCGAGGAAAGAATTCCCGTCTGCTGCCAATCAATGCCTATTTGAGTGCGAGATGGTAGGGGCGGCACACGCGGCGCAGTGGTTAGCACTGGGTCTGCGGCGCTGAGGACCCGGGTTCGAATCCCGGCCCTGGGTCACTGTCTGTGTGGAGTTTGCACATTCTCCCCGTGTCTGCGTGGGTTTCACCCCCACAACCTAAAGATGTGCTGGTTAGGTAGATTGGCCATGCTGAATTGCCCTTAATTGGAATTTTAAAAAACTGAGATGGCAGGGAGCTATCAGAGTCAGCGGGAATGCGTTCCCTACTGACTATACGTTCGGAAAATTCAGGCCTATGCATTTAAAATCCTGGAGTGAGACTTGAACCCACAACCTGCAGACGTGCAGACCCATAGGTGAGACAGATATGAGCTAAAGCAGTGTCTCAATTGGCAACAGAAAAAGGGCTATATTTGTTAACTGTTTGCAACAGTAAGATCCTGATGGGTCTTGACAGGGTGGATATGGAGAGGATGTTTCCTCTTGTCGCAGAATCTAGAACTTGGGGTCACTGTTTATGAAAAAGGGGTTATTCATTTAAGACAGAGATGGGGTGAGTATTTCTCTCTCTGCGGTTCATGACTCTTCATTAAAAGGCGGTGTGAGCCGAGTCATTGAATATTTTGAAGGCAGGGCTAGATAGATTCTTGATTAATGAGGGGTGAAAGATATCAGGGATAGGCAGGGATGTGCGGTTGTGCTTATAATCATATGAACCATGATCTTACTGAATAACAGAGCTGCTTCAAAGGGTCAAGTGGCCAACCCCTGTTCCTAACTGGTATGCTCATATGTAATAACTATTGTGTGTGGCGACATGGTGGCACAGAGGTTAGCACTGTTGCTTCACAGCTCCAGCGTCCCGGGTTCGATTCCCGCTCGGGTTATTGTCTGTGCAGAGTCTGCACATTCCCCTCGTGTCTGTGCGGGGTTGCTCCAGGTGCTCCGGTATTCTTCCATAAGGTCCCGAAAGACGTGAATGTTAGGTGAATTGGACTCTGAATTCTCTGAATGTATCTCAGGCCCATGCAGAGACGACACTAGCAGGAACTTTATTTTCAGTGCTAAAAAGTCTGCTCCCTGCTTTAGCTTTGATTTCTACCTCTTTGCACAGTTTGTTTACATTTTGCTGAGTCCACACCCAAGTTCTAACCAATCGAGCACAGTGAGCGTCGTAAGTAAACAGACTCACATAAACAATCACAGAACAATTGAACACTGCAATGACAATTTCCATTGACAGTGCGTGGTCAACATCGTAAACCTTCACAAGGCACTTCATGGAGGGAGCACCAGGTAAACATTGACATCAATTCGCATATCAGGGCAAGCAGCCAAAAGCTTGGCATTTGAGGTGGATTTTCAAGGAGTGGGCAAGGAATTAGTGAGGCAGAGAGGTTCAGGGAAGGAATTCCAGAGCCGAGGGCCTGGGCGACTTAAGGCGCTGATGTCAACGTATCACAAACTATGGGCTGGATTCTCTGATTCCCGACGGCGAAATCGCATTCGGCAACGGGGTGGAGAATCCCTGATGATGCCTAAATCTGGGGCGGCGCCGCTGAGATGCCGCCGCACGCCGTATCCACGGCCTCCATATATTGGCTGAGGCCCGCCCTGCGATGCTCTGTCCCCGAATGGCTGAGTTCCCGGCGGGGTGGGTCTCTCATGGTCTCACCCATCTGAAACTCAGTGTAGCGGCTGTGGACTCAGTCCAGGGTCGATCCGCGGGCAGGGGTGGACATATTTGGGGCTAGGGACACTGTGCTGCTGCGATCCGGGACACACAAGCTGGCCGAAGGGGGTGGGGGGGGGGACTATTTTGCCGGCCGGGTCCGCGAGCGCGACCCCTGCAGGCCACCACCCTGCGCATGCGCGGCCACGGACCGCGGACTGGGCTGTATCGGCAGCTGGAGCTGGGAGTGCTACGCTGCCTGGCTGCTAGGCCCTCCCGGAGCAGGGAATCGGTGGCCGTTTTGTGCCAGCTTTCCAGGCATAAAACACCACTGTTTTCATGCCGGCATGGGGACTTCGTCTCCCAAACGGAGAATCCAGCCCCATTTCTCTGGAGGGAAATCTCTCTTCAAAGCTCGGTCCTGCATTTTCAATACTGATAGCTCGCTGTAAAATTAAGAAATCAAGAGTGTCATGGGATTTAAAATAACCATGAACCCAAAAGGCTCAGCTTAATCTGTGGGGCTGGAAATTAAAATCCACCATTCAAGGTATAAACCGGTGAATTCTGGTTGGATGCTGGAGCAGAAACACAAAGCGGGGCTCAATATTGATGTTTGAATGTTCACTGGGCTCTGATTAGCTCCCACTCTCTTGAGACCCAACCAAGATTATGCATTAAAATGTCAAATTTCAAGTGGAAAGAGAATTCTTCCATTACACCGTTCCACTGAAGTAACTCTTGTAACCTTGTCAGAAAATCAAATCGCCGTTTTAGTACATTGTGGTCCTGCATCCCTTCATAAAATACTTTTAAACAATGGCTTTGTTTCAATGCTATCGCTGGAATATATATGGAAAGCTAACAGCTACACCCCAGGGGGGCAGAATTTCACCAACGTTTGTCAATGAGGCTGTAGGATTTACTGAAATTATCTGAGTTGGCTTGAAGAATGCTGAATAATATCCCTGATTGGCTTTGCCTCATCACCCAACACCATCCAATCAGGTGCCAGCTCTTGGGCTTGCGTTCTGCATTGAGTGTATTCATTCTTCAAGGTGCAAATTGGAATTTTGAGGGGAAAAGTTCTGGGAAAATCCACGGGGAACAATATATAAATCACCCAAAAAAAGTAAGTGAAGGGTACGCAGCGGACGTTAAAAATATCCATCAAGAAATGCTGGCAAGTTAAATGCTGACAATAGGTGAGTGATTCTAGTGCTGGGGAATGGCATGCTGCCCTGAGGTACGCCACCCCAGTGTCAGCATCAAGAAGTCCCAGGTCAGTTAGGTCACAGTCAGAAATGGGAAGCAAAACAGGTTCTACCCCAACGCATGACTCACCCTCAGTCTCTGCAAAACCCTTTCTGCTACTGCAGTGTCGCATTTCTTTCATCTCTGAATGAGATTGCACATTTACAACTAATAGGGGAGCAGTTTGAGCCATGGAGCAAGGCTTGCCTTTATATATTGCTTTTAATAAGTGCAAGAGACCCCAAAGCACTTTATGGCCAGTGATGTCCTTTTTTTGTTCAAAACTAAGTTTTGTCCCTGCCGCTTTTGTGATGTAGGCTGAGGGATAAATATTGGCCAGGATACCCTGGCAAGAGTGGCACAGTGGTTAGCACTGCTGCACAGTGGTTAGCACTGCTGCCTCACAGCGCCATGGACCCAGACTGATTCTGACCTCGGGTAACTGTGCGGAGTCTGCACGTTCTCCCCTTGTCTGCGTGGGTTTCCTCCGGGTGCTCTGGTTTCCTCCCACAGTCCAAAGATGTGCAGATTAGGTGCATTGGCCATGATGAAAATTGCTCCTTAGTGTCCAAAGATGTGCCGGTTATGTGAGGTTACGGGGATAGTGAGCCGAGATAGCGGGTTCTTTCAGAGGGTCAGTTCAGGCTCGATGGGCAGAATGGCCTCCTTCTGCACTGTTGGGATTCTCTGGATTCTATGAAATTCCTCTGCACCTCTTCGGATAATGCCATTGTATCTTTTATATGCACCGGAGAGGTTTGTTGTTTCCTCCGGTGCGTACTCGATGGACTCATGCTCACAAGGACAAGGAAACTGAGCGATCAATCTCCAGCAGGCAAAAGACAGAGGAAATATACCGCCCACCCGGCTGAATTTGAACCACTGACGGTGCAGTTTTTCACTGTCACCCTCGTCGTTGATCGGCCAGGCATCAGGAAGAGTTGCGCACGCCATCCGCCTCGCAATGCATCCGCCAGCAAGTGCGCGTTTCTCCCATGGCCAACGTCATTGGCGTATGTGTCCCCATCGGCCAGTGACGCCGCGCGCCCAGCCACTCTTTCTGTCGCACCCTGTCCACCGATGGCCCATTCCCTCACCGACCCATCTCCTGGGAACTCCCCACCCGGTATTCCCGTCTCCAGCCATTACGAGCCATGCCCTCTCTGGAATCCCATTCTGAGGATATTCGCATTATCTCCATGCGACACATTCCGTACAAACCCCAACCTCACCACTCCCCACCCACCCCACGCCCAAGAACCTGATGGCGACTAATCCCTGAAAGTAGGTGATGAATGGTTGCCAGCCCCGGTAGAACCCTTCAACCGAGCACCTAATGGTGTACTTGACGTTCTCCAGGTACAAGAATTCTATTAGGTCACCCCAACCATACTGGGGGGTGGGGGGGCAGTAGGAGACCCCCGCCCCAGCAGAATGCACCTCCGGGCAACCAACGAGGCGAAGGCAAGGGCATCTGCCTTCACTCCCATTTGCAGCCCTCGTAAGTCCCACACCCCAAAAATGGCCATCAGAGGGCAAAGTTCCAGTTCGATATTTAGAATCGCTGACATGGTGCTGAAGAAGGAGACCCAAAAGCTTACCAGTTTGGGGCATTACCAGAATACGTGTGTGTGATTGGTCGGCCCCCTGGAACACCGCTCGCACCTGTCCTCTACCTCCGGAAAAAAAATCACTCATCTTAGCTTTGGTCAGGTGCGCCCGATGCATCACCTTCAGTTGGATCAGACCGAGCCATGCACATGGAGACATAGAGTTCACCCTACGAAGGGCCTCACTCCACACCTCATCTTCCACTATAGGTTCAAACTCCCTCTCCCACTTCGCTTTCACCTCATCCACCGGGCCCGAATCCTCCAACAGAATCAGCCCATAAATATCGGACATGCTACCCTCCTCCACCCCCATCAGCGAAAGGATCCTTTCCAACAGAGACGTCCGGGCCGCCACTGTAAATGTTGGGAAGGCCACCCACACAAAATTCCTTATCCGAAGGTCCCTGAACGAGTTCGACCCCACAAGCCCAAACTTCGTCCAAAATTCCTCCAAGCTGGCAAACCGCCGCTCTATAAACAAATCCTCGAATCCCTCAAGCCCTTTCCCCCCCTATGCACCAAACATGACGTCTCATCTTGATGACTCAAACCAGATGATAGGTGCAAATAGGGGCCATCCTCGATACAGATCCAAGCTTAAAATTGTGCCTGAATTATCTCCATATCCTTAAGGTGGACACGACCATCGGGTTCGAGGAACACCGTGTCGGAGAAATCAGAAGCGAGGCCAATACCAGTGCCCCCGGGCTAGATCCCCTACCCGAACCCGCCTCTACCCACCTCTATCTGTCTCCATATGGAACCCAGCTCACTGCACCACCCCGCCACCCAATAATAACAAAGCAATGCAGGTGAACCTTAACTTCCGCTAATCTATCCTTTTGTACATGAAAGAACAATAGGAAGTTCAGGCTGCTGTCTCAATCACTGGATTTGATATAACAGGCGGTGCAAATGCATGTGTGGAATGTGTGTTCTCTGCAGTTGCAATCATAGAGGTATAGAATCCCGATAGTGCAGAAGGAGGCCATTCGGCCCATCGAGTCTGCACCGACTCTCTGAAAAAAGCAGCCTACCCAAGCCCACTACCCTGCCCCATCCCCTTAACCCCAACTAACCTTTGGACACTAAGAGGCAACTTAGCATGGCCAATCCGCCTAACCTGCACATCTTTGGCCCAAGCTCAAGCTCAACCCTAAAGGTATGAAGCGTTATCCCAGCAACCGGAGAACTCCAGCACTTGGGAATGTTGGAATAATGCAGGCTGAGCCTATTCTCTTCCAAACAGAGCACTGACCATAAGGGGCAACCCATCCTGCATTTCGCATGAGAGTTCTCCCAGCGATAGCTCTTTAAGAAAAGAAATTAGGGGGTGTGGCGCTATTGCAACTCTGGACTGCGGGAGGGATTAGCGGGCACAGATTCGCCCCAACGTTCCTGGCTTACCTGGTTTTGATGCTTTAAGCTGATCATAGAATCATAGAATTTACAGTGCAGAAGGGGGCCATTCGGCCCATCGAGTCTGCACCGTTTCAGAGGAGGAATTTCTTCTCTCAGATGGTGGTTCTGTGGAATTCTTTACCGCAGAGGGCTGGAGAGGTTGGGTCGTTCGGTATGTTCAAGGCTGAGATAGATTTTTAATCAGTAAGGGAATCAAGGGTATAGGGAAAAGGCGGGAAGGTGGAGTTGAAGATTATCATGTGGGATCGGTCATGATCTCACTGAATGGGGGAGAAGACCCGATGGGCCGAATGGCCTCCTCCTGCTCCTACCTCTTGTGGGCTTCGTGGCCTCTCTAGCAAAAGCCACAGAGGAACACAGGCAGATACGGACATGGACATCGCCTTGATGGTGCCCTCCATGGCAGCGCGGTGGCATCAACTGGGCTCTGCTAATTATCGCGTGCCAAGGTTTCCAACCTTTGCTTGAGTGAGGAGTATTCGTTGGTTTAAAAGGAATAAATTATCGCTCGACGGAGGGGCTAACAAAGCCGGAGTGAATTACTCTTTGATTCGAGAAGAGTGTTTATTATTTATGCCACACTTTAAAATGGAGATAGTTTCATAGTCATTCTGAACACTTCTTACAAGCAGTGCAACATTTAATTGCCACATTATGTGAAAACAGAATGGAGACGATATTAATTAATTTCCCAGCCTGCAATAAATACCCAGCATTGTACAGAGCAGCGAGGTCGCCATGTCCAATTATGCCTCGAAACTGAATCACTTGATTTCCTTTGCATATCTGTGAAATTGTATGACAGGAGATTCCCTCGGGATGTTGTTCTGAAATCAATGTTCTGCGCAAGCTGGTTCTGTTTTTTTTGTAGTGTTTCAGCGTTTGCCGCCGAATCGCATTGGGGGCAGGTGTATAAAAGCTTTGCCAGTGAGGCAGCATTCAGGGGCACCTTAAAGAAGGAGAGAGGGGGAAATCGGAGCGGCGAGGAGTTTTAGGGGGCGCTCATTCCCTTCGTTCGGACTCGGGCAGCCAATGGCATTTGGCCGCCAATGGCGGAGCGATGCCGGTTTGGGAGATCCGACTGCAGAGTTGCCTCCGCTGACCACTTGTGGGGATTGTGACGGGAACGACGGAGGCAGGGAGAGGTGTGGCCATGGAGGGATGGATTGCTGAACAGGGATGAGAATTCTAGAGACGGGAACAGGAGTGATTGCCGGTCAGTGAGCACATGGAAGATGGGTGATGGGGGGGGGGGGGGGGGGTACAGGACTTGGTGAGAATTCGGACATGGGCAGCAAGGTTTTGGATGACAAGTTCAGAGAGGTAGAAAGTCGGAGGTCAGCCAAGAGTGTTTAAAGCCCAGCGACCAAGGTTAACTGGCAAGTACTAATAATCAAACATATGTTATTAAATCCAGTGCATGAACGCAGCTCTAGGTTTGACCGGGTCACGCGTTCTTTCGGAGACGCCAGTGGAATTTTGAATCGTGGTTAAGTTTTATTTTTGTGCGGAATGTGGGCCAGCATTGATTGCCCACCTCTAATTGCCCTGGAGGGGGCAGTTAAGTGGCAATCATATTCCTGTGGGTCTGCAGTCTCGTGTAGGCCGGACCAGGCCATTCGTAAACGGCAATCGGCGTTGGTTTCGTGGTCAGCATTAGACTCTTAATTCCAGACTTTATTTTTCTGTTACTTAATTCAAATTCCACCAGACTCGAACCCAATTCGCCAGAGCAGTACCCTGGTTCTCTGGATTACTCAGCGCGGTAATACCATTGAGACACTGCCTCTCCCCAAGTTGATCTCTAATTTTAACCTAATCGCAACACCCACATTTGGCTGTGGAATAGATTTGTTCAATGATATACCGTGGATTAAAACTTCGATTTATACAACGTCTTTCACAACCCCAGCAGGTTTGAGCTTTACCTCTAAAGTGCGGCCACTGCTGTAATGTCGGAAAATGTCATCTACTTGGCACACAGCAAGCTCCCACGTACAACAAGGCGATAACGTCCACATCACCTGCTTTCAGTCATGTTGCTTGCTGGGATAGATATTGCTCAGTGCACCGGTGGGAGAACTTCTCTGGAAAATAATGCTCGGGGATTTTTCACATCCACCCGAGAGGCCTTATCGGTTTAATGAGTCTTGTGAAAGTCAGCACCTCTGACATTGCAGCGCTCGCTCAGTATTATATTCGAATGTCGGCCGAGCTTATTGTGTTCAGGTCTCCAGAGTGGGGTTATGAACCCATTGCTTTCTGATTCAGAAACAAGAGTGCTACTAACTGAGCCATATAACAAAGGTCATGAGGGTGCCCTCTTGGATTCAGTGCCTCCATTCAGCCTGTAAACAGTACAGATTTGCACTGCCCAGAATCTACTTGCACAATGGAGTGACCCAGGGTTGGTTTAACAGTTGACCTCCCCTGTGAGCCATGTTCTTACTGTACCCGCCTGCACTCTTCCAACTCTCAGAAAATAGATCAGGCAAAGGTAGTGTGTTCAGATTACCAGGCATGACTCACCAAGGGAACACGGTGGCGTAGTTGGAATGTCACTGGGCTGGTAATCCAGCAGGCCCAGGATAATGCTCTGCGGCATGGGTTCAAATCCCACCACGGCAGCTGCTGGGATCCAAATCTGGAATTGAATTGCCGGAATGATCTTACTCTCATTGGGCAAACCTGCCCGCTCAATCCAACTTTTCGCACACATCTGTGACGTGCACTGGCAAAAGAGCTGGGAGCGTCTGGTGGGGAGCAGATGAGGGAAATTTATCTTTTAAACGCAGTTTGAGAGTTATTTTAGTCTGGAATACGCGACCTGAAAGGGTGATGGAAGAAGAATCAATGGGAACTTTTTAAAGCAAATTGGATAAACACTTTAGTGAAAGATTTTGGTCCCATTATCAGTGAGCATAAAAGTAAGGATAATTAAGTTATACAGGGCATTGGTGAGATTGCATCAGGAATACTTTGCGCAGTTTTAGTCTCCTTATTTAAAGAAGGATTTAAATGTGTTGGAAGCAATTCAGAGGAGGTTTACGAGGTTGATACCGGGCAGCACGGTAGCATTGTGGATAGCACAATTGCTTCACAGCTCCAGGGTCCCAGGTTCGATTCCCGGCTTGGGTCACTGTCTGTGCGGAGTCTGCACATTCTCCCCTTGTGTGCGTGGGTTTTCTCCGGGTGCTCCGGTTTCCTCCCACAGTCCAAAGTTGTGCAGGTTAGGTGGATTGGCCATGATAAATTGCCCTTAGTGTCTGTTATGGGTGAGGCGTTTTCAGAACCCCAAAATGTATCATGGAGTTCAACCAATCTCTCCCTTTAATGGATTTGTTGCTTTTCCTAGCACACGGCTTGTTCCCTAGGTGTGGGATTACAATTATGGACACATGGGTTTTTAAACACTGTTTATTCCATGAACTCAACTTAACATCTTAAATAAATATTGGATCTGTTAACACCCCTTACTTCAAAGATAACTCAAAATATTGCAACAGTAAATAACTCCTTAAAATGTTCCTTCAAACTTCCAAGAGACTTAACACCTTTAAACAGTATCACATCAGGTTAAAGGTTTTATTATTAGGAGTTTAGATCACCCAAATATTCCAGAGGTGGTCTTTTATGGCAGACATCACAGCAAATCCAGCTCACTGCAAACACAGATACACACAAGCTGTTTTTAAACTGAAACTAAAAACCTGCCAAAATGGCTGACCTAAAGCCCAGCTCCACCCACTCTCTGACATCACTGATTTCTTAAAGGTACATTGCTTAAACATCCATGTCTTAAAGGTACCCTCACATGACATGTTCAAAATTGCCCTTAGTGTTGGGTGGGGTTACTGGGTTATGGGGATAGGGTGGAGGTGTAGACCTTGGGTAGGGTGCTCTTTCCAAGAGCCGGTGCAGACTCGATGGGCTGAATGGCCTCCTTCTGCACTGTAAATTCTATGATACCTGGAATGAACCAGTTGCCTTACGAGGAAAGTTTGGACAGACTGAGCTTCTTTCAGCTGGAGTTTAGAAGAGTGCGGGGTGACTCGATTGAAGTATGTAAGATCCTGAATGGCCTTGACAGGATGGGCATGCAAAGCATGTTTCCTCTTGTGGGTGAGTACAGAACAGGGGGCACTGTTTTAAAATTAGTGGTCGCCCTTTGCAGGCAGGGACGAGGAGAAATTATTTCTCTCAGACTGCTGTGCAATTTTGGAACACTCTACCTCAGAAAGCAGTGAGGTGGGGAGGGGGGACTCATTGAGTATCTTTGAGGTGGAGGTTCTTGTTGGGCAAGGGAATCAAAGGTTATCGGGGGGCAGATGGGAATGTTGAACTTGCAGCACAAATAGATCAACCTTGACCTTATCAAATGACAAAGCAGGTGTGAGGGGCCGAACGGTCCTCTTCCGCTCCTATTTCGTAAGTTCATCTGTCTGTTTGACTTTCTGAGTTTAGCTGAATAGCATTGCTTGTAACACTAGACTCAATGGGCCGTATTCTAACTTTGATACTGTTATCCGCCCATCGGGCTGCCAGAGGTATGGTGTCTCCAGCGGGGATTTGAAGCTTACGAACTTCATGGCTGACCTCTTTCTTTACCTTGTGGCACAGGCAGGGTCTGGGTGAGTACTTTGCCCAGGCAGTGACCCCTTCGACAATGTGAAGCAGTGGGGCACTCAGCTCCAAACAGGAGCTTTACAGTTTAGCTGTTGAAACCTAAATCTTCACAGAGTGGAGGGTTGGCACATTCACGAGTGTTGTACACAAGCAAAATTTCTTCATCTGTGCAAACAATGGCATTAAGTAGAATGAATAATTCAGAATTATATTTGTATCAGAAATTCGCAATAGTGAGATTTGCATGACAAACGACAGCAATTACTGATCTGTTTGGGTCAATAAGGTGCTCAAAGCCCCTGGGCTGATTAATATTTTAGTACAGAATGCACATTCCATCGAACACTGTGTAGTGGCTAGCGCATTTCTGTTATATCTCTCCAGACTCTTCACAATGAGACGAAAGCGAGATAAGTGACTACCTGCTTGTTTCCGTTCTACAAAAGGTTTCCACTAACTTACTCACTCCACAACTCCTGACAAACAAGCAGATTTATAAAATCAAAGTTTTCCACAGAAAACACGAAGAGTTCGAATGCCATGGGTCGAATTTTTGTTTTGTTTTGTGAGGGGGGTGTTGGGTGGGGAAGGCTGGGGGTGTTGGGGGGGCATAGGAAATGAGAGATGGGACATTTTTGGGTTCTGAACGTGAAATTCTGACTGGGGTGCTGGCCTTAACTGGCGAGGAGACCTGTTCCACTTCTAATTAAGGGCAGCTGGTGGACTCTTGAAGTTGGAGGGCCATACAGAGACCTTCCAGCTAAAGAGGAGCAGTGGCTGCTGTTCTGTTCGGCTGCTTCCTTGATCATGAAGGTACACATAGAATACAAAGATATGATTGGTTCAAGTATTTATTCTTGATGGTAACCACGCATTTCTATGTACAAACGATTCCACCCCCGTTACTGTAAAACCCCTTCCTGGTACCATGTTGTGTTTGGTTGCTTCCTTGATCATGAAGGCACACATAGAACACAAAGATATGACTGCTGCAAGTATTTATTCTTGATGGTAACCCTGCAGTTCTATGTACAAATGATTCCGTCTCCGTTACTGTAAAACCATGGAGGGAGATGCCTTTCCTCTTGTCCCTCCTACTGCCAAGTGCTCGCCTCCCGTCCATTCCCCGATATGTGTATCTGTATCGGTGTCTGGCTCCACCTGCTGGCGGGAGGTCAGAACTGTCCCTACATGTATTGGTCAGTGTCGAAGTACAGTGGTGCTATTATCTACAAATATATACATTTGTACAACTATGTCCAATATACATAGATATGCCAATACGCATAGCATCACAGCTGTAGTAATGGGTAAGTAACTAAGAGGCCATAGAGGTTCCCTCTGACCAACTAATCAAATAAAAAACAGCTAGGCCCACACTGTAAGGTGGTGAATCTATCTACAGGTTGATCTTAGGTTGCGCACACCTCCCCCCCCCCCCCCCCCCCCCACCCCACTGCTGGCAGACACGAGCCATCTTTAAGCCTTTCTGGGGCACTGACACCTCAGCCCGCAACTGAAACTGCCCCCAACACATTGGAAAATGAAAGGAAAGCCTCAGTCACGGGGACATGGTTCAAATCCCACCAGGGCAGCTGGTGGAATTTCAATTCAGTGAATAAACCTGGGATTATAAACCTGCTGCGAGACTCACAGGCTTCCCTGTTTCTCGGCAGCGTGTTTCTTGGTGGCGTGAGGTGACCCGCCGCTGGCCCAGGTCCCGCCACGATCAATGGGGCAGGGATGCAGCGTGGGCGGGACTGGAAGACCCCTCCGGCGCGAGCAGCCAGAAGGTCCCACCTCTCGCCTCAGTTACGGCGACCGTAAAACTGTCCCCGATGGTGGTAAAAACCCATCGGTTTCACTCCTGCCCCTTCAGGGAAGGAAATCTGCCGCCCTTACCCGGTCTGACTGACGTGTGACTCCACACCCACACGGCAATGTGGTTGACTTTGAACTGCCCTCTGGAATGGTGGGGCAAACCCATTCAGTTGAAGGGCAATTAGGGATGGGCAATAAATGCTGGCCTGGCCTGCGACGCCCACTTCCCGTGAACGCGTAAAGTAATGAAAAAAGGGCATTCCTGCTCTTCCCTGAAATAGTCATCTTTTATGTCCACCGAAGAGGTACCTCCACCAGTGCAGCGCTCCCTCAGTAGCGCACTACTCCATGAGCTCACGTTTCTGGAGAGGGATTCAAACCCATAACCTTCTGACTCATGGATGACAGTGCGTCCAACTGAGCCACACAACGGGGGCCCTCCATCAGCTCATGGATGTCAATGAAATTGGCAACCAGATTCTACCAGCTGTTTGGGTGCAGGCCAGGAGGTGGGGTGGAGGGTCAGGGGCTACAATGACATTTTACCGGCGGGAGGGAAGGCTGGCGATGGCGCTCACATCCAGAGGCCAATAAAGAGCCTTTTCCCAGCGCCACTCACATTTCAACAGCCTCAGACGGTGGCCTCCCTGTTGGGGACGAGAGGAGGGGGCAGGGGTCACTGGCTGTGTGGAGTTTGCACATTCTCCAATGTCTATATGAGTCTCACCCCCACAACCCAAAAATATGTACAGAGTAGGTGGATTGGCCATGCTAAATTGCCCCTTCGTTGGAAAAAAGAATTGGGTACCTTAAATTTTTTTTTTTTTTAACTATCTCTGGGCTCTCCGTGGCCCCCCAAGGCACCCTCTGGTCACAATGGCAGCCTCTGTGGCAACTCTCCCCCTCCCCCTTGCTCCACTAACCCCCACATCCCCATCGCTGGGGCCTACCTGGGCTGCCCCGACCTCACCGAGCGTCCACTTGGCTTGTTGTGAAGGCGGAGGGAGGACTTCCCCTGTTTTAGGCACAGTCCCAGCAGTGGCTCCCACCCCTGGTGGTACGAGTTAGCTGCCTGTTCTTCAATTGGCCGGCAGCTCCTGGAGGTGAGATGTTGTCCCTTAAAACAGGCAGTGTCAAACTCGGGGGCACGACCCGCGGGTGGGTCACGGGCGGGTGTCGGGAGGGTCGCGGAGCCATCCGTCGCAGCGCTCCCGATCGCGTAAATCTGCGCGCAACGGCCGCAGGAGCCGGCTGTTAATAATGCCGGCTGCAAGCGGCCTTCAAAATGGCTGCGAATATGCAAAGAAAATGCAGCCGCACTGCGCAGGTATGCCAGATCATCGGCGTGCATGCGCAAAACTATACGCATGTGCACCGATGATGGGGCACGCATGCGCAGTGCGGCCGCTATTTTTTTAAGCGGTCACACCTTTGTGTTTTACAAGTTTGGAGTGGTTTTATTCATTTATTTTATTCATTTTTTTTTTACAAGTTCGGCGGGGGGGGGGTTAATGTTCCAGGAAAAAAATGCAGAACTTTGGACAGATGGAGACTCCATACTTTCCGACACCGGAAGGCTTCACCTTCATCCAACAGGTTCCATTGGAGGAGCGTGGACGAGGGCCAAAGGGACCCAGAAACATTTCCTCCATTTTTGTCAGCAGCAGACGAGGTAAGAGAAAATGGTGGGTCGCGCAGGTCGGCCGGTGTGGGTCGCGAAGGTCAGCCGGCGTGGGTCGCGAAGGTCAGCCGACGTGGGTCGCGAAGATCGGCCGGCATGGGTCGCAAAAGGGCCGAATGGCCTCCGTCTGCACTGTAAATTCTATAATAATCTATAAAAAAAAAGGTCGGCCAGGTTGGGTCCCGAAGGCCGGTTGGTAAAAATAGGTCCCCGGAAAAAAAGTTTGAAGAACACTGCCTTAAAAGATGGTAGTCCCGACAGTAACAAATTAGTTATTTAACAGAGTTGAATACTGGCTTGGAGGATCCACAAATGGCCGATGTAGGATCACCCTCAAAATCTCAGCCCATCATTGGAACCCCCTTTGCAATGACAAAGTTCAGCCCTGTGCATCAATGCTAAATCTAGATGTATGTGAGTGAGTGTGACATTATTGAAGCTGCTCATCCCAGGAACCATCCTAATAAATCTCCTCTGCACCATCACCAATGCCTTGACATTCTTCGATTATAAAGGGGGAATCTATATCTCGAGGGCACAGTTCTCCTATTTATGCCAGAGATGAGGAAGAGCTTCCTCTCTCAGATGACCGTTAGTCTTTGGAATTTTGTTCCCCAGGGAGCAATGGAGTCTGGGTCATTGAATATTTTTAAGGCTGAGTTAGACAGGTTGTTGATCGACGCAGGGGTCGTGAGTTACGCAGGGGACAGGCATGGAAGTCAAATAAAGGCCACTGTGGTAGCGTGGCCCCTTTAAGGGGCAATCGTTTGTGGGTCATGTGACCAACCCAGGGCTTATTGCTTGGGCGCGCGAACCTCGGCCAACGGGAAGAAAGCACGTGGGCCCCAGGAGCGAGCGACCCGCAGTGTGAGCCCGGAAGTCAAGTAGAGACTTGTATTGTAGGCTTTGACAAAGGGTCATCTGGACTCGAAACATTCGCTCTTTTCTCTCCCTACAGATGCTGCCAGACCTGCTGAGATTTTCCAGCATTTTCTCTTTGGCTTCATATTCCAGCATCCGCAGTCATTTGCTTTTATCCTGTATTGTTGGTGCTGTGTCCATATATAGGTTAACCGCACTATTGTTCAAATATATCACTGAGATTTAAGCAGCCTCCTTGTTGATACCTCGCGCTATTGCAACCACAATAGGACCAGTCAAGATCCTATTGAATGACAGAAGAAGCCAGAGGGGCTGAATGGCCTCTCGTTCTGTTCCTATGTTCTTATCTTACTGCAGTGCTCAGAATCGAACACCAAACCCCAGCCGAGACATAAGCAGTGCTGTTTTGTTATTATTTTAGACACCCTGCCACACTCCCTGTACGAAGGGATCAGGGTGTGACCACATGTATCACTCCCAGGAATGAGGGTTGGGGGGGGGGTAGATTTGTAGGCACCGTACTCCCAGTCGCACTCTGTAAGCAGTGGGCAGAGGTTTCCCCCCCCACCCTCCCCCCACCCCCCCGATGAAAGGACCGTGGACTGTCCTGCCTCCCTCCCTCTACCCTCCGATGGCTTGAATTAAAAATGAAAATCGCTTATTGTCACAAGTAGGCTTCAGTGAAGTTACTGTGAAAACCCCCTAGTCGCCACATTCATGCACCTGTTCGGGGAGGCCGGTACGGGAATTGAACCCGCGCTGCTGGCCTTGTTCTGCATTACAAGCCAGCTGTTTAGCCCACTGTGCTAAACCAGCGCGACTGGCAACCAGGCCGAGTGTAACTCGCCATTACGGTTGCTTGGCTTGCGAGGAACCCACCAATTGAAACTGTTTCCCTGGTCGCAGTGGGGTTGCTCTTAAGATTTGAACGAACGAGCAACAGGGACAGAGGGGAAATGAGATGATTTTTGTCACTCGCAAAGCGGGCTGCGAAGATCTGGGTCGTCCTCGGTGATAGGGAGGGGGGAATCGGATCCCATTGGAGCTTTCACACGGCAATTGGACATGCAGCTAATTTTTACAACGATGTGGGATTAAATTGATCAGCTCTTTCTGAAGGAGCAGGCAGCCACGATGGGCCGAATGGCCCCCCCCCCCCCGCCCTGCTGCACGTTTCTACGGCTAATTGAGTAGCTCCACAACGGCCTGACCATTCAGCAATGTCATTCAGAATTTGATAAATTGCAGCAATTGCAGACAGAGAATGTATCTCGTGTTCATCAGTGGAGAATATTACCAATACGTTAGAAGGCAGCTCATCTTCAGTAATATCACTGCAGCCAGATTGTGGAATGGAATTACCCTCAGGGCCTTGTTAATTCAGGCAGGAGTTACATCGACCGAAAGGCTAGCTGCGATTTGATTGATGGAGTACATTCCTGCTAAGCTGACTTCCAAGACATTGTGCTGAAACATTCCCGAGGAAGCAGCCGCCCCCAGCACCCCCCCCCCCCGCTGATGGCCATGCAGATAGAAAAACCCAGAGTGCTTCACAACCCATAAACTACATTGGAGGTGTAATCGCTGCCGTAAACGTGGGAAGCACAGCCGCCACATTTGCGCACAGTAAGATCCCGCAATCAGCGGCGTCACTCTGACCTAATAATCTGATTATAGTTGATGGAGAAACGTTGGTCAGGTACCAGCTCCTGGCTCTGGAGCTGGCCCAGTGGTAACATCACCCTGTCCGTGATTTAAGGGCGCTGCCCAATGTTCTGGCAATACCGGCTCAAATCCCACCCTTGCACCTGCCGGCACTTGGCTTCAATTGAATGAATTAGCCATTGAGGAACATGAAGCTAGCCTCAGTTCCGGTGACAATGGCAATATATTTTTGCAAAGACCCAGCTGGTTCGCTAATGCCAGGAGGTTGGAGGAGGTAGTGGTGTTAATGTGATCGGAGTGGGAATCCAGAGGCCCAGCCTGATGCTCTGGGGGCATGGGTTCAAACCCCGTCACGGCAGCTGGTGCAATTCAAAGTTAGTGGATAAATAGGGAGTTGAAAAGAGCTGATCTCGGTGAACTTGACCCGGAAACCATTGTGGCAACCCACCTGGAACACTCTTCCCCCCTTTAGGGAAGGAAATCCGCCGTCCTTACCCGGCCGGGCCCACAATGTGACTCCAGACCCACACGGCCATGTGGCGGCCCCTCTGAAATGGCCGAGCAAGCCCATTCGGTTCAAGGGTATTTAGGGATGGGCAACAAACATCGGGCCGGGCCTGCGACGCCCACATCCCGTGACAGGGGCAAAAACGAAATCGCTCCCCTGGCAACTGCGATCTAATCGTGCAGTTTGAGGATTTGTCAAAAATAAATCTCAGACCGTCCTTCATCGACACAGAGGTGCTGTCATTAAAAGGGGCAATATGGTTTCCAGAAAGTGTCTGCAATCCGTTCTTTATCAGCAGGATTGCTGAGGGATGCACGATATTCGCCCTGGTGACGGCACAGACAAGCGGACGTGCCGCTGAGATTTGACAGAACTTAGATCACCACCCGACTTTTTTCTCCCCCACCTACTTTGAAGACCTACAAGAAATGAGGACGGGAAGGCGGGTAAGTTGAGGGAGGACATAAATGGCCAGGGGAACCCGTGCAAAAGGATGGTGAAGAGTAAAGCAACACCTGCTGGAACTGAACGAGCCTGTCCCGTAACCTCCGCAGGGCCTGTAATAGAACATGGGGAAATGTTGGAGGGGCCAATATAAGTTGCCGCAGGGAATAAGGAATAGGGGGTGGGATTCTCCGAGCGCCGCGTCGGGCCGGAGAATCGCCGCAACCGCGCCAGGCCGAGGAGCGGAGAATCGGCGCCATTTGCGTCAGCGCGTTTGGCGCGGCGCCGGTCGCTGGGCCGCCGATTCTCCAGCCTTGATGGGCCGAGCGGCCAGGCGAAAACGGCAGAGTTCCGACGGCGCCGTCCACACCTGCTCGCAGCCAGTGGGAACTCTGCGCGCAGGGTCGGGAGGCGGCTTGGGGGGGGGGGGGCGGCGCCTCCCTGGGGGGGGGCCTCCGATGGGTTGTAGCCCACCGATCGGCGGGCCGGCCTCTCCGGCCCCGGCCCTATTTTGTTACGCGGCCGGCCCCTTAACCCCGGCGCCATGTTGTGTCGGGGCCGGTGCATTGAGGAAGTCCCCCGCGCATGCACGGGTTGGCGCGGCGCCACTGCACATGCACAGGTTGGCGCGGTGCCCAGTTGGCACCGGGAAGGGAGGCTGGAGCGGCGTGAACCGCTCCAGCGCCGTGCTGGCCCCCTGTGCTCGCGCCCGTTTCGTGCCATCGTGAAACGCGACGGCGTTCACGACGGCGTGGACACTCTGTCTCCATTTCGGGGAATCCCGCCCAGGGATTACCGAGACACGGCAGCGTAAACATCAGGACTGGGAATTAAAACATTGCCGAATGTAAAATATTTAGAAAAGAGAAAGAGGGACAAAGGGAGGTGGAGTAACTGTACTTCCTGGAGTTAACACAATAGCAGCAGAAAACCTTGACGCACGGTGTCAGCGAGACAGAAATAGAATGTATGCAGATAGAAGCAAAAGATAATGAAGGATCAGTAACACAAATAAATGTGGTCTAATGGTGGCAGAGGTGGGAGAAAAGAAAATCAGGCAAATTAGGGACATGAGTATAAAACGTAGAATGACAATCGTGGGGGAATTTCAACTACGCTGAAATTAATTGGCCGACAGTATTAAAAGGGACATGGGAATGGAGTTCCTGCAATGTATGCGGGACCCCTTTCTAACACGGTGTGTAACAGTCCAACAGGGGAAGACTTGCTATTGGATCTAGTATTGGGGAAAGAGCCAGGGCAGATGAGAGAAGTAAAAAGAGGGGAGTATCTGGGCAATAGTGACCATAATGTAACACACGCTTTGTGATAAGATTGAGAAGGACATTAGCAAAAGTAAAATATTGAAGGAAAACTGCTTTTGAGGGTCTGAGAATAGAATTTGGCAAAATAAAATGGGTAATAATATTGACAAACACTGATGGAGGAGAATAATGACAAACATTTCAAACGGAGATCAGCAGTTTGCAGGAGAAACGTATTGCGCGAAAGATAAACAAAAAACTGGAGACCATGAAACTAACATCAGAAACCATCTGGTTCATTCCTGCCACTTTATCTGGTCTGGTCTATGTGAGACTGCAGACCCACAGTAATGTGGTTGAGTGTCAACTGCCTTCTGAAGCGGGCACTCGGATCAAGGTCGATTCGGAATGGGCAACAACCGCTAGTCTTGCCAGGACCAAACGCGGTTCGATTAGGGGGGACCGCAGCAGTAATTTGTTGCCTCCAATTTAAGGACAGTGGACTGCCTCAGAGCTGCTTGCCCAATCATAGGGCCGGTGATGGTTTCAGCAGCGAGGTGGCCGCTGACGAGAAGGAGGGGGGGGGGGGGGGGGCGCCCTCCATATTCAGTCACCTTGAAAGAGTTTGTAAGAGATCAGAAAATGTGCTTGGTGGGCGGAGTTGGGGGGGCGACTTGCCGGCAGACACTGGCCATTGGAGGGTCAAACTTCCAGCGGCGACGATTGCAGCCATTGCTGATGTGTGGGGAACCTCCTTAGGCTGTTGTGTGTCTGGACTGTCCAAAAGGACACTCCTCCCCCACACCCAATCCACCCCACCACCAGGTATCTTCTGGAAGGCCACCTCTATCTAGGTGGCGGGATCACTACATGCAAGGTGCCACTCCAATGCTCATAAAATTCCAGTGGTCTGGTAAAATGGATGCCAAGAGGCCAATTAGTTTAATTGATTGTTCGCCAGGCTCCCTACTGCTGGAGGTATTCCCTGGTGGTGGAAATACACCAGGCTTCCCTTTCAAAGCCCATTCCACCGTGATGGACTGGGCTACATTCACCTTTTGTAGTTTCCTGCGGTCTTGGGCAGAGCAGGCACCATACCAAGCTGTGATACAACCAGAAAGAATGCTTTCTATGGTGCATCTGTGGAAGTTGGTGAGGGTCGTAGCTGACGCAGTCTTTCCGAGGTCTCACCTGAGTATTTGAGTGGAACGAAAAGATCCCCAGCACAGCTGGAAGAGGAGCTCTTGCCAACATTTGACTCTCAACTCACGCCAGCAAAACAGATTACTTGGTTATTTATCTTGTATTTATTCATGACCTTTTCTAACAGCCGATTGGTCGCTGTGTTTACTAACCTAACAAGAGTGACCACACTTCGAAAGGTTTTCTTTGTCTGTGAAACACTTTGAAACATCCACGGGTGTGGCAGGATCCTTACAAGTGCCAGCCTTTGCCTTCTTTCCATTATAGAACCATAGAATTCCTGCAGTGCAGGAGGCCATTCGGGCCATCTAATCTGCACCGACCCTCTGAAAGAGCAGGCCCGCCCAGGCCCACTCCCCCGCCCTATCCCCGCAACCCCACCTAACCCGCACACCTTTGGACTGTGGGAGGAAACCGGAGCGCCCGGAGGAAACCCACGCAAACACGGGGAGGACGTGCAGACTCCGCACAGTCACCCGAGGTTGGAATCGAACCCGGGTCCCTTGTGCTGTGAGGCAGCAGTGTTAGCCACTGCGCCAGCGTGCCGCCCCCAATTATGTGAAACGATCTGAGATGTTTAACAATGTGACCAGGTATTGCGCAAAGACAAAGATGCCATTCTTTTTCTCTTCTGGCTCTTTCTCCCGTTACGCTTCTCCCTCGATTGACCAAGAAACTGACTTCCCAACCTCACCATAGATGAATTTGATCGAGCGATTTCAAGGGTGTATCTGGAAAATGAAGATGCTGCAGTGTTCCTTGCAGATATTGCATAGATAGCACACTGCTGTATTCCTTTAACTCAAGGTTGTCATTTGAGTATCATGAACAGTAATAACACCGCTATGTTCACTACGTTGGAGCAAAAGAGCCTGCAGGGCTTTGGGTATGAGCTGATCACAAGAGTGTCGTTCGAAGACTGTGTTCTGCCTCGCCCAGAGGGCAGATACCAGTGAAATCAGAACATAATTAAATAATTTCTCTGTATCCGTGGGGATAGGATTTCTTTTCCTACTGCATACGCAGTAGAACTGTCGGACATTACTGGTGCAGTGAGAATCAAGTGTTGCTGCCACTTTAGACACCTTTCCAGAGAGACACAGGAGGCTGGATTGCCCGCAGCCCCGCGGCAAAATCGCGTTCGGCGCGGGGGTGGAGAATCCACTTTTGTGCCAAAATCGGGCCCGGCGATTCTCCGGAGAATCGGCGTGATCACGGAGTACGCTGTGCGGCTGGGGACCCATTGACCGAGGCGTGCCCAGCGATCCTCCGCTCCCGATCGGCCGAGTTCCCGACGACGTGGAACTAACCACCTATTGCTGGTCGGAATGCTGGCGTGGCGGCTGCGGACACAGTCCGTGGCTGCACTGATGGGGGGGGGGGGGGGGGGGTGCGGGGGGATCGGACACAGGGAGGGGGCCTTACAGGCGGCCGGGTAGTGCTTGAGCGTGGTTAGATGCTCAGGCCCACAGCCGATCGGTGGGGGGGGGGGGGTCTAATTTTTGCGTCTGGCTCCGCGGTCTGAGTCCGCCATGGAGTTCAGCGTGGCTGCTGGAGGCCGCTGCTGGGCGCATGCGCGGACTGCAAACCCGAAATGCAGGGGCCCGTATCCGCAGCTAAAGCTCCGTGTCACTGCTAGTCCCCTGCAGGGCATTGAATTAGTTCATCTTTTTTTACAGGAATCTCTGCAGTCAACCTCCACAAGAGAAAACAATATTTTTTTAATGACCCGATGATTTTGCTCCAGGGTCTCACAAAGCAGTGTCCCGGAGATTGATCTTCAATTCCTGGAGACTCCAGGGTTATCCTGGAGGGTTGGCAACCCCGTCTGAAATCTCTGTGTTTGGAATGATCAGCAAAGGTTCAACCTCTTCCAGCAGCTTCAATGTCTTTTAGGCGTTTCAATTCCATTGTCAATTAAGCAACCCATTGAGAATCCCTCTGGTGATGAAGGTGGCCATTCGGCCCATCAAGTCAACACTGACCCTCTGAAAGAGCATTCTGCCTGACCCCATTCCCCTGCCCTATCCCCGTAACCCCACCTAACCGTTGGACACTAAGGGGCAATTTAGCATGGCTAATCCACCGAACCTGCACATCTTTGGACTGTGGGAAGAAACCGGAGCACCCGGAGGAAACCCACGCAGGCACGGGGGGGAATGTGCAGACTCCGCACAGACAGTCACTCAAGGCCAGCATTGAACCCGGGTCCTTGGCCCTGTGAGGCAGCAGCGCTAACCATTGTGCCACCGTGCGGCCCTAATCTATGCAGGTCCAATACAGTAAAGTCGCCATAGTCCCTATTAAGACCCAGGATGCCGAGCGGTAAGGTGAACATAGATTTATTTCCGGTCACAAAATCTCTGCAGAGTAAAGTCCTATTAGGACAAACAACATGCTGGTCCCTATCTGGGCCGGTGTTTATGCTATGTTTTTATGAGCGCTAGCTGGGCGGGCCTCCATCCAGGAGCGGAGAACGTCAGAGTCCATGACTTCCAAGGGCAAATTGACCAGGCAATCCCCGTGGGCTTCTTGGACGTTATTCCAGTCGCAGATGACCATAGGCTGCTTTCCCCTTTTCAGGGGGAGAGCTGACTGGTGGAGATTAAACCCGAGGATCACCACACCTCAGGCGAGGGGCAAGGTTAAAGGCAAAGCCTTCATGAATAACTTCAGCCAGTATGGGAATTGAACCCACACTATTGGCCAAATTCTGCTTCACAAACCAGCTGTCCAGTCAACTGAGCGAAGTCGGCTTCCCATAGATCGCCCGACTGGACATGCAGCTAAATGATCTTTAACCTTTAACCTTTACGGAGGTAGTCACATTCCCCCTGGTGGCCTGAGTGGTAAATGTAATGTTCTTGTCGGATGGCCTGATTTATCACAAGAACACTTGTAGCTAAAACTATAAACAATTTATTAAAATTAACAGTGGGTAAACTATATGCTAGACAACAGATGAAAAACAGTAAAATCATGCCAAGCAACCTCTCTCGTCAATTTCCTCCAGCCAGTCTCAGGTCAGCAGACTTTAGCCTTCACTTATATAGTAGTGAGGCTCCTAGTGGTCAGTCGGCGAATTACAACACAACCATGATATTGCTACAGTAAAGGCAGCTCATCCGGAAGCCCCCAGGTGGATCCCTAACTTTGTTCCAGGTCCATCCAGGATGGCAGTGGAAGACGTTACAATTGGCAAAGTGTCCTTTGGGTTGGTAAAAAAATTAGGTGGGGTTCCCTTCCCTGGACATTGTCTGATGATCCAGTTCAAAGTTGATTGGTGTAAAACTGGCGTAGCAAAAGGGAAATGAAATCCTTTTTGAGCAGCAAGATGTTATGGATGTTATCGCCTAGAATGTGCTGCAGGAACGTGTGGTAGGACCAGATTGATTATTAACTTTCGAAAATAAATTGGGCAAATAAAAACTTCCAGGACCAGAGTGAAAGAACCAGCTCAGGCATGATAGACTGAATGGCCTCCCTTTGTATATTTAATTTGCTGAGATGGGATCAGGTTCAGCTGAACCCTCTCCCTCCCATCCCCATTTCCCGGTTGAATTTTCTCC
Source organism: Scyliorhinus torazame (assembly GCF_047496885.1). Lineage (NCBI taxonomy): Eukaryota > Metazoa > Chordata > Chondrichthyes > Carcharhiniformes > Scyliorhinidae > Scyliorhinus > Scyliorhinus torazame. The sequence continues at coordinate 384,522,072 of NC_092708.1, forward strand.
TTTACCTTCCATGGCTTCACCCCTGCAATCTCCCCCAGCCCTGCAGCCCCCCAGGACTTCTGCGCTGCTCCAGTCCTGGCCTACTGAGCACCCCTGAGTTCATTGTCTGCTGCTTGTGTCTCCAGTTGCCTGTACGCTCAGCTCTGGAATCCTTTAGTCGTCAGGGAGGACTTCCTCCAGGTTACTCAGGCGCCCCATTTCCGTGGCTTCGGTACCAGGGCTTGGTCCCAAGTAAACAGCCACACGAGGTAGCCCTCTCCGGATATTCCCCATAATGCACTGCAAAGGTGCGCAAGGCGATGACACGCCAAACTTGGCAAAGGTCGCATGACCTCTGGACAGACTGTGGGGAGTGGGAAAAACGAAAAGGAGAAAATATCCTGCCACAAAACCTCCATTACATCACAAAAACAAGCACTGCACTTCGAGGTGTCAGAGTGTAGCTGCGGCCAGTTGGTGTTGGCGTGGTCTAGTTACAGAGTGACATTTGTGTTGGAGATTTACCGTCACCCACCACAGCACAGTCACCCTTCACCTGACGATTCAAGTTAACCTTGTACTTACTCTTATTCAGACTTATTGGTGCGAAGAATCAGGTCAGCTTAGATGCCTTAATGCCCTTTACAAGCAGAATAATACACGGTGTGTTATCTGGGATAATTTTCTAGCCATTATTCAAGAGCCCTGAAGAAGAATCACATGGACCCGAAACGTTAACTGTAGTTTCTGTCCCCGGAGGTACTGCCAGACCAGCTGAGTTCCCCCCCCCCCACCCCTCCCCGCCCCCAGCGTTTTCTGTTTTTGTTTCCTATTCCAGCGCCTGCAGTATTTTCCTTTTACTGTTGTGCAATTGGGTGTTGTCCAAATGACCTTGGGCCACTCCTCCCCGCCGGGATCTGCCAGTTGTTTCAGAGGCCTCAGGCTAAAGGGATGCAGGGGCTGGTTTAGTACAGGGCTAAATCGCTGGCTTTGAAAGCAGACCAAGGCAGGCCAGCAGCACGGTTCAATTCCCGTACCAGCCTCCCCGAACAGGCGCCGGAATGTGGCGACTAGGGGCTTTTCACTGTAACTTCATTTGAAGCCTACTTGTGACAATAAGCGGTTTGCATTTCATTTCATTTCAAAGGCAAAGTGAAGCAGGGCCCTTCGCCTGCAGTGAGCAGGCTTGGCCTCCACCCAAAAGCCTCGAGGCATTGGGGTGACCCAGTTGCAGCCTTCGAGACTGTGACGACGACGGACAAATTGTTCACCGTCACCTCGGGAGGCACAATTAAAAGAGCTTTAGCGAGTTGCAGGTTACATGGAATGTGTACGCAAAGCACGATAGAGTGCTGTGCTACACTGCAGCCTGCACTGCTCCCTGTGGAAGAGACTTGCACAGACTGACTGGCCAGCTCCTCACCCAAGAGAAAGAGAGAAAATTCTCATAAAGAACAAAGAACAAAGAAAAGTACAGCACAGGAACAGGCCCTTCGGCCCTCCAAGCCCGTGCCGACCATGCTGCCTGACTAAACTACAATCTTCTCCACTTCCTGGGTCCGTATCCCTCTATTCCCATCCTATTCATGTATTTGTCAAGATGCCCCTTGGTTTGAAATGGAAGGTAATTAGGTCCTAAACCGTGACCTCTAGTTCTAGTCTCTCCCACAAGGGGAAACATCCTCTCAACATCTAGTCCCCTTCAGGATCTCTCTTGCTTCAACCAGGCCTGCCCCTCATTCGTGTAAACTGCAATGGATATAAGCTCAACCTGCTCAACTTGCCATGTTATGCCTGAAAATAAAACGGGGGCAATACCATGCCGATTGTCTACGTTCTAAAGTTTTTAAAGTGGTAAACACTGTCACACGGGAACCACAATAGCTAAATGCTAGTCAAATGCTCTCAACTCACCTCCCCACCCCCCCTTTCTCTCAAACAAATTATCTGGCGCAGCTTTAACTTTCAGTTAGCAATCGCAAATCTACAACAGTTTTCTTTACCATTGGTGTAACACATTTTGCTGATTTGATATGGGCCCTTTTCACCTGGTGACGGTAGTTAGAATTAGTCCTAGGCCCGCTTTCTAAACATGCAACACCATTGATGTTGACAGACAGCGGTGGGGGGGGGGGGGGGGGGGGGGTGGGGGGGGGGGTGGGGGGGGGGGGAACGGGGTCCGTCGGAACATTCCGTCAAGAATGTTTCAGGTTCAGCTTCAGTCAAGGGCATTCAGCCTCTGATCTTCGAGTAAGCGTTATCCAAGGCAGCCTTCAGGACAACACAGAATCGAGCAGAAACTTATGGCCAAGTTCCGCATGCATGAGTACGGCCTCAACCAGGATCTTGGATTCATGTCTCACTCCATTTAACCCCCCATCACCCGGGCTTGCGAAATCCTACCAACTGTCCTGGCTTGAGACAATTCACACCTCTTTAACCTGGGGTTACCCCTCTCTCCAGTCGCACCGTCTGGACCTGTAAAGACTTAATTACCTGCAAAGACTCGGATTCAAAGTATCATCTTGCATCATTGCATCATTGACTTTGTTTATATATGTGTTTGTTGAACCCACCTCTTCACTCACCTGATGAAGGAGCTGCACTCCGAAAGCTAGTGATTCCAAATAAACCTATTGGACTGTAACCTGGTTTTGTAAGACTGCTTACTGTGCCCATCCCAGTCCAACACCGGCACCTCCACGTCATTCTGTGAGAAAGTGACTGAATTCCATTCAGATTATTCCCCCAACAAAGCCGCTGAAAATTGACAGCAGGGCATCAAATGGGCCGTGTGCAGGACTTGCTCGGGAGGCGCAAAACAGTCTGAAAATGATGGGTCCTCCTGACCCGCAGCTCGAACCTGACCAGCGCACAGTCTGATCGCTGAGGTTACCCCTGCCAAGCAACAATTGAGTGGTGATAGCCTAACCTAGATGTCCCACAGCTAGATTCACACAGAGCCAAATCACGTTGAGGCACTGGGATTTCTTTTAAAAAATGTATTGAGAGCAGGAAATCCTCTTATTTCCTCCCCTGGACCTCTCTCGGTGGCCTAGAATCACATGTCTCATATGATCCTTACTGGAGAGGCCGACTAATGGCTTTATCCGGGCAACTCTATTCCAAGGAGGTGGACCAGGTAAGAACGAATTGGCATCTACGTGCACCTTTCTCATCCTCAGGATGCCCGAGAGCACCTTTGCAGCCAAGGACGTACATTCGAAGTGCCTTCACTGTTGTCATGTAGAAGAAAGAGCAGCTAATGTGTGCACAGTGAGATCCCACAAACAGCACTGTGATAAAAGGGGGTAGGGTCAGGTCTGAACATCTCATTCGAGGGACAGTACTGCCGTGGGAGTGACACCCTGAACCTTATGCTGGAGCCTCTGCGGTGAGACTTGAACTCGTAACCTCCTGACTCAGAGACAAGGGAACTACTCAACAGGCATTGACTAACGCCTGAGATAGGCTTGCTGGCAAACAACATTTCTCCCTCCTCATTGTAGGAAGGCTGCTCAACTCCCCTTGACAAAAACAACAACGGCGACAACTTGAATTTTGCTATTTTTAACGTGGCAAGTCATCCCAAGTCATCGAGCAAGAGCTTTGCCGATGAAAGAATATTGGCGCCTTGCCAAAGAGAAAGCATCATGGCGTGTAACTCAACAGTGGCCAATGTAATGTGTCACGCCTCATGTAGAATCTCATAGCATAACAGGTCGAAGTACAGCCATGATATGCAGCCAAAATTAATCCGTTGCATCGCCAGTTCAGTCCATATTTACAGGTAGGTGACTAAAAACTGGGCCAAAGAGGTGATTTTTGAGGAGAAACTTAATTGAGGAGAGAGATTTGAGAAAGGCAGAGATAGGTTTCAGGAGTCCATTAAAAGCAAAGCATGTGAAAACAGGGCCACCGTCGGGAGAGACATTTAAATCAGGGGGCCACGATTGAGTTCGGGCGCAGCAGCCCTGAAGGTTTGTAGGGCTGGAGAAGGCGGCACGGCGGCACAGTGGCTAGCACTGCTGCCTCACAGCTCCAGGGACCCATGTTCGATTCCGGCCTCAGGTGACTGACTGTTCGGAGTTTGCACTTTCTCCCCGTGTCTGCGTGGGTTTCCTCCGGGTGCTCCGGTTCCCTCCCACGTCCAAAGATGTGCGGGTTAGGTAGATTGCCCATGATAAATCGTCCCTTAGTGTCCAAAGGTTAGGTGCGGCTACTGGGTTATGGCGATAGGGTGGAGGTGTGGGCCTAAATAGGGTGCTCTTTTCAAGGGCTGGTGTAGACTCAATGGGCCTAATGTCCTCCTTCTGTACTGTCAATTCTACGATTGCTATGGTGATAGCGAGGGGAGAGGCCCAGGAGGGGTATGAAAAGACTGAGGATTTTAACATCAAAGGTGTTGTCGAATCAGGAGCCAATGGAGGCCAACGAGTTGATGGGGGGATGGGACCTTAAGCAAGTTGAGACAGAGGGGAGGCAGAGCTTTGGACATGGGGGGGTGGAGGCTAGCTAGGAGAACACTGAAGTAGACAAGTCTTGAGGTAACAAAGGGCTGGATGAGGGTTTTAGAAACATCTCTCACAGCCAAGGGAGATAATGAGATTATTGTTAACTGAGTTAAGGCTCAAAGTCCATCCACGTGAAGCAGCATCAGTACATGCCGACTGCACATTGAGTTGCAAAGGCTGTTTTAATTTAGTGACAAGTGCACCTCGGGGGCCCGTGTTTATTTTTTCTCTACATCTCTTGCCCTCTGTTTGCGATGGCGCTGTCACAGTGAGCATTATTCCTCCCTGACACTAATGTATCTCTTCATTAAAAAAAAAACCCAGCCCATTAGGGCTTCCCCAGCAAGGAATGTTCAGATGATTGAGATCAAAGAGCTGCTCGCTCCTCGCATTTTTATTTAATAGGAGCAACAGCCCTCTCTAAGCTGAAGCCCCTCAGCAATTGTTTCCAGCTAATTAGGCAGCAGGAGTAACTGTGTGAAAGTCCTGCGTAAGGTGCCAATAACCAGCAGCGTACTAGCTCTGTGTGACCCACATTATTTATTGAGCTGGAATACTATGTGCGGTCTTAAGCAACCCGCCATTGGGGAGACATTGATGTAGTGGTGAGGGACAAATAAGTTGGCAAGGATTGATTGACTTGAGGCTATCTGAGTTATATTTTAATTGGAGAAGACTGGGAAGGTACACGATTCCCAAGTAATGGCCTTGTTTTTTCTTTCTTTAAAATTTTTTTTTAGAGTACCCAATTAATTTTTTCCAATTAAGGGGCAAATCAGCGTGGCCGATCCACCTACCCTGCATATCTTTGGGTTGTGGGCGCAAAACCCACGCAAACACGGGGAGAATGTGCAAACTCCACATGGGCAGTGACCCAGAGCCGGGGATCGAACCTGGGACCTCGGCACCGTGAGGCAGCAGGGCTAACCCACTGCGCCACCGAGTAATGACTTTGTTAATATAAATAGAGGCTGCCTCCGTGGGAGAAGTGTCAGGGAAGAATCTCCTTCCATTTGCTCGTGGAGGCACATCTGTGGCACAGATACCCACCCAGAATTTCCTTGCGTTCCCCATTTAAGTGTTTGCCGAAATTTGGGCCGTACTTGACGAGGAGAGTTTGCGACCAGATTTTCCCGGCGTCCTCGTTTTCCTACATTGCTGGTGCTCAGTACGGCACAATCCACATCCAGGTTGTAGCTACTCCCGTCAGGAGATCTGCTGTCATGTTACATCGACCTCATCTGTTTTGCACCGACCTCACACATCGCACGATAGCTCACCTGCAGCCACTTCCTGATGTCCGTCATCCAGCCACGCCAGTGTCCACCTTTATTCCTGCTAGCCTCCACTTTGCCCTCTAACAGAGAAACCTGCCGCTTTTCAACTCAAATGTCCCAAATCGTGACATTTTCGTTTCTGGATGTCATCTTTTAAGAGTTCTTTATGTTCCTGCACTTTCAAGCACCTCTTCATTTGTCTTCTGGCCTGGAGGGGAAACTTTAGGTCCAAGCACAATGCTGAGTATTTCCTTCCCATTTCCACCACCACCAAAATTTACACTGCTCTTGCATCTAAGTTTCTTGCACAGCTCGCCCGCTGATGCCAAAACGCATTAACAAAAAGGCAAGAGGGCGAGTGCCAATGCAAATGCTCCCAATCCCAGATCAATTGGATGTCCAGGTTCCACCTATGCATCCTCACTCGCTGAGCCTCCTTCCATCTGAGACTCAGCTGATGCTCCTCCAGTTCCGTCATTACACAAAGAATAGAAGTATTTCCACTGAAGACATCTCTCTGACGGCTTGGTCCTTCTTGAAGTCTCACAGAGACGAGAGGCGGATTGAATTTGGTGTTTACTGAGGCTGACCACACATTGGTTAATTGCAGCGAAGCTCTCAGTAAGAAAAAGAAAATCACGGAAAATGGAAATGCCAGGAAAATTGCTCATCCAGCTACAGAAATCCCAGTTTTGCTCATAGCAGGAGATTGCTGCTGTTCCTAAATACTTTGCTGTAAAGCTACACTAGTCCAAGCGTGGCATCAATGTAAGGAACCTTTTCCACGTGGCCGGTTATGGCAGATGTATCACAGATGCGAGACAAATCATCAAATAATCAAACAAGTGTAAATCGTTAACTCACAGATTTCTCACCGCGCTTGTGTCATAGTTGCACCAAAAAAAGCTTCAGGAAATTCAGGGCCATTCTAGTAAAGGTTTATAAGAACATAAGAACTAGGAGCAGGAGTAGGCCATCTGGCCCCTCGAGCCTGCTCCGCCATTCAATGAGATCATGGCTGATCTTTTGTGGACTCAGCTCCACTTTCCGGCCCGAACACCATAACCCTTCAAAAAACTATCTATCTTTATCTTAAAACCATTTAATGAAGGAGCCTCTACTGCTTCACTGGGCAAGGAATTCCATAGATTCACAACCCTTTGGGTGAAGAAGTTCCTCCTAAACTCAGTCCTAAATCTACTTCCCCTTATTTTGAGGCTATGCCCCCTAATTCTGCTTTCACCCACCAATGGAAACAACCTGCCCGCATCTATCCTATCTATTCCCTTCATAATTTTATATGTTTCTATAAGATCCCTCTCATCCTTCTAAATTCCAATGAGTACAGTCCCAGTCTACTCAACCTCTCCTCGTAATCCAACCCCGTCAGCTCTGGGATTAACCTAGTGAATCTCCTCTGCACACCCTCCAGTGCCAGTACGTCCTTTCTCAAGTAAGGAGACCAAAACTGAACACAATACACCAGGTGTGGCATCACTAACACCTTATACAATTGCAGCATAACCTCCCTAGTCTTAAACCCCATCCCTCTAGCAATGAAGGACAAAATTCCATTCACCTTCTTAATCACCTGTTGCACCTGTAAACCAACTTTTTGCGACTCATGCACTAGCACACCCAGGTCTCTCTGCACAACACCATGTTTTAATATTTTATCATTTAAATAATAATCCCTTTTGCTGTTATTCCTACCAAAATGGATAACCTCACATTTGTCAACATTGTATTCCATCTGCCAGACCCTAGCCCATTCACTTAGCCTATCCAAATCCCTCTGCAGACTTCCAGTATCCTCTGCACTTTTTGCTTTACCACTCATCTTAGTGTCGTCTGCAAACTTGGACACATTGCCCTTGGTCCCCAACTCCAAATTATCTATGTAAATTGTGAATAATTGTGGGCCCAACACTGATCCCTGAGGGACACCACTAGCTACTGATTGCCAACCAGAGAAACACCCATTAATCCCCACTCTTTGCTTTCTATTAATTAACCAATCCTCTATCCACGCTACTACTTTCCCCTTAATGCCATGCATCTTTATCTTATGCAGCAACCTTTTGTGTGGCACCTTGTCAAAGGCTTTCTGGAAATCCAGATATACCACATCCATTGGCTCCCCGTTATCTACCGCACTGGTAATGGCCTCAAAATATTCCACTAAATTAGTTAGGCACGACCTGCCCTTTATGAACCCATGCTGCGTCTGCCCAATGGGACAATTTCCATCCAGATGCCTCGCTATTTCTTCCTTGATGATAGATTCCAGCATCTTCCCTACTACCGAAGTTAAGCTCACTGACCTATAATTACCCGCTTTCTGCCTCCCTCCTTTTATAAACATTGGTGTCACGTTTGCTAATTTGCAATCCGTCGGGACCACCCCAGAGTCTAGTGAATTTTGGTAAATTATCACTGGTGCATTTGCAATTTCCCTAGCCATCTCTTTTAGCACTCTGGGATGCATTCCATCAGGGCCAGGAGACTTGTCTACCTTTAGCCACATTAGCTTGCCCATCACTATCTCCTTAGTGATAACAATCCTCTCAAGGTCCTCACCTGTCATAGCCTAATTTCTATCCGTCACTGGCATGTTATTTGTGTCTTCCACTGTGAAGACCGACCCAAAACACCTGTTCAGTTCCTCAGCCATTTCCTCATCTCCCATTATTAAATCTCCCTTCTCATCCTCTAAAGGACCAATATTTACCTTAGCCACTCTTTTTTGTTTTATATATTTGTAGAAACTTTTACTATCTGTTTTTATATTCTGAGCAAGTTTACTCTCATAATCTATCTTACTCTTCTTTATAGCTTTTTTAGTAGCTTTCTGTTGCCCCCTAAAGATTTCCCAGTCCTCTAGTCTCCCACTAATCTTTGCCACTTTGTATGCTTTTTCCTTCAATTTGATACTCTCCTTTATTTCCTTAGATATCCACAGTCGATTTTCCCTCTTTCTACCGTCCTTCCTTTTTGTTGGTATAAACCTTTGCTGAGCACTGTGAAAAATCGCTTGGAAGGTTCTCCACCATTCCTCAACTGTTTCAACATAAAGTCTTTGCTCCCAGTCTACCTTAGCTAGTTCTTCTCTCATCCCATTGTCACCTCCTTTGTTTCAGCACAAAACACTAGTGTTTGATTTTACCTTCTCACCCTCCATCTGTATTTTAAATTCCACCATATTGTGATCGCTCCTTCCGAGAGGATCCCTAACTATGAGACCATGAATCAATCCTGTCTCATTACACAGGACCAGATCTAGGACCGCTTGTTCCCTCGTAGGTTCCATTCCATACTGTTCTAGGAAACTATCACAAATACATTCTATAAACTCCTCCTCAAGGCTGCCTTGACCGACCTGGTTAAACCAATCGACATGTAGATTAAAATCCCCCATGACAACTGCTGTACCATTTCTACATGCATCAGTTATTTCTTTGTTTATTGCCTGCCCCACCATAATGTTACTATTTGGTGGCCTATAGACTACTCCTATCAGTAACTTTTTTGCCTTGCTATTCCTGATTTCCACAAACACCATGGTGATTGGTGATGACATCATTGAGTAAGAGCAGATCTTATTGACTTGTTTCCTGGATTGTGTGAAACTTCCTGGGTTTATGAAGTGGATTACAGAGAAACATAGAAAGTAGGAGCAGGAGGAGGCCATTTGGCCCTTCGAGCCTGCCCTGCCATTCAATATGATCAAGGCTGATCATCCAACTCAGTCACATGTTCCCGCTTTCCTCCCATATTCTTTGATGCTTTTGTCTACCAAAGTGGATAACCTCACATTTCTCCACATCTTGCTGCATTTGTCATGTATTTTCCCACTCACTCAACTTGTTCAAAATATACTGAAGCATCTCTGCATCCTCCTCACAGCTCAATCTCCCAACCAGCTTTGTGTCATCTGAAAATTTGGAGATAATGCATTTAGTTCCCTCATGTAGATCATTAGTATACATTAATGATTTCGATGAGGGAACTAAATGTAATCGCTGGGGTTCTAGCACTGATCTCTGCGGTACCCCACTAGTCACTGCCTGCCATTTGGAAAAAGACCCATTTATTCCTACTCTTTGAGTCCTGTCTGTCAACCAGTTTTCTATCCATCTCAATACACCACCCCTAATCCCATGCATTTGAATTTTACGCAAATCTCTTATGTAGAGTTTGTCAAAAGCGTTCTGAAAGTCCAAATGAAACACATCCACTGTTGACAAGGGGGAGCCAGTGGATGTGGTTTATTTGGACTTTCAGAAGGCTTAGTTAAAACCTCAAAGACTTCCAGGAGATTTGTCAAGCATAATTTCCCTTTAATACATGCTGGCTCTGTCCGATCCTGCCATTGTTTTCCAAGTGCTCTGCTATCAAATCTTTTCCAATAGACTCTAGCATGTTCCCCACTGTTAACATCAGTTTGACAGGTCTATAATTCCCTGTTTTCTCTCTACCTCCCTTTTTAAAGAGTGGGGTTGCACTAGCTACCCTCCAATCTGCAGGAACTGTTCCAGGGTCGAAAGAATGCTGGAAGATGACCACCAATGCATCCACTATTTCTCAGGCCACTATCTGAAGTTCACTGGGATGTAGATTCTCAGGCCCTGGGGATTTATCGGCCTTCAATCCCATCATTTTTCCCAACACCATTCCCCTACTAATACTCCCTCTCACTGAACCCTGTGTTCCTCAACATTTCAGGTGTGTATGGATTAGGTCTCACTACCTCCTGTTTGTTGAAGCCAACTACCATGTATTTTGTGAACTCAATTTTCCTCAGAGCAATGAAGAGACAACACTAGTTTTAAGTGCGCAGGAGATTACTTCACAGAGTCTTATACAATGCTTTAAAATGTCTACTTCATTTCTCAACTTCTAGAAGCATCTATGTGTGTTTCATTGTCGCTGAGGCCACACTCAGGCGCAACCAATCGAGCATGGTGAGCACAAATCAGTAGCCAGAAGCACACAATCAAACACAGGAGAACTGAACCATTGAACACTACGCCAATGTGAAATGGGCCCTGCTGATGTCAGAAGGTGAAGGGAAACTGAACCCACTGCCAGACGTCTCTCCTGGTTCTGTCTGCCTTTGCCTCAGCATAATTAGGGCGTGGAGAACGAAGCCAATGTCCAAATAGCAATCATAAAATTGGCCTCTTCAGCCAGAGTGATCAGGTTCTGTGACCAATATTTCTAACCCTTTAACTCCCCACAACCCATGGAATGCCGTTAATGGTATGAACAAGCTTCCACTTTATGCCATTTATCTCGCCTGTTCAAGATTAGGAAGGACCGGCACTGAAGTGTAGGGCTAAGGTTTCCGGTCCCTCCCCCTGCAGGAATCGGCGCGGGTGGGATGGAAAATTCTGAGGACCGTCGAAAGGCCCATTGAACCCGGACGGGAATTTCCAGTCTTGGGCCGAGCGGCACCAGAAAATCCCGCCCATAGAAACAGGATGAGTGGGCCATTCAGCCCATCAGACCTGTTATGGGCGACGGTGTTTTCAGAACCCCCAAATGTATCATGGAGTTCAACCAACCTCTCCCTTTAATGGATTGTTGCTTTTGAAGCACACGGCTTGTTCCCCAGGTGTGATATTACAATTATGGACACGTGGTTTTTAAAACAAAACAATGTTTATTCCATGAACTCAAATTAACCTATCAAATAAACATTGGATCTCTCAACACCCCTTACTTCAAAGATAACCCCGATAATAATACAACACTAAATAATCCCTCAAAAATGTTCCTTCAAACATCCAAAAGGCTTCAAAACTTCAAAACAGTAACACACCAGAATATATATATTTTCTGTTTGATGGCAGAGATATATCAGCTTGGTTGACATCAGCTCCAGCACCTTGCTTTTCTTCCTGCAGCTCTCTGAAAAACACACAGACACCCACAAGCTGCTTTTTCAAAACTGGCTTTCTCCCTTCAAGCAGCTCACAGCAAACCAGAACTTCTCAAGCTGCTGTCTCAAACTGGCTTTCTCCTTTTAAGCAGCTCACAGCAAAACAGCCAGGCACTTTTAAGCTGCTCTCAGCAAAACTGAAACCTAAAGCAGAAGTGAGCTCAGCTCCCCCCAACCTCTGACATCACTTCAGTAATATGATCAACTCCATTCCTTAAAGGTACATTGCTTAAACACCCATTTCTTAATGGTACTCTCACATGACACACCACTCAGTACGATAATGGCCGCTCTCTGTCTGAACTCCGTCAACCTTGGTTCCTCAGTACACTTGCCAAACCAAAACCTAGCAATCTCAGTTTCTAGATGTTCAGTTAACCCCTCCCCAGCCTCAACATGCTTTTTTGAGAGAGTGCGAGAGAGATTACCATTCCCAACACTTCCTGATATATCGCACCTGGACAGCTGAGCCCCGATTTTAAGGTGATGCCCCAGGGGCTGGATAGCCCATCAGGGGCAATAGTTTCCCTCTATCTACCCTATGACATCCATTAATAATAATCTTTATTATTGTCACAAGCGGGCTTACATTAACATTGCAATTAAGTTACTGTGAAAATCCCCTCGTCGCCACATTCCGGCGCCTGTTCGGGTACAGAGAGGGAGAATTGAAACTGTCCAATTCGCCTAACACCTTTGGGGACTTGTGGGACGAAACCGGAGCACTCAGAGGAAACCCACACAGACACGGGGAGAACGTGGAGACCCCACACACACAGTGACCCAAGACGGGAATCGAACCTGGCGCTGTGAAGCAACAGTGCTAACCACTGTGCTACCGTTCCGTCCTAATCCTTCTCGAGGCCAATTAGGGGTGAACAACAAATGCTGGCCTAGCCAATGGCATCCAATGAAAGAAGAACAAAAGGCACCATAAAACGTCAATTAATCTTCTTAATCTCCGACACTCAAGGGAATTCATTGCTCCACTTGGCAGATGGGGAGATGGGAGTCCTAGCCCGGTGCAGTAATGGGGACGGAGACTAAGATTCCGGGCCTCTTTCCTTTCACAATAGTGCTGTTCCTTTAAGTAACTCCCATCAGTGAATGTTTCTTTAAAGGAAGTGCCGGTGGCAAGTTCTGAGAGGAAGAGAGTTTCCACCTGCTTCATATTTAATTAGCAGCTTGTTGTCAACATTCTGCTGATTTTTCAAAGCACCAGCAATTTTGTGGATGAGCTGCTGATTGAATGTCAGTGTGACTTGCGTTTGTGCTGGGGCAAATTGCATTCGACGCCTCCTTCACCTTGGGCGGTCAGGTCACTTCCTCTCGCCGCCTCTGGCTCCCACAATGGCAACAGCTCTCCCTCTGAGCCAGCAGGTCACACCTTCAAGCCCCATGTCGGCGCACTAGGCCGCACTACCGGGGAGGTGCTTCTGCGCCGGAGGTGCGGACATGGTAGACCCCCCCGCCCCTCCGGCACCACTTCGAAAAAGGGCAAGGGAGATCTGTGCGATCTGCTGGCCAGTATCCGTCAGTGCAAACAGAAACTGTGCTGGTCGTTTATCAGGCTGCTGTTGCGGGATCTTACTGTGCGCAAATTGGCGCTTCTTCCATCGCACCAGCGACTAGACTTCAGAAAGAAACTTCATTTTGGTTGTAAAATGCTTTGGGACATCTTGAGGCTGCGAAAGGGACTGTAGAAAAGCACCTTCCTTTTTTCCAATGTGGCCTCGCACCTTGGGGTTCTGCCACCAAGCTTAGCACTACCGCGGGTAGCTGTGCAAGGGGCAATTGAGTTGCGTGTTCACGTCTGGGGTTGATAATAATATCACTTATTGTCACAAGTAGGCTTCAATGAAGTTACTCCGAAAAGCCCCTAGTCGCCACATTACGGCGCCTGTTCGGGGAGGCCGGTACGGGAATTGAACCCGCGCTGCTGGCCTTGTTCTGCATTACAAGCCAGCTGTTTAGCCCACTGCGCTAAACCAGATAGTGATTTCCTGAGCAGCACAATGGGATATAATTTGAATTGTCACATTGTTAGCGTGAAATATTGCCCCTCTAAATATAACATTGGGATCAGTTGAAAAAGCCAGTCCCCGAGGCTATTCTCCCGTAATGAATGTGCACAGATTTACATTCCATCACCTGGGCTGAACACATTCTGATTATGTCTGTCATTCAGATCGGCACAAACTGAAACCTGTGTTATTTTTTATTACCCTAATTCGTCTTTCTGATATTTTGCTAACTTGCAGAGTGTCCAGAGTATGCGGCCCATTAATTATCCTGCGACGTGAAGCAAGTGTTCCCTCACAGGCGGCAGCAACAGAGAAGGTGTCGGTTTCACCTGCGCCAAGCAGGCTCCCCGCGCTGTCCGTGTGCTCGGCGCCACAGCGGGCATTGATTTCCAGCTCCCGCATTGAACTAGTTACGTCTTGGTCACCTTGCGATCTGGGATGGCTCTTGGGTTTTATTTCCGCTGCCTCTCGTCCTCTTGTTTCCAAACCATTGGGATGAGGCCAGGTTTTTGTTTGTAAGGATGGGGGGGGGGGGGGGGGGGGGGGGGGCTGCTGTTCAGACCCGTGGCACCTTCCGGTCCCGCCCGCCTGTAGTGATCTTTACATGGGTATGTACAGAAGGGGCTGATGGGTAATGGAAAGATCACGAGGAGGGGGCAGCACTGGTGTGTTTAAAAGGGGGATTCTGGGCTCTTTAGCGGATTGGACTGTGAGGAGGACAGAGGCAGAGATTTAGCTCAGGGTTGTTAGTGGGTCAGGCCTAGTGGTAGTGTATAGAAAAGTTGTAACCTTTCTACTAGTACAGTTCTTAAATAACGCATTTAAGTTGCCAATGGTGCACCGATCCCCACGTGTTTCCTGGCAGAAGGGATGCATTCAACAGGAAACGGCGTTGACAATGGCAGGACAGGATGTTCCCACCGCCGGTCAATGGTAGGCCGTCTTTCGCGGCGGGTTGCGCGGTGAACCCCGCTCACTAAAACTGACCGACATCCCACCAATCCAGGCGAAGGCCCGACTGGAAGATTCACCGCCCGCCCCCCCTCCCTCCCCTCCCCTCCGCCCAATCACTCCCCGATTCTCAGAGGTGCCAGTGGGAAAACACACCGGTGTAGGACATATGCATGTAGGACATGATTTACCGGAGCAATGCTTGAACATCGGCCACGGGAGGCATAACGGAAGATCCGGTGGGAAATTCACGCTCCGTGAAACCGATTTTTGGACAGGTGCTAGATTCTCCCCAATCCCACCGTTGAGCCTGCCAACCGGGCCACAGAGGAATTGTGCCCTTAGGCCCAGACAGGAGATTCCAGCCTTGGACGTTGGAGGCTCTGCTTCTGCCGTAAGAATGGGACAGTGGATCGGAGAACAATGGCACTTGGGGAGGGGAGTAGGGGTGGGATGGGGAGTAGGGGTGGGATGGGGAGTAGTGGTGGGATGGGGAGTAGGGGTGGGATGGGGAGTAGGGGTGGGAGGGGGAGTAGGGGTGGGGGAGTAGAGGGGGGGAGGAGTAGGAGGGGGAGTAGGGGTCGGAGGGGTGGGGGAGGGAGAGGAGGGGGAGTAGGGGTGGTGAGGGGGAGTAGGGAGGGTGGGGGGAGTAGGGGGGAGAAGGGGTGGGGGGAGTTGGGGTGGGAGGAGTAGGGGTGGGTGGGGAGTAGGGGTGGGAGGGGGTAGAGGGGTGGGAGGGGTGAGATGGATGGGAGGGGGTAGAGGGAGGGGTGGAGTAGGCTAGGGGGGAGTAGGGGGTGGGTGAGGCGGAATAGCAGGTGTGTGAGGGGAAGTAGGAGTGGGTGGGGGAGGAGTAAGGGGTGTGTGGGAGGGAGTAGGTGTGGAGGAGTAGGGGTGGGTGGGGAGAGTAGGGGTGGGTGGGTGGGGGGAGTAGGGGTGGGTGGGTGGGGGGGGGAGTAGGGGTGGGAGGGGGTAGAGGGAGGAGAGGAGTAGGTGGGGGGAATAGGGGTGGGTGAGGGTGAGTAGGGGGTGGATGAGGGGGTGTAGGGGGTGGGTGGGGGCAGGGTAGGGGTGGGGGGAGTAGGGGGTGGGTGGCGGGGGGTAGGGGGTGGGTGGGGGGGCAGTATGGGTGGGTGTGGCGGAGTAGGAGTGGGAGGGGTTTAGGGGTGGGGGGAGTAGGGGTGGGAGGGGGAGCAGTGGGTGGGTGGGGTTGAGTAGGGGGTGGGTGGGGTTGAGTAGGGGGTGGGTGGGGGGGGAATAGGGGTGGGAGGGGAGTAGGGGTGGGAGGGGAGTAGGGGTGGGAGGGGGAGTAGGGGTGGGGGGGAGTAGGCGTGGGGGGGGAGTAGGGTTGGGGGGTGTGAGGGGGTATAGGGGTGGGAGGGGGTAGAGGAGTAGGCGGGAGGAGGAGGCGGGGGGAGTAGGGGTTGGAGGGGGGAGAGGGGCGGGAGGGGGTAGAGGGGAGGAGTAGGCGGGGGTGGGAGTAGGGGTGGGGGGGCCAAGTGGTGGAGTAGGCGGGGGGGAGTAGGGGTGGGGGGGGAGTAGAGGTGGGGGGGAGTAGGGGTGGAAGGGGCCAAGGGGTGGAGTAGAGGGAGGGGTGGAGTAGGGGTGGAAGGGGGTATAGGGGTCACATTCAGCCTGTCCCACCCAATTACAATGCCTCAGCCATCAGGATCTGCCGCAGCCGCCTGGAATCCTGGAATCCCCCTGGAAAAGGAGGAACCCAAGGCCAATTTTGGAGAAGCAAATCTGGGGCAGGGGTCCGTGTGGGAAGGTGAAAACAAAAAATGGGGGTTTTACAGACGAGGCTCCGCTGGACTGGTCAGCAAGGAAAGTGGGTGGAGCAATGGTGTTCAAAATTGACCCGTGTCAAAAGTGGGTGGGGGGGGGGGGCTTTGAGCAGGGGGGGTGGGCTTTGAGCGTGCAAGAGGCCTGGTCAGCTCGCCCTCCCTCATAATCGCCGCCCTGAAGACCATGCAGCTGGCCCGGGGAAGGGCCGATGCCAAATTAAGGGGATAAATTCCACCAGCCGATTGCCTCTCTAGCGGCAGAGCAAGCACAAATAGATTTTTCCACTAGATTTATTTCTAATGTTCATTTTATCACTTCAGCGCGTCCAATTCATCACGCCTTTCTTGTCAATAATCCAAGCAGAAGTCAATTTTGAAATGTGTTTTCTCTCTCTCTCTCTCTCTCTCTCTGCAATACCATCGCTCGATGTTTGATGATGTGTTGGGGTTGGTGGTTTGAAGGTGCGTGTCTGAGCATGCTCTGTGACCAGCCTTGCGTTCTGTGGGAGATCAAAGTCGACGACCAAAGGAAAAGAACAAGAAACTTGTTCTTGCTGAAGGAGAATTCATAGAATCACAGAATTTACAGTGCAGAAGGAGGCCACCTTCTGCACCGGCTCTTTGAAAGAGCACCCTACCCAAACCCACACCTCCACCCTATCCCCATAACCCAGTAACCCCACCCAACACGAAGGGCAATTTTGGACACTAAGGGCAATTTAGCCTGGCCAATCCACCTGACCCGCACATCTTTGGACTGTGGGAGGAAACCGGAGCACCCGGAGGAAACCCACGCACACACGGGGAGAACATGCAGACTCCGCACAGACAGTGACCCAAGCCAGGAATCGAACCTGGGACCCTGGAGCTGTGAAGCAATTGTGCTAACCACCATGCTACCGTGCTGCCCTATCTGCCCATTGTGCGTGTGGGTTTTTTGTTGTTGCAAATTAGCTTCCTTCCTCCAGCTTTTGGTAAAGGCATCAAAATCAGACCTGTTGAGGCATCATTAAAGCCACGTAGACCTGGATTTGCAAGACCCAAAGATGGATGGCATCTCTTCCAGGGACAGTAGGAACAGCAGGGGGCCCATTCAATCCCCTCGAGCATGCTCGGTTACTCCATTAGTGCCAGCGGTGGATCAGAGGGTCGCACATCCATCTCCGTGTCGGAAGATTGTGGGTTCGTCAGCCCGATTCCAGAAACCCATGCCCATAATCCCGGTGATGCGGCCAGGGCTGCACTGAGGGAATCCTTTATGGATCAGACATTAAGTCGAGAATCCATGTGGACTCTTCATTTGGGGTAGAACATCCTAAAATAAGGGCAGCACGGTGGCGCAGTGGGTTAGTCCTGCTGCCTCACAGCGCCGAGGTTCCAGGTTCGATCCTGGCTCTGGGTCACTGTCCGTGTGGAGTTTGCACATTCTCCCCGTGTTTGCGTGGGTTTCGCCCCCACAACCCAAAGATGTGCAGGGGAGGAGGATTGAGCGCACTAAATTGCCCCTTAATTGGAAAAAAAAATTAATTGGGTACGCTAAATTAATAAAATGAACATCCTAAAATATGAAGTGGGAGGTGAGAAGCAGAGTTCTTCCCACATTCCTAATATTTAGCCAACATTGCAGAGAAACAAATTGTCTGT
Organism: Scyliorhinus torazame; assembly: GCF_047496885.1. Classification (NCBI taxonomy): domain Eukaryota; kingdom Metazoa; phylum Chordata; class Chondrichthyes; order Carcharhiniformes; family Scyliorhinidae; genus Scyliorhinus; species Scyliorhinus torazame. The sequence goes on from NC_092708.1 coordinate 384,540,192, forward strand.
TTGCTTTCTCTTCTGTTTGTGGGATCTTGCGCCATTATTGCGTGACATTATTCCAAAAACCAACTATTAATACATTTCAAAAGTCAATAATTTGGTTGTAAAGCACTTTAGTAATGGTGACATCATTTTTAAAATTCATTCAGGAGTTGTGGGTGTCACTGGTCGGCATTTATTGCCCAACCCTAGGGTGGCGCAGTGGTTAGCACTGCTGCTTCACGACACCGAGGACCCGGGTTCGATCCCGGCCCCGGGTCACTGTCCGTGTGGAGTTTGCACATTCTCCCCGTGTCGGCGTGATTCTCACCCCCACAACCTAGAAAGAGGTGAATTGGCCACGCTAAATTTGCCTTTAATGGGGGAAAAAAAAAGAATTGGATACTCTAAATTATTGCCCATCCCTAATTGCCCTTGAACTGAGTGGTGGATTGCCATTTCAGGGGGTCTTTAACAGTCAACCGTTGTGGGTCTGGAGTCACAATGTAAGGGTGGTAGATTGAGCCCGATGGGTTTTTACGACAATGGTCTCCCGATTATCGCTGGACATTTTTAATTCCCGATTTTTAATTGAATCCAAATCTCACCATCTGCCGTGTTGGGATTCGAACCCGCGTCCCCAGAGCATTACAGTAGGTCTCTGGATTACTAGTACAGTGACGATACCACTACCCACTGCCTCTCCCAGGAAAGATATTGGGCGTGGGTCAACTGAGTAGGAACAAAGTCCCCTATCAAGCGCGTTTAGCTGTGTGTTTTCCAGCGCCCGCAGCACTGGGAAACGGAACACATGGCTGAGGCCGCACATAGCCCCATTTTGTACTGTGGACAGCTCTGCTCACCGGAACTCCCATGTGTAGTGAGAGATTGGGATGCCATTTTGACACCCCTATCTCCGAGGCCCCCAACCCCCCCCAGCCCGAACGCACTATAGGGAGGTCCGTTCCCCCCCCCCCCGTTAACACCCACGCAGGGCGTCCCCTTGCCCAGCTATGTGCACGCAAAAAATGCCCACTTGGCAGTGCCAACCTGTAACCTGATACTTTGGCAGTGCCCATGTCACCTGGCAGTGCCACATGACACCTTGTCAGTGCTAGTCTGGCACCCAGGTGGCATTGCCAGGGGCTCTGGTTACAGGGGCTGGTTTAGCTCACTGGGCTAAATCGCTGGCTTTTAAAGCAGACCAAGGCAGGCCGGCAGCACGGTTCAATTCCCGCACCAGCCTCCCCGAACAGGCGCCGGAATGTGGCGACTAGGGGCTTTTCACAGTAACTTCATTGAAGCCTACTCGTGACAATAAGCGATTTTCATTTCATTTTTCAGCAATGCCATGGTACAACCCTGCCCAAAAGGCATGCAGCTGGGGTCTCCGATCCCCTGGGAAACCCCCACGACTGCCGTTCGGTCCAGTGGAGACCAGTACCAAATGGTGCTCGCCCGAGGTCTCCAAGGCGAAGGCGATGAATCCCAAATCCTCAAGTACCTCGGGAATCTGCACATTCGACTCTAATGTCACAATGGGCGGGATTGATATTGCAACGTCTCGCGAGATTGCACTGGATCTCGCGAGGTGTTGCGAGCCGGGTAGATCCCGGGTGCAAGGGACTGCCGGCTTTTATCGGCCACGCTGCGCTCCGACGAGTTGCTTTTCGGGCGCAACGTGGCCCTTGGATCACGTCCACAATATGAATGCATGTCTTTTATTGCAACGTCTTGCTGGTTAGTGCTGGTGGTCCAAGTTGCTGTGGCAACATACAATTTCACATGCATGTTGTAGACTGGAACTGTGTATCATGATGGTAGAAGCCCTGAATTTATTGCATCAAATGACTGACCAGGAATCTCGCCCACTCTTCCGGCCGTTGGTGGAAGGGTTTACTCATTGATAGTCAACCTGTATTTTGCAGCAGAAGCACAGCGCATGGTTGGGGTCTGGAAGCCCTGCCTGCAAATGTGGCGGAGACGGGTTCATTCGAAGCATTCAACAGGTCTTTCGGCGACTGGAAACAATGTGCAGCGGCACGGGGAAAAGGCAGGGGAATGGCATAAAATCGTGATGCCCATTTGGAGAGACAGTGCCTGCACAATGGGCCAAACGGCCTCCTTCTGCACTGTAACATTTCAGTGACTCTGGTCACATTATGAATGCACCTTCCTTGGACATCCAGTCCCTGGAGCGGGAGTCGAACCCGGAGCAGGACTCAAATCCGAAACTTCTTGCGCAGAGGCAGGGAATCTAGCCATTGCATCGGAATGGGGGAGTGGCAAAGTCACTGGACTAGTAATCGAGGGGCCCAGGCTAATGCCAGGCCGAGGGACACGGGTTCAAATCCCAACCACAGCAAATGGGAGAAATTAAATTAAATTAAATTAATTAATCTGAAATTAGAGGTCTAATGGTGACTATGAAACTCTTGTTGTTAAAATCCATCTGGTTCACTGATGCCCGTTTAGTGAAAGAAAGCTGCCTTCCTTACTTTGTCTGGCCTACATGCGATGGTTGACTCTTAATTGCCCTCTGAAATGGTCTAGCAAGCCACTCAGTTGTATCAAACCACTACGAAGTCTAGAAGGAACAAAACTGGACAAGCGACTTGGCATTGACCGAGGCACCAGAAATGACATCCGTGAAACAAGACTTGGATGATATCCAGGCTCGGGCTGACAAGTGGTGAATATCAGCCGTGCCACACGAGAGCCAGGCAATGACCATCGCCAACAAGAGCAAATCTAACCGTCTCCTCTTGGCATTCAATGGCATTGCCATCGCTGAATCACCCGCTATTGACATCCTGGGGATTGCCACTGACCAGGGGCGAGATTCTCCGACCCCCCGCCGGGTCGGAGAATCTCCGGGGGCTGGCGTGAATCCCGCCCCCGCCGGTTGCCGAAGTCTCCGGCACCGGAGATTCGGCGGGGGCGGGAATCGTGCCGCGCCGGTTGGCGGGCCCCCTCGCGCGATTCTCCGGCCCGGATGGGCCGAAGTCCCGCCGCTAAAATGCCTGTCCCGCCGGCGTAGATTAAACCACCTACCTTACCGGCGGGACAAGGCGGCGCGGGTGGGCTCCGGGGTCCTGGGGGGGGCGCGGGGCGATCTGACCGCGGGGGGTTCCCCCACGGTGGCCTGGCCCGCGATCGGGGCCCACCGATCCGCGGGCGGGCCTGTGCTGTGGGGGCACTCTTTCCCTTCCGCCTCCGCCACGGTCTCCACCATGGCGGAGGCAGAAGAGACTCCCTCCACTGCGCATGCGTGGGAAACTGTCAGCGGCCGCTGACGCTCCCGCGCATGCGCCGCTCGGAGATGTCATTTCCGTGCCAGCTGGCGGGGCACCAAAGGCCTTTTCCGCCAGCTGGAGGGGCGGAAATTCGTCCGGCGCCGACCTAGCCCCTCAAGGTTGGGGCTCGGCCCCCAAAGATGCGGAGCATTCCGCACCTTTGGGGCGGCGCGATGCCCGTCTGATTTGCGCCGCTTTGGGCGCCAGTCGGCGGACATCGCGCCGTTTCTGGAGAATTTCGCCCCAGAAACTGAACTAGACTAGGAATCCTGTGACAACTAACCCACCTCCTGACTCCCCAAAGCTTGGCTACTATGTGTTGTGAGGTTGTGTTGTCCCATGAAAATGCCTACAGACTTGAACAATAAGTCTCAATTAATAATACATAACTATATATGTATATGTACATATATAGAACAATACAGCGCAGTACAGGCCCTTCGGCCCACGATGTTGCACCGAAACAAAAGCCATCTAACCTACACTATGCCATTATCATCCATATGTTTATCCAATAAACTTTTAAATGCCCTCAATGTTGGCGAGTTCACTACTGTAGCAGGTAGGGCATTCCACGGCCTCACTACTCTTTGCGTAAAGAACCTACCTCTGACCTCTGTCCTATATCTATTACCCCTCAGTTTAAAGTTATGTCCCCTCGTGTCAGCCATATCCATCCGCGGGAGAAGGCTCTCACTGTCCACCCTATCCAACCCCCTGATCATTTTGTATGCCTCTATTAAGTCTCCTCTTAACCTTCTTCGCTCCAACGAAAACAACCTCAAGTCCATCAGCCTTTCCTCATAAGATTTTCCCTCCATACCAGGCAACATCCTGGGATGGAGGGAAATATACACACAGGGTACAGCCCGACGGGTGGTATCCTCATGCCGACTGTGGTGTTGGGCGTTCTGACACACAGATGAGCCAACACGGTTGTATATGGTACAACGCTATTTTATTTAAACTTTCTATGTACAGTTTTGTCTTGATACTCTGCACGTGGGGATTCCCTGTTTGTGATCTTGTAACAGGTCTTGTCCGTGTCTTTGTCCCCAGACCTACTGACCACTAGGTGTCGTGCTCGTGCTTTTTATGTGGTTGGTGTCCTTGTGTGTGATTGGTTGTGGTGTTGTGTGCTCTGATTTGTCTGTTGGTGTGTCCATCATGATGTGTGTGTTTGAATATCATGACATCCCCCCTTTTTACAAAGATATGTGCCTACGTGGTAATAAATATGATCGCGTCGTGAGTGCATCTAAGAGTGTGTGTGTGTTGTGTACAGCATGTGCATATGACGTAACTATTTACATGGGGCGATGTCGGGTGCGTCACATGAACAAGGTTGTACCATAACAGAACATGAATGCGAACGAGAAAAAAACTTGAACAGTGGTCCAGTCAGACGATATCTGGAACGATAAACAACAACAGGTTATCATATAAAATTGTGTAACTTGTTAGACAAATGAACGGTGTTATAAGTCCAGTCTAATGGGCTTGCGACGAGTTCGGGTTGACCGCCTCAAGGGTGGGTCAAGAACCACCGGCTGATGTGCAAGCATGGCCATGGGTGGCGATGGAGAGGGCGTGACCTGCGGCAGCTCCACAAAGACATCCTCGGAAGCCTGTTGAGGATCTGGCGTGTGCGTACTGTGTGGCTGCGAGCGTGGAAGTCGGCGAAGGGCGCGCCGATTGCGGCGACGCACTGAACCATCCGGCATGCGAACCAGGAACGAGCGGGGAGCCACATGTCGGAGGACTTCAGCCGGTGCTGACCAGCCACCATACGGTTGATGGACGCGTACTTTGTCCCCGGAGGACAGGGGGGGCAGGTCCGTCGCTCGTGTGTCGTACTGACTTTTCTGGCGATCACGCTGCATTTGCATGTTCCGAAGAACCGTCTCATGGTCTGTTGTTGGTGCCAGGATGGACGGTACCGTCGTCCTGAGGGAGCGACCCATTAGTAGCTGCGCTGGCGAGAGACCCGTGGATAGCGGGGCTGATCGATAGGCCAGCAAGGCGAGGTTAAAGTCCGATCCGGCAGCAGCCGCCTTGCACAGGAGCCGCTTGGCAATGTGGACGCCCTTTTCAGCCTTCCCGTTCGACTGTGGATGTAGAGGGCTGGATGTCACGTGAGTGAAACCATATGCTGCGGCAAAGGACGACCATTCACGGCTGGCGAAGCAGGGTCCATTGTCTGACATGACAGTCCTTGGAATGCCATGGCGAGCAAATGTTTCCTTGCAGGCCCCAATGACTGCGGACGACGTCAGATCATGGAGAGGCATGACTTCCGGGTAGTTTGAGAAGTAGTCTATAATAACGATGTGATCTCTGCCGAGCGCGTGAAATAGGTCAACACCCACCTTCGCCCAGGGGGACGTCACCAACTCGTGTGGTAGAAGCGTCTCCGACACCGACTTTGACCAGACTCACTACTGCATTCTACTACTCCCAAGTGACTCCCTGTCTCATCATGTGAACACAAGTGTTTCCCCAGTCCCAGATTAATTCTTACAGTCCTAAACACCAAAATACTACACCATCTATAAGGCAAAAGTCGGGAGTGTGATGGAATAGAAATATAGGAAGATAGGAATTAGGAGCGGAAGTCGGCAATCCAGCCCTTCGAGCCTGATCCGCCATTCAATCAGATCATGGCTGATCCCTTCTTGGTCTCAAATCCACTTCCCCACCTGTTCCCCATGTCTCTTTAACCCATTTTATATCAGAAATGCATCTATTTCCTTCTTGAAACCATTTAATGTCTCAGATTCCACCGCACTATGGGGCAGCAAGTTCCACAAAATCACCACCCTCTGCGAGAAGTAGTTCCTCCTCATCTCAGTTCAAAATCTACCGCCTCTCAACCTATATCCGTGACCCCCACAAGGGGGAACATTTGGTCGACGTTTACTTTCTCAATCCCTTTTAGTATTTTATACACCTCAATCAGATCCCCTCTCATCTTCTAAACTCCAGCGAGCATAAGTCCAAGCTGTTCAATCTCTCCTCATACGTCAACCCCTTTAGCCCTGAAATCAATCAGGTGAATCTCCTCTGAACTGCCTCCAATGCCACCACATCCTTCCTCAAATAAAACTGGACACAATATTCCAGATGTGGTCTCACTAACACCCTGTACAATTCCCGTACCAGCCTCCCCGAACAGGCGCCGGAATGTGGCGACTAGGGACTTTTTACAGTAACTTCATTGAAGCCTACTTGTGACAATAAGTGATTATTATTATAACAATAATACTCTACTTTTATACTCCAATTTTTTTGCAATAAACGCAAACATCAATTTGCCTTTGTAATTACATGCTGTAACTGCACACTGACTTTCTGCGATTCATCAACAAAGACACCCAGATCCCTCTGCCCAGACGGAATCTGCTTTCCATTTAGTTAATAATTTACCGTTCTACTTTTTTGGCCAAAATGGGTAATCTCACACTCAACTACATTAAACTCCATCTGCCAAATTTTGGCCCAATCTCCTAGCCAATCTATATCCATCTGTAAAATCTGTATCTCCTCTTCGCTGCTTGCTTTCCCACCTATTTTTGTATCATCTGCAAATTTTGCTCTGTTACTCTGTCCCTGCTTGCACATCGTTTATATAGATCGTAAACAGATGAGGTCCGAGGACTGACCCCTGTGGCACCCCGCTAGTTACAATTCGCCAGCCAGAGAAGGGCCCATTAATCCCAACCCTCTGCTTTCGGTCAATCAGCTAATCCTCAATTCAATCTAGTATTCTACCCCCATCCCCTGCAATCTCAATTTACGGATCAGTTTTTTACGCGGCACCTTGCCAAATGCCTTCTGGAAGTCTAGATATACCACATCCACAGTTTCCCCATTATCCACCTTCCTGTTTACTCTTCTCTTGCCTGGAGTGCTGCTCCAACAGCACTCAGTAGCTCAAAACCATCCAGGACAAAACAGCCCGCTTGATTGGTACCCGACTCACTCCCTCCACTACCCCTGACACACAGTGGCAACCGTGTGTACCATCTACAAGAAGCACCGCGGCAGCTCACCAAGGCTTTTTCAACGCAATATTCCAAACCCACAAACTCTACCATCTTGAAGGTCAGCCAACATTGGCATTGGCAAATAGGGTTAAGGAAAATCCCAAGGCTTTTTACACGTACATAAAAAGCAAGAGGGTAGCCAGGGAAAGGGTTGGCCCACTGAAGGATAGGCAAGGGAATCTATGTGTGGAGCCAGAGGAAATGAGCGAGGTACTAAATGAATACTTTGCATCAGTATTCACCAAAGAGAAGGAATTGGTAGATGTTGAGTCTGGAGAAGGGGGTGTAGATAGCCTGGGTCACATTGTGATCCAAAAAGACGAGGTGTTGGGTGTCTTAAAAAATATTAAGGTAGATAAGTCCCCAGGGCCTGATGGGATCTACCCCAGAATACTGAAGGAGGCTGGAGAGGAAATTGCTGAGGCCTTGACAGAAATCTTTCGATCCTCGCTGTCTTCAGGGGATGTCCCGGAGGACTGGAGTATAGCCAATGTTGTTCCTCTGTTTAAGAAGGGTAGCAAGGATAATCCTGGGAACTACAGGCCGGTGAGCCTTACTTCAGTGGTAGGGAAATTACTGGAGAGAATTCTTCGAGACAGGATCTGCTCCCATTTGGAAGCAAATGGACGTATTAGTGAGAGGCAGCACGGTTTTGTGAAGGGGAGGTCGTGTCTCACTAACTTGATAGAGTTTTTCGAGGAGGTCACTAAGATGATTGATGCAGGTAGGGCAGTAGATGTTGTCTATATGGACTTCAGTAAGGCCTTTGACAAGGTCCCTCATGGTAGACTAGTACAAAAGGTGAAGTCACACGGGATCAGGGGTGAGCTGGCAAGGTGGATACAGAACTGGCTAGGCCATAGAAGGCAGAGAGTAGCAATGGAGGGATGCTTTTCTAATTGGAGGGCTGTGACCAGTGGTGTTCCACAGGGATCAGTGCTGGGACCTATGCTCTTTGTAGTATATATAAATGATTTGGAGGAAAATGTAACTGGTCTGATTAGTAAGTTTGCAGACGACACACAGGTTGGTGGAATTGCGGATAGCGATGAGGACTGTCGGAGGATACAGCAGGATTTAGATTGTCTGGAGACTTGGGCGGAGAGATGGCAGATGGAGTTTAATCCGGACAAATGTGAGGTAATGCATTTTGGAAGGTCTAATGCAGGTAGGGAATATACAGTGAATGGTAGAACCCTCAAGAGTATTGAAAGTCAAAGAGATCTAGGAGTACAGGTCCACAGGTCATTGAAAGGGGCAACACAGGTGGAGAAGGTAGTCAAGAAGTCATACGGCATGCTTGCCTTCATTGGCCGGGGCATTGAGTATAAGAATTGGCAAGTCATGTTGCAGCTGTATAGAACCTTAGTTAGGCCACACTTGGAGTATAGTGTTCAATTCTGGCCGCCACACTACCAGAAGGATGTGGAGGCTTTAGAGAGGGTGCAGAAGAGATTTACCAGAATGTTGCCTGGTATGGAGGGCATTAGCTATGAGGAGCGATTGAATAAACTCGGTTTGTTCTCACTGGAACGAAGGAGTTTGAGGGGAGACCTGATAGAGGTATACAAAATTATGAGGGGCATAGACAGAGTGGATAGTCAGAGGCTTTTCCCCAGGGTAGAGGGGTCAATTACTAGGGGGCATAGGTTTAAGGTGAGAGGGGCAAGGTTTAGAGTAGATGTACGAGGCAAGTTTTGTACGCAGAGGGTAGTGGGTGCCTGGAACTCGCTACCGGAGGAGGTAGTGGAAGCAGGGACGATAGGGACATTTAAGGGTCATCTTGACAAATATATGAATAGGATGGGAATAGAAGGATACGGACCCAGGAAGTGTAGAAGATTGTAGTTTAGTCGGGCAGCATGGTCGGCACGGGCTTGGAGGGCCGAAGGGCCTGTTCCTGTGCTGTACATTTCTTTGTTCTTTGTAACACATGGGAACACCCCTACCTGTAAGTTCCCTTTCAAGCCACGCACTACCCTGACTTGGAAATGTAACGTCGTCCCTTCACTGTCGCTGGGCCAAGGTCCTGGAACTCCCTCCCTAACATCATTGTGGGTGTACCTACACCTCATGGACTGCAGCGGTTCAAGAAGGCAACTCACCGCCACCTTCTCAAAGACAATTAAGGATGGGCAATTGATGAGGGGCCAGCCAGCAATGCCCACATCCCATGAAGGAGCATATAAATATAGATCTGAAACAAGATCTCCTTGGCTGAGTTCTACCTCATGCGTTCCACTTACCCCGATACCCTGACCCTACAGAACTAAACATACTCCATCGTATCAACTGTACATCTTCTTAATTACCTCTGTTGAGGTTCCAAGATAGTTTCTTTGCATTTTGGAGGGACAATATCCACCATTTCTTGTCAATGAAGTGCCTTCTGATCCGGTGGTTGACCCTATGATGAACCCTGGGCATTCTTGTGCGACTCTGCCACCAGCCAAGTACACGTTCTGTAAATAGAATATATAATTTCACAGGGAAATTTATTGCATTCTTTAATTGCTGTTTGTTTATTTATTGGCTCATTAATTTCTGGAGATTTTAAAGCAAGAAAGCAAAACTACTTCTTAATTGCACACATTGTAAATAAATTATATGTTATTAATGTTTTACATTTATTTGAATAAGCAGTTTACTAAGGTTAACTGCACTTTTATGTTGGTACGTTTTTGCATTTCAATGTAATCTTGGATTATTCCTTGCTTGCAGTTCTTTTTAATTACTAATTTAAAAATGGTGTATTTTTCCTCTCCTACGTAAGTTTGTCATTCCATAAATACAGACAACAAGCTCTGCGCTTTTCACCCTCCCTGTTGCAGTATTTTGCTGTTTCTAGAATCATCTGACCTACTTGTCCTCGATGAATGCCACTGTCACCTTGGCACCAGTTTTCCACTGGATCCCTGTCCTCTCAGTATTCCACTGGATCCCTGTCCTCTCTGTCGTCCACTGGATCCCTGTCCTCTCAGTGTTCCACTGGGTCCCTGGCCTCTCAGTATTCCACTGGATCCCTGTCCTCTCAGTATTCCACTGGATCCCTGTCCTCTCAGTATTCCACTGGATCCCTATCCTCTCAGTGTTCCACTGGATCCCTGTCCTCTCAGTATTCCACTGGATCACTGACCTATCAGTTTTCCACTGGATCCCTGCCCTCTCAGTTTTCCACTAGATCCGTGTCCTCTCAGTTTTCCACTGGATCCCTGCCCTCTCAGTTTTCCACTAGATACGTGTCCTCTCAGTTTTCCGCTGGATCCCTCTCCCCTCAGTTTTCCACTGGTTCACTGTCCTCTCAATTTTCCACTGGATCCATGTCCTCTCAGTTTTCCACTGGATCCATGGTCTCTCAGTCGTCCACTGGATCCCTGTCCTCTCAGTTTTCCACTGGATCCATGGCCTCTCAGTCATCCACTGGATCCCTGTCCTCTCAGTTTTCCACTGGATTCCCATCCTCTCAGCCATCCACTGGATCCCTGTCCTCTCATTTTTCCACTGGATCCCTGTCCTCTCAGTCGTCCACTGGATCCATGTCCTCTCAGTTGTCCACTAGATCCCCGTCCTCTCAGTTGTCCACTGGATCACTGTGCTCAAATTTCTACTGGATCACTGTCCTCTCAGTTTTCCACTGGATTCCCGTCTTCTCAGCCATCCACTGGATCCCTGTCCTCTCAGTTTTCCACTGGATCCCTGCCCTCTCAGTCGTCCACTGGATCCCCATCCTCTTTGTTGTCCACTGGATCACTGTGCTCAAATTCCTACTGGATCACTGTCCTCAGTGTTTGCCATTGGATGCCTGCCCTTGTTCCATAACTGGATCCCCATTATCACAGTCTGTCAATGGATCCATGTCCTCAATTTACCACTGGTTCCCTGCCCTGTCAATCTGCCACTGGATCCCATCCTCACAGTCTGCAATTGTACCCCGGTCCTTTCAATCTGACACTGGATTCCTGTCATTCATCTGCCATTGGATCCTCATAGTATGCCATTGGATCCCTTCCCTCGGTCCCCCACTGGATCTCTGTTCTCAGTCTACCATTAGAATCCCGTCCACTCAGCCTGATGCTGGACCCATTCCCTTAATATGTCACTCGATCCCTGCCCTCAGTCTGACACTGGATCCCCATCCTCTTGGCCTGCCACTGGATCTGTGTCCTCACCCTGTCACTGGATTCCTGTTTCCGCAATCTCCCATTGAATCCCAGTCCTCATACTGTGACTGGATCCCTGTCCTCACAGTCTGCGATTGGATCCCTGTCCTCTCTGTTCCAGTCACGTGGAGCATTATGTATGTAGTCAGAACCCATCCATGCCACATCAGGATCAAATCCAGATGTGAGCAGCCAAGATGATACCAGATAATTTATGGGAAAAGAGAGAGTTGAGTTTGTTTTCTTCGAAAAGGGTGGCACTGGATGTGTTTCTGTAAAGGGTTACAGGACGTGAAGAAGGAAAGGATGGAAGGGTATGACGAAAAGATACGCAAGTGAGCCGAACCCAGTCAGGGGTAACATCCTCCAAACATTCACCTTCCCAAACCCCATAAAAAGGGGATATGCTTCAGTGGGGTTGTAGGTCTGGCAGAATTTCTGAAGAGGGAGACAGAGTTAACATTTCGGGTCGATGACCTTTCATTAGAACTGGGCGGCACGGTAACACAGTGGTTAGCACTGCTGCTTCATAGCGCCAGGGTCCCAGGTTCGATTCCTGGCTTGGGTTCCTATCTGTGCGGAGTTTGCATGTTCTCCCCGTATCTGCGTGTGTTTCCTCCGGGTGCTCCGGTTTCCTCCCACAAGTGCCGAAAGATGTGCTGTTAGATAATTTGGACATTCTGAATTCTCCCTCTGTGTACCCAAACAGGCGCCGGAGTGTGGTGACTAGGGGCTTTTCACAGTAACTTCATTGCAGTGTTAATGTAAGCCGACAGGTGACAATAAAAAAAATTTAAAATTAAAAATAACTTTTCCTGTCCCTGCTTGAAAGGAACCCACATTTACTTTCACAAATTCCCTTTTACGTACCTATAAATGCTTTTACAATCAGCTTTTATGGCCTTGATAGTTTACTTCCATGTTTTATTTTCATTCTTAAAATTTCTCATTCATCCTGAATTATTTTTGGCAGAATTGGTAGCTTCTTGTTTTAATCGAATACCATTTTAAAATCACGTTTGGATAATTTTTCCCATCGGATTTTGATTCTTTTAGGGACTACATATTCATTGCAAATTACAAATTATTTATTTAAATGTTTGCCATTGCTTTCGTACTGCTATATCTTTTTATCCAGTTGCCAATCTACCTGAGCTAATTCACCACTCATACCTATAAGAGCCTAGTTTTGAAGATAATTAACCAGGTTAAAGTCCAACAAGCCACTCACCGGATAAAGGAGATACGCTCCGAAAGCTCGTGATTCCAAACAAACCTGTTGGACCTTAACCTGGTGTTGTAAGACTTCTTACTGTGCCCACTCCAGTCTAACGCCGGCATCTCCACATCATGGATTTAATTAAATCACTCTCAAACTCAATACAAAATGTCATCATATTATGATCACTCTTCCACAATTTTTCCTTTCCTAAAATGTTGTCCTATCTCAGAAGGGCAGGCGGTGGTGTAGTGGTATTGTCACTGGACTAGTGATCTCGAGACCCAGGGTAAAGCTCTGGGGTCTCAGGTTCAAATCCCACTTCTGCAAATGGTGACATTTGAATCTAATAAAAAATCTGTGGCTGGATCAACCGGTCCCCTAGTTGTGTGTTTCTCCGCGGCATGCTGTTCGCTGGTGACGGGATTTCTACTCCCGCTGCTTGTCAATGGGGTTTCCCATTGAGGCCACCCCACGCCAACGCCGGGAAACCCGCAGGTGGGTGTGTGCTACCAGCGGGAACTCCCACCCGGAAAATAAAAGTCTAATGGTAACCGTGAAGCCATTACCGATTGTGGTAAAAACCCATCTGGTTCACTAATGTCCTTCAGGGAAGGAAATCTGCCGTCCTTACCCGGTCTGGCCTACATATGACTCCAGATCCACACCAATGTGGTTGACTCTTAAATGCCCCTCTGAAATGACCTCGCTTAGTTCCAGAGCCCACATTCCATGATTGAATCATTTCATTCATTTCATTTCAAGAAACTCACATTATTAGATCTAAATTAGCATGTTCCCTAATTGGTTTTATGACATAATAGTTGAGGTTCAAAGCCTTTTCCTACAACTTCTAAGGTTTTGGAGATCTCCATGACATCACTCATATCTGCTGGATTGCTGAAACTCTCATCCAGGCCTTTGTTGCTTCTCGACTTGACTATTCGCCTGGCTGATCCCCTCCCCTCCAACCCACATAAATTCAAACCCATCCGGAACTCTGCTGTCCACATTCTGGGTTGCCTAAAGGCTTATTTACCCATTGCCCCTCTGCTCACTGACTCACATTGACTTTCAGTCTGGCAATGGCTCAATTTCAAGGTTCTTATCCTTGGTTTCCAATCCCTCAATGGCCGCATCCCTCCTTTACCATAGTAGCCACCTCCAGTCCGACAATTCTCTGAGTCCTCTGCACTCCTTTAATTCTGGGCTGCTTCACAACCTCAATTCTAATCATTCCTTTACTGGTGGCCGTGTCTTCAGCTGCCTTGGTCCTAAGTTCCGGAATTCTTTCCCTAAAGCTCTCCGCCTCTTATCTTTTCCTTTGAGAACCTCCTTAATAACCTAGTTTGATTTTTAATAAAGTTTTTGTCACCTGTCCTAACATCTCCTTATGTGGCTCAGTTTAAAGTTTTGCCCGTAACAGCTCTTGCGAAGCATTTTGGGGTGTTTTAGTGTGTTGAAAGCATTATATAAGTTCAAACTTTAGTTATTGTTGTTGTTGTTGGGCACCCACAATTAAGGGAAGCCAGTGCAAATGCACTAGAATGTAAACAGGTCTGAGGGAAATGCTGTCCAAGCCTTGTCCCATGGTGACCCCACCCCAGTTTGACGCTTAAAAAATTGGCATGACCTCAGAATGAGAGCAGTGGGGAGGAAGGGTGTTGGGGGGTTGGTGGAGGAGCTCTGAGGAGTGGTAAGTGGAGGGAAGTGGGGTGGGGGGGGAGTAGTGGCTGTGGAAGACGGCGATGGTTTTACTCCCCACAATTGTTCAGGCTCTTTTGGTGGATGCGACCTTGGAGATCATTTCTTTCGTACACCCCCACCGATCCACGGCAAGAAAGAAACATGCACCTGCGTGCCATGGGGCCTCAGATTGGAGATTGGGGCTGTCCCAACAGAGTCTCAACTCCACAGTCAACACTTCTGCCTCGATCCTATTGAATGGTGGAGCAGGCTCCAGGAGGGGCCGAATGGCCTACACCTGTTCCTATTTCTTATGGTCTTATGGTCTCAGAGGGAGAAGAACTCACAACCCAAATTGTTCATAGTGGAGTCACGACCCACAGGTAACCAACCCCCTGACCTATTGGCTTTGCTTATGAATGTGCAAAGATTATACTGTTAAAGGGATTGGATAGGTGAGGTACAGAGTAAGTATTTCCTCTGATGGGGTCATCAAGAATAAAGGGACCCAACCGTAAAATTTGAGCGAGGCTGTTCAGGAAGGAATTCAGGAAGCACGGTTTCGCACAAGGTGCCTTGGAGATCTGGAATTTCCTTCTCCACCTAGCTGTGAATTCTGAGAGTCAATTGGAGTTTTTAAGGCTGAGAACAATAGGTTTTTGGGGGACATCAGGACATGGAGATTTGGAGCTAACTGGAGTTGAGGTTCAAATCAACCCTGTTCTTAATAATGGATCTGGCACGTGGTAATTCCCCCTTTAAGGGCAACACAGCAGAGTAAGGGTCATCTGGCCTGGGTAACCAATCGGGGCTCCAATCACCTCCAGGGGTGGGGTTAACTTAGGCAGGAGGCATTCCAGAACTAGCAGCCGACACACTATTGCTCTTGTAGAGCCTTGTAAATAAATTTTTTGTTTTTCAATAATGAAGGCTCTGACAGTGCATCTTTACCTGGCACATGCGCCTGAATGACCTCCTGTATCTGGTGGTCCAGTTTGAGTGTTCAACACCTTGAAAATTTAATGGCATTGCTTCAAGTTGCATCAGTGGTGTGTTCACTTTGAATTGGAAGTTCTGATCAGTATTGAACCATCGTGGCTGCAGTGTGGAAGTAGCAATTAAACCATTTGAACTATAACCTGCAGTGTTAATCGTGTAATAGGCAGTTAGTGAACTTACTACATCTCTCCCATAATACTTCACTGAATTGATGCATTCATATCACCTTTAAATGTTAGAAATCTTCCCAAGGCATCTCAGAGGGACACCATCACCAGGTCATAGCGGGAGACATTGGGGCAGATGATCAAGTGTTTGGTCAAAGATTGGATTGGATTTGTTTATTGTCACGTGTACCGAGGTACAGTGAAAAGTACTTTTCTGCGAGCAGCTCAACAGATCATTAAATACATGGGAAGAAAAGGGAAGAAAAGAAAATACATTAAAAAGTGGATCTGTTGGGGAGAGCTCGCAGAGAGTCACCTCGCTCCGGCGCCATCTTGGAGAGGACATATTTGAAGGATTATGTTAAAGGAGCAAAGGGAGTTAGGGAGATGGAAATGTCCAAAATTCCAGCCCCTGAGCAGCTGAAAGCACAGATATCGATGGTGGAGTGATTAAAATCAGGGATGTCCAAGAGGCCGGAATTCGAGGAGATCTCAGAGGGTTGTGCAGTTGGCAGAGATCACAGAGCAAAGGAGGGGGACAGGCCATGGAGGGATTTCAATATCGTTTTATCGAGGCACTGTTTTAACAGGGAGGCAGTCAGTGGGTACAAGGGTGAACGTTACGAGTTAGGACACAGATTGAGATTCAATAATAGCTTCCAAAAGCGAATTTGACCAACATGTAAAGCGGAAACATCCTCAGGCCGATAGGAACAGAGCAGGGAAGTGTCATTCATTCCACAGCTCCTTTCAGGAGTAGCACAGTTCCAATGAGCCAAATAGCCTCCTTCTGTGTTCAATCTATTACTGCCTCTATTACCCATCTCTAGTTGCCTTATGCGATGCGGAAAGGGTCACAATTGTTGAGGAACATAGAACATTACAGCGCAGTACAGGCCCTTCGGCCCTCGATGTTGCGCCGACCTGTGAAACCACTCTAAAGCCCATCTACACTATTCCCTTATCGTCCATATGTCTATCCAATGACCATTTGAATGCCCTTAGTGTTGGCGAGTCCACTACTGTTGCAGGCAGGGCATTCCACGCCCTTAGTACTCTCTGAGTAAAGAACCTACCTCTGACATCTGTCCTATATCTATCGCCCCTCAATTTAAAGCCATGTCTCCTCATGCTAGACATCACCATCCGAGGAAAAAGGCTCTCGCTGTCCACCCTATCCAATCCTCTGATCATCTTCTATGTTAATAATTCGGCAGCAACGCTTTAAGGAGCAAAGTCAGGGCTGAACATTCACCCCAAAAAATGGACGGCCTGTGGAATAATCCCATTGAGTCAAAATGATTTCCAGAGGCATTTCGTGTCGGAAATGCATTGAGAGGCAGGGTACGCGGTTAGTCGGAGTTCATCGGTGAAACTAATTTTGCTTCGGCGCCAAATGGGCATCTCTTACATAGTCCCAAAAGTTCCGGTGATTTGAAGTGCAAAATGCCATTTGACGGGATTGAGGAATTGCTGAACATTTGTGCATTTCAGCTCAACGGTGCAGAAAGGTTCTGATCTGGTTCCCCAAGGTACAGTTGCGGCGAATGGCGTGTCTTTTTGCGGAAGGACGTGGATAGTTATTTCCATGTTTCTACGTTTCAAAGAGCTGGCAGAGGCTCGATGGGCCAAATGGGCTCCTGCTGCGCTCCAGGGCTTCACGGCTATGACTTGGCTTGACTAGCCACTGAATTGTATCCAACCTTCCGAGGGTAACTGAGGGTGTGAGCTTAAATGCCAATGATTGCCATATCTTGGACAAGGATAATTTTCCAAATCCAGATAAGAAAGAAAGGGGTATATTCTTCAGCTATGCGTGCTGGATATCACTTCAGGATTATCGGGTAGAATGAGTTACCCAAAGGAACAACTCTAACATTGACACTGAGATGCAGTGTATCAATGCGGATTTGCAAATAGAACAGGTCTCTTTCGACGGGAACCATTATCTGATGTCGGATGATGAATGGCTCTGGAAGCCAGTAGCTTGGTCCCTTTAAAGAAGGCTGGGCTTTTATATGGGCTGGTTTAGCACAGGGCTAAATCGCTGTCTTTGAAAGCAGACCAAGGCAGGCCAGCAGCACGGTTCAATTCCCGTACCAGCCTCCCCGAACAGGCACCGGAATGTGGCGACTAGGAGCTTTTCACAGTAACTTCATTGAAGCCGACTTGCGACAATAAGCGATTTTCATTTCATTTCACTCCCAACCTGCAGAATGGCTGAGCAAGTAATTGCAGAATGCACTCGCTCTATTGATCTCCTGGAGCTTGTCGTTCCTGCTGGCAGGGATAAAGAACAACCTGAAAGATCCAGGTCAACTCCGCGGCTCAGGATGAATGAGTCCAATCAAAGGGCCCTATCGGAGATATCGAATTAGACTGGTGGATCTGTTCCATAAAGCACAAGTTCTGCTGGCAGGCTGAACTTTGCAGGAGTTTGTCTCAGCCAGCCGCTGAAACAGCTCAGGGCCGGCAAAATGAACTAGATCCAACAGTAAGTGGACAACGGAACAGTGTCAGGTGCAAGTTAATAGCGGTAAATAGCAATGTTTTACACAATGGAAGAAAAAAATAGCCATTGTGTGTAATCCCTGAACATCACTACTATGCAGGTGAAATTCAATAAGGTCCTGACTCGGAAATCAACATGCCCAGGAACTGAAGAGCCGAAATCAACAAAGCAAATTGAAACCATTGTGGCAGACAGGCAGAGTATGGCAATGCATAGGGGGCAAGAGGAGAGACCTCAGCCCCTCAAACTTGCCCTGTCATTCAGATAGTATTTTAATCCCCTCTACCCACAGTTGTCTAGTAGGACATAACGTGAGTACTGCTGAAAAAATACATTTTGTCAAAGTTTTTTGTCTTGCACTCATCAGGACAATCCCGAAGCAATTGCATTGTATAAGCGCAATGCCTTGACCAATCAGAGCAAAGCTGCCTTGAATTTCAAACACTGCGTGGCAGTTAACTATCAGTCACCATAAACTGGTGCATTCTCCACGGCAATGTCTCCACCACTCAGAGGAGATAGAATCCCTGCAGTGCAGAAGGAGGCCACTCGGCTCATCGAGTATGCCCTGACCCTCTGAAAGAGCACCCCACCCAGGCTCATTTCCCCCACACCATGCCCAGCTAACCTACACATCTTTAGGTACCAGGCAGCAATCTAGCATGGCCAATCCATCCACCTAACCTGCACATTTTTGGACTTGTGGGAGGAAACCGGAGCACCGGAGGAAACCCACGCAGGCAGGGGGGAGAAAGTGCAAACGCCTCACAAACTCCTCCGCAGCCAAGGCCAGAATTGACCCCAGGTTTCTGGCACCGCGAAGCAGCAGTGCCACCTTCCACTTGCCAACCAATCAGGAGCCTCTTCTCATGCAGTATAAAGTTGTTGTTTCCCCTAACTCTGGTATCATTGCAGTTGTCCCAATGAGTGCAAAATTAAAAGTTTCGACAACGTGTTTTTTCTGGAATATCCATTCACTCACCTTGGTTTCAGGCCCCTTGATACCCTCGCTGACTGGGTTACCCGGCGGCAGAGGGCACGAACAACAAGAGGTGCCATTGACAGATGCGGGACCGGGAGATCCCACCACCGGCCAATGGTGGCTGCCTCCGCTGCTTCACAGCACACCGTGGAGGGGCGGGAATTCCCTCCCCCCATGTTCTCGTCAGCGATTGAGGGCAGCTGCCAGGCAATTGGGGAAAGATCGCGGAATTATTCCAAAGAGAAAATGCTGGAAAATCTCAGCAGGTCTGGCAGCATCTGTAGGGAGAGAAAAGAGCTGACGTTTCGATTTTTGACTTTGGTCAAAGTTGAAATTTGGGAATTATTCCAAGGGTATAAAAAGACAATTTGCACTGGCCGTTGGGAGGGACAGGGGGAGTCTGTCCCTGCGCTGCGTGGTCTTGTCAGTAAACCTGGATGAAGGAAAAGACAGGCTCCACAGTCCTCATTTCCACAAGGTCTGAACAATGACTTTGACACGCAGCACACCGATTCAAGGCGAGGGGGGGGCAAAAGGCACGAGGAAAAACCTTTTTGTGCAGCGAGTGGTTAGGATCTGGAATGCGGTGTTTGATAGTGTGGTGGAGGCCGGTTCAATCGTGGCTTTCAGAAGAGAACTGGGTAATTATCGGAAGAGGAAGAGGAGGAGTTTGTAGGGCACCAGGGAAAACATGAGGGAGTGGGACTCCGTGGTTGTCCAGACTGTTAAATAGAGCCACTGTTTTATGCTTGGCTTTTCATTCTAATCTTGACAGCATTACTTTTTGATAAGGCCACCAAGCATTTGAAAAGGCCTCATGACACAATGCAAGACAGTGAGCTTTCAGGTAATGGCCTCGAAATTCTGGCACGCAGACTTTGATCCCCCCACACCATAAGGACAAGGCCTCGTTTCCATGGATCAAACAAACTGCCAATGAAATGTCATCTTTTTTTATTCATCCAGAGGACGTGGACATCTCCGGCTGGGCCAGCATTTCCTGCCCATCCCTAATTGCCTTGAGGGGTTTGCTGTGCCATTTCAGAAGCATGAAAGAGTCAACCGCATTGCTGTGGGTCTGGAGCCACTTCCAGGCCAGACCAGGTAAGGATGGAAGACTTCCCTCCCGAAAGACCATCAGTGAACCCGTGTTTTTTTTTTTTTACGGCAATCGACAATGGCTTCATGGTCACCATTAGACTTTTAATTCCAGGTCTTTATTGAATTCCAATTTCACCATCTGCCTTGGTGGGGATCGAACCCGGCATCCCCTGGGTCTCGAGACTACAGGCCCAGTGACAATACCACTACACCACTGTCTCCCGTCTTTTGACGATTATGAATTGAAGATTATACCACTGTTGACATCAGCCCAGACCTCAGATATGTGAAGAATGATTTTTCTTTATCCCTTCATGGAATGTGGGCGTCGCTGGGCTGGGCCAGCATTTATTGCCCATCCCTAATTGCCCTCAATTTGAGTGGCTTGCTCGGCCATTTCAGAGGGCAGTTAAAAAATCAACCACATTGCTGTGGGTCTGGATTCACATGTAGGCCAGACCAGGTAAGGGCGGCAGATTTCCTCCCCTAAAGGACCTTAGTCCTTTACAGGGGTTGGTTAGCACAGTGGGCTAAACAGCTGGCTTCTAATGCAGAACAAGACCAGCAGCGTGGGTTCAATTCCTGTACCGGCCGCCCCGAACAGGCGCCGGAATGTGGCGACTAGGGGCCTTTCAGAGTAACTTCATTGAAGCCGACTTGTGACAATAAGCGATTATTATTATTATTATTATAGTGGAGCGGATGATTTTTTGCCAACCATCAATGATAGTTTCATGATCACCCTGACTGAAACTAGCTTTATGTTCCAGATTTTCAATTAATTCAATTCCGCCAGGTGCCGTGATGGGGTTTGAACCTATGTCGCCACTGGGAGTCTGAGGCCTCTGGATTATTAGTCCAGTGACATCACCACTACCATCACCAGTCATGGAGGAATGGACAAAGGTGGACAATCAGTGGCTAGGAGGCAGCAGCGATTGTGGGGGGCGGGGGGACAAGAGGTGGGGTCGGGAAGACGGGGGAATGGGGCGGGCAGGGGGGGGGTCCGGTGCTGCTACAATCAGCCGTGGTGCTGGGTGTTTTTCAGTCTGTGCCTGGGAGCGTGAAGGCGACAGAACTTGAATGTGGAGTCACGTGGAGGGGTTGGTTCAGCTCAGTGGGCTAGACAGCTGGCTCGTGATGCAGAGCAAGGCCAGCGGCGCGGGTTCAATTCCCGTACCACCTGAGAATTCTGTGTGCCCGAGCATGTGGCGACGATGGGCTTTTCACAGTAACTTCATTGCAGCGTTAATGTAAGCCTACTTGGGCAATAAAGTTTATTTATTTAGGTGAATCACTTGTATAATTCAACTCTGGAACATTTGAAAATCTAAAAACACTCGTGACCCAAATTTTAAGAAATGATTCTGCTCCTTGCAACGTGCCTGGCGTGCAGCCCTCCCCTTACCTGAGGCAGTGGATGCTCATTTCCTGATATCAGAGTGGGCACTTTCGCACCCCAAATTCCACCCCAGTACTGAATCCGTCCTTTTCCGGTGTCACTCATCACTTGGTGCGTAACATGCTCCCCTTTGTGTCAGAAGGTTGTGGATCCAGGTCCCGCTCCAGGACCTGACCACAAACACCAAAGCTGACAGACCGGTGAGGTGAACCGAGGGGGTGCTACACTGTCAGGAGTGCCATCTTTCGAATGATTCGTTAAAACTCAGATAAATATCTCACAGCCACCATTTTGCAGAGAAGGAGGAGAGTCATTCCTTGTGCCCTGGCCAACACTTGTCCTACAAAGAACAAAGAACAAAGAAAAGTATAGCACAGGAACAGGCCCTTGGGCCCTCCAAGCCCATGCCGACCATGCTGCCCGTCTAAACTAAAATCTTCTACACTTCCTGGGTCCATATCCCTCTATTCCCAGCCTATTCATGTATTTGTCAAGCTGCCCCTTAAATGTCACTATCGTCCCTGCTTCCACCACCTCCTCCGGCAGCGAGTTCCAGGCACCCACTACCCTCTGTGTAAAAAACCTGCCTCGTACATCTACTCTAAACCTTGCCCCTCGCACCTTAAACCTATGCCCCGTAGTAATTGACCCCTCTACCCTGGGAAAAAGCCTCTGACTATCTACTCTGTCTATGCCCCTCATAATTTTGTAGACCTCTATCAGGTCGCCCCTCAACCTCCGTTGTTCCAGTGAGAACAAACCGAGTTTATTCAATCGCTCCTCATAGCTAATGCCCTCCATACCAGGCAACATCCTGCTAAATCTCTTCTGCACCTTCTCTAAAGCCTCCACAAACTTCTGGTAGTGTGGCGACCAGAATTGAACACTATACTCCAAGTGTGGCCTATCTAAGGTTCTATACAGCTGCAACATGACTTGCCAATTCTTATACTCAATGCCCCGGCCAATGAAGGCAAGCATGCTGTATGCCTTCTTGACTACCTTCTCCACATGTTTTGCCCCTTTCAGTGACCTGTGGACCTGTACACCTAGATCTCTCTGACTGTCAACACCCTTGAGGGTTCTACCATTCACTGTATATTCCCTACCTGCATTAGACCTTCCAAAATGCATTACCTCACATTTGTCCGGATTAAACTCCATCTGCCATCTCCCCGCCCAGGTCTCCAAACGATCTAAATCCTGCTGTATCCTCTGACAGTCCTCTTCGCTATCCGCAATTCCACCAACCTTTGTGTTGTCTGCAAACTTACTAATCAGACCAGTTACATTTTCCTCCAAATCATTTATGTAGACTACGAACAGCAAAGGTCCCAGCACTGATCCCTGCGGAACACCACGAGTCACAGCCCTCCCATCAGAAAAGCCTCTCGATCAAGATCCCAAAAGCAGATGACCTCATCATTATTACATTCACGTTTGTGGGAACTTGCTGGACACGGATTGGCTGCTGCGTTTCTTATTTTATAACAGTGACTCCAGTTCAAAGATACGTCATTAGCTGTAAAGCACTTCCGGGCATCCCAGACCTTGGAAGGCCTCATATGAAGAGAGATTGAACAGTTTAGGACTGTAGTCGTTGGGAGTTTAACGGACGAGAGGAGATTTAATTGGGGTGTACGAGATGCTGAAGGGGATTGACGGGGTCGACGTAGAGTGGATGTTTCCCCTTGTTGGACAATTTGCAACGAGAGGCCATTCTTTCAGATTTAAAGCAGAAATTAGGAGAAATTACTTCACTCAAAGGGTCGTGAATCCGCGGAACGTTCTACCCCAGAGTGCAGTGGACGCCGGGACACTAAAGAAATTTACGGAGGAGGTAGATGGGTTCATAATTAGCAGCGGGATGAAGGATTATGGGGAGCGGGCAGGAAGGTGGGCGTGAGGTTCGAGACGAGATCAGCCACGATCGTGCTGAATGGCCGAGCAGGCTCAAGGGGTTGAATGGCCTAATCCTGCTCCTAGTTCTTAGAGGCTGTATAAATGCACGCTTTATTCATATATCCTTTGTTCATTGGAAGTCTAGCAGATTGAGCGAATCAGGTGGATAAAATGGAGGGAGCAATGATACATTCATTCATGAACATAAGCACTGAGGCAGCACTTATACTGATACATTCCTCTTGCTGCGCAGAGGCAGCAGACGCACCATGTTGCAGGGGTGGCAGTATAACTTGAGTCAAGTAATTCAACAACACCTAGAGGGTCCTGCTGTGATAGACCTTAGGAGCAGGGACTGTCAGAAGTATTTCTCAAACCCAGCCAATATCAGGACTGACAGTGGAAGCACCATGGTAATGAAAGTTAATGTTAATTAAAAATTGTGTACTGTACATTTAAAAAAAATGATAGGGAGCCAAAAGGGAGGTCAAGAGAGCAATGCAACCTCAGGGTTCAACTAACTTGACTGTACAAGCTCTTAAATAATTTATGACATTCTCCGAACACCCTGAATTGTTTATGTGCCTTATATCCTGCTTGCGGCTGTTCATTACTCTCCAATATGAACAGGAATATCATAACGTGGTAATTACAATGTACAGTTCACTAGTATAAAATCCCAGTTACCATGACGCCTCCCTGGTAAATACCCTGTTCAGATTCACCACTGCGCTGAACTCCAGAACACAAACAGGCCATTCAGCCCCAGGTGCCTGTACCAGTGTTTCTGCCCCTCCGAAGCCCCCTCTCACCCTCCTCCGTCTCACCCGCTCTGAACATCCTTCTATTGCTTCCTCCCTCATCTAGGTATTTAACTGCTTCAGAAAGCACCGATGATACTTGCCTCAACCGCTCCCTGTGGCCGCAAGTGCCGCATTCTATCCACGGCCTCCTTCTGCACTGAATGTTCTATGTCCTAAATGTCACACACTGAAGCAGAGAATGATGAGTACAGAGCTGCCACGGCGCAGAAGGAGGCCATTTGGAGTCCAAACGAGCAACGCACCCAGCGCCAATCGCCCGCCTTGTTCTGCGCCCCGCACATCCTCCCCAGCTGACGTTACCACTGGACAGGTCAGATCCCAGCGTTGAACCTGGCTTGAAAGATCCTGGGCGGGTTTCTCCGTTATGCCGACGTCCGGGGGGTTTCCTGATGGTGTGGGGCTGCCCCACAATGGGAAACCCCATTGACCAGCCGGCGTTACGGAGAATCCCGCTGGCCGGTCGGGGCAGAAATGTGGCGCGGCGGGGCGGACAATCCAGCCCCCTAACTTTAATTCTTGAGAAACCGTGGAGGAAAGTTACTGAATAAATTCACAGGAGTCTGCTGATGAACTTCACCACAAAGAATGAAATCTTTATTGAACAAGAAAAAATGAATTATATTACGCCAGACAAAGATATTTCAATATAAACACAAGAATATGATTGAAATCACCTATTACTTTCACCCTAGCAATTTTGCTACCGACGCAGACAAATTAAGAAAGATAAAATGATTTACAATATCTATCTTCTCACAGTCCGGGTAGTTAAGAGACACATATGAATCAACACATGAATTTTGGTCACATACATCGCGCTCCAAAATAAATGACAAGGTTTCAGTCTCACCTTCCGAGATTCCTTTCCCCCGGACTCCGAGTACATTCAAGCTCCACATTCCAAGCACTTTCGGAAATTGGGCCATGCCCAGCAGAACACCACTGCTCCGGTAAGGAGTCACCAATCTTCAGCCACTTGCTTGGATCTTCAGGGCTTGCCTCTCGCCCGCTTCGCTTGAGGTCTGCTCACCGCGGGAGGCTACTTCTCTGCTGCTCCCTCTCAACTTTCACTCAGCAGGATCTGTTTCCAATCTCTGTCCTTAGCCCTTGCCTGGGACTTTCCTCCGGGATCTCTTTCTATCCCACTCCCTGGTTTGGGACCTTCTCCCTGCCCCCCCCCCCCCCCGCATCCTTTCTCCTTGGAACATACTTTCTGCAGTGGTGCTCCAGATCAGGTCACACGACCCGCAGTTTTGCAACTTTTCACTTCATTGCTTCTTTCTCTGATGGGTAGGTGTACAGGGCCTGAGCACGGACTTCCCGCAGCCCAAAGACGGCAAAAACACTGACTGCGCATGTGCGGCCATTTCCCACCGGGTACACTGTGCAGAGGGATCGTGACCCACAGGCAATTGGCGTTCTCAGCCTCCGACTTCACTTCAGTTTCTGGTCAATGGTGAGCCCCCAGTATGTTGATCGAGAGGGATCCAGCGATGGTAATGCGATTGATTATCAAGGGGAAGCAGTTAAATCCTCTCTTGTCTTGGGTAAAGCGGTTTCTTCTGAATTTCCTTTTGAATTTTTTGATGACTGACATATTTATGGGCCCCATAATATGATAGTCTACCCTATCAAACCTATTAACCTTAAAGCCCTCTGTCAGCTGTTAGGGTACCGGACCAGACCCCAACATTGGTTAGGATACCAAGTAAGAACTCCAAACAATTGTTTTTAACTTGTAAAACTGCGAAGAAAGGACACCACTCCAGGACTCTGGCGGTAGATATCCTTTATGTTAAAATAAAGTTTAATTTAAACACAGAATTAACCATATTAACATCAAAGAAAATAGCTTTATAATTATAAGTTAAACAGTTCTTAAACACAAGGAAAAGCTTAAACTTATCTATACCTGCTACTAACTCCAATTAAACAACCCAATACAGTTTGAATGCCACTTATAAATAAAGTTAACACACAGATTACTTGCTAATGTTGTGTGGAGACTTTTGGAGTGAGCGATTCAGTACACTGCTCAACC
Source organism: Scyliorhinus torazame (assembly GCF_047496885.1). Lineage (NCBI taxonomy): Eukaryota > Metazoa > Chordata > Chondrichthyes > Carcharhiniformes > Scyliorhinidae > Scyliorhinus > Scyliorhinus torazame. The sequence goes on from NC_092708.1 coordinate 384,566,502, forward strand.
GAGCAGCATTTGGCAAAAGTGCTGTTCATCTTAAAATCCTTCAATCTTGTCAGACTCAAATTGTACCGTAGCAACTGCAGATCTGCAGACAGACCTGGCTCTTCCCATTAATTACATAACCTGGATCCCACTAAGATGTCACACGACTTGCTTGGCAAGGACTAAATACAAACCCCCTAATTATCTAATCTCCAGGGAATCTCCAGCAATCATAACAATATCCCATTAGCCCTCTATATGGAAACAAGAAAATGGTTAGAATGAATCATGACCTCGCCTTTTACGACTTCTTAATCACAGCTTTAGAAGGCACACTGCCAGAATACTTTAACCTAGGTTCTTTAATAATAATACTCCAACAAATATATATTTTAACCCAGGCTTTTAATAACATTACTGCCACAAATATAAAACATAATACATAACAATTTTTACAGTTATCACATAGCCCTCTTTTTTTTCCAGAGGAAAGAACTCCAGTTGGTAGCAAAGTTTCTCACTATTTCCTTGGTTAGTCAGGGATAATCAACCACACACTCTTCGCGGGCCCGGGAGCTTGCCAATCCTGCCTACGTGGGTGACACATGGAAAGAGTGAAGGAAGCTCGGGCACGATTTGTGTATGTCCAGGCAACATTCTGCTCTCAACCAGCACCAGTAATAACACAATCAGCGGGATTCTCCATTAGCGGGATTCATTAGCGGCAGCTTACCCACACCTGCGGGTTTCCCGACGGTGTGAGGTGGCCACAATGGGAGACCCCATTGGCTGGCTCCGGGAGCGGAGAACCCCGCAGCCGGCGGGGGCATGCCTCGCCGGAAAACCGGGCCGGCGGGATGGGGATTCCCGCCCCATAGTTACAATGGTCATCACTGTGAGATTTTGCTGCCTCGTTTGCTTACGTAACAGTGACTGTGCTTCAAACGTCTTCATAAGGTTCCTTTCATCACCTGAGGAATTCTAAACCCAACTAAGTCTGGTTTTTAATACTTAACGCAAGTCGACAAGTTTAAAGAGCTAGATAATCTATCTGATAATGATATAAAGTCAGATATACAGAGATGCAAAATATTGATAGACGATCAGGCTGCTGGAGAATATATAGGTGATAAGAATCTTCAGTTACTTCAATCGATTGGCGACGTCGGGAATTGTTTCCCTTGGAGAAGAGAAGGTTGAGAGCAGATTTGATGGAGGTGCTCAAAGTCAAGAGGAGTCTGGACCAGGGCAGCACGGTGGCACAGTGGTTAGCACTGCTGCCTCACGGCGCCAAGGTCTCAGGTTCGATCCTGGATCTGGGTCACTGTCCGTGTGGAGTTTGCACATTCTCCCCGTGTTTGCGTGGGTTTCGCCCCCACAACCCAAAGATGTGCAGGGTAGATGGACTGGCCACACTAAATTGCCCCTTAATTGGAAAATATGCACACTCTTCTGGACCAAATCAATCGGGAGAAATTGTTCCCACTGGTGGAAGGATTAAGAACGAGACGGCATAGATTTAAGGACATTGATGAAAGAAGTGGTAGAGACATGGGGGGGGGGGGTTCTGCGAAAACCGGCGGTGCGGGCAACTCCGGCGTGAACCACTCCGGCGTCGGGCCGCCCCGAAGGTGTGGAAGCCAGAGTGGTTTGCGCCGTGCCGGCTGGCGCGGAAGGGGCTTGGCGCCATGCCAACCGGCGGCAAAGGGCCTCCGCCGGCCGGCGCATGGGCGGGAACGCCAACGTGTGCTGCCGTCATCCCAGCACATGCACAGGGGGGTTCATTTCCGCGTCGGCCATCGCGGACAGTTACAGCGGGCGATGCGGAGGAATAGGGTGCCCCCACGGCACAGGCCCGCCCGCGGATCGGTGGGGCCCCGATCGCGGGCCAGGCCACCGTGGGTGCACCTCCCAGGGCCAGATCCCCCCGCGCTCCCCCGAGGACCTCGGAGGCCGCCCGCGCAGCCAGGACCTGCCGGTAAGTACCTGTTGTAATTCACGGCGGTGGGACTGCCCGAAAACGGGCGGCCACTCGGCCCATCGCGGGCTGGAGAATCGCTGGGGGGCGGAGGGGGGGGGGCGCTGCCAGCGGTCGCCGACCGGCACGGCGCGATTCCCGCCCCCGCCAAATCCCCGGTGCAGGAGATTTCGGCAGAGGCGGAGGCGGGATTCACGCCCTCCCCACCCCCGGCATGGGGTCGGAGAATCCCGCCCCTTAAGAGAAACGTTCATACAGAGCGAATGTCTGGGATGAGGGTCCGGTGGAGGCAAGTTTCAATTGGGTTATTGAGGAATGTGACCCTCCTCGTAGCGAGCCTCTGTTCCTCGTTTAGTGAACAGAAATGTAACTGTGCGGGTTCCTGAGTAGGTCATGGTGAAGTTCCCACTCGCACCGATGGGTTGTTCATACTGGTCAGGTCCACTGGTTACCCTCTGGCCCCGTGCATCCCTCCGCAGAAAGGAGGTTGTCAATCTCCGAGTCATGAGGAAGCCTTTTTCCCTAAGTCGCAAATCATAAGATCCCCCGTGTTTCCAACTTGCAGGGTCACTCGCATCGAATCATCTTTGTGCTCAGAAAAGGTTTTTAAAAATAAATTTCATTGCATATTTAATAGAAATGAGATACTGAACATTGTACAAAAAAAATCAATGGTCATAAAGAAATGTTAGCGAGGTGAATGAGATAGGTGCAGTGAATGGAGTGATACGGAGGCAGCAAATGGGAGTGCTCCCACGTTTCATACCTGGTCCACTCCGATCGCAGAGATACAGGGCGGGATTCTCCGACACCCCCCCCCCCCCCCCCCCGGGGCGGGTCGGAGAATCCCTGGGGCCGGCGCGAATCCTGCCCCGCGCTCCAACGCCGGCTGCCGTATCATCCGGCGCCGTTTTTTGGGTGGCGGCGGGATTCCCACCATGCCATTCAGGGGCCGTTGGCAGCGGACCCCCCCCCCCCACAGTGATTCTCCGGACCCCGATGGGCCGAGCAGCCGTCCATTTTTGGTCAGTCCCGCCGGCGTGAATCACTCACCTCACGCAGTGGCGGGACCTGGCAGGTGAGTATGCGGGGGCGGTCCTCGGGGGGGGGGATCTGACCCCGGGGGGACCCCCACAGTGGCTTGGCCCGTGATCGGGGCCCACCGATCTGCGGGTGGGCTTGTTCCGTGGGGGCACTTCTTTCTTCCGCTCCAGCCCTTGCTGCCCCGGGGGCCGGCGCGGTGAAGAGAACCAACCCCCCGCACATGCGGCAAAATACGCCGGCCGGTACGCGCAAGCGCGGAATCATGCCGTCCCTTCGGCGCCGGGTGGAGTGGCGCCAGCCCCTTCGGCGTCCACCCAACCCCAGATAATGCGGAGAATTCCGCACTTTCGGGGGCTGTTGACGCCGGAGTGGTTGGCCCCGGTTTTCCCGCTGGCGTGGGGACTTAGTCCCCAGAAGGGAGAATCCCGCCCACAGCCACGTCGAGAGGGTAAGAGCCCACAGTAGCACAGACCCCTTAAAGCAGCTGCTTGTGACCACATACGTGCACCTGTCTATGTGCCCTGGAGTGTGTGCGTGTGCCCTGTGACCTGATCAAACGACACATTGAGTAGCGTTACCGTGGAGATATTTGAGTACTGGGGACAGGACAGAGCAGAACCGTAAGGCCGATTCCTGCAATCGATCTTGAAAGGGGAGTCTAGAATAAGGGCCTGGTACATATCGGTTTAATGTGGGTCTGATTTCAGTACCACTCACGCATTGATATGAGAGCACATCACCCACACCCGGGGTCTGCCTCGTGCTGGACTGAGCTATGTGTGTCAGCAAGCATGGAAACAGGCTCCTCGCTTAACTGTGTATTTGTAAATAGTTCTGAAGGTTGATGGAGACTTCCAGTATGACTGCAAAGACTTTTCAGACCGACCGATCTGTGCCCAACATGAAGTTTGGGGAAATTTGCAACTTGCAGCCTGCAATGCAGAGTGCAGAGATGGGAAACATAAATCCAGCATTTCTCCTTTCAAAAAGAGGGATCAACACATCCAGTTAATTTAATGGAGCCAAAATCCTCGGAATTATTTCAGAAACAACGGGCAGGACTTTCCTGTCCCCTCTGCGCCGTGTTTTGCAGTGACGGGGGTTGCCTGCCATGCGCTGACGGTGAGATCTTCCGGTCCTGCCATTGTCAACGGGGTTTCCTGTTACTCGTGCCTTCTGGTGCCGGGGATCCTGCATGCGGTCACCACCGGCAGCGAGCGGAAGATCGCACCGGCAGGAATAACAGGAAAGTCTCACCCAATGGGGAAACGGTCGATCTTTGCTCGATAACGCTCCTGCGAAGCCTCCCTGGGAAGTTTTGCTACAATAAAGCACCTTGTTGTAGTAAGGATAAAGTAAGAGGGACCGAATGGCCTTCCTCCTGTGCAATTCTGATCAGAGTGGAGGACAGGACTGGGTAAGGGCTGTCCTCCTCGGATTGCACTAACCACCCAACACTCACAGTCCAGGATTACGCACAAAGCCCCGGAAGCCACTTGGGTGAGAGTCGGAACGTCTTCGACCAAGAACAGTTGGAAGGGGGAAAATAGGTGGAAAAAACTTAGTTTCTTTGAGACTTTGAAACTTTTTGTGCTGTTTTATTCCAGAGACACAGGGAAAAAAAACCCACAGACTAAATAAACCAATAGATATTACTTCATTCTTGACAAAGCCCTAAATAACTCTTCAGTGAAGTAAAAATCAATGTTTAATTTATCACGCATCATCGGTCAAGTTGATGTGAATTGTTTATTTTTTTCTTTTGAGTGCTTTGGCGGTGTTAGACTGCTTTGAGTATTTCAGATAGACTCTGCTGCAATACACAGTTACACAGTTACAACTTGCATTTATATAGCACCTATTGCATGGTAAAACTATCTCAACGCGCTTGACTAGATTATCAAATAGATTTGGACACTGAGGCGATATTAAGATAGTTGGCCAAACAAGCTGTATCGAAGAGAAAGGGGGGCTGGAAAACCAGAAACCCAGACCCCCAACACCCACCCCCCCAACACCCAAACGCCCAACACCCACATCCCCAACACCCACACGCCCAACACCCACATCCCCAACACCCACACCCCCAACACCCACCTCCCCAACACCCACACCCCCAACACACACCCCCCAACACCGACACCACCCAACACCCACACCCCTCCAACACCCACCACCCAACACATCCCCAACACCCACCCCCCCAACACCCACATCCCCAACACCCGCACCCCCAACACCCACACCCCCAACACCCACATCCCCAACACCCACATCCCCAACACCCACATCCCCAACACCCACATCCCCAACACCCACATCCCCAACACCCACACACCCAACACCCACACCACCAACACCCACACGCCAAACCCCCAAATCCCCAACATCCGCACCCCCAACACCCACCCGCCCAACACCCACACGCCCAACACCCACATCCCCAACACCCACACGCCCAACACCCACATCCCCAACACCCACACCCCCAACACCCACATCCCCAACACCCACATCCCCAACACCCACATCCCCAACACCCACACACCCAACACCCACACCACCAACACCCACACGCCAAACCCCCAAATCCCCAACATCCGCACCCCCAACACCCACCCGCCCAACACCCACACGCCCAACACCCACATCCCCAACACCTACACGCCCAACACCCACATCCCCAACACCCACATCCCCAACACCCACACGCCCAACACCCACATCCCCAACACCCACACCCCCAACACCCACACGCCCAACAGCCACACGCCCAACACCCACATCCCCAACACCCACACGCCCAACACCCACACGCCCAACAGCCACACCCCCAAAACCCACACCCCCAACACCCACACCCCCAACACCCACACCCCCAACACACACGTCCCCAACACCCACACCCCCAACAGCCACACCCCAAACACCCACATCCCCAAAACCCACACCCCCAACACCCATTTCCCCAACACACACATCCCCAACACCCGCACCCCAACACCCACCCCACAACACCCACCACCCAACACCCACCCAGACCCCCAACACCCCCAAATCCCACCCAGACCCCCAACACCCCCAATACCCACACCCCCACACCCATCCACACCCCCAACACCCACACGCCCAACACCCACACCCCCAACACCCACCTCCCCAACACCCACACCCCCAACACCCACACCCCCAACACCCACCCCCCAACACCCACATCCCCAACACCCACACCCCCAACACACCCCCCCAACACCGACACCACCCAACACCCACACCCCCCCAACACCCACCACCCAACACATCCCCAACACCCACCCCCCCAACACCCACGCGCCCAACACCCACCCCCCCAACACCCACATCCCCAACACCCGCACCCCCAACACCCACATCCCCAACACCCAACCCCCAACACCCACACCCCCAACACACACATCCCCCAACACCCACACCCCCAACACCCGCACCCCTAAAACCCGCACCCCCAAAACCCGCACCCCCAAAACCCGCACCCCCAACACCCGCAGCCCCAACACCCACATCCCCAACACACACCCAGACCCCAACACCCCCAAAACCCACCCAGACCCCCAACACCCCAATACACACACCCCAACACCCACCCACACCCCCAACACCCACCCACACCCCCAACACCCACACCCCCAACACACACCCGCCCAACACCCACCCCCCCAACACCCACCTCCCCAACACCCAAGCAGACCCCCAACACCCCCAATACCCACCCAGACCCCCAACATCCCCAACACCCTCACGCCCAACACCCACACCCCCAACAGCCACACCCCCCAACACCCACACCCCCCAACACCAACACCCCCAACACCCACACCCCCAACACGAACATCTCATAACACCGACACACCCAACACCCACCCCCCAAACACCCACACCCCGAATACCCACACACCCAACACCCACACCCCCCCAAACCCCCACCTCCCCAACACCCCCAACACCCACACCCCCAACACCCACATCCCCAACACCCACACCCCCAACACCCAGACCCCCAACATGCACACCCCCAACACCCACACCCCCAACACCCACACCCCCAACACCCACACCCCCAACACCCACACCCACACCACGAACAGCCCCCACACCCCCAACACCCACACCCCCAACCCACCCACCACAACACCCGCACCCCCAACACCCACACCCCCAACATCCACTCCCCCAAGACCCACACCCCCAACACACACACCCCCAACACCCACACTCCTAACACCCACAGCCCCAACACCCTCACCCCCAACACCCACACCCCCAACACCCACAAACCTACAACATCCGCGCCCCCAACACCCACAACCCCAACATCCACTCCCCCAAGACCCACACCCCCATGACCCACACCCCCAACCCACACACACCCAACACCCACACACGCAACACCCAGACCCCCAACACCCACTCTCCCAAGACCCACACCCCCAATACACACACGACCAACACTCACACCCCCAACACCCACACCCCCAACACCCACACCACCAACACCCACACCCCCAAAACCCACACACATACAACACCCGCACCCCCAATACCCACACCCCCAACATCCACTCCCCCAAGACCCACACCCCCAACACTCACACCCCCAACATCCACTCCCCCAAGACCCACACCCCCAACACCCACACGACCAACACCCACACCCCCAACACCCACCCCCCCCACCCCTAACACCCACAACCCCAGCACTCACACCCCCAACACCCACCTAGACCCCCAACCCCCACCCCCCAACACCCACACCCCAACACCCACACCCCCAACACCCACACCCCCAACACCTACGCCCCCAATAACCACATTCCCAACACCAACACCCCCAACACCCACACCCCCAACACACTCAACACCCACACCTCCAACACCGAACCCCCAACACCCACTCTCCCAACACCCACATCCCCAACACCCATACCCCCAACACCCACATCCCCAACACCCACATCCCCAACACCCACACCCCCAACACCCACACGCCCAACACCCACACCCCCAACAACCACCCCCCAACACCCACATCCCCAACACCCGCACCCCCAACACCCACACCCACAACACCCACACCCCCAACACCCACACCCCCAACACCCACACCCCCAACACCCACACCCCCCAACACCCACACCCCCCCAACACCCACACCACCCAACACCCACCCCCAACACATCCCCAACACCCACCCCCCCAACACCCACATCCCCAACACCCAACCCCCCAACACCCACATCCCCAACACCCGCACCCTCAACACCCACACCCCCAACACCCACACCACCCAACACCCACCCCCAACACATCCCCAACACCCACCCCCCCAACACCCACATCCCCAACACCCGCACCCCCAACACCCGCACCCCCAACACCCGCACCCCCAACACCCACACCCCCAACACCCACACACCCCAACACCCACACACCCCAACACCCACACCACCCAACACCCACACCCCCAACACCCACACCCCCCAACACCCACACCCCCCCAACACCCACACCACCCAACACCCACCCCCAACACATCCCCAACACCCACCCCCCCAACACCCACATCCCCAACACCCGCACCCCCAACACCCGCACCCCCAACACCCGCACCCCCAACACCCACACCCCCAACACCCACACACCCCAACACCCACACACCCCAACACCCACACCCCCAACACCCACACCCCCAACACCCACACCCCCCAACACCCACACCCCCCCAACACCCACACCACCCAACACCCACACCACCCAACACCCACCCCCAACACATCCCCAACACCCACCCCCCCAACACCCACATCCCCAACACCCACCCCCCCAACACCCACATCCCCAACACCCGCACCCTCAACACCCACACCCCCAACACCCACACCACCCAACACCCACCCCCAACACATCCCCAACACCCACCCCCCAACACCCACATCCCCAACACCCGCACCCCCAACACCCGCACCCCCAACACCCGCACCCCCAACACCCACACCCCCAACACCCACACCCCCCAACACCCACACCCCCCCAACACCCACACCACCCAACACCCACCCCAACACATCCCCAACACCCACCCCCCCAACACCCGCACCCCCAACATCCACATCCCCAACACCCACACCCCCAACACCCACACCCCCAACACCCACATCCCCAACACCCACCCCCCCAACACCCACCCCCCAACACCCACACGCCAAACACCCACACCCCCAACACCCACCCCCCCAACACCCACACCCCCAACACCCACATCCCCAAAACCCGCACCCCCAACACACGCACCCCCAACACACGCACCCCCAACACCCACACCCCCCCAACACCCACACCCCCAACACCCACCCCCCAACACCCACACCCCCAACACCCACACCCCCAACACCTGCACCCCCAACACCCACAGCCCCAACACACACACCGCCCGAACCCCGCCCAATACCCACCCACCCCAACACCCACATCCCCAACACCCACATCCCCAACACCTACCCCTCCAACACCCGCACACCCAACACCCGCACCCCCAACACCCGCACCCCCAACACCCGCACCCCCAACACCCGCATCCCGAACACCCGCACCCCCAACACCCACCCCCCCAACACCCACCCCCCCAACACCCACCCAGACCCCCAACACCCCCAAGACCCACCCAGACCCCCAACGCCCCCAATACCCACACCCCCAACACCCACCCACACCCCCAACACCCACACCCCCAACACCCACCCCCCCAACACCCACATCCCCAACACCCGCACCCCCAACACCCACACACCCAACACCCACCCCCCCAACACCCACATCCCCAACACCCGCACCCCCAACACCCACACCCCCAACACCCACCCCCCAACACCCACCCCCCAACACCCACACCCCAACACCCACACGCCCAACACCCACACCCCCAAAACCCGCACCCCCAAAACCCGCACCCCCAACACCCACCCCCCAACACCCACATCCCCAACACCCACATCTCCAACACTCAGCCCCCAACACCCACACCTCCAACACCCACACGCCCAACACCCACACCCCCAACACCCACCCCCCAACACCCACACCCCCAACACCCACATCCCCAACACCAGCACCCCCAAAACAAGCACCCCCAAAACAAGCACCCCCAAAACCCGCACCCCCAACACCCGCAGCCCCAACACCCACCCCCAACACCCACCCCCCCAACACACACCCAGACACCCAACACCCCCAAAACCCACCCAGACCCCCAATACACACACCCCAACACCCACCCACACCCCAACACCCACACCCCCAACACCCACCCGCCCAACACCCACCCTCCCAACACCCACCTCCCCAACACCCACGCAGACCCCCAACACCCCCAACACCCACCCACAACCCCAACACCCACACGCTCAACACCCACACCCCCAACACCCACACCCCCCAACACCCACACCCCCCAACACCCACACCCCCTAACACGCACCCCCCCCAACACCCACATCTCCAACACCCGCACCCTTAACACCCACCCAGACCCCCAACACCCGCACGCCCAACACCCACACCCCCAACACCCACACCCCCAACAGCCACACCCCCAACACGAACAGCCCCCACATCCCCAACACCCACACCCCCAACACCCCCAACACCCACACCCCCAACCCACCCACCCCAACACCCGCACCCCCAACACCCACACCCCCAACATCCACTCCCCCTAAACCCATCCCCCAACATCCACTCCCCCAAGAACCACACCCCCATGACCCACACCCCCAGCGCCCACACACCCAACACCCACACACACAACACCCACACCCCCAACACCCACTCCCCCAAGACCCACACCCCCAATACCCACACGACCAACACCCACACCCCGAAAACCCACACCCCCAACACCCACACCCCCAAGACCCACACACCTACAACACCCGCACCCCCAACACCCACACCCCCAACATCCACTCCCCCAAGACCCACACCCCCAACACCCACACCCCCAACACCTACTCCCCCAAGACCCACACCCCCAACACCCATACCCCCAACACCCACATCCCCAACACCCACATCCCCAACACCCACATCCCCAACACCCACACCCCCAACACCCACACGCCCAACACCCACACCCCCAACAACCACCCCCCAACACCCACATCCCCAACACCCGCACCCCCAACACCCACACCCACAACACCCACACCCCCAACACCCACACCCCCAACACCCACACCCCCAACACCCACACCCCCCAACACCCACACCCCCCCAACACCCACACCACCCAACACCCACCCCCAACACATCCCCAACACCCACCCCCCCAACACCCACATCCCCAACACCCACCCCCCCAACACCCACATCCCCAACACCCGCACCCTCAACACCCACACCCCCAACACCCACACCACCCAACACCCACCCCCAACACATTCCCAACACCCACCCCCCCAACACCCACATCCCCAACACCCGCACCCCCAACACCCGCACCCCCAACACCCGCACCCCCAACACCCACACCCCCATCACCCACACCCCCCAACACCCACACCCCCCCAACACCCACACCACCCAACACCCACCCCAACACATCCCCAACACCCACCCCCCCAACACCCACATCCCCAACACCCGCACCCCCAACATCCACATCCCCAACACCCACACCCCCAACACCCACACCCCCAACACCCACACCCCCAACACCCACCCCCCCAACACCTACCCCCCCAACACCCACCCCCCCAACACCCACCCCCCAACACCCACACGCCCAACACCCACACCCCCAACACCCACCCCCCCAACACCCACACCCCCAACACCCACATCCCCAAAACCCGCACCCCCAACACACGCACCCCCAACACACGCACCCCCAACACCCACACCCCCCCCAACACCCACACCCCCAACACCCACCCCCCAACACCCACACCCCCAACACCCACACCCCCAACACCTGCACCCCCAACACCCACAGCCCCAACATACACACTCCCCGAACCCCGCCCAATACCCACCCACCCCAACACCCACATCCCCAACACCCACATCCCCAACACCTACCCCTCCAACACCCGCACACCCAACACCCGCACCCCCAACACCCGCACCCCCAACACGCGCACCCCCAACACCCGCACCCCCAACACCCGCATCCCTAACACCCGCACCCCCAACACCCACCCCCCCAATACCCACCCCCCCAACACCCACCCAGACCCCCAACACCCCCAAGACCCACCCAGACCTCCAACACCCCCAATACCCACACCCCCAACACCCACCCACACAACCAACACACACACACCCAACACCCACCCCCCCAACACCCGCATCCCCAACACCCACACCCCCAACACCCACCCCCCAACACCCACCCCCCAACACCCACACGCCCAACACCCACACCCCCAAAACCCGCACCCCCAAAACCCGCATCCCCAACACCCACCCCCCAACACCCACATCCCCAACACCCACATCTCCAACACCCAGCCCCCAACACCCACACCCCCAACACCCACACGCCCAACACCCACACCCCCAACACCCACCCCCCAACACCCACACCCCCAACACCCACATCCCCAACACCAGCACCCCCAAAACCCGCACCCCCAAAACAAGCACCCCCAAAACCCGCACCCCCAACACCCGCAGCCCCAACACCCACCCCCAACACCCACCCCCAACACCAACCCCCCCAACACACACCCAGACCCCCAACACCACCAAAACCCACCCAGACCCCCAATACACACACCCCAACACCCACCCACACCCCCAACACCCCCAACACCCACACCCCCAACACCCACCCGCCCAACACCCACCCTCCCAACACCCACCTCCCCAACACCCACGCAGACCCCCAACACCCCCAACACCCACCCACAACCCCAACACCCACACGCTCAGCACCCACACCCCCAACACCCACACCCCCCAACACCCACACCCCCCAACACCCACACCCCCTAACACGCACCCCCCCAACACCCACATCCCCAACACCCGCACCCTTAACACCCACCCAGACCCCCAACACCCGCACGCCCAACACCCACACCCCCAACACACACACCCCCAACAGCCACACCCCCAACACGAACAGCCCCCACATCCCCAACACCCACACCCCCAACACCCCCAACACCCACACCCCCAACCCACCCACCCCAACACCCGCACCCCCAACACCCACACCCCCAACATCCACTCCCCCTAGACCCACACCCCCAACACCCACACACCCATCACCCACACCCCAACACCCACACCCCCAACACCCACTCCCCCAAGACACACCCCCACAACACCCACGCACCCAACACCCACAACCCCAACACCCACCCCCCCAACACCCAGAACCCCAATACCCACACTCCTAACACCCACAGCCCCAACATCCTCACCCCCAACACCCACACCCCCAACACCCACAAACCTACAACATCCGCGCCCCCAACACCCACAACCCCAACATCCACTCCCCCAACACGAACAGCCCCCACATCCCCAACACCCACACCCCCAACACCCCCAACACCCACACCCCCAACCCACCCACCCCAACACCCGCACCCCCAACACCCACACCCCCAACATCCACTCCCCCTAAACCCATCCCCCAACATCCACTCCCCCAAGAACCACACCCCCATGACCCACACCCCCAGCGCCCACACACCCAACACCCACACACACAACACCCACACCCCCAACACCCACTCCCCCAAGACCCACACCCCCAATACCCACACGACCAACACCCACACCCCGAACACCCACACCCCCAACACCCACACCCCCAAGACCCACACACCTACAACACCCGCACCCCCAACACCCACACCCCCAACATCCACTCCCCCAAGACCCACACCCCCAACACCCACACCCCTAACACCTACTCCCCCAAGACCCACACCCCCAACACCCATACCCCCAACACCCACATCCCCAACACCCACATCCCCAACACCCACACCCCCAACACCCACACGCCCAACACCCACACCCCCAACAACCACCCCCCAACACCCACATCCCCAACACCCGCACCCCCAACACCCACACCCACAACACCCACACCCCCAACACCCACACCCCCAACACCCACACCCCCAACACCCACACCCCCCAACACCCACACCCCCCCAACACCCACACCACCCAACACCCACCCCCAACACATCCCCAACACCCACCCCCCCAACACCCACATCCCCAACACCCACCCCCCCAACACCCACATCCCCAACACCCGCACCCTCAACACCCACACCCCCAACACCCACACCACCCAACACCCACCCCCAACACATCCCCAACACCCACCCCCCCAACACCCACATCCCCAACACCCGCACCCCCAACACCCACACCCCCAACACCCACACCCCCCAACACCCACACCCCCCCAACACCCACACCACCCAACACCCACCCCAACACATCCCCAACACCCACCCCCCCAACACCCACATCCCCAACACCCGCACCCCCAACATCCACATCCCCAACACCCACACCCCCAACACCCACACCCCCAACACCCACACCCCCAACACCCACCCCCCCAACACCCACCCCCCCAACACCCACCCCCCAACACCCACACCCCCAACACCCACCCCCCCAACACCCACACCCCCAACACCCACATCCCCAACACCCACATCCCCAAAACCCGCACCCCCAACACACGCACCCGCAACACACGCACCCCCAACACCCACACCCCCCCCAACACCCACACCCCCAACACCCACCCCCCAACACCCACACCCCCAACACCCACACCCCCAACACCTGCACCCCCAACACCCACAGCCCCAACACACACACCGCCCGAACCCCGCCCAATACCCACCCACCCCAACACCCACATCCCCAACACCCACATCCCCAACACCTACCCCTCCAACACCCGCACACCCAACACCCGCACCCCCAACACCCGCACCCCCAACACGCGCACCCCCAACACCCGCACCCCCAACACCCGCATCCCTAACACCCGCACCCCCAACACCCACCCCCCCAACACCCACCCCCCCAACACCCACCCCCCCAACACCCACCCAGACCCACCCAGACCCCCAACACCCCCAATACCCACACCCCCAACACCCACCCACACCCCCAACACCCACCCACACCCCCAACACCCACACACCCAACACCCACCCCCCCAACACCCACCCCCCCAACACCCGCATCCCCAACACCCACACCCCCAACACCCACCCCCAACACCCACCCCCCAACACCCACCCCCCAACACCCACCCCCCAACACCCACACCCCCAAAACCCGCACCCCCAAAACCCGCATCCCCAACACCCACCCCCCAACACCCACATCCCCAACACCCACATCTCCAACACCCAGCCCCCAACACCCACACCCCCAACACCCACACGCCCAACACCCACACCCCCAACACCCACCCCCCAACACCCACACCCCAACACCCACATCCCCAACACCAGCACCCCCAAAACCCGCACCCCCAAAACAAGCACCCCCAAAACCCGCACCCCCAACACCCGCAGCCCCAACACCCACCCCCAACACCCACCCCCCCAACACACACCCAGACCCCCAACACCCCCAAAACCCACCCAGACCCCCAATACACACACCCCAACACCCACCCACACCCCCAACACCCACACCCCCAACACCCACCCGCCCAACACCCACCCTCCCAACACCCACCTCCCCAACACCCACGCAGACCCCCAACACCCCCAACACCCACCCACAACCCCAACACCCACACGCTCAGCACCCACACCCCCAACACCCACACCCCCCAACACCCACACCCCCCAACACCCACACCCCCTAACACGCACCCCCCCAACACCCACATCCCCAACACCCGCACCCTTAACACCCACCCAGACCCCCAACACCCGCACGCCCAACACCCACACCCCCAACACCCACACCCCCAACAGCCACACCCCCAACACGAACAGCCCCCACATCCCCAACACCCACACCCCCAACACCCCCAACACCCACACCCCCAACCCACCCACCCCAACACCCGCACCCCCAACACCCACACCCCCAACATCCACTCCCCCTAGACCCACACCCCCAACACCCACACACCCATCACCCACACCCCAACACCCACACCCCCAACACCCACACCCCCAACACCCACTCCCCCAAGACACACCCCCCCAACACCCACGCACCCAACACCCACAACCCCAACACCCACCCCCCCAACACCCAGAACCCCAATACCCACACTCCTAACACCCACAGCCCCAACATCCTCACCCCCAACACCCACACCCCCAACACCCACAAACCTACAACATCCGCGCCCCCAACACCCACAACCCCAACATCCACTCCCCCAAGAACCACACCCCCATGACCCACACCCCCAACGCCCACACACCCAACACCCACACACACAACACCCACACCCCCAACACCCACTCCCCCAAGACCCACACCCCCAATACCCACACGACCAACACCCACACCCCGAACACCCACACCCCCAACACCCACACCCCCAAGACCCACACACCTACAACACCCGCACCCCCAACACCCACACCCCCAACATCCACTCCCCCAAGACCCACACCCCCAACACCCACACCCCCAACACCTACTCCCCCAAGACCCACACCCCCAACACTCACACGACCAACACCCACACCCCCAACACCCACACCCCCACCCCTAACACCCACAACCCCAGCACTCACACCCCCAACACCCACCCAGACCCCCAACCCCCAACACCCACACCCCAACACCCACACCCCCAACACCCACACCCCCAACACCAACACCCCCAACACCCACACCCCCAACACACTCAACACCCACACCCCCAACACCGAACCCCCAACACCCACACCCCCAACACGCACACACCCAACACCCACACCCCCAACACCCACCCCCCAACACCCACCCCCCAACACCCACACACCCAACACCGACACACCCAACACCCACATCCCCAATATCCACACCTCCAACACCCACAGCCCCAACACCCACAGCCCCAACACCCACAGCCCCAACACCCACACCCCCAACACCCACACCCCCAACACCCACACCCCCAACACCCACCCCCAACACCCACCCCCAACACCCACATACCCAACACCCACACACCCAACGCCCACATCCCCAATATCCACACCTCCAACACCCACCCCCCCAACACCCCCAACACCCACACACCCAATACCCACATCCCCAACACCCCCAACACCCACACCCCCAACAACAACACACCCAACACCCACAACCCCAACACCCACCCCCCCAACACCCAGACCCCCAATACCCACACTCCTAACACCCACAGCCCCCACACCCTCACCCCCAACACCCACACCCCCAACACCCACAAACCAACAACATCCGCACCCCCAACACCCACAACCCCAACATCCACTCCCCCAAGACCGATACCCCCATGACCCACACCCCCAACACCCACACACACAACACCCACACACCCAACACCCACACACCCAACACCCACTCCCCCAAGACCCACACCTCGAACACCAACACCCCCAACACCGACATCCCCAACACCGACACCCCCAACACCCACACCCCCAACACAAACACCCCCAACACACACACACCCAACACTCACGCCCCCAACACCCACCCACCAACACCCCCAACACCCACACCCCCGACACCCACTCCCCAACACCCACACCCCCAACACCCACAACCCCAACACCTACATCCCCAACACCCACACCCCCAACACCCAACACCCACACCCACAACACCCACACACCCCAACACCCACACCCCAACACCCACACCCCCAATACCCGCACCCCCAACACCCGCACCCCCAACACCCACAACACCCACACCCGCAACACACACACCTCCAACACCCACACCTCCAACACCCACACCCCCAACACCCACACCCCCAACACCCTCACCCCCAACACCCACCCAGACCCCCAACACCCACACCCCCAACACCCACACCCCCAACACCCACACCCCCAACACCCCCCCCCCGCAACACCCATACCCCCAATATCCACCCCCCCCAACACTCACACCCCCAACAGCCACACCCCCAACACCCCAAATACCCACACACCCCAACACCCAGCATGGTAGCATGGTGGTTAGCACAATTGCTTCACAGCTCCAGGGTCCCAGGTTCGATTCCAGCTTGGGTCACTGTCTGTGCGGCATCTGCACATCCTCCCCGTGTGTGCGTGGGTTTCCTCCGGGTGCTCCAGTTTCCTCCCACAGTCTGAAGATGTGCAGGTTAGGTGGATTGGCCATGATAAATTGCCCTTAATGTCCAAAATTGCCCTTGGTGTTGGGTGGGGTTACTGGGTTATGGGGATAGGGTAGACGTGTTGACCTTGGGTAGGGTGCTCTTTCCAAGAGCCGGTGCAGACTCGATGGGCCGAATGGCCTCCTTCTGCATTGTAAATTCTATGATAATATACTCCAACACCCACAAACCCCCAACATCCACACCCCCAACACCCAGACCCCCAACACCCACACCCCCAACACCCACACCCCCAACACCCACACCCCTACACCCACACCCCCAACACCCACATCCCCAACATCCACATCCCCAACACCCCCCAACATCCACACCCCAAACACCCACACCCACATCCCCAACACACACACCCCCCAACACCCCCAATACCCACACCCCAACACCCCCAAAACCCACACCCCCCAACACCCCCAACACCCACACCCCCAACACGCCCACACCCCCAACACACCCACACCCCCAACACCCACACCCCCCCAACACACCCACACCCCCAACACCCACACCCCCCCAACACCCACACCCCCCCAACACCCACACCCCCAACACCCAGACACCCAACAACCACCCCCTCCAACACCCCCAACACCCACACTCCCAACACCCCCCCAACACCCACCCCCCCAACACCCCCCCCAAAACCCACACCACCCACACCCCCAACACCCGAACCCCAACACCCAGACCCCCAACACCCCCCCCAGCACCCATATCCCCAACACCCACACCCCCAGGGGGGAGGGGGGGGTTGGGTTGGGGTGGGTGGGTGGAGGGGGGTGGGCGGGCGGGGTGGAGGTGGGGTTCCTCAGGGGGGTGGTCAGGTGGGGCGTGGAGTGGGGGATGGAGGGGGGGCTGGATGGGGGGGTCACCCTGCGAGCCTTCTCTCATTGCGTAATCTCCTAGCCACTTATCCCCTCCACCCCATATTCGGGGAGCAGAAAGAAAGTGTTAAAGACCGTTATGTAACAAAGTCCTACGTTAGTCAAAGGGCAGGCAGGAGGAGAGAGGGAGGAGGGTTCAACAGAAAACATTCTCAGTAGATGGAACTAATTCTGCATCTATCATTGCAAATTCCAGAATTCTTTGCGTGTTTTGCCCTCAGGCTCTTACGCTCCATTGCACCAAATATTGAAAAAATGTCTAACTGATAGGAGCTCATTGAATGGGAATGTTTTGCTCTTGAACACATTATGTTTCATGATTAGATTGCCCTCAGTGGGGGTGTATTGTGGTTGGCTTAATCCTCAATCTTATCTGTGAATCCCAGTGTGATCTTAACCCCATCTTTATGTCTTTTAAAGTGTAACTTTTGTTTTGCAATGGACTTCCAGTGAATGCGCAGTCTTCATATTTGTTCCTGCGGCTGATAACAAAATCTAGTGATGCTAAACGATTGCTTTGAGTTCCTATCTTAAACAACCTGCATTTATATAGAGCCCTTCACAACTTCAGGATGTTTCAAAAGGCTATAAACCCCGAGGAAAGACTTCTTGAAGTGCAGTCACGTTCGTAATGAAGGAAAGACAAATTTGTGCACAGGAAGCTCCCACAAACAGCCGTACCATGTGGACCAGGTGGTCTCAGGACACTGGACCAACTCCCGTGGACTTCAGAATGACCTTCATCTGAAAGGTCAAATGGGGCCCTAGGGTTGATTTACCATCGGGGACCAGGCGGAACGGTACTTGAGGGGAGGGGGTCTCCCAGAGAGTTATAGACCCGCTAGGTGGTTGCCCTCTAGGCAGGGTGGCATCCTGGAATTGCTGGTGCCACCTGAGCACCTTGGCGCTGCCAGCCTGGTACCCTGGCAGTGTCACCTGGGAGCCAGCCTGGCACTGCCGATCATGAGAGATTTAAAAATGGCGCCCCGATTGCCTCCTGTAGAGGAGTTCTGGCAAGCGTGGCTCCTCTGTGCAGGAAACAGGACTAAGTGCGGCCTCGGCAGGGCGTGGCGTCCCCCGCTGAGGGCCTGGATTGCAACAGAGTCCCGTTAGATAGCGCGGTGTTACCTGGCGCTGCGTGCGCCGGGAAACACCCAGCTAAACGTCCGCGACACGAGACTCTGGTGCAATTCCTTCAGCCCGTGCCCATAATCAATAACTGATAATCTACAGCTGTCTGTGGTGGAGAATTGCAAAGAATCACCTCAGAATTAGAACATAAGCCAGTCAGGGTGGTGTCAGGAAAGCATTTCGTCACAGAAAGGGTGCTGGAAATTTGGTACCCTCTCCCCAAAAAAACGTTGTTGAGGTTAGAGGGCTAGTTGAGAGACACGGAACCAAGGTGCTCAGCAGAGTGAGGATACAGGGTTACATGGTGTAACTGAATGGCACAACTGGTTGAGAGTTCTGCTTGGAGGAGGGATTGGGAATGTCACAGGAAGGGAACTTCTTTAATCCTCAATCTCGGGAGGGGAGGTGGGGGTGCGGCGAAGGTGGGGGGGTGGGGGGGGGTGCATCAGAAGACTGGTACAGAAGAGTAAGCTGAGGTGATAGGTTGTTGATGAATCAGACACACTAACTGAGTTGAGTTGACGACAGCCGAGACTGAACTTTTCTCTGTAAGACTGAATCCACATCAGATGACATTTGTGAAGGACCTTATCTCCGTGTGAAGGAGAGGCGCTGCATTGTGCTGGGTTGCTTGCCAAGAACATAAGCATAAAAAATAAAACCTTCTGACAAAAAAAAACAACTTTGGACTTGACAAAACGATCCTCCAGCTAAGAATGGTGTTGATCTATTGGTGATTGATGGTAGAGGAGTGATTGCAGATAAATGGTCTTTGAAATTACCTTCTCCTCAGTCGGCTTTCGATTCTTAATGGATTTATGTTTTTCTATTTTCTAATTTCAGCTATTTGTTGCTGAGAAAACATTGTCACTTGGTGCATTTAATACGATAATGTGCATTGTGCATGGGACAATGTGTTATTGAGTAACTGGCAAATGATTCTGGGAGCCTGACACTAAGGTGGTGAATTTGGAGGGTGCAATGTGCTCAATCAGTGTTTGGTAGATTTTCATCCTGACCTGAGCTTCCAGCCATGTATCCTCGCCATTGCTAACACTCCTTATTTCTATGTCCCTAATATCTTGTCCAACTCCTCCTTGTGTCAACTCATCTGCTCCTGAAGGACATCCATGGCTTTGTAACTTCTTGGCTTCTATGTTCCAATGCAGTCCCAGCCTCCAACCCACTAGCCTCCTTAAATTCGCCACACTCTATCCCCGTAACCCCACCGAACCATTTTTGGACATCAAGGGCAATTTATAATGGCCAATCCATCCAGCTAACCTGCACATCTTTGGGCTGTGGGAGGAAACCGGAGCACCCGGAGGAAACCCATGCAGACACGGAGAGAACATGCAGACTCCACACAGACAGCCGGGAATTGAACCTGAGACCCTGGAGCTGTGAAGCAACTGTGCTAACCACTATGCTACCGTGCTGCCCACTTTTTTCAAATCTTCTAAACTCCAGCAGACACAAGCTTAGCCTCTCTTTTCTCATGAGTCAACCCATCCATTCCAGGCACTTTTCTCGTAAACCTTCTCTGAACTGCTTCCAATACATTTACATCTTCCCTTAAGTAAGGAGACCAATACTGAACACAGTACTCCAGATTTGGTGTCAACAATGCTCTATATAATTGAAGCCTAGCTTCCCAATTTTGTATTCAATTCCCCTCACAGTAAATTAGAATTTTTCCAAGTATTCTGCCTGTAATGTCTTGAATAGTGGAGCACACTCGAGGGACTTAATGCCTACTCCCGTGCCTATTCCTTATGGTCTTTTGATCCAGCTGGATATTGTGATGGATTTCCATGATAGCATGCATTTCTCATGTACGTATTTTCCTCAGAAAATGATCCGGAATGTCATAACATATCACGAATGAACCAATTAAAATGGGTTCTTGCGCCTGCGTAAGAACACTGTCGCGGTGAGGAGAGGCAAGCAGCACCGAGAACGAATGCGTCAGCCAGGAAATTGGGCAGCAAGTTAGGATCCACCAATATACTCTTCCGAATAGCAACACAGTCACGGTGGGCCAAATGGCTTCCTTCTGTAATGTAGGTTTTGTGCATAACCTGTGAATTAAACAAACGAGTCTGGAGAATTACCTTCAATCAGTGGCTTTTTTTTTCAAGGCCGATAGTCGTGCATCCCCTTTAGATGTACATTATTGGCCTTGTTCCTACAGTGTTTGATTTGAGGTGCGTATGGCACCGTGGGCGTACATTCACCGCATAGACTTCAGCGGTTCGGGAAGGTGCTCACCACCACCTTCTCAAGAAGAATTGGGATATGCAGAGAATGCCAGTTTTGCTGGCAATGTCCATACTCTGAGAATAAATAACTGAAAAAGCTCTCCGCTGCGTTCAATGGTTCAGTTGTTCTGTGTTTGATTATGTCAACCTGTTTACGATTGACGCTCACTGTGCTTGATTGGCTAAGCCTGGGTGTGGATTCAGAGAAAAGTAAAAGGAGCAGTAGAAAGAACCGGAAGCTAGAGCTGAAGCGTGGAGCAGACATTTTAAAACACTGTAAATAGAATCTGTTGCGCACAGAGGCCTAAATCTTCCGGTCCTGCCTGCCGCGGGAATCGTCCCGGGTGGGGCAGAGAGTTCGACGGACAAGCAAAGGTCAGTTGACCTCAGGCGGGAATTTCCGGTCTCAGGTTGGGCAGACCCTGAAACTCCTGCCCGGAGGAGCTAGTGTCATCTATACAGAGCTCTGAGATATGAAATCGGCAACGGCCCTCCTGAGTGCGTTTAATGACAAATTGTGAACAGGTTAGCGTACTGCTGGACCAAGAGATGTGAAGCTGGCCTGAGATTGCCGAACTTTATTGACACAGAATTCAGATAGCCAGCAGACAGGCAGGAATGTATACTCATCTCATCAGTTTGGAGGTCCAAGAGGTGTAAGAACCCCGAGCTGTCCCACTGAGTTCCAGTTCGACTGTAAATGGCTTAATTGCTTTGACCAGAGAGGGGAAAAAAAAAAATCTTTGAAAAATGCAATGGAGCTCAAACCAACATATCATAATGAGGGACAAGTGGTTCTGGCGCGTTATGTGGTAAATTAGCACAGTAGTGAGTTAGCCTTGATGCCAGCCCATAAATCAATACGGCATTCCAGTCTTTTGCCATAATGGTGAGTATCTCTGCAGAACCATGACAGATAATTACAATATCAAATCCTCAGAAGAGCTAAGTTTGTTTAACTGTCACTAATATTTGACATCAAGTCACTGTTCATAGGCTTTGAAGTTAATTAATCCTTCAGAATCAGCCAGGATATTTCTAATTGTCTCGTTACGCAGCACTGGGGCAGAGATGAAAACTGATGCAACTCTTGTGGAGCTTTGAGCGGCTAAAAAGATTTCAGGGGACTTCCCTGAAAAACGCCGATGCGTTTCAAAACAATTCGCTCCCCGGCACCGTCTCCTGCCAGCTGGGTAAGGCAGCAGTTTATCGCTCTATGCTCGGTGATATTATGGGCAAAATAATTTGTTCATGTGCAGTATATTGTATGATTGATAAAAATAAGCTGATCACGGCCGTTGCGATGGAGATTTTCTAAGTCCCCCATCAAAGGACTGGGTGAGAGAGTGACGGGGAGGGGGCTTGGTGGGTAGGTTGGCGGTACTCTCCACGGTTTCACGACAGAAGCAATCGTACACTTTCACGTCGGAATCTTATTCAATATGCAGCGAGAACCAGCCTGATTTCTCCCTGAAAAGCCAGTGACTCTGTTCTGAGGGAGTGCTGCACTGTCAAAGGTGCCTTCTTTAAACCGAGGCCCTTTGTACTCGCTCAGGTGGTCATCTGAGATCCCAAAGGACTATCGCAAAGAAGGGCAGGCCCATTACACCTGGTGTCCGGCCCTCAATTATCACAAAAACAGATTTCTAAAAAATAAATAAATTTCGGGTACACAATTAATTTCTTTCCAATTGAGGGGCAATTTAGCGAGGCCAATCCACCTATCCTGCACATCTTTGGTTTGTGGGGGTGAGATCCACACAAACACGAGGAGAATGTGCAAACTCCACACGGACAGTGACCCAGAGCCGGGATCGAACCTGGGACCTCGGCGCCGAGAGGCAGCAGGGCTATCCCACTGCGCCACCGCACTGCCCACTCACAAAAACAGATTAGAACAAAGAATTGCTACAGTGCCTTTTGGCCCATCGTGCCTGCACCGACCCTCTGAAAAAAGCACCCTACCTAGACCCACTGCCTCACCCTATCCCCGTAACCTCACCAACTTGCACCTCTTTGAACACATCTTTGGACTCTAAGGGCAATTTAGCACGGCCAATCCACCTAACCTGCACAACTTTGGACTGTGGGAGGAAACTGGAGCACCCGGAGGAAACCCACGCAGACACGGGCGAGAAAGTGCAAACTCCACCCAGTCACCCGAGGCCGAAATTGAACCCAGGTTCCTGTCGCTGTGGGGCAGCAGTGCTAACCACCGTGCCACCCCAGATTACCATCATATTGTAGTTCGTGGGAGCTTGCTGTGCACAAATTGGCCGCCATGTTTCTTGCGTTGCAACAGTGACTACTTCAACAGCAGCTCACTGGCTGGCCGTAAAAGGCGCCATACAAATGCAAAGCCGCCCTCCAGGAGGAAAGCGAAGCTGCACCGATCTCCCTTTGGCAGAGCCTCTCTGTGAGGGGAATTCAAACATCTTGGGCAGAAGCACATTGTTGTGGAATGAACACCGGGCGCCCGGCTCACGAGCTCGAGCGACAAAGTAGCTTTGCCCTGCCCCGCCGTTTTTTTATCCCTTCCGCTGGACTAGTCTTGTGCTGACCCTCAGGACAAATGAACAAGGAACATTGCTTCTGCCAACTCTCAAAGCGAGGGGGAGCTGACAGGGGTGGGGTGGCGGTTAAAGAAATCCCGGCTTTGAGACCAGATCATGATCTGCCCCATTTTATTTTGCTGCATTTTTACTCCCATCAAAGATCCAGCTGGAAAGTTAATTACCCGTCTTTTATATATGCAATCTAACTGCAGCCAGTAATGAATTTATGGGATTGTGAATAAAATTCTAACCACCTAATTGCTTCGGTTGTATCCAGCATGGCATTACATTTAATATTAGCAAACCAGATTGTATTAGATTAGCATAACAAACTGTCAGAAATTCATTATCTGAATCCCTAATGTTGTGTCACTGGCCCATTTTTCTATTTAGTTACAAATCCTATTTATTTCCGCTCTAATGCAGCCCTGAACACAATCAGATTGAATTCACAATTGCGGGGGGCCCAGAATGGCAGCAAGCAATGTGGACAGTAAAGCTCCCAGTTAGGGGGAGCATGCTGCGATCACGTTGGGTGTACCTCATTCATTTTGGAAATGCAAAGCTTCCATCTGCCCCGATAATTTGGCAGAGGATTTCTTAAAATTGCCCTCGGAGATATAGTTGGTCGACAGAGGGAATGCTGCGCTGTCGGAGGTGCCGTCTTTTGGGATGGATGAGAAACCGCAGCCCCGACTCCCCTCTGAAGCGGGTGTAAGAGACCCCATTAGACTATTTCAAAGCAGATTAGGGGAGTTGTCCCTGGTGACCTGCCTGAATTCCATCCTCCAATCACAGGACAAAAGAGGGATATTCTGGTCGCTATCACCTTTTCGTACGTGGGATCTTGCTGTGCGCATACTGGCTGACTGCACTTCAGAAGCACGTCATTGGCTGTGAAGTGCTATGGCCATGAAAGGTGCTATACAGACGCAAGTCTCTCATATGTGGACCAACAGCTGTGAGCGTTACAGAATTGTGCAGAATAATCGAAGGATTAGTGTAGACTTGTTAAAGCAGTGTTTTTCAATCTTTTTTTCCGGGGACCCATTTTTACCAACTGGCCAACCTTGGAAGGAAATCAAGCAATGGGAAGATGGAATTACAACCCAGGGAATTCTCTCCTCGGGCGGCACGATAGTACAGTGGTTAGTTAACTCAAAAGGGTTACCCCAAGGTCCTTCTGCTCATGTACTCTTTCAGAATTCTACCCTTTGTTTTATATTTTCTCTCCTCGTTCTTCCGATCAAAATGTATCACCTCAGCCTCCTCTGCGTTCAGTTTAGTCTGCCATGCCACCCTGTGCCCTCTGGAAGTTGATCAGTGTCCTCTTCCCA
The DNA here is from genome assembly GCF_047496885.1 of Scyliorhinus torazame. Taxonomy (NCBI): domain Eukaryota; kingdom Metazoa; phylum Chordata; class Chondrichthyes; order Carcharhiniformes; family Scyliorhinidae; genus Scyliorhinus; species Scyliorhinus torazame. The sequence continues at coordinate 384,593,068 of NC_092708.1, forward strand.
GTTCACAATGCTTCCATTGTATTGGGTGGCCAGCACAAAGGGATTGCCTGCAAAATTATCCATCGTTAAAAACCCAAGTTTGTGACACAAGATAAAACGTGACCAGGTGATAGCAAATCCTCGGCATCAAAATGGGGACAGGGTAGATTACCGGCAGCAACTACAGTGTTCCTTGTGAACAGAAGGACATCCTGGTACACTTGATGAAAGACGGGAACAGAAATCTTGGGGAAAGGGCACGGCTAATTTTCGAAAAGGACTTAACATTTCTGTAGCGCGTTTCACGATCTCGGGAAATCCCAAAGCACTTTCCAGCCAATGAAGGAGTTTTGAAGTGTGGTCACTGTGGGACGCACACCGGCCAACTTCACGCAAGTGAGCTCTGCCGTCCTCACCCGGTCGGGCCTGTACGTGACTCCAGACCCGCAGCAATGTGATTGACTCTTCAATGCCCCTCTGAAACGGCCCCAGCAAGCCGCTCAATTCAAGGGCAATGTGGGATGGGCAGCAAATACTGGCCAGTGACGCCCACATCCCTTGACAGAGTAAAGCAGTGGCAGGGTAATCTGCACTTTCTTTCGGAGTTGTTGTTTCAGCGATGAATATTGGTCAGAACGTCAGGGATAACTTCCCTGCCCTTCTTCCAACTAGTGGACATCGGGTGGCTTACGACCACCTGAGAGGGCTGACGGTGCCTCGGTTTAACGTGTCAACCGAAAGGTGGCACCTCTGACAGAGCAGCACCCCCTCAATACAGCACTGGAAGGTCAGCCTAGATTCTGTGCTTACGCCACTGGAGTGGGACTTGAACTCACAACCTTTGATTCGAAAGGCAAGAACAATACCCACTGAACATTGGGAAAGCCGGTGGGGGGCTGATTAGGCTGAGGTCTGAAGCCAGGGAGCTTTGCAGCACAAAGGTTGAGCTCTTATCATAGAATTTACAGTACAGAAGGAGGCCATTCAGCCCATCGAGTCTGCACTGGCATTTTACTTAAGCTTATCCCCGTAACCCAGTAACCCCACCTAACCCTTTTGGACACTGAGGGACAATTTAGCATGGCCAATCCACCTAACCTGCACATGTCTGGACTGTGGGAGGAAACCCACGCAGACACGGGGAGAACGTGCAGACTCCGCACAGACAGTGACCCAAGCCGGGGTTCGAACCTGGGACCCTGGAGCTGCTAAACCACTGTGCTACAGTGCCGTTCTTGGAATGGTCATGCCAAGGTGACTCTAGCCGGGAGGTACCTTGGTCCACTTCAACTGCTCGACCCCATGTCCAGTTTCCACTGAGCACTTCCCCCGCACCATAGTTACCGGGTGAGCTACTTGACATTTCCCGGTGCTTGGGAAGCACGCGGCTCAAATTCGAGGCGGGAGATAACGGGGGAGGATGGGAGTGGGAGAAGCAGAAGCATTTGGGTCAACCCATCGGGCCCCCCAAAAATCGGGCCCCCTAGTAATGGAACGTGGCGCTCAGGTTGAACGGACGAAGAATCCTCCAGCAGCTGAAGCAGCAATAGAAGTGAGACACTGCATCCCACGCACTAAAATGGCTGACAGGCCTGTAACCATGGTAACAGAACCGAAGAGTCAGTTGTATCTGATGGCCAGCGCGATGGAAAATCAAAGCTGCAACTGCTCAACGCAAAGAAAGGAGCTTTTGTAAAACGGAGGTTCGCTGCTAATCATGGAAAATAAAAAGCAAAAAAAATGATTGCATATTCCCCAATCCTTGCCTGCCACCTTCCCCAAAAATATTGACTTATTTTGACAGGCTCATTTTGCTGAATCAATTCAAAATATTCTCTCACGCGTTTCTGCTTCAGCTCAGGTCCGTTCGGACGGGTTGATTAACCTCCCAGGAGGGCAGCAGCTGACTCGGTGGGCATCAGATGCATTGCGAGGGGGCAGCAGCCAGATAGCCAGCTCTCCCCCCTGGACACATCCCCGGGGCCAGGGAGCTGAGGGAGTCATGTCCCCACCTCAGGCAGGCTCTTCAATTCCGATTTGGGCAGCCAACGCAGGGGAAGAAGCTAAGGGCAGCAGTAGGCCACGTGGCTCCTCGAACCTGCCCAGATCAGGGCAGATCTTCCACCCCTACCCCACTTTCCAGCCCTCCCTCTTGATTCCTTTACTGCTCCAAAACTGACCGATCGCAGTCTTGAGTGCACTCTCTGACTGCATCCACAGCTCTCTGGGCAAGTGAATTCCAAAGATTCACAATCCTCCGAGTGAGAAGATTTCTCCCCATCCCACAGCCCACAAACAAATAAATCTTTTTTTCAATTACATCAAAACCTCTCCAAGTTTTACAGGTTTCAATGCGATCACCTTTTCATCCACCTGACCTCCAGAGAGTGTAGGCCCATTCTACTTTCTCCCTCCACACAACACAGTTCTCTAATCTCAGGAATCAATTCATGGACCTTGGGCGCAATTTACCAGCCTCGTCACATCCGACTCGGCGTCGCGACGAGGCCATTGAATCACGCGAGATTCGTGACGCTCGGGTCGTCTCGCGAGATTCAACCGAACCCCGTGAGACGCCGCGACCTGGATCTTGCCCCCCCCCCCGCCCCGGCCGATATCCCGATCAGCATATTTAGATGAGCCATGAGGAGGACCGGAACAAGCAGCCTTCCCAGTGAGGCCTCGACCAGGCGCTGTATAGTACTGGTCCACCCAAACGTGTTGAAATCGTTAGTGCCGGAAATGGGCCTAAGTGCGGCCTCGGTGGCCGCGCTACAATATAGAAGCAGAGTCCCCTGTTGAATAGCGGAGTTGCTCTCAGCGCCGTTCGAAAAACTGCTAAACGTGCCCAAAATGAGATTGCTTCATTTCCATGAAATAGTGCCCAGAGTGTGATTGAATACCGGTGTGAATCTCACTCAAAAAAACCCCACCAAACTCACCCAACATGATATTTGGTTGGCGCGATCTTCCTAAAAGGGAACAATGTTCCCAAGCCTCGCAGTGCCGAGAACACACGTGGCTATTCAACGCGACTCGCTTTGAATGAGGGGCCTAAGCGGGAAAGGCGCTGGCGAAGCCGCACACAGCCCCATTCTGTACAATGGGGAGCTCCGCGCGCCGGAACTGAGATCAGAACGCCATTTTTAAAATGCATCACGATCTCTGAGGCCCATTAAAAAGATCCCCGACCTCCGCGCAGCCTGAATGCAACATGGGAGGGCGCCCTGCCCCCCCTCCCCCCGGCCCCCACCCCCCCCCCCCCCACATTGGGCAACCCCGGCCCTAACGCGCACACAGAAAATGCTAGCTTGTCAGTGCCAACCTGATAGTGCCCCTGCTCGATGGCAGTGTCACCTGGGCACCTTGGCAATGCCAGGCTGGCTCCCAGGTGTCACTGCCAGGGTGCCAGGCTGGCACTGCTAGGGAGCCCAGATGACACCAGCAGTGGGGGCCTCTGATGCCCTTGGAGACCCCCACAAGTGCCTGGCCCACAAGTGCCTGCCCCCCCCCCCCTCCCTCCCTTTGTGGGGAGCAGTGCTGAACTGCGCTCGCCCAAGATCCCCAAGCCGAAGGGATTGAACCCCAAAGCCTCAGCTACCTTGGGAATCTGCACATTAGAGTAAGGCTTACTGCCTCGCTCGAATAGGCAGATTTGCTAAAAGCTGATCCCGCCCACTGTGGGCGGGATTCCCCTTGCAACGCCTCGCCAGATTGCGTTGAATCTCGCGAGCCGTTGCTAGCCGGGTAGATCACGGGAGCGGGGTCTCTCGGCGTTCGCCGGTCCGGCTTTCACCGGCCACATTGCGCTGCGGCGAGCTGCTTTTCCGGCGCAGCGTGGCTGGAAGATTGCGCCCAGAAGGTTTTGGGTTGAATCGCGCCCTCTATTTTCAACCTGTTGAATGCATGTAAATCTGTGCCCTGTACTCCAGCTGCCAGGGTGGTCTTGCCACAGCCAAGACTTCCTTCCACTTATACTCCATCCTTGCTCGCTGAGTTTGAGTTTTCTTGGTTCTGATTTTTCTTCTGGGTTTCTTCAACCACTGGGGACACCAAGACAACCCTGGAAAGTCGGCAACCCCAATGTAGAAGACAAACAGAAAAGGAGTCTTATGTGGACTTAAACTCCAGGTCCGCACTCGATGGAGTTTGGAAGGATGAGGGGGAATCTCATTGAAACTTACAGAATACAGCGAGGCCCAGATAGAGTGGATGTGGAGAGGATATTTCACTAGTAGGAGAGATTTGAACCCGAAGGCACAGTCTCAGACTGAAGTTACGATCCTTTAAAACAGAGATGAGGAGGAATTTCTTCAGCCAGAGGGTGAAGAATCTGTGGAACTCTTTGCCGCGCAAAGCTTTAGAGGCCAAATGACTGAGTGTCTTTAAGACAACGATAGATAGGTTCTTGATTAATAAGGGGATCAGGGGTTACGGGAAGAAGGCAGGAGAATGGGGATGACAAATATATCAACCATGGTTGAATGACGGAACAGACGCGATGGGCGGGATGACCTAAACCTGCTCCTCTATTTCATGATCCTATATCTTATGTTCTTATGATTTTAAACTGATCCAGGACACAAGTGTCAATCTAGGTTCCAGATCTTTTTATCCAGATCATTGGCCTGCTAATATTACAATTCGGCCACTTGGTCTATATATGTTTTTGAGAGGTTGCAATAAAAGAGAAGCCCAGTGTTATTTGTTATGAGTTGAAGCACAACACGTGTAGCAGGAAATCATTTGGAATGCTCAATGCGTCTTTGATTTACTCAGGAGTTCACAAACAAAACATTGCCAGTCCATTCAATTCAGGCTAAAAGTACCAATCAAATTTATTAAAGTAAAGAAAGTCACACTGAATCAACCTGAAAGCCGAAGAACAATGTTTGATTCAGCCAAGGTTTATTCATTGAGAAGAGAGTGAATCATAAGGCCACATAGTTTCCTTGTGACATGCCCAGATATCGACAACTTATGTTGAGATAGCCCATAGCACCGTGAACATAATGAAATGCCTCAAGGGACTTCATACAGACATTACGAAACAAAGGATGACACGGATTCACATGAGGAGATATTAGGTCAAATGACAAAAAAATTGGCCAACAAAATAGGTTTTAAGGATTGTTTCGAAGGAGGAAAATAAGCCAGGGATGTGAAAAGGAGCAAAGTCCAGAGCTTAGGACAGATGTAATTAGAAGCAGGGCCATTGGTGATGGAGGGATTGTAATTGGGAATCATTATGATCTCAGTCGCGACAGTTAACTTCTCAAAAGCAATTTGAACTCCCAGTTATTAACTGACAGAATTATGTCACAGGATTTCATGTTCCAAACAAAACTCTTACTGTGCAACAGCAAGTGCTACTAACTTAACTCCATCGGCAGAATTTTACCCACAATCAGAGTGTCAGGCTTTGACTGGGAAACCCGCGTGCAGCTCTCCAGATGCACTGCCGAGTTTTCAGGTTAGATTTTCTGCCACTCTGACAACAATAAAATCAGGGGGCGTGGGTTACACCCTCAGTCTGGCAGGGTGGCACCTGATCGAGCTGGTGCGGCCACCTCCACAGAGATCGGGGCACCATCTTCAAAGGGCGGCCCGATTGGAACTGACCTCAAATTCCCTCCAGAACTGCCCATCACGTAGGTATCAGGGGCTCCCCACCCCCGCTCCCCAATGCAGTAATTATCAAGGGCTCTCTTGCCCAACCGCACAATTATTGGTGGCTCTCACCTCAACTGCTCAATTATCTTTAGCACACACACACACACACACACACCCCTCCCGGCCCGGCACCACCCTCCCCTCCCCCGGCGCTCACAGCAGCAACCCCCCTGGGACCATCCGTCCTCCCCCTGCCCACGCTCGAGGATGAAGAGGATTTCGGCACGCTCCCGGAGGCTCCGGACATCAGATCAGCATCGGTATCGCCGCCACCACTACGTCGCTCCCAGCGGCTCATCAAGGCCCCGGACCGGTCCACTGGACTTCAAAAGACATTTTTTTCCCTCTCTATCAAAAATTGTAAATGTAAATGTAAAAAGAAAACCATTTGCTGTATATAGTTCTCCACCACCCCCGCCGGACTCAATTTTAACAGGGGGTGAATGTGGTAAACCACTGTTGCACCTCTATTAGGTGAAGTATGGTAGGACCTGTCCTGCAGGTACATTGGTAGTCCCTGCCTGCTGGCTCCACCCAGTAGGCGGAGTATAAGTATGTGTGCCCTCCATGATGCAGCCATTTCGCCAGCTGCTGTGGGAGGCCACACATCTTAGAGCAATAAAGCCTCAGTTGTACCCAGCTCAAGTCTTTGTGCAATTGATCGTGCATCAGGACTGTTCATCAATTGCTGAAACCAGGGGCTGGCTTCTCCACTGGCGAGATTATCCATTTCACCGGCAGTGCACCCATGCCCAGGGATCTCACAACAGCATTGGGCTGCCCACAATGAGAAACCCCATTGGCCGGCTGACGGGGTGGAGAATCCCCCTGCTTGTAGGCGCTTGCAGTGCACAAAATGGCAAATTATGCATGGCGTGGATTGCGAGGGATTCCCTAAAATCCCGCTATAGGACTGCCATTTTGAGCGGGCGGCCCGCTAATGAGGTCCCGCGGCTGCCCTCCCCACCCCCACACAACGATATTCAGCCCCCCCCCCCTCCCCCACACCAGCACTATTCAGCCACCCCCCCACTGGGATTTCTGGATAACCCCCAGCTCCCACTCCCCCTCCCCCCCCCCCTCCAAGTACGGGCGCGACCCGACCTCCCCCCATCTCGACCACCACCAGAGATCCCCTAAATAACGAGACTCCCCAGATAAGGAGACCCTCCCTCCACAGACCCTGTGGAAGAGAGACCACTCTCTGGAAGCTAGAGAGCAGTCCAGACAGGGGCAGTGAAAAAAATCACTGGCTTAACACTCACCTGGACAATACAACCTGCTGACTCAGGCACATCCCATTCCTGGAAAGGGAAAACCAGTCAGCTGTGTTTAAATCCCCTGCCAAACCAGGGGTAGTTGTATATTAAGAAGACTCTAACAATGGAAGACCCTTCCCCACTCTATCAAGAATCAGCAACAACCACTCCCAAGAGTATCACGCTAAACAAAACCATCTACATTTGGCTGCTGTTGCAATTTGAGCTTGGTGCCAATCCTATTTTCCCAATCTCACCACAAACACAAGCTGCAACGGACAAGTCCATCAGCGCTCACTAATGCATTTAGTGCATTATTTAATGATGTATCATGTTTTTGGGCGAGCAACGGTCTCATCTACCACATCCGGCGTGTGCTGGCCAGCGTTCCATTAGCTGTGCCGCACTTCCAAAGACGGATATTATCAACTACACCAGGTAATGACAAGAAAAACAATAACTTATGTTTGTGTAGCATGCCTAGCGTAATTTAACATCCCAAGCCACTTCACACGAGCATTGTAAACTAGAGTGCGACAACGAACCTCGTAAAGAGATGTTAGGACAGATGACCAAAACCTCTTGGTCAAGGTTTATACCGGGGTAAATTTTGTAATGGGTGTAAGATCAATCAAGTTTTATTCGTGATCAAAGTTATTTCCAGTGTGAGTCAAAGATTTGATCCATTTACAGCATTGCCATTTTCTCTACTATATATTTGAATCAATCTTTTATTAAGATTTTCCAGGACAGAAACAGGGCAGTTCGCCTGTCAAGTCTGACAGCCAGGGTTTAAGCTCCACACCAACTCCCCCCAACCCTGTTTACCACAACCCACTTTGATACCCTTCTGTCCCTTCCCCCCCAAACATTCTTATCACCTTCCCCTTGAATGCATCTGCACCATTTGACTCAACTACTCCCTGCACGAGGGCGTTCTACATTCTAACCACTCTCTTGAGTAAAGGGGTTTCTCCTCAATTACCGATTGATGATCTTATATTCATGCCGTCTAGTTTGGGATATATTTTGGAACAATCCAATCAAAAAAAGTCCGGAGATAACTTTACAATCGGTTGAACAGCCTTGGCAAGCAGGGGAGATTCATTGCTAACCTTGCTGGTAACATTTGGCACCAATGATGTGCAGGATCAGCAGAATGAGAGTCCATCAGGGACCCTCAGATCACTCTGAAGAGTTGCAAGTGGTTCATTGAAAAGGGGCAGAGCAGCAGTTTAAACACACACACAATCCAAATATGCAGACGTACGACACGTAACAGGTGAGGGTGTTTTCCCGGGATTGGACCGGGTGAGGCAAAATGGTTTGATCTCCATAACTTTGGGTCTCTCTTGAGCTGAAGGTGTTAATCATGGGTTCACCTCGAGGAAGCCGATGTGATCTGTCCTCTTCAGCTGTCCGGTTTATATACTTTGGGGCTGGTGGGACTCCTTATGCCACTCACTCGTTCATGGAAACGAGGAGCAGCAGTAGGCCATTCGGCCCTTTAAGCCTGCTCCGCCATTCACTGTGATCATGAGCGATCCTCGATCCCAATGCCATGTTCCTGCTTTCTCCCCGTACCCTTGCCAGTCAAATCTAAAAAATTATCTATCTCTTTCTTGCACACATTCAGCGACTTGGCTATGTACAGCCTCGTGCGGTAGAGAAAACCCACAGGTTCACCACCCTCTGAGCCAAGAAATCTTTCCTCATCTCAGTCCTAAATGGTCTACCCCGTATTTACATAGATAGACATAGAATTTACAGTGCAGAAGGAGGCCATTCAGCCCATCGAGTCTGCACCAGCTCTTGGAAAGAGCACCCTACACAAGGTCAACACCTCCACCCCATCCCCACAACCCAGCAACCCCACCCAACACTAAGGGCAATTTTTGGACACTAAGGGCAATTTATCATAGCCAATCCACCTAACCTGCACATCTTTGGACTGTGGGAGGAAACCGGAGCACCCGGAGGAAACCCGCGCACACACGGGGAGGATGTGCAGACTCCGCACAGACAGTGACCCAAGCCGGAATCGAACCTGGGACCCTGGAGCTGTGAAGCAATTGTGCTATCCACAAGGCTACCGTGCTGCCCCATTCTGAGAGAGTGCCCATTGGCTCGACAGTCCCCACCCAGGGAAACATCCTCCCTGCATTTAGTCTGTCCCAGCCCTGTTAGAATGTTACCCATTACAATCAGATCTCCTCTCCTCCTTCTAAACTCTGGTGAATATCGACCCAGTCGAACCAATGTCTCCTCATAGGGCAGATCCCCCAACGCCAGTGTCAGCCTAGTGGACCTATGTTCAATTGCACCCTCCTATTCAATTGTCCGGAAGGGACTGTTACCCAAGTTGAATGACTCCTATTTCTATCGCCGAGGCAATGAGTTTATCCATTTGCTTATCTCTTGTAAGAACACCTTGTTACTTCCTTCTGAATAGTTTTGTTTTAATATGTGAACATGAGGCTCCATTTTATCAGATTGAAGAATGGTATTTTGACTTTGGCAGTGATAACAGACCTGGTGAGAAGTCCTGGTGCTGCTGTTTTATGTCGATGTCAGCTCTGACCTAGTGTGAGATTGTTCAATTCATTTCTTAAGGTTTAATCATCGAATGGTTACAGCACAGAAGGAGGCCATTCACCCTATCCTGTCCATGCCAGCTCTCTGGTGGCCCTGCAAACCCTTCCTCTTTAGATAAATATCCAATTTTCTTTCGAAGACCTTGTGCGAAACTCCCTCCACCACACTATCAGAGAGAACATTCTGGACCCATTCATTGAATCACAGAACGTTTACAGCAGAGATTGTGGCCCTTCAGCCTGTCATATCGGTACTGGCCCCCTGAAGGAACCATTTCCCCCCTGCCATTCCCCTGCCTTTTCCCTGTGGCCCTGCAACTTTTCCTTTTCAGGTGATGAAAGAATTCTCTTTCTTAAGCCCCAGTTGACCCTGCCTCCACCACATTTTCAGACGAGCACTCCCATTCCGCGAGCTGGCTGGTGGTGATTTTTATCCTGAGGGTCACCACCCCCGTTGGAAACTGTTTCGCCCTTCGTATGATAATTGCACACAGTATGTCTCCTCAGACAACACACTGGCTGTTCAATAAATGCGTCGCCCAAACTTGAACCGGGGCGTCATTCTCCGACCCCCCGCCGGGTTGGAGAATCGCTGGGGGCTGCCGTGAATCCCGCCCCCGCCGGTTGCCGAAGTCTCCGGTACCGGATATTCGGCGGGGGCGGGAATCGGGCCGTGCCGGTTGGCGGGCCCCCCCCGCTGGATTCTCCGGCCCGGATGGGCCGAAGTCCCGCCGATAAATTGCCTTTCCCGCCGGCGTAGATTAAACCACCTTTTGAACGGCGGGACAAGGCAGCGCGGGCGGGCTCCGGGGTCCTGGGGGGGGGCGCGGGGCGATCTGGCCCCGGGGGGTGCCCCCACGGTGGCCTGGCCCGGGATCGGGGCCCAACGATCCGCGGGCGGGCCTGTGCCGTGGGGGCACTCTTTCCCTTCCGCCTCCGCCACGGTCTCTACCATGGCGGAGGCGGAAGAGACTCCCTCCACTGCGCATGTGCGGGAAACTGTCAGCGGCCGCTGACGCTCCCGCGCATGCGCCGCCCCGATATGTCATTTCCGCACCAGCTGGCGGGGCAACAAAGGCCGTTTCCGCCAGCTGGCGGGGCGGAAATCCCTCCGGCGTCGGCCTAGCCCCTCAATGTTGGGGCTCGGCCCCCAAAGATGCGGAGCGCCAGTCGGCGGACATCGCGCCGTTTCGGGAGAATTTCGCCCCAGAAGTCAGGCGAGAAAAGTCCAATGTCTGTCACACCCTACTGCACAAACATTTCGAACTGAGCTTGCAGGCAGGTCATGTTAAATTCTTCAACGAACACATCTCGGCTCCCTGAAGGTCCAGCGTTAAGCAGAGTGTGCTGTATGTGCAGTTAGCCTGAATGGGATGAACCTGTCCTCAAGACATGTCAAACAGCACAAGAGTAACTTTCATTTTAGGCAGTTGTGTAAAACGCGAAGATAATGTTTCAGCTGCACAGTGTTTATATTACAGATAGATCCTCACATTTTCATCCCGATTGAAGTCAGTAACAAAATCATATTCAGGCTGATGTAGAATGGGCGACTAAATCAATTTTATCTGCAGTCAAATTGGTCCTAATGAATTCATTTTTAATTTGCTCACTGATGGGGATTCTACGATCAAATGAATATTGAAGAGGAGGGTAATGGACATGTGGAATGTATATCGGTGATGCCTGGATTGGGAGGGTGGGGGACGAATTCATGCAGAAAATACAAACAACAAACTTAAAAAAAAAACACCCAGCCACGCCGAGGCACGAGGTGGCGTAACCAGCCTCCGACTCAACAGGACTCGCCTCTGAACAACCAGCGAGGCAAAGCCCAGGACATCTGCCCCCCGCCCGTCCGTCCTCGGCTCCGGCAAGTCCGAAATCCCAAATACAGCCGCGAATGGACAGGGCTCCAGCTCGATGTTCAGGATCGCTGACATGGTGCTGAAAAGGGAGACCCAAAAGCTTGGGATAGGAACAGGATATTGTGTGTGTGTGTGTGTGATGTGCAGGCCCTCTCGAACAGCGCATGCACCTATCCTTGATCCCTGCAAAGACACGACTCATTCTGGCTTGTGCGAGGTGCGGCCCTCGACACCACCTCAAGCTGGATCAGGCTCCGCCTCAGTGAGATCTTTCTCGGCCCGGCCGGGCGGGGTCGTGCCTGCCGGCTGGACAGCCGGTGGAAGACCCACGTCGCTTATTCTTAGGAAGGCTCCGCTGTATTCGGTGCCAGCCAGGCACTTAACCCGGGCAGAAGTAGATTTTCCTCATAATCATAGAATTTACAGTGCAGAAGGAGGCCATTCGGCCCATCGAGTCTTCACCAGCCCTTGGAAAGAGCACCCTAATTAAGCACACGCCTCCACCCTATCCCAGTAACCCCACTAATCTTTTGGACACTGAGGGGCAATTTATCATGGCCAATCCACCTAACCTGCACATCTTTAGAATGTGGGAGGAAACCAGAGCACCCGGAGGAAGCCCACGCAGACACGGGGAGAGAGTGAAAACTCCGCACAGACCCAAGGCCGGAATTGAACCTGGGTCTCTGGAGCCGTGAGGCAGCAGTGCTAACCACTGTGCCACCGTGCCGTCCATAGATCTCGGGGGCCGGTCAGAGACCAGGGGCATGGTCGGAGGTGCACCAGGACCAGAGGGCAGAGTTACAGGAGCACGGACTTCCCTGAGGGGTTGGAGGGGATTCTGGAGCCAAGGAGGCGACGGAGGGGTTTGGAAACCAGGATGAGAAATTTTTTAAATAAAGCTGTTGCTTGACCAGGAGTCATCGTAAGTCAGCGAGCACAGGGGTGGTAGGCGTACAAACCAATATTCATTCCTCAGCCGGTGACAGAGTAGCCGCAGTTGATACGCACGCAGCAGACTTTTGGAAGACTCCAGGTTGACGGAGGGTAGATTGTGGGAGACCGCCTCGGTGTGCGCTGGGGGAGTTGAATCAACAAATAACCCCATGCAGGATTGCAGTTAAACATACACCATTCTTTTGAACATTCTGCACCTTGGGTGATTTATCAGCGTGCCTGCAGAGATGCACAGAAGCTACCAGGGGTCCGGGTGGAAGGCGGGTAATTGAGATGTGGGAAATAAAAGAAAATGGAGGATAAATAATTAATAACATAACCTTGATGTAGTGAGAATGCTCCTATCACAGCAGCCCTGGTGGAGGGTCACCAGGTCAGGCCGCCTAACAGGAATTTCCAAATACTCCGCCTTTCATTAGAGATCGAGTTATGATAGAGTGGCTTTGGGGATTATTTATCACCGATCGAGGTTCCAATTGAGGATCTAATCCCACCACGTGCTTTTAAATTGAGAAGCAGAGATGTCAAGCCAAGGTGCGCTGGAAGAGGGCACCAGCAAGGCTGAAAGTAGGAGGAGAGAGGAACAGGGGGAGGGGAGGTCAGATCGTGGTGACTGGGAATTTCCAAACTTTCCCGTTTAAAACGCCTCCATCGGCTGAAGTAAGGAAGAGAAGAAATTGACCTTGCTGAAGCGCAGTCACTGTTGGGAAGTCCAAAACGGTGGAAGCCAATTTGTGCACAGAAAGATCCCACAAAACAGTGAGGTGAAAAGGACAAGCGAATCTGCTTTTGGCGTGGCCAGTTAAGGGCTAACTATTGGCTAGGGCACGCTGGGGTTCTTTGAAATTAGTGGGGGAGTTTTCACCCACATCTTCTTCCTGATAGCTCAGAAGAGAAGGGGCCTTGGTTTAATGTCCCATCCCTCAGTACCACACTGGAGTATCAGGCTAGAATTTCCATTTCTAGCCTCTGGTGCAGGACTTGAACTCTTGACACACTCAGGAGGTGAGAGTGCTATCCGTTGAGCCACAGTTGATGCACCGGTGATCCAATGTCAAAATCCGCGTGAGGTAGAACGAAAGCAGCTAAAACCAACGATTCGGTTTTTACTCCCTCCTCTGCTCAGTTACCGTCAGGAGGAGGGAGTCAACTCTCTCCTCCCTTATCTGTTAAACGGGCAACTCCCCACAGGCAACAGGGCAGTCCGAACACATCTGACAGGCATAAACCCTGCGAGGACAAATGAGGCACATTCCACACTTCCCACACCAACAACTTACATTTGAATAACATCCTTAATGGAGACAACCATCCCAAAGTGCTTCGCAGGAATGATTATTAAATAACAGAGAAACATAGAAGATAGGAGCAGGAGGAGGCCTTCGAGCCCGCTCCGCCATTCACTATGATCATGGCTGATCATCCAACTCAATAACCTGTTCCTGCTTCCCCCCATGTCCTTCGATCTAACTGCTTCTTGAAAACATACAATATTTTGGCCTCAACTACTTCCTGTGATAATGAATTCCACAGGTTCCCCACTCTCTGGGTGAAGAAATTTCTCCTTATCTCTGTCCTAAATGGTCTACCCCATATCCTTAGACTGTGGCCCCTGGTTCTGGACACAACCACCATCGGGAACATCCTTCCTGCCGGTTCTGTTATAATTTTGTAGGTTTCTGTGAGATTCTCCCTCTCATTCTTCTGAACTCCAGTGAACACAGTCCTAATTGACTCAACCGCTCCTCATACGTCAGTCCCGCCATCCCAAGGTAGTCAAGAAGACATATGGCATGCTTGCCTTCATTGGCCGGGGCATTGAGTATAAGAATTGGCAAGTCATGGTGCAGCTGTATAGAACCTTAGTGAGGCCACACTTGGAGTGTAGTGTTCAATTCTTGGAGTGTAGTCGCCACACTACCAGAAGGATGTGGAGGCTTTAGAGAAGGTGCAGAAGAGATTTACCGGGATGTTGCCTGGTATGGAGGGCATGAGCTATGAGGAGCAGTTGAATAAACTCGGTTTGTTCTCACTGGAACGACGGAGGTTGAGGAGCGACATGATAGAGGTCTACAAAATTATGAGGGGCATAGACAGAGTGGATAGTCAGAGGCTTTTTCCCAGGGTAAAGGGGTCAATTACTAGGAGGCATAGGTTTAAGGTGCGAGGGGCAATGTTTAGAGGAGATGTACGAGGCAAGTTTTTTACACAGAGGGTAGTGGGTGCCTGGAACTCGCTGCCGGAGGAGGTGGTGGAAGCAGGGACGATAGTGACATTTAAGGGGCATCTTGACAAATACATGAATAGGATGGGAATAGAGGGATACGGACCCAGGAAGTGTAGAAGATTTTAGTTTGGACGGGCAGCATGGTCGGCGTGGGCTTGGAGGGCCGAAGGGCCTGTTCCTGTGCTGTACTTTTCTTTGTTCTTTGTTCTTTATAATTGCAGCAAGACACCCCTGTTGCTGTACTCGAATCCCCTCGCAATGAAGGCCAGCATACTGTTTGCCTTCTTTCCCACCTGCTGCACCTGCAGCATATAACATACAGCCACATGAGGAGATGTTAGGGCAGATTAACAAAACCTTGGCCAAAGTGGGAGGGGGGGAGATAGTCTGGGGGGGGGCGCCTTTGAGAGGGTCAGACAATCCCACCAACAGGAACAGCTGGAAAATCCCCCCACCCCACCTCCCCCCCCAGCTTTTAAAGAGGGTTTTAAAGGTTGAGCAAAATTTAAAAACTCACAATTAGACAGCGCCTTCCACCACCAGAGGAAATCTCAAAAGTTCTTTACAATCAATGAAGGTTTTTTGAAGTGTAGTTACTGTTGTAATTAATGCAAGAAGCACAGCGGCCAATTAGCACAGAGAAAGTTCCCACAAACAAAAATGTGGCACTGACCAGATAATCTGCTTTTGTAATGCTGATTGTGAATTAAATATTGGCCAAGACAACAGGAATAACCCACCAACTCTTCTTTCAATTGGTGCCAGAGGAACTTCTACATCCACCTGACAGGCGAGGCCAGAGCCTCTGTTTAATGTCTTATCTGACAGATGGCACATCTGACAGTGCGGCACTCCCTCAGTACTGACCCTCTGACAGTGCGGCACTCCCTCAGTACTGACCCTCTGACAGTGCAGCACTCCCTCAGTACTGACCCTCAGACAGTGCAGTACTCCCTCCCCTCAGTACTGACCCTCTGACAGTGCAGCACTCCCTTAGTACTGACCCTCAGACAGTGCAGCACTCCCTCAGTACTGACCCTCTGACAGTGCAGCACTCCCTCAGTACTGACCCTCAGACAGTGCAGTACTCCCTCCCCTCAGTACTGACCCTCTGACAGTGCAGCACTCCCTCAGTACTGACCCTCAGACAGTGCAGTACTCCCTCAGTACTGACCCTCTGACAGTGCGGCACTCCCTCAGTACTGACTCTCTGACAGTGCAGCACTCCCTCAATACTGACCCTCTGACAGTGCGGCACTCCCTCAGTACTGACCCTCTGACAGTGCAGTACTCCCTCAGTACTGACCCTCTGACAGTGCGGCACTCCCTCAGTACTGACCCTCAGACAGTGCAGTACTCCCTCAGTACTGACCCTCTGACAGTGCAGCACTCCCTCAGTACTGACCCTCAGACAGTGCAGTACTCCCTCAGTACTGACCCTCTGACAGTGCGGCGCTCCCTCAGTACTGACCCTCTGACAGTGCGGCACTCCCTCAGTACTGACCCTCCGACAGTGCAGCACTCCCTCAGTACTGACCCTCTGACAGTGCGGCACTCCCTCAGTACTGACCCTCTGACAGTGCAGTACTCCCTCAGTACTGACCCTCTGACAGTGCGGCACTCCCTCAGTACTGACCCTCTGACAGTGCGGCGCTCCCTCAGTACTGACCCTCTGACAGTGCAGCACTCCCTCAGTACTGACCCTCTGACTGTACAGCACTCCCTCAGTACTGACCCTCTGACAGTGCAGCACTCTCTCAGTACTGACCCTCTGACAGTGCAGCACTCCCTCAGTACTGACCCTCTGACAGTGCAGCTCTCCCTTAGTACAGACCCTCTGACAGTGCAGCACTCCCTCAGTACTGACCCTCTGACAGTGCGGCACTCCCTCAGTGTTGCACTGGAATGTCAGCGTTGATTTTTCTGCTCTACTGCAAGGGAGAGGGAGCGAGGTAGCAAAGTAGAATGGTGCAGGCAGGGAATTCCAGAACCCAGGGTCTAAACAGCCAGTGCAGTCAGTGAGTATTTGAGATGGTTGGTGAATGGGCCTTGGTGTCGGTTAAGATGTGGACGGCAGGTGAATAAACAGGTCCCTGTGCAGCAGTAGGATCTCCATTAACTCTGAATGGAAACGCAGCCAGCTCCAGATAACACCCAAACAGTACTGGTAATGATGAAATATCGAGCAGGCACAGCGTTTCATTCTCCACATCGCAGTGATCCTATTATTCACACCATTGTCTGCTGCTGTGGCGATATGTCTGGCTTCTCACACACTCCTCTGACACTTTGAAGAGGATGGATTTTCCTGTGAATCCCTCCCAGTGATTCTGTCTCTTGATCTAACTGCAGCTCTCCAATGATGACTGAGCGAGTCTGGGGACACAAACGGAGGGACAGAAAGATTTAATTTCCACAAGGAGCCTTTGGAACTGCTTCTCGCCGTCCAGCCTGCGGCCTGTTTTCAGACTATATTGTTTCCTTTACAGGCGTGTTGGTGAAGGATGGGATCAGGCGGGCACTCGGTTGTGTTTTCACCCTGTGGACAGACTGCCACCTATTCACCTCTTTTGTTTTTTCATAAGTGCAGGCCCGGAAAATATTTCAAATGAGAGACGTCAGTAGTGGCAGTACCGATTCAGAACCATACAAATCAAACAGGGCCATTTCCCCCTCTGTGCCAGTCTTGCCTCTTTCAAAGAGCTTTCCAGTTAGCCTCAGTCTCCCGCTGTCTCCTGAAGGGAGATGGAGTAGATAGGTCTGGATGTCTTGGTAAAAATGTACAGGGCATTTTTGATACGTCTAGAGTGCTATATACAGTTTTAATCTCCTTGTTTGTGAGGGGATAGGTTTGACCTAGTTTCATTAGGCTTATTCCAGAAACGAATGAATTGTTTTATGAGGGCAGGCTGTGCATGTTGGGCCCACATTTGTTGGAGTTTACGAACGAGGAACAGGAGTAGGCCATTCGGCCCCTCGAGCTTGCTCCACCATTTAATAAGACCTTGGCTGATCTGATGGTCCCGCCAATCTGCATCCCGCCGAGCCCCCAGTGACTTATCACCCCCTTGCTTCCCAAGAATCTCTCCGCCTCTGCCTTGAAAATATTCAAAGACTTTGCTTCCACCGCCTTCTGAGGAAGAGCGTTCCAAAGACCCACCAACCTCTGAGAGAAGATATTTTGACTCATCTCCGTTTTAAGTGAGCGAACCCCTTGGGCGGGATTACCCCCTACCCGGTGGGGCGGGATTCTCCCCTACCCAGCGCTGAGGAACCACTCCGGCGTCAGGCCACCCCAAAGGTGCGGAATCCTCCGCACCTGCAGGGGCTAGGCCGTCCCCGGGGTGGTTTGCGCCGCGCCGGCCAGCGGGGAAGGGGCTTGGCGCCACGCCAACCTGCGCTGAAGGGCCTCCGCCGGCCGGCGCGAATTGGCGCATGCGTGGGAGCGCCAGCGTGTGCTGGCGTCATCCCAGTGCATGTGCAGAAGGGTTCGTCTCCGCACCGGCAATGGTGGGCCGGTACAGCCGCCTGTGCGGAAGAATAGAGTGCCCTCACGGCACAGGCTCGCCCGCGGATCAGTGGGCCCCGATCGCAGGCCAGGCCACCGTGGGGGCACCTCCCGGGGCCAAATGCCCCGGCGCCCCCCCCCCCCCCGAGTACCCCGGAGGCCGCCCGCGCAGCCGGGTCCCGCTGGCAAATACCTGGTGTAACATACGCCAGCGGGACGGGTCGAAAACGGGCGGCCACTCGGCCCATCGCGGGCCAGAGAATAGCCGGGGCCGACTGGCGCGGCGCGATTCCCGCCCCTGCCAAATCCCCGGCGCCGGAGAATTCGGCAGCCGGCGGGGCCGGGATTCACGCCGCCCCCCGGCGATTCTCCGACCCGGCGGGGGGTCGGAGAATCTCGCGCCTTATCTTTAAACAGTGACTTCCCCAGTTCTAGATTTTCCCACAAAAGGAAACCTCCTCTCCACATCCACCTTGTCAAGACCCCTCAGGATTTTATGGGTGCGATCAACCAACTGTACACGGCGGCGGGATATTCCGGTCCCACACCGGTGCACGTGTTTCCCGGCGACGAGAGTTGAAGGCACTGGGAAATCCCATTGACAACGGCGGGGTCCATAAATCCCTCTGGCGGGCCCCTTTTGCCGCCGATAACACGCGGCAGGTTGGTTGGTAAATCCCGTGCAATATGTTTCAGTCAAGCTCAGCCTGTCCAACATAAGACAACCCACCCATTCCAGGTATTATCCTGGTAAACCTTCTCTGAACAGCTTCCAATGCAGTTACATCTTTCCTTAGATAAGGAGGCCAATGCTGTACACAGTACTCCAGATGTGGTCTTACTAGTGCCTGTACAAGTGAAGAAAAAACTCCCTTCTTTTGTATTCAATTCCCCCTTGCAATAAATCATAACCTTTATTAGCTTTCCTAATTACTTGCTGTGCCTGTATACCAGCCTTTTGTGATTCATGCACTGAAACACCCAGATCCTTCTGTGTCAAAGATCGCTGCAATCTTTCGCCATTCAGACAAGAAGCTTATCATTTTTCATCCTGCCAAAATGGAATTTTTTTTCATTTTCCTACATTATACTCATTTGCCAGATCTTTGCCCACTTCTCTATATCTTTTTGGAGCCTCCTTATGTCCTCTTCACAACTTACATTCCTACCTCTCTTTGTGTAATCAGCAAATTTAGCAACCATTTCTTCAATTCTTTTATCCAAGTTATTTGTATGAATTGTAATCAGTTGAGGCCCCAGAACTGATCCCTGCGGTACACCACTCGTTACATCTTGCCAACCAGAACAAGACCCATGTATGCCTACTCTCTGCCTCCTGTTAGCCAGCCAATCTTCGATCCATGCCAACATATTTTCCACAATAAACTTTGATCTGGCACCTTATAGAAATGCCTTCTGGAAATCCAAGTACAGTACAACCACCGGTCCCCCTTTATCCATAGCCACCTGTTACTTCCTCAAATAACTCCAATAAATTGGTGAAACATTGGGCGAAATTCTCCTACCTGCCCCGCCACATTTCTGCCCCGACCGGCCGGCGGGAGTCTCCGTAACACCGGCCGGTCAATGGGGTTTCCCATTGTGGGGCAGCCCCACGCCGTCGGGAAACCCCCGGGCGCCGGCAAAACGGAGACTCCCGCCGGCGGAGAATGACGCCCATTATTTCCCTTTCGCCAATGTTTGGAAGAATGGGAGGTGACCTGATTGAAAGCTGTAAGATTCTGAGCGGGCTTGATGGGGTGGATACTGTTAGGCTGTGTCCGCTTGCGATGCGGAATCTAGAATGAGGGGAGACACTGAAAATGAGGGGCGGAATTTTCCGACCCCCCGCCGTGTCGGAGAATCGGCGCCGCGTGAATAGCGCCACGCCGCCCCGACGCTAGGACACAATTCTCCGCAGAGCAGAGAATCGGTGCCATTGGCGCCAGCGTGATCAGTGCGGCGCCGGTCAGAGAATGCGCTGACTCTCCGGCCTGGGCCGGCACGGGCCGGCGTGCCAATTCTCCGGCCCCGATGGGCCGAGCGGCCGTCACAAGAAATCCGAGTCCCGCCGGTGCCGTTCTAACATCCACTGAGCAGGCGGGACCTCGGTGATGAAGGGTCCGGGGACAGCCACTGGAGGGGGGGCGAACCTGGGTGGGGGGGGGGCCTCCGTAGTGGCCTGGCCCGCGATCGGGCCCCACCGATCGGCGGGCCAGCCTCTCTAGCTGGGGGCCTCCTTTCCTCCGCGCCGGCTCCTGTAGCCCTGCGCCATTTGGCGTCGGGGCCGGCGCGGGGAAGAAGGCCCCTGCGCATGGGCCAGTTGGCGCCGGCCCAACTGCGCATGCGCGGACGCCGCTGCGCCGGGTTCAGGCCGCGATCGGCAGCTGGGGCGGCTTGGGCCGCTCCAGTGCCGTGCTAGCCCCCTGTGGGCCGGTGAATGGGGTCCTGGAACAGGCGCCAATGCCGGAGTAAAACATTCCCGTTTTTACGCCGGCGTCGACACTTAGCCACCCGATGGGAGAATCCCGCCCGAGAGGCAGCGGAGATGAGGAAAAATTTCTTCCCTCAGAAGGTTGTCAATCTTTGGAATTTACTCCTCCAAAGAGTAGTGGAGACTGGGTCATTGCATATATTCAGGGCTGAATTAGACAGATTTCTGATCAACCAGGGGATGGAATGCTATTGTGGGGAGGGGGCGGTGTAGGCAAGGATCAGCCCTGATCTTATTGAATGGCAGAATGATCTCGTTGGGCTGGATGACCTCCTGCTCCTCCTATTTCTTACGTTGTTACAGTCATAGCTCTACAATTATAATTCTTTCCTTCAGGAGCTCCCTCGCCTGAATTCATGATCTGACTTTACCGACAATCTCTGTCACTGCTCGACTTCCTAACCTTGGGAAAAATAATGTTGGGTAAAAATGATGAGGAGTTTTACATAATTTAAATAAATTACACCAATGGTCAATCCTCAGGACTTTAGTCACTTGCTTACCTTCCCTGTATGTTTTTGTAACTTCCTCATGTCCCCTTCACAACTTACTTTCCCAGTGTCATTAGTAGGTTTGGCCAACATCCCATCCAACCTTTCATCCAAATCATTTATGCAAGTTGTAAACATGTTGAGGTCCCAGCACTGGGCCCTGTGGCCCACCACTCGTTACATAGAATCATAGAAAAGTTACAGCACAGAAGGAGACCATTCGGCCCATCTTGCCCAAGTCAGCTCTAGGGCATCCAGAGGCCCTTTCTAATCCCACCTTCTTACACCCAGTCCATAGCCCTGTAGTTTGGAGCACTTCAGGTGCAGATCCAGGAACTTCTTAAAAGGGTTTCGGGTCCCTGCCTCCACCACCAACTCGGGCAGCGAATTCCAGACTCCCACTATCCTCCGCGCAAAAAATGTCCCATTTATACCTTCTTTCACTTTTCTTAAATCGATATAACCTTTATTATTGTCACAAGTAGGCTTACATTAACACTGCAATGACGTTACTGTGAAAATCCCCGAGTCGCCACATTCCGTCGCCTGTTCGGGTACATGGAGGGAGAATTCAGAATGTCCAATTCACCTAACAAGCAGGTCTTTTGGGACTTGTGGGAGGAAACCGGAGCGCCCGGAGGAAAACCACGCAGACAGAGGGAGAACGTGCAGACTTCGCACAGACAGTGACCCAAGCCAGGAATCGAACCTGGGAGCCTGACGCTGTGAAACAACATTGCTAACCACTGTGCTACCGTGCCGCCCACGTCCCCGGGCTCTACAATTCTCCACCAAGGGAAACAATTTTGTCCTGTCCACACTATCTCTTCCCCTCATAATTTTTGTACACCTCAATTAAGCCACCCCTCAGCCTTCTTTGTTCCAGGGAAAATAACCCCAAACTGTCCAGTCTCTCCGCGGAGCTGCAAACATCTTGCCAACCTGAAAAAGACCCATTTATACCGACTCTCTCCTTGCTGTTAGCTTCCGCGTGTGTGCAGACTCACCAGTTGTGGTCTATGACGGTGCTGTTTCCAGCTTGCGTGTGTTCACATGTACCCGGTGCCCCGTTCCTGCCAGCCATTCGCGTTAGAACACGCAACGGTCATCGGTAAATATGAGGACACAGAACATACAGTGCAGGAGGCCATTCAGCCTATCGAGTCTGCACCGACCCACCTAAGCCCTCACTTCCACCCTACCCCCATAACCCAATAACCCCTCCTAACCTTTTTGGACACTAAAGGCAATTTATCATGGCCAATCCACCTAACCTGCACGTCTTTGGACTGTGGGGGGAAACCAGAGCACCCGGAGGAAACCCACACAGACACGGGGAGAACGGACAGACTCCGCACAGACAGGGACATTAATAAACAAGAAGAGTAGAACAGATCGCAAATGCAGACTGATTGCGCTTCCATTTAAGGGCACAAAGCTGGGCAAAATGAAATGAAATGAAAATCGCTTATTGTCACAAGTAAGCTTCAAATGAAGTTACTGCGAAAAGCCCCTAGTCGCCACATTCCGGCGCCTGTTCGGGGAGGCTGGTACGGGAAACCCCTGCCCATTGATGGAAAATCACATTTCGTGTCCATTTGTTTTACTAATTGCTCAATGCAATGAGTTTTATTTCCAATAAAGGTAAATAAACCTTTCTGGCAGGCTTAAAGTAGTCTCCTAATAGCTGCTGACGATAATTGCGAACGGAATTATGGTAAGTTCATGCGCCTGTCTTATTTGACTGCTATTTCAATGAAAGGTCATCAAATCCATTTACTTTAGTGAAACCCTTCAAAGTTGCATTAAAGTTCATACAACTAATTCCACTGTCAACTTCTGAAATATCTTTATTCCTTCCAGGGGAAATTATTCGTAATCTGGAAAGCAGAATTATTGCAAGCTGCAAAGTGTTGAAATAAATAAGACATTTCAGTGGCACCTTTCATCACGGGGGGGGGGGGACATTCCAGACTGATTTACAGCCAGTGTAGCACTTTGGAAGTGTTGTAACTGCTGGGAATGGAGGGGCAGGCGGTGGTGTAATGGCAAGTCACTGGGCTCGTAATCCTCAGGTGCAGGCAAGTTACGGGGGATGCTGGAATCTGAAACCAAGACAGAAAATGCCGGGCAATCGCAGCAGGTCTGACTGCATCTGTGGAAAGAAAAGGGAGGTAACGTTTCGAGTCTGGATGACTCTTTGTCAAAGCCCTGGAAGCGAGGTGGCAACGACAAAGCTCTGGCAAAGAGTCACCCAGCCTCGGAAGGCTAGCTCCCTTCTCTCTCCACAGATGCTGTCAGACCTGCTGAGATGCTCAGTGCTCTGGGCCGTAGGCTCAAACCCCACCATGATAACACATGATCATGAATTCCAAAGCTAGTATCAGTGGTGGTGACTGTGGAATTATCATTTATTGTTATTTTTTTAAAACCATCTGGTTCACTGATGTCCGTTGGAGAAAGAAATCTGCCATCCTTACCTGGTCTGGCCGACTTATGACTCTCCACCCATCTGGTTTACTGATGTCCGTTGCGGAAGGAAATCTGCCACCCTTACCTGGCATGACCGAGTACTGACTCCAGTCCCATAGCAATGTGGTTGATTCTTCGTTACCCTCTGAAATGGCCTCACAAGCCATTCAGTTCAACGCTCACATCCCATGAAGGAATAAAGGGAAGAATGTGTCAGATCCCACAAACAGCAATGAGACAACCAGATAATAATAATAATCTTTTTATTGTCACAAGTAGTCTTACATTAACACTGCAATGAAGTTACTGTGAAAAGCCCCTAGTCGTCACATTCCGGCGCCTGTTCAGGTACACAGAGGGAGAATTCAGAGTTCTCAGCCGGTACGGGAATTGAACCCAGGCTGCTGGCCTTGTTCTGCATTGCAAACCAACTGTCTAGCCCACTGAGCTAAACCAGATCAATTGTGTTTTTCCGGCAATGTTGGTTGGAGGATGAATATATGACCAGAACATCGAGGGGAACTTCCCTGTCCTTTGCAATAGCGCCATGAGGGAGCAGATGGGGGCCACAGTTTAACACCTCAGTCAAAAAGATAGAACCTCCGACAGCGCAGCGCTCCCTCGCGACTGGAGAGGCAGCCTAGCTATTGTGTTGAGGTCACCGGAGTGGACCTTGAACCCGCTGAGGCAGAGGCAAGAGCACCGTCCACTGAGCTATGACTGTCGCTTTGCATGGGCGGCACGGTAGCACAGTGGTTAACACTGTTGCTTCACAGCGGCAGGGACTCGGGTTCGATTCCCGGCTTGGGTCACTGTCTGTGCGGAGTCTGCACGTTCTTCCCGTGTCTGCGTGGGTTTCCTCTGGGTGCTCCGGTTTCCTCCCACAAGTCCCGAAAGACGTGCTTGTTAGGTAATTTGGACATTCTGAATTGTCCCTCAGTGTACCCGAACAGGCGGCGGAGTGTGGCGACTAGGGGATTTTCACAGTAACTTCATTGCAGTGTTTGTAAGCTCACTTGTGACACTAATAAAGATGATTGTTATTAACTTGTGAACTGAAGCATAAAGGGTCATATCCAGGCCTGCCCCCAGACCCGGCTTGAAAATACATCACCCGCCTTCACCACCTGCAGTGCAAAAGTAAATTACGTGGGTGACCGAGCCGAACATTATAACAAGACAATGCTGGAAATGCTCAGTGGGTCAGGCATCATCTGCGAAGGCAGGAAACAGGGAATTACACCGGATTTACAGCCCAGAAACAGGCCATTCAGCCCAACCGGTCCAGGCTGACGTTTACGCTCCACTTGCTCCATCTTCCACCCATCTGCCTCTTAGTCAGTCAGCAAAACTCTCTGTTCCCCTTATCCCTCTTACTCACCTTAAATATGTGAAGCTTTATCGTTAAATCTTTGGTTCTTTCCGGCACATTTTCTTTCCTTTATTCTTTCGTGGTGTCACGGTCGTTATCTGAAGGAATATACGTTCCGTCAGCTGGACTACTTCACAGGGTTGTTTTCTTTAATGCTTTTCGAAATGGGCGATTGCTGAGCTGGCGAGATGGCTCCAGCTGGTCACATGCTGGCTCGTGGAAGTCTCCGGGCAGTTTCAAAGTGATCCAAGGCTAACACGTCAAGATATGAGATTATTAAAATCTTTCTCAGTTCGGGCGATGTCTTCTACACGCTGACTGGACACATCAATGGCTGCAAGATGCAACTGAACAGAAGGCATTTACACTGGTCGAAGTGTTACTGGGTTCCTGTCTTTGCAGGGGGACCCACACAGGCAACCATATTGACCGCGACCAATTAATACCCCTCCAACCCATCAAGCTTCCCCCAATGGGCCGGTTAATTCCTGCCCACTGTATCCACATCCCTTTAAACACCCTGTAGTTTAAATGGTATTCATAACGTTGTTTAATTTAGCTCCACGTGTGAGGCATGCACTTTTGTTCTCTGCTGAATATGGCGGCACGGTAGCACAGTGGTTAGCACGGTTGTTTCACAGCTCCAGGGTCCCAGGTTCGATTCCCAGTTTGGGTCACTGTCCATGCGGAGTCTGCACGTTCTCCCCGTGTCTGCGTGGGTTTCCTCCGAATGCTCCGGTTTCCTCCCACAGTCCAAAAGATGTGCAGGTTAGGTGGATTGGCCATGATAAATTGCCCCTTCGTGTCCAAAAAAAGGTTAGGTGAGGTTGCTGGGTTACGGGGATGGGTTGGAGTTGTGGGCTTGGATAGGGTGCTTTCGAAGAGCCGGTGTAAACTCGATGGGCCGAATGGCCTCCTTCTGCACTGTAAATTCTATGATAATAATGTAGCCTGGCCTGTTCTCACTTGAAGCCCATTGCTCTGACCCCACTTGGAGGGTTTTTATCAATCTCTGAAACCGATGGTAGTTTGCTGGAATACGTTGCTCATTCACCAAGTAAAGAGGGAATCTGGCACCAGCCTTTCCCTGATGTGGGTTTAATCCTCCCCCACACAGATGGAAACCAGTTCTTAGATATACTTAAGAATAATGCCCTAACCTTTTTCCCATTAGTAACAGCTGCTCTCGCTTACACCGCCATGCGCTTCAATGTGAAAGGATTTCAATACTGTCAGATACAGAAGGCATCATTATCTCAAAGAGACAAGCGGCTTCATGAAGGCAGGAAGTTGATTGTTTGTTGGTGAGTGTAAATTTTGAAGAAAATGTGAGAAGAATGAAATTTTTTTTTATAAATGAAGGCAGAAAGCCAATCCATTTTACCCCATTTATCTCCACAAATGTAAAATAATTCAGGACAAAACAGATGCCGCATAGCTGACCTCGCCCATCAAGATAGCGCCTTCAAAACCTTCAATCCCTAATTGCCCTTGAAGGTGATGGATACAACTGAGCGGCTGGCTAAGCCATTTTAGAGGACATCTAAAAGTCAACCACATTGCCATGGGTCTGGAGTCACGTGTAGGCTAGACCGGGAAGACCGCTGATTTTCTTCCCTGAGATAAAGTTATTTCTTTGCTGGTGGCTTGGAATGCCGGTATGGTCTGTGACCCTTCCTAATTCATTCCCTGTAGTTTGGATTTGGACAAATTAATTTGCTTTTGACAGGAAATTGGGTTGGTTGACGATTCTAAAGGAAAGTGAAAAGTGTGTACTCTTACTCAGGAGATGAGATAAATTTCAAAGTAGCAATTAGTTTATGCCATGTATACGTTTTAAGAACCCGTTTCTATGGAAGGTAAGATTGAAATAACCAACATCCTGGAAAATAATTACCGTAGACAGGATGACAATCGACCTTGGTGTCAACCATATTAAGACTTACGGACGAGGAGGAAGAGCTCTGGATGAAGGAGGAAATGAACTACCATTGCAGCAATAACTGCTGTTGCATGAAGAGGCATAGCCCATGCTTGCAAAACTCAGAACACGATGACTAACGGTAGATATGACTCTGCGATTGGGCAGCACTTTCTGAATAATCCTGAGTGTGCTAAGTATTACACTAACAACCAATTTAAGATTAATTGGGCTCATTATGGCTCGCTTACGCTTGCTGGAAGCTGCTTATAGTCATCCACAGGGACCTGTCCTCTTCAGGCAAGGGGAACATGTCCAGGCACTGAGCCTCTTTTGAATTGAACACTAGCGCGGGGGATAGTAGTTCCCTGGTGCATTAACCGTGGCAACGCCTCGCTCCAATCAGAGTCAACTAGCCAACCAATCGGCACTCCTTTATCATGTCTCACAAACTGTTTCTTCCTTTGAAATTTGGTATTCTTGTGTCTGTCCTGATGAGCACAAGATAAAAAACTTTGACAGCATGTCTCTTTTTTTCAGCAAAACTCAAGATATAAAATCGGAAAGGCAAAGTTGTGGGAAATAAAGAGAGGAATCTGGTGCAAAAAAGAAATGAGCTAAAAAGAGTTCTGAGAATCCAAAACTTCCAGCACAGGTAGTCTGCTTTCAAAGAAATAAAGGAAAGAGAAGCTTACATTTCTATAATATCTTCGTGACCACAGGATGTCCCAAAGCGCTTTACAGCCATTGAAGTACTTTTGAAGTGCAGTCGCTGTTGTAATGTAGGAAACACGGCAGCCAATTTACACACAGCCAGCTCCCACAAACTGCAACATGATATTGACCAGGCAATCAGGTTTTGTAATAATTTTTAAAAATAATAATTTAGAGTACCCATTTCATTTTTTCCAATTAAGGGGCAATTTAGCGTGGCCAATCCACCTACCCTGCACATCTTTGGGTTGTGGGGGTGAAACCCACGCAGACACGGGGAGAATGCGCAAACTCCACACGGACAGTGACCCAGAGCCGGGATCGAACCTGGGACCTCGGTGCCGAGAGCAAGCAATGCTAACCCACTGAGCCACGTGCCGCCCAAGATCTTGTAATAATTGATTGAGGGATAAATGTACCAGGGTACCAGAGAGAACTCATGTGCTCTTTTCTGGGCGGCACGGTGGCACAGTGGTTAGCACTGCTGCCTCACAGCTCCAGGGTCCCAGGTTCGATTCCCAGCTTGGCTCACTGTCTGTGCGGAGTCTGCACGTTCTCCCCGTGTCTGCGTGGGTTTCCTCCGGGTGCTCCGGTTTCCTCCCACAGTCCAAACATGTGCAGGTTAGGTGGATTGGCCATGATAAATTGCCCTTAGTGGCCAAAAGAGGTTAGGTTGGGTTACTGGAATAGATCATAGATCATTTACAGTGCAGAAGGAGGCTATTCGGCACCAGCCCTTGAAAGAGCACCCCATTTAAGCCCACACCTCCACCCTATCCCTGTAACCCAGTAACCCCAGCTGACATTTTTGGACACTAAGGGCAACTTTAACATGGCCAATCCACCTAACCTAGGGTGGAGGTGTGGGCTTAAGTAGGATGCTCTTTCCAAGGGCTGGTGCAGACTCGATGGACCAAATGGCCTCCTTCTGACTGTAAATTCTATGACTCTGAAAGCATGCCGGGGGATTCTTTGCATCCAAGATGGGAAGACGGAGCCAAGGTTTAACATCTCATCACAAAAGCTGGCACCTCCGACGGTGCGGCACCCCCTCGGTTCTGCACCGGAGTGTCAGCCTTGGTTTTTATGTGCGAGGCCTGAAGTAGGACTTAAAGCCACAACCAGAAAGGAGGGATGGTTTCGTCAGCATGGAGAGGCTGAATATGAAGCAAGGCCCTGTCCCAATGCAACTATACTAGCAAGCCTCATGGGTCACACTGTAGGAAACTAGCATGAACTCAAAAATAAGAGTGCAGACAGACTGAAAAATGAAAAGGCGTCAAGCACAGGAAAGATTTAACCTGATGGGTCTTTTGAGGTTTAAATGCCCTTTAATGGGATTGAGAAACAGGTCAGTTGGGTTGATACATTAATTGGAGCTTTTCGACATCACGTTACATATCGTAGTCAGAGAGTGGTGGTGGATGGCAAATATTCAGCCTGGATCCCAGTTACCAGTGGCGTACCGCAGGGATCAGTTCTGGGTCCTCTGCTGTTTGTGATTTTCATCAATGACTTGGATGAGGGAGTTGAAGGGTGGGTCAGTAAATTTGCAGACGATACGAAGATTGGTGGAGTTGTGGATAGTAAGGAGGGCTGTTGTCGGCTGCAAAGAGACATAGATAGGATGCAGAGCTGGGCTGAGAAGTGGCAGATGGAGTTTAACCCTGAAAAGTGTGAGGTTGTCCATTTTGGAAGGACAAATATGAATGCGGAATACAGGGTTAACGGTAGAGTTCTTGGCAATGTGGAGGAGCAGAGAGATCTTGGGGTCTATGTTCATACATCTTTGAAAGTTGCCACTCAAGTGGATAGAGCTGTGAAGAAGGCCTATGGTGTGCTCGCGTTCATTAACAGAGGGATTGAATTTAAGAGCCGTGAGGTGATGATGCAGCTGTACAAAACTTTGGTAAGGCCACATTTGGAGTACTGTGTACAGTTCTGGTCGCCTCATTTTAGGAAGGATGTGGAAGCTTTGGAAAAGGTGCAAAGAAGATTTACCAGGATGTTGCCTGGAATGGAGAGTAGGTCTTACGAGGAAAGGTTGAGGGTGCTAGGCCTTTTCTCATTAGAGCGGAGAAGGATGAGGGGCGACTTGATAGAGGTCTATAAGATGATCAGGGGAATAGATAGAGTAGACAGTCAGAGACTTTTTCCCCGGGTGGAACAAACCATTACAAGGGGACATAAATTTAAGGTGAAAGGTGGAAGATATAGGAGGGAATGTCAGAGGTAGGTTCTTTACCCAGAGAGTAGTGGGGGCATGGAATGCACTGCCTGTGGAAGTAGTTGATTCGGAAACATTAGGGACCTTCAAGCAGCTATTGGATAGGTACATGGATTACGGTTAAATGATATAGTGTAGATTTATTTGTACTCAAGGGCAACACGGTAGCATTGTGGTTAGCACAAATGCTTCACAGCTCCATGGTCCCAGGTTCGATTCCAGCTTGGGTCACTGTCTGTGCGGAGTCTGCACATCCTCCCCGTGTCTGCGTGGGTTTCCTCCGGGTGCTCCGGTTTCCTCCCACAATCCAAAGATGTGCGGGTTAGGTGAATTGGCCAATGATAAATTGCCCTTAATGTCCAAATTGCCCTTGGTGTTGGGTGGAGGTGTTGAGTTTGGGTAGGGTGCTCTTTCCAAGAGCCGGTGCAGACTCAAAGGGCCGAATGGCCTCCTTCTGCACTGTAAATTCAATGATAATCTATGATTAATCTAGGACAAAGGTTCGGCACAACATCGTGGGCCGAAGGTCCTGTTCTGTGCTGTATTTTCTATGTTCTATGTTCTATGTTCTATATCGCCCAAATCTACACTCATGGTTCAGATACAACAGACCACTTGATGTTATCACTGCCGTCGTTAATATACAGCTTTAATGCCCAGAAGGCTTGCAGTTTCTGAATTATACACCCCAAAAAATGAGGAAATATGCCATAGTTTCAGGAATGCTTGGCAGTCGTCCAATTTCCGAAAGAGAGAGCGAGAGCTAGAGACGGGGATCATTCGTCAGTCTTGATTTACCTACCTCCATCCTCGCAGCGTAAAGCATTAATGCTGCTTGGGAAGGTACCGTCATCAGCCTTCAGGGAAAGACCACCTACAGGGACTCGGTGGCATGATCGAGTCCAATATTGGACCAATAATTCACCAACACTGGAGGAGATCTGATTGCAGCAATTCTGAAACAGATTGAGATTTAAAAGTTAAATTTCATTACAACTTGTGCTCTAAAGAGCATGTTTTATGATTCAGATTTATCTATGAGTAATGTGTATGAAAATACCAATACAGTTCGTGTTCCTCCTTCATTTCTAATCTGTTATAGTTTGTGTAGTCATTCTAAGGCATCATTGTTCTGACTGTATTAATCGCCCAGACATTTACTACCTTGGTAACCGCTCCCAGATATCGATTATTGCCTGAATTCACTCCATAATTAATCACAGATATCGATTATTCGCCTGTAATCAGCCACAGATATCAATTATTCTCTGTAATAAATCACAGATATTGATTATTGATGCTGTAATCAATCATAGGTATCACAGATATTGATTGTTCTCTGTAATCAATCTCAGATATTAACAATTATTCGCCCTGTAAACAATCACAGATATTGATTATTACCTATGTAATCAGTCACAGATATTGATTATTACCAATGCAATCAATCACATATATTGTTTATTCTCTGTAATCAATCACGGATATTGATTATTACCAATGTAATCAATCACAGATATTGATTATTCTCTGTAATCAATCACAGATATTGATTATTACCTATGTAATCAATCACAGATATTGATTATTACCTATGTAATCAATCACAGATATTGATTATTTTCTGCAATCAATCACAGATATCTATTATTCTCTGCAATTAATCACAGATATTGATTATTTGCCTTGTAATTAATCACATTGATTATTCACCCTGTAATCAATCACAGATATCGATTATTACTTATGTAATTAATCACAGACATTGAATATTCTCTATAATCAATCACAGATGTCAATTATTCTCTGTAATTAATCACAGATATTGATTATTCTCTGTAATCAATCAGAGATATAGATTATTCACCCTGTAATCAATAACAGATATCAATTATTCTGTCTGTAATCAATCACAGATGTTGATTATTCTCTCTCCAATCACTTGCAGTTATTGATTATTCGCTTTGGAATCACTCATAGGTGTTCTTCAGTCTGTTTAAATGACAGCAAGCTATCGCCACAAAGCATTTGTTTGAAATTATGAAAATAGGTTTTGGCTTGAACTCAGTCCAGTGTTGACAGAGGTGTTGCAACGGGAATGTTTATTCTAGAGGACACAGAACCCTAGTGTCTATGTGTTGATTACTAGTTCCTGTCAATTTATTTAAAGTGATGTTGGTTCATTTAAGAAGAGGAACTCAGCAGACAGGCCACGTGAATAGGTACAACAGCGACCAGGGTGGCTATTCATCTAGTCCGCGTCATTTAGCCTTAAGGGACATTTCAGGAAATGTGATTTAATGAGATTAATGAATGCTATTGCATACTGTTGTGGAAATGAATTGAGTTCCGATCTTTAAGTTTTTGTGCGCTCACAGCTGGAAGGTGGAGTGAATTTGGAGATTTTTGGAGGATAAAGCATTGAGCCACGATTGACGTCCATGGTCTGTGCATTGGCAAAGTCACCATTTGCTGTAGTGAGACACCATTGCAGACGAGAGTTACCTACCCTCCAGAATTGTTCGGGAGTTCCCCGGGATTTGAAGATTACTCTGCAGGCCACTTGTGTGAACAACACTCGGGAGAAATATCACAGGAACATTGGGAATGCATGCTTCTTTGAAGGCCTTCGCCTATCAGTCAGCTGGGTGAAAAGTTGTTTCTGTTGAGTGTTGGGAATCACCCGATCTGGCAGCAAAACATCTGTGTGCATTCCGATCGGTGTAGGGAGGCAGGAGGAGTGGAAGGGCAGGCGTTTAGAGGCTGGATCTCCTGTGATAGAATCTACATCCAGTCATAACTGACAAGCCTATTGCCAACCAGGAAGTGCTGGAACTGTTGACCCTCGATGGTAGTAGGTGGGACAAGATGGATTGCTCTGCTGGGCCTTGTTGTACATTCCTGGAACAGGGTCTGCTAGTGTACAGAGTGAAAAATTAACCAGGCCTTTTATACCTTAATAGCACAAGTTATTGTGAGAGCTGGGTGCAATTCTCGAGGCAACAGGCGTTCTGGGAAGACAAGTGTCTCTGTTCCTAAGCACTGGCTTTGATTTCTCCAAAGTACAAAACACAGACACGTAAACACTGCGTTATATTATTATATTCATTGTAAAGAGTCAAGAGCTATACTGTCAGGTGTACGTACATCCAGAATGCCACACCACTCACTGCAGCTCTGCAGAGCTACAATGCCTCAGTCAGCACTGGGTGAAAGATATTTGAAGGAGCTTCAACATTCTGTATCTAAAAGTCCAATTATTTCCCAACTTCTGGGGACCACTGGGCATGATGTGTTGTGCGAGAAATACAGCGAAGTGAGAGAAAAGAAAAGGCCTCAAAAATACCGAGTGACTGACTACCACCAGCTGAAAGAGGTATAGGAAGACGTTGCTTTGACTCTTTGAATCAGTAAAGTGTGTGCAGAGATATTGTCCAATATTTCATATCTCAGCTCTATGCAGAGATGATGCTAGTTTCTGTGCACGCAGGAACTTTATTTACATAATTTTACACAATGATTTAAAATGTCTACTTCACGCTTCAGCTCCGGTCTCCACCAGTGTGTTTACTCTTCTCTGAGTCCACACCCAGTCTTAGTTAATCGAACACGGTGAGCATCGATGGAGAAGAGGCTCACATGATCAAAGGCAGAACAACCGAGCACTCTTGGCCTGCAATGCCGTGCAAAGATTAAAATGTTTCGGCTTCTCCACGCAGCTTAAGCGTTTTATGGAATGCACTCTTGCAGATGAGTGTCACTATTTATTGAGTCCCGTATCCCTGGGAAAAGGAAGACCAAGTTGAGAGAGCCTGCAGTTTTAATTTTAACCTGGGTCGAGAGCTGGAGGACCAACTGGGGCAGCGTGTCAGCGAACTGAAAATGCGTCCCGTTACCGGGGAGCTGCATGAGTCTTTGATCAGAATTGAATGTGAAATTATAGGGTTAACCTGAGGGGGAGAGGCAATGGCAGCAGAGTGACGCCGCGACAGCCCTGAGTGATTGCATTTTGGACAGAGGGAAACAGGGCCCAGTTTTTGAGGTCGCACGGCAGGATTGCGACCCGGGAAGAGAGGAACAGAAAGGGAAACCATTCTCCAGCTTACAAAGTATTTTTGAAATGGAGTCACTGTTATTATGGGGGAAAACACGGCAGCCGGCTCGTGCTCAGTGAGTTTCCACGACCAATAATGAGAGATGTGAATGGCCTGACGTTCTGGTGATTTTGAGTCTAAGAGGTATTTCGGTGTATGAAAGGGTTTGAGATCGTTGGAATAGAGAAGATGCTTCTACAGTCATGAAGAAGATCAAAACGAGGGACCTTCAATACAAGACAGTTACTAATAAATCTAACAGGGGATTCTTTGCCCAGAGAATGGTGAGAATGTAGAACTCATGACCGCAGGAACTAGCTGAGGTGAATAGCGTAGACATGTTGAAGCGGAAGCTGGATAAACACAGGGGGAAGAATGGTATAGAAGGATATGTTGAGGCTAGATGAAGTGAGGTTGGTGGAGGCTTGTCAGGTTCCTAACCACCAGCTTGGGCCCAATGGCCTGATTCTGCACTGTTAATACTTGTAATGCTGTAATAGCCAGAGAAGAAAGCAATCAATTAGTACAGTTATATTCAAAGCCACTGGGCCAATGAGGAGAGGGAAAACAATCATTCAAGCTGACTGTTCCGGAATGCAAGGTGATCTTATTAAAACCCACGTCCCGAAGGTGAAATCACTAATTTATGATGACCGTTACTATATTTTAAAGGGACCTCAACATCTTGGGGGTTACCATTGACCAGAAATTGAGCTGGGCCATCCATGCCAATACTGCGGCTACCAGAGCAGGCCAGAGGCTGGGAATCCTGTAGCGAGTAACTCACCTCCTGACTCCCCAAAGCCCGTCCACCACCCACAAGGACAGAGGATTGTGGGTTAAAAGTATTCTACAACGCTTGATGACATAATCCAAACTTCAGTTCCGTAGCGACGAGTGCTACATTTTTTCTTTATTATTCTTCCATGGGATCTGGGTGTTGCTGGCCGGGGCAGCATTTGGTGCCCATCCCTAATTTCCCTTGAACTGAGTGGCTTGCTTGACCATTCCAGAGGACAGTTAAGAGTCAATCGCATTGCCATGGGTCTGGAGACACATGTAGGCCAGACCAGCTAAGGACGGCAGATTTCCTTCGCTCAGAGGCATTCTCTACCACAGAAGGCTGTGGGGGTCAAGTCACTGAATGTATTCAAGAAAGAGATCGGTCAGTTTTTAAGATTTTAATGGCGCCAAGGGCGATAGCAAGAATATGGCGCCGAACTAGGGGATCAGCCATGATCATATTGAACGGCAGAACGTACTCGAAGGGCCGAATGGCCTACTCCTGCTCCTTGTTTCTATGTCATCATGGTCACTATTACTGAGACCAGCGTTGTATTCCCAATTTGTTTGGGCGGGGGGGGGGGGGGGGGGAGCTGGTGGCATACTGGCGGCATCACTAGACTGGCAATCCAGAGGCCCAGGCTCTCGGGTACACCGGTTCAAATCCCACTGTGGCGGCTGATGAAATCTAAATTTAATTTAAAAAATTGGAATTGAAAGCTTCAAATAAAGAAAACCTCCAATCTGTCACCAGTGGTGTCTTATGGCAACTCACGCTTTGCTTGGTGAAAGCAGAATTGAATAATGAGTGACTTCCTTCGCTGGTGCAGATTAACGCAGGAATTCTGAGTTGGTTTTGAATAGATGAGGAGCCAGTCTGAGAATTAATTTTGCTGAAATTATTGGATGATTTTTTTGTTTTATTTGAAGCGGAAACGAGTTTGCGTGACAGCCCTGGACACTTTACTGCAAAAGTTCAACTTATTGTCAACCACACTCCCCACTGGGATAAGTTAATAGTACGTAACGAGACAAGAATTCATAGCAACAGGAGCAGACCATTAGGTTTAAAAAACCTGTCCCTTTTTGATAGTTCGCCCCGTATCCCTCCAGAATTGCAAGTAATTGTCTCGGATCCATTTATACTATCTGCTTCACTGGCCTTCTCTGCTAACTTATTCGAGACAGCTATTCCCCTTTGGGTGAAACAGTTCTGCCTGACTTCCTCGCTTATGCCTTACATCCTAATTTTAACTCATGTCCTTTGGTATTTGAAAGCTGTGCCACACTGAAGAATTTGCCTGGATTAGCTTCGTCCTTGCCCTTCGTAACCTTGACGACTTCAATTCAGATCAGCACGCTTTCTCCCCTTTATAATGGAAGCAACCTTTCCTCACAATGTAAAGGCCTGGTGCCAGCAGTCAGGTTTATTGCTTGCTACTTTCCGACACGTAGCGCAGAATGACATGGAGGTATACCGAAAAGGAACTGGCCATCCAACCCAGTTCATCCATTCCGGTGTTCTAGCCCACAGAAGAACAATGGCATAAACTTCCTACTGTGCAGAAGGAGGTCGTTCGATCCATCGAGTTTGCCCCGATCCTCTGAAAGAGAAGTGATAATAATAATCTTTCTTATTGTCACAAGTAAGCTTACATTAACACTACAATGAGATTACTGTGAAAATCCCCTAGTTGTCACACTCCGGTGCCTGTTCGGGTACACTGAGGGAGAATTCAGAATGTCCAATTCCCCTAACAAGCACGTCTTTCAGGACTTGTGGGAGGAAACTGGAGCACCCGGAGGAAACCCACGCACACACGGGGATAACGTGCAGATTCCGCACAGACAGTGACCCAAGCCGGGAATCGAACCTAGGACTCTGGCGCTATGCAGCAACGGTGCTAACCACTGTGCTACCGTGCCAGGCCCACTCCCCCGCCCTATCCCCGTAACCTATCATCGCTGGACACTAAGGGGCAATTTAGATTGGCCAATCCACCTATCCTGCACATCTTTGGACTGTGGGAGGAAACCGGAGCACCCGGAGGAAACCCACGCAGACACGGGGAGAACGTGCGAACTCCGCATGGACAGTCACCCAAGGCCGGAATTGAACCTGGGACCCTGGCGCTTTGAGGCAGCAGTGCTAACCGCTGTGCCACCATGCTACCCTTTCTCCCTCATGGACAGAAAGGACTGAAACAATGTTTCCCCTGGCTAGGGTGGTGGGGGTGGGGGGACGCACAAGATGTTTTCGGGGTGCAGAACCAGACGGCACAGTTTCAGAATAAGCGCCAGGCCATCTTGGACTGAGATGAAGAATAATTTCAGAGGGTGGTGAATATATGGAATTCTCCACCCTCGAGGCCTGTAGAAACTCATTCATTGGGTATGTTGAAGGCAGAGATCGATAGATTCTGAGATATTAAAGACAAGGGATATGGGGAGAGTGCGGAAAAATGTTATTTGAGTTAGAAGGTCGTCCATGATCTCCATGAATGGCAGAGCAGGCTTGAGGGTCAAAATGGTCGACTCCTTGTCGGGGGGAGAGGAGCGGGCATGTGCAGTATGGTTTGATTGAAGTATTGGTTTTGTATTGATGTTTGCATATTTCTGTTATCTGTAACTGTTTACAATTCCCCAAAATACCTCAATAAAATTGTTTGTTTAAAAATTATTTTTTTAAATGTTTGACTCCTATTTCCCATGTTCCGTCTAAATGCGCCTCGGCGATCCATCTCAATTATTCCTGCTGGTAGCAAGTTCCACATTCTTACCATGTCCTTGAGCAAAGAGGTATTAGGTGGATTAAGAGCTAACCCTTTTGCTGTGGAACGGGAGTCACCTCTAGATCAGACCAGATAAGGACAGCAGATTTCCTGTTGTAAAGGACATTAGTGAACCAATTTGTTTACAGTCGCTGTTACTAGATTTTTATAACACAGCTGAATTTAAGATCCCAAAATGATGTAGTGGGATTTGAACTCACATCTCTGGATTATTAGTGCAGCCCTTTCGATCACAAGCCCAGTAACTTCAAGGTGCTGCACAGGACTGTTATCGAACGTAATTTGGCGCTGGACCACGTCGGGGGATATTAGGGCAAATGACCAAGATCTTGGCCAAAGAAGTAGGTTTTAAGGAGTGTCTCAAAGGTGGGGGGAGAGGGAATTCCGAGCTTGGGGCCTAGGCAGCTCTATACATCCAATGCTGGAGTGGTTAGACTTACAGGTAAACAGGGCAGCATGGTGGCGCAGTGGTTAGCACTGCTGCCCCACAGTTCCATCCTGAACCTGGGTCTCTGTCCGCGTGGAGTTTGCACAATCGCTTATTGTCACAAGTAGGCTTCAATGAAGTTACTGTGAAAAGCCCCTAGTCGCCACATTCCAGCACCTGTTCGGGGAGGCCGGTACGGGAATTGAACCCGCGTTGCTGGCATTGTTTTGCATTACAAGCCAGCAGTTTAGCCCACTGTGCTAAACCAGCAGTAACCAGGTGAGTGTTCGAGCATACGAACATAGGACTTAAGAGCAGGAGTAGGCCACTTGGCCCCTCGAGCAGCACATGAGCTGAGACAGGGGCAAAGACAAGGGTTCTTATTGAGCTGGAGGTGGGTGATCTTCGTGATGCATTGGCTTTTGTGATCAGAAGCTCACCTCCAAAACAAATGGGACAGCAGGACTGCTAACAATGAGGTTCATCCTCAGGCGTTTGCATGGAGAGAGATGGAGTCGGTAACGAGAGAACAATGTTTGTAGCAGAGACCGAAGACAACGGTCTTCCCAATATTTAATTGGAGGAAACTTCTGCCCTTCCCATACTGCACGTTAGACAACTAATCGGATAATTGAAATGCAGCGGATGGGTCAATCTCGTTTGACCTTTAAGAGTGAACAAGTCATTGGAGTCACTGGGGAGGCCACAACATTTGTAATGGGGCGGCCGAAGAAAAGCCTTTAGTGTTCCAAATTCTTAATCTGGTCAAGTGGGACTGCTGAATGAGACTGCAGAAAGTGAAATGTTTCTGTCGAGAGCTGAAGTCTTGAGTTAACATGGTTATGACAGCTTGTCATCGAGTATCTTACTACTGAATCAACAAACATCTCTGTCAAAAATCAACTAGGGATCATGCGTACAATTTAGAACTAAGCTTTTCCATGTACTCTGTGATGGTTACAGGAGCCTGGAGGCTGCAGTGTAAACAGATAACCTTTAACAAATGAATACAGTACACTGAAGTGTGCATGTTCCACACAGACGAGATCGCTCAAGGGGAAAGACGAATGAGACATGTGCAGGAGTGACAGATCCCATGGTCAACAGGACTATAAAGGAACACACACTACAACTGACTGGCATCAGCAGAGTGCGAAAATCAAGTGGACATCAAACCGAGATGGTCTCCACGCTCAATTGTTTGCCAGTCATAATCAGGGCTTGACTTTTGTGGCTATTGTCCCTTAATGTGAAGAGTACTGTTTCTGGCCCAAATGACTGGATAGAGGACTCGGGGCACTCGAGGTTTTGGGTCACAGGAAGAGGAGGCGGCCATTCAAACCTTTTCTAATTGGTTGGCTCTTTCAAAGACCTGTCGCGGACATGGGAGGCCCCCTTTGATGCAGCATCATTTTATAATTCTACTTTTCCAGCTGATCGATTCTGGACATTTTGTATATTTCGTTTTGACAATGTGACGTGCTGAAATTTCATTCCCTCGAACTTGTTCCACCATTCTATTTCATCGTGGCAAATCTCCACCTGAATTCCATTTACTCCCCAGCCCAGGCTTTAAATTGCTCCCTCATGCAAACAAAACGTATCAATCTCGATTGTGAACATTTTGACTGACTCATCTCTGGTGCTTGGGGCAAAATCCTGGAACTCCCTCTCCAATAATACCATGCAAGTACAGCAGATAATAAAGAAAATTAATGGTATGTTGGCATTTATAGCTAAAGGAATAGAGTATAAAGGTAAGGAATTATTGTTGGATCTCTACAAGGCATTGGTGAGACTGCACCTGGAGTATTGTGCACAGTTTTGGTCCCCTTATTTAAGGGAAGATGTAGTGGCATTGGGGGCAGTTCAGAGGAGGTTCACTGGGTTGATTCCAGAGATGAGGGGTTTGTCGTATGAAGAGAGATTGAACAGTTTAGGCCTATACTCTCAAGAGTTTAGAAGTATGAGGGGAGATCAAACTGAGGTATACAAGATGATAAACAGTATGGATAAAGTAGACGTGGAATGGCTGCTTCCTCTTGTGGGGCATTCTGGGATGAGAGGGCATAGTCTTGGCATAAGAGGTAGCA
This sequence comes from Scyliorhinus torazame, assembly GCF_047496885.1. Classification (NCBI taxonomy): domain Eukaryota; kingdom Metazoa; phylum Chordata; class Chondrichthyes; order Carcharhiniformes; family Scyliorhinidae; genus Scyliorhinus; species Scyliorhinus torazame. The sequence continues at coordinate 384,633,013 of NC_092708.1, forward strand.
AATTTCAAACAGAGTTGAGGAAAAACTACTTCTCCCAAAGGGTTGTGAATCTGGAATTCGCTACCCCAGATGGATGCTGGGACAGCGAGTAAATTTAAGGAGGGGCTAGACAGATTTTTAACTGGTAATGGGTTGAAGGGTTAGGGAGAACGGGCAGGACGGTGGTGTCAAGGCCAGGATAAGATCAGCCATGGTTGAATGGCAGAACAGGGCCAAATGGCCTCATTCTGCTCCTGTGCCTTATGAACTTATCAACAATACTTTGGGAGAGGGCAGCACGATGGCGCAGTGGGTTAGCCCTGCGGCCTCACGGCATCGAGGTCCCAGGTTCGATCCCGGCTCTGGGTCACTGTCCGTGTGGAGTTTGCACATTCTCCCCGTGTTGCGTGGGTTTAGCCCCCACAACCCAAAGATGTGCAGGATAGGTGGATTGGCCACGCTAAATTGTCCCTTAATTGGAAAAAATGAATTGGGTACTCTGAAAAAAATTTTTTTTTTTTTTTAAACAAAAAAAACCAAAACAATACTTTGGGAGATCCCAAACCACGTGGACTACAGTGGGTCAAGAAGGTTGTTCACCAACACCTTCTCAAAGGCAATTATGGATGGGAAAAATGTTGGCCTAGCCGGCACATCCACATCCTTTAAAAGAAAAGAAGAAATCATCCATTGAAAGAGAGAAAAAGTTGCATTTTCCCACTATCTTGCATGCAAAGATGATCTCCCTTTAAGTTGATCGAATTTCATACTTAGGTCCCTTTTATTGGCTTGAAGTATTTTGTATTTATTGCCATGAACACTTTCCCTCTTGTCATGTGAGAATACCTTTAAGAAATGGGTGTTTATAAATGGTGTGTATATAAATATCTGTAGTGAGAGTACCTTTAAGAAATGGGTGTTTACGACTGCAGTGATGCCAGAGAGTGAGTGGAGCTGGACAGTCTGTCAGCTTTTTACTTTTGTTTTTGAGCAGGCTGCTGGGGTGTGTTTTAGTTTTGTTTTCAGAGCTGGGTAGCTGCAGTCACAGCCAGAAGGTGTGTGAATCTCTCTCTGTAATCTAAAGACTGTAAATCAATCCTGGTGATTTAAAACTACTAACAGTAGGGACTTTAACTTGATGTGCTTCTGGTAAAAGGTGTTTTAAGTCTTATGGGTGTGAAAAGGAAAGCTTAAAGGATTACTTAGTGTTGTATTCTTTGGGGGTTGTATTTGAATTAATGGTTGCTAAGATGTTCACTGTATGTTTTAAAAAGGTTAACTTGAGTTCATAGAATAAACACTGTTTTGCTTTAAAAAATACTTTTCCATTTCTGCTGTACCACACCTGTAGAGTGGGCCGTGTGCTCCCCACACCACAATCTAGTAAAAGTTGTGGGTCAGGTCAACTCCATGATACACTTCGGGGTTCTCTAAACCCTGGCCCATAACACTCTGATGTTACGGAATGAAAACATAGTCGCTTTGTGGTGTGTGAGACATTAGTATCAGCTTGCTTCACTTATTACAGTTTGATTATGTCATATTTCGTATCATATATTAATAGATATATTATAATCTCTAATATAGCTCCACTGCTGACTCTGGATCAGTGACTCAAAAATATCAGTAGTTAATTCTATACTTCTCCTGTTGTTTTTACATTACATATTTCAATACCCGTGCCCTTCAACAGCAGGGAGTCAGATTCACTTAATTTTAAATTGAGCAATCGTAATGAAACAAAGTGGCTGAGCTGACATGAAGATGGAACAGTTTAGCCACTGCACATCCATTAACGAAGGTTTTCAATTTTCCAGCTTCACTCTCACGCTGTAAAATGGTGCGCGCCGATAAACAGTGGCACTCACACAGATTTGACATATCATGTGGGCAGGAGAGCACTATGTCGGGCCTTGTAAGGGCCAGCCGGGTAAACCCAGCCTGTATTCTGTTAACTGTGGAAGATTAGGAGACGGGCCCAACTGGAGGGGCTGGTTTAGCACAGTGGGCTAAACAGCTGGCTTGTAATGAGGAACAAGGCCAGAAGCACGTGTTCAATTCCCGTACCGGCCTCCCCGAACAGGTGCCGGAATGTGGCGACTAGGGGCTTTTCACAGTAACTTCATTGAAGCCTACTTGTGACAATAAGTGATTCATAGAATGTACAGTGCAGAAGGAGGCCATTCGGCCCATCGAGACTGCACCGGCTCTTGGAAAGAGCACCCCACCCAAGATCAACACCTCCACCCTATCCCCATAACCCAGTAACCCCACCCAACACTAAGGGCAATTTTGGACACTAAGGGCAATTTATCACAGCCAATCCACCTAACCTGTACATCTTTGGACTGTGGGAGGAAACCGGAGCATCCGGAGGAAACCCACGCACACACGAGAAGGATGTGCAGACTCCACACAGACAGTGACCCAAGCCGGAATCGAACATGGGACCCTGGAGCTGTGAAGCAATTGTGCTATCCACAATGATTATTAACTGAGGAGCCCAAGGTGGTGAATGGCCTAGCTGGGGTAGATGGAGCAAAAACTAATTCCTCTGGCAGGGGCCGTCCAACGCCAGGGGTTATAAATCTTCAAAGTAGAGCTGAGCTATTCGATTTGCAAATGGGGCGGCACGGTAGCGCAAGTGGATAGCACTGTGGCTTCACAGCTCCAGGGTCCCAGGTTCGATTCCACGCTGGGTCACTGTCTGTGCGGAGTCTGCACGTTCTCCCCGTGTCTGCGTGGGGTTTCCTCCGGGTGCTCCGGTTTCCTCGCACAGTCCAAAGACGTGCAGGTTAGGTGGATTGGCCATGCTAAATTGCCCTTAGTGACCAAAAAGGTTAGGAGGGGTTACGGGGATAGGGTGGAAGTGAGGGCTTAAGTGGGTCGGTGCAGACTCGATGGGCCGAATGGGCCTCCTTCTGCACTGTATGTTCTATGTTCTATTCAGGACTGATGGGAGGAGGCTTTTCTTTTGGCTACTGGAAATCTGGGCCCCCCCCTCCTCCAAATGACTGTCAAGTCTGGTGTCAATTGTAAAGTTTCGCACAATGATTGGTAGGTTTGTCTTTTCAATTCTGCCAGGTTACAGAAGCAAGGAGGGTTCAGTAGAGGAAGTTAGGTCACCGGTCGCCATGATCACAGTGAGTGGTGAAAGAGGCCACGGGGGAGGGCCTGAATGGCCCCTTCTTGTGTCCACGTTCTGAGAAGCTGCTTTGAGTTTCAATTATTTATTATTTATTTGGGGCACATTGATCGTTCGATACAAAATACATTTTCAAATGAATAGCGACAGTAAAAGAAATGAAATTAGCCCATCACAAAGAGCTAGCTTTAATTAAATATGTGTTTAAAAGGGCCCACTGGCCTCAGCGATTCCACACAGTTTTGCTCCCCCCGCCCCACCAGCCTAAAAACAGGAAGGAAAGAAAATAAACAAACAACTGAAAAGGAAGATTAAAAAAATTACTAAAGAGCCAAAATCGAAGGCCGTGTTGCTGCAGGACAGTGCTATCCATCAGGGCTGAGAAGGTGAAGAGGGGAAGATTTGATAGAGGCCTTCAAGGTTCTGAAGGGTTTTGAGGGGAGTAGATATGGGCTGGGGGGGTCGATAACTAAAGGGCACAGATTTGAAACAGTTGTCAAAATAACCAGAGAGGGACCGAGGAGAGGTTTCCCCACCCGGCACATTATTGCACTTTGGAATGTGCTGCTTGAAAGGGTTGGCAGAAGCAGATTCGATAGTTACTTTCAACAGGGAGCTGGATAGGATCTTGTAAAGGAAAGCATTTGGCCAGGCTGTGGGGAATGGAGCGAGTGAGCAGGCCTAATTGGACAGTTCTCTGAAAGAGCCAGCATGGTAATGATGGGCCAAGCGGCCTCCATCTGTGCTGTATGATCCTGTGAAGACCCGTTTACTGTTTACTCCTCTGGCTGCTGTCTATAAGATGATGTGGAATGAATGTCCAGTGATCTGGGGCGATATCGACCCCGGGTCCTCGATGCCATGAGGCAGCAGTGCTAACCACTGCGCCACAGTGCCGCCCCTGCAGTCTATCAAATGATGCAGCATGACTATGCAGTCGCCTACATAGTAAAATGGCAAGGTTAGAATCAGAGGGACGCCATTCAGCTGGGTGGACCTTTTCATCCAGTCAGTTCAATCATGGCTAGCCTCGACCTCAACTCCATTCACCCACATTCCTTACTATCTAATGAAACTCCGTCTTGAAAGTTCCAATTGTCCCCCCAGCATCAATGGTCTTTTGGGGTGGGGCAAGCAAGGGGTGTGGGGTGGGTGGGGGGGTGGGGTGGCGTTGTTGAACAGTTACTGCTGTTCAAACTCCATTGCCCGAGCACTGACACATGGTGAGGAACCACATAAACGCACATTCTTCAAAATGGCTACCTGATTAAAAAGTTTCGCGGCCGGAGTTCTCCGGCCGTTGCGAGACGCCTTTCCCGCCGGCAGCGCACCCCCGCCAGCGGGTCTCCCGGCGGCGTTGACAATTGGCGGGAAGATAGAATCCCGCCGCCAGCGAGCGGCTGAGAAACACGCGGCTGGGAGAATCCCGCCCTGAGCCTCCCCATCCTTTCGCCTGCCAACCATCGTTCAGGTAGGTGCCTTTAACTCCCATTTGACTCCTTTTGCCGTCAAAATCTCCGCGCACACAATCTTAATATAGCATTCAGTGAATTTGCTCCTTGATTTCTGCTGACGGAATATCAACATGAGACAAGACTTTGATCTTTTGGAATGTCAGTGAGTGCTCGCTTCATTATAACACCCCTCAGGGCTACTTTTGCACATTGTAAAAAAATAAAACGGACATCACATGGAAATGTCCCATAAATTATGGAACAAAATATTCAGCAGCCAGAGAAAAGCAGTTTCCGAATGGTTCGGATAATGCTGTAATACAGGGAGCTTGGTGGTGAGTGGTAGGTGGTGAGGGGGTGGACAGCTTTCCAATTGGTAAATCAAAGGACGATGTCAACGTTTTAAGTGCATGATGCCGCCTTGATTGAGAGGATTTCAAAACAGCAGCAGCTTCAGTTATGCAGCACCTTTCAGGTCAGCGCATTCTGAGGTGCGTTAGTCGTAATTAAAATTTGCCAATGATCTACCGAATGAGGGATGAGGTTGGACGTTTAAGCTCTTGGTCAAAGAAGCAGGTTTTAAGAGAGTGGAAAGGTGGGGAGGCTTCAGGAAGGAATTTCAGTGCCGCTCAGCAGGTGAAAGGGCAGGCACCCGAGCTTGGGAGTGAATAAAATCAGGGAGAGGCAATAAAAACAGCAAGAGCTGGAAGCACAGCTGACGGGCAAGATTCTCCATTGCCCGACGTCGAAATCAGGAACAACGATCGGGCGGAGAATGCTCCTGGCGCCGAAATCGCGGCAGGCGCCTGTTTGGTGCCGGGTCGCGATGCTCCACACCCTCCAAATCGGCGTCATCGAGACCCGCGGCACGCCCAGTCTCAACCCCGTTGGAATATCATTTTCGGGCCCACCTGTGATGCTCCGCCTCCGATGGGCTGGGTTCCCGATGGCGCAGGCCACGTGTGGTCACAGCGGTCGGGAGCTTGGCGTGGCGTCTGCGGAGGGAGAGAGAGAGGGCATGCAGACAGTGTCCAGCACCGCCGCGATCCGTGTCGCTGGCCGGGGGAGGGGTTTCTGCCAGGGCTGGAGTGAGTGGTGGGGGGTGGCCAGGAGGTGGGCTGTGGGGTCGGGATGGGCGGGTACGCGGTCCAGCACAGCTGGCGCCATCTTTTCCGGTGCGATCGGTGTGTGTGTGGGGGGTGTAGGCGCGGCTGCAGCTTGTCAGCCCTGTGCAGGTGCAGCACGGGACACGGCGATTCTCCAACCATGTTCCACGCAGGTGTTTCACGCGGCGCCGGTGCTAGTCCCTCACCGGTAGCGGAGTTGGTGTGGGTTTCGCGTCGATTTTCCCGATTTCCCATTGGCCTCGGCACTCAGCCTCAGGAACGGAAAATGTTCGAGTACATACGGCCCTTCTGTTGTATATTTTATACATCTTAGGTCATCGCAGAGATCGTGTTAGTTTCTAAATGTGCAACATGTTTATTTACAAGAGTTTTAAATATTTCTGCAATCACAAAATGTCTGCACTCAGGTTCAGAACTCAGCTTCTAGTACCTTCTGTAGTGTCTGTTTACTTTGCTCTGAGACAGCACCCAGGCTTAGCCAATAAAACACAGTGAGCATAGATCAGTTATCAGACTCACATAATTTTTTTTTATTCAGGGGCAATTAACGTGGCCAATCCACCTGCCCTGCACATTTTTAGTTTGTGGGGGTGAGACCCACACAGACATGGGGAGAATGTGCAAACTCAACATGGACAGTGGCCCAGGCCGGGATCGAACCAAGGTCCTCGGCGCCGTGAGGCAGCACTGCGACAGCGTGCTGCCCCAGTCTCACGCATTCAAACACAGAACAATTGAACACTGCAGGCAAGAGGCCAAAATTGGAGTGCAGAAATCCTGGAGTATGTTGGGAAAAGTTGAGATCCAATTGAAACAGTGAGTAGGCATAAATGGGTTATTTTGTGGTTGGCAAGACATAGCAAGTGCTGTGTCACAGGGACCTGTGTGCTGGGGCCCCAACTTGTTGCAATTTATACAAATTACTTGGATGTAGGGAGTAATGGTAATGCTAATGGTACGGAGATAGTTGGGAAGGTAAGTTGTGAAGAGGATGTAAGGGGGCTGCAAATCGACATATATAGATCAAATATGGGCAAAGATCTATGGAATATAAAGTGTGAAAATGTGAAATTTTCTATTTTGGCAGGAAAAATAAAAAAGAAGGATATTATTTAAAGGTGTGAGAGAGTGCAGAGCTCGGAGGTGCAGAGGGAGCTGGGTGTCCTGCTGCATGAATCACAAAAGACGAGTAAAATTCAAAAGTCGGGAGGTTATGCTTCACTTATACAGGGCGGTGGTGAGCTCACTTCTGGAGTACTGTATACAGTATTGGTCTCCTTACTTAAGAACACAAGAACTAGGAGCAGGAGTAGGCCATCTGGCCCCTCGAGCCTGCTCCGCCATTCAATGAGATCATGGCTGATCTTTTGTGGACTCAGCTCCACTTTCCAGCCCGAACACCATAACCCTTAATCCCTTTATTCTTCAAAAAACTATCTCTCTTTATCTTAAAAACATTTAATGAATGATCCTCTACTGCTTCACAGGGCAAGGAATTCCATAGATTCACAACCCTTTGGGTGAAGAAGTTCCTCCTAAACTCAGTCCTAAATCTACTTCCCCTTATTTTGAGGCTATGCCCCCTAGTTCTGCTTTCACCCGCCAGTGGAAACAACCTGCCCGCATCTATCCTATCTATTCCCTTCATAATCTTATATGTTTCTATAAGATCCCCCCTCATCCTTCTAAATTCCAACGAGTACAGTCCCAGTCTACTCAACCTCTCCTCGCAATCCAACCCCTTCAGCTCTGGGATTAACCTAGTGAATCTCCTCTGCACACCCTCCAGTGCCAGTACGTCCTTTCTCAAGTAAGGAGACCAAAACTGAACACAATACTTCAGGTGTGGCCTCACTAACACCTTATACAATTGCAGCATAACCTCCCTACTCTTAAACTCCATCCCTCTAGCAATGAAGGACAACATTCCATTCGCCTTCTTAATCACCTGTTGCACCTGTAAACCAACTTTTTGCGACTCATGCACTAGCACACCCAGGTCTCTCTGCACAGCAGCATGTTTTAATATTTTATCATTTAAATAATAATCCCTTTTGCTGTTATTCCTACCAAAATGGATAACCTCACATTTGTCAACATTGTATTCCGTCTGCCAGACCCTAGCCCATTCACTTAGCCTATCCAAATCCCTCTGCAGACTTCCAGTATCCTCTGCACTTTTTGCTTTACCACTTATCTTAGAGTCATCTGCAAACTTGGACACATTGCCCTTGGTCCCCAACTCCAAATCATCTATGTAAATTGTGAACAGTTGTGGGCCCAACACTGATCCCTGAGGGACACCAAGGCAGGATTGTAAATGTGTTGCAGGCAGTTCAGGGGAAGTTTACGATATTAATACTTGCCGTTAATGAGTTGTCTTATAAGGAAAGTTTGGACAGGCGAGGCTTGAATCCATTTGGGTTTGGAAGAGTAAGAGGCGACTTGATTGAAACATATAAGATCCTGAGGAGTATTGACAGGGTGGATATGGAAAGGAAGTTTCCTCTTGGGGAAGAACCTAGAATTAGAGGGTAACTGTTTAAAAATAAGTAGTCATTCATTTAAAACCGTGACGAGGAGATGTTGTTTCTGAGGGTCAGGAGTCTTTAGAAGTCTTTTCCTCAAAAGGCAGTGGAATCAGAGGGCGGGATTCTCCGACCCCCCTGCCGGGTCAGAGAATTGCCGGGAGGCGGCGTGAATCCCGCTGGCTGCCAAATTCTCCGCCGCCGGGGTTTTGGCGAGGGCAGGAACCGCGGCGCGCCTTTCGCCGGCTGCTGGCAGCGGCCACCCCGGCGATTCTCTGGCCCGCGATGGGCCGGGTGGCCGCCTGTTTTCGGCAGGTCCCGCCGGCGTAAATCACAACAGGTCCTTACCGGCGGGACCGGGCTCCACGGGCGGCCTGCAGAGTCCTGAGGGGGGGGGGGGCGCGAGGGTTCTGGCCCCAGGGGGTGCCCCCATGGTGGCCTGGCCCGCGATCGGGGCACACCGATCCGCGGGCCGGCCTGTGCCGTGGGGGCACTCTTTCCCTCCTCACCGGCCGCTGTCAACCTCCGCCATGGCCGGTGCGGAGAAGAACCCCCCCCTGCGCATGCGCCAACTCGCGCCGGCCAGCGGAGGCCCTTCGTCGCCGGTTGCAAGCCCTTCTGCACCGGCAGGCGCGGTGCCTCACATTCCGGCGCAGGCCTAGCCCCTGATGGTGCGGAGGATTCCGCCCAGAGTCTTTGAATATTTTTAAGGCAGAGGTAGATAGATACATGCTCAACAAGGGGGTGAAAGGTTATTGGAGGTAGGCGGGAATGTGGGGTTGAGGTTACAAGCAGATCAGCCATGATCTTATTGAATGGCAGTGCATTGGGCTGACGGGGCCGAATGGTCTACCCCTGGTCTTAATTAATATGTTTGTTCTTAGAAATGACTAACACCAAGTATAAAGTTTGAGAGTTAGTCCTTTATGGGATGAATGGATGGCTAAAGGTGACGGGAATCCTTGCAAACAAAGAGGGCGTCAAGAGGAGGGGTTAAGGAGTCAGGAGTGGGAGAAGGGGCAGCAAAAATCCAAATGGCTTCTCCCGATCTGCTGCTGTAAATTTGGTGTAAGGTTAGGGTGAACCTTGGAGAAATACCACAAGTGAATGTTTGCACCATTAGTACTGAGTAACAGCTGCATTGTGGGTGGGAAATCACGATCATCCCAAGGAAATGTTCTCCAAAATTATTTGGAGCTCAGGAGCAGGAGAGCCAAAATCAGAGACTCGCGCTGGCATCCATCTTCCCGCGGAAATGGAATGTCCGTGGAGACACTGCGAATGATACCACGCATCCAACAACAACACTAAGAGCTTGGCATTTATAGAGCGCCTTACAGATAGCAAAATATCCCAAGGCACTTCACCAGGTTGTCACCAGGCACACTTTGACACTGAGTCATGTCTCATTAGAGTTGGCCAATAGGTTGGTCAAAGAGGTAGGTTTGGAGGAGCATCCTAAAGGGTGAGGGAGGTGGAGAGGTTAAAGGAGGAAATTTCAGAGCTTCGGGCCCGGGCAGCTGAAGGCACTGCTGACAAAGGCGGAGTTACCCAGGTGTATGCATGAAGGTGGTCACATCCATCATTCCCCTTCCGTAGACAGGCCCCTGCTCCTTCCACAACATTGTGGCCCAGACCAAAACTCGGAACTTCCAGGATGTGGTCGGTGTAACCTCGCGCTACTGAACATCATGGTGGAAATGCTTTCATCATGTGGATCGCAGAGGTTCGAGCGAATGACTGACCACCCACTTCACCAGAACAGGAAGGAAAAAAGAAATTGTGTTTGTATTGGGCATTTCACAAGCTCAAGGACATCCCAGGCTAACTTGCAGCTAATGAACAGTATCGATGGTAGCCATGATGTGGAGATGCCGGTGTTGGACTGGGGTGGGCACAGTAAGAAATCTGACAATGGAATGTCTGTGGAGATACTGCGAATGGTGCCTTGCATCCAACAACAACAGTTAAACCAGGTTAAAGTCCAACAGGTTTATTTGGAATCACTAGCTTTCGGAGTGTCATAGATCATAGATGATCATAGAATTTACCGTGCAGAAGGAGGCCAATGGGCCCATCGAGTCTGCACCGGCCCTTGGAAAGAGCACCCCACTTAAGCCCACGCTTCCAACCTATCCCCGCAGCCCAGTAACCCCACCCAACCTTTTTGGACACTAAGAGCAATTTTGCATGGCCAATCCACCTAACCTGCACCATCTTTGGACTGTGGGAGGAAACCTGAGCACCCGGAGGAAACCCACGCAGACACGGGGAGAACGTGCAGACTCCGCACAGACAGTGACCCAAGCCGGGAATCGAACCTGGGTCCCTGGAGCTGTGAAGTAGCTGTGCTAACCACTGTGCTACCGTGCTGCCCACACCTGTGAACTCACCTGATGAAGGACCTATGCTCTGAAAGCTCATGATTCCAAACAAACCTGTTGGACTTTAACCTGGTGTTGTAAGACTTCTTAATGAACCGTATAGTCACTGTTAGAATGCTTTCAAACTCGCAGTTAATTATTGCACAGCAATCCACCAATGAGCAGCTCATCTATGATAAGTGATGTTGGTTGAGGGGTAAATATTGGCCCTTGGACATCAGGGGGAACTTGTCTATTCTTCTTTGAAATAGCACTACGGTGATTAACCTGAGTGGGCAAATCCGAGCTCAGTTTAACATCTCATTCGAAAGAAATGTCATCCTGGGTTCAGGGTTCAAACCTCTGGATCGGAGACTGAACCGAGAGGTGAGAATGGTACCCACTAAAACGGCAGCTGAATCAACAGCATGGTTATAAAGAGGGAGTGATCACTGGGCTGGTATTCCAGAGGCCCAGGATATTGCTCTGCGTTCCAGCCGGGCAGATGTTGAAGTTCGAATGAAAAGTCCAATGAAGGCCATGAAACTGTTGTCGACTGTTGCTAAAAACCCATCTGGTTCACTAATGTCCTACAGGGGAGGAAATCTGCCGTCCTTACCCGGCCTGGCCTACATGTGACCCCAGGCCCACAGTAAGGGGGTTGACACTTAAATGCCTTCTCAAGGGGAATTCGGGATGGCCAATAAATGCTGGTGTTTTCACGTAAACCACTTTTTTTTTATCTGAAGGGGTACCAAGGCAATGGAGAAGGCAAAAAGATCACAGGAAATTAAATTGTGCATCAGAGTTAAGTAGGCCGTCCTTGCTGCCTTTAGAAAATAAAATATTTTAAGATAAGCTTCAAAGACAAGACCACTGTAAACAATTGACCAGCCAGATTGCGACAAAGTGCCCATTATAATGATAAATGTCAGGCCAGGCCATTGAAGCAGACACTTTTTAAAAAGAACAAACCGTGCAGTTGGGAAAGGGATCTCGTGCCTCATTGAGTCCATTTCCGGCCAACATTGCCGTGTGGCCTCCCAATCCGAGAATTTCTCCGGATTAACACCAAGTAAAACTTCCAAGTACTCTTGGCCCGTACATTCCTGCAACCAATTAACCATCCACGTCTGAACATGTCTTCTTAGTTCCTGAGACGCGACGTGTTTCATGACAGGAAAGGGGTTAAGGCATATTGTGAGAAGGTGGAATTGACCTCTGAAAAAGGCATTGGTTGCAATGCCAATACAATTTGTATTGGCGATTTTACATTATTGGACAAAGTCAAAGCTACCCCTCCCACAGTATGATTAGATAAAATGCGCAGGAACGATATCATCTCGCCCTGACCCTGTTGCCCTCCATTCTCAAACACCAACATAGACTTGCATTTATCTAGCGCCTTTAAAGGAGTAAAACATCCTGAGCTGATTCATAGGAGTGATTATCAAACCAATCCAACATCGAGCCTCTTGGGGTGGGGGGGGGGAACATTCGGACAGGCAGCCAAAAGCTTGACCCAAGAGGTTGGTTTTCACTTCAATAATATGCTTTGTCTTGGGCAGCGCGGTAGCACAGTGGTTAGCACTGTTGCTTCACAGCGCCAGCGTCCCAGGTTCTATTCCCGGCTTGGGTCACTGTCCATGCGGAGTCTGCACGTTCTCCCCGTGTCTGCGTGGGTTTCCTCCGGGTGCTCCGGTTTCCTCCCACAAGTCATGAAAGACGGGCTGTTAGGTAATTTGGACATTCTGAATTCTCCCTCTGTGTACCCGAACAGGTGCTGGAATGTGGCGACTAGGGACTTTTCAAGTAACTTCAATGCAGTGTTAATGTAAGCCTACTTGTGACAATAAAAGATTATTATAATTATTATTAATCCTCATGCAATGACACAGGAAATAGCATATATATATATAAATATTATCCCTCGATGTGCAAAACTTGAAAGTGTGGAATGTGACAATAAAAAATTAGTGCAATGTTTTGGGGAAGACTGTCTTGCTGCCGTATTAACGAAGGCCGCACTGTGTCCCTGAACCCAATGAGACAGTCCTTCATTGCAGCCATCCTACTTCTCAAGATATCTCTTGGATTCTGTGGAGCACGCAGCCCTCGCAAGCCATTAATCTTCTTTATCTCTTCCTGTTTTATTTAATAGCATTGATTTGGTCCACTTTCACTGCATTAAATGGATCAATGAAACAGATTCTTAACAGTACAAAGTAACGTGTAATGAATTATTTTCATTAAGTGCTCAGCTTCATTGGTTGCCTTGGTTTAAATGTAATGGATTATTCAAACATATGTTAGAGCAAAAGGGGACACAGAGTGCCGAGTCTCAGCTGCTTAATAGGTGATTTTTTTTTTTTGGCATTTCATTGAAGAATGTGGTCACCAAACATTCCTTAAGTTACAAACAGGTCAGCGTTTTAATAAGAGAAGTGGGAGTATATCTCTCCAGCTGCAAATGGCATGGGTGTAGTTTGATATTGCCATGGGTGCATTTGACCTGTGCGACAAAGAGTAACATGACAGCACTTAAAGCTAGAGCACCACAGGACCACTGCTGAGTGGTGGCGGTGTTACAATTCACTGTTGCTGTGGCAACATGAATTGTGACATCCACATTGTGGTCTGGAGTGATGGATAGAGATCGCAGAGGCTCCAATGCTCCTCCCATCATATAGCTGACCAGGAACCTCTCCCACTCTTACCACCCACCATTGGTGTGCCGGAAGGATTTGTAGATTGATACGCGACCTGTTTGGCCGCGTTTTGAATGTTTCTTTCTTTGCCGTCAAGAGCTGGAGTGGGACATGAAGGATAACCCGGGTAATTATAGGCCAGTGAGCTTGACGTCAGTGAGAGTGAAATTGTTGGAAAAGATACTCAGAGATAGTGTCATGGGAATGTCCCTTGAAGAAAGGTTTTTTTGTCTTATCACTTGGCTTCAGTGATGTCATTTGTGTGGGTGGAGCTGGGCTGTGGCTGTGAATTTTACTTGCGCTTTGAGTTTCTGGACTGGTTTTTGAACTGCACAGGATGAAAGAAATGTCTTTCTCTATCTTCATTTTAAAAGCTGTTCCGGGATTCTTGGTCACCTAAAAGAGATAATTGCTTTCTGGAAGGAATTTAAATCTGCTGTTTGAAAAGGGGAACAGTGTATCAATAACAAGTCTTATACCAGTGAGAGTGCCGTGTGCTGGGCCACACCTTTGAAAAGGGGTTTCTGGTTTTACTTGGATTTTGTTATTGAATGGAACAGTTGAGGGGGGGGTGCATTAAGGGTTATACAGAGACTACTGAAGCTGTGTGGGGTCTTTATGTTTGTAATTGATAAATAAATTCTTGCTGTGTGTGTTTATATAAATGTTAACTAAATTCTTCGAATAAAGCTTGTTTTTTTTGATTAAAAGTGCCTAAGAAGCTCGTTGAGTTACACCTGAAGGGAAGCCTCTTGTGCTCATCCTAGCCACATTCAACTTAAAATTATAGGTCAGGTGGACTCCATAATGTACTTTGGAGTTTTAAAACCCGAGCCCATAACAATAGGATCTATGCACATTTGGAAGTGAATGGCCTTCTCAGTGACAGCATGGTCTTGTACGAGGGAAAAACTCACTAATTTTTGAGTTTTTTGAGGAGGTGACAAGAATGATTGACGAGGGAAAGGCTGTGGATGTTGTCTACGTGGACTTTAATAAAACATTTGACAAGGTCCCCTCATGGCAGGCTGGTGCAAAAGATTAAATCACACGGGGTCAGGGATGAATTAGCTGGAAGGATCCAGAACTGGCTTGGCCATAGAAGACAGAGGGTAGCAGTGGAAGGGTGTTTTTCCGAATGGTGTTCTGTAACTAGTGGTGTTTCGCAGGAATCAGTACTGGGACCTCTGCTCATTGTAATATATATTAATGACTTGGAAGAAAACACAGCTGGTCTGATTAACACGTTTGCGGATGATACTAAGATTGTAGGAGTTGTGGATAGTGATGAAGATTGTCAGAGAATACAACAGGATATAGATAGGCTGTTAAATTGGGCAGAGAAAATGGCAGATGGAATTTAACCCGCACAGATGCGAGGTGATGCATTTTGGTAGATCCAATTCAGGTGGGAGCTATAAAATAAATGGCCGAACCATCAGGAGCACTGTTGTAAGACTTCTTACTGTGCCCATGCCAGTTCGACGCTGACATCTCCACATCACAGTTACATAGATTGTTGGTTAAGCCACATTTGCAATACTGTGTCCCATTCTGGTCACAACACTACAATGGCGGCTTTGGAGAAAGTACAGCAAAGGTTTACCAGGCTGTTGCCTGGTATGGATGTTATTAGCTATGAAGAGAGATTGAATATACTGGGATTGTTCTCCCCAGAGAGACGGAGACTGAGGGGAAACCTGATGGAAGTTTATAAAATTATGAGGGGTATTTTACAGAATTTACAGTGCTGAAGGAGGCCATTCAGCCCATCGAGACTGCACCGACTCTTAGAAAGAGCGCCCCACCCAAGGTCAACACCTAAACCCGATCCCCATAACCCAGTAACCCCACCTAACACTAAGGGCAATTTTGGACACTAAGGGCAATTTATCATGGCCAATCCACCTAGCCTGCACATCTTTGGACCATGGGAGGAAACCGGAGCATCCGGAGGAAACCCACGCACACACGGGGAGGATGTGCAGACTCCGCACAGTCAGTGACCCAAGCCGGAATCGAACCTGGGACCCTGGAGCTGTGAAGCAATTGTGCTATCCACAATGGATAGGGTGAACAGTTGGAGGCTTTTTCCCAAGGCGGAAATGACTAATACAAGGGGGCACAAGATGAGGGGGGATAGTTTCAGTGAAGATGTGTGCGGGAAGTTTTTCTAAACAGTGGTCGTAGCCTGGAATGCGCTGCCAAGTGAGGTGGTTGAGGCAGATATGTTAGCGACCGTTAAGACTTATCTGGATATGCACATGAACAGATGGGGGAGAGAAGGATACAGGTGGTGATCTAGACAGGACATGTGATTGGCGCAAGCTTGAAGGCCAAACCTTCCTGTGCTGAATTGTTCTTTGTTGTTGTTTGAAGCTGGAGTTTCTGGCTTAGAGGCAGTGATACTATCCACTGTGCCACAGGACATCAATGCCGGACATTCTCAGCAGGTCTGACAGCATCTGATGAGAGAAAACGGAGCTAACGTTTCGAGTCTTTGTCAAAGGTGGAGAGAACTGGAAATAGGATGAGATGTATAGTGTAGTGGAGGGTGGCGGGGGGCCGGGGAGGCGGTGGAGGATGGTGCAGTGAGGGCTAGATAAGGGACCAGTGATAGGTGGAGGCTGGGGGGAGATTAACAGAGATGTAGTCAAAAAGACAAAGGGAATGTAAATGGTGATGATAATGACTAAGAAGGGTGTTAATAATGGCAGATTAAAAGACCAGAATGTGTTAATGGCACAACAAAGGTAAACAGTGTGTCATGTGAGAGTATCTTTAAGACATGGATGTTTAAGCAATGTACCTTTAAGAAAACAGTGATGTCAGAGAGTGGGTGGAGCTGAGGTCAGATCAGCCATTTTGCAGTTTGGTTTTGCAGTTTGAAAAGTGCCTGGCTGGTTTTGCTGAGAGCAGTTTAAAAGTGCCTGGCTGTTTTGCTGTGAGCTGATTAAAAGGAGAAAGGCAGTTTGAGACAGCAGCTTGAGAAGTTCTGGTTTGCTGTGAGTGAAGATGAAGTTGAAGTGCAATTATCAGAAACAATTTTTGATCAGATGGTTGAAAAAGAACAAGAACAGGTGGAGGATGAGGCGGATATTTTTAGTTCAGAAAAATTGGCGGAGTTACAACAGAAAGATGTAGAAATAAAACTGATATATCAGAAAGCATATACGGAAGAGGAATCTGAGAGTATACCATAAGACATGGGAGAGGAAGTAAGGCCATTTGGCCCATCAAGTCCACTCCACTACCAGAGTGTTATTACCGTAAAAATGATGTCTTGATGAGAAAATGGAGACCTGTACATATGCAGGCAGATGAAAAGTGGGCAGAAGTTCATCAAGTAGTATTGCCAGTAGGGTATATAAAGGAGGTGTTGCGAGTTGCACCTGAGGTACCAGTGGGAGGTCATTTGGGACTAAGGAAAACTCAAGCTAAAATCCAGAAACATTTTTATTGACCTGGACTACATAAAGATGTAGTTAAATTTTGTCAATCATGTCACACATGTCAAGTGATAGGGAAACCTCAAGCAGTGATAAAACCAGCGCCCTTAATACCCATTCCAGCATTTGAGGAACCTTTTGCAAGGGTCCAAATCGATTGTGTAGGACCGCTTCCTAAAACGAAAAGTGGGAATCAATATCTTTGGACGGTAATGGATATGTCTACTAGATTTCCAGAGGCCATTCCATTATTTAATATTACAGCTAAAAGGATTGTGGAGGAGTTACTTAAATTCTTTACTAGATATGGACTACCCACAGAAATTCAAGGAATCAAGGAACAAATTTTACTTCAAAGTTATTCAAAGAAGTTATGGATAGCTCAGGAATAAAACAATTTAAATCCAATGCGTACCATCCAGAATCGCAGGGAGCGTTAGAAAGGTGGCATCAGACATTAAAGACAATGTTGAAGGCGTATTGTCAAGATTATCCAGAGGATTGGGATAAAGGAATCCCATTTGTATTGTTTGCAATTAGGGATGCACCTAATGAGTCTACCAAATTTAGTCCTTTTGAACTAATTTTTGGTCATGAGGTAAGAGGACCATTTAAATTGATTAAGGAAAAATTGGTGGGTGAAAAACCTGAAATTAGACTATTGGATTACGTGTCAAATTTTAGGGAACGATTAAATAGAGCAGGTGAATTTGACATACCTCAAATTAAATTGGAAAATGAGGATGTTCTTAAAAAATGGGATGAATTGTTAAGTTACCTTCCAGAGGAAAAACTAACTGACCTGAAAGAGTTATTGATATCACATGAGCAAGTTTGTAGAGATAAATTGGGAAGAACTAAAACGGCTATACATGATGTAGATGTGGGAAATGCTGTTCCTATCAAACAACATCCATATAGACTTAATCCTTTAAAATTGGCACAGGTTAACAGAGAGATTGAGAGTATGCTGAAGAATGGCATAATTGAAGTGGGTTGCAGCTAGTGGAGCTCACCCATAGTGATGGTACCTAAACCAGACGGTACCCAACGGTTGTGTGTGGACTATAGAAAGGTGAATGCAGTTACAAGAACGGACTCTTATCCTGTCCCACAATTGAAGGATTGCATGGGGAAAGTGGTACAATCTGCTTTTATTTCCAACTTCCAGACATGGAAAGAACATTTGAAACATCGTATGGAGTTCTTCGATCGACTTCAGGAGGCGGGTTTGGCGATGAACCTAGCCGAAAGTGAATTTGGAGAAGCCCGAATCACTTTCCTTGCGGAGTTTCCGATACCCTCAAGACGAAGGGAAATAATGCGATTTCTTAGCATGAATAAATTTGATCGAACAGTTGTGCAAAGGTTTTGTGGCGTGATTACTCCACTGATGGACGTGCTCAAGAAACGTCAAAAATTTCAAGGGACAGCGGACTTTCAACAGGCATTTGACTGCCTGAAAGCTGTGGTAACCAATGTTCCTGTATTGGAGAATTGCAAGGGGCTCTGTGGTCAGATTGAACTAAATTATCTGATTCTGAAGAGAAATGCCAAGGAGTAGAGGAATGGATGGATCGTGCAGAGATTTTGTTCAAAGAGACTGTCAATCAAGAAGGATTTCGATTGGAGGAAGAAGAACAAAGAAAAATGGACTATATTATTATACCTGTTTGCATGTGTTGTTTTTTAAAAAAAACGTAAAGGTATATTTACTGTGTACATTTCTTAGTGGATGGTGCAAAAGTGAAAAATGAAACCATCTTGAAGTTAGGAGGCATGGTTAGTAAGTTTGCAGATGACACCAAGATTGGTGGCACAGTGGATAGTGAAGAAGGTTATCTAGGATTGCAACGGGATCTTGATCAATTAGGCCAGTGGGCCGACGAATGGCAGACGGAGTTTAATTTAGATAAATGTGAGGTGATGCATTTTGGCAGATCGATTCAGGCCAGGACCTACTCAGTTAATGGTATGGCGTTGGGGAGAGTTATAGAACAAAGAGATCTAGGAGTACAGGTTCATAGCTCCTTGAAGGTGGAGTCGCAGGTGGACAGGTTGGTGAAGAAGGCATTCGGTATGCTTGGTTTCATTGGTCAGAACATTGAATACAGGAGTTGGGACGTCTTGTTGAAGTTGTACAAGACATTGGTACGGCCACACTTGGAATACTGTGTGCAGTTCTGGTCACCCTATTATAGAAAGGATATTATTAAACTAGAAAGAGTGCAGAAAAGATTTACTAGGATGTTGCCGGGACTTGATGGTTTGAGTTATAAGGAGAGGCTGGATAGACTGGGACTTTTTTCCCTGGAGCGTAGGAGGCTTAGGGGTGATCTTATAGAGGTCTATAAAATAATGAGGGGCATAGATAAGGTAGATAGTCAACATCTTTTCCCAAAGGTAGGGGAGTCTAAAATTAGAGGGCATAGGTTTAAGGTGAGAGGGGAGAGATTCAGAAGGGCCCAGAGGGGCAATTTCTTCACTCAGAGGATAGTGAGTGTGTGGAATGGGCTGCCAGAGGTAGTAGTAGAGGCGGGTACAATTGTGTCTTTTAAAAAGCATTTAGATAGTTACATGGGTAAGATGGGTATAGAGGGTTATGGGCCAAGTGCGGGCAACTGGGACTAGCTTAATGGTAAAAACCGGGCGGAATGGACTGGTTGGGCTGAAGGGCCTGTTTCCATGCTGTAAACTTCTATGATTCTAAGTTGATGTTTTTTTTTTCCTTGGGGGGAGGTGTCATGTGCGAGAACCTTTAAGATATGGATGTTTCAGCAATGTACCTTTAAGAAAACAATGATGTCAGAGAGTGGGGGGGATGCGGGGCGATCTGGCCCCGGGGGGTGCCCCCATGGTGGCCTGGCCCGCGGTCGGGGCCCACCGATCCGCGGGCGGGCCTGTGCCATGGGGGCACTCTTTTACTGCGCATCGGCAGTGTAGGTCTCCGCGATGGGCGCGCGTAGGTGACTCCCCTGCGCATGCGCGGGGATTACGTCAGCAGCCGCTGACGCTCCCGCGCATGCGCAGACTTCCGCCGGACGGCGTGGTCCCTTCGGCCCCGGCTGGCATTGCGCCAAAGGCCTTCCACGCCAGCTGGTGGGACGGCAACCACTCCGGCGCGGGCCTAGCCCCTAAAGGTGAGGGCTTGGCCGCTAGAGGTGCGGAGAAATCCGCACCTTTGGGGCGGCCCGACGTCAGAGTGGTTCACGCCACTCCATGCAGCCGGGACCCCCACCCCGCCGGGTAGGGAAGAATCCCGCCCCAGGTCTATAAGATCATAAGCTCCACTCTTGTTACCCCCACATATCAGAAAAGTCATGCGGCACAGGAGCCCATTCAGCCCATCCTCTTGCTAGCCCCATTCTGCAGCTCTTTCTGCAACATCTCCTCATTCCACTGGTCTTCATTGAACTTGTTTTTCTCCTAATCCAGATCGAAGTATTCACCCTCTCCAAACAGCAAATTCCCTGTCATTCACACATTCCAAATATGTCAAACATTATTCTGGCAACCACCCTGCCATGAATGACCAGATGATGAAGACACATCAGACACTTCTATATCATCTTAATTCCCTGCTTTCAGAGTGTCTTTTATTTTAAACACGATATACACTCCATCTCCTAAATCTGAAGTGCGCCTGACTCGCTATTTTTTATTTCCATGCCTGTGAATATTCATTCTTTGTGTTTATGTATTTACATATGCACCTGTCCTTAGAACAGTAGCATGTTGCAGGTTCATTAAATATGCAAATCCCTTGACAGATTCCAACAGGCTGGTGATTTTACCACTGCCCTATTATCCAGTCTGGTTATTCAGCGAGAATACTGGTGAAAACATGGCGCTGTTTTTTACGTGCCCCCTGCCAGGTGTGTTTTGGGCAGGGGACAGCCCGTAAAATAGGACGGGTGGGGGTGCCCACCATCCCATCCGACCCTGAGCTCACCCCCATAATGCTGAGAGACGAGAGTGATAGCCACCGAGACACATAAGGTACCTGAACCCATTGGGGATTGGTTATCTTCAATGGATCCCATTCGATCTGTTGGCGGGGATGGGGGCTGGTGGGGGTATGATTTTCACTGGGCTCCTCCTGGACCCACTACAAGTTGCCATCGGAGAGACCTGTCGTTGTTCAGGCGTCAAGGCTGACGGTTCGGAAAGGTGTCTATTTTAGTGCAGGGCGCCTTCCCACAGGATGACCCTACCCCGCAATTTGGGTGTGGGTGTTTCCAGTCTCCCTGGACTGACTGAAGGCCTACACAACACAGCTCCATAGACAGAGCACCATGGACTTTTCAGCTTGTTATAATTTATGCGGCGCTGTCTCAAATCTGGGCCAAGTTGGCAAAGACATTCCAGAAGTAAAAGACTGCAGCAGCTGAGGGAACAAAGATAAGAGAGAGAATTAAGAGATTACGTCTGGCAGGGTGCCAGAGCCCGTGCCTTGAAAAAAATAGAGAGTCCCTTTCTATCTAGAAACAAGCTTGGGTGATTGGCTTCCGAGTGTAACCTATAGATTGTCAAAGGGGCTGAATTAAGAATTGGCTACAGCCTGGCCTGCAGTGTCAGAAGCAGGCAAAACGCTAAATAATACAGGTTTTTCTTTGTAACACATATAATCCTGTTACTCCCTTTTATCTGGAAATGCATTCTTAGGTTCAGGGTAAGAGGTCCACTGCATATTTGCACAGCGATCAATTATTTCTGCCTTGCCCCTTTTTAAGTACCATGTTAACATTGCAGTTTTCCAAGCTCTGTGTTGCCATGCAGCCTTGCCCACCTTTAAGTTGAAAGACAACACAATCCTGTAGCACGGAAGAAGGCCATTTGGCCCTCCCTGACTATGCCGGCTCGTTGCGAGAGCTGTTCAACCAGCCCCACTCATCTGTCCCTTTTCCCATAGCCCAGCAATTTTTCCCCTTCCCAGGTATTTACCAATTCACTACTTTTGAAAGTTACGGACGATCAGCTTTGTTCACCCTTTCACACACTGCGTTCTAGAGGATAAGGAGTCGGTGGCTGGGATTTTCCAGCCCCTCCCACCCGCGGGATCTTCCAGTCCCACTGAAGTCCACGGACATACAAATGGCTCGGCCCCAGCCCCCGCCCTTCCCTCTGGCTCTTTCGCCAAATATAAAAACCAAATTGCAGTTTTTCCTACATGAGGCATCCGAGCTCTTGTCCAAGGATGAGGTTTCAATCCTGAATTCCATTGTTTATTTCTCAAGACCCTGAGGGTCACCAATCCCGCTGCTATGATGCTTTGACTCATCCCACCTCATGCCGGACCAATGACCCGGAAGCAAGAACTTCCAAATATTTGGGGCGACAAAGATCAAACCCATATCGGCTGAAACAGCACAGCGCTTCCTTTGTGAGGAAGTTAGAGCCAGGCTATTGGGGCAATTCTCCGCACAAAGGATTGTGGGAGTCTGAATCCCTCCCCCCAAAAAAAAGATAAGCTGTTGGGGGTTTGGGGATGGTGAGTGTAGTGAGTGAGAAAAGGGGGAGGACGTTGGAGGGGGCGGTGGAGGGGGGAAGGTCATGGGAGTCAATTCATTTCACACTAGCCCTTAAACTCTGTGGTATTATCGTAACTACCAGAACTGCAAGGGTTAATGAAATGTCTAGAAGAGCCACTAGAGGGAGTTACAGTCATAACCATATAAGGCAGTGATGCTAAGCCTTATGGGAGAGTGTGTGCAGGAATTAGCGCGAGAGAGACAGGAGTGCAGATTGTGTAAGTGAGAGCAGATCATAATTTTCATCAGTCGTGAGATTAGCTGTAGATGAGTGTAGTTTTAATGTTATTGATCAACTGTGTATTCTTTAGGGGCACGTGCCGAATCCAAGTTAGTAGTGTTAATAAATGTATAGCTTTGTTTAAGTTCAAGCTATCCTGTGGTCTTTGTGGACACTACGCCAACCATCCTGAAATAAACAACACAAAGAACGTCACAAACTCCGTTATCACATCAAAGTACATGAGGGAGAAAGGGTCAGGGTGAAAAGCAATCGGCTGTGGCTGGATCGGTGTCACCCAGGAGGTTGTGGGTTCCAGCCCCACACCGGCGACTGAAGCGCACAATCCAGACGGGCGCTCCCGTGCAATACCTGAAGGGGGCGCTACGCTGTCTGAGATGCCATCTTTCAACTGAGACGTTAAACCCAGGCCCCATCTGCTCTCTCGAGGGGAGGGGGGTGTTCAGGGATCCCACAGCACTGTACAAAGAAGTGTAGGGCTATTGTCCTTGTCAACAGTCGCAAATCAACATCACTGAGAGAGATTGTTCTGCCTGTTATCACACTGCTGCTTGTGGGATCTTACTGTGCGCACATTTGCTGCCACGTTCCCTGCATTATAACAGTGACTACACTTCAAAGGCACTTAATTGGCTGTAATGTACTCTGGGACATCCTGAGAACATGAAAAACATTATAGAAATGCAAATCTCTCTTTACTTAGAAGGTTATGCTGGGTGATATATGGTAAGGTAATGGGGGAGGGGGATGAAGGTGGAACCTTAAAGGCTTGCATTGACCAATTAGGTGGAATTACCTGTTTCTGTGTTATAAGTAACTCTATGTAATAGCGAGATTGTGTTTGAGGTGACATAATGGAAATGGAACTGTATTTCCCGCCATTATATCAGAGGAAATTAATTTTGTTGTCACCGGATTTATTGGGAGGGGATAGACGCCATTCTTATTTATGAGGTGTTGCCATAGAATCATAGAAAGCCTACAGTGCAGAAGCAGGCCATCCAGCCCATCAAGTCCTGCACTGATCATCCGAAAGAGAACCCCGCTCCGGCCCACTCCCCCCCCCCCCCCCCCCCCCCCCGATAAGCCCGTGACCCCCTCCTACCCTTTGGACGCGAAGGGGCAATTTTATCATGGCTAATCCACCTAACCTGCACATCTTTGGACTATGGGAGGAAACCGGAGCACCCGGAGGAAACCCACGCAGACACGGGGAGGATGTGCAGACTCCGCACAAACAGTGACCCAAGCCGGAATCGAACCCGGAACCCTGGCATTGTGATGCTAGCCATCGTGCCACCACGCGACCAGCCACCTTGAAGATCTCCCAGCACGGAGTGATGGGCAGAGCACAGTGAATCCAATCCAGTGACTCCAGATTAAATATAAACCTGCCAGAGTCATCGCTAGGGGTCTAATCAATAGCGCCCCCCCCCCCCTCAAACTTTATTATGCTGGGCAGCACGGTAGCATGGTGGTTAGCACAATTGCTTCACAGCTCCAGGGTCCCAGGTTCGATTCCCGGCTTGGGTCACTCTCTGTGTGGAGTCTGCACGTCCTCCCCGTGTGTGCGTGCGTTTCCTCCGGGTGCTCCGGTTTCCTCCCACAGTCCAAAGATCTGCAGGTTCGCTGGATTGGCCATGATAAATTGCCCTTAGTGTCCAAAATTGCCCTTAGTGTTGATTGAGTGGGGTTACTAGGTTATGGGGATAGGGTGGTGTGGGCCTCGGTAGGGTGCTCTTTCTAAGAGCCGGTGCAGACTCGATGGGCCGAATGGCCTCCGTCTGCACTTTAATTCTATGAATAACTGATTTGTCATTGAGTGAACACTAATGAATAGACAAAAAGAATATTACCAGCTCTGGGAATGGTCTGCGCGAAATTGATTTTGTTCACTCTGCTCATTGAAGTGCTGAAATAGGCATATTGTTTCCCTGAATTAGCGTTTGCACCACGCGGCCTTCAGATTTATAAAATTATTGACTGCACTAACATTCATCAAGATGCATTTACTGATGGTGACTGCATTGTCATGGGGGTAAGAGAGGTTTGCTTTGAACCCATCCACTTCAATATCCTCAGCTCCTGCACCGGCCTGCAGCGCTGTTGCCTGAGTGTTTCACGGGCGTACCGTCCGCTGCCCTCGTGGTCCGTGCCGTCTGGGCCATGCCTTTTCCGGCGTTGCATTTTCCTTTGGCTTGTTCAATCCAATTTTCGTCACTCCCCTCGTGTCACCATCTCCGTTCATGAGCTGTGGGTGTCACAGGCGAGGCCAGCGTTTCCAACCCGCCCCTAATTGTCCGTGAGTAGATGGGGGGTGGGGGGTGGGGGGTGGGGGGTAGACCACCACCTTGAGCCGCTGAAGCTCGCGAGGAGTACAATTTACTGCAGTGGTTCGATACAGCTCAGCGGCTTGCTAGGCCACTTCGGAGAGAAGTTCAGAGTCGGCCACACTGGAATCGCACGCAGGCCGGGCCATGTGTTCTTCTCGTCATTTGATTCCCACACGTTGGTAATAATCACGTTTTAAGCTGGGAAAAATCTTTATCCGGCCGTGCTGCCTGGTGTAAGGTTTAAATTGGCACTGTTGCACATCACATCAGTTTGGAGTTACATCCGTGAAATGTGGTCCCCTGGAACACTGACGCATAGCAATTAGTCCCTAGCCCTTTACAGATGGTACAACAATATACTAATGGGCCAGATAGGGTAAGGCTGGCAAATGTCCTTCCCTCAAGGTTACCAATGAACCAAATGTATTTTTCCAGTAATTCGGTCGTTTTCCTGTTCACCATCATTGACTGGCACAAGCTGGTTATTAAGTTAATTCCAGCTGCCATGATAGGATTTAAAATCCCATCTCTTTATTATCAGCCCAGGCTTCTGGATTACCGGCCTAGCTACCTAACCACGATGCTACCTTATCCATAACTATGATGTGACTGAGCCCAAACTACCCGCGTCGACGCTACCACCAAGAAAGCACAACAGCGCCTATACTTCCTCAGGAAACTAAGGAAATTCGGCATGTCCATATTAACTCTTACCAACTTTTATAGATGCACCATAGAAAGCATCCTATCGGGCTGCATCACAGCCTGGAATGGCAACTGCTCGGCCCAGGACCACAAGAAACTTCAGAGAGTCGTGAACACCGCCCAGTCCATCACATGAACCTGCCTCCCATCCATTGACTCTATCTACACCTCCCACTGCCTGGGGAAAGCGGGCAGCATAATCAAAGACCCCCTCCCACCTGGCTTACTCACTTCTTCCAACTTCTTCCATCGGGCAGGAGATAGAAGTCTGAGAACACGCACGAACAGACTCAAAAACAGCTTCTTCCCCACTGTTACCAGACTCCTAAATGACCCTCTTATGGACTGACTTCATTAACACTACACCCTGTATGCTTCATCCGATGCCGGTGCTTATGTAGTTACATTGTATATGTTGTGTTGCCCTATTATGTATTTTCTTTTATTCCCATATACTTAATGATCTGTTGAGCTGCTCGCAGAAAAATACTTTTCACTGTACCTCGATACACGTGACAATAAACAAATCCAATCCAATCCAACCCTTCTAGTATCCTCTGGCCTCGAGCGTTCACTTCAATAAATGCATATTTATAGAGGAACAAATCCAATGCTAGTCTTTACCCTATTCAGTGCTGGCAGGTGCTTCCTTACAGACAATCAAGTATAATTAACACATTGCCATCCAGAAACTGTTCACCATGTTACCTTCAAGTACTGGATGTTTAACATTCATGAAATTGAACCTATTATATTCTAACGTGGAGGAATTGAAGATTGATCTCTGGGACACTGTAGCAAAACCCAGAGGCAAATAATTGGGGCATTAAACAAAATGGTGGTAATTGCAGCCGTTGGAATCCAAAAGAAAAGCAGAGAATGCCGGACAATCTCAGCCGGTCTGTGTAGAGAAAAGGGAGCTGACGTTTCGAGTCCGGATAACTCTTGGTCAAAATGCTGGGTTTGTTTTGAGCTTCTTTCGACAGTTGCATTTGCTTCTCATGACAATATTGGAGATGGGGTGCAAATAGTCAAGATCAATCCAATTGAGTAACAAAGGAAAGAATTTTAACCAAACCTATCAGAAGACTGATGGTGTTACAGCCTACCTGTTTCTATTCTCCATTGAATTAACTGGGTTGGGGGATGGTGGAGAGGGAAGGGGGTTGGGGGGGGGGGGGGGGGGGGCGGGGGTGATGGGTAGTATTGGACAGGGCGTAAACCATTAATTCTACTCAATCCTGGGATTTTAACATCCAGCCGTTTGGCTGAAAATTCCAGCCGGCAGAGCACCCTGAGGATGGGGAAACGATGGGGCAAGTGGTACGAGGCAGTCGATAAAACCCTTCAGGAATAAAGCCAAAGTAGAATTGGCAACGCTACACTGGAAGTGTGATTTGTCCTGGGAACTGTTTTCACAGATGCCCTCCTGATGCCTGGGTAACATTTCATCCTGGTGGTTAGGTTCAATCCTATCCTTTCCCTCGCATCCATGCGCATACATTTTCCAAGGGATCGGTGACTAGGAGCAGGAATTGTGACCCACAGGTGTACACTTTCAGCCGTTGAGTCAAAGAATGATATTGCAGGAAAGGAGGTCAATCTGCCCATCTTGCATGTGCTAGCTCTTTGAAAGAGCAATCAGTCAGTTCCGCTCCCTGATATTTCTCCATAACCCTGCGACATCTGCCTCCTTCAGATATATAGCCAGTTCTCTTTTAATGTTACAACAGGACTGTCTCCACCAGGCTGGGGATTCCAGATCACAATAGTGTGCCGTGTAAAATATATGTCAGCTCTTTTGCCAATCATCTTCAATCTGTGCCCTCTGGTTGTTAAAATGACTACAGTGAAGAAGGAGGCCATTCGGCCCATCGGCCTACACCGACCCTTCTAGCGAGCATCCTACCTTGGCCCGCGCCCACCGCTTATCAATGGAATTTCCCATCGAAGAAACCCCACGCCTCCGGGAAACCAGTGGGTGGGAGCGCGCTGCCTGTAGAAACAGGGAAGTCCAACGGACGGAGAATCTCAACTCATATGTCCTGTAGGAAGCAATTTGGAGATGGGGGTTCCCAATAATAATAATAATAATCACTTATTGTCACGAGTAGGCTTCAATGAAGTTACTGTGCAAAGCCTCTAGTCGCCACATTCCGGCGCCTGTTCGGGGAGGCCGGTACGGGAACATCAAATCTCCCATTCACACTCCCAGAAAACAACTGGAAGCCTATGGACAGATGTTCGATGTGTTTAGCGTCAGCAGAAACGGCCCGTCATTGGTTGCTGGCGGGACCATGCTATCCCGCTGCTGTCAATTGGGGTTTTTCGTTGCTCCCACCATCCGCCGCCGGGGAACCCAGAGTTGTGGGTTGCCGTCAATGTGGCTGGCAGGTTCCAATGGAGGTAACGGCGGAAAAATCCCATCCTCTATGTTTACATCCGTAATTATTCCCCTATTGACCCCGATTGTGTTTTCAACACTTTGTCTGGTTTCCCCTGCTACAGGTTGTTCATTCAACTCTCTGCTACCTCAATGTCACTGTCAGCAGATGGTTAGTTATTGAGGGAGGGACGGATGCCAATTATGAGTACCCTACATTCGACTCTCATATCCATCTGAAATGGGATGAGTTTAGAATTAGGGGTTGGATTCTCCGCCCCCCCGCCAGGTCGGAGAATCGCCGGGGGGACGGCATGAATCCAGTCCCCGCCGGCTGCCAAACTCTCCGGCGCCGGGGATATGGCGGGGGCAGGAATCGCGCCGCGCCGGTCGGGGGCCATTGGCAGCGGCCCCCCGGCAATTCTCCGGCACGTGGTGGCCACCCGTTTTAGGCCAGTCCCGCCGGCGTAAATTACAACAGGTACTTACCGGCGGGCCCTAGCTGCGCTGGTGGCCTCTGGGGTCATCGGGGGAGCACGGGGGGAATCTGGTCCCAGGAGGTGCCCCCACGGTGGCCTGGCCCGCGATCGGGGCCCACCGATCCGCGGGCGGGCCTGTGCTGTGGGGGCACTCTATTCCTCCACGTCGGCTGCTGTGGTCCTCCGCGATGGCCGACGCGGAGATGAACCCCCCCCTGCGCATGTGCTGGGATGACGCCAGCACGCGCTGGCGCTTCCGCGCATGCGCCAACTCGCGGCGGCCGGCGGAGGCTCTTCGGCGCCGGTTGGCGTGGCGCCAAGCCCCTTCCGCACCGGCCGGTGGGGCGCAAACCACTCCGGCGCCGGTCTAGCCCCTGAAGGTGCAGAGGATTCTGCACCTTCTGGGCGGCCCAACGCCGGAGTGGTTCACACCATTCCGTCCCGCCGGAGTGGCCCGCTCCGCCGATTCCCGCAGAATCCCGCCCAGGATGTCTGAGCATGCATTCAAATTATCAAGTGACATTTTTATTTCTTCTAACAATGGGGGGTGATTTATGGGATTACCATTTTGATCATAATAGGCAATGTAAGACTATCACATGGGTATAGCTCCTGTGAAATTTACGTCAAAAAGAATCTGTAATAGTTTCAGTTAAAGTATCAACTCAGCGTATTAGGAAACGTATTAGGGGAATGAGCCCAGCCAGGTGATAGAAGTTTCAGTAGGGGAGCATTTTGGGAACAGTGACCACAATTCATTAAGTTTTAATGTGCTGGTGGACAAGGATAAGAGTGGTCCTTGGGTGAATGTGCTAAATTGGGGGAAGGCTAATTATAACAATATGAGGTGGGAACTGAAGAACCTAGATTGGGGGCGGATGTTTGATAGTAAATCAACATTGGACATGTGGGAGGCTTTCAAATGTCAGTTGAAAGGAATTCAGGACCGGCATGTTCCTGTGAGGAAGAAGGATAAATATGGCAAATTTCGGGAACCTTGTATAACGGGAGATATTGTAGGCCTCGTCAAAAAGAAAAAGGAGGCATTTGTCAGGGCTAGAAGGCTGGGAACAGACAAAGCCTGTGTGGAAATTAAGGAAAGTAGGAAGAAACTTAAGCAAGGAGTCAGGAGGGCTAAAAGGGGTCACGAAAAGTCATTGGCAAATAGGATTAAGGAAAATCCCAAGGCTTTTTACACGTACATAAAAAGCAAGAGGGTAGCCAGGGAAAGGGTTTGCCCACTGAAGGACAGGCGAGGGAATCTATGTGTGGAGCCAGAGGAAATGGGCGAGGTACTAAATGAATACTTTGCATCCACCAAAGAGAAGGAATTGGTGGATGTTGAGTCTGGAGAAGGGTGTGTAGATAGCCTGGGTCACATTGAGATCCAAAAAGACGTCTTGGGCGTCTTGAAAAATATTAAGGTAGATAAGTCCCCAGGGCCTGATGTGATCTACCCTAGAATACTGAAGGAGGCAAGAAAGGAAATTGCTGAGGCCTTGACAGAAATCTTTGGATCCTCACTGTCTTCAGGTGATGTCCTGGAGGACTGGAGAATAGCCAATGTTGTTCCTTTGTTGAAGAAAGGTAGCAAGGATAATCCAGGGAACTACAGGCCAGTGAGACTTACGTCAGTGGTAGGGAAATTACTGGCGAGAATTCTTTGAGACACGATCTTCTCCCATTTAGAAGCAATGGACGTATTA
Organism: Scyliorhinus torazame; assembly: GCF_047496885.1. Taxonomy (NCBI): domain Eukaryota; kingdom Metazoa; phylum Chordata; class Chondrichthyes; order Carcharhiniformes; family Scyliorhinidae; genus Scyliorhinus; species Scyliorhinus torazame. The sequence continues at coordinate 384,663,144 of NC_092708.1, forward strand.
GCGAGAGGTAGCAAGGTTTTGTGAAGGGGAGGTCGTGTCTCACTAACTTGATAGAGCTTTTCGAGGAAGTCACAAAGATGATTGATGCAGGTAGGGCAGTGGATGTTGTCTATATGGACTTCAGTAAGGCCTTTGACAAGGTCCATCATGGCAGACTGGTACAAAAGATGAAGTCACACGGGATCAGAGGTGAGCTGGAAAGATGGATACAGAACTGGATAGTTCATAGAAGGCAGAGAGTAGCAATGGAAGGGTGCTTTTCTGATTGGAGGGCTAGTGGTGTTCCGCAGGATTCAGTGCTGGGACCTTTGCTGTTCGTAGTATATATAAATGATTTGGAGAAAAATGTAACTGGTCTGATTAGTAAGTTTGCGGACGACACAAAGGTTGGTGGAATTGCGGATAGCGATGAGGACTGTCAGAGGATACACCAGGATTTAGATCGTTTGGAGGCTTGGGCGGAGAGATGGCGGATGGAGTTTAATCTGGACAAATGTGAGGTAATGCATTTTGGAAGGTCTATTACAGGTTGGGAATATATAGTGAATGGTAGAACCCTCAAGAGTATTGAAAGTCAGAGAGATCTAGGTGTACAGGTCCACAGGTCACTGAAATAGGATGGGAATAGAGGGATACGGACCCAGGATGTGTAGAAGATTGTAGTTTAGATGGGCAGCATGGTCGGCGCGGGCTTGGAGGGCCGAAGGGCCTGTTCCTGTGCTGTACTTTTCTTTGTTCTTTGTTGTTCTTTGAAAAGCGCACACTATATAATTGGAATCATTTTCACTTCTTCTGCAAGTAAAAGACATTGGAGGGTGAGAGTTTGTGTGGAATTGAATCGGTAAAATGAGGTAGAAGACATTTTGTTATATGATCCCCGATCCACCATTGTTGACACCCTGCTGCTGTAGTCACGGTGTCCCTGTTGGAAGCTTTCTCGTCATTCTAAGGATAATGTAGCCTGGCCTTCACGGTTTGGTCAGCACTGAATGGCCTGTCCATTCATTCAGTTGACTGAACTCTTATCTCTTCCTTGACCTCTTCCTACATTTTGCTGAGGCGGTGGTGGAGCACGGAGGCGGGGGAGGGTATCGTTGAGTGTTGGTTTCTTTGTGAATTGGAACCCCCAAGACTGTCCAACATAACACTGTCATTCAATTGCTCACAGAAAGGGGAGACGGTGAATAGCCAGACTCATGGAATATTTTTCATTATGCTTTACAGGAACAAGGCAAGATTAGTGTCGTTTTTAATGTTGGAACGGACGACATCGTCATCAAGGAGACGAGCAATGTGGTGAATGATGGGAATTACCATTTGGTACGTTTCACCAGGAATGGGGGCAATGCAACCCTACAGGTGGACAACTGGGCGGTGAATGAATTTTACCCAACAGGTGAGTGTCTATCCTTGTCTATCTTTGCACTGCTCTGAGTAACGTTCCAGAAGTTGCAAACCTTGTCGTGGAACAATGAGGTTGTAACGGGCATGTCAAGTCATATTCACAGGAGAGAGGGGTGAGAACGTGGAAATCTCTAACACATGGAGTAGCTGATGAAAATGGTAATGGGGCAGATAAGAATAGAAGGTAAAGGAAAGAAATACAGTGGGCGGTTTGAATGGAGTATAGACACCAGCATGGACCAATTGGGTCGAATGGCCTGTTTCTGTGCTATGTATGTAGTACGATGCATGCTTAGGGTGATAAAGGAATCTCAAGTCAGATGGTGAATTACAAAACTGAATATAAATCCTTTTCTTGGTAGTTCCTTTATTTAATGAATTCAATATTACACACATATGCTTCCTACCTACCAGTCCAGTATCCCAGCGGTCTCTCTTTATGAGTGCTCCATGTACTTAATTAAACAATGCCCTTCATCTCTGTATCTTATCAATACAATTAACGTATCATTAACATGGAGCTGAGGGGGGCAGTGTTTAACAGTGTTGAGGCAGAAGATCGGGCAGAGAAGTGAAAACATGTCAGTTGTGAATAGTTAAATTAAATAAGATCTGGGCTGACTGCTCGGTCTTGTCAAAGAATAGCAACCAATTGTGATGTAGCCTGACGACCACCCATATCCACCTTATCAGCTGGTAAGCCTGGTGGCACTGTTGCTGGCATGCTGGTGCATGCCCTCTATGTGGGATTCAGCACATATTGAGATTTTGCCATCAGCGTTTTACATCTTCCTTCTCATTTTTCCCATCTCTCCTTGCACATGAGCCAACTTTGTGCAGTGCAGCAGTTTGGTCCAAAGTAGTGACTTGCTCAGCCATTTCAGTGGGTGCTCAACCAGATTGTCACGGGCCTGGAGATACATGTGACTCGAGGCAGGGTAAGGTTGGCAGATTTCCTTTCCTGAAGGAAAGCAAATAGGTTTTTTTGCAACATGGTCACCATGATTGATGCTATTTTATTTTTACATCCTACATTTGCTTGCTCAACAGAATCCAATTCCCCAGTGGCCTTGTTTGGAGTCGAACTTATGTCACTGGATCATTCATCTGGACCATTTGCCTATTGGCCCGGCAATGTAACCACTGTGCTGTTGTCCTTGGCTCGTGTGCAATGTACAGCTTTGGTTGCCGCGCTTAAGGAGGGATTTACTTGAATTGGAGGCAGTTCAGAGAAGGTTGACTAGGCTGATTCTTGGGATGAAGGGTTTGTCTTATGAGGAAGGGTTCAACAAGGTTGGACCTGTACCCGGTTGGCGTGGCGGCAAGCCCCTTTCCCGCCGGCCGGCGGGGCGCAAACCACTCCGGGGCGGGCCTGGCCCCTGAAGGTGGGGAGGATTCCCCACCTTTGGGGCGGCCCGACGCCAGAGTGGTTCACGCCACTCCTTCCCGCCGGAGTTGCCCGCCCCGCCGATTACGGCAGAACCCCACCCAAGATGTCACCCATGTAGGATGGAGGTGAGGGGAAATTTCTTCTCTCGGAGAGGAACTGATCTTTGGGATTCTGTACTCCAGGGAGCAGTGGAGGCTCGGCCATTGAACATATTCAAGCCTGAGTTAGAGCAGCTTTGACAAGGGAGTCGAGGGTAATTGGGGGTCGGGGGGGGGGGGAGGTGGTGGGGGGGGGGAACAGAGGCAGGAGGAGGGGGGGGCCGGGGGGGGGGGCTTGAACCAAGAAAATGGAGTTAAAGCCACATTCAGATCAGCCCTGGTCTTATTGAATGGCGGGGCAGGATCAAGGGGCTAAATGCCCTACTGCTGCTCCTGTTTCTTAGGCCATGTGGGTTGACACTGGATTGCAATGGCGTGCTGTCCTTTAACTTGGGGTGGGCAAGGAGGAGACTCAACAACATCTTGGATTGGAAATGGAGGCTTTCTAAAATGATACGGAAAAATTCCAATTAAAAACAAGTAGCTGGCGATTTTCGAAAAGGTGTCTCATTCTCCTTTCCATCAAGGTGAGGGATTTTACCGCTGAGTCATGAAGTACTTTTGCTCAGGGCATCGGCGCCAAGAGTGGCAAGGTCAATCCCAGTTAGATGCAGAATAAACCTGTTTCTACAGCAGTGCACCGCAGCAGCGACCTGGAAAAGAGCCAGCGTAACCTTTTCGCGTTCCCCACATCAGCCACTTTATTATGGGATGAGGGACAGCTTTGTACTCCTGGCTCTCGCTCGCAAAGATCTGCATTAAGACTGCCTTACGGCATCATCTAGGACCCTTAACAGATCGTTAAGAAGATTGTTGACACAGCAGCCTCAGCTGAATTTGAGCGCAGGCCAGAGAAGGGTGAAAGGTCAGGTCCCCTCATTTTTGTGCCAACAGCGCCCTCAGCATTTGCAGTTCAAGAGGTCACAGTTACAGCAAGGTGTCACCTTGTGGTGAACGTATTGAATTAACCATTCACCATGTATGTTACTGTATCACGCTGTTGCCCATGTGGGCTCCACCTATGGACCATTGTATGATATTACAGAGAATGTATCATGTTGGTGCCCTTGTGGGCTCCGCCCCTTGAGGGGAGGTGTAAAGAGCAGCAGCCCTGTAGGCGGCTCTCACTAGCAGAGCAGTCGCAGGCAGGCACTGTTCTTGTCGATTAAAGCCACTGTTCATTTCAACTCTCTGTCTCGCGTGAATTGATGGTCGCATCACACCTACAATCGCTATCCTTTTAAGAGTTCTGCAAAATAGTAGTTCAAAATGACTGAATTGGAAGTCTAGGGGCGCGATTTACCATATGGGAACAGTGTCCCATAGCGCACGATGAGCCGGGTGTATCCCAGCGCTCGGAACGCTGAGAAACACTACGCTATCGAAACGGCATTTGGGTAGATGGGGGGCCTCAGTGTGGAGCGCGCGGTCGAGACCCCGCCTAGTCCCGTTTCCTGAACTGAGAAGCTCCGCTCGCCTGGACTCCTCAATGCAGGTTGAGATTGGGACGTCATTTCTAATTGGCATCCCGATCTCTCGACTCAACCCCATGAACCCCCCCTCCAAACCGCAACTCACCGATAAGGGCGTCCTCAGGCCCCCCGGACGACCTGCACCTGCGCGGGCCACCCCCCGGCCCGATTCGCAGCGCTAACCTGGCACCTTGGCACCGCCACCCTGCCACTGCCCCTGCCAACCGCAGTGCCACCCGGGCACCTTGGCAGTGCCTGGCTGGCACCCCTCACACTATAGGCCATCGGTGACAGACTAGCGACGTGTCCCAGGAATTACCAGCTAGGGAAACAGACAAAAGGCTGCCTTGGTGCACTACAAGATTCGGGAAGAGAACTGGAATATAGATGGCAGTCCTCCTTTCCCTTCAAGTTAAGTCTTTCTGATAATGTGTTTCAAAAAACTAAATTGAAAGGAAAGCACTGAGGATGATTTGCGTGGTCAGAGAGAAAGGTGACAATGAGGGCATTCAGCTCCTTTCAGTAGAGCGGGCTTCCCGACAATCAAGTCCCCTCAGCTCCCGCTGCTACTGGCTGCCTCCCACAGGGAAACTGGGAGCTGCTGATTGCCACCGTCGCATGGAGTGTGCGTCAGTGCCAAACAGCACTCACCCAACGCAGGGAAGATGGCAAATGCCTCCTTAAAGGGACACAGCCTGCAAAACCATTTCTTTCTTAAGCTTCAGAATGGGAGGGGGGAGGGATGAGGATGGAGAGCCCGTCATTTCTCAATGACGCTACTTCCAAAAACGTGTTTCGGAAATGCAGTGTGTCTCATGTCATCTGAACCAAATAAAGCTTGTAAACAGTTCAAACCCAGTGTGCCTCTGCAGAGGTAGCCGTTTTCAGCTGGGTTTATTTATCAGTTTAATTTCTCCTCTCCACACCCCTGAGGAGGTCAGAATGCCCAGGGGATCGAAATCAGTTTGCTTGTGATTTATTTTTAAGGGAACCACTTGAACTTGGCACACAGAGGGATTCCTAATTCTCAGTGTTGAAGATGCAATATTCGGTTACAAAAACAAGGAAGATCAGCGGGCCGACCCAGCTTCATCGTAATCAACAGCCCAGAGGTTACATTGAGTGGCAGTAACCTCCGAACTGTTGTGTTTCTTAGTCTTTCATGGGTTGTGAGGGTCTCTGGCAAGGCCGGACATTTGTCGCCGATCCCGAATCACCTTTGAACTGAGTGGGTTTGCAAGGTCATTTCAGAGGGTATTTAAGAATCAATCGCGTTGCTGTGGGTCTGGAGTCACATGTAGGCCAGGCCGGGTAAGGACGGTAGATTTCTTCCCTAAAGGACATTCGTGAACCAGATGGCAGTTTCATGGTCACCATTACTGAGACTAGGTTTCAATTCTAGATTTTTTTTAAAGATTGAATTTAATTACCACCAGCTGCCATGGTGGGATTTGAACCCATGACCCCAGAGTAATGGGGCAATCCGGGGAGATTACCGCTGCACCACCATGTTTATCTCATCTGCAGGATTCTCCATCCTGCAGCGCACCCACGGCGCGGGGGTGGCCACAATGGGGTACCCCATTGGCCGGCTGGGGGAACGGAGAATCCCGCTGCCAGCGGGGGCGCGCCATGCCGACAAACAGGGCCGGCCAACCGGGGAATCCCGCCCCACATATTTTTCGGCCTGCCATGAAACTGGAGATGAACGCGTCACAAATGCTCAGACTCGTTTCCAGATTTCTGCCTCTCACAATATAACCTGGAACAGGACCGATTGATAGGCAATGGATGTGGCCCAGACTCACCCGGCCTGACCCCATATCCTGCTGAACAACATGAGACCCAGCCGCTGTTGGGGCCTAGTTGGTTGATAAGTCACGTTGGAAGTTCCTCCTGGTAGTTTAGTCGGTCGGGCTGAAGAGATGGCGATTGCAAAAGCTTGTGTTGGGTGATCAGGGGCTGGGTTTCAAATGTTTACCTCCGGTCACCCAGCCGCGTGTTTCGCGGCGTCTCACAGTTCGCTGGCGATGGGATTCAATACTCCCGCCGCCTGTCAGTGTGATTTCCCATTGAAGCCTCCCCATGCCGCCGGGAAACATGAATCTCAACGGCTTGAGAATACCACCCCAGATCGCCACCGTGGAAGCAGGTGGTTGCCACTAGAATTGTCCCCGAGGCGGGAGGAATAGGAGTTGGCACTTCTGGAGAAATATGGCTCAGATTCACCAGAATGTTACCGGGACTGCTGAGGGTGCAGGAGACATTACACACGCCTGCTTCCGCACTCCTCGGAACCTAGAAAGTTACAATGTTATTCCCGATTTTATTGGAAGGAACCAACAAGACAGAGAGAAATGTTTCCGAGGGATCGAGGGAGTCTCGGACAAGAGGAGGCCACCTTGAAATCAGAGTCAGGTTATTCAGGAGTCAAATTAGGAAACACTTCCTCGCACAAAAGGGGATAGAAATGTGGAACTCCCACTCACGCACAAGAAAAATTGATGCCACATCCATAGAATCTCTACAGTGCAGAAGGAGGCCATTCGGCCCAGCGAGTCTGCACCGACCTTCTGAAAGAGCACCCTGCCTACGCCCACTCCCCCGCCCGTTTCCCGTAACCCGACCGAGCCTACGCGTCTTTGGACACTAAGGGGCAATCTATAATGGCCAGTCCACCTAACCTGCACATCTTTGGACTGTGGGAGGAAACCAGAGAACCCGGGGGGAAACCCACGCAGACACGGGGAGAAAGTGCAAACTGTTCATTTTTTAACAATAGATGGGTAGATTTTTGCTCGAGAAGGGTATTTAGAGCATCCAATTTTCTTTATCCAATTAAGGGGCAATTTAGCGTGGCCAATTCATCTGTGTTGCACATCTTTGGGTTGTGGGGGTGAGACCCACGCAGACACGGGAAGAATGTGCAAACTCCACACGGACAGTGACCCGGGGCCGGGATTGAACCTGTCCTCAGCGCTGTGAAATAGGAAAGAATATTGAAGGATATAGATGTATGGGCATGTGGATGGCGGTAGGAGGCAGATCTCAATGAATGACAGAACACTTTTTGGGGTTGAATGGCCAATACCTGTCCCTGATGCCCCTCACCCTTGCTGGATACTCTATGTGCTTCAACATTGGGTGAGCAGGTTCAGCTGGAAAGTCAGATTGGGCAGCCATATACAGGAAGAATAGGTGCAAACACACTTCAACCATGAGTCAAAAGTCTGCAGGAGAAGAGAGCAGTGGTTGGGGGGGCGGTGTTGGTGAGGGAGGAGATTAAAAGCAATCCTGTTCGTCTTACTCACGTATATTGATCCTTGGGAGGATGAATTCATCTTTAAAGTATATTTTTACACAAACAAATCCACAGTGTTTACTGAGGGGAATTAAAATATCTCATGTTAATAGAAGGTAATGCCTGATTCCAATTAACATTGTTGCTGATCCTGAACCTTGCTTTGTTGCTGTTCTGGCAAGACTGAATACAGATGTAGTTTGTATGTGAAATATTGAAAGTATATTGATCTGAACTTTTAACGGAACCAGCCACCGTTTTGTGAGGATGTTCTGAGGAAGGTGCACCTCAACACAGGCACTGACAATTGTTTCGCTATCGGGAGGGACTTTTCTGGTGATCTTTAATCCCTTATTGAATCAGTGAGTGCTCCCTAAACTGGGACAAACTAAGGGCCTGAAGGGAGCCATCTTTGTACCCGTGGCAACCACCTCTTTCCTTCTGCCGGCAGCCATTTTTCACATTCTTGTACTGAACCTCGGTATCTCCAGCAATCCAGGGAGTGGATGGAATGGGGAACTCGCGACCACAGAGACCAGTTGAGATTTTTTTTAAAAAGCAGAAATGCCTTTCAGGGGAAACTGGCTACATGTATGAGTGAGAAAGGGGGTGCTGAAGGAGTTAGAGGGAGAGAGATGCGGAACACTGACGTCAGCATGGACCAACTGGCCTGCTTCTGGGCTGTAAGATAAATATAAAGTATAAACCGGACAAACTCAGGAAGCCCCAAGTTAAATTCTCAAACTCAGTCAAGGTCGGTAGCCGAGTCACTGTCATTTGGGCAGCAACCTCTCAGGTATGTAGGGAGGAGGACAAGTACAATCAGTCAGGATTACTAGCATCCACTGGGCAGGGTAGGTTCTGGCTGTCTGCTGGCTCTGCTGTCAAAACAACCTGAATACCTTGAAGTTGGGCCGTTTGGCCCAGCCAGTCCATGTTGGTGTTTACCCTCCAGCAAAGCAAAGAACTCTCATCACACTCACCCACCCTATTCCACCATCCCTCCATCCACCTCTCCAATCTAATTATCAATTAGAGTGGGAACATGACATGGAGGGAGGTAGTGAGAATATAATGGAGCGCATTAGTGGGGGCGTGACAGGTGCGCGATGGTGGAAATATCAACAGGAATCTTTAAAATGACGACCTGAAGTAGTTGAATGGGAAAAGTGATCGGGACCTGATATTTTAGTGGGAGAGCATTGTGAGTAAAATTAGGAAGAATTGCTTCACTATAGGGTGTTGGGAGTTTGGAGCTGGCTTCCACAAAAGACAACCGATGCTCGGTCAATTGTTAATTTTAAAACTGGGATTGTTAGATTTCCATTAACCATATATCTGTGTGGCTATGGGGAGAAGGTGGGTGTAGAGAATTAGGTTGTAATAAAAACAGATAAACCCTGCAGGTCTGGCAGTATCTGTGGAGAGGGAAACAAAGTTAACGTTCCAAGTCCACATGGCCTTTCTACAGAATGGAAGAGGTGTAGAAATGTGATGACTTATATACTTGGAGAGGAGGGTGCGGCAGAATGGAAAGTCAGTGATAGGGTGGAGTTGAGGAGAGATTGACAAAGGTGCCACGGACACGAGACAAAGGGGCTGTTAATGGTGCCATTAAGGACGGAAGAGTGTTAACAGTGGCAAAGATAGGATAGCAGAATCTGTTAATAGGAAACACAGAGCAGTGCTCATTGGGAGCAAATCTGAGCAGCAAAGGCATGTGAGGGAGGGGTGGGGTGGTGTTGGGACAAGCCAGGGGAACAAATAGTAGAAAACAAAAGGTGGTGTTGGGGGGTGGGGGGGGGAGTCAAGATGGAGGGGAAAGTCAACAGTCTAAAGTTGTTGAACTCAACGTTGAGTCCGGAAGGCTGTAACGTGCCTCTTCGGAAGATGAGGTGTTGCTCTTCCAGTTTGCGTCGGGATTCACCGGAGCATTGCAGCAGGCCGAGACGGACATGTGGGCATGAGAGCAAGATGCAGAGTTTAAATGGTAAGTAACAGGGAGGTTGTAGTCCAGCCATGATCTGAAGGAATGACAGAAGGAGCTCGCGGGGCCAAACGGCCTCCTCCTGTTCCTATACCTGCGGTGGTGGGAATCTATGGATTTCGCAGAAACTGTAATCATGCGACTTGTTACTGTGCAGATATACAGGGGATTACCTTGGTGGGGAAGGTGACACCCATTGTGATATAATGTAGATTATTGTGTGGGGGATGCACCAGGAGGGATTTTTGATGGAAGCAATTATTGTAACTGTGGCCGGAGTGAGCAGGAAAGTTGCCCATTTATCCACACCCTAAATCTGAGCAATTCAGTGCGAACGCTTGAGTGAGTTCAACTGCAGCCAGCAAGCAGCCTGAAGGTATCATTGTCCACGAGACTGGGTTATTTATAGACAAACTCCTGGCTGATAGTACAGTGTTTCTCCTTGTAAGTAATATAATCAGAATTGATTCTGTTTGGATCAATCTAGCATTTCACTGCTGTAATTATCAAGGTGCTGCTCATTGTACAGATGGATCATATCATGCATGGGATACAGAAAATGCTTGAAGGTGTATTTTATCTCCCACTGTAAGCTTTACAGATTCAAAGCAATTTTACTGAGCAATCCCACCTCGGGAAGAGTGGATACAATAATGCATTATTTTGCAAAACTCAAAATATTGGCCATTTCGAAGCAGATTACTTCTCATCAACAGTGTATGTGAAATTTATGAATCATGTTGTGTTGTCACGGAACATTATTGTGATCCTTAATCCCACCACTTCATCCGCCAGGATCACTTAAAATGGAGAATTTCTTCCAGAGCTGTGAGACCGTGGACAGAAAATGCCAATGGTTAACTTCAGTGCTGCAGGTTAGACCATAAGACCATAAGACATAGGAGCAGAATTAGGCCACTCGGCCCGTCGAGTCTGCTCCGCCATTCAATCATGGCTGATATTTTCTCATCCCCCATTCTCCTGCCTTCTCCCCATAACCCCTGATCCCCTTGTCAGAGGTTGTCAGAATTCTCTTCTTTCTTGTCGAACGTGACACGATTGGGATCTGCATTCACTAATTGTGGCTCTACTTATTTGATCATCCTGAAACATTCGCTTGTCACCGCCCTCCAAGCACCCTTCATCTCAACTCTGCCACCCACATGCACGGGCGCCATTTGACCGTGCCATCTCACATGATTTTGCCACTCCCGTTAAGATCATAACAAGTAGGTTCAGGATCGTGAGGGATCGCTTATTCACCTCCCTGAGGGGCTCGTTGAGTACGGGTCCCCAAGTTAACGGGCTGAGTCCCATCCATCTGGGACTCGTTACCAAGCCTTTGAAATACTGTCCCAGGGAGTCCCGGACAGGGAGTTCCTGTTACTCCTGGGCTGGGATACCCGGGGTGTGTACCGTGGGTGGGGCTTTATTTTTGAGTTAAAATGAACTTGGTTTAACCTTTATCCTTGTGTCCCCTGGCTTACTACAAGGAGTAGGGCATTTGGCCCAACGAGCTCGCTCCACCGTTCGATAAGGCCATGGCTGACCTGATTGTGGCCTTAATTCCACTTTCTTACCTGCCCCACGCCCCCCCATCTTCTTGATTCCCTTGCCGATCAAAAATCTAACTCAGCCTTGAACATATTCAATGACCAGCCTCCACTCTCTGAGGAAGAGAATCCCAAAGACCCTCTGAGATAGAATTCTGCCATCCCATCCGTGACGGGCTTGGTGGTGGGCAAGAGGGGGCAACCTAGCGGGAGCCAAAAAGTCAGATACCCGCCAGTGTAAAATCACGTTGCAATTCCCCCGATGACAGGTCAATAACAGGCCTGGCTTCCTGCTGGCTGGGGCACAAACACCATTTGCATCTAATGAATTCTTATTAAAACAGTTCCCCGCCGGTGTCCCGTCTTCCAATCTTGCGTGACTCCAGCAGCAAATTGCCTTGGTCTAAAACCCGATTGCTAAAGAGTGGGGTGTGCAAGGCAGTTCTCCGGTCGCAAGAGACTTCAGTGCGAGTGCAACACGGCCTTTCTGCCATTGCGCTGCGCTGCTCCGGATGCGCTGTACAGCACTCTGCCGGGGCAGACCGCTTCCTGCCTCCATCTCCACGCTGAGCTGGTCATCATGGACAGCCCCGTGCTGCTGGACCCATGGACCTGCCTGTGTCACTGAGACAAATCAGTGCTGTGCCTGGGGCTGGGGAGGGGGGATCTCCTTCCCCTCTGGCGCCACCCGCCAGTAACTATCTGGACAGCACTGTGCCATGGGACTCATGCACCATCGCAACAAAGGTCCGAAGTTAGACCAAGGGAGGAGCACGAGATGAGGTCGGAGGGTGGGGGGGGGGGGGGTGCTGCTGGTGAAGGCAAGGAGGACAATGTGGAGAGAGGGCTGTGCGAGGAGGTGGTGGGGGTAGGGTGAGGGCTTACGATGGCAGGCAGAGGGGCAAGGAGGTGGACGTAGAAGACGAACAATGGAAGGCAGAGGGAAGACCGAGGGGGAGGGACGCTGGTCCCGAGTGGTAAAGCAAAAAGTGCAGAGGATACTGGAAGTCTGCAGAGGGATTTGGATAGGCTAAGTGAATGGGCTAGGGTCTGGCAGATGGAAGACAATGTTGACAACTGTGAGGTTATCCATTTTGGTCGGAATAACAGCAAAAGGGATTATTATTTAAATGATAAAATATTAACACATGCTGCTGTGCAGAGAGACCTGGGTGTGCTAGTGCATGAGTTGCAAAAAGTTGGTTTACTGGTGCAACAGGTGATTAAGAAGGCAAATGGAATTTTGTCCTTCATTGCTAGAGGGATGGAGTTTAAGACTAGGGCGGTTATGCTGCAATTGTATAAGGTGTTAGAGAGGCCACACCTGGAGTATTGTGTTCAGTTTGGTCTCCTTACTTGAGAAAGGACGTACTGGCCCTGGAGGGTGTGCAGAGGAGATTCACTAGGTTAATCCCAGAGCTGAAGGGGTTGGATTACGAGGAGAGGTTGAGTAGACTGGGACTGTACTCATTGGAATTTAGAAGGATGAGGGAGGATCTTATAGAAACATATGAAATTATGAAGGGAACAGATAGGATAGATGCGGGCAGGTTGTTTCCACTGGCGGGTGAAAGCAGAACTAGGGGGCATAACCTCAAAATAAGGAGAAGTAGATTTAGGACTGAGTTTAGGAGGAACTTCTTCACCCAAAGGGTTGTGAATCTATGGAATTCCTTGCCCTGTGAAGCAGTAGAGGATCCTTCATTAAATGTTTTTAAGATAAAGATAGATAGGTTTTTGAAGAATAAAGGGATTAAGGGTTCTGGTGTTCGGGCCGGAAAGTGGAGCTGAGTCCACAAAAGATCAGCCATGATCTCATTGAATGGTGGAGCAGGCTCGAGGGGCCAGCTGGCCTACTCCTGCTCCTAGTTCTTATGTTATGTTCTGAAGGCTGCATGAAAAGCTCACAAACAAGGGGATCGAAGGGGAACCAGATTGTTTGCAGGAAGGGGTTGGATGAAGATAATGGGCGGGATTCTCCGACCCCCTTTCGGGTCGGAGAATCCCCAGGGGACGGCGCGAATCCCGCCCCGCCGCCCGCCGGCAGCTGCCGTATTCTCCGGCACCGGTTTTCGGGCGGGGGTGGAGATCACGCCGCGCCAGTCGGGGGCCGCTTGTGTCGGCCCCCTCCCCCGGCAATTCTCCGGGCCCCGATTGGCCGAGCAGCCGTCGGTTTCTGGCCAGTCCCGCCGGTGTGGATTGAACATGGTCCCACACGGCGGGACCCGGCTGGGAGGCCGGCTGGTGCCTCCTCGGGGATGCGCGGGGGGGATCCGGCCCTGGAGGAGGGGGGGGCCCACGGTGGCCTGGCCCGCGATCGGGGCCTGCCGACTGCGGGCGGGCCTGTGCCGTGGGGATACTCCTTCCTTCCGTACCGGCCTCTGTAGGACTCCGCCATGGCCGGCGCGGAGAGGACACTCCCCCTGCGCATGCACTAGAATACGCCGGCCGGTCTACGCATGCGCTAACTCGCGCTGGCCCTCCGGCACCGGTTTGCGTGGCGCCAACCCCTCCGGTGCCGGCCGAGCCCCGGGAAGTGCGGAGAATTCTGTCGGGCCATCGCAGGGATTCGGGAGAATTCCGCCAAATATCTTGAGGGTGGATTTAAACTTGTAAGGCAGGGGGTGGGTTGACCAGTGGGCCTAGTTTTGGAAGTAGCAGTGAGGGCAAAAGAGAGAAGATGGGGAACAGAGAAAAGGCAGTGGGGGAACGCCTGAGTATTACCAGTGAACAAAGAAATGGTCGCCTCCCATAGGGCAAGAAAGAGATAAGGGCAGGGTTAAGTAGTATGTATGTAAATACTCGGGCGGCATGGTGATGCAGTGGTTAGCACTGCTGCCTCACGGCACCGAGGACCCAGGTACGACCCCGGCTCTGGGTCACCATCCGTGTGGAGTTTGCGCATTCTCCCCGTGTCTGCGTGAGTCTCACCCCACAACCCAAAGATGTGCAGGTTAGGTGGATTGGCCACGCTAAATTGCCCCTTCATTGGGAAAAAAAAAATGTAAATGCACGGAGTTTAGTGAACAAAATTGGGGAACTGGAAACAGAAATTGCTGGAGAAATTGGGCTTGTTCTCCATGGAGCAGAGGTGACTTCATTGACAGGGTACAGAAGAATATTCTCTTTCCTCCAGTTGGTAAATCAGTGGCAAGGGATCATAATTTCAAGATGGTCAACAGGAGAGCTAGGAGTTAGATGAGGAGAAACTTCTTTACTCAGAGAGTTGTTGAGGTTTGGAATGCGCTGCCTGGAAGAGTGCTGGATATGGATTCCACAGGAGGTTTCAAAAGAGAGCTGGGTATATATTCGAAAGTGCTGAATTTAGAGAGCTACAGAGATAGGGCTGGGCAATGGGACTAGCCGTGTAGCGCTTTCGGGAGCGGTACAGACGGTGGGCCGAATGGCCTCCTTCCACCAGCAGGCATCCTTTGGACCAAGGAATGGAGAACACGGGAAGTCACTAACACGTTCCTTGTGACAAACCCCATCTGTTGAATGGCGGGCTCTGAACTAACTGCGCGGGTGGTCCATGCTTAGTAGGTTCAGGTCAGGCCACAGCTCCTAGGCAGCCAACATCCACCAATGGGGCCTCAGTACAAATCTCTTGCGCGTTCGTGGGAAGGGATCGAGCAATGCTGCGCATTGCCGTGGAGTGTCGGACCAATCACCTCAAACTCAGCAAATGAGGAGTCCACCACTTGGCATCAGGGATTTGTGTCCGCGGAATAAAAAATAAAACGGGGGACAGAAAGATAATGAAACGGACGTTAATGGAGAGAAAAGGCCATACCGGGACTAATGAAGAAAGGACAAGGTGGAGGCACTGGGAGCGCTACTCTGAGGGAAGCACAGCTAATTGTACAGTGTACCTTCCATCTTCACACTCCTTGCGCTGCCCAGTAGAAACTAAAACTGCGTTCCTGCGCTGCCACCTCGTACAAGATGTCAGTGTTTGTTTACTTGCTGCGTTGTGTTCAGCTTTGCCAGTTTAATGTGCAAGTCTCTCGGGGTTATTTTTATTTTCCGACTGTTAGCCATGGGGAAGAATCGCTGTTCAAAGATCTCTGAGAATTGAACTTGAATAAAACATTGCTCTTTTGTTTACAACACACCACTACATGATACTGAAAATACAATGTTCTTTCCCACTGTGCATGTACAGTTGGCACAGTGAATAGTTTGAACATCGCACACGGATACAGCTTAGACTTGCGCAGTTTATATGAGCAATGCATTGAAGATAAGATTGCACCATTTATTGGTGTCGCCCAGGTCCACAAGACCATGAGGTATAGGGGAAGAATTAGGCCATTCGGCCCATCGAGTCTGCTCCGCCATTCAATCATTTAAAAAAATAATAAATTTAGCGTACCCAATTCATTTTTTCCAATTAATGCGCAATTTAGCGTGGCCAATCCACCTAGCCTGCACATCTTTGGGTTGTGGGGTCGAAACCCATGCAAACACGGGGAGAATGTGCAAACTCCACACGGACAGTGACCCAGAGCCGGGATCGAACCTGGGACCTCGGCGCCGTGAGGCAGCAGTGCTACTCACTGCGCCACCGTGCTGCTCGACCGCCATTCAATCATGGATGATATTTTTCTCATCCCCATTCCCCTGCCTTCTCCCCATAACCCCTGATCCCCCTTATTAATCAAGAACCTATCTATCTCTGACTTAAAGTCACTCAGTGATTTGGCCTCCACGGTTTTCTGAGGCAATGCATTCCACAGATTCACCACCCCCTGGCTGAAGAAATTCTTCCTCATTTCAGCTTTAAAGGATCGTCCCTTTAGTCTGAGGCTGTGCCCTCGGGTTTTAGTTTCTCCAACTCGTGGAAACATCTTTTCCACGTCTTCTTCCCGGTGGCCATGAAGGCCCCCGCAGCCCTGAACTTTGATGCAGTCGGATCATTCCAGGGCTCAAGCGGGGACTTGTGTGGCACTTAATAATAATCTTTGTTATTGTCACAAGCAGGCTTACGTTAACACTGCAATGAAGTTGCTGCGAAAAGCCCCTCGTCGCCACATTCCGACGCCTGTTCGGGTACACGGAGGGAGAATTCAGAATGTCCAACTCACCTAACAAGCTCGTCTTTCGGGACTGGAGATTCCCCTCCATGTCACTCACCACCTGACTTGGAAATATATCACCATTCCTTCACTGTCCCTGGGGCAACATCCTGGAACTCCCTCCCTAACAGCACTGTGGGTGTACCTACACCTGAAGGACTGCAGCGGTTCAAGAAACCAACTCACCGCCACCTTCTGAAGGGCAACTAGGGATGGGCAATAAATGCTGGGCCTATCCAGCGACGCCAACATCCCGTAAATGTATTTTTTAAAAACGCACACAGATTAGATATGGGTCTTTTATTACATTCCTGTATCATCTTTTATTACATTTCTTTGTGTGTTTTAATATACTCCGGAGTGTAATGTGTGTTACTGAAACCTTGGTTACTGACGAGGTCTTCTGAATCTCGATGAAGAAGACTCAAACTGGCCCAGTAGTAACAACAGGTTTATTGAGTAACTGTAACAATAATTGCGTGAGTTCTATACTTTAACTAGTGATAAGGTTAACAAGATCTAACCACAGTAACTATGCGTAACTACACTAACCATCTGAGCTAATCTGATACACCTGCCCTGGTCACAGTACATCCAAAAGAGAGAGAGATACACAATATGGTTCCTTTTATACCCCTGTTAGTCCAGCCCTCTAGTGATCATCTGGTGCTACTGATTACACATTAACCCCTTATGTGGAGATCTCTACAATGCGGAGGGTGCGAGGTGTCAGCCAGTGATTTTTGGGAGCGGGGGGCTGGGAATTTGAGGGATGGCAGGTGGAACTGATACCAGGAGCTAGGTGGTGTCGCCTTTTTTTTACCTGCTATAAATGTGGCAATCAATAAGGTTGCCCTTCTTCCTTTGGATATCTATATTCTGATGCTCAGAGTCGCCAGGTATCGAATGATACCACCACAAGGTTCAACTGGCTATCGATCAAAGAGCCAAACACCAGTTAGTTAGTTCAAGGTCAAGGGTACTTTATTTACACACACAATTACCATGCAACATAAACACTACTAGTTAAACTACACCTATCAACTATAACAACCTGTACTTAACTTCAGGCACCCGGCTTAGGCCAGAGGAACAGTGGCCGTTGTTCGAGTCTGGGTCTATCGGGTCTGTAGAAGTAACTGCTGCTCAGCTAGGCTCATAAATGACATGAAATGAAAATCGCTGATTGTCACAAGTAGGCTTCAATGAAGTTACTGTGAAAAGCCCCTAGTCTCCACATTCCGGCGCCTGTTCAGGGAGGCTGTTACGGGAATTGAACCGTGCTGCTGGCCTGCCTGGGTCTGATTTCAAAGCCAGCGATTTAGCCCTGTGCTAAACAGCCCCTGGTCGTGTCTGGTAGCGAGCGCTGAACTTGAACTCGCTTCTGGTGGTGCTGCAATTGGAAGTAGACGTTGCCGGAGCGCCAGGTCCAACAGAAATCGATCGCATGGCGGTCTCTCTCTTTATCCTTTGGGAGTTTTGCGCTCTTTTGGGAGGTCCTTCGATTTGGACCCCATTAATTGGGTAGTTCTTGATCGCTGCATTTGATTTGAGCCAATAAAGGGGCGGGTGCCTTGATGGCCGGGCGTGTCCTAAGCGGTCATTGACCCGGTTGTTGATGCTTCCTGGGTACAGGGAGTGGCGCCGAAATGTCTGGGATTGTATCGGTTGCTCAAGTATCAGTCTTTTGTCAGGCGGAGATGGGCCATCAAAATGCTAATCAGTTGGGGGTTTCGATGCTGTCTGGATTCTTCGCTCACAAATATACATTCAGGCTCTGAGCCTGCCTGAACCTTACATTGTCCATTTTTCCCATTATGCTTTGCGACCGTCCATGTTTCTTATTGTAAGTGGCCATCCCAGATGGCTACAGTGGTAACTTACCCTGCAGCTTGGTGGAGGTTGTTGGTCTTACGACATTGTACGATGATCCTCTTGGTCATGCTGCCTGCACTGACGGGACGCTGCCATTGACTCCCGGGCGGTATCGGTGACCCTGTTGCTTGTCCTCTGACACCCTCGGGGGAGCAGGATGTCCTGTCTCGGATTGACGGCGTCAAGAAGCCTGGCCATGTCGGCATCCCAACAGCGAGCAGCAGGTCTGTGCGCTGCCATGCTTGTGTGCTGACTGGGAGTGTGGTGAGGGGGGCGTTTAAAAGCAGCTCCCCCTTATTAGCGACGGGATGCTGAGGCACGGGCCCGGTGAATCAGACGGCGAGACAGCCAGTAATGGCGAGAGGCTCGTGGGGCGCACTTCCGGCGCGAAGCGGCATTAGGTACCGGCCGCGATCTCACCAACGTGGCCATCGAGAAACACTCCACCATTTGCCCCCGATTTTTAAAGAAAATCCAATTAAGGGGTAATTTAGCGTGGCCAATCTACCTATCCTGCGCATCGTTGGGTTGTGGGGGTGAGACCCACGCAGACACGGGGAGAATGTGTAAACTCCACACGGACAGTGACCCGGGGCCGGGATCGAACCCAGTCCGCGGCGGTGTGAGGCAGCAGTGCTAACCACTGCGCCACCTATCGTACCCAAAATGAAACTTAGAAATGTTTCCATTAAATCGTGCCCAACATGACTGCAACAGAAGCATCATATAATGTACATAAAATTGTCCTGTATTCATCACACAAGTGTAAGAGACAGAATGCAATGAAAAGCTCAGTAAAAGTAGGTGAGATGATTCCAACCTGAGTTATTATAAGCTTGTCACTGGCATGCTCGTTTACAGAGTGCAATAAGGTAACAGTCTTGGCTCTCCATGAGTTCTTTTTCTTTGTGACTTTCAAGTTCGCAAGATTTTCTTGTCGAAAGGACTAACATTCATGCAGAATAATGGTGATCTATTCAGCAAATTCCAGTTCTTCAATGCGTGGAGAGATTCAGCTGCCTGAGTGCCCGGCATTGAGGAGTCCCAGAGGGAAATTGATCGTTACCGAGTCCCTGCACATGTGTAAAAAGAAGACACTTCTCATCACATCTTCGCTCCTCTGTTTCTCGAACATTAATTGGGAATTTTCAAGTGGCGTGGTGTCTTTCTCTCTCTCGGGCTTCAGGTTTGGTAGTCATTACCTCCTCGGGAGCGATTCTCCGGGAGAGCCCTCTGGCAGGCCTCCCGATAGCCTGCGTGCCTCGTGAGATTCACCCGTGAGATTCTCCGCAAGATGTCGGAGTCAGAACTCCGCCCAAAATGGGGGGGGGACCGAATGACGCTCAGGGAAGTAGGTCGTAAACATACTTACGACCTACCTGCCCGCTATCCACTGGCCCCCCTCGATTCTCCGGCCTCCCCAGGGAGGCTGCAGCTGGGCGCCGATCAGTGCTGTTCCACACAAACGTGGACCGGGGGAACGGCACCTGGGGGTCTCCCGGGCCATCGAAGACCCCTGGGTGGTTAGGGTAAGTGCAGGGTGGCCCGCTGGCCCTCGCCCTGCAATGTGGGCACGTTGGCACTGCCCAGCTGGTGCCCGGGCGCCAGGGTGGCACTGCCAAGGGTCTGGGAACGAGGGGGGCCATGCCCATGAAATGAGGGTGGAGGGAGTTTTGAAGGGTGGGGGAGTGCAGGGCTGGTAAGTAGGGGCCTCTGGGAGTTTGGGGGGGGGTGATGAGCGGGGATCCTAGAAGGGAGCGGATGCTGTAAGAGGGCTTGGGGGGCCTGAAGAAGGGTGTGACCCCCAGGGACCCCATAGCGGGGTGTCCTCACTTGGGGGGGGTGGTATGTGTGTGGGGGGGTGTCCTTGTGTGTTGGGGGTGACATTGCCCATGGGTGGGGTGGGGAGTGAGGTGGTGGGGGACCCAGAAGCTCACTTGGAGATCGGGACATCCTTTCAAAATGGCGGCCCGATTTCTGAGTTCAATTCCCCAGTGCTAAAGAAATTCCGGTGTGCTGAACCGATGAGAAAGTTCCCAGGGCCCCAGAAAAAGTGACTACGTGTCGGTGGGGAACTCCGTGAAAAACCCACCACAAATTAACTTTGAAATGTTGGGGAGGATCATGTTCTTATGCAGATCCATGGAAACCCGTCGTACTGATTGGGTTTGTTATTGAACACCTGCGCTGGAATAATCAGCAAAAGTCTGGATTTCTCTTGCCCAGTGCAACCTGAGGTGGTGCTGAGCTGTTATGGGTCAGGTCGGTAGTTACAAAGGCAGAGTTCAACTTCCACTGGCATGAAGGCAGCAGAGATTTGCAACCTTCCAGTAATCCTAAATGCCAATATCTGTTGAAGCTGTCACTGCCGCGAAAGGAAATATATGAAGCATTCCCGTTCGGCAGCCAGCTTCACAATCATTTCGTCCAAACGGATATTTTTTCCCCCCTCCCTTCGGTTTGGTTCCTGTGGCTCACGATCTGGACGGGGGGACTTTAATCCACGTCTTCGCTGCACCAAATATTGGCGACGAGGTTCGCCGGGACTTAAGTAAACACGTTGAAATGCAGATCTGAATGGCAACGGTCGTTTGGATTTCTGTCTGGAAGCTTTGCAAGCCTGTGGCCCTCACCCAGCACCTTCTCCCGCAACCCCACAAATTAGGCCATTTAATCAAGGTTGAGTTGCCCAAGAGGGAAATATTTCCTGTTGATCAGTGTAGGGTGTGAACGTTACAGAAACAGGAAGCCAGTGGTTCCATTTCCTGACCGGCGGGACACAGAATTTCACAGGCAGGATAGTTTTGGGACCTGACAATTTGGCCACGATGTCCTCAGGACTGGGGAGGAAAGAAACAGAACCATAGAATGGTCACAGCACAGGAGGAGGCCATTCGGGCCCGCCCATGCCTGTCCTGTGCTGGCCCTCTGCAAGAGCAGCCCAGCTCGTCCCACTCCCTCGCCCTTTTCCCCGCAGCTCTGCAATTGGGTTCTCTTCAGCCAATCATCCAAATGCCCGTTGAAAACTCTAATGAATCAGCCTCCAGCACAGTCTCAGGCTGTGCAGTCAAGATCCGAACCGCGCGCCGCGTAAAAATGCTTCTTCCTCGTGCCGCCCGTTGGTTCTCGTGCCAAACACCTTCAAACGCTGCCCTCTAGTTCTGGAACGTTCCACGAATGTGAACAGTTCCTCCCCACGCATTGTGCCTCGACCAATCAGGATTTGAACACCTCTAGTTTATTTTGTAGCTTTCATGCCCTTCCTAATTTGCGGTGCCCTGAATACTCCAGTTGAGCCTGAACTAGTGGTTTATAAAGATTCATTGTAACTTCCTTCCTTTGGTATTCTATGCCTCTATTTATAAGGCTGAACATCCGGCACACTTTATTGACCACTCCCTCAACCTGTCCTTCCACCTTCAATGATTTGTACACATGTTAGTCCCTCAGTCACTGCAGCTCCTTTAGAATTGTAACTTTTATTTCATATTGCCATTCATGGAGTGATAGAATCCAGGTGGTGCAGAAAGGGGGCCATTCTGCCCACCGAGTCTGTACTGACCCTCTGAAAGAGCGCCCCACCTAGGTCCACTCCCCCGCCCTATCCCCATAGCCCTGTAACCCCATCGAAACCTTTGGACACGAAGGGTCAATTGATCATGGCCAGTCCACCTCACCTGCACATCTTTGGACTGTGGGAGGAAACCGGAGCACCCGGAGGAAACCCACGCACACACGGGGAGGACGTGCAGACTCCGCACAGTCACCCAAGGCCGGGGGTTAGGTAGATTGGCCGTGCTAAATTGCTCTTTAGTGTCCAAACGTTTAAGTGAGGTTACTGAGTTACGGGGATAGGGTGGAGGCGTGGGCTTAAGCAGCGTGCTCTTTCCAAGGGCCGGTGCAGACTCGATGGGCTGAATGGCCTCCTTCTGCACTGTAAATTCTATGATCTGTGACAATGAGATGTTTAGCTTAAAAAGTTATAAATGTAGCTTACAGCCCAATATCTTCCTCAGTGAATGCTAGGCTTCGTTTTTCCAACTGTGGATTTATTCCAGATATCTCTCCACAATTGTGGCCATACAGCAAGAAACAGTAACTACTTGCATTTATATAGCTCCTTTCATGTAGTAAAATGTCCCAAGGTTTTTCATTGAAGTGCTACCAAACAGAATTTTGCCACATAAGGAGACATTAGGCCATATGGCTTGGTCAAAGAGGTAGGTTATATGGAGAGTCTTAAAGGCCGAAAAAGAAGGAGAGAGATGGGAATGTTTAGGGAGGGAATTACATGCTTTAATAATCTTTATCTTTATTGTCACAAGTAGGCTTACATTAACACTGCAATGAAGTTACTGTGAAAATCCCCAAGTCGCCACACTCCGGCGTCTGTTCGGGTACACGGAGAGAGAATTCAGAATGTCCAATTCACCGAACAGCACGTCTTTCGGAACTTGTGGGAGGAAACCGGAGCACCCGGAGGAAACCCACGCAGACACGGGGCAAACGTGCAGACTCCGCGCAGACAGTGACCCAAGCCGGGAATCAAACCTGGGACCCTGGCGCTGTGAAGCAACAGTGCTAACCACTGTGCTACCGTGTTTAAGGGCCGTGGCAGCCACTTGACGGCTGATGCACGATCAATAACCACTAAAATGAGGTTATAGTACAACTGAAGGCTTTAATAAGCTAGATGTTTCCCCCAGCAGCTCAGGTACAGAATGAGGGCTGCTGGGAAGGCACGGGATCTTATACCCCACCTATCAGGGCGGAGCTATTATACTGTCTAGCCAATAGCAAGCATATAGGCACTACCAATGGTACCCCAGCCTCTCGGGTACCGTAATACCTATAATACCACAACGGCTAACCGCTGGGAAGATGAGCATGAGGCCAGAATGGGCAGGGTGGAAAGATTTCAGAGAGTTGTGGGGCTCGGGAAGGTCACCAAGATAAGAACAGGCCAGACCAGGGAGGGACTCGAAAACAGGGACGAGGATCCTAAAATCGAGGAGCTGTCGAACCAGGAACCAGTGGAGGTCCGATGAACTGGTGGGGCAGGCTCAAGGGGCTGAATGGGCCTGCCCCTGTTCCAAATGTTCTCAGCGTCAGGCGCTGTGCTCCAGGTCTTCGTGAGCGCCCCCTTCTGGCCTGTCCCTCACATGTTTCCCCCCCCCCCCCCCCCCCCGCCCTCCTCTCCCACTGGGGCAAGTCCAAATGCCATTGTGGAGGGCAGGGGCAGAGTGGTTGGAGGCAGATCGAACCGGCTGGAGGTTGCAGCACAGGGAACTGCGTTTCTTCAAGGCAAATTAGAAGAACGATAAATCTTCTGGCTCGACAGACAAGCAGCGGACCTCCACACACCTGTCCATTATTCATTTCGAGCTCCGAGTCTTTAAGAGCTCTTTTCTCTGAGTGCTGGCCCTGCGCCATTTCCTTCAGCCAATTCAGAGCTCACAAAACGCATCTACCTGTTCGCTCCCCTTCGGCTTTTAGTCCATTAGCATGTCGGCGTCAGCAAGCTCTTGTTGTTTATTAATGGGTCTTATTAACGTCAGGCTGTCCGTCAAACGTGTGGCGGCTTGTTAGGAAAACTGTTCCTCAGGACGTTCAAAACAGGCTGCACATTTGATGCCAAGCAGCAGGCGAAGGACCCAGGACAGCGCAGGCTCCCAAAAGCAGCGACATCTTTTTGTGTCTCACGGATGAGGCCTGCTGCCTCAGGAGAATGTGGAAGAACGCCTGTCCGCTGCTTGGAAAAAGAGAAGCAGCTCTCCCCGGTGTCCCAGATAATTATCCCTTCACCAGCATCACCAAAAGGCACCGATCATCAGGTCTACATCACATTGCTGTTTGTGGGAGCTTGCTGTGCGCAAATTTGTTTTGTATAACACAACAGCGACTGAGGGTGGGATTTATCACACCGCCCCCCCCCCCCATCCCCTCCCTCCCACCCCAACCCCACCATTCAGTCCCTCCGCCCCCAACTCCACCATCCCCCCCGCCCCCCCCCCCCCCACTTGACGGCATTTTACGGCTGGCGGAGGTGGCTAGGCATTGGCCGGTGTCCACATGGCTTTGCGTGCCCCGCCCATCCTGCCGCCAGAGAACCTGCCGCGGGGGGAGGGGGGGGCCTCACCTTCGGCGGGCCTGGAGAATCCCATCAGCGGGAAATCCCGGCCCACAACGGCTGCGACGCGCTTTGGGGCGTCTCGAGGTTGAGGAAGGCGCGACGGAAGTCTTGTTTCCGTGCCCGAGGTCCGGGAGTCAGGGCCTGCGACAATCCATTCGGCCCATCGTGCCGGTGTCAGCTCTCTGTAAAAGCTGCCCAGTGACTCTCCATGCCATCCCACCCCCACCCCCAACACAGCTCCAGCCCTCTCCCACCCACCCAACACCCTGCTCTTTCCCCACAGCCCAGCAAATCCTCACACCATTCAAGTCTTTAATGGCTGAAATTGATGGGCTTTCCCTTCTTTCCGACTTTAGCAGCTCCTTGCCTCAATTTGGGAGGTAAACAAAAAATGCCCAATAATTGGAAGCCGTTGGTGCTGGGAGTCCCTCACTCTCCTTCCCCACCCCCTCCCCTCCACATCCCTCCCTCCCCACCCCTTCCCCTCCCCTCCACATCCTTCTCCTCCACATCCCTCCCCACTACACCATTCCCATCCACATCCCTCCCTCCCCTCCACATCTGTCCCCCTCCACCCCCTCCCCTCCCCTCCACATCCCTCCCCTCCCCACCCCCTCCCCTCCCCTCCACATCCCTCCCTCCCCACCCCCTCCCTTCCCCTCCACATCCCTCCCGTCCATATCCCTCCTCTCCCCTCCACCTCCCTCCCCTCCCCTGCACATCCTTCCACCCCGCCAGTGGAAAACAGAAAGAACAACGCACTTTGGCAACAGAAACCATTCTTCAGGAAGAGAATCAGCTGAAGAACTGCGACTGCCAGATAATTAAAAAGCATAATGAGAAAGATCACCCAGCAAATAGATTGCTTTTCACCCAGCCGCTCCAATCACTGACAGAGGCAGATGGAAACAATTGGGTTGTCAGGCAAGCATCCATTATCCAAAGTTCTTGCATTTATATAGCACCTTCCAACGCCTCAGAATGTGCCAAAGTGTTTATGTTTATAAACTTAAAGTATCCAATTACTTTTTTTCCCTATTAAGGGACAATTTAGCGTGGCCAATCCACCTACCCTGCATCTTTTGGGATTGTGGGGGCGGGACCCACGCAGACACGGGGAGAACATGCAAACTCCACACGGACAGTGACCCGGGACCGGGATTGAACCGGATCCTCGGCGGCATGAGGCAGCAGTGCTAACCGCTGCACCACCGTGTCGCCCTTCTTCACGGCCAATTAAGCAGTTTAAAATTACAGTCACTATTGTGAAGAAGGAAAATACAGCAGCCAATTTGTGCACAGCAAGATTCCAAAAGGCAACAACGTGATAAATGTCCAGATAATCCATTCTAGTGATGTTAATTGAGGGGTGCAAAATAGCCAGGAGACCAGGGGGAACTCCACTGACCTTGTCGAAAATAAGGGCCAGAGATCCTCCACCCTCGCCCGAGAGGGTGGACAAAGCCTGGGTTTAATGTCACAATGAAGGACGAGGCTGCTAAGACAACGCAGCACGCCCTCAGTACTGGCACCGGTAAGCACGTCCTGAGGTCGGTCTGGAACTCACAAACCTCTGGCTGAACAGAGTGCCGCACTGAGCCACAGCTGGCTCTGTAAAGTGGACCTGGGCGGTGCCAAGTCTGGGGCATTCATCCCTGGCGAGCGTGGACGCCGGGTGAGATGCCTATCCACTCTGAGGGGGTGTGGGGTAACCTGCTGAGCGGGGAAATGGCCAGCTGGGAGCAGGCTGGAGCCCCATCACCACAACGTGAGCCCAGTGACATCCAGTAATTCGACACTTGGAG
The DNA here is from genome assembly GCF_047496885.1 of Scyliorhinus torazame. Classification (NCBI taxonomy): domain Eukaryota; kingdom Metazoa; phylum Chordata; class Chondrichthyes; order Carcharhiniformes; family Scyliorhinidae; genus Scyliorhinus; species Scyliorhinus torazame. Next base: position 384,689,240 of record NC_092708.1, read on the forward strand.
GACACGCCGACCGCTGGTTAGCTTTTTGTTTCCCCGGAGGTTGCTGCGATCATTGGCTGGGAGCGGCGGACCCAGCACTCTGATCTCCTGAGCACATCGGTGTGTTTGAGAAGCTCCTGCTGCCACTCGCAATCTGCGTGTCTCTGTGTCTCTGCACACCCGCTTGTTGCACTTCGTCAGGTTACTGCAAAATAACCAAAATGCATTCCGTGACAGAAAGCATTGCAAAAACAAAATGAATAGAGCACGAATGATTCATTCATTGAGGGACAGATAAGAATGTTTAACTTGTTAATAATAATAATAATCGCTTATTGTCACAAGTAGGCTTCAATGAAGTTACTGTGAAAAGCCCCTTGTTAGATGAGTGTGCTTGTTTTCTCAGCCCCATTTGTCTGTTCTGTTTTCTCCTGGCTGCTAGATTTACTTCCTGGCACTCTCGCCCAGCTTCTCCTGCCCTTCCCGTCCTATCACACCTGTCCTGTATAGCTGTGTCAAATTTCCTTGCTGTCACAGCTGACGTTTTTCTGTTTCTGCTCACCCCCTCTTGGGCTGAGCAATTCCTACACTTTCCCTCTTAATACTGGAGATCGCAACCGGTCACTGCTGCTCATCGTAGCGAATCAACTGATCTTTTTTTCTAATCCCCACTGTCTTCACCTGAAGAAAGAGCTGCGCTCCGAAAACTAGTGATTCGTAACAAACCTGTTGGACTTTAACCCGGTGTTGTAAGACTTCTTACTGTGCCCACCCCAGTCCAACGCCGGCATCGCTACATCATGCCCTCTGTCTTCGACAGCTACTGAGTAGCATCTGCAATGTTGCCCCCTCCTGTCTCTTCCACTGCCATTTCCTCAAAGAGATTGTTTTGTTATGCTTGTGACGTAGCATAAGCTGCTCCCTTGATGTGCACTCTGACAAAGGAAGGTTCAGACTTGGAGATAGCTTTAACACATTTATTACTGTTAACGATTCTCCTCCTTGGATTCGGTGCTACTGTTAATCCTTCTATAGCTACTCAGACTGACGAACCAGTCTGCTACAATCCACGTGGTGGGTGTGATGTTCAATCAACCCTGTGTCTGTACTCACTGAGTGTCTCCACTGGAAAGAGACTGAGCATGTGTGCTGTGTCCTTTTATATGGGTTGGTGTAATGCCCTCCTGTGGTAGTGTCACCTCTGTGTGTATCGTGAATGCCCATTGGCCGTGTCCTATCTTACTGACCTATTGGTTGAATGTCTGTGTGTCATGTCTCTTGTGCTCCCTCTGGTGTCTAGCTAGTCCACGTGTATTTACATTAACCCCTTGTGCATTTACAGTGATACATATCACCACAGAGATAACCAAATTTGGGAATCCCTCCAGGTGCTGTCACACCTGCTGAGTTTTCTATCATTCTCTGTTCTTGTTTCAGATTCCAGCATCTTATTTTAGAATTTGGGCTATGTTACTGTCAAACATCCGTCGATTTGTTGTGTATTTTCTATCTCAGATTGATGCAGGGGCGACACCAGTTCCAAAGCATGTAGGAACTTTATTCACAGACTTTTATAAAAACGCTTTAAAATCTCTACTCCATTATCAACTTACTGGGGGTCACCATGAATCAGAAACTTAACTGGATTTGCCACATAATAATGATCTTTATTATTGTCACAAGTAGGCTTACATTAACACTGCAATGAAGTTACTGTGAAAAGCCCCTCGTCGCCACATTCCGGCGCCTGTTTGGGTACACGGAGGGAGAATTCAGAATGTCCAATTCACCTAACAAGCATGTCTTTCGGGACTAGGGGGGACACCGGAGCACCCGGAAAAAATCCATGCAGGTACAGGGAGAACGTGCAGACTCCACACAGACAGTGACCCATGCCGGGAATCGAAACCTGGACCCCGGCGCTGTGAAGCAACAGTGCTAACCACTGTGCTACAGTACCCCCTACATTGATACTGTAGCTACCAGAGCAGGTCAAAGGCTAGGAATCCTGCAATGAGTAACTGACCTCCTGTCTCCCCAAAGTCTGTCCACCATCTACAAGGCACAAGTCAGGGGTAGGATGGAATACTCTCCACTTGCCTGGATGAGTGCAGCTCCAACAACACTCAAGAAGCTCAACACCATCCAGGACAAAGCAGCCCGCTTGATTGGCACCCCTTCCACAAACATTCACTCCCCCTGGACACATTTATTGTCCAAACTGAATGACCTTTCGTAAGGTGGTGGTGAGAAGCCTTCTTGAACCGCTGCAGTCCATGTGTTGTAGGTACATTCACAGTGCTGTTAGGGAGGGAGTTCCAGGATGTTGCCCCAGCGACAGTGAAGGAACGGCGATGTATTCCCAAGTCAGGATGGTGAGTGACTTGGAGGGGAACCTCCAGGTGGTGGGGTTCCCAGGTATCTGCTGCTCTTGTCCTTCCACATGGTATTGGTCGTGGGTTTGGAAGGTGTTGTCTAAGGAACCTTGGGGAGTTACTGCAGTGCATCTTGTAGATGGTGCACACGGCTGACACTGTTTGTCGGTGGTGGAGGGAGTGAATGTTTAAGGTCAATAATGGGGTGAAAATTGGTGCTAAAGGCCCAGGATAGGGAACTGGGAAAATGGGGGCAGCAATGCTGTAACAGATTGCCATCTAGTGGCCTTTGTTGGAAGTATCAACGTGTGGTCTTTGGTTGGGGACAGGATCAGGTCGCTCTGTGATGCCCCATCCCCCCACTTACGTTTGCCTGTTGGAACCCGCATGTGGTGATTGGCCACCGGGAAGCATTGCCCGTGGAAGGAAAGGGCAGATTTTCCTCTTTGTTGTCTGAATATGAGGCATCTACTTGAAGCAATGCAGAGAGTGGCATCGCTCAGTCACAGTGGAGAATGTAAGGGAAGGTGGACAGTCTTTGCGACAGACACTTGATTCCCCCAGTTCAGTTATTCGCCCTCGGCACTGGGCCCAGATCACACTTTATGTCAGGTACCATACCCACGCCCTGCCACCCCCACATTGCAACACAATGAAATAAAGAAAATTGCATTCATATAGCACCATCTCAGGATGGCCCCAAAATCGTCCGCAGCCCATCCAGAGCAGTGGCCGCTCGAGTGGGAAATGCATAGGCGCACGGCGAGCTCCCACTAACAACAGAGAGACAATGATCAGATTAATTTACTGTTAGTGATGTTGCTTTAGGGCCTGAGTAGGATTAGCGCACAGGCTGCGAGAGCTTGGCGTATGTGGCAGGATATGAAGATGTAAAATGAAATGCTTCTCTTTAACTGCCAGTTTTAGAGAATTAAAAACCTGGTTATTTATTTAGGTGGAGCTGAGGCGTGATTAAAATTGATACGGTTTCAATTTGATGCTGAAATGAATGAACAGCTGTTTGTGTGGGTGTCTTTCCAGTGACAGGAATTGTGTTGTGCACGTTTCTGTGCCCTGGTCAAAGAGTAACAGGATTGCAGCAAAAATATGTGACTAAAGTCTCGCCTGAATAAACGTTCAAATCATAGAATCTCTACAGTGTAGAAGGAGGCGATTCGGCCTATCGAGTCTGCACCGGCCCTTGGAAAGAGCACCGTAGTTAAGCCCACGCCTCCATCCGACCCCCATAACCCCACCTAACCTATTGGACACTAAGGGGCGATTTAGCGTGGCCAATCCACCTAACCTGCACCCTCACCTCAACCCACCCCCTGCAGTGTCTCTGTAACCTCGTCAAACCTACGGCTCAATGTTAACATGGTTAATTTACCCAACTAGCACACATTTGGACTGTGGAAGGAAACTGGAGCACCCGGATGAAACCCTCGCAGACACAGGGAGAAAGTGCAAACTCCACCCAGTCACCCGAGGCTGGAATTGAACCCGGGTCCCTGGGGCTGTGAGGCAGCAGTGCTAACCACTGTGCCACCGTGCCGCCCAAATGGGTGTGCTTTTTTCCAGATCCCACTGGCGTCTTCGGCCAAGGAATAACATATGAGCACGAGAGATCTCTCGGGAGTGTAGCTGTTACTGTGGTCCAGATCTTCCAGTGTCCGGCTCGTTGGAACGGACATAAACCCCAGGCGGTGTGCTGCAGAATCCCTCGGTAGTCCCGACTTACTGACTCCGCGGGAATTCCCCAGGAGGTTTGAACTTGCGATACGCAAACCTGCGGCTCCCCAGGAAACTCCGAAAAACTCTCCAACACTGAGTTGGAAGACACAACAACCTTGACCTCGCCACAATTGAAGGAGAAATAGAGGCTAAAAAACAGAAGAGGATGAAGAAAACTCAGGCGGGCGGAGATCATAGAATTTACAGTGCAGAAGGAGGCCATTCGGCCCATCGGGTCTGCATCGGCTCTTGGAAAGAGCACCCTACCCAAGGTTCTCACCTCCACCCTACCCCATAACCCAGTAACCCCACCCAACACTAAGGGCAATTTTGGACACTTAGGGCAATTTTTATCATGGCCAATCCACCTAACCCGCACATGTTTGGACTGTGGGAGGAAACCGGAGCACCCGGAGGAAACCCACGCACACACGGGGAGGATGTGCAGACTCCGCACAGACAGTGACCCAAGCCGGAATCGAACCTGGGACCCTGGAGCTGTGAAGCAATTGTGCTAACCACCATGCTATCGTGCTGCCGTATCATTGAGGACTGAAACGAGGGAGGCTTAAAGAAAGCAGATAGCAAGGAAGAAGCAGGGCGACGCCAACTGCCCCAACAAGTCAATGGTGAGAACTAATGACCAAGAGAGCCCTGTCCCCTTGAAGAAACCTTGATGAGGTTTATAAACCAGCTGTCAATCTATACTGCTTCACATTCAGAGAAAGCAGGAACTCAGGAGACAGTATTTGATGGCCCAGTCGCAGCGGGAGCGGGGCGTAGAATACGGTGAGCAGTTCAAAACCCCGGCGGGACAATAAATCCTGACTATAGAATTCCGCTCGTGATTTTCCTCCCATTGATTTGAAAGTGTTTGCCACTTGATTTGTGAGATGTTGGGGTCGGCCAAATCCCATGGAATTGCACAGGAGAGGGAGAGAGGAGGTTAGGGGTGGGATTTTCCCGCCACCCCGTCGCGTGTTTTTCACGGCGAAGGCAGCCTGCCGGCAGGACCTTCAGGTCCCGCCGTTGTCAGCGGGAGTTCCCGTTGCGTGCACCCCTCATCGCTGGGAAACCCGGAAGGTGGGGGGGGGGGGGGCGCCATCAGTGGGACTGGAAAATCCCGTCGGTGTGAAGGGCCGTTGAATTCCGTTGGTTTCCTCCGGATGCTCCGGTTTCCTCCCACAAGTCCCGAAAGACGTGCTTGTTAGGTGAATTGGACATTCTGAATTCTCCCTCCGTGTACCCGAACAGGCGCCGGAATGTGGCGACTAGGGGATTTTCACAGTAACTTCATTGCAGTGTTGATGTAAGCTTACTTGTGACAAGAATAAAGATTCTTACTATCTCGCTCTCAGCTCTACTAAGTTTAACATCTGAAATGGAAAAAGCGAGCGATGTTTGTCCCCTACCCTAATGCATTGTGCTGTCTTATTTACTGATCTCTGCTTTGTTCATTTCAGTGAGGAGAGCACAGACAAGCTCCACCAAAGAGGGTCTCTGTGTGCATGTGTGTGTGGATGTGCGTGTTTCTCTTATCGTAACTGCCGCTTAGGCTCATGCATCTCAACCATTCGAGATAAATAATCTTGCAGCACACGAGCTCAATACAATTACTTCCATCATACACCAAAATCATACCTCAGTCATTTCCCGGAGCTTTTGGATCAAAGCCAGTGGCACACAAAGTGGGGAGATAAATCTTGCTTTTCTTTTGCCTACACGATTTTGTCCTGAGATATTAAAACAAACAGCTCGAGAATGAATTGGCAAGGTGCATTGGAGATCCCTTTCTTTATATATCCCATCAGGCAAGGCTGGAGACGTTTACTCCAAAAACCTCGCTATTCTGATCACTCTGCCTCCTCCCGCCTTTGGCCTGAATGTCTTTTGAATGTCATCCGAAAAGGATTGTCTGTTCTCTTGAGGAAAATGTTCTTTTTTTATATATATATATATCATACATAGTCACAAATTTTCCTTTGCACTGCAGAATGCGGCAATTGTCTTTTGTCGGGTGCTGAATGTCACGAAGTAAACAGGAAAACAGTGCTCGCGATTTTATTCCGCCTTTCACAAGCTCAGGATGTCCCACAGCGCTCTCCAACCAATTCAATTATTTTATTGAAGTGCGATCACGGTTGCAATGTAGGAACCGTGGCAACCAATTTGCACCTAGGAAGCTCATTAAGAGATAAACTTTATTTTGTATTTTTAGCAAATGAAAACATTGAAGTGCGGGGTCAGGCAGTGTCTGTGGAGCGAGTTAACATTTCGAGTCCACTTCTACCGTATTTTCAGATCTCCAGCGCCCGCATCATTTTTCTTTTGTTCGTCTGGTTTTCGGTGTTGGCTGAGGGATCAATATTGGCCAGGACGCCTGGGAGAACTCCCTTCTCTTCTTTGAAGTAACACCACGGGATCGTTTTCACCCCGAGGACACAGTGTCTGACAGCACCCTACAGTGGTGTTTGGGGGAGCTCCTGCATCCTCATGGGGAGGGCTGAGGGTTAGGTGGCCTGTACACACAAAGGATGCGACAGGTCTGGGGGCAGCAGTGGGCAGCAACGCTGGGTTTGCAACACGGTCAGGTGTAGACAGGGTAAGCTCTGCGCCACGCCCTCTGCCAGGTTGGTGCTGCGTTCCCTAAAGGTTGCAGGAGGAGGTCCGGTGGTGCAACTAATGTCACCAGTATCTCTGTATGCATGCCCCATCAGCATTCTCCTTAAGGCCCACCCCATCGAGGTCCTTACCCGAGTGCCATTTCACCGTCAGTGAGCTAGCACGCGAACCCGTCTTTCACCCCTGATCCGGCTGCAGCCCACGCATGCCCATGACTCAACGTTTGCTGATTCTAACTCTGCGCCAACCTCCTGATTACCTGCGGTGCCAGAGTCTGAGCTGATGGCTGTGAGTGTCGGAGCGAGGAGGGGGAATCTCCACCTGACCTGTGCTATTGTTCTCTTTCCTCCTGCTGGATCTTCAGCTCTGAGGGATCGAAATGCATGAATTCACACGAGCAAGTTAGTGAGAGGGGAGCAGGTGAGGGGTGGGGTGCAAAATAAATAACCCATGATCATACCCTCTGCAGTTTGCTCGTCAAGCCAGGCAGCAGGATGAGGAGGTGCTGGGCTTTGAGAAGGGGTACAAGGCATATTCAATGTTCTCATGGGCTCTGCCACAGTAGTGCAGGAGAGAGAAGATTGAATTTTCTCTTTTTCCCTAGAACCAGTTATTTCCAGTAGTGAATCCGGTTTTAAACTTTAATTGGTTACAGTAAAAATATTTTAGGTAGGAAATCCATCAAGTATTAAAGCAGCATGTACCTTAATCCTAGGATGAACGAGAGAAGCCTAACTTAGCCAAGTAAATCTAATTGTCTTCCAGTTTTCACCTCAACATTTAGTAGTTTTTGAGAAACATGATTAATTTCTTAGCGATCGGTGTGGTCTCTTAATTCTAATTAGATTCTTCCAATTTCAGGAATATAGGAACATAGACGTAGGCCATTTGGCCCCTCAAACCTACTACACCACTCATTTAGATCATGGCTGATCTAGCTCAGCGCTATTTTATCGCACTACCCCCAAATCCCTTATTAAAAATAAATACATTGTTTGAAATCCGTTTTTAATTTGAACAAAAGCTTGACAGTTAACTGTTCCTTGCTGCATTATCCATGGCAATGCCCCCACCAATCAAAGTCCACTTGCCAACCAATCAGCACTCTCTTCAGATGCAGTACAAATTGCTCCTTTTACTGTTGGCAATCTTGTGATCTGTCTCGATGAGGGCAAAGTGAAAAGACTTTGACAGCATATCTCATTTTCTTTCATATATGCTCAAGTCCTGTACTGCCAAACAACTATAAATATAATTCCATTGATTTCTGTCATGAACATACTCAGTGACTGAGCCTCCACAGCCTTCTGGGGTAGAGAGTTCCAAAAGTGCCACCCTCTGTGTAAAGAAATTCCTCCTCATCTTGCTCCTTAAATGACCGATTCCTTGACCCCGGCTTCTAGATCCTCAGCAAGGGGAAACATCCCTTCTACATCTACCCTGTCCAGCCTGTAAGAATTTTGTATATCTCACTGAGGACAGCTCTGATTTTTCTAAATTCTAGAGAATGCAGGCCCAATCTCCTCAATCCCTCCAGTCCCAGGGATTAGACCGGGGAACCTCTGCGACACACTCCCTGCATGACAAGCGTATCCTTCCTTAAGTAAGGTGACCAAAACTGCACACAACACTCCAGGTGTGGCCTCACTGAGGATCTAAATCACTGTAGCAATGCTTCATTCCTGCACTCAAGTCCTCTTGCAATAAAGACCAACAGGCCATTTGCCTTTCTAATTAACTGTGCACCTGCAGATTTGAGAAGAAGGCACCCATGTCCCTTTGGGACATCAACACTTCCCATTTAAAAAATACTCTGTGTTTCAATTTTTCCTGTTCAAGTGGATAACTTCATATTTTTCCAAATTATAATCCATCTGCCATGTTCCTGCCCATTCGCTTAGTCTGTAGAAATCCCCTTCAAGCCTCTTAGCATCCTCCTCACAAACTCGCGCTCCCATGAAGTTTTGGCTCACCAGCTACATTGGATATACTACATTGGGTCCTCACATCCAAATCATTGATATAGCTTGTGAGTAGCTGGGGCCCAGGCACTCATCCTTGCAGTACCCCACAAGTCACAGCCCGTCAACCTGAAAATGACCCATTTATTCCTACTCTCCGTTTTGTGTCCATTAACCAATCCTCACACCATGTCAGTATATACCCCAAATCCTATGTGCTCTAATTTTGCTTACTCGCCTTTTGTTTGGAACCTTATGAAAAACCTTCTGAAAATCCAAATATACCACATCTACTGGTTCCCCCTTTATCCAATCAGCTTGTTACCTCCTCAAGAACCTCCAACAGGATTGTCAAGCATTGATTTCCCTTTCATAAATCCATGGTGACTCTGCCCAATCCCACCATTGGCCGAAAACCTCCGTCACCGCTGGTGGCTGGGATTCTCTGGGCCCGCTGACAGTGAATGAAGTTGTGTCTGGAACGCCATATTCTCCCCTCTCACTTGCAGCTGGGCGGCAGCAGGCGAAATCGGAGAATCCCGCCCAGTATTCTCTAAGTAGCCAAAATACCACACCCCCTGTAATAAACGCGAGCATTTTCCCGGTTGCGGACGTCAGGCTAGCAGGTCTGTAGTTGTTTGATTTTCACTCCCTCCTTTCTAAATGGTGTCATTACATTTGCCACCTTCCAATATGTAGGAACCATTCCGGAGTCCGTATAATTTTGGAAGATGACCACCAAAGATGATCTCCAGCCAGCTCGTTCAACACTCTGGAATGTCGGTCAGCAGGTTGAGGGGATTTATCAATTTTAGTCTCATTCATGTTTTTCAGAAATACATTTCCACCAACACTAATTTCCTTCAAGTCCTCATTCTCGTCAGACCCTTGGTTCTCTAATACTTTGGGGATTTTTTCTTTCTCTGTGAAGACAGACACACTGGCCAGGATTCTATGGGTTTGCACTCTAGAAGCAGGATTCGCGATCGGCTGCAGAGTAACCCGTCTCTGTGCCCGCCCTGCCGACCAGAGCTGGTTTTCCCGATGTCCCCATAGAGCTTCCTGCACTGACCTGGCGGGACCATGCAAATAACATATTAGAGCTATTTTACATCTCGTTGAGGGGCAGGATGCCTGATTCACTTGACAGCTGGGATTCTCCAGCCCCCCCCCCCCCCCCTCCCCTCACCAACCCAGCCGAGAGTCACTGGCATGAATTGGTGCAAGTATTGAGGATCATTCACCTGGTGACTTGCAGTCCGAGGGGTGGCAAGGTGGTAAGCACCCTCCCAACAATTGCTGCCAGGTTGTCAAAGGGGTCCCCCATGGGAGGTGGGAGTCAGGGGGGCTTGCTCTAGGCTGAAGGGGTTCAGATCGGGGGTCCTTCCTGCGATGGGGCTCGTTTAGCTGCTCTCCCTATCTGCCGCCTTTAACCCCTTTAAACAGTCACTCATTGTCTCAGAAATACACATACCTCATAATAAAGTGTAAGTGTTCTCATCTGTACCCCTATACTCTTTAAAAAAGTCTGTCAGTATGCCAAGTTTAAAGTCTGTCAGATTAAGGTGAAAGCAATCCCTTTAAAATGTTGGAAACCTGTGAAGTGGTTTTCACACATTCAGTTTCATTGACCTTTAAAGTATTGAAGTCTGTGTGTATGCCTAGAAAGCATTGTTTACATTCAATTTTGTGCCCCATTCCCTGCTAAGATATTTCTCATTGACAGGTTGAGGCGGGTTCAAAGGGGAGATTCAAATTGTTTATTTATATACCTCCGCAGGGATCCATTAACTCAGGGGAGCAGGTATTTTCCGAACAGTTTTTTTATGAGGCTGCCTCTTTGCTCTCAAGTGCTTCCTAGAAGGAGGAGGGGCAGCCCCTTTACAATGAGGTTGTTAATTAGCCCTTTCTCATTACACAATACAGGATCTAAAATAGCCCATTCTCAGGTTGATTCTTCAACATACCATTTAAGCAAACCTTCTCGTGGGAAGAATAAGCAAACTATCTTATATACATTCCAGGAATTTATCCTCCACCGTTTTACTGCTAATTAGGTTTACCTGGTCCATAAGTAGATTGAAGTAGCCCATAATTAATGCAAATTGTTACATGCACCTCTAATTTCCTTATTTAAACCATGTCCCACATTTCTACTCCTGTTTGGTGGCCGATAATAACTCCCACCGATGCTGTTTCTTAACCCCACTGAAACTGATTGTACATCTCGATCTTCCGATCTAAGATCCTCTCTCACTATCATACTGATCTTATCCTTTATTAACGGCGCTACCCCACCTCCTTTTCCATTTTGCCTCTCCTTCCAAAATGTTGAAGACCCTTGAATATTCAGTTCCCGGCCTTGTTCACCCTGCAGCCAGAGGGGAGGTGATAGTGTAATGGTATTGCCACTGGACGCTCGGAGGACCCGGGTTCAAATCCCACCGCGACCTCTGGTGAAACTTGCATTCAGTAACCATAGTTGCTTGTCTGATTCTCTGATGACCTGTGGGAAGGAAATCTGCCATCCTCACCTGACCTGGTCCACATGTGACTCCAGATCCACAGCAATGTGGTTGATTCTTAATTGCCCTCTGAAATGGCCTAAGAGGCCACTCAGTTCAAGGTCAATTAGGGATGGGCAACAAATACTGATCCAGCCGGCGACGTCCCGTGAACAACTTTTTAAAAAATGTCTTCACAATGGCAATTAGGCCACGGCCAGTTTGTGCTATCAATTCATATCTTGCTGTGAGTGCTGTATGCATTCAGATAGAGCGCCTTTCTAATCTCTCTTTTTATTATTTAGCCTCATCTATCGGCATGCTGTTACGTTTGCACTCTCCGCCCATTCCTTCCACACTGCTTACCATATCCCCTAATGCTAGCTTGCTCTCTTCAACTCTTTTCTCTCCTTCATTTATCACCCCTTCCCTCGCATTTTGTTTTATGATCCAAATTTGGTTTTGATCGCTGTTAATTTCTACTGAAATTATTCCAATAAGATTCCAAAAAGATTTATTTAACTCAATTTTTAGTAAGTTAGGGGCCCCTTCGAATGCAGGGAGGCCAGGCTTGCGAGGACTGTGGTAGTTATTTTTAAAATTTTAGTCATGGACCTGTTCAAAAAAAAAACCTGGTTTATTATCTTCTTATCAATTCCCACTTAATCCCATTATTAGCAAAGAACACGTGCTTGTGTGTTGGTTTTTTTGTGTGTGTGTGTGTGTGTGTCTCGTCTTATCGGTGAATCCCCGTTGCTGTTGAGCTATCAAACCTTAACCTGTCAGGATGTGTCGCTGGACCTTCATCAACCATTTATGACCTTTTCAAAAAAGGTGAACCGTTTTCAATTCGTTCAGCTTTTCAGATTTGAGGAGAAGCTGCTTCTCCCAAAGGGGTTGTGAATCTGTTGGAATTCTGCCACCTCAGAGTGTGGTGGATGCAGGGAGAGGGAGTAAATTTAAGGAGGACTTAGACAGATTTGTAATGGGTGGAAGGGCTATGGAGAACGGGCAGGACGGTGGAGTTGAGGCCAGGATGGGATCAGCCACGATCACATTGAGGGTGTTAGGCTCGGGAGGCTAAATTGCCGACTCCCACTCCGAGGTCATGTGTTCTCGGGAGGAGATGCTCTAGCTGATTTCGCAATCCAGCTCTTGGTCTGTAGCATTGTAGGTGGCAGATGAGGAACATATCAGCCATGATAGCATGGCGGAGCAGACTCGATGGGCCGAATGGCCTAATTCTGCTCCTTTATCTTCTGAACTTATAAACCCCTCCATTATGGCCATATTCCTTACATGGATTGTTTCCTGTTTTGCTTTTCCTGATACTTACAACTGATGGCACCAGGAGAGCTGGCATCGGAGCCAAGCTGACACTTAAGTTAAACAACCATTAGTGGCCCTTGTTCCCAGCTGAACGCTTGGCCAAGCTATCTCGGCTGAATTTTAAGTTTTGTGCAGGAATTTCTGGAATATTATTTTTTGTTGGAAATGCTGGAAAGTAGACAGCAGTGCGTTAGGAAAGGCAGTAAAAGTATCAAGGGGATCGAGTGGCGCCTTAAACCATGTGGAAAAGAGGCAAACATTTATCAATGTCATTTGAACCAGCACATGAGTTATGTCCTTGAGAGCTGCTCTATATTTATTGTACAGGTGCGCTTTGTGATTCAGACACGCTCGTTTTTTGGCAAGTTTAGTTTGCTGGCACTGATAATCGGCTGGACAGAAATGATAGCTCATAATTTGAATTTGGGTTTTGTATTATAGGAGAAGATGAGTCCTTGTGTATAAATGTACATGAGTAGCCTCATCAGTGATGAGTTCCTCTGCCTCTCAAAGGGGCAGTACCCATGACTTGGTAGCAGCACTCTCCCTCTCAGGCAGGCAATCGAAGGTCCAAGGCCTACTTCAGAGATGTGAGTGCTTAATCTAGGTGAGAGGGGCTGAATGTCCCACTCCTGTCCCTATCAGCTTCAGCCATCATGACCTATTTGCTCGTACATTTAAGACGGAGGTCAATAGTTTGACTTCTGCCAGGGCGATTCTGCTCCTGACCTCATTACAGTCTTGGTCCAAACCTGGACTAAAGAGCTGACCTCAAGAGATGAGGGGAGAGTGACTGCCCTTGACATTAAAGTGTGTTTTGACTGAGTATGGCATCAAGGACCCCTAGCAAAACAGGAGTCAACGGGAATCTGGGGGGGTACTCTCCACTGGTTGGAGTCATACCTGGCACAAAAGGAGGTTGTGGTTATTTTAGGTCAGTTATCTCAGTCACTGTAGGAGCTCCTCAGGGTAGTTCCCTCGGCCTAACCTGGATTACAAAGCTAGTCTCAGTAATGGTGGCCATTTTCACTCCAAAATGGCCACGCTCTCATCTTTAAGATTTAAACCACTTGTTCTGGATGCCCCTATCAGAGACAATCTTTTATCGAACCCCTTTACTATTTTAAAGTTCTCCATTTGATCACCTCTCAGGCTTCAAACTCGACAGGAATAGAAACGAAGGGCAGAATTTTCTGGCCCCCGTCTTGGTGGGGGCGGGGCTGTAAAATGCGGCGAGCTGTTCCAAAGTCCATTGGCTTTGGTGGGTCTGGAAAATGCAGCCAGCGGGAGGGGGCCATAAAATGCAGCCCGAGGTTCATGTAACCTATCCCCTCTAAACCCTGGGACAATTCTGATGAACCTGCACTGCGACTCTTCCAAACTCAGACCTTTCCTGAGGTTCAGAGGTCAAAGCTGAATGCCACGGTCTGCATGGAGTCTGACCAGAGCTCCATACAATCTAGTTACAAGGCTCTAGGTTGAGGCCCCACTCCAGGGCTTGGGCACCAAAATCAAGGTCGATCCTCCGGTGCAGTGCCGATGGAGCTCTGCACTGTTGGCGGTGCTGTCTTCTCTGATGGCCCCACTTGGGTGGCTCCCTGCTTGGGTGGATGTAAATATCTCGTGGCACCATTTTGAAGGAGACATGGGGCGTCGTCCCCGGTGGCCTGGGCAATATTTATCACTCAATCAGCTTCACAAAAAAGTTCTAAATTACCTGGCCATTATCAGGTTGCTCTTTGTGGGAGCTTGCTGTTCACAAATGATCTGCTTTGTTTCCTACATTGCACTTTGAAAAGCACTTCATTGGCTGAGATCCTCTTTGTATTGTCTGATGGTCATGCAATTTTTTTCCTTCGTTAACTGAAGCATAATTTTCTCACTCTCACACTGCAATCACCAAGAGATAAAGGTCAACATTCCATTTGTCATTTTTGATGACCTTTGGCATCCGTCTACGAGCTTTGTGATTTGTGTACATGAACACCTAAATCATTTTGCTCCTGTGCGGTTTACTGTCTCCCATTGTTAACAAAATACTGACTGGCCTCCCTCCGATCCAGCGTGGATGGCTTTTCATTTTTCCACATTGCAAACATGGAAAATGGGAGCAGGAGGAGGCCATTCGGCCCTTCGAGCCCGCTCCGCCATTCATCATGATCCTGGCTGATCAACTCAATGGCCTAATCCCGCCTTCTCCTCTCCCCCCATATCCTATAACTCATTGAAATCCACGTGTCATAATTGCACCCTCTCCCCCTCTTAACTTCCTGCTCTGATCCGCAAAATGCATTGCACCTTGAAACCCCGGTGTCATTGTGAGTGCGAATGTGCAGCTCTCTATCGCAGAATATATACAGTGCACCAACAGGCCATTCAGCCCATGTCCGCGTTGGCGTTTACCCTCTGCACCTGCCTCCTCGCATCCTTTCTCATCCAACCCTGCTATATCCCTTCCCCCCTCGTTTTTATCCATCACCCCCTTAAATGTATCTATTCTGTTCGACTCCACCACTCCTGGTGGTAGCGAGTTCCGCAAGCTCGCCACTCTCTGGGCAAAAAAGCTTCCCCTGAATTGAGTTTATTGGTGGTGAGCTAGGCCACAATTTTACACTCTCCCACCGGCGGGTTTTTAGGTGGGTGGGCAGCGTAATATTGAAGGGATGGGATTGCGTCAGGATTTTACATTGGGGCAGGCAAGGCCGTGGATGGGAAACGCAGCCTTGCCCCAATTACTGGCCATGTAAGGGCTGTTTCCCCCCCGCCAACCTCAATTGTTGGGAGTATTGAACTTCCATGGGGGAGCCCAGAGCTCGAGGAGTGGGGTGGGGGGTGAGCGGGGGTCGCCTCCATCAGAAGCCCTTTGATGTCCAGTGGCCTCCCGCTTCAAAATGCGTCTGGGCAGAGGGATCTGGATGTCTTTGTTCATGAATCGCAGAAAGTCGGTATGCAGATATAAAATGCAATTGAAAAGGCAAATGGAATGTTTGCATTTATCGCAAAAGGACTGGAGTATAAAAATAGAGAAGTGTTGTTGCAATTGTATAGGGCGTTAGTGAGACCACATCTGGAATATTATGTGCAGTTTTGGTCTCCTTAGTTGAGGAAGGATGTGGTGGCATTGGAGGCAGTTCAGAGGAGGTTCACGAGATTGATTCCGGGGATGAAAGGGTTGATGTATAATTCATAGAATTTGCAGTGCAGAAGGAGTCCATTCAGCCCATCGAGTCTGCACCGGCTCTTGGAAAGAGCACCCTATCCAACCGCACACCTCCACCCTCTCCCCATAACCCAGTAATCCCACCCAACACTCAGGGCAATTTTGGACACTAAGGGCAATTTAGCATGGCCAATCCACCTAACCTGCACATCTTTGGACTGTGGGAGGAAACCGGAGCACCTGGAGGAAACTCACTCACACACGAGGAGAACGTGCAGACTCCACACAGACAGTGACTCAAGCCGGGAATCGAACCTGGGACCCTGGAGCTGTGAAGCAATTGTCCTAATGACTATGCTACCGTGCTGCCCATAAAATGAAATGAAAATCGCTTATTGTCACAAGTAGGCTTCAAATGAAGTTACTGTGAAAAGCCCCTAGTCGCCACATTCCGGTGCCTGTTCGGGGAGGCTGGTACGGGAATTGAACTGTGCTGCTGGCCTGCCTTGGTCTGCTTTAAAAGCCAGCGATTTAGCCCTGTGCTAAACCAAACTATAAGGAGAGATTAAACAGTTTGGGCTTATACTACTGGGGTTTAGAAGGATGAGAGGGGATCTGATCAAGGTATATAAATACCAAAAGGGATTAATAAAGTAAACATAGACCAAATGTTCCCCGTTGTGGGGTGTGGTAGTATGTATTGGGGGTCATGTGGGACTGGAAGCCCTAATGTCATTGGCTGACAGATCCCGGGTCCTGGTTGGCCGTTGACCTCATACTCCGCCCTGAAGGCGAAGTATAAGAAGCCGGTGCCTTCCCCCGCATGCCAGTTTACTATCGGGCTGCTGGGGAACAGACACGCTTAATAAAGCCTCATCGACTTCACTCTATTTGTCTCATGGAGTCTTTGTGCGCCACATGGGGAAATCTAGAATGAGAGGTCACAGATATTGGTTGAGAGGCAGTATATTTAGAACGTCTCGCAGAGGGTGGTGAATCTGTGGAACTGGCCCTTTCTGATGGCGGTAAGGGAGACCCTGCCATCTGAAAAATTCAACGTCTAACATTGACTGGCGTTAGTTCTTCTGGTGTTTGTTTGGACAGACTCAGTGAACGCCGTGAAGTGAAGGCATCGTATGCCTTCATCCCAATCACACAGGAACCCATGGCGTCAAGGGGAAATCACACTTAACAGTGAGGAGGATATGGTCAGATTCGACCTCACTAAGTCAAAGGACAAATGGTACATAAAGAATGTGGTAGTGGAACCGACTGCAGCCCTGGGGCGCTAACTCCAGGGACGGTAAACACCTTCACTGAACATGATTAGGAGAATAGAAGGAAGCTGTTATCAGTAAGGTGGCAGTGTTTCTTGATGCAGACTAAAGGCTGACTATGAGGTAACGGTACTGTAATTACATATGCCCACATCCTGTAAATACAATTTTTTTTCCCTTACTGAATGAAGACAGAAGACAATTCAATTGAAAGGATAAATTGTCCTAATCTGATTCCTTCACATCTTATTGATTTTTTTTTTTGGAAGTAAAGGTTACCCAGCAGCCACACACTGTGAAAATTGAATTTTGAACAGAGGCTGTTTGCAATCCATCGCACGGTCTCCGAGCTTCGTGTCGAGATGCATCTTTGTAACATTGCTCCCCAACTCGATTTCCTTTATCGCTTTCAATAAAGCACGTGCCAGTGGAGAGAGCAAGAGCTCCCATACAACAAGGACATGAGCGTTAGCTCGAGGCGTCCCCACTCGTTCCCCTAGTGCTGTGTTGGTGAGCAGAAATGACATCGACACGTAACAACACACAGCAGGAAAAGTCTACCTTCGATCCATGCTTTTGATGTCTTGGATGCTATCATCCCTCGAATGGGAGCTGGGAGAATGATGACAAATCGACATTAGACCTTCAGTGGTTCGCACTGTTGCTCCAGAGCGCCAGGGACCCAGAATCAATTGCCGGCTTGGGTCACTGACTGTGTGGAGTCTGCATGTTCTCCCCGTGTCTGCGTGGGTTTCCTCCGGGTGCTCCGGTTTCCTCCCACAAGTCCCGAAAGACAGGCTTGCTAGGTAATTTGGACATTCTGAATTCTCCCTCTGTGTACCCGAACAGGTGCCAGAATGTGACGACTAGGGGATTTTCACAGTAACCTCATTGCAGTGTTAATGTAAGCCTACTTGTAATGAAGATTGTAAAAAAAAGAATGAGCTGATCACAGCTGGACTGCTTAACGTTAGACACTGTTCTCTCACCTCATTGTCCTTGATCTCCCTGCTGGAAAAACGTGTGCGTCTAAGAGATCAGGAGAGGATCGATAGAAACACACGCCACCATTATTTCGCTGACCAAAAACTGAACTTCTTTTTCTGAGTTATTGCTGAAAAATCAGCCAAGTTATCTCGGCTTTCCGTCTTGTACTCATCAGTACGGCTCGCAAGGAATTGCCGACAGGAACAGAACAACAATTTATACTGCACGAGAAGAGTGTGCTTACTGGTTGGCAAGTGGACTCCGATTGGTGGAGGTGTCGCCATGGAGAATGCCACATGGGACAGTCAGCTGCCCAGCTTTGAGGTCTCTCTTTTTTTTCCAGCAATACTCAATTCTGTACTCCTGTACCGCCATTTTCATTTACTCTTTCATGGAGTGGGGGCGTCACTGGCAAGCAACTGTTGCCCGTCCTTAATAGCCCTTGAATGGGGTAGCGTGCTTTTCAGAGGGAAGTTAAGAGGCAACCACATTTCTTTGACCTGGAGTTGCGTGTCGGCCTGGAGTCACATGTCGGCCAGATCGGGTAAGGAAGGCAGATTTCCTTCCCTAAAGGGAGGGAGAGCAGTGAATCAGATGGGTTTTTACAACAATCACTGACAGTTTCGTGATCACCATTGCTGAGACTAGATTTATACTCTAGATTTATTAATTGAATTTAAATTCCAGCAGCTTGGGATTTGAACCCATGTCCAACTTGCATTTCTATAGCGCCTTTCAAATTTCTAGGGCGTCCCAAACCGGTTTTGCAGACAGCGAAGTACGTTTTGGGACGTGTGGTCAGCGTTGTAATGTCGGGAATTGCATCTGTTAATCTGCACAGAGCGAGCTGCAATAGCCAGCGGTGTTCAATGGCCACATCAGTGTCTCCTGGCGGGGTTACTGAAGCCGTAAGTATTTTCAGGAGACTGGGGGGGGGGGGGGAGAGACACCCCTGCTCACTTTTGCCATCGTGTCATGGTCACTTTTATATTCAGCGCCATGGGTGCTGAGGGGGAGCGGGAGGTGAAAGACAACTCTGCAAAAGCCTCAATAATTGTTGGGTGCGCAGGCCAGGGAAGTAACAAGGAACAACTTGGTGCCAAGTCTGTGGAGTCGGGATTGGGATAGCCTGCGTCAGACCGCCATTGTTGCAGTGTGTCTGCAGTGTGGGATATGCGCACCTTACAAACTCCTGGCTGCTCACTTTACCCGGTGAATGCTCAGAGAGCCTCTGGTCATCTGGGAGCCCACCCAGGCCGCCCATTTGGACACCCTCATATCCCAGCTGTATCATCAAGGGGCTGGGCATAGGCCAAGCTCAATCAGGGGCCCACCAGGTGCTTAGCTCCACAGAAGCGCTGCCCCACTGCAGGGGAAGCAGGGGATCAGCAGAGCAACGCCTGCACCGTGGCCTTTGGAAGCCTCCCTGGTTGTCTGCTTCTCTCACGGCAGAGACCTCACCCACCCAGCGACACCCACCCCTCAGGATCACCAGCTGGGTCTCCTGCGGGTGAGGCTGGCAGCAGTAACTTCCTCTGGCACTGGCTGTTCAGGTAGGTGGAGCGCTTAAAAACAGCTCCAGCCTGTCAGGCTCTTTAGCGCTAACTCCAACCCTAGTGGTTACACTGCCCCACTGGCAGAGTGTTGGCCTATTTGCATGTCCTGACTTGCTTACCGAATAACGCCCCCAACGGAAGTCCAAATCGCACGCTGTTGTGTCCGGGTGGCAGCAGTTACTTTCCCAAACGGAAAATTCTGGCCCTCACCTCCAACAATCACATTTATAAAACACCTTTAACCAAGTGAAGCCTGTCAGTGTGCCTCGCAGGACTAATTTTCAAACAGAATTTGATTGAACCACAAACGGAGGACAGGTGTAGCCAAAAGTTTGGCCGTAAGACGTAGGAGCAGAAATAGGCCATTCGGCCCAGCGAGCCTGCTCCGTCATTCAATGAGATCATGACTGATCTGATGTGATCATCCTCAACTCCACTTTCCCGCCTTACCGCTGTAAACCTTGGTTCCCTCACTAGTCAAAAAACTGTCCGTTCCACCAGCCTCCACAGCTCGGAGGTAAAGAATTCCACAGATTCACTACCCTCTGAGAGACAGGGACAAGTGCTACCTAACCCCCGCCCCCCCCCCCCCCCCCACAACCTCTCCTCATTAGAAAATCCCTCCCTACCCGGGATCGACCGAGTGAACCTTCTCTGGACTGCCTCCAATTCCAGTATATCTTTCCTCAGATAAAGAGAACAAATCTGTTTGGCTAAAGAGGTAGGTTTTAATGAATATATTAGAGGAGAGAGAGAGAGAGATGTGGAAAGGTTTGGGGAGGGAGCTCCAGAGCATTAGGTCTAGGTAGCTGAAGACACGGCTGCTAATGGTGGAGCGATTAAAATCAGGGAAGCGAGAGCGGCCAGACTTGGACGTGCGCAGCTCGGTGGGGGGAGGAAGGTTACAGGGATAGGGAGGGATGGGGATGGAAGGATTTGAAAACAGGAACAATAATTTTAAATTTGAGGCATCACTGGACTAGGAGGCAGTGGATGTCCGCAAGCAAGAGCGGGGGGCAGGGTCCAGAGGAGGTTCACAAGAATGATCCCTGGAACAAAGAGCTTGTCATATGAGGAACGGTTGAGGACTCTGGGTCTGTACTCGTCGGAGTTTAGAAGGATGAGGGGGGATCTTATTGAAACTTACAGGATACTGCGAGGCCTGGATAGAGTGGACGTGGAGAGGATGTTTCCACTTGGAGGAAAAACTAGAAGCAGAGGACACAATCTCAGGCTAAAGGGACGATCCTTTAAAACAGAGATGAGGAGGAATTTCTTCAGCCAGAGGGTGGTGAATCTGTGGAACTCTTTGCCGCAGAAGGCTGTGGAGGACAAACCACTGAGTGTCTTTAAGGCAGAAGTAGATAGGTTCTTGATTAATAAGGGGATCAGGGGTTATGGGGAGAAAGCAAGAGAATGGGGATGAGAAAAATATCAGCCATGATTGAATGGCGGAGCAGACTCGATGGGCCGAGTGGCCTAATTCTGCTCCTCTGTCTTATGGTCTTATGGTGGGGGAGAGGGGGGCGGGTGGGTGGATGAGGTTGTGTTTATAGGGGCTGTAAGGTAGGAGTCTGCCAGGAAGATGAGCAACGGACTCACGCTGGCTACTTGTGTGAGATGCGGGTTAAGGGTGGGGCTGTCGAGCTGACAGACGTGAAGGTAGGTGGTAGCATGACAATCGGAACAGGGACAGGTGCTACCTCCAGCCAGGCCCGGCAGGCAGCAGGAATCGAAGGGAGGAAGGCTGGGGAGTGGTTTTTTTAAATCAAAGGACAAACCGAAGGTGTTTCTGAATTCCCAACGATTAGAGAACTGCCCGGCTGCCATAAATAAAAGAAACAAGCTATAAGATGCAAAACACACTCTCACCATTTAATAGCTGTGATTTAAACAGGTAATAAGCTGCAGCCTGTTTTCACATTAGTTGAATAGAATGCTTATTCAAAGGATTTAGAATGAGGAGCTGGGAATAAAAATGAAGGCTACGATCCAGAATAGGCCTCTGGAGCGTAATAAATCACAGGTATTAGGATCCCGAGGCTGAACCGCTATTAAGAAGAGTAGCAGAAAACTGCAGAGGTAACAGTGGAAATGTATTATGGTCCATAACAGCAGTCGACATGATAGTCCAGTGGGCTGCCGTTTTCAGCTGGCTGTGGAGTTGGGAGCTGGTAGGGCCCCCTCACACCGCCAGCCGCCACGCTGGCTGAGTGCCACGATACCCACCCGTTGGGTAACCAGGTGAGGACAGTTGCTGACTGCTTTCCCGCATCGACCTGGATTTCCTGCGTTTTTGCACACTAGGCCGAAAGCTGGTCAGTGAGTGCATCATGGGGGGGGGGGGGCAATAGGCAGGACAGGGTTTGGATCCGTGAAGGCCCCCTGCCCACCCTGTCTGTCATGCCAACGGGCCACACCTGCAGCTGCTGGGCATCCGGCGGAGGGGTTAATTGCCCCTATCCAAGACCACAGCCGGGCAGCGGCGGCCATTTTACATTTTTGAAAACCATGCCGTTCCCTCAGAGGCAGCCTCCATGTTGAAGTTTCCTTCCTTTAACCGTTGTGGTAAACCACGTTATTGTATTATACGCATTGTGCTGTATCATACATGCCGGGGCTTGTCCAGGCTGGCTCCGCCTGTGGCTCCTCCCCTCGGGATTCTATACTTTACAAAGCCATATTTTCATATTGATTCATTCTGAAGCAACATTCCCTCTCCTGTGATTGTGGTTTATTCAATTTCATTAACTAACCAACATCCCCTGCTTTGACATGACCTCTGCCACCGTCATCAAGGCCCTGCACAGCCTTTTCACCCTGTTCGGGTTCCCCGTCTACATCCACAGAGATCGGGGCTCCTCCTTCATGAGCGACGAGTTGCGCCAGTTCCTGCTCAGCAAAGGCATCGCCTCCAGCAGGACAACCAGCTACAACCCCCGGGGAAACGGACAGGTGGAGAAGGCCGTCCTTCTGGCCCTACGGTCGAAAGGTCTCCCAGTCTCCCGCTGGCAGGAGGTCCTTCCCGATGCTTCACTCCATCCGGTTGCTCCTATGTACAGCTACTAACGAGACTCCTCACGAACGCATGTTTGCTTTCCCCAGGAAGTCCACCTCCGGGGTCTCGCTTCCGTCCTGGCTGACAGTCCCAGGGCCCGTTCTTCTCCGGCAGCATGTGAGGAGCCATAAAACCGACCCCCTCGTCGAGAAGGTCCTGCTGCTCCATGCAAACCGCCAATATGTCTACGTGGCACACCAGGACTGGCGGCAGGACACGGTCTCCCTTCGGGATTTGGCTCCTGCAGGCTCCCTGGAAACCATCACCACTACCCCCCACCCTATACCGTCTTCCCCCACCCCTGATCACCTCCCTCGGGCACTGACACCCACAGGCCCACCGGCGACAAGCACCAACACCCCCGCCCGTACACCGCCCCCCACCCCCTTCGCCGACTCACCATCTGGGTGAGGAAGAAGATGACAACACGCTCCCGGACGCGCAGGTCTCGACGCCGGCGCCCACACCACAGCCGGGACTGAGGCGATCACGGCGGAAGGTCAAGGTCCCCGGCAGACTTGACCTATACGACCAATTCACCCCTGCCGGACTCTTTTTTAAACAGGGGGTGAATGTGGTAAACCACGTTATTGTATTGTATGCATTGTGCTGTATTGTGCATGCCTGGGCTTGTCCAGGCTGGCTCCGCCTGTGGCTCCTTCCCTCAGGCTTCTGTATAAAAGTGGAAAGTCTCCGCCTCCGGACCCAGTTCGGGTCCAGAGGCAGGAGGCTTGCTGTTTAGTGTATTTAAGCCTCAGTTACGTTTATCACTTGTTGATTATTATTGATGGTGTATCAACCGTCATGAATTGGCAGCTCCCACTGGGGAACGGAAGCCCTTTTGCAAGTCTCAGCACATCATGCATGTTCTTTGTAAGGCCACCTCTCCGGATTTAAGCTTCCCCACCAAAATTAAGTTCCCCGGCAGCGAGGAATTAGGACCATGATTATCAATGAGTTCTCGCTGCATTGCCCTCTTTGAGGGACGCCTGAAAATGGCCAGTCTACGCCAGAGAGCGGTGGCGGCAGTGCAGGTTGTGTGGGACGATGACCAAGGGTGGGAGGCAGGGATAGTGGGGAAGGGTGGGGCAGTGGCCAGGCAAAGATGGAAGGGATAGTGCAGGCCGTCCAGGTGCCTTATAAACATGGCGGCCAAACCTTCAACCCCGTGGGCTAACGCCAGGCACGGTGACGTCCTGCCCATCCCTTCCACCCGATTCGCTGAGGTATTCATGAATGCATATTAAATCAGCTGAATGGCGTAAGACAGCATGTGACCAGTCATCCCCGCTCAACCCCGACTGAACTGCCTCCACCACACTCTCAGGCAGCGCCTTACAGACCCCAACCACTCACTCAGTGAGTAGGTTTTTCCTCACCTCACCATTACTGCTTACCTTCATTCCCCGAGATACCAAAAATGTGTCAATCCCAGCCTTAAATGTATTCAACAATGGAGCGGCCGCAGTCCTCTGTGGTGGAGAATTCCAAAGACTCACAACCCTCTGCGTGCAGAAATTTCTCCTGACCCCAATCCTAAATATCAGACCCCCTTCTCCCGAGACCATGGCCCCTAATTCTAGAATCTGAAACGAAGAGTAACAGCATCTCGGCACCTACCCTGTCAAGCCGTCTAAGAACTTTACACATTTTAATGAGATCGCCTCACATTCTGCTTAACTCCGGAGAGTGTAGGCCGACCCTACTCAATCTTTCCCTGCAGGACAATCCTCTCATCTCCAGGAATCAATCTTAGTGAACGTTTGTGGCACCCCTTCGACTGCAAGTATCTTCATCCTTGAGTAAGGGACCAAGACCATTGCCCCAGGTGCGCTCTCATTATAGCCCTGGATAACTGTCGCAGGTTTTCCGAACTCCTATATTCCAACCGGCTTGCAATAAAATGTCCAACGTTAGCCTTGGATGGAAGGAATGCCATGCAACCTCATCAGAGTGTCGAGTCCCATGGTTAAGTTAGGTTAAGAGGAGAGTAAACCAGGCGTGTAGGCTTCATGGGGGGCACGGTAACATAGTGGTTAGCACAATTGCTTCACAGCTCCAGGGTCCCAGGTTCGATTCCCGGCTTGGGTCACTGTCTGTGCGGAGTTTGCACGTTCTCCCCGTGTGTGCGTGGGTTTCCTCTGGGTTCTCCGGTTTCCTCCCACAGTCCAAAGATGTGCGGGTTAGGTGGATTGGCCATGATAAATTGCCCTTTGTGTCCAAAAAGGTTGGATTGGGTGGGGTTACTGGGTTACGGGGATGGGGTGGGGGGTGGGCTTGGGGAGGGTGCTCTTTCCAAGGGCCGGTGCAGACTCGATGGGCCAAATGGCCTCCTTCTGCACTGTAAATTCTATGATTCTTTGTATTTCATGGAAAATAAAGGATTCAGCAGGGGTTTGACTGAGGGTGTGAGGATTTTGAAAGGATTTGATAAGAGAGCTCGAGTGAAATGTTTGCCACTGGTGGGGAAGGCCGAGAACAGGAGGACGTAACCTTGAAATCAGAACCAGGCCATTCAGAAGTTGGGTTTTGCTTTTAGCGTGTGGGCTAATCCCCAAGCCAGGCAATAGCTTCCTCCGTGGCCAAATGGAGCTCCCTGAGCCCTCTGCAGAATTTGTGTCAGGGGGCAGTCCTCAATGATGTGAGCCGTTGACTGGGATGTACCACAGCTGCCGTCTGGGTTCCTCGCAAGGTCCCATTTGTGCCAGTTTGTTGCTTAGAGGCCTTGGCCAGTGCGGAAAAGGGTTGCTGCCCAGTGTAGGTGTGGCAGGATGAAGGCGGTTGCTGCCCAGTGTAGGTGTGGCAGGATGAAGGCGGTTGATGCCCAGTGTAGGTGTGGCAGGATGAAGACGGTTGATGCCCAGTGTAGGTGTGGCAGGATGAAGGCGGTTGATGCCCAGTGTAGGTGTGGCAGGATGAAGGCGGTTGATGCCCAGTGTAGGTGTGGCAGGATGAAGGCGGTTGATGCCCAGTGTAGGTGTGGCAGGATGAAGGCGGTTGATGCCCAGTGTAGGTGTGGCAGGATGAAGGCGGTTGATGCCCAGTGTAGGTGTGGCAGGATGAAGGCGGTTGCTGCCCAGTGTAGGTGTGGCAGGATGAAGGCGGTTGCTGCCCAGTGTAGGTGTGGCAGGATGAAGGCGGTTGATGCCCAGTGTAGGTGTGGCAGGATGAAGGCAGTTGATGCCCAGTGTAGGTGTGGCAGGATGAAGGCGGTTGATGCCCAGTGTAGGTGTGGCAGGATGAAGGCGGTTGGGTGGGCTGCGGGATCTGTGATGTGTTTTTTAAAGATACATTTAGAGCACCCAATTCATTTTCTTTTCCAATTCAGGGGCAATTTAGCGTGGCCAATCCACCTACCCTGCACACGTTTGGGCTGCGAGGGCGAAACCCACGCGGACACGGGGAGAATGTGCAAACTCCACGCAGACAGTGATCCGGGGTCAGGACCGAACCTGGGATCTCGGCGCCGTGAGGCAGCAGTGCTAACCGCTGCGCCACCGTGCCGCCCCTGTGAAGCGGCTATTAATGGCGGCGTGTTGGCTCCCTTCCTGCTGCCACAGGGCCTTGCCTATTGTATCCTGGCACAGCGGTCAAAACCATCTCACAAAAAAGATGGTGGCGGAAACGTGGAACCCGCTCCCACAAAGAGCAGCAGGCGCAAGCTCAATCAACAACTTTGAATCAGAGCTTGATGGGGGTTTTGCTAGCCTCTGTTATCGAAGGATATGCCGCCAAGGCAAGTGGATGGAGTAACATTGCAGGTCATCCATGATTTGGGGGGCGGGGGGGGGGGTGCTGGGCTGAATGGCCTCCTCCTGCGCCAATGTTCCTGCACTGTTCGGAGACTGGAGAGGGGAACTGGAGACTGAGTGACTGCGAGGCACACCAGCCTTAATGGTCAACTCTCACCACCCTCATCACGCTTTGGGGAGATTGCAGCCTGCCAATTTGCCAAAAGCGGACAAAGAAAAATATTGAGAGAAAATGATACTTAATAACATGTCCACTTTCTTCCTGAAGGAGCTAGCCACCGAGAAACAGCTTTGAGAAAGGTCAGCCTCACCATCCAGTCTCTGCAATTACCGCTCACAGTATATAATTGGTGACAACATGCAGGTGTAGCAGTTGTCAAGCAGAAAGCAGGAGGAGTGTCTGCAATTATCTGTTAGCACAGCAGTGATAGTCTTCTAAAATTCTGCTTTGCAGCTTAACTGGAGTGATCCGAGGGAGCGGTTTTGTTCCAGGGCTGTTGGACTCTGTGTTTGATACGTGTTGCCGTGCGCAGAGCAGGGCGTTCAGCTGCAGAGGATTGCACTCTACTCTGAAGTGCCGCCTGTCGGGACGAAAATACTGCAGTGAGGTGCGATTTGGCTCAAAGCTGACAAAATTGCCCTCGCCAGAACGGAACACTCTTGTCTCCTTTATGCCCTCCCGCGTCACATTCCAGCAGGGTCAGATGGCAGGTCGGACAAAGCTCGTCTTAGTCAAATGGAAGCATTTTTGCTTTCCCTTTTTTAGATAAGATCAAGACCCGAATGTCAGGGCACTATTAAAGGTTGCGGAGGGTAAGTGTAACGTTTCCTGTTCACCAGTTGGGTAAATAACGACTGCAATGCTTATTGACATATCGCCACAATGCAGAGGCTCACAACCTCGAAGCTGCGAGGTGGACTTCCAGGATCGAACTGATACAGAAATCCGCCCTTGCTGGGGTGATCTCCCCCCCCCCCCCCCTCGTCCCAGATTGGTTACGTGGATCCCATGACTCTCTCGCCAGATCGCCCCATAAAGGGGACAAGCACCACAGCGAGGGAGGGAGCGAAGGAGTGGCAAAAGCAGTGAGAGGGCGGTGTTTGTGGGTCTCGAAGGCTGCAGATTGGGGAATAAAAGAGCTCTCTAATCTTGGCACGAAAGAGAAAATGCTGGAAAATCTCAGCAGGTCTGGCAGCATCTGTAGGGAGAGTCCGATGGCTCTTTGTCAAAGCTTGGCTAGTCTTGGCAACCTGGAACTGATGTGTGTTGACAGGGCAGTGGGTGTCACGAGCGGTGATTGGGGCAAGCTCCTGGACGGACTTTGTGAAGCTCAAAGGTCTCCCGAGTGATGTGGAAGAGCCGTGCCGTAAGAGGAAACCATGCCCGCGGTACTTCGCGCCCATTCGCCGCGGGCGGGAGTCCCGTAATCGACGGCACCTCTCGCCAGAGGCCAAAAACGGGATTCATGCAAGCGAGAACTCAGAACGTGATATTCCCAGGCCCTCCCCGCCGACGTACTCAGGTTCATGCCCGGCAAGGGCATCAACCTGATTATCATGAATTTAAATACATTTAAACAGGTTAACGCCGTTGCTTCCAGTGACATCTGATGCCCGCCCCCCCCCCCTCCCCGACGGCGTGACGTAACACTGGCGGGAATCACTACCGGTTTCCAAAAACGCTAACCAGTCATGATGACCACGCCGGCCGGAGGCTTGGAGGTGAGTTAGGGCGGCGAGGGACTGCCCGCAGGCACCCTGGCAGTGCCAGCCTGGTTGGTAGTGCCATTGGGGTACGTCCAAGTTGGCACGGGCAGGGTCAGAGGTGGAGCCAGGGAGCAGGGTGTCCAGGGAACCTCTTTGGGGTGGCTGGCAAGGTTTGGGGGAGGGGCCAGGTGCCAGTGATGTTGGCGGGGGATGGGGGCACTGAAACCCTGATGCCAGCGATGGTGGCAGTGGGGCCTTTAGTCTCACTTTGAGATCGGAGCGCCCTTTAAAAATGGCTTGCCGGCTCTATGAGACCCCCCGCCAGAGAGACGATGCAAAACACACACCCCCCTGCTTTTTTTTTTGACAAAGTGTCGGAAGATCTGGAGAGTAAATCTGAGAAACACCCCAGTATGCAGTCAGAACCTGACACCTTGTTGCTTAGAAGCAGCTATTTCTTTTGCAATGAACGTGATGCAAGAATTCCACCAGAGGTCAAAGGCACTGAGGTAAAGAGTGACAATCGATGAAGGAGCTAAGGAGGGAGCTTTTAACGCAGGGTGAGCTATTAGCATGATGAACTCCTGATGTGGCGATGCCGGCGTTGGACTGGGGTGAGCACAGTAAGAAGTCTTACAACGCCAGGTTAAAGTCCAACAGGTTTGTCTCAAACACTCGCACTGCTCCGAAAGCTAGTGTTTGTAACAAACCTGTTGGACTTTAACCTGGTGCTGTGAGACTTCTTGCCATGATGAAATCAGGAGAGGAGTGGCTGACAGTGAATGACTCAGTCTCAATCCTTGTTTGTAGAAAAGGAACAATGAAAGTTCAGCATTTACTGGGGTAGTAAATTCAATGAACAAGCAATGCAAATGCGAAAAAGTCACATGCAACTTCTTTCTTCAGTCTTGACAAGGGTTACAAACTGCCCTGACTTCCCTAGACGAGAAAGAAATGATCTAACATTGAGTGAAGGCTCCTATCATTTAGAGACGCGTGATAGGGACAATCTAAACCTATTTGGCTGTTAACCCATGTTATTAGATACTTGATCAGGACTACAGACAGGGCCTACAGTCTATTCATAAATACTCTGGGTCTACGATGGGCCGAATGGCCTCCTTCTGCACTGTAAATTCTATGATAATCCTTCCATGTGCATACAAAAAAAATAACATTTTATATTG
Source organism: Scyliorhinus torazame (assembly GCF_047496885.1). NCBI lineage: Eukaryota > Metazoa > Chordata > Chondrichthyes > Carcharhiniformes > Scyliorhinidae > Scyliorhinus > Scyliorhinus torazame. The sequence goes on from NC_092708.1 coordinate 384,718,428, forward strand.
ATGAATAAAGAGACAGGTTGTTGAAGCTTTTTGTGTTGCACTCATCAAGCCAGGCACAAGAATGCCAAATTTCAAAGGAAACAACAATTCATGCTGCATGAGAAAAGGTTGGCAAGTGGGCACTGATTGGGTGAGGCATTGCCATGGAGAATATGTCGGGGAACAAATATCCCCAAGCTTTTGTTTAAATTGAGAAAAGGCAAGTCGACTCTTTCCTCATGCACTATAAACTATGGTTCTCTTTGAGATTTGGCTTTCCTGCATCTGTGCTGATGAGTTCAAGGCAAAAGATTTTGACAGCATGGCTCTTTTTTCAGCAATACTCAAGTTCTGTACTACTAAGGCTTTGTATGTCTCTACCTTCAACAAAACCTCAGAGGTGCCTTCCGTCATATGAATTCATCTGAAAGAGCTGTTCATTCAAGGAAAGGCATTGAGTCAGGAACTCCTTAATCATAACATAGAGTCAACATAATGGAAAATCAACTCCCATCACACTGAGATGTTGTTTCTGGAGATTTTTAGAGATATTTTGTCCAGTTCTCTCCCCCCCCCCCCCCCCCCCCCGCCCCCCGCCCCTTCTCTAAAAGGTGCTGGGGTTGAATTACTATGATCACCGTAACACGGAGGGGGAACCAGCTGAGTGACCTCTGAAGGAAGGTTGTGGCTTGGCGGCACCAGGTCATGACCTTCTTTGGGGAAATCACTTCCAGTGTTCCCGAGCTCCTTTCAAAGTCAGCCTTGCGGGACTGAAGCCATTACAGGGTAGGTTGCACATGGCCTCTGGAAGAAACAGCCTTCAAGAGCCTGACCTCAGAAGCCTCCCCTTCCCCTCATATTGTTGAGGCAGAATTTCCTTCCCTGGAGGATCTGGGGTCCTGGCGTTCGATACCTGATGAAGAAGCTGATCGCGGCAGCAACACGTGTCAGTGTCTAGGTTGCCGTTTAATTCCAAGTTTGGTTAAATCAGCACGAATAGCACGTGAGGGTTGTCTCACTGGCTGAACCAAGTGCCAATTCACCGAGAATGGAAACGTTAGAGGCTCACCGGAATTCACGCTTCCACTGGGCAGCACGGTAGCATTGTGGATAGCACAATTGCTTCACAGCTCCAGGGTCCCAGGTTCGATTCCGGCTTGGGTCACTATCTGTGTGGAGTCTGCACGTCCTCCCCGTGTGTGCGTGGGTTTACTCCGGGTGCTCCGGTTTCCTCCCACAGTCCAAAGACGTGCAGGTTAGGTGGATTGGCCGTGATAAATTGCCCTTAGTGCCCAAAATTGCCCTTAGTGTTGGGTGGGGTTACTGGGTTATGGAGATAGAGTGGAGGTGTTGACCTTGGGTAGGGTGCTCTTTCCAAGAGCCGGTGCAGACTCGATGGGCCGAATGGCCTCCTTCTGCACTGTAAATTCTATCTATCTATCTATTTGTCAAAATGGTGGCTCTGCAGATTTATACCATGGTTCTGGCCTGGGGGTTGGGGAATATTGGTGGGATACGATTTTATTTTCCACCCGGACCCATTTGACCAAGGTGATTTTTCCCAACTCCTCGCTGGCCTACCACCCTCGCCCCACCAGAATAGGGAACCACTGCAGCCAGGGGCTCCAATCACTTCCTCCTCACGTGGCCACAACTGCGAATTTCCAATCACCCGCAGCAACATGCCATTAAAAGCCAACGTTTTAAATAAAAACCTTTCCTTAAGATTACAGTGAACCATGGTATAAATTTCCTTCTGGAGAAGTAATAACGCCTCTTTGTTGGAGATATGAACAAAATAGTGAATGTGGCGCCAATTACATGTTTCTTTGCGATTGGACAAAAGTTATTCATTGGATAAGCACGGCATCCAGCAGGACCCCAATATTTTGTCTTCTGTGTGCCTGATTTTTTTTTGAAGGTGTAATTTGCAGGGAGAAATGAAATGACTATGCATGTTTAGTCCATTAAAATGATTAAAAGATAAAAATAAATCGTTCTTTATATACCCTGGGAAAAGCTTTGCCTGATCATGACAATGCATTTTAAAATGACAGTATCTCTTTCTTAAGGTCTCATGAAGAAAGGAAAGTTTTGTTTTGCCCTGCAATTGCCTCATTAGAGAGTTTCATTCCAATTTAATTTGGCTTTTAAAAGTTATTTAAATGATATAATATGCTGCAGGCGACTAAATTCCACTGTTATTTTCCAATAGAAAAATAAAAAGTGTGTCTTGGGTCTCAGTTAAAGACGTAAGGCCTGTGTTGAATGGGAGCGTCTCCAGTTTGATGTCCCTGAATTAAGTGACCTCAGTTGTATGAGGGTGGCACAGTGGTTAGCACTGCTGCCTCACAGCTCGAGGACCCAGGTTCAATTCCGGCCTTGGGTGACTGTGCGGAGTCTGCACGTTCTCCCCCGTGTCTGCGTGGGTTTCCTCCGGGGGCTCCGGTTTCCTCCCACAGTCCAAAGATATGCCGGTTCGGCGGATCGGTCATGCTAAACTGCCCCTTAGTATCCAAAGATGTGCAAGTTAGGTGGGGTTACGGGATCGGGTGTGCAAGTGGGACTAGGTGGGTGGGGTCCTCTTTCTAGGTGGGGTGCTCTTCCAGAGGGTCGGTGCAGACTCAAATGGTCTCCTTCTGCACTGTAGGGATTCTCTGGTTCCATGGACACGAGGATGCTGACCACTGAAGGGAGGCGCGGGGATGGTCATCTAATCATGGCCACCATCCAGAAGTCCCTCCATAAAATGTTGGATGAAAATATGAATCTCTCCGATAGGCTCCATAATCTTCCTGCTTTCACGCCCTAGCCACAAACACAAAGAACGGGAGATGGTGAAGGGCGTGTGGGGTGGAGGAGGGGGGGGTGAAACTGAAAAACATAACTGAAGGAGGAAGGTTGAGGACAAGAAGTAAGCTCAGATTTCTCTCTGCCTTTTGCACTTCTGTCCCAGTCCTGTCAGCCAACATCAGGCATAGAGCTGGTGGGGCAGGTGGGGAGGTATTGGGAGGGGGACTCCTGCAGGCTTGGTCAAGTGAACTCCCACCTCAAACTGCCCTGCCCTCACACTCCCACCATTGGCCAGAGCCCAGCCTCACTGCCTTCCCCTGGCCAATCAGGAAGTGAACAAGACTCTTTGTTAACCAGTTGGATTCACCTTGGCTGCTAATTATGTCCAATATTTTCATAGCGAGTGGTGTTCAAAGTCAATTTTTAGAAAGCCTTTTGTTTCCTGACCGGATGATTTTTCTCCTGAGTTTGCTTACAGCATTGTTCTGGAAACGAAGATGAAAGACTTGCATTTATATATTTATGGAGATTAATCTTCAATTCCTGGAGACTCCAGGGTAATCCTCCAGCTTGGCAAGACGAATTTCAGATCTAAGATAAAATGGATGTGGAAAAAAGTATCACATAAACACACACACACACGCACACACACACACACACGCACACACACCGCACACACACCACATATCCACACAATCACATACCAGACATACACACAACCACATATATACAACACACACACACACACCATACATATGCCACACACACACACATACACCACACACACATACACCACCCACCCACACATACACACATATATCACACACACATACACCACCCACCCACACATACACATATATATCACACACACATACACCACCACACATACACATATGTCACACACACATACATCACCCACACACATACACACATATATCACACACACATACACCACCCACACATATACATGCACCACCCGCACATACACACAGATACCACACACACGCTCACACATATACCCCACAGCACACATACACACACATATATATGCCACCCACACATACACACATATACCACACACAGACAAGCGCACATTTACAAACTCACACACTCACATAAATCCACACTCACATTTACACACGCACACATACACACAGTCATACATGCATATTGTGGTTGCTCGAGGCAATACCAGGTAGATGGAAGTAATGAAGGGCAACTTATAGACAGGCACAGAATCTCAAATTTCTCGGTGTTAACACTCTGGCTGCCGGGCTCACTCTGACCAGATCCCCGCTTCCTGGGACCCGCGCTGTTCCCTCATTGGTCGGGGTTCGAGCACTTCCGATAGGCCCGAGCCAGTCACATTGACCTCAAGGGCATGCCCCTTAAAGGGGCCGGCCTACCAGATTCCTCCCACCACCCCCCCACCACCCCCCCAACAAGTTCCTCAATAACATACGTACAAACAAGCTTTATACAATAACTATATACAATATATACTAAATACAATATATATTATATACAACATAAGACTGAAGAAGCAAAAGGAAAGAGAGTCCAAACATTCCATCCTCATGGTAACCTATTGGGAGATTTCCTGGGTGTCGGTGGAGCACCTTAATCCCTCCAACTGGCTCCTCCAACTTGGAGGTAGTGACGTTGCAGAATGTTCCTGAGAGTTGACCGTTTCGGCAGAATTACTCCCTTCAGTAGCTTGTTCCCAGATCACAGATGAGGCCTCCTCGAGTCTCCATGATCTCCTTTGTTCCAACGCAACCACAGGGGCACATTTGCTCCTGGGGTCGCATTATAGGACAAAAGTAAGTTGGCCGACAGAAGACGTAATGGTCGGCTGGAAAGCGTCTTTACAGCTGCCTTGAACGTTTTCACAGCTCTCTGCTAACCCGTTTGGGGCAGGGTGATGGAGGGGCGGGGGGGGGTGAATGGCATTGGTGTTGACAAAATGCGAAAGTCCTCACCAGTGACGGGAATGCCATTTTCCGACACTATTACTTCGGGGAGGCTGTGGACAGCAAACAACTGCCGCAAGGCTGTACCATGGCCCCCGAGGTCATCATTCCCATCTCTCCAACTACTTCGAATGGCGTCAACTAAATTGAGGAACATCTTGCCCAGGGCAGGGGCCAGCAAAGTCCACAAGCACCCTCGTCCATGGGCATCCAAGCCACTACCAAGGGTGGAGGTAGGATGTAGGGGGGCGGTGTCTGCTGTGTCTGGCAAAGATTTGCACTGGCACACCCTGTGTTGAATGTCCTTGTCTAAGCCCGGCCACCTGACGTAGCTGCAAGCGAGCAGTTTCACTTTTGTCTGGCCCGGGTGGGCACGAAGCAATTCTTGCAACAAGGACTTTCGAAACCGGGGGTGGTTCTGTCGCTCGGGAGCCCCAGGGCATGTGTCCATCCTCACATCGGAGTTCGTCCTGCCGAGAGAACCTTAATTGGTCAGTGCTGGCAGGGTGTCCAAAACGTTCAACGCCAAGACAATCCTTTGAGGTACCGGCTGGTTTTTTGGAAGTGGGAGTCCACTCAACGTATCAGCATCCAAAAGCTGTGTACCCGGCCTGTGCTGAAAGATGTAGTCACAGGCCGCCAGCAACAAGGCCCCCCGTTGTATTCCGGCTGAGGCGATTGGCGGTATCGGCTTATCGTCATGAAGGAGACCAGGAGGGTCTTGTGGTCCATTATTATTGTGAAACATTGACCTTAAGCATACCGATGAAACCTCTTGACGCCATAGATTACGACAAGGCCTTTCTTCTCAATTTGTGCGCATTTACGCTCGGCATCAGAGAGCGTTCCAGAGATGAAGGCAGTTGGCCTCTCGGAGCTCTCCTCCTTGTCTGATATAGAACTGCCCTATCCCGGCTGGTGAAGCACCGCAGATCAGAATGATGGTTTTTCTCTGGTCAAGATGAACCAGTAGACCACAAAGCGTTTATTGGCAACTAACAAGGGTAACTTATAGACAGGCACAGACTCTGTTCTCGGTGTTAACGCTCTGGCTCATGGGTTCACTCTGACCGGAACCCTCCCCCCCGGGACCCGCGCTGTTCCCTCATTGGTCAGGGTTTGCCCGCTCCCGCGCAATACATGGACCGTGAAACCACGCCCCTTAAAGGGGTGGCGCTACCACACACATGTACACACTTGCATTCAGACTTACATGCTCACATATCCACACACTCACGTGTACATATTCACACTGAGACTCACACGCTCACTTTCACACACATGTACCCACTCACATGCGCACACACAGTCACATGCACACAATCACATGTATAGACCACATTCAGACTCACACACTCACATGTACCCACTCATACTCATGTACACACACACACACTCAGACTCACATACTCAAACACTCACATATACACACTCATGTACCCACTCACACTCACATTCACACTCACATGCTTACTTACACACACAAACACACATGTACATACTCACATACACACACTCACGCATGCACACACCCATATTCACACCCAGCCACATCGGCACACATACGCCTTCACAGTCGCACACACTCTCTTTCTCACACACGCTCACTCACATACTCACTCACACAAGGAGTCACATTTCTATCGCACCTTTCACGGCTTCAGAACCCACCAGAAGACCCAACAGCCAATGAGGTTCTTTTGTAGTGTGGTCAATGTTGCAATGTGGGAAATGCAGTCACAGATTTGTGCACAGTGAACTTCCACAAACAGAAATGTTGCAAATGACCAGATAATCTGTTTTAGGTGTTAGCTGAGGGATCGCTCTGGGTCACAACATTGGGGGGGAAGCTTCCCTGATATTCTTTGGAATGGTAAGCCAGTTTCAGTTTCTCCTGATCAACTCTGTCCAGGCCCCTCATGATTCGGAATGCCTCGATCAAATCTCCTCTTAACTTCTTCTTGGGGCTGGTTTAGCACAGGGCTAAATCGCTGGCTTTTAAAGCAGACCAAGGCAGGCCAGCAGCACGGTTCAATTCCCGTACCGGCCTCCCTGAACAGGCGCCGGAATGTGGCGACTAGGGGCTTTTCACAGTAACTTCATTTGAAGCCTACTTGTGACAATAAGCGATTTTCATTCTCATTCTCTCATTCTCACCAAGGAAAGCAGTCCCAAATTCCCAACTGACGTTCCTCATTCCTGGAGCCATTCACGCATCTTTTCTACACTCTTCGAAAGCCTTCATGTCCTTCCCAAAGAATAATGCACTGTCTTGAACATAGCAAAACATTCATCGGATCATGATTAGGCAGCATTCAACATGTAGGGAGATATTGGGTGAGGTGATCAAAAGCTTGGTCAAAGAGGTAGGTTCTAAGGAGTATCTTAAAGGAGGAGAGAGGGGAGAGGAGGAGAAGTACAGGGAGAGAATTCTGGAGCTTTGGGACGAGAGGAGGAGAAGTACAGGGAGAGAATTCTGGAGCTTTGGTGGCTAAAGGTTCAGACGCCAATAGCCACTGGAGGAAATGAGTGACGAACGAGGCTAGGAACCACACATTCGGAGGAATGCAGAAATACCTCTGAAGGGTATTCCTGAAAGTGACGGTTGAGGAAGTTGTCCGTTGGGGTTTCAATGACCCCCCCCCCTTGAAAAAAAACTCTCGGTGTGGGATCTTCCACACCCCCGTGGCGTGTTTCGTGGAAAATAACAGTGGCATCAGAGTGTTGCTGCAGACTTGACATCCTGTTAATGCGGAGGGTGTGCAAAACCAGTTAAAAAGTGTGGTAACTTGATGCACATTATAAATCTCAATCACAACAAAAAACAAAACACTGCCGTTAAAATGTAAGATGTTCACAACTAACCTTTGACCTTCCAGATTTTTTTTAAGCTGTCTCTTTAAACTTTAAAGGGAACATTGATAATGAACGCCTGGCGATTGTTAAAACGAAAATCCCCAAAAAATTCAGAGGAATAGTATTTGATGAGTGGCTACAAGAGAAAGGTAAACTCCATTAAAAACTTTAACGTTAACGCTTTTTGTTCTGTACATTATTTAAAAAGAAAACATCTAAAGCTTGCATTAAAGCCTTCTTTGGAAAAAGAAACAGTAACTTAAAAATAATCTTGTATATTGAACAAAGGTCTTGACTTAATGTAATTTTTAACTTGTGTAGTGTAACTTCACTTCATTTTATATTGATAAATCACTTTATAATTCATCATTATTAAACTGTAGTTAAAGGGACTGTCAAGCCTTTGGCTCGTAATAAATGATGCATGAATTCTTAAAAAGGTGAATTGTAACTTGCATAATACATGATAATTCACTGGGTAAATGTGTAGAAAATAAGCTTGCTTTTAAAGTGGACACTTTACAAAGAAACCTCAAATTAACCTAAATGAAGTGTGACTTAATATCACCTTTTACCCAAGCTCCTAATCATTAAAGTCCCTTTAGCGCACATTGTAAGGTCGACGTTAATATGACTCAGGCTTAATATTTAAATGGATGCATGCATGGTTATTATATTCAATACTGTGTTTTTGATGCTCATAAACTTTTAAACCTGTGCCTTCAAGGTATACTGCGGAACAAGGTGAAGCTTGCATTTATAAGCGGCTTATGTGCATGCCGCAATAGCGACGGTTGTTATGGCGATGCAGGCAGTGGATGTTTTGCACAGAGCAAGATCCCAGAAGCAGCTCAGTCTGTTTATCGGCGGTGCCATTGGCCGAGAGTGAGAGGCTAGGAATTAAGGGCCCCAGCCCCTGTTGCCACATTGGAATGTTCAGTGTCTGCCTGAGATAGAAGTAAACAAGGCTGAGCTTGCCAATTCTTGTTGGGCCTACAGCTGGAATTTGCCCCCCCCCCCCCCCGCCCCCCCATGATCACCTTATCAAACGCTCCCGTCATTGGCCAATGACACCACCCCCGTCCCCTGCAGTGGCCACCTGAAGATCCAGTAGTCGCTCGGTTAGCCAACTGGATGAACCTCGACCATCAACCAAACCACCTTTTTCTCTTCCCCCAATCGCTGAAATTTATACAAACAAAAAAATGAAAACCACTTTTATTTCCATGCCCCATTTTAAGTTTTGTTATAACCCCCACGAGGCCCACTGGGACCACCCGATTAATCTCCCCGTGAGCCTTGTGAAGTACGGGCCCCCCTGGCCGAGGGGCGGAGGCCCATCGGTGGCCTCCTTAATTCCACCGGATAAGACCCGGCCCAGGTAGAGGGGCCGGGGTGCCAGAATAGTCCCGGCTGGGACCTGGGACTGCTGCTCGCAGATACTTCTCCTCAACCAAGGGTTGAAAGAAAACCGCTTTTGACTCTCCTTTCCGGACACCTCCTTGGCTACCGTGGGTTTTCTTCAGCTCCGCTCACAGCAGTGTGCCGGCGGGGTGAAGGTTCAATTCTTGGGACGGTCCGGCTGGTTTCGCAATCCATAGATAGGCAAGGCCCGGGTTTTGACCCCTCACCTCCAGGACAGCACCTCCCCGCGGCCTAGCTGTTCCGAGAGTGTGCTCGGGTCCCGGGAGTGGGGCTGGAACCCACGCACTCTGATCCGGAGCAGCGAGTGCTGGTCACAGAGCCCAGCCCCTCCATTGGAACAGTGGGCTGGAGGAGTTGAGATACGATAAAATCTTTGTTACCAACACACTCAGGGAACAGACCGGTTAAAGCAAAGTGCAGGTTAATGGCGAGTGACAGTGCTCCAGACATAAGGCAAGGCGTGGTATATCTTTTTTCAGGCGTATAAGAATTATTTTCAAAAATTACCTTAAATTGATTTGAATGAGCTTTCCCAGGTAAACCATGTTTAAATGCAAATCTGGTGCATGAGAGAAAAGGTGTAACAACAGGGGTGAAGTAAAAAAGAGCATTTTTAATAAGCTTTCGCCTAGTTTCCCAGAGATTGGAGGATTATTGCAGATAACTGTTTTATAATGAGAGTGCATGACACACCCTTAGATCTAACAATGTCTGAGTGTAAGGATAATTAAATGCCTATGTTTTCAAAAGACAGCATTTCTTTTTTCACCGATGCAGCTGTCTCCATGTCAACCTCCCGTTGAGAGCTTCCTTGAGGATGCGGCGGCTGTACGACGGGTACAAGTTTCGCCTTGGTTACAATGTGGTCCACTTTGTAGCTGCCCTGCCTTGAGTTATACTGCCTGGCTGCGTGTCCCGCTCTGCCGAGGGTGGGAGGCAACCTTCCGGCAGTGGGCAAATGAGCCAGAGCAAACACCCATTGGCCAAAAGGTTTGAGCTTTCACACTACTTCAAAAAGGGTTGTGAAAGTTCCCAATCAGGAGTTCTGCATCAACGGCCACCATAGTGTTGGCGCTGATGATATCAAAATGACAACTTAATGAGGATAATAGTGCACCAACAATTAACGCAGTCACATGACATCCTTTTGCTCACTGTATTAGCGCAGTTGCTAAGATAAGAGAGTTAATGGCAGCATTAAACTGGCGGACTGAGAAAAATATACAGACATATAGAATTGGTTCTCCATTGGCAATTGTAGGCTCTTAACTTCAACTCAAAGTATCTGTCTGTGTACGTGAACTTGTTAGGCTCCCCCTAATTTATTCATGGCTATAATGTAAAGTTCTCACATCAGCCCCAATCAGAGAGATCTCAAATCCTGTAAAGGGAAAGGCAAAAATGAGTTTAAATGATTAATGCTCTGTGCAACGCAGATAAGCTCGAGAGTGAGGCTTTTATTGTCTGCATTGCATTTGTCCTTCCGCTCAACAACTTTCTTGTTTTTGAATGTCACGCTTCAAACAAATTATACGATAGGAAGTCATGTGGAGCCTGAAAGAGGAAATGCATGCTCTTTTGATAAGTCTGCCGTACGTAATGTGCGTTTGCTTGAGCGGACGTGTCGTTGGGATTGCAACCAAGTCAATGAACATGGTAATACCTCTTTTCTTATGCAGGCCGCATGCTGACCATCTTCAATACCCAGGCTATGATAACAATTGGGGGAAAGAATAGGAGCCGCCCATTCCAGGGCCAGATGTCTGGCCTTTACTACAATGGCCTAAAGGTCCTTAACATGGCGGCGGAAAGCCACCCCAACGTCAAGGTCAACGGGACCGTGCGGCTGGTGGGCGAGGTGGCCCCGGTGATTGTCAACCAGCCAATGGCGACGACCTTACCAGCCGAGATGTCCACAACTATCATGGCGACGACCACCACGATGGCAACCACCACAGCCCGGAAGGTCCGCGGAACAATGAAGGTCAACCCGGTAATTCCTCTTATCCGTTGCGAACGCTGTTTCATTTTGTTTTGCTGGGGTAGGGGTGGGGTGGGGGTTGATTTTTAAACTTTTCTTTGGCAGCATGGTATTCCTGTAGGCATAGGGGGAGGCCATTTGGCCCCTGCAGCCTCTTCTCTCATAGGATGAAAACGTGGCTGATTTACAGCTCCACTCCAATTGGCCTCCAAATCTCTTGATAACTTTACCCAACAAAATAATTTATCGACCCCTGTCTGGAAAGCTCCAAGTGACCCACAGCATTCATCGCCTTCAGAGAAGAGAATTTCAAATGGAATACTCCCGGTGTGTTGAAATTTCATCGCCAACTTCTCTGTCTCTAACACATTCACCATTTGTTCTGAACTTGCCCAAGAGTGGAAATAGATTCTCCTTGTACTTGGCCGGGGTTTTCTGGGGCTGCTGAATGCTCTTTCCGAGGGCCGGTGCAGACTCGATGGGCCGACTGGCCTCCTTCTGCACTGTAAAGTCTATGATTCTAGGAATGGAGTTTTGGCTGGAACGCCAAATTTGCCGTTCCCACTCGCAACGGATCCCACCATGGACAAGACTGGAGAATGCAAGTCATAGAGCTGACAGTACAGATAGAGGCTCTTCAGACCATCATGTCTGCCCAGCCATCGAGCACCTATATATCCTAATTCCATTTCCCAGCACTTGGTCCCTTGCCTTGTGTGCTGTGGCATTTCATGCGCTCTTGTAAATGCTTCTCAAATGTTGTGAGGGCTCCCGCCTCTACCCTCCTTCCAGACAGTGAGTTCCAGATTCTCAACACCCTCTAAATCTCCTGCTCCTTCCCTGAAATCTATTCCCCTGGTTATTGGCCCCTCTACTAAGGGGGAAAGTTTCTTCCTGTCCACACTATCTGTACAACTCAATCAGGTCCCCCCTCGGCCTTCTCTGCCCTTAAGAAAAACAAGCTCAGCCTAACCAGCTGCACTTCACAGCTGAAACGCTCCAGCCCAGGCAACATCCTGGAGAATCCCCTCTGCACCGTGCGTCACATCCTTCCAATAATGTGGCGACCAGAACTCCACACAATACTCCAGCTGTGGCCTAACTACCATTTTATACAGCTTCGTAATAACCTCTTTGTCCTTATATTCTATGTCTCAGCTTATAAAGTTAAGTATCCAATAGGCCTTCTTTTTTAAAGATGTTTCCAATTCAGGGGCAATTCAGCATGGTCAATCCACCTACGCTGCACATCTTTGGGCTGTGGGGGTGAGACCCACGCAGACTCGGGGAGAATGTGCAAACTCCACACGGAAGGTGGTCCGGGGCCGGGATCGAACCCGGGTCCTCGGCGCTGTGAGGCAGCAGTGCTAACCACTGTGCCACCGAGCCGCCCCCCCACCCCCCCCCCCCCCCCCCCACCAGATGCCATCTTAACTCAATTATCTACCTGTCCTGCTGTCTTCAGGAATCTTTGAACATGCGTCCCAGGGTCCCTCTGATCCAATGGGCGGGATTCTCCAATCCCGCGGCAGAGTGCCCACGCCGTCGTCAACACCGTCGCGATTTACGACGGCATGAACGGGCCGCTCCTACGTCTAACTCTGGCCCCTACAGTGGGCCAACACGGCGCTGGAGCGGTTCGCGCCGCTCCAGCTGCAGATCCTGCCATGAACCGTGCGCCGCGGGATCTGTGCATGCGCAGTTCGCCGGCGCCAACGAGGACATGGGCAATGGCCCCGACACAACATGGCACAGGGCTACAGGGGCCGGCGCGTAGGAAAGGAGGCCCCCAAGCCACAGAGGCTGGCCTGCTGACCGGTGGGCCCTGATCGCGGGCCAGGCCACATCGGATGCCCCCCGGGGTCGGACCCCCACCCATCCCCACCCCCACAGGCCGCCACCCGACCCTTACATGCCGAGGTCCCGCCCAGAGCAGGTTAGAACGGCGCCAGCGGAACACGGCTCTTTACCTACGGCCTCCGGGCTGGAGAATCGGCGGGGCAGCCGCGCAGAGCGGCCTGCGACCGGCGCCGCGCCAACCTCGCCGGCGCCAATGGTGCCGATTCTCCGCACTGCGGAGAATCGCGTGCCGCCGTTGGGGCGGCGTGGCCCGTTCACGGGGATTCTCCGGCCCAGCCCAAGGCTGGGAGAATCCCGCCCTCTGTACTTCCCAGCGTCCTACCATTCATTCTGTATTCCCTTGCCTTGTTAATCCTCCCAGAATGCACCACCTCACACTTCTCACGGTTAAATTCCATTTGCCACTGTTCTGCCCATCTGACCAGCCGGACTATATCGTCCTGGACTCTAAGGCTATCCTCCTCGCTATTTACCACACCACCAGTTTTCGTGTGGTCTGAGAAAATACTGATCATAACCCCCACAAATGATGAGGAGAGAGTGAGTAAAACAGACTGAGTTTAGAAGAATGAAGAATAGTGTTTGACAAGGGTAGATGCTGAGAGATTGTTACTCCCTGGCTGCGGAGCCTAGAACGAGGGGGCCCTAGTCCAGAATTAGGAGACGGCCATTTACGACAGAGATGAGGAGAAGGTTCTTCACTCAGAGGGTCAGGCAATTTTGTCAATCTCCACGATTCCGAGCTGAAGATGCTGCAGTCTTTGAGTTCATTCAAGGTTGGGATCAATAGATAAAGTGGCACGGTAGCACAGTGGTTAGCACTCCTGCCTCACAGCTCCAGGGTCCCAGGTTCGATTCCCGGCTTGGGTCACTGTCTGTGCGGAGTCTGCACGTTCTCCCCGTGTCTGCGTGGGTTTCCTCCGGGTGCTCCGGTTTCCTCCCGCAGTCCAAAAATGTGCAGATTTCCTGGATTGGCCATGGTAAATTGCCCTTAGCATCCAAAAGGTTAGGTCGGGTTGCGGGGATTGGGTGGAAGCATGGGCTTAAGTCGGGTGCTCTTTCCAAGGGCCGGTGCAGACTTGATGGGCTGAATGGCCTCCTTCTGCACTGTAAATTCCACGATTCAAAATACTGCAGATACTGGAGAGCTGAAATAAAAACAGAAAGTGCTGGAAAAACACAGCAGGTCACCCGTGGAGGGAGAAACAGAGTTAACATTTTGAGTCTGTAGTAGGGTGGTCCCTTTAAGCGAGCAGGCTTCATGGAACACATGACCAGCTCAGCGGCCAATCACATGAAAGTGCGCAAATCTTGACCAATGAGGAGCAAGATCCCAGGCAGGGTGGAAAGGAAGCTGAAGAGTAAAGACCTGTTGTCTTGTGTTCTGAGCCTGTTACTTAACTTCCTTTGCCTTTCATCACCAAACCCCCTTGGTAATTACTGGAAGCCTCCAGTGTCAAAGAACAAAGAAAAATTACAGCACAGGAACAGGCCCTTCGGCCCTCCAAGCCTGCCTGTCTCGAGCCACCAAACTGGCGACGAGGCAAGAGTTTTGATTGCAGCCGACAGTGGTCGGGAATCGAGGGGGTAGGAAGGAGCAGTTGAGAAAGTAGAGAAGCTCCAGCAAGAGTCAGAATCATTTAAGCTGTGATTGGAAACACCGATCATTGGGAAACTAGAGCCATTTGGTCAAGGGGCTGCGGATTGGAGTCAGTACATCAGACGGCTCAATTTTTCTTTACCGTGAGTGAGATCCCCAGGAGACCCGCCATGTTTGGGAGTTTGTGTCCCTCCGATGCAACCGAAAGGAGCGCATTTTGGCACGTTGCCACGCGAGGCAAAGTGCGCCAATGCAAAAAAAAAAACAGGAGCTGCATTGGTCCACAACGCCGCTGAAGATAGTGGAGAAGAGCGCTGAAGGAGAGAATGCTATGCATCGGCTGAATGTAGTCCAATTGAATAAGACGGTTCCAATTGAAATGATCTTAAAGGTAAATTGTAGACCCCTGAAAATGGAAGTCTACACCAGGGCTTCGGTGACCATAGCGGGGAGCAGTCTTTCCAATATCTTTGTGCAGGAACGTGGACTTTTAGCTTGAAGAGTACGACAGCCAAGCATTCAACGTACACCAGGGAAATTTTGAAGATCCTCAGAACAGCCAATATCTGAGTGGCAAACGGATGGTAAGAGGTCAATCTGCCTCTGATTGCCGTGGAAGGACAGAGACTCAGTCTGTTGGGAAGGGACTGGTTATAGAAGGCTAGGCCCAACTGGCTGGAAATCTTCAAAGTATCTCATGGCATCCTCCAAGATGTCTACAGGAGGTATGGAGGCGTCTTCCATAAGGCATTGGGCCAGATTAAGGGCGTAGAAGCCCAGATAGACGGTCAATCTAGATTCCAAACCAAGTTCTTCAGAGCCAGACCAGAGAAGGCTGAAGCAGGGCTAAAGAGATTGGGAGAGCTGGGCATAATCAGGCTAATATCATCAAGCGTGCTCCGTTTTCAAAGTGTGCCTGCTGATAAACCCTGTCCTTAAACCGGATCGTTCAATAAGGGTTTGTGGGGGTCTATAATCTGATAATAAATCAGGCCTCCCAGGTCGACTGGCACCCGATTACCCGAATTGAGGATGTCTAATCTGAGCTGTCGGGGGGGGGTTTCACCTATTCAAAATTGGACCTCAGTCACGCCTACCTGCAATGAGAGTTGGATGAGGAGTCACAGAAATTTGCTACAATCAATACCCACAAAGGTCTCTTCCTGTCACCGGCACTACACCAGAAGAACCACACGGCCAGCCGAGAGGAAGTATGAGTGAGATTTTGCCTAAAACGTGAAAATGTACTTTTCAGGCACACTTAGTATTTTGCATTTATGCGGCAGTGTTGCACTCCTTGGAAGAAAAGGTCAAGGCCATAGGAGACCCGCACCCAAAACTGTCGGCGACTTTAAATCCAAGCTCAGTATGGTCAGTTATTGTGGGAGGTTTATTTTGGATTTAGCCACAACATTGGCACCAGCCTTTGAGGAAGAATCAGTGGTGGCGATGGAGGGAGTCCCACGAGGAAGCTGTCCAGGTCGTGAAGGAAGCATTAGAGTCTTCAAACCTCTTGGTGCATTTTGATCCGAGGAAACGGATCGTGCTGACATGTGACACGTCCCCTTATAGTCCAGGTTTTATCCCACAAAATGGGAGATGGTTCAGAACACCCTATCGCCTTCGCCTCAGGGACCCTTTCTGAAGCAAAACAAAACTATGCCCAGATTGAGAAGGTTGGCGGTTATATTCGGTGCGGACCCTCTGAAAGAAAGAGGCCCGCAACCCCGCCCTATCCTCGTAAACCCCACCTGACCAGCACATCCCTGGACACTAAGGGGCAATTTAGCGTGGCCAATCCACCTAACCTGCACATCTTTGGACGGTGGGGGGAAACCGGAGCACCCGGAGGAAACCCACGCAGACACGGGGAAGAAAGTGCAAACTCCGCACAGACAGTGACCCAAGGCCGAATCGAACCTGGGTCCCTGGTGCTGTGAGGCAGCAGTGCTAACCATTGTGCCACCGTACTGCCCCTCACGATGCCCGAATTTTAGCTCGGCACGTTTGATACAATTGATCTCCCCCCAAAAATCTCTTCTTTTGTTTTTGTTTTTAAATTCAAGTCGGGTTTTTGCACTTTGATGCCTCGTAAATTCAGGGCACATTCGAGTCAGGTAAACCCTTGGCCTGTGCGTTATGTATCAATTAATGAGACTTTCGTGGTTTCAACCACAAGCATTGCACAGGGAAACTGTGATCGCTGCCCTGCCCTCCTGAAAGCACACATCACGAGGACAGACCTGCATTCCTATAGCACATTTCACAAGCTCAGGATGCCCCAGGTAACTTTACAGCCAATGAAGCAGCTTTTTGAAGTGTAGTCACTGGGTGGGATTTTCCGACCCACCGGGGCATGTTTTCAGACTCTCCATTGGCTCTCGGCAGGATTTTCCAGTTCCGCCAATGTCTGCAACGTTTTGCATGGGGGGGGGGGGGGGGAGCCACCTTCGACAGGACCAGAAGATCACACTGGCGAGGAGGGCTGGAAAATCCTGCCCACTGTTGTGATGTCGGAATCGCACCAGCTGATTCGCGCACAGCAAGCTCACACGAACAGCAACATGATGCTGGTCGAGGGATTCTGCACACGATCCTCCTCCTGTTCTCTTTACCTTTTTAGCCCTATCATCTGATGCCCGACCAATTACACTCAAGACGAAGTGATTTCATAACTGAAGGCTTTAATCTACGAGAACTTGTTCCCCAGCAGCTTCGGTACAGAAAGTGAAGGCTGCTGGGATGGCACCGTTACTTATACTCCGCCTGTCAGGGCGGAGCTACGTAACAACAGCCAATGGTAGACTCCTGGGTCTAACCAATGGTCATCAGCCTCTTAGGTACCGCAATACCTGGTACTACCACATTCACCCCCTGTTAAAAAAGAGTCCGGCGGGGGTGGTGGCCAGTGGTAACAGTCGCCTTTAACATGGTATGATCAGGTATGGGGATATCGTGCAGTCGAGGATATTTATAACAGTTAAAGTCACAGCGAAGCAATCAGTCGATCGGGTGGCCTGGTCGTCCTTCTGGAACGTCTGGGCTTCGGTGGTGATTCTGGTGGGGGTCCCGGTGATTGCGACTCCGGGAGCGTGGTTTTGGCCTCTCTGGCAGCTTCGTCACCCCTAGGCGGCGCTGGTGAGGCAAACGGTTGACACGGGGGGGCGCCTGTAGGGGGCGTCGGTGGGTGGGCAGGCCAAGGCAGGAGTGGCGGGAGTACTGACCCCTCCCACTACTGGGGGTGGGGGTGGGGATAATGGTTCGGGTACGTGTGGGATTCCGGTGGGCGCAAGGTCCCGAAGGGAGACTGTATCTTGCTGGCCGTCAGGGAACGCCACGTAGGCGTACTGGGGGTTAGCGTGCAGCAGGTGGACCCTCTCGACCAGGGGGTCAGACTTGTGTGACCGCACGTGCTTCCGAAGCAGGATTGGTCCGGGTGTCGCTAGCCAGGTTGGGAGCGAGGTCCCGGAGGAGGACCTCCTGGGGAAAACAAGGAGACTTTCATGAGGTGTCTGATTTGTGGTTGTACAGAGCTGCGACCGGATGGCATTGAGGGCCATCGGGAGGACTTCTTGCCAGCGGGAGACTGGGAGATTCCTAGACCGTAGGGCCAGTAGAACAGTCTTCCAGACCGTTCCGTTCTCCCTCTCCACCTGTACGTTTCCCCGGGGGTTGTAACTGGTCGTCCTGCTCGAGGCGATGCCCTTGCTGAGCAGGAATTGGCGCAGTTCGTTGCTCATAAAGGAGGACCCCCTATCACTGTGAATGTATGCGGGGAAACCGAACAGTGTAAAGATCCCCTGGAGGGCCTTGATGACGGTGGTTGTGGTCATGTCTGGGCAGGGGATGGCGAATGGGAACCGGGAGTACACGTCAATCACATTAAGGAAGTACGTGTTGCAGACGGTGGAGGGGAGGGGGCCTTTAAAATCCATGCTGAGGCGCTCAAAGGGACGGGAAGCCTTTATCAGGTGCGCCCTCTCTGGCCGGTAGAAGTGCGGTTTGCACTCCGCGCAGATTCGGCAGTCCCTGGTGACTGTCCTGACCTCCTCGATGGAGTAGGGCAGGTTGCGGGTCTTGATGAAGTGGAAGAAACGAGTGACCCCCCGGGTGGCAGAGGTCCTCGTGGAGGGCTCGGAGGCGGTCCACTTGTGCAGTGGCACAAGTGCCGTGGGACAGGGCATCAGGAGGCTCGTTTAGCTTCCCCGGACGGTACAAGATCTCGTAATTGAAGGTGGAGAGTTCTATCCTCCACCGCAAGATCTTGTCGTTTTTAATCTTGCCCCGCTGTGCATTATCGAACATGAATGCAACCGACCGTTGGTCCGTGAGGAGAGTGAATCTCCTGCCGGCCAGGTAATGCCTCCAATGTCTCACAGCTTCTACCATGACCTGTGCCTCTTTTTCGACCGAGGAGTGGCGAATTTCGGAAGCATGGAGAGTGCGTGAGAAGAAAGCCACGGGCCTGCCCGCTTGGTTGAGGGTGGCCGCCAGAGCTACGTCGGACGCATCACTCTCGACCTGGAAGGGGAGGGACTCGTCAATGGTGCGCATCGTGGCCCTTGCAATGTCTGCTCTGATGAGGCTGAAAGTCTGGCGGCCTCCGTCGACAGGGGGAAGGTTGTGGACTGGTTCAGGGGTCGGGCTTTGTCTGCGTAATTAGGGATCCATTGTGCAGAATAGCTGAAGAACCCGAGGCAGCGCTTTAGGGCCATGGGGCAGTGAGGGAGGGGGAACTCCATGAGGGGGCGCATGCGTTCGGGGTCGGGGCCTATAACTCCATTTCGCACAACGTAGCCTAGAATGGCTAGACGGTCAGTGCTAAACACGCATTTATCCTTATTGTATGTCAGGTTAAGGATTTTCGCGGTCTGGAGGAATTTGCGGAGGTTAGTGTCGTGGTCCTGCTGGTCATGGCCGCAGATGGTGACGTTATCCAGATACGGGAACGTTACGCGTAAGCCGTACCGGTCAACCATTCGGTCCATCTCTCGCTGGAAGACCGAGACCCCATTAGTGACACCAAAGGGAACCCTTAAAAATTGATAGAGCCGCCCATCTGCTTCGAAGGCAGTGTACTTGCGGTCACTATTATGGAGGGGTAGCTGGTGGTAGGCGGACTTGAGATCCACCGTGGAGAAGACCTTGTATTGCGCGATCCTGTATACCAGGTCGGCTATACGGGGGAGAGGGTACGCGTCCAGCTGCGTAAACCTGTTGATGGTCTGACTGTAGTCGATGACCATCCTATGCTTCTCCCCGGTCTTTACCACCACTACTTGAGCTCTCCAGGGACTGTTACTCACTTCGATGACACCTTCCCCCAGCAGCCTTTGGACCTCTGACCTGATGAAGGTCCGGTCCTGGGCACTGTACCGCCTGCTCCTGGTGGCGA
Source organism: Scyliorhinus torazame (assembly GCF_047496885.1). NCBI lineage: Eukaryota > Metazoa > Chordata > Chondrichthyes > Carcharhiniformes > Scyliorhinidae > Scyliorhinus > Scyliorhinus torazame. The sequence continues at coordinate 384,738,290 of NC_092708.1, forward strand.
TGAGTTTGCAATCCGGGGTGAGGTTCGCAAACAGGTAAGGCGGGTCGACCTTAAGCGTCACGAGGCTGCAGACAGTAAGGGGAGGTATAGGGCCGCAGAATTTAAAGGTCAGGCTTTGCAAATTGCATTGGAAGTCCAGCCCCAGGAGGGTAGCCGCGCAGAGGTGCGGCAGGACGTACAGGCGGAAATTGTCGAATTTCCTGCCTTGGACAGTGAGGTTCGCTAGGCAGAACCCCTGTATCTCCGCCGAGTGAGACCCGGAGGCCAGGGAGATCCTTTGGTTTACAGGGTGGGTTACAGCGCCTTACCGTGTCGGGGTGAACAAAGCTTTCCATGCTCCCAGAGTCAATTAGGCATGACGTCTCGTGGCCGTTGATGAAGAACGTCATTGTAGCCGTTGCGAGTGTCCGGGGTCGAATTTGGTCCAGTGACACCGAGGCCAGATGAATCAGTTGCGAGTTCTGAACGGGCAGCGTGTAGTTGGCCGTGCTGGGGGCCTGGAGCCCCATCCAAGATGGTGTTGCACATGGTGTCCGGTGATGAACAAGATGGCGGCGGGGATGGACAAAATGGCGGTGCCCACCCGTCCAGCGTGGTGTCCGGGGGGTAAGATGGCCACGCCCATGGGTCGCACATGGCCCTAGGATAGGGGGGTGGCGGTGAGCGCTGGCCGGTCGGGTCCTGAAGGGGGGGGGGTTGCCGCGGCGGTCCGGAGTTCCTGGAGACCGCGGCCCGCACGGGCCTGGCAGACCCCCACAAAGTGGCCCTTCTTGCCGCACCCTTTGCAGGTGGCGGAGCGGGCTGGGCAGCGCAGGCGGGGATGATTCGCCTGCCCGCAGAAGAAACAGCGGGGCCCGGCGGTGTTAGCGGGCCGTCTCGTAGCGCAGGCCTGCGGGGTCAGGGGGAAGGTCTGTGGGGTTGCCGCTGCGGGGTGCCACGCAGCCCAGGGGGCCGCCGCACGGTCGGGCGCATAGGACTGCGGGTTTTTGTAGGCAACGTCCATGGACCCTGTCTGGGCCCGTGCCTCTCTAAGTCCCAGGGTGTCCCTTTCTAGGAGTCTCGGCGGATATCTGAGGAGCTCATACCTGCTACGAAAGCATCCCTGATTAAAAGTTCCGTGTGCTCTCTCCCCGAAACTTGCGGGCAGCCACAGTTTCGACCCAGCACCAGTCGTGCCCGGTAGAAATCTTCCAACGATTCCCCGGGGCTTTGCCATCTCGTACCAAGCAGGTGACGTGCGTCGACCTGATTTACAGGGCGGATATAATGTCCTTCCAACAGTTCAATCGCGGCATCATAGTTCTCTGCCTCCTCAATAAGGGTGTACATCCCAGGGCTGACCCTTGAGCGCAGGAGATGTATTTTCTGTCCTTCTGAGGGGGTGCCTCCGGCCGTCTCCAGGTAGCCTTTAAAGCACGCCAGCCAGTGTTTAAATATTGCAGCCGGGTTCTCCGCGTGGGGGCTGAGTTGTAGGCACTCCGGTTTGATTCGGAGATCCATCCTTCCAGCTTAAATCTAGTAGATTAAATTGATGCGCGATCAATTACACTCAAGACGAAGTGATTTCATAACTGAAGGCTTTAATCTACTAGAACGTGTTCCCCAGCAGCTTTGATACAGAAAGTGAAGGCTGCTGGGACGGCACCGGTTCTTATACTCCGCCTGTCAGGGCGGAGCTACGTAACAATAGCCAATGGTAGACCCCTGGGTCTAACCAATGATCATCAGCCTCTTGGGTACCGCAATACCTGGTACTACCACATCATCCTAACCTTCTATTCCTTCCTCCCTCGTCTGTTAATCCAGCTTCCCCTTCGATGCATCTGGGTTGTTGGTCTCAAACACTCCCGGTGTTCTGCACTCTAATTGCTCCCTCTTGGTAAAGGTATTTCCCCCAAATCAGTCCCTGAGTAACCCTATTTTTTTTTCTAAATGTGTTAAATGGGCCAGCATTTATTGCCCATCCCTGAGGGCATTTGAGAGTCGACCATATTGCTGCAGGTCTGGGAGTCAAGTAGGCCAGACCAGGTAAGGACGACAGATTTCCTTCCCTAAATGACATTAGTGAACCAGACGGGTTTTTAACCACAGTGGTTTCATAGTCATCTTTAGACTTCTAGGGTGTCATTCTCCGATGCCCCGCCGGGTCGGAGAATGGCCGTTGGCCGCCGTGAATCCCGCCCCTGACCCCGCCGAAGTCTCCGGTACCGTAGATTGGGCGGGGGCGGGAATCGGGCCGCGCCGGTTGGCGGGATCCCCCGCTCAATTCTCCGGCCCGGATGGGCCGAAGTCCCGCCCAGAAATTGCCTGTCCCGCCGGCGTAAATCAAAGCTGGTATTTACCGGCGGGACCAGGCGGCGTGGGCGGGCTCCGGGGTCCTGGGGGGGGCGCGGGGTGATCTGACCCCGGGGGGTGCCCCCACGGTGGCCTGGCCCGCGATCGGGGCCCACCGATCCGCGGGCGGGCCTGTGCCGTGGGGGCACTCTTTCCCTTCCGCCTCCGCCACGGCCTCCACCATGGCGGAGGCGGAAGAGACTCTCCCCACTGCGCATGCGCGGGAAACTGTCGGCGGCCGCTGACGCTCCCGCGCATGCGCCGCATTTCAGCGCCAGCTGGCGGGGCACCAAACGCCATTTCTGCCACCTGGCGGGGCAACAAACGCCATTTCCGCCTGCTGGCGGGGCGGAAATCCCTCCGGCGCCGGCCTAGCCCCTCAATGTTGGGGCTCGGCCCCAAAGATGCGGAGCATTCTGCACCTTTGGGCCGGCGCGATGCCCGTCTGATTGTCGCCGTTTTTGGCGCCAGTCGGCGGACATCGTGCCGTTGGGGGAGAATTTCGCCCCTAATCCCAGATTTCTTTTCATTGCATTCAAATTTCACCCCCCTGCTGTGGCAGGATTCAAACCCAGGTCCCCAGAGCATGACTCTGGGATTTCTGGATTACTCGGCCAGCGACAATACCACAACGCCACTGCCTCTCCCTATTCGGCCGCTTCGTACGTCTAAAGACCTCGATCAGGTCACCCTCTCCTTTGCGAAAAGGGCCTCAGCCTCTTGAGCTTTCCTTTCCTGATTCTGGGACCACGCATGTGAATCTTATCGTCTCACACCCTGCCCAGTGATTCCGAGGGGCGACGGGTCAATCAAAACGACGATATTTGGCGATATCCTCCTCAGCTTAGCGTTCTGGAAGTGAGAGAGATGTATGGAACAATTTCGAAGTCGTGAAGTTGCGTTATTATAACAGTATCATAAACACTCTTTTACTGCAGCACTATAAATGTCATGGGATTTGACAAACATTCTCAGCCTGACTGTGACCATTGCAGAAAGACATTCTTGCATCTCGCACTGCTTCCCTCTGAATATTAAAGCCATAACTCTCTGCAGGCAGCTTGTTGTTCCGAAATGAAGGGATTCTGTTTGGTTGATTGTGGGACTTCTGGCACCAATGGGCTTTTCAAAACTTCAGCGTTACAATTATCTGACAAAGTGTTGGTGGTCTAATTAAGGTGCAGCACTAAACTGAGCCTTAATTGTGCCGCGTGAAATACACCTTCAGCGTGCTTGTCCACAAGTCTTTATATAATTATTGTCGTATTAATTATGCAGCAGCCTTCTTGAAAGGTTTTTTTACTGAGCTACATTTTTAGCGCACTTTAATGAGAAATGGGAATAAGGACGCTCTCTTGGACCGCTTCTCAATGTATTCCGGTGATTGTACAAAACAGACATGCTGGTATCTGGGGCTGTGTAACACCAAAGGTAGATGAGATTAAAGATTACCCAGGCGCTGCACTATCTTGACGACGAGAAGGCAAAATGGATTTTCAGTTTATCTTTTTTTTTGAACTGCTGGGTAAAGTGAGAGTCCAAGATGCAAAAATGCGAAACCGCCATGTGGATTGCTTTCATTATGTCATCGCTCAGGCCGCGAACATTGGAGACAGGCTGATTGGAAACAAATGACAAACCTCACATCGCCATGGTTTGCAATCGGTGTGCTGTTGCTTCCTCGTGTGTGTGCGTTTGTGTGTGTGAATGTGTTTCTGTGTATGTGTGCGATTGTGTGTATGTAAGCATGTATTTGGAAGTGTAGTTTTGTGCGTCTGTGTGTGTGGTATTTGTATGTGTGTGTGTGTGGTGTTTGTATGTCTGTCCATGTGTGTTTTTGTGTGTGTTTGGCGTGTGTGTGTTTGTGTATTTGTTTGTGTGTGTGTACCTGTCTCTGTGTTTATTTGTTTGTATGTGTCCGTGCATGTCTGTATTTATGTCTGTGTATGTGGTGTGTGTGTTTGTGTGTGTATGTGGTGTGTGTGTGTGCATCTGTTTATGTGTTTGTGTTTGAATGTGTCTGTATTTATGTCTGTGTATGTGGTGTGTGTGTGTTTGTGTGCGTGTGTGCACCTGTTTATATGTGTTTGTGTTTGAATGTGTGTATATGTGGTGTGTGTGTTTGTATGTCTGTCTGCATGTCCATGTATGTGGTGTGTGTGTTTGTGTGTCTGTGATTGTGTGTGCATGTGTATGTGGTGTTTGTGTATGTGGTGCCTGTGTTTGTTCCTGTGTGTGTTTTTGTGTGTGTGTGTATGTGGTGTCTGTTTGTTTGATTGTGTGTGTGTTTGTTTTTGTGTGTGTTTGTTTGTGTGTGTGTTTGTGTGTGTTTGTTTGTGTGTGTATGTTTGTTTGTTTGTGTGTGTTTGTTTGTGTATGTTTGTTTGTTTGTGTGTGTTTGTGTGTGTATGTTTGTTTGTGTGTGTGTCTGTGTGTGTGTCTGTGTGTGTGTGTGTTGTTTGTGTGTGTGTTTGTTTGTGTGTGTTTGTTTGTGTGTGTATGTTTGTTTGTGTGTGTATGTTTGTTTGTTTGTGTGTGTTTGTTTGTTTGTGTGTGTGTGTATGTTTGTTTGTGTGTTTGTGTGTGTATGTTTGTTTGTGTGTTTGTTTGTGTGTGTTTGTTTGTTTGTGTGTGTTTGTTTGTGTGTGTATGTTTGTTTGTTTGTGTGTGTTTGTTTGTGTGTGTATGTTTGTTTGTGTGTGTGTCTGTGTGTGTGTCTGTGTGTGTGTGTTTGTTTTTGTGTGTGTTTGTTTGTTTGTGTGTGTGTGTGTGTGTTTGTGTGTGTGTTTGTGTGTGTGTGTATGTTTGTGTGTTTGTTTGTGTGTTTGTTTGTGTGTGTATGTTTGTTTGTGTGTGTTTGTTTATGTGTGTTTGTTTGTGTGTGTATGTTTGTTTGTGTGTGTTTGTTTGTGTGTGTGTGTTTGTTTGTTTGTGTGTGTGTTTGTGTTTGTTTGTGTGTGTGTTTGTGTTTGTTTGTGTGTGTATGTTTGTTTGTGTGTGTATGTTTGTTTGTGTGTGTATGTGTGTTTGTGTGTGTGTGTGTGTGTTTGTGTTTGTTTGTGTGTGTATGTTTGTTTGTGTGTGTATGTTTGTTTGTGTGTGTATGTGTGTTTGTGTGTGTGTGTGTGTGTTTGTTTGTTTGTGTGTGTGTGTGCGTGTGTGTTTGTGTGTGTGCGTGTGTGTTTGTGTGTGTGTGTGTGTGTGTGTGTTTGTTTGTTTGTTTGTGTGTTTGTTTGTGTGTGTATGTTTGTTTGTGTGTGTTTGTTTGTTTGTGCGTGTTTGTGCGTGAATGTATGTTTGTTTGTGTGTTTGTTTGTTTGTTTGTGTGTGTTTGTTTGTTTGTGTGTGTCATTTCAGAAATGTTCTGAGGTCATGATACGTAGAATCATCACATGGTTACAGCATATAGGAGGCCATCCAGCCCCTCCAGTTTGTGCCAGCCCCCTGCACAAGCCGCTCAGCTATCCGCCCCCCCCCCCCCCCCCCACACACACACACATCTTGCTTGCCCCATAGCCCCACATTGTTTTCCCTTCAGGTGCATATCGATTTTCCACACGTGACTGCGCAGTGAACTCCGGATCAAAACCATTTCTCTCGCTATCTTTAATCCCATCAATTTAAATCGGTGTCCTCTGCCCCCCAACTCATCAGGGGCAGTTTTCCCCTGTTGACCATGTCCCTGATGTTGAACCCCTCTCTCAAACACTCCTCTTCAGCTTTCTTCTCCCAAGAGGACAACCCCAGCTCCTCCAACCTCTCCAGCTGGCCGAGGTTCCTCACCTGGGCGAACGTTCGCATTAACCCTTTCTGCGCTCCCTGCCGAAAGCCGGAACGTCCTGCCCAAAGTCCAGAATTTCGACGTGATAGTCCCAGCTGGGATTGAACCTGCCATAAACTCCTTGCTTTCATGCTCCATACCATTGTTGTTACAGCCCAGGTCCCACATGCTTCCCCAACCTGCCCCGCCACCCACCGCGATCTGTGGGCATCTACCCTCCCCAGAAATGGGTACTCGGATGAGAGATTTTCATTCTATTGAAACGGACTCCATGTTCGAACTGATGACACGAGGAAGAACATTTTCACACAGCGAGTGCCTCGGGTCTGGAACACCGTGTGGTGGAGGCAGATTCAGTCGTGGCATTTGAAGAGGGTTATTATAGAATTTAGAGTGCAGAAGGAGGCCATTCAGCCCATCTAGCCTGCACCGGTTCTTGGAAAGAGCACCCTACCCAAGGTCAACATCTCCACCCTATCCCCGTAACCCAGTAATCCCACCCAACACTAAGGGCAATTTTGGATGCAAAGGGCAATTTAGCATGGCCAATCCACCAAACCTGCACATCTTTGGACTGTGGGAGGAAACCGGAGCACCCGGAGGAAACCCACGTACAGACGGGGAGAATGTGCAGACTCCGCACAGACGGTGACCCAAGCCGGGAATCGAACCTGGGAGCCTGGAGCTCTGAAGCAACAGTGCTAATCATTATGCTATAATGCTGCCCAACCACAATGTTACCGTGCTGCCCAACCACAATGCTACCGTGCAGCCCAACCATAATGCTACCGTGCTGCCCAACCACTGTGCTACCGTGCTGCCCAACCATAATGCTACCGTGCAGCCCAACCACAATGCTACCGTGCTGCCCAACCACTGTGCAACCGTGCTGCCCAACCACAATGCTACCGTGCTGCCCAACCACAATGCTACTGTGCTGCCCAACCACAATGCTACCGTGCTGCCCAACCACAATGCTACCGTGCTGCCCAACCACAATGCTACCGTGCTGCCCAACCACAATGCTACCGTGCTGCCCAACCACAATGCTATCGTGCTGCCCAACCACAATGCTACCGTGCTGCCCAACCACTGTGCTACCGTGCTGCCCAACCACTGTGCTACCATGCTGCCCAACCACTATGCTACCGTGCTGCCCAACCACAATGCTACCGTGCAGCCCAACCATAATGCTACCGTGCTGCCCAACCACTGTGCTACCGTGCTGCCAACCACTGTGCTACCGTGCTGCCCAACCACAATGCTACCGTGCTGCCCAACCACAATGCTACCGTGCAGCCCAACCATAATGCTACCGTGCTGCCCAACCACTGTGCTACCGTGCTGCTCAACCACAATGCTACCGTGCTGCCCAACCATAATGCTACCGTGCAGCCCAACCACAATGCTACCGTGCAGCCCAACCACTGTGCTACCGTGCTGCCAACCACTATGCAACCGTGCTGCCCAACCACAATGCTACCGTGCTGCCCAACCACAATGCTACCGTGCTGCCCAACCACTGTGCTACCGTGCTGCACAACCACTGTGCTACCGTGCTGCCCAACCACAATGCTACCGTGCTGCCCAACCACTGTGCTACCGTACTGCCCAACCATTGTGCTACCGTGCTGCCCAACCACAATGCTACTGTGCTGCCCAACCACAATGCTACCATGCTGCCCAACCACTGTGCTACCGTGCTGCCCAACCACAATGCTACCGTGCTGCCCAACCACAATGCTACCATGCTGCCCAACCACTGTGCTACCGTGCTGCCCAACCACAATGCTACCGTGCTGCCCAACCACTGTGCTACCATGCTGCCCAACCACAATGCTACCGTGCTGCCCAACCACTGTGCTACCGTGCTGCCCAACCACAATGCTACTGTGCTGCCCAACCACAATGCTACCATGCTGCCCAACCACTGTGCTACCGCGCTGCCCAACCACAATGCTACCGTGCTGCCCAACCACAATGCTACCGTGCTGCCCAACCACAATGCTACCGTGCTGCCCAACCACTGTGCTACCGTGCTGCCCAACCATTGTGCTACCGTGCTGCCCAACCACAATGCTACTATGCTGCCCAACCACAATGCTACCATGCTGCCCAACCACAATGCTACTGTGCTGCCCAACCACAATGCTACCATGCTGCCCAACCACTGTGCTACTGTGCTGCCCAACCACAATGCTACCGTGCTGCCCAACCACTGTGCTACCGTGCTGCCCAACCACAATGCTACCGTGCTGCCCAACCACTGTGCTACCGTGCTGCCCAACCACTGTGCTACCGTGCTGCCCAACCACAATGCTACCGTGCTGCCCAACCACTGTGCTGCCCTGCTGCCCAACCACACTGCTACCGTGCTGCCCAACCACAATGCTACCGTTCTGCCCAACCACAGTGCTACCGTACTGCCCAACCACAATGCTACCGTGCTGCCCAACCACAATGCTACCATGCTGCCCAACTAAAATGCTATCGTTCTGCCCAACCACTGTGCTACCGTGCTGCCCAACCACAATGCTATCGTTCTGCCCAACCACTGTGCTACCGTGCTGCCCAACCACTGCAACCGTACTGCCCAACCACAATGCTACCGTGCTGCCTAACCACTGTGCTACCATGCTGCCTAACCACTGTGCTACCGTGCTGCCCAACCACTGTGCTACCGTGCTGCCCAACCACACTGCTACCGTGCTGCCTAACCACTGTGCTACCATGCTGCCCAACCACTGTGTTACCGTGCTGCCCAACCACAATGCTACCGTGCTGCCTAACCACTGTGCTACCATGCTGCCTAACCACTGTGCTACCGTGCTGCCCAACCACTGTGCTACCGTGCTGCCCAACCACTGTGCTACCGTGCTGCCCAAACACTGCGCTACCGTGCTGCCCAAGCACAATGCTACCGTGCTGCCCAACCACAATGCTACCGTACTGCCCAACCACAATGCTACCGTGCTGCCTAACCACTGTGCTACCATGCTGCCCAACCACTGTGCTACCATGCTGCCCAACCACTGTGCTACCGTGCTGCCCAACCACAATGCTACCGTTCTGCCCAACCACTGTGCTACCGTGCTGCCCAACCACAATGCTACCGTGCTGCCCAACCACTGTGCTACCGTGCTGCCTAACCACTGTGCTACCGTACTGCCCAACCACTGCAACCGTACTGCCCAACCACAATGCTACCGTGCTGCCTAACCACTGTGCTACCATGCTGCCCAACCACTGTGCTACCATGCTGCCTAACCACTGTGCTACCGTGCTGCCGAACCACAATGCTACCATGCTGCCCAACCACTGTGCTACCATGCTGCCCAACCACTGTGCTACCGTGCGGCCCAACCACAATGCTACCATGCTGCCTAACCACTGTGCTACCGTACTGCCCAACCACTGTGCTACCGTGCTGCCCAACCACTGTGCTACCGTGCTGCCCAACCACAATGCTACCGTCCTGCCTAACCACTGTGCTACCGTGCTGCCCAACCACTGTGCTACCAAGCTGCCTAACCACTGTGGTACCGTGCTACCCAACCACTGTGCAACCGTGCTGCCCAACCACAATGCTACCGTGCTGCCCAACCACTGTGCTACCGTACTGCCCAAACACTGTGCTACCGTGCTGCCCAACCACTGTGCTACCGTGCTGCCCAACCACAATGCTACCGTGCTGCCCATCCACAATGCTACCGTGCTGCCCAACCACTGTGCAACCGCACTGCCCAACCACAATGCTACCGTACTGCCCAACCACAATGCTACCGTGCTGCCCAACCACTGTGCTACCGCGCTGCCCAACCACAATGCTACTGTGCTGCCCAACCACTGTGCAACCGCACTGCCCAACCACAATGCTACCGTGCTGCCCAACCACAATGCTACCGTGCTGCCCAACCACTGTGCTACCGCGCTGCCCAACCACAATGCTACTGTGCTGCCCAACCACTGTGCTACCGTACTGCCCAACCACTGTGCAACCGTACTGCCCAACCACAATGCTACCGTGCTGCCCATCCACAATGCTACCGTGCTGGCCATCCACAATGCTACCGTGCTGCCCAACCACAATGCTTTCGTGCTGCCCAACCACTGTGCAACCGTGCTGCCCAACCACTGTGCTACCGTGCTGCCCAACCACAATGCAACCGTGCTGCCCAACCACAATGCTGCCGTGCTGCCCAACCACTGTGCAACCGTGCTGCCCAACCACAATGCTACCGTGCTGCCCAACCACAATGCTACCGTGCTGCCCAACCACTATGCTACCGTGCTGCCCAACCACAATGCTACCATTCTGCCCAACCACTGTGCTACCATGCTGCCCAACCACTGTGCTACCGTGCTGCCCAACCACTGTGCTACCGTGCTGCCCAACCACAATGCTACCGTTCGGCCCAACCACTGTGCTACCATGCTGCCCAACCACTGTGCTACCATGCTGCCCAACCACTGTGCTACCGTGCTGCCCAACCACTGTGCTGCCGTGCTGCCCAACCACTGTGCAACCGTGCTGCCCAACCACAATGCTACCATACTGCCCAACCACTGTGCTACCGTGCGGCCCAACCACAATGCTACCGTTCTGCCCAACCACAATGCTACCGTGCGGCCCAACCACAATGCTACCGTGCTGCCCAACCACAATGCTACCGTGCGGCCCAACCACAATGCTACCGTGCTGCCCAACCACAATGCTACCGTGCTGCCCAACCACAATGCTACCGTGCTGCCCGACCACAATGCTACCGTACTGCCCAACCACTGTGCTATCGTGCTGCCCAACCACAATGCTACCGTGCTGCCCAACCACTGTGCTACCGTGCTGCCCAACCACTGTGCTACCGTGCTGCCCAACCACTGTGCTACCGTGCTGCCCAACCACAATGCTACTGTGCTGCCCAACCACTGTGCTACCGTGCTGCCCAACCACTGTGCTACTGTGCTGCCCAACCACAATGCTACCGTGCTGCCCAACCACAATGCTACCGTGCTGCCCAAACACAATGCTACCGTGCTGCCCAAACACTGTGCTACTGTGCTGCCCAACCACTGTGCTACCGTGCTGCCCAACCACAATGCTACCGTGCTGCCCAACCACTGTGCTACCGTGCAGCCCAACCACAATGCTCCCGTGCTGCCCAACCACTGTGCTACCGTGCAGCCCAACCACAATGCTACCTTTCTGCCCAACCACTGTGCTACTGTGTTGCCCAACCACAATGCTACCGTGCTGCCCAACCACTGTGCTACCGTGCTGCCTAACCACTGTGCTACCATGCTGCCTAACCACTGTGCTACCGTGCTGCCCAACCACTGTGCTACCGTGCAGCCTAACCACTGTGCTACCGTGCTGCCCAACCACTGTGCAACCGTGCTGCCCAACCACTGTGCTACCGTGCTGCCCAACCACTGTGCTACCGTGCTGCCCAACCATAATGCTACCGTGCTGCCCAACCATAATGCTACCGTGCTGCCTAACCACTGTGCTACCGTACTGCCCAACCACTGCAACCGTACTGCCCAACCACAATGCTACCGTGCTGCCTAACCACTGTGCTACCATGCTGCCCAACCACAATGCTACCTTTCTGCCCAACCACTGTGCTACTGTGTTGTCCAACCACAATGCTACCGTGCTGCCCAACCACTGTGCTACCGTGCTGCCTAACCACTGTGCTACCATGCTGCCTAACCACTGTGCTACCGTGCTGCCCAACCATTGTGCTACCGTGCAGCCTAACCACTGTGCTACCGTGCTGCCCAACCACTGTGCAACCGTGCTGCCCAACCACTGTGCTACCGTGCTGCCCAACCACTGTGCTACCGTGCTGCCCAACCATAATGCTACCGTGCTGCCTAACCACTGTGCTACCGTGCTGCCCAACCACTGTGCTACCAAGCTGCCTAACCACTGTGCTACCGTGCTGCCCAACCACTGTGCAACCGTACTGCCCAACCACAATGCTACCGTGCTGCCCAACTACTGTGCTACCATGCTGCCTAACCACTGTGCTACCGTGCTGCCCAACCACAGTGCTACCGTGCTGCCCAACCACATTGCTACCGTGCTGCCCAACCACAATGCTACCGTGCTGCCCAACCACAATGCTACCGTGCTGCCCAACCACTGTGCTACCGCGCTGCCCAACCACAATGCTACCGTGCTGCCCAACCACTGTGCAACCGTACTGCCCAACCACAATGCTACCGTGCTGCCCATCCACAATGCTACCGTGCTGCCCATCCACAATGCTACCGTGCTGCCCAACCACTGTGCAACCGTACTGCCCAACCACTGTGCAACCGTACTGCCCAACCACAATGCTACCGTGCTGCCCATCCACAATGCTACCGTGCTGCCCAACCACAATGCTACCGTGCTGCCCAACCACTGTGCTACCGTGCTGCCCAACCACTGTGCTACCGTGCTGCCCAACCACAATGCTACCGTGCTGCCCAACCACAATGCTGCCGTGCTGCCCAACCACTGTGCAACCGTGCTGCCCAACCACTGTGCTACCGTGCTGCCCAACCACTGTGCTACCGTACTGCCCATCCACAATGCTACCGTGCTGCCCAACCACAATGCTGCCGTGCTGCCCAACCACTGTGCAAACGTGCTGCCCAACCGCAATGCTACCGTGCTGCCCAACCACAATGCTACCGTGCTGCCCAACCACAATGCTGCCGTGCTGCCCAACCACTGTGCAACCGTGCTGCCCAACCACTGTGCTACCGTGCTGCCCAACCACTGTGCTACCGTACTGCCCAACCACAATGCTGCCGTGCTGCCCAACCACTGTGCAACCGTGCTGCCCAACCGCAATGCTACCGTGCTGCCCAACCACAATGCTACCGTGCTGCCCAACCACAATGCTGCCGTGCTGCCCAACCACTGTGCAACCGTGCTGCCCAACCACTGTGCTACCGTGCTGCCCAACCACTGTGCTACCGTACTGCCCAACCACAATGCTACCGTGCTGCCCAACCACTGTGCTACCGTGCTGCCCAACCACTGTGCTACCGTACTGCCCATCCACAATGCTACCGTGCTGCCCAACCACAATGCTTCCGTGCTGCCCAACCACTGTGCAACCGTGCTGCCCAACCACAATGCTACCGTGCTGCCCAACCACAATGCTGCCGTGCTGCCCAACCACTGTGCAACCGTGCTGCCCAACCACAATGCTACGTGCTGCCCAACCACAATGCTACCGTGCTGCCCAACCACAATGCTACCATTCTGCCCAACCACTGTGCTACCGTGCTGCCCAACCACAATGCTACCGTGCTGCCCATCCACAATGCTACCGTGCTGCCCAACCACAATGCTTCCGTGCTGCCCAACCACTGTGCAACCGTGCTGCCCAACCACTGTGCTACCGTGCTGCCCAACCACAATGCTACCGTGCTGCCCAACCACAATGCTGCCGTGCTGCCCAACCACTGTGCAACCGTGCTGCCCAACCACAATGCTACCGTGCTGCCCAACCACAATGCTACCGTGCTGCCCAACCACTATGCTACCGTGCTGCCCAACCACAATGCTACCATTCTGCCCAACCACTGTGCTACCATGCTGCCCAACCACTGTGCTACCGTGCTGCCCAACCACTGTGCTACCGTGCTGCCCAACCACAATGCTACCGTTCGGCCCAACCACTGTGCTACCATGCTGCCCAACCACTGTGCTACCATGCTGCCCAACCACTGTGCTACCGTGCTGCCCAACCACTGTGCTGCCGTTCTGCCCAACCACTGTGCTACCATGCTGCCCAACCACTGTGCAACCGTGCTGCCCAACCACAATGCTACCGTTCTGCCCAACCACAATGCTACCGTGCGGCCCAACCACAATACTACCGTTCTGCCCAACCACTGTGCTACCGTACTGCCCAACCACAATGCTACCGTGCGGCCCAACCACAATGCTACCGTGCTGCCCAACCACTGTGCTACCATACTGCCCAACCACAATGCTACCGTGCTGCCCAACCACTGTGCTACCATACTGCCCAACCACAATGCTACCGTTCTGCCCAACCACAATGCTACCGTGCGGCCCAACCACAATGCTACCGTTCTGCCCAACCACTGTGCTACCGTACTGCCCAACCACAATGCTACCGTGCGGCCCAACCACAATGCTACCGTGCTGCCCAACCACAATGCTACCGTGCTGCCCAACCACAATGCTACCGTGCGGCCCAACCACAATGCTACCGTGCTGCCCAACCACAATGCTACCGTGCTGCCCAACCACAATGCTACCGTGCTGCCCGACCACAATGCTACCGTACTGCCCAACCACTGTGCTATTGTGCTGCCCAACCACAATGCTACCGTGCTGCCCAACCACTGTGCTACCGTGCTGCCCAACCACTGTGCTACCGTGCTGCCCAACCACTGTGCTACCGTGCTGCCCAACCACAATGCTACCGTGCTGCCCAACCACAATGCTACCGTGCTGACTAACGACAATGCTACCGTGCTGCCCAACCACAATGCTACCGTGCTGCCCAACCACTGTGCTACCGTGCTGCCCAACCACTGTGCTACCGTGCTGCCCAACCACAATGCTACCGTGCTGCCCAAACACTGTGCTACCGTGCTGCCCAACCACTGTGCTACTGTGCTGCCCAACCGCTGTGCTACCGTGCTGCCCAACCACAATGCTACCGTTCTGCCCAACCACAATGCTACCGTGCTGCCCAACCACAATGCTACCGTGCTGCCCAACCACTGTGCTACCGTGCTGCCCAACCACAATGCTCCCGTGCTGCCCAACCACTGTGCTACCGTGCAGCCCAACCACAATGCTACCTTTCTGCCCAACCACTGTGCTACTGTGTTGCCCAACCACAATGCTACCGTGCTGCCCAACCACTGTGCTACCGTGCTGCCTAACCACTGTGCTACCATGCTGCCTAACCACTGTGCTACCGTGCTGCCCAACCACTGTGCTACCGTGCAGCCCAACCACAATGCTACCGTGCTGCCTAACCACTGTGCTACCATGCTGCCCAACCACTGTGCTACCGTGCTGCCCAACCACAATGCTACCGTACTGCCCAACCACTGTGCTACCGTGCTGCCCAACTACAATGCTACCGTGCTGCCCAACCACTGTGCTACCGTGCTGCCTAACCACTGTGCTACCGTACTGCCCAACCACTGCAACCGTACTGCCCAACCACAATGCTACCGTGCTGCCTAACCACTGTGCTACCATGCTGCCCAACCACTGTGCTACCATGCTGCCTAACCACTGTGCTACCGTGCTGCCCAACCACAGTGCTACCGTGCTGCCCAACCACTGTGCTACCGTGCTGCCCAACCACAATGCTGCCGTGCTGCCCAACCTCTGTGCTACCGTGCTGCCCAACCACAATGTTACCATGCTGCCTAACCACTGTGCTACCGTGCTGCCCAACCACAATGCTGCCGTGCTGCCCAACCACAATGCTACCGTGCTGCCTAACCACTGTGCTACCGTGCTGCCCAACCACAATGCCACCGTGCTGCCCAACCACTGTGCTACCGTACTGCCCAAACACTGTGCTACCGTGCTGCCCAACCATTGTGCTACCGTGCTGCCCAACCACAATGCTACCGTGCTGCCCATCCACAGTGCTACCGTGCTGCCCAACCACATTGCTACCGTGCTGCCCATCCACAATGCTACCGTGCTGCCCAACCACAATGCTACCATGCTGCCCAACCACAATGCTACCGTGCTGCCCAACCACTGTGCTACCGCGCTGCCCAACCACAATGCTACCGTGCTGCCCAACCACTGTGCAACCGTACTGCCCAACCACAATGCTACCGTGCTGTCCATCCACAATGCTACCGTGCTGCCCAACCACAATGCTACCGTGCTGCCCAACCACTGTGCAACGGTACTGCCCAACCACAATGCTACCGTACTGCCCAACCACTGTGCTACCGTGCTGCCCAACCACTGTGCTACCGTGCTGCCCAACCACAATGCTACCGTGCTGCCCAACCACAATGCTGCCGTGCTGCCCAACCACTGTGCAACCGTGCTGCCCAACCACTGTGCTACCGTGCTGCCCAACCACTGTGCTACCGTACTGCCCATCCACAATGCTGCCGTGCTGCCCAACCACTGTGCAACCGTGCTGCCCAACCACTGTGCTACCGTGCTGCCCAACCACTGTGCTACCGTGCTGCCCAACCACAATGCTACCGTGCTGCCCAACCACAATGCTGCCGTGCTGCCCAACCACTGTGCAACCGTACTGCCCAACCACTGTGCTACCGTGCTGCCCAACCACTGTGCTACCGTGCTGCCCAACCACAATGCTACCGTACTGCCCATCCACAATGCTGCCGTGCTGCCCAACCACTGTGCAACCGTACTGCCCAACCACTGTGCTACCGTGCTGCCCAACCACTG
The DNA here is from genome assembly GCF_047496885.1 of Scyliorhinus torazame. NCBI lineage: Eukaryota > Metazoa > Chordata > Chondrichthyes > Carcharhiniformes > Scyliorhinidae > Scyliorhinus > Scyliorhinus torazame. The sequence goes on from NC_092708.1 coordinate 384,754,849, forward strand.
TGCTACCGTGCTGCCCAACCACAATGCTACCGTGCTGCCCAACCACAATGCTGCCGTGCTGCCCAACCACTGTGCAACCGTGCTGCCCAACCACTGTGCTACCGTGCTGCCCAACCACTGTGCTACCGTACTGCCCAACCACAATGCTGCCGTGCTGCCCAACCACTGTGCAACCGTGCTGCCCAACCACTGTGCTACCGTGCTGCCCAACCACTGTGCTACCGTGCTGCCCAACCACAATGCTACCGTGCTGCCCAACCACAATGCTTCCGTGCTGCCCAACCACTGTGCAACCGTGCTGCCCAACCACAATGCTACCGTGCTGCCCAACCACAATGCTGCCGTGCTGCCCAACCACTGTGCAACCGTGCTGCCCAACCACAATGCTACGTGCTGCCCAACCACAATGCTACCGAGCTGCCCAACCACAATGCTACCATTCTGCCCAACCACTGTGCTACCGTGCTGCCCAACCACAATGCTACCGTGCTGCCCAACCACTGTGCTACCGTGCTGCCCAACCACAATGCTACCATTCTGCCCAACCACTGTGCTACCGTGCTGCCCAACCACAATGCTACCGTTCGGCCCAACCACTGTGCTACCGTGCTGCCCAACCACTGTGCTACCGTGCTGCCCAACCACAATGCTACCGTGCTGCCCAACCACTGTGCTACCGTTCTGCCCAACCACTGTGCTACCATGCTGCCCAACCACTGTGCAACCGTGCTGCCCAACCACAATGCTACCGTGCTGCCCAACCACAATGCTACCGTGCTGCCCGACCACTATGCTACCGTGCTGCCCAACCACAATGCTACCGTTCTGTACAACCACTGTGCTACCGTGCTGCCCAACCACTATGCTACCGTGCTGCCCAACCACAATGCTACCGTGCTGCCCAACCACAATGCTACCGTTCTGTACAACCACTGTGCTACCGTGCTGCCCAACCACTGTGCTACCGTGCTGCCCAACCACAATGCTACCGTGCTGCCCAACCACAATGCTACCGTTCTGTACAACCACTGTGCTACCGTGCTGCCCAACCTCTGTGCTACCGTGCTGCCCAACCACAATGCTACCGTGCTGCCCAACCACAATGCTACCGTGCGGCCCAACCACAATGCTACCGTGCTGCCCAACCACTGTGCTACCGTACTTCCCAACCACTGTGCTATCGTGCTGCCCAACCACAATGCTACCGTGCTGCCCAACCACTGTGCTACCGTGCTGCCCAACCACAATGCTACCGTGCTGCCCAACCACTGTGCTACCGTGCTGCCCAACGACTGTGCTACCGTGCTGCCCAACCACAATGATACCGTGCTGCCCAACCACAATGCTACCGTGCTGCCCAACCACAATGCTACCGTGCTGCCCAACCACAATGCTACCGTGCTGCCCAACCACTGTGCTACCGTGCTGCCCAACCACTGTGCTACTGTGCTGCCCAACCACAATGCTACCGTGCTCCCCAACCACAATGCTACCGTGCTCCCCAACCACAATGCTACCGTGCTGCCCAACCACAATGATACCGTGCTGCCCAACCACAATGCTACCGTGCTGCCCAACCACAATGCTACCGTGCTGCCCAACCACAATGCTACCGTGCTGCCCAACCACTGTGCTACCGTGCTGCCCAACCACTGTGCTACTGTGCTGCCCAACCACAATGCTACTGTGCTGCCCAACCACAATGCTACCGTGCTGCCCAACCACAATGCTACCGTGCTGCCCAAACACAATGCTACCGTGCTGCCCAACCACTGTGCTACCGTGCTGCCCAACCACAATGCTACCGTGCTGCCCAACCATTGTGCTACCATGCTGCCCAACCACAATGCTACCGTGCTGCCCAACCACTGTGCTACCGTGCAGCCCAACCACAATGCTCCCGTGCTGCCCAACCACTGTGCTACCGTGCTGCCCAACCACAATGCTACCGTTCTGCCCAACCATTGTGCTACCGTGCTGCCCAACCACAATGCTACCGTGCTGCCCAACCACTGTGCTACCGTGCTGCCCAACCATAATGCTACCGTGCTGCCCAACCACTGTGCTACCGTGCTGCCCAACCACTGTGCTACCGTGCTGCCCAACCACTGTGCTACCGTGCTGCCCAACCACTGTGCTACCGTGCTGCCCAACCATAATGCTACCGTGCTGCCCAACCACTGTGCTACCGTGCTGCCCAACCACTGTGCTACCGTGCTGCCCAACCACTGTTCTACCGTGCTGCCCAACCACAATGCTACCGTGCTGCCCAACCACTGTGCTACCGTGCTGCTCAACCACAATGCTACCGTGCTGCCCAACCACAATGCTACCGTGCTGCCCAGCCACAATGCTACCGTGCTGCCCAACCACTGTGCTACTGTGCTCCCCAACCACTGTGCTACCGTGCTACCGAACCACAATGCTACCGTGCTGCCCTACCACTGTGCTACCGTGCTACCCAACCACAATGCTACCGTGCTGCCCAACCAGTGTGCTACCGTGCTGCTCAACCACAATGCTACCGTGCTGCCCAACCACAATGCTACCGTGCTGCCCAACCACAATGCTACCGTGCGGCCCAACCACAATGCTACCGTGCTGCCCAACCACTGTGCTACCGTACTGCCCAACCACTGTGCTACCGTGCTGCCCAACCACAATGCTCCCGTGCTGCCCAACCACTGTGCTACCGTGCTGCCCAACCACTGTGCTACCGTGCTGCCCAACCACAATGCTACCGTGCTGCCCAACCACTGTGCTACCGTGCTGCCCAACCACTGTGCTACCGTGCTGCCCAACCACAATGCTACCGTGCTGCCCAACCACAATGCTACCGTGCTGCCCAACCACTGTGCTACCGTGCTGCCCAACCACAATGATACCGTGCTGCCCAACCACAATGCTACCATGCTGCCCAACCACAATGCTACCGTGCTGCCCAACCACAATGCTACCGTGCTGCCCAACCACTGTGCTACCGTGCTGCCCAACCACTGTGCTACTGTGCTGCCCAACCACAATGCTACCGTGCTGCCCAACCACAATGCTACCGTGCTGCCCAACCACAATGCTACCGTGCTGCCCAAACACAATGCTACCGTGCTGCCCAACCACTGTGCTACCGTGCTGCCCAACCACAATGCTACCGTGCTGCCCAACCATTGTGCTACCGTGCTGCCCAACCACAATGCTACCGTGCTGCCCTACCACTGTGCTACCGTGCAGCCCAACCACAATGCTACCGTGCTGCCCAACCACTGTGCTACCGTGCTGCCCAACCACAATGCTACCGTTCTGCCCAACCATTGTGCTACCGTGCTGCCCAACCACAATGCTACCGTGCTGCCCAACCACTGTGCTACCGTGCTGCCCAACCATAATGCTACCGTGCTGCCCAACCACTGTGCTACCGTGCTGCCCAACCACTGTGCTACCGTGCTGCCCAACCACTGTGCTACCGTGCTGCCCAACCACTGTGCTACCGTGCTGCCCAACCATAATGCTACCGTGCTGCCCAACCACTGTGCTACCGTGCTGCCCAACCACTGTGCTACCGTGCTGCCCAACCACTGTTCTACCGTGCTGCCCAACCACAATGCTACCATGCTGCCCAACCACAATGCTACCGTGCTCCCCAGCCACAATGCTACCGTGCTGCCCAACCACTGTGCTACTGTGCTGCCCAACCACTGTGCTACCGTGCTACCCAACCACAATTCTACCGTGCTGCCCTACCACTGTGCTACCGTGCTACCCAACCACAATGCTACCGTGCTGCCCAACCAGTGTGCTACCGTGCTGCTCAACCACAATGCTACCGTGCTGCCCAACCACTGTGCTACCGTGCTGCCCAACCACTGTGCAACCGTGCTGCCTAGCCACTGTGCTACCGTACTGCCCAACCACTGTGCTATCGTGCTGCCCAACCACAATGCTACCGTGCGGCCCAACTACAATGCTCCCGTGCTGCCCAACCACTGTGCTACCGTGCTGCCCAACCTCTGTGCTACCGTGCTGCCCAACCACAATGCTACCGTGCGGCCCAACTACAATGCTCCCGTGCTGCCCAAACACAATGCTACCGTGATGCCCAACCACAATGCTACCGTACTGCCCAACCACTGTGCTACCGTGCTGCCCAACCACAATGCTACCGTGCTGCCCAACCACAATGCTACCGTTCTGCCCAACCACTGTGCTACCGTGCTGCCCAACCACAATGCTACCGTGCTGCCCAACCACTGTGCTACCGTGCTGCCCAACCACTGTGCTACCCAATTACTGTGCTACCGTGCTGCCCAACCACTGTGCTACCATGCTGCCCAACCACAATGCTACCGTGCTGCCCAACCACTGTGCTACCGTGCTGCCCAACCACAATGCTACCGTGCTGCCCAACCACTGTGCTACCGTGCTGCCCAACCACTGTGCTACTGTGCTGCCCAACCACAATGCTACCGTGCTGCCCAACCACAATGCTACCGTGCTGCCCAAACGTAATGCTACCGTGCTGCCCAACCACAATGCTACCGTGCTGCCCAACCACTGTGCTACTGTGCTGCCCAACCACTGTGCTACCGTGCTGCCCAACCACAATGCTACCGTGCTGCCCAAACGTAATGCTACCGTGCTGCCCAACCACAATGCTACCGTGCTGCCCAACCACTGTGCTACCGTGCTGCCCAACCACTGTGCTACCGTGCTGCACAACCACAATGCTACAGTGCTGCCCAACCACAATGCTACCGTGCTGCCCAACCACTGTGCTACCGTGCTGCCCAACCACAATGCTACCGTGCTGCCCAACCACAATGCTACCGTGCTGCCCAACCACTGTGCTACCGTGCTGCCCAACCACTGTGCTACTGTGCTGCCCAACCACTGTGCTACCGTGCTGCCCAACCACTGTGCTACCGTGCTGCCCAACCACAATGCTACCGTGCTGCCCAACCACAATGCTACCGTGCTGCCCAACCACAATGCTACCGTGCTGCCCAACCACTGTGCTACCGTTCTGCCCAACCACTGTGCAACCGTTCTGCCCAACCACAATGCTACCATGCTGCCCAACCACTGTGCTACCGCGCTGCCCAACCACTGTGCTACCGTTCTGCCCAACCACAATGCTACCGTGCTGCACAACCACAATGCTACCGTGCAGCCTAACCACTGTGCTACCGTGCTACCCAACCACTGTGCTACCGCGCTGCCCAACCACTGTGCTACCGTTCTGCCCAACCACAATGCTACCGTGCTGCCCAACCACAATGCTACCGTTCTGCCCAACCACTGTGCTACCGTTCTGCCCAACCACAATGCTACCGTGCTGCCCAACCACAATGCTACCGTGCTACCCAACCACTGTGCTACCGTGCTGCCCAACCACAATGCTACCGCGCAGCCCAACCACAATGCTACCGTGCTGCCCAACCACAATGCTACTGTGCTGCCCAACCACAATGCTACCGTGCTACCCAACCACTGTGCTACCGTGCTGCCCAACCACTGTGCTACCGTGCTGCCCAACCACTGTGCTACCGTGCTGCCCAACCACTGTGCTACCGTGCTGCCCAACCACAATGCTACCGTGCTACCCAACCACTGTGCTACCGTGCTGCCCAACCACAATGCTACCGCGCTGCCCAACCACAATGCTACCGTACTGCCCAACCACTGTGCTACCGTTCTGCCCAACCACAATGCTACCGTGCTGCCCAACCACAATGCTACCGTTCTGCCCAACCACTGTGCTACCGTTCTGCCCAACCACAATGCTACCGTGCTGCCCAACCACTGTGCTACCGTGCTGCCCAACCACAATGATACCGTGCTGCACAACCACAATGCTACCGTGCTGCCCAACCACTGTGCTACCGTGCTGCCCAGCCACAATGCTACCGTGCTGCCCAACCACTGTGCTACCGTGCTGCCCAACCACTATGCTACCGTTCTGCCCAACCACTGTGCTACCGTGCTGCCCAACCACTGTGCTACCGTGCTGCCCAACCACTGTGCAACCGTGCTGCCCAGCCACAATGCTACCGTGCTGCCCAACCACTGTGCTACCGTGCTGCCCAACCACTATGCTACCGTTCTGCCCAACCACTGTGCTACCGTGCTGCCCAACCACTGTGCTACCGTGCTGCCCAACCACTGTGCTACCGTGCTGCCCAACCACTATGCTACCGTTCTGCCCAACCACTGTGCTACCGTGCTGCCCAACCACTGTGCTACCGTGCTGCCCAACCACTGTGCTACCGTGCTGCCCAACCACAATGCTACCGTGCTGCCCAACCACTGTGCTACCGTGCTGCCCAACCACTATGCTACCGTTCTGCCCAACCACAATGCTACCGTGCTGCCCAACCACAATGCTACCGTGCTGCCCAACCACTGTGCTACCGTGCTGCCCAACCACAATGCTACCGTTCTGCCCAACCACAATGCTACCGTGCTGCCCAACCACTGTGCTACCGTGCTGCCCAACCACAATGCTACCGTGCTGCCCAACCACAATGCTACCGCGCGGCCCAACCACAATGCAACCGTGCTGCCCAACCACTGTGCTACCGCGCTGCCCAACCACTGTGCTACCGTTCTGCCCAACCACAATGCTACCGTGCTGCCCAACCACTGTGCTACCGCGCTGCCCAACCACTGTGCTACCGTGCTGCCCAACCACAATGCTACCGTTCTGCCCAACCACTGTGCTACCGCGCTGCCCAACCACTGTGCTACCGTGCTGCCCAACCACAATGCTACCGTTCTGCCCAACCACTGTGCTACCGTGCTGCCCAACCACAATGCTACCGTGCTGCCTAACCACTGTGCTACCGTGCTGCCCAACCACTGTGCTACCGTGCTGCCCAACCACAATGCTACCGTTCTGCCCAACCACAATGCTACCGTGCTGCCCAACCACAATGCTACCGTTCTGCCCAATGCCCAACCACAATGCTACCGTGCTGCCCAACCACAATGCTACCGTGCTGCCCAACCACAATGCTACCGTGCTGCCCAACCACAATGCTACCGTGCTGCCCAACCACTGTGCTACCGTGCTGCCCAACCACAATGCTACCGTGCTGCCCAACCACAATGCTACCGTGCTGCCCAACCACAATGCTACCGTGCTGCCCAACCACAATGCTACCGTGCTGCCCAACCACAATGCTACCGTGCTGCCCAACCACAATGCTACCGTGCTGCCCAACCACAATGCTACCGTGCTGCCCAACCACAATGCTACCGTGCTGCCCAACCACAATGCTACCGTGCTGCCCAACCACAATGCTACCGTGCTGCCCAACCACAATGCTACCGTTCTGCCCAACCACAATGCTACCGTGCTGCCCAACCACAATGCTACCGTGCTGCCCAACCACAATGCTACCGTGCTGCCCAACCACAATGCTACCGTTCTGCCCAACCACAATGCTACCGTGCTGCCCAACCACAATGCTACCGTTCTGCCCAACCACAATGCTACCGTGCTGCACAACCACAATGCTACCGTGCTGCCTAACCACTGTGCTACCGTGCTGCCCAACCACAATGCTACCGTGCTGCCCAACCACAATGCTACCGTTCTGCCCAACCACAATGCTACCGTGCTGCCCAACCACAATGCTACCGTGCTGCCCAACCACAATGCTACCGTGCTGCACAACCACAGTGCTACCGTGCTGCCCAACCACAATGCTACCGTGCTGCCCAACCACAATGCTACCGTGCTGCCCAACCACTGTGCTACCGTGCTGCCCTACCAATGTGCTACCGTGCTACCCAACCACTGTGCTACCGTGCTACCCAACCACAATGCTACCGTGCTGCCCAACCACTGTGCTACCGTGCTGCCCAACCACAATGCTACCGTGCTACCCAACCACAATGCTACCGTGCTGCCCAACCACAATGCTACCGTGCTGCCCAACCACTGTGCTACCGTTCTGCCCAACCACAATTCTACCGTGCTACCCAACCACTGTGCTACCGTGCAGCCCAACCACTGTGCTACCGTGCTGCCCAACCACAATTCTACCGTGCTACCCAACCAATGTGCTACCGTGCTGCCCAACCACAATGCTACCGTGCTACCCAACCACAATGCTACCGTGCTGCCCAACCACAATGCTACCGTGCTGCACAACCACTGTGCTACCGTGCTGCCCAACCACTGTGCTACCGTGCTACCCAACCACTGTGCTACCGTGCTGCCCAACCACTGTGCTACCATGCTGCCCAACCACTGTGCTACCGTGCTACCCAACCACTGTGCTACCGTGCTGCCCAACCACTGTGCTACCGTGCAGCCCAACCACTGTGCTACCGTGCTGCCCAACCACTGTGCTACCATGCTGCCCAACCACTGTGCAACCGTGCTGCCCAACCACTGTGCTACCGTACTGCCCAACCACAATGCTACCGTGCAGCCCAACCACTGTGCTACCGTGCTGCCCAACCACTGTGCTACCGTACTGCCCAACCACTGTGCTACCGTGCTGCCCAACCACTGTGCTACCGTACTGCCCAACCACAATGCTACCGTACTGCCCAACCACTGTGCTACCGTGCTGCCCAACCACAATGCTACCGTGCTGCCCAACCACTGTGCTACCGTGCTGCCCAACCACTGTGCTACCATGCTGCCCAACCACAATGCTACCGTTCTGCCCAACCACTGTGCTACCGTTCTGCCCAACCACTGTGCTACCGTTCTGCCCAACCACAATGCTACCGTGCTGCCCAACCACAATGCTACCGTTCTGCCCAACCACAATGCTACCGTTCTGCCCAACCACAATGCTACCGTGCTGCCCAACCACAATGCTACCGTTCTGCCCAACCACTGTGCTACCGTGCTGCCCAACCACAATGCTACCGCGCTGCCCAAGCACTGTGCTACCATGCTGCCCAACCACTGTGCTACCGTGCTGCCCAACCACTGTGCTACCGTGCTGCCCAACCACTGTGCTACCGTTCTGCCCAACCACAATGCTACCGTGCTGCCCAACCACAATGCTACCGTGCTGCCCAACCACAATGCTACCGTGCTGCCCAACCACAATGCTACCGTTCTGCCCAACCACAATGCTACCGTGCTGCCCAACCACAATGCTACCGTGCTGCCCAACCACAATGCTACCGTGCTGCCCAACCACTGTGCTACCGTGCTGCCCAACCACAATGCTACCGTGCTGCCCAACCACAATGCTACCGTGCTGCCCAACCACTGTGCTACCGTGCTGCCCAACCACAATGCTCCCGTGCTGCCCAACCACAATGCTACCGTGCTGCCCAACCACAATGCTACCGTGCTGCCCAACCACAATGCTACCGTGCTGCCCAACCACAATGCTACCGTGCTGCCCAACCACAATGCTACCGTGCTGCCCAACCACAATGCTACCGTGCTGCCCAACCACAATGCTACCGTGCTGCCCAACCACTGTGCTCCCGTGCTGCCCAACCACAATGCTACCGTTCTGCCCAACCACAATGCTACCGTGCTGCCCAACCACAATGCTACCGTGCTGCCCAACCACAATGCTACTGTGCTGCTCAACCACAATGCTACCGTGCTGCCCAACCACAATGCTACCGTGCTGCACAACCACTATGCTACCGTTCTGCCCAACCACTGTGCTACAGTGCTGCCCAACCACAATGCTACCGTGCTGCCCAACCACAATGCTACCGTGCTGCACAACCACTATGCTACCGTTCTGCCCAACCACTGTGCTACCGTGCTGCACAACCACAATGCTACCGTGCTGCCCAACCACTGTGCTACCGTGCTGCCCAACCACTGTGCTACCGTTCTGCCCAACCACAATGCTACCGTTCTGCCCAACCACTGTGCTACCGTTCTGCCCAACCACTGTGCTACCGTGCTGCCCAACCACAATGCTACCGTGCTGCCCAACCACAGTGCTACCGTTCTGCCCAACCACTGTGCTACCGTGCTGCCCAACCACAATGCTACCGTGCTGCCCAACCACAATGCTACCGTGCTGCCCAACCACAATGCTACCGTTCTGCCCAACCACAATGCTACCGTGCTGCTCAACCACAATGCTACCGTGCTGCCCAACCACAATGCTACCGTGCTGCTCAACCACAATGCTACCGTGCTGCCCAACCACAATGCTACCGTGCTGCCCAACCACAATGCTACCGTGCTGCCCAACCACAATGCTACCGTGCTGCCCAACCACAATGCTACCGTGCTGCCCAACCACTGTGCTACCGTGCTGCTCAACCACAATGCTACCGTGCTGCCCAACCACAATGCTACCGTGCTGCTCAACCACAATGCTACCGTGCTGCCCAACCACAATGCTACCGTGCTGCTCAACCACAATGCTACCGTGCTGCCCAACCACAATGCTACCGTGCTGCCCAACCACAATGCTACCGTGCTGCCCAACCACTGTGCTGCCCTGCTGCCCAACCACAATGCTACCGTACTGCCCAACCACTGTGCTACCGTGCTGCCCAACCACAATGCTACCGTGCTGCCCAACCACTGTGCTACCGTACTGCCCAACCACTGTGCTACCGTGCTGCCCAACCACAATGCGACCGTGCTGCCCAACCACAATGCTACTGTGCTGCTCAACCACAATGCTACCGTGCTGCTCAACCACAATGCTACCGTGCTGCCCAACCACAATGCTACTGTGCTGCCCAACCACAATGCTACTGTGCTGCTCAACCACAATGCTACCGTGCTGCCCAACCACAATGCTACTGTGCTGCTCAACCACTGTGCTACCGTGCTGCCCAACCACTGTGCTCCCGTGCTGCCCAACCACAATGCTACCGTGCTGCCCAACCACTGTGCTACCGTGCTGCCCAACCACTGTGCTACCGTGCTGCCCAACCACTGTGCTACCGTGCTGCCCAACCACAATGCTACCGTGCTGCCCAAACACTGCGCTACCGTGCTGCCCAACCACAATGCTACCGTGCTGCGCAACCACAATGCTACCGTGCTGCCCAACCACAATGCTACCGTGCTGCCCAACCACTGTGCTACCGTGCTGCCCAACCACAATGCTACCGTGCTACCCAACCACAATGCTACCGTGCTGCCCAACCACTGTGCTACCGTGCTGCCCAAACACTGTGCTACCGTGCTGCCCAACCACTGTGCTACCGTTCTGCCCAACCACTGTGCTATCGTGCTGCCCAACCACAATGCTACCGTGCTGCCCAACCACTGTGCTACCGTGCTGCCCAACCACTGTGCTACCGTGCTGCCCAACCACTGTGCTACCGTGCTACCCAACCACTGTGCTACCGCGCTGCCCAACCACTGTGCTACCGTGCTGCCCAACCACAATGCTACCGCGCAGCCCAACCACAATGCTACCGTACTGCCCAACCACTGTGCTACCGTTCTGCCCAACCACAATGCTACCGTGCTGCCCAACCACAATGCTACCGTTCTGCCCAACCACTGTGCTACCGTTCTGCCCAACCACAATGCTACCGTGCTGCCCAACCACAATGCTACCGTGCTACCCAACCACTGTGCTACCGTGCTGCCCAACCACAATGCTACCGCGCAGCCCAACCACAATGCTACCGTACTGCCCAACCACTGTGCTACCGTTCTGCCCAACCACAATGCTACCGTGCTGCCCAACCACAATGCTACCGTTCTGCCCAACCACTGTGCTACCGTTCTGCCCAACCACAATGCTACCGTGCTGCCCAACCACTGTGCTACCGTGCTGCCCAACCACAATGATACCGTGCTGCACAACCACAATGCTACCGTGCTGCCCAACCACTGTGCTACCGTGCTGCCCAACCACAATGCTACCGTGCTGCCCAACCACTGTGCTACCGTGCTGCCCAACCACAATGCTACCGTGCTGCCCAACCACTGTGCTACCGTGCTGCCCAACCACTATGCTACCGTTCTGCCCAACCACAATGCTACCGTGCTGCCCAACCACAATGCTACCGTGCTGCCCAACCACTGTGCTACCGTGCTGCCCAACCACAATGCTACCGTTCTGCCCAACCACAATGCTACCGTGCTGCCCAACCACTGTGCTACCGTGCTGCCCAACCACAATGCTACCGTGCTGCCCAACCACAATGCTACCGCGCGGCCCAACCACAATGCAACCGTGCTGCCCAACCACTGTGCTACCGCGCTGCCCAACCACTGTGCTACCGTTCTGCCCAACCACAATGCTACCGTGCTGCCCAACCACTGTGCTACCGCGCTGCCCAACCACTGTGCTACCGTTCTGCCCAACCACTGTGCTACCGTTCTGCCCAACCACAATGCTACCGTGCTGCACAACCACAATGCTCCCGTGCTGCCCAACCACTGTGCTACCGTGCTGCCCAACCACAATGCTACCGTTCTGCCCAACCACTGTGCTACCGCGCTGCCCAACCACTGTGCTACCGTGCTGCCCAACCACAATGCTACCGTTCTGCCCAACCACTGTGCTACCGTGCTGCCCAACCACAATGCTACCGTGCTGCCCAACCACTGTGCTACCGTGCTGCCCAACCACTGTGCTACCGTGCTGCCCAACCACAATGCTACCGTTCTGCCCAACCACAATGCTACCGTGCTGCCCAACCACAATGCTACCGTTCTGCCCAATGCCCAACCACAATGCTACCGTGCTGCCCAACCACAATGCTACCGTGCTGCCCAACCACAATGCTACCGTGCTGCCCAACCACAATGCTACCGTGCTGCCCAACCACTGTGCTACCGTGCTGCCCAACCACAATGCTACCGTGCTGCCCAACCACAATGCTACCGTGCTGCCCAACCACAATGCTACCGTGCTGCCCAACCACAATGCTACCGTGCTGCCCAACCACAATGCTACCGTGCTGCCCAACCACAATGCTACCGTGCTGCCCAACCACAATGCTACCGTGCTGCCCAACCACAATGCTACCGTGCTGCCCAACCACAATGCTACCGTGCTGCCCAACCACAATGCTACCGTGCTGCCCAACCACAATGCTACCGTTCTGCCCAACCACAATGCTACCGTGCTGCCCAACCACAATGCTACCGTGCTGCCCAACCACAATGCTACCGTGCTGCCCAACCACAATGCTACCGTTCTGCCCAACCACAATGCTACCGTGCTGCCCAACCACAATGCTACCGTTCTGCCCAACCACAATGCTACCGTGCTGCACAACCACAATGCTACCGTGCTGCCTAACCACTGTGCTACCGTGCTGCCCAACCACAATGCTACCGTGCTGCCCAACCACAATGCTACCGTTCTGCCCAACCACAATGCTACCGTGCTGCCCAACCACAATGCTACCGTGCTGCCCAACCACAATGCTACCGTGCTGCACAACCACAGTGCTACCGTGCTGCCCAACCACAATGCTACCGTGCTGCCCAACCACAATGCTACCGTGCTGCCCAACCACTGTGCTACCGTGCTGCCCTACCAATGTGCTACCGTGCTACCCAACCACTGTGCTACCGTGCTACCCAACCACAATGCTACCGTGCTGCCCAACCACTGTGCTACCGTGCTGCCCAACCACAATGCTACCGTGCTACCCAACCACAATGCTACCGTGCTGCCCAACCACAATGCTACCGTGCTGCCCAACCACTGTGCTACCGTTCTGCCCAACCACAATTCTACCGTGCTACCCAACCACTGTGCTACCGTGCAGCCCAACCACTGTGCTACCGTGCTGCCCAACCACAATTCTACCGTGCTACCCAACCAATGTGCTACCGTGCTGCCCAACCACAATGCTACCGTGCTACCCAACCACAATGCTACCGTGCTGCCCAACCACAATGCTACCGTGCTGCACAACCACTGTGCTACCGTGCTGCCCAACCACTGTGCTACCGTGCTACCCAACCACTGTGCTACCGTGCTGCCCAACCACTGTGCTACCATGCTGCCCAACCACTGTGCTACCGTGCTACCCAACCACTGTGCTACCGTGCTGCCCAACCACTGTGCTACCGTGCAGCCCAACCACTGTGCTACCGTGCTGCCCAACCACTGTGCTACCATGCTGCCCAACCACTGTGCAACCGTGCTGCCCAACCACTGTGCTACCGTACTGCCCAACCACAATGCTACCGTGCAGCCCAACCACTGTGCTACCGTGCTGCCCAACCACTGTGCTACCGTACTGCCCAACCACTGTGCTACCGTGCTGCCCAACCACTGTGCTACCGTACTGCCCAACCACAATGCTACCGTACTGCCCAACCACTGTGCTACCGTGCTGCCCAACCACAATGCTACCGTGCTGCCCAACCACTGTGCTACCGTGCTGCCCAACCACTGTGCTACCATGCTGCCCAACCACAATGCTACCGTTCTGCCCAACCACTGTGCTACCGTTCTGCCCAACCACTGTGCTACCGTTCTGCCCAACCACAATGCTACCGTGCTGCCCAACCACAATGCTACCGTTCTGCCCAACCACAATGCTACCGTTCTGCCCAACCACAATGCTACCGTGCTGCCCAACCACAATGCTACCGTTCTGCCCAACCACTGTGCTACCGTGCTGCCCAACCACAATGCTACCGCGCTGCCCAAGCACTGTGCTACCATGCTGCCCAACCACTGTGCTACCGTGCTGCCCAACCACTGTGCTACCGTGCTGCCCAACCACTGTGCTACCGTTCTGCCCAACCACAATGCTACCGTGCTGCCCAACCACAATGCTACCGTGCTGCCCAACCACAATGCTACCGTGCTGCCCAACCACAATGCTACCGTTCTGCCCAACCACAATGCTACCGTGCTGCCCAACCACAATGCTACCGTGCTGCCCAACCACAATGCTACCGTGCTGCCCAACCACTGTGCTACCGTGCTGCCCAACCACAATGCTACCGTGCTGCCCAACCACAATGCTACCGTGCTGCCCAACCACTGTGCTACCGTGCTGCCCAACCACAATGCTCCCGTGCTGCCCAACCACAATGCTACCGTGCTGCCCAACCACAATGCTACCGTGCTGCCCAACCACAATGCTACCGTGCTGCCCAACCACAATGCTACCGTGCTGCCCAACCACAATGCTACCGTGCTGCCCAACCACAATGCTACCGTGCTGCCCAACCACAATGCTACCGTGCTGCCCAACCACTGTGCTCCCGTGCTGCCCAACCACAATGCTACCGTTCTGCCCAACAACAATGCTACCGTGCTGCCCAACCACAATGCTACCGTGCTGCCCAACCACAATGCTACTGTGCTGCTCAACCACAATGCTACCGTGCTGCCCAACCACAATGCTACCGTGCTGCACAACCACTATGCTACCGTTCTGCCCAACCACTGTGCTACAGTGCTGCCCAACCACAATGCTACCGTTCTGCCCAACCACAATGCTACCGTGCTGCACAACCACTATGCTACCGTTCTGCCCAACCACTGTGCTACCCTGCTGCCCAACCACAATGCTACCGTTCTGCCCAACCACAATGCTACCGTGCTGCACAACCACTATGCTACCGTTCTGCCCAACCACTGTGCTACCGTGCTGCCCAACCACTGTGCTACCGTTCTGCCCAACCACAATGCTACCGTTCTGCCCAACCACTGTGCTACCGTTCTGCCCAACCACTGTGCTACCGTGCTGCCCAACCACAATGCTACCGTGCTGCCCAACCACAATGCTACCGTTCTGCCCAACCACTGTGCTACTGTGCTGCTCAACCACTGTGCTACCGTGCTGCCCAACCACAATGCTACCGTGCTGCTCAACCACAATGCTACCGTGCTGCCCAACCACAATGCTACCGTGCTGCTCAACCACAATGCTACCGTGCTGCCCAACCACAATGCTACCGTGCTGCCCAACCACAATGCTACCGTGCTGCCCAACCACAATGCTACCGTGCTGCCCAACCACAATGCTACCGTGCTGCCCAACCACTGTGCTACCGTGCTGCTCAACCACAATGCTACCGTGCTGCCCAACCACAATGCTACCGTGCTGCTCAACCACAATGCTACCGTGCTGCCCAACCACAATGCTACCGTGCTGCTCAACCACAATGCTACCGTGCTGCCCAACCACAATGCTACCGTGCTGCTCAACCACAATGCTACCGTGCTGCCCAACCACTGTGCTGCCCTGCTGCCCAACCACAATGCTACCGTACTGCCCAACCACTGTGCTACCGTGCTGCCCAACCACAATGCTACCGTGCTGCCCAACCACTGTGCTACCGTACTGCCCAACCACTGTGCTACCGTGCTGCCCAACCACAATGCGACCGTGCTGCCCAACCACAATGCTACTGTGCTGCTCAACCACAATGCTACCGTGCTGCTCAACCACAATGCTACCGTGCTGCCCAACCACAATGCTACTGTGCTGCCCAACCACAATGCTACTGTGCTGCTCAACCACAATGCTACCGTGCTGCCCAACCACAATGCTACTGTGCTGCTCAACCACTGTGCTACCGTGCTGCCCAACCACTGTGCTCCCGTGCTGCCCAACCACAATGCTACCGTGCTGCCCAACCACTGTGCTACCGTGCTGCCCAACCACTGTGCTACCGTGCTGCCCAACCACTGTGCTACCGTGCTGCCCAACCACAATGCTACCGTGCTGCCCAACCACAATGCTACCGTGCTGCCCAAACACTGCGCTACCGTGCTGCCCAACCACAATGCTACCGTGCTGCGCAACCACAATGCTACCGTGCTGCCCAACCACAATGCTACCGTACTGCCCAACCACTGTGCTACCGTGCTGCCCAAACACTGTGCTACCGTGCTGCCCAACCACTGTGCTACCGTTCTGCCCAACCACTGTGCTATCGTGCTGCCCAACCACAATGCTACCGTGCTGCCCAACCACTGTGCTACCGTGCTGCCCAAACACTGTGCTACCGTGCTGCCCAACCACTGTGCTACCGTTCTGCCCAACCACTGTGCTATCGTGCTGCCCAACCACAATGCTACCGTGCTGCCCAACCACTGTGCTACCGTGCTGCCCAACCACTGTGCTACCGTGCTGCCCAACCACTGTGCTACCGTGCTGCCCAACCACAATGCTACCGTGCTGCCCAAACACAATGCTACCGTGCTGCCCAACCACAATGCTACCGTGCTGGCCAACCACTGTGCTACCGTGCTGCCCAACCACAATGCTACCGTGCTGGCCAACCACTGTGCTACCGTGCTGCGCAACCACAATGCTACCGTGCTGCCCAACCACTGTGCTACCGTGCTGCCCAACCACAATGCTACCGTACTGCCCATCCACAATGCTACCGTGCTGCTCAACCACAATGCTACCGTGCTGCCCAACCACAATGCTACCGTGCTGCCCAACCACTGTGCTACCGTGCTGCCCAACCACAATGCTACCGTGCTGCCCAACCACTGTGCTACCCTGCTGCGAACCACACTGCTACCGTGCTGCCCAACCACAATGCTACCGTGCTGCCCAACCACTGTGCTACCGTGCTGCCCAACCACAATGCTACCGTGCTACCCAACCACAATGCTACCGTGCTGCCCAACCACAATGCTACCGTGCTGCCCAACCACTGTGCTACCGTGCTGCCCAACCACAATGCTACCGTGCTACCCAACCACAATGCTACCGTGCTGCCCAACCACTGTGCTACCGTGCTGCCCAAACACTGTGCTACCGTGCTGCCCAACCACTGTGCTACCGTGCTCCCCAACCACAATGCTACCGTGCTGCACAACCACTGTGCTACCATGCTGCCCAACCACAATGCTACCGTGCTACCCAACCACAATGCTACCGTGCTGCCCAACCACTGTGCTACCGTGCTGCCCAAACACTGTGCTACCGTGCTGCCCAACCACTGTGCTGCCGTGCTGCCCAACCACAATGCTACCGTGCTGCCCAACCACAATGCTACCGTGCTGCCCAACCACAATGCTACCGTGCTGCCCAACCACTGTGCAACCGTACTGCCCAACCACTGTGCTACCGTGCTGCCCAAACACTGTGCTACCGTGCTGCCAAACCACAATGCTACCGTGCTGCCCAACCACTGTGGAACCGTACTGCCCAACCACTGTGCTACCGTGCTGCCCAAACACTGTGCTACCGTGCTGCCCAACCACAATGCTACCGTGCTGACGAACCACAATGCTACCGTGCTGCCCAACCACTGTGCTACCGTGCTGCCCAACCACTGTGCTACTGTGCTGCCCAACCACAATGCTACCGTCCTGCCCAACCACTGTGCTACCGTGCTGCCCAACCACTGTGCTACTGTGCTGCCCAACCACAATGCTACCGTGCTGCCCAACCACAATGCTACCGTGCTGCCCAAACACAATGCTACCGTCCTGCCCAACCACTGTGCTACCGTGCTGCCCAACCACTGTGCTACCGTGCTGCCCAACCACAATGCTACCGTGCTGCCCAAACACAATGCTACCGTCCTGCCCAAACACTGTGCTACCGTGCTGCCCAACCACAATGCTACCGTGCTGCCCAACCACTGTGCTACCGTGCTGCCCAACCACTGTGCTACCGTTCTGCCCAACCACTGTGCTACCGTGCAGCCCAACCACAATGCTACCGTGCTGCCCAACCATTGTGCTACTGTGCTGCCCAACCACAATGCTACCGTGCTACCCAACCACTGTGCTACCGTGCTGCCCAACCACTGTGCTACCGTGCTGCCCAACCACAATGCTACCGTGCTGCCCAACCACAATGCTACCGTGCTGCCCAACCACTGTGCTACCGTGCTGCCCAACCACTGTGCTACCGTGCTGCCCATCCACAATGCTACCGTGCTGGCCAACCACTGTGCTACCGTGCTGCCCAACCACAATGCTACCGTGCTGCCCAACCACTGTGCTCCCGTGCTGCCCAACCACAATGCTACCGTGCTGGCCAACCACTGTGCTACCGTGCTGCCCAACCACAATGCTACCGTGCTGCCCAACCACTGTGCTACCCTGCTGCCCAACCACAATGCTACCGTACTGCCCAACCACTGTGCTACCGTGCTGCCCAACCACAATGCTACCGTGCTGCCCAACCACAATGCTACCGTGCTGCCCAACCACTGTGCTACCGTGCTGCCCAACCACTGTGCAACCGTGCTGCCCAACCACACTGCTACCGTGCTGCCCAACCACTGTGCTACCATGCTGCCCAACCACTATGCTACCGTGCTGCCCAACCATAATGCTACCGTGCTGCCCAACCACTGTGCTACCGTGCTGCCCAACCACTGTGCTACCGTGCTGCCCAACCACTGTGCTACCGTGCTGCCCAACCACTGTGCTACCGGGCTGCCCAACCACAATGCTACCGTGCTCCCCAACCACTGTGCTACCGTGCTGCCCAACCACAATGCTACCGTGCTGCCCAACCACTGTGCTACCGTGCTGCCCAACCACTGTGCTACCGTGCTGCCCAACCACAATGCTACCGTGCTGCCCAACCACAATGCTACCGTGCTGCCCAACCACAATGCTACCGTGCTGCCCAACCACTGTGCTACCGTGCTGCCCAACCACAATGCTACCGTGCTGCCCAACCACTGTGCTACCGTGCTGCCCAACCACTGTGCTACCGTGCTGCCCAACTACAATGCTACCGTGCTGCCCAACCACAATGCTACCGTGCTGCCCAACCACTGTGCTACCGTGCTACCCAACCACAATGCTACCGTGCTGCCCAACCACTGTGCTACCGTGCTGCCCAACCACTGTGCAACCGTGCTGCCCAACCACAATGCTACCGTGCTGCCCAACCACAATGCTACCGTACTGCCCAACCACTGTGCTACAGTGCTGCCCAACCACTGTGCTACCGTGCTGCCCAACCACTGTGCTACCGTGCTGCCCAACCACTGTGCTATCGTGCTGCCCAACCACAATGCTACCGTGCGGCCCAACCATAATACTCCCGTGCTGCCCAACCACTGTGCTACCGTGCTGCCCAACCTCTGTGCTACCGTGCTGCCCAACCACAATGCTACCGTGCTGCCCAACCACAATGCTACCGTACTGCCCAACCACTGTGCTACAGTGCTGCCCAACCACTGTGCTACCGTGCTGCCCAACCACTGTGCTACCGTGCTGCCCAACCAGAATGCTACCGTGCTGCCCAACCACAATGCTACCATGCTGACTAACCACAATGCTACCGTGCTGCCCAACCACTGTGCTACCGTGCTGCCCAACCACAATGCTACCGTGCTGCCCAACCACTATGCTACCGTGCTGCCCAACCACTGTGCTACCGTGCTGCCCAACCACTGTGCTATCGTGCTGCCCAACCACAATGCTACCGTGCGGCCCAACCATAATACTCCCGTGCTGCCCAACCACTGTGCTACCGTGCTGCCCAACCTCTGTGCTACCGTGCTGCCCAACCACAATGCTACCGTGCTGCCCAACCACAATGCTACCGTACTGCCCAACCACTGTGCTACAGTGCTGCCCAACCACTGTGCTACCGTGCTGCCCAACCACTGTGCTACCGTGCTGCCCAACCAGAATGCTACCGTGCTGCCCAACCACAATGCTACCATGCTGACTAACCACAATGCTACCGTGCTGCCCAACCACTGTGCTACCGTGCTGCCCAACCACAATGCTACCGTGCTGCCCAACCACTATGCTACCGTGCTGCCCAACCACTGTGCAACCGTGCTGCCCAACCACACTGCTACCGTGCTGCCCAAGCACTGTTCTACCGTGCTGCTCAAACACTATGCTACCGTGCTGCCCAACCACAATGCTACCGTGCTGCCCAACCACTGTGCTACCGTGCTGCCCAACCACAATGCTACCGTGCTGCCCAACCACAATGCTACCGTGCTGCCCAACCACTGTGCTACCGTGCTGCCCAACCACTGTGCTACCGTGCTGCCCATCCACAATGCTACCGTGCTGGCCAACCACAATGCTACCGTGCTGCCCAACCACTGTGCTACCGTGCTGCCCAACCACTGTGCTACCGTGCTGCCCAACCACTGTGCTACCGTGCTGCCCAACCACAATGCTACCGTGCTGCCCAACCACTGTGCTCCCGTGCTGCCCAACCACAATGCTACCGTGCTGGCCAACCACTGTGCTACCGTGCTGCCCAACCACAATGCTACCGTGCTGCCCAACCACTGTGCTACCCTGCTGCCCAACCACAATGCTACCGTACTGCCCAACCACTGTGCTACCGTGCTGCCCAACCACAATGCTACCGTGCTGCCCAACCACTATGCTACCGTGCTGCCCAACCACTGTGCTACTGTGCTGCCCAACCACTGTGCAACCGTGCTGCCCAACCACACTGCTACCGTGCTGCCCAAACACTGTTCTACCGTGCTGCTCAAACACTATGCTACCGTGCTGCCCAACCACAATGCTACCATGCTGCCCAACCACAATGCTACCGTGCTGCCCAACCACAATGCTACCGTGCTGCCCAACCACTGTGCTACCATGCTGCCCAACCACTATGCTACCGTGCTGCCCAACCATAATGCTACCGTGCTGCCCAAGCAATGTGCTACCGTGCTGCCCAACCACTGTGCTACCGTGCTGCCCAACCACTGTGCTACCGTGCTGCCCAACCACTGTGCTACCGGGCTGCCCAACCACAATGCTACCGTGCTGCCCAACCACTGTGCTACCGTGCTGCCCAACCACAATGCTACCGTGCTGCCCAACCACTGTCCTTCCGTGCTGCCCAACCACTGTGCTACCGTGCTGCCCAACCACTGTGCTACCGGGCTGCCCAACCACAATGCTACCGTGCTGCCCAACCACTGTGCTGCCGTGCTGACCAACCACAATGCTACCGTGCTGCCCAACCACAATGCTACCGTGCTGCCCAACCACTGTGCTACCGTGCTGCCCAACCACTGTGCTACCGTGCTACCCAACCACAATGCTACCGTGCTGCCCAACCACTGTGCTACCGTGCTGCCCAACCACAATGCTACCGTTCTGCCCAACCACTGTGCTACCGTGCTGCCCAACCACTGTGCTCCCGTGCTGCCCAACCACTGTGCTACGATGCTGCCCAACCACTGTGCTACCGTGCTGCCCAACTACAATGCTACCGTGCTGCCCAACCACAATGCTACCGTGCTGCCCAACCACTGTGCTACCGTGCTGCCCAACCACTGTGCTACCGTGCTACCCAACCACAATGCTACCGTGCTGCCCAACCACTGTGCTACCGTGCTGCCCAACCACTGTGCAACCGTGCTACCCAACCACAATGCTACCGTGCTGCCCAACCACAATGCTACCGTGCTGCCCAACCACTGTGCTACCGTGCGGCCCAACCACAATGCTACCGTGCGGCCCAACCATAATACTCCCGTGCTGCCCAACCACTGTGCTACCGTGCTGCCCAACCTCTGTGCTACCGTGCTGCCCAACCACAATGCTACCGTGCTGCCCAACCACAATGCTACCGTACTGCCCAACCACTGTGCTATCGTGCTGCCCAACCACAATGCTACCGTGCTGCCCAACCACTGTGCTACAGTGCTGCCCAACCACTGTGCTACCGTGCAGCCCAACCACAATGCTACCGTGCTGCCCAACCACTGTGCTACCGTGCTGCCCAACCACTGTGCTACCGTGCTGCCCAACCAGAATGCTACCGTGCTGCCCAACCACAATGCTACCATGCTGACTAACCACAATGCTACCGTGCTGCCCAACCACAATGCTACCGTGCTGCCCAACCACTGTGCTACCGTGCTGCCCAACCACAATGCTACTGTGCTGCCCAACCACAATGCTACCGTGCTGCCCAACCACAATGCTACCGTGCTGCCCAACCACTGTGCTACCGTGCTGCCCAACCACTGTGCTACTGTGCTGCCCAACCACAATGCTACCGTGCTGCCCAACCACAATGCTACCGTGCTGCCCAAACACAATGCAACCGTGCTGCCCAACCACACTGCTACCGTGCTGCCCAAACACTGTTCTACCGTGCTGCTCAAACACTATGCTACCGTGCTGCCCAACCACAATGTTACCGTGCTGCCCAACCACAATGCTACCGTGCTGCCCAACCACTGTGCTACCGTGCTGCCCAACCACAATGCTACCGTGCTGCCCAACCACTGTGCTACCGTGCTGCCCAACCACTGTGCAACCGTGCTGCCCAACCACAATGCTACCGTGCTGCCCAACCACAATGCTACCGTGCTGCCCAACCACAATGCTACCGTGCTGCCCAACCACTGTGCTACCGTGCTGCCCAACCACTGTGCTACCGTGCTGCCCAACCACTGTGCAACCGTGCTGCCCAACCACAATGCTACCGTGCTGCCCAACCACAATGCTACCGTGCTGCCCAACCACAATGCTACCGTGCTGCTCAACCACAATGCTACCGTGCTGCCCAACCACTGTGCTACCGTGCTGCCCAACCACTGTGCAACCGTGCTGCCCAACCACTGCGCTACCGTGCTGCCCAACCACAATGCTACCGTGCTGCCCAACCACAAAGCTACCGTGCTGCCCAACCACAATGCTACCGTGCTGCCCAACCACAATGCTACCGTGCT
This sequence comes from Scyliorhinus torazame, assembly GCF_047496885.1. Classification (NCBI taxonomy): domain Eukaryota; kingdom Metazoa; phylum Chordata; class Chondrichthyes; order Carcharhiniformes; family Scyliorhinidae; genus Scyliorhinus; species Scyliorhinus torazame. The sequence continues at coordinate 384,778,409 of NC_092708.1, forward strand.
GCCCAACCACTGTGCTACCGTGCTGCCCAACCACTGTGCTACCGTGCTGTCCAACCACAATGCTACCGTGCTGCCCAACCACAATGCTATCGTGCTGCCCAACCACAATGCTACCGTACTGCCCAACCACTGTGCTACCGTGCTGCCCAACCACAATGCTACCGTGCTGCCCAACCACAATGCTACCGTGCTGCCCAACCACAATGCTACCGTACTGCCCAACCACTGTGCTACAGTGCTGCCCAACCACTGTGCTACCGTGCTGCCCAACCACAATGCTACCGTGCTGCCCAACCACAATGCTACCGTGCTGCCCAACCACAATGCTACCGTACTGCCCAACCACTGTGCTACCGTGCTGCCCAACCACTGTGCTACCGTGCTGCCCAACCACTGTGCTACCGTGCTGCCCAACCACTGTGCTACCGTGCTGCCCAACCACTGTGCTACCGTGCTGCCCAACCAGAATGCTACCGTGCTGCCCAACCACAATGCTACCATGCTGACTAACCACAATGCTACCGTGCTGCCCAACCACTGTGCTACCGTGCTGCCCAACCACAATGCTACCGTGCTGCCCAACCACTATGCTACCGTGCTGCCCAACCACTGTGCTACCGTGCTGCCCAACCACTGTGCAACCGTGCTGCCCAACCACACTGCTACCGTGCTGCCCAAGCACTGTTCTACCGTGCTGCTCAAACACTATGCTACCGTGCTGCCCAACCACAATGCTACCGTGCTGCCCAACCACTGTGCTACCGTGCTGCCCAACCACAATGCTACCGTGCTGCCCAACCACAATGCTACCGTGCTGCCCAACCACTGTGCTACCGTGCTGCCCAACCACTATGCTACCGTGCTGGCCAACCACTGTGCTACCGTGCTGCCCAACCACAATGCTACCGTGCTGCCCAACCACAATGCTACCGTGCTGCCCAACCACTATGCTACCGTGCTGGCCAACCACAATGCTACCGTGCTGCCCATCCACAATGCTACCGTGCTGGCCAACCACTGTGCTACCGTGCTGCCCAACCACAATGCTACCGTGCTGCCCAACCACTGTGCTCCCGTGCTGCCCAACCACAATGCTACCGTGCTGGCCAACCACTGTGCTACCGTGCTGCCCAACCACAATGCTACCGTGCTGCCCAACCACTGTGCTACCCTGCTGCCCAACCACAATGCTACCGTACTGCCCAACCACTGTGCTACCGTGCTGCCCAACCACAATGCTACCGTGCTGCCCAACCACTATGCTACCGTGCTGCCCAACCACTGTGCTACCGTGCTGCCCAACCACTGTGCAACCGTGCTGCCCAACCACACTGCTACCGTGCTGCCCAAACACTGTTCTACCGTGCTGCTCAAACACTATGCTACCGTGCTGCCCAACCACAATGCTACCGTGCTGCCCAACCACAATGCTACCGTGCTGCCCAACCACAATGCTACCGTGCTGCCCAACCACTGTGCTACCATACTGCCCAACCACTATGCTACCGTGCTGCCCAACCATAATGCTACCGTGCTGCCCAACCAATGTGCTACCGTGCTGCCCAACCACTGTGCTACCGTGCTGCCCAACCACTGTGCTACCGTGCTGCCCAACCACTGTGCTACCGTGCTGCCCAACCACAATGCTACCGTGCTGCCCAACCACAATGCTACCGTGCTGCCCAACCACTATGCTACCATGCTGGCCAACCACTGTGCTACCGTGCTGCCCAACCACAATGCTACCGTGCTGCCCAACCACTGTGCTCCCGTGCTGCCCAACCACAATGCTACCGTGCTGCCCAACCACTGTGCTACCGTGCTGCCCAACCACAATGCTACCGTGCTGCCCAACCACAATGCTACCGTGCTGCCCATCCACAATGCTACCGTGCTGGCCAACCACTGTGCTACCGTACTGCCCAACCACAATGCTACCGTGCTGCCCAACCACTGTGCTCCCGTGCTGCCCAACCACAATGCTACCGTGCTGGCCAACCACTGTGCTACCGTGCTGCCCAACCACAATGCTACCGTGCTGCCCAACCACTGTGCTACCCTGCTGCCCAACCACAATGCTACCGTACTGCCCAACCACTGTGCTACCGTGCTGCCCAACCACAATGCTACCGTGCTGCCCAACCACTATGCTACCGTGCTGCCCAACCACTGTGCTACCGTGCTGCCCAACCACACTGCTACCGTGCTGCCCAAACACTGTTCTACCGTGCTGCTCAAACACTATGCTACCGTGCTGCCCAACCACAATGCTACCGTGCTGCCCAACCACAATGCTACCGTGCTGCCCAACCACAATGCTACCGTGCTGCCCAACCACTATGCTACCGTGCTGCCCAACCATAATGCTACCGTGCTGCCCAACCAATGTGCTACCGTGCTGCCCAACCACTGTGCTACCATGCTGCCCAACCACTGTGCTACCGGGCTGCCCAACCACTGTGCTACCGTGCTGCCCAACCACTGTGCTACCGTGCTGCCCAACCACTGTGCTACCGGGCTGCCCAACCACAATGCTACCGTGCTGCCCAACCACTGTGCTACCGTGCTGCCCAACCACAATGCTACCGTGCTGCCCAACCACTGTGCTACCGTGCTGCCCAACCACTGTGCTACCGTGCTGCCCAACCACTGTGCTACCGTGCTGCCCAACCACTGTGCTACCGGGCTGCCCAACCACAATGCTACCGTGCTGCCCAACCACTGTGCTACCGTGCTGCCCAACCACAATGCTACCGTGCTGCCCAACCACTGTGCTACCGTGCTGCCCAACCACAATGCTACCATGCTGCCCAACCACAATGCTACCGTGCTGCCCAACCACAATGCTACCGTGCTGCCCAACCACTGTGCTACCGTGCTACCCAACCACAATGCTACCGTGCTGCCCAACCACTGTGCTACCGTGCTGCCCAACCACAATGCTACCGTGCTGCCCAACCACTGTGCTACCGTGCTGCCCAACCACTGTGCTACCGTGCTGCCCAATGCAATGCTACCGTGCTGCCCAACCACAATGCTACCGTGCTGCCCAACCACTGTGCTACCGTGCTGCCCAACCACTGTGCAACCGTGCTGCCCAACCACTGTGCTACCGTGCTGCCCAACCACTGTGCTACCGTGCTGCCCAACCACTGTGCTACCGTGCTACCCAACCACAATGCTACCGTGCTGTCCAACCACTGTGCTACCGTGCTGCCCAACCACTGTGCTACCGTGCTGCCCAACTACAATGCTACCGTGCTGCCCAACCACAATGCTACCGTGCTGCCCAACCACTGTGCTACCGTGCTGCCCAACAACTGTGCTACCGTGCTACCCAACCACAATGCTACCGTGCTGCCCAACCACAATGCTACCGTGCGGCCCAACCATAATACTCCCGTGCTGCCCAACCACTGTGCTACCGTGCTGCCCAACCTCTGTGCTACCGTGCTGCCCAACCACAATGCTACCGTGCTGCCCAACCACTGTGCTATCGTGCTGCCCAACCACAATGCTACAGTGCTGCCCAACCACTGTGCTACAGTGCTGCCCAACCACTGTGCTACCGTGCTGCCCAACCACTGTGCTACCGTGCAGCCCAACCACAATGCTCCCGTGCTGCCCAACCACTGTGCTACCGTGCAGCCCAACCACAATGCTACCTTTCTGCCCAACCACTGTGCTACTGTGTTGCCCAACCACAATGCTACCGTGCTGCCCAACCACAATGCTACCGTGCTGCCCAACCACAATGCTACCGTGCTGCCCAACCACTGTGCTACCGTGCAGCCCAACCACAATGCTCCCGTGCTGCCCAACCACTGTGCTACCGTGCAGCCCAACCACAATGCTACCTTTCTGCCCAACCACTGTGCTACTGTGTTGCCCAACCACAATGCTACCGTGCTGCCCAACCACTGTGCTACCGTGCTGCCTAACCACTGTGCTACCGTGCTGCCCAACCACTGTGCTACCGTGCTGCCCAACCACTGTGCAACCGTGCTGCCCAACCACACTGCTACCGTGCTGCCCAAACACTGTTCTACCGTGCTGCTCAAACACTATGCTACCGTGCTGCCCAACCACAATGCTACCGTGCTGCCCAACCACAATGCTACCGTGCTGCCCAACCACAATGCTACCGTGCTGCCCAACCACTGTGCTACCATACTGCCCAACCACTATGCTACCGTGCTGCCCAACCATAATGCTACCGTGCTGCCCAACCAATGTGCTACCGTGCTGCCCAACCACTGTGCTACCGTGCTGCCCAACCACTGTGCTACCGTGCTGCCCAACCACTGTGCTACCGTGCTGCCCAACCACAATGCTACCGTGCTGCCCAACCACAATGCTACCGTGCTGCCCAACCACTATGCTACCATGCTGGCCAACCACTGTGCTACCGTGCTGCCCAACCACAATGCTACCGTGCTGCCCAACCACTGTGCTCCCGTGCTGCCCAACCACAATGCTACCGTGCTGCCCAACCACTGTGCTACCGTGCTGCCCAACCACAATGCTACCGTGCTGCCCAACCACAATGCTACCGTGCTGCCCATCCACAATGCTACCGTGCTGGCCAACCACTGTGCTACCGTACTGCCCAACCACAATGCTACCGTGCTGCCCAACCACTGTGCTCCCGTGCTGCCCAACCACAATGCTACCGTGCTGGCCAACCACTGTGCTACCGTGCTGCCCAACCACAATGCTACCGTGCTGCCCAACCACTGTGCTACCCTGCTGCCCAACCACAATGCTACCGTACTGCCCAACCACTGTGCTACCGTGCTGCCCAACCACAATGCTACCGTGCTGCCCAACCACTATGCTACCGTGCTGCCCAACCACTGTGCTACCGTGCTGCCCAACCACACTGCTACCGTGCTGCCCAAACACTGTTCTACCGTGCTGCTCAAACACTATGCTACCGTGCTGCCCAACCACAATGCTACCGTGCTGCCCAACCACAATGCTACCGTGCTGCCCAACCACAATGCTACCGTGCTGCCCAACCACTATGCTACCGTGCTGCCCAACCATAATGCTACCGTGCTGCCCAACCAATGTGCTACCGTGCTGCCCAACCACTGTGCTACCATGCTGCCCAACCACTGTGCTACCGGGCTGCCCAACCACTGTGCTACCGTGCTGCCCAACCACTGTGCTACCGTCCTGCCCAACCACTGTGCTACCGGGCTGCCCAACCACAATGCTACCGTGCTGCCCAACCACTGTGCTACCGTGCTGCCCAACCACAATGCTACCGTGCTGCCCAACCACTGTGCTACCGTGCTGCCCAACCACTGTGCTACCGTGCTGCCCAACCACTGTGCTACCGTGCTGCCCAACCACTGTGCTACCGGGCTGCCCAACCACAATGCTACCGTGCTGCCCAACCACTGTGCTACCGTGCTGCCCAACCACAATGCTACCGTGCTGCCCAACCACTGTGCTACCGTGCTGCCCAACCACAATGCTACCATGCTGCCCAACCACAATGCTACCGTGCTGCCCAACCACAATGCTACCGTGCTGCCCAACCACTGTGCTACCGTGCTACCCAACCACAATGCTACCGTGCTGCCCAACCACTGTGCTACCGTGCTGCCCAACCACAATGCTACCGTGCTGCCCAACCACTGTGCTACCGTGCTGCCCAACCACTGTGCTACCGTGCTGCCCAATGCAATGCTACCGTGCTGCCCAACCACAATGCTACCGTGCTGCCCAACCACTGTGCTACCGTGCTGCCCAACCACTGTGCAACCGTGCTGCCCAACCACTGTGCTACCGTGCTGCCCAACCACTGTGCTACCGTGCTGCCCAACCACTGTGCTACCGTGCTACCCAACCACAATGCTACCGTGCTGCCCAACCACTGTGCTACCGTGCTGCCCAACCACTGTGCTACCGTGCTGCCCAACTACAATGCTACCGTGCTGCCCAACCACAATGCTACCGTGCTGCCCAACCACTGTGCTACCGTGCTGCCCAACAACTGTGCTACCGTGCTACCCAACCACAATGCTACCGTGCTGCCCAACCACAATGCTACCGTGCGGCCCAACCATAATACTCCCGTGCTGCCCAACCACTGTGCTACCGTGCTGCCCAATCTCTGTGCTACCGTGCTGCCCAACCACAATGCTACCGTGCTGCCCAACCACTGTGCTATCGTGCTGCCCAACCACAATGCTACAGTGCTGCCCAACCACTGTGCTACAGTGCTGCCCAACCTCTGTGCTACCGTGCTGCCCAACCACTGTGCTACCGTGCAGCCCAACCACAATGCTCCCGTGCTGCCCAACCACTGTGCTACCGTGCAGCCCAACCACAATGCTACCTTTCTGCCCAACCACTGTGCTACTGTGTTGCCCAACCACAATGCTACCGTGCTGCCCAACCACAATGCTACCGTGCTGCCCAACCACAATGCTACCGTGCTGCCCAACCACTGTGCTACCGTGCAGCCCAACCACAATGCTCCCGTGCTGCCCAACCACTGTGCTACCGTGCAGCCCAACCACAATGCTACCTTTCTGCCCAACCACTGTGCTACTGTGTTGCCCAACCACAATGCTACCGTGCTGCCCAACCACTGTGCTACCGTGCTGCCTAACCACTGTGCTACCATGCTGCCTAACCACTGTGCTACCATGCTGCCTAACCACTGTGCTACCGTGCTGCCCAACCACTGTGCTACCGTGCAGCCTAACCACTGTGCTACCGTGCTGCCCAACCACTGTGCAACCGTGCAGCCCAACCACTGTGCTACCATGCTTCCCAACCACTGTGCTACCGTGCTGCCCAACCATAATGCTACCGTGCTGCCCAACCATAATGCTACCGTGCTGCCCAACCACTGTGCTACCGTACTGCCCAACCACTGCAACCGTACTGCCCAACCACAATGCTACCGTGCTGCCTAACCACTGTGCTACCATGCTGCCCAACCACAATGCTACCTTTCTGCCCAACCACTGTGCTACTGTGTTGCCCAATCACAATGCTACCGTGCTGCCCAACCACTGTGCTACCGTGCTGCCTAACCACTGTGCTACCATGCTGCCTAACCACTGTGCTACCGTGCTGCCCAACCACTGTGCTACCGTGCAGCCTAACCACTGTGCTACCGTGCTGCCCAACCATAATGCTACCGTGCTGCCTAACCACTGTGCTACCGTGCTGCCCAACCACTGTACTACCAAGCTGCCTAACCACTGTGCTACCGTGCTGCCCAACCACTGTGCAACCGTACTGCCCAACCACAATGCTACCGTGCTGCCCAACCACTGTGCTACCGTGCTGCCTAACCACTGTGCTACCATGCTGCCCAACCACTGTGCTACCATGCTGCCTAACCACTGTGCTACCGTGCTGCCCAACCACAGTGCTACCGTGCTGCCCAACCACATTGCTACCGTGCTGCCCAACCACAATGCTACCGTGCTGCCCAACCACAATGCTACCGTGCTGCCCAACCACTGTGCTACCGCGCTGCCCAACCACAATGCTACCGTGCTGCCCAACCACTGTGCTACCGTACTGCCCAACCACTGTGCAACCGTACTGCCCAACCACAATGCTACCGTGCTGCCCAACCACAATGCTACCGTGCTGCCCAACCACTGTGCTTCCGTGCTGCCCAACCACTGTGCAACCGTGCTACCCAACCACTGTGCTACCGTGCTGCCCAACCACAATGCTACCGTGCTGCCCAACCACAATGCTGCCGTGCTGCCCAACCACTGTGCAACCGTGCTGCCCAACCACTGTGCTACCGTGCTGCCCAACCACTGTGCTACCGTACTGCCCATCCACAATGCTACCGTGCTGCCCAACCACAATGCTACCGTGCTGCCCAACCACTGTGCAACCGTGCTGCCCAACCACAATGCTACCGTGCTGCCCAACCACAATGCTGCCGTGCTGCCCAACCACTGTGCAACCGTGCTGCCCAACCACAATGCTACGTGCTGCCCAACCACAATGCTACCGTGCTGCCCAACCACAATGCTACCATTCTGCCCAACCACTGTGCTACCGTGCTGCCCAACCACAATGCTACCGTGCTGCCCATCCACAATGCTACCGTGCTGCCCAACCACTGTGCAACCGTGCTGCCCAACCACTGTGCTACCGTGCTGCCCAACCACAATGCTGCCGTGCTGCCCAACCACTGTGCAACCGTGCTGCCCAACCACAATGCTACGTGCTGCCCAACCACAATGCTACCGTGCTGCCCAACCACAATGCTACCATTCTGCCCAACCACTGTGCTACCGTGCTGCCCAACCACAATGCTACCGTGCTGCCCATCCACAATGCTACCGTGCTGCCCAACCACTGTGCAACCGTGCTGCCCAACCACTGTGCTACCGTGCTGCCCAACCACAATGCTACCGTTCGGCCCAACCACTGTGCTACCATGCTGCCCAACCACTGTGCTACCATGCTGCCCAACCACTGTGCTACCGTGCTGCCCAACCACTGTGCTGCCGTTCTGCCCAACCACTGTGCTACCATGCTGCCCAACCACTGTGCAACCGTGCTGCCCAACCACAATGCTACCGTGCTGCCCAACCACAATGCTACCGTGCTGCCCAACCACAATGCTGCCGTGCTGCCCAACCACTGTGCAACCGTGCTGCCCAACCACAATGCTACCGTGCTGCCCAACCACAATGCTACCGTGCTGCCCAACCACTATGCTAGCGTGCTGCCCAACCACAATGCTACCATTCTGCCCAACCACTGTGCTACCATGCTGCCCAACCACTGTGCTACCGTGCTGCCCAACCACTGTGCTACCGTGCTGCCCAACCACAATGCTACCGTTCGGCCCAACCACTGTGCTACCATGCTGCCCAACCACTGTGCTTCCATGCTGCCCAACCACTGTGCTACCGTGCTGCCCAACCACTGTGCTGCCGTTCTGCCCAACCACTGTGCTACCATGCTGCCCAACCACTGTGCAACCGTGCTGCCCAACCACAATCCTACCGTTCTGCCCAACCACAATGCTACCGTGCGGCCCAACCACAATGCTACCGTTCTGCCCAACCACTGTGCTACCGTACTGCCCAACCACAATGCTACCGTGCGGCCCAACCACAATGCTACCGTGCTGCCCAACCACTGTGCTACCATACTGCCCAACCACAATGCTACCGTGCTGCCCAACCACTGTGCTACCATACTGCCCAACCACAATGCTACCGTTCTGCCCAACCACAATGCTACCGTGCGGCCCAACCACAATGCTACCGTTCTGCCCAACCACTGTGCTACCGTACTGCCCAACCACAATGCTACCGTGCGGCCCAACCACAATGCTACCGTGCTGCCCAACCACAATGCTACCGTGCTGCCCAACCACAATGCTACCGTGCGGCCCAACCACAATGCTACCGTGCTGCCCAACCACAATGCTACCGTGCTGCCCAACCACAATGCTACCGTGCTGCGCGACCACAATGCTACCGTACTGCCCAACCACTGTGCTATCGTGCTGCCCAACCACAATGCTACCGTGCTGCCCAACCACTGTGCTACCGTGCTGCCCAACCACTGTGCTACCGTGCTGCCCAACCACAATGCTACCGTGCTGCCCAACCACTGTGCTACCGTGCTGCCCAACCACTGTGCTACTGTGCTGCCCAACCACAATGCTACCGTGCTGCCCAACCACAATGCTACCGTGCTGCCCAAACACTGTGCTACCGTGCTGCCCAACCACTGTGCTACTGTGCTGCCCAACCACTGTGCTACCGTGCTGCCCAACCACAATGCTACCGTGCTGCCCAACCACTGTGCTACCGTGCAGCCCAACCACAATGCTCCCGTGCTGCCCAACCACTGTGCTACCGTGCAGCCCAACCACAATGCTACCTTTCTGCCCAACCACTGTGCTACTGTGTTGCCCAACCACAATGCTACCGTGCTGCCTAACCACTGTGCTACCGTGCTGCCCAACCACTGTGCTACCGTGCAGCCCAACCACAATGCTACCGTGCTGCCTAACCACTGTGCTACCATGCTGCCCAACCACTGTGCTACCGTGCTGCCCAACCACAATGCTACCGTGCTGCCCAACCACTGTGCTACCGTACTGCCCAACCACTGCAACCGTACTGCCCAACCACAATGCTACCGTGCTGCCTAACCACTGTGCTACCATGCTGCCCAACCACTGTGCTACCATGCTGCCTAACCACTGTGCTACCGTGCTGCCCAACCACAGTGCTACCGTGCTGCCCAACCACTGTGCTACCGTGCTGCCCAACCACAATGCTGCCGTGCTGCCCAACCTCTGTGCTACCGTGCTGCCCAACCACAATGTTACCATGCTGCCTAACCACTGTGCTACCGTGCTGCCCAACCACAATGCTACCATGCTGCCTAACCACTGTGCTACCGTGCTGCCCAACCACAATGCTACCATGCTGCCTAACCACTGTGCTACCGTACTGCCCAACCACAATGCTACCGTGCTGCCCAACCACAATGCTACCGTGCTGCCCAACCACTGTGCTACCGTGCTGCCCAACCACTGTGCTACCAAGCTGCCTAACCACTGTGCTACCGTGCTGCCCAACCACTGAGCAACCGTACTGCCCAACCACTGTGCTACCAAGCTGCCCAACCACAATGCTACCGTGCTGCCTAACCACTGTGCTACCGTGCTGCCCAACCACTGTGCTACCAAGCTGCCTAACCACTGTGCTACCGTGCTGCCCAACCACTGTGCAACCGTACTGCCCAACCACAATGCTACCGTGCTGCCCAACCACTGTGCTACCGTACTGCCCAAACACTGTGCTACCGTGCTGCCCAACCATTGTGCTATCGTGCTGCCCAACCACAATGCTACCGTGCTGCCCATCCACAGTGCTACCGTGCTGCCCAACCACATTGCTACCGTGCTGCCCATCCACAATGCTACCGTGCTGCCCAACCACAATGCTACCGTGCTGCCCAACCACAATGCTACCGTGCTGCCCAACCACTGTGCTACCGCGCTGCCCAACCACAATGCTACCGTGCTGCCCAACCACTGTGCTACCGTACTGTCCAACCACTGTGCAACCGTACTGCCCAACCACAATGCTACCGTGCTGCCCATCCACAGTGCTACCGTGCTGCCCAACCACATTGCTACCGTGCTGCCCATCCACAATGCTACCGTGCTGCCCAACCACAATGCTACCGTGCTGCCCAACCACAATGCTACCGTGCTGCCCAACCACTGTGCTACCGCGCTGCCCAACCACAATGCTACCGTGCTGCCCAACCACTGTGCTACCGTGCTGCCCAACCACTGTGCTACTGTCCTGCCCAACCACTGTGCTACCGTCCTGCCCAACCACTGTGCTACCGTGCTGCCCAACCACAATGCTACCGTGCTGCCCAACCACTGTGCTACCGTGCTGCCCAACCACTGTGCTTCCGTGCTGCCCAACCACTGTGCAACCGTGCTACCCAACCACTGTGCTACCGTGCTGCCCAACCACAATGCTACCGTGCTGCCCAACCACAATGCTGCCGTGCTGCCCAACCACTGTGCAACCGTGCTGCCCAACCACTGTGCTACCGTGCTGCCCAACCACTGTGCTACCGTACTGCCCATCCACAATGCTACCGTGCTGCCCAACCACAATGTTTCCGTGCTGCCCAACCACTGTGCAACCGTGCTGCCCAACCACAATGCTACCGTGCTGCCCAACCACAATGCTGCCGTGCTGCCCAACCACTGTGCAACCGTGCTGCCCAACCACAATGCTACGTGCTGCCCAACCACAATGCTACCATTCTGCCCAACCACTGTGCTACCGTGCTGCCCAACCACAATGCTACCGTGCTGCCCAACCACTGTGCTACCGTGCTGCCCAACCACAATGCTACCATTCTGCCCAACCACTGTGCTACCGTGCTGCCCAACCACAATGCTACCGTTCGGCCCAACCACTGTGCTACCGTGCTGCCCAACCACTGTGCTACCGTGCTGCCCAACCACAATGCTACCGTGCTGCCCAACCACTGTGCTACCGTTCTGCCCAACCACTGTGCTACCATGCTGCCCAACCACTGTGCAACTGTGCTGCCCAACCACAATGCTACCGTGCTGCCCAACCACAATGCTACCGTGCTGCCCGACCACTATGCTACCGTGCTGCCCAACCACAATGCTACCGTTCTGTACAACCACTGTGCTACCTTGCTGCCCAACCACTGTGCTACCATGCTGCCCAACCACTGTGCAACCGTGCTGCCCAACCACAATGCTACCGTGCTGCTCAACCACAATGCTACCGTGCTGCCCAACCACAATGCTACCGTGCTGCCCAACCACTGTGCTACCGTGCTGCCCACCACAATGCTACCGTTCTGCCCAACCACAATGCTACCGTGCGGCCCAACCACAATGCTACCGTGCTGCCCAACCACAATGCTACCGTGCGGCCCAACCACAATGCTACCGTGCTGCCCAACCACTGTGCTACCGTACTGCCCAACCACTGTGCTACCGTGCTGCCCAACCACAATGCTCCCGTGCTGCCCAACCACTGTGCTACCGTGCTGCCCAACCACAATGCTACCGTGCTGCCCAACCACTGTGCTACCGTGCTGCCCAACCACTGTGCTACCGTGCTGCCCAACCACTGTGCTACCGTGCTGCCCAACCACAATGATACCGTGCTGCCCAACCACAATGCTACCGTGCTGCCCAACCACAATGCTACCGTGCTGCCCAACCACAATGCTACCGTGCTGCCCAACCACTGTGCTACCGTGCTGCCCAACCACTGTGCTACTGTGCTGCCCAACCACAATGCTACCGTGCTGCCCAACCACAATGCTACCGTGCTGCCCAAACACAATGCTACCGTGCTGCCCAACCACTGTGCTACCGTGCTGCCCAACCACAATGCTACCGTGCTGCCCAACCATTGTGCTACCGTGCTGCCCAACCACAATGCTACCGTGCTGCCCAACCACTGTGCTACCGTGCAGCCCAACCACAATGCTCCCGTGCTGCCCAACCACTGTGCTACCGTGCAGCCCAACCACAATGCTACCGTGCTGCCCAACCACTGTGCTACCGTGCTGCCCAACCACAATGCTACCGTTCTGCCCAACCATTGTGCTACCGTGCAGCCCAACCACAATGCTACCGTGCTGCCCAACCACAATGCTACCGTGCTGCCCAACCACTGTGCTACCGTGCTGCCCAACCATAATGCTAACGTGCTGCCCAACCACTGTGCTACCGTGCTGCCCAACCACTGTGCTACCGTGCTGCCCAACCACTGTGCTACCGTGCTGCCCAACCATAATGCTACCGTGCTGCCCAACCACTGTGCTACCGTGCTGCCCAACCACTGTGCTACCGTGCTGCCCAACCACTGTTCTACCGTGCTGCCCAACCACAATGCTACCGTGCTGCCCAACCACTGTGCTACCGTGCTGCTCAACCACAATGCTACCGTGCTGCCCAACCACAATGCTACCGTGCTGCCCAGCCACAATGCTACCGTGCTGCCCAACCACTGTGCTACTGTGCTGCCCAACCACTGTGCTACCGTGCTACCCAACCACAATGCTACCGTGCTGCCCTACCACTGTGCTACCGTGCTACCAAACCACAATGCTACCGTGCTGCCCAACCAGTGTGCTACCGTGCTGCTCAACCACAATGCTACCGTGCTGCCCAACCACTGTGCTACCGTGCTGCCCAACCACTGTGCAACCGTGCTGCCTAGCCACTGTGCTACCGTACTGCCCAACCACTGTGCTATCGTGCTGCCCAAACACAATGCTACCGTGCGGCCCAACTACAATGCTCCCGTGCTGCCCAACCACTGTGCTACCGTGCTGCCCAACCTCTGTGCTACCGTGCTGCCCAACCACAATGCTACCGTGCGGCCCAACTACAATGCTCCCGTGCTGCCCAAACACAATGCTACCGTGATGCCCAACCACAATGCTACCGTACTGCCCAACCACTGTGCTACCGTGCTGCCCAACCACAATGCTACCGTGCTGCCCAACCACAATGCTACCGTGCTGCCCAACCACTGTGCTACCGTGCTGCCCAACCACTGTGCTACCCAATTACTGTGCTACCGTGCTGCCCAACCACTGTGCTACCATGCTGCCCAACCACAATGCTACCGTGCTGCCCAACCACTGTGCTACCGTGCTGCCCAACCACAATGCTACCGTGCTGCCCAACCACTGTGCTACCGTGCTGCCCAACCACTGTGCTACTGTGCTGCCCAACCACAATGCTACCGTGCTGCCCAACCACAATGCTACCGTGCTGCCCAACCACAATGCTACCGTGCTGCCCAACCACTGTGCTACTGTGCTGCCCAACCACTGTGCTACCGTGCTGCCCAACCACAATGCTACCGTGCTGCCCAACCACTGTGCTACCGTGCAGCCCAACCACAATGCTACCGTTCTGCCCAACCACTGTGCTACCGTGCAGCCCAACCACAATGCTACCGTGCTGCCCAACCACTGTGCTACTGTGCTGCCCAACCACAATGCTACCGTGCTGCCCAACCACTGTGCTACCGTGCTGCCCAACCACTGTGCTACCGTGCTGCCCAACCACAATGCTACCGTTCTGCCCAACCACAATGCTACCGTGCTGCCCAACCACAATGCTACCGTGCTGACCAACCACTGTGCTACCGTGCTGCCCAACCACAATGCTACCGTGCTGACCAACCACTGTGCTACCGTGCTGCCCAACCACTGTGCTACCGTGCTGCCCAACCACAATGCTACCGTGCTGGCCAACCACTGTGCTCCCGTACTGCTCAACCACAATGCTACCGTTCTGCCCAACCACAATGCTACCGTGCTGCCCAACCACAATGCTACCGTGCTGCCCAACCACTGTGCTACCGTGCTGCCCAACTACAATGCTACCGTGCTGCCCAACCACAATGCTACCGTGCTGCCCAACCACTGTGCTACCGTGCTGCCCAACCACTGTGCTACCGTGCTGCCCAACCACTGTGCTACCGTGCTGCCCAACCACTGTGCTACCGTGCTGCCCAACCACAATGTTACCGTGCTGCCCAACCACAATGCTACCGTGCTGCCCAACCACAATGCTACCGTGCTGCCCAACCACAATGCTACCGTGCTGCCCAACCACAATGCTACCGTGCTGCCCAACCACTATGCTACCGTGCTGCCCAACCACTGTGCTACCGTGCTGCCCAACCACAATGCTACCGTGCTGCCCAACCACAATGCTACCGTGCTGCCCAACCACAATGCTACCGTGCTGCCCAACCACAATGCTACCGTGCTGCCCAACCACTGTGCTACCGTGCTGCCCAACCACAATGCTACCGTGCTGCCCAACCACTGTGCTACCCTGCTGCCCAACCACAATGCTACCGTGCTGCCCAACCACAATGCTACCGTGCTACCCAACCACAATGCTACCGTGCTGCCCTACCACAATGCTACCGTGCTGCCCTACCAATGTGCTACCGTGCTACCCAACCACAATGCTACCGTGCTGCCCAACCACTGTGCTACCGTGCTGCCCAAACACTGTGCTACCGTGCTGCCCAACCACTGTGCTACCGTGCTCCCCAACCACAATGCTACCGTGCTGCCCAACCACAATGCTACCGTGCTGCCCAACCACAATGCTACCGTGCTGACGAACCACAATGCTACCGTCCTGCCCAACCACTGTGCTACCGTGCTGCCCAACCACTGTGCTACTGTGCTGCCCAACCACAATGCTACCGTGCTGCCCAACCACAATGCTACCGTGCTGCCCAAACACAATGCTACCGTCCTGCCCAACCACTGTGCTACCGTGCTGCCCAACCACAATGCTACCGTCCTGCCCAAACACTGTGCTACCGTTCTGCCCAACCACTGTGCTACCGTGCAGCCCAACCACAATGCTACCGTGCTGCCCAACCACTGTGCTACCATACTGCCCAACCACAATGCTACCGTGCTGCCCAACCACTGTGCTACCATACTGCCCAACCACAATGCTACCGTTCTGCCCAACCACAATGCTACCGTGCGGCCCAACCACAATGCTACCGTTCTGCCCAACCACTGTGCTACCGTACTGCCCAACCACAATGCTACCGTGCGGCCCAACCACAATGCTACCGTGCTGCCCAACCACAATGCTACCGTGCTGCCCAACCACAATGCTACCGTGCGGCCCAACCACAATGCTACCGTGCTGCCCAACCACAATGCTACCGTGCTGCCCAACCACAATGCTACCGTGCTGCCCGACCACAATGCTACCGTACTGCCCAACCACTGTGCTATCGTGCTGCCCAACCACAATGCTACCGTGCTGCCCAACCACTGTGCTACCGTGCTGCCCAACCACTGTGCTACCGTGCTGCCCAACCACAATGCTACCGTGCTGCCCAACCACTGTGCTACCGTGCTGCCCAACCACTGTGCTACTGTGCTGCCCAACCACAATGCTACCGTGCTGCCCAACCACAATGCTACCGTGCTGCCCAAACACTGTGCTACCGTGCTGCCCAACCACTGTGCTACTGTGCTGCCCAACCACTGTGCTACCGTGCTGCCCAACCACAATGCTACCGTGCTGCCCAACCACTGTGCTACCGTGCAGCCCAACCACAATGCTCCCGTGCTGCCCAACCACTGTGCTACCGTGCAGCCCAACCACAATGCTACCTTTCTGCCCAACCACTGTGCTACTGTGTTGCCCAACCACAATGCTACCGTGCTGCCTAACCACTGTGCTACCGTGCTGCCCAACCACTGTGCTACCGTGCAGCCCAACCACAATGCTACCGTGCTGCCTAACCACTGTGCTACCATGCTGCCCAACCACTGTGCTACCGTGCTGCCCAACCACAATGCTACCGTGCTGCCCAACCACTGTGCTACCGTACTGCCCAACCACTGCAACCGTACTGCCCAACCACAATGCTACCGTGCTGCCTAACCACTGTGCTACCATGCTGCCCAACCACTGTGCTACCATGCTGCCTAACCACTGTGCTACCGTGCTGCCCAACCACAGTGCTACCGTGCTGCCCAACCACTGTGCTACCGTGCTGCCCAACCACAATGCTGCCGTGCTGCCCAACCTCTGTGCTACCGTGCTGCCCAACCACAATGTTACCATGCTGCCTAACCACTGTGCTACCGTGCTGCCCGACCACAATGCTACCATGCTGCCTAACCACTGTGCTACCGTGCTGCCCAACCACAATGCTACCATGCTGCCTAACCACTGTGCTACCGTACTGCCCAACCACAATGCTACCGTGCTGCCCAACCACAATGCTACCGTGCTGCCCAACCACTGTGCTACCGTGCTGCCCAACCACTGTGCTACCAAGCTGCCTAACCACTGTGCTACCGTGCTGCCCAACCACTGAGCAACCGTACTGCCCAACCACTGTGCTACCAAGCTGCCCAACCACAATGCTACCGTGCTGCCTAACCACTGTGCTACCGTGCTGCCCAACCACTGTGCTACCAAGCTGCCTAACCACTGTGCTACCGTGCTGCCCAACCACTGTGCAACCGTACTGCCCAACCACAATGCTACCGTGCTGCCCAACCACTGTGCTACCGTACTGCCCAAACACTGTGCTACCGTGCTGCCCAACCATTGTGCTATCGTGCTGCCCAACCACAATGCTACCGTGCTGCCCATCCACAGTGCTACCGTGCTGCCCAACCACATTGCTACCGTGCTGCCCATCCACAATGCTACCGTGCTGCCCAACCACAATGCTACCGTGCTGCCCAACCACAATGCTACCGTGCTGCCCAACCACTGTGCTACCGCGCTGCCCAACCACAATGCTACCGTGCTGCCCAACCACTGTGCTACCGTACTGTCCAACCACTGTGCAACCGTACTGCCCAACCACAATGCTACCGTGCTGCCCATCCACAGTGCTACCGTGCTGCCCAACCACATTGCTACCGTGCTGCCCATCCACAATGCTACCGTGCTGCCCAACCACAATGCTACCGTGCTGCCCAACCACAATGCTACCGTGCTGCCCAACCACTGTGCTACCGCGCTGCCCAACCACAATGCTACCGTGCTGCCCAACCACTGTGCTACCGTGCTGCCCAACCACTGTGCTACTGTCCTGCCCAACCACTGTGCTACCGTCCTGCCCAACCACTGTGCTACCGTGCTGCCCAACCACAATGCTACCGTCCTGCCCAACCACTGTGCTACCCTGCTGCCCAACCACAATGCTACCGTACTGCCCAACCACTGTGCTACCGTGCTGCCCAACCACAATGCTACCGTGCTGCCCAACCACAATGCTACCGTGCTGCCCAACCACTATGCTACCGTGCTGCCCAACCACTGTGCTACCGTGCTGCCCAACCACTGTGCAACCGTGCTGCCCAACCACACTGCTACCGTGCTGCCCAAACACTGTTCTACCGTGCTGCTCAAACACTATGCTACCGTGCTGCCCAACCACAATGCTACCGTGCTGCCCAACCACAATGCTACCGTGCTGCCCAACCACAATGCTACCGTGCTGCCCAACCACTGTGCTACCATGCTGCCCAACCACTATGCTACCGTGCTGCCCAACCATAATGCTACCGTGCTGCCCAACCACTGTGCTACCGTGCTGCCCAACCACTGTGCTACCGTGCTGCCCAACCACTGTGCTACCGTGCTGCCCAACCACAATGCTACCGTGCTCCCCAACCACTGTGCTTCCGTGCTGCCCAACCACAATGCTACCGTGCTCCCCAACCACTGTGCTACCGTGCTGCCCAACCACAATGCTACCGTGCTCCCCAACCACTGTGCTACCGTGCTGCCCAACCACAATGCTACCGTGCTCCCCAACCACTGTGCTACCGTGCTGCCCAACCACAATGCTACCGTGCTCCCCAACCACTGTGCTACCGTGCTGCCCAACCACAATGCTACCGTGCTGCCCAACCACTGTGCTACCGTGCTGCCCAACCACTGTGCTACCGTGCTGCCCATCCACAATGCTACCGTGCTGCCCAACCACAATGCTACCGTGCTGCCCAACCACAATGCTACCGTGCTGCCCAACCACTGTGCTACCGCGCTGCCCAACCACAATGCTACCGTGCTGCCCAACCACTGTGCTACCGTGCTGCCCAACCACTGTGCTACTGTCCTGCCCAACCACTGTGCTACCGTCCTGCCCAACCACTGTGCTACCGTGCTGCCCAACCACAATGCTACCGTCCTGCCCAACAACTGTGCTACCCTGCTGCCCAACCACAATGCTACCGTACTGCCCAACCACTGTGCTACCGTGCTGCCCAACCACAATGCTACCGTGCTGCCCAACCACAATGCTACCGTGCTGCCCAACCACTATGCTACCGTGCTGCCCAACCACTGTGCTACCGTGCTGCCCAACCACTGTGCAACCGTGCTGCCCAACCACACTGCTACCGTGCTGCCCAAACACTGTTCTACCGTGCTGCTCAAACACTATGCTACCGTGCTGCCCAACCACAATGCTACCGTGCTGCCCAACCACAATGCTACCGTGCTGCCCAACCACAATGCTACCGTGCTGCCCAACCACTGTGCTACCATGCTGCCCAACCACTATGCTACCGTGCTGCCCAACCATAATGCTACCGTGCTGCCCAACCACTGTGCTACCGTGCTGCCCAACCACTGTGCTACCGTGCTGCCCAACCACTGTGCTACCGTGCTGCCCAACCACAATGCTACCGTGCTCCCCAACCACTGTGCTTCCGTGCTGCCCAACCACAATGCTACCGTGCTCCCCAACCACTGTGCTACCGTGCTGCCCAACCACAATGCTACCGTGCTCCCCAACCACTGTGCTACCGTGCTGCCCAACCACAATGCTACCGTGCTCCCCAACCACTGTGCTACCGTGCTGCCCAACCACAATGCTACCGTGCTCCCCAACCACTGTGCTACCGTGCTGCCCAACCACAATGCTACCGTGCTGCCCAACCACTGTGCTACCGTGCTGCCCAACCACTGTGCTACCGTGCTGCCCAACCACTGTGCTACCATGCTGCCCAACCACTGTGCTACCGTACTGCCCAACCACAATGCTACCGTGCTGCCCAACCACAATGCTACCGTGCTGCCCAACCACTGTGCTACCGTGCTGCCCAACCACTGTGCTACCGTGCTGCCCAACCACTGTGCTACCGTGCTGCCCAACCACAATGCTACCGTGCTGCCCAACCACAATGCTACCGTGCTGCCCAACCACTGTGCTACCGTGCTGCCCAACCACTGTGCTACCGTGCTGCCCAACTACAATGCTACCGTGCTGCCCAACCACAATGCTACCGTGCTGCCCAACCACTGTGCTACCGTGCGGCCCAACCACTGTGCTACCGTGCTACCCAACCACAATGCTACCGTGCTGCCCAACCACTGTGCTACCGTGCTGCCCAACCACAATGCTACCGTGCTGCCCAACCACAATGCTACCGTGCTGCCCAACCACAATGCTACCGTGCTGCCCAACCACTGTGCTACCGTGCTGCCCAACCACAATGCTACCGTGCTGCCCAACCACTGTGCTACCGTGCTGCCCAACCACAGTGCTACCGTGCTGCCCAACCACTGTGCTACCGTGCTGCCCAACCACTGTGCTACCGTGCTGCCCAACCACTGTGCTACAGTGCTGCCCAACCACTGTGCTACCGTGCTGCCCAACCACTGTGCTACCGTGCTGCCCAACCACAATGCTACCGTGCTGCCCAACCACAATGCTACCATGCTGCCCAGCCAGAATGCTACCATGCTGACTAACCACAATGCTACCGTGCTGCCCAACCACTATGCTACCGTGCTGCCCAACCACTGTGCTACCGTGCTGCCCAACCACACTGCTACCGTGCTGCCCAAGCACTGTTCTACCGTGCTGCTCAAACACTATGCTACCGTGCTGCCCAACCACAATGCTACCGTGCTGCCCAACCACTGTGCTACCGTGCTGCCCAACCACAATGCTACCGTGCTGCCCAACCACAATGCTACCGTGCTGCCCAACCACTGTGCTACCGTGCTGCCCAACCACTGTGCTACCGTGCTGCCCATCCACAATGCTACCGTGCTGGCCAACCACAATGCTACCGTGCTGCCCAACCACTGTGCTACCGTGCTGCCCAACCACTGTGCTACCGTGCTGCCCAACCACAATGCTACCGTGCTGCCCAACCACTGTGCTCCCGTGCTGCCCAACCACAATGCTACCGTGCTGGCCAACCACTGTGCTACCGTGCTGCCCAACCACAATGCTACCGTGCTGCCCAACCACTGTGCTACCCTGCTGCCCAACCACAATGCTACCGTACTGCCCAACCACTGTGCTACCGTGCTGCCCAACCACAATGCTACCGTGCTGCCCAACCACTATGCTACCGTGCTGCCCAACCACTGTGCTACCGTGCTGCCCAACCACTGTGCAACCGTGCTGCCCAACCACACTGCTACCGTGCTGCCCAACCACACTGTTCTACCGTGCTGCTCAAACACTATGCTACCGTGCTGCCCAACCACAATGCTACCGTGCTGCCCAACCACAATGCTACCGTGCTGCCCAACCACAATGCTACCGTGCTGCCCAACCACAATGCTACCGTGCTGCCCAACCACAATGCTACCGTGCTGCCCAACCACTGTGCTACCATGCTGCCCAACCACTATGCTACCGTGCTGCCCAACCATAATGCTACCGTGCTGCCCAAGCAATGTGCTACCGTGCTGCCCAACCACTGTGCTACCGTGCTGCCCAACCACTGTGCTACCGTGCTGCCCAACCACTGTGCTACCGGGCTGCCCAACCACAATGCTACCGTGCTGCCCAACCACTGTGCTACCGTGCTGCCCAACCACAATGCTACCGTGCTGCCCAACCACTGTGCTACCGTGCTGCCCAACCACAATGCTACCGTGCTGCCCAACCACTGTGCTACCGTGCTGCCCAACCACAATGCTACCGTGCTGCCCAACCACTGTGCTACCGTGCTGCCCAACCACTGTGCTACCGTGCTGCCCAACCACTGTGCTACAGTGCTGCCCAACCACTGTGCTACCGTGCTGCCCAACCACTGTGCTACCGTGCTGCCCAACCACAATGCTACCGTGCTGCCCAACCACAATGCTACCATGCTGCCCAGCCAGAATGCTACCATGCTGACTAACCACAATGCTACCGTGCTGCCCAACCACTATGCTACCGTGCTGCCCAACCACTGTACTACCGTGCTGCCCAACCACACTGCTACCGTGCTGCCCAAGCACTGTTCTACCGTGCTGCTCAAACACTATGCTACCGTGCTGCCCAACCACAATGCTACCGTGCTGCCCAACCACTGTGCTACCGTGCTGCCCAACCACAATGCTACCGTGCTGCCCAACCACAATGCTACCGTGCTGCCCAACCACTGTGCTACCGTGCTGCCCAACCACTGTGCTACCGTGCTGCCCATCCACAATGCTACCGTGCTGGCCAACCACAATGCTACCGTGCTGCCCAACCACTGTGCTACGGTGCTGCCCAACCACTGTGCTACCGTGCTGCCCAACCACAATGCTACCGTGCTGCCCAACCACTGTGCTCCCGTGCTGCCCAACCACAATGCTACCGTGCTGGCCAACCACTGTGCTACCGTGCTGCCCAACCACAATGCTACCGTGCTGCCCAACCACTGTGCTACCCTGCTGCCCAACCACAATGCTACCGTACTGCCCAACCACTGTGCTACCGTGCTGCCCAACCACAATGCTACCGTGCTGCCCAACCACTATGCTACCGTGCTGCCCAACCACTGTGCTACCGTGCTGCCCAACCACTGTGCAACCGTGCTGCCCAACCACACTGCTACCGTGCTGCCCAACCACACTGTTCTACCGTGCTGCTCAAACACTATGCTACCGTGCTGCCCAACCACAATGCTACCGTGCTGCCAAACCACAGTGCTACCGTGCTGCCCAACAACTGTGCTACCGTGCTGCCCAACCACAATGCTGCCGTGCTGCCCAACCACAATGCGACCGTGCTGCCCAACCACAATGCTACCGTGCTGCCCAACCACAATGCTACCGCGCGGCCCAACCACTGTGCAACCGTGCTGCCCAACCACTGTGCAACCGTGCTGCCCAACCACTGTGCTACCGCGCTGCCCAACCACAATGCTACCGTGCTGCCCAACCACTGTGCTACCGTGCTGCCCAACCACTGTGCTACTGTCCTGCCCAACCACTGTGCTACCGTCCTGCCCAACCACTGTGCTACCGTGCTGCCCAACCACAATGCTACCGTCCTGCCCAACAACTGTGCTACCCTGCTGCCCAACCACAATGCTACCGTACTGCCCAACCACTGTGCTACCGTGCTGCCCAACCACAATGCTACCGTGCTGCCCAACCACAATGCTACCGTGCTGCCCAACCACTATGCTACCGTGCTGCCCAACCACTGTGCTACCATGCTGCCCAACCACTGTGCAACCGTGCTGCCCAACCACACTGCTACCGTGCTGCCCAAACACTGTTCTACCGTGCTGCTCAAACACTATGCTACCGTGCTGCCCAACCACAATGCTACCGTGCTGCCCAACCACAATGCTACCGTGCTGCCCAACCACAATGCTACCGTGCTGCCCAACCACTGTGCTACCATGCTGCCCAACCACTATGCTACCGTGCTGCCCAACCATAATGCTACCGTGCTGCCCAACCACTGTGCTACCGTGCTGCCCAACCACTGTGCTACCGTGCTGCCCAACCACTGTGCTACCGTGCTGCCCAACCACAATGCTACCGTGCTCCCCAACCACTGTGCTTCCGTGCTGCCCAACCACAATGCTACCGTGCTCCCCAACCACTGTGCTACCGTGCTGCCCAACCACAATGCTACCGTGCTCCCCAACCACTGTGCTACCGTGCTGCCCAACCACAATGCTACCGTGCTCCCCAACCACTGTGCTACCGTGCTGCCCAACCACAATGCTACCGTGCTCCCCAACCACTGTGCTACCGTGCTGCCCAACCACAATGCTACCGTGCTGCCCAACCACTGTGCTACCGTGCTGCCCAACCACTGTGCTACCGTGCTGCCCAACCACTGTGCTACCATGCTGCCCAACCACTGTGCTACCGTACTGCCCAACCACAATGCTACCGTGCTGCCCAACCACAATGCTACCGTGCTGCCCAACCACTGTGCTACCGTGCTGCCCAACCACTGTGCTACCGTGCTGCCCAACCACTGTGCTACCGTGCTGCCCAACCACAATGCTACCGTGCTGCCCAACCACAATGCTACCGTGCTGCCCAACCACTGTGCTACCGTGCTGCCCAACCACTGTGCTACCGTGCTGCCCAACTACAATGCTACCGTGCTGCCCAACCACAATGCTACCGTGCTGCCCAACCACTGTGCTACCGTGCGGCCCAACCACTGTGCTACCGTGCTACCCAACCACAATGCTACCGTGCTGCCCAACCACTGTGCTACCGTGCTGCCCAACCACAATGCTACCGTGCTGCCCAACCACAATGCTACCGTGCTGCCCAACCACAATGCTACCGTGCTGCCCAACCACTGTGCTACCGTGCTGCCCAACCACAATGCTACCGTGCTGCCCAACCACTGTGCTACCGTGCTGCCCAACCACAATGCTACCGTGCTGCCCAACCACTGTGCTACCGTGCTGCCCAACCACTGTGCTACCGTGCTGCCCAACCACTGTGCTACAGTGCTGCCCAACCACTGTGCTACCGTGCTGCCCAACCACTGTGCTACCGTGCTGCCCAACCACAATGCTACCGTGCTGCCCAACCACAATGCTACCATGCTGCCCAGCCAGAATGCTACCATGCTGACTAACCACAATGCTACCGTGCTGCCCAACCACTATGCTACCGTGCTGCCCAACCACTGTGCTACCGTGCTGCCCAACCACACTGCTACCGTGCTGCCCAAGCACTGTTCTACCGTGCTGCTCAAACACTATGCTACCGTGCTGCCCAACCACAATGCTACCGTGCTGCCCAACCACTGTGCTACCGTGCTGCCCAACCACAATGCTACCGTGCTGCCCAACCACAATGCTACCGTGCTGCCCAACCACTGTGCTACCGTGCTGCCCAACCACTGTGCTACCGTGCTGCCCATCCACAATGCTACCGTGCTGGCCAACCACAATGCTACCGTGCTGCCCAACCACTGTGCTACCGTGCTGCCCAACCACTGTGCTACCGTGCTGCCCAACCACAATGCTACCGTGCTGCCCAACCACTGTGCTCCCGTGCTGCCCAACCACAATGCTACCGTGCTGGCCAACCACTGTGCTACCGTGCTGCCCAACCACAATGCTACCGTGCTGCCCAACCACTGTGCTACCCTGCTGCCCAACCACAATGCTACCGTACTGCCCAACCACTGTGCTACCGTGCTGCCCAACCACAATGCTACCGTGCTGCCCAACCACGATGCTACCGTGCTGCCCAACCACTGTGCTACCGTGCTGCCCAACCACTGTGCAACCGTGCTGCCCAACCACACTGCTACCGTGCTGCCCAACCACACTGTTCTACCGTGCTGCTCAAACACTATGCTACCGTGCTGCCCAACCACAATGCTACCGTGCTGCCCAACCACAATGCTACCGTGCTGTCCAACCACAATGCTACCGTGCTGCCCAACCACAATGCTACCGTGCTGCCCAACCACAATGCTACCGTGCTGCCCAACCACTGTGCTACCATGCTGCCCAACCACTATGCTACCGTGCTGCCCAACCATAATGCTACCGTGCTGCCCAAGCAATGTGCTACCGTGCTGCCCAACCACTGTGCTACCGTGCTGCCCAACCACTGTGCTACCGTGCTGCCCAACCACTGTGCTACCGGGCTGCCCAACCACAATGCTACCGTGCTGCCCAACCACTGTGCTACCGTGCTGCCCAACCACAATGCTACCGTGCTGCCCAACCACTGTGCTACCGTGCTGCCCAACCACAATGCTACCGTGCTGCCCAACCACTGTGCTACCGTGCTGCCCAACCACAATGCTACCGTGCTGCCCAACCACTGTGCTACCGTGCTGCCCAACCACTGTGCTACCGTGCTGCCCAACCACTGTGCTACAGTGCTGCCCAACCACTGTGCTACCGTGCTGCCCAACCACTGTGCTACCGTGCTGCCCAACCACAATGCTACCGTGCTGCCCAACCACAATGCTACCATGCTGCCCAGCCAGAATGCTACCATGCTGACTAACCACAATGCTACCGTGCTGCCCAACCACTATGCTACCGTGCTGCCCAACCACTGTGCTACCGTGCTGCCCAACCACACTGCTACCGTGCTGCCCAAGCACTGTTCTACCGTGCTGCTCAAACACTATGCTACCGTGCTGCCCAACCACAATGCTACCGTGCTGCCCAACCACTGTGCTACCGTGCTGCCCAACCACAATGCTACCGTGCTGCCCAACCACAATGCTACCGTGCTGCCCAACCACTGTGCTACCGTGCTGCCCAACCACTGTGCTACCGTGCTGCCCATCCACAATGCTACCGTGCTGGCCAACCACAATGCTACCGTGCTGCCCAACCACTGTGCTACGGTGCTGCCCAACCACTGTGCTACCGTGCTGCCCAACCACAATGCTACCGTGCTGCCCAACCACTGTGCTCCCGTGCTGCCCAACCACAATGCTACCGTGCTGGCCAACCACTGTGCTACCGTGCTGCCCAACCACAATGCTACCGTGCTGCCCAACCACTGTGCTACCCTGCTGCCCAACCACAATGCTACCGTACTGCCCAACCACTGTGCTACCGTGCTGCCCAACCACAATGCTACCGTGCTGCCCAACCACTATGCTACCGTGCTGCCCAACCACTGTGCTACCGTGCTGCCCAACCACTGTGCAACCGTGCTGCCCAACCACACTGCTACCGTGCTGCCCAACCACACTGTTCTACCGTGCTGCTCAAACACTATGCTACCGTGCTGCCCAACCACAATGCTACCGTGCTGCCCAACCACTGTGCTCCCGTGCTGCCCAACCACAATGCTACCGTGCTGGCCAACCACTGTGCTACCGTGCTGCCCAACCACAATGCTACCGTGCTGCCCAACCACTGTGCTACCCTGCTGCCCAACCACAATGCTACCGTACTGCCCAACCACTGTGCTACCGTGCTGCCCAACCACAATGCTACCGTGCTGCCCAACCACTATGCTACCGTGCTGCCCAACCACTGTGCTACCGTGCTGCCCAACCACTGTGCAACCGTGCTGCCCAACCACACTGCTACCGTGCTGCCCAACCACACTGTTCTACCGTGCTGCTCAAACACTATGCTACCGTGCTGCCCAACCACAATGCTACCGTGCTGCCCAACCACAATGCTACCGTGCTGCCCAACCACAATGCTACCGTGCTGCCCAACCACAATGCTACCGTGCTGCCCAACCACAATGCTACCGTGCTGCCCAACCACTGTGCTACCATGCTGCCCAACCACTATGCTACCGTGCTGCCCAACCATAATGCTACCGTGCTGCCCAAGCAATGTGCTACCGTGCTGCCCAACCACTGTGCTACCGTGCTGCCCAACCACTGTGCTACCGTGCTGCCCAACCACTGTGCTACCGGGCTGCCCAACCACAATGCTACCGTGCTGCCCAACCACTGTGCTACCGTGCTGCCCAACCACAATGCTACCGTGCTGCCCAACCACTGTGCTTCCGTACTTCCCAACCATTGTGCTACTGTGCTGCCCAACCACTGTGCTACCGTGCTGCCCAACCACTGTGCTACCGTGCTGCCCAACCACTGTGCTACCGGGCTGCCCAACCACAATGTTACCGTGCTGCCCAACCACTGTGCTACCGTGCTGCCCAACCACAATGCTACCGTGCTGCCCAACCACTGTGCTTCCGTACTTCCCAACCATTGTGCTACCGTGCTGCCCAACCACTGTGCTACCGTGCTGCCCAACCACAATGCTACCGTGCTGCCCAACCACAATGCTACCGTGCTGCCCAACCACTGTGCTACCGTGCTGCCCAACCACTGTGCTACCGTGCTACCCAACCACAATGCTACCATGCTGCCCAACCACTGTGCTACCGTGCTGCCCAACCACTGTGCTACCGTGCTGCCCAACCACAATGCTACCGTGCTGCCCAACCACTGTGCTACCGTGCTGCCCAACTACAATGCTACCGTGCTGCCCAACCACAATGCTACCGTGCTGCCCAACCACTGTGCTACCGTGCTGCCCAACCACTGTGCTACCGTGCTACCCAACCACAATGCTACCGTGCTGCCCAACCACTGTGCTACCGTGCTGCCCAACCACTGTGCAACCGTGCTACCCAACCACAATGCTACCGTGCTGCCCAACCACTGTGCTACCGTGCTGCCCAACCACAATGCTACCGTGCTGCCCAACCACTGTGCTACCGTGCTGCCCAACCACTGTGCAACCGTGCTACCCAACCACAATGCTACCGTGCTGCCCAACCACTGTGCTACCGTGCTGCCCAACCACTGTGCTACCGTGCTGCCCAACCACAATGCTACCGTGCTGCCCAACCACTGTGCTACCGTGCTGCCCAACCACTGTGCTACCGTGCTGCCCAACCACAATGCTACCGTTCTGCCCAACCACAATGCTACCGTGCTGCCCAACCACAATGCTACCGTGCTGACCAACCACTGTGCTACCGTGCTGCCCAACCACAATGCTACCGTGCTGCCCAACCACTGTGCTACCGTGCTGCCCAACCACTGTGCTACCGTGCTGCCCAACCACAATGCTACCGTGCTGGCCAACCACTGTGCTCCCGTACTGCTCAACCACAATGCTACCGTTCTGCCCAACCACAATGCTACCGTGCTGCCCAACCACAATGCTACCGTGCTGCCCAACCACTGTGCTACCGTGCTGCCCAACTACAATGCTACCGTGCTGCCCAACCACAATGCTACCGTGCTGCCCAACCACTGTGCTACCGTGCTGCCCAACCACTGTGCTACCGTGCTGCCCAACCACTGTGCTACCGTGCTGCCCAACCACTGTGCTACCGTGCTGCCCAACCACAATGCTACCGTGCTGCCCAACCACAATGCTACCGTGCTGCCCAACCACAATGCTACCGTGCTGCCCAACCACAATGCTACCGTGCTGCCCAACCACAATGCTACCGTGCTGCCCAACCACTATGCTACCGTGCTGCCCAACCACTGTGCTACCGTGCTGCCCAACCACAATGCTACCGTGCTGCCCAACCACAATGCTACCGTGCTGCCCAACCACAATGCTACCGTGCTGCCCAACCACAATGCTACCGTGCTGCCCAACCACTGTGCTACCGTGCTGCCCAACCACAATGCTACCGTGCTGCCCAACCACTGTGCTACCCTGCTGCCCAACCACAATGCTACCGTGCTGCCCAACCACAATGCTACCGTGCTACCCAACCACAATGCTACCGTGCTGCCCTACCACAATGCTACCGTGCTGCCCTACCAATGTGCTACCGTGCTACCCAACCACAATGCTACCGTGCTGCCCAACCACTGTGCTACCGTGCTGCCCAAACACTGTGCTACCGTGCTGCCCAACCACTGTGCTACCGTGCTCCCCAACCACAATGCTACCGTGCTGCCCAACCACAATGCTACCGTGCTGCCCAACCACAATGCTACCGTGCTGACGAACCACAATGCTACCGTCCTGCCCAACCACTGTGCTACCGTGCTGCCCAACCACTGTGCTACTGTGCTGCCCAACCACAATGCTACCGTGCTGCCCAACCACAATGCTACCGTGCTGCCCAAACACAATGCTACCGTCCTGCCCAACCACTGTGCTACCGTGCTGCCCAACCACAATGCTACCGTCCTGCCCAAACACTGTGCTACCGTTCTGCCCAACCACTGTGCTGCCGTGCAGCCCAACCACAATGCTACCGTGCTGCCCAACCATTGTGCTACTGTGCTGCCCAACCACAATGCTACCGTGCTACCCAACCACTGTGCTACCGTGCTGCCCAACCACTGTGCTACCGTGCTGCCCAACCACAATGCTACCGTGCTGCCCAACCACAATGCTACCGTGCTGCCCAACCACTGTGCTACCGTGCTGCCCAACCACTGTGCTACCGTGCTGCCCAACCACAATGCTACCGTGCTGCCCAACCACAATGCTACCGTGCTGCCCAACCACTGTGCTACCATGCTGCCCAACCACTGTGCTACCGTGCTGCCCATCCACAATGCTACCGTGCTGGCCAACCACTGTGCTACCGTGCTGCCCAACCACAATGCTACCGTGCTGCCCAACCACTGTGCTCCCGTGCTGCCCAACCACAATGCTACCGTGCTGGCCAACCACTGTGCTACCGTGCTGCCCAACCACAATGCTACCGTGCTGCCCAACCACTGTGCTACCCTGCTGCCCAACCACAATGCTACCATGCTGCCCAACCACTGTGCTACCGTGCTGCCCAACCACTGTGCTACCATGCTGCCCAACCACTATGCTACCGTGCTGCCCAACCATAATGCTACCGTGCTGCCCAACCACTGTGCTACCGTGCTGCCCAACCACTGTGCTACCGTGCTGCCCAACCACTGTGCTACCGTGCTGCCCAACCACAATGCTACCGTGCTCCCCAACCACTGTGCTACCGTGCTGCCCAACCACAATGCTACCGTGCTCCCCAACCACTGTGCTACCGTGCTGCCCAACCACAATGCTACCGTGCTCCCCAACCACTGTGCTACCGTGCTGCCCAACCACAATGCTACCGTGCTCCCCAACCACTGTGCTACCGTGCTGCCCAACCACAATGCTACCGTGCTGCCCAACCACTGTGCTACCATGCTGCCCAACCACTGTGCTACCGTGCTGCCCAACCACTGTGCTACCATGCTGCCCAACCACTGTGCTACCGTACTGCCCAACCACAATGCTACCGTGCTGCCCAACCACAATGCTACCGTGCTGCCCAACCACTGTGCTACCGTGCTGCCCAACCACTGTGCTACCGTGCTGCCCAACCACTGTGCTACCGTGCTGCCCAACCACAATGCTACCGTGCTGCCCAACCACAATGCTACCGTGCTGCCCAACCACTGTGCTACCGTGCTGCCCAACCACTGTGCTACCGTGCTGCCCAACTACAATGCTACCGTGCTGCCCAACCACAATGCTACCGTGCTGCCCAACCACTGTGCTACCGTGCGGCCCAACCACTGTGCTACCGTGCTACCCAACCACAATGCTACCGTGCTGCCCAACCACTGTGCTACCGTGCTGCCCAACCACAATGCTACCGTGCTGCCCAACCACAATGCTACCGTGCTGCCCAACCACAATGCTACCGTGCTGCCCAACCACTGTGCTACCGTGCTGCCCAACCACAATGCTACCGTGCTGCCCAACCACTGTGCTACCGTGCTGCCCAACCACAATGCTACCGTGCTGCCCAACCACTGTGCTACCGTGCTGCCCAACCACTGTGCTACCGTGCTGCCCAACCACTGTGCTACAGTGCTGCCCAACCACTGTGCTACCGTGCTGCCCAACCACTGTGCTACCGTGCTGCCCAACCACAATGCTACCGTGCTGCCCAACCACAATGCTACCATGCTGCCCAGCCAGAATGCTACCATGCTGACTAACCACAATGCTACCGTGCTGCCCAACCACTATGCTACCGTGCTGCCCAACCACTGTGCTACCGTGCTGCCCAACCACACTGCTACCGTGCTGCCCATGCACTGTTCTACCGTGCTGCTCAAACACTATGCTACCGTGCTGCCCAACCACAATGCTACCGTGCTGCCCAACCACTGTGCTACCGTGCTGCCCAACCACAATGCTACCGTGCTGCCCAACCACAATGCTACCGTGCTGCCCAACCACTGTGCTACCGTGCTGCCCAACCACTGTGCTACCGTGCTGCCCATCCACAATGCTACCGTGCTGGCCAACCACAATGCTACCGTGCTGCCCAACCACTGTGCTACCGTGCTGCCCAACCACTGTGCTACCGTGCTGCCCAACCACAATGCTACCGTGCTGCCCAACCACTGTGCTCCCGTGCTGCCCAACCACAATGCTACCGTGCTGGCCAACCACTGTGCTACCGTGCTGCCCAACCACAATGCTACCGTGCTGCCCAACCACTGTGCTACCCTGCTGCCCAACCACAATGCTACCGTACTGCCCAACCACTGTGCTACCGTGCTGCCCAACCACAATGCTACCGTGCTGCCCAACCACTATGCTACCGTGCTGCCCAACCACTGTGCTACCGTGCTGCCCAACCACTGTGCAACCGTGCTGCCCAACCACACTGCTACCGTGCTGCCCAACCACACTGTTCTACCGTGCTGCTCAAACACTATGCTACCGTGCTGCCCAACCACAATGCTACCGTGCTGCCCAACCACAATGCTACCGTGCTGCCCAACCACAATGCTACCGTGCTGCCCAACCACATTGCTACCGTGCTGCCCAACCACAATGCTACCGTGCTGCCCAACCACTGTGCTACCATGCTGCCCAACCACTATGCTACCGTGCTGCCCAACCATAATGCTACCGTGCTGCCCAAGCAATGTGCTACCGTGCTGCCCAACCACTGTGCTACCGTGCTGCCCAACCACTGTGCTACCGTGCTGCCCAACCACTGTGCTACCGGGCTGCCCAACCACAATGCTACCGTGCTGCCCAACCACTGTGCTACCGTGCTGCCCAACCACAATGCTACCGTGCTGCCCAACCACTGTGCTTCCGTACTTCCCAACCATTGTGCTACTGTGCTGCCCAACCACTGTGCTACCGTGCTGCCCAACCACTGTGCTACCGTGCTGCCCAACCACTGGCTACCGGGCTGCCCAACCACAATGCTACCGTGCTGCCCAACCACTGTGCTACCGTGCTGCCCAACCACAATGCTACCGTGCTGCCCAACCACTGTGCTTCCGTACTTCCCAACCATTGTGCTACCGTGCTGCCCAACCACTGTGCTACCGTGCTGCCCAACCACAATGCTACCGTGCTGCCCAACCACAATGCTACCGTGCTGCCCAACCACTGTGCTACCGTGCTGCCCAACCACTGTGCTACCGTGCTACCCAACCACAATGCTACCATGCTGCCCAACCACTGTGCTACCGTGCTGCCCAACCACTGTGCTACCGTGCTGCCCAACCACAATGCTACCGTGCTGCCCAACCACTGTGCTACCGTGCTGCCCAACTACAATGCTACCGTGCTGCCCAACCACAATGCTACCGTGCTGCCCAACCACTGTGCTACCGTGCTGCCCAACCACTGTGCTACCGTGCTACCCAACCACAATGCTACCGTGCTGCCCAACCACTGTGCTACCGTGCTGCCCAACCACTGTGCAACCGTGCTACCCAACCACAATGCTACCGTGCTGCCCAACCACTGTGCTACCGTGCTGCCCAACCACAATGCTACCGTGCTGCCCAACCACTGTGCTACCATGCTGCCCAACCACAATGCTACCGTGCGGCCCAACCATAATACTCCCGTGCTGCCCAACCACTGTGCTACCGTGCTGCCCAACCTCTGTGCTACCGTGCTGCCCAACCACAATGCTACCGTGCTGCCCAACCACAATGCTACCGTACTGCCCAACCACTGTGCTATCGTGCTGCCCAACCACAATGCTACAGTGCTGCCCAACCACTGTGCTACAGTGCTGCCCAACCACTGTGCTACCGTGCTGCCCAACCACTGTGCTACCGTGCTGCCCAACCAGAATGCTACCGTGCTGCCCAACCACAATGCTACCATGCTGACTAACCACAATGCTACCGTGCTGCCCAACCACAATGCTACCGTGCTGCCCAACCACTGTGCTACCGTGCTGCCCAACCACAATGCTACTGTGCTGCCCAACCACAATGCTACCGTGCTGCCCAACCACAATGCTACCGTGCTGCCCAACCACAATGCTACCGTGCTGCCCAACCACAATGCTACCGTGCTGCCCAACCACTGTGCTACCGTGCTGCCCAACCACTGTGCTACTGTGCTGCCCAACCACAATGCTACCGTGCTGCCCAACCACAATGCTACCGTGCTGCCCAACCACTGTGCTACCGTGCTGCCCAACCACTGTGCTACCGTGCTGCCCAAACACAATGCAACCGTGCTGCCCAACCACTGTGCTACTGTGCTGCCCAACCACACTGCTACCGTGCTGCCCAAACACTGTTCTACCGTGCTGCCCAAACACAATGCAACCGTGCTGCTCAAACACTATGCTACCGTGCTGCCCAACCACAATGCTACCGTGCTGCCCAACCACAATGCTACCGTGCTGCCCAACCACTGTGCTACCGTGCTGCCCAACCACAATGCTACCGTGCTGCCCAACCACTGTGCTACCATGCTGCCCAACCACAATGCTACCGTGCGGCCCAACCATAATACTCCCGTGCTGCCCAACCACTGTGCTACCGTGCTGCCCAACCTCTGTGCTACCGTGCTGCCCAACCACAATGCTACCGTGCTGCCCAACCACAATGCTACCGTACTGCCCAACCACTGTGCTATCGTGCTGCCCAACCACAATGCTACAGTGCTGCCCAACCACTGTGCTACAGTGCTGCCCAACCACTGTGCTACCGTGCTGCCCAACCACTGTGCTACCGTGCTGCCCAACCAGAATGCTACCGTGCTGCCCAACCACAATGCTACCATGCTGACTAACCACAATGCTACCGTGCTGCCCAACCACAATGCTACCGTGCTGCCCAACCACTGTGCTACCGTGCTGCCCAACCACAATGCTACTGTGCTGCCCAACCACAATGCTACCGTGCTGCCCAACCACAATGCTACCGTGCTGCCCAACCACAATGCTACCGTGCTGCCCAACCACAATGCTACCGTGCTGCCCAACCACTGTGCTACCGTGCTGCCCAACCACTGTGCTACTGTGCTGCCCAACCACAATGCTACCGTGCTGCCCAACCACAATGCTACCGTGCTGCCCAACCACTGTGCTACCGTGCTGCCCAACCACTGTGCTACCGTGCTGCCCAAACACAATGCAACCGTGCTGCCCAACCACTGTGCTACTGTGCTGCCCAACCACACTGCTACCGTGCTGCCCAAACACTGTTCTACCGTGCTGCCCAAACACAATGCAACCGTGCTGCTCAAACACTATGCTACCGTGCTGCCCAACCACAATGCTACCGTGCTGCCCAACCACAATGCTACCGTGCTGCCCAACCACAATGCTACCGTGCTGCCCAACCACTGTGCTACCATGCTGCCCAACCACTATGCTACCGTGCTGCCCAACCATAATGCTACCGTGCTGCCCAACCACTGTGCTACCGTGCTGCCCAACCACTGT
Source organism: Scyliorhinus torazame (assembly GCF_047496885.1). Lineage (NCBI taxonomy): Eukaryota > Metazoa > Chordata > Chondrichthyes > Carcharhiniformes > Scyliorhinidae > Scyliorhinus > Scyliorhinus torazame. The sequence continues at coordinate 384,813,885 of NC_092708.1, forward strand.
GCTACCGTGCTGCCCAACCACTGTGCTACCGGGCTGCCCAACCACTGTGCTACCGGGCTGCCCAACCACAATGCTACCGTGCTCCCCAACCACTGTGCTACCGTGCTGCCCAACCACAATGCTACCGTGCTGCCCAACCACTATGCTTCCGTACTGCCCAACCACTGTGCTACCGTGCTGCCCAACCACTGTGCTACCGTGCTGCCCAACCACAATGCTACCGTGCTGCCCAACCACAATGCTACCGTGCTGCCCAACCACTGTGCTACCGTGCTGCCCAACCACTGTGCTACCGTGCTGCCCAGCCAGAATGCTACCGTGCTGCCCAACCACAATGCTACCATGCTGACTAACCACAATGCTACCGTGCTGCCCAACCACTATGCTACCGTGCTGCCCAACCACTGTGCTACCGTGCTGCCCAACCACACTGCTACCGTGCTGCCCAAGCACTGTTCTACCGTGCTGCTCAAACACTATGCTACCGTGCTGCCCAACCACAATGCTACCGTGCTGCCCAACCACTGTGCTACCGTGCTGCCCAACCACAATGCTACCGTGCTGCCCAACCACAATGCTACCGTGCTGCCCAACCACTGTGCTACCGTGCTGCCCAATCACTGTGCTACCGTGCTGCCCATCCACAATGCTACCGTGCTGGCCAACCACAATGCTACCGTGCTGCCCAACCACTGTGCTACCGTGCTGCCCAACCACTGTGCTACCGTGCTGCCCAACCACAATGCTACCGTGCTGCCCAACCACTGTGCTCCCGTGCTGCCCAACCACAATGCTACCGTGCTGGCCAACCACTGTGCTACCGTGCTGCCCAACCACAATGCTACCGTGCTGCCCAACCACTGTGCTACCCTGCTGCCCAACCACAATGCTACCGTACTGCCCAACCACTGTGCTACCGTGCTGCCCAACCACAATGCTACCGTGCTGCCCAACCACTATGCTACCGTGCTGCCCAACCACTGTGCTACCGTGCTGCCCAACCACTGTGCAACCGTGCTGCCCAACCACACTGCTACCGTGCTGCCCAACCACACTGTTCTACCGTGCTGCTCAAACACTATGCTACCGTGCTGCCCAACCACAATGCTACCGTGCTGCCCAACCACAATGCTACCGTGCTGCCCAACCACAATGCTACCGTGCTGCCCAACCACAATGCTACCGTGCTGCCCAACCACAATGCTACCGTGCTGCCCAACCACTGTGCTACCATGCTGCCCAACCACTATGCTACCGTGCTGCCCAACCATAATGCTACCGTGCTGCCCAAGCAATGTGCTACCGTGCTGCCCAACCACTGTGCTACCGTGCTGCCCAACCACTGTGCTACGGTGCTGCCCAACCACTGTGCTACCGGGCTGCCCAACCACAATGCTACCGTGCTGCCCAACCACTGTGCTACCGTGCTGCCCAACCACAATGCTACCGTGCTGCCCAACCACTGTGCTTCCGTACTTCCCAACCATTGTGCTACTGTGCTGCCCAACCACTGTGCTACCGTGCTGCCCAACCACTGTGCTACCGTGCTGCCCAACCACTGTGCTACCGGGCTGCCCAACCACAATGCTACCGTGCTGCCCAACCACTGTGCTACCGTGCTGCCCAACCACAATGCTACCGTGCTGCCCAACCACTGTGCTTCCGTACTTCCCAACCATTGTGCTACCGTGCTGCCCATCCACTGTGCTACCGTGCTGCCCAACCACAATGCTACCGTGCTGCCCAACCACAATGCTACCGTGCTGCCCAACCACTGTGCTACCGTGCTGCCCAACCACTGTGCTACCGTGCTACCCAACCACAATGCTACCATGCTGCCCAACCACTGTGCTACCGTGCTGCCCAACCACTGTGCTACCGTGCTGCCCAACCACAGTGCTACCGTGCTGCCCAACCACTGTGCTACCGTGCTGCCCAACTACAATGCTACCGTGCTGCCCAACCCCAATGCTACCGTGCTGGCCAACCACTGTGCGACCGTGGTGCCCAACCACTGTGCTACCGTGCTACCCAACCACAATGCTACCGTGCTGCCCAACCACTGTGCTACCGTGCTGCCCAACCACTGTGCAACCGTGCTACCCAACCACAATGCTACCGTGCTGCCCAACCACTGTGCTACCGTGCTGCCCAACCACAATGCTACCGTGCTGCCCAACCACTGTGCTACCATGCTGCCCAACCACAATGCTACCGTGCGGCCCAACCATAATACTCCCGTGCTGCCCAACCACTGTGCTACAGTGCTGCCCAACCACTGTGCTACCGTGCTGCCCAACCACTGTGCTACCGTGCTGCCCAACCAGAATGCTACCGTGCTGCCCAACCACAATGCTACCATGCTGACTAACCACAATGCTACCGTGCTGCCCAACCACAATGCTACCGTGCTGCCCAACCACTGTGCTACCGTGCTGCCCAACCACAATGCTACTGTGCTGCCCAACCACAATGCTACCGTGCTGCCCAACCACAATGCTACCGTGCTGCCCAACCACAATGCTACCGTGCTGCCCAACCACAATGCTACTGTGCTGCCCAACCACTGTGCTACCGTGCTGCCCAACCACTGTGCTACTGTGCTGCCCAACCACAATGCTACCGTGCTGCCCAACCACAATGCTACCGTGCTGCCCAACCACTGTGCTACCGTGCTGCCCAACCACTGTGCTACCGTGCTGCCCAAACACAATGCAACCGTGCTGCCCAACCACTGTGCTACTGTGCTGCCCAACCACACTGCTACCGTGCTGCCCAAACACTGTTCTACCGTGCTGCCCAAACACAATGCAACCGTGCTGCTCAAACACTATGCTACCGTGCTGCCCAACCACAATGCTACCGTGCTGCCCAACCACAATGCTACCGTGCTGCCCAACCACAATGCTACCGTGCTGCTCAACCACTGTGCTACCATGCTGCCCAACCACTATGCTACCGTGCTGCCCAACCATAATGCTACCGTGCTGCCCAACCACTGTGCTACCGTGCTGCCCAACCACTGTGCTACCGTGCTGCCCAACCACTGTGCTACCGGGCTGCCCAACCACTGTGCTACCGGGCTGCCCAACCACAATGCTACCGTGCTCCCCAACCACTGTGCTACCGTGCTGCCCAACCACAATGCTACCGTGCTGCCCAACCACTATGCTTCCGTACTGCCCAACCACTGTGCTACCGTGCTGCCCAACCACTGTGCTACCGTGCTGCCCAACCACAATGCTACCGTGCTGCCCAACCACAATGCTACCGTGCTGCCCAACCACTGTGCTACCGTGCTGCCCAACCACTGTGCTACCGTGCTGCCCAGCCACTGTGCTACCGTGCTGCCCAACCACAATGCTACCATGCTGACTAACCACAATGCTACCGTGCTGCCCAACCACTATGCTACCGTGCTGCCCAACCACTGTGCTACCGTGCTGCCCAACCACACTGCTACCGTGCTGCCCAAGCACTGTTCTACCGTGCTGCTCAAACACTATGCTACCGTGCTGCCCAACCACAATGCTACCGTGCTGCCCAACCACTGTGCTACCGTGCTGCCCAACCACAATGCTACCGTGCTGCCCAACCACAATGCTACCGTGCTGCCCAACCACTGTGCTACCGTGCTGCCCAATCACTGTGCTACCGTGCTGCCCATCCACAATGCTACCGTGCTGGCCAACCACAATGCTACCGTGCTGCCCAACCACTGTGCTACCGTGCTGCCCAACCACTGTGCTACCGTGCTGCCCAACCACAATGCTACCGTGCTGCCCAACCACTGTGCTCCCGTGCTGCCCAACCACAATGCTACCGTGCTGGCCAACCACTGTGCTACCGTGCTGCCCAACCACAATGCTACCGTGCTGCCCAACCACTGTGCTACCCTGCTGCCCAACCACAATGCTACCGTACTGCCCAACCACTGTGCTACCGTGCTGCCCAACCACAATGCTACCGTGCTGCCCAACCACTATGCTACCGTGCTGCCCAACCACTGTGCTACCGTGCTGCCCAACCACTGTGCAACCGTGCTGCCCAACCACACTGCTACCGTGCTGCCCAACCACACTGTTCTACCGTGCTGCTCAAACACTATGCTACCGTGCTGCCCAACCACAATGCTACCGTGCTGCCCAACCACAATGCTACCGTGCTGCCCAACCACAATGCTACCGTGCTGCCCAACCACAATGCTACCGTGCTGCCCAACCACTGTGCTACCGTGCTGCCCAACCACAATGCTACCGTGCTGCCCAACCACTGTGCTACCATGCTGCCCAACCACTATGCTACCGTGCTGCCCAACCATAATGCTACCGTGCTGCCCAAGCAATGTGCTACCGTGCTGCCCAACCACTGTGCTACCGTGCTGCCCAACCACTGTGCTACGGTGCTGCCCAACCACTGTGCTACCGGGCTGCCCAACCACAATGCTACCGTGCTGCCCAACCACTGTGCTACCGTGCTGCCCAACCACAATGCTACCGTGCTGCCCAACCACTGTGCTTCCGTACTTCCCAACCATTGTGCTACTGTGCTGCCCAACCACTGTGCTACCGTGCTGCCCAACCACTGTGCTACCGTGCTGCCCAACCACTGTGCTACCGGGCTGCCCAACCACAATGCTACCGTGCTGCCCAACCACTGTGCTACCGTGCTGCCCAACCACAATGCTACCGTGCTGCCCAACCACTGTGCTTCCGTACTTCCCAACCATTGTGCTACCGTGCTGCCCAACCACTGTGCTACCGTGCTGCCCAACCACAATGCTACCGTGCTGCCCAACCACAATGCTACCGTGCTGCCCAACCACTGTGCTACCGTGCTGCCCAACCACTGTGCTACCGTGCTACCCAACCACAATGCTACCATGCTGCCCAACCACTGTGCTACCGTGCTGCCCAACCACTGTGCTACCGTGCTGCCCAACCACAATGCTACCGTGCTGCCCAACCACTGTGCTACCGTGCTGCCCAACTACAATGCTACCGTGCTGCCCAACCACAATGCTACCGTGCTGCCCAACCACTGTGCTACCGTGCTGCCCAACCACTGTGCTACCGTGCTACCCAACCACAATGCTACCGTGCTGCCCAACCACTGTGCTACCGTGCTGCCCAACCACTGTGCAACCGTGCTACCCAACCACAATGCTACCGTGCTGCCCAACCACTGTGCTACCGTGCTGCCCAACCACAATGCTACCGTGCTGCCCAACCACTGTGCTACCATGCTGCCCAACCACAATGCTACCGTGCGGCCCAACCATAATACTCCCGTGCTGCCCAACCACTGTGCTACCGTGCTGCCCAACCTCTGTGCTACCGTGCTGCCCAACCACAATGCTACCGTGCTGCCCAACCACAATGCTACCGTACTGCCCAACCACTGTGCTATCGTGCTGCCCAACCACAATGCTACAGAGCTGCCCAACCACTGTGCTACAGTGCTGCCCAACCACTGTGCTACTGTGCTGCCCAACCACTGTGCTACCGTGCTGCCCAACCAGAATGCTACCGTGCTGCCCAACCACAATGCTACCATGCTGACTAACCACAATGCTACCGTGCTGCCCAACCACAATGCTACCGTGCTGCCCAACCACTGTGCTACCGTGCTGCCCAACCACAATGCTACTGTGCTGCCCAACCACAATGCTACCGTGCTGCCCAACCACAATGCTACCGTGCTGCCCAACCACAATGCTACCGTGCTGCCCAACCACAATGCTACCGTGCTGCCCAACCACTGTGCTACCGTGCTGCCCAACCACTGTGCTACTGTGCTGCCCAACCACAATGCTACCGTGCTGCCCAACCACAATGCTACCGTGCTGCCCAACCACTGTGCTACCGTGCTGCCCAACCACTGTGCTACCGTGCTGCCCAAACACAATGCAACCGTGCTGCCCAACCACTGTGCTACTGTGCTGCCCAACCACACTGCTACCGTGCTGCCCAAACACTGTTCTACCGTGCTGCTCAAACACTATGCTACCGTGCTGCCCAACCACAATGCTACCGTGCTGCCCAACCACAATGCTACCGTGCTGCCCAACCACAATGCTACCGTGCTGCCCAACCACTGTGCTACCATGCTGCCCAACCACTATGCTACCGTGCTGCCCAACCATAATGCTACCGTGCTGCCCAACCACTGTGCTACCGTGCTGCCCAACCACTGTGCTACCGTGCTGCCCAACCACTGTGCTACCGGGCTGCCCAACCACTGTGCTACCGGGCTGCCCAACCACAATGCTACCGTGCTCCCCAACCACTGTGCTACCGTGCTGCCCAACCACAATGCTACCGTGCTGCCCAACCACTATGCTTCCGTACTGCCCAACCACTGTGCTACCGTGCTGCCCAACCACTGTGCTACCGTGCTGCCCAACCACAATGCTACCGTGCTGCCCAACCACAATGCTACCGTGCTGCCCAACCACTGTGCTACCGTGCTGCCCAACCACTGTGCTACCGTGCTACCCAACCACAATGCTACCGTGCTGCCCAACCACTGTGCCACCGTGCTGCCCAACCACAATGCTACCGTACTGCCCAACAACTGTGCTACCGTACTGCCCAACCACAATGCTACCGTGCTGCCCAACCACTGTGCTACCGTGCTGCCCAACCACAATGCTACCGTGCGGCCCAACCATAATACTCCCGTGCTGCCCAACCACTGTGCTACCGTGCTGCCCAACCTCTGTGCTACCGTGCTGCCCAACCACAATGCTACCGTGCTGCCCAACCACAATGCTACCGTACTGCCCAACCACTGTGCTACAGTGCTGCCCAACCACTGTGCTACCGTGCTGCCCAACCACTGTGCTACCGTGCTGCCCAACCAGAATGCTACCGTGCTGCCCAACCACAATGCTACCATGCTGACTAACCACAATGCTACCGTGCTGCCCAACCACTGTGCTACCGTGCTGCCCAACCACAATGCTACCGTGCTGCCCAACCACTATGCTACCGTGCTGCCCAACCACTGTGCTACCGTGCTGCCCAACCACAATGCTACCGTGCTGCCCAACCACAATGCTACCGTGCTGCCCAACCACTGTGCTACCGTGCTGCCCAACCACTATGCTACCGTGCTGGCCAACCACTGTGCTACCGTGCTGCCCAACCACAATGCTACCGTGCTGCCCAACCACAATGCTACCGTGCTGCCCAACCACTATGCTACCGTGCTGGCCAACCACAATGCTACCGTGCTGCCCATCCACAATGCTACCGTGCTGGCCAACCACTGTGCTACCGTGCTGCCCAACCACAATGCTACCGTGCTGCCCAACCACTGTGCTCCCGTGCTGCCCAACCACAATGCTACCGTGCTGGCCAACCACTGTGCTACCGTGCTGCCCAACCACAATGCTACCGTGCTGCCCAACCACTGTGCTACCCTGCTGCCCAACCACAATGCTACCGTACTGCCCAACCACTGTGCTACCGTGCTGCCCAACCACAATGCTACCGTGCTGCCCAACCACTATGCTACCGTGCTGCCCAACCACTGTGCTACCGTGCTGCCCAACCACTGTGCAACCGTGCTGCCCAACCACACTGCTACCGTGCTGCCCAAACACTGTTCTACCGTGCTGCTCAAACACTATGCTACCGTGCTGCCCAACCACAATGCTACCGTGCTGCCCAACCACAATGCTACCGTGCTGCCCAACCACTGTGCTACCATACTGCCCAACCACTATGCTACCGTGCTGCCCAACCATAATGCTACCGTGCTGCCCAACCAATGTGCTACCGTGCTGCCCAACCACTGTGCTACCGTGCTGCCCAACCACTGTGCTACCGTGCTGCCCAACCACTGTGCTACCGTGCTGCCCAACCACTGTGCTACCGGGCTGCCCAACCACAATGCTACCGTGCTGCCCAACCATAATGCTACCGTGCTGCCCAACCAATGTGCTACCGTGCTGCCCAACCACTGTGCTACCGTGCTGCCCAACCACTGTGCTACCGTGCTGCCCAACCACTGTGCTACCGTGCTGCCCAACAACTGTGCTACCGTGCTGCCCAACCTCAATGCTACCGTGCTGCCCAACCACTGTGCTTCCGTACTTCCCAACCATTGTGCTACCGTGCTGCCCAACCACTGTGCTACCGTGCTGCCCAACCACAATGCTACCGTGCTGCCCAACCACAATGCTACCGTGCCGCCCAACCACTGTGCTACCGTGCTACCCAACCACTGTGCTACCGTCCTGCCCAACCACAATGCTACTGTGCTGCCCAACCACAATGCTACCGTGCTGCCCAACCACAATGCTACCGTGCTGCCCAACCACAATGCTACCGTGCTGCCCAACCACAATGCTACCGTGCTGCCCAACCACTGTGCTACCGTGCTGCCCAACCACTGTGCTACTGTGCTGCCCAACCACAATGCTACCGTGCTGCCCAACCACAATGCTACCGTGCTGCCCAACCACTGTGCTACCGTGCTGCCCAACCACTGTGCTACCGTGCTGCCCAAACACAATGCAACCGTGCTGCCCAACCACTGTGCTACTGTGCTGCCCAACCACACTGCTACCGTGCTGCCCAAACACTGTTCTACCGTGCTGCTCAAACACTATGCTACCGTGCTGCCCAACCACAATGCTACCGTGCTGCCCAACCACAATGCTACCGTGCTGCCCAACCACAATGCTACCGTGCTGCCCAACCACTGTGCTACCATGCTGCCCAACCACTATGCTACCGTGCTGCCCAACCATAATGCTACCGTGCTGCCCAACCACTGTGCTACCGTGCTGCCCAACCACTGTGCTACCGTGCTGCCCAACCACTGTGCTACCGGGCTGCCCAACCACTGTGCTACCGGGCTGCCCAACCACAATGCTACCGTGCTCCCCAACCACTGTGCTACCGTGCTGCCCAACCACAATGCTACCGTGCTGCCCAACCACTATGCTTCCGTACTGCCCAACCACTGTGCTACCGTGCTGCCCAACCACTGTGCTACCGTGCTGCCCAACCACAATGCTACCGTGCTGCCCAACCACAATGCTACCGTGCTGCCCAACCACTGTGCTACCGTGCTGCCCAACCACTGTGCTACCGTGCTACCCAACCACAATGCTACCGTGCTGCCCAACCACTGTGCCACCGTGCTGCCCAACCACAATGCTACCGTACTGCCCAACAACTGTGCTACCGTACTGCCCAACCACAATGCTACCGTGCTGCCCAACCACTGTGCTACCGTGCTGCCCAACCACAATGCTACCGTGCGGCCCAACCATAATACTCCCGTGCTGCCCAACCACTGTGCTACCGTGCTGCCCAACCTCTGTGCTACCGTGCTGCCCAACCACAATGCTACCGTGCTGCCCAACCACAATGCTACCGTACTGCCCAACCACTGTGCTACAGTGCTGCCCAACCACTGTGCTACCGTGCTGCCCAACCACTGTGCTACCGTGCTGCCCAACCAGAATGCTACCGTGCTGCCCAACCACAATGCTACCATGCTGACTAACCACAATGCTACCGTGCTGCCCAACCACTGTGCTACCGTGCTGCCCAACCACAATGCTACCGTGCTGCCCAACCACTATGCTACCGTGCTGCCCAACCACTGTGCTACCGTGCTGCCCAACCACAATGCTACCGTGCTGCCCAACCACAATGCTACCGTGCTGCCCAACCACTGTGCTACCGTGCTGCCCAACCACTATGCTACCGTGCTGGCCAACCACTGTGCTACCGTGCTGCCCAACCACAATGCTACCGTGCTGCCCAACCACAATGCTACCGTGCTGCCCAACCACTATGCTACCGTGCTGGCCAACCACAATGCTACCGTGCTGCCCATCCACAATGCTACCGTGCTGGCCAACCACTGTGCTACCGTGCTGCCCAACCACAATGCTACCGTGCTGCCCAACCACTGTGCTCCCGTGCTGCCCAACCACAATGCTACCGTGCTGGCCAACCACTGTGCTACCGTTCTGCCCAACCACAATGCTACCGTGCTGCCCAACCACTGTGCTACCCTGCTGCCCAACCACAATGCTACCGTACTGCCCAACCACTGTGCTACCGTGCTGCCCAACCACAATGCTACCGTGCTGCCCAACCACTATGCTACCGTGCTGCCCAACCACTGTGCTACCGTGCTGCCCAACCACTGTGCAACCGTGCTGCCCAACCACACTGCTACCGTGCTGCCCAAACACTGTTCTACCGTGCTGCTCAAACACTATGCTACCGTGCTGCCCAACCACAATGCTACCGTGCTGCCCAACCACAATGCTACCGTGCTGCCCAACCACTGTGCTACCATACTGCCCAACCACTATGCTACCGTGCTGCCCAACCATAATGCTACCGTGCTGCCCAACCAATGTGCTACCGTGCTGCCCAACCACTGTGCTACCGTGCTGCCCAACCACTGTGCTACCGTGCTGCCCAACCACTGTGCTACCGTGCTGCCCAACCACTGTGCTACCGGGCTGCCCAACCACAATGCTACCGTGCTGCCCAACCATAATGCGACCGTGCTGCCCAACCAATGTGCTACCGTGCTGCCCAACCACTGTGCTACCGTGCTGCCCAACCACTGTGCTACCGTGCTGCCCAACCACTGTGCTACCGTGCTGCCCAACCACTGTGCTACCGTGCTGCCCAACCTCAATGCTACCGTGCTGCCCAACCACTGTGCTTCCGTACTTCCCAACCATTGTGCTACCGTGCTGCCCAACCACTGTGCTACCGTGCTGCCCAACCACAATGCTACCGTGCTGCCCAACCACAATGCTACCGTGCCGCCCAACCACTGTGCTACCGTGCTACCCAACCACTGTGCTACCGTCCTGCCCAACCACAATGCTACCGTGCTGCCCAACCACAATGCTACCGTGCTGCCCAACCACTGTGCTACCGTGCTACCCAACCACAATGCTACCGTGCTGCCCAACCACTGTGCTACCGTGCTACCCAACCACAATGCTACCGTGCTGCCCAACCACTGTGCTACCGTGCTGCCCAACCACAATGCTACCGTGCTGCCCAACCACAATGCTACCGTGCTGCCCAACCACAATGCTACCGTGCTGCCCAACCACAATGCTACCGTGCTGCCCAACCACTGTGCTACCGTGCTGCCCAACCATAATGCTACCGTGCTGCCCAACCACAATGCTACCGTGCTGCCCAACCACAATGCTTCCGTACTGCCCAACCACTGTGCTACCGTGCTGCCCAACCACTGTGCTACCGTGCTGCCCAACCACTGTGCTACCGTGCTGCCCAATGCAATGCTACCGTGCTGCCCAACCACAATGCTACCGTGCTGCCCAACCACTGTGCTACCGTGCTGCCCAACCACAATGCTACCGTGCTGCCCAACCACTGTGCTACCGTGCTGCCCAACCATAATGCTACCGTGCTGCCCAACCACTGTGCTACCGTGCTGCCCAACCACTGTGCTTCCGTGCTACCCAACCACAATGCTACCGTGCTGCCCAACCACTGTGCTACCGTGCTGCCCAACCACAATGCTACCGTGCTGCCCAACCACTGTGCTACCGTGCTGCCCAACCACAATGCTACCATGCTGCCCAACCACAATGCTACCGTGCTGCCCAACCACAATGCTACCGTGCTGCCCAACCACTGTGCTACCGTGCTGCCCAACCACTGTGCTACCGTGCTGCCCAACCACTGTGCTACCGTGCTGCCCAACCATAATGCTACCGTGCTGCCCAACCACTGTGCTACCGTGCTGCCCAATGCAATGCTACCGTGCTGCCCAACCACTGTGCTACCTTGCTGCCCAATGCAATGCTACCGTGCTGCCCAACCACAATGCTACCGTGCTGCCCAACCACTGTGCTACCGTGCTGCCCAACCACTGTGCTACCGTGCTGCCCAACCACTGTGCTACCGTGCTGCCCAACTACAATGCTACCGTGCTGCCCAACCACAATGCTACCGTGCTGCCCAACCACTGTGCTACCGTGCTGCCCAATGCAATGCTACCGTGCTGCCCAACCACAATGCTACCGTGCTGCCCAACCACAATGCTACCGTGCTGCCCAACCACTGTGCTACCGTGCTGCCCAACCACTGTGCTACCGTGCTGCCCAACTACAATGCTACCGTGCTGCCCAACCACAATGCTACCGTGCTGCCCAACCACTGTGCTACCGTGCTGCCCAACAACTGTGCTACCGTGCTACCCAACCACAATGCTACCGTGCTGCCCAACCACTGTGCTACCGTGCTGCCCAACCATAATGCTACCGTGCTGCCCAACCACTGTGCTATCGTGCTGCCCAACCATAATGCTACCGTGCGGCCCAACCATAATACTCCCGTGCTGCCCAACCACTGTGCTACCGTGCTGCCCAACCTCTGTGCTACCGTGCTGCCCAACCACAATGCTACCGTGCTGCCCAACCACAATGCTACCGTACTGCCCAACCACTGTGCTATCGTGCTGCCCAACCACAATGCTACAGTGCTGCCCAACCACTGTGCTACCGTGCTGCCCAACCACTGTGCTACCGTGCTGCCCAACCAGAATGCTACCGTGCTGCCCAACCACAATGCTACCATGCTGACTAACCACAATGCTACCGTGCTGCCCAACCACAATGCTACCGTGCTGCCCAACCACTGTGCTACCGTGCTGCCCAACCACAATGCTACCGTGCTGCCCAACCACAATGCTACCGTGCTGCCCAACCACAATGCTACCGTGCTGCCCAACCACAATGCTACCGTGCTGCCCAACCACAATGCTACCGTGCTGCCCAACCACTGTGCTACCGTGCTGCCCAACCCCTGTGCTACTGTGCTGCCCAACCACAATGCTACCGTGCTGCCCAACCACAATGCTACCGTGCTGCCCAAACACAATGCTAGCGTGCTGCCCAACCACTGTGCTACTGTGCTGCCCAACCACTGTGCTACCGTGCTGCCCAACCACAATGCTACCGTGCTGCCCAACCACTGTGCTACCGTGCAGCCCAACCACAATGCTACCGTGCTGCCCAACCACTGTGCTACCGTGCAGCCCAACCACAATGCTACCTTTCTGCCCAACCACTTTGCTACTGTGTTGCCCAACCACAATGCTACCGTGCTGCCCAACCACTGTGCTACCGTGCTGCCCAACCACTGTGCTACCGTGCTGCCCAACCACTATGCTACCGTGCTGCCCAACCACAATGCTACCGTTCTGCCCAACCACAATGCTACCGTGCTGCCCAACCACTGTGCGACCGTGCTGCCCAACCACAATGCTACTGTGCTGCCCAACCAAAATGCTACCGTGCTGGCCAACCACTGTGCTACCGTGCTGCCCAACCACTGTGCTACCGTGCTGCCCAACCACTGTGCTACCGTGCTGCCCAACCATAATGCTACCGTGCTGCCCAACCACTGTGCTACCGTGCTGCCCAACCACAATGCTACCGTGCTGCCCAACCACTGTGCTACCGTGCTGCCCAACCACTGTGCTACCGTGCTGCCCAACCACAATGCTACCGTGCTGCCCAGCCACAATGCTACCGTGCTGCCCAACCACTGTGCTACCGTGCTGCTCAACCACTGTGCTACCGTGCTACCCAACCACAATGCTACCGTGCTCCCCTACCACTGTGCTACCGTGCTACCCAACCACAATGCTACCGTGCTGCCCAACCACTGTGCTACCGTGCTGCTCAACCACAATGCTACCGTGCTGCCCAACCACTGTGCTACCGTGCTGCCCAACCACTGTGCAACCGTGCTGCCTAGCCACTGTGCTACCGTACTGCCCAACCACTGTGCTATCGTGCTGCCCAACCACAATGCTACCGTGCGGCCCAACTACAATGCTCCCGTGCTGCCCAACCACTGTGCTACCGTGCTGCCCAACCTCTGTGCTACCGTGCTGCCCAACCACAATGCTACCGTGCTGCCCAACCACAATGCTACCGTACTGCCCAACCACTGTGCTATCGTGCTGCCCAACCACAATGCTACCGTGCTGCCCAACCACTGTGCTACCGTGCTGCCCAATTACTGTGCTACCGTGCTGCCCAACCACTGTGCTACCGTGCTGCCCAACCACAATGCTACCGTGCTGCCCAACCACTGTGCTACCGTGCTGCCCAACCACAATGCTACCGTGCTGACTAACCACAATGCTACCGTGCTGCCCAACCACAATGCTACCGTGCTGCCCAACCACAATGCTACCGTGCTGCCCAACCACAATGCTACCGTGCTGCCCAGCCACAATGATACCGTGCTGCCCAACCACTGTGCTACCCTGCTGCCCAACCACTGTGCTACCGTGCTACCCAACCACAATGCTACCGTGCTGCCCAACCACAATGCTACCGTGCTGCCCAACAACTGTGCTGCCCTGCTGCCCAACCACTGTGCTACCGTGCTGCCCAACCACTGTGCTACCGTGCTGCCCAACCACTGTGCTACCGTGCTGCCCAACCACTGTGCTACCGTGCTGCCCAACCACTGTAGTACCGTGCTGCCCAACCACTGTGCTACTGTGCTGCCCAACCACAATGCTACCGTGCTGCCTAACCACTGTGCAACCGTGCTGCCCAACCACTGTGCTACTGTGCTGCCCAACCACAATGCTACCGTGCTGCCCAACCACAATGCTACCGTGCTGCCCAACCACAATGCTACCGTGCTGCCCAACCACAATGCTACTGTGCTGCCCAACCACAATGCTACCGTGCTGCCCAACCACAATGCTACCGTGCTGCCCAACCACAATGCTGCCGTGCTGCCCAACCACAATGCTACTGTGCTGCCCAACCACAATGCTACCGTGCTGCCCAACCACAATGCTACCGTGCTGCCCAACCACAATGCTACCGTGCTGCCCAACCACAATGCTGCCGTGCTGCCCAACCACTGTGCTACCGTGCTGCCCAACCACTGTGCTACCGTGCTACCCAACCACTGTGCTACCGTGCTGCCCAACCACAATGCTACCGTGCTGCCCAACCACTGTGCTACCGTGCTGCCCAACCACAATGCTACCGTGCTGACTAACCACAATGCTACCGTGCTGCCCAACCACAATGCTACCGTGCTGCCCAACCACAATGCTACCGTGCTGCCCAGCCACAATGATACCGTGCTGCCCAACCACTGTGCTACCCTGCTGCCCAACCACTGTGCTACCGTGCTACCCAACCACAATGCTACCGTGCTGCCCAACCACAATGCTACCGTGCTGCCCAACGACTGTGCTACCGTGCTGCCCAACCACTGTGCTACCGTGCTGCCCAACCACAATGCTACCGTGCTGCCCAACCACTGTGCTACCGTGCTGCCCAACCACAATGCTACCGTGCTGCCCAACCACTGTGCTGCCGTGCTGCCCAACCACAATGCTACCGTGCTGCCTAACCACTGTGCTACCATGCTGCCCAACCACTATGCTACCGTGCTACCCAACCACTGTGCTACTGTGCTGCCCAACCACAATGCTACCGTGCTACCCAACCACTGTGCTACTGTGCTGCCCAACCACAATGCTACCATGCTGCCCAACCACAATGCAACCGTGCTGCCCAACCACTGTGCTACTGTGCTGCCCAACCACAATGCTACCGTGCTGCCCAACCACAATGCTACCGTGCTGCCTAACCACAATGCTACCGTGCTGCCCAACCACTGTGCTACCGTGCTGCCCAACCACTGTGCAACCGTGCTGCCTAGCCACTGTGCTACCGTACTGCCCAACCACTGTGCTATCGTGCTGCCCAACCACAATGCTACCGTGCGGCCCAACTACAATGCTCCCGTGCTGCCCAACCACAATGCTACCGTGCTGCCCAACCACTGTGCTACCGTGCTGCCCAACCACTGTGCAACCGTGCTGCCTAGCCACTGTGCTACCGTACTGCCCAACCACTGTGCTATCGTGCTGCCCAACCACAATGCTACCGTGCGGCCCAACTACAATGCTCCCGTGCTGCCCAACCACTGTGCTACCGTGCTGCCCAACCTCTGTGCTACCGTGCTGCCCAACCACAATGCTACCGTGCTGCCCAACCACAATGCTACCGTACTGCCCAACCACTGTGCTATCGTGCTGCCCAACCACAATGCTACCGTGCTGCCCAACCACTGTGCTACCGTGCTGCCCAATTACTGTGCTACCGTGCTGCCCAACCACTGTGCTACCGTGCTGCCCAACCACAATGCTACCGTGCTGCCCAACCACTGTGCTACCGTGCTGCCCAACCACAATGCTACCGTGCTGACTAACCACAATGCTACCGTGCTGCCCAACCACAATGCTACCGTGCTGCCCAACCACAATGCTACCGTGCTGCCAAACCACAATGCTACCGTGCTGCCCAGCCACAATGATACCGTGCTGCCCAACCACTGTGCTACCCTGCTGCCCAACCACTGTGCTACCGTGCTACCCAACCACAATGCTACCGTGCTGCCCAACCACAATGCTACCGTGCTGCCCAACCACTGTGCTGCCCTGCTGCCCAACCACTGTGCTACCGTGCTGCCCAACCACTGTGCTACCGTGCTGCCCAACCACTGTGCTACCGTGCTGCCCAACCACAATGCTACCGTGCTGCACAACCACTGTGCTGCCGTGCTGCCCAACCACAATGCTACCGTGCTGCCCAACCACAATGCTACCGTGCTGCCCAACCACTGTGCTGCCCTGCTGCCCAACCACTGTGCTACCGTGCTGCCCAACCACTGTGCTACCGTGCTGCCCAACCACTGTGCTACCGTGCTGCCCAACCACAATGCTACCGTGCTGCCCAACCACTGTGCTACCGTGCTGCCCAACCACTGTGCTACCGTGCTGCCCAACCACTGTGCTACCGTGTTGCCCAACCACTGTGCTACTGTGCTGCCCAACCACAATGCTACCGTGCTGCCTAACCACTGTGCAACCGTGCTGCCCAACCACTGTGCTACTGTGCTGCCCAACCACAATGCTACCGTGCTGCCCAACCACAATGCTACCGTGCTGCCCAACCACAATGCTACTGTGCTGCCCAACCACAATGCTACCGTGCTGCCCAACCACAATGCTACCGTGCTGCCCAACCACAATGCTGCCGTGCTGCCCAACCACAATGCTACTGTGCTGCCCAACCACAATGCTACCGTGCTGCCCAACCACAATGCTACCGTGCTGCCCAACCACAATGCTACCGTGCTGCCCAACCACAATGCTGCCGTGCTGCCCAACCACTGTGCTACCGTGCTGCCCAACCACTGTGCTACCGTGCTACCCAACCACTGTGCTACCGTGCTGCCCAACCACAATGCTACCGTGCTGCTCAACCACTGTGCTACCGTGCTGCCCAACCACAATGCTACCGTGCTGACTAACCACAATGCTACCGTGCTGCCCAACCACAATGCTACCGTGCTGCCCAACCACAATGCTACCGTGCTGCCCAGCCACAATGATACCGTGCTGCCCAACCACTGTGCTACCCTGCTGCCCAACCACTGTGCTACCGTGCTACCCAACCACAATGCTACCGTGCTGCCCAACCACAATGCTACCGTGCTGCCCAACGACTGTGCTACCGTGCTGCCCAACCACTGTGCTACCGTGCTGCCCAACCACAATGCTACCGTGCTGCCCAACCACTGTGCTACCGTGCTGCCCAACCACAATGCTACCGTGCTGCCCAACCACTGTGCTGCCGTGCTGCCCAACCACAATGCTACCGTGCTGCCTAACCACTGTGCTACCATGCTGCCCAACCACAATGCTACCGTGCTACCCAACCACTGTGCTACTGTGCTGCCCAACCACAATGCTACCGTGCTACCCAACCACTGTGCTACTGTGCTGCCCAACCACAATGCTACCATGCTGCCCAACCACAATGCAAGCGTGCTGCCCAACCACTGTGCTACTGTGCTGCCCAACCACAATGCTACCGTGCTGCCCAACCACAATGCTACCGTGCTGCCTAACCACTGTGCAACCGTGCTGCCCAACCACTGTGCTACTGTGCTGCCCAACCACAATGCTACCGTGCTGCCCAACCACAATGCTACCGTGCTGCCCAACCACAATGCTACCGTGCTGCCCAACCACAATGCTACTGTGCTGCCCAACCACAATGCTACCGTGCTGCCCAACCACAATGCTACCGTGCTGCCCAACCACAATGCTGCCGTGCTGCCCAACCACAATGCTACTGTGCTGCCCAACCACTGTGCTACCGTGCTGCCCAACCACAATGCTGCCGTGCTGCCCAACCACTGTGCTACCGTGCAGCCCAACCACAATGCTACCGTTCTGCCCAACCACTGTGCTACCGTGCAGCCCAACCACAATGCTACCGTGCTGCCCAACCACTGTGCTACTGTGCTGCCCAACCACAATGCTACCGTGCTACCCAACCACTGTGCTACCGTGCTGCCCAACCACTGTGCTACCGTGCTGCCCAACCACTATGCTACCGTGCTGCCCAACCACAATGCTACCGTTCTGCCCAACCACAATGCTACCGTGCTGCCCAACCACTGTGCTACCGTGCTGCCCAATCACAATGCTACCGTGCTGCCCAACCACAATGCTACCGTGCTGCCCAACCACTGTGCTCCCGTGCTGCCCAACCACAATGCTACCGTGCTGGCCAACCACTGTGCTACCCTGCTGCCCAACCACAATGCTACCGTACTCCCCAACCACTGTGCTACCGTGCTGCCCAACCACTATGCTACCGTGCTGCCCAACCACTGTGCTACCGTGCTGCCCAACCACTGTGCAACCGTGCTGCCCAACCACAATGCTACCGTGCTGCCCAACCACAATGCTACCGTGCTGCCCAACCACAATGCTACCGTGCTGCCCAACCACAATGCTACGGTGCTGCCCAACCACTGTGCTACCGTGCTGCCCAACCACTGTGCTACTGTGCTGCCCAACCACAATGCTACCGTGCTGCCCAACCACAGTGCGACCGTGCTGCCCAACCACTGTGCTACCGTGCTGCCCAACCACTGTGCTACCGTGCTGCCCAACCACTGTGCTACCGGGCTGCCCAACCACAATGCTACCGTGCTGCCCAACCACAATGCTACCGTGCTGCCCAACCACTGTGCTGCCCTGCTGCCCAACCACTGTGCTACCGTGCTGCCCAACCACTGTGCTACCGTGCTACCCAACCACAATGCTACCGTGCTGCCCAACCACAATGCTACCGTGCTGCCCAACCACTGTGCTACCGTGCTGCCCAACCACTGTGCTACCGTGCTGCCCAACCACTGTGCTGCCGTGCTGCCCAACCACAATGCTACCGTGCTGCCCAACCACAATGCTACCGTGCTGCCCAACCACTGTGCTACCGTGCTGCCCAACCACTGTGCTACCGTGCTACCCAACCATAATACTCCCGTGCTGCCCAACCACTGTGCTACCGTGCTGCCCAACCTCTGTGCTACCGTGCTGCCCAACCACAATGCTACCGTGCTGCCCAACCACAATGCTACCGTACTGCCCAACCACTGTGCTATCGTGCTGCCCAACCACAATGCTACAGTGCTGCCCAACCACTGTGCTACCGTGCTGCCCAACCACTGTGCTCCCGTGCTGCCCAACCACTGTGCTACCGTGCTGCCCAACCACTGTGCTACCGTGCTGCCCAACCAGAATGCTACCGTGCTGCCCAACCACAATGCTACCATGCTGACTAACCACAATGCTACCGTGCTGCCCAACCACAATGCTACCGTGCTGCCCAACCACTGTGCTACCGTGCTGCCCAACCACTGTGCTACCGTGCTGCCCAACCACAATGCTACCGTGCTGCCCAGCACAATGCTACCGTGCTGCCCAACCACAATGCTACCGTGCTGCCCAACCACTGTGCTACCGTGCTGCCCAACCACTGTGCTACCGTGCTGCCCAACCACTGTGCTACCGTGCAGCCCAACCACTGTGCTACCATGCTGCCCAACCACAATGCTACCGTGCTGCCCAACCACTGTGCTACCGTGCTGCCCAACCACTGTGCTACCGTGCTGCCCAACCACTGTGCTACCGTGCAGCCCAACCACTGTGCTACTGTGCTGCCCAACCACAATGCTACCGTGCTGCCCAACCACAATGCTACCGTGCTGCCCAAACACAATGCTACCGTGCTGCCCAACCACAATGCTACCGCGCTGCCCAACCACTGTGCTACTGTGCTGCCCAACCACTGTGCTACCGTGCAGCCCAACCACAATGCTACCGTTCTGCCCAACCACTGTGCTACCGTGCAGCCCAACCACAATGCTACCGTTCTGCCCAACCACTGTGCTACCGTGCTGCCCAACCACAATGCTCCCGTGCTGCCCAACCACTGTGCTACCGTGCTGCCCAACCACTGTGCTACCGTCCTGCCCAACCACTGTGCTACCGTGCTGCCCAACCACAATGCTACCGTGCTGCCCAACCACAATGCTACCGTGCTGCCCAACCACTGTGCTACCGTGCTGCCCAACCACTGTGCTACAGTGCTGCCCAACCACTGTGCTACCGTGCTGCCCAACCACAATGCTACCGTGCTGCCCAACCACAATGCTACCGTGCTGCCCAACCACTGTGCAACCGTGCTGCCCAACCACTGTGCTACCGTGCTGCCCAACCACAATGCTACCGTGCTGCCCAACCACAATGCTACCGTGCTGCCCAACCACTGTGCAACCGTGCTGCCCAACCACTGTGCTACCGTGCTGCCCAACCACTGTGCTACCGTGCTGCCCAACCACAATGCTACCGTGCTGCCCAACCACTGTGCTACCGTGCTGCCCAACCACTGTGCTACCGTGCTGCCCAACCACAGTGCTACCGTGCTGCCCAACCACAATGCTACCGTGCTGCCCAAACACTGCGCTACCGTGCTGCCCAACCACAATGCTACCGTGCTGCCCAACCACAATGCAACCGTGCTGCCCAAACACAATGCTACCGTGCTGCCCAACCACAATGCTACCGTGCTGCCCAACCACTGTGCTACCGTGCTGCCCAACCACAGTGCTACCGTGCTGCCCAACCACAATGCTACCGTGCTGCCCAACCACAATGCTACCGTGCTGCCCAACCACAATGCTACCGTGCTGCCCAACCACAATGCCACTGTGCTGCCCAACCACTGTGCTACCGTGCTGCCCAACCACAATGCTACCGTGCTGACCAACCACAATGCTACCGTGCTGCCCAACCACTGTGCTACTGTGCTGCCCAACCACTGTGCTACCATGCTGACCAACCACTGTGCTACCGTGCTGCCCAACCACAATGCTACCGTGCTGCCCAACCACAATGCTACCGTGCTGCCCAACCACTGTGCTACTGTGCTGCCCAACCACTGTGCTACCATGCTGACCAACCACAATGCTACCGTGCTGCCCAACCACAATGCTACCGTTCTGCCCAACCACAATGCTACCGTGCTGCCCAACCACAATGCTACCGTGCTGCCCAACCACTGTGCTACCGTGCTGCCCAACCACAATGCTGCCGTGCTGCCCAACCACAATGCGACCGTGCTGCCCAACCACAATGCTACCGTGCTGCCCAACCACTGTGCTACCGTGCTGCCCAACCACTGTGCAACCGTACTGCCCAACCACAATGCTACCGTGCTGCCCAACCACTGTGCTACCGTGCTGCCCAACCACTCTGCTACCGTGCTGCCCAACCATAATGCTACCATGCTGCCCAACCACCATGCTGCCCAACCACAATGCTACCGTGCTGCCTAACCACAATGCTACCGTGCTGCCCAACCACAATGCTACCGTGCTGCCCAACCACAATGCTACCGTACTGCCCAACCACAATGCTACCGTGCTGCCCAACCACTGTGCTACCGTGCTGCCCAACCACTGTGCTACCGTGCTGCCCAACCACTGTGCTACCGTGCTGCCCAACCACTGTGCTACCGTGCTGCCCAACCACAATGCTACCGTGCTGCCCAACCACAATGCTACCGTGCTGCCCAACCACAATGC
This sequence comes from Scyliorhinus torazame, assembly GCF_047496885.1. Taxonomy (NCBI): domain Eukaryota; kingdom Metazoa; phylum Chordata; class Chondrichthyes; order Carcharhiniformes; family Scyliorhinidae; genus Scyliorhinus; species Scyliorhinus torazame. Next base: position 384,835,910 of record NC_092708.1, read on the forward strand.
TACCGTGCTGCCCAACCACAATGCTACCTTGCTGCCCAACCACTGTGCTGCCCTGCTGCCCAACCACTGTGCTACCATGCTGCCCAACCACAATGCTACCGTGCTGCCCAACCACAATGCTACCGTGCTACCCAACCACTGTGCTACCGTGCTGCCCAACCACAATGCTACCGTGCTGCCCAACCACAATGCTACCGCGCGGCCCAACCACTGTGCAACCGTGCTGCCCAACCACTGTGCAACCGTGCTGCCCAACCACTGTGCTACCGTGCTGCCCAACCACTGTGCTACCATGCTGCCCAACCACTGTGCTACCGTGCTGCCCAACCACTGTGCTACTGTGCTGCTCAACCACAATGCTACTGTGCTGCCCAACCACAATGCTACCGTGCTGCCCAACCACAATGCTACCGTGCTGCCCAACCACTGTGCTACTGTGCTGCCCAACCACTGTGCTGCCCTGCTTCCCAACCACTGTGCTACCGTGCTGCCCAACCACAATGCTACCGTGCTGCCCAACCACAATGCTACCGTGCTGCCTAACCACAATGCTACCGTGCTGCCCAACCACAATGCTACCGTGCTGCCCAACCACTGTGCTACCGTGCTGCCCAACCACTGTGCTACCGTGCTGCCCAACCACTGTGCTACCGTGCTGCCCAACCACTGTGCTACCGTGCTGCCCAACCACTGTGCTACCGTGCTGCCCAACCACAATGCTACCGTGCTGCCCAACCACAATGCTCCCGTGCTGCCCAACCACTGTGCTACCGTGCTGCCCAACCACAATGCTACCGTGCTGCCCAACCACTGTGCTGCCCTGCTGCCCAACCACTGTGCTACCGTGCTGCCCAACCACAATGCTACCGTGCTGCCCAACCACAATGCTACCGTGCTGCCCAACCACAATGCTCCCGTGCTGCCCAACCACTGTGCTGCACTGAACAAAGAACAAAGAACAAAGAAATGTACAGCACAGGAACAGGCCCTTCGGCCCTCCAAGCCCGTGCCGACCATACTGCCCGACTAAACTACAATCTTCTACACTTCCTGGGTCCGTATCCTTCTATTCCCATCCTATTCATATATTTGTCAAGATGCCCCTTAAATGTCCCTATCGTCCCTGCCTCCACTACCTCCTCCGGTAGTGAGTTCCAGGCACCCACTACCCTCTGCGTAAAAAACTTGCCTCGTACATCTACTCTAAACTTTGCCCCTCTCACCTTAAACCTATGCCCCCTAGTAATTGACCCCTCTACCCTGGGGAAAAGCCTCTGACTATCCACTCTGTCTATGCCCCTCATAATTTTGTATACCTCTATCAGGTCGCCCCTCAACCTCCTTCGTTCCAGTGAGAACAAACCGAGTTTATTCAATCGCTCCTCATAGCTTATGCCCTCCATACCAGGCAACATTCTGGTAAATCTCTTCTGCACCCTCTCTAAAGCCTCCACATCCTTCTGGTAGTGTGGCGACCAGAATTGAACACTATACTCCAAGTGTGGCCTAACTAAGGTTCTATACAGCTGCAACATGACTTGCCAATTCTTATACTCAATGCCCTGGCCATGCTGCCCAACCACAATGCTACCGTGCTGCCCAACCACAATGCTACCGTGCTTCCCAACCACTGTGCTACCGTGCTGCCCAACCACAATGCTACCGTGCTGCCCAACCACAATGCTACCGTGCTGCCCAACCACAATGCTACCGTGCTGCCCAACCACTGTGCTGCCCTGCTGCCCAACCACAATGCTACCATGCTGCCCAACCACAATGCTACCGTGCTGCCCAACCACAATGCTACCGTGCTACCCAACCACTGTGCTACCGTGCTGCCCAACCACTGTGCTACCGTGCTGCCCAACCACTGTGCTACCGTGCTGCCCAACCACTGTGCTACCGTGCTGCCCAACCACAGTGCTACCGTGCTGCCCAACCACAATGCTACCGTGCTGCCCAAACACTGCGCTACCGTGCTGCCTAACCACTGTGCTACCGTGCTGCCCAACCACTGTGCTACCGTGCTGCCCAACCACAATGCTACCGTGCTGCCCAACCACAATGCAACCGTGCTGCCCAACCACAATGCTACCGTGCTGCCCAACCACAATGCTACCGTGCTGCCCAACCACTGTGCTACCGTGCTGCCCAACCACAGTGCTACCATGCTGCCCAACCACAATGCTACCGTGCTGCCCAACCACAATGCTACCGTGCTGCCCAACCACAATGCTACCGTGCTGCCCAACCACAATGCCACTGTGCTGCCCAACCACTGTGCTACCGTGCTGCCCAACCACAATGCTACCGTGCTGACCAACCACAATGCTACCGTGCTGCCCAACCACTGTGCTACCGTGCTGCCCAACCACAATGCTACCGTGCTGCCCAACCACTGTGCTACTGTGCTGCCCAACCACTGTGCTACCATGCTGACCAACCACAATGCTACCGTGCTGCCCAACCACAATGCTACCGTGCTGCCCAACCACAATGCTGCCGTGCTGCCCAACCACTGTGCTACCGTGCTGCCCAACCACTGTGCTACCGTGCTACCCAACCACTGTGCTACCGTGCTGCCCAACCACAATGCTACCGTGCTGCCCAACCACTGTGCTACCGTGCTGCCCAACCACAATGCTACCGTGCTGACTAACCACAATGCTACCGTGCTGCCCAACCACAATGCTACCGTGCTGCCCAACCACAATGCTACCGTGCTGCCCAGCCACAATGATACCGTGCTGCCCAACCACTGTGCTACCCTGCTGCCCAACCACTGTGCTACCGTGCTACCCAACCACAATGCTACCGTGCTGCCGAACCACAATGCTACCGTGCTGCCCAACGACTGTGCTACCGTGCTGCCCAACCACTGTGCTACCGTGCTGCCCAACCACAATGCTACCGTGCTGCCCAACCACTGTGCTACCGTGCTGCCCAACCACAATGCTACCGTGCTGCCCAACCACTGTGCTGCCGTGCTGCCCAACCACAATGCTACCGTGCTGCCTAACCACTGTGCTACCATGCTGCCCAACCACAATGCTACCGTGCTACCCAACCACTGTGCTACTGTGCTGCCCAACCACAATGCTACCGTGCTACCCAACCACTGTGCTACTGTGCTGCCCAACCACAATGCTACCATGCTGCCCAACCACAATGCAACCGTGCTGCCCAACCACTGTGCTACTGTGCTGCCCAACCACAATGCTACCGTGCTGCCCAACCACAATGCTACCGTGCTGCCTAACCACTGTGCAACCGTGCTGCCCAACCACTGTGCTACTGTGCTGCCCAACCACAATGCTACCGTGCTGCCCAACCACAATGCTACCGTGCTGCCCAACCACAATGCTACCGTGCTGCCCAACCACAATGCTACTGTGCTGCCCAACCACAATGCTACCGTGCTGCCCAACCACAATGCTACCGTGCTGCCCAACCACAATGCTGCCGTGCTGCCCAACCACAATGCTACTGTGCTGCCCAACCACTGTGCTACCGTGCTGCCCAACCACAATGCTGCCGTGCTGCCCAACCACTGTGCTACCGTGCAGCCCAACCACAATGCTACCGTTCTGCCCAACCACTGTGCTACCGTGCAGCCCAACCACAATGCTACCGTGCTGCCCAACCACTGTGCTACTGTGCTGCCCAACCACAATGCTACCGTGCTACCCAACCACTGTGCTACCGTGCTGCCCAACCACTGTGCTACCGTGCTGCCCAACCACTATGCTACCGTGCTGCCCAACCACAATGCTACCGTTCTGCCCAACCACAATGCTACCGTGCTGCCCAACCACTGTGCTACCGTGCTGCCCAATCACAATGCTACCGTGCTGCCCAACCACAATGCTACCGTGCTGCCAAACCACAGTGCTACCGTGCTGCCCAACAACTGTGCTACCGTGCTGCCCAACCACAATGCTGCCGTGCTGCCCAACCACAATGCGACCGTGCTGCCCAACCACAATGCTACCGTGCTGCCCAACCACTGTGCTACCGTGCTGCCCAACCACTGTGCAACCGTACTGCCCAACCACAATGCTACCGTGCTGCCCAACCACAATGCTGCCGTGCTGCCCAACCACTGTGCTACCGTGCTGCCCAACCACTGTGCTACCGTGCTACCCAACCACTGTGCTACCGTGCTGCCCAACCACAATGCTACCGTGCTGCCCAACCACTGTGCTACCGTGCTGCCCAACCACAATGCTACCGTGCTGACTAACCACAATGCTACCGTGCTGCCCAACCACAATGCTACCGTGCTGCCCAACCACAATGCTACCGTGCTGCCCAGCCACAATGATACCGTGCTGCCCAACCACTGTGCTACCCTGCTGCCCAACCACTGTGCTACCGTGCTACCCAACCACAATGCTACCGTGCTGCCCAACCACAATGCTACCGTGCTGCCCAACGACTGTGCTACCGTGCTGCCCAACCACTGTGCTACCGTGCTGCCCAACCACAATGCTACCGTGCTGCCCAACCACTGTGCTACCGTGCTGCCCAACCACAATGCTACCGTGCTGCCCAACCACTGTGCTGCCGTGCTGCCCAACCACAATGCTACCGTGCTGCCTAACCACTGTGCTACCATGCTGCCCAACCACAATGCTACCGTGCTACCCAACCACTGTGCTACTGTGCTGCCCAACCACAATGCTACCGTGCTACCCAACCACTGTGCTACTGTGCTGCCCAACCACAATGCTACCATGCTGCCCAACCACAATGCAACCGTGCTGCCCAACCACTGTGCTACTGTGCTGCCCAACCACAATGCTACCGTGCTGCCCAACCACAATGCTACCGTGCTGCCTAACCACTGTGCAACCGTGCTGCCCAACCACTGTGCTACTGTGCTGCCCAACCACAATGCTACCGTGCTGCCCAACCACAATGCTACCGTGCTGCCCAACCACAATGCTACCGTGCTGCCCAACCACAATGCTACTGTGCTGCCCAACCACAATGCTACCGTGCTGCCCAACCACAATGCTACCGTGCTGCCCAACCACAATGCTGCCGTGCTGCCCAACCACAATGCTACTGTGCTGCCCAACCACTGTGCTACCGTGCTGCCCAACCACAATGCTGCCGTGCTGCCCAACCACTGTGCTACCGTGCAGCCCAACCACAATGCTACCGTTCTGCCCAACCACTGTGCTACCGTGCAGCCCAACCACAATGCTACCGTGCTGCCCAACCACTGTGCTACTGTGCTGCCCAACCACAATGCTACCGTGCTACCCAACCACTGTGCTACCGTGCTGCCCAACCACTGTGCTACCGTGCTGCCCAACCACTATGCTACCGTGCTGCCCAACCACAATGCTACCGTTCTGCCCAACCACAATGCTACCGTGCTGCCCAACCACTGTGCTACCGTGCTGCCCAATCACAATGCTACCGTGCTGCCCAACCACAATGCTACCGTGCTGCCAAACCACAGTGCTACCGTGCTGCCCAACAACTGTGCTACCGTGCTGCCCAACCACAATGCTGCCGTGCTGCCCAACCACAATGCGACCGTGCTGCCCAACCACAATGCTACCGTGCTGCCCAACCACTGTGCTACCGTGCTGCCCAACCACTGTGCAACCGTACTGCCCAACCACAATGCTACCGTGCTGCCCAACCACTGTGCTACCGTGCTGCCCAACCACAATGCTACCGTGCTGCCCAACCACAATACTACCGTGCTGCCTAACCACAATGCTACCGTGCTGCCCAACCACAATGCTACCGTGCTGCCCAACCACAATGCTACCGTACTGCCCAACCACAGTGCTACCGTGCTGCCCAACCACTGTGCTACCGTGCTGCCCAACCACAGTGCTACCGTGCTGCCCAACCACTGTGCTACCGTGCTGCCCAACCACAATGCTACCGTGCTGCCCAACCACAATGCTACCGTGCTGCCCAACCACAATGCTACCGTACTGCCCAACCACTGTGCTACCGTGCTGCCCAACCACTGTGCTACCATGCTGCCCAACCACAATGCTACCGTGCTGCCCAACCACAATGCTACCGTGCTACCCAACCACTGTGCTACCGTGCTGCCCAACCACAATGCTACCGCGCGGCCCAACCACTGTGCAACCGTGCTGCCCAACCACTGTGCAACCGTGCTGCCCAACCACTGTGCTACCGTGCTGCCCAACCACTGTGCTACCGTGCTGCCCAACCACTGTGCTACCGTGCTGCCCAACCACTGTGCTACCGTGCTGCTCAACCACAATGCTACTGTGCTGCCCAACCACAATGCTACCGTGCTGCCCAACCACTGTGCTACCGTGCTGCTCAACCACAATGCTACTGTGCTGCCCAACCACAATGCTACCGTTCTGCCCAACCACAATGCTACCGTGCTGCCAAACCACAGTGCTACCGTGCTGCCCAACAACTGTGCTACTGTGCTGCCCAACCACAATGCTGCCGTGCTGCCCAACCACAATGCGACCGTGCTGCCCAACCACAATGCTACCGTGCTGCCCAACCACTGTGCTACCGTGCTGCCCAACCACAATGCTACCGTGCTGCCCAACCACAGTGCTACCGTGCTGCCCAACCACAGTGCTACCGTGCTGCCCAACCACAATGCTACCGTGCTGCCCAACCACTGTGCTACCGTGCTGCCCAACCACTGTGCTACCGTGCTGCCCAACCACAATGCTACCGTGCTGCCCAACCACAGTGCTACCGTGCTACCCAACCACAGTGCTACCGTGCTGCCCAACCACAATGCTACCGTGCTGCCCAACCACTGTGCTACCGTGCTGCCCAACCACTGTGCTACCGTGCTGCCCAACCACTGTGCTACCGTGCTGCCCAACCACAATGCTACCGTGCTGCCCAACCACTGTGCTACCGTGCTGCCCAACCACTGTGCTACTGTGCTGCCCAACCACAATGCTACCGTGCTGCCCAACCACTGTGCTACCGTGCTGCCCAACCACAATGCTACCGTGCTGCCCAACCACAATGCTACCGTGCTGCCCAACCACAATGCTACCGTGCAGCCCAACCACTGTGCTGCCCTGCTGCCCAACCACTGTGCTACCATGCTGCCCAACCACAATGCTACCGTGCTGCCCAACCACAATGCTACCGTGCTACCCATACACAATGCTACCGTGCTGCCCAACCACAATGCTACCGTGCTGCCCAACCACTGTGCTGCCCTGCTGCCCAACCACTGTGCTACCGTGCTGCCCAACCACACTGCTACTGTGCTGCCCAACCACAATGCTACCGTGCTGCCCAACCACTGTGCTACCGTGCTGCCCAACCACTGTGCTACCGTGCTGCCCAACCACTGTGCTACCGTGCTGCCCAACCACTGTGCTACCGTGCTGCCCAACCACAATGCTACCGTACTGCCCAACCACAGTGCTACCGTGCTGCCCAACCACTGTGCTACCGTGCTGCCCAACCACAGTGCTACCGTGCTGCCCAACCACTGTGCTACCGTGCTGCCCAACCACAATGCTACCGTGCTGCCCAACCACAATGCTACCGTGCTGCCCAACCACAATGCTACCGTACTGCCCAACCACTGTGCTACCGTGCTGCCCAACCACTGTGCTACCATGCTGCCCAACCACAATGCTACCGTGCTGCCCAACCACAATGCTACCGTGCTACCCAACCACTGTGCTACCGTGCTGCCCAACCACAATGCTACCGCGCGGCCCAACCACTGTGGAACCGTGCTGCCCAACCACTGTGCAACCGTGCTGCCCAACCACTGTCCTACCGTGCTGCCCAACCACTGTGCTACCGTGCTGCCCAACCACTGTGCTACCGTGCTGCCCAACCACTGTGCTACCGTGCTGCTCAACCACAATGCTACTGTGCTGCCCAACCACAATGCTACCGTGCTGCCCAACCACTGTCCTACCGTGCTGCTCAACCACAATGCTACTGTGCTGCCCAACCACAATGCTACCGTTCTGCCCAACCACAATGCTACCGTGCTGCCAAACCATAGTGCTACCGTGCTGCCCAACAACTGTGCTACTGTGCTGCCCAACCACAATGCTGCCGTGCTGCCCAACCACTGTGCTACCGTGCTGCCCAACCACAATGCTACCGTACTGCCCAACCACAGTGCTACCGTGCTGCCCAACCACTGTGCTACCGTGCTGCCCAACCACAATGCTACCGTGCTGCCCAACCACAATGCTACCGTACTGCCCAACCACTGTGCTACCGTGCTGCCCAACCACTGTGCTACCATGCTGCCCAACCACAATGCTACCGTGCTGCCCAACCACAATGCTACCGTGCTACCCAACCACTGTGCTACAGTGCTGCCCAACCACAATGCTACCGCGCGGCCCAACCACTGTGCAACCGTGCTGCCCAACCACTGTGCAACCGTGCTGCCCAACCACTGTGCTACCGTGCTGCCCAACCACTGTGCTACCGTGCTGCCCAACCACTGTGCTACCGTGCTGCCCAACCACTGTGCTACCGTGCTGCCCAACCACTGTGCTACCGTGCTGCTCAACCACAATGCTACTGTGCTGCCCAACCACAATGCTACCGTGCTGCCCAACCACTGTGCTACCGTGCTGCTCAACCACAATGCTACTGTGCTGCCCAACCACAATGCTACCGTTCTGCCCAACCACAATGCTACCGTGCTGCCAAACCACAGTGCTACCGTGCTGCCCAACAACTGTGCTACTGTGCTGCCCAACCACAATGCTGCCGTGCTGCCCAACCACAATGCGACCGTGCTGCCCAACCACAATGCTACCGTGCTGCCCAACCACTGTGCTACCGTGCTGCCCAACCACTGTGCAACCGTACTGCCCAACCACAATGCTACCGTGCTGCCCAACCACTGTGCTACCGTGCTGCCCAACCACAATGCTACCATGCTGCCCAACCACAATGCTACCGTGCTGCCTAACCACAATGCTACCGTGCTGCCCAACCACAATGCTACCGTGCTGCCCAACCACAATGCTACCGTACTGCCCAACCACAGTGCTACCGTGCTGCCCAACCACTGTGCTACCGTGCTGCCCAACCACAGTGCTACCGTGCTGCCCAACCACTGTGCTACCGTGCTGCCCAACCACAATGCTACCGTGCTGCCCAACCACAATGCTACCGTGCTGCCCAACCACAATGCTACCGTACTGCCCAACCACTGTGCTACCGTGCTGCCCAACCACTGTGCTACCATGCTGCCCAACCACAATGCTACCGTGCTGCCCAACCACAATGCTACCGTGCTACCCAACCACTGTGCTACCGTGCTGCCCAACCACAATGCTACCGCGCGGCCCAACCACTGTGCAACCGTGCTGCCCAACCACTGTGCAACCGTGCTGCCCAACCACTGTGCTACCGTGCTGCCCAACCACTGTGCTACCGTGCTGCCCAACCACTGTGCTACCGTGCTGCCCAACCACTGTGCTACCGTGCTGCTCAACCACAATGCTACTGTGCTGCCCAACCACAATGCTACCGTGCTGCCCAACCACAATGCTACCGTGCTGCCCAACCACTGTGCTACTGTGCTGCCCAACCACAATGCTACCATGCTGCCCAACCACAATGCTACCGTGCTGCCTAACCACAATGCTACCGTGCTGCCCAACCACAATGCTACCGTGCTGCCCAACCACAATGCTACCGTGCTGCCCAACCACAATGCTACCGTGCTGCCCAACCACTGTGCTACCGTGCTGCCCAACCACTGTGCTACCGTGCTGCCCAACCACAATGCTACCGTGCTGCCCAACCACAGTGCTACCGTGCTGCCCAACCACAGTGCTACCGTGCTGCCCAACCACAATGCTACCGTGCTGCCCAACCACTGTGCTACCGTGCTGCCCAACCACTGTGCTACCGTGCTGCCCAACCACAATGCTACCGTGCTGCCCAACCACAGTGCTACCGTGCTGCCCAACCACAGTGCTACCGTGCTGCCCAACCACAATGCTACCGTGCTGCCCAACCACTGTGCTACCGTGCTGCCCAACCACTGTGCTACCGTGCTGCCCAACCACTGTGCTACCGTGCTGCCCAACCACAATGCTACCGTGCTGCCCAACCACTGTGCTACCGTGCTGCCCAACCACTGTGCTACTGTGCTGCCCAACCACAATGCTACCGTGCTGCCCAACCACTGTGCTACCGTGCTGCCCAACCACAATGCTACCGTGCTGCCCAACCACAATGCTACCGTGCTGCCCAACCACAATGCTACCGTGCAGCCCAACCACTGTGCTGCCGTGCTGCCCAACCACTGTGCTACCATGCTGCCCAACCACAATGCTACCGTGCTGCCCAACCACAATGCTACCGTGCTACCCATACACAATGCTACCGTGCTGCCCAACCACAATGCTACCGTGCTGCCCAACCACTGTGCTGCCCTGCTGCCCAACCACTGTGCTACCGTGCTGCCCAACCACACTGCTACTGTGCTGCCCAACCACAATGCTACCGTGCTGCCCAACCACTGTGCTACCGTGCTGCCCAACCACTGTGCTACCGTGCTGCCCAACCACTGTGCTACCGTGCTGCCCAACCACTGTGCTACCGTGCTGCCCAACCACAATGCGACCGTGCTGCCCAACCACAATGCTACCGTGCTGCCCAACCACTGTGCTACCGTGCTGCCCAACCACAATGCTACCGTGCTGCCCAACCACTGTGCTGCCCTGCTGCCCAACCACAGTGCTATCGTGCTGCCCAACCACAATGCTACCGTGCTGCCCAAACACTGTGCTACCGTGCTGCCCAACCACAATGCTACCGTGCTGCCCAACCACTGTGCTCCGTGCTGCCCAACCACTGTGCTACCGTGCTGCCCAACCACTGTGCTACCGTGCTGCCCAACCACAATGCTACCGTGCTGCCCAACCACTGTGCTACCGTGCTGCCCAACCACTGTGCTACCGTGCTGCCCAACCACAATGCTACCGTGCTGCCCAACCACTGTGCTACCGTGCTGCCCAACCACTGTGCTACCGTGCTGCCCAACCACTGTGCTCCGTGCTGCCCAACCACTGTGCTCCGTGCTGCCCAACCACTGTGCTACCGTGCTGCCCAACCACTGTGCTACCGTGCTGCCCAACCACAGTGCTACCGTGCTGCCCAACCACTGTGCTCCGTGCTGCCCAACCACTGTGCTACCGTGCTGCCCAACCACTGTGCTACCGTGCTGCCCAACCACAATGCTACCGTGCTGCCCAACCACAGTGCTACCGTGCTGCCCAACCACAGTGCTACCGTGCTGCCCAACCACAATGCTACCGTGCTGCCCAACCACAATGCTACCGTGCAGCCCAACCACTGTGCTACCGTGCAGCCCAACCACTGTGCTACCGTGCTGCCCAACCACTGTGCTACCGTGCTACCCAACCACAGTGCTACCGTGCTGCCCAACCACAATGCTACCGTGCTGCCCAACCACAATGCTACCGTGCTGCCCAACCACAATGCTACCGTGCTGCCCAACCACTGTACTACCGTGCTGCCCAACCACTGTGCTACCGTGCTGCCCAACCACTGTGCTACCGTGCTGCCCAACCACTGTGCTACCGTGCTGCCCAACCACAATGCTACCGTGCTGCCCAACCACTGTGCTACCGTGCTGCCCAACCACTGTGCTACCGTGCTGCCCAACCACTGTGCTACCGTGCTACCCAACCACTGTGCTACCGTGCTGCCCAACCACTGTGCTACCGTGCTGCCCAACCACTGTGCTACCGTGCTACCCAACCACAGTGCTACCGTGCTGCCCAACCACAATGCTACCGTGCTGCCTAACCACTGTGCTACCGTGCTGCCCAACCACTGTGCTACCGTGCTGCCCAACCACTGTGCTACCGTGCTGCCCAACCACAATGCTACCGTGCTGCCCAACCACAATGCTACCGTGCTGCCCAACCACTGTGCTACCGTGCTGCCCAACCACAATGCTACCGTGCTGCCCAACCACAATGCTACCGTGCTGCCCAACCACTGTGCTACCGTGCTGCCCAACCACTGTGCTACCGTGATACCGTTATCTGAAAAGGAAGAATGAGCTGGGTCATGGGTTGGGGGGCGGGTGGTGCCCCGGGGGGCGGGGGGGGGGGGGGGGGGGGGGGAGGGGGGGGGAGAGGGCGGGGAGGGGGGGCGTGGTGGGGGGTGCCCGCTAAGTGAGTTGATCCTTGGGAGAGCTGGCACGGACACTGTGGGCTCTGTCTGTGCTGCGACCGTTCTGTGGCCGAGTTCAGAAATGCTTCACGTTCAGTTCAAATCTACTTAATACTCGAGTGAGCAGTTTAAGGGTGAAGGAATTCAGGAATAGGACTGATCACGTAGTATTTGGCAGTCCATGCCTCCTCCCACTTTACTTCATCGTTTAAAAATTATTTTGTGAGATGTCGGCCTGGGCCTCGCTGGCAAGGTCAGTGTTGGTTGTCCATCCCTAACTGCCCTGGAGCTGACCTTGCCGGTGAAGAGTCACAGGTCGGTCAGACCGGGTAAGGGTGGCAGATTTCCTTCTCCAAAGACACATCAGTGAACCGGCCGGGTTTTTACAACAGCCGACGACAGTTTCATGGTCACTGTAACTGAGACGAGCCTGAAATTCCAGATTTTATTAATTGTGTTTAAATTCCCCCAGCCGCCGTGGTGGGGAGTCAATCCGGTGTCCCCAGAGCCGGGGGCCCCTGGAATACGAGTCGGGCGAAATTACCACTATCTGGCCTTATCAGCAAACCGTTTTGGTTTACCTTTCCCGCATGTACCTCAGCCTCCTCACAGAGTTCGATTGAGCAATTCAAAAAGCGTGAACTGTAAATGGGTCCGGGCGTTAAACCTCAAATCCACTCCGATTTTGAATGCCTTTCTCTTCCTGGCCCCCCCCACCAGTCTGCCCGAGCGGGCGGCCGGGGAATAGATATTCATCTAAATGGCCTGTAAACCTCGGTGCTTTTTGAATTAAAAGAAAAGTTTTGGATGTAAATTAAATCTTGATAAGGAGAAATGTGGTTCAGAAAGTACTTCAGCGCGCTTCAGACATAAATCCTTAACTGTGCTGAATGGAGTGGCTCTGGCAGGTTTATGAATTGTATTTACTCCACCTATTACTGATAAAGAATATTGCCCTGTCCAATTGTGCTCACTGAGGTGAAATGCAGGCAATTGACGGCGATGGTTCGTCTGAGTTAGTGGAAGGTGGTGAGGGGCGATAAAGTGGCAGCTTTTGTACCGCACGCGGCCGACATGCCAGCAATGTTACCCACGTACAGCTCAGGCCGTGCAGGGCGGTGGACAGCAGAATGACTGGGAGGGTGGTACTCGGTAGATGTGAATCTAGTCAGGGAGGGGGCTGGTGAGCGTGGTCCAGTCAGTACTGATCAATACTGAAGGGGCTGTTTAGCACAGGGGTAAATCGTTGGCTTTGAAAGCAGACCAAGGCAGGCCAGCAGCACGGTTCAATTCCCGTAACAGCCTCCCCGAACAGGTGCCGGAATGTGGCGACTAGGGGCTTTTCACAGTAACTTCATTGAAGCCTACTCGTGACATTTTCATTTCATTTCATTCATCCTCTGATAGTGCAGCAATCTCTCAGTACTGACCCTCTGACAGTGCAGCAATCTCTCAGTACTGACCCTCTGACAGTGCAGCACTCCCTCAGTACTGACCCTCTGACAGTGCAGCAATCTCTCAGTACTGACCCTCTGACAGTGTAGCACTCCCTCAGTACTGACCCTCTGACAGTGCAGCAATCTCTCAGTACTGACCCTCTGACAGTGTAGCACTCCCTCAGTACTGACCCTCTGACAGTGCAGCACTCCCTCAGTACTGACCCTCTGACAGTGCAGCAATCTCTCAGTACTGACCCTCTGACAGTGCAGCCCCCCTCAGTACTGACCCTCTGACAGTGCAGCACTCCCTCAGTACTGACCTTCTGACAGTGCAGCCCACCCTCAGTACTGACCCTCTGACAGTGCAGCACTCCCTCAGTACTGACCCTCTGACAGTGCAGCACTCCCTCAGTTCTGACCCTCTGACAGTGCAGCACTCCCTCAGTACTGACAGTGCAGCCCACCCTCAGTACTGACCCTCTGACAGTGCAGCACTCCCTCAGTACTGACCTTCTGACAGTGCAGCACTCCCTCAGTACTGACCCTCTGACAGTGCAGCACTCCCTCAGTTCTGACCCTCTGACAGTGCAGCACTCCCTCAGTACTGACAGTGCAGCCCACCCTCAGTACTGACCCTCTGACAGTGCAGCGCTCCCTCAGTACTGACCCTCTGACAGTGCAGCGCTCCCTCAGTACTGACCCTCTGACTGTGCAGCACTCTCTCCGTACTGACCCTCTGACAGTGCAGCACTCCCTCAGTACTGACCCTCTGACAGTGCGGCACTCCCTCAGTACTGACCCTCTGACAGTGCAGCACTCCCTCAGTACTGACCCTCTGACAGTGCAGCACTCCCTCAGTACTGACCCTCTGACAGTGCAGCACTCCCTCAGTACTGACCCTCTGACAGTGCAGCACTCTCTCAGTACTGACCCTCTGACAGTGCAGCCCCCCTCAGTACTGACCCTCTGACAGTGCAGCACTCCCTCAGTACTGACCCTCTGACAGTACAGCCCACCCTCAGTACTGACCCTCTGACAGTGCAGCACTCCCTCAGTACTGACCCTCTGACAGTGCAGCACTCCCTCAGTACTGACCCTCTGACAGTGCAGCACTCCCTCAGTACTGACCCTCTGACAGTGCAGCACTCCCTCAGTACTGACCCTCTGACAGTGCAGCACTCTCTCAGTACTGACCCTCTGACAGTGCAGCCCCCCTCAGTACTGACCCTCTGACAGTGCAGCACTCCCTCAGTACTGACCCTCTGACAGTACAGCCCACCCTCAGTACTGACCCTCTGACAGTGCAGCACTCCCTCAGTACTGACCCTCTGACAGTGCAGCACTCCCTCAGTGCTGACCCTCTGACAGTGCAGCACTCCCTCAGTTCTGACCCTCTGACAGTGCAGCACTCCCTCAGTACTGACAGTGCAGCCCACCCTCAATATTGACCCTCTGACAGTGCAGCACTCCCTCAGTACTGACCCTCTGACAGTGCAGCGCTCCCTCAGTACTGACCCTCTGACTGTGCAGCACTCTCTCCGTACTGACCCTCTGACAGTGCAGCACTCCCTCAGTACTGACCCTCTGACAGTGCAGCACTCCCTCAGTACTGACCCTCTGACAGTGCAGCACTCCCTCAGTACAGACCCTCTGACAGTGCAGCACTCCCTCAGTACTGACCCTCTGACAGTGCAGCACTCCCTCAGTACTGACCCTCTGACAGTGCAGCACTCCCTCAGTACTGACCCTCTGACAGTGCAGCACTCCCTCAGTACTGACCCTCTGACAGTGCAGCACTCCCTCAGTACTGACCCTCTGACAGTGCAGCACTCCCTCAGTACTGACCCTCTGACAGTGCAGCACTCCCTCAGTGCTGACCCTCTGACAGTGCAGCACTCCCTCAGTACTGACCCTCTGACAGTGCAGCACTCCCTCAGTACTGACCCTCTGACAGTGCAGCACTCCCTCAGTACTGACCCTCTGACAGTGCAGCACTCCCTCAGTACTGACCCTCTGACAGTGCAGCACTCCCTCAGTACTGCACTGGTGTTTCTTTGATTTTATGCTCAAGTTCTGGAGCAGAACTTAAGCCCAGAAAGGCTGACTCCGTGCTAACAACTGAGCTCCGATTGAACTAAAAAGAAACGGTTCCGGCATCGTCGTCCTCCCAGTGAAATGGCGTCAGTATTTTGATGAACACCAGGAATATTGTGCTCCGTTTCGGTCTCCCTCCCGCAGAAAGGATATACGCAGAGGGAGTGCAGCAGAGGCTCATTCTGCTGATAATGGGGTTGGTGGGTCTGCCCTATGAGGAGAAATGGGTTTCGGCTGGGCCTGAATTCTGTATCCCTAGAGTTTAGAAGGATGAGAGGAGATCTGATCGAAATGGATAAAACTCTTAACAGGGCCGGTCCGACTCGACGCAGGGAGGTTGTTTTCCCTGGTTGGGGAATACAGGAACAGAGTCACAATCTCAGGATAACGGGAGACCATTTCGGACCGAGATTAGGAAAGATTCCTTCATTCAGAGGGGAGTGAATCAATGGCAATCTCTAACACAGAAGGCTGAGGAGAGTGGCCAAGTCACTGAATGTATTCAAGAAAGAGTTAGATCATTTTTTTAGCTGTCCAGGAGTATGGGGAGAAAGCGGGACCGTGGCATTGACATTGAGGATCAGCTTTCATCATATTGAATAGTAGAGCAGGCTCGAAGGGCCGAATGGCCTCCTCCTGCTCCTAGTTTCTATGTTTCGATGTCTTATTTGTTGCTTTGTGATGTTTAATGTTAGTGTTGCAATCTGTTCAGTTTTCCACAGGAGAAATGAAACAAGAATGGCCCTAAATTTATGGTTCATTTATTTTTTCGTTTAATATTGTGCACTGTGGTATATTTGACCATGATGAGGAGATGCCGGCGTTGGACTGGGGTGAGCATAGTACGAAGTCTTACAACACCAGGTTAAAGTCCAACAGGTTTGTTTCAAATACTAGCTTTCGGAGCGCTGCTCCTTCCTCAGGTGAATGAAGAGGTATGTTCCAGAAACACATATATAGACAAATTCAAAGATGCAAGACAATGTTTGGAATGTGAGCATTAGCAGGTGATTAAATCTTTACAGATCCAGAGACGGGGGTAACCCCAGGTTAAAGAGATGTGAATTTTCTCAAGCCAGGACAGTTGGTAGGATTTCGCAAGCCCAGGCCAGATGGTGGGGGATGAATGTAATGCGACATGAATCCCAGGTCCCGGTTGAGGCCGCACTCATGTGTGTAGAGCATGGCTATAAGTTTCTGCTCGGCAATTCTGCGTTGTCGCGTGTCCTGAAGGCCGCCTTGGAGAACGCTTACCCGGAGATCAGAGGCTGAATGCCCTTGACTGCTGAAGCGTTCCCTGACTGGAAGGGAACATTCCTGCCTGGTGATTGTCGCGCGATGTCCGTTCATTCGTTGTCGCAGCCTCTGCATGGTCTCGCCAATGTACCACGCTTCGGGACATCCTTTCCTGCAGCGTATGAGGTAGACGACGTTGGCCGAGTCGCACGAGTACGTACCGCGTACCTGGTGGGTGGTGTTCTCACGTGTAATGGTGGTATCCATGTCGATGATCTGGCCCGTCTTGCAGAGATTGCCATGGCAGGGTTGTGTGGTGTCGTGGTCGCTGTTCTGAAGGCTGGGTAATTTGCTGCAAACAATGGTATGTTTGAGGTTGCGCGGTTGTTTGAAGGCAAGTAGCGTGGGTGTATATTTTACCGACACAGGATTGATATTTCAGGGATAGAGCTCATCCGTACATCTGAATGTATTCATTAAGAACTACAACAGGACCTTGGGGTCAATGGCCAGAATAAAAGTCTGGGACTGAAGGTGGACAGGGCATTCCCTGACGGAGAACTGTGTACCACCCTGCGTGTTCCCCCAGTCCTCGTTGACGGTGTGTGGGTGCGTGTCTCTTGCAAAGGTCATGTTTTTCAGCCTTCCCCCTTTGCGACGGCAGCGCTCGCAGCCCTTCCCCAACAGCTACAGGGCGCGCGCCGAGGCAGCTCCACCATCAATTATTTCCAAAGGAAATTGGGTGAGCACTTGAGGGAAATCGAGGAGCAAGGGCAGGAAAACGGGACTGACTGGATTGCTCCAGGAAGTCAGCATGGATTCAGTGGGGCCGAATGGCTTCATTCTGTGCGCCAATGTCTCTGTGACAATGCCGTCAGGTAAAGCGGGAAAGGACACTTGCATTTATGTCGCAACCTCCATGACCTCAGGGGGTCGCAAGGCGCCTAGTGAATTCCTTGTGAAGTCCTTTGTCATACAGGAAAGGCAGCAGTCAATATTTTCAGAGAGCCCCCACCAACAGCCATGATCAGATAATGTTGGTTGAGGGATGGGGATGACTATTGGTCAGGAAACCAGAAACCAAACCTACTTCTCCCCTTCAGGCGGGAGTATCTGTGCATCGTGGGGTTGACAGGACAGAGATTAGTTAACCTTTCATTTGAAAGACAGCATCTCTGGCAGCTTGGCACTCTCCCATTCATTCCACTGCGAGCAATCAGCCTGATTGGGACTTGAACCTCTGTGACTCCGAGATAAGGGTGTTACCCACTTAGCTCGAGGGGATGGCAGGAGTTTCGACCCCGTAGAGGTGAAGGGTGAAGGCAGTCTGGCACTGGCCAAGTCGCAGAGAAAGGCAATGAAACGTGACGTGGATGGCGCTGAGCTGGGAAGGGTGAGAATGTTTACCACTTGGGCAAACGGCTGATTGAGATGTTCACGATCCTGTCAATCCCAGCGCTCAGCAAATGGTCGCCTTTGGTCTTATTCCGCTGCCAATCTCCTTCAGGGACTTTCCCCAACTAGTGGGCGAGCGTGGGTGAGGGAGAAAGCCCAGAAAATTCCCTGGGTGCACCGTCATTCCCAGTGTTAAAGGTAGCACTTGCTCCCTGCAAAGTAAACCCTCATTATACACCTCCAAGGAGAGCCAAAGAGCGTCGCTGGCAGTCTAAAATAGCTACTGATTTCAGTCGCCATTGATATTCCCGTCACAACAGGGAAATTGGAAAGATCCCTCCCGGCAGCAAATATCTTTGTGATTCTTCCAAATGCAGATCAAGTGTTATATGGTTTGTCGCAATAACTCCTGTGTCCCTCACAGCACCAGCCTTTAAGACATATTCACGATCACTATGGCCGTGAAAGTTTCTCTGCCAGAATCCTAGCCTTGACTCAGGAAAAGAATAGACCTGATTTCACATAATGTCCTTCACATCCTCAATATGGCCCAAAGCTGCCAATCAATTGCTTTTCAGGCGTTGTTGCGACAACGGCAGACACCAAGTCCCTTCATGCACAGGAAAGCCCCAAGAGCAGGAAATGGAATTGCCAGCCAGTTCATGCTGCTCGTTCACAAACTAACCATGGACAGGAGCATTCGGATGTGACCGTTGAACAGAGGCCTCCGTCTGCCCCGTTCACCATCTCGTGGTATGGTTTTGAAGAAGTGCGGGCAAGTTCGCCCCAGTGTCTTGGCCAATATCTATCCCTCAACCAATGTCAATTAGAGAAAAAAAAAACAGGTGGTCTGGCCATTATCGCATTACTGCTTGTGGGAGTTTACTGCGAGCAAATTGGGTGCTGCCTTTCCCACATTTCAACGGTGATTGCATTGGAGTTCATTGGCTGTAAAGCACGTTGGGATGTCTATAGTTGTGGATGCAGCGATATAAATGCAAGTCTTTCTTTCCTTCCTCTTTGCACAAAGCAGTTCGCACCTGCACTAAGATGGCGGGCAGCACAGCTCGACCCCTGCACTAAGATGGCGGGCAGCACAGCTCGACCCCTGCACTAAGATGGCGGTCAGGCAGTGCTGCTCGACCTCTGCACTAAGATGGCAGGCAGCACAGCTAGACCCCTGCACTAAGATGGCGGGCAGCACAGCTCGACGCCGGCACTAAGATGGCGGGCAGCACAGCTCGACCCCTGCACTAAGATGGCAGGCAGGCAGCGCTGCACGACCTCTGCACTAAGATGGCGGGCAGCACAGCTAGATCCCTGCACTAAGATGGCGGGCAGCATAGCCTGACCCCTGCACTGAGATGGCGGGCAGGCAGTGCTGCTCGACCCCTGCACTGAGATGGCGGGCAGGCAGTGCTGCTCGACTCCTGCACTGAGATGGCAGGAAGGCAATGTTGCCCGACCCCTGCACTGAGATGGCAGGAAGGCACAGTGGCTTGACTCCTGCACTAAGATGGCGATAAGGCAGAGCGGCTCTCCCCCTTCACTAAAATGGCGGGAAGGCAGAGCGGCTGGACCCCTGCATCAAGATTGCAGGAAGGCAGAGCAGCTCGACCCCTGCACTAAAATGGCGGGCAGGCAGAGCAGCTCGACTCCTGCACTAAGATGGTGGGCAGGCAGAGCAGCTCAACTCCTGCACTGAGATGGCGGGCAGGCAGAGCAGCTCGACTCCTGCACTAAGATGGTGGGCAGGCAGAGCAGCTCGACTCCTGCACTAAGATGGTGGGCAGGCAGACCAGCTCAACTCCTGCACTAAGATGGCGGGCAGGCAGAGCGGCCTCACACAAGCGTGTGACCCCCCCACCCCACCATTATCCACATCTTTCATTTCCAGTCTTCCGAGCGTTGAAATGGCGGTGTTTGATAAACCATTGAGTCGTTGACTGGTTGGCCCTGGATTTTACAGCAACAGCAGGAGCGTTTCCTCTATTAAAAAGAAGGTAATTTAAAAACAAAAAGAAAAACATTTTGTCAAGAATCCTTCGGCTAATTTCCATTTTAATGACACATTCAGCAGTGTGATGATCCATATTGCTTTGCCGAAAGGGATTGTTACAGAGGGGCATAGAATGGCTCTGACTGCCCCAGATGCTGCCAGACAATGAGAAGCAATAATAAAGAGAACTAGGAAACCACCGTCTGAAATATCTGTACAATTTCAGCAACAATGTAAATTCACCAGTTAATTAAAAAGGCAATGTTTATTACTTGAGTGGTTTAATTATTTTCTTATCAATCTTCCATTGCTGCATGAAAACTCTAATGCAGATAATTATATTTTTTAGTCCAACACTGGCTTAATGCTGGACGACTGCCTTCCCCAGAATTGCTCAGCTTTGGATAAGCATGGCGAACCGTGGGTAGTTCCTTCGCTTCATTGCTCCCTGGTGGGGCCATCTCGGGCTGCTGCTGTCAGCTAGGAGCACACTCCCAGGACTTGACTCACCATCGACCTTCACTTGAGACGCTGCAGGGAATTGCATCGGGTTTTACAGCGGCAACAACAGGCCGCTCGGCCCATTGTTCTATGCCTGCGTCTAGGCTCCGCCTCAAGCCTGTGTCCGCACAACTTCACTTCGCTCTGTCAATGTGTTCCTTTCTTCCTGAAAGGGAACTGGTATTGCCCAGACCCACTTCACGTGGTTCTTAAAACCAAGGCCCATTTGATGGGTCGGGAACCCCCTTCCCCTCCCGCCATCCGCCTTCCCCCCCCCCCCCCCCCCCCCCCCCCCCCGCAAAAAAAAAGGCAGCTGCTTTCTCCCCGATGCCCTAGCCAACGTTACCTTCCTCAACCAATAATAGAGTTAAACTTGCCGTTCCTCTGATGGTTACTGCTGGGAACTTGCTGCGCACACAACAGTGACTGGACCCTCTACCACCTCCCTCAATTCGCTGGTCGTGCGGCCGACGCTGCACTGCCCCCGTTGCTGAGTCCACGTGGGTCCCATCGTGGGTCGCAATGGTTAAAGGACAGTCACCTCCCCCCACCCCCAACCCCGCACCGGCCGTGAGGGGATTAATCCATCCCTGATTGTTACAGGTTGATATAAATGTACCGTGTTTCACCAGGGACAGGAATAAGAGCTCTGTCACAGAGCAAAGCGAAGCACTGTCCAATCAGCTGCTGAGCCCACGCAGAACAATAACCAGCTGCGATCCAACTCCCATCCTGGATGGGCTGAATGGCCTGCTCCAGTCCCCGTGAACTTCAGCCACCTCCTTTTGTGTTGCGGCCAACAACACACAAGATCTGTCAATCTCCCTGGAAAGAGGCCATGACTGTGGCCATTGCGAGATA
Source organism: Scyliorhinus torazame (assembly GCF_047496885.1). Classification (NCBI taxonomy): domain Eukaryota; kingdom Metazoa; phylum Chordata; class Chondrichthyes; order Carcharhiniformes; family Scyliorhinidae; genus Scyliorhinus; species Scyliorhinus torazame. The sequence continues at coordinate 384,857,630 of NC_092708.1, forward strand.
TTCACGGCGTCGTGTTTACATGGCACCTTTTCGAAGCACAGAGTGTGTCAAGGCGTTTTACAGCCCTTACGTACTGCGGAAGTGTAGTCGCCGCTGGTCACCTGGGCAATTTTCCAGGAGGCTTCAACACAAGATCTGCCGCCGTGCGGCGCTCCCCCCCCCCCCCCCCCTCCCCCCACTGCCTTTAACTGCCCCACCCCCGCTTTCGAACCATCTGAAGCTTGCCGTGGACAGTGAGAGCCTTTTTCCTCGGATGGTGATGTCTAGCACGGGCGGACATAGCTTTAAATTGAGGGGAGATAGATATAGGACAGATGTCAGAGGTTGGTTCTTTACTCAGAGAGTAGTAAGAGGGTGGAATGCCCTGCCTGTAACAGTAGTGGACTCGCCAACACTAAGGGCATTTAAATGGTCATTGGATAAACATATGGACAATAAGGGAATAGTGTAGATGGGCTTTAGAGTGGTTTCACAGGTCGGCGCAACATCGAGGGCCGAAGGGCCTGTACTGCGCTGTAATGTTCTATGTTCTAAGTGTTCATGCTCTCATGCCCCCCCCGCCACGGCCAGTCAGGAAGTGAAAAAATTCTTTGTTCGCAGATTCCTGACCATCAGTCCAATAGCCTTTGTTTCCCGACTCGAATATTTTTAAAACCCGGGCACAAATGTGTTGAAAGACAGCCAGAGGAAAAACATTACTTATTGAAACGTTCTGGTGGTTTTTCTCCCTGGGGTTTTGCTCAGTGGGAGACCAGGACAGCAATCTTTAGTTATTGCAAGTCTCCAGGCAACCCTTACACCTGGCGAGGGCAGGGCCCACCTTCCACGCCAGGGTCAGCACTCGCACAGGAGGAATAACCATGCGGAAGAGGCACCGGAAGGAACACTGACTGTATCCCAGGAATGAGTCCACACGCAGAGCATGGTGGTTATGGAAAGGAAACTAAGATGTAGGGCATTTAATAGAACACCTGTTCGAGGGGCACTGATTTCTCAAAGGCTGGTGGAGGTAACCGAGACAGGGAGGGGGTGAGGCCAGGAGGGAACTTGAAAACAGATGTTAGAATTCAGGGCTTGCTGGATTGAGGCGGAATGCCGGTCGGTGAGCACAGGGCTGATGGGTGACCTGTCAGTTATTAAAACCCAGAGATCAGTTCCTGTAGAACGTTCAATGGGATCTCCTCCAATAGCTTGAGAAGCTTTGATGGCAAGGGAACAATCCGAGATCTGGGCCGGGATTCTCCCCCAACTGGCGGGGGGCCCGTACCGGCGCCAAAGCGCGACGTGAACCACTCCGGCGTTGGGCCGCCCGGAAGTTGCGGAATGCTCCGCACTTCCAGGGGCTAGGCCGGCGCTGGAGTGGTTGGCGCCATGCCAACCGGCGCCGAAGGGCCACTGTGGGCCGGCGCGCATTGGTGCATGTGCTTGAGCGCCAGGGTGTTCTGGCACATGCGCAGAACCGCTGGCGTCATCCCTGCGCGTGCGCAGGGGGTTTCTTCTCCGCGCCGGCCATGGCGGAGCCTTACACACAGGCACAGGCCCGCCCGCAGGTCGGTGGGCCCCGATCGGGGGCCAGGCCACAGTGGGGGCACCCCCCGGGGCCGGATCCCCCCGCGCCCCCCCCCCCCCCCCCCCCCAATCCCCCCCACCGAGCACTCCGCAGGCCGTCCTCAGAGCCAGGTCCCGCCGGTATAGACATTGTGTATTTCACGCCTGCGGGACTGGCCGGAAACGGACGGCCGCTCGGCCCTTCGGAGAATCGTCGCCGGGGGGGGGGCACTGCCAACGGCCCCCGACCGGCGCGATGAGATCCCCACCCCCGCCACAAAACCGGCGCCGGAGAATTCGGCAGCAGGCGTCGGGGCAGGATTCATGCCGCCCCCCCACCCGGCAACTCTCCGACCCAGCGGGGGGTCGGAGAATTCCGCCCAGCTGTGCACGATGTAGGCCCACGCCTTGAGTAAACCTGGCCATGTGGCGACCCCCATATTGGAATCAATGCGATCTCATCACTGAGACATTTTCGGGTTGATACCATGATGTCATCATGTTGAGTCGCTCTTGCATTGACACAAGGGACAAGATTTTTTCCGATGTTGGCAAAGTCTGGTTGTGATGTTGAGCCTGTTCCCACCCTTACAGCGTCGAGGAATGGGGCTCAGGGCAACTTAAATTGACCAGTAAATTGCTACAAAGTGAAAGAAAATGACAGCGGCCATTTTGCAGGTAGCTCGAATCTCCCAGGGAGAAATGGGACAAACGGCCAATTAGTTGATTAGATTGAAGAGATTGGAGTGTCAGTTTGGAGTGAATTGTTCTGGACTCATCAGGCTTAAAATTCTGTGCAACCCAGGTAAAAAAAAATAAACACAAAGAAACATTTCTTTAAAAAACATTTTCTTTGAACTGTTCTGTTAATTAGTTATAAAAGATATTCAAAATGGTCAAAACAAAAAAATGGATGTGGCAGTTGAAAGTGTTAAAAATCTCCTGGAATACCTCCTTCACAAACTAGAGTGACCACCTCCTGTCTTCTCCATGAAACACCACAGGGTCGTGTACATCCATAAGACCACAAGATATAGGAGCAGAATTAGGCCACTCGGCCCATCGAGTCTGCTCCGCCATTCAATTATGGCTGATCTGTTTCTCATCCCCATTCTCCTGCCTTCTCCCCATAACCCCTGATCCCCTTATTCATCAAGAACCTATCTATCTCTGTCTTAAAGACACTCAGATTCACCACCCTCTGGCTGAAGAAATTCCTCCTCATCTCAGTTTTAAAGGATCGGCCCTCAGTCTGAGGATGTGGCTTCCTACAAGTGGAAACATCCTCTCCACGTCCACTCTTTCCAGGCCTCTCAGCATCCTGTAAGTTTCAATAAGATCCCCCCTCATCCTTCTGAACTCCAATGAGTACAGACCCAGAGTCCTCAACCGCTCCTCATAATGACAAGCTCTTCATTCTTGTGAACCTCCTCTGGACCCTTTCCAAGGCCAGCACATCCTTCCTTAGAAATGGGACCCAAAACTGCTCACGATACTCCAAATGGGGTCTGACCAGAGCCTTATACAGCCTCAGAAGTACATCCCTGCTCTAGTATTCTCTCGACATGAATGCTAACATTGCATTTGCCTTCCTTACTGCCGACTGCACGTTAACCTGAAGAGAATCTTGAACTAGGACTCTTAAGACCCTTTGTGCTTCTGATTTCTGAAGCTTTTTCCCATTTAGAAAATATTCTATGCCTCCATTCTTCCTACCAAAGTGTGGAACCTCACACTTTTCCACATTGTATTCCATCTGCCACTCCTTTGCCCACTCTCCTAGCCTGTCCAAGTCCTTCTGCAGCCCCCTGGCTTCCTCAATACTACCTGTCCCTCTGCAGATCCTGATAGCTAGAACGGACAAAAGAAAAGTTTAGTTAAACATTTCTCCACTCACCAAACTGCTTGAGCTTTTGAATGTCGACAGTTTACAGAATTTATAAGAAGGATTTGAAATGTTTTTAAATCACTCTATCCACAGGAAGCACTGAGGCAGCTATTGGAATGTTTCAGTGATACAATTCAGTGCTTAAAGAATCTTAACCGTCTCCCATCTCAATGCTCACCCCATTCACCCAGTAATCTATCAGTCAGCAAATTTAGTCGTTAACATGCAAAGTCACATCTGGTTACATTCCAAATCTTAACCACTCGTTGCGGAAGCAGAATTATGCCCTAAATTCCCTAATCCAATTATTTTCCTCGATCAGCCCGGTCTATTAGAGCACCAAAAAAACCCAGCAAGTGTAGAAATTGATATATTTCACTTCGTCCTTGTTAAAATGGACGATAAAAGGGCAGCACGGTAGCCTTGTGGATAGCACAATTGCTTCACAGCTCCAGGGTCTCAGGTTCGATTCCAGCTTGGGTCACTGTCTGTGCGGAGTTTGCACATCCTCCCCGTGTGTGCGTGGGTTTCCTCCGGGTGCTCCGGTTTCCTCCCACAGTCCAAAGATGTGCAGGTTAGGTGGATTGGCCATGATAAATTGCCCTTAGTGTCCAAAATTGCCCTTAGTATTGGGTGGGGTTACTGGGTTATGGGGATAGGGTGGAGGTGTTGACCTTGAGTAGGGTGCTGTATCCAAGGGCCGGTGCAGACTCGATGGGCCGAATGGCCTCCTTCTGCACTGTAAATTCTATGATTCTATACTACACTCAGAACCTACCAAATAGTGGCAATGGGCTATTAGGAAGCTTGTCGATGAATTTGAAATCTGGATTTCGGTGAAATTGTTCATTAAAATCCCCATCTCTCTCTTCCCCCCCCCCCCCCCCACCCCCGACAACGGAGTGTGGATGATTTTACATAATGTCCCGTACTCTTGATGTGCAGAATGTACGCTGACAGCTTATTTCTGCCTGAGAGATCTCATCGAAACATGGTGCTAACCTATCGCAACCTTCATCCCTTTCGGGGTTTTTTCCCTCTTTCTTTCGCAGGAAGGTTCTGGTGTCTGACATAGAGGAGGTGATTTGCCTGGTTGGATTGGATTGGATTTGTTTATTGTCACGTGTACCGAGGTACAGTGAAAAGTATTTTTCTGCGAGCAGCTCAACAGATCATTCAGTACATGGGAAGAAAAGGGAACAAAAGAAGATACATAATAGGGCAACACAAGGTATACAATGTAATTACATAAGCACCGGCATCGGATGAAGCATACAGGGTGTAGTGTTAATGAGGTCAGTCCATAAGAGGGTCATTTAGGAGTCTGGTAACAGTGGGGAAGAAGCTGTTTTTGAGTCTGTTAGTGCGTGTTCTCAGACTTCTGTATCTCCTGCCCGATGAAAGAGGTTGGAAGAGTGAGTAAGCCGGGTGGGAGGGGTCTTTGATTATGCTGCCCGCTTTCCCCAGGCAGCGGGAGGTGTAGATGGAGTCAATGGATGGGAGGCAGGTTTGTGTGATGGACTGGGCGCTGTTCCCGACTCTCTGAAGTCGTTGGGCACTTAGAACATAAAAGTGATGATGTTATGCCTCAGTGAGACAGGGCATCGGCGAGACCACACCTGGAACACTGGGTGCAGCTTTGGTCTCCTTATTTATAATAACAATAATCTTTATTGTCACAAGTAGGCTTACATTAACACTGCAATGAAATTACTGTGAAAATCCCCTAGTCACCACATTCCGGCGCCTGTTCGGGTACATAGAGGGAGAATTCAGAATGTCCAATTCACCGAACAAGCACGTCTTTCGGGATTTGTGGGAGGAAACCGGAGCACCCGGAAGAAACCCACGCAGACACAGGGAGAACATGCAGACTCCGCACAGACAGTAACCCAAGCCGGGAATCGAACCTGGGACCCTGGAGTTGTGAAGCAACAGTGCTACCCACTGTGCTACTGTGCCAGGGAAGGATGTAAATGCGTTGGAGGAGGTTCAGAGGAGGTTTACTGGATTGTCACCGGGAATGAGCGGGTAATCTTATGAGGGAAGATTGGAAAGGCTAACCCAGAAGAAAATATTCCTATTTCCCTGTTTTATTGCTTTTATTCCTCCTGGGAAGCTTGTTTCCACTGGAGTTTAGAGGAGTGAGTGAGGGATGACCTGACTGAGGTCTATCAGGTGCTGAACGGTCTTGACAAGGTGGATGTGGAAAGGATATTCCTCCTTGTGAGTAAGTCCATGGGGGATAGTTTTATCATTAGGGGTCGCTCCTCGAAGACCGAGACGAGGAGGATTTTTTTCTCTCAGAGAGTTGTGCGACTTTGGAACTCTGCCTCAGAAGTCACAGGATATTTATAAGTCGGAGGTAGATAGATTCTTTTGCAAGGCCAGGGAATCAAAGGATTTTGGGCGTAAATAGGAATGTGGAACTCGAAACATCAACCACAAACTTATCGAATGGTGGAAGAGGCTGGAGAGGCCGAAGGGCCTACTTCTGCTCTTCCGTTATGTTCGTAAGCCGCCGATATAAGATAGTCACTGTTAAGTCCAGTGAGCAATTCAGGAGAAGCAGCGTCATCCAAGGAGTGGTCAGAACGTGGGACCACAGGAATTGTTGAGCTGAATGACAGCGACGCAGTTGAGATTAAAGTATCGAATCAAAGAGTGATGCAACACGGGACAAGGCTGTTCAGCGTGCCTTGCTTGTGCTGGCTGTTTACTGTATCCAATTAGATCCTTCCACCCTGCTCTTTCCCTAAAGCCCTCCATGCATTTTCCCTTTGCCGACAAGGCCGGCATTTGTTGCCCATCGCTAATTGAACCGAGTGGGTTTGCTGTGCCATTTCAGAGGGTGTGTTAAGAGTCAACTGCATTGCTGGGGGGGTCTGGAGTCACATGTAGGCCAGGCGGGGTAAAGAATGGCAGATTTCCATCCCCGAGCACGGTGGCACAGTGGTTAGCCCTGCTGTCCTACACGGTTCAATTCCGACCTCGGGTCACTGTCTGTGCGGAGTCTGTACGTTCTCCCCGTGTCTGCGTGGGTTTCCTCCGGGTGCTCCAGTTTCCCCCCACAAGTCAAAGATGTGCTGATTAGGTGGATTGGCAGTGCTAAATTTCCTCTTCCTGTCCAGGTTAGGTTCTGGGGATAGGGCGGAGTGGACATGGGTAGGGTGCTCTTTCGGAGGGTGGGTGCAGACTCGATGGGCTGAATGACCTCCTTCTGCACTGTAGGAATTCTATGAATCGATAATTCTAAAGGACTTCAGTAAACCAGATGATTGTTTTAACAAAGAACCGCTGGCAGTGTCACCTTCGCCATGACTAAGTCGAGAGCTTTCCATTCCAGATTCTGATGATTGAAGTTGGGTGTAAATTCCACCGGCTACCACGGTAGAATTTGGGCCCCTATTCTCAGATCATTACCTTCGGTCTCTGGATTACTGGGCCAGTGACGAGCGGCAGTCGGGGCATTCAGCTGCAGGGACGCATTTTGAGTTGGGGGGGGGGGGGGCCTTGACAACGTGCCGCCGGCTTTGGGTAAGGTGGTCCGGAAGTCTGTGGGCATTGTTCATGCCCACAGCATGGAAACAGGCCCTTCAGCCCAGCTTGTCCATGCCACCCAGTTTCTATCACTAAACTATTCCCACTTGCCCGCATTTGCCCGTATTTCCGTCCGATGTCTCCCTGCACGATTTCACGCACTGCTGGGTCAGGTGCGTGTGTGCCTCCGCAAGGTAAAATTCTGGCCCGATTGCTTATCCGCTAAAATGGTGGGAGAGAGAGGTTTTAAGGAATGTCTTAAAGGAGTGCAGAGAGGTGGAGAGACAGGGAGGAATTCCACAACTCAGGGTCTCGGCAGCTGAAGGCCTAATCGGCTGGAGATACAGAAGTCTGAGAACACGCACAAACAGACTCAAAAACAGCTTCTTCCCCGCTGTCACCAGACTCCTAAATGACCCTCTTATTAACACTGCACCCTGTATGCTTCACCCGATTCCAGTGTTATCTAGTTATATTGTGTACCTTGTGTTGCCCTATTATGTATTTTCTTTTATTTCCTTTTCTTCAGGTGCAGGCAGAGAAATGGGTGACCACCAGAAAGGGCAGGCAGTCAGTGCAGGAATCCCCTGTGGTTGTCCCCCTCTCGAACAGGTATACCCCTTTGGATACTGTCGGGGGGGATAGCCTATCAGGGGAAAACAGCAGCAGCCAGAGCAGTGGCACCACGGCTGGCTCTGATGTTCAGAAGGGAGGGTCAAAGCGCAGAAGAGTAATAGTTATAGGGGACTCTATAGTCAGGGGAACAGATAGGCGCTTCTGTGGACGTGAAAGAGACTCCAGGATGGTATGTTGCCTCCCTGGTGCCAGGGTCCAGGATGTCTCCGAACGGGTAGAGGGAATCCTGAAGGGGGAGGGCAAACAGGTAGAGGTCGTTGTACATATTGGTACTAACGACATAGGCAGGAAGAGGCATGAGGTCCTGCAGCAGGAGTTCAGGGAGCTAGGCAGAAAGTTAAAAGACAGGACCTCGAGGGTTGTAATCTCGGGATTACTCCCTGTGCCACGTGCCAGTGAGGCTAGAAATAGGAAGATAGAGCAGACAAACACGTGGCTAAACAGCTGGTGTAGGAGGGAGGGTTTCGGTTATCTGGACCACTGGGAGCTCTTCCGGGGCAGGTGTGACCTGTATTATAAGATGGACGGGTTGCATCTAAACCGGAGAGGCATAAATATCCTGGCCGCGAGATTTGCTAGTGTCACACGGGAGGGTTTAAACTAGTATGGCAGGGGGGTGGGCACGGGAGCAATAGGTCAGAAGGTGAGAGCGTTGAGGGAGAACTAGGGAATATGGACAGTGTGGCTCTGAGGCAGAGCAGACGGGGAGAAGTTGCTGAACACAGCGGGTCTGGTGGCCTGAAGTGCATATGTTTTAATGCAAGGAGCATTACGGGTAAGGCAGATGAACTTAGAGCTTGGATTAGTACTTGGAACTATGATGTTGTTGCCATTACAGAGACCTGGTTGAGGGTAGGGCAGGATTGGCAGCTAAACGTTCCAGGATTTAGATGTTTCAGGCGGGATAGAGGGGGATGTAAAAGGGGAGGCGGAGTTGCGCTACTTGTTCAGGAGAGTATCACAGCTATACAGCGAGAGGACACCTCAGAGGGCAGTGAGGCTATATGGGTAGAGATCAGGAATAAGAAGGGTGCAGTCACAATGTTGGGGGTATACTACAGGCCTCCCAACAGCCAGCGGGAGATAGAGGAGCAGATAGGTAGACAGATTTTGGAAAAGAGTAAAAACAACAGGGTTGTGGTGATGGGAGACTTCAACTTCCCCAATATTGACTGGGACTCACTTAGTGCCAGGGGCTTAGACGGGGCAGAGTTTGTAAGGAGCATCCAGGAGGGCTTCTTAAAACAATATGTAAACAGTCCAACTAGGGAAGGGGCGGTACTGGACCTGGTATTGGGGAATGAGCCCGGCCAGGTGGTAGATGTTTCAGTAGGGGAGCATTTCGGTAACAGTGACCACAATTCAGTAAGTTTTAAAGTACTGGTGGACAAGGATAAGAGTGGTCCGAGGATGAATGTGCTAAATTGGGGGAAGGCTAATTATAACAATATTAGGCGGGACCTGAAGAACATAGATTGGGGGCGGATGTTTGAGGGCAAATCAACATCTGACATGTGGGAGGCTTTCAAGTGTCAGTTGAAAGGAATACAGGACAGGCATGTTCCTGTGAGGAAGAAAGATAAATACGGCAATTTTCGGGAACCTTGGATGACGAATGATATTGTAGGCCTCGTCAAAAAGAAAAAGGAGGCATTTGTCAGGGCTAAAAGGCTGGGAACAGACGAAGCCTGTGTGGCATATAAGGAAAGTAGGAAGGAACTTAAGCAAGGAGTCAGGAGGGCTAGAAGGGGTCATGAAAAGTCATTGGCAAATAGGGTTAAGGAAAATCCCAAGGCTTTTTACACTTACATAAAAAGCAAGAGGGTAGCCAGGGAAAGGGTTGGCCCACTGAAGGATAGGCAAGGGAATCTATGTGTGGAGCCAGAGGAAATGGGCGAGGTACTAAATGAATACTTTGCATCAGTATTCACCAAAGAGAAGGAATTGGTAGATGTTGAGTCTGGAGAAGGGGGTGTAGATAGCCTGGGTCACATTGTGATCCAAAAAGACGAGGTGTTGGGTGTCTTAAAAAATATTAAGGTAGATAAGTCCCCAGGGCCGGATGGGATCTACCCCAGAATACTGAAGGAGGCTGGAGAGGAAATTGCTGAGGCCTTGACAGAAATCTTTGGATCCTCGCTGTCTTCAGGGGATGTCCCGGAGGACTGGAGAATAGCCAATGTTGTTCCTCTGTTTAAGAAGGGTGGCAGGGATAATCCCGGGAACTACAGGCCGGTGAGCCTTACTTCAGTGGTAGGGAAATTACTGGAGAGAATTCTTCGAGACAGGATCTACTCCCATTTGGAAGCAAATGGACGTATTAGTGAGAGGCAGCACGGTTTTGTGAAGGGGAGGTCGTGTCTCACTAACTTGATCGAGTTTTTCGAGGAGGTCACTAAGATGATTGATGCAGGTAGGGCAGTAGATGTTGTCTATATGGACTTCAGTAAGGCCTTTGACAAGGTCCCTCATGGTAGACTAGTACAAAAGGTGAAGTCACACGGGATCAGGGGTGAACTGGCAAGGTGGATACAGAACTGGCTAGGCCATAGAAGGCAGAGGGTAGCAATGGAGGGATGCTTTTCTAATTGGAGGGCTGTGACCAGTGGTGTTCCACAGGGATCAGTGCTGGGACCTTTGCTCTTTGTAGTATATATAAATGATTTGGAGGAAAATGTAACTGGTCTGATTAGTAAGTTTGCAGACGACACAAAGGTTGGTGGAATTGCGGATAGCGATGAGGACTGTCTGAGGATACAGCAGGATTTAGATTGTCTGGAGACTTGGGCGGAGAGATGGCAGATGGAGTTTAACCTGGACAAATGTGAGGTAATGCATTTTGGAAGGGCTAATGCAGGTAGGGAATATACAGTGAATGGTAGAACCCTCAGGAGTATTGAAAGTCAAAGAGATCTAGGAGTACAGGTCCACAGATCACTGAAAGGGGCTACACAGGTGGAGAAGGTAGTCAAGAAGGCATACGGCATGCTTGCCTTCATTGGCCGGGGCATTGAGTATAAGAATTGGCAAGTCATGTTGCAGCTGTATAGAACCTTAGTTAGGCCACACTTGGAGTATAGTGTTCAATTCTGGTCGCCACACTACCAGAAGGATGTGGAGGCTTTAGAGAGGGTGCAGAAGAGATTTACCAGAATGTTGCCTGGTATGGAGGGCATAAGCTATGAGGAGCGATTGAATAAACTCGGTTTGTTCTCACTGGAACGAAGGAGGTTGAGGGGCGACCTGATAGAGGTATACAAAATTATGAGGGGCATAGACAGAGTGGATAGTCAGAGGCTTTTCCCCAGGGTAGAGGGGTCAATTACTAGGGGGCATAGGTTTAAGGTGAGAGGGGCAAAGTTTAGAGTAGATGTACGAGGCAAGTTTTTTACGCAGAGGGTAGTGGGTGCCTGGAACTCACTACCGGAGGAGGTAGTGGAGGCAGGGACGATAGGGACATTTAAGGGGCATCTTGACAAATATATGAATAGGATGGGAATAGAAGGATACGGACCCAGGAAGTGTAGAAGATTGTAGTTTAGTCGGGCAGTATGGTCGGCACGGGCTTGGAGGGCCGAAGGGCCTGTTCCTGTGCTGTACATTTCTTTGTTCTTTGTTCTTTGTTCCCATGTACTTAATGATCTGTTGAGCTGCTCGCAGACAAATACTTTTCACTGTACCTCGGTACACATGACAATAAACAAAATCCAAATGGTGGTACGCTGGAAATCCGGGATGGGGAAGAGGCCATCAGCTCCGAAATCTTGGAGGGTGGCGGGGCTGGACGGGATTATAGAGGTCGGTGGAGAGAAGCGATTTGAAAACCAGGGTGAGAATTTTTGTAACCGAGGCTTTGCTGGACCAAGGTCAGAGAGCTCAGGGGTGGTGAGTGAACGGGACCCGGGGTGGATTAGGCTGTGGGCAGCACAGCTTCAGGTCAATTCACGTTGACGGAAGGTGAAAAGTGGGAGGCTGCCCAGGAAAGCACTGGAGGACCGAGAACGGGAGTCGCCACAGTCCCAGAGGACCATAGGCTGCTCTCCCCCTTTTGAGCACGGGCCCAAAGACGGAAGGATCCGTAAGCAACATAAGGAGGGCCCAAAAGCGAAGTAGGTGTGTGTCCAAACAATTGTGAACGTCGAACAAAATTTAGCACACCACAAAATTTATGGTGTTTCCAAGAGTTGATCTGGAATAGAATCTGTTTGACGTGAATGATTTTAATTCCTGGCAGAGTCAGGCTTTGAGTGATAGAGTCATATATATAAAATGACAGATTATTTCACTAATCCTTTCATAATGCAAAGCAATAAAAAAAATCCAATTCAACTTTATCTTCACACTGCCCTTTAGTGACGGATGCGGCCAGCTCCTCACTGCAACAGTGCAATGGCATTAGAGCAACGCAGATTAGGGGAGGAATAAATTGTTGCTTGACATTTATTTCAGCCAGTTCCAGGAACACGGCTCTGGGCCTGACTGAGCAGGTGCTGCGATGGAGGGGTGTTGGGGGTGGGGTGGGGGGGGGGGGGTGAGGATCAGTAAATATCGGCGCACAGTCCTGCCTGGGCGAACGTCTTTCACCGCAGCCTGTGAGCCGAGAGGAGTTTGTGACAAGGTGGAAGAGGAGAGAGCAAAACACAGCACTGGAGGAGAAAAAGGCCTGAAGGGCATCAATCCCCTCTGGCTTCAAGCCAACTTCTGGTTTTAATTGCCTTTTCTCTGAACCAGCTATCTTAACCTGAAGGTCGTTTTGACACCGGGAATATAATTTTCTCCATTCTCCCTGATTTGGGAGCTTGTAAATCTTGGTCCTGGATGCGTCTGGAGGATAGTTGGTCCTCCGTTACTTATCTTCAGTCTGTGGGGGAGGGGTGGGTGTGGAAGGACCGCCAAATGCTTTTACCTCAGCGGCAATTGAATTTCATGATTTACCTTCCAGATAAATATTGTTCTGGTCTGTGAGTCACTCCAGAACCTTGAATACAAGACCCCAGGTTACCTGCCATTTATACAGCACCTTTCACACCCAATCAAAGTCTTCTGAAGAAGCGTCGGTAATGGCGTAACCAATTGGGACACAGCAAGCTCCCACAGCGTGAGAATGATAGCGATGTAGGTCAAAGGATAAACATTGGTCATTGACACCCTGTAAAATAGTGCCACGGGATCTTTTATATGTAATGCAAGAGATGAGCCTCAGTTTAGTGTCTCTGCACCGCCATCAATGCAGCTCTCCCGCAGAACCAGCTTAGATTTTGTGCTCAAGTCCTGGAGTGGGACTTTTCTTTTTAAAGCATTAATTGCCCATCCCTAATTGCCCTTGAACTGAGTGGTTTGCTATTTCAGAGGGCATTTGAAGTTGGCTCAACCTGCATTGCTGTGGGGCCTGGGGTTACATGTAGGCCAGGCTGGGTAAAGGTGGCAGATTTCCTTACTGAGAGGGCATTAGCGAACCAGATGGGTCTACTTTTACGACATGGTCATCGTTGGACTTTTAATTGCCGAATTTTATTGAATTCGAATTTCACCATCTGCCACGGTGGGATTTGAATCCGGGTCCCCAGAGCGTTCCCCTGGGTCACTGGATCGCTAGTCCAGTGGCAATGCCACGACACCGCCACCTCCCACAGCACACAGTGAGCGCGCCAGCCACTGAGCCACTCATAATACATGTTGAGGAAATATAGGGATGCAATTAAACAATCTCAAGTGACACGGTGAAATATGTAGCGCCTGGGTGTCCCCTCAGGCAAAGGCACAGAACCGAGAACCTTTGGCTGTTTCTTTCCTGTTGCAGCCAGCTCATCTTCCTAAATTTCTTATTCCCTTTACCATATGCCAATGGCATTCTCTCACCCAATGTGCAGTATTTTACATCTGTCAGTACTAAATTCCATTTTCCCTGTATCTATCCAATTGCCTGGCTGAATTAAATCAATCTGCCACCACTAACTGCTCCCCCTGTCCCTGCTGCTCTCTCAATCATAGGGTTTGTCCACTAACCACACATCCAAATCACCGATATAGATAAAACAATAACAAGCACACCACTACTGATTACAGTGGTCCAGAACCTGGACCCTTCAGTCTGACACCGCACTTTTCAGCGTTGTTGTGTTTGGTCCTTTGTACTCCACGAAGGAATCGATCAAACACTGCGACATGTCCAAACCAGAATCGTTTATTGAGTCTCGCGTGGTAAGATAGCAATCTGAATCAGAGCACGTTATCAGGCACTCTGCTAACCACTCCTCTGGAACATGCACCTCGCACTGACCATTCACACGTATGTCTTATTACCCTCTCAAACTTCTTCTGAACATGGCTGGATGAGTCTCCCCTCTGGGAGTCACAGGTCACATGATCTTGGTCCACCAAAGACTGCATGGGGTGTCTGTACCGCCACCTGCTGGTTGGAGGTCGCACACCTTCAAACTATGATCCCGCCCTTGGGCATACCACCACAAGGGTCACTTTTTGTTGTGTGATTTTTTTTTTTAATCGACCAGCTCAACGGGTTTCCTGCTCTCCCGGAGATTATGGCGTTTTTGATGAGCTGTCGTATTTCCCCGTGTTCTAACATCACCCTCCCAGAGAGCCACAGTTAATTCCAACTGTCCATTTTCTTTGCGCCATCTTCATAGAGATTGGCGAAGAGTGGCCAGGTAGGGCTCCTCCTTCAAAATGAGGAAGGGTAGGATTCTACGTTTGGGAGACTAGGGGCGCGATCCAACGGCCATGCTGCACCTGGAAAGCAGCTCCCCGCGGTGCAGCGTGGCCAATATAAGCCGGGAGACCCCTCTCGCAGGACGCTGCGGTGTAAACCTTGCCTATTGTGGGCGGGGTCAAATTTGCATATTATAACAAGGCAGCTAGTCGCACATTAATGTGCAGATTCCCGAGTTACCCGAGGCGTCAATCACCTTTGCCTCAAGACCCCGGGCGAGTGCCAATTAGCACTGGTCTGCAGAGACGGGGACCAGACGGAACGGCACTTGTGGGGGTCGCCCAGGGGATCAGAGGCCCCAGGTGCTTGCCCTTTGGCAGGGTGGCAGCCTAGCACTGCTGATGCTACCAAGACACCCTGGCACTGCCCTGGTGACACTGCAGCTGGCAGGGGCAGTACTAGGGTTCCAGATTGGGCACAGCATGGGTGTGATCAGGCCGGGGGTGCCCTGTGTGGGTGCTGGGTGAGTGGGTGGGGGTGGGGGGGGGTGGAGTGCGTCCCGATCTCTCTGTGCATTGAAGAGTTCCGGTGAGCGTGGGGCAGTGGGGCAGCGCTTCCGAGGAGTGCCAACACCTGGTGGGCCCCTGATTGAGCTTGGTCTACGCCCAGCCCCTTGATGATACAGCTGGGGGTGTCCACAGGGGCAGTCTGGAGGGCTCCCAGGGACTTTCTGAGCATTCGAAGGACACGGGCAGCACGCAGCAATTTGACAGCCAGAAGCCTGCGTTTAAAAGACAGACTGCAGCAATGGCGGTCTGAGCCAGGCCCTCCCAATCCCGAATGGGACATCCTGAGTCCATGGACGTGGTAACAAGTCACTACCCATCACTATCCATGTCCCGGGCAGATCCCCCCAGCAATCCTGACAGTTTTCAACGTTTTTTTCATGGTTTTCTTCGCCTCCCACTCTCCCTCCGCAGCCACAGTGTCCAGCCCCCGCTTGTAAACTGTTGCCGTAATTCGCACCCGCTAGACCCTCGCCTGAGGCGGGGGCGAGGGGCGGGCAGCATCGCGGGAGGGCGGAGCATGAAGGGTCCAAGCCACTCATCAGGTTTAAGTGCGGGTTAGGCAAGCCCCTGACCAGAGCGGGGCGCAAACATCGTACTCGCCGCCGGAGCGCGGCCCCTGATCGCGAAACGTAGGATGCACCCCCAAAGTACTTCGCTGCCAGAGGTGCCATCCTTCAGGCGAGACTGTGGAGCCCACCCACCCTCTCCGATCCCACGCCCCTGATTCGAAGAGGAACAGGGGCGGTCTGTCTGTCTTTGTGCCCTGGTGAACACTTGTCCCGCAAACGACATCAGAAAATAGATTCCCTGCTCAGAATCATATTGCTGTCTGCGGGATCTTGCTCTGTACAAACTGGCTGCCGCGAACTCTGCTGCACATTACGGCAGTGGCTGCACTTCAGAAAGTACTTCGGGAGCTGCAAAGCCCTTTAAGAGGCCCTGAGATTACGACAGGCGCTATATCAATGCAAGTTTTTCCTTCTTGTACATATTTATATATATATATGAGACAACCTTTCATCTTTTATTCAGCATGTTATTCCCCTGGCCTTCTGCTCAGAATTGGTTCAATTTCTTTCTGGGCCTTTCATATTGTATGAGGAGAATGTGCGGTTGCCTGGGTCAGACTGCGACCTGCAATGGGAAACTCATTGCCGCGAGGTGTGGGAAATGCCCGGTGGCTGTTTAAAGAGCTTGTCAAACCTCTGATAGAAAATGTGATGGGTCAGGTTTCCACTTATTAAAGTTCCCTGCCTCAGGAAAGACTTGGGGCCCTTTCCTCCAGAAAGGTGAAGACCGAGAGGTGATCTATTGGTGGTCTTTAAAATTAGGAGGTGGGGGGGGGGCGGGGGGGGGGGTTGATTGGATGGATGTCGAGAACATGTGCCCCTTTGTGGATTCCAAAACCAGGAAGCCGTTCAAAAACGTTTGCCACTGATAAATCCAGTCAGGAAATCAGGAGAAATTCACTATTCAGCGAGTGAAACCTGCTACCACGAGGAAAAGAGAGATAAATGCATGAGGGTGGGGGGTTCGGAAAGAAGGGAGGGGACCGCGGTAGTCTGTGTTAGAAGGATTACGGTGCCTGGTAATGCCGGAATACCATTGGTGGAGAATGTACTTGTTCCCATTGGTTAAGCTTGTATGTTAGCTCCGCCCTGCAAGGCGGGGTATAAGAGCCCGTGCCACCCCAGCAGCTTTCTTCTGTACCTGCGCTGCTGGGGGAAACATCTAGCGTATTAAAGCCTTCAATTGTCTCCAATCTCGCTTCTGGAGTTATTGATCGTGCATCAGGGGCTCAGATGGAAGAGTGGGATGAGATCAGGTGGAACACCTTGTATGGACCAGATGGGCTGAATGGCGCATTTGCAGTTCCATTGATTGCCCGTCCTGGTCTATCCACCCCCTGGTGCCACATTCCTTTGATGGTCCTCGTCCCTTTTAAGTTTTCCTTCCAACCAATTTTCCGCCTTGCGCACGATATAAAGTCCATCCCGTTTCTCCCTCTCCTCAGCTCTGAAGAGGAGTCATGCAGAGTCGAAAGGTTAACTCTGTTTCTCTCTCCACACATGCTGCCAGACCTGCTGAGTTAGAATCATAGGGGGCCGCACGGTAGCACAAATGGATAGCACTGTGTCTTCACAGCGCCAGGGTCCCAGGTTCGATTCCCCACTGGGTCACTCTCTGTGCGAAGTCTGCACGTTCTCCCCGTGTCTGCGTGGGTTTCCCCCGGGTGCTCCAGTTTCCTCCCACCGTCCAAAGACGTGCAGGTTAGGTGGATTGGCCACGATAAATTAGGAGGGGTTATTGGGTTACGGGGATAGGGTGGAGGTGAGGGCTTAAGTGGGTCGGTGCAGACTCGATGGGCCAAATGGCCTCCTTCTGCGCTGTATGTTCTATGTTAATCTCTACAGTGCAGAAGGAGCCCATTCGGCGGAAAACTGTAGAGATTAACATAGAACATACAGCGCAGAAGGAGGCCATTCGGCCCATCGGGTCTGCGCCGATCCTCTGAAAGAGCACCCTAACCCTGCAAGCCCATTCCCCCGCCCTTGCTCTCGAGGGAGTGCAGCAGCGAAGATTTACCAGACTGATTCCAGGGATGGCGGGACTGTCATATGAGGAGAGATTGACTAGGTTGGGATTGTTCTCGCTGGAGTTCAGGGGGATCTCATAGAGACTTATAACATTCTAACAGGACTAGACAGGGTAGATGCAGGGAAGATGTTACCAATGATAGGTGTGTCCAGAACCAGGGGTTACAGTCTGAGGATTTAGGGTAAACCATTTCGGACAGAGATAAGGAGACATTTCTTCACACAAAGAGTGGTGAGCCTGTGGAATTCATTACCACAGGAAGTAGTTGATGCTAAAACATTGAATATATTCAAGTGGCGGCTAGATGTAGCACTTGGGGCGAATGGGGTCAAAGGCTATGGGGAGAAAGCAGGATTAGGCTATTGAGTTGGATGATCAGCCAAGATCGTGATGAATGGCGGAGCAGGCTCAAAGGGCCAAAAGGCCTCCTCCTGCTCCTATCTTCTACGTATCTGTAGCCCCACCTAACCTGTACATCCCTGGACATCAAAGGGGCAAGTTTGTTATGGCCAATCCACCTAACCTACACATCTTTGGAATGTGGGAGGAAACCGGAGCACCCGGAGGAAACCCACAGACACGGGGAGAACGTGCAAACTCCACACAGACAGCCACTCAAGGCCAGCATTGAACCCGGGTCCCTGGCGTTGGGAAGCAGCAGTGCTAGCCACTGTGCCACCGTGCCTCCCCAGTTCTTCCAGCAGTCTCTGTTTTTATGATTATTTTTATTGATGTTACGTTTTGCGCCTGCTTTTATGTCAGCTGTGCTGGAGGTTAAAAAAAAAAACGCTTATCAAAGAATTTCTGAATACCATAGAACTTTGAGGGGGTGCGCATGTAATTTGATTGTGTATGACCTCTGTTGTATTGCCCCGACATTGCAACTATCTCTTAATTCCCATGTCAAGAAGACCAACATGAGTTGGTAAATGAGGAAAATGATGCCATTAAAAGATATAAGCCTTTCATTTAGTCCAGATACATATTGCTGTCTAAGTTCCGTCACTGAGCAGGGTGTCTGCTATCAGCGTCTGTTTGTCAGCAGTCCTCGTGGTGACCTTGTAAATAGTGGCAGGGCAATGATTAAAGAGCGAGGCGATAAAAGGCTTTTTTTCCTCTTTTTTTCGACGACAAGAAAGATGATTGCAGTTAGTGTAAGCAAAAAAAAAAAAACGCTGGAAGCACTCAGCAGGTGAGGGGGCATCTGTGGAAGGAGGAGCAGTGTTAAACGCTCCAGGTCAACGCTCTTTCCTCAGAAAGGGGAGAGGTTAGAGATTTAACTGTTGAATGCAGGTACCTAGGCAGCGGACAGTCTGCAGCGAGTTGACTGGGTAGAGAGCCACTGAGAGGTTGTTTCCCCTGACTGGGGAATGAGCAAAGCCTCATGATAAGAGGGGGAGGGCGGGGGGCTCAATCGTTTAGGGTTTTCCTAACTTTAGTCTTTCACGGGATGTTGGGGTGGCTGGGCGGGGCCAGCATTTGTTGCCCATCCCTAATTGTCCTTGAATTTCAGCGGCTTGCTTGGCCATTTCAGAGGGACAGTTAATGAAATGAAATGAAAAGAAAATTGCTTATTGTCACAAGTAGGCTTCAAATGAAGTTACTGTGAAAAGCCCCTAGTCGCCACATTCCGGCGCCTGTTCGGGGAGGCTGTTGCGGGAATTGAACCGTGCTGCTGGCCTGCCTTGGTCTGCTTTCAAAGCCAGCGATTTAGCCCTGTGCTAAACAGCAACAGTTAAGAGTCAAGCACGTTGCTGTGGGCCTGGAGTCATATGTAGGCCAGACCGGGTAAGGACGGCAGATTTCCTTCCCAAGGGGACATTAATGAACCAGGTGGGTTCTTTGCAACAATCAATGATGGTTACATTGTCACCATGACTGAGATTCCAGATTTTACTTCTTGGTGGGATTTGAACCCATGTCCCCACGACAGTAGTTTGGGCCTCTGGAATACGGCTCCAGTGATATTCCCACTACTCCGCCACCTCCTTGGCACGAGGAAAGATTTCTTCATTCAGTGAGGTGTGTTATGGCACTGCGTATACAGTGGTAGGTGCTGAGCTGCGCCAATCGCAAAGGGAAGTTTGAAATAGCTTTGCATGTTGCACTTTTGCGGAAGGCCAGAGAGACCAATCCATGCGTGGGAGGTTGGTGCGTGTTGCGGCCACTGGAATAACTGCTATGGTGCGAACAACAGATGCTGCACTGGTGCTATTCCTGCTGCAGTTGTGCCACTTTTGTTGCGTTGCTGCTGAAGAGCGCTCCGTCGGGTGCACTGTATAATCATTGTTCCAGGTATCAAAGTTTTCAAATGCCAACAATGTCGAGTTCGTCATAATAATAACTTTTTTATTGTCACAAGTAGGCTCACGTTAACACTGCAGGGTCGTGACTGGGAAAAGCCCCTAGTCGCTACATTCCGGCACCTGTTCGGGCGCACGGAGGGAGAAGTCAGAATTCGCAGCTGGTAGGGGAATTGTAATGCATTACAAACCAGCTGTTTAGCCCACTGAGCTAAACCAGCCCTAATGAGATAATTAGGAGGAGGAAAATAAGCCAAGAAAATAAGGCAAGGGCAATTGGGGATGTCCAATACAGGCTGGCTTAGCCAGCAACACCCACATCCTGTAAACTAATGTTGAAAACAAAAAGTAACCTTTTTTTCCTGTTTCTGCTTTGTTCCTTTATCGTACCCAAGATTTGCTTTCTGAAGTCCTGCTGATCAATGCTGAGAGTTTAACGATGCGTGGGTGGTCCATTTGCACTGGGATGCTAACTGCTGCTGGGTCTAATTCCAAATCAAAGGCGATTGCCACGTTTTCCGATGTCGGATGCAGAGTGACAATTGAATGTTCTGAGTGATGCGGCAGATGCTGTTCCAGTTGTGACTCAATTTGAAATTGCCCCATTTGAGAGAATTTTCAGACGTCACACAAAATCAAAGTCAGTTTGGGCTCACACCCCTGCTAATGCCTTCAGGCAGTTCTGATCAGCTGATGCGTGAATGGTAATGTTCTTTCCTAAGTGAATTAATGTGAAGTGACAGAAAGTCATATAACGCGATATCCTACAGGAAGCCTTTCACTTGATTCCGCTTATATCTGTACAATACAGTCAGGTAAATGGTGTCCACGAACATGTCCAGGCTACACAGTGAGGCCCAAGGGGATCAGACCGGGGAGACAGAAAGAGCAAGAGACATCTGCAAAGTAAACTTTTAACTTGCAGAATAATCGACAAGTGAGAGTGCAGAAATGTTCTGCCAGTTTCCCGCCGTCGGGGTCTCCTTCGCGGGTTTCCCAGGGTGAGAGGTGCCTGCACCGGAAAGCCCCATTGACAGCGGTGGGACCAGAAGACCCCGTCATCAGCCAATGGTAGGCCAACTCCGCTGCCGTGAAACACACCGCGGGGGCGCGGAAAATCCCAACCAGGGGGTTTGACTCCAATCATCCCCCGCCGCACAGTTAAGAGTGTGTTAGCGCAAACAAAGTTTGATTTGCCACACATGCTGACCAGCGGAAGGAAGAAAGATTTACATATGCATAGCATCTTTTTTGACCCCAGGTCACCCCAAAGTGCTTTACAACCACTTTAGGTACATGGGAAGTGTCGTCACTGTTGCAATGCAGCTAACCCAGCAAGGTCCCACAAACAGCAATGTGATGCTCATCCATTTTCGGTGATGTTGCTTGAAGGATAAATATTGCCCAGGGCACTGGGAGATAGGGTCCCCTGCTCCTCCTCCTCTTCCAAAATAGTGCCGTCGGAACTTTTGCATCCACTTGACAGAGCAGGCAGGGACTTGGTGCAAAGGACAACGGCTCAGATCATGCAGCACTCCCTGAGTCCTACACTGAAGTGCCAGTCTGGATTTGTGCTCAAGTCTCTCATGTGTGACTTGATCACACATCCCGCTAACACCGGCAGGGTGAGAGGGGAGGGGGGGGCGCTACCTACTGAGTCACGGCAGACATTGGGTGGTCCCAGTGTCCTCCTTCATATTTTCCAATACCTCTATCAAATAAACTCTAGTCTGATCTAGTCTAACTAAAACAAAATTACTTTTCTGGAACTGAAGCGGGCCATGGGAATAAGCCTTACTCAGGCCTGGAAAAAGCCATTTGGCCCAAACGTTCTGCCTGCTTTTGGATTGGCCTCAACCAGAACTCATCCTGCTCTTTCTCTGATTGAAACTTGAAACAGTTTATGCTGTTCCCAATACAGTGGCCGCTGGCTCGGCCCGCATTTGTTACCTCAAAACAGAAAATGCCGGATAAACTCAGTTGGTCTGGCGAGAGAGAAAGAGTTAATGCCTTGGGTCCATATGACCCTCTACAGAAGCTACATTGTCCCCGAGGAGGTGGTGGGGAGCTGCCTCCTTGAACCGCTGCTGTCACTGAGGTGTAGGTACACCCACTGTGCTCTCAGGGAGGGAGTTCCAGGATTTTGGCCCAGCCACAGTGAAGGAACGGCCGATATATTTCCAAGTCAGGATGGTGGAGTGGCTCGGAGGGGAACCTCCAGGGGGCAGTATTTCCATTTGTCTGCTGCCCTTGTCCTTCTAGGTGGTGGAGGTTGAGAATTTGCAATGTGTTGTTAAAGGAGCTTGAGAACGGTCATGAATCATCGTCTACAGCTCAGTCCCAACCACCCATATCTTAATTTACAACTTGAACCCCAATGCTTATGTGGGGAATGTATTCACCCAATGCATGAGCTGTCTGTATAATGATGTGACCTATGACCTGGAAGTGATGATACGGGCTACTTCCAGGCACTGCACTGGATCCCCGGTGGGCTCCGCCTCTGGCTCCGCCCTCACCGGGACTATATATAGACCGGCCACCTGTGGGTGGCACTCATTTGTACAGCCGACTCTGGCAGGTGGGTTCATGGATAATAAAGCCTAATGTTCGCTCGTTCTCACGGTCTCACAGTGAATTGACGGTATAACAGCTTAGTATTAAGGAATTGTAACTAAGTTCTTGTCAGCTAAAAGTGTGCGAGTTCCACATATTCTTTCAGCGTAAAGGACCAGACAGACATGAAACACTTGGTGGTTGCAACAATGTGAACCAAGCTATAGGTCGGCAGCACCCTCAAGGCATTCTCATGAATCTTCTGTGAAGATTTATGCTGGGGAGGTGGGAGGGGGTTGCTCAGCGAAGATTAGTGGACCATATGGCGACTAAAATTTGCTCAAGAGTGGTTGATTGAGCAGAACGTCCTTTGTCCTCCAGTCACTTTGCTCGGTAGCGCAGTTCCTGCATTCCACTGCCCAACCTAATCCTCAAGCTCAAGGGTGCAATGTGCTCCGTCTAATTTGGATCAAAGTCACTTCTTCTTTTATCAGAAGCTCAAAATTGGCCTCATGGTTGCATCCCGAGCCACTCGCAAAGGGTTGTTTATCAGGAGGAAGGCAGCAAAATCTCTGTACGGCAAAGATGTGCAGGTTAGGTGGATTGGCCACGCTAAGTTGCCCCTTAAATGGAAAAAAATAATTGGATACTCTAAATTTTAGTTAAAAAACGATTTGGAAGAAAAGAAAAAGCAGTACTTGCCTTCAGACGGCACCTCTTACAAAGCACTTTACAGCAATGAAATACTTGAAATGTGGTCACTGCTGTGACAAAGGGAATTCTGCCCGGCAAGATTCCACAAACAGCAGTCAGTTCATTTATTTTCAAATCATCTGCTTTCAAGGAGGTTGGCTGAGGGGAAAATATTGGCCAGGGAACCAGGAAGAACTCCCCTGTTCTTCTCCTGAATAGTGTCTTTTTTTTTGGTCCACATGAAAAACAGGCAGTGCCTCAACTTTACTTCACACCCGCAAAGCAGTGCCTTCATCGCCCCCTCATAGCTGCACTGGGCGGGTGAGCCGAGATCATGAGCTCGCGGGGCGCCTGCGTGCATTGAACATTCTGGCTCAGTTACAAATGTGCTACCCACCGAGACATAGCTGACACTTAAAATATTCCACACAGCTCGCCCACTAAAGATACTGGTGACACATTTGGTTCCTGAACAGCGAACTCTGTCTGACTGGGCAAAGTTGATAGTGCAGGGTGGCCCGTACGCAGGCTGGGTTGAGGAAGTAGAGGGAAACGTACCGGGATTCTCCGATCGTTGGGATTCTCTTTTCCCGCCGGCAGCGCATCCGCGCCCGCGGATTTCCCGGCGACGTGGGGCGGCTCCGATGGGGAATCCCACTACCGGCGCGGCGCCGAGAAGCACGCGGCTGGCGGAACTGGAGGGTCCAGCCCACCGTCTTCAGGGCTTTAGGCAGAAGAGCATGCCGAAGGGAAGGACGTGGAGGAAGAGGTGAGGATTTCCGCAAGGGTGCGACGCTGGGACAGAATGTGTCAGCGAGGCTCTGACAAAAGCTGGCTTTGGGTCCAGCGAAGGTGGGAGGTGGCACTTTGGGAATGAGGAGAAACACAAGGAGGGAGGAAAATGGACGGGACGGTTTGACCTTGGGAAGAGAGGTCGTTGGTCGACCAGCTTTCCTTGTCATCCGGCAGCTCTAACCTCCAGTCAGCAGTAGTCGCCTCGTAACAGGCTGCGGCATTGGAAAGGGATAAAAGACTTTAAATCGTTAATGATTTGCACTGGCAAAGCTTAGTGCTTTTGTTTTGAAAGATTACCTCTGAGAAATTTAGTCTGCAGGTCTATCAAAGTGTTTTGACAGAAGCTCTTGAGATCAGTGCGTCCCCCTGAAACACATCTGGAGTCAAATCAAAGTAAAATATCCATGGTTAGATTTTATATATATATATGTGGACATAAAGTTGGAATGTACATGGTGTATGATGTGCCATCAATTAATCACAAAACGAGTAGTGAACGAAACTGAGGCTTTAATAAGCTAAACAGAAAGCCTCCTGGCCTCTGATCCTTAACTGAGGCAGGGCCGGAGGTCAGCCACCTTCATACCGAGGCCAAGGGGAGGCGGAGCCATCAGGCAGCGGTTTACCACAATAGTACAGTAACAGTTTACCACAATACATGTAATATACTGACAGTGGTTTACTACAGTATAGAAGGGGTTCTCCCGCTGACTTGGATACCCACACAACCCAGGCTGAGTGGCTTTTGTTCAGCATTATTTATCGTTACTTCTATTGCAGTTAATAAGTTGGCTGCTGGCCTCTCGCAAGAAAGGCTTAGCTGGAATTCCCAGGACTCTCGTTAAGACGCCACCTTCAGAGGACGGAGGCGCACGGCCTCTGTTCGTGCCAGTGGAGAGTCTTTGAGCTCCAGCCCGCAGAAAGACCGAGTGCCGAGGGTAAACAGCACCTGCTCACAGAGGCTCGAGGAGAAGGATGAGAGCAAATTACCGCGGGTGCCGGAATCAGAAACAAAACAAACCGGACAATGCCGGACAATCTCATCAGGTCTGACAGCATCCGTGGAGAGAGGAGGGAGTTAACAATTCGAGTCTGGGTGACCCCTTTGTCAAAGGTCGAGGAAGGCTCGAGGAAAGATAGTTTCAGCGAGTGTAGAGAACAAAGGGAATCGCCGTCGAGCCTCTTAAGCATCTGAACTTCAAGTAGATTAGGTGAAGGTTTCCATGGCAACTGGGACTGTCGTGGTCGAAATCATTCCTTTGGGTAAAGAGTCAATGCCGACGAAAAGTGTTTACTGCGTAAAAAGAGAGAGTCATAAAATGTAAAGTGCAGAAGGAGGTCATTCGGCCCATCAAGTCTACACCGGCCCATGAAAGAGCAGCCGACCTAATCCCACAGCTCCACCCTATCCCCGTAACCCAGCAACCCCACCTAATGCCTGGACACCACGGGGCAATTTTAGCGTGACCAATCCACCTTACCCGAACATCTTTAGACTGTGGGGGAAACTGGAACACCCGGAGGAAACCCACGCAGACACGGGGAGAACGTGCAGACTCCGCTCAGCCGGGGAATCGAACCTGGGTCCCTGGCGCTGTGAAGCAACAGTGCAAACCACTGTGCTACCGTGCCGCCCCAATACAACTGAGTGGCTTGCTAGGCCATTTCAGAGGGTATTTAAGAGTCAACCACATTGTTGCGCGTCACATGTAGGCCAGACCGGGTAAGGACGGCAGATTTCCTTCCCTAATGGGTTTTTACAACAATCGACAATGGTTTCATGGTCATTGTTAAATAAACTAGTTGATCTCCTGTGACATCCACTGTAAGTGGATGTATAAGATCCCATGGCACTATAGATAGGAGCATAGGCCATTTGGGCCTACGGACCTGCCGTACCATTCAATAAGATCATGGTGAAACTCCCAGCCAATTCCTTGGGACAGTATTTAGCTCTCGGCCAACGTCACGGCAACAGATTACCCGCTCCTTATCGCATTGCTGTTTGCGGGAGCTTGCTGCGCACAGGAAGGCTTCCGCGCTTCTCTACGTTACGGCAGCGGCCACACTTCAGAAGCATCTCAAAGGCTGCGCACGCCATTCGGGGTGTCCCCAGGTGCTGAGAACGGCGTCAGGGAAATGCACGTCCTTTCCTTTCTCGGGCAAGGGTTCTCTTCCACTGCGGAAACCAAGAAAGTCGGAAGAACCTCAGTTGCTTTCCTTTCCGAAGTTGTGAAAGTAAAAATATCTTGTGGCCCGTTCCCTCTTGCACTCTGGAGCAGGAACGGGGCATCTCACTGTGGAGATGGAGCTGCATCGCTGTCCCTTTAAGACCCCTTGCGCCTCCATCTGTGCGGAGATGTGAGTAAAATAGGAACATACTCGGGAGGGTGGGAGGGTGGGGGGGGGTCACTCAGAGGCTAATTGCTGGTGGAACATTCCTGGATGGTGGCAGCTGTTTCTAAATCCCCAGCTGCCGCCTTTTGAGCAGCTGCGCGAATCATCAAGGTGAAGAAAAACACTTAGTGGCAGCCGACTGCTTCTCCCTCACCCCTTAACTTTCAAATCCTCGATTTATTTTTGTTGCTGCTGTGGGCAGGAGATGAAGCCGAGACTTGAATCGAGGGCTGGAAGCTGCATTTTAATTTCCAAACCACTTTGCCTCAGAATAAACAAAATGGTTCCTGAATCCTTGGGCCACTTGGAGGAAACCACTGGGGAGGTTTAGCACACTGGGCTAAATCGCTGGCTTTGAAAGCAGACCAAGGCTGGCCAGCAGCACGGTTCAATTCCCGTACCAGCCTCCCCGAACAGGCGCCGGAATGTGGCGACGAGGGGCTTTTCACAGTAACTTCATTGAAGCCTACTTGTGACAAGCGATTTTCATTTTCATTCGCAGCAATTGTGATGGGCAGTGGGTAGCACTCTGGTCTCCGCGTCAGAATCTGTCGCGCCTTGTCCACAGGTGTACCTATGTTGGATTGCGAGGTTCAGCATTCTGTTGCATTGCCTGGTTGCATCAGGCTGGAGTTTCCGCAGCACCTTCAAGTTTGCAAGCTATCCCGGGGAGGTGCGTTCCATGACAAAAGTGGACGCTGAGAGACTTGAGGAGCTTTTAGGACAGGTGGTCAAAGGGGGTACTTTTTTTAGGAGGAGAGGTGGAACGGTTTTAGGGAAGGGGGCTACTGAGCTTAGGGTCAAGGCAGCTGAAGGCACACAGCCGCCAACAATGGATTAAAATCAGGGAGGCCAGAATTGGAGGAGTGCAGGGTTCTGGGGCTGCAGTAAGTTACAGAGACGTGGAGATGTCGGCGTTGGACTGGGGTGGGCACCAACACCAGGTTAAAGTCACCAGCTTTCGGCGCGCTACTCCTTCCCCAGGCGAAGGAGCTGTGAGTTACAGAGATTGAGGAGGGAAGAGGTCATGGAGGAATTTGAACAGAAGGATGAGGATTTTCAATGAAACGGTATCTGCTCAATTATTACATTTTTTTTGCCTCTAAAACAAACCGTATAGCTTCCCATTTTGTTATCGCTTTCCTTCCCAGTTACAGTTAATTGAGGTTTTGTCATGCAAAACTATCAGTTCAAAGTCTATCTTTAATTATCATTCAACAGTGATTTGAGACTTTTAATTAAAGAGATAGCGTTCCATGCGAATGTTCAGTCCTTGCAGTTACATATCCGCATTACAATGGCTGAAGTAACTCAATTTCACCACATCTCTGTTACTAACTCCATAAATTTGATGACATGAATAAAACACCCCAACTTTCCAGTTCCAGGTCCTGCGGCTTGTCAGAGTAAAAGTGTTGTTGCTTATCCTCCTTCAAGCTGCAAGAGCCCCCTTCTAACCAACAGAGACTTTCAGCCCCCAGGCACCCGAGCACAAAATCAAAGCCGATACTTCTCCTGAAGGAATACTGCACTGTTGGGGGTGCAGACTCTTTGGGGAGACATTCAACCGAGGCCCCATTGTTCCCTGGGTGAGCATTACGCATCCCAGGGCGTTGTCTCAAAGAACAGGGGAGTTTTCTCCTGGTGTCCTGGCCAATATTTATCCTTCAACCAACGTAAAAGAAACAGATTACCTGGTCATTATCACGTTGCTGTTTTGGAGAGATAGCCGTGGCTTTATTGAGCAAAGATGTTGTGCCTCCTGTAGCTGGAACCAGAATGGCTGCAGCAGGGCGAGCACACACATTTATACTCCGCCTACTGGGTGGAGCCAGCAGGCAGGGATTTACCCATGTACCTCTACTATACGGGCCATACCGTAATACATGTAATACTACTAGTGGTGACTACCACATTCACCCCCTGTTAAAAAAAAAGTCCGGCGGGGGTGCTGGAACACATTACAAGTTCAGTCTGTCGGGGGCCTTGACCATCCTCTGCGATCGCCTCAGTCCTGGTGCTGATGTGGGCGCCGACTCGGTCACCTGTGACTCCGGGAGCACGTATTCCTCGTCTTCGTCACCCCTGAGTGGAACCAGTGGGAGGACGGATCCCAGTGGGGCGGGGGCTGCGGTGAGGTTCGCTGGAGGGAGGGTGAGTGGCACACGGGTGAATGAGGCAACCCGGGGGGGGGGGGGGTGGGGGGACGGTGTCAGGTCGTGGGTCGTGGGTGGGGGACCAGTGGGTGCCAGGTCCCAGAGGGAGACTGTGTCCTGGCGCCCGTCGGGGTGTGCCTCATAGGCGTACTGCGGGTTTGCATGTAGGAGGTGGACTTTTTCGACCAAGGGGTCCAACTTATGGGTCTGCACATGCTTCCGGAGGAGGACGGGTCCAGGAACTGTCAGCCATGTTGGGAGCCCCGGAGGTGGACTTCCTGGGGCAGGCAAACACATGTTCGTGAGGGGGGTCTCGTTAATCGCGGTGCAGAGGAGCGATCGGATGGAGTGGAGCGCGTCGGGGAGGACCTTCTCCCAGACCGGGAGATTTTTAGACTGCAGGGCCAGCAGGATGGCCTTCCAGACCGTCCCGTTCTCCCTCTCCACCTGCCCGTTTCCCCGGGGGTTGTAGCTGCTCGAGGCAATGCCCTTGCTGAGCAGGAACTAACGCAGCTCATCGCTCATAAAGGAGGATCCCTGATTGCTGTGGATGTAGGTGGGGAAACCGAACAGAGTGAAGATGCTGTGGAGGGCTTTAATTAACGTGGCACAAGTCATATTGGGGCATGGGATGGCAAAAGGGAACCGTTCAATCACGTTCAGAAAGTACGTGTTGCGGTCGTGGAGGGGAGGGGCCCTTTGAAGTCCATGCTGAGGCGCTCAAAGGGGCGGGAGGCTTCACCAGGTGCACTCTATCTGGTCGGTAGAAGTGCTGTTTGCACACTGTGCAGACCTGGCAGTCTCTAGTGACGGTCCTGACCTCCTCAATGGAGTAGGGCAGGTTGCGGGCCTTGATGAAATGGAAGAACCGGGGCAGCCCCGGGTGGCAGAGGTCATAGTGGAGAGCCCGGAGTCGGTCCACTTGTGCGTTGGCACATGTACCGTGGGATAGGGCATCAGAGGGCTCGTTGAGCTTCCCCGGGCGATACAAAATCTTGTAATTATAGGTGGAGAGCTCGATCATCCACCTCAAGATCTTGTCATTTTAGATCTTGTATAATTAAACATGAAGCCAACCGACTGTTGGTCAGTGAGGAGAGTGAATCACCTGCCGGTTAGGTAATGCCTCCAATGTCTCACAGCTTCCACAATGGCTTGGGCCTCCTTTTCGACAGAGGAGTGCCGAATTTCGGAGGCATGGAGGGTGCGGGAAAAGAAGGCCACGGGCCTGCCTGCCTGGTTGAGGGTGGCGGCCAGAGCTACATCCGATGCATCGCTCTCCACCTGGAAGGGGAGGGACTCGTCGACCGCGTGCATCGTGGCCTTGGCGATGTCTGCCTTGATGCGGTTGAAGGCCTGGCGGGCCTCAGCCGCCAGGGGGAAAACTGTGGACTGAATGAGTGGGCAGGCCTTGTCCGCATAATTAGGGACCCACTGAGCGTAATAGGAGAAAACCCCCAGGCATCGTTTCAGGGCCTTGGGGAGTGGGGGAGAGGGAGTTCCATGAGGGGGAGCATGCGGTCGGGGTCGGGCCCTAGGACTCGATTTTCCACGACATAGCCAAGGATGGCTAAGCGGTTGGTGCGGAACTCGCATTTCTCCTTATTGTATGTGAGATTAAGGAGTTTGACGGTCTGGAGGAATTTTTGGAGGTTCGCGTCGTGGTCCTACTGATTGTGGCCGCAGATGGTGACGTTATCTGGGTACGGGAAGGTGGCCCGCAGTCCGTACCGGTCAACCATTCGGTCCATCTCTCGCTGGAAGACCGAGACCCTATTAGTGACGCCGAAAGGAACCCTAAGGAAGTGATAGAGGCGGCCTTCTGCTTCGAACGCAGTGTATTGGCGGTCCTCCGGGCGGATGGGGAGCTGGTGGTAGGCGGACTTCAAGTCCACTGTGGAAAAGACTCGATACTGCGCAATCTGATGTCAGATATGCGTGGGAGGGGGTACGCGTCGAGCTGCGTGTACCGATTGATGGTCTGACTGTAGTCGATGACCATCCTGTGCTTCTCCCCAGTCGTCACTACCACCGCTTGAGCTCTCCAGGGGCTGTTACTGGCCTCAATGACCCCTTCCCGCAGAAGCCGTTGGACCTCCGACCTGATGAAGGTCCTGTCCTGGGCACTGAACCGTCTGCTCCTGGTGGCAACGGGTTTGCAATCCGGGTTGAGGTTCGCAAACAGGGAGGGTGGGTCGACTTTAAGGGTCGTGAGGCCGCAGACGGTGAGGGGGGGGTAGGGGTCCACCGAATTTTAAAGTTAGGCTTTGGAGATGGCACTGAAAATCCAGGCCGAGTAACAGGACAGCGCAGAGGTGGGGGAGGACGTAGAGCCGGAAGTTGCTGAACTCTACGCCTTGGATGGTGAGGGGCGCGATGCAGTATCCCCGGATTTCCACAGAATGGGATCCGGAGGCCAGGGAGATTTTCTGGGTGACGGGATGTACCGGGAGGGAGCAGCGCCTTACCGTAGTGGTGTGGATGAAGCTCTCTGTGCTCCCGGAGTCAAAAAGGCAGGTCTTCTCTTGCCCATCGATCTTTACCGTCGTTGTCGCGAAGTTGCGGGGCCGGGGCTGATCCAGGGTGATAGAGGTGAGCTGCGACAGATGCTGGGAAGTCCCGGGCTGGTCAGCGGTGGCGGAGGTAGCGGCGCGTGAGGAACGGCCAAAGGAGCAGGGGTCCTGAGACGCCGTCCAAAATGGCGGCGAAGATGGCGGCACCCACGGGCCGTACGTGGCTGGCGATGAGGAAGATAGTGGCGCCCCTGGGTCGTGCATGGGGGGGGTACAGGAACGCCGGGCCTGGAAACAGGGGCGACCGACCGGGCCTGGCAAACAGAAGCGAAGTGCCCTTTCTTCCCACCCCCGTTGCAGGTCGCGTGCCGCGCCGGGCAGCGCTGCCTGGGGTGCTTGTTTTGCCCGCAAAAATAACACTTGGGCTCCCCAGAGTTGGCTGGCTGCCGCGCGGCGCAGGCTTGCGGTGAGCTGGAGTTAGCTGCTGGTGGGGCCCACAATGCCCACAAGGGTGCCGCGCGGTCGGGGGCGTAGGATTGAACGTTACAGGAGGCCACTTCTAACGAGTTAGCGAGCTGCCTAGTTCCCGCAAGATCAAGCGTACCCCCTTCCAGTAGCTCCTGGCGGACGTACGCAGACCTCATGCCCGTGACGTACACGTCTTTAATTAAACGTTCTGTGTGCTGGACTGCCAAAACTGCCTGGCAGTCACAGTTCCGACCTCGGACGTGCAGGGTATGCCAGAGATCATTCAGAGACTCCCCGGGGAGTTGCTGTCTCGTGGCCAGGGGGTGCCTGGTGTATACTTGATTTACTAGTTGAACATAATGTCCCTTCAGGAGCTCCATCGCTTCGGAGTAGGTGGGCGCATCCCGGATGAGGGGAAAAATGTCTGGGCTCACCCGTGAATAGAGGACTTGGAGCTACTGCGAGTCCGAGGGTTCCTAAGCGGATGTTCGGTGGTAGCTTTCGAAGCAGGCTAGCCAGTGGTCAAAGGTGGACGTAACGTTGGCTGCTTGAGGGCTCAGCTGCAGGCGATCAGGCTTGATGCGGAGATCCATCGTTTTAAAAATTCTTTGCTCAATAAATTGATGCACTATCAATTACCACAAAGACGAGAGTAGTGGAATAATCGAGGCTTTATTGAGCAAAGATGTTGTGCCTCCTGTAGCTGGAACCAGAATGGCTGCAGCAGGGCGAGCACACACATTTATACACCGCCTACTGGGCGGAGCCAGCAGGCAGGGATTTACCCATGTACCTCTACTATACGGGCAGTGCCGTAATACATGTAATACTACTTAGTGGTGACTACCACACCACCATTCATATGTTACACACTGCCTGGGCCCACACACACCCATACACTGTGTACATGTGTACGTGTGTGTGTCAGTGTGCGTGAGTGTGCGTGCCTGTGTGCGTGCATGTGTGTGTGCATGTGTGTGTGCATGTGTCTGTGTGCGCGCGCAAGTAACCAGAGGAGTAAACGGTGTTCTTTGGCTGGTCTCAATGCCGTGATCCCACATTGAGGGCCGTTTGTTCAGTTATCTTCCTGGGTGTAGTTTCATGGAGCGCATTTCAACGTTTTAATCCCAAAAGATCTCTTGCTTGCAGTAGATTTTTTTTTCTGGGGTGGTTACTTTGCAAATCGGGCACAACACTTTCGAGAGAGCGAGAAAGAAGCGAGGAGCCTTTTGCAGCCTATCTACAGCACTGAATCCTGAGTGCGGATCTTTTACCTGTTTGGTAACAGTCTTTTAAACTGCCCTACTGGCTGTATGTTCACGGGGAATTCTATCACTCCATATCTGCTGCGGCCATTGTTTTTAGGGCAGGGCATTGCACTTTGACCTCTCAACTCAGGAACTTTGGCGAAGCTTCAGAACCCTGTAAAGCCAGCAGGAAATGCGGCCTTTCGCACTCCCCACTGCGGCCGAATTCTCCGGCCGTTCGGTGGCGGCGGGATTGTCCGGTCCCGCCGGCATCGCACCCCCACCCGCTGGTTTCTCACCGAGCAGCACACCGCCTCCCCCTGCCAAGAAACACGCAGCTGGGAGGCCAGATAATCCAGCCCTGTAGCTATTTTTTTTTTTTAAAAGCACATCCTCATCACACAGAACTGCTGTCGGATTGTGACTCGATGAGGATATCGCAGTTTGCGGATCTGAATGAGTTGCGGGACAGGATTGAGTTGTCGAGGGGGAGTGACTCTAGATATCTGCAGGTGTGGGACATCAAAACCCAGAACTGCCCTGGTGAAACTGAGACATCCGTCATGCCGCGGGGTCGGTCATTATGGAAAGGGCAGGAGAGGAATTTTCTTCACTCAGGGAGTTGCGAATCTTTGGAAATCCCTCCCCCAGAGAGCTGTCGATGTTCAGCCGTTTGAGAATATTCAAGACCTTCTTGGGGCATTGAAGGAATTATGGAGCTCCAGGGAAAGCAAGGGATAATGAGGCAAATTGTGGGTGAGAGAGGGTTGGCGGTGGGGTTGTGGGGGGGGGGGGGGTACGGGGTATGCTTCCTTCCGCTTGTAAACGAGCGTTTAAGCAGCTCCCCTACACGCGTGTTTGGATTTTGACGTTCTTTCGCAGGGTTGCCTGAGTAATTAATGAGCTGGTAACACTTTGGAGACAGCCCGCCTTGCAGGGCTGACACAGAGTGTTTCCGGGGGGGGGGGGGGGGGGGGTCTGTTGTGAGTGAAGGCTTGCGGCCTGCTCCAGGTGTGTGTTCTGTGTAAGGCAATGAGCCAGAGCGTGACTCGCAATGCCACCAGGAATAATCCTGACTGTGTAAAAGCCACAAGCATGCTGTTGTGTTAATTGAAAGAGCTCTAATTTGCACTGGGGACGTCCCTGATTGACTTAATTTTGTGGAACAGTCTTCGTGATTATGCAAATGATTCACTGTCAGGAAGGAGTTCTGTAACTTGCAGTGTGAACTGTTTCATTATTTTAGTGGCCTGAAATGAAGATCGTGTTGGTGTGTGGTTCAACGAGGCAGCTTCCTGTCGTTGACCTCAGTTTCTCAGTTGTGTGAGTTCCTGATTGTTCCTTGTTGCAATGGTTTACTCCCCAGCATCGCCCAGACACCAAATCTTGGACGGTGATGGAAATGTCACAGGGTCACCAATGACAACCCTCTGCTCTCCCCCCCCCCCCCCTCTTCAGTATCTTTGCCCAAAGAATCAATCTTCAGGCAGTAGGACCATGGGGCAGGGAAGGAGCTCTTGGATGGGGGACAGGACAGTATGTGATAGTCACCACTGTTGTATTATATTGTATATATGGGTATTACGGAAGGCCCCTGTACTACAGGTACGGGGGTAGATCCCTGCCTGCTGGCTCCGCCCAGTAGGCAGAGTATAAATGTGTGTGCTCGCCGAACAGCAGCCATTTCGTAAGCTGCTGTAGGAGGCCACACATCTCTGTGTAATAAATCCTCGATTACTCTCTACTCTCGTCTCGTCGTAATTGATAGTGCATCACAGTAATAGCTGTCCTGACCTCACTCACAACCCTCCACCCTCAGGGTAAGTCAAAGTCAAAACCCTGAGGATGCCGGAAATCTGAAATAAAAGCAGAAGATGCTGGAAGTGCTCAGTAAGTCAGGCGGTATCTGTGGAGGAGGGAAAAACGGAATTAATGGATAGAATTTAATCTCCGCCCCCCCCAGTGGTGAGTTTGGTAGTGGGATTGCATTTAATCAGGGGGAAGGGTGGCAGGTGGGAACCCAGCCTCCTTCCCACCTTCCCCTTGATTAAATCCTCGGCAGCAAGGCCCGTGGACAGCCTTCCATCGCTGCTGATTAATACCCTGAAGAGGGCAATAACTGACTGCTGAAGGCCCTCATCTCTCTGCTGCTGCTATCAACCCAGCGGTGGGCCGCGGGGTGCGCCATGGGGGAATCACAACAAGCAAACCATATTGTTTCCATGGGTATTACGGTAAGGCCCCTGTACTACAGGTACGGGGGTAGATCCGTGCCTGCTGGCTCCGCCCAGGAGGCGGAGTATAAATGTGTGTGCCCTCCGAACAGCAGCAATTTCGTCAGCTGCTGTAGGAGGCCACACATCTCTGTGTAATAAAGTCTCGATTACATTCTACTCTCGTCTTGTCGTAATTGATAGTGCATCAATACCCAAAGAGGTCCATCATTCAAAGGCACTCAGGACTTGATCGAGGGACATGGCATCACTCAGAGTGACTGCCCTACACTTACTGCCGGCCGCCCTCCCCGCCCAGGCCACCCACCCTGCAACCCCCCACTCGCCCACTGCGATGCAGTGACGATCCTCGGTCTCAGGTAGGTGTAGCATTGGCGGTTGCAATGCCTCCCACTGGTGGTGCTGGCTTTGATTAGCCAGCAGCTCTCGGTGGGCAGGGGGGGGGGGAGTCTGCCTCCTGAGTGGCCCTGAACACAATGAGCCATCCGTAAAGGGGGTGACACGGACCCCTCACTACCTCTCCAGCCAGCAGACCATTGTCTCCAGTAAACCCAGCTCAACATTTCACAGCAGATGGCCCCAAAAATCAGTTTTACACCGGCATGAATTTCCCACGGGATTTTCCGCTGGTGCCCTCCACGGCGAATTGGGAAACCCGCTGGCCACTGTGAATCTCATTTGCATCCTGCTAATGGGATGCAGATGAAGGCCCGATCACCCACGCCCCAACCTCCACGGCACCAACGGGAAAACATGCCGGTGCAAAACTCCTCTGGAACGACATGGTATCGGGTTTCAGCAAAACAATGCTGCTCTGGTGTTCAGGGTGGAGGCCACTTGCAACCCTGGACCCTGGGACACCACAGCAGTGGGTGGGGGGGGGGGGGGGGGGCTGCGAGGGGAGAAAGGCTATTTGATGACCGTCAAGTATCATCCAATTGGGTAATGAGGTTTTTTTTGCTTTCCGGTTGGTGTGCGTCACAAAGATGGATGTGTTGGCCGACTATTGGCCAACACAATTGAATGGAATGCCCTCCCTCCCGCTTAGCTGCAAAGACATTGTGCTGCTGTTGCTGCTGCTTTCCACGTTGCAGAGCCCCCAATATTGGCTTTGAGAGCCCGGCTGCCTTCCTTAATTGGGTGACCGATTCGCCTTCTGGCCGTAGAAAACCACAAGTGAGTGACTGCTCCCCGCGCAGTGCAGGCTCCTATTCAATTGAGCGATGTGGCGGAGCCCCGGGGAGCTCGGGTCCTGCCCTCGCTTTGAACATCGTGGCCTTTCCTCAGGACGGGCTCCGATGAGAGCCCGTCGGCCCGAGAGACCTAAATCTCCTTGGCTCTCTCTGCAGCTGCTGCTGGCCAAGGCACGTCCAACCAGTTACACACAATTGTGATAGGAACATAGGAACAGGAGTAGGCCATTCAGCCCGTCGAGCCTGTTCCGCCATTCAATGGCGGACCAGCAACTTCCATGTCTTTTCCACCCACTAACTTCAATACCTTGCATGTCACAAAAATGCGCACTACCCCGCTTGCCCACATTGTACGAGATCTCAGTTGGGAGAGGTGAGAAACCAGGGGCGGGATTCTCCGCAATCGGTGCGATGTCCGCCGACCGGCGCCAAAAACTGCGCGAATCAATCCGGCGTCGCGCCGCCCCAAAGCTGCGGAATTCTCCACATCTTGAGGGGCCGAGCCCTCACCTTGAGGGGCCAGGCCCGCGCCGGACTGATTTCCGCCCCGCCAGCTGGCGCGGAAATGACTTTGCCGTGCGACGCATGCGCGGGAGCATCAGCGGCCGCTCACGGCATCCCCGCGCATGCGCAGGGGAGGGGGTCTCTTCCGCCTCCGTCATAGTGAAGATCATGGCGAAGGTGGAAGGAAAAGAGTGCCCCTACGGCACAGGCCCACCCGCGGATCGGTGGGCCCTGATGGCGGGCCAGGCCCCCCCGGGGCCAGATCGCCCTGCGCCCCTGCCCCAGGACCCCCGGAGCCCGCCCGCGCCGCCTTGTCCCGCCGTTCGAAAGGTGGTTCAATCCACGCCGG
Source organism: Scyliorhinus torazame (assembly GCF_047496885.1). Taxonomy (NCBI): domain Eukaryota; kingdom Metazoa; phylum Chordata; class Chondrichthyes; order Carcharhiniformes; family Scyliorhinidae; genus Scyliorhinus; species Scyliorhinus torazame. Next base: position 384,894,487 of record NC_092708.1, read on the forward strand.
CTGGCGTGGGTTGACAGCGGCGGGATGTCGGCCCATCGCGGACCGGAGAATCGCCGGGGGTGGGCCCGCCGACCGGCGCGATGTCCGCCGACCGGTGCGGCGCGATTCCTGCCCCCGCCGAATCTCCGGAGGCGGAGAATTCGGGACTCTGCGGGGGCGGGATTCACGCCGGCCCCCGGCAATTCTCCGACCCGGTGGGGGGTCGGAGAATCGCGCCCCAGATCTAAAAAATCCACGCCAATTTAGGGGGAACGAAATCTAGGATATTCCACTGAGGCCATCAAAGCCAGGTCAAGAGATCACGCTGGCCCTGATACACCTACGGAGCACCTACATTTCAGAGGTGACCTGCAGCCCAGGCAAAAGCAAGTCCAGCTTTTCCAATGAGGGCAGTTAGGGATGACCTTGACCAGCGATGCTCCCATGCCATGAAAGGCGAAAGAAAGGGGCCAAACTCCCAGACCAAATGAACCAGTTTGCTCATTGCCCATATTTGGCGTGTCCTGAGGGTCAAGTCAGGAGACCGCCTGCTCCTCCGAGACACTGATTCCCTATTTTAAAAAAAAGAGCCGCAGCTTAGTGTCCTGGGCTGCAGAGGTTACTGTCGTTCGACACAATTAAATCGCGAAGAAGTGCAAGTGCGGGCAGTGATGTAGCCGGGAGAGAAAGGGCAAGTTGAAAAGCCCAGAGACACATGCATCATTTATAACGTTGACAATGCCTCTGCCCTGACATAATTGACTGCCTGATACTGCTGGAATTTTAATTAGCTGCAATCATTTCTCTTCTATCAGTTCATTTTTACAAGTGTTGAGAAAGAAAGTCCTTTTTGTGTCAGAGTGATGGAGAATCTAGGTGTCACTTTGCTCTTCCCTGTCTGACAGTTTAATTTAGAAGCAGAGGATTCTGTAACCTCCGACTGCAAGTTTTGCCGGAGCACAGGACGGGAGCAGGGGGAATGGGATTGATTGTTCTTCAGCATGGCCTGGTAGGCCTGAGCAGCTTCCTCCTGTGGCCAGAATGGCTCCGCCCAGCAACCTGGGCCAAGAGTTATTCGATAATCTGATGGCAAGCTCAATTTTCTCACGTTTTTGCAGGTTTATATGGCAATGGACTGACCAGTCTCTCAGCGGCTTTAACTTCCACAGGAGGGGAGGCAGAGGGAGGCCATTTGTATCCATCGCGCTTGTGGCTGGCTCTGGGAAAGAGCTGGAATGCCGGGGAACTGGCAAATCTGGGAGCAATCATCGGGGCATTAAAAGCCATTGTGTTTCTTTCATTCCATGACTTGTCTATTGTAAACATTTGGAGATAGGATTAGCTGGCTTCTAATAGCTAAGCAATGACTATTTCAGGAACCTGGCCCCCGTGTGGGCATAAGCTGAGGGCTGGGTTTAGATCAGTTCGGATCTTGCCAGCGCTCCAAATCTAGGCAGATGCTGACAGTGCTGACAGTGTGCTCGAAGCACTAGACTCCTACTTTATTGCCCATAAGAACAGGCGAAACAAGAGCTGGAATCGACCATTCGGCCCATCAGGGCTGCCCTTCAATAAGATTATGGCTGATCCGACTGTGGCCTTAACTCCACTTTCCTGCTTCCCTGTAACCCTTGACTCCCATTCAGTGTAATCATGGCTGATCACCCATTTCAATGCATTTCCCCACACTATCCCCGTACCCTTTACATCACTGGTGTCATGATATGCAGATAAACATCATGGTGCAAACACACATGCACACTGATGGACAGATCAACGGACCAATCAATACACACACAACATCACAGCCAATCACAAGCAAGAGCAGACACACTATAAAACGGGGAACACGACACTTCCCGCTCATTCCAGCAGGAGACAGCTCAGGGCACAGAGCTCACAGCAAGCCACTCAGACATTCACCATGTGCTGAGTGCCTCTCCAAGATAGTGTTAGGGCTGGGTCCACAGGTTAAAGGGTAATGAACGAACCACAGTAACCAGTTTACAAATGTTAATATTGTTAGTAATAAAACTGAGTTGTACCTTCCGCAACCGTGTTGGTTCGTTTGTGTCGCAGAGCACCCAACACGACAACTGGGAGTTAGAAATCTGTCAATCTCTGCTTTAAATGTACTCAATGGCCGGGATTTTCCAGTCCTGCCGAAGGTGGCCTCTCGCAATGGGTTCCATGCAAAACACTGTGGCCGGGACTCTCGGCCACAGGTTTCTCCGCGACGCTCCATTCGCTGGTGAATTAGAATTAGAATCCCCTACAGTGCAGAAGGAGGCCTTTCGGCCCATCAAGTCTGCACGACCCTCTGGAAGAGCAGCCTGCAGCCAGGGTCAAGGCGCCGCCCTATCCCAGTTACCCACCTAACCTGCACATCTTTGGACTGTGGGAGGAAACCGGAGCGCCCGGAGGAAACCCACGCACACACGGGGAGGACGTGCAGACTCCGCACAGACAGTGACCCAAGCTGGGAATCGAACCTGGGACCCTGGAGCTGTGAAGCAATTGTGCTATCCACAAGGCTACCGTGCTGCCTCTTCCTCATCCTCTTTAGTTGGTTAAAGAATGGGCGGGGGGGGGTGGAATTAGGATTTTTTGTTTTGTTTCAACACAGTGAAGCTGCTGTGATCTGGAATGCGCTGCCTGAAAGGATTGCGGAATCAGATTCAACAGCAATTTCCAAAAGGGATTTGAACACGCACTTGAAAAGGAAAACTGTGCATGGCTACGAGGAGGAGACGGTGGAGGGGCATGAATTGTACGGTTCTTTCAAAGGGCTGGCAAGGGACAGCAGGCCGAATGATCTCCTTCTGTGCCGTATTTCTCTACGATTCATCCATTGCTCGTGCTTTGGAGCCGATTTTCCTCCTCGCTTGCTGATGACTGCCAGTTTTATTTGGGAATCCAATTATAGATACAGGAAAGCCACCACTTTGAAGTGAGCTTACAGTAGGATTTTCCATTACACAGGGAGAGATAATGCCGAGATGCAGTTAATGTTCTGGTGATGTAACTAATAAACGGATTACATTGCTATGAATTTTCTGATGGAAGATTAGTGGCTTTCAGCTTATTAAACGCAAAATTAAATTCTTATTTCTTTCCCCAGAGGATGGGCGCAGATTGAACCGTAAGGGATGTCCTACATTAATGTCGCAAGAATGAATGTCCACTTATCCAAAATGCTATCCAGATATTTGAATTCCATTTGATCGTGCTGGCGTCAGTACAATCAACATCCTGGGGGTTACCATTGATCAGAAACTGAACTGGACTAGCCATGTTAATACTGTGGCTACCCGGGTAGGTCAAAGGCTAGGAATCCTACAGCGAGTAACTCACCTTCTTACCCCCCGAAAACCTGTCCACTATCTACAAGGCACAAGTCAGGAGTGTAATGGAATACTCTCCAGTTACCTGCATGGCTCGACGCCATCCAGGACAAAGCAGCCCCGTTTGATTGCTCCCCCTTCCACAAACTTTCAAACCCTCCATCACCGATGCCCGGTGGCAGCCATGTGTACCGTCTACATGATGCGCTGCACGAACCCGCCAAGATTCCTTAGACAACTCTTTCCAAGTCCATGACCACTACTGTCTAAAAGGACAAGAGCCGCAGATACCTGGGAACCCCACCACCTGGAGGTTCCCCTCCAAGTCACTCACCACCCTGACTTGGAAATATATCGCCGTTCCTTCACTGTCACTGGGGCAACATCCTGGAACTCCCTCCCTAACAGCAGATGGGTATACCTACACCTCAAGGATTGCAGCGATTCAGGAAGGGTAACTCACCACCACCCACTGACGGGCAACTAGGGATGGGCAATAAATGCTGGCCTAACCAGCGACGCCCACATCCCGTAAATGAATAAAAATGATTGTTTTTTAAAAAAGCTGTGTCTCAGCTTCTCGCACCCTCAACCCGGTTCTGGGTTCAAGTCCCAGGTCGGCGACTTGAGCACCAGAATCCAGGCTGACGCTGCAGTGTGATACTGAGGGGGTTCTGCACGGTCAGGGGTGCGGCGCACCAACCCGAGACCCAGCCCGACCTCTCGGCTGAATGTAAAAGGTGCACTGGCCATATTTCGAAGAAGGTCGGGGGGAGTTATCCCCAGTGCCCTGGTCAACATTCATCCCTCAATCAACACGGCTCTTTGTGGGAGCTTGCTGTGCACAAATTGGCCACCTCATCTCCGACAAGGCAAAAGGGATTAATTTGCCGCAATGTTGTTTTCTTATTCGTTCAGGAGATGTGAGCATCACTGCTGGGCCAGCATTTATTGCCCCTTGAACTGAGGCGATTCCTCAGCCATTTCAGAGGGCATTTAAAGAGTCAACCGCATAGCTGTGGGTCGGGAGTCACATGTAGGCCAGACCGGGTAAGGATGGCAGATTCCCCTCCCTAAAGGACATTGGCTTTTTACAACAGTCAACAATGGTTTCACGGCCATTACTTTTAATTCCCCCCCCCCCCCCCCCGCACCCCCCTCCCAGGAGGCCCGGGGGGGGGGGGGGGGGGAAACAATTGTCGACCCCCCCCCCCCCCCACCCCCCCCCCCCCCCCCCCCCCGGGGGGGCCTGTGGAGAACGAGCTTCCCAGGTAAGGGGGAGAGGCCCACCCAGCTGGGGCTCGTTAAACCAAGCACGAAAGCCGGCCCTAGCAGGGACCGGCGTGTTGGCTGTCCCAACGGGGGCCTGTGATTGCGCACAGCCACAGCCACGGGCAGCTTATTGTTAGAAGGAAAATAAACCCTTTCCTTCCTATCGCTGGCTTCCTCGGTCATTGGACGATGTGAAGCAGGTGATGTGCAATCTGAGGATTCCCTCGAGGTGGTAGGGCGGTGGAGGCAGTGATTAAAACCTGTGGGAGGAAAAGGGGAGAATTTCCTAATTTACCCGCGTTAGCTCAGACCACCCAAAGTGCCTCACAGCCGGGGAAGTGTCATCACTTTTGCAGTACTGTGCCGCAAAGTGTCAACACTTAAAAGAGCTGTCAGTTAATGCGATGGTGCTCTATGTATTTAATTATACGGAGGCACCAGTCGTTAGAGATGGAGGAAGAAGAGTGCAGACATTAATCAGATCCGGTACGTATCATTCATTCTAATCTGTGCAATGCAGGAGCTGACTATTAACTTTTATTGACTAGTTCAATGATTAATGCATGGTCATTTATCAGCCAGAGTCTGGTGAATATAATCATGATGGGCTTTCATTGCTTTTCTTTAAAAAGAAAATCATTGGTTTTTTCTTGAGGTCGCTCTTCTGTTGAGGCAGTTGGAGTACGTGCTTGGGTGCAAATCCCCCTCAGTATGTCCATTCCTTATGCACCGCCCAAGGCAATGGACACTGGCGCTACGGAGGTCACTGCGGGTGAATGTAGCACTCCGGAGTCTGCGGGGATTAATCTCTAGTACTCTGATGTATTCAGGGGTAGAACGGCTCTTCATCGACGAAGCAATGACCACTTCTGGGCATCAGCAGAGGGCAGGATCTAGATCTGCTGCGAGGTGACTCTTGGCTGAAGAGTGTGCCAACTCTCCATGTCTGGGCACACTCACAGTGCAGAACTAGCTCTCTCCGGCTGACCCCCTCCAATAACCCGACGCAAAGTAGTCTTTAAATATTACTCTCTTCCAGCTTCCAACGTGCAAAGGTCAATTAACCTCTGCCTGACCTGGACGACGTTCATGGGGTTGACTCTTAACTGCCTCTGTGAGATGACCAAGCAAGCCACTCAGTCCAAGGGCAATTAGGGATGGGAGCCAAATGCTGACCCGTCCAGCGAGGCCCACTTCCCGGGAAAGAATAAAGAAATGAAGCGCCGTGGGGTGACCTGCCAACACCTGCTCTCCGCTAGTTGGTGAGGCGCTGGGAAGCGAGGGTCAGTCACAAAGCCATGCGGGAGTCACTCTCTGGGAGGAAGGAAACATACAGTATAGAAGGAGGCAATTTAGCCCCAATCGGACCCTGACAACACCTTGAGACCGCTATTCTCACTGTAAATTCATGTGTTTATTTCTGTTGACAGCTTAGACCCACGACCTGGACTTGCGAATCAATATCTAAATGTGCGAATGACACCAACTGGGGAAATAGTCAATATTGAGGGGGGGGGTGGTGGTGGTGGCCGGCGGGGGGGGGGGGGGGGGCAGCAACAAATCGCAGGTGGATATTAATAAACTTGCAAAGTGGGCAAATAATTGCTAAATGAAGTTCATCACCAATAGGCGTGAGGTAGCACACTTTGGGAGGAAGAACAGGGAGGTCACTTATTAGTTGGGAGGGGCGAAGCTATATGGGGCAAAGGAACAAAATTAAACTAATGACTGAAAGGTGCGCCACAGGGTAGTAGGGCCATTAAAAAGCAAACCAATCACTCGGCTTTTTTTCTAGCAAGATAAAATTGAAAAGTAGGGAAGTTATGCTATCCCTGCATTGAACTTTGGTTAGATCACATGTAGCGTATTGGGTTACTTCAGGTCTCCATATTAAGCATGTTAACTACATGTGTTTACTAACTACAGGAGCTATGTACGTATGTACAGTCAAGGGTTCAAATTGGGAGCAGCCTCCATGCTTGCTTGTACACACGGCTCTGTCCAACACTAGCCTGATCCCTAGGTGCTGGACATGTGTTCTCTTACGCTGTGGGGCCTTACTGTACTCAGTCCCATGTTAACCCTATATGTGCAGACCCTTATACTACAGGGAGGAAATGGAAAAAAGATTCACAAGGATGATAGTGGAATTGAGAAGGTGTAAGAATCAGGAAATATTGATCATGCTTTGAACTCTTTTTTTTCTGAGGAGAAGTCAAACGGGTGAGCCGATAGAGGTCTTTAAAGTTATGCAAGTGTTTTGGTTAGGGTATATGTGGAGAAAATGTTTTCACTGAGGGAGACACCAAAAACTAGCAGGCATAAAGATAATTAACTTTGACCAGGGAGGTGAATTGAGTTAAATCAATTCTACAGGACTAAGCTAGGTTTTCATCCCAAATGGTCTGGGCCTGTGTTTATGCTTCACACAAGCATTCTCCCCCACCTCTCTTAGATGGTCACTAATTAATCCATGGAATCATAGAATTAGAGGGTCCCTACAGTGCAGAAGGAGGCCATTCAGCCCATCGAGTCTGCACCGATCCTCTGAAAGAGCCCTCCCTAGGCCCAATCCCTCACCCTATCCCCGTAACCCCACCTAGGGGCAATTTAGCACGGCCAATCCACCTAACCCGCACCTCTTTGGACTGTGGGAGGAAGCCGGAGCACTCGGAGGAAACCCAAGCAGACACGGGGAGAACCTGCAAACTCCACACCCAAGGTCAGAATGGAACCCGGGTCCGTGGCGCTGTGAGGCAGCAGTGCTAACCGCTGTGCCACCCCAATCGGGAATTCAAGAGAAACTACCCAGAGAGTGGTGAGAAAGTGGGAAGGAAATGGGGAGCGTGGACACATTCAGGGGAGAAACACATCATGGAGAAAGGAATAAGAGGACATGTTGATGGGATGAGATGTAGTCGAATCGGAGGAGGTTTGTGTGACCTGTTTCCGCCCTGTAAGCTCGATCTACGGCAATTCAATGTCACCAACCTGTCAGGCATTGCAGTGCAGATCTTGATAGCTTGCTGCGTTTCTCCTTATCTTCATTCAGTCTTTTTGTACCAGTTATCTTCACTCTGTACCTTTCGGTTGCTGACTTCGTTGGCAATGGTAACCATCAAGATGATCAGAAATAGGAGCTGGTTTAAGGACCAGGCCAGCAAACGGCCAGTGTGATACCTTTGCAGGAGTGACTGTGGACAAAAGAAAAGTGCCTGACCAAACCAAACACATGTGGAACCCTCGATACGCCGAATGCGATGTAGCTGTCAATAATCCGGAACAATCGCAGCTCCGAAGCTAAACATGAAGGATTTGGGGGATTTACTTGCCAGCAGAACGCCGCTAAGTGTCGCAATGCCTCATCACCCCGAGATTTTGTTTATCCTGACGCTGTTCAATATGGGGGTCTGCCACCTCCCAACTTCCACCCACCATACCCACCCCCCAGCACTCCCAGCCGCTCGCAAGAAAACATTCAGGCAAACCCTGAATGACAGGAGAGGTAACGTGACATTTCAGTGTATTTATTTTAGTTTATCTTTATACATTTTGTGATGACATCCTTAAAGGTACAAAGCACAGGGCGAACAGGGCAAACCCACAATCCACCTCATTGCTTGCTCCAAAAGACAATGGAAATTCAAATTGAAGCCAATTCATGGTCTCCACAAGAGAGACGTACAAGGTCCAAGCTGACAGGAAAAGGCATCGCACCTCATCTTGGGCTTGACCTGACGCTTGATCTTAGCCAAGAGGCCGAGAAGCGATGCCAATGTATTTTTATGTCAAGTGCTCCCAGCACAGACACAGGCCATTCGGCCCAACTGGTCCATGCTAGTGTCGATGTTCCACATGTAGCCTTCTTCCTTCATGCAACCCCGTCAATGTATCGTTCGACTCATTTCCCTCCCATGCATTCAGCTGGCTCCCACCCTTGTCACTCCATGCGGTAGTGAGTTGCACATTCTAACATGGTGTTACCCGCCCTCCCCGCCGTGACTGCGCCTCCCTCCAGCTGATATTTACACTCTTGAGATCATTTGCCCGCTGGAGATGTGGGACCCCGATAATTCCCTTGGCAATTCTCTGCGTTTTTACCCCATCTTACACCAACTCAGAGCATCCCTTAGGCAAATGCGTCACCGCTGCTGTAACTTAGAGAATCGCAGTGGCCAATCTGAGAACAGCAAGATCCCATAAACAGCAATGCGATAATGAACAGATCATCTCATTTGGAGGCAAAAGATTCCCAGGCAATTTTCAAAGAAGAGCAAGGGAGCTCTTCCCCAGCATCTTGCTTCAATATTAGCCTCTCAATGGTCTTATGGTCCATGGTCTCAACCAACATTGCTGAAACCAGCTGAGCTGGGATTCATCTCATTGCTGTTTGCGTGATCTTGCTGTGCACACATTTGGTTGACTCATTTCCTGCGTTGCCACGGTATCGCATTGGGTGTAATACATTTTGGGATGTCCTGAGGTCACGAAAGATGCCGTAGAAATGCAAATACGTTCTTTCTCAGAGGCCCAATTTGGCACCGGGCCGAGATCAGCAAATTCAGCGCAGGCCCTGGGGCTGACTGTGGGGCCTACACATGCCTCAGCACAACACTGGGTGAACTATTGAGCTATGGATGTTCTTAATGGTAACAGCAGTCCTCGTAAAATTGGTTGTACCCAGGGTAAGGAGTGCACGAAAATGAATGAAAACAGCATTGTATTGCTGTCAAGACTGGAGCCTGGAGCTATGATGGCATCGCGTACAGAATCAATTGGAGCTCGCATTGTGAATTATTGTATCGCCTGCTGATGGGGCAGTGTTAACAGAAAGGGTGAACAGTAAACTGTGGCCATTTCTTTATCCGCTCCTTCAAGCACACATTAAGCAGCTCACGTATATGACTGCACAATTACTGTACCACAGATAAGGCTATATTTATTCACTCATGTGGGCTTCGCTGGCTAGGCCGGCATTTACTGCCCATCCCTAATTGCCCTTGAGAAGGTGGTGGTGAGCTGCCTTCTTGAACCGCTTGCAGCCCTTGTGAAGGAGGTGCACCCTCTTCAAAAAGTACTTGGATGAGCACTTGTGATGCCACAACATTCAAGGCCAAGTACCAGGAAGTAGGATCAGTGTAGATTTAGAGTAGTTTTTCGTTGTGCATGCTTGATGGCCCGCAGGGGCTCTTCTGCACTGTATGAATCTATGAAGGGAGCTCCAGGATTTTGACCCAGTGACAGTGAAGGAGCGGCCGATATATTTCCGAAGGAGGATGCTGAGTGGGGTGGGAGGGGAACTTCCAGATGGTGGTGTCCCTGTGTGTCTGCTGACCTTGTCCTTCTAGATGGTAGTGGTTGTGAGTTTGGAAGGTGCTGCTGAAGGAGCCTTGGCAAGTTGTTGCAGTGCATCTTGTCGATGATACACGCGGCTGGTCATGTGCGTCGGATGTGGTGGCAGTGGAGGTGGAGGGGATGGGTCAGGTGCCGATTAAATGGCTACTTTGTGCTTGCGCGAGACCAGATGAAATGAAACATTGAACGCCAGGCGTTTTTACCCCATCTTACACCAACTCAGAGCATCCCTTAGGCAAATGTGTCACCGCTGCTGTAACTTAGAGAATCCGGTTAACTATTTTGGACTGAAAGCTAAGACTGTGTACACGTCACTCAGCACGTTGCCACGCCCAACACTCCCGTCGTCACCCAGGTGTCTGTACCATTGACTAAATAATCTAAACTCAGGCATTACTGACAAAAGGATGAGGTTCCTGATCACACTTAGCAGCATCCGAACATACAGTAAGCTAAGAAACAAATGTACTTCAGAGATAAACGCTGACTTATTGTTGCCTGGCAACGGATGTGGCGGTTGGAAGACATTTATCCGATTACAGCAAAGTCAGGGACACAAGTCGGAATGCAAAATCCAGACAGGATTATTGACCCCGGAGTCCACAGCAATTAAAGCCTGATCTCCAGGACACTGCGACCGGGAGAGAAGTCAAGCGGGCATTGAATAAAACGGTGCATTTGTTTCATTTTCTTCAAACGTTTTGTTTTTATTAGTTAGGAAATTAGTGCAGCTCCACTGCCATCCACGGCCTTGCCAGCTGAAGAGTTTGTCCGCCTCCCGATGGGCGTGGGGGGCGGGGGGGGGTCCCTGCCCGGGCCAGTCATGTGACGAAACCTCCAGGAATGCGTACAGCCAGGGTTGGGAGCTCACGGTCAACAGTCCAGAGGATCAGCGGGTTGGGAAAACCTGGCGTTTTCAGCTCGTGGAGGGCCAGGCATTGGAGTTCCTCCTTGGCTCCTCAGGCATCATTTATAATGTCGGGGGAGGGGATTGGGGTGACACCCAGGTGGATTTTATGACCATATCCTACCCCATAATATCAAGGGGAGGGGGGTGGTTAACCTGGTGTGATGAACGGTTACTGTCACACTGTCCCCTTGTCATCATGTAAGGTGGTGTCCTCTTTAAGACCGGGCTTGGAACCCTGGGGAACTCCGCCTCCGGCTCCGCCCATCTGGGAGCCGTATATCAGGGGCCGCCTCATGGGCGGCATAGCAGTTAGCACACGTCTCAGCACCAGTCTAGTTCTTAGTTTATTAAAGCCTTCTTTACCGTTTACACTCTAAGCGTCGTTATTGAGGGTACCACACCTGGATTCTCTGAGAAATTTACCCCCGCCAGTTTTTCAAATCAAAGTTCGTCTGCTGGACTCTCCGTCGGCGGGATCCTCCGCTTTGCCGGCAGCGCACCCACACGCCCGCGGGTGTCCCGACGGCGTTGGGGGGGGGGGCACAATGGGAAACCCCATTGGTCGGCTGCGGGAATGGAGAATCCCACTGCCGGCGGGGGGGGGGGGGGGGGGGGGGGGGTGCGTGCCACGCCGGAAAACAGGGCTGGAGGGGCGGAGAATCCAGACCTAGATATTTCCCAAATGCAGAAACATTTTGGTGCTAATTTGAAACTGGCACCTGGATCGTTACGCCTTCTCTGGAACCTGGAGGAGAAGGTGTGGGGAAATAATGGACAATGGGATGAACTGGATTGCTCTTTGAGAGAGCTGTCACTGACCGATGGGTCGAATGGTCTCCTTCTGGACTGTGCTCTTCTGGGAGTCTATAAGTGGAGGGCAGCTGAGTACCGCAAGGGGGGAAGTGAATCTCTGAGGCGCCCCACGATAACCTGACCTGCATTGTAGGTTTTAAACTAGGATGGGCCAGCGGTATGGAGCAAAGCGTTTGATTTTACCCAGATTATCTGAAATCTCACAGACTGGGTGATGGTTTGACACTTGCTAAAAGAGTGGCTGACCCGTGCACGAGAAGTCTGCGTTGGTGTCATGCACTGTTCCCCCCTCGGGATGACTCAAGGTGCTTCAGAACCCCACTGAAGTCTTTCTGAAGTCTGAGTCTCTGTTGTGATGTAAGAAACACAGCAGCTAATATGTGCACAGCAATCTCCCACATTGGGAGCAATGTGACAATGACCAGATCAGCTGTTCCAGTGGCCTTGGTCGAAGGGTAAATCTTGGCCAGGGGAAAGCTCTCCTGCACTTCTTCGAAATCACAGGCTAGGATATTACACGTCATGGAGCCAGAGGAAGTAGAAACAGGGGAGAATCGTTCGGCCCCTCAAGCCTGCAGTATCATTCAATAAGATCATGTCTGATCTGATTGTGGCCTTATCTCCAACTTCCTGCCTGATCCCACCTCCCCCCACCCACCCATAACCCTTGATCCCTGTTGGTCAGAAGTCTGTTTAGTTCATATTCAATGGTGCAGCCTCCATTGCTGACCGAGGAAGTGAATTTCGAAGAATAACAACCCTCTCAGAGAAGGAACTCCTCCCCATCTCCGTCTTATCGGAGAGACCCCGTATTCTGAAACTGTGCCCCTCGTTCTAGATTCCCCCACAAGGGGCAACATTCCCTCAGCATATATCCTGTCGAGCCCCCCTTAGAATCCTCTCTGTTTCAATAAGATCGCCTCTCACTCTTCTAAACCCCAAGGAGCCAACCCGTTCAACCTTTCATTGTTAAACTCCTTCGTCCCAGCGATCAGCCTAGTCAACCTTCTGTGAACTGTTTCCAAAGCAAGTATACCCCTTCCTAAGGAGACAAAAGTTGTACATTGTACTCTAAGTGCGATTCGCCAATGTCCTGTACAAATTTAGCAAGTCATCCCTACTTTTATACTCCATCTTCATTAACGTAAAGGGCAAAAACGATTTGTCTCCCCAATTACTTTCTGGACCTGTATGTTGACTTTTTGTGGTTCATATACAAGGACACCCATGTCCCTTTCTACTGCAACATTCTTCAGTCTCTCTCCCACATAAATAAAACCCTGTTTTTCTATTCTTTTTGCCAAATGTTGACATCTTCCCCACATTATACCCTATTGCATTGCGAGCCGATCGACAAGGCAGTGTTCAAAGACAACAGAAGTTTATTGAACTAAGAAGAACTATGTACACATCACAGCACAACTACCACACGAGTCTCAATCCTATGACCTCCCGACTAACCCTGGCCAAGCTCCAACAGCCAGGTCCACGCCTAAACACCCGATAGGCTAATGTTCACATCCTCCCTCACCATTGGCTCAGGGCCCATCACGTGGCCCACAAAGTATCTCCCCTTAAAGGGGCCACACCACCACATATTCCATCTGCCAACCTATTGCTCACTCGCTGAACCTATCGATATCCCTTTGCAAACTCTTTGTATCCTCCCCACAACTTGCTTTCCTGCCCACCTTTGTGTCATCAGCAAATCTAGCCACAATACAATCGCCGTCTTCATCCAGGTCATGAAGAGAGGTCAACCTGGATATAGTCCACCTCAGAGGTCAGCTGGGGGCCTTGGTTCAATGTTTTATCCGACATGGGGAGCCTCCGACAGCGCAGCACTCTCAGCTTAGATTTTGTACACAAGTCACTGGAGTGCGGCCTGAACCTACAACGTTTGAACACTGTGTCTAATCAAAAGAGTGTCAGCATTGACAGTTCTGTCTTGGGTGAAAACGGGAGGTAGCGAATCGACAGCCCAATAACACCAAGGAGAAAGAAAGGGGGTGAGGTGTGAAATGGGGACGAGCATGGGGGGTGGGGCGGGGTTGCTGTTCCGCCCGCCCAAAAACGATTGCGTTTGCAATATTGACTGCCAAAGCACATTAAAGCAACACTCCCAGAACCTTCCGAAATGGTATGCGAAAGTAATGATAAATACGTTGGCACTGCAGCCAGGAATGATTAGAGATTAAATCGACATCAATTCTCCATATTAAATCCAATCACTGAGTCCAGACATTAATGCTGCTTCCTGCTCTTATATTGTTCGCTCAGTTAGTGCTAAGTGAATATAATATCCATTACAAAGCAGTCCGTCAAATGGTTTGTTGTTGAAGAATTAGGATATAAATAGATAATACCGCCTTGCTGTGGTTTAATATTAAATTTCTGGCATCTGAATGCCGAGGTTCCGAGAGCAGAATAGAAAGTGGCGTATATCGGCAGCAGAGCAAGGATAATCCACTGACAGCACGAGGGTCCGTGACAATTTTCCCGACTGTTGTTTTTGAATTGTCGTAAGAAACATGTGGGGCTGGATTCTGCGATTTGGGGCTATGTCTCGAGGATCTGTGGCGTTTTACGTGGGACAAATTGGCGCGGCCCCAGCACCGATCCTCCGACCGGTGAGGGGCCAGCGGTCACGCCACGCAAAACGCACGGCCTTCCCGATATGAACATCTGGAGAATTGTCGGGTCCGTGGCCGCGCAGGCGCACGGCGACGACATGCAGCAGTCGCGCCGTACAACATGGCGCCGGCCGTGTGCGGACCCGCCCTGGCAGGTAGTGCCCCCCTGTACACCCCCTCGCCACCCCTGGGCCAGCCCCCACCAGTCTCCCCAGCCCTCGCCGAAGCCCCGCCGGCCAGCAGTGCATCTCCTGCCCGACTGTGGCAGCGCTGGACACAGTCCGCAGCCGCCACTCCGGGTTCCCTACCGCTGAGACCACACATCGACCGCGCGGTAGGGAACTCGGCCCCCGTGGGAGGCCCTCCAGGTGACGTCCTGGGCCGTCCCAGCGGCGTGCGCCGTACTCCTCGATGATGCCATTTTGGAGGGGGCGGAGCATCTGAAAACAGGTGCCGCCCCCGATTCCATCATAAAAAGGGCAGCACAAGTGGCTAGCACTGTGGCTTCACAGCGCCAGGGTCCCAGGTTCGATTCCCCGCTGGGTCACTGTCTGTGTGGAGTCTGCATGTTATTCCCGTGTCTACGTGGGTTTCCTCCGGGTGCTCCGGTTTCCTCCCACAGTCCAAAGACGTGCAGCTTAGGTGGATTGGCCATGATAAATTGCCCTTAGTGACCAAAAGGATTAGGAGAGTGTCATGATATCCACATCAGCATATCATGGTGCAATCACACACACACTGATGGACAGGGAGATGGACCAACCAACACACACACAACATCGCAGCCAATCACCAGTGAGAGCACACGCACTATAAAACAGGGAACACCACAGTTCCTGCTCATTCTACCAGGAGATAGCTCAGAGCACAGAGCTCACAGCGCGCCACTCAGGCATACACCATGTGCTGAGTGCCTCACTAAGATAGTGATAGGGCTGGGTCCACAGGTTAGCTGGTGAAGTAAGTACCCAAGCCAGTAGTTAGTTGTTAGTTGGTTAGACAATAAAACAGAGTTGTACCATCTACAGCCGTGTTGGATCATTTGTGCATCAGAACACCCAGTACAACAGAGAGGTTATTAGGTTACAGGGATAGGTTGGAGTTGAGGGCTTAAGTGGATCGGTGCAAACCCGATGGGCCGAATGGCCTCCTTCTGCACTGTATGTTCTATGTTCCACCGCCCGATCGCCGATTACGATATCGGCACCAGATTATCCCACATGGCTGCGCTGTGGGGGAGGACAGAGAGGTGGAGATGATGAAAACTGAATGCTTGGTCCCATTACCGCTTCCGTCCAGATACCCCCACCCCCACCTCACCCAGCATGGGCTAACTCAGAATCCGTGAGTTGTTGCAGAACGACATAGAAAGAGGCCGTTCAGCCACTCTAATCCATTCTGGTGGTTTTATGTTTCCCACCCTTTCCCTTGTCCTAAAACCACACTTAAGGCGAGATTCTTTGGCCTCCTCCGCGACACGTTTCCCGGCGGTGGGAGGAGACCCCCCCCCCCCCTCCCCCCGCCAATGGCCGGCGGGAGCGTCCTCTGGTCCTGTCGCTGCCAATGGGACTTCCCATTGAATCCACCCCACGTCGGCTGGACCAGAAGATCCCGCCCTTTGTTTTGCGCCTGTCATCTTATCTGTCACTTCCTACCTCCCCTGTGCACCTATCCAGCTTCACCCATCTGGTCCTTTGTGATGGTGACTTCCACCTTTTACCCAAATTCCTTCTTGGCCTTATTTGCGACACAGCCCTGAGCTCGTTCTGGACTCCCCTCCAAACCGGAAGCATCTTCTCTCTGAGTGAAACACAATAAGTCCCAGGACATTAATAATACTGGATTCTGTCCCATTAAAATGGCAGTTTGGCTGATATTTAAATCTCCAACGCTAGTTAACGGTACAACACTGGCATTCGAACTGATACCAAGTGCACCAATTAATGACTAACTCACCAGGTTCTGCAAAGCTTCATCGCGACGCTTGTGTTTTTCTGCAGAATTACACAGAGCTTCCAGCACAGAAACAGGACCATTTGGCCCCAGCTGATTTGTGCTGGTGTTAATGCTCTGTCTTGTTACCTGTGTGGTAGGTAACTCGTGCTACTCAATCCTTGGTTGATGGTGAGGTCATCTGAATCTCGATGAAGAAGACTCAAACTCGTCCAGTAACAACAAAGGTTTATTGAGTAACTGTAACAACAAGTTGATCACGGGGCGCACATAGAGGCATTCGAGCTTCGCAAGGGCATCAGTATAGGAGGAGGCTTCGTCGAGTTGAACAGAGATCCGATGGCTCACCCGTGCGTGGAGGAGGCTCAGCTTCTGTTCGTCGGTGACGGAAGGCGTGGAGGCGACTGCGAGATAAGCCTTGCAGCATCGAAGCCGGTGCGGAAAACATTTCTTTCGCCTCTGGGGCCTGCGGATCGAGTTCCAGTCGGTCAGCTTTGAGGGCCGATTCCATCATTGCGTTTACGTTGATTAAATTGATGCGACCATCAATTCATTCGAGACAAGAGTAAAGATGAACCGTGGCTTTAATCAACTTAGAACAGTGCCTGCCTGCGACTGATACAATACTGTGCGCCGCCTACAGGTCGACTGCTCTTTATACCCCCCTCAAGGGGAGGAGCCATGGGCGGAGCCCATACATGTCCCAACATGTTCCCCTATGGATGATGCTATACAATGGCCCATAGGTGGAGCCCACAAGGGCAACAACATAGCACAGATGCAAATACAAGGCAAAGCATGGTACTGATACAGTGGTGGATTATTGGTATAATACATTCACCACACAAGTGCATGAGTTCTTTACTTTAACTTTGATACTAGTGATAAGGTTAACAAGATCTAACTACAGTAACTATACGTAACTCCACTAGCCATCTGAACTAGTCTGCTATTGCCCTGGTCACAGTGCACTCGAGACAGAGAGAGAGACTGAGGGAGACACAACGTGGTTGCTTTTTATATCCCTGCTTGTCCGGCCCTCTGGTGATCATGTGGTGCTGCTGATGACACATTAACCCCTTGTGTACATGCACATACAGAGGTCACTACATGCTCCACCCGAGTCTCCTCCCACTGCACTTTGTCTCCTTCTATCAGCATTATTTTCTGTTCCCTTCTTCCTCATGTGCCTATCTCTCTTCCCCTTAAATGTATCTATGGGATTCACAACACCCCGTATCACAGTATTCAAACCACTCTCGAGGTAAAGTGAAAAATCTCAAAGGCTTCTGTCAGGTCACTCCTATGCCCTCTCTTTCCCAGAGTACAGACCCCCCCCCCCAGCTTCTTCATAGTGAGAGGATTTGAGTGCAAGGGCAGGGATGTCTTGCTGTAATTATACAGGGCCTTGTTGAGGCCACGCCTGACATATTGTGTGTATTTCCTTATCCGAGGAAGGATGTTCTATCGAGGGAGTACAGCAAAGGTTTACCAGACTGATTCCTGGGATGGCAGGACTGACCTGTGAGGAGAGATTGACGAGGTGATTGACTAAGAATGATGGGCGATCTCATAGAAAGCTATAAAATCCGAACAGGATTCGACAGGGTAGATGCAGGGAGGAGGTTCCCGATGTGAGGGAGTCCAGAACCAGGGGCGCGATTCTCCAACCCCCCACCAGGTCGGAGAATCGCCGGGAGCTGACGTGAAACCCGCCCCCGCCGTGTACCGAATTCTCCGCCACCAGAAATTCGGCGGGGGCGGGAATCGCGCCGCGCCGGTTGGCGGGAATCGAGCCGGTCGGCGGGCCCACCCCCGGCGATTCTCCGGCCTGCGATGGGCCGAAGTCTCGCCGCTATCAACCCTCTCCAGCCGGCGTGGATTAACCACCTACCTTACTGGCGGGACAAGGTGGCGCGGGCGGGCTCCGAGGTCCTGAGGGGGACACGGGATGATCTGGCCCTGGGGGGTGCCCCCACAGTGGCCTGGCCCACGATCGGGGCCCACCGATCGGCGAGTGGGCCTGTCCGTGGGGGCACTCTTTTTCTTCTGCCTTCACCATGGTCTTCACTATGGCGGAGGCGGAAGACACCCCCGCCCCTGCGCATGCGCGGGGATACCGTGAGTGGCCGCTGACGCTCCCGCGCATGCGTCGCCCGGCGAAGTCCTTTTGCCGCCAGCTGGCGTGGTGCCAAAGGCCTTTCCCGCCAGCCGGTGGAGCGGCAACCACTGCGGCGCGGGCCTAGCCCCTCAAGGTGAGGGCTTGGCCCCTAAAGGTTCGGAGAATTCCGCACCTTTGGGGCGGCCCGACGCCGGAGTGATCCGTGCCGTTTTTGGCGCCGGGTAGCGGACATTGCGCCAGTTTGCGGAGAATCCCGCCCCAGGAGTCACAGTCTGAGGATACGGTGTGAACCATTTGGGACTGAGATGACGAGAAATGTCTTCATGCAGAGCGTGGTGAGCCTGTGGAATTCGCCATCACAGAAAGCCTTTGAGACCAAAAATGGGTTAGACACATTTCTTGGGGCTAAAGGGATCAAAGGATATTGGGAGGAAATGGGAACAGTGGGGGCGAGTCTCCGATATTGAGGCCAAGTGTTCGCGCTGTCGTGAACGCCGTCGCGTTTCACGACGGCGCAAACAAGGCCCGGACACGACCTATTCTGGCCCCCACAGGGTCCAGCGTCCGCCGCGCCAACCCGGGCATGCGCAGTTGGGGCAGCCCAATCCTGCGCATGTGTGGGGGAACGTCTTACGCACGCCGGCCCCTCACCAACATGGAGCCGGTGTTCTGGGGCCGCGCGCGGAAGGAGGCCCGGGGGGGGGGGGGGGGGTGGGGGGAGAGGCCGGCCCGTGATCGGTGGGCCCCGATCGTGGGCCAGACCCCATCGGAGGCCACCCCGATGATTACATTCACACAGGAAGGCAGACATCTTCTCTGCATCAACAACCCCAGAGGTCAATCCTCTTTGTTTAACACTATTTGGGACCGGTTTATGGAAAAGGCACTTTATATTCGGGCTGATGAATGGTCAGCGGGATAGAGGAACATCCATCACAGAAATGGGTCACAGAGGAAGGGGAGTGCTCCGTCTCCATTGGAGGGATTTGAGGGAACATTCTTTTTTAAGCGCTCAGGTTACACATTGCCACAAATTCAGAATTTTTACGATTACGTTTTATGACAGGAGCAATTAAAATTGTAATGAACAATGTGAATATCGAAATTATATCCACAGGGGATTTTAAAGCTCAATAACTCCAGTCTTGTAACTTGCAGCACTTGCTGGTTCTGTGTTCTTTCCACAGTTGGATATCTGCTCCCTGGGATATCATATGACGAGCACAGCAGTAGCTTATAACCTGACTTCTATGTCCAGGGAAGGGAGTGCTTTGGAAATCCATTCAAGATGCTACGTAAATGCACATTGTTGTAAATGCCTTAGCCTTCGCCAATCGGGTTTTCCAACCCAATGTCGTTCTTCTCTTCTCACTGAAACATGTCATAAACTCAAAGGTAACATGACCAGCTCAGGCTGAAGTACTACCTGCTGTCTAATTTCATCCCTGAAGAACATACATGTGGAAAAACATGCACCTTGGCAAGCACATGTACGTGCACATGTACCCACATTCGTTCTCAGAACACACATGCATACGTGTAGACAAAGTACACATTTGTACCCACACACGTGTGTACACATTCAAACACGCACTCACTTTCACTCTCTCTCACGTACGCTCTCTATCCCTCACACCCCCTTTCCCCCTTACATTTACTTCCTCTCTGCCTCGTTCTCTCCATCCCACTCTCTCTACCTCACATGGTGCACACATTCCGTGCTCACCCATTCGCACACTTCTTCTCACTGCGTGTGTGTTTTTCTTTCTGCCTCTCCCTCTCTCTCTCCCTTTTTCTCGACGTGCTTCCATGCACACTTTCTCTCGCGCCCGGGACTGAAGGTGTCAGCTCAGCGTAGCCCAGTGATTAAGCCGACACCTTCCTAATCGTCAGGTTCAGTACGACACTGTGCAATTTATTCATCCACTAAACCCGGCTCAGAGGATACAGACGAAACCTTTGCAGCACGGGCTGTTGTACTTTCACGGAATGCAGCCTCCCACAGGCACGGAACAGCAACTTAATATTCATAAGTTGTTCTTAAGGCTTTGAAAATCTGCAAATGGATCTCGGAGAGAAAGGCTTCTCTGTCGAAGAAAGAAATCTGCACAAATATCTCATGCTGCTAACAGCGAGATGCGGTGTAATGTGCGGATGAGTGGAGTACAGGATATTGTTGCTCCTTCACCTCCCCTCAATCTTCAATTTGAGGGTTTCCCTCGAACAAGTCACCCAGGAATTTCTCTACGTCTTCAATGTGCTCAAGGGCAGCAAGTCCAGCATGGCATGCTGTCAACCCACATAAAGGTCATCAGCAGCAATGACATTCACTGCCTCTTGGCCAGTTTCCAGGGACTTGCATGAGCGACAGGCAGACATTGTCATTACTGCCCCTGTCCTGATGCCCTTATCTGGTCAGGGTGATCTGTTCCCTGCCAACGACCCAGCAGGAACAAGCTTGCCCGACAGCACTCTGCATAAGCACCAACTGTTCTGAGACACACACATATTTTATCAGAATAGATACACACATTTTAACACACGCACATATCGTAATATACACACACATGCCATAATACATGCACCCACCTATCGTAATACATGCACACACACATTGTCACTCATACACACATCATAATACGTGGACACACATCGTAATATACACCCACACATCGCAATACACGTACACACCTCATAATACACACACATGGTAATGCACATGCACGCACACAGACATCACAATACACGCACTGACACTGCAACACATGTGCACACACACATGGTAATACACACATGGTAATACACGAACACACATCATAACACATGTGCACACACCATAATACACACATTGTAATGCACAAGCACAAACACATAAAGTAATGCACATTGTGATGCGCACACACATCGTAATGCAAAACACACATTGAAATGCATATGCACTCACATAATTTGATACACGCAAATCGTAATACACACGCATCGTAATGCACATGCGCATACACATTATGTAATACACACGCACAATGTAATACACACATTGTAATACACACACTTCGTAATACACGCACAGACATTGCAATGCATGTGCATACATGCATAATGTAATACATACACACAAATCATAATACACACGCACACATTGTAATACGCGCACATCGTTATACGCACGTAATGCAATACACATGCATCACAATACACGTGCACACACATACATTGTAATACACATATTGTAATACACGTGCATGCACATACATTGTAAAACACACACACATTATAATACACGTGCCTGCACACACACATCATAATGCACGCATACATATCACAATACACGTGCACACATGCATGACGTAATACATGCACACACATCATAATACATGCACATTGGGCGCAATCTACCGGCCGCGCTGTGCCCGAAAGGCAGCGCGGCATGGCTGCTAGATGCCAGAGATCCCTCTTCCAGAATCTACCGGGCTCGCCGCACCTCACGAGATCTAACATGATCCCGTGAGACATCGCAAACTGAATCCCGCTCATTGTGGGCGGGATGACTATTTTCCAAATTGACATATTAGAGCGAGACAGCTAGTCCCACTCTAATATGCAGTTCCCCGAGGTACCCAAGGGATTGGGATCTAACCCCTCAGCCTTGGAGACCTCGGGCGAGCGCCGTTCAGTGCTGTTCTGAACAAATGGGGACCAGCTGAAACGGCACTCATGGGGGGTCTCCCAGGGGATCGGACACCCCCAAGTGCTTACCATCTGGGCAGGGTGGCACCCTGGCACGTCTGGTGCCACCCAGGCACCTTGACACTACCAGCCCAGCACCCATGCTGGCACTGCCACCTGGGTACCAGCCTGGCACTGACAGGGGCACTGCTTGGTTGGCATTTTACCCACACTAGAGATTGGGCCTGGGGTGCCCTGAGCGGGTGTGGTGGGGTATGGGGTGGGACCAAAGACCCCCTTATGGGTGAGTTGAGGATTTGGAAGATTTGGAGGTCATGTTGGGGGGGTCGAGTGGAGCTTGTGGATCTCCTCAGTGCAGGAAACAGGACAAAGTGTGGCCTCGTCGGGGAGTTCCCCCCATCTATAAGGGAGTCCTCAGGTGCCCCTGCATCCCCTCCCCTTCCCCCTGCTGGCTGGCAGTGCGAAGATGCATTTTACCTGCGCTGGTGATCGGGCCCGGAGGCGTCCTGCCCTTAAGCGGTTGGGTGCAGGGGGCTCACTGACCCCCTTATAGGTGAGTTGGGGGGTTCCAGAGGCCGAAGTGGGGGGGGGGGGGGGGGGTCGAGAGATTGATTTGTTGTAATGCAGAGAATCGCAGGTGTGTGAAAATCAGCAAGCCCATTGTGAAGTTCTTGGGAAATAACAATAGGATATTCAGTCGGAGGCATTCAGAATCAGGAGTACATGTACAGCACAGAAGCACAGTGGTTTGCACTGTGGCTTCACAGCTGCAGGGTCCCAGGTTCGATTCCCCGCTGGGTCACTGTCTGTGCGGAGTCTGCACGTTCTCCCCGTGTGTGCGTGGGTTTCCTCCGGGTGCTCTGGTTTGCTCCCACAGTCCAAAGATGTGCAGGTTAGATGGATTGGCCATGATAAATTGCCCTTAGGTTAGATGGGGTTGCTGGGTCACGGGGATAGGATGGAGGTGTAGGCTTAAGTAGGGTGCTCTTTCCAAGATGGGCCGAATGGCCTCCTTCTGCCCTGTAAATTCTATGATTCTATGCTGTTAAAAGATTGGGCTCTTCTTTTTTCATTCTAGGTTCCGCTCCACTGGTAGATTTGCACGGAAATCTTCAGTGGACAAAATGCACAATGCAATTTTCAATACACTACATCCACGCTGTTGTAGCCAGGGATATTCAATAGCCATGTTAGCCGAGATCATGAGTGTCACTGCCAACCAGGGATTGTATGTGGATCCTTTCTATGCCATATAACTGCATTCCCTACTGGTTGTAACTGAAGCAACACTTGAGCTGCCACAGGGACAGTTCTGTCCTGATGACTCGGTTAATGATTCTGTTTTAAATTCTGAATTTCTGGTCGTCAGTCAGCCATGACCAGGCCAGTGGCTTCTCGCTCCTCGGAAGATGAGGGTTTCAATGTTCCATTCCACAGACGTCAACCCATAATCTAGGCTGACCCTACCAGTGGCAGTACTGAGGGAGTGCTGCACTGCTGAAGGTTCGGTCTTTCAGATGGGATATTAAACCCTGTCTGCTCTCTCAGGTGGGTGTAAAAGATCCCACAGCCACTATTTGAAAAGAGTAGGAGAGTCATGACCCACAATATCTGCTTCAAGTAACATCCCGAAAAGTGTGTGTGGGGGGGGGGGTTCTGATCATTATCACACTGTTATTTGTGAGACCTTGCTGTGTGCAAGCTGGCTTCCATGGTTCTTGACACCACAACGGGAAATGTTCCATCCCATTAGTCAGGTTTGATTTGAACCTGGGATGAAAGGATAGATAATGTGTAGAGTTTTTAACTTAAACTGAGAAATCGCAACACCCGGCAATCACAGTGCAGGTACAAAAATAACAACTTACATTTATATAGCCCCTTTTATGCCTCATGGTGTCCTAAAGCAGATCACGACCAACCAAGTATCCTTTTATGGTCACTGGAGCAATGTAGGAGGCACGGCAACCAATCCGAGCACAGCAAAATCCCACAACCAGCGATGCCTTAATGAGTAGATTATGTGTTTGTGCGAAGTTGATTGAGAGATAAATGTTGGCCAGGACACCGTTTGCAATCGTGCAGTGGGACATTATACAGCCACCTGTAAAAAGTGGCATGTTTGGAACTTAGTCAAAACTATTCAGAGAAGGCGACCAACCCTGATGTGACCCGCCATTTTACCTGTGTTAAGTAGAGGTCCCGCCTGCTCTCTCGGCTGAAGGTAAAACAACCCACAATATATCAAGCGAGAGCAGGGGAGCTTTCTTGGTATCCTGGTGATATTTACCCCTCAACAAATGTTGCAAAAACAGATGATCTGATCATTAGCCCATTGCTGTATGTGGGAGATTACTGTGTTCAAATTGGCTGTCGCGTTCCCCTAATCACAGCAGGGACAGGGCGTGATTGGCTGGAAGGTGCTGAGCGTAGAATCCCTGCAGTGCGGAAGGGGGCTATTTGGCTCATCGAGTCTGCACCGACCCTCCGAAAGAGCACTCAACCTCGGCCCGCTCCCCCGCTCTACCGCCGCCACTTAACCTACAGATCTCGCGCCACCACGGCGAAACTTAGCACGGCCAATCCACCTAACCTGCAGATCTTTGGGGACTTGTGGGAGGAAACCGGAGCACCCGGAGGAAACCCACGCAAGACACGGGGAGAACGTGCAAACTCCACAAAGACAGCCAACTAAGGTCGGAATTGAACGCCAGTCCCTGTGCTGTGCTGTGAGGCAGCAGTGCTAACTACTGTGCCACCATGCCGCCTACGGACATTGTAAAAGGGTGTTGTATAAATTTCAGGTTGTTCTTTTCCTGTTTGAAATTGTAGAAAGAATGGCCCGCCTTGATATTTTCTGTGACGCTTTATTTCTGTCTTTATTATAGGTCACTGATGATCTCATCGTGTCGTCAGCGGAGTGCGCAAGCGATGATGAGGATCTTGAGGAGTGCGAGCCCAGCTCAGGTGGGTTAGGTCAGTCCATTTTCACTTGCTTCTCCTTCCTTCTCTTGAAGAGATAACTTATTGAGGGTAAAGTAATAACTAAAATGGAAATGGGTAGAGGAACCCCAGTCGAAGGCATCGGGTCCCATGGAACAGTGTGGGGACGGGAAGTAAGGAGGAACTTGAGGTGGAGATTTCCTGAGCAACGGGACAATAAAAAATAAAATAAAAAAAAGATGGCTTGGGGGGGGTTGGAAAAACAGGAAATTAGGTTGTTTGATCAACGGGTGACAAATTGGAATTGCTGCCCGTAATCCTTCTGGGACCCCCCTTCAGAATAAATGAAATGTTTTAAGCGTGGGATAATGAAGATTTCCCGTTAATCTTGCTAATTGCTCTCCTGCTCTTCAGTGATAGCACACGGACCCATGGGACCTCAAGTGCGGTTAACATGGTATCGTTTTTGCACTAATTTTGACGCTGCCGGAGCTGTGCCCAGCTACAGATAGCCGAAATTAGTAATAGACGGGGGAAAACCGTGTTAATCTGACCGATGCCCCCAAAATGTCTGCCGTCAGTCACGCGATTGGTCCCCTTCGTTGCGTTGACTTCCTCCCCTTTTCCCTTTGGCGTTTTCCCACTCCAGTTACTCTTCTTTTTTTTTTTGTTCACTGACGGAAGCATTTTGACTGTCGCTGCAGGCAGTGAGCTGATTTATTGCAAATTTTAGGCTGGTCCTTTTTTTTTCCCCCTCTCTCTCTCTCTCTCTCTGTCTTAAGGCTTGCCATGAGCTAGGCTATTGTAATAGAGAACAGATATCAAAGAATTTCTGTGTATGATTTATTTTTTTTAAAACCTAGAATCATCTATCCAGGCTTACCTACATATTTAAATATATATATATGTACACGTGTGTATGTATGTATATATATTTATATATAAGCATTAGCGCAGTTTTATGAGGAGATATTCAGCAAAAGATTTTTCTAGCAAAAAAATATTTTACTGGGCTTTGCATTTTCTTTTTTTAAAAAAAATTAACATTAAGTGAATATATTTGGTACAGGTCGATCAAAACCATCTGAGTCTTAAGATACCCGGAGTTTTCTACATACCTTTATTTCATTTTTTTTGGGGGGGTGGGGGGGGAAGTATTTTTTTTAGAAAAAAAACTATAAAAGACAGATATCAACAGTCCCTCACCATCAAATCATACGTTTACACAGAAATTCACTCCCTCATTCTAACCCCAGCATCTACATACAGTTGCATGAGATGTTGTTTTCTGTTAACGCATGCCTGGTTTTAGTTTAATTTTATGTTGTTGTCAAACAGCAGTTATAGCTGACATTATTCGCTATCACACTTCATCATGTACCGCATGTAATTTTGGTGGTAGAGAATGAAGAAACCTATATATATATTTGCATAATTTATATATATATATTCACATACATTTTGTAAGACGAAGAATAATTTTGAATTTTTTTGAGGCACCTTTTTCAACAAAAATATAAGAGATTTTTGTTCTTTTTCGATTGTTTTTTGTTTCCTTTTTTTTTTAACCGCAAAAGAGATTTATTTTGTTTATTTTTTGAGGCAACAAAATCCTTTCTTGCCATCGAACCTGGCAGGGTGGGTGGTGACCACTACCCTGGGCTGCCAAAGAAAGTTGTGTATGAAATAATTTTTTTTTGTAATAAATTGAATGAAGTGGAAGGTTGACAAACAATCGCTCTGCTCCCCTCTTTTCCCCCCTCCACCCCACACCTGAACCTCTTCCTCGCTGTCACTGCTCTGTCCAGCGTTTATCTTCACCCCCTCCAAGTTTCTTTTATTTGTGTTAAACAACGATTTAATTTTTTTGTTTTTGAAGAGAATGCAGATGGCATGAAAAGAATTTTATTGTCAGGAAGCATTGTTACTTGCCAAACGATTTCGAATTCATGTTTGATCTCGTGAAGCGTTCATCTTTGGCATATAGTAGTGGTAGCTCCTCTCTGAAAGATTTTAAAAAACACCCTCTTCATGACTCTATAATCAGTGCATGGACTGTGATGGGGGCCATCGTTTTGTCTCATAGCAAGCTGTTTGGGTATCAGTCATCCAGCCCGCAGTGTTCGCTCAAGAAAAACCCCAGTTTGTTTTGAGTGTTGTATTTGGTGTCTGTGTGGCCACTATCCTGGAGCTGCCACCCCTCAACCTGCTCCAGCTTTACTTTTCCCCAGTTGGCAAACCAGTGATGGTCCTTGGTTTGCGTCTGTGGTTTTACTGTTTTCGATGTTGTGCCGTCATGTGATTCTGTTCTCTGTTTTTGTAGAGATTTGTTAAAACTTTCCCCCCTCTTCTTGCCACCCCACGCTCCCCCCCTCCCTCCTTTCCCCCTCTCCCAACTCTTCCTTGAAGAGAAAACCAAATTTCCACAAGAGCGATAGTCAAGCTCTGACTCACAAAAAAAGAGAAACTTAAGTACTTTTGTCCAGTTAACACAACGGTTATTGGAAAACGCATTCTTCCAAGGTTTCAACTCTTAACAACTGGGGAAAACGTGAAATAGCAGTGCCTCCAGATGCTGTACCGTGCTAAATTGCGAAATCTAAGATGATAGAAACCAAAGATTGGCAGACAGTAGCCCAAACTGTAACCCTCTCCACGAGATGTATCAATGCTGGCAGATACATATCTATATGAAGCGGTCTTTCTCTTTCAGCTTGGTAACTTCACACTGATGTTTTCTAATAGTTATCCCGGCCACTGAAGATGGGCGGAGATCTGTTTTCACATCTGTCTGTTAGTCTGTTTGGCAAAAATATATCTCAAAAGCTAATGGATAGATTTCAATGAAAGACACAGAAAGAGTATGGTCCAAAATAAGAACTGGGTCATTTCCTGGCAAAGATGTGGCTACGGATACGGATCCCGGCATTTTTTAGAGGATCCGTTAACATTGGGAGATAGGGCAAATTGACTTTTTTTTAAAAGAATGTTGTGGATTGTTTTATTTAGAATCTAGTTGATTGTTTTAGAACACGGTGGATTGTCTCAACTGCTGTGGTGCAATTTTTCACAGCTGTTAAAATGTGAGCAGATTTTTCAGAGCAGGCCGTTGGGTACGGATTGGCTCAAATTCTCTTCACTGAGATGGAAGCACTTGGGAAAAATATTTAATTTTTCAGCTTTGTAGTCGCAAAGCATGAGCAGGTACAAGCCTGAAGGAAGAGCAGTGCAATGTAGTAATGTTGAGACAACACAGCGTCGTGGGGGGGGGGGGGGATAGGATTTCTACTTGAGTGTCTTCTTCACTTGTTAAATATTGTAATGGGGAGTTTGGCAGGGAGATAGTGGGTGGCTTAGAATGGAGCAATTAAGCACCAATTTGATTTGCGTCCAATCAATCTGGATGGGAGGAAAGTGTGCTTTATGTGAAGAGCTGTGGGGCAGTTTCAAGTGGCCTAGGGGCCGCTACGATATAGGAGGAGGAGTGTCTGGCAAAAGAAAAGTAGAAATGCCTGCACCTCTGTAGCCCTTTTCATTACCTCAGGACATCCCAAAGTGCTTTACATCCAACGGACCACCTTTGACAATTAGCCACTGTTGCAATGTGGGAAATGAACACCGTGTCAGTTCTGTAGGGCCTTGGCGAGAACACACCTGGAATCTTGTGCGCAGCTTTGGTCTCTTATCTGAAGAAGGCTGAAGTGTAAGCAAAACATGAGGAGCAGCACCCATAGGTGGTGAAGCAAGGGCTGCAACCTCACTCACCTGTATTATGTGTGGAACACGGACCGCTCAAACGTTGCAGGTGGCCTGGGAGTCCATGAACCCACTCAACCTTCCATTGCACAGGACTGCCCTCCATGTCACATCTCCAATGGAAAAAGGGAGGACTCCCACATAGGGAGCCTCTCACCAGGGGTGTGTCTCTCTTTCTACTCTTCAGAGTGAAAATCCAAAAGGACATGAACTAATAAACAAGCTAAAAAATGAACAAATCCTCTAAAAGAGCACAGTCACAAAAAACAAACCAATCGTTAAAGGAAACTTAATTAATTTATACGCTTTTTGACTACTACAGTGAAACAAATAAACTAATTAACAGCTTCATAAAGGGGCACATTAACTAAAGGACAAACCTTGAAAGAAAATTAATCAGATTAAATTAAAACGTTGTTTCCAAGGCTGATGGTGCAGTCCAGCCCCTGCAGTGCCCACCGGTCGGGGAAGGTCTCAAGTGCACCAGCGGACACCACGCCTTCTCTCTCCAATGACACCCAGGAGTCAACGTAGATGCGGACGGGAGGCGGGCAGTCGGGCTGAATGACCCCCTCAGCCAGCCGCTGCCCGGACCTGTTGGCGGCCTCCTTGGCCAGGCCCGGGAGCAGGCTAACGAGGAGGTCCTCCACCCACCCGGCCCCTCTCCGCACCGGGTGACCGAAGATTATGAGCATGAGGTTGATGTGCAACCAAAGTTTTGAGGAGCTGCCCCTTCAGGTGATCAAAGAGACGCTGAAACCTCTGGCAATCCACATAGGCAGGGATCACGCACTCTCCAGTGCCACTGAAAATACTGGCGGCATGGGAGAAGTCTCTCTTTGCATCCTCTTTTAACAAAAAGCTTTATGCTCTTTTAAATAAAGCGAAAGTCAATAAAATAAACTAAAGAGAGGGGAAGGCAGCCTCATGTGATGCACTGTAACAAAACATCAAAGGAAGCTTACCTCATCAAACTAAAATGTTGTTCCCGGGGGGAAGTCTCTCTTTACATGTGCTCAAGATACCTATTTCATAGGCTGATACGGTTTGTGCAGTGGTTAGCACTGCTGCCTCACGGCGGCAGGGACCCGGGTTCGATCCCGGCTCTGGGTCACTGTCCGTGTGGAGTTTTCGCATTCTCCCCATAGTCTGCGTGGGTTTCGCCCCCACAACCCAAACATGTGCAGGGTAGGTGGATTGGCCATGCCAAATTGCCCCTGAATGGGACAAAAAGAATTACATACACTAAAACGATTAATCATTGCCCTCCACCTGTACATAGTAACCTTAGTAATGCAATAGACACACCAGTAAGAGGGAGGAGACTGGGGTGGCGGGACAGTGTCAGCATGGGCAATTGAGCTGAATGGCCAGTTTGTGTGTTGTGCGTTCTGAGCTAAGCAAAATGTCCCCCAAAGCCACGCTGGTGTGTTGCAGCTTCACAGAACATCGCAAGAATGAACTGGGTCACTGGATGGTGCTCATTACGTGGTGTGCACTGCACTGCTAGTGCTGTACAAGTCAACTAGTGCTGGAGAATTAAATGCCAGCCTTTTCCGCAGTTTCCTCAGAAATGATCTCCTATTATTAATTCCCTTTGTCTTTATTTGTTACATTTCAAACACTTTCTCCCGGGGTGGGGCGGGGGTAGAAAGGCTTGCAGCAACTAGGACATCTATGTGCAGAGCCACAAGAGTTGGGTGAGATCTTGAATGAATATTTCTCATCGGTATTCACGGTGGAGAAAGGCATGGATGTTAGGAAACTAAGGGAAATAAATAGTGATGTCTTGAGAAGTGTGCATATTACAGAGGAGGAGGTGCTGGAAGTCTTAAAGCGCATCAAGGTAGATAAATCCCCGGGACCTGATGAAATGTATCCCAGGATGTTGTGGGAGGCTAGGGAGAAAATTGCAGGTCCGCTAACAGAGATATTTGAATCATCGGCAGCCACAGGTGAGGTGCCTGAAGATTGGAGAGTGGCGAATGTTGTGCCCTTGTTTAAGAAGGGCAGCAGGGAAAAGCCTGGGAACTACAGACCGGTGAGCCTAACGTCTGTAGTAGGTAAGTTGCTGGAAGGTATTCTGAGAGACAGGATCTACAAGCATTTAGAGTGGCAAGGACTGATTCGGGGCAGTCAGCATGGCTTTGTGCGTGGAAAATCATGTCTCACAAATTTGATTGAGTTTTTTGAGGGGGTGACCAAGAAGGTAGATGAGGGCAGTGCAGTAGACGTTGTCTACATGGACTTTAGCAAAGCCTTTGACAAGGTACCGCATGGTAGGTTGTTGCAGAAGGTTAAAGCTCACGGGATCCAGGGTGAGGTTGCCAATTGGATTCAAAATTGGCTGGACGACAGAAGACAGAGGGTGGTTGTAGAGGGTTGTTTTTCAAACTGGAGGCCTGTGACCAGTGGTGTGCCTCAGGGATCGTTGCTGGGTCCACTGTTATTTGTGATTTATATTAATGATTTGGATGAGAATTTAGGAGGCATGGTTAGTAAGTTTGCAGATGACACCAAGATTGGTGGCACAGTGGATAGTGAAGAAGGTTATCTAGGATTGCAACTGGATCTTGATCAATTAGGCCAGTGGGCCGACGAATGGCAGATGGAGTTTAATTTAGATAAATGTGGGGTGATGCATTTTGGCAGATCGAATCAGGCCAGGACCTACTCAGTTAATGGTATGGCGTTGGGGAGAGTTATAGAACAAAGAGATCTAGGAGTACAGGTTCATAGCTCCTTGAAGGTGGAGTCGCAGGTGGACAGGGTGGTGAAGAAGGCATTCGGTATGCTTGGTTTCATTGGTCAGAACATTGAATACAGGAGTTGGGACGTCTTGTTGAAGTTGTACAAGACATTGGTACGGCCACACTTGGAATACTGTGTGCAGTTCTGGTCACCCTATTATAGAAAGGATATTATTAAACTAGAAAGAGTGCAGAAAAGATTTACTAGGATGTTGCCGGGGCTTGATGGTTTGAGTTATAAGGAGAGGCTGGATAGACTGGGACTTTTTTCCCTGGAGCGTAGGAGGCTTAGGGGTGATCTTATAGAGGTCTATAAAATAATGAGGGGCATAGATAAGGTAGATAGTCAACATCTTTTTCCAAAGGTAGGGGAGTCTAAAACTAGAGGGCATAGGTTTAAGGTGAGAGGGGAGAGATTCAGAAGGGCCCAGAGGGGCAATTTCTTCACTCAGAGGGTAGTGAGTGTCTGGAATGGGCTGCCAGAGGTAGTAGTAGAGGCGGGTACAATTGTGTCTTTTAAAAAGCATATAGAGGGTTATGGGCCAAGTGCGGGCAACTGGGACTAGATTAATGGTAAAAACTGGGCGGCATGGACTGGTTGGGCCGAAGGGCCTGTTTCCATGCTGTAAACTTCTATGATTCTATGATTCTATAACTCATTGTATTAGCCACCCTCACAGCGAGAGAGCAATTGGCTGATTGACACACCCTTTTCTTTTGTATATAGGACTCCTGCTGCTGTCGATTCTAGTGATATCCTCTCTTAGGGTTGTTTTAAATAAATCTTGTAAAAATAATTCTTTCCCCCTTCTCTAAACTAAATGTACATTCCTTACAATTTGATAATGACGGACAGTTTGCCTGTTTGTGAATAGACCAAAAGTGCTATTCACTTGCTGGGCTAAACATGAGGTAGACAGGCATCTACCTTCATTACGGCTCCAGATTCAACATTAATTCCACAACAAACGAGACAAAATTATAGCCTTGCTATACGCAGCTTCCATTCGACAATGGGCGCGATCGAACGGCCTCCTCGCGCCTGACTCAGTGACGTGACGTCGCAGTCTAGCTCCCGCCCTCGCTGGGTGAGATCCAGTTTACATATTTAAGTGAGCAGCTTGGCTATCTATCTATCTATCTATCTATCTATCTCCTTTCATGGTCTCATACTTTTGAAGTGTAATCACGTGTGTGTAGAAAATGTGACAGCCACCTTTTGCAGAGCTATAGGGCGGGATTCCCCGCCCGCCGTGCCAGATTTCTGCCCCAACCCGCCAGCAGGATTCTCCGTTACGACGGCTGGTCAATGGGGTTTCCCATTGTGGGGCAGCCCCACGCCGACGGGAAACACCCGGGCACCGGTATAACGGAGCATCACCCCGGCGGAGAATCCCGACCAACCTCTTTTGGTTATGTTGAGCGAAGGGCAAATATTGGTCAAGGTGCCAGGGATAACTTCACTGCTCTTCCACCAATCATGCCAAGGGCTCTTTATGTCAACCTGAAGGGGCAGATAATGCTTCGATTCAATGGCTCATCTGACTAGCTATGGCGACGTAGCACTCCCACGGTACTGCACCGGATCTTTGTGTTCAAGTTTCTGGAGTGGGGTTTGAACTCACAACCTGCGCAGTCAGGGGCCAGCGTGCTACCAGCTGAGCCATAGCAGAGATCAACATCCTTTCGGGCAGAAATTCTGCTGTCCTAAATGTGACTCATGCTGCAAAACCCTTGACCACCTTCTGAGGTGGCGAGCAAGTCACTCGGGAGCCTCCTCAGGTCACCCAGGGTGGGGAACAAAAGCCGACCCAAGAGCGAGTGACAAATTGAAGCTGGCCTTTCATTGCTCTCTTTCTCACACACCTCAGGAATTGAGGACGTTTCTGCTAACTGCTCCAACAAAAAGGACACGGCAACAGATTTGACACCCTTCCGCGCTGGCCCCAGACACTATAGATCACTGATTGAACCCGGTCTTTGCGACTCACCCCATTATAACAGTTAGCCTATCGCAGGTTTAAGCCATTCAGCCCCTGAGGCCTGTTAGTATTAACCAGTATAAGGTGGCTGTCACCAGGATGTAGGCCCAACATCCCCTCAGACTAGCAAATCAGGTCAAGATGTGTGATGCCCACCGGATTGGATTGCATGTTGATCCATCCATTTGTCCTCCCGTCATACCTCCACTCCTGAACATGTAGTGAGTGCTTCTGTTTTAGAAGCCCGTAAAATGATCAAGATGTGCTGATCATCATATCTGCATGAAAATAACCAATGGACCGTTTAATAATATCCATCCACGGCAACATGTACCACATCTCTGAACACATCTCAATCTACTGCTCTATCTCTTAATTCAGCTTCTACTTTTGAAAAAGGAATACATAAAATGGCCTAAGTCAACAGTAATCACGTTTATATTCATTTAGCATTCAAATGTGCTTCCTCTAACAATGGACACATTACACTGATAGGCTTCTGAAGTTTGCTGCAGAATTTATTGAATTTTCAATCTTTGCAAATTGATTTGATAAATTGACATTTTTTCCCCTTCCATTCAAGCTGATGAATTTAAGGCGCAGAGCTGCTTGAGTTCAAAGCATTAAAATAATGCTCATTAGGGGAAAGAGACTGAGTTCTTGAGCAAATGTGAGTTGATCAGGGAGAGCCAGTGCGGTTTTATTCAAGAGAACTCATGCGTCCTTCATCTCGTATTTACTTTTGTGGAGCTCACCAATAAGGAGCGTGTTAGTACCTCGCCTATTTTCCATGGCTCCACATATGGATTCCCTCCCCTGTCCTTGAGTGGGCCAACCCTTTCCCTGGCTACCCTCTTGCTCTTTATATATGTATAACAAGCCTTGGTATTTTCCTTAATCCTGTTTGCCAATGACTTTTCGTGGCCCCTTTTAGCCCTCCTGACTCCTTGCTTAAGTTCCTCTCTACTTTCCTTATATTCCTCACAGGCTTCGTCTGTTCCCAGTCTTCCAGCCCATAGAAATGCTTCCTTTTCCTTTTTGACTAGGCTCACAACGTCCCTTGTTATCCAAAGTTCCGAAACTTTCCATACTTATCCTTCTTCCTCACAGGAACATGCCAATCCTGAATTCCTATCAACTGACATTCGAAAGCCTCCCACATGCCAGATGTTGATTTACCAGTAATTCAGTAAGTACCTTACTGAATTATGGTCACTCTTCCCAAAATGCTCCCCGACAGAAACTTCGACTACCTGGCCAGACTCATTCCTCAATACCAGGTCCAGTAAAGCCCTTCCCTATTTGAACTAATTACAAGGGTTATTAGTGCGAGCTCAGCAAAGTATCTGCTTTCACAAGCTCACACCAGCCACATTTGACGTAGTTTGGATGAGATCGCTCCTCTTGGCGGTTCCTCTCACTTGTGCTTTGACATCGAAGGGACATTTTGTCGATATAGAGTTAAGAGGGAAATCAGGAGGGCAAAAAGGGGACATGAAATTGCTTTGGCAAATAATGCAAAGGAGAATCCAAAGAGCTTCTACAGATACATAAAGGGAAAAAGAGGAACTAGGGACAGAGTAGGGCCTCTTAAGGATCAACAAGGACATCTATGTGCAGAGCCACAAGAGTTGGGTGAGATCCTGAGTGAATATTTCTCATCGGTATTCACGGTGGAGAAAGGCATGGATGTTAGGAAACTAAGGGAAATAAATAGTGATGTCTTGAGAAGTGTGCATATTACAAAGGAGGAGGTGCTGGAAGTCTTAAAGCGCATCAAGGTAGATAAATCCCCGTGACCTGATTAAATGTATCCCAGGATGTTGTGGGAGGCTAGGGAGGAAAATGCAGGTCCCCTAACAGAGATATTTGAATCATCGGCAGCCACAGGTGAGGTGCCTGAAGATTGGAGAGTGGCGAATGTTGTGCCCTTGTTTAAGAAGAGCAGCAGGGAAAAGCCTGGGAACTACAGATCGGTGAGCCTAACGTCTGTAGTAGGTAAGTTGCTAGAAGGTATTCTGAGAGACAGGATCTACAAGCATTTAGAGAGGCAAGGACTGATTCGGGGCTGTCAGCATGGCTTTGTGTGTGGAAAATCATGTCTCACAAATTTGATTGAGTTTTTTGAGGGGGTGACCAAGAAGGTAGATGAGGGCAGTGCAGTAGACGTTGTCTACATGGACTTTAGCAAAGCCTTTGACAAGGTACCGCATGGTAGGTTGTTGCAGAAGGTTAAAGCTCACGGGATCCAGGGTGAGGTTGCCAATTGGATTCAAAATTGGCTGGACGACAGAAGACAGAGGGTGGTTGTAGAGGGTTGTTTTTCAAACTGGAGGCCTGTGACCAGTGGTGTGCCTCAGGGATCGGTGCTGGGTCCACTGTTATTTGTGATTTATATTAATGATTTGGATGAGAATTTAGGAGGCATGGTTAGTAAGTTTGCAGATGACACCAAGATTGGTGGCACAGTGTATAGTGAAGAAGGTTATCTAGGATTGCAACGGGATCTTGATCAATTAGGCCAGTGGGCCGACGAATGGCAGATGGGAGTTTAATTTAGATAAATGTGAGGTGATGCATTTTGGCAGATCGAATCAGGCCAGGACCTACTCAGTTAATGGTATGGCGTTGGGGAGAGTTATAGAACAAAGAGATCTAGGAGTACAGGTTCATAGCTCCTTGAAGGTGGAGTCGCAGGTGGACAGGGTGGTGAAGAAGGCATTCGGCATGCTTGGTTTCATTGGTCAGAACATTGAATACAGGAGTTGGGACGTCTTGTTGAAGTTGTACAAGACATTGGTACGGCCACACTTGGAATACTGTGTGCAGTTCTGGTTACCCTATTATAGAAAGGATATTATTAAACTAGAAAGAGTGCAGAAAAGATTTACTAGGATGTTACCGGGACTTGATGGTTTGAGTTTTAAGGAGAGGCTGGATAGACTGGGACTTTTTTCCCTGGAGCGTAGGAGGCTTAGGGGTGATCTTATAGAGGTCTATAAAATAATGAGGGGCATAGATAAGGTAGTCAACATCTTTTCCCAAAAGTAGGGGAGTCTAAAACTAGAGGGCATAGGTTTAAGGTGAGAGGGGAGAGATTCAGAAGGGCCCAGAGGGGCAATTTCTTCACTCAGAGGGTAGTGAGTGTCTGGAATGTGCAGCCAGAGGTAGTAGTAGAGGCGGGTACAATTGTGTCTTTTAAAAAGCATTTAGATAGTTACTTGGGTAAGATGGGTATAGAGGGTTATGGGCCAAGTGCGGGCAACTGGGACTAGCTTAATGGTAAAAACTGGGCGGCATGGACTGGTTGGGCCGAAGGGCCTGTTTCCATGCTGTAAACTTCTATGATTCTATTCTATCCAATCTCTCCAAAGCCGAGTGTGGGAAGAGATTTTTAAAATATGCCAGCTCAGACTTTTTAAGAGTGTGGCGCCCATACTCAAGGTTATTCCTGCACTCTCCCTCCCAAACTTCAGGTTGAACAAATTGCTGTGAAATAGGCCAACTCAATGCAGTTAACAGTGACGACTTTTTAGCAACTTCGATGCGCCTTTCGAAAAGAAAAGTGTGGCAATTAAGGCCTTTGTTTCGCTGGGACTTCTCTGCATTGGCTTGTACACAAATGAGACATAATAAATCTCCAGCACCTCTATGCAACGTCTGAATGTGAAGTGAGACTTAATCCATTTCCTTTGAACAGGCCGTTGAGTTAGGAAGATCGCTAGCTTATTAATAGTGCGCTGATTTACAATGTATGTAGGGTTCTTTATTGAAGCAATAACTTTTTGTTTGTCCAGAGCACATGGGGCAGTAAATAACTGTGTTAGTAATTAAAGTAGAACTGTCTGTATGAAGAGAAGGGATGGGCAAAGTATTGTTCAACATTTCTTAATAAATATGCAGGACAATGATGCAAATTGGACTGAAGTGCTATTGATCATAAAAGGTTAAGCCCGCCCCCTTTGTGGGGGGGGGGGGGAAGCACAGCCCCCTTTCCCCCATAGAGCAATTCAAAAGATTTATTGTGACACTCGTGTCCTTTCGATTGCAAAGCTCCCAATTAAGCCGAGTTCTGTTCCTCAGCTGAGATAGCCGAGCTGCGCCTATCTCATCGTATTCTCTGATGAGGGATTCAATGAGGGGAGGCCACGGAGGACCTGGCACGGTGGCACAGTGGATAGCACTGCTGCCTCACAACTCCAGGGTCCCAGGTTCGATTCCCGGCTTGGGTCACTGTCTGCGTGGATTCTGCACGTCCTCCCCGTGTCTGCCTGGGTTTCCTCCGGGTGCTCCGGTTTCCTCCCACAGTCCAGAGATGTGCAGGTTAGGCGGATTGACCATGCTGAATTGCCCCTTAGTGTCCAAAAGGTGAGGTAGGGATACTGGGTTACAGGGGTAGGGTAGAGGTGTGGGTTTGGGTAGGCTGTTCTTTCCAAGGGCCTCTTCCTGCACTGTGAAGTCTATGATTCTATGACCCCACTGCCTGGGTTTGGTGCCGAGTTCCCGGTTAGGTCGGGCGGCAAGTTTCCCCCAAGATCTTCACCGATCAATCCGACAGGCAAATCCCAGGCAGCAGTTAGAATGTGGAACTCACGACCACAAGGCGTAGTCGAGGCGAACAGCATTTGAGCTGCATGGGGGAGAAAGGAATAGAACGGTATAGCGATCGGGTTGGATGTAGAAGGGGGGGGGGGGGGGGTCAGTGGCGGACGGACGGTCATGAGAAGCATAATCACCAGTATGGACCGGTGGGCCCAAGCGCCCTCTTTCTGTGCAGTGGGCTCGATGTCAGTCTCCACTGAGCTGAAACCTTACTCTCCCTCGATTTCTAATGATGGGTAGCATTGCTGAAGTCCCAGCACTCTCGCCTTCACTCTGGCCATTCCTGTTTGAACTCCTATGAAGAGCCCGCCTCTGCATTCCTGTGACATAGATTTCTCTCTTCATCATCGACTAGCCCTTCCCTTCACAATGTCGGTCGCTCTTTAATTAATAACACACTTATGTACTGCCTCATATGTTCCGGACAAACGAAACAGTTATTGCTTCACTACAGCATCTTACATACATTGTAAATCAGCGCACTATTAATAACCTGGTGATCTTCCGAACAAAGCTCACCCCCACACCGTGAGAAGCAGCACAGGAATAATTATTTTCCCGCCTCCCTTGGTACGGGTTAGGATTAGGGAAACGGAGCATTGAGAAGGGTCAGCACCAAGCCGAGCACCCAGCACCCTGAGCAGCCGTAAGGAGCAGGAACTGCCTTTTCCTATTGCCCAGGATGGCAAAGCCAATCGCAGCTCCCGAGCCACCGTCTCATTCCTGGTTCGAGGTGTGTGATCGAGGTCCCTGGCTCAGTGCCTCACCGCTATGAGTTACTGTGGGGAGGAGCCCTGGGCCCTTGCACCGCCCCAAAGACAGCAACCGCTCAATCAGCTTTTCAGACAATTGACAAAAGAGCCAGAAGGGAGATGAGGAGATGACCCGAAATGCGCTGCCTGAAAGGCCGATTATTTAAACATTTGAAAGGGGAAGAAGATACAAGACTCTGGGACACGAGCAGCGGCTAATTGGGCGGCTCTTCCAAAGAGCCGGCTCCTCGACGCCGGGCTGAATGGCCTCCGTCTGGTGCCGTTGGAGCCGGCCTGTCTTGTAGCAGCTAGTGAAGAGCTGACGGTCGTATTTTGAAAAGGTTTACCTCAAATCTCAAGTTAAATATATCTCAATTTAGCAATTTAGTGTGGCCAATCCACCCACCCTGCACATCTTTGGGTTGTGGGAGTGAGACCTTGATGCATGGGCACTGTGGGAGACAGCACCACACACGCAGCAACCAACATCTGAACACCCAGGGGATGGGACACAGCTCCGGGACATGTACACAGTCGGAGGGTGGATGAGTGTCACGGGAGTGGGGGGGGGGGGGGATGCCTGGAGAGATGGGCCAAACGTTCGGAGGTCGGGCCGCATTGTGGAAAAAAGTGACAGAGGCGTCATACTGGTAGTGCACAAGGGGTGTTTA
Source organism: Scyliorhinus torazame (assembly GCF_047496885.1). NCBI lineage: Eukaryota > Metazoa > Chordata > Chondrichthyes > Carcharhiniformes > Scyliorhinidae > Scyliorhinus > Scyliorhinus torazame. The sequence continues at coordinate 384,934,011 of NC_092708.1, forward strand.
TTGTGTTTCACAATTCCTCCCGATGGTGCTGCTGGGCCCTGGGTTCACCTTGGGACGGAGGGGCAGTTGGTCCGAGCCCCAGTTGCCCCTGTATCGCCTGGCCCTGCCAGACCTGGCGGTTCCTCATGGTCCGCACTATCGTTTCGAAGCCCTTGGCAACACTCTTCAGTGACTGTAGCGCCTTGGCAATACCTACCTGCAGCGCCTCGGTAATACCCATCTGAGAGCGGGACATGTCTGGTACTGGGTCACATCCCCCAGTGAGTCGGACATTCTGCCAAGGCCCTCAGCCATGGCCGTCACCGACTGTGCAACGCCTTGGGCACCTTCACCAATGGTGCCAACATCGTGCACCAGACACTCCACTGCAGTCGGCAACCTTGCAATGTTGGCCTCGGTGCCATGCATTGTCGCCGACATCTCATGCGCCCGTAGCATCTGGGATTCCTCCAATCGGCTATGGACCTGCTGGAGTGTCGCTGACATCTCCCTCTGAATGTCCCGGCCTCTCCCTAACGTCTCCATCAGCTCTGGATATACCTCTTCCATAGCCTCAGCATCAGGCTGAGACCCGGCTGGGTCCTGGGATCCAGCAGACCTCCGACTGCTGTCTCGCCTGTGGGTTCCTGCCTCCACCAGATGTGCATCAGCAGCAGCGTGGTGTTATGGGCAAGGGTTTAGAGAACCCCAAAGTGTAGCATGGAGTTCACCTGACCCACGACTTTTACTAGATTGTGGTATGGGGAGCACACGGCCCACTCTACAGGTGTGGTACAGCAGAAATGGAAAAGTATTTTTTAAAGCAAGACAATGTTTATTCTATGAACTCAAGTTAACCTTTTTAAAACATACAGTGAACATCTTAGCAACCATCAATTCAAATACAACCCCCAAAGAATACAACACTAATTAATCCTTAATAACTTCCCAAACAACATCCAGAAGACAGAAGAAACACCTTTTAATAGAAGCACATCGGGTTTACATTCACTACTGAGAACATTTATAATTCTGAATTCACCAAATGATCAAGAGATAGTCTTTTCATGGCAGAGAGATCAACAGTACACCTGCTCTGTCTGGCTTCAGCTCCAACACTGAAAACGAAACTAAAACACACCCTGCAGCAAACAGCCTAAAACAAAAGTAAAAAGCTGACAGACAGCCCAGCTCCACCCACTCTCTGACATACTGCAGAATAAACACCCATTTCTTAAATTTACATTTCTTAAACACCCATTTCTTTAAGGTACTCTCACATGGCAGTGGTGCTCACCAGATTGTGCCCCAGACACCTGACCACGAACATATCCCACCTAGATGTGTGGCTCTGCGCTGGTGGAGGCTGGGGTTGACAGCTGTGACGCGACTATTATGGTGGCATCCTCGGAGCTCTCCTCCGAGGTGGTCTCATAGGAGGCTGGAGAGGGGGCCGCCCGGGATGGGCCGGCGCCGTCGGCTGGAGGACCTGCGGGTGAAGGGACGTGTGGTCAGTGGGAGGGACGGGTCAGTCCGTAAGGCAATAACAACTCACATTTGGCAGGTCCTCCAGGTGGAGGCCAGTGGTTCCTCACCTCTGCGGCGTCCGCCAGCCTCCGTGTGTGTGACCAATCTGTCCTCGGCCACCCCAGTCACCTCCAGGGCACGCTCCTCGAAGGTGGTGAGAATTCTTATGTCCAGCACCCCTCCGCCAGTCTGGGCCCTCCCCGGCGATCGTGGGAGAGGTTTCCTGAGAAGACACAGAGAGCATCGTTAGCCACACCCGTGGTTTACAGTGGTGGGATACGGGGTGTGAATGAAGGGTTGGGGGGCTTGAATCAGGAGGGCGTTGGAGAGAGTGTTGGGGATCGCATGGAGAGTTGGGGGGGTGGATGCTCTCATGGGGGCGGAAAGGTCTTGGGGAGGGGGGGAGTGGGAGCGATGGAGTCTACTGACCCCTGCTACCCGGTGCGGGTCGGTGACCTTTTTCCGGCACTGGAGGCCAGTCCTCCTGGTCACACGTCCGGCGCTCACAGCCGCCACTACCTCATCCCGGGCAGCACTGGCTGACCCTCCGGGACCCTCGGGGAAACAGGACATCCCTCCTGGCCTCCACGTCGAGCAGCCTCCCAGATCTGCTTCCCCGAATCTTGGGTCCGGAGTCCTGGGCACCATTGTTGCGAGCTGGCTGGGGTTGGCTGAGCAAGTGCTGCTTAAGTAATTGCGACCTTGTGAGCAGGGGGCTGGCGAGCGCAGTCCCGGCAAATCAGCTGGCGAGCCTTCATTTGCGGCAAGAAGCCCGTGGGGCCTCATTAAGTGGACCAATTAACGTGGCATAGTGTTGCCGGCCTCGCTGGGCCGAGCGGCGGGAAGCTCGCGGCAATTCCCGCTCGCCAACACCCTTACAAATGTTTCTGGAAAATCACGCCCAAAGAGTCCACAGAGAAATTTGGAGAGCACTGGGAAAAGCCTGGCAGCTGCTATATAATGCAGGAAAATCTGAGGTTGTGCACTTTGGGAGGAAGAATAAAGGAGCTGAATATTATTTAATTGGAGAAAGACGGCAGAAAGCTTAAAAGAGAATGGATATAAAAATAGGAAAGTCGTGCTAAACTATACAAGGCACTAGTTAGACCACACCTGTGAACTGTGAACAGTTTCATCCCCTTATCTAAGGAAAGATATACTGGAATTGGAGGCAGTCCAGAGAAGGTTCACTCGGTCGATCCCGGGTAGGGAGGGATTTTCTAATGAGGAGAGGTTGAGTAGGTTGGGCCTGTGCTCATTGGAGTTTAGAAGAATGAGAGGCAACCTGATTGAGAAATATCGGATTCATGGGGAGCGTGACAGGGTAAATGCTGAGAGGATGTTTCCCCTTGTGGGAGAGTCTAGGGCCTACATGTCTCAATATACATGCCCAACCTACTCAACGTCTCCTCAGAAGAAACATAACAAGGACCAGAGGGCATACTCTCAGAGTGAGCGTCACCCATTTCAGACAGAGATGAGTAGGAATTTCTTCTCTCAGAGGGTAGTAAATCTGTGGTATGAGAGAGCTGCAGAGTCTGGCTCGTTAAGTATGTTCAAGGCTGAGGAAGACAGATTTTTAATCAGTGAGGGGATCAAGGGTTATGGGGATAAGGTGGGAAAGTGGAGTTGAGGATCATATCAGAACAGTCATGGTCTCATTGAATGACAGAGAGCAGACGCGATTGGCCGAATGACCTACTGCCCCTATGTCTTATGGAGAGCTTCGCAGGGCTATGGGGATAGTACATGGAGTTTGGGAGTAATTGGCTAGCTCTTTCAAAGCTGGCCCAAGCACGATGGATCGAGTGGCCTCATCTGAGGCTGATGATCCCGGAACCTGCCCATTTAATTTCCTCAACTCTGCGCTCCCCAAGTGCACTCAAAAGGTTTCGCCCCTTCACATGTTCCGATGCTCAACCCTGGGCCGCTATCTTTCATGCATATTTTGGACTGGGTTAAAAGAGAGAGTCGCCATTAAAATACTATTTCAAAATCAACAAAGCAGCTGAAGCAGCAGGTGTGTTCGAACGTGCTGTGGCCATATCTCCTCAGCTGTACGGTGTGGATAGAGGGATCATATCTGGATCTTCAGAGGATCCACTCGGAAGCAGCCCTCATGAGGAATACTTAAGGAGTCAAGATGGGGGGGAGGGAGGGGAGGCGTGCAGTAGCTAGCCATTTAATCTGTGTACTTTCCTTAACATTGAATGCTGAGCACGTCACTTCACATCAAGGATTAGCAGTGAGAGTTCTAAACTACAGAGAGAATTTCAGAACGCCAGCTACCCGAGAGTGCTATTTAGTTAAATAATGAATCCTTGCTGATGGACTCAATGCCGTTACTATGGTTACCAGGGGAAATCCAGCACGCTTTATCCTTGACTGTGGGACATGGAAAGCAACGCGCAGTGACGACAAGAGCTTCTGGAATGGTCCGGGTGACATCCCAGGCCGTTTCAGAAGGCCGTTTGGGGGTGAACCATTATTGGGATGGAGTCACGTGTCGGACCGGGTGGGTTTCCTCCTCTTCTTGAGTGAGTCATTCGGGTCTTTGAGTCCAACTGCTCAGTTTTCCCGATGTCAGCATTCCCGCAGAATTACATCAGCATCAGGCCACGCCGACCAGCCCCGCTGATCACACCCACAGCCACCAGTAGGTGTCCCGATTGGACTGAGAGACTCCAGCCCCGGGAGAAGGGGGAAAACATGCTCCGGGTGTCATGATATACAGACACACACATAATGATAGACAGGCAGGCACAGACAAGCAGCTAATGGACACAGAGAACAGGATATGACCAATCAGCAGGCAGGACACTCAGGGGTGGGATCTGACTACAAAAGACACGAGGCACTCACACTCCGTCTCTTTCCACTGATGAACATCTAGAGTCAGTCAAGGGTGTTGTTACAATCTCACACCTCCACCACATGGCTAAGAGCTAGTCTGGTTCAGTCAGACAGAGTAACCACACTTACGTTAGCAGAGAGTCGAACTCACAGAGAACTGTGCTAACTGTGCTATTAGTTCAATAAACCTGATTGAACTAACTTCAAGGTCTGGAGTATCTTTTTGATCTAAGCTGCATCCTGTTGCAGCCAGTGTTAGACCAGTGTACCTAACACGACACCGGGATTCCCGTTCACCAGGCTATTTTATCCAGTGATTTCCCGGTTCCCCACACCTGTCCGCCCACTCTCCCTCACCTGGGGCTACCAACTACGACAAAACGTATTCCTGAAGATTTCATCACATGACTCCCCCCCCACCGCCCCCCCCCCCCCGCCGCCACGTTCCAGACGTGAGTTGGCCGACACATCCACCCTTGTGACGCACGGCCTTCCTACACTGATTGGAAAGCAAAAAGCCTCATTACCCAATGGGATGATGCTTGGCTGTCACTAAACAGCTCTTTTTCTCCCCGTTTTCAGTATTTTTATATTTGGCAATGTTCAAAGAAAATGACAACAAAAAAAACTGGCCGCGATTTAACCAGAAAAAAAAACAATGTCGGGTTTTGGGCACGATTAGCGGGGGTGTTTCACGGCGGCTGCAACGGCGAGAAACCCCCCCCCCCCCCCGCTATTCGACAGCACTTTGCCGGGTTTTCTTGGCCTTAGGAGTTTCTCTCCGTTGAGGCCGCCCTTGGAGTCATTTCCTGCCGGCTCGCCAATCTGGCACCCTGGCACTGCCAATGTGCCTGGATGGCAGTGCCAAGGTGCTCTGCTGCCGCAGACGGAGAGCCAGGGAGCCATCCTGCCTAATCCCCGACCACACAGGTGTCTCCAATGGCCTGGGAGACTGTCCCAGGCGCCATCACAACTGGCCCACCTTTGTCGAAACCAGTACTAAATGGCGCCCCGGTGAGCTCTGGCAGGCACGGGCCGTTAGGTCCCCGGCAGAATCCCGCTGACACACATTTTAATGAAGCTAATGGCTCAATGAAATATGCTGATCTGGCTCACGCCCTATGAGGTTGAGATCCAGATTGCGATGCCGCGTGAGACTCTGTTAAATCTCTCGAGGCATTTCGAGATTCGCAGATCTCACAAGATTCAAAGAACAAAGAAAAGTACAGCACAGGAACAGGCCCTTCGGCCCTCCAAGCCCGTGCCGACAATGCTGCCCAACTAAACTACAATCTTCTACACTTCCTGGGTCCGTATCCCTCTATTCCCATCCTATTCATGTATTTGTCAAGATGCCCCTTAAACGTCCCTGCTTCCACCACCTCCTCCGGCAGCGAGTTCCAGGCCCCCACTACCCTCTGTGTAAAAAAACTTGCCTCGCACATAGCCTCTAAACCTTGACCCCTAGTAATTGACCCCTCTACCCTGGGAAAAAGTCTCTGACTATCCACTCTGTCTATGCCCCTCATAATTTTGTAGACCCTTCGCCAGACTCAGCATCCACCAATTCCTTCTCTTTGGTGAATACTGATGCAAAGTACTCATTTCGTACCTCGCCCATTTCCTCTGGCTCCACACATAGATTCCCTCCCGTCCTTCAGTGGGCCAACCCTTTCCCTGGCTACCCTCTTGCTTTTTATGTACGTGTAAAAAGCCTTGGGATTTTCCTTAACCCTATTTGCCAATGACATTTCGTGACCCCTTATCTCGACACCAAGAGACCGTTAAATCACGCCCAGTATCTTTCTAATTACCTTGATATATTTCTCCAAGATTGCATCCAGCAGTATCCTACAGATTGATCTTCAATCCCTGGAGATTCCAGCCGTTACTGGAGGGCCAACAACTGGCCTGACGGGAGTACTGTACAGTTTAACCTGATCTGTCTAAGGTTGGCACTCCGTTTGTTGGCTGTGTGTAGCATCCATCTTACACCGCTGATTGCTGTGTCACCATGTTGAGTAAGGGGTTCACTTGAATCCTTCAAGCGCTCTTAACCCCACCCTGGGCATTGGTCAGTCTGTTTAGCACAGGGCTAAATCGCTGGCTTTGAAAGCAGACCAAGGCAGGCCAGCAGCACGGTTCAATTCCTGTACCAGCCTCCCCGAACAGGTGCCGGAATGTGGCGACTAGGGGCTTTCCACAGTAACTTCATTTGAAGCCTACTTGTGACAATAAGCAATTTTCATTTCATTTCAAATGACGGGTTAAGGAAATTCAGCATTTCGAATTAATCACGGAGGACATTTGGTGAAAATAATATTTTCCAGTAATTCGATACTTGCTATGCAACCAGTCATTAAGTGTATGAAATATTGGAAGTCATCCAGAAAGCTCCTACAGTGCAGAAGGAGGCCATTCGGTCCATCAAGTCTGCACCTGCCCTTGAAAAGAGCACTCTACCCAAGCCCATGCCTCCACCCTATCCCCATAACTCAGTAACACCACCGAATGTTTTGGACACTAAGGGGCAATTTAGCGTGGCCAATCCACCTAATCTGCACATCCTTGGACTGTGGGAGGAAACCGGAGCACCCGGAGGAAACCCACGCAGGTAAAGGGAGAATGTGCAAACTCTACACACGTAGTCACCTGAGGCCGGAATTGAACCTGGGACCCTGGAGCTGTGAGGCAGCGGCGCTCACCACTGTGCCATCGTGCCGCTCTGGTATCATTCTGGTGAAGCTGCGCTGGATGTTCAGGAATACCTTTCATGAGTTGCGCTGTCCAAAACTGAACACAGCACTGCAGACAGAGCTGAACCAAGGCCTTGTAGATTGCAGATTGAACACAGGTCTCGTACAGAGGACACAGGGAAACGGCCCAGCATTAGATCGATCAATAGATAATCAGTTTATTGAAAAATCAGAATGATAGCAGATGCTGAAATGCAAATAGAAATAAAACAAGTAATTATCATTCATAACATGGATATGGACGATCATTAAAATAAAAGCGAAGCATAAAATAATAAAAGGGCTGCACAATTATGAACATTTAAGTGTACAAATAATTACAATCTGTCGCAAAATGCAGGTCTCGCTAATTTACAGAATAGGAATGAATGGGCTAATGCACTCTGCATTTTATATTAATCTCCATAGATCATCTGCTGTCAGGTTGAGTTCATTAAATTCTCAATCATTCACAGACTATTCACCAGTTTGATGAAGTCGAGTGTAGCGCTGTCTCGCCCTCTCTTCATTCTGTACCTTGTTCGCGGAATGGTGAATTTTCTCCTCCATTCCATCGCACATTTACCTTTGTGTGGCCCGAGCACGAGATAGGGTCAATGCGAGGTGGGATCTGAGGGTTTTCTGGCCAAGTCCAGAGGGAGCTTTTTTCCACCTTTCAGCAAGGGAACACATTCAAATGATAGAATCATTCAGTACAGTAAGCCATTCGATCCATCGCACCTATGCTACCCTTTGTTAAAACAGCGCGTTCGATGGGTCCTGCTTTTCCTTCTCTCGCTGGGGAAATTTTTGCTTTTTCTTGAAATATTTTTCCAATTCCCTTTGGAAAGTTACTGTTGACTCTGTTTCCGCTGCCGTTTCAGACAGCACATTACAGATCGTCATAATTCACTCCATCAAAAAGGTGCGCTTCATTTCACCTCTGGGTCTTTTGCCGTTTATCTTGGACCTCAGTCTTTCGGTTACCAACTCTCCGACCAGGTGAAACACTTTCTCTTTATTTACTCCACTGAGGTTTAACAGAGCGAGAGTTTTGTAAATGTCGGGCGCAATCTAACGGCCGAGTCACGCCCGAATCGGGACGCGACGCGGCCAGTAAATCTCACGGACCTGGCTCGCAGCACCTCGCGAGATCTAACGGGAACTTGTGAGACGTCCCACAAAGGGCGGGAAATAAACCTGCATACTTACAGTGTGCAGTTAGGCACATTTAAATGTGTCTCCGCCAGAGCTAACCAGCCCCCGGGATCTGATGGCCTCACTGATGAGACCCCAGCCGACTCCATTTAGCACCAGTCTCCACAAACGGGGACCAGGTGGAACGGCACTTGGGAGGATGATCTCCAAGGCGATTGGAGACCGCCCCCCCCCCTTGGTGGTCGGCCTCTGGGCAGGGTGGCACCCTGGCAGAGCTGATGCCACCTGGGCACCTTGGAAGTGCCAGCCTTGCACCCAGCCTGGCACTGAAGGTGGCATTTTACACATGCTGGGGATCGGGCCTAGGGGTTCCCTGACCTTGTGAGGTGCAGGGGCTGGATGGCCCCCTTATGGGTTGTGTTGGGGGGGTTCAGATGCTGCAGTGAGAGGGTCTCTTTCCGATCTCTTCCTGCACTGGTGAGCAAAGTGCGGCCTTGCCAGGGCGTTCCTCACTGAGGCCCAGAGAACTGTTTAATAGCGGGGTCATTCTCGGTGCTGCCAACACCAGGACGCACCCCGTTAAATGTGCCCGACACGAGACTCTGTTAAATTTCCATTAAATCATGCCTTTTAAATGTCCTTAAGGCTGCTAATCTTTCCTTTTTCATTCTGTTGAAGTCATTGGAAGATAGAACATCCATGACATAAAATCTGTTAGAAACAACACATTAAGGCACTGCCCAAGGTGCAAAAATAAAGATTTACTCAGATAATAGCAGAATTGCAAGATTGTAATTGTCATGAGAAATTGAGAGGAGGCTGTGGCGCTGTGTTATTTTCATTAATAATCCAGACACCATGGGTGATGCCCTGGGGAATCTGTGTTCAAATCCCACCAGGGAAGGTGGTAAAATTTGAATTCCAATAAAAATCTGGAATTAAAAGTCTAAAACGTTGTCGACTGTCGTAGAGACCCATCTGGTTCACTAATGTCCTTTAGGAAAGGAAATCTGCCGTCCTTACCCGGTCTGGCCTCCATGTGACTCCAGACCCACAGCAATGAGGTTGACTCTTAAATATCCTCTACATGGCCGAACGAGACACTCAGTTCAAGGGCAAGAAATGCTGGGAATGAGTAAGAAAAATAGGCTGGTGATGTTTTCTCGAGAAAGGACAGGGATTGAAGTTATGAAGGGTTTGACAGTGTCGATTGTGAGAATTGTGTCCAGTTGTGGGGAAGACCAGAACCAGAGATGGGATTTTCCGGAGGCAACAGTCCTGCTGCTGGGGCTGAAATCAGGGGCGGGACAAATGAAGTAGGTGCCATTGGATTTTCTGTCTGAGGAGGAATATCCCAAGGACTGCTGGTCCAGTTAGAGGTCAGGCAGCTCAGCGCTGCCACCCCTATCGATGGCCTTTGCTGGGACTGCATCTGGAATAGGACATATTTCATAGGATCTCCACAGTGCAGAAGGAGGCCATTCAGACTATCGAGTCTGCACCGCACCCCCCCCCCCACCCCCCCAAAGAGCACCACGACCTAGGCCTATTCCCCACCCTATTCCCACATAACCGTTGGACTCTAAGAACAAAGAACAAAGAAAATTACAGCACAGGAACAGGCCCTTCGGCCCTCCCAGCCTGCGCCGATCCAGATCCTTTACCTAAACCTATCTTCTATTTTCCAAGGATCTACTTCACTCTGTTCCCCACCCGTTCATATATCTGTCTCGATGCATCTTAAATGGCGCTATCGTGCCCGCCTCTACCACCTCTGCTGGCAAAGCGTTCCAGGCACCCACCACCCTCTGCGTAAAAAACTTTCCACGCACATCTCCCTTAAACTTTCCCCCTCTCACCTTGAAATCGTGACCCTAAGGGGCAATTTAGAATGGCCAATCCTCCTAACCTGCACATCTTTGGACTGTTGGAGCAAGCCGGAGCACCCGGAGGAAACCCACACTAGACACGGGGGGGGGGGGGGGGGAGGGTAATACAGACTCCACACAGACAGTCACTCAAAACCTGAATCGAACCCGGGCGCTGTGAGGCAGCAGTGCTAACCGCTGTGCCACCATGCCGCTCATATTGATGGCTGTTCACCCTCACAGCCTGGTAAGTGGAGTCTCGGGGCACCAGGTCCAATGAGGGCAGGCCTTAGCCTGGGGTGCGGGTGTTCACTGAGGGCAAGGTGCCAATGCTGCAAGGGTGGCCCTTGCCACCAGGGGGTATCTTCAAGAGCCAAAAAGTGCCCAAACAGGAGCCATACCACTTCCCCCATGCCTGACCCTTCCCCCCAGCCCGGCCAGGAGCTGGCTAGGAGGACACGGGTGTTGACTATGGCAGCCTTCCCATGTGGCAGAGGAGCTACCCCACCAGCAGAGATGGGAAGAGGCCTTTTTTGGGCGATATAAGTACCTCATTGGTGAGGTGGGCGGTGGGTTGTCAGCCACTCTTCCCACCGCTGGCAAAATGACATTGGGCACAGCACCTGATGCCGTCTCACAATATTTTTACAGCCTTCCTGCCTCTGAGCCTGTCCCCAGAGACTCCATAAAATTCCGACCGAAGGAAGTAAAAAGATAGGGGCCAGAATTCTCTCGCCGTTTGCTGGCAGCGGGATTCCCTGGTTCCACCAGCAGCGTGGCCCCGCCCACTGGTTTCCCGGCAACGTGGGGTGGCTTCATAAAGTCATAGAGGCCTAAGACACAGAAAAGGCCCTTCAGCCCGTCACGTCGGCACCGGTCTAAAACAACCACCTAACTATTCTAATCCCATTTTCCAGCACTTACATAGAAAATAGAAGCAGGAGGAGGCCATTCGGCCCTTCGAGCCTGCTCCACCATTCATTATGATCGTGACTGCTCATCAGGTTCAATACCCTGATCCCGCCTTCCCCCCAAATCCCTCGATCCCTTTAGCCCCAAGAGCTATATCAAATTCCTTATTGAAATTACACAACATTTTGCCCTCAACTACTTTCTGTGGTAGTGAACTTCACAGATTCACCACTCTCTGGGTGAAGAAGTTTCTCCTCACCTCAGTCCTAAATGGTTTACCCCTTATCCTCAAACAATGACCCCTAGTTCTGGACTCCCCCACCATTCTTTCTGAATCTACCCTGTCTAATCCTGTTGGAACTTTGTAAGTTTCTATTCGGTCCCCCCTCACTCTTTTCAACTCCAATGAATGTAATCCTCACCGATTTGATCTTTCCTCAGATGACCGGCCCATCAATTGGAATTCCCTCTGCCTGAAAGGGTGGTGGACGCGGAGACCCTCATAACATTTCAGAAGTATTTAGATGTGCATTTGGCCCGTTGCTTCGGCACCGCAAGGGCACATCTGAATACTTCTTAAATGTGATGAGGTTGATAGCAGGTGGAGAAGAGAAACCCGCGGCCAGCGAACGGGTGCGCAGTCTCCCCGGGAGGCCTCGCTGGGAGGCCGGAGAGTCCTGCCCAAGATGTTCATTGCTAAATAGAATAAGGAATTCAGGAAGAAGACCTTGGGCGGGATTCTCCGTCCAGCCACGCCCGTTTTCGGGTGCGGCGCGCCCCCGTCAGCAGTGGGATCCTCCGTCCAGGCAGCCGGCCAATGGGGTTTCCCATTGTGGGCACTCCCACGCCACCCTGCCGGCAAAAGGGAGGATCTCGCCGACAGAGAATCCATCTCCTTTACTCAGAGAGGGCTGAGAATGTGGAACTCGTGACCACAAGAAATAGTTGAGGCAATTAGGACAGTTGTAGTTAAAGGGCAAACTGCATAAACACATGAGGGAGAAATTAATAGAAGGATATGTTGATCGGATGAGATGGTAAGGTTGGAGGAGACTTGAGTGGAGCATAAATACTGTGCTGACATGAACCAAAGGTCTGAATTGCCTGGGTCTCTGCTGTACATTCTACATAATAAGTTGAGCTGTCTCATCACCTCAGTGGATAATGCCAGCACTTGTGTGCTCGTGGGACACTTGGGTCAAGCAAAATCTCAGGGCCCTTTCCCTGCTCTGCACCAATCTCAGCCACAACTACCTCAGTAGTGAAACTTTTCTGCAACTGTAGATGGAATCAGTCAGACCACACCTCGAGTACCCCGTGCAGTTTTAGCCTCCTTGTTTAGGGAGGGACATACTTGCATTGGTGACAGTTTGCAGAAGGCTCACTATATTGAATCCTGAGTTGAAGGAGTGATCCCATGAAGAATGGTTAAGCAGGTTTGATTACCTGCATACCTTAGACATACAGAGCTGGAGTTTGGAAGAATGAACAATGATCTATTTGTATAATGACATAAAAATCACTCATGAGGGATTGGGTAAACACATTGTGGATTCAAGTTATTTAGACAAGGCACGTAAGAACAGCTCTACAAAGGTAGAAAACGTCAAGACATCAGCAGCAGAGCTGTTGTGCTGTGTTCTGCTCACAGACCAAAGTGAAACTCAGACTTGATCACATGAAACACTTGCGTTCTCGCGGTGACATGCTGCTATCCCTTAAAGACACATTACAGCAGGGTGATTGAAACACAAAAGATTCCGTAGGAGTTTGACAGGGTAGATGCTGAGAGAATGTTTCGCCTCATGGGGGAATCTAGAACGAGGAGGGGCAGTTTCAATATATGGGGGTCTCCCAATTAAGGTGGAGGTGAGGAGGAATTTCTTCTCTGCGAGTCATTAATCTCCGGAATTCTCTTCTCCGGAGGCTGTCTGAGGGGGTGGCTCACTGAATATATTCAAAGCTGAGTTAGACAAGTTCCAGAACTATAAAGAGTCAAGGATTAGGGGGAGCAGGCAAGCCAGTGGTGTGAAGGCCACGTTCAGATCTCGCCTGATCTTATCGAATAACAGAGACCGCTTGAGGAACCCATTGGTCATTTCTTGCCTAGATTTCTTATGTTCTTATTAGGACAATGGTGGGGACTGTCATACTTGACCTCTGGGCATGGAAGGGAAATGCAAATCGGCACTCTGACAACCTCCCAGTGATCCCCGCGAGGGGAAGTGACCACTGGTTGAAGCTGACCTAGGCCTCAGTTACGAATGTACGAAGTAGGAGTGGGGGTTGGCCTCTCAGCCCTGCTCTGCCGTTCAGGAGGATCTTGGCCGATCTCATTGGAACCTTCTGCCTATCCCTGATAACCTTTCACTCCCATCTTTATCAATAATCGATCCAACTCCGCCTCAAAAATAGTCAAAGACTTTGCTTCCACTGCCTTTTGAGGCAGAAAGCTCTGAAATCCCACGATGCTCTGTCTGAGAGAAAAATTTATCGCCATCCAACTCTGAAATGAGCCATCGCCTAATTTTACACAATGACCCCTAGTACTGGATTCTCTGACAAGAGGAACATTTCTTTCCACATCCACCCTGTCAGGGATCTTATATATTTCAATCAAGTCACCTCTTACTCTTCTGCAGTCCAGTGGTGTCAAGCCCAGCCTGTCCAATATTTCCCCAGAAGACAACCCACCTATTCCAGTTATTAATAATAATAATCTTTATTGTCACAAGTAGGCTTACATTAACACTGCAATTAAGTTACTGTGAAAAGCCCCTAGTTGTCACATTCCGGCGCCTGTTCGGGTACACTGAGGGAGAATTCAGAATGTCCAATTCCCCTGACAAGCACATCTTTCGGGACTTGCGGGAGGAAACCGGAGCACCCGGAGGAAACCCACGCACACACGGGGAGAACGTGCAGACTCCGCACAGACAGTGACCCAAGCCGGGAATCGAACCTGGGACCCTGCTGCTGTGAAGCAACCGTGCTAACCACTGTGCTACCGTGCTGCCCCTATTAGTCTGGTAAGCATCCAAGTTTAATGGGAAATGATTGGGTTGGATAGTCGAATCAGCCGTCCCGTGATTCAAGCGTTAGTGGCCATCTCCGGGTTTCATGGAGCCGCTGTACCGGACCGGGGGGTTCACAGGTGACCCTGAAGCCCAGCACTGCCTCAGTGCAAGTAGCAGGGAAGGCGTCGCTTGACGTTCTCCTCGTGTCCTTTGGAGACACTTACCTGTTTTTGACTGGATGTGTTCTGTCTGTTTGACGACCACGCATTGAAAGTGGATGAGATCCAGAAAGGAGCTGAACCCCAGCGGGAGTCACACAGAATTAGGGGAAAAAAACATTTTGAGGAAATAGACTGTTGCATCTTTTGGGTGAAATGCTAAACCATGGTCGAGTTTGCTCTCTGAGTCGGGTATGAAATATCCCCTGGCACTATTTTGAAGAAGTGCAAGAGAATTCTGCACCAACCCCCCCCCCCCCCCCCCCCCCCAGAACCACTACCACCAATGTCCGGTCAATATTTACACCTCAATCAAATTTCCTTAGTCTTCTGAGAAAGTAGAGTCGTTGGTGGGCTTTCTTAACTATAGTGTCGGCATGGAGGGACCAGGACAGGTTGTTGGTGATCTGGATACCTGAACACTTGAAGCTCTCGACCCTTTCTACTTCGTTCCCATTGCTGTAGACAGGGGTATGTTCCCCACTACGTTTCCTGAAGTCGATGACAATCTCCTTTGTTTGGAGGGGAACTCGAAGGTGGTGGTGTTCCCATGTGTCTGCTATCCTGGTCCTTCTTGGTGGTAGCGGTTTTGGGTTTGGAAGGTACTGCCGAAAGAAGCTCGATGATCAAAGTTGTCAAGATATTAAAGGGAAATGGACAGGGTAGATTGTGCAAAACTGTTTTAGCTAGTCAGGGAATTTGGGACGAGAGGGAATTGTTTAAAGATTTGAACCGGACCTTTCAGGGCTGAGGTTAGGAAACACATCGAAACACAAAGAATGGTCGAAGTTTATAGCTCTTTTCCACTGATGAGAATTGATGCTAAATCATTTCTAAGTGTTAAGTTTGAGATTGATAGGTGGCGATTTTTGGGGTGTCGGAAGGTCGTGGAGTCCAGGAGGGGAAAGAGACAGATGTTCTGGCCTTTGCCTCCCTGGTAGCCCGGAGACGGATATTATAGCTTGGAGGGGCTCAAAGCCCCCGAAGTCAGAGACCTGGTTAACCGACATGGCGAGCTTCCTCGGCCTGGAGAAGATTAAGTTCGCCTTGAGAGGGTCTTTAGACCATAAGACATAGGAGCAGAAGTAAGGCCATTCGGCCCATCGAGTCCACTCCACCATTCAATCATGGCTGATTTCAACTCCATTTACCCGCTCTCTCTCCATAGCCCTTAATTCCTCGAGAAATCAAGAATTTATCAACTTCTGTCTTAAAGACACTCAACGTCCCGGCCTCCACCGCCCTCTGTGGCAATGAATTCCACAGACCCACCACTCTCTGGCTGAAGAAATTTCTCCTCATCTCTGTTCTAAAGTGCGGAGATGCCGGCGTTGGACTGGGGTGAGCACAGTACGAAGTCTTACAACACCAGGTTAAAGTCCAACAGGTTTGTTTCGATGTCATTAGCTTTCGGAAGCACCTGAGGAAGGAGCAGCGCTCCGAAAGCTAGTGACATCGAAACAAACCTGTTGGACTTTAACCTGGTGTTGTAAGACTTCGTACTGTTCTAAAGTGACTCCCTTTTATTCTAAGGCTGTGCCCCAGGGTCCTAGTCTCCCCTGCTAATGGAAACAACTTCCCTACGTCCACTCTAGCTAAGCCATTCATTATCTTGTAAGTTTCTATTAGATCTCCCCTCAACCTCCTAAACTCCAATGAATATAATCCCAGGATCCTCAGACGTTCATCGTATGTTAGGCCTACCATTCCTGGGATCATCCGTGTGAATCTCCGCTGGACCCGCTCCAGTACCAGTATGCCCTTCCTGAGGTGTGGGGCCCAAAATTGCTCACAGTATTCGAAATGGGGCCTAACTAATGCTTTATAAAGCTTCAGAAGTACATCCCTGCTTTTATATTCCAAGCCTCTTGAGATAAATGGCAACATTGCATTTGCTTTCTTAATTACGGACTCAACCTGCAAGTTTACCTTTCGAGAATCCTGGACTAGGACTCCCAAGTCCCTTTGCACTTCAGCATTATGAATTTTGTCACCGTTTAGAAAATAGTCCATGCCTCTATTCTTTTTTCCAAAGTGCAAGACCTCGCACATGCCCACGTTGAATTTCATCAACCGTTTCTTGGACCACTCTCCTCAACTGTCTAAATCTTTCTGCAGCCTCCCCACCTCCTCCATACTACCTGCTCCTCCACCTATCTTTGTATCATCGGCAAACTTAGCCAGAATGCCCCCAGTCCCGTCACCTAGATCGTTAATATATAAAGAGAACAGCTGTGGCCCCAACGCTGAACCCTGCGGGACACCACTCGTCACCGGTTGCCATTCCGAAAAAGAACCTTTTATCCCAACTCTCTGCCTTCTGCCTGACAGCCAATCATCAATCCATGTTAGTACCCTGCCTCGAATACCATGGGCCCTTATTTTACTCAGCAGTCTCCCGTGAGGCACCTTATCAAAGGCCTTTTGGAAGTCAAGATAGATAACATCCATTGGCTCTCCTTGGTCTAACCTATTTGTTATCTCTTCAAAGAACTTTAACAGGTTTGTCAAGCACGACCTCCCCTTACTAAATCCATGCTGACTTGCCTAATCCGACCCTGCACTTCCAAGAATTTAGAAATCTCATCCTTAACAATGGATTTTAGAATCTTGCCAACAACCAAGGTTAGGCTAATTGGCCTATAATTTTCCATCTTTTTCCTTGTTCCCTTCTTGAACAGGGGGGTTACAACAGCGATTTTCCAATCCTCTGGGACTTTCCCTGACTCCAGTGACTTTTGAAAGATCATAACTAACGCCTCCACTATTTCTTCAGCTATCTCCTTTCGAACTCTAGGATGTAGCCCATCTGGGCCCAGAGATTTATCAATTTTTAGACCTCTTAGTTTCTCTAGCACTTTCTCCTTTGTGATGGCTACCATATTCAACTCTGCCCCCGACTCTCCTGAATTGTTGGGTTATTGTTAGGGTTCGCCTGGAGATGGCAACCATTCATTGACTTCTTTGCGGAGAATTAAACGTCAGCAGGGGGGGGGGGGGGGGGGGGGGGGGGGGGCGAGTGGGGGGACTAGGGTAGCGTAGAATAGGGGGTTAAATAGGCGGGTTTTGGAGAGATGGGAGTCAGTGTTTGCACTACGTTTGTTGTTCTTTGTACATTGTTTTTATACTGTTGCTGTTTGCAATGCCAAATAAAACTCATTAAAATTGTTTGTTAAAAAATAAAGTTTGAGATTGATAGATGCGTGTGGTCTGAAGGCTTTAAGAGATGTGGAACAAAAGCAGATATACATGGAGTTAGGTCACAGATCACCCATGATCACATGGAATGGCAGAATAGGCTTCAGAGTCATAGATTGGCACAGCACAGCAAAGGCCCTTCAGCCCATCTAGAATGTGGCAGTCAAAAACAACCACCTAAGCTTTCTAATCCCATTTCCCAGCAATGGGCCATAGCCTTGTACGCCCTGAAATCGCAAGTGCACACCTAAATACTTCCTAAATGTTATGAGGGTCTCTGCCTCCACCATCCTTTCAGGCAGTGAGTTCCAGACTCCCACCACCTTCTGGCTGAAAAGGTTTTTCCTCACATCCCCTCTAAACCTCCTGCCCCTTACCTTAAATCTATGACCCCTGGTCATTGATCCCTCCACCAAGGGGAAAAGTTTCTTCCTATCTACTCTATCTATTGTTACAGGCCAGGGTATAGAAACTCCAAAGCATATTATGAAGTCCATCTGACCTGCAACCTTTATGTAGAATTTGGCGAGTATGAGCACAAATGTCCTCCCTTCAGGTGTGACTCAGCAGTCTCCCTAGACACTTTAATCAAAAACAAGCTTTATTCTAAGAATTTAATTAACATTTGTATAAACACACACAGCAAGAATTTTTATCAATTCCAAACATAAAGATTCCACACAGCTACAGTAATCAATGTATAACCCTTAATGAATTCCCCCCTTAACTGTTCCAATTCAAAAGCAAAATCCCATAAACCAAAAAATGCTTTTCAAGGGCGTGGCCCAGCACTCTGCATTCTCACTTGAATAAGACTGGCTTTTCCTGAGATTCTGACCCCGTCTCACCAGCAGGTATAAACCTTTCCAGAAAGCAAGCTATATCTTTTAAGTTACTAAAGCAGGTAGCTACAATGAATGGACTTTTTACTGGAACAGACATTTAAAATGAAACTAGAGAGAGACAGGCTAAAACACTTCTGTTCTCTGTCTGAGTCCATAGCAGCCAAATGTGAAAGCGAAACCAAAACCAATTCACAGAGCCACAGCCCAGCTCCACCCATACTATGACATCACTGAAGCCATGTGATAAGGAAAACAACTTTCTTAAAGGGACACTTCCATGACACTCATAATTTTATACATCTCAAACATGCACCCCCCTCAGTCTCCTCTGCTCCAAGAAAAACAACCCCAGTCTATTTAATCTCTCTTCATAACTAACACTCTCCAGCCCTGGCAACATCCTGGTTAATCCCCCCTGCACACTTTCCAGTGCTATCACATCCCTCCTATAATGTGGATTCCAGAACTGCACACACAAATCACAATAATTTACACAATAATCTTTATTGTCACAAGTAGGCTTACATTGCAATGAAGTTACTGGGAAAAGCCCCTAGTCGCCACGTTCCGGCGCATGTTCGGGTACCCAGAGGGAGAATTCAGAATGTCCAAATTACCTAACAGCACGTCCTACGGGACTTGTGGGAGGAAACCGGAGCATCCGGAGGAACCCACACAGACATGGGGAGAACGTGCAGACTCCGCACAGACAGTGACCCAGTCAGGAATCAAACCTGGGACCCTGGTGCTGTGAAACCACAGTGCTAACCACTGTGCTAACCACTGTGCTACCGTGCTGCCCCCCTAATACTCTAGCAGTGGCCTAATGAACGTTTTATACAGTTCCAGCATAACCTTCCTGCTCTTAAACTCTATGCCTTGGCTGAGAAAAGCAAGTATACCATATGCCTTCTTAACCACTGTATCTATCTGCCCTGCTACCTTAAGGGACCGGTGTACAGGCACACCAAGGTCCCTCTGATCCTCGGTGCTTCAGGGGGTAAGCAACTGATAGTTGTTCCCAGATTCCTTAAAATTGACAGCGAACCGAAAGAGCTGTTGGGACAGATGACCAAGAGGGAGGTTTCAAAGAAGGAATGCCTTAAAAATAAAGGCTTGTGTTTATAGCGTGCCTTTCACAACATCCCAAAGTGCTTTGTGGCCAATGAATTATAGCCGCTGATGTAATGAAGGCAATGTGGCTGCCAAGTTACGCACAGCAAGCACCCACAAGCAAAAACGTGATAATGACCAGATAAGGACTGTGTAGCACTCCCTCAAGAGTGCCAAGTCTTTGGAGTGGGAGCCCACACAACTCAGAGGTGAGAATGGTACCCACTTGAGTCGTAACTGTCAGTGAGGAAGGATTGAGAGAGGTGTTGGGAGGTTCGGGGAAGATCCGTAGGGAGGTTCGGGAAGAGAATCCCAGAGCTGAAGGCCGAGGCAGCTGAATGCATTGCCACCATTGATGGAGCGATTGAAGTAGGGGGCGCAGAAGAGGCCAGAATTGGAGGATTGAAGTTAGCTGGGAGGGTTGTATGGCTGGAGGAGGCCATTGAAATTTGGAGGGATAAGAACATTTACTTAGTCAATTCACATTGGAGCAAATGTCTTGTTATTTAATATAGACTTCGGTCTGTTTACCAGTAACAGCTTGAAAAAAGTATTGACGTACCCCTGGCAACTAGTAGCTGGCTGATAGATGGCTTGCTAATGTGATGGATTGCTCCCGAAGGAGAGTCAGTCAATTCTGCTTCCTCCAGTTAGTCATGGATGATGTTTCCTTTCTCTCAATGCATTTCAACACAGGCCTGAAAACCTGAGCACAAAGATAGAGCTGACACCGCTCTATGTTCAAATGCTTCAGTATATTCACTACCATAGGAACCACTTGGGACTGTTTGTCTTTAGAAAGCTGCCTAGAACTGAGAAACCTAATGTGGAACAGAAGTAGGCCTTTCGGCCTCTTGAGCCAGCTTTTTGCCATTCAGTTGAATCATGGCTGATCTGTATCGAAGAGGGTTGCCAACCCTCATTGGGCCTATTCCTGGAGGTTTTGTCATGTGACCTCCAACTGCCCCGACCCCACCTTCCATATTATTCTATAACAAGGAACATAAGTGTTCAAATTACAAAATTAAAGAACAGGGGCAGGATTCTCCGACCCCCCCGCCGGGTCGAACAAACGCCGGGGGGGCAGCGTGAATCCCGCCCCCGCTGGCCGCCAAATTCTCCGGCACCGGAGATTTGGCGGGGGCGGGAATCGCGCTGCGCCGGTCGGCGGGCCTCCCCCCCCACCCCCCCCACCCCCCCCACCACCCCCCACCCCCCCCCGGCGATTCTCCGGCCCGCGATGGGCCGAAGTCCCACTGCTGTAATGCCGGTCCCGCCAGCATGAATGAAACCACCTCCTTTACCGGCAGGACCAGGCGGCGCGAGCGGGCTCCGGGGTCCTGGGGGTGGGGACGCGAGCGATCTGGCCCCGGGGGGTGCCCACACGGTGGCCTGGCCCGCGATCGGGGCCCACCGATCCGCGGGCGGGCCTGTGCCGTGGGGGCACTCTTTCCCCTCCGCGATGGCCGACGCGGAGGTGACCCCCCCCCTGCGCATGCGCGGGTATGACATCAGCAGCCGCTGACGCTCCCGCGCATGCGCGGACTTCCGCCGGCTGGCGGAGTCCCTTCAGCCCCGGCTGGCGTGGCGCCAAAGGCCTTCCACGCCAGCCTGCGGGACGGCAACTACTCTGGCGCGGGCCTAGCCCCTAATGGTGAGGGCTTGGCCCGGAGTGGTTCACGCCACTCCATCCCACCGGGACCCCCGCCTCGCCGGGTAGGGGGGAATCCTGCCCCGGTCCTCAATAATAATAATAATTGTTATTGTCACAAGTAGGCTTACATTAACACTGCAATGAAGTTACTGTGAAAAGCCCCTAGTCACCACACTCCGGTGCCTGTTCGGGTACACAGAGAGAGAATTCAGAATATCCAATTCCTCTAACAGCACGTCTTTCGGGACTTGTGGGAGGAAACCGGAGCACCCGGAGGAAACCCACGCAGACACAGGGAGAACGTGCAGACTCCGCACAGACAGTGACCCAAGCCGGGAATCGAACCTGGGACCCTGGCACTGTGAAGCAACACTGTGGTTATGATCCTTGAATTACTACCTGAGCCACATGCAAATTGCCGTAGGGATGAGAAAATTAGGGAGGTAAATACGTGGCTAAAGGAATGGTGCGGGAAAAACGGGTTCCATTTCAAGGGGCACTGGCATCAGTATTGGGACAGGAGGGATCTGTACCGTTGGGACGGTCTCCACCTGAACCGATCTGGGACCAGTGTTCTAGCGGAAAGGATCAATAGGGTGGTCACAAGGACTTTAAACTAGCAAATGGAGAGTGGTGGGGGGGGGCATTGGCAGGGAAGGGAGGGGTAGAACTACAAGGCGTATAATGCTTAATAGGAACCAAAACATCAGGTCGGCATGTGAGGAGAAGATGGAGGTTAATAGGATGGACAGGCAAAGCCAGTTTAAACGGAGGGGAAAGGAAATATACGGAGACTGTGTGGTGATACACCACTGTACTTCCCGAGCATTGTACATAGTTATATAATAGTTGTGTGTAACGTGGCCCTGTAATCCTGTGTATTGTACTGTGTATTGTACTGTAGCTCTGTAGAGGTTTGGTCACCTGTATGCAACCTGACCTGGCCACGGAGAGCTCCGCCTTGGCCACGCCCCCAGGAGTTAGGTATAAGACCCAGCTTCTGAGACCTGACCCATTTTGTCTGGGGTCGTCTGTGTCGGGTAAGCTTCCTATGTAGTGTATTAAAGCCTTGGTTAAAGTCTCACATGTCTTTGTGGTTCTTGACGCTTAGTGCATCAGACTGTTGGAGTGGAAATTGGGGATGAGGCTGAGTGTTATCAGAGATTAATAAAGGAGGTCAGAATGTTTGAAAAGTGTAGTGCACAAGAAAATCATGCAACGGAAAGACAAATCAGTCGGACATATTTAAAAACCATGTACCTAAATGCATGCAGTATTCAGAATAAGTTCAATGAGGGTTTTTAAATAATTTTGAGTAACCAATTAATTTTTTCCAATTAAGGGGCAATTTAATGTGGCCAATCCACCTAAGAACAAATAAAAGTACAGCACAGGAACAGGCCCTTTGGCCCTCCAAGCCTGTGCCGACCATGCTGCCCGTCTAAACTACAATCTTCTACACTTCCTGGGTCCGTATCCCTCTATTCCCATCCTATTCATGTATTTGTCAAGATGCCCCTTAAACGTCACTATAGTCCCTGCTTCC
This sequence comes from Scyliorhinus torazame, assembly GCF_047496885.1. Lineage (NCBI taxonomy): Eukaryota > Metazoa > Chordata > Chondrichthyes > Carcharhiniformes > Scyliorhinidae > Scyliorhinus > Scyliorhinus torazame. The sequence continues at coordinate 384,956,634 of NC_092708.1, forward strand.
ACTACCTCCTCCGGCAGCGAGTTCCAGGCACCCACTACCCTCTGTGTAAAAAACTTGCCTCGTACATCTCCTCTAAACCTTACCCCTTGCACCTTTAACCTATGCCCCCATGTAATTGACCTCTCTACCCTGGGAAAAAGTCTCTGACTATCCACTCTGTCTGTGTCCCTCATAATTTTGTAGACCTCTATCAGGTCGCCCCTCAACCTCCTTTGTTCCAGTGAGAACAAACCAAGTTTATTCAACTGCTCCTCATAGCTAATGCCCTCCATACCAGGCAACATCCTGGTAAATCTCTTCTGCACCCTCTCTAAAGCCTCCATATCTTTTAGGTTGTGGGGGCGAAACCCACGCAAACACGGGGAGAATGTGCAAACTTCACACGGAGAGTGACCCAGTGCCAGGATCAAACCTGGGACCTTGACGCCGTGAGGCAGCAATGCTAACCACTGAGCCACCGTGCTGCCCTAAGTTCAATGAGCTGACAGCACAAATAGAGACAAATGGATATGATTTGGTGGGGATTACTGAAACATGGTTGCAGGAGGACCGGGACTGGGAGTTGAATATCCAAGGGTACGCAGTATTCAGAAAGGATAGAGAGGATTGAACAGGAGGTGGAGTTGCTTTATTGGTTAAAGATGGCATCAAGGCTGTATTAAGAAATGATTTTGGCACTAAGGGCCAACATGTTGAATTGATCTGGGGAGAATTAAAAAACAAGTAAAAAATTCCTTTGCAGGAGTAATTTACAGGTACCTGATTAATACTTCCAAAGTGGAGCATAGTGGGGCCAAAACATAATGAGGGCTTGTGAGAAGAGCACAACGGTAATTGTGGGTGATTTTAATATGCATATTGACTGGATTGATCAAATTGGCAAGGGTAGCTTCAAGGGAGATTTAATAGAGTGTATGAGGGATTGTTTCTTAGAGCAATATGTTATGGAAACAACCAGGGAGCAGGCTATTTTAGATTTAGTATTATGTAACAAAGAAGGTTTGATAAATAGTCTTGTCGTTAAGGATCCTCTTGGAATGACTTCCGGGTGCGGCTATGCAGAGCTAGGTCGCATATTCGGCAGCTCCTGCTTGGAACGGACTTTTGGGCTCTTTTACAGGGCCCCCACGGCATTTGTTTGACATTTCCCGGTGTGGGAAGAAGGCGGCAATATTCCCCCGACAGTGTCCCCCAGGAAGGGTATGTCTCTTGGTTGCCAGACACACGCAGAAACAGTGAAAGATTTGGCTGCAACTACAGGATAAACAGGGCCTCTTCCAGCATGCAGGCGGGGGAAGGGCAAGCTTAAAGCTGCAAGCTGACCTGAGGGCCTGTATCAAAGGTGAATTCTAGCAGCAGAGGGAACAACTGAAAAGACCTCATCAAGGCCACTGAAGGGACTTCCGGTTGCGGTGATGCCTAGCTAGCCGCACGCTTCGGCGGCTCCAGCTCCGACGGACCTTCGGGCTCTTTTAAGAGCCTCAACGGGGAATTTTTCGACGACGCAACCCGGTGTGGGGTGTGTGAGAAGGGAGTCCCCCCCAAACGAAGGAGGAAAAAACCGGCGGCGGCGGCTGCAGCGCGAGGAATCGTCGACCAAAGGGTCAGAAAGAGAGAAGTACAAGATGGCGGCGGAGAAAGCGCAGGCGACATGGGGGCCTGAGCATGAAATTGTGAGACGGTGCGTGGAGCTGCTGAAGAGGGAGGTGCTGACCCCGTTGCTACAGGCAATTGAGGGGCTCAAGGAGACATTAAAGACCCAGGAGACAGAGCTCCGTGTGGTGGAGCAGAAGGTGACAGATATTGAGGACGAGATCCTGGGCCTGGCGGTTAAGACACAGACGCACGAGGCACTTCATAAAAAGTGTACTGAAAGGATCGAAGCCCTAGAAAATGGAGCGCGAAGGAAGAACCTTCGGATACTGGGTCTCCCTGAGGGTGTGGAAGGAGTGGACTGTGGAGCGTACGCAAGTACGATGCTGAGCTCACTGATGGGTGCTGAGGCCCCTACGGGCCCCTTGGAGGTGGAGTGGGCAAATCGGATTCCGGCGAGAAGACCAAAAGCGGGAGAACCACCCAGGGCGATAATCGTGCGATTTTACCGCCTTAAGGATAGAGAAGAGGTCCTGAGATGGGCTAAAAAGGTGCGGAGTAGCAGATGGGAGAATGTAGTGGTACGGGTATACCAGGATTGGAGTGCGGAGGTGGCGAGAAGGAGGGCGAGCTTCAACCGAGCCAAAGAGGTGTTGCATAAAAGGAAGGTGAAGTTCGGGATGCTGCAGCCGGCAAGACTATGGGTCACGTATCAGGAGAGACACCATTATTTCGAGACGGCGGAGGAAGCATGGACCTTCATCAAAGAAGAGAAATTGGATCGGAACTGAGGGACTGATGCTGCAGGAAATGTTATTGTTAATGTTACGGTGAAAGTTAATTGAGAAGTAAACAGGGAAGGGGGGAGACATTGGGGAAATGTGGGCGCCGGTGAGGGGGGAAAGACGGGACATAGTTGGAGAATGGGGAAGGGGAGGGGGAGGGGAAAGGGAGCTGCGCCATAAGAGGCGGGTCAGGTAAAGGGATGTTCCCGCACCAGAAAGAATAAGGCGGGAAGACAGGCGCAAGGCGGATGGGAGTTCCCCACATGGGGGGGGTCGAGGAGTGAGCAGGAGTAGCCGGGGTCAGTTGAAGTCAGCTGACTTACGGAAGTAATATGGGGGGAGCAATCAAGCTAGAAAGAGATCTAGCGGGGAGGGGAGGAGGGAGGGAGAAGGGGGGGGGGGACAACTGGGTTGCTGCTGCGGAAATCCAAAAGAAAATGGCTAAAGAGTGGGTGGGCGGGGATGGTGTGCGACGCTGGGGGAGCGAGCGGGAGCGCGGAGGCGGGATATGGGACTGGCCTAGAGAAGGTAATGGCTAGTCGACACGGGAGGGGGGCAGGTAGCCCCCTAGTGAGGCTGATCACGTGGAACGTGAGAGGCCTGAACGGACCGATAAAAAGGGCCCGAGTGCTCGCGCATTTGAAAGGACTAAGGGCAGACGTGGTTATGCTCCAAGAGACGCACCTAAAGGTGGCGGACCAAGTTAGGCTAAGGAAAGGATGGGTGGGACAGGTGTTCCACTCAGGACTGGACGCAAAGAATAGAGGGGTGGCCATTTTGGTGGGGAAACAGGTCGCATTTGAAGCAAAGAACATCGTAGCAGATAGCGGAGGTAGATATGTAATGGTGAGTGGCAGGCTGGAGGGAATGGAGGTCGTGTTGGTTAACGTGTATGCCCCAAACTGGGACGATGCGGGATTTATGAGACGGATGCTGGGGCGTATACCGGACCTGGAGGTAGGAAACTTGATTTTAGGAGGGGACTTTAATACGGTGCTGGACCCGGGGCTAGATAGATCCAGCTCAAGGACCGGAAGAAGGCCGGCAGCGGCCAAGGTACTTAAGGGGTTTATGGACCAAATGGGGGGAGTGGATCCATGGCGATTTCTTAGACCTAGGGCTAGGGAGTATTCCTTCTTCTCCCATGTCCATAAAGTGTACTCCCGGATAGATTTTTTTGTTTTGGGAAGGTCGTTGATCTCTAGGGTGGAAGAAGCTGAGTACTCAGCCATAGCGGTTTCGGATCATGCCCCACATTGGGTGGACCTGGAATTAGGAGAGGAAAGGGAGCAGAGAACACTCTGGCGATTAGATGTGGGACTGATGGTGGATGAGGGAGTGTGTGCAAGAGTGCGGGGGTGTATTGAGAGATACCTGGAGGTCAATGACGACGGCGAGGTCCCTGTGGGAGTGGTATGGGAAGCACTAAAAGCGGTGGTCAGAGGAGAGCTGATCTCCATTGGGGCCCACAAAAGGAAAACAGAGGCCAAGGAAAGGGAAAGATTACTGGGGGAGATTTTAAGGGTGGATAGGGAATTTGCAGAGACCCCGGAGGAGGAATTGTACAGGGAGAGGAGACGACTCCAGACGGAATTTGACCTTCTGACCACCAGAAAGGCGGAGGTACTGTGGAGGAAGGCACAGGGGAGGAGGTATGAATATGGGGAAAAGGCGAGTCGCCTGTTGGCTCATCAATTGCGAAAGAGGGCAGCAGCGAGGGAAATAGGAGGAATTAGAGACGAAAGGGGAGACACGGTGCGAAGGGCAGGAAAGATAAATGAGGTGTTCAAGACCTTCTATGAGGAACTGTATAGGTCTCAACCCCCAGAGGGAGAGGAGGGGATGCGGCAGTTCCTGGACCAATTGAGGTTCCCGAAAGTGGAGGAGCGGGGGGTGGTAGGCCTGGGGGCACCGATTGGGGTGGACGAGGTTATTAAGGGACTGGGAAGCATGCAAGCAGGGAAGGCCCCAGGACCAGACGGGTTCCCGGTGGAGTATTACAGAAAATATGTGGACTTGTTGGCCCCGTTGATGGTGAGGACGTTCAATGAGGCCAGGAAAGGGGGGACTCTACCCCCGACGATGTCGGAGGCGACGATATCGTTAATTTTGAAGAGGGATAAAGATCCGTTGCAGTGCGGGTCCTATAGACCCATTTCATTGTTGAACGTGGACGCCAAATTGTTGGCAAAGGTACTGGCATCGAGGATAGAGGACTGTGTCCCGGGGGTGGTGCACGAAGACCAGACAGGGTTCGTAAAAGGGAGACAACTGAATGTTAACGTGCGACGACTATTAGGGGTGATAATGATGCCCCCAGTGGAGGGGGAGGCAGAGATAGTGGCGGCAATGGACGCAGAGAAGGCATTTGATAGGGTGGAGTGGGAGTATTTATGGGAAGTGTTAAGGAGGTTTGGGTTTGGGAACGGGTTTATTAGCTGGGTTAGACTTCTTTATGGGGCTCCAACGGCAAGCGTAGTTACAGGTCGACATAGATCGGAGTATTTCCGACTATATAGGGGAACAAGACAGGGATGCCCGCTGTCTCCATTGTTGTTCGCGTTGGCAATTGAACCTCTGGCCATGGCGTTGAGAGACTCCAGGAAATGGAGAGGGGTGATTAGAGGGGGAGAAGAACACCGAGTCTCGTTATATGCGGATGACCTATTGTTATACGTGTCGGACCCAGCGGGGGGAATGATAGAGGTTATGCGAATTTTGAGGGGGTTCGGGGATTTCTCGGGGTATAGGCTAAACATGGGGAAGAGTGAATTATTTGTGATACATCCAGGGGACCAGAGTAGAGAGATAGAAGGCTTGCCTCTAAGGAAAGTGGAAAGAAACTTCCGATACCTGGGGATTCAGATCGCTAGGAGCTGGGGAACCTTGCACAGACTTAATCTGACACGGTTGGTAGAACAAATGGAGGAGGACTTCAAGAGGTGGGACATGCAGCCTCTATCGCTGGCGGGCAGGGTGCAAGCAATTAAGATGATGGTCCTCCCGAGGTTCTTATTTGTATTTCAATGTCTCCCTATACTAATCACTAAGACCTTTTTTAATAAAATAGACAGGAGCATCACGAGCTTCGTGTGGGCAGGGAAAGTTCCGAGAGTAAGGAGGGGGTTCCTTCAGCGTAGTAGGGACAGAGGAGGATTGGCACTACCGAACTTGGGCGATTACTATTGGGCCGCCAATGTGGCAATGATACGTAAATGGATGATGGAGGGTGAGGGAGCGGCGTGGGAAAGACTGGAGAGAAAGTCCTGTAAAGGGACGAGTTTAGAGGCGCTGGTGACGGCGCCGCTACCGATCTCACCTAAAAAGTTTACCACGAACCCGGTGGTGGCGGCAACATTGAATATCTGGGGACAGTGGAGGCGACAGAGAGGGGTGCGGGGAGCCCTGGTGGGGTCCCCAATCAGGAACAACCATAGGTTCGCCCCAGGAAGAATGGATGGAGGATTTCAGAGCTGGTTCCAGTTGGGAATTAGGAGGGTGGGAGATTTATTTATAGATGGGACTTTTGCGAGCTTGGGAGCATTGGAGGAAAAGTATAAGTTGCCCCGGGGAAATTTCTTGAGATATATGCAGGTGAGGGCATTTACTAGACAACAGGTGAGGGAATTTCCATTGCTCCCGACACAGGGGATACAGGACAGGGTGCTTTCAGGGGTGTGGGTCGGAGAGGGCAAGGTGTCAGAGATTTACCGAGAGATGAGGGAAGAGGGGGAGGAGTCGGTGGGCGAACTAAAAGGAAAGTGGGAAGAAGAACTAGGGGAGGAGATAGAGGAGGGTATGTGGGCTGATGCCCTAAGCAGGGTAAATTCCTCTTCATCATGCGCCAGGCTTAGCCTGATTCAATTTAAGGTGCTACATAGAGCACACATAACGGGAGCAAGATTGAGCAGGTTCTTTGGAGTGGAGGACAAATGTGGGAGGTGTGGCGGGAGCCCGGCAAACCACGCACATATGTTTTGGGCATGCCCGGCACTGGAAGGGTATTGGAAGGGAGTGACGGGAGTGATTTCGCGGGTGGTGAGGGCCCGGGTCAAACCAGGCTGGGGGTTAGCTCTATTTGGAGTTGCGGAAGAGTCGGGAGTGCAGGAGGCGAAAGAGGCCGACGTTGTGGCCTTTGCGTCCCTAGTAGCCCGGCGCAGGATCCTACTCATGTGGAAGGAGGCGAAACCCCCCGGACTGGAGGCCTGGGTAAATGATATGGCGGGGTTCATTAAACTGGAGCAGATAAAGTTTGCCCTGAGAGGATCGGCTCAAGGGTTCACCAGGCGGTGGCAGCCATTTCTCGACTACCTAGGGGAACGTTAGAGGGAAGACAGATGACCAGCAGCAGCAACCCAGGGGGAGGGGGGGGGGGGGGAGGGGGGGTTTAGTTTAGGTCAAAGATAAAGGGGTTTTGTTACTTGTGTATTGTTTAAAATTTCTGTATTGTTATTGCGTTTGCTTTGTAAGAGGGGAAAAATTGTTGTTTGGGAAAAAATTTTCAATAAAACATTTATAAAAAAAAAAAAAAAAAAAAAAAAAAAAAAAAAAAAAAAGGATCCTCTTGGAATGAGTGATCACAGCATGATAGGATTTCAAATTCAGATTGAGCGAGAGAGTGCCATACTAGAGTATTAGCATTGGGCAGAGGTAATTATACAGGCCTGAGGAAAGAGTTGGCCCAAGTAGACTGGGGACAGATAATTGAGGGTAGGACAGTTGAGGAACAATGGCGGATGTTCAGGGAGATATTAAATCCCACTCAATTGAAGTACATTCCTGAGAAGAAGCAGAATTGCAAAAGGGAGAAAAACATTCCATGTCTAAACAAGGAAGTCAAGGAAAGCATATAGACAAAAACTAGGGCATACCATGCTGCAAAGGTTAGTAGTAAGCTGGAGGATTGGGAGAACATTCAGGTGCAGCAAAAGGCTACTAAAATAAAATCAAAAGAGCTAAGATGAACTATGAAAGGAAACTAGCAGAAAACATAAACACTGTTACTAAAAGTTTCTATAAGCATATAAATAGGAAGAGAATAGCTCAAGTAAATGTTGGCCCTTTTTAGGACGATACTGGTAAGGAGCAATGGGGAACACAGAGATTGTGGAGGCACTGAACTAATAGAAGGTAATACAAATTTTCCAAAAACTACAGTTAATGCAGAGGAACTTGGTGCAATAACCATCACTAGGGAGACATTATTGAATAAACTGATAGGAGTAAGGGCAGTAAAGTCTCCGGGACCTGATATCCTGCACCCTCGGGTATTAAGGGAGGTGTCAGCAGAGATGGTGGATGCATTGGTTATGATATTTCAGAATTTCCTGTATTCTGGAAGGGTCCCGGTGGATTGGAAACATGCTAATGTGGCGCCCCTATTCAAAAAGGGAGAGAGGCAAAAAGTAGGAAACGATAGACCGGTTAGCTTGACCTCTGTGGTGGGAAACTTGCTGCAATCAATCATTAAGGAGGAGATAACTGAACATTTGGAAAGACATTGTCAGCTTGGTTTTATGAAGGGTAAGTCATGCTTGACAAACTTGCTTGAGTTCTGAGGATGTAACCAGCAAGGTGGACAATGAGGAACCTGTGGATGTGAAAAATCTAGACTTCCAGAAGGCATCTGATTAGGTGCCACATAAAAGACTGATCCAGAAGGTGAGATGGCAGGGAACTGGGGGTAGAATACTAGATTGGATTGAGGTTTGGCTGACTGACAGAAAGCAGAGGGTCGGGATAAATGGGTCCTTCTCTGGCTGATTGTAACTAGTGGGGTGCCGCAGGGGTCAGTCCTCAGACCTCAACTATTTACAATCTATATAAATGATCTGCCAACAGGGACAGAGTATAACTTAGCAAAATTTGTGCATGATACTAAAATAGGTGGGAAAGCAAGCAGTGAAGAGGAGATAAAGATTTTACAGACGGATGTAGATAGGCGAGGATATTGGGCCAAAATTTGGCAGATGGAGTTTAATGTAGTTGAGTGTGAGATTACCCATTTTGGCCAAAAAAATAGAAAGATAAATTATTAACTAAATGGAAAGCAGAATCCCTCTGGGCAGAGGGATCTGGGTGTCTTTGTTGATGAATCGCAGAAAGTCAGTGTGCAGTTACAGCATGTAATTAAGGCAAATGGAATTTTCACATTTATTGCAAAAGGACTGAAGTACAAAAGTAGAGAAGTGTTGATGCAATTCTACAGAGTATTGGTGAGACCACATCTGGAATATTGTGTCCAGTTTTGGTCTGCTTATTTGAGGAAGGATGTGGCGGCATTGGAGGTAGTATAGAGGAGGTTCACCAGATTGATTCCGGGGATGAAAGGGTTGACGTACAAGGAGGGATTAAACAGTTTGGGGTTATACTCGCTAGATTTAGAAGATGAGAGGGGATCTGATCGAGGTGTATAAAATACTAAGAGGAATTGATAAAGTAAACGTAGACCAAATGTTCCCCCTTGTGGGTCAATCTAGAACAAGAGGTCACAGATATAGGTTGAGAGGCGGTAGATTTAGAACTGAGATGAGGAGGAACTACTTCTCGCAGAGGGTGGTGAAATTGTGGAACTCGCTGCCCCATAGTGCAGTGGAATTAGAGTCATTAAATGGTATCAAGAAAGAGGTAGATGTATTTTTGATTTACAAAATGGGTTGAAGGGATATAGGGAACAGGTGGGAGGTGGATTTGAGACCAGGAAGAGACCAGCCATGATCTGATTGTATGGTGGAGCAGGCTCAAAGGGCTGAATTGCCTACTTCTGCTCCTAATTCTTCCTATGAACATGGAATTTTTTTTTCTCGCGCACACTCTGGTTTGCATGCCAGCTTTCTCAAAGCAGTGATTCATTCCTGGAGACTCCATGGCAATTCTAGATGACCTTAACATTGACACCTTATTACCTGACTTTGACCCATCTATCCTTCCCACCTCCTCCAGGGACCATGCCCTCAGAGGGCATTGGCGACCATGGAATCCCATTGGATTGGTCCATGATTGCACTTGACAAAGTACTGTGGTGCTTCGCCATTGCCCCCTGAATCGTGACCTCCGAGGTAACTCTCCCACTCTTACCGCCTGCTTTCAGGCCTTTAGTGGAAGGATTCACAGACTGACAATCAACCTGTTTGGCCATGTTATGAACGCGCCTGCCATGGCCACCAGGTCCTGACATGGGACTTGAATCTGTAGCTTCTGGCACACTGCGCCGCAAGACCTTACCCCCATTTCCTTTACTCGATAAAATATGCCAGGTACTTTGTTTCCGCTGCAGCAGCTTGTCTTAGTGGGTAGCTCTCCTGCATTTACATCAGAGGTTTGTGGATTCAATGTCCCACCACTCATCTTGAAGACGTACAGTACTGAGGGAGTGTTGCTCTGTTGGAGGTGCCATCCCTTGGATGAGAAGTTAAACCGATCTCTGCATCTGGTGGGCAGTAAGGGCCCTGTGCCGACTATTTGGAGCCCGTCAATATTTCTCCTGCAAGCAAGGTCGTTAAAGAAAGGAAATCAACAGGGTCGTCGCTGTCAGCAAAAGATGACGCACCTGTTTGGAATGACAAGGTGCCATGGAAATGTTAATATATTTAATCGCTTGGTAGTACAGAAATTGAGTATTGCTCAAAAATAAGAAACATGCTGTCAAAGCTTTTCATCTTGTACTCATCAGTACAAATGCAAGAATACTGGGGGCGATTCTCCCAAATGGAGCCCAAGTGTTCGCGCCGTCGTGATCGCCGTCCCGTTTCACGACGACGCGAACCGGGCTCGGTTATGACCGATTCTGTTCTCCACAGGGGGCCAGCACGGCGCTGGAGCGGTTCATGCCACTCCAGCCACCCTTCCCTGTGCCAAATGGGTGCCGTGCCAACCCGCGTGTGCGCAGTTGGGCTGCGCCAACCTGCGCATGCGCGGGGGACTTCTTCTGCGCGCCGGCCCCGACTCAATATGGTGTTGATGTTCAGGGGCCGGCCACGCCGGAAAGTAGGCCCGGGGGGGGAGAGGCCAGCCCGCCGATCAGTGGGCCCCGATCGCAGGCCAGACCCCATCGGAGGCCCCCCCCCACCGGTGAAGGATCACTTTCCCCCGCCCCACAGGCCGCCCCTGGCCCTTCGCGCAGAGTTCCCGCCGGCAGCGACCAGGGGTGAACGGCGCCGGCGAGACTCTGTCATATCCGCGCAGCCGCTCGGACCATCCAGCGGCCCGAGGCCGGCACCACGCCAACCGCGCCGGCACAAATGCTGCCGATTCTCCGCACCTCGGAGAATCGTGCGCCGGCGTCAGGGCGGCGTGGCGGGTTGCGTCGATTCCCCTGCCCAGCGCGGGTCTTGGAGAATCGCCCCCACCAAATTTCAAAGGGAGCAAATTTTACACAACATGTAAAGGTGCTGATTATTTGGCAAGTCAACTCCAATGGGTCGCGATGTTGCCATGGAGAATACCAGGAAACTATCGTTGGTGCATTCTCCACATCAATACCTCGACCCAACAGAGTTGCCATACTAACCAATTAGCACTCTTTTCCAAGTAGTATAGATTTGTCTTTGAAATTTGGCATTCTTGCATCTGTCCTGATGAGTGCGAGACAAAAAGCTTCGACAGCATGTCTCTTTTTTCCCGTAATACTCAATATATATTTATTATAATCTGAGCCTGGTGAAGTTAAACAAACTGGTACCATTTCAGGAGGACACAGGAACAGAAAGATATTGGAGCAGCATTTGGAATTATTTTTGAAGGTGGCAGGATACATTGAGAAGGCTGTTCAAAAGCATAGCATCCAAAAGCAAGGTTATTGTACGAAATAAGCCAGCATGGTGGCATAGTGGTTAGCATGCTGCCACTCAGCACCAGGGAGCCGGGTTCGATTCTGGCCTTGGGTGATTGTGTGGAGTTTGCACATTCCCCACATATCTATGTGATTTTCCTCCGGGTGCTCCAGTTTCCTCCCGCAGTCCAAAGAGGTGCTGGTTCGGTGGGGTTAGAGTGCGAGGGTGGGAGAGTGGGCCTAGGTGCGGTCCTCTTTCAGAGGGTCAGTGGAGACTCGATGAGCTGAATAGCCTCGTTCTACACTGTGGGGATTCTACGAAATCAAACTTCACCGGGATTCCTGTCCAGAGCAGGAAAACTCCTCAGGATAGGCAGATTCCCAAAATCAAGGGAGGAGAAAACCCAAATGTTGTGTTCAATCGTTCTGTGTTTGATTATGTGAGCTTGTTTCACATTGATGCTCACGGCGCTGGATTAGTTATGCCTTGGGTGTGGACTCAGAGAACACTAAACAAGTTGTAAACGTTGCTGGAAGCTAAAGCTATGGACATTGACCAGACATTTTAAAGCACGATTACACACCGAGTGCAGAGCTCTCAGATATAAAATGTACAATATCCATGACTGTAGTAATGGCTAAAGGTTCGAGGGGCCAAGAATCTGACTGATGTACATTGCTGCCCATGAAGCCCGAACAATAAGTGTGCCTGGCCGGAAGGTGCTGGCAGCCATGTTTCCAGTTCTCCAATCTGAACTAGGGGGAGTGGTGTTTGGGCGTTTTCAAAGACCTACAGTAACTGGGCTGATTGTCGGACAGGCAGAGACGCATAGCAACGCGGGAGAGGAGACGTCTTGATACCACACCCCCACCCTCTCATTCAAATTATATTTGAATGTTCACACACGGTTCTGGAAAAACACAGGCCACTTGATACTTGATAGGTTTTTTTCCTTCAGTGAACCCGACGTGAAGTCAAGGCGGACAAATGGAGTTCCGATACAGACCAGCCATGACTTGATTGAGTGACGGCAGACCAGGCTCAAGGAGCTGAATGGCCTCCTCCACTCCTGGTCTTCCAGAAAGGTTTGCACTTGGGAATAACTACCAACAACAACTTATATTTAACTAGTACCCTTAACACAGTGAAATGTCCCAGGGTGCTTCACAGGAGCATTATAAAGCAACCTTTGACCCCCAATCCACAAAAGGGGCTGGGTTTTACAGCCCCCACCAGGCGTGTTTACAACAGGGGGGGGGGGGGGGGGGGCGCATGTAAAATAGGTCAGTGGCGAACCCACTACCTTCGCACCCACCGCTGGCCCAGTCCCAATAATATCCTAGTTTGGCAGACGGCAAAATCGACAGTCCGCCTACAATATTTAAACAAATAATGAAAGGTCAATTCATCTTGTTGGCAAGCCGATTCACCGAAATAAGTACGCTACCCACGGCTGGTAGGGGGCAGGCAGGTGCAGGTAGGCAGGCTGGTTTTTTACGGCCTGTGTGGGAAAAGAGGGAAAGAGAGGGCTCCTCATTTGGGAGGGTGGCCCACGTGTGTCGGAGGAGGGCACCCTCCGCAAGATATCACCCCCACCTTCCTTCCTCGCTGTTTGCCCTACAAATCACAGCCCGGCACCCCCACCACCCTCTCTCCCCACCCTGGGCTCTTGGGTCCATCCGCATCCTAAACCCCTGGGACGTACCTACCCTGGGGCAGCCATGACCTTCTACATCCCTCTTCATCCCACATGTTGTGACAGTGGTGTAGGCTTCCTTGGGATTGTCAGCTTCTGGTCGGCTTTCAGCAGCCCCCCCCCCCCCCCCCCCACCACCTGTAAAATATTGCCCCAGGAGTTTATTAGATGAGATGACCAAATATTGGACCAAAGATTTAAGGAGTATTTTAAAGGAGAATGAGGTGAGGTAGCGAGGCCAAGAGGTGTAGGGAGGAAATGCCACAGCTTGAGCCTGGGCTACTGAAGGTACATCCATATTTCGGAGGGTTTGGGGACTGGAGGAGATCACAGAGATTGGGAGGGGCAAGGCCATGGAGGGATTTGAAAACAAAGGGTGGGAATTTTAAAATCAAGACATCGCTTGATCGGCAGCCAAGGTAGGTCATCGAGCACGGGAGTGGTTGGGGAGCAGGACTTGCCAGGAGGCAGGTCACAGGCATCAGGGGTTTGGAGGACCTCAAGTTCAGGGCGGGTAGAAAGTGACAGGCCAGTCAGGAACGCATTGGAATAGTCGCGTCCAGAGGTGACGGAGACATGAACGAGGACTTCGGCAGCACAGGAGCCGAGACAGGGCAGTCGGGTGATATTTCAGAGGTGGGAATTGGCAGTCTTAATGGGGCGCGCATGGTCGGTACCTCTTCATGGGAAATGTGTGCCTCGTGCAAAAAGGGGTGGCGGGGGGTGGTGGCTAAGTTCAGTACTTGCTCTGTTTTGTCCTGCGGAAGCAGCGTACATACAGGGGAAAGTGAAGTTCAAGGAGCTTTAATTCCCAGAGAGGACAGAAAATAGGTCCTTAATCGGTATCCAACCTCGGAGCGCGTGACAATCCCCTGGAAATGGTACATCCAGCACTGGGTACAATCAGCATCTGGAGATAGCACAGAATCCTCACGAAAAAACCCTGAAAGCGTGCAACTTGATCAAAAGTGCAGAAATTACGCAGTTGGACGTGTCGCGTACGTCCTGACTCATTGGCTGAATGACTTCAGAAGATATTTTCCTTGGACTCAAAAAAAAAACTATTGCTCTTTTGTGGAATTCTCTTCTCCACCCAACCCCCCCCCCAAACCCGCAACTCCAGACTGACTTGTTGAATGATGCTGTTTTAGAACAAAAACTGTGCTCTCCTAACCTTTGACCTTTCTCTCTCCCGCTAACCTTCTCCCTTGCTCTAGCTTGCTGTTCTGTCCTCAAACTTTCCCTAAATGCAACTTACTTTAAGCATGCATTATTAACACTTGCAATAAAGGTGACCCATTCTTAGCCAATTATTCTACCTCTGTACATCCAGACTGCACGCCACTTTTTACACGCAGAAAGCCCAAAACAAAAAAATGGATTTCTGTTTTTAAAAAAAGTAACAAAAAAAATTGAAGAAGAAATTGCAGTAAAACAGCGATAATAATGTCACCTCATGTCACATTCCCCGGGTGACAGGTAAATAGTATATTTGTGTCCCTCTTGCTCTGTCTGTAGCTGTGCATCTGGGTGTTCATCTCTGAAAAGTGTGTTGGGGGGGTGGGGTGGGGGAAATTAATTGCTTTGGTTTAAACTTTCCTCCCAGTCTCTGGGGGAAAATGATTGCTTTGTCAATAATTTTTCATGTTTTGGGGGCATTAATTTTTTTTTTTTAAATGCTTAAGATTTTTTTTTTTCTTTTTGACTCTGAAACAAACGAAATATCTGTGCTGATAATTTTCTTCTTTTTTTTTGTGAAGCACACAAACCACTTCAATGCGTGGCCACAAATTACTCCCCTTGACCCTCGCTCCCTGCATAACCACCTTGCAACATACCACATGTTTGTATCTTGTTAATCTGGGTTGCTCCCGTGTTACAGGACCACTCGTATCATTTTTCTTTAAGCGAGCCCCCAGAGTGGGTTCCGGTTTCATTTTTTTTCAATGACGACACCTGGATTCAAGGTGTCTCCCGTCAGGTTTCGAGGCCCCCACTCGCCTCCCCCCCCCCCCCTCCCTCCCCTCCCCCCCCCCCCTCCCTCCCCTCCCCGGGCCGTTCACCATGAAGGTTGCTGCCTTTCGACCAGTCAAGTTCTGCCTTCCGTTGCACGTGGGATGCCTGTAGGTTTTGGAGACCTGCATTGAAGTTGGCATTCCGCAAATTCCACCTAGTCCCCAGTCCCCGCCAGCTCCAGAAAGGCAGGGGGGGGGGGGGTGGGGGTTAACATGACTGGCACTTCGGGCAACACGGTGGCGCAGTGGTTAGCATTGCTGTCTCCCGGCGCCGAGGACCCAGGTTCGATCCCAGCCCCGGGTCACTGTCCGTGTGGAGTTTGCGCAGTCTCCCCGTGCCTGCGTGGGTCTCACCCCCACAACCCAAAAAGGATGCACAGGGGAGGTGAATTGGCCACGCCAAATTGCCCCTTAATTGGAAAAAAAAACGAATTGGGTACTCTAAATATTAAAAAACTGATTTGACTGGCACCTGATGAAATGAAATGAAAATCGCTAATTGTCACAAGTAGGCTTCAAATGAAGTTACTGTGAAAAGCCCCTAGTCGCCACATTCCGGCGCCTGTTCGGGGAGGCTGTTACGGGAATTGTACCGTGCTGCTGGCCTGCCTTGGTCTGCTTTCAAAGCCAGCGATTTAGCCCTGAAACACATCAGCGTGCCAAAGCGAGTGGACCTTCTTTTGTTTTTCTCGGCTGTTAAAATTGAAGAAACATTGCATCACACACGGTTTGAAGTGGTTTCGACGTATAGAGGGAGCAGTTGGAACTATTTTAATAATGGTTTATTTGAGGGGGGGTTTTCGGGAAAAGCTGTTGAAGTTTTTTTTAAAAAAAAGAATATTTATCTCTCTCTCTCTCTCTATGGACTGCATGATGAAGAAGTTGCAGTTTAGGGTTTGTGATTTGTCAGTGTTAGAGTTATGTTTTTTTTCGTAGATGGGCATGAATATGCTCAATTGTTTGTATATCCCCCATCCCTTCCTTACAGCTAAAAGCTCTAACGCAGCCAGATCGCTTCGTCCCACCTTTACATGGACATGGCAAATTTTATACACATTCACTCCTATCATCTTCATCTCCCACATAGTGCTCTCATAGGTTGGAACCTGGAAAAATTTAAAATGATCATTACCCTCCCCTCTCCCTCACCCACCCACCCCTCTTCGTCTGCCTCCCTACTTTTAGCAGCGTTGACAAAAATGTACAGTAACCAGTCATCCAGCTGTTTAAAACTAGAAAAGGAACGTTAAAAAAAAACAAAAAAAAAGTTTTAATTTAAAAAAGAAAAGTATCACAGTGTTAAAGATTTTAAGGAAAAGAAAGCATTAGATTTGTAGATATTCAACAAGCAAAAAAAAAAGAGATGTTCAAGTTAACAATGTACAGTCCTTTTTTTTTGTAATACCTGAAATATTTTAAACGACAACAACGAGAAAGAATAATCTATTAGTGCAGAGTTAATTTTCATGTTGTGTGGTGTGGATGTTTATGTGTTGTTGCCTCCCCTTGTAATCATTTTGTCAATGAGCAAATTTTTTTTTTGCTAATAAGTACAAAAAAATGTACGACAATATAGAAAACTTGTCCAAAAGCATCTTACACAACTTTCTTTTCATAAATTCTTTCTTCATGCCAAAATCATGCGGGCAATTTGTTGATGTAAGTTGACTATGAATTACCTGGTGTATATTTTTTAATGTACATGTATATATAGACATATATATATGTATCCTCTCTTCTCTCTCGGATGTATTGTAGGCCGTAATGCTTTTTATTTAATGTGTGCATGTGTTAATTTATAAAAACATAAATTTTGAATCTTTTTCCTCTTTAACTGTTAACGTTAAGTGTATGTGAAAAACTACAATGGTTGGTGTCAGTTTTTATTTTAATTTGCTGTGCTTTGAATAATTGAAAGGACTGCCTTTTCTTTTCAGCTGTAAAGTTATTGCATCTCTGTGTGACGTGATTTTTGGTTTGGTTTTACTTTAAGTGGAGCAGAATGTGTGTGCATGCCCGCGTGTACGTGTTTTAGAAGTCCAGTGTTTCTCTAACTTCCTTCTTTTCTCCTTCAATTCCAGGAGGTGAATTAGTTTTCCCTGTAGTGACAGAAGAAGCCTTAGCAACCCTTCCCCTTGCCACTCGTGCACCTTTCATTCCCCTCCTCCCTACCTTCCGCCCTCTCCTCACCATTATTGAAAGCACCAAAGATTCCCTGTCCATGATCCCTGAGGTGGGGTTACCTTGCTTGACGGAGCAGGACCACGATGATTGTGATGCTGGCTTGGTGATATCTGGTTATGGCTCAGGGGAGGCACTTGACTCTAACCTACCCCCTACTGATGATGAAGATTTTCACACCACCTTGTCCTTGGTAACAGATAAGACCTTGTCCACATCGGCCTTCGAAGGTGGCTACAAAGCGCACGCACCCAAGTGGGAGTACAAGGACTTTAGACCTAACAAAGCGTCCGAATCCGGTAGGACTACTACCACGGCCTCTCCCCCTGAGCTGCTCAGCTCCGCAGTCTCCGCGCCGCCCGGAAAGGTGCCCAAGTTGCCCGCGGGCAAGTTGAATACGCGTGAGCAGAAGCCGCACCCCGGCCTAGTGTTGGTTCCTTTGCCCACTGCGTATGAAGTAGACAGCACCAAGCTGAAGAGTCCCCTAGTCACCTCACCCATGTTCCGTAATGTACCCACAGCACACCCCACGGAGCCGGGAGTCCGACGGGGCCCGGGGGCCTCGGAGGTGGTGCGGGAATCGAGCAGCACGACAGGGATGGTCGTAGGGATAGTGGCGGCAGCAGCCCTCTGCATCCTGATCCTCCTGTACGCCATGTACAAGTACCGGAACAGAGACGAAGGGTCCTACCAGGTAGACGAGACGCGCAATTATATCAGCAACTCCGCGCAGACCAACGGCACTGTTGTCAAGGAAAAACAGCAGAGTGCCAAAGGCAGCAGTAAGAAGCACAAAAACAAGGACAAAGAGTATTATGTGTAGAGGAAAGAGCGGACAAAACAAAAGAGAAGAAAATGAAAAGCAAAAGACAACATAAAAAAGGAGACACAATTGAAATATATATAATAGATATATATATATATATATATGAAATGTGACGGTGCAAATCTGCGACTTGACTTAGATTTTAAACACACACTCAATAAAAACTCTTTTGGGGAACGAAAATTTTGAAACAAAAAAAATCCAAATGCAGCCTGGAGCCTGGGAACTGTGATATGCACTGTGGCGAAACAAAATAAACTTACAGAGTGAAGCTGTACGTGATTTAAGACTATAAACACACCTACACACACCACACACACACACACACACAGCTATCATAGCAACCAGAAGTCTTGTATTCTGGTGATGGAACCTGCAACTGGAGAAGACTCTGCGGCCACCTGGGGGTTTTTAATCCTGGATGCGACTGTTGAGACTATGTGGCGTTTCGCATTTTCTCGAAGTTTATTTTTTTCCTTTTTTTGGTTGTAAAAGCTGTGTAATGATTTTTTTCTCTCAAATGTAAATGTTCTCGCTCATTGCCGTGTGGAGCATGTAATTGCGACATGTGTAGATAGCGTCCAGCCCGAGCATGGACCCTGGGAGAGATGGAGAGTTATGTGGGAGGGAGGGAGGGAGGGGGAGAGATGTGGGGACTGGTGGTGGTGTGTGTATGCGTGCGGTCAGATTCTGTCTCCCCCCTCTCTCCTCCTCTCCGCCCCCCCCTTTCCTAAGAAAACGGGACTTTTGCCGTTTAAACTTTGTATCGTTTCTACATCTCAAATCGTGGTGTCCTTATGATTTGCTGTCTGCAATAAAACTGTACTAGGTATATGAACATTTAACAGAACAAGAGACGAACGAAGAACAGAGATAATTAAAAAGTGGGACGCACGCACAGATCGAGCAGGTCTGTGTCAAGTATTGACTTTCAACTGAGGTGACCACCTTATTGTTTAAGAGCTGTTAACTGTACAACATATTACTCTTAGACTGTGGTAGATAGAAAAACAGCTACTTAAAAACCATAGCTGTGGTTCTGAGTTTCAGTAAATGACTGTGGTGCATGCACATTCAAAAAAAATAATAAAATTAACCACATCATATACAATATGGTGTTCAATTTTGATGAGAAAAAAAAATGGATTCACTGGCCAAGTTTACCATAATGAGTTCTGATTTTAGTAATGTGCTTCGATTGATGTGTGCTTTATCTCCCTCTCTGTCTCTCACTGCCTTTGCTGGATTTGAATTTTCTTTTTGCATCTTGCCTCTTTTGGTCTCAGAGCCTACCTTGAAATCATGTGCCGTGTTACAACTGTTACCAGAACAGTGGGTGGAAGCATGGTCAAAGGGGAAATGCTGTTTAAAGTCACTCGAACTTTGAACACAGTTATATATATATATACATATATTTAAACGATACAAATCTGAATGGTGTGAGTTTTCATGAATCAACAGTCAAACCGTGTCAAGGAAAAAAAAATTTGTTTACATAATTTTATTACATTATTATAATGCTTGTGTACTTTGTAGTTAGAACTATTGTACATACATTTAAGTTGTTTAATCTCTTTTGGTATTTGTATAGTTCCAAACTCTCGCGAAGTTTTTTGCAATGTCTTTCATGTGGAGATACGAGATTGAACCTGGTTTTGACAAGAACCTCGGTACAAAGGTGTACACTTTTCTTTTGTAAAGAAACTGGCACAATTGTTATCATTTAGGTTTAGGACTTCTCTGTTCTCTCTCTCTCTCTCTTTCCCTCTCTCTCTCGCTCGTGTTTGTAAGCCGCATGAATATTCCCTTTTTGAAAACAGTGGTCATCATCGAATACAAATGATCTTTCTTGATTCACATGAGGTTTCTTTGCTCGACACCATTATTTTCTGAGTGTAACTCTGCTTTTCGATTTAACACAAGACGCGGGTGGGTTCCGTAGGTATCAAAGCACCCGTTGGACAACTCAATCAATATATTTAAAGAAAAAAAACAGAAATATTTATACCTCAGTGTCTATTGTTAAAGATTGTCCTGTGGATTTGCTTCCTGGTAATCTTTTCATTTTTTTTTACTGTGAACTCCTGGACTTGGAAAATCTGTATGTGGGCTTTATATCATATTTTATATTATTTTTGATCTGCATCAATGTGAAGATTTTGATTGGGTTTTTTGAGTTAATGTGATGTTATTTCATCCATCTCTCCATCTTCTTTGTTTTTGTTGCATTTCTGTTATATAAACGATATGCTTAGCAATAAAATGTTCTTCCCAAAGCTGGTGAATGTTGATCTACCTTTTCATCTGGCGTCAGAAGCTGTTTTTCAACATTCGGAACCTCTTCTGGCAAAGCATTACCAAGCGAAACACCCCCCCCCCCCCCCCCCCCCCCACTCACCCTCCCTCCCCACCCTTACATGCATCTGACAACATCTACAGTGGCAATACAAAACAGGCATCCATGTAAACCGAGCTGCAAAATCATAGACACACACAGGGCGGCAGTGGAAGAGGGGCCAGATCTATTACATTGAAAAGATTGCTGGGTCCTATTGTCTGCCCAAGCTGAGTGGGTCCATGTGAGCTTAGAGCCGTAGGGTTTTACAGCACAGAAAGAGACCATTCAGCCCATCATGTCTGTGCCGGTCTTCAAGCACCTATCCATTCGAATCCCATTTTCAAGTACTTGGCCCAAGCCATGTGTGCTGCGGCGTTTCAAGTACTCATCTAAATGCTTCTTAAATATTGTGAGGGTTCCCGTCTCTACCACCTTTTCAGGCAGCGAGTTCTGGAGTCCCACCACACTCCGGGTGAAAAGATATATCCTCAAATCCTCTCTAATCTGCTGCTCTTTACCTTAAATCTATGCCCCCTGGTTATTGACCCCTCCAATAATGGGAAAGATTTCTTCCCTCTACTCCCTCATAATTTTGGACACCTCAACCAGGTTCTCCTTCAGCCTTCTCTGCTCTAAGGAGAACAACCCCAGTCAACCCAGCTTCTCTTCACAGCTGAAATGCTCCAGCCCAGGCAATATCCTGGCCAATCGCACCCTTCCTATAGTGTGGCGATCAGAACTGCCCACAATACTCTAGCTGTGGCCGAATGAGCCCTTTGTACAACTCCATCATAACCTCCCAGCTCTTGTATTCTATACCTTGGCACAGTAGCACTGTGGTTAGCACTGTTGCTTCACAGCACCAGGGTCTCAAGTTTGGTTCCCGCTTGGGTCGCTATCTGTGCGGAGTCTGCACGTTCTTCCCGTGTCTGCGAGGGTTTCTTCCGGGCGCTTCAGTTTCCACCGACAAATCTCGAAAGACGTGCTTGTTCAGTGAATTGGACATTCTGAATTCTCCCTCCGTGTACCCGAACAGGCGCCGGAATGTGGCGACTAGGGGCTTTTCACAGTGACTTCATTGCAGTGTTAATGTAAGCCTGCTTGTGACAATAATAAAGATTACTATAATATAGGCAAGTGTCCCATATGCCTTCTTAACCACCTTATCTGTCCTGCTGCATTCAGAGAGCTTCGACATGTACCCCAAGTTCCCTCTGATCCTCTGTACTTCCTAGCTTTGTACCGTCCATTGCGGATTCCCTTGCCTTGTTACTCTTCCTAAACTGATCCCAAGTTTCTCGCTGTCTGTCCATTAACTAGGAGGTGTTAACCCCATTTTTTAAAAGTTAAGAAGTCTGGGGAATTGCCTACGAACGAAGAAAAGCATCCGTGAGGTGTGATCATGTAGTACAGGTTTCCAAAAGGAGCCTTGACTTTCGCGACCACGAGCCATCCAAACGCTCTTTGGAGCCACACAAGTACTATTGAAGTGCAGTGACATCGGAAACGCAGCAGCCAATTTGCGCACAACAAGTTTCCACAAACAGCAATGGTTTTTATGATGTTGATTCAGGAATTAGAGAATAGCCAGGGAAAATCTAGGGGGGGGGTGGCACAGTGGGAATGGCACTGGATCCAGAGGCCCAAGGGCACACTGTGGGGACACGGGTTCAAATCTTACCAAGGCAGCTGATGGAATTTGACTTCAATTAATGAATATAACCGAAATCATCATCAATTGTTGTAAAAGCCCATCTGGTTGCCCTTTAACAAAGCTCACCCAGGCTATTTTCCACCCACTTGTGATTCAGTCAACTTTCTACTCGCATCACCACCATCGCCATTGAATCAACAGTTTTTCAATCACTGCATTGAGTGTTTATAAAAGGTCCTTAAGACCAAGGAGGCTAGTTGATTGTTCCCAAACCGCTTTGTTACCATAGGAACAGGAAGAGGCCATTCTGACCCTCCAGACCGTTCTGACCCAAATCATCAATGCTCTGCACCATCACTCCACCTGGTCACTTTGGGCAGGATTCCCCCCCCCCCCCCCCCCCCCTGCCACTTCGGCAAGTTCTGTAGCGGTGGAGGGGGCCTGACGTTGGCCGGCGGCGGGATCTTGTGGTCCCATCGCTGTCAACGGGGTTTCCTGGTGTTTTCACCCCCGCACCGCCAGGAAACCCGCGGGGGGGGGGGGGGGGGAGGGTCACCATCAGTGGAACCGAAAGATCCAGCCGGCGGGAACAACCAGAAAATCCTGACAAAAATCCAATGATCTTAGTTTCGAAATCTTCAAATGATCTCACCCACCCACCCCCCCCCCCCACCTCTCCCCACTCCCCCACCCCCACTCACTCCCCCACCCACTCCCAAGCTTCAATAGTGTTTTGGAGACGAGAATTCCTGATTTCCATTTCCTGTTGTACAAAGGTGCAATTTCCTGGTATTACCCCTGAATGGCAGCACTCCCATTTTTAGCTTCTGCCCCTTTGCTCTCCCCCATCAGAGGTCATTATTTCCATCCACCGAACACATCAAATCCTTCAATGAACCAAAGCACCTCAGTTAGATGGTCCTTAACCTTCGATATTCGAGGAAATACAAACCCGCTCTATTCAACCTCCCGTCATTATTTAAATCTTTTTGCCTCATTGTCATCCTGCTGAATCAGAACTCACAGCTATTAATCCTTTCCTTTCTCAAGAGATACAAATAGTTGCCACCTTTCTATTATTTACCTCAACGGCCTCCTGTGGGATCACATTCATTGTCCTTTTGTGCAAAAGGAAAGGTTCATCTGGACTTCCTTTCCAATTCCCTTCCCAATCTTCAAGCAAAGACCATCCGTGGAAGTTGGAACTCCGGAGAGCAGAAACTGCCATAAATAGGCAGCAGGTGAGTCAGCGTCTGAAAGGGGAAGTTAATGTTTGAACCTCATGAAGGAACATCCCTCAGGAAAGGGGGCAAAGAGATTTTGCAGCTCAAGTTTGCAAATCATTAAAAACCCAGTCGACAAGTACAAAGTTGTAACCATAACGGCTAATAAAGTATTGTTTTTTCTCTCAAGGGGGATAGAATACAAAGGGGATATATCTCAGGTATATAGAGCCTTGGTTATGAACATAGGAAGATACAAATTAGGCCCATGGAGCCTTCCTCTGTCATTCAATGAGACCACGGCCAACCTGGTTGTATGTTCAACCTCCCATTCCACCTATCCCCTTTCGCCCGTCATCCCTTTGCTGATAAAGAATCTTATTCCTCTACGCCTTAAAAATGTTCAACGACTTTGCTTCCATCCCCTTTTGAGGAAGAGAGTTCCAGAGACTCGCAACCCTCTGAGAGAAATTGTTTTGTCCTCAGCTCTCGTCCTACATGGACAACCTTTATTTTACACAGCGGCCCCTTTTCTATTTTGGGATATAATCGTACCTCAGGAAAGATATATTGGTGGTCAGAGAGGCGACAGTGCAGATTCACCAGAAAGATACTGAGGCTTAGAGGGGTAAATCATGAAGGCAGATCACATGAACGTGGCTGGTACCCCCTTGAGCGTAAAAGATTGAGGGGTGCTCGGATCGTGATGTTAAAAATGGTGCAAGGATTCCCAAGAATCCACCACAATCTCATGGACGTCACGGCACGGTGGCACTGTGGTTAGCACTACTGCCTCACAGCACCGGGTGGAGTTTGCATGTTCTCCCCGTGTCTGCGTGGGTTTCCTCCGGGTGCTCCGGTTTCCTCCCACAGTCCAAAGATGTGCAGGTTAGGTGGATTGCACATGATGAATTGCCCTAGATGTGTAGGTTAAGGGGGTTACGGGAATAGGGTAAGGGAGTGGGCCTAGATAGGGTGCCCTTTCAGAGGGTCGGTGCAGACTCGATGGGCCGAATGGCCTCTTTCTGCACGGTCGGGATTCTATGGTTCTATGGAAAGTTATTAAACGGCGTGAATCTATCATGAACATCGATGGGCAATGAAACGTGCCCCACACAAGGATGGTTGGATCACCACGGTGAAACATTTCCTCTGCAAACCTGACATTTTGGGTGCAGTAGCATAGTAGTTATGATACCTGATGAGCAACCCAGAGGCCCAGGCAAATCACCTCATGCAGGGGTCGGCAGTCCTAATAGCATTAAGAGCCATTTGTTGAATTTAGACAAGAATGCAACAGGTAAGGCCACAAATCCAACTGTCCAAAAACTAGAATCGTCCAAAAACCGGACACTTTTACAATCTTCCATCAATTTTAATTGAGTAAAATGTTTTTGAAAATTAACTGACCTGGACAGTTTGACATCGCTACACTACGGCTCCAGACTAGTTTATTGGCTCCGCACACTGCTTTATCCCGCATTCCAAGTGACCCTTGACCCCCACCCAACCCAAAACCCAGCAGTACCTGAAATGTGGCCTGAGGTGCAGAGGTTTAAGGGCGTGAGCCTGTGTCTTAACAGCCTCAATGCTGTTACTCGCATGGAAAGCAGGACAGGGACACATTTCAACAATATTGCAAAGGTTTCCTCAATAATCCTGTCAATTGAATGCTACTCCTCGGAGAGGCGTGTGGCGCAGTGGTTAGCACTGCTGCCTATGGCACTGAGGACTTGGGTACGACTCCCGGCTCTGGGTCACTGGCCGTGTGGAGTTTGAACATTCTCCCCTGGCTCCGTGGGTTTCACCCCCACAACCCAAAGATGTGCAGGTTAGGTGGATTGGCCACGCTAAATTGCCCCTTAATTCGAAACAAAATAATTGGGTACTCTAAATTGTTTTTAAAATTGAAGCAGAAGGAGAAATCGCTTATTGCCACAAGTAGGCTTCAAATGAAGTGACTGTGAAAATCTCCTACTCGCCACATTCCGGCACCTGTTCGGGGAGGCCAGTACGGAAATTGAACCGTTCTGCTGGCCTGCCTTGGTCTAGCTTTCAAAGCCAGCGATTTAGCCCTGTGCTAAACCAGCCCCTAATTGAATGTTACTCTCCCACAAGCACAATGTGAACAAAAATTAAAGAAAGAAATGGAACAAGCCATTGAATTGCCAATGAAATGAGTTTGACTGATGAAGGTCAGGAGTCCATACGAGCCCTTAATGAGCCACATGTAACTCCAGAGCCATGGGTCGCAAACCCCTGTTCCAACAGAACCTGAGTTTGAGAATATGAATTAATTCTTTTTAAAAAACCTCAATGTAAAATTCAGAAGCTGGTGACAGCAGAGATGACCGTGAAGCTATCTGATTTTTTTGGAAAAAACACGACTGGTTCACAAATCTCCTTTAGGATAAAAACAAACCTGTCGTCCTTACCCAGTCTAGCCCTAGCCCCAGAACAAGGTGCTGACTTATCTGCCCTCTGGAGTGGCCCGGCAAGTTGGCCAGATGTAGCTGGGCCACTCGTGGCACTGGACAATAAATGGCGGCCTAGCCAGCGACCATCACATCACCAAAATGATCACTTGTAAAGTTCCCATCAAAATGATGGCAGGTTAATCTTTCAGCTCTTCCCTCACTCCGGAATATGAATCTTTAAGTGCAACATCATGGCTTTGAAGAAAGTGCAGACTTGGCACTAAGCATGAGGGACTTTGGTCATGTGGAGAGATCAGAAGAGCTGGGATTGTCCCTTTGGAGCAAAGAAGGTCAAGTGGTGATTTGGCAGAGCTGTTGAAAATGCTGACAGTGATAGAATAGATAGAGAGAAACTGTTACCATTGACAGGTGGGTCAGTAACCAAAGCGCACAGATTTAAGATACTTGGCAGAAAAAAAATCAAGAGGGGAGATGAGAAGAATAATTTCAATGCAGAGTTAATAAGACCTGAAGGAATGGTGGAAGTGGATTCAATAGTAGTTCCAAAAGAGAATTGGGCATCATACTTGAAGAAGAAAAAAATGTTGCAGAGCCCCAGGGAAAGAGTAGGGGGCTGTGAGGCCAATTGCGTAGCTGCACCAAAGGGCCAGCACCGGGCTCAAAGGCCCGATAGGCCTGTCTGCATGGGGTGATTCTGTGATTCGGAGTCTGCAATACGATGGATGGTGATGGTGAAATTAGTTCACAGTGTTTTTGACCACGCTGAAGGTTTTTAAACGGCAAGTTGAAAACGAGGAAGTTGGGATAAGGAAGGGAAAGTCTTAAGTAGAACCTCTGCCCCCAAGGTGCTGACAGAACTTGGCAAATTTACCAAGGCATTGGGTGGTATCAGCAGGTAAACGAGTGTCTGGTGATCAGTGTGTGCCATCACTGTTATGTAGCTGCAGGACCTACATTTAGCCAACTGTTCAAACTACCCTATTCTGATTTGAAAAACAGGTTGATAGATTTTTATTGGGGAAGCAGGTGAAGAGTTACAGAGCGAAGGCAGGTAAATGGAGTTTGGATACAGATCAGGATGGTGGAACAGTTTCGAAGGACTGAATGGCCCCCTCCTGTTCCTCTGTTCCTAGTCAGTCCTCTGGTGGATGGTGTCCAGCTCTTGCGCAATTGTGAGAAACAATTCGAATAATGTCTAAATTGCCATGAAATGAAAATGAAAATCGCTTAGTGTCACAAGTAGGCTTCAAATGAAGTTACTGTGAAAAGCCCCGAGTCGCCACATTCCGGCACCTGTTCGGGGAGGCTGGTACGGGAATTGAACCGTGCCGCTGGCCTGTCTTGGTGTGCTTTCAAAGCCAACGATTTAGCCCTGTGCTATACCAGCCCCATGAGACTTAGATTCTACGACAGGGATCCATCACAGCCTCTGGCAGGCAACCTTTTTTAAAAAACCTGCTGATCAAAAGGATTGCACGAGGATTAGCAATGCCTGAACCATTGGAATGTCTCTTTGGAAACTTAATGGACAATTAGAAGTTTAGGTAAAGGCGGGTGAATCTTTAGCTGACTACAGATGTTGCAGAGAAAAGCTTGAAGCTTGAGGGTCCCATCAATATTCTACCATGAAACAGTGACAAGTAGAACTTCTGCCCGCAAAGGGCTGACAGAACTCGGTAAATTCACCAAGGCATTGGATGGTGAAGCTGTGAAGCAACAGTGATAACCACTATGCTACCATGCCACCCACTAAGTGAAATATAAATGAATGTTGAGGCAAGGAGTTATTAGGAGTGACCAAATTCTTGGTCAAATATGTGACTTCAAACAAGTTTCTTGAAGACCTAAACCTTAGGTGCGGGGGTTAAAGGCGAATAATGAAAGTTGTAGAGAGGATTAAACATTATTTCAAGCCAAAGAATACATGAGAGATAAGAGAATGGACTGACTATGCTGTTAAAGGACAGTGCAAATTTACATAACACCTTTTACATTTAAAAAAAAATCACCTCAAGGTGCTTCAGACAGATCATACAATTTACAGTGCAGAAGGAGGCCATTCAGCCCATCGAGGCTACTCTGGCCCTTGGAAAGGGTACCCTAATTAAGCCCACACCACCACCACTCTATCCCCATAACCCAGTAACCCCACAAAACCTTTTTTGGACGCTAGGGCAATTTAACATGACAAATCCACCTAACCTGCACATCTTTGGACTGTGGGAGGAAACCGGAGCACCCGGAGGAAACCCACGCAGACACGGGGGACAAAGTGCAGACTCCGCACAGACAGTGACCCAAGCCGGGAATCGAACCTGGTACGCTGGAGCTGGGAAGCAACTGTGCTAACCACTGTGCTACCGTGCCACGATGTGAAATATAAATGAATGTTGAGGCAAGGGGTTATAAGGAGGAATGACCAAATTCTTGGTCAAATATGTGGCTTCAAACAAGTTTCCTGAAGACTGAGAGGAAGGTGAAAGTGTGGCGTTTGAGGAGAGTATTCCCGAAGCATCGATTCAGACAGCGGAAGGCGTGACTGGCAACGGGAGCAGCAGACGCACTGAAGTCAGACAAACAGAAGAGAGTTCCAGAATCATTGCAGGGCTGGAAGAGGTTTCAGGAAGAGGAATGGGTAAGCCATGAAGAGAGTTTAAGCCATTACGAAGAGGGTTTGAAATCTGAGGTGCCGTGAGATCAGGTCGCCTGTAGTCCAGCAAGCCTGGGGGAGAGGGGGGTGTGATGGGTGAGTAGGGCTGGGGGCTGCCAAGTTCTGGTTGGGTTGAAGTTAACAGAAGAGAATGAACGGCCTCTCGGCAACTACCCTGTCAAATCTTACACATTTCAATGGAATCACCTCTCATTCTTCTAAAACTCAGAGAATATAGGGTGGCACGGTAGCACAGTGGTTAGCACTGTCGCTTCACTGTACCAGGCTCCCGGGTTCAAGTCCCGGCTTGGGTCACTTTCTGTGCGGAGTCTGCACTTTCTCCCTGTGTCTGCGTGGGTTTCCTCCGGATGCTCCGGTTTCCTCCCACAAGTCCCGAAAGATGTGCTGTTAGGTGAATTGGACATTCTGAATTCTCCCTCTGTGTACCCGAACAGGCGGCGGAATGTGGCGACTAGGGGATTTTCACAGTAACTTCATTGCAGTGTTAATGCAAGCCTACTTGTGACAATAAAGATTATCATTATTAGGCCCGGTCGTACTCAACTTCCCCTCACTGGCTAACCCTCTCATCCGAGGAACAGGTGGTCCGAGATGGGGGTGGTAGTTTACTAGGACAGAGTAGTTTCAAATGCTTTTTTGAGAAGAGAGGATGATGGCAGGGGTTTTTAAAAGAAGAGGTACAACTCCTGAGAAGAGGGAACCAATTGCAATGTAATTGGATGCAATGAGCAAGCAGGGACAGCAGGAGTAGTCCACTCGGCCCCTCGAGCCTGCTCCGCCATTTAATAAGATCATGGCTGATGTGATAGTCACCTCAAATCTACATCCCCCCCCCCCCCGATAACCTTTCACCCCCTTGCTCACCAAGAATCTATCCATATCGGCTTTCAAAATATTCAAAGACGCTGCTTCCACCGTCCTTTCAGGGCGAGAGTTTCAAAGTCCCACGACCCTCTGTCGTGGAAATTATAATAAAGACAAATTCCTCGAGGTTCGATTTAAGGAAATCTATTTACACAAATATACTTGCGGAGAGATTGCATCACATTCTGAGATTCGATTGAAGACAGCATATTTTATAGTCTGGAATCACAGCTTGAAGTAAACGGGCATGTTTATATTAAATAGACCTTGGAAAGTACATAAGATGAAATACGTAGAACGTATGTATGTTCTTGCCCTTGGCTAAAAACAACTCGAGTACATATTTTTGTTATCTTTCGGAGGACAATGTGTTTTCATAATGAGGCCGAGACCAGAATATTAAGCAGTATTTCATTTATGTTACCTGACCTACGTATTTTCATTCAAAAGCAGTGTTGAACTATAGTCAAGCATTTCCCATCATGCTTCTAAGTTGGCAACTCATTAATTTCCCTTCCACACCCTCTGAGAGAAAACACATCTTCATTTTAAATGGCTGACCCCTTATTTTTAAACAGCGATCCCTAGTTCTAGATTCTCCCACAAGAAGAAACATCCTCTCCCCATCCACCCTGTCCAGACCCTCTCAGGATCTTGAATGTTTCAATCACAGTAAGGAGGTCGCCCATTTGGTACAGAGATGAGGAGGAATTCCTTCTCTCAGAACCTGTGGAATTCTTTACCGCAGAGAGTTGCCGAGGCTGGGTCATTAAGTATGTTCAAGGCTGAGGCAGACAGATTTTTAATCAGTAAGGGAATCGAGGGTTATGGGGATAAGGCAGGAAAGTGGGGTTGAGGATTATCACATCAGATCGGTCATGATCTCAGTGAATGGCGGAGCAGACTCAATGGGCCGAATGGCCTACTTCTGCTCCTATGTCCCATGTACAAGTTGCCTCATTCTTCTAAACTCCAGAAGATACAAGCCTAGCTTGTCCAAGCTTTCCGCATAAGATAACCTGCCCATTCCTGGTATTAGTCCAGTCAACCTTCTCTGAACTGCTCTAAATCATTTCTGGGTATCCTTGTGCAGTTGTTACCCATCTCTCATTACCTTTGAGCTGAGTGATTTGCTCGGCCATTTCAGAGGGCAGTTAAGAGACATGTAGGCCAGAACAGGTAAGGATGGCAGGTTTAGTGAACCAGGCGGGCTTTAAGAAGACAATCCATGATTGTTTCACGGTCATCGTGAGGTGTAGCTTTATAATTCCAAATTTATTAACTGAACTTAAATTCCACCATCTGCCGTGATGGGATTTGAACCCCATGTCATGAGCATGGGCCTCTGCATTGCTAGTCCAGTGACATTACCACTGCGCCACCATCTCCCCCAGCAGTTTTAGTGAAATGGAAACGGATAAGGGGGGCCTCATGGAGCAGGTGAGTTAGAAGAGATGGGAGAGAAAGGTGGGTTAGGGGTGAGGTCAGGGGGAAGCCTTTGGGAAGGCTCTGGTTGCAAGTAGAACGTGAGAAAGCCATAGAGTTTTACAGCATGGAAAGAGGACATTTGGCCCATTGCATCTGTGCCGACCATAATGCACCTAACTATTCTAATCCCATGTTCCAGCACCTGGCCCGGCACCTTCCAGTGCTGATCTAAATACTTCTTACAAGTTGTGAGGGTTTCCTCCTCCACCAGCCTTTCAGGCAACGAGTTCCACAGTCCCACCCACCCACCCTCTGGGCGAAAAGGTTTTCCCTCACATCTCCTCTAAACCTCCTGCCCCTTACCTTAAACCTATTCCCCTGGTTAATGACCCCTCCGGGCGGCACTGTGGTGCAGTGGTTAGCACTGCTGCCTCACGGCGCCGAGGACCCGGGTTCGATCCCGGCCCCGGGTCACTGTCCGTGTGGGTCTCACAACCCAAAGATGTGCAGGGTAGGCGGACTGGCCACGCTAAATTACCCCTTAATTGGAAAGAAAAGAATTTGGTACTTTAAATTTTTTTTTCAAGTTATCGAGCCCTCCCACCCTCATAATTTTAGAGACAATTTAGTGGAATTTAGTGATTAAGAAGTCCATGCGTTCCTTGCACTTGTTGGAGGTGAGGGTGGAGAGGGCAGGGAAGGAACGGTTAAGGAGTTGTTGGTTGTGGAGAAAATAAGTTGGGCGTTGTCTTTATGTTCCAGAAGCATGGGGTAGTTTTCAGAAGAGGAGAGTAAGACCTCATAGCCCCTGACGTGGTTAAGCTATCTCTGTGATAAATAACCAGAACAAAGTTTATGGTTCTTCCCTTTGAAGATAGGAACCGCATTGCCAAGAGGATGAGCCAGGGAGACAGCGAGTAAAGGCTTATCTGAGGACAGGAGGTGTCAAAGGTGACATAGAATATACAGTGCAGAAGGAGGCCATTCGGCCCATCAAGTCTGCACCGACCCACTTAAGCTCTCACTTCCACTGTATCCGCGTAGCCCAATAACTCCTCCTATACTTTTTTGGAAACTAAGGGCAATTTATCATGGCCAATCCACCTAACCTGCACGACTTTGGACTGTGGGAGGAAACCCACGCAGACACGGGGGAGAACGTGCAGACTCCGCACAGACAGTGACCCAGCGGGGAATCGAACCTGGGACCCTGGCGCTGTGAAGCCACAGTGCTATCCACTTGTGCTACCGTGCTGCCCAGGTTGATACGAAGGGATGGCTGCGCCACTTGATGGCTGCAGAAGGATTGTAGCAAATGGAAGTCCAAAGATTAGACTTCCCGAGTTGAGGAATTGCCATGTCAGTGACTTCAGGAAAGGTTTCTGGGAGGGATGCAGAGGGAATTGGGATTGGAGGCGGGAAGGAGGATGTGGCTGGACATGGACGCAAGGAATCAATCAGATGCAGAGATCAGAAAACGCTGGGAATACGGAGTCTGACCACGGAGAGAAAAACAGAGTTAACGTTTCAGGTCAATAATCTTCCACCGGAGTTGACAGAAGTACAGAGATGGAATCAATTTAAAGTCAGCAGAGAGAATGGAAAAGATGAGGGGAGGGGGGAGGGTGGGGGGGGGGGGGGTGGAAGAACACAAACAAAAGCCTGAGAGGATGGAAGACAGGAGAGATTAAACATTGAAAGAGATGATGGTGCGTGGAAGAGGGGATGGTAGTGAGACAAGTAAAGAAAGAAAAGCTGAGTCTGGAGGAGAGGTAGAAGGAAACAGCTTGCCATCCGAAAATTTGGGGGAAAAACAGGGTAGGGGTTATGATCAGAAATTGCTAAACTCAATGTTCAGTCTGGAAAGCTGGAAAGTGCCTATTGCAAAGAAGAGATGTCAGTACATTTAGCTCGTTGGAGGTCCTTCTAGTTCAGTGGGGCCGCTGAGCCAGAAACCTTGGGTTGAAGTCTCACTCAGGGGCCTTTTGGCCACGGAAGGTACGTTCATTACACAGTTCAACAGGTTGACATTCAGCCTCCTGATCCTTGCAGCATCCCCCCCCCCCCGCTCCTCCGCACAGTATTCCCCAAATACATGAAACAAGCAAACGTTGAGGTTCACAGGAACAGGAGGCACAAGCCAGAGCTGTGGCGGAGTGGAGCATTAACAGCAAGCTCAGAATAATGTGCTCCGAAGTGGCTCAACCTGTCTGTGTTAGGTTCCCCCAACATTGTGGAAACTGCAGCAAGTACAGCGTACTGAATACTGGAGGGGGGGGGGGGGGGGTTGGAAATAGAAGTACATCATTGCTTCACTTAGAAGGACAGTACGAAGTCTTACAACACCAGGTTAATGTCCAACAGGTTTGTTTCGAATCACTAGCTTTCGGAGCACTGCTCCTTCCTCAGGTGAATGAAGAGGTGAGTTCCAGAAACATATAAATAGACAAAGTCAAAGATGGCAGACAATACTTAGAATGCGAACATTTGCAGGTAATTAAGTCTTTACAGATCCAGAGATAGGGGTAACCCCAGGTTAAAGAGCTTTGAATTGTTACCCCTATCTCTGGATCTGTAAAGATTTAATCGCCTGCTAATGCTCGCATTCTAAGCATTGTCTGGCATCTTTGAATTTGTCTATATATATGTTTCTGGAACATACCTCTTCATTCACCTGAGGAAGGAGCAGCGCTCGAAAGCTAGTGTTTGAAACAAACCTGTTGGACTTTAACCTGGTGTTGTAAGACTTCTTACTGTGCTCACCCCAGTCCAACGCCGGCATCTCCACATCATCACTTAGAAGGAGTGTTTGGAGCCTTGGCAGTGAGGAGGTGAAAGAGCAGGTTTGCCTTCAGCTACAATGGGAAATTCTCTGCTGGTAGTCGATCTGTGAGAAACGTCAGACGGTTCGCCTTTGACACACAGCCTCAGGGGAGGTCTTGCAGCACAGTGGGTGATTTCACTGCCTCTAACCCAGAAACCTCAGGTTCAAGTCCTGCCATGGAAGGTGTCTTTATCAGCCATGATTGAATGGTGGAGTGGACTCGATGGGCCGAATGGCCTTACTTCCGCTCCTCTGTCTTATGGTCTTATGGTCTTTGCAATCTGGTCAAACAGGTTCATTATCCACCTGCAAACCCTTGGAACATATGCTAGTGATTCCTGGTCACCCATGTGATGGATCGAGAGTTGGAGCCTCCACCGTCAATAGACTGCAACACGCATATTGCCACAGCAACAGGCACTGCCTGAGCGATCCATAACACACCATCAGTCAGGAGTGGAAGAGTCTTTCAAGTCAGTTCTGCCATTTGGTGGGGTCAAGGCTATTCTGTGTCCTACCTCCATCTAACTACCACGGCTCTGTAACCCTCAACAATCTGGCTGAATGAAAATCCATCGATCGCCATTGAATATTTTCAATTAAACTCCAACCTCAACACCTTTCTGAGGAGAGAGCCTTCCAGGCATCCACTACCCACCATGTGAGGGAGCGTTCTTCCTGATTTTTCAACAATGTTTTCTTGCATGGGATGTGGGTGCCATTGGCAAAGGCCAGCAATTGCTTCCCTTGAACTGGGTGGGCCTGCTTGGCCATGTCAGAGGGAAGTCAAGAGGTGGAACCACATTGCTGTGGGGAGGCCAGACCGGGTAAGGATGGCAGATTTCCTTCATTTAGGGACAGCGGTCAACCAGAATGGGTTTTCACAACAATATTTTCCAGTCGCTGGTTTTCAATTCCAGATTTTTTAAAAATTAATTAATTTCAAAATTCCACCAGCTGCCATTTGAACCCTTGCCCCCAGTGGATTAGCCTGGGTCGCTGGATTACTGTTCTAGTCAAATTGCCAGTCCACCAGCATCGCTCCAGAACCCTAGCTCTAATTATAAGACTTTGTCCCCTTGTTATGGACTCCCCCCACGAGAGGATATAGTTTCTATAAACCCGAACAACTCGATTGCCAATGGGCTGGATGCTCTGCTGCATCGGGAACTCTGCTACCGCCGGCTGGGCAGAGCCAATCCTGTTCCGACGCTCCACTTTCCCACTGGCGTGAGGATCGAGGTTCGCGCCCCGCGTCAGCGGGACAATGCAAATGGGTCATTAAAGATCCACTTGCATCCTATTAACTGGCCGGGCACCATATTCTCTGGGCCTGTGATTCTCCAGTCCGCTGGGCCGGGAATCACGAGGCGGGAATTGGTGCAGGTCTTGACAAGTGTGGTCCTGACACGGTGGACTTTGCGTTGGGCCAGGAGGGTAGTTCTTTAAGGGGGTTGCCCCCAAACTCCATCGGAGGCTGCCCCCACCTCGCACAATGAAAGACCTTGCTAACCCCCCCCGCAAAATCCCCCCTCATCGCCCCTCACCAGAGATCCCCTAATTAAAAAGACACCCACCAGAGACCCCCTAATTAAAGAGACCCCCCCAGAGACCCCCTAATTAAAAAACCCCACCAGAGACCCCCTAATTAAAGAGACCCCCCCTCAAGACCCTCTAATTAAAGAGACCCCCAGCTGAGACCCCCCCCCCCCCCCACCAGAACAAAAATCCTTGCTTGAAGACCCTGAAGTAGGACCTGTCAATTCCTGGAAAGAGAAAACCAGTAAGCTGGGTTTAAACCCCCTCAGATCTCTGCAAGCCATTCATTCATTGCTCTGTGATATTGATTTTTACTAGGTTGTGATTGACAGCT
This sequence comes from Scyliorhinus torazame, assembly GCF_047496885.1. Lineage (NCBI taxonomy): Eukaryota > Metazoa > Chordata > Chondrichthyes > Carcharhiniformes > Scyliorhinidae > Scyliorhinus > Scyliorhinus torazame. The sequence continues at coordinate 384,991,814 of NC_092708.1, forward strand.
TCCACACACACCCAGCTGTTCGTATTGTTTCATTCATCTCCCTTAATGCTTCAGTGGCTTGGAAAGAGGCAGCTGTGAAATGAATAGAAAGCACTTAACTCTCTTTGGTGTGGTCCAGGAGCTACCAATCAAAGCTTGATGTTTATAAACTTTATGGTTAGTTTCACAGCTAACTACTGGTAAGTGACTTTACTCAATAGTGAAGGAAGATGAATTGACAAATGCTGCTTCCTGTGCCTGAGCCAGCAGGTATGTTGCACAACTGAGTTTGAAAGCAGTGATATTTTTTCACTGTGTCTGGACTAATCTCTAGCTTCCAAACAGGGGTCTCTCTTCTGGGGGGCTTCCAGAAAGGGGTCTCTCTTCTAGGGGGCTTCCAGAAAGGGGTCTCTCCTGGGGGGTCTCTAGTGGGGGTCTTTTTAATTAGAAGGTCTCTGGGGGTCTCTTGAATTAATGGGCTGCTGATGGGGGTCTCTTTAATTCGGAATTTCTGGGGGTGTCTCTTTAATTAAGGGGTCTCTGGTGGGGCAAGGGTCGCCCCTGTACGGTGGGGGGTCATCCACAAAATACCATGGGTGGGGCTGAATTGCATTGCGGGGAGGGGGGGTGTGCTAAATTGCGTTGAGGGGAGAGGAGGCCTAACCACTGGACCTTGCTGTCTGGCAAGATCCTGCTCAAAATGGCGGCCTGATAGCGGGATTCTGTAGGGAATCTCTCGCAATCCTTGCCATGTATAAATCTGGGGTCTGAAATGGCAACAAAATGCCGTTAGATCGTGGAGTCATTTGCGGTGCTACAAACTCATCCTGCCCAGAACGGGCTCTGATTACAACATAGAACATAGAAAAATACAGCACAGAACAGGCCCTTCGGCCCACGATGTTGTGCCGAACCTTTGTCCTAGATTAATCATAGATTATCATAGAATTTACAGTGCAGAAGGAGGCCATTCGGCCCATTGAGTCTGCACCGGCTCTTGGAAAGAGCACCCTACCCAAGGTCAACACGTCCACCCAACACTAAGGGCAATTTTGGACACTAAGGGCAATTTATCATGGCCAATCCACCTAACCTGCACATCTTTGGACTGTGGGAGGAAACCGGAGCACCCGGAGGAAACCCACGCACACACGGGGAGGATGTGCAGACTCCGCACAGACAGTGACCCAAGCCGGAATCGAACCTGGGACCCTGGAGCTGTGAAGCAATTGTGCTATCCACAATGCTACCGTGCTGCCCTTAAGAACAAATTAATCTACACTATATCATTCTACCGTAATCCGTAATCCATGTATCTATCCAATAGCTGCTTGAAGGTCCCTAATGTTTCTGACTCAACTACTTCCACAGGCAGTGCATTCCATGTCCCCACTACTCTCTGGGTAAAGAACCTACCTCTGACATCCCCCCTATATCTTCCACCATTCACCTTAAATTTATGTCCCCTTGTAATGGTTTGTTCCACCCGGGGAAAAAGTCTCTGACTGTCTACTCTATCTATTCCCCTGATCATCTTATAGACCTCTATCAAGTCGCCCCTCATCCTTCTCCGTTCTAATGAGAAAAGGCCTAGCACCCTCAACCTTTCCTCATAAGACCTACTCTCAATTCCAGGCAACATCCTGGGAAATCTCCTTTGCACCTTTTCCAAAGCTTCCACATCCTTCCTAAAATGAGGCGACCAGAACTGTACACAGTACTCCAAATGTGGCCTTACCAAAGTTTTGTACAGCTGCATCATCACCTCACGGCTCTTAAATTCAATCCCTCTGTTAATGAACGCTAGCACACCATAGGCCTTCTTCACAGCTCTATCCATTTGAGTGGCAACTTTCAAAGATGTATGAACATAGGCCCCAAGATCTCTCTGCTCCTCCACATTGCCAAGAACTCTACCGTTAACCCTGTATTCCGCATTCATATTTGTCCTTCCAAAATGGACAACCTCACACTTTTCAGGGTTAAACTCCATCTGCCACTTCTCAGCCCAGCTCTGCACCTATCTATGTCTCTTTGCAGCCGACAACAGCCCTCCTCACTATCCACAACTCCACCAATCTTCGTATCGTCTGCAAATTTACTAACCCATCCTTCAACTCCCTCATCCAAGTCATTAATGAAAATCACAAACAGCAGAGGACCCAGAACTGATCCCTGCAGTACGCCACTGGTAACTGGGATCCAGGCTGAATATTTGCCATCCACCACCACTCTCTGACTTCTATCGGTTAGCCAGTTCGTTATCCAACTGGCCAAATCTCCCACTATCCCATGCCTCCTTACTTTCTGCATAAGCCTACCATGGGGAACCTTATCAAATGCCTTACTAAAATCCATGTACACTACATCCACTGCTTTACCTACATCCACATGCTTGGTCACCTCCTCAAAGAATTCAATAAGACTTGTAAGGCAAGACCTACCCCTCACAAATCCATGCTGACCATTCCTAATCAAGCAGTGTCTTTCCCGATGCTCAGAAATCCTATCCTTCAGTACCCTTTCCATTACTTTGCCTACCACCGAAGTAAGACTAACTGGCCTGTAATTCCCAGGGTTATCCCTAGTCCCTTTTTTGAACAGGGGCATGACATTCGCCACTCTCCAATCCCCTGGTACCACCCCTGTTGACAGTGAGGACGAAAAGATCATTGCCAACGGCTCTGCAATTTAATCTCTTGCTTCCCATAGAATCCTTGGATATATCCCGTCAGGCCCGGGGGATTTGTCTATCCTCAAGTTTTTCAAAATGCCCAACACATCTTCCTTCCTAACAAGTATTTCCTCAAGCTTACCAGTCTGTTTCACACTGTCCTCTCCAACAATATGGCCCCTCTCATTTGTAAATACAGAAGAAAAGTACTCGTTCAAGACCTCTCCTATCTCTTCAAACTCAATACACAATCTCCCGCTACTGTCCTTGATCGGACCTACCCTCGCTCTAGTCATTCTCATATTTCTCACATATGTGTAAAAGGCCTTGGGGTTTTCCTTGATCCTACCCGCCAAAGATTGTTCATGCCCTCTCTTAGCTCTCCTAATCCCTTTCTTCAATTCCCTCCTGGCTATCTTGTATCCCTCCAGAGCCTTGTCTGAACCTTGTTTCCTCAGCCTTACATAAGTCTCCTATTTCCTCTTAACAAGACATTCAACCTCTCTTGTCAACCATGGTTCCCTCACTCGACCATCTCTTCCCTGCCTGACAGGGACATACATATCAAGGACACATAGTACCTGTTCCTTGAACAAGTTCCACATTTCACTTGTGTCCTTCCCTGACAGCCTATGTTCCCAACTTATGCACTTCAATTCTTGTCTGACAACATCGTATTTACCCTTCCCCCAATTGTAAACCTTGCCCTGTTGCACATACCTATCCCTCTCCATTACTAAAGTGAAAGTCACAGAATTGTGGTCACTATCTCCAAAATGCTCCCCCACTAACAAATCTATCACTTGCCCTGGTTCATTACCAAGTACCAAATCCAATATTGCCTCCCCTCTGGTCGGACAATCTACATACTGTGTTAGAAAAGCTTCCTGGACACACTGCACAAACACCACCCCATCCAAACTATTTGATTTAAAGAATTTCCACTCAATGCTTGGGAAGTTAAAGTCACCCATGACTACTACCCTGTAGAAAACTCCTAACAAGGTGACTGCTCCTTTCCTATTTATGACTTCAACCCATACTACCTCAGTACGCAGATACTCCTCGAACTGCCTTTCTGCAGCTGTGATACTATCTTTAATTAACAATGCCACCCCCCCCCCACCTCTTTTACCACCCTCCCTAATCTTATTGAAACATCTATAACCAGGGACCTCCAACAACTATTTCTGCCCCTCTTCTATCCAAGTTTCCGTGATGGCCACCATATCGTAGTCCCAAGTACCGATCCATGCCTTAAGTTCACCCACCTTATTCCTGATGCTTCTTGCGTTGAAGTATACACACTTCAACCCATCTCCGTGCCTGCAAGTACTCTCCTTTGTCAGTGTTCCCTTCCCCACTGCCTCACTACACGCTTTGGCGTCCTGAATATCGGCTAGCTTAGTTGCTGAATTACAAATCCGGGGCGTCATTCTCCGACCCCCCAGCGGGTCGGAGAATGGCCGTTGGCCGCCGTGAATCCCGCCCCTGCCGGTTGCCGAAGTCTCCGGTACCGGAGATTGGGCGGGGCGGGAATCGGGCCGCGCCGGTTGGCGGGCCCCCCACTCAATTCTCCATCCCGGATGGGCCGAAGTCCCGCCGAGAAATTGCCTGTCCCGCCGGCGTAAATTAAAGTAGGTATTTACCGGTGGGACATGGCGGTGTGGGCGGGCTCCGGGGTCCTGGGGGGGGTGCGGGGCGATCTGGCCCCAGGGGGTGCCCCCACGGTGGCCTGGCCCGCCATCGGGGCCCACCGATCCGCGGGCGGGCCTGTGCCGTGGGGGCACTCTTTCTCTTCCGCCTCTGCCACAGTCTCCACCATGGCGGATTTGGAAGAGACTCTCCCCACTGCGCATGCGCGGGAAACTGTCAGCAGCCGCTGACACTCCCGTGCATGCGCCGCCCGGGGAAGTCATTTCCGCGCCAGCTGGCGGGGCAACAAAGGCCGTTTCCGCCAGCTGGCGGGGCGGAAATCCCTCCGGCGCCGGCCTAGCCCCTCAATGTTGGGGCTCGGTCCCCAAAGATGCGGAGCATTCCGCACCTTTGGGGCGGCGCGATGCCCGTCTGATTGGCGCCGTTTTGGGCGCCAGTCGGCGGACATCGCGCCACTGGGGGAGAATTTCGCCCCCGGTTCCCATTCCCCTGCCAAATTAGTTTAAACCCTCCCGAAGAGTACGAGAAAAAAAACCTCCCTCCCAGGATACTGGTGCCCCTCTGGTTCAGATGCAGCCCGTCATGCTTGTACAGGTCCCACCTTCCCCAGAATGTGCTCCAAGTATCCAAATACCTGCAGCGCTCCCTCCTACACCATTCCTGCAGCCACGTGTTCAACTGCACTCTCTCCCTATTCCTAGCCTCGCTATCACGTGCCACCGGCAACAAACCAGAGATGACAACTCTGTCTGTCCTGGCGTTTAACTTCCAGCCTAACTCCCTAAACTCGTTATTACCTCCACACGCCTTTTCCTACCTACGCCGTTGGTACCAATGTGCACCACGACTTCTGGCTGATCCCCCTCCCCCCTAGTTTCGGTCAAATCGCTCCCGTAGTCTACCAAACAGAGAATCCCGGTCATTGTTTCCTCCGGGTGCTCCGGTTTCCTCCCACAGACCAAAGATGTGCAGGTTAGGTGAGAGCTGCCACACCAACGTGGAGTGCAGGAATTACACTTGCTCAACATGCTGGGCAGCTTTACTTCTCACTGCAGCACCAGAGCAGGCCATTCAGCCATCCAGCCAAACTGGCCCATGTCTTGTGTTTATGCTCCACACACATCCCCATCCATTCCACCCACCGCATTGCAGCCTTCCAGCGTGCCCCCCCCCCCCCCCCATCTATTATTTCCCTCACGCGCTCGTCTCATTTCTTTTTGGGATACCAGAGTCTTTTGTCAAAGCCTTACAAATCCTCCTGACTGGGAGGAGGGGTGGGGAGTGGCAGGAGCACAATTACTGACCGTGCAAAAACGGTCCATTTGAATATTGGCAAAGTGGTTGTCCCAGATTTCGCCATCTTGCTGGGTACATACTGAGTCAATTCAGGATGGGCGATAAACGTTGGTCTTCCCAGCGGTGTCTGCACCCCGTGAATGGAGTTTAAAAAAGGCTGTAGTGATGTGTGTGAAGCTCGGGGTTGCCTGCAAGGAATGTACAATGTCATAGGTACATTGTACCATTGTACCCCCCTCCCCCCCCCCCCCCCACCCCCCTCCCCCCAAGGAGCCTCAAGAAAGATGCAATGGATGAACTTCGCCACAATAGACAACGATGTCAGGAAACAAAAATCAACCAAAAGGCCTCGCAAGACTCTGATTCCTGCAGCATGGGGACTGGACACTCCGCTGGATCAGTAGGAGGCAGTAAGCTCACCGGCCAGTACATTTGTAATTGTGAAGCAGAGTGAACAAATGATTAAATTGTATTGATCCTGCAGACAAACTGAGCAATTAAACGACCTCCTTATCCACTGCCAACAACTGAAGTGATTGCACAATCACTGAGCCAAGCTTTTCCTTAATAATCGTTACACAAAGTCTGGTCTATTGACAACATTCACTACTTAACTTGTGAATGTTGATTGTTTCTTGTCTGGTTTTGGTGATTATTAAAGGTTTCTTGGCAGCCTTCCATCTTGTGAGACCATGGTCTGCGCCTTGGTGGTCAACTCTCGTTAGAAATATCACTTGGCGCGTCTCGGGAAGCCAACTCTCAGCTGTCAATCACTGCCACATTTGCTACAGTTGAAGGCTGAGAAGCGACAGGATTTGTCGGCCACCATTCTGTCTGAACCCCTCTTCTTGACCAACTGGTCAGATGGGGACAACCCAAAGCATCCATTCTCCACTCAAATCGATGGGGCTGATCACTCGTAACCGCTGCCTCCTTCAGCGAAACTGGGGTGTCCTCTCTCCAGGACGCAAGCTTGGGCAAGATTTACGGAGATGCCGGGCTTCCCGAATGTCCAGGTTCCCCTTTCAACCTTCCTCCCTGTGTCCACAGGAAATCAAAGCCCTACGTTTGGCATGGGCTGAGTTGCAGGAGGTGCCAGAAAGGTGACATGTTAGACATCACACAAAGGTGGAAAGCATGCAAACTCACTTGACCCACACACCGGACACATCACAGCAGCCTGTTGGACACATGTGATAAAATCTAAGGCATTAGAAAATCGCAATGGTTTTTAAGGGGCATCTTTGCAAGGGACAATTTATGGGTAACAATTAAAGATCCTGAACATGGAATATCTGTCTATCTCTCTCTCTATATATATATATATATATATCTGTTTACTTAGCTACCTACCTATAATATCACAGCACAGTGTGTGGTTAGCACTGCTGCCTCACAGCACCAGGGACCCGGGTTCGATTCCGGCTTTGGGTGACCCTGTGGCGGTTGCACAATCTCCCAGAGTCTACGTGGATTTCCTCCGGGTGCTGCGGTTTCCTCCCACAGCCCAAAGATGTGCGGGTTAAGTGGATGTGCCATGATACAATTGCCCCTCAGTGTCCAAAAGGTTAGGTGGGATTATGGGGATAGGGTGGGGGACAAGGGCCAAGGTAGGGTGCTCTTTCGGAGGGTCGGTCTCGATGGCCTCCTTCTGCACTGTAGGGGTTCTAACTATCTCCTTCCTTTCTCCCTTCCTTCCCTACTTCTATTGTTCGGCCCTGGCGCTCAGAGGTGGCAGACAGAGCCTCCGGATGAAAATAAACAAGTGCGAGGCCTCATTACCATCAGAGAAAGCGTTCTGGTGATTTTGTTCCCACCTCTAATATACGTGAATGGCTCCAAGGTCTGGGAATATGGCTGGGTGCTGGGGAAACATCTCTCAGGGGATGGGAAGGGGAGAGGAGTTGGCATTTGTCCAATCCACTGGAGCTGTGCATTCATCGATGTATTGGTATCTTGATCTGAAACCAATCATTGTCTATTGACACAAAGGTTTCTTCGGTTAAGGTTGAGAAACGCCTTAAAACTTCTTCAACTGTAACTGAACAGCTGAGATACCTGGAAGGTAAAAGTGTGAAACACAATTGGTTGGAAAGCCATGTCGTTGAAGTCAAAGCCTAATACAGCCAGAGCCCATTTCATGCAGTCCCAAATAGAGTACCTTTATTATTAAGTAGTTAAAAAGTTATTCCCCATTTGTTTGCTTTAAGTACTACCCTATCCCATTAGTTGGGAACCAAATGCAAAACAAAAATTGTAACTACCGACTGGGTGAATTAATGAGAGGGCTGTTTCCCTATTCTCTAGAATCTTTCGAGCAGGTTTTGATCTCCACCCCCAGCACCCCCCCCCCCACACACACCAAACCACCCCGGAATGTTGCTTTATCGGCTTCGGTTTCGGTCCACTACACGGAGGAAATTAGCACCGGCAACTGTTTGTCCATTTCAGATCTGTGCAGAGCTGACGCGAGTTTCGATTTTATGTAACGGGATTAATTAACGGCGCTTTAAAATGTCTGCTCCATGCTTTTACCTCACACCTCTAACTTTCCACAGTTTCTTTACTCTGAGGTCATAGCCAGGCTGAACGAATCGAGCACAGTGAGCATCAATAGCAAGCATTTGCAAAATCAAACACTGATTAATTGAACACTGCAGCGACCTGGGGTCACTTAAAAGGGTGAAACACATTGACAGCAGTAACTGTCGGAGAAATTGATATCGCTGAAGTACACCGACTATATATATATATATTTTTTAAATTTAGAGTACCCAATTCATTTTTTCCAATTAAGGGGCAATTTAGCGTGTTCAATCCGCCGAGCCTGCACATCTTTGGGTTGTGGGGGCGAGACCCACGCAAACACGGGGAGAATGTGCAAACTCCACCCGGACAGTGACCCAGAGCCGGGATCGAACCTGGGACCTTGGCGCCGTGAGGCTGCAGGGCTAACCCACTGCGCCACCGTGCTGCCCTCGCCGACTATATTTTGGGAACTGTTTTGTAGCTTTTATTTTGGGACAATCAGAAAAAGCTAAATCTGTCCTTTCTGGTTCTTTTCCACATCACGAGGAAGATTTATTTACACCGTGTTTTATTTATTTCATGTTTATGTTAAATCTTGGGGACAAAAAGCCTGGTTTGGGAACACACCACCTGATATCGCATTCATTTAGGTAGGAAAACCTGGCTGACTGGAAGCAGTTTTGATTTAAACAGGAATTTATCTACAATTTAAGATGAGGAATTCCCATAGCCATCCACCTTGTTCTAGTGTATTCAGAAGTGAAGGATAAAATCACTACTATTGTGCGTTAAAATCTGCCCTTGATGCAGAACTGATGTAAAGAGACACATACCTCAAGACTGTTCACACTGACAGAAAGGAACAAATGGAATGCTTACGTTTGCATGTGCATCCTACTGAAAGGCGAGTCCCAGGAAGGAAATGCTAAGAATGGTGCCGGCCTTCTCTCAGTCAATCGTACTCTCACCTCTGAGTCGCACGTTTTGTCCGTGCTCCGGGTGTCATGAGAATGTCGCTTTAAGAAATGTTTGGCTGCTCATGTTACTGCAGTGATGTCAGAGCGTGGGTGGAGTTGAGCTCTGGTTCTGCTTTTTAGTTTCACTTTGAGAGAAGCTTGGGTGTGTCTGTGTTTTTGGTTTCGTTTTTCAGTGTGTTGCAGCTGAAGTCAGCCAAAGCAGCTGTATTGTTGAGCTCTCTGCCATGAAGGACTAAACCAACGGATCTCCCTGGCCTCCGGGTCACACGCAGTGGAAATAAAGGGTTCTGCCGAGCGCACCTCACTGTCCAAGGCAGGGAATTCCACAATTTCCGCCTGTACGTTCTGCCGCACCTCTGCGCAGCCACCCTTCTTGGGCTGGATTTCCAGTGCCACCTGCAAAGCCTGACCTTTAAATTTGGCGGCCCTCTAGCCCCCCTTACTGTCTGCGGCCTCGCGACCCTTAAGGTCGACCTGCCTTCCCTGTTTGCGAACCTCACCCCGGATTGCAAACCCGTCGCCACCAGGAGCAGACGGTACAGTGCCCAGGACCGGACCTTCATCAGGTCCAAGGTCCAAAGGCTGCTGAAAGAAGGGGTCATCGAAGCAAGCAACAGCCCCTGGAGGGCTCAAGTAGTGGTGGTAAAGACCGGGGAGAAACATAGGATGGTCATCGACTATAGCCAGACCATCAACAGGTTTACGCAACTGGACGCGTACCCTCTCCCCCATATAGTCGACCTGGTAAACAGGATTGCGCAATACAAGGTTTTCTCCACGGTGGATCTCAAGTCTGCCTACCACCAGCTACCCCTCCGTAATGGTGACCGCCAGTACACTGCCTTCGAAGCGGATGGGCGGCTCTATCACTTTTTAAGGGTTCCCTTCGGTGTCACGAACAGGGTCTCGGTCTCCCAACGTGAGATGGACCGAATGGTTGACCGGTACGGCTTACGCGCAACGTTCCCGTATCTTGATAACGTCTCCATCTGCGGCCATGACCAGCAGGACCACGACACCAACCTCCGCAAATTTCTCTTGACCATGAATATCCTTAATCTGACCTACAATAAGGGGAAATGCGTGTTTAGCACCGACCGTCTCGCCATCCTAGGCTACGTAGTGCGAAGTGAAGTCATAGGCCCCGACCCTGAACGCATGCGCCCCCTCATGGAGTTCCCCCTCCCTCACTGCCCCAAGGCCCTAAAGCACTGCCTCGGCTTTTTTAGCTATTATGCACAATGGATCCCTAATTACGCCAACAAGGCTCGACCCCTGATCCAGTCCACAACCTTCCCCCTGTCAACGGAGGCCCGCCAGGCCTTCTGCCGCATCAAAATGGACATCGCAAAAGCCACGATGCGCGCCATTGACGAGTCCCTCCCCTTCCAGGTCGAGAGCGACGCGTCCAACGTAGCTCTGGCGGCCACCCTCAACCAAGCGGGCAGGCCCGTGGCTTTCTTCTCCCGTACCCTCCATGCTTCCGAAATTCGCCACTCCTCGGTCGAAAAAGAGGCCCAGGCCATAGTAGAAGCTGTGCGACACTGGAGGCATTACCTGGCCGGCAGGAGATTCACTCTCCTCACGGACCAACGGTCGGTGGACTTCATGTTCGATAATGCACAGCGGGGCAAGATTAAGAGCGACAAGATCTTGCGGTGGAGGATAGAACTCTCCACCTACAATTACGAGATCTTGTACCATCCGGGGAAGCTGAACGACCCTCCTGATGCACTGTCCCGCGGCACTTGTGCCACCGCGCAAGTGGACCGCCTCCGAGCCCTACATGAGGACCTCTGCCACCCGGGGGTCACTCGTTTCTTTCATTTCATTAAGACCCGCAACCTGCCCTACTCCATCGAGGAGGTCAGGACAGTCACCAGGGACTGCCGAATCTGCGCGGAGTGCAAACCGCACTTCTACCGGCCAGAGAGAGCGCATCTGATAAAGGCTTCCCGTCCCTTTGAATTGGATTTCAAAGGCCCCCTCTCCTCCACCGACCGCAACACGTATTTTCTGAACGTGATTGACGAGTACTCCCGGTTCCCATTCGCCATCCCCTGCCCAGACATGACCACGACCACCGTCATCAAGGCCCCCCAGGGTATTTTTACACTGTTCGGTTTTTCCCGCATACGTTCACAGTGATCGGGGGTCCTCCTTTATGAGCGCCGAACTGCGTCAATTCCTGCTCAGCAAAGGCATCGCCTCCAGCAGGACGACCAGTTACAACCCCCGGGGAAACGGGCAGGTAGAGACGGAGAACAGAATGGTCTGGAAGACCGTGCTGCTGGCCCTTCGGTCCAGGAATCTCCCAGTCTCCCGATGGCAAGAAGCCCTCCCAGTGGCCCTTCACTCCATCCGGTCACTGCTCTGTACTACCACAAACCAGACACCTCACGAACGTCTCCTTGTTTTCCCCAGGAAGTCCTCCTCCGGGACCTCGCTCCCAACCTGGCTAGCGACACCCGGACCCGTCCTGCTGCGGAAACATGTGAGGGCGCACAAGTCGGACCCGTTGGTCGAGAGGGTCCACCTGCTGCATGCCAACCCCCAGTACACCTACGTAGCGTTCCCCGACGGCCGCCAACACGGTCTCCCTTTGGGACCTGGCGCCCGGCGGAGCCCCACGCGCACCCGCAACATTGCCCCCACCCCCACCCTCCCCGCAGCACCTGACCGGAGGGTCAGTACTGCCGCCACCCCTACCCAGCGCCGAACAGGCACCAACGCCCCCTACAAGCGCCCCTCCCCCTGCCCACCTTTCGCCCCAACAGCGCCGCCGAGGGGTGACGAAGCTGCCTGGGAGGAAGACACCACGTTCCCGGAGCCGCAACCACCGGGGCCCCCACCAGGATCATCGCCGAAGCCCAGGCGCTCCAGAAGGATGACCAGGCCACCCGATCGTCTGATTGCTGCACCACAAACACTTTTCCTGTTACCCTCGACATCACGGTACCTCCATACCTGGTCCTACCATGCAAAAGGCGACAGTAACGCTGGCCATCGCCCCGCTGGGTTCTTTTTAACAGTGGGTGAATGTGGTAATACCAGGTATTGCAGTACCTGAGAGGCGGATGACCATTGGCTAGACCTAGGAGTCTACCATTGGCTAACGTACATAGCTCCGCCCTGAGAGGCAGGGTATAAGAACCAATGCCATCCCAGCATCCTTCACTTTCTGTATCAAAGCTGCTGGGTACAGTTCTAGCTGATTAAAGCCGATTAGTTATGACTCATCTTGTCTCGAGAGTAATTGATTGTGCATCACCTCCTACAGGGGTTGCAGTGGGCATTTCCCTTGGGTGGGCCACGTGATGCCCTGCCAGTGTTTGGCGATTGGTTGGGGGAGAGAGTTGGTGGGGTGGAGGATGAGGGATGGAGTGGTGGGGTGGTGTCTGGGGTATGGGCTGGTGGGGTGGAGGGTGGGGTCTGGGTGTGGGCGTGGTGGGGTGGAGGGTGGGGTCTGGGGTGTGGGAGTGGTGGGGTGGAGGGTGGGGCCTGGGTGTGGGCGTGGTGGGGTGGAGGGTGGGGGCTGGGGTGTGGGGGTGGTGGGGTGGAGGGTGGGGTCTGGGTGTGGGGATGGTGGGGTGGAGGGTGGGGGCTGGGGGTGGGGGTGGTGGAGTGGAGGGTGGGGGCTGGGGTGTGGGGGTGGTGGGGTGGAGGGTGGGGGCTGGGGGTGGTGGGGTTGAGGGTGGGGGCTGGGGTTTGGGGATGGTGGGGTGGAGGGTGGGGGCTGGGGGTGGTGGGGTTGAGGGTGGGGGCTGGGGTTTGGGGATGGTGGGGTTGAGGGTGTTGTCTGGGTGTGGGGGTGGTGGGGTTGAGGGTGGGGGCTGGCGTTTGGGGATGGTGGGGTTGAGGGTGGGAGCTGGGGTGTGGGGGTGGTGGGGGTGGAGGGTGGGGGCTGGGGTGTGGGGGTGGTGGGGTTGAGGGTGGGGTCTGGGTGTGGGGGGGGTGGGGTTGAGGGTGGGGTCTGGGTGTGGGGGTGGTGGGGGTGGAGGGTGGGGGCTGGGGTGTGGGGGTGGTGGGGTTGAGGGTGGGGTCTGGGTGTGGGGGGTGGGGTTGAGGGTGGGGTCTGGCTGGGTGTGGGTGTGGTGGGATTGAGGGTGGGGTCTGGGTGTGGGGGGGGTGGGGTTGAGGGTGGGGTCTGGGTGTGGGGGTGGTGGGGGTGGAGGGTGGGGGTGTGGGGATGGTGGGGGTGGAGGATGGGGGCTGGGGTGTGGGGGTGGTGGGGGTGGAGGGTGTGGGCTGGGGTGTGGGGGTGGTGGGGTGGAGGGTGGGGTCTGGATGTGGAGGTAGTAGGGTGGAGGCTGGGGGCGGGGGTGTGGGGGTGGTGGGGGTGGAGGGTGTGGGCTGGGGTGTGGGGGTGGTGGGGTGGAGGGTGGGGTCTGGGTGTGGAGGTAGTAGGGTGGAGGCTGGGGGCGGGGGTGTGGGGGTGATGGAGTAGGGGCACCCATACAGCCGGTGTCACTCTGTGCACAAAAGGGGCCACGGTGCGTGGTCAGTAGAGTGCGCAGCAAGATGGCTACCTTGCCGGCAATGGCGGTCCACGCCTGGACACCCCAGTCCTGGTGTGGGGGGTCACCCCATCCCCTGGTCACCCTCCATTGCTCCCCCACCCCCAAGCCTGACAGACGTCCCCCCCCCCAGCCATCCCTGCCTGCAGCAGGACCAGCAGCCCAAGGTCGGCCTCTCCCTGTCCTACCTCCTCTCTCTCCCCCACCATGCACGCTGCCTGCTTCACGATTTTTAAAACCACAAGTGAAGCGCGCCATCAGTGATCCCCCCGCTGCTGGAAGCTGTAGAATCCCGCCCAAAGAAGCAGTTCGATGCAGCACTCGGGGCAGAGGGGGATCAAAGGATATGTGAGGGAAGGTGGGACAGGCTTTGAGCTGGATGATTAGCCAGGATTATAATGTATGGCAGAGCAGGTTCAAAAGGCCGAATGGGCTCCTCCTGCCCCTAACTCCTATGGGCGCCATTCTCCCAGCCCCGCGGCGGGCCGGAGAATCGGCGCAACCGCGCCACGCCGCCCCGACGCCGGCGAGCGATGCTCCGAGGTGCGTCGCGGGGCGCTGTACGTGGCGGGGCCGCCGATTCTCCGGCCCGGATGGGGGCAGAGTCCCGCATGCGCGGTTTGGCGCCGCCCCCCCCCCCCCAGTGCGCGCCAGGAAGTGAGGCTGGAGCGGCGTGAACCGTTCCAGCGCCGTGCTGGCCCCCTGTGGGGGACAGAATCGCTACAGCCCGCGCCCGTTTCGTTCCCGACAGCGTTCCTGACGGCGCGGGCACTCTGTCCCGCGATCGGAGAATCCCGCCCTGTGCTTCTACATGTAAAACATTTTACAGCCAGTCAAGTGCGGTTACTGTTATAATCTGCGAAGCACAGCAGCCAATTTGTACACATTTAGCTCCCACGAACAGCAGTATGAAGATGACCAAAGCTCCTATTTTTGAGTGATGTTGCTTGAGGAACAAATGTTGAGCAGGAATTATTGAAATAGGGAGATGGATTCTCATGCACCCTCAACATTACACTGAATCCACAGAACTCCGACAGTGCAGAAGGAGGCCATTCGGCCCATCGAGTCTGCACCGACCCTCTGAAAGAGCACCCTACCCAGGCCCCCATCCTATCCTCGTAACCCCAACTAGCCTACATATCATTGACCACAAAGGGGCGATTTTAACATGGCCAATCCACCGAACCTACACACCTTTGGACTGTGGGAGGGAGCCGGAGCACCCGGAGGAAACCCACGCAGACACGTGGAGAACGTGCAGACTCCGCACTGGCAGCCACCCGAGACTGGAATTGAACCCGGGACCCTGGCGCTGTGAGGCAGCAGTGCTAACCGCTGTGCCACCGTGCCGCCAGCAAAGCATGAGGATGACAAAGTAGATTGGATGGTCATGCCCCTGAAATTGGGATTGAACCTGGGACCTTTGAGCCCAGAGTTGAGAATGCTACCGGAGGAGATAAGCTACGACTGAAGATCAGCTCGGGGAAGCCTTTATCAGGCGTATCAAAACTTCGCTGAAGCCCGGAGACTCGTATTCTGTAAAATCTCATTTAGAGTAAATTAATTTAATTTTTAAATTAATTTACTGTGAAATTAATTAAAAGATTTGAGCGAGTTTAATAAAACCAAAATCATTTGAGAGATTAGCTTTTCATGTAGTTTTAAATCAAGGGAAATATAATGAAATTGGCTTTCGTAGATCATTATGTACTTTATGAGAATTCATTGTCAGTGTGTGTGGGTGTCATGGCTAAACCATCAGTTATTGGCAATCCCTCGTTCCTCTGTCATGGTAATCTTCTTCGTGGACCACTGACAGCAGGTTTTGACTCGTGTGGCTTGCTGAGGACACTCCAGGAACCAGGTTCAATGAAGAGTGCAGGAGGACATGCCAGGGGCAACTCCAGGCATCGCGAAAAATATAGTGTCAGCCTGGTGAAGCCAAACAACACAAGCAGCAAATAACAGACAGAGCGAAGCGATCCCACAACGGGCGCATCAGATCTAAGCTCTGCAGCCCTGCCACAGAGGGCTGTGAATGGTGGTGGACAACTCAAAAATTCACTGGGGGAGGAGGAGGAGGCTCCACAAATATCCCCATCCTTAATGATGGAGGAACACATCTGGGCAAAATGCACGGCTGAGGCATTCGCAACAATCTTCAGCCAGAAGTACTGACTGGATGATTCATCTCGGTCCCCTCCGGAGGTCCCCAGTATCAATCACAGATGTTAGTCTTCAGCCAGTACGATTCACTCTGCGTTATGTCAACAAATGGCTGAAGGCAGTGGTTTCTGCAAAGGCTATGGGCCCAACTGGTTCATTAATGTCCTTTAGGGAAGGAAATCTGGTCCGGCCTACATGTGACTGCAGACACACAGCAATGTGCTTGACTCTTAGCTGCGCCCTTAAGGGCAATTAGGGATGGGCAATAAATGCTGGCCCAGCCTGCGACACCTGCATCCCATGAACAAATAGAAAGAAAGAAAATCGCGAGGAGACTCTTCAGACAATGAAGCAGTCCATGTCCAAATGCAGCAAGCCCTGGACTATGACCAGGTTTGGGCTGGCAAGTTACATTCGCACCACACAATGACCATCTCCTACAAAAGAGTATCTAACCATTGCCCCGTGACATTCAATGGCATTACCATCGCTGATTTCCCCACAATCAACATCCTGGGGGTTACCATTGGTCAGAAACTGAACGATACTAGCCATATTACTAGCCATTCCCGTACCAGCCTCCCCGAACAGGCGCTGGAATGTGGCGACTAGGGGCTTTTCACAGTAACTTCATTGAAGCCTACTTGTGACAATAAGCGATTTTCATTTCATTTCATTCGTTTTCATTCATTATTAATACTGTGGCTACCAGGGCAGGTCAAAGGCTAGGAATCCTCCAGCGAGTAACTAACTTCCTAACCCCCCAAAGCCTGTCAACCATTAACAAGGCACAAGTCAGGAGTGTGATGGAATACGCTCCACTTGCCTGGATGAGCGCAGCTCCAGCAACACTCAAGAAGCTCGACACCATTCAGAACAAAGCAGCCCAATCGATTGCTCCCCCTTCCATAAACATTCAAAACCCTCCAGCACAGACAAACAGTGGCAGCCGTGTGTACCATCTGCAAGATGCAGGAACTCGCCAGGGTTCCTTAGGCAGCACCTTCCAAATCCTTGACCACCACCACCTCGAAGGGCAAGAGCAGCAGATACCTGGGAACTCCACCACCTGGAGGTTCCCCCCCAAGTCACTCGCCACCCTGCTTTGCAAATATATCGGCCGTTCCTTCACTGTCGCTGGGGCAACATTCCTCCCTAACAGCACAGTGGGTGTACCTACACCCCGGGGATTGCAGCGATTCAAGAAGGCGTCTCACCACCACCTTCTGAAGGGCAACTAGGGATGGGCAATAAATGCTGGGTCTAACCAGCGACGCCCACATCCCGTCAATGAATCTAAACAAAGGGAAGAGTCAACATTGTCACTGAAAAGCCAGACTTGGTTAGAACGGCAGCTTTCCATCCTCAGTATAGAGTGGTGAACCTGTTGTTTTTCTCCCCAGTCCCCCAACAATTCGATCGATAACACTTCGTTGGCACTTTTACTGGAGCCAGCTGCTTCATTCTAGATTATTTTAAGAGCCAAATTCGGAAGCTCACAGACTGCAGCGGTGGAATATGAACTTACATTCTCTCCAATGTTTAGTCCGCTTAACATAAACACTAGAGCTAAAAATTGGCGATATGATATAATTCAGCTCAGTGCCAAACCTGCTTTCCAAAAGGCACGGCTCTGCATGACCTAGCCTCGCAGTGCGTCTTCTGTTCAAGGCTGTAGATCAAAGTGAGCCTTGCAGAGGTACAGAGCGGCTGTTGTGATCAGGATGGGCGGAGGGTGCAGTTTGACTAGCCCCACTCCTCCACAGGTCACACCACAGATTGACTCACTCAGCAAAATGGGCCAACTGTTCAGCTTTGTCGCTGTTACCCAGTGCTCAACCAGACTCCTTTCAATAAACAACAAACTTTTCATGAAATCAGTCTAATCAAATAAATGGCAAAACATACAGTATGCAATCTGAAAGTACCGACACGCACCAAAATAAGTAATCAAATCAATAGAGAGCAACTTTGGCAAGGGTTAAAAATTAAAGGTCAAAAGTCAAAGGAAAGATGGTGGAGCCAAACATAGAATCCCTACAGTACGGAAGGAGGCCATTCGGTCCATTGAGTCTGCACCAATCCTCCAAAGGAACACCCTACCTAGGCTCACTCGCCTGCCCTATCCATGTAACCCCACCTAACTTGCACATCTTTGGACACTAAGGAGCAACTTAGCATGTCCAGTCCACCTAACCAGCACATCTTTGGACTGTAGGAGGAAACTGGGACACCTGAGACAGTGACTTGGTGGTACTGTCACTGGACTAGTGATCCAGAGGCCCGGGGTAATTCTCTGGGAACCCGGTTTCGAATCCCACCGCGACAGGCGGTAAAATTTGAATTCAATAAAAATCTGGAATTAAATGGTCCAATGGGGACCATGAAACCAGGGCGTCATTCTCCGCCCCCCCAGCGGGTCAGAGAATGGCCGCTGGCCGCCGTGAATCCCGCCCCCGCCGGTTGCCGAAGTCTCCGGTACCGGAGATTGGGCAGGGGCGGGAATCGGGCTGCGCCGGTTGGCGGGCCGCCCCGCTCGATTCTCCAGCCCGGATGGGCCGAAGTCCCGCCGAGAAATTGCCTGTCCCGCCGGCGTAAATTAAAGTATGTATTTACCGGCGGGACAAGGCGGCGTGGGCGGGCTCCGGGGTCCTGGGGGGGGCGCGGGGCGATCTGGCCCCGGGGGGTGCCCCCACGGTGGCCTGGCCCGCGATCGGGGCCCACCGATCCGTGGGCGGGCCTGTGCCATGGGGGCACTCTTTCCCTTCCGCCTCCGCAACGGTCTCCACCATGGCGGAGGCGGAAGAGACTCTCCCCACGGCGCATGCGCGGGAAACTGTCAGCGGCCGCTGACGCTCCCGCGCATGCGCCGCCCGGGGATGTCATTTCCGCGCCAGCTGGCGGGGCAACAAACGCCGTTTCCGCCAGCTGGCGGGGCGGAAATCCCTCCGGCGCCGGCCTAGCCCCTCAATGTCGGGGCTCGGCCCCCAAAGATGCGGAGCATTCCGCACCTTTGGGGCGGCGCGATGCCCGTCTGATTGGCGCCGTTTTGGGCGCCAGTCAGCGGACATCGCGCCGTTGGGGGAGAATTTCGCCCCCATTGTCGATTGTCGTAAAAACCTATCTGGTTCACTAATGTCCTTTAGGGAAGAAAATCCACCACCCTGATCTGGTCTAAATGTGACTCCAGACACACCGCAATGAGGTTGACTCTTAAATATCCGAGCACACCACTCAGTTCAAGGACAATTAGGGATGGGCAACTAATGCTGGCCCAGAACGGCATGGCCCAGTCGCACAGTGGGCAGGGGGAGGAGGGGGAGTGGGGGAGAGGAGGGTAGCGGGGGGAGGAAGCAGGGGGAGGAGGGGGGGAAGTGGGGGGGGGAAGTGGGGGGGGGTGGTGGTGGGGGGGGGGTGGGAGGGGGGGTGCGGGGGTGGTGGTGGTGAGGAAAGCTCCCTCTCTCTGGAAACTGCCACCAAATCATTTGAGTCACACAGAGGATTTCCTGCACGATTTACAGTTGCCCCTCATAAATGAAGAAGCCATTAATTATTCCACTGATATAGATAATCATTTCGCCAGCCCACAGAAAATGCTCACAGCTCACCGCAGTGAATTATCTCGGTGCGGTCCAATCTATCAGATGCCTTTCAGAATGCACTTGAAGTGCAAAATGAACTCCTTGTCGAATAAATATCTCATCATTGATAGCACATCACTGACAGTGCTTCACTCGTCTGAAAGGCTGTCATAACTCACTGGTGAATGTGCTGGCTGTGAGTTATGGACCTTTCACAATCTCACCCAATACAGCATTGCTGTCGCTACGCTCTAACTTTGTTCCCCTTTCCACGTTAAAGTGGAATGAAAGGACGTCATCGGAAAATAAAAGATTCCTTGTTCACCTGACACTTCAAAGGGAACATTAATCAAATAATAATAATAATTTTTATTGTCACAAGTAGGCTTACATTAGAACATAGAACATAGAACGATACAGCGCAGTACAGGCCCTTCGGCCCACGATGTTGCACCGAAACAAAAGCCATCTAACCTACACTATGCCATTATCATCCATATGTTTATCCAATAAACTTTTAAATGCCCTCAATGTTGGCGAGTTCACTACTGTTGCAGGTAGGGCATTCCACGGCCTCACTACTCTTTGCGTAAAGAACCTACCTCTGACCTCTGTCCTATATCTATTACCCCTCAGTTTAAAGCTATGTCCCCTCGTGCCAGCCATTTCCATCAGCGGGAGAAGGCTCTCACTGTCCACCCTATCTAACCCCCTGATCATTTTGTATGCCTCTATTAAGTCTCCTCTTAACCTTCTTCTCTCCAACGAAAACAACCTCAAGTCCATCAGCCTTTCCTCATAAGATTTTCCCTCCATACCAGGCAACATCCTGGTAAATCTCCTCTGCACCCGCTCCAAAGCCTCCACGTCCTTCCTATAATGCGGTGACCAGAACTGTACGCAATACTCCAAATGCGGCCGTACCAGAGTTCTGTACAGCTGCAACATGACCTCCTGACTCCGGAACTCAATCCTCTACCAATAAAGGCCAACACTCCATAGGCCTTCTTCACAACCCTATCAACCTGGGTGGCAACTTTCAGGGATCTATGTACATGGACACCTAGATCCCTCTGCTCATCCACACTTCCAAGAACTTTACCATTAGCCAAATATTCCGCATTCCATGCGGACATTAACACTGCAATGAAGTTACTGCGAAAAGCCCCTAGTCACCACAATCCGGCGCCTGTTCGGGTACACGGAGGGAGAATTTAGAATGTCCAATTCACGTAACGAGCACGTCTTTCAGGAGTTGTGGGAAGAAACCGGAGCACCCGGAGGAAACCCACGCAGACACAGGGAGAACGTGCAGACTCCACACAGATTGTGACCCAAGCTGGGAATCGAACCTGGGACCCTGGAGCTGTGAAGCAACAGTGCTACCCGCATAGGGTTAGGAGGAGGCCATTCAGCCCCTCTAGCATGTTTCAACATCCAATTAGATCATGGCCGATCTGTATCTTTATTCTATCCAGCCGTCCTGGTTCCCAACCCTTCAGCGTCCTTGCCTGGCAAAAATCTCTCAATCCCCACTTCCGAAATCTTCAAATAACCCCCAGCCTCGACAGCTTTTTGAAGGAGAGGGTCCCAGATTTCCAATACAACTTCTCTGTCAAAGTGCATATGTTCACGGGGATGCGCGGGTCACTGGCCAGGCCAACATTTATTGCCCATCCCTAATTGTGTTTGGGTGAATGGTGACATCGATCCTGAATGGGCTGGATTTAATTTTAAATTTGTTCTCCTTGGTCTGGACTCTGGCACCAGAGGAAACAATCTCTTCCCAGCTGCCGTTTCAACTCATTTGTTCAGCCCAACATCTCAATTAGATAATTTCCCAATGTGCTGTATTGAAGAGACTGTAGTCTGTGCATACATTCATCGGTCTGTACAACCTGGAGGAAGGAGCCATCTTTTTCAGGTTTTTACTGACAGGAAGGGGTTAATTTAAACAGCGCTAATTTCCCCTCTCACCGCTTGGCCACAAACAAAAAGGTATTTTGAGTTGTTCCCCTCTTTGTAGGCGGGTGCATGTTCCCCAGTCCCTCACTTTTGGCGTGATCCAATTTTCTATTAACAACCCCAGAGCAAACCCATGATAGGATAAACTCACAGGGTTAGTTTATTTGTGCACACTCAAAATACGGGAGTGGGGTTGCAACATGGCCTCCTTTACACTCAAACAGTAAAAGAGGGATAGAGAAAAGTAAGATTCACAGTGCAGAGGCCACAGAGGATGGAAATATTGGGCTGGATTCTCTGATTCCCAGACTAATTGCTGACCCGCCTGCCAAATAATAACCCCCAGTAACACCCCTGGACCACCCCCTACCAGTCCCCCTAGCCCTCGCGGAAACCCCCGGCCAGCGGAATGGCTCCCCCCCCCCCCCCAAACGACGCTGGACACAGTCCACAGCCGCCACGCGGGGTCCACAAAAAAAAATACCAGAAGTGTTCCACGCCGTCGGGGGCGGAGCACCGGGTGAGGGCCTCAGGTGACGCCCTGAGGCCATCCATATGGCGTGCCGCGTACTCCCCGAGTACGCTGTTTTTGAGGGGGCGGAGGAAGATTCCATTCACATATGGGAAGGTTCTGTTTGCCTTTAAGAGAGACCCAAGTGCAGTATCTTCCCAAGTAACAAAACCCAACCCCATTGTCTCACCAGAATGAAAATGCTGGAAAACCTCAGCAAGTCTGGCAGCATCTGTACAGAGAGAGAAGCAGAGTTAACGTTTCGTGTCCGCGTGACTCTTCTTCAGAGCTGAGGAGAGGTAGAAATTTGGTGGGTTTTATACTGTGGAAGAGCGGGGGTGGAGCAAAATAGTGGGTATGGGAGAGGTTTGACAAAGATCAAGACGTTTGTTTCCAGGACTGTCAGTGTCCTCTGGAGATCTTCCCTGCACGGCTTCCAATCTCATCATCCCTTAACCTCACACAGCCCGCTCCTATCTCCTTCCCAAATCCACCAACAGGACATGGTGGGCCCTTTGTACCAGCCTGTTCCTGCCCCACTGAACTCATTTCTTCCTATTTTGACTCTATTTTCTCTCCCCTTTGCCCAATCTCTTCCCACCTACATTCACGGTTCTTCAGATTCCTTCCATCATTTTAATAATTTCCAGTTTCCGAGCCCAAACTGTCCTCTCTTCACTCTGGGTGGCTAATCCCTCGCTGCCCCTATCCCCCAGCAGGAGGGTCTGAGGGCTCTCTGTTTCTTCCTTGGACCGTGGCCTGAACAATCCATATCCGCCACTACCCTCCTCGCCTGGCTCACCTTGTTCTCCCAATGAAAAATTCCTCCTTTAACTTCTCACTTCATCCAGGTAAAAGGTGTGGCTATGGATACCCGCACGGGCCCGTTATGCCTGTCATTTTTGTGGGGTATGTGGGGCATTCCCTGTTCCGGTCCTACTCAAGCCCCTCCCACAACTCTTTGTCCGGTACATCGGGATCAATTGATTTTACAATTTCCATCCCTTTCTCAGCTTCCCACAGTCCATCGCTGACATTTCCCTTCCCTTCCTTGATTTTTTTATCTCAATTTGTGGTGATAGATTTTCCACCTCTTTCATAAAAAGCCTCGCTATTCCCACAGCTAACTTGACTATACCTCCTCGTACTCTGCTGCCTGTAGGAATCCATCCCATTCTGAAAAAAATGAAATGAAAATCGCTTATTGTCACAAGTAGGCTTCAAATGAAATTACTGTGAAAAGCCCCTAGCCGCCATATTCCGGCGCCTGTTCGGAGAGGCTGGTACGGGAATCGAACCGTGCTGCTGGCCTGCCTTGGTCTGCTTTAAAAGCCAGCTCTTTATAGCCCTGTGTTAAACCAGCCCCTCAGTTTCCCAGTTTCTCCGCCTCTGTCCAATGACTCTATCTTCCACAGTGAAGCTTCTGACATGTCTGCCTTTTTCCTGAATCGAGGAATCCCCTCCCCCCGACTGTGGTTAACGTGTCCAACCCATCTCCCACTCTTCACCCTCACCCCTTCCCCTCTCTCCCAGAAGCATCACAGGGTCCCCCTTGTCCTCACTTTTCCCCCCACCAGCATCCGCATTCAAAGGATCATCCCCCCGCCATTGTTGCCCACTCCAGCATGACGCCACAAGCAAACACAGCTTCCCCTCAGCCTTCCTGTTTACATTCCACAGGGACTGGTCGCTGCCCGGCACACTCGGTCCACGCGTCTATCACACAAACGCCTCGTCCGCCTTCTCACGGCCACTTCCCATGCAATCGCAGAAGGTGTAAGACCTGCCCCTGTACCTCCCCCCCCCCCTCAGTGTCCAAGGCGCCAAACACTTGTTTCAGGTGAAGCAGCGATTCGCTCTCACTTCTTCCAACTTCGTGGTCTACATTCGTTGCTCCCAATGTGGCCTCCTCGACAGTGGGGAAACTAAACGCAGCCAGGGTGATCGCTTTGCGGAACCCCTTTTACTCAGACCGCAAGCATGACCCCTGACCTTCCTGTCGCTTGCCATTTCAATTCACCATCTGGCTCTCATGCTCATATTTCCTTTTTTTTTAACGTGTATATTTTTATTCCATTTCTACAAAATAACGCAAGGAATTCTCAGGAATGGTGCAGCACGGCAAAGTTATTGCAACACATGTGAATAAAGAGCAAGACAGGAGAACGACAACACAGTTAGACCATAAGACCATAAGACATAGGAGCGGAAGTAAGGCCATTCGGCCCATCGAGTCCACTCCACCGTTCAATCGTGGCTGATTTCAACTCCATTTACCCGCTCTCTCTCCATAGCCCTTAATTCCTCGAGAAATCAAGACTTTATCAACTTCTGTCTTAAAGACACTCAACGTCCCGGCCTCCACCACCCTCTGTGGCAATGAATTCCACAGACCCACCACTCTCTGGCTGAAGAAATTTCTCCTCATCTCTGTTCTAAAGTGACTCCCTTTTATTCTAAGGCTGTGCCCCCAGGTCCTAGTCTCCCCTGCTAATGGAAACAACTTCCCTACATCCACCCTATCTAAGCCATTCATTATCTTGTAAGTTTCTATTAGATCTCCCCTCAACCTCCCAAACTTCAATGAATATAATCCCAGGATCCTCAGATGTTCATCGTATGTTAAGCCTACCATTCCTGGGATCATCCGTGTGAATCTCCGCTGGAACTGCTCCAGTGCCAGTATGTCCTTCCTGAGGTGTGGGGCCCAAAATTGCTCACAGTATTCTAAATGGGGCCTAACTAATGCTTTATGAAGCTTCAGAAGTACCTCCCAGCTTTTATATTCCAAGCCTCTTGAGATAAATGACAACATTGCATTTGCTTTCTTAATTACGGACTCAACCTGCAAGTTTACCTTTAGAGAATCCTGGACTAGGACTCCCAAGTCCCTTTGCACTTCAGCATTATGAATTTGGTCACCGTTTAGAAAATAGTCCATGCCTCTATTCTTTTTTTCAAAGTGCAAGCCCTCGCACTTGCCCACGTTGAATTTCATCAGCCATTTCTTGGACCACTCTCCTAAACTGTCTAAATCTTTCTGCAGCCTCCCCACCTCCTCCATACTACCTGCCCCTCCACCTATCTTTGTATCATCGGCAAACTTAGCCAGAATGCCCCCAGTCCCGTCATCTAGATCGTTAATATATAAAGAAAACAGCTGTGGCCCCAACACTGAACCCTGCGGGACACCACTCGTCACCGGTTGCCATTCCAAAAAAGAATCTTTTATCCCAACTCCCTGCCTTCTGCCTGACAGCCAATCGTCAATCCATGTTAGTACCTTGCCTCGAATACCATGGGCCCTTATTTTACTCAGCAGTCTCCCGTGAGGCACCTTATCAACTTAATCACTAAACTTGGTGCCTCGGTCTATACCAACGGATAAACCAGAGAACGAGGGAGAGGAGGGAAAGGCCATGAAAACATGGTAACACGGCGCACACCAAGTGCTCATACAGCCAACGGGAAAATAGGATAAAATCTTCACACTATGTTCGGGTGCACACAGGAACATGGGCGGGATTCTCCGACCCATCGTCAGTGGGCGGCGTGAATCCTGCCTCCGCCAGCCGCCGAATTCTCCGGCACCGGAGATTCGGCGGGGGCGGGAATCACGCCGGTCGGCGGGCCCCCCCCGGCGATTCTCCGGCCCGCGATGGGCTGAAGCCCCGCTGCTGTAATGCCGGTCCCGCCGGCGTGAATTAAACCACCTGCCTTACCGGCAGGACCAGGCGGAGCGAGTGGGCTCCGGGGTCCTGGGGGGGTGGGGGGCGTGGGGCGATCTGGCCCCGGGGGGTTGCCCCCACAGTAGCCTGGCCCGCGATCGGGGCCCACCGATCCGCGTGCGGGCTTGTACCGTGGGGGCACTCTTTCCCCCTGTGCCGTGGGGGCACTCTGGCCGACGCGGAGGTGACCCCCCCTGCGCACGCGCGGGGATGACGCCAGCAGCCGCTGACCCTCCCGCGCATGGGCGGACTTCCGCCGGCCGGAGGCGTCCCTTCGGCCCCGACTGGCGTGGCGCCAAAAGCCTTCCACGCCAGCCGGCAGGACGGCAACCACTCCGGCGCGGGCCTAGCTCCTAAAGGTGAGGGCTTGGCCCCTAAAGGTGTGGAGAAATCCGCACCTTTGGGGCGGCCCGACTCCGGAGTGGTTCGTGCCACTCCATCCCGCCGGGATCTCCCCCTCCCCCGCCGGGTAGGGGAGAATCCCGCCCCATATCTCCCCCAAAAGATTTTGATCGAAACTTCTTCTGTACACGGAATGAAAATTATTTAGCAATGTCTCGCAACCTGTAACATTTCTCACTGGGCAGATAATCATTAACCACTCAAGTCTCACACAGAATGTCACCTTGACTCTCCATGTTACACCCTCCTAACGCCTTCTGAAATGAACTGTTTTCATTTACCTTTGCAGCTACATTTTTGAGTGCGTGGATGTTTTGAGCGAGCCTCTGCCTGCCTGTCACAATTCCTCCACCCAAAGGAGTGAGCAGACTGCCATATCCTTTTTATTTATTCATTCAGGGGAAATGGGCAAGGCTGGCATTAATTACCCTTGGGAAGATGCTGCTGACCCCTGTCTACAACTGAGTGGCTTCAGCCTCTTCAGAGAGCAGTTAAGAGTCAAGGATGTTGCCACCGATCTGGAGTCACGTGTAGGCTCGAGCGGGGAGGGCAACAGATTTCCATCCCTATCGACGAAGCAGATACATTTTTGGAAACACGGGATGCTCCACTGACAGGATCCTCCACTTCGCCGGCAGCGCACTCACATCCGCGGATTTCCCGACAGCGTGGGGGTGCCCACAATGGGGAATCCCGTTGGCCGGCTGCCGGGACGGACGATCCCGCTGCCGGCAGCGACGGGCCGCACCAGAAAACGGGTGCGGTGGGTCGGAGAATCCCGCCCAGTTATCTCCTAGCGTCAACTTGGAGCTACCTTCATGTGCTGTTTTCCCCATTGGGTCGGGTGAATCATACTAGGGAGATAGTAGTTCAAGTTTTGCCCATGTTTGCCTCAGTGTTCTTAATCAGCCCAGGTTGGAAAACAAGGACGGGATTTTCCGACCCTCGGCCGGGTCAGAGAATCACCGGGGGGAGCGGCGTGAATCCTGCCCCCGCGGCTGCCGAATTCTCCGGCGCCGGAGAATTGGCGGAGGTGGGAATTCCCCCCGGCGATTCTCCGGCCCGCAATGGGCCGAAATCCCGCCCGTTCTATGCCAGTCCCGCCGGCGTAAATTGGACTAGGTCCCTTACTGCCGGGACCGGGCGGCGCGGGCGGGCTCCAGGGTCCTGGGAGGGGGCGCGTGGCAATCTGGTCTCGGGGGGGCCCCCACGGTGGCCTGGCCCGCGATCGGGGCCCACCGATCTGCGGGCGGCCCTGTGCCGTGGGGGCACTCCTTTCCTATGCGCCGGCCGTGTAGGCCTCTGTGATGGCCGGCGCGAAGGCGAACCCCCCCCCGTGCATGCGCGGGGATGACGTCAGCGGCTGCTGACGCTCCCGGATGGCACAGTGCCAAAGGCCTTCCATGCCGGCCGGCGGGGCCCTAACCACTCCGGAGCCGGCCTAGCCCCTGAAGTGCCACTCTGTGGCCTTGTACGGGAGAATCCCGCCCCAGATCCTGCAGTGAGTGAGATTTGATCAATCATTCGATAAATCGATTCCGGTAGCACAAACTCTAAGGAAGGTACCTGGATTACCCTGGATCCCTATACAGCCCAGCAGGTCACTCAGTTCAAGGGTAGTTAGGGATGGGCAATAAATGTTGGCCTTGCCAGCGAAATCTCCCCCCACCCCCGCCATCAAAGAATAAAAAAAGGCTTGCTCGTTCCTGGACATCGACAAAATGGGCATCTTAAAGAGGAAGGGAACTTCAGGGACAGCGTCGGAGAAGTGTCGGATGGACACTCCAGCGGTTTCCAGAGGTGGAGGAGGTGCTGGTAACATCAGCTGCTGTTGAAGAATGGAGAGAAAGAGGACGAGAAACGGAAACGGCAGGTAAGGAATGAAATGGGAAAAAAGAAAAATTCAAAGTAAGCTGGAGAAAATTAACCGCGGGCGTAACACATCAGGAGAAGTGATGGAAAAAATCAAACTCCTTTTTGTAAGTACACCAGCTGAGAAAGGGGGCATGATATTAGTTTACAAACACATTAACATCGCAGTTTTCTGACAGTCCTGTAACAGAGTCATAGCCTTTGATTAAATGCTTACAATGGATTAGCAGAGAGATGCACACTGCAACGGGGCATTAAACATTCATGCACTAATATCATACCCATCGATTTCTGAAATGGTTTAAAATAGATTAGGACAGTAAGAATGTGAGATAGATCAGCATCTCTCAACCTTATAGCTCCTGAAGTCACTGTCCCATGTCATAAAGATTGATGGAGCACTGTCACACAGCACAACAATGGTAAAAGCCCACAGCAGGTTCGCACAATGGAAAATGATCATTATTCTTTCTCCTTTATTCGTTTATGGGATGTGGGCGTCGCTGGCTGGGCCAGCATTTATTGCCCACCCCTGAGGGCATTTAAGAATCAATCACATTGCTGAGGGTCTGGAGTCACATGTAGACCAGACCAGGTAAGGAAGACAGATTTCCTTCCCTAAAGGACAATACATCGTATCCACCAAAGCTTCAAGTTCACCTCCCAATTTAAAAGAAAAGTCGAAGATCGTGGTGATTCACAACTTGTGTGACTGATACGCCTGCGACTCAGACCCTATGGCGTTGGCAGCGGGCATTCACAACACGTGCCCGCTGCCCAGCTCTGTAAACAGCTGCCGCGAGCCAGGTAGGGCGGGCAAATCGACGACGAAAGGCTGAGTGAGTCGGACATTTGCTGACATTCTCCGGTTGATCCTCGGCCTATCCTACCCCACAAAGCAGGCATGAAACCCCACTGCCCCACCTGCACCATTAAAACATGACCCAGGTGTTATGTTACCTTGTGCAGTGTAGCACATTACTCTTTTGAACCAGCCGAGTTGATGAAAATAACTTTTTGTAAAGATTAACAAATTTATTGACTAATATAAATGATATTTGCGAGTCCTTTTTACTTAATACTCAACTAGTAAAAGAAATAAAATATAGTAAAGGTAACACACTAACTATACAACGTAATAATGAAATAGCTTATAACTTCTTTCTCTCTAGCTAGTCTTGTCTGTTCACGCTGCTGAAGCACACTCCCTCAGAAAGAGCGGGAAAGTCCTTTTTATCTCACCTGATAGTGAGACATCTAGTGCTGAATTGACTGAACTAGTTTTACATACATTGATCATATATATTGATATACAGAGATCACTACAGCAGGGAGAGAGTGTGCGCTGCACGGCACCATGGGAAAAGAACCCACTGCCAACTCTCGCTGACACGTCTGGGAGGAGGTGGAAGTTTTCTCCTCCAACATCAGCGGTGGTCCTACATCAGTCCGTCGGCGCAGCGATGGGCTCTAATTCTCTAATTTAAACTTTGAATTTTGGTTGAAGGAAATATTTGAAATCTAGATCATGGTCTCATTCTGAGTGATAAATGGAGCATTGGTAGGCTCTGTCTCGCTCTTTCAGGGGCATGTCCGACCCTAGGTACCGCCCCATGGCACTGCCCCTTGGCACTCAGGGCAGTGCCCTGACCTGTCCCCGACCACCCGTGGGCTCCAATGGCTTCCGAAGGCCCCCCCCCCAACACGGTGTGACAATCACGTCTGCTCACTATAAAGACAGAGGACATCAGTTTTCCCGTTCATTCGGGATGCAGCCTCTCAGAAGGACAGAGCTTACAGCTTACAGCACAGATCTTCACCATGTGCTGAGTGCATAAACTGGTTAGGACAGGCATGGGTCTCTAGTTTAATCTAACATCGTGTTAACCCACAGTGAAAGTATGTTCAACAGTTTCTAGCTTAATAAAATAGTGTTGTACTATTTTAAGTGTTGGTGGCCTGTATGTGTTCCACGGATCCAGAGCACCCAACACATCAGACACCATCCAGGACAAAGAGCCCCTGCTTGACTGGCACCCCATCCACCACCTCCAACATCCATTCCCTCCACCATCGACACACAGCCGCAGCAGTGTGTAGCATCTACAAAATGCAATGCAGCAACTCACTAGGGTTCCTTTGATAAAGGCTAAGGACAGCAGATGCGTGGGAAGACTTGCTATGGAGAAAAAAGCCCCAGAATTATACAATAAAATATTGCACTTAAAAATGGACACAGACCCCCCAGGATAGTTGAGAATGTACAGCCACTAATAGGAATGGCTGCAGTGCAACTTTGAAAGATTCCAAAGACTGATTACCCTTCTGGTAAAGACAAAGGAACATAATGGTTATCTCATCCGTCGGCTCTGGGTATAATTTCCTGGACCGACTAATGGACTCCAGTTCGAACATGCAAAGACGGGTTATAAAAACTAACCGAGAGAGTTGCCCAGTGTCTGCCTGTCGGTGAGACACAGCAGGTGGAGGTTTGCCACACTGAAAGCGATGCAACAATCAAGGCAGAGCCCCTGCAAAAGAACCACCTGTGGCAGGGATATCTCAGAAAGCTCTCTCTCGGACTGTGAAAGTCAACAGCCAGCAGAAGGGCCGCTGCTGAAAAAAGAATCCCAATCTCTCCATTGAAAACCAGAAAACCAGAACTGTAGACGCAACATTTCCCAGCACGAGCCAACTGTGATGAAAACAATCAGAATGGTCACAACGCTCCACATCCATTCGACACAACCCAAAGACTTTCCCACACAATTCTTTATTTATATTTACTTCCACAATTCTGATTTTTAATCCATATGAATGTAGATGCGTGAGTTTCACGATTTCTTCTCAACATTTTAGTAGATAATAAACTGACTTTATCTTAACTCAAGACAGCCTGGTTAACTTGGTTCCTTTTAAACACAACTATTGGCTCTGGAAAAGGTGTCCAAGGGAAAGGGAACCTGATTAGATTGACCGTTTGTTGCTACGAGCAGAGGATGTGTTGAAGGTAGCATAGTGGTTAGCACTGTGGCTTCACAGCTCCAGGGTCCCAGGTTCGATTCCCAGCTGGGGCCACTGCCTGTGCGGAGTCTGCACATCCTCCCCGTGCCTGCGCGGGTCTCCTCCGGGTGCTCCGGTTTCCTCCCACAGTCCACAGACGTGCAGGTTAGGTGGATTGGCCGTGCTAAATGGCCCTTAGTGTCCAAATAGGTTAGGAGGGGTTCTTGGGTTAAGGGGATAGGGTTGAAGTGAGGGCTTAATGTGGGTCGGTGCAGACCCGATGGGCCGAATGGCCTCTTTCTGCACTGCTTGTTCTATGTTCTATGAACAAAGACATGGAGCCAGGTTGATGTTAATTTTGGGGGTACCCCAACCGGACAGTGACAAATCGAGTGTCTCGACCTGATCAACAACTTTTACAGGATCTGTTGGTCGTAACAAACCACCAACTGCACCTTCCAAGCCACAAGCCATCCTGACGTGGAACTGTATCACTGTTCCTTCACTGTCACTGGATCAAAATCCTGGAAATCCCTTCCTAACAGCACTGTGGGTGTACCTACTGAGTTCCACGTAGCCAGCTGATCGCAACCTTTCCAAGGGCAATTAGGGGGCGGGGCAATAAATGTGGGCCTTGTCATCAACATCCGCTTCGGTGGAAGAATAGATCAAATAAAGTGCAAGTTGCCACAGGAACTCAGACTCCCTGGGGAGACAGTTGGCTGGATCAGTTTATCGTAAAGCGCATGGAGCTCATTCCCCGTCCCGACTGGATTTGGAACCTGGCTCCTTGCCCTACCCATGGTGGAGGTTACAGCACTGTGGACCTGACCTGGCTTCGAGTAGAGAACTGAAGAAGATCTGTCAGTGGTAATTTGCCATCTCCTTCCATTCGCAGGGGCAGGGTGAAGAGCCATGTCTCAAGTCTAACTCAGCCAGAATGGGAATTGAACCAGCGCTGCGGGCATTATTCTGAACTGCACACTCGCCATCTTGCCAACTGAGCTAAGCGACGCCCGCCCCCATAGCCGCTATATACATGACAGCTAATGGTCTCTTGTTAATTTTCATCCCCCCCAAAAAATAACCTTTTCCAGCGTTCCCTAGATTACTTGGTTTTGCAAAAAGAAAATGTACGGTTCCAGAAAAGATTTGGAGGGCATTGTGGCATTACCATAACTGTAAGAACTGCAAGGGTTAATGAAGTGTCTAGAGTAGCCACTAGAGGGTGCTACAGTTACAAGTATATACGGCAGTGATGCTAAGCATTGTGGGAGAATGCGTGCAGGAGTTAGCTAGAGTGAGTAGAAGTACAAATAGTGTGAGTGAGATCAGGGGCGGGATTCTCCGATATCGGCGCGATGTCCGCCGACCGGCGCCAAAAACGGCGCGAATCAGTCCGTCATCTCAGTCCGTCATCGCGGCGCCCCAAAGGTGCGGAAGTCTCCGCATCTTGAGGGGCCGAGCCCTCACCTTGAGGGGCTAGGCCCGCGCCGGACTGATTTCCGCCCCGCCAGCTGGTGGGAAAGGCCTTTGGTGCCCCGTCAGATGGCGCGAAACTGACTTTGCCGTGCGGCGCATGCGCGGGAGCGTCAGCGGCCGCTCACGGCGTCCCCACCATGCGCAGTGGAGGGGGTCTCTTCCGCCTCCGCCATGGTGGAGACCATGGCGAAGGCGGAAGGAAAAGAGTGCCCCCACGGCACAGGCCCGCCCGCGGATCGGTGGGCCCCGATCGCGGGACAGTCCACCGTGGGGGCACCCCCCCGTGGTCAGATCGCCCCGCACCCCCCCCCCGGACCCCGGAGCCCGCCTACGCCACCTTGTCCCACCGTCCCAAAGGTGGTTCAATCCACGCCGGCTGGCGTGGGTTGACAGCAGCGGGACTTCGGCCCATCGCAGGCCGGAGAATCGCCGGGGGGGGCCGCCAACCGGCGCGGCGTGATTCCCGACCCCGCTGAATATCCGGTGCCGGAGAATTCGGCAACCGCCGGGGGCGAGATTCACGCTAGCCCCCGGCGATTCTCCGCCCCGGCGGGGGGTCGGGTTAATTAATTGCGTTGAGAGTTCACCAGCTGCTGTGGTGGCATTTGAACCACCAGATTACCAATTCACTGATGTCGCCACTAGGCCGCCCGCCATCTCCCCTCACAACAGGAAAGTCAGGAAAATTATATTAAAGCGATAACTTTGGACCCAAGTGTCCCAGAGCTCTACACCACTGGGGGTTTCTTCCCCTCATATCTGGGTCTGTTGCAGACTCGCCGGCAGAGATTGGCACTAGGATTAAACAATAGCTCCACTATCAGTGTATCGTCTGACTGCTAGAATGGTAGAAGGCAAATCAAACGGACCTCGGTGTGGGAGTCACCACTGTTGTATTATATTGTATTACGGTAAGGCCCCTGTATTACAGGTACGGGGTAGATCCCTGCCTGCTGGCCCCGCCCAGTAGGCGGAGTATAAATGTGTGTGCTCTCAGAACAGCAGCCATTTCGTCAGCTGCTGTAGGAGGCCACACATCTCTGCGTCATAAAGCCTCGATTACATTCTACTCTCGTCTCGCCGTGATTGATAGTGCATCACTCGGTCTTTGTTCTATACTCTGAAACCCTATTTTGTGCTGAAAAAAATTAACAAATGCAAACAGACCCACTCCCCTCTCTTTGGGGATTTAGTGTGAGCGTCAAGAATGCCCAGGGCCTGCAGCAGTTGTATATATTCTGCCCCCTCCCAGCCCCCCCCCTCATTAGTGAGGAAGAGCGTCCCCTTTCTCTGCAATGTACAAACCTTTCCCCAATGCCCCTTGGCAATAAACCCCCGGGCGATTGTTTCCTACAAAAACAATTTCGAAGTTAATTTGTGGCGGGTTTATCAGGGAGTTTTCCGCTGGCTCCCACCGTAATTCAATAACACTGAGTCGCCTTTTTGGGCCCTGGGGAGTTGCTCATCAGTTTAGCCACACTTAGGGCGGGATTGTCCGGCCGCGTCCGCCTGGCGACCAGAGTCCCGCCCGAGGTCAATGGATTTCTCCGTTGCCTGCACCTCGTCTGTGGCATTATTGCGGCGGGCGGGGCGGGGGGGGAATCCAGCCCATAGAATCTTTTTAGCACTGTGGAGCTGAACTCCGAGATCGGGCCGCCATTTTGAAATGGTGCCTCCATTCTCTAAGTGAGCTGGTGGGTCCCCACACCCCCCTACCCATGGGCAATGGCGCCCCCACACACGGACACGACCCCACACCCGCCCAAGTGAGGACACCCCGCAATGGGGTCCCGGGGGTCCCCCTCTTCAGGCCCCCCCCAAGCCCCCTTACCGCACCCCCTCCCTTCTAGGACCCCCACCATCACTCCCCACCCCCCCAACCTCTCGGAGGTCCCTACTTACCTGCCATGTCACTTGCAGGCTTACGATCTACTTCCGCCAGCGTCATTCGGTCCTGCCCATTTTGGGGCAGATTTCCGACTGCGACATCTCCCAGGACTCCGGTGAATCTCGTGTGGTGCGGAGCCTGGCGGGAGGCTCGCTGCAGGCCTCTCCCTGGATTGTCCGCCCGCGTTGTGCTCTCGCTTGAGCGCAACGTGGCCGGAGAATCGCGCCCATAGAATTCCTACAGTGCAGAGGTGCATTGGGCCCATCGAGTCTGCACCGACTCTCTGAAAAAGCACCCTGCCTAGGCCCACTCCTCCGCCCTATCCCTGTAACCCTATCTAGCTTCACATCTCTGGACACAAGGGGCAATTTAGCACGGCCAATCCACCGAACCTGCACATCTTTGGACTGTGGGAGGAATCCGGAGCACCCGGAGGAAACCCACGCAGACACGGGGGGAACGTGCAGACTCCGCACAGACAGTCACCCGAGGCCAGAATTGAACCCGGGTCCCTGGCCCTGTGAGGCAGCAGTGCTAACCGCTGTGCCACCGTGCCGCCCGCGCGTGCTGCACTCCATCCATGTGATATATTTGTCACATCTGCCATCCTGTAGGCCCTTGGGAGCGCTGTGGCCCATTAGGAATAGGATTGAAAGTACCCCTAACCCCCAAAAAATCATAACAGTCAACAGAAAGAAGGCAGTTTCATTGCACCCGCCCGCATTAGATCTGACGAGGTAGGTCTGAAGGAGCAACCTAGGGGAAGAGAGAGAGGGATGAAGAAACGCAGAGGTTTGGAGGGAGAATTCTAGAATTAACTGTGATACAGTGGCGGGCCTTAATGCTGAATACAACCCCGTGGCACAATCTGACTCATTAAATGTCACAGTGAAAACACATTTTAAAGTTGTACATTAATATACATCTGAGAAAGTGCTTGACCATTAACACGAACGTAATTTGCATCGATGTTCCAACCTTTTCACTGTGTCTATGGCCCTGTGATAAGCTCAGTTGGATACAACATGTGGCAGACTCTGATCTTCAGTTAATCCTTTAATCTCCTAATGCCTGTTTGCCACACTTCCCCAACTCTATCTGTTACATCCACCTGGCAAGGCAATCTTTCCCATTTGTATAAACACTCTTTAAGATCACGCAGAAGTGGAGGAACACCAGTCGGCCCATCTAACCCGCATTATCCAGGCTCCAGGTAAAGTAAGTAATGTCGCCAAAGTCCCAGATGACCGTGGCTGTTTTTCTCCCCTTTGAGGGGGAGAGCTGACTGATTTAGCCCCAGGGACACCACACCTCAGGGGAGGGGGCAGGGTTGAGAAGGCGGGGCCCTTTAAGAAGCTCAGCCGGTACAGGAATCGAACCCACGCTGTTAGCCTCACTCTCCGTCACGAACCAGCTGTCCAGCGAACTGAGCTAAACCACCAGATCCCCCCCCCCCCCCCCCCCCTGTAGACTTCATCAGCTTTAAGTAGCAGCACAAACCTTCACACACTCCTACTAACTCTGTAACAGTCAGTAGAAACACTAGATGATAGGATGGTCGCAGCATGTACGCCCATTATCGGTCTGCCAGCTCTCTGCAAGGGCATTTTACCGAGTGCCACTCCCCTGCCTTTCCCTCATAGCCCTGCAATTGTTTCCTCTTTAGAGAGTGAGCCATTTTCTTTTTGAAAGCCATTATTGGCTCTGCCTCCATCGCACATGCATGTGTCAAGGACTGATGACCACTACTTCACCACCCGCCCCCCCCCCCCCCCACCCCCAGCTGTCTAGGTCTTGTCGTTCCCCATCCCCTGCTCTGATATTCCCGCTCCCACGATCCTGCCAGCAGCCTCAGGCCTCTCGCGACACTCCCAACGCTCGAGACGTTTCGCGAGATTCAAGATCAGCATTTTTAAATAAGCCGTCCACTAAAGTGGACCAGGTGTAACTGCACCTGGGGGGAGGGGGGGGTGTTCCCACGTCATTGGGGACGCCTGAGTGGTTGGGGACAAGACAGGGTGGTCTTCTGGCTCTCCCCCTGGCTCCCGGGCACTTCGGCACCTTGGCACTGCCAGCCTGGTACTGCCAGGATGCCCAGGTGGCACTGCCAGGCTGGAAGGGGCACTGCTAGCTGGGCAGTGCTGGGGTGCCTGGGTGCCACTGTCAAGGGTTGGGGCCTTAGGGTGGCCATGCCCTTGAAGGGAGGGTGAGGGGAGTTATGAAGGGAGGGGGTTAACGGTGGGTTTGATGGACCTCTCTAAGGTTGAGGGGGGGGGGGGTGAAGGGTGGGGATCCTGAAAGAGGGGAGCCCAGAAGGGGGTTGGGGAGCCTGAAAGTGGTGGTTGGGGGGGGGGGGGCCTCAGCAACCCCATAGTGGAGTGTTCTCACTTGGGGAGGGGTGTGTTGTAATGCCCATGTGTGTGGGGGGAGGTGTCATTGTCCATGGGTGGGAGGTGTAGGGGAACCCTCAAGCTCTCTTTGAGATCACGGTACTCTTTCAAAATGGCGTCCTGATCTCTGAGGAGCTGGTCTGGCCAGGTCAGCTCCCAGTGGCGAAAATATTCCTAAGTGTGGGCTGGACCAGGGAGGAACTTACCAAGTCCCAAAAAATAACTATCAATGTGGATCTCACCCAAAAGCCAGCAAGAAACACCCTGCCAACCCCGCCTGACCTTCTCACCCAGCAACAATGCGCCAATCTCAGTCTTGGAAACTTCAATCGATCCCTGATATCCCACAGCCTTTTCGGGTCGAGAATTCCAGATTCCCGCTATCCTTTGTGTGGAGACGAGTGTCCTGATTCCATGACTCAACAGTCACAATTTTAAGATGAGAACACAGAACATAGAAAAATACAGCACAGAACAGGCCCTTCGGTCCCACGATGTTGTGCCGAACCTTTGTCCTAGATTAATCATAGA
Source organism: Scyliorhinus torazame (assembly GCF_047496885.1). Lineage (NCBI taxonomy): Eukaryota > Metazoa > Chordata > Chondrichthyes > Carcharhiniformes > Scyliorhinidae > Scyliorhinus > Scyliorhinus torazame. The sequence continues at coordinate 385,028,964 of NC_092708.1, forward strand.
TTATCATAGAATTTACAGTGCAGAAGGAGGCCACTCGGCCCATCGAGTCGGCACCGGCTCTTGGAAAGAGCACCCTACCCAAGGTCAACACCTCCACCCTATCCCCACAACCCAGTAACCCCACCCAACACTAAGGGCAATTTTAGATTAAGCACTTATAAATTCATAATTGACTTTATGAACACATTAAAGTATGAAAATGGTTCAGGAAAGGATTGGGCCGGAGGAAATGTTACAGAGGGGGAGGAATCGCAAAGGTATTAACTGAGCACTTTTCCTCGGAAATGTGCAACATTAGTTAGGAAAGAGGGAGAGGTGGAGCAATTCAATTATTTTTTAAAGTAGTTCTGAGAAATTGATGGGACTCAATGTGGAAAAGGTACCAGGGCCTGATGGTATGGCACTGCTATTCAGCACAGCACATCTCCAATTACTTAGTGATTGAGGAGCCATATCTCAAAACAATTTTCCTATCAATTTTCTGATCACTTGAAACCAACTTCACTGGGCAGGGAATGTTGTCCGTACGCCTGACACAAACACCTAAAGCAATTGTTCTACTCAGCCCTCGCTCAAGGCAGGAGACTCCCAGGAGTCGTTTGAAAGAGTTTTTCGAAGAGGTCACAAAGATGATTGATGCAGGTAGGGCAGTGGATGTTGTCTATATGGACTTCAGTAAGGCCTTTGACAAGGTCCCTCATGGCAGACTGGTACAAAAGGTGAAGTCACACAGGATCAGGGGTGAGCTGGCAAGATGGATACAGAACTGGCTAGGTCACAGAAGGCAGAGAGTAGCAATGGAAGGATGCTTTTCTGATTGGAGGGGTGTTCCACAGGGATCAGTGCTGGGACCTTTGCTGTTTGTAGTATATATAAATGATTTGGAGGAAAATGTAACTGGTCTGATTAGTAAGTTTGCAGACGACACAAAGGTTGGTGGAATTGCGGATAGCGATGAGGACTGTCAGAGGATACAGCAGGATTTAGATCGTTTAGAGACTTGGGCGGAGAGATGGCAGATGGAGTTTAATCCGGACAAATGTGAGATAATGCATTTTGGAAGGTCTAATACAGGTAGGGGGCGGAATTCTCCCCCCCCCACGCTGGGTGGGAGAATCGCCGGGGCGCCACACGTGTCCCGCCACGCTGCCCCGACGCCCGCACGCGACTCTCCCACCCCCCCCAAGCCGGCACGGCGTGAATCACAGCTGGCCGTTGGGAGAATCGCCACTCACCATTTGTAACGGGCGAGCGGTGATTCTCCGGCCCGGATGGGCCGAGCGGCCTGCCCAATGCGACGGGTTCCCCCCGGCGCCGTCCACACCTGGTCGCTGCCGGCGGGAACAGCGCGGGAACGCTGGGGGGTGGCCTGTGGGGGGGGAGGGGGGTTCCTGCACCGGGGGGGGCCTCAAATGGGATCTGGCCCGCAATCGGTGCCCACCGATCGGCGGACCGGCCTCTCTGAAGGAGGACCTCCTTTCCTCCGCCGCCCCGCAAGATCCATCCGACATCTTCTTGCGGGGATGCCTCGGGGAAGACGGCAACAGTGGGTAGTCAGAGGCTTTTCCCCAGGGTAGAGGGGTCAATTACCAGGGGGCATAAGTTTAAGGAGCGAGGGGCAAGGTTTAGAGTAGATGTACGAGGCAAGTTTTTTACACAGAGGGTAGTGGGTGCCTGGAACTCACTACCGGAGGAGGTAGTGGAAGCAGGGATTATAGTGACGTTGAAGGGGCATCTTGACAAATACATGAATAGGATGGGAATAGAGGGATACGGACCCAGGAAGTGTAGAAGATTGTAGTTTAGTCGGGCAGCATGGTCGGCACGGGCTTGGAGGGCCGAAGGGCCTGTTCCAGTGCTGTACATTTCTTTGTTCTTTGTTCTTTGAGTCCAGCGGAAACATTTTAGGGATGTTCACAAAGCATTCGCGAAGGGATCGAACATTCCCGTCCACTCATGGGCGGCCCTGGCTTGTGACCGACCGAAATGGAGAAGGCCCATTCGAGAAAACACCGGACGCATCGAGAGACTTCCCTGGGAATATGCAGAGGTAAGGTGCTGAAGGGAGTGCCCAGCTTTCCAAGCAGCCCCCCTACACAACCTTTCAAACACCGCCTAGCCCGTATGTGGCACAGTCTGCAGATTGTGCGTTGTGGGAGAGGCCCAAAACAGGTGAGTCCCCCGATCAACAGCGCCCAGCGCAATCTGGACCACGCCCTCGCTGGGTGCGATCCAGATCATCATCTTTAAAGGAGTCATTGGGCTCACCTAAATATGCACGGCCTGTTGGAGGCTGCATTCTCCCAACTATCGGGAGTCACCAGCCCCACCGATGGGGCCTCATCCAGGCTCCGATTAATGCTGGTCTCCACAAGTGGAGACCAGGCGTGATGGTCACGCTGGGGGGATGGAAGCCGTTGGAGCCCACCGATGGTTGGGGACAGGGCGATGCCCTGGCACTTCCACTGGCACATGGGCACCCTGGCAATGCCGAGCTGGCACTGCCAGAGTGCCAGGTTGGAACTGCAAGGGTGCCAGTGGCAGTGGCCAGGTGCCAGGTTGGCAGTGCCAAGGGGCTGCGGCTGAGGGGGCCATGCCCACGAAGGGGGTGTGGAAACAGGCTATGAAGGGGCGTCAGGAAGGTTGAGGCAGTGAAGGGAGAGAGACCTGATTGGGGGATGGGTTAAAATGGGGGTGAACTGAGGAGGTGAGCCTCAATGACCCAATGGTGGGGGTGGGAGGGTTGAATCATGCTAACCTTTAGTGATGGGCGGCAGTTTCCCACGGGGGTCGAGGGTTTTACCCATGTATGTGGGGAATTGTAATGTCCGTGGGTGGGGGGCACGGGGGGGCCTTCAATCTCACTTTGAGATCGGGGCGCACTTTCAAAATGGCGCCCGGTCTCTGAGGAGCCCGTCTGGCCGGCAAGCTTAGTCCCCACTGCAAAGGTCTGGGGGCTGGGTTTTCTGATTTGCAGTGCTGACGCCGCCTTGACCAATCCTCTGTCCGGTGGGGGGGGGGGGGGGCAGCAGGCACGCAGCGTAAAGCCCCTGGCTGTACTTGCAGATACGGCCAGAGAATTGCCGAGTCCGTGGCCGTGCATGGGCACGGCAGCGACCGTGCCGTGCAACAGGATGCTGGCCGTTCACGGACCCGGCCTGCCAAATACTATCCCCCAGTAACCCCCCTCGCCACGCCCAGATCACCCCCCCCACCAGTGCACCCAGCTCCCGCCAAAGCCCCCGCTGCCCGCCCGCAGAATGGCTCGCCCCCCCCCACAACTGTGTCCCCCCCCCCGACTCAGTCCGCAGCCGCCAAGCTGGGCCCACAAAACAAAATAGCATGAGTGACCCAGGCCGTCGGGAACTCGGCCCAGCGGGGGCGGAGCATCGGAGGTGTGCCTCGGGGGACGTCCTGTCGCCGTCCATACGATGTGCGGCGTACTCCCCGAGTACACTGATTTTGAGGGGGCGGAGCATCACAAAAGCAACACCGCCCCCCCCCCGATTTTGTCGCAAACCGGGTTTCTCCAGCCGAACGCGATTTCGGCGTCGTGATCGGAGTATCCCGCCCTGAGATTTTCCAGTGAGAAACTCCCCAAGCCGCAAGGAATTTTCCGCCTCCCAGCCGCGTGTCCTTCAGCGGCGCACCTTCACCGGAAGCGGGATTCCCTGTTCCCGTTACCAGCCAATGGGATTTCCCCCTCCCCACGTCACCGGAAACCGTGCGGACAGGGGTGCGCTGCCAGCGGAACGGAGTACCCCACTGGTGAAGGATTCACCCCTGTGTGGGCGAGTACAGGTCTGGATCTCACCCAAAGTGTTTCCCTTAGTGTTGGGTGGGGTTACTGGGTTATGGGGAGAGGGTGGATGTGTTGACCTTGGGTAGGGTGCTCTTTCCAAGAGCCGGTGCAGTCTCGATGGGCCGAATGGCCTCCTTCTGCACTGTAAATTCTATGAAAATGCCGTCAGGAAACAAGACACCAAACGTGTCCAAAACGACATTTAGGGCGCGATTCAGTTGGACCGGGAACGGATCCAGGAGCGAAGGGTGAATTGCGCAGGAACACCAAATCAGGCGCCGAGCCAGGCCGCCCGCGATTCAATTGACTCATTTCCGCCCGGCGCGATCTGGATTTCGCCTTCGCTGGGGAAGATCTACATCTGCATATTGAAAGGCTCATTTACATACGCGGCACCCAGCACTCAACGGCCACGCCTGCGAGACCGCGCCTGGCCGCCGTTTAACGCTGGTTCACACAAACGTGGACGAGGCGTAGCGGTGCCTCAGGGCAGTCTCGCAGGCCATTGGAGGCCCCGGGTGGTCGGGGACAGGGCAGGGCGGTACCCTGGCACTCCCCTGACTCCATTGTCAGCCTGGGACCCTGGCCGTACCACCCTGGCATTGCCACTCCGGCAGCACCACGGTGTCTGGGTGGCACCGCCAGGGTGCAAGGTTGGTAGTACCAAGGTGCCTGTGTGCCAGTTTGGCAGTGCCAGGGGTCAGGCCGGGGTGGGGGGGGGTTTGGCCATGCCACTTGGAGGCGGATTGTAGGAGGGTTCCCAGGGACCTTGACAAGGTTGCAGTGTGAGGGCGGGGGGGGGTTCTATAAAACGGGGTGGGAGCATGAATGGGGGGGTGGAAGATTGGGGCAGCCAATCAAAATGGAGCCCCGACCTGTGAACAGCTGTTCCTGTTGGTGAGGTCAGCTTGCCAGCCAGAAATCAACAAAAGTATGGCCTCGACGGGGAGTGTGGCCTCCAGCGGCTGTGCCGTGCTCCATGGCAGACTCGGCCCGCGGAGCTGGACCCTCTGAAAATAAATCCTTCTATCGGCCGCAGGCCCGACCCTCAACGCCCGCACAAACATTGCCCGGCCATGTATCAGGCTCCCCCCCTGCTCTCCGATCGGTCCGCCCCCGACCAGGGCAGCCAAGGACTGAGTCCGCAGCCGCCAAGTGAATAAACCAACCGGCTTGACTACATTAGGTCCACGGCGCCACAACTTCGGCCGGTTGGGAGCGGAGAATGGCGGGGCAGGACTCCAGCAATGGCCCCAGGTAGGTGCTGCGCGGCACGGCGTACTCTCCGAGTACGCTGCTTTTTGGGAGGCCGCAGAACCGGGGAACCGGCGCCGATCCCAACTCCGTGCGGGGAAACGGATTCTCCACCCCCGCACCGGCTGCAATTTTGTCCATTCCTCGAAGGAGAACAGTTGTGACCTGTGCCTGGTTCCCACAGATCCATTAGCTGCAAGCCATTCCTAGCTTTCCAGTCGCGGTCTGCGATTGGCAGCTTCCACAAACCAGCTCCCTTCACGGTTCAGTGGCCTAAGTGGTGGAACCCCAATGTTTACAACCATTGACCACATCAAAGAGAGGTAAGTGCAGTGCAATCACACATTTAATTAAATCCCCCCCCCCCCCCCCAAGGAGATACCCCCTTGGCCCACGGCGAAGTCTACCACGCCAGGGCCGCACTGGCAGAGACCAGAGGTGTTGTGTGCCCGCATGATTCCCGCCTGTGGGACTGGAGAATCACGGAGGGCTGAAGCATAGAATGCCCATGCCTGCTGAATAGATGAAAATGGGTCATTAAGACCTGTTGCCTTTCATTTACATCCCCCCCCCCCCCACCAGCGTGCGATCAGGGACCTCATTCGGAGCATCGCAACCGGGCCAACGCCTGCCGTCAATCCTGATTTTGCCCCGATGTCTGATTCTCTGTCCCATCGGGGAACACGGTCTGGGCATCCCAGGACAGAGAATCCTGCCAAATATGTGCCCTTTCACCAATCATTACCTATTTACTAATATTATCCATGTTTAAGATGTTAAACCAATGGCCCTTAATGCCCTCTAAAGTGGATGCAACGATCACAGGACACTACCTTGAAGAAAAACAGAACAATAATCCTCAGTTCTGATGAAAGGTCATCAACATAAAGTGTTGACCCTGTTTCTCTCTACAGATGCTACTCGACCTGCTGGATATTCGCAGCATTTTCAGTTTTTCTTTCAGCTTTCCTACATCCCTGCTATTTTGCTTTTATATTAGATTGATCTGACACGTCCCGACCAATATTTACTCCTCGAACAACGTCAATATGACGGGTTACCTGGTCATTATCACATTACCGTTTGTGGGAGCTTGCTGTGCACAGATTGGCTGCAGGGTTTCCTACGTTACGACTGTGACTGCACTTCCAAAGTATTTCATTGGCTGTAAAGCGCTTTGACATGTTTGGAGATCATAGAAATGCGAGTTAGATACATACATGGATACATCGAAGATAGGAGCAGGAGGAGGCCTTTTGGCCCTTCGAGCCTGCTCCGCCATTCATCACCATCATGGCTGATCATCCAACTCAATAGCCTAATCCTGCTTTCTCCCCATAGCCTTTGATCCCATTCTCCCCAAGTGCTATATCCAGCCGCCTCTTGTATTTATTCAATGTTTTAGCATCAACTACTCCCTGTGGTAATGAATTCCACAGGCTCACCACTCTTTGGGTGAAGAAATACCTCCTCATCTCTGTCCGAAATGGTTTACCCTGAATCTTCAGCCTGTGACCCCTGGTTCTGGACATACCCATCATTGGTAACATCTTCCCTGCATCTACCCTGTCTAGTCCTGTTAGAATGTTATAAATCTCTATGAGATCCCCCCTCATTCTTCTGAACTCCAGCGAGAACAATCCCAACCTAGTCAATCTCTCCTCGTATGACAATCCGGCCATCCCAGGAATCAGTCTGGTAAACCTTCGCTGCACTCCCTCAAGAGCAAGAACATCCTTCCTCAGAGAAGGAGACCAAAACTGCCCACAATACCCCAAGTGTGGCCTCACCAAGGCCCTGTACAATTGCAGCAACACATCCCTGCTACTGTATTCGAAAAATCTCTCGCAATGAAGGCAAAATGTTCTTCCTTAACACATAAACGGCAATGATCCGGAGTTCTAAGCCACGATCTGCCGCTGACGCAGAGTTTGTCGTTTTCCTTGACTGAGGAAAAGCAGTTTGTTGCTCGAGGAAGAGGGGCACATGGAGGGAGAGAGAGGAGGGCAGAATGATACAATCAGGAGAGAGAAAAGGGACAGACTGGTTGGGCTGAAGGGCATGTTTCCGGGCCTGAAAGTAAGATTGAAGCATCCTGCCCTTGGCGAGGGAACGTGTTCAACACAAGGTCAAATGAAACCGGAATGAAACCATACTTAGCATGGTATAAAGCACAAAAAAATAGAGCAGTGTAGTAACTGGGTTTCTGGCAGAAGGCCCTATCTCTCTCACTGATTTAGCGGCTGATTAACTCCCTAGGCAGCAATACATCTAGCCTGATACGAACTCGGTCTGAAATGGGAATCTGTGCTCATAGTCAGTGGCCAAAGTACGCCAAGTGCTCCGAAACAATTCTCCAATTCCATATGTCACTGCACATGCAGAGCAAAGACACACATAATTAATATTAATATGCATGGGAGAGATATTAATAAATTAGGCTAATTATGCCTAATTTGCTTCAATTAGAAATAAGTTCAATTGAGAACATTAATCTCTTCCCCACCCTGGCACAATTTCATTCAGAATAAATGCTAGCGGTACCCCCAATTCGGAAGAAGCCTCTTTGAATTCATGCGACGCTTACTTGAGTGCAAAACTAGAGCAAGAGAAGCAGGTGACATCGGATCAGTCATGCTGTCCAATCAATGCAGCAATGTTCAGGCTGGCACTGTTTGTTCTCCCCTTGATTCAGTCCGTCTCGGCGGGGGAGCCTGAGACCGACACGGGAAGAAAGGAAGCTCTCAAGGAAGGGAGATTCACGAGGTGCCAGTGGATGAGAGTCAGGGTGCAACAATCCGTGTTTACTCAATTGTGACAGATTCTCTCTGTTTTTGGCAAATTAATTTGAGATACTGGTGAGGGAGCATGTATTGCCCATTCCGCCGAGGCCCCTGTGTTGAGGGCAGTGAGAGAGGGGCCTTTTCCTTGGGCAACTGCAGTCCGTGTGGTGATGCCCCCACCCCACCCCACCTGCAGTCCATGTGGTGATGACCCCCACCTGCAGTCCGTGTGGTGATGACCCCCCACCCCCCCCCCCCCCCCACCCCCCCCCCCCCCCACCTGCAGTCTGTATGGTGTTGGGCCCCCCACCACACAATTGGATTGGATTGGATTGATTTATTGTCACTTGTACCGAGGTACAGTGCAAAGTATTGCCCTACGTGCAGCTCATACAGACCATTCCGCCCATGAAAAGAAAATACGTAATAGGGCAGACGTAAAATACACAATGTAAATACATAGACATAGGCATCGGATGAAGATGTGTGAAGAGATCAGATCAGTCCATAGGTCCTTAAGAGGGTCATTTAGGAGTCTGGTGACAGTGGGGAAGAAGCTGTTTTTGAGTCTGTTCGTGCGTGTTCTCAGACTCCTGTATCTCCTGCCCGATGGAAGAAGTTGGAAGAGTGAGTAAGCCGGGTGGGAGGGGTCTTTGATTATGCTGCCCGCTTTCCCCAGGCAGCGGGAGCTGTAGACAGAGTCAATGGATGGGAGGCAGGTTTGTGTGATGGACTGGGCGGTGGGGTTATAAGGTTTTAGAGGGTCAGTGCCGACTCGATGGGATGAATGGCCTTCTTTTGTAGGAATCTATGGTTCTACGAAAGGGTAAAATACTGATTAGATTCATGTTAAACAAAGGTTTTTGCATGTATGGGAGATTTTGGTGTCATTTTCAGCTGCGTCTCTGTTGTGCTTCAGGAGTTTATGGTGTGAAAAGTAAATAAGAGCTTGGAGAAAGAATGAGATGTTGCTTAGCAACCAGGGGCACCTTTAGTGTACAAAGGCTTTTTGAGTTTAATTTTAGCTAAACGCCTTGCAGAAGGAGCTTAGCAATGGCAAAGAGAACAGCCCCCTTAGCTCTGCCAGAATCAGAAGCAGAATAATGGAGTAATGGGTGAGGACAAATACACAGCACACCACGACACAGGCCACCACGACCCAGGCCACCACGACACAGGCCACCACGACACAGGCCACCACGACCCAGGCCACCACGACCCAGGACACCACGACCCAGGACACCACGACCCAGGCCACCACGACCCAGGACACCACGACCCAGGACACCACGACCCAGGACACCACGACTCAGGACACCACGACCCAGGACACCACGACCCAGGCCACCACGACCCAGGACACCACGACCCAGGCCACCACGACCCAGGACACCACGACCCAGGACACCACGACCCAGGACACCACGACCAAGAGGATCCCAGAGTTTGGGTCGGATGAGGACACTGGTTTTCCATCACAGCTCTCTCCAACACCCTCCACCATCTCAGAGACTATCACCTCAGCTGGGCAAATTCATGAAGAGTTTCTGGGACACTCTCCAGCGCGCACCACACAGTCGTTCCGGTTCAGCAGGTGGAGGTAGAAGCAGCCGAGGGGCCGGACGGTCGGAGGGCCATCCGGCCCCAGCAACCAGCTGCCGCCCAGACAGGCCCCGGGCTCCTGGACAACCAGTCCCACCAGCAGTTCAGGGGCAGTCAGAGACCCAGGGACTAGAGGAGGAGATGACGGCCGGCTTCCAGCACCTGCAGACGCAGGTGGAGGAGTCCATCTGCAGGGGCAGGGAGTGGTGACGGTCATGCGTTCCACCCAGGCCGAGACCGCACGGGTGTAGTCCGCAGTGAAGGCAATGGGGGCGACGGTGTCGGACATGGAGCCGTGGCCCAGGGTAGGGAACCGTGTGCCAGAGCCACCTGGAAATTGCAGCGGCGCTCCTCAGCGTGACCCAGTCACAGCAGGCCATTGCTGAGAGCATTGGCGGCATTGCTCAGGTGCTGGCAGGCGTCGTACCGACACCGAGGGAGGGGGCCCAGTCCCAGAGGGAGGGGGCCCAGTCCCAGAGGGAGGTGGCCCAGTCCCAGAGGGAGGTGGCCCAGTCCCAGAGGGAGGTGGCCCAGTCCCAGAGGGAGGTGGCCCAGTCCCAGAGGGAGATGGCCCAGTCCCAGAGGGAGGTGGCCCAGTCCCAGAGGGAGGTGGCCCAGTCCCAGAGGGAGGTGGCCCAGTCCCAGAGGGAGGTGGCCCAGTCCCAGAGGGAGGTGGCCCAGTCCCAGAGGGAGGTGGCCCAGGCCCAGAGGGAGGTGGCCCAGTCCCAGAGGTAGGTGGCCCAGTCCCAGAGGGAGGTGGCCCAGACCCACAGGGAAGTGGCCCAGTCCCAGAGGGAGATGGCCCAGTCCCAGAGGGAGATGGCCCAGTCCCAGAGTGAGGTGGCCCAGTCCCAGAGGGAGGTGGCCCAGTCCCAGAGGGAGGTGGCCCAGTCCCAGAGGGAGGTGGCCCAGTCCCAGAGGGAGGTGGCCCAGTCCCAGAGGGAGGTGGCCCAGTCCCAAAAGGAGGTGGCCCAGTCCCAGAGGGAGGTAGCCCAGTCCCAGAAGGAGGTGGCCCTGTCCCAGAGGGAGGTGGCCCAGACCCACAGGGAAGTGGCCCAGTCCCAGAGGGAGGTGGCCCAGACCCAGAGGGAGGTGGCCCAGTCCCAGAGGGAGGTGGCCCAGTCCCAGAGGGAGGTGGCCCAGTCCCAGAGGGAGGTGGCCCAGTCCCAGAGGGAGGTGGCCCAATGCCAGAGGGAGGTGGCCCAGTCCCAGAGGGAGGTGGCCCAGTCCCAGAGGGAGGTGGCCCAGTCCCAGAGGGAGGTGGCCCAGACCCAGAGGGAAGTGGCCCAGTCCCAGAGGGAGGTGGCCCAGTCCCAGAGGGAGGTGGCCCAATGCCAGAGGGAGGTGGCCCAGTCCCAGAGGGAGGTGGCCCAATGCCAGAGGGAGGTGGCCCAATGCCAGAGGGAGGTGGCCCAGTCCCAGAGGGAGGTGGCCCAGACCCACAGGGAGGTGGCCCAGTCCCAGAGGGAGATGGCCCAGACCCACAGGGAGGTGGCCCAGTCCCAGAGGGAGGTTTCCCAGTCCCAGAGGGAGGTGGCCCAGTCCCAGAGGGAGGTGGCCCAGTCCCAGAGGGAGATGGCCCAGTCCCAGAGGGAGGTGGCCCAGTCCCAGAGGGAGGTGGCCCAGTCCCAGAGGGAGGTGGCCCAGTCCCAGAGGGAGGTGGCCCAGACCCAGAGGGAGGTGGCCCAGACCCACAGGGAAGTGGCCCACTCCCTGGTCTCCATGGACGCTTACCTTCAGACCCGGGGCTGGCATCCAGGACTGGCAGCACCAGGTGTAGGGGGGTCTTGGGGGTTGACTCTGTTTGCACCCCCATCCCATGGAGAAGCCTGGGGGCCATTAATCAACCCGAGGGAGGAGGAGGCGCTGGGGCCCGTGCCGGTGACTCCCGCAGAGGAGGTCCCAGAACACCGCTGCACCTCGGACTCCCTCCCCCACTACTGTCCCTGGTGCATCTGATGGGCAGCGGGCAGAACAGGGCGGCACCACTCCAGGGGGACGCCCGAGGAGCAGCCGGGCACACCCAGGCCGGGCCGCCCCAGGAGGCCCGCCAACGGGGACCCTCGTTGCAGGCTAGGGGTCACAGCAGTCCACCTTCACTCCTGCTCTCCGTCTGGGAGACCACCGAGACCGTCCCCATCACCCCCTTCCCAGCTGTTCGACAGGGTCATGTGACAGGCTGGCCAGCTCGCATGCAGGGATCACCCAGATAGAAGGTGCTACTATGGGCATGAGTCAGACATTGTCCAATGATGTGGAGCACGGAGCTCATCGCAGAGCAGGCTGTCATCATCGTCCATCCCATGGACAAGACCCGCTGTCACTGGCAACCCAGTGCCCCAGCTCGTAGGCCGCAGGTATATATAACGGAGGGGGGGGGGTGCATGCGGGTGTTTCGGTGGTGAGGGAGGTGAGGGTGTGTGGGAGGTGAGGCTGATCGGTGGTGAGGGAGGTGAGGGTGTTCAGTGGTGAGGGAGGTGAGGGTGTGTGGGAGGTGAGGGTGGTCGGTGGTGTGGGATATGAGGGTGTTCGGTGGTGAAGGAGGTGAGGGTGTGTGGGAGGTGAGGGTGGACAGTGGTTTGGGAGGTGAGGGCGGTCGGTGGTGAGAGAGGTGAGGGTGGTCGGTGGTGAGGGAGGTGAGGGTGTGTGGGAGGTGAGGGTGTGAGGGGGTGTGGGAGGTGAGGGTGTTCGGTGGTGTGGGAGGTGAGGGTGTTCGGTGGTGAGGGAGGTGAGGGGGTGTGGGAGGTGTGGGAGGTGAGGGTGGACAGTGGTGTGGGAGGTGAGGGTGTTCGGTGGTGGGGGAGGTGAGGGGGTGTGGGAGGTGAGGGTGGACAGTGGTGTGGGAGGTGAGGGTGTTCGGTGGTGAGGGAGGTGAGGGTGGACAGTGGTGTGGGAGGTGAGGGTGTTCGGTGGTGGGGAGGTGAGGGGGTGTGGGAGGTGTGGGAGGTGAGGGTGTTCGGTGGTGAGGGAGGTGAGGGGGTGTGGGAGGTGAGGGTGGACAGTGGTGTGGGAGGTGGGAGTGGTCGGTGATGAGGGAGGTGAGGGTGTTCGGTGGTGGGGGAGGTGAGGGTGTTCGGTGGTGGTGGAGGTGAGGGTGTTCGGTGGTGAGGGAGGTGAGGGTGGACAGTGGTTTGGGAGGCGAGGGTGTTCGGTGGTGAGGGAGGTGAGGGGGTGTGGGAGGTGAGGGTGGACAGTGGTGTGGGAGGTGAGTGGGTGTGGGACGTGAGGGTGTTCGGTGGTGTGGGAGGTGAGGGTGTTCGGTGGTGAGGGAGGTGAGGGGGTGTGGGAGGTGAGGGTGGACAGTGGTGTGGGAGGTGAGGGTGTTCGATGGTGGGGGAGGTGAGGGGGTGTGGGAGGTGAGGGTGGACAGTGGTGTGGGAGGTGAGGGTGTTCGGTGGTGAGGGAGGTGAGGGTGGACAGTGGTGTGGGAGGTGAGGGTGTTCGGTGGTGGGGAGGTGAGGGGGTGTGGGAGGTGAGGGTGTTCGGTGGTGGGGAGGTGAGGGGGTGTGGGAGGTGTGGGAGGTGAGGGTGTTCGGTGGTGAGGGAGGTGAGGGGGTGTGGGAGGTGAGGGTGTTCGGTGGTGAGGGAGGTGAGGGGGTGTGGGAGGTGAGGGTGGACAGTGGTGTGGGAGGTGAGTGGGTGTGGGACGTGAGGGTGTTCGGTGGTGTGGGAGGTGAGGGTGTTCGGTGGTGAGGGAGGTGAGGGGGTGTGGGAGGTGAGGGTGGACAGTGGTTTGGGAGGTGAGGGTGGACAGTGGTGTGGGAGGTGAGGGGGTGTGGGAGGTGAGGGTGTTCGGTGGTGTGGGAGGTGAGTGGGTGTGGGAGGTGAGGGTGGACAGTGGTGTGGGAGGTGGGGGTGGTCGGTGATGAGGGAGGTGAGGGTGTTCGGTGGTGGGGGAGGTGAGGGTGTTCGGTGGTGAGGGAGGTGAGGGTGGACAGTGCTTTGGGAGGTGAGGGTGTTCGGTGGTGGTGGAGGTGAGGGTGTTCGGTGGTGAGGGAGGTGAGGGTGTGTGGGAGGTGAGGGTGGACAGTGGTGTGGGAGGTGGGGGTGGTCGGTGATGAGGGAGGTGAGGGTGTTCGGTGGTGGGGGAGGTGAGGGTGTTCGGTGGTGGTGGAGGTGAGGGTGTTCGGTGGTGAGGGAGGTGAGGGTGGACAGTGGTTTGGGAGGCGAGGGTGTTCGGTGGTGAGGGAGGTGAGGGTGTGTGGGAGGTGAGGGTGGACAGTGGTGTGGGAGGTGGGGGTGGTCGGTGGTGTGGGAGGTGAGGGTGTTCAGTGGTGAGGGAGATGAGGGTGTTCGGTGGTGAGGGAGGTGAGGGTGTGTGGGAGGTGAGGGAGGTGAGGGTGTGTGGGAGGTGAGGGTGGACAGTGGTGTGGGAGGTGGGGGTGGTCGGTGGTGAGGGGGTGTGGGATGTGTGGGAGGTGAGGGTGCGAGGGGGTGTGGGAGGTGAGGGTGTTCGGTGGTGGGGGAGGTGAGGGGGTGTGGGAGGTGAGGGTGGACAGTGGTGTGGGAGGTGAGGGTGGACAGTGGTGTGGGAGGTGAGGGTGTTCGGTGGTGGGGGAGGTGTGGGGGTGAGGGAGGTGAGGGTGTTCGGTGGTGAGGGAGGTGAGGGTGGACAGTGGTGTGGGAGGCGAGGGTGTTCGGTGGTGTGGGAGGTGAGGGTGTTCGGTGGTGAGGGAGGTGAGGGTGGACAGTGGTGTGGGAGGCGAGGGTGTTCGGTGGTGGGGGAGGTGAGGGGGTGTGGGAGGTGTGGGAGGTGAGGGTGTGAGGGGTGTGGTATTGTGGTGTCCGTGCCCCTGCCCAGCAACTCCCTTCACCCCTAGTTGGTGAAACGTGTGTCGACCAATGTGCTCGCTGGCCCTGCCGATAGCATTGTGCGGGCTCCTGTGCCTGGCCGGCCCCCATGTCCTGCTCTATGTCGCCCTCCCCCGCCTCCTCTTCATCTGGCGAGGCCTACCCTTGATCCTCCTCCTCCTGCAGCACATCGCCCCTCTGCTGGGCTATATTGTGGAGAGAGCAGCAGACCACAACGATGCATCCGACCCTCCTGGCCTCGTACTGGAGGGCCCCTCCGGAGCGGTCCAGGCACCTGAAACACAGACCCTCGAGCATATCGGGGATCACAGATTGTGCCAACACGAACGGGTCATGCACACTGCACGGGAATCAGGCGCAGGCGTGCAGGACCCTCACCTGGTGGTCACAGACCACCTGAACGTTCATGGAGTGGTACCCTTCCTGTTCGTGAACAGCGGCCTGTTATCCGCCGGTGGCTGCAGGGCGGCATGCACCCCATCGATGACCCCCTGGACCCGGGGTATCCCAGCGACGGCAGCGAACCCCGCTGCCCGGGCATCCTGGTGGGCACAGTCCACAGGGTACTGGATGTACCTGTCCGCAAGGGCATACAGGGTGTCGGTGCCTGGGAAATGCCGGACAGGTCCCCACTCGGCGACTGTAATGACTCCGTCACATAAAGGTTCAGTGCCACCGTCACCTTGACAGCCACCGGGAGCGGGTGTCCTCCCCATTCCCATTCAGTGCCAGGTGTGCCATCATGTGGCAGATATGTCTGACAGTTGCCCTGCTCAGCCGCAGTCTCCTCCTGCATGCCCGGTCCGGGAGGTCCTCAAAGGACATGCGGTCGCAGTAGGCGCATGGCCTCATCCGGCACCTCATTGCCACCACCTCCTCCTCATCCTCACCTGCCCCACTGCAGCCCGATCCTCTGCTGCAGCCTCCGCCACCTCTCTGAGCCGCCTGCGCTGATGCTGCCACAGGGCTACATGCTGGGCAGCGGCCGCCGCCGCCAACATTGCTGGTTGGTAACCAAACATTATAATGTGCAGGGGGTGAGGGGAAAACGTGTCATCGTGGCGCATAAGCCTGTGCACAACCAGGTACCATGGGCTACATGGTGGCCCCGGTGGTCACCTCGCACCCCAGCACACATGTCCCCCACCCCCGCACCCCGGCCCCTTCGGTGCCCCCGGTCCTGGCGCCCGTCCCTGCGGCCAAGGCCACCGTTAGATGGCACTGCCCTCACTGGGGGCTGCCATCGGTGTGACCCTGGGGGTAACCCCTGGTGGGTTTCTCCGGTTGAGCGGGGTGGCGGGGGAGGGAGGGGGGGGCGGCACCCACCCATATGGCCATTTTCTCGGCGTCCCCCAGGGGCCGGGGTGGGTGGCCAACAAGATGGCCGCCGTAATGAGGCTTGGTGCGCGGGCACCTCCCCTGTCATGTCGGGGGCTCCCCGGCAGCTCGACCTGTACCCTCCCTTCCCCTCCCCTTCCCCGGCCCTGGCCGATACGCACGGCAGCTTCACGATTTTTAAAAGGTGGTTCGAAACACGCCGTCGGGAAATCGGCCCATCCGGGGGGGGGTCAGAATCGCTCCGGGCCCGCCCGGAGAATCGGTCCTCAGGGCAGATAATGAGATGCATACTTCACTTCCGGGCCGCGCAGCGGGCGTCGCGATTTCATCGCGTTGGGGAGGTCCGGGAAATTCCGATTCGGCGTGAAACCGGGCGGCAAGACCGATTTCGGCGTCGGAGCCGATTCTCCGGCCGATTGCGTTTCGCGATGCCGCCGCAATGTCTCGGAGAATCCAGCCCGTGATTCTTTTATGAACAGCGATCGCAGCATCACTGGATTTAGGTTTGCGACGGAAATAGGATCAGGAGCAATCCAGATTAAAAGCAATTAATTGAGGAAAGGTCAGTTTCAAAGATGTGGACAGATCTGACCCAGGTTCTAACAGAACATCGGGCAACCTTTCAATAATAATAATCTTTATCAGTGTCACAAGTAGGCTTACATTAATGAAGTTACTGTGAAGGTGGTTCAGATATCGTCGAGATACATTCCCACGAGGGAAAATGGTAGGACAAAGAAACCCAGAGCTCCCTGTAAGACAAAAGCGATGTTAAGTTGAAGTGGAACAAAATGTGCATGCGACAGATGTCAGGTTGATGCCACCAGTGAGAATGAGGCTGAAATAGACCTCAGAGCAGCAAAGTGGGAGGATGAGAAGAGACCGGCAGTATGGTGACTGTCCCTTTAAGGGAAACACAGCAGAGTAAGGGTCACCTGGCCTGGGTGACCAATCAGGCCTCCGTGTGACATGTCGGGGCCTAGGTGCAGCCTTGCGGCTGCCGGAGACTGCTGAGCCATTCTGATGAATAAACCCTTTCTTGTTTCCACTAATGGAGTCTCTGGAAGTGCATCATTACAGGCAGCTAATGAGAAAGATAATGCTAAAGTGTTCTGAGGGCACATTAACAGTAAAAGGAGGAGTGGGGCTGATTGGGTACCAAGGAGACAGAGAGCATGGTCTGCCTTTACTGAGGAAGATGCCGGCAATGTGGAGGCATTAGAAAGGCGCACACTTAAGTCACTCGGATCAGATCAGCTGTATCCAAGAATAGCGAGCGAAGTAAGAGCAAGCAGGGTATAATTTCAAAAGCTGCAGATGACACAAAATGTGGGGAGTATTGTGAAACGCGGGGAGGACAGTAATAAACTGGGAGCGGCATGTGGCGCAGTGGTTAGCACTGGGACTGCGGCGCTGAGGACCCGGGGTACGAATCCCGGCCCTGGGTCACTGTCCGTGTGGAGCTTGCACATTCTCCCCGTGTCTGCGTGGGTTTCAACCCCAAAGATGTGCAGGGTAGGTGGATTGGCCACGCTAAATTGCCCCTAAATTGAAGGAAAAAAAATTGGGTCCTCTAAATTTATTTTTTAAAAGATAGTGATCAACTTCAAAAAGGCCGGTTGGTGGGATGGACACATATGTGGCAGGTTTATACAGCATTAATACCGAGAGAAGTGTGAAGTGTGTCATGTTGGGTGTTCCGCTATACAGACGAACCAACACGGTTGTAGATGGTACAACTCTGTTTTATTACTCTTGATGACAAAATCTGTAAACTTATTACTGTGGTTCGTTCATTACCCTTTAACCTGTGGACCCAGCCCTAACATTATCTTAGAGAGGCTCTCAGCACATGGTGTATGTCTGAGTGGCACGCTGTGAGCTCTGTGCCCTGAGCTGTCTCCTGCTGGAATGAGCGGGAACTGTGGTGTTCCCTGTTTTATAGTGCGTGTGCTCTCACTGGTGATTGGCTGTAATGTTGCGTGTGTGTTGATTGGTCCGTTGATCTGTCCATCAGTGTGTATGTGTGATTGCACCATGATATGTTTAACTGCATATCATGAGAGTGGTACGTTTCAGTAGGAGAGGCAACATAAAGTAAAGGCCGCGATTCTAAAGCGCGCGCAGGATCAGAGGGACTTGGAGGGGCTGTGTTCAAATCGTCGAAGGTGTCTAAGAAAGCATTTGATAGGCTGCAGAAGATAGTGGGCTTTATAAACAAGGCATTAAAAAACCTAGAAAGTTCTAGCGAATCTCTGCAAAATACTGTTATGGTTTCAACTGAGTATTATGTCCAACTCTGGGCATCACTCTTCAGGGTGGATGTGAAGGCTTTAGCGAGGGTTCGGAAAAGGTTTATGAGAACGGTTCCAGGGTTGAGGGGCTTCAGTTGCGTTCCAGATTGGAGAAGTTGGGGCTGTTCTCCTTTGAGAAGGAAAGGCCAAAGGGCATTTTCTTAGAGGTTTTCAAAATCCTGAGTGACCTGGGCACAGTCGAGAGAGAGAAACCTTCCATTGGCAAAGTTCCAAGAAGCAGAGGGCAGGGGCCTAAGGTGAATAACAAGAGAATCAAAGGCCACACAAGGGGGAAAACATTCTTACGCAGTCTGGTTAGGGTCGGGGTTGCACTGCCTAAGAGTGTGGTGGAGATATGGCTTTCAAAAGAGAATTGGATGAATTCATAAAGAGAAATTAATGGGAGGCCAACAGCAAAAAACTGGGGAGTGGAGACCAGCTGAGCTGCTCTCACAGAGAGCCCGTACGGATAGATGGACTGAATGGCCTCCTTGTGGGCTATAACCATTCAATGATTCTATGACAACTGTTTGAGTATGACGGAAGACTGACTGTGTGTTGGAGAGAGGGTATATGTGTCTGCGTGCGTGCGCATGTGTGTGTGTGTATCTGTGTGTACGCATCTGTGTATATGTATCTGTGTGCATGTATCTGTGTGTGGGTGTCTGTGTGTATGTATCTGTGTGTGTGTATCT
Organism: Scyliorhinus torazame; assembly: GCF_047496885.1. Lineage (NCBI taxonomy): Eukaryota > Metazoa > Chordata > Chondrichthyes > Carcharhiniformes > Scyliorhinidae > Scyliorhinus > Scyliorhinus torazame. The sequence continues at coordinate 385,047,544 of NC_092708.1, forward strand.
GTGTGCGTGTATCTGTGTGTATGTATCTGTGTGTATGTATCTTTGTGTGGGTGTCTGTGTGTATGTATCTGTGTGTGTGTATTTGTGTGCGTGTATCTGTGTGTATGTATCTGTGTGTATGTATCTGTGTGCATGTATCTGTGTGCATGTATCTGTGTGCGTGTATCTGTGTGCATGTATCTGTGTGTGGGTGTCTGTGTGTATGTATCTGTGTGTGTATCTGTGTGCGTGTATCTGTGTGTATGTATATGTGTGTATGTATCTGTGTGCATGTATCTGTGTGCATGTATCTGTGTGCGTGTATCTGTGTGCATGTATCTGTGTGTGGGTGTCTGTGTGTATGTATCTGTGTGTGTGTATCTGTGTGCGTGTATCTGTGTGTATGTATCTGTGTGTGGGTGTCTGTGTGTATGTATCTGTGTGTGTATCTGTGTGCGTGTATTTGTGTGTATGTATCTGTGTGTATGTATCTGTGTGCATGTATCTGTGTACGTGTATCTGTGTGCATGTATCTGTGTGTGAGTGTCTGTGTGTATGTATCTGTGTGTATGTATCTGTGTGTATGTATCTGTGTGTGCATGTATCTGTGTGCGTGTATCTGTGTGTATGTATCTGTGTGTATGTATCTGTGTGTGCATGTATCTGTGTGCGTGTATCTGTGTGCATGTATCTGTGTGTATGTATCTGTGTGCATGTATCTGTGTGCGTGTATCTGTGTGCATGTATCTGTGTGTGGGTGTCTGTGTGTATGTATCTGTGTGTGTGGGTGTCTGTATGTATCTGTGTGTGTGTATCTGTGTGCGTGTCTCTGTGTGTATGTATCAGTGTGTGGGCGTCTGTGTGTATGTATCTGTGTGTGTGGGTGTCTGTATGTATCTGTGTGCATGTATCTGTGTGTGTATCTGTGTGCATGTATCTGTGTGTGAGTGTCTGTGTGTATGTATCTGTGTGTGTGGGTGTCTATATGTATCTGTGTGCATGTATCTGTGTGTGTATCTGTGTGTGAGTATCTGTGTGTATGTATCTGTGTGTATGTATCTGTGTGTATGTATCTGTGTGCGTGTATCTGTGTGCATGTATCTGTGTGTTTGTATCTGTGTGTGTGTGTATCTGTGTGTGTGTATCTGTGTGTGTGTATCTGTGTGCGTGTATCTGTGTGCATGTATCTGTGTGTGGGTGTCTGTGTGTATGTATCTGTGTGCATAGATCTGTGTGTATGTATCTGTGTGCGTGTATCTGTGTGTGTGTATCTGTGTGTATGTATCTGTGTGTGTGTATCTGTGTGCGTGTATCTGTGTGCGTGTATCTGTGTGCATGTATCTGTGTGCATGTATCTGTGTGTGAGTGTCTGTGTGTATGTATCTGTGTGTGTGTATCTGTGTGTGCGTATCTGTGTGTATGTATCTGTGTGCATGTATCTGTCTGTGTGTATCTGTGTGCATGTATCTGTGTGTGTGTATCTGTGTTCGGGTGTCTATGTGTATATATCTGTGTGTGTGGGTGTCTGTGTGTATGTATCTGTGTGCGTGTATCTGTGTGTGGGTATCTGTGTGTGTGCATCTGTGTGTGTGTATCTGTGTGCGTGTATCTGTGTGCGTGTATTTGTGTGTGTGTATCTGTGTGCGTGTATCTGTGTGCATGTATCTGTGTGTGGGTGTCTGTGTGTATGTATCTGTGTGTGTGTATCTGTGTGTGGGTATCTGTGTGTGTGTATCTGTGTGCGTGGGTGTCTGTGTGTATGTATCTGTGTGCGTGTATCTGTGTGTGTGTATCTGTGTGTGTATATCTGTGTGTATGTATCTGTGTGCGTGTATCTGTGTGTGTGTATCTGTGTGCGTGTATCTGTGTGCATGTATCTGTGTGTGGGTGTCTGTGTGTATGTATCTGTCTGCATGTATCTATGTGTATGTATCTGTGTGCATGTATCTGTGTGTGTATCTGTGTGCATGTATCTGTGTGTGTGTGTATCTGTGTGTGTGAGTCTGTGTGTGTGTATCTATGTGTGTGTGTGTGTGTGTCTGTGTGCGTGTATCTGTGTGCGTGTATCTGTGTGCGTGTATCTGTGTGTGGGTGTCTGTGTGTATGTATCTGTGTGTGTGGGTGTCTGTATGTATATGTGTGTGTGTATCTGTGTGTGTGTCTCTGTGTGTATGTATCAGTCTGTGGGCGTCTGTGTGTATGTATCTGTGTGTGTGGGTGTCTGTATGTATCTGTGTGCATGTATCTGTGTGTGTATCTGTGTGCATGTATCTGTGTGTGAGTGTCTGTGTGTATGTATCTGTGTGTGTGGGTGTCTGTATGTATCTGTGTGCATGTATCTGTGTGTGTATCTGTGTGTGAGTGCCTGTGTGTATGTATCTGTGTGTATGTATCTGTGTGTATGTATCTGTGTGTGTGTATCTGTGTGCATGTATCTGTGTGCGTGTATCTGTGTGCATGTATCTGTGTGTGTGTAACTGTGTGTATGTATCTGTGTGTGTGTATCTGTGTGCGTGTATCTGTGTGTATGTATCTGTGTGTATGTATCTTTGTGTGGGTGTCTGTGTGTATGTATCTGTGTGTGTGTATTTGTGTGCGTGTATCTGTGTGTATGTATCTGTGTGTATGTATCTGTGTGCATGTATCTGTGTGCATGTATCTGTGTGCGTGTATCTGTGTGCATGTATCTGTGTGTGGGTGTCTGTGTGTATGTATCTGTGTGTGTATCTGTGTGCGTGTATCTGTGTGTATGTATATGTGTGTATGTATCTGTGTGCATGTATCTGTGTGCATGTATCTGTGTGCGTGTATCTGTGTGCATGTATCTGTGTGTGGGTGTCTGTGTGTATGTATCTGTGTGTGTGTATCTGTGTGCGTGTATCTGTGTGTATGTATCTGTGTGTGGGTGTCTGTGTGTATGTATCTGTGTGTGTATCTGTGTGCGTGTATTTGTGTGTATGTATCTGTGTGTATGTATCTGTGTGCATGTATCTGTGTACGTGTATCTGTGTGCATGTATCTGTGTGTGAGTGTCTGTGTGTATGTATCTGTGTGTATGTATCTGTGTGTATGTATCTGTGTGTGCATGTATCTGTGTGCGTGTATCTGTGTGTATGTATCTGTGTGTATGTATCTGTGTGTGCATGTATCTGTGTGCGTGTATCTGTGTGCATGTATCTGTGTGTATGTATCTGTGTGCATGTATCTGTGTGCGTGTATCTGTGTGCATGTATCTGTGTGTGGGTGTCTGTGTGTATGTATCTGTGTGTGTGGGTGTCTGTATGTATCTGTGTGTGTGTATCTGTGTGCGTGTCTCTGTGTGTATGTATCAGTGTGTGGGCGTCTGTGTGTATGTATCTGTGTGTGTGGGTGTCTGTATGTATCTGTGTGCATGTATCTGTGTGTGTATCTGTGTGCATGTATCTGTGTGTGAGTGTCTGTGTGTATGTATCTGTGTGTGTGGGTGTCTATATGTATCTGTGTGCATGTATCTGTGTGTGTATCTGTGTGTGAGTGCCTGTGTGTATGTATCTGTGTGTATGTATCTGTGTGTATGTATCTGTGTGCGTGTATCTGTGTGCATGTATCTGTGTGTTTGTATCTGTGTGTGTGTGTATCTGTGTGTGTGTATCTGTGTGTGTGTATCTGTGTGCGTGTATCTGTGTGCATGTATCTGTGTGTGGGTGTCTGTGTGTATGTATCTGTGTGCATAGATCTGTGTGTATGTATCTGTGTGCGTGTATCTGTGTGTGTGTATCTGTGTGTATGTATCTGTGTGTGTGTATCTGTGTGCGTGTATCTGTGTGCGTGTATCTGTGTGCATGTATCTGTGTGCATGTATCTGTGTGTGAGTGTCTGTGTGTATGTATCTGTGTGTGTGTATCTGTGTGTGCGTAACTGTGTGTATGTATCTGTGTGCATGTATCTGTCTGTGTGTATCTGTGTGCATGTATCTGTGTGTGTGTATCTGTGTTCGGGTGTCTATGTGTATATATCTGTGTGTGTGGGTGTCTGTGTGTATGTATCTGTGTGCGTGTATCTGTGTGTGGGTATCTGTGTGTGTGCATCTGTGTGTGTGTATCTGTGTGCGTGTATCTGTGTGCGTGTATTTGTGTGTGTGTATCTGTGTGCGTGTATCTGTGTGCATGTATCTGTGTGTGGGTGTCTGTGTGTATGTATCTGTGTGTGTGTATCTGTGTGTGGGTATCTGTGTGTGTGTATCTGTGTGCGTGGGTGTCTGTGTGTATGTATCTGTGTGCGTGTATCTGTGTGTGTGTATCTGTGTGTGTATATCTGTGTGTATGTATCTGTGTGCGTGTATCTGTGTGTGTGTATCTGTGTGCGTGTATCTGTGTGCATGTATCTGTGTGTGGGTGTCTGTGTGTATGTATCTGTCTGCATGTATCTATGTGTATGTATCTGTGTGCATGTATCTGTGTGTGTATCTGTGTGCATGTATCTGTGTGTGTGTGTATCTGTGTGTGTGAGTCTGTGTGTGTGTATCTATGTGTGTGTGTGTGTGTGTCTGTGTGCGTGTATCTGTGTGCGTGTATCTGTGTGCGTGTATCTGTGTGTGGGTGTCTGTGTGTATGTATCTGTGTGTGTGGGTGTCTGTATGTATATGTGTGTGTGTATCTGTGTGTGTGTCTCTGTGTGTATGTATCAGTCTGTGGGCGTCTGTGTGTATGTATCTGTGTGTGTGGGTGTCTGTATGTATCTGTGTGCATGTATCTGTGTGTGTATCTGTGTGCATGTATCTGTGTGTGAGTGTCTGTGTGTATGTATCTGTGTGTGTGGGTGTCTGTATGTATCTGTGTGCATGTATCTGTGTGTGTATCTGTGTGTGAGTGCCTGTGTGTATGTATCTGTGTGTATGTATCTGTGTGTATGTATCTGTGTGTGTGTATCTGTGTGCATGTATCTGTGTGCGTGTATCTGTGTGCATGTATCTGTGTGTGTGTAACTGTGTGTATGTATCTGTGTGTGTGTATCTGTGTGTGTGTGTATCTGTATGCGTGTATCTGTGTGCATGTATCTGTGTGCGTGTATCTGTGTGCATGTATCTGTGTGTGAGTGTCTGTGTGTATGTATCTGTGTGTGTGTATCTGTATGTGCGTATCTGTGTGCATGTATCTGTGTGTGTGTATCTGTGTGCGGGTGTCTATGTGTATATATCTGTGTGTGTGGGTGCCTGTATGTATCTGTGTGCGTGTATCTGTGTGCGTGTATCTGTGTGCGTGTATCTGTGTGCGTGTATCTGTGTGCGTGTATCTGTGTGCGGGTGTCTGTGTGTATGTATCTGTGTGTGTGTATCTGTGTGTGGGTATCTGTGTGTGTGTATCTGTGTGCGTGGGTGTCTGTGTGTGTGTATCTGTGTGTGGGTATCTGTGTGTGTATCTGTGTGTGTGTATCTGTGTGTATGTATCTGTGTGTGTGTATCTGTGTGCGTGTATTTGTGTGTGTGTATCTGTGTGCGTGTATCTGTGTGCATGTATCTGTGTGTGTATCTGTGTGCATGTATCTGTGTGTGTGTGTATCTGTGTGTGTGAGTCTGTGTGTGTGTATCTATGTGTGTGTGTCTGTGTGTGTGTGTCTGTGTGCGTGTATCTGTGTGCGTGTATCTGTGTGTGTATCTGTGTGCATGTATCTGTGTGCGTGTATCTGTGTGTATGTATCTGTGTGCATGTATCTGTGTGTGTATCTGTGTGCATGTATCTGTGTGTGTGTGTATCTGTGTGTGTGAGTCTGTGTGTGTGTATCTATGTGTGTGTGTCTGTGTGTGTGTGTCTGTGTGCGTGTATCTGTGTGCATGTATCTGTGTGTGTATCTGTGTGCATGTATCTGTGTGCGTGTATCTGTGTGTGAGTCTGTGTGTGTGTATCTGTGTGCGTGTATCTGTGTGTGTGTATCTGTGTGCGTGTATCTATGTGTATGTATCTGTGTGCATGTATCTGTGTGTGTATCTGTGTGCATGTATCTGTGTGTGTGTGTATCTGTGTGTGTGAGTCTGTGTGTGTGTATCTATGTGTGTCTGTGTGTGTGTGTCTGTGTGCTTGTATGTGTGCATGTATCTGTGTGTGTATCTGTGTGCATGTATCTGTGTGCGTGTATCTGTGTGTGTGAGTCTGTGTGCATGTATCTGTGTGTGTGTGTCTGTGTGTGTACCTATGAGTGCTCATATGTGTGGGTGTATCTGTGTGAGTGTACCTGTGTGTGTACGTGCATGTTTGTGGATGTCTGTGAGAGTATCTGTGTGTACATATATGTGTGTGTGTTGTGTGTATGTCTGTGTGAGTATCTGTGTTACACATTTGTGTGCTTGGGTGTGCGTCAGGTGTGTGTGGATGTCTGTGTGAGTATCTGTGTGTACACATGTGTGTGAGTTGTGTGTGTGTATCTATGTGTGTGTGTGTCTGTGTGTGTGTGTCTGTGTGCGTGTATCTGTGTGCATGTATCTGTGTGTGTATCTGTGTGCATGTATCTGTGTGTGTGTGTATCTGTGTGTGTGAGTCTGTGTGTGTGTATCTATGTGTGTGTGTGTCTGTGTGTGTGTGTCTGTGTGCGTGTATCTGTGTGCATGTATCTGTGTGTGTATCTGTGTGCATGTATCTGTGTGTGTGTTTCTGTGTGTGTGAGTCTGTGTGTGTGTATCTATGTGTATGTATCTGTGTGCATGTATCTGTGTGTGTATCTGTGTGCATGTATCTGTGTGTGTGTGTATCTGTGTGTGTGAGTCTGTGTGTGTGTATCTATGTGTGTGTGTCTGTGTGTGTGTGTCTGTGTGCGTGTATCTGTGTGCATGTATCTGTGTGTGTATCTGTGTGCATGTATCTGTGTGCGTGTATCTGTGTGTGTGAGTCTGTGTGTGTGTATCTGTGTGCGTGTATCTGTGTGTGTGTATCTGTGTGCGTGTATCTATGTGTATGTATCTGTGTGCATGTATCTGTGTGTGTATCTGTGTGCATGTATCTGTGTGTGTGTGTATCTGTGTGTGTGAGTCTGTGTGTGTGTATCTATGTGTGCGTGTGTCTGTGTGTGTGTCTGTGTGCGTGTATCTGTGTGCATGTATCTCTGTGTGTATCTGTGTGCATGTATCTGTGTGCGTGTATCTGTGTGTGTGAGTCTGTGTGCATGTATCTGTGTGTGTGTGTCTGTGTGTGTACCTATGAGTGCTCATATGTGTGGGTGTATCTGTGTGAGTGTACCTGTGTGTGTACGTGCATGTTTGTGGATGTCTGTGAGAGTATCTGTGTGTACATATATGTGTGTGTGTTGTGTGTATGTCTGTGTGAGTATCTGTGTTACACATTTGTGTGCTTGGGTGTGCGTCAGGTGTGTGTGGATGTCTGTGTGAGTATCTGTGTGTACACATGTGTGTGAGTTGTGTGTGTGTATCTATGTGTGTGTGTGTCTGTGTGTGTGTGTGTCTGTGTGCGTGTATCTGTGTGCATGTATCTGTGTGTGTATCTGTGTGCATGTATCTGTGTGTGTGTGTATCTGTGTTCGGGTGTCTATGTGTATATATCTGTGTGTGTGGGTGTCTGTGTGTATGTATCTGTGTGCGTGTATCTGTGTGTGGGTATCTGTGTGTGTGCATCTGTGTGTGTGTATCTGTGTGCGTGTATCTGTGTGCGTGTATTTGTGTGTGTGTATCTGTGTGCGTGTATCTGTGTGCATGTATCTGTGTGTGGGTGTCTGTGTGTATGTATCTGTGTGTGTGTATCTGTGTGTGGGTATCTGTGTGTGTGTATCTGTGTGCGTGGGTGTCTGTGTGTATGTATCTGTGTGCGTGTATCTGTGTGTGTGTATCTGTGTGTGTATATCTGTGTGTATGTATCTGTGTGCGTGTATCTGTGTGTGTGTATCTGTGTGCGTGTATCTGTGTGCATGTATCTGTGTGTGGGTGTCTGTGTGTATGTATCTGTCTGCATGTATCTATGTGTATGTATCTGTGTGCATGTATCTGTGTGTGTATCTGTGTGCATGTATCTGTGTGTGTGTGTATCTGTGTGTGTGAGTCTGTGTGTGTGTTTCTATGTGTGTGTGTGTGTGTGTCTGTGTGCGTGTATCTGTGTGCGTGTATCTGTGTGCGTGTATCTGTGTGTGGGTGTCTGTGTGTATGTATCTGTGTGTGTGGGTGTCTGTATGTATATGTGTGTGTGTATCTGTGTGTGTGTCTCTGTGTGTATGTATCAGTCTGTGGGCGTCTGTGTGTATGTATCTGTGTGTGTGGGTGTCTGTATGTATCTGTGTGCATGTATCTGTGTGTGTATCTGTGTGCATGTATCTGTGTGTGAGTGTCTGTGTGTATGTATCTGTGTGTGTGGGTGTCTGTATGTATCTGTGTGCATGTATCTGTGTGTGTATCTGTGTGTGAGTGCCTGTGTGTATGTATCTGTGTGTATGTATCTGTGTGTGTGTATCTGTGTGCATGTATCTGTGTGCGTGTATCTGTGTGCATGTATCTGTGTGTGTGTAACTGTGTGTATGTATCTGTGTGTATGTATCTGTGTGCATGTATCTGTGTGCGTGTATCTGTGTGCATGTATCTGTGTGCATGTATCTGTGTGTGAGTGTCTGTGTGTATGTATCTGTGTGTGTGTATCTGTATGTGCGTATCTGTGTGCATGTATCTGTGTGTGTGTATCTGTGTGCGGGTGTCTATGTGTATATATCTGTGTGTGTGGGTGCCTGTATGTATCTGTGTGCGTGTATCTGTGTGCGTGTATCTGTGTGCGTGTATCTGTGTGCGGGTGTCTGTGTGTATGTATCTGTGTGTGTGTATCTGTGTGTGGGTATCTGTGTGTGTGTATCTGTGTGCGTGGGTGTCTGTGTGTGTGTATCTGTGTGTGGGTATCTGTGTATGTATCTGTGTGTGTGTATCTGTGTGTATGTATCTGTGTGTGTGTATCTGTGTGCGTGTATTTGTGTGTGTGTATCTGTGTGCGTGTATCTGTGTGCATGTATCTGTGTGTGTATCTGTGTGCATGTATCTGTGTGTGTGTGTATCTGTGTGTGTGAGTCTGTGTGTGTGTATCTATGTGTGTGTGTCTGTGTGTGTGTGTCTGTGTGCGTGTATCTGTGTGCGTGTATCTGTGTGTGTATCTGTGTGCATGTATCTGTGTGCGTGTATCTGTGTGTATGTATCTGTGTGCATGTATCTGTGTGTGTATCTGTGTGCATGTATCTGTGTGTGTGTGTATCTGTGTGTGTGAGTCTGTGTGTGTGTATCTATGTGTGTGTGTCTGTGTGTGTGTGTCTGTGTGCGTGTATCTGTGTGCATGTATCTGTGTGTGTATCTGTGTGCATGTATCTGTGTGCGTGTATCTGTGTGTGAGTCTGTGTGTGTGTATCTGTGTGCGTGTATCTGTGTGTGTGTATCTGTGTGCGTGTATCTATGTGTATGTATCTGTGTGCATGTATCTGTGTGTGTATCTGTGTGCATGTATCTGTGTGTGTGTGTATCTGTGTGTGTGAGTCTGTGTGTGTGTATCTATGTGTGTCTGTGTGTGTGTGTCTGTGTGCGTGTATGTGTGCATGTATCTGTGTGTGTATCTGTGTGCATGTATCTGTGTGCGTGTATCTGTGTGTGTGAGTCTGTGTGCATGTATCTGTGTGTGTGTGTCTGTGTGTGTACCTATGAGTGCTCATATGTGTGGGTGTATCTGTGTGAGTGTACCTGTGTGTGTACGTGCATGTTTGTGGATGTCTGTGAGAGTATCTGTGTGTACATATATGTGTGTGTGTTGTGTGTATGTCTGTGTGAGTATCTGTGTTACACATTTGTGTGCTTGGGTGTGCGTCAGGTGTGTGTGGATGTCTGTGTGAGTATCTGTGTGTACACATGTGTGTGAGTTGTGTGTGTGTATCTATGTGTGTGTGTGTCTGTGTGTGTGTCTGTGTGCGTGTATCTGTGTGCATGTATCTGTGTGTGTATCTGTGTGCATGTATCTGTGTGTGTGTGTATCTGTGTGTGTGAGTCTGTGTGTGTGTATCTATGTGTGTGTGTGTCTGTGTGTGTGTGTCTGTGTGCGTGTATCTGTGTGCATATATCTGTGTGTGTATCTGTGTGCATGTATCTGTGTGTGTGTTTCTGTGTGTGTGAGTCTGTGTGTGTGTATCTATGTGTATGTATCTGTGTGCATGTATCTGTGTGTGTATCTGTGTGCATGTATCTGTGTGTGTGTGTATCTGTGTGTGTGAGTCTGTGTGTGTGTATCTATGTGTGTGTGTCTGTGTGTGTGTGTCTGTGTGCGTGTATCTGTGTGCATGTATCTGTGTGTGTATCTGTGTGCATGTATCTGTGTGCGTGTATCTGTGTGTGTGAGTCTGTGTGTGTGTATCTGTGTGCGTGTATCTGTGTGTGTGTATCTGTGTGCGTGTATCTATGTGTATGTATCTGTGTGCATGTATCTGTGTGTGTATCTGTGTGCATGTATCTGTGTGTGTGTGTATCTGTGTGTGTGAGTCTGTGTGTGTGTATCTATGTGTGTGTGTGTCTGTGTGTGTGTCTGTGTGCGTGTATCTGTGTGCATGTATCTCTGTGTGTATCTGTGTGCATGTATCTGTGTGCGTGTATCTGTGTGTGTGAGTCTGTGTGCATGTATCTGTGTGTGTGTGTCTGTGTGTGTACCTATGAGTGCTCATATGTGTGGGTGTATCTGTGTGAGTGTACCTGTGTGTGTACGTGCATGTTTGTGGATGTCTGTGAGAGTATCTGTGTGTACATATATGTGTGTGTGTTGTGTGTATGTCTGTGTGAGTATCTGTGTTACACATTTGTGTGCTTGGGTGTGCGTCAGGTGTGTGTGGATGTCTGTGTGAGTATCTGTGTGTACACATGTGTGTGAGTTGTGTGTGTGTATCTATGTGTGTGTGTGTCTGTGTGTGTGTGTGTCTGTGTGCGTGTATCTGTGTGCATGTATCTGTGTGTGTATCTGTGTGCATGTATCTGTGTGTGTGTGTATCTGTGTGTGTGAGTCTGTGTGTGTGTATCTATGTGTGTGTGTGTCTGTGTGTGTGTGTCTGTGTGCGTGTATCTGTGTGCATGTATCTGTGTGTGTATCTGTGTGCATGTATCTGTGTACGTGTTTCTGTGTGTGTGAGTCTGTGTGTGTGTATCTATGTGTATGTATCTGTGTGCATGTATCTGTGTGCATGTATCTGTGTGTGTATCTGTGTGCATGTATCTGTGTGTGTGTGTATCTGTGTGTGTGAGTCTGTGTGTGTGTATCTATGTGTGTGTGTCTGTGTGTGTGTGTCTGTGTGCGTGTATCTGTGTGCATGTATCTGTGTGTGTATCTGTGTGCGTGTATCTGTGTGTGTGAGTCTGTGTGTGTGTATCTGTGTGCGTGTATCTGTGTGTGTGTATCTGTGTGCGTGTATCTATGTGTATGTATCTGTGTGCATGTATCTGTGTGTGTATCTGTGTGCATGTATCTGTGTGTGTGTGTATCTGTGTGTGTGAGTCTGTGTGTGTGTATCTATGTGTGTGTGTGTCTGTGTGTGTGTGTCTGTGTGTGTGTCTGTGTGTGTATATCTGTGTGCATGTATCTGTGTGTGTATCTGTGTGCATGTATCTGTGTGCGTGTATCTGTGTGTGTGAGTCTGTGTGCATGTATCTGTGTGTGTGTGTCTGTGTATGTACCTATGAGTGCTCATATGTGTGGGTGTATCTGTGTGAGTGTACCTGTGTGTGTACGTGCATGTTTGTGGATGTCTGTGAGAGTATCTGTGTGTACATATATGTGTGTGTGTTGTGTGTATGTCTGTGTGAGTATCTGTGTTACACATTTGTGTGCTTGGGTGTGCGTCAGGTGTGTGTGGATGTCTGTGTGAGTATCTGTGTGTACACATGTGTGTGAGTTGTGTGTATGTCCGTGTGCACACATATGTGTGCTTGTGTGTGCGTGCATGTCTGTGTGAGTATCTGTGTGTACATGTATGTGTGTGTGTGTGTGCATGTCTGTGTGAGTATTTGTGTATACACGTATGTGTATGTGTGTGTGTGTGTGTTCATAGAAAGCTGCAAGTCCTTGGGTGACGCTGAGATTTAGAAAATAATGTCACGCTGCAGTTTGGGAAAATGAACATAGTGATCATATTGTCTCCTGACAAATAGGGCCGGAAATTGATTTGATTTCTTCCCCACGACCCTGAAAATGCAGACAACATACAAGAAAATCAATGATTCCAATTTTTAAAAATTTGGCCACGGTAAAATTCTCATGTCCTGCCCTGGGGAAAAAAAATACTATGGACGTGAAATTCAGAAGAATAACATTTTAAATTGAGCAGGGCTAAGAGAAAAATGTGTTGAGCTGGAGCTTGCCATAATTTGTCTTGGCTTGAGCACATCTTTACAGTGAATGACTGTTATCTGTCCAGCTACAGAAAGGTGAGTGTGTTACATTAGACAGGCTTACAATGGGATAATAGATTTTAATCCCAAAGCAAATATTTGGCTGGAGTCTGTGTAAATGGTTCCGCATTTTAATGCCTGGCCTGCCATTTTAGCTGGGCAGGCTCCGTGTTGCCTCTGGCTGCCTTCCACAGTTTGGTGTCACCTACAAATTAAATATTTTGGTACATTTCCAATGTCAGGAGCAGGGGAAGACCGTACACTCCCTCGGGAAGATTTCAATTCAATCGTGGCTGATTTGTACCTCGAAACCATTTACCCTCCTTAACTCTGGACGAATAAAAATCTCTCGATTTACAATAAAGATATCTTCATCATCTCGCCTCCCATTATTTTGCCAACACTGGTCGTCCTCTGTTTCTCCGGTTACAGTTCCCCCACATACCCACCCTCTCGCCGTGGGGATGTCCCCAGCGCTGAGGGCCAGCTCTTGGGTGTTAGAATGTTTGCTGCTGCCTCTGTGGTGTTGGTGCCTCTGGAGTTCATGCCTCCAAGTGTCCGGGCCTTACAGCGGGATTGGGACGCTCGGCAGTAACAGCCGCCTGCTTCATGGCACGCCTACCCACAGGAATCCACAGGGGAGCTGTGAGGTGCTCCTGACGGTAGAATTTCCAATTCCCCGTGAGCAATAGCCTTCAGCAGTGTGGTTAGCAGCCGCCACGGTCAGTGGGAGTTAAAGTGACCGTCACCATATGACCACGGACAGGTCTCTGCCAGGGGAGTGCTCGGTGAGCTGCCCTCGTCATGGGTATGCACGATTTGGTGGGTGGCATGGCGGGCGCTGCACCCCACCTCCCCCCCCCCCCAACCCCCCCAGACCAGGGGCAACCCTCCCCAACGATGGTGGCCCAGCCCCTCCCCCCCACCCGGCCCCGGTGCCTCTGGGCTCTGACCGCCTGAATTCGGTGCTGGCTCCTCACCACCTCGGATCCCCACAGCAGCCAGTTCGCTCGCTTCACGTTTTGAAACAGATGTTCCGAGCTGTGCCCGCGTGACCACTCGCTGGGGAGGCGGTTTAATCGCGGGAGGCCGTTCGATAGGGGGGGGGGGGGGGGCGGGTGGGGTCCTTCCTGTTATTGTGATGGAGAGTGGCCTTGGTTGTGATTATTGGTTTTTCGCCACGTCCCGACGGAGGCCGGATCTAGCCAACGGGAGCGGCTGGGTTAGATCGGAAACGGATCGGCGAACCGGTGTGGTTCCTGATTTCGGTCTCTCTCGCTACATAGCCAGCCCGCTGGTTTTGGTGCCCGGAGCAACGCGGATGGTAGATCGTGCCCATTATGTCTAATCTTCTTCTTTGTTCCACAGAGAACAACCCAGCTTCCCAGTCTACGCACTCAATTGAAGTCCCTCATCACAGGTACCAATCAAGTGAATCCTGCACACTCCCTTTGGCTTTGGCAAACTTCCGAAACTATATGATTCCATTTTTAAAAAGAACATCCTTCTGCTTGTTGTTGCTTTCTCGGTGCGTGCCTGAGGTTTTTCTCCGTCTCTGCAGTCTACCTCTCTTCCTTTTGCTCTCGCTATCCCTCTCAAACAGGCCCTCGGTTCAACCTCCAAGGCGCAGCGCCCCCTCAGGGCTGCAATGAGAATCTCAGCCCGGATTCCGTGCTCAGGCCTCCGGAGTGAGGTCTTGAACCCGCGGCTTTGCGGCTCTGAGGAGAGAGCGCTTGCCCGGTTGGGCAGCAGCTGACGACTGGGTGAGGCCGCCTGTCCGCCCTGGCTGTGTGTGGAGAACTGGGCAAGGTGGCAGGGGGTAGCCGCCGGTGGAAGCGCGTCCCGGCAAAGGCCAGGACGCACGAGACAGAGTGAGTCGAAAACTCCGTCACTATTTGGGGCAATTTAGGAGAAGAGGGACATGGCGATCAGGAGGGAGCAGGGAGGTGATGCACAAGCCCACCCAGGATGGTATGGAGTGGCAGAGAGCAGCCCCGAGGAGTCAAATAGCGTATTCCTCCCATTTCTGATGTTCCTACATTTTGTAAACACCTTGGGCGGGATTCGCCGGTCCGCCAGCCGTCTTTTCCTGGGCGGCCCGCCCTCTCCGGCAGCGGCGCTCTCCGTTCCCGCCACCTGCCAATGGGATTTCCCATTGTGGCCACCCCACACCGGGAAACCCACGGGGGTGGGTGCACTGCCGGCGCGACAGAGAGTCCCGCCGGCGGAGAATCCCGCCCCTTGGGCCTTCCCTTCACACGCAGCACACTATCAGGTGATGACCTGATGTCAATATCACTGTCATGTCAATGACCTGCCATTAGACTCGACAAAGCGAAATGTCGCACGACCCTCCGAGCTTTTCATAGAATCATAGAATGTACAGTGCAGGAGGCCATTCGGCCCATCGAGTCTGCACCAGCCCTTACAAAGAGCACCCTACCCCCGCAACCCAGTAACTCCCACTTAACAGTTTTTGGACACTAGGGGCAATTTATCATGGCCAATCCACCTAACCCGCACATCTTTGGACTGTGGGAGGAAACCGGAGCACCCGGAGGAAACCCACGCGCACACGGGGAGAACGTGCAGACTCCGCACAGACAGCGACCCAAGCCGGGAATCGAACCTGGGTCCCTGGAGCTGTGAAGCAATTGTGCTAACCACTATGCTACCGTGCTGCCCAATGACGTCCTCGATAACATCAATATTTAGCCTATTTATCAAAATGAAAGGCTGTTCTGCACATTCTTGCATTTCCAGCCTGTATTAAATGCAAGAATCCTGAGGTTATGTAGTCCAGCCATGGTTCCTGACTGAGGAGTCCCTTTGAAAGCGATGCAGGATTTGCCAACTGAGCAAGAAGAGCGCCATCTTCAGGATATTGCTGGAGATGTCAGTCCAGGCGATTGTGATGAAGTATTAATAAGGGCATGTCAAAGCATATCAGGTTATTATTAAACCAGGTGGCATAAACCGGTCCAAAAGTCAATTTAATGTGCCTCAAGAGAGTGAGAGGCTTGAAGAATGAGGAACTCGCTTTCGCAACAGGAGCAGTTTGTTAGCAAAGCCCCATGAGGCCATCTGGCAGAGAGAGAGGAGGAAGCCATCCAATCCCGTGCGTGGGTTCCCTCGTTCAATGAGATCATGGCAGTTCTAAGACCTAACCCTCTATACCTGCCGTATACCCTTCAGAACCTTTTTTAACAGGAGCCTGTCTGCCTCAGGTTTAAAGTTAACAATTGACTTCGAGTCATTTGCCGTTTGTGGAAGACTGTTACAAACTTCCACCACCCTCTGGTCGGGCGGCAGGGTGGCACAGCGGTTAGCACTGCTGCCTCACCGGCACCAGGGAGCCGGGTTCATTTCCGGCCTCGGGTGACTGTCTGTGCGGAGTTTGCGCGTCCTCCCCGTGTCTGCGTGGGTTTCCTCCGGGTGCTCCGGTTTCCTCCCTGTGATGAATGGTTACTGCCTTATCATCATGTAAGGTGATGTCCCCTTTAAGACCGGGCTTGGAGCCTCTGGCTCCGCCCATCTGTGAGCCATGCATAAAGGGCTGCCTCATGGTCTGTGTAACAGTTAGCTCTCGTCTCTAGCTCTAGCATAGTTATTAGTCTAATAAAGCCTTCTTTACTGTTTAATCTCTAAGCGTCATTATTGAGGGCACCTCACTCCCACAGTCCAAAGACGTGCAGGTCAGGCGGATTGGCCGTGATAAAAGTGCCCCTTAGTGTCCAGGGATGTGCAGGTGAGGTGGGGTTAGAGAGAGAGGGAGTGGACCCGGGTAGAGTGTTCTTCCGAAGGGTCAGTGTAGACTCGTTGGGCTGAATGGCCTCCTTCTGCACGGTAGGGATTGTGTGGAATTCTGAGCCTTTCCAAATTTCACTTCAGAAATGTCAGGCTCCCATTTTTTACACTGTGCCCCCTCGTCCTACATACTCCAAACTGCAGCAGTACTCTCTCACTGTCTACCCTATTTATTAATAGCTTGATAACTTTGAACAAATTATCCCTTAACCTACCAAATTCCTGGAAATGCAACCACCGCTTGTTCAGCCTCTCATTGTAACTTAACCTTGGAGTCCAGGTATTGTAGCAAATTCAGGGATGATATATCCTTCCTCGGGTGCGGTGTTTCGAACTTCTCCCGGCACTCCAGACCTTTATCTTACAATTCCCTTCCTTTTTTAAAATTTATTTACGGGATGTGGGCGTCGCTGGCTAGGCCCAGCATTTATTGCCCATCCCTAGTTGCCCTTCAGAAGGTGGTGGTGAGTTGCCTTCTTGAACCGCTGCAGTCCCTGAGGTGTGGGTACACCCACTGTGCTGTTAGGGAGGGAGTTCCAGGATGTTGCCCCAGCGACAGTGAAGGAACAGCCGATATATTTCCGAGCCGGGATAGTGAGTGACTTGGAGGGGAACCCCCAGGTGGTGGTGGTGGGGGGGGCGGTTACCAGGTATCTGCGGCTCTTGTCCTTCTAGATGTTAGTGGTCGAGTGGTCGAGTGTTTGGAATGTGCTGCCTAAGGAACGTTGGGGAGTTACCGCAGTGCATCTCGTAGATGGTGCACACGGCTGCCACTGTTCGTCAGTGGTGGAGGGATTGAATGTTTGTGGAAGAGGGAGCAATAAAGTGGGCTGTTTTGTCCTGGATGGTGTTGAGCTTCTTGAGTGTTGTTGGAGCTGCATTCATCCAGGCAAGTGGAGTGTATTCCATTACACTCCTGACTTGAGCCTTATAGATGATGGACAGGCTTTGGGGGGGGTCAGGAGGTGAGTTACTCACTGTAGGATTCCGAGCCTTTGACCTGCCCTGGCAATATTAATGTGACTAGTCCAGTTCAGTTTCTGATCAATGGTAACCCCCAGATTGCTGATTGTAGCGGATTCAGCGACGGTAATGCCATTGAATCTCAAGGGGTGATGGTTATATCCTCTCTTGGAGATGGTCATTGGCTGGCACTTGTGTGGCGCAAATGTAACTTGCCACTTGTCAGCCCAAGCCTGGGTATTGTCCAGGTCTGGCTGCATTTGGACACGGACTGCTTCATTATCTGAGGAGTCGCGCATGATGCTGAACATTGTGTAGTCATAACCCCCACGAGGCCCACGGGGAAACCATTGTCGATCTCCCAATGGGGCTCATGGACCACGAGCTTCCCAGGGTCGGTGCGGAGGCCGCCCAGCTGAGCTCGTCAGAACTGAACAGGGACTGGCGAATTGGTTGCTCCAACAGGGATTGTGATTAGTTACTGCCGTGGGCAGATTGTAAATAGTTTAAAATAAATCTTTGCTTCATACCGTTGTCTCCTTTGGTCACTAAACTGATGACCAGGACAAAGGGGACTCCGGACACACTTGTTGTAATGGCCAACCGCTCTGGACGACTGTCATACGGGAATGTGAGGATATAAAGTTGAATATCCCGCTGTTTGGGCAGCTAGAGACCTTCGACGAGGGCCTGGAAGATTGGGGCCAATATGCAGAACGTATCGAGGTACTTCTTTCAGGCTAAGGGTATCTTGGAGGAAGAAAACGCCAGAAAATGATCCTTCTGACTGTCTGCGGGGCCCCAACCTTTGGAATGATAAAAGTTTTAGTTACCCAGCTGCACCAGACTCCAATTCATTCAATGAGTTGGTTGCGCTAGTGGCTAAACATTATGATCCGAAACCTTCCATTATAATGCAATGTTATAGTTTCAACATGGCTGTTCGGTCTCCGGGTGAGTTGGTGTGGTAGTCACCACTAACTGTATATTAGATGTAGTAACTGTATATTAGATGTAATACGGTAAGCCTCCTGTACTATAGGTACGGGGGTAAATCCCTGCCTGCTGGCTCCGCCCAGTAGGCGGAGTATAAATGTGTGCGCTCGCCAGTGCTGCAGCCATTCTGGTAGCAGCTGCAGGAGGCCACACATCTCAGCTCAATAAAGCCTCGATTATTCTCTACTCTCGTCTTTGTAGTAATTGATCGTGCGTCAGTTGGTCACTGACCTTTTGACCCGCCTTAGGCGACCGGCGGAACACTGTGAGTTGGGGCCGTCCCTCTTGGGAATGTTGATGGATAGGCTGCTGTATGGAATAAAGGAAGCTGTTGGCGGAGCCCACATTAGACTTGACGAGGGCCATCGAGCTGTCACTATCCCGTGAAAATACAAAGGAAGGGGCGGAGGAGGTCCGTGGACTGTGGTCTCCATAGTTTGGCCTGCCCTCCATATCGGACTCCCACTGCATTATGGGGCAGTGCCGGACTGGCCAAATCACCTCCCAAGAGGCAACACAAGACGCAATTCCCCAGTCGGGTCAGTACTCGGGAGACACTGAGAGCCTGCAGGACCCCTCCCCGGATGATGAAGAGAAGGGCAGCCACAGTGTCGGATGTGTGGCCGGAGGGCAGAGGCTGGTCAAAGCCCCCAGATCCAGCACAGAGAACACTGTCCGGGGCAGCCGCCAAGATCGCCACGAGCCAGGACATTGCATACGGCCCCGGCAGAAGAAGACTTTATGATGCAGTTGAACTGCGTCCTGGCCCCAAAGGAGGCACCCATCAGGGTCACATTGCAAGTGAGGAGGACCCCTTTAACGATAGAAATGGACAGTGAAGCTGCTGACTCCACTCTGGATCAACAGATCTTGGGTTTCGTGCAAGGATCTTATGGCTGACATTGCGAGACACCAAGGTCAGGTTGGCAACCTGTATCCGCTGAGCATCGTGGGGACCACCATGACTCCAGTGACACACGGACAGCAATCGATCAGGCTTGCCTTGGGTATGGTACAGGAACCAGGACCCAATTTGCTGGGGCATGGCTGGGCACGGGTCTTCCATTTTAACTGGCAGCAGATTTCCCAATGGACCCAACCGGCCATGACCCGTCGCCCAGACCAGCAGGGAGAAGGTGACTCCGGCTCGGATATGGATAAAGAAGCATCCACGCAGACGGACGATGTTGTGTCCAGGGCCAAGGTGCCAGCGCTAGCCCTCCACAGGTTGGCCAGAAAAAGACGGTCAACACCACCAGACCCTATACCGCCTGCCGCAGGCAGAAGTTCAGCCTCGGACGAAGCGGCGCAGAAGGCCCCCGCTGATGACCTCTGGACTCCCCAAAGCACTTTTCAGTCAATTAAATACTTCTGAAGTGACACCCCTGTTGTTGTGTGAGAGACACCACAGCCACTTTACACACAGGAAGCTCCCATAATCAGCAATGAGATCATCTGTTTCGGTGATGCTGGTTGAGAAATAAATACTGATCAAGAGAGCTGGAGAATTAATTGGGGAGCTGTAAAGATACACTTCCAAATCCTTCATTAGTGCACAACAAAGGATTTATTTACAATGATCTACAAGAGCAGCAGCATGCCTGCAGCTCATTCTGGATTGCCCCCTGTCCAGGAGAACTCCTCCGCAGGGTGATTCTCCACTCTGAGACCCAATTCATCACCCAGGTCAGATGACCCTTACTCGGCTGTGTTCCCCTTAAAGGGACAATCACCACGGGGGCCTTAATTAAGTATTTAATCCAAAAGACCGCACAGTGCTCACTGAAATGTCAGTCTAGACTATCAAATGACTAGACTTGATACCCACGACCTTCTGAACTAGTGGTAAGGGTGCCACTCTGATTCATGCACCAATTTACAATGAACAATACCCTGGAAGATATTTTTGTACAAGTATTTTCATAGCACATTTTTATGTAGAATTACAAAGGGCGGGCAGCACGGTGGCGCAGTGTGGCCTCACGGCGCCGAGGTCCCAGGTTCGATCCCGGCTCTGGGTCACCGTCCGTGTGGAGTTTGCACATTCTCCCCGTGTTTGTGTGGGTCTCACCCCCACAACCCAAAAGATGTGCAGAGTTGGTGAATTGGCCACTCTAAATTGCCCCTTAATTGGAAAAAATGAATTGGGTGCTCTAAATTTTTTTTTTTTAATTACAAAGGGCCTACAGGATAGTAACAGACCATTCGGCCCAGCCAGTTCACGCCGATGTTTCTGCTGCGCTCGAACCGCCTCCCATCTTCCCACACCTAAATCGACCATCGCGACCATCTATTCACTTCTCCCTCTGATGCTTGTCCAGTTTTCCCTGAAGCACATTCATATGATTCACTTCAAAACCACTCCCTGTGGCAGCAAGTTCCACCATCTCAGCGCCCTTTGGATACAGACATTTCTTCCGAATACCCGGTTCGATTCCTGGCCGGAAAGCTTGCATTGATAGACACTGAAGGTTGCTTTGAACAAACAGTACTCCCCAAGCCCGGAGCGCCACACCCCTTTAAGGAACCTTTAAAGTGCCAGTTAAATTGTTACCCGCTTGCTGTGGCTGGTTGTCCCTGCCACTCCATCCATTTGGATTTGCTTCATTTTCTATTTTCTCTTTTTATGGTGAAAATTGCACAAAATTCAATGCGTTTTATTGACCATTATTAATGCTCAAATGACTTCATATTTGCTTTGTGGAAACATCAACCGCTTCACTTCCCCTTTCCTTTTAGGATAATTTCAACCGCTGGTGAGGAGAGGGTAGGAAGATCGTGAGAACATTGCCTCTGGGAGATAATAGGCCATGGGTGAATGGTAATATTCTGCGGAACATTGCTTTATTCCCATTTAGGGATAAAGAGTGAGGGTAAATGGAGTCTTTAGATCACAGCCGTTGCTGCTAAATGTGCGATTGAGGCCTTTGATGCCTCTACCATATTCCCACACTAGAGCTCCGAACCCCCCCCACCCTCCTCCCTACTTCAACGAGCACTAATGCAGATCCCATCGTCTGGAGCTGTGCACAGAATTATCTTGAGGGGCTGAACTTTCAATGCGTAGGTAAAGAAAGATTTGTAATCATGTTCACTTGGGAATCGGGGTTCTGCATTGTGAGTCGGTGCCGGCTTCCGCTGTTCGCGGAGACGGCGAGTTCGGCGCTCAACCAAATATGCCATTCGCTGCAGCGCGAGCCGGTGGAGAATCCCGCCCGTACAATTTTTAAGTGGCACCAAATCAGGGTGGCAGGGTGAGAGGGCTGCAATGTGGGGGTGGGGTTAATACAGAGGACAAAATACTGGAAGACTGAGAATGATTGACTTTTGTTGGGTATTAAGGGATATGGAGCAAATATGGGTAAATAGAGTTGATACATCGATCAGACATGATCAGACAAGGGCAGCACGGTAGCATGGTGGTTAGCACAATTGCTTCACAGCTCCAGGGTCCCAGGTTCGATTCCCGGCTTGGGTCACTGTCTGTGCGGAGTCTGCACGTTCTCCCCGTGTCTGCGTGGGTTTCCTCCGGGGGCTCCGGTTTCCTCCCACAGTCCAAAGATGTGCAGGTTAGGTGGATTGGCCATGCTAAATTGCCCTTAGTGTCCAAAATTGCCTTTAGTGTTGGGTGGGGTTACTGGGTTATGGGGATAGGGTGGAGGTGTGGGTTTGGGTAGGGTGCTCTTTCAAAGAGCCGGTGAAGACTCGATGGGCCGAATGGCCTCCTTCTGCACTGTAAATTCTATGATTCTATGATCCGGCTGAATGGCCTCCCCCTGTTCCTAATGTTGCCAAGCAGGAGAGTAACACAAGGTTTCAAGGGCTCGCAGATGAGCTGACCCTATCTTTCACGTTATGTTTCTTTCACCTCGATAGCTTTGGGTTCTACACAAAGCTGAAGTCTGTCTCGGAGTTCAAAGCTGCTCTTTCTCTTATATTCCTAGGCATGGTACAAGGGGAGGTTTGTTATCTGATGGACTTGCCACCTCTCCCCTCCCATCAGCTGGTGCATTCTCCATGACAACACCTCTACCAATCAGAGTGCACTTGCCAACCAAAAGCACTCTATTTTCACACAGTATAAATTTGTCGGTTTCCCTTACATTGTGTTCTTGTGAATGTCCTGATGAGTGCAAGACAAACATCTTCGGGGGGAAAATCTTTATTCAGCAATGGGCATTCAATTTTACCATAATCAATGCAAAGTGATTCTTAGTTGCTATGGGGCTCTTATCTTTTCTCAGCCTGGTAACTTGCAATTTTAGAACTGCTTTTCACAGTAAGGCTTCTTATCCTGGAGACTCTCCCTGTAGCCCAAGCTAGGCGAATCCTCCAGCCTCGTTTTAACATACATGAGTTTGGTCACTTCAATCCAAGCATTCTTGCACAGCAAAATCTGGAGACCTTTTGACCTCTAGCTGCTTCCTTTCTCCTGGATCAAGGCAGATTCAAAAAATTGGCCGGGATCTACACTCCTGTTCGGATCAGGCACATTGTACTCCATCTGCCATGTTCTTGCGCTCACAGCCAACCTGGATCTATCCCTCTGCGGTCTCTTTGCATCCTCCTCACTGCTTACTTTCCCACATAACTTTGTATCGTAGAATCTAATGCCAAAAGAGGCCATTCAGCCAATCAGGTCCATGCTGAAGGGAGTTCCAAAGGGGAGCAAACTCGACCTGTCCCACCATTTCAAACAGCGCACCTTCTGATCGTCGTCAAACCCTCTGCCCCCTCCTACAATCTCCAGCCTTTTAAAAGTTTGGTGCCAATACTTCTTGGTGTGTTTTATCTTCTCACCTAATGTGTTCGACCTGACTGGTATTTTGCATTAGGGGTCTTGATATTCGCAGCCTCACCAATCCCCTTCCTTTCCAGGCTGTGCCAGTGTGATGGTCACTCGACTCCCCGCCTTTCACTTGACAGGCTATCGGCAACCTGGACTTGGTTTTTACGGATTATTAAGGATAAACTGTTGGTCACCCCCCGCCTTTCTCTGGTTCACTTCTGTAAGGGTGAGCCAATTAGTGGTGGCGTGTACAGAATTTGCAGAATCGCACAGTGCAGAAGAGGTCCTTCGGCCTATCGAGTCTGCTGCAACACAAAAAAAACACCTGACCTCCCTACCTAATCCCATTTGCCAGCACTTGGACCATGCCTTGAAAGTCATGACGTGCCGAGTCCTCATCCAGGTACTTTATAACGGCCTCTACCACCCTCCCAATTCATATCGGTGATCAATCGAACTGTGGGCAGAATAGTTCTCCATATCTGTATCATCCAAGCCCTGTAAATAACTTCTGAAAGAACATTCTCCTTTCTATATATTGACTACACCAAAGGTATATGTCACAGATAGGGCGCATGACATATCGGGTCCTGAATCCTTTGAAAACAGTCTATTTACATATCAACCACAGTCGTTTGCTTTTCCCGGACAACTGGTCTCAAATCCTTTGAGGAGTTTTATTGATAGCTTGCCTCCCTCAACCTCTTCCCTGTGCTACAATCAGTGGACCTCTCAGCTTATGTTTAATACATCAGCCACTAAAAGTAGACTTTAATCCCTCATGGTTAATGGTGTTCCAGTTACTCGTCTCCTTGCTCAAGTATATCTTGCTGATAGCACACAGGCACTTGGAGGAGAAGATAAGTCACGCTTCGCTCTCACAGCACTCCACAGCGATGCCGGTCATACTGGAAAGCCTTTCCCTTTAGAGGAAAGACTTGCATTTATATAGCGCCTCCTACAATCTCAGGACTTCCCAAAGTGCTTTAAAGCGGATGGAATACATAGGTCACTGTTGTCGGAAATGCGGCCAGTTTTCACATCGGTAGCGGGTGATTTTTTTTTTAAAGAATGTTTTTTATTGGGTTTTTCTACATGGTGATGCGACCATCAATTCACTTGAAGACACGTGGAGAAGTAAACCGTAGTTTTAATCAGCTTAGAACTGAGCCTGCCTGTGACCGGTACAACACTGAAGGCGGCCCCGCAGGTCAGCAGCTCTTATACTTCCTGTAAAGGGGGTGGAGCCATGGGCGGAGCCCGTACATGCCCCAACATATCCCCCGTGGGTGAAGCCACACAATGGCCCATAGGTGGAGCCCACAGGGTTAATAACATAACACAGTGCACTGGTGGATTATCAGTAATTATACATTCACCACACATGGTATATTTGCAGATGTACACACAGAGAAACCAAAAGATAGAACAAAAACCCTGCATAGCTAAAAGGTCAAGGGGTGGGAAGTAAAAACTGGGGAAGTGTATGTACTTAGAAGCAATAGAGAGACAATTACGTTATACATGTCTTTGTGGGGGGGGGCTTTCTCCCCCCGCCCCTTATTTTCTGTTTTTTTTTGCAAAAGAAAATACATACAGAACAAGCAAACAAAACTGGGTGGGCAGGGGGATGGGTGGCACCCCTGATGTTACTTGCTTCTCCCGGTCGTTTTTTGCTGTTGTAGCCTGTTTGCCTCCGCCTCGGCCCCCTGTCGTCCCTTCCTCCTGTACTTCCTTACTCTCTGTTGCCCTGCTGTGTTCGTTGTGGTCGTTGTCGATTCCCGTCCTCTCCTTCCAGTTTGTGTTCCTTCGTCCTTCCTCCCCTCTGGCTCCTGTATTATTCCTTGCCTCCTGTCCTTCCTTCTTCCCTGCCACCCCCCTCCCTTCCATCCCCCCTTCCCTGCCCCCCTCCTCTCTCTCTCTGTAGCTCCCCCATCTTGCACTGAACCTACCCCCCCCTCCCCCCGGCTCCCGGGCCTCCCTCCCTTCCCTCTCCTTTCTCATGTCTTGGCTACTTTCCCCTGGCTCTTGGCTACTTGATCATTTATTTGTTTGTTTGTTGGCCACAAACAGTTGGGTGAATGGCTCCCATATTCTGAGGAAGGCATCTTCCGATCCCTTGGAAAAAGCACCCTCCACCCTATCCCCGTAACCCAGTAACCCCACCAAACCCTTTTGGAAACTAAGGGCAATTTATCATGGCCAATTCACCTAACCTGCACATCTTTGGACTGTGGGAGGAAACCGGAGCACCCGGAGGAAACCCGCGCAGGTACAGGGAGAACATGCACCGTTGCTTCACAGCACCAGGGTCCCAGGTTCAATTCCCGACTTGGGTCACTGTCTGTGCGGAGTCTGAACGTTCTCCCCGTGTCTGCGTGGGTTTCCTCCGGATGCTCCGGTTTCCTCCCACAAGTCCCGAAAGACGTGCTTGTTTGGTGAATTGGACATTCTGAATTCTCCCTCAATGTACCCGAACAGGCGCCGGAATGTGGCGACTAGGGGCTTTTCACAGTAACTTCATTGCAGAGTTAATGTAAGCCTACTTGTGACAATAATGATTATTATTATATAAGGACCGTTTCCCAAACATTCTCAGTTCAAAATAGATTGGGGCTACGTCTCAGGTGGTCAGGGGAAGGGGCGCGTCCATCAGAAGCCCCTCTCTGACTGGCAGTTCCCCCCCCCCTCCCCCACTTAGGTCCACTGCCCGCTGGAGCTCCCCCCTACCCACCCCAGCCCTTCCCCCCCACACTGCACCAGATCCCGTGAATGATGAGACTGTCAGCCCATTTCTAGATGTCGTGCCTTTAATACATGTGCCAAGGTCGCGATTTACGGGAATTTATTCCTATTTGATTTCTGAGGCTGCGACATTACATTGATACAGAAAATGGCAGTTTTTGCCTCAATCCCTGACCAGACCGACACTGAGCAAGCGGACCTTTTCATTCCCTGCCCGTCCGAATAATACCCATTGAAAATTGTCTGGTCTGTGTAATCTTAATAAATGCACCAATTTTTTGACCCTTCAATTTCATGTTCCCTGCTTGATATAATGCCAGTTTCGTCCGTCAATGGCCTTCCTCCAGATAACTATACTTGGCATATGGTGAGCTGAAAGGACACAATGAATGAGGAGGTTAGTCACTGGAAATAAGACAGCGAGAGGGGGGGGGGGGAGTCAGAGAAAGCTCATCTCCGCCATCAGCCTTTTGTCAAAGTAATTCTTGCTTGGCGTGAGGTACCTGTGAGGAGAACAAAGAATCTGAAAGAGAGAGTGAAGATTGCCGAGAGGAAATGAGAGGAGACTTCACAAAGTGAACACAGTGCGTGTTAGCAAGAGGTGGCGTCGATCCAATCGGGGTAATCTGATGTTAGTCACATTGAGTTCTCCAAGGTAAATACAGATGAGCTCAATAAACGGATATTATAGCAGTCATGTGGAAAATTTGAGACAAAAACGTGATTTACAACTGAAGTCTTTATCTGCCAAATAACCAAGTCTTGATTCCTTCCTTTTTCCCCTCTCTTTTCCTTAACACCCCCCACCCCACCCCAGCTTACCACTGTCCCACACCCTACCCCACCTTGCTACCACGCCTACCCTAACTTGCCACCACCCCCATACCCCACCCTCCCTTGCCACCACCCCCACACCCTACCTTGCCACCACCCTCCCACCCCACCCCCTTTGCCACCGCCCCCACCCCACCCCACCCCACCCCACCTCCTACCCTACCCCACCTTGGAAATGCGGCAGCCAACTTACCCAAAGCAAGCTCCCTTGGACAACATGTTCAAGATAATGAGCAGATAATGGGTGTGAAATTCAGCTCTGTCACGCTCCGTTTTTTTCACATCAGGAATACTACTTTCGGTGTCTGCGGAGCACCCTTCAGCGGCAAGCCGCACTGGACGCCATTTCGTCGGAAGGATTGCACCCGCACACAGAACATGCAGCAGAAGTGTGCAAAATAGGCAGATTGCGATGTTCATCGACCCATATTGTGGTGCGGTTTTGGAGCTCAGGGCTCCAGCTGATGTCTGTTCTGTTTCAGGGGTTTAGCGTTTAATCACAGTAGAGACAAAAGATAACCAGGTTGCCATACTGTAGGTCACTTAACCAGTTGTCAGAGTTTAATTACAGAGGTGTTTGTCCACCGTCAATAATGGTAGAGAGGGAATATCTCCCAAGTGCCTCTGATGATGTCACCATGTAAGCATGTGACATACTAAACAGAAGGGCATTGGTTACAATACATAACAACGTCTGTCTCTTACACACACTGCGCTGAACACACATTCACGAGTGGGATGGATTCACCCCCCAGTTATCCACTACCTCCCCCCATCCCCACAGTAACTTCATTGCAGTGTTAATGTAAGCCCACTTGTAACACTAATAAAGATTATATTATACTTTTAGATTAGCTGCTGATTGATTTGGATTGGCCCTTGCTGTGATCGTGAGAGTGGTTGGCCATCTGTAGAGTTATTAAGTTGTCAGTGTACATAGGGAGTGATGTGACACATGCTTAATCATTATGGCCTGATGTCAAGCATCCTGCTCAAAACACTTAGAATCAGCGGTTCGTGCCAGAAGGAGGCCATTTGGCCCATCGAGTCTGCACCAACTCTCCAAAAGCAGACTCCACCCAGACCCACCCCCCCCCCCCACCCCCTTCGTATCCCCCTGACCCCACCTAACCTGCACATTCCTGAACACTGGGGGGAAATTTATCACGGCCAATCCCCCCAACCTGCACACCTTTGGAGTGTGGGAGGAAACCGGAGCACCCGGAGGAAACCCACGCAGACATGGGGAGAACGTGCAAACTCCAGACGCACAGTCACCCAAGGCTGGAATCGAAGCCGGGTCCCTGACGCTGTGAGACAACAGTGCTAACTATCGTGGAACCCTTTTGATTGTGGGATAGTCAGCAAGCTGCCTGAGCTTTGTTTCTGTGAACTTCGGGCAGGATTGTCTGTTGACCGACGCCGAAATGGTTCCCCCAGGCTATTCCCCGCCCCCCCCCCGGTGCCCTAGGCCCCAGCCAACCCATCAGTTGTATGGGCACGCTCCAGCAAAACCAGTGCCATCTTGTTAACTGGTATCGTGGGAGTGTCCCTTTAAGAAAGCTTTTTGTCTTATCACATGACTTCAGTGATGTCATTGTGGGGGTGGAGCTGGGCTGTGACTGTGTGAGGATTTTGGTTTCACTTTTGTTTTGGCTGCTGTGGACCCAGTCAGAGAACAGAAGTGTTTTGGCCTGTCTCTCCCTAGTTTCATTTTAAATATCTGTTCCAGTAAAAACCCATTGATTAAAGCTACCTGCTGTTTTAGTAACGTAAAAGATATAGTTTGCTTTCCGGAAGGATTTAAATCTGCCGGCAAGACGGGGTCAGAATCTCAGGAAAAGCCAGTCTTATTCAAGTGAGAACGCAGAGTGCTGAGCCACACCCTTGAAAAGGGTTTTTTAGTTTATGGGATTTTGTATTGAATTGGAACAGTTAAGGGGGAATTCATTAAGTGTTGTACATAGATTGCTGTAGCTGTGTGGGGTCTTTATGTTTGAAATCGATACAAATGATTGTGTGTTTATATAAATGTTAACTAAGTTCTTAAAATAAAGCTTATTTTGATTAAAGGGTCTTGGAAGACTGTTGAATCGCACCTGAAGGGAAGGCTCTTGTGCTCATCTTAGCCAAATTCAACAAAAAAGTTATAGGTCAGGTGAACTCCACAATACACTTTAGAGTTCCTAAACCCTGTCCTATAACACTGGGATGAGTGTGTGTGGGGGTGTAATGTGCATGTGCGGCTGCAGCTTGTCAGCCTCCCGAGTGTCAATCACGGACCCGGTGAATCCAGCACCGTTTCTCATTGGAGTCGATTGTGTTCCACGTGGCACGGGCGCTAGCCCCTCCACAGTCGTTGAATCGATCCAAGTACGGCGCCAGTTTTGCTGCCATGAAAGTCCACGAATTCTGCGTTGGCGTCAGCACTTGGTCTCAGAAACTGAGAAACTAGAGAAACATTTTAAAGGGCTGAAGTACAGTAGAAACTCCGCCGAGCGGTTTTGTCCAATGGTTGCCGGGACTGGCCTGGGGTCTCCAGGAATTGAAGATCAATCTCCAAAGCACTGCTGTGTTCAACCCTGGAGAAAAATGACCGGGACGTTAAAATGGATTGTTCTTGATCTCATTTTTTTGGGAACATTTCCCTTTACCAGATATATTAAATATTCAAAATGGGGGGAAAGGATTGACAGTCAAGCATCATCCAATTGGATAATGAGTCTTCCTGTTTTCCAATTGGTGGAGGAAGGCCGTGCGTCACAAGGATGGATGTGTTGGCTGACTATTGGCTGCCGAGTTGAGGGGCAAGGGGGGGGGGGCAAAGTAATGTGATGAGACGCCCAGGAATACGTTTAGTCACAGGGGGCAACCCAATTTTCTACGCTTTCATCAAGGTGCAATGGATCAGCCTGTAACCACAGATTGTTCTGTTGCCGATGCCCACGCGTTAAAAACCATCATCTGATCATTAGCCAACCTGCTCAGATCCCCTTCGGATCATCTTCCCTCTGGAACTTCGAATGCTACCTTTCTCCTCTCTTCTCCACTACCCGCCCACTCAGCTGGGACCCTGCCCCCCCACGCCCCCGCCGCCCTTCCCACCCCCCCACCCCCACATCCCCGTGCCACACACCTCAATATCTGTGAAGCGCTCAGGACAAAACCACGCTCAAGACAAAAAAAGGACGCACGCGAGAGCGGAGCTGTCTCAAACTCTCCCATCATGGCTGGAAAAATAGAAAAGCAGCATTCAAACACAGCGAGACAGGGCATGAAAGCAAAGCTGAGCAATTATTGTGAGCCTGACCCACCAGTGAGCTCTCTCTGGCACGAGGGGAGGCTGAGTTCGCAAGCACATTCCAAAGCTGAATGCCAGCTACATAAGCAGCTTGCAGTTTGATGTTCCCATAAGACTAAGGATATGTGAATTTTTGTATTTAATTTTTAATGAAGGCTCTTCAATTGATTTCCAGTGGCTGTTTGTGATTCTATTGGCATTTTGCTGGGAAGCATCGGGCACACAACATTCCAACAATTAATCTAAACTTGTGGGGACCTCAGTTTGGAAGACCTCACCAACCCTGCTGTTTTTTTGTTGTTGCTGAGATTATTATCTCTGACTCTCTTTCACTGTTTCCTTCCGCCCCATCCGCAGCTCCCACCTCCCTCCTCCCCAACCCCCTCGCCCCCTCCACCATGTCAGAATGACAAATCCCCCCCCCCCCCACTGTGCAGCAGCCTGAACTGGACCCGTCTCATCATCGCTGGGCCATAATCCAGGAACCCCCCTCCCTAACAGCACAGTGGGTGGACCTGCACCACACGGGGCTGCGGCGGTTCAAGGAGGCAGCCCACCACCTCCTTCTCAAGGGCAATTAGCGATATGGGTAATACATGCCAGCTATGCCGCTTACACCCACAACCCTTGATGAATCAAACAAGGCTACCCAGGATTTACAGGCAAGCTGTCTGTTTGTTGGTACACGCAAGTCCATTTTTGGTTGAAGGGACTGTTGCAGTTGTGGAGCTCGCACCGCAAGGAGAGCTTCGGCCATTGGCGTTGCTGAGAATGGTGCGGGTGGAGGGTCAGAAGTGTCGCCGATTTCTTCCCAGTTGCAGCTTGTGCCCGAGTCGCAACTAATAGAACAAGAGAGACGGAAAAGAAAACAGACAGATGGATGAGGAGAATTTACTTTATTCTAGCAATCGGGAATCAGTGGAACGAGATTCAGCAGCAACTTTCAAATTAAGAGAATCTGCTAAATACGCAAAGTTTTTAAAAATGCAGGTTCATTAAAGGGAAAAAGTGGGACCGATTTCTCCTTCAATGGGCCAATAGTGTTATTATGGGCCAGGGTTTTGAGAACACCAAAGTATATCTTGGAATTCCCCTGACCCACAACTTTTAATAGATTTTGGTTATGGGGAGCTTTACAGGTGTGATGCAACAGAGATCTAAAGAATTTTTAAACAAAAACAATGTTTATTCTATGAATCCAGTTAACATTTTATAAACACACAGTAAACACCTGAGCAACTACCAACACTGATCCCCCCCCCCCCCCCACCCACAAAGATGCAGTACTCTATAGGTAACCCTTAGTAACCTTCCTAACAACATCCATAAGTCAAAGACCCTTTGTAACAAAGACGGTAGGTTTGCATTCCTTACAGAAACAGGTATTACTTTGAAATTATCAAGTCATCTGGAGACATTCTTTAGCATGCAGAGAGAGAGACCAAAATACACCTTCTTGGTTTGGATGCAGCTCCCCAACTGAAAACCGAAAGTAAAGCTCAGAGTCACAAACAGCTTCCAGCCCAAAACGAAAGTAAAAAGCAGAGCCAGAGCCCAGCTCCACCCACACAATGACATCACTGCAGCCACTTGAGAAGACAAACATTTCTTAAAGTGACACTCCCATGACAGTATCCTGATGGGCTGAATGGACTCCTGTGTTGTTAAATTCTATAAGCTTGGTTAGCAATAAGTTCGAAATAAATTGAACTGTCTCAACTTAATTCCCAATGAACTTGGACCACTGGGACAACACAAGAAGTAGATAATCAATCCCAATCAAAGAGATCACAGAATGGCTGATGACAGAAGTGGAAGATAGCAACACACAGATCATTTTAGTCTCCTGATCCAGTGGTCAAAAATATGCAATTCTAACTCCTGAAGCCTTTAGTTCTTTCCTTTGTTAACTAATTATGGCTGTTTCTTCAAAGAGAGGTGCGAGAAGGAGCGGTTTCGATTTATGAGGTGCTGTTCACCTATTGGGCAAAGAAGGAGCTGTTCCATTGGGCTCGACTTAAACAAGACTTGGATCAGTATCCGGGCAAATTGTATAGCGAAGGCCATGGGTAGGGTGTTAAACTAAAAGGTGGCGGGGTCGTGGGTGTCAGGTGAAGAGAGATTTACAAATCTAAGCAGAAAAGTCAAGGCATTTGGGATTTCAGTAAAAACAAGCAAAGTGGGTCAGGAAGGGAGAGAGTGCTTAATGCAAATCAGTGAATAAGGTGCATGCAACAAAACTAAAACAGTAAAAATTCAATTAAAGATTTGTTGTCTGAATGCACAAAACATTTATAATAAAATAAATGAACAAGTGTCAGTTATAGAGATTAGATTATTGAGATCTAATCACAATTACAGAGACATGGTTAAAAGGTGTCCAAGGTTTGGGCACACACCATTTTGAAAATAAAGATAGAATAGAAAAGGATTTGGAGTAGCCCTAATAGTAAAAGATAACATACGGAGAGTCGCGAGAAAGGATCTTGATTCAGAAATCAGGAAGTAGAACCGGAATGGGTGAAGGTTGAGAAGAGAGTGCTGATTGGTTGGCAAATTGACTTTGATTGGCATCGGCATTGCCTTGACCAATCAGAGTCAAGCTGCCTGGGTTAAACTTTCAAAAAATGTGTGGCAGTTAACTGTCACTCACCATTAACTGGTGCATTCTCCATGGCAACACATCAACCAATCAGCAGTCTCTTCTCATACAGTATAAATGTGTTTTTTCCCCTGACATTGGTATTCTTACAATTGTCCTGATGAGTGCAAGATAAAAAGCTTTAACAAAATGTATTTGTTCGAAGGTAATATAATATTTGCTGTGGATTTAATCCCCATCTAGATTGTAGAAATAAAACTGCTGAAGGTGGTCTGGAAGATGTGTTTGTAGCATTCTTTCATGAGAGATTCCTAGACCAAAACATGGTGGAACAATACTAGATAAAACTATTTCTGATCTCGTATTGTACAATGAGACAGATTTAATTAGTAATCTCACAGTAAAAGCTCATCAGGGGAAATAGTGATCATCATTTCATCAAATTCCATCTTAAGTTTTAAAGTGACTTACTTCAATCCCAAATAAGAATCTTAAACTTGAAGCCAATTGCATAAGTAGGAGGGAAGACCTGGCCAATGTCGATTGACTAAATAGACTAAAAAAGGCATGATGATAAATGGGCAGTGGGAAACATTTAAAGAAACAATTGAAAACAGAAATATAGCCATTAAAAAACACAAACTCTACAAGAAAGAGCCATTCTTGCCTTACCTCGGAAGTTAAAAATAGCATGAAATTACAATAGAAAGCCTGGGATTTGGCTGTATTATAAACACCAGCACGGGGAAACAAATAAAGTTGGTAACCGGTTAAAAAAAAAGAGGAAATGGATATTAGGAGCTATCTAATGTATATAAAAAGTAAGCGAGTAGCTAAAGTGAATGTTGATCCCTTAGTGGCAGATATGGGAAATTATCATGGGGTTTGACGAACTGTTTTGTGTCCATCTTCACTGTCGATGCAATGGTTACAATGTCATGCATTGTGGTGAATACATTCACCACAGTTATGTTCTAATATAGATGCAGTGAAGGGTGCTTTTCTGAAACTAGGCCCAAGGCCCAACTTGACAAAGCAGAGCAAGACTTCATCGAATCTAACTCTGCTTTGCCTGACCTGGTCGTAACGGCCCAGAATCTTACATTTCTTATTGCGAGCCTCACGAAACACAAGAAACAACAACTCAAAAAATTGCTTTCATGCATTTTTTCACATGTAAAATATATTCCATTCTTAACAGAATATAATTTATATAAAGGGGAGAAAATATATGCAAGAGAAAGACAAATTATTCTATCAACAAGGTATGAAAAACAGTCAGGAGGCATTGCATGAATAACTTAACTAAAAGGATTTTAGATTTATACTACTTAAGGATGTTTTTGCAGTGCTACTTATATGATATCCCGCACATAATGGGCTGAATTAGTAATACCCTCGGAAGTTAGATAGAGCCAGACCGCAGTGAATAGCCTGTAATGGGAACTGCAGCAAACAAGCTTGTTCATGCATACGGGAGTGGCTGTGTTGTTGGAGGTGATGAAGCAGCACGTTACATAAGGTAGGGTGGTTTGATCCATGAGCTTATTGTAATGAGGAGCTGCAATTTAAAATAGGCTACACTAATCCAAAGTTTAACCCTCCGAGTATTGGGTTGGCTTGAAGGCAGGTTTGGTCCTTTTTCTTTTCTCCGCTCTTGGTTCCCAGAGACATCGACTGCTGCCGGTGCTGTACCCCGCAGAGGCTGACGACAGTCTCGTGCCCCACACCAGCTGACCCAGCCCTCAGGGCTTGCTGTCGGTGCTCAGCATTGCCAACGTGTTAGACCTTGAGGGGGCACCATTACCTGCCCACGCCCCACAACAGTGATCAGAAGCGCTGACTGCCGTCTACTGCTCCTCGTAATAGGCTATTGCGAACAGGAATTGGACGCACACTCGAAGGCCGAAACATTGCAGGGCCAGGGGGAGGGGGCCGTGGAGGGAGTGGGATTAATTGCACAGCTCGTGCAGGGAGCTGACATGGGCGAGACGTGCCATGAGACTAGACAATTCCACAAACTCCATTTTTTGCTGCATCTGGTGAGGTTAGTAGACGCTGAATAAAATGGGCGACACGGTGCCACAGTGGCTAGCACTGCTGCCTTACAGCACCAGAGACCCTGGTTCGATTCCAACCTTGGGTGACTGTCTGTGTGGAGTTTGCATCTTCTCCCTGTGTCTACGTGGGTTTCCTCCGGGGGCTCCTATTTCCTCCCACTGTGCAGGTTAGGTGGATTGGCTGTTAATTGCCCCTCAGCATCCAAAGATTAGGTGGTGGTAAAGTGGGGGATTGGGTCAGGGATAGGTACTCCCTCGGAGGGTCGGTGCAGACTCAATGGGCCGAATGGCCTCCTTCTGCACTGTAGGGGTTCTATGATTCTACTCTACGAAGATAGGTACAGCTCTTCTTTAATGTCTAACAAATCCTATCTCGCAGCTCTGAGCTATGTGCCCCATCCCTGGGTCAACGTTGATACTCACTGAGATGTTGTTTTATCTTGCACAGTTTTACTGCATCACCCAATCTAGTCCAATGAGATGGTTGCCCTTAACCTTCAATACAAAAGGATGTGGAAGCATTGGAAAGGGTGCAGAGGAGATTTACTAGAATGTTGCCTGGTCTGGAGGGAAGATCTTATGAGGAAAGGCTGAGGGACTTGAGGCTGTTTTCGTTAGAGAGAAGAAAGTTAAGAGGTGACTTAATTGAGGCTTACAAGATGATCAAAGGATTGGATAGGGTGGACAGTGAGAGCCTTTTTCCTCGGATGGCGATGTCTAGCACGAGGGGACATAGCTTTAAATTGAGGGGAGATAGATATAAGACAGATGTCAGAGGTAGGTTCTTTACTCAGAGAGTAGTAAGGGCGTGGAATGCCCTGCCTGCACTAGTAGTGGACTCGCCAACACTAAGGGCATTCAAATGGTCATTGGATAGACATATGGACGATAAGGGAATAGTGTAGATGGGCTTTAGAGTGGTTTCACAGGTCGGCGCAACATCGAGGGCCGAAGGGCCTGTACTGCGCTGTAATGTTCTTTGTTCTATGTTCTAAAACTGAAGTCAGTGGAGGTAAAGGTGAGATGTTTAACCATCAGTCAATTTACCACACTCTGCCTTCCAGCCAGATACAATTTCACCAGCAAATACGGTGAGCCTTTGAAGGGGTTTGATAGGATCGACATAGAGAAAATAGACATAGAGAAAATGTTCCCGCCTGTGGGACTATAAAGATAAGACAGCTGCTAATGAATCCAGTCAGGAATTCAGGAGAAACCTCTTTACTCAGAGCGTGGTTAGAATGTGGAACTTGCCACCATATCGGGTGGGTGACCCGAATAAAATAAATGGATTGACGAGGATTTTTTTTTACATTCAGGGGAAGCTGGATCAATACAGGAGGGAGAAATGAATAGAAGAGTTGCTGATAGGATAACAGGAAGTCAGCTGGGAGAATGCCGATGTGGAGTGCAAAGGGCCAACATGGAGCGGTTCAGTGGAAGGGCCTATTTCTGAGCTGTGCACTCTTATGTTCTGGGCCATTCAATGTAGAAGCTGCGACGACAGCCCAAGCAGATGCCAGCTCACTCAGCACAGGCCCAGGGAGCAAACCTCGCACTCGCTCTTTCAAGGGTCTGAGGACAGGGTACAAACAAAACAAGGACGTTTGCCTCCACAGCTGTTAGGGGTGGAATTTAATGGCCTCCCTTTGGTGGCAGGGATCATTTGATCAGGCAAGAGTGCGGTGCTTGTGGACCACACAAACTCCCCCCACTCTGCCTCGTTCAGGTCTAGGGGGCGAGTGGACGGCCTTCCTGTCCCGTTGCCAAGTGAAGCCCTTAAGTGGGCATTTAATGACCATCCAGCAGCTACTGGCATTCACCCAGAGGTGGGCAGGATCTTGCCACACAGGCAGCCCGATAAGAAAACCCCATTGGGGTTGCTTGCAGGTTACTAGTGGAAGGGGGGGGTTGGCAGGAGTAGGGGCGATGGTGCCTCGTTCAGTGCCTGATTGAGGTACCTGGCATCGGGAGGTTGGGGACTCGCTGAGCCATCCCCTGCCCTTGCTGCCAAGTCCCCTCCCCTGTGGTGCCCCATCCGCCCCCATCATTCACATATGGCCTATCTCCCTTGGCAATACTGGGCCTCAGAGTTTAGGAGGAACTTCTTCACCCAAAAGAGTTGTGAATCTATGGAATTCCTTGCCCGGTGAAGCAGTTGAGGCTCCTTCATTAAATGTTTTTTTAAGATAAAGATCGATAGCTTTTTGAAGAATAAAGGGATTAAGGGGTATGGTGATCAGGCCGGAAAGTGGAACTGAGTCCACAAAAGATCAGCCATGATCTCATTGAATGGCGGAGCAGGCTTGAGGGGCCAGGTGGCCTCCTCCTGCTCCTAGTTCTTATGATGTGGAGATGCCGGCGTTGGACTGGGGTGAGCACAGTACGAAGTCTTACAACACCAGGTTAAAGTCCAACAGGTTTGTTTCGATGTCACTAGCTTTCAGAGCGCTGCTCCTTCCTCAGGTGAATGAAGAGGTATGTTCTTATGTTCTTATGTTCTCAGGTGGGTGCATTACTGGGTTATGGGGATAGGGTGGAGGTGTTAACCTTGGGTAGGGTGCTCTTTCCAAGAGCCGGTGTAGACTCGATGGGACGAATGGCCTCCTTCTGCACTGTAAATTCTATGATCTATGAAAGGCCCACTGTTGCTCAGCTCAATGTCTCATCGGTACTTAATTCGGCAGGGCCTACATTTGCAGGTCGCCTTTAATGCCACCCCCATGGCTCAATTAAATTTAAATACCATTCTCGGAGGTTCCAACCTTTCTCCCGATTTCTATTTCATATTTTCAGCAGCAGGATCTTCCCCCCCCCCCCCACCCCCCCTCCCCCTCCCTCTATTCTGTATGTGCAGCATTACACTGGGCAGTACATTTACTCACTGCAGGGCCTCCTTAATGCTTCACAAATGTTTTCAACAATTGCAAAGAGAATTGTAGCTTTGCAAAACAAAACCATCAACTGATAGATTCAATTCTGTAGACTATTATAAAGTAGAACTAAAGTGCACCAACAATGTGGTCTCAACCATAACACACCACAGGAAGCAAATATAATACTGGCTCAGCTTTCACAGAAAGCTATAGATAAGTGGCAGAGTGTTTCTTGTTTAATATAACAAAAAGGAGCAAGATTAGACCATTCAGCACTTCAAGACACCCTTCAATGAGCTCAGCTTCTATCTCACATCGACTTAAAGCTGGCTTTCGCGCTTCCGTGATATTCCCCCCCCCCCCCACCGCCATTACACTTGCCGCTGGGGGGGGGGGGGCGCGGGGGGGAGGGGGGGAGTGTAATGGGGGTGGGGGGGATCTCTGAAGACTTAATTACCTGCAAATGCTCGCATTCAAAGCATTGTCTTGCATCTTTCACTTTGTCTATATATATGTTTCTGGAACTCACCTCTTCATTCACCTGAGGAAGGAGCAGCGCTCCGAAAGCTAGTGATTTGAAACAAACCTGTTGGACTTTAACCTGGTGTTGTAAGACTTCCTACTGTGCTCACCCCAGTCCAACGCCGGTATCTCCACATCACCTCTGAGGCAAGTTCAGCCTTCTTTTGGTGAAGAGACCAAATGACTTCAGATGTTGTCTCACCAAAGTCCAATATACTGTTGAAGGTATATTGAGGTCAATGCATCTGTTGCCACCTTTACCCAGTTTGCCCTGGCACCTTCGTCATCCTCCCCTCTCGCAGTCCTCTTGCAAAGATGAGAGGAACCACCTCAGCTTTAAACCCTCCCATGTCCATCATTCTTTTACGCAGTAACCCTTTGCATAAGAAAAATTCTCCCTGTTGGTTCTTCCGTCATCGATCTCAAATCTATGTCCTCTGGTGACTGACCCTAGAGCCACCGGAGATAGTTTGTACTGATTTAGTCCATCGAGAATCTTACGCGCTGTTTAACAGCTCTAGTAAATCTCCCCTTCACCTCCTCCACGCTGAGGATCACCATAGACCATAAGACAATCAGGAGCAGAAGTAGGCCAGTCGCCCCTTTGAGTCTGCTCCATCATTCATGAGATCATGACTGATCTGACGTGATAACCCTCAACTCCACTTTCCAACCTTATCTGCATAACCCTTGATTCATTGACTAAATTTACTAAAAATCTGTCTTCCTCAGCCTGGAACAGGAGAACCACCCCACCTTCTCCAGCTTCTCCACAAAACCAAAGTCCCTTATCCTTGGTGTCCATCTGCTCAACCTCACTTGAACCTCCTCTGCTCCCAGAAAGCTACAGGGCCCCGTCCCCCAAAATTTCTAAACTTCTGTCAAAGAGGCGCACCATGGAATTATAGAATGGTGCAGCCCAGGAGGAGGCCATTCGACCCATCTCCCCCCCCCCCCCCCCCCCCCCCCCCCGTCCCCCCGCCCCCCCCCCCCCCCTCCTGTTGTCCCTGTGGTCCCCCCATGACTTTGCATTGAAGAGTTGTCCGGTCCAGTTTACTTGCTCGCCTCTTTCTCCCCATCTCTTCCTAGCAACTTCCTCCCCCTTTTGAACATTTGTCCACATCCCTCCTACTCCCACCACCGTCTCAGTCAATGCAATTCAGATCGTGAAATTCTCCTGACGGAAAGCAATTTCTCTCCTCTGACCGCCGTGGGCCTAGTCAGTGACACCTGCACACCCCTGTGAAAGAATATGCCAAAAACTGCAGGGAAAAATAAGAAAACTGCAGATATTATGGCAGGGAGCCCCTCGTCCACCCCCCCCCCCCCCCACCCCCCCTCTCCCCCAAACACACACACACTGCACAATTGTAACCTGGTGTTGTAAGACTTCTTACTGTGCCCACAAAAAAAGAAAGAGCTTGCATTAATATAGCGACCTCCGAACATCTCAAAATGCCTTGTAACCATTGGGTTATTTCTGAAAGGTGATCACTGTCGCAAATGAAGGACATTCAATTTGCTCGCAGTAAGCTCGCACAAACAGCAATGTGATGTTATGAGCCAAAGTATATTATGGAGTTCACTTGATCCACGGCTTTTAATAGATTGTGGTTATGGGGAGCACAAGGGCCTACCCTACAGGTGTGATGCAACAGAGAGCTAAAGTACTTTTAAAACAAAACCATGTTTATTTATGAATCCAGTTAACACTTTGTAAATACACTGTAAACATCCTAACAACTATCAACACCAATAATCCCCACAGATACAATATTCTATAAGTAACCCTTCATAACTTTCCTAACAACATCCGTAAGACCAAAAGACCCTTTTTACAGAAAGACAGCAGGTTTAAATTCTCTACAGAAACGGGTATTACTTTGAAATCACCCAAATGAACATTCTATAGCCTGTAGAGATATCCATACACATCTGCTTGACTTCGCTGCAACTCTCCACTCTGAAAACGAAACTAAAGCGTGCAGACACACACCAGCTTTTTGCTCAAAGCGAAAGTAAAAGCAGAGTCACAGCTCAGCTCCACCCACACACTGACATCACTGCAGCCATTTGATAAACACCCATTTCTTAAAGGTACATCCACTACAGCTATTTGATAAACATCCATTTCTTAAAGTTACTCTCACATGACAGTGACAAGTGACCAGATAATTCCTGACTTAGCGATGTTTAGTGAAGGATAAATATTGGCCTCGGGGAATCAGCTTGATATCATGCAAGAAAATATAAAGCTTTGGGGAGAGGGGGGGATTACAAAGAGAGGGGAACGGGAATTAAAAAGAGTTTATAACTGCATAATCAGGACTAGAATGTTTAAAGCAAGGGTAGGGACTAACAAGACGGGAAAGGGAAGTCTCACCGAGAATGGCAGAGAAACTAAACGAAAG
Organism: Scyliorhinus torazame; assembly: GCF_047496885.1. Taxonomy (NCBI): domain Eukaryota; kingdom Metazoa; phylum Chordata; class Chondrichthyes; order Carcharhiniformes; family Scyliorhinidae; genus Scyliorhinus; species Scyliorhinus torazame. Next base: position 385,087,790 of record NC_092708.1, read on the forward strand.
AGAAGGAAAGCTGGTGCAGAGAGGATCGTTCGAGTTACAAACTGAATTTTTTAAAAAGGACCCTCAGCTCCACAGTGTTCCCACCAATGTTTAGTGGCCATTTAAGGAAAAAGCAGTTCATCACCTTCCTCAGCAGGAAGATTGAATTCAGCAGCTTCAAGCCTTGTGCATCTCTACCATTTTAATGCCAGCATTTGGCCGCTCGTCCTTTGCGAGACGTTTATGTTGGACTTTCCATCTTCCTGATGCCCTTCCGCTATGGATCACTGTGTACAGTCCCAGGCTCCATGTTATAAAATGGGGACAGAGGAGAGAAGATGCAAATAAGACTTCTTTATGATGCCTTTCTTGACCCTTCCACTGTTTCTAACTTGTTGAATTGTTTGCCCGATATTCAGCATTGGATGAGCAGAGATGTCCGTCAACGAAATATTGGGAGCGCCAAAGCCATTCGTTTCAGTCTATGCAAAAACTCTGTTGGCAAGCTGCTACCCTATCTCTCTTCCTGTCTGTTCTGAGACTGAATCAGCCATTTCACAACCTCACATTCGACCTTGGGATGAACTTCTGATCCCATATTCATCATGACATCACGAAGATTGCCTATTTCAACCCCTGTAACATTGCCCAGCTCTGCCCTGTCTTAGCTCACCAGCTGCTGAGACCCTCATGCATGCCGTTGTTACCTCGAGACTTGACTATTCCAATGTACCCCTGGCTGGTCGCCACGTACTGCCGCTCTGTCATCTTGTGGTCGTCCATAACTCTGAATGGAATCGTGGGGCAAATGTAGGCAACTGACACAGCAAAGGTCCCTGGCTTCAGCCTCCCTTGAAGACAGTGGACAGCACTCCACCAATCACACACGGAGTGGGTACAATCATAGAATCCCTATAGTGCCGAAGGAGGCCATTCGGCCCATCGAGTGTGCACCGGCCCTCTGAAAGAACACTCTGCCAGGCCCACCTCCCCATCCACCCTTCCCTATCCCCACAACCTAACCCCGCACATCCCTGGACAATAAGGGCAATTTATCACGGCCAATCCACCTAACCTGCACATCTTTGGACTGTGGGAGGAAACCGGAGCACCCGGAGGAAACCCATGCACACACGGGGGAGAACGTGCAGACTCGGCACAGACAGTGACCCGTGGCCAGAATTGAAGCCGGGTCCCTGGAGCTGTGAAGCAACAGTGCTAACCACTGTGCCACCCTGCTCCAGCCAGTCACCTGCTTTTACAGAAATCCCAGTTGTAAAGGACGATAAGAATGGAGAAGCAGTGAGAGAGATATGTAAAAACTGTCTGTTCGCAATGAGTATTTTACAGACCAAGAGACTGAGATCTGAGCTGAAATAAATGTTAACCCACAAACATCATTGGGTGGGTCTTGTGGTCAGTATTCAATTCTATGTGTAAGTTTAATGGCTGCTACGTATCCTGTATAAATATTTATTACACATCCTGTAGAAATATCCTGCACTTTCAATTTCATCTTATAGAAAGACATGATTAATCTGCCTTGACTTAGCACCGTTCCCAACCTCTGCATGTCCCAAGGTATACTTTGGAGCTACTTCCAGAGAGTGTGGTCTATGTTGCAATGCAGGGTGAAAGGGCACAGCAATCTTTGCACAGCAAGATCCCACGAGCGCTAGTGCGATTGTTAGAGATGTGGGGGAGGAATGTTCTTAATTACAATTTACTCTTCAAATCAACGAGGTTCTCAACGCTGAAAATCAGGACGCCACAAACGTACGCACACGAAATGTGACACATACTTCATCAGTCTGTGGCATGCCGATTTTCAATGTTGAGAACCGAATTGATTTGAGGAGTAAATTACGACTGTGAACCTCTCCACATCACCCGTTCCCCCCCACCACCCGCACCCCCATCCCGCCGCCCCCAACCCCACAACTCTAACAATCATGTTACAAGCCAAAAAGCAGCTCGCCACGGCACGGCGTGGCCGATAAAAGCCGGGAGACCCTGCTCCCAGGGTCTACCCGGCTCACAATGCCTCGCGAGATCCAACGCGTTGGATTTCGGGAGACTTTGCGATGTAAATCCCACCCATAGTGGGCAGGATCACTTGGGCACCCTGGGTGCCTGCCTGGCACTGCCAAGGTGGTATTGCATTCCCCACTGAGGCCCCTCATACAACGCGAGTGACATTAAATAGCCATGTGTTTCTTGGCACTGAGCACCGCTCAGCCCACTAGCTATGGGCCTTTGTTCCCATTTGAATCACTGCCTGCCAATCGGAAAAAGACCCACTTATTCCACCTTTTTGCTTCCTGCCCGCTAACCAGCTTCCTATCCACCTGGAGACTATGTCCCAGTGAAAGCAACCTATGCACCCGGCCTCTCTGACAGTGGCCACGCCAGAGATCCCACAACAAAAGTCACATTGAGGACATTCAGAAGAGCAGGTTGCACTGCCAAGGCTGTGAGAAGCATTACTGCACTCTGTCTGCTGGATAGGCAACAACAGCTAGACCCAGGTAAAGCTGCCCTTTGCAACACGATGGTGATGCCCGAGTGAGCCAGCAGGATCCAATCTGGAGCCAAAGAGGAGCAGATGTTATCCCAGGATCTGAGCTACATCACAACATAGCTGCGCGGGGAAGTGTTCCTTCCCATAAGACACGCCGGTTTCCTTCTGCCTACCCGGCCTTCGGTCTAATTCACTGGGCTGTTGTCAAACGGCATTCATCTTCATGCAGACATTAACAGAAACCAGCTAATAACAGTGTGCGAAAAGCGTAAAATCTGCATAAAATCTGAATAATTGATTTCAATAGACAAATGGTTGGTTGCAACCTCAGAGAGGGAACAGGGCTGATCTCTCGCCCACTTCCCCAGCAAACCCTCACCAACGTCCTCCCCGCCCAAACCACACCACAGTGCAGGGCACCATCAAGTATTTTTTTTTTAAATGTAGGAGAAAAGAGAAGTTAAAGAAGAAATAATCCATTTATTTTCAGGATGTGGGCATTGCACGAATTTGATGCCCATCCCTGGATACCCTCCAGTTGCCTACCCTCTCCATACGCGGCTGCAAGCCTGGTGACAATGCCGTTAGGTCTTGCAAATCCTGTCGGACTGAATGGCATACTGGGCCATTTCAATCAGAAGCAAGCATGTAGGTTGTGGGACTCGAGTAGACTAGGCTGGTTGGGGCAGGGCAAGTGCGTCAGCACCTAGAACAAAGAGCATTACCATTATGTGGAGATGCCGGCGTTGGACTGAGCTGAGCACAGTAAGATGTCTTACAACACCAGGCCAAAGTCCAACAGGTTTGTTTCGAATCACTAGCTTTCGGAGCCCAGGTACTTCCTTAGGTGAATGCTCAAAGAGCATTACAGCTCAGGAATGGGCCCTTCGGCCGATACTACAATCCAGATTCCTCATTTAGACCTACTGATTATTGCCCAAACAATCTGCATCCCTCCATCCCTCCACCCCAGAAAATACTACTGGTGTCTTATTGTCAGCTGGGAGGAGGTCTGGTTCTGGTTCCTGACCATTTTCCTGGCTTGTCCTCTCCCATCATGCAGCATTTCAAGCATGAAACACTAGGACAGGTGCACTCCAGGACAACCCAATTCTACTTGAACTTACCCATTGACTTCACTTGGGTGCCATGATGCAGATCCAGTTATAAGGTCTCTTGGCCAAGTTTAGCAGTGATTCCAACAGTTGTGTTGCTTCTGTCCAATGGGTTTCCGTAACTGGAAAACCTGCCCCCCCCCCCTTCCCCCAGTTTCTGACGCACTTAAATAGCACATTTCATGAATAGCGGACATCTCAATGGAATACTTTTTGAAGAGTAGCCACAGTTGAAGTGGAGGAAGCTGTGATGATATGCATGAAGCAAGTTTTTACATAATTGTATGCATAGCCTCCGACCACTAGGTGGCAGTGTAAACCCACTACGTGACCCCTGCAGTCGGGGAGTTGGGGGTAGGTCGTGCTAGTGGATAGGCGTATTTTGTAATAGTTCCACAGTAGTTAATTAGTGTTTGTGGTTTATTAATTTATTTACCCTGGTTATATTATCACACAGTTGTTGTACAATAAATGAGTTAAATTATATGTATTGTAGTTCATCATTCACTTCGGCCAGTCTACAGAACATGATAGAAGCACAGCAGCCAATTTTCTCATGGTAAGCTCCCGCAAACAGCAATGTGATAATGGCCAGATAAGCTGTTCCTGTGATGCTGATTGAGGGATAGATGTTGGCCAGGATAAGTGGAATAAATCTCTTGCTCTTCTTCAAAAGGCTTTGGTTTAACATTTTATCTGAAGAGCAGCTCCTGGGCCATTGCAGCCTCCCTGAGTACCGTACTCGAGAGTCCACCTTGATTACTGTGTCAATCTTGGAATGGGGACTTCAACCCAGTCCGTTCTGACTTAGCACCCGCCGCATGCTGAACACTAACATACCTCAATAAGCACAGATAAAATCCATTTGTCACATCTCGAACCCCCACATCATTTGTCAATCCAATCTCTTTGTATCTCTTGTTTTCAAATGTAGCAAAGTGCCCTGCAGAGACCTTTCTCATCATGAGGGTGAAGCTTGAATGGTTACATCCATTGCACACAAGGCCATTTCGCACAGATCAATGTTATTTACACAGTGACTTGCTACATTCATTGCCTTCTAACCAAGGTCAGGAATTCATTCTCGGGTAAACCTCCAGCCTTTCTTTCCTCTGCCCAGTCCACCCGCACTCCCATCAGCGAGGACTAGCATTTGTATAGTGCCTGTCACTGCCTCAAGAAACCCCAAAGTGTTCTCCAGCCAGTGCAATGCTTTTCGAGGCACAGTCAAAGTCGAAATGTGGGAAATGCAATGATATGTATATAGGTACGCCAGTGTAATTATTACATCTCAGTGTAATTCAAACACTAGAGGGCACCACCAATTCCCAGTATAAATATCAGAACTCAGGGACTGCTGGGTAGAAGACGATTAGTAGCAAACAGCACGAGGAGTAGTTTAGATTGGCGAGAGAGTTAGCACGAGGACATCATTAGTAAATACTAAATTATATAGGGGTTGGTTTAGCACAATGGGCTAAACAGCTGGCTTGTAATGCAGAACAAGGCCAGCAGCGCGGGTTCAATTCCCGTACCAGCTTCCCCGGAACAGGCACCGGAATGTGGCGACTAGGGGCTTTTTACAGTAACTTCATTGAAGCCTACTTGTGACATTAAGCAATTATTATTATTATATGTATTCTTGTTAATCAGATACAACCTTACTTTCTTAATAGATATAGCTCAGTAGAGTGTTTGAACTCTATTTAATTAATCGTTATTCAGTAAATTAGTTTTGCTTTAATACAAAGATTGGTGGTTTCTTTTATCATCAACTCAACGGACCATTCTGGATCAAAAGGCAGAATAACAACATTTTACCACAATAGGTAATATAACACCCCACAAACAGCAATTTAATAATAGCCAGGTAACCTGTTTTTTAGTGATGTTGATGGAGGGATAAATGTTGGACAGGACATGGGATGGGAGGGGGGGGGGGAGAACTCCCCTACTCTTCTTCAAAATAGTGTCATGGGATCTTCTTATTTCACTCAAGAGAGCAGATGGGGTCCTGATTTCATCGGAAAAACAGTGCCTCCAACAGTGCAGCACTCCTCCAGTACCGCATTGGAGTGTCAGCTTAGCTTTACTACCGAGTGTGAAGAGCTTCAACCACTGATTTTCAGATTCAGGGTCAACAGAGGGATAGGGACTCTCGGGCCCGAAATACACCAGTCAGCTGTGCCAGCCCTGTTAAATTATATCGATTTACACCTTTTCCCCCCGTCCCGTCATATGCCTTGTAAATCTTTCTTTTTCTTTCAAATACAGTCCAACTGATATGTAGGCCGAGTCTCCAGCTGAAGGGTTGCTGCGCTGTCAGAGGCGCTGGGCGGCATTCTCCCGTTCCCCCAGCCGCGAGGTTCTCAGTGACCGGAGGCGACGTGGCTGGCGGCAAGGTTCTCTGTTCCGGCCGCTGTCAACGGGAATCCCCATTGAAACCACCCCATGCTGCGGGGAAACCCGGGGCGGGGGTGGGGGGGGGGGGGGGTGGGGGGGCGCTGACGACGCGACCAGAGAATCCCGCCCCCAACGAAGGTCCGGAGAATTCCGGATGCTGTCTTTCAGAGGAGACGTGAAACTGAGGCCCACCGGCTCTGTCAGGTGGTCCGAAAAGAGTCCATGGTGAAATCTGAAGAAGAATTCTCCCCATTGACCTGAGCGACGTTTACCCCACAACCAGCATCACTAAAGCTGATCGCTGGCACATTGATGTTTGGGGGAGCTTGCTGTGTACAAATTGGCTACTGTGTTGATGTAGAATTTACAGTGCAGAAGGAGGCCATTCGGCCCATCGAGTCTGCACCGGCTCTTAGAAAGTGCACCCTACTTAAGCTCACGCCTCCACCCTATCTCCCCTTAACCCAGTGACCCCCAACTCACCTTTTTGGACGCTAAGGGGCAATTTATCACGGCCAATCCACCTCACCTGCACGTCTTTGGACTGCGGGAGGAAACCAGAGCAGCCGGAGGAAACCCACGCAGACACGGGGAGAACATGCAGACTCCGCGCAGGCAGTGACCCAAGCCTGGGACCCTGGAGCTGTGAAGCAACTGTGCAAACCGCTGTGCTACCGTGCTGCCCCACTCCATGTCTGAAGCACTTTGTTGGTAGTTGAGGCCTTTGTCCTGGGGTTGTGAAAGTTGCCAAATAAATGAAAGCCTAGAGTTCTTGGGGAGCGAAGGAGCAGAGGGACCTGGGTGTAGACGTGCAGAGATCATTGAAGGTGGCAGGTCAAGTGGGGAGAGCAGTTAATAAAGCAGAGAGTATTCTGGGCTTTACTAATAGGGGTACAGAGTACCAGAGCAGGAAGGTTACCTGGGATGATGTGCAGAGTTCTGGGCGTTGCATGTCCGGAAGGATGTGGAAGCATTGGGGAGAGCGCAGAAAAGGCTCCCGAGATTAGTTTCCGGGTCCAGCAGAAAAGAAGGTTGAGAGGAGATCTGACTGAGGGGTTCAAGTTTATGAGGGGGCTGGACAGAGCAGTCAGAGAGAAACCGTCCCCGCTCGGGAAAGGAGCGAAAACGTAAAGTAATTAATAAACGGGACAAAAGTGACATGAGGAGAAACCTTTCCACACAGCGGGAATGTCCTGTCTGTGTGTGTGCGCACGTGCGTGTGTGTGTGTGTGTGTGTGTGCGTGCGTGTGTGTGTGAGCGTGCATGTGTGCGTGTGTGTGCGCGCGCGTGTGTGTGTGTGCGTGTGTGTGCGTGCGTGTGTGTGTGAGCGTGCATGTGTGCGTGTGTGTGCGTGTGTGTGCGTGTGTGTGAGCGTGCATGTGTGTGTATGTGTGAGCGTGCATGTGTGTGTGTGTGTGTGTGTGTGTGGTGGAGACGGGTTCGATGAAACATTCAAAGACGGAGCGGGCTGGTTTCTGAACAGGGAGACCTGCAGGGTTTCGGTGGTGGGGGTGGGGGGGGGATGGCACGAAGTAAGTTGCTCATTAGGAGTGGTGGTGCAGAAAATGCAGATGGGCCTAATGGCCTCCTTCCATGGTAACAATTTGGTAATTCTGTGACCAGCCGTGCAGAGCGAGCTGCTTCTTGACATCCGTATGCCGGTCTGTGCCAGCTGTGACAAAGCGCTTTGCTGCTTTTGCCCTTCACCACCTCTGAAAGATTAGCCTCGCACCTCAAAACGCTGGCGGGGGCGGGGGGGGGGGGGGGGGCGGGGGGCGGGGGGGGGAAGCTTCGTTAAGGAGCCTCAGCTCCCCATTGTTAAATAGGGATCTGTCGGGGAGCAGCATTATGCCGGGATTCTGTGATATGTGTAATGAGCCCATTAAAACCTACTCTGTCGCCAGTCTCTGTAATTTCACCAGCACTGTCGCATCCTGGTCACTCACAACCCTCTCTCTCTCCAGTTAATATATCAGAGGTGTTCAGATATTTGCATGAAAACTATATCTGTAGGATAAATGAGGCCCTAATTCAGGCTTCTGCAGCATTTACATATAAATAAACCTGCAGGAGAAATCACCTTGGTTGTCTAATGCATTAAGGTAAATGTGTCTGAAAGCAATCAGTACAAAACCTCAATTTCAATTGAAATCCATTTTTTATCAGGTTGGAATTTTTCTGTCCAAGCTTTGGTGATTTCCTTTTTTTAATAATATTTGATCATTCTGTCACTGTGGCTTGGGCGCCGTAGCGAGGGTCAGCCAGCCAGGCAGCGCCCACTTTATATTGGATGGTGTGGACGAGGGGCTTAGTGGGCAGAACTCTGGGTCAGAAGGTCACCGGTTCAAGCCCCACTCTAGCCCGACCTTCCCATCGCAGTGCCGAGGGAGTGCCGCATGGTCAGAGGTGCCGTCCAGCAGACGAGGTGCCGGACGCAAGTCAGCCAGTGCCGCCAGAAATAAAAGCAGACATAAAGGAGGGCCCCTGTAATTAGGCCGTGGGGGAATTGACTGGAACCTGCATCTATGTAGCGCCTGTCACAACCTCAGGAGGTCAGCAAACTTACAGTCTTTTGAAGTGTGGTCCCTGTCGAGAAGGAGCGGGAGCAACAACCAATTGACACACAGCAAGCTCCCACAAACAGCAATGTGATCATGATTAGATAATATGTTTGTTTTTTTCAGTCGTCCTGACTGAGGGCTACAGATTGAGCAGGACACTGGGATAGATCCCCTGACCTTCTTCGAAATTGTGCCGTGGGTTATATTTTGCCGGTTTGAAAGAGCGAGTTGGGCCTCGCATGTCTCATGTGAAAGACGCCACCTCTCACAGAGAAGCATGCCCCCGCCCCAGCATGAAATCTCTTTATTTTTGCTTCCTCCTGCCAACTCCACATCTGCCCCCCCCCCCCCCCACCCTTTAACTTGCTGCAGACCTACTGCACCCAAAAGGGAGGATAGAAACATGGAAACAATGAAAATAGGAACCAGAAAAAGGCCATTCGGCCCTTTGATCCTGCTCAGCCATTCAATGTAATCATGGCTGATCCTCTATCGCAACTCCATACTCCAGCGTTCTCCCCACCCCCCTTGACAGTTTTAGAGTCTAGGGATCTATTTCCTTCTTAACTATATTCAGTGATGGCCTCCACAGCTTTCTGTGGCAGATAATTCCACAATTCACCACCCATTGAGTGAAGAAATCTTTCCTCATCTCAGTCCTAAATGGTCTATCCCATATTCTGAGACTGTGTCTCTTGGTTCTAGATTCCCCAACCAGGGAAAACATCCTCGCTGCATCTAGTCTGTCCAGCCCTGTTAGAATGTTACCCATTTCAATCAGATCTCCTCCTCCTTCTAAACTCGAGTGAATACAGACTCAATCTAACCAATCTCTCCTCATAGGACAGTCCCGCCTACCCTTGTATCAGGCTAAGGAACCTCCGCTGCATTCCCTCTATGGCAAGTCTATCCTTTCTTAGGTAGGGAGACCAAAACTGCGCGCAATACTCCAGGCATGGTCTCACCAAGGCCTTGTATAACCACAGTAAGACACCTCGACTTCTGAACTCAAATCCTCTTGCGTTGAAGGCCAAAATACCATTTGCCTTCCTTTTTAAAAAATAAATTTAGAGTACCCAATGATATATTTTTTCCAATTCAGAGGCAATTTAGTGTGGCCAATCCACCTAACCTGCATATCTTTTTGGGTTGTGGGGGTGAAACCCACGCAGGCACAGGGAGAATGTGCAAACTCCACACGGACGGTGACCCAGGGCCGGGATTCGAACAGGGGCCCTCAGCGCCGCAGTCCCAGTGCTAACCACTGCGCCACATGCCACCCTCGCCATTTGCCTTCCTAATTGCTTTCTGCACCTGCCTCTTTCGTTGACAGGTGTACAAGGACAACCCCAATCCCTTTGTACCTCCACAATTCCCAGCATAATCACCATTTAAATAAAAAGCTTCCTTTCTGCTTTTTACACCAATGTGCATAACTTCACACATAGCAGCGTGTGTTTGCTCACTCACTCAACCTGTATAAATCACCTTGAAGTCTCCTTGCATCCTCCTCACAACTCACAATTCTGCAGTCCTGTGTCATTAACAAACTTGGAAATGTTACATTTGGTTACATTTCCCTTGGGAAATGCTTAGGAAATCAGAAGCACAAAGTGACTTGGGAGTCCTTGTTCACAACTCAAGGTTAACGTGCAGGTTCAGTCGGCAGTTAAGAAGACAAATGCAATGTTTGCATTCACGTCGAGAGGGCTAGAATACAAGACTAGGGATGTACTTCTGAGGCTGTATAAGGTTCTGGTCGGAACCCATTTGGAGTAGTGTGAGCAGTTTTGGGCCCCGTATCTAAGGAAGGATGTGCTGGCCTTGGAAAGGGTCCAAAGGAGGTTCACAAGAATGATCCCTGGAATGAAGAACTTGTCATATGAGGAACGGTTGAGGACTTTGGGTCTGTCCTCGTTGGCGTTTAGAAGGGAGGATCTTATTGAAACTTACAGGATACTGCGAGGCCTGGATAGAGTGGATGTGGAAAGGATATTTCCACTTGTAAGAAAAACTAGAACCAGAGGACACAATCTCAGAGTAAAGGGACAATCTTTTAAAACAGAGATGAGGAGGAATTTCTTCAGCCAGATGGTGGTGAATCTGTGGAACTCTTTGCCACAAAAGGCTGTGGAGGCCAAATCACTGAGTGTCTTTAAGACAAAGATAGATAGATTCTTGATTAATAAGGGGATCAGGGGTTATGGGGAGAAGGCAGGAGAATGGGGATGAGAAAAATATCAGCCATGATTGAATGGCGGAGCAGACTCGATGGGCCATTGTCTTATGGTTTTATGGTCATCCAGGCCAGTGATATATATCGTGACCAGCTGGGGACCAAGCACTGATCCCTGCAGTACCCCACTAATCACTGCCTGCTGCTTGGAAAAATACCCATTTATTCCCACTCTCTCTTTCCTGTCTGTCAACCAATTCTTGATCCATGCCAATACATTACCTCCTTTCCCATGTGGTTTCATTTTGATAAGGTGGGACCTTATCAAAGGCCCTCTAAAAGTCCAAATACATCACATCCACTGGTTCTCCCTTATCTATTCTCATAGTTACATCCTCAAAAATCACCAGTAGATTTGTCAAGCAAAATTTGCCTTTCATAAACTCAAAATATTAACTCTGTTTTCTCCCACAACAAATGCTGCCAGAACTTCTGGATTTTCCAGCATTCTCTGTTATTGGCTAATTCTCAGTTGTCCACTGAAGTAGTTAAAGTTATTCATATCACCAACTTCTCAGGGTAACTAGGGATGGGTATTAAATACCAGCTTTGACAATGGTGCCCACCTTCCAGCATAAGGAGGGGAGAAATATCGGTGACCCTGCAGTTCAGCAATTCCTATGCTGTTCAATATTTGTAAATTAAAAGGCGATTATGACAATCGCTGTGAAAGGCTCAAGAGATTAAAGTCTTCGAACCAATTCCAACAATTCTTTACTCAAAGAACATTAAGGTGATGTATTGTTTTAATCTGAATCTAATTAATGTAATCCAGTTAGGAAATGCTGAACTAATATTGAACTATATTGTTTCACTTTCTGGGAACATGCCCAAGATACCGAACTGAGGCTTTGTGAGAGAAACCACAAGAATGTCACACCAGGGCAAGGTCACACCAGTGCAGTGTTACACCAGTGCAAAGTCACACCAGTGCAGTGTTACACCAGAGCAATGTCACACTAGTGCAGTGTCACACCAGTGCAAAGTTGCACCAGTGCAGTGTTACACAAGTGCAGTGTTACACCAGTGCAAGATCACACCAGTGTAGTGTTACATCTGTGCAATGTTACACTAGTGCAGTGCCACAACAGTGCAAAGTCACATCCGTGCAAAGTCACACATGTGCAATGTCACACCAGTGCAATGTCACACAAGTGCAATATCACACCACTGCAATGTCACACCAGTGCAATGTCACACCGGTGCAATGCCACACCAGTACAATATCACACCAGTGCAATGTCACACCAGTGCAATGTCACACCTGTGCAGAGTCACAGGTGCACAATTCACACACGTGCGGAGTCAGACCTGTGCAAGGTCACACCAGTCCAATGTCACACCAGTGCAATGTCACACCTACACAAGGTCACACCAGTGCAAACTCACACCTGTGCAAGGTCACACCAGTGCAATATCACACCAGTGCAATGTTACACCTGTGCAATGTCACACCAGTGCAAAGTCACACCAGTGCAAACTCACACCAGTGCAAACTCGCACCAGTGCAATATCACATCAGTGCAATGTCACACAAATGTAATGTCAAACCAATGCAATGTCATACCAGTGCAATATCACCTGTGCAAGGTCACACCTGTGCAATGTCACACCAGTGCAATGTTACACCAGTGCAAAGTCACACCAGTGCAAACATACACCAGTGCAATATCACATCAGTGCAATGTCACACCAGTACAATGTCACACCTGTGCAATGTCACACCAGTGCAATGTTACACCAGTGCAAAGTCACACCAGTGCAATATGACATCAGTGCAATGTCACACCAGTGCAATGTCACACCTGTGCAATGTCACACCAATGCAATGTCACACCAGTGCAAACTCACACCAGTGCAATATCACATCAGTGCAATGTCACACCAGTGCAATGTCACATCTGTGCAATGTCACACCAGTGCAATGCTACACCAGTGCAAAGTCACACCTGTACAATGTCACACTTGTACAATGTCACATCTGTACAATGTCACACCTGTGCAGCATCACACCTGCACAAGTTCACACATGTACAATGTCAGACCTGTACAATGTCACATCCGTGCAATGTCACACCAATGCAAAGTCACACCTGTACAATGTCACACCTGTGCAATGTCACACCAATGCAGTGCCACACCTGAGAAATGTCACACCTGTACAATGTCACACCTGTACAATGCCACACCTGTACAATGTTGCACCAGTGCAAAGTCACACAAATGTAATGTCAAACCAATGCAGTGTCACACCAGTGCAATGTCACACCTGCACAAGTTCACACGAGTGCAATATCACACCAGTGCAATGTCACACCTATGCAAGGTCACGCGATTGCAATATCGCACCAGTGCAATGTCACACCTGTGCACAGTCACGCCAATGCAATGCCACAGCTGTGCAATGTCACGATAGTGCAAAGTCACACCTTTACAATGTCACACCTGTACAATGTCACACTAGTGCAATGTCACATCTGTGCAATGTCACACCAGTGCAATATCACACCAGTACAATGTCACACATGTGCACAGTGACACCAATGCAGTGTCACACCTGTACAATGTCACACCAGTGCAGTGTCACAGCTGTGCACAGTCACACCAATGCAGCATCACACCTTTGCATGTCACACCAGTGCAGGGTCACAGCTGTGCAATGTCACATCTGTGCAATGTTACACCAGTCCAATGTCGCTCCCGCGCAATGTCACACTAGTGCAGTTTCACACCAGTCCAATGTCACACGTGTGCAATGTCACAGCAGTGCAATATCACACCAGTGCAATGACACACTAGTGCAAGATCACACCAGTGGAAGGTCACACCAGTGTAATGTCATAACAGTGAAATATCACACCTGTCCAATGTCATGCCAGTGCCATGCCACACCAGTGCAATGTCACACCAGTGCAATGTCACACCAGTGCAATGTCACACCTTTCCACGTGATCCAATAGTAAGTTTCTCAATGAGATGCACTGATAGCCTCACTGGCGAAATACAGTCAATTGGTGTAAGTGGACCTACACAATAGGAAGTTGGCATTGTGGTATTGTAGTGGTGTCATTGCTGAAATCGTAATCCAGAGACCCAGGGTAATGCTTCGGGGACCTGGGTTCAAATCCCGCCACGGCGGAAGGTGAAATTTGAATTCAATAAATATATCTGGAATTAAAAGTCTAATGGTGACCATGAAACTACTGTCACTTGTTATAAAAACCCCATCTGGTTCACACACACCTTAGGGCAGGACATCTGCCATTTTCACCTGGGCTGGCCTACACGTGACTCCAGGCCCACAGCAATGTGTTTGGCTCCTAAATTGCCCTTTGAAATAGCCTAGTGAGCCACTCAGTTCAAGGCCAATTCGGGATGGGCAACAAATGCTGGCCTTGCCAGTGACACCCACATCCCGTGACTGAATGAAAAGAAGGACATATTCTGGATATTGGGCAGCACGGTGGGACAGAGGGTTAGCCCTGCTGCCTCACGGCGCCGAGGTCCCGGGTTCGATCCCGGCTCTGGGTCACTGTCCGTGTGGAGTTTGCACATTCTCCCCGTGTTTGCGTGGGTTTCGCCTTCGCAACCCAAAGATATGCAGGGTAGGTGGATTGAACACGCTAAATTGCCCCTTAATTGGAGAAAAATGAATTGGGTACTCTAAATTAATTTTTAAAAAATAAAAAGTTAAAAATTAAAAAATAAAAATATTCAGGATATTAAATAGATGAAGAGTTGAATAGTCATGATGGTCTTTCAAACCTCTGCCAACCAAAGTCTTGACCAGTCAAACAGAGGAAAGGCTTGTTGGGCTTAATGAGCCTTTACTGTTCCTTAAAATTCCAGCACAAAGTACCTTTGGATCTATCTAAATGATCCTTAGCACAAAAGTTATGCTCCATTTCCACTGGATTGAACCCGATACTTATGTACAGATAGCATGCACTAGGAACTGCAAGAGCTTTTGATTGGATGCAATGGGCCAGTGAATTAAGGTACAAATTACAAGGTCATAATCATGCTGCCATAAACCTTTCCTTTTAAAAGCACCACTGTGGCAACTTGACCACGAAAAGGTAGTCAAAATGCATTAATCTTAAAGTTAATCTTCCTTAACATATGAAAATAACAAAGTTTAAAATAGAGTGTGGACTCAAAACCAGAAGCAGCTAGCTAAACAGCAAAATAACAGTAACAGAATAGAATTATAACTAACAGCAGTAAAATACAAACATGGACAGATAACAACAACTAATGATGTCACAGCACTGACTGATGACATCAGCAATGGACTTAAATAAGAAGATGCATAATAATAACACTCTAAAACACATATATTGTACATAAACTTACCCCAATCGCCTTGGGAGAGTCATGTATCTCCAGTAATCTGTGAAGTTTAACTAAGCAACCATATTTGCTTTTAAAAGGGATTAGATACTTATGCTCATTAGTGTACTGCAAATAATCTAGAGTGATTATAATACTTCAAACACACAAGCTGTGATCAGAGTGTAACACATTCCCAATTAGTGCAATGTTAAAGACTTCATGGCACCATTTTCACAGAAGTGCAACTAGGCCCCACCCCAGTGTCCTGACCAACATTCAGCCCTCAACAGTATCAATCAGAAGAAGCAGGTGACCTGGTCGTTTCCGGCTGGGTTCAGCCTCAGCCACGTGTCAGAAATTCACGGGTAGGTAGTTCCACTCCAGGAGATTTGGGCAAATGATCCAGGCTGGAGCTCTAGAACAGCAATGAGGGAGATCTGCGATGTCAAGAGATGTCACCTCGGGGATGAAACATTAAAATAAGACCCAGTGAAACATTAAAATAAGACCCAAAGAGTGGTGAATTTATCAGCCATGTCCTGCCCATGATATAGCCCTCAGTCAACCTCACTAAAATAGATTATCTGGTCACTCTCATATATCTGCTTGTCAAATTGGCCGCAGTGTTTCCTACATTGCAGCTTTTTTATTCCCCCAGACGATGTGGGTATCACTGACTGTGGCAGCGTTTATTGCCCATCCTTAACTACCCTCCATTTCAAGGAACAAAGAACAAAGAAAAGTACAGCACAGGAACAGGCCCTTTGGCCCTCCAAGACTGTACCGATCATGATGCCCTAATTTTAAAAAACCTTTCTGCCCTTACCCGGTCCGTATCCCTCTATTTCCTCCCCATTCATGGATTCATCCAGTGTACCCATCCAAATGCCTCTTAAATGCTGCTAATGTGCCTGCGTCCACCACATCCTCTGGCAGCGCGTTCCAGGCACCCACCACTCTCTGTGTGGAAAACGTACCCCCCCCCACAGCTCCTTTAAACTGTCCCCCTCTCACCTTGAACCTGTGCCCCCTTGTATTTGACATATCCACCCTTGGCAAAAGCCTCTGACGATCCACCCTGTATATGCTTCTCATAATTTTGTCGTCCTCCATCAGGTCTCCCCTCAGTCTCCGTCTTTCCAACGAAAATAATCCTACTTTATTCATCCTCTCCTCATAGCCAACACCCTCGAGACCAGGCAACATCCTGGTGAACCTTCTTTACCCTCTCTCCAAAGCTCCCACGTCCTTCTGATAATGTGGTGACCAGGTTGCACGCAATACTCCAAATGCGGCCTAACCAAGGTTTTATAAAGCTGCAACATGATTTCCCAACTCCTGTTCTCAATGCCCCGGCTGATGAATGCCAGCGTGCCATATGCCTTCTTAATCACCTTGACCACCTGTGTTGCCACGTTTCGGGGACTGTGGACCTACACATCCGGATCCCTCTGTATGTTAATGTTCCTGAGGGTTCTGCCACTTACAGTATAATTCATACCTAGATTTGATCCTCCAAAATTAATCACCTCACATTTGTCCGGATCAACCTCCACCTGCAATTTCTGTGCCCAAGTCTCCAATCTATCTATATCCTGCTGTATCCTAAGGGCATTTGAGAGTCAACCACATTGCTGTGGGTCTGGAGTCACATGTAGGCCAGACCAGGTAAGAATGGCAGATTCTCTTCCCTAAAGGACATCAGTGAACCAGAGCCGGGTCTCCGGGTCTTGTCCTGGGTCCCTGGATTACTAGTCCAGCGACAATACCACTACGTCGCTGCCTCCCCTGTGAATTACAGCGGTGACATTGAAAATACTTCATTGCCTTTTAAGTGCTTATAGAGGTTTTAAGGATAGCTGCTATTCATTCAGAGCCAGACCAGGAGGGTGCCACCACGACACCTGAGTTAGACAATCTCCTTACATGATGCGACCTCAATACCCCTGAACAAGGGAATATGTCAGAAGCAAAGAAAGCAGAGGTCCCACCTTTGGCCATTGCCCAGGAACTCCTGATGTGATGTTCTACTGTAATTGAGTACACATGCGGACTTGCTGCGAAGACCTGTCCGCAGCCAAGTAGCCTCCCGCACTCTTGGCTTATGCTCACACGCAAGAAGATTACCTGAGAAGATTACTGGACGACCACTAATGCCTGTGGACCCATCTCCCAGCTTCGCTCAGCACCTTCGGAAGGGCATTGCCATAAAGCGCAAAACAAAATAGGACCTGTCTGATACGTTGATGTCACGCCTAACGAGGAAGGCTCAACTCTGGGGAGAGAAATTCAAAATTCATTCCACAAACTAAGAAACTGCAAGCAAACATCAAACATAATTGCACAGTCATCGAAGCCTCGCTGACATTATCACACTGCAACATCGCCTTGAGGCAATATTGCTGGTGAGGTGCTTCCACAAAATAGAACTATTTAAAGTGCTGCAGAGCTTTTTAGGAAAAACCTTTTACAATTTAGAAATGGTCATAGCGAAATAGATATAAATGATGGAGATTGTAATTATTAAATGAACAATTGCTTTACGTATACAGCATCTTAATCAGATCTCTGAATTCCTCAAGGAAGTCTCCTAGGTTCAACCATCTTCAGCTGCTTGAGCAATGACCGCCCTCCATCATACCATCAGAAATGAGGATGTTCACTGCTGACTGCTTCACAATTTTTCAGTTGTGTTTTTAGGATGCTTATCAAGCACAGTCTCCCAGAGGCCGTGTACAGCCTCCCCATTATGGCCGCTATCAGTTTCTCGCAATAAAGATTCTAAAATTCAATCAAACAGACCTCTGCCCACCTCTGCCCTACCATTCATCCCTGACTCCGGGGAAACCCATTCAAAAGAATTTAAAACCCCTCAAGTGGTAAAACTGTTGTAAAAACAAACAGAGTTCTCTTCACTAATCACATCAAAGACAGATAATCCTTTAATAGCCTCTTAAAATTGTGACCTTGTCCCTCAACTATAATAATAGCCCTTTGGAAATGTCAACAATTAAGTCTATTCAAACTGCAGGAATACATGGCTTTTCTTTACTAAGTTTCACCAGATGGCCTGTCAATCAATGCACTCCAGCAGTCAGAGTCTGCTTTTTCATTCTAACTGGAATCTGAGCCTGTCTTTTTTTTATTTAAAGGGCTGGAGACTCAAATCACTTCAGATAGTGACACGCAAACAAAGCTTTCTTCACAAGTAATAACTTCACCTCTTTAAAGGTGTGGTTTCCAAACGGCAGGTTCAAGCCCTTGGAACAACAAATGGGACTCAGCACCAATTTCATGTGACCCTACTGAGATTGGGCTTTCCACCCACGGGATTCTCACCCTTCCCCTTTTACCGCACTGGCAAAATTGGGATCTGCTGGAAATACGAGTGGGATTTCGGCATCTGTGTCCTGCTTCCGTCGGAGTCCTCCTGATTCAGCGAAAATCCAGCCCAGCTTGTTCACGACTCGTTAACGTGTCCAGTTCGAACTGCTTTCAATTAGACCAATAGTAGCGGCACCTAGTGACCCTTGGGTCAGCTGACAACATTCAATACCACATGCCTCTTTAGGGCTCTGCCTCAGCACAGGCCCATGCCCCTGGGGGAGATTTGGGGTGCAGGCTGCCACTTAACATACTACAATGTAAGCATCAATCCCTTAACCGGCACCCCCATTGAGCAAACGCTCTAAGTTGTTGAACGAACCCTTAAAGAGTAGTAGCTAACAGATCTAACTACAAGGCTACAATCTAGGCCTAGACATGTCGGCTGATGGTTTTAAGATGCTTGACTCTGGTTCGTAGAGTTCTCTCGATTAGATACTCCCATTGCGGTAATTCCCAAATATTTGCAGGGTGTTGGGATTTTCCTATTATTCATTCCCCAATTATCCTGCGGTACTGTCACCTGACATTCTCTGGAATCTGCCAGGTTCTCAATTATTAAAAAAAAAAATTAATTGAGAGTACCCAATTCATTTGATCCAATTAAGGGGCAATTTAGCGTGGCCAATCCACCTACTGCACATTTTTTGGGTTGTGGGGGCGAAACCCATTCAGGCACGGGGAGAATGTCCAAACTCCACACGGACAGTCACCCAGAGCCGCGATTTGAACCTGGGACCTCGGAGGCGTGAGGAAGCAGTGCTAACCACTGTGCCGCCGTGCCGCCCTCCAGTTCTCAATCATGAGGTACCAAATGCCAAAGCCTCTTTCAGGGCGAGAAAGCCCCCATCTCGTATCCCAGCCTTAACCTCGTCCGTGGCAAGGAATTGGGCGCAAGGGAGGGGGAGGTGAGGGATTGTCAGTCAGGTGGCTGTGGGGCAAACAGGGCACATACCCTACCTGCACAATCCTCTTGGCTAAACGTTAGCCATGAAAAGCAACTCCATTAACCCCCGACCTTCAGTAAAATCTATGGAAGGGAGATCGGCAATTAGGCTCCGAGAGTCTTTTGAAGCCCGCGCTGATCTCTTGGTTTCAAAGCCATCAATGATGTGAACTGGTTAAAATGAAAGCAGGTCCAATCAGACTTTATTTTAATTACAGTGCAACTTTTGACATTGGCAATTTGCATATTTTGTTCAAAATATAAAAAGAACGATCACATTCATCTTTCAATCAGATGAATTCATGTTTTCAGATCAAGGAAGAGAGATGAAACTCGGAATCTGGGGTCTGGTGGGTGGAAACCACAAGGGAACTCAACAAAACACCAGAAAGGACTTCATTCCCTTGAATAAAAAGCAGATCATTTGAACTCATCTGAGAATCAAGAGTTGGTTAGTTATTTTGCTAAAGTTGCCTCCTCTTCTGTGAGATCGCCACGCACCGATTAACGGCTATTTGATTTAGTCTGAAAGATACAATGATTTCTTTTCACATTTCCGCCCATTAACCATTATTTCCAAATGTTGCAACTTGGCTTCCCACTATCTTCCCTAAGTGGCGATTCTTGCTGCATCGATTCTAGCAACGTGCGTGTCTGAAACAACCCTCAAAGAACACAAACATTGAGCTGAAGTTCCGACAGCCTGGGCAACGGCAAAGGGGGAGGGGGGGGGGGGCGGAAAGAATTTGAGTCTGGAGATGAGGTTATGGCTGAGGGTTTCACACACACACACACCCCTGGTGGACTGAGGCAGGTGGTAGAAGTCGGCAGTCCTTAGTGGTAGAGAGGCTGAGGAGTTGGGCACTGAGGTCAAGATTCGAAAGAACGATACATTCAGCCTGGGAGAGTTGCCGAGAAGGGGAATGGAATAGGTGACACAGGTACCCTGCTTGCTGCATGGGCCGGAAATGATCGCTTAGATCGTCCCAATGTTAATCTGGCGGAGGGCAGTCTGAAAGCATAGAGTGGGAAGGGTGGTGTAGTGGAAATGTCACTGGCCGAGTAATCCAGCAGCTCAAGCTCTGTGGACATGGGTTCACATCCGCACAAAGAACAAAGAACAAAGAAAATTACAGCACAGAAACAGGCCCTTCGGCCCTCCCAGCCTGCGCCGATCCAGATCCTTTATCTAAACCTGTCGCCTATTTTCCAAGGATCTACTTCCTTCTGTTCCCCGCCCGTTCATATATCTGTCTCGATGCATCTTAAATGATGCTATCATCCGCTGGAGTTGGACGGGGCACATCGGGTGCTGGCGAAGAGGCCCCAGGCAAATGAGCCGCCAAGGTGGTGAGGTTCCACCGGTTCACGGACAGAGAGTGGGTCCTGAGATGGGCCAAGAAGGAGCGGAGCAGTAAGTGGGACAATGCAGAGATCCGAATATACCCGGACTGGAGCACGGAGGTTGCAAAGCGGAGAGCGGGTTTCAACCGGGCCAAAGCGCGTTGTACCGGAAAGAAGTGAAATTCGGAATGCTGCAGCCAGCGCGACTGTGGGTCACATACAAGGGCCAACACTATTACTTCGAAACGCCTGAAGAGGCGTGGACCTTTGTACAAGCTGAAAAGTTGGACTCTAACTGAGGGTTTGTGAGGGTGGGGGGGATGTTTGGTGTTTGATGTGTGATGGTTGTTGTATATAGGGGGTCAATCACGCGCAGGAAATGTTACATGGGCTGGGGAGAGAGACAAGGCCGCGACAGGAGCTGCGCCAGAGGGGGCGGAGCGGGCTTTGGAAAGCGCGGGGTGTTTTCCCGCGCGCGGGAAGAAAACGGGAAGGGGAACGAAGGAATGCATATGGATTGGGAGACTCCCACACGGGGAGGTCAATGGGACGGCGGGGGAAGCCGGGGTCAGCAGGCGTCAGCTGACTTACGGGAGTGACATGGGGGAGAGCCCCTCCAATCCGGCTGATAACGTGGAATGTGAGGGGCCAGAATGGGCCGGTGAAGAGGACTCAAGTGTTCGCGCACTTAAAGGGACTGAAGGCGGACGTGGCCATGCTCCAAGAGACACACCTGAAGGTGGCGGACCAGGTCAGGCTAAGAAAGGGATGGGTAGGACAGGTATTCCACTCGGGACTGGACGCTAAGAATAGAGGGGTGGCAATATTGGTGGGCAAGCGGGTGTCATTTGAGGCCAAGACTATTGTAGCGGACAATGGAGGGCGATATGTAATGGTGAGCGGTAGGCTGCAAAGGACGTGGGTGGTGTTGGTAAACGTATACGCCCCGAACTGGGATGATGCAGGATTCATGAAGCGCATGTTGGGGCGCATTCCGGACTTGGAGAAAGGAGGCCTGATAATGGGAGGGGACTTCAATACAGTGTTGGATCCAGCACTGGACCGCTCCAAATCAAGGACTGGAAAGAGGCCGGCGGCGGCCAAGGTAATTAGGGGGTTTATGGATCAGATGGGGGGAGTGGACCCATGGCGGTTTGCAAGGCCGCAGGCCAGGGAATTTTCTTTCTTCTCCCATGTACACAAAGCCTACTCCTGGATAGATTTCTTTGTTCTGGGTAGGGCGCTCACCCCGAGGGTGGAAGGGACGGAGTATTCGGCCATAGCCATTTCGGACCATGCCCCGCACTGGGTGGAACTGGAGCTGGGAGAGGAGAGGGACCAACGCCCGTTGTGGGGGCTGGATGTGGCACTGCTGGCGGACGAGGTGGTGTGTGGGAGGGTGAGGGGGTGTATCGAAAGGTACTTGGAGGCCAACGACAACGGGGAGGTGCGGGTGGGGGTGGTATGGGAGGCGTTGAAGGCGGTGATCAGGGGAGAGCTAATCTCCATTAGGGCTCATAGGGAGAAGACAGAGGGTATGGAAAGGGAGAGGTTAGTGGGGGAGATTTTGAGAGTGGACAGGAGATACGCAGAGGCCCCGGAGGAAAGATTACTTGGGGAAAGACGACGGCTCCAGACGGAGTTTGACCTGTTGACCACAGGGAAGGCAGAGGCACAGTGGAGGAAAGAGCAGGGGGCGACCTACGAGTATGGGGAAAAGGCTAGTCGGATGCTGGCACACCAGCTCCGTAAGAGGATGGCAGCGAGGGAAATAGGGGGAGTCAAAGATGGAAGGGGAGCCATGGTTCGGAGTGCGACAAAAATAAACGAGGTATTTAAGGCCTTTTATGAAGAGCTGTACAGATCCCAGCCCCCAGCGGGGGAAGAGGGGATGAGACGATTCCTAGATCAGCTGAGATTCCCAAGGGTGGAGGAGCAAGAGGTGGCTGGTTTGGGGGCACCAATTGGGTTGGAGGAGCTGAGCAAGGGTTTGGGAAGCTTGCAGGCGGGGAAGGCCCCGGGAGTTCTACAGGAAGTACGTAGACCTGTTGGCCCCGCTACTGGTGAGGACCTTTAATGAGGCAAGAGAGGAGGGGACCCTGCCCCCGACAATGTCGGAAGCGACAATTTCTTTGATCCTAAAGCGGGACAAGGACCCACTGCAATGTGGATCGTACAGGCCGATCTCGCTCCTCAATGTTGATGCAAAGTTGCTGGCAAAAGTGCTGGCCACGAGGATCGAGGACTGTGTCCCGGGGGTAATCCACGAGGACCAGGCGGGATTTGTAAAGGGCAGGCAACTAAACACCAATGTGCGGCAGCTCTTAAACGTGATAATGATGCCATCGGAGGAGGGAGAGGCGGTGATAGTGGCAGCTATGGACGCGGAGAAGGCCTTTGACCAAGTAGAGTGGGAGTACCTCTGGGAGGTGCTGCGTAGGTTTGGGTTCGGGGTAGGGTTTATCAATTGGGTTAAGCTCCTTTACAGAGCCCCGATGGCGAGTGTAGTGACGAACCGGCGGAGGTCGGAGTACTTTCGACTGTACCGAGGGACGAGGCAGGGGTGCCCCCTGTCCCCCCTGTTGTTCGCATTGGCGATCAAATCATTGGCCATGTCATTGACGGAGTCTAATAAATGGAGGGGGGTGGTCTGAGGGGGAGAAGAGCATCGGGTGTCGCTATATGCGGATGACCTGTTGCTGTACATGGCGGATCCAATGGAGGGGATGGTGGAGGTCATGCAGACTCTAAGGGAGTTTGGGGAGTTTTCGGGCTATAAGCTCAATGTAGGGAAGAGTGAGCTCTTTGTATTACAGGTGGGGGACCAAGAAAGAGGGATAGGGGACCTACCGCTGAGGAGGGTGGATGGGAGCTTTCGGTATCTGGGGATCCAGATAGCCAGGAGTTGGGGGACCCTACATAAACTGAATCTGACAAGGTTGGTGGAGCAAATGGAGGAGGATTTCAAAAGATGGGACATGTTACCGCTCTCGCTGGCGGGTAGAGTGCAGTCGGTCAAAATGGTGGTCCTTCCGAGGTTTCTGTTTGTGTTTCAGTGCCTTCCCATCGTGATCACTAAGGCTTTTTTTAAGAGAGTAGGCAGGAGTATTATGGGGTTTGTGTGGGCGAATAAGACCCCGAGAGTAAGGAGAGGGTTCCTGGAACGCAGTAGGGACCGAGGAGGGTTGGCGCTGCCAAACCTGGGGAGCTACAACTGGGCAGCAAATGTGGCGATGATCCGCAAGTTCGTTATGGAGGGAGAGGGGGCGGCATGGAAGAGGATGGAGATGGCGTCCTGTAAAGGAACGAGCCTGGGGGCGTTGGTGACGGCACCACTGCCGCTCTCACCGACAAAGTATACCACGAGCCCAGTGGTGGCGGCAACGCTAAGGATCTGGGGCCAGTGGAGACGGCACCGGGGTGCAATGGGAGCATCGGTGTGGTCCCCGATCAGGGGTAACCACCAGTTTGTCCCGGGGAAGATGGACGGGGGGTTCCAGAGCTGGCATCGGGTGGGGATTGGAAGAATGGGGGACCTATTCATCGACGGGACGTTTGCGAGCCTAGGGGCACTGGAGGAGAAGTTCGAGTTACCCCCGGGAAATGCCTTTAGATATATGCAGGTGAGGGCTTTTGTGAGGCGACAGGTGAGGGAATTCCCGTTGCTCCCGGCACAAGAAGTTCAAGACAGGGTGATCTCGGGTGTATGGGTCGGGGAGGGCAAGGTGTCGGAAATACACCAGGAGTTGAAAGAAGAGGGGGAAGCGCTGGTAGAAGAGTTGAAGGGTAAATGGGAGGAGGAGCTGGGAGAGGAGATTGAGGAAGGTCTGTGGGCTGATGCCCTGGGTAGGGTTAATTCCTCCTCCTCGTGTGCCAGGCTCAGCCTGATACAATTTAAGGTGGTTCACAGAGCGCACTTGATGGGGGCGAGGTTGAGTAGGTTCTTTGGGGTAGAGGACAGATGTGGAAGGTGCTCAGGGAGCCCGGCGAACCATGTCCATATGTTTTGGTCATGCCCGGCACTGGAGTGGTTCTGGAGAGGAGTGGTGGGAGCAATATCTCAGGTGGTGAAAGTCCGGGTCGAGCCAAGCTGGGGGCTAGCAATATTTGGAGTAGTGGACGAACCGGGAGTGCAGGAGGCGAAAGAGGCCGGCATTCTGGCCTTTGCGTCCCTAGTAGCCCGGCGAAGGATCTTGCTAATGTGGAAGGAGGCGAAGCCCCCCCAGCCTGGAGGCCTGGATAAATGATATGGCTGGGTTCATAAAGTTGGAGAGGATTAAGTTCGCCTTGAGAGGGTCTGCACAGGGGTTCTACAGGCGGTGGCAACCGTTCCTAGACTATCTCGCGGAGCGTTAGAGGAAGGTCGGTCAGCCGCAGCAGCAACCTGGGGGAGGGAGGGGGGACTGCCTGGGAGGGTGGATGAGCAAGAGATAACATGAAGGGTTGGGGAAACTGGCACGTACGGGTGAGGACCAGTGTACAAAGTTGTGTAAATATATCATTTTGCCATGTATATATCTTGCTCTGCGCGATTTCTCATTTTTTTTTGTTACGAGGGGGGGGGTTATTGTTTGTAAGGGAGAAAAATTGTGTTAAAAAACTTTAATAAATATATATATTTTTTTAAATGATGCTATCGTGCCCGCCTCTACCACCTCCGCTGGCAAAGCGTTCCAGGCACCCACCACCCTCTGCGTAAAAAACTTTCCACGCACATCTCCCTTAAACTTTCCCCCTCTCACCTTGAAATCATGACCCCTTGTAATTGACACCCCCACTCTGGGAAAAAGCTTGTTGCTATCCACTCTGTCCATACCTCTCATAATTTTGTAGACCTCAATCAGGACCCCCCTCAACCTCCGTCTTTCCAACGAAAGCAATCCTAATCTACTCAACCTTTCTTCATAGCTAGCACCCTCCATACCAGGCAACATCCAGGTGAACCTCCTCTGCACCCTCTCTAAAGCATCCACATCCTTCTGGTAATGTGGCAACCAGAACTGCATGCAGTATTCCAAATGTGGCCTAACCAAAGTCCTATACAACTGTAACATGACCTGTCGACTCTTGTACTCAATACCCCGTCCGATGAAGGCAAGCGTGCTGTATGCCTTCTTGACCACTCTATCGACCTGTGTTGCCACCTTCAGGGTACAATGGACCTGAACTCCCAGATCTCTCTGTACATCAATTTTCCCCAGGACTCTTCCATTGACCGTATAGTCCGCTCTTGAATTGGATCTTCCAAAATGCATCACCTCGCATTTGCCTGGATTGAACTCCATCTGCCATTTCTCTGCCCAACTCTCCAATCTATCGATATTTTGCTGTATTCCCTGACAGTCCTCCTCGCTATCTGCAACTCCACTAATCTTAGTATCATCTGCAAACTTGCTAATCAGACCACCCATACCTTCGTCCAGATCATTTATGTATATCACAAACAACAGTGGTCCGAGCACGGATCCCTGTGGAACACCACTAGTCACCCTTCTCCATTTTGAAACACTCCCTTCCACCACTACTCTCTGTCTCCTGTTTCCCAGCCAGTTCTTTATCCATCTAGCTAGTACACCCTGAACCCCATGCGACTTCACTTTTTCCATCAACCACCATGGGAAACCTTATCAAACGCCTTACTGAAGTCCATGTATATGACATCTACAGCCCTTCCCTCATCAATTAACTTTGTCACTTCCTCAAAGAATTCTATTAGATTTGTAAGACATGACCTTCCCTGCACAAAACCATGCTGCCTATCACTGATAAGTCTATTTTCTTCCAAATGTGAATAGATCCGATCCCTCAGTATCTTCTCCAACAGTTTGCCTACCACTGACGTCAAGCTCACAGGTCTATAATTCTCTGGATTATCCCTGCTACCCTTCTTAAACAAAGGGACAACATTAGCAATTCTCCAGTCCTCCGGGACCTCAGCCGTGCTCAAGGATGCTGCAAAGATATCTGTTAAGGCCCCAGCTATTTCGTCCCTCGCTTCCCTCAGTAACCTGGAATAGATCCCACCCGGATCCCAAAATTCAAGTAATAAAAATCTAGAGTTAAAACTAATCTCAAGTGTAAGGTTCTTTGATTGGGCTGGTGTTGAATCTTGATATTGTAGTGTGAACAAAGAACATTATAAACAAAGTTATTTATTGCTAACACTACACGAACAAATTACTAAAATGTCGAAGATCAATGCAGTTGGAAATAATGGTCTAACACTAACTTATACTAAGATACTACAGAGCTACTCTAATATGCGACTGCTACTAACTCCTTACTAACACCTTCTCCCGGAACACATGGTGTGTCCGGGTCACGTGTCTGCATGCTCACACCACCTGGTGGTCGGATGCTGGAACTATAACAGCTAGACATATATTATTATTTACATACAGATTATAATACAGATGACAATCTACTATCATCACATCACGTAATGGCCAACGGCCAGCTGGTTCATTAATGCCCTTTAGAACATAGAATATACAGTGCAGAAGAAGGCCATTCGGCCCACCGAGTCTGCACCGACCCACTTAAGCCCTCACTTCCATCTTACCCCTGTAACCCCTGCTAACCGTTTTGGACATTAAGGGCAATTTATTATGGCCAATCCACCTAACCTGCACGTCTTTGGACTGTGGGAGGAAACCTGAGCACCCGGAGGAAACCCACGTAGACACGGGGAGAACGTGCAGACTCCGCACAGACAGTGACCCAGTGGGGAATCGAACCTGGGACCCTGGCGCTGTGAAGCCACAGTGCTATCCACTTGTGCTACCGTGCTGCCCATGGGCAGGAAATCTGCCGCCCTTATCTGGTCTGTCCCACATTGGGCTGCCAAGGTGGCACAGTGGTTAGCACTGCTGCCTCACTGCCTCACAGCGCCAGAGACCCGGGTTCAATTCCAGACTTGGGTCACTGTCTGTGTGGAGTTTACACTTTCTTTAAAGTGCCTGCGTGGGTTTCCTCCGGGTGCTCCGGTTTCCTCCCACAGTCCAAAGATCTGCAGGTTTGGCCACAGTGAATTGCCCCTTAGTGTCCAAAAATAGGTGGGGTTATGGGGTTAACGGGGATAGGGCAGGGGAGTGGACCTAGGTAGAGTGTTCTTTCAGAGGGTCGGTGCAGACGGGATGGGCCGTTTGGCCTCCTTCTGCGCTGTAGGGATTCTATGGTTCCATGGCCACTCCAGAGCCACAGCAATGTAGTTGACTCTTAACTGTTCCTCTGAAATGGCAACAAACGCTGGCCTTGCCAGTGGCGCGCACATCTCAACACAAAATAAGGTGCAAAGACAAAGGGATCAAGAGAGTTGGTGGAATGTTCGGGCCTGGTGCCATTAGTGTACATGTGGGAAGTGATCCCATGGCGGCAATGATATTGTGAAGGGGCAGGCAGTAAGCAAGGAAGCCTAGAAGATAGTTGAGACACTGCGAAGGTAACAGTGCGAGGGCAGGAAGGAACGCTGTCACTGGAGGCACTCAGTCACAATCGGCCAAGCGAAAGCTGACAGTTTACTCACCAACAAAATAAATCTATATTATGAAGGCAATGATTTGGTGCTTGTGTTGTCCGACAGCAATTTATCACTGCCTGGGTTCGACTCACTTGCTGTCTCAGGCAGAGGAGACATCCCGGCCCAGGCAGAACCTGGAACACAGTCAGAGCTCAAATAAACGGTGATATAGGGCAGCACGGTGGCGCAGTGGTTAGCACTGCAGTCTCACGGCGCCGAGGTCCCAGGTTCGATCCCGGCTCTGGGTCACTGTCCGTGTGGAATTTACACATTCTCCCCGTGTTTGCGTGGGTTCCGCCCCCACAACCCAAAGATGTGCAAGGTAGGTGGATTGGCCACGCTAAATTGCCCCTTAATTGGAAAAAATTAATTGGGTACTCTACATTTATAAAAAATAAATAAATAAACGGTGATATTTTACATAATGAGCCATGGGCTGTTACCCACAGAATCTGTTAGTGGGTGAAGGGTGACTGAAGTTTAAGTTGTTCTTCCGTACGCACCACACTCTCAATAGCGAGGTCACATCATTCGCTTATTGGCTTATTGGTTTAGTGGAAGCAACACTCATAATTATCCAACCAGAATCCAATGGCAGTGGGTGCTTTTTACAGAAAGAGCTACAAGCTTCCAGAGGAGACTCCAACAGGGGAGGCTGATAAAGGCCGTAACGCTGGTGCCAACAGAATGCCACAAGATGTCCCGCCACCTTCAAAGATTGGTGTGCAACAAGTTAATCTGCCCACATTCCAGCCTGACTTCTCCTGATGTCTGTTGCTGTTCACCTCATTGATTACTACGCCCCTGAATTCCCCATCATCTATTAACTCTGAGATGATGTTCTGTGTACCCAAATCCAGGACATTAACATATATCAAAAAGAGCAATGCTCCCAATACCAACCCCTGGGGGACACCATTGTCTACCCCTCTAGCCTGAGAGCTACCGCTCACCATTATTCATTGGGTGGGGAATTCCATCTCTATTGGCCAAATAAGGGCATCAATGGGCCCAAGGAGGGAGGAGGGAGGTTTACCTGATGCCTCCATCACCCCTGTCCCCCTGTAAACTGGGAGAAAGGTCAGGGGCAGGTGGGATGGACAAGCACTGCATGTTACAACCCCCCCTCCCCCCCCCCACCTTCTTCCTGCCTTCAAGGATACCGGTAGAGGAGTGTAAAATCCAGCCCATGGCGATACTCATGGATAAATTAAATTGGTAGGAGTGGAGCATGGATTCTGGCAGCAACAAGTTGCGTTACGCAGCCTGTTACTGTGCTGTCGCTGGCCAGTTGGGAATGCAACAGGAATGTCTGGAATCCTGGTTTCACTTGCCACCGTATGGGTTTCTATTGCCTTCAATAGGGAGTAAATCATGGCTTACCGCTTGACCTTCCAAAGTATGTCCAGAGTGTGATGGAAGGTCAAGGTTGTGAGGGAATACTCTCCACTCGTTCAGCTCCAACAACATTCCAGACTTTCAACAGCATGCAACAACACAGCCCAGCCAATCTACGCCGCGCCCACCATCTCAAGCATTCCCTCCCTCCGCCACCGATGCACACTGGCAGCAGTGTGCACCCTCTCCAAGAAGCACCGCAGCAAATCACCCAGGCTCCTGCGACAGCACATCCCGGACCCACAACCTCTCCAATCTAGGACAAGGAAGGGGGAGCCAACGTTCATCCGACATAAAATTAAGGACCACCCAAGTTCATTAGACAAAGGGACCCCCAAATGAATTCCTCGGGGGCTCTCTGAGCGTGTCCCACCCTAATCCCTAAGAAAGTGATGGGAAGGTGAAAACATCGAAAGCTTCCGCCATTGCCCTGGCCTCTTCGGAAGTGGCCGAAAGACCAACGCGTCTGGCAGTGCTGCTCTCCCCCAGTGCTGCACCGAAGCACCAGCCTAGATTTTGTGTCTGGGTTTCTTGGCCTGGGGTTTAAACCCCTGAGACCCTCTGACTCAGCCTTAATCTAACACCCAAATAGGGCACATAACGGATTATTTAAATACACTTGCCTTACCTACCCTTCCCACTGTATAAAAAGTAAAAGAAGCTTTTCACTTGACTTGACACGTCCTGGCCTCCCACAACCACCACCGCTTACAAAAAATTGGTTGTTAAATAAAGAATTAATCTCATTCTCCTCTCCTTATCTAGCTCACTCAGCTGCTCCACAACCGCGCACTGTTCATATTCCCCTACTGTTATCAACACTTTGGCATCCACACACTATTATTTTAGCTCCATCATTTCAATAATAACAGTCTTTGCTGATAATGAAACATCCATCCCACTATTTACATGCATTAATATGCAACAAAGATGTAGCTTTCTCAGGTAGCGTGTTAATATAAAATGCTATTCTCAGGGCCTTTAATCCACCAGTCATTTAGTGTGTGAATATGCGGTGCAAACAAGTTTATCAGAGAGCTTCTTCAAAACACTATCGCTCCCCAATTCAATTTGAAGCTATTGACAACAAAATCCCCCTGAACCACGTTTATTTGATGTGCCATTTCGGCGGAATCTCGGAACACTTGGATTGAGATAGGGAAAGCCAATCACCTGATGGTTTTAGAAATTCTTTCTTCGCAACATGCAGCGCGCATTGAAAGGAATAATTTGAACTTGCGCATGGCGTCGTTCAACTCTTCCTGATGCCCCGTCGCGCTTTCCAATTAACAAAGAACTCTGGGTGTGGTAGTGGTAATACATATGAAGTAGGAGTGGGGGTAGGCCACTCGGCCCCTCCAGCTTGCTCCGTCATTCCATAAGGTCTTGGCTGATCTGATTGTAACCTCACATCCCCCACTCACCCTCGATAACCTTTCACCCCCTTGCTTATCAGAAAGCGATCCAATTCATCCTCCCGGGTCCCGGCCGAGTGGGGCGGCACTGGACACAGTCCGCAGCCGCCACACCGGGTTCCCGACCGCTGAGGCCATCCGTCAACTGCGAGGCCGGGAACTCGGCCCAGCGGGGGGAGGGGCATCGCAGGAGGACCTGCCGATCACGTGCCAACGCCGTTGCGACGGCAGACGATTGCGCCACTTCCGAGGGGGGCGGAGCATGGCTGACCGGCGTCAAACCGGCGCCCGCCCCGGTTTGGGCATCAGAGTCGATTCTCCGCCCAATCGCCGATTACGATATCGGCCGTCGGGCAACGGTGAACCCCGTCCCCTGTTTCTCGGGGTTGTTTGAAGGAACAATTTTGTCCAAAAATGCCCTTTTTTCACTTTATTCGGGAAAATGACGGTGGGTGGGTTATTCGAGGGGTAGATGAAATTGAAGGTGTTGTTTCAGGGAGGGCAGGCTCTGGAGGAAATGAATAAGAAAAGCCAAAGAAAGTTATCTGGTTGAATAACAGAATGCTGGGTGGGAGCGTCAATACCTACTCAACAACAGTTAATAAATGCAAGAGCAGCCAACGCCATGGTGACGGAGACAATGGTGGTTGGGGGGGGGGGGGGGGGCGGGGGGGGGGGGGGGGAGGAGGGGGGGGGGGGCATGGAGAGATTTCAAAACAAAAATGAGAATGTTCAAGTTGAGGCCTTGCTGCACCGGGGGCTGATGGGGGCGGTAGGTGAAAGGGACTTGGTGCAAGATAGGATACAGGCAGCAGAGTTCATCACGGCCGTTTGGACTACTGGAGGTGGAAGGAAAGTAAAGGGAAAGGAGGGAAGAAGGAAGAAAGGAAGGGAAGAAATAAGGAAAGCGATGGAAAGACAGAAGGAAAGGAGGAAGGATAGCTTGTGTTTTTATTGAACTTCTCATGACCTCAGAATGTCCCAGAGCTAATAAACTACTCTTGAAGTGTGAACATAGAACATAGAGTGCTGAAGGAGGCCATTCGGCCCATCGAGTCTGCACCGACCCACCTAAGCTCTCACTTCCACCCTATCCCCGTAACCCAATAACCCCTGCTGCCCCTCTGATGCGCAATCAATTACTCTAAAGACAAAGAGATTCATAACTGAAGGCTTTAATCTGCTAGAACTCTTCACCAGCAGCTTCGATACAGAAAGTGAAGGCTGCTGGGACGGCACCGGTTCTTATACTCCGCCTCTCAGGGCGGAGTTATGTACATCAGCCAATGGTAGACTCCTGGGTCTAACCAATGGTCATCCACCTCTCAGGTACTGCAATACCTGGTATTACCACACCCTCCTAACATTTTGCACACTGAGGGCAATTTTAGCTTGGCCAATACACCTAACCTGCACGTCTTTGGACTGTGGGAGAAAACCGGAGCACCGGGAGGAAATGGGGAGAACGTGCAGACTCCGCACAGACAGTGACCCAGTGGGGAATCGAATCTGGGAGCCTGGCGCTGTGAAGTCACATCGTAACATCAGCAGGCGGCACCCAGTTGGTGCACAGCAAGCTCCCACCAACAGTGATGTGATTATGACCAGACAGCATATCTACCAGGACACTCCCCAGCTCGACTTCAAAATAGAGCCCAGGGAATCTTTTTCAGCCCGAAAGAGCAAACAGGGCCTTGGTTAAGGTCACCCCTGAAAGACGGCATCCCTGACAGCGCAGCATTCGCTCAGCATGGCGCGTGGCTGCCTGGATCTTACTTTCAAGGTAGAGGCTGAGGTCTTCGATCCAGAACCTTCTGACTCCGAGGCGAGAGGGATATCACTTCTGCTGCTGCCGACAGCACATTCGGGGAGCGGCCGTGGGGGTTACGTTTTCTGATATCGTGTCGGAGTTGTCCCAGACCCCAATGAAAATTGCCAACAGCTGCTCGTGACAATGGTGGGTTAATGTGCTTCCACAGAAGTGTTTTTAGGGTACAAAGGACTCTGTTTTCAGCAAATTATACACTGGACACCAGAATTACTTAACGACGTTGCACAAAGAAAACTCTATTGACCTTCCATGCACTTAATACCATAACTCTACCTTTTTCCTTCATTCTAATCTTAATGGAAATCATTGGTGAGCTGGAAGGTTATTTATTGCTCTGGTCTGGTCTAATTGTGACGCACTTCGATGCTGTTTGACATTCATTCAATTCTCGAGCTGCCGACTTGACTTTTTCCTTGCTACTTTCTTTTCAAACTTGTTTGGGCCTGGTGAGCGTTAATTTCTTTCAGTTCTCCGAAGCTCTTTGCTGCCAACAGCTCCCATCTCTTTTCATCAGCCCCTAACTTGCAACTTCCTGCCATAACTCAGGGGTTCTCCCAGCGAATCTGATCCTGTTGCTGGGCAGGAGACGGAGAAAGGCTTGTCACCTGGTAACCAATCTGTGTTTCGACTCAGCCCCTCAGTCACACAAACTCCATTAAAATTCATTGTTAACCCTTGCGGGAGTGCCTAGGACCAGAGGGCGTAATCCCAGAGCAGGGGATTTGAGACAGAGATGAGGAGGAATTTCTTCCCTCAGAGGGTAGTGAATCTGTGGAATTCTTTACCGCAGAGGGCTGCAGAGTCTGGGTCGTTGAGTATGTTCAAGGCTGAGTTAAACAGATAGTCAGATTTTTAATCAGGAAGGGAATCTAGGGTTATGGGGAGAAGGGGGGACAGTGGAGTTGAGGATTATCACATCAGGTCAGTCAGGATCTCATTGAATGGCAGAGCAAACTCGATGGGCTGAATGACCTACCTCTGCTACTTTAATAATAATAATCTTTATTAGTGTCACAAGTAGGCTTACATTAACACTGCAATAAAGTTACTGTGAAAATCCCCTAGTCGCCACATTCCGGCGCCTGTTTGGGTACACTGAGAGAGAATTCAGAATGTCCAATTCACCTAACAGCACATCTTTTGGGACTTGTGGGAGGAAACCGGAGCACCCGGAGGAAACCCACGCAGACGCGGGGAGAACGTGCAGACTCCACACAGACAGTGAGCCAAGCGGGAATCGAACCTGGGACCCTGGTGCTGTGAAGCAACACTGCTAACTACCGTGTTATCGTGCCGCCCTACTTATGACACATTTTGCAGCTGTACAAAACTCTGGTGCGGCCGCAATTGGAGTATTGTGTGCAGTTCTGGCCGTCGTATTATGGGAAGGATGTGGAAGCATTGGAAAGGGTGCAGAGGAGATTTACCAGAATGTTGCCTGGTATGGAGGGAAGATCTTATGAGGAAAGACTGAGGGACTTGAGGCTGTTTTTGTTAGAGAGAAGAAGGTTAAGAGGTGACTTAATAGAGGCATACAAGATGATCAGAGGATTGGATAGGGTGGACAGTGAGAGCCTATTTCTTCGGATGGTGATGTCTAGCACGAGGGGACATAGCTTTAAATTGAGGGGAGATAGATATAGGCCAGATGTCACAGGTAGGTTCTTTACTCAGAGAGTAGTAAGGGTGTGAAATGCCCTGCCTGCAACAGTAGTGGACTCGCCAACATTAAGGGCATTTAAATGGTCATTGGATAGACATATGGACGATAAGGGAATAGTGTAGATGGGCTTTCAAGTGGTTTCACAGGTCGGCGCAACATCGAGGGCCGAAGGGCCTGTACTCACAGTCTTGTTATCTTTTAATTTTCACTGATGCTCACTCATACTTGCTAGAAGCTCCATGCATTAGTACCCCCAGGGACCTGGCCTATGCAGATAAAAGGAACACATCCAGCCATTCATCCTTTCTTGAATTAAACAAAAGGGTGGCAGGCAAAAAGTTCCCTTGTGCATTCTCCATGGAAAAACCTCCATCGTTCAGAGTCAACTTGCCAACCTATCAGCACCCTTCTCGCGTGCAGTATAAATTTTAGCTCTCTCTGAAATTTGGTATTCTTGCATTTGTCCAGATGAGTGCAAGGCGGGAAGCTTCAACTACATGGCTCTTTTTTTCAGCAATACTCGAGTTCTGTACCAGCAATTATCTTTTCATTTTAGTTGGACACTATTTGCTCCAAATACGCGGCCTAAACCATTGGACTGAGGAGCTTGTCCCACTCTACCTCTCTCAACTCTTTTAAGATGCTCCTGCCCCTCTGAACAACCTTTTAGGTACCTCTCCTCGTGTCTCCTTCTTAGACACGGTGTCAATTACTTTGGGTCTGATTGCATTTTTGTTAAGCACTTTGGAATGTTGTACTTTGGTAAAGGTGCTACAGAAATGCAAGTTTGTGACTTCTGGATGCGGCTATGCAGAGCTAGGTCGCATATTCGGCAGCTCCTGCTTGGAACGGACTTTTGGGCTCGTTACAGGGCCCCCACGGCATTTGTTTGACATTTCCCGGTGTGGCAAGAAGGCTGCAATATTCCCCCGACAGTGTCCCCCAGGAAGGGTATGTCTCTGGGTTGCCAGACACGGCAGAAACAGTAAACGGTTTGGCTGCAACTGCAGGATAAACAGGGCCTCTTCCAGCATGCAGGCGGGGGAAGGGCAAGCTTAAAGCTGCAAGCTGACCTGAGGGCCTGTATCAAAGGTGAATTCTAGCAGCAGAGGGAACAACTGTGAAAAGACCTCATCAAGGCCACTGAAGGGAATTCCGGTTGCGGTGATGCCTAGCTAGCCACACGCTTCGGCGGCTCCAGCTCCGACGGACTTCAGGCTCTTTTAAGAGCCCCAACGGGGAATTTTTCGATGACGCAACCTGGTGTGGGGTGTGTGAGAAGGGAGTCCCCCCCAAACGAAGGAGGAAAAAATCGGCGGCGGCGTCTGCAGTGCGAGGAATCGTCGACCAAAGGGTCAGAAAAAGAGAAGTACAAGATGGCGGCGGAGAAAGCGCAGGCGACATGGGGGCCTGAGCAGGATGAAATTGTGAGACGGTGCGTGGAGCTGCTGAAGAGAGAGGTGCTGACCCCGTTGCTACAGGCAATTGAGGGGCTCAAGGAGACATTAAAGACCCAGGAGACAGAGCTCCGCGTGGTGGAGCAGAAGGTGACAGATATTGAGGACGAGATCCTGGGCCTGGCGGTTAAGACACAGACGCACGAGGCACTTCATAAAAAGTGTACTGAAAGGATCGAAGCCCTAGAAAATGGAGCGCGAAGGAAGAACCTTCGGATACTGGGTCTCCCTGAGGGTGTGGAAGGAGTGGACTGTGGAGCGTACGCAAGTACGATGCTGAGCTCACTGATGGGTGCTGAGGCCCCTACGGGCCCCTTGGAGGTGGAGTGGGCAAATCGGATTCCGGCGAGAAGACCAAAAGCGGGAGAACCACCCAGGGCGATAATCGTGCGATTTTACCGCCTTAAGGATAGAGAAGAGGTCCTGAGATGGGCCAAAAAGGTGCAGAGTAGCAGATGGGAGAATGCAGTGGTACGGGTATACCAGGATTGGAGTGCGGAGGTGGCGAGAAGGAGGGCAAGCTTCAACCGAGCCAAAGAGGTGTTGCATAAAAGGAAGGTGAAGTTCGGGATGCTGCAGCCGGCAAGACTATGGGTCACGTATCAGGAGACACCATTATTTTGAGACGGCGGAGGAAGCATGGACCTTCATCAAAGAAGAGAAATTGGATCGGAACTGAGGGACTGATGCTGCAGGAAATGTTATTGTTAATGTTATGGTTGAAGTTAATTGAGAAGTAAATTGGGAAGGGGGGAGACATTGGTGAAATGTGGGCGCCGGTGAGGGGGGAAAGACGGGACATAGTTGGAGAATGGGGAAGGGGAGGGGGAGGGGGAGGGGAAAGGGAGCTGCGCCATAAGAGGCGGGTCAGGTAAAGGGATGTTCCCGCGCCAGAAAGAATAAGCCGGGAAGACAGGCGCAAGGCGGATGGGAGTTCCCCACACCGGGGGGGTCGAGGAGTGAGCAGGAGTAGCCGGGGTCAGTTGAAGTCAGCTGACTTACGGAAGTAATATGGGGGGAGCAATCATGCTAGAAAGAGATCTAGCGGGGAGGGGGGGGGGAGGGGGGGGGACAACTGGGTTGCTGCTGCGGAAATCCAAAAGGAAATGGCTAAAGAGTGGGTGGGCGGGGATGGTGTGCGACGCTGGGGGAGCGAGCGGGAGCGCGGAGGCGGGATATGGGACTGGCCTAGAGAAGGTAATGGCTAGTCGACACGGGAGGGGGGCAGGTAGCCCCCTAGTGAGGCTGATCACGTGGAACGTGAGATGCCTGAACGGACCGATAAAAAGGGCCCGAGTGCTCGCGCATTTGAAAGGACTAAGGGCAGACATGGCTATGCTCCAAGAGACGCACCTAAAGGTGGCGGACCAAGTTAGGCTAAGGAAAGGATGGGTGGGACAGGTGTTCCACTCAGGACTGGACGCAAAGAATAGAGGGGTGGCCATTTTGGTGGGGAAACGGGTAGCATTTGAAGCAAAAAACATCGTAGCAGATAGCGGAGGTAGATATGTAATGGTGAGTGGCAGGCTGAAGGCAATGGAGGTCGTGTTGGTTAATGTGTATGCCCCAAACTGGGACGATGCGGGATTTATGAGACGGATGCTGGGGCGTATACCGGACCTGGAGGTAGGAAACTTGATTTTAGGAGGGGACTTTAATACGGTGCTGGACCCGGGGCTAGATAGATCCAGCTCAAGGACCGGAAGAAGGCCGGCAGCGGCCAAGGTACTTAAGGGGTTTATGGACCAAATGGGGGGAGTGGATCCATGGCGATTTCTTAGACCTAGGGCTAGGGAGTTTTCCTTCTTCTCTCATGTCCATAAAGTGTACTCCCGCATAGATTTTTTTGTTTTGGGAAGGTCGTTGATCTCTAGGGTGGAAGAAGCTGAGTACTCAGCCATAGCGGTTTCGGATCATGCCCCACATTGGGTGGACCTGGAATTAGGAGAGGAAAGGGAGCAGAGAACACTCTGGCGATTAGATGTGGGACTGATGGCGGATGAGGGAGTGTGTGCAAGAGTGCGGGGGTGTATTGAGAGATACCTGGAGGTCAATGACGACGGCGAGGTCCCTGTGGGAGTGGTATGGGAAGCACTAAAAGCGGTGGTCAGAGGAGAGCTGATCTCCATTGGGGCCCACAAAAGGAAAACAGAGGCCAAGGAAAGGGAAAGATTACTGGGGGAGATTTTAAGGGTGGATAGGGAATTTGCAGAGACCCCGGAGGAGGAATTGTACAGGGAGAGGAGACGACTCCAGACGGAATTTGACCTTCTGACCACCAGAAAGGCGGAGGTACTGTGGAGGAAGGCACAGGGGAGGAGGTATGAATATGGAGAAAAGGCTAGTCGCCTGTTGGCTCATCAATTGCGAAAGAGGGCAGCAGCGAGGGAGATAGGAGGAATTAGAGACGAAAGGGGAGACACGGTGCGAAGGGCAGGAAAGATAAATGAGGTGTTCAAGACCTTCTATGAGGAACTGTATATGTCTCAACCCCCAGAGGGAGAGGAGGGGATGCGGCAGTTCCTGGACCAATTGAGGTTCCCGAAAGTGGAGGAGCGGGGGGTGGTAGGCCTGGGGGCATCGATTGGGGTGGACGAGGTTATTAAGGGACTGGGAAGCATGCAAACAGGGAAGGCCCCAAGACCAGACGGGTTCCCGGTGGAGTATTACAGAAAATATGTGGACTTGTTGGCCCCGTTGATGGTGAGGACGTTCAATGAGGCCAGGAAAGGGGGGACTCTACCCCCGACGATGTCGGAGGCGACGATATCGTT
The DNA here is from genome assembly GCF_047496885.1 of Scyliorhinus torazame. Lineage (NCBI taxonomy): Eukaryota > Metazoa > Chordata > Chondrichthyes > Carcharhiniformes > Scyliorhinidae > Scyliorhinus > Scyliorhinus torazame. The sequence goes on from NC_092708.1 coordinate 385,126,671, forward strand.
AATTTTGAAGAGGGATAAAGATCCGTTGCAGTGCGGGTCCTATAGACCCATTTCATTATTGAACGTGGACGCCAAATTGTTGGCAAAGGTACAGGCATCGAGGATAGAGGACTGTGTCCCGGGGGTGGTGCACGAAGACCAGACAGGGTTCGTAAAAGGGAGACAACTGAATGTTAACGCGCGACGACTATTAGGGGTGAAAATGATGCCCCCAGTGGAGGGGGTGGCAGAGATAGTGGCGGCAATGGACGCAGAGAAGGCATTTGATAGGGTGGAGTGGGAGTATTTATGGGAAGTGTTAAGGAGGTTTGGGTTTGGGAACGGGTTTATTAGCTGGGTTAGACTTCTTTATGGGGCTCCAACGGCAAGCGTAGTTACAGATCGACATAGATCGGAGTATTTCCGACTATATAGGGGAACAAGGCAGGGATGCTCGCTGTCTCCATTGTTGTTCGCGTTGGCAATTGAACCTCTGGCCATGGCGTTGAGAGACTCCAGGAAATGGAGAGGGGTGATTAGAGGGGGAGAAGAACACCGAGTCTCGTTATACGCGGATGACCTATTGTTATACGTGTCGGACCCAGCGGGGGGGATGATAGAGGTTATGCGAATTTCGAGGGGGTTCGGGGATTTCTCGGGGTATAGGCTAAACATGGGGAAGAGTGAATTATTTGTGATACATCCAGGGGACCAGAGTAGAGAGATAGAAGGCTTGCCTCTAAGGAAAGTGGAAAGAAACTTCCGATACCTGGGGATTCAGATCGCTAGGAACTGGGGAACCTTGCACAGACTTAATCTGACACGGTTGGTAGAACAAATGGAGGAGGACTTCAAGAGGTGGGACATGCAGCCTCTATCGCTGGCGGGCAGGGTGCAAGCAATTAAGATGATGGTCCTCCCGAGGTTCTTATTTGTATTTCAATGTCTCCCTATACTAATCACCAAGACCTTTTTTAATAAAATAGACAGGAGCATCACGAGCTTCGTGTGGGCAGGGAAAGTTCCGAGAGTAAGGAGGGGGTTCCTTCAGCGTAGTAGGGACAGAGGAGGATTGGCACTACCGAACTTGGGCGATTACTATTGGGCCACCAACGTGGCAATGATACGTAAATGGATGATGGAGGGTGAGGGAGCGGCGTGGAAAAGACTGGAGAGAAAGTCCTGTAAAGGGACGAGTTAAGAGGCACTGGTGACGGCGCCGCTACCGATCTCACCTAAAAAGTTTACCACGAACCCGGTGGTGGCGGCAACATTGAATATCTGGGGACAGTGGAGGCGACAGAGAGGGGTGCGGGGAGCCCTGGTGGGGTCCCCAATCAGGAACAACCATAGGTTTGCCCCAGGAAGAATGGATGGAGGATTTCAGAGCTGGTACCAGTTAGGAATTAGGAGGGTGGGAGATTTATTTATAGATGGGACTTTTGCGAGCTTGGGAGCATTGGAGGAAAAGTATAAGTTGCCCCGGGGAAATTTCTTGAGATATATGCAGGTGAGGGCGTTTACTAGACAACAGGTGAGGGAATTTCCGCAGCTCCCGACACAGGGGATACAGGACAGGGTGCTTTCAGGGGTGTGGGTCGGAGAGGGCAAGGTGTCAGAGATTTACCGAGAGATGAGGGAAGAGGGGGAGGAGTCGGTGGGCGAACTAAAAGGAAAGTGGGAAGAAGAACTAGGGGAGGAGATAGAGGAGGGTATGTGGGCTGATGCCCTAAGCAGGGTAAATTCCTCTTCCTCGTGCGCCAGGCTTAGCCTGATTCAATTTAAGGTGCTACATAGAGCACACATAACGGGAGCAAGATTGAGCAGGTTCTTTGGAGTGGAGGACAGATGTGGGGGGTGTGGCGGGAGCCCGGCAAACCACGCACATATGTTTTGGGCGTCCCCGGCACTGGAAGGGTATTGGAAGGGAGTGACGGGAGTGATTTCGCGGGTGGTGAAGGCCCGGGTCAAACCAGGCTGGGGGTTAGCTCTATTTGGAGTTGCGGAAGAGCCGGGAGTGCAGGAGGCGAAAGAGGCCGACGTTGTGGCCTTTGCGTCCCTAGTAGCCCGGCGCAGGATCCTACTCATGTGGAAGGAGGCGAAACCCCCCGGACTGGAGGCCTGGGTAAACAATATGGCGGGGTTCATTAAACTGGAGCAGATAAAGTTTGCCCTGAGAGGATCGGCTCAAGGGTTCACCAGGCGGTGGCAGCCATTTCTCGACTACCTAGGGGAACGTTAGAGGGAAGACAGATGACCAGCAGCAGCAACCCAGGGGGGGGGGGGGGGGGGGGGGGTTTAGTTTAGTTTAGGTCAAAGATAAAGGGGTTTTGTTACTTGTGTATTGTTAAAAATGTCTGTATTGTTATTGTTGCGTTTGCTTTGTAAGAGGGGAAAAATTGTTGTTTGGGAAGAAAATTCAATAAAACATATTTAAAAAAAAAAGAAATGCAAGTTTGTTATGGCAGCCTCTCATGCCGGAATAACTCCCTCCCTCGCCTTTGCATTCGCAACAGACTAGTTTAGTAGATTGTCATTGACCAACACCAGTTTTGAATGTGTTAACCGTAGGGAAACTGAATAAGTAGACAGCAATATAACTTCATAGCAATCTGGCACTGTGTCGGATTCAGCGACACACAGCTTGCCCTTGCCTGCTCGGGTAAACTAGCCTTTATAACCCTGCAGCTTAACAGCAGAGAGGCACGGGTTCAGCATGTTTTGCTGCAGACTAATCAGATTATAGCAGGGCTCAAGAAGGGAAAACTGGTTCGGACATAATTAAATAATAATCTGTGCAGACCCACTGCCCTGATGGCGTCTCAGATCTACCGCATGTTTTGAGTCCACAATAAAGGCCACCCTGCGGGCTCAAAATATTACACCAATCCCACTCGCTTGCCCCACCACCAAGAAGATACCCTGTTTCGTCGGAAGGGAACATGGGCAGCATTCCTGCTGGTGCCATCCTTTGCACTGTTAGCTTGAACATGTGGGCAGCACATACTGATCCATGGGAACCCCATTACTGACCCTATAAGGTCCTTCTGGAGCGGAATATTCTGCCTTTTATGAATCGACTTGCAGACAGATCTACCCCTCTTACTGAAGGGAAGCAGCGAAGTCGAAGACAGGAATTGAGGCTGTTTCTTCAGGCAAAGGATAATGAGGCTTTGGCACTGACCTAGGTGAAAAAAAGCACTGAAGTGGACACTATAAATGAGCGTTTACATACAATTGTAGAAAAATACAATGTGGGTCTCCACTTTTCCTATCTTTTGTTTTTTGGTCCGACATTGAGCTATCCCATTAATCCCACACTCTTTCCTCATGGCTCAGTGCATTATTTTGCCTTCAAATATTTACCCGTTCCGTTTTGGAAGATACGATTGAATCTGTTTCTACCATCCTTTCAGGCAGTTCACCCCAGGTCATAACAAATCACTTTGTTAAAAAATGTCTCTCCTCTGGTTCTTTCGTCCAATGATCATAATTTTGTGTCCTCCAATTACCCTCCCACTACTACTAGGAACGGCCTGTCCTCATTTACGCGATCAAGAACCTTTGTGATTTCAAGCACCTCTGCCCAACCCCCTCACAAACCTCTCAGCACTAAGGAGTGTCATGGTATGCAGACACACACACACACACATAATGATATACAGACAAGCAGCTAATGGACACAGAGAACAGGACATGACCAATAGGCAGGCAGGACACTCAGGGGTGGGATCTGACTATAAAAGACACGAGGCACTCACACTCCGCCTCTTTACATTGATGAACATCTAGAGAGTCAGTCAAGGGTGTTGTTACAATCTCACACCTCCACCACGTGGCTAAGAGCTAGTCTGGTTCAGTCAGACAGAGTAACCACACTTAAGTTAACAGAGAGTCGAACTCACAGAGAACTGTGCTAACTGTGCTATTAGTTCAATAAACCTGTTTGAACTAACTTCAAGGTCTGGAGTATCTTTCTGATCTAAACTGCATCCAGTTGCAGCCAGTGTTAGACCAGTGTACCTAACATGACAAGGAGAACAATCCCAGCTCCTGTAGTCGCTCCACATAACTCAGTCTCCGACCACCTGCAGATCCTCAGCGTCAAACTCAGCGTCCTAACCCATCTGATCTTCTCTCCTATCACAACGGTTAGCCGCTCGCCTAGAAAGGTTCACAAACACTTGCGCAAAATCACTTGGGCTGCTCAATATTCGAGGAGGAACGGAAGGGGGAGGGAGGTAACGAAGCGGGCACAGTTTCCCTCGGACATTTGGAATGATACCCAGTTGTTTGCTGAGGGCCCTATATTCTCCTGGCCTACTCCTGCTATATAGGGAGATGAGGAAATGGCTGAGGAACTGAACAGGTTTTTTGGGTCGGTCTAGGAGATGAGGAAATGGCTGAGGAACTGAACAGGTTTTTGGGTCGGTCTAGGAGATGAGGAAATGGCTGAGGAACTGAACAGGTTTTTGGGTCGGTCTAGGAGATGAGGAAATGGCTGAGGAACTGAACAGGTTTTTGGGTCGGTCTAGGAGATGAGGAAATGGCTGAGGAACTGAACAGGTTTTTTGGGTCGGTCTTCACAGTGGAAAACACAAATAACATGCCAGTGACTGATGGAAATGAGGCTCTGACAGGTGAGGACCTTGAGAGGATTGTTATCACCAAGGAGGTAGTGATGGGCAAGCTAATGGGGCTAAAGGTAGACAAGTCTCCTGGACCTGATGGAATGCACCCCAGAGTGCTAAAAGAGATGGCTAGGGAAATTGCAAATGCACTCGTGATAATTTACCCAAATTCACTAGACTCTGGGGTGGTCCCGGCGGATTGGAAATTAGCAAACGTGACACCACTGTTTAAAAAAGGAGGTAGGCAGAAAGCAGGTAATTATAGGCCAGTGAGCTTAACTTCGGTAGTAGGGAAGATGCTGGAATCTATCATCAAGGAAGAAATAGTGAGGCATCTGGATGCAAATTGTCCCATTGGACAGACGCAGCATGGGTTCATAAAGGGCAGGTTGTGCCTAACTAATTTAGTGGAATGTTTTGAGAACATTACCAGTGCGGTAGATAACGGGGAGCCAATGGATGTGGTATATCTGGATTTCCAGAAAGCCTTTGACAAGGTGCCACACAAAAGGTTGCTGCATAAGATAAAGATGCATGGCATTAAGGGTAAAGTAGTAGCATGGATAGAGGATTGGTTAATTAATAGAAAGCAAAGAGTGGGGATTAATGGGTGTTTCTCTGGTTGGCAATCAGTAGCTAGTGGTGTCCCTCAGGGATCAGTGTTGGGCCCACAACTGTTCACAATTTACATAGATGATTTGGAGTTGGGGACCAAGGGCAATGTGTCCAAGTTTGCAGACAACACTAAGATAAGTGGTAAAGCAAAAAGTGCAGAGGATACTGGAAGTCTGGAGAGGGATTTGGATAGGCTAAGTGAATGGGCTAGGGTTTGGCAGATGGAATACAATGTTGACAAATGTGAGGTTATCCATTTTGGTAGGAATAACAGCAAAAGGGATTATTATTTAAATGATAAAATATTAAAACATGCTGCTGTGCAGAGAGACCTGGGTGTGCTCGTGCATGAGTCGCAAAAAGTTGGTTGACAGGTGCAACAGGTGATTAAGAAGGCAAATGGAATTTTGTCCTTCATTGTTAGAGGGATGGAGTTTAAGACTAGGGAGGTTATGCTGCAATTGTAAAAGGTGTTAGTGAGGCCACACCTGGGGTATTGTGTTCAGTTTTGGTCTCCTTACTTGAGAAAGGACGTACTGGCACTAGAGGGAGTGCAGAGGAGATTCACTAGGTTAATCCCAGAGCTGAAGGGGTTGGATTACGAGGAGAGGTTGAGTAGACTGGGACTGTACTCGTTGGAATTTAGAAGGATGAGGGGGGATCTTATAGAAACATATAAAATTATGAAGGGAATAGATAGGATCGATGAGGGCAGGTTGTTTCCACTGGCGGGTGAAAGCAGAACTAGGGGACATAGCCTCAAAATAAGGGGAAGTAGATTTAGGACTGAGTTTAGGAGGAACTTCTTCACCCAAAGGATTGTGAATCTATGGAATTCCTTGCCCAGTGAAGCAGTAGAGGCTCCTTCATTAAATGTTTTTAAGATAAAGATAGATAGTTTTTTGACGAATAAAGGGATTCAGGGTTATGGTGTTCAGGCGGGAAAGTGGAGCTGAGTCCACAAAAGATCAGCCATGATCTCATTGAATGGTGGAGCAGGCTCGAGGGGCCAGACGGCCACCATGTGCATGCGCCGGCGCATAAACAACCACCACGCGCATGCGCTGGTGCGGAAACGGCCACCACACTGCATGCGCGGACCCGCGCCGGCAGTGAGGGCCACGTATCGGCACCGGAGCAGCGCGCAGCACTCCGGCGCCGTGTTGGCTCCCTGTGGCCTACTGAATCATTGGGCCAAGAGACCCATTGACGCCGTCGTGCAACACTCCGGTGTTTACGCCGGTGTCAACACTTGGCCGGGATTTTGGAGCATCCCGGCCATAATCTACACTCATCTACAACTAATCTCTACACTATTGCTTTAACAATGATCTGCTCTCACTCACACTATGTTTCCTTCAGTCTGTCCTCCAGCTTTCACCTCAACCTCTCACCCACAAGGCTTAGCATCGCTGCCTTATATAGTTGTACATCTAGCTCCCTCTCGTGGTTGATTTAGACATTACATGAACCTTTACTGCTCTTTACATTATGATAATGTCACAGCTCCCCTCTCTGACCTCACCATCCTTGACTTACGACAGTGCCCCAGTGGAGTTTATCCCTCAATGAGGCACTTGGCAGTCAGGACATTGAGGTCAACAATTTCAGATTTCAACCTATTCCCGCGGTTTTCCCGGCGGAGTGGCTGGCTCCAATGGGAAATCCCATTGACAAGCGTCGGGAGTAGACAATCCCGCCGGCAGCGAACAGCCCGACCAAATTCTCCGTCCTCGCTGCCAGCTGTAGGGGGCGCGGTTCCGCAACACAGAGTGACAGCCCGTATCAGTAGTGGATTATCTTTAAAATTAACAACAGACACACCTTGGAAATCTGCCACCTTTCTCTCTAAATGACCCCACACACACCCCATCGTCGCAAACCAATGTGATTGGCTCTTAATTATCCTGTGCAGTGATGCAGTAATCTGATCAGTTGTATCAAATCCAAATTACAGCAGATCAAAGAGCAAGGCCCCCACCCCACTTAATGGGCCATTCCATGGGCCTTCCCACTGCGGACCTTATCGGGGTAGAGGTAGGAAGATAGCCAGGTTCCCTGCCACCTGGCTGAACGTCCCCACCACCACCAACTCCCCGCCAGGGAGGGCATTAAATTCTTCCCCGTGGGTGTAAAATGTCCGACGACTTCTTGTGTCAGTTACGGAGATGGGGAGAGATACTTTCTCTCAGAGGGTCGTTAGCCTGTTCTCTTACCCCGAGAGCAATGGAGGCTGGGCCATTGAATTGATTCCAGGCAGAGTTAGACAGATGTTTGATGGACAAGGGAGTGAAGGGTTGACAGACAGGAAAGCGGATTTGAGACACAATTAGATCAGCCATGAGGTTATATTTGAACGGTGGAGCAGGATCAAAGGGCGGCATGGCCTACTCCTGCTCCGAAGACCTATGTTCCTTTGTTAATGTGGTCCAATAAACCACACCTTAACATCGGATGTGAAGGTGTTGGAGGTTGGAGAGAGTGGGAAGGTGATTTACCAGCGGGAGGAAGGACTTCAGCGACATGGAGAAACTAGAGAAGCTGGCTTCGATCTACTGAGTGGTCTTACGAGGAGGTTTAATCGAGGTATTCAAAATGATGAGCGGTTTCGATGGACTAAATAGGAGAAATTGTTTCCAGCGACATGAGGGTACAGATTTAAGATAATTAAAGAGCCAGAGTGGGAGATGAGGAGAATTTATTTGACGCTGTGGGCTGCGTGAAACGGCCCTGGAAGCAGGTTCACTCAGAACCTCCGCAAAGCCACCCGGAATGCCAAGAGAGAATATCAAACCAAGCTACAGTCACAGACAGACTCTCAGCAGTTGTGGCAAGGACTAAACAACATAACGGGCTACAAAGCGAAGCCGAACAGTATCTCTGGCAGCAGTGCACCCCTCCCCGATGAACTCAATGCATTCTCTGCCCGGTTCGAGCAGGTAACCAACAATCCGCTGGCGAGTGCCCCAGCAGCCCTTAATTCACCCATACCCACCATCACAGCTTCCGAAGTCAGATTGGCCTTCCTGAAAGTGAACCCTCGGAAGGCGACGGGCCCAGACGGGATCCCTGGTCGTGCACTCAGAGCCTGCGCGGTCCAACTGGCAGAGGTATTCACGGACATCTTTAACCTGTCCGTACTCTACTCCGAGGTCCCCACCTGCTTCAAGAAGACCACCATCATACCGGTACCAAAGAAGAACCAGGCAACGTGCCTCAATGACTACTGTCCGGTGGCCCTGACTTCAGTCGTAATGAAGTGATTCGAGAGGTTGATCATGAAGCGCATCACCTCCATACTCCCAGAATGCCTTGATCCACTGCAATTCGCATACCGCTGCAACCGGTCCACATCAGACACCATTTCCCTGGCCCTACACTCATCCTGAGAGCATCTCGAAAACAAGGACTCCTACATTAGACTCCTATTTATTGACTACAGCTCCGCCTTCAACACCATAATCCCAGCCAAGCTCATATCAAAGCTCCAAAACCTAGGACTTGGCTCCCCACTCTGCAACTGGATCCTCGATTTTCTGACCAACAGACCACAATCAGTAAGAATGAACAACACCACCTCCTCCACAATAGTCCTCAACCGGCGCCCCGCAAGGCTGCGTACCTAGCCCCCTACTCTACTCCCTGTACACACACGACTGCGTGGCAAAACTTGGTTCCAACTCCATCTACAAGTTTGCTGACGATACGACCATAGTGGGCCGGATCTCGAATAGCGATGAGTCCGAATACAGGAGGGAGATAGAGAACCTAGTGGAGTGGTGTAGCGACAACAATCTCTCCCTCAATGCCAGCAAAACTAAAGAGCTGGTCATTGACTTCAGGAAGCAAAGTACTGTACACATCCCTGTCAGCATCAACGGGGCCGAGGGGGAGATGGTTAGCAGTTTCAAATTCCTAGGGGTGCACATCTCCAAAAATCTGTTCTGGTCCGCCCACGTCGGCGCTACCACCAAGAAAGCATAACAGCGCCTATACTTCCTCAGGAAACTAAGGAAATTCGGCATGTCCACATTGACTCTTACCAACTTTTACAGATGCACCATAGAAAGCATCCTATCAGGCTGCCTCACAGCCTGGTATGGCAACAGCTCGGCCCAGGACCGCAAGAAACTTCAGAGAGTCGTGAACACCGCCCAGTCCATCACACGAACCTGCCTCCCATCCATTGACTCCATTTACACCTCCCGCTGCCTGGGGAAAGCGGGCAGCATAATCAAAGATCCCTCCCACCCGGCTTACTCACTCTTCCAACTTCTTCCATCGGGCAGGAGATACAGAAGTCTGAAAACACGCACGAACAGACTCAAAAACAACTTCTTCCCCAACTGTCATCAGACTCCTAAATGACCCTCTTATGGACTGACTTCATTAACACTACACCCTGTATGCTTCATCCGATGCCAGTGCTTATGTAGTTACATTGTATATGTTGTGTTGCCCTATTATGTATTTTCTTTTATTCCCTTTTCTTCTCATGTACTTAATGATCTGTTGAGCTGCTCGCAGAAAAATACTTTTCACTGTACCTCGGTACACGTGGCAATAAACAAATCCAATCCAATCCAATCCAACTTCCAAAAGTGAATTGGATAAATCATTTAAAAAGGAAATATTGGCAGGTCAGTTGGGAATGGGCAGAGGGAGAGGGATTGATTGGATAGCTCTTCCTAAGAGCCAGTACAGATACAATGGACAAATGGCCTCCTTGGGTGCTGTACAATTCTATAATCGATCTAAATCCCATAGAAACCCTGCAATGCAGTGCAGAAGGAGGCCATTCAGCCCATCAAGTATTCATCAATCCTCTGAAAGAACACCCTATCCAGGCCCACTCCCCCGTCCTATCCCCATAACCCCATAACCCCACCTAACCTGCACATCTTTGGTCCCTAAGGGGCAATTTAGCATCATCAATCCACCTAATCTGAATATTTTGGACTGTGGGAGGAAGCCGGTGCATCCGGAGGAAACCCACGCAGACACGGGGGAGAAAGAGCAAAGACAGTCGGCCAAGGCTGGAATCGAACCCGGGTCCCTGGCGCCATGGGGCAGCTGTGCTAACCCCTGTGCCGCTGTGCCCTTCATACTCCATTGCAATTCTGAACGGTGAATGGAGACCGATGTACTTTGCAGAATAATACAATGTGCAGGCCCGTGCGGTAATAAAAGTCACGTCATCCACCTGAATCATTCGAATCATCTCTATCCGTTTTACTGCCGCACGCGGCACGTAGCCACTGAAAGGCTCCTTTCTCCCCAGTGCTGATTATAGAGAGGTCCCCGGTTGGTTGATTCTGAATATGTGAAATGTAACCTGAAATTGACAAGCAGATTGATGTGGAGGGGCGAAACTGAAGCTGTAAATCAAGCATTATTCAGATGGCGTCTCGGAAAATACTCTTCAACACCATTTAAAGTAATCCTTTGAGAGGTATGCACAGGAGCAAGCTAAAAACGTGTTTTAATTCTGTCTCTGAGGTAACTCAAGCAATTCAAGAAGTATCCAAGTCTATTCATCGCCCCTGTGGTCCCCTCAGAACATGAAGTGATATAGCTGTCGACTAAATGATTTCAATTTTCGTTCCATGACAGCAGAATAGAGAATGCCTCAGCGCTGGGAGCGGATTGCAATGTTTGTGCGCCGCAATCATTGGCGGAAGAAATGACCCGTGCTTTTCATTTACCCTCTCCGCGTTTCCTTCCCTCCTCCCCTGGGTTCCAGTTGCCTCCTCAACTGGTCAGGGTACCCCGGTGACTCCAGAGTGGGGCGTCCGGGTTTCCTTAGAGGGTGCTTACCACAAGGGTTTCATTGGTCCCACTAACATCAACATCGCCGTTAACTAACGGCCGGACGAGTAATCCAGAGACTGTTACAATTGCCGCCACTGTAGTCTTTCATAGAACCGCCCAGCGGTCTGCATCGGCCCTTTCGAAGAGCAATGCAGAAGGTCCCACCCTGGCCGTTCTTCCCCCCCAGACCCCGACAATCGTTTTCTCCTTCAGTTTCACCTTTGAGTTCTGTTCACATTCCGATGATTTTCTCCACAGATGCTGCCAGACATGCTGAGTAAATCCAGGACTTTCCCTTTTTTTAATCTCATTTTAGTTTTCTCTGAAGAATAACCCTATATTTTCCCAGTCTATCTACGTAACCTCAATTCCCAATCCCTGGAACCACTGCGGGAAACCTCAATCCTCCCCAGAGCCTAGAAGTGGACACAATACTCCCACCGGGGTGAAGTTGATGCTTCACGAACGTTCACGATAACTTTGTGGCCTTTATTTTATTCTTCATTTACAAATCCTGATCTAATTTCCTCTTCAATGTTGTTGCAGTCTCTGCTCATATAGTTGCAGTAAAGCTATGGCATTGCCGTGGTTATATTACTGGGCTAAGTAGAACACGGCCAGGGTTTACCACAATGACCGGGGTCCTGTCACCAGGGTCGAAAGTGGGCAGTGACTCAGGTTAGGTGGGAGGCGGGACCCAGAGAGGCACCTTCCCAGCAGCGGCCATTTAATGGGCTACCTGTTAAGGATAAGGGCCAATCCCCAAGGACAACTGGTCAAATAAGGGCCAGGAATCTCCGATATCGCGGCTAAGTGTTGACACCGGTGTCAAAACCGGCGCGAGCGACGCCGGCGTCAACGGGGATCCAGGCCCAGTAATTCTCCTGTTCTTCGGTGGCTAGAACGGCGCCGGAGTGCTGTGCCCTGCTCCGGCGCCGAAAGCTGGCCCTGCACGGCTGGTGTAGGTCCTCGAAAGCGCGCGACGGCCATCTCCGCGGCGGCGCATGCGCATGGTTGCCGTCTCCGCGCCGGCGCGGAGCAACATGTCGGCGACCGATCAGCGAGCCCGTGCGGAAGGACGTAGGCCACCTCCAGATGGCAGCCGCCCGCCGATCGGAAGCCCCCGATCGCGGGCCTGGACCCAATGGAGGCCCCTTCCTGGAGTCAGACCCCCCCTCCAAACCAGGATGTCCACACCGGCCCGAGTGTGGGTCCGAGCTCCCGCCTGGTGGTACCAGGTTTGAACCACGCCGTCGGGACTCGGCGGGAGTTCAGCCCGTCACCCGCGGAGAATCGCCGCGGGGGCCTATTTCAGCGGCCCCCGACCGGCACCGCGGCGACCGTCAGGGCACGATTGCTGCCAATTCTCCAGTCACCGGAGAATCGGTGGCCAGGCTTCGGAGCGGGGTGGGGGGATTCTCGCGCCCCCCCCCCCCGCCGATTCTCCGACCCGGAGCGGGCTCGGAGAATCCCGGCCAAGAAATTTGGCGGTTCAACAGCGCCACTGCTAGCGGTGGCCATTGCTGAGAATGCAGCTGCAAGGAGAGGGCAGTTCAATGGCCCAGGCACTGGAGAGAAGGGGGGGGGACAGTTTTTACCGGGGAATGCTGGGGCTAGGTAGCGAGGGGCAGACGATTGGGGAGGGAGGTGGGGTCATGAAGAACAGGCAGCGACAGTGCCGCATCAGCAACCAGTTCCACAAGAAGCGGGACCAACCCCTGGAACCCTCTTGGAGGCCCCGAGGTTTCCTGCATGACGGCTGGAATCCCCCACCAACAAAATGCTCTTTGTGGAGGGAAGTGGTCCATAATTGGCCAATTTGGTGCCTCAAGTAGTCTTCAGATGAGCAGCGCGTCTGCCAACCTTTCCCGCCACTGGAAAATGGTGCAGTGAGGAGAAAATGCTTTCCAGTCTTCCCATTTCTCCTCTAAGGACAAGTAATATTCAGCCCCACGAGGTTCAAATCCTGCCATACTAGATTGCCAACTTGAATTCAGTTTCTCTTACAATCTGGTCGCACAAATTCTCTCATCAGTCAAAGGTGACACCTGAACCGGCAGGATTGTCATTCACAAACCCAAGTCCGTGCAGGTGGAAACTCGCCATACCTACCTGATCTGGGCCTATATGTGGCTTCAGCTCTCACACCAACGTTGTTGACTCTTAACTACCCTATGAATAGCCATTTGGTAGGACAGAGCTTGGGTATTAATGAACAAAAGAGGCATGCTGTCAAAGCTTTCCATCTTGTACTCATCAGGGCAGATCCACAAGAATATCAATTTGTAAAGGCAACAACAATTTATACTGCGTGAGAAGAGAGTGCTGATCTGGATGGTGGAGCTGTTGCTGTGGTGAATGCACCAGGGAATAGTTAACTGTCAAGCTTTTGTTCAAACTCATACCAGGCAAGTTGACTCTGATTGGTCAAGGCATCGCTAAGAGAGGGCAGCATGGTGGCCTAGTGGTTAGCACAACTGCCTCACGGCGCTGAGGTCCCAGGTTCGATCCCGGCTCTGGGTCACTGTCTGTGTGGAGTTTGCACATTCTCCCCGTGTTTACATGGGTTTCGCCCCCAGAACCCAAAGATGTGCAGGGTAGGTGGATTGGTCACGCTAAATTGTCCCTTAATTGGAAAAAAATGAATTGGACACTAAATTTTTTTTTTTTAACTTAAAAAAGCATTGCTAAGAGAGGTGGGTCATGAGGTGGTCCCCCGAGCTTTTGTTTAGTTGAAAAAGGTGCAATAAGCGGACATGGGGCACAGAGGTTAGCACTGATATCTCACAGCTCCAGGGACCTGGATTCGATTCTGACTACAGATGACTGTCTGTGTGGAGTTTGCATGTTGTCCCTGTAAAAGCGTGGGTTTCCTCTGGGTACTCCAATTTACTCCCACTGTCCAAAGATGTGCAGGTTAACTGGATTGGCCATGTTAAATTGACCCTTAGTGTCCAAAGGTTGCAGGGATAGGGTGGGGGATTGGGCCTAGTTAGGGTACTCTTTCAGAGAGTCGGTGCAAACGCGATGGACTGAATGACCTCCTTCTGCACTGTAGAAATTCTATGCCCCTTCTATCTGCAAAGGACAGAATATATATGTGAATACACGTGGCTTCTAGCATCCATAAGCGAGCAACACTAAATACCGAGTGCTAATCTTAAATTGGTTTGCACTGCAATTCTTGACACACTCAGGATTGTTTAACAAGTATTGTCCAATAACGGGATCACATCTAATGTTGGACACTGCATTTTGAAATTTGCAAGCATGGGCTGGTTGGCTATGATCAGTACTTTGCTTGCTGCGAACAGCCTAAGGGACATGGTATTTGATACAATCTGCCAGTTGTTATGACGTACGGCCAACTTACCTGAGAAACTGAACTGTCCTTGGAACAGAGACATGCAAACATTCAATCCCAGATACATAGAAGTTTCCCTGCAGCTGTGCCTGGATGGGTGCAGCTCAAACGACATGCCAGGAGCTTGGAACCACCCAGGACAAAGCAGCAAATGTATTCAGCAACCCATCTACCACCTTAAATATTCACCCCACTCCACACCAGACCCACAATGGTCCCAGTGTCCATCATCTATTAAGATGCACTGCCACGACTCACCAAGGCTCCTTCAACAGCGTCTCCCAAACCTGCAACCTCTACTACCTAGAAGGACAGGGGCAGCAGACACCACCTGCAAGTTCTTTCTAAGTTGCTCACCACCCTGACTTGGGAATATATCGCCGTGCTTTCAGTTACTGGGTGAAAATCCTGGAATTCTCTCCCTAATTGCACAGTGGGTGTACCTACACCACATTGCCTGCAGAGGTTCAAGACGAACGCTCACCACCACTGTATCACGGGCAATTATGGGAAACAAATGCTGGCCTAGACAGCAAGGCCTACATCCCAAGAGCAAATAAAACACCAAACTCCACAAGACACAAGGGCCGTTTCTTTCATAAAACACGCTGCTCCCCCTCATTGACCAGAGTACACTGATCTCACAGGAACTGGGGGCTTGGTCAGGAAGTGAGCCGTGAGGGAGAAACACCAGTGACCCCCCCAATTCAGTCAAAGTTCTGCAGCTGCCGCAGGCTTTGCCCAATGGCTTGACGTGTAAAAGATGGTCGGTGCATCGGAAATTGTCTGTACGGTGCAATTTCAAGTGTTGCAGAAAATAAATTAATATCTACGTCAAACGGACTACTCTGTAAATAATAATAATAATTAAAAATAATAATAATATTTTTAAAAAATAATTATTTTTAAAAAATAATAATAATAATTTTACCGTTTTTACTTTTAAAATGGACAAGGCAAAATGGACAAGGCCCTGACCAGCCATGACTCACACCAGAGAAATGTCTAACCTTCAGACAAACCAGCAGAATCTTGTTATCTTTCCAGAAAGGTGATGCTGATGTTCCGACTTGGAGGCGCGCGAAGAATTTCTGAAGTGGAATTCTGACCACGTTGAATGCGGTCCACGTGGTATTGGTTATATTTTAAGCATCTCACCATTATTCAGTTCCCTTCACTTCAACAGAACAACAGCCGTGAATGTAATTTTGCCTGTTTTCAGTCCTCTGCCCATAACCGGTTTGACCGCACGGTGTATTCCTGACTGAGATCTGATATCATCAGCTGGAGTGAAGTAAGAGATGCTGCGTCCCTCAGGACAAAGGCAGATATTTGTGTCTCAGACTATCCAATATGGAGTTAATGGTCCGACCATTACCTTCTCCCAATGGGTTTAAACCAGAGGACCACGTTAGTCAAGCCCCAACCACATTGTCACATGACAAAGACTTGAGCTGTCTGAATTCCTTTAATTAATAAGCTGTGGGAATCTGACCTTTAGTCACTGTCTGACCTCCAAAGAGAACAGGACTCCCGGCAGCAGCCTCTGTCTGTCTACCATCTTAAGACTGAACAGGTAACAGCTGAAGGAGCTCTGTCCAGGTACCTCATCCACACTCTGAACCACTGAAACATTGGAATTGGTGCCTTCAAGACTAATTCAACTGCCTTCTCCCCTTGTGGAGGTCCTCACTTCTGGAAAGACCCGGCAACGGTCAACCAACTTTAGATGTTTGATCCTGGACACATATAAAACCATAACTTGTATTTTGTACTGTGGTCTGGCCCTGTGCCCGTTTCTGTCCCCCTTATCCCTCTGTTACTGTGTGAGTGCAAAAAGGGGCAGACATTGCAAAACCGCTTTTGTGTGTGTGAAATTAACCCATCCTTTTATCTGATCTTGTCTCCAGTTTTCTGTGCAAGTTATTTATAGAGAATTTAAAAGTTTGGGAAAATACTCCAGCACTCACAAAGTGGGGAGGAATCAAATATGAAAAGGTACCTTTCTGTTTACAGATGGGTTGTGAGAGGAGAAATCAGGACTGTTTAAATTAATCCCCCACCTGCCCATAACGCATGACCCTGGGGTTTCAAAGTGCCTCGTGAAGATTTTACCATCAGTTCCTTGCGTCTCTCAGTAAGTATCCTGTTAAGATCATGTGAAGAGGGATCAAACAGACCCCCTCATTTCCCTCGCCTTGTTTAGCCTCAACCAGATTTTCTTTGAAAAGAACGTACTTGCCAATTCAGCGAGTGTTTAACTGTTTGCGCATTGTGATCATAAAAGAACCAATAGGTCTGGTTTCCTTGGGTTGAAAAAAGAAAGAGTTTAGCTTTATTATACTGCAACGTGTCATGATATGCACAACAGCATATCACGGTGCAATCACACACACGCTGATGGACAGGTAGTTGGACCAACCAACACACACACATCGCAGCCAATCACCAGTGAGAGCACACGCACTATAAAACAGGGAACACCACAGTTCCCGCTCATTTCTACCAGGAGATAGCTCAGAGCACAGAGCTCACAGCGTGCCACTCATACATAGACCATGTGCTGAGTGCCTCACCAAGATAGTGATAGGGCTGGGTCCACAGGTTAGCTGGTGAAGCACGAACCTCAGCCCGCAGTTAGTAGTTGTTATTGTTTAAGACAATAAAACAGAGCTGTACCATCTACAGCCGTGTGGGATCATTTATGCATCGGAACACCCAACACGACACAACGGATCTCAGTAAAATAACAAAACACTCTCTGACCTTCCAATGGTTCCTCTCCACCCGTTGAATATCTCAGAAGTTTACCTTAATGGGTACAGGAGATGTGGTTCGCTTTTATTCACCAGGTCATTCTCCTTGATGTGTTTTTGCGGACGGTGGGCGGAGTTTTCCAGTCCTGTCTGCGGCGAGACCCAAAATTCCCGCTCGAGATCAACGGCACCTTTCAATGGTCCATCAAATTTTCCATCTCGCCTGCGATGATTGGGGTGGGACTGGAAAACCTACTCCACTGTCTCCATCTCAATGGATTGGAATGAGGAAGGTACCGTCGTGTTAGGCACACTGGTCTAACACTGGCTGCAACTGGATGCAGCTTAGATCAGAAAGATACTCTAGACCTTGAAGTTAGTTCAATCAGGTTTATTGAACTAATAGCACAGTTGGCACAGTTCACTGTGAGTTCGACTCTCTGCTAACTTAAGTGTGGTTACTCTGTCTGACTGAATCAGACTAGCTCTTAGCCACGTGGTGGAGGTGTGAGATTGTAACAACACCCTTGTCTGACTCTGTAGATGTTCATCAGTGGGAAGAGGCGGAGTGCGAGTGCCTCGTGTCTTTTATAGTCAGATCCCACCCCTGGGTGTCCTGCCTGCTTATTGGTCATGTCCTGTTCTCTGTGTCCATTAGCTGCTTGTCTGTATATCATTATGTGCTTGTGTGTGCCTGCATACCATGACAGGATGCAAATTGATGTAGTCGTCTTTGGCTGTGAGTTCAAGTCAAATTTTGTTTCTGCCTTTAAAAGTTAAATGTGGGTTTCCAATTGGCGGATTAAAAATCATTATTTGGCATGAAGCGTGTTTTCCTTACACGCCGTTATTTGCAGGCGTCCATTTGGTGGGGCTGTTAGCTCATACTGCTTTCACTGTAATGGTTTCAATCTCTGCTGACCATGAAAATGGGGAAGAGATGGATGATTTAGTTGATCTCGCCGGTTTCATGCTAACACTCAATGATTGCTCATCGTTGAGACCAGCGCAGCGTCTTCTCAGCGGGAATGGTAATCATGAAGGGAAAGTCAAGTTGTCAAAACTGGGCGTACAGGTAGCTCAGTGCCCTGCAACTCATCAGCCTATCTTGAGCAGTACGTAACTCTGAGAGGGTGATACCTGCAATCAAGTCTCCCAACTGCTTGATGATGCAGGACCAAAAGACACATTCAACATTTGTTATTTCTGGTGCTCCTTTGCATTATGAGGTGTCGTTTCCAAGTGTACAACATTAGCGTTAATTCAGATAGGCCCACACCTTGGGCAGAATATATATATTTTTTAAATACATTTAGAGTACCCAATTATTTTTTTTCCCAATTAAAGGGCAATTTAGCGTGGACAATTCACCAAACCTGCACATCTTTGGGTTGTGGGGGCGAAACCCACGCAGACATGGGAGAATGTGCAAACTCCACACGGACAGTGACCCAGGGCCGGGATTCAGACCCGGGTCCTCAGCGCCGCAGTCCCAGTGCTAACCACTGCGCCACATGCTGCCCTCCGGGCAGAACATTTGATTCACGTTGAATGCGGCCAATGTGGCATTAGTTACATTTTACGCATCTCACCATTATTCAGTTCTCTTCACTTCAATAGGACAATGGCCTTCAGCAAATGTAACTTTGCTTGTTTTCAGTCCTCTGCCCATAGCCCGTTTGACCCCATGGGGTATTTCCTACTGAAATCCGATATCATCAGCTCTGCCGCATTTACATCGCATCTCGACCCACATCCAATTTCACACGGCACGACATTTATCTCTCACTTTTGCAAATTAATGTATTCCCGGTGTACTTACCAACATGTCAACGCTGGGATCAAGCAGGAGGGGTTCACGGGGCCATCGTGCCTGTTCCACCATTCAATGAAATCATGGCCGCTCTGATTGTATCCTCAACGCCACGGGCGGAATTCTCCGACACCCGCCGGGTCGGAGAATCCCCGGGGGGGGGGGGAAGGTGGCGTGAATCCCGCCCGCTGCCCCAATATCGGCTGCCATATTCTCCGGTGCCGTTTTTCGGGTGGGGGCGGGGGCGGTACTCACGCCACGTCGGTCGGGGGCCGTTGGTAGTGCCCGCCCCCCCCCCCGGCAATTCTACGGGCCCCGACGGGCCGAGTGGCCATCCGTTTTCGGCCAGTCCCACCAGCGTGGTCCCACACGGCGGGACTTGGCAGGTAGGTCAGCGTGGGCGCTCCTCGGGGGTCCGCGGGGGGATCCGACCCCAGGGTGGGGCCCCCCACGGTGGCCTGGCACACGATCGGGGCCCACCGATCTGCGGGCGGGCCTGTGCCATGGGGGCACTTCTTCCTTCTGCGCCGGCCCCTGTGGGGCTCCGCCATGGCCCATGCAGAGAAGAGAACCACCCCGCGCATGCGCCCAAACACGATGACCGGTCTGCGCATGTGCGGAATCACGGCGGCGTTTCCGCGCGTGCGCGGACTCACGCAGTCCGTTCGGCACCGGCTGGAGCTGCGCCAACCCCTCTGGCATCCACCTAGCCTCCGAGACAGGTGAGAATTCCTCACCTTGGGGGCCCGTTGGCGTGGGGACTTAGTCCCCGGAAGGGAGAATCCCGGCCCACATTTCCTGCCCATTCTGGCAACCTTTCACCCCACTTGCTTATCGAGAATCTATCCGCCTCTGTCTTACAAATATTCAAAGCCTCTGTTCCACCGTCTTTTGAGGAAGAGAATTTCAAAGACCCCCGACCCTATGAGGGAGAGAAAAAACATCCCCTCACCCCCTCACGCGAGAGATCCCTTGGGCTTCCCTTGGGCAGGATCCTCCGTTTCGCCGGCAGCACACGCACGCCCGCGGATTTCCCGGCGGCGTAGGGGTGCCCACAATGAGAAACCCCATTGGCCGGCTTGGCGGGACGTGGGATCCCGCCTCTTATTTTTGGCCCCCGAATTAATTCTCCAACAAGAGGAAATATCCTCCCCACACCCACCCTGTCAAGGCCCTCTCAGGATCTGGCGGGTTTCAATCAAGTCACTCCTTGCTCTTCTGAACTTTGTTGGTCTGAGGTGACGCAAGAGGAGAGCTCCCTGGGATGTCTTCACACAGAACGGGTGCTCCGACAAGGAGCTCCCTATCTGACTGTCACTGGGCATGGTCTACGCAGTGAGCAGTCATCCTAATGCAGCTTTCTCTGCGAGGCACTGTCCCCGAGGACGAGTCAATAAACTAGAAGAAGTTATTAAAACATGTCTCAGCTGACAGGCAACAGTTGCCAAACACAGGTCAAGTCTGCTTTATTGCCCATGAAGAAAGTTTGTGTGTACGTTTACTGATCCAGTGTTACCCTTAGCAACAGTTGCTGGAATCTCCCAAATGTCACATGCTGAAACAACCAAAAAAAAAACAGCGAGCAAATATTCTATCCCGATCCCTGAGGGCAGCACCTCAGTTTTAAAATTCACATGTTCAAATCCCTCCGTGGCCTTGTCAGTTCCTGACTCTGCATCCTCCTCCGGGCCTCCAACCCTCCGTGATCGCTGCACTGCACCAGATCTGACTTCACCATTGACAACCTTTGGGCCTACGCTCTGGAATTTGCTTCCAAAACCTCTGTGCTTCTGTACCCTCGTGCTCCTCGTTCATGAAGTTCTTTAGGCCTACCTCTTTGGCCAAGCTTTACGTTGGCTGTCGTCATATCCTCTTACTTGGCTCAGTATCTGGGGAGGTTTTGCTACATTGAAGGCGTTGGGGTTGTCGTTGGGGATTAAAGTCGGGTGAGAGATTTCCACTTCAGGGCTCTGAACGTTTGTGGAATCCCTTGGATTCCTGATCACATGATCTCTTGCCCCCCCCCCCAGGCACCCGGGTTTGGTTGCTGTGTTAGTCACCACTGATTGCATAGTAATTGTAATGATGATTCTTAGAGGTCATACGGTAAGGCTCCTGTACTATAGGTACGGGGGTAAATCCCTGCCTGCTGGCTCTGCCCAGTAGGCGGAGTATAAATGTGTGTGCACACCCGAGCTGCCTCCATTCTGGTAGCAGCTGCAGGAGGAGGCCACGCATCTCTGCTTAATAAAGCCTCGATTATTCTCGTCTCTCGTCTCGTAGTAATTGATAGTGCATCAATTTATTGAGCAGAGATTTTACAGCGATGGAACGTCCTATCAAGCTGGATCATCGTCAGCTGCACCCTCAAGCAGCCAACGCCACGTCGGCCTTTGACCATTGGCTAGCTTACTTCGAAAGCTACCTCAGCTCATCGACTGAACAACCCTCAGACGCACAGAAGCTCCAGGTCCTGTACTCACGAGTGAGCTCCGATATTTTTCCCCTTATCCGGGATGTGCCCACTTACACTGCAGCAATGGAGCTTCTGACAGGACATTATATTTGTCCGACCAACAAACTCTACGCCAGGCACTTCCTGTCCACGAGACAGGAACTCCACGGTGAGTCCTTAGACGATTTCTGGCGTGCCCTGCACATCCTGGCGAGGAACTGTGATTGCCAGGCAGTTTCGGCAGTCGAACATGCGGAACATTTAATCAGGGACGCTTTTGTTACGGGCATGGGGTCGACGTACATCCGTCAGCGTCTATTAGAAGGGGGTACGCTCGACCTCGCGGCGACCAGACAGCTCGAGACCTCACTAACGTGACTCTCGTCACGTACAGTCGTACGCCCCCGACATCACAGCACCCTCATGGACATCGTGGGCCCCACCAGCTACAGCTACCGCCCCCGCCAACCCCAAGCCTGCGTGGCGCGGTAGCCAGCCAACCCCGGGGAGCCCAAATGCTACTTCTGCGGGCAGACCAAACACCCCCGGCAGCGCTGCCCGGCGTGGAGCGCAACCTGTAAGGCCTGCGGAAAGAAGGGACATTTTGCTGCGGTGTGCCAGGCCCGATCGATCGCTGCAGTTCCTAGCCCCAGCGTTCCTACACCCCCCATGTGCAACCCGTGGACGCCGCCATCTTCCTCCCAGCAGACCACGTGCGGCCCGTGGCCATTGCCATCTTTAACGCCGCCCCCCTTCGGCGCCATTTTAGACAGCACCCCAGGACCCCTGCTCTTCGGGAACTTCGTCTGGCCATTCATCGCCTGCCACCAACGCCGACCAGCCCGGGGTCTACCAGCACCAGCCGCAGCTCGCCTCCATCACGCTCGACCAGTCCCGGCATCACAACCTCGCAACCGCGACGACGACGGTGAAAATCGATGGGCACAAGACTCCCTGCCTTCTTGACTTGGGAGCACGGAAAGCTTCATCCACCCCTCTACGGTAAGGCGCTGCTCCCTCGCGGTATAACCGTTACCCAATGAATCTCCCTGGCCTCTGGATCCCATTCCGTGGAAATCCGGGGGTACAGCATCGCCACCCTCACCGTCCAGGGCGTAGAGTTCAGCAATTTCCGACTCAGCGTGCTCCCCAACCTCTGCGCTGTCCTGTTACTCGGCCTCGACTTCCAGTGCAACCTCCAAAGCTTAACTCTAAAATTCGGTGGACCCCTACCACCCCTCGCCGTATGCGGCCTCACGACCCTTAAGGTCGACCCACCTTCCCTGTTTGCAAACCTCACCCCGGATTGCAAACCCGTCGCCATCAGGAGCAGACGGTACTGTCATAATATACACGCAGGTATATGATGGTGCACAGACAGGCAGTGATTGACACACAGGATGACCAGTGAACACACAGAACACAGCAACCAATCACCAGACAGGACACGACCACTATAAAGCCAGTGGGCACTAGTTTTCCCGCTCTCTTGGGATCCAGCCTCTGAGACAGTCAGAGTCCGTGAGCAGCAACTAGAACATACACCATGTGGCAGTAAGATAGTCTGGTCAGGTTAGCCTCAGGTCTCCAGTCAAGTCAGCATAGTGTCAACCCACAGTTAAAGTATGTATGATAGTTAAGAGTTCAATAAAATCCAGTTGCATTTCTTCAAGTGTTGGAAGCCTGGCTCTCTCACTGTTGCAGGAAACGCAGTCCTCGCAGACCCGGCATACCCAACACATCATGGTACCAGTGAGTTATGCTCGAGTTTGACGGATCTACCTTGAGATAATCTGCCTTTGACCAGCGATCAGCCATCCGGTAACATGGACAGCGTCCGCCCTCCCCTGCAGCTCCGCATCGCCGGCAACCTCGGTGCTAACTGGAAGATTTTCAAGCAGAAGTTCCAGCTGTATCTTGACGCCACCGACCTCAAATCCGCGTCGGATGCCAGGAAGATCGCTCTCTTCCTCTCTACAGCCGGGGACCACGCTATCCGCATCTTCAGCTCCCTCACCTTTGCTGAAGGCGAGGACAAGACAAAGTTTAAAACAGTCCCGCTGAAGTTCGACAGCCACTGTGAAATCGAAGTCAACGAGAGCTTTGAACGCTATGTGTTCCAGCAGAGGCTTCAGGGTAAGGATGAACCTTTTCAGTCCTTCTTAATCCATCTCCGTATCCTTGCGCAGTCCTGCAACTACGGCTCCACTCCAGACTCCATGATCCGCGACCAGATCGCTTTCGGGGTCCACTCCGATCCCCTTCGCCAGCAGCTCCTTAAAGTTAAGCAGCTCACCATCACCATCGCCATCGAAACCTGCGTACTCCACGAGCACGCTAACAACCGGTACTCCCATATCAAGGCGGCAGAGATGGCGCGGCAAGGCCCCCACGATGCGCAGCGGGTGCAGGCCGTAAAACAGCTCTAGGGCCTGCGTCTGGATGAGGGCGGCCATTTCGCGCACTTTTCCCGGCCTCCTGCACAAGCGCGCCACGACCAAGGGGGCGGTGAGGCCGACGACCGAGCTGCGCAGGTGCGCACATCATTCGACCGCACCGCGCAAGCGCGGTGGCGCATGGAGCGTCCTGATGTCGGCGCCATGACGTGCAACAACTGTGGCTCCACCCATTTAAAACGCCAATGTCCCGCAAAATCTCGCGCTGTCTCCAAGGTGGCAAGCTTGGCCACTACGCAGCCCTGTGCAGATCTGCTCAACTGCCCAATACACAGCGATCCCAGTCACAGCGCAGGAACGTCCGGTCAGTACAGCAACCCGTTGCAGACTCCGACTCCGACATGGTTCCAGATTCCGACACCGAGGGCCTCACATGCCCATTCCGGGTGGGCATCATCAGCAAGCATACAATGCTTTCAGCGAAGAAGGTGAAACAACTCCCAGTGATGAGCATTGACCCGGACGACGAGTGGTGTGCCACCCTTACGGTCAACGAGGCTCGCATACTCTTCAGGCTGGACACCGGCGCTGCAGCGAACCTCATTTCAAAGCCTGACCTTAACACCACCTGCGTCAATCCAAGCATTCTTCCACCGGCCTGCCAGCTCCTCGACTACAATGGCAATGCCATTCTGCCAGTGGCTCATGCCAGCTTGCGGTATCCAATCATTCTTCAAAAGCAACCCTGCGTTTTGAAATTGTAGGAACCAACAGAGCTTCTCTGCTCAGTGCTCGGGCCTGCAAAATCCTGAATCTTGTGCAGCGGGTTCACACCATGTCGTCCGCACAGGCGACGGCCTCGCCAGATGTCAACTTCCAAGCCCAATTAGATGACATAGCACAATACCACAGTGTCTTCAAAGGTATGGGTGTGGTATTATCAGGTATTACGGTACCTAAGAGGCTGAAGTACCATTGATTAAACCTAGGGGTTTTACCATTGGCTGTAGAGTATGGTAGCTCCGCCCTGATAGGCGGGGTATAAGAACTCGTGCCGTCCCAGCAGCCCTCATTCTGTACCTGAGCTGCTGGGGAATACTTCTAGCTTATCAAAGCCTTCAGTTGTACTACAAACTCGTTTTAGTAGTTATTGATCGTGCATCAATTCAATAAGCTAGATTTAAGCAGAGAAGATGGAGCTCCGAATCAAGCCGGAGTGTCTGCAACTCAGTCCCCACCCGGCGAACTCAGCGGCGATCTTTAAGCACTGGCTGGCGTGTTTTAAAGGCTACCTGGAGACAGCTGAAGGCACACCCTCGGGAGAGCAGAAACTGCACGTCCTGCACTCAAGGGTAAGCCCAGAGATCTACACCCTCATCGAGGAGGCGGAAGACTTTGATGCAGCAATCGAACATTTAAAAGGACACTATATTCGCCCAGTAAACCAGGTCTACGCTCGTCACCTGCTTGCAACAAGACGACAAATCCCCGGGGAACAGTTGGAGGAATTCTACCACGCGCTACTGGGGCTGGGCAGAAGCTGTGGCTGCCCGCAAGTTTCGGCGAGCGAGCACACGGAACTCCTAGTCCGGGACGCCTTTGTAGCAGGTATGAGTTCTTCACTAATCCGCCAGCGTCTTTTAGAAAAAGACACCCTGGGACTTAAGGAGGCACAGACCCTTGCAGGGTCCATGGACGTGGCCCAATGGAATGCACGAGCCTACGTGCCCGACTGCGCGGCAGCCCCCTGGGCAGCGTGGAATCCCGCAGCTGCCGACCCAGAGACCTTCCCCGTTTCCCCGCAGGCCTGCGCAGTAAGGCGGCCTGCCACCCCTGATGGGCCCCGCTGTTTCTTTTGTGGGCAGGCAAAGCACCCCCGCCAGCGCTGCCCGGCCCACACATCCACCTGCAAGGTATGCGGCAACAAGGGCCATTTCGTGGGGGTCTGCCAGGCACGAGCGGTGGCCGCGGTCTCCAGCGGCGACTCCGGACAGCCACAGCGAACTCCTCCACAGGCCCCATGCGGCCCGCGGTCGCCGCCACCCCCATATCCAAGGGCCACGTGTGGACCCCGGGCACCGCCATCTTGTCCCTCGGACACCACGCTGGAAAATGAAAAAATGAAAAGAAAATCGCTTCTTGTCACAAGTAGGCTTCAATGAAGTTACTGTGAAAAGCCCCTAGTCGCCACATTCCGGCGCCTGTTTGGGGAGGCTGGTACGGGAATTGAACCATGCTGCTGGCCTGCTTCAAAAGCCAGTGATTTAGCCCAGTGTGCTAAACCAGCCCCTAAGGATGGGCGCCGCTATATTGTGCACCCCCGGCCACCATGTGCGACCAATGGGAGACGCCATCTTGGATGGGGCCCCAGGACCCCAGCTCGGCTGACCACGCACTGCCTGAACAAAATCCACAACTACTGCGTCTGGCCTCGGTGACTCTGGACCAAACTCGACCTTGAACACTCTCAACAGCAATGACGACTGTCTTCATCAACGGCCACGAGACGTCCTGCCTGATCGACTCTGGGAGCACAGAGAGCTTTATACACCCTGATACGGTAAGGCGCTGTTCCCTCCTTATCCACCCTGTTAATCAAAGAATCTCACTGGCCTCCGGTTCCCACTCAGTGGAGATAAAAGGGTTCTGGCTAGCAAACCTCACAGTCCAGGGAAGAAAATTCAAAAATTTCCGCCTCTATGGCCTTCCCCACCTCTGCGCGGCTACACTCCTGGGTTTAGACTTTCAGTGTAACCTGCAAAGTCTGACCTTCCAATTTGGCGGCCCTATACCCCCACTTACTGTCTGTGGCCTCACGACCCTTAAGGTCGACCCGCCTTCCCTGTTTGCGAACCTCACCCCGGATTGCAAACCCATCGCCACCAGGAGCAGGCGGTACAGTGCCCAGGACCGGATCTTTATTTGGTCAGAGGTCCAAAGGCTGCTGAGGGAAGGCGTCATTGAAGCCAGCAACAGCCCCTGGAGAGCTCAAGTAGTGGTGGTAAAGACCGGGGAGAAGCATAGGATGGTCATCGACTACAGTCAGACCATCAACAGGATTATGCAGCTGGACGCGTACCCTCTCCCCCGCATATCCGACCTGGTATACAGGATCGCGCATTATAAGGTCTTCTCCACGGTGGATCTCAAGTCCGCCTACCACCAGCTCCCCATCCGCACTAGTGACCACAAATACACTGCTTTCGAGGCAGACGGGCGGCTCTATCACTTCTTAAGGGTTCCCTTCAGTGTCACTAACGGGATCTCGGTCTTCCAGCGCGAGATGGACCGAATGGTCGACCGGTACGGTTTACGGGCACCGTTCCCTATCTCGATAATGGCGCCATCTGCGGCCACGACCAGCAGGACCACGACACCAACCTCCGAAAATGTCTCCAGACCGCTAAAATCCTTAACCTAACATATAGTAAGGATAAATGCGTGTTTAGCACCGACCACCTAGCCATCCTCGGCTACGTAGAGCGAAATGGAGTTATAGGCCCCGATCCTGAACGCATGCGCCCCCTTATGGAGTTCCCCCTCCCTCACTGCCCCAAGGCCCTGAAGCGCTGCCTCAGGTTCTTCAGTTACTACGCCCAGTGGGTCCCCAACTTGCAGACAAAGCCCGTCCCATGATCCAATCCACAACTTTCCCCCTGTCGATAGAGGCCCGCCAGGCCGTCAGCCGCATCAAAGCAGACATTGCAAAGGCCACGATGCACGCCATCGACGAGTCCCTCCCCTTCCAGGTCGAGAGCGATGCGTCCGACGTAGCTCTGGCAGCCACCCTCAACCAAGCGGGCAGATCCGTGGCCTTCTTCTCCCGTACCCTCCATGCTTCCGAAATTCACCACTCCTCAGTCGAGAAGGAGGCCCAGGCCATAGTAGAAGCTGTGCGACATTGGAGGCATTACCCGGCCGGCAGGAGATTCACTCTCCTCACTGACCAACGGTCGGTGGCATTCATGTTCGATAATGCGCAGCGGGGCAAGATAAAAAATGACAAGATCTTGAGGTGGAGGATCGAACTCTCCACCTACAACTACGAGATCTTGTACCGTCCCGGGAAGCTAAACAAGCCTCCTGACGCCCTGTCCCGCGGCACATGTGCCACCACACAAGTGGACCGCCTCCGAGCCCTCCACGAGGACCTCTGCCACTGGGGGTCACTCGCTTTTTCCATTTCGTTAAGGCCCGCAACCTGCCCTACTCCATCGAGGAGGTCAGGGCTGCCACCAGGGACTGCCAAATCTGCACGGAGTGCAAACCGCACTTCTACCGGCCAGAGAGAGAGCACCTGATTAAGGCTTCCCGTCCCTTTGAACGCCTCAGCATGGACTTCAAAGGCCCCCTCCCCTCCACCGACCGCAACACGTATTTCCTGAACGTGATTGACGAGTATACTCCCGGTTCCCATTGGCCATCCCCTGCCCCGACATGACCGCAACCACCGTCATCAAGGCCCTCCATAGTATCTTTGCACTGTTCGGTTTCCCCGCTTACATACACAGTGATAGGGGGTCCTCCTTTATGAGCGACGAACTGCGTCAATTCCTGCTCAACAAGGGCATCGCCTCGAGCAGGACGACCAGTTACAACCCCCGGGGAAACGGACAGGTAGAGAGGGAGAACGGAACGGTCTGGAAGACCGTTCTACTGGCCCTACGGTCCAGGAACCTCCCAGTCTCCCGCTGGCAAGAAGTCCTCCCGGAGGCCCTCCACTCCATCCGGTCACTGCTTTGTACGACCACCAATCAGACACCTCACAAACGTCTCCTTGTCTTTCCCAGGAAGTCCTCCTCCGGGACCTCGCTCCCGACTTGGCTGGCAACACCCGGACCCATCCTGCTCCGAAAACACGTGCGGGCGCACAAGTCGGACCCGTTGGTCGAGAGAGTCCATCTGCTACACGCTAACCCCCAATACCCCTACGTGGCGTTCCCTGACGGCCGACAAGATACGGTCTCCCGATGGGACCTGGCGCCCGCCGGAACCCCACGTACATCCCAGCCACCAGTCCCACGCCCCCCCCCCCCCCCCCTCAACCGCAGCACCTTACAGGAGGATCAGTCCTCCCGCCACCCCTGCCTAGGCCCCCCCACCCACCGACGCCCCCTACAGGCACCCCCTTCCCGGGTCAGCCGTTTTTTCCACCAGCGCCGTCCAGGGGTGACGAAGCTGCCATGGAGGCCAAAGCCACGCTCCCGGAGTTGCAGACGCCCGAGCCCCCACCGGAGTCACCACCGAGGCTCAGTCGATCACAAAGGACGACCAGGGCACCCGACCGACTGATTGCAACATTTTAACTGATCTGTAAATATTAAACGATGAATGTACATGTCTGCCATACTTGTAAATAATCACTAAACACTGTAAGGAGGTATCACGGTACCCCCATAACTGATTATACCATGTTGTTACATTTTGTACTTGTGACCACCACCCCCGCCGGACTCTTTTTTTAACAGCGTGTGAATGTGGTATTATCAGGTATTACGGTACCTGAGCGGCTGAAGTACCATTGGTTAAACCTAGGGGTTTTACCATTGGCTGTAGAGTATGGTAGCTCCGCCCCGATAGGCGGGGTATAAGAACTCGTGCCGTCCCAGCAGCCCTCATTCTGTACCTGAGCTGCTGGGGAACACTACTAGCTTATTATAGCCTTCAGTTGTACTACAACCTCGTTTAGTAGTTATTGCATCATGGGTGCACTACCTGACCGATACAAGGTACTGCTGAAGCCGAATGCCACACCTGTGGATCATGCACTGCGTCGGGTGCCGGCACCCCTCAAGGACCGCCTCAAGCAGCAGCTGCAAGACCTCCAGGACCCGGGCGTCATTTCTAAGGTCACGGAACCCAAGGACTGGGTTAGCTCCATGGTCTGTGTCAAAAGACCGTCAGGGGAACTTCGCATTTGTATCGACCCCAAAGATTTGAACCGTAACATCATGAGGGAACACTACCCTATACCCAAACGAAAAGAGCTCACCAGCGAAATGGCTCACGCCAAGCTTTTTACGAAGCTGGATGCCTCCAAGGGGTTTTGGCAAATACAGCTGGACGCGTCCAGTCGAACGTTGTGTACATTTAACCCCCCGTTCGGTCGCTACTGTTACAACCGGATGCCCTTTGGCATCATCTCCGCCTCGGAGGTGTTCCACTGCAAAATGGAGCAAATGATGGCGGGCATCAAGGGGGTGCGAGTGTACGTCGATGATATTATTATCTGGTCCACAACTCCTCAGGAGCACATCGATCGCCTGAAGCGAGTGTTCCACAGGATCCATGAGCATGGCCTCCGACTCAATAGAGCCAAATGCTCGTTCGGTCAACCAGAATTCATCGCCCGCCACAGAGACTGAATTTATAGACTGAATGTTGCATTACCTTGTGATCCGTTTACACATCTGTGCATATTGTTTCTTCCTAATTTGTTATCTGCCCTCTATCTGCACCAGACACCTTCCCATGTAAATACGTTAACATACTTTGTATATAGTCAGGCTCCTGTACACACACACACTCACTATTTATTGACCTACATACATTTTTTTGATATAAGTAAAGAAAGATCGGGGGAGATGCCATAATATACACGCAGGTATATGATGGTGCACAGACAGGCAGTGATTGACACACAGGATGACCAGTGAACACACAGAACACAGCAGCCAATCACCAGGCAGGAAACAACCACTATAAAGCCAGAGGGCACTAGTTTTCCCGCTCTCTTGGGATCCAGCCTCTGAGACAGTCAGAGCCCGTGAGCAGCAACTAGAACATACACCATGTGGTAGTAAGATAGTCTGGTCAGGTTAGCCTCAGGTCTCCAGTCAACTCAGCATAGTGTCAACCCACAGTTAAAGTATGTATGATAGTTAAGAGTTCAATAAAATCGAGTTGCATTTCTTCAAGTGTTGGAAGCCTGTTTCTCTCACTGCTGCAGTAAACGCAATCCTCGCAGACCCGGCATACCCAACACATCAAGTACAGTGCCCAGGACAGGACCTTCACAAGGTCGGAGGTCCATCAGCTACTGCGGGAAGGCATAATTGAGGCCAGCAACAGCCCCTGGAGAGCCCAAGTGGTTGTAGTTAAGACTGGGGAGAAACAGAATGGTCATTGACTACAGCCAGACCATCAATCGGTACACGCAGCTCGACGCGTACCCCCTCCCACACATATCTGATATGGTCAATCAGATTGCACAGTACTGGGTCTTTTCTACAGTGGACCTGAATGCTGCCTACCACTAGCTCCCCATCCGCAAGGCGGACCGCCCATACACTGCGTTCGAAGCAGACGGCCGCCTTTACCATTTCCTTAGAGTTCCTTTCGGCGTCACTAACGGGGTCTCGGTCTTCCAACGTGAGATGGACCAAATGGTTGACCGGTACGGACTGCGGGCCACCTTCCCACCTAGATAACGTCACCATCTGCGGCCACGACCAGCAGGACCACGACGCTAACCGTCTCAAATTTCTCCACACCGCCAAACTCCTTAACCTCACCTACAATAAGGAGAAGTGAGTGTTCCGCACCAACAGCTTAGCCATCCTCGGCTGTGTTGTGGAAAACGGAGTTCTAGCGCCCAACCCCGACCGCATGTGCCCCCTCATGGAACTCCCTCTCCCCCACTGCCCCAAGCCCTGAAACGCTGCCTGGGGGTTTTCTCCTATTATGCCCAGTGGGTTCCTAACTATGCGGACAAGGCCCACCCATTCAGCCACTCCACAGTTTTCCCCCTGACGGCTGAGGCCCACCAGGCTTCAACCGCATCAAGGCCAACATCGCCAAGGCCACGATGCACGCGGTCGACGAGTCCCTCCCTTTTCAGGTCGAGAGCGATGCATCGGACGTCGCTCTGGCCGCCACCCTCAACCAGGCAGGCAGACCCGTGGCATTCTTTTCCCGCACCCTCCATGCCTCCGAAATTCGGCACTCCTCCGTCGAAAAGGAGGCCCAAGCCATCGTGGAAGCTGTGTGGCATTGGAGGCATTACTTGGCTGGCAGGAGATTGACTCTGCTGACTGACCAACGGTCGGTTGCCTTCATGATCAATAATTCACAGCGGGGCAAGATAAAAATGATAAAATCTTAAGGTGGAGGATCGAGCTCTCCACCTACAATTACGAGATTTTATATTGCCCCAGGAAGCTCAACGAGCCCCCCGATGCCCTATCCCGAGGTACATGTGCCAGTGCACAAGTGGACCGACTCCGGGCCCTACACGATGGTCTCTGTCAACCGGGGGTCACCCGGTTCTTTCACTTCATAAAGGCCCGCAAGCTGCCCTACTCCATTGCGGAGGTCAGGGCTGTCACCAGAGACTGCCAGATCTGCGCGGAGTGCAAGCCGCACTTCTACCGGCCAGACCGAGCGCACCTGGTGAAGGCCTCCCGCCCCTTTGAACGCCTCAGCATGGACTTCAAAGGGCCCCTCCCCTCCACCGACCGAAACACGTACTTCCTGAACATGGTCGATGAGTACTCCCGCTTCCCCTTCGCCATCCCATGCCCCGATATGACGTCTGCCACGGTCATTAAAGCCCTCAACACCATCTTCGCCTGGTTCGGTTCCCCGCTTACGTCCACAGCAACCGGGGATCCTCCTTTATGAGCGATGAGCTGCGTCAGTTCCTGCTCAGCAAGGGCATTGCCTCGAGCAGGACGACCAGCTACAACCCCCGGGGAAACGGGCAGGTGGAGAGGGAGAATGGGACGGTCTGGAAGGCCGTCCTGCTGGCCCTACGGTCTAAAAACCTCCCGGTCTCCCGCTGGCAGGAGGTCCTCCCCGACGTGCTCCACTCCAGCTGATCACTACTCTGCACTGCAACTAATGAAACCCCCCATGAACGTCTCCTTGCCTTCCCCAGGAAGCCTACCTCCGGGGTTTCGCTCCCAACGTGGCTGGCAGCTCCTGGACCCGTCCTCCTCCGCAAGCAGGTGCGGATCCAGAAGGCAGACCCGTTTGTCGAAAGGGTACAACAGCTGCACGCGAACCCGCATTACCCCGACGGGCGCCAGGGCACAGTCTCCCTCCGGGACCTGGCACCAGCTGGGTCCCCACCCAGGGCCCACCACCCGACACCCCCCCCCCCTCCGATTGCCCCGGCGCCACTTCCCCCTCCCCCCAGCGAACCTCACTACAACCCCGCCCCAGGACGATCCGTCCTCCCACTGGTTCCACCCATGGATGAAGACGAGGACAACACGCTCCCGGAGTCGCAGGCGACCAAGTCGGCACCCGCATCACCACCGGGACCGAGGCGATCACAGCGGAGGATCAAGGCACCCGACCGGCTGAACTTGTAAATGTCGCCTGAACTGTAAATTTTTCAACCAAACTGTAAATTTTTCCACCACCCCCGCTGGACTCCTTTATAACAGGTGAATGTGGTAGTCACCACTGTTGTATAGTAATTGTAATGATGATTATTAGAGGTCATACGGTAAGGCTCCTGTACTATAGGTACGGGGGTAAATCCTGCCTGCTGGCTCCGCCCAGTAGGCGGAGTATAAATGTGTGTGCACACCCGAGCTGCTTCCATTCTGGTAGCAGCTGCAGGAGGCCACACATCTCTGCTTAATAAAGACTTGATTATTCTCTACTCTCGTCTCGTAGTAATTGATAGTGCATCACTTGCTATGGTAGTAAAGGAGGAGTCCGGAGAGGAGAGTCAAAAAGGATTCATTTCAAACCCTTGATTTAGGAGAGGTATCTATGAGCAACAGTCCAAGTCCCAGCCAGGACTATTCTGGAACAGTCCTACCTGGGCCGAGTCTTCCTCTGTGGAATTAACGAGCCCTCAGCTGGGGAGCTCATACTCCATGAGGCACACGAGAGAATAATTGGGTCGTTCCCTTGGTCTGCAATAATAATACTCTTTATTGTCATAATTAGGCTTACATTAACACTGCAATTAAGTTACTGTGAAAACCCCTAGTCGCCACATTCCGGCGCCTGTTCGGGTATGCAGTGGGAGAATTCAGAATGTCCAATTCACCTAGCAGCACGTCTTTCGGGACTTGTGGGAGGAAACCAACGCAGACACGGGGAGAACGTGCAGACTCCGCACAGACAGTGACCCAAGCCGGGAATCGAACCTGGGACCCTGGGGCTGTGAAGCAACGGTGCTAGCCACTTACCGTGCTGCCCATCATGGTGTCGTGAGGGTTATAACATCCCTCCCCCCACAAAGTCTGTAAGTTCCTCTGAAGTAGGGAGTGCAGGCGGTCGTCTGCTCCTCTACGCCCGTGGTTGCACGTCCTCTGGTGGCAGGGCTGGGCTGGGGGGTTGCTGTAGCATGTTGGTGAACGGCATTTCCATGACGACCATCTGGGGGTTACCGCTGGTGACTGATCTCCGAAATGGTTGCTGTCAGACACCTCGGATACCTGGCTCTCCATCTCGGAATCCAAGTCCACCACCTCTTGCATCTCGAGGTCAGGGCCCCCCGGGGCCCCACGTGCCAGACTGATGTGACTGGAAGACAGTTCCTCTGGTGGGGCGCGTCCTACCACTGGCTCCCTGTTCCTGAGGGGAGCAAGGTGCTTCCGCACTGTCTGTTCGCGAGTCTTTACTTGGTATGAGATGGGTCCGGTCTGTTGTACCACATTCCCTGGAATCCAATTGCTCCATTCCCAAAGTTCCGGACGTACACTGCACCCCCTCCAGTCGGAAACCCCTGGTCGGTGTCCGCCTGCCTCCACCTTGTCTCTGCCGGTCCTGACTGTGCACTCTCCCGCCCAAATCGGGGAGCACGAAGCTGAACCGGCTCAGAGTGTCCGCATTTGTGATCTGTGCATGACCGATGCTCGAAGACGTATTCCTCCGCCGCTAGCAACTGGGGTACCCGGGCAGGCGCTGTCGGCGGTTTCGCCTGGTCCTCGTTATAAAGCCCTAGCAATGGCTTGTGGTCCGTCACAATGGCTGTGTGGTGGGTGAATGTGGGAGTTGTGGGCAGTGAGAACAGTGAAGCAGGCTGGCACTGACCGCTGCTGCCACCCAAACGGGATTGTTGGCCTTCATTGCTGGCCTTCGCCCAGAGCGGGAGGTAGAAGGCATCGCAGTGGGCCTCCACCGTCTCTCGGAGGCGCTTGAGGGAGGCGTTAATAAATCTGGAGGCAGCATGATTCCCAGCTTTGGCAGCCCTCAGTTCCCAGCAGCTTCCTATCTCTTGGAGAGGGTTAACCCAGTGGAGGAGCAGCCTTTAAGGGCAGCACGGTAGCACAGTGGTTAGGACAGTTGCTTCACAGCTCCAGGGTCCCAGGTTTGATTCGCCGCTGGGTCACTGTCTGTGCGGAGTCGGCACGTTCTCCCCGTGTCTGCGTGGGTTTCCCCCGGGTGCTCCGGTTTCCTCACACAGTCCGAAGATGCGCAGGTTAGGTGGATTGGCTGTTCTAAATTGCCCTTAGTGTCCAAAAAGGTTAGGTTGGGTTACGGGGATAAAAAGGGAATGGGGCGGAGGCGTGGGGCTTAGGTAGGGGGATCTTTCCAAGGGCTGGTGCAGACTCGATGGGCTGAATGGCCTCCTTCTGCACTGTAAATTCTATGATTTATATACATCCCCCGGATTACTGCAGATCTGCGAGGCCCGGAAAATCAGAGTGTGGTAGTCACTCTGTATATATATACTGTATATATATATATGGGTTTTACGGTAAGGCCCCTGTACTACAGGTACCGGGGTAGATCCCTGCCTGCTGGCTCCGCCTAGTAGGCGGAGTATAAATGTGTGTGCTCTCCGAGCTGCAGCCATTTCGTCAGCTGCTGTAGGAGGCTACACATCTCTGTGTAATAAAGCCTCGATTGCATTCTACTCTCGTCTTGTCGTAATTGATAGTGCATCACCTGCCAATAGTCCAACTCAAAACGCATGCCTCTGATTTTTCTTACCAATATTCCACATGATATGGGGTAAAATTCCGTTATTGCTGTCAACGGTCGAAAACAGATTTCCCCGCCTGCCATCAGACTTTGTCAATTTCAGGGAAAATTCCGCCCTCTATCTTGCCCCGCTGCCTTGTACAATAGAAAGCCTGGCTTAAACTGGTTCTGTTACACATCAGGCTCCAATGCAGCCATGAAATGCGGCGCCCCCGGAACACTTACGCATGGTAATTAATTCCTAGCTGATTAGTTCCTAGCTGTTTCGAGATATTTCTAGATAATCGAACAGCACAAAGCAGCCGAGGCAGAGACCGCACCGCCACCTGGAACGTCGGGGGCTGATCCCGGCCTCCAAAAACTCTGGAAAACCACCAGCAGATTTTACAGTCATCGGCAATTCATTGCCCGCAGTCATGGATGCCACCCCCATGAGTTGACGGTGCTACGTCACTGCAAGCTGTCGCTGTTTAGTCCAGCTAGGGGGAATAAGGAAGCGGAGAGGGGAGGGAGAAGCAGAAAAAGAAACAAGAGTGAAAAGGAAGGATAAACCAAAGGTGCATCCCGAGGTGTGGCCCTTTAAAGGAGTTCTATTGCTTCTCTTAAAGCAGACCATAATAATCAGTCAGACGGACAATGTCACAAACTGCATGGGAAATTGCCTCCATTACCAGCATATCAGCTGTCATGTGACACTGAGCTCAGGGTGTAATGGGCTGAAACACTTGGGCCATTATTTTCATTAAAACTCACCTGCCTTCTCCATTTTAGTGGCATCTCCCAACCCTTCAGAGCACGTTCAGCAAACACATCCGTCGGATCGCACAATGTGATAACCGTTTGATGGCCACCCTCACTATTTTTGTAACAAGGTTTCTCTCTCTCTCATTCTCTTTCTCTCTCTCCTTGACCTCTGTTACAGTGCGCGTTCCTTGGATTCAACCACCATTCAATCCCCTCCAACTCATGCACCTACTTCAAAGAGGCCATTTTTCATGTGCCAGGGGTCGGTAGATCGGGTTAACTCGCACCCACGCCCATGGTGGAAGCAGGTTTAATGGTGACGTTCAGCAGGGAGTTGGATGGACAGTTTTAATCAGATACAGCACAGAAGGCGGTCATTCTGCACATTGCTCCCGAGCCGGCTCTTATGTCTAGTCCCACACCCCTGATCTTTTGCCCATAACCTGAAAAATTCCCTGTCATAATATGCACTCATGCACATAATGAGGTAAAGACAGGCAGTGACAGACACTCAGTACAGCCAATCAACACACAGGACAGAACACAACCAATCACCAGACAGAACACTAGAGGGGGGTTTCCTACTATAAAACACGCGAGGCATCAGCACTCTGCCTCTTTCCACTGGTGACAACTGTAGTGACAGTCAGGGTGAATATATCAGTTAGCATCTTCTACACGTGGCTCAGAGCTAGTCTGGTCTAGTTAGTTATAGTTAGCATACTTAGAGTAGTAGAGTGTCAACCTACAGCAAGCTGTGTGCACTGTTACAGAAGTTCAATAAATCGCATTGAACCAACGTCTAAGTTTGGTGTCTGCTTTCCAGTATAACTGCATCCAGTTGCAGTCCGTGTTACCCCAGGGTGAATAACATGACATTCCCTATCATCAAATACCTGAGCAACTCCCAGCTGCAGTTTCTGTTACCATGGTAACAGCTTCGACCTACCTGAGCCCCTGCACCGTTCCTGAAACTTTAATTTCTGCCGCTCAAGCACACATAGCAAATCCATTTTAGAAGCAGCAGAAAAATTCTATCGACTGAAGCTTAATTATTTTTTTAGTTGTAAAATTATGATTTAAAAACTGAAACCACCTTGCTTAATATGGCACCTTGAACCCAGTAAAACATCCCGATGCTTCACAGGGATATTCAAACAGAGTGTGGGTGGAGCTGGGCCTTCTGTCAGCTTTTTACTTTTGTTTTAGGCTGTTTGCTGCAGGGTGTGTTTTAGTTTCGTTTTCAGAGCTGGATAGCTGCAGTCACAGCCAGACGGGGTATGAGTCTCTCTCTCTGTAATCTAAAGAATGAAAATCGATCCTTTGGTGATTTAAAACTAATAACTGCTCTCAGTAGTGACTTTAGCCTGATGTGCTTATGTTTAAAGGTTTTTTTCAATCTTATGGAAAGACAAACTTTGGCATGGCGCCGTCAGGTGTTATTAGGACAGGTGGTCAAAATCTGGGTCAAAGAGGCAGGTTGTAAGGAATGTCTCACAAGAGGGAAAACAAGACAGAGAGGCGAAGAGGCGTGGGGAGAAATCTCCAGAACTTACGGCCTAGGAAACTGAAGTCACGGCTGCCAATGGTGGGGCAATGAAGAGGCCAGATTTGAAGGGAGTGCAGGGATTCCCGAGGGTTGGAGGGTTGGAGGAGGTGACAGGGTTTCATAGATCGATGCGGGCAAGGACTTGAAAACAAGGATCTGGATTGTAAATCTGAGAGAATACCGGATCAGGAGACAAGGTCAGCGAGCAGGGTGATGATAGATGTACGGGACTTGGTGCGAGACGTTTTTATTCTAAATATCACAGTTCCCTCCTGAGAAATGACCAGCCCCCCCCCCCCCCCCCCCCCCCCCCCCCCGCCCCCAATGCTGGACCTCCTCAAATGTCCTCAGAAAATCCCTCGGGAGATAGCGACCAGAACCAATCCACATCGCCGAACAACAACACATAAAACATAAAATAGGGGCTGCACAGTAGCACAGTGGTTAGCACCGTTGCTTTACAGCGCCAGGGTCCCAGGTTCGATTCCCGGCTTGGGTCACTGTCTGTGCGGAGTCTGCACGTTCTCCCCGTGTCTGCGTGGGTTTCCTCCGGGTGCTCCGGTTTCCTCCCACAAGTCCCGAAAGACGGGCTGTTAGGAAATTTTGGACATTCTGAATTCTTCCTCTGTGTCCCTGAACAGGCGCCGGAATGTGGCGACTAGGGGCTTCTCACAGTAACTTCCCAGCAGTGTTAATGGAAGCCTACTTGTGACAATAATAAAGATTGTTATTATTAGAAGGTCATGTGGCCATTATCACACTGCTGTCTGTGGAAGCTTGCCGCCTGCAAACGGGCTGCCACATTTTTCTACCTTACAACAGTAATTACGCTTTTGAAATACTCCAGTGGCTGTGAGGAGCTTTTGGACGCCCTCCAGTCACTGAAGGCGTTAAATAAATACAAGTTAACGAGTGGGGAAACTGGTGGGACATAAAACTTCCCGAAAATCCTGGTAGCTGCCACACTGAATAAACATGTTACCGGACGTCCGATGAAGCAGTGATTGGCATTCAGACATGCGTGGGGTGATATGTTTGAGCACATGCGTGGTTGCCTCGAAGAAGCAAACTTCACCGGAGTACCTGAACCGAGAGACTACGGCTATTGGGCAAGACTGGGGGGCACAGCAGCATAGTGGTACTGTCACTAGACTAGAAATCAGGCCTGAACTAATTCTCCCGGGGGGCATCTGTTCAAATTCCACCATGGCAAGTGCAGGAATTGAAATTCAATGAATTAATAAATCTGGAATATAAAGCTCGTCTCATTGATGACAATACTGAAACCGTAAGGTTATTGTAAAAACCCATCTCCCTCAGCAATGCCCTTTAGGAATGGAAGCCTGTAATTGTGTCATGTGAGAGTACCTTTAAGAAATGGGTGTTTAAGAAATGTACCTTTAAGAAATGGATGTTTATCAGTGATGTCAGAGTGTGGGTGGAGCTGGGCTGTCTGCCAGCTTTTTACTTCGTTTTAGGCTGTTTGCTGCAGGGTGTGTTTTAGTTTAGTTTTCAGAGCTGGATAGCTGCAGTCACAGCCAGAAGGAGTAAGAGTTTCTCTCTGTAATCTAAAGAATGTAAATCGATCCTTTGGTGATTTAAAACTAATAACTGCTCTCGGTAGTGACTTTAACCTGATGTGCTTCTGTTTAAAGGTTTTTTCAATCTTATGGATGTTAAAACAACAGCTTAACGATTATTTAGTGTTTTATTCTTTGGGGGTTGTATTTGAATTGATGGTTGCTAAAATGTTCACTGTATGTTTTAAAAAGATTAACTGGAGTTCCTAGAATAAACATTGTTTTGCTTTAAAAAATACTTTTCCATTTCTGCTGTACCACACCTGTAGAGTGGGCCGTGTGCTCCCCATACCACAATCTATTAAAAGTTGTGGGTCAGGTGAACTCCATGATACAATTTGGGGTTCTCTGAACCCTGGCCCACAACAAATGTTACCGGGTGAGGGTGAGTGATTCTAGGCCCACAACGAAGCCATCGACTCTCCAGCCAGTCACCAAGCATACCACCCAGTCATACAGGAACCGCTCTCACCCCCTCTCGAGGGCAAATAGGGGGATGGCCAACAAGGTCTGGCCCTGCCAGCGACGCTCACATCCCAAGAACTACTTTTGTTATCCCGAGAGAGACGGTGGCTGAGGGGCGACCTGATAGAAGTTTATAAAATTATGAAGTGTATAGATAGGGTGAACAGTTGGAGGCTTTTTCCCAGGGCGGAAATGGCATTTACAAGGGGGCACAGGTTCAAAGTCAGGGCGGAAAGGTTCAGTGGAGATGTGCGGGGTGAGTTTTTACACAGTGGTCGTAGCCTGGAATGCACTGCCAAGTGAGGTGGTTGAGGCAGATATGTTAGCGACCTGTAAGACTTCTCTGGGTAGACACATGAACAGACGGGATATAGAAGGATACAGGTGTCGAGATAGGACACGTGATCGGCGCAGGCTTGGAGGGCCGAAGGGCCTATTCCTGTATTATATTGTTCTTTGTTCTTATTCTCAGTAATGGTGATCATGAAGCTATCATTGATTTGTCACGAAGCACTTTGATGTTATCCACAAGGGTATCCCAACTTAGAACATAAGTACGTGGGGGTGTACAGTTTTATTTTGTTTTGGTGTGAGGAGACTATTGAAAGCCCAGTAAGAATAAACAGCCCAGTCATCGTGTAACAATTAGTAAAGACCATTTATTAAAGTAAAGAAAACTCTCAAGCAATTAAGATGTATGAATTACTAAACACCCACATCTTTCTATAGAACATACCTCTTGTTACACAATGTGGAAGGGAAATTAATGAGTTGCCCACTTAAAAGCATGCTGGGAATGCTTGACTATATTTTAACACCGCTTTTGAACAAAAATAAGTAGCTCAGGTAACGTAAACAAAATACTGCTTAGTATTTTGGACTCGGCCTTATGATGATAACAAGTTGTTCTTCCGAAGGACAACAAAATGGGTACTCAAATTGTTTTTAACCAAAGGCAAGAACATACGTACTACGTATTTCATCTTACGTACTTTCCAAGGTTTATTTAATATAAACGTGGCTGTTTACATCTAGGGCTGTTATATCAAACTATAAAGATATGCTTTCTTCAGTCTAATCTCAGACTACTGTGGAATGGCTATGTAGCCAGGCCACGGCCCTCTCCGCAAATATTTGTGCCAAATAAATTTCCTTATCGAAGCTCAAAGAATTTGTCTTTATTATAATTTCCACGACGCACAAAATATCTATGATACCTGAACTCTGTAAGACTTCCCCTGTGTCCCCAAATCAGCCAAATTGAATAATGTTACCACACAATACAAGAATGAGAATTAAATATGGGAACTGCCTTGTCCGTGATCCAGCGAAGATATTTTACAGCCGCTGTAACAAAGGTTTTCTGTACTGCCTTGGCTCTCTAAGACTTAGAATCTTCTCTGTTATAAACCTGGCTTTCAGTCTTGGTGGCTGGAATCTGGCCTGCCACCTTTTGAAACTGCGAGACGGTAACTACCTCCCTTCTTTCTCGGGGATTGGTCTATTATACCTTTGTTATTCTTTGGTTATGCTTTCTGTGCATTTGACTGCCTGTCCCCATCAACCTTCTTGATTATAAGTTAACAAATGTAGATCTCAGGGATATTCCTAATCATCTATAATCTGTTTCTCCACCATAAGATATTCATACTTGATTATTATCTGAACTGCATTCTAAACTTGTTACCGGGAGAGTCACTTTCCAATTGACACCCTTTGAATACTGTCCCGGCAGATTCATGGCAGATTGCTGTAAAAACCCATCTGGTTCACTAATGTTCTTTAGGGGATGAATTCCGCTGTCCTCACCTTGTCTGGCCTACATGTGACTCCAGACTCACAGCAATGTGGTTGACTCTTAAATGCCCTTTGAAATGGCCTAGCAAGCCACTCAGTTGAAGGGCAATTAGGGATGGGTAATAAATGCTGGCCCAACCAGCAACGGCCACATCCCATGAACGAATGAAAAAAAAACCTCTTGGAGGAATCTCCTGATTGAAGGGACGCAATTCTTCAAGGACACCCGTAGGCAAGAGGAGGCTGAGAGAAGGAGCTTGAGAAAGGAATGTCAGTGAACTGGAGCCCAAGGTCCGGTCCCACCTCCCAGAAACACCTACCAAGTGTGCGGTGGCTCTAGGATCGGGCTCACCGGCCATGCAAGACTCCACAGAACCCATGACCAGAGTTTCTTCGGTGGACAATCATACCCGTTAGCGAGTGATTGCCTAAGGAGAAGAAGAATGAGGGGTGGGCAACAAATCCAGGCCCAGCCAGCGACACCCACACCCCATCAAGGTGTTTGTCGTATGAGGAAAGATTGAACAGTTTAGGCCTGTACTCCCTAGAGTTTAGAAGAATGAGGGGAGATCTAATTGAGTTATACAAAATGTTAAAAGGTCTGGATAAAGTAGACGTGGAGCTGATGCTTCCTCTTGTGGGGAATTCTAAAACGAGAGGTCATAATCTTAGAATAAGAGGCAGCAAATTTAAAATAGGTTTGAGAAAAGACCCAAACAACATAAGAACATTAGAACTAGGAGCAGGAGTAGGCCATCTGGCCCCTCGAGCCTGCTCCGCCATTCAATGAGATCATGGCTGATCTTTTGTGGACTCAGCTCCACTTTCCGGCCTGAACACCATAACCCTTAGTCCCTTTATTCTTCAAAAAACTGTCTATCTTTATCTTAAAAACATTGAATGAAGGAGCCTCTACTGCTTTACTGGGCAAGTAATTCCATAGATTCACAACCCTTTGGGTGAAGAGGTTCCTCCTAAACTCAGTCCTCAATCTACTTCCTCTTATTTTGAGGCTATGCCCCCTAGTTCTGCTTTCACCCGCCAGTGGAAACAACCTGCCCGCATCTATCCTATCTATTCCCTTCATAATTTTATATGTTTCTATAAGATCCCCCCTCATCCTTCTAAATTCCAACGAGTACAGTCCCAGTCTCCTCAAACTCTCCTCGTAATCCAACCCCTTCAGCTCTGGGATTAACCTAGTGAATCTCCTCTGCACACCCTCCAGTGCCCAAAGGGTTGTGAATCTGTGGAATTTGCTACCCCCGAGTGCGGTGGATGCTGGGACAGTGAGTAAATTTAAGGAGGGGTTAGACAGTTTTTTAATTGGTCATGGGTTGAAGGGTTATGGAGAACGGGCAGGACGGTGGAGTTGAGGCCAGGATGGGATCAGCCACGATCACATTGAGGGTGTTAGGCTCGGGAGGCTAAATTGCCGACTCCCGCTCCGAGGTCATGTGTTCTAGTGGGGAGATGCTCTGGCTGATTTCGCAATCCAGCTCTTGGTCTGTAACATTGTAGGTAGCAGATGAGGAACATATCAGCCATGATAGAATGGCGGAGCAGGCCTGTGGGCCGAATGGCCTAATTCTGCTCCTGTATCTTATGAACCAATGAAAGGAAAAAAAGATGCAGGCAGCAAAGTTTAAAACTAGTTGAAGAGATTCATCAACCCATGAAGCACGGAAGGGAAATCAGAACATTCTCTTGTAAAGCTTTTACTATTTTGGACATGTTTCTGCTGTTTACACATCAGCCATCCTTCTAGTCGAGGATGTAATGCTGCCTGGCAGAGCTGAAATCAATCGAGTAAGACATATTGATCAAGCCATTGGGCTTCTACTCTTAAACCACTTATCTACAGTACACAGGAACAGTCAGGAGATAAAGTGTCCATCAAACACGCTCCTGTCTCTGCGGCAATGTTTGGGTTTCTGCTGCCGTTTCTCACTGGGTGACCTGGCGTCCCACCGAGATAAATTGTCCACCTCAACTTTCAGCCCAGAGAGCGGGAAGAATAAATCCCTGATTCCAGCCCCAAGGTGACGATAATGGGGAGGGTGTGGGCCGCAGCGAAAGCGGTCACAGCTCGGGGAAATAAAACAGGAGGGATTGCGTGGTCTAGGTCATGTCCAATGTTCTGTTGAAGGCAACAGAGCCGGCTACCAGAAAGAGTGCAAAACTGGCCTATCGGGCTATAGGTGCCTGGCCGCACCACCGCGCCCGTCCACACACCTTGTGGACAAAGAGTCACCCAGACCCGAAACATCGGCTCCCTT
Source organism: Scyliorhinus torazame (assembly GCF_047496885.1). NCBI lineage: Eukaryota > Metazoa > Chordata > Chondrichthyes > Carcharhiniformes > Scyliorhinidae > Scyliorhinus > Scyliorhinus torazame. The sequence continues at coordinate 385,170,797 of NC_092708.1, forward strand.
CTCTCCCCGCAGATGCTGTCGGACCTGCTGAGATTGTCCAGCATTTTCTGTTTTTGCACCATGAGGTTTGATTTTTGTCCTTGGGCGTGACCCGACCTCCCAGAAGCATCTCGGGCTGAGGTGGAAATCGTTCTCCGCTGGGATTCTCAAATGGGGACAGAGAAAGTGAGCTGGAAAACAAGGGGCCTTTTTGAGTCGGTGAAGGTTGCGTAGTTCAATCAATGAAACACAACACATTCAAAAATGTCAACGTTTGCAGTTTGGTGAACAAAAATATTCTTGAGGGACTCCTAGAACTGCGAAATCAGCAAATATCTTGCCACATCTGTAGTTCAGATGGAGGCCCAAGAAGTCCCCCAGGCCGATTTACTTTTTCCGAAGCAGGTGAGGGAGTTTCCCCTGGTCCTGGCCAATATTTATTCAGAAACCAACATCTCACCATCATTTGCCCCGATTAAGTACCATGGACAGTCTCCCACTCTGCCACAAATTGAGGCCCTTAACTGTGCACCTAATTCCACCTCACCACCACCGGACTTAACCCAGTGGTGGGCAAGGGTTTCACTATCCAGGGAACACGACAAGGAAACCTTGTTGTGTTTGCTTACGGGCTCACGGGAGGAGGGGGTGGGTCCCACATTCAAAGACACTCAGAGCCTGATCGAGATACCCAGCACAGGAAGGGAGGAGGCCTGCGGAGAGCCACCGACCCAGCCCTTGTCGGCTCCCCCGCAACGTCGAACCCTTCCTGCCGTCGCTCACCTCTGCCTGGGTCCCTCCCTCGATCCGTAGCCTTAAGTGGTATCACACCGGCAGCAGCCACCGTCCTCCCAGTGGCGCTGCGGAGCACAGAAGAGCTCATGGCCTCTGGCTGGCTGGCATCTCCCGGTGGGTGGGGCTTCTGTCCCAAGGTCCTCGATCTTGTGGGAAGGCCGCAGCTGGTCTGAGTAGCACAAGAGGAAAAGAGAGAATGTGGGGATCTCACCAGATCTCCAGCCGGTAGCCAAGTCCATCATTGCTTCCACAAGCTTTCACCATGGAGTCTAAAACAGAGGAATAGGAGGGGCCACTCAGCCCCTCGAGCCTGCTCTATCAATCAGTCAGATTTGGCAGTACCTCAATTCCTCAATTCCATTTAGCTGCCTTTGTTCATAGCACCTTACCCAACATAATCACCCTTTTGACGAAGAGGATTCCAGATCTCTGGTACCCTCCCTGGAAATATGCCCCCTCAGTCCGTTTACAGCTGGCAAATTTCTGATGTTAACTGGAAAGGAAATGAACCCCTGTCCCCAGGTGAGAAGTGCAAGAATGTTGCAGAGCCATCATGCGGCATTCCCGCATTCACTTCACCCGGCCACCAGGTGGTGCTGCTCAGAAACCATTCACTTAAAATAAATATATATTCGCCATTAACATAAGAAATAGGACGTGGAGTAGGGAATTCAGCCCATTGAGCCTGCTACGACACACATAGTAAGATCACAGCTGACCTTCGACCTATCCCCACATCTCTTCACCATCCAAAAGTCAACTTGTTTTGAAAATACTCAACAACTGAAGACCCACAAACCTCTGGGGCAGAGAATTCCAAAGATTCACCCCCATCTCGTTCGTAAATGGCCAACTCCTTATTGTGAGACTGTGCCCCACACCTCCTCTATTCCCGTTTTTTAGTTTCCCCAACCAGTGGAAACATCTCCCCAGCATCTACCCGCTCATGCCACCTTAAGAATATTCATTGTTTCAGTGAGGCCATTCTCTAAACCTCAGGGAATGTAGGTGTAGACTATTCAGTCACTCCCCGAAGGACAATCCCGGAATCAGCCTTGTGAGCCCCTCTTTGCCCCTCAAAGATAAAGAGACCAAAACTCCACATGACCCTCCGATGTGGCCTTCATCAAATTGTATTCCACCTGCCACATTCCTGCCCATTCACTCAACCCATCTGTATCCCAGTGCGGCCTCTTGGCGGCCTCCTCACAGCTTACTCTCCCAGCAAGCTTTGCATCATCAGAAAACTTTTGGACGCATGGGGCTGGATTCTCTGCCCCCTGACGGCGAAATCCGCTCGGCGACGGGTCGGAGAATCTGTTTTGCCGCCAAAATCAGAAGCGCCGCCGGTTTTCAAATTCTCCACCCCCCCCCCCGAAAATTCGGTCGGGACTGGGGGCAATGTGTGTCGGCAGTCCAGGGCGCCCGAGCGGCTGATACGGGGCACTATTTTGGTGGTCCAGGTCCGTGGGCTGAGTCCGCCATGGAGCACGGCGCAGCTACCGGAGGCCGCCGCACTACGCATGCGCGGCTTCTGTCCCGGAGGTGCGGGGGGGGGGGCCATATCAGCAGCTGGAGCTGTGAGTTCTGTGACGGCTGCCTGCTAGCCCCCAGCTAAAACGATGAATCTGTGGCCTTTGGACGCCAGTTTTCCTGGCCTAAAAGACCACAGTTTTCCCGATGGCGTGGGGCCTTAGCCCCCAAAATGGGGAATCCAGCCCATGATGTTCAGTTCCCTCGTCTTAGTCATTGATATAGATTGCAAACATCGGTGATCCTGTTGCTCTTCACTAATGACACCCCACCATCCTGAAAATAACCCATTTATTCCTACTCTCTGATTCCTGCCCACCAACCAATCCTTAATCCATGCTGATATTTTACCTCCAATTCCACAAGTCCTCATTTTGTACAACAAACCTTTCATGTGGCACCTTATCGAATGCTTTTCTTTAAAAAATATATTTATTTATAAATTTAGAGTACCCAATTATATTTTCCAATTAAGGGGCAATTCAGCGCGGCCAATCCACCTACGCAGTGCATTTTTTGTGTTGCGGGGGTGAGACCCACGCAGACAGGGGGAGAATATGTAAGCTCCACACGGACAGTGACCCGGGGCCAGGATTAAACCCAGGTCCTCGGCACCATGAGGCAGCTGTGCTAACACTGCACCACCATGCTGCCCTTCGAATGCATTTCAAATATATTTCATTTACTTGTTCCCCTTTATCTACCCTGCAAGTGAAACCCCCCAAAAAATTCTTAATCCATTTGTCAAACACAATTTCCTGTTTACAAACCCATGTTTACTCTGGCCTTGGAGGGCATGATTTAACACCCAAGGACCAGAGAACCGGTTCTAAGTGGTGAAATCCCAATGTTTGCAAACATTGACCACATCAAAGAGAGGTAAGTGCCTTCCAAACACTCAGTGCATTCCAATCACTCAAGCGTGTGGTGTAGGTGTTGACATGATGGTAGATTGTATGAGAGGGAGTTACTGCTTTCAACACCTTACCAGCTCCCCAAGGTCCCCACATTCTAACAGAAAGAGGCATTGGCACCATCAAAACCCTTTTGAGAAAAGACAAAGACTTGCCGGTGGCACTTTTAACACGTAAATCCACCCTGCTGCATTGTGGATTGGCCCAATCAGAGCGCCAGATGGGTAGAACATTTTGCACTCAATGCCCAATGCTGCCAAAGAAATTAATCCCAGAGTTGGCAGCCAACGATCAGCAGAGGATTCAGGACCAAGAACAGCCCTACAGACAGAGACAGACTTCTGCTTGCAATACGTGTTATCTCACTAGAAACCTGCCACAGTTACACAAAGGTGACAAGGTACAGATCAGGGTCCTTGAAAAAGAGGTTATCATTGTCTGGAGAGATGATCCGTCACCCTGATACATATCCCAGAATTCACAATCAGGTGGAACAGGAGGAGGTCTCCCCCTTACCCCTTGATGGAAACTTCCTGTTATATACTTAAATGAATCTGATGGAGGTAATCAAGTGTCATGAACACAGAACACCATGATTTCAATTCTGAACCAACAAGCTCTGCCCCATTGCAACCGTGCCCCGAAATGCTCCAAACATGGCAAAAGCGGGATCTGGGGCGGGATTCTCCGGTCTCCGACGACCGAAATCGCGTTCAACCATCGGCCAGAGAATCCACGTTGGCGCCCAAATCCGGGACGGTACCAATTTTCATAGATTCATAGAATTTACAGTGCAGAAGGAGGCCATTCGACCCATCGAGTCTGCACCGACCCTACCCAAGGTCAACACCTCCACCCTATCCCCATAACCCAGTAACCCCACCCAACACTAAGGGCAATTTTGGACACTAAGGGCAATTTATCATGGCCAATCCACCTAACTTGCACATCTTTGGACTGTGGGAGGAAACCGGAGCACCCGGAGGAAACCCACGCACACACGGGGAGGATGTGCAGACTCCGCACAGACAGTGACCCAAGCCGGAATCGAACCTGGGACCCTGGAGCTGTGAAGCAATTGTGCTATCCACAAGGCTACCGTGCTGCCTTAGTGATGCTCCGCCCCCTCCAAAACGGCTTACTCTAGGAGTACGCCTCAGGCCGCATGGACGGCCTCAGGACGTTACCCGAGGCCCTTCCCCCTACGCTCCACCCCCGACCGGCCGTGTTCCCGACAACGTGGGTCTCTCACGCTATTTTTTGTCGGGAAATCGGCGTGGCGGCTGCGGACTCGGTCCAACGCCGCCATAGCCGGGAGGAGGAGCCGATCCGCGGGCAGGGGGGCTTTGGCAGGGGCTGGGGGCACTGGTGGGGGGTGGTCCGGGGGTGATGAGCCTGGTCAAAGGGGGTACTATTTGGCAGGCCGGACCCGTGCGCGGTCGGCGCCATGTTGCACGCCGTGCGCATGCGTGGCCACGGAGCCGGCAATTCTCCGGCCGTATCAGCAGTTAGAGACAGGTGCTCTACGTTGCGTGCATGCTAGCCCCCCAGAGAATCCTGCCCATGGAAGAAAATTCAGGGCATCTGTATTTCTAAAGTCAGTGACTTAAGATGGAGTTGGGTGTGGAGAAGAGGCAGCGTGTATCAATTCATTGTAAATGTGTTGGATAAAGACTTGGGGGAGGTGTAGTATAAGGGTTAATGTGGAACAAGAATCATAGAATCCGTACAGTGCAGAAGGAGGCTATTTGGCCCATCAAGTGTGCACCGACCCTCCGAATAAGCACTCCACCCAGATCCACTCCTCCCTATCTCCGTAAGCCCATAACCTAACCTATACATCCCTGGACACTAAGGGGCAATTTATCTTGGCCAATCCACCTAACCCACACATTATTGGACTGTGGGAAGAAACCGGAGCACCTGGAGGAAACCCACACAGACATGCGAACGTGCTGACTCGTCACAGACAATCACCTAAGGCCGGGATTGATCCCAGGTCCTTGGCGCTGTGAGGCAGCAGTGCTAACCACTGTGTCACCCTGCTGGAGAGCTGTGCCACCCACATTTTTAAAAATTCATTTTTACGGGATGTGGGCTTCATTGGCTCGGCCAACGTTTATTGCCCATCCCGAATGGGCCCATAAGAAGCTGGTGGTGAGCTGCCTTCTTGAACCGCTGCAATCCATGTGGGGTAGGTACACCTACAGTGCTGTTAGGGAGGAGTTTCCAGGATTTTGACCCAGCCCCAGTGAAGAAACGGCGGCTTTTTCCAAGTCAGGGTGGTGAGTGGCTCGGAGGGGAACTTCCAGATGGTGGTGTCCCCATGTATCAGCTCCCATTGTCCTTCTAGATGGTAGTGATTTGGAAGGTGCTGCCGAAGGAGCCTTGGTGAGTTCCTACAGTGCATCTTATAGATGGTACACACGGCTGCTATTGTGCGTCGGTGATGGAGGGAGTGAATGTTTGTGGAAGAAGGAGCAATCAAGCGGACTGCCTTGCCCTGGGTGGTGTCAAGCTTCTTGAGCGTTATTGGAGCTGCACTCATCCAGGCAAGTGGAGAGTATTCCTTAACACTCCGTTGAAGGACTTCCGGGTGCGGCGATGACCAGCTAAGTCGCACGTTTCGGCAGCTCCCGGTGGAACGGACTTTTGGGCTCTTAATAAGAGCCCCAACGGCAATTTTAATGGCTAAAAGCACTGTGCGGTAAACCAGAAGGGAATCCCCCCTGGATACGGATGGAAAAAGGAGAGGAAAGTGGCCGGATTGCGGTGGATCCTTTAGAGCAGCGGCAAGGAAGGCAAGCAAAAACCAAGATGGCGTCGGAAGGTGGCAGTTTAATATGGGGCCCTGAACAACACGAGTTTTTGAAACGCTGCGTGGAAGAGCTTAAAAAGGAGATGAAGAAGGAGCTGTTGGCCCCGATATTACAGGCGATCGAAGGGCTAAAGGATGAGCAAAAGACCCAGGAGCGGGAGCTTCGGGTCGTGAAGGCAAAGGCTGCCGAGAACGAGGACGATATACAGGGCCTGGTGGTGAAGACGGAGATGCACGAGGCACACCATAAACGATGTGTGGAAAGATTGGAGGTGCTGGAAATAACGCGAGGAGGAATAATTTAAGGATTCTTGGTCTTCCTGAAGGTGTAGAAGGAGCAGACGTTGGGGCATATGTGAGCACGATGCTGCACTCGTTAATGGGAGCGGAGACCCCGGCGGGTCCGCTGGAGGTGGAGGGAGCATACCGAGTGATGGCGCGAGGACCGAGAGCAGGAGAAATACATAGAGCCATAGTGGTGAGATTCCTCCGTTTTAAGGACAAAGAGATGGTCCTTAGATGGGCAAAGAAAACTCGGAGCAGTAGGTGGGAGAACGCGGTGATCCGCGTATATCAAGACTGGAGTGCGGAGGTGGCGAGAAGGAGGGCGAGCTTTAATCGGGCCAAGGCGGTGCTTCACAAAAAGAAGATAAAATTTGGAATGCTACAACCGGCAAGACTGTGGGTCACATATCAAGGGAGGCACCACTACTTTGAGACGGCGGATGAGGCGTGGACTTTTATTGTGGAAGAAAAACTGGAATATGCGGGTTATTAAAAAAGAACGTTTGAAACAAGGTGGTGGGGCGAGTATGGGGGGCGAAGAGGGGGGAAAAAGGGGGGGAAAGATGAGTCTTATGTTATTAATCCTGCGATGTGGTAACTTTTCTCTCTTCCACAGGTGGTGGTGGAGGGAGGAAGGGAGGTGGAGGAGATGAGGCGTTGGCCATGGGGGGCGGGGCCAAAAGGGAAGCGCGTGCTTTGTTCCCGCGCTATGATAATCATGGCGGGAATAGGGAAGCAGGAAGGAGGGGGCGTCGCACGGTGCGAGCCGAGGTCACGGGGGGAAGCCGAAGTCGGCCAGAGTTTGCTGACTTCTGGGAGCAACATGGGGGGTGTAACTACGCTAGTGGGGCATCTAGCCGGGGGGGTGGGAGGGGGGAGTTACTGGGTTGCTGCTGCTGGGGAGAGGGGGGAGTCGGAATGGGGTGGGGTGGGCGGGGGGGCGCCGCCTGGGGGGGACATAGCTGCGTGGGAACCGGGTGAGGAGCTGGAAAAAGGGGATGGCTAATCGACAAGGGGGGGGGGTAAAAAGCCCCCCAACCCGGTTGATCACGTGGAATGTGAGAGGGCTGAACAGGCCGATAAAGAGGGCACGAGTACTCGCACACCTTAAGAAACTTAAGGCAGACGTGGTTATGTTACAAGAGACGCACTTGAAACTTATAGACCAGGTTAGACTACGCAAAGGATGGGTGGGGCAGGTGTTTCATTCAGGGCTAGATGCGAAAAACAGGGGGGTGGCGGATAGCGGGGGCAGATACGTGATGGTGAGTGGCAAATTACAGGGGGAGGCGGTGGTCTTGGTAAACGTATATGCCCCGAACTGGGATGATGCCAATTTTATGAGGCGCATGCTAGGACGCATCCCGGACCTAGAGGTGGGAAAGTTGGTAATGGGGGGAGATTTTAATACGGTGCTGGAGCCAGGGCTGGACAGGTTGAGATCCAGGACTGGAAGGAGGCCGGCTGTAGCCAAGGTGCTTAAAGATTTTATGGAGCAGATGGGAGGAGTAGACCCGTGGAGATTTAGCAGACCTCGGAGTAAGGAGTTTTCGTTTTTCTCCCATGTCCACAAAGTTTATTCGCGAATAGACTTTTTTGTCTTGGGAAGGGCGTTGATCCCGAAGGTGAGGGGGACGGAGTATACGGCTATAGCCATTTCGGATCATGCTCCACATTGGGTAGACTTGGAGATAGGGGAGGAAACAGAAGGGCGCCCACCCTGGAGAATGGACATGGGACTAATGGCAGATGAAGGGGTGTGTCTAAGGGTGAGGGGGTGCATTGAAAAATACTTGGAACTCAATGATAACGGGGAGGTCCAGGTGGGAGTGGTCTGGGAGGCGCTGAAGGCAGTGGTTAGAGGGGAGCTGATATCAATAAGGGCACATAAAGGAAAGCAGGAGAGTAGGGAACGGGAGCGGTTGCTGCAAGAACTTCTGAGGGTGGACAGGCAATATGCGGAGGCACCGGAGGAGGGACTGTACAGGGAAAGGCAAAGGTTACATGTAGAATTTGATTTGCTGACAACGGGTACTGCAGAAGCACAGTGGAGGAAGGCACAGGGTGTGCAGTATGAGTATGGGGAGAAGGCGAGCAGGTTGCTGGCCCATCAATTGAGGAAAAGGGGAGCAGCGAGGGAAATAGGGGGAGTGAGGGATGAGGAAGGAGAGATGGAGCGGGGAGCGGAGAGAGTGAATGGAGTGTTCAAGGCATTCTATAAAAGATTATACGAAGCTCGGCCCCCGGATGGGAAGGAGAGAATGATGTGCTTCCTGGACCGGCTGGAATTTCCTAAGGTGGAGGAGCAGGAGAGGGTGGGACTGGGAGCACAGATCGAGATAGAGGAAGTAGTGAAAGGAATTAGGAGTATGCAGGCGGGGAAGGCTCCGGGACCGGATGGATTTCCAGTCGAATTTTATAGGAAATATGTGGACTTGCTTGCCCCGATACTGATGAGAACCTTTAATGAGGCGAAGGAAAGGGGACAGCTGCCCCCGACTATGTCGGAGGCAACGATATCGCTTCTCCTAAAGAAGGAAAAAGACCCGCTGCAATGCGGGTCCTATAGACCTATTTCCCTCCTAAATGTAGACGCCAAGATTCTGGCCAAGGTAATGGCAATGAGGATAGAGGATTGTGTCCCGGGGGTAGTCCATAAGGACCAAACTGGGTTTGTGAAGGGGAGACAGCTGAATACGAATATACGGAGGCTGCTAGAGGTAATGATGATGCCCCCACCAGAGGGGGAAGCGGAGATAGTGGTGGCGATGGATGCCGAGAAAGCATTTGATAGAGTGGAGTGGGATTATTTGTGGGAGGTGTTGAGGAGATTTGGCTTTGGAGATGAGTATATTAGATGGGTACAGCTGCTGTATAGGGCCCCGATGGCGAGCGTGGTCACGAATGGACGGGGGTCTGCGTATTTTCGGCTCCATAGAGGGACGAGGCAGGGATGTCCTCTGTCCCCATTATTGTTTGCACTGGCGATTGAGCCCCTGGCAATAGCATTGAGGGGTTCCAGGAAGTGGAGGGGAGTACTCAGGGGAGGAGAGGAACACCGGGTATCTCTTTACGCGGACGATTTATTGGTGTATGTGGCGGACCCAGCGGAGGGGATGCCAGAGATAATGCGGATACTTGGGGAGTTTGGAGAATTTTCAGGATATCAGCTGAACATGGGGAAAAGTGAGCTGTTTGTGGTGCACCCAGGGGAGCAGAGCAGAGAAATAGAGGACTTACCGCTGAGGAAGGTAACAAGGGACTTTCGCTACTTGGGGATCCAGATAGCCAAGAATTGGGGTACATTGCATAGGTTAAACTTAACGCGGTTGGTGGAACAGATGGAGGAGGACTTCAAGAGATGGGACATGGTATCCCTGTCACTGGCAGGGAGGGTACAAGCGGTTAAAATGGTGGTCCTCCCGAGATTCCTCTTTGTGTTTCAGTGCCTCCCGGTGGTGATCACGAAGGCTTTTTTCAAAAGGATTGAGAAGAGTATCATGAGTTTTGTGTGGGCCGGGAAGACCCCGAGAGTGAGGAAGGGATTTTTGCAGCGTAGTAGGGCTAGGGGGGGGCTGGCGCTACCGAGCCTGAGTGATTACTACTGGGCCGCCAACATCTCAATGGTATGTAAGTGGATGGGAGAAGAGGAGGGAGCGGCGTGGAAGAGATTGGAGTAGGCGTCCTGTAGGGGGACTTGCCTACAAGCCATGGTGACGGCGCCGTTGCCGTTCTCACCGAAGAAATACGCCACAAGCCCGGTGGTGGTGGCTACTCTGAAAATTTGGGGGCAATGGAGACGGCATAGGGGAAAGACGGGAGCCTCGGTGCGGTCCCTGATAAGAAATAATCATAGGTTTGCTCCGGGGAGAATGGATGGGGGATTTGGAACATGGCAAAGGGCAGGAATAACACAATTGAGAGATCTGTTTGTAGATGGGACATTTGCAAGTCTGGGAGCGCTGGCCGAAAAATATGGGTTGCCCCAAGGGAATGCATTCCAGTATATGCAACTGAGGGCTTTTGCGAGGCAACAGGTGAGGGAATTCCCGCAGCTCCCGACGCAGGAGGTGCAGGACAGAGTGATCTCAAAGACATGGGTGGGGGACGGTAAGGTATCAGACATATATAGGGAAATGAGGGACGAGGGGGAGATTATGGTAGATGAGCTGAAAGGGAAATGGGAAGAAGAGCTGGGGGAGGAGATTGAGGAGGGGCTGTGGGCTGATGCCCTAAGTAGGGTAAACTCATCGTCCTCGTGTGCCAGGCTAAGCCTGATACAATTTAAGGTGTTACACAGGGTGCATATGACTGGAGCACGGCTCAGTAAATTTTTTGGAGTAGAGGATAGGTGTGCGAGATGCTCGAGAAGCCCAGCGAATCACACCCACATGTTCTGGTCATGTCCGGCACTACAGGGGTTTTGGGTGGGGGTGACAAAGGTGCTTTCGAAGGTGGTGGGGGTCCAGGTCGAGCCAAGCTGGGGGTTGGCTATATTCGGGGTTGCAGAAGAGCCGGGAGTGCAGGAGGCGAAAGAGGCTGATGTTTTGGCCTTTGCGTCCCTAGTAGCCCGGCGCAGGATACTGTTGATGTGGAAGGAAGCCAAGCCCCCGGGGTGGAGACCTGGATAAATGACATGGCAGGGTTTATAAAGCTGGAACGGATTAAGTTCGTCCTAAGGGGATCAGCTCAAGGGTTCACCAGGCGGTGGCAACCGTTCGTCGAATACCTCACAGAAAGCTAGAGGGAATGGAATAGAAGAAGACAGCAGCAGCAACCCGGGGGGGGGGGAGGAACCAGAGGGATTCTCAGGGATGTTAATATATAAGTATATAAGTATAATATGTATAGGTAGTTGTCATAGATAATTGTATATTGGACGGTTAAAACATATTTTTGGAGAATATTTATCTGGGACAAGGCAGTTGCCATTTAGTTTTGTTTTTGTTTTTGTTTATATATTATTTATTTCTTGTTTATAAAACTGGCCATTGTTATTTATATTGTGATATTACTGTGTAAAGGATACACAATGTACTGTGATGTGTACTGTGATGGTTGGCCAAAAATTTTCAATAAAATATTTTTTTTTAAAAACACTCCGTTGAAGTGAGGCTCCCATCAACCCTCTCAGGTGGATGGAAAAGATCACACCTCACCATTTCGAAGAACAGCATTGGGGGGGGGGGGGGGGGTCGCCCTGATATCCTGCCCACTATGTATCCCTCAGCTAGCTCAAAATCAGGATTTCCTTTCATGATCACAGTGCTGTTTGCTGTGCACGAATTGGCTGCCGTGGTTCCGACATGACAACAGCCCTTACACTTCAAAATGTGCTTCGTTGGCTGTAAAGCGCTTTGGGATTTCCTGGGCTATGATATAATTGCAAGTCTTTCGTCACAGCACGCTGGGGGAACTGAACTCTGTCCATCCTGACCAAAAACACTCACTAAACCTTTTCTTCCTTCAAGTCTTAGCAGCAGAGCTCAGGAACTGGGTGGCTCTGAAGGATAGACTCTCAAATTACTCTCAAAGGCTCAGACTTTAACCTGTGTGCTGCATTGTTTTGTTGTTGCTATTTACACAAAGCACTCCACGAACATTCGGCCCACACTGTCTGGGTCACATTCTCATGCAAACAGTCCCATGGCGTCACATGTAACATTGCAATGGAGACCTTCTTTCGCTCTGTAGTTTCTTATATATACTTCAATGCTTCTTATTTTAGGCGTTCTGTCTCCTGTCTAGCACACATCCACCATACTTTAGAGACCCCCACCCCCTTCACGCCTTGTTACAGTTGCAAAGGAACCTTGGGAAGAAAAAGAAAGCCAATTAATTTGTTCACGGGTCCTTCGCACTTGGAGCCTGAAACTTACTGTCAGGTACAATTACTGGATGTAGCTACTTAAACCAATTATCCGGCACTGGCACCTCAGCATGGATCTTAAAGGGAAAGGCCAGGTTAAACACAGCTCCACGTCACCTGTTAGAGAACCGTCCCGTTACCCCCCCCTCCTCCAGCCCCCCCGCCCGCCGACCCCAGGTCATGCTGCAAGAAACCAACCAGAGCCAAAAAGGGCCATTCACGTCAGAGAACCTTCTTACTCGAACTTGTTTCTGGGTTTAAAAGTTATCGTGGATCAATTGAGAAAGAAACAGCCTTTATTGAGCCGATAAGCGAGCAACGGACACGCAGGTTGTGAATGACGGCACATTGTTGAACGATCTGCGTCGCTCTCCGTTAGCCTTGTAAAATTGAGAGCTCACCCACAACCCACCCTGCCCCCCAGTCCCCGAAGCCAGCCACTCCACCCTCCCACCCCGCCCCAGTGAGTCAAGGAATTGCTGGGCACATGCCTTATATGTCAATGAATATCGCTGCAGAAATTTAAGACTGCTATTTGAAATGAAATGAAATGAAAATCGCTTATTGTCACAAGTAGGTTTCAAATGAAGTTACTGTGAAAAGCCCCTAGTCGCCACATTCCGGCGCCTGTTCGGGGAGGCTGACACGGGAATTGAACCGTGCTGCTGGCCTGCCTTGGTCTGCTTTCAAAGCCAGCGAGTTAGCCCTGTGCTAAACACACAATGTGAGGAGACTTTTAGTGGGGAGAGGTGGGGGGGGGAGAGATGATATATAGTCTGGATCGAAAGCTCAATCTTGGAGGTCCAGAACGGGGACAATTGTAACTGAAGAGTCTCCTTCCTGCAGGTAGTGAATTGTTGTGAGAGGTTTGTGATTGTGCTATCCTATCAGCTTCACTCTCCTGCTCTTTCTCCAGAACCCTGCAAGTATTTTCCTTTCTCTCTCTCTCTGTCTTAATTCTTCCCCTCTCTTTTGAGTTCCGGGATCGAACCTGACTCTAATTCACTTTATTCCTCTCTCTCATGTTGCACTGCCTCTTTCTCTCTTTACAAATCTCCTCAGTTGAGGGGTTAGTCCCTCCATTCACCGAGGTACCAGGTGCCTCGTTGTCCCCTCACCACGTCATTGCCAGATCTCCCTTTAAGCAAACTGCAGCACAAAGCACTTTTGAGCTGGAAATATCCAAACTCAGGGTGTGCCCCACTCCACCAAATTCTGGCCCGTTGTCACATAGTGATAGCTAGGGTGTGGGTGTCTCTAAATCACATACTCAAACTAATAAGAAACATCGGCGGTTACTGAAGTAAAGTGCATCAGCTGTGGGTAGCACCCTGGTCTGTGCATTTGTGTCCAACCCCAGGGACTCGAGCACACAAAGCAGGCTGATGCACAGAGAGAATGGCACTTGGGGGAGGGGGGGGGTCAAAAATCCCATGACATTATGTTGAGGAAGGGTTGAGGGGGCGGCTCTCTCCCCAGTGTCCTGGCCAACGTTTATCCCTCAACTGACACCACAAAACCAAATAAATGACTGCGGTTGCTGGAAATCCAAAGTAACGACGGGAAATGCTGGATAAACTCAGCAGGTCTGGCAGCGTCTGTGGCAAGAGAAACCTCATTTGGATCCGAAACGCCAACTGTGTTTCCCTCCCCACGGAGACGCTGCCAGAGCTGGCTGAGTTTATCCGGCATTTTCCGTTACTAACTTCACTAAAACAATAGTGGCTATCCTGTTGTTTGTCACTCCGGGGCCGTGCACAAATTGGCTGTTGCATTTCTTCTACCGCCAGCAGTGCCTACACGTCTAAAAAGTACTTCATTGGCCGTAAAGTGCTTTGGGACAACTATCGGACGGTTAAACAAACAAGCACAGGAACAAAAGGGACGAACTGCAAAACCTTTTATTGTAACACAGATCAAAGTGCACTTTGCATAGCACCACAGATTGATTCTTTAGATATAAATAATTTGAAGATGGAATTCTCATACACCTTCAACATTCTTCCGACACACACACACACACACACAGTGGGAGGCTACAATGAGAATGGGCAGTGCCGTTTGCTATCAGAAAACTGACTGAGCGCAGCACCCTTTTGTCAGTTGTCTTCATCCCACACGCCCGGCTCCCCTCCCAACATTTAGAACATAGAACATAGAAAAATACAGCACAGAACAGGCCCTTCGGCCCACGATGTTGTGCCGAACCTTTGTCCTAGATTTGCTCCGTTGGATTTCCGCAGGACAGAACCCGCGACTCAATAACTTAAAAGATAAGACAGTCTCACGTAACGCGACGTCATCGGTCGGAGATGATGCGCAGCGACCGACGAAGGGAAAAGGTCGAGTAAAACCTACCGACGCTCGAGAGTGCTACGCAATTCCGTCAAAGGAATAAACCATCTTCCGAACAAAAAAAGAATCAACAAGGGAACCCCGGGTTACTCAAGATTGGTGTCGCAATAATTAAATGGAACAGTCTACGTCCAGGACAAAGGGTTTTTTTTTAGTTCAGTTCAGTCAATTCTTTTTTCCATTTGCCAGGCAATTAGGTGAGATCGTTCATCATTTACCGAACGCGAGGCTTGTGGGTTTAAGTCGGGTTTAAGGTTTTCTCGTTTGTCTGAATGCTTCTTTTGAAAGAGGAAAGTCTGCCGCGTGGTGCGGGTGTCGCTGGAATGGCCGACGTTCATTGCCCAGTCTCAGATTTGCCCCTTGGCAAGGTGGCAGTGGTGGATCTACTTCTTGAATCACTGCGGCGCAGGGGTTCCCATGGCCAACAGGGACTTGCAGGGTATTTGTCCCAGGGATGAGGAAGTTTGGTCTGCTGTGCGCCCCAGGCCAGGATTGGGGCTGATGGTGACTCGGAGGGGATATTGGAAATGGGCGCATTCCCTCTTGTGTCTGCCGCCCTCATCCTTCTGGGTGGCAGTGTTGGCATCACCGTTTTACTCTTTCCCGCTGCTGTGCTGTTCTAGCCAAGCTCTGACCCCGGTCAGGTTGTAGAAGAACGGTCCTTTCCCTCCCAGGTAGGCGATTTTCTCATTGTGTACGATGCAGAACCTCTCGAAGGAAACGCCATAAGCCACATTGCTGTTGTTGTCCATGCAGTCGGCCACCACCTGGCACCTGGGGGGCACCCGGAAGTGCCGCAGCAACAGGCTGGCCGCAGAGCGTCGCTCCGCCAGGTTCCGGTGACGGAGCAGCTGGAACTGAGAGGTGGCAGCCCAGCCGTCCGAGGGGTGGGCCTCATCGATGTAGACCAACAGGAAGTCAGCCGCCGCCGAGAACTCCTCCACCATGTGGCAGAACGCCGGCAGCCCGTTGACAAACGGCGGTCACGTGGCCGAACCAAAGTTGACCACCAGGGGCCTGCCGGGGCTGGCAAAGTCCAGCAGGTGGCACTCGCCCACGCCCTCCTCCGCCGCCTGGTCCTCTTTCTCGCTCACCCGCACCACCCGTGAGTTGGGCGCCTGGCCGCCCAGCTTGACCCGCTTGAAAACATCCAGGAGGTAGCTCTGCCAGACCGACTGCATTCCCTCCATCGTCAGCATGCGGGGAACATGGCCATCGCACGGGGGCCCGACACAGCTCAGCCATGCCCCTGCCTGCTTGAGCAGCACCATTGAGTCATAGACGGCCAGGAAGAGGCAATTGGAGAAGAAGCCAGGCAGGATCTGCAGCTTGACGAGCAGGTCGACACTAAGCAAACCCATCCCTCCGAGGGCTTGGCTCTGCCGGCAACGTGTGGGGGAGAACTGAGGAAACTTTCCAGATTATACTTGTTTGTAGCAGAGTCTCTCTCTCTCCCTCTCTCTCTCTCTGTCTCCCTCTCTCTCTCTCCGCCTGCCTCCTCTAAGCCTCCGACATTGAGTGTTTCTCAAAACAAAAGGTTCAGCCAACTCTCCATCACTCGGTCCACGAGCCTAACGAACTTGTCATTCCCGCTCATAAACTCTTCTTGTTTCAACTCGGGAGAGGCTGGGGAGGAGGAAGGTGTCGAAGAAACAAATCTGCTGCGTTGCAGTTATCACTGGTCAACCTTTTCTTCTGTTCACTGAGCTGAACTGTACTTGTACTCCTCTCTCTCTCTCTCTCTCTCTTCCACTTCTGACTTCCAGCCCCTGTTCCACTCAGACTTTCCAGTGAGTCTACACAAACCGCTGTAGTGTCAGCCTTATATACACAGTCGCTGCTGATTACTGCAGCTAGATACAACAAACTAATCTCTTTTAAAGATCATGACGTGAGACACTCGGTGGAGAAAAGCTCGCCTTGGATAGGAGTAAACATAGCAATAAAAAAAAGCATAGGTTCTTTTAAAAAAAAGACCCTGCCCCGGTCCAATTTCAGTGTCAGCTGTTGTTACTGGAACATGGAAAATGGGGGATAAGTGATTGAAGTGAATCCCCTGTAGCTGCAGACTCTGAGGTTTAATCTCCTCAGTGTGGGTGGGTGCTCTGCTTCTGTGAGGTGCTCTTTGACAAAGTTTCGAAAGGGAGACCTTGCATCTCTGAAGCGTCCTTCGCACCCCAGAATGTCCCGAGTGTCTCACACCCAAATTTAATACTCCCGAAGCGCAGCCACTGTGATAACCTGGGAAACACAGCAGCCAATTTTCCCGCAGCAAGCTCCCACACACAGCAACGGGATAATAGCCGGATAACCTGGGCAGGATTCTCCGCAGCCCCACGCCGAAATCGCGTTTGGCACGGCGACGGAGAATCCACTTTTACGACAGGATCGGGCCCGGCGCCGCTCCGGCAATGCTCCGGTCCCTGGAGAATCGCTCGCACGCGATTTACACGGCGCGACTTGGGGAGGGGGGGGGGGGCCTCCCAGCGATGCTCCGGTCCCAACCGGCCGAATTCCCGACGCCGTGGTCCTAACCACTCTGGCTGGTCAGGACTCTCGTGCGACGGCTGCCGACTCAATCCGCCGCCGCCCTGGTGGGGGGCAGGGGGATCAAGCATCAAGGGGGGGGGAGGGACCTTATGGGTGGACGGGGTGGCGATCGGGCGTGTGAGATGTCGCGGCGCGGGGCCGATCGTTGGGTCCTTCTTTTGTCGTCCAGGTCCGCCGGCTGAGTCCGCCGTTGTGTTTGGCACGTCCGCCGCCGCCGCCGTGCGCGGACCGGCAACTGCAAGTGCAGGGGTCCAAATCCGCAGCTGAACCTGCGTGAAGCACGCTGAGGTCCTCCCAGCCCCCTGCAGGTAGGAGAATAGCTGCTAATATTTTTAAGGAACCTCCGGAACGTTTTTACGCTGGCGTGGGGGCATAGCCCCAATTTTGGAGAGCCCTGCTCCCTTTCTTTAACGATGTTGGCTATTGGCCACAGAAGTATATACACGGGGGGGGGGGGGGTGGGTGCTCTGTACAACGTCATCGGAGAGGATCTGCCCGATGCCAATAGGAAGAAGGAGAGTTCCATTCGTACGACTGGGCGAACCGTGCATGTGGATGAGAGGGCAGCACTTTCAGTTTGAAGGGAGGTGAGGAAGGTGTGGGTGGGGGTGGGGGCATCGTGATAGAGCTCAAAGAGTTGGATTTCAGCCAGACTTAACTTGAAGCTGTCGAAGCATGCTTGTCGAGACAAAGTTTCGAAAGGGGTTAATGCATTACGCTGTGCGAGGTTGTTGGGCAACTTTCCAGTTCCACTCTCTTTTACTGGTTTAAACACACACACCACATGATATACAATACAATGTGATATGGTTGACATTATTGAGTTCACTATAAAAACTCAGGTGCCAAGCTCCTCTGTTCCAGTCTGACTACAGAAAACAGTGATCTTCCTAAAACACCGAAACATTTCCAACCTTTGATTTCTTAATCATTCTTAAGACAGGGTTGCCGCTGGCGTGGGCAGTATTTATCCCCCATCTCGAATTGTCCCTGAGAAGGTGGCGGTGGGCTGCCTTCCTGAACTGCTGCAGTCCCTTCAGGTGTAGGTACACCCACAGTGCGGTTAGGGAGGGAGTTCCAGGATTTTGACCCAGCGACAGTGAAGGAACGGCCGATATATTTCCAAGTCAGGGTGGTGAGTGACTTGGAGGAGAACCTCCAGGTGGTGGGGGTCCCAGGTATCTGTTGCTCTTGTCCTTCTAGATGGTAGTGGTTTTGGATTTGGAAGGTGCTGCCTGAGGAGCCTTGGTGAGTTGCTGCTGTGCAACCTGTAGATGGTACACACGGCTGTTACTGTTTTTCAGTGGTGGAGGGAGTAGATGTTTAGGTTGGTGGATAGAATGCTGATTAACGGGGCTGCTTTGTCCTGGATGGTGTCGAGCTTCTGGAGTGTTGTTGGAGCTGCGCTCATCCAGGCAAGTGGAGACTTTTCCATTACACTCCTGACTTGTGCCTTGTAGATGGTGGACAGGCTTTGGGGGTCAGGAGGTGAGTTACTGGCGAATTCTCAGCCTCTGTCCCTCTTGGTAAAAGATCAAAGGTTGAAAATGTTAAGGTGTTTTAAGTATTTATATGGCTAACCCAGTTCATATTTTGGTCAACTGTAGCCCGCAGGATGTCGATAGTGGGGAATTCAGCAATGCTAATGCCATTGACTGTCAAGGGGCAATAGATTGATTCTCTCTTGTTGGAGATTGTCATTGCCTGGTACTTGTGTGGCGTGAATGTAACTTGCCACTTGTCAGCCCAGGCCTGAATGTTGTCCCGGTCTTGCTGCATTTGGACATGGACTGCTTCAGTATCTAAGGAGCCTTGAACGTAACATCCCGGCTGGGTCACTGTCTGTGCGGAGTCTGCACGTTCTCCCCGTGTCTGCGTGGGTTTCCTCCGGGTGCTCCAATTTCTTCCCACAGTCCAAAGACGTGCAGGTTAGGTGGATTGGCCATGCTAAATTGCCCTCAGTGTCCAAAGAGGTTAGGAGGGGTTATTGGGTTGCGGGAATGGAGTGGAAGTGAGGGCTTAAGTGGGTCGGTGCAGACTCGATGGGCCGAATGGCCTCCTTCTGCACTGTATGTTCTATATTACTTGAAGGATTATTATCGGCTCGGAGACCAGGGAAACCTTCCTGCTCTTTTTTAAATGTTGCCATGAGAGCTTGCCTGTTCAGCTGAGACGCAGATGGCAATAGATGGCACCCCTGGCAGTGCAGCACACCCTCAGGACTGAACTGTGAGCGTCAGCTCAGACTTGGTGCTCAAGTCTCTGCAGTGAGATTCACTTACCCTGTGTGTAAAGCGCTTCCAATCAATCGACTTTCTATTCCACTCATAACTCACAGTTTCTGGTGGTTGAGTTTTCCACTGAACGGGATTACCATCCACCCGGTGAGGTCTTTAATCAGCTCAACTTTCACAGAATCCAATCCCTCTGCTGGATTTGTAAATATTATTATTGTTATCCTGTTACAGAAAGCTCCCCTGTCTATCACATGATGAAGCCGATGGTTTGTCTCACATCATCTGGAGTTTGGAAGAAAGGTCTGATTGTAATTTGTGGAAAGGTTCCTGGTACAGGAACTGTTTAATGTTCTCCACAGTGAGTACATGACCATGCCCTCTATACAACCTTCACCCACTCCATTCTCTTCTATCATCTCTCATCCATACATTATCTTCATGAGGCAGCGCACTCCACTCTCACCCGTAGGCCAGAAGACTGCGGTTTCAATGTCCACTCCAGAGAATTGAGCACGGAATGCAGGGTAACTCTCCCAGTGTCAGTGCGCAAGGAGTGCTGCACCATCTGCTATACCATCATTTGGACAATACGTTAAACCAAGGCCCTGCCTACCACCTCAGGTGATTTGCAATCATTGTAGCCAGAGCACATCACTGAAGGGGTTCCAAAAGGTGGGGCCCTGGGCCCAAACATCTCCAGTTGCTTCAGCAATGACCTTCTCTCCAACATAATGTCGGAAAGTGGGGAGGTTCACTGACGTGTGAGTACCGTTCAGTACCATTCGCACGTCCTCAGATACCGAAGCAGTCCAAGTCAAAGACCTGTACAATAGCGAGGCTTCGACTGATTAGTGGCAAGGACCATACACATCACACAAGTACCAGGTAATGGCCATCTCCAACAAAATAGAATCTAGCCATTCCCCCAGGGCATTCAGTAGCTGAACTCTCAACATCCTGGGAGTTTACCATTGACCAGAAACTGAACTGGACCCAGCCATATAAATACTGTGGCTACCAGAGCAGGTCAGAGGCTGGGAATCCTGCGGTGAGTAACTCACCCCCTGACTCCCCAAAGCCCGTCCACCATCTACAAGGAACAAGCCAGGAGTGTGATGGAATACTCTCCAGTTACCTGGATGAGCACAGCTCCAACAACACTCAAGAAGCTCGACATCATCCTGGACAAAGCAGCCCCGCTTGATTGCTCCCCCTTCCACAAACATTCAAACCCTCCACCACCGACGCACAGTGTCAGCCGTGTGTGCCATCTATAAGATGCACTGCAGGGACTCGTCAAAGTTCCTTAGGCAGCACCTTCCAAACTCACGACCACTACTATCTAGCAGGACAAGAGCATCAGATACCTGGGAACCCCACCACCTGGAGGTTCCCCTCCAAGTCACTCACCATCCTGACTTGGAAATATATCGCTGTTCCTTTACTGTGGCTGGGGCAACATCCTGTAACTCTCTTCCCAACAGCACTGTGGGTGTACCTACACCACATGGATTGCAGCAGATCAGGAAAGGCAGCAGCAACTAGGGATGAACAGTAAATTCCAGCATAGCCAGTGGTGTCCACATTGTTTCAACAAATAAAAAGATGTGGAAGATCTCATGGTAACGTTTCAAAGAGAAGCGTCCTGGCCAATATATTTCCATCAACCAACAACTTAAGCAGGATATTTATCGTTGCTGTTAATGGGACCTTGCTTTGTGCTGGCTGGTGTCACGTTTCATACATCATCGTTCCTTCAAATGTATTTCATTGGCTATGAAGAGCTTCAAGAGATCCAGAGCTCATGAATGGCGAGTTCTTTTGTTTCTTTCATCATGTCGATGATTCCCAACTCTCACCCACCAGCATCTCTGTGCCTGTCACCGTGCTATCTGACTGTCAGTCGGCCACTTACTCCTATCGCAAGCAATGATCTATTAAACTACAATCTACACTATACTAATACTTGTCTCATGCACTCTGTCCTAAACTGTACTCTGCTCTCTCCTACACTCTCTCCCAGAAGCCTGAGAGTCAGTCCTTTTTATAGGCCTGTTCCCAGCTCCATCTAGTGGTCAATTATGATATTACATTAACCCTTTATATATTAGACGTTCTACATAATGTCACAGTGGCCTCTATTTTGGGGAGGAAACCACTTTTTTGGAGACAGTCGGGTTTTGGCGAAGGCTGGGACCTACCCAGACTGCCCAACGGTAGCAGTCATTTCCGGAGATGTACTGAGAGGCAGGGAGAGAAACCTCAGCCATACCACCTTTGGGCCTACACGTGGTCCCCAAGCACACTCAAAGTGGATCAACTCTGAGCTGCCCTCGCTGCCACTCAGCCGTATTGAACCGTTAGATAAGAAGCAGGAGTGGGTCACTGACCCGGTGAGCATTCAATGGTGACCCCCGCTTCAACCCCATTCCCCCACTTTTGCCTCATTTCGCTTGATTCCCTGGTCTCGCCTGGTGGCCGATCAGCCTGAGGAACTGTACCTCACGCGAATCAGGCTGTTCTTGGGTGGGGTTGAACTCTTGACCACTCGCTGAAGTGACCAAAGGAATCGCTCAGCTGCCTTGAGCCAGTGCGAACCCACCCCCAACGAGGGACAGGCAAGCCTCGCCAGCTGGCCCTAAAAGGGTGAGCGCCTGCACAGGCTGCAGCTCCGGGAACTGGGTGTTTTTAGTTACTGCTGTCTAAGCACAAACTGCAGTGATCACAGGAAATACACCAAGCTTTTTTCTGCGAAACTAAATTGAGCAAACATGGCCTCCGTTCAATTCGCTGACCTATTAAAAAGCTTACATCATCACAGCCTTGCTGGACTGTCAGGTTCAGTCATTCTGGCTAGTCCAGCCGTCGATCCTACTCCACATGCGCACACAGGGGCTGGGTAGTTTCTGGCACATGTGCCGTCAGCCCCCCCCCCCCCCGCAACCCAACCCCACACAAGCCTACTCTCGATGCCAGAGTCTCACAGAAGCACCAGAATTCGCCAGGTGCCAGGTATCGCACACGCCTCCGTCACTGCGAAGTGTGAACCATGGCCACGGTATCACGGAGAGAATTCCTGCAGTCGGCAATCCGGAGGAAGCTTTCCAGCAGGAAAACTGTGGCTGCTGGTCTGGTGGGCAGGCCCGGAACATTAATCCATGGAATTCCCTGCCCAGTGAAGCTGTTGAAGCTCCTTCATTAAACGTTTTCAAGACAGTTTTTTGAAGAATAAAGGGATTGAGGGTTCTGGTGTTCGGGCCGGAGAGTGGAGCTGAGTCCACAAAAGATCAGCCATGATCTCATGGGGCTGGTTTAGCACACTGGGCTAAATCGCTGGCTTTTAAAGCAGTCCAAGGCAGGCCAGCAGCACGGTTCAATTCCTGTACCAGCCTCCCCGAACAGGTGCCGGAATGTGGCGACTAGGGGCTTTTCACAGCAACTTCATTTGAAGCCTACTTGTGACAATAATCGATTTTCATTTCATTCATTGAATGACGGAGCAGGCTCGAGGGGCCAGATGGCCCACTCCTGCTCCTAGTTCTTATGCTCTTATTAATCTGCCTCCTCGTTGTCCTGATAGACCGTCTGACTGCCTGATTTTATTCCTGAACCGTCACCGCGAAGAGATGAACTGGTCATTTTTATGTTGCTCTTTGTGGGAGCTTGCTGTGCACAGATTGGCTGCTGCGTTTCTCTACATCATAACAGTGACTCTACATTCGAGGTACTTCACAGGTTGCGATGTGTATCCGGGGTGTCCCGGGGATGTGACAGGCGCCATATACAGTAAATGCAATTCTGGATCCAGGGCCAATTGGGTCGAAACAGAACCTGTCTAGTTTGTCGAAGCCAGCTCCTGCGTGAATTGGGTGGGGGAGTGGACCTCGGTAGGACGCTCTTTCGGAGGGTGAGTCAAGACTCGATGGGCCAAATGGCCTCCTTCTGCACTGTGGGGATTCTATGACTTCCCAACCTATCACACATCTTCTCAAAGCACCCCCTGCTTGACAGGTCAGGCTGGAGGTTTGGTAATAACGCACAGTTCGAATTGCGGAGCAGTTGGAGGGGACGCAATTCTGGTGCATTTTCTGGTGGCAAGGAGAATTACAGGGGGGCAGCTTCTGACAAGCCGGAGGCCACCCCGGCCATTCTGCGGCCGTATCCGCAGGTAAAGCCGGGGGCTTTACACTGCACGGCTGCTAGCCCCCCCCACCGGATCGGTGCGGGGACGCCGCCGACTTTCTGGTCGTAAGACCAGATGGTTCCTGCGGACATAAAGCCGCACGATCGGAGGATCCAGCCCCTTGTGCTCAGAATGCAGGTTGATGTTTTGTACTGAGGGAGAGCTGCACAGTCAGAGGTGCCGTGTTTCAGAATAGATGACCCTGTCAAAGCCGGACATTAAAGATCCCGTTGCACCAATCAGCAGCAGAGTAGAAGGATTTCCTCTGATGCTCGAACCAACATCACTAAAAACTGGTGATCCCGTCATTACCATGCAGACTGAAGGTCGTGGAGTATTGGTAACGTCTCAGAATTGTTATGCTGCAGCAGGAGGAAATTCAGCCCATTGCCTCGGTGCTAGCTCTCTGAATGGGCATTTCGCCCAGTGCCACTTTCCCACCTTCACCCCGTGACCCTGCACATTGTTTCTTTTGAACTAATCATCTCATGGGGTGTGAAGTTTCAGTTGGGGCGATGGATAGTTACAAGGTAGCGAGGAAGGATCTAAAGAGAGAGCTAAGACGAGCAAGGAGGGGACATGAGAAGTATTTGGCAGGAAGGATCAAGGAAAACCCAAAAGCTTTCTATAGGTATGTCAGGAATAAGCGAATGACTAGGGAAAGAGTAGGACCAGTCAAGGACAGGGATGGGAAGTTGTGTGTGGAGTCTGAAGAGATAGGCGAGATACTAAATGAATATTTTTCGTCAGTGTTCACTCAGGAAAAAGATAATGTTGTGGAGGAGAATGCTGAGACCCAGGCTAATAGAATAGATGGCATTGAGGTACGTAGGGAAGAGGTGTTGGCAATTCTGGACAGGCTGAAAATAGATAAGTCCCCGGGTCCTGATGGGATTTATCCTAGGATTCTCTGGGAGGCCAGGGAAGAGATTGCTGGACCTTTGGCTTTGATTTTTATGTCATCATTGGCTACAGGAATAGTGCCAGAGGACTGGAGCATAGCAAATGTGGTCCCTTTGTTCAAAAAGGGGAGCAGAGACAACCCCGGCAACTAAAGACCGGTGAGCCTCACGTCTGTAGTGGGTAAAGTCTTGGAGGGGATTATAAGAGACAAGATTTATAATCATCTAGATAGGAATAATATGATCAGGGATAGTCAGCATGGCTTTGTGAAGGGTAGGTCATGCCTCACAAACCTTATCGAGTTCTTTGAGAAGGTGACTGAACAGGTAGACGAGGGTAGGGCAGTTGATGTGGTGTATATGGATTTCAGCAAAGCGTTTGATAAGGTTCCCCACGGTAGGCTATTGCAGAAAATACGGAGGCTGGGGATTGAGGGTGATTTAGAGATGTGGATCAGAAATTGGCTAGCTGAAAGAAGACAGAGGGTGGTGGTTGATGGGAAATGTTCAGAATGGAGTTCAGTTACAAGTGGAGTACCACAAGGATCTGTTCTGGGGCCGTTGCTGTTTGTCATTCTTATCAATGACCTAGAGGAAGGCGCAGAAGGGTGGGTGAGTAAATTTGCAGACGATACTAAAGTCGGTGGTGTTGTCGATAGTGTGGAAGGATGTAGCAGGTTACAGAGGGATATAGATAAGCTACAGAGCTGGGCTGAGAGGTGGCAAATGGAGTTTAATGTAGAGAAGTGTGAGGTGATTCACTTTGGAAGGAATAACAGGAATGCGGAATATTTGGCTAATGGTAAAGTTCTTGGAAGTGTGGATGAGCAGAGGGATCTAGGTGTCCATGTACATAGATCCCTGAAAGTTGCCACCCAGGTTGATAGGGTTGTGAAGAAGGCCTATGGAGTGTTGGCCTTTATTGGTAGAGGGATTGAGTTCCGGAGTCAGGAGGTCATGTTGCAGCTGTACAGAACTCTGGTACGGCCGCATTTGGAGTATTGCGTACAGTTCTGGTCACCGCATTATAGGAAGGACATGGAGGCTTTGGAGCGGGTGCAGAGGAGATTTACCAGGATGTTGCCTGGTATGTAGGGAAAATCTTATGAGGAAAGGCTGATGGACTTGAGGTTGTTTTCGTTAGAGAGAAGAAGGTTAAGAGGAGACTTAATAGAGGCATACAAAATGATCAGGGGGTTAGATAGGGTGGACAGTGAGAGCCTTCTCCCGCGGATGGAAATGGCTGGCACGAGGGGACATAGCTTTAAGCTGAGGGGTAATAGATATAGGACAGAGGTCAGAGGTAGGTTCTTTACGCAAAGAGTAGTGAGGCCGTGGAATGCCCTACCTGCAACAGTAGTGAACTCGCCAACATTGAGGGCATTTAAAAGTTTATTGGATAAACATATGGATGATAATGGCATAGTGTAGGTTAGATGGCTTTTGTTTCGGTGCAACATCGTGGGCCGAAGGGCCTGTACTGCGCTGTATCGTTCTATGTTCTATTTCCAAGGAAAGCCTCGATTGAATGTGCCTCGCCGCATTTCCAAGTAGTGCATTACAGACCCAAGCCTTTTGCTTCTTTTTAAAACCAATTGCCTTCAATCTGTCCCCTCTCATTCTCAACCCTTCCACCAACGGGAACCGTTTCTCCCTATCTACGCTGTGCGGAACCCTCATGATTCTGAATACATGTGTCAAATCTTTCTAGTTGTAATACCTAATAGTGGCCCAGAGAGCCAGGCTATTGCTGGAAGTTAATGGCACCGGGAATTGGAAAGCTAGTCTTAGTAATGGTGACCATGGAACCATTGTCGATGGTCGTAAAAACCCATCTGGTTCACTCGTGTCCTTTAGGGAAGGAAATCTGCCGTCCTGACCCGGTCTGGCCTCCATGTGGCTCCAGGCCCACATCAAAGTGGTTGACTCTTAACTGCCCTCTGAAATGGCCCAACAGGGCCCCTCAGTTCAAGGGCAATTAGGGATGGGCAATAAATGTTTGGCCTTGCCAGCGACACCCACATCAAAGAATCACAGAATCTCTGCAGTGCAGAATGAGGCCATTCAGCCCATCTGCACCGGCCCTCTGAAAGAGCAGCCTACCTAGGCCCACCCGCCTGACCTAGCCCCGTAACCTCACTTAACCTGTAGGTTCCTGGACACTGAGGGGTCATTTTTCTTAGCACGGCCAATCCACCTAACCTGAACATCTTTGACAAAGAGGCGTCCAGACTCGAAACATTAGCTCCCTTCCCTCTCCCCAAAGCTGCGATTGTCCCGCATTTTCTGTTTTTACTGCACATCTTCGGACTGTGGGAGGAAACCGGAGCACCCGGAGGAAACCCACGCAGACACGGGGAGAACGTGCAGACTCCGCACAGACAGTGGTCCAAGCCGGGAATCGAACCTGGGACCCTGGAGCTGTAAAGCAACAGTGTTAACCACTGTGCTACCGTGCTTCTTCCTTAGCTGTTCCCAGGTTGCTCCTTGACTTGGTATGGAGAGGAAACTGAAGGCTCCCTCCTTTGGAACCCGCACAGGTAACATTCCTGCCAAGCTGATCTTTGTTTAAACCTCACCACCTTTCCCAATCGGCCAGCACTACGGTGCAGGTAAGCCGATTTACTCTGTGCACCCTGGCAGCTACCTCTTTCTGTGTTGCCTTGGGCACCAGTCCACATTACATGTTGACACAGCGAAATCAAACATATACTTTCCAAGCAACCTGATTATTTATCAGCCGCTGGCGGGTGATGGAGAACAAAGAGAGGTGAAGAAATGCTGCGCAGGGAATGAATACATCCTGCATCCTCTGGGAGGAAACCGGAGCACCCGGAGGAAACCCACGCAGGCACGGGGAGAACGTGCAAACTCCACACAGCCAGTGACCCGAGGCCGGAATTGAACCCTGGCTTTGTGAGGCAGCAGTGCTAACCACTGAGCCACCGGGCCGCCCACCTTAATTATCAGATCGAGGATACAGTGACGGGAATTCTCCGGCTGTTGGAATTCTGTTTTCCCGCTGGCCGTGCACCCAAGCCCGTGGGTGTCCCGGCCGCACGGGGTGGCTTCAATGTGCGAATGGCTCGCCACCGAGAAACACGCAGCAGGGGGTTCTCCACCTGTTCACCCGACCCACGCCCCTAATCATTTTATAAACTTCTATCCAATGCAGAATGCCAACTGTCGCAGTCCAGTGCACAGATATCCTACAGGATGGGGACAATTGGCGGGGCAGGGGGGGGGGTGGAGGTGAGCGCGTCCAGATCGGTGGCATGTGCGTCACAGGGCTGCTTCTGACCGTCACGAAGCTGTTGCCTCTTTTGTAGGACCAGTAGGTGATCTGGGTTGGGAAGGTGTAGGGCTGGAAGTGTTGTCCTCAGGTACCTGTTCATCAGCAGTTGAGCTGGTGACATGCCAGTTGATAAGGGAGTCGCCCGGTACGCTCGTAATGCAAGGTGTATGTCAGAGGCGGAGTCCGAGGCTTTGTGGATGAGTTGCTTGACGATGTGCACCCCCTTTTTCGACTTTGCCGTTGGACTGCGTGTAGTGCGGACTGGAGGTAACGTGAAGTTGTAGCCTTTAGCAAACGTGGTACATTCTCGACTGTGGAAACACGGGCCATTGTCGCTCATGACAGCATTCGGGATGCCATGCCGCGAGAATGTCGCTTTGCACGCTTTGATGACGGTCTTTGAGGTGAGGTCGGACAGCTTCAGCACCTCAGGATGGGTTGAGAAGTAATCAATGAGCAGGATGTTGTCGCGACCATTCACGTGGAATAGATCAATGCCGACTTTGGACCATGGAGAGGTTTACCGTCGTGTTGTTGGAGCGTCTCCTTTCCCTGTGCTGGTTGGAACTTCTGACAGGTTTCGCAGACCAGGACCATGTCCGTGATGTCCTGGTAGATGCCGGGCCAGTAGATGGCTTGTCGGGCCCTGCGTCTACATTTTACTATGCCCAGATGTCCCTCATGAATTTGCCGCAGTACCATGTGCTTGAGACGCAGCAGGATCACTATTCTGTCCATCTTTAGCAGGATTCCGTTGATCAGCGTTAGGTCGTCTTTGACGTTGTAGGATTGAGGGCATTGCCCTTTCGGCCACCCATTGTTGAGGTTGTGGATGACTCGCTGCAGCAGGGGGTCTTTGGCCGTCTCTTCTCTGATGAGAACGAGTTTTTTGCCTGTTGCAGGGAGGTTGCTGGAGCACATTTGTACCTGCGATTCAATGTGCTGGATGATCTCCAGTGGCTCACTCGGTGAGGTGACGGAGCGGGACAATGCATCGGCAATGATGAGCTCTTTGCCAGGCGTGTACACAAGATTGAAATAGTTTGAGCAGAATTCTCTGCAATCGAGGCGTCATGTCGGTCAGGTTCTTTTGGATGATGTGAACCAGAGGCCTGTGATCCGTCTCAACGGTAAATGTTGGCAGTCCGTAAACATAGTCATGGAATTTGAGGATGCCGGTGAGAAGACCTAAACACTCCTTTTCAATCTGCGCGTGCCTGGTCTCAGTCGGTGTCATTGCCCGTGGCGCGTATGCTACTGGGACCCATGATGATGTGTCATTTTTCTGTAGCAGTAGTGCGCCAATGCCATCCTGACTTGCATCGGTCGAGATCTTAGTTTCACGATCTGGGTCAAAGAATGCAAGGACGGGTGCAGTGGTGAGCTTAGCCTTCAGCTCCAACCATTCTGTCTGGTGTTCCGTCTTCCACTCGAAGCGGTTGATTTCCTGATCAGCTTTCTTAGGGACGTTGTGTGTGTGGCCAAATTCGGGATCAATTTGCCTGGGACGTTTACCACTCCAAGGAAGTGCAGCACTGCTTTCTTGTCCTCGGGGACTTTCATGGCTTTTATTTTGTCCGTGTCCGGGCGTACACCGTGTTTCGATATCTGATCACCCAGGAACTTCAGCATGGATGTCCCAAAGCAACACTTGGATTTGTTTAGCTTGAGGCCATGCTCATGAATGCATCGGAATACTCTCTTCAGTCGCGACACATGTTCCTCCGGAGCTGAAGACCAGATTATGACATCGTCAACGTAGACACGAACCCCGTCTATTCCTTCCATCACCTGTTCCATGATGCGGTGGAATATTCCTGATGCCGAGATGATGCCAAATTACATTCGGTTGTAGCAGAATCTGCCAAAAGGCGTGTTGAAGGTGCCTTCTGCTGGATTCTTCAAATTGAATTTGCCAGAATCCTTGGGATGTGTCCAGTTTTGTGAAGAAGCGTGCGTGTGACATTTCGCTGGTGATTTCTTCCCTTTTTGGGATTGGGTAATGTTCCCGCATAATGTTTTTGTTTAGATCCTTGGGGTCGATGCAGATTCATAGGTCCCCCGAAGGCTTCTTGACGCACACCATCGAGCTGACCCAGTCGGTTGGTTCAGTGACCTTAGAGATGATGCCTTTCTTTCGTAGGCTTCTGAGTTCTGCTTTCAGTCGATCCCTCAGTGGAGCAGGGTCTCTCCTTGGTGGGTGGACCACTGGTTTTGCGTCAGGCCGCAGTAGAATCTTGTACTCGTATGGAAGTGTGCCCATTCCGCTGAAGACATCTGGGTATTGGGTCAGTATGTCATCGATGCTGGCCTGAAAATCCTGATGAGATGGCGTCATGGTGTAGACCCTTTGGATGAGGTTCAGTTGTTTGCAGGTTTGCGCATCTACAGGGACGCCCTGTCTGGTTGGACAATCTCGAATCTCAGGCTTGTTTCTATGTGTCAGTTGGACACTGTCAGATGGAATGACCCCAGTGCCGTAATTGCATTGCCATTGTAGTCCTGGAGTTGGCAAGCAGCTGGAAGGATTTTGGGAGCCTTCTTGATTATCGCGAAGTCCAACTTCGAGATCAGGTTGGCGGAGGCACCGGTGTCCAGTTTGAACTGGATTGGGCATCGGTTGACATCCATCACTGCGTTCCATTCGTCCTCGGAATCAACGGCAAGGATTGATTGGACTTGCGAGGTGTCCGGTGTGGCGTATTCGCACTTCATGATGGTGCCTACTTGGAATGTTTTATCCAGATAGTCATCGTCTGGATCTGTTGCACTACCTTGATCAGAGTCATGCGTTTGGTGTGGCACACTTCTGGTGCGGTTCTGTTTGAACTGTGGTCGCTGACCCCTGAATTGTGGTGCAGATCTGCCCAGGGCTGCCTAGTGGTTGAGTTTCCCACAGTGGAGACATTGTTTGCCTTTTGCAGGGCACTTTTTCTTAAAGTGGGCAGTTCCACAGTTTGCACACGTCATGACATCGGCATCATGACGTTCCGTGTGTCGTGGCGCATGCGCGGTTCTCGGCCGTTTGCGCATGCGCAGTGCGGTTCTCGGCCGATTCGTATTCCCTGTCGTACTGCGGAGGCGTTGCGTCCGGGAGATGGCCTGAACACTCTCCACCTCATGGGAGGTTTGTTTATCACTCTCAGCGTTTTTGTATTGTGAGTAGCGATTTTTTTGAATGTTCATTTACAGTGCACGTTTCAATAGCGATCTTTACGGTCATATGTTTAATTTTTAGCAATTGCTCTCTCAGAGCATCAGAGTGGATTCCAAAAACGATTTGGTCTCTGATCATGGAGACAGTTATGTCACCAAAGTTGCAGGATTGCGCGAGCAGTCTAAGGTTAGTGAGATAACTATTGAAGGATTCATCTTTACCTTGCATCCTTTGTTTAAAGATGTAGCGTTCAAATATTTTGCTCGTGTCAACCTTGCAGTGGCTGTCAAATTCTTCCAGGATAGTTTGGTATTTCGTTTTGTCCTGCCCTTCTGTGTATTGAAACGAGTTGAAGATCTCTATCGTGTGGTCACCCGCAGTGGTCAGTCGGAGAGCTATCTTCCGAGCATCGGTCGCGCCGCTCAAGTCGGATGCTTCCGCATATAGTTGGAATTTTTGTTTGAACGAACGCCAGTTAGCACTAAAATTACCGGTGGTCCTGAGTTGACGAGGAGCCTGTATCTTGTCCATCGTGCCTGGATTCGGAAGCTGTTTGTGT
This sequence comes from Scyliorhinus torazame, assembly GCF_047496885.1. NCBI lineage: Eukaryota > Metazoa > Chordata > Chondrichthyes > Carcharhiniformes > Scyliorhinidae > Scyliorhinus > Scyliorhinus torazame. The sequence continues at coordinate 385,202,228 of NC_092708.1, forward strand.
TGGCTCTGTTGTCAAAGAGCTGTCTGAGTTTGTCTCTGACCTTACTGAGTTGAACTAGGTAGCTTTAGTAGCCACTCCTGTACCTTGTGTTATTATGTTACTTTGAGTAACATAAGCCGCTACTTGGTGTATGCGTTGCTGAAGGATACTCCAGACCTTGAGGTAAGTTGAACGTATTTATTGAGCGATTAACAAAGCTCCGAAATGAGTTCTACACTCTACTAATCTGACTCTAGTAACACAGTATACTCTACTGACTATATGAACTTGCTCTGGACCACATGCTATGGTGTGACGGTGCTGCTAACCACACACGTCTTGCTCGCTAGGTTTCTGCCTGTGTGCCTTGTCCTTTTTATAGTGGTCATGTGGTGCCCTCTGGTGGTGATGCCACCGCTGGTTGTTCTGATTACCCATTGGTTGTGCCTGTTCTGATGACCCATTGGTTACGTGTCTGCATATCGTTACACCTGAGTGTGAGTCAGTCTGAGGGACTGTACATGAGTGTGAGTCAATCTGAGGGACTGTAGCCAAGTGTGAATCAGTCTGAGGGACAATACCTGAGTGTGAGTCAGTCTGAGGGACTGTACCTGAGTGTGAGTCAGTCTGAGGGACTGTACCTGAGTGTGAGTCAGTCTGAGGGACTGTACCTGAGTGTGAATCAGTCTGAGGGACTGTACCTGAGTGTGAGTCAGTCTGAGGGACTGTACCTGAGTGTGAGTCAGTCTGAGGGACTGTACCTGAGTGTGAGTCAGTCTGAGGGACTGTACCTGAGTGTGAGTCAGTCTGAGGGACTGTACCTGAGTGTGAGTCAGTCTGAGGGACTGTACCTGAGTGTGAGTCAGTCTGAGGGACTGTACCTGAGTGTGAGTCAGTATAAAAAACTAGCTTCAAGAACACCAACGTTGCCCCTCCTCTACGTAACAGGCCCGCCTTTCTTGTCTCCTAACTAGTGCCAAAGTCTAAGCAATACATGGGAACCATCTGGAGAACCACGTTCCGTCCTTGGCATTGTTCCTCAGTAAGAATATATTGGGTTAGTTTTACGAGAACCATACTGGGAATAAAAGAGCTAAATTATGATGACAGGTTACATTGACCAGACTTGTATCCTCTTCATTTTATAAGATTTTAAGGGGTGGTCGAATTAATGTGTTTAAGCTGTTGAATGAAGTTGAGATGAAATTAAGAGAATCTATTTCTTTTGCTGAATGGAGTCCAGAACAAAGGACCATAACCTTCGAACCTGAATATCGTCAGGAAGCATCACTTCACACAGAGAGGAATGGAAACTGCAACTCTCTCTCCCAAACAGCTTGGGGTCAACTGAAAATGTCAAAACGAAGATTGGTACGTTGCAGATTAATGTGGAAAGCTGTCACTCTGCTTTTTCCAACCTTGCGGCCGTTTTCCATAAATTTGCCTTTTAAATATTTGCTTTCTAACTTTTTGCGTTCAAAGTTTGATGACCTTTTATCTGCTGGTAGCACATCCACAAGGTTCGAGCAACTCAGGAGCGAAGCCAACGTCCCTGACACCAGCTCAGTCGGCAAAGAATCCCTTTACCCACCAGTCAGTGGAGTAATGAAAAAAAGAGCGTGTGTGGTAACTCCGCTTCCTGTCACTGCCATCTCAAAGAAACAGGAGGTTCCCTTCATCCCTCTCAAGTCTCTTCCGTCAAGTGACTGGATCCTGGTGGGCCCATCTCCTCACTCTGCCAGCCTCGCATCCACCGCCCCCCCCCCCACGCCCCCCCCCCCCCCTGCAGTTGAGCAAACAAGTTAAAACGGGGATCTCCAAAACACATTGGGTGAGTTTGTAAGCTCTGGAATTCCATCCCTTCTTCCCCCCGCCTCTCTCCCCGCCATTGTGGACACGATCCAAACGGCCACACTGCGCCAGAAAAGCAGCTCGCCGCAGCGCAGTGTGGCCGTTGAAAGCCGGGAGACCCCGCTCCCGGGATCTACCCGGTTCGCAACGCCTCGTCAGGTTCAACGCGGTCTCGCGAGACGTTGCGATGTGAATTCTGCCCCGGCCGCCCATAAGGCCCACCCCCCCCGGTGCTCTATCCCCCCGCTCCCCACCAGGACGGCCGCGGACTGAGTCCGCATCCGCCGGGCGAGCATCCCGACCGGCAATACTATGTTAGTTCCAGGCCGTCGGGAACTCGGCTGGTCGGGAGCGGAGTGTCACTGGGTGGGACTCGTGCAATGGCCCCTCAAGCCGCATGGCGTAATTCGCGGATGCCCGTATATGCCGGGCCCGATTCTGTCGGGAACTTCGATTCTCCGCCCCCCCCGCGCCGAACGCGATTTCGGCGCGGGGCTGTGGACAATCCAGCCCAGGATCTCCATTAGATCCCCCAGCCACACCGAGGCACTGGGGGGAAAAGCTGACCTCTACCCCACCGGTCTGCGAGCGACCAACAAGACGAAGGCTAAAACATCTGCCACCGCACCCACCTGCAACACTGGCGGTTTTGACTCCCTGAATATAGCCTCCAGGGTACCCGGCTCCAAGTCCACATGCAGAACCTCGGTGCTGAAAAAACAACCCACAATATTTCTCCAGTTTCAGGTAGAGCCAGAACAGATTGGGACATGATTGTCCCAATTGACTGATTGACTGGGCACCTCCCAACCATCCACCTCCCGCTCAAACAGCCGGCTCGTCCTTGCCTTTGTTAAGTGCATCCTATACACCACTTTGCACAAAATTAACCCCAGCCTCCCACATGAGGTCGAGGCTTTAACCCTTCGCAGCACTTTGCTCCATAACCCTGCTTCCAGCTCCATCCCCAACTCGTCCTCCCCCTTGGCCTTAATCCGTACCGTAACTCCTTAATCCCTCTCCATAATCCTGCTGCGGGTGGCTGAAACCATCCCACTCTCCAGCCTCCCCCATGGACAGCACCTCCTCCAAGATCGAGGAGGATGGAGCCACTGGGAAGCTTGGGAAAACCTTGCGAAATTCCGTACCTGCATGTACCCAAAGCCCTCCTCATGCTCGAGCTCACTCTTCACCCCCAGCTCCTCCAAATGTGTGAATTTCCCCTCCAGAAACAGATCCCTCAACTCTTTTACCCTTTTCAAGAATGTCACGTTGAGCAACTTTTAAATTTTTGGTATCAAAGTATCACTACCTGCCTCAGCACATTAATAGAATATCCTGTGATTTAGGGGATCACAACTGAACGTAGGAATAAGAGGCCATGAAGGGCTTTGAGGCTGTTCCTCATTGACCTAGATTGTGGACAATATACCTTAACTCTATCTAAACACTCCCCCTCCTCCCCCGTACCACTTGATTCTCTGACCTTGTCCAACAACAACCCATCAACCTCAGTTTTAAAACCTCCGATTAACCCCCAGCCTCTATTCGTGGGGAGGGTTTGCAATTTCCATTACCCTTTGTGTGGAAAACGTGCTTCCTGACATCGTCCCTGAACGCCCTCGCTCTAATTTTAAGGTTACGCCTCCTTGTTCTGGACTTACCCGCAACCCCAAAAGAAACTAGTTTCGTGACAGCTAACCCCACACAACCCTTACATCAGCTTAAATGTCACCATTAGATCTTAATGCACCCCGGTGAAGGGAACGCAAGCTTAGTCTACGGAACCTGTTCTCATAATCTAACCTGTTCAGCTGACACAGCGTTCCAGGATCATTGAGGAACATTCTGTCAGCATTGTATCTGGATAAGAGAGTACACTGATGTGATATAAATCTATATATTCAGGGTGGTGTTTGTATCTGACCCCAACCTACTCACTTTCAGTATCCTCGGTGATAGCTAACTGAGGTGCTGAGAGTAGACTGCACAAGGAGCTCAGAGTGAGAATACAAAAGGGTTTAATGAATTCAGACATATCAAGCTCCGATGGAGGGACATCATCTCCTGTCATCAACTTCACCACTCTTCACAGAAGACTGCAGTACATTAATAACCCTCTGCATCTTCTTAGCTCGTGAAGGCAACTGAAGTCACTGTGCAGGACTAGGGGCAGGATTCCCCGACCCGCCACCGGGTCGGAGAATCGCCGTGGGCCGTCGTGAATCCCGCCCCCGCCGCCCGCCGAATTCTCCGAAGGGAGAAAAGTCGGCGGGGCGTCAATCGCGCCACACGCCTCGGAGAATGGCACGGGCGGGCGCGAGGCAATGGACTTCGGGGCTGCCGCTATTCTCCCGTCCGGATGGGCCGAAGTCCCGCCGACATGACCCGTGGTCACGTCGGCGTAAATCAAAACACCTTTAAATCGGCGTCAACCAGTGCTCAAGGTTGACGCCGACCAGCGTGGAGGTGGGTGGCGGCCTGGGGGGTTGGCCGCTGGAGAGGTGATGGCGTGGCCGCAGTCTGTGTGTGTGGGGGACAGGTGTGTGTAGGGTTGCGTGTGTCTGTGTGCAGCGGGGGGGGGGGGGGGGGGGTTAGAGTGGGGTGGGCTCCGGGGGAGTACCGGGAGGGGGGGTGAGTGCTGGGGGACGGGAGGATGACTGCCGGGGATGGGGACGGGGACGGGGGGTTCCGTGCCAGGGAGGGGGTGGTGCGTGCCGGGGAGGGGGACGGGGACGGGGGGGTGCGTGCCGGGGAGGGAGACGGGGAGGTGCATGCCGAGGAGGCGGACGGGGGGGTGTGTGCCGGGGAGGGGGACGGGGAGGTGCGTGCCGGAGAGGGGAACGGGGTGGGGGTGGTGTGCCGGGGAGGGGGACGGAGAGGTGCGTGCCGGGGAGGGGGGCGGGGAGATGCGTGCCGAGGAGGGGGTCGGGGATATGCGTGCCGGGGAGGGGGGCGTGGAGGTGCGTGCCGTGGAGGGGGATGGGGGGGGGGGGGGGGTCCGTGCCGGGGAGGGGGGCGTGGAGGTGCATGCCGGGGAGGGGGGCGTGGAGGTGCGTGCCGGGGAGGGGGACGGGGAGGTGCGTACCGGGGAGGGGGACGGAGAGGTGCGTGCCGGGGAGGGGGGCGGGGAGATGCGTGCCGGGGAGGGGGGCGTGGAGGTGCGTACCGGGGAGGGGGACGGAGAGGTGCGTGCCGGGGAGGGGGGCGGGGAGATGCGTGCCGGGGAGGGGGGCGTGGAGGTGCGTGCCGTGGAGGGGGACGAGGGGGTGCGTACCGGGGAGGGAGACGGGGAGGTGCGTGCCGGGGAGGGGGATGGGGGGGGGGGGGCGTGGAGGTGCATGCCGGGGAGGGGGACGGGGAGGTGCGTACCGGGGAGGGGGGGTGCGTGCCGGGGAGGGGGGGGGGTGCGTGCCGGGGAGGGGGACGGAGAGGTGCGTGCCAGGGAGGGGGACGGGGAGGTGCATGCCGGGGAGGGGGATGGGGGGGGGGGGTGCGTGCCGGGGAGGGGGATGGGGAGGTGCGTGCCGGGGAGGGGGGGGGGGGATGACTGCCGGGGAGGGAGACGGGGTGGGGGGGTCCGTGCCGGGGAGGGGGGGTGTGAGGGCAAGTGAGTTTGTCCGCCTGGCCAGGTGCCAGCCTCCAACAGTCGCGCCCATGCGGTCCATGCCACCTGGCTGGGGTGAGGAGGGGCAATGATGCCATGTCGTCGTTCCACCCCCCCCCCCCACCTCCCCCGCAGGCCGTCATGTTTTCTGGTCAGCCAACGATGTTGCCCGCCGTGGCGGCAGCCGCTAATGACCATGTTGCCCTGGATGAGGAGGAGGAGTAGGAGCGTGCCAGAGAGGCGGCGCAGGCTGCCGCAGAGGGGCAGGCGGCAGCCGCCCAGGCTGGAGGGACACCCGCCCGACAGGACGAGGAGGGGGAGGAGGGCGTCGCGGCCCCACAGCAACGGAGGCACCCGAGGACGCCCCGTGTGTACCGGCCCCGGCTGTCGTACCAGGACCTCACGGACCGGGAATGCAGGAGACTCCAGATGAACCGGGAAACCGTGGCACACATCTGCCACCTGCTGGCACATCTGGCACCTGCGTGGCACTGGCAGGGGACACCCTCTCCCCGTGTCCGTCAAGGTTACGGTGGCCCTGAACATTTATGCCACAGGGTCACTCCAGGCACCGAGTGGGGTCCTGTCCGGCATATCGCAGACATCGGTGCATCGGTGCATCCAGGCAGTGACAGACACCCTATAAGCCATTGCGCACCGCTACATCCGCTTCCCTGTGGACCGGGACAGCCAAGATGCCCGGGCCGTGGGCTTCTCTGCCGTGGCCGGGTTCCCCATGGTCCAGGGCGCGATTGATGGGATGCACGTCACTGTGCGGCCACCTGCAGATAACAGGGCCGTGTTCACCAATAGGAAGGGGACCTATTCGATGAACATACAGGTGGTCTGTGACCACCGCATGATGATCCTGCACGTCTGCGCCCGTTACCCGGGCAGTGTACACGACTCATACGTGCTGTCGCGGTCATACATCCCCGGCATGTACGAGGGACGCCATCCCCGGCTGAGGGGCTGGTTGCTGGGCGACAGGGGCTACCCATTGCGATCGTGGCTGATGACGCCTATACGGAGGCCACGCCATGAGGCGGAGAACCGCTACAATGATGCCCATGTAGCGACAAGGGGAGTGATCAAGAGGTGCTTTGGGCTGCTGAAGATGCGTTTCAGGTGCCTGGACCTCTCTGGGGGCGCCCTCCAGTATCGGTCAGATAGGGTCGGCCGCATCATTGTGGTGTGCTGCGTCCTGCACAATATAGCCCAGCAGAGGGGCGATGTGCCGCAGGCAGAGGACGGCGGAGTGGAGGAGCAGCAGGAAGAGGCGCAGTCCTCCCCAGATGAGGGGGATGGGGGCAATGGTCAGGGCAGACGGGCTAGACATGGGCGGGTGGCTGTCCACCGTTACCGGCTGGGCCAGCGGGCACGGGACAGGCTGATAGACGCCCGCTTCACTGACTAGATGGGTGTGGGAATCTGGTAGTATGGCCACAGACCGCACACCATGGCAACACCCGACCACCCACACCCCCCACCCATCCACCCACCCAGCACCCTCACCCCCCTCCCCCACCCCACCCACCCCACCCACATGCACACCACCTCCCCATTGCCGATCCACCTGCGGCCGGGCTCACACAGTTGCGGGTGGACGCGTGTCTATTGCAGGCCATGGAGGATGATGACAACCCGCTCTGCGATGAGCTCCTGGCTCCACATCGTTGGACGATGTCTGACCCATGGCCACAGTACCACCATCCACCCGGACCATCCCTGCATGCGGCTGTGACACTGCAGTGCACGGTCCCGTCCTCTGCCCGGGGGGGATGTTGAGGGTGGCCCAGGGGGAAGGGGGCAGACTCACCTGGGGCTGAGGTAAGACCACCCCTCACACACACACTTGTGCTCAACGTACATGACACCCCCGCACGCTTTGGACAGAGCACAAAGGCAGCTTCTGTAGGTGTAACATTGACTTTAATAACCAAAGGAGTTCATGCACGTGCCCTAGCCCCTAAAACTCATCTGTGCCCTGCTCCCGTGCCAACTTACTCAATGTCTAATTGTTTGGCCTTACGGGCCCTTTGACTACACCTAGGTGTTTCCCCAGACGGTACAGCAGAACTGGAGGTGGACTCCTGTGATTCCTGCCCTCTGACACGGGATCCCTTTAGCGGCCGTTTCCTGGGGCGTCCTGGCCTAGATGGGCCAGGCTGCGGCCCGGGCGACTGGGATGGTGAGCTGCCAGCCTGTCCTGCCCGTTGCCCACGGACGGAAGCGGGGGAGCCCGAGGTGTTGTGGTGTGGAGGACCTCCCCTACAATGGGACCCGGAACGGGCCCCAGCACCTCCTCCTCCCTCGGGGTGCCCGATGGCCCCCGGGCCTCTACATGGGTGGGGGATGCTAACGGACTGGCCATCCGACGCCCCCCCCCCCCCCCCCCCCCCCGACATCTGGCGCTGCCAGTCCTGGAGGCCCGTGCTGGTATCGACAAGGGTCTGCAGGTTTGCAGCCATGGAGCTCAGGGAGTTGGCAATCCCTGTCTGTGACAGTGCGACGCCGGCTCGCACATGGGCAATGGCGCCGATGCCCTCAGCGATGGCCTGCAGGGATTGGACCATTGCCTGCTGAGACTGGGCCACGGAGTTGAGCGCCTCTGCCATCTGCCGCTGGCGCTGGCTCATGGCCTCCTGTGAGAGGGAAGCCATGTCCTGGGCCACAGACGCCGCCTGCACGGAAAGCCCCAGGCCTCGCAAACCGCTCCCCATGTCTGACACCATCGCACCCATTGCCTCCACCGCGGACGCCACCCGTGCGGTGTTGGCCTGGGTGGCACGCATGACCGGCACCACTGCCAGCTCCTGGTCGCGGGTGGACTCCTCCAAGCCGGCTGTCACCCTCTTCGCTCGACCCAGGTTCGGTGGTTGCATCGGACCTATGGGTGGGTGTGGAAACTCCAGGAACCCGGGATCCAGATGTTCGCATGCGCCAGGCTGCCCTCCGACCGCCCGGCCCCTCTGCTGCTCCTACCTCCACCTGCTGTACCGGGACGGCTGTGTTGTGCGCACCAGTGAGTGTACCAGACGCCTCATCACTAAAGTGCCCAACCGAGGTGAGCGTCTCTGCGATGGTGGAGGGTGTTAGTGACAGCAGTGGCGTTGTGTCGTGCGCATCGTCCGACTCTGAGTCCATGGCACTTTGGGGTGGCAGTTCGTCTCCGCCCAACCAATCTGTGTCACTGTCCGGTATTTCTGTTTCCTGGGTAGGGGTGTCCTGGGTAGTGGTCTCCTGGGTAGGGGTCTCCTGGGTAAGGGTGTCCTGGGTAGGGGTGTCCTGGGTTGTGGTCTCCTGGGTAGGGGTGTCCTGGGTTGTGGTCTCCTGGGTAGGGGTGTCCTGGGTTGTGGTCTCCTGGGTAGGGGTCTCCTGGGTAGGGGTGTCCTGGGTTGTGGTCTCCTGGGTAGGGGTCTCCTGGGTAGGGGTGTCCTGGGTTGTGGTCTCCTGGGTAGCGGTGTCCTGGGTAGGGGTGTCCTGGGTTGTGGTCTCCTGGGTAGGGGTCTCCTGGGTAGGGATGTCCTGGGTTGTGGTTTCGTGGCTCGGCTGCGACGGGGGCCTGTGGCTGCCCCTCTCATTGCTGGGTGGCACACGCCCGCGTCGCCGCACCCGCATGAGACGGGGTCGTCGTCTCCCTGTTGCTCCAGGTCTCTCCGTCTCCCATGGTCTCCGGGGGGCATCCTGCGGGCGTCGCATGCCAGATGGTCCGGGTCTCTCCGTCTCCCGTGGTCTCCGGGGGGCATCATGCGGGCGTCGCGTGCCAGAGGGTCCAGGTCTCTCCGTCTCCCGTGGTCTTCGCGGTGCATCTTGTGGGCGTCGCGTGCCAGAGGGTCCGGGTCTCTCCATCTCCCGTGGTCTCCACGGAGCATCATGCGGGCGGTCTGCATCTGCGGGGATGGGTGCACGCCATCGGTTGCGCGTGTATTGCAGAGGCTAAGGTTAGGGCTGGATTCACTTGGGGATATGGGGGAGGGGGGGATATGGGGGAGGGGGGATATAGGGAGGGTGATATGGGGAGGGGGGATATGGGGAGGGGGATATGGGGAGTGGAGCTATGTGGATATGGGGAAGGGGGGATATGGGGAGGGGGGATATGGGGGAGGGGGGATATGGGGTGGGGGATATGGGGAGGGGGATATGGGGGAGGGGGATATGGGGGAGGGGGGATATGTCGGAGGGGGGATATGGGGAGGGGGGATATGGGGAGGGGGATATGGGGGAGGGGAATATGGGGGAGGGGGATATGGGGAGGGGGATATGGGGAGGGGGGATATGGGGGATAAGGGGAGGGGGTATATGGGGGAGGGGGATATGGGGAGGCGGGATATGGGGAGGGGGATATGGGGGAGGGGGGATATGGGGGAGGGGGATATGGGGGAGGCGGGATATGGGGAGGCGGGATATTGGATTATGGGGGAGGGGGGGATATGGGGGATATGGATATCGGCCGGGGGGGGGGGGCTCACCCTGCCTGCTCTGACGAGGTCGTTCACCTTTTTGTGGCACTGGGTGCCTGTCCGTGGTGTCAGGGCCACAGCGCTGACAGCCTCTGCCACCTCCCTCCACAGACGCCGGCTGTGGCGTGGGGCGACTCTGCGGCCGTGTCCGGGATACAAGGCCTCCCTCTTCTGCTCCACCGCGTCCAGGAGTGCCTCGATGTCGCGGGACTGGAACCTCGGGGCTGAGCGGCGGGCGGCCATCCGGTTGGGTGTTCCGGTCGGGTGGGGGGAGCAGCGCGTCTTTTGAGCCGTCACGGCGTGAACCACGTGAGCCAGCGCGAATAGCGTCACGCCGCTGCTAGCCCATTCCGGGTGTCGGAGAATTAGCGACATTTGGGGTGGCGCGATGCAGGTGGGATTCGCGCCGTTTTTGGCACCGGTCGGCGGACATCGCGCCGAAATCGGAGAATCCCGCCTTAGATCTGTACAGTCACGTATAACAAGAGAAATAACCATTAAACGCGGGGCAAAAACAAACTTAATTTGCCCTTGTTATGTCGGAGGTTGAAAACGCCGGCAGATGGTAAACATTTAGGGAGAGGCTTGAGAGGAACTGTCCAGTGTTCACAGATTTCTCACCCTTGTGTTCAAACTGTCCGTGACCTCACCTCTCTGTGGCCTCCTCCAGCACCACGACCCTGTGAGAGCTTGTTCCTCCTCCACTGCTGGCCTCTTGCAAATCCCAAATTTCCGTTGCTCTATAATTGGTGGCCAAGCCTTCAGCTGTCCAGGCCCCAAACTCTGGAATTTCCTCCCTAATCCTCCCCGCCTCTCCCTCCTCCTTTATGAACCTCCTTGAAACCTAAATTCGCTGTGTTTAAGGTGCTGTGTCCAAGTTGTTGTTACACTTTTGCAACGTATGAGGATGTGGGTTGGGTAGGTAACGGATTAACAGCCCTGCAGTGAAATGTACTGCTGTGACATTTTTTGTTGTGGGGTGTTGGTAGGTCTTAATGAAGTCTTCGTAGTCTTAAGTAGGTTACCTGTCAGTGTTTAACAAAAATGATGAACATAGGCGTCACAGTAGCACAGTGGTTAGCACTGTTGGTTCACAGCTCCAGGGTCCCGGGTTCGATTCCCGGCTTGGGTCACTATCTGTGTGGAGTCTGCACTCTCTCCCCGTGTCTGCGTGGGTTTCCTCCGGGTGCTCCGGCTTCCTCCCACAGTCCAAAGAAGTGCAGGTTAGGTGAATTGGCCGTGCTAAATTGCCCTTTAGTGCCCACAAGGTTTGGGTGGGGTTACTGGGTTACGGGGATAGGGTGGAGGTGTGGGCTTGGGTGGTGCGCTCTTTCCAAGGGCCGGTGTGGACTCGATGGGCCGAATGGCCTCCTCCTGCACTATAAATACTATGAATATAGAAGTGAAGGGTTCAAGCTGAGAGCTGTCTCCATGCTTGCTTATACACACGCCTCTGTCCAATACTAGACTGGGCCCGAGGTGCGAGCCATGTGTTCTCTTACATCACTATGTGGGCAGTCCTATGTTAATATTATCCCACATGTTAATACTGCACATGTGGGCATGAGGTACTTCCCTAGGAGGAACGAAGACAGCATGGGTAGAACGCTAATGAGGTCGGTTAACACCTGCTATTAACACGTGAAGGTCGAGGATGAGACGGAGGAGAAACTCAGAAAAACATGTCAGAGCGTGAAATGTGGTCTGCTGGGTGAAATTGGTTTGAAACTAAAAGAAGGGCACTGAGCTTTTCCTCAAACCCGATTCAAATTTATGCAACGGACGTTTTTAAAAAGCCTATAATTCTAAAGTATTTCAAGAGCATCTTCAGCAGTCAATATCGTCGCTATTTTATAACACATCAGCTAATGAGATAAACCCTCATAAACAGCACTGAGATAAATAAGCTGGCAATCTGTTTGATTGAGGAATAAACAGAGACCAGGAAACGTGGGGAGGATTTCTCTATTGTTCGTTGAATAATGCCATGGGACATTTCCCATTTATTTGGGCAAACAGATGGGGACTCGTTGGAAAGATGTTAGCGCTGTTGTTGGAGCTGCACTCGTCCAGGCAAGTGGAGAGTATTCCATCAAACTCCCAACTTATGTGCAGAGGCAGGTACTGAATTGAAATGTCAGTCCTACGTATATGATCAGACTTGCTCTGGGACTGGGTTCAACTCAGCTGGGGCCTCCCTCACTTTGCCTCCCGTGAACAGCCTGGAGCTTAGCATCAAGGGCCCACACACGAAAAGCAGGCCCTGGGTGAAGTTGGCAGGTTGAGGAAAGAAAGGTAGCAAAGAGAAAAATAATGTATATTATACCGGATATAAAAAAGAAAGAAATGTTAGAACTTTATAGTGAGGAGGAATTCAAAATGGATTACTGAGCTATAGTGTGAAAAACATAAAGCAGATGTGTTTTTCCCACGGGTGGGGGGTGAGCCGCCTTCTTGAACCGCTGCAGTCCCTGAGGTGTAGGTACACCCACTGTGCTGTTAGGGAGAGTGTTCCAGATTTTGACCCAGCGACATTGAGGGAGCAGCTGATACGTTTCCAAGTCAGAATGGCGTGTGGCTTGGAGGAGAACGTGCAGGTGGTGGTGGGGATTTGTCATTGATTCCTGGCAATTTGGACGTCGCTAGCAAGGCCAGCGTTTATTGGCCATCCCTAATTCATCTTGAGAACACTGCAGAAAGCAGATAAAACTCAACCCACATTGCGGCGAGCCTGGAATTTACATAGAGCTCAGACCGGGTAAGGATGGCAAATTTCCTTCTCGAATGAACTAGATGCAACTTAACAACAATCCAGTTTCATGGTAACCATTACTGACACTGACGATTTAATTTATTTTACAAATGTAAAGTGTCTAATTCTTTTTTTTCCAATTAAGGGATAATTTAGCGTGGCCAATCCACCTATCCTGCACGTCTTTGGGTTGTGGGGGCGAAACCCACGCAAACACAGGGAGAATGTGCAAACTCCACACGGACAGTGATCCGGGGCTGGGATCGAACCTGGGTCCTCAGCGCCAATGGCAGCAGTACTAACCACTGGGCCACCATGCCGCCCTTGACGCTTGCGTTTGAACTCAAAATCTATTTAATTAATTGAATTTAAATTCCCCAGCTGCCATGGTGGGATTTGAACTTATGTCTGTCGATCATTAGCTCAGGCCATCATGTCATTAGCCTCTCTACTCTATCCCATGCACATGCTTACCATGTCCTGCTAGAGGTAGAGATTGTGAGTTTGGAAGGTGTTGTCAAAGGAGTCTTGGTGAGTTCCTGCAGTGCATCTTGGAGATGGTACACAAGGCTGTGACTATGCATCAATGGTGGAGGATGTAGTGGATGGTGTACCAATCAAATGGGCTGCTTTGACCTGGATGGTGTTGAGTTGCTTGAGTATCATTGGAGCTGCACTCATCCAGGCAAATATTCCATCAGACATCTGACTTGTGATATGGGCCAGGGTTTCGAGAACCCCAAAGTGCATCATGGAGTTCACCTGACCCACAACTTTTACTAGATTGTGGTATGGGGAGCACACGGCCCACTCTACAGGTGTGGTACAGCAGAAATGGAAATGTATTTTTTTAAGCAAAACAATGTTTATTCTATGAATTCAAGTTAACCTTTTTAAAACAAACAGTGAACATCTTAGCAACCATCAATTCAAATACAACCCCCAAAGAATACAACACTAAGTAATCCTTTAAGCTTTCCTTTTAACATCCATAAGATTTAAAACACCTTTTACCAGAAGCACACCAGGTTAAAGTCACTACTGTTATTCGTTTTAAATCACCAGGATCGATTTACAGTCTTTAGGTTACAGAGAGAAACTCTAATATACCGTCTGGCTGTGACTGCAGCTATCCAGCTCTGAAAACCAAACTAAAACACACCCTGCAGCAAACAGCCTAAAACGAAAGGAAAAAGCTGACAGACAGCCCAGCTCCACCCACTCTCTGACATCACTGCAGTAATAAACACCCATTTCTTAAACGTACTCTCACTACAGATACTTATATACACACCCATTTATAAACAACAATTTCTTAAAGGTACTCTCACATGACACTTGTGCCTTGTAGATAGCAGACAGGTTTTGGGGTGTTAAGTTAACTTGGGAATTTAAATCTCTCCTCAGGTGGAGTGGGCCATTTAATCGCCGTCATGGCTTTCCTTCATTAAGTTGTGGGGGGGAAGATCGAGGACGGCCTTCACCCCCAGTGATCACTCAAGGTCTATAATTATGCAATAAATAGCCAAAAGGGCCTCAATCTACCACCACTGATATTCTACCAGTGGTGGTGGTGGTTGTTGTGGGCTTGGTGTGTAGGGGGGCCCCACCAGATCAGGCATTCTGTGGCTCACAGAGGGTTCACCCATCAGCAAGGGCTGCCCCCCGTGAAAGAGCCCCAGTGCCCTCATCACCAATCACTCCAGCTGGCGGGGCCTTCTCAACTAGTCCTGGCGAGTCCCACAAATTTACCTTCACTCCAGATCCTCTCCCATGTTGCAGTACGAGCAGTGGCCACCGTTCCCAGTGGCAATGTTGGGTTGATTAGCTGTCAGCCCTCTGATTGGTCGACAGCTCTTGGAGGCCGGACCCTGGAAGCCCCAAAGGCAGGCTGTTAATCACCTGTTTGACATTGAATTTTGTCAGGGTTTCTGAAAACAGCTATTGAAGGATTGGCCGTACCTTTCCAGCTGACTGACAGGGGGGGGCGAGATTCTCCGACCCCCCGCCGGGTCGGAGAATCGCCGGGGGCTGGCGTGAATCCCGCCCACGCCGGTTGCCGAATTCTCCGGCACCGGAGATTCCGCGGGGGCGGGAATAGCGCCGCGCCGGTTGGCGGGCCCCCCCCGCCCGCGATTCTCCGGCCCGGATGGGCCGAAGTCCTGCTGCTAGGATGCCTGTCCCGCCGGCGTGGATTAAACAACCTACCTTACCGGCTGGACAAGGCGGCGCGGGCGGGCTCCGGGGTCCTGAGGGGGGCGGGGGCGATCTGGCCCCGGGGGGTGCCCCCACGGTGGCCTGGCCCGCGATCGGGGCCCACCGGTCCGCGGGTGGGCCTGTGCCGTGGGGGCACTCTTTTCCTTCCGCCTTCGCCACGGTCTCCACCATGGCGGAGGCGGAAGAGACCCCCTCCACTGCGCATGCGCGAGGTGCCATGAGCGGCCGCTAACGCTCCCACGCATGCGCCGTCCGGAGATGTCATTTCCGCGCCAGCTGGCGGGGCACCAAAGGCCTTTTCCGCCAGCTGGCGGGGCGGAAATCAGTCCGGCGCGGGCCTAGCCCCTCAAGGTTGGGGCTCGGCCCCCCAAGATGCGGAGGATTCTGCACCTTTGGGGCAGCGCGATGCCGGACTGATTTGCGCCGTTTTTGGCGCCGGTCGGCGGGCATCGCGCCGATACCGGAGAATTTTGCCCAGGGTCTCTGTTTTGGCTATAAATTAAGGGCATCTGTTGCTTGTGTTAAAATCCTTATGTTTACATGCCAACCCGATTCTCACCAATCAGAATGTTATACACCTGTGCAAGAAATTGAGGTCAGTGGGTAATTTAATAATAATAAAAATTATCTTCTTTTATTGTCACAAATAGGCTTACATTGACACTGCAATGAAGTTACTGTGAAAAGCCCATAGTCACCACATTCTGGCACCTGTTTGGGTACACAGAGGGAGAATTCAGAATGTCCAATTCACCTAACAGCACTTCTTTCGGGATTTGCGGGAGGAAACCGGAGCATCCGGAGGAAACCCACGCAGACACGGGGAGAACGTGCAGACTCCGCACAGACAGTGACCCAAACCGGGAATCGAACCTGGGACCCAGGTGCTGTGAAGCAACAGTGCTAACCACTGTGCTACGTGCCGCTCCACGGTATTTTATAGGATTTCCTGAGCAGCATTGATTGTCTCTTTGCAAAGAAAGTTTCTGAACACATTGACCTCTAAACGATCTTAGTTCAGGCCACCATGTTGATATACCTAAGCTGTTGGATGGTGTTCTTTGCACCCCTCTATCTATGCAATTGTCTGGGCAGGGCCAGGATATGACCCTCAGCATGATGTGAACTAAAAATCTGACCTTGAAAAGGGTGACACACAAGGCGGGCGATAACCATCCTGACATTTTGTGTACCCATGTGGTGTCCATTCGTCAGAATACTTTCAACAGGTGATTGGCATTGGATAATCTACCAGCAACCCCCCTACCCCCCACCCCCGCACACACACAAATACACCCCACCAAAGTTGTATATGGGAAGGTGGTGCGGTAGAGTTGGGGAGGTGGCAGCTGCCTGCTTCAGATGGAAGATAAACCGGAGGAGAAAGAGGGAAATAGAGGGAAGAGTTTCCTAACACTTCAACTGAGATCAACAAACTGCGCCAACGTCTCTGGACTGATTCTATAGGTTGGTTACTTTGTCTGTCCAATTAGTTACCGCATCATATCTAAACTGTTGTTACTTAATAAACCACCTTAAAATTACTTAGAACTTATTGACTACCTGTTTAGCTATCTGTGGCCCCCAAACCCCAGTAGATCTTACACCTGGCATGATATCTATGTGCAAAGTCTTGCAGAACCTCATTTGAACCCTATACAGGAAACTGGAACCTATGTACTTAGACAAAATCTGGGTCCTTGTCTTATTTCAATAGGTCCAATCAAATTGGGTGTTCAAAATTGGGCCTTTATAGTTTATCCTGCTTTTTGAGTACAGTGTCATGTTAGGCACACTGGTCTAACACTGGCTGCAACTGGATGCAGCTTAGATAAGAAAGATACTCCAGACCTTGAAGTTAGTTCAATCAGGTTTATTGAACTAATAGCACAGTTGGCACAGTTCTCTGTGAGTTCGACTCTCTGCTAACTTAAGTGTGGTTACTCTGTCTGACTGAACCAGACTAGCTCTTAGCCATGTGGTGGAGGTGTGAGATTGTAACAACACCCTTGACTGACTCTGTAGATGTTCATCAGTGGAAAGAGGCGGAGTGTGAGTGCCTCGTGTCTTTTATAGTCAGATCCCACCCCTGAGTGTCCTGCCTGCTTATTGGTCATGTCCTGTTCTCTGTGTCCATTAGCTGCTTGTCTGTATATCATTATGTGTGTGTCTGCATATCATGACATACAGGACATACCGGGACAGTTTTTCCCCATCGCCAGGTAGATGCCATGTTGTAGCTGTATTTGAATAGCTTGGCTAAGGGTGCGGCAAATTCCGGAGCACAAGTTCCTGGGACCATTGCCGCAATGTTGTCCGGGCCCGAGGCCTTTGCAGCAGCCGGTGCCTTCAGCCATTTCTTGATATCACGAGGACTGAATTGACTCAAGTGGCTGACGACTGAAGCCTGTGGGCGCAGCAAAACAAAACCGCTCAGATAATGAATTGGACATTGTAGAACTCCATTTCGCCAAAGTCTCAATTCATTTCACCTGGAATGCAACAGGATAATGCGCTTCCTGTGCTAAAACTACTGCCTGCCACAGTGCAAATGTGAATTGCATCCTGCGTTGTTTCGTCCTTAAACTTGGATCATGAGCCACAAAAGGTTCTTCAGAGATAAGTGCGAACCTCGGCCTTTGGTTATAAAGCACCTCATGCCAGACTGCCTGCCGAATGGATCCGCTAATTACGTTTTAATGAGTAACTAATGTTGAAGAATGCAGCAAAGTAGAGTATTCCCACACTGCAGGGTGCCCCAAGGTTTAACAACCATGCTGGAGGGAGGGGGGCGCACCGCAGTTTATTCACACCTGTGACCTGTGTCTTTCTCCACGTTTACCCAGAGGCGGATTTACTATGAAGCACACCATGCTGAGGCATAGGGCTCCGATCAATGGAGCAGCCCCTCGCTGGCCAGTGTCTGCTAACTATGATAACTCTGCATTTCCTGATAGGCTCAGTGACCCTACCCGCAGGCAATACAGTGTGGCATCACGCTCTGATTGGTCGAGTCCCCTTAGAGCGGGAAAACAGACTGGTCTGTTGAGGCGGGCGCGGGAGGACTGAGAGGTCACTAGGTGAGGCAGAGGCAGATGATGCTGTGTTTTACCTTTGTGAGAAAGGGCACAGCCAGCCGGTTCCTCGACCCAGGGCTATGGGTAGGCCACCCAGAGACAGGGAGGCGAGGCGCGAGACATCGGGTGAATACCACGAGCCAAGGTGAGCCATCCGGTCAGCAGCCGTCGAGCAGCGAGGCGAACAGGCAAAGGGTGACTCGACACAGTCAGGGCTGAGGGCAGGCTGGCCAGCAAAAGCCAGGTGTTGATCCAAGCCTTACCAGCACGAGGAAACAGCGAATGAAGTAGGAGGCTGCTCGGCGAGCAAGGTTAGCGAAATTTTGAAAATGGGAGAGTGTGAGGAGAGACTGTGAGGGGGAGGGGTAAGAGTGTGAGGGAGAGGTGTGTGGGAGGGGGAGGGTAGCCAGGGTTGCCGACTTGCAGGGAGGGAGAGTGTGTAAAGGCCAAGTTGCATTTTGGAGGGAAGGGAAGTTCGTGAGGGGGGAATGGACACCGTTTACTTCAAAGAATTAATGCCGTCAATAGAAATGCCATCAGTAAATCACTGAAAAATGTTGATACGACTTTATTGCATGTTGCACAATTGTTAGCCTCAGTTAAAAGTTTTGTTATGGAACTTCGAAATGACTATAGCTCAGAGGAAACAGTGGCACTAACATTCGCAAAAAAATGCCGTTAATGCGAAACGTACAAGATGCAGGAATTTATTTTTCATTGTAACTGGAGACAATGAAATAATTTTCCTTGGGGAAGAGTATCACCGTTGAGACTGTCAGTGTTATTTATGACGCAATAATGGTGCAATTGCAGAGTAGAAGTAAATCTCTGAAGAAAATAGTTGATTTATTTTATGTGCTTTTTGACAGAAGATTTGATGAGAATTCTAAAAGTCACCACAGTGAGAAATTAAGTGAATTCTAGCGGAAGGATATAGACACAAAGGTGAAGTGAAACAATTCATTCATTTCATCGCTAATGATGAGCTCTGTCCTTCAAGATTACCAGCTGATTTATACAGACTTTTACCTGATGGTTGTACCTTTCCAAATGTGGAAATCATTCTGAAAATATTTTTAACAATACCTGTAACAAATTCTTTTAGCGAACATTCTTGTACTGCATTGAAAAGAGTTAAAACTTATTTATGAAGTACAATGAGTCAGGAACAATTAAATTCAGTAATATTGATGATTGAAAGTGTGTCTTTACAAGATTTTACCCACGATGATGCAGTTGATGATTTTGTGAAGAAAAAGTACAGAAATAGGCCATCTAAGTTGCCATATTAACAGGGGAAGGAGCACGAAAATCTTAAAAGTTTGTCCATCTTCTATATTCTCTTGTTTAAATTGCGTCTTTCAAAATGGACCTTTGCTGGTCTGATATGATGGCTGCAGTTGGTCACATGCATCGTTGTCAAGACTGGCCTTCACAAAGTCTCTTCTAGGTCAGTGTTTACCAACTTCTTTTCCCCCAAGACCCACATTTACCCACCGGCTGACCTTCATGACCCACGCCGGCCGACCTTAGTGACCTACACCAGCCGACCTACGTGACACACCATTATTGCTTACCTTTAATGTGTCAGCTGAGCCTGCTTGGTTCTCACACTCTCACTTGCTTTGTCATTCAATGTCGCATTTCTGCTAAGGGCTTCAGCTGATGGTTTAAGTTCTCGCTGCACCTTTTGATAAAAATCAAGAGGCTTTTCCTCAAACGCGCCATGCTTAGTCTTCAAATGCCTTTGAAGTTTTGATGGTTTTAAACTTTCATTTGCCAGTACTTCCCTGCACAAAACACACATGGGCTTTGCACCCTGATTTGCATTGGCATAATTAACAAAGCCAGGCCTCAAGAAATCATCTTTATACTGCTTTGTTCCTGATTTCAGTTTCTTCTTAATTGTTTGCTCACCAGAGGCCCTGGAGCTCTGCATACAGCTCACACCAGCACTGCTTTGTCCTGCCGTGGACTCTCCTGTGAAGCTCTCTCCAGCAGATTCAGTGATGAGATTTTGACCTGTTTTGTGTATCGGGTTCTCTCTTCCTTTATTACAAATGATCCATCCTTAGTTCTTCACACAGTCCTGTTGCTAGCTCACAGCTACAAAACGGAGGAATCTCTCCTTTGTGATTTCACGCCCAGAGCGTGTGGCATCAGTGTACTTGACATCCTCACTGTCTATAGCATATCCCTCACCTGTATATTAATCAGCATGGAGCACAGGAAGATCCCAAGTTTGTTCCCAACTGTTGTGCTATGATTTGGGGGGGGGGGGGGGGTCAGTTAGATTAATTTGCTAGATGTCTAGCATGGGGTTCAGAATAACACCACCAGCCCAGGCTGGATACCCAATCCAAATGAGGGATCTGCTTCCTCAACCTTCCCCCCCCCCCCCCCCGAGTGGAAGTTCGGGGGTGGGTGGGAGGGGAAGGTGAATAAACCAATGTTCCAATTTCAGGTGAGTCCCCAGCGACTCCTGCTGGCCATGAGTGATTGGACTCAGCTGTGAAGGCACCCAAGGTTAAACAGCCGACCAACGCCACCGATGAAGGAGCTGGGACTCAGGTTGGTATCAGAGCTCAGCTGAGACCCACTGAATGCAGCCCATGGAATGTAATCCAAGGATAACGCCGCTGAGAGGGGACGTGGCACAGACCATCGAGAAAAATCATCTTTTCCCCTGCTACCTATCAATATGTGTTTCGTTGCTCCTCATGATGTGGATAAATCGTTACAAACCGACTAATAACCAAGACTAAACCAATCAAATCTGTTCGGTCAATTTGTGTGGTTTGTTACTGTGATAGGAAGGAGCAGGTGGCAAAGTTCTAATGTTCTAAAGACAAATAAACTCTTAAAATTAGGATTTTCAGGCAGCTTTTAAAATACTCAGCTTCACCCTGCTGGAGTCTAAAGCAAGAACCTCAATTTATATTGCGCCTAGATAGAAGCATAGAAAGTAGGAGCATGAGGGGAATATTCGGTCCTTCGAGCCTGCTCTGCCAGTCAATACGATCATCCAACTATGTAACCTGTTTCTGCTTTCCCTCATATCCCTTTAGCCCCAAGACCTATATCTAATTCCTTCTTGAAAACATACAATGTTTTGGCCTCAACTGCTTCCTGTTGTAGCAAATTCCACAGGCTCGCCGCGCTCTGGGTGAAAATATTTCTCCTCAATTCAGTTCTAAATGGCTTACGCAATATCCTTAATCTGTGGCCCCTGGTTCAAGACTCCCCCACCATCGGGACTGTCCTTCCTGCATCTACCCTGCCTAGTTCTGTTAGAATTTTATTGGTTTGTATAAGATCCCCCCTCATTCTTCTGAACTCCAGCGAATATAATCTTAACCAACTCAATCTCTCTTCATATGTCAGCCCCGCCTGTGATAATTGTAGGAAATTGTTATTTATTATATTTTGTTCTGGTAATGTTATTAAAAACCCTGGGTTCAAATATATACAGGCAGTATGTCTGCTAAAGCTGTGATTAAGGAATTGTAAAGGTGAGGTGATGATTGATTTTCGCCATTCATTCATTTACAGAGAGATGGCTAATGGAACATTGTTGATGTTTAGGAGCTTCCCTGGGGTGTAGATAACTTCTGAGGTCATGAGACATCTCAGTGGGAGGAGACTGGAGAATGATACATGCTTGGGATACAAATAGTGTAATTAATGGGAGGAGCCAGGCTTGAAGGTAGTTTTGCAGTTTGCCATAGGACTTTAGTGTGACAAGACAGAAGGATTTTCAGGTTGTTCCTGAAAGGGTCTTTCTGCAAAAGATCTGCAGAGAGAAGTAAGTAACCATGAGTGTTAACTTTATTTATAAGTGGCATTTGAATTGTATTGGGTTGTTTAATTGGAATTTTTGTTGCAGGTGTAGATAGGGAGTTGATTTTTTTTTCCTTTTATTTAAGAAATGTCTGAACTTAATTGGAAAGCTATTACTGTGTTGCTAATGTGATTGATTCTGTCTTTAAATTAAAGTGTGTTTTAACATAAAGGAGACTAATTGGTCAGTGTTATCACTCCTGCGGTTAATAGGCTTACCTCACGGTCACTGTCCGTGTGGAGTTTGCACATTCTTCCCGTGTTTGCGTGGGTTTCGCCCCCACAACCCAAAGATGTGCAGGGCAGGTGGATTGGCTACGCAAAAATTGCCCCTTAATTGGAAGAAATTTGTCTTTTTTAAAATCTTTATTGTTTAAGGCGGGAACAGGAAGTTCGACCCGCGGACTTCTGGGAAGTCCCTCACCAATAAATTCTGGTGGAGAGGAAACCCGAGACACTACACGTGTAGTGTCTCCCACCCGCCCTCCTCCTCTAACCTAATAATAAAACCCATTGGTGTGAGGTAAGTACCATATTATATTATTATTATTATTTTTTTTTTTTAATTTAATTTAGTTGTTAGCCAGATCTTGGTAGAATGTTAGAGGGATGGCAGGGAAGGGAGTGCAATGTTCCTCCTGCAGGATGTTTGAGGTGAGGGATGCCGTTAGTGTCCCTGCTGATTTTACCTGCAGGAAGTGCTGCTATCTCCAGCTCCTCCAAGACCGAGTTAGGGAACTGGAGCTGGAGTTGGAAGAACTTCGGATCATTCGGGAGGCAGAGGGGGTCATAGATAGCAGCTTTAGGGAATTAGTTACACCAAAGATTGGAGATAGATGGGTAACTGTAAGAGGGACTGGGAAGAAGCAGTCAGTGCAGGGATCCCCTGCGGTCGTTCCCCTGAGAAACAAGTATACCGCTTTGGATACTTGTGGGGGGGGGGGGGACTTACCAGGGGTAAGCCATGGGGTATGGGCCTCTGGCACGGAGTCTGTCCCTGTTGCTCAGAAGGGAAGGGGGGAGAAGAGCAGAGCATTAGTAATTGGGGACTCGATAGTCAGGGGCACAGATAGGAGATTTTGTGGGAGCGAGAGAGACTCACGTTTGGTATGTTGCCTCCCAGGTGCAAGGGTACGTGATGTCTCGGATCGTGTTTTCCGGGTCCTTAAGGGGGAGGGGGAGCAGCCCCAAGTCGTGGTCCACATTGGCACTAACGACATAGGTAGGAAAGGGGACAAGGATGTCAGGCAGGCTTTCAGGGAGCTAGGATGGAAGCTCAGAAGTAGAACAAACAGAGTTGTTATCTCTGGGTTGTTGCCCGTGCCACGTGATAGTGAGATGAGGAATAGGGAAAGAGAGCAATTAAACACGTGGCTACAGGGATGGTGCAGGTGGGAGGGATTCAGATTTCTGGATAACTGGGGCTCTTTCTGGGGAAGGTGGGACCTCTACAGACAGGATGGTCTACATCTGAACCTGAGGGGCACAAATATCCTGGGGGGGAGATTTGTTAGTGCTCTTTGGGGGGGTTTAAACTAATGCAGCAGGGGCATGGGAACCTGGATTGTAGTTTTAGGGTAAGGGAGAATGAGAGTATAGAGGTCAGGAGCACAGATTTGACGTCGCAGGAGGGGGCCAGTGTTCAGGTCGGTGGTTTGAAGTGTGTCTACTTCAATGCCAGGAGTATACAAAATAAGGTAGGGGAACTGGCAGCATGGGTTGGTACCTGGGACTTCGATGTTGTGGCCATTTCGGAGACATGGATAGAGCAGGGTCAGGAATGGATGTTGCAGGTTCCGGGGTTTAGGAGTTTTAGTAAGCTCAGAGAGGAGGCAAAAGAGGGGGAGGTGTGGCGCTGCTAGTCAAGAGCAGTATTACGGTGGCGGAGAGGATGCTAGATGGGGACTCATCTACCGAGGTAGTATGGGCTGAGGTTAGAAACAGGAAAGGAGAGGTCACCCTGTTGGGAGTTTTCTATAGGCCTCCAAATAGTTCTAGGGATGTAGAGGAAAGGATGGCGAGGATGATCCTGGATAAGAGCGAAAGTAACAGGGTAGTTATTATGGGAGACTTTAACTTTCCAAATATTGACTGGAAAAGATATAGTTCGAGTACATTAGATGGGTCGTTTTTTGTACAGTGTGTGCAGAAGGGTTTCCTGACACAATATGTAGCCAATCTTGGAGGGGATTATAAGAGACAAGATTTATAATCACCTAGATAGGAATAATATGATCAGGGATAGTCAGCATGGCTTTGTGAAGGGTAGGTCATGCCTCACAAACCTTATCGAGTTCTTCGAGAAGGTGACTGAACGACTTCCGGGTGCGGCTATGCAGAGCTAGGTCGCATATTCGGCAGCTCCTGCTTGGAACGGACTTTTGGGCTCTTTTACAGGGCCCCCACGGCATTTGTTTGACATTTCCCGGTGTGGCAAGAAGGCTGCAATATTCCCCCGACAGTGTCCCCCAGGAAGGGTATGTCTCTGGGTTGCCAGACACGGCAGGAACAGTAAAAGATTTGGCTGCAACTGCAGGATAAACAGGGCCTCTCCCAGCATGCAGGCGGGGGAAGGGCAAGCTTAAAGCTGCAAGCTGACATGAGGGCCTGTATCAAAGGTGAATTCTAGCAGCAGAGGGAACAACTGTGAAAAGACCTCATCAAGGCCACTGAAGGGGCTTCCGGTTGTGGTGATGCCTAGCTAGCCGCACGCTTCGGCGGCTCCAGCTCCGACGGACCTTCGGGCTCTTTTAAGAGCCCCAACGGGGAATTTTTCGACGACGCAACCCGGTGTGGGGCGTGTGAGAAGGGAGTCCCCCCCAAACGAAGGAGGAAAAAACCGGCGGCGGCGGCTGCAGCACGAGGAATCGTCGACCAAAGGGTCAGAAAGAGAGAAGTACAAGATGGCGGCGGAGAAAGCGCAGGCGACATGGGAGCCTGAGCAGGATGAAATTGTGAGATGGTGCGTGGAGCTGCTGAAGAGGGAGGTGCTGACCCCGTTGCTACAGGCAATTGAGGGGCTCAAGGAGACATTAAAGACCCAGGAGACAGAGCTCCGCGTGGTGGAGCAGAAGGTGACAGATATTGAGGACGAGATCCTGGGCTTGGCGGTTAAGACACAGACGCACGAGGCACTTCATAAAAAGTGTACTGGAAGGATCGAACCCCTAGAAAATGGAGCGCGAAGGAAGAACCTTCGGATACTGGGTCTCCCTGAGTGTGTGGAAGGAGTGGACTGTGGAGCGTACGCAAGTACGATGCTGAGCTCACTGATGGGTGCTGAGGCCCCTACAGGGCCCTTGGAGGTGGAGTGGGCAAATCGGAATCCGGCGAGAAGACCAAAAGCGGGAGAACCACCCAGGGCGATAATCGTGCGATTTTACCGCCTTAAGGATAGAGAAGAGGTCCTGAGATGGGCTAAAAAGGTGCGGAGTAGCAGATGGGAGAATGCAGTGGTACGGGTATACCAGGATTGGAGTGCGGAGGTGGCGAGAAGGAGGGCGAGCTTCAACCGAGCCAAAGAGGTGTTGCATAAAAGGAAGGTGAAGTTCGGGATGCTGCAGCCGGCAAGACTATGGGTCACGTATCAGGAGAGACACCATTATTTCGAGACGGCGGAGGAAGCATGGACCTTCATCAAAGAAGAGAAATTGGATCGGAACTGAGGGACTGATGCTGCAGGAAATGTTAATGTTATGGTTGAAGTTAATTGAGAAGTAAATTGGGAAGGGGGGAGACATTGGGGAAATGTGGGCGCCGGTGAGGGGGGAAAGACGGGACATAGTTGGAGAATGGGGAAGGGGAGGGGGAGGGGAAAGGGAGCTGCGCCATAAGAGGCGGGTCAGGTAAAGGGATGTTCCCGCGCCAGAAAGAATAAGGCGGGAAGACAGGCGCAAGGCGGATGGGAGTTCCCCACCCGGGGGGGTCGAGGAGTGAGCAGGAGTAGCCGGGGTCAGTTGAAGTCAGCTGACTTACGGAAGTAATATGGGGGGAGCAATCATGCTAGAAAGAGATCTAGCGGGGAGGGGGGGAGGGAGGGGGGACAACTAGGTTGCTGCTGCGGAAATCCAAAAGGAAATGGCTAAAGAGTGGGTGGGCGGGGATGGTGTGCGACGCTGGGGGAGCGAGCGGGAGCGCGGAGGCGGGATATGGGACTGGCCTAGAGAAGGTAATGGCTAGTCGACACGGGAGGGGGGCAGGTAGCCCCCTAGTGAGGCTGATCACGTGGAACGTGAGAGGCCTGAACGGTCCGATAAAAAGGGCCCGAGCGCTCGCACATTTGAAAGGACTAAGGGCAGACGTGGTTATGCTCCAAGAGACGCACCTAAAGGTGGCGGACCAAGTTAGGCTAAGGAAAGGATGGGTGGGACAGGTGTTCCACTCAGGACTGGACGCAAAGAATAGAGGGGTGGCCATTTTGGTGGGGAAACGGGTAGCATTTGAAGCAAAGAACATCGCAGCAGATAGCGGAGGTAGATATGTAATGGTGAGTGGCAGGCTGGAGGGAATGGAGGTCATGTTGGTTAATGTGTATGCCCCAAACTGGGACGATGCGGGATTTATGAGACGGATGCTGGGGCGTATACCGGACCTGGAGGTAGGAAACTTGATTTTAGGAGGGGACTTTAATACGGTGCTGGACCCGGGGCTAGATAGATCCAGCTCAAGGACCGGAAGAAGGCCGGCAGCGGCCAAGGTACTTAAGGGGTTTATGGACCAAATGGGGGGAGTGGATCCATGGCGATTTCTTAGACCTAGGGCTAGGGAGTTTTCCTTCTTCTCCCATGTCCATAAAGTGTACTCCCGGATAGATTTTTTTGTTTTGGGAAAGTCGTTGATCTCTAGGGTGGAAGAAGCTGAGTACTCAGCCATAGCGGTTTCGGATCATGCCCCACATTGGGTAGACCTGGAATTAGGAGAGGAAAGGGAGCAGAGAACACTCTAGCGATTAGATGTGGGACTGATGGCGGATGAGGGAGTGTGTGCAAGAGTGCGGGGGTGTATTGAGAGATACCTGGAGGTCAATGACGACGGCGAGGTCCCTGTGGGAGTGGTATGGGAAGCACTAAAAGCGGTGGTCAGAGGAGAGCTGATCTCCATTGGGGCCCACAAAAGGAAAACAGAGGCCAAGGAAAGGGAAAGATTACTGGGGGAGATTTTAAGGGTGGATAGGGAATTTGCAGAGACCCCGGAGGAGGAATTGTACAGGGAGAGGAGACGACTCCAGACGGAATTTGACCTTCTGACCACCAGAAAGGCGGAGGTACTGTGGAGGAAGGCACAGGGGAGGAGGTATGAATATGGGGAAAATGCTAGTCGCCTGTTGGCTCATCAATTGCGAAAGAGGGCAGCAGCGAAGGAGATAGGAGGAATTAGAGACGAAAGGGGAGACACGGTGCGAAGGGCAGGAAAGATAAATGAGGTGTTCAAGACCTTCTATGAGGAACTGTATAGGTCTCAACCCCCAGAGGGAGAGGAGGGGATGCGGCAGTTCCTGGACCAATTGAGGTTCCCGAAAGTGGAGGAGCGGGGGGTGGTAGGCCTGGGGGCATCGATTGGGGTGGACGAGGTTATTAAGGGACTGGGAAGCATGCAAACAGGGAAGGCCCCAAGACCAGACGGGTTCCCGGTGGAGTATTACAGAAAATATGTGGACTTGTTGGCCCCGTTGATGGTGAGGACGTTCAATGAGGCCAGGAAAGGGGGGACTCTACCCCCGACGATGTCGGAGGCGACGATATCGTTAATTTTGAAGAGGGATAAAGATCCGTTGCAGTGCGGGTCCTATAGACCCATTTCATTATTGAACGTGGACGCCAAATTGTTGGCAAAGGTACGGGCATCGAGGATAGAGGACTGTGTCCCGGGGGTGGTGCACGAAGACCAGACAGGGTTCGTAAAAGGGAGACAACTGAATGTTAACGTGCGACGACTATTAGGGGTGATAATGATGCCCCCAGTGGAGGGGGAGGCAGAGATAGTGGCGGCAATGGACGCAGAGAAGGCATTTGATAGGGTGGAGTGGGAGTATTTATGGGAAGTGTTAAGGAGGTTTGGGTTTGGGAACGGGTTTATTAGCTGGGTTAGACTTCTTTATGGGGCTCCAACGGCAAGCGTAGTTACAGGTCGACATAGATCGGAGTATTTCCGACTATATAGGGGAACAAGACAGGGATGCCCGCTGTCTCCATTGTTGTTCACGTTGGCAATTGAACCTCTGGCCATGGCGTTGAGAGACTCCAGGAAATGGAGAGGGGTGATTAGAGGGGGAGAAGAACACCGAGTCTCGTTATACGCGGATGACCTATTGTTATACGTGTCGGACCCAGCGGGGGGGATGATAGAGGTTATGCGAATTTTGAGGGGTTTGGGGATTTCTCGGGGTATAGGCTAAACATGGGGAAGAGTGAATTATTTGTGATACATCCAGGGGACCAGAGGAGAGAGATAGAAGGCTTGCCTCTAAGGAAAGTGGAAAGAAACTTCCGATACCTGGGGATTCAGATCGCTAGGAGCTGGGGAACCTTGCACAGACTTAATCTGACACGGTTGGTAGAACAAATGGAGGAGGACTTCAAGAGGTGGGACATGCAGCCTCTATCGCTGGCGGGCAGGGTGCAAGCAATTAAGATGATGGTCCTCCCGAGGTTCTTATTTGTATTTCAATGTCTCCCTATACTAATCACCAAGACCTTTTTTAATAAAATAGACAGGAGCATCACGAGCTTCGTGTGGGCAGGGAAAGTTCCGAGAGTAAGGAGGGGGTTCCTTCAGCGTAGTAGGGACAGAGGAGGATTGGCACTACCGAACTTGGGCGATTACTATTGGGCCGCCAATGTGGCAATGATACGTAAATGGATGATGGAGGGTGAGGGAGCGGCGTGGAAAAGACTGGAAAGTCCTGTAAAGGGACGAGTTAAGAGGCGCTGGTGATGGCGCCGCTACCGATCTCTCCTAAAAGGTTTACCACGAACCCGGTGGTGGCGGCAACATTGAATATCTGGGGACAGTGGAGGCGACAGAGAGGGGTGCGGGGAGACCTGGTGGGGTCCCCAATAGGAACAACCATAGGTTCGCCCCAGGAAGAATGGATGGAGGATTTCAGAGCTGGTACCAGTTGGGAATTAGGAGGGTGGGAGATTTATTTATAGATGGGACTTTTGCGAGCTTGGGAGCATTGGAGGAAAAGTATAAGTTGCCCCGGGGAAATTTCTTGAGATATATGCAGGTGAGGGCGTTTACTAGACAACAGGTGAGGGAATTTCCGTTGCTCCCGACACAGGGGATACAAGACAGGGTGCTTTCAGGGGTGTGGGTCGGAGAGGGCAAGGTGTCAGAGATTTACCGAGAGATGAGGGAAGAGGGGGAGGAGTCGGTGGGCGAACTAAAAGGAAAGTGGGAAGAAGAATTAGGGGAGGAGATAGAGGAGGGTATGTGGGCTGATGCCCTAAGCAGGGTAAATTCCTCTTCCTCATGCGCCAAGCTTAGCCTGATTCAATTTAAGGTGCTACATAGAGCACACATAACGGGAGCAAGATTGAGCAGGTTCTTTGGAGTGGAGGACAAATGTGGGAGGTGTGGCGGGAGCACGGCAAACCACGCACATATGTTTTGGGCGTGCCCGGCACTGGAAGGGTATTGGAAGGGAGTGACGGGAGTGATTTCGCGGGTGGTGAAGGCCCGGGTCAAACCAGGCTGGGGGTTAGCTCTATTTGGAGTTGCGGAAGAGCCGGGAGTGCAGGAGGCGAAAGAGGCCGACGTTGTGGCCTTTGCGTCCCTAGTAGCCCGGCGCAGGATCCTACTCATGTGGAAGGAGGCGAAACCCCCCGGACTGGAGGCCTGGGTAAATGATATGGCTGGGTTCATTAAACTGGAGCAGATAAAGTTTGCCCTGAGAGGATCGGCTCAAGGGTTCACCAGGCGGTGGCAGCCATTTCTCGACTACCTAGGGGAACGTTAGAGGGAAGACAGATGACCAGCAGCAGCAACCCAGGGGGAAGGGGGGGAGGGGGGAGGGGGGGGGTTTAGTTTAGTTTAGGTCAAAGATAAAGGGGTTTTGTTACTTGTGTATTGTTAAAAATTTCTGTATTGTTATTGTTGCGTTTGCTTTTTAAGAGGGGAAAAATTGTTGTTTGGGAAAAATATTTCAATAAAACATATTTTAAAAAAAAAGAGAAGGTGACTGAACAGGTAGACGAGGGTAGAGCAGTTGATGTGGTGTATATGGATTTCAGTAAAGCGTTTGATAAGGTTCCCCACGGTAGGCTATTGCAGAAAATACGGAGGCTGGGGATTGAGGGTTAGAGATGTGGATCAGAAATTGGCTAGCTGAAAGAAGACAGAGGGTGGTGGTTGATGGGAAATGTTCAGAATGGAGTACAGTCACAAGTGGAGTACCACAAGGATCTGTTCTGGGGCCGTTGCTGTTTGTCATTTTTATCAATGACCTAGAGGAAGGCGCAGAATGGTGGGTGAGTAAATTTGCAGACGACACTAAAGTCGGTGGTGTTGTCGACAGTGTGGAAGGATGTAGCAGGTTACAGAGGGATATAGATAAGCTGCAGAGCTGGGCTGAGAGGTGGCAAATGGAGTTTAATGTAGAGAAGTGTGAGGTGATTCACTTTGGAAGGAATAACAGGAATGTGGAATATTTGGCTAATGGTAAAGTTCTTGGAAGTGTGGATGAACAGAGGGATCTAGATGTCCATGTACATAGATCCCTGAAAGTTGCCACCCAGGTTGATAGGGTTGTGAAGAAGGCCTATGGAGTGTTGGCCTTTATTGGTAGAGGGATTGAGTTCCGGAGTCAGGAGGTCATGTTGCAGCTGTACAGAACTCTGGTTCGGCCGCATTTGGAGTATTGCGTACAGTTCTGGTCACCGCATTATAGGAAGGACGTGGAGGCTTTGGAGCGGGTGCAGAGATTTACCAGGATGTTGCCTGGTATGGAGGGAAAATCTTATGAGGAAAGGCTGATGGACTTCAGGTTGTTTTCGTTGGAGAGAAGAAGGTTAAGAGGAGACTTAATAGAGGCATACAAAATGATCAGGGGGTTAGATAGGGTGGACAGTGAGAGCCTTCTCCCGCGGATGGAAATGGCTGGCACGAGGGGGACATAGCTTTAAACTGAGGGGTAATAGATATAGGACAGAGGTCAGAGGTAGGTTCTTTACGCAAAGAGTAGTGAGGCCGTGGAATGCCCTACCTGCAACAGTAGTGAATTCGCCAACATTGAGGGCATTTAAAAGTTTATTGGATAAACATATGGATGATAATGGCATAGTGTAGGTTAGATGGCTTTTGTTTCGGTGCAACATCGTGGGCTGAAGGGCCTGTACTGCGCTGTATCGTTCTATGTTCTATGTTCTATAAATGAGTTGGGTACTCTAAATTTAAAATATATATATATATAGTCTTCCCTCACAGTCTTACAAATTGCAAATTGTTGGGATTCGCGTATGGGAGTCCGAACACACCATCCCAGGAATCAGTCTGCTCAACCGTGCTGCACTCCCTCTGTAGCATCCTTCCTCAAATAAGGTGATCAAATTTGCACACAATATTCCTGTTGTGGTCTCACCAAGGCCCTGTATAATTGCAACGAGACATCCCGGCTCCTGACATCAAACCTCCCATCAGTTCCACTTCAAGAAGATTAGTCTGAAACTGAACTATTCCTGCTCTTTCCACAGGCCGGTATACAATGTACACCCCAGCATTAATGCTAATCTCTCTTTCCAGAGCAATTGGCCCCGTTCTACGAGGCAATTGGAAAATCATTTGAATATTCACCCATCAGAAATCTCAGCAAGGATTTGATGGTGGTGGTTCCTGGGACACTTGCTTCTGCTAAGAGAGTCTAAACACAGCACTCCCACAAAGAATAAATGATCAGATTGTCTGGTTTGGATGCTGATTGAGAGGCAGGGAGGTCTTGTGGCTAGTGTCCCGGCTTCTATGTTAGAAGCTGTGGGTTTGAGTTCCCCTCTGAGACCTTTTGGCCAAGGAAAATGTGCTGAGAAAATGGCCAAACAGATTAACTATCAACCTGTAAATCCTTCCAATCCATCAGTGGTGAGTGAGAGAGTCTCTTGATCAACCAGGAGAATGTGGTCGCTGCAGCACAACCGCCTCCCTGCGTCGAAAGACTCCATGTGCAAGCTCTTGCCACGATCTGTAACCATGAAAAGTGTCCTCATGGCTTCAAGGCTGATGATGATTGGAGAATAAAGATTGGCCAAGACAGAAGAACTCACTGTGGTAGTATGTATTGGGGGTCATGTGGGACTGGAAGCCCTAATGTCATTGGCTGACAGATCCCGGGTCCTGGTTGGCCGTTGACCTCAAGCTCCGCCCTGAAGGCGAAGTATAAGAAGCCGGTGTCTTCCCCCGCATGCCAGTTTACTATCGGGCTGCTGGGGAACAGACACGCTTAATAAAGCCTCATCGACTTCACTCTATTCGTCTCATGGAGTCTTTGTGCGCTACACTCACTAATTCTCTTTGGAAAGGTAGCTGGGGGAGCCAGTGAGGACTGAGCTTAAAATCTCATCTGAAATATAGAACCTCCTTCAGTACTGCTTTGGGAGTGTCAGTCTGAGCAACATGCTCAAGTCCCCAAACCCCCAACCTTTTAACTCTGAGACAAGAGAGCGAACATCTGTCCTCTACCCCCAATTCATCTGAGGATTACAGATGGTCATGTTATCATGTTTCTTGGTCATGTTTTATTCAGTCCGTATTTAACATTATAAGTTGCTATGTCAAATGTCACAATGCAATCTCTGACCATCAGAGAGCTTTGTGGACCGAGTCACTAAAGACACTGCCCTAATGCTATTACTACATTTAAAAGGAACCGACATTCACCGAAGACTCGTTTGTTAGATATTAAGGGATTACGTTCGAACATTGATTCTGATTAAGTTAGTTTATAATGAAAGTCTCAGATCAAAGTAGGCTATTGATGAAGCTATTGATCGATAAGTCCCTCAAAGCAAGGAGCACATCCCCTGGCAAGAACCTGCCTGTGGAGTTTCTCAACGCGGGGAGACTGTTGTCCAGCAGCTACCACACACTTCTGGCTGATCGGGAAACTCTTACCACCTCTAACCCCAGGAAGGGTTTACAGGCCGACACTCAAACCTGTTTGGCCAGATTACGAACGCACCTTCCGTGGCCACCGAATCCTGGAATGGGACTCAAACCCTGAGCTTATGGCTGAGAGGCAGGTAGAAGCACCACTCAACCTCCCTCAGTAAACCATTGCAGCCTCCAGAAGGATTCAATGTTAAGTACGGATAAGAGAATTTCCAATCCCCTCAGCCAACTCGTTCTCTGGATAGCTGCTCCAAATTGATCAGGGCCACTGAACAGTCGATGGCTAGCCAACTCTCAGCAAAAATATCAATGGTGTCAGTGCTATTAGCCTCACCACCACCGATAACCCAGCAGCTCTGTGGTAGCACCTTGGCCACAGGAAATCTCTGCAGGTCACGATGGTGAGGGTGTTACAATCCCAATTGGTGTTATAACTGGATGGAAAGATCCCAGGATGCCTCAAAATGCCGTAACTTTTACTTTTTGCTTTAGGGAACTTGGAAGAACTGAGTCACAGGACCACTAATTAGTTTAGTTTCTTTTAAAAACTTTTTTCCAATTAAGGGGCAATTTAGCGTGGCCAATCCATCTACCCTGCACATCTTTGGGTTGCGGAGGTGAGACCCACACAGACACGGGGAGAATGTGCAAACTCCACGCGGGCTGTGACCCGAGATCAAACCCGGGTCCTCAGCGTCGTGAGGCAGCAGTGCTAACCACTGCGCCGCCTCGCTAATTAGTTTTAACAGGAAAAAAACATTTATTAAACATGAAGAAAGTGATTATGATACGACACTCCCTTACTCCCCTCTTAGCTTAACAATGACACACAGAAACTCCTGTAAAACGCTCCCATGGCGAGCGTACGGACCAACAACACCAACTCCCGATACTTCCAACTGGACAGGGGCACCAGACAAGGATGCCCCCTGTCCCCGCTGCTGTTCGCTCTAGCGATCGAACCACTAGCAATTGCACTCAGAGCAGCAAAAAGCTGGAGGGGGATACAAAGGGGCGACAGAGAGCACAGAGTCTCACTCTATGCAGATGACCTGCTCCTCTACATTTCGGACTCACAAAGCAGCATGGACGGAATCATCGCGCTCCTGAAAGAGTTTGGCGCCTTCTGGGGGGGGGGGGGGGGGGGGTAGAACTCCCAAACCTACAATTCTACCACTGGGCGGCGACGGCCGAGCGATTAAAGGGATGGATCAAGGAGCCAGAAGCCGAGTGGGAGCACGCGGAAGAGGCCTCCTGCATGGGGACCTCCCTCCGGGCCCTCGCCATGGTGGCGCTCCCATCCCCACCCAAAAAACACTCCAGCAGCCCGGTGGTGATAGCCACCGTCCAGTCCTGAAACCAACTACGGCAGCAATTTGGCCTGTCCAAAATGTTGGACAAAGCTCCCATCTGCAACAACCATAGGTTCACATCAGCGCTGACTGACGCTGATGCATTGGGTGTTCTGGATCACATACTGGTCACCAACACTTGAAATAGTGCAACACTATCTTATTGAATCATTAACTGTTTAAACATACTTAGACTGTGGGTTAACACGATATTAGCTTTAACTAAAGACCTCTGCCTTGTCCTAACCAGTCGATGCACTCAGCACATGGTGAATGTCTGTGTTGCAGGCTGTGAGCTCGGTCCTCCTAGCTAGCTGCTACTCGAATGAGCGGGAACTCTGATGCTCCCTGTCTTTATAGTGCGTGTGCTCTCACTGGTGATTGGCTGCGGTGTTGTGTGTGTTGATTGGTCCCACTGTGTGTCCATCATGTGTGTCTGCACCATGATATACTGGTGTATATTATGACAGACGCCACCTTCAAAATGTGGGGACAGGACAGAGGGACATTGACAGTCAGGGATCTATACACAGACGGCAGGATCGCAACATTGGACGAACTGACAGAGGAATTCCAGCAAGCCAGGGGGAACGAGCTAAGGTACCTAAACTAAAAAACTTCCTACAATCGGAGACGGGGACATACCCACAACCACCACGACAGACACTACTGGAAGAGTTACTGGACGCAAGCATACTAGATAAAGGAAACTGTCGTGACATGTATGACCGACTGGTAGAAGGGGCCGACACCGTACTGGACACAACAAGAAAGAAATGGGAGGAGGAATTGGGGATCGAAATAGGGTGGGGACTCACCCGTATGAGTAGGTTCTTCCCGGAGGTGGAGGACAGATGTGAGCGGTGCCAAGGAGGCCCGGCCAACCATGCCCACATGTTCTGGTCCTGCTCCAGACTTGCTGGGTACTGGACAGCCTTCTTCGAGGCAATGTCCAAGGTGGTGGGGATGAGGGTGGAGCCATGCCCGAAAGTGGCAGCCTTCGGCGTATCAGACCAGCCAGATCTATTCCTGGGGAGGAGGGCGGACGCCCTTGCCTTTGCCTCGCTGATCGCCCGCCACAGAATCCTGTTCAGCTGGCGGTCAGCAGCACCACCCAAAGCTGCAGACTGGCTGTCCGACCTCTCAGAATCTCTCCAAATGGAGAAAATCAAATTCACCATCCGAGGGTCAGACGATGGCTTCCACAGAACATGGGAGCCAATTGTTCCGAGACCTGTTTGTGGCCAATGAACAAGCAGAAGAATAGCCAGGTAGCCAAGAATCAGGGGAAAGTAGCCAAGGCATGAGAGGGAGAGATGGACCGGGAAGGGGGGGAGGAAGGGGGGGGGGGCGGAAAAGGGGGACAGCTTTACCGAAGAGGAAAGAAAGGCGAACCACAGGAGTGGGGGGAGGGGGAAGAAGGGGGGAGGGGGGAAGGAGAGGGGGGAGTGAAGAGACAGGGAACAAAAGAGGAGAACCAGGGGTGTGGGGGTGGGGGGAGGCGGGGAAATGATAGCCGGAAGGAGGGCACTGGAAACGATAACAAACTTGGCATCTCCAGGAACAGAGAGCAAGGAAAATCCGGGTGAAAGACGGGACGAACGGCTGAAGCGGAGGTGAGCGTGAGACGACAACGGCAGCGAACCCCATCCGGGAGAAGCAAGCGACAACACCAACACCAGACCCATTCAAGTCTGGCCCTCTGTAATTGTTTCTCCGGCACCCAAATGTATATTTACCTCCCCAGTCTCCCTCCCACTCACGCCACCCCCCCCAACAAACAGATGCCTACTTATGTGTTGTAAATAATATTGCCAATTGTACAGAGTTGCTGCTGTTGAGCTGATGAATAATACCTTACCAGTTACTTTATTTCATTTATTTATTTATTTTTTATTATTACTTTTTTTTGTTTTTTGGAATGTTTGTGTGTGCCCTTCTCTTATATATATATATATATATTATTCTGTGTACATAACGGTAAATATACTTCGTTCAAAAACCCAATAAAAAACATTTATTAAAAAAAACAATTACACACAGATTGTAAGCTTAACGCGGCGTACATAAGAACATAAGAACTAGGAGCAGGAGTAGGCCATCTGGCCCCTCGAGCCTGCTCCACCATTCAATGAGATCGTGGCTGATCTTTTGTGGACTCAGCTCCACTTTCCGGCCCGAACACCATAACCCTTAATCCCTTTATTCTTCAAAAAACTATCTATCTTTATCTTAAAAACATTTAATGAAGGAGCCTCTACTGTTTCACGGGGCAAGGAATTCCATAGATTCACAACCCTTTGGGTGAAGAAGTTCCTCCTAAACTCAGTCCTAAATCTCCTTCCCCTTATTTTGAGGCTATGCCCCCTAGTTCTGCTTTCACCCACCAGTGGAAACAACCTGCCCGCATCTATCCTATCTATTCCCTTCATAATTTTATGTGTTTCTATAAGATCCCCCTTCATCCTTCTAAATACCAACGAGTACAGTCCCAGTCTACTCAACCTCTCCTCGTAATCCAACCCCTTCAGCTCTGGGATTAACCTAGTGAATCTCCTCTGCACGCCCTCCAGTGCCAGTACATCCTTTCTCAAGTAAGAAGACCAAAACTGAACACAATACTCCAGGTGTGGCCTCACTAACAGCTTATACAATTGCAGCATAACCTCCTTAA
The DNA here is from genome assembly GCF_047496885.1 of Scyliorhinus torazame. NCBI lineage: Eukaryota > Metazoa > Chordata > Chondrichthyes > Carcharhiniformes > Scyliorhinidae > Scyliorhinus > Scyliorhinus torazame. The sequence continues at coordinate 385,239,140 of NC_092708.1, forward strand.
GCTACAATGGTCTCATTAACAAACAAAGTCCCTTTCAAGCACACAAGATGACTGTGGTAAGACACACTCCTCGCTGAACCCAAGTTAATGTCTGTGAATTTCTCCACGAAATCCCCCCAGATGATTCTTAGACCGTGAGCCACCTTGCCTCACTGAACTCCGGCTTCCACACCTGGGATTTAAAATTCTGCTTTCAAAACTCACACTTTCAAATCTTCTTTTAAATTATGTTTTCCCTCTGTTGCTTCCATCAAAGTTTCGCTTTCAGGTTTTATACTTCTCCCTTCAGATTTCCTTTGCTGTAAAGGCTTTTACACAAACTCCGAGGTCCTGCCACCAATTTCCACAATTAGTTAAAATAATGTCTCCCAAACTGTGGTAATTTATCACAACCCTAATCACTAGTGCAGATAACTTTCTGGCCTCTCACAATCCAATGCCTTTTCAACTCTCTGAGACTTTACTGAACAGTAATCAGTTCTGGTTTCCATTTTCCTTTGTTCTGTTAATTTAAGATTTCTTGGAAACTTCTCCCCCTTTCTCTAGTTTCCTTAACTCGCTGGACTTTAGATGTCCGGCATTTGCTCTCATAATCATTACTCCATAGTATGGCTTTTCTTCTAGCAAGGCTGAGAGAGATGTTCCTTCTTTAGCCTTCTGAAACCAACGGCTTCTAGCAGAGCTGTGAGAGCTGCCTTCTCTCTCACTATCTGTCTCCAACTGCCCTGACGTCCAGTTAAAATTAAGAACAAAGGAAAGCACTTCCCTCTGGAAAATGGTCTCTTGTTGCTAAGCAATGACTTACTTCTTTTTACTCTTCATGCTATAACCCTCTCTAAGCACAACAGAATCACAGTTGGAATTGAAACCATGCCCCACACATACAAATACCTCAATCCAGCATGAATCTAACTATAGGTTTTACCCTTCCAGGAACAGAAGCATTAGATTAAACACACATAAAACTATTTCTTATTTCTAATGTTTACCAATATAAAAATAAATCCCTTAAAACCATCTTTGTTTTCCTAACAGAGGGGCTCACCACCACCTTCTGGATGGTCACTGGGGAATGACAGGTCAGTGACTCCTGAGAATGGGGAAATAATTTCACCAGATTTTACCCTGATCACTATCCATACACTGCATGATGCCCGCAAAGTCAAAACCCCCTGACAAGGCTTACAAATGATTAATTCATTGGAAGGCTGGCTAAGGTGAGATTGGGGGAATTCAGGTTCCTTCTATTTTCAAACAAGAGGGTTTTGATATTAAAGCATGAAAAGTGAATCGCTTGCTCTGTTTTAGAATCTATTTCGTTTGTTGGAAATGCATTTCAACTCACGACAGGTTTTATAACTGAAAGGAAAAATAGGAAGAACTGCTTTTCCCCAGGGTAGAGGGGTCAATTACTAGGGGACATAGGTTTAAGGAGCGAGGGGCAAGGTTTGGAGTAGATGTACGAGGCAGGTTTTTTACGCAGAGGGTAGTGGGTGCCTGGAAGTCGCTGCCGGAGGAGGTGGTGGAAGCAGGGACGATAGTGACGTTTAAGGGGCATCTTGACAAATACACGAATAGGATGGGAATAGAGGGATACGGACCCAGGAAGTGTAGAAGATTTTAGTTTGACGGGCAGCATGGTCGGCATGGGCTTGGAGGGCCGAAGGGCCTGTTCCTGTGCTGTACTTTTCTTTGTTCTTTGTTCTTTGCATTTAGAAAGTGAATTTCACAACCTCCGGCTGTCTTAAAGCATTGTACAGCCAACGAAGTACATTTTGAAGTGCAGTGGCTGTCGCAATGTAGGAAACATGGCAGCCAATTTGTGCGCAGCAAGCTCCCACAAACAGCAATGTGATCATGAGCAAATCATCTGCTTTAGTGACATTGATTGAGGGATATATGTTGGGTAGGCCATAACTCCTCTGCTCTTTGTCAAAATAGTGCCCCTGGATCTTTTCCCTCTATCTGAAAGGGTACATAGAGCCTTGGTTCAACATCGCGACTGAAAGACAGCACCCCCCTCAGTGCCGTCTTTTGTTTCTATTCTCAAGTCCCGGAGTGGGACTTGAACACATTACCTCCCAAATCTGGGGCAGAAGTGTCACCCATTGAGCCCCAAACAGCAGACATTAACAAGCATTCCGCTCTCTGCTATTGCTGTAGGCTTGACCATGGACGCTTAGCGAGAGCTACTTGATGTTACATATAATAAGAGAAGCAGAATCTTTTGGAAGCTGAACACATCCTTCAAAAAGGACAGACATGCATTGACACAACACCTCAAGTCAGGTCTCAAAGCACTCGACACGCAACAAAAAATACTTTGAAATGCACAGGCAGTTAAAGCAGGTAAACGTGACAACCGGTTAACACAGCAACCTGCCAGAAAAACAAGATTAATGAGCCTTTGAAGTTATTTTTTTCCTGCTGGAGTCGTTTTAGAAGAATATTAGCAGGGAAAGTGGGAGGATTCCCTTGCTCTTTTTCAACAAGGCACAGTGAATCCTGTCACGTCCGATTGGAGAGTTGGTGTAGCGTTCCCCCCCCGAACCCATTCCTCACTCAGGTACCAGTGCAGCCTCTGTGCCCGAGTCCTGATGTGGGGCTCAGATCTCGTGGCTCTGCAAGAGGAATGTAAACTACAGGGACCCGGCTGCCACATGACATATTGAGAGGGCTGAAGATTTATTCTTTGCCTGTTCGGTCCGATTTCCCCATGGCTTTCTGCAGGTCTCATTTACATTTAAATTACTTTCAGTGGTGCTTTTAGGCTCCTTTTGTCTGTTTCAAATGAATCATTAGGCAGGACCGGCATGTCTCCGAAGCCAAGTGAACCCCAGGGACCCGAAAACAAACAAATTGCTTCAACCTTTGAGCACATGTTGCTCCGGGAGCTGGGAACGATCGCAGAGAGAAGCCTTAATGGGCCATCCGACATCGCCTGCAAGAGCCACATGTACAGGGGCTCGCGAAACGAGTGGATAGAAACTTTTAGCATAACTCTTGAAGAGAATGGGTTAGAACTTAGAACATTACAGCGCAGTACAGGCCCTTCGGCCCTCGATGTTGCGCCAACCTGTGAAACCACTCTAAAGCCCATCTACACTATTCCCTTATCATCCATATGTCTATCCAATGACCATTTGAATGCCCTTAGTATTGGCGAGTCCACTACTGTTGCAGGCAGGGCATTCCACGCCCTTGCTACACTCTGAGTAAAGAATCTACCTCTGACATCTGTCTTATATCTATCTCCCCTCTACTTAAAGCTATGTCCCACCTTGCTAGACATCACCAACCGAGGAAAAAGGCTCTCACTGTCCACCCTATCCAATCCTCTGATCATCTTGTATGCCTCAATTAAGTCACCTCTTAACCTTCTTCTCTCTAATGAAAACAGCCTCAAGTCCCTCAGCCTTTCCTCATAAGATCTTCCCTCCATACCAGGCAACATTCTGCTAAATCTCCTCTGCACCCTTTCCAATGCTTCCACATCCTTCCTATAATGCGGCGACCAGAATTGTACGCAATACTCCAAATGCGGCCGCACCAGAGCTTTGTACAGCTGCAACATGACCTCATGGCTCCGAAACTCAATCCCTCTACCAATAAAAGCTAACACACCGTACGCCTTCTTAACAACCCTCTCAACCTGGGTGGCAACGTTCAGGGATCTATGTACATGGACACCGAGATCTCTCTGCTCATCCACACTGCCAAGAATCTTACCATTAGCCCAGTACTCTGTCTTCTTGTTATTCCTTCCAAAATGAATCACCTCACACTTTTCTGCATTAAACTCCATTTGCCACCTCTCAGCCCTGCACTGCAGCTTATCTACGTCCCTCTGTAACTTGTAACATCCTTCCGCACCGTCCACAACTCCACCGACTTTAGTGTCGTCTGCAAATTTACTCACCCATCCTTCTACGCCCTCCTCCAGGTCATTTATAAAAGTCCCAAAACAGATCCTTGTGGTACACCACTAGTAACTGGACTCCAGTCTGAACATTTCCCATCAACCACCACCCTTTGTCTTCTTCCAGCTAGCCAATTTCTGATCCAAACTGCTAAATAACCCTGAATCCCATGCCTCTGTATTTTCTGCAGTAGCCTACCGTGGGGAACCTTATCAAACGTTTTACTGAAATCCATATACACCACATCAACTGCTTTACCCTCATCCACCTGTTTGGTCACCTTCTCAAAGAACTCAATAAGGTTTGTGAGGCACGACCTACCCTTCACAAAACCATGTTGACTATCTCTAATCAAATTATTCCTTTCCAGATGATTATACATCCTATCTCTTATAAACCTTTCCAAGATTTTGCCCACAACAGAAGTAAGGCTCACTGGTCTATAGTTACCGGGGTTGTCTCTACTCCCCTTCTTGAACAAGGGGACAACATTTGCTATCCTCCAGTCTTCTGGCATTATTCCTGTAGACAAAGATGACTTAAAGATCAAAGCCAAAGGCTCAGCAATCTCCTCCCTAGCTTCCCAGAGAATCCTAGGGTTGCAGAGTTTTGGTGGCTGGGTGGGTATTCGGGATAGAAACATAGAAAATAGGTGCAGGAGTAGGCTATTCGGCCCTTCAAGCCTGGACCACCGTTCAATATGATCATGCCTGATCGTGAAAATTCAGTATTCCGCTCCCGCTTTCGCTCCATACCCCTTAATCCCTTTAGCCATGAGGGCCACGTCCAGCTCCCTCCTGAATATATCCAACAAACTGGCCCCAACAGCTTTCTGTGGGAGAGAATTCCACAAGTTCACAACTTTCTGAGGGAAGAGGTTCTTCCTCATCTCAGTCCTGAAAGTTATTCCTGTCACAACTTCCAAGACCTGTACGTCACACAGAGACTTTTACATGAACAATGCCACAGAAACCGCCAACAACCTGAAGGAGGCAATCTCCATATCACTTACCACAAATGGACGTGGGAAGCACAAGATTCCTTCCTACAGGATGCCAATCGGCTGGCAAAGTAAAAAGAGGAGCTGGGGCATGCCAATTGATGCATTGTTTTTATTTGTTCTTGGGACTGTAGGAATTGCCGGCAAGGCCAGTATTTATTGCTCATCTCTAATTGCCCCTGAGAAGGTTACGGTGAGCTATCTTCTTGAACCGCAGTAGTCCATGAAGTGTAGGAAGGGAATTCCTGGATTTTGACCCAGCGACAATGAAGGAACGGCGATATGGTTCCAAATAAGAATAGTGGAAGAGTTGGAGGGAACCTGCTGCTCTTGCCCTTCTGGGTGGTCGAGGTTGTGGGTTTGGAAGGTGCTGCCAAGGAGCCTTGATGAGTTGCTGCTGTGCATCTTGTAGAGGGTACACGCGGCTGCCACAGTGCATTGGTGGTAGAGGGAATGAATGCTTATGTGGGCTGCTTTGTTCTTGATGGTGTTGAGCCTCTTGAAGCTGCACTCGTCCAGGAAGTAGAAAGTATTCCATCATATTTCTGACTTGAGCCTCACAGATTAAAAATAAATAAATTTAGAGTATCCAATTCCTTTTTATTCCCAATTAAGGGGCAATATAGCATTGCCAATCCACCTACCCTGCACATCTGTTTTGGGTTGTGGGGGTGAGACCTACGCAGACACAGGGAGAATGTGCAAACACCACGCGGACAGTGATCCGGGGCCAGGATCGAACCTGGGTCCTCGGCGCCGTGAGGCAGCAGTGCTAACCACTGCACCATCGTGCCACCTCTGTGTGTCTCACAGATCAGGTATTGTCAAACTCGGAGGCGCGACCCGTGGGTGGGTCGCGGGCGGGTGTCGGGAGGGTCGCGGAGCCGTCCGTCGCGGCGCTCCCGATCGCGCAAATCTGCGCGCAACAGCCGACTGTTAATAACGCCGGCTGCAAGCGGCCTTCAAAATGGCCACGAATATGTAACAGAAATGCGGCCGCACTGCGCATGCGTGCCAGATCATCGACGCGCATGCGCAGGGAGGCTGCTTTTTTTAAACAAACGGTCACAGCTTTTTGTTTTACAAGTTCAGGGGGGATTTATTCATTTATTTTATTCATTTAATTTTTATTTATTTTATTCATTTTATTTTTTTTACAAGTTCGGGGGATAAACGTTTACAGGAAAAAATTGCAGAACTTTGGACAGATGGAGACTCCATACTTTACGACACCGGAAGGCTTCACCTTCAACCAACAGGTTCCATTGGAGGAGCGTGTACGAGGGCCAAAGGGACCCAAAACCATTTTTGCCTGCAGCAAACAAGGTAAGAGAAAATGGTGGGTCGCGCAGATCGGCCGGCGTGGGTCTCAATGGTCGGCCGGCATGGGTCGCGCAGGTCGGCCGGGTTGGGTCCCAAAGGTTGGCTGGTTGGTAAAACTGGGTCCCCGGAAAAAAAGTTTGAAGAACACTGTCATAGATGGTGGAAAGACTTTGGGGAGTCAGGTGAGTTACTCGCTGCAGAATTCCCAGCCTCTGACTTGCTGTTGTATCCACAAGTCTTGGAGCATATATTTCCAGCATTACAGCTAGGATGTTCGCAAGGTCTATAGCCTTTACAGTATCCAGTACCTTCAGCCATTTCCTGGCATTACTTGGAGTCCCAATCTCCTATCTGGCTGCATCGCAGCCTGGTATAGCAACTGCTCGGCCCAAGACCGTGAGAAACTACAGAGAGTTGTGAATGCACAGGAGTCTTAGCACGTAAACATAGAACATACAGTGCAGAAGGAGGCCATTCGGCCCATCGAGTCTGCACCGACCCACTTAAGCCCTCACTTTCACCCAACCCCCGTAACCCAATAACCCCTCCTAACCGTTTTGGTCACCGTTTTATCATGTCCAATCCACCTAACCTGCACGTCTTTGGACTGCGGGAGGAAACCGGAGTACCGGGAGGAAACCCATGCAGACACAGGGAGAACGTGCAGACTCCGCACAGGCAGTGACCCAGCGGGGAATCGAACCTGGGACCCTGGCGCTGTGAAGCCACAGTGCTATCCACTTGTGCTACCGTGCTGCCCCTAACACAGCCTAGTCCATCACCCGAGCCCGCCTACCATTCATTGTCTCTGTCTACACCTCCCGCTGCCTTGGGAATGCGGGCAGCATAACCAAAGACCCCTCCCACCCGGCTTACTCACTCGTCCAACTTCTTCCATCGGGCAGGAGATACAAAAGTCTGAGAACACGCACTAACAGGTTCAAAAACAGCTTCTTCCCCGCTGTTACCAGACTCCTGAATGACCCTCTTATGGACTGAACTGATCTCTCCACACATCATCTCTACCGAGTAGTACTACACTCTGTATGCTTCACCTGAAGCCTGTGCCTATGTATTTACATTGTGTATGTATCGTATGTCCGATGGTGTTTCATGTATGGAATGATCTGTCTGGACTGTATGCAGAACAATACTTTTTACTGTACCTCGGTACACGTGACAATAAATCTAATCCAGACTCAGATCTGGCATATATATCCTTCAGGCTTTAGCTCACTCAGACAGTAGCCGTGCTGAGCGACTCTGGACATTGATATCCTCACCCAGAGTACATTGTGTTCCCTTGTCACCCTCAGTGCCTCCTCCAAGTGGTGTTCAACATGGAGGAGTACTGATGCACCAGCTGAGTGAAGCGGCAAGTGGGAATCGGCTGTTTTCCTTACTCATGTTTGACCTGACGCCAGGAGATTTTGTAGGGTCCAGAGTCAATGTTGAGGTCTTCCAGGGAAACGCCTTCCCAACTGTACAGCACTGTGGGTGGGTCTGTCCTGCTGGTGGGAATATCCAGGGATAGTAATGGCTTCTGCCTCATCGGAAAACCATGCCGGAGCTGTGCAACACAAATCCAAACACGGGGTGCACCTCTGCTTTAAAAGGTGTACCCCTACTTTCAGGGGACATGTGTGGAGGACAGCGTGTGCCGTGTGGATGGGCTGGATTCACCACGTGACTCAGATTTTAGCATGTCAGTCATATCAAAATACAGCCCAAATGATAAACGTGTCTGGCCTCACACCGATGATGTCACGTGGAGCGTTTTGCCCGTCCAATTTGCCGGAGTTAAAATTGGGAATCGATTTCACCTATTGATCACTGTCGGGGTGAAGAATAACTTCCTAATAGCAGTTCTAAAGTACTTTTTAACTGCTTTCAACCCATGTCCCCTTGTTGTATTCTCACAATCAATGTTGAAGTAAAAACTCTAATAACTTTTTCTATACTGTTAACTACTTATACTTCTCCAGGAATGTTGCCTTTCAGATTGAAATGCTCGCATTTCAATTTTTTGTCTCATTAATGCCAATCGTTGGCATTGGGGATAAGTCTGCACGGCCATCAACATCCCCCCCCCCCCTGCAAATTAGTGGCCAGAACTGGACATTGCATTTAAGCTGGGGTCTGACCAAAATTCTCTGCATGACTTCACTCTTAATGGTTTAACATGAAGGACTTCTGGTGGTGGCCATGAGCTGAGAGGTTGCATGAAAGGTGGTTCTCGTCTGAGAACTTTGACTACGGACCCTCACCCTCGGAGCAGGGAACCGCACGTGGAGGCACAGAACCGGTGAGGGTCGACCCCGCAGACCCAGGCATCGATGGATAAATTGGCCGGCTTCGTCACCTCCGAGATCCAGAGATAAAGGGAAGAGTTGAGAAAGGGTTTCCTGGCAGCCATCGAGGCAGCAGTGGAAGTCATGCTGGCCCCCACGAAGGAGGCAATGGACAATATGGAGCGGAGGCTGGAGGCCCAGGTAAAGGTGGCACGGGACCTCAAATAAGCCGCCATGGACCAAGGGGACCGGGTCACAGCACTCGAGGCCGAGGTAGCGAGTGTGGTCAAGACCCAGAAGGGGTCTGAAGGATAAAGTCGACAACCAGGAGAAGCAATCACATCGGCAAAACCTGAGAATCGTGGGGCTGTTGGAGGGAACAGTGTGGGTGCGGGGCGGGGGGGGGGGGGGGGGGGGGGCAGGGGGACACCACAGAATACGTGGCAGCGATGCCCGGGTAGCTGGTCGGTGAGGAGAGCTTTGCCAAACCCTCGGAGGTTGACCACGCCACGGGTCGCTTCGGGAGCAGCCCAGGGCGGGGGAACCACTGTGGGCGATAACCGTGAGGCTCCACAGGTACCAGGATAAACAGCGAATCCTGGGGTGGGTGAAGAGCGTCAGAGGGTGCAAGTGGGAGAACCATTCCATCCGCCTGTACCAGGACATTGGGGCAGACCTGACCAAGTGCCGAGCAGAATTCAGCGGGGCCAAATCCGCGCTGCACAAAAGTGGGGTGCAGCCCGGCCTGCTCTACCTTGCCAAACTGTGGGTCACGTACCAGGGTAAAGAACACCACTTTGTCGCCCCGGAGGAGGCCAACAAGTTTGTTTAGAGGACTGGACAATGGCCAGAATGCAAGCTGCAAGAATTGGAGAGGGGGCAGGGGCAACCACAGGCAGCTGCATGGAGGGGAGGTGCGGAAGGGGGGAAAGAGGAAGACAGGGGTTAAATAGGGGAATCCGGCTGTCCGGGCAACCGCTGCACTAGCGAGCAGGCTAGTGTACGGGGGTACAGTGAAGGAGGAGGCCGCAGCAAGCCTCCCGGGAGGGAGGGACCGGCTGGCAGAGGGGGAAGGGGAAAATAGAACTTCAGGGGAAACAAAGGGCAAAAAGGAGGGAGGCTGGGGCAGGTGGAGAAGGGGGTAAAGAGGGGCACTGAGAGTGAAGGACATGTACATGGACGCTAGACTAGCATCCCTGGGGGAACTCTGAGAGGCTCCAACTCCCGAAAGGGAAGGAGCTCAGGTACCTGCAGCTGTGTGCCTTCCTCCACAAGGAGACAAAAACATTCCCCCAGAGACCCGGACACATTCCTGAACACCATGGTAGGGCTGGACTGGTTAGGGGACGACAAATGTGGTGATATCTACGGACGAGTCATAGAAAAGGTCAGGACCCCACTGGACGAGACCAGATGGAAATTGGAGGAGGAGCTGGGCATGGAGATAGGGAGCGGACTCTGGATTGAGGCGCTGCGCGTGATCAACTCCACCTCCTCCTGCGCCAGGCTATGCCTGCTGCAGCTCAAGGTGCTGCACAGAGCGTGCCTTACCAAGACATGCATGAGCGGGTCTTCCCGGAGGACATGTGCGAACGGCATCAGGGGGCCCAGCCAATCACACCCACATGTCCTGGTCCTGCCCCAGACTCAGGGAGTTCTAGATGGCCTTTTCCGAGGCCATGTCCAGGGTGGTGGGGGTCGAGATGGAGCCGTGCCTGTCTGTGGTGGTCCTCGGGGTGTCAGAGCACCCAGAGCTCTGGACAGGGAAGGGGGGGCGGATGCCCTGGCCTTCGCCTCTCTGATCACCAGGTAGAGACTTCTGCTGGGATGGAAGTCGGCAGCACCACCCAGGGCCCCGGAGTGGCTCTCAGACCTGTCCGAGTACCTGAAACTCGGATCAATATAAGAAATTCACAAACCTCTTTGCAGACCCGTTTGCAACCAGCTACTGACTAGAGGGGGAGCAGATAGAAATCGGGAGGGGGGAGCATGGTGGCAGCTTTGGATACTTGTGTAGCTGTTGCTATTGTTTCGGTTATTATTATTGTTTATATATTGTTCGGCAAAGTTTTGATATCAAGTGCTAAAATTCCAATTAAAATATATATTTTTTAAATGGTTTAAATTAAGCTTTGCTGCCATATCCTAACTCACACTAAATCCCTTTCACTAATCAGCCCTGTGCTTCCTTCCCTACATTGGCTACCAGCCACCAACAACTCAATTTCAACATTTACATCCGTATTTTCAGCTCTGCAACTTTCTCCAGCCCAACAAACCTCCAAGACCTCTTCATTCCTCTGCTTCTGACATCTGGGACATACCCAGTTTGCATCGCTCCATCGCTGGCTGCCACGCTTTCAAACCCTGGGCCTAAGCTCTGCAAGTCCTTCGCTAAAGTTTTCTGACTCTCCTCCTTCAAAATGCTCTTTAAAATCTATTTCTTTCACCAAAGAGGTCTCCCTACGGCGGCCCGTTGTCAACTTTTGTTTGAAAACACTCCCGAGAAGCGGCTGGGAATGTTTTACACTATTATAGATGCTATGTAAGTGTAGGATGTTATGGCATTGAAAGTCTCGTTGGTCTCTTTCACCTGAATCATTAGTTATTTCCCTTCAGTTTTGTACCAAATAATCATTATCATTTAGGCTTCCAGTGGGAAAAGAAAAGATTCCTCTTCCAGAAAGGAACTAAATCTGCCCTCTGCATATTTGTAATTATCTCAAAGGCTGGTGAAGTTGATGTAACATGACTGAACCATTCATGCATAACTTTGAAGTACTAATAAAGGTGTTTCTTTTCACATTGCTTCTTCTGTTGAAAATCCACTTCCAAGAGTGATGTACAGGCCACGAGGAAGCCTGCAGCAAGGAATTTGCAAAACGTGGGATTAACAAGATAAATCACAATTGACATGCAGATGGAGTCAGGATGCAAGGACTTGGTGAGGCTCAAACTGGTGATATGTAACATACAGTACTGCAGGCCAAGAGTTATTTGATTCATCTTTCTATGGCCCCCTGTAGCTGCAGTGAAGTGAACACTGGTTTCGTGGCAGTTCCAATCACAGCACATAATCATAGACTTTACAAATATATCGGCCGTTCCTTCACTGTCGCTGGGTCAAAATCTTGGAACGCTCTCCCTAACCGCACTCTGGGTGTACCTACACCACATGGACTGTAGCAGTTGAAGAAGGTAGCTCACCACCACCACCTCAAGGGCAATTAGGGATGAGCAATAAATGCTGGTCTGGTCAGCTGCCACCTTCTCAAGGGCAATGGGCAATGACTGCTGACCTAGACAGAGATGCCTACAGCATACCAAGTCCTATTAGTTAATTGTACATTAACTGTTTCTAATTATATTTAGTTTCTGCAGACTGTGAGCACTTACTGGGGACTCACTTTGCCCCTATATATTTTGTTCATCTGCCCTGAAACCTCCTTCTGAGGCTCATTGTCACATTTTCCTTTATAGATCTCCTGTGAAGCTCCTAGGCATGTTTCAGTGCATTAAAATGTGCTATATAAGTACAAGGAGGTCTTGTAGCACAGTGGTAGTGTTCCTAGCTCTGGGTCAAAGTGCCACTCCAGGACTTGATGGCCACTGAATGTTCATCACATGGCCCCAACAAGTTGATTATTAGCCTGATCATCAGGTCATAAGAGTGAGAGAGTTTCTTGGTCAGCCACACTGCACAAGGCATCAGAAACACGGACAAATTCCATGGCCATTCTTAGGGTGTGGTACCAGGAGAAGGAGTATAAACGCACGCTATTGCTGGCAAAAGTTTGAGGGAGTAATGCAAGCCAGGATACTAGATGCAGTTCCTCCTTTTTAATTTAAAATCATGAGACAGGATAATGAATGTCCCACGGGGTTAACCGATTGACAGACCTTGGTTTAATGTTTCATGTAAAGGGCAGTAGTCCCAGTGATGCAAAGTGTCACCCAAGACTTGATGACCAAGTCTCAAAGGGAGTCTGGATCCACAACCTCCTGATTCATTGTGGAGAGTGCAAGCAACTGAGCCAAACTGACAATCAGAACAAAACAAAGCAATTTAAAACTTTTCATTCAAGAATAGCTACAAGAAGTTGCACGTAGACAGCAACCTTAATCAGACTAGATCGACAATATGGGGGTGGGGTGGGGGTGGAGATCTTCAGTTGAAGTTTTGGGCTTTACTTTTGTAGAATACAATCATACAGCACAATACACTTGGAATAGAAATCGGGGCAAGTGTTAGAGAAAAGAGATTGTGCGGAATAATTGAACAAATTGTTGGATACAGCAATAGAAGGTATGTTTCGGATAGATAAATTCAGATGGGCTGAATGTGGCCTCCCTCATCCTTAAGTATCGTGTAATCTTGTAACGTGGCTATTTATGTGTTCTCCCTTTTCCCTTCCAATTTAAATTTATTGTCAGGTGTACCGAGGTACAGTGAAAAGTATTGCTCTGCGTACAGTCCAGGCAGATCGTTCCATACGTGAAAACATATAACGTATGATAAATACACAATGTAAATATATAGACATCGGGTGACGCATATGGAGGGGCAGCACGGAGTCACAGTGGTTAGCACTGCTGCTTCACAGCGCCAGGGACCAGGGTTTGATTCCCGGCTCGAATCACCGTCTGTGCGGAGTCTGCACGTTCTCCCCGTGTCTGCTTGGGTTTCCTCCGGGTGCTCCGGTTTCCTCCCACAAGTCCTCAAAGATGAGCTTGTTAGGTGAATTGGGCATTCTGAATTCTCCCTCCCGTGTACCCGAACAGGCGCCGGAATGTGGTGACTGGGGGATTTCCACGGTAACTTCATTGTAGTGTTAATGTGAGCCTACTTGTGACAATAATAAAGATTATTATTAGTGCTACAACTGTAGAGAAGATGTGTGGGGAGATCAGTTCAGTCCATAAGAGGGCCATTGAGGAGTCTGGTAACAGCGACAAGAAGCTGTTTTTGAATCTGTTCGTGCGTGTTCTCAGACTTTTGTATCTGCTGCCCGCTGGAAGAAGTTGGAAAAGAGAATAACCCGGGTGGGAGAGGGTCTTGATTATGTTGCCTGCTTTCCCAAGTCAGCGGGAGGTGTAGATAAAGTCAATGGATGGAAGGCGGGCTTGCCTGATGGACTGGGCTCTGTTCACGACTCTGTAGTTTTTTACGGTCTTTGCCCGAGCAGTTGCCATACCAGGTAGGATGCTTTCTATGGTGCATCTGTAAAAGTCGGTAAGAGTCAATGTGGACATGCCGAATTTCCTTAGTTTCCTGAGGAAATATAGGCGCTGTTGTGCTTTTGAGAGAGATCAGCTGACTAGGAACAAAAGGATAGAACCACTGACCTTCTTCCTCAGGATGACTCAATTCTTCACTGGATAAACTCCACATGTCAGAGGCGATGCATTTTTCTTCTTTATTTATTTGTTCTTAAGGGCAGCACGGTAGCATTGTGGATAGCACAATTGCTTCACAGCTCCATGGTCCCAGGTTCGATTCCGGCTTGGGTCATTGTCTGTGCGGAGTCTGCACGTCCTCCCCGTGTCTGCGTGGGTTTCCTCCGGGTGCTCCGGTTTCCTCCCACAGTCCAAAGATGTGCGGGTTAGGTGAATTGGCCAATGATAAATTGCCCTTAATGTCCAAATTGCCCTTGGTGTTGGGTGGAGTTGTTGAGTTTGGGTGTGGTGCTCTTTCCAAGAGCCGGTGCAGACTCGGGGGGCCGAATGGCCTCCTTCTGCACTGTGAATTCAATGATAATCTATGATTAATCTAGGACAAAGGTTCGGCACAACATCGTGGGCCGAAGGGCCTGTTCTGTGCTGTATTTTCTATGTTCTATGTTCTCGGCTTAAAAGACATTCCGTTGAGAGAAGACCGAATTGCATTGGGAAAGTTAGGAGGTCTGCCTGTTCTCTGTGATCCTGCCTCCAACCATTTAATAAATGAAACAGGACTGTCATGTCCATCAGATCTTTCAATTTATGTGGAACATGAAAAGAAAACTAAAGTGCATTTGCTAACAGAGAAACTTGTCCCACTGCCAAATAGGAATCTGTTTCCACTTGGACCAAAATACCATGGAGGCAGGGATCAAACAGCTCAATATTAGAAAGACAATCAAATCCAAAACCTTTGGTCGATTGGGAATGCTGTTTTAGTTCCAAAAGCCCCCAGACAGATTTTTTAAGGCTATATACATATAGGAAATAGAATGGTTGAATTGCACACTCAAATTGGAGTCAGTGAACCAGGTTTTTGATTTACACGTATTTAGGTTGCACTCACTTTGTGTCCAATTGCAGTGGAAACTGCACTGTCACATACCATGCCTGGTACTGGTCTATTAAGCTAAAAACTAAGGTTTGAAATATCAGAAAAACAATTATTTTGCAAAGTTCCAGAAAACCTGGGCTGGATTCTCCAAAAATGGGGCTCCCCATTGGCGTAAAAAGGCTGGCGTTTCTCGCCAGACTTTCCATATAAAAATTTACAGTGATTCCCCTGCCTGCAGGGGGCTGGCAGGGTCCCGGAGTGCTTCTCGCAGCTCTGGCTGCGGATACGGGCCCCCCCACTTCCGGTCGGGAGTCCGCGCCGTGCGCCATGACGTACTCGGACCGCAGACCGACATCGACAATGTAGGCCCTCCCGAGATGACGCGCGCCCGCGGATCCGAGCTGCCCGATCACTGCCCCAGCCGCCAACGAAGGTATGATGTGCTGAATGGTCCCCTGTGCTGTATCATTCCTTGATGGAAATTGAGATATTCAAACCAGCAAAGTCAAAGTGGGAAATCCAATGGAAAACAATAAGCAATGAAAATTAATGCTACCAACTACATGTTGATTTGTTGATTCGAAGATCCAATGGGGTCCCATCAAGTATTGTTCTCACCACAATATCATATCATGCAGACGAAACATGACATTGGGCACGATTTAATGGTGTAGCGAGCGGGAACTGTCACAAGCTTCCCTTGCACCCGGCCCAGAGGGACTGTCAGAGCTATAAAACATTAATTGGTCCACTTAACGAGGCCCTACGGGCTTCATGCCAGGAATGACTGTCCCGCCGGCTGATTTGCCGAGACGGTGCTCGCCAGCCCCCTGTCAACGCGGGAGAGCAGCACTTAAACCGTTACTGCAGAGCCAACCCCACAGAGCCCACAGCCATGCCACTGAGCCCCACGATTCGGGGATGCCGACCTGGGAAGACTGTTGGGCGCGATCGAAATCAGACGAGATGCCCTGTTTCCCCGAGGATCTCGGAGGGTCAGCCACAGGCTGGCCAGTGCCACATGGGAGGAAGTGGCAGCAGCCGTTAGGGTCGGGGAGCGTCTCCAGGAGGACTGGAACCCAGTGCGGTAAGGTCAACAATCTCCACCGGGCCTCCCCCACAACGAGCATGCGACTGGTACTGCCCCCAGACAGCACCGTTCTGTGACCCGGTACACCCATGGCTAGCAGTGCTGCCCACGCCAGCCACCCCAAACTCCCCATTCCCCCTCAAACTTCCCAAGCCCCCTATCCCCCCATACTCTCCATCCTCCCCTATTCCCCCATACTCCCCACCCCCCTATACCCCCCAAACTCCCTATCCCCCCCCATACTCCCCCACCCAGCGATGAACGATGTGTGCAGCTCATGATGCCCCCTCTGAGTCCCCGCAGGAGAAGTTGCCCCACATCCACCAGGAGAGGGCTCAGACGGGCAGCGGGGTGCCAGACATCAGAGTCCTCAACCCCTATGAGGAAG
This sequence comes from Scyliorhinus torazame, assembly GCF_047496885.1. NCBI lineage: Eukaryota > Metazoa > Chordata > Chondrichthyes > Carcharhiniformes > Scyliorhinidae > Scyliorhinus > Scyliorhinus torazame. Next base: position 385,255,426 of record NC_092708.1, read on the forward strand.
GGGCCCTGGAGGTCGGGGAGGTGGCCGCGGCCAGATCTGTCACCGACATAGCGGTTGGCGCACGGGGCAGAGGTGAGGTCCCACGGACCCCAACCCAGATGGCCTGTCACACATGAGTTGTTAATGCCAGAGACGGACCCATTGCAGGATCTCCATCTGATGGTGCCCCCCACCCTGGGTGGTCCCCCCCATCCTGGGTGGTCCCCCCACCCTGCCTCCCATGAGAACACCTCGGAGGGGAGCTCCGAGGAGACCACTGTACTCACGGCACAGCTGTCATCCCCACCCTCCACCAGCGCAGAAACGCACACCTCGGTGCACAACAGTAGTGGGCAGGCTTCTGGGGTACAATCTGGTGAGCACCTCACATTTGCCAATGCACTTCAGGTGGAGGCAGTAATGCCCTGGCGACAGAGCAGTCAGAGATCTGTAGGATCCCAGGACCCAGCTGGGTCCCAGTCAGATGCTGAGCCTGTGGAATAGGTTTACCCGGAGCCGATACAGATGCTCGGGTGTGGCCGCCAGATTCAGTCTCAGGTGGGCATTGTCGAGGCCCTCTAGAGCACACCTTGGTAGCTCGAGGAGGTGTCCCAGTCTCAGATGGGCACGGTAGAGGTGATGTGGAGCTTGTCCCAGTCGCACTGGATGGGCATTGCCGGGACGCACCAGAACATGTCCCAGTCACTGAGGAGCGTCGCAGAGGAGGTCGACACTGTGCTGCAGACATTGGGGAGCCACCAGGGTTGGCAGAGCATTCAGGGGAAGCCGGGGCTCGATCCAGCTGCCCCTCCGTCACGAGGTGAACCCCAGGGCCCTATGGGAACTGACTGAGAGGATGGGATGCTGGGTGCCAACCCAGAGCCACACCAAGGAGTGGCGACAGCGGCCACCAGCTCCCCCGAGGCCCACCCCCCTGACAACAGACTGTGCTGAAGACGGAACAGGGTGACACGACAGGGCATGTGGCACCGGCCACAGGTGTTGAAGGACGTGGTAGGCAATCCTGGGGACACACCTAGGCTCAGTGATAGGGAATGGAATACGAAGCAGGTTGGCAGACACTGAGCGGGCACAGAGGTTCGGCAATTGGGGACACATATGTATGGCATTAAAAAAACATTGCGCTCGAGAAATATGACGCCTCTGGCACTTTCTTCCGCAAGGCAGACTGAGCACCAATCCCCTGCCCCAAGTCCCAGTCCCAGCCCCCCCGGCATGGAGGTCCTGGATACCTCTCCTCCCCCCGCCCACCCCCAGGCACACCACGTGCAGGCGATGGGTGTGAGGGAGCATGTAACGGACAGGCAAGAGTCAAGACTATGGCATAGATTGAGGAGCACCAGCGCACAGCGGGTTATCATCATCCCCCCACCCTCCACAGCGTCCTGCTGACTGCACTGACACAGTCCCATTGCCCTCCCATCACAGACCCTGGGTGGGTGGAACAAGGTTGGGGGTGGGGGGGAGGAATGCGGCGAAAGGGGAGGGGGCGTACGAAGGGTAAGAGGGAAATGATAGACGGGGCCATGTCCTAAATGAAGCGGGTAAGGATGAGACCCTCCCTGGCCCACCGGGCCATTGCCGCTGCCGCCTGTCCTCCAGTTGGTCTTGCGGGTCCTCCCGGGCCCATCCTCCAGCCCTTCCTGGTCCGGCACTTCCCCTTATTATCCAGCAAGGGCAAACCAGCTATCCTTGGGTTGTCCTCGAAGAGGCAATCTCTGACTGCCCCAGGGTGTAGCTCTCATGCACACTCCCTGGAAAGCGTGCACACAAGTGCCTGATCTTCATGTGGTGGTTGCACACGAGCTGGTGGCTCACAGAGTGGACCCCCTTCCTGTTGATGTAGGGCGTTCCCTGACGGCCTGGTGAACGCAAGGCAACATGCGTCACATCCACTATCCCCTGGACCTGGGGTATCCCAGCGATAGCGAAAAATCCTGATGCCCGAGCATCCTGTTGGACGTGGTCCATGTCAAGGTTTATATAGTTCGCTGCCAGGGCACACAGGGCATTCGTGATCTCACCCTCAACCACCTCCCACCGATGGCAGGCCACCCCGACCAGGATTGCCCCCTCCCGCCCCCAGGTGCTCCCCCACCCCTCTCTCCGAGCACTGGGGCAGCAGTACCCCAGGTTCATTGTGCGGGAGCGAAGCTCGCTACTCACCTCCTTGGGACCCCACAGCAGCCCTTCCACCAGCTCCACGTTTTTACAAAGGTGTACTAATCGACGCCCGCGTGACCACTTACTGAGGAGGTGGTTAGATCACAGGAGGCCGTTAGACAGGGGCTCGCTCCCGTTAATTGTCTGGAGATTGGTCCTAAGTGATGATTCTTGTTTCCCGCCACACTACGGCCGGATTCTGATTTCGCCAACGGGAGCGGGCTGGACAGATCACAAACCGATCGGTGCCCGGTGCGATTCTCGTTTTTGGCCTTTCCCGCGATCTAACAGCCTCATCGCGCTCTTGCTTAAGTGCAACGCGGCCATCAAATCGCGCCCATTGATTTTACAGCTAATGAACCAAATGGCACAGGCACAGATATCCAAAACCCAGTACATTTACTTACTTCCCTCTCTAAACCGTGAGACCACCGACATTAATGAAGTGACTGTGTTGAAAGGTTTGCAAGCTATGCTTTGCAATGAACAAAATTAGCTGCCATTTTATTGTAAAGGAATTACAGTGTTTCTAGGCATTGCAGCCACATTTACTTACTTCACCACCTCACTTCAGGGGCTCGGCCTGGACTCCTGGCCACCAGCCTGCTGGATTACTTGATTTGGCCAGTTCCAAGCAAGTGCGGGTGAATGTCACAGAGCTGATCAGCTCTCAGTGAATTCAGCGACACTTGCTTGGTGAAGGGTACAGTAAACAATAAACATCTGTCCCTAAAATAGGCTGCGAAGGGGAGGGGGCTTTGAAAACATCCAGGCTAGGGGCTGAATAGCACACATGCCCCACTCTCAAACTATGGGCTGCCAGCAATTATTAATGTTATCCTTCTTTGCAAGGTTAATCCGTTTATATTATTTTACTGAACATCTGACTTAACTCAATTGAATGTAAAGTCTGAATCAATTATTGAGGGGGACGAGGAAACTTTTGGAGTGAGGTAATGGAGTGGAAAGGGAATGTTTGGGATCAATGCAGCTGGTGTTTTCCAACATATTTTATTCCTGATAGTCTCTTGAGAATGACACCGGCTGGAGTCCCCAAATATTTTTGGGATTGAGGCACGATTAATTGGACAAAAGACGATAGTTGAATCCAACTGAGGCTTTATTGCTATCAGATGTGTGGCCTCCCACAGCAGCTGGCGAAATGGCTGCTGGCTGGAGGACACACATATTTATACCTCGCCTCCTGGGCGGAGCCAGCAGGCAGGGACACCGCGAACCTGTAGTACAGGTCCTACCGTCCATCACCTTATACAGGTGCAACAGTGGTTTACCACATTCACCCCCTGTTAAAAATTGAGTCCGGCGGGGGTGGTGGATAACTATATACAACAATGAGTTAATATTTACAAGATTTGAGCAAGCAAATGGCCTTTGATGTCTGGTGGACCGGTCAGAGGTTTAGCTGGTCCGGGGCCTTGATGTTCTTCTGGGAGCGACGCAGTGGTGTCGGCGATATTGCTGCTGATCTGGTCGATGGTGACTCCGGGAGCGTGCCAAAATTCTCTTCATCGTCCGGCATTGGCAGGGGGGGGACGGATGGTCCTGGAGGGGTTGCTGTTGGGAGCGACGGGGGAGGGGAGGGTGGCGCTGGGGGCGGAGGAGGTGTGGGGGTGGAACCTGCTGGTGCCAGGTCCCTGGGGGAGACAGTATCCTGGCGGCCGTCGGGGAATGCCACATAGGCATACTGGGGGTTTGTGTGGAGCAAGTGCACCCTCTCCACCAACGGGTCCGCCTTGTGGAGCCGGACGTGCTTACGGAGAAGCACGGTTCCCGGAGCTGCGAGCCAAGTCGGGAGCGACACCCCGGATGTGGACTTCCGTATCCGGTTGTATGAAGTTTTCGGCGCTCCCAGAGTCCAGCAGGCAGGAAGTTATGTTACATGTCCGTCGACTTTCACGCTGGTGGATGCATTGGTCAGGTTGTGCGGACGAGACTGGTCGATTGACATGGAGGTGAGTCTTGGTTGGTCGTCGGGTAATGGGGCGGCTGGTGAGCCCGGGTCCTGGAACGCTGGTGGTGCCCATGTGTTGAGGGGTAGACAAGATGGCGGCGCCCGAAGATCTTGAGGGTTACAAAATGGCGGCGCCCGATACACCAGTTAGTAAGTTTCAAAAGCAATGCTCATTTATTTACACAGTCAAATCTACTCATGCATAAACCTCTACAACCTAAACTATCACTATTACTAAAGCCTATACTTAGCTTCGGGTGCCCACTCAGTCAGAGGAACAATGGCCGTTGTTCGGTTCTAAGGCTGCTGGGTTGAGCCGTTTACAGGATAGCAACTAGGAGCGTCTATCTCGTAGCGTGCGTTGACTTGGAACTTACTTGGTCTGGCGTAGCTGCTGGGCTGGTCTCTCTCTTTGCTGAGAGCCAAGGCCAAAGAAGAAAGATTCCCTCTTGGGGAATACTTTTTATACCTAAAAGGGCTTTGCGCGCTTTTAGGCGGGCCTTGAACTTGGCCTCAATTAATTGGGCCTTTCCCATCATTCTTATCGATCTTCCTCCAATAGAGGGGTGGGTTCCCTGGTTGCTGGGCATGGTCCGAGGTGGCCGTTGGTTTGCTTTGTTTGAGTCTCCTCTGGCGCCTGCCTTAACATTGTTTATCTAAATGTTTCCCTTTTGTCCCCGGAGATGGCTCATTAGTATGTAGGTGGCTTAGCAGTTTCTGTCCTGTCTGAGAGCCAAGGCTCTAATCAACAGACAGACCTTGCACCTGCTTGTTTTTCAGTATTGTCCAATTTTTCCTGCATTCTTTGCAAGTGTCCATTTTGTAATCGCGACGTGGCCATCCAAGATGGCTACAGAAATTGCTTGTGTTATATCCGACTCACGGGTACGGACACTTACTGTGCGCCAAAATTAGAAAAATAAGATCATTACCATCCCTAGTATCAACTTCATCTTCCAACTTTAGGGCACAAAATATTCACCTCGCAGGAAATTAAGCACGAGCTCCACAGAGCACAGGGTTTATATTTCCAGCTTTGTAAAGGGATGTATTCAGATCTCCCAGGTGAAAAGCAAACAAGAAGGATACGAAGCTCACTTCTGAGTCCTGCTTTAAAAGGAAGTAAGTTGTTTCAGTAAAGCTTTCCAATGGATTTTAGTGAAGATAATAAGCTTGCTTTAGGCATGGTTTTTTTTGGTCCAGTGTTAAACTGCTATTGTGGGTGTTCTGCTGACACACCAAATCAACACAAATATAAATCCTTAATCAGGTCAACAAACCAGAGTGGTGCTTCATGGGATTAAACAGCAATATCTGAAAGAAACTGGTTTCACATGACTGAGCCGAGCGAAACATAACCCAGGATTCTGCCAACTGCTTGTGATCCAAGGAAGTGCAGTCTCTGCTCACCTAGCCCAGTCTTCAGGCATATAGCTTGCCTTAATCTGAAGTAAATCCCCTGCTCTGCATTACTCGGTGGTGAAGGTGCCCAAAGTGCATTTGTTAAGAGTTGGAAGGCCACCTTGAGCAGTCCAACTTCGCACTGCGCTAGTGCTAAAGGGTGGGTGAAGCAATCAAGTCCGCGGCCTGATGATTTAATGAATCAGGGCACCACTTGGTCCCACATTACGGCAGAGCGACTCCGGTTTCATCCCTGCTCTCTGTTTAACAAATGGAGTCAAGAAATACAGGTACACTGTGAGAAATGGAGTTTAGGTAGGGGGTTGCCATGATACATGGAAGATAGGAGCAGGAGGAGGCCTTTTGGCCCTTCGAGCCTGCTCCGCCATTCATCGCGATCATGGCTGATCATCCCACTCAATAGCCTAATCCTGCTTTCTCCCCATAGCCTTTGATCCCATTCTCCCCAAATGCTATATCTAGCCATCTCTAGAATATATTCAATGTTTTAGCATCAACTACTTCCTGTGGTAATGAATTCCACAGGCTCACCACTCTTTGTGTGAAGAAATGTCTCCTCATCTCTGTCCGAAATGGTTTACCCTGAATCTTCAGACTGTGACCCCTGGTTCTGGACACACCCACCATTGGGAACATCTTCCCTGCATCTACCCTGTCTAGTCCTGTTAGAATTTTATAAATCTCTATGAGATCCCCCCTCATTCTTCTGAACTCCAGCGAGAACAATCCCAACCTAGTCAATGTCTCCTCGTATGGCAGTCCCGCCATCCCTGGAATCAGTCTGGTCAACCTAATGATGCTGTTGAATGGCAGTGCAAGGGTGAGGGGAATTGGAATCAGGCAAAGGAAGTTTCAGCTCTTGGGAAAGAGACTGAAGAACAGGTCATTATTGCCACTGCTGTCACATGATAATTGATGTAGGATTAATAAAATTCATGAGTCACTGCAAGCCAACATGCAGGGGCAGCAAGCAATTAGAAGGGCAAATGATATGTCGGTCTTTCGATCAAGAATATTTGTGTACTGGAGAGAAGAGGTCTTGTTGCAATTGTGTAAAAGCTTGGTGAGACTGCATCTGGGTATTATGTACCGGTTTGGTTCCCTTACCTAACTTGCCATACAGGGAGTGCAACAAGGGTTCACCAGAGTAACCCCTGGGATGGTGGGATTACCCTATGAAGAGAGATTGAGGAGACTGGACCTATATTAAGCCCATAAGACATAGGAGCAGAATTAGGCCACTTGGCCCATCGAGTCTGCTCCGCCATTCAATCATGGCTGATATTTTCTCATCCCCATTCTCCTGCCTTCTCCCCATAACCCCTGATTCCCTTATTAATCAAGAACCTTTCTATCTCTGTCTTAAAGACACTCAGTGATTTGCCCCCCCCCCCCCGTCTTCTGCGGCAAAGAGTTCCACAGATTCACCACCCTACAGCTGAAGAAATTCCTCTTCATCTGTTTTAAAGGATCGCCCCTTTAGTCTGAGATTGTGTCCTTTGCTTCTAGTTTTTCCTACAAGTGGAAACATCCTCTCCACATCCACTCTATCCAGGCCTCGCAGTATCCTGTAAGTTTCAATAAGATCCCCCCATATCCTTCTAAACTCCGACGAGTACAGACCCAGAGTCCTCAACCGTTCCTCATATGACAAGCTCTTCATTCCAGGGATCATTCTTGTGAACCTCCTCTGGACCCTTTCCAAGGCCAGCAATTCCTTCCTTAGATACGGGGCCCAAAATTGCTCACAATACTCGGGGCTGACCCGAGCTTTATATAGCCTCAGGAGTACATCCCTGGTCTTGTATTCTAGCCCTCTCGACATGAATGGTAACATTGCATTTGCCTTCCTAACTGCCGACTGAACCTGCACGTTAACCTTAAGAGAATCATGAACAAGGTCTCCCAAGTCCCTTTGTGCTTCTGATTTCCTCAGCATCTTCCCATTTAGAAAATAGTCTATGCCTCCATTCCCCCTTCCAAAGTGCATAACCTCTCACTTTTCCACTTTGTATTCCATCTGCAATCCTTTAAAACAGAGATGAAGAGGAATTTCTTCAGCCATAGGGTGGTAAATCTGTGGAACTCTTTGCCGCAGAAGGCTGGGGAGGCCAAATCACTGAGTGTCTTTAAGACAGAGGTGGATAGGTTCTTGATTAATAAGTGGCAGATGGAATACAATGTGGAAAAGTGTGAGGTTTGCCCACTCTCCTAGCCTTTCCAAGTCCTTCTGCAGCCCGCCTGCTTCCTTAATACTACCTGCCCCTCTGCATATCTTTGTATTATCTACAAACTTAGCAACAGTGCCCTCAGTTCCTTCTTCCAGATTGTTAATGTATATCGTGGAAAATTGTGGTCCCAGCACCGACCCCTGAGGCACACGACTAGTCACCGGCTGCCATCCTGAAAAAGACCCATTTATTCCCACTCTGCCTTCTGCCAGTCAGCCAATCCTCTATCCATGCCAGGATCTTACCCTGAACACCATGGGCTCTTAACTTATTTAACAGTCACCTATGCGGCACCTTGTCAAAGGTCCCTAGAGTTCCGGAGAATTCGAGGCAATCTCACTAAACTGTACAACATTCTTACAGGGCCTGAAAGGATCGATGCAGGAAGGATGTTTTACCTGTCTGGTAGGTTAGAACCAGGGGACACAGTCTCAGAATAATGGGTAGTCTGTTTAGGATTCAGAAGAGGAATCCCTTTGAAATTCTCTACCCCAGAGGACTGTGGAAGTTCAGTCATTGAGAATATTCAAGACTGAGATTGTTAGATTTCTAGATATTAAGACATTGAGGGATATGGGGATAGTGCAAGGAAATGGCATTGAGGTAGATGATCAGCCAGGATCGAGTTGAATGATGGAGCAGGCTTGAGGACCAAATGGCCTTTTCCTGCTCCTAATTCCTATGTTCCTATAAATGGACAGAGGATACAGGAAGGGAAGTCTTCATGTTTCAAGGACATCGCATGGGCTAGTGTTGGGGGAAGACTGGCCTGTAGAGGGTGAATGGGTTTGACCTGAATGAGGCTGGGAGCAATGCCTTCATTGAAAGAATAACTACTGCTGAGGTGGCAAGTTAAATTTTAATATAGGAAGAGGTAATAAAAAGCAGGGAACCAGAAGAGAGAGCAAGGGAGAATAAATTTCTCCTAAGAGTTCAATGAAACTAAGTACAGCAAAGTAACTCCTGAAGTATAATTTTTGGGCATGAGCACCCAACATTAAACATTGAGACAAAATTCCACACTTGCGTACTCAAACGGCTGCTCAAGTGTCATGATTAAGTGTTTGCTAGTCAGCACAAATTTACACAAGATTATGTACGTAATTGGCCAGGCCAAACATCACAGGAAAATGACCACGAGAGCAGCGAATCATGTCGTGTAGAAGCACTGAAACTGGCCACTGAACCTGATCGCTCAATGTTGGAGATTATGGCCAACACGTTGTGCTTACCATCTATAACGTACGTCAATTAATTAACCGGCTAGTAGGTCAAGATGGCTCAATGTGGAAGCACCAAGTAAATGGGGTACAACAGCTTCTCAATGTCAAACAGCTAAAATTGTGTCTCTTCTTATAAATTTGTTTTACTGCATTTTGAGTTCAATGTGAATATTTCAGCACTCACTCCCCACTCCCTCAGAGACTGAATTACACAGGTTCCTCGTCTTCCACACTGCACTCGCCTCTTGATACTAAATGTACGTTACTCAGTTTAAATTTATACTATTTGATCAATTTTGTTACTCTATACATTAACCGCTGTCTGCAAGGTAAAAGGATCTTAAATAATTTATTATATGACCTCATCTCATGAAGTGTGTCAGTCTGCTTTCCCGTAAATTGGAGAAGCGCAGGACACGTTGGAAAATCAACTCAAATGCCAACAGTCCCGTTGTCACACCCACCGGGTTTCACGTTTCACACTGGTACTGGACAGTATGTGCGCACTCCTAAAAGCTCAAAGAGCCACCGGAACCTCTGTATGTATCTGCGTGAGGACTAAAGTGGGCCTAAAATTTGTATCTGGACCACGGATGAAAGGAAATCGTAGGACAAATGTGAGGCAAACTTCTTGATCCCCAAAAAATAGTCAGCACTTGCGGACTGGAGATGCCAGTCAAGAGTCAAGTGGAATGATGTGATTGGTAACATATATTTTATTCTGATTGATTGCAGTGAGATTGGCCTCCCTCATCTGTATCTAGCCGGTGATCATAACAACATCTGTTTTTATAAAGGTAAACAACCCAAGACCAATTACAGACATCTCCACAGATAGCCAACTTTTTCTAACCTGGTCATTACCCATTGAACCAGCAGCAAGGGAGGCAAATAAATGTGTTTCCGACAGGGCGTTACCCTAAAATAGCCTCCTTCAAATTTGCTTCCCTAATGCTTTCACCGACAATAAGGAAGCATATATATTTCAGAAGAAAATCAACTGGAAATAAAGTGCTTAAGGTCGATAACTCTGATTTATATTTAATAAATGCATTTTATAGCATGGTTACCTTGAAATGTAAATCAGAAAGACAGGGACGTAGAAAAGTGAAGGTATGGTTAGCATTGAGGAGGATTGCAGCAGATTCGAGGTAGGTATTAACAAGCTTGCAGAATGGGCATAAAAGTGGAAAATGAATTTCAACATAGACAAGTGTGATGTATCAATTTTTAGAAAGGAAAATAAGGTTACGTATTACCTGGAAAATAAGAATCTAAACAGGGTAGAGGCACAAAGGAATCTGGAAGTACAAATAGACCAATCACTAAAAGTTGCAACACCGGTTAACAAGGTCATTAAAAAAAGAGCAAAGCAAGCACGGGGCTTTATTTCTGGAGGGATAAAATTGAGAAGTAAGGAACTTATGCTGAAGCTGTATCACATCTTGGTTAGGCCACACTGTGTGCTGTTCTGGTTGCCATATTGTTAAAATGTAGAGAGGCACTGGATGCAGTGCGAAAAATATTGACTAGGCTGATACCAGAAATGAGAGATGAACAGGTTTGATTTCTTGAAGAGAGAAGGCTAAGGGGTGACCTAATATAGGGCTTTAAAATTATAAAGCGCTTTGATAGAGCCGACTCAGTGTGTTTACACTATTGGGGAAGAGCCAAATGAGAGGGTGTCAAGATAAGACAATCATCAAGAAATCAAATAGGGAAATCTGAATGAAGAATTCTGAATGAAGGGAGCGGTGAGAATGTGAACTCGCTGCCACGGGGAGTAGTTGAGACAAGTTGTATAGATGCAATTAAGGGAAGGTTAAATAAGCATGTGTGGGACAAGGGAATAGTTAGAGGAAGAAAAACAAGAGGCTCACGTGAAGCAGGAAAATCAGCATTCAGCAGTTGGGCTGAATGACCTATTCCTGTATTGTAGATTCTATGTCACCAAGTAAAATAATTTATAAATAAAAGTACAAGAATCGTAGCATAGTGGATAGCACAATTGCTTTACAACTCCAGGGTCCCAGGTTTGATTCCCGGCTGGGTCACTGTCTGTGTGGAGTCTGCACGTTCTCCCCGTGTGTGCGTGGGTTTCCTCCAGGAGCTCCGGTTTCCTCCCAGTCCAAAGATGTGCAGGTTAGGTGGATTGGCCAAGCTAAATTGCACTTATTTTCAAAAATTGCCCTTAGTGATGGTTGAATGGGGTTACTGGGTTATGAAGATAGGGTGTTGTGGGCTTGGGTGGGGTGCTCTTTCCTAGAGCCGGTGTAGACTCGATGGGCCGAATGGCTTCCTTCTGCACTGTAAATTCTATGATTCTAATTTTCATCAAAACCTCATGAAGCATTCATACATTCCCTTAAAGGTTACTTCAAACTTTTGACCAACTAACATCGGGTTAGCTACTTCCAGAGAGTAACATTTAAAAAATATTTGTATTAAAACTAAGACACTGTATTCTCCAATATTGCATTGCTTTTTCCAGGAAAGGTGGGTCAAACTGAGGTACTTTCCAAACTCCCAGCAACACTGAGGTGGGAGGGGGGGGAATTCCCAAAGGTTTGGATCCTAAGACTGGAGGCTGAACTGGAATAGACTGGTTGAGGCTCACAGCCATTTTAAACAAAAATATTTGGGCTGGATTCTCTGACCAGCGAAGCCGGAATCGGGAAACGCGATCAGGTGGAAAATCAGGCGTCAGCCAACAATCGAGGTTAGTGCCAGGTGCCCGAAGGAATGCCATTCTGCGGTGTCTCGACAGCAGCGCAAATGCATTCCACACCGCATGCCGGCGTGAAAATTGTACAGTAAACGGCGTTGGCATATTAACGGGCCCGACCCGGCAATTTTCGGGCTCCCGTGGTGCTCCACCTCCGAATCACCGACGACGAGGTTCACTTGTGGTATTTAAAATCGGGAAACAGACTGAGAGAGAAAGGGGACAGAAAGTGTCCAACATCACCATAGATGCTTCTGTCAGGGCCAGGGGGAGTAGCACAGGGCGGCCGGAAGGTGGGCCATCGGGGTGAACGGGCACAGACCACCATTGCTGCAGCCTGCAAGGCAGCCATGCGCATGCTGTTGACTGCCCACTGTGAACTTAGCGGCACAGGCCGTATGGGTGCCTCCGCAGGCCACACCCCTAGGTACCCTCTGGCCCCAGCTGACCCACCAATGGGATGGGTGTGCTCCAGTACCATCCTCTTGGCTCGGATGAGGGCTTGTGGGGAGTGGAGAGCCTATATGCAGCTTCTGCTCGTCAGTGCCAATCCCGGCCCTGCGTATCGCACGCCGGCATGCATTGGAATTGCACTTGTCCCGCGTGATAGTGGCGCTAGTCCATTAGGAGTACCCAAATCGATCCAGGACCGTCGCCACTATCGTGCACGTAGAACACTCGCCATTCAGTCCTGGCATCAGCACTTAGTTTCTCAAACGGAGGATCCAGCCCATTGTTTTTAATTAAAACTTGCTTTCCCAAGTAACAGAATATCTGCTCAAATTGAGGGAGTAAACTTCAAAATCAAATTGTGTGGAATCGTATAAAGACGGAGTAAAAGGTTCCAAAAAAGACTGTGTAACCACCACCCAACCCCCCCAAAAAATGTGTGAAAAACCACTACCCTGCATACTATGAATTCCTCCCTCTGCAAGGTACTTTGTGTTATCAGGATAAGGGCACTTTCATCATGCAAAGTCTAACAAAGATCCCATTTTACTTAGTGGCCAGAGGGCAGGTTTTGATAACTAGGTTATGTCTGCTATGCTAAATTGGTAACTTTGGTTTAATCACAGTAAAAGGAAAATGCTTCTGCTGCTAAAAGTCACTACATATTTATTCACAGGCTGGTTTAACGATCTACTGCTCTTAATTACAATGGTTTCTGTGCAGGACCAAAACTGGATCTGGACTATATAACACAAAGTGTTTAAAAAAAAAAGGAAAGAAAGAGCTTGCAGGATTCCCAGGGAGCTGTGCAGCCAAGTACCGCCCCGGGACGCAAGGATTGCATTCCCCGATGGGACGGACAATTGGCAGTCGGGACAAAATCGGGATCGACGCTGGGCGCCCACCCGATTACGAAGCTCCCGACCCCCGCTAGTGGCAGGATCGAGGTCCACGCCCGTGCGCCAGTGGGAACATTTAAGTTAACGCAAATGGGTCCAATTAGCAGGCCCGGCACCCTATGCTTCGGCCATCCATGATTCTCGGGTTCCCAGGAATCACGAGGGTGCGGATCACTTGTGGTCTCTAGCAGCACAGCCCTGGCATGGTGGACCACATGGTGGGCCAGGGAGGCATCCACCCCAAGGAGTTACTCCCTTGGCCCACAATGCCAGGGCCATGCTGGGAGAGACCATCCGAGCCCAACCAAGGGCCACCATCCCGTCCCCCACCCACAATGTACTGCCCCCGTCTGTAGTAGGGAGAATCCTCCAGACACTTGTAATAGGGAGACCCCCCTCAGTGCTGTACTGAGGGAGTGGTGCATAGACGGACAGGTCATGGCACCATGATCATAACTCATACCATCCTAACTCACCTGTCATAATATACACCAGTATATCATGGTGCAGACACACACAGATGGACACACAGTGGGACCAATCAACACACACAACACCGCAGCCAATCACCAGTTAGAGCACACGCACTATAAAGTCAGGGGGCATCAGAGTTCCCGCTCATTCGAGCTGCAGCCTCCTAGTAGGACAGAGCTTACAGCTTACAGCACAGGTCCTCACCATGTGCTGAGTGTATAGACTGGTTCGGACAGGCATAGGTCTTTAGTTTAATCTAACATCGTGTTAACCCACAGTGAAAGTATGTTCAACAGTTTCTGACTTAATAAAATAGTGTTGCACTATTTTAAGTGTTGGTGGCCTGTATGTGTTCCACGGATCCAGAACACCCAACACATCATGATACCAGGAGTTGAGAGATATTAGAACTTCTTAGACCTACTTGCAAGTGATCTGCCTTCCACCAGCATACAGTCATCCTGCAAAATGGACAGCGTCTGCCCGCCGCCGCCGCTCCGCATCACCGGTAACCTGGGGGCCAACTGGAAGATATTCAAACAACGCTTCCAGCTCTACCTGGAAGCCACAGACCGGGAGGATGCCTCGGACACCAAGAAGATCGGTCTCTTCCTATCCACGGCCGGGGAACATGCCATCCACATTTTCAATTCTCTCACCTTTTCTGATGATGAAGATAAATCAAAATTCAAGACGGTCCTCCTCAAGTTTGACACTCACTGCAGCATAGAGGTGAATGAAAGTTTTGAGCTCTATGTATTCCAACAGCGTTTGCAGGGTAAGGAGGAACCTTTCCAGTCCTTTCTCACCCATCTCCGCCTCCTTGGCAATCCTGTAATTACGGGCCCACCTCCGACTCCATGATACGCGACCAGATCGTTTTCGGTGTTCAGTCGGACCCCCTACGCCAGCAGCTCCTCAAGGTACAGCAGCTCACCCTAGCGACCGCCATCGAGACCGGCGTGCTACACGAACACGCCATTAGTCGGTATTCCTACATCCAAGTGGCTGAAACGGCGCGGCAAGGTCCCCACGAGGCAGAACAGGTCCAAGCAATCGAGCAACTCCAGGGCCTCAGCCGGGATGAGGGCGGCCATTTGGCGCGTTTTCGCGGACTCCTACGCTTATGCGCACCGAACGAGGGGACGGCGACGTCGCCGAACGTACTGCACAGGCTCGCACCACGTACGGCCGAACTGCGCATGCGCGGTGTTGCAGCGAAAGTACTGACGCTACAACGTGCGGCAACTGTGGCTCCGCCTATTTAAAGCGGCAATGCCCTGCCAAATCCCGACAAAGCCTGAATTGTGGCAAACTTGGATACTATGCTGCTTTATGCAGATCAGCTCGGCCTGCCAATTCGCAGGAATGTGTGGCCATTCAACCCACGGTCACCGAGTCCGATGCGGACCTACTACCCGATATTGACACCGAGGACCCGAAGACACCTTATCGAATCGGTATCGTTACAAAAAACAGGGTGTCCCCGAAGCGAACAATCCGGCCTCTATCGGTATACAGCATTGATCCAGACGATGAGTGGTGTGCCACCCTTACGGTCAACCGGTCCCAAATACGATTCCGCCTGGACACTGGTGCCTCCGCCAATCTCATTGCGCGGTCTGACCTCCAAAGCCTGTGTGTCAAACCAGCCATCCTCCCATCAGCCTGCCAGCTATTAGATTATAATGGCAATGCCATTGCTGCCAGCGGCTCGTGTCAGCTCGAAGTGAAGCACAAGTCACGCAAAGCAATCCTTCCCTTTGAAATCATGGGCTCCTCAAAAGCCTCCCTGCTTGGCGCGCAGGCATGCAAGCTGTTGAACCTAGTTCAGAGAGTTCACTCTCTCTCTCCTGCTCTCGCGTCTGCCTTTCAGGACACCGACTTCAGGGCGCAGCTCGACGCCATCATCAACCAGTACCACAAAGTCTACGAGGGCATGGGCACGCTCCCGTACGCCTACAAGATTTTATTAAAACCAAATGCCATGCCTGTGGTGCACGCACCTCGCAGGGTACAGCATCCCTTAAGGACCGCCTCAAGCAGCAGCTGCAGGACCTCCAGAACCAAGGAGTGATTTCCAAAGTCACGCAACCAACCGACTGGGTCAGTTCCATGGTATGTGTAAAAAAGCCTTCCGGCAAATTGAGAATTGGCATTGATCCCAAGGATCTAAATCACAATACCATGAGGGAGCATTATCCAATTCCCAAGCGCGGAGAGCTCACATGTGAGATAGCTCGCGCCAAGCTCTTCACCAAACTCAACGCCTCAAAAGGATTCTGGCAAATCCAGCTCGATAAATCCAGCAGGAAACTTTGCATATTTAATACCCACTTTGGAAGATATTGTTACAACAGGATGCCGTTCGGGATCATATCTGTATCAGAAGTGTTCCATAGGATTATGGAAGGCATTGAAGGTGTTCACGTCTATGTCGATGATATAATCATTTTGTCCACCACCCCGCAGGAGCATGTCAGTCGCCTCCAGCGCGTATTCAAATGTATACATGAGCATGGCCTCCGTCTCAACAGGGCCAAATGCTCTTTTGGTCAGACGGAACTCAAGTTCCTCAGGGACCACATCTCCCAATTGGGTGTGCAGCCGGATGCGGACAAGGTAGCTGCCATCACAGCTATGAACACACCAGAGGACAAGAAGGCGATCCTCCGATTTCTGGGCATGGTCAATTTTTTAGGGAAATTTATCCCTGACCTCGCCTCTCATACCACGGCTCTCAGGAACCAGGTCAGGAAGCCGACAGACTTCCAACAGCTCCCTGCCCACGAGCGCGAATGGAGAGAACTCAAAGCAAAACTGACCATGGCCCCGGTCTTAGCCTTCTTTGATCCAGCAAAGGAGACCAAAATTTCGACCGATGCCAGTCAATCCGGCATTGGGGCAGTGCTCCTGCAACGCGATGAGGCCTCATCATGGGCCCCCGTTGCATATACATCACGTGCGATGACCCCCACGGAGTAGCGCTACGCGCAGATAGAAAAGGAGTGCCTGGGCCTTCCGACCGGTCTGGTTAAGTTTCACGATTATGTCTACGGACCTCCTCAATTCACCGTCGAGACCGACCATCGCCCGCTGGTCAATATAATACAGAAAGACTTGAACGATATGACGCCTCGCCTCCAGCGTATTCTTCTCAAGCTCCGGCGATATGACTTCCAGCTGGTATACACCCTAGGCAAAGACCTCATCATTGCTGACGCTCTCTCCAGGGCAGTCAACACTCCATGCGACCCAACGGGATTTGTCTGCCAGGTTGACGCCCGTGTGGCATTCGTGGCCTCCAATCAACCTGCCACGGATGAACGCCTCGTCCAAATTCGCTGCGAGACGGCGGCTGACCCTTTGCTACAGTGTGTCTTGCGCCACCTAACGGATGGGTGGCTCAAGGGCCAATGCCCTCAGTTCTATAATATCAGAGATGATCTGGCGGTAATAGACGGGGCTCTTCTAAAACTGGACCGCATTGTCATCCCGAATAGCATGCGCCAACTTGTCCTGGAACAACTACACGAGGGCCACCTTGGCGTGGAAAAGCGCTGCCGACGGGCCCGAGAGGCAGTGTACTGTCCCGGCATTAATGAGGACATAGCCAACACAGTGCTCAACTGCCCCACTTGTCAGCACTTCCAGCCGGCCCAACCACGTGAGACCCTGCAGCCCCATGAGTTGGTCACGTCACCATGGACCAAGGTGGGCATCGACCTGTTCCACGTGCTGGGTAGAGACTATGTCCTGATCGTGGGCTACTTTTTGAATTACCCGGAGATGATACGGTTGCATGACATCACCTCGTCTGCCGTCATTCGTGCATGTAAAGAAACATTTGCTCAGCACGGCATCCAGCTCACGGTTATGTCGGACAATGGCCCCTGCTTCGCCAGCCAGGAATGGTCCAACTTTGCCAGGTGGTACAACCTTGCCCATGTGACATCCAATCCCCTGTACCCCCAATCCAACGGCAAAGCGGAGAATACATATAGTCAAACGGCTCCTATGCAAGGCTGCCGATGCTGGGTCCGATTTCCACCTTGCCTTGCTGGCCTATCGCTCCGTCCCGCAGTCCACTGGGCTGTCGCCAGCCCAGTTACTCATGGGTCGTACCCTGAGGACGACGGTGCCGTCCATCCATGTCCCAGACCTCGACCACGTTCCGGTCCTTCGCCGGATGCAGCTGTCTCGTGCACAGCACAAGGCGGCTCATGACTGCCATGCAGCTGATCTCCCTGCTCTGGCTCCAGATGACAACGTCCGCGTCCATCTTCCGGATGGGGGCTGGTCTGCAACCGCTGTTGTCCTTCGGCAGGTGGCCCCCCGCTCGTTCCTGGTTCATCTACCGGATGGCTCTATTCTGCGCTGCAATCGACGCGACCTTCGTCTCGTTCCACGCTCGCCACGTGATCCTCCACTGTCGCCTCGCCCTCCTGCTGACCCTGCCACGGACTATGCAGAGCTCCCTATCATTCTGCCTCCCCCTGACTCTGACGCAGTCCAGCCCGCTCCTGAACCGGCGTCTCTCGACCCACCCTTGAGGCGGTCAACCATAATTCGTCGCCCACGTCAGAGACTTAATTTATGAACTTTGCGGACTTATAGACTCTCTGAATTGTTTTGTTGCTTTGTCTGATCGTTTCCCTGGCTTGCATTTAGTGTTGATCTCGTTATTCTTGTTGCATACTGCTTCTCTGCACCAGGCACCTTCCCATGTAAATAGCTTAGTTCTTATGTACGTAGTCCTGTCTTCGCACCCCACACGTAGTTAGGAACAGTCTCACCATACATTATTTATTGCCACACACATACATTCTTTTATAAAAGGGGGGATGTCATGATATACACCAGTATACCGTGGTGCAGATACACACACACTGATGGACACACAGCGGGACCAATCAACACACACAACACCGCAGCCAATCACCAGTTAGAGCTCACTCACTATAAAGACAGGGGGCATCAGAGTTCCCGCTCCTTCGGGATACAGCCTCCTACAAGGACAGAGTTTACAGCACAGGTCCTCACCATGTCCTGAGTACATAGACTGGTTCGGACAGGCATAGGTCTTTAGTTTAATCTAACATCGTGTTAACCCACAGTGAATGTATGTTCAACAGTTTCTGACTTAATAAAATAGTGTTGCACTATTTTAAGTGTTGGTGGCCTGTACGTGTTCCACGGATCCAGAACACCCAACACATCACTGTCCTTCTCCATCGTTGAGGCAAAATCCTAAATGTCTGACCCAACACCACTAAACTTCTCAGGAAAACTCTAATGGCCGATCAGCACGGCTTCACCCTGAACCCAAGAAACAAAATCAAACCTCGGAGGCTATCGGAGTAGATTATTTGGGGATATGTTCAAACAAAATGAATGAGGGAGGAATGTTTTGAGCCAAGTATTTGGTCCAAAATGATGGGTATTTTACCTGACTTGGGAATTCTGGATCTGGTACTGAGCAACAAAATTGGCCAGAACATTAACAGTCTTCATCTTGACGAGAAGATCACTCCCCTAACCATTATCCATGTGAGATCCTTTAGGAAATAAACACGTTTACGCAGTCAGCAAAAGTTGTAAATATAGCATTTATTAAAATTCTTTTCATCTCAGCCATTTAAAAAAACAAACAGTATTACAGCAATCATTAAATCAATCTGCACAGTGATTTTATTCGAATGGCAAGCCTGTATGCCTAAAAAACCTGAGTGGCATATTCCAGCTCAATCCAAATAATCCGCAAGGAATTACATATTAGGATCAGGATGTCCCGGTCAATTCAGATGAAAGATTAAATATTTATATTTTGTGCACCTGGGCTCTTCAAATTCTGAAACCAAGGCTTAATTTGATTACTTTATTAAGTAAAATGCAGGTTATATGGTAAGTAAATAAATAAACTTGCATGAATATAGTGCCTAATCTCGTTGAGCTACCTCAAAGCACATTCCACAAAGTCATGTGAAGTGCAGGTTCTACAAGTGGGAAGATGCACCAGTCCATCTCTCCCCCAAATAGCCACGATGCACATAACCTGTTGACGTTTTTTAGGAGGTGTTAAATGAAGATGAATTCCGGCCAGGGTCTCGAGAATAATTCCCAACTCTTCTTCAAAAAGTATCAGAGGGATTTTTGACGTCCTACTGCTCAATCAGAATGGGCAGTTCAGACCTCAGATGAACATCTCATCTTGGAGGGTGAGAACACAGCATTTTATCATATGTAATATAAAATTAAAATAGAAAGTGCTGGAACACTCAGCAGGTCTGGCAGCCTCGGGAAATGGACTCAGAACGTTAACTCTGCTTCTCTCTCTCCACAGATGCTGCTAGGCCTGCTGAGCGTTTCCAGCATCCTCGGTTTAGATTTCCAGCAACAGCGGTATTTTGCTTTATTACAGAGCATTTCACATCTGGGCTCTGTACGTATTGTGGTGGAACATGGTGTTGCCATTTGGAGCTTGGTGGTCACATGGGGCAATGTTGGGCAACAACGTGCTCCAGCAAACCCGGAGCAGGATTGCACACAGAATTCGACACCTTGGAGGGTGTTGAAAATGGTGGTCCAGTAAAGAGGAGCTATAATCAATGGAACCGATAATGGCACAGGAGCAGGCCGCATATCTACGGGTTGGATAATCTGTTCTCATGCTTGCACCATCATGACCATATAGAGTGCAGACTCTGACCAGCAGTACAGTTAAAAAATGCTTGGAATAAAGCATCACTGGGGTTTCTGACTGGTGAGCAGTTTCTCACTGAGGCTAGGTATTGCTGGTGAAGTGAAACATTGGAAATGAATCATCTCTCAGGACATTTAGTCTGTAAGGTAATTTAAGCACTATGCAAGTGCTTATAGCACCACAAGGAAGTTAATTAGTGAGTTGGAAGTGAGCCTTAGGCAAATTGGAATTAAGAAACCTGGGAATGCATAGATAATGGTTGGATTACAAATAATGGAAGTGAATAGATACTGGGTTAGTCCACTAGAATCAAATAGAATATCGCAATGTGATGCATTTGCTATATTGAAAGTTTTTGCTGAAATGAGTGACACATTTATTAGAAATCAACTCTAGTTTAAAAAAATTCCGATATGTTAAAAATTACAGTGAAATTTATCAGTTTATTTTCCTCCATCCACCCTTCCAATATTATCTGCCCAGTGAGTAAGGCATTCCAGCTGATTTGGAATAAATTGGGTGATGCTCCTCTTAAACCACATGAGCAAAAATGTCAATGGCACGGAATCCATCTCTAGCTTGCCTGCCTAGGAGATTGTGTAAGGAAGACAGTGACTGTATCAAAAGATGCCCTGACAATCATTCGGATTCAGTATTGTATAAGGGGCATCACTGATGAATAGAAAGCCTAAGTGCGGCCTCTGTCTCTGTAGGCCAGCTTCAGCCATCCCGCTCCCTTATTACCAGGGTAATGAAATTGCTGTTTCACACATGCACAATACTACCTTTATCCTCCAGTTTCTCGGAATCTTTGGTGCATGCACCAGCTGAGCACTCCCCACTGCCGTGTCTCTCAGTATGCTTTCCCATTAGGGCGTTTAAGTGCAAGATTTCTGATGAACCGCATGAGACTCGGGAGACTCTTTATACTCAGTACAGTGTGGCAGCTGCAGTTCCTTCTAAGAAGCTAAATCAACCTAAACGGGTTCTGGAATTACAGCTACTGAGATATATGGGATCTTGTATACATAATGACTTTGGCTCTCTATGAACTGCAATATCATCTTCTAAAATTGGTTACAGTCTCTGTGATTTTCAGCCACCAGTCTGAAGCAGAACAGCTCTCCTTCACTTGCCATCTAAAATCAGGTCCCTCCAGATGACTGATGTGAGGTTCATCCAGGAGGTTAATGAATCCTGACAATAAAAGTAACTAGTAGTTATGGAATTCGCAGCAATGCGCAGACTTGCTGACGCCCATTCACGAAGACTCAGTTTAGCTGGTATATGTTGGCGCAGCCAAACCTGGCGCATGCAGCACATCATTGATCCAACTGGAAACATTGTAGGATGGGAAAAATGAAAGGGATATTACCCCAGCTGAGGACCATATCGATCTTCTCGGACTGAATTTATACAAGGCATAATTCATTTTATTACACAATCCAAATACTGCAGACTTTGGCATCAGGACCACATGAGGGCCACGAGTCCGCTCTTGCCAGTGGCACCACCAATGGGCGCAATCTTCCCAGAGGTTCCCTCAAACGTGTGGGAACAAGTCAAGGAGCAAGAACCCAAAGCCAATCCGTACCTGAAGAGAGGAGAGCGAACTGCCCTGCAGGAATCGTTTGGGCAATGGATTCACAGGTTCCGGTCATTGGAGAATCATAGAATTTACAGTGCACTGGCCCTTGGAAAGAGCACCCCACTTAAGCCCACACCTTCACCCCATCCCCATACCCAGTAACCCCGCCAACCTTTTTGGACACTAAACGGCAATTTAGCATGGCAATCCACCTAACCTGCACAGCTTTAAACTGTGGGAGCAAACTGGAGGAAACCCACGCAGACACGGGGTGAGAGTGCAAACTCTGCACAGTGACCGAAGCCAGAAATCGAACCTGGAACCCTAGAGCTGTGAAGCAACTGTGTTAGCCACTGTGCTACCGTGCTGCCTGGAGAATCGACGCTGCCGCCATTGAGCTGACGGTCTCAGCACATGTTCCAGGAACGAACCACTCGCTGCATAAAAATGTTTTACTTGACATCTCACCTTTGGTTATTTTGCAAATTACTTTCACCTGCTTCTTGACTCTCCCACCAATGGGAACAGTTTCACTCTATCTGTCGAGACCCCTCATGATTTTGAGCATCTCTGCAAATCACTTCTCAAACTATCTTCTCTAAGTAGAACGGCCCCAGCTTCTCCAATCCGTCCACGTGGCTTAAGTCCCTCATCTCCGGAAAAATTCTCCTAAATCTTTTCTTCACCCTCTCCAATGTCTTCACCACTCCCCCCCCCCCCCCCCCCAAAGTGTGGCACCCAGAATGTGGGGGGGGGGGGGGGGGGCAACCAATCAGTTTCCCATCCTACCACCACCTCGCCCCAGTCCTTTATGTTATCTTTAATGAAAGAGCTTAACACCAGAAGCTGAAGAGTAGTTCCTTCTCACACATTATCCGCTGTTACATTGCTTTGAGGGATCATTTTTAAAGCTTACATGTTTGAAGCCGAGAGCCTCTGGCCAATATCCTCCTTGAACTTCGCTGTGTCAAACTGTTAGTTTAGACTTTTTACAGCTTTCAAAAACGGTGGCATCGAGGAGTTGTTTTTTTTTTGCGATGTTAATTTCGGCACACACTTCTTGTGTTGGTAATACAATGGAAATAAATGGAAAAGACTGTGCTTTTAGAAGCACTTAAGTGCCTGCTGCTACCATGCGTATAATGGATGGGAACGTGTTTCAGTAAACGCTCACAGCCATCCTGCTTGATACAAGGCAAGCGTCATCCATTAACGCTGCTGGAAAAACATACAACGTAGCCTGGTCTTTATGGCCTAATACTTGTCTTTTTCTGCAGGAGACCGTCTTCCATTAGCAGCCCTGCTGAGCTCCCGTCCTCGGCTTGCATCTCCCTTTCCGGAAGGCAGTTTTCTGTGCCTGCCGGTGCCATCTGGTGCTGTGAGGAAAGATAATTACAACGCTAAGTGATTTGTCTGGAGAAGAGAGTTGGATTGGATTGGATTTGTTTATTGTCACGTGTACCGAGGTACAGTGAAAAGTATTTTTCTGCGAGCAGCTCAACAGATCATTAAGTACGTGAGAAGAAAAGGGAATAAAAGAAAATACATAATAGGGCAACACAACATATACAATGTAACTACAAAAGCACTGGCATCGGATGAAGCACACAGGGGTGTAGTGTTGATGAGGTCAGTCCATAAGAGGGTCATTTAGGAGTCTGGTGACAGTGGGGAAGAAGCTGTTTTTGAGTCTGTTCGTGCGTGTTCTCAGGCTTCTGTATCTCCTGCCCGATGGAAGAAGTTGGAAGAGTGAGTAAACCGGGTGGGAGGGATCTTTGATTATACTGCCCGCTTTCCCCAGGCAGCGGGAGGTGTAGATGGAGTCAATGGATGGGAGGCAGGTTCGTGTGATGGACTGGGCGGTGTTCACGACTCTCTGAAGTTTCTTGCGGTCCTGGGCCGAGCTGTTGCCATACCAGGCTGTGATGCAGCCTGATAGGATGCTTTCTATGGTGCATCTGTAAAAGTTGGTAAGAGTCAATGTGGACATGCCGAATTTCCTTAGTTTCCTGAGGAAGTATAGGCGCTGTTTAACTTTCTTGGTGGTAGCGTCGACGTGGGTGGACCAGGACAGATTTTTGGAGATGTGCACCCCTAGGAATTTGAAACTGCTAACCATCTTCCCCTCGGCCCCGTTGATGCTGACAGGGGTGTGTACAGTACTTTGCTTCCTGAAGTCAATTACCAGCTCTTTAGTTTTGCTGGCATTGAGGGAGAGATTGTTGTCGCTACACCACTCCACTAGGTTCTCTATCTCCCTCCTGTATTCGGACTCATCGTTATTCGAGATTCGGCCCACTATGGTCGTATCGTCAGCAAACCTGTAGATGGAGTTGGAACCAAGTTTTGCCACGCAGTCATGTGTGTACAGGGAGTAGAGTAAGGGGCTAAGTACGCAGCCTTGCGAGGCGCCGGTGTTGAGGACTATTGTGGAGGAGGTGTTGTTGTTCATTCTTACTGATTGTGGTCTGTTGGTCAGAAAATCGAGGATCCAGTTGCAGAGTGGGGAGCCAAGACCTAGGTTTTGGAGCTTTGATATGAGCTTGGCTGGGATTATGGTGTTGAAGGCGGAGCTGTAGTCAATAAATAGCAGTCTAATGTAGGAGTCCTTGTTTTCGAGATGCTCGAGGGATGAGTGTAGGGCCAGGGAAATGGTGTCTGATGTGGACCGGTTGCAGCGGTATGCGAATTGCAGTGGATCAAGGCGTTCTGGGAGTATGGAGGTGATGCGCTTCATGATCAACCTCTCGAAGCACTTCATTACGACTGAAGTCAGGGCCACTGGTCGGTAGTCATTGAGGCACGTTGCCTGGTTCTTCTTTGGTACCGGTATGATGGTGGTCTTCTTGAAGCAGGTGGGGACCTCGGAGTGGAGTAGGGACAGGTTAAAGATGTCCGTGAATACCTCTGCCAGCTGGTCCGCGCAGGCTCTGAGTGCACGACCAGGGATCCCGTCTGGGCCCGTCGCCTTCCGAGGGTTCACTTTCAGGAAGGCCAATCTGACTTCGGAAGTTGTGATGGTGGGTATGGGTGAATTATGGGCTGCTGGGGCACTCGCCAGCGGACTGTTGGTTACCTGCTCGAACCGAGCATAGAATGCATTGAGTTCATCGGGGAGGGGTGCGCTGCTGCCAGAGATACTGTTCGGCTTTGCCTTGTAGCCCGTTATGTTGTTTAGCCCTTGCCACAACCGCCAAGAGTCTGTCTGTGACTCTAGCTTGGTTTGATATTCTCTCTTGGCATTCCGGATGGCTTTGCGGAGGTCGTACTTGGAGTTCTTGTATAGGTCAGGGTCGTCTGCCTTGAACGCCTCAGATCTGTCCTCCAGTAGGGAGTCAATCTCGCGATTGAGCCATGGTTTCCGGTTGGGGAACGCACGTACTGCTTTCTTTGGCACGCAGTCGTCCACACATTTGCTGATGAAGTCTGTGACGGTGGTGGCATACTCATTTAAGTTGGTCGCTGAGTTCTTAAATATGGACCAGTCCACTGTCTCGAAGCAGTCACGTAAGAGCTCTTCTGTCTCCTCGGACCAGCATTGCACAACCTTCTTAGCTGGATTCTCCCGCTTGAGTTTCTGCTTGTATGCCGGGAGAAGGAGCACCGTCTTATGGTCTGATTTTCCAAAGTGCGGTCGGGGGATGGAACGGTAGGAGCCCTTGATTTTTGAGTAGCAGTGGTCAAGAGTGTTGTCGCCCCTGGTGGGACAGGAGATGTGCTGGTGGAATTTTGGCAGTACACTCTTGAGTTTGGCCTTGTTGAAGTCTCCGGCCACGATGAACAAGGCCTCCAGGTGTTCTGTTTCATAGTTGTTTATTACTGTGTATAGTTCCTCCAGCGCCTTCCTCACTATTGCCTGGGGTGGGATGTAGACCGCTGTGATAATGGCTGAAGTGAACTCACATGGAAGATAATATGGGCGGCACGTCACGGTCAGGTATTCCAGGTCTGGGGAGCAGTAGGTCGCCAGAGTCGCCACATCCAAGCACCAGGAGGAGTTGATGAGGAGGCAAACCCCTCCACCCTTCGCTTTGCCTGATGATGCCGTGCGGTCCGCCCGGTGAATTGAGAAGCCTTCCGGTTGTATGGCACAGTCCGGTGAGGCAGGGGTGAGCCATGTCTCTGTGAAACAGAGCACACAGCAGTCTCTTACTTCCCTCTGAGAGGTAAGTCTGGCGTTAAGTTCATCCAGCTTGTTTTCGATCGCTGGACGTTTGCCAGGAGTATGCTGGGGAGAGGGGGTCTTGAAACCGCGTTGCTTCAGTCTAACCTGCAGACCTCCGCGTTTCCCTCGCTTCCTCGGTCGGCGGCTGCTGCTGGATGATCCTGGGATCCGATGGCCGATGTCAGCTCTTGTGGAAGGTCGGTGGTTGCGTCTGGCGGGGTCCAGGGCGCTGTTTACGTATCTGGGGTCGCATCTGGCAGGGTCCCGTGAGCTGGTTGAGGTAGAGGAGTTGCTAGGGGGGCATGTTTGCGATCTGGATGGGTCCTGGCGTTCTGTGGGCGCGGGAATACCTTGCAGCACGTTCGGGTCCTCGCGCGGGGTCTCCGCCGTTTTGGGGGTCCTGGGTCGTGGGCAGGGGCATCCTGAGGCAGGTTGGGCTGGGTCCCGTGGTCTGTTCCCTCCCTGGGCGCTCCTGGGGTCGGATCTTGAAGTAGGTTAATGACACTGATACCCTTCCCTCCTAGGGATGCACATCTCCAAAAATCTGTCCTGGTCCGCCCACGTCGACGCTATCACCAAGAAAGCACAACAGCGCCTATACTTCCTCAGAAAACTACGGAAATTCGGCATGTCCACATTAACCCT
Source organism: Scyliorhinus torazame (assembly GCF_047496885.1). Lineage (NCBI taxonomy): Eukaryota > Metazoa > Chordata > Chondrichthyes > Carcharhiniformes > Scyliorhinidae > Scyliorhinus > Scyliorhinus torazame. The sequence goes on from NC_092708.1 coordinate 385,282,086, forward strand.
TACCAACTTTTACAGATGCACCATAGAAAGCATCCTATCGGGCTGCATCGCAGCCTGGTATGGCAACTGCTCGGCCCAGGACCGCAAGAAACTTCAGAGAGTCGTGAACACCGCCCAGTCCATCACACAAACCTGCTTCCCATCCATTGACTCCATCTACACCTCCCGCTGCCTGGGGAAAGAGGGCAGCATAATCAAAGACCCTTCCCACCCGGCTTACTCACTCTTCCAACTTCTTCCATCGGGCAGGAGATACAGAAGTCTGAGAATACGCACGAACAGACGCAAAAACAGTTTTTTCCCGCTGTTACCAGACTCCTAAATGACCCTCTTATGGACTGACCTCATTAACACCACACCCTGTGTGCTTCATCCGATGCTGGTGCTTATGTAGTTACATTGTATACCTTATGTTGCCCTATTATGTATTTTCTTTTCTTCCCTTTTCTTCCCAAGTACTTAATGATCTGTTGAGCTGCTCGCAGAAAAATACTTTTCACTGTACCTCGGTACACGTGACAATAAACAAATCCAATCTACCTTCCAACCAATGCTTTTTTTTAAGCTGCACATGGTCACCTTGAATGTATCATTCAGTGCATCAAACAAGCTGCACACGTTCATCGTACACGTGAATTTAAGACATGCACGGCCATTCAGCATTCTGGAGTTTGTCAGCACAGTGCAGTAGAGGAGTCACACACAACAAAGAAAAGTTAGAGGGCACAGTGGCATTGTGACAACATTACTGGACTTTTAATTCAGAGGCCTGGACTAATACTCCAGAGACAGGAGTTCAAATCCCACTATGCCAGTCCCGGGGGGGGGGATTTCAATTCAAGTAATTAATAAATCTGCAATCAACTGCTAGTCTCATTAACCATGATCAGATTAACTGCTCGACTGTTGTTCAAATGCACTTGCTTCACTAATGCCCTTGAGGGCTCAATTTGCCATTCTTACCAGGGGTGACCAACATGTGGCTCCAGACCCACAACAATGCAGTTAACTCTTTAGTAACTTCTGAAAAGGCCTAGCAAGGCAATCAGTTGCACCAAACTGCAACAGAAAAAGAGCTGTGGGTTACCTGCACTGCAGCAGTTTAAGAAGCAGATCACCTTCTCAAGGGCAATAAATGTTGGCCTTGCCTGTGACACACACATCCCAAGTTTAAATAAAGGCATTGTGAACCTCCTACAATTCAAACAGCAGCTAGCTGTGTCCCTCGCCTCCTCCTTGAGAGAGCATCCACACTGGGAGGCATACTAGCGGGCAGAAAGGGTATCTAGTAAATATTTGAGCGAGATAAACGATGGCCAAATCTCTCAAGTTGAATTCTTTTCCGAAATCCCTTCAAAAAGGTTACAGTTTCTTTCTGCCCTCCAGCACCCTCCGAATTTCTCTCCTCTTGGTTTACAAGCTTTTGGCGAATGCCTTCCATAACCTGGTCATTCCTCATATGTGAACCAGCAAAGCAAGTCCAGTTGGACTATTCCACCACAGGAGCATCACAGCCAATCCCAATTCTGCCCTCTTACCCTATGTCGACTAGGGGATCAGAGGGTTGCAAATCGAGAGCGGGGTCCGAGGCAAACATGCCATCACTAGCACAGTGCTGCTGAAGCCAACTGTACGCCTTCTACTGTCAGCATTGGCAGCTAACTTAACACCAAGTGAACGCTGAAGAGGGGAGCAGGTTGAAATTTTGCCTGTGCCTTCGCTCTGAGATGGATGTGAATGTCAACTGTGGTAAAACAGAGCAACTGGACACAAACTGAACCAAAAACAAACAATGGCAAATTTCAGGTTAAACATCGAACGGCTGAAGAATCCTTTCACAAATCCTTGGCTCTCCAGTGCCACGTTCTGTGCAATGTTTCACAATCTCAGTGGGAATTCTCATTTATCCTCCTACTTCACCCTGTCATGTCCAATTTTTTTCTGTACAGAAGACTTTTAGAGTAAAAACAATTTCCCATATTTAAATGCTCTCAGTTTTCTCTCATTCATTCTGTCTCCACTTGGCAGTGATGTGGAAGCTTTGCGACACACACCACAATGAAAAAGGCAAGTTAACAAGCCCATTAAAATGCAAACAAAGCGCTGGGAACGATTTCTAAATGGATAGTATTGAAAAGTAGGGAAGTTACATTAAACTTTTATAGGGCCTTGGTTAGGCCATATGGTAAGTCATTGGTTAATGTTACAGCTTTGTTTCTGAAAAATGCAACTTTAAGTGAATCAAGGTGAAGCAAATTAGATTTTCCCAATTACAACCAATGTAAAAACTGGAATTAGGTTCTCTAGGGAATTTCTCCTCTAAAAGATCAAACTATTATATCTTGTAAGTTGAAATACTGTAATTGATAAATTTCTACACTTGTAAATGAAATAACTTTCGAATAAACTACATTTAAAATTATAAAATAAATAGGCTAACTCTTTGTGCTCACTTCCAACGTACCAACTCTCCCTGATCAGCCTGGTTGCTGCCGATCTTGCTTGCCAAACCTCCCACTCACTGCTCATCATGGTCATCGAACTTCCCAGTTCCTGGCCAACCTTCCCCCAATTGCCACTTTGCTCTCTCAAACCCCTGCTGCTGTGAGTGAGGACTTGGGAGGCGAGTGGTAAGAGGCAGGAACAGCAGCTTTGCAGCGAGAGCAGCTTTGAATTGTAGGTCACGGCGGTAAGCCGTAAAAGGGAAGGTTAGCGAGAGAATGGCTCGGCCAGAGGTCAGAAGGGTGCGGGGCAGGGCGGGGGGAGGGGTTGCCAAGAGTAAAGGCGGGCGAGTTGGGGACTGTGATGGTCGGGGAACGGGATGGTCAGGGAGCTGGAGAAGCTGCTCCAAAATAGCACCAACTGGATCACACAACCAATGTCACACCTGCCATGAAACAATGTTAAAACACAACTCCCAACGCTAAATGTGAATTCCCCCCCTCATTAACTGACCCCATTAACTGACCCATGTTAAATGAAAAAAAACTTAAAACAGTGCAACTTAAAGGGAGGATTTAATGTACTTGGGTGTGCTCTAACCAGCTCTGGTCTCCTCAAAAGGCTGTGGTGAAGGTGCAAAAAAGATATGCCACAATGACATTAGAACGTAGAAGCTAGAACTATCAGGGAAGATTGAACAGGCTGGATTCTTTTCTTTTGAAAAGAGAGACTGACGGGTGATGAAATGGAGGTTTTTAAATTAGGAAAGGGTTCGACGGTGGACATAGAAAAAATGTTTCCATCTGTGGGGAATCCAAAACCATCTTAAATTTATGCCCCCTAGTTAGCAATAAGTTCAATGAAGAATTCAGGATTTAACTCTTTCCTAGGAAGTGGTTCAAATACTAATAGAAGGAACAATACAGATACAATTAAGAGGAAGCTGGGTCAGTTCACAAGGGAGAAAAATAGGATAATCCAGGGCCAGGTGGGGTAGGATGACAGGAGGCACATCATAGAATTTACAGTTCAGAAGGAGGCCATTCGGCCCATCGAGTCTGCACCGGCTCTTGGAATGTGCACCCTACCTGAGCCCACATCTCAACCCCATCCCCATAACCCAGAACACTACCTAACCTTTTTTGGACACCAAGGACAATTTAGCATGGCCAATCCACCAAACCTGCACATCTTTGGTCTGTGGGGGGAAACCGGAGCACCCGGAGGAAACCCACGCAGACACGGGGAGAATGTGCAGACTCCTCTGCACAGACAGAGACCCAAGCCAAAGATGCTCGCACCCAATTTTGGTCTCACACCACTGGTCATGCTTTATATTAGACCTTCAGGAAGTTGCAGGGCCGATACAGGGATGGCAGTCCATGCCAACACCTGCCGTGGCAAAATTTTTACCTGCATCACCACAGTTTCCTGTGCATTGGCAGGGCTGACGTCTCTACAGATACATTACGTGCCACATCCCCCTCACATCTGCCAGTGAATTAAAAATGGCAGCCCCTCCATTTCATGTAACCATTCAATCTGCTGCAATCATGACATGTGTGCAGAAATAAAGGAAACATTTTCATTGGGGTACGTCACAGAAGGCAAAATATAGATAAATCTATCCCCTGTAATGAACGCACAAGTGTTTTGCAAAGGTTACGGTGGGATTGGCACCATGGGTATCGTGCAATAAAACCAAACTTTTAGACAGCTTTGTAAATGGGGACGTTCATCAATACCAGAATGCTTGCCAGAATCCAGACCCTATATTTACTGTATCACCCTGTCAATGCTACAATTAACACAACAGCCTGCGAGTAGGGACGACCCATTGTATACTCACAGCCTGTGTCTGTAGTGAAGCAGCTGGAAGGGGAACCGTTTTGATCACGCAGTGTAACAGGCAGACCGTCCAACCTCTCATTCGGCAAGCTAGTGTCAGAGTCTTCTGCCTGATTGCCAGAATTTAAAAAAAACTTTAAGAAACGCATCAGAACCTTAAGTTTAGGAAGCTTTGATTCAATACTTGAATGAGCACTGCCTCACATTGGTGGTAAATTGACAACGTCGTTCAGAGATTGCGGGAGGTGGTGGCACGATGGTAATGTCACTGGATGAGTAATCGAGAGGCCCAGACTAATGCTCTGAGGACTCAGGTTCAAATCTCACACAGCAGCAAAAATGTAATTAATGAAGCTGTAATCGAAAGCTAGCCTCAGTAATAGTGACCATGAAACAATCATCAATTGTTGTAAAAACCCATCTGATTCACTCATCCCTTAAGGGGAGGAAATCTGCCATCCTTACCTGGTCTGGCCTACATGTGACTCCAGACCCACTGCAATGCGGTTGACTCTGAAATGGTCTCAAAAACCAATTTGTACCAAACACTTTCTCGAGGGAAATTAGGGCTAGGCAATACTGGCCTTGCCAGTGAAGCCCACACGCCCATGCAAGAATTAAAGAAAAGATGTGATACATTGGCTGGAGGAGCAAACGGAAAAATGCCCCACTGATTTAGTCGGAATTGCTCTTCTGAACTGTTGGATAAAGGTACATGGTGTAAATTACAGCATTGTCTCAACCTGGTTTGGGTGTGAGCTTGCAAGCCTTTAGTGTCCAAATGGACAAGTGCCTGTATCTAACGTAGGCCCTCAATGAGCACAACATTAACAAAAATTAAATAGACACTCAATACAGATTTTTGAAAAATCCTTTCTTTTAAACAACCAAACCATCAGTCGCTGTTTTGCCCCAACATCTGATCATTGGAACTATTTGTGAATATGCATATTCATGTTTCTATTAAGTTATTTTTATTTTGATTAATGGGATGCGAGGAGGGTCACTGGTAAGACCAGCATACATAGCCTGTCCCCAGCTGCCCTGCGGTGGTGGGAGTGGGCCTTCATCCCGAACCTCTGATGTGGGCATTCGATACAACTGAGTGGCTTGCTAGATCGCTTCAGAGGACAACCTCATTGGTGTGTGACTGGAGTCGCATATAGGTCAGGCCAGGTAAGAACCTTGAGTTTCTTTCCCTGAATGAAGATTAGTGAACCCAGCTGTGTGTTTCATAGTCACTTTTACTAAAAACCAACTTTGTTTCTATTTCTAGATTTTTTTAAAAACGAGATATCATTCTCAGGGTCCCATGGTAGGATTTGAACTTCGATTCACTGGATTATTATAACCATTGCACTGCAATACCCACCTCACGCGACTATTTAGTATATAAAACCAACAATTTAAAAACCGTCAAAAGAAAAAATTGTACCAAAAATAACCTTGGAGTAGAAAACAGCCTTTTATGTTACAATTGTGATTGTTTCATATTGCATAACAGCACGTACAATGTGATAGTCACATTAACTAGACTTTAGGAATAACACAATCAGGAGATGTGAACTTGCAACAGTGACATTTAGAATAAAGATGTTGTACATGTTACAGGTTTTTGTGGTAATGGACATACTTTAAAGAGTTGCCTTGTAATTGATACCTAAATCAAGTCTGTCTCAGGTAATATATATGTAAAGAGAATAAAATAAGTCTTCCACAGCCTTTCCATAACAGTGGAAAAAGTAACTATTTTTCTTGGTCCTGCACTTTTCCTCTACCTATGAGTGAGTTAGTGCATATTAATGGGTATCTGCTTACACCCATTCAGTAACTCAATGCACACATTAATTTTTCCTCCCTGTCACTTGGTTACAATTAGCAGGAGAGTTGAATTCTTGCAGGACTGTTGAATTCAGGGCAGAGAGAATACAATGCGAGTCACTTTCATTGTCCTCCTCCTCCTTCAGGAATATTAGGGAGCAGATCATTCAGCCCTTTGGCTCCATTTACCTGTCTTTTCTCCAAATCCCTTGATCCCCTTACCCAATAGCAACCCCCCCCCCGTCCCCCCACGTCCCCCCGACTCAAAAGAAAATCCAAATTAAACTGGAAGTCTGAAGAGGTATGACAAGTGATCTCACAAACGCCCTGCTTCATGGCTGATGAAAACTGATGGAATTACACAGCCATTTGGAAAGATGGCACATCACCTTGGATTGAAGAGCTGGGGGAAAGAGGGTGGAACTGCAAGCTGACAACATTAGAAAATTTTCAACCAAGCTCTTTTGTTAGCTTCCCAATTCTGTTGTGACGTTGAACTATAAAGATCAGTAAGCCCTAAATCTATCCCCGTTCTGTTCTGAGTTTTCTGATCTCTGCAGAGATGGCCATTGCAATTGGCTTCAATGGGGGATATTTTATGCCCTCCCCTGAGGTGAATTTGGAGGCGGGCAATGTCATGTTCTACAGAACATGTAATCTAAAATAATTTTATAGAATCATAGAATTTATCATAGAACAAACTGTGTGGTAAGATAACTAGGATAAATTAACGAACAAACAACTAATATTAAACAACTCTCGTGGAACTACTGCAAATATGTCTATCTCCCAGCACAACCAACCCCTGGATCACATTGTCATGTGAGTGTACTTTTAAGAAATGGGTGTTTATCAAATAACTGCGGTGATGTCAGAGTGTGGGTGGAGCTGGGTTTTGGTCTGTGGCTTTTTACTTTCGCTTTGAGCAAAAAGCTGGTGTGTGTCTGTGTTTTAGTTTCGTTTTCGGAGTTGGGGCTGCAGCCAGCCAAACAAGGTGTAATTTTGATCTCTCTCTTCATGAAAAAGAATATCTTCAGATCACTTGCTAATTTAAAAGTGATAACTTGCTCCCAGTAGAGAATTTAAACCTGCTGTCTTTGTTAAAGAGGGTATTATCTTATGGATGTTGCTAGGAAAGATTAAGGGTTACTTATAGAGTACTGTATTTTGTGGGGGAGTATTTGAGTTGATAGTTGCTAAAATGTTTACTGTGTGTTTATAAAATGTTAACTGGATTCATAAAATGAACATTGTTTTGTTTTAAAAGTACTTTGATCTCTGTTGCATCACACCTGTAGAGTGGGTCCTGTGCTCTGCATAACCAAAATCTATTAAAAGTTGTGTAAGGTGAACTCCATCATACTCTTTGATGTTCTCTAAACCCTGGCCCGTAACAAATTGGGGGCTCGAGGGATAAAAGTCTATCTTTCGTGATTGGATTGGCTTAGTGAACTTAAAGACAGTGAGGGGTGAGCATAGTTGTGGTTGCTTTTCAGGTGTGGTATTTCCGTTTAAGTAGGGAATATGTTGTGGACAATGGTTCTTTCAGTGGCTCGGAAGTTTTTGGGGGTGGAGAAGGTCACACGCAGTACCTTACGGACAGAAACTAAAACACAGTCACACACCAGCTTTTTGCTCAAAGCGAAAGTAAAAAGCCACAGACCAAAACCCAGCTCCACCCATACTCTGACATCACTGCAGCTATTTGATGAACACCCATTTCTTAAAGGTACACTCACATGACAACATGGTGATGTGATGGGTTTACAATGCCACCTAGTAGTCGGAGGTTGTGCATAATATAATGTACAACTTACATTATGGATATCATCAAAGGCATGACATTTAATCAAGAAGGAAGGTGGCGGATGGTGGCACTGCCAGCTTCCCACTTCCACCCAATTAAATCTGTGGCAAGAAGGATGGTCTCCCTGCCCTGCCACCAACTAGGGGCCTCATCCTGCCTCTGATACAGATACATGGAAGATAGGAGCAGGAGGAAGCCTTTTGGCCCTTCGAGCCTACTTCGCCATTTATAATGACCATGGTTGACTATCCAACTCCATAGCCTAATCCTGCTTTCTCCCCATAGCCTTTGATCCCATTCTCCCTAAGTACTATAGATGATGGTAGTAACTCAGAGAACATGACAAGCAAAACCATGAGGGTTGCTTGTGGTCTCCTGGGCAGTTTCTTGTTCTAAGGTATGCAGTGCCTGATCAAAGGACCTGGTATCAGGAAGAGGGCACTGAGAGCCGCCCCTCCCCTTGCTGTCAATCCCCTATGTTACATATATATATAGAGTTACTGTAGATGTGTGCAATGTCTCTTTAAGAATGTGACATGTGTGACATGATCAGCTACTTCATGGGCTTTAGCCCTTAGTCTAGTACCAGCTTTTGTACCGTGAAGGCCTATTTAATAAACTTCTGCAAATGTTGCATTCAACCCACTTGCAACAGCAACCTATTTATTTTGTGCCGTTAGTCTGAAGTACAATACGCTGCACCTACGCCCCCCACAAATCTCCATCCCTGCTGTCATCACTTACCAGGATTGCTCCGTGATCCTGGGCCTACTCTGATTGGCCAGCATTTCTCAGTGGGTAGGACTGCTCACCGCCAGGAAAGTGATCCCATGTTGCATGAATGGTGAGTGTTTGGCGCCGCCCTCCTGAGTGTTGGCGGGGAATGCACCCCTCGCGGCTCAGACAGGCCCACTGCCATTTTACGCTCAATTGTGCATTGATTGCCAGCAGGCGGGACCTTGGCCTGCTCTTGGACAGAAGTCCCGCCTTGGAAATCTGTTGGCAATCTGGAGCTCGCAGATCCCTGAGGGGGAAATCTGAAGAGGCCTTCAAATTGAGGCACCGCCTCACCCCTTCTTCTTGCCGGAGATCGAGATTGCAAACTTTTTCTGTTTCACACCCTGTTCCAGTTGGCACACACCAGCCTAAAAATTGAGGGTGGGTGGGAAAATCGCCTTAAGTGGCATTGCGTCTGGGTCAGGGTAGGCTGGATCCTGGAGGAAGCCCATCAATGCAACTTTACACTTCCCCCATGTCTCAGAACCTGCGCGGGAGGGGGGTGAACGTATGGGGTGAGATTCTCCACTCCCGCGCCGGTTGGGAGAATTGGCTGGGCCGCCGAAATTTCCCGCGACGCCGGTCCGACGCCCTCCCGCGGGAACGACCCCGTCGAGTTCCGCGGGTCGCAGGCCGGAGAATCGCCGGAGACACCCAAAATGGCGATTCTCCGGCACCCCCGCTATTCTCAGGCCCGGATGGGCGGAGTGTCCAGGCCAAAATGGCGGGTTCCCCCCGGCGCCGTCCACACCTGGTCGCTGCCGTCGGGAACAGCGCGGGAACGCTGGGGGGGGGGGGGGAGACGGCCTGCTTGGGGGGGGGGATCCTGCACTGGGAGGTACCTCAAATATGGGATGGCCCGCGATCGGTGCCCACCGATCGTCGGGCCGTCCTCTCTGAAGGAGGATCTCCTTCCTTCCGCGGCCCCGCAAGATCCGTCTGCCATCTTCTTGCGGGGCGGACTCGGAGAGGACAGCAACCACGCATGCGCGGGTGACGCCAGTTATGCGGCACCGGCCACGTCATGTATGTGGCGACGCCTTTACGCGGCGACAAGGCCTGCCCTGTGTAGATGACGCGGCCCCGCTCCTAGCCCATTATCGGGGCCTGAATCGGTCGGGATCGGGGTCGTTTCGCGCCGTCGTGAACCTCGACGGCGTTCACGACGGCATTGGCACTTCGGCGCGGGAGTGGAGAATCCCGCCCAAGGTTCTGGCCATGGAAATCCCAGCGAGACCCTCACCACCTGAATAAAATCCCCCCCATGTAACTGGACTGAAAAAAATGTCACTCAGCATTCCCACTTCTGAAAGCTATCAAGTGAATATTGTACATAGGCAACAAGTGAGGACAGGATGCATAGAAGACGGGCTTTGGCCCAACTCTTTGAAAAAACTATCTAATTTTACCACTTTGCAATTATATATCAAATTGCCTTTTGTAAAGTGCCAATTGAATCTGCTTCCAGCATGCTTTCACACAGTATATTCCAGATCATTATACCTCACACTAAACAAATGGTCCCTTGGCTCTTTAGTCAATTATCTTAAATTTGTGTTGTCTGTTTACCTACCCTGTCATCAGTGGAGAATTAGGCTCAGTGATTAGTCTGACAACACTCACTGAAATACCCCGATACAAACTACCAGCATTCTGTGGGATGGAGCAGCCATATAGATACTGTGGCTACCAGAGCTGGTCAGTGGCTTGGAATTCTGCAGAACTCGTCTCCTGACTTCCCAAATCCTGTCCATCATCCATCTATAAGGCTCAAGTCAGGAGTGTGGTGGAATACTGTCTACTTGCCTGGATAAGTGCAACTCCAACAATACTCAAGAAGCTCGACACCACCCAAGTGAAAGAAGATTGGCACCCCACCCACCACCGTAAACATTCACTCCCTCCATCACCAGCACATAGTGACAGAAGTGTGTACCATCTACAAGATGCACTACAGCCTCTTGCCAAGGCTCCTTCAACAGCACCCTCCAAACTTGTAACACCTGCAAATTTCCCTCCAAGCCACACTGTCCCAAATTGGAACTATATCACCATTCCTTCCCTGTCGCTGAGTGAAAATCCTGGTACTCCCATCCTAACAGCACTGTGGGTGTACCTACAGCGGTTCAAGAACCAGCACCTTCTCAAAGGTAGTTAGGGATGGGCAATAAATGCTGACTATGCTGGAATCATCCATATCCAAAAACAAATATAATTTAACATCTTCATGACAGGTTGGAAGGGGAGGCCTTGTTGCAATACAGCGATCAGCTCACCTCGATGGGTGTGGAGGCCAACAAAGGTGGAAGACCTTAAAAATAGATCGAGACGGTAAAATTCGAGAATCGTGGGCCTGCCTGACGGAGTGGAGGGCCCGAAGCCGACGGAGTACTTTGTCAAGATGTTGGCGTTGCTGTTGGGAGAGGGGGTAAGACCCCTCCGGGTATGAACTGGATCGGGCTCATCGGTCGTTGAGGCCTAAATTGAAAGCGAATGAGCCGCCAAGAGGGGTAATTGTGTGTTTTCACAGGTACCATGTGAAGGAGAAGGTCCTGAGTGAATGGGAGTGTGGTGGGGGGAGGGGCCGTGGTCATTGGAGCCTGGTCAAACAGGTTTCGATGGGCCTAGGAGATGTGAAAAGTGGGGGGAGGGGGCCGATACTGGGTGAGGTGTTTTCGAGAGGAATTGGATGGGCGGGGGGGGATTGTGGGAATGGAGGAGGGGTTCAATGGCAACAAAGGCAACTATTCTGACCGGGAGTAGAACCCCCTCCCCACCCCGGTCAGAATAGTTACGTGGAGCATGAGGGGTTTAAGGGGGAGGGGTGAAGAGGTTGAGGGTGTCTACACACCTGAAATGCTTAAATGTTGTTATGCTACAAGAGACTCACTTGAAGGTGAAAGACCAGGAAAGTCTTGGGAAAGGCTGGATGAGCCAAGTATTTAACTCGGGGATCGACAGTAGGACCCGGGGGGGGGGGGGGGGGTAGCGGTTTTGGTGAGCAAGAGTGAGGTTCCAGCATGGTACCACAGTGGTTAGCACTGTTGCTTCATAGCTCCAGGGTCCCAGGTGCAATTCCTCCCAGGGTCACTGTCTGTGTGGAGTCTGCACGTTCTCCCCGTGTCTGTGTGGGTTTCCAGCGGGTGCTCTGGTTTCCTTCTACAAGTCCCGAAAGACGTGCTGTTAGGTAATTTGGACATTCTGAATTCTCCCTCAGTGTACCCGAACAGGCGCCGGCGCGGTGTGGCGACTAGGGACTTTTCACAGTAACTTCATTGCAGTGACCATGTAAGCCAACTTGTGACAGTAAAGATTATTATAGTTGGAGAATGTGGGGCTGGATGGGGGTGTAGATATGTAATAGTAACGGGGACGTTGGAGTCTTTGGCAAGTGTGTATGGCCCTAACTGGGATGGTGCAGGGTTTGTGAGGAAGGTGCTTGGGGCCATTCCGGACTTGGATTCGCACAAGCTAATAGTGGGAAGGGACTGGAATCTGGTACAAGAGCCAAGGATGGATAGGTCGCAGCCGCGCTCGCTTGCCCAGTCGGGGGGGGGGGGGGGGTTAACTGGACCTTTGGGCGGGGTGGACACGTGGAGGTTCTTGCACCCGAGAGAGCTGGAGTATTCGTTTTTCTTATCGGTGCACAAGGTCTATTCGAGGATAGACTTTTACGGAGTTGGGAAGGCATTGTTGGCTGGGGTTAGGGGATCAGAGTATTCAGCAATAGCATTGGGTGGACATGGTTCTGGACAAGGGGTTAGGTCAGAGGCCGGGGTGGAGAATGGATGCAGGGTTGCTGGAGGACCAAGGTTTTTGTAAGAAGATCAGGAAAGTTATTGAGGAGTACGTGGGCTTTAACTGTACAGGGGAAGTATCGTAGGCGGTGGTATGGGAGGCCCTGAAGGCGGTAGTGAGGGTAGGGGATGATATCGTTTAAGGCCAAGATGGATAAAGAGAAGAGGGAAGAGCATCAAAGGCTTATAGAAGAGATGTTGAAGGTGGACAGGGTGTATAGATCCGGCCCTTTTGGACAAAAGGAGGGAGCTACAGGCTAGTTTTAATCGGTTATCCACGGGGAAGGCGGTGCGCCGACTGAGGCGGGTGAGTGGAACAATTTACGAATATAATAATAATAGGGAGAAGGCGGGCGCATGCTCGCAAGCCAACTTTGGAGACAGGCTGTGGCGAGGGCAATTGTCCAGGTGCTGGATAGGACAGGGAAATTGGTGATGGCTCCGGACCAGATTAATAAGTGTTTGATGAGTTTTATGAAACATTGTATAGATCGGAGCCACCGGGGGAGAATCAGGGGATGGGGGAGGTCCTGGACAGATTGGAGTATCCAAGGTTGGAGGAGGAAGACAGGGCCAGATTGGTGGGGGAACAGGAGGGGAAGGTGGTAGGGCTGGATGGGTTCGCTGTGGATTATTTCAAGAAATGTAAAGACAAATTGGCTCCGCTGATGGTGGGGATGTTCGAGGAGACAATAGGGAACGAGGTGCTACACAAACATTGGAGTATGCCTTCATCTCCCTGCTGTTAAAGAAAGATAAGGACCCGGCGGAGTGGGTCGTATAGGCCTATAACGCTACTGAATATAGACTCCAAGATACTTGTGAAGGTGCTGCTGGCTAAGTTGGAGGGGTGCCTCCCGAAGGTTATAGGGGAAGACCAGACGGGGTTTATGAATGGACAGCAGTTATTTTCAAATATTAGGCGATTAAATGTAATCATAACGCCGGCTGAGGGGGAAGGAGACATATATGGTGGTTGCGCTAGACGCGGAAAAGGCATTTGATCAAGTAAACTTGGGGTATTTGTTGCCGGTTTTTGAGAAGTTTGGGATCGGGCCGAGATTTACGGAGTGGGTAAGGCTATTATGTAAGGAACCGAGAGCGAGCGTCTGCACAAACAACATGAGGTCGGGGTACTTTGCTCTACACAGGGGGACCAGGCAGGGGTGTCCTATGTCCCCTCTGCATTCGTGATCACTTTGCATTAGTGATAGAGCCTTTTGCCATCGCTTTAAGGAGTTCGGGACTGTGGAAGGGAATAATACTGGGGGCACGGAACTTAGGGGGCACGATTCCCCGTTTCTTAGACCAAGTGTTGACGTCAATGCAGAATTGATGGACTTTCACGACAACAAAACTGGCGCCGCACCTGGAGCGATTCTATTACTGTTCAAGGGCGAGCACCGTCGCCAAGTGGAACACAATCGATTGCAATGAAAAACGGTGTGGGATTTGGGAGCCCGTGATTGACACTCGGGAGGCTGACAAGCTGCAGCCACACATACACATTACAATCTCCACACACACTCATCCCAGCCAACAAGGTGGCACCGATTATGCTAGAGCGCGTCCATACAGCTGATGGGCCTACTGGGGCCAGAGGTCAACTAGGGGGTGGCTCGGGACTGACACCTATACAACCCGTGGCACTAAGTTCACAGTGGGCAGTCATCGGCATGCGCAGCTGCTGTGCCGGCTACAGCAATGGTGTTCCATGTCCGTCCACGTCAACCCCACAGTCCACCTCCTGGCCACCCCCTGCTACTCCCCCGGCCCTTGCAGAAGCCCCCTGGCCCACGGCACAACTGTCAGCAAACTATGGTGATATTGGACACTTTCTATACCTCCTCTCTCTCCCTCAACAGGCACCACGCCGGTTTCACGATTTTTAAACGCACACGTGAACCACACCGTCGGGAACTCGGCACATCAGAGGAGGAGAATCACGGAGGCCCCGGAGAATACCGGGTCGGGCCCGCTAATGATGTGCAAACGATGTTTACCGTACGTGCGTTCAGGAACGTATTGGCGTCGCTGTTGAGGTGACAAAGAATCGCGATTTGGCGTAAAATCGTCACCTGCCGCGATTTCGGCATGGGAAACGATTCTCCGCCCAATTGCGATTTCGGCGTCGGCCAACGGAGAATCCCGCCCAGGATGTCTTTGTTCGCGGACGACTTATTGTTTTATATATATTTATATATATTGGCGCCGAGTGCGTTGGTGGGGAACATAATGGGACTCTTCCAAACATTTTTCAGGATATAAATTAAACCTGGAGAAGAGTGAATATTTTGTGGGGTCCCAGCCGGGAGTGGGGGGGCTGCCATTTCGCAGGGCAGCAACCCACTTCAGGTACTTGGGGGTGCAGGTAGCACGGGATGGGGGGGGTGTGGGGGGTGTAGGTACAATTTCACTAGCTTGATGGGGAGGGTGGCAAGCGGACTTGGCAAGGTGGGACAACCTCCCTCTGTCATTGGCAGGTTGGGAACAGGTGATTAAAATGATAGTGCTGCCACGATTTCTTTTTTTATTTCAGTGCCTGCCGGTCTTTTGGCCAAAGGCATTCTTTAGGGAAATAGACAAGTTGGTGACCTCATTAATTTGAGGGGGGGGGGGGGCGGGTAGCCTGGGTCAGGAAGGTGGTCCTACAGAGGATGGCTAGCGGAGTGGTTGGGCCTCCCGAACCTATTATATTATTGGGCAGCAAATGTGGAAAAGGTGAGGAGTTGGGTTGGAGGGAGATGGAGGCTTAGGATGGAGGAGAGCCTGTGTACGGGGTTGGGGCTGAGGGCCCCGGGCAAATACTCTGGGAGTTCGGTAGTGGTGACAACACTGAAGATTTGGAAGCAGTTGAGGCAGCACTTTCAGCTTGGTCAGGGGAGATGCCAATCAGGGGAATCATAGGTTTGAGCCGGGAGGCTGGGTGGGAGGTTTCGGAGATGAGAGGAGAGGGGGATTAGGGTTTTAAAAGACCTGTTCCTGGGGGGATGTTTTGCGAGGCCGAAGATCTGGGGGAGAAATATGGACTGAGGCAAGGGGAAGGATTCAGGCACCTGCAGATTTGCTAGGAAAGAGGTTCTGAGCTTCCTGTTGGCGCCGACCCCTTCACTGTTGGCAGAGGTAGTATTGACGGCAGGGGTAATGGAGAAGGGAGTGGCAGCGGCGATTTATGGGAAGATTCTGGAGGAGGACGGTGCGTCCATGGAGGGGAATAAAGCCAAGTGGGTGGAAGAGTTGGGGGAGGTCATGGAAGACGGTGTGTGGTATGAGGTGCTCCGGACAGTGAATGCCTCAACCTCAAATGCGAGGCTGGGGCTGATACAGCTGAAGGTCGTGTATAGGCCGCACCTCACGAGGGCGACAATGTGCTGACTCTTTGAGGGAGTGGAGGACGTATGTGAGCGTTGTGGGAGGAGCCCTGCAAACCATGTACATATGTTTTGTTCCTGTCCGAAGCTGGAGAGGTACTGGAGGGAGGTTTTCAGTATCATCTCAGGGGCGGTGCACATGAATTTGGAACCAGGTCCCCTAGAAGCCATTTTCCGGATGTCGGATCGGCCAGGGCTGCAGGCGGGTGCGGGGGGCAGATGTTTTAGCCTTTGCCTCGCTGATTGCCCGGAGGCGGGTCCTGTTGGGAGTGGAAGTCAGCTTCTCCATCCTGTGCCTTGAATTTCTGACCCTCGAGAAGGTGAAATTTGAGCTGAGGGGGATGAAGGGATTCCACAATTCATGGGGACTATTTATTTTGCACTTTCGGCAACCGGTTGCCATTGAATTATTATTGTCTCGTTCACTGTTTGAATGTTAACTTTTACCGGGAATGCACAAATGGACGTACTGGATTGTATATTGAGGGGGGTGTTATTTCTGGGGGATCGTTATTGTGGATGCTCTTTTTTGTTTGTTTTTCTTTTGTTGTTTATTTTTTTCTTTTAATGTTTTTTATTGGATTTTTGCACGGACTATATTTTGCCGTTATGTACACAGGATATGATATATCTATATATATGTAAGTAGGCATCCGTTCGTGCCGGCGAGGCACTTCCGGAGGGCAATCCTTGAGTGGGTCTGGTGCCGGTGTTGACCCTCGCTTCTCCCGGTCGGATTTTGCCGCCGTTGTCTTCTCGTGCACGCTGCCGCTTCATCCGGCCCTCCCATCCTCCGCCTGTGTTCTCCTTTTTCTCTGTTCCTGTGGATGTCAGGTTGGTTAACGTTTCCTGGCCCACCCCCCTCCCCTCTATTGTTCCCTGTCTCTTCCATTTGATGAAAATGTTGAAAATGTGGCGAATAAAAAGAATTTTTTTGAAAAAGAGGACAGGTTGGGAGGATAGCGGGCAAAACGAGAAAGAGCAGGGAATGTTTAAATATATTTCCAGTCAGCAGCTCCACCTGACTGTCCAGTGTATGCAGACAGCATGCAGGCAGCCATTCGTAACCATCCTGCAAGGATTAGCAGACAGAATTCATTGATGGGGAGGAAGCGGATCTTATCAACTGTTTTTATTCAAAAACGTTACCAATTTTTTGTTGTGTTGGACTTGGAAAACATATTGGTAATTTCTCCCTCCCAATAGAGCCTTTGTTACATGTGGTATGCAACTAAGTGGCCAGAAAACCAATGTGACATGGGGCACCTTCAGCATGGGCCAAACTGTGAGGCGTAATCAATAAGCTGGATTTATTTCCAGCAGAGAATGCAGTGAATTGTTTTTTTGTGGATAATCTGCCACAAAAATTTTTTTTAGACCATTCAGATTTTCCCACAAACAAAAACAACATTGATTGTCTCGCACCTAGCAGCACTGTACAAAGTAGGCCGATTATTGTACAATGGAACTTTAGTTCCCTGACACTGGGTGAATCAAGTCCGCAGTTTTATAGGCAAAGGTTGACGGACGGAAATAAAAAAACAAGTATATCCCATCACTGAGATGTGCAGGGTTACCAGAGACAGCTAAATTATAGGAATAAAATGAGGAGCTGTTCTCAGTTATTTACTTGTCAGCCCTGGTAACGCTCTGAATCGGGAGGTCGCCGGCTGAAGCCCTACTCTACGCATATAATTTTGTGGACTGGCCGACGTGCTATCATTTAGTTGAGATATTAAACCCCAGTCCTGCCTGTCCTTCTAAGTGAATGTCAAGATTCCAGGGCATGGGAGTTCTCGGCAGTGTCCTGGCCAACATTTATCCCTCAATCACCATTGTTAAAAACAGATTATTTGAAAAGAAAGACGTATACAAATGCCTCAAGGTGTTCCAAGATGCCTTACAGTCAATGAAGTGCTGTTTGAAGTGCAGTCCCTGTTGTAATATGGGAAATGCAGCAGCCAACTTGCACACAGAAAGCTCGCACAAAACAGTGACGTTTGTTGAGGGACAATTATTAGCCATTTGGCTCATTGCCATTTGTGAAATCTTCTGTGCTTCAATTGGCTGCCACACTTCCCTACAATTCAAAAGCATATCACTGTAAAGCCCTACAGGATGCCCTGAAGACATGAAAAGTGCTAGATAAATGCAATATCTTTTCTTTATTATATCACATTTGTGTCAACATCAGATCACTAAAGGAGCAAAAGATCTCCTCCTACTGTATCATGGTAATGATATTGATAGGATATAATGATAATAATCGCTTATTGTCACAAGTAGGCTTCAAATGAAGTTACTGTGAAACGCCCCTAGTCGCCACATTCCGGCGCCTGTCGGGGAGGCTGGTACGGGAATTGAACCCGAGCTGCTGGTCTTGTTCTGCATTACAAGCCAGCTGTTTAGCCCACTGTGCTAACCAGCCCCATATATATCGACTAGGGGCGCGATCTTCCGGCCTCGTTACGCTATCGCTCAAACAAAATGAGGCTGGAGAATAGCTGGAGAGGCAAAAAACGAGAACCGCGCCAGGCATTCAAACAGTTTGCAATGCACCCATTCTGCTCTCGTAGGCGAAATCGAGATCTCGGCGTAGCGAGGCGAGGCAATTATCACCACTTAAACCCAATTTCATAAAATTAACAGGAGCCACCCCATATCCAACAGCCTCCGGTTATTCAGCAGCCTTCCCAGCAAGTGGTCACGCTGGCACCAATTAGTACTCCATTGAAGGGCTTATGTGGGAGCTAAGGAGGGAAGTAGCCATCTTTGCTCACAGGCAAAGAGCCCGGGGGTGCTGGGCTTGCCACCTCAGTGCTCGGCGGAGGGCGAGGGACCCTTGGCTGAGGGTGTGGGACCCTCCGCAGAGGTGGGCCGGGGGGGCGCTAGTGGACAACCGCTCAAGGAGCCACCATGCCAACCCCTGGATCGTTCACCCGTTCTAGGGGCAGCCCTTGTCCCTGCCCGTCTGCTGCGACGACCACCCATAACCCCCACCGACTGCCAAGGTCTCTGGCCGTGCGACTGACGGCTATTGCGAATAGGGAATTGGCAACCATGGTTAAGTGAGCACTTCACACATCCCAGGTGGATTCCAATGGATGGGCGGGCCATGTGGCATGTGGGAGTCATTGCCTAGCCTGTGAGTGACATTGCCTAGTGTCCCAATCAAACCTTGATGCCTGGACACGGTGCGAGGCAACACCACATACGCAGCAGTCAACATCCCAACACCCAGGGATGGGATGCGACACAGCTCCGGGACATTTCCATGGCCGGAGGGTGGTTGGGTGCCACAGGGAGGGGGGAGCCTGGAGAGACGGGTCAAAGGTTCAAAGGTCAGCTCGCACTGCGGAAGAAAGTGGACAGTGGCGTCATACTGGTTGTGCACAAAGGTGTTTATTGTTTTTACAAACCCCCCTCTCCCGATGGTGCCACACCCCAACCTCCCCCCCACCCACCCCACCACCTACCATCCCCCCCCACCCCATACGCCCTCAGTGATCCTCAACGTGCTTGGCCCCCTTACCTATATCACTACGTCTAGGTGTGTCCCCAAGATGCACATCTGAGGTGGAGGCAGCCAGCTGCTTACCTCATCCTGTGGCCTTCGATGTCCCTGGTGAGCATCCTCTGGGGGCTTTGAGGCTGGAGGGCCCTGGCTCGCTTGTCGGCAGCATATGTACAGCCCTGTCCCGTGTGCTGACTTTGAGATGCGGCCTCATTAGAGAGACGGAACTCGGGGGAGCTGGTGGCCACTGTCGCCACTCCAAAGGACGGGTCCGGGTTGGTGCCCATAGGGCCCTGGGTTCACCTTGGGTCGGAGGAGCAGCCGGTTTGAACCCCTGCATCATCTGGGCCTGCCAGCCCTGGCGGCTCCTCATGGTCTGCACCATCGTGTCAACGCCCTGGGCGATTCTCCTCAGTGACTGGGACATGCTCTGCAGTGCCTTGGCAGTGCCCACCTGTGACTAGGGCAAGCTCCGCAGCACCTCGGCCATGCTCTTGTAGAGCGGGACATGTCCTGTAGAACCTCATCATGGTCACCCCGGTACTGGGTGACATCTCCCAGCGAGTATGGCATTCTGCCGAGGCTTTCAGCCATGGCCGTCACCGACTGCGCGACGCCTTGGACACCTTCACTAATGGTGCCGGCGTCGTGCACCAGGTTTTCTACTGTGGTCGCCACTCCAGCAGTGTTGGCTGCGGTGTCACGCATTGCTGGCGTCAGCTCCTGCGCCCATAGCCTGTGGGACTCCACCAAGCGGCTTGGATCTGCTGGTGTCACTGACATCTCCCTCTGAATGTCCCGGCTGCATCCTATCGTCTCCATCAGCTCTGGGTAACCCTGTACCAGAGGCTCGGCATCAGGCTTAGACCCAGCTGGGTCCTGGGATCCAGCAGACCTCCGACTGCTGTCTCGCCTGGGCGTTCCTGCCTCCACCAGATGTGCATCATCAGCGCTGTGGTGCTCACCAGATTGTGCCCCAGAAGCCTGTCCACTAACATGTCCCATTGAGGTGCATGTATCTGCGCTGGTGGAGGGTGGGGATGACAGCTGTGCTCCAACTATGGTGGCATCCTCGAGGTGTTATCCTCGGAGTCAGGAGAAGGGGCCGCCCGGGATGGGCCGGCGCGGTCGGCTGGAGGACCTGCAGGTGAATGGACATGTGGTCAATGGGAGGGTCGAGTCAGTCAGTAAGGTAATAACAACTCATGTTTGACAGATCCTCCTGGTGGCGCCTGGTGGTTCCTCACGTCTGCGGCGTCCGCCAGGCTCCGCATGGGTGATTGTCCTGTCCTCGGCCACCCCAGTCACCTCCAGGGCAAGTTCCTCGAAGGAGGTGAGGATTCTAGAGTCCTGCACCCCTCTGCCAGTCTGGGCTCTCCCCCAATGTTTTGGGGAGAGCTTTTCCAGAGGAGACACCGAGAGGGCATCGTTAGCCACACGCCTGGTTCACAGTGGTGGGAGGGGATGATGTGAAGGGAGGGTTGGGAGGTTAAAGGGGGAGGGGGTACAGGGAGGATGGGGGGGGGGGGGTGGTGGGGGTGTTCGTGTCTACTCACTCGTGCTGCCCGGTGTAGGTCATTGACCTTCTGAAGGCACTAGAGGCCATTCCCCCTGGTCACACTCCCCAAACACACAGCTGCTGCCACCTCATCCCTGTCAGCACTCGCTGCCTTGTGGCTGACTCTCCAGGACCCTCGAGGGAACAGGACGCCTCCACGGCGTCGAGCAGACTTCCCAGATCTGCATCCCCAAATCTTGGGACCAGTCTCCTCGGTGCCATTATTGCGAGTTGGCTGGGGTTGGCTGAGCAAGCGCAGCTTAAGTGCTGCTTGACCTTGTTAGCAGGGGACTGGCGAGTGCAGTTGTGGCAAATTGGCTGGCGAGCCTTCATTTGCACCCAGGTGCCCGTGGGGCCTCGTTAAGTGGACCAATTAATGTTGAATTGTGTTGCCGGCCTCACTGGGTCGAGCGCCGGGAAGAACAAAATGTAACATCTCAAAGTTTGCAGATGATACCAAATTAGGTGGGAGGGTGAATTGTAACGAGGATGCAGGGATCCCATAGCAAGATCTGGACAGGTTGGGTGAGTGGGCAAACCAATGGCAAATGCAGTATAATTTGGATAAGTGTGAGGTTATTCATTTTGGAAGCAAAAACAGGAAGGCAGATTACTACCTGAATGGTTGTAAATTGGGAGAGGGGAGTGTGCAGCAGGACCTGGGTGTCCTTGTGCACCATTCGCTGAAGGTAAGCATGCAGGTGCAGCAGGCGGTAAAGAAGGCTAATGGTATGTTGGCCTTCATTGCGAGAGGTATCGAGTACAGAAGCAGGGATGTGTTGCTGCAATTGTACGGGGCCTTGGTGAGGCCACACTTGGAATATTGTGTGCAGTTTTGGTCTCCTTCTCTGAGGAAGGATGTTCTTGCTCTCGAGGGAGTGCAGCGAAGGTTTACCAGACTTATTCCAGGGATGGTGGGACTGTCATTTGAGGAGAGATTGACTAGGTTGGGACTATTCTCGCTGGAGTTCAGAAGAATGAGGGGGGATCCCATAGAGACTTATAAAATTCAAACAGGACTAGACAGGGTAGATGCAGGGAAGATGTTACCAATGATAGGTGTGTCCAGAACCAGGGGCGTCATTCTCCGACCCCCCGCCGGGTCGGAGAATCGCCGGGGGCTGCCGTGAATCCCGCCCCCGCCGGTTGCCGAAGTCTCCGGTACCGGATATTCGGCGGGGGCGGGAATCGGGCCGCGCCGGTTGGCGGGCCCCCCCGCTGGATTCTCCGGCCCGATTGGGCCAAAGTCCCGCCGATAAATTGCCTGTCCCGCCGGCGTGGATTAAACCACCTTTTGAACGGCGGGACAAGGCGGCGTGGGCGGGCTCCGGGGTCCTGGGGGGGGCACGGGGCGATCTGACCACGGGGGGTGCCCCCACGGTGGCCTGGCCCGCGATCGGGGCCCACCGATCCGCGGGCGGGCCTGTGCCGTGGGGGCACTCTTTCCCTTCCGCCTCCGCCACGGTCTCCACCATGGCGGAGGCGGAAGAGACTCCCTCCACTGCGCATGCACGGGAAACTTTCAGCGGCCGCTGACGCTCCCGCGCATGCGCCGCCCCGACATGTCATTTCCGCGCCAGCTGGCGGGGCAACAAAGGCCGTTTCCGCCAGCTGGCGGGGCGGAAATTCCTCCGGCGTCAGCCTAGCCCCTCAATGTTGGGGCCCGGCCCCCAAAGATGCGGAGCATTCCGCACCTTTGGGGTGGTGCGATGCCCGGCTGATTGGCGCCGTTTTGGGCGCCAGTCGGCGGACATCACGCCGTTTCGGGAGAATTTCGCCCCAGGGGTCACAGCCTGAGGATTCAGGGTAAACCATTTCGGACAGATATAAGGAGACATTTCTTCACACAAAGAGTGGTGAGTTTGTGGAATTCATTACCACAGGAAGTAGTTGATGCTAAAACATTGAATATATTCAAGAGGCGGCTGGATATAGCGCTTGGGGAGAATGGGATCAAAGGCTATGGGGAGAAACCAGGATTAGACTATTGAGTTGGATGATCAGGCATGGTCGTGATGAATGGCGGAACAGGCTCGAAGGGCCAAAAGGCCTCCTCCTACTCCTATCTTCCATGAATCTATGTATGTAATTCTCGCGCACTACCACAATTCGACATTTTTCCGGAGAATCACGCCCTGTACATAGTTTTTGATCAATTCTTACTACTTGAAGTTGGGATGGGGTGAAATGGTTCTACTCCTCCAGGTTCCCCAAGATGGGGCTCGGGGCACAAGAAGATACGCGTGCGCAACAGCACATCTTCTCTGTATCAATCTCTTCACCTTCACCCTACTCCCTCCTCAAGCATCCCGACTAAACCCTCCCCTCAACTTCCTTAAATTTATACCGCAGAGAATGGGACTGAGTAAAGAGATATCCTCAAGTTATGTAGCCCTGCCTCTCTCTTAGTCTGATGACTATGTTACTGTAAGGCAGTAACATTTCAGTAACAGACTCGAGTGATAAAGAGAAAAATATGCAAACGTTGGAGAGACACAGCAGATCACTCAGCACCTGAAAATAGAAAATATAGGTCGATGCTTTGAGCGTAGATCCTTTTGCAGGATTGCAAACTGACAGATGAGCGAGATATTTTATCGGACATGGACAAACGAGGGGAAGTAACGGTCGAGTGCCACTCACGAAGAAAGAGGCAACATGTTCAACAGGCTGTGAGCAGGGTTTGAGGAAAGCCGAAGCCTCTCCAACTTCTTGCAAATCAAATATAAAAACCTTGTCCATTGACTATGAAATTACTGCAGCCTCAAGAATTAATAGAAACATAAAAATTTACAATGCAAAAGGAGGTCATCATGCCCATACTGTCTGCGCCAGCCAAATAAATCCAGTTTAATTCCCCTTTCCAGCCCGAGGTCTGTAGTCTAGTAGGTTAATGCTCTCCAAGTTCATATCCACTTTTCAGACAACAACTTATATTGATATGGTGCCTTTAACATAGTAAAGACACTTCACAGGAGCAATTTAAATGTGACACCGAACCTCATTGGGAGATATCAGGTCAGCCAAAAACTTGGTAAAAGAGGTAGGATTAAAGAGCACTGTAAAGAGGGAAAGTGAGGTGGAGAGGTGTAGGGAGAGTATTCCCGAGCTTGGAGCCGAGCCCTGAAGAGGGAGGGAAGCTCATCTGGAGATTGAGGCACCCTTTCAAAATGGCTCGGAGTTCAGCTCCCCAGTGCTGAAACAAATTCTAAGTGTGGGCTAAACCGGTGAGAAACTCCCCAGGACCCAATCAAGTGACTAAATGTCATTGAATAGGGATGGGGGAACTCGCCTGCAGCAAACCCCGCCACAAATGAACGTAGAATTTGTTCCGTTAAATTCTGCACCATGTATTGCATACCTTGGCTAATATAGGAAAGTATTCTGTCTGCTTTTGTAACCATTTTATCTAACTGCTACCTTCAGGGATCTGTGGATATGCACTCCAAGATTGCCCTGTTCCTCTGCATTTCTCAGCATACTACAACTGATTGTGTATTCCTTTCCCTGGTTTGTTCTTCACAGGCGCATTATCCTGCATTTCTCGAGATTGAACTCCATTTGCCACTTTTTTCTGCTCTTCTGACCGGTCCATTGATACCTTGCTGTAATCTACAGCCTTCTTCGCTATAAACCAAATCTGCATCATCTTCAAACTTTCATAATCATGTCCCCCGAATCTAAGTCCAAATCACTGATACCACAAACAAAATACAAGAGGCTGAGCCCTTTGGAACCCGACTGAATATACCCTTCCAGTCACAAGAACACATCGACCCTTTGCTTTGCCTTGGATCCCTTGGGTTTTTACTTTTCTGACCAATTTGCCAGATGGGGTCTTGTCAAAAGCCTCGCTAAAGTCCCTGTAGGCCAAATCAAACCCACCATCTTCACTGACTTTGTTAACACTTCAAAAAAAAAATCAATCAAGTTTGTCAAACATGATCTTCCCCCAACAAATCCATGCTAAATCTCCTTGTTTAATTTGTACCGTATTAAATTATGACGAATACTCTCCCTCAGATGTTTTTCTAATAATTTGCCCACACCAAGGTTAGGCTGACTGGCCTGTAATTATTTGGTCGACCGGTTTCTCCCTTTTTAAGCAACAGTGCAATGTTAAGAGGTCTCCAGTCCTCCAGCACCATGTCTGTAGGCAGGGTGGATTGGAAAACGACCAGAGCCTTCACTATTTCCTCCCTTGCTTCTCCTTACACCTTGGGATTCTGTCCAATCAACTTTCAAAGATGCTAAAACCATTCATCCTTCTCTTTAACTACGATGTCTGCGACACCTCCCGCTTTTGTGATGTACCAGACGCTTTGGCCTGGATTTTCATTCCTCAGTCAGGTAGTGGGAGTCAGGAAATTTCCTGCCTTGGGTGAAACCTGCCCGAATAGTGGGATCTTTGCCCTGCTATCAGGCACAAACCAGAGGCGGCCACAGGGACAGCCGAGTGTCAAGGTGGGTTCGTTAAAAGGCTTACTTCAGTTCTCTGAGAACAGTTGTTTTGTTAAATATTAGACCATAAGACCATAAGACATAGGAGCAGAAATAGGCCACTCGGCCCATTGAATCTGCTCCGCCATTCAATCATGGCTGATATTTTTCTCATCCCCATTCTCCTGCCTTCTCCCCATAACCTCGATCCCCTTATTAATCAAGAATCTATCTATCTTTGTCTTAAAGACACTCAGTGATTTGGCCTCCACAGCCTTCTGCAGCAAAGAGTTCCAAAGATTCACCATCCTCTGGCTGAAGAAATTCCTCCTCATCTCTGTTTTAAAGGATTGTCCCTTTAGTCTGAGATGTTGTCCTCTGGTTCTAGTTTTTCCTACAATAGGTAACATCCTCGCCATGTCCACTCTATCCAGGCCTTGCAGTATCCTGTAAGTTTCAATAAGATCCCCCCCTCATCCTTCTAAACTCCAATGAGGACAGACCCAGAGTCCTCAACCGTTCCTCATACGACAAGCTGTTCATTCCAGGGTTCATTCTTGTGAACCTCCTCTGGACCCAGGGCTCCAAGGCCAGCACATCCTTCCTTAGATACGGGCCCAAAACTGCTCACAATACTCCAAATGGGGTCTGACTAGAGCCTTATACAGCCTCAGAAATACATCCCTGGTCCTGTATTCTAGCCCTCTTGACATGAATGCTAGCATTGCATTTGCCTTCTTAACTGCTGACTGAACCTGCACGTTAACCTTAAGAGAATCGTGAACAAGGATTCCCAAGTCCCTTTGTGCTTCTGATTTCCGAAGCATTTCCCCATTTAGAAAATAGTCTATGTCTAAATTCCTCCTTCCAAAGTGCATAACCTCACACTTTTCCATATTGTATTTCATTTGTCACTTCATTGCCCACTCTCCGAGCCTGTCCAAATCCTTCTGAAGCCCGTCTGCTTCCTCAATACTACCTGATCTACAGATCTTTGTATCATCTGCAAACTTAGCAACAGTGCCTTCAGTTCCTTCTTCCAGGTCATTAATGTATATTGTGAAAAGTTGTGGTCCCAGCACAGACCCCTGAGGCACATCACTAGTCATTGGCTGCCATCCTGAAAAATACCCCTTTATCCCCACTCTCTGTCTTCTGCCAGTCAGCCAATCCTCTATCCATGCCAAAATCTTACCCTTAACACCATGGGCTCTTAATGTATTTAACAGTCTCCTATGCAGCACCTTATCAAAGGCCTTCTGGAAATCTAAATAAATCACATCCACTGGTTCTCCGTTGTCTAACTTCCTTGTTACCTCCTCAAAGAACTCTCACAGGTTTGTCAGACATGACCTCCCTTTGCAAAGCCGTGCTGACTCAGTCCTATTTTACCATGCACTTCCAAGTACTTTGCGATTTCATCTTTAATAACGGCCTCTTACCAATGACCAAAGTCAGGCTAACTGGCTTATAATTTCCCGTCTTCTACCTCCCTCCCTTCTTAAACAGTGGTGTTACATTAGCCACTTTCCAGTCCTCTGGAACCTTTCCTGCCTCCAGTGATTCCTTCCTTGTCAACTTAACAGCCCCCATGCCATGTCTCACTGACACAGGCAGGTTGTTTTTTAAAATATTTGTAAAGGGCTGGCAATTGACAGTTCTCCGATCTTACTCACCCTTCGAGAGCATTGATGACTACTCTAAAAATTTGGAGCTCCCACATTGCAGGTTAAGGCCCTTGTTACCGCAAAAATGGGGTCTGTTTGAACTCACACTCAGTTCGGACATCCCGGAGTGTGAGTCATGTCCCGACCCAGCGCAAATGGGATGTCAGAAATGTGGGCAGAATTTTCAGATCCAGGTCCCGTATGCCATTTTTAGAGGTCTGTGGATTCTCCACGACTTTGGGAAAATTCCGGCCGTTATCTTCTATTTGCCTGGGAGGGTGGTCGAGGCGGGTTGCCTCACATCCTTTAAAAAGTATCTGGATGAGCACTTGGCGCGTCTTAACATTCAAGGCTGTGGGCCAAGTGCTGGCAAATGCGATTAGGTAGGCAGCTCAGGTGTTTTTCATGCGTTGGAGCGGACTCGATGTGCTGAAGAGCCTCTTCTGCACTATTATTCCGTGGCACTGTAATGTGGCGATTGGGGGATTTTCACAGAAACTTCACTGCAGAGTTAATGTAAGCTGACTTGCGACACTAATAAAGATTATTACTTCCTTTATTTGTTCAGTCTCAGTTTCTTGTTCTGACACCTGAAATATTAACCTATCTTTTCTTTTTGCATTACCTCACAAGCCTATTTTCAGCATTTGCTTCTTTTATTTTAGGTACTGACCTCAACTTAGCTGGCAAGGTGACTTCACGTTGGAAAGATTTCCTCGGGAGTAAAATTTTTGCACCAGGTGTTCTTGAGCTAAATTAGACTGAAAGTCACATCGCTATGAAAGAAAAGCTGTTCCTTTCTTACCCGGTATTCCTGAATCCTCTTTGTTGAGTCTCTCAGCTGCTGTTGCAGTGAACTCACTATCTCTTTGTACTTGGAGTATCTCTCTTCTATCATCTCTCGGTGATGCTGGGAATCCTGAAAATGCAGAATATTTTAGTGCGGGGCACGAACATCATTAAGGTGCAGAAATATCCCAGCCAAAGTACAAGAAGAATTCTGTGTTAATCCTTTAATTTTATTTAAAATGGCGCATGTTAAGGTGAGGAAGCAGTTTTGAAAAGCAGACAGTTTTGTATGTGCGAAACGTTCTCAGTTCAGGCATGGTCAGCAGAAGGTACAACATGGCACTAAAAATTAAAAATACTTAAGTACACATCAGATCTGTCAGAGACCGTGTAAAGGTGGGCTAAGGTTTCAGGTCGAGCCCGTGGCTGAAACTCCGATGAGACTGGCAGCTTTGGTGACCCCCAGAGCTCACCCCCATCGAGGTTTGCACGGCTGAGGGCATTTAATTAGCATGTGGCAGGCGGGTGGGTGCTTCCATGGTGTCCATTTGCCATGCTGGGAGTGAGGAAGGGATAGGAACAGTTGATCCACTTCCACCGAGGCAGAGAGTTCCAAAGTCACACAACCCTCCGAGAGAAAAGGATTCGCCTCATCTCTGTCCTAATGGCATCCCCCAAAACAGTGCCTCCTAATTCTGGACATCTACAAGAGGAAACATCCTTTCAAAGTCCTCCTTGACAAGACCATTCAGGATCTTATATACTTCAATCGAGTCAGCCCTCACTCTTCTGAACTCCAGTGGAAACAGGACCAGCCTGTCCAACCTTTCCTCGTAAGACAACGTGCTGATTTCAGGTATCAATCTAGCAAGCCTCCTCTGAACCACCTCCAATGAGTTTACATCCTTCCTTAAATAAGGAGACCAACGGCCACCCTGCGCCGTAAAAGCAGCTCGCTGCAGCGCACCGGGTGGAAGCCGAGAGACCCTGCCCCAGGATCTACCCGGCTCGCAACGCCTCACGAAGTCCAACGCAATTGCGTGAGACGTTGTAATGTAAATTCCGCCCATTACAGTAAGCCTCACTTTAATGTGCAGATTCCCGAATTACCTGAGACTTTGGGATTCATCCCCTTTGCCTCAGAGACCTCAGGTGAGCGCTGTTCAGCACAGGTCCCCACAAACAGGAACCAGACGGTGGGGGTCTCCCTCAGGGATCAGAGACACCCAGCTGCATGGTTTTTGGGCAGTGTGGTGCCCTGGCACTGCTAGTGCCACCTGGGCACCCTGGCTGTGCCAGGCTTGGCATCCAGGTGGCACTGTCAGCTAGCATGAGCTGGCCAAGATGCGAAGCTGGCATTTTTTTGTGTGCACGCAGGCCAGGTTTTCCCACCATGGGTGTTGGGGGGAGGGGGGAGAGAGAGAAGGTCAGGGATTGTTTCAGGGGTGTCCCGATCTATCGCTGCAATGGAGAATTCCAGTGAACAGAACTCCCCACTGTACAAAATGGGTCATGTGTGGCCTTCGCCGGGCGTTCCCCGTGCAGGCCACTTTTTCAAAGTGAGTCATGTTGAATAGCCATGTGTTTCTCAGCACTGAGAGTGTCCGGAAACACGTGGCTAAAAGCACTTGCTCGGGGTCTCTGTTCCCTTTTGGGAGAATCGCACCCCAAAATTGCACCGAGTGTTCGAGGTGTGGTTGCACCAGTGACCTGTATAACTGAAGCATAACAATCTTACTTTTCTGCTCAGCTCCTCTTGCAATAATAGACAGCATTCCATTAGCCTTCTGGACTGCATACTGTGCCAGTTGTTGTGTTTGGTCCTTTATACCTTACGAAGGAATCCACCAAACACTTCGACTTGTCCAAACCAGTCTTGTGTGGTAAGATAACAATCTGATACAGAGCACATTTTCATGCAGTCTGCTTATTACTCCTCTGTAATCTGCACCTAGCACTGATCATTCACATGTACGTCTTATTACCCTCCCAATCTTCTTTTCAAGATGGCCGGATGTATCTCCCTTTATATGGGAGTCACTGGTCACCTGACCTTGGTCTAGGGGACGCATAGTGTGTCAGCACCGCCACCTGCTGGTTGGAGGCCGCGCACCATCCATCCATGATATAGCCCATAGGCATATCACCACACCTGTATACTAACATTTTGTGACTCATGCACAAGAACACCTAAATCCCTCTGCACCTCAGCATTCTGCTGTCAGTCCCCATTTAATACTCTGCTTTTTTATTCTTCCTGCCAAAGTGAACAACTTCACACTTTCCTCCATTATAGTCCATCTGCAGTTTTTTGCCCACTCACTCAACCTATTGCTATCAACCTGCAAACTCTGTGGCCGACCCGGCGGGGGGTCGGAGAATCCCCGGGGGAAGGCGCGAATCCCGCCCCGCCGCCGGCTGACCTATTCTCCGGCGCTATTTGGGCGACGACGGGATTCCCGCCACGCTGGTCGGGGGCCGTTGTCAGCGGTCCCCCCCCGGCGATTCTCCGGGCCCCGGTGGGCCGAGCAGCTGTCCAGTTTTGGCCAGTCCCACCGACGTGAATTACACACCTCACGCACAGCGGGATGTGGCAGGTGAGTGTGCGGGGGCGGTCCTCGGGGGGGGGGGAGGGGATCCAACCCCAGGGGGAGGGGCCCACGGTGACCTGGCCCACGATCGGGGCCTACCAATCTGCGGGCGAGCTTGTTCTGTGGGGGGACTTCTTTCCTCCGCGCCGGGCCCCTGTAGGGCTCCGCCATATTGCCCGGTGGCCGGCGCGGAGAAGAGAACCCCCACGCATGCGCGGAAATACGCCAGCCGTTCCGTGTATGCGCAAACTCGCACCGGCCCTTCGGCGCCGGCTGGAGCTGCGGGGACGACTCCGGTGGCAACCTAGCTCCCTAGAAAGGTGAGAATTCCTCATCTTGGGGGGCCGTTGACGTCGGAGTCATTGGCGCCGGTTTTCCCACCGGCGTGGGGACATACCCCCATTTTCAGAGAATCCCGCCCTGTATGTCTTTGTATTCTCTCCACCTCTCCGTCCTCCTTTAAGGGTGTCTTTCAAACCCACTCCTTTGGCCAAGCTTTTGTTCTGCCTCTCAATATCTCTTTCTTTGAATCAGCACTATTATCCTTCCGTGAAGCGCCTTGAGACATTGTTCTGTGTTAAAGGTGCTAGCGATTTGATACCTGTGCTCAAAACTGGAGTGTCAGTATTGGATAATGTTCTCAAGTATCTGCAGTAGGAGTTGAACCCATAACCACCTGACTGAGAGGCAACTCTCCTACTCACTGAGCCACAAAAATAGCAATATTCGGAGAGGCAGAGTTTTCTGCAACAGCAGCTTCGAGGCTCAACAAGGAGAATTTAGGAACAGCAGATCAAGGATCTTCTTTCCTTCCAGAGTGATGTGAATTTCTGTATACTTGGCCAATTCTTGTTGAACCATCTTAAACACTGAAATGTTAAGGTAGAAGGCTGGCAGGTTAAACTAATTTGTAATATGGACACATTGCGAGTCCGTATTTTTCATCATGGTGCCCAAGTGGCCCCTCGTCGGTTTTAAATCACAATGCCGGGAATGTTTGATCATTGCACAGATTTACGTTTCTCAGGTATCTTTTAAATTATCTCCCATTTAATTTTTGCGTTCCCCCACTAAAGCTGTGTGAAACAACACCCAGGCAGCACTGGCCTAAAACTGAAAATTTACCTGAAATTAATATAGTCCATCATCTGCGTGACATTTCAGGATCTTGATCACCATAAAACTGATGTGGTTCAACAAATGTGTCCAGAACAGAAACATATACGTTCAAGCAACAAGTTAGTCTCACAGGAGAGTATGGTGTGACCTGCCCTGTGGGTCCTCTTTAATCTTCATGTTGTACAACATCCTGCAATAAATCTCCTCCTCCTAATTTCATATAATTTCTCTTGGGTATTTTTCTTCTCCCAGGTCTTCTCTTTCTGTTTCGTCTGCCTCTTTAGTCTAATGAAGATGAAGATCTGTGGGTCCTTGCTATAGTATCACACCCAACAGACCTACTGAGAACCCAGTTACGACAGTGCTTCATGTATAAATTTGATGGGACTCAAAATCAAGGCCCCTGTCTGCCTCATCTTGTGGGTGCAAGGAATCCTGCGGCAATACTTGCAGACCAACATTCCACAGTCCTTCGAGAATCCTGGGCGTCATTCTCCGCCGGCGGGAGTCTCCGTTTTGCCGGCGCCCGGGGGTTTCCCGACGGCGTGGGGCTGCCCCACAATGGGAAACCCCATTGACCGGCCGGTGTTACGGAGACTCCCGCCGGCCGGTCGGGGCAGAAATGTGGCAGGGCGGGTAGGAGAATTTCGCCCCCTGTATCTATACATCAGAGAACTGTGGGGG
This sequence comes from Scyliorhinus torazame, assembly GCF_047496885.1. Taxonomy (NCBI): domain Eukaryota; kingdom Metazoa; phylum Chordata; class Chondrichthyes; order Carcharhiniformes; family Scyliorhinidae; genus Scyliorhinus; species Scyliorhinus torazame. The sequence continues at coordinate 385,314,311 of NC_092708.1, forward strand.
CTGAATCGAGAGGAGGAAAATCAGGTGGAGGCCAAGATCAGATCATCCAGATTCTCACTGAATGGTGGAGCAGGTTCAGGAAGGAGTGGGGGGCAATGGCCTATTCCTATTTCTTATCTTTTTACAAGGTGCCCACTTAGGTGTCCTGAACCTGTATTAAAAAAGTATTAAAATGTGGCGGAGGGGCACTCTTGACAAGAATCCACAACCTCATCACCCTTGTCCGGAAGGAAGAGAGCCATGCCGGGTGATCGCAGAGACACCTTAATTGTGACCATCCTCAAAAAAGGAGACAGGTCCGACGGCGGAAATTACAGGGGGATTTCCCTCCTCTCCGCCACGGAAAAGGTCATTATGAGAATACTCCTCAATCGCCTCCTCTCAGTGGCTGAAGAGCCCCCCACGAGTCTCAGTGCGGCTTCCACCCAACAAGAGGCCAATGGACATGATCTTCAGCACACAACAAATCCGGGAAAAGTGCAGGGAGTAGCATCAACCTCTGAACGTGGCCTTCTTCGATCTCGCAAAGACCTTAAATATGTCACTCGTGAGGGACTGTGGAGCATCCTCCTCAAATTCAGCTGCCCGTAGAAATTTGTCACCATTCTCCGCCTGCTCCACGATGACATGCAAGCCATGATCCTCACCAACGGAACCACGACAGACCCAATGAGTGTGCAAACTGAGTTCAAACAGGGCTGCGCCATCGCACCAATGCTCTTCTCCATCTTCCTTGCAGCAACCCTCCACCCCGTCATCCTGAACTCCTCACTGGAGTGGTGCTAACGTACTGGACAAGCGGGAAACCGTACAACCTCGGACACCTCCAGACCAGCATCAAGACCAGCCTAACCTCTGTCAGCGAGCTGCAGTATGCAGACAATGCTCGTTTGCGCACACTCAGAGGCTGGGCTACAAACCCCTGTCAACGTATTCACTGCCGAGGCATAGAAGAGAATAGGCCTCAGACTAAACATCCAGAAAACAAAGATTCTCTACCAGCCCACTCGTGCCAGACAAAACTGCCCCCCGACCATCAAGGTCCACGGTGAGCCCCTGGACAATGTGGATCATTTCCCAAACCTCAGGAGCCTCCTCTTGGTACGAGCAGACATTGACGATGAAATCCAACATCGACTCCAATGCACCAGTGCAGTCTTCAGATGCCTGTGGAACAGAGTGTTCGAGGACCGAGACCTCAAACCGAGCACCAAGCTCATGGTCTTCAGAGCAGCCGTGGTCTCCGCCCGCCTGTATGCATCAGGAAATTGGACAATGTACAGCAGACACCTCAAATCCTGGAGCGATAAAGCCAATGGTGCCTCTGCAAAATCCCCAAAATCCACTGGCAGGACAGTCGTACCATCGTGAGCATCCTCTCCAAGGCCAATATCTCCAGTATCGAGGCACTGGTCACGCTCGGCCAGCTGCGATAGGCAGGCCACATTTGCCGCATGCCCGACACAAGACTCCTAAAACAAGTGCTCTACTCCGACCGCCGCAATGGCAAGCGATCACTAGGAGGGCAGAGGAAACGCTACAAGGGCACTCTGAAAGCTTCCCTAAATAAATGTAGCAACCCTATTGACAAGTGGGAATCTCTTGCCTTAGAACGCACAAACTGGAGAAGAAGCATCCGTGAAGGCGTCAAGCACCTCGAGCATCGCAGGGTGGCTCACGCGGAGGCGAAGCATAAACAGCGGAAGGAGGGCGCAGAATCCAGAGCGTCCCACCCACCCACCTCATCAAACACCACTGACCAAACCTGTGGCAGAGTCTGTGAATCCAGGATTGGACTAGGCAGCCACTGCGGAACCCACCTCCCCCGAGTGGAAGCAAGTCATCCACGACCCTGAGCGACTGCCCAAGAGAGAGAGAGAGAGAATATTTCAAATATAGACTGGATAGTGGGGCTAGTTGTCGATTGCACAATGTTCAGTTCCATTCACAACTACTCAGATACTGAAGCAGTCTGCACACCAGAGGATCTGGACAACATTCAGGTGTGGCATGAAAAGTGGCAAATGATATTCATGGCACACAAGTGCCAGGCAATGATCATCTCCAACAAGAGATAATTTAACAATCTCGAATTGACATTACAATCACTAAATTCTCTACCATCAACAGCTGGGCTGGTTTAGCACAGTGGGCTAAACAGCTGGCTTGTAATGCAGAATAGGACAGCAGTGCGGGTTCAATTCCCGTACTGGCATCCCCAAACAGGCGCCGGAATGTGGCGACTAAGGGTTGTTCACAGTAACTTAATTGAAGCCTACTTGTGACAATAAGCGATTATCATATTATTATTATTATGGGTGGTTACCACTCACCAAATACTTAACTACACCAGTCACATAAATACCACAGGTACAAGAGGGGGGGGGATTCTCCGACCCCCGCCGGGTCGGAGAATCGGCAAGGGCTGGCGTGAATCCCGCCCTCGCCAGTTGCCGAATTCTCCGGCAACGGAGATTCGGCGGGGGCGGGAATCGCGCCGTGCCAGTTGGCGGGACCCCCCCGGCAATTTCCGGCCTGGATAGGCCGAAGTCCCGCTGCTGGAATGCCTGTCTCGCAGGCGTGGATTAAACCACGTCTCTTACCGGCGGGGCAAGGTGGCGCGGGCGGGCTCCGGGGTCCTGGGGGGGGGGGGGCGCGGGGCGATTTGGCCCCGGGGGGGTGCCCCCACGGTGGCCTGGCCCGCGATCGGGGCCCACCGATCCGCGGGAGGGCCTGTGCCGTGGGGGCACTCTTTTCCTTCCGCCTTCGCCATGGTCTCCACCATGGCGGAGGCAGAAGAGACCCCCTCCACTGCGCATGCGCGGGGATGCCGTGAACGGCCGCTGACGCCCCCGCGCATGCGCCGCCCGGCAATGTCATTTCCGCCCCAGCTGGCGGGGCACCAAAGGCCTTTCCCACCAGCTGGCGGGGCGGAAATCAGTCCGGCGCGGGCCTAGCCCCTCAAGTTTAAGGCTCGGCCGCTCAAGATGCGGAGGATTCCGCACCTTTGGGGCGGCGCGATGCCGGACCGATTTGCACCGTTTTTGGCGCCGGTCGGCGGACATCGCGCCGATTACGGAGAATTTCACCGTTGGTCAGAGACTGGGAATTTTGCGATGAATATCTCACCCCTTAGCCCCATCTGTGTCCACTCTCTGAAATCAGGGGTCCAATGGATATTCCTCACTTTCCCGAATGCGGCTCCAAAAAAGGTGCTCAAATCCTCCAGGACAAATCAGGCCAAGCTTTTGGCACCCTTGCCATCACCATAAACATGAATTCCCTCCACCACCGACGCTCAGTTGCAGCAGTGTTTACCTTCTACAATGTGCACTGCAGTAACTCGCCATGGCTCCTTTGACAGTACATTCTAAACATGAAACTGCGTTCACCTAGAAAAACAAGGGCAGCAGATGTGTGTAGACATCAACATCTGGAAGTTCCCCTCCATGTCACTCACCATCCTGACTGGGTCGCTGGGTCCAAACTCTGGAACTCCCTTCTGAACAGCACTGTGGGTGTACCTACACAACATGGACTACAGCAGTTCAAGGAGGCAGCTCACCACCACCTCAAGGGATATGAGAGATGGGTAATAAATGCTGGCCGTGGCAGCAACAACTATGATGAAAAATACTTTTATAAAAACCCTATTGAACATTTCCAAGTGCTGAAGAAATATTCTTGAATGGAGAAAGCCAGTCTCAAGAGCAACAATGAAAGCTCCTAAAAGCCAATGTTTTTCCATAGATTTTAGCATGGGTAGGAATACCGAGCCTGAAAGGGCTGCATTCTTCTAGGTTCCAAGTTCAAGTCCCACTCGAGGGCTTGAGCATCAGAACTCAAGTCTGATATTCCAGTGCTGCACTCTCAGAAGTGCCATATGGGCGGCACGGTCGTTAGCACTGCTGCTTGACAGCGCCAGGGTCCCAGGTTCGATACCCAGATGGGGGTCACTGTCTGTGCGGAGTCTGCACGTTCTCCCGTGTCTGTGTGGGTTTCCTCCGGGTGCTCCGGTTTCCTCCCACAAGTCCCGAAAGACGTGCTTTTAGGTGAATTGCACATTCTGAATTCTCCCTCTGTGTACCCGAACAGGCGCCGGAGTGTGGCGACTCGGGGATTTTCACAGTAACTTCATTGCAGCGTTAATGTGAGCCTACTTGTGACACTATTAAAGATTATTATCTTTCAAAGAGTCTTTCTTTCTATCTATCTGCTTTATGGTCCACTGAAATGTTTTAATCCTGGCGAAGGCCAAATAGTTAACGAGGATAACGCAAATTGATTCTGAGATTAAACTGCAGCTGCTACTTTGATTGTTTCCTGAATCTTATCTGTACTATGATCCATTATCCTTTGAGACATTGTGCCACCCATCTCGCCTCTTAACTCGTATTAATGTATTGTGAGGGGATGACAACCATTTTTCCTTCCATTACAATTGTTTCCTCCAGTCAACAATCAGTGTTTACGGCAAGCTTTGAATTTCTTTTCAATTCACAAAGGAGACAAACCCCAGAATACTACTTCAATGCAAAATCAATAAATTAAATTTCAATCGATCCAGCAGCTCTGAAACTATATTGTTTTTAAAAGTTCTTTCCGTGTTGATGAATAAAATTGGTGTGTGCAGAGAAGAGTGTTATCAGTCAACGTCAAAGCAGGAAAACATTAGCCTTTCAATTATATGGCAAATCTCAATAATCTTACAAGTAATGTGTAAAATGTTCTCTCGTGGTAAGGAGTGCAATCGTGATGGTCTAAAATTGGTCCCAGAAAGCTTCAATGCAAACGGCATTATTTTGTCTGTTGGGCATATGCAATTGCGTAGAATTGGAAACAACTTAACAGATGTGGAAATTGTGTTGCTGACAAAACATATCTATGAATTTATGAGCAATTTGGAACAAGCAGCTACACATCAAATTATACGGAGCGGTGAGCCAGCCACAGCATAACTTTGCACACCGCCGTGTTGGCAGTGTTGTCTGGTATACCAGGCAGTGACTCACCGCTGGGACGGAGTGCAGAGCATGTCCCCACAAAAGGTGAGTGAAAACTAGGGCAAAACATTACGTAACTTTGACACACCTACACCAGTGTCTGATCGCAGAGCAGCATGAACGGAGGCCTGAGAGCAGGGAATCTGCCTTTTTAAAAAAAAAATAATTCACGGCACTGCTGGCTGGGCCAGCATGTATCGGCCAGCCCAAATTGTCCTTGAGCTGAGTAGCTTGCTAGGCCATTTCAGAGGGCAGTTCCACGTTGCTGCAGGTCTGGAGTCAGGTGTAGGCCAGACCAGGTAAGGGCGGCAGATTTCCTTCCCTAAAGGACATTAGTTTGGATGGTAATTCTAAGGGAGCATGGGATGGCATGGTGGTTGATAAGTTTGGGGGCCTTTGAATGATGTTGATATCTAAGCTGTTGTGCTGGACAATCAAGACATGCCTTCTAATCGTCCTGCCTCCGCACCCAAACTCCTCACGAACTCCATAGTAGCTCACAAAATGCATTGCAAATCTGACCGCTGTATGAAAAGACAGACGTCCTGGGCAAAGTTACACATGGGTTGTGTGTGCATTTCTGATGCCATAAAGTATTCAAGATCAGGTTTCCTGATCCCACGGGAGAATCCTGTTCTTGACCTCTAAGAATTGTGCTTTCCCTTTTATTGTGTGTCAGTTGCAGAGTCAACATCTGCTCATGAGCTCCACTGAATGTTGGATCCCAGGTGTCCCAGAGGCACAGAGTTTGACTTCCTTATAATGACAGAGGTATTGTGCATCCACCACTAACAATGCACCATCAATATAAGAGTGTCTTCTAATGCTGAGTTACATTTTACTGAGCCCCAGGTCATTGTCAACTCATTCTTCGAAGCATATTAAAAACTGAGTCTTTCACTAAACGCTGGGAAAATGAAGGTCCTCTTCCAACCAGTTCCAACAGCACAACACGCCCTCCGCCAGCGATTAAGATCAATAGCAAGATCCTGGAAAATGTGGACCATTTTCCATCTCTTGGAAACCTCCTCTCGTTGAAGGCAGACTTCGATGACAAAATTCATCATCACCTCCAATGTGCCAGTTCAGCCTTTGGCCAGCTAAGGAAAAGATTATTTGAGGACCAGGATCACAAATCCAAGGTTGAGGTCATGTTTACTGGGTAGCAGTGATCCCCATGCTCCTGTATGTTTCAGAGACTTGGAAAACCTACAGCAGGCCCCTCAAAACACCGGAGAAGCCACAATAGCGATGCCTTCACAAGATACTCCAAATCTGGGGCGAAATTCTCCGTAATCGGCGCGACATCCGCCGACCGGTGCCAAAAATGGCGCAAATCAGTCCGGCATCGCGCCGCCCCAAAGGTGCGGAATCCTCCACGTCTTGAGCGGCCGAGCCCTAACCTTGAGGGGCTAGGCCCGCGCCGGACTGATTTCCGCCCCGCCAGCTGGCGGGAAAGGCATTTGGTGCCCCGCCAGCTGGGGCGGAAATGACATTGCCGGGCGGCGCATGCGCAGGAGCGTCAGCTCACGGCATCCCCGCGCATGCGCAGTGGAGGGGGTCTCTTCTGCCTCCGCCATGGTGGAGACCGTGGCGAAGGCGGAAGGAAAAGAGTGCCCCCACTGCACAGGCCCGCCCGCGGATCGGTGGGCCCCGATCGCGGGCCAGGCCACCGTGGGGGCACCCCCCGGGGCCAAATCGCACCGCGCCCCCCCCCCCAGGACCCCGGAGCCCGCCCGCGCCACCTTGTCCCGCCGGTAAGAGACGTGGTTTAATCCACGCCAGCGGGACAGGCATTCCAGCAGCGGGACTTCGGCCCATCTGAGCCACCCATTATTTTAAAACAGTGATCCCAAGTTCTAGATTCTCCCACAAGAGGAAACATCCCTCCATTCACCCGGTCATGACCCCTTAAGATTGTGAAGGTTTCGATCAAGTCGCCTCTTACTCTTCTAAATTCCAGTGGATAAAAGACAACCTGCCCATTCCTGGTATTAATCTAATGAACCTTCTCTGAACCGCTTACATTTACATCTTTAACAATACTGTACACAATACTCCAGATGCAATCTCATCAATGCCCTGTACACCTGAAGCATAACCTCCCTACTTTTGTAATCAATTCCTCTCACGATAAGCAATAACATTCTATCAGCTTTCCTAATTACGTGCTATACCTGTATACTAGGGCAGGATTTTCTGCACCATTACCCCCCCCCCCCCCGCGGTATGGTGCGCAGGCAGCCCACCATTGGCCAGGTCTTCTGATACCGCCACTGTCAATGGGTTTTCCCATTGTTCACACCATCCACAGCCAGTGAACGCATGGCAAGGGGTTGCCATCAGCTGGACAGGAAGATCCCGCTGGCACGAGTAGCCGGAGGATTTCATCCCTAGCCTTTTGTGAATCATGTACTACGGCACCCAGACCACTAAATCTCAAAGCCTGCAATCTCTCACCATTTGGATAACAAGCTTCTTTTTCATTCTTCCTGACAAAATGGACAATGGTCACATTTTCCCACATTATACTCCAAATGCCAGATCCCACTCACTTAACCGATCCTTGTCCCTTATGTCCTCTTCACAATTTACTTTCCTACCTGTCTTTGTATCGTCGGAAAATATAGCAACCATACCTTTAGTCCCTTCATCCAAGTAATTTGTCTTAATTGTAAAAACGTGAGGTCCCAGCAGTTATATTATTACCTTTTTAAGTTACAGAGCAAGCCACTGGCACTCTGTGTGCACTGTCTTTGGATTTGGAGTAGGGGCAGGTCCGCTTGGCCCTTGAAACCTGCTTTGACATTTGATAAGATCGTGGCTAATCTGTTTGTGTCCTCAAGTGCATTTTTCTGTCTATCCTCTGTACCCTTTGACTCCTTTCTCAATCAAGAATCTTTCTAACTTGGCCTATTCTGCGCTATTCAGTTCTATGATTCCATTAAGATTATCCATTCTTGTAAACAGTCTGGCTATCTTCTAAAAATAGTAAGTTTTCAACAAAACATGCTTCCAACAAATTAGAAGGAATAAGTGACAACCAATTAAAAATAACAGATTCTCAAATGTGCAAAGAACATTTTCCAGCATTCTCAGGGAGTTTTAATGAATATAGTAATAATAATATGAAAATATTTCTAAAAGTGAGGGCAGCACGGTAGCATTGTGGATAGCACAATTGCTTCACAGCTCCAGGGTCCCAGGTTCGATTCCGGCTTGGGTCACTGTCTGTGCAGAGTCTGCACATCCTCCCCGTGTGTGCGTGGGTTTCCTCCAGGTGCTCCGGTTTCCTCCCACAATCCAAAGATGTGCAGGTTAGGTGGATTGGCCATGATAAATTGCCCTTCGTGTCCAAAATTGCCCTTAGTGTTGGGTGGAGTTACTGGGTTATGGGGACAGGGTGGAGGTGTTGACCTTGGGTAGGGTGCTCTTTCCAAGAGCCGGTGCAGACTCGATGGGCCGAATGGCCTCCTTCTGCACTGTAAATTCTATGATAATCTATGAAACCATCATTACAATTTTCATGCTGGTTTGAAGCACCTTATTAATGGAACATTATGACCACTTATTTTCTCTCCTATGTCATGGATTCTATGTATTATAAGACCAGGTATGATCTGACACTTTGTGAACCGTTTGCTCATGCACTCTGGATTTTCGTGGAATGTCTAGTTCATCTTACCCTCTTGCTATAATGTGATTTAGATTCCGTTCTTCTATAGAAGAGGAATGAACGAGGCTTGTTTGGTGCAAAGGAGAAGAATGCGTTTCTCATTGAAATGAGTCAACTCAAATTAACTACCTGGCTAGCTATATGGTCAAGAAGGAATAACCTTTATTTATCTCAATAGCTTTAGCTTCATCCCTCAGAATATTAAGTTAACACTATGTTTTGTTGCACATGTATATCTAAGCAAGGTAGGAGACTGACAGTCTGCTTAAGCACCCAACCTGTTGGAGGATCCTCTTGTACTGGAACAGTTGGATAAGGCTGAAGTGCCTATAAACTATATCACAAACAACCATGACAAGTTCGGGGCAGGTGTCAAAATGGGATAAGCATTCAGATCCACGTTTGGACAGTCAGCATAAAGAAATATGTTCGCCGTTAGCAAAAACTAACCAAGCTTTAAAGTAGTGGAGGCGGATTCCATAGAGGGTTTCAAAAGAGAGCTGGATATATATGTGAAAGTGATGAATTTAGACAGCTACGGAGATAGGGCCGGGGAAAGGGATTAGCTCTTTGCCGGTGTGGACACAATGGACCGAATGGCCTCCTTTTGTGCTGTAAAAGTCTATGATTCTAACTAAATGGAGTTTGCATTCATTTCGCAGGTTAAGGATCACAAAGGGCAATTTGTCTGAATAGTTTCTGTTGTGACAGGATCAACGTTGCTCTTTACCCAGCTGTAAGCACCACCAGCTTTTGAAAGAGGTGGCAATTGCGGCTGAAACATCAAGGGAGACTCAGTCGTGCAGTCTGGACCATGTCGGTCTAGTTATCAGACTTCATGCGCCCACAACATCAGAGTGCACAGATTGGCAATCGCACCACAAACACTCCATGTGCAAAAGCAAGTTCACACTGCTACATTAGAAGATGTTCATAGGGGTTGTTGTGCAAGGCATATTTTATGCTGGGCAGAGTAATGGGAGCTTTGCTCTGTGGATGGTTGCACCACACCTGACCTTTGTATGCCCAAGTGCTGCCTGCCAAAGTAATTCACATGTGTTCCACTGCTGGCACAGTTTGATAGTTTTAAACCTGATGAACACAAGTTCACACAGAAGTTAAAGGGAAAAATTGAAATGAAACAACCAAGAGAATGCAACCAAATGGGTTATTAATGAAAGCTCCTGGGGTGAATTCTAAGTAGAACCTATCTCATAAAAAGTAATGACAGATGTAACCTTTTCCATTTTAAACAGCACTAAACAGCTGCTAGTTCTTTAATAGGTCAAAGCGCACTGCAGATTTATTTTGGTGCATTACCGGGAATCTGGCGACCGAGATTGGGTTATGTTTTAGGTTGCTGCAATTCTTAACTTAAAATAAAGACTGTTTTCATAGATTTCATAGAATTTACAGTGCAGAAGGAGGCCATTCGGCCCATCGAGTCTGCACCAGCTCTTGGAAAGAGCGCCCTACCCAAGGTCAACACCTCCACCCTATCCCCATAACCCAATAACCCCACCCAACACTAAGGGCAATTTTGGACACGAAGGGCAATTTATCATGGCCAATCCACCTAACCTGCACAGCTTTGGACTGTGGAAGGAAACCGGAGCACCCGGAGGAAACCCACGCACACACGGGGAGGATGTGCAGACTCCGCACAGGCAGAGACCCAAGCCGGAATCGAACCTGGGACCCTGGAGCTGTGAAGCAATTGTGCTATCTACAATGCTACCGTGCTGCAAGTGTTGTTGGAACACTTTGCTGGTGGCATCTTGCGTTTAACAGTAAGGGCAGCACGGTAGCATAGTGGTTAGCACAACTGCTTCACAGCTCCAGGGTCCCAGGTTCGATTCCCGGCTTGGGTCACTGTCTGTGCGGAGTCTGCACGTTCTCTCCGTGGGTTTCCTCCGGGTGCTCCGGTTTCCTCCCACAATCCAAAGATGTGCTGGGTTAGGTGCATTGGCCATGCTAAATTGCCCTTAGTTAGGTGGGGTTACTGGGTTACGGGGATAGGATGGAGGTGTGGGCTTGAATGGGGTGCTCTTTCCATGAGCCAGGGCAGACTTCTGCACTGTAAATTCTATGAAATCTATGAAAAGTAAGTGCATCATTCAGCAGCAAACAGCAGTAACTTTGTGCATCATATGATAGATCCCAAAACTTCTACTGAGCAACTATTATACCAGTAGTGAAATAAATGGATGAGAATGTCCAGAAATTATAATAGCTATTCCCCCAACGCTATCTATGAAAAGGCTGACCTTTAAAACTTCCCGAGGAAATAGAAACATCCATCAACAACAGTTGCGGATGGTAATTGTCCATCTTGCCAATTTAACTGTAGGCTTGACATTTGAAAAAAACAAATAGTTAGAGAGTCAGTCGTTCTGCAATCCATTGCCTTGTTAAACCTGTTAGTTTTGGACTTGGGTGAGCTTCCCCCCACACTCTCAATGTTTCAGTTTTGCTGTATTCACCATTTTCCTTCCCCATCCCTCTCCTCTACCAAAACATAATTCTCCCCAGTATGTTCGACGTTTGAGGAAATGTGTTGCCTGAATTGCTTATTTGTTCAACAAAAATTGCATTAAAAGGGAGAAAAATATCACACGAAAGCTAACCTGTAATTCAAACAACAAACAGGCAGAGTTGCTCATTTCAGAATTTTCTACTCCCTCTCGGGTCCTGTGCCCGAAGGCAGGTCTGGTCCACAGTGTCATGACCTCCACCATGAGTTAGAATAGGGAGACAGGTCCCAAATTCACCCCAGCTAAATAGGAAGCAAGCCTCACGTTGTTGACACCAATCTGAACCATACTAGCTCTCTCCCCCTCCCCCACCCCCGCCACCTCCAAGTCCAGGCTGCTGTGGCAACATATGCTTTTACATGTATGTTGTAGCCTGGAGCTATGAATTTGTTTCCATCTCGTGGAATCTCTCCCACTCATTCCGCCTGCCATTGATGAGTACTGAAAGGATTTACAAGTTGATACTCAAGACTGTTTGGCTGTATTATGAACACAATTTCCGTGGCCATCAAGTCCTGGGGTGGGTCTTGAGCTCCGAGGCAAGGCTGCTATCCACTGCACCACCAGACCTCCCATTTAAACATTTAACGTTTTGAAAGAAAATTCCCTTTTTTTTTTAAGGAACATTCATGACGCAGTTCAGCAGGTTGATAATACGCCTGCTAATCGTTCCTAAACTTTAGTTGCACTGCTGCTCCGACATGGCCAGGAAGCTAACCCACGGCCTATAAATCCTGTGTACAGGATTGCGCCTTCTGGTTGCAGCCCTACGACCATTCCCTCTGCCCTGTCCAGATGCCTGACCTGTTGACCAAGTTCCTTTTGCTGAAAATTATTTAATGTATTTACGTAACGGAGATACTCTTGTCAGCTCTAGCCTTTGCCTGAAGTTGACTTATTGCCTATTGTATTCCATTTTATACTACTGAAACCACGCCAATTTCAGTCCTTGAGGACTTCCCACTGTGCACCTGGGGGAGAAGGTGGGTAGAGGTAATGTGATTGGAATAGTAATCCAGAGGCCCAGGCTCATGCTCTGGGGACATGGGTTCAATTCCCACCGCGGTGGCTGGCGGAATTTAAAATGTAATTAATACATTTGAATCAAAGGCTAGTCTCGGTAAAGTGGACGATGAAACTATGATAATAATAATCTTTATTAGTGTCACAAGTGGGCTTACATTAACATAGCAATGAAGTTACTGTGAAAATAGCCACACTCCGGCACCTGTTCAGGTACACTGAGAGAGAATTCAGAATGTCCAATTCACCTAACAGCACGTCTTTCGGGACTTGTGGGAAGAAACCGGAGCACCCGGAGAAAACCCACGCAGACACGGGGAGAACGTGCAGACTCCGCACAGACAGTGACCCAAGCCAGGAATCGAACCTGGGTCCCTGGCGCTGTGAAGCAACAGTGCTAACCACTGTGCTACCGTGCCGCCCATCGATTGTTGTTAAAAGCCCATCTGATTCATTGATGCCCCTTAGGGAAGGAAATCTGTCATCCTTATCCAGCCTGGCCCACATGTGACTTCAGGCACACACTTAATGTGGTCGACTTTTAAAAAAAAAAAAATGTTATTCAAGTTTTCACAAAATATCAACAAAATACAGAAAGAAAAGAACAACCCCCCCCCCCCATATATAAATAATAAATTAACAGCCTTCATCAACACAAAGGTAAATATACACGCCCCCTCAAGAAAAAACAAACCAACCCCCCCTGAGCCACCCCCCGTTCTGCCAGGAAGTCTAGGAACGGTGCACCAATCCCCTTGAGGCAAATTTCACCCTCTCCAATTTAATAAACCCCGCCATATCGTTGATCCAGGATTCCACGCTTGGGGGCCTCGCATCCTTCCGCTGAATAAGAATCCTTCGCCGGGCTACCAGGGACGCAAAGGCCAGAATACCGGCCTCTTTCGCCTCCTGCACTCCCGGCTCCCCTGCAACCCCAAATATTGCGAGCCCCCAGCCCGGTTTGACCCTGGAACCTACCACCCTCGACACTGTCCTCACGACACCCTTCCAAAAGTCCTCCAGCACTGGGCACGCCCAGAACATGTGGGTGTGATTTGCTGGGCTCCCTGAGCACCTAACACACCTGCCCTCGCACCCAAAGAACCGGCTTATCCTTGCCCTGGTCATGTGAGCCTTATGCAGCACCTTAAATTGTATGAGGCTGAGCCTCACGCAAGAGGAGGAAGAGTTCACTCTCCCCAGGGCATCCACCCAAATCCCCTCGTCAATCTCCTCACCCAACTCCTCCTCCCACTTACCCTTTAGCTCCTCCACCGAGGCCTCCTCCTCCTCCTGCATCACCTGATACGATGCCGAGATCCTCCCCTCTCCAACCCACACCCCCAACAGCACCCTGTCCTGGACCCTGCGTGGCGGCAGCAGTGGGGACTCCACTACCTGCCGCCAAACAAATGCCCTTACCTGCATATATCTGAAGTTGTTCCCCGAGGGTAGCCCGAACTTCTCCTCCAGCTCACCCAGGCTCGCGAACTTCCCGTCCACAAACAGGTCCCCCATCCTTCTAATACCTGCCCTGTGACAGCTCAGGAACCATCCGTCCATCCTCCCCGGGATAAACCGGTGGTTCCCCCGAATCGGGGACCTCACCTCCCCCCTGCGACGTCTCCAATGCCCCCATATTTTGAGGGTTGCCGCCACCACCGGGCTCGTGGTATACCTCGTTGGAGGAAGCGGCAGCGGCGCCGTCACCAGCGCCTCCAGGCTCGTGCCCACACAGGACGCCATCTCCAGCCTCTTCCATGCCGCCTCATCCTCCTCCATCACCCACTTACGCACCATCGCCACGTTGGCGGCTCAATAATACCCACAGAGGTTAGGTAGCGCCAAGCCCCCCCCTATCCCTGCACCGCTCCAGGAACACGCTTCTCACTAAGAACACCCTTCTCAAATGTGGTTGACTCTTAACTGCCCTTTGAAATGACCCAGCATGACACTCAGTTGAAGGGAAATTAGGGATGGGCAACAAATATTGGCCTTGGCAGTGAGACCGTATCCCACGAAAGAAAGCAGAACTAGGGGGCATAGCCTCAAAATAAGGGGAAGTAGATTTAGGACTGAGCTTAGGAGGAATGTCTTCACCCAAAAGGTTGTGAATCTATGGAATTCCTTGCCCAGTGAAGCAGTAGAGGCTCCTTCATTAAATGTTTTCAAGATAAAGATAGATAGTTTTTTGAAGAATAAAGGAATAAAAGGTTACGGTGTTCAGGCGGGAAAGTGGTGCTGAGTCCACAAAAGATCAGCCATGATCTCACTGAATGGCGGAGCAGGCTCGTAGGGCCAGATGGCCTACTCCTGCTCCTAGTTCTTATGTTCTAATACATTTTTAAAAGCTGCCTTCACTAACCCATTGAGCTGCCAACATAGCGGGTGACCCATACGTCCGTTTGAATTGCTTCAACTATCTGCCCTCACCAGAGGGGTTCCTGATTTCACTGCCAACTTGCCCCTGGGAAAGCTGAAGGGAGGCAGGAAGAAGTCGGGTCTGACAGCATCTTTCAAAATGTCCCCAGACCCCTCCCACCAACCTGGAAAAATCCCACCCACTGGTTCAGATTGCACATTTTTGTGAGTAGACACATAGGCACGAGTTAGAATAGTAAACTGGAATCAATACAAACCATCAAAATGTCCATCAGCTTTTCTATCACCAACTGAACTAATCTTCAACATTGAAATACGTTTAGAAAAAAAAACTTGTGCTATATGGTGACTGAAACCTTTCAGAAATCTCTCAAAGCACTTAACATACGATCAATTACTTTGGATTGCAGTGACTGTAATGTAGGTAGGCTGAAGAAACAATGAAAGATAGGTAGATAACTCTTATGGTACTTGAGAAAGAGCTTTCCTCCTCTCAATGAATGCAATGAGAATGCAGGATCAGGCGGACTGCACTGTGCTCCTGTGCACCAACTCAACATTCAAATTAAGGCCATTCTTCAGCCGTGTAGATAGCTCAAATGCACAGCCACCGGTGCTCGTACATGGCTGATCCCCAGAAAAACACCAATGAGGATCCAACAATGGCTACATCATTCTTCCTGGGCGTCAAGAAACAAGGTGCTAGAGTGAAGCCCTTTACACATTTCAGTTGTGCACTTTTTAAGGCGTCAGTCAGGCGGCTTCCTCCACCGAGGGAACTCCATCCTAAGAGTCAGCGCCTTCAGAAGCGATGGGAAGGTGAGAAGGAACAAACATAAGGAAAGTCCGCCCCTCTTCACAGCCGCGTGTTTCTCCGCAGCGGGAGGCGGCGCGCTGTTCGTTGGTGCCAGAATTCCCAGATCCCGCCGCTGTCAATGGGATTTCCCACGGAAACCACCCCTATTCACAGTATATATTCAGGATTTAGATGAGGGAACAAAATGTCATATCTCAAAATTTGCAGATGACACCAAGTTGGGTGGAAGGGTGAGCTGTGCGGAGGATGCAGAGCTCCTTCAGTGTGATTTGGATAAGTTGTGTCTTGGGCAAATGAATGGCAGATGCAGTATAATTTGGATAAAGGCGAGGTTATCCACTTTGGTAGCAAAAACAAGGCGGCCGTCTATTATCTAAATGGCCAATAATTAGTAGAGGGGAACGTGCAACGAGACCAGGCTGTCCTGGTACACCAGTCACTGAACGTAAGCATACAGGTACAGCAGGGGGTAAAAAAGGCAAAATGGTATGCTGGCCTTCATTGCGAGTACAGGAGCGGGGATGTCTTGCTGGAATTATACAGGGCTTTGGTGAGGCCACACCTGGAATATTGTGTGCAGTTTTGTCTCCTTATCTGAGGAAGGATGTTCTAGCTATAGAGAGAGTGCAGTGAAGGTTTACCAGACTAATTCCTCGGATGGCAGGACTGACGTACAAGGAGAGATTGAATCGGCTAAGATGGTATTAGCTGGAGTTCAGAAGAAACCTATAAAATTCTGACTGGACTGGACAGGGTTGATGATGCAGGAAGGATGTTCCCGATGGTGGGTGTGTCCAGAATCAGGGATCACCGTCTGAGGATATGGGGTGGGCCATTTAGGACAGAGATGAGGAGAAATTTCTTCACCTAGAGAGTGGTGAGCCTGTGAAATTCGTTACCACAGGGAATGGTAAAGTCCAAAATGTTGTATGTTTTCAAGAAGCATTTAGATATAGCACTTGGAGCGAAGGGGAGCAAAGGATATGGGGGAAAAAGGGATTAGGCTATTGAGTTGGATGATCTGCCATGATCATAATGAATGGCGGAGCGGTCTTGAAGGGCTTATTGGTCTCCTCCTGCTCCTATTTTTCCTATGTTTCTCTGCCACCGGGAAACCAGTGGGAGGAATCAGATAATCCTGCCACCAGTGAACAACCGGAAAGCTCCGGCCATTAATTCTGTTTCACTCCTCAGACGCTGCCTGATCTGCTGAGTAATCTCAGGATTTTAATTATCGTTCAGGTATGGGAAACATTAATCTATCTTTTTATTTTTCAGCTGTTGATTTGCTTCCAATGTATTTATGAGATTTTCTGCATTTATTTCTGGTTATAATTTGTCAAATTATTTTTCTTTTGATTCATACTATACAATTCCAAATGCACCAATTGTAGTCATTCCCATTAAAGGGAAGGTCTAATTAACTGATACAATATTTTAGCAAATTCACAATCCATTGATCAAGATTGAGTTGTCCTCCATAAACCAATGCTAAATCTTCACTAGCAACATCTAGAGTTTGAGGTATAGGGCGAGTACAAAGCACAACATTTTTGACCTACAGGTCGAATACATTTATTTTTTCTAAACAGTCTATTCCTGGAGATAAATGAGTTCCAAATACTTTCAAAATATGTCTTAAACTTTCACTGTAAGATTTAGTGCTTTAAGCTTTATAACATCACCATAAAATGTCATCAAATTTCAACTCAATGCTTCCACGTTTTGTCTCACGAAAATGGGCCATGAAAACAACCATTGAAATGTCTTTACCTCCAGATCTCGGATGCCGTCTAGGATACTCAACCTCTCTGGCACTGATTCAAGATGGTCCAAAGCCATCCGGGTGCTCTAAATTCAAAAACAAAAGTTCAAACATGTTTATACTCTATCCCGATTTGTTGAAATCGATCACAGGACTGAAAACAACATGAATTTGGTCTAACAGCACAAGCGGGTCAATTTTCTCATGAGCAGCACACAAGGTCAAAATCGTCCTTAATAATAGAACACGCGAGTCAACTTTCTCATTAGTAACAAAACACATATGCCAGTGTTCTCCTTCATAACAATACATGTTTCAATGTTCTTTTTTGCTGATGCTGGAGGTGATCGAAAGCACTAAACATTCCACAAGCATTCTAACTGGTTATTTTGATAAATCAGCCTTTCGTTTTGTTGGACACTTTTGTGTTGAAGAGCGAGGGTTGGCCAGGGGGGAGCTGTGGCAGGGAACAAGATGCAAAAGGCTACTGAGATTACACTGCAAACAATTTTACAACAGTCTTTCCTATTCATTCCCCTCCTTTCCAGAATGGGTTGATTCTTGCTGGGCAAAGGTGCCACGGCCATACTCTGGTATCTTAGCAGGGCTACCCCCATCCCTGACAAATCCTATCAGTATGCTTGCATTTTCTAAACCAGGCTCACTGAACAAACGGAAAGGAATAGGCGCTTAACTCATTTGTCCCTCACCAGTCCAAAAGAACTGATGGACGCAGGATTATACTCTTTCGCCCTCGTTAACTGTGCACAGGCGGGGGAACAAATCTGAGGCCTTTTCTTTGAATCACTCATTTCCAGGACCGGTGTGCGTAACACCTGAAGTATCACAATTGCAGAACATTACAAAATGGCAGCGACCTGAGTCTCTGAAGATCATGACAACATCACTTGCTGCTGATGGCGTGACACTTTGGCCACTGAATTAGGAGAATTGTACACCTGTAATTGCTAGGATTTTATATTTCGCCTGCACAGATACTGCACTTTAGTTCCTAAACATACGTGGGCGGAATTCTCCCAAAATTATTCTCAGTGTTATCCCCAACTGGAAAATCAGTGAGTTCCTGCTAGGTGGTTTGGGGCGAATCAGTTCGCAATTCGACCACACTTTAGAATTTTTGAGGGGGCATGGGGAGATTCTCACCGAACTTTCCCACGCTGAAGAGATTCTTTTTAACGAGTGGAACCTAAAAGAGCTGGCAAGACCGGCTCCTCAGAAATCGCCTCTTTAGGGGGCGACCAAATCTCAAACTTAAGTTGAACGTCCCCTCACGCAGCACCCCCCCCCATCACTAATTGTTCGGATCGCCACACAGGCATGAGGGTGATCCGCCAACACATCACACCCCCATCCATCCTCACTGGCATCGGGGCATCACCAATTCCCACTGATGTGTTGGGTACTCTGGATCTGTGGAGACTGCGTTTACCTTAGCGGTAACATAGACAGGCTACCAGTACTTGTAATAGTACAACTCTATTTTATTTAATTAAGAGCTGTTAAACATACTTGCACTGTGGGTCGACACTATGTTAGATTGACTGAAGACCTATGCCTAACCTGACCAGCCTATACTGCTAGCACATGGTAGATGTTTGTGCTACTGACTGCGGGCACTGTCTGTCTCAGAGGCTGCATCCCGAATGAGCGGGAAAACTTGTGCCCTCTGTCTTTATAGTGACCGTGCCCTAACTGGTGATTGGCTGCTGTCTTGTGTGTGTTGATTGGTCTTGCAGTGTGTCAGTCAGTGTGTGTTTCTGCACCATCATATACTGATGTGTATATTATGACACCCACCTCCACCCCCCGCTTAAGTGAGCGATGCTCCACTATGAGGTCACGCAAGGCCTGGGCCTCCCCTTCAGGTTCTGCCCCTTGCCAGGTAGTCCCAACCATGTTGTCATAGGCAGGTTGCCACTGCTAGGATGTCAAGGGACAGTACCAGGGCACTATACAGCCATTTCCCCCACCACCTGGGGGCTTCAACGACTTCTGAGCCCCCCCCCCCCCCCCCCCCCCCCGCCCCCCACCCCCCCTCCGCCCCGGCACGGCCATCACGACTGGTTTCTGTTTCTGGAAACCTGTAGTGATTCTCACTGGGTTCCTGCTGCCCCTGAGGGTCGGAGAATTTGGGAACAGGGAGAATCCGGCTTAAAACTGGCCAGAGTGGCCGATAATCATGCTAGCATGAGTGTACGGATCCCAGAACCGCCCAGGAAACCCGAACATCTCCCTGTCACACCCTTAAACACAGGCTCTACATCACACTGCAGCCAAGCTCCCAGCAAAGGTACATATCCCTCAGTGTCCCCCATCTGTAGGACATGCCCACAGACCAATCCCTTCACATAAAGCCGTATGCCTGCTCAGTAGATACGTCTCCACCACACAAATAGCTGCCACCATTCTAGCAGGAAGGCACAAGGTTCACTCAATGAGGACACCCATAGTGGACCCCACTGGGAGAACCAGGACAGGGGCTACAGAGCCCATCGCTAACACCTATTGTGGCAGCTACTAGTACCCCATTTGGCACAGAGGAGTGGTGAGGACAGAGGGGTTGTACTCAAGGGCCAGGTGCAAGTCACTGATGGGGACTGGACTGCAGTGTCAAGTACATAGAATCACAGAATCCCTACAATGCAGAAGGAGGTCATTCAGCCCATAGAGTCTGGACCGACCCTCTGAAAGGGTACCCTATCTACCCTCACTCCCCATCCTATCCCTGTAACCCCTCTGATCATGGCCAATCCACCTAACCTACATATCTTTGGACTGTGGCAGGGAACCGGAGCACCCGGAGGAAACCCATGCAGACATAAGGAGCAAGTGCAAACGCCACACAGAGTCACCCAAGAACATAAGAACTAGGAGCAGGAGTAGGCCATCTGGCCCCTCGAGCCTGCTCCGCCATTCAATGAGATCATGGCTGATCTTTTGTGGACTCAGCTCCACTTTCCGGCCCGAACACCATAACCCTTAGTCCCTTTATTCTTCAAAAAACTATCTATCTTTATCTTAAAAACATTTAATGAAGGAGCCTCAACTGCTTCACTGGGCAAGGAATTCCAGATATTCACAACCCTTTGGGTGAAGAAGTTCCTCCTAAACTCAGTCCTAAATCTACTTCCTCTTATTTTGAGGCTATGCCCCCGAGTTCTGCTTTCACCTGCCAGTGGAAACAACCTGCCCGCATCTATCCTATCTATTCCCTTCATAATTTTATATGTTTCTATAAGATCCCCCCCTCATCCTTCTAAATTCCAACGAGTACAGTCCCAGTCAACTCAACCTCTCCTCGTAATCCAACCCCTTCAGCTCTGGGATTAACCTAGTGAATCTCCTCTGCACACCCTCCAGTGCCAGTACGTCCTTTCTCAAGTAAAGGAGACCAAAACTGAACACAATACTCCAGGTGTGACCTCACTAACACCTTATACAATTGCAGCATGACCTTCCTAGTCTTAAACTCCATCCCTCTAGCAATGAAGGACAAAATTCCATTCGCCTTCTTAATCCCGTTGCACCTGTAAACCAATTTTTTGCGACTCATGCACTAGCACACCCAGGTCTCTCTGCACAGCAGCATGTTTTAATAGTTTATCATTTAAATAATAATCCCTTTTGCTGTTATTCCTACCAAAACAGATAATCTCACATTTGTCAACATTGTATTCCATCTGCCAGACCCTAGCCCACTCACTTAGCCTACCAAATCCCTCTGCAGACTTCCAGTATCCTCTGCACTTTTTGCTTTACCACTTATCTTAGTGTCGTCTGCAAACTTGGACACATTGCCCTTGGTCCCCAACTCCAAATCATCTATGTAAATTGTGAACAATTGTGGGCCATTGTGGGCCCAACACTGATCCCTGAGGGACACCACTAGCTACTGATTGCCAACCAGAGAAACAAGGCCGGTATTGAACCCGGGTTTCTGGCACTGTGAGTCAGCAGTGCTAACCACCGTGCCACCGTTCGGCCCACATGATCTAGAACGGGCCTGGGGGCGTGAGGAATGTTGAAGTTAGCTGAACAGTCAAACTCAGGATGACCATTTAAGTTGGGAGGTTCGGATGGTCAAGGGAAGCATCACCTTGCTTCTGTCTCTCTCCCCTGTTCCGCACAGGAATGGAATTTGAAACTCAGCCGGCTATGCTAGCTATATACCTGACTGTGCTGCCATAGCTGATGCACACCAGCCCAGGGAAGAGCTGCACGACAGGAGCCTGCCCCAGAACAGTAGGGGCCAGCCGGTCAGGCTCAAGTGCCGGACGAGCACCAGGCCAAGGAAGGGGTACGCAGGCGCCGCCACATCAGACCATGTTTCTACCATCAGTGCTCGCCCTTCGAGGAGCTGCCAGACCGAGTGTGCTGCCGTCGACTCTGCCTCACCAAGGAGACCGTGCACTACCTGAACTAAATGGTGGCGGACCTGGTACCACGAGGGCTAGGAGGAGGACATCAGTTCCCGGCGACAGTCAAGTTTTTAAAAATTAATTTACAGGATGTGGGCGTCACTGGTTCAGCCAGCTTTTATTGCCCATCCCGAGTTGCTCTTCAGAAAATGATGGCGAGTTGCCTTCTTGAAGCGCTGTAGTTCCTGAGGTGTAGGTACATCGACAGTGCTGTTAGGGAGGGAGGGAGTTCCAGGATTTTGACTCACTAACAGTGAAGGAACTTCGATATAATTCCAAGCCGGGGTGGCGAGTGACTTGGAGTGGGCTATTCTGATATGCTTTTTTTGTTCCTTGCTTATGGCGGTGTTATTTTGTAACTTTGTCGTGTCATTCTCCAAAATGTAAAATCTTAATAAATATACTTTAAAAAAAATAATACATGCTAATCTTGTTCACACTCTTGCTGGGCGTGAACCAGATCACGTTGGGGCTGGGAAAATCCCAGGGGGGCTCTCCCCAGCGCGATTCTCCGGCCCCAGTGTGATCTGTGCGGAGACCCAAGCCCCCCCCCCCCCCATGTAACTGGTCTTCCAGATCCATGGAATACAAAAGCTGCTATTGTTGGGGCACAGGAGGTAAGCTTCACTATGGGTCTAATCGGTCCATACCTGACCTTGCTCGATCGTGACAAAGTTCCTGAAACGGAAAGTGTGCCAGCTCTCAGTATTCTGATGAGAACATAAAATCAGGTTAATAAGGCTATAAAAAAGTTTTAAAAAGCAAACAAACCACTAGCAATTCATCTCTCGAGGGATGGAACTGAAAAAGCTGTATGTTAAACCTGCACAGAACTTTGGATAGACAACACTTAAAATACTGTTAACAGTTCTGGCCTATTTAGCATAAAAAGGATGTAGAGGCACTGGAGCAAATGTAGAACAAACTTACTAGTATGATAACAGAATAGACTATCAGGAAAGACCGAACAGGCTGGGGCTGTTTTCGCAAGAAATGTTAAGATTGAGGGGTGAAATGAGAGGCTTTTTACATTATGACGGTTTGACGGGGTAAATATAGATGTTTCCACTTGCATTTGCGACCAGAACTAGAGGCCGTTAAGATAAGACAGTCATTTATAAGTCTGATGGAAATTCAGGACAAAGCTTTTTAACCCCAAGAGTAGTTTGAAAGTGGAGCCCACAGGGGATAACTGCGGTGAATAGCATACATAGATCCATTTTAGGGGAGGCTAAACAAACAGGAGAGAAAGGAATAGAAACTATGTTTATGTGATTAGGTGATTAAGAGTGGGAGGAGGTTCATGTGGAGAATAAACACTGGTGTGGACCTGTTGTGCTGTAAATACTAAGCAGCACTATGTATGTAGCATTCAGTTAATAATCTCATGCAACTCTTTTACGTTGGCCACCTCCTTTGTTTCAGCAAATAGTTGCAGGACAAATTTAGAGGTCTCTGTACACAATGCAGGAAATCTGGAACAAAACCAAAAAATATCACAACTACTCAATGGGCGAGACAGCATCTGTGGGGAGAACGCTGGGCCAATTGATGTTTTAGGTTGGACCTTTCGTTAGAATCAACACGATCAGCTTGTCAATAAGTGTTTCTCGCATTTTCTCTTTTTGTTTGGGGAGTTTCACCATTTACAGACAGCACACCTGGGTTCCCCCTCAGATGCTTGGTGCGTGCCCAGAATATCGTCTGGTGCAAAATTCAGAGTAATGCCACCTCATTCCACAAACTCAGGGGCCGGGAGGGGGAAAGAGGGCCACTGTGGCATATATAATTGGCATGGTATAACACCACTGAAATAAGACCGTTCCAATTGGCTCCTCGCCTTTCAGAGATTATTTGCGAGGAAAATACACAACTCAAACTCAGATATAAGACGACATCAAGAAAAGGCCAGTTTTGCCAAGAAAGCAGACAGCACACACAAAGGTTATGAAAGGATACATAGCACACTCAAGGAAAGTGCTAGCACCGTCTTGTTTGCAGGGCAAGAAAACACCTATTAAAGCTTTTCAAGCTATATTTACATCGATACCACATTACAAATACCAGACTTAATTAAATTAACCTGTTTGAATGGCTCATGTCCGAGCATGAATTTCCGACATAGTTGTGGTGATTTTCTTTTTAAAGATGTTTTAATAATAATAAAAGCAAATGACTGCGGATGCTGGAATCTGAAACCAAAAAGAAAGTGCTGGAAAATCTCAGCAGGTCTGGCAGCATCTGTAGGGAAAGAAAAGAGCGAACGTTTTGAGTCCAGATGACCCTTTTCTCGCCCTACAGATGCTGCTAGACCTGCTGAGATTTTCCAGCATTTTCTTTTTGGTTTTAATAATAATAATCTTTTTAATAATCTTTATTAGTTAACACTGCAATTAAGTTACTGTGAAAAGCCCCTAGTCGCCACATTCCGGCACCTGTTCGGGTACACTGAGGGAGAATTCAGAATGTCCAATTCACCTAACAGCACGTCTTTCGGGACTTGTGGCAGGAAACCGGAGCACACGGAGGAAACCCACGCAGACAGGGGGATAACGTGCAGACTCCGCACAGACAGTGACCCAAGACGGGAATCAAACCTAGGACCCTGGAGCTGTGAAGCAACTGTGCTAACCACTGTGCTCCCGTGCTTCACTTCCTGGAGCTGTGAAGCAACAGTGCGAACCACTGTGCTCCCGTGCTTCACTTCCTGGAGCTGTGAAGCAACAGTGCTAACCACTGTGCTCCCGTGCTTCACTTCCTGGAGCTGTGAAGCAACAGTGCTAACCACTGTGCTCCCGTGCTTCACTTCCTGGAGCTGTGAAGCAACAGCGCTAACCACTGTGCTCCTGTGCTTCACTACCTTCAGCCGGGTCTGATAGCCAGTGGACATGCCAGTCCAGGGGAGAAAGTCTACTCTTACACTTTTCGCTCCACCTTTCTACTGAGTCCACCAAATACACAGGTGAAAAAAGCCAAAACCAACGCCTCTGAGCCAGAGCTATTGTGTGTGTGAGACCACTCACTCCATGGCCACCACCGGAAGGCCAGTTGGGGTGATTATCATCCTCACTCTCGCTTCAATGGTAAACCAACATGGCACAAGGTACATTTTATAGACACACCTTGGAATTTATGGTAAGACATGTGTGACAATGCCAGGCATTCTGCACTGTACCACAAAAAGGAGCAACTTAAGAGTCATAGAGTCATAGATGTTTACAGCATGGAAACAGGCCCTTCGACCAAGCTTGTCCATGCCACCCAGTTTCCATCACTAAGCTAGTCCCACTTGCCCGCAATGGCCCATATCCCTCTATACACCTGCCCACGTAACTATCTAACTGCATTTTAAATGACAAAATCGTGCCCTCTTAAAAATTTGAACCTGATTGGTTGCTGAAAGAATAGAATAACTTAAGAGAAACTGCTGTTACAATCTCCGTGGAGACTGCTAACTTTTGAAGAGATTTAAACTTCCAAGTTAGGAACGGAAAGAATGACACAAAATGTCACATTTTTAAAGCTTTTACTTAATAAAAACTGAACAAAAACACTATTGACTGAACTCTTTTGTTTTTGTAGGGAGCTTATACTTTAAACTACAGAGAGGAACATTCCGCTTTTCTTTTTATCGCCCATCTCACTCTCCACTGATTTACACTCCTTTTAGGAATCAGTCCACCGTTGCTCCTAGCTGCCAATAGGTTCCTATGAGCCACTTCACCGAGTAGTAACTTCAAGCAAACATCTCCAGATGCTTCCCTCAGTTTCTAAGAGTTTTTTAATTCACCACCAGCAGTAAAGCCTGTTCCAATAGTTCTCCTTCCCCCCAGCCATGTCAGAATGAATCTCCCAGAATCCGTAGATGTTTTCAGGATTTGTCTCTTCAACTAGAACCCGCCTACCTCCCATATCTGGCTTAGGTAGCTCGCAAAGTCAAACAGCTTCTTCTCTTGGCTGAACTCACAGAACTGTTGTCTTTCTGTTATACTCATTTTGTAGGAATCCTGTAGCCTGATATTATAAATGGCTTCCTCTGAGCTTTTCTTCATGGCAATGTGAAATATGCTAGCCTTGCATCCAGGTAGAAATGCAAATTGGCTATGCTTGATTCCAACTCACTTGCACCCTAGAAATAGTGGTGGCATGGTGGTCAGCACTGCTGCCTCTCAGCGCCAGGGATCAGGGTTCAATTCCGGTCTCGGGTGACTGTGCGGAGTCTGCACGTTCTCCCCGTGTCTGCGTGGGTTTCCTCGGGTGCTCCGGTTTCCTCCCACAGTCCAAAGATATGCAGGTTAGGTGGATTGGCCATGCTAAAGTGCTGCTTAATGTCCAAAAGTGGGGTTATGGGGATAGGGTGAAGGCATGTAGGGATTCTATTCTATTCTAATAAATGGGTAGTTTACAGCACAGCTGTTTACAGCCTGATACCTACAACACCTTTCCAGGACTTTGGGGAGTCAAAGTTTACTCATTGTAAACTCAAAGACTGTTGCCATTGTCTCCAAGTGTGTATTTCACCATCCCCTCAGCAGAACAATCTAAGCCTTCCTTTGATTTGTACCAATCAAATCACCCAGGCTGTTAGGCAGACTTCAGAACAGGCAACATGATCCCCTTTATTTAACCTAAATTTATAATAATCTTTATTGTCACAAGTAGGCTTGCAATGAAGTTACTGCGAAAAGCCCCTGGTCGCCACATTCCGGTGCCTGTTCGGGTACACTAAGGGAGAATTTAGAATGCCCAAATTACCTAACAGTACATCTTTCGGGACTTGTGGGAGGAAACCGGAGCACTCGGAGGAAACCCACGCAGACACAGGGAGAACATGCAGACTCCGCACAGACAGTGACCCGATCCGGGAATCGAACCTGGGACCCTGAAACGGTGAAGCCACAGTGCTAACCACTGTGCTGCCCAGATATATTTAAAGGTACTTAAAGATATATATTTAAAGATAGTCCCAAAACATTATAATCTCATAAATCTCACAATTGCAACACCTGGAATACAATAGGCACAGGATTCCCATTTCAAAATCAAAAGCTTACTTCAACGGCCCTCTCAGGTTAGTGCGGAAGAGTTTAACACTGCACCTACTGGTTCAAGCTGAGCTGGGAGCTGGGGAAGCTGTTAAGAGCAGAGCTGCAGGCGGGCAGGTGTTGGCATGAACTGAAGGGGCTGAGTTTCATTTGGCTGACATTAAGCTAAAGATTTATTTATTTTCGCTAATTGTGAGATGTGAGTTTGAGAAAATTGTCAGACTAGGTGATAATAGCTTGGAGTCATGGGTGTTGGCAAAGAAACAAAACAAGGTCGGGGCCATCAGCACAAATATGAAAATTCTTGCATTGATGGATAATCTAGTCAAAAGAACAGCTTTAAATGACAACAATTCGTACTTCTAATCAATATTTCAGCATAGCAAACCTCCTTAGACAGATCATGGATGCAAAGATTGAATCACAACTATAGATCACGGATTAAAGTGGTCAAAGGCAATGATAGGTTTGAGGTGGCTTCAGGAGATGAGGGGAGAAGTAATGAGGCAGAAGGATCGATAGAATTGTAGAGTGAATAGCCAACATGGCTAAAGGTTTTGCCACTGATGGCAGATTGGGGACAGGGGCATTGATAAGAAGGTCAGAGTTGGAATAGCAGAGGGCTGGACAAGACTGCAATGATACATTGGTGTGGGTTATGCAAATAAGGCCAAGAATTTTGCATTTAACATATTAGGGACATGGACCTTATGTGAGGGTTGGATCGGTAGCTAAAGGAGCAGTAGGACTGTGTGGGGAGCGGAACACAGGTAGTGTTGTTTTGGACAAGTTTCTGCTTACGTAGAGTGAAATATAGGCTGGGGCAAAGGCAAGCAAAGATTTGTAGAAATCGTGGCTGGAAGTTGGATGAATAGTGTTGGGGTTGAGCCTGTAGTGGAGGTGGGTATTGTTCTACAGGTGGACATAGGATTTAAAGCTTAGCTCAGGATGAAGCAGGACTCTAAGGTTGCACAGTACCAGATTTACCCTGAATGGGCACCCAGGAGGATGAACAAGGTATAAAGTGTGCAGATTCAAGTTTGCACAGGTTCTTTTACTTGTTGTTTGAGGCAAGGGTGGAGAGCAGGTGTTGAAGGAGTTTATGAGCTTCCAGGATGATCCTGAAGTTGTTCTGTCAGAGGGTTGCAAAGTCCAAAAATGTTCAAAGTGGCTTAGCCAGATTCGATGACAGATGGAAAAAACAGATGTCCACCACATACACTCATAAGTCCCCCCATATAGTTGAAAATGGGAGCAGCACCAGGTGGAAAAACCCGCGTGGGTTTTACAAGATGCTGCTGTAGAAATATTGTGGTGAATGGAAGGCCAAAGGCCGATAGTTAAAAGTTAAAAAAGTTAATCTTTCATTAAGTTTCTTTCAGGTATCGATGCAGAAGAAAATGCCGTCGGAAGGGGAAAGGAACATGTGAGTGGAAGTTCAGAGTTGGCCTTATCTGTGATTGCAACGGTAGGAGTAGAAAGATTAGGATTGAGGGTGTAGTTGTGAATATTGATCGGGCAGCTTTAATGAAAGAAAGGCAGGGTCAGGAGAGAAGTTCCTGAAAATTAATAGTGAGGAACTGCAAGGACAAAGTCTTCAGTGATGCCTATAATGTTTTTAGTAAGAAGTCTTACAACCCTAGGTTAAAGTCCAGCAGGTTTGTTTCAAATCACTAGCTTTCGGAGCACTGCTCCTTCCTCAGGTGAAAGTTTTATAATGATTTTAAGAGGACATCCAAAGATGTGCAGGTTAGGTGGATTGGCCATGATACATTGCCCTTAGTGTGTCCAAAAAAGGTTAGGTGGGGTTATTGGGTTACGGGGATAGGGTGGAGGCATGGGTTTAAGTGTGGTGCTCTTTCCAAGGGTCGGTGCAGACTCGATGGGCCAAATGGCCTCCTTCTGCACTGTAAATTCTATGATTATTGATCTTCGCAGTCTCTTCTAAAGGACAATTCCACTCAAAGGTGCCTGCATTTCCATGCAGTGTTCCCCTGGGCAAGCTGCAGACTGCCATCATTCTTCAGGATCAATGCAGCTCCAGATGGTTGAAAAGGAAGAATGTGTTGAGACTCACTGCATTATATTTTCTTCTGGGTTAGGCTGATGGTTTCAGATAGCAAATTTCTTAGCGGTGCTTTGCAAATTCCATTTGGTGCCAAGCTGAAGCAAGTTACTGAAAAAAATTACTAAACTATCACCCACTGTTCTCCAGCAATCTGCATTAACTGCACACCTGGACTAGCCCTCTGACACACTGCGGTGCTAATATGATTAATTTTGTATCAGAAACAGTTGAACTCAAACTTTAATGCCATATAATGGCCACGTGTACTACAAGCTCGTGGTTACTAATTTATTATAATTATGAGATGTTTGGACAGAGTGAAACCATTCAGCCCAGTCAGTAAAGGGAGGATTTAAGGTAATTGGCAAAAATAAAAATAGGCAGATGGGTGGATGAGATTTTGTTTTGCTTCAGTGTGTTGTGATGATCTGGAATGCGTTGCCTGAAAGAGTGGCGAAAAGAGATTGATTGGTAACTTTCAAAGAGGAATTGGGTGTATATTTCAAAGATTTGCAGGGCCATGGGGAACAGTGAAAAATAAGTGGATAGCTCTTTTCAAAGAGCCAGCACAGGCACAGTGGGGCTGAATGGTCTCTTCCTATGCTGTAAGATTCCATGATGCGGGAGAGAGATTTCATGCAATACTGGATAAGTTCCGATTTCGGCTCATCATAAAAGACATTGCTCAGTTCCACCAGCCAGCTTTGCTAGTCCTCAAATGATCTGTTCAGTCATTGTTGACTTCATTCAGGTTGAGAGGGTTGTTAAGAAGGCGACGGTGTGTTAGTTTTTATTGGTAGAGGGAATGAGTTTCGGAGCCATAAGGTCATGTTGCAGCTGTACAAAACTCTGGTGCGGCCGCATTTGGATAATTGCGTGCAATTCTGGTCGCCGCATTATAGGAAGGATGTGGAAGCATTGGAAAGGGTGCAGAGGAGATTTACCAGAATGTTGCCTGGTATGGAGGGAAGATCTTATGAGGGAAGGCTGAGGGACTTGAGGCTGTTTTCGTTCGAGAGAAGAAGGTTAAGAGGTGACTTAATTGAGGCATACAAGATGATCAGAGAATTGGATAGGGTGGACAGTGAGAGCCTTTTTCCCCGGATGGTGATGTCTAGCACGAGGGGACATAGCTTTAAATTGAGGGGAGATAGATATAGGACAGATGTCAGAGGTAGGTTCTTAGAGAGTAGTAAGGGCGTGGAATGCCCTGCCTGCAACAATAGTGGACTCGCCAATACTAAGGGCATTCAAATGGTCATTGGATAGACATATGGACGATAAGGGAATAGTGTAGATGGGCTTTAGCGTGGTTTCACAGGTCGGCGCAACATTGAGGGCCGAAGGGCCTGTACTGCGATGTAATGTTCTATGTTTCACGGCCCTTCTACAATTCGGAACAGTTGTATGAGTGGTGTTAAATTACATGGCTGACTCTATTGAGGATTATTGTACATGAAACAGTCAATCCTAAACATAGGTACACCAAAAGAAAAGCTCTATGTACGTACGCCACGCCAAAAGATTTTCCACAAAGAATTACTCACACTTTCCAAGTCCGCAATCCGATCCTGCATAAAATGAAATAAAGATGCAAATCAGCCTACAAACTCTTCAATAATTGTCGGGCACTAACACGTATCCATCAGGTGAACCTTTACAACTCAAATTAAAACAAGCGCAGTGGAAACTCACAGCAGTTCTGTCAGCATCTTTAAAAGAGAAAACACAAGAGAATGTTTCAGATGTATATGGATGGAGTTGCTGTGATCAGGAACACACTGCCTGAAAGGGTGACAGAACAGGAGGTTCAAATGTTACTTTCAAAGGAGAATTGGAAAAACTCATCTGAAAAGTATAACTTTACAGGGTTATGGTGAAATGTCATACTAAATGGATAGCACAATAAGCCGAGTGGCTTCTTTCTATGCTGTATGATTCTACCTAGGGCCTTCCTACTGGGAACTTAGTCGCGGCAGGAAATTCCCAGGAGGATAGAGGAAGTGCTTTAGGGATGCTCAAGGCCAAATATGTCTCCTGACTCATGGGAGACTCTGGCTTCTGACTGACCAAAATGGAGAAGGCTCAGCTAGGAATGCAGCAAACACACAGGGCGCTATTCTCTCCCCCCCCCGCCGGTGGGCGAAACGCTGGGGCGCCGCGTGAATCGCACCACGCCGCCCCGACCCCCGCACGGGTTTCTCCCACTCCCCTGGAAACCAGCGGCGCGCGATTCGCACCGGGCCGCTCGGAGAACCAGCGAGCGGTGATTCTCCGGACGCATGGGCCGAGCGGCCGCTACGACACGAAAGGTTCCCGCAGGCGCCGTCCACCCCTGGTCACTGCCGGCGGGAACTCTCGGGAACGCTGGGGGGGGGGGGGGGGCTCCTTCACCGGGCTGGCCTCCGATGGGGTCTGGCCCGCGATCGGGCCTATTAGGATTAGGGATGGAACGATGGCCTCGCCAACGACGCACACAACCCGTGAAGGAATGAAAAACACATCGACCATTTCGAATTGGCACTACCTGGCATATAGTTTGAAAGTAAACCCACTTCAGTGTTTTTCTTCCAAGATTCGTTGACATAAAATTTTCACCATGGTCTGAGGAACATAGGAGTAAATATATATATAATTTTTATAGAACCCGACAGTGCAGAAGGAGGCCATTTCGCCCATCGAGTCTGCACTAACTACGTGCCACTTTTAGCATTGCTGCCTTACAGTGCCAGGGACCAGTGTTCGATTCCAACCTCGGGTGGTTGTCTGTGTGAAGGTTGCACATTCTCCCCGTGTCTACATGGGTTTCCTCCGGGTGCTCAGGTTTCCTCCCACAGTCCCAAGATGTGCAGGTTAGGTGGACCGGCCATGCTAAAAATTGTCCCTTATTGTCCAAGGGTCTGTAGGTTAGGTTGGATTACGGGGGTAGGTCGGGGGAGTGGGCCTAGGTAGGGTGCTCTTTCAGAGGGTCGGTGCAGACCCGATGGGCCGAATGGCCTCCTTCTGCACTGTGGCACTCTATGGTGCATATTTATATGATGTAAGAAAATCAAAGACCTTCTGATACTTTGATCACATTTACACAGTTTATGAAGAATAATTCCTGACTTTCCTCTCACTGGCAACTTATTTTGTGTTTTTTATTGTTGATGGGATGTTGGCATCACTAGCAAGACCAGCATTTATTAACCATCCCTACTTGTTCTTGAGAATATAGTGATGAACTGCTTCAGTACACGTAGTGTGGGTACACCCAAAGTGCTGTGTTAAGGTGGTGGTGTTTCCATGGATCTGCTGCACTTGTCCTTTTAGGCAGTAGGGGTTGTGGGTTTCAAGAGTGCAGTCGAAGGAGCCTTGACAAGTTGGTGCAGTTCATCTTGTAGAAGGTACATACTGCTTCCACAGTGGAGGTGGTGGTGTTTAAGGGCTTTTCCAGTGGTCTGCTTTGTCTTACAGATCATTTTTTGACTGCTTAGGTTAAGAGTTCAGTACATACAAAATTAAAAGAAAAAGGACTGAAATGGATAATTTCCATGACCTATTATTTAAATTAAACAATTACTGTTGCCTTCAATATGTTTTCCCCCTCCACCACAAGAGAGCAAGAATTATGATAGTAAAAATCAGTTTTGCTGATGTTACTGAAATGGTCCATAAAGTCTCTATTGATTTACAACATGAATGGAAGCTCCCCAGGTGGAAGCGTACGTCTCCTAACAGACATGCATTGTGCAACCGCTTTGCCACACTACCTTCCCAGTTATACAAAATGTCGCTTCCGGATCACTAAAAAAAGTTATACTCACATCATATCGTACCTGCAAAGCTCTCATCTCTTCATCCTTCCGACACATCTTTTGCAGCAAATCTGTTAAAGAACAATACACAAACCAATATTCATTTAGGACATCAAGGAGATACAAACCTTTTATTATCACTCAGAATGAATCTGTCATGACTTTGGTAATCGTTAAATTTGAGCTCATCCAAAATTCTGCGATCCATACCCGAACTCACACCAAGGGTTGGTTTTCACTGGTCACAGTTCATCCCTGCCCTCTCACCAGCTAAATGGTCAGGGTGGGGGTGAAGCGTGCCCAGGATCCCAATGGCCGCAACAATTTAATGCTGGGAGTAGTGGTCCATCTACGGTCTCATTCCTCTCTATCTCTGTAACTTCCGACAACCTTGGAAGATCTCTGCACTCCTCCAATTCTAGCCCCGTGCATGTAGTTGATTTTAATCACTGTGCCACTGGTGGCTGTGCCATCAGCTGCTTAGCTCTTGAGCTCCGGCATTCATTTAACCTCTCTGCCTCGACACCTCGCTCTCCTTCTTTAAGACACTCCTTAAAACCTATCTCAGTGACCAAACATTTGATCACCCACAATATCGACTGAAGCAACAAAGTCCATATGGATGGGCTTCTGATGCATTGATCCTGACGGGCTGGGCTGGACTGGCTTTATCCTGCTCTGGGCACTACACAAAATGACTACCACATGGCTGGGTTTTTTTTAACTTGGAAGTGGGTGTAACATAAATGGTCAGCTGAAGAGTCTCATTGCACACTAATAAAATGAATGCTCAGGGTGCATTGTGAAGACAATGGGGCAGAATTCAAGAGCCAGCACTCCAATCAAAGATCCTCCACCAAGCAGGAGTACCCATTGGGAATTCTTGTGCAGAAGTCAGAGTGGTAGGCTCACAACCGACATCATTTTATACCCTTAATGAATAGAAAATCCAGCGGGTCGCAAACCAGGCATACTGACTTCACACTCAAGTTCCAAATATGCCCATGAGGGGCAGGAAATGATCCGTTCGTCTATCGCACCTCCCCAATACCATAATAGCCGTGGTATTTATGAAATGAAAATGAAATGAAAATCGCTTATTGTCACAAGTAGGCTTCAAATGAAGTTACTATGAAAAGCCCCTAGTCGCCACATTCCGGCGCCTGTTCGGGGAGGCTGTTACGGGAATGTAACTAGGCATTTCCACCCTCTCCGTTACCCCAACTCCACTCCATCACATATCGTTTTGACACATATAGCCCATAGCCAATTTTGTCTTTCCCCATCTTTTCTTCCTTTGTCACTATTTATAATTCTCAATCCTGCAACCTTTATCGAACTATTTTGTAATTGGAATGGATTGTGGTACAAAACCAGGCCAGGCTTTTATGGGACTGAATCTCATGTCTCTGTCTGCTGTTAGATTCTGGCAATAATTTGACTTTGGGAACTGCCCAACAAGTCTATTAAAATTCCAGAGTATAAACGTGGTCATAACTGGCACTCTTTTGGCAACTTCATTTCAGCTAAATGATGATAAATAGAAAAGTGTGACTGGCGAGTGGACGGTGTGAGGTGACAGTGAAGCACAATACTACAAGTAAGCACATAAGAAATAGGAGCAGGCCATTTGGCCCCTCGAGCCTGCTTTGCTATTCAATAAGATCATGGTTGATCTGATTGAGGCCTTAATACCACTTACCTGCCCCCCCCCAGCTCCCATATCCTTTAACCCTTGTCAATCAAAGATCTAACTCCGCCTTGAATAAATTCAATACTCCAGCTTCCACTGCTCACTGAGGGAGAAAATTCTAAACATTAGCAACCCTCCAAGAGAAGAAACTCCTCCTCACCTCCATCTTAAATGGGATACCGCTTATTTTGAAACTGTGACCCTAGTTCTAGATTACCCTGCCGAGACCTCTGAGAATCTTAGATGTTTTAATAAGGTCACCTCTCATTCTTTTGAACTCCAGTGGGTACTGGCTCAACCTTTCCTCATAAGGCAAGCCATTCATCCCAGGAATCTGCCTAGTGCACCTTCTCTGAACTGCTCCCAATGCATGAGAGAAGGAACTTCAATTTACACAGCAGCTTATTATGTCCTCAGGACACTCAATGTGCTGCTCAACCAATAAATTACTTTTGAACTACAGTCAGTGTTTATACAGGCAAGTGCAGCAGCCAAGAGTAAAGCAGTGAATGAGCAATTAATCTGTTATTAATGCTGGAGATTGAAGGGTGGATGTTGGTCAGGACACAGGGAAAACTTTGAATGGTGCCGTGGGAGCTTCAGCACTCAAGCAGACAAGACTTCACTTTAATATCTTGCACAAAAGACAATACCTTTGACAATGCAGAACTGAAATATCCGTGCATGCATTCACATACCTGCGCGCACACATGCACACGCCTATTGATTTAAAGCTGGCAAATTGCCACTGGTTTCTGATATGCCAGTCTTCATCACCCAACATCACCAAAGTTAACTACCAGGTTCCCTGAGGCTGCAGCCATGGGAGACTACTTTTCTTTTTGCAATCGACTGTTGCAAATCCTACCTTGAAGTTGCCACCTGCCACATGGGTCCCGCATGTTAGGATCCAGTAGCACCAGCAAGGCACTACATCAGTAGAATAGCAACCACAGACACACTAGCAGCCCTCTCTGAGTCAGCCATGAATCAGTTGGTAGCACTCTCACCTCTGAGTCAGAAGGCTGATCCGATTAGAACCCCATATTTCCACCTACCCCTGATAACCTTTCACCCCCTTGTTTATCAAGAACCTATGTGCCTCTGCTTTTAAAAGACGCTGCTTCTACTGCCTTTGATGTGGAGATGCCGGCGTTGGACTGGGGTGAGCACAGTAAGAAGTCTTACAACACCAGGTTAAAGTCCAACAGGTTTGTTTTGATGTCACTAGCTTTCGGAGCGCTGCAACGCTCCGAAAGCTAGTGACATCGAAACAAACCTGTTGGACTTTAACCTGATGTTGTAAGACTTTCTACTGCCGTTTGAGGAAGTGAGTTCCAAAGACTCACAGCCCTCCGAGAAAACATTTCTACTCATCTGTCTCAAATGAACAACCCTTTAGAATCTCCCACAAGAGGGAACATCCTCTCCACAACCACCCTGTCAAGTTCCCTCTCGATCTTAAAAGTTTCACTCAAGTCGCCTCTTACTCTTCTAAACTCTAGTTAAAACGAGCCTAACCTGTCCAACCTTTCCTCACAAGACAACTAAATCCGAGTTGTGATTATGCCTCACACTAACCATCTCCCACTTTACTTCATCTCATCTGAAATGCAGACGCTTCTAATCCCTTCTCTCTCATACACTTGTCCACCTGCCCCTTAAATACATCTATGGTATTCAACTAAACAGTCCGCGTGATTATGAGTTCCACTTACTGGCTAAAGAGGTTTTTGCTGAATTCCTTATTGGAATTATCAGTGACTATTTTATATTTATGGCTAAGAGCGATGGACTTCCCCACAAGTGAAAAAATCTCCTTTATTTGTACCCTCTCAACCTCTACTTAATTTTAAAGCCCACTATTAGATCTCCCCCTCAAAGGCTTCTCTTTTCTAGAGGAAAATATCCCCAGCCTGTTCTGCGTTTCACGATAGTTTTAATCCCTCGGTTCTGGAATCATTTAAAATTCATTATACAGCTTAAGTGGAAGGATACAATTTTGCCTAAAATCCCATTACCACATGCATTCACTTTCGTGCAGCAAAGAAAATCTTTTGATTGTCATCCTGCGTAGCTTATTTTTACGGTCTACTGAACAAGGTAATCTCCCAGCAGGGCCTTGTGCACTATTTCATTCTTAATCTCTCTCTCTCTCTCTCTCTCTCTCTCTTCCCCCCCCCCCCCCCCCCCCCGCCCACCACCACCGATCTGCTAGGTTAACCTGCATCTCAGCAATCAAAGTTATCTGCTAGCCTGTATTTTTAGCATAACACAAAAACCATCGCTTTGGTCTGTAAAGCCCCAGCTTTATGTGCAACTCGTGTCCATCACTATGAACGAGACAAATTTAAATACCTTATAGATTAATATCTTTCCATTAATATGGGCCATGTTATATGCAACATTTGTCACATACCCAATACCAATGAGTGCTTTTCAAGTTTCTCAAGTTTATAAATCAGGATTTTATGGCACGCTCAGATTGCTGCTCTGACACTGTGTCCCGTGTTCCAGGGTAGCTCTCAGGGACCACCATCAAGTGTGAACGATTCAGCACACACTATCCCGGAGTTTGAAAGCTCCCTTCAGAAGCACTTGGAACCTGGTCCAATTTGATCCCCCCACCCAACAATGCACTTAATCTGGCTTGACACTTTGAGGAACCGGTGTGTTGTGAAGTGGCTATTTAGTAGGCAGATGAAGCAGCCATTTTATACACATCAACAGCGTGACCAGTTAATTTGTTTTGATTCGGCTCGGTGGCACAGTGGTTAGCACTGCTGCCTCACAGCTCCAGGGACCTGGGTTCAATTCCAGCCTCGGGTGACTGTGTGGAGTTTGCACTTTCTCCCCGTGTGTGCGTGGGTTTCCTCCGGGTGCTCCAGTTTCCTCCCACAGTCCAAAGGTGTGCAGGTTAGGTGGATTGACCATGCTAAATTGCCCCTTAGTGTCCAAAACGTTAAGTGGGGTTACTGGGTTACAGTATAGGGTGGAGGCCTGGGCTTAAGTAGAGTGCTCTTTCAGTGGGTCGGTGCAGACCCGATGGCTGAATGGTCTCCTTCTGCACTGCAAATTCTATTCTACAATTCTAAGAGAATGTCAGTCAAGGCACTTGTAGATGTCTTTGCTCTTTTTTAATCGTACCAATAATTTTTTTATTCCACCTTAACTGACAGATAAGACCTCAGTTTCACATCCCATTCAACAGGAAATATGGCTGGCAACACACCGGTTCCTCAAAGTGTCAAGCCAGATTAAGTGCTCAAGTAGGATTTGAAGTGCTCCTAGCTGAGCCAAGCATTCTGGACTGTATTGAAAATGTGTTTCGATTGAAAGGTGAATGCTAGTCAAGACACCAGGGAGAACATTCCCTGTTCTAAAGTTGTGCCAAGACTACGATTTAACATGTTGTTTGAAAGACGACATCTCCAATACTACAGCACATGGTTCTGTGATGAAGTGTCAGCCTGGGTTAGGTGCTGCACTTTCTGGAATTGAGCTTAAACCTCCAGCTTTCTAACCCAGAGGCAACAATGCTACCCACTGAGCCACGACTGACACCTTAGTGAAAGCCAACAGTGCAGTTTAGGCTCTCTTCCCGTAAAGAACCTGCTGTGATACCAGGGAAGATCCAAAACCAGAACGAGCAGGCCAAGCAGCACTTATACACCCGATCATTCTGGTGCGGCTGGTTCAGCACAGACCAAGTAAATTTCTCATCAAAAAAGCCAGCAGGCAGGGACTGGGTATTTAACTAATCTGATATATAAGCAGCAGAAAATGCTACAATCAATTAGCAGGTCAGGAGAAAAAAGCGGCGAGAGAAACAGTTCATGTTTCAGGTCGATGACCTTTCATCAGAATCCTACATCTTTCCAGCATTTATTTTTATTTCAGATTTCCAATTTTTTTTTGTTAACGTACTCTCCTGGCTGAGCAAAACGAAATTAGAAACTGCAGACTTGGCTGACTGGTGATCTTCAGCTGAGTGTCTGGGTGAGTAGGTTTTCACCTGTAATTTGTTGTATTAATAAATCTGTTTTGCACATAATTAAACGGACCATACTTCTGCCCCAAAAGTAATTATTGCAGAATTGCCACACAAATTCTGCACTCAACCTCTCCAGGCCTGTTGATCGAAGGGTTTTTGTCCCATGTGCAATAACCTCCTCCAGAGATTCGGCTTTGTTGACCGAGAGCGGAACTCTACCTGCGCTTCCCACTGCTCTCCCTGGTTTAAGATGTAGCTTGAGGTTCCAAGTCATAGGGGCTAGGCAAGAGGCATGTGTGGTCTCAAACAGTTAACCGTGCCAATCTCCGGCACCTTCAACCTAGCATCCTACAAAACCTCTAATCTATTTAAGTAAGGTGGAGTGGCACGGCAAGTCTTCAGAGCCCAGTCTATCACGTGGGTAACAGGCCTTTAAATCTTGCAGCCATGGTCACAGGCAGTGGCAAAAAAACATTCTTCTTCTTTGTCCGCCTGGAGCTTTTTCTTTTCACCACTTTTATTCAGTCCTGCTGCAGATTGGGAATAACAACCCCCGAGGTCTGTGGATGGTGATGGCATCATCTCATGCTGACCTAGTTGGAGGTTTAGCCTTCCCCACCTCTTATTGAATTCGAACAGCGTGCGAGAGAATTTATTTGCTTCAGGCCACAATTGCAGTCAGCATATGTTATCATATTACAACCTTGAATATAACGCATATTGGTTTGCTTTCCATTTCCCCCCCTGTTCCACTGACTGCCACCCCTGCCCCCCTCTAACACTTTACACCCATCAATACTACCCCCACCCCCACAGTGTTTAAAATCAACAATTAAAATAAAAATAGTAAATAAGCAGATTGCCATGTTTTAAGAGGCATGGCAGCACAGTGGTTAGCACTGTTGCTTCACAGCCCTAGGGTCCCAGGTTCAATTCTCGGCTCGGGTGACTGACTGTGCGGAGTCTGCACGTTCTCCCCGTGTCTGTGTGGGTTTCCTCCGGGTGCTCCGGTTTCCTCCCACAGTCCAAAGATGTGCAGGTTAGGTGGATTGGCCATGCAAAATTGCCCTTTGTGTCCAAAAAGGTTAGGTGGGATTACGGGGATCGGGTGCTCTTTCCAAGGGCTGGTGCAGACTCGATGGGCCGAATGGCCTTCTTCTGCACTGTAAATCCTATGATTTTTTGCTCCATCCCAGGTGCTTTTCTCCACGTTTCCCAAAGCCTTTTACAACTTGGTTATCTCTTACTATTTGATCAGAATTGTGAAAGTGTTTCATTTTAAAAACTGTCCCAAATGCTTCTGCAGTCCTGACCCCATTTCCTAAGCTATGACCCCCACCCGCCCCCCGCCACATCAACAAAATGTTAGACTAGCCAAAGAAAAACTGTGGGTTTTCTTCTCTTAAAGTCTCTTAAAAATTGACCTTGTTGGAACATTGAACTCAGCAAATCAATCCCGTTTCCAGTACTACGTCAAGTCCTTGAAACACAATCTAGTGATGACACCTTCAAATGTCACTAACCCAAAATTGACGGCCCTCCTTACGGC
Source organism: Scyliorhinus torazame (assembly GCF_047496885.1). Taxonomy (NCBI): domain Eukaryota; kingdom Metazoa; phylum Chordata; class Chondrichthyes; order Carcharhiniformes; family Scyliorhinidae; genus Scyliorhinus; species Scyliorhinus torazame. The sequence goes on from NC_092708.1 coordinate 385,354,096, forward strand.
CCTTATTTAAATGTTTCCCACTATCTTTATTATTTATCAAATACACGGTGTTCAACTGGATAAACCGCTCGGCTCGCCAACAACTGTGTCAGTATTTCTTCCTTGGTCTTTTCCATAGAAATGTGCTTGTAGAATACAGCTGATTTTGGAAGCAATAATAATCTGTATTATTGTCACAAGTAGGCTTACATTTACACTGCAATGAATTTACTGTGAAAAGCCACATTCCGGCGCCTGTTCGGGGACACAGAGGGAGAATTCAGAATGTCCAATTCACCTAACAAGCCCGTCTTTCACGACTTGTGGGAGGAAACCGGAGCGCCCGGAGGAAACCCACTCAGACACAGGGAGAATGTGCAGACTCCGCACAGACAGTGACACAAGCCGGGAATCGAACACTGGTCCCTGGCGCTGTGAAGCAACTGTGTTAACCACTGTGCTACCGTGCCGACATTGCCAGCATCATGCGTGTTAGAAGTGTTGGTTCAGTCGGCAGCACTTCGTGCTGGACTGACTGTGGATTCAATGCCACAATATAACATGATGCTGCATTGTTGTAGGGCATTCTGGTTCCATTGAACATTAAACAGAGGTCTTCTTTGTGAGATCTAGTGGTTCAAGATTACCGTCCGAGGGTCACCTCTACCTCAACCGAAACTACCAAACAAACAAAATTAATTGGTTATCATTGCAGTTTGTGGTATCCACATCTGCACAAAGCAACTGCTACATTTGCACACATCATGGAAGCTGCACTTACTCACTAAATGGGAAATACCACACAACATTTCTGAGGTGTTGTGGGTGCTTTATGAATACGTATATTAAGCATTGCAGAAGAATATGGATGGGGTTTTCTGGCCATTCACATCGGTGAAGTTGAACCCTGCGGTGAGTTCCTGCGGGGCAGGCAAGACATGTAAATACCTATACACTTTGGCGGAACAGGAAGACACTAATGGTGGCCAATGACTTGCTGCACCCGCCATGGGAAAACCTGCCAAGGGAGGCCAGTAAATCTTGGCCCACAAGTTTATTATCAATGAAGTCCACCAACATCTTGATTTTACAATGTTCTTCCTTTAGTTGAAATCCCTCCCCATCTCTTACCCTTCAACCGCCTGAGTATCTGCACTCCTTCAATCTTGGTCCCACTTGCTTCTCCCATTTCTTCGCTCCACTACTGGCTTCATTGTTTAGGCCCTGGGCAATGCAATCCCTTCCCTAAAACTCCCTGCTCCTCTGTTCTTCATTAAGATCCTCCCTTAGCACTCTCTTTGTCAAGCTATCAGTCCTCTTTCTGAATATGTACTCATGTGACTGTGTCAGATTTTGCCCTTTAAAACTCCTGTGAAGGATCTTGGCATGAATGGCCACTTTAAAAAGTGCTCCATAACTGCAAGCTGTTCTTAATCAGTTTGAACTGAAGCACGCAACGGTTCCTAAAGCAACCTCTAACTGAAGTAAAAAATATCAGCATAGCCAACGAAGAACGTTTCAAAGGAGTACGAGATAACAGACACGAAAGGGAGATTCACAAGAAATAAAACCCTTAAATCAACCAATACAGATGCACTGAAAATGTTGGATCAGAGAGATACTGCAGCTGCTGTTCATCTGAACAGGTTTATAAAGGATATACACAGCAAACCTGAAGTGATATGAAAAGCAAACTATAGCTAGGACGGCGGATATCCTGAGACAGATCTTGCGAGTCTTGCAACTTTTACTTATTTGTTCAAGGGGTGCAAGCATTGCTGGCAACGTCAGCATTTATTGCCCATCCCTAGTTGACATTGAGACAGTGGTGGTGAGCTGCTGAATTGGACCATTGCAGACAATGTGGTGTAGCTACATTCCCTGTCCTGTTAGCAAAGGGGGTTCCAGGATTTTGACCCAGTGACAGGGAATAAATGGCAAAATGGTTCTAAGTCAGGATAATAAGTGACTTGGAGGGGAACTTTCAGGAGGTGGGTGTCCCCATCTGTCTGCTGGCCTTGTCCTTCTAGGTGACAGAGGTCATGGGTTTTGTAGGTGTTGAAGCTGCGGTGAGGTACTGCAGTGCATCACGTCAATGGTGCACACTGCTGCCACTATGCACTTGTGGTGCAGGGAGTGAATGTTTAAAGTTGTGGATGGGGTGCTAATCAAGTGAGGCAATTTGTCCTGGATAGCATCGAGCTTCTTGAGTGTTGTTGGAGCTGTACTCATCCAGGCAAGGACTCCAGACTTGCGCAAATTGTGTCAAGCCTAGTTTTCCTCGTCAACACTTCTTTTGGTTAGTAAAAGTCTGGATTCGATTAGGAATAATGGCATGTTGTAATCTTTCTGCCACAGCTCTATCGTTCTCTGCTGGGCAATGGCTGCTTGCTAAAGCAAATAGGTGCTGGGTGCTCTTGGTTACCTTGCAGAAGCGGTCTTTCTTCAAATGCAAGCTTCAGCAACCATAGGCAAACCACTTGATTGTAGGAGACATCACAGGCATCAGGATACTCTTTGGTTGCGTTGCTTAGTGACACTTACACAATCACACTGTTCCCAAGAGCAGCAACCCTGACCAATTTTCCTTTCCCTAACTCAAACAAAAGTACATGAGGGTCTCAGATTTAATATCTGTTGTGAGAATGAAAGCGGGTTCAAAGGCAGATATTTATGCTGATGGGAGATTTGAGCCATTAAATCTTTCCTGGATATACTGAAGCAATAAGAAAAAGTTCGCTAGAGAGCAGGCACATGAGAAAAACTTGAGGAATCAAGTCAAATCTGGTGATAACAGACCAACCGTCCAGATATCACACGTGCTCCAAAGAGTCTTGAGAAAATGCAGGTGGCTTTATATGTAATCTGCTCATATCATGTGGGCAACGTTGGCAAGGTGAGCTATTGTCCATCCTTAGTTGTCCTTGAGAGGGTGATGATGAGCCACATTCTTGAAACAATGCAGTCCATGTGGTGTAGGTATAGCCACAGTGCTGTTAGGGAGGAATTGAGCCAACAAGTGAAGGAACAGCGAAAAAATTCCAAGTCAGGATTATGTGCGACTTGGAGGGGAACTATCAAGAAATGAATCGGCAGAATGAATACAGCAAAGGCTAAGCAACCCAACAACCTTTTGACCATAGTTCTGAAGACTTGTGCTCCAGAACCTGTCATGCTTCTAACCATAACTGTTCCAATACAGTTATTGGCACCTACCCAACAGTGTGGAAAACTGAATGGCTATGTCCTATTCCCAAAAAGCAGGACAAACCCAATCCAGCCAATTACTGACCCTGTCTACTCTCAATCATCTGCAAAATGATGGAAGGGTGTTGTTAAATGTGTTATTCAGCAGCACTTAATCAGCAATAACTTGCTCACTGATGCTCATTTTCGGTCCTGTCAGGACAACTTGGCTCTGACCTCGTACCAGCCTTTCTGCAAATATGGGCAAAAGAGCTGAATTCAAGAGGTGAGTTCAGAGTGACTGCCCTTGACATCAAGGTGTTTGACTGAGTGCGGTATCAAGCAACCCCAGCAAAACTGAAGTCAATGGGAATCAGGAGGAATACGCTCACTGGCTGGAGTTAGGTTGTGGTTATCGGAGGTCAATCATCTCAGATGTAGAAGACCACTGCAGGAGTTCCTCAGGCCAGTGTCCTCGGTTCAACCATCACCAGCTGCTTCTTCATAAAGTTTCTGCAGTGCATAAGGAGGCCATTCGGCCCATCGTGACTGTGCCAGTCCTACGAAAGAGCATCCTACCTAAGCCCATCCCCCAGTCCTATACCCGTAACCTCACCCAACCTGCATATCTCTGGACACTTAAGGGGCAATTTAACATGGCCAATCCACTGAACCTACACATCTTTGGATTGTGGGACAAAACCGGAGCACCCGGAGGAATCCCACGCAGACACAGGGAGAACATGCAGTCACTAAAGCCCAGAATTGAATCCGGGTCCCTGTGCTGTGAGGCAGCAGTGCTAACTACTGTGCCGCCTTCTTCGATGACCTTGCCTCCATTATAGTAGAAGTAGAAAGTGTTTAGTCCCATTCATAACTCCTCAGATACTGAAGCATTCCGTGCCTAAGTGCAATAAGATCTTGATGACTTTCAGGCTTGAGTTGATAAGTGGCAAGTAACACGCGTGCGACACAAGTCTCAGTGAATGACCATCTCCTTTAAGGAGAGAATTTAACCATCTTCCCTTAATATTCAATAGCACTACCATCACGGAATCCCCCTTCCAACAACATCCTGGGGATTATCATTGACAAGAAACTGAACAGGACCAGCCATATAAATATGGTGGCTACAAGAGCAGGTCAGAGGCTGAAATTTCTGTAGCGAGAAACTCACTTAGTGACTCCCCAAAGACTGACCAAATAATATCAGCACAAATGTTACAATCCCCATAGACACTTGTAACTTTTAAAAAGAAATTTGCATGCCCAGAGACCAATGAAAAGAATCGCTCAATAAGATTTCACATTTTAAGACTTATACTGAAACAGAAGAACTAAAATCAACATCAACTCAACATCACTTAGTGCGCAATCGCACACAAAAGGTATACCAGAAGGCACAACACAGGGCTGGCTAATTTCAAAATCATTTGCATTTTGTTCCTGTCTTAAATAATGTGATACGTGCACCCCATGTGCTCATTGAAACTTCCAGGTTTTCCTACCTCACTGCTGATGAATGCGAATATAGTACTAGTATGGCATTATTCCAGAAATACATGACTGTCGTTCTGAAGACTTGTGCACTTTAAACTTCAGATCATTTCTGAGAATCAGCAGGACATCAACCACAGTTCCTAGATATATAGTTTCACAGCGGTATTTCTGACATGGTTATCGAGTTCATATCTTGGGCAATTCATTTATAGCATCCTTCACTGACACTGTCACGGACAACCTCCAGTGACCAGTTCCCCATTTGGTTGCTCGCAAAATGGCCAAAGACGCCTCGTTTCCTTGTGCTGTTTGCAGGTGATTACAAAAAGCAGCACAGTGATAAAACGCAGAGATGCCCTAGGAAGATGTGTCAATGTCAACATGTAGCCGACTGTGAAAGGATGAGGGAAAAGGAGAGTCTTCCCTTTGACAGTCTCATCCATCAAAGAGCCTGCAAGGTGTAAAATGGCTCCAGTGTTTGATTTTAGACTGCCAGCGAGCTAAATTGCAGAGTACAGCAAGATGCCTGAAGCAGAATTTGCTCTCATTATGCAGTCTCTGTGCTGAGAATGCTTGTTTATCAGAACTCAAACTTCAGGAATAGAAGGGGTAGGGTGGGGGTGGGGGGTGGAAAAGGCCGCAAAAGGAAAAAAAGTACATCTTTTATTATTAGAGCAAAAAGACCTACTCGTGTATGCTTACCTCTGATTAACACTGTTGTGTTATCGAGTAACATAAGCTGCTGCTTGATGTAGGCTTTGCTGGATGCGCCAGACTCTGAGATACGTGCAACGTGTTTATTGAGCGATTAATAATGCTCCTGAATGAGTTTGATGCTCTGCTAATCTGACTTTAGTATCTCAGTCTACTCTGCTAATGATACAAGCTTGCTCTAGACCACATGCTAGGGTGTGATGTTGCTGTTCATCAACCCTGTCTTGCTCTCTAGGTTCCTGCCGGTGGAAGAGGCAGAGCCTGTGTGCCTTGTCCTTTTTATAGTGGTCGTGTAGTGCCCCCTTGTGGTAATGCCACCTCTGGGTGTCCTGATTACCCATTGGTTGTGTGCTGTTCTGATGACCCATTGGTTGCGTGTCTGCATATCATGACAAACACCACAACCTTTTTAGGTCTTTCATTGAAATCTCAGTTCTCTGGACCATCAGGCTAATTAATCCTAAATCCAATAAACATCAAATAAATGGCCAGTAAGGGCAAGTTCCAGACACATGAACAAATAGAGGTTGGTGGTGTGCCACTGGCATTAAGGGTGGATTTCCTGGTGTTCAAACTAAGAACCAAGAATGGGTCCCTTTTAACTTACTGACTGACCCGTAGCTATTCTGTAAAACACATTTATAAAATCCTCAGAAAAACTGAGACCCGGGAAATGTTAACAGCAATACAGATGTTAGAAGTACATTGGGTCAGTTGTGCTGTTTCACTTAATTGGCTACAAAGTGCTTTGAGAGTATGAAAGGTACTATATAAATGCAAGTCTTCTATTCCCTCCCAAATCCACTTCTCACTTGCCCGGCTGTGCTTTTGTGTCCATTCCTTGATCTCTCATCTCTTGCTTTTCCGACTGTCCTCACCCTTCTCTTGTTCCTCCATCCCCCACAACAGGTATTTTTCTACAGGAGGGGTATTACACGCTACTATTTCCAAAATAACATCAATCATTATCCTTCAAAAGCGCTCCACTGATTGTAAATTGCATTGAGCTGCTCTGAGATTGCTATATTCATTTTTCTATATATCGATGAATGCAATGTATTCCACAAAAATTAATGGGGGAACAACGTGTGCCATTTATGTATTACACAGTACTGATATGCAACATTCTGCAAAACTTGTACTTACCAAACTCCTTAGAAAGAGGTTGTAAACCATGATGAAATATTTTTTTTAAATAAATTTAGATTACCCAATTCATTTTTTCCAATTAAGGGACAATTTAGCGCGGCCAATCCACCTACCCTGCACATCTTTGGGTTGTGGGGGTGAAACCCACGCAAACACGGGGAGAATGTGCAAACTCCACATGGACAGTGACCCAAAGCCGGGATTGAACCTGGGACCTCGGCACCGTGAGGCAGCAATGCTAACCACTGTGCCACCGTGCTGCCCGAGCCATGATGAAATCTACGCCTTACTGCATACCTATCACCTCTGAGCTTGCTAAACTACACTACCAACATGTGTCCCGGCCAACTGACTTCAATATTCTGTCTTCAAGCGTGTCTTCCATCCTGACTGACCTTCTCCAGCCCTACATACATTTCCCATTCCCGATATTGAATCATTGCTGTTCCTTTTGTCCCAGCTCTCGGAAATCCAGATCCCATAGTCCCTGAAAGCCTCCTATATATTCCCTTCTCTTAATGTACCTTTACCTCTCCCTCCATCGACCCGCCAGTTATTCTTTTCCTGCTCATGTCCACCTTCTCTTACTGAGGGTCCACGGCAGGCTTCTTTCACAGGAGGGAATTCTATATAAAGGCAAGCCCTTACTTACAATAAATAGTGAGCAGCATCAAATAATTATGAAACGCATCTGAAAGTTGGTTCCAGGAAGTGACTGGGAATGCATGATGTGACCTAGAAGTTCTTGGTAAGGTTGGGACTGAGGGCCTGATGTGAGTTGACTGGGAGTCAGCAGCCATTTCTCACTATGTGGGATGCTGACTGAGCCATGGTACATTATCAACTTCTTTTCTGTCCTTTCCTTTCCTCATAAAATATGATAATAAAGTTTGAGAATTCTACCCAGACGCTCAGAGCATTTTACTCCTTAAATATGTCCCCATTAGCTTATTCTCTAACGCATTACTTACATTTTATGCACAGTAAAATAAAGTATTTATTTCATTAATGATTTGAAGTTTTGTGATCTACCGCAAGCAATTCCTTTTTGCCCACACTCATTTTAACCAAAGAATATGAAGGAAAAAAAAGACTTGTGTTTCTTTGAGTTTTTCACAAGCCCAGTCCTAGAAATGCGTTACAGCCAATGGAATAATCTTTCTGAGGTGTGGTCATTGTTGTAACATAGGAAACACAGCAGCATACAAGTGCCCATAAACCATAACGCGACGGATGTTTTTAGTATGCCGGTTGAACAATAAATGTTACCCAGGGCTACTCCTCATCTCTTCATCAAACCAGTGTTATGGGCGAGGCATTTTCAGAACCCCAAAATGTATCATGGAGTTCAACCTTTAACGCTATTGTTGCTTTTCCGAGCACACGGCTTGTTCTCCAGGTGTGGGATTACAATTATGGACACGTGGGCTTTTAAACACAAAACAATATTTATTCCATGAACTCAACTTAACCTCTTAAATAAACATTGGATCTCTTAACACCCCTTACTTCAAAGATGACCCCGAAAATATTACAACACTAAATAATCCTTCAGTTATTCCTTTCAACATCAATGAGACTTAACACCTTTAAACAGAAACACATCAGGTTAAAGGCATTACTATTATGAGTTTAAATCACCTAAATGATCCAGAGATAGTCTTTCATGGCAGAGATCACAGCAGATCCAGCTCACTGCAAACACAGACGCACACTCAAGCTCTTTTCAAACTGAAACTAAACACTGCAAAATGGCTGATCTAAAGCGCAGCTCCACCCACACTCTTGACATCACTGCATTTCTTAAAGGTACATTGCTTAAACATCCATTTCTTAAAGGCACTCTCACATGACACCTCCCCCCAAGAAAAAAAAACACCATCAACTTCAAGATGGTTTCATTTTTGCACCATCCACTAAGAAATGCACACAGTAAATAGACATTTTCATTTTTTTTTAAAAACACACGCAAACAGGTATAATAATATAGTCCATTTTTCTTTGTTCTTCTTCCTCCAACCGAAATCCTTCTCGATTGACAGTCTCTTGGAACAAGGTCTCTGCACGATACATCGGCATTTCTCTTTAGAATCAGATACTTTAGTTCAATCTGACCACAGAGTCCCTTGCAATTCTCCAATACAAGAGTATTGGTGATCACAGCTTTCCAGCAGTCAAATGCCTGTTGAAAGTCCGCTGTCCACTGAATTTTTAAAAGTTTCTTCAGCAATTCCATCAGGGGAGTAATCACGCCACAAAACTGTTGCACAAATGTTCGATCAAATCCACTCATGCTAAGAAATCGCATTATTTCCCTTTGTCTTGAGGGTATCGGAAACTCCGCAAGGAAAGTGATTCAGGCTTCTCCAAATTCACTTTCGGCTAGGTTCATCGCCAAACCCGCCTCCTGAAGTCGATCGAAGAACGCCAGACGATGTTTTAAATGTTCCTGCCATGTCTGGAAGTTGGAAATAAAAGCAGATTGTCCCACTTTCTCAATGCAATCCTCCAAACGTGGGATAGAATAAGAGTCCGTTCTTGTAACTGCATTCAACTTTCGATAGTCCACACACAACCGTTGGGTACCATCTGGTTTACTCTCACATGACACCAGTGCCATGGGATCTTTTACGCCCACCTGAGAAGGCAGTCAGTTTAGTATCTCATTCAAAAGACGGCACCTCTTGACAGTGCAGCACTCCCTTCAGCACTGCACCGGGAGTGTCACCTACAATTTTGCTGTCAAGTCTCTGGACCAAAACTTAAACATCTAACTCAGGGGCATCAGTGAGAGCAACTGAGCCACGGCCAACACCAACAAGGCCCATCCCAGTTTCCAAATATGGTTTTACACTGCATGACGACAATCTGCTCCTCTTTGCAAAATGGTGCCAGTCTATATATTAAGGATAAAATTGTGGCTTGAAAAACACTTGTTGAAGAAACAGGCATGCTCTCTTACTGCTCCAGACGTCCCAAATGTAATCTACCATTTTAGTACCACTGATGCGTGTTGAATCCTGTGATGCAAAGGTTCGAATTCAAAATATCATAACTAAATTCGAAGTAAAATCGTGAAGAGTTCTGGATTTTCTGCTATACTCATCAACTGCAAATCAAAATTGCAGGAGTTTCACAAATCGTAGCTGAAATTGACACTATTCAAAGACAAAATAGCAATTTTTTTAAAAGTCAAGATTTAAATTCACTGCACTTAAAAAATCAAATGGAAAAGTTTGCCAAACTCATTTAAAGCTCCTGGCCATCTGGTTTATCATTAAATGGCAGATTGAAGGATTAAAGCCACCAGGTGCAGATTGAAAAACAAAGTCCATGTCATAATATTCTCAATTACTTCCTGAAAGCTTATATGGGGACTGGGGATGAGGTAGCTCTACTTCAGAAAAAAAAGAGCACTGGATGGTGGATGGTACTGACAGCTGGCATCTCAACATACTATCCTCCCCTTTACTATCTGCAAGATCGGCAGCTCTCGTGACAAGCCAGTGCTTGGATTTAATGAATGGCAAGATGTAATGAGTGACAGGAATCAGTGCTGGGGTCTCAACTTTTTACAACTTTTACAATTTACATAAATTACATGGATGCGGGGACCTAAGGTATGGGGCGGAATTCTCCATTATAGTGGTTACGTGCAGGCACCAAGGGAGAATCCACAGGTGGTTCACAACAGGAAAATCGGCACGGACCCCTCACCGATCCCGGTACCGGTGAGGGGCTAGCACCAGCGCCGCGTGAACAATCCTCAGATTGCACCGAAAACGGCCGGAGAAAGGGCTGACGGCCTGCACCGGTCACTGGCGATGTCAGTGCTCGAACCCTAACCCTCCCACCCTCACCCCACAGCCCATCCCCTTGGCCACCCCTGGTCACACCCCACCAGTCCCCCCAGCCCTAGCAGAAGCCCCCACGGCCAGTGGCACGGATCCTGGATGAGTGTGAGGCGCTGGACATGGTCCGCAGCCAGCATGGCGGACCATGCCGTCGGAAACCCGGCCCATCGGGGCGGAACACCGATGAATCGCCAACGGCCTTGCAACTGCATGCGCCGCGCATCCCGATGACGCCTGTTTGCAGAGGGCTGATCATCGCAAACGGCTGCCTGCCCCAGATCCGCCATCGGACTCCATTCTCCACCTGATCGCCGATCCTGATTTCAGTGTCGGGCTATGGAGAATCCTGCACATGGTTGCTAAATTTGCTGATGACACAACGATAGGTAGGAAAGTAAGTTGTGAAGAGGGGTTTGATGGACTACTCTCCACTTGCCTGGATGAGTACAGCTCTGACAATCACGCAAAGCTTGACACCATCCAGGCCAAAGAAGCCCATCTACAAAAATTCACTCCTTCCACCACTGACCCACGGTGGCAGCCGTGTGTGCCATCTACAAGATGCACTGCAGGAACTCACTAAGGCTCCTTAGACAGCACCTTCCAACCCCACATCCTCTACCATTTATAAGGAAAGGACAACTGACACATGGGAACACCACCATTTGGAAGTTCCCCTCTAAGCCACTCACCATCCTGATTTGGAAATATATCCCTATTCCTTCTCTGAGTCAAAATATTGGAATTCCCTCCGTAACCGGGTGTACCTGCACCACATGGACTGCAGCGGTTCAAGAACACAGCTCACCACCATCTTCTTGAGGGAAGTTAGGGATGGGCAATAAATGCTGGTCTAGCCGGCAAAGCCCATATCCACAATGAATATAAAAATAAGGGGCTACAAAGGGGTATGGATATGTTAAGCAAGTGGGCATGGACTGGAAAATGGAGCATGATGTGGGAAAATGTGAAATTTTGGCAGGGAGAAACAAAAGAAGCACATCATCCCAATGATGAGAGATTGTACAGCTCTCAGATGCAAAAAGATCTGGGTGTCCCGTGTGCATGGACCACAAAAGGTTAGAATGCAAGTCATGAGAAAAGCTAATGGAATGTTATTGTTTATTGTGAGGGGAATTGAATAAAAAGTAGAGAGGTTATGCTTCAGTTATTCAGGGCACTGGTGAGTGTTATGGGCCAGGGTTTAGAGAACCTCAAAGTGTATCATGGAGTTCACCTGACCCTCAACTTTTAATAGATTGTGGTATGGGGAGCACAAGGCCTACTCTACAGGTGTGGTACATCAGAAATGGAAAAGTATTTTTTAAAGCAAAACAATGTTTATTCTATGAACTCAAGTTGACCTTTTTAAAACATACAGTGAACACCTTAGCAACCATCAATTCAAATACAACCCCCAAAGAATACAACACTAAGTAATGCGTACACTGTCTTTTTAACATCCAGAAGACTTACAAAAAACATAACCTTTAACAGGGCAGCATGGTAGCACAAGTGAATAGCACTGTGGCTTCACAGCGCCAGGGTCCCAGGTTCGATTCCCTGCTGGGTCACTGTCTGTGAGGAGTCTGCACGTTCTCCCCGTGTCTGCGTGGGTTTCCTCCGGGTGCTCCGATTTCCTCCCACAGTCCAAAGACGTGCAGATTAGGTGGATTGGCCATGATAAAATGCCCTTAGTGACCAAAAAGGCTAGGAGGGGTTATTGGGTTACGGGGATAGGGTGGAAGTGAGGGCTTAACTGGGTCGGTGCAGACTCGATGGGCCGAATGGCCTCCTGCTGTATGTTCTATGTTCTAAGAAGCACGTTAGGTTAAAGTCAATACTCAGAACATTTATAATTCTGAATTCACCAAATGATTAAGAGACAGTCTTTTCATGGCAGAGAGAACAGCAGTATACCTGCTCTGCCTGGCTTCAGCTCCAACACTGAAAACAAAACTAAAACACACCCTGCAGCAAACAGCCTGAAACGAAAGTAAAAAGCTGACAGACAGCCCAGCTCCACCCACACTCTGACATCACTAATAAACACCCATTTCTAAAAGGTACATTACTTAAACACCCATTTCTTAAAGGTGCTCTCACATGACAGTGAGACCCCATCTGGAGTACTGTGTACAGTATTGGACTCCTTATTTAAGGAAGGATGTAAATGCATTGGAAGCTGTTCAGAGGTTTGCCTGGCTAATAGCTGGAATGAAAGCAGAGGGTGCTGGAAAAAGTCAGTAGGTCTTCCAGCATCTATCAGGCGGGAAACAGAGTTAATGTTTTCAGGATTCTGTACTGATAGATGCAGGCAGACTTGCTGAGCTTTCCCAGCATCTGCCGTTCTTGTTTCAGATTCCAGCATTCACAGTATTTTGCTTAATGGGGAAAATTGGGACAGGTTAGGCTTGTATCCGCTGGAGTTCAGAAAAGTAAGAGGCAGCTTGATTGAAACCTACAAAATCCTGACAGGGTGAATGTGGGGAGGATTGTTTCCTCTTGTGGGAGAATCTAGAACTAGGGGGTCATTGTTTAAAAATAAGGGGTCTTTAAGACAGGGGAAGTCTTGTGGTGCAGTAGATTAGCGACCCTGCCTCTGAGGCAGAAGCATTGTGTTTGAGTCCCAACTCAGGACTTGGACCAAGAAAGATCCGTTAGTAACACAGCCAACAGGTTGAGTATCAACTTGCAAAATCCTTCTAACGTGCCCATGGCAGGTGATCAGAGTGGGGGAGAGTCCTGATCAGACATGCTGGATGCGAAGAGACATCCTTCAAGTTAAAAGCCTCTGGCATGGAAAACCGTGCCATGGGAACAGATGAAAGTCTGCCTTGTGAACCACTAAGTGCGGGAAGGGAAACAAACAACATTTAAGACAGAGATGAAGAGAAACCTTTTCTCTCAGACGGCTGTGAGCTCTTGGAACTCTCTTCCTCAAAAGGTGGTGGAAAGAGTCTTTGAATATTTTCAAGGATAGATTCTTGATAAGAAAGAGGGTGAAAAGTTATTCAGGGTAGATGGGAATGTGGGGCTGAGGTTACAATCAGATCAGCCATGATCGTATTAAATGGCAGAGCAGGCTAGCAGGGCCGAGAGGCCTACTCCTGCTCGTAATTTGTGTGTCGTAATTACGTGCTCAAGTTTCATACTTTGCACAAAGCAGTTGTACAGTACTACACATCATGGGGCATTATCCGTTCAACTCCCAGTTTGTGGAGAGCTAGCAGATTGAACCCAGACCGTTACAATTCGGCTAACTGGCTTGTGAACTACCTCAGGGCACAAGGAAGGGGATGAAGAAAGACAGCAGTGTTAAAGGTTTCTAGTACTGGAAATTATCCAATGGGATTTGCAGTAAGGGAAAGATGCATGTGATAAGGCAATCTTGACCTTCAGGGTCAAACGGCCTGCCAATAATCCTTAAATTCCTACAGAGGACAATGGCTGTTTGGACATGGAAACGTATCTCAATGAGAGCCAAAAAACATGTCTAGAGAAAATGAAGTTAAATGAAATACAAAGCAATGTGGGCTGGGAATTTCGTACTACAGTGCGAAAGAGTTTCACTACCCCCTGCTTCTCGATGTTTGGAAGGCCAGCATTCATTGCCCAGCCTTATTTGCCCTTGAGAGCTGTCTTCTTAAACTGCAGGGGAGAGTATTCCGTGACATTCCTGACTTGTGGCCGGCAGATTGTGGACAGGCTCTGGGGAGTCAGGTGAGAGGTACCCTCCCCAAAATTCCCAGCCTCTGACCTGCTCTTGAAGCCACAGTTCTAACATTGCTAGTCCACTTGAGGTTCTGGTCAATGATAACCCCCAGAATGTTGATAGAGGCGGATACAGCGATGGTCATGCCATTGAATGTCAAAAGCTGATGCTTGGATTCACTCTTGCAGGAGGTTGTGATTGCTTGGCACTTGTGTGGTATGAATGTCTCTACATTTATCATTCTCTTTTCTGTTCTTTTATTCCTCATATAAACACTCAAGAATTCTACTCCAACACACCCTTGAATACATCTCCATCGACCAGTTTTCTTAACATATTGCCTCCATTTTATACACAGTAAAATAAAAAATTTATTCCTTAAGTGACGTTTTCCATTCACGATTTGCATTTGTCACCTACTGGAGGCAATTTCACTTTCCGCACTCATTACAACCAGTGATTATGAAAAGAAAGACTTGCATCTCTGTGGCGCCTTTCACAATTTCAGGATATCTCAAAGCACCTCTAGCATCAAGTACGCTTATTTATTTTTTTAAGCGTAGTCGCAGTTTGTAATGTAGGAAAGATGGTGATCAATTCTAAATAATGATATCCTCCCGCCCAACAATTTCAACAACCAACCTGCGAATATGAAAACTGCCATCCAACTCACAATCGGGGAGGAGCACAAAACTGGAATGTATTGTTATGAATAGTGACAGGAGGCTGACACAGCCTCGTTCAAATTATTCGTCATATATTCTGCGTTGACTCATTGTTGCCAGGGTATGAATAGGTTACTGTACCCGTGGTCCAAATCTCAGCTCGCTCAAATGGAACTTGCTCCTGACAGATTTCAGTTTAGGGAACGTGTGCTCCAGCAGGAGCTTTGCTTGCCTTCTCAAAATGGAAGCCTCTGCCAAACACGGCCTGATTAGCCAGCCATTCCCGACACATGTCTGGTCAGGTATTATCTGCTGATGATTAAATCAGCATGTCAGATTATATTCCGGTTTTCATAAGCTACCCAAGTTCATTAGGCCACTTTAAGTATTAAGATATAAGCATCGGGCAGCACTGTAGCACATGGGATTAGCACTGTGGCTTCACAGCGCCAGGGTCCCAGGTTTGATTCCCTGCTGGGTCACTGTCTGCACGTTCTCCCCGTGTTTGCGTGGGTTTCCTCCCACAGTCCAAAGACATGCAGGTTAGGTGGATTGGCCATGATAAATTGCCCTTAGTGACCAAAAAAGGTTAGGAGGGGTTATTTGGTTAAGGGGATAGGGTGGAAGTGAGGGCTTAAGTGGGTCGGTGCTGACTCGATGGGACGCATGGCCTCCTTCTGCACTGTATGTTCTCTATGTTCTATATCTCTTCTCAAAGAGTCAAAAACTAGAGGCAATAGATATAAAGTAGTCACTAATTAACAGAACCAGGAAGAAACATAGGAAATGCGGAAAATATGTAACAGGTCTGGCAGCATTTGGGAGAGAAAAATAGAGTTAACATTTCAGGACTGTTATCTCTCATCAGAACTGGCGGAAGTTAGAAGTATAACATAATGAGCAACTGGAATATGATTGAATTTACCCTGCAGTTTGAGAGGGAGAAGCTGGAATCAGATATAACGGTATTACAATTAATAAAGGTAAGTACAAAGACCAGAGGGAGGGGCTGGCCAGAGATGATTGGAGAAGGAGCCTAGCAGGGAAGACAGTGGAACAGCAATGGCAGGGCTTTTAGGGGGTTATTCAGGAGGCACAACAGAAATTCATCCCAAGGTGGGGGAAACATGCTAAGGGAAGGACAAGGCATCCATGGCTGACGAGGGAAGTCAAGGACAGCATAAAAGCAAAAGAAAACACATACAAGGTGGCGAGGATTAGTGAGAAGCTAGAGGATTGGGAAGCCTTTAAAAGCGAGCAGAGGACAAATAAAAAAGCAATGGTGGGGAGAAGATGAAGTATGAGTGCAAGCTAGCTAGTAATATAAAAGAAGAGAGCAAGAGTTTTTTTCAACATATAAAAGGTAAGAGAGAGGCAAAGATAAACATCGGACACTGGAAAATGAGGCTGGAGAAGTAGAAATAGGAAACAAAGAAATGACAGAGGAACTCAATAGTTAATTTGCATCAGTCTTCATGGTGGAAAGACACCAGTGGGATACCAGAACTTCTAGAGAATCAGGAGGCAGAGGTGAGTGCAGTGATCATCACTAAGGAGAAGGCTCTGGGGAAACGAAAGGTCTGAAGGTGGATAAATCACTTGGACTGGATGGACTGCACCCCTGGGTTCTCAAAGAGATAGCTGAGGAGATTGTGGAGGCTTTGGTGATGATCTTTCAGGAATCACTGGAGGCAGGAAGGGTCCCAGAGGACTGGAAAATGTCTAATGTAACACCCCTGTTCAAGAAGGATGGGAGGCAGAAGCCAGGAAATTATAGGCCAGTTAGCCTGACTTCGATCATTGGTAAGATTTTAGAGTCCATTATTACAAATGAGATTGCGGAGTATTTGGAAGTGAGTCAGCACGGCTTCGTCAAGGGGAAGCCATGTCTAATAAATCAGTTAGAATTCTTGAGGAGGGAACAAGGAAGTTAGACAAAGGAGAACCAATGGATGTGCTCGATTCAGCTTTCCAGAAAGGCTTTGACAAGGTACCGCATAGGAGAATATTAAATAAGTTAAGAGCCCATGGTGTTAAGGGTAAGATCCTGGCATGGATAGAGGATTGGTTGACTGGCAGAAGGCAAAGAATGGGGATAAAGGGGTCTTTTTCAGGATGGCAGCCGGTGACTAGTGGTGTGCCTCAGGGATCTGTGCTGGGACCACAACTTTTCACACTATACATTAACGATCTGGAAGAAGGAACTGAGGACAGGCACTGTTGCTAAGTTTGTAGATTATACAAAGATATGCAGAGGGACAGGTAGTATTGAGGATGCAAGGGGGCTGCAGAAGGACTTGGACAGGCTAGGAGAGTGGGCAAAGAAGTGGCAGATGGAATACAACGTGGAAAAGTATGAGGTTATGAACTTTGGCAGGAAGAATGGAGGCATAAACTATTTTCTAAATGGGAAAAGACTTAGAAAATCAGAAGCACAAAGGGACTTAGGAGTCCTAGCTCAAGATTCTCTTAAGGTTAACGTGCAGGTGAAGTCAACAGTTAGGAAGGCAAATGCAATGTTAGCATGCATGTCGAGAGGGCTAGAATACAAGAGCAGGGATGTACTCCTGAGGCTGTATAAGTCTCTGGTCAGACCCCATTTGGAGTATTGTGAGCAGTTTTGGGTCCCGTTTCTAAGGCAGGATGTGCTGGCCTTGGAAAGGGCCCAGAGGAGGTTCACAAGAATGGTCCCTGGAATAAAGAGCTTGTCGTATGAGGAACGGTTGAGGACTCTGGGCCTGTACTTGTTGGAGCTTAGAAGGATGAGAGATTATCTTATTGAAACTTACAGGATACTAAGAGGCCTGGGTAGAGTGGACGTGGAGAGGATGTTTCCACCAGTAGGAAAAACTAGAACCAGGTGATGGAAAGTATAAAAGGGATCAAGCTGAGAAAAGCCCTGGGGCCGGACGGTTACCCGGCTGAGTTCTATAAGGAGTTCACAACAGAGTTGGCACCACATTTGCTGTAGATGTTTAGCGAGATGCTGGAGAAGGAGGAGCTACTGGGAACCACTGACCTGGGCGTCGATCACACTCATCCTGAAGAACAGGAAGGACCTGCTGGAGTGTGGATCATACTGGTCGAGATCACTGTTGAACACGGATGTGAACTTGTTGGTTAAGTTAATGGCAGGGAGGATGGAAGGGTGCGTCCCGGGATGGTTAGAGAGGACCAAACGGGTTTTGTAAAGGGAAGACAATTTTCCAGTAACATTAGGCAATTATTAAACGTGATCATGACCCCGAAGGGACAGGTACTGGAGATAGGGGTCTCTATGCGCGCGGAGAAGGCTTTCGAACGGGTGGACTGGAGGTACCTATTTGAGATTATGGGTCGAAGTTTGTGGCATGGGTGCATCTGCTGTACGTGGTTCCAGTGGCGAGTGTACAGACAAACAAGATGAGTTCACGGAGTTTCGGGTTGCACAGGGGAACTAGGCAGGGCATCCGCTGTCACCGCTGCTATTCCCGCTGGTGGTAGAGCCCTTGGTGATGGCCCTTAGGGGGTCAGCAGAGTGGCAGAGAATTGTGTGGGGTAGTAGGGAACACTGGGTGCTGCTGTACGCATACGACCTGTTGCTGTTTGTGGTCGGACCTTTTGGAGAGTATGGGGAGAATTATGGATATACTGGAGAGGTTCGGGGCCGTCTTGGGCTATAAGCTGAATTTTGGAACCGTGCTGCTCCCGGATGTGGAAGGGGAGGGGAGGATTGGGTGGCTGGGGGAATAGGTGGTAAGGATTATGGAGAAATCGGAGGAGGAGCTGGGGGGTGGGGAGATAGGAGGGGGGGCGTGGAGAGAGGCGATTGTGAGTGTAGAGGCCGGGTCATACTCTCTGGTGCCGATTTTTGGGGTGTCGGAAATGCTGGAATCAAGGGGATCAGTGGAGGGCTTGGAGGTACGTTGGGGACTGTTCATGACCATATTTGAGGAATTATTCATCCTGCTGGGGGAGGGAGGTCAAAAGGGGGAAATACTTTCAAAAACTGAGAACTGTGAGGTATGGAGAACGTCTTCTGATTTATCGATGCTTTTGTACTTTTGAATATGTTTGGAATAAAATACATTTTTAAAAATGGAAAAACTAGAACCAGAGGGCACGGCCTCAGACTAAAGGGCCAGTCATTTAAAACAGAGATGAGGAGGAATTTCTTCAGCCAGAGGGTGGTGAATCTGTGGAACTCTTTGCCGCAGAAGGCTGCAGAGGCCAAATAACTGAGTGTCTTTAAGACAGAGATAGACAGGTTCTTGATTAATAAGGGGATCAGGGGTTATGGGAAGAAGGCAGGTGAATGGGGGTGAGAAAAATGATGGAATGGCGGAGCCGACTCGATGGGCCGAGTGGCCTAATTTTGCTCCTGTGCCTTATGGTTTTGGAAAGGGGCAGGAACATAGAACATAGAACATTACATCGCAGTACAGGCCCTTCGGCCCTCGATGTTGCGCCGACCTGTGAAACCACTCTAAAGCCCATCTACACTATTCCCTTATCGTCCATATGTCTATCCAATGACCATTTGAATACCCTTAGTGTTGGCGAGTCCACTACTGTTGCAGGCAGGGCATTCCAAGTCCTTACTACTCTCTGAGTAAAGAACTTACCTCTGACATCTGTCTTATATCTATCACCCCTCAATTTAAAGCTATGTCCCCTCGTGCTAGACATCACCATCCGAGGAAAAAGGCTCTCACTGTCCACCCTATCCAATCCTCTGATCATCTTGTATGCCTCAATTAAGTCACCTCTTAACCTTCTTCTCTCTAACGAAAACAGCCTCAAGTCCCTCAGCCTTTCCTCATAAGATCTTCCCTCCATACCATAAGATCTTCCCTCCATACCTTTCCAATGTTTCCCCCCACTTTCATGATGGCATGACAGGGTGGTGGTGCCATGTTCATCGGCATCCCACCTCCACTGGTATTTTACCAGCAGTGTTCAGATTCACGGTCCACCACCCTTAGGCTAATTGAGACCCTGAAGTGTCGAAGTAATGTCCACTTAACGACCTCTTCCTGCCACTGCTGGTATTTTACCACCAGCGGACGGGCACTTTGCCACCTGGTGGCCTCTCAGGGGGCTCAGGGACAGGTACGGATGGTGCAATCTGATGGGGCACCATGGAGGGCCCCTTCAGTGGGCACAGGAGCATCCCGCTTGTCTTCCCCACCCCCCATCCCCCAATCTCGCCAGAGTCTGCCTGACTGGCATCGGCATTCTCATGTCCCATTTACTCACGCTCTGGGTCTCCTCCATTGTGGCTGCTCTGGGCCCTGCAGGCACAGCAGTGGATGGGAAACCAATATACATTGAAACTTCTTATCTGAATCCACACTGAAGGTCACTGGCTTGGACCGTCTGGGCACAGACCCGCCCCATTATGAAAACATGCACTCACTGGCTTCTAATCATGGGCTGGATACACATTTATGCTGCCTTGTTTCTACTACAGAGAACCATCAAATAAACAGCACAGAAAGAGGCCACTCAGCTTCTCATTCCGCTGTTGGCTGGTAGTGTGGGTTCTATTCCCGTACTGGCAGAGATTGTTCAAGAAGGCCCGGCCCCCTCAACCTTGTCCCTCGCCTGAGGTGTGGTGACCCTCAAGTTAAATCACCACGAGTCAGCTCCCTCCCTCAAAGGGGAGAGCAGCACTATGGCCCTCTGAGAGTGTGACGACTTTTATTTCGGTTCTAGCCTATAGTCCCACGCACTCCACTCCCTTTTCCCATTGCCCTGCAATTGTTTTCCTTTTCAAGTATATGATCCACTTCGCTTTTGTAAGTTACTATCCAATCTGCTACCGCCATCCTTTCAGGCAGTGTGTTCCAGGCAATATGATGAAGTAAATTTGCTCAAATTTAAACAGCATTGAAACAAAAGGGAGATACGATCACTCAGCTCTGTTAACATATTGATGAGACCAGAAAAACATAGCTTCTATTGAAATCTGTGCATAAGTACAAAGGCCCTGAAAAATATTGACGGGCGCGTTAACGGAAACATCTCGAGTGTCATTTTGGGCTGGATTGGCGGGGTTTTCATGACGGCTGCACTGGCGAGATCGCAGCCCATATTTAATGGCACTTGGTGCCGCAACTGAGCCCCCACGAGTCTCTCGCCGTGTGATTCGCTGGACTCGCGCCGCAGCTTCTCGCTGTGTACAAGAGGGAGCTGTTTTTAAACGCTCCCTCACCACTCACTCCCAATCAACACACAGGCACGGCAACGCTCAGACCTGCTCCTTCCCTGGGCGATGCCGATCTAGCCAGGTTTCGAAACTCTAATGCGAGATGGGACATCCTGTTCCCCTGAGGGGGTCGGAGGGGCAGCAGCAGGTTCACCAATACCAGCTGGGAGGTAGTGGTAGCGGCTGTCCGTGCGGGCAGCATGACCAGGTGGACCACTGTTCAATGTTGGAGGACGACCAAAAACCTCTAACAAGCTGCAAGGCTAAGTTACCACCTCTCTCCTGGCATCAGTTCCGCCTGCCACCCCAAATTCCCAGACCCCCCACCGCACGCCGGCTGACACCTCGCACTCTCCCATCTTCGTGCTTGTTCCTCAGAACCCCTTGGCACTCACCAGCACAATCCCTTCATGTCCAGGTGTGGTGCCCACACATGCCACCTGCTTATAGACAACCCTGACCCATCAAGCGTGCGGCTCACAATGCCCTCTCTTTGACCCCACAGGAGAAAATAGCCCATAATAAACGGGAAAGAGCCAAGACAAGGGGGAAGGGGGGGGGGGGGCAGAGTCTCAGAGATCAGAGTCCTCACCCTTTATGAGGAATGTGCCCTGGAAATGATGGGGTTGACCAAGGAGAGAGCAGTCACCGACAGCCAGGTTGGCCTGTGCCAGAGAGGTGAGGATCCACAGACCCTTCACCCAGATGCCATGTCTCAAGTGAGTTGTTCATGTCAGACAAAATGATCCTCCTCTCTCACTGACCACATGTCCATTGTCTCGCAGGATCTCCATCTGATGAGGTTCGTATCTCCCCTGCCACCCAATGGACTACCTCGGGGGAAAGGACAAAGAACAATACAGCACAGGAACAGGCCCTTTGGCCCTCCAATCCTGTACCGGTCATTATGTCAACCTCGGCCAAAACTCTCAACACTTCCTTGTGCCTTATCCCTCTATACCCATCCTATCCAGGTGTTTGTTGAGATGCCTTTTGAACTCCGTTAATGTATCTACTTCCACAACCTCCTCTGGCAACGCGTTCCAGGCACTCACCACCCTCTGCGTAAAACGGCTACCTTGCAGATCTCCGCTAAACGTCTTTGGTTGTGGGGGTGAGACCCACGCAGACATGGGGAGAATGTGCAAACTCCACAGGGACAGCGACCCGGGGCCGGGATCGAACCCAGGTCCTCGACAGCATGAGGCAGCAGTGCTAACCACTGCACCACCATGTCGCCCAAGGAAATGTCAAATATTCATTATCAAAACACGTCACACCTCATACAAGTGATGCCTCCGTCACGTTAATCTTCATAGTGAGCATGCCTACACGGCCACCCACTGTTGCCCTTCGCCCCCCAACCACACAAATTGGATGGGGAAGGAGGGATAGGGGTAGGGATGGGGGGAGGAGGGGGGAAATGAGCTGACGGACAGACAGCATCATTCTATAAGAATATGGTGAGGTTGAGGGCCTCCCAGGACCTCTGGGCGTGTCGGATTCTTCACGCCTATCCCCCTTCCTCAGACTCCTCTGTGGCTCCCCCCCGGCTCGTCCTCCAGCCCTTCCTGGTCCACTTTCTCCTCAAACGAGGCCGCATATCCCTGCTTCACCATGTCACCCCGCTGCTGTACCAGGCTGTGGAAGGCACAGTAAACCATCACAAAGTGGTAGAATCTCTGGGAGGTGTACTGCAGGGCACCATTAGAGTGGTCCACAGCACAGAGAGACCAACTTCTGCCTGCTTTGATCTTCAGGACTTCTCCTGTGCCCCCATTACTTCAAGTCTGCCAACCTCAGTCCTCTTTCTGCTTGGAGCTCTTTTGCTGTTCCCCACTTGCTCTTCGTAACTGGAAACTCTCCTTGTTCCCCTCTTTTCCTCCCGGCTGGGACTTCCTTTGGGACCCCACCCTGTCCAGGACTCTTCTCTGAGTATGACGCCCCGCTCCTCAGTCACTTAATCCGGTTTTCCCACCATTTTCTTTTCAGGCAGGTGCATTGGGGATCTCGGCCTGAAGAACTATAAAAGCCGGACTGCACAGGCACACCTGCTCCTGACTCCCGTGGCATGCCAGGACCTATAGTTACCAGCCTCCGCTCCACAATCAGGTAAGCCAGGATTCCTTGACAAGGAAAAAACCAGCATGGTGTAGCTGTAATTTCCATGTGGTTCTATGTAAGAGCCAACAATCCATACACACTAGTAGCCTGGCGAAGGATCTTGCTAATGTAGAAGGAGGCGAAGCCCCCCAGCCTGGAGGCCTGGATAAATGATATGGCTGGGTTCATAAAGTTGGAGAGGATTAAGTTCGCCTTGAGAGGGTCTGCGTAGGGGTTCTACAGGCGGTGGCAACCGTTCCCAGACTATCTCGCGGAGCGTTAGAGGAAGGTCGGTCAGCAGCAGCAGCAACCTTGGGGGGGGGGGGGGGGGGCGTCCTGGGAGGGGGGGAGGGGGGGGGGAAGGGGGGACTGCCTGGGAGGGTGGATGAGCAAGAGATAACATGAAGGGTTGGGGAAACTGGCATGTACGGGTGAGGGCCAGTGTACAAAGCTGTGTAAATATATCATTTTGCCATGTATATATCTTGCTCTGCGCGATTTCTCGGTTTTTTTTTTTGTTACGGGGGGGGGGGGGGTTATTGTTTGTAAGGGAGAAAAATTGTGTTAAAAAACTTTAATAAATATATTTTAAAAAACAAAAACAATCCATACACACATTTTGTGCATTATTATTGCACATACTTAAGAACACTTTTCAGGTACTAATTGTGCTGGTCATTTTAGCTCACTGAAGTACAATAATTGTATTAGCAAATTATGTACATGTATTGTATTTCATCAGCAAACAGCCTTGTACGATCAGAGGTTTTTGTAAAGAACAAGCTGCCGTGTGCAGCATTTTTACAGAAAGAATGTGTTGAATTTACAAATGTTTTGGCTACTTAATGCAAATAACATTTTACACAGCAAATGTGCTGCTGCCATATGTTACCCAGAAATCACAGAAATGCATTTAAAATAAAACAGCGCCTACATCTCCAAAGGGATTGCTGGTACAGCACTGCAGCTACAAAAGCTGCTAGATATAATTCCCCTTCCTCTGGCCTAAATGACAAAATAGCAATGCAAGCTCAATATAATTTTTTTGCCCTTTCCAAATTGAAATTGCATTCAATGAAAACCAATTTACAACAATACTTTGCGCAATCGTCAACTGAATACATAGACATAGAATCTACAGTGCAGAAGAAGGCCATTCGGCCCATCGAGTCTGCACCGGCCCTTGGAAAGAGCACCCTACCTAAGCCCACACCTCCACCCTATCCCCGTAACCCACCTAACCTCTTTTTTTTCGACACTAAGGGCAATTCAGCATGGCCAATCCACCTAACCTGAACATCTTTGTACTATGGGAGAAACCGGAGCACCTGGACGAAACCCGTGCAGACACAGGGAGAACGTGCAGACTCCGCAGACAGTAACCCAAGCCGAGAATCAAACCTGGGACCCTGGACCTGTGAAGCAACTGTGCTAACCATTGTGCTAATGTGTCGCCCTGGATTATTAGCTGAGCCTGGTGAAAATTGACATAGAGTAAATAAAATTAAAGAGATGAATGCGTGGTTCAAAGGTTGGTGTGGGTGAAGTGGGTTCCAGTTCATAGGGCACTGGCTCTGAGGAAAGTTGTACAGTTCTGATGGTCTTCACCTGAACAGTGCTGGAAGCATTGTTCTAGCAAGTCGAATAACTAGTGAAGACGAGAGGTTTTTAAAACTAAATACTGGGGGGAAAGGATTATTGGCAGCATGGTAGCATAGTGGTTAGCACTGTTGCTTCACAGCGCCAAGGTCCTGGGTTCGATTCCCGCTTGGGGGGTTTGCACGTTCTCCCCGTGTCTGCGTGGGTTTCCTCCAGGTGCTCCGGTTTCCTCCCACAAGTCCCAAAAGACGTGCTGTTATGTGAATTGGACATTCTGAACTCTCCCTCTGTGTACCCGGATCGGCGCCAGAGACTAGGGGATTTTCATGGTAACTTAATTGCAGTGTTAATGTAAGCCTACTTGTGACACTAATAAAGATTATTATTAAGGGAAAATAAAGCAAATTAAGGAGAAACGATCAAGGTTGCAATAAAGGTAACGGAAGTCAGAGTATGGCAGGAAGGGACACGGATTGCAAACCAGTGTGTGCCAGCAGGTAGGGCCAGACTTTACAAAAGACAATTTTAAAAAAACAGGCGGCACAGTGGCTAGCACTGCTGCCTCACGCACCGAGATCTGGGTTCGATCTCGGCTCTTGGTCACTGTCCTTGTGGAGTTTGCACATTCTTCCCATGTCTACATCCCAAAAGATGTGCAGAATAGGTGGATTGGCCATGCTAAATTGCCCCTTTATTGAGAAAAAAAAAGAATTGGGTGCTCTAAAACTATTTAAAGAAAACAATAAATAAATTGAATTAAGTGCTCTATCACAGTGCCCACAGCATTCACAACAGAACACATGAATTGTTAGCTCAAATAGAAATGAATTTGTATGACTTGATAGTCATCACAGAGATATGGCAATCCATAGCTGAATATCCAAACCTATATGACAGTCAGGAAGGACAGAAACCGGGAAAAGGTGGTGGGGTAGCTCTGTGAATTAAAGTGGGCATTGTATTGTCGTGAGAGATAACCTTAGTTCTATAGGTCAAGATGTAGACTCAGTTTGGGTGGAACTAAGAAACAGCAAGGGGCAAGAAAATACGGTGGGAATAGTTTAGAGGCCACCAAACAGCAGTGATAATGTAAATCACAGTCTAAAATAAGGAAATTAGACAAGTGTAACGAGGGTAATCAGTAATTATGGGGATTTCGATCTGCATATAGGCTGGTTAAACCTAATTAGTCCAAATGTTGTGGAGAACAAATTCATGGAATGTATGCAAGATGGTTTTCTCCAGCAGTATATTGAAGACCCATGGGACAGGTTATTTTAGATTTGGTATCGTGCAATGAAAAATGGCTAAATAATAATCTTGTTGCAAAGGAGGCTTGTAATTTATGACTATAATGTGATAGAATTTTACATTAAGTTTGAAAGTGATGTCGCTCAATCGGAAACTAGGGTCTTAAAAAAGAAAGGAAACTATGAAGGTATGAGGAGCAAATTGGATTGGGAAACTACATTAAATGTTATGACGGCAGTCAGGCGATGGCTAACATTTGAAGAACTAATAAATAGTTCAAACAATAAATTTACAACAATAACAGTAAATACATTCCTTTAATACACAAAAACCCAGCAAAGGAAGTGTTCTAACCATAGCTAATGAAATAAATCAAAAATTGTGTCAGATCAAAAGAAGAGGGACATAAAGTTGCCAAAAAAATGCTACGCCTGAGGATTGGGGACATTTAGAATTCTGCAATGGAAGACCAAGAAAAAAATTAAGAAAGGGAAAGTAGAATATGAGAGTAAACTATCAAGAAACAAAAAACGACCTACAGTTTTTATTGGTATCGGGTCCATCACAAGCACAGGCAGGATGATTTATAATGGGGAATAAGGAAATGGCAGAGAAACGAAACAAATACCTCCTGTCTGTCTTCACAGAGGAAATACTTAAAAAACTCCCAGAAATAATGGGGAATCAAGAGACTAGCGTCCTTGGATGGAGTGATGGAAAATGCACCAGTTTTAGTCAGAAAGAATACGTTCACACATTGCGCCTCTTTCAGCTAAACAAAATAAGTGATAGCCATTTGCTGGTTCATTCCTCAGGGCAAAGTCTTGACCAGGCTCAAGCTGCCTGGTTTAAATTTTCAAACAATACTTGGCAGTTAACTGGTGCATTCTCCATGGTACATGTCTCTACCAGTCATAGTCCACTTGCCAACCAATCAGCGCTCACTTCTCATATAGTATAAATTTGTTCTTTCCCCTGACTTTGGTATTATTGCAATTGTCCTGATGAGTGCAAAACAAAAAGCTTTGACAAAATGTATTTTTTCAACAATACTCAAGGAACAGTGTAAACAAGGAAGTGCAAGATATTATTAGCGCAAAATAGTACTAGAGAAATTAATGGGACTTAAAAGTAGATAAATCCCCTGGGCCAGATTAATCTACATTCCAGAACATTGAAAGAGGTGGCAGTAGAGATAATGGATGCATCGGTGGTCATCTTTCAAAATTCTATAAACTCTGGAAAGGTTCCTGCAGATTAGAAGGTAGCAAATGTAATACGTCATTTAGGAAAAGAGGGAGAGAAAAATAGGGAACTGCAGACCTGTTAGGCTAACATCAGTCGTAGGGAAAATGCAAGAATCTAAATTGAGGTATGTGATAACAGGACACTTGGGAAATATTGATAGGACTGAGCAGAGTCAATATGGATTTATGAAAGGGAAATCATGTTTAACAAACCTGTTGGGAGTTTCCTGAGGATGTAACTAACAGAGTAGATAAGGGGGAACCAGTAGATGTTGTATATTTAGACTTTCAGAAAGCTTTTGATAAGGTCCTACACACAAGGTTAGTAAACAGAATTCAAGAACATGGGGCGGGATTCTCCACTCCCGCGCCAAAGTGCCCACGCCGTCGTGAACGGCGTCGAGATTCACGACGGCGCAAAACGGCCCCTATCCCGACCGATTCAAGGCCCGATAATGGGTTAGGAGCGGGGCCGCGTCATCTACACGCACCAGGCCTTGTCGCCGCGCAAAGGCGGCGCCGCATACATGACGCGGCCGGCGCCGCATAACTGGCGTCACCCGCGCATGCGTGGTTGCTGTCCTCTCTGAGTCCGCCCCGCAAGAAGATGGCAGACGGATCTTGCGGGGCTGCGGAAGGAAGGAGGTCCTCCTTCAGAGAGAACGGCCCGACGATCGGTGGTTACCCCCGGTGCAGGTTCCCCTTCACCCCCCCCCCCCCCCCGCGTTTTGGGCCGGCCGCTCTGCCCACCCGGGCCTGAGAATAGCAGGGCAGCTGGAGAGTCGCCATTTTGGGTGTCTCGGGCAATTCTACAGCCTGCGGCCCGCGGAACTCGACGGGGCTGTTCCCGCCGCTTGGGAGAATCGCGGGAGGGCGTCGGACCAGCGTCCCGGGAAATTTTAGCGGCCCAGGCGATTCTCCCAACCGGCACGGGAGTGGAGAATCGCGCCCATGGGGTTAGGGAAAATATACTGGCATGAATTGAAAACTGATTCATAGACAGAAAACAGAGAACAGGTATAAACAGATTATTTTCAGGTCAGCATGCCATTACAAGTGGGGTACACCAAGGATCAGTGCTTCATCCCCAGCTTTTCACAGTCTATAGCAATGTTTTGGATGTGAGGATTGCAGTATTTAAGTATAGGAGTAAAGATGTCTTACTGCAATTGTATAGGACGCCCACAATGGGCAGGACCCAGAATTGCAGAGTTAAGCGAGTTTAAAAACTCACTTAACTCTGCAGACGCCAGATCGAACCTGCACCCGGGATCTATTGGCCTCGCCAATTGGACCCCAGCCAGGTCCCCACAAACGAGAACCAGGCGGAATGGACCCTGGGGGGGGGGGGGTCTTCCTGGTGATCGGAGGCCCCCGGATGGTAGGCTACTGGGCAGGGTGGCACCCTAACACTGAGGATGTCACCCAGGCACCTTGGCACTGCCAGTTTGACACTGCCAAGGGCGGTACGGTAGCACAGATGTTAGCACTGTTGTTTCACAGCGCCAGGGACCAGGGTTCGATTCCCGGCTTGTGTCACTGTCTGTGCGGAGTCTGCTTGTTCTCCCAGTGTCTGCTTGGGTTTCCTCCGGGTGCTCCGGTTTCCTCCCACAAGTCGTGAAAGACGTGCTTGTTAGGTGAATTGGACATTCTGAATTCTCCCTTCGTGTACCCGAGCAGGCGCCGGAGTGTGGCTACTAGGGGCTTTTCACAGTAACTTCATTGCAGTGTTGATGTAAGCCCACTTATGACACTAATAAAGATTATTACATTACAAGTTGGCAATGCCATGTTAGCAAGGTGCCCACACCGTAAATTGGGCCCGGGGGTGCCCTGCCCATATGAAATGGGATGCGGGGGGCTCAAGTACCCCCCCCCCCAACAGGTGTGTTGGGGGGTCTGGATGTTACGTCGGGGGGGTATCAATGGCACCCTGGTCACTTGCTGCACTGAGGAGCTCCAATGCGACTGACCGAGGCCTCGTTGGGGCGTTCCCCGTCGAGGCCCGGGGAAAAAGAAAACAGTACCATTAAATAGCGGGATCATTCCTGGCATTTAACCCCTCTAATCTCCACCCAGAACGGATTTTGTTTTCTCGTTAGAATCTTGATGGGACCACACCTTGGGTTGTGTGTACAGTTTTGATCTCTTTACCCAAGGAAACATATACTTGGCATGTAGTGAGTGTAACAAAGGTTCACCAAACTAGTTCCTGTTTGGAAAGACTGTCATTTGTGAGGAAAGATTAAATAAACTGGACCTTTATTCTCTGGAATTTTGCAGAAAGAGCGGAGATCTCATTCAAACGTACAAAATTCTTACAGTGCTCAACAAGGTCGGCGCCAGAAGGATGTTTCCCCTGGCTGGGGCAACTGGAACCAGGGAACAGTCTCAGAATAAGAGGCAGCCAGTGGCTGGGGAGGCTGTGGCGTTGTGGTATTGTCACAAGTAGGAATCCAGAGACCCAGGGCAATGCCCTGGGACACAGGCTAATCTCACCATGGCAGGTGGTGAAATCTGACTTCAATAAAAATCTGAAATTAAAAGTCTAATGATGACCATTGTCGACTGCCGGAAAAGCACATCTAGTTCACTATATCCTTTAGGGAAGGAAATCTGCCACCCCTTAACTGTCTGGCCTACATGTGACTCCAGATCCGCAGCATGTAGTTGACTCTTAAATGCCCTCTGAAATGGCAATTAGGGATGGGCAATAAATGTTGGCTCACATCCCTTGAACGAACAAAAAATTAAGGACTGAGACAAGGAAGAATTTCATCACTGGAGGAATATTCTACCCCAGAGGGGAGACCAGCAGATTTCTACATAATAAAAACACCAAGAAATACGGGGACAGTGCAGCAACATGATGTTGAAGTAAAAGATCTCAGTAATTGGTGATGCAGGCGCAAAGGGCTGAATGGCCTACTTCTGCTCCTTAATCTTATGTTCTTATATTATGAATACATTAAAATTAAACACTAAACAACAAGACAGATAATAAAACTACACAGATAACAGAAAGCAAGCATGTGTACCCTGAGGTACTTTTTCAAAAGAAATATGCATATTCCTTGTAGTCGGGTCACTCCTGAATTTAGGGTGTGTTTGACAACAGAAGTGAAATATCGTCACAGTCCATCAAGTATAGTTCCTTGGCTAGCTTACAATAACCATCGAGTATTCTTTGATTGAAACTCAACGATTTCCTTTTAATTATCTGCCGGTACATAAAGCCGATGAAACCATTTAAGCGAATTTGCTGAGGTTGTAATTACAGAGGGAGCTTTCAGCCAGCAAATTGATAATGCCGTTTTACATATGGCATGCAGGGCATTAAAATCAGGCTTGATGTGGTCAACATATCATGTTGCTTTACATCAAGTGAATGTGCTTGCTAAAAGAAGCCAAAATTCAAACTTCATCTTTTTATTTTTCAGCAGAGAATTTCTTTGATTAAATGATGGGGAGATTGAAACCATTGTCCTCAGCCCCCAAACAGAAATGTCTTTTCTGAACCAGTGTCTAAGACGAAGTCAATCCCACATCCCTTTCACCTCCAAGACTGCCCACCTTCAATACTGCAATAACACCTGCCCTGACCCACACTATCTCCTGGTCGGGCAAAAGGTTTACAATCCTCAGCCTGCGTTCAAATCCTTCCCCTCGCTGCTCTGCAACCTCCTCCAGCCTGACAACCCTGCGAGGCCTCTGCACTTTTCCAGTCATGACTTCCTGCGCATCTTCGATTTTCTTTTCCCCACTATTATTCGCAGCTGTAGCTTCACCTGTTTATGAGCCAAGCTTTGGAAATCTCTCCTGAAAATTTCTACCTCTCACTTTTCATTAAAGCGTTCCTTAAAGCCTGTGACTTTGACCAGGATGTTGTTTCCTAATTTTTATTTTACTCGTTAATGGGACGTGGGGGTCGCAGGCTGGGTTCAGTGGCAAACCTTTCTGATAACGCTCTTGTGAAGTACCTTGGGACACTTTGAAATGTAAAAAAGCTGCAACATAAATGTAAGTTGATGATGTTACTATAACTCCAGGAAAGAAAAGTTAAGCTTTTAAATCATGAAACAAGCGGCCTTCAATTGAACTTATTTCAAAGTCTAACAACAAGCTCTTACTTGAGAAGAAATCCAAAAGTAATAATGTCGGGTGTGTATTGTTTTAAGCATTTTTGTTAAAAACCGTATTAGTCAGAAGAGTTTGTCTCATCTCAATAATGCTGCTTATAGAATGGTCAATGTTACTGCACAATAAACTGGCGGTCTTTTCATCAAACAGCCCAGAAGTGGGGTGAAGAAAAAATTCACTGGACAAATACATAAAGCACGCATCAGCCAACAAAAACTGGGAAATAAAACTATCCAAGACAACATTGGCATCAAAAACAAAAATAAATAATAGGGGCAGCACGGTAGCACAGTTGCTTCACAGCTCCAGGGTCCCAGGTTCGATTCCCGGCTAGGTCACTGTCTGTGCGGAGTCTGCACGTTCTCCCCGTGTCTGCGTGGGTTTCCTCCGGGTGCTCCGGTTTCCTCCCACAGTCCAAAGGTGTGTGGGTTAGGTGGATTGGCCATGCTAAATTGCCCTTAGTGTCCAAAAAATGTTAAGTGGGGGTTACTGGGTTACGGGGATAGAGTAGATACGTGGGCTTCAGTAGGGTGCTCTTTGTAAGGGCCGGTGCAGACTCGATGGGCCAAATGGCCTCCTTCTGCACTGTAGATTCTATGAATCCTATGAATCCATGATCTATAATCAGACTTTAGTTATTCATCAATTTCCTTTTTGGGAACAGCAATTGATAATATGACCCTGGAAAATACATTTTAATTAAACATCTGTCTTG
This sequence comes from Scyliorhinus torazame, assembly GCF_047496885.1. Classification (NCBI taxonomy): domain Eukaryota; kingdom Metazoa; phylum Chordata; class Chondrichthyes; order Carcharhiniformes; family Scyliorhinidae; genus Scyliorhinus; species Scyliorhinus torazame. The sequence goes on from NC_092708.1 coordinate 385,386,103, forward strand.
ATGTGTCAATAAGCAATTACTTTCACGGATTCGAACTGAACTCTTTCATAAAGATCTGAGTTTATTTAAAAAGAGCATTATGCCTTAAGCAAGGTCTATTAGCCATTGAACAGCACATACAATGGCTCTATTTCAAACTTCACTCTGCCTTGCTCGAACAGGATAGATTCCAATGAGAAAAATACACAGCAGGCTGGTCAGCAGTCGAGGGAGAACGATAAGCACTTCTCAGAAGGGCCACTTCACAGTTGTAATTGCTTGCATTGCAGGATTTGTAGAGGCGTAGAAACTGCTGCCACATTCACCATTCTTCTGAATCATAACTCAGTTCAGTCAGTAGTGTGACCAATGAAGAGAGGTACCCATGTCCTCAAAATAGGAAAGGCTGTCATTTTCATTGAATCTACCTTATGTGGAATCCCAAAGATCTTCGCATACAGTGCCTTGAAGTTCAGTGACTTGTATAAAATGCAGCAGTCGCCTTGGATGTAGCAAGATTCCACAACACAAATTAGATAAATGACCAATTGAAATCTGTTTGGGTACTGCGAGAAATTCCTTCCCCTTTCGAAATAGTGACATGCGTCAGAAAAATTAGTGTCTTAATATTTTATCTTTTATAATATCACCGTCAGGCTCTCATGTGCACTGGGCAGCGTGGTAGCGCAGTGGTTAGCACTGCTGCCTCACGGCTCCGACGACCCGGGTTCGATCCCGGCCCTGGGTCACTGTCCATGTGGAGTTTGCACATTCACCCCGTGTCTGCGTGGGGGCTGGTTTAGCACAGTGGGCTAAACAGCTGGCTTGTAATGCAGAACAATGCCAGAAGCGCAGGTTCAATTCCCGTACCGGCCTCCCCGAACAGGCGCCGGAATGTGGCGACTAGGGGCTTTTCACAGTAACTGTATTGAAGCCTACTTGTGACAATAAGCAATTATTATTATTAGTATTTCACCCCGACAACCCAAAGATGTGCAAGGTAGGTGGATTGGCCACACTAAACTGCCCCTTAATTGGGAAAAAAAGAAGTCGGTACTCTAAATTTTAAAAATGTATATATCTTCATGTACTGAAAAAAAGTATGCTAGGGTGCGACTGGTTTGATTGGGTTAGAGACAGAAAGATTGCAACGGTCAAACATCAATAAGGAAGGTGTGAAGACAGCTGGTTTGATATGGTGATGGGCAGAGGTAACCAGAACACCTTGAATAAAAATTTACAAAAGGCAACGGAAGAAGCGCTTGGAAATAGGCTGTTGTATTTCAAGGGAAACACGTACCATTTGGAGGATTGTAAATTGATGAAGAAAGATAGTAGAGGTTTACTTTTAAAATATAGGAGCCATATGTGCTGATATGCATCACTGTAAGTACACAAGGGGTTAATGTAAATACACGTGGACTAGCTAGACACTAGAGGGAGTACCAGAGACATGACACACAGACAGTCAACCAATAGGTCAGAAAGATAGGACACGACCAATGGGCATTCAAGATACACACAGAGGTGACACTACCACAGGAGGGCATTATACCAACCCATATAAAAGGACACGGCACACATGATCTTCCTCTTTCCAGTGGAGACACTCAGTGAGTACAGACACAGGGTTGATTGAACATCACACCCACCACGTGGATTGTAGCAGACTGGTTTGTCAGTCTGAGTAGCTATAGAAGGATTAACAGTAGCGTTTAATCCAAGTAGGAGAATCGTTAACAGTAATAAATGTGTTAAAGCTATCTCCAAGTCTGAACCTTCCTTTGTCAGAGTGCACATCAAGGAAGCAGCTTATGCTACGTCAAGAGCATAACAAAACATTGTAAACTATAAAAAGGAGTGATCATATCTGGGAAAAGGAAAATTCTAAAGGATTGTAGGAAACAATCGAGGGCAAGATAAAGTGCAAAAACAGTTTTAAGAAAATATTGGAGTCAGTGTGTGTTTGGTAGCTGGTGACATCTCAATGAAGACAGAGATGTGGCAAAGCCAGACCTTTTTTTTTAACAGATACTTTATTCTAAACAAACACAACAGAATACACAGTCCATCAAAGCATAGTCAACAGTTTGTACAGTTTTTTGTCCTCTCTTAACCAACCCCCTTTCCTCCACCTGCCCCCACCACACACAACACACAGCTCCTGAAATAAGGAAATGAACACCCTCCACCCCACCTCAAAACCCTCTTCAGACCGCCTCAACTCGAACTTGATCTTCTCCAGCCAGAGAAAGTCGTACAAGTCCCCCAGCCAGGCTACCGCTCCCAATGGCGTTTCCGACCTCCAATTCAACAGGATCCTTCGCCAGGCAATCAGAGAGGCGAAGGACATGACCTCGGTCCCTTTTCCCCCCAGCAGCCCCGGCTCCTCCGAAACCCCAAAGGTCGCCACCATAGGGTCCGGCCTGACCTCAGCCCCCACTATCCTAGATAACCTCACAAACTCCCAAAAGCTCTCCAGCGTCTCGCAGCCCCAGAACATGGGAACATGATTTGCCGGCTCTGCCCATATTTCTCACATCTGTCGGTCAGCCACCGGAAGAACCCACTCAACCCCGCCCCAGTCATGTGTACCTGTGCAACACCTTGAACTGAATCAAACTCATCTCGCGCAGGAGGAGATTGAGTTCACCCACCGCATTGCCTCACTCCAGAGTCCCCAACTCATCTCCCTCCCCAACTCCTCCGCCCAATTACGCTTTATCCTCACCACCTGTGCCTTGCCCTGCTCTCCCATCCACCCATTTATATTCCCAATCCTACCCTCCCCCAAATCGTCAGGGAGCACCAGTTGCTCCAACAACATGTACTCCGCTAACTGGGGGGAACATCTGCCACTCCATTTTTAAAAAATAAATTTAGAGTACCCAATTTATTTTTTCCAACTAAGGGGCAATTTAGCGTGGCCAATCCACCTACCCTGCACATCTTTGGGTTGTGGGGTGTGAAACCCACGCAGACACAGGGAGAATGTGCAAACTCCACACGGACAGTGACCCAGGGCCGGGATTCGAAACCCGGTCCTCAGCGCCGTGGACAGCACTACTAACCACTGTGCCACGTGCCGCCCCAACATCTGCCACTCCTTTCGAGTGAAGTCCCTCACCTACATGTACCTAAACTCACTGCCTCTCGGCAGCTCAAACCTATCCCGCAGCTCATCCAGCCCCACAAACATCCCCTTCGCAAACATATCCTTAACCCGCTCCAACCCCGCCTCCCTCCACTTCCCACACATCCCATTCATCCAGAATTACACCCCCGAGGTCATGTCTCTACCTCTGCAACAGAGCCCTCTTCGCCCGCGGTACCTTCCCTGCACATATAAACTCAGAGATCAGTGCCTCCACCATCTGGAAGAAGGCCTGAGGGAGAAAGGTCAGGAGGGTCTGAAAGACAAACAGATACCGTGGCAGTACATTTATCTTTACCACCTGCAGCGTCCTTCCCAATGACAAGTGCATAGTGTCACACCTCTTGAGACCCCCCCCCTTAACCTCCTCCACTATCGCTGTCAAGTTCCACCTATGCATCGCAGCCCACTCATGCATTACCCGAATCTCAAAATATCTAAACCGTTCTCTTACCACCTTAAATGGTAGTGCCCCCAAACTGGCCCCCTGCATTCACCAGAAAACCTTGCTCTTTCATATGTTCAGCTTGTACCGGGAGAAGGCCCCAAACTTCTCCAACAGGCCCATAATTCTGCCCATACTCTCCAGTAGATCGGACACAAACAACAACAGGTCGTCTGCGTACAATAACACCCGGTGTTCTTGTCCCCCCCCTCACAATCCAGGGTTCCTGAATCTCCACGGATCCACCATTGCCATGCTCTCCCTAAACCCTCCCAGCTCCTCACCATCCTTGACCTTCCCATCGACTTGGGACTCGACCTGTCCACCTTTGGCTCCAATACACAGTTAAAATTCCCTCCCATGAACAGCTGGTGTGAATCCAACTCACTTTGAATCCAAAACTTTGTTTTCTTGCTCAACAAAATGGCCCCTACGAATCAAATCCCGAGTGAAATACTTGTCTCACCCATCACTTCCTCAGCCCAACCGGACCCTTCACCTGGAGATGTGTCTCCTGCAAGAAAATCACCTCTGCTCTCAAACCCCTCAGGTGTGCAAAAACCCAGGACCACTTGACCGGTCCGTTTACCCCACGGACGTTCCACATCACAACTCTTACCGAAGACTTGTGCTTCCGGCCCCGTCTATCGTCTACAATCGTCCCCCTTCGGTTCTGCCTTGCCCAATCTCATTCTGAACCGGGCCCATCCAAGATGGCCGCCCTCCCCGGCCATGATCACACTCATCCTCCAAACCTGTCATGTCACTTTCTCCCCTTCCCCTCCCCTCATCCCCCACACTGCCTTCCTCCCCCACACCCCTTCCCTCTCCTCCCCGACCCCTTCCCTTCCATCCCTCCGACCCCTGCCTTCTTCCACCTGGCCATCTCTTGTGACCTCGTCCCCCACCACACATCTGCTCACTAACACTGCTTGCTAGCGTGGCAACTCCGAGTCGAAGGCCCCCTTACAGACCCTCCTACCTCTCCCCCCACCAGCCCCACCTTAGCCTGCGTAACTGGCTCCCAAACCCCTGAATAATGACCAAACCATCAACGCCACCCAAAGGGCCCCATCCAACTTACCCCTTACACGGAAAAACACCAAAATTCACAAATAACCTCCTCCAAAAGAAAAGGTGGGAGGTGGGAAAGACCGCCCCCCCCTTACAAACTTACAGCATCTGTAAATCCCTCCCTTTCAGCAAAACAAAACAGCAGGAGCTCCCAGCTTATGCGCACTTAACTCCTCCATTGCATACCACCCCTCAATTCTCCCCCAACTTATGGTCCTTTATAAAGTCATTTGTCTCCTCCGGCGTCGCAAAATAAAACTCCCAGCCGTCATACGTCACCCAGAGTCTGGCTGGGTACAGAACCCGAACTGAATCGGACATCTGTACAACGCCACCTTGGCCTTGTTGAAACCTGCACGCCTTTTTGCCAGCTCCGCGCCAATGTCCTGGTAAGTCCAGACTCGATTACTCTCCCATCCACAGACTTGCTTCGCCCTGGCCCACTCCAGGGTCTTCTCCTTGTCCAAGAACACGTGCATCTGCACAATCACTGCTCTTGGCTTCTGCCTCAAGGTCCTATGGACCCAATCCAACTATGGGGCCATGACCAACACCTTCTCCTCCACCAACCTGACCAACATCCTCAAAGCGTACTTTGTGGCGCTCGTTCCCTCCACACGCTCCAGCAGACCCACAATCCACAAATTCTGTCGTCTACACCTGTCCTCCTGCTCCTCTACCTTCGACCGCAGCAATTTGCATAGAACCCCCAGGATCCCCACCTCTGCCTCAGAGATACAATACAGTCATTCTGGTTGGACACCAACTTTTCCACCTCACAGGTCCTCGCCCGTTGCGCTTCAAATCACTTTTCCACTTGAACCAGCGATCCGCGAAGTGGTGCCACTGCTTCCTCAATCGCCTTCGACCAGTTACTGAGCATCTCCTTCCTCTGCTGTCGAAATTCCTCCTTGATGAAGGTCACCAATTGCTCCATCTGAGGCTCGCCCACCGACGACGACCCTTCCCCTCCACCATTCGCACAATTGGTGCTGCTCCACAGATCTCCTCTAACCCCTTAGCCAGTGCCTTCACGGCCGTCTGCTGGGTCTGATAGGCAGTAGACTTGCCAATCCAGGGGAGAACTTCTTCTCTTACACTTTCCGCTCCACATTCCGCCCAAAACTACCCAGCTAATGCGTAAAAAATCCCAAAACCAATGCCTTCGAGCCAGACCTGCCCTGTGTGCAGCCACTCACTCCGTGGCCGCAACTGGAAGTGCTCGTGGCAAAGGCAGACTTGAAGAACCAGTTTGCTGTCAATCTCAGAGAACACCCTAAGAGCAGCAAGGCATTGTGTGGTAAAGTTACTGGAATTTAATAGGTTAGAAAATCTATAATGACTGTTGTCATCCAAAGGTGGTGGAGGGGGGAGTTTAGTTCGGAGCCATTTAAGTCAAGTTCTGCTCAGAAAGGTTTAAAAAAAACTGTTAACTGTGTCAAGGTAATCTTGTGTTTTATGGGTAATTTTCTTTTCTTTATTTTTAATAAATGTTTTCACTTCATTGCAAGACGGGGCGGCACAGTGGCACTTCTGCCTTACCCGTGCCTGCCTGGGTCTCACCCCCACAAACCCAAGATGCGCAGGGTAGATGGATTAGCCATGTTAAATTGTCCCTTAATTGGGAAAAATAAATTGGGCACTTTAAATTTTTTAAAAATAAGATGATTACAACTGGTCCGAGAAGTAACTTCCAGATTTCAGGAAATCGCCTCTTAATACATAAATTGCAAAACCGTTCAGGCAGCTTTTTCAATTTCTCCTTTGGGATTGGGGCAGTTTAGCACTTACCATCACACATGATGGTTGACACCTATTTGAATCATTAAAATAGCTACCTAGTGGGGTTATGACCCATGTGGACTTCTCCAGTACCAAAAATCCAGAGTCCAGACAACGAGAAATAGCCTGCCCATACCACAGCCTCATGATGAGAGTAGAAAATTATCCAATAAAGGATTTAAGTTGAGGCAGAGCAAGCTCACTCTCGCCACTAACTCATATCTACCCCGAAATGTTGGTTACTTTCAACAGAGCGCAAAAGGTTATTTCACTTTTAATTCCAATTTTGAGCCAGCCTGGAGCACTAGTGCTGCTCTGTATGCTGAGGGTTAGTGATTAACACATCCAGGCACTCATCATAAACAGATGAGATAGTGAGCTCAAGGATAGCTCGGTGAGATTCCTCATGTTATTAAATTCCATATATTATACAATACAGGCACAAATCTGCTTTGACTGAAATTGCTGATGGATATGGCATGGATTAAACCCACCTCTCAGGCCAGGAACTGAAGTCTGGTACACAGAAGGAGATTTGCAAATACATCAATGTAAATTCCAAACAGAAGCTGTCACTTGCCATCACTGTTGCAAGCAAATCCAATGCACGGACCCAAGTTGGTAAATTACTGCCACCCACCACTTCATCTGAATCAGAGGCAGTATGTAAATGCTTCAAAGATGCACAATGCTTTGAAATCCACCTGTTCAGCAGGAAGTATTACATTATAGTGGTCCCAACACATTGTTGGTCAGTCTTCCTAAGAGGTAATCAAGTGAAGACTTCAACATTGATTTCTTCAACCTGCCACACGTAATTAGACGTATAGGTACAAAGTCAAGTTCATTCTGCTTTTCCATTGCATTTGTGCCTCTTCAATTCAAAAAAAAATTAACACTTGTCTACCAGTAATTTAACAGGATTTGCTGGTTGCCTGTGAATCTATTACATTCCTAACAATTAACTACCTTCAGTGGATTTTAAGAATATCTTTGACAAAGTAAGGGCGGCACGGTAGCACAGTGGTTAGCACAGTAGCGTCACAGTGCCAGGGTCCCGGGTTCGATTCCCGGCTTGGGTCACTGTCTGAGTGGAGTCTGCACGTTCTCCCCATGTCGCGTGAGTTTCCTCCGGGCGCTCCGGTTTCCTCCCACAAGTCCCGAAAGACGTTGTGTTAGGTGAACGGGACATACTGAATTCTCCCTCTGTGTACCCGAACAGGCTCCGGAGTGTGGTGTCTAGTGGCTTTTCACATTAACTTCATTACAGTGTTAATGTAAGCCTACCTGCGACAATAAAGATTATTGTATTATAAACGGTTGAATTCAAACGAGTTCAAACCTCGATTCTTTTAAACAGGACTGCAGCAGTCGAACACTAATCCAGGCTTTTAGCCCTCACCTGAACCAAACACCTGTAATATAATACATTTGTCACACTGGAAATCAACCTGACATGAAAAACCACCAGCAGGTCATCTGGAATCACGTCTGTGCTCAACCAACAAGGACAGAGGCAAGTGCAGCTAATCCTCCTTCCACCAAGTCAAGAAACAGAGCAGCACTGCCCCCACCCACCTGGAGTAATGTAGTAATCATCATATCACTTGCTTTAATGATGGTGGTCGAGGAGTAAATATTGAGTTTCCTCCGGGCGCTCCGGTTTCCTCCCACAAGTCCCGAAAGACGTTCTGTTAGGTGAATTGGACATTCTGAATTCTCCCTCAGTGTACCCGAACAGGCGCCGGAATATGGCGACTAGGGGCTTTTCACAGTAACTTCATTGCAGTGTTAATGTGAGCCTGCTTGTGACACGAATAAAAATTATTATTACCTCGTAAAAGGCTGGCTAATAACATTGAAGCTCCTGGAATAGGAGGGTCGTGCTCAGCTTGGATAAAGAAATTGGCGGAGGGCAGAAAACAGCAAGTTGTGGTAAATGGTTGTTTTTCAGATGGGAGGACACTCGGCAGCGTTGCTCCAAGTGCCAGGAATTCTCCTATTCTTGATATAAATAAATGATTTGGATATTGAAATCCAGAGTAAAATTTCAAAATTTGCCAGTAATGCCAGACTTGGAGGTGTGGCAAACAGTGAGGATGACACCAATCGACTGCAACAGGATACAGATAGGCTAGCAGAATTGGTAGACAAGTGGAAGATTTAATTTAACAGAGATGTGATGTATTTTGGCAGAAGGGAGAAGGAGAGGCAACATATACTAATGGCACAGTTCGAAAGAGAGTGCTTCGACAGAGGGGCCTGGGAATTCATGAGTGTAGATCTTTGTAAGTGGCGGGATATCCTGGGAGAGTAGATAGCAAACCACGTAGATTACATAAATTAAAGTATTGAGTAAAAAGCGGGGGAGTCATGCTGAACCTTTATTAAGTTCTAGTTATGCCACAACTAGAGTATTGTGTTCAGTTTTAAACACAATACTCTAGTTGTAGCGTAACCAGAACTTTAGGAAGGATATGAAGATGCTTGAGAGGGTAGAGAGGGGATTTACCAGAATGGTTTCAGGGATGAGATTTTAGCAACAAGGTTAGGTTGCAGAAGCTAGGGTTGTTATCTGTGGCGCAAAGGAGGTTAAGAGGAGATCTAAAATAGGTGTCCAAGGTTATGACAAGTTTAGATAAGATCGACAAAGAAAAAGCTGTTGCCATTGGCTGATGGTACAAGGATTAAGGGGAACAGATTCAGGCAAGAGATACAGCGAGGACGTGAGGGAGAATGTTTTTACCCAGCGAGTCGTTATCACCTAGCATTCACTGCCCACAAGGGTTGTCGAAGCAGAGATGATCAATAATTTCAAAAGGAAAGTGGATAGGGAAATAAACCTGCAGAGCTGCGGAGAATGTGATTGACTGGGCTGCTCCACAGGGAACCAGCATGGAATCGACGGGCTGAATGGCGTTCTTCTGTGTCATAATGACTCTCTCCCCTGCTCTAGTGAAGCCCAACTCCCTGGATACACTGAATAACATTATCTGCCCCAGAACCAGCCACGTTATGCTGGCTACAGTAATAATATCAATATCAGGCAGTAATATCAGGCAGAGCAGCTTCAGCCAAGCTATCCCACCCATGTCCTTGTTGCAATTCTAATAACCTTGAATCCCACTTTCTTTTGACAAGAACCTGTTTATTTCCTCAAGCTTAAGGTTTCTAGTTCCAACACCCAGGCCAATGAATCTATTCCACCTTTCTAGTTGTGCAAATAGCTCCTCTCTGCTTTCATCTTGCTGTCCATTATATGTTTAAATTCTACATGACAGAAAAGGTTACTTTGGATCCAGGTTATCTGAGCCCTTCATAACCTCTGAATGAAGAAGCATGATACATTAACAGACAAATGTGCCGCAGCTCGCAAATGGTGTTGAATAAACAGCAGCAGCATTAAATGGATGTCACACCGCAAGTATATTTCCTTCAAGTCCGCGATGCTGAAGGCGACATTGGGATGGAACACACTGACAAACCTCTGCATCCCGCAATCCTAGCACTTACACACCAGTGTTCTCCAATGCTTACAGATAGATTTTCTCAGCTGAAATTTCCCAAGCAAGTTAGGGGTCAGACTATCTTGGTCCCCCCAACTCAGCATTTGGTTGGACTTCCACTGGAGTTGCAGCAGCCATCCGGTCTAACGTCCACAGAAATCATGGTCCATTGGGCCAGTTCTGGCTCGACTGGTTGCTGACAGGACACCACCGCCAGGACCCGTCTCTGTACTTGAAGTTTCAACCACATTTACATCATCAGATGTAGATATTACACAAAAAAACTTCTCCACAATGATTTCCCTATTATGTATTTTCTTTTATTTCCTTTTCTTTTCATGTACTTAATGATCTGTTGAGCTGCTCGCAGAAAAATACATTTTACTCTACCTCGGTACACGTGACAATAAACAAAATCCAATCCAGATGCCCAGTGGCAACTCACCAATGCGCCTTCAATAGCATCTTCAGCAGTCAAGGGCATTCAGCCTCTGATCTCCGGGTAAACGTTCTCCAAGGCGGCCTTCAGGACGCGCGTCAACGCAGAATCGCCGAGCAGAAGCTTATAGCCAAGTTCCGCACACATGAGTGCGGCCTCAACCGGGACCTGGGATTCATGTCGCACTACATTCATCCCCCACCATCTGGCCTGCAAAATCCTACCAACTGTCCTGGCTTGACACAATTCACACCTCTTTAACCTGGGGTTATCCCATCTCTGGATCTGTAAAGATTTAATCACCTGCTAATGCTCGCATTCCAAGCATTAACATAGAATTTTTTTGCATCTTTGAATCTGTCTATATATATGTTTCTGGAACATACCTCTGCATTCACCTGAGGAAGGAGCAGCGCTCCGAAAGCTAGCGACATCGAAACAAACCTGTTGGACTTTAACCTGGTGTTGTAAGACTTCTTACTGTGCTCACCCCAGGCCAACGCCGGCATCTCCACATCATCTTCCAAACAAGCAGCATCTACCACTGGGACCTGGAAGGACAAGGGCAGCACTCTATATTCACATGGGAATGCCACTACTTGCATGCTTCCCTCCGAGCCACTCGCCAACCTGACTTGGCAATACTGGGCGGGATTTTCCGACCCCCCGCCGGGTCGGAGAATCGCCGGGGGCTGGGGTCAATCCCGCCCCCGCCGGTTGCCGAATTCTCCGGCACCGGAGATTCGGTGGGGGCGGGAATCGTGCCGCGCCGGTTGGCGGGCCCCCCCGGCGATTCTCCGGCCTGGATGGGCCGAAGTCCCGCTGCTGGAATGCCTGTCCCGCCGGCGTGGATTAAATCACCTCTCTTACCAGCGGGACAAGGCGGCACGGGTGGGCTCCGGGGTCCTGGGGGGAGGGGGGGGGCGCGGGGCGATCTGGCCCCGGGGGGTGCCACCACGGTGGCCTGGCCCGCGATCGGGGCCCACCGATCCACGGGCGGGCCTGTGCCGTGGGGGCACTCTTTTCCTTCTGTCTTCGCCAAGGTCTCCACCATGGCGGAGGCGGAAGAGACTCCCTCCACTGCGCATGCGCGGGGATGCCGTGAGCGGCCGCTGACGCTCCCGCGCATGCGCCGCCCGGCAATGTCATTTCCGCGCCAGCTGGCGGGGCACCAAAGGCCTTGCCCGCCAGCTGGCGGGGCGGAAATCAGTCCGGCGCGGGCCTAGCCCCTCAAGGTTAGGGCTTGGCCGCTCAAGATGCGGCGGATTCCGCACCTTTGGGGCGGCGCGATGCCGGTCTGATTTGCGCCGTTTTTGGCGCTGGTCGGCGGACATCGCGCCGATTACGGAGAATTTCGCCCACTGTCACCGAATCAAAATCGTGAAACTCCCTCCCCAAACAACACTGTGGGCGAACCGACTGTGAAATGCAGCAGTTCAAGAGGCTAGCTCACTGTCATGTTCTGTACTCTGGGATAACACAGGCTGCAACTGGATGCAGCTTTAACCAAAATATACTCCAGACCTTGAAGTTAGTTCAATCTGATTTATTGAACCTGTAGCACAGTTAGCACAGTTCTCTATGAGTTCGACTCTCTGCTAACCTAAGTGTGGTTACTCTGTCTGACTGAACCAGACTAGTTCTCAGCCACGTGCTGGAGGTGTGATACTGTACATACACCCTGCCTCATTATGTAGATATTCGTCAGTGGAAAGAGGCGGAGTGCGAGTGCCTCGTGCCTTTTATAGTGAGATACCACCCCTGAGTGTCCTGCCTTCTCATTTGTCATGTCCTGTTCTCTGTGTTCATTAGCTGCCTGTCTGTATATCATTATCTGCATGTCTGCATATCATGACATCTCCCTTTTTTAAAAATGTTTTGTTGGCACATGGGAACATACTTACATGTGGTGGCAGATATTAACATATCTACAAGCGGTGGCATATGTGAACCTATTTACATGTGAAGACAGCTGTCTAATGTGAGAAAACAGAACACAGCAAACAAAACAAATGTTCATAAGTCCAGTCTCTGGGGCTTGCGGCTGATCCTTGTCGACCGCCGGAGAGGGACGACGGCGCCTTGACAGGCGGGATGGAAGCCTGACTGGTGGCCTCGTAGTTCGAGGTATCAGGAGGTGGCAAAACAATGGATGGAAACGGAGAAGAAAGCGGTTGCGGGCAGGCAACTTTGAGCAGTGCCCGTCTGTTTCGGCGCATAACAGAACCATCAGCTATACGTACAACATACGAGCAGGGCGCAGCCTGTCGAACAACGACAACTGGAACAGACCAGCCACCATCCGGTATCTTGATCCTCACAGTGTCTGCCGGGGATAACACGGGCAAATCGATGGCATGAGCATCATAGCCCTGCTTTTGCTGGTTTCAGAGCTGCTGCACCTTCTGCAGCACCGGGAGGTGATCCAGGTTGGGCAAGTGTATGGCTGGAAGTGTCGTCCGCAGGTCCCTGTTCATCAGGAGTTCAGCCGGCGACATGCCACTGGACAGTGGGGTCGCCCTGTACACAAGCAGCGCGAGGTAGATGTCAGAAGCAGAATCCGCGGCCTTGCAGATGAGCTGTTTCACAATGTGCACCCCTTTTTTCCACCTTCCCATTGGACTGCGGATCGTGTGGACTGGAAGTGACATGTTTGAAATGGTATGACTTGGCAAACATAGACCACTCGTGGCTGTTGAAGCACGGGCCATTGTCACTCATGACAGTGAATGGGATACCATGCCTGGAGAACGTCTCCTTATAGGCCTTGATGACAGTCCGAGATGTGAGGTCTGAGAGCTTCACGACTTCAGGGAAATTGGAGAAATAGTCAATAATCACCACGTAGTCACGACCATTCGCACGAAAGAGGTCAATGCCAACCTTGGACCACAGGGAGGTCTTGGTTTCATGCTGCTGGAGCGTCTCCTTGCTCTGCGCTGACTGGAAGCGTTGACAGGTCGCACAGTTGAGGACCATGTTCAAGATGTCCTGGCTAATACTGGGCCAGTAGACAGCCTGCCTGGCTCTGCATCTGCACTTCTCGACGCCCAGGTATCCCTCATGGATTTGGCAGAGCACCAAGCTCTGGAGACTGAATGGAATGACAATCCGGTTCAGCTTGAGGAGGATATTATCAATCACCATCAGGTCGTCCTTTACATTGTAAAATTGAGGGCACTGCCCTTTCTGCCAGCCATTGGCGAGGTGGTGCATGACACTCTGCAAGAGGGGATCTTTGGCTGTCTCCTCGCGGATATGAAACACCTTCTCATGGTGCTAGCACACAGCTGCACCTGTGATTCAATCTGCCAGATGATTTCCAGCGGTTCACTAGGCAATGTGACGGAGCGGGACAATGCAACAGCGATGATGAGCTCCTTGCCAGGCGTGTACACTAAGTCGTACCTTCTGAGTTTGAGGAGGATGCGCTGCAACCGAGGCGTCATTTCGTTCAGGTCCTTGTGGATAATGTAGACCAGAGGCCTATGATCCGTCTCGACAGTGAATGTCGGCAGGCCGTAGACATAGTCGTGAAACTTGAGAATGCCAGTGAGACGACCCAGGCATTCCTTCTCTATTTGTGCATACCTTGTTTCGGTGGGCGTCATGGCCCTCGATGCGTAGGCTACCGGTGCCCACGATGAAGTGCCATCGCGTTGAAGCAGCACCGCACCAATGCCATCCTGTCGAGATCTTCGTCTCCCTGTCTGGGTCGAAAAATGCCAAGACGGGTGCAGTGGTGAGCTTAGCTTTCAGCTCCAACCACTCTGCCTGATGTGCTGCCTTCCACTCAAAGGCAGTGGACTTTTTTACCAGATTTCGTAGGGCCATGGTGCGTGAGGCCAGGTTTGGGATGAACTTGCCCAGAAAATTGACCCTGCCCAGGAAGCGCAGCAATGCCTTCTTGTCTTCGATGGCCTTGTCTGTGTCCGGACGCACGCCCTGCTGAGAGATGTGGTCACCTAGGAACTTGAGTGTTGACATGCCAAAGCAACATTTGGACCTGTTCAGCTTCAGGCCATTGGCATGGACACGGTGGAATACCTGCTGGAGATGAGAAACATGCTCTTCAGAGGTCGTGGACCATATGATGATGTCGTCCACGTACACAAGAACCCCTTCAATGCCCTCCATCATCTGCTCCATGATGTGATGGAAGATCTCCGATGCCGGGACAGTGCCAAAAGGCATGCGATTATAGCAGTATCTGCCAAACGGTGTGTTGCAGGTGCAGAGCCTTCTGCTGGACTCATCCAGCTGAATTTGCAAAAATGTGACGTATCTAACTTGGTGAAAAAACGTGCGTGTGCCATCTCACTGGTATGTTCCTCCCGCTTCGGGATGGGGTAGTTTTCACGCATTATATTCTTATTGAGATCCTTGGGATCAATGCAGATGCGCAGGTCTTCCGAAGGCTTTCTAACACATACCATCAAGCTGACCCAGTCAGTCGGTTTGGTTACCTTGGAAATGATGCCCTGTTGCTGAAGATCCTTGAGCTGTGCCTTCGGGCGCTCCCTCAGCGGAGCCGGGACCCGGCGTGGTGCGTGGACCACTGGCTTGGCATCAGGTCGTAGCAGAATCTTGTATCGATATGACAGCGTGCCCATCCCGTCGAACAGATCCGGATACTGAGCGAGGATGTCGTCAATGCCGGCCTGAAGATCCACATTGGAGGATGTCGTTGTGTAAACCCGTTGCACGAGGTTCAGCTGCTTGTAGTTCTGCGCGCCAAGTAGGGATGCCCTGTCTGGCTTGACAATTTCAAAACGTAACCGTGCATGGGTGCTCCGGTTGGAGACGAGTAGATGGCAGGAATCCAGTGCCGTGATGGCATTTCCGTTGTAGTCCAGGAGCCTGCAGGCTGCTGGAAGGACCTTGGGGGGCTTCTTGATGCGTTTGAAGTCTGCCTGTGAGAGGAGGTTGGCAGAAGCACCTGTGTGCCGATTGAACTGGATGGAGCAGTGGTTGACATGCATCACCGCATGCCATTCGTCCGCAGAATCCACAATGAGGATGGATTGATTTTGTGATGAGTTGGATGTGGCATATTCACATTTGGTAATGATGCCCACACAGTAGGCGGAGTCCAGGCATTCTTCCTCTGGATCCATTGTGTTGCCAGGATCAGAATCGTGTAATCGTTGTTGCACACTCTGAACGCGCCGTCATCGGAATTGGGAGCGCTGGCCTCTGACTGGTGCTGCAGACCTGCTCAAGGCTGCATAATGTCCAGGCTGCCCGCAATTTAAACATCGCCTGCGTCTTGCAGGGCAGTGGTTCTTTAAGTGGCCGTTGCCGCAGTTTGAGTACGTCATGACGTCAGTGGCCTGACGCTCCGCGCGTCGTCGCACATGCGCAATGCGGGTGTCGGACGCTTCGTTATCCCGTTCGCATGCGTGGGGTCCCAGGAAAACCGTGTGAAATGGCCGCTTTCATCAATACTGAGGCGCTGCATCCGGGAGATGGCCTGCACACTCTCTGCCTCGTGGGAGGCACGTTTCTCATTTGCAGTCGATTTGTACTGGGCATAGCAATGTTTGGTGTGCTCATGCACTGTGCATGTTTCTATCGCGACTGGCAGAATCATATGCTTGATTTTCAGTAGCTGCTCTCTCAGAGGATCAGAGTGAACTCCAAAAGTGATTTGGTCTCTGATCATGGAGTCAGCAATATCACCAAAGTTGCAGGACAGCGCTAGCAGGCGGAGGTTAGTTAAGAAGGAGTTGAAAGATTCATCTTTACCTTGTAGACGCTGTTTGAATATATAGCGCTCGAAGATTTCATTGGTGTCCACTTCACAGTGACTGTCAAACTTGTCCAGGATGGTCTGAAATTTTGTCTTGTCCTGGCCTTCGGTGAAGTGAAAAGAGTTGAAGAGTTCGATGACTTGATCACCTGCTGTTGAGAGGAGAAGCGCGATCTTCCTTGCATCAGACGCACCCACGAGGTCTGAAGCTTCGATGTACAGCAGAAACTTTTGCTTGAATGTCCGCCAGTTGGCACTGAGATTGCCGAAGGTCCTGAGCTGGTGAGGAGCCTGAATCTTCTCCATGGTGCCGGGCTACATTTGCTGGTCGGAACGGAACGGACGGACGTAAACCATCTAGATTAAGCAGTCTCCTGGTTACATGTGTACTCTGGGATAACACAGGCTGCAACTGGATGCAGCTTTAACCAAAAGATACGCCAGACCTTGAAGTTAGTTCAATCTGATTTATTGAACCAGTAGCACAGTTCTCTATGAGTTCGACTCTCTGCTAACCTAAGTGTGGTTACTCTGTCTGGCTGAACCAGACTAGCTCTTAGCCACGTGCTGGAGGTGTGATACTGTACATACACCCTGACTCACTCTGTAGATATTCATCAGTGGAAAGAGGTGGAGTGTGAGTGCCTCGTGCCTTTTATAGTGAGATACCACCCCTGAGTGTCCTGCCTGCTCATTAGTCATGTCCTGTTCTCTGTGTTCATTAGCTGCCTGTCTGTGCCTGTCTGTATATCATTATCTGCATGTCTGCATATCATGACACTCACAACCACCTTCTCAATGGCAATTAGAGATGGACAATCACTGCCAGTCCTGTAGCAATGCCCGCATCCCATGGTTTCATTCATTACTTTTTTGATTTTACAATAACAATGCAGAAAGATGCAGCTAAAAGAAAACGGACTTTACTTAAGCCAGGCAACTTTGCAATCATAATTCTTTTTTTATGCTCACTCATCATCTAGAAAGAATGAAAACAAACTAGGTGGCTGATAGAATTGTGCGAGTTAATTGCAACCTTTAAAGAACAGATTTAAGATGACTCTAACCTGTGACAGCTGCAAATAATTGATCCATCAGGTGGAAATATGAAAGATCACTAGACCAGTGCTTCACATAAAATTCCTGGGTGAATGGCATACTTCAAGTCTGACAGTGACTAGGTGCTCAATTAAAACCCATAAATCAAAAGTATTTTCAAAATTAATTCACAGGGGGTTGGTGTCACTGGCAATCGTTTATTGCACAACCCTAGTTGTCCTTGAGAAAATGGTCTTCGACTTGAACCGCTGCAGTCCGTGTAGTAAAGTTCTTCCTATAGTGCTGTCAGGTTGGCAGTTCCATGATTTGACCCTGCAATTGAGGATGGAATATGACTTGGAAGAGAACCTGAACAGGGCTCCCATGCTCCTGCTGTCCTTCTCTTTCTAACTGATCAAAGTTGCAGTTTAGGAGGGCTGCTATCAAGTAGCCCTTGGCGAATCGCTGCAGTGCATCCTGCGAATCGTGTAAACTGCAGCCTTGGTGTGTGGGTGGTGAAACGGGTGGATGTTTAAAGGGACATTTGGGCAGCTGATCAAACAGAGCGCCTTGCTCGAATACTGTCGAGCTTAAGTGTTGCTGCACGGTGGTTAGCACTGTTGCTTCACAGCTCCAGGGTCCCCGGTTCGATTCCCGGCTTGGGTCATTGTCTGTATGGAGTCTGCACGTACTCCCAGTGTCTGCGTGAGTTTCCTCCGGGTGCTCCGGTTTCCTCCCACAAGTCCCGAAAGATGTGCTGTTATGTGAATTGTACATTCTGAATTCTCCCTCCGTGTATCCAAACAGGCGCCGGAATGTGGCAACTAGGGGCTTTTCACAGTAACTTCATTGCAGCGTTGATGTAAGCCTACTTGTGGCAATAAACATCATTATTATTATAGTTGCACCCATCCAGGCAAGCGGAGAGTTTTCCATCACACGCCTGACTTTGATCTTGTAGGTGTTGGAGAGGCTTTGGTGAGTCACTTGTCACAAAATACCCATCCTCTGACCTTCCCTAGTAGCCACCACAGCAGTAATAGGCTGATCCAGTTAAGCTGTGGTCAATGATGATACCCCCCACAACCCCCCCCCCCCCCCGGAGGACATTGATGGTGAAGGTGCCTGCTATGGTAATGTCATTACAAGTGATTATGAAGGTGCTTATGCTTCCTCTTGTTGGAGATGGTTAATGCCTGACACTTTTGTTACTTTCCACTTAGTAACCGAACACGGAATGTTGAGCAGATCTTGCTGTGTGCAGACATCAGCTTTCTTATTATCTGAGGAATTGCAAATGCAGCTTAAATTTCTTACTGTTCAAATTAAGATGCTTCCACTGATCCCCATTTGTTAAAAAAAAAACATTATTACCAATTAATGCAAGGGTGCATTGTGAAATTGTCACCTCACTGAAAACAAGAACAGATGCACCAATCTAAAAACAGATACACCACTCTAACATAGCCAAGAGCACATCGTCAAAAATCTATCACCTGCCAGGATTTTAATAATTTTGGGTGAAAATGAAATACTTTCAAGCTGAATCAATTACAATTTGTTTCACCTTATTTAAAAAGTCTCACTGCTTGCGAAAGAATTTCTGAAAACCTGGAGATTCCGGAATTCTCCACCTGACCGCACACCCATCTCAAGCCAGAGAGGCTTGAAGAAGGTTATTTCTGATCCTCCGACTGCAGTCCGACTTCCCGGGACTAGTTTTCGCCACTGGCTCGCTTTTCCTGAAGCTGCTGGATGCATTGATACAGCTGTTCAATGGTCCATGGGGATGATCCTGGAATAGCCTATTTAATATCCCCTAGCTCTGTACTACTTAAAAACTGTTCATCCTGACCATCCTCCAGTTCTGATGAAAGCCGATTGACCCGAAATATCAATTCGGTTTCCCTTTCCATAGATATTGAAGGTTTTCCTACATTTTGTTTTCAGTTTGCATTTCCAGAATCCATAGTTTTTTACTTCTGCAATGCTGCTGCATTACATTGTGGGGAGGGGGGGGGGGAATCTACCCCCTGCATCAGCATTGTCTCCTGTGCACGTCCCGATACCCCTGGAGAATAGAGGAGGCACGGAGTCTCCGCCGTGAATCAGTAGTGGTTTCCAAAAACAGAAAACCAGTCTTGATGGCCACTGCGGGGGACTCAGAGGCCATTAAAGCACCCGGGTGATTGGGGCAGATTGGCGTTGCCCAGGTGCCAAGCGACACTGCCGAAGGGCAGGTCCTGAGAGGGCCATGACCATGAGAGGGAGAGGGTGAAATGGGGCATGAATGGAGTGCATGGGGGGGCTGAAAAGAGTGGGGGCTTAAAGGGGATGATGTGTTGGGTGCTTTGGATCCGTGGAACACATACAGGCTACCAACACTTAAAATAGAACAACACTATTTTACAGTAAGAAGTTTTACAACACCAGGTTAAAGTCCAACAGGTTTGTTTCGATGTCACTAGCTTTCGGAGCGCTGCGCCTTCCTCAGGTGAATGCAGAGGTATGCTCCAGAAACATGTATATAGACAGATTCAAAGACGCCAGACAATGCTTGGAATGCGAGCATTAGCAGGTGATTAAATCTTTACAGATCCAGAGATGGGGTAACCCCAGGTTAAAGAGGTGTGAATTGTGTCAAGCCAGGACAGTTGGTAGGATTTCGCAGGCCAGATGGTGGGGGATGAATGTAATGCGACATGAATCCCAGGTCCCGGTTGAGGCCGCACTCATGTGTGCGGAACTTGGCTATAAGCTTCTGCTCGGCGATTCTGCGTTGTCGCGCGTCCTGAAGGCCGCCTTGTAGAACGCTTACCCGGAGATCAGAGGCTGAATGCCCTTGACTGCTGAAGTGTTCCCCGACTGGAAGGGAACATTCCTGCCTGGTGATTGTCGCACGATGTCCGTTCATTCGTTGTCGCAGCGTCTGCATGGTCTCGCCAATGTACCACGCTTCGGGACATCCTTTCCTGCAGCGTATGAGGTAGACAACATTGGCCGAGTCGCACGAGTATGTACCGCGTACCTGGTGGGTGGTGTTCTCACGTGTAATGGTGGTATCCATGTCGATGATCTGGCACTTCTTGCAGAGATTGCTATGGCAGGGTTGTGTGGTGTCGTGGTCACTGTTCTGAAGGCTGAGTAGTTTGCTGCAAACAATGGTTTGTTTGAGGTTGCACGGTTGTTTGAAGGCAAGTAGTGGGGGTGTGGGGATGACCTTGGCAAGATGTTCATCTTCATCGATGACGTGTTGAAGGCTGTGAAGAAGATGTCGTAGTTTCTCCGCTCCGGGAAAGTACTGGACGACGAAGGGTATTCTGTCGGTTGTGTCCCATGTTTGTCTTCTGAGGAGGTCGGTGCGGTTTTTTGCTGTGGCGCGTTGGAACTGTCGATCGATGAGTATATATATATATATGTTTCTGGAGCATACCTCTTCATTCACCTGAGGAAGGAGCAGCGCTCCGAAAGCTAGTGACATCGAAACAAACCTGTTGGACTTTAACCTGGTGTTGTAAGACTTCTTACTGTGCTCACCCCAGCCCAACGCCGGCATCTCCACATCAACATTTTATTAAGCTAGAAACTATTGAACATACTTTCACTGTGGGTTAACACGATGTTAGATTAAACTAAAGACCTATGCCTATCCTAACCAGTCTATGTACTCAGCACATGGTGAAGATCTGTGCTGTATGCTCTATCCTTCTGAGAGGCTGCATCCCGAATGAGCAGGAAAACCGATGCCCTCTGTCTTTATAGTGAGTGTGCTCTAACTGGTAATTGGCTGCGGTGTTGTGTGTATTGATTGGTCTTGCTGTGTGTCCATCAGTGTGTGCGTCTGCACCATGATATACTGGTGTATATTATGACATCCCTCTTTTTATAAAAAAATGGATGTGTGTGGCAATAAATAATGTCTGGTGATAATGTTCCGAACTACGTGTGTGGTGCGAAGACATATTTACAGGACTATGTACGCGAGAACTAAGCTATTTACATGGGAAGGTGTCTGGTGCAGAGAAGCAGTATGCAACAAGAGTAACGAGATCAACATTATACACAAACCAGGGAAACGATCAAACAAAGCAACAAAACAAATCAGAGAGTCCATAAATTCGAAAAGTTCATAAATTTAGTCTCTGAGGTGGGCGACGAATTCTGGTTGACCGCCTCAAGGGTGGGTTGAGACTCGCCGGTTCAGGAGCGGGCTGGACGGCGTCAAAGTCAGGGGGAGGCAGAGTGATAGGGAGCTCTGCATAGTCCGTGGCAGGGTCAGCAGGAGGGCGAGGTGACACTGGTGGATCACGTGGCGAGCGTGGAACGAGACGAAGGGCGCGTCGATTGTGGCGCAGAATAGAGCCATCCGGCAGACGAACCAGGAACGAGGGGGGGGCCACCTGCCGAAGGACAACAGCGATTGCAGACCAGCCACCATCCGGAAGATGGACGTGGACGTTGCCATCTGGAGCCAGAGCAGGGCGATCAGCTGCACGGGAGTCATGAGCCGCCTTGTGCTGTGCACAAGACAGCTGCATCCGGCGAGGACCGGAACGTGGTCGAGGTCTGGGACATGGATGGACGGCACCGTCGTCCTCAGGGTGCGACTCATGAGTAATTGGGCTGGCGACAGGCCAGTGGACAGTGGGGCGGAACGATAGGCCAGCAAGGCAAGGTAGAAATCAGACCCAGCATCGGCAGTCTTGCATAGGAGCCGTTTGACAATATGAAATCCCTTCTCTGCTTTGCCGTTGGATTGGGGGTACAGGGGACTGGACGTCACATGGGCAAAATTGTACCGCCTGGCAAAGTTGGACCATTCTTGGCTGGCGAAGCAGGGGCCATTGTCCAACATAACCGTGAGCGGGATGCCGTGCCGAGCAAAGGTTTCTTTATATGCAGGAATGACTGCAGACGAGGTGAGGTCGTGCAACCATATCACCTCCGGGTAGTCCACGATCAGGACATAGTCTCTACCCAGCGCGTGGAACAAGTCGATGCCCACCTTGGTCCATGGTGGCGTGACCAACTCATGGGGCTGCAGGGTCTCACGTGGTTGGGCCGGCTGGAAGCGCTGACAAGTGGGGCAGTTGAGCACTGTGTTGGCTATGTCCTCATTAATGCCGGGCCAGTACACTGCCCCTCAGGCCCGTCGGCGGCACTTTTCCACGCCAAGGTGCCCCTCGTGTAGTTGTTCCAGGATAGGCTGGCGCATGCTATGCGGGATGACAATGCGGTCCAGTTTTAGAAGAACCCCGTCTACTACCGCCAGATCATCTCTGACATTATAGAACTGAGGGCATTGGCCCTTGAGCCACCCGTCCGTTAGGTGGCGCAAGACACGCTGTAGCAAAGGGTCAGCCGCCGTCTCGCGACGAATTTGGACGAGGCATTCATCCGAGGCAGGTAAATTGGAGGCCACGAATGCCACATGGGCGTCAACCTGGCAGACAAATCCCACTGGGTCACATGGAGTGTTGACTGCCCTGGAGAGAGCCTCAGCAATGATGAGGTCTTTGCCTGGGGTGTATACCAGCTGGAAGTCGTATCGCCGGAGCTTGAGAAGAATACGCTGGAGGTGAGGCGTCATATCGATCAAGTCTTTCTGTGTAATATTGACCAGCAGGCAATGGTCGGTCTCGACGGTGAATTGAGGAAGTCCATAGACATAATCGTGAAACTTAACCACACCGGTCAACAGGCCCAGTCACTCCTTTTCTATCTGCGCATAGCACTGCTCCGTGGGGTCATCGCACACGACGCATATGCAACGGGGGCCCATGATGAGGCCTCATCACGTTGAAGGAGCACTGTCCCAATGCCTGATTGACTGGCATCGGTCAAAATTTTGGTCTCCTTTGCTGGATCAAAGAAGGCTAAGACCGGGGCCGTGGTCAGTTTTGCCTTAAGTTCCATCCATTCGCGGTCGTGGGCGGGGAGCCATTGGAAGTCTGTCGTCTTCCTGACCAGGTTCCTGAGAGCCTTGGTATGCGAGGCAAGGTGAGGGATGAATTCCCCTAAAAAATTGACCATGTCCAGAAATCGGAGGATCGCCTTCTTGTCCTCTGGTGTGTTCATAGCTGTGATGGCAGCTACCTTGTCCGCGTCCGGCTGCACGCCCAATTGGGAGATGTGGTCCCCGAGGAACTTAATTTCTGCCTGACCAAAAGAGCATTTGGCCCTGTTGAGGCAGAGGCCATGCTCATGTATACGTCTGAATATGTGCTGGAGGTGACTAACATGCTCCTGCGGGGTGGTGGACCAAATGATTATGTCATCGACATTGACGCGAACACCTTCAATACCTTCCATCATTTGTTCCATAATCCTATGGAAAACTTCTGATGCAGAGATGATCCCAAACGGCATCCTGTTGTAACAATATTTTCAAAGGGGGTGTTAAACGTGCAGAGTTTCCTGCTGGATTTATCGAGCTGGATCTCCCAGAAACCTTTTGAGGCGTCGGGTTTGGTAAAGAGCTTGGCGCGAGCCATCTCACATGTGAGCTCTTCGCACTTGGGAATTGGATAGTGCTCTCTCATAATATTGCGATTCAGATCCTTGGGATCAATGCAAATTCTCAATTCGCCGGAAGGCTTTTTTTACACATACCATGGAACTGACCCAGTCGGTCGGTTCCTTGACTTTGGAAATCACTCCTTGGTTCTGGAGGTCCTGCAGCTGCTGCTTGACGCGGTCCTTAAGTGGTGCTGGGACCCTACGAGGTGCGTGCACCACAGGCGTGGCATTCGGTTTTAATAAAATCTTGTGGGTGTACGGGAGCATGCCCATGCCCTCGAAGACGTCGTGGTACTGGTTGATAATGGCGTCGAGCTGCGCCCTGAAGTCAGTGTCCTGAAGTCAGTGTCCTGAAAGGCAGACCCGTCAGCAGGAGAGAGTGAACTCTCTGAACTAGGTTCAACAGCTTGCATGCCTGCGCGCCAAGCAGGGAGGCTTTCGAGGAGCCCATGATTTCAAAGGGAAGGATGGCTTTGCGTGACTTGTGCATCACTTCAAGTTGGCATGAGCCGCTGGCAGCGATGGCATTGCCATTATAATCTAATAGCTGGCAGGCTGATGGCAGGATGGCTGGTTTGACCCGAAGGCTTTGGAGGTCAGACCGTGCAATGAGATTGGCGGAGGCACCGGTGCCCAGGCGCAATCGTATTTGGGACCGGTTGGCCATCAGGGTGGCACACCACTCATCGTCCGGATCGATGCTGTATACCGATAGAGGCTGGATTCTTTGCATCGGGCACACCCTGTTTTTTGTAATGATACCGACTGGAAAAGGCGCCTTCGGGTCCTTGGTGTCAATATCGGGTAGCAGGCCCGGATCGGGCTCGGTGACCGTGGGTTGAATGGCCCGCACATTCCTGCGAGGCAGGCTGGAGCGACGAGAGTTGGCAGGCTGAGCTGATCTGCGTAAAGCAGCATAGTTTGCCACATCGCAGGCATCGTCGGGATTTGGCAGGACATTGCCGCTTTAAGTGGGCGCAGCCACAGTTGCCTCACGTTGTAGCGTTAGTACATTCGCTGCGCCACCACGCATGCACGGTGCGGTCATACGTGGTGCGAGCCTGCGCAGTACGTTCGTCGACGTCGCCGTCCCCTCGTTCGGTGCGCACCAGCGCGGGCGTCCGCAAAAAGCGTGCAAAATGGCCGCCCTCATCCAGGCTGAGGCCCTGGAGTTGCTCGATTGCTTGGACCCGTTCTGCCTCGTGGGGACATTGCCGCGCCGTTTCGGCCGCTTGGATGTGGGAATACCGACTAATGGCGTTTTCGTGTAGCACGCAGGTCTCGATGGCAATCGCTAGGGTGAGCTGCTTTACCTTGAGGAGCTGCTGGCGTCGGAGGTCCAACTGAACACCAAAAACAATCTGGTCGCGTATCATGGAGTCGGAGGTGGGCCCGTAATTACAGGACTGCGCAAGGATGCGGAGATGGGTGAGAAAGGACTGGAAAGGTTCATCCTTACCCTGCAAACGCTGTTGGAATACATCGCGCTCGAAACTTTCATTCACCTCGATGTCGCAGTGACTGTCAAACTTAAGGAGGACCGTCTTGAATTTTGATTTATCTTCACCATCAGCAAAGGTGAGAGAATTGAAAATGTTGATGGCATGGTCCCCGGCCGTGGATAGGAAGAGAGCGATCTTCCTGGTGTCTGAGGCAGCTTCCCAGTCTGTGGCTTCAAGGTAGAGCTGGAAGTGTTGTTTGAATATCTTCCAGTGGCCCCTAGGTTACCGGTGATGCGGAGCGGCGGCGGCGGGCGGACGCTGTCCATTTTTCTAGGATGGATGTATGCTAGTGGAAGGCAGATCACTTGCAGGTAGGTCTAAGAAGTTCTAACATCCCTCAACTACTGGTACCATGATGTGTTGGGTGCTTTGGATCCGTGGAACACATACAGGCTACCAACGCTTAAAACAGAACACTATTTTATTAAGCTAGAAACTGTTGAACATACTTTCACTGTGGGTTAACACGATGTTAGATTAAACTAAAGACCTATGCCTATCCTAACCAGTCTATGCACTCAGCACATGGTGAAGATCTTGACGAATGTGATATAAAATAGTTACTTTAGAGGTATTAGTTACTGTAATGTAGAGATAGGCCAGTCTCATTCTGGTGAGTTCACAGACAAAGGATTTCAGACCGCATGGCAAAGCAAGGAGGAGGTGTGTCCACCAAAGGAGGAGAAAAGGATGCTGGGTAATAAGGGGGCCAGAGGAAGGGATGAGAAGTGAGCCAATCAGAATGTCTGGCCAGGTCAGGAGGGGTATAGGATGACCTATGGGAATCGTGTATGTGAAACTTGATACCATTTGAATTGATTTGCAGAGATCCCTTTGTCTCTTTGTTCATTCGCTTTCCGGGGTGTAGGAGACTAGATGTGTCTTATGCCTTTGTGAAATGAATCAGGCTTGCAAGCCAAATAAAATAACTAATGCTGTACCTGCAAATCCATCTCGACTTTTATTGAGGCCAGACTGACGGGTAAAGAAATTTGGGATTTGTCAATCTGTGCTGTAAGCGCTATCCTTCTGAGAGGCTGCATCCCGAATGAGCAGGAACACTGATGCCCTTTGTCTTTATAGTGAGTGTGCTCTAACTGGTAATTGGCTGCAGTGTTGTGTGTGTTGATTGGTCCCACTGTGTGTCCATCAGTGTGTGTATATTATGACAGGGGGAGGGTTAAAATGGGGGGCTGAAAGGAGGAGGGTTAGAAGGGGATGGCTGAGAGGGGATGGCAGAAGGGGGGGGGAGGAGGGCTGATGTGGAAAGGTTGAAAGAGCACGGTTGAACGAGAGGGGGGGGAATGGCTGAAAGGGGTTGGGAGGGCTGAGGGAGGAGGGTTAAAAGGGGGGAGGGCTGAAAGGGGGGGGAGAAGGGTTGAAGGGGTGAGGGGGCTCTGAAAGGGGAGGGGTGGGCTGAAAGGAGGGGAGATGGCTGAAAGGGTGGGGGTGGGGGAAGAGCCTGAAAGGGGGGGCGAAAAGAGGAGGGCTGAAAGGGGGGTTCGAGATGGGGAGGGGGAGGAAAGAGGGCTGAAAGGGGGGGCAGAAATGGGGGGGAGGGGGAGGGCTGAAGTGGGGAAGAGGGCTGAAAGGGGGGGCAGAAATTGGGGGGGGGGGGCTGAAGTGGGGAGAGGGCTGAAAGGGGGGCAGAAATGGGACCGGTCTCCTCGACGCCATTGTTGCGAGCCAACTGGGGTTGGCTGAGCAAGTGCAGTTTGAGTGCTGCTCGACCTGGTTAGTGGGGGGCTGGCAAGGGCGCTGCCGGTGAATCTGCCGTTGAGCCTTCATTTGTGGCTAGAGGCCCGTGGGGTCTCCTTCAGTGGACCATTTAACTGTGAATAGCCTTCCCGGCCTTGCCGGGTGAGCACCGGGAAGCTTACGGCAGTTTCCGCTCGCTACCACACTTAAAAATCTTTCCAGAGAATCGCGCCCATTGTCACTAGAGTAGTAATCCAGAGACCCAGCGTTATGCTCTGGGGTCCCGGGTTCGAATCGCGCCACGGCAGATGGTGAAATTTGAATTCAATAAAAAAATTGGAATTAAGTCTCTTGATGGCCATGAGACAATTGCAGATTGTCGTTAAAAACCCATCTGGTTCACTAATGTCCTTCAGGGAAGGAGATCTGCCGTCCTAACCTGGTCTGGCCTACATGTGACTCTAGACCCACACAGCAATGCATCTGACTCTTAACTGCTCCTCTCTGAAATGGCCTAGCAAGCCACTCAGTTCAAGGGCAATTAGGGATGGACAACAAATGCTCGCCAGAGTTAAGAAGCCATAACAGGATTTGCATCTGTGATGGGCGGGGCCAGAAACACCCCCCCTCCCCCCCACTGAAGCAGTCAATATCCAAATGCAGCAAGACCTGGAAAATACCCAGGCTTGGGCTGACAAGTGGCAAGTTACATTCGCGCCACACACGTGTCAGGCAATGACTATCTCTTCCAAGGGAGAATCTAACCATCTAACCTTGACATTCAATGGGATTACCATCGCGTAATCTGCTTATACACTGATGGTGATCAGCAGATATCAGAGTGTTGCTACCCTATGCATTTAGTGACTTTCTAGCTTCTGATTGATCTGGTTAAGGACATAGGTTCAATGGAGAAAGTACAAAAAGATTTACACGGATAGCACCACAGACGTTAGAACTGACAGAAAGACTGAATGCACAGAAAAAATAAAGGCTATGGGGGGGGGGGGGTTGACCAGTCGGAGACTTTAAAATAATGGCGGGGTTAAATAGGTTAGACATTCCTACATGTGAGGTTTTCAAAGACTTGGACTCATACATATAGGATACTCACTCAAAAATCAAAAAAAGGAATTCAGGAGAAACATCTTCACCCAGATCGATGAGAGTGTGGCACCTTCTACCATGTGGAGTAATTGAGGTGAACAGTGTTGATGCATTTAAGGGCTGGTAGTTAGATGAAAAGAGTGGCTTTATTGGAGCATGACGCTTGAACAGACCAGTTGAGTTGCTGCGTTGTAAATTCTATGTATTCTATGTAAATTATTTAATCAAGGTTCCAACAGAAGATGATCAGAAGAGGTATTTTCCAATTCAGAAGTAAGATACATTCTCCCAAAAAAGAAAATTGCTACCAGTCCAAGTTCCACTGAATCAAGCCAACGATGACCTAAAATTAAATGTCAAAAGCTGCAGGGATGGTAAATTCCACCGAGTACTGGATATCCAAATAACAACTATTTAACCAATAGATCAAGAATCCAGGACGTGAAAAATCAATTTAAAACAGTCAATTGCTTCTTAGCTGGTTTATGCAAAATAAAAGCCAAACTTCTGTGAAACGTTTTGCAGATAATTACAAGCCTAAATAGGTGAGGTTCCATCGTACTCCGGAAAGCTACAATGCTGGAATGCTGCCCTGCTAAATGGAAAGTTAGGATTGGAGATTCAAAGGGGACATGGCAATATTGCTGCCAATTATACTTTGAGATATGATGCAAATATACCAAGAAATGTAAAAACTAGTATTCATGTATCAACCTACACTTTTTGTTTTACACATATTTGTATGTGCATATAGAGGATTCACACACATACATACATCTATGGGTGTGTATGTACATATTGCATGCTTTACATTATTCAAAACCTGTTTAAGTGACTCACACATTCTTTATTTCACGCCCCCATTACAATGTCCTAAGAGTCTTCAAGAATTTGCTAGATTAATTCCTGCACATTGCTGTAAGCCAGCGCTATTCAAACGTTTTTACCCAGGACCCATTTTTACCAGCCGGCCATCCTTTGGGACCTATATTGGCCAACCTTCGCAACACACATCGGCTGACCTTTGTGGCTCACACCGGCTGACCTTCGCGACCCACCATTTTCACTTACCTTTAATGTGACAGGTGAGCCTGCTTGGTCCTCACGATCCCATTTGCTTTGTCATTCAATGTTACGGGCGGGATTCTCTCAGCCCGGGGCCGGGCCGGAGAATCCTGCGACTGGCACGAATCGCGCCACGCCGCCCCAACGCCGGCACGCGATTCTCTGCAGAGCGGATAATCGGCGCCATTGGTGCCGGCGTGATTGGCGCGGCGCTGGTCGGGGGCCGCTCTACGCGGCCGGCCCGCCAATTCTCGGCCCGATCGGCCGTTGTAAAAACGCCGAGTACCGCCAGCGCCGTCCACACCTGCTCTCAGCCGGTGGGAACTCGGCGTGGAAGGGTCGGGGGGCAGCCTGTGGGGGAGCCAGGGGGGGTCCGACCCCAGGGGGGGGCCTCCGATGTGGCCTGGCTCGTGATCGGGGCCCACCGATCGGTGGGCCGGCCTCTCTGGCTGGGGGGCTCGTTTCTTTCGCGCTGGCCCCTATAGTCCTGCGCCATGTTGCGTCGGGGCCGGCGCGTTGAAGGAAGGCCACTGCGCATGCGCGGATCCCACGGCGCCCAGTTCACGCCGGGATCAGCAGCTGGAGCAGTTCACCGTGCTGGCCCCTTTTGCAGGCCAGAATTTGTCGTCGGGTCGGCCCGTTCATGCCACTGCAGAACGCAACGGCGTTTACGATGGCGTGGACACTCTGCCGCGGGATTAGAGAACCCCGCCCTACATTTCTGATAATGACCAGCTGATGATTTAAGATCTCACTGCTTCCGTTGAAAAAAAAAAAGGATTGTCCTCAAACTCGCCATGTTTAATCTTCAAATGTCTTTGAAGTTTTGAGGGTTTTAAACTTTCATTTGTCAATGCTTCCCTGCAAATAGCTGACATGAACATTGAATCCTGACTTGCATTGGTACAATTAATAAACCCAGACCTTTATGCTGCTTTGTTCCATTTCAGCTTCTTCATCATGGTTTGTTCACCAGAGGCCTTGGAATTCACACCAGCACTGCTGGAGGAAGCTCTCCGCGTGCCCAGAACACGTGACGTCAGCTCTATGCAGTGTTGCTGCATCTATACAAGGTGATGCACGATCAATGACCACTAAAGCGAGGTTGTAGTCCAACTGAAGGCTTTAATAAGCTAGATGTTTCCCCCAGCAGCTCAGGTACAGAATGAAGGCTGCTGGAGCGGCACGGGCTCTTATACCCCGCCTAGCAGGACAGAGCTACCATACAGCTTGACCAATAGGAATCCTACAATATCTACCAATGGTGTTCCAGCATTACCAGGTACCGTAATACCTGTTGCGTCGGTGGGTGGGGGGGCCTAGACGAGGCCGGCGGGAGGACCGATCCTCCTGTAAGGTGCACTGGTGGAAGGGAGGGTGGGACTGGTGGCTGGGGTGTGCGTGGGGCTCCGGCGGGCGCCATGTCTCGTAGGGAGACCGTACCTTGTCAGCCGTCGGGGTTCGCCACCTAGGCGTACTGGGGGTTAGCGTGGAGAAGATGGACCCTCTCGACCAACGGGTCCGACTTGTGCGCCCGCACGTGTTTTCGGAGCGGGATGGGTCCGGGAGCTGCCAGCCAGGTCGGGAGCGAGGTCCCAGAGGAGGATCTCCTGGGGAAGACAAGGAGATGTTCGTGAGGTGTCTGGTTGGTTGTGGTACACAGCAGTGACCGGACGGAGTGGAGGGGATCTGGAAGAATTTCCTGCCAGCGGGAGACTGAGAGATTCCTGAACCGTAGGGCCAGTAGGACAATCTTCCAGACCGTTCCGTTCTCCCTCTCTACCTGTCCGTTACCCCGGGGATGTAACTGGTCGTCCTGCTCGAGGCGATGCCCTTGTTGAGCAGGTATTGACGCAGTTTGTCGCTCATAAAGGAGGACCCCCTATCACTATGTATGTAAGTGGGGAACCCGAACAGTGTAAAGATGCTATGGAGGGCCTTGATGACGGTGGTTGCGGTCATGTCGGGGCAGGGGATGGCGAATGGGAACCGGGAGTACTCATCAATCACGTTCAGGAAATACGTGTTGCGGTCGGTGGAGGGGTGGGGGCCTTTGAAGTCCATGCTGAGGCATTCAAAGGGACGGGAAGCCTTTGTCAGGTGTGCTTACTCTGGCCGGTAGAAGTGCGGTTTGCACTCCGCGCCGATTTGGCAGTCCCTGGTGGCTGTCCTGACCTCCTCGATGGAGTAGGGCAGGTTGCGGGTCTTGATAAAGTGGAAAAAGCGGGTGATCCTCGGGTGGCAGAGGTCCTCGTGGGGGGCTTGGAGGCGGTTCACTTGTGCGGTGGCACATGTGCCGCGGGACAGGGCATCAGGAGGCTCATTTAGCTTCCCGGGACGATACAAGATCTCGTAGTTGTAGGTGGAGAGTTTGATCCTCCACCGCAAGATCTTATCGTTTTTTATCTTGTCCCGCTGTGCATTATCGAACATGAAAGCAACCGACCGTTGGTCAGTGAGGAGAGTGAATCTCCTGCCAGCCAATTAATGCCTCCAATGTCGCACAGCTTCTACTATGGCCTGGGCCTCCTTTTCGACTGAGGAGTGGCGGATTTCAGAAGCATGGAGGGTACGTGAGAAGAAGGCCACGGGTCTGCCCGCTTGGTTGAGGGTGGCCGCCAGAGCTACGTCAGACGCGTCACTCTCGAACTGGAAGGGGAGGGACTCGTTGATGGCGTGCATCGTGGCCTTTGCAATATCTGTTTTGATGCGACTGAAGGCCTGGCGGGCCTCTATCGACGGGGGAAAAGCTGTGGATTGGATCAGGGGACGGGCCTTGTCCGCATAGCGCATAGTTGGGGACCCACTGGGCATAGTAACTGAAAAACCCTAGGCAGCGCTTCAGGGCCTTGGAGCAGTGAGGGAGGGGGAACTTCATAAGGGGGCACGTGCGCTCAGGGTCGGGGCCTATAACTCCATTTCGCACTACGTAGCCGAGGATGGCTCGGCGGTCGGTGATAAACACGCATTTGTCCTTGTTGTATGGATGGTTAAGGATCTTTGCGATCTGGAGGAATTTTCAGAGGTTGGTGCCGTGGTCCTGCTGGTCGTGGCCGCAGATGGTGACATTATCGAGATACGGGAATGTTGCACGTAAACCGTACTGGTCAACCATTCGGTCCATCTCGCGCTGGAAGACCGAGACCCCGAAGGAAACCCTTAAGAAGTGATAGAGTCGCCTATCTGCCTCGAAGGCAATGTATTTGCGGTCACTAGTGCGGATGGGGAGCTGGTGGTAGGCGGACTTAAGATCCACCGTGGAGAAGACCTTGTAATGCGCGATCCTGTTTACCAGGTTGGCTATGCGGGGGAGAGGGTACTCGTTCAGCTGCGTAAACCTGTTGATGGTCTGACTGTAGTCGATGACCATCCTGTGCTTTTCCCTGGTCTTTACCACCACTACTTGAGCTCTCCAGGGACTGTTGCTAGCTTCAATGACTCCTTCCCTCAGTAGCCTTTGGACCTCTGTCCTAATATAGATCCGATCCTGGGCACTGTACCGTCTGCTCCTGGTGGCGACGGGTTTGCAATCCGGGGTGAGGTTCGCAAACAGGGAAGGCGGATCGACCTTGAGGGTCGCGAGGCCGCAGACAGTGAGGGGGGTATAGGGCCGCCGAATTTGAAAGTTATACTTGGAGATTACACTGGAAGTCTAAACCTAGGAGTGTGGCTGCGCAGAGGTGGGGAAGGAGGTAGAGCCGGTAATTTTTAAACTCCCTTCCCTGGATTGTGAGGTTTGCTACACAAAACCCCTTTATCTCTACTGAGTGGGAACCCGAGGCCAGGGAGATTTTTTGATTAACGGGGTGGACGAGGAGAGAACAGCGCCTCATCGTGTCAGGGTGTATGAAGCTCTCCGTGCTCCCAGAGTCGATTAAGCAGGACGTCTCGTGCCCGTTGATTAGTACTGTCGTTGTAGCAGTTGAGAGTGTTCGAAGCCGGGACTGATCCAGAGTCACCGAGGCTAATCTCAGCAGTTGAGTGTTCTCTTCGGGCGGTGTGTGGTCAGCCGAGCTGGGGTCCTGGGAGTCCATCCAAGATGGCGGCACCCATTGGTCGCACATGGCTGGGGGTGCACAAAATGGCGGCGCCCATCCATCGAACGTGGCGTCCGCGGGACAAGATGGCAGTGCCCGTGGGCTGCACGTGGCCCTGAAGTAGGAAGATGACGGCGCCCGCTGGCCGCACGGGGACCGTGGAGAGGTTTGTGGTCGCGGTCTGCATTCGCCGCCGGAGACCGCGGCGACCGCACGGGCCTGGCATACCACCACGAAATGGCCCTTTTTACCACATCCCTTGCAGGTGGATGCGCGGGCCGGGCAACGCTGGCGGGGGTGCTTGGCCTGCCCGCAAAACTCGCAGCGGGGCCCCCCGGGTTTGCCAGGCCGCCTTGCAGCACAAGCTTGTGGGGGGATGGGGGATGTCTCGGGGTCGGCTGCGGAGGGGTTCCACGCTGCCCAGGGGGCTGCTGCGTGGTCGGGAACGTAAGCGCGGGCGTTTCTGGAGGCCACGTCCAGGGAGCCGGCAAGGGCCCGTGCCTCCTTGAGGCCTAGGGTGTCTTTTTACAGCAATCGCTGGCGGATCTGGGAGGACAGTATACTTGCCACGAAAGCGACCCGGATCAAGAATTCTGTGTGGTAGCTCGCCGAAACTTGCAGGTAGCTGCAGTTTCTCCCCAACACCAGGAGTGCACAGTAGAATTCTTCCAGCGATCCTCCAGGGATTTGTCGCCTCGTTGCTAGCAGATGTCGGGTGTAGACCTGGTTTACTGGACGGATATAATGTCCTTTTAGCGGCTCTATTGCCGCATCGAAGTCCTCCGCGTCCTCGATGAGGGTGTAAATTTCCGGGCTCACCCTCGAGTGCAGGACTTGCATTTTCTGTTCTCCTGTGGGTGTGTTTTCGGCCGATCCGAGATATCCTTTAAAACACGCCAGCCAGTGCTTGAAGATTGCCGCAGAGTTCGCCGCGTGGGGGCTGAGTTGCAGACACTCGGGCTTGATTCGGAGCTCCATCCTTTTAAATCTAGCTTATTAAATTGATGCACGATCAATGACCACTAAAGCGAGATTGTAGTCCAACTGAAGGCTTTAATAAGCTAGATGTTTACCCCAGCAGCTCAGGGACAGGATGAAGGCTGCTGGGGCGGCACGGGCTCTTATACCCCGCCTAGCAGGGCGGAGCTACCATACAGCTTGACCAATAGGAAGCCTATAATATCTACCAATGGTGTTCCAGCATTAACAGGCACCGTAATACCTCTACATAAACTACCACACAAGGCATTGGTGAGACCACACCTGGAGTGTTGTACACAGTTTGGATCCTCTTATTTGAGGGACTGGCATTGGGGGCAGTTCAGAGGAGGTTCAGTAGATTGATTCCAAAGATGAGGGGCGGGATTCTCCGTAATCGGATGTCCGCCAACCGGCGCCAAAAACGGTACGAATCAGTCCGGCATCGCGCCGCCCCAAAGGTGCGGAATTCTACACATCTTAAGGGGCCGAGCCCTTACCTTGAGGGGCTAGGCCCGGCCGGACTGATTTCCGCCCCGCCAGCTGGCGGGAAAGGCCTTTGGTGCCCCGCCAGCCGGCGCGGAAATGACTTTGCCGGGCGGCGCATGCGCGGGAGCGTCAGCGGCCGCTCACGGCATCCTCGCGCATGAGCAGTGGAGGGGGTCTCTTCCGCCTCCGCCATAGTGGAGACCATGGCGAAGGCGGAAGGAAAAGAGTGCCCCCACGGCACAGGCCTGCCCGCGGATCGGTGGGCCCCGATCGCGGGCCAGACCACCGTGGGGGCACCCCCCGGGGCCAGATCGCCCCGCGCCCCCCCCCCAGGACCCCGGAGCCCGCCCGCGCCGCCGTGTCCCGCCGTCCCAAAGTTGGTTCAATCACCGTCGGCTGGCGTGGGTTGACAGCAGCGGGACTTCAGCCCATCGCGGACCGGAGAATCGCCGGGGAATTCCCGCCGACCGGCGTGGCGCAATTCCCGCCTCCGCCGAATCACCGGTGGCGGAGAATTCACGACACGGCGGGGGCGGGATTCACGCCGGCCCCCAGCGACCGGGTCGGAGAATCGCGCCCGAGGTGTTTGTCGTATGAAGAGAGATTGAACAGTTTAGGCCTATACTCTCTGGAGTTTAGAAGAATGAGGGGAGATCAAATTGAGGTATACAAGATGATAAAAAGTATGGATAAAGTAGACGTGAAGCGGATGCTTCCTCGTGTGTGGCATTCTAAAACGAGAGGCCATAATCTGAGGATAAAAGGTAGCAAATTTAAAACGGAGTTGAGGAGTTGTGAATCTGTGGAATTCACTACCCCAGAGTCCGGTGGATGCTGGGACAGTGAGTAAATTTAAGGAGGAGTATGCAGATTCTTAATTGGTAATGGGCTGAAGGGTTATGGAGAATGGTAGGACGGTGGAGTTAAGGCCAGGATGAGGTCAGCCATGATCGAATGGCGAAGCAGACTCGATGGGCCAAATGGCCTAATTCTGCTCCCATATCTTTTGAACTTATATTTGACATTGAAGGCAGATGCCTCTCTCCTCTGGGAATACATCTGTTGTAAACAGCTGGGAACAGGACATATGTGGTACTAATTACAGGAGCATATCAGCAGGTTGCGGATGAGAATTGCCAGCAATCCTTATGTTTGTACACTGCTCGTGGTAGAACTGCTTTATTTGCACTTCTGCCAATAATGAAGAACTTATCCTTCCTACATCCTTCCAGTGACAGTACTAGCACAATTTAAAGAGGCAGATTCGCCCACATCTCTCACACCTTTGCTCTCAAGTTTCTACTCAACAATTACTTGAACTTCTGCTTGCAAGATTACGAAGATGTGTGAATTATTCTGAACAAGGAGAAAAGAACTGTTACAATTATAAATTTATGTTTGACTAACATAATTAATTTTAACAAAAATGTCCTTTTTTAGGAAAAGTTTTCTTTATTATTAAATTAATTGATTTAGACTTCCGGTGGTGGTGATGTGGTGAGCAGTGGAACAGGCGGTGGCTCCCGCCAGGATACTTGGTTTTTGGCCCTTGCTGCCCAGTTTTTGGACGCTTTTGGAAATTGATGTTAATTTGATGCCATAAGGCCCTCTCGTTCGAGTAATAATAATCTTTATTAGTGTCACAAGTAGGCTCACACTGCAATGAAGTTACTGTGAAAATCCCCCAGTCGCCACATTCCAGCACCTGTTCGGGTACACTGAGAGAGAATTCAGAATGTCCAATTCACCTAACAGCACGTCTTTCGGGACTTGTAGGAGGAAACCGGTGCACCCAGAGGAAATGCACGCAGACACGGGGAGAACGTGCAGAAGCCCAAGCCGCGAATCGAACCTGGGTCCCTGGCGCTGTGAAGCAACAGTGCTAACCACTTGATTCCGTGGGTCCGGCAGCAGTTGTTCAAAGCAGAATTCGGGCAAGGGAGCGTTGACAAAATCAAAAGTTCCTCGATCCCCAGCAGGGGGAACATGGGGGCAGTTGCTGTTTGAGTTTGAGGCCCCTCAATGGACGACTGAGAAGTTGGTTAGCTTCCTGACCGACAAGTTTAGGAAGCTGCAACAGGCGGTCACTGAGAATCTGGAGGAGGCAATGGAGGGGGCTTTGGCTCCAATTCAGGTGACCATGGACAAGATGGACCGGCATATTGAGGTACATGGGGCGACAATGCACAAGGTTGAGGTGGCGTTGTCTGACCACAGCCATTGGATTGCCTCCTTGATTTGGGTGGTTGGAGATTTTATGTTTCACTGTTGAGTTATATTTGGGGGTGGGGTGGGGGAGAAAGACTGGGTGTTGTTTTTCCGTGTTAAATTTTGGTTAGGGCGGGTGATGGGGGGTGGGGGGCTGCGGTTGTTGATCATTTATATTGTTGTATTGACTTAGATTTTTACCTTGTGTGGGGGTCACCCTGCTAGCAACATAGCTACTTAACGGGAGCGGAAGGGGGGGGGGGGGGGGGGGAATGTCTGCAGCTTGTTACCATTGGGGTGTTTTTTTTCTTTTCTGAAGATAATGAGCTCAGGCTTTTTGTTTCTGTTTTGTTTGAGCCTGGGGAAAGGGGGGGGGGGAGAAAGAGAGGCTTTTGCTCTTCTTTTGGTTGTTTTGTTGGTCTTCAGGACGGGGTGGAGTTGGAGGGGGAGGGGACCGGGTAGCGTTTCCTTTGTCTTGGGACTGGCTTTATGGGGGGGGGGGGGGGGGGTGGCAGCCATCTTGGAGCTGGTGCAGGTTGAGGCACTGCCGGATTGCCTCACACGGTGGTTATGGTTAATCCTGGAATGGGATGGCATGGGGCCGGAGGCCCCCAAAACAGTTGATAACCTGGAATATGAGGGGGTTAAGTGGCCCAGTAAAAAAGTCCTGGGTGTTTGAACACTTGAGAAGTTTTCAGGCGGATGTGTTTTATTTTTTTTACAAGAGGCACATTTAAGAATGAAGGGTCAAACGAGGTTGTGGAAAGGACGGGTGGGGCGGGCGTACCACCAGGGTGTTGATTAATAAGAGAGTGGCTTTTTCTAGGAGCAATATATTGGTGGACTCAGGTGGGAGGTACGCAAGAGTCAGTGGGTTTCTGGTGGGCACGCGGTGGTACTGATCATTGTCTATCCAACGAACTGGGATAACATTCATTAACCAGGTGCTGAGGGCCCTGGTTACAGTGCCACTTTGAGGATTTGGAATCAGTTTAGGCAGCATTTTAAGCTGGGTTCCATGTCTCTGTTGGCTCTGATCTGCAGAAGCCATGGGTTTGTGCTGCCTAGCTTAGATGCGTCGTTTGGGGCATGGGAGGGGAAGGGTTTGGAGAGGTTTAGAGGCATGTTTCTGGGGATAGGTGCGTCGGCCTGGGAGTTGTTAGAAAAGTTCAGCTTCTGAGGGAGAGTGTATTTAGGTACTTTCAGGTGTGTGATTTTTTACGCAAGGAACTACCTTCATTTCCTCCGGTTCCGTTGCCTTCACTTATGGGCAGGGTTCTATCCATGGCCGAAGTGGGGGAGCGCAAGATTGCGGAGGTTTATGGTCAGATGTTGGCGACTGAGCAGGCTTTCAAGAGGTAAAGAGGAAATGAGAGGGCGAGCGGGGCTTGGTCTTTGCGGGGGAGTGTGGGTCTTCACAGGGTCAACTTCACATCCCCATGTGCGAGGTTAAGCCTGACCAAAGTGGTTCACAGGACGTACCTGACCAGGGCACGAATCAGTGAGTTCTTCTCGGGGGTGGAGGATAGGTATGAGCAGTGCACTAGGGGACCAGCAAATCACATGTACATGTTTGGTCAAGATAGTTAGGTTCTGGGTCTGCTTTTTTGATACAATGTCGGGGATTTGGGGCATTGAGGTGGAACCGTGCCCGTTGGTGGCCATTGAAGGAGTATCGGACTCGCCGGTGCTGCAGACGGGGTTGAAGGCGGATGTTCTTGTCTTCGTCTTCGCCCTGCTAATAACCCGAAGTTCTGCTTGGATGGAGGTCCCCGGTGCCGCTTAAGGCCTCGTCTTGGTTGGGGGACCTTATGGAATTTTTGCACCTAGAAAGAGTTTGAGTGGAAGAGTTCTACTCGAGGTGACAGCCTTTCATCTCCTTTTTCAGGGAACTGGTGACCGTCAGCTGTTGGGTGGGGGCGGGTTGTCTTTTTAGCTGAGTTTAGGGTTTGTTGGTGTTTTGTTTTCTTAATGGGGGGGTGAGAGGGGAGGGGTGGGTGCATTTTGCGAATAGGATGGGGTTGAGGTTGGTTGTATTGTTGTGTTTGTTATAATGAAGATTTTGTTGGACTAAAAATCAATTGGTTCTTTAAAAATGGCATCGTACCATCCCACTGAAGCAAATACTTAGTAAACTGAAAGGGATTCACTAGAATAATAGATAAAACTACATTTATACTGGCAACTTTCCCTGTACCATAACACAGACTTTGACTGCTATGTCACAGTACAGTGACCCTGGCATTTCCAATGAATAGGATCCATTTATCATACTGCACACTTATGAATCTAAGCTGCAGAGTGGATTCCTGGAACAGGGTTCAATACAATCAGACAGATCACATTGTGCATTATTGTCTGGAGATCAAGCCAGTTATCGATCATCCACTTCCCCCAGTGTTCTTTAACAGTAAAATACATGTTGTAAATCTTATATAGAAAGGACGATCATAATTCTTGGACATAAACTAATTACTACAAATAATCAGCTGTTTTTGCAACTTCTGGATAATTAGTCACTGTTGATGATTTTAGATGTTGAAAGTGCAACAATCCAGGCTCGGTCTTTTATTAATCTTTTTTTGGTAATAGAACAGAATGTATTGCATAAAATTATCACACACCAAATCTGATCATGGTGTACTCCTCAGAAAATGATAGAATATCCAATTTATTACAACTCATTCACTAACACGAGAGCATCAGATTAATGGCCTCCACCGAATCAGTCAGAACAGCTTGACTGCTTTGGCGTACGAAGCTATTCCAGGGTTATCACAAAAACAGCAAAAAGAGCAAGATTGCCTTTCGTGATATCATGATATCCCAAACTGTTTCAAAGCCAACTGAGTACTTTTGAAGTGTCGCCCACTGTTGTATTTTAGGAAAAAAGACAAGTAATTTATATATATATATATATATACATATCAACACCAGTTGATTTTTATAAACTCCTCTGGCACGTAACTTAAATAATTACAAGGAAAAAACAGACATCTTTACCAGGTCATACTAAATCTTGTGTTGACACAATCAGCTACGTTTGATGTGATCTTGACAATTGCCCATCTGAAATGTTAACTTGTCCAATCTTATTGCTACTTCTTGAATTACCCATCTTTCTCTGCTTTTCTAGATGATGCACTGCTCAACAGGTCATGGTTCTCACTATTTTCAATCAGTAGACTAAATAGCAATCAAAATAATTTTGAAGAAATAAGAGATCCTTGTATCCGGTATCAGAAATGAATAAAAATCTCCTGTAAATACCAGGAGATGCCAATTAAGAACCACAGTTCGGCAACAGTTTACAATAGAGGCTGCGATTTTCTGATTCCTCCGCAGCGTGTTTTCCAGTGGGGGAGGCAAGTTGCTGTTAGCCACCAGCGGGATCTTCCCGTTCCGCTAATTTCAATGGCCGGTTGTGTTCCTCACCGGGGAATCTGCCGCGGGGGGTAACCTTTGACTGGACCAGAAAGTCCAGCCAGCGGGAAGGGCCGGGAAATCCCAGCCAGAAGGTGATTTGGCCCCATGTCTAAATTCTTTACTTATGAAATCCAAAATGAATGCCATTGCCTAGATCCCTCCCAATTACCCCACATCTTCCTCTACTCTTGCTATAAAAGATGAAACCTTAAATACTTGTGGCAAGGCATTCCATGCCCTACAAACCCTACATCTACAGAAATTCCTCCTGGCCTATCCTTACTTTCTTGACTTTAATTCCTTTTCACAAACTCCTCCACCCAGACAGAAGACTTTCTGAATTAATCCCGTTGAAACCCGTGAGAACATCGAAACTCGCTATTAAATTTCCTTTTAGCCGCTTCTGCTCCAGCGGAAATAGTCCCAGTTACCTCAACAGTCTTCACATAACGATGGTATCATGTTGGTGTATTCCAAATGCTTTCTGTAGCTTAAATGCCCTTTCTATAATGGGGCATTAAAACTGCAGAGTAGCCACTGGCTTGACAGACACGACGTTTAAATCAAAACATAAATTACAACTTGTAATTCCACACAGGGGCTGGTTTAGCACACTGGGCTAAATCGCTGGCTTTTAAAGCAGACCAAGGCAGGCCAGCAGCATGGTTTGATTCCCGTACCAGCCTCCCCGAACAGGCGCTGGAATGTGGCGACTAGGGGCTTTTCACAGTAACTTCATTGAAGCCTACTTGTGACAATAAGCGATTTTCATATCCATATTTATGACATTACTGAGTTCTCTGGTTTTATTTACCCGTGCTTTCAGTAAATTATGTACGTACAACCTTCAGTGTCTGATCCTTCACACCCTTGAACATCTTTCAGGTAAGTGCAAGCTCCCATTTCTGGCTTTTCCTTAGTTAATGCAATAATTTGGCAGAGTTCTGTGTTTTGTTCTAAACTACTTCAGATGGGCAGTTAGCAGCATTTTAAGAATAATTTTCACCAGCTGGAGCTGTAAAGGAGTCCCCATGTCCACTTGACAGGAAAGTAGTCAAAACGCAAAGCTGACTAGACTCACCCACATATTCAATCAGAAATTGATAATCTTTTCTGTCAGTGAGACTCTGTACCCAGAACCATTAGGCCAAAGTTTGGCTTGTGGCTGGGCTGTCTCTCTTTGAGCTGTTTGTGTATGCAAGTTCACAGGCTGGGGAAAGCAGACAAATTATCTCCAACAGCCAACTCATCAAGGCAC
Source organism: Scyliorhinus torazame (assembly GCF_047496885.1). Taxonomy (NCBI): domain Eukaryota; kingdom Metazoa; phylum Chordata; class Chondrichthyes; order Carcharhiniformes; family Scyliorhinidae; genus Scyliorhinus; species Scyliorhinus torazame. The sequence goes on from NC_092708.1 coordinate 385,427,559, forward strand.
AAGTTTGCTAAGACGATTGTTGATGTCTCTGCATTAGCAGCTGTCACACGATAGACTTCTCTTGGCTTAGACACAGTCCCCTGGCTGCTCAACTTCGGAAATCAACCGATACAGTAAATCATTTGGTTCATTTGCGTCACATCGAGAAGTACGTGTCTATCCTTTTCGAAAATTCTAAAGTGCACATTTTAAGTCCTTGTGGGCTTACTCTGGTTTTTGTTTTCTAAGTATCTGTAGCAATAGTAATGTGCCTTACTGCTTCTACATATTACCAGACTTAAGTAAATTTGAAGTTTGGATGGAGAATTTCAGAACGTAGGACCTTGACAACAGAGCCAGCAATGGCGGAGGGGTGAAAATTGGGATTGCAAAAGTGTTGGGAGAAATTCTGAACGGAACATTATGTTAATTTGTAAATCTGGAGTGCTTGTGAAAATCAATTGGAGGCCTTCTCAGTCATTTATAGGTGCGGAGTATTCCATAAATGTTGAGGTTGGAGATGGGGAATAGTGATAGAGTCACAGCACATAGTTAACGTAAAACTAGGAACAAGCAACGGCAGAATGATTATCGTGGGACAGAGTTTATTGTGAAAGGGACTGAAATGGAAAAATAGTTCATTCTCCATTTACAATACCAATACCATCTAAAGGTGTATTAGTATACTGAATGCATTGTCAATGAAAAGTAGAGCAAGACTATTAATAGTCATAGAACAAGGCTATAGACTACATGTCTGCACCTAAAACATTTAAACAATTTGACATATTAATAAAGATTCCATGATACAAGTTGTTTGACATTGTAACGTTGATCGAGAGTTAAAGGATATTCCAGGAGGCTGTGTTAAGACAGGATGTATATGGATGGAGATTAAAAAGTATGAACAAGTACTAGTTCATTTACTAGGTACCTGATAAACTGACCAACAAGCTGTCCTACATTCAGCAAAGGATTCAGAATTACTTCTCTAGATCAAAGCAACTGAGATGAGTTTGGAATTTTCATTACTGCTGCCTTTCTGCTATTCACACAGGGAACCTGTATATGAATTTGATTTTTGCAAAGGCAGTAAAGTACAATACTGCAATTTCCTAAAAGAGAGGGGAGGACCAGGGAAACAAGGCGAGTAAGAGAAAGGAAAGGTACAGGTCTCTCACTGGCATAAATTAATTAACTTAAGAGAAGCTGAAGAGAAATATATTTGATAGACACCTGAACTGTCTTGAGGGATGAAGCATTCGTGTAGTAATCAGTTTAAGATTAGAACCTTTACGAACAGGATTAATAAACCGCTCTTTTTCAAAGTTCAACATAACTTTTGTCGTTACTCAACAAATTGCTTTTGTACAGAATCTGTATCGTAGCAAAGCATCCCAAGGTTGTCCACTGGGGTGGAGGTGGCCTAATCCTAGCTCACTAATTATTATTCTATTATTCAGCCCAGAGTGTACAATTTCACAGAGTGTATTGCTCACCTGGCTGGACAACTTGTTCGTGATGCAGAGCAAGGCCAGCAGCGCAGGTTCAATTCCCATACCGGCTGAGGTTATTCATAAAGGCCACACCTACTCAACCTTGCCCTTGCCTGAGGTGTGGTCACCCTCAGGTTAAATCACCATCAGTCAGCTCCCTCACTCAAAGGGGAAAGCAGCCTATGGTCATCTGGGACTATGGTGACTTTACCTTACCTTTATTGTATCAATTCCAATCATCATTTAGACTATGGCAATGCTTTCTCTGCTCTTCATAACTTACATTCAGGTTTAGCGGAAATCTTCTGACACTGACCTCAATATGTTCTGGAAGGGCAATACCTTTTCTATGACTGGGCCACCAAAATTGCAGCCAGTACACACAGAGTTCACGATCTTCAGGAAGCAAAGTATTGTACACACCCCTGTCGGCATAAATGGTGCCGAGGTGGAGATGGTTGACAGCTTCCGAGGTGTGCACATACCAACAATCTGTCCTAGTCCACCCACATCGACACCACAACCAAGAAAGCACAACAGTGCCTATACTTTCTCAGGAAACTAAGGAAATTAGGCATGTCCACGTTGACTCTTACCAATTTTTACAGATGCACCATAGAAAGCATCCTCTGTGGCTGTATCACAGCCTGGTATGGCAACTGCTTGGCCCAAGACTACAGAGTCGTGAGCACAGCCCAGTCCATCATGCGAACCCGCCTCCCATCCATTGATTCTGTCTACACCTCCCCCTGCCTTGTGAAAGTGGGCAGCATAATCAAAGACCCCTCCCACCCAGGGTATTCTCTCTTCCAACTTCTTCCATCGGGCAGGAGATACAAGAGTCTGAGAACACGCACCACCAGGTTTAAAAATTGCTTCTTTCCTGCTGTTATCAGACTCCTCAACAACGCTCATATGGACTGATCTGATCTCTTGACACATCTTCTCTATTGATAGTACTGCACTCCTGTATGCTTCACCCGAGGTCGGTGTCTATGTATTTACACTGAGTATTTATGGACGTCCTATGTTTTTTTTTCATGTATGGGCTGATCTGTCTGGGCTGTACTCAGTTATCTAAAAAGATCTGAGAATTTGGTTGTGCTATTCCTTTTACTCTTAATTCTGTTTTGGCATTATCTGTTTGTCGTATTAACCACACCCCTGGTCATTAATATAAATTAAAAAACAGTAAGGATCCAAAGATTTCGCCCGAGATACACTTGGTCATAACCTCTTTCCAACCTGAAAGCTTCCATTTACGGGCACCCTTTGGCTTAAAAACAAGAAACAATATTCTACCCAGCTGCAAACTTCACTTGCTATTCCAAGATTCTTAATCTTTAGCCATTAATCAACGCTGTGAGTGCTTGGCAAAAGCTATCTGAAATAAAAATCAATTACATGTCTCTCAGTTGATAGGTTAGAATGGACCTATCAAAGAGCTTAAAAGTAAGTAATATATATTTCAGAAAGCTTTAGCTATTAATCACCAGTTTAGAATCTTGGCAAAGGATTAAGAGCTTGGAATAGCATGTGAAATTTGCAGCTGGGTAGAATATTGGCTGAAAAACAAGGAGCAGAGGGTATCCATAATAATCTTTATTATTAGTGTCACAAGTAGGCTTACATTAACACTACAATGAAGTTACTGTGAAAATCCCCTAGTCGCTTGTTCAGATACACTGAGAGAGAATACAGAATGTCCAATTCACCTACCAAGCAGGTCTTTCGGGACTTGTGGGAGGAAACCGGAGCACCCGGAGGAAACCCACACAGACACAGGGAGAACGTGCAGATTCCGCACAGACGGTGACCCAAGCCGGGAATCGAACGTGGGACCCGGCCGCTGTGCAGCAACAGTGCTAACCACTGTGCTACCGTGAGCTATTAGCTAACAAAGAGCTTATGAACAGGGTATCTCCAAAGTAAATCTCAAGAGCCTTACCTGGTCTCAGAGGGTAGCACTCTCACCTCTGAGTCAGAAGGTCGGGGGTTCAAATCCTTGACTTGAGCACAAAGATCAAGACTAACACTTCAGTGCAGTACTAAGGGAGGGCTGCAGGGTTGGAGGTGCTGTCTTTTGGGTGGGACGTTAAACTATGGACCCTCCTGCCCTTCAGGTGTATGTACAAGATCCCTGGCATTATTTCAAAGAGGAGCAGGGAAGTTATCCCTGCCAGCCTGGCCAATGGTTTTGCCCTCAAACAGTGTCATTATCACACTTCGAGGAGCCAGCTCTGCATAAATATGGTTGCCTCATTTCCTATATACATGTTATAACTGCCTGCTTACCACTGGCTGGGGACTAATGGCAGTCCCACAATCCTTTGGGAGTATGAGCTTCCCCAATGAGGGGGGGGCGGAGAAATCATTAGCAGATTCCCTGCATAAATAAAGTTGGTCAGTTTGGAACCGGCTAGAGGAGAGTGAGCAGTAAGGCGTTGCTGCTGCTGTTGTATATATATATGTTATTGTAAATAAATGTTATTTCTTTCTATCCTTCAACTCGTGCTGGATTCTTCGTGGCCCTCAGAAAAATACAACAATGACCACACTTCAAAAGTACTCCATTGTCTGGAAAGCACTTGGCGATGTCTGGTTGTGATGATATGCAAGACTTTGTTTCTTTAATGATCTCGGTGAGGGTATGTTAAATATTACTCAGGATGTCCTAATGTGTTTTACAGCCAACAAAATGCTTTTGAAGCGAAAGGCAGCAACACATTTGCACATATCAAGGTCCCAGAAACATTGGGATGAAGAGGTCATGAAAGGTGCAATGTAAATGCAAGTCTTTCTTTCTTTCAAATTCTACCGTGACTTGATGCCATGATAATTAAGTCCCGGGACAGTGCAGTGCCAAACTAATAACAGTAAGAAGTCTCGCTTTGATCCAGTGGATCTTGCCTTACAGCAGGTGAAGGCTATCATGAGGAAACCTAACAGTCTCTACATACAACCAGTGGCTATAACACACACAAATCCCCTCCTTTTATTTTGTTCAAATCCAGACTAAACAATCTCTAGATGAAAAGAGGTTTTTCTCCTCTGAAGTTTACCTGTGAACAACAACAAAGGTCTACTTGCAGCTACCTTGCTCATCATTTTGACGTGGGCAGGCAGGTGGATAGGATCACCACTTTAATCCCCCTTTACCATGTGGGAAAGGGAATTAGAGGGACAAAGAAAGGTTAACGCACAGGATCAAACTGCAAAGCTTCCTATAGTTAATTAAACTAAGGAAGCTTAAGGAAGCAGCAAACAACTGCAGTTCAACAGCTGATTTCATAACCAGGGGCTGGGTGAAATAAGTGTCAACTAGTCATCAAACTACGGAAATCTCTTGAATAGGTTTTTATATTTCACAAGTAGTCATATTGCAGCTGTTTCATGATTGGTGAAGCAAAATTTGAAAAATGAAATTATTTCATTTACTTGAAGATCGGAATGCAGCTGATCAGGAGATTGAAGTCAGGCACTGGGTTTTTTTAAGCAGCTGCAGCTTTCGTTTGGCTAAGAAGAACTGACTTGTCCATTGTCAACATCAATTCATTCACACAGACTTAAGGAAAGTATTCATACCTTCCTGGGTATTTGCCATTCGATTTGTGGCATGTGATTAAAAGCAGGGACGTGGAAGAGACCGGAACTGGAGGAGTACAGAGACTCGCGGAGGGTTGTAGAGCTGTAGAAAATTGAAAATGAAAATCGCTCATTGTCACAAGTAGGCTTCAAATGAAGTTACTGTGAAAAGCCCCTAGTCGCCACATTCCGGCGCCTGTTCGGGGAGGCTGGTACGGGAATTGAACCGTGCTGCTGGCCTGCCTTGGTTTGCTTTCAAAGCCAGCGATTTAGCCCTGTGCTAAACAGCCCCTGCAGTTATGGGGATAGGGAGGGGCGAGACCATGGAGGGATTTGAAAACAAGGATCATAATTTTAAAACGGAGGCACTGCCAGACCAGGAGTCTATGTAGGTCAGCAAGCACAGAGGTAAATGGGTGAACAAAACATGGTGCGAAGTGGGATAGGGCAGGGTGAGCTCGAGTTCATGGCAGGTAAAGATAGGAGACCAGCCAGGAGGAACATTCAAGTTTAAAGGTGAGAAAGGTATGGAGGAGCGTTTCATTAGCAGATGAAGTGAGACAGTGGAAGAGTCGGGTGATGTCATGGAAGAGATCTTACCGAAGGAGCAAATATGTTGTCAGAAGCTCACCTCAAAACATCGAATGCAAGGGGCGCAATTCTCCCATCGGGAGACTAAGTCCCGACGCCGGAGTGAAAACCGGAGTGTTTCACTCCGGCGTCGGAGGCCGCTCCCAGCCCCCTATTCACCCGCCCCCGGGGGCTAGGAGCGGCGTCGCGTCATTTACGCGCGCCGGGCCTTGGCGCCGCGTAAATAACGTCAACCGCGCATGCGTGGTTGCCGTCCTCCCCGAGGCCACCCCGCAAGAAGATGTCGGATGGATCTTGCGGGGCGGCGGAGGAAAGGAGGTCCTCCTTCAGAGAGGCCGGCCCGCCGATCGGTGGGCACCAATCGCGGGCCAGACCCCTTTTGAGGCCCCCCCGGTGCAGGAACCCCCTTCCGCCCCCCCACCACAGGCCGCCCCCCCAGCGTTCCCACGTTGTTCCCGCCAGCAGCGACCAGGTGTCGACGGCGCCGGTGGGAAGCCGTCGTGTTGGGCAGGCTGCTCGGCCCATCCGGGCCGGAGAATCGCCGCTCGCCCGTTACAAACGGCGAGCGGCGATTCTCCCAGCGGCCAGCCGTGATTCTCGCCGCGCCGGTTTGGGGGGGGGGGGTGGGAGAATCGCCCCTCTCACCGTAAACCTATGCCCCCTAGTAATTGACCCCTCTACCCTGGGGAAAAGCCTTTGACTATCCACTCTGCCTATGCCTTTTGTAGACCTCTATCAGGTCGCCCCTCAACTTCCGTTGTTCCAGTGAGAACAAACCGAGTTTATTCAACCGCTCCTCATAGCTAATGCCCTCCATACCAGGCAATATTCTGGTAAATCTCTTCTGCACCCTCTCTAAAGCCTCCACATCCTTCTGGTAATGTGGCGACCAGAATTGAACACTATACTCCAAGTATGGCCCAACTAAGGTTCTATACAGCTGCAACATGACTTGCCAATTCTTATACTCAATGCCCCGGCCAATGAAGGCAAGCATGCCGTATGCCTTCTTGACTACCTTCTCCACCTGTGTTCCCCCTTTCAGTGACCTGTGGACCTGTACTCCTAGATCTCTTTGACTTTCAATAATCTTGAGGGTTCTACCATTCACTGTATATTCCCTACCTGCATTAGACCTTCCAAAATGCATTACCTCACATTTGTCCGGATTAAACTCCATCTGCCATCTCTCCGCCCAAGTCTCCAAACAATCTAAATCCTGCTGTATCCTCTGACAGTCCTCATCGCTATCCGCAATTCCACCAACCTTTGTGTCGTCTGCAAACTTACTAATCAGACCAGTTACATTTTCCTCCAAATCATTTATATATACTACAAACAGCAAAGGTCCCAGCACTGATCCCTGTGGAACACCACTGGTCACAGCCCTCCAATTAGAAAAGCATCCTTCCATTGCTACTCTCTGCCTTCTATGACCTAGCCAGTTCTGTATCCACCTTGCCAGCTCACCCCTGATCCCGTGTGACTTCACCTTTTGTACTAGTCTACCACGAGGGACCTTGTCAAAGGCCTTACTGAAGTCCATATAGACAACATCCACTGCCCTACCTGCATCAATCATCTTAGTGACCTCCTCGAAAAACTCTATCAAATTAGTGAGACACGCCCTCCCCTTCACAAAACCATGCTGCCTCTCACTAATACGTCCATTTGCTTCCAAATGGGAGTAGATCCTGTCTCGAAGAATTCTCTCCAGTAATTTCCCTACCACTGAAGTAAAGCTCACCAGCCTGTAGTTCCCTGGATTATCCTAGCTACCCTTCTTAAACAGAGGAACAACATTGTCTATTCTCCAGTCCTCTGGGACATCCCCTGAAGACAGTGAGGATCCAAAGATTTCTGTCAAGGCCTCAGCAATTTCCTCTCCAGCCTCCTTCAGTATTCTGGGGTAGATCCCATCAGGCCCTGGGGACTTATCTACCTTAATATTTTTTAAGACACCCAACACCTCGTCTTTTTGGATCTCAATGTGACCCAGGCTATCTACACACCCTTCTCCAGACTCAACATCTACCAATTTCTTCTCTTTGGTGAATACTGGTTCAAAGTATTCATTTAGTACCTCGCCCATTTCCTCTGGCTCCACACATAGATTCCCTTGCCTATCCTTCAGTGGGCCAACCCTTTCCCTGGCTACCCTCTTGCTTTTTATGTACGTGTAAAAAGCCTTGGGATTTTCCTTAACCCTATTTGCCAATGACTTTTCGTGACCCCTTCTAGCCCTCCTGACTCCTTGCTTAAGTTCCTTCCTAATTTCCTTATATTCCACGCAGGCTTCGTCTGTTCCCAGCCTTTTAGCCCTGACAAATGCCTCCTTTTTCTTTTTGACGAAGCCTACAATATCTCTCGTTATCCAAGGTTCCCGAAAATTGCCGTATTTATCCTTCTTCCTCACAGGAACATGCCGGTCCTGAATTCCTTTCAACTGACACTTGAAAGCCTCCCACATGTCAGATGTTGCCCAGCTGGGTATCGCGGGGTGGGCCTCAGGCCATTGCCTGTGGCAGTGGACAATCGGAGGGCCTTACTCCTAGAATACGCCGCTTTTCAGGGGGCGGAGAATTCAGAAACTGGTGTCGCTCCTGATTTTGCCGCCAAAACAGATTCTCCGCCCCGTTGCTGAACACAATTCGGGCGTCGGGAGGCGGAGAATCCAGCCCCAGAACTGTGCTCAGAAAAAATAAATTGCAAGCAGCCCAGACATTTAGTAAGGGTAACAACCCTAATATAAAGTTTCCCATTCTATTATGTGCATTATAATATTTATATATGCTGATTATCAATACCACTCAGTGCTGAATAAACATATCACTTGCTATAAATGATTAAGGAGCACAGACGGTCGTCGGGGGTTGAGGCTTGAGGCCCGGCCAGCCGTGCAAGAGCCAAGAGGTTGAGCAGAGCAGCAGTCGGGAGGTGTGAAGAAGACCAAGCAAGTGCCGGGAAATCGGGGAGCAGCGGCCAGCAAGAGAGGGTCGACTCAACCATAGCCAGAGGCCAGCCCGCAGAGCTGAGAGGGCTAGAGTGGGCAGAAAGCGGACCGGACACCAAGGGCGAGAGAGAGCACAGAGGTCAGGCCAGATAGCCGCCAGCAGCAGTCAGCCAGGAGCATACGCAGTCACAGAGGGTCGAGGTTCGAGACCTGCCCACCCAAGCGAGCGGGGCAACCCAACCAGAGCCAGAAGCCAGCCAGGCAGCAGAGCTGAGAGTGGGTGGGTTGGGCTGGGCCGCAACTGGACTGGGCAATGAGGGCGAGGTTTTGGGTTTCTGTGCCTTGCATTGTGTGAGCTGAAGGTGGGTAGGGTCAGGGCGGCATTGCTGTCATTCAGGGTGGGACTTGACATCATTGTGGGCAGGGCTCAATGTCATGGGGACAGGCGCTCAATGTCATGGGGGACAGGCTGCCATGTCACCAGAGTGCGGGACGTGACGTGAGAGCCCCCCCCCCCCTCCCCCCTCCCCCCCCCCCCCCCCCCCCCCCCCCCCCCACACTAAAGTGTAAGTCGGCCTCTGAAGACAGCCTATTTCTACCTCCATATTATTGCCTGACTTCACCCCGGTCTTAGCTCTTATGCTGCTGAAACCCTCATTCATGCCTTTTGTCACCTCTAGACTTGACCAATGCACTCCTGGTCGTTCTCCCACATTCTGCCCTCCAGAGCTTAGAGGTCATCCAAAACTCAACTGCTGGTGTCTCAACTCGCAGGAAGTCCCATTAACTAACAGCCTTGTGTTCACGGACCTACAATGGCTCCTTCCTGGCCAAGCAACATCTTGATTTTAAAATTCTCATCCTTGTTTTCTAGTCCCTCCATGGCCTTGCCCCCCCCCCCCCCCCCCCCCCATCTCTCCAGCCTCCAAGAGATATGCATTCTTCTAACTCTGGCCTATTATGCATTCCCAATTCTGATATCTCCACCATCGCTGGCCATGCCTTCGGGTGCCCAGGTTTTGGAATATCCTCCCTACACCTCTCTGCCTCTCTACCTTGTGATTTTCTTTTCATTTAAGACACCCCTGAAAACCTCTTTCACCAAGTTTTTGGACATCTAACGTAATATCTCCATAATGTGGTTGAGTATCATAGTCGATTTTGTAATCTCCTGTGAAACGCCTTGGGACCTTTCATTACACTAAAGGTGCTATATAAACGTAAGTAGTTGTTCTTGTTGCTTCAAGACAGTAAGTATACTTACAAAGACTGTTGAGGTATGTTTCCACAAACTCAGAACTTAACGTACGTAAAACATATCCCAGGAGGGACCAATAACCTAGAATTAATATTTTGTTGTGACAACAGTACGACAGTGTTTGCAACCATATATCTCAATTGATTCTGGCAGAAAATTGCTAATTTACTACACAGATTTGAAAAATGATAATTTGTAGAAAACAGTTTAACAAATGTGAGTCGATAATATAAGCTTGTCCACTCAAAGGAAAATGCTAATTAAGCATTACTGCTTCGACAATGCACTAAATCTAAATTTGTCATATGTGAAAACTTGAAAACCCAATTTCCATGGAAACTTCCATTTTGTGAAATGAGGTCACGAAAACATACCATCACCATCCGCAATATCCAAATTGGGAAAAAACCTTATTACATTCACTTTACTGAACCGCTCTGCATTAGTAAGTGATGCAATTCTTCAGCATTGCTGTCAGGTAACTACAACTTTCAAGTGTGACATCTTTATAGATGTGGTAAATTTATCCAGGAATATAGCTTTTAAGAAATAGTAGGTTGACGTTTGAAAAATAGGCTTTTTAAAAAAAATAGAAGAATGTATGTAATTGAGGAATTCAAAATTTCAAAGGGCCCGTAACTTCCTGGCTCCCTAGCGCACGATTTGGGAGCTACCCAAAGATGCACTGGGAAATCTCAAGTTCCTAGGTAAGGATTTATTCATCAATTGTCCAAAAAGGGTAACTTCCACTGGACAACTGCACTGCGCTGGGAACCATCTAACAAAGCGATTTAAGGGGGTCAAAGGCAAAGGGAGAGAGCTGGCTTTCAGCAGCCAATCCTTTCCTGATGCCTGATCCCTCAATCAGGCAGAGAGCGCCTGGTAGCAGGGATTCACTACCCACCACAGCAGCTAGGAGGTCACTGGAAAACCCACTAGGTTTTGGTGGATGGCCTTCCGAGGGTGCAGGAGATCCATGCAGCCTCCATTTAATCCCTGAGCCACCACCAAATGTGCAGTGGGCCTCAGGGATAATGGGTAGCAAGAGGCTCATTAGTGAACTGAATTAACATCCCACCATTGCTGGTCAGAAATCCTGCAGGAGTCCCTTCCAGCCTCTGACTTTATTGGGGGAGGCTTTGCTTGCAGCCAGGAGACTGACGTGGGTCCTCTCTTACTGTTAATCATGAAGGCTCGGCCTTCTCAACCTCGCCCCTCGCCTGAGGTGTGGTGATCCTCAGGTTAAATCAGTCAGCTCTCCCCCTCAAAGGGGAAAGCAGCCTATGGTCATCTGGGACTATGACAACTTTATTTACCTTACCCATGGTTGAGTGGACTGTGCCTCTGTCGTTCACCATGAAGAGCAGCATTAAATCCAGCCCATTAGATAGAATAACTAACGGTCAAAATGCAGATTTTAAGAGGTCATAAAAGGAGAAACAGTGGGAGAACACCAGGAGACAGTTCCCGAGTTTAGGCCTAGATGCCTGCAGGCATAGCCACTAGCAACAGGGTGAAGGGAATAGGGGATGTGCAAGAGGTGAAAGTTGGAGGAATATAATTCTTGGAACATTCACTTTTACAATTGGTGTCAACCAATTCAAAATCAACTCCATTTGCATTGTGAACTTAACTACCGTTTAATATAAAAGTATTTTACATTCATAAGCACTTGCAAAGCCCTGGTTGCTGCCTGTAACTTTTCAATGTATTGACAGCATGGGCGGGATTCTCCGACCCCCCGCCGGGTGGGAGAATCCCCGGGGGGCAGCGTGAATCCCGCCCCCGCCCCCCCCCCCCCCCCTCCGGCAATTCTCCAGGCCCCAATGGGCCGAGTGCCAATCGTTTCCTGGCCAGTCCCGCCGGCGTGAAATGGACATGGTCCATTAAGATGGGACATGGTTTGTAGGCCGGCTAGGTAAGTCCTCAGGGTGGGTGTGGGGGGTTCGGCCCCAGGGGGGCCCCCCACGGTGGCCTGGCCTGTGATCGGGGCCTACCGATCTGTGGGCGGGCCTGTGCCGTGGGGACACTCTTTCCTTCCGCACTGGCCTCTGTAGGGCTCCGCCATGGCCGGTGCAGAGAAGAAACCCCTGCGCATGCGCAGGAACATGTCAGCCGGTCTGCGCATGTGCGGAACCACGCCGGTGGTTCTGTGCATGCGCCAACTCGCACCGACCTTTTGGCACCGGTTGGTGCAGCCCCAACCCCTCCGGCGCCAGCCTAGCCCCCGGAGGTGCAAAGGATTCCACACCAGCCTCCCCGAACAGGCACCGGAATGTGGCAACTAGGGGCTTTTCACAGTATCTTCATTTGAAGCCTACTTGTGACAAGAAGCGATTTTCATTTCATTTCATTTTTTTCACCTTCCAGTCGGCCTGACGCCGGAGTGGTTCGCGCCGCTCTTGGCGCCGGGTCATCCGGCCAGTTGCGGGAGAATCCCGCCCCATGTATCCACATGCTCAGAACATTGAAAATCCTATGCCTCAGTTTATGAAGTGCCCAGGGAACCACAACATTCCACCCAACTATGCAATTACCAAGCTTGGCTCAGCATCACACTGGAGTTATACACTGTGCTACAAAAGGAAGACTTGTATTTATATAGTGCCTATCGCCACCCCAGGAAGCCCCAAAGAATTTTACAGTCAATGGAGTACTTTTGAAGTGTTTTAATGTCGGAAACAAAGCATCCAATTTGCACACAGCAAGATGTCAAAAACAGCAATGAGGTAATCTGCAGGTAATCTGTGTAACCGATGTTTAATTGAGGGCTAAATATTGCCCAGAACAAATATTGAACAAAAGTGGTTTGAGATGGCTTCTCCTGGGAACTCTCACCATTTCATTCTGCAACTAGTTTGGGAATCACACTGCAATGGCTCAATGTGACAGCATTACTGCGTCCTTAAATTACTTTGCTCTAACTGGCTTAATTTACATAGAAGAGAGCTGAAAATCCCTTTCTCCTGTTTCCCGCTCAGTACTGTTATACCTGCACTTTCTACTAAGCACTAATAGCTTTTCTTGAAAGGTTAATAATTGAACAGATTCATGTACAAGAAATATTACTTCCCCCACTCAGAGTTCAACAGGATCCAAGGGACATAATTAGTTCTTGCAGGCAATTTTATAAAACATGTAACAATTCTAAAGATATCATGTTTAGATGTTAACCCAATTGCTGCTCAATTCAACCTCTCTGACAAAGAAGGGCAAGAGATGTGTTACAGCTCTGGATTTTCATCCATCACTTTTCTCATTCACACCACCTCACAACACTTTCCGTAAGCAGGCCATGTCTTCAACAAACTCAAACCTCTGCCTTTTTGCCTTCTGGCATAATGTAGTAAAGGTCTAACAATTAACCCCCAATTGTGGTAACTTGCTTGAGTTTATGTAGCAATCTCACTTTGGTTTTAGTGAATCTGATGACAAGAAACGCTGCTTGCTAATAGTCACTGTTTCCAAGTATGTGGCCATCACTCACAAGGCCAACATATTGTCCTTGGGAAGGTAGGCAAGTCTTCTTTCTGAGCCCCGGCAATCCACCTAACAAAGATATTCCAGAGTACTATTAGTCTGGGAGTCCAAACCTTTCACCCAGTGATGAAGGAACTGTGATATATTTCTAAATCAGGATGCTGTGTGATATGGAGAGGAACTTGGAGGCATTGAGTTGCCTGCTGCCTTTGTCTTTCCAGGTGTTGTCAAAGAGGCCGTGGCAAGTTGTTGCTGTGCATCTTGGAGATGGTACATGGTTCAAAGTACAGACAAAGTAGGCCAGTGCTGGCGGAGGTGGATATTCAAAGTGGTGGATAGCCTGCCAATCAAGCAGGTGGCTTTGCCTTGGATGGTGTCGGGCTTCGAATATTGGTGAAGCTGCAGTCATCCAGGCATGTGAAGAGCATCCTTTTCCACTCCTGACTTGTGCCTTGTAGGTGATGGAGAGGCTTTGGGAAATCAGGAGGTGACACACAACACCCAGCCTCTGAGGACGAATGTCTATTGATTTATCGCAAGAAAATCATTAAGCATAGAATACAGCACAGGGAGTACTAGTAAATAAAAACACATACGACTGGAATACCTACTAAAAATGCTGTTTCAGCTTTCCTTCTAGGCCTAAACTCTGGAATTGTCTCCTGGTGTTCTCCCACTGTTTCTCCTTTTACAGCCTCTTAAAATCTGCATTTTGACCGTTAGTTATTCTATCTAATGGGCTGGATTTAATGCTGCTCTTCAATCAAGGAATGTCCAAAGTGCAGGTTAGGTGGATTGGCCATGCTAAACTGCTCCTTAGAGTCAAAATATGTGCAGGTTAGATGTGGTTATGGGGATACAGGGATAGGGCGGGGGAGTGGGCCTGGGTAGGGTAGTCTTTTGGAGAGTAGGTGCAGATTTGATGGGCCGAATGACCTCCTTCTACACTGTAGAAATTAAATGGAATGCCTACTAAAAATGCTGCTTCAGCTTTCCTTCTGCCTCTTAAAACAAACTACTTCTTGCCATAGATGGCAAGCAGGTCATCCATTTGAAAAGTGCAAATCAAATTCTGAAGAAGATTCCTGTGTAAATACTAGCAATCCATAAGGAACTGAGCATAAAAAGATTCACTAATTTTAATTCCCCTAATATCTTTCCACAATAGGGCTCTCAACCATGACCAAAGGAACAATACTATTTTGACACACACTGCAGATTCTCTTAATTATTCTACAAAACTGCTTCACAATTTCATGAAAACAGGCCTGTGGAATGCCAAGATTATAAACACATACTGTTTGCACTTCTGTTGTTTTCACACTTTAATGCTGATAGCCACAGGGAGCACTCGCTGGCATGCTCAACTATTGAGCTCAAAAACTAAAATTCACCATTATAAATGCAAGTCTTTCTTTTTAATTGAGTAGACACCTGGATCCACCAGTTAAGTGATTCTAAGGCAAAAATTTCCAAGCATGTTGTTAGATTTAATAAAGCTTGTGGAATCCACTATCGATTTGGACTAAATGGCTGATTTTCCTACCCTTTGAACTATGACCATTTTCCAAACTGTCAAGATACTAATTTGCTGGATGTTTTCAGGATGTAAGATTTCACAATACCAAGCAAAATTCATTACCTTCAAAGAATTAATTAACTGAGCTGCTTTGAAGCATCGCTAATTAGTGCGACAAATAGTAACCTGGAACAAACCAATCATAGAATTTACAGTGCAGTGGAACAAACCAATCCTCTTAACTTGCCACCACTTTTGTTTTTACAATATACAAATACAGCACCAATTTCACAATAAAAACCCATTCCACATTTTATGAACTATTCCAATTTCAAGAGACGCTCCTTTCTCTCCCCCCCCCCCCCCCTCCACCCCCCAACACCCCCCCCCCCCCCATCACTAATCTATCAAATTTCTTACTGATGTAAATTTGCTGACTGAAGGTTACCAGGAAATGCAGTCACCCAGTTAAAGCCAAAATTCCAAGTAGAATTTGGGACAAAAACATTTGATGTCCCATATCACGAAAATTGCTAATACTCTGATTGTCTAGACTGGTATCTGGTCTGGAAGGGTATAAATTGCACCAGGCATTGCACTACATTCCAGGAGGCTCTCAGCTGGAAGATATGAAGCCAAGGCCACAGAGAACCAACAAAAGGTTAATAATTTATTCACAACACCAGCCAATAATAAACTCATCTGATCTGGAGAAAAAAAATGATTTTTAATTTAAATTGTTTAAAAACTGCACGAGAATGAGGAGAGTGAAACGCTCCTTTTAGGTTTCTTACAACTGGCACTGAAGTTTGGGATCTGGATCGTGTTGCCTGAAAGGAAGCAGGTTCAATAATAACTTGCAAAAGAGAGTTGGATATATACTTGAAGGAGGAAAATGGCAGGGCAATGGGGAAAGGGCATGGAGGATGTGACTAATTGGATAGTTCTTTGAAAAAGCTGGCAGACTCAAATCGCTTAAACGGCCCCTGCCGTGTGTCATGATATGCAGACACACACATAATGATATACAGACAAGCAGCTAATGGACACAGAGAACAGGACATGACCAATAAGCAGGCAGGACACTCAGGGGTGGGATCTGACTATAAAAGACATGAGGCACTCACACTCCGCCTCTTCCCACTGATGAACATCTAGAGAGTCAGTCAAGGGTGTTGTTACAATCTCACACCTCCACCACGTGGCTAAGAGCTAGTCTGGTTCAGTCAGACAGAGTAACCACACTTAAGTTAGCAGAGAGTCGAACTCACAGAGAACTGTGCCAACTGTGCTATTAGTTCAATAAACCTGATTGAACTAACTTCAAGGTCTGGAGTATCTTTCTGATCTAAGCGAAATCCAGTTGCAGCCAGTGTTAGACCAGTGTACCTAACACGACATGATACCAGGAGACTACTAATTTAACGTGGCTTACCTCAATCCATTCCGTGACGACCAGAAAATGTATCCCGGCACCATGGAGACGATTCAGGCTCCTCACCAGCTCAGGACCTCCGGCAATCTCAGTGCCAACTGGCGGATATTCAAGTAAAGGTTCTGCTTTACATTGAAGCCTCAGACCTCAAAGGTGCGTCTGATGCAAGAAAGATCACGCTTCTCCACTCAACAGCGGGTGATCAAGCCATCAAACTCTTCAACTCGTTTAACTTCACCGAAGGCCAGGACAAGACAAAGTTTCAGACCACCCTGGACATGTTCGATAGTCACGGTGAAGTGGACACCAATGAAATCTTCGAGCGCTACATATTCAAACAACGTCTTCAAGGTAAAGATGAATCTTTCAATGCCTTCTAAACTAGCCCCCGCCTGCTAGCGCTGTCCTACAACTTTGGTGATATTGCTGACTCCATGATCAGAGACCAAATCGTGTTTAGAGTTCACTCTGATCCTCGGAGGGAGCAGCTCTTAAAAATCAAGCATATGACCCTGCCAGTCGCGATTGAAACATGTACAGTGCATGAGCACGCAAAAAATCGATATTCCCAAGACAAATCGGCTGCAAATGAGAAACGTGCCTCCCACGAGGCAGTGAGTGTGCAGGCCATCTCCCGGATGCAGCGCCTCAGCATTGAAGACAGCGGCCATCTCGCGCGCTTTTCCCAGAGCTCCACGCATGCGCGATGCGAACGGGATAATGAAGCGGCCGACACCCACACTGCGCAGGTGCAGACGTCTGCCGACCGAACTGCGCATGTGCAACGACGTACACCGCGTCACGATGCCGACGTCATGGCGTGCCCGAACTGTGGCGACGCCCACTTAAAGGGACACTGCCCTGCAAGAGGCAGGTGATGTTTAAACTGCGGGAAGCTTGGACACTATGCAGCCTTGTGCAGGTCTGCACCACCAGTCAGAGGCCAGCGCTCCCAATTCCGACGACGGCGCGTCCAGAATGTGCAACAACGATTACAGGATTCTGATCCTGGCAGTTCAACGGATCCAGAGGACGAGTGCCTGGAGTCCGCCTACCGAGTGGGCATCATTACCACACGTGAACATGCCACACCTAACTCATCTCACATTCAGTCCATCCTCTCTGTGGATTCGGAGGACGAATGGCATGCGGTGATGCAGGTCAACTGCTGCTCCATCCAGTTCAAGCTGGACACAGGTGCTTCTGCCAACCTCCTCTCACAGGCAGACTTCAAACGCATCAAGAAGCCCCCAAAGGTCCTTCCAGCAGGCTGCCAGCTCCTGGACTATAACGGTAATGCCATTAAGGCACTGGGGTCCTGCCATCTACTCGTCTCCAACCGGAGCACCCATGCATGGCTAAGGTTTGAAATTGTCAAGCCGGACAGGGTATCCCTACTGGGCGCGCATGCCTGCAAAAAGCTAAACCTGGTGCAGCGGGTTTATTCAATTACATCCTCAAACGTGGATCTTCAAGCTGGCATTGACGACATCCTCGCTCAGTATCCAGATGTGTTTGACGGGATGGGCACTTTGCCATATCGGTACAAGATCTTACTGCGACCTGATGCCAAGCCAGTGGTCCATGCACCACGCCGAGTCCCAGCTCCGCTGATGGAGCGCCTGAAGGAACAGCTCAAGGAGCTGCAGCAGCAGGGGATCATTTCCAGGATAACCGAACCGACTGACTGGGTCAGCACAATGGTGGTGGTTAAAAAACCCTCTGGAGACCTGCGCATCTGCATTGATCCCAAGGATCTCAACCAGAATATAATGCGTGAACACTACCCCATCCCGAAGCGGGAGGAACTCACCAGTGAGATGGCACATGCACGGTTTTTGACGAAGTTAGATGCGTTACATGGATTCTGGCAAATCCAGCTGGATGAGTCCAGCAGAAGGCTCTGCACTTTCAACACACCGTTTGGCAGGTACTGCTATAACCGTATGCCGTTCGGCATTGTCTCGGCATCGGAGATATTTCATCACTCATGGAGCAGATGATGGAGGGCATCAAAGGGGTTCGTGTGTACGTGGACGACGTCGTCCACGACCCCCGAGGAGCATGTTTCCCATCTCCAGCAGGTATTCCACCGTGTCCACGGCAAGGGCCTGATGCTGAACAGGGCAAAATGTTGCTTTGGCATGTCGACACTCAAATTCCTAAGAGACCAGATCTCTCAGCAGGGCGTGTGCCTGGACACAGACAAGGTCAAGGCCATCGCAGCCATGAAGGTCCCGGAAGACAAGAAGGTGGTCTTGCGCTTCCTGGGCATGGTCAATTTTCTGGGCAATTTCATCCCAAACATGGCCTCACACACCACGGCCCTACAAAACCTAGTGAAGAAGTCCACTGCCTTCGAGTGGAAGGCGGCCCATCAGGCTGAGTGGTTGGAGCTGAAAGCCAAGCCCACCACTGCACCCGTATTGGCATTTTTCAACCCAGACAGGGAAACGAAAATCTCGACAGATGCGAGCCAGGATGGCATCAGTGCGACCCTGCTGCAATGCGATGACACTTCATCCTGGGCACCGGTTGCCTACGCATCAAGGGCAATGACGCCCACTGAACAAAGGTATGCACAAATCGAGAAGGAATGCCTGGGCCTTCTCACTGGCATTCTCAAGTTTCACGACTATGTCTACGGCCTGCCGACATTCACAGTCGAGACGGATCACAGGCCCCTGGTCCACATTATCCACAAGGACCTTAATGACATGACGTCTCGGTTGCAGTGCATCCTCCACAAACTCGGAAGGTACGCCTTTGACCTGGTCTACACGCCTGGTAAGGAGCTCATCATTGTCGATACACTGTCCCACTCCATCACCGTACCTAGTGAACCACTGACCGTCATCCGGCAAATTGAGTCACTGGTTGAGTCACATGTGCTGCTGTGTGCTAGCACCCTCCCGGCATCTGATGAGAAGGTGATTCGTATCCGTGAGGAGACAGCCAAAGACCCCCTTTTGCAGCGTGTTATGCAACACCTAGCCAATGGCTGGCAAAAAGGGCAGTGCCCTCAATTTTTCAATGTACAGGACGACCTGACGGTGGTTGACGGTATCCTCCTCAAACTGGACCGGATTGTAATTCCACACAGTCTCCAGAGCTTGGTGCTCCGTCAAATCCATGGGGGCCACCTGGGCGTGGAAAAGTGGAGACGCAGAACCAGGCAGGTTGTCTACTGGCACGGGATCAGCCTGGACATCGCTAACATGGTTCTTAACTGTGCGACCTGTCAACGCTTCCAGCCAGCGCAGAGTAAGGAGACACTTCAGCAGCATGAAATCGAAACCGCTCCGTGGTCCAAGGTTGGCATCGACCTCTTTCATGCAAATGGTCGTGATTACGTGTTAATCATTGATTACTTTTCCAATTACCCTGAAGTCGTGAAGCTCTCACACCTCACATCTCGGACCGTCATCAAGGCCTGTAAGGAGACTTTCTCCAGGCATGGAATCCCACTCACTGTCATGAGTGACAATGGCCCGTGCTTCAGCAGCCAAGAATGGTCTCTGTTTGCCCAGGCGTATCAGTTCAAACACGTCACTTCCAGCCCACACTATCCGCAGTCAAACGGAAAAGTTGAGAAAGGGTTGCACAGAGTGAAGCAGCTCATTTGCAAGGCCGTGGATTCTGCGCCTGACATTCACCTTGCGCTGTTTGCGTACAGGGCGACCCCACTGTCCACTGGCATGTTGCCGGCTCAACTCCTGATGAACAGGGACCTGCGAACGACACTTCCAGCCATACACTTGCCCAACCTGGATCACCTCCCGGTGCTGCAGAAGGTGCAACAACTCAGAGACCAGCAAAAACAGGTCTATGATGCTCATGCCACCGATTTGCTCAGGTAGACTGGGAGCAAAGACTTAATGGTGAAACAGTTGAGGAACAGTGGAGAACCTTCCAAGTGATTTTTCACAGTGCTCAGCAAAGGTTTATACCAACAAAAAGGAAAGACGGTAGAAAGAGGGAAAATCGACCGTGGATATCTAAGGAAATAAGGGAGAGTATCAAATTGAAGGAAAAAGCATACAAAGTGGCAAAGATTAGAGGACTGAGAAATCTTTAGGGGGCAACAGAAAGCTACTAAAAAAGCTATAAAGAAGAGTAAGATAGATTATGAGAGTAAACTTGCTCAGAATATAAAAACAAATAGTAAAAGTTTCTACAAATATAGAAAACAAAAAAGAGTGACTAAGGTAAATATTGGTCCTTTAGAGGATGAGAAGGGAGATTTAATAATGGGAGATGAGGAAATGGCTGAGGAACTAAACAGGCTTTTTGGGTCGGTCTTCACAGTGGAAGATACAAATAACATGCCAGTGACTGATATAAATGAGGCTATGACAGGTGAG
This sequence comes from Scyliorhinus torazame, assembly GCF_047496885.1. Taxonomy (NCBI): domain Eukaryota; kingdom Metazoa; phylum Chordata; class Chondrichthyes; order Carcharhiniformes; family Scyliorhinidae; genus Scyliorhinus; species Scyliorhinus torazame. The sequence goes on from NC_092708.1 coordinate 385,448,219, forward strand.
GATCTTGAGAGGATTTTTATCACTAAGGAGGTAGTGATGGGCAAGCTAATGGGGCTAAAGGTAGACAAGTCTCCTGGCCCTGATGGAATGCACCCCAGAGTGCTAAAAGAGATGGCTAGAGATTGCAAGTGCACGAGGGATAATTTAACAAAATTCACTAGACTCTGGGGTGGTCCTGGCGGATTGGAAATTAGCAAACGTGACACCGCTGTTTAAAAAAGGAGGTAGGCAGAAAGCGGGTAATTATAGGCCAGTGAGCTTAACTTCGGTAGTAGGGAAGATGCTAGAATCTATCATCAAGGAAGAAATAGCAAGGCATCTGGATGGAAATTGTCCCATTGGGCAGATGCAGCATGGGTTCATAAAGGGCAGGTCGTGCCTAACTAATTTAGTGGAATTTTTTGAGGACATTACCAGTGCGGTAGATAACAGGGAGCCAATGGATGTGGTATATCTGGATTTCCAGAAAGCCTTTGACAAGGTGCCACACAAAAGGTTGCTGCATAAGATAAAGATGCATGGCATTAAGGGGAAAGTAGTAGCATGGATAGAGGATTGGTTAATTAATAGAAAGCAAAGAGTGGGGATTAATGGGTGGTTCTCTGGTTGGCAATCAGTAGCTAGTGGTGTCCCTCAGGGATCAGTGTTGGGCCCACAATTGTTCACAATTTACATAGATGATTTGGAGTTGGGGACCAAGGGCAATGTGTCCAAGTTTGCAAACGACACTAAGATGAGTGGTAAAGCAAAAAGTGCAGAGGATACTGGAAGTCTGCAGAGGGATTTGGATAGGCTAAGTGAATGGGCTAGGGTTTGGCAGATGGCATACAATGTTGACAAATGTGAGGTTATCCATTTTGGTAGGAATAACAACGAAAGGGATTATTATTTAAAGGATAAAATATTAAAACATGTGGCCGTGCAGAGAGACCTGGGTGTGCTAGTGCATGAGTTGCAAAAAGTTGGTTTACAGGTGCAACAGGTGATTAAGAAGGCAAATGGAATTTTGTCCTTCATTGCTAGAGGGATGGAGTTTAAGACTAGGGAGGTTATGCTGCAATTGTATAAGGTGTTAGTGAGGCTACACCTGGAGTATTGTGTTCAGTTTTGGTCTCCTTACTTGAGAAAGGACGTACTGGCACTGGAGGGTGTGCAGAGGCGATTCACTAGGTTAATCCCAGAGCTGAAGGGGTTGGATTACGAGGAGAGTTTGAGTAGACTGGGACTGTACTTGTTGAAATTTAGAAGGATTAGGGGTGATCTTATAGAAACATATAAAATTATGAAGGGAATGGATAGGATAGCGATGCTGAGGAAGTTGTGGAAAGCACATTCAGTGAGTTGGTCACACCGCAGATTAAAATTACTGAGGCAGATAGGGAAAGGGTGACCAACAGACAGAGGAAGAGTAGGAAGGCAGTGCAGGGATCCCCTGCGGTCATCTCCCTCCAAAACAGATTTACCGTTTTGGAAACTGTTGGGGGAGATGGCTCACCAGGGGAAGGTGGCAGCAGCCAGGTTCATGGCACCGTGGCTGGCTCTGCTGCACAGAAGGGCGGGAAAAAGAGTGGCAGAGCTATAGTGATAGGGGATTCAATCGTAAGGGGAATAGACAGGCGTTTCTGCGGACGCAAACGAGAATCCAGGTTGGTATGTTGCCTCCCTGGTGCAAGGGTCAAGGATGTCTCGGAGCGGCTGCAGGGCATTCTGGAGGGGGAGGGTGAACAGCCAGCTGTCGTGGTGCATATAGGCACCAACGATATAGGTAAAAAACGGGATGAGGTCCTACAAGCTGAATTTAGGGAGTTAGGAGTTAAACTAAAAAGTAGGACCTCAAAGGTAGTAATCTCAGGATTGCTACCAGTGCCACGTGATAGTCAGAGTAGGAATGACAGGATAGCTAGGATGAGTACGTGGCTTGAGAGATGGTGCAAGAGGGAGGGTTTCAAATTCCTGGGACATTGGGACCGATTCTGGGGGAGGTGGGACCTGTACAAATCGGACGGTCTGCATCTGGGTGGGACCGGAACCAATGTTCTCGGGGGGGTGTTTGCTAGTGCAGTTGGGGAGGGTTTAAACTAATGTGCCAGGGGGATGGGAACCGATGTAGGAAGTCAGTGGGGACAGAAACAAAAGGCAGGAAGGGAGAGTGTGTAAAGCATGACCAGAGAAAGCAGGGCAGAGAGCAAGGAAGGTCTACATTAAACTGCATTTATTTCAATGCAAGGGGCCTGACGGGCAAAGCGGATGAACTCAGGGCATGGACGGGCACATGGGACTGGGATATTATAGCTATGACTGAAACATGGCTAAGGGAGGGGCAGGACTGGCAGCTCAATGTTCCGGGCTACAGATGCTATAGAAAGGATAGAACAGGAGGTAAGAGAGGAGGGGGAGTGGCGTTTTTGATTAGGGAGAACATCACGGCAGTACTTGGAGGGGATATATCCGAGGGTTCGCCCACTGAGTCTATATGGGTGGAACTGAAAAATAAGAAGGGAGAGATCACCTTGGTAGGACTGTACTACAGGCCCCCAAATAGTCAGCGGGAAATTGAGGAGCAAATATGTAAGGAGATTACAGATAGCTGCAAGAATAATAGGGTGGTAGTAGTAGGGGACTTTAACTTTCCCAACATTGACTGGGACAGTCATAGCATTAGGGGCTTGGATGGAGGGAAATTTGTTGAGTGTATTCAGGAGGAATTTCTCATTCAGTATGTGGATGGACCGACTAGAGAGGGGGCAAAACTTGACCTCGTCTTGGGAAATAAGGAAGGGCAAGTGATAGAAGTGCTAGTGAGGGATCACTTTGGGACAAGTGACCATAATTCCATTAGTTTTAAGATAGCTATGGAGAATGATAGGTCTGGCCCAAGAGTTAAAATTCTTAATTGGGGCAAGGCCAATTTTGATGGTATCAGACAGGAACTTGCAGAGGTAGATTGGGGGAGACTATTGGCAGACAAAGGGACGGCTGGTAAATGGGAGGCTTTTAAAAATGTGTTAACCAGGGTGCAGGGTAAGCACATTCCCTTTAGAGTGAAGGGCAAGGCTGGTAGAAGTAGGGAACCCTGGATGACTCGAGATATTGAGACTCTGGTCAAAAAGAAGAAGGAGGCATATGACGTACATAAGCAACTGGGATCAAGTAGATCCCTTGAAGAGTGTAGAGATTGTCGAAATAGAGTTAAGAGGGAAATCAGGAGGGCAAAAAGGGGACATGAAATTGCTTTGGCAAATAATGCAAGGGAGAATCCAAAGAGATTCTACAGATACATAAAGGGGAAAAGAGTAACTAGGGACAGAGTAGGGCCTCTTAAGGATCAACAAGGGCATTTATGTGCAGAGCCACAAGAGTTGGGTGAGATCCTGAATGAATATTTCTCATCGGTATTCACGGTGGAGAAAGGCATGGATGTTAGGAAACTAAGGGAAATAAATAGTGATGTCTTGAGAAGTGTGCATATTACAGAGGAGGAGGTGCTGGAAGTCTTAAAGCGCATCAAGGTAGATAAATCCCCGGGACCTGATGAAATGTATCCCAGGATGTTGTGGGAGGCTAGGGAGGAAATTGCGGGTCCCCTAACCGAGATATTTGAATCATCGGCAGCCACAGGTGAGGTGCCTGAAGATTGGAGAGTGGCGAATGTTGTGCCCTTGTTTAAGAAGGGCAGCAGGGAAAAGCCTGGGAACTACAGACCGGTGAGCCTAACGTCTGTAGTAGGTAAGTTGCTAGAAGGTATTCTGAGAGACAGGATCTACAAGCATTTAGAGAGGCAAGGACTGATTCGGGGCAGTCAGCATGGCTTTGTGCGTGGTAAATCATGTCTCACAAATTTGATTGAGTTTTTTGAGGGAGTGACCAAGAAGGTAGATGAGGGTAGTGCAGTAGACGTTGTCTACATGGACTTTAGCAAAGCCTTTGACAAGGTACCGCATGGTAGGTTGTTGCAGAAGGTTAAAGCTCACGGGATCCAGGGTGAGGTTGCCAATTGGATTCAAAATTGGCTGGACGACAGAAGGCAGAGGGTGGTTGTAGAGGGTTGTTTTTCAAACTGGAGGCCTGTGACCAGTGGTGTGCCTCAGGGATCGGTGCTGGGTCCACTGTTATTTGTGATTTATATTAATGATTTGGATGAGAATTTAGGAGGCATGGTTAGTAAGTTTGCAGATGACACCAAGATTGGTGGCACAGTGGATAGTGAAGAAGGTTATCTAGGATTGCAACGGGATCTTGATCAATTAGGCCAGTGGGCCGACGAATGGCAGATGGAGTTTAATTTAGATAAATGTGAGGTGATGCATTTTGGCAGATCGAATCAGGCCAGGACCTACTCAGTTAATGGTATGGCGTTGGGGAGAGTTATAGAACAAAGAGATCTAGGAGTACAGGTTCATAGCTCCTTGAAGGTGGAGTCGCAGGTGGACAGGGTGGTGAAGAAGGCATTCGGCATGCTTGGTTTCATTGGTCAGAACATTGAATATAGGAGTTGGGACGTCTTGTTGAAGTTGTACAAGACATTGGTACGGCCACACTTGGAATACTGTGTGCAGTTCTGGTCACCCTATTATAGAAAGGATATTATTAAACTAGAAAGAGTGCAGAAAAGATTTACTAGGATGTTGCCGGGACTTGATGGTTTGAGTTATAAGGAGAGGCTGGATAGACTGGGACTTTTTTCCCTGGAGCGTAGGAGGCTTAGGGGTGATCTTATAGAGGTCTATAAAATAATGAGGGGCATAGATAAGGTAGATAGTCAACATCTTTTCCCAAAGGTAGGGGAGTCTAAAACTAGAGGGCATAGGTTTAAGGTGAGAGGGGAGAGATTCAGAAGGGCCCAGAGGGGCAATTTCTTCACTCAGAGGGTAGTGAGTGTCTGGAATGGGCTGCCAGAGGTAGTAGTAGAAGCGGGTACAATTGTGTCTTTCAAAAAGCATTTAGATGGTTACATGGGTAAGATGGGTATAGAGGGTTATGGGCCAAGTGCGGGCAACTGGGACTAGCTTAATGGTAAAAAACTGGGCGGCATGGACTGGTTGGGCCGAAGGGCCTGTTTCCATGCTGTAAACTTCTATGATTCTATGATTCTATGATAGATGCGGGCAGGTGATTTCCACTGGCGGGTGAAAGCAGAACTAGGGGGCATAGCCTCAAAATAAGGGGAAGTAGATTTAGGACTGAGTTTAGGAGGAATTTCTTCACCCAAAGGGGTGTGAATCTATGGAATTCCTTGCCCAGTGAAGCAGTAGAGGCTTCTTCATTAAATGTTTTTAAGATAAAGATAGATAGTTTTTTGAAGAATAAAGGGATTAAGGGTTCTGGTGTTCGGGTCGGAAAGTGGAGCTGAGTCCACAAAAGATCAGCCATGATCTCATTGAATGGCAGAGCAGGCTTGAGGGGCCAGATGGCCTACTCCTGCTCCTAATTCTTATGTTCTTATGTTTTTATGATCAGTTTCTTGCCAGAGAAACGCCTGCAGTACTACGTTGTGGACAAATTGGTTCGCTTCCAAGCATTTATTTTTGCAGTCACTGGAGGGTTTCCCTGTGAACCCCATTGACCTCGATTTTGCATGGGGTCTTTAATCCTTTGCTCAGTCAAATGCTTCCTTCATGTTGAGAACTAGTCTCACCTTTCAAACTCTATCTCAACGACAGCAGGCTTCAGTAGATAATCCAAGAGGATCTAGGTTTGAGAGGCCTTGTAAGATAGCGGCTGTGGGTTTCTCGTAAAGATAGGCTCCAGTAGACCAAACAAAACCTGCCAATGGATGGTCATGCACCTCTCTTTGGTTGAAGCAAGCTTCTTGAAATACATTAGCTGACCTCTTCACTGGAGAGGTGTGGTTATGTCAAACGATGTGAACAGCTATCCACGGACCGAGTACTTGGTCGGAGGGGGGGGTGCAAACAAAACTTTAAAAACCTCTTCACTTCAACTGCAGAAATGAACGGTGATAGTCCAATTATAGATCCATTTCAGGTTCCATTTGTGCTGAATTTAAAATATTCTAAGTTCAGCAAAATGTTTAAATATTGAAAATTATTCTGTTCCACTCGCTACTGAATAAACTGGATGATCTGATAGACTTTGGAAACCTATTCCAAAGCACAGAAAGTGCTTTAATCAACCTTCTGTAATTTGATTTGCCAATATTAACAGGTCACAGATGTATTGGGAAATTAATTTCACATTGTCTCATGCATACAGTCTAAAATAGATCAGAGTTAATTAAATATCACCTATATGCCTAATTTTAACCTTCATTTAAATCTGGTGATGAATGGAGGGTAGCCTTACTATAATTGACTATTAAAAGTAATTGAAAGGTGGTTTGTTTAGCAGTTGGATCCTTAGCTCATTTTCCTAATAAATTGTCTTAATGATTTTCATTTATACTTTTATCCCACATTAACAGAAATGATAGAAACCAGAGGCTCAACTAACCATGCATCAAATGAAAGGAACAGGGATAATAGTTTGTAAATTGAATTATTTGTACCCATGATCATGAGGCCAATTTTTAAATTAAAAGAGATAGAGATAAGGCCAGAGAATTAAAAAGGGAAGACAACATCCGCAGAAACCGAGAAGGAAAGAGGAAATAGAGACAACACAGGGTCAGTTAAGGCAGAGACTGGAGAAAGAGAAGGGCAATGATGACATGAAAATGGAAAGGATGAGAGACGGCAAGGAGGGGGTGGTAGGGAGATGGGCAGAGACGGCAAATGGGAGGGGGTGGAGGTGGCAAGTGGGGGGGTGGAGGACGGAGGTGGCAAGTGGGGGGGGGGTGGAGGACGGAGGTGGCAAGTGGGGGGGTGGAGGACGGAGGCAGAAAGTGGGGGAGTGGAGGGCAGAGGTGGCAAGTGGGGGGTGGAGGATGGAGGCAGAAAGTGGGGGGGTGGAGGGTGGAGGCGGCAAGTTGGGGGGTGGAGGGCAGAGGTGGCAAGTGGGGGGTGGAGGGCGGAGGTGGCAAGTGGGGGGGTGGAAGTGGCAAGGGGGGGTGGAGGACAGAGGCAGTAAGTGGGGGGTTGGAAGGCAGAGACAGCCGGGGTTGGGGGGGGGGGGGAGCCGGCCGGCCGGAGGGCGGAGACAGCTCGGTGGTTGGGAGGGGGGGCCGAGACGGCCAGAGGAGAGGAGTGCGGAGACGGCCAGAGGAGAGGAGGGCGGAGACAGCCAGGGGAGAGGAGGGCGGAGACGTTCAGGGGAAAGGAAGGCGAAGACGGCCAGGGGAGAGGAGGGCGGACACGTTCAGGGGAGAGGAGGGCGGAGACGGCCAGGGGAGAGGAGGGCGGCGACGGCCAGGGGAGAGGAGGGCGGAGACGTTCAGGGGAAAGGAAGGCGAAGACGGCCAGGGGAGAGGAGGGCGGAGACGGCCAGGGGAGAGGAGGGCGGAGACAGCCAGGGGAGAGGAGGGCGGAGACGGCCAGGGGAGAGGAGGGCGGAGACGTTCAGGGGAGAGGAGGGCGGAGACGTTCAGGGGAGAGGAGGGCGGAGACGGCCAGGGGAGAGGAGGGCGGAGACGTTCAGGGGAAAGGAAGGCGAAGACGGCCAGGGGAGAGGAGGGCGGAGACGGCCAGGGGAGAGGAGGGCGGAGGCGGTCAGAGGAAAGGAGGGCGGAGACGGCCAGGGGAGACGAGGGCGGAGACGGCCAGGGGAGAGGAGGGCGGAGACGGCCAGGGGAGAGGAGGGCGGAGACGTTCAGGGGAGAGGAGGGCGGCGACGGCCAGAGGAGAGGAGGGCGGAGACGGCCAGGGGAGAGGAGGGCGGAGACGGCCAGAGGAGAGGAGGGCGGAGACGGCCAGGGGAGACGAGGGCGGAGACGGCCTTGGAGAGGAAGGCGGAGACAGCCAGGGGAGAGGAGGGCGGAGATGGCCAGAGGAGAGGAGGGCGGAGACGGCCAGGGGAGAGGAGGGCGGAGACGGCCAGAGGAGAGGAGGGCGGAGACGGCCAGAGGAGAGGAGGGCGGAGACGGCCTTGGAGAGGAAGGCGGAGACAGCCAGGGGAGAGGAGGGCGGAGACGGCCTTGGAGAGGAAGGCGGAGACAGCCAGGGGAGAGGAGGGCGGAGACTTTCAGGGGAGAGGAAGGCGAAGACGGCCAGGGGAGAGGAGGGCGGAGACGGCCAGGGGAGAGGAGGGCGGAGACGGCCAGAGGAGCGGAGGGCGGAGACGGCCAGAGGAGAGGAGGGCGGAGACAGCCAGAGGAGAGGAGGGCGGAGACGGCCAGGGGAGAGGAGTGCGGAGACGGCCAGGGGAGAGGAGGGCGGAGACTGACAGGGGAGAGGAGGGCGGAGGCGGCCAGAGGAAAGGAGGGCGGAGACGGCCAGGGGAGAGGAGGGCGGAGACGGCCAGGGGAGAGGAGGGCGGAGACGGCCAGAGGAGAGGAGGGCGGAGACGGCCAGAGGAGAGGAGGGCGGAGACAGCCAGAGGAGAGGAGGGCGGAGACGGCCAGGGGAGAGGAGTGCGGAGACGGACAGGGGAGAGGAGGGCGGAGACGGCCAGGGGAGAGGAGGGCGGAGGCGGCCAGAGGAAAGGAGGGCGGAGACGGCCAGGGGAGAGGAGGGCGGAGACGGCCAGAGGAGAGGAGGGCGGAGACGGCCAGAGGAGAGGAGGGCGGAGACGGCCTTGGAGAGGAAGGCGGAGACAGCCAGGGGAGAGGAGGGCGGAGACGGCCTTGGAGAGGAAGGCGGAGACAGCCAGGGGAGAGGAGGGCGGAGACTTTCAGGGGAGAGGAAGGCGAAGACGGCCAGGGGAGAGGAGGGCGGAGACGGCCAGGGGAGAGGAGGGCGGAGACGGCCAGAGGAGCGGAGGGCGGAGACGGCCAGAGGAGAGGAGGGCGGAGACAGCCAGAGGAGAGGAGGGCGGAGACGGCCAGGGGAGAGGAGTGCGGAGACGGCCAGGGGAGAGGAGGGCGGAGACTGACAGGGGAGAGGAGGGCGGAGGCGGCCAGAGGAAAGGAGGGCGGAGACGGCCAGGGGAGAGGAGGGCGGAGACGGCCAGGGGAGAGGAGGGCGGAGACGGCCAGAGGAGAGGAGGGCGGAGACGGCCAGAGGAGAGGAGGGCGGAGACAGCCAGAGGAGAGGAGGGCGGAGACGGCCAGGGGAGAGGAGTGCGGAGACGGACAGGGGAGAGGAGGGCGGAGACGGCCAGGGGAGAGGAGGGCGGAGGCGGCCAGAGGAAAGGAGGGCGGAGACGGCCAGGGGAGAGGAGGGCGGAGACGGCCAGGGGAGAGGAGGGCGGAGACAGCCAGGGGAGAGGAGGGCGGAGACGTTCAGGGGAGAGGAGGGCGGCGACGGCCAGAGGAGAGGAGGGCGGAGGCGGCCAGAGGAGAGGAGGGCGGAGACGGCCAGGGGAGTGGAGGGCGGAGACGGCCTTGGAGAGGAAGGCGGAGACAGCCAGGGGAGAGGAGGGCGGAGACGTTCAGGGGAGAGGAGGGCGGAGACGTTCAGGGGAGAGGAGGGCGGAGACGTTCAGGGGAAAGGAAGGCGAAGACGGCCAGGGGAGAGGAGGGCGGAGACGGCCAGGGGAGAGGAGGACGGAGACGGCCAGAGGAGCGGAGGGCGGAGACGGCCAGAGGAGAGGAGGGCGGAGACAGCCAGAGGAGAGGAGGGCGGAGACGGCCAGGGGAGAGGAGTGCGGAGACTGACAGGGGAGAGGAGGGCGGAGACGGCCAGGGGAGAGGAGGGCGGAGGCGGCCAGAGGAAAGGAGGGCGGAGACGGCCAGGGGAGAGGAGGGCGGAGACGGCCAGGGGAGAGGAGGGCGGAGACGGCCAGGGGAGAGGAGGGCGGAGACGTTCAGGGGAGAGGAGGGCGGCGACGGCCAGAGGAGAGGAGGGCGGAGACGGCCAGGGGAGAGGAGGGCGGAGACGGCCAGAGGAGAGGAGGGCGGAGACGGCCAGGGGAGAGGAGGGCGGAGACGGCCTTGGAGAGGAAGGCGGAGACAGCCAGGGGAGAGGAGGGCGGAGACGTTCAGGGGAGAGGAGGGCGGAGACGTTCAGGGGAGAGGAGGGCGGAGACGGCCAGGGGAGAGGAGGGCGGAGACGTTCAGGGGAAAGGAAGGCGAAGACGGCCAGGGGTGAGAAGGGCGGAGACGTTCAGGGGAAAGGAGGGCGGAGACGGACAGGGGAGAGGAGGGCGGAGACAGCCAGGGGAGAGGAGGGCGGAGACGGCCAGAGGAGAGGAGGGCGGAGACGGCCAGGGGAGAGGAGGGCGGAGACGGCCTTGGAGAGGAAGGCGGAGACAGCCAGGGGAGAGGAGGGCGGAGACGGCCAGAGGTGAGGAGGGCGGAGCCGGCCAGGGGAGAGGAGGGCGGAGACGGCCAGGGGAGAGGAGGGCGGAGACGGCCAGAGGAGAGGAGGGCGGAGACGGACAGGGGAGAGAAGGGCGGAGACGTTCAGGGGAAAGGAGGGCGGAGACGGACAGGGGAGAGGAGGGCGGAGACAGCCAGGGGAGAGGAGGGCGGAGACGGCCAGAGGAGAGGAGGGTGGAGACGGCCAGAGGAGAGGAGGGCCGAGGCGTTCAGGAGAGAGGAGGGAGGAGATGTTCAGGGGAGACGAGGGCGGAGACGGCCTTGGAGAGGAAGGCGGAGACAGCCAGGGGAGAGGAGGGCGGAGATGGCCAGAGGAGAGGAGGGCGGAGACGGCCAGGGGAGAGGAGGGCGGAGACGGCCAGAGGAGAGGAGGGCGGAGACGGCCAGAGGAGAGGAGGGCGGAGACGGCCTTGGAGAGGAAGGCGGAGACAGCCAGGGGAGAGGAGGGCGGAGACGGCCTTGGAGAGGAAGGCGGAGACAGCCAGGGGAGAGGAGGGCGGAGACTTTCAGGGGAGAGGAAGGCGAAGACGGCCAGGGGAGAGGAGGGCGGAGACGGCCAGGGGAGAGGAGGGCGGAGACGGCCAGAGGAGCGGAGGGCGGAGACGGCCAGAGGAGAGGAGGGCGGAGACAGCCAGAGGAGAGGAGGGCGGAGACGGCCAGGGGAGAGGAGTGCGGAGACGGCCAGGGGAGAGGAGGGCGGAGACTGACAGGGGAGAGGAGGGCGGAGGCGGCCAGAGGAAAGGAGGGCGGAGACGGCCAGGGGAGAGGAGGGCGGAGACGGCCAGGGGAGAGGAGGGCGGAGACGGCCAGAGGAGAGGAGGGCGGAGACGGCCAGAGGAGAGGAGGGCGGAGACAGCCAGAGGAGAGGAGGGCGGAGACGGCCAGGGGAGAGGAGTGCGGAGACGGACAGGGGAGAGGAGGGCGGAGACGGCCAGGGGAGAGGAGGGCGGAGGCGGCCAGAGGAAAGGAGGGCGGAGACGGCCAGGGGAGAGGAGGGCGGAGACGGCCAGGGGAGAGGAGGGCGGAGACAGCCAGGGGAGAGGAGGGCGGAGACGTTCAGGGGAGAGGAGGGCGGCGACGGCCAGAGGAGAGGAGGGCGGAGACGGCCAGAGGAGAGGAGGGCGGAGACGGCCAGGGGAGTGGAGGGCGGAGACGGCCTTGGAGAGGAAGGCGGAGACAGCCAGGGGAGAGGAGGGCGGAGACGTTCAGGGGAGAGGAGGGCGGAGACGTTCAGGGGAGAGGAGGGCGGAGACGTTCAGGGGAAAGGAAGGCGAAGACGGCCAGGGGAGAGGAGGGCGGAGACGTTCAGGGGAGAGGAGGGCGGAGACGGCCAGGGGAGAGGAGGGCGGAGACGTTCAGGGGAAAGGAAGGCGAAGACGGCCAGGGGTGAGAAGGGCGGAGACGTTCAGGGGAAAGGAGGGCGGAGACGGACAGGGGAGAGGAGGGCGGAGACAGCCAGGGGAGAGGAGGGCGGAGACGGCCAGAGGAGAGGAGGGCGGAGACGGCCAGGGGAGAGGAGGGCGGAGACGGCCTTGGAGAGGAAGGCGGAGACAGCCAGGGGAGAGGAGGGCGGAGACGGCCAGAGGTGAGGAGGGCGGAGCCGGCCAGGGGAGAGGAGGGCGGAGACGGCCAGGGGAGAGGAGGGCGGAGACGGCCAGAGGAGAGGAGGGCGGAGACGGACAGGGGAGAGAAGGGCGGAGACGTTCAGGGGAAAGGAGGGCGGAGACGGACAGGGGAGAGGAGGGCGGAGACAGCCAGGGGAGAGGAGGGCGGAGACGGCCAGAGGAGAGGAGGGTGGAGACGGCCAGAGGAGAGGAGGGCCGAGGCGTTCAGGGGAGAGGAGGGAGGAGATGTTCAGGGGAGACGAGGGCGGAGACGGCCTTGGAGAGGAAGGCGGAGACAGCCAGGGGAGAGGAGGGCGGAGATGGCCAGAGGAGAGGAGGGCGGAGACGGCCAGGGGAGAGGAGGGCGGAGACGGCCAGAGGAGAGGAGGGCGGAGACGGCCAGAGGAGAGGAGGGCGGAGACGGCCTTGGAGAGGAAGGCGGAGACAGCCAGGGGAGAGGAGGGCGGAGACGGCCTTGGAGAGGAAGGCGGAGACAGCCAGGGGAGAGGAGGGCGGAGACTTTCAGGGGAGAGGAAGGCGAAGACGGCCAGGGGAGAGGAGGGCGGAGACGGCCAGGGGAGAGGAGGGCGGAGACGGCCAGAGGAGCGGAGGGCGGAGACGGCCAGAGGAGAGGAGGGCGGAGACAGCCAGAGGAGAGGAGGGCGGAGACGGCCAGGGGAGAGGAGTGCGGAGACGGCCAGGGGAGAGGAGGGCGGAGACTGACAGGGGAGAGGAGGGCGGAGGCGGCCAGAGGAAAGGAGGGCGGAGACGGCCAGGGGAGAGGAGGGCGGAGACGGCCAGGGGAGAGGAGGGCGGAGACGGCCAGAGGAGAGGAGGGCGGAGACGGCCAGAGGAGAGGAGGGCGGAGACAGCCAGAGGAGAGGAGGGCGGAGACGGCCAGGGGAGAGGAGTGCGGAGACGGACAGGGGAGAGGAGGGCGGAGACGGCCAGGGGAGAGGAGGGCGGAGGCGGCCAGAGGAAAGGAGGGCGGAGACGGCCAGGGGAGAGGAGGGCGGAGACGGCCAGGGGAGAGGAGGGCGGAGACAGCCAGGGGAGAGGAGGGCGGAGACGTTCAGGGGAGAGGAGGGCGGCGACGGCCAGAGGAGAGGAGGGCGGAGACGGCCAGAGGAGAGGAGGGCGGAGACGGCCAGGGGAGTGGAGGGCGGAGACGGCCTTGGAGAGGAAGGCGGAGACAGCCAGGGGAGAGGAGGGCGGAGACGTTCAGGGGAGAGGAGGGCGGAGACGTTCAGGGGAAAGGAAGGCGAAGACGGCCAGGGGAGAGGAGGGCGGAGACGGCCAGGGGAGAGGAGGACGGAGACGGCCAGAGGAGCGGAGGGCGGAGACGGCCAGAGGAGAGGAGGGCGGAGACAGCCAGAGGAGAGGAGGGCGGAGACGGCCAGGGGAGAGGAGTGCGGAGACTGACAGGGGAGAGGAGGGCGGAGACGGCCAGGGGAGAGGAGGGCGGAGGCGGCCAGAGGAAAGGAGGGCGGAGACGGCCAGGGGAGAGGAGGGCGGAGACGGCCAGGGGAGAGGAGGGCGGAGACGGCCAGGGGAGAGGAGGGCGGAGACGTTCAGGGGAGAGGAGGGCTGCGACGGCCAGAGGAGAGGAGGGCGGAGACGGCCAGGGGAGAGGAGGGCGGAGACGGCCAGAGGAGAGGAGGGCGGAGACGGCCAGGGGAGAGGAGGGCGGAGACGGCCTTGGAGAGGAAGGCGGAGACAGCCAGGGGAGAGGAGGGCGGAGACGTTCAGGGGAGAGGAGGGCGGAGACGTTCAGGGCAGAGGAGGGCGGAGACGGCCAGGGGAGAGGAGGGCGGAGACGTTCAGGGGAAAGGAAGGCGAAGACGGCCAGGGGTGAGAAGGGCGGAGACGTTCAGGGGAAAGGAGGGCGGAGACGGACAGGGGAGAGGAGGGCGGAGACAGCCAGGGGAGAGGAGGGCGGAGACGGCCAGAGGAGAGGAGGGCGGAGACGGCCAGGGGAGAGGAGGGCGGAGACGGCCTTGGAGAGGAAGGCGGAGACAGCCAGGGGAGAGGAGGGCGGAGACGGCCAGAGGTGAGGAGGGCGGAGCCGGCCAGGGGAGAGGAGGGCGGAGACGGCCAGTGGAGAGGAGGGCGGAGACGGCCAGAGGAGAGGAGGGCGGAGACGGACAGGGGAGAGAAGGGCGGAGACGTTCAGGGGAAAGGAGGGCGGAGACGGACAGGGGAGAGGAGGGCGGAGGCAGCCAGGGGAGAGGAGGGCGGTGACGGCCAGAGGAGAGGAGGGCGGAGACGGCCAGAGGAGAGGAGGGCGGAGACGGACAGGGGAGAGAAGGGCGGAGACGTTCAGGGGAAAGGAGGGCGGAGACGGACGGGGAGAGAAGGGCGGAGACAGCCAGGGGAGAGGAGGGCGGAGACGGCCAGAGGAGAGGAGGGTGGAGACGGCCAGAGGAGAGGAGGGTCGAGGCGTTCAGGGGCGAGGAGGGAGGAGATGTTCAGGGGAGAGGAGGGCGGAGACGGCCAGGGGAGAGGAGGGCGGAGACGGACAGAGGAGAGGAGGGAGGAGACGGCCAGGGGAGAGGAGGGCGGAGACGGCCAGGGGAGAGGAGGGCGGAGACGGCCAGGGGAAAGGAGGGCGGAGACGGACAGGGGAGAGGAGGGCGGAGACAGCCAGAGGAGAGGAGGGCGGAGACGGCCAGGGGAGAGGAGAGCGGAGATGTTCAGGGGAAAGGAGGGCGGAGACGGCCAGGGGAGAGGAGGGCGGAGACGGCCAGAGGAGAGGAGGGCGGAGACGGCCAGGGGAGAGGAGGGCGGAGACGGCCAGGGGAGAGGAGGGCGGAGACGGCCAGAGGAGAGGAGGGCGGAGACGGACAGGGGAGAGAAGGGCGGAGACGTTCAGGGGAAAGGACGGCGGAGACGGACGGGGAGAGAAGGGCGGAGACAGCCAGGGGAGAGGAGGGCGGAGACGGCCAGGGGAGAGGAGGGCGGAGACGGACAGAGGAGAGGAGGGCGGAGACGTTCAGGGGCCAGGAGGGCGGAGACGGACAGGGGAGAGGAGGGTGGAGACGGCCAGAGGAGAGGAGGGTGGAGACGGCCAGAGGAGAGGAGGGCCGAGGCGTTCAGTGGAGAGGAGGGAGGAGACGGCCAGGGGAGAGGAGGGCGGAGACGGCAAGAGGAGAGGAGTGCGGAGACGGACAGGGGAGAGGAGGGCGGAGACGGCCAGGGGAGAGGAGGGCGGAGGCGGCCAGAGGAAAGGAGGGCGGAGATGGCCAGGGGAGAGGAGGGCGGAGACGGCCAGGGGAGAGGAGGGCGGAGACGGCCAGAGGAGAGGAGGGTGGAGACGGCCAGAGGAGAGGAGGGCGGAGACGGCCAGGGGAGAGGAGGGCGGAGACGGCAAGAGGAGAGAAGTGCGGAGACGGCCAGGGGAGAGGAGGGCGGAGACGGCCAGGGGAGAGGAGGGCGGAGACGGCAAGAGGAGAGGAGTGCGGAGACGGACAGGGGAGAGGAGGGCGGAGACGGCCAGGGGAGAGGAGGGCGGAGGCGGCCAGAGGAAAGGAGGGCGGAGACGGCCAGGGGAGAGGAGGGCGGAGACGGCCAGGGGAGAGGAGGGCGGAGACGGCCAGAGGAGACGAGGGTGGAGACGGCCAGAGGAGAGGAGGGCCGAGGCATTCAGTGGAGAGGAGGGCGGAGACGGCCAGGGGAGAGGAGGGCGGAGACGGCCAGGGGAGAGGAGGGCGGAGACGGCCAGGGGAGAGGAGGGCGGAGACGGCAAGAGGAGAGGAGTGCGGTGACGGACAGGGGAGAGGAGGGCGGAGACGGCCAGGGGAGAGGAGGGTGGAGACGGCCTGGGGAGAGGAGGGCGGAGACGGCCAGGGGAGTGGAGGGCGGAGACGGCCAGGGGAGAGGAGGGCGGAGACTGCCAGGTGAGAGGAGGGCAGAGATGGCCAGGGGAAAGGAGGGCGGAGACGTTCAGGGGAAAGGAGGGCGGAGACGGCCAGAGGAGAGGAGGGCGGAGGCGGCCGGAGGAAAGGAGGGCGGAGACGGCCAGGGGAGAGGAGGGCGGAGACGGCCAGAGGAGAGGAGGGTGGAGACGGCCAGAGGAGAGGAGGGACGAGGCGTTCAGTGGAGAGGAGGGAGGAGACGGCCAGAGGTGAGGAGGGCGGAGCCGGCCAGGGGAGAGGAGGGCGGAGACGGCCAGGGGAGAGGAGGGCGGAGACGGCCAGAGGAGAGGAGGGCGGAGACGGACAGGGGAGAGAAGGGCGGAGACGTTCAGGGGAAAGGAGGGCGGAGACGGACAGGGGAGAGGAGGGCGGAGACAGCCAGGGGAGAGGAGGGCGGAGACGGCCAGAGGAGAGGAGGGTGGAGACGGCCAGAGGAGAGGAGGGCCGAGGCGTTCAGGGGAGAGGAGGGAGGAGATGTTCAGGGGAGAGGAGGGCGGAGACGGCCATGGGAGAGGAGGGCGGAGACGGCCAGAGGAGAGGAGGGCGGAGACGTTCAGGGGAGAGGAGGGCGGAGACGGACAGGGGAGAGGAGGGCGGAGACGGACAGGGGAGAGGAGGGCGGAGGCGGCCAGAGGAAAGGAGGGCGGAGATGGCCAGGGGAGAGGAGGGCGGAGACGGCCAGGGGAGACGAGGGTGGAGACGGCCAGAGGAGAGGAGGGCCGAGGCATTCAGTGGAGAGGAGGGCGGAGACGGCCAGGGGAGAGGAGGGCGGAGACGGCCAGGGGAGAGGAGGGCGGAGACGGCCAGGGGAGAGGAGGGCGGAGACGGCAAGAGGAGAGGAGTGCGGTGACGGACAGGGGAGAGGAGGGCGGAGACGGCCAGGGGAGAGGAGGGTGGAGACGGCCTGGGGAGAGGAGGGCGGAGACGGCCAGGGGAGTGGAGGGCGGAGACGGCCAGGGGAGAGGAGGGCGGAGACTGCCAGGTGAGAGGAGGGCAGAGATGGCCAGGGGAAAGGAGGGCGGAGACGTTCAGGGGAAAGGAGGGCGGAGACGGCCAGAGGAGAGGAGGGCGGAGGCGGCCGGAGGAAAGGAGGGCGGAGACGGCCAGGGGAGAGGAGGGCGGAGACGGCCAGAGGAGAGGAGGGTGGAGACGGCCAGAGGAGAGGAGGGACGAGGCGTTCAGTGGAGAGGAGGGAGGAGACGGCCAGGGGAGAGGTGGGCGGAGACGGCCAGGGGAGAGGAGGGCGGAGACGGCCAGGGGAGAGGAGGGCGGAGACGGCCAGGGGAAATGGAGGGCGGAGACGGCAAGAGGAGAGGAGTGCAGAGACGGACAGGGGAGAGGAGGGCGGAGACGGCCAGGGGAGAGGAGGGTGGAGACGGCCAGGGGAGAGGAGGGCGGAGACAGCCAGGGGAGTGGAGGGCGGAGACGGCCAGGGGAGAGGAGGGCGGAGACTGCCAGGTGAGAGGAGGGCAGAGACGGCCAGGGGAATGGAGGGCGGAGACGTTCAGGGGAAAGGAGGGCGGAGACGGCCAGAGGAGAGGAGGGCGGAGACGGCCAGAGGAGAGGAGGGCGGAGACGGCCAGGGGAGAGGAGGGCGGAGACGGCCAGGGGAGAGGAGGGCGGAGACGGCCAGGGGAGAGGAGTGCGGAGATGTTCAGGGGAAAGGAGGGCGGAGACGGCCAGGGGAGAGGGGGGCGGAGACGTTCAGGGGAAAGGAGGGCGGAGACGGACAGGGGAGAGGAGGGCGGAGACGGCCAGGGGAGAGGAGTGCGGAGATGTTCAGGGGAGAGGAGGGCGGAGACGGCCAGGGGAGAGGAGGGCGGAGACGGCCAGAGGAGAGGAGGGCAGAGACGGCCAGGGGAGAGGAGGGCGGAGACGGCCAGGGGCGAGGAGGGCGGAGACGGCCAGAGGAGAGGAGGGCGGAGACGGCCAGAGGAGAGGAGGGACGAGGCGTTCAGTGGAGAGGAGGGAGGAGACGGCCAGGGGAGAGGTGGGCGGAGACGGCCAGGGGAGAGGAGGGCGGAGACGGCCAGGGGAGAGGAGGGCGGAGACGGCCAGGGGAGAGGAGGGCGGAGACGGCAAGAGGAGAGGAGTGCGGAGACGGACAGGGGAGAGGAGGGCGGAGACTGCCAGGTGAGAGGAGGGCAGAGACGGCCAGGGGAATGGAGGGCGGAGACGTTCAGGGGAAAGGAGGGCGGAGACGGCCAGAGGAGAGGAGGGCGGAGACGGCCAGAGGAGAGGAGGGCGGAGACGGCCAGGGGAGAGGAGGGCGGAGACGGCCAGGGGAGAGGAGGGCGGAGACGGCCAGGGGAGAGGAGTGCGGAGATGTTCAGGGGAAAGGAGGGCGGAGACGGCCAGGGGAGAGGGGGGCGGAGACGTTCAGGGGAAAGGAGGGCGGAGACGGACAGGGGAGAGGAGGGCGGAGACGGCCAGGGGAGAGGAGTGCGGAGATGTTCAGGGGAGAGGAGGGCGGAGACGGCCAGGGGAGAGGAGGGCGGAGACGGCCAGAGGAGAGGAGGGCAGAGACGGCCAGGGGAGAGGAGGGCGGAGACGGCCAGGGGCGAGGAGGGCGGAGACGGCCAGAGGAGAGGAGGGCGGAGACGGACAGGGGAGAGAAGGGCGGAGACGTTCACGGGAAAGGAGGGCGGAGACGGACAGGGAAGAGGAGGGCGGAGACGGACAGGGGAGAGGAGGGCGGAGACAGCCAGGGGAGAGGAGGGCGGAGACGGCCAGAGGAGAGGAGGGTGGAGACGGCCAGAGGAGAGGAGGGTCGAGGCGTTCAGGGGAGAGGAGGGAGGAGATGTTCAGGGGAGAGGAGGGCGGAGACGGCCAGGGGAAAGGAGGGCGGAGACGGCCAGAGGAGAGGAGGGCGGAGACGTTCAGGGGCCAGGAGGGCGGAGACGGACAGGGGAGAGGAGGGTGGAGACGGCCAGAGGAGAGGAGGGTGGAGACGGCCAGAGGAGAGGAGGGCCGAGGCGTTCAGTGGAGAGGAGGGAGGAGACGGCCAGGGGAGAGGAGGGCGGAGACGGCCAGGGGAGAGGAGGTCGGAGACGGCAAGAGGAAAGGAGGGCGGAGACGGCCAGGGGAGAGGAGGGCGGAGACGGCCAGGGGAGAGGAGGGCGGAGACGGCCAGGGGAGAGGAGGGCGGAGACGTTCAGGGGAGAGGAGGGCGGCGACGGCCAGAGGAGAGGAGGGCGGAGACGGCCAGGGGAGAGGAGGGCGGAGACGGCCAGAGGAGAGGAGGGCGGAGACGGCCAGGGGAGAGGAGGGCGGAGACGGCCTTGTAGAGGAAGGCGGAGACAGCCAGGGGAGAGGAGGGCGGAGACGTTCAGGGGAGAGGAGGGCGGAGACGTTAAGGGGAGAGGAGGGCGGAGACGGCCAGGGGAGAGGAGGGCGGAGACGTTCAGGGGAAAGGAAGGCGAAGGCGGCCAGGGGAGAGGACGGCGGAGACGGCCAGGGGAGAGGAGGGCGGAGACGGCCAGGGGAGAGGAGGGCGGAGACAGCCAGAGGGGAGGAGGGCGGAGACAGCCAGAGGAGGAGGGCGTAGACGGCCAGGGGAGAGGAGTGCGGAGACGGACAGGGGAGAGGAGGGCGGAGAGGGCCAGGGGAGAGGAGGGCGGAGACGGCCAGGGGAGAGGAGGGCGGAGACGGCCAGGTGAGTGGAGGGCGGAGACAGCCAGGGGAGAGGAGGGCGGAGAATGCCAGGGAGAGGAGGGCGGAGACGGCCAGGGGAAAGGAGGGCGCAGACGTTCAGGGGAAAGGAGGGCGGAGATGGCCAGGGGAGAGGAGGGCGGAGACGGCCAGAGGAAGGGAGGGCGGAGACGGCCAGGGGAGAGGAGGGCGGAGACGGCCAGGGGAGAGGAGGGCGGAGACGGCCAGGGGAGAGGAGGGCGGAGACAGCCAGGTGAGAGGAGGGCGGAGACGTTCAGGGGAAAGGAGGGCGGAGACGGACAGGTGAGAGGAGGGCGGAGACGGCCAGAGGAGAGGAGGGCGGAGACGGCCAGGGGAGAGGAGGGCGGAGACGGCCAGGGGAGAGGAGGGCGGAGACGGCCAGGGGAGAGGAGGGCGGAGACGGCCAGGGGAGAGGAGGGCGGAGACGGCCAGGGGAGAGGAGGGCGGAGACGGCCAGAGGAGAGGAGGGCGGAGACGGACAGGGGAGAGAAGGGCGGAGACAGCCAGGGGAGAGGAGGGCGGAGACGGCCAGAGGAGAGGAGGGTGGAGACGGCCAGAGGAGAGGAGGGCCGAGGCGTTCAGGGGAGAGGAGGGAGGAGACGGCCAGGGGAGAGGAGGGCGGAGACAGCCAGGGGAGTGGAGGCCGGAGACGGCCAGGGGAGAGGAGGGCGGAGACTGCCAGGTGAGAGGAGGGCAGAGACGGCCAGGGGAATGGAGGGCGGAGACGTTCAGGGGAAAGGAGGGCGGAGACGGCCAGAGGAGAGGAGGGCGGAGACGGCCAGAGGAGAGGAGGGCGGAGACGGCCAGGGGAGAGGAGGGCGGAGACGGCCAGGGGAGAGGAGGGCGGAGACGGCCAGGGGAGAGGAGTGCGGAGATGTTCAGGGGAAAGGAGGGCGGAGACGGCCAGGGGAGAGGGGGGCGGAGACGTTCAGGGGAAAGGAGGGCGGAGACGGACAGGGGAGAGGAGGGCGGAGACGGCCAGGGGAGAGGAGTGCGGAGATGTTCAGGGGAGAGGAGGGCGGAGACGGCCAGGGGAGAGGAGGGCGGAGACGGCCAGAGGAGAGGAGGGCAGAGACGGCCAGGGGAGAGGAGGGCGGAGACGGCCAGGGGAGAGGAGGGCGGAGACGGCCAGAGGAGAGGAGGGCGGAGACGGACAGGGGAGAGAAGGGCGGAGACGTTCAGGGGAAAGGAGGGCGGAGACGGACAGGGAAGAGGAGGGCGGAGACGGACAGGGGAGAGGAGGGCGGAGACAGCCAGGGGAGAGGAGGGCGGAGACGGCCAGAGGAGAGGAGGGTGGAGACGGCCAGAGGAGAGGAGGGCGGAGACGGACAGGGGAGAGAAGGGCGGAGACGTTCAGGGGAAAGGAGGGCGGAGACGGACAGGGAAGAGGAGGGCGGAGACGGACAGGGGAGAGGAGGGCGGAGACAGCCAGGGGAGAGGAGGACGGAGACGGCCAGAGGAGAGGAGGGTGGAGACGGCCAGAGGAGAGGAGGGTCGAGGCGTTCAGGGGAGAGGAGGGAGGAGATGTTCAGGGGAGAGGAGGGCGGAGACGGCCAGGGGAAAGGAGGGCGGAGACGGCCAGAGGAGAGGAGGGCGGAGACGTTCAGGGGCCAGGAGGGCGGAGACGGACAGGGGAGAGGAGGGTGGAGACGGCCAGAGGAGAGGAGGGTGGAGACGGCCAGAGGAGAGGAGGGCCGAGGCGTTCAGTGGAGAGGAGGGAGGAGACGGCCAGGGGAGAGGAGGGCGGAGACGGCCAGGGGAGAGGAGGTCGGAGACGGCAAGAGGAGAGGAGTGCGGAGACGGACAGGGGAGAGGAGGGCGGAGACGGCCAGGGGAGAGGAGGGCGGAGGCGGCCAGAGGAAAGGAGGGCGGAGACGGCCAGGGGAGAGGAGGGCGGAGACGGCCAGGGGAGAGGAGGGCGGAGACGGCCAGGGGAGAGGAGGGCGGAGACGTTCAGGGGAGAGGAGGGCGGCGACGGCCAGAGGAGAGGAGGGCGGAGACGGCCAGGGGAGAGGAGGGCGGAGACGGCCAGAGGAGAGGAGGGCGGAGACGGCCAGGGGAGAGGAGGGCGGAGACGGCCTTGTAGAGGAAGGCGGAGACAGCCAGGGGAGAGGAGGGCGGAGACGTTCAGGGGAGAGGAGGGCGGAGACGTTAAGGGGAGAGGAGGGCGGAGACGGCCAGGGGAGAGGAGGGCGGAGACGTTCAGGGGAAAGGAAGGCGAAGGCGGCCAGGGGAGAGGACGGCGGAGACGGCCAGGGGAGAGGAGGGCGGAGACGGCCAGGGGAGAGGAGGGCGGAGACAGCCAGAGGAGAGGAGGGCGGAGACAGCCAGAGGAGGAGGGCGTAGACGGCCAGGGGAGAGGAGTGCGGAGACGGACAGGGGAGAGGAGGGCGGAGAGGGCCAGGGGAGAGGAGGGCGGAGACGGCCAGGGGAGAGGAGGGCGGAGACGGCCAGGTGAGTGGAGGGCGGAGACAGCCAGGGGAGAGGAGGGCGGAGACTGCCAGGGAGAGGAGGGCGGAGACGGCCAGGGGAAAGGAGGGCGCAGACGTTCAGGGGAAAGGAGGGCGGAGATGGCCAGGGGAGAGGAGGGCGGAGACGGCCAGAGGAAGGGAGGGCGGAGACGGCCAGGGGAGAGGAGGGCGGAGACGGCCAGGGGAGAGGAGGGCGGAGACGGCCAGGGGAGAGGAGGGCGGAGACAGCCAGGTGAGAGGAGGGCGGAGACGTTCAGGGGAAAGGAGGGCGGAGACGGACAGGTGAGAGGAGGGCGGAGACGGCCAGAGGAGAGGAGGGCGGAGACGGCCAGGGGAGAGGAGGGCGGAGACGGCCAGGGGAGAGGAGGGCGGAGACGGCCAGGGGAGAGGAGGGCGGAGACGGCCAGGGGAGAGGAGGGCGGAGACGGCCAGGGGAGAGGAGGGCGGAGACGGCCAGAGGAGAGGAGGGCGGAGACGGACAGGGGAGAGAAGGGCGGAGACGGCCAGAGGAGAGGAGGGTGGAGACGGCCAGAGGAGAGGAGGGCCGAGGCGTTCAGGGGAGAGGAGGGAGGAGATGTTCAGGGGAGAGGAGGGCGGAGACGGCCAGGGGAGAGGAGGGCGCAGACGGCCAGAGGAGAGGAGGGCGGAGACGTTCAGGGGAGAGGAGGGCGGAGACAGACAGGGGCGAGGAGGGCGGAGACAGCCAGGGGAGAGGAGGGCGGAGACGGCCAGAGGAGAGGAGGGTGGAGACGGCCAGAGGAGAGGAGGGCCGAGGCGTTCAGGGGAGAGGAGGGAGGAGACGGCCAGGGGAGAGGAGGGCGGAGACAGCCAGGGGAGTGGAGGGCGGAGACGGCCAGGGGAGAGGAGGGCGGAGACTGCCAGGTGAGAGGAGGGCAGAGACGGCCAGGGGAATGGAGGGCGGAGACGTTCAGGGGAAAGGAGGGCGGAGACGGCCAGAGGAGAGGAGGGCGGAGACGGCCAGAGGAGAGGAGGGCGGAGACGGCCAGGGGAGAGGAGGGCGGAGACGGCCAGGGGAGAGGAGGGCGGAGACGGCCAGGGGAGAGGAGTGCGGAGATGTTCAGGGGAAAGGAGGGCGGAGACGGCCAGGGGAGAGGGGGGCGGAGACGTTCAGGGGAAAGGAGGGCGGAGACGGACAGGGGAGAGGAGGGCGGAGACGGCCAGGGGAGAGGAGTGCGGAGATGTTCAGGGGAGAGGAGGGCGGAGACGGCCAGGGGAGAGGAGGGCGGAGACGGCCAGAGGAGAGGAGGGCAGAGACGGCCAGGGGAGAGGAGGGCGGAGACGGCCAGGGGAGAGGAGGGCGGAGACGGCCAGAGGAGAGGAGGGCGGAGACGGACAGGGGAGAGAAGGGCGGAGACGTTCAGGGGAAAGGAGGGCGGAGACGGACAGGGAAGAGGAGGGCGGAGACGGACAGGGGAGAGGAGGGCGGAGACAGCCAGGGGAGAGGAGGGCGGAGACGGCCAGAGGAGAGGAGGGTGGAGACGGCCAGAGGAGAGGAGGGTCGAGGCGTTCAGGGGAGAGGAGGGAGGAGATGTTCAGGGGAGAGGAGGGCGGAGACGGCCAGGGGAAAGGAGGGCGGAGACGGCCAGAGGAGAGGAGGGCGGAGACGTTCAGGGGCCAGGAGGGCGGAGACGGACAGGGGAGAGGAGGGTGGAGACGGCCAGAGGAGAGGAGGGTGGAGACGGCCAGAGGAGAGGAGGGCCGAGGCGTTCAGTGGAGAGGAGGGAGGAGACGGCCAGGGGAGAGGAGGGCGGAGACGGCCAGGGGAGAGGAGGTCGGAGACGGCAAGAGGAGAGGAGTGCGGAGACGGACAGGGGAGAGGAGGGCGGAGACGGCCAGGGGAGAGGAGGGCGGAGGCGGCCAGAGGAAAGGAGGGCGGAGACGGCCAGGGGAGAGGAGGGCGGAGACGGCCAGGGGAGAGGAGGGCGGAGACGGCCAGGGGAATGGAGGGCGGAGACGTTCAGGGGAAAGGAGGGCGGAGACGGCCAGAGGAGAGGAGGGCGGAGACGGCCAGAGGAGAGGAGGGCGGAGACGGCCAGGGGAGAGGAGGGCGGAGACGGCCAGGGGAGAGGAGGGCGGAGACGGCCAGGGGAGAGGAGTGCGGAGATGTTCAGGGGAAAGGAGGGCGGAGACGGCCAGGGGAGAGGGGGGCGGAGACGTTCAGGGGAAAGGAGGGCGGAGACGGACAGGGGAGAGGAGGGCGGAGACGGCCAGGGGAGAGGAGTGCGGAGATGTTCAGGGGAGAGGAGGGCGGAGACGGCCAGGGGAGAGGAGGGCGGAGACGGCCAGAGGAGAGGAGGGCAGAGACGGCCAGGGGAGAGGAGGGCGGAGACGGCCAGGGGAGAGGAGGGCGGAGACGGCCAGAGGAGAGGAGGGCGGAGACGGACAGGGGAGAGAAGGGCGGAGACGTTCAGGGGAAAGGAGGGCGGAGACGGACAGGGAAGAGGAGGGCGGAGACGGACAGGGGAGAGGAGGGCGGAGACAGCCAGGGGAGAGGAGGGCGGAGACGGCCAGAGGAGAGGAGGGTGGAGACGGCCAGAGGAGAGGAGGGTCGAGGCGTTCAGGGGAGAGGAGGGAGGAGATGTTCAGGGGAGAGGAGGGCGGAGACGGCCAGGGGAAAGGAGGGCGGAGACGGCCAGAGGAGAGGAGGGCGGAGACGTTCAGGGGCCAGGAGGGCGGAGACGGACAGGGGAGAGGAGGGTGGAGACGGCCAGAGGAGAGGAGGGTGGAGACGGCCAGAGGAGAGGAGGGCCGAGGCGTTCAGTGGAGAGGAGGGAGGAGACGGCCAGGGGAGAGGAGGGCGGAGACGGCCAGGGGAGAGGAGGTCGGAGACGGCAAGAGGAGAGGAGTGCGGAGACGGACAGGGGAGAGGAGGGCGGAGACGGCCAGGGGAGAGGAGGGCGGAGGCGGCCAGAGGAAAGGAGGGCGGAGACGGCCAGGGGAGAGGAGGGCGGAGACGGCCAGGGGAGAGGAGGGCGGAGACGGCCAGGGGAGAGGAGGGCGGAGACGTTCAGGGGAGAGGAGGACGGCGACGGCCAGAGGAGAGGAGGGCGGAGACGGCCAGGGGAGAGGAGGGCGGAGACGGCCAGAGGAGAGGAGGGCGGAGACGGCCAGTGGAGAGGAGGGCGGAGACGGCCTTGTAGAGGAAGGCGGAGACAGCCAGGGGAGAGGAGGGCGGAGACGTTCAGGGGAGAGGAGGGCGGAGACGTTAAGGGGAGAGGAGGGCGGAGACGGCCAGGGGAGAGGAGGGCGGAGACGTTCAGGGGAAAGGAAGGCGAAGGCGGCCAGGGGAGAGGAGGGCGGAGACGGCCAGGGGAGAGGAGGGCGGAGACGGCCAGGGGAGAGGAGGGCGGAGACAGCCAGAGGAGAGGAGGGCGGAGACAGCCAGAGGAGGAGGGCGTAGACGGCCAGGGGAGAGGAGTGCGGAGACGGACAGGGGAGAGGAGGGCGGAGAGGGCCAGGGGAGAGGAGGGCGGAGACGGCCAGGGGAGAGGAGGGCGGAGACGGCCAGGTGAGTGGAGGGCGGAGACAGCCAGGGGAGAGGAGGGCGGAGACTGCCAGGGAGAGGAGGGCGGAGACGGCCAGGGGAAAGGAGGGCGCAGACGTTCAGGGGAAAGGAGGGCGGAGATGGCCAGGGGAGAGGAGGGCGGAGACGGCCAGAGGAAGGGAGGGCGGAGACGGCCAGGGGAGAGGAGGGCGGAGACGGCCAGGGGAGAGGAGGGCGGAGACGGCCAGGGGAGAGGAGGGCGGAGACAGCCAGGTGAGAGGAGGGCGGAGACGTTCAGGGGAAAGGAGGGCGGAGACGGACAGGTGAGAGGAGGGCGGAGACGGCCAGAGGAGAGGAGGGCGGAGACGGCCAGGGGAGAGGAGGGCGGAGACGGCCAGGGGAGAGGAGGGCGGAGACGGCCAGGGGAGAGGAGGGCGGAGACGGCCAGGGGAGAGGAGGGCGGAGACGGCCAGGGGAGAGGAGGGCGGAGACGGCCAGAGTAGAGGAGGGCGGAGACGGACAGGGGAGAGAAGGGCGGAGACGGCCAGAGGAGAGGAGGGTGGAGACGGCCAGAGGAGAGGAGGGCCGAGGCGTTCAGGGGAGAGGAGGGAGGAGATGTTCAGGGGAGAGGAGGGCGGAGACGGCCAGGGGAGAGGAGGGCGCAGACGGCCAGAGGAGAGGAGGGCGGAGACGTTCAGGGGAGAGGAGGGCGGAGACAGACAGGGGCGAGGAGGGCGGAGACAGCCAGGGGAGAGGAGGGCGGAGACGGCCAGAGGAGAGGAGGGTGGAGACGGCCAGAGGAGAGGAGGGCCGAGGCGTTCAGGGGAGAGGAGGGAGGAGACGGCCAGGGGAGAGGAGGGCGGAGACAGCCAGGGGAGTGGAGGGCGGAGACGGCCAGGGGAGAGGAGGGCGGAGACTGCCAGGTGAGAGGAGGGCAGAGACGGCCAGGTGAGTGGAGGGCGGAGACAGCCAGGGGAGAGGAGGGCGGAGACTGCCAGGGAGAGGAGGGCGGAGACGGCCAGGGGAAAGGAGGGCGCAGACGTTCAGGGGAAAGGAGGGCGGAGATGGCCAGGGGAGAGGAGGGCGGAGACGGCCAGAGGAAGGGAGGGCGGAGACGGCCAGGGGAGAGGAGGGCGGAGACGGCCAGGGGAGAGGAGGGCGGAGACGGCCAGGGGAGAGGAGGGCGGAGACAGCCAGGTGAGAGGAGGGCGGAGACGTTCAGGGGAAAGGAGGGCGGAGACGGACAGGTGAGAGGAGGGCGGAGACGGCCAGAGGAGAGGAGGGCGGAGACGGCCAGGGGAGAGGAGGGCGGAGACGGCCAGGGGAGAGGAGGGCGGAGACGGCCAGGGGAGAGGAGGGCGGAGACGGCCAGGGGAGAGGAGGGCGGAGACGGCCAGGGGAGAGGAGGGCGGAGACGGCCAGAGTAGAGGAGGGCGGAGACGGACAGGGGAGAGAAGGGCGGAGACGGCCAGAGGAGAGGAGGGTGGAGACGGCCAGAGGAGAGGAGGGCCGAGGCGTTCAGGGGAGAGGAGGGAGGAGATGTTCAGGGGAGAGGAGGGCGGAGACGGCCAGGGGAGAGGAGGGCGCAGACGGCCAGAGGAGAGGAGGGCGGAGACGTTCAGGGGAGAGGAGGGCGGAGACAGATAGGGGCGAGGAGGGCGGAGACAGCCAGGGGAGAGGAGGGCGGAGACGGCCAGAGGAGAGGAGGGCCGAGGCGTTCAGGGGAGAGGAGGGAGGAGACGGCCAGGGGAGAGGAGGGCGGAGACAGCCAGGGGAGTGGAGGGCGGAGACGGCCAGGGGAGAGGAGGGCGGAGACTGCCAGGTGAGAGGAGGGCAGAGACGGCCAGGGGAATGGAGGGCGGAGACGTTCAGGGGAAAGGAGGGCGGAGACGGCCAGGGGAGAGGAGGGCGGAGACGGCCAGGGGAGAGGAGTGCGGAGATGTTCAGGGGAAAGGAGGGCGGAGACGGCCAGGGGAGAGGGGGGCGGAGACGTTCAGGGGAAAGGAGGGCGGAGACGGCCAGGGGAGAGGAGGGCGGAGACGGCCAGGGGAGAGGAGGGCGGAGACGGCCAGGGGAGAGGAGTGCGGAGATGTTCAGGGGAAAGGAGGGCGGAGACGGCCAGGGGAGAGGGGGGCGGAGACGTTCAGGGGAAAGGAGGGCGGAGACGGACAGGGGAGAGGAGGGCGGAGACGGCCAGGGGAGAGGAGTGCGGAGATGTTCAGGGGAGAGGAGGGCGGAGACGGCCAGGGGAGAGGAGGGCGGAGACGGCCAGAGGAGAGGAGGGCAGAGACGGCCAGGGGAGAGGAGGGCGGAGACGGCCAGGGGAGAGGAGGGCGGAGACGGCCAGAGGAGAGGAGGGCGGAGACGGACAGGGGAGAGAAGGGCGGAGACGTTCAGGGGAAAGGAGGGCGGAGACGGACAGGGAAGAGGAGGGCGGAGACGGACAGGGGAGAGGAGGGCGGAGACAGCCAGGGGAGAGGAGGGCGGAGACGGCCAGAGGAGAGGAGGGTGGAGACGGCCAGAGGAGAGGAGGGTCGAGGCGTTCAGGGGAGAGGAGGGAGGAGATGTTCAGGGGAGAGGAGGGCGGAGACGGCCAGGGGAAAGGAGGGCGGAGACGGCCAGAGGAGAGGAGGGCGGAGACGTTCAGGGGCCAGGAGGGCGGAGACGGACAGGGGAGAGGAGGGTGGAGACGGCCAGAGGAGAGGAGGGTGGAGACGGCCAGAGGAGAGGAGGGCCGAGGCGTTCAGTGGAGAGGAGGGAGGAGACGGCCAGGGGAGAGGAGGGCGGAGACGGCCAGGGGAGAGGAGGTCGGAGACGGCAAGAGGAGAGGAGTGCGGAGACGGACAGGGGAGAGGAGGGCGGAGACGGCCAGGGGAGAGGAGGGCGGAGGCGGCCAGAGGAAAGGAGGGCGGAGACGGCCAGGGGAGAGGAGGGCGGAGACGGCCAGGGGAGAGGAGGGCGGAGACGGCCAGGGGAGAGGAGGGCGGAGACGTTCAGGGGAGAGGAGGGCGGCGACGGCCAGAGGAGAGGAGGGCGGAGACGGCCAGGGGAGAGGAGGGCGGAGACGGCCAGAGGAGAGGAGGGCGGAGACGGCCAGGGGAGAGGAGGGCGGAGACGGCCTTGTAGAGGAAGGCGGAGACAGCCAGGGGAGAGGAGGGCGGAGACGTTCAGGGGAGAGGAGGGCGGAGACGTTAAGGGGAGAGGAGGGCGGAGACGGCCAGGGGAGAGGAGGGCGGAGACGTTCAGGGGAAAGGAAGGCGAAGGCGGCCAGGGGAGAGGACGGCGGAGACGGCCAGGGGAGAGGAGGGCGGAGACGGCCAGGGGAGAGGAGGGCGGAGACAGCCAGAGGAGAGGAGGGCGGAGACAGCCAGAGGAGGAGGGCGTAGACGGCCAGGGGAGAGGAGTGCGGAGACGGACAGGGGAGAGGAGGGCGGAGAGGGCCAGGGGAGAGGAGGGCGGAGACGGCCAGGGGAGAGGAGGGCGGAGACGGCCAGGTGAGTGGAGGGCGGAGACAGCCAGGGGAGAGGAGGGCGGAGACTGCCAGGGAGAGGAGGGCGGAGACGGCCAGGGGAAAGGAGGGCGCAGACGTTCAGGGGAAAGGAGGGCGGAGATGGCCAGGGGAGAGGAGGGCGGAGACGGCCAGAGGAAGGGAGGGCGGAGACGGCCAGGGGAGAGGAGGGCGGAGACGGCCAGGGGAGAGGAGGGCGGAGACGGCCAGGGGAGAGGAGGGCGGAGACAGCCAGGTGAGAGGAGGGCGGAGACGTTCAGGGGAAAGGAGGGCGGAGACGGACAGGGGAGAGGAGGGCGGAGACGGCCAGAGGAGAGGAGGGCGGAGACGGCCAGGGGAGAGGAGGGCGGAGACGGCCAGGGGACAGGAGGGCGGAGACGGCCAGGGGAGAGGAGGGCGGAGACGGCCAGGGGAGAGGAGGGCGGAGACGGCCAGGGGAGAGGAGGGCGGAGACGGCCAGAGGAGAGGAGGGCGGAGACGGACAGGGGAGAGAAGGGCGGAGACGTTCAGGGGAAAGGAGGGCGGAGACGGACAGGGGAGAGGAGGGCGGAGACGGCCAGAGGAGAGGAGGGTGGAGACGGCCAGAGGAGAGGAGGGCCGAGGCGTTCAGGGGAGAGGAGGGAGGAGACAGCCAGGGGAGTGGAGGGCGGAGACGGCCAGGGGAGAGGAGGGCGGAGACTGCCAGGTGAGAGGAGGGCAGAGACGGCCAGGGGAATGGAGGGCGGAGACGTTCAGGGGAAAGGAGGGCGGAGACGGCCAGGGGAGAGGAGGGCGGAGACGGCCAGGGGAGAGGAGTGCGGAGATGTTCAGGGGAAAGGAGGGCGGAGACGGCCAGGGGAGAGGGGGGCGGAGACGTTCAGGGGAAAGGAGGGCGGAGACGGCCAGGGGAGAGGAGGGCGGAGACGGCCAGGGGAGAGGAGGGCGGAGACGGCCAGGGGAGAGGAGTGCGGAGATGTTCAGGGGAAAGGAGGGCGGAGACGGCCAGGGGAGAGGGGGGCGGAGACGTTCAGGGGAAAGGAGGGCGGAGACGGACAGGGGAGAGGAGGGCGGAGACGGCCAGGGGAGAGGAGTGCGGAGATGTTCAGGGGAGAGGAGGGCGGAGACGGCCAGGGGAGAGGAGGGCGGAGACGGCCAGAGGAGAGGAGGGCAGAGACGGCCAGGGGAGAGGAGGGCGGAGACGGCCAGGGGAGAGGAGGGCGGAGACGGCCAGAGGAGAGGAGGGCGGAGACGGACAGGGGAGAGAAGGGCGGAGACGTTCAGGGGAAAGGAGGGCGGAGACGGACAGGGAAGAGGAGGGCGGAGACGGACAGGGGAGAGGAGGGCGGAGACAGCCAGGGGAGAGGAGGGCGGAGACGGCCAGAGGAGAGGAGGGTGGAGACGGCCAGAGGAGAGGAGGGTCGAGGCGTTCAGGGGAGAGGAGGGAGGAGATGTTCAGGGGAGAGGAGGGCGGAGACGGCCAGGGGAAAGGAGGGCGGAGACGGCCAGAGGAGAGGAGGGCGGAGACGTTCAGGGGCCAGGAGGGCGGAGACGGACAGGGGAGAGGAGGGTGGAGACGGCCAGAGGAGAGGAGGGTGGAGACGGCCAGAGGAGAGGAGGGCCGAGGCGTTCAGTGGAGAGGAGGGAGGAGACGGCCAGGGGAGAGGAGGGCGGAGACGGCCAGGGGAGAGGAGGTCGGAGACGGCAAGAGGAGAGGAGTGCGGAGACGGACAGGGGAGAGGAGGGCGGAGACGGCCAGGGGAGAGGAGGGCGGAGGCGGCCAGAGGAAAGGAGGGCGGAGACGGCCAGGGGAGAGGAGGGCGGAGACGGCCAGGGGAGAGGAGGGCGGAGACGGCCAGGGGAGAGGAGGGCGGAGACGTTCAGGGGAGAGGAGGGCGGCGACGGCCAGAGGAGAGGAGGGCGGAGACGGCCAGGGGAGAGGAGGGCGGAGACGGCCAGAGGAGAGGAGGGCGGAGACGGCCAGGGGAGAGGAGGGCGGAGACGGCCTTGTAGAGGAAGGCGGAGACAGCCAGGGGAGAGGAGGGCGGAGACGTTCAGGGGAGAGGAGGGCGGAGACGTTAAGGGGAGAGGAGGGCGGAGACGGCCAGGGGAGAGGAGGGCGGAGACGTTCAGGGGAAAGGAAGGCGAAGGCGGCCAGGGGAGAGGACGGCGGAGACGGCCAGGGGAGAGGAGGGCGGAGACGGCCAGGGGAGAGGAGGGCGGAGACAGCCAGAGGAGAGGAGGGCGGAGACAGCCAGAGGAGGAGGGCGTAGACGGCCAGGGGAGAGGAGTGCGGAGACGGACAGGGGAGAGGAGGGCGGAGAGGGCCAGGGGAGAGGAGGGCGGAGACGGCCAGGGGAGAGGAGGGCGGAGACGGCCAGGTGAGTGGAGGGCGGAGACAGCCAGGGGAGAGGAGGGCGGAGACTGCCAGGGAGAGGAGGGCGGAGACGGCCAGGGGAAAGGAGGGCGCAGACGTTCAGGGGAAAGGAGGGCGGAGATGGCCAGGGGAGAGGAGGGCGGAGACGGCCAGAGGAAGGGAGGGCGGAGACGGCCAGGGGAGAGGAGGGCGGAGACGGCCAGGGGAGAGGAGGGCGGAGACGGCCAGGGGAGAGGAGGGCGGAGACAGCCAGGTGAGAGGAGGGCGGAGACGTTCAGGGGAAAGGAGGGCGGAGACGGACAGGGGAGAGGAGGGCGGAGACGGCCAGAGGAGAGGAGGGCGGAGACGGCCAGGGGAGAGGAGGGCGGAGACGGCCAGGGGAGAGGAGGGCGGAGACGGCCAGGGGAGAGGAGGGCGGAGACGGCCAGGGGAGAGGAGGGCGGAGACGGCCAGGGGAGAGGAGGGCGGAGACGGCCAGAGGAGAGGAGGGCGGAGACGGACAGGGGAGAGAAGGGCGGAGACGTTCAGGGGAAAGGAGGGCGGAGACGGACAGGGGAGAGGAGGGCGGAGACGGCCAGAGGAGAGGAGGGTGGAGACGGCCAGAGGAGAGGAGGGCCGAGGCGTTCAGGGGAGAGGAGGGAGGAGATGTTCAGGGGAGAGGAGGGCGGAGACGGCCAGGGGAGAGGAGGGCGGAGACGTTCAGGGGAAAGGAGGGCGGAGACGGACAGGGGAGAGGAGGGCGGAGACGGCCAGGGGAGAGGAGTGCGGAGATGTTCAGGGGAGAGGAGGGCGGAGACGGCCAGGGGAGAGGAGGGCGGAGACGGCCAGAGGAGAGGAGGGCAGAGACGGCCAGGGGAGAGGAGGGCGGAGACGGCCAGGGGAGAGGAGGGCGGAGACGGCCAGAGGAGAGGAGGGCGGAGACGGACAGGGGAGAGAAGGGCGGAGACGTTCAGGGGAAAGGAGGGCGGAGACGGACAGGGAAGAGGAGGGCGGAGACGGACAGGGGAGAGGAGGGCGGAGACGGCCAGAGGAGAGGAGGGCAGAGACGGCCAGGGGAGAGGAGGGCGGAGACGGCCAGGGGAGAGGAGGGCGGAGACGGCCAGAGGAGAGGAGGGCGGAGACGGACAGGGGAGAGAAGGGCGGAGACGTTCAGGGGAAAGGAGGGCGGAGACGGACAGGGAAGAGGAGGGCGGAGACGGACAGGGGAGAGGAGGGCGGAGACAGCCAGGGGAGAGGAGGGCGGAGACGGCCAGAGGAGAGGAGGGTGGAGACGGCCAGAGGAGAGGAGGGTCGAGGCGTTCAGGGGCGAGGAGGGAGGAGATGTTCAGGGGAGAGGAGGGCGGAGACGGCCAGGGGAAAGGAGGGCGGAGACGGCCAGAGGAGAGGAGGGCGGAGACGTTCAGGGGCCAGGAGGGCGGAGACGGACAGGGGAGAGGAGGGTGGAGACGGCCAGAGGAGAGGAGGGTGGAGACGGCCAGAGGAGAGGAGGGCCGAGGCGTTCAGTGGAGAGGAGGGAGGAGACGGCCAGGGGAGAGGAGGGCGGAGACGGCCAGGGGAGAGGAGGTCGGAGACGGCAAGAGGAGAGGAGTGCGGAGACGGACAGGGGAGAGGAGGGCGGAGACGGCCAGGGGAGAGGAGGGCGGAGGCGGCCAGAGGAAAGGAGGGCGGAGACGGCCAGGGGAGAGGAGGGCGGAGACGGCCAGGGGAGAGGAGGGCGGAGACGGCCAGGGGAGAGGAGGGCGGAGACGTTCAGGGGAGAGGAGGACGGCGACGGCCAGAGGAGAGGAGGGCGGAGACGGCCAGGGGAGAGGAGGGCGGAGACGGCCAGAGGAGAGGAGGGCGGAGACGGCCAGTGGAGAGGAGGGCGGAGACGGCCTTGTAGAGGAAGGCGGAGACAGCCAGGGGAGAGGAGGGCGGAGACGTTCAGGGGAGAGGAGGGCGGAGACGTTAAGGGGAGAGGAGGGCGGAGACGGCCAGGGGAGAGGAGGGCGGAGACGTTCAGGGGAAAGGAAGGCGAAGGCGGCCAGGGGAGAGGACGGCGGAGACGGCCAGGGGAGAGGAGGGCGGAGACGGCCAGGGGAGAGGAGGGCGGAGACAGCCAGAGGAGAGGAGGGCGGAGACAGCCAGAGGAGGAGGGCGTAGACGGCCAGGGGAGAGGAGCGCGGAGACGGACAGGGGAGAGGAGGGCGGAGAGGGCCAGGGGAGAGGAGGGCGGAGACGGCCAGGGGAGAGGAGGGCGGAGACGGCCAGGTGAGTGGAGGGCGGAGACAGCCAGGGGAGAGGAGGGCGGAGACTGCCAGGGAGAGGAGGGCGGAGACGGCCAGGGGAAAGGAGGGCGCAGACGTTCAGGGGAAAGGAGGGCGGAGATGGCCAGGGGAGAGGAGGGCGGAGACGGCCAGAGGAAGGGAGGGCGGAGACGGCCAGGGGAGAGGAGGGCGGAGACGGCCAGGGGAGAGGAGGGCGGAGACGGCCAGGGGAGAGGAGGGCGGAGACAGCCAGGTGAGAGGAGGGCGGAGACGTTCAGGGGAAAGGAGGGCGGAGACGGACAGGTGAGAGGAGGGCGGAGACGGCCAGAGGAGAGGAGGGCGGAGACGGCCAGGGGAGAGGAGGGCGGAGACGGCCAGGGGAGAGGAGGGCGGAGACGGCCAGGGGAGAGGAGGGCGGAGACGGCCAGGGGAGAGGAGGGCGGAGACGGCCAGGGGAGAGGAGGGCGGAGACGGCCAGAGTAGAGGAGGGCGGAGACGGACAGGGGAGAGAAGGGCGGAGACGGCCAGAGGAGAGGAGGGTGGAGACGGCCAGAGGAGAGGAGGGCCGAGGCGTTCAGGGGAGAGGAGGGAGGAGATGTTCAGGGGAGAGGAGGGCGGAGACGGCCAGGGGAGAGGAGGGCGCAGACGGCCAGAGGAGAGGAGGGCGGAGACGTTCAGGGGAGAGGAGGGCGGAGACAGACAGGGGCGAGGAGGGCGGAGACAGCCAGGGGAGAGGAGGGCGGAGACGGCCAGAGGAGAGGAGGGTGGAGACGGCCAGAGGAGAGGAGGGCCGAGGCGTTCAGGGGAGAGGAGGGAGGAGACGGCCAGGGGAGAGGAGGGCGGAGACAGCCAGGGGAGTGGAGGGCGGAGACGGCCAGGGGAGAGGAGGGCGGAGACTGCCAGGTGAGAGGAGGGCAGAGACGGCCAGGTGAGTGGAGGGCGGAGACAGCCAGGGGAGAGGAGGGCGGAGACTGCCAGGGAGAGGAGGGCGGAGACGGCCAGGGGAAAGGAGGGCGCAGACGTTCAGGGGAAAGGAGGGCGGAGATGGCCAGGGGAGAGGAGGGCGGAGACGGCCAGAGGAAGGGAGGGCGGAGACGGCCAGGGGAGAGGAGGGCGGAGACGGCCAGGGGAGAGGAGGGCGGAGACGGCCAGGGGAGAGGAGGGCGGAGACAGCCAGGTGAGAGGAGGGCGGAGACGTTCAGGGGAAAGGAGGGCGGAGACGGACAGGTGAGAGGAGGGCGGAGACGGCCAGAGGAGAGGAGGGCGGAGACGGCCAGGGGAGAGGAGGGCGGAGACGGCCAGGGGAGAGGAGGGCGGAGACGGCCAGGGGAGAGGAGGGCGGAGACGGCCAGGGGAGAGGAGGGCGGAGACGGCCAGGGGAGAGGAGGGCGGAGACGGCCAGAGTAGAGGAGGGCGGAGACGGACAGGGGAGAGAAGGGCGGAGACGGCCAGAGGAGAGGAGGGTGGAGACGGCCAGAGGAGAGGAGGGCCGAGGCGTTCAGGGGAGAGGAGGGAGGAGATGTTCAGGGGAGAGGAGGGCGGAGACGGCCAGGGGAGAGGAGGGCGCAGACGGCCAGAGGAGAGGAGGGCGGAGACGTTCAGGGGAGAGGAGGGCGGAGACAGACAGGGGCGAGGAGGGCGGAGACAGCCAGGGGAGAGGAGGGCGGAGACGGCCAGAGGAGAGGAGGGTGGAGACGGCCAGAGGAGAGGAGGGCCGAGGCGTTCAGGGGAGAGGAGGGAGGAGACGGCCAGGGGAGAGGAGGGCGGAGACAGCCAGGGGAGTGGAGGGCGGAGACGGCCAGGGGAGAGGAGGGCGGAGACTGCCAGGTGAGAGGAGGGCAGAGACGGCCAGAGGAATGGAGGGCGGAGACGTTCAGGGGAAAGGAGGGCGGAGACGGCCAGAGGAGAGGAGGGCGGAGACGGCCAGAGGAGAGGAGGGCGGAGACGGCCAGGGGAGAGGAGGGCGGAGACGGCCAGGGGAGAGGAG
The DNA here is from genome assembly GCF_047496885.1 of Scyliorhinus torazame. Lineage (NCBI taxonomy): Eukaryota > Metazoa > Chordata > Chondrichthyes > Carcharhiniformes > Scyliorhinidae > Scyliorhinus > Scyliorhinus torazame. The sequence goes on from NC_092708.1 coordinate 385,483,791, forward strand.
GGCGGAGACGGCCAGGGGAGAGGAGTGCGGAGATGTTCAGGGGAAAGGAGGGCGGAGACGGCCAGGGGAGAGGGGGGCGGAGACGTTCAGGGGAAAGGAGGGCGGAGACGGACAGGGGAGAGGAGGGCGGAGACGGCCAGGGGAGAGGAGTGCGGAGATGTTCAGGGGAGAGGAGGGCGGAGACGGCCAGGGGAGAGGAGGGCGGAGACGGCCAGAGAGGAGGGCAGAGACGGCCAGGGGAGAGGAGGGCGGAGACGGCCAGGGGAGAGGAGGGCGGAGACGGCCAGAGGAGAGGAGGGCGGAGACGGACAGGGGAGAGAAGGGCGGAGACGTTCAGGGGAAAGGAGGGCGGAGACGGACAGGGAAGAGGAGGGCGGAGACGGACAGGGGAGAGGAGGGCGGAGACAGCCAGGGGAGAGGAGGGCGGAGACGGCCAGAGGAGAGGAGGGTGGAGACGGCCAGAGGAGAGGAGGGTCGAGGCGTTCAGGGGAGAGGAGGGAGGAGATGTTCAGGGGAGAGGAGGGCGGAGACGGCCAGGGGAAAGGAGGGCGGAGACGGCCAGAGGAGAGGAGGGCGGAGACGTTCAGGGGCCAGGAGGGCGGAGACGGACAGGGGAGAGGAGGGTGGAGACGGCCAGAGGAGAGGAGGGTGGAGACGGCCAGAGGAGAGGAGGGCCGAGGCGTTCAGTGGAGAGGAGGGAGGAGACGGCCAGGGGAGAGGAGGGCGGAGACGGCCAGGGGAGAGGAGGTCGGAGACGGCAAGAGGAGAGGAGTGCGGAGACGGACAGGGGAGAGGAGGGCGGAGACGGCCAGGGGAGAGGAGGGCGGAGGCGGCCAGAGGAAAGGAGGGCGGAGACGGCCAGGGGAGAGGAGGGCGGAGACGGCCAGGGGAGAGGAGGGCGGAGACGGCCAGGGGAGAGGAGGGCGGAGACGTTCAGGGGAGAGGAGGGCGGCGACGGCCAGAGGAGAGGAGGGCGGAGACGGCCAGGGGAGAGGAGGGCGGAGACGGCCAGAGGAGAGGAGGGCGGAGACGGCCAGGGGAGAGGAGGGCGGAGACGGCCTTGTAGAGGAAGGCGGAGACAGCCAGGGGAGAGGAGGGCGGAGACGTTCAGGGGAGAGGAGGGCGGAGACGTTAAGGGGAGAGGAGGGCGGAGACGGCCAGGGGAGAGGAGGGCGGAGACGTTCAGGGGAAAGGAAGGCGAAGGCGGCCAGGGGAGAGGACGGCGGAGACGGCCAGGGGAGAGGAGGGCGGAGACGGCCAGGGGAGAGGAGGGCGGAGACAGCCAGAGGAGAGGAGGGCGGAGACAGCCAGAGGAGGAGGGCGTAGACGGCCAGGGGAGAGGAGTGCGGAGACGGACAGGGGAGAGGAGGGCGGAGAGGGCCAGGGGAGAGGAGGGCGGAGACGGCCAGGGGAGAGGAGGGCGGAGACGGCCAGGTGAGTGGAGGGCGGAGACAGCCAGGGGAGAGGAGGGCGGAGACTGCCAGGGAGAGGAGGGCGGAGACGGCCAGGGGAAAGGAGGGCGCAGACGTTCAGGGGAAAGGAGGGCGGAGATGGCCAGGGGAGAGGAGGGCGGAGACGGCCAGAGGAAGGGAGGGCGGAGACGGCCAGGGGAGAGGAGGGCGGAGACGGCCAGGGGAGAGGAGGGCGGAGACGGCCAGGGGAGAGGAGGGCGGAGACAGCCAGGTGAGAGGAGGGCGGAGACGTTCAGGGGAAAGGAGGGCGGAGACGGACAGGGGAGAGGAGGGCGGAGACGGCCAGAGGAGAGGAGGGCGGAGACGGCCAGGGGAGAGGAGGGCGGAGACGGCCAGGGGAGAGGAGGGCGGAGACGGCCAGGGGAGAGGAGGGCGGAGACGGCCAGAGGAGAGGAGGGCGGAGACGGACAGGGGAGAGAAGGGCGGAGACGTTCAGGGGAAAGGAGGGCGGAGACGGACAGGGGAGAGGAGGGCGGAGACGGCCAGAGGAGAGGAGGGTGGAGACGGCCAGAGGAGAGGAGGGCCGAGGCGTTCAGGGGAGAGGAGGGAGGAGATGTTCAGGGGAGAGGAGGGCGGAGACGGCCAGGGGAGAGGAGGGCGCAGACGGCCAGAGGAGAGGAGGGCGGAGACGTTCAGGGGAGAGGAGGGCGGAGACAGACAGGGGCGAGGAGGGCGGAGACAGCCAGGGGAGAGGAGGGCGGAGACGGCCAGAGGAGAGGAGGGTGGAGACGGCCAGAGGAGAGGAGGGCCGAGGCGTTCAGGGGAGAGGAGGGAGGAGACGGCCAGGGGAGAGGAGGGCGGAAAAGGCCAGGGGAGAGGAGGGCGGAGACGGCCAGAGGAGAGGAGGGCGGAGACGGCCAGAGGAGAGGAGGGCAGAGACGGCCAGAGGAGAGGAGGGCGGCGACGGCCAGAGGAGAGGAGGGCGGAGACGGCCCGAGGAGAGGAGTGCGGAGACGGCCAGAGGAGAGGAGGGCGGAGACAGCCAGGGGAGAGGAGGGCGGAGACGGCCAGGGGAGAGGAGGGCGGAGACGGCCAGGGGAGAGGAGGGCGGAGACGTTCAGGGGAAAGGAAGGCGAAGACGGCCAGGGGAGAGGAGGGCGGAGACGGCCAGGGGAGAGGAGGGCGGAGACGTTCAGGGGAGAGGAGGGCGGAGACGGCCAGAGGAGAGGAGGGTGGAGACGGCCAGGGGATAGGAGGGCGGAGACGGCCAGAGGAGAGGGCGGAGACGGCCAGAGGAGAGGAGGGCAGAGACGGCCAGAGGAGAGGAGGGCGGCGACGGCCAGAGGAGAGGAGGGCGGAGACGCCCAGAGGAGAGGAGTGCGGAGACGGCCAGAGGAGAGGAGGGCGGAGACAGCCAGGGGAGAGGAGGGCGGAGACGGCCAGGGGAGAGGAGGGCGGAGACGGCCAGGGGAGAGGAGGGCGGAGACGTTCAGGGGAAAGGAAGGCGAAGACGGCCAGGGGAGAGGAGGGCGGAGACGGCCAGGGGAGAGGAGGGCGGAGACGGCCAGAGGAGCGGAGGGCGGAGACGGCCAGAGGAGCGGAGGGCGGAGACAGCCAGAGGAGAGGAGGGCGGAGACAGCCAGAGGAGAGGAGGGCGGAGACGGCCAGGGGAGAGGAGTGCGGAGACGGACAGGGGAGAGGAGGGCGGAGACGGCCAGGGGAGAGGAGGGCGGAGGCGGCCAGGGGAGAGGAGGGCGGAGACGGCCAGGGGAGAGGAGGGCGGAGACGGCCAGGGGAGAGGAGGGCGGAGACGGCCAGGGGAGAGGAGGGCGGAGACGTTCAGGGGAGAGGAGGGCGGCGACGGCCAGAGGAGAGGAGGGCGGAGACGGCCAGGGGAGAGGAGGGCGGAGGCGGCCAGAGGAGAGGAGGGCGGAGACGGCCAGGGGAGAGGAGGGCGGAGGCGGCCAGGGGAGAGGAGGGCGGAGACGGCCAGGGGAGAGGAGGGCGGAGACGGCCAGGGGAGAGGAGGGCGGAGACGGCCAGGGGAGAGGAGGGCGGAGACGGCCAGGGGAGAGGAGGGCGGAGACGTTCAGGGGAGAGGAGGGCGGCGACGGCCAGAGGAGAGGAGGGCGGAGACGGCCAGGGGAGAGGAGGGCGGCAACGGCCAGAGGAGAGGAGGGCGGAGACGGCCAGGGGAGACGAGGGCGGAGACGGCCTTGGAGAGGAAGGCGGAGACAGCCAGGGGAGAGGAGGGCGGAGACGTTCAGGGGAGAGGAGGGCGGAGACGGCCAGGGGAGAGGAGGGCGGAGACGGCCAGGGGAGAGGAGGGCGGAGGCGGCCAGGGGAGAGGAGGGCGGAGACGGCCAGGGGAGAGGAGGGCGGAGACGTTCAGGGGAGAGGAGGGCGGAGACGTTCAGGGGAGAGGAGGGCGGCGACGGCCAGAGGAGAGGAGGGCGGAGACGGCGAGGGGAGAGGAGGGCGGAGAAGGCCAGAGGAGAGGAGGGCGGAGACGGCCAGGGGAGAGGAGGGCGGAGACGGCCTTGTAGAGGAAGGCGGAGACAGCCAGGGGAGAGGAGGGCGGAGACGTTCAGGGGAGAGGAGGGCGGAGACGTTAAGGGGAGAGGAGGGCGGAGACGGCCAGGGGAGAGGAGGGCGGAGACGTTCAGGGGAAAGGAAGGCGAAGGCGGCCAGGGGAGAGGACGGCGGAGACGGCCAGGGGAGAGGAGGGCGGAGACGGCCAGGGGAGAGGAGGGCGGAGACAGCCAGAGGAGAGGAGGGCGGAGACAGCCAGAGGAGGAGGGCGTAGACGGCCAGGGGAGAGGAGTGCGGAGACGGACAGGGGAGAGGAGGGCGGAGAGGGCCAGGGGAGAGGAGGGCGGAGACGGCCAGGGGAGAGGAGGGCGGAGACGGCCAGGTGAGTGGAGGGCGGAGACAGCCAGGGGAGAGGAGGGCGGAGACTGCCAGGGAGAGGAGGGCGGAGACGGCCAGGGGAAAGGAGGGCGCAGACGTTCAGGGGAAAGGAGGGCGGAGATGGCCAGGGGAGAGGAGGGCGGAGACGGCCAGAGGAAGGGAGGGCGGAGACGGCCAGGGGAGAGGAGGGCGGAGACGGCCAGGGGAGAGGAGGGCGGAGACGGCCAGGGGAGAGGAGGGCGGAGACAGCCAGGTGAGAGGAGGGCGGAGACGTTCAGGGGAAAGGAGGGCGGAGACGGACAGGGGAGAGGAGGGCGGAGACGGCCAGAGGAGAGGAGGGCGGAGACGGCCAGGGGAGAGGAGGGCGGAGACGGCCAGGGGAGAGGAGGGCGGAGACGGCCAGGGGAGAGGAGGGCGGAGACGGCCAGGGGAGAGGAGGGCGGAGACGGCCAGGGGAGAGGAGGGCGGAGACGGCCAGAGGAGAGGAGGGCGGAGACGGACAGGGGAGAGAAGGGCGGAGACGTTCAGGGGAAAGGAGGGCGGAGACGGACAGGGGAGAGGAGGGCGGAGACGGCCAGAGGAGAGGAGGGTGGAGACGGCCAGAGGAGAGGAGGGCCGAGGCGTTCAGGGGAGAGGAGGGAGGAGATGTTCAGGGGAGAGGAGGGCGGAGACGGCCAGGGGAGAGGAGGGCGCAGACGGCCAGAGGAGAGGAGGGCGGAGACGTTCAGGGGAGAGGAGGGCGGAGACAGACAGGGGCGAGGAGGGCGGAGACAGCCAGGGGAGAGGAGGGCGGAGACGGCCAGAGGAGAGGAGGGTGGAGACGGCCAGAGGAGAGGAGGGCCGAGGCGTTCAGGGGAGAGGAGGGAGGAGACGGCCAGGGGAGAGGAGGGTGGAAAAGGCCAGGGGAGAGGAGGGCGGAGACGGCCAGAGGAGAGGAGGGCGGAGACGGCCAGAGGAGAGGAGGGCAGAGACGGCCAGAGGAGAGGAGGGCGGCGACGGCCAGAGGAGAGGAGGGCGGAGACGGCCCGAGGAGAGGAGTGCGGAGACGGCCAGAGGAGAGGAGGGCGGAGACAGCCAGGGGAGAGGAGGGCGGAGACGGCCAGGGGAGAGGAGGGCGGAGACGGCCAGGGGAGAGGAGGGCGGAGACGTTCAGGGGAAAGGAAGGCGAAGACGGCCAGAGGAAGGGAGGGCGGAGACGGCCAGGGGAGAGGAGGGCGGAGACGGCCAGGGGAGAGGAGGGCGGAGACGGCCAGGGGAGAGGAGGGCGGAGACAGCCAGGTGAGAGGAGGGCGGAGACGTTCAGGGGAAAGGAGGGCGGAGACGGACAGGGGAGAGGAGGGCGGAGACGGCCAGAGGAGAGGAGGGCGGAGACGGCCAGGGGAGAGGAGGGCGGAGACGGCCAGGGGAGAGGAGGGCGGAGACGGCCAGGGGAGAGGAGGGCGGAGACGGCCAGGGGAGAGGAGGGCGGAGACGGCCAGGGGAGAGGAGGGCGGAGACGGCCAGAGGAGAGGAGGGCGGAGACGGACAGGGGAGAGAAGGGCGGAGACGTTCAGGGGAAAGGAGGGCGGAGACGGACAGGGGAGAGGAGGGCGGAGACGGCCAGAGGAGAGGAGGGTGGAGACGGCCAGAGGAGAGGAGGGCCGAGGCGTTCAGGGGAGAGGAGGGAGGAGATGTTCAGGGGAGAGGAGGGCGGAGACGGCCAGGGGAGAGGAGGGTGCAGACGGCCAGAGGAGAGGAGGGCGGAGACGTTCAGGGGAGAGGAGGGCGGAGACAGACAGGGGCGAGGAGGGCGGAGACAGCCAGGGGAGAGGAGGGCGGAGACGGCCAGAGGAGAGGAGGGTGGAGACGGCCAGAGGAGAGGAGGGCCGAGGCGTTCAGGGGAGAGGAGGGAGGAGACGGCCAGGGGAGAGGAGGGTGGAAAAGGCCAGGGGAGAGGAGGGCGGAGACGGCCAGAGGAGAGGAGGGCGGAGACGGCCAGAGGAGAGGAGGGCAGAGACGGCCAGAGGAGAGGAGGGCGGCGACGGCCAGAGGAGAGGAGGGCGGAGACGGCCCGAGGAGAGGAGTGCGGAGACGGCCAGAGGAGAGGAGGGCGGAGACAGCCAGGGGAGAGGAGGGCGGAGACGGCCAGGGGAGAGGAGGGCGGAGACGGCCAGGGGAGAGGAGGGCGGAGACGTTCAGGGGAAAGGAAGGCGAAGACGGCCAGGGGAGAGGAGGGCGGAGACGGCCAGGGGAGAGGAGGGCGGAGACGTTCAGGGGAGAGGAGGGCGGAGACGGACAGGGGAGAGGAGGGCGGAGAGGGCCAGGGGAGAGGAGGGCGGAGACGGCCAGGGGAGAGGAGGGCGGAGACGGCCAGGTGAGTGGAGGGCGGAGACAGCCAGGGGAGAGGAGGGCGGAGACTGCCAGGGAGAGGAGGGCGGAGACGGCCAGGGGAAAGGAGGGCGCAGACGTTCAGGGGAAAGGAGGGCGGAGATGGCCAGGGGAGAGGAGGGCGGAGACGGCCAGAGGAAGGGAGGGCGGAGACGGCCAGGGGAGAGGAGGGCGGAGACGGCCAGGGGAGAGGAGGGCGGAGACGGCCAGGGGAGAGGAGGGCGGAGACAGCCAGGTGAGAGGAGGGCGGAGACGTTCAGGGGAAAGGAGGGCGGAGACGGACAGGGGAGAGGAGGGCGGAGACGGCCAGAGGAGAGGAGGGCGGAGACGGCCAGGGGAGAGGAGGGCGGAGACGGCCAGGGGAGAGGAGGGCGGAGACGGCCAGGGGAGAGGAGGGCGGAGACGGCCAGGGGAGAGGAGGGCGGAGACGGCCAGGGGAGAGGAGGGCGGAGACGGCCAGAGGAGAGGAGGGCGGAGACGGACAGGGGAGAGAAGGGCGGAGACGTTCAGGGGAAAGGAGGGCGGAGACGGACAGGGGAGAGGAGGGCGGAGACGGCCAGAGGAGAGGAGGGTGGAGACGGCCAGAGGAGAGGAGGGCCGAGGCGTTCAGGGGAGAGGAGGGAGGAGATGTTCAGGGGAGAGGAGGGCGGAGACGGCCAGGGGAGAGGAGGGCGCAGACGGCCAGAGGAGAGGAGGGCGGAGACGTTCAGGGGAGAGGAGGGCGGAGACAGACAGGGGCGAGGAGGGCGGAGACAGCCAGGGGAGAGGAGGGCGGAGACGGCCAGAGGAGAGGAGGGTGGAGACGGCCAGAGGAGAGGAGGGCCGAGGCGTTCAGGGGAGAGGAGGGAGGAGACGGCCAGGGGAGAGGAGGGTGGAAAAGGCCAGGGGAGAGGAGGGCGGAGACGGCCAGAGGAGAGGAGGGCGGAGACGGCCAGAGGAGAGGAGGGCAGAGACGGCCAGAGGAGAGGAGGGCGGCGACGGCCAGAGGAGAGGAGGGCGGAGACGGCCCGAGGAGAGGAGTGCGGAGACGGCCAGAGGAGAGGAGGGCGGAGACAGCCAGGGGAGAGGAGGGCGGAGACGGCCAGGGGAGAGGAGGGCGGAGACGGCCAGGGGAGAGGAGGGCGGAGACGTTCAGGGGAAAGGAAGGCGAAGACGGCCAGGGGAGAGGAGGGCGGAGACGGCCAGGGGAGAGGAGGGCGGAGACGTTCAGGGGAGAGGAGGGCGGAGACGGCCAGAGGAGAGGAGGGTGGAGACGGCCAGGGGATAGGAGGGCGGAGACGGCCAGAGGAGAGGGCGGAGACGGCCAGAGGAGAGGAGGGCAGAGACGGCCAGAGGAGAGGAGGGCGGCGACGGCCAGAGGAGAGGAGGGCGGAGACGCCCAGAGGAGAGGAGTGCGGAGACGGCCAGAGGAGAGGAGGGCGGAGACAGCCAGGGGAGAGGAGGGCGGAGACGGCCAGGGGAGAGGAGGGCGGAGACGGCCAGGGGAGAGGAGGGCGGAGACGTTCAGGGGAAAGGAAGGCGAAGACGGCCAGGGGAGAGGAGGGCGGAGACGGCCAGGGGAGAGGAGGGCGGAGACGGCCAGAGGAGCGGAGGGCGGAGACGGCCAGAGGAGCGGAGGGCGGAGACAGCCAGAGGAGAGGAGGGCGGAGACAGCCAGAGGAGAGGAGGGCGGAGACGGCCAGGGGAGAGGAGTGCGGAGACGGACAGGGGAGAGGAGGGCGGAGACGGCCAGGGGAGAGGAGGGCGGAGGCGGCCAGGGGAGAGGAGGGCGGAGACGGCCAGGGGAGAGGAGGGCGGAGACGGCCAGGGGAGAGGAGGGCGGAGACGGCCAGGGGAGAGGAGGGCGGAGACGTTCAGGGGAGAGGAGGGCGGCGACGGCCAGAGGAGAGGAGGGCGGAGACGGCCAGGGGAGAGGAGGGCGGAGGCGGCCAGAGGAGAGGAGGGCGGAGACGGCCAGGGGAGAGGAGGGCGGAGGCGGCCAGGGGAGAGGAGGGCGGAGACGGCCAGGGGAGAGGAGGGCGGAGACGGCCAGGGGAGAGGAGGGCGGAGACGGCCAGGGGAGAGGAGGGCGGAGACGGCCAGGGGAGAGGAGGGCGGAGACGTTCAGGGGAGAGGAGGGCGGCGACGGCCAGAGGAGAGGAGGGCGGAGACGGCCAGGGGAGAGGAGGGCGGCAACGGCCAGAGGAGAGGAGGGCGGAGACGGCCAGGGGAGACGAGGGCGGAGACGGCCTTGGAGAGGAAGGCGGAGACAGCCAGGGGAGAGGAGGGCGGAGACGTTCAGGGGAGAGGAGGGCGGAGACGGCCAGGGGAGAGGAGGGCGGAGACGGCCAGGGGAGAGGAGGGCGGAGGCGGCCAGGGGAGAGGAGGGCGGAGACGGCCAGGGGAGAGGAGGGCGGAGACGGCCAGGGGAGAGGAGGGCGGAGACGGCCAGGGGAGAGGAGGGCGGAGACGTTCAGGGGAGAGGAGGGCGGCGACGGCCAGAGGAGAGGAGGGCGGAGACGGCCAGGGGAGAGGAGGGCGGAGGCGGCCAGAGGAGAGGAGGGCGGAGACGGCCAGGGGAGAGGAGGGCGGAGGCGGCCAGGGGAGAGGAGGGCGGAGACGGCCAGGGGAGAGGAGGGCGGAGACGGCCAGGGGAGAGGAGGGCGGAGACGGCCAGGGGAGAGGAGGGCGGAGACGGCCAGGGGAGAGGAGGGCGGAGACGTTCAGGGGAGAGGAGGGCGGCGACGGCCAGAGGAGAGGAGGGCGGAGACGGCCAGGGGAGAGGAGGGCGGCGACGGCCAGAGGAGAGGAGGGCGGAGACGGCCAGGGGAGACGAGGGCGGAGACGGCCTTGGAGAGGAAGGCGGAGACAGCCAGGGGAGAGGAGGGCGGAGACGTTCAGGGGAGAGGAGGGCGGAGACGGCCAGGGGAGAGGAGGGCGGAGACGTTCAGGGGAAAGGAAGGCGAAGACGGCCAGGGGAGAGGAGGGCGGAGACGGCCAGGGGAGAGGAGGGCGGAGACGGCCAGGGGAGAGGAGGGCGGAGACGGCCAGGGGAGAGGAGGGCGGAGACAGCCAGGGAAGAGGAGGGCGGAGACGGCCAGGGGAGAGGAGGGCGGAGACAGCCAGGGGAGAGGGGGGCGGAGACGTTCAGGGGAAAGGAGGGCGGAGACGGACAGGGGAGAGGAGGGCGGAGATGTTCAAGGGAAAGGAGGGCGGAGACGGCCAGGGGAGAGGAGGGCGGATACGGCCAGGGGAGAGGAGGGTGGAGACGGCCAGGGGAGAGGAGGGCGAAGACGGCCAGGGGAGTGGAGGGCGGAGACGGCCAGGGGAGAGGAGGGCGGAGACTGCCAGGTGAGAGGAAGGCAGAGACGGCCAGGGGAAAGGAGGGCGGAGACGTTCAGGGGAAAGGAGGGCGGAGACGGCCAGAGGAGAGGAGGGCGGAGACGGCCAGAGGAGAGGAGGGCGGAGACGGCCAGGGGAGAGGAGGGCGGAGACGGCCAGGGGAGAGGAGGGCGGAGACGGCCAGGTGAGAGGAGGGCGGAGACGTTCAGATGAAAGGAGGGCGGAGACGGACAGGGGAGAGGAGGGCGGAGACGGCCAGAGGAGAGGAGGGCGGAGATGGCCAGGGGAGAGGAGGGCGGAGACGGCCAGGGGAGAGGAGGGCGGAGACGGCCAGGGGAGAGGAGGGCGGAGACGGCCAGGGGAGAGGAGGGCGGAGACGGCCAGGGGAGAGGAGGGCGGAGACGGCCAGAGGAGAGGAGGGCGGAGACGGACAGGGGAGAGAAGGGCGGAGACGTTCAGGGGAAAGGAGGGCGGAGACGGACAGGGGAGAGGAGGGCGGAGACAGCCAGGGGAGAGGAGGGCGGAGACGGCCAGAGGAGAGGAGGGTGGAGACGGCCAGAGGAGAGGAGGGCCGAGGCGTTCAGGGGAGAGGAGGGAGGAGATGTTCAGGGGAGAGGAGGGCGGAGACGGCCAGGGGAGAGGAGGGCGCAGACGGCCAGAGGAGAGGAGGGCGGAGACGTTCAGGGGAGAGGAGGGAGGAGACGGCCAGGGGAGAGGAGGGCGGAGCCGGCCAGGGGAGAGGAGGGCGGAGACGGCCAGAGGAGAGGAGGGCGGAGACGGCCAGAGGAGAGGAGGGCAGAGACGGCCAGAGGAGAGGAGGGCGGCGACGGCCAGAGGAGACGAGGGCGGAGGCGGCCTTGGAGAGGAAGGCGGAGACAGCCAGGGGAGAGGAGGGCGGAGACGTTCAGGGGAGAGGAGGGCGGAGACGGCCAGGGGAGAGGAGGGCGGAGACGTTCAGGGGAAAGGAAGGCGAAGACGGCCAGGGGAGAGGAGGGCGGAGACGGCCAGGGGAGAGGAGGGCGGAGACGGCCAGGGGAGAGGAGGGCGGAGACGGCCAGGGGAGAGGAGGGCGGAGACAGCCAGGGAAGAGGAGGGCGGAGACGGCCAGGGGAGAGGAGGGCGGAGACGGCCAGGGGAGAGGAGGGCGGAGACGTTCAGGGGAAAGGAAGGCGAAGACGGCCAGGGGAGATGAGGGCGGAGACGGCCAGGGGAGAGGAGGGCGGAGACGGCCAGGGGAGAGGAGGGCGGAGACAGCCAGGGAAGAGGAGGGCGGAGACGGCCAGGGGAGAGGAGGGCGGAGACAGCCAGGGGAGAGGGGGGCGGAGACGTTCAGGGGAAAGGAGGGCGGAGACGGACAGGGGAGAGGAGGGCGGAGATGTTCAAGGGAAAGGAGGGCGGAGACGGCCAGGGGAGAGGAGGGCGGATACGGCCAGGGGAGAGGAGGGTGGAGACGGCCAGGGGAGAGGAGGGCGAAGACGGCCAGGGGAGTGGAGGGCGGAGACGGCCAGGGGAGAGGAGGGCGGAGACTGCCAGGTGAGAGGAAGGCAGAGACGGCCAGGGGAAAGGAGGGCGGAGACGTTCAGGGGAAAGGAGGGCGGAGACGGCCAGAGGAGAGGAGGGCGGAGACGGCCAGAGGAGAGGAGGGCGGAGACGGCCAGGGGAGAGGAGGGCGGAGACGGCCAGGGGAGAGGAGGGCGGAGACGGCCAGGTGAGAGGAGGGCGGAGACGTTCAGATGAAAGGAGGGCGGAGACGGACAGGGGAGAGGAGGGCGGAGACGGCCAGAGGAGAGGAGGGCGGAGATGGCCAGGGGAGAGGAGGGCGGAGACGGCCAGGGGAGAGGAGGGCGGAGACGGCCAGGGGAGAGGAGGGCGGAGACGGCCAGGGGAGAGGAGGGCGGAGACGGCCAGGGGACAGGAGGGCGGAGACGGCCAGAGGAGAGGAGGGCGGAGACGGACAGGGGAGAGAAGGGCGGAGACGTTCAGGGGAAAGGAGGGCGGAGACGGACAGGGGAGAGGAGGGCGGAGACAGCCAGGGGAGAGGAGGGCGGAGACGGCCAGAGGAGAGGAGGGTGGAGACGGCCAGAGGAGAGGAGGGCCGAGGCGTTCAGGGGAGAGGAGGGAGGAGATGTTCAGGGGAGAGGAGGGCGGAGACGGCCAGGGGAGAGGAGGGCGCAGACGGCCAGAGGAGAGGAGGGCGGAGACGTTCAGGGGAGAGGAGGGAGGAGACGGCCAGGGGAGAGGAGGGCGGAGCCGGCCAGGGGAGAGGAGGGCGGAGACGGCCAGAGGAGAGGAGGGCGGAGACGGCCAGAGGAGAGGAGGGCAGAGACGGCCAGAGGAGAGGAGGGCGGCGACGGCCAGAGGAGAGGAGGGCGGAGACGGCCCGAGGAGAGGAGTGCGGAGACGGCCAGAGGAGAGGAGGGCGGAGACAGCCAGGGGAGAGGAGGGCGGAGACGGCCAGGGGAGAGGAGGGCGGAGACGGCCAGGGGAGAGGAGGGCGGAGACGTTCAGGGGAGAGGAGGGCGGAGACTGCCAGGTGAGAGGAAGGCAGAGACGGCCAGGGGAAAGGAGGGCGGAGACGTTCAGGGGAAAGGAGGGCGGAGACGGCCAGAGGAGAGGAGGGCGGAGACGGCCAGAGGAGAGGAGGGCGGAGACGGCCAGGGGAGAGGAGGGCGGAGACGGCCAGGGGAGAGGAGGGCGGAGACGGCCAGGGGAGAGGAGGGCGGAGACAGCCAGGGGAGAGGAGGGCGGAGACGGCCAGGGGAGAGGAGGGCGGAGACAGCCAGGGGAGAGGGGGGCGGAGACGTTCAGGGGAAAGGAGGGCGGAGACGAACAGGGGAGAGGAGGGCGGAGATGTTCAAGGGAAAGGAGGGCGGAGACGGCCAGGGGAGAGGAGGGCGGATACGGCCAGGGGAGAGGAGGGTGGAGACGGCCAGGGGAGAGGAGGGCGAAGACGGCCAGGGGAGTGGAGGGCGGAGACGGCCAGGGGAGAGGAGGGCGGAGACTGCCAGGTGAGAGGAAGGCAGAGACGGCCAGGGGAAAGGAGGGCGGAGACGTTCAGGGGAAAGGAGGGCGGAGACGGCCAGAGGAGAGGAGGGCGGAGACGGTCAGAGGAGAGGAGGGCGGAGACGGCCAGGGGAGAGGAGGGCGGAGACGGCCAGGGGAGAGGAGGGCGGAGACAGCCAGGGGAGAGGAGGGCGGAGACGGCCAGGGGAGAGGAGGGCGGAGACAGCCAGGGGAGAGGGGGGCGGAGACGTTCTGGGGAAAGGAGGGCGGAGACGGACAGGGGAGAGGAGGGCGGAGATGTTCAAGGGAAAGGAGGGCGGAGACGGACAGGGGAGAGGAGGGCGGAGACAGCCAGGGGAGAGGAGGGCGGAGACGGCCAGAGGAGAGGAGGGTGGAGACGGCCAGAGGAGAGGAGGGCCGAGGCGTTCAGGGGAGAGGAGGGAGGAGATGTTCAGGGGAGAGGAGGGCGGAGACGGCCAGGGGAGAGGAGGGCGCAGACGGCCAGAGGAGAGGAGGGCGGAGACGTTCAGGGGAGAGGAGGGAGGAGACGGCCAGGGGAGAGGAGGGCGGAGCCGGCCAGGGGAGAGGAGGGCGGAGACGGCCAGAGGAGAGGAGGGCGGAGACGGCCAGAGGAGAGGAGGGCAGAGACGGCCAGAGGAGAGGAGGGCGGCGACGGCCAGAGGAGAGGAGGGCGGAGACGGCCCGAGGAGAGGAGTGCGGAGACGGCCAGAGGAGAGGAGGGCGGAGACAGCCAGGGGAGAGGAGGGCGGAGACGGCCAGGGGAGAGGAGGGCGGAGACGGCCAGGGGAGAGGAGGGCGGAGACGTTCAGGGGAGAGGAGGGCGGAGACTGCCAGGTGAGAGGAAGGCAGAGACGGCCAGGGGAAAGGAGGGCGGAGACGTTCAGGGGAAAGGAGGGCGGAGACGGCCAGAGGAGAGGAGGGCGGAGACGGCCAGAGGAGAGGAGGGCGGAGACGGCCAGGGGAGAGGAGGGCGGAGACGGCCAGGGGAGAGGAGGGCGGAGACAGCCAGGGGAGAGGAGGGCGGAGACGGCCAGGGGAGAGGAGGGCGGAGACAGCCAGGGGAGAGGGGGGCGGAGACGTTCAGGGGAAAGGAGGGCGGAGACGGACAGGGGAGAGGAGGGCGGAGATGTTCAAGGGAAAGGAGGGCGGAGACGGCCAGGGGAGAGGAGGGCGGATACGGCCAGGGGAGAGGAGGGTGGAGACGGCCAGGGGAGAGGAGGGCGAAGACGGCCAGGGGAGTGGAGGGCGGAGACGGCCAGGGGAGAGGAGGGCGGAGACTGCCAGGTGAGAGGAAGGCAGAGACGGCCAGGGGAAAGGAGGGCGGAGACGTTCAGGGGAAAGGAGGGCGGAGACGGCCAGAGGAGAGGAGGGCGGAGACGGTCAGAGGAGAGGAGGGCGGAGACGGCCAGGGGAGAGGAGGGCGGAGACGGCCAGGGGAGAGGAGGGCGGAGACAGCCAGGGGAGAGGAGGGCGGAGACGGCCAGGGGAGAGGAGGGCGGAGACAGCCAGGGGAGAGGGGGGCGGAGACGTTCTGGGGAAAGGAGGGCGGAGACGGACAGGGGAGAGGAGGGCGGAGATGTTCAAGGGAAAGGAGGGCGGAGACGGCCAGGGGAGAGGAGGGCGGAGACAGCCAGGGAAGAGGAGGGCGGAGACGGCCAGGGGAGAGGAGGGCGGAGACGGCCAGGGGAGAGGAGGGCGGAGACAGCCAGGGAAGAGGAGGGCGGAGACGGCCAGGGGAGACGAGGGCGGAGACGGCCTTGGAGAGGAAGGCGGAGACAGCCAGGGGAGAGGAGGGCGGAGACGTTCAGGGGAGAGGAGGGCGGAGACGGCCAGGGGAGAGGAGGGCGGAGACGTTCAGGGGAAAGGAAGGCGAAGACGGCCAGGGGAGATGAGGGCGGAGACGGCCAGGGGAGAGGAGGGCGGAGACGGCCAGGGGAGAGGAGGGCGGAGACGGCCAGGGGAGAGGAGGGCGGAGACAGCCAGGGAAGAGGAGGGCGGAGACGGCCAGGGGAGAGGAGGGCGGAGACAGCCAGGGGAGAGGGGGGCGGAGACGTTCAGGGGAAAGGAGGGCGGAGACGGCCAGGGGAGAGGAGGGCGGAGATGTTCAAGGGAAAGGAGGGCGGAGACGGCCAGGGGAGAGGAGGGCGGATACGGCCAGGGGAGAGGAGGGTGGAGACGGCCAGGGGAGAGGAGGGCGAAGACGGCCAGGGGAGTGGAGGGCGGAGACGGCCAGGGGAGAGGAGGGCGGAGACTGCCAGGTGAGAGGAAGGCAGAGACGGCCAGGGGAAAGGAGGGCGGAGACGTTCAGGGGAAAGGAGGGCGGAGACGGCCAGAGGAGAGGAGGGCGGAGACGGCCAGAGGAGAGGAGGGCGGAGACGGCCAGGGGAGAGGAGGGCGGAGACGGCCAGGGGAGAGGAGGGCGGAGACGGCCAGGTGAGAGGAGGGCGGAGACGTTCAGATGAAAGGAGGGCGGAGACGGACAGGGGAGAGGAGGGCGGAGACGGCCAGAGGAGAGGAGGGCGGAGATGGCCAGGGGAGAGGAGGGCGGAGACGGCCAGGGGAGAGGAGGGCGGAGACGGCCAGGGGAGAGGAGTGCGGAGACGGACAGGGGAGAGGAGGGCGGAGAGGGCCAGGGGAGAGGAGGGCGGAGACGGCCAGGGGAGAGGAGGGCGGAGACGGCCAGGTGAGTGGAGGGCGGAGACAGCCAGGGGAGAGGAGGGCGGAGACTGCCAGGGAGAGGAGGGCGGAGACGGCCAGAGGAGAGGAGGGTGGAGACGGCCAGAGGAGAGGAGGGCCGAGGCGTTCAGGGGAGAGGAGGGAGGAGATGTTCAGGGGAGAGGAGGGCGGAGACGGCCAGGGGAGAGGAGGGCGCAGACGGCCAGAGGAGAGGAGGGCGGAGACGTTCAGGGGAGAGGAGGGAGGAGACGGCCAGGGGAGAGGAGGGCGGAGCCGGCCAGGGGAGAGGAGGGCGGAGACGGCCAGAGGAGAGGAGGGCGGAGACGGCCAGAGGAGAGGAGGGCAGAGACGGCCAGAGGAGAGGAGGGCGGCGACGGCCAGAGGAGAGGAGGGCGGAGACGGCCCGAGGAGAGGAGTGCGGAGACGGCCAGAGGAGAGGAGGGCGGAGACAGCCAGGGGAGAGGAGGGCGGAGACGGCCAGGGGAGAGGAGGGCGGAGACGGCCAGGGGAGAGGAGGGCGGAGACGTTCAGGGGAGAGGAGGGCGGAGACTGCCAGGTGAGAGGAAGGCAGAGACGGCCAGGGGAAAGGAGGGCGGAGACGTTCAGGGGAAAGGAGGGCGGAGACGGCCAGAGGAGAGGAGGGCGGAGACGGCCAGAGGAGAGGAGGGCGGAGACGGCCAGGGGAGAGGAGGGCGGAGACGGCCAGGGGAGAGGAGGGCGGAGACGGCCAGGGGAGAGGAGGGCGGAGACAGCCAGGGGAGAGGAGGGCGGAGACGGCCAGGGGAGAGGAGGGCGGAGACAGCCAGGGGAGAGGGGGGCGGAGACGTTCAGGGGAAAGGAGGGCGGAGACGGCCAGGGGAGAGGAGGGCGGAGACGTTCAGGGGAGAGGAGGGCGGAGACTGCCAGGTGAGAGGAAGGCAGAGACGGCCAGGGGAAAGGAGGGCGGAGACGTTCAGGGGAAAGGAGGGCGGAGACGGCCAGAGGAGAGGAGGGCGGAGACGGCCAGAGGAGAGGAGGGCGGAGACGGCCAGGGGAGAGGAGGGCGGAGACGGCCAGGGGAGAGGAGGGCGGAGACAGCCAGGGGAGAGGAGGGCGGAGACGGCCAGGGGAGAGGAGGGCGGAGACAGCCAGGGGAGAGGGGGGCGGAGACGTTCAGGGGAAAGGAGGGCGGAGACGGACAGGGGAGAGGAGGGCGGAGATGTTCAAGGGAAAGGAGGGCGGAGACGGCCAGGGGAGAGGAGGGCGGATACGGCCAGGGGAGAGGAGGGTGGAGACGGCCAGGGGAGAGGAGGGCGAAGACGGCCAGGGGAGTGGAGGGCGGAGACGGCCAGGGGAGAGGAGGGCGGAGACTGCCAGGTGAGAGGAAGGCAGAGACGGCCAGGGGAAAGGAGGGCGGAGACGTTCAGGGGAAAGGAGGGCGGAGACGGCCAGAGGAGAGGAGGGCGGAGACGGTCAGAGGAGAGGAGGGCGGAGACGGCCAGGGGAGAGGAGGGCGGAGACGGCCAGGGGAGAGGAGGGCGGAGACAGCCAGGGGAGAGGAGGGCGGAGACGGCCAGGGGAGAGGAGGGCGGAGACAGCCAGGGGAGAGGGGGGCGGAGACGTTCTGGGGAAAGGAGGGCGGAGACGGACAGGGGAGAGGAGGGCGGAGATGTTCAAGGGAAAGGAGGGCGGAGACGGCCAGGGGAGAGGAGGGCGGATACGGCCAGAGGAGAGGAGGGCGGAGACGGCCAGGGGAGAGGAGGGCGGAGACGGCCAGGGGAGAGGAGGGCGGAGACGGCCAGAGGAGAGGAGGGCGGAGACGGACAGGGGAGAGAAGGGCGGAGACGTTCAGGGGAAAGGAGGGCGGAGACGGACAGGGGAGAGGAGGGCGGAGACGGCCAGGGGAGAGGAGGGCGGAGACGGCCAGAGGAGAGGAGGGTTGAGGCGTTCAGGGGAGAGGAGGGAGGAGATGTTCAGGGGAGAGGAGGGCGGAGACGGCCAGGGGAGAGGAGGGCGGAGACGGCCAGAGGAGAGGAGGGCGGAGACGTTCAGGGGACAGGAGGGCGGAGACGGACAGGGTAGAGGAGGGTGGAGACGGCCAGAGGAGAGGAGGGTGGAGACGGCCAGAGGAGAGGAGGGCCGAGGCGTTCAGTGGAGAGGAGGGCGGAGACGGCCAGAGGAGAGGAGGGCGGAGACGGCCAGAGGAGAGGAGGGCGGAGACGGCCAGGGGAGAGGAGGGCGGAGACGGCCAGGGGAGAGGAGGGCGGAGACAGCCAGGGGAGAGGGGGCGGAGACGTTCAGGGGAAAGGAGGGCGGAGACGGACAGGGGAGAGGAGGGCGGAGACGGCCAGAGGAGAGGAGGGCGGAGACGGCCAGGGGAGAGG
Source organism: Scyliorhinus torazame (assembly GCF_047496885.1). Classification (NCBI taxonomy): domain Eukaryota; kingdom Metazoa; phylum Chordata; class Chondrichthyes; order Carcharhiniformes; family Scyliorhinidae; genus Scyliorhinus; species Scyliorhinus torazame. The sequence goes on from NC_092708.1 coordinate 385,501,864, forward strand.
AGAGCGGAGATGTTCAGGGGAAAGGAGGGCGGAGACGGCCAGGGGAGAGGAGGGCGGAGACGGCCAGAGGAGAGGAGGGCGGAGACGGCCAGGGGAGAGGAGGGCGGAGACGGCCAGGGGAGAGGAGGGCGGAGACGGCCAGGGGAGAGGAGGGCGGAGACGGCCAGAGGAGAGGAGGGCGGAGACGGACAGGGGAGAGAAGGGCGGAGTAGTTCAGGGGAAAGGAGGGCGGAGACGGACAGGGGAGAGGAGGGCGGAGACAGCCAGGGGAGAGGTGGGCGGAGACGGCCAGAGGAGAGGAGGGTTGAGACGGCCAGAGGAGAGGAGTGTCGAGGCGTTCAGGGGAGAGGAGGGAGGAGATGTTCAGGGGAGAGGAGGGCGGAGACGGCCAGGGGAGAGGAGGGCGGAGACGGCCAGAGGAGAGGAGGGCGGAGACGGCCAGGGGAGAGGAGGGCGGAGACGGCCAGGGGAGAGGAGGGCGGAGACGGCCAGGGGAGAGGAGGGCGGAGACAGCCAGGGAAGAGGAGGGCGGAGACGGCCAGGGGAGAGGAGGGCGGAGACAGCCAGGGGAGAGGGGGGCGGAGACGTTCAGGGGAAAGGAGGGCGGAGACGGACAGGGGAGAGGAGGGCGGAGATGTTCAAGGGAAAGGAGGGCGGAGACGGCCAGGGGAGAGGAGGGCGGATACGGCCAGGGGAGAGGAGGGTGGAGACGGCCAGGGGAGAGGAGGGCGAAGACGGCCAGGGGAGTGGAGGGCGGAGACGGCCAGGGGAGAGGAGGGCGGAGACTGCCAGGTGAGAGGAAGGCAGAGACGGCCAGGGGAAAGGAGGGCGGAGACGTTCAGGGGAAAGGAGGGCGGAGACGGCCAGAGGAGAGGAGGGCGGAGACGGCCAGAGGAGAGGAGGGCGGAGACGGCCAGGGGAGAGGAGGGCGGAGACGGCCAGGGGAGAGGAGGGCGGAGACGGCCAGGTGAGAGGAGGGCGGAGACGTTCAGATGAAAGGAGGGCGGAGACGGACAGGGGAGAGGAGGGCGGAGACGGCCAGAGGAGAGGAGGGCGGAGATGGCCAGGGGAGAGGAGGGCGGAGACGGCCAGGGGAGAGGAGGGCGGAGACGGCCAGGGGAGAGGAGGGCGGAGACGGCCAGGGGAGAGGAGTGCGGAGACGGACAGGGGAGAGGAGGGCGGAGAGGGCCAGGGGAGAGGAGGGCGGAGACGGCCAGGGGAGAGGAGGGCGGAGACGGCCAGGTGAGTGGAGGGCGGAGACAGCCAGGGGAGAGGAGGGCGGAGACTGCCAGGGAGAGGAGGGCGGAGACGGCCAGAGGAGAGGAGGGTGGAGACGGCCAGAGGAGAGGAGGGCCGAGGCGTTCAGGGGAGAGGAGGGAGGAGATGTTCAGGGGAGAGGAGGGCGGAGACGGCCAGGGGAGAGGAGGGCGCAGACGGCCAGAGGAGAGGAGGGCGGAGACGTTCAGGGGAGAGGAGGGAGGAGACGGCCAGGGGAGAGGAGGGCGGAGCCGGCCAGGGGAGAGGAGGGCGGAGACGGCCAGAGGAGAGGAGGGCGGAGACGGCCAGAGGAGAGGAGGGCAGAGACGGCCAGAGGAGAGGAGGGCGGCGACGGCCAGAGGAGAGGAGGGCGGAGACGGCCCGAGGAGAGGAGTGCGGAGACGGCCAGAGGAGAGGAGGGCGGAGACAGCCAGGGGAGAGGAGGGCGGAGACGGCCAGGGGAGAGGAGGGCGGAGACGGCCAGGGGAGAGGAGGGCGGAGACGTTCAGGGGAGAGGAGGGCGGAGACTGCCAGGTGAGAGGAAGGCAGAGACGGCCAGGGGAAAGGAGGGCGGAGACGTTCAGGGGAAAGGAGGGCGGAGACGGCCAGAGGAGAGGAGGGCGGAGACGGCCAGAGGAGAGGAGGGCGGAGACGGCCAGGGGAGAGGAGGGCGGAGACGGCCAGGGGAGAGGAGGGCGGAGACGGCCAGGGGAGAGGAGGGCGGAGACAGCCAGGGGAGAGGAGGGCGGAGACGGCCAGGGGAGAGGAGGGCGGAGACAGCCAGGGGAGAGGGGGGCGGAGACGTTCAGGGGAAAGGAGGGCGGAGACGAACAGGGGAGAGGAGGGCGGAGATGTTCAAGGGAAAGGAGGGCGGAGACGGCCAGGGGAGAGGAGGGCGGATACGGCCAGGGGAGAGGAGGGTGGAGACGGCCAGGGGAGAGGAGGGCGAAGACGGCCAGGGGAGTGGAGGGCGGAGACGGCCAGGGGAGAGGAGGGCGGAGACTGCCAGGTGAGAGGAAGGCAGAGACGGCCAGGGGAAAGGAGGGCGGAGACGTTCAGGGGAAAGGAGGGCGGAGACGGCCAGAGGAGAGGAGGGCGGAGACGGTCAGAGGAGAGGAGGGCGGAGACGGCCAGGGGAGAGGAGGGCGGAGACGGCCAGGGGAGAGGAGGGCGGAGACAGCCAGGGGAGAGGAGGGCGGAGACGGCCAGGGGAGAGGAGGGCGGAGACAGCCAGGGGAGAGGGGGGCGGAGACGTTCTGGGGAAAGGAGGGCGGAGACGGACAGGGGAGAGGAGGGCGGAGATGTTCAAGGGAAAGGAGGGCGGAGACGGACAGGGGAGAGGAGGGCGGAGACAGCCAGGGGAGAGGAGGGCGGAGACGGCCAGAGGAGAGGAGGGTGGAGACGGCCAGAGGAGAGGAGGGCCGAGGCGTTCAGGGGAGAGGAGGGAGGAGATGTTCAGGGGAGAGGAGGGCGGAGACGGCCAGGGGAGAGGAGGGCGCAGACGGCCAGAGGAGAGGAGGGCGGAGACGTTCAGGGGAGAGGAGGGAGGAGACGGCCAGGGGAGAGGAGGGCGGAGCCGGCCAGGGGAGAGGAGGGCGGAGACGGCCAGAGGAGAGGAGGGCGGAGACGGCCAGAGGAGAGGAGGGCAGAGACGGCCAGAGGAGAGGAGGGCGGCGACGGCCAGAGGAGAGGAGGGCGGAGACGGCCCGAGGAGAGGAGTGCGGAGACGGCCAGAGGAGAGGAGGGCGGAGACAGCCAGGGGAGAGGAGGGCGGAGACGGCCAGGGGAGAGGAGGGCGGAGACGGCCAGGGGAGAGGAGGGCGGAGACGTTCAGGGGAGAGGAGGGCGGAGACGGCCAGGTGAGTGGAGGGCGGAGACAGCCAGGGGAGAGGAGGGCGGAGACTGCCAGGGAGAGGAGGGCGGAGACGGCCAGAGGAGAGGAGGGTGGAGACGGCCAGAGGAGAGGAGGGCCGAGGCGTTCAGGGGAGAGGAGGGAGGAGATGTTCAGGGGAGAGGAGGGCGGAGACGGCCAGGGGAGAGGAGGGCGCAGACGGCCAGAGGAGAGGAGGGCGGAGACGTTCAGGGGAGAGGAGGGAGGAGACGGCCAGGGGAGAGGAGGGCGGAGCCGGCCAGGGGAGAGGAGGGCGGAGACGGCCAGAGGAGAGGAGGGCGGAGACGGCCAGAGGAGAGGAGGGCAGAGACGGCCAGAGGAGAGGAGGGCGGCGACGGCCAGAGGAGAGGAGGGCGGAGACGGCCCGAGGAGAGGAGTGCGGAGACGGCCAGAGGAGAGGAGGGCGGAGACAGCCAGGGGAGAGGAGGGCGGAGACGGCCAGGGGAGAGGAGGGCGGAGACGGCCAGGGGAGAGGAGGGCGGAGACGTTCAGGGGAGAGGAGGGCGGAGACTGCCAGGTGAGAGGAAGGCAGAGACGGCCAGGGGAAAGGAGGGCGGAGACGTTCAGGGGAAAGGAGGGCGGAGACGGCCAGAGGAGAGGAGGGCGGAGACGGCCAGAGGAGAGGAGGGCGGAGACGGCCAGGGGAGAGGAGGGCGGAGACGGCCAGGGGAGAGGAGGGCGGAGACGGCCAGGGGAGAGGAGGGCGGAGACAGCCAGGGGAGAGGAGGGCGGAGACGGCCAGGGGAGAGGAGGGCGGAGACAGCCAGGGGAGAGGGGGGCGGAGACGTTCAGGGGAAAGGAGGGCGGAGACGAACAGGGGAGAGGAGGGCGGAGATGTTCAAGGGAAAAGAGGGCGGAGACGGCCAGGGGAGAGGAGGGCGGATACGGCCAGGGGAGAGGAGGGTGGAGACGGCCAGGGGAGAGGAGGGCGAAGACGGCCAGGGGAGTGGAGGGCGGAGACGGCCAGGGGAGAGGAGGGCGGAGACTGCCAGGTGAGAGGAAGGCAGAGACGGCCAGGGGAAAGGAGGGCGGAGACGTTCAGGGGAAAGGAGGGCGGAGACGGCCAGAGGAGAGGAGGGCGGAGACGGTCAGAGGAGAGGAGGGCGGAGACGGCCAGGGGAGAGGAGGGCGGAGACGGCCAGGGGAGAGGAGGGCGGAGACAGCCAGGGGAGAGGAGGGCGGAGACGGCCAGGGGAGAGGAGGGCGGAGACAGCCAGGGGAGAGGGGGGCGGAGACGTTCTGGGGAAAGGAGGGCGGAGACGGACAGGGGAGAGGAGGGCGGAGATGTTCAAGGGAAAGGAGGGCGGAGACGGACAGGGGAGAGGAGGGCGGAGACAGCCAGGGGAGAGGAGGGCGGAGACGGCCAGAGGAGAGGAGGGTGGAGACGGCCAGAGGAGAGGAGGGCCGAGGCGTTCAGGGGAGAGGAGGGAGGAGATGTTCAGGGGAGAGGAGGGAGGAGACGGCCAGGGGAGAGGAGGGCGGAGCCGGCCAGGGGAGAGGAGGGCGGAGACGGCCAGAGGAGAGGAGGGCGGAGACGGCCAGAGGAGAGGAGGGCAGAGACGGCCAGAGGAGAGGAGGGCGGCGACGGCCAGAGGAGAGGAGGGCGGAGACGGCCCGAGGAGAGGAGTGCGGAGACGGCCAGAGGAGAGGAGGGCGGAGACAGCCAGGGGAGAGGAGGGCGGAGACGGCCAGGGGAGAGGAGGGCGGAGACGGCCAGGGGAGAGGAGGGCGGAGACGTTCAGGGGAGAGGAGGGCGGAGACTGCCAGGTGAGAGGAAGGCAGAGACGGCCAGGGGAAAGGAGGGCGGAGACGTTCAGGGGAAAGGAGGGCGGAGACGGCCAGAGGAGAGGAGGGCGGAGACGGCCAGAGGAGAGGAGGGCGGAGACGGCCAGGGGAGAGGAGGGCGGAGACGGCCAGGGGAGAGGAGGGCGGAGACAGCCAGGGGAGAGGAGGGCGGAGACGGCCAGGGGAGAGGAGGGCGGAGACAGCCAGGGGAGAGGGGGGCGGAGACGTTCAGGGGAAAGGAGGGCGGAGACGGACAGGGGAGAGGAGGGCGGAGATGTTCAAGGGAAAGGAGGGCGGAGACGGCCAGGGGAGAGGAGGGCGGATACGGCCAGGGGAGAGGAGGGTGGAGACGGCCAGGGGAGAGGAGGGCGAAGACGGCCAGGGGAGTGGAGGGCGGAGACGGCCAGGGGAGAGGAGGGCGGAGACTGCCAGGTGAGAGGAAGGCAGAGACGGCCAGGGGAAAGGAGGGCGGAGACGTTCAGGGGAAAGGAGGGCGGAGACGGCCAGAGGAGAGGAGGGCGGAGACGGTCAGAGGAGAGGAGGGCGGAGACGGCCAGGGGAGAGGAGGGCGGAGACGGCCAGGGGAGAGGAGGGCGGAGACAGCCAGGGGAGAGGAGGGCGGAGACGGCCAGGGGAGAGGAGGGCGGAGACAGCCAGGGGAGAGGGGGGCGGAGACGTTCTGGGGAAAGGAGGGCGGAGACGGACAGGGGAGAGGAGGGCGGAGATGTTCAAGGGAAAGGAGGGCGGAGACGGCCAGGGGAGAGGAGGGCGGATACGGCCAGAGGAGAGGAGGGCGGAGACGGCCAGGGGAGAGGAGGGCGGAGACGGCCAGGGGAGAGGAGGGCGGAGACGGCCAGAGGAGAGGAGGGCGGAGACGGACAGGGGAGAGAAGGGCGGAGACGTTCAGGGGAAAGGAGGGCGGAGACGGACAGGGGAGAGGAGGGCGGAGACGGCCAGGGGAGAGGAGGGCGGAGACGGCCAGAGGAGAGGAGGGTTGAGGCGTTCAGGGGAGAGGAGGGAGGAGATGTTCAGGGGAGAGGAGGGCGGAGACGGCCAGGGGAGAGGAGGGCGGAGACGGCCAGAGGAGAGGAGGGCGGAGACGTTCAGGGGACAGGAGGGCGGAGACGGACAGGGTAGAGGAGGGTGGAGACGGCCAGAGGAGAGGAGGGTGGAGACGGCCAGAGGAGAGGAGGGCCGAGGCGTTCAGTGGAGAGGAGGGCGGAGACGGCCAGAGGAGAGGAGGGCGGAGACGGCCAGAGGAGAGGAGGGCGGAGACGGCCAGGGGAGAGGAGGGCGGAGACGGCCAGGGGAGAGGAGGGCGGAGACAGCCAGGGGAGAGGGGGCGGAGACGTTCAGGGGAAAGGAGGGCGGAGACGGACAGGGGAGAGGAGGGCGGAGACGGCCAGAGGAGAGGAGGGCGGAGACGGCCAGGGGAGAGGAGAGCGGAGATGTTCAGGGGAAAGGAGGGCGGAGACGGCCAGGGGAGAGGAGGGCGGAGACGGCCAGAGGAGAGGAGGGCGGAGACGGCCAGGGGAGAGGAGGGCGGAGACGGCCAGGGGAGAGGAGGGCGGAGACGGCCAGGGGAGAGGAGGGCGGAGACGGCCAGAGGAGAGGAGGGCGGAGACGGACAGGGGAGAGAAGGGCGGAGTAGTTCAGGGGAAAGGAGGGCGGAGACGGACAGGGGAGAGGAGGGCGGAGACAGCCAGGGGAGAGGTGGGCGGAGACGGCCAGAGGAGAGGAGGGTTGAGACGGCCAGAGGAGAGGAGTGTCGAGGCGTTCAGGGGAGAGGAGGGAGGAGATGTTCAGGGGAGAGGAGGGCGGAGACGGCCAGGGGAGAGGAGGGCGGAGACGGCCAGAGGAGAGGAGGGCGGAGACGGCCAGGGGAGAGGAGGGCGGAGACGGCCAGGGGAGAGGAGGGCGGAGACGGCCAGGGGAGAGGAGGGCGGAGACAGCCAGGGAAGAGGAGGGCGGAGACGGCCAGGGGAGAGGAGGGCGGAGACAGCCAGGGGAGAGGGGGGCGGAGACGTTCAGGGGAAAGGAGGGCGGAGACGGACAGGGGAGAGGAGGGCGGAGATGTTCAAGGGAAAGGAGGGCGGAGACGGCCAGGGGAGAGGAGGGCGGATACGGCCAGGGGAGAGGAGGGTGGAGACGGCCAGGGGAGAGGAGGGTGGAGACGGCCAGGGGAGAGGAGGGCGAAGACGGCCAGGGGAGTGGAGGGCGGAGACGGCCAGGGGAGAGGAGGGCGAAGACGGCCAGGGGAGAGGAGGGTGGAGACGGCCAGAGGAGAGGAGGGCCGAGGCGTTCAGGGGAGAGGAGGGAGGAGATGTTCAGGGGAGAGGAGGGCGGAGACGGCCAGGGGAGAGGAGGGCGCAGACGGCCAGAGGAGAGGAGGGCGGAGACGTTCAGGGGAGAGGAGGGAGGAGACGGCCAGGGGAGAGGAGGGCGGAGCCGGCCAGGGGAGAGGAGGGCGGAGACGGCCAGAGGAGAGGAGGGCGGAGACGGCCAGAGGAGAGGAGGGCAGAGACGGCCAGAGGAGAGGAGGGCGGCGACGGCCAGAGGAGAGGAGGGCGGAGACGGCCCGAGGAGAGGAGTGCGGAGACGGCCAGAGGAGAGGAGGGCGGAGACAGCCAGGGGAGAGGAGGGCGGAGACGGCCAGGGGAGAGGAGGGCGGAGACGGCCAGGGGAGAGGAGGGCGGAGACGTTCAGGGGAGAGGAGGGCGGAGACTGCCAGGTGAGAGGAAGGCAGAGACGGCCAGGGGAAAGGAGGGCGGAGACGTTCAGGGGAAAGGAGGGCGGAGACGGCCAGAGGAGAGGAGGGCGGAGACGGCCAGAGGAGAGGAGGGCGGAGACGGCCAGGGGAGAGGAGGGCGGAGACGGCCAGGGGAGAGGAGGGCGGAGACAGCCAGGGGAGAGGAGGGCGGAGACGGCCAGGGGAGAGGAGGGCGGAGACAGCCAGGGGAGAGGGGGGCGGAGACGTTCAGGGGAAAGGAGGGCGGAGACGGACAGGGGAGAGGAGGGCGGAGATGTTCAAGGGAAAGGAGGGCGGAGACGGCCAGGGGAGAGGAGGGCGGATACGGCCAGGGGAGAGGAGGGTGGAGACGGCCAGGGGAGAGGAGGGCGAAGACGGCCAGGGGAGTGGAGGGCGGAGACGGCCAGGGGAGAGGAGGGCGGAGACTGCCAGGTGAGAGGAAGGCAGAGACGGCCAGGGGAAAGGAGGGCGGAGACGTTCAGGGGAAAGGAGGGCGGAGACGGCCAGAGGAGAGGAGGGCGGAGACGGTCAGAGGAGAGGAGGGCGGAGACGGCCAGGGGAGAGGAGGGCGGAGACGGCCAGGGGAGAGGAGGGCGGAGACAGCCAGGGGAGAGGAGGGCGGAGACGGCCAGGGGAGAGGAGGGCGGAGACAGCCAGGGGAGAGGGGGGCGGAGACGTTCTGGGGAAAGGAGGGCGGAGACGGACAGGGGAGAGGAGGGCGGAGATGTTCAAGGGAAAGGAGGGCGGAGACGGCCAGGGGAGAGGAGGGCGGATACGGCCAGAGGAGAGGAGGGCGGAGACGGCCAGGGGAGAGGAGGGCGGAGACGGCCAGGGGAGAGGAGGGCGGAGACGGCCAGAGGAGAGGAGGGCGGAGACGGACAGGGGAGAGAAGGGCGGAGACGTTCAGGGGAAAGGAGGGCGGAGACGGACAGGGGAGAGGAGGGCGGAGACGGCCAGGGGAGAGGAGGGCGGAGACGGCCAGAGGAGAGGAGGGTTGAGGCGTTCAGGGGAGAGGAGGGAGGAGATGTTCAGGGGAGAGGAGGGCGGAGACGGCCAGGGGAGAGGAGGGCGGAGACGGCCAGAGGAGAGGAGGGCGGAGACGTTCAGGGGACAGGAGGGCGGAGACGGACAGGGTAGAGGAGGGTGGAGACGGCCAGAGGAGAGGAGGGTGGAGACGGCCAGAGGAGAGGAGGGCCGAGGCGTTCAGTGGAGAGGAGGGCGGAGACGGCCAGAGGAGAGGAGGGCGGAGACGGCCAGAGGAGAGGAGGGCGGAGACGGCCAGGGGAGAGGAGGGCGGAGACGGCCAGGGGAGAGGAGGGCGGAGACAGCCAGGGGAGAGGGGGCGGAGACGTTCAGGGGAAAGGAGGGCGGAGACGGACAGGGGAGAGGAGGGCGGAGACGGCCAGAGGAGAGGAGGGCGGAGACGGCCAGGGGAGAGGAGAGCGGAGATGTTCAGGGGAAAGGAGGGCGGAGACGGCCAGGGGAGAGGAGGGCGGAGACGGCCAGAGGAGAGGAGGGCGGAGACGGCCAGGGGAGAGGAGGGCGGAGACGGCCAGGGGAGAGGAGGGCGGAGACGGCCAGGGGAGAGGAGGGCGGAGACGGCCAGAGGAGAGGAGGGCGGAGACGGACAGGGGAGAGAAGGGCGGAGTAGTTCAGGGGAAAGGAGGGCGGAGACGGACAGGGGAGAGGAGGGCGGAGACAGCCAGGGGAGAGGTGGGCGGAGACGGCCAGAGGAGAGGAGGGTTGAGACGGCCAGAGGAGAGGAGTGTCGAGGCGTTCAGGGGAGAGGAGGGAGGAGATGTTCAGGGGAGAGGAGGGCGGAGACGGCCAGGGGAGAGGAGGGCGGAGACGGCCAGAGGAGAGGAGGGCGGAGACGGCCAGGGGAGAGGAGGGCGGAGACGGCCAGGGGAGAGGAGGGCGGAGACGGCCAGGGGAGAGGAGGGCGGAGACAGCCAGGGAAGAGGAGGGCGGAGACGGCCAGGGGAGAGGAGGGCGGAGACAGCCAGGGGAGAGGGGGGCGGAGACGTTCAGGGGAAAGGAGGGCGGAGACGGACAGGGGAGAGGAGGGCGGAGATGTTCAAGGGAAAGGAGGGCGGAGACGGCCAGGGGAGAGGAGGGCGGATACGGCCAGGGGAGAGGAGGGTGGAGACGGCCAGGGGAGAGGAGGGTGGAGACGGCCAGGGGAGAGGAGGGCGAAGACGGCCAGGGGAGTGGAGGGCGGAGACGGCCAGGGGAGAGGAGGGCGAAGACGGCCAGGGGAGAGGAGGGTGGAGACGGCCAGAGGAGAGGAGGGCCGAGGCGTTCAGGGGAGAGGAGGGAGGAGATGTTCAGGGGAGAGGAGGGCGGAGACGGCCAGGGGAGAGGAGGGCGCAGACGGCCAGAGGAGAGGAGGGCGGAGACGTTCAGGGGAGAGGAGGGAGGAGACGGCCAGGGGAGAGGAGGGCGGAGCCGGCCAGGGGAGAGGAGGGCGGAGACGGCCAGAGGAGAGGAGGGCGGAGACGGCCAGAGGAGAGGAGGGCAGAGACGGCCAGAGGAGAGGAGGGCGGCGACGGCCAGAGGAGAGGAGGGCGGAGACGGCCCGAGGAGAGGAGTGCGGAGACGGCCAGAGGAGAGGAGGGCGGAGACAGCCAGGGGAGAGGAGGGCGGAGACGGCCAGGGGAGAGGAGGGCGGAGACGGCCAGGGGAGAGGAGGGCGGAGACGTTCAGGGGAGAGGAGGGCGGAGACTGCCAGGTGAGAGGAAGGCAGAGACGGCCAGGGGAAAGGAGGGCGGAGACGTTCAGGGGAAAGGAGGGCGGAGACGGCCAGAGGAGAGGAGGGCGGAGACGGCCAGAGGAGAGGAGGGCGGAGACGGCCAGGGGAGAGGAGGGCGGAGACGGCCAGGGGAGAGGAGGGCGGAGACGGCCAGGGGAGAGGAGGGCGGAGACAGCCAGGGGAGAGGAGGGCGGAGACGGCCAGGGGAGAGGAGGGCGGAGACAGCCAGGGGAGAGGGGGGCGGAGACGTTCAGGGGAAAGGAGGGCGGAGACGAACAGGGGAGAGGAGGGCGGAGATGTTCAAGGGAAAGGAGGGCGGAGACGGCCAGGGGAGAGGAGGGCGGATACGGCCAGGGGAGAGGAGGGTGGAGACGGCCAGGGGAGAGGAGGGCGAAGACGGCCAGGGGAGTGGAGGGCGGAGACGGCCAGGGGAGAGGAGGGCGGAGACTGCCAGGTGAGAGGAAGGCAGAGACGGCCAGGGGAAAGGAGGGCGGAGACGTTCAGGGGAAAGGAGGGCGGAGACGGCCAGAGGAGAGGAGGGCGGAGACGGTCAGAGGAGAGGAGGGCGGAGACGGCCAGGGGAGAGGAGGGCGGAGACGGCCAGGGGAGAGGAGGGCGGAGACAGCCAGGGGAGAGGAGGGCGGAGACGGCCAGGGGAGAGGAGGGCGGAGACAGCCAGGGGAGAGGGGGGCGGAGACGTTCTGGGGAAAGGAGGGCGGAGACGGACAGGGGAGAGGAGGGCGGAGATGTTCAAGGGAAAGGAGGGCGGAGACGGACAGGGGAGAGGAGGGCGGAGACAGCCAGGGGAGAGGAGGGCGGAGACGGCCAGAGGAGAGGAGGGTGGAGACGGCCAGAGGAGAGGAGGGCCGAGGCGTTCAGGGGAGAGGAGGGAGGAGATGTTCAGGGGAGAGGAGGGCGGAGACGGCCAGGGGAGAGGAGGGCGCAGACGGCCAGAGGAGAGGAGGGCGGAGACGTTCAGGGGAGAGGAGGGAGGAGACGGCCAGGGGAGAGGAGGGCGGAGCCGGCCAGGGGAGAGGAGGGCGGAGACGGCCAGAGGAGAGGAGGGCGGAGACGGCCAGAGGAGAGGAGGGCAGAGACGGCCAGAGGAGAGGAGGGCGGCGACGGCCAGAGGAGAGGAGGGCGGAGACGGCCCGAGGAGAGGAGTGCGGAGACGGCCAGAGGAGAGGAGGGCGGAGACGGCCAGGGGAGAGGAGGGCGGAGACGGCCAGGGGAGAGGAGGGCGGAGACGGCCAGGGGAGAGGAGGGCGGAGACGTTCAGGGGAGAGGAGGGCGGAGACTGCCAGGTGAGAGGAAGGCAGAGACGGCCAGGGGAAAGGAGGGCGGAGACGTTCAGGGGAAAGGAGGGCGGAGACGGCCAGAGGAGAGGAGGGCGGAGACGGCCAGAGGAGAGGAGGGCGGAGACGGCCAGGGGAGAGGAGGGCGGAGACGGCCAGGGGAGAGGAGGGCGGAGACAGCCAGGGGAGAGGAGGGCGGAGACGGCCAGGGGAGAGGAGGGCGGAGACAGCCAGGGGAGAGGGGGGCGGAGACGTTCAGGGGAAAGGAGGGCGGAGACGGACAGGGGAGAGGAGGGCGGAGATGTTCAAGGGAAAGGAGGGCGGAGACGGCCAGGGGAGAGGAGGGCGGATACGGCCAGGGGAGAGGAGGGTGGAGACGGCCAGGGGAGAGGAGGGCGAAGACGGCCAGGGGAGTGGAGGGCGGAGACGGCCAGGGGAGAGGAGGGCGGAGACTGCCAGGTGAGAGGAAGGCAGAGACGGCCAGGGGAAAGGAGGGCGGAGACGTTCAGGGGAAAGGAGGGCGGAGACGGCCAGAGGAGAGGAGGGCGGAGACGGTCAGAGGAGAGGAGGGCGGAGACGGCCAGGGGAGAGGAGGGCGGAGACGGCCAGGGGAGAGGAGGGCGGAGACAGCCAGGGGAGAGGAGGGCGGAGACGGCCAGGGGAGAGGAGGGCGGAGACAGCCAGGGGAGAGGGGGGCGGAGACGTTCTGGGGAAAGGAGGGCGGAGACGGACAGGGGAGAGGAGGGCGGAGATGTTCAAGGGAAAGGAGGGCGGAGACGGCCAGGGGAGAGGAGGGCGGATACGGCCAGAGGAGAGGAGGGCGGAGACGGCCAGGGGAGAGGAGGGCGGAGACGGCCAGGGGAGAGGAGGGCGGAGACGGCCAGAGGAGAGGAGGGCGGAGACGGACAGGGGAGAGAAGGGCGGAGACGTTCAGGGGAAAGGAGGGCGGAGACGGACAGGGGAGAGGAGGGCGGAGACGGCCAGGGGAGAGGAGGGCGGAGACGGCCAGAGGAGAGGAGGGTTGAGGCGTTCAGGGGAGAGGAGGGAGGAGATGTTCAGGGGAGAGGAGGGCGGAGACGGCCAGGGGAGAGGAGGGCGGAGACGGCCAGAGGAGAGGAGGGCGGAGACGTTCAGGGGACAGGAGGGCGGAGACGGACAGGGTAGAGGAGGGTGGAGACGGCCAGAGGAGAGGAGGGTGGAGACGGCCAGAGGAGAGGAGGGCCGAGGCGTTCAGTGGAGAGGAGGGCGGAGACGGCCAGAGGAGAGGAGGGCGGAGACGGCCAGGGGAGAGGAGGGCGGAGACGGCCAGGGGAGAGGAGGGCGGAGACAGCCAGGGGAGAGGGGGCGGAGACGTTCAGGGGAAAGGAGGGCGGAGACGGACAGGGGAGAGGAGGGCGGAGACGGCCAGAGGAGAGGAGGGCGGAGACGGCCAGGGGAGAGGAGAGCGGAGATGTTCAGGGGAAAGGAGGGCGGAGACGGCCAGGGGAGAGGAGGGCGGAGACGGCCAGAGGAGAGGAGGGCGGAGACGGCCAGGGGAGAGGAGGGCGGAGACGGCCAGGGGAGAGGAGGGCGGAGACGGCCAGGGGAGAGGAGGGCGGAGACGGCCAGAGGAGAGGAGGGCGGAGACGGACAGGGGAGAGAAGGGCGGAGTAGTTCAGGGGAAAGGAGGGCGGAGACGGACAGGGGAGAGGAGGGCGGAGACAGCCAGGGGAGAGGTGGGCGGAGACGGCCAGAGGAGAGGAGGGTTGAGACGGCCAGAGGAGAGGAGTGTCGAGGCGTTCAGGGGAGAGGAGGGAGGAGATGTTCAGGGGAGAGGAGGGCGGAGACGGCCAGGGGAGAGGAGGGCGGAGACGGCCAGAGGAGAGGAGGGCGGAGACGTTCAGGGGACAGGAGGGCGGAGACGGACAGGGGAGAGGAGGGCGGAGACGTTCAGGGGAGAGGAGGGCGGAGACGTTCAGGGGAGAGGAGGGCGGAGACGGCCAGAGGAGAGGAGGGCGGAGACGTTCAGGGGACAGGAGGGCGGAGACGGACAGGGGAGAGGAGGGCGGAGACGTTCAGGGGAGAGGAGGGCGGAGACGTTCAGGGGAGAGGAGGGTGGAGACATTCAGGGGAAAAGAGGGCAGAGATGACCAGGGGGAGGAGGTCAGGCGGGAGGAGGCCCAGACGGCCAGAGGACAGGGATGGTCAGGGGTGAGGAGTGTGGAGGCAGCCCAAGGGGCAGGAGGGAACAGATGGCATTGGCGGTTTAGAGAAAGGTACATGAATACTAGATTTTAATAGCTAGAACTCTTCCTTAAGGTCCTTGGTTGCATCACAACCATGGAAACAGAACGTCTGTGCACATACAGTTTGAGCTAAATCTGTAAAGTGGTTAAAGGAGGCTCACGTCGTGTGTCTGGACACAAAGCTGATCAGATCCATGATTGGATATAATGGCAGTTATGGAAGATACACGGTTCACACAGTCCCAGGTTTTATATCCTTGTGGATTTGGGGCATTCACAATGGAATAGTGCCAAGAAAGACATCAGACAGATGTAGATGAATATGGTGAGTAGAATCAAAGGGAAGTGGCTCTGTCTACTTACTCAAGGACGAGAACAAGTAATACAATTCTCAATTGTTCTTTGCAAAATGCTGCTCGTATACAACACTGTACTAAGTCTCAATTATGCTTAAATACAGTCAGAATTTCGACCAACATAGAGACAGCTTCAAACCATTGAACAAACAGTCCTACAGAGACTTTTCTAACCAGAAAGGTTGGATTCTTCTAACCAGAAAGGATCTTGCTGGAGCAGATCTAGAAAAAACAGAGCTACTGCACCGAAAATACGCTACACAACTTGTTTCACTTTGTTTCCCTGTACACCAAGATCAGGGCAAACAATCCAGGTATACCAACATGACCCTGTTATATTTTGCCAAGAGGAAACATGGTGCAGTGGCTGCCGGTGACAGGCCAGAACCCAATTTCCCATAACCGCCACTTGCACATTAAACCCCTTATGTTAAATGATACAACCTCGATAATGCCTGCTTACATCCGCTGACATATTCTCTCATCTTTGTTTCACTCAAAATTATAAATGTCCCACTTGTATATCATCAAAACCTGACAGCTGCTTATTAATAGGATAGCAGGATGCAATTTACCTCACTTTTGCAGCCCTATAGGATTGTCAGCTATCCTAGTCTGTCCAAGATTAGCTCTTCCTATGGAACACAGAAATTCTCAGATGAGCGCATACTGATTACATTAACAGCATGAATCCCATTGGAAAGGGAAAGATAAGTTGAGGATTTTGCATGTTGTGTGCTCTTCCTCAATGAATCAAAATGGTTACAAGGGGCTTTTCACAGTAACTTCATTGTAGTGTTAATGTAAGCCTACTTGTGACACTAATAAAGATTATTATTAAATTACACCTCATGAATACTGCCACCTAAATACTCGACACATAAGAGCATAAGAAATAGGAGCTGAAGTCGGCAGCTTCACCCTTCGTGCTTGCTTCGTCATTCGACATGGCTAATCTTCTTCCTCAACTCCACCTTCCTGTTCTCTTCCCATGTCCCTTAATATCCTAAAAATCTATCAACCTCTATCTCCAGTGTACTCACTGACTGAGCGTCCACAACATTCTGTCATGCAAACTGGTGGAGTGAGCTGAAATAGGATGGGATGAGGCCGTGGCGTAACGGTATTGTCACTGGACTAGAAATCCAGAGACCCAGAGTAATGCTCAGGGGACCCGGTTTCAAATCGCACCATGGCAGATAGAAATCTGGAATTGAAGGAGCCGAAGATGATTGATCAACCATTGTTGGCTGCTGCAAAAACCTACCTGGTTCACTAATGAAGTTTAGGGAAGGAAACCATTGCCTGGTCTGCCTTTCATGTGACTCCAGATTCAGAGCAATGTGGTTGACTCTTAAATGCCCGGTGAAATGACCGTAGGGATGGGCAACAAATGCTTGCCTAGTCAGCGATGCTCACGTCCCCTGAATGAATTTGAAGAAACGGAAGCTAACATGGAATATAAACACTGATAAAGACCTGCTGGGTTGAATGGCCTATATTTGTGCTGTAATTCACTTGTTTGCCAGTTGATATTTGCCTACTAGAAAATGTCCAACACTTGTCCAACAGGAATGATGGGCGGAATTCTCCCCCCCCCCCACGCCGGATGGGAGAATCGCCCGGGCGCTGCACGAGTCCCTCCATGCCGCCCCAACGCGATTCTCCCACCCTCCCCCAAACCGGCACGGCGAGAATCACGGCTGGCCGCTGGGAGAATCGCCGCTTGCCGTTGGTAATGGGCGAGCGGCGATTCTCCGGCCCAGATGGGCCAAGCGGCCTGCCCAACACGACAGGTTCCCGCCGGTGCCATCCACACCTGGTCGCTGCCGGCAGCAACAGTGCGGGAACATTGGGGGGGGCTCAAAAGGGGTCTGGCCCGCAATCGGTGCCCACCGATCGGCGGTCTGGCCTCTCTGAAGGAGGACCTCCTTTCCTCCGCTGGCCCGCAAGATCCATCCGACATCTTCTTGCGGGGCGGCCGCGGGGAGGACGGCAACCGCGCATGCGCGGGTGATGTCATTTACGCGGCGCCGGTCGCGTCATTTATGCGGCACCGCTTTTACGCGGCGCCAAGGCCCGGCGCACGTAAATGACGTGGCTCTGCTCCTAGCCCCCCGGGGGTGGGAGAATAGGGGGCTGGGAACGGCCTCCGTCGCCAAAGTGAAACACTCTGGTTTTCACTCCGGCGTCGGGACTTAGTCTCCCGATGGGAAAATTGCGCCCGATGCCTTCAGAATGTCTCAGGCCAGTGAATTACCTATTGAAGTTTAGCTGCTGTCACTGTACAAGGAAACACAGCAACCAATTTGAGCACAGCAAGTACCCACAAATATTAATGAGCATTAATGGGGTGCCAATATGGTGAAGCCTCAGCTTGCTAATCAGCAGAAACAGCATTCTATAGACAACCCAAGAATCAGGTCAAAGCTCTGCTGTGCTGCCGCATCCATGAATGGTGGACATAACTAAAGAATCAACCAGGGCAGCACGGTGGCACAGTGGTTAGCATTGCTGCTTCACGGCGCCGAGGTCCCAGGTTTGATCACGACCATGGATCACTGTCTGTGTGGAGTTTGCACATTCTCCCCGTGTATGCGTGGGTTTCGCCCCCACAATCCAAAGATGTGCAGGTGGATTGGCCACGCTAAATTGCCCCTTAATTGGAAAAATGAATTGGGTACTCTAAAAAAAATTTTTAAACTAAAGAATCAACCAGAGGAGGGCACTCCAAAATGTCCCCACCCTCAATGATAGACAAGTCCACCATGTGAGCACAAACGACAAGGCTGCAGCATTCGCAACCATCTTCAGCCAGAAGTGCCGAGTGGCACATCCATTTCAGCATCCTCCTGAAGGCTCCGACCTGCAAACAATTCGATTAACACCGTGTGACATCAGCAAGTGGCTGAAGACAGTGGATAGAGCAACGACTAGGGAACCTGACAATATCCCGATTATAGCATAGAAAACACTTCCAGAACTAGATGAATCCTTAGCCAAGCTACAATATCTACCCCACAATGTAGAAAACTGACCATGTATGTCCTTTCCACAAAAAGCAGGAGAAATCCAATCCAGCCAATTTACGTCGCCATCAGTCCACTCTAAATCATCAGCAAAACGATGAAAGAGGTCATCAACACTGCTATCAAGCTGCACTTACACAGCAATAACATGCTCATCAATGGTCAGTTTGAGATCCTGGAACTCCCTCCCTAACATGCACTGTGTTGGTTCAAGGCGGCGGGCGGCTCACCACCACATTCTCAAGAGCAATTATGGATGGACAGCACATGGTGGCCTTACCATTGCTACTCATATCCCAAGATATAAGCAAAAATAGTGACCAGTTAATTTGTTTGGTTCTGTTGGTTGAGGGGCAAGTCTTGGTGACATTAAAATCGTGACCTCAAAATGATTGGCTGAAATATGCTTTGGGACATCCGAAGGTTACAAAAGGAATGATGTAAATACAAGTTTTTTCTTTCAAGTGGCATCAGGTAAACTCCCCATGCTCGTCCTCAAATAGCAGCACGGGATCCTTAACATGCACCTGCACAGACAGGTGGGGTCTCATTTAATGACTCCTCTGAAGAACAGTGGAGAACTCACTGTTCCATTCGGAAGGAATCGCATGTGAACATATACAGATGTCAATCTTTGCACAGAATGATTTCAAGACCCAACGTCAATGGCATTGAATTCATGCGTTGCTATAAATAGATGTACAGCTGCAAACTAGCACGAACCAAGGAGACAGAATCATCACGTAACGAACAGCAGGTATTTGGGTGAACTCTTCAGAAGGTTAAAGAAATTAAACATGTTCCCAGATGGCTCATTGAATGTGTACATTATGTGTTTTTGAACTGAATTTGAACATGTGTAATGTTCAGCCCTGGTTTGTGTCGAGTTTGGAGTTTTCTGCTGAGGCATTGATGAGAGGGCTGCAATCAACGTCTGTGTCTGTGAGCAAGGACGGGTGACAGGGAGAATAGAAACGAAGCAGGGCTCCACTTTCTCATTATTGCCCAGAGACCTGCGCCAGAATATGTACCAATTGACAACATGACTGATGGCGAATAAATCTGCTAATGTTCACACTCCACATTGCTGCACAACATCTGGCTAGAAATAGACAACAGGGCAGTCAGCATCTATTAAAGATCGATCATGGTGCTTTGGGCACGTGCTGATGTTTCTGATTTTTACAGGTTTCCAGCATTTGCAGCTTTTCCCTTTCATACTGCAGAGCTGCAAGAACTGGTGCACGTTCACCTCAACACATGCCATCATGAGATGAGAGGAACCCTGGAACAGGGAAGCAAAGAAGGCAGAAGAAAAATGAAGCCACCAACCGTCTGAAACCTTATTGAAAGTGGGTACATTTCCTGAAGTAAATACAAATGCACACAATGATGATTAGGAGGTTATGGTAAGATCAAAATTAAATCTAAATCTATTCATCGCATCCTGCCTGCAAAACCGAGCCACAGCATTACACAAATCTACAGAATAATTGGTGTTATTACAGCTAAGCTCCCATCTCTGAATAAAAAACCCTTCAGCAAATCCATGGTGTAATCCACAGGTTAACTACTGAATTGCAAGCTGAACAAATTCAATCCCCTACAGAATGCTTCATTCCATGTACCCATTTGACAACAAAAGTCCCAGTATGCTGGCAGCAATGACATTCAACCACAATATGCTATTATTCAGCATCCTCCACGTTTAACCCCTCGGAAGCCTGACGGCCAAGGGTACTGCAAGGACCGAACACAAGCTGCAAGACATTCCCCAATAATGAGAAATTTATTTTTGGTCTCTTTGTTGAAGAAAATATGTAACAAACTAAAAGTGACTTTCCAATAAAATTCCAAGGATGAAACAGCTCTAAAAAAAAAACCTAAACCGTTTTTTTCCCTCCCAAGACACAAATTTCACTCACAGCCTATTTCTCGAAGAATTATAAACTAAAGTGTTGAGACACAGATAGTTCGATCTTTAGTTTCAGCATATTGCTGCTCAAAGCATAAATGAGTTCATTGGTGCCGTTCGAACATGTCATAATATGCACCCATGCACATCATGAGTTAAAAACAGGCAGTGACAGACGCCCAGGTTAGCCCATCAACATACAGGAAAGAACACAACCAATCACCAGACAGAACACCAGAGGGGGGCTTCCAACTATAAAACACACGAGGCATCAGCAGTCCGCCTCTTTCCACTGGTGACAACTGTAGTGACAGTCACGGTGTATATATCAGTCAGCACCTTCTACACGTCAGAGCTAGCCTGGTCTAGTAAGTTAGAGTTAGCACACTTAGAGTAGTAGAGTGTCAACCCACAGCCAGCTGTGTGCATTGTTACAGAAGTTCAATAAATCGTATTTAACCAACGCCTACGTTTGGTGTATGCTTTACCGTTCATCTGCATCCTGTTGCAGTCCGTGTTACCCCAGTGTGAATAACAAGACATGATACCAGGAATCTACTTTATCTAAGTAATTTACCTTGAATAATTCAGTGACGACCAGCAAGTGCCTTCCAAGCGGCATGGAGAAGATCCAGGCCCCTCCACAGCTCCGGATCTCCGGAAATCCCGGCGCCAACTGGCGGGTCTTCAAGCAGAAATTTAGTCTATACATTTAGGCCTCGGGCCTCAAGGATGTGTCCGGTGCCAGAAAAATCGCGCTGCACCTATCGACTGCGGGGGACCAGGCCATCCAAATCTTCAATTCGCTCACTTTTGCCGACGGCGAGGACAAGACCAAGTTCCAGACCGTGTTAGCCAAATTCGACAGTCACTGTGAAGTCGAAACGAACAAGAGCTTTGAGCGCTATGTCTTCCAGCAACGCCTTCAGGGTAAGGATGAGCCGTTCCAATCCTTTCTAACTCATCTCCGCGTAGTAGCGCAATCCTGCAACTACGGTGACACCGCTGATTCCCTCATCAGGGATCAGATCATGTTTGGGGTCCACTCCGATGCCCTGCGCAAGCAGCTCCTAAAAATAAAAAACATGACCCTGCCAGTAGCCATCGAGGCATGTAAAGTGCATGAACAGGCGAAACGTTACTACTCCCGCCCTAAATCGGCAGAACAGGACCAACTTGCCTCCCACGAGGTAGAGTGTGTGCAGGCCATCGCCCGAATGCGGCGCCTTAGCATCGGTGAAGGCGGCCATTTTGCGCGCTTTCCCCCGGGTCCCACGCATGTGCACCGCGGACGGGAGAATGAAGCGGCCGAAGACCACACTGTGCAGGTGTGAGTGGCGGCTGACCGCGCTGCGCATGTGCGACGACACACGGAGCGTTACGACGTCAATGTCATGACGTGCCCGAACTGCGGCACCGCCCACTTAAAGCGGCAATGCCCTGCAAGAGGCAGGAGATGTTTAAGTTGTGGGAAGCCTGGCCATTATGCAGCCTTGTGCAGGTCTGCACCTCCGATCGTGGGCCAGTGATCCCAGTTCCAACGAAAACGAGTCCGAAGTGTGCAGCAAGAGCCGGATTCGGAACCTAGTAACACCACGGATCCAGAGGACGACTGTTCCGGCCGTTCATTTACCTGCCCTGGATCACCTCCCAGTGCTGCAAAAGGTGCAGCAACTCAGAAACCGGCAAAAGCTGACATACGATGCTCATGCTACTGATTTGTCTGTGCTCCCTCCGGAAGATGCTGTTCGCATCAAGTTGCCTGGTGGAGGCTGGTCAGCTCCAGCTGTTGTTGGTAGACAGGCTGCTCCCAGGTCGTTCGTGGTTCGCATGGCTGATGGATCCATTGTCAGGCGCAACAGACGGGCACTACGCAAACTTGCCTGCCCACCACGGGATCTCACGTTCCCAGCTGTCGTTATGCCTTTTCCGGACACCTCGCTCCATGAGGCCACCAATCTGGCTGCAATCCCGCCTGTCAAGGCGCCATCGTCCCCACCTCCAGGCGGTCGACAAGGATCCAACGCCAGCCCCAGAGACTGGACTTATAAATATTTCCTTTGTACATATTGTTCTGTATCTGCACGCTAGACACCTTACATGTACATATGCCTTCACTCGCCATTTGCTGTAAATAGTTATATCTGTAAATATGTTGTTTATACTCTAAGAAACCGACAAACTTTTTTTTAAAAGGGGGGATGTCATAATATGCAACCATGCAGATCATGAGGTAAAAACAGGCAGTGACAGACACCCAAGTTAGCCAATCAACATTCAGGAAAGAACATAACCAATCACCAGACAGAACACCAGAGGGGGGCTTCCAACTATAAAACACACGAGGCATCAGCAGTCCGCCTCTTTCCACTGGTGACAACTGTAGTGACAGTCAGGGTGTATATATCAGTCAGCACCTTCTACACGTGGATCAGAGCTAGCCTGGTCTAGTAAGTTAGAGTTAGTACACTTACAGAGTAGTAGAGTGTCAACTCACAGCCAGCTTTGTGCATTGTTACAGAAGTTCAATAAATCGTATTGAGCCAACGCCTACGTTTGGTGTATGCTTTACCGTTCATCTACATCCTGTTGCAGTCCGTGTTACCCCAGGGTGAATAACACGACAGAACAGACATGTGCCTTACATAAATAATTCTAAATTGTTTGCTCTGCAAAGTTCAATCGTCTTCTATTTGAGCTGCAGGTACCAGGTGCTGGATTCTCCGCACCCCGGCCGAAACCGCGTTCAGCGACGGGGCGGAGAATCTGTTTTCATGCATGAAATCGTGACCGCAGCCGGTTTCGCTATTCTCCGCCCCCCCCGAAAATCGGCGTACTCGGGGAGTATGCCGTGCTGAGTATCCACCGCCTCAGGCCATTGCCTGAGGCCCGTCCCGCTATTCTCCGTCCCCGTCCGGCCGAATTCCCGACGGCATGGATCTAACATGGTCCTGCCGTTGCCGATCGGGAACCTCACGTGGCGCTGTGGACTCATCCCGGGGTCACCACAGTCAGGGGAGTGCCGATCGGAGACAGGGGTGCTTCATCTGGGGCTGGGGGTCGTGTGCGCGGGCGGTTCCGGGCGTGCGAGCGGCCGATGCAGGGCACCATTTCTGTGGTCCAGGTCCGCGGGCGGAGTCTGCCATGGAGCATGCCGCGGCCTCTGGAGGCCGACGCCGTGCGCATGCGCGGCCTCTGACCCGGAAGTGCGGGGTGCCGTATCGGCAGCTGCAAGCTCTGTGACAGCTTACTGCTAGCCCCCTGCAGGACGGTGAATCTGTGGTCTTTTGACGCCAGTTTTCCTCGCATAAAAGACAAGTTTTCACGACAGCGCGAGGACATAATCCCAAAAAACAGAGAATCCGGTCCCAGAACTCTCTCCTCCTCAAAATGTTTTATCCGATTTATTTTCGACAGAAACATCCAAAGCGTCCAAGCCATGGAAAGGAAACGATCACCTGGTCCAATCAAGCCTCCTATACTCATCATGCCAAGAACAGGAGCAGACACTTGGCACCCTAACAGATGCCACGTGATGTCCAGGGAGGGTCAAAGAAAACAGAAGACAGCAACAATTGTCTGCTTCTGCGCTCTATGTTTAATCACGAGTGCGAGGGCTCAACAACCAACAAAGACCAAGTAGTGATCACAAGTAGCACATGCAGTCCAAAGCCGCCCACAATGACTACTCTACATTTCCTCAAAGTCTCAATTAATAAAAGCCACCAGGTAATTATTTTAAAACAAAAACATGAAAAGACTTGGAGAGGATTAGGTAGACCACAATGTTCCTCAACATTAGTTGCTGTCAGATTACAAGGAGTGCATTTATAATCTGTGCAATGGAGCAAAAAAATAACAGCTGGAATTATCTGATTTTACAAATTGGACCGTAAATACTCTGATTCAAAAATGTAGATATTCTTCTGCCAAACACCAACTCCCAGCCATTAGGTCCAGATTTCTCCTCTCAATCATATGGCTCATATTTTCTCTTGCTTCTGTAGATAACTGCCCAACTTTTCCTTGCCCCATCCCTATAATGGCAGGATCAAGATTTCAGGTGAATCACAGGGCATCAACCATGCATTCCTTATTCAAAAAAATAATGGGCTGGATTCTCCGTTTGAACAAAGAACAATACAGCACAGGAACAGGACCTTCGGCCCTCCAAGCCTGCGCCGATCCCGTGTCCTATCTAGACCAACCACCTGTATCCTTCTATATCCCATCTGTTCATGTGCCTACCCAGATAAGTCTTAAAGGTCGCCAACGTATCTGCCTCAACCACCTCACTTGGCAGTGCATTCCAGGCCACCACCACCACCACCCTCATGTAAAAAGCTTTCCCCGCACATCTCCACTGAACCTGTCACCCCTCACCTTGAACTTGTGCGACCTTGTAATTTCCAATTCCGCCCTGGAAAAAAGCCTCCAACTGTTCACCCTATCTATACCCCGAATAATTTTATAAACTTCTATCAGGTCGCCCCTCAGCCTCCGTCTCTCTAGGGAGAACAATCCCAGTTTATTCAATCTCTCCTCATAGCTCTCTCCAAAGCCTCCACGTCCTGCTGGTAGTGTGGTGACCAGAATTGGACACAGTATTCCAAATGTAGCCAACATTCTGTATAACTGTAACATAATTTTCGAGCATTTATACTCGATACCCCGTCCTATGAAGGCAAGCATGCCATATGCTTTCTTTACCACCATTTCCACCTGTGCTGTCTGCCAGTTTTAAGGATCTGTGGACCTGCACACCCAGATATCTCTGTGTCTCTATGCTTCTGATGGTTCTGCCATTGATTTTATAGCTCCCACCTGAATTAGATCTACCAAAATGCATCACCTCACATCTGTCCGGGTTAAATTCCACCTGCCATTTCTCCGCCCAATTTTACAGCCTATCTATATCCTGTTGTATTCTGACAATCTTCATCACTATCCACAACTCCTGCAATCTTAGTATCATCTGCAAACATGCTAATCAGACTTGCTATGTTTTCTTCCAAGTCACTTATATATATTACAAAGAACAGAGGAATACGGAACACCACTAGTTACAGACCTCCATTCGGAATAACATCCTTCCATTGCTACCCTCTGTCTTCTATGGCCAAGCCAGTTCTGAATCGATCTAGCTAGTTCACCCCTGGCCACATGTGATTTAATCTTTTGCACCAGCCTGTCATGAGGGACTTTATCAACTGCTTTACGAAAGTCCATGTAGAAAACACCGACAACCCTTCCCTCGTCAATCATTTTTGTCACCTCCTCAAAAAACTCAATTAAACTGGTGAGACATTGACCTCCCTCATACAAAACCATGTTGTCTGTTTGGGAGACTAAGTGTTCTCGCCGGGACTCAATAACGTGCAATTTGCGTTTCCGTTGAGGAGGGGGAGGGGGGGCGCTATTGATTTCGCGAACAGGACATGCAAATTGGCCATCACCCTGCCGCTACAAAGACCCAGGAATCCAAACAGTAAGGTGAACGTTGATTCATTTATGGTCACAAATCGTCTGCCCACGGCAGCGAATATATTTACAGAGTACAGTCCCGTTAGGACAAACAACATGCTGGTCCCTGTCCGGGCCGCCTTTATACTAAGTTCTTCCGAGCCCCAGCTGGGCGGGCTTCTACCCACTAGTGGGGAAGGTCATACTCCACCAGTCCCACAGGGCGATCAATCAATATATTATATCTATATCCCCATGGGTCTTGTGGGTGTGCAAAGGTTCCCCCTCTGCATCAAACTGAGGAGGTCTTCTGCGCCACTTTGCTTCAGCCAGTGGCAGGTTTGGGTCAGGGGGCATCTGGCGGTTTGTAGACAGCCTTTTTCAAAACTATCTGCAGAGGGATACTGTTCCAGACACAACATCGTTTGTGAGTGCGCACCCTTCGGTGTCCATCTCAGAGCCGGAGTCTTCGTCACCTTGACGGTCCGGGCTTTGAGCCACGGCGGGTTGCACGCCTTGGCTAAGGAGTGGTCCATGACATGGTGGAGGTACTGACCTCCCTGGCCAGGCGTCCTCTCAGACTAACTCTCATCTCTTAAGATGGTCTATGTGTTTATGCAGGATCTTCCCTTGGGTCTTGACCTTATAAGATACAGACCCTGTATTCTCCAACACAATTCCTGGGAGCCAAAGAGCACCACCTCCAAAGTTCCGGACATAAATAGTGGCCCCCAGTTGTAGCTTTCTCTCCAGCGTCCTGCGGTCATTATACTTTATTTGCATGTCTTGTTGCAGCTTGATTATTCTGCCCAAACATGGGAAAGTCAGACTTAAGCAGGTTCGGAGGTGCAGGCCCATCAGTAGCGCAGCCAGTGCTACCCCTGTCATAATATGCGGCATGGTTCTATAATGAAAGTGGAATCTCGCCAGTCACGTGTCCAGGGAGCCCCTTGTTTGTTTCCGCACGCCCCACGTGAATGTTTGCACCGCCCATTCAGCCAATCCATTTGAGGACGGATGGTACGGGGAGGGTCGATGTGTCTTATTTCATTTGTGGCGAACTCCCCATTTGTAAATAGGGTTCCGGTCTGAATGACCTGCACCTCTGCAATCCCTTGGTTGCTAAACGATAACTTCAATTTCTCAACAGTGGCTCTCGATGTGGTGGAGCTCATCCTACGTATATTCAGTCACTTGGAATGGGCGTCCACCAGAATTGAGAACATCGACTCCATGAAAAGCCCAGCGAAGTCAGTGTGCAGCCTTACCCAGGGGCATCTTGGCCATTCCCAAGGGCGAAGGAGGGAGTATCTGGTGTTTTTGACACACCGGACATCTTTTCACTATCTGCTCGATGTCACCATCGATCCCTGGCCACCACACATAACTCCTAGCCAACATCATTATCTTTGAAACCCTTGGGTTATACAGATCCTGTAGGATCAATTCCTGGCCTGGGTGTGGGATAACCACACGAGCTCCCCACGGGCGGACGCTGTTCTCGACGCTCAGCTACTGTTATTTCAAAACATAGGGCTGTGGGGCTGCCGGGGGTGGGAGGGCACCCCTATAATCCACCATGTGGTAAAATGTGGTGAAGCTTCACCAATGTGGGATCTCTTTGCGTCCATTTGCATATCTGTGCGGCTGTTACCGGTAAAGATTCCGTGAAGTTTAAAGTCACCACGACTCTGCGTCCCACTGGGGGCTCACAGGCAGCAGAAGACGGCTGAGGGCGTCGGCATGTTCTATCTGGACCCCTGGGCTGTGCTGAAATGTGTATGCAAACGTCTCCAGCAATAGAGCCCAGTTCTGAATCCGAGCTGAGGCTGTGGGGGGGGGGGGGGAAATACCCTTGTCCTTCTTAAAGGGCCCAGTCGTGGCTGGTGAGAACAAAAAGGTTCCGCCCACAAACATACAGATGGAATTTTTTTTACTACGTATATTCTTTTTTGATCTGGACAGGGTGGCGTTCCGCATCTGCCAGGGTTCTGGAAGTGTATGCAATGGGGCACTCTGTACCATCGTCCCATCTATGGGATAGCCGTGTGGAGAGCCATCACAGGTGAGAACGAGCAGCCGGGATGGATCATAGTGGGCCAGCAACTGGGAGGATCACAGCTGTTTTTCACGCCAGCTCTTGGGGAGCTCCCCAAACTTACTTCTGGTTCTATTCCAAGAAAAACGTTTTATCCTCATCTATCCAGTCTGGATATAAAGCTTCCAGAAGCAAAAGGGCTGGTGTACAATCCCTTATCTCACCAAGGCCCTTGACAAGCGACAAAAAATTATAATAATAGAACATTTATTTAAACACTATAGCCTCCATATTTTATACAGGATTATTGCGTCACTGGAAAAGGTGAAAACAAGATTTACTAGAATGAGACCAGAGGAGAGTGGAATGAGTCAACAGGCTGAAGTTATTTTTATCTAGAAAAGGCCTAAGAGTGACTTGATAGGAGGTCTTTATGATTCGAAAAAGGTCCAATAGGGTGAATGTAGAGGTATTGGGTTGGATTTTATGTGAAGGCATTGGTTCCACAGATTGGCTGAAAAGTTGAGGAAGGAAGGAGTTCACCTCTGCTGGCCCCGATACCCAGGCACGTAACTGCCTACGGTCGTGGCTTCTGTTCTCGCGTATGACGATGTCCCACCTTCATGATTTGCCGGTGACTGGGGTAGGTGGAGTGGCCTCACCGGGGACAGCAGGCAAGTCCGGCGAGGGAATGGGCTGCAATTGTGAGACTGAAAGGCTAGGGGTTAGATTGGGGAGGGGGTGAAAGAATTTGGTCAAGTAGGTGCAGCAGGTTCCATTGGGGGGTTGGATTCCTCTAGGCTGCCATTAATTGGCCACTTTAAGACCTCATTACCCCAAAAGCAGGCAGACGATCAACACCGAACCCAACACTGGCAAAATACCAATGGAGGCATGTAGGCAGAGGGCATGGCATCACCTGCCAAACCTCCTGATTTACCCCACCCAACCCCCACCACAATGCCCATTCCACCTGTCAGCCAATTCCAAAGTGGAAGGGGTTGGGGTGCAAACTTCCTGTATATAGAACATAGAACTTAGATGTTTCCATATGTGGGGGAAGTCCATAAATATGAGTCACCAACATATTCAATACAGAATCCAGAAGAAATTTCTTTACCGGGGAGTCGTTAGAATGGGCAGCACGGTAGCACAGTGGGTAGCACTGTTGCTTCACAGCTCCAGGTCCCAGGTTCGATTCCCGGCTTGGGTCACAGTCTGTGTGGAGTCTGCACATTCTCCCTGGGTCTGCGTGGGTTTCCTCCGAGTGCTCCAGCTTCCTCCCACAAGTCCCTAAAGACACGCTGTTAGGTGGATTGGACATTCTGAATTCTCCCTCAGTGTATCCGAACAGACACCGGAATGTGGTGACGAGGGGCTTTTCACAGTAACTTCATTGCAGTGTTAATGTAATCCCACTGTGGCAGTAAAGATTATTAAAATTAATTATTATTGTAGAGGTTATTCATGCCTTCTCAACCTTGCCCCTTGCCTGAGGTGTGGTGATCCTCAGGTTAAACCACCACCAGTCAGCTCTTCCCCTCAAAAGGGGAAAGCAGCCTATGGTCATCTGGGGCTATGGTGATGTTACCGTACCTAGAATGTAGAACACCCTAGCACAAGTAGTTGAGAGGCGTCTAGTTAAGCATGAGGGAGACAGGAATGGAAACGTATGCTGATGGAGTTGGATGAAAAACTGGAAGAAGACATGTTTAGGGCAAAAATATCAGGATGGACTTTTTCAGCCAAATGGCCCGTATTTGTGCTGGAAACATTTTGTAATAAATATCAAGCATAAAGGATGTACTCATCAAAATGCCCATTAATATGAAGTGTTATTTTTTCAATAATAATGGGCATTAAATTTATGGACTGACTTAAAACTGCTGAGTTTTAAGTGGGACAAAGTGGAAACCACAATCCTGATGCTAATGACCCCACATATCGATCACTACTATGTCACTTGCTGGCACACACTGCTATTGCACTGTGCTCCTCACTACGTGTAATCTGCCTGCGTGTACACCACAGATACATAGGGCGCAATCGTCCTTTCTGAAAATTAAATGTGGCGACGAGTGCGGAGGTGAGAGTGATTGCCGCTAAGAGGCGGGATGGCTGACCACTAGCAATCTTGAGCTGTTCAGCTCATTGCCTTTGCAGCTGTGCAGAGACTGCCGAATCTCATGATGCGGACAGGCCATCAACCATGCCGTTACCTCATGGGGTGAATGGTTCGGGCCCCATATTTAAAGGGCACCTTAACACCCATTTACCCAGGCCAGGAGCTCCAGATTATGCCGAGACCAGGATGTCCCAGAAAAGAATGCAGTGTGCGGCCTTGAGGTTCAGCGAAGCCTCCCTGGAGGCTCTCTTCCAGGCCGCCAAGGCAAGGCAGGAAGTGCTGTTTCCCAGGGATGGCAGCAGACGGCCCTACCATCTGGCCATGGCGGGCTGAACGAATGACACAGAGGAAGTTAGCACCCATTAGGTGCAGCACAGAAATGTCCAGCAGCGTCACAGGAAGATGAAAGATCTATTGCACCATCTACCCACTGCAAACTGACACACGAGGGCCTCAGGCCGTCTAATTCTGCGGGTGTGTATAGGGATGTCTCACAGGCATTTGGTTGCAGCACCCACCAACAGGTGGGACATCTGCACTAAATGTGTGCTAGTCATATCATACTCAATCTTATATCAGTTACAGGACATCCTGCTGCTTACTCATGCACTGGGGAAAGCTCAGCACCTCTGATAGGCATGCATGCTCTCCAATGGCTCGTGCAGCCACTGGGATGACAATTAATCCTGTGTTTCTGCAGGAGATGAGCACCCACAAGCGGAAGCGCTCACAGACTGAAGGCAGAGTTCTGCATATTCAAGTCCTCACTCTATATGAGGAGTAAGCCATAGAGATAGCGGGAGAGGAGGACTGTGCTGAAGGCAAGTTACGACACACCCCTCCACCCAAATGGAAGCCAGTAAGTATGCCTCCAGTCTATTTTGTCAGCTGCGCCCATAGGACAAGACATTTATTTAATTAAAGAGCCTGCTTGGTCAATCACTACATTTTTCTTTTCTCTGTTCCAGGAATGAATAAGAAAATGGAGAGGCTATCACCCTAGACAAGCCATAGTTCCATGTTCAACACCAGCTCTGAAGAAGATGCTTTAGCAGCCTCAGAAGATGCACTGTCGCACCATCAAGCTGCATCCTCCATCAGCGCGTACAGTCACCTGGGCAGGTTCACATTCTAGAGTGGGTTCAGGGTCACAGTCTGGTGTGCAGATCACTGACACGGGTGCACAGCTGGCGGAGAAAGTGACAACCAAGGTTTCTGACACTCTGTGGAGACCAAGTTCCTGTTCAGTCCCATGCAAATGATGGGCCTCTGGATTCGGCCCAAAGAGACGTGTAGGAGATTCAGAGACAGGCAGGGGAATATCAGAGAGAATCATAGAATCCCTATAGTGGAGAAGGAAGCAATTTGGCTCATTGAGTCTGCACCGACTCTTCAAAAGACCACCCTACCTAGACCCAATCTCCTGCAGTGTCCCTGCATCCCCACCCAACATTTGGACACTTGGGGGCAATTTATCATGGCCATTCCACCTAACCTGCACATCTTTGGACCGTGGGAGGAAACCAGAGCACCCGGAGGAAGCCCACGCAGACACGGGGAGAATGTACAAACTCCACAAAGGCAGCCACCCAAGGTCAGGCCTGAACCTGGGTCCCTGGCGCTAAGAGGCAACCTTACTAACCACTGTTGCCAGAGACCATTCGTAGACTGGACCAAAGGCTGTAGGAGTCCTTCCATGTTCTGTCTGATGTCATGGCTCCACCATGCGAATGCTTGGCTGCCTCCATCAAATGGGTGGGAGCATCGTGGAGATCCAGGTCCGGAGAATGTGCAGTGGCTGCTAGATTTGTACTCGCAGCCACACTCTGTCGCTCTAGCCATGGGTGCATGCAGCAATAGATGGGTGAGAGGAAGTACCCCTCCTCCTCAAGGAATCCAGGAGGCCCCTTTGGAGGAGAGCACCAGCCAAGACCCAGGATGGAGCTTCAGCCTGGGACTCTCCAAGGGTGCCCAGGTATCCACCTTGCCTCTGCCCCATCACCTCCCGCAGGTGAGGCAGAGGCAGATGCTCCTGCACCTGAGCAGGAGACCTCTGGGCCTCGGGCCATCCGAGGACACCCACCAATGTCATCGCGGTCAACAGGGCATAGCAGTCATCAGGTTGCGTCCACATCAGCTGTGGATGTCAGGGCTGCATCTAGACATAGCAGTAGGCAAAGAAAGTTTCCTGTCGCACCTGGCAATGGATCAGAATGTAGACATTTGAGAACTTCCTGGGTACAGAAACGTGCAGGGTTTGCCTTCTGTGATCACATATGAGCCGCACGTGCAAACAGTGGAATATTTTCCTAATGGTGAAGGTAACTGGCTGTTGGGAGGGAGCTCTCAGGGCCATAGATGTACAGTCAATTCAATTGAGCACAACCCAGTCTTCCCTCTGACTGTGACTGTTCCTTCCGATGCCCAGTGTCCTCAGTTCAACCCCCAGGATCACACTGCCAACAGCATCGACACCACCCTCGAAGCTCATCTCTCTCCCATCAGCCTTGTCCATAATCCCCCTTTTCCACCCTGCCACAGAGCCAACACAAAAGGCCTTTTCCTCCAACCCATATCGCTGCACCCCCACCCCTTGCCAGTCTCTCCTCCCACTTTTCTGGGCACACTCTTCCTTCCCCAGATGCTCTTCGCTCCTTCCAGCCATCTCCTGCCTCCCATGTCCAACTTCCCCTCCACCCTATCGCCCACTTACAACCTTCATCTGTCTTCCATGTCCAGCCTGTTCCGCCCCATCCCCCACTTCCACAATCAGTCTGCCTTCCATGTCCAGTCTTTGCACAGCTTGTCCTATGAGCACCTGATGTGCGTCAAGTTGAGTGGGTCCTCAGAAGGTGAAAGCAGCTTCTATTCACGTCAAAGCCATGGAAGACGTGAAGCTCGCCCCGTGCATGCCACTTATATATAGTCGGAAAAGTGTACTTTATAATTTCTCACTGGCGGGGAGCTTAATTTGGAGGGAAAACTTAATTCCGGCGAGGTGGCCTTTTCATAAGTATACATGAGATGCTAACATATGTAAAAGGGCTTCTTGATGTTGTTCATTGGGAAGCTCGACCCACCTTTAATGTTGAGAGAATAGATATTCTGCAATTTATCCCGCCGTCAGGAAATTGATTTTTGGCCTCATGCCAAATTAAGTTCTCCTGCCCGCCAAGCTTCCCGCTGCTGGTTTGCCTGAAAGATTCCACCCAAACATACATCACAGCTCAGCAGTTTCAGAGTCAGTGGGTATATCTGCTGGCCGTTAACTTTCTTTAAGAACAGGAACTAACTATGCCAAGCTCAATGAGGTTGAAAGAATCTCATAAGGACATACTCATTTTGAGAGATTCGGCATCAGGAGAAAATGAGTCATAGCTAAGCTCACGGTGTGATTTTGTGTTCAATAAAAATTAAATAAAAGGGATTTGGATGTAAACTTGAAAGGTAAATATTTGCAGGACTATGGAAAAATAGGAGAGTGGTACAAATTGGACAGCTCTTTCAAAGAGCCAGCGCAGTTAAAATGGGCCAGGTGGTCTCCGTTTGTGTACCATGATTCTAAAAAAAAGCAATTCACATTACTAATTAAGAGTTATCAATTACTTAACAGTTACTAACTTAGGAATGCAAAATGAAGAAAAATAACTCAGACAGACAGTAAACTGCTCAATCTACCACCAACACAAAGTATTGTGAACCTTTTATCAGGTTAAACATGCTCCTGGAATACGTAGAATAAACATACAAAGATAATATATGGCAATCACCTAAGCTCACAAATAAACTTTGCCAAAGATGATGAAACTACTTTGCTGAAGTGAACCCAAGCAGATAAAAGATTGCAGAATAGGGAGATCAAGGAGGTTGGGATTTCTATAACACCACAACTATAGCATCTGCAAGGTATGTGCTTCGAGTTACCATTGATCCATTACCACCGATCACAAAGCTCTGGGAAAAAAAATCTAATTTTGCCCTAATCTGGCACAATGAAAAGAATGACGGCCAGTGATGGGCCCTCACTGCTAATGGTTCTGTTTAGTATACACCATTGTATTAGGGTTAGGGTTAGGGTGACGCCACAGTTGCAGCCTTTGATTCACTGTAAGGACAATGTTCTGCAAAAAAGCAAGATAACACTTCACAGTATTGTGGCGAGATGGGAAACTTGCTTGGGCCTTGTTCATTTCATGACAAGTATGTTTTATTGGCTACTAATCCAGGATTCCGAATTGCCCAAAGAACTGATGTTTTTGTATTATGGGTTGGAGGACATTTTGGCTATTACTGAGATCATAAAGATGAGCACCAATTAGAAAGGGCGTTCTACCTCAACTACCTTAGACCATAACATAGGAGCAGAAGTAGGCCACTCGGCCCACTGAGTCTGCTCCGCCATTCAATGCTCCGCCATGGCTGATCTGATATAATCCTCAATTCCACTTTCCCACCTTATCCCCATAACCCTTGATTCCCTCACTGATCAAAAATCGGTCTATCTTAGCCTTGAACATACTTAACGACCCAGTCCCCACTCTGCAGCAAAGAATTCCGCAGATTTTTGATTTTATATATTTATTTTATTTATTTATTGTCACGCGTACCTAGGTACAATAAAAAGCACTGTTCTACTGACAGTCCAGGCCGATCGCTCCAAACATGAATACATAGAACATACTATAAATAAACAATGTAAATACATAAACATAAGACATCAGGTTCAGCATATGGAGTATAGCGCTACAACTGTAGCGAAGATGAGTAGAAAGACCAGTTCAGTCCATAAGAGGGCCATTGAGGAGTCTGGTAATGGCAATTCACTACTCTCAAAGAAGAATCTCTTGTTCACCTCTTTCTTAAATGGGTGACTCCTTACATTTTGATTATGCCCTCTGGTCGTAGTGTCCCTAATTCCCTCCGTGCTGCAGTTTTATGGACTCTTTTACCATTTAAATAATTTTCAGCTCCTTTATTCTTTCTACTCAAGTGCATAATTTCACATTTTCGTACATTACCTTCCATCTGCCCACTCACCTAACCTGGCTGTATCCCTCTTTAGACTGTATCATCCTCACCACTTTCCTTCCCACCTATTTTTTTGTAATCCGGAAACTTGGCAATAGTACATTCACTTCCTTCCTCCAAGTCATTTATATTGTGAGTGGTCCCATCATGGATCCCTGTGGCACCTCACTAGTTACAGGTGGCCATCCTGCAAATGCACCTCTTATCCCAACTCTCTATCTTCTATCAGTTAGTCAATCCTCTATCCATGCTAATTTACTACCACCAACACCTTGGGCTCTCACCTTATTAAGTAGCTTTTGGGTATCGAACGCT
Source organism: Scyliorhinus torazame (assembly GCF_047496885.1). Taxonomy (NCBI): domain Eukaryota; kingdom Metazoa; phylum Chordata; class Chondrichthyes; order Carcharhiniformes; family Scyliorhinidae; genus Scyliorhinus; species Scyliorhinus torazame. Next base: position 385,536,087 of record NC_092708.1, read on the forward strand.
ATCGAACGGGTTAAGACCCAGGAAGCCAGGCGGTAAAGTGAACTTTGGTCACACAAGTCTGCCAATGGCAGCAAATTATTTACATGGCATAATCCTGGTGGGACAACCAAGATACTGGTGCCTGTCCGGGCCAGCCTTTATACAGGTTTCCAACAAGCCCCAGCTGGGCGGGCCTCCGCCCATTCAGCAGGAAAGCACATATTGCACGGGTGCCATGAGGAGATCAATGTATCCTTGTGGGGGTTATTACACCGTTCCTCCAAAGTCCGAAAGTTCCCGTTCTGCCACCATCTGCGGGACCTTCTGTGCCGCTTTGTATACAGCTGTGCCAGTGGCGGGTCTGGGTCGGGTGGCATGTAGCGGTTTGTAGATCGCCCTGACTGAAATGATCTCCTGAGGGCTATGGCCGGGGGGGGCTCGGTCCCAGACACGATGTCATCTGTCAGTGCAGACATCTCGGTGTTCGTCTCTGAGCCGGAGTCGTTCTCATCTTGCTGAACCGGGATTCGGGCCATTGTAGGTTGCCCCCCTTGGCGAAGGAGGTACCGACGTCACTGACCAGGTGTCCTCTGCTGCGGGGTCTTGTCTCTTACGGTGGTCAATCTATTTGCAGCCAGTCATCCCTTGGGTCTTGACCATGTAGGATATGGGCCCTGTTTTCTCCACCACAATCCCTGGGAGCCAAAGAGCACCATCCTCAAAGTTGCAGACTTAACAACGTCCCCCAGTTGAAAATTCCTCTCTTGCGTCCTTTGGCCATGATGCTTCCCCTGCAAGCCTTGTTGCAGCTCAAGGTTTCTTGCCCAAGGTTGGGAAAGTCAGGCTTAATCGGTTTCTGTTTTTAAAATAATTTTTATTGAGGTTTTCACAAAATATCAACAACAAAATGAAAAAGGAACCCAATAGAATTAAATACAGAACAAAATTTTTTTAAAACCATGCCCCCCTCCTCCCTATACATAAATAATAAATTAACACCCCGAATTAACACATAGCAAACATATACACCCCCTCAGATCCCCCAGTGTAAACAAACAAAAATAAAATAGAACCCCCCCCCCCCCCCCCCGGGTTGCTGCTGCTGACCATTGTCTACCGTTCTGCCAGGAAGTCCAAGAACGGTTGCCACCGCCTGAAAAACACTTCCACCGATCCCCTTAAGGCAAATTTCACCCTCTCCAATTTAATAAACCCCGCCATATCGTTGATCCAGGATTCCACGCTTGGGTGCCTCGCATCCTTCCACTGAAGAAGAATCCTTCGCCGGGCTACCAGGGACGCAAAGGCCAGAATATCGGCCTCTTTCGCCTCCTGCACTCTCGGCTCCCCTGCAACCCCAAATATTGCGAGCCCCCAGACCGGTTTGACCCTGGATCCTACCACCCTTGACACCGTCCTCGCTACACCCTTCCAAAATTCCTCCAGCGCTGGGCATGCCCAGAATATATGGGTGTGATTTGCTGGGCTCCCTGAGCACCTAACACACCTGTCCTCACCCCCAAAGTACCGGCTCATCCTTGTCCCGGTCATGTGTGCCCTGTGCAGCACCTTAAACTGTATGAGGCGCACGAAGAGGAAGAGTTCACCCTCCCAAGGGAATCTGCCCACGTCCCCTCCTCGATCTCCTCCCTCAACTCCTCCTCCCACTTACCTTTCAACTCCACCACCGAGGCCTCCTCCACCTCCTGCATCACCTTGTAAGTTGCCGAGATCTTCCCCACTCCCACCCACCCCCCCGAGAGCACCCTGTCCTGTACTGTGCATGGCAGGAGCCGTCGGAATTCCACCACTTGCCGCCTGGCAAACGCCCTTACCTGTAAATACCTAAAGGTGTTCCCTGGGGCGAAGCCCATACTTCTCCTCCAGCTCACCCAGGCTCGCGAACTTCCCATCCACAAACAGGTCCCCCAACCTTCTTATCCCTGCCCTGTGCCACCCCGAAAACCCTCCATCGATTCTCCCTGGGACAAACCGGTGGTTTCCCCCGTATTGGGGTCCACACCGAGGCCCCCACTTCCCCCCTGTGCTGCCTCCACTGCCCCCAAATTTTGAGGGTAGCCGCCACCACCGGGCTCGTGGTATGCCTCATTGGAGGGAGTGGCAGCGGCGCCGTTGCCAGCGCCTCCAGACTTGTACCCTCACAAGACGCCGTCTCCAGCCTCTTCCATGCAGCGCCCTCCACCTCCATCACCCACATGCGCACCATCGCCACATTGGCGGCCCAGTAGTACCTACAGAGGTTGGGCAGTGCCAGATCCCCCCCCATCCCTCCTCCGCTCCAGGAACACCCTTCTCACCCTTGGAGTCCCTCGCGCCCACACAAACCCCGTTATGCTCCTGTTGACCCGCCTAAAGAAGGCCTTTGGGATAAGAATGGGGAGGCACTGGAACAGGAACAAAAACCTTGGGAGCACCGTCATCTTGACTGACTGCACCCTACCCACCAGGGACAGCAGCAACTAGTCCCACCTCTTGAACTCCTCCTCCATTTGCTCCACTAGCCTCGTGAAATTAAGTCTATGCAGGGCCCCCCAGCTCCTGGCCACCTGGACCCCCAAATACCTGAAGCTCCTCTCCGCCCTTTTTAGTGGGAGCTCGTCAATACCTCTCTCCTGGTCCCCTGAGTGAACCACGAACAACTCGCTCTTCCCCATGTTGAGCTTGTACCCTGAGGAATCCCCAAACTCCCTGAGGATCCTCATTACCTCCGCCATTCCCCCCACCGGGTCCGCCACATTTAGCAGCAAATCGTCTGCATAGAGCGACACCCAATGCTCCTCCCCACCCTGCACCAACCCCCTCCTGCTCCTCGACTCCCTCAGTGCCATAGCCAGGGGTTCAATCGCCAGTGCGAAGAGCAGGGGGGACAGGGGACACCCCTGTCTTGTCCCTCGATGCAACCAAAAGTACTCAGACCTCCTCTTGTTCGTGGCCACACTCGCCATCGGGACCTCGTACAACAGCCTAACCCACCTGACAAACCCCTCCCCAAACCCGAACCTCTTCAGCACCTCCCACAAGTACCCCCACTCTACCCTGTCAAAGGCCTTCTCAGCGTCCAATGCACCACTATCTCCGCCTCCCCGTCCCTCGCCGGCATCATAATAACATTCAGGAGCCTCCGCACATTCGTGTTCAACTGCCTCCCCTTCACGAACCCCGTCTGGTCTTCGTGGATCACCTGCGGCACACAATCCTCAATTCTCGTGGCTAAGACCTTCGCCAGCACCTTGGCATCTACATTTAACAACAAAATCGGCCTGTAAGACCCACACTGCAGGGGAGCCTTGTCCCGCTTCAGGATCAAGGAGATCAGTGCCCGGGACATCATCGGGGGCAACGCCCCCCACTCCCCTTGCCTCATTTAAGGTCCTAACTAGCAACGGGCCCAACAGGTCCACATATTGTTTGTAGAATTCGACTGGGAAACCGTCCGGCCCCGGTGCCTTCCCCGCCTGCATGCTCCCTATCCCTTTGGCCAGCTCCTCCAGCCCAATCGGGGCCCCCAATCCCGCCACCAGTCCCTCCTCCACCTTCGGAAACCTCAATTGGTCCAGAAAGCGGCCCACCCCTCCCTCCTCCAGTGGGGGCTCGGACCGATATAGTTCCTCATAAAAGTCCCTGAAGACCCCATTGATGCCAACCCCACTCCGCACCACACTCCCTCACCTATCCTCAACTCCCCCGTTCTCCCTAGCTGCGTCCCCCTTCCGAAGCTGATGCGCCAGCATCCGACTTGCCTTTTCCCCATACTCATAAATCGCCCCCTGGGCCTTCCTCCACTGCACCTCCGCCTTCCTGGTGGTCAACAGGTCAAATTCGGCCTGGAGGCTACGCCTCTCCCTCAACAGTCCCTCCTCTGGCACCTCCGCGTACCTCCTGTCTACCCTCACCATCTCCCCCAGCAGCCTCTCCCTCTGCTCTCTCATCTCCTTGTGGGCCCTAATGGAGATCAGCTCTCCCCTAACCACCGCCTTCAGCACCTCCCAGACCCGCCCCACTCGGACCTCCCCGTTATCGTTGGCCTCCAGGTATCTCTCTATGCTTCCTTGGACCCGCTCACTCACCTCCTCGTCCGCCAACAGCCCCACCTCCAAGCGCCACAACGGGCGCTGGTCCCTCTCCTTCCCCAGCTCTAGGTCTACCCAATGCGGGCCGTGATCCGAAATGGCTATCGCCGAGTACTCAGTATCCTCTACTCTCGCTACCAGCGCCCTATTCATAATAAAAAAGTCGATCCGGGAATAAGCCTTATGAACCTGCGAGAAGAATGAAAATTCCCTAGCCCCCGGCCTTGCAATTCTCCAAGGTTCCACCTCTCCCATCTGGTCCATAAACTCCCTCAGCACTTTAGCCACCGCCGGCTTCCTACCCGTCCTGGAGCGATCCAGTGCCGGATCCAACACCGTGTTAAAGTCCCCCCCCCCATTATCAGGCCCCCCACTTCCAAGTCCGGGATCTGACCCAACATGCGCCGCATAAAACCCGCATCGTCCCAGTTCGGGGCATACACGTTGACCAGCATCACCCTCTCCCCTTGCAGCTTACCACTTACCATTACGTACCTGCCGCCATTGTCTGTCATAATGCTCGACGCCTCGAACGACACCCTCCGATTTTTGGCATCTAGCCCCGAGTGAAACACCTGACCTACTCACCCCTTCCTCAATCTTACCTGGTCTGGCACCTTCAGGTGTGTCTCCTGGAGCATGACCACATCTGCCTTCAGCCCCTTCAGGTGCGCGAACACCCGGGCCCGCTTGACCGGCCCGTTCAGTCCCCTTACATTCCATGTTAACAGCCGGATCAGGGGGCTATCCGCCCCCCTCGCCGCCGACTAGCCATAACCCCTCCTCGGCCAGCCACACGCCCGCACCCCACGCCCGGCCCGTTCCCCACGGCGGCAGACACCCCGTCCCAGCCCCCTCTACTCGCTCCAGCTCCCCCTTGACCAGACCAGCAGCAACCCGGTGTGTCCCCCCCCCCCACGTCCCGTCCCGTCCCCCCAGCTAGGACCCCTCCTCGCTGATTTGCTCCGCCATTGCACTCCCGCAAGTTAGCTGACTCCGGCCACTCCCGACATACCCTCCTCCTCCATTACCCATCCACAGGCTCTCCGCCTCCCCCTTCCATCCCACGCGCGGGAAACAACCCTCGCTTCCCCGCCCTGGCCCCGCCCCCTCCAGCTTTCAGCGCGGGAAAAAGCCCGCGCTTTCCACCTGACCCGCCACCTCTGTCGCCGCTCCTTTTGCAGGCCCAGTCCCCTCACCCCCGACTCGGGCCTCGCCCTCCCCCGCGGGGCCCCATCCCCCCTACCGGCCATCCACCCCTACTCCATTTACTTACCCCCCTCCAAGAGCCCACCCGACAGACTTACCCAAAACAGTGCCCAACCCACCCTAACCACCCACATCGAACCAAAATGAAATGAAAATCGCTTATTGTCACAAGTAGGCTTCAAATGAAGTTACTGTGAAAAGCCCCTAGTCGCCACGACATTCCGGCGCCTGTTCGGGGAGGCTGGTACGGGAATTGAACCATGCTGCTGGACTGCCTTGGTCTTCTTTAAAAGCCAGCGATTTAGCCCAGTGTGCTAAACCAGCCCCAAAAAGAAACAAGAGGAAAGAACCCCCCCTCAAAATGTAACACACCAACAGCAATCCCCGACCACCCATCCCGACCCTCAGTTTGTGTCGCTTCTCGACCTGAACAAAGGCCCACGCCTCCTCCGGGGACTCAAAATAATGGTGCCGGTCCTTGTAGGTAACCCACAGTCGCGCCGGCTGCAACATGCCAAACTTCACCCCCTTCCTGTGCAACACCGCCTTCGCCCGGTTGTACACGGCCCTCTTCTTCGCCACCTCCGCACTCCAGTCCTGATATATTCGAACCTCTGCATTCTCCCACGTGCTGTTCCTCGCTTTCTTGGCCCACCTGATCACGCACTCCCGATCAGCGAACCGATGAAACCGCACCAGCACCGCCCGCGGCAGCTGGTTAGCCTTGGGCCTCCTCGCCAGCACTCTATCGGCCCCTTCCAGCTCCATGGGCCCCTGGAAGGACCCCGCTCCCATCAGCGAGTTTAACATGGTGACCACATAGGCCCCCACGTCCGACCCCTCCAGCCCCTCCGGGAGGCCCAGGATCTGCAAATTCTTCTGCCTCGACCAATTCTCCATCTCCTCGAACCGTTCCTGCCATTTCTTGTGGAGCGCCTCGTGCGCCTCCACCTTTACCGCAAGGCCTAAGATCTCGTCCTCGTTCTCGGAGATCTTTTGTCGGACCTCGCGGATCGCCACCCCCTGGGCCGTCTGGGTCTCCAGCAGCTTATCCATAGAAGCCTTCATCACGCTCCTGCAGGTCCGCTTTGAGCTCCCTGAAGCAGCACTGGATAACTTCCTGCTTCTCCTGTGCCCACTACATCCATGCTGCCTGGTCCCCAACCGCCGCCTTCTTGCTCTTCTTCCCTCGCACTTTCTTTGGGTTCACCACCACTTTTTTTACTCGTCCCGCTCCTGGTCCAAGCCGTACACTGTCGGGGGAGTGTTACAATCTTCTTCCCACACCGGGAAATGTCGAAAAAATTCTGTTGGGTGCCCTGAAAAGAGCCCAAAAGTCCGTTCCAAGTGGGAGCTGCCGAACGTGCGACTTAGCTCTGCGTAGCCGCAACCGGAAGTCGCTTAATCGGTTTCTGAGGCGCTGGCCCATCAGCAGCCCCACCTGTGCTACCCCAGTCGTGACATGCGACATGGTGCTATAGCATAAAAGGAATCTCACCGGTCGCATGTCCAGGGAGCCGGTGGTTTGCTTCCACAGGCCCCGCTTGAACGTTTGTACCGTCCATTCGGCCAAGACATTGACTGGTGGTACGGGGTGGTCCAGATCTACCTTATTCCGTTCATATGTGGGAGTGTGGAGAACTCCTCGCTCGTGATCGGGGCCCCGATATCTGTGACCAGCGTGTCAGGCAGCTTAATTTTTCAATGGTGGCTTTCGATGTAGTGGAGGTCATTCTACGTGCATCTAGAGCCATTGGGAGTGGGCATCCTCGGTAGCACAGTGGGAGCAGCACGGTAGTTAGCACAGTTGCTTCGAAGCTCCAGGGTCCCAGGTTCGATTCCCGGCTTGGGTTACTGTCTGTGTGGAGTCTGCATGTTCTTCCTGTCTGCGTGGGTTTCCTTCGGGTGCTCCGGTTTTCTCCCACAGTCCAAAGATGTGCAGGTTAGGTAGATTGGCTGTGCTAAATGGCCCTTAAATGTCCAAAAAAGAAATTACTTGGGTTACGGGGATAGGGTGGAGGTGTGGGAATGGAGTGAAGGTGTGGGCTTGGGTGGGGTCCTCTTTCCAAGGGCCGATGCAGACACGATATGCCGAATGGCCTCCTTCTGCACTGTAAATTCTATGATTCTATGATTAAACACGTGGACCCCATGAAAGATCCAGCAAAATCTGTGTGTAGCCTTACCCACTGGCGCCCTGGCCATTCCCAGGTAGAGAGAGGGAGAAGGAGGGATCTCTGGTGCTCTTGACATGCCGGGCATCTTCTTACCACCCGCTCTATGTCCCCATGGGTCCCTGGCCACCAGACATAACTGCGTGCCAGCATCTGGGTGACCACCCTGCAAGTCCTGCTGGATCAATTGCTGGCCTGGCTGCGGGATGACCACACAAACTCCCCACAGGAGAATGCAGTTTTTGACATTCAGTTCCTGTTGCTTCAGGACATATAGAAGCAGGACCGCTGGAGGGGGATGTGGGGGGGGGGGGGGGGGGGGGGGCGCGTCCCCCTGTAATCCGCCATGTAGTAAAATGTGACAGAGCTTCGCCAATGTGGAATCTCTCTGCGTCCACATCCGTATCTGTGCAGCTGATACCAGCAGACTGTTCATGAAGTTGAAAGTCGCAATTTGTTCAGCACTCGTGAAGACAGGAGGCTCACAGGCAGCGAGAAACGGCTGAGGGCATCGGAATGGGCTTTCTGGATCCCTGGGCAATGCTGAAAAATGTATTCATATGCCGCCAGTAATAGAACCCAGCGTTCAATCCGCGCCGAGGCTATGGGCGGAATCCCCTTGTCCTCCTTAAAGAGACGTAGCAGTGGCTTATGTACGGTGATAATAAAGTGCCACCCGTAAATATATTGACGGAATTTATTCACGCCGAATATTACCGCCAAGCCTTCTGTTTCATCCGGGTATAGCGGCGTTCCGCATCCGCTAGGGTTCTGGAAGCGAATACGATGAGGCACTCTGTGCCATCGTTCGATTAGGTGATAGCACCGCTCTAATGGCGTACATGGGGCCAGGATGGATTGTAATAGGCCAACACCTGGGTGTATGACAACCGTCTCTCCACTCCTGTGAATGCTTCCTCGTGTGGAACTCCCAAAGCCCACTTCTGGATCTTTTTCAGCAGGCCGTGAAGAGGTGCCAGTAGGGTTACCAAGTTTGGGATAAACGCTCTGTAATAATTCATAAATGATCGCAATTCTGTGACATTTTGTGGAGTTGGGGCCCCTTTTATGGAATGGACTTTCTCCTCCACCAGGTGCAAGCTGTCCTTATCCACCCTATAGCCCAAGTATGACACCGCCTTTGCTTGGAAGACACAATTGCTTCTCTTCAGGTAGATACTTGGGAAAAGGCCTTAGGACTTCCTCCAGGTTGTCTATGTGCTCTTTTTCAGTGGCCCCTGTGATAATCACATCATTTAAATATACCACCACTTTGGGTAGCCCCTGGAGGATGCCTTCCATCATCCTTTGAAACCTCGCACAAACAGAGTAGATGCCAAAGGGAAGGCGAGTGTACTTGGATGGACCCCTATTGGTATTTATAGTCACAAAGTTCTTCGATGCAGTATCCAATTCTAACTGAAGATATCATGGTTCATGTCCAGTTTGATGAATGAGCATCCACCAGCCAGTTTCGCATACAAATCCTCTACGCGAGGCATAAGGTAACAGTCCAGGAGGAATGTACTGCTTATCATCAGTTTATAATCCCCTCAGAGGCGAACTGGTTTCATCACTGGGACCACAGGTGTAGCCCATTCCGTAAATCGCATGGGGCACATAATGCCCAAACTCTCCAGGTGCAGCAATTTGGCATCCACTTTTGTACGTAAGACGTATGGGACTGGTCGTAGCTGGAAGTACCTGGGCTGGGCCTCTGGATTCATGTAAATGAGTGTCTTGGATTCTTTTATTTTGTCCAGGTCCTCCTGTAATATCTCCGGATGCTTCCCAAGGGCCTCATACAGGTTCCCGGTATCCATTCGGAAAATCTGCTGCCAATCGAAGCAGAGTACTTGCGGCCAATCACAACCCAAAAAGTTAGGTCCCGATCCTTGGACCACAACCAGAGGTAGCCTGACCATTTGTTGTCCATGGGTCACTGGGGTTACAGTGGCACCCCAGTGTACATCACCAATCTGGCCCTAGTGTTGCACAGATACAATGGCAGGATGCAAAGCCGACAGAAGGTCTACTGACTGATGATGGAGACGGCCTCCCCTGTTTCTATCTCCATCTTTCTGGTTGTCCATTCACCTGTAGTGTGACTTGGAATCGGTGCACCCTTCAGGGCTGTGATGCATCAGATGGGGCCATGTGCAAAGCCCTGGCATGAGGCAACCTCAGTTCATACAGGGCAGCGGGCTCTCTGCTAATTCTGACGGCCTTGGTCGCCGAGTGTTCTAGGCCCACATGCCTGGCAATGTTGCCGGAACTCCCCCTCTTCCTCAGGGAAGATAGCTCTGTGGCAGCCCCTGAATACTGAGCCTGGACGCAGTGTTGTACCCTTGGTTGTCGTTATGGATGGGACCTGGTTATTTGAACATTAACCACTGGAGTCCAATATGGAGGTTGATTGCAGTCCATGGGAGTGCCTGAACTCCTTTTTCTGCATTTTTGCAGAACAGTGCCAGCTCAATGGCAATTAAATCCAGCATAGGCTCTGCCAAAAGCTTCCTCTGTGCGGCCCCGTTGTTAATTCTGCAGACCAGCCAATCCCTCAGCATTTCGGAAAGGGACGGCACAAGCTCCAATGCTCAGCCAGCCGTTGGAGTCGAGTCAAGAAATTCGTAACTAACTCCCCTAGAATCCACACAGCAGTGTTGAACGGTAACGTTGCATGATTGCTGTCGGTTTTGGATCATAATGGTTGGACACCAGCTCTACCAATTCATCGAATGAGTTTGAATCCAGAGCAACTGGGTGCGTGGGGCTTTTTAGAATGTCGAAGGTTGGGTCAAACAGGTGGTCTGGAGTATTACCTTGTGTCGCTCCCTTTCAAGGCTGCCATTGGCCTGGAAAAGGTGCCTGCTCTGCTGTGCGTACTGAGCCTAATCCTCCAGGCCCATCAAAAGCCTCCAGTTTTCCAAAAAGCAGCATTTTTAAATGTCAGTTCCACATGTTGCTGTACAGCAATCTTCCGGAATAGCTTGGGACGTCCAGAATTGGAGCAGGATTTCTTTAACCTCATCACCAGTATTAAGGCCCAGGAAGCCAGTCGGTAAGGTAAACGCTCATACTATAAGACCATAAGACATAGGAGCAGAATTAGGCCACTCGGCCCATCGAGTCTGTTCCGCCATTCAATCATGGCTGATGGTTTTCTCATCCCCATTCTCCCCATAACCCCTGATCCCCTTATCAAGACCCTATCTATCTCTGTCTTAAAGACACTCAATGATTTGGCCTCCACAGCCTTCTGCGGCAAAGCGTTCCACAGATTCACCACCTTCAGGCTGAAGAAATTCCTCCTCATCTCTGTTTTACAGGATCGTCCCTTCAGTCTGAGATTGTGTCCTCTGGTTCTAGTTTTTCCTACAAGTGGAAACAGCTTCTCCACGTCCATTCTATCCAGGCCTCGCAGTACCTTGTAAGTTTTAATAAGATCCTCCCTCATCCTCCTAAACTCCAACGAGTACAGACCCAGAGTCCTCAACCACTCCTCATATGACAAGCTCTCTGTTCCAAGGATCGTTCTTGTGAACCTCCTCTGGACCCTTTCCAAGGCACATCCCTGCTCTTGTATTCTAGCCCTCTAAACATAAATGCTAACATTGCATTTGCCTTTGTTACTGCCAACTGAACCTGCACGTTAACTTTAAGAGAATCTTGAACTAGGACTCCTAAGTCCCTTTGTGCTTCTGATTTCCTAACTATTTAGAAAATAGTCTATGCCTCCATTCTTCCTACCAAAGTTCATAACCTCACACTTTTCCACATTGTTTTCCATCTGCCACTTCTTTTCCCACTCTGTGAGCTGTCCAAGTCCTTCTGCTGCCCTCCTGCTTTCTCAATGCTACCTGTCCTTCTGCATATCTTTGTGTCATCTGCAAATTTAGCAACAGTGCCTTCAGTTCCTTCTTCCCTTCATTGCAGTTGTAATGTAAGCTCACTTATGACACTCATAAGATTATTAACATTGTTAAAAGTTGTGGTCCCAATACCGACCCCTGAGGCACACCACTAGTCACCGACTGCCTGAAAAAGACCCCTTTATCCCCACTCTCCACCTTCTGCCAGTCAGCCAATCCTCTATTCATGCCAGTATCTTACCCTCAACACCATGAGCTCTTAACTTATTCAACAGCCTCCAAAAGGCCCCTTGTCAAAGTCCTTCTGGAGATCGAAATAGATCACATCCACACGTTCTCCTTTGTCTAACTTCCTTGTTACCTCCTCAAAGAATTCTATCAGATTTGTCAGACATGACCTCCCCTTGATGAAGCTGTGCTGACTCAGTTCCATTTTATCATGCACTTCCAAGTACTCCGCAATCTCATCTTTAATAATGTACTCCAAAATCTTACCAATGACCGAAGTCAGGCTAACCGGCCTATAATTTCCCGTCTTCTGCCTCTCTCCCTTCTTAAACAGGGGTGTTACATTAGCCATTCTCCAGTCCTCTGGGACCCTCCCTGCCTCCGGTGATTCCTGAATTTAAAAAAAATAAATTGAAATACTTTTTCAGAGTTACAAAGCCAGGGCTCAGAGTGTGGTCAGGGCGAACCCCTAATCCAGCTCCTTGCCTGCTCCATAAACCAATTCAAATTGAATCCAATTCATGGTCCCCACAAGAGAGACATACCAGATCTGAGCCAAAAGGCTCAATCTACACTACACTTCATCTTAGCCAAAAGGCCGAGAAGCGATCAATGATTCCTGAATGATCACCACCAATGCCTCCACAATCCCTCAGCTATCTCCTATAGAACCCTGGGGGTGTAGTTTATCCGGTCCAGGTGATTTATCCACCTTCAGACCTTTCAGTTTCCCCAGAGCTTTCTCCTTAGTGATGATCACTACACTCACCTCTGCCCGCTGATTCTCCTGGAGTTCTGGTATCCCACTGGTGTCTTCCACCATGAAGACTGATGCAAAGTAACTATTCAGTTCCTCTACCATTTCTTTGATCCTATTACTACTTCTCCAGCCTCATTTTCCAGTGGTCCAATGTTTATTCTTGCCTCTCTCTTACCTTTCATATATTGAAAAAAAACTCTTGCTATCTTCTTTTATATTATTTTATAACACTATCTTCTCCACTCCTATTGCTTTTTCACTGAGTCCCATGGGGCGATCAGGCAATGTATCCCAGTGGGGGTTATTACAGAACGCTTTTTCGAAATCCAAGTATATTACATCTACTGGTTCCCCTTCATCGATCCTGCTTGTTACCATCTCAAGGAATTATAATAAATTTGTTAGGCACGATTTCCTCTTCATGAAGCCATGCTGACTCTGCTTGATTATATTACGCCTTTCTGTATGGTCTGCCATTATATCCTTCATAATGGACTGTAACATTTTCTCCATGGCAGAAGTTAAGCCAACTAGTCTTTAGTTACTTGTTTTTGTCTCCCTCCTTTTTTGAATAAACATGTTACATTGGTAGTTATCCAAACATCAGGCACGTTTTCAGAATTTAAGAATTCTTGGAAGATTACTACCAGTGCATCCACTATCTCTGCAGCTACTTCTTTAATATCCTGCGATGCAACCCATCAAGGAATTTATCAGCCATTGGCCCCATTAGTTTCCCTAGTACTTTACTCTGGTGCTAGTTATTGTATTTATTTCCTCCCCACCCTCCTTCTGCTTGATTATTTACTTTTTGAACCATGAAGACTGACGCAAAGTATTTGTTCAACTCCTCAGCCAATTCCTAGTTCCCCATTATTGATTCCCCAGTCTCATTCGCTAAGGGGCCTATGTTCAGTATGTTTAGTGCCTCAAAACAGGTGCTTTGTAGGGCAGCACCGTGGCGCAGTGGGTTAGCACTGCGGCCTCACGGCGCCGAGGTCCCAGGTTCGATCCTGGCTCTGGGTCACTGTCCATGTGGAGTTTGCACATTCTCCCCGTGTTAGCGTGGGTTTCGCCCCCACAACCCAAAGATGTGCAGAGTAGGTGGATTGGCCACGCTAAATTACCCCTTAATTAGAAAAAATGAATTGGGTACTCTAAATTTATGTGTAGAAGATTGTAGTTTAGTCGGGCAGTATGGTCGGCACGGGCTTGGAGGGCCGAAGGACCTGTTCCTGTGCTGTACATTTCTTTGTTTGTTCTTTGTTCACATTGGTCCTCTTCTCCTTTCTATGTATTTAAAGAACTCTTGCTGTCTATTTTTATATTGTGCTATCTTCTTCCTCTTTTTTTTTTGGTCATCTTTTGTTGGTTTTTAACACTTCCCAATCCTCTGGCTTGCCACTAATCCTTGCCACATTATATGCTTTTTCTTTCAATTTAATAGCTTCTTTGGCTAACCATTCCTAGAATCTTTCTTCCTCACTGTTTGTTGCGAGTCAAGTTCTACTTTCAGAAAGGTCTGCCATCGATGATCAACCACTTTTCCTGCTAAATTTCTTTCCCAGGCCATTCCAACCAACTTTGCCCTCATTCCTATCTAATTATCCTTTCTGATCCAAGTTTTTCACTCTCAAATTGAATGTTAAATTCTATAGTTATGGTTGCTGCGTCCGAGAGGATCTTCAATAATCCTGCCTCATTACACATTACCAAACCTAAAATAGCCTGATCTCTGGTTGGATTCACAACATATCGTTCTGCAATATTGTCCCGAATACACTCGATGAATTCTTCCGCATGCCTACCTCTTTTGAGAATTTGATATTCCCAATCTGCACGAAGATTGAAGTCACCTATGATTAAAGTACACCTTTTTACATGCCATTATTGATTTAATCCGCATCCTACAGAATAGATACTGTTTGGGAGCCTATAAACTACTCCCACCAGTGTCTTGTTCCCCTTACTATTTCTTACCTCCACCCATGTGGATTTTACATCTTCCGATCCAAGATCATTTCTTGCTATTAATTTATTCCATCTCGTACTACAAAGCTAACCCCACCGTTCCTTCCTTCCTCCCTGTCCATACGAAAAGTCACATATCCCATAATATTTAGTTCCCAGTTTTGATTTCGCTGTAACAGCTGTAAGATCATACCCATCAACCTCAATTTGTGCTGTTAATTAATTTATTTTGTGCCTAATGCACAATATTGACATTAAATAAAGAACCAGTAATTTTGCCTTGTTACCATTTTTTCTCTTTTTGACATTATATGTTGCGACATTTTTCTGTTTGTACCCTTTCTGTCACACTCTGGGCATCATTATCTCAATCACTGCCTTGTAATGCTGCCGTTTGTTCTGTAAGCTAAAAAAACATCCCATCTATAGAACCCTATATTTAGCCTAACGCCCTCTCTATCTCCTAGTTATGTGGTTTGCCAGGACACTGGTCCCAGCACAGTTCATATGCTGGCTGTCACACGGTATAAACCCCACTTTCCCCAGTACTGATGCCAGTGTCCCACAAACCGAACCCCACTTCTCCCACACCAGTATTATCTCTCACCTTTTATGTACCCTATGCCACATTTGCACACTCCTCAGGTAATAATCCAGTATTATAACCTTGGAGGTGCTGTTATTTAATTTTGTGCCCAGCTCCTCAAACTATGCAGAACAAATTTTCTTTGTTCTACCTGTGGGTGGCACGGTAGCACAGTGGTTAGCACTGGTGCTGCACAGCACCAGGTTGCAGGTTCGATTCCCGGCTTGAGTCACTGACTGTGCACCGTCTGCATGTTCTCCCCGTGTCTCTGTGGGTTTCCTCCGGGTGCTCCGGTTTCCTCTCACAAGTCATGAAAGAAGAGCTGTTAGATGAATGGGACATTCTAAATTCTCCCTCAGTGTACCCAAACAGGCGCCGGAGTGTGGCGACGAGGGGAGTTTCACAGTAACTTCATTGCAGTGTTAATATAAGCCAATTTGTGACACTAATAAAGATCTTCAATCTTCTACCTATGTCGTTGGTACCCTCATGGACAACGGGATCCTCCCCCTCCCACAGCAAGTTTCTCTCCAGCCCGCATCAAATGTCCTGAACCCTGGCGCCAGGCAGACAATACAACAGTCGGGACTCTCGACCCCGGCTACAGAGAACATGTCTATTCCCCCAACTATACTATCCTGTAGAAACCTACGGTGCTTCCATCAAGGGATCAAACTATTTATAGAAAGAGTCTGCAGTTTTGGTCTCCATTACCCTACTCAGATTATTCTTCTACAATCTATGATTCTTCTGTAGTTCTTTGTCCAACTATTACAACAGTTGAATCTTTCCAATCCTATTCCTCAGCTCGATGCCATTTGCGAATTTGTACAATTTGCACCTTGTTCCTGAATCCTGGCCTCACTCTGCTGATCAATGCCAGCTCCTCTCCTTCTGACAATTTGTCACCCAGCTTCTGGGTTTTAACATCAATACTCTCACTGCCCTTCATGAAGAATTTTATCAAAAGGAGGATTATCTGTCCACGACAGACACCTGACAAAGCAAGAACAAAAATTGACAAGAATACAATTTTATTACTTCCATTTCTTGTACAGAATGTGGGAATATGGTAATTTTAAAACATTTTTTCTTCCTGGTTTTTGCTATTCATATCTTTCTGACTTCTTGCATAAAATTTTAATCTTGCGTTACATAATCTGGGGTCATCACTCTGGAACAAGTTATTTCCTTGTATATGAAGCAACTGCATTGACAGGGATACCTGGTTTTCAGACCACTACCTGCCAAGTGCGATTGCAGTTGATGTCTCAATCAATTTATGTGAACTTTAGAGTTGTTCCCATCGCACTAGGGGTCAACACTCTACGCAGATGGAAATGCAAATAAAGCCTTGTGCACTTTTCACTGCATTTTAACACTTACATTTCCTCTGCAGTCTTAACAGTTTTAAAATGCTGCACTCAAATAAAAAAATATCCTGCAGGTTGGTTAAACAATGTTCAGAAAACACTAAGAAACACAATATACAGAAGGTAGGTTAGTTCCCAGTGACATTTTAATGTTTGTGTCACAGTATCTTTAACATCAAATGTATCTTTCCCAGCTGATGGACAGAAGCATAATCAGAGAGAATGGATGCTAAGCCAAAGTAGGACAGGTTCAGGAGGTGAGTTTTCCGGGTGAGGGGTCGGAAAGCAGGAGAAAGAAGCAGAGAGGTTTCAGGAGGGAATTTTGGAGCTGTAAGGCACCTTGGTCGTTTATACATTTTTTGTATTCATTCACGGATGTGAGTGTCATTGAATAGGCCAGATTTATTGCCCCCACTCCTATTTTTAAAAAAATATACTTCAGTTATAAAATTTGTATCGTACATCATAAAACATTTCAACTTGAAAATTACAGAAAGTGCCATAAAATCTGACTGGTCTCCCTACAGTATGGTCTGCTCTAAACAATCGTAATTCTCTTGATATTTTCCTGGGGAGGAAAACATTTCAAATTCAGGAATTAGAAAAAGTGTAATCGAATTCAACTCTCCTTCATACAGCAAGTTCTTCTTGGAGGTACCTCAATACAACTTCAATACTCGTATGCGGAAAATACATTCAATGTCAGTCATACAGATCAAGGCGTTTTACAAATTTCCCACCCTCTCCCTCGCTGTACTCTGGCTGAAAGACAGACAGTGACCTTTCCCCATGGTACCTCTGGGCCGGTGCCCCAAGCTTTAGTGCATCCCTCAGCACACAGTTCTGGACTTTGGAATGTGCCGGTCCACAACATTCAGTTGAGGACAGCTCTTTGCACGAGAAGACCAGCAGGCTTCGAACAAACAAAAGAGTATCTTTCACCCAGTTGATGGTCCTCTAGCTGCAGTTGATGCTTATCTTGGACTGCAACCCTGGCAACAATGAATCAATCTTGCAAATTTTAGTAGGTGTAAGTTATCAGAATCCTACAATGAACCACTATTGCAAGCAATATTGGCATTGGAAAAATGGATCTTTGTCTTTTCCAGACAATGCTCCAGTCACAGTTTTACATCCGGGTATAGCTAATAACCACTTGTCCCTCTCCTACCATGCCTCTACAGCCCAGTCCCTCAGGATCGTCACCCAAAGCAGGACTTTAACAAAGGAACAAAATGCTGTAGCTTATGTGCTTGAGTATTAAAGTGGCAATTGGATTTCTACCAGATTGTAGTTCCTTTGAGATCCACAATTACCCAATTCACTGATCGCACCACGAGCTTTTTAAAGCTGCAGTATTCCAAACTAATTGGTATAATGCAATTCCAATGCCCTCCAGAATTCTAATACTGCATAATCTCCATTTTAAATGCTATTCACTACACTGACAGCAATAGGAAGGCATGTGAATCTGAGTAACACATTTGCAAATGACTTGCATAATTTGTATTGCACATTTAAGAACATGACAATACTATTCCATCATTCACTAATGGCGCAGTCACTATGGGCAGGATTTCACAGCCATGTTATCAGGTATTATCCCCTCCACGAATATAAAATAGGGTGCGCTGAGGTTGGGTGGGCAATATAAGGTCCTCATGACAGTTTCCAAAATTATGGAAGGTGAGTGGGTGTGGAAATCTGCAGCCCAGCCATCCCAACAGACTACATCCTTCTGTTACCCGCTGCATTTTTTGGGCATCCAAAGTTTAGGAGTGTTTTACAGTAGCTCTGATGAGGCAGCTTTAGGGCAGAGAAAAAGGCCTGTCACTCGGGCCATGGCAGAATGTACCAGCAGAGCCTGTTGGTGAAAGTGGCAGGGTCAGCATGGTTTTCTTTTTTAAATCTCATTTTTGTGCTTTTCTGAGTCTTCAATAAAAATAAACAAACATTCAGAGACCAGGGGGCCTTTAAACTTGCAGCTGTGGCCACCTTCCTGTTCACATTGCCCCTCTGTCACTCGCCGTCCCGGCCTACAATCCTGATTGTGTGCAGGCTGGCTTTGCATCTCTAATTGGCCTGCTGCCTGCCAAATGGCCACCAACTGGCCATCCAACACTTGATTAGATGAGCTGAGATGGTGAGGGGGGGGGGGTGGGGGCAAGCGGACCACTCGGGTTCCATTCCAACTCCCTCACCTTGCCGAAAAACTTAAAATCCAGCTCTAAATTCTACTTAAGAGCTTAAAGTGGTCTTATTATGTATACCCTACATAAGTACACAGGGAATGGAAAATGCAGAAATAAATGACAAATAGTTCATTGACCTTAAAGCCACACATTGGTATTAATACTCTTTGTGGTGATATACATCACTGTAAGTACACAAAGGGTTAATGTACATACACTACACCTAGCTAGACACTAAAGGGAACCCCAGAGACATGACACACAGACAGTCAGTAAGATAGGACTCGACCAATGGGCTAGTAAGATAGGACTCGACCAATGGGCAGTCATGATACACACAGAGGTGACACTACCACAGGGGGACATTACACCAACCCATATATATGGACACTGCACACATGATCTTCCTCTTTCCAGTGGAGACTCTCAGTGAGTACAGACACAGGGTTGATTGAGCATCACTCCCACCACGTGAATTGTAGCAGACTGGTTAGTCAGTCTGAGTAGCTATAGCAGGATTAACAGTAGCATCGAATCCAAGTAGGAGAATTGTTAATAGTTTAATAAATGTGTTAAAGCTATCTCCAAGTCTGAACCTTCCTTTGTCAGAGTGCACATCAAGGAAGCAGCTTATGCCACGTCAAGAGCATAACAAAAGACTCTTGATATGGAGCAACTATTATGGATGTCTAATGTAACCACTGACCCTCCATACAGTGACTCGTCCAAAGCCAAAACTGCAGCTGTCATGGGAGTGGACTTGCAGCCAACAGACATCATTCTTATCACTTCTACCTTGCTACAACATCCAGTTGCTCCAGCTTCCAAGAAGTGCAGCACGGAGTCTGTGACTGTGGGACTGAATTCTGCAGCGGTGCTTCCCTGGGAATGGGATAAATTACAAGCTGAAAGTTCAATCTGCAGAGGACTCAGGATAATAGCGTGTTCCTCGTGGGCATTTATGGGGGACAAAAAACTGTTAAGAGATGATCCGTTGCAAAAAAGGCTTTTTCATCCGTGTCCCCTATGGGGCTCGTAAATCTGAGTGTGCTGCATCAATAGTACAAACTACAAGCTGCTGAGACAGGGATTATTTAACTTCTATTGCAGACTTCATCAGTATAAAAGAATTTATTGGACTCTCCCTCAGGATGTACAGTGCTAAGATTACGAATAATTAAATAAAGTAAAATAGTTAATGCCTGAGGGAGGTACAGTGATTAAAGTATTAAATGTATCCAATTTACGTATCCACAGTGTCAGTCATGTCTCAGTGAACAGTACTCTCTCCCTTTGGGTCAGAAGGCCGTGGGTTCAAGCTTTCACTGCAAAGACATGGGGTTCGAACTAACGGTTGCGGCGTGCCCGACTCGGGAGGCAACGCGGCAGGTAAATCTAGCGGGTTCGTGATCTGGATTCTGCCCACAATGGGCAGGGCCCAGATTGGCATATTCAAATGTGCAGTCAAGTATTGCCAGGGTGCCAGTGCAGAGATGCCTAGGTGGCATCTTGGCCGCGCCAGGGATCGGGCCCGGGGGTGTCCTGCCGTTATAAGGTGGAGTGCGGGGGGCTTCCAGACCCCCTTCATTGGTAGGTCGGGGCACTGGGAGGCCAGAGGCCATGGTGGGGTGTTCAGAGATCGGGGCGCCCTCTGAACCTCCCCACCGTGGTTCTACACCCAACCTCCTCCTCCGCCCCCCCTCCCCCTTCCCCCAAACTCTCTTCCTGCACTGATCAGCGGAGTTCGGTAGTGCAGGAAAATGGGACTAAGTGCGGCTTCGGCGGGGCGCGCATTCCTCGCTAAGGCCCAGAAATGAAGCAGAGTCCCATTTAATAGCGGGGTCGTTCTCGGCACTGCGAGAGCTGGCAAATACCCAGCTGAACCCACTCGACTTGGGACTCTCTTTAATTTCCATTAAATCCCACCCTTGAACACAGAATGCAGGCTAACACTCCCAGTGCAGAACTGAGGCAGCACTCATAATTCTAATGGATGAAACATTAAACCAACCATCTATTCTACCCTCTCAGGTTGGTGGCACGGTGGCGCAGTAGTTAGCACTGCTGCCTCTGGCGGCGAGGACCCTGGTCGATCCCGGCTCTGGGTCACTGCATGTGTGG
The DNA here is from genome assembly GCF_047496885.1 of Scyliorhinus torazame. Lineage (NCBI taxonomy): Eukaryota > Metazoa > Chordata > Chondrichthyes > Carcharhiniformes > Scyliorhinidae > Scyliorhinus > Scyliorhinus torazame. Next base: position 385,556,643 of record NC_092708.1, read on the forward strand.
AGTTTGCACATTCTCCCCGTGTCTGCGTTGGTCTCACCCCAACACAAAGATATGCAGGTTAGGTGGTTTGGCCTCGCTAAATTGCCCCAGAATTGGAAAAAACATAATTGGATACTCTAAACTCATAATTTAAAAAAATACCCTCTTAGTTGAATATAAAAGATCACATGGAACTGTGGAAGAAGAACAGGGGAACTCTCCCCAGTGTTCTGGTCGATATTAATCCCTCAGCCAAAAAAACTAAAAAAAGATTATCTGATCATTATCTCACTGCTCTTTGTGGGACTTGGCTGTGTGCCAATTGGCTGCCATGTTTCCTACATTCCCCCAACAGCATCTTCCAAACCTGCGGCCTGTACCACCTAGATGGACAAAGGCAGCAGATGCATGGAAACGCCACCATTTGCAAGTCCCCCTCCAAGTCACTAACCATCCTGGCTTGGAACTAACAATTTCATCGTTCCTTCACTGTCACTGGTTCAAAATTCTGGAGCACCCTAACAGTGCTGAGGGTTGCAACAGTGTTGCATGTACAACAGTTTGAGAACTGAGATCTGAAGGGCATTATGGAACGGTTTGGCTTTCTTTATGGAAAGGACCTGTAAAAACTATTCCTCACAACAAACCTGACATGATTTTTAGATTGCCCATCAACCATTCTGCTTCTTCCCCGCTAAGTCCCTCTCCTTGTGCTTGTGCAGATCTAGTACTCCCCATTAGATACGAGAGTAGAGTTTAATCGAGGCTTTATTATGCAGAGATGTGTAGCCTCCTGCAGCTGCTGCCGAAATGGCTGCAGCTCGGAGAGCCCACACATTTATACTCTGCCTACTGGGCGGAGCCAGCAGGCAGGAATCTATTCACGTACCTGTAGTACAGAGGCCTTACCCCTCGTATGCGGTATATACAATACAACAGTGGTGACTACCACAGGTACTTTCAGCATAAGACCTCTTCCAACTCAATAGATTTGCTTTCTTCTAAACCGCAGGTATAGCCAACAAAGTCTGACTTATGATGTACTCCTATTCAGCACTGGCAACAGTGGGAGGTCAAAGCCATTACAATCATTCTAACCTCACATTCGAACCACAGCTGGAATTCCACACTGTGTCATACCTGGTCAGCTTTCCTTTTACTGCTCGTTTTGTGCAGGTACCTCAAAACAGACCGGCAGCTGTGTTCAGTATAGCTCAATTCATACACAGACCATCATTGATATTAATTGAAAACACTGAACGCTTAATCCCGTGCCAACCCGAGAAAGTGAACTGGTGCTGGTCAGAAATATCTTACTGTGGCTCCCAGCTGTATGCCCCATCTCAGCAACGAAAGAGTTTCCGACTAACCTCTTTTTTCCCTGTGAATTTCCTCCAGAAGGTGTTCTTGTTTTGTGATTTGCTCCAGGAAAAGCTGGCTCTCTGAATCCTTGTCCTGGAGGAGTTCCTTCAGCTGCCCTCGACACTGTCGGAGATGGTATCGCAGTTTGAGCTCTCGTCCGTCTCGTTCCTTCACTTCCTCGCATAGCCACTGTAGCTTGGTCTAAAGAGTAATATGGTGGGTCAGTTTCAAAGTACCACTTGTGTCAAAGACTGATCCAAATCAATCTGAACTTTTGAGTTGGGAGGAAAGAACAGGGAATTAAAATCATGCTAACGTTCACAGGTAGCATTGAATTGTGCCAGTGTCCCCAGCATCCCACTGTATTAGAGTAGAGTCTTTTTGAATGCGAGAATTCCGCTAACATCTTGGGCAGGATTCTCCGTCCCGCCTGCCCCGTTTACTGGCATGACGCGCCCCCAGTCGCCGGCAGGATTCTCTGTTCCCGCAGTCGGCCAATGGGCTTTCCCATTGTGGCCACCCCCACGCTGTTGGGAAAACGGCGGGCGTGTGGGTGCGCTACTGGCGAAGCGGAGGATCCCGCTGACGGAGAATCCCACAGCTTGATTTACACTCCCAGAAGGCAAATAAATGTGTTGACCAAAGTTTTGTAAAAAAAAAGGTTTGTTAAGGCAAATGTGATGTGACCAAAAAGGAGCTTAAGGTCTGCAACATACCAGCGGTCACAAATGTAATCCAAAGTTGCTTACATTCAGGAGCTCGGCAAAAGTTAATTCAATTTCAAGAGTGGGATAGCTTTGAAAAAGGAGTTATCCCACACCCAGTGAAGCAGTCTGCATCTTTGACTGCCTTTGTCTTCCAATTTTAGCTTCGCCCAAGCACAATGATTTTTGCTGTTAACATAAGAATTAGGAACAGGAGTAGGCCATCTGGCCCCTCGAGCCTGCTCCGCCATTTAATGAAATCATGGCTGATCTTTGTGGACTCAGCTCCACTCTCCGGCCCGTAAACCATATCCCCGAATCCCTTTATTCTTTAGAAAGGCATCTAGACAGTGAACTCGGAGAAACTGAACCCGAAGAGACAGTGAAACCGGAGAGACAGTGAGAACGGAGAGACAGTGAACCCGGAGAGACAGTGAGCCCAGAGAGACAGTGAACCCGGAGAGACAGTGAACCCGGAGAGACAGTGAACCCGGAGAGACAGTGAGCCCAGAGAGACAGTGAACCCAGAGAGACAGTGAGCCCAGAGAGACAGTGAGCCCAGAGAGACAGTGAGCCCAGAGAGACAGTGAGCCCAGAGAGACAGTGAACCCAGAGAGACAGTGAACCCAGAGAGACAGTGAGCCCAGAGAGACAGTGAACCCAGAGAGACAGTGAACCCGGAGAGACAGTGAACCCGGAGAGACAGTGAACCCGGAGAGAGACAGTGAACTTCCAGAGAGACAGTGAACCCGGAGAGACAGTGAACTTCCAGAGAGACAGTGAGCCCAGAGAGACAGTGAACCCGGAGAGACAGTGAACCCGGAGAGACAGTGAACCCAGAGAGACAGTGAACCCAGAGAGACAGTGAACCCAGAGAGACAGTGAACCCAGAGAGACAGTGAACCCAGAGAGACAGAGAACCCGGAGAGACAGAGAACCCGGAGAGACAGAGAACCCGGAGAGACAGTTAACCCAGAGTGACAGTGAACCCGGAGAGACAGTGAACCCAGAGAGACAATGAACCCGGCGAGACAGTGAACCCGGAGAGAGACAGTGAACTTCCAGAGAGACAGTGAACCCGGAGAGACAGTGAACTTCCAGAGAGACAGTGAGCCCAGAGAGACAGTGAACCCGGAGAGACAGAGAACCCGGAGAGACAGAGAACCCGGAGAGACAGAGAACCCGGAGAGACAGTTAGCCCAGAGTGACAGTGAACCCGGAGAGACAGTGAACCCGGAGAGACAGTGAACCCGGAGAGACAGTGAACCCAGAGAGACAGTGAACCCAGAGAGACAGAGAACCCGGAGAGACAGTGAACCCAGAGAGACAGTGAACCGGAGAGACAGTGAGCCCAGAGAGACAGTGAGCCCAGAGTGACAGTGAGCCCAGAGAGACAGTGAGCCCAGAGAGACAGTGAGCCCGGAGAGACAGAGAACCCGGAGAGACAGTGAACCCAGAGAGACAGTGAACCCAGAGAGACAGTGAACCCAGAGAGACAGTGAACCGGAGAGACAGTGAGCCCAGAGAGACAGTGAGCCCAGAGAGACAGTGAGCCCAGAGAGACAGTGAACCCAGAGAGACAGTGAGCCCAGAGAGACAGTGAGCCCAGAGAGACAGTGAACCCAGAGAGACAGTGAACCCAGAGAGAGGGAACCCAGAGAGACAGTGAGCCCAGAGAGACAATGAACCCGGAGAGACAGTGAACCCAGAGAGAGACAGTGAACTTCCAGAGAGACAGTGAACCCAGAGAGACAGAGAACCCGGAGATACAGTTAACCCAGAGTGACAGTGAACCCGGAGAGACAGTGAACCCGGAGAGACAGTGAACCCAGAGAGACAGTGAACCCAGAGAGACAGTGAACCCAGAGAGACAGTGAACCCAGAGAGACAGTGAGCCCAGAGAGACAGTGAGCCCAGAGAGACAGTGAGCCCAGAGAGACAGTGAACCCAGAGAGGCAGTGAACCCAGAGAGACAGTGAACCCGGAGAGACAGTGAAACTGGAGAGACAGTGAAACCGGAGAGACAGTGAACCCAGAGAGAAAGTGAACCCAGAGAGACAGTGAGCCCAGAGAGTCAGTGAACCCAGAGAGACAGTGAGCCGAGAGAGACAGTGAGCCCAGAGAGACAGTGAACCCAGAGAGACAGTGAGCCCAGAGAGACAGTGAGCCCAGAGAGACAGAGAGCCCAGAGAGACAGAGAGCCCAGAGAGACAGTGAGCCCAGAGAGACAGTGAACCCAGAGAGACAGTGAACCCAGAGAGACAGTGAACCCAGAGAGACAGTGAGCCCAGAGAGACAGTGAACCCAGAGAGACAGTGAGCCCAGAGAGACAGTGAGCCCAGAGAGACAGTGAGCCCAGAGAGACAGTGAGCCCCGAGAGACAGTGAGAATGGATAGACAGTGAACCCGTAGAGACAGTGAAACCGGAGAGACAGTGAACCAATAATGGTTTTCTTTCAATTGTATTTACCATAACCATAGGGGCAGGCAATAAATGCTGGCCCAGCCAGCGACATTCACGTCTCATAAAATGAATTTTAAAAAACCAAACAGGGAGCATCAGTTGACTGTAGAACCACTACATCCACAAGCTAAAAGCTTCCTGCGTTAATATTCGCATGTTTGGACCATCAAAGGGGCTTAGAAGCATTTAGTTTCACCCAGAAGATTATTGAGGCAGCTACACCACCATTGGAATCTAGGGAGCACTTCCTCAGTGTTTGCTAATGGTGTCATTTCAGAAAGAGGTGAAAATGTTTTCCTACTGAATGGACAGCGATGATGATCTAGACTGTCTCATTAGCCGTCCTGTGATCAGCTGTAACATGCTCTGCACTGGAAAAAAAATGTAACGACCTGAAGCATTTCAGCTTATTTGCTCTCATGTTTACATTTGGTCTACTTTCAAAGAACGATTCCTGGCAAGAGATGGTGCATCATGTGAAGCTAACCTATTGATTTCTGGTGCTTTAGGGTATTTGGAAGCAAACAGCAAAGCATTTTTTTTTTTACTTTGAGCAAGAAAATGGCCCATAATGATATAAAGGAGCTTTTGACAAAACTTTGATTCAAAATAAGTGTGAAAAGCAAAGCTTAAAATCCACCTACAGCTAACAGTTGCGGACAGGAGAAAATAAATAACTGGGTCTATTAGTGTTGGGTGGGGTTACTGTGTTATGGGGATAGGGTGGAGGTGTTGACCTTGGGTAGGGTGCTCTTTCCAAGAGCCGGTGCAGGCTCGATGGGCCGAATGGCCTCCTTCTGCACTGTAAATTCTATGATAATCTATGAGCAGTGCTCTTGTACAATATGGGGAGTTGGAAGGGGAAAGAACATATAACAATCTTTATTAGTGTCACAAGTAGGCTTACATTAACACTGCAATGAAGTTACTGTGAAAAGCTCCTAGTCGCCATACTCCAGTGCCTGTTCGGGTACACGAGGGAGAATTCAGAATGTCCAATTCACCGAACAGCACGTCTTTCGGGGCTTGTGGGAGGAAACCGGAGCACCCGGAGGAAACCCACGCAGACACACGGAGAACGCACAGACTCCGCACAGAGTGACCCAAACCGGAATCGAAGATGGGACCCCGGCGCTGTGAAGCAACTGTGCTAACCACGTGCTACCGTCCGCCCTACACACTGAAGGTTTGAAAGCAATATAATTCCCCTGGCGAGATGTCACCCACAACACCACCACCTGCCCAACCCCCCTCACCCCCAAATACAATAGGGTTTTGATTTGATTTTTGGGATTCTCGCCTATCACTGGTTGAATTCCAGCACTGGTGGAATGGGGCTCCCTGTGGATATTAGTTGTTCACTGAAGGGCCTCAATTGGGATGGGAAAACTGCCATCGGTCTTCCTTCACAGAACGTAACTGAGCAGAGACAAGGAGGAGACGGGGTCGCTACCCGCCACCCTCCTGCTGAATTAAATGCCCTCTGCCTCCAAACCTGCCTCAAGGGAGGGCATTAAATTCTGTCTCCATGACTTCATTTCTTTACCCGAGAGCGAGGGCCATCTATGTTTATCCTCAACACACCTTCTCCACTGGGTGGTTCCTTTAACGAAAGTATCATCACACAACTTCCTAATACAAGTTTACAAACCAAATGTAACAGCAATTTAACACACAAATTAAACATATCTAATATGTGACTAATGAGTACAAAAACATCTTTGCAAGAAAACAGAATAGCCACATAAATAACAATCAGGGTTTTTCCAAAAACCTTTGCTGACTGGAGTTAGTCCAGCCCAACTGCTACTTATCTAAAGCAGCACATTTAGCCCAAGCATAATTTCTAAAGAACATCACAAAAGGATGAAGGAGAATGGACATTAAGGCCGAGGTGAAAACTATGAGGGGTTGCTTAACGTTTAGGCAGACAGGTGGGTTTTGATGACGTTTGCAATGATGACGAGAGCAGCGGAGAGGTTTAGAGAAGATAATGAAGCGGCCGCATACTGTCACCAATGATGGGGCAAAGGGGGCAGAAAATGCACAGAAGTCCCCAGTCAGGTGAACAGACCACTCAGCGGGGAGACAATATTCCACAGATATTGTAGGGAAAGGCGATGAAAGGGGTTGCAGACACCATGGCCGGGATTTTCCACACCCCTTCCTGTCGGGCTCGACGGACGGGAGTGGAAAATAACACGAGAGAATGGCAAGATTGTCACCTACTCCTGTCAGTGACCTCCAGACGTTCAATGTTGGAAACCTCATTTGAATAAACTAACTTGTAATTTGAATAAACATCCCCCCCAACTCCATCAAAAAAATCGAGCGGTGTGATGCCCGAACGGTGGGGGGGGTGGGGGCTCAGAGTTAATCGGTGTGGTTGCTATGCGCTGCGGCAGCCTTTAAAAATGGCACCCCAATCCTTTGGTTGCTGGCGGGGCAAGCGAATCAGAGGCCGCCCCCGCCTGCGATAAGCTGTGCGACCCGTCTCTTGGAAGTTTTTTTTCTAAGTCCCAGACTACGTGGCGGAGGAGGCTACCGACTGCTGTCTGCAGCTTCATCGCCGCTTTACCCGTCCAACATCGGCCTTTGCCGATATCCAGGAAAATCTCAGACGAAGAATTTCAAATGCATTATGCGGGGTGCCATAAACAATGTTGATCAGCAAGGACAATGGTTAGAGGGAACTGCAAGAGTGGATCTGTACAGTAGTGCTATGAACAAGATAGAGTGGCGAATGGAAGGCCAGCCAAAAAAACAATCTTTAGTTGATCTGTCATGGCATTATGGATGAAGGCATCGATGAAGATTTTGGAAGCGTGAGGCAGAGGTGGAAATAAGCCACCTTGGTGATGTGTAAGATATAGGTTTAAGGTTAAGATAACAGGATTAAACTGGTAACGAGATCACAGATGTTCTGATTTTACCTAGCGGCTGGGAAAAAGGGTACTAAGTCAGAATAGTGCAATCCAAACACTTGATACATTCAAATGTAAATAAAGACGAGACCAATAGCATAAAACATAAGAAATGCAGAAGTTTACAGAAAATGCATACCAGGTTGCACTGTAATGCTGAGTGATCTATAAGTTCAGTATGAATTGAGCGGGAAAACAATTTAAAAAGACTCCAACACAAAACTGATGATTATATTTTATTCTAAAGAACCCAGACAGGTTTAATGTTAATAAAAACAGCCACATTGCAAAAAAAATTAGGCTGTATTCATGGCCCCATTTAAAACATAAAATATTAAAGACAAGCTTTTGTTAAAGGGTGCAAAAATTCTACGGATGTTTTTCCACGGACATCAGTTCACCATCAGGAGGTCTGCAGATTCGTCAAATCTACACATAGGGGTAGATTGGCATCCATGAACTCTGGTAATGTTTAGCTCTTATTTATATTGGCCCTGTGAGAGCCAATATTGGCATTAGGGCTGGCTGAAATGCAGTTTTCTATTTCTGTATAAAGTACTGGTCAGGCCTCATCTGCAGCGCTATGCACTGTTGCAGTGACTGCCACAGACAGCTTCTTACTGTGCTTGAGAGGATCCAGGAAGGGCAATAAATATGATATTAGGTATAGTTAAGAGATGAAGGAAGGAAAGCTTGCTTTCTTAGGATAGGTGACACTATGGAGGTGACCTAATGGAAGTTTGAAGATTTTGAAGGGAGCAGGGTCAGGTAAATTGGCCACGATTGTAAAGACCCCGTCACACCAGGGGACAACTAGTTACAAGAAATCAAGTCAGCCAGAATGCTTTCCTTCGAGACTAAGGGAAAGAATTGAAGAAGTTAGCCGAGAAGATCATTGAAGTAGATAACAAAGTTGGGGCATTGAGGAATAAATCTAGACAAAGATAGCATTGTGGAAGAGAGTACAAAGTAGACTGGTAGAGTCAATATAGGAAAATGGTGCAGGAATTATTGGGCCGAAAGACCATTTCCTGGTCCTAAAGATTCTTCTTTTAGTTTACGGTCAATGATGTTGCTTCCAGCAAGAATTTCCCGAATAACTAGACCTCCCTCTTGACACGAAGAAGTCGTCTCTCCCCCTCCAAGGGATCACGAGATGTGCCAATAACTACGGAAAGAAGAAACATATCTGGCTTAATTGACATTGGATTATGTCAACCTAAGTATAACACAACAAAACTTTGCAAGAATTTCGATTAAGGGTGCATCAGCTTCATGCATGCACCCCCCCCCAAAAAAAATTAGCTCATTTAGTTCTAAAGTGCTCATGGTTAAATGATTACAAAGCACATTACATAATCTGCATTCATAATTGCTGAGCTATCCATAAACAATAGGAACATGGAATAAAGCTATGACGCACTCACCAGAATCAGTGGACTCAGGTTCCCCACAGGTTGGAGCATTTCTTGGGGTCTGTGGTATTTGTAGCCTTTTGACACATCAGCTTCTTGTACTGTTGTTTTTGTTTTATCAAAGGTCATTTTGTGGACCATCCATCAGAGCTGATCAATGCATTTCTGAGTGCCCTCAGGAATACATCCAATCTTTCATTCATTCTCTTTTAAAAGGCAACATAAAACAAAAAGAGATAATTTTTCCACCATTCTGGAGTGCAGAATTAATCTTTTACCGTAAATATTGTTTCAGCCCGATTTTCTCAGTTTATCTGCGAGGAGTAAGGGAAAGGCATTTGTGCAAGTCGGAATGGTTTATTTTAAGGGGCACGAGTGTATTTAAACAAATGACATCTGATGAGGTTTCTTTCTCTTCCTGCTGGAAGAATTATTAGTCTCACCATGCTGGATGAGACAGATTTAAAAAATCCTCTTTAAAATTAATCTGCTAATCACAAAACCTGCATAATACCACATTTATTATGAGAATGAAAGCATAAGTGTATTTTCCAGCTGGGGGGTGGGCAGGGCAATTCTGAGACTTACGGCCTAGTATTCTATCATCCAGTATCGTTTCCAGTCAACGTGGGGTTCTAAAAATGCATGAAAGTTTTCCCACTGCATTTAAAATAAACTTTTACATGCAAGTTTAAATTTAGGATTTGGCCTTGGGCTCATTAATCTTTTTTAAGATGAACCACTGGATGGTCTACTGTTTTATGATGCACTCCAAAGGAAAACTAAAGTAATCTAAATACTACTTAAGTAACTTGCAACAGACTCTTGACAACAAGGTATTTTTTAGGAAAAGGACTAGGTTACAGCACGATAGCACAGTGGCACAGTTGCTTCACAGGTCCAGGTCCCACATTTGATTCCGGCCTTGAGTGTCTGTGCGGAATCTGCACGTTCTCTCCTTGTCTGCGTGGGTTTCCTCCGGGTGCTCCAGTTTCCTCCACAGTCCAAAGATGTGCAGGTTAGCTGGATTGGCCATGATAAAATTGCCCTTAAGGTCCAAAAAGATTAGGTGGGTTTTGTGAGGGCCACGAAGAATCCAGCACGAGTTTGAAGGATACAAAGTAAAAACATTTATTTACAATAACATATATATATATAACAGCGGCAGCAACTTCCCTTGCTGCGCACTCCTTGCTGCACAGTTTGGTTCCAAACTGGCCAGCTTTATTTATACTTGTAGTTTACTAATGGTTTCTCCGCCCCCCTCATTGGGGAAGCTCATACTCCCACAGGATTGTGGGATTGTCATTAGTCCCCAGCCAATGGTAAGCAGGCAGGTTATAACATCCCTCCCCCCCAAAGTCCAAGGAATCCACCAAAGATCCTGGCGAAGGAGGGCGTCGGACTCGTTTTGCTGCAGGCCGGTCACCATTTGCACGCGGCGATGGATCAGGCGGCGTGTAACGAGATGGAGACCGGCGCTTCCGTGATGAATGGCGCAACGGTTGTACGTCCACGGCCCATGGACCCGAGGATTCCCCCTCTGATGCGTCCTGTGTCTCCATCTCGGAGTCAGAGTCTGCTGCCTCCGTCAGGTCAGCGTCTCTATCTCCATTCGGTTCTGTAACGACCTGCGCAGGCTTCGAGTGAGGCACCAGTGGAAGATTGTGAGGACTACATTCCCTTGTCTCTGGTCTCTGCGGCTGTAGAAATGAGCTCCGGGGGCGGGGAATCTTTTGAGGGGATAGTCTTCTGGACCGAACGTGGTCTACATGTTTGCGCTGGAGACGACCCTGGCCTTGCACCTGGTAAGATATAGGGCCCGTTTGGTGAAAGATTACACCAGGAACTCACTGGGCACCACTAGCAAAATTCTGAACGAACACTGGGTCACCGGGCGCAAACTGCCGAATCGGCCGATGCCGAGAAAATCCCTGTCCCTGCCGTTCTTGTGTGCGGCGTACGTTTGCGCCAATGTCCGGGAAAACCATACTAAGGTGGGTGCGAAGTCTCCGGCCCATTAGGAGTTCTGCGGGAGCTACCCCAGTCACCGCATGGGGGGTGGTCCTATACGTAAACAAAAAGTGAGCCAGTCTCGTGTCCATTGATCCGGAAGACTGCTTCTTTAGGCCTCTTTTGAATGTCTGCACTGCGCGCTCTGCCAACCCATTTGAAGCCGGGTGGTAAGAGGCAGTGCGGATATGGCGTATGCCGTTCATCTTCGTGAACCTCGCAAACTCCTCACTCGTGAATGGAGTGCCATTATCCGTGACCAGCACCTCGGGGAGGCCATGCGTACTAAAAGACAAACTCATCTTCTCAATTGTTGCGCAGGACGTTGTCCCCTGCATCTTATGCCCCTCTAGCCATTTAGACTGGGCGTCAATTAATAGAAGGAACATGGATCCTTGAAATGGCCTGCAAAATCTGCATGCAAGCGTGCCCAAGGCCGCCCTGGCCATTCCCAGTGATGTAGGGGCGCGGCCGGCGGAAGCTTCTGATGCTCCTGGCAAATGGAGCAGTTTTGGGCCACCTTCTCAATGTCGGTGTCGAGGCCTAGCCACCAGACATAACTCCGGGCCAACATTTTCAATTTGGTCACACCTGCTAATCCATTGTGCTTCGCACACGTGGGTTCAAATCCCATCCTCGTCGCCAGTTTTGTGAGGGCCACGAAGAATCCAGCACGAGTTTTAAGGATACAAAGTAATAACATTTATTTACAATAACATATATATATATATATAACAGCGGCAGCAACTTCCCTTGCTGCACACTCATAGAACATAGAACATAGAAAATACAGCACAGAACAGGCCCTTCGGCCCACGATGTTGTGCCGAACCTTTGTCCTAGATTAATCATAGATTATCATTGAATTTACAGTGCAGAAGGAGGCCATTCGGCCCTTTGAGTCTGCACCGGCTCTTGGAAAGAGCACCATACCCAAACTCAACACCTCCACCCAACACCAAGGGCAATTTGGACATTAAGGGCAATTTATCATTGGCCAATTCACCTAACCCGCACATCTTTGGACTGTGGGAGGAAACCGGAGCACCCGGAGGAAACCCACGCAGACACGGGGAGGACGTGCAGACTCCGCACAGACAATGACCCAAGCCGGAATCGAACCTGGGACCATGGAGCTGTGAAGCAATTGTGCTATCCACAATGCTACCGTGCTGCCCTTAAGAACAAATAAATCTACACTATATCATTTTACCGTCATCCATGTACCTATCCAATAGCTGCTTGAAGGTCCCTAATGTTTCCGACTCAACTACTTCCACAGGCAGTGCATTCCATGCCCCCACTACTCTCTGGGTAAAGAACCTACCTCTGATATCCCTCCTATATCTTCCACCTTTCACCTTAAATTTATGTCCCCTTGTAATGGTGTGTTCCACCCGGGGAAAAAGTCTCTGACTGTCTACTCTATCTATTCCCCTGATCATCTTATAAACCTCTATCAAGTCGCCCCTCATCCTTCTCCATTCTAATGAGAAAAGGCCTAGCACCCTCAACATTTCCTCGTAAGACCTACTCTCCATTCCAGGCAACATCCTGGTAAATCTTCTTTGCACCTTTTCCAAAGCTTCCACATCCTTCCTAAAATGAGGCGACCAGAACTGTACACAGTACTCCAAATGTGGCCTTACCAAAGTTTTGTACAGCTGCATCATCACCTCACGGCTCTTAAATTCAATCCCTCTGTTAATGAACGCGAGCACACCATAGGCCTTCTTCACAGCTCTATCCACTTGAGTGGCAACTTTCAAAGATGTATGAACATAGACCCCAAGATCTCTCTGCTCCTCCACATTGCCAAGAACTCTACCGTTAACCCTATATTCCGCATTCATATTTGTCCTTCCAAAATGGACAACCTCACACTTTTCAGGGTTAAACTCCATCTGCCACTTCTCAGCCCAGCTCTGCATCCTATCTATGTCTCTTTGCAGCCGACAACAGCCCTCCTTACTATCCAAAACTCCACCAATCTTCGTATCGTCTGCAAATTTACTGACCCACCCTTCAACTCCCTCATCCAAGTCATTAATGAAAATCACAAACAGCAGAGGACCCAGAACTGATCTCTGCGGTACGCCACTGGTAACTGGGATCCAGGCTGAATATTTGCCATCCACCACCACTCTCTGACTTCTATCGGTTAGCCAGTTCGTTATCCAACTGGCCAAATTTCCCACTATCCCATGCCTCCTTACTTTCTGCATAAGCCTACCATGGGGAACTTTATCAAATGCCTTACTAAAATCCATGTACACTACATCCACTGCTTTACCTTCATCCACATGCTTGGTCACCTCCTCAAAGAATTCAATAAGATTTGTAAGGCAAGACCTACCCCTCACAAATCCGTGCTGACTATCCCTAATCAAGCAGTGTCTTTCCAGATGCTCAGAAATCCTATCCTTCAGTACCCTTTCCATTACTTTGCCTACCACCGAATTAGACTAACTGGCCTGTAATTCCCAGGGTTATCCCTAGTTCCTTTTTTGAACAGGGACACGACATTCGCCACTCTCCAATCCCCTGGTACCACCCCTGTTGACAGTGAGGACGAAAAGATCATTGCCAACGGCTCTGTAATTTCATCTCTTGCTTCCCATAGAATCCTTGGATATATCCCGTCAGGCCCGGGGGACTTGTCTATCCTCAAGTTTTTCAAAATGCCCAACACATCTTCCTTCCTAACAAGTATTTCCTCGAGCTTACCAATCTGTTTCACACTGTCCTCTCCAACAATATCGCCCCTCTCATTTGTAAATACAGAAGAAAAATACTCATTCAAGACCTCTCCTATCTCTTCAGACTCAATACACAATCTCCCGCTACTGTCCTTGATCGGACCTACCCTCGCTCTAGTCATTCTCATATTTCTCACATATGTGTAAAAGGCCTTGGGGTTTTCCTTGATCCTACCCGCCAAAGATTGTTCATGCCCTCTCTTAGCTCTCCTAATCCCTTTCTTCAGTTCCCTCCTGGCTATCTTGTATCCCTCCAATGCCCTGTCTGAACCTTGTTTCCTCAGCCTTACATAAGTCACCTTTTTCCTCTTAACAAGACATTCAACCTCTCTTGTCAACCATGGTTCCCTCACTCGACCATCTCTTCCCTGCCTGACAGGGACATACATATCAAGGACACGTAGCACCTGTTCCTTGAACAAGTTCCACATTTCACTTGTGTCCTTCCCTGCCAGCCTATGTTCCCAACTTATGCACTTCAATTCATGTCTGACAACATCGTATTTACCCTTCCCCCAATTGTACCTATCCCTCTCCATTACTAAAGTGAAAGTCACAGAATTGTGGTCACTATCTCCAAAATGCTCCCCCACTAACAAATCTATCACTTGCTCTGGTTCATTACCCAGTACTAAATCCAATATTGCCCCTCCTCTGGTCGGACAATCTACATACTGTGTTAGAAAAGCTTCCTGGACACACTGCACAAACACCACCCCATCCAAACTATTTGATCTAAAGAGTTTCCACTCAATATTTGGGAAGTTAAAGTCGCCCATGACTACTCCCCTATGACTTCTGCACCTTTCCAAAATCTGTTTCCCAATCTGTTCCTCCACATCTCTGTTACTATTGGGGGGCCTATAGAAAACTCCTAACAAGGTGACTTCCTGCTGGTTCCAAACTGACCAGCTTTATTTATACTTGGAGTTTACTAATGGTTTCTCCGCCCCCCTCATTGGGGAAGCTCATACTCCCACAGGATTGTGGGATTGTCATTAGTCCCCAGCCAATGGTAAGCAGGCAGGTTATAACATCAGGGTGACGGGGTTACTGGGTGAAGGCGTGGGCTTAAGTGGGGTGCTCTTTCCAAGGGCTGGTGCAGACCCGATGGGCCGAATGGCCTCCTCCTGCAAGGTAAATTCTATTTATTAGGCGGGACCCTTCTGATCAAATCTGCCCAACTATTCCTAAAATTGCACTGAACTGACAGCTTAGAAATAGGCCCTTTGACCTAATTGGTCTATGCCAGTGTTGGTGCTTCATAGAAGCTTCATCTTACTCTCAAATCCTCTAACCCTATTTGCAGATCCTTCTATTCTGTTGTCCTTCATGAAAATTATGCAAGGGTTCCCCCCAAGAGTCAGTATGAGAACCAAGAAAAGCAATGGTCCTAACACCAAATGTAAGGAGTACAATTTCAAAGTTTGGAGTTGACATAAAAACTTGGCAACGCAGCAGGATAGCAAGCAGTGTAGTAGCAGACTTCAGGAGGACAGACAGACTCACAACATGGGCAGGAACATGGCAGATGGAATTTACATGGAAAAGCGTGAAGTAATGCATTTCGGGAAGAACGGAGCAGGAATATAAAATAAATGGTACAATTTTAAGAGGTGATGCAACAACAGAAAGAACATTCACAAATCTTTGAAGCGGGCAAATTAAGTTGATAAGGCGTTTAAAACACAATCGTGGGTTACTTAACTTCGTAAATGGGAGAACCGAATATGAAAACAAGCAAGCTATGCTAAATCTTTGCAAATAACTGGCTAGTACTCAGCTGAAGTCCTATGTACAATTTTGGATGCCACATTTTAGAAAGAACGTCAAAGACCATGGTGAGGCACAGAGGGCGGTTTACAGAATGATAGCAGGATTTAGATTGTCTGGAGACTTGGGCGGAGAGATGGCAGATGGAGTTTAATCCGGACAAATGTGAGGTAATCCATTTTGGAAGGTCTAATGCAGGTAGGGAATATACAGTGAATGGTAGAACCCTCAAGAGTATTGAAAGTCAAAGAGATCTAGGAGTACAGGTCCACAGGTCATTGAAAGGGGCAACACAGGTGGAGAAGGTAGTCAAGAAGGCATACGGCATGCTTGCCTTCATTGGCCGGGGCATTGAGTATAAGAATTGGCAAGTCATGTTGCAGCTGTATAGAACCTTAGTTAGGCCACACTTGGAGTATAGTGTTCAATTCTGGTCGCCACACTACCAGAAGGATGTGGAGGCTTTAGAGAGGGTGCAGAAGAGATTTACCAGAATGTTGCCTGGTATGGAGGGCATTAGCTATGAGGAGCGATTGAATAAACTCGGTTTGTTCTCACTGGAACGAAGGAGGTTGAGGGGAGACCTGATAGAGGTATACAAAATTATGAGGGGCATAGACAGAGTGGATAGTCAGAGGCTTTTCCCCAGGGTAGAGGGGTCAATTACTAGGGGGCATAGGTTTAAGGTGAGAGGGGCAAGGTTTAGAGTAGATGTACGAGGCAAGTTTTTTACGCAGAGGGTAGTGGGTGCCTGGAACTCGCTACCGGAGGAGGTAGTGGAAGCAGGGACGATAGGGACATTTAAGGGGCATCTTGACAAATATATGAATAGGATGGGAATAGAAGGATACGGACCCAGGAAGTGTAGAAGATTGTAGTTTAGTCGGGCAGCATGGTCGGCACGGCTTGGAGGGCCGAAGGGCCTGTTCCTGTGCTGTACATTTCTTTGTTCTTTGATAACAGGTGAGGGTGGCACGGTGGCATAGTGGTTAGCACTGCTGCCTCACAGTGACAGGGACCCGGGTTCAATCCCGGCTCGGGTAACTGTCTGTGTGGCGTTTTCAATTTCTCCCTGTGTCTGCGTGGGTTTCCTCCAAGTCCAAGGAGCTGCAGGTTAGCTGGATTGGCCATGATAAATTTCCCCTTAGTGTCCAAAGGGTTAGGTGTGGTTACTGGGTTACAGGGATAGGGTGGGTGCAGACTCAACGGGCTGAATGGCCTCCTTCTGCACCGTAGGGATTCTATGAATAACCTCTATGAATGAGGTAATTCAGTTATGTGGAGAGATTGGTCCAGCTGGAATTGTTCTTCTTCAAGCAAAGAAGATTATTCAGGGGGGGGGGGAATCAAATTCAAAACGAACAAAACTCATTTGCAGGGTTATGGGGAAATAAATTGGTCCGTTTTTTCAAACAGTGGGCCAAATGGCCTCCTCCGTGTTATTAGAAGATATACTATTTCGCTTCCCCACAAATGGATCGCTGCTATGCTCCTGAAATACTCCATGTTGAATTGTACATTCTACCAACTCTCTGGTTAAAGAAGTGTCTCCCGAGTTCCTTTTTTGAATTTATTAGCGATTATCTGACAGTGGCTTTGGATTCTGCACATGGAGATATCTTCTCTATGCTTACCCTCCAAAATTTTAAACCTTCATTCGGTCTTCTGGTATTATCTCATCACAAATCCATAACTCCTTCCTTTAAAATATTTCCACTGAACTGATTCATACCGTTGTCCTCCGTGACCCTGGGAGCAT
Source organism: Scyliorhinus torazame (assembly GCF_047496885.1). NCBI lineage: Eukaryota > Metazoa > Chordata > Chondrichthyes > Carcharhiniformes > Scyliorhinidae > Scyliorhinus > Scyliorhinus torazame. Next base: position 385,573,795 of record NC_092708.1, read on the forward strand.
TGCTGCCAGTGTGCCAAAGGCCTTTTTTGCAAATTTACCATCACTTTAGAGGCCCTGAAGCAGTTAATCAGACCATTGCCCTGATACGTACTTTCATTTCAGCCAGCCAGCGATGAGGATCATTTTCTAATCCAGGTGTAAGTGTTATTGCCTGCAAAGAAAATTAGATTGTGGTTGGTTTGTTAACAGAAGAGATTGCATATGGAAAGAATGATTGCTCAAAAAAAACAACTACTTTCCAGATGGCAGTTTCATGCAATTTATAAAGGAAATTAATTAGGCCCATGATTCCAAAGCATGAACCTTGATTGATTTCCTGCCGAAGCCCTGAAACACAATCTCTGGGAAGCTTGTACACAGAAGAGCAGTTAGGAAGTCACCAGCACTCAACCTCTTACCAACTCCAGTTAGTCACCAGTCATCTTTCATCATTTGCACATTTCTTTATGCAGAAAACTAATGCGATTTGCAAGTAAGCCTGTCACAAGTTATTTCTGCACTCCAAGGTCTTATTTGCATCTTATAAAAGACATTTAGCTCCGTTTGCACCACAACAGCTGTGTGCCTGTCCTCAAAAACATACAGTACTGCGCACTGGCTAAAGGCAGGGAGCTCCGGGAGGGGAGTCCAGAGATTCTCATGGAACCACAAAATCAAGAAAAACATTAAACGCGCATGTTACCGCATCTCTCAAACACCTTCAAATTCAGCGATTAACTTTTGAAATGCAACTGTCTGGTGGACAGACGGCAGTAATTTCACGCACAGCAAGATCACGCATCAGCAAGAAGACGAATAAGCAGCCGAGGTTTGGCCAAAAGCAGCCGGTTGGAGCTGTCCATGAACGGCAACTGAAATCCAAGGTAGTCATTGCCTGGAGATCAGTTAACCAATTGTTTTATCCTCCATGACACATGTTGGGAATTCATCAGAAGTATTTTTTACCCCCTCACATAGATGCACTTAGATAGGAGCAAGATATGGAGTGGTGCTGGGTGCAGGTTCATTACTCTAGGCAACTGGCATCGCAGTAGGATTTGAATGAGAAAATTGCAGGGAAATCTGTTTCGGAAACTGGCAGAATTGTAAATAGTTAAGGATCCTACCAATGTAAATACTTAACTGAAATTATCCATTCCTCAATGCCAGTATAATGATAGCAAGGTGTCAGCCGCTAAAATTATACGGTGACTGTTTCTGTGCTTCAAGCAATAAATTACTTTTGGGTAGGATTTAGGACTGCTGTGTTGCATTAGTCCTGTAGTTGTAGTTAAGATTGCTAATAATGACAGTGCTTAAGCAAAGTTAGAGACTGAATATTGTAATAAGAGATAATTTAGCACCCTCTTCTGGAAAGGACTGATGAAGCATCAATGCAGAGACAATTCTACAGGAGCTCAAAGAGAAACACTTGTATTTAAATAGCACGCACAGAGCAGGTCTGACAGCAGCTGTGGAGAGATTGAAACAGAGTAAACATGCAGCCTAATACGACTCTCAGTTCCACAGTCATAGTGGCCTTGAAACTTTGGGCCTAATAGTGGCCTAACGAAAGCAAGGGGGGGCAATGTGGAAGGAGGGCTATGCAAGAAGTGGGGGGGGGGGCTCACGATGGCATGCAAGGTGGTGAATGAGGATGATGAACAATGAAAGAGGAAAGACCAAGGGGAGGGAAGCTGGACCTGCATGAAAAGCTCACAAACGAGGGGTCTATAGAATCCCTACAGTGCAGAAGGAGGCCGTTCAGCCCATCAATCTGCACCAATCCTCTGAAAGAACACCCTACTTAGGCCTACTCCCTCACCCTATCCCCGTAACCCCACCTAACCTGCACACTTTTGGACTGTGGGATGAAGCCCACAGGAACCCAGAGGAAACCCACGCTGACACGGGGAGAATGCGCAAATGCCACACAGACAGTCATCTAAGGCTGGAATTGAACTCGGGTCACTGGCGCTGAGACGCAGCAGTGCTAATCACTGTGCCACCGTGCCAGGTCAAAGGGATACACACTGTTTATTGGAAGGGGATTTACGACAACCAACTGCGTATGGGTGAGCAGGGTAGACGTCCAAGCGAGGTATGGGTATTTCACAGTAGATGAGCTTGGGAACGAAGGCAGTTGAATCAAGGAATAGACTTCCTCTTGAAGTGGCTCACGGTGGAAAAAAAAGGCTAAGAGGAGATTTGATAGAAATGTTTAAAATCACAAGGGGGCTGGACAGAGTAGACAGGGAGGAACTGTTCCCACTCCTAAAAGGATCGAGACTGAGAGCACAGATTTAAAGGGATCGATTCTCCAAGCCCCGCGCTGGGCCGGAGAATCGGCGCAACTGCACCACGACGCCCCGACGCTGGTGCGCGATTCTCCGAGGTGCGGAGAATCGGCGCCATTTGCGCCGGCGCGTTTGACGCGGCATCGGCCACGGGCCGCTGGAATCGGTGGGGACGCCGATTCTCCGGCACTGATGGGCCGAGCGGCCGCGCGGATAGGACAGAGTCCCGCAGGCGCCATTCACCCCTGGTCGCTGCCGGCGGGAACTCTGCACGAAGGGTCAGGGGGCGGCCTGTGGGCGGGAAAAAGCACTCCTTCAACGGGGGGGGGGGGGGGTCTGATGGGTTCTGGCCATCGATCGGTGCCCACCGATCGGCGAGCCGGCCTTTTCCCCCCCCCCCCAGGCCAACCTTGTTGCGCGGCCGGCCCCTGAACCCCCATGCCATGTCGCGTAGGGGCCGGCGCGCTGAAGAAGTCCCCCGAGCATGTGCGGGTTGGCGCGGGGCCCATTTGGCGCCGGGAAGGGAGGCTGGAGCGGCGTGAACCACTCCAGCGCCGTGCTGGCCCCCTATGGGGGACAGAATCGGTCATCCCCGTGCCCGTTTCGCGCCGTCGTGAAACGCGACGGCGTTCACGACGGCGCGAACACTTTGTCTCCATTTTGGAGAATCGCCCCCAAAGTGTTGTGAGAAAAAACCTTTTCATAAGACGAGTGGTTTGGGTCTGGAATGCACTGCCTGTAAGTGTGTGGTGAAGGCAGGTTTGTCAGTCATTCAAGAGATGATTTTTTTGAGTAGAAACCATGTGCAGGGTTGCGGGATATAGGCAGGAGATTGGCATCAAGTCATAACGCTCAGTCGGAGTGCCGGTGCAGACACGACGGGCCAGGTGGCCTCCTTCTGCACTGAACAATTCTGTGAAATTTGAGAGGGCAGAGCTGGCCTTGGTTTAAAGCCTCATCAGAAAGAGAGAGCCCAGTTTTGCACTGGAGTGGCAGCCTCGATTTTTGTGCTCAATTCCTGGAGCGGGACCTGAACACACAACCGAGTGATTGAGGCAAGGGAACCACCCACTGAGTCGTGGCCAATCAACAGGAAAGATTGCATAGTAGAGGGATCAATTGAATGCAATTTATCTGCCTATAGAATTCAGATTCACAGAATTCACAGTTCACGTTGAATAAAAGCAGCAATATAAAAATCTTTTACTTCAATTGTCATTCACGATACTTCAATGTCTCTTAACTCACTCATGGTGCAGTGCTGGGATTGAAAAAAAACATTCAAAAAATAGATACATAAGGGCAATGTATTGTTCAAAGAATGAAAGCAGCAAGAATTATCATCTGCACTTGAGTCAAATGGAGTTGAAATAAATGGTCAAAATGGTGAGACAGACAGAAAGGAGGACGATAAACAGGAGTTCATTTTCCATATGAATCTGTACCCTCATTCTTCAAACACGTTCTCTGAAATTGAACTTACTATGAGAAATATGATAAAGGAAATATATTCTGAGGAAGTGTTTTTGTATGAAATCGTTCTATTGATGACCAGTGACATTATTGGCTAGTGTCAGCTGGGCCCAGTAACAGGGCTCTTGCCTCTTGGAAGTTACGAGCTCAAGCCTCACTCCAGGGAGTTGGGCATATAGACTGCACTTCAGTGCACTGCTGAGGAAGTGCTGCATTATTGGAAGCACCTCCTGTTGGTTGAGATATTTTTCCAAGGCCTTGTCTGCTCTCTCATGTATTCAAAAAGAAACGCAGGGTGAGTACATCACCTGGTATACTGGCAATACCACACAAATAAAGGCTGATAGGTCTCACTGCTGGATTTGGCACCTTGCTATGTGCAAATTGGCTTGCTTGCAAAACAATAGTGCCTACATTTCAAAAGCATTTCACTGTGCAGGAGAGGCATTGTTTGAATAAAAGTTTTTTTTCCCCTCTGCAACAACTTGCATTTATAGAGCACATTTAAAGTATCATGAAGGCCCGAGGAGATCTATAAAAGCGACATCAAATAAAACTCGACACAGACGCTATTGGGAGAGGTGAATGACAAGAGGTAAAGTTTTAACCAGTTTCTCAAAGGATAGGGAGTGGTGGCAGAAGGTTGGATAGTGGCAAATGTGACTCCCTTATTCAAGATAGGGTATAAGGAATTGTCATGTGAGAGTACCTTTAAAAAAATGGGTGTTAAGCAAATAGCTGTAGTGGATGTACCTTTAAGAAATGGGTGTTTGTCAAATGGCTGCAATGTCAGAGAGTGGGTGGAGCTGGGCTGTCTGTCTGCTTTTACTTACGCTTTGGGCTGTCTGCTACAGGATGTGTTTTAGTTTTGTTTTGAGAGCTGGATAGCTGCAGGCAAAGCAAGAAGCTGTATAAGGATTTCTCTCTGCAACCTAAAGAATGTCTCCAGATCATTTGAAGATTTCAAAGTGCTGACTGCTCTCAGGAGAGAATTTGAATCTGATCTCTGTGTAAAAAGGGTTTTTTGTCTTATGGATGTTGCAAGGCAAAATTAAGGGTTACTGAGAGAATATTGCATCTGTGGGGATGATTGGTGTTGATAGTTGTTAAGATGTTTACTGTGGGTTTATAAAGTGTTAACTGGATTTCATAGAATAAACACTGTTTTTGTTTAAACATACTCTTAGTTCTCTGTTGCACCATACCTGTAAACTAGGCCTGTGTGCTCCCCATAACCACAATCTATTCAAAGTTATGGGTCAGGTGAACTCCATGATACACTTTGGGGTTCTCTAAACCCTGGCCCGTAATAGAATTCAGTGGTGGGTAAAGTTTTAGAAACCACAATCAGGGAAATAATATTGTTTCAGTATGGTTTGGGAGTTGCAAATCCAAATGAGCAGGGAGAAGGGGACTGGTGAAAATCTCAGTGAGTCAAACCAAGCTGCTCTCGCACATCGCCACCCGTTCTCGTCAGCAGTGCATCATCAACAAAGACTTAAATACAGGTCACCTGCCTGTGGTCTTTGCTGAAAAGTGAAACACAGATGACAGAGATCAACACAGCAGGTGGTGGGAGGGAGAAAACAAACTGAAGTTAGTCGCGTAAAGTCAATAAGAGTTCACATTGATTACTTTGAACTTGTCGCCAGGATCCCTGGAGAGGAAATCACACGCAGCATCAATTTCTTTTCCGACAGCACAAAGGATCGTCTCTTGCTCTGTTTGGACTCTTCTAATCTGATCTTTAAGCTGAAATGTCATTTGCTCCAGTTGCCTCGCACATTCTTCACCGTTAACTGCCAGTTTACCCTGCAAAAGCAACAGAAATGATCATTGTTGCGAGCTTCTGAACTCACACTGTATTTAATGCTTCAGTGCACAAAGACAAAGGGAGAAAAAAGCAACTTGGATTCATATTGTGCCAAGACATTCACAAAACATTTCATATCTAAAGAACTTGCGAAGTGTGGTCAGTTTTGTAATGTAGGTAAACACAGCCAATATGTACGCAGCAGGATGCAACAAATTGTGGTCGATCGAGAATTAGACAAAGGATTAGATCATTTGTTCAAATTTCCAATGTCCACAGTCTTTTGCTTTTCTTTCAGGTTTAAGCAGCAATTTGACAGAGCTGTTCAAAATTACCAATGGGCTTTGATAGAGGAAGCAGCGAGAAACTATTTTCTCTGACAAGCGGTTTGATGTGCAGTGTTATACGCCTGATGGCCAGATGGTGAAGGAAGAATCCAAAGCTAGTCTTTACTTGGGATAAATGTATTTGCAGAGTACGTTTCACATAGATATATCTCCCAACTCCACTCAACTTTGGTGTCACTATGTGTCTCTTTATGTTATTTTGGGGAATCAGTAAACCTAAATTAACAAATGATGCATCTCTTTATAGTGTTCAGTAGCCATTCAATCAATGCCCTCCACCAACACGTACTTAATTCAATGTACTTAATTGTCGACAAAATTATCAACCAGAGGCTATAGATTTAAAATAATTGGTAAGAGAACCAGAGGGGAAGCAAGGGAGAATGTCTTCACATAAAAGTTTGTTAAGATCTGGCACACACTACCTGAAGGGCTGATGGAATCAGATCCCATAGGAGTTTCGAAAAATACGTTAGCCATGTACTTGAAGAATCATTGCATTATAGAATAGTACAGCATTGAAGGGGGCCATTTCATAGAATAGAATTTACAGTGCAGAAGGAGGCCATTCAGCCCATCAAGTCTGCACCGGCGCTTGGAAAGAGCACCCTACCCAAGGTCAACACCGCCACCCTATCCCCATAACCCAGCAACCCAACCCAACACTACACTAAGGGCAATTTGGTCCATCAGGCTTGTGCCAGCTCTTCAGTAGAGTCATTTCTCATTGCACTAATTTTTCTAGCATCACATATTTCTCAAATTATCTTTTGTATGTTGTTATCAAGTCCAAAGAGGATTAATATGAAGGGTTATGCGGCAAAAGATGGGATAGAGTGTTGACCGTCACCACACTGATTTTTCTCTTTTCCCAGTGCTGCAATTCACTTACCACAAACACATTACTCTGACTGTATTCGGTGTTTGCAACACTCCTGGTTTCCCTCAACTTTTACTTCAATCATCTCCATGAGCCAAGATGTAGAAATGGTGGCCTTGGACTGGGGTGGGCACAGTAAGAAGTCTTACAACACCAGGTTAAAGTCCAACAGGTTTATTTGGAATCACTAGCTTTCGAAGCACAGCTCCTTCATCATGTGAGTAGCTGAGGAAGAAGCTGCGCTCCGAAAGCTAGTGATTCCAAATAAACCTGTTGGACTTTAACCTGGTGTTGTAAGACATCTTACTGTATCTCTATGGGCAGCATTTATTCCAGTTTAGGATGCCAAACTAAAGCTTCATACACATGATTAATTCTTTGCACAACCTCTGAGCACAAGATGAAGCAGATTATCTCAATTTGCGCAATACAATAACCACGATAAACGGTGTTGCTCATACTAATTCTGAAACAATATTTTGCTATGAGTGTTCCTTTTAAATGGCTACTACGCATTTGTGTACACAAGAAGATGAAGTTAATGCGGATGCGGGGGGGGGGGGGGGGAGTAGAAGGAGTAGATAGCATGAAAAAGAAAAAGAAAACCACTACAGATGCTGGAATTCTCAAAAAAAAACAGAAAATGTTGGAACAACTCAGCAGGTCTGGCACCATCTGTGTAGAGAGAAAGAGGTTTTTTTGAGTCTGTACGACTCTGGTTTAGCACAGGGCTAATGAGCTGGCTTTTAAAGCAGACCAAGGCAGGCCAGCAGCACGGTTCAATTCCCGCACCAGCCTCCCCGAACGCCGGAATGTGGCGACTAGGGGCTTTTCGCAGTAACTTCATTTGAAGCCTACTTGTGACAATAAGTGATTTTCATTTTCATTTCTTCTTTCAAGCTCTGCTGAGAAAGGAAACCTGCCATTGTTACACCTCACCTGGCCTATATGTGACGCCAGACCCACTGCAATTTGGTGGATTCTCAAATGCCATCTGAAATAGCCTAGCCAACGTCTCAATTGTATCAAGCTGCCACAAAGCCAACAAAAAAAGAATGAAACCGGACAGAACAACCGCCATTGACCGAGACACCGGAAATGACAACGGCACACCCAGCTCTGTCAACTGTGCAAAGTCCTTCTGAAGGCTTGTGGGAGAGCTGTCCCTCAGACTAGTCACCCAACAGCCTGACATTGTCATGCTCACAAAATTATACCTTACAGACAATGTCCCAAACACCATCATCACCACCCCTGGTGACTGGGGTACAGCACGGTAGCAGTGATTAGCACCGTTGCTTCACAGCGCCAGGAATCCGGGTTCGATTCCCGGCTTGGGTCACTGTCTGTGCAGAGTCTGCACGTTCTCCCCGGGACTGCGTGGGTTCCTTCCGGGTGCTCCGGTTTCCTCCCACAGGTCCCGAAAGACGTACTGTTAGGTGAATTGGACATTCTGAATTCTCCCTCTGTGTACCCGAACAGGCGCCGGAGTATGCAGGCGAGGGGGCTTTTCACAGTAACTTCATTGCAATGTTAATGTAAGCCTACTTGTGACACTAATGAAGATTATTATTATTATTGCTTTGGGCGGAGGGCTTAAATGGCCATCACCAAGTGGCCCAGCAGTACCGCTGCTGACTGAGATTTCTGAGTCCTAACAGACATGGCTGCGAGACTGGATCTGCGGCAGGGGTGAAGGAGCCAACAAGAGAGAAAAACCTACTCAACGTTGTCCTCACTAATCTACCTGTCGCAGGTGCATCTGTTCATGACAGTATTCGTAGGGGTGACCACTGCACAGTCCTGGTGGAGACAAAGTCCCTTCTTTGCATTGAGGATACCTTCCATCGTGTTGCGTGGCACAACCACTGTGCTAAATGGGATAGATTTTGAACAGATCTATCAACGCAAAACTGGGCATCCATGAGACGCTGTAAACCAGCAGCAGCAGCAGAACTGTCTTAAATGGCTACCACGCATTTGTCTTCACAAGAAGATGAAGTTAATGCGGATGGGGTTGGGGGGGGGGGGGGGGGGAGTAGAAGGAGTAGATAGCATGAAAAAGAAAAGGAAAACCACGATAGATGTTGGAATTCTCAACAAAAAAACAGAAAATGTCAGCAGGTCTGGCACCACCTGTGTAGAGAGAGAAAGAGGATTTTTTTGAGTCTGTACGACTCCGGTTCTACTTCTACAACCATAATCTGTAACCTCATAGCCCGGAATATCCTTCACTCTCCCATTACCATCAAGCCTGGGGATCAAAGAAGAATGCAGGATGGCATGTCAGGGACAACACCGGTCATACCTAAGAATGAGGTGTCAAGCTGGTGCATGCCAAACAGCGAAAGCAACAAGTGATAGACAGAGCCAAGCAATCCCACAACTAACAGATGAGATCTAAGCTCTAAAGTCCTGTCACAGCCAGTCATGAATGGTGGTGGACAGTTAAACAACTAAATGGAGGACGCTAAACAAATATCCCCATTCTCAATGATGGGGAAGCCCAACCACATCAGTGCAAAAGATAAAGCTCAAGGATTTGCAGCCATCTTCAGCCAGAAGTGAAGGGTGGATGATTCATCTCAACATCCTCCTGGGGTCCCCAACATCAGAAGTGCCAGTCTACAACTGAAGGAATTCACTCCATGTAATATCAGGAAACGTCCGAAGGCACCGAATACTGCAAATGCTTATGCTCCAGAATTCACCGTGCCCTAGTCAAGCTGATCCAACGCAGCTGCAACACTAGCATCTACCCAGCAATGTGGAAAATTGCTCAGGTACATCCTGTACAAAAAAAGCAGAACAAATTCAAGCCAGCCAATTACTGCCCCATCAGTCTCCTCTCGATCATCAGCAAATTAATGGGGGGGGGGGTCATCGGCATCAAGCGGCACTTGCTCAGCAATAACCTGGCTCAATGACACGCAGTTTGAGATCCATCAGGGTCACTCAGCTCCCAATTACATTTCAGCCTTGGTCTAAACGTGGATGAAAGAGCTGAATGCCAGAGGTGAGAGTGACTACCCTTGACATCAAGGCCACATTTGACTGAGTATGGCATCAAGAGGCCTTAACTAAACTGGAGTCAATGGGAATCAGGGGGGAAACTCTCCACTGGTTGGAGTCATACCCGGCGCAAAGGAAGATGGTTGTGGTGGTTGGAGATCAATCATCTTAGTCCCAAAATATCACTGCAGGGCTTCCTCAGGGTACTGTCCTAGACCCAACCATCTTCAGTTGCTTCTTCAATGACCTTCCCTTCATCATAAGGTCAGAAGTAGGGATGTTCGTTGCTGCATGCATAATGTTCAAAACCTTTCGCGACTCCTCAGGCATTGAAGCAGCCCATGTCCATATGCAGCAGGAACTGGACAACATTCAGACTTGGGTTGACTAGTGGCAAGTAACATTAAAACCATACAAGTGCCAGGCAATGACCATCTCCAACAAGAGAAAATCTAACCATCACCCCTTAACATTCAATGGTGTTACCATCACTAAATCCCCTACCACAGGGGCTGATAGAGTCTAGTTTTATTTCATGTAGGGGCTAGTTGAATGCATATAACTAATAAGCAAAATATTAAAAGTGTCTTGACTGTGGGAACGCAGTCATTTTCTCATATAATGAATTAATGAATTGTATTCCACTATATTCAATACTGAGAACAGAATGTTCCCTGTGTAATCAATTAATCAATTTTAGTTCGGTCTCCATCAAGCTATGAAAAATGGCAAAGCGGGAGAAAACATACCCAGTATTTTTCTGAAGACTGCGCACTTAAACGCTAAGCTAGTTTTCATAGACACCAGTCAATCTCATGTAATGTCCAATGTTTGATTCACAAGTTATCTAAGTAACAGACATTCATTTGAACAAACCGGGAGATCCCAGCGAAGACTTAGAAACCAATGAACGCAAGTGAGGGGTTGAACCAGATATAAGAATTCCCCTAAAAATAGGACCTTGTGGTTGAGGTTCTTTGTTCCTGAATTCTTCATTCATCTATCTGTTTGTTTGTGTTTAGTGATTTATTTTGTGCTTATGCTTTCGCCATGTGCTAGACTTTTTCTGTATTGTTTGATATTTCCTTTCTAAGTTTTATTCAGTTCTTATTCAAGTGTATACCAGTGAGTAACTAACAATAAAGTCGTATTTTTGACACCTCCGTCAACCGGACTACCGATTCATATTAGAAGAGAAAAACATGAGTCCCCACAGGGGCTTACCATTGACCAGAAACAAAACTGAAATCAACCATATAAATGCTGTGGCTAAAAGAGCTGGTCAGAGGGAGGTCTGCTCATCTCCTGACTCCCCAAAGCCTGTCCATTATCTACAATGCACAAGTCAGGAGTGTGATGGAATACCCCCCCCCCCCCCCCCGGGCCTGGATGAGTGCAGCTCCAACAACACTCAAGAAGCTGGGCACCATCCAGGACAAAGCAGCCTGCTTGATTGGAACCCCATCCACCACATTAAATATCCACTCCGTCTATCACTGACCTACAGTGGCAGCAATGTGCACCATTTATACGATGCACTGCAACAACTCAGCAAAGCTTCATCAACAGCACCCACAAACTCTACCACTTACAAGGACAAGGATATCAGGTGCATGGGAACACCATCTGAATGTTCCCCTCCAAGTTACACACTATCCTAACTTGGAGGGGAACATTCCTTCACTGTCGCTGGGTGAAAATGTAGGATCTCCCTCCCTAATAGCACCGTGGGTGTTCCTACACCACAGGGGCTGCAGCGGTTCAAGAAGGCAGCTCACCACCACCTTCTCAAGGGCAGTTAGGGGTAGGCAACATCCTGCAAAAGAATTGAAAAAGTTAATGTGTCAGCCAGCCCAAGGGGATACTGAAGGAATCTAGGGCAGAGATGCCAGAGGTTCTGACTACAATCATGCAACCCACCCTGATTTTTTTTCTTTTATGGGATGTGGGTCTTGCTGACAAGACCAAGTATTTATTGCCCATCTCAATTGCCCTCAAGAAGGTGGTAGTGAGCTGACCTCTTGAACCCCTGCATTGGATGTGGTGTAGGTACACTCATAGTGTCATTAGGAAGTGAATTCCAGGATTTTAACCATGTGACAGTGAAGGAATGCAGATATAGTTCCAAGTTAAGTTTGACTTGTTAGAGACCTTGGGTTTAGAAGGTGCTGTCGAATAAGTCTTGCTGAGTTGTTGCAGTGCGAGGTATAGATGTTATACGCTGCTTCGGTGATGGAGGATGCCAATCCAACAGGCTGCTTTATCCTGGATAGTGTCAAGCGTCTCGAGAGTTGTTGGAGCTGTACTCATCCAGACAAGTGGAGAGCATTCCATCACACTCCTGACGTGTGCCTTGTAGAGATGGTGGACAGGCTTTGGGGAGTCGGAGGGGGGGGGTTACTTTTTGAAGAATTCCCAGGCTCTGATCTGCCCTTTTCACCACAGCATTTATATTGCTAGTGCACTTCAGGTTCAGATCAATAGTAACCCTTGAGATGTTGAGAGTGGAGTATTCAGTCATGGCAATGCCATTGAATGTCATGGGGAAATGGTTGGATTCTCCCTTGATGGAGGTGGTCATTGCCTGGCACTTGTGTGGCATAAATGGTACTTGCTGCTTATCAGCTCAATATTGATATGGTTACAGAAGACTGGAGAATTGTAAATGTGCACTGCTGTTCAAAAAAGGGGAGAAGGATAAACCTAGTAACTCCAGGCCAATCAGACGAGTGTCAGCGTGGGGAAACTGCTAAACATCACAAGCAAGGACAAAGTAATTCTCACTTGGAGATGCAGGAGTTAATAAATTGAGACAGCCAGCATGGATTTGTTGAAAGCAAATAAATGTCTGACGAACCTGACTGATCGCTTTGAAGAAGGCTTGATGATGGCAGCAAAGTACATTTTCACTTTCGTCCACTCCCCACCTTTTTCCACTTTACTCTGCAAATTAGTTCTCCATTACTTCATCAAAGAATTTAATCAGGTTACTCAAACACATTTTGCCTTTTAAGAAATCCGTGCCCTTACATTTCCAGTACTTGAACACTGCCACAGAATTCTGGACATAAACGCGACTACTAAAAAACAGAAAGCAAGTTCTGCATGAAGTATATCAGTCACTTCAATTATTATTAAAAAGACCACTTGGAGATCAGTTCAGATCAAACCTATTTCAAGAGGACGCTCCATCAGTACGCCTTTTTTCCAGATCAAACCTTTGCAAAAGGCCTGCACAGGATCACAATTAATTTCTTTCGATTCTGCTATTCACTTGGTTGAAACCATTGGGCAGACGCAGCATGGGTTCATAAAGGGCAGGTCGTGCCTAACTAATTTAGTGGAATTTTTTGAGGGCATTACCAGTGCGGTTGATAACGGGGAGCCAATGGATATGGTACATCTGGATTTCCAGAAAGCTTTTGACAAAGCCACACAAAAGGTTGCTGCATAAGATAAAGATGCATGGCATTAAGGGGAAAGTAGTAGCATGGATAGAGGATTGATTAATTAATAGAAAGCAAAGAGTGGGGATTAATGGGTGTTTCTCTGGTTGGCAATCAGTAGCTAGTGGTGTCCCTCAGGGATCAGTGTTGGGCCCACAATTTACATAGATGATTTGGAGTTGGGGACCAAGTGCAATGTGTTCAAGTTTGCAGATGACACAAAAATGAGTGGTAAAGCAAAAAGTGCAGAGGATACTGGAAGTCTGCAGAGGGATTTGGATAGGTTAAGTGAATGGGCTAGGGTCTGGCAGATGGAATACAATGTTGACAAATGTGAGGTTATCCATTTTGGTAGGAATAATAGCAAACGGGATTATTATTTAAATAATAAAATATTAAAGCATGCTGCTGTGCAGAGAGACCTGGGTGTGCTAGTGCATGAGTCGCAAAAAGTTTACAGGTGCAACAGGTAATTAAGGCGGCAAATAGAATTTTGTCCTTCATTGCTCGAGGGATGGAGTTTAAGACTACGGACGTTATGCTGCAATTGTATAAGGTGTTAGTGAGGCCACATCTGGAGTATTGTGTTCAGTTTTGGTCTCCTTACCTGAGAAAGGACATACTGGCGCTGGAGGGTGTGCAGAGGAGATTCACTAGGTTAATCCCAGAGCTGAAGGGGTTGGATTACGAGGAGCGGTTGAGTAGACTGGGACTGTACTCGTTGGAATTTAGAAGGATGAGGGGGGATCTTATAGAAACATATAAAATTATGAAGGGAATAGATAGGATAGATGTGGACAGGTTGTTTCCACTGGCGGGTGAAAGCAGAACTAGGGGCATAGCCTCAAAATAAGGAGAAGTAGATTTAGGACTGAGTTTAGGAGGAACTTCTTCACCCAAAGGGTTGTAAATCTATGGAATTCCTTGCCCAGTGAAGCAGTTGAGGCTCCTTCATTAAATGTTTTTAAGATAAAGATAGATAGTTTTTTGAAGAATAAAGGGATTCAGGGTTATGGTGTTCCGGCCGGAAAGTGGAGCTGAGTCCACAAAAGATCAGCCATGATCTCATTGAATGGCGGAGCAGGCTCGAGGGGCCAGATGGCCTATTCCTGCTTCTAGTTCTTATGAAACGGGGAATGGTGATGGCATAATCAAGGAATCGACTTTAGAGGAGCTAAGCTGCTCCACAGTGTGGGAACTGAATCAATGCCATTCGTTAGTTGCTAACCTTGGGGTACTTCATCTATCATGTCACTCCACCAGCGCGTGTTAATTTGCATCCCTCACCATCAGCTGCAGTACCTCGCACTGCTTTTGCAGAGGCACAAGAGGAACCAAACACAAGCATCCTTTACTCCTGTGCCACACTATTTCCTTTAAATAAAGCCAATCAAAGCTATATTCTCAAACAAGAAGGCCTTGTGCCTCTTTAAAGTTTCCTCACTATACACGCATGCACATGCGGCAGAGGCTGCTCTATGCTCCCCAGGTTCAACATAGAGAAAGCCCAATGTCAGGAAATTGGCCCATCTCATTTTGAGTAAAGCCACTGTTAACTATCTGCCGTTAACTGGGAAAATCCAAAGGTAAACTCTGAGATCAAGCAACTTCAACTTTTCAAATTTTTAAACAGAATTTAGGAAATGATTTAATAGCATATTAGTCACAAAATGCTAAAAGGTTAACCTATCGACAAGGATCTCTAACCCTGCAGCTCTTCAACAAAGATGTCATACGGTATATTACAAAACCATAGAATTGTGCAGCACAGGAGGCCATTCATCCAAACATGCCTCTGCCAGCTCTCTGAAAAAGTTATCCAATTAGTCCCAATTCCCATAACCCTGTAAACGCTTCCCCTCCAGGGATTCATCAATTTCCTTTGAAAAGTTACTATTCAATCTGTTTCCCTCATCCTCTCAAACACAGCATCTAACTCATAACTTGCTGTGTAAAATAATTTGTTACCTCCCCCACCAGCTTTTTTGCTAATTACCTTGAAACCAGTGTATGCTGGCTACCAACCCTCTGCCAGCGCAAACAGCGCCACCATTTTTACTCTTCAAAAAAAAACCTTCATGATTTTCAACATAGCCATTCAATCTAACATTTAACAGTCTAAATGCTAAGCAGAATAATCCTAACTTCTCCAGTCTTTATAATTAAAGTTCCTCATCCTTGGTATCCTTCGAGTAAATCTCGTCACAGCATCACCCCCCCCCCCCCCCCCCCCCCCCCACACAAGGCTTTGCCATACTTCCGAAAGTAATATGTCCACTTCTTTGTATCATAATCCAGGTAAGTGATTTATAAAGATTAAGCATAACTTTCTTGCCTTTGGACTTTATGGCGATTGATTAAGACCAAAGTGACATAATTCACAAAAATTCAAGCACGCAAGAAATGATATGATCTCAGACCAAACACATTACAGCAGCATCTAGAAGGAATGCTGGACGAGAATCATATTACTTAATGTTCTTGCCAGTAATAAGCTGCAATGATCCTCCATGTTATTCTCTCTGCAAACTTCAGAATACACGTATTTCTAATTCCGGTTAATGATTGCAATAGCCCCCAAAAAACATTTCTGTGCATTTAAAAAAACGTAGAATTCAAACAAAAATTTGGATTTTAATAAATAACTCCAAAAATAGAAGTGGCTTTCCTTAGTTACATAGTTACATAGATACATAGATGATAGGAGCAGGAGGAGGCCTTTTGGCCCTTCGAGCCTGCTCCGCCATTCATCACCATAAGACCATTAGACCATAAGACATAGGAGCGGAAGTAAGGCCATTCGGCCCATCGAGTCCACTCCACCATTCAATCATGGCTGATTTCAACTCCATTTACCCGCTCTCTCTCCATAGCCCTTAATTCCTCGAGAAATCAAGAATTTATCAACTTCTGTCTTAAAGACACTCAACGTCCCGGCCTCCACCGCACTCTGTGGCAATGAATTCCACAGACCCACCACTCTCTGGCTGAAGAAATTTCTCCTCATCTCTGTTCTAAAGTGACCCCCTTTTATTCTAAGGCTGTGCCCGCCCAGGTCCTAGTCTCCCCGCTAATGGAAACAACTTCCCTACGTCCACCCTACCTTGTAAGTTTCTATTAGATCTCCTCTCAACCTCCTAAACTCCAATGAATATAATCCCAGGATCCTCAGACGTTCATCGTATGTTAGGCCTACCATTCCTGGGATCATCCGTGTGAATCTCCGCTGGACCCGCTCCAGTGACAGTATGTCCTTCCTGAGGTGTGGGGCCCAAAATTGCTCACAGTATTTTAAATGGGGCCTAACTAATGCTTTATAAAGCTTCAGAAGTACCTCCCAGCTTTTATATTCCAAGCCTCTTGAGATAAATGACAACATTGCATTTGCTTTCTTAATTACGGACTCAACCTGCAAGTTTACCTTTAGAGAATCCTGGACTAGGACTCCCAAGTCCCTTTCCACTTCAGCATTATGAATTTGGTCACCGTTTAGAAAATAGTCCATGCCTCTATTCTTTTTTTCAAAGTGCAAGCCCTCGCACTTGCCCACGTTGAATTTCATCAGCCATTTCTTGGACCACTCTCCTAAACTGTCTAAATCTTTCTGCAGCCTCCCCACCTCCTCCATACTACCTGCCCCTCCACCTATCTTTGTATCATCGGCAAACTTAGCCAGAATGCCCCCAGTCCCGTCATCTAGATCGTTAATATATAAAGAGAACAGCTGTGGCCCCAACACTGAACCCTGCGGGACACCACTCGTCACCGGTTGCCATTCCGAAAAAGAACCTTTTATCACAACTCTCTGCCTTCTGCCTGACAGCCAATCGTCAATCCATGTTAGTACCTTGCCTCGAATACCATGGGCCCTTATTTTACTCAGCAGTCTCCCGTGAGGCACCTTATCAAAGGCCTTTTGGAAGTCAAGATAGATAACATCCATTGGCTCTCCTTGGTCTAACCTATTTGTTATCTCTTCAAAGAAATCTAACAGGTTTGTCAGGCATGACCTCCCCTTACTAAATCCATGCTGACTTGTCCTAATCCGACCCTGCACTTCCAAGAATTTAGAAATCTCATCCTTAACAATGGATTCTAGAATCTTGCCAACAACCGAGGTTAGGCTAATTGGCCTATAATTTTCCATATTTTTCCTTGTTCCCTTCTTGAACAGGGGGGTTACAACAGCGATTTTCCAATCCTTTGGGACTTTCCCTGACTCCAGTGACTTTTGAAAGATCATAACTAACGCCTCCACTATTTCTTCAGCTATCTCCTTTAGAACTCTAGGATGTAGCCCATCTGGGCCCAGAGATTTATCAATTTTTAGACCTCTTAGTTTCTCTAGCACTTTCTCCTTTGTGATGGCTACCATATTCAACTCTGCCCCCTGACTCTCCGGAATTGTTGGGATATTACTCATGTCTTCTACTGTGAAGACTGACGCAAAGTACTTATTTAGTTCCTCAGCTATTTCCTTGTCTCCCATCACTAGATTACCAGCGTCATTTTGGAGCGGCCCAATGTCTACTTTTGCCTCCCGTTTGTTTTTAATGTATTTAAAGAAACTTTTACTATCATTCCTAATGTTACTGGCTAGCCTACCTTCATAATTGATCCTCTCTTTCCTTATTTCTCTCTTTGTTATCCTCTGTTTGTTTCTGTAGCCTTCCCAATCTTCTGACTTCGCACTACTCTTTGCCACATTATAGGCTTTCTCTTTTGCTTTGATGCATTCCCTAACTTCCTTTGTCAGCCATGGGTGCCTAATCCCCCCTCTGATAACCTTTCTTTTCTTTGGGATGAACCTCTGTACTGTGTCCTCAATTACTCCCAGAAACTCCTGCCATTGCTGTTCTACTGTCTTTCCCACTAGGCTCTGCTCCCAGTCGATTTTCGTCAGTTCCTCCCTCATGCCCCTGTAGTTACCTTTATTTAACTGTAACACCTTTACATCTGATTCTACCTTCTTTCTTTCAAATTGGAGACTGAATTCTACCATATTATGATCACTGCCTCCTAAGTGTTCCCTTACTTTAAGATCTTTAATCAAGTCTGGCTCATTACATAACACTAAGTCCAGAATGGCCTGTCCCCTCATGGGCTCCATCACAAGCTGTTCCAAAAAGCCCTCCTGTAAACATTGAATGAATTCCCTTTCCTTGGGTCCACTGGCAGCATTATTTACCCAGTCCACCTGCAGATTGAAGTCCCCCATGATCACTGTGACCTTGCCTTTCTGACATGCACTTTCTATTTCGTGGTGCATTTTGTGCCCCTGGTCCTGACCACTGTTAGGAGGCCTGTACATAACTCCCATTATGGTTTTTTTGCCTTTGTGGTTCCTCAACTCTACCCACACAGACTCCACATCATCTGACCCCATGTCGTTTAGTGCTATTGATTTAATTTCATTCCTAATTAACAAAGCAACCCCGCCCCCTCTGCCCACCTCTCTTGTCTTTTCGATAGGTTGTGAATCCCTGGATGTTTAAATGCCAGCCCTGAACTCCCTGCAACCACATCTCTGTGATGCCTACCACATCATACCTGCCAGTCACAATCTGGGCCACAAGCTCATCTACCTTGTTCCGTACACTGCGTGCATTTAAATATAGCACCTTTAATTCTCTATTGACCATCCCTTTTTGTTTTCTTTGTGTGGTGGACCTTGGTTTACTGAGCCTTTCCATACACTGTGTCATATTTTGTGGGATGGGGACTATCGTAACCTCTCCTGAGTTCTGTCTTTTCGTGCTTTTTTGTATTCCTAAGCAGCTACGCTTCCCACTAATTACTTCACCTCTTGGTTCCCTGACTTTCCCTCCTCCCCCAATCTCTAGTTTAAAGTCCTATTGACCACCCTATTTACTCTTTTCGCCAGAACACTGGTCCCAGCTCGGTTCAGGTGGAGACCATCCCAACGGTATAGGTCCCCACTGTCCCAAAACTGATGCCAGTGTCCCATGAAAAGGAACCCCTCTTTCCCACACCACTCTTTCAGCCACGTGTTAATTTACCTTATTCTTGCCTCCCTATGCCAATTTGCACGTGGCTCGGGCAGTAATCCGGAGATTATGACCCTTGAGGACCTGTTTTTCAATTTGAATCCTAGCTCTTTATAATCTCTAAACAGGTCCTCTTTTCTAGACTTGCCTATGTTGTTGGTACCGACATGGACCACAACAACTAGATCCTCCCCCTCCCTCTCCAGTATCCTTTCAAGCCGGTCAGAGATGTCCCGCACCCTAGCACCGGGCAGGCAACATACCATGCGGGACTCTTTATCCTGCTCACAAAGGATACTATCTATCCCCCTGATAATAGAATCCCCTACAACTACAACTTGCCTATTTACTCCCTCCCCTTGAATGGCCTGCTGAACCATGGTGCCTTGGTCAGCTGACTCATCCTTCCTGCAGCCCTGTTCGCCATTCACACAGGGAGCAAGTGCCTCATACCTGTTGGACAGGGTCAAGTGCTGAGGCTCCTGAGTTCCTGACTGCTGGTTCCCTTTACCTGCCTGACTTGCAGTCACACCCTGCTGTCCCTGGCCACTGGCAGGATTTAAACTACTTACTCTGACAGGTGTGACTGCCTCCTGAAACACAGTGTCCAGGTAAGTCTCCCCCTCCCGGATGTGCCTCAGTATTTGAAGCTCAGACTCCAGCTCATCAACTCTGAGCCGGAGCTCTTCGAGCAGCCAACACTTACTGCAGATGTGGTCGCTGCAGCTCGCAATGGGATCTGCCAGCTCCCACATCAAGCAGCTCAAGCACATCACCTGACCAGCCATCACTAATTAATTAATTAGTTTAATTTAAGTTTACGAGTTTAGCTGTGTTTAAAATTTGGGGCAGATTTGCTAACAACCAATCAGATCACAGCTTCCCTCTGACGTCACTTTTGGGGGGGAAAACTGGAAAACAGGAAGTTACCGTTAGGTTTTTTATACTCACGGAGACTGCTCCGCCTCCTCCGAACGGCTCCCAAAATTAGGCCCGAAGAAAGAGGGAGAACAAAACAGTCGGGAAAAGCACCTTCTCCCACTCTTCACCAAATTACCTCACTGCACCAAATTACCAAATTCTCACTCTGTCTGTGTCTCACTCACTCAGGCTGTGTCTCCTTGACCAGCGCAATGCTTACGAAATGCGCTTTCTGTCTGTCTTTTATACAGACTTTAGGATGACTTACACTAAAACCTCAAAGAGAAGAATACAATGTGTACCTTTGTGCCCCTTAACAGGCCTCAGGTGACTGCCAGATAACTGCCTCTCAGCAATTAGGGTGGGGGCAGCTTCAGCCAATCAGACACTAATCTACACTGCACTTTTAACTGAAAAACAGCACAATTAGATTAACCACTTACCTTTCCTGGTTACCTCACTACACCAAATTACCAAATTCTCACTCTGTCTGTGTCTCCTTGACCAGCGCATGATCACGATCATGATCATCCAACTCAATAGCCTAATCCTGCTTTCTCCCCATAGCCTTTGATCCCATTCTCCCCATGTGCTATATCCAGCAGCCTCTTGAATATATTCAAAGTTTTAGCATCAACTACTTCCTGTGGTAATGAATTCCACAAACTCACCACTCTTTGTGGGAAGAAGTGTCTCCTTATCTCTGTCCGAAATGGTTTACCCTGAATTCTCAGACTGTGACCCCCTGGTTCTGGACACACCCACCATTGGTAACATCTTCCCTGCATCTACCCTATCTAGTCCTGTTTGAATTTTATAAGTCTCTATGAGATCCCCCCTCATTCTTCTGAACTCCAGCGAGAATAGTCCCAACCTAGTCAATCTCTCCTCATCCTCATATGACAGTCCCGCCATCCCTGGAATCAGTCTGGTAAACCTTCGCTGCACTCCCTCGAGAGCAAGAACATCCTTCCTCAGAGAAGGAGACCAAAACTGCACACAATACTCCAAGTGTGGCCTCACCAAGGCCCTATATAATTGCAGCAACACATCCCTGCTTCTGTACTCGAAACCTCTCGCAATGAAGGCCAACATACCATTAGCCTTCTTTACCGCCTGCTGCACCTGCATGCTTACCTTCAGCGACTGGTGCATAAGGACACCCAGGTCCCGCTGCACACTCCCCTCTCCCAATTTACAACCATTCAGGTAGTAATCTGCCTTCCTGTTTTTGCTTCCAAAGTGAATAACCTCACACTTATCCAAATTATACTGCATCTGCCATTGGTTTGCCCACTCGCCCAACCTGCCCAGATCTTGCTGTAGGATCCCTGCATCCTCGTCACAATTCACCCTCCCACCTAATTTGGTATCATCTGCAAACTTTGAGATGTTACATTTTGTTCCCTCATCCAAATCATTAATATATATTGTGAATAGCTGGGGTCCCAGCACCGATCCCTGTGGTACCCCACTGGTTACTGCCTGCCAATTTGAAAAGGAACCATTAATCCCTACTAATCCCTACTAGTTCTAATCTGAAGGTTGCTAATGTGTGTCAGATTTGTGCAGACATTGAGAAAGGACATGGGTGGGGTGGGGGTTTGGGAAGAGAGGACTTCTACTCTACTTCCTTGGAATAATTTCATGATGGATAGATTTGAATTGCTGTCTCCGTGAACAAGACGTATTTCTCTTGCAATTAGACGAAAGATAGTTCTGGTATTTGCACGATTGCAAAATGAGGTGTTAAATTTTATACACCTGAAAGTGAGAATTTTAAATTTCAGAGTTGCCAATTAAGCTTCAGCTCGAGGAAAAGAATTCAACAGAAGGAAGAGGGGTTGTCAATAATAATAACAATCTTTATTGTCACAAGTAGGCTTACATTAATACTGCAATGAAGTTACTGCAAAAAGTCCCTAGTCGCCACATTCTGAAGCCTGTTCGGGTACACAGAGGGAGAATTCAGAATGTCCAAATGACCTAACAACACGTCTTTCAGGACTTGTGGGAGGAATATGGAACAAATGTAGAGCTAGGAACAAGCCAGATGTCAAGGTGGGCCAATGCATGGAGATACGCAAAGAAAAAATTTGCATCTCAACATGCTGAGACATTTGTGCTCTTCACAGTTAATTACATGTTTTTTGCTGGCATGGGCAAGCACTGTTGTTATTTGAGCTAACATGGCAGCCAATTTGTTCGGAAGCAGGTTCCACAATCAGAAATTGGATAAATGAGCAGTTAATCTGTCTGTGGGGGGTTGGGTGGAAGGATAAATATTGGCCAGCATGCTAGGGAGAACTCCCCTGCTCTTCTTCAAGTGCAGTCATTAGATTCTTTGCATCTACCTGAACAGGCAGATAGGGCTTCAATTTAACGT
Source organism: Scyliorhinus torazame (assembly GCF_047496885.1). Lineage (NCBI taxonomy): Eukaryota > Metazoa > Chordata > Chondrichthyes > Carcharhiniformes > Scyliorhinidae > Scyliorhinus > Scyliorhinus torazame. The sequence continues at coordinate 385,596,357 of NC_092708.1, forward strand.
CTCATCAAAGGATAGCACTTGCAACAATGCAACACACCCTCAGAAGCAAGAGCACTACAGCTGACTCAAACTGACACTGAATAAAAAATTGGAAGATGGATGCAAAAACTTATAAGCGTGAGTAAACACGACAAATTTGTTGGGAAATTGACATTTCCAGTCCAAGCCTAAGCAACTAAACTCGCATTGCAGAATCTTCAACATTCATCACATCAAACTGCAATACAGGTACCTAGTACACACTATCTCTTGAGTGTTAGCATGTTAACTAGGAAAATTAAATTAGCTGCTTTGAGTAACTAGTCTGACAATTCTGGGAAATTCAACTTAGAAAGAGAGAAGACCATTTTGTGCCTCAGACAAAGGGAGTGGCAGAGAAGTTTAATAAGTAATTTGCATCATTTCTATTATATAGAGAACCATGAAAGTGCGGCGATAGGAGTAGATGAACAGGTTGTGGAAAAGGCACCACTGGAGATATTCATAAACGTTAGTGAGACTAAAAATCACCAGGCCCAGATGGTGTGCATCCAAAAGTATTGAAGGAATGTGGAGAGGGCGTAATTTGCCAAAATTCTTTGTGGAACTAGTGTTTCGACTGTCACGCTACGGTTCAAGAAAGTCTTACGGTAGAAGACAGGAAATTAAAGGCCAATCAATCTTAGCTTGATTGTGGATTAACTTCGAGAGATAACACAGATTTGTCAGAAGCAGCCCAAGCTTGACTAGTTTAATTGATTATTTTTGCAGAAATCACAGTTTATTAAAGTTGAACGTTGAATAAATTGATTTTCAGCAGAAGTTTGAAATGATGAGAGACATTACAAAAATTGAGGTACATGGTGTTACAGTGGATATAAAAGCATGACTATTGAAATAGCTAGGGGACAGAACATAGAGTAGGAATGAATAAAGTTGTTAGCCAATGTGCCAGCTCTGTGATGGGATGTCTTTTGATTTCTATTTATCTACAACGTACCAGGTTTAAGCAATTATAGGTACAAAGGACGATAGAAACATTTTTCACTGAAACAGAGGTTACGAATTAATTAAACAGAGTTTTTCAGCATTAGAAAGATTAAATATTGAAAGGTAGTTTCTGCTGCTTGACACATCAGTAACAAAAATATATAAATTCAGGATTATCACTACTAGAATGAAAAGGGCAGTTCGGAGATTTTCATTCCACACAAAGATTTTTAGAAAACAGAGTTCTCTATCACAAGTGTTTGCAGTATTAGCTAAAGGAAATTAGATAAGTATTTGAAAAGCAAGAATATAAGTTGTTGCAGGCAAGAGACAGAAAAATAGATAGTTCCAGTTGAGCAATGGGGTGAGCAGCTGCCCTCAATACTATAATTTTGATAATTCGTTCCTGGACATTTTTGGTCTTTTAATCTCACCCACCCTCTAACCAATCCCTGAATTTCCCTTTTATTCTACCTGATCCTCCCCTCATTCCCAGCAGCATCAAACTCATCACATTTCTCCCTCTCTTTAGATCTGAAGTAGTTACATTGGACGTGAAACATTATCTGTTTCTCTCCCCACAGATGCTGCCAGACTGTGTTTTTCCAGTTCTTTCTGTATTTATTTTATATCTGTCTTTATCCTTCTAGAAATAGCGCCATAAGCTGCAATGGGTGCACCATGAACCATTAGAAAAGCAACTGCCTGCCAAGAGCAGTGTATTTTAGTTTTAAAGATCAGAACATTTATTGCTGTCAGTTCATCTGAATTTGTCCTGTTTAATATTGATCTTGTTTACTTAGTGCCTGTAAATAAATCTAGTTCACTCACTCAGAATTTGAACTCTGGTAGCTTGTTGCGAGTGTTCACAATAGTTCGCTTGGAGAGGAGTAAATTTGGAGTAACAATCTAGGATTGAGAGCGCCCGTACGGGTACAAGGTCTTGTTTAAAAATGTGTTCATGGGGTACAAGAGTCACTGGAAAGATCAACAAATATTACACATCCCGAACTGTCCTTCAGAAGGTGGTGGTGAACCTGGTGATTCCAGGATTTTGACCCTTGACAGTGAAGGAACGACAATGGGCTGGATTCTCCGTTCCTGAGCCTAAGTGCTGACGCCAACGGAGGATCTGTGGAGTTCCACGGCAGAAAAATCTTCGCCACACCGGCACCAATTCCGCTACCAGTGAGAGGCTAGCACTAGCGTCGCGTGGAACACCCTCAGAACACGCGGAAAATGGTGGAGGAATCGCCGGGACCGTGATGGACACACGCAGTGCAAAGTTGCAGCCGCATGTGCGTTACATACCCCTCACACTCGCCCTAAAAGATGGCACGGGTTGTGTTGGACCGTGTGCCCATCCACCCTGACCCCACAGCCCACCTCCTGACCACCCCCCACTCCTCCCTCCAGCCCTGGCAGAAGCCCCCCCGGCCAATGGCATGACTATCGCCGAAGTATGGCGCAGTTGAACCTTGTCCATCCCTCCCTCTGTTTCTCTCTCCACAGCTACCATGCCAGGTTCACGACTGTTGAGACCACACGTGGTGGTCATTGGGAACTCGGCCCATCGGAGGCAGAACATTGCGGGTGGGCCCGATAACGTGATGTGAACGCAGTTGCAACAACGCTTATCACAATGACATGAGTTTGGAGGGGGCGGAGCATCGCGACCCAGCGCCAAACCAGCACCTGCCGCGATTTTGGCGTTGGGAGTTATTCGCCACCCATTCTCCGTTTCCGATTTCGGCATCGGGCAACGGAGAATCCCTGCCAATATATTTCCAAGTCAGGCTGCTGTGTGGTTTGGAGGGGAAATTGTAGGCAGCAGTGTTCCTATGCATCAGCTGTCCTTATCCTTCCAGATGGTCGAGGTCAAGAGTATGGAAGATACTGTCAAAGGAGCCTTGATGAGTTGCTGCAGTGTATCCTGTAGAAGGTACACATTGCTGCTACTGTGTGTTGGTGAAGGGAGTGAATGTCGAAGGTGATGAATGGGAAATAAGCAGCTTTTATTTGTCCTGGCTGGTGTTGAGTTTCTTGAGTGTTGTTGGAGCTGCATTTATCCAGGGAAGTAGGCAGTATTCCATCACTCTCCTGACCTGTGCCTTCTAGTGGACAGGTTTTGGGATGTCAGGTGGTGATATGCTCTTGTAGCTACAGCATTTATATGGTTGGCTAGTTAAATTTCTGGTCAATAGTAACACCCAGATGTTGATAAGTAGGGACTTCAGCGATGGTAATGCCACTGAATGTCATGGGGAGGTGGATGGATTCTCTTTTGCCTGGCATTTAAATGGCAAGTGATCCTTGCACCACTTATCAGCTCAAGCCTGAACATAGCCCAGGTCTTGCTGCCTGTGACTTTCATCTGCTTCAGTATCCGAGGAGTTTTGGATGGTACGGAACACTGTGCAATCAACAGCACACATTCCCACTTATGGCCTTATGATAGAGTAATGATCTTTGGGCATAATACACGATACTGAGGAACTCCTGCAACAATGCCACGTAGGTGAGATGATTGGCCTCCAACAGCCACAACTATCTTTCTTTGTGTTAAGTATGACGGCAAACGATGCAGAGAGCTTTTCCCCTGATTTTAATAGGGCTCCTTGATGCCACACCCATTCAAATGCAGCCTTACTGTCAAGGACAGCCACTCACACCTCACCTCTGGAATGTCATGATATTCAAACACACACATCATGATAGACACACCAACAGACAAATCAGAACACACAACACCACAACCAATGACAGAAAGATATAAAAGCACAGACACGACCCCCGGTGGTCAGTATTAGCTGCAGAGGAGAACCAGGACACATCTGTTACCAAACACACTCAGGGAGACAGCACGTGCAGAGTATCCAGAACGAACTGTATTATAAGAGTTATAATAAAATAGAGTTGTACCACATACAACTGTGTTGGCTCATCTGTACACCAGAGCACCCAACACCACATGGTACAGGAGTGGATCAATACCTGCCGGCATACCTCAGTGTACAGAGACAACCAGCAGTGCCCAGGCAAAATGATAGAGCTCCCGGTTCCGCAGCCGCTCCAGTGCTACGGCGATCTCCGCGAAAACTGGCGGCGATTCCGGCAAATGTTCGAATTGTTCCTGGTGGCAGCTGAACTCCAAGACCTGGATGATAGCGAAAAAATTGAATTTCTCCTCACCATCGCCGGTGCAAGGGCAAGAGAAATATTCACAAGGTTCAGGTTCTTCAGGAGGCAGCAAAGGTACGATTACCAGGCAGTCCTGGACAAATTCTCCAAGTACTGTGAAGAAAACGCAATCCAATCGGCAAATAAAGGTAAGAAAAGCTGCAGTACTCACCTCGTGGCTGGGATCCCGGAGCCCGAATTCCCAGAAGCCAAAATCCCGGGCCTGAGAGAAGGCTGGGTCGAGGTCGGCGGCCATCTTGCTAAAGGTATAACGCTAGCACAGTTGCGCGAGCAGTGCGCAGAACCGGAAGTTTCGTTTGCGCATGCGCGAGATGCTGCGCATGCGCAGTCAAGAAAACGGCCATCGGTAAAGGAACAGCGATCTGAGCATGCGCAGTCGCTTCCTACGTGCTACATACCGAGCGTCAGGATGTCAGAGGCCCCAGACTGCACCAATTTAAAAGGGAAATGTCCCAAATCCAATTTAAAAGGGAAACGTCCCAAATCAAAAAAACAAAAATCTGTTAAAGCTGTAAAACAACCTTCCCTCACCTGGAATGACAGCACAGTGCCGCAAATTGACCCAGGAGATGAATTTGACCTCCGAAGAACCCTCCGACAAGCAGTTACCTACGCACAAGCCGATGATTCCGACCTTGAATACTTCGATGACGATCTTTACAGTGTTTCCGGACCTCGCGAGCCCAATGATAGCTCCGTGGTCCTATATGACTATGACTCGGACAAACCTTTCGTGTTGCACATTGGCGGCCCCCACATTGAATCCGACGCAGATGCGGATTCATTTTTCGGATTTGAGGATCTTCAATCCAGCAGATATGACGTTCCAACTTATCAGTACCGGATGATGCTGCAGCCTGACATTAACAGACAGGGAGCGGTGCAAGCACACGGAGAGTGCCCTGCTGCCACACAGAGCGTGGTCCACGTCCCGCTCAACGTTCCCGACTCTATGAAAGAAGACATGCAAGACTCCAGAGTGCAGTCCTCGCATGAACCAGAAGTGACTCCAGTGTCACAAGCTTCCACAGCAAGCTCGTGGACAGACTCCACAATTGCAGAAATGCAAGACTCCAGAGCGCAGTCCTTGCACGGACAAGAAGTGACTCCAGTGTCACAAGCCTCCACAGAGAGCTCGTGGACAGCCTCCACGATAGAGGCAACGCAAGACTCCAGAGCGCAGTCCTTGCACGAACAAGAAGTGACTCCAGTGTCACAAGCCTCCACAGAGAGCTCGTGGACAGCCTCCACGATAGAAGCAACGCAAGACTCCAGAGCGCAGTCCTTGCACGAACAAGAAGTGACTCCAGTGTCACAAGCCTCCACAGAGAGCTCGTGGACAGCCTCCACGATAGAAGCAACGCAAGACTCCAGAGCGCAGTCCTTGCACGAACAAGAAGTGACTCCAGTGTCACAAGCCTCCACAGAGAGCTCGTGGACGGACTCCACGATGGAAGGAACGCAAGACTCCAGAGCGCAGTCCTTGCAGGAACAAGACCATGAGGGTCTAGCAACCTCTCCTGACCAACCAGCGGCAGACGATGCAAGTCTGCCATGCTCACGTGAACAGCAAGAAGGCTATAACAGCCTACCATGCTCCACTACACAGCAGCATGAACATGACGGTCTCTCATGCTACAATGAAGGGCACAGCGCTGAAGACTGTTCAAGCCCAACTGAACACAAGCCAAAGGAATCGCCTCGTCCAAGCCCGAAGAAAAAAGGTTTATGCGCTGACCTTCAGGATCATTATAGCCGAACAGAGATTAATAATGCTGCACGGCCACAGAAGGATGCTGAGGATTTGCTAACAAAATTAATTGAATGTTTAACTTGCAAGGAGCAGACTGAGAATTGCCAGTGTTTTAGTACGGATCGAAAAAATGGACAAGACATTGATCCTCAGGTAATGGAAATAACACAACCTGAATCATATCTACAGCAGGGACAAATGTCTCCCTTCAACACAACACCGCAAAATCCCAACTTCGGAGACCAGCAGTTAGTCAGTAATGACTCTTCAAACCTTGAGGGGAACATTAATTGCATTGAACCTATACACGCTCCACTGATTATTGAGCAGAACATTGGAGCAAGAATCCTGAGGACACCGACATCGAGTAGCCAGATAACGAATTTAAAACCCACAGCAGTTTCAAGTGAACCAAGTGTGCTTTCCACTAATGGTGAAGATGCAGATAAGGTCGACCCGATTATCCATTGTACCACACTAACCCCAGTGATTAAGCAGTTATGTATGGGGAGTATAATGTGGGCAATTGAGAACAGTAAAAGAGAGACTGTGACCATGCCAGTCCCAGCAAAATCAGACCCAGAGACCATGAAGGCATGTACATTAGACAAAGATACATATGAGGCACCTGAGAAGAAAAGTGAAACGGAATGTTCTTTGGAAAATAGTACAATGTCGATAGAAACATTGGATCCTATATTCGAGACCATACCTATGGGAGAATTTGGGGGTAATAAACAAGGTTCTGCAATGTCTGGGGGAAGATTTAAAATTCCAAAGAAGAAAAGCCCAAATGAAGGACAACGGCAAGACAATGACAGTCCACCGACATGGTGTGCACCACCAGATGAAAACTCTGACAATTTACCCAACCCTAGTGAACAGCACGCTGCTAATGAGGATCTATCCACGGGATGTGAGACGAGTGACGACAGCATCCCACTTCCCATGCAAAAGGTGCAAGGTGACAGACCTCGCCTAGTGCGTACCGAGGCACTCGACGATCACGGTGGGACCACTGACGACTGCGGTGGCAGCGCACCGCTTCCACCCTCGATGGCTCGACCCTCTCCACTGGTTGGTGCATTCCTGCATGTTCCGACTCCAGAAGTGCAGCTTCAGGGAATCTCGGCTGCCTCCAGTGAACCTGTTGGGACTCCGGACGGGGGGCATCGACGGAAGGCAGACCGGACTCCAGATGGGGAGCAGCCAAGCGCCGACTCTGATTCGCGCACGCCAGACCTTGCTCCGGACGGGCGGTGTCGCGGCCTCGGTGATGGCACGCTCAGGGTGACGGCGGATGCCACGGCGACAGGGAATGGATCGCGTGGCAGTCCCACTGGGTCGGCAGTGGCAACCAGCACCGGCGGTCCAAGATGGACACACCCATTCGCGCCATCGCCAGACGTTGATGCGAGCAACAATTCTCTCTCCAAGGCGACATGCTTCGACGTTTCTCTGCGGAGTCGCCCTTCCGGCACAGCAGGTGGCCGGAACCAGCGTACACGGTCTCGGCCAACTTCCACATCTGGCACAGTCATCGCCTTGCATGATATTAGTGATGGTGCTACTTCGATGGCAACGACCCATCGGCTACAAGATGCCGTCCACCACAAACATAAAAAGAAAAAGACTCCACCTTGTTCCTGGCATGCAGGGCGGATGGATTGGTGCGTAGGCGCAATCAGCGAGCTTTGCGCCGCCTTCCACGCTCGCAACTGAACCGTACGCACACGCCGGATCCTCCACTGGTTCCCAAGGATCACTTCGTGGAGATGCCACGGATCATGCCCCTTCCATCGCCACCAGAACCAAACCACAGCCAAGGCACCACTAACAAAGATGTTGAATGTTATATTTGCACGAATGAAAAAACCAAGCACTGCACGAAGTACAACAAATGGTAAAGTAGAGACTTCGGCAACAGCATCACCTCCAACAGTCCAAGGTGAACCAGTGTGACCCCAAATCTCCACAGCTGAACCGGCTTGAGGACCAGCCCATTCTTGAGGCGGTCACCCATTAGACTGGACTTATAACGCTGTTCATACGTTCAAAAAGTCAAACACTTCTGTATTATAACCTGTTGTTGTTTATTGTTCCAGATATCGTCTGACCAGACCAATGTTCAAGTTTTTTTTTTTTTTTTTCTCTCGCATCCAAGTTTTGTTATGGTACAACCTTGTTAGTGTGACGCACCCGACATCGCCCCATGTAAATAGTTACGTCATATACACACGCTGTACATAACACACACACACACTCTTCGATGCACTCACGACACAATTATATTTATAACCACGTAGGCACATATCTTTGTAAAAAGGGGGGATGTCATGATATTCAAACACACACATCATGATAGACACACCAACAGGCAAATCAGAACACACAACACCACAACCAATGACAGAAAGATATAAAAGCACAGACACGACCCCCAGTGGTCAGTATTAGCTGCAGAGGAGAACCAGGACACATCTGTTACCAAACACACTCAGGGAGACAGCACGTGCAGAGTATCCAGAACGAACTGTATTATAAGAGTTATAATAAAATAGAGTTGTACCACATACAACTGTGTTGGCTCATCTGTACACCAGAGCACCCAACACCACATGGAATTCAACTCTTCTTTCCATATTTGCACCAAGCTGTAATGAGGTCAAGAACTACGTGGTCCTGGAGGAACCGAAACTGAGCATCAGTGAATAGGTTATTGCTGAGTAAACGTTGCTTGATAGCACTTTTGCAGACACCTTCTATCACTTTGCTGATGATTGAGAGCAGACTGATGTAGTGGTAATTGGCCAGGAATTTGTTCATTTTTTTCGTGTACAGGACATAACTGGGCAATTTCCCACATTGTCGGATAGATGGCAGTGTTATAACTATACTGGAACTGCTTGGTTCGGGCACAGCTAGTTCTGAAGCACATCTTCAATAATATAGCTGGCATCAAGTCAGGCCCATAAGCCTGTAACTGTGCCCAGTGCACTCAGCCATTCAATGATGTCACATGGAATGAATCAAATTGGCTGAAAACTGTCATCTGTTTTGCTGGGGACCTCAGGAAGAGGTCAAGATGGGTCATCCAATCTGCACTTCTGGTTGAAGATGGTTCAAGGTGATTTCTGTTGGAATTTCTGTTACAGGGCTACAACTACTGGCCTACTGATTAATAATAATAATCTTTATTAGTATCACAAATAGGCTTACATTAACACTGCAATGAAGTTACTGTGAAAAGCCCCTAGTCGCTACACTCCGGCGCCTGTTTGGATACACTGAGGGAGAATTCAGAATGCCCAAAATACCTAACAGCACGTCTTTCGGGACTTGTGGGAGGAAACCGGAGCACCCGGCGGAAACCCATGGAGTCATGGGGAGAATGTGCAGACTCCGCACAGACAGTGACCCAAGCCGGGAATTGAAGCCGGTTCCCTGGCGTTGTGAAGCAAAAGTGCTAACCACTGTGGTATTATAAAACAACAAAAAATTACAAAGGCTTTTAGTATCAGTGATTTGAAAGAAATACGTATCCTGTCACACCACTGGAAACGTCCAATTCAGGCCCCTTGAGTATCCCCAATGTTCATTGCTCCGCAATTGGTGGCTGTGTCTTCAATTGCCCTGGTCCTAAACTCTGCAATTCCCCCCCTAAACCTCTCTGCCTCTTGACCTCTGCTTTCCCCTTTAAGACTCCTCTTAACGGATACCCATTTGACCAAGCTATGGGAGCGATCCTACGGCCACGTTGCGCCAGAAAAGCAGACAGAGCGGCACTCGTGGGGTCTCCAAGGGGATTGGAGGCCTCCCGCTGCATGGCCTTTGGGCATGGTGCCCTGGCACTGCTGGTGCCACCTGGGTACCGTGGCATGCCAACCTGGCAGTGCCACTTGGGTACCAGCCTGGCACATCCAAGGTGCCCAGGTGGCACTGCCAGCGTGGGAGGTCAGGGATTCTTTTGGAGGCTTCGGAGATCGGGATGCCATATGATGCCCTGATCTCTCGCTACAATGGGGAGTTCCAGCAAGCGGAGCTCCCCATTGAAAAAAAGGGGGCTATGTGCGGTCTCAGCCGTTCCCCGTTCAGGCCCTTTATTCAGCACGAGTCACGTTGAATCGCCATTTGTTTCTTGGCACTGCAATGTGCCGGGAAACAAGCAGCTAAACGCACTCGCTCGGGACTTTGTTCCCTTTTGGGAAGATTAAGCCCTATATCTTGTGGCTAAATGTCAATTTTTTGTTTAATCACTCTCCTGTGATGAGCTCGGGACACTTTATTAGATTAAACAGAAACAAGTTGGTTGTTGGACTGTGATGTGTTAGAATTTTTGGTTTTAGAATTTTCTGATTTGCAAAACACTGAACAGATAATTGAAGAAAAAGAGATGGTCACTTCAGGCCATTTGGAAATTACTGAAATACTGAAACAGCAGGCCCCTTGATAGCTTTGCTAATTATTGCCCATTAACAGCTTCAAGCAGATGCACGCACAGCCCTGCATAACCCTGAAATTGCTAATTAGTTAAGCAAGTTTGAATTCTCACTTTAACAAAATTAACTACAAGCGATACAACCTTACGACATTTGTGCGAACAACCCAAGCCACGTGATTAAAACTGTTCCAGTCTTTGAGCTGGGGAAGGTTTTGAAAGAAAAATATATTTTTCCATTTCAGCCAATTTGTGCACAATTGGGAAAAACATACAAAAGAACAAAAAATAAATAGGAATTGATCGCAGGAACTGCGAAACTGATTCCAAAGCCGAGCATTACGCTGCAAAGACAAAAATAAACAGGTTTAGGACTGGTGTCGGTGGAATAAAAAGAGTAAATGAACTGTGATATGTTTATGGAAACAGGAATGATTAATTTTTGACTGCTTATTCAGTTCCTTCACACAGTTCAGCTCAATAGCCTTTGCTGAACCAACCTGGTCAGTCATCCTTGATCCTGGGTCCCCCCCAAAAAAGGAGCAAATGCCGGAACAAATGAAATTATTTAAACATTGCTGGAAATGAGCAGCAAGTCACTCAGTGTCGGAATGAAAATAGGGAACAACTTGTATTTATATAGCATCTTTTACCGTGATAAAACGTCACAGCTTTGCAAAATAACGTTTCACGGGAGTATTATGAAACAAAATCTGACACCAAAATCTGGGCAGCGCGGTAGCACAGAGGTTAGCACTGTTGCTTCACAGCTCCAGAGTCCCAGGTTCGATTCCCCGCTGGGTCACTATCTGTGCGGAGTCTGCACGTTCTCCCCGTGTCTGCGTGGGTTTCTTCCGGGTGCTCCGGTTTCCTCCCACAGTCCAAAGATGTGCAGGTTAGGTGGATCGGCCATGCTAAATTGCCCTTAGTGTCCCCCAAAAAAAGGTTGGTTGAGGTTACTGGGTTACAGGGATAGGGTGGAGGGTGGGCTTAGTTAGGGTGCTCTTTCCAAAGGCCAGTGCAGATTCGATGGGCTGAATGGTCTCCTTCTGCACGGTGAATTCTGTGATCTATGAAGCCACAGAGGACAACATTAAGGTGGATGATCAAAAGCTTGGTCAAAGTGGTATGACCACTTTAAAGGAGAAAAGCAAAATTGAAACTCAGATTTATACATGGAAGTCCAGAGCTGAGGGCCAGGAAAGATAAAGGCATGGCCACCAATGGTGCAGCAGTTCAGGGGTACTCAAGAGGCCAAAATTAGATGAGTGCAGAGATCTCAAAGGGTTGCAGCTAGATGAGATTACAGAGCTAGGGAAGGGCAAGGTAACAAAGAGATTTGAAAACAATGGTGAGAATATTCAAATCAAGGTGTTGCTTAACTGGCAGCCTTTGTAGGTCTGCGAGCAAGGAGGTGAGGGGTGAGCAGGTGCAAGGCAGGCGATGGGCAGTCGAGCTTCAGATGACTTCAAGTTTATGGAGGGTAGAATGTGGGAGGTCAGTCAAAATGTGCTTGAATAGTCAAGACTGGAGTTGATATACGGAAGAGGTGGGCAATGTTAAAGGGACGGAAATAATCAATCCTAGTGAGGTCATTGGGAGAAAAACTGAAAGCACATCGCAGCAGCAATCAAAGAAGCACGCTGGAAGAGCACCAACCACCATTTTATAATGTCCCTGCTGTCACGAGAAGAAAGAATGTAGGCACAAAGAATGTGAGGTTTTGGCGGGACATGGTAAGATTCTTGGTTGTGTGGGTGAGCAGAGAGATCTCGGTGTCCATGTACATAGATCACTGAAAGTTGCCACCCAGGTTGAGAGGGTTGTTAAGAAGGCGTACGGTGTGTTAGCTTTCATTGGTAGAGGGATTGAGTTTCGGAGCCATGAGGTCATGTTGCAGCTGTACAAAACTCTGGTGTGGCCGCATTTGCAGTATTGCGTGCAATTCTGGTCGCCGCATTATAGGAAGGATGTGGAAGCATTGGAAAGGGTGCAGAGGAGATTTACCAGAATGTTGCCTGGTATGGAGGGAAGATCTTATGAGGGAAGGCTGAGGGTCTTGAGGGTGTTTTCGTTAGAGAGAAGAAAGTTAAGAGGTGACTTAATAGAGGCATACAAGATGAGCAGAGGATTAGATAGTGTGGACAGTGAGCGCCTTTTTCCTCGGATGGTGATGGCTAGCACAAGGGGACACAGCTTTAAATTGAGGGGAGATAGATATAGGACAGATGTCAGAGGTAGGTTCTTTACTCAGAGAGTAGTAAGGGTGTGGAATGCCCTGCCTGCAACAGTAGTGGACTCGCCAACATTAAGGGCATTTAAATGGTCAGTGGATAAACATATGGATGATAATGGAATACTGTCGATGGGCTTTAGAGTGGTTTCACAGGTTGGCGCAACATCGAGGGCCGAAGGGCCTGTACTGCGCTGTAATGTTCTATTGTAATGTCATGAATGTGGCACAGTCAGTCACTTTTAAAAGAGTAGAGTGGGATTTTCTGCTCCCACCATGACATGTTGTGCAGTCGAAGACCCGTCATTGGCCGGCAGTGGGATCTTTCAGTCCCACCATTGTCGATGGTTTCTTTCTCCATGTCCTGCACCCTCCACTGCCGGGTTACCAGCCACCGGGGTCACCCTCGACGGGACCAGAAAATCCCGTCGAGTGAAAGGGCTGGACAAATCTGGCCTGTATGTCATTCAAAGAAGCCTGTATTTTGCTAAACAAAAAGAAAAATCTTTTAAAGGAAGCTCTTATGCAGATGTACAGGAACCAGATAGCCAGGGAGTCACCTTTCTCCGAGAAATCAAAGAGAATGTAAACCAGTACTAGAGCACTAACATTGAAGTCAATGCCATCATATGAATTGAAATTGAGTGCAGATACTGGAGGCTCATTCTGTCTGATAGAGTTAAGTGGTTGCAAATAGTTACTCTCCAACCTTCATTAAACCTTCCCACACTTGGATGGGGAGAGATCGGGTGGATTAGGGACCAGTAGTGAGAAGGTACTCTAAAGAAGAAGTTGCAAGAAACAAGGTCATATCTTGTCCAGGCAAAACCAATAACATCCGAAGAAGCAGGAGTGCCTTGATTTCAAAGCAGGAGTGCCTTGATTCGATAAACAGAACGGGCTGCATACCCACAAAATACCGTGACGTCACAGCCAGCAGGTAAGTGGTTGGTTGGTGACTGCTGAGGTGTTTGTTTTTTTTATTTTCTATTTTCTTTTCTCTTGGCATTGTTGTAAAGTTAACTTAAGGGTTAAGTCATGGCAGGAGATCCGAGACCTGTGTCATGCTCCTCCTGTGCGATGTGGGAATTCAGGGACCCTTCCAGTGCCCCTGACTCCTTCATGTGCAGGAAGTGTGCCCAACTGCAGCTCCTCTCAGACAGCTTGACAGCTCTGGAGCTGAAGGGTGGATTCACTTCAGAGCATCCGTGATGTTGAGGAAATCATGGATAGCACGTTCAGTAAGTTAGTCACAGCACAGATAAAAATAACTGAGGAAGATAGGGAATGGGTGACCACCAGACAGAGCAAGAGTAGGAAGGCAGTGCAGGGGTCCCCTACGGTCATCTCCCTCCAAAACAGATGTATCATTTTGGATACTGTTCGGGGAGATGGCTAGCCAGGGGAAGGCAGCTGCAGCCAGGTTCATGGCACTGTGGCTGGCTCTGCTGTGCAGGAGGGCAGGAAAAAGGATGGCAGAGCTTCAGAGCTGCAGGGGATTCTGCAGGGGAAGGGTGAACAGCCAGCAGTCGTGGTGCAGAGAGGCACCAACGATACAGGTAAAAAAAATGGGATGAGATCGTACAGACTGAATTTAGGGAGTTAGGAGTTAAACTAAAAAGCAGGACCTCAAAGGTAGTAATCTCAGGATTTCTACCAGTGCCATGTGCTAGTCAGAGTAGGACTGGTAGGACAGCTAAGTTGAATACGTGGCTTGAAGGATGGTGCAAGAGGGGGGGAATTCAAATTCCTGGAACATTGAAACCAGTTCTGGGGGAGATGGGACCTGTACAAACTGAATAGTCTGCACCTGGGGGGCGGAGGATTGCAAGTGCTGTTGGGGAGGGTTCAAACTAAAATGGCAGGGGATGGGAACTGATGCAGGAAGTCGGAGGGAAGTAAGGTGCTAGTTGCTAGTATAGTAAGGAAGGACATTAATAATAATAATAATCACTTATTGTCACAAGTAGGCTTCAATGAAGTTACTGTGAAAAGCCCCTAGTCGCCACATTCCGGCGCCTGTTCAGGGAGGCTGGTACTGGAATTGAACCCGCGCTGCTGGCCTTGTTCTGCATTACAAGCCAGCTGTTTAGCCTGGACGATGTGGAATCTGTATGGGTGGAGCTGCGGAACACCAAAGGGCAAAAAAAGTTAGTGGGAGTTGTGAACAGACCACCAAATGGTAGTTGTGAAGTTGGCGGTAGCACGAACAGGAAATTGGAGATGCGTGCAGTAAGGGTACAGCAGTTATTATGGGTGACTTCAATCTGCATATTGATTGGGCTAATCAAACTGGAATGTATAAGGGATGGTTTTCTTGACCAATATGTTGAGGAAACAACTAGAGAGCAGGCCATCCTAGGCTGTGTGCAATGCGAGAGGATTAATTAGCAACATTGTGGTGCAAGATCCTTTAGGGAACATAATATGGTAGCATTCTTCATTAAGATGGAGAGTGGCATAGTTAAGTCTGAGACTAGGATCCTGAACTTAACTTTGATGGTATGAGATGTTCTTTGGCTAGGATAAGCTGGCAAAGCATACTTAAGTGGTTGACGGTGGATAAGCAATGGCTGACTTTTAAACATGTGGATGAGCTTCATTAATTGTACATAACCTGTATGGCGCAAGAATAAGATGGGGAAGGTGGCTCAACCATGGCTAACAAGGGAAATTAGGAGGAGGCATATAAATTGGCAATTACACGTGACCTCTAGCAAGATCCCCACCAAGTCATACATTATCTTGCCTTGTGCCAAAATCCTGGAATTCCCTTCCTTACAGCACTGTGGCTGTAACTAGCACAAGAGTGGCAACGACATAAAAAGATGGCTCACCACCATCTTCTCAAGGGCAATCAGAGATGGGCAAATGCTGGCTGTTATAATCCCTGTAGAGACTGATAACTTATAAAAAGAAATTTTCAGTGACCTACGTAAAGAATTGCCCAAAAGGTTTGACATTCTAAGACTTTTACTGTAACAAACAAACTAAAATCCACTTCGACTAAACATCACTTAGTAGGTAGCTAATATACTAAAATGCAGAAAAGATATTCCCTATTAAATACTTAACACAACTAAAAACCCCGTATTTATACATACAGTCTCTGATGAAATGTAGACTTGTGTATAAAGCTCCGCCCAGCCTTAAGACTAGATCGCTTCTCCCTGCTCTTCCAAGACAAATCTTCCAGTGTCCTTTTAATGCACAGTCTCTTCGCTCAATCTTGAGTACAATTAAATTGATTTCTAGGGATTCCTTGTTTGTTCAGATAGGGGTTCTGTCCTCAGTGCTCTCCTTGATAGTTAACCCAAAAGCAGTCTTTTTCTTCTAAATGACATAGGAGCAACTGTTTTGGGTCCTCTTCCCCAAATCTCTTCGGCTGTCTGGCTCAGAGTCTGGGAGCAAATCCAGCTGTCTCCTCCTTTGTCCAGATAGTAAAATTTGCGCCTTACTTACAATAAGTTTCGATCTGGGTTTCACAGGTCACAAGGTTTTATCTCTCGACAGATTTAGTATGTGGTCATATGAACTTGTGTCCGGGCAGATGGCGTAGGAGGTCGTATTTCATTCTCCAAACTACTTCATTTTCCCTTGAATTAAGGAGATAGTTTAAAACATGACCATATTTTAAAGTAGAGTGTTCATAACATGGTCTTGCATGAGGCACTCACATCCTATGAATCAATTTGAAATATTAAGGCCATTAATTATAACATGGAGCAGAATCATGTGCCCACCCCATGGCAAGTTTGGAGATGAGGGCATTTAATTGGGCAAGAGGGTATTGCCACTTTCCTGCCTCCGCCCCCATTAAGTCTGTGACAGGGATGCCCACTTAAGGGCCTCATTATGCCACCTTTGGCATTAAACCAGTGGTGAGCAAAGGCTCGCAATGCGGGGAACTGACCCGCAATTTCTGGGCTGTTTTCTTGCAGGCTTCCAGGAGGGTCCCTCATTCAGAACACTCAGGAGGGACTCAGCTTCGGGAAGCAGTGGTGTGTGTGTGGAGGGGGGGCATAGTTTAAAACTACCCCATCACCTCCGCAACCACCTCCCCACCTTCCAAACTCCACTCACCTGTTCCTAGGTCCCTCCTCAGTCTGAGGCCTTGGAGCTGTGGTACCGGCAGCAGCCACCACCTCCCCTGTGCCACTGCTGAGTACAGAAGAGCTGTCAGCCTCCAATTGGCCAGCAACTCTCAGTGGACAGAACATCGGTCCCCAGCATCCTTGATCCCGGGGGACGGCCAGCTCCTGAGTGGAACTCCTTAGATACAGCATGCCTTCCCGAAAGAGATGGCAATAGGGTTTTTGCCAGCTCTCCAGCCGAGATCCCCATCACTTCCACAATATTCCACCTATGGATGGTACTGCCTGAAATCAAGTGGGATGCACTGTTTCTCACAGAACTCAATTTTCTGAAGTAAACTCAATTGGAATGATGAAATGTCTGCTTTCAATTCCCCTTCAATATTGGTCCCCTAGTAGGCTACGTTTTTACATTAGGCTGTTCACCATATTGAATAAGTAGCAAATGAAACGCACGATTGCAACCATAGATTTTAAAGTTCCTTCCTTTTATTGCTGTTTTTCTCCGATGTGAATTATTTTTTTAAAATCAGATTTAAAGAGGGTCAAAACAATACTGCAACAGTGATTCACCCAAGGCATTAATTTCCCATCAAAGTAAATCAATTAGGGCTACAGATTTTCAAATTAAAAGTGTGCCTAGAGCCAAACATTTTTAGTGGCTTTAAGCCATTTGCCCCAAATACCAATAATCTGGCACTATTTGCACATGGGTGCATCAGCCATCTGTTAAAAGGTAATTAAAACCTAAAGTAGACTAAACTTAGACCCGACTTGAGGCAACTTAGTACAGGCTATCCAGAGTGGTGCAGGAATTCTGCTTCAATTATGACAGAATCCAAAGAATGAGGTTCAATTCCCTCTGCTCCTAATAATTTCCTCTGCTAACCACTGTGCTACCGTGGCACCCAATAGCCACTGTAGCTTCACAGCTCCAGGGTCCCAGGTTCAATTCCGGCTTGGGTCACTGTCTGTGCGGAGTCTGCACGTTCTCCCCGTGTTTGCGTGGGTTTCCTCCCACAAGTCCCGAAAAACGTGTTGTTAGGTAATTTGGACATTCTGAATTCTGTGTACCTGAACAGGCGCTGGAATGTGGTGACTAGGGGCCGTTCGCAGTATCTTCATTGCAGTGTTAATGTAAGCGTACTTGTGACAATAAAGATTATTAACGTGTCTCTGAATGCTACCATATCCAATATACAAAATGTTCACTTACAGACCTGGGTGACAAAACAATGTCCACTGTGATATATTTCTAGTTCCATATTTTCCTCCGACTTCAAGCTGCAGAGACACTTCAGGTGCCTAGGCCAATCTGGAGGTGGCAGCTAGGATGTCAGGGTGGCTCTGCAGTGTTGAATTTTACACAACATTGTCCAGCAATGGAGCTGCAGAGGACCAAGAGGCAGAGCACACACCGTCTGCAGATGATTCCAAGGTGGAGGAACATTATCAAGAGGAAGGTGATTCAGGCAATGTAGCATCAGCTGCACCACTTGACCCATATCAGAACCACATGCAATTGACACTCTGCCCACCTTTCCCCAACCCCAACCATGCCACTAACACAAAGTAATCCTGCAAACAACCAAGCACATCTCCCCATCGGTCCACATCAATTCAGGCCTCCCAACTCATCATCAAGAAAGTTAAAAGGCAACTTGCCACCTACCAATCTAACATGGATAAAACAGGAAAGTGGTACAAAGTAACTTCATTGCAGTGTTGATGTAAGCCTACTTGTGACAATAAAGATTATCAAAAAAATAATCAAATTTATGCAATTCAACTATGGAACAAAACTTCACAACGTAATATTTTCTCGTAAGAGAAAAGCAAAAGGGAGGTGCGCAGCCTTGAGCAATTACAAAGCTTTAGTCTTCCTTTCCTTACTGCTCTCATATGGTGCAACGTCTATGGCTTGCAAGCAGCTCATCCCAGTTATGCTTTCTGGAATACCCTTGGTCAATAACGTCTGGGTTTTGGAGCTTGTAAGAATCCTGCCAAAATGGCTGGAGGCGGCACGGCAGCACAGTGGTAGCACTGTTGCTTTACAGCGCAAGCGACCCGGGTTCGATTCCCGGCTTGGGTCACTGTCTGTGCTGAGTCTGCACATTCTCCCTGTGTGTGTGTGTGTGTGTGTGTGTGTGTGTGTGTGTGTTTCCTCCCACAAGTCCCGAAAGACCTGCTTGTTAGGTGAATTGGACATATCTCAGCAGGTCTGACAGCATCTGTGGAGGGAGAACAAAGCTAACGTTTTGAGTCTGGATGACTCTTCGTCAGAGTTAGAGAGAACTGGAAATAGGGTGAGATTTATTCTATAGTAGGAGGGGGATGGAGCAGTAAGGGCTGTAGAGAAGGTCAGTGATAGGTGGGAGCAGAGCAGCCCTGTTTAAAGTCAAATATAGGCATATTTGGCATATGGACGATAAGGGAATAGAGTAGATGGGCTTTAGAGTGGTTTCACAGGTCGGCGCAACATTGAGGGCCGAAGGGCCTGTACTGCACTGTAATGTTCTATGTTCTATGTTCTAGGCAAGAATATCTCCTGCTGATTACTACCTGCCACCCCCACCTCAGCTGATGACTCATTACTCCTCCATGTTGAACACCAACTGGAAGAAGTACTGTGGGCGGCTAGGGCACAGAACGTACTCTTGGTGGGGGACGTCATTGTCCATCACCAAGAGAGGCACAGTGGCCAGCACTGATGTCGCAGAGCCTTGGGTGATGGTGTGGAGTTTGCCCTTTCTCCCCGTGTCTTGCACTGGGTGCTCCAGGTTCCTCCCACAGTCTAAATAAGTGCAGGTTAGATGGATTGGCCATCCCCAACACCACACCACCTTCTTTCGGCACCTTCCCATTCGATCACAAAACTGCTTATCTTTGCCCCTTAGTGTCCAAAGATGTGCATGTACAGGTTAGTTGGGGTTATGGGGTTAGGGTGGGGTGGTGGGCCTAGGTAGGGTGGTCTTTCAGAGGGTCGGTGCAGACTTAATGGCCTGAATGACCTCCTTCTGGACTGTAGGAAATCTATGCTTCTATGGTCGCAGCACCACAGGCCAAGCTGGAGGAGCTGGACATAGCCGTTAATCTATGTCTGTAGCAGATGGTCAGGGAACCAACAAAACCTGCTTGAACTTGACCTCACTAATTTAGCTGTCACAGATGCAGCTATCCATGGCAATATTAGTAGGAGTGACCTTCTAAGTCCTGCCTTCTAATTGAGGGTACCCTCCATTGTGTTGTGTTAGAGGGGATAGATTCTGAACAGATCTAGTAACTCAAACCTGGCCATCCAATACGCACTGTGGGTCATCAGCAACAGCAGAATTGTACTCAACCACAATCTGTAACCTCATGGCCCGGCATATCCCCCACTCTACCATTGCCATTCAGATGTGGGATTAATCCTGGTTCAATGAAGCGTGCAGGAGGGCATGTTAGCAGCAGCACCAGACATAACTAAAAATGAAGTGTCAAGCTGGTGAAGCTACAGCATAGGACTATTTGCAGCGAAAGCAGCTTACGATAGGCAGAACTAAGTGATCCCACAACCAACAGATGAGATCTAAGCTCAAAGTCCTGTCACAGCCAGTCATGAATGGTGGACGACAAGTAAACAACTAAATGGAGGAGGAGGCTAAACGAATATCCCCATCCTCAATGATGGGGAAGCCCAACCACATCAATGCAAAAGATAAAGCTGAAGGATTTGCAGCTGCCTTCAGCCCTAAGAGTCAGGTGGATGATCCATTGCAGCCTCCTCCTGGGGTTCCCAGCATCACAGATGCCAGTCTTCAGCCAATTCAATTCACTCCACGTGATATCAAGACACAGTTGATGGCATTGGATGCTGCAGTGGCTATGGGCCGTGACAATATTAAGGTAATTGTACTGATGACTTGTGAGCCAAAACGAGCCGTGCCTCCAGCCAAGCTGTTCCAGTACAGTTACTACATTGGCATCTACCTAACAATGTGGAAAATTGCCCAGGTATGTCCTGTACCCAAAAAGCAGGATAAATCCAACCCAGCCAATTACCGCCCTTAAATCTACTATGAATCACCAGCAAAGTGATGGATGGAGTTATCAATAGTGCTATCAAATGGCACACAGTCAACAATAATCTGCTCACACATACTCAGTTTGGGTTATGTCAGGGGCACTTTGCTCTTCGCCTCAATACCAGCCGTGGTTCAAACATGGACAAAAGAGCTAAACTCCAGAGGGTGAGAGTGACTGCCCTTGACATTAAGGCAGCATTTGACCGAGTATGACATCAAGGAGCCCTAGCAAAACTGAAGTCAATGGGAATTATGGGGAAAGCTCTCCACTGGCTGGACAAATGAAAATGCTTGCGGTTGTTGGATGTCAATCACCTCAGTCCCAGGGCTTCACTGCAGGAGTTCCTCAGGGGAGTGTTCCGGGCTCAACCATCTAGTCAATTGATTCTAGTCAACATCTCCATCATCGTGGTACCAGGATGGTAGAAGGCCTTGATAGTCCGTGATAGTTCCTCATTTGGAAATGAATTTATATTTCTGTGGCTGGGGCAGAGGGGTGGGGAGGAGGAAAGTGAAATATGGTCCATTTGGAGATCAATATTCTGGAAACACGAAAATGTACAGATTAAGTCACCAGCAGACAGCATGAGATGAGAAATAGGAGATGGTCTGGGATAGAACCTTGGGGAAACCAGATGCTACGGTGCCGAAGTAGGAAGAGAAGCCATTGAAGGTGATTGTCTGGCAGTGATTATATATTAGAATTCTCTGGCTCTGCTCGTGTCCAGCACCTGATACCAAACGAAACAAAGAGTGCAACACACAGTTTGGTATTGTGCCAATCCCTGAATCCAGTTTTGGAATATAATATTTCCCCACTTACTGGAAATGTGCAGTATATGATAAAATAGCAATTGAGCTTATGATCAGTCAATAAGTCAAGACATCCAACAAGATTCAAACATGGACAAAAGAGCTGAATGCCAGAGGTGAGGTGAGAGAGACTGCCCTTCGCATCAAGGCAGCATTGACCGAGAATCTAATCAAGGAGCCCTAGCAAAACTGGAGTCAATGGGGATCAGGGGTAAAACGCTCTGCTGGGTGGAGTCATACCTGGCACAAAGGATGATGGTTGTGGTGGTTGGAGGTCAATCATCTCAGCTCCAAGACATTACTGCAGGAGTTCCTCAGGATAGTGTCCAAGGCCCAACATCTTCAGCTGCTTCATCAATGATCTCCCTTCCATCATTAGGTCAGAAGTGGGGATGCTCACAGATGACTGCAGAATGTTCAGCACCATTTGCTGAACATGGTGACGCCTCGGATAATGAAACAGTCCAAGTCCAAATGCAGCAAGACCTGGACAATATCCAGGCTTGGCCTGACAAGTGGCATGTTATATTCGAGCAACACAAGTGCCAGGCAATGACCATCTCCTACAAGAGAGGATCTAACCATCATCCCTTGACATTCAATGGCATTACCGTCGCTGAATCCTGGGGGTTATCATTGATCAGAAACTGATCTGGACCAGCCATATAAATACTGCGGCTATCAGAGCAGGTCAGAGGCTAGGAATCCTAAGGCGAGTAATTCACCTCTTGATCCCCCAAAACCTGGCCACCATCAACAAGGCACAAGTCAGGAGTGTAATGGAGTATTCCCCACTTGCCTGGATGAGGGCATCCAACATTCAAGAAGCTCGACACCATCCAGGATAAAGCAGACCACTTGATTACTACCCCTACCATACCGCCGTTCCTTCACTGTCGCTGGGTCAAAATCCTGGAACTCCCTAACAGCACTGTGGGTGTACTTACACCTCAGGGACTGCAGTGGTTCAAGAAGGCACCACCTTCTGAAGGGCAACTACGGATGGGTAATAAATGCTGGCTTAACCAGTGACGCCCACATCCTGTAAATTAATTTTAAAAATAAATAAATAAATTAGTTGGAATTATTCAAAAAGCACAATAAGTCATTTTTTGGCAAGCTCCTCCCACTTAAAATAAATTAAATGTCATTTGCGGATGATTGGACAGTATGGCGACCTCTCACCATTTCCCAGTTTTATTGCAAAAAGAACAAATGATCCTACCCAATGAAATCACTGGCTTGTCTTCGCTACAAAATGTACAGAGAATAACGGATACGGGAACCACACATAACCACGATATGATCAGCCAACTGAAAATCGTTCCGCATTTTATAGAAATAACAGTAATACAACAATGTTACAATTTAAACACATTAAACAACACGGACACCGCAAACTGTCAACACTCAAACAAAGCCGCAATGAAGAACCATTAAAAAAAATAATTGAAGAGAATATTGGCTGCTGGCTTGAAATGTCAGCATCTCTGCAAGGGAGCTGAACAAAATTGCAATTGGTCCAGGATTCATTCATTATGTCAAGTACAAGGGCTCAGCATGTAGTCTTAATTTTGTGGTGCAAGAGTCTATAGGGCTGACTGAAGTGATAAATGACCAGAGGCAATGTGGCAGCTTGATCCCAGTATAAATCAGGAATGCTGATCACATTGAGAGTTTACTTCCCCGTCGAGTGCAAACTTTACATCACTAATTTGTAAATTAAATACCTTGACAAAGATGGGGTTGTTGCCAATTTAATGGAATACTATCCCACCAGCATCACCAATAATGTTGCTCTTTAGAGTCGCCAATATGATACTGAGGCTCTTTTTATGATATGATGTTATGTCCCAAGAGCGTCGCCAATATTGTGGGTGTTTCTATTTCTCTTACTGAATCACAAGGCTTTCCCGTATATCGGTCAAATGACCACACAACCAGTTAGTCAGTTCAAGATCAAAGATGGTTTATTTACACACAAGGGTTACTTCGACATGCAAGCACAATATACCACAAGTTAAACTACACCTATCAGCTACAATAACCTATACTTAACTTTAGGCGACCGACACTGTGCAACTGGATAAGGCCTTTGTCTTGATCTCACGTAGCTGGTTTGAAGAAGTGGCTCTGTCTCTGCTGGGCTTATCCGTCAGGTAGCGATCGTTGGTCTTGAACTTGGCTGTCTGGTCGTTATGCTTCAGTTGGGCGGGGCTCTCAGGCACCTATGAGGAGGACGACCAGCAGCTGGACACCCCGGATCATCCACCCAGATGATTCCGGGACTCTCCAGCCAACCCTATCCTCTCCAGCTACACACGCCAAGGAGGATGGATCTGTACCACAGCAGGAAACCCAAAGCAGGCCAGGATCTTCCTGGTCTTGGCCTCCCAGAGGATGCCTACTTGCACCTCCGCTATGGATGTCGAGGAAGCACCAAGACATTGCGGTCAGGTAAAAGATTTAGTAATGGTGGCACTGGTGGTGACAACATGTAGATAAGGTACACAAATGTAAATAGAATCACACCAATTTCACATCTCCGCTTGGAGTTGTGTTTCTGTCAATCAGGTGTGATACCATGGCTTTTCTCCCTATTTGTCGCAGATGTCACATAGAAAATAGCAGCTGGACGAGGCTATTCGTTCCTTCGAGCCTGCTCTGCCATTCATTATAATCATGGCTGATCATCCAACTCAATAGTCTAATCCCGCTTCCCCCTCCACATCCTTCGGCCCAAGTGCTATATCTAACTGCTTCTCGAAAACATAATGTTTTGACCTCAACTACCTCCTGTGATAACGGATTCCACAGGCTCCCTATTCTCTGGGTGAAGAAATTTCTCCTCATCGCTGTCTTAATAGTCTACCCCGTATCTACAGACTGTGACCTCTGGTCTGGACAACCCCACCATCGGGAACATCCTTTATGCATCTACGCTGTTTATCCCGGTTAGAATTTTATCGGTTTATATGAGATCCCCCCTCATTCTTCTGAACTCCAGCAAATACGATCCTAACCGACTCAATCTCTCCTCATACATTAGGCCCGTCATCCCAGGAATCAGTCTGGAAAATCTTCGCTGCACTCCCTCTATAGCAAAGACATCCCTCCTCAGATAAGGAGACCAAAACTGCACACAATATTCCAGGTGAGGCCTCACCAAGACCCTGTTTAATTGCAGCAAGACATCCCTGCTCCTGTACTCGAATCCTCTCGGAATGAAGGCCAGCATACCAGCATCACAATCATGGGCCTTTTATCCATGATGTGTGCTTCCATATCTTCAGAGTGTGTGACCCTTTTCCAGATCATTCTTGACATCAGTGATGCCTCGACCTATGTGTGGTTAAGCAATGAATCACGTTCACATGCTTTACAGGGTGGTGTCATTTTCATTCTTGACTGTGCAAGATGTAGGCAAAGTTGTTCTTGTCTATTCTTAAAAGGTGAAGGTGTACTGTAGAAGGAGAGATGTGTTCATGCAAGGTGGGTCATATATCTGTAACTCCATGTTCCTACTGTCTCTTGGCAGGGTTTTCATGCCAGAAGCCCATACATCAGAGCTTGTGCACTGCTATCAACCAGCCATGTTTTCAGCTTTCAGAGCGTACATCTGCTAAACCCAGCAATAAGTGGGAGCACCTTGCCACCTGAAGGTGACAAAGCTCTGCCTCTCTAAACCAACTGGGGCTGCTTTAGCACAGTGGGCTAAACAGCTAGCTTGTGAGGCGATGCCTTGAGAGTTTCATGGTGTCTGAGCATTTTGAAAGCTTTACCAGGGTCAAGCCTGGCCATGAGAGTAGATGGAATACTATGTAGAAAGGTGTGAGGTTACGCACTTTGGTAGGAATAGAGGCATAAACTATTTTCTAAATGGGAAACGGCTTCGGAAATCAGAAGCGCAAAGGGACTTAGGAGTCCTAGTTCAGGATTCTCTTAAGGTTAACATGCAGGTTCAATTGGCAGTTAGGACGGCAAATGCAATGTTAGCATTCATGTCAAGAGGGCTAGAATATAAGAGCAGGGATGTACCATTGAAGCTCTATAAGGCTCTGGTCAGACCCCATGTGGAATATTGTGAGTAGATTTGGGTCCTGTATTTAAGGAAGGATGTGCTGGCCTTGGAGAGGGTCCAGAAGAGGTTCACAAGAATGATCCAGGGAATGAAGGACTAGTCATATGAGGAGCTGTTGAGGACTCTGGGTCTGTACTCGTTGGAGCTTAGAAGGATGAGGGGGGAGTTCTCATTGAAGCTGAAAGGCCTAGAAAGAGTGAACGTGGAGAGGATGTTTCCACTAGAAGGAGAAACTAGAACCTGAGGGCACAGCCTCAGAGAGACTGAGATGAGGAGGAATTTCTTCAGCCAGACGGTGGTGAATCTGTGGAACTCTTTGCCGTAGACAACTTTGGAGGCCAAGTCATTGAGTGTCTTTAAGACAGAGATAAGTAGGTTAATAAGGGGATCAGGGGTTATGGGGAGAAGGCAGGAGAATGGGGATGAGATATATATCAGCCATGATTGAATGGCGGAGCAGACCTTATGGGCCAAACAGCCTAATTCTGCTCATAAGTCTTATGGTCTTAAACTGGATGCATTTTATTGTCTGGCAGGCGTGTTCGACGTTGTGATGCTCAGATGGTCCACATCCATACTAAGGTGAAGGTAAATGCAACCACGGATCTCTAACTAAGAGTTCAGGATGTCAGGGTGATTTGGAAGATGGCACCACAGGTGACTGAATCATCTCTAACTGGATTCACAGCAGTGAAACGTCATTAGCTGTGTTGTCTAAAATCAAAATATCTGATTCACCAGCGACGTTACAAAGAGGTGTTGTTCCATTGATTGAGGTGCATCTCCTTGAGGAGCTTGGTCAGATTGAAGGCATACAGACACAAGCCCCCTGAGAATCGTGCAACAGCCTCTGCCTCTTGTAGGTACTGTAGTGGCTGGTATGCTGGAGAGACGCTTGAAGAGGCAGCACCTTCTAACGCCTGATGCCAGAGCATCCTACTCCAGTTAGCACCTCACCTCAGCAAGGACACATGCTCCAGAGGTCTCTTCATCTTTCAAAGGATCAGGACAAATTCATTCTCATGTTGAAGTGCATGGGTGAATTGAGGAGAATAACAACACCAGTGTTCATGCTAGCTCATGATGGAGGGCACTCATTAACCTCCTGGAACCTGGTGAGAATAAGGACCCCACACGCACATGTCTGCCTCGTCTGGACCGTGTTATGGCCTGTTCCCCGCAGTCTCGGCGTTCCTCCAACTCAACGATTTCATTGCCTTCAAGGTTCTTCTCATTGGAGACAACAGTCAACTCTCCCATCTCGTCACCAGCCGATTCCTCCCCATTTTGCAGTGCCAGATTGTGCATCATGCAGCACTGTGGTTAGCACTGCTGCCTCACAACTCCAGGGACCCCGGTTCAATTCCAGCCTCGGGTGACTGTCTGTGCGGAGTCCGCACGTTCTCCCCCTGTCTGTGTGGGTTTCCTCCGGGAGCTACGGTTTCCTCCCACAGTCCAACAATGTGCAGGTTAGGTGGATTGGCCAGGTTAAATTGTCTCTTAGTGTCCAAAAGGTTAGGTGAGATTACTGGGTTGCGGGGATAGGGTGGAGGAGTAGGCTTTACTAGGGTGCTCTTTCCAAGGGCTGGTGCAGACTCGATGGGCCGAATGGTCTCCTTCTGCACTGTAAATTCTATGATTCTAAGCAATGGTGAATCCAGAGACCCTCCTTCTTCAACGGCTTTGGCAGGAAATACGTCCCACCATTGACAGCTGGAGCACACAATCAACGCCTGATTTTATGACAACATAAAACCGATTTTTTTTGGCCTTCTCAAGATATTTCCCCCTCTTGCCCACCATGATGCCAGCCACGAACTGGAGCGGAAAGTCTCGGCCCCAGATTCCACAAATTCTTTTGGAAATAGTTGCAAAGGACATTTATCTTCAGCATCACATTTTCTGAAGGTACTGAAAATATAAGATGTTATTTAAAAATTATTTTTACTCTGCATATAAGTAGGCACTAGGATCACGATATAATTGCACAGGAACTCATTACAAGGGCCTTATAAGAGGTAGGCGGCAAGAGACTTTCTGTCAAGTGTCACGGATATCCAGCAAATTTTAATAAAACAAGTCTCTAAGGTTTCAGGAAAATGTATCACTTACTCTATTGTGCCTTGTGTTACTCCACATTTAATTGGTAAAAATAGTAGACTTTCAGCCACCGAGGAAGAGCAATTTGCTCATATTTAATATTCAGTTTTGAACTGCAATTTCTTTTTCATTAAAAAAAAGGATAGCTTGCTTGCAATATTCAAGAACAACCTAAAAATTCCTGCACAAATGCAGAATTCCAGATGCAATTTGCACAAGAGAGAGATAATCCAATCTCACCTTTCTCTTCGTGCTTCAACATAATTTCAAATAGTTAAATATTCTTGATAATTTTGAAGTGAGGTGTTCCAGCTGAATAAATTTACCTTTCACACAGCACGTGAAAGGCAATAAGTGAATGGTTACTGTTTTACCAAAGCTTGTATGACCAACAGAAATCAAGACAGGGCGGCACAGTGGCGCAGTAGTTAGCATTGCTGCCTCACGCCGCCGAGGACCTAGCCAGTTTCGATCCCGGCCCTGGGTCACTGTCCGTGTGGAGTTTGCACATTCGCCCCGCATCTGCGTGGGCCTCACCCCATAAGATGCGCAGGGTAGGTGGATTGGCCACGCTAAATTGCCCCTGAATTGGGAAAAAAATAATTGGGTACTCGAAAAAAAAAATTTTTTAATCAACTCAATAAGGGGCTGGTTTAGCACAGTGGGCTAAACAGCTGGCTTGTAATGTCGAACAAGGCCAGCAGCACGGGTTCAATTCACGTACCGGCCTCCCCGAACAGGCACCAGAATGTGGCGACTAGGGGCTTTTCACAGTAACGTCATTGAAGCCTACTTGTGACAATAAGCGATTATTATTATTATTATTAACAGGGATCTTTGGCGCAATTCCTTTCAGACTGAACAGCAAGTGCTGATCCTGGAGTTATGCAACAACCACCAAAAAATACATATATATACAATATATTGACAGCATGATACTTGGGGGGAATAAAAACAGTCAAACGGGTAATGCTCTATCAGAGTGTTTCTGTAATAAAGTGAAAAGCAAAGATCCAGGGGCGTCATTCTCCGACCCCCCGCCGGGTCGGAGAATGGCCGTTGGCCGCCGTGAATCCCGCCCCCGCCGAAGTCTCCGGTACCGGAGATTGGGCGGGGGCGGGAATCGGGCCGCGCCGGTTCCCCCGCTCAATTCTCCGGCCCGGATAGGCCGAAGTCCCGCCCAGAAATTGCCTGTCCCGCCGGCGTAAATTAAACCTGGTATTTACCGGCGGGACAAGGCGGCGCGGGCGGGCTCCGGGGTCCTGGGGGGGGGCACGGGGCGATCTGACCCCGGGGGGTGCCCCCACGGTGGCCTGGCCCGCGATCGCGGCCCACCGATCCGCGGGCGGGCCTGTGCCGCGGGGGCACTCTTTCCCTTCCGCCTCCGCCACGGCCTCCACCATGGCAGAGGCGGAAGTGACTCTCCCCACTGCGCATGCGCGGGAAACTTTCAGCGGCCGCTGACGCTCCCGCGGATGCGCCGCATTTCCGCGCCAGCTGGCGGGGCAACAAACGCCATTTCCGCCAGCTGGCGGGGTGGAAATCCCTCCGGCGCCGGCCTAGCCCCTCAATGTTGGGGCTAGGCCACCAAAGATGCGGAGCATTCCGCACCTTTGGGGCGGCGCGATGCCCGTCTGATTGGCGCCGATTTGGGCGCCAGTCGGCGGACATCGCGCCGTTGGGGGAGAATTTCGCCCCAGATCTTTCAAGGTAAAAAACAGGAAGACTTGCATTTGCAAAGTGCTTTTCATGACCATCGGACTTCTCAAAGTGCTTTCCAACAATGAAATGCCTTTGAAGTGCAGTCACTCTGTCTCGTAGTGAAGGCAGCAACCAATTTTTACACAGCAAGCACCCACAAACAGCAGCTAATATTCCTGCAGCTGATACCAACCCACCATAGAGATGGATGGAATTGGGGGACAAATGCAGCACACAAAACTAACACCTCATCTCTGACCCAGAGCTCCCTGTCTTCAAGCCACTAAATCCGAATTCACATAGGGAATGGACAATATGGCCACCAGCTGTATAAGGAAAGGTGAGTGATGACGTGAGCTGCAATTGTTGCCATCAGTCCCAGATCTCGGAACACATCACATCAACCTACGTACTAAAATGTACTGCGGGAGGCACCTCACAAATCCATCATGCATCTAAAGAGGTCATTGCATGGATAGCCAAACTAAAAACATTGCATAATAAGCTTTTCTTCTCACACAAAAGTAGTGGCACCATACAATGAAGAGAAGGGATGTTATCCCAGTGTACTGGCCAAATATCCTCCCTCAACTAACGTCACCAGAAAACAGATTACCTGGTCATTTATCTCCTTACTGTTTAAAGGATATTGCAGTGCACAGATTGGCTGCTGTTGTCATCTGTTGATAATAATAATCTTTATTGTCACAAGTAGGCTTACATTAATACTGCAATGAAGTTACTGTGAAAATCCCCGAGTCGCCACATTCCGGCGACTGTTCGGGTACACGGAGGGAGAATTCCGAATGTCCAATTCACCTAACACCACGTCTTTCGGGGCTTGTGGGAGGAAGCCGGAACGCACGGAGGAAACCCACGCAGACACGGGGAGAACGTGCAGACTCTGCACAGACAGTAACCCAAGCCGGTAATCGAGCCCGGGTCCCTGGCGCTGTGAAGCAACAGTGCTGACCACAGTGCTACTTTCACAATAATTGATTAGCTGCAAGGTCCTTTGGGATGTCGTGCAGATTTGCAGGATCATGCAACTACACTTCAAAATCATCTCATTGGCTGTAAACAACATTGGTTGGGAGAAGGTTATAATGACATTTCAGCTGCTGTTTTCCCACCCAGGGACCCCTCTTACCTTTTCTTCCAGTTCTTGCTTCAGTAAATGGTACTTCCTCCTGAGCTTTGCATTTTCTGCCTCACCCTGAATGAGCTCTTCGGTCAACTTGTGACATTCTGTTTTGACCTTTTCCACCTGGCGTCGCTGTGTTTTAGCCAAATTCTTGTCATCCGCTAGCTCAGCCTAAGGAGCACAAAAAGCAGCAGAGCAATGATCAACATTTCCAAACGCACTGACTGCATCTCAAGCTTATGAATGGCAGGCTTGTCATAAAGTGACATTAAATAGTGCATACTGTACTGAGCTTTTTACAAAAAGGTAGTTGAAGAAAAAATTGAGGAGTCAAGAACACGTCAAGTCCAAATTGGCAGCTGCATTTTGTACATCACAACAGTAACTACACATCAAAAGTAATTCAATGGGTGAAAGTAGAGGAGATAGGTGACTTCAAACTGACCAGAGATTTGTGATGTTGGCAAAACAGTTTCCTATGGTGCAAATGGGCGGCACAGTGGTTAGCACTGCTGCCTCACAGCGCCAGGGACCAGGGTTCAATTCCGGTCTTGGGTGACTGTCTGTGTGGAGTCTGCACGTTATCCCCGTGACTGCGTGGGTTTCCTCCGGGTGCTCCGGTTTCCTCCCATAGTCCAAAGATGTGCAGGTTAGGTGGATTGGCCCTTAGGCAGGTTAGGTGGGTTACGGGGGGGGAGTGGGCCTAGGTAGGGAACACTTTCAGAGGTTCGGTACAGACTCAATAGGCCGTATGGCCTCCTTCTGCACTGAATAGATTCTGTTTAAAGATACAGGGAATACTAAAGGTAGTTTCTGCTGAGTTCCAAAATGTCTTTTTTTTGGGGGGGGTGGAGAGAGAGGTGGACAATATTTTTAATCTAGAATCAAACAGACGCCACAGTGTAGCTCAAACAATAATATCAAACTTTAGATTTGGGATATAATCAGGTCGCGAGAGGCACTAGATAAATATAAGTCTTTCTTGCTTTACTCCCGAGTATCTCTGCAGTAATGCTGTCATGTCATCAAATTAACACCAATGGGAATCGGAGAAATATTATTCAACTTGCAATTCACAAAGTGCAAGAGTCTGAATGATGCACATGATAAAGAGAAATAGGACCTTCCAGTATTGTTTTGGTAATAATAGAGGGCCTCAACCAATAAACCTCACAATGCAACAAGTGCAGTTGTATTCTAATATAGAAAGCAGGTTATTCCTTGAATCAGATGAAGTTTGATATCATTGTTTGAACCACAGTGTGCCACCATTTCAGTTTGACTCCAGGTTTGCCAATGAAAGCTGGACAATCAGAAAATTATTGCTTAAGGGGCAATCTGTGTGTGGAGCCAGAGGACATGGATGAGGTCTCACGTGAATATTTTTCATCTGTATTCACGAAGGAGAAATACATGGTGGCTTCACATTTTAAGTGGGACGGTGAAGTTCTGGAGATTAATAATAACAAAAATAATAATAATCGCTTATTGTCGTAAGTATGCTTCAATAAAGTTACTGTGAAAAGCTCCTAGTTGCCACATTCCAAGCGCCTGTTTGGGGAGACCGGTACGGGAATTGAACCCGCGCTGTTGGCCTTGTTCTGCATTATAAGCCAGCTGTTTAGCCCACTGTGCTAAATCCTGGTTAATAAGGATGAGGTGTTGGATGTTTTAGTGGGTTTAAGGGTGCATAAATCCCCAGGGCCTGATGAGATATATCATTAGCTACTTTGGGAGGCAAGGGAAGAGATTGTGAGGGT
Organism: Scyliorhinus torazame; assembly: GCF_047496885.1. Taxonomy (NCBI): domain Eukaryota; kingdom Metazoa; phylum Chordata; class Chondrichthyes; order Carcharhiniformes; family Scyliorhinidae; genus Scyliorhinus; species Scyliorhinus torazame. The sequence goes on from NC_092708.1 coordinate 385,628,711, forward strand.
CCTGACATAGATACTTCAATCTTCGCTACCCACAGGTGAAGTGCCAGATGACTGGAGGATAATGTGGTACCTTCATTTAAGAAGGGCAGCAGGGATAAGCCAGGCAATTACAGGCCACTTAGTCTAATGTCATTGGTAGGGAAATTGTTGGGAAAAACTCTGAGGGACAGGATTCATCAACACTTGGAAAGGCAGGCATTGATCAGGGATAGCCAACATGGATTTGTTGGTGGGAGATCCTGCCTAACTAATTTTTTGAAAAGTTAACTAAATATATTGATGAGGGTAGCGCAGCTGGGGAGGTTTACATGGACTTTGGTAAGGCCTTTGACAAAGTCCAACAAGAAAAGCTGGTCAAAAAGATTGGAGACCATGGGATACAAGGTAGGTTGGCAAATTGGATCCAAAATTGGCTTGTTAATAGGAGGAAAAGGGTGATGGTGGAGGATTGCTTTTCTGTTTGGAAGCCTGTGACCAGCAGTGTACCATAGGGATCGATGCTGGAACCCTCGCTGTTTCTTTTGACGATTAATTTTCCGCAAAGAAGTCGACGAACAGTTGCCACCTCCGGGTGAACCCTAACATTGACCCTCTCAAGGCGAACTTGATTTTCTCCAAACAGAGGAAGCTAGCCATGTCCGACAGCCAGGTCTCTGACTTCGGGGGCTTTGAGTCCCTCCAAGCTAATAGTATCTGTCTCCAGGCTACCAGGGAAGCAAAGGCCAGCACGTCTGCCTCTTTCTACTCCTGGATTCCCGGGTCTTCTGACACCCCGAAAATCGCCACCTCTGGACTCAGCGCCACCCTTGTTTTTAACACCGTGGACAGGACGTCCGCAAACCCTTGCCAAAATCCCCTAAGCTTTGGACATGTCCAGAACATGTGGACATGGTTCGCTGGTCCTCCCGCACATTTTCGCACCTGTCCTCAACCCCAAAGAATCTGCTCATCCGGGCCACTGTCATGTGAACCCGGTGAACAATCTTAAATTGTATCAGGCTGAACCTGGCACATGTTGCGGACGCGTTGACTCTACTCAACGTGTCCGCCCATAGACCATCCTCTATCTCACCTCCCAGCTCCTCCTCCCACTTGCGCTTCAGCTCCTCGGTCTGCGTCTCCTCCGACTCCATAAGCTCCTTATAAATGTCCGAGACACTCCCTTCTCCTACCCACCCTCTGGAAACTTACCCTGTCCTGAATCCCCCTTAGCGGTAGGAGCGGGAAGGTTGACACCTGTTTACGAAGGAAGTCCCGCACCTGCAGATACCTTAATTCATTTCCCTTCGCCAACCCAAACTTTTCCTCCAAAATCCTCAAACTCGGAAAGCTCCCCTCTACGAACATTTCCCCCAGCCTCTCAATCCCCGCTCTCCGCCATAACCGGAACCCCCCGTCCATATTCCCCGGGGCAAACCAGTGATTATCACAAATTGGGGCCCAGATCGATGCTCCCACTGCTCCCACATGCCTCCTCCATTAGCCCCAAACTCTCAGGGCCACCACCACCACTGGACTGGTGGAGTACCGTGCCGGCGGGAACGGCAGAGGCGCAGTTACCAACGCCCCCAGACTGGTGCCCTTATATGAAGCCGCCTCCAGACGCACCCCTCCTCCACCACCCACTTCCTGATCATGGCTATATTAGCCGCCCAGTAATAGTTGCTAAAATTTGGCAGCGCCAGCCCGCCCTCTCCCCGACTCCGCTCAAGCATTACCTTCCTTACTCGCGGGGTTTTGCCTGCCCAGACGAAGCGCGTGATCACTCTGTTGACCCGCTTAAAAAAAGGGCCGCAGAATAAAGATGGGGAGACACTGAAATATAAATAGGAATCTCGGGGGGACCGTCATCTTCACCGTTTGCACCCTCCCAGCCAGAAACAACGGAAGCGCGACCCATCTCCGGAAATCGTCCTTCATTTGGTCCACCAGCCGGACCAGATTCAATTTATGCAGCCGGTCCCATTCCCGCACCACTTGGATGCCTAGGTACCTAAAGCTTCCCTGTACTAACCTAAACGGCAGCTCGCCCAATCGCCTCTCCTGTCCCCTCGCCTGAACCACAACTCACTCTTTCCCATATTAAGCTTATACCCCGAAAACCGGCCAAATTCCCCTAGAATCCTCATGATTTCTTCCATCCCTCTATTGTTGGGTCAGAAACGTACAGAAGCAGGTCGTCCGCATAGAGGAAAACCTTGGGCGCCCCCCCCCCCCCCCCCCCCCAACCACCACCCCCCCCACCAGTCCTCTCCAGCCCCTCGAGGCTCTCAGATCAATTGCCAATGGCTCTAGAGCCAGCGCAAACAACAGTGGGGAGAGGGGGCATCCCTGTCTCGTCCCCCGGTGCAGTCTAAAATAGTCCGATGTTGTCCTATTCGTCCGTACACTTGCCACTGGAGCCTGACACAGTAACCTGACCCAGTCAATAAAGCCCCGCCCAAATCCGAACCATCCCAGAATCTCCCACAGATAATCCCATTCTACCCGATCAAAAGCCTTTTCTGCATCCATTGCGATCACTACCTCCACCTCCCTACCTTCCGGGGGCATCATGATCACATTTAACAGCCTTCTTACATTGGCCACCAACTGCCTGCCCTTAACAAACCCCGTCTGGTCCTCCCCAATAACGTCCGGAACACAACCCTCGATAACCTTGCTGTTTCTTATATACATTAACGACTTGGATGTGAACTTAGAAGGTAAATTATCTAGTTTGCAGATGACACAAAAATAGTGAGGAGGCTAGTCTTAGGCTACAGACTAGATATTAATCAGCTGATAAGTTGGGCAGAGCAATGACAGATAGAATTTAATAAGTGTGAGGTGATGTATTTTGGGATGACGAATAAGGGTAGGATATACACAATGAACGCTGGTCCCTAGAAAGTATTGAGGAACAAAGACACCTTGCTGTACAAGTCCATAGATCCTTGAAGGTGGCAGCACAGGTAGATAGGGTCGTAAAGGCAGCATACGGAATGCTTGTTTCATTAACCGGGGAATAAAAAGAGGAGGAGGGAGGCCTTGGTACAATTTCATAAAACATTGGATAGGCCACAGATGGAATACTGTGTGCAGTTCTGGGCGCCACACCACTGGAAGGAGGTGATTGCACTGGAGGGGTTGCAGAGGAGATTCACCAGAATGTCGCCTGGTATGGAAAGTCTCAGATATGAGGAGAGACTGGATCGGCTGGACTTGTTTTCACTGGAGCAGAGGAGGCGGAGGAGGGACCTGATAGAGCAGTCATTTTCAAACTCAGGGTCACGATGCATGGGCGGGTGTCGGGAGGGTCGCCAAGCGATCGGTCGCAGCAAGAAGTGCCCAATGGCTGCGACCAGCTTTTAAAACTGCAGACCACGATTGGCTTTCAAGAATGCCTGCCGGCCCTCGCATGCGTGCCTCCTCAGCCGGATGCAGCAGTGCGTAGGCCTAGAGCCCCGCGGGGCAGACCGCCTCTTCCTGACGTCAACGTCTGTCCCAGGAGCAGATTTTTTTAAAATTGATGGAGCCTTCCTGCCAGAAGTGGCTGCAGAGAGCAGGTCACGTGCCCCGTACAGTGACGTCACGTGATCTGGCCGCAAAATCACTGAAGAGAGATTCTGCCATTTTGTTGGCAGCAAGCAAGGAACAAGACTGAAGAATTTAAAATGGACCGTTCCATAATAAGGAAGAGAGGGCCAGAGACACAAACAGGCCAGGATCTCACAACTAAATCTGCTAGAGATAGCTGGTCAGGAGAATCCACAGCAGGACAAAGCAATGGTAGTGTGAGCTGCTCAGGAGAATCCATAGCAGGACAAAGCAAAGGTAGTGTGAGCTGCTCAGGAGAGTCCACAGCAGGACAAAGCAAAGGTGGTGTGTGCTGGCCAGGAGAGTCCACAGCAGGACAAAGCAAAGGTGGCGTGTGCTGCGCAGGAGAGTCCACAGCAGGACAAAGCAATGGCGGTGTGTGCTGCCTAGGAGAGTCCACAGCAGGACAAAGCAATGGTGGTGTGAGCTGCCTAGGAGAGTCCACAGCAGGACAAAGCAGTGCTGATGTGAGCTCCAGGGTCTCTGGTGAACAGCCCATTAAGAAGAAACTGAAAGCAGGAACAAAGCAGTGTAGATGATTTCTTGAGGAATGCCAATGCAAATAAGGATGCAAAGCCCATGTGTGTTTTATGCAGGGAAGTACTGGCAAATTTTGGGCAGCACGGTAGCACAGTAGTTAGCACTGTTGCTTCACAGCTCCAGGGTCCCAGGTTCGATTCCCGACTTGGGTCACTGTCCGTGCGGAGTCTGCACGTTCTCCCAGTGTCTGCGTGGGTTTCCTCCGGGTGCTCCGGTTTCCTCCTACAGTCCAAAGATGTGCAGGTTAGGTGGATTGGCCATGATAAATTGCCCTTTGTGTCCACAAAAGGTTAGGTGGGGTTACTTGGTTACAGGGAGATGGGGAGGCATGGGCTTGAATAGGGTGCTCTTTCCAAGAGCTGGTGCAGACTCGATGAGCCGAATGGCCTCCTTCTGCACTGTAACTTCTATGATTCTATGAAAAGTTTAAAACCCTCAAAACTTCCAAAGTCTAAGCGAGTAAGAGGACAAACCTCTAAGGATGCAGCGAGAACTTAAATCGTCAGCTGAAGCCCTTAGCAGAAATGTATCATTGAATGTCAAAGCAAGTGAGATTGTGAAGACCAAGCAGGCTCATCTGTCGCATTATAGGTAAGAGAACATGGTGGGTCGCCAAAGCCAGCTGGCGTGGGTCGCGAAGGTCGGCCAGATGGTAAAAGATGGTCCCGGGAAAGAAAATTTTAAAAACACTGTGATCGACTTATACGAAATCATGAGAAGTACAGATAGGGTAGATCGTATGAATTTTTTTCCCATGGCAGACGTTTCTAAACCCAGAGGGCATAGGTTTAAGGTGAGGAGTAAATGATTTAGAGGGGACCTGAGGAAACAGTTTTTCATCCAGATGGTGGTGGAAATATGGAACTCGCTGCCTGTGAGGATGGTGGAGGCAGCTACTCTTGCAACATATAAGAAGCATCTGAAAGAGCACTTAAATTGGCAAGGCATAGTAGGCTATGGACCCAAATGTTGGTAAATGGGATTACTGTAGATTGGTATTTGATGGTCAGCATAGACATGGAGGGCCAAAGGGCCTGTTTATGTGCTGTATGATTCTATGACTCTATGATGTCCATTTTTGATCCCAACCCCATTTTGGAGCTCAGGGGAAACCGCCTCTGGTGTTCTCTGTGTTACAATCCCAGTTGATGTTATAACTGGACAGGAAGATATCAGAATGAAACACTGGCTCAAAAGATCATGGGTGGGATTCTCCGACCCCCCCGCCGCGTCAGAGAATCGCCAGGGGGGGGGCGGCGTGAATCCCGCCCCCGCCGGCCGCCGAATTCTCCGGCACCGGAGATTCGGTGGGGGCGGGAATCACGCCGGTCGGCGGGCCCGCCCCCGGCGATCCTCTGGCACGCGATGGGCCGAAATCCCGCTGCTGTAATGCCGGTCGCGTCGGCGTGAATTAAACCACCTCCCTTACCGGCGGCGTGAGCGGGCTCCGGGGTCCTGGGGGGGAGGGAGGCGGGGCGATTTGGCCCCGGTGGGGTGCCCCCATGGTGGCCTGGCCCGCAATCGGGGCCCACCGATCCGCGTGTTGGCCTGTGCCGTGGGGGCACTCTTTCCCCTCCGCGTCGGCCATGTAGGTCTCCGCGATGGCCAATACGTGAGACCCCCCCCACCCCGCGCATGCGCGGGGATGATGTCAGCAGCCGCTGAGGCTCCCGCGCATGCGCGGACTTCCGCCGGCCGGTGGAGTCCCTTCGGCCCCAGCTGGCATTGCGCCGAAGGACTTCCACGCCAGCCGGCGGGACGGCAACCACTCCGGCGTGGTCCTAGCCCCTAAAGGTGAGGGCTTGGCCCCTAAAGGTGCAGAGAAATCCACACCTTTGGGGCGGCCCGATGCCGGAGTGGTTCATGCCACTCCATCCCGCCAAGACCCCCCGCCCCGCCAGGTAGGAGAAAATCCCGCCCCATACCTTTTTTTTGTAATACAACATGGAGGAACAGAGTCAGAGGCCCGGAAATTAGTTTTAGCAACAAGGAAAAAAACATTATTAGACATGAAAAGTATTATTAATATACAATACTCCTTTACACCTCCTTAGCTTAACAAATGTACACAGATATTAAGATCAAATTACGAAGTATATCTTAAGCTACAACGGTCTCAGAACACAATGTTCCTTTAAACACACAAAATGCTGTCAAATACACTCTGAACCTCAAATGACTGTCTGTGGATTTCTCCTCAGAATCCCTCCAGATGATTGCCATGTGAAAGTTTCCAAATGCCACTCTCAAAAACAGGCTTTAAAATCCTCTCACAATAATGATGTCTCTTAACAGTTTGTGTTCCGAAATCCAGTCCAGGTTTTCCAAATAACACTTTTGAACATTTTGAACAGTGAATCCTGTCCAGGAATTTATGCTGACCCCTTTAGGATTTCTTTGTCTTGACTGCTGTGCAAACTGCTCGATTGCTTTAACTCTCGATTCCAAGACTGCATTAAAATGGCATCAGAAGTATAATTTACCTTTGCTGATGTCCGGCTTTACATCTGGTTAGTCATAGGGGTGTACAGAACAGAAAAGACCCTTCAGCCCATCGTGTCTGCGCCAGTCAAAAACAACCACCCAAGTATTCTAATCCCATTTTCAAGCACTTAGCCCATAGCCTTGTTTGCCTTGGCATCGCAAGTGCACATCTAAATACTTATTAATCTTATAAGGATCTCTATTCTACCACCCTCTCAGGCAGGATTCCAGACTCTTCTGGGTGAAAAGGTTTTCCTCACATCCCCTCTAAACCACCTGCCCCTTACCTTAAATCTATGCCCCCTGGTTACTGATCCCTCCACTAAGGGGAAAAGGTTCTTCCTGTCTACTCTATCTGTGCTCCCCATAATTGTATACATCTCAATCATGTCTCCCCTCAGTCTCCTCTGCTCAAAGAGTTAAAAAAATCAATCTATCCAATCTCTCTTCATAACTAAAACTCTCCAGCCCAGACAACATCCTGGTAAATCTCCTCTGCACCCTTTCAAGAGCTATCACATGCCTCCTATAATGTGGATTCCAGAACTGCACACAATACTCCAGCTGTGGCCTAACCAATGTTTTATGCAGTTCCAGCATAATCCCTGCTCTTAAACTCTTTGCCTCGGCTAATAAAGGCAAGTATACCATATGCCTTCTTAACCACTGTATCTACATGCCCTGCTACCTTAAGGGACCAGTGTACAGGCACACCAAGGTCACTCTGATCTTCGGTGCTTACCAGGGTCCTGCCATTTATCATGTATTCTCTTGCCTTGTTTGTCCTGCCCAAGTGCATCACCTCACACTTATCCGGATTGAATTCCATTCCAAAGTTCAGGACAAGAGTAGCTGGGTTACAATCAGGGGAAGGAAAGGGAACAGGCAGACAATGCAGGGATCCCCTGTGGCCTTTCCCCTTCAAAACAAGTATACCGCTTTGGATGCTGTTGGGGAGAGGGACCTACCAGGGGAAGGCCATAGCTGCCAAGTCTCTGGCGCCGAGTCTGGCTCTGTGGCTCAGAAGGGATGGGGGGAGAATAGAAAAGCGATAGTGATAGGAGACTCAATGGTTAGGGGAACGGATAGATTCAGTGGTCGTGAACGAGACTCCCGGAAGGTATGTTGCCTGCCGGGTGCCAGGGTCAGGGATGTCTCGGATTGAGTCTGCAGAATTCTTATGGTGGAGGGGGAGCAACCAGAAGTCGTGGTTCACATTGGCTAAGAAAAAAAGTAAAGGATCTAAAAAATGATTTTAGGGAGTTAGGTTGGAAGCTAAAGAGCAGGACGAGCAGAGTAGTAATCTCAGGATTGCTACCAGTGCCACATGCTAGTGAGGCAAGGAACAGAGAGCGAGTGCAGCTGAACACGTGGCTACAGGACTGGTGTAGGAGGGGAGGCTTCAGATATGTAGATCATTGGGATGCCTTCTAGGGAAGGTGGGACCTGTACATGAGGGACGGGATGCACCTAAACAGGAAAGGCACCAGTATCCTGGGCGAGAGGTTTGCTAGAGCTCTTTGGGAGGGTTTAAACTAATTTGGCAGAGGGATGGAAACCAGAGCTATGGATCAGAGGATAGGGTAGCTGTTGAACGGGCAAAAATAGTACACAGCGAGTCTATGAGGAAGGATAGACAGTTGATAGGGCAAAGTTGCACTCAGTGGGATGGTTAAAGTGTGTCTGTTTCAATGCAAGGAGTATCAGGAATAAGGGCGATGAATTTAGAGCATGGATCAGTACTTGGAACTACGATGTTGTGGCCATTACGGAGACATGGATTTCTCAGGGGCAGGAATGTTTGTTAGATGTTCCAGGGTTTAGATGTTTTCAGAAGAATAGGGAGGGAGGTTAAAGGGGAGGGGGAGTGGCACTGTTAATTAGGGAGTGCATCACAGCTGCAGAAAAGGAGGTAGTTGAGGAGGGTTTGTCTACTGAGTCAGTATAGGTGGAAGTCAGAAACAAGAAAGGAGCAGTCACTTTATTGGGAGTTTTGTATACACCCCCCAATAGCAGCAGAGAGATAGAGGAACAGATTGGATGGCAGATCTTGGAAATGTGCAGAAGTAATAGAATTGTTGTCATGGGTGACTTCAACTTCCCTAATATTGACTGGAACCTCCTTAGTGCAAATGGTTTAGATGGAGCAGATTTTGTCAGGTGTGTACAGGAAGGATTCCTGACTCAATATGTAGATAGGCCGACAAGTGGGGGAGGCCATATTGGATTTGGTGCTTGGCAACGAATCAGGCCAGATGTCTAGTTGGGAGAGCATTTTGGTGACAGTGACCACAACTCCTTGACCTTTACCATAGTTATGGAGAGGGATAGGACCAGACAGTATGGGAAGGTATTTAATTGGGAGAGGGGAAATTATACTGCTATTAGACAGGAGCTGGGGAGCATAAATTGGGAACAGATGGTCTCAGGAAAATGCACAACAGTAATGTGGGGGTTGTTTAAGGGGCACTTGCTGCGAGTGCTGGATAGTTTTGTCCCACTGAGACGAGGAAGGAATGGTAGGGTGAAGGAGCCTTGGATGACAAGAGAAGTGGAGCTTCTAGTCAAGAAGAAGAAGGAAGCTTACGTAAGGTTGAGGAAGGAAGGATCTGTCACGGCTCTAGAGGGTTACAAGGTAGCCAGGAAGGAACTCAAAAATGGACTTACGAGAGCTAGAAGGGGGCATGAAAAAGCCCTAGCTTGAAGGATTAGGGAAAACCCCAAGTCATTCTCCATTTATTTGAGAAATAAGAGGATGATCAGAGTGAGAGTAGGGCCGATCAGGGATAGTGGAGGGAACTTGTGCCTAGAGTCTGAGGACGTAGGGGAGGCCCTAAATGTATATTTTGCTTCAGTATTCACTAGAGAGAGGGACCTTGTTGCTCATGAGAACAGCATGAACCAGGTTAATAGGCACGAACAGGTTGATATTAAAAGGAGGATGTGCTGGAAATTTTGAAAAGCATCAGGATAGATAAGTCCCCTGGGCCTGACGGGACATACCCAAGGTTACTACGGGAAGCAAGGGAGGAGATTGCTGTGCCGTTGGCGATGATCTTTGCGCCCTCACTCACCACTGGAGTAGTACCGGATGATTGGAGGTTTACCAGGGTGCTGCCTGGACTGGAGGGCATGTCTTATGAAGAAAGGTCGAGGGAGCCAAGACTTTTCTCATTGAAGAGAGGTGACTTGATAGAGGTGTACAAGGTGATGAGAGGCATGGATAGAGTGGATAGCCAAGGTGATAAGAGGCATGGATAGAGAGGATAGCCAGAGACTTTTCCCCAGGGTGGAAATGGCTGTCACAAGGGACATAATTTTAAGGTGATTGAAGGAAGGTATAGGGGAGATGTCAGATGTTGGTTCTTTACACAGAGAGTGGTGGGTGCGTGGAATGCACTGCCAGAGGAGGTGGGGAATCAGAGTCATTAGGGACATTTAAGCGACTCTTGGACAGGCACATGGACAGCAGTAAATTGAAGGGGTGGAGGTTAGGTTGATCTTAAATTAGGATAAATGGTCGGCACAACATCGTGGGCCGAAGGGCCTGTACTGTTCTATGTTCTATTAATATTATCTATTGCAACAGCCCATTACAATATCTATCTCATTACAATAACTATCCAATTAAATTGTCAGGCAGAGGTTGGATATTAACCAGTAATAATAATTTTGAGTTATCAGCCTTGGCTCAGTGTTAAAAATGTTGCCTCTGTTTAAGAGGATCGTGGGCTCACATCTTGCTCCAGAGACCAGTACACGCAACGGCCAAATGCTGCACTGTTGAAAGTGGCCTTTTTTGGATTAAATGTTACACTCCCTGCCTTCCCTCTCAGGTGGATTTAAAAGGTCCCATAGCCCTATCTGACGACAAGCAGGATGTTCTTCCAGGGTCCTGGCTCATAGAAAACCCTCAACTGACATGATTAAAACAGTTTATCTGGTCATGTATCTCAGTACTAGTTCTTAGTCTTAAATGCGCACAGATTGAGTTATATTTGCCTCCAATAGTGACCGCACTTCTGAACTCAGTGACACACTCGGTTGTTAATCAGAAAGCTTCTGCTCAACAAGGGTCAAAACGTTCATTTGAGTAGCACGGCTCAAAGTGTTGAATGGTTTACTCTGTTCCTCTGTTCAAAAATGTTTAATAGGCTGTGAAGCGCTTTGAGATGCCCTGAGGACGCATTATAAATGAGAGATTTGCTTCTTTCTTTCAACATCAAAACCAAATGAGAAATACATTTAATACTTTTAAAACCGTACCTTAATAAGAAAAATCTTTCTCTTGCCAACTACCCTTACCTGTAGCTCACGTACTTTATTCTCCAATTTGTCCCGTTCTTGTTGAAATTCTCTAAGCACTTCCTGCATATTCTTTTCATGTTTAGTTCTTAATGTTTGCATCTCTGATCTGATGCCAGCAAGTTCTTGTTGGTGTGCATCTCGCTCCAGCTTCAATTGGCTGTTAATGGAAGCAAGCTCGTCTTGGGCAAAAGCCTGCTTTGCCTGGGCTTCCAAGATGCTCTTTCTAATCTCCTTGTTGGATGTCTCTTCCTCAGCTAGTTTAGTACTGAGCTCAGAACGAATGGCGGTTAGCTCAGAGATCATTCGCTGCATTTCCAAGAGCTTCTCCTGATCGTTTTCATTCTGCCTGCTCAAGGTCACCAACTCGTCCTCCAGCTGCTGCTTCCCTTCTTTGGTCTGCATGTGCAACATGCACTGCTTGCACAAGTCATCCTCCAGTTTGCTCAAAGACTCCTTCGAATCTCGCAGCTTTCCATCCAGGTCCAGCAGCCCCGACTTCAACTCATTGAGCTCCACATCCTTCCGCCGCATTTCTTCCTCCTGCTGCACCCGTTTGAGTATGACATCGTTGAGTTCCTTACGGAGGTTCTCTATCTGACGCAAGGCCACCGTTTGTTGACCCTGGAGTGCTTCTTTCTCTTTATTTGCTTGGTTGTATTGCTCCGTCCATTGCTCAGTGATCTCCTTCTGCTTTTCCGTATCACGCTCCAACTTCTTGCATTTAATTTTCCACTGTCTGATAGACTCCTGAGCTTTTGTTTTCAATTCTTCTTTCTTCTTTTCGCTCTCCAGTCGAAGCACTTCTACTTCTTTCAACTGGGCCCTGCATCTGTCAGTTACCCTGCTAGACTCTTGCAGCTGACGGGCTAGATCTACAATCTCCAAACCTGCAGATTTACGATTCTGCATGCAGTCATCATAACGGTTCTGGATTTCCTGGAGTTGGCTCAACATCCTCAATTGCTGCTTCTCTCTCTTCTCTAGGTCTGAACTGAGAGCCTTTAAAAGCAACAAAAGAATGCCATCAGTTTATAGTCTATAAACAATGCCCACCGATTCAAGCAATTAGAATTTCAAGGACTGCTTTTCACTTGTGCATTATCTGCAGGTATTGTATCTGCAGGTATTAATTACTAGATAACAATGGTGATAACATGTCATTACTTTAGCTTAGAAATATTTGCCTTAAAGCCTTTCCAGATATCCTAATTGTTTCTTTTGGCCATATTGTATAATGCCTGACATGTTAACTCTAATTGATGAACGGAAAGAGTTTGGACCCCAAACTTGATTGATGTCGAAGTTTAATTAATATCTAATTGAATCAATCCCTCATCCTGCACCTTATGTTCTTATGTCTTAAACCATGCAGGTTTGGAAAGTCTTCAGGTCTATGCTTTGTTAGTCAATCCCACCCAAGGCAGTGATGAACACATTATATTTGGTGTCAATACTCTTGTAAAAGGATGAATTCAAAAGAAAAATTCAGCCAGTTCTTCCGCTTCTAATCTGCACGTAATTATTTGGAAGGGGCAGGGTTAGGGCCACTGTGATCTCCAAGGAGAACTTCATGTAATCTACCTACCATCTCAGTTGATGCAACTAGAAAAAACAATACACACCATTCAATTTTCAAAACTCATTTTGTATTCCTACCAAGTACTAGGTTGTCAGTGACTCACTGGGCTTTCTACACCAGGAATGCACTGCTAAAGCTATCTTCAAAGAGACAATAAAGAAGTTGGGTGGTTAATCACCATTTGACCATGTTGCATATTTAATCAATAGTATTTTAAAATACATTGACTCGGATTTTGCAGTGGTATAGAATGCAAAACTCTGGCTCACCATCATTACTCCAAAGCAACTTCTGGAATCCGTGCATGGGCTGAATAACGCGGACATCCAGAAGTTACAGTCAGTGACTCTACACTAGACATAACTCCAGGCTGCAATCATGGAAATCAAAGGAAGTTATGAGAACATCCATTCTAATGTGGTTAATCTCACAGTAATACCCTCGATAAAGTTACACTTTATTGTTTTTAACGGCATACTAATTTTATAATTACTGCCAAACACCCTCAAGGGCAGCACGGTAGCACAGTGGATAGCATTGTGGCTTCACAGCGCCAGGGTCCCAGGTTCAATTCCCCACTGGGTCACTGTCTGTGCGGAGTCTGCATGTTCTCCCCGTGTCTGCGTGGGTTTCCTCCGGGTGCTCCGGTTTCCTCCCACAGTCCAAAGACGTGCAGGTTAGGTGGTTTGGCCATGCTAAATTGCCCTTAGTATCCAAAACGTTTAGGAGGGGTTATTGGGTTATGGGGATAGGGTGGAAGTGAGGGCTTAAGTGGGTCGGTGCAGACTCGATGGGCCGAATTTTAAATGGCCTGAAAAGCTAATTCTGTATTTGCAGAATGTCAAATTATAAGAATTTCTACTTATTTTATTATCTCCATTTCAGTTTCTATCTTTTTTTATTTTAAGTGCTCAATTCCTTTTTTCCCCCAATTAAGGAACAATTTAGTGTGGACAATCCACCTACCCTGCCACATTCCAGTGCCTGTGCGGGTACACAGAGGGAGAATTCAGAATGTCCAATTCACCTAACAGCACATCTTTCAGGACTTGTGGGAGGAAACCGGAGCACCCGGAGGAAACCCACGCAGACACGGGGAGGATGTGCAGACTCCGCACAGACAGTGACTCGAGCCGGGAATCGAACCTGGGACCCTGACGCTGTGAAGCAACAGTGCTAACTACTGTGTTACCAACGTGACTGATTGCTTAGCCTGCCTGCTATCATCACTACTGCTGAGAGAGCCAAGAGATCCCCTTGATCTGGTACCAGATTTAAAATACCATCGGGAAAGGAGAAAACTAAGCCACAGAGATCACTAGATTGTTCTGCAGTTTAATTCAAGCTCAGTCACATGTGCCATTGATTGCAGGATGGACCAGGAAGTAATTTCCAGATATAACTTTCCATCCTACGCTCACATTGCTTTGGCAATCAGCAGATCACCAAACCCCAGAATATGGCAATTGATTTGATTTCTGTTTTGCCACTTGCAACCATAGCCAAGAATGAGATTTATAATACTAAATTTAACAATGCCATGTAGGTCACCTACTGAAGTAACAGTCAGTCATTTCATAAGCGATTAGATGTTATCTGTTCACGATGATAGCAGCTTAGACCTATTTTCCTACTTGAGGGGGGATATTTCCAGCAGATGTCAAGGAGGTTTGGAGCAGGGCAGAAATTCTGTCTGTCCATGGATGTACCCCTCATCCTATCCAATTTTATGGGTCAGAGTATTTGTGTACTGTCCATAGGCATCTGCACCATTTGTGGTGAAAAAGAGACGCCCACCTCAAGAGCAACTACGGGTCGAGTTCAACGGAGCACAAGTAGGCTGCCTTTGGACATATACATATACTTTTTTAAATGTTTTTATTGGCATTTTCAATTTTACAGAGTAAAACTTTTGTGTCCGATATTTACAATTTATACAGTTTCTTATTTACATACATCTTTCTTGGTATATCTTCTCCCCCTCACCGTCCCCCTCGCTGTCCCCTCCTTGGTATCCCCCTCTTCCGACCTCGGTGTTCTATTACTGAGCTCCTGTTCTTTTTTCTTCTTTTTTCCCCCATTCTGTGTTTTGTGTTGCTGGCCTTGTGGGTTTGCTGGGGGAGGGGCCTTACTGCCCCCTCTCATATACATATACAACCATAAGCCGTGGTCCATGGTCTGTGCTTCTAGCAAACCTTGCAACTGACTGCAGTAAGAAAAAAAAAAGTGTTTCCACTTTTGAATTTTCTTTTATTAATTTACAAGATGTGAGCGTCGCTGGCTGGGGCAGCATTTATTGTCTGTCCCCAACTGCCCTCCATTTCAGAGGGCACTTGAGAGTCAAACACATTGCTGTGGACCTGGAGTCACCTGTAGGCCAGGCCAGTTAAAGATGGAGATAAATGAAGAAGGACCGAGCAGAATGAGGTCCCATCTCTCACCCACTCAGGATACAGCAGCATGACTTCCGGGTGCGGCGATGACCAGCTAGGTCGCACGTTTCGGCAGCTCCCGGTGGAACGGACTTTTGGGCTCTTAATAAGAGCCCCAACGGCAATTTTAACGGCTAAAAGCACTGTGCGGTAAACCCCCTGGATACGGATGGAAAAAGGAGAGGAAAGTGGCCGGATTGCGGTGGATCCTTTAGAGCAGCGGCAAGGAAGGCAAGCAAAAACCAAGATGGCGTCGGAAGGTGGCAGTTTAATATGGGGCCCTGAACAACACGAGTTTTTGAAACGCTGCGTGGAAGAGCTTAAAAAGGAGATGAAGAAGGAGCTGTTGGCCCCGATATTACAGGCGATTGAAGGGCTAAAAGATGAGCAAAAGACCCAGGAGCGGGAGCTTCGGGTCGTGAAGGCAAAGGCTGCCGAGAACGAGGACGATATACAGGGCCTGGTGATGAAGACGGAGATCCACGAGGCACACCATAAACGATGTGTGGAAAGGCTGGAGGTGCTGGAGAATAATGCGAGGAGGAAGAATTTAAGGATTCTTGGTCTTCCTGAAGGTGCAGAAGGGGCGGACGTCGGGGCATATGTGAGCACAATGCTGCACTCGTTGATGGGAGCGGAGGCCCCGACGGGTCCGTTGGAGGTGGAGGGAGCATACCGAGTGATGGTGCGAGGACCGAGAGCAGGAGAAATTCCCAGAGCCATAGTGGTGAGATTCCTCCGTTTTAAGGACAGAGAGATGGTCCTCAGATGGGCAAAGAAAACTCGGAGCAGTAGGTGGGAGAACGCGGTGATCCGCGTGTATCAAGACTGGAGTGCGGAGGTGGCGAGAAGGAGGGCGAGCTTTAATCGGGCCAAGGCGGTGCTTCATAAAAAGATTAAATTTGGAATGCTGCAGCCGGCAAGACTGTGGGTCACATATCAAGGGAAGCACCACTACTTTGAAACGGCGGATGAGGCGTGGACATTTATTGTTGAAGAGAAATTGGAATAAGCGGGTTATTAAAAAAGAACGTTTGAGACTAAGTGGTGGGGCGAATATGGGGGGCGAAGAGGGGGAAAAAAGGGGGGAGAGATGATTTTTATGTTGTTAATCCTGCGACCCGGTAACTTCTCTCTCTTCCACAGGTTGTGGGGGAGGGAGGAAGGGAGGTGGAGGAGCTGGGGGCGTTGGCCATTGGGGGTAGGGCCAAAAGGGAAGCACGGGCTTTGTTCCCGCGCTATGATAACTATGGCGGGAATAGGGAAGCAGGAAGGAGGGGGCGTCGCACGGTGCGAGCCGAGGTCACGGGGGGAAGCCGAGGTCGGCCAGAGTTTGCTGACTTCTGGGAGCAACATGGGGGGTGTAACTACGCTAGTGGGGGATCTAGCGAGGGGGGTGGGAGGGGGGATTTACTGGGTTGCTGCTGCTGGGGAGAAGGGGGAGCTGGTATGGGGTGGGGTGGGCGGGAGGGCACCGCCTGGGGGGGACACAGCTGCGTGGGAACCGGGTGAGGAGCTGGATAAAAGGGGATGGCTAATCGACAAAGGGGGGGGCGGGGGGGGTAAAGAGCCCCCCAACCCGGCTGATCACGTGGAATGTGAGAGGCTGAACGGGCCGATAAAGAGGGCACGGGTACTCGCACACCTTAAGAAACTTAAAGCAGATGTGGTTATGTTACAGGAGACGCATTTGAAACTGATAGACCAGGTTAGACTACGCAAAGGATGGGTGGGGCAGGTGTTTCATTCGGGGCTAGATGCGAAAAAGAGGGGGGTGGCTATACTAGTGGGGAAGCGGGTAATGTTTGAGACAAAGACCATAGTGGCGGATAGTGGGGGCAGATACGTGATGGTGAGTGGCAAATTACAGGGGAAGGCGGTGGTCTTAGTGAACGTATATGCCCCGAACTGGGATGATGCCAACTTTATGAGGCGCATGTTAGGACGTATCCCGGACCTAGAGGTGGGAAAGTTGGTAATGGGTGGAGATTTTAACACGGTGCTGGAACCAGGGCTGGGCAGATCGAGGTCCAGGACTGGAAGGAGGCCGGCAGCAGCCAAGGTGCTTAAAGACTTTATGGAGCAGATGGGAGGAGTAGACCCATGGAGATTTAGCAGACCTAGGAGTAAGGAGTTTTCGTTTTTCTCCAATGTCCACAAAGTTTATTCGCGAATAGACTTTTTTGATTTGGGAAGGGCGTTGATCCCGAAGGTGAGGGGGACGGAGTATACGGCTATAGCTATTTCGGATCACGCTCCACACTGGGTGGACTTGGAGATAGGGGAGGAAAAAGAACGGCGTCCACCCTGGAGAATGGACATGGGACTTATGGCGGATGAGGGGGTGTGTCTAAGGGTGAGGGGGTGTATTGAAAAGTACTTGGAACTCAATGATAATGGGGAGGTCCAGGTGGGAGTGGTCTGGGAGGCGCTGAAGGCAGTGGTTAGAGGGGAGCTGATATCAATCAGGGCACATAAAGGAACGCAGGAGAGTAGGGAACGGGAGTGGTTGCTGCAAGAACTTTTGAGGGTGGACAGGCAATATGCGGAGGCACCGGAGGAGGGACTGTACAGGGAAAGGCAAAGGCTACACGTAGAATTTGATTTGCTGACAACGGGTACTGCAGAGGCACAGTGGAGGAAGGCACAGGGTGTACAGTACGAAAATGGGGAGAAGCGAGCAGGTTGCTTGCCCACCAATTGAGGAAAAGGGGAGCAGCGAGGGAAATAGGGGGAGTGAGGGATGAGGAGGGAGAGATGGAGCGGGGAGCGGAGAGAGTGAATGGAGTGTTCAAGGCATTCTATGAAAGATTATATGAAGCTCGGCCCCCGGATGGGAAGGAGAGAATGATGTGTTTTCTGGACCAGCTGGAATTTCCTAAGGTGGAGGAGCAGGAGAAGGTGGGACTGGGAGCGCAGATCGAAATGGAGGAAGTAGTGAAAGGAATTAGGAGCATGCAGGCGGGGAAGGCCCCGGGACCGGATGGATTCCCAGTTGAATTTTACAGGAAATATGTGGACTTACTCGCCCCGCTACTGATGAGAACCTTTAACGAGGCGAGGGAAAGGGGACAGCTGCCCCCGACTATGTCAGAGGCAACGATATCGCTTCTCCTAAAGAAGGAAAAAGACCCGCTGCAATGCAGGTCCTATAGGCCTATTTCCCTCCTGAACGTAGACGCTAAGATTCTGGCCAAGATAATGGCAATGAGGATAGAGGATTGTGTCCCGGGGGTGGTCCATGAGGACCAAACTGGGTTTGTGAAGGGGAGACAGCTGAATACAAATATACGGAGGCTGCTAGGGGTAATGATGATGCCCCCACCAGAGGGGGAAGCGGAGATAGTGGTGGCGATGGATGCCGAGAAAGCATTTGATAGAGTGGAGTGGGATTATTTGTGGGAGGTGTTGAGGAGATTTGGCTTTGGAGATGAGTATATTAGATGGGTACAGCTGCTGTATAGGGCCCCGATGGCGAGCGTGGTCACGAATGAACGGGGGTCTGCGTATTTTCGGCTCCATAGAGGGACGAGGCAGGGATGTCCTCTGTCCCCATTATTGTTTGCACTGGCGATTGAGCCCCTGGCAATAGCATTGAGGGGTTCCAGGAAGTGGAGGGGAGTACTCAGGGGAGGAGAAGAACACCGGGTATCTCTGTATGCGGACGATTTGTTGTTGTATGTGGCGGACCCGGCGGAGGGGATGCCAGAGATAATGCGGATACTTGGGGAGTTTGGAGAATTTTCAGGATACAATCTGAACATGGGGAAAAGTGAGTTGTTTGTGGTGCATCCAGGGGAGCAGAGCAGAGAAATAGAGGACTTACCGCTGAGGAAGGTAACAAGGGACTTTCGCTACTTGGGGATCCAGATAGCCAAGAATTGGGGTACATTGCATAGGTTAAATTTAACGCGGTTGGTGGAACAGATGGAGGAGGACTTCAAGAGATGGGACATCGTATCCCTGTCATTGGCAGGGAGGGTGCAGGCGGTTAAAATGGTGGTCCTCCCAAGATTCCTCTTTGTGTTTCAGTGCCTCCCGGTGGTGATCACGAAGGCTTTTTTCAAAAGGATTGAGAAGAGTATCATGGGTTTTGTGTGGGCCGGGAAGACCCGAGAGTGAGGAAGGGATTTTTGCAGCGTAGTAGGGATAGGGGGGGGGCTGGCACTACGGAGCCTAAGTGAGTATTACTGGGCCGCCAATATCTCAATGGTATGTAAGTGGATGGGAGAAGAGGAGGGAGCGGATGGAAGAGATTGGAGAGGGCGTCCTGCAGGGGGACTAGCCTACAAGCTATGGCGACGGTGCCGTTGCCGTTCTCGCCGAAGAAATACACCACAAGTCCGGTGGTGGTGGCTACTCTGAAAATTTGGAGGCAGTGGAGACGGCATAGGGGAAAGACGGGAGCCTCGGTGTGGTCCCCAATAAGAAATAACCATAGGTTTGCTCCGGGGAGAATGGATGGGGGATTTGGAACATGGCAAAGAGCAGGAGTAACACAATTGAGAGATCTGTTTGTAGATGGGACGTTTGCAAGTCTGGGAGCGCTGACCGAAAAATATGGGTTGCCCCAAGGGAATGCATTCCGGTATATGCAACTGAGGGCTTTTGCGAGGCAACAGGTGAGGGAATTCCCGCAGCTCCCGACGCAGGAGGTGCAGGACAGAGTGATCTCAAAGACATGGGTGGGGGACGGTAAGGTATCAGACATATATAGGGAAATGAGGGACGAGGGGGAGATTATGGTAGATGAGCTGAAAGGGAAATGGGAAGAAGAGCTGGGGGAGGAGATTGAGGAGGGGCTGTGGGCTGATGACCTAAGTAGGGTAAACTCATCGTCCTCGTGTGCCAGGCTAAGCCTGATACAATTTAAAGTGTTACACAGGTCGCATATGACTGGAGCACGGCTCAGTAAATTTTTTGGAGTAGAGGATAGGTGTGCGAGATGCTTGAGAAGCCCAGCGAATCACACCCACATGTTCTGGTCATGTCCGGCACTACAGGGGTTTTGGGTGGGGGTGACAAAGGTGCTTTCGAAGGTGGTGGGGGTCCAGGTCGAACCAAGCTGGGGGGTTGGCTATATTCGGGGTTGCAGAAGAGCCGGGAGTGCAGGAGGCGAAAGAGGCTGATGTTTTGGCCTTTGCGTCCCTAGTAGCCCGGCGCAGGATACTGTTGATGTGGAAGGAAGCCAAGCCCCCGGGTGTGGAGACCTGGATAAATCACATGGCAGGGTTTATAAAGCTGGAACGGATTAAGTTCGTCCTAAGGGGATCGGCTCAAGGGTTCACCAGGCGGTGATAACCGTTCGTCAAATACCTCACAGAAAGATAGAGGGAATGGAAAAGAAGAAGACAGCAGCAGCAACCCGGGGGGGAGGGGGGGGGGAGGGGGGGAGGAACCAGAAGGACTCTCAGGGATGTTAGTGTATAAGTATAATATGTATAGGTTGTTGTTATAGGTAATTGTATACTGGACTGTTGAATTGTATTTTTGGAGAGTATTTATTTGGGACAAGGCAGTTGCCATTTAGTTTTTTTTTAAATTTTGATGTTTATATATTATTTATTTATTGTTTAAAAAACTGGCCATTGTTATTTATATTGTTATATTACTGTGTAAAAGATACACAATGTACTGTTATGGTTGGCCAAAAATTTTGAATAAAATATATATTTTTTTTAAAAAAGAATACAGCAGCATACCATGAAATATTTGGGCAGATTTGTTGAAAACAGAAAATGCAATGACGAAAACAAATAAAAGGCACTTCTATTATTATTAAGTAATATTAAACGGTAGCTGGCTACAAAATAACAGTCCTCTTAAACCTTCCATTTGTGCGTGGAAAAATATGAAATGGAAATTGCTTATTGTCACAAGTAGGCTTCAAATGAAGTTACTGTGAAAAGCCCCTAGTCGCCACATTCCGTCGCCTGTTCGGGGAGGCTGTTACGGGATGCTGAGGAGAAACGTTAAATATAAAAATGTATAATAGAATTAAATTAAACAAGCATACACGTGTTTTTTTAAACAACATAATACACACTCCTATGAAATATTAGTTTGATGACAAAGAAGTGAAAAGAAATAGACTCCTGCTGGAACATGTTGGGAGGATTAGTGGCCAATTACTTATCTGCATTCAGCAGACTTGTTCAAACAAAAAACAAAACAAACTGAGAAAATGGATCGCTGGATAATTCTATTGATCTTTCTACACTCAACCTGGTCCTGCATTACTTGGGACTCCGCTGTTTTAAATTATCGCTGCGCATGATCTATTCCCTTAGAATGAAAAATTGCTTTCATACAAAATGCATGCTGGATGGAAGCTGTACTATTCAGTCGCATGCCTGCTGCTCCCTCGGATTATGAAAGCTCTAAACTGGGTAAGGCAATCACATACCATAGTACACTAGTCCATTTAGGAGGGGAAACACTATTAGGACAGTGTGCATCGATTTACCCTGCACCTTAGAGATGTGTTGTGTACAGCTGCTATACAAAAGCAGGACGGCGCTTATTCAAATGGCATGCAGCCGAATGTAATAGGCAGACAGAGTTAGAAGGGTAAAATGATGAAATCTATTATCACGGGTTCACTTGAAGATTACCTATAAAAAAACCAACAAGAAAATTGTATTCAACGTGGATTCAGAAGTGGAAGATTCTGTCTGACCCACATTTTTGAGTAAATTACATCCCAAGTGGATAACAGTCAGCTCTATGATTTGTTGTGTCTAGACTCTTAGCTTTTAACAAAGTTCCATCTTAAAGGTTCTTAATTAAGCTCAAAGTTGGAGGAAGTAGGACATATCTTGAGATAAGAATAAAACATTGGCTAAAGAATAAGAAACAATGGCGCTTGTTTTGAGACATTGTTAAGAGTGGGTGGGGATGCAAAATACAGATGGGGTGCTCCAGTGATCAGTGTTGACACCATTACCGCTCCTAGTTTACAGCAAAGGTTTTGGCCCTGACAATATCCTATCTGTGGTGTTCAAAATGTATGGCCTGGAACTAGTTGTGTCCCTAATGAGCTGATCCACAATAGCTACAACACTGGCATCCACCCAACAGTGTTGAAAATTGCTGAGGTACGCCCAGTCTATAAAAAGCAGGTCAAATCAAAACCAACCAATTACCAGCCTATTGGTATACTCCCAATCATCAGCCAAGTGGTGGAAGGTGCAGTTGACAATGCTATCAAGCTACACTCACTCACCAATAACCTACTCACTTTGGCTCCTACCAGGATCATTCAGCTCCAGACCTCATTATAGTCTTGGTCCAAACTTGGATTAGAGAGCAGAATAGTGAGATAAGACTGACTCCCTTGACATTAAGGCAACAGCAAGAAGCCCAATTAGAATTTAAGTCAGTGGGAATCAGGGGAAAAAGCCTCTGCTGGTTCGAGTAATCGCTAGTACAAGCAACCATGGTTGTTGTTGTTGGAGGCCAATGATCTCAGCCAGAGGACATCACTGCTGGAGCTTCTCAGCATAGTGTCCTAGCCCCAGCCATCTTCAGCTGCTTCATCAATGACCTTTCCTACAACATAAGTGCAAATGTTCACAGATTACTATGCTTGCATACAGCAAGACCAGGACAATATTCAGGCATGGCCTGATCAGTGACAAATAATGTTCCCATTGCATAAGTGCAAGTAGTGACCATCTCCGACTAGAGAAAGGCAAACCACCTCCCTGACATCCATTGTCAAATAGTCCACCAACGTTCTGGGAGTCATCATTGACTGGGAACTGGACTGGACCAGCCACTCAATACCATGGCTACAGGAGCAGGCCAAAGATCGGGTATTCTGGAGTGAGTTGCTCTTGACCAATGTTCCCTCTAATTATGTTTTTCAAGTGCACAAGTGATTTCTTTAAGTGTGCAGGTTTGACCTGTCCATGCGCAGTAATTTAAGGGGGCTGATTTGTGCATGGCTGGCGTGGCAACCTTTGATTTGCGACCGCAAAGCTTAAAAGGATTTTCATTACTGACCCCCAAAGTCATCGACACCATCCACCATTTACAAGGCACAACTCCAAAACGTAGAGCATTCCCCACTTGCCTGGACGAGTGCAGCTCCAACATCACTCAAGAAGGTCAATACCATCCGGAACAAAGTATTCCACATGATTGGCTGATCATTCACCACCTTAAACATTAACTCCCTCCACCACTAGCACATCTTGTATGAAGAACATACCATGCAACAACTCACTGCCTTCTTCGACAGCAACTCCCAAACACTTGTTCTCTACTAACCAGAAGGTCAAGGGCAGCAGATGCATGGGAAAACCACCATCTCCACGTTCCCCTTCAAGTCACACAAAATCCTGAATTGGTAACATATTGCTGTTCCTTCATCAGTGTTGGGTCAAAACCTTGAAATTCCCCCATCTGATTGCACTCTGGAAGCACACTGACCACA
The DNA here is from genome assembly GCF_047496885.1 of Scyliorhinus torazame. NCBI lineage: Eukaryota > Metazoa > Chordata > Chondrichthyes > Carcharhiniformes > Scyliorhinidae > Scyliorhinus > Scyliorhinus torazame. Next base: position 385,652,073 of record NC_092708.1, read on the forward strand.
TGCACTGTAACAGGACATGATGGCACACCACCACCTTCTCAAGGACAATTAGAGGTTGGCCTTGCTATTGGGCCCACATCCCATAAATTAATTTAAAAATAATAATGAGTTACACTCAGACAGAGCAAACTGGTCAAATTTGACACTCCGATTAGAAAAGGCAACTTGATTTAGAGGAGGCAGCTCAGATATTACTTAACGAGGTTAAATATGCAATATGAACAGATGAAATTTTATGCAGACAAGCATAAATGAATAAAGCACACCAGAAAAGGTTAAAAAAATCACATGCATTCCATGAATGACATTGAAATGGCGAAGGATGGAGTTGAGAGATCTTGAACTTGTAACAGACACTACTTTCAACACATCCAACTGATGCACAACAACAATCAATAAAGCCAACAGAAAATGGAATGATATAACCAAAACAGTGAGATACAAGTTCAAAGAAGTCACGATCATGTTATAATAATGCTTCGGTAGGTGATAGGTGAAGATCAGACGGGTTTCGTGAGAGGGAGGCAGTTCTTTTCAAACGTTAGAAGGGTATTGAACGTGGCACCGGCAGAGGGGAAGGAAACAGGTTGTGTCATTGGACGCTGAGAAGGTGTTTGACCAGGTAGAATGGGGGTACTTGATGGCAGTTCTGGAGCGGTTTGGGATTGGACCAAGATTTGTGGACTGGGTAAAGCTACTATATAAGGAGCCGAGGGCGAGTGTCCGCACAAACAACATCAGCTCAAGATACTTTTCTCTCCACCGTGGGACTATGTCCCCCCCTGCTGTTTGCACTCGCGATTGAGCCGTTGGCCATCGCATTAAGACGTTTGGGGGTATGGAAACGAATAGTGTGGGGGGGGGACAGAGCATAGCGTGTCCTTATATGCCGATGACTTGTTGTTATACGTGTCGGAACCGAGTGCGTCGATAGGGGAGATATTGGAGCTGCTGCGGGTGTTTGGGTCTTTCTCGGGGTACAAATTAAATCTAGACAAGAGTGAGTATTTTGTGCTGTCTCGGCCGGGGGTGGGGGTAGGGGTGGGGGGGCTGCCATTCCGTAGGGCAGGGACTCACTTTAGATACCTGGGGGTGCAGGTACCCCCTTCTCCAGTCCCCCTGTCATCAGCACCTTCTCCAGCAGGTGTTGGGGGGAGGGGGGGGCTCCACTGGTACAACTTTTCTAGTTTGGTGGGGAGAGTGAAAGCTGATCTGGCAAGGTGGGATGGTCTCCCTCTCTCACTGACAGGTCGGGTACAGGTGGTTAAAATGAACGTGTTGCCGCGATTTCTGTTTCTTTTTCCGATGCCTGCCTATTATCCTGCCAAAGGCATTTTTCAGAGAGATTGAAGGAATGATTACTTTGTTCATATGGGGAGGGTAGGTGGCCAGAGTTAGAAAGGTGCTGCTACAGAGGGGAAGGCAGGCAGGGGGTTTAGGTCTTCCAAACCTGATGTATTATTACTGGACGGCGAATGTGGAGAAGATGCGAAGCTGGGTTAGAGGGGTTGATTCCCACTGGGTCAGAATTCAGGAGAGTTTGTGCAGGGGGTCGGGATTGAAAGCACTAGCAACAGGGCCGCTCCCGATGGCCCCGGGGAAATACTCAGGGAGTCCGGTAATAATAGCTTCATTGAGAATTTGGAGGCAGTTTCGTCAACACTTCGGGTTGGGGGCAGAGTCAAGGGAAATGCCGATTCGGGGGTACCACAGATTTGAGCCAGGGAAGTGGGATGGAATTTTTGGAAATGGGAGGAGAAGGGGATTAAGACACTAAAAGATTTCTTTCTTGGGGGTCGGTTTGCAGGATTGAGGGAGCTGGAAGCGAAGTATGGGAAGCGAAGAGGGGGAAATGTTTACATACATGCAGGTTTGAGATTTTGCCAGAAAGGAGATACTGGGCTTCCTGGTGGAGCCGGCCTCCACATTGGGTGTTGTGGGCAGCACGGTAGCATTGTGGATAGCACAATTGCTTCACAGCTCCAGGGTCCCAGGTTCGATTCCGGCTTGGGTCACTGTCTGTGCGGAGTCTGCACATCCTCCCCGTGTGTGCGTGGGTTTCCTCCGGGTGCTCCGGTTTCCTCCCACAGTCCAAAGATGTGCAGGTTAGGTGGATTGGCCATGACAAATTGCCCTTAGTGTCCAAAATTGCTCTTAGTGTTGGGTGGGGTTGGTGGGTTGTGGGGATGGGGTGGAGGTGTTGACCTTGGGTCGGGTGCTCTTTCCAAGAGCTGGTGCGGACTCGATGGGCTGAATGGCCTCCTTCTGCACTGTAAATTCTATGTCTATGTCTATGTCTATTGCTGGAGGAGGCGCTGACGACAGGGGGACTGGAGAAGGGGGTAGTGTCAGCGGTTTACGGAGCTATTTTGGAAGAGGAGAAACCACGTTCATTTGGTCCTGTCCAAAACTGGAGAATTACTGGAAGGAGGTTTTTAGGGCAATTTCTAAAGTGGTGCACATGAAACTGGACCCGGGTCCCCGAGAGGCCATATTCGGTGTGTTGGACCAGCCAGGGATGGAAACCGGTGCGGAGGCAGATGTTGTACGCACGAAGGCGGATCCTGATGGGATACATAGACATACATAGAACATACAGTGCATAAGGAGGCCATTCGGCCCATTGAGTCTGCACCGACCCACTTAAGCACTCACTTCCACCCTATCCCCGTAACCCAATAACCCCTAACTTTTTTGGTCACTCAGGGCAATTTATCATGGCCAATCCACCTAACCTGCACGTCTTTGGACTGTGGGAGGAAACCGGAGCACCCGGAGGAAACCCACGCAGACACAGGGAGAAGGTGCAGACTCCGCACAGACAGTGGCCCAGCGGGGAATCGAACCTGGGACCCCGGCACTGTGAAGCCACAGTGCTAACCACTTGTGCTACCGTGCTGCCCTCTCCACCCTGTGCCCTGCGTGGCGGGGGGACCTGTTGGAATTCTTGACTCTTGAAAAGGTTAAGTTAAGTTTGAACTGAGGGGAAGGATGGAGCGGTTCTACAATTCATGGGCATTATTCATTATGGACTTTCAAGAACTGGATTACATCGAACATTAGTTGCGGGGGTGGTTGGGAGTGGGGGGCGGTGTGTGTTAATGGTGACAATGGGTGATTCCTGATTGTCATTTGTTTATGTGAACATGCGGGCTAATGTTTGGGGTTTGGTGGGAGGATGGGATTGTTGTTATTGATATGGGGATTGACATATTTGTTACTGATTATTGTTTATTGTTGGTGGGTGTTGTAGCCATCTGGGATGGCCACTTACAACTAGGTACAGAGAAACTCGCAAAGCCTAGCGGGTAAAATGGACAAGCCAAGGCTCAGGCAGTCTCAGAGCCTGAAATGCATATTTGCAAGCAAGAAGTCCAGACGGTATCGAAACTCCGACCAATTAGCATTTTAATGGGGCCGATTAGCATTTGATGGCCCATCTTCACCAAAACAAAGGACTGGTACTCGAGCGACCGATACACTGCCTGACATTTCGGCGCCACTCCCTGTTCAAGGGAAGCGTAAACAACGGGGTCAGTGACCGCTTGGGACACGCCCAGCCATCCAGATCCCCGCCCACTTATTGGTTAGGAATCGAACGGAGCGATCAGGGATCACCCAATTAGTGGGGCCCAAACTGAAGGACCGCCCAAAAGAGCGCGAAAACCCCCAAGTATAAGAAGAAGAGTTCGCCACATGTTCGTCCTCTCTTGGACCTGGTACCCCGGTCACGGCCATCTCCAATTGCAGCAACACCAGCAGAAAGTCCAAGTTCAACGCCCGCTACCAGACGGATGAGCCTAGCTGAGCAGCAGTCACTCCTTCGAACCCGATAGATCCAGAATTGAACAGCGGCCACTGTTTCTTTGACCTAACTCGGGTGCCCGAAGTTAAGTGCAGGTTGTCTTAGTCGATAGGTGTAGTTAACTAGTAGTGATAATGTTGCATTACTAATTGGGTGTAATTAAAGTACCCCTGACCTTGAACTAACTAACTGGTGTTTGGCTCTTTGATCGATAGCCGGTTGAACCTTGTGGTGGTATCATTTGATACCTGCCGACTCTAAGCATCAGAATATAGATAACATAGCAAGAAGGGCAAACTCACTGATTGCCATAATTGGAACAGAGCCACAAAAAGGACAGAGCAAAAGAGTAAAAGAAGAAAACGCAATAGTTATTGGCGACATCTGACGGGACTCTACCCAGAAGTGACCGTGTCACTCCGAGAGAACCACAAAAGTGTTTGAATTGGAATACAAATTTGGCAAAGTAAAAGAAACCACAAGCGAAAGCAGTATCGATCAAACCTCCAAAATTCAGAAGTGTGTAATTTGCATGTGTACTAACAAAGGGATATAAGGTAAACTCGATAGGTTTTATTGCGTGAAACTTTCGGGAGTTGCGTAAACCGGAAAATAGTTTGCGCCGTACCCGTGTTGGCACCACCGCTTTATTGCCCCTTGTTCCAAATTTCCGGTAGACAGAGGTAATTGTAGCGATGGCCATGAAGGCAATGGAACGCCTTATGCATCCACAAGAGCTCGAGGTCGCAGCGACCAATAGATCAGAACAGTGTCCCGTACGGGAAGAAGAGCTTAGGAGATACCGAAAGGGGAAAGGATGGTCGGAATTTTGCGCAAATGAAGAAACAGGTCCTGGCAGCATAGGACAGACTTGGTGGGACAGCCTGACCTAGATTCATAAGAAAAGTTTAAGCAAGGTTCGTAAGCCGATGGCAATCGTGTCCTGTCTGGCACAATTGCGAGGCACAGAGGAGGTCGTGACGATGCTCCGTAAGCAGCTTGAGGAGAAGGAGAGAAGTAGAGAGGGAGATATTAGTGAAAGCGAGAGATTAAATGTGCAGCTCCGGGAGCAGTTAGCGGCGAAGGACAAGGAAATGGATGATGTCAAGAGGGCATATCAATCCTGTCTCGCCCACCTTAGCAGGTTCCTAATTCAGTATGATAAGGCCTACCAGGACACACAACGTGCTGTAATGGTAAGAGAAGAAACAGAGAACCAGGTACAACTGTTAAGGAAACAGTGCGATGATTTGAAGACAGCTCTCCGAGCACTCCACAGTTGCACCAGCGAACAGAGGCAGAGTTCAGTGGATTATGCCAAGTGCAGGCAGCAAATTGCAAAGTTGCAATCCCTGCTATCTGTTCAAAATGGGTTCAGAGACATCTTTGGCCCACAGTTAGATCAGGAAGATTGCCCCGATTGGCAGGAACTCAGTGAAACGGCCCAACGGTACGTAAGTGAGACCGAGGATCAAAATAGAGCCCCCCAGGCCCCGAAAAGAAAAGCACCCGTACCACCGACTGCACAGGCAGCACCCAACCCAATGAACCCCATCACCACGCAGCGCAGGGTCACCACGGAAGACCAACCTGATTTTGTGTACACCACCCCGTTAACCATCACCCAGTTAAGAGATGCCCGCGAGAAGATAGAGACTTTCCACCCCGCATCAGACCCACACCACTTCTTCGAAATAGTAAAGCAACAGACCCTCATGTACGGTTTAGACGAGCAGGAAGAGGTAAAGCCTAGACCCGTCAGTTAGTTCAGCCCTTCCCGACCCACAAAATGTAGGAGGGTGGTAGCCTCCAAGAGATGAAAACAGCCATTTTAGACGCCATTGGCTATAATAGAGGAGATCCGGTAGAAGGACTCAACCGGTGCCGACAGAAAAAGGGAGAGCATCCAACAGCGTTCGCTAGACACCTTTGGATCAATTTTACTGCGGCATTTGGCGAGTTAGCACGCACCCAGTTATCGGTAGACAATACGGCCAAATGGACCCGTACGCTAGTATCCCATGCCACAAAAGCAGGACAGAAGGCATGTGCCAGTTACGACCCCTCAGACCCAGCACACAATGAAGTTTGGGTTCTGAAGCTTATCGAGAGCTTGGGAACAGTCCGTACATAGAAAGACAGAGCAGGAGAGAGTAGATGCCACGATGAATCCAGTAAGGGCCAATAAAAAGGAAGGACGGTAGAAAGAGGGAAAATCGACCGTGGATATCTAAGGAAATAAGGGTGAGTATCAAATTGAAGGAAAAAGCATACAAAGTAGCAAAGATTAGTGGGAGACTAGAGGACTGGGAAATCTTTATGGGGCAACAGAAAGCTACTAAAAAAGCTATAAAGAAAAGTAAGATAGATTATGAGAGTAAATTTGCTCAGAATATAAAAACAGAAAGTAAAAGTTTCTACAAATATATAAAACAAAAAAGAGTGGCTAAGGTAAATATTGGTCCTTTAGAGGATGAGAAGGGAGATTTAATAATGGGAGATGAGGAAATGGCTGAGGAACAGAACAGGTTTTTTGGGTCGGTCTTCACAGTGGAAGACACAAATAACATGCCAGTGACTGATGGAAATGAGGCTATGACAGGTGAGGACCTTGAGAGGATTGTTATGACCAAGGAGGTAGTGATGGGCAGGCTAATGGGGCTAAAGGTAGACAAGTCTCCTGGCCCTGATGGAATGCATCCCAGAGTGCTAAAAGAGATGGCCAGGGAAATTGCAAATGCACTAGTGATAATTTACCAAAATTCACTAGACTCTGGGGTGGTCCCGGCCGATTGGAAATTAGCAAACGTGACACCACTGTTTAAAAAAGGAGGTAGGCAGAAAGCGGGTAATTATAGGCCAGTGAGCTTAACTTCGGTAGTAGGGAAGATGCTGGAATCTATCATCAAGGAAGAAATAGCAAGGCATCTGGATGGAAATTGTCCCATTGGGCAGACGCAGCATGGGTTCATAAAGGGCAGGTAATTTAGATGGAATTTTTTGAGGACATTACCAGTGCGGTAGATAATGGGGAGCCAATGGATGTGGTATATCTGGATTTCCAGAAAGCCTTTGACAAGGTGCCACACAAAAGGTTGCTGCATAAGATAAAGATGCATGGCATTAAGGGGAAAGTAGTAGCATGGATAATGGATTGGTTAATTAATAGAAAGCAAAGAGTGGGGATTAATGGGTGTGTCTCTGGTTGGCAATCAGTAGCTAGTGGTGTCCCTCAGGGATCAGTGTTGCGCCCACAACTGTTCACAATTTACATAGATGATTTGGAGTTGGGGACCAAGGGCAATATGTCCAAGTTTGCAGACGACACTAAGATAAGTGGTAAAGCAAAAAGTGCAGAGGATACTGGAAGTCTGCAGAGGGATTTGGATAGGCTAAGTGAATGGGCTAGGGTCGGGCAGATGGAATACAATGTTGACAAATGTGAGGTTATCCATTTTGGTAGGAATAACAGCAAAAGGGATTATTATTTAAATGATAAAATATTAAAACATGCTGCTGTGCAGAGAGACCTGGGTGTGCTAGTGCATGAGTTGCAAAAAGTTGGTTTACAGGGGCAACAGGTGATTAAGAAGGCAAATGGAATTTTGTCCTTCATTGCTAGAGGGATGGAGTTTAAGACTAGGGAGGTTATGCTGCAATTGTATAAGGTGTTAGTGAGGCCACACCTGGAGTATTGTGTTCAGTTCTGGTCCCCTTACTTGAGAAAGGATGTACTGGCACTGGAGGGTGTGCCGAGGAGATTCACTGGGTTAATCCCAGAGCTGATGGGGTTGGATTACAAGGAGAGGTTGAGTAGACTGGGACTGTACTCATTGGAATTTAGAAGGATGAGGGGGGGATCTTATAGAAACATATAAAATTATGAAGGGAATAGATAGAATAGATGCGGGCAGGTTGTTTCCACTGGCGGGTGAAAGCAGAACTAGGGGGCATAGCCTCAAAATAAGGGGAAGTAGATTCAGGACTGAGTTTAGGAGGAGCTTCTTCACCCAAAGGGTTGTGAATCTATGGAATTCCTTGCCCAGTGAAGCAGTAGAGGCTCCTTCATTAAATGTTTTTAAGATAAAGATAGATAGTTTTTTGAAGAATAAAGGGATTAAGGGTTATGGTGTTCGGGCCGGAAAGTGGAGCTGAGTCCACAAAATATCAGCCATGATCTCATTGAATGGTGGAGCAGGCTTGAGGGGCCAGATGGCCTACTCCTGCTTCTAGTTCTTATGTTCTTATGGCACACTAAGACCCCGCATGGGTTAATGAAGGCAGAGGTACAGCACAGCACTCCAAGACACAAGAATGTTATAATTGTGGACACGAAGGACACTATGCCCGAGAATACAATGCCCCCCCCAAAGCAGCAAAGGAATCAGCACACAAACACCCCCCACCCACCATAAACAATGCCAGACCCATCCACACTGTTAGCACTTGAGCAGACAATTCGGCCATGAATGGCACCGATTGATGGTATTCGGGCTCCCCAACTTGGGTCTGCGATACACTTTGGGATAAGTCCGGAATACTAGTAGTTTCAGGCACAGCCCGGGGACACCCAGTAGAGTTCCTTTGGGACACAGGAGGGTCCCTAACCACGTTAAACTCCTCCATCATGTACCAGAAAGAGATATGGCCCACTTTGGACACCATTGCCCTTAGTGGCTTTACAGGTTACCTCCAGCAGGGACACATCACAGCCCCTGTGGACGTACAGATTGGCAATATTAAAACAAAACACTCGGTCATTTTAGTAGATTTACCCCAGGCAGCAGAACACATCCTAGACAGATTTCATGAGTACACACAACCTTTCATTCGACCCGATGTATATGGAAAATGGCTAGAGCAGCATGAGCCCCCGCCACGCTCACAGTAGGAGATTATGCCCATAGAATCAGCTCAGTAGGAGAGTACTGGTTTGATCCACAAAGCATTACCACAGACAAAGTGGTTAGAGAGGTCTTGAAAAGACATAAAGCAGCGTTTGCCCAGCACAAGCACGACTGCGGCAAAATCCCAGGAGTAGTAAACAATACAGGTTCCGATCCTAAACACCAGAAACAGTATGGCTTCCCCCAGCAAGCCGAGGGAGAGATAGCCAAGGTAAACCAAAGTTTATTGAATCAAGGAGTGATTCGACCTGTAGCATCGACGAACAATGCCCCGATTTGGCCAGTAAGAAAACCTGATAGTTCATGGCGACTGACCATCGACGACAGAGAATTGAACAAAGTGACTCCCCTAGCAGCCCCCACCGTTGCCACGAGTCATGAAACCATGTTGAGACAGGGACTCCAGTCGAAATTCTTTACGGTACTGGACATCAGCAATGGCTTTTGGTCCATACCACTGGACAAAGCATGCCAGTATAAATTTGCGTTCACTTTCCAGGGATTGCAGTACACGTGGATGTGCCTTCCACAAGGCTTCCACAACTCCCCCTCCATCTTTCACAGACAATTGGCAAACGGCTTATCTAAACTTTCCCGTCCTGAATGCCTTGTTCAGTATGTGGACGACTTGCTCCTGCAGACTGACACCAAGGAAGAGCACATTTCGCTTCTTTCAGAATTATTAGAACTACTCACAACAATTGGATGCAAAATTAATCTCAAGAAAGCCCAAACCCTCCAGGAAAAAGCCACATATTTAGGAACGGTCATCACGCATGGGAAGCGTGAGATAGAACACAAACGCATAGATTCCATTGTCAAATTGCCCTTGCCCCAAAACGTCACAGCACTCCGGTTTTTAGGACTGGTTGGATATTGTAGAAACCACATAGACGGATTCGCCACAAAAGCAGCCCCACTTTCCAAGCTCCTAAAGAAACAGGCCTCATGGAAATGGCTTCCACAGCACACAGATGCCATTGATGCAGTGAAACGCGCCCTGAGCACAGCCTCCGCTCTGCAAGCCCCAGATCCACACTCCCCTTACTAGATAGAGGTAGCGACCACCGACCGAACCCTTTCGGCTGCACTCCTGCAGGAAAGGCACGATCGTCTAGGACCCGTAGCCTATGCCTCGCGGGTCTTAGATCCAGTGGAACAGGGATTTTCAGCCTGCGAAAGGCACCTGTTAGCAGTTTTCTGGGCGGTACAATACTTCTCGTACATAACCGGACTCAACCCAGTGACCATTTTGACCGAGCACACCCCGACACAGCTTTTATTGGACGGCAGACTAAAAGACGGCACAGGAAGCCAAATTCGAGCAGCGCAATGGACCCTACTCCTACAAGGACGCAACATTACTGTAAAACGGACAAAAATGCACACGTTTCTGGCTGATAATTTGCACTATGCAGGAACCCCACATGAGTGCGAGATCATAGCCCCCAAGCACAGTACAGGCCCCTTTGTTCCCAAGTCAGCACCAAAAAAGACAGGTATCCGACCATAGACGACCCAGCCCACAGACAAAGCACTGAGGATTTATGTAGATGGCTCCTCCACAGCCCATGATGGAAAATGGATAACAGGATGTGGTATTTATGTAGAGGACGCGCAAGGACGCGCTATAGAACAAATTGCTTTAAAGTTGCCTGGGCACTTAGGTTCGCAGGCAGCCGAGTTAGCAGCCATCGTTACATTGTCCAGCACCCCGATTTGTTCCCGACCCTAGCAGACATATATTCAGACAGTTTGTACATCTGTAACAGCCTAACAGAATTCCTACCCCAGTGGGAATCTAGAGGATTTATTTCCGCCGACGGAAAACCTCTACCCTCAGCCCCACTGCTCAAACATATCCTTCAGACAGCGAAAGGCAGGAAATATGGCATAGTCAAAGTAAGAAGTCACCACAGTTCCTCTCCATCCCCCCCCCCCCCCCCCCCCCCCGGTAACGTGAAAGCTGACGCCCTAGCGTAGGCAGGCTCACGACATGGCCACTTTTGGCAACCCCCCGACCCCCCGAGAGTGCCCCAGTACACGCAGTTCAGGTCCCCCAGACCAACATCCAAGACATAGCCCAGGCACAGAAGGAAGACGAGGCATTAAGGGAGATTTTAAAAGGAAACTTCCCAGCTCCCTACGAAAAGTTTAAAAATTCCTTAACGATCCATGAGGGAATCGTTTTAAAAGACGGCATTTATGTCGTCCCCACCCAGGACAGGAATGAGATAATTTGTAAGTTCCATGACGGACATGGACACCAAGGGATTGAATCCACCCTTGCCCACCTCAGACCCCTCTGCTGGTGGCCTGATTTGAAAACCGACGTATCTCATTACGTTGAAAACTGCTTAATTTGTGCACAAAACAACCCAGAAAGGTACGTGAAAAAAGCCCAGCTACGCCACCCCCCCCCCCACACACACACACCCCCTGCAGAAATGGATACAAGTATGTGTTGGTAGTAATCGATATATTTATGAAATGAGTCGAAGCTTTCCCCTCAAGCATAAATACAGCCAAGGCCAGGGCAAATTTTTACGAGATGGGGACACCCCCGTAGTATTGAGTTGGACCAAGGTTCGCACTTTTGCCTATCACCCGCAGTCCAGCGGCATTGTGGAACGCATGAATCGGACACTAAAAGCCACACTTAGAAAAATGGTGCAGCAGTACAACACGACATGGGACACAGTGCTCCCATTCGCACTGATGTTTATTAGGAACACAGTGTCGAGCTCAACAGATATACCCCCATACCCTCATGACCGGACGGCTCATGAAGGGTACGGAATACTTATTTGGACTTGATGTGGCCAGCCCCGAAATCACCGCCCTGACCCATGAGAAAGCAGTCCAGCACATGGTAGAAAATATTAAAGCAGCACAGCTCACTGCAGCTGTTCGACAAGGTGCTAAACGAAAGCAGAGTAAGGCATGCTTTGATAAGACAGTACACCCGCTTTGATAAGACAGTACACCCGACAGAGTATACAGTCGGACAGCAAGTAACGATCACCTTATACAACCCCAGCTCATTCCTCTCCCCTAAATTTTCAGGACCCTATTCAATCTCGGACAAAGTAAGCCCCTCAGTTTATAAAATCACGTATCCGAATGGAAAATCAGGATGGGTCCATGTAAACCAGCTTAAGGTTTACGGAACGCAGTGCAGCCACTCGCACCACCTCTCATTGGCGATGGCAAACAATGAGGACCCGCCCACTGACAACCCAATTCCACCCCCTCCCCCAGCATCGACAGCACGTCCACAGACACAACCTTGACCCCGCCCCTTGAATCAAATTTCACCCTGACGCTTGATTCGGCTGCTAGCGACAGCACAACTGAAGCCCCTGAGAATATCGAACAATGGATACACAGACCAGGCTCCAGTCACTGCAGCCCCAGGGACACCAACCAGGATATGTTCGGCCCCTTTGAGACGATTTATTTGCCCACACTGGAACCTGACCCGCCACCCGACGATAGCGACAGCACCCTTGCCCGACAGTCCTACGGATCATGAAACACTGGCACCGTGATAATTCCTGGCGTCTGACAAGGAATGATGAAATGGACCCCACAGGCATTGGGAACTGTGGAGCAATTTAATAACCAAATGGATCCTACGTAAGGAGGCTTCAGGGTCATTCTGCATGGATGAATGAAGATGGGCCATTCATAATAATACTGCGTTGTGCTATGTACAAGTAGAGTCGGCATTTGCCTGCATAACAATTAGATTACAATGTATTTTTTGCATTTCGAGATACTTCTGAAAGACGCTACATCAAGACAAACCTTTTTACAAATCTGATTTTGTAACTTTGGATTTCAGAAGTGTTAGCGGTTTCTTTTTTTAACGAAAGAAAGTGATAAGAAAAGGCGGGGGTGGTGGTGGGGGGGGGCAGTGTACTGGTATGATGGGGATAGAAAAATAAATTACAGTAATTATTTAACGCAGGAAACTACTTGCCAACGCGTAAAATGAACAGCGAAGCTTTGGAAAAATAAATCTTCAGCTGCTGGAGCCTTCTATATATTGACTGGTGTCAGCACTTGCAAACACACATTGTAAGGGTGATTAGACTACTGCTGTCACCATAGTAACCTCGATTTTTCCAGTCATTGAAAACTCCAGAAGGATCATAAAGGCACAGCAGTCCCAGATAACTGCAAATGTTTTATAAACAATTTTATCCTCTTAATATATATTCAAAAAATATTGTGAGGTTTTTTCTCAACGTAAAAAAAACAAATAAATTTCAATTACTTTAAGCTGATGTATGGTGGTTAGTGCCTATTGCCTAGAAAGTAACAGTTTTATGTAAAGCAATTATTTGCTCTCAAAGCATAGGGACAATCAGAAAGAAAAGTAAAATAGCCAGCTAAATCTTAAATTGGCACGGTAACGAGAAACAGGATTTCATGACCAATTAATTTCACATGTTCTTAACAACCCTACTCCCCACATCATTCATTTTACTGCAAAGCATCAAAATGCTGCCTACACCACAATGAAGAAAATGAGGCAAAACACAATGAAGAAAACCCATTTGCTTACGACCGTAAATTTATTTACCTTCCGAGAGGACCTGGTGCTGCTGCTTTTGAGAAAACAAAACAGTCAGGGTATTTTAATCCGACAACATTCATGAAAAGTGCCATTTGTCTTCTCAACCACATTACCTGTGACAAATGTATTGACAAATAAGAAACAGCAAGTTGGCCGCAACGAAAAATGGTTATGAATTCAAACACCAACATTTATTGTACAATACTTTTTTGTATTTGTGACAGTAATGGAAATCATTAATAATGGAGATAAAATACTGTTGTGAAGTTATCAATAGTATTCAACAAGTTTGAAATTGTTTAAGGTGATATCCTTTTGTCACCTTATAAAAACTGTGCCCTATGAACATCATGTTAACCAGCTCAGCTACATAGCAGATTAACTTCTTGCCTAATGAAACTCTAAGAATTATTCTGGCCAGTGTTATGAGCCAGGGTTTAGAGAACACCAAAGTATATCATGGAGTTCACCTGACCCATGACTTTTAATAGATTGTAGCTATAGGGAGCCTACTTTACAGGTGTGATGCAACAGAGATCTAAAGTACTTTTAAAACAAAACCATGTTTATTTATGAATCCAGGGAACACTTTATAAACCCACGGTATACATCTTAACAACTATCACCATCACTAATCCCCACAGATACAATATTCTATAAGTAACCCTTCATAACTTTCCTAACAACATCCATAAGACTAAAAGACCCTTTTTACAGAAAGACAGCAGGTTTAAATTCTCTACAGAAACAGGTATTACTTTGAAATCCTCAAATGATCTGGAGACAGTCTTTAGATTGCAGAGAGATTAATGCACCTTCTTGCTGTGACTGCAGCTTCTTCAACTCCAAAACGAAACTAAAACACACAGACACACACCAGCCTTTTTGCTCAAAGTGAAAGTAAAAGCAGAGTCACAGCTCAGCTCCACCCACACACTGACATCACTGCAGCAATTTGTTAAACACCCATTTCTTAAAGGTACATCCACTACAGCTATTTGATGAACATTCATTTCTTAAAGGTACTCTCACATGACACCAGGTGAAGCTGGGATTTGCTATTTTAAGTGCTGGCAAAAGAATGTATCCAGTTAACCCATAAGGGTTGCACTGACAAGTGAGCTACATCAGTCAATCGTACATGTAGAACATAGAACATAGAACAATACAGTGCAGTACAGGCCCTTCGGCCCTCGATGTTGCGCCGACCTGTGAAACCACTCTAAAGCCCATCTACACTATTCCCTTATCGTCCATATGTCTATCCAATGACCATTTGAATGCCCTTTGTGTTGGCGAGTCCACTACTGTTGCAGGCAGGGCATTCCACGCCCTTACTACACTCTGAGTAAAGAACTTACCTCTGACATCTGTCTTATATCTATCTCCCCTCAATTTAAAGCTATGTCCCCTCGTGCTAGACATCACCAGCTGAGGAAAAAGGCTCTCACTGTCCACCCTATCCAATCCTCTGATCATCTTGTATGCCTCAATTAAGTCACCTCTTAACCTTCTTCTAACGAAAACACCCTCAAGACCCTCAGCCTTTCCTCATAAGATCTTCCCTCCATACCAGGCAACATTTTGGTAAATCTCCTCTGCACCCTTTCCAATGCTTCCACATCCTTCCTATAATGCAGTGACCAGAATTGCACGCAATACTCCAAATGCGGCCGCACCAGAGTTTTGTACAGCTGGAACATGACCTCATGGCTCCGAAACTCAATCCCTCTACCAATAAAAGCTAACACACCGTACGCCTTCTTAACAACCCTCTCAGCCTGGGTGGCAACTTTCAGGGATCTATGTACATGGACACCGAGTTCTCTCTGCTCATCCACACTTTCAAGAATCTTACCATTAGCCCAGTACTCTGTCTTCTTGTTATTCCTTCCAAAATGAATCACCTCACACTTTTCTGCATTAAACTCCACTTGCCACCTCTCAGCCCAGCGCAGCAGCTTATCTATGTCCCTCTGTAACTTGTAACATCCTTCCGCACTGTCCACAACTCCACCGACTTTAGTGTCATCTGCAAATTTACTCACCCATCCTTCTACGCCCTCCTCCAGGTCATTTATAAAAATGACAAACAGCAGTGGCCCCAAAACAGATCCTTGTGGTACACCACTAGTAACTGGACTCCAGTCTGAACATTTCCCATCAACCACCACCCTTTGTCTTCTTCCAGCTAGCCAATTTCTGATCCAAACTGCTAAATCACCCTGAATCCCATGCCTCCGTATTTTCTGCAGTAGCCTACTGTGGGGAACCTTGTCAAACACTTTACAAAAATCCATATGCACCACATCAACTGCTTTACCCTCATCCACCTGTTTAGTACCTTCTCAAAGAACTCAATAAGGTTTGTGAGGCACGACCTACCCTTCACAAAACCGTGTTGACTATCTCTAATCAAATTATTCCTTTCAAGATGTGGGAAAGATTCCATGCATCGGAATGCTCTAGGTGCACCACGAGTCCATCAAATATAAACTCGAAAGAACGATGTAGGGTTACTTTAATAAGGACTATTTCATACAGTTTATTCCACTGTCATTCAGTTATCTCAAAAATACTTGCACTAAGCTTCCAAATATCAAACACAGTTCCTAAAATAGTGTTATTCATAGAATTTACAGTGCAGAAGGAGGCCAGTCGGCCCATCGAGTCTGCACCGGCACTTAGAAAGAGCACCCTATCCAAAGTCAACACCTCCATCCTATCCCCATAACCCAGTAACCCCAACCAACACTAAAGGCTATTTTGGACACTAAGGGCAATTTATCATGGCCAATCCACCTAACTTGCACATCTTTGGACTGTGGGAGGAAACCGGAGCACCTGGAGGAAACCCACGCACACACGGGGAGGATGTGCAGACTCCGCACAGACAGTGACCCAAGCCGGAATCGAACCTGGGACCCTGGAGCTGTGAAGCAATTGTGCTATCCACAATGCTACCATGCTGCCCTATTTAGTAATTACAGAGTTGTAGTTCTGGTTGATGGTTTATTGGGAGCTTCAGCATTTTTGAACACACTGATGTTAGCGCTGGATGGAACGCTCCCAGTTTAACAAAGTGCATTGTAAAACTTCTTCCGTACTGCTCCATATGCTTTAAATCCTACCTCTGAGAAACATCAATGCAGTATTTCTAATTTCCTTAACAGCAATCCTGAGGGCTTCAGTAAGATTGGCAAGTGTAATTCTATTTGTAAATTGTAGGTGGTTCTGTACTAGGTGCATCAACAAGAAACAAGTTAAAACTCTCCTAAATTCATTTCACTCAGGCTCCTTGAAGCCTTCAGGCAAGATTTTCTAATCTGAATCTAACAGGCTGATTTGAATCCAAGAAGTATTGATCCATTAAGTCCACAAAGAAGAATGAATCCCTCAAGGATGGGGGTTCCAGGAGGACACACTGAGGGGTCTCTTTAAAACAGAGTCCTAGATCCTTGCTCCGGTGGAAGTAAACAATGGTTTGTCACTATTGGAAAAGCATGGAGCTCTCCCAATGTTCTCCCCTAAGCCAACACCACATTTTAAAAATCAGCTAGTCATTCATTCCAAAGGAATTCATGGGATCTTTTTGTGGCCGCAGTTGAAAACTTAACATGCACTGCATTGCATAGCAGTTAATTGTACTCAAAGAGATTTCAAAGGGGTGTGATAAGCTGCGACATAAATACACTCCTTTGTCTCTTTAAGCAGCACCTGTGCAGTAACATTTCAACACACACATTTTTGGACTATTTTATTTCAAACTGGTTAATTTTTGAAAGTTGTTCAGATACACATCATACTGGAGGGAATTCCAGTTATTTGGGACAATTTTGCGGCCGCGTTGCGCCTGGTGCAAATCCAGCCATGTCGGAAAAATTCCGGAAGAGGTGTGAAGCAGGATTTGCACCGGGTGAAAAACCGTGCTCTCGGGCCATCCCAGCAGACGTAATGGGTGTAAACGGTTGGGCAGCGCGGTAGCACTGTTGCTTCACAGCTCCAGGGTCCCAGGTTTGATTCCCGGCTTGGGTCTCTCTGTCTGTGTGGAGTCTGCACGTTCTCCCCGTGTCTGCGTGGGTTTCCCCCGGGTGCTTCGATTTCCTCCCACAGTCCAAAGATGTGCAGGTTCGGTGGAATGGCCATGCTAAATTACCCTTTGCCTGCTTCAAGAGCCTGCTTGGAGGCGGCTTCAAGAAGATCACCATTATACCGGTGCCAAAGAAGAACCAGGCAACGTGTCTCAATGACTACCATCCGGTGGCCCTGACTTCAGTCGTAATGAAGTGCTTCGAGAGGCTGATCATGAAGCGCATCACCTCCATACTCCCAGAACACCTTGATCCACTGCCATTCGCATACCGTCGCAACCGGTCCACAGCTGACGCCATTTCCCTGGCCCTACACTCATCCACAGAGCATCTCGACAACAACGACTCCTAAACAGACTCCTATTTATTGACTACAGCTCCGCCTTCAATACCATAATCCCAGCCAAGCTCATATCAAAGCTCCAAAACCTAGGACTTGGCTCCCCACTCTGCAACTGGATCCTCGATTTTCTGACCAACAGACCACAATCAGTAAGAATGAACAACAACACCTCCTCCACAATAGTCCTCAATACCGGGGCCCCGCAAGGCAGCATACTTAGCCCCCTACTCTATTCCCTGTACACACACACGACTGCGTGGCAAAATTTGGTTCCAATTCCCTCTACAAGTTTGCCGACGATACGACCATTGTGGGCCGGATCTCGAATAACAACGAGTCAGAATACAGGAGGGAGATAGAGAACATTGACTTAAGGAAGCAAAAAACTGTACACACCCCTGTCAGCATCAACAGGGTCGAGGTGGAGATGGTTAGCAGTTTCAAATTCCTAGGGGTGCACATCTCCAAAAATCTGTCCTGGTCAACCCATGTCGACGCTACCACCAAGAAAGCACAACAGCGCCTATACTTCCTCAGGAAACTAAGGAAATTCGGCATGTCCACATTAATCCTTACCAACTTTTACAGATGCAGCATAGAAAGCATCCTATCGGGCTGCATCACAGACTGGTATGGCAACTGCTCGGCCCAGGACCGCAAGAAACTGCAGAAAGTCATGAACACCGCCCAGTTCATCACACAAACCTGCCTCCCATCCATTGACTCCATCTACACCTCCCGCTGCCTGGGGAAAGCGGGCAACATAATCAAAGACCCCTCCCACCCGGCTTACTCACTCTTCCAACTTCTTCCATCGGGCAGGAGATACAGAAGTCTGAGAACACACACGAACAGACTCAAAAACAGCTTCTTCCTCGCTGTTACCAGGGGCGTCATTCTCCGACCCCCCACCGGGTGGGAGAATGGCCGTTGGCCGCCGTGAATCCCGCCCCCGCCGAAGTCTCCGGTACCGGAGATTGGGCGGGGGCGGGAATGGGGCCGCGCCGGTTGGCGGGACCCCCCACTCAATTCTCCGGCCCGGATGGGCCGAAGTCCCGCCCAGAAATTGCCTGTCCCGCCGGCGTAAATTAAACCTGGTATTTACCGGCGGGACCAGGCGGCGTGGGCGGGCTCCGGGGTCCTGGGGGGGACGCGGGGCGATCCGGCCCCGGGGGGTGCCCCCACGGTGGCCTGGCCCACCATCGGGGCCCACCGATCCGCGGGCGGGCCTGTGCCGTGGGGGCACTCTTTCCCTTCCGCCTCCGCCACGGCCTCCACCATGGCGGAGGCGGAAGTGACTCTCCCCACTGCGCATGCGCGGGAAACTTTCAGCGGCCGCTGACGCTCCCGCGCATGCACCGGGAAACTGTCAGCTGCCGCTGACGCTCCCGCGCATGCGCCGCATTTCCGCGCCAGCTGGCGGGGCAACAAACACCATTTCTGCCAGCTGGCGGGGCGGAAATCCCTCCGGCGTCGGCCTAGCCCCTCAATGTTGGGGCTCGGCCCCCAAAGATGCGAAGCTTTCCGCACCTTTGGGCCGGCGCGATGCCCGTCTGATTTGGCGCCAGTCGGCGGACATCGCGCCGTTCGGGGAGAATTTCGCCCCAGACTCCTAAATGACCCTCTTATGGACTGACCTCATTAACACCACACCCTGTATGCTTCATCTGATGCCAGTGCTTATGTAGTTACATTGTATGTGTTGTGTTGCCCTATTATGTATTTTCTTTTATTCCCTTTTCTTCCCATGTACTTAATGATCTGTTGAGCTGCTCGCAGAAAAATACTTTTTGCTGTACCTCGGTACACGTGACAATAAACAAATCCAATCCAATCTACTCCAATCCAATCCAATCCCTTTACGTCCAAAAGGGTTGGGTGGGGCTGTTGGGTTACGGGGATAGGGAGCTGGATTCTCAGAGCCTCCGCGCCAAAATCGCGATTAGCGCAGTGGCGGAGAATGGGTGTCAAATCCGACATCGGGTCCGACGCCGTTCCCACAATTCTCCAGTTCCTGGAGAATCGCCGCCAATCACGCGCGCGGTGAATGTGGCGCCGGTTGGGGGACATTAAAAGAGGCTCCCACGGCGATTCACCGAGTGCAGCTGGTCGAAATCCCGACGGAGTGGTTCTCTTATGGTTCCACCCATCGGGAACTCGGCGTGGCGGCTGTGGACTCAGTCCGCGGCTGCCCTGGTGGGGTGCGGGGGGATAATTCGCGAAGGGGGCCTCCAGGATGGCCAGGCTACCGATCGGGGGCCACTGATCCACGGGCACATTCAATCTGGGGGGGGGCCTATGTTTTCAGTGCCGGTCCGCGGTGTGGGTCGGCCATGTCGCGCGGGGCGGCCGCCACCTTGCGCATGCGTGGATCCCTGACCGGAAGTGCAGGGCCCCCTATCGGCAGCCAGAGCTGCGAGGACTACTCCGGGCCCTGCTAGCCCCCTGCAAATCGGGGAAATCATCCTGGACATTCCAGGTAAGTCCAGAGTGGTTCGCGCGCATTTGTTCGCGGGCGTGGTGGGGGCATAGCCCCATTATCGGAGAATCCCGCCCAGGGTGTGGGCTTGGGTAGGGTGCTTTTTCTGGGAGCCGGTGCAGACTCAATGGGCCAGGTGGCCTCCTTCTGTAAAATCTATGATCTATGAACCTGATTACCATTCCTTTAAATATTTTTGAATACTCAAAATCAGCTTAATCTTCTGGGAGCGAGTGTGTTCCCAACTGTCGGCATGATGTGGCGCCGGCGGAAATCACTGCTGGTCCCCACAAACGGAGACCAGGCATGGTGACCACGTCGGAGGGGTGGGAGGCCATTAGAGCCCCCGAGTGGTCAGGGAAATGGTAGGCCAGTGCCAGGGGATGGGGCAGTGACCCATTGGGCGGGCCCCGATTTCGTGATCTATGTTCGGGGGTTCATGCCAGTGATCAATGTTTGGCGCGGGCTGGAGGGATGGGTCTTTAATTTCACTTTGCGTTCAGGGCGCCCCGATCTCTGTGAAACCGGGTTTGCCAGCGTGTTTAGGCCCTGCCCCTTCAAACAAATAATGGCAAAGTGTGGGAAGATCTCGTCAGGAAACCTGCCCAACACATTGCTTTTCTGACTGAATCTGACACTTTCCCATTTTTTGTAAAAGTTTCGTCCATTGTACTCTTTTGGGAAAGTATTGACAAGTGAACTGCACTCCTGAACACATCTAACAAATCTGCCATGTAATTTTATACAAGTCAGCCCTTTGCACCTGAACCTACACAGTCCTTACTTTACACTCAAACTTATAGCCTTTCTATAATTATATTGATTTGATAAATAAGGCACATTCAACAGAGAATTCATAGCATTCCTTGACTTTGGAATATCAAAATGATAGAAATAAATGCTTTTGTCGGGCAGGCCTAATGAGCCCTGCTTTATTAAAGCATTTTTAGTATTTCTTTCAGAACTTCTATTTATCCTTCATGAAACAGCCTAGATACAACATGTGCTGGAGGAGACCCTCTCCCACCCTTTTTCCCCCCCAGGTTATGGGGGTGAATTTGTGCATTCTTAACTGTAGTGCTGTATTTCAAGGAAGGAAATACATTTGTAGTTGCTACAAATCGACATTATTCGCCTATGTCTAGTGCCATGTGCCTCCCAGCTCTGTTGCTATAGCTCGTGTGGCCAATCCCTCTTAATCAAGTCTCCACAGTGTCAAAATGGCACAAAGCAGCATCATCAGCAATCTTTCCTGTAAGTTTGACCAGATGTTCTAGTCCTCCTCAAATGCTCAGCAGCCTTCAATACAGTAGACTACAGCGCCCCCCCCTCTAACATCACTCCTCCATTAGTCTTGTTCTATGCGACTGCGCTCTCGTCAGTTCCACTCTTCTGAATGCATGCGCAGTGTGGTACAGCAACACCTTCCATAGCTCCTTTTCATGTCAAAGCATCTGCAAATGCTCACACCATTACCTTTGCGAGTGCAGTGAATTACACAAGTAGAAGCAGGCGTTCTGCTCCAGCAATTTCCTGCAAACAACCACGTTTGCTTCTGCAGAAGCCGTTCAATTCTGCTGAAAAGCTGAGGAGCTGTTGAAATGACAGACCATCTGCAGAAAGTGAGCAGCGCTTTCAAAAGGATTTCAAGGACTACAAAAGGTCACAAGAATGGAGTGGAAAATATACTGCACTTCTGTGTGATACAGTTGGCCAATTGCCGAGAAAAGGTCAGTGATCATCAGCTTCCAGTGTTTGAAAAACAATCAAGGCATGAGGAAGGAAGACATCTGGAGAAAAGATTTCTAGAGTAACTGAAATGGGAAGTATCAAACTCAGCAAGACAATTTTAATCATATAACCTTATTCAAAAATATATAGCATTAAACTAGCTCTTTCCTATGTGTAGAGAAATATTCAACATTGCCGTCAGCAACAGGAGAAAATAAAGTTAGCCTTTAGTCCTCCATGTACTGCGATACATCTGCAGACATGGATCTACTCAAACACTCCCTGCATGCTTTGATGGCCCTGTCCCCGTTACTCTCTCTCATCCCAGCTATTCTCGCTAGTAAGGCCACTGTCTTTACATCCTCAAGTCTAAGGTAAGCAGACTTGAATATATTCAGCACACCTGTGGCTTTGTCGTCCAACACTCGGTCTGGGGCTGCATCACAATAAGCACTAATCTTTCCTTTGAAAAGCACCACTGCCAACCACTTATTAGAGAAAAATAACTCCCTCTCCTTCCTTGCAAGCAAATATTCTATCTCTAATATTCTTTCCTTTACAATTTATAACAAAGATGTACCGGTTAGGTGGATTGGCCACAATTAATGCTTGGGGTTGCAGAAATAGGGAGGAGGAATGGGCCTGGGTAGAGTGCTCCTTCAGAGGGTCGGTGCATACTTGATGGCCGAATGGCCTCCTTCAGCACTGTAGGAATTCTATGGATTCTGTAAACATAGGCCTTGAACAAGGTATTTCCTCCCAAATACACGTCGATCTTTCCAACAACTCCATTTGAATCTCTTCAAACAGGTTTTTTGCTATCACTCAGTAGGTTACAAATAACACCCATCCCCTCTCGCCCTCTCTTGACGTCCCTGAAATGCATAATAATAATAATATTTATTATTGTCACAAGTAGGCTTACATTAACACCGCGTTACTGTGAATATCGCCACACTCCGGCGCCGCATGTTCACGTACATTGAGGGAGAATTCGGAATGTCCACCTAACAAGCACATCTTTCAGGACTTGTGGGAGGAAACCGGAGCACCCGCAGGAAACCCAAGCAGACACGGGGAGAATGTGCAGACTCCGCACAGACAGTGACCCAAGCCGGGATTCGAACCCAGGTCCCTGGTGCTGTGAAGCAACTGTGCTAACCACTGTACTACCATGCCACCCGTGGAGATTGTGCGCTGATTCTAGGGAACAGTAGGATATGGAAAATAATCCAAAATAAGACATCAAACGACACAAGAGCCCATTCATTCTTTAGCTCCCATTTGAATATCCTTCGCCCACCATGTACCCAATTCAATTTGATTCGATATTGGGGATGGAATGTGGTATGACAGAGAAGATACAAAATTAAATATTTTTATTCATAGTTTCCAATATCTTGCCTTTTCAATTTCCACGCTTTACATGATGTGAGGAATCAAAGGGAAAGATTCTGTAAGAGAAATACACTAAAGTAATTGACAAAGAATTGAAAAAAACCAAGTTAATCAACCAAGGCAGTTGGGGGTCGGTTGCACTTTCAGATTTGCCTGACACAGACCACCAGTTTGATCCAATATTTGACCGAAACGTTCCAACACAAAATACACCCATAAACAAATCTCAAGCTTCAACTGTGTCTTAAATCTGTCACTAAATATTAGCTAAATAGAACAAATTGTAATGGTAGCATAAAAAGATCCAATCTGTGCAAAAATGTTAAACAGCTGGCAACTATTAATAGGTAGGAGTTCAATTTTCACCTTTTAAATGTATCCACAAAATTGTGCTATTTCATACGCTCCCTGATACTGCAGCAAAAATATGAATTGTAAATTGTTCCAACACTTCTCACAAAGCCAAAAATCTTTTTCATAATATAATCATCATTCCCTCTTTTGGGAAAATAATACTCAATGGAGTAGTAGAAGCAGGGTCAATAGTGCATTTCAAAAGGGAATTAGATATACATTAGGCTTGCAGGACTATGCAGCTAATTGGATGGCGATTGCTCTTTCAGAGAACCAGCACAGGCTTGATGGGCCAAATAGCCCCTTCTATGCAGTAAGATTCTGTGGTTCACTTTAGTCAAGCAATGTTGCTTTACTCACTACACGTGTAATTGATCCTCCAAGTAAAAACAGAATCCTCAGTACAAAAGAAGAGCATACACAGAAATATTTTTAAAAGTTATAACACAGCGTCAAGCAAAAGCGAAACACTGCAGAAGCTGGAAATCGGAAATAAAAACAGAAAATTCTGGAATTACTCAGGTCTCGCAGCATTTGGAGGAAGAAACAGAGTAAATGGGCGCAATCTAATGGCCGCGCTAGCTGCAATGTGCGAAGCCCGTAAAGGCCGCTAAGAGGATCAAAAGTGGGATTGCGCCGGCGAGACCTCAGTTTGAGATCTTCCCCGCCCTCGGCCTTGGCGGCCACACCTTATCCTCCCACCCAGTCAGCGGGACATCAGGCCACCGCGAATCACTCCTGATTTTCGAAAATGAAAACCATGATGACCATGCCGAGGGCGCGGAGGAAAGTATAGCCCCCTGGGTGGTGTGGAACATGGCAGAGCAGAGCAGAGGGCCCTCTGGAGAGCATCATGGAGGGGAGGGGGTTCCTCCTTTTGTGCGGAGGGGCTGGGGAAAGGAGGAGCCCCGATGCATTCGGGAGGGGGGGGTGCGGCAGGCGCGAAGAGCCCCAATACCTGCGAGAGGGGGGGGTGGGAGAGAGTGATGTTACCTTTGCGGTGGGTGGGTCCTGATTCTTGGGGGTTGGTGGGATCCTGATTACTTGGGGGAGGGGAGGAGGTGCTTTATTTCAGTCGTACATCAGGGCTCTTTAAAATAGGTGCCCCAATCTCGCGATTCCCGTAACAGCCTCCCCGAACAGGCGCCGGAATGTGGCGACTCGGGGCTTTTCACAGTAACTTCATTTGAAGCCTACTTGTGACAATAAGCGATTTTCATTTTCATTCTGGCCCTGCAGGCATCTTTACACCCACACCACCAGCTGAGGGTGAACCTTGCTACCCCTTTGAAATTGCACGGTGTTGTGTTTAGTTTTCACACCTGTAGCCACGTAAATTGGCCAACTCCCGATTTAAAATGGCGAACGGCAAAGGCTGATGGGAAAGTCAGCCAACATAGACAAAACCAGCAGCTGCAAGTTTGCTGTGTATTTACCTCTGAAAAGGCCAGTCAACATCGATACCAGCGACCATCAGCATAACAAAGTAGCAGCCATCTGCATACTGATGAGCAATCCCCAGGAACAATAAGTAACATTTTGGACACACAAAGCAAAGCCAAACTCCTCGGCGCCAGCAGGAGCCAACACAAAGGAGGTGAACGAGCACCTCAAGACCGCCCATCGATCAGGGAACCACTCCAGTATTGGAGAAAATCGAACCAAGCGATTGGGACAAAGTCCAATCACTTGGGACCAGGTACAGGGTCCGCCCCGAAAGGCAGGAAGCCCCTGGGGACTATAAGAGTAAGCCCCAAGCTCTCTTCACCTCTCTTCACTCTCTTCTTCCTGCTCGGGTCACCCAGCAACACGAACCAACACTGACCGTGACCGGTGCAGTGATCGTCGACTGACGTAAGTCTTAATTCAACGCTCGCTACGAGATAGGCGTTCCTAGCTACCAATCCGTACCAACTTC
Source organism: Scyliorhinus torazame (assembly GCF_047496885.1). Lineage (NCBI taxonomy): Eukaryota > Metazoa > Chordata > Chondrichthyes > Carcharhiniformes > Scyliorhinidae > Scyliorhinus > Scyliorhinus torazame. The sequence goes on from NC_092708.1 coordinate 385,677,684, forward strand.
GAATTCCACATACTCAGAACCCGAACGAAAGGCCATTTGTTCCCCTGACCTGGTGGGCCAGTCCGAAGTTAAGTATAGGCCTGTTAGTTATAGAAGTAGCTTAGAAGTAGAATTTGTGCATGAGTAGCGATTACTGTGTATAATAAATGTGCTTTGATTTGAATCTGACTAATCGGTGTATTGGGTTATTAATCATTACTCGGACTTGAACCTCGTGGCAGTATCATAAAGATACCTGGCGACTCAAGAGCAAAGGTAATAAAACAGAGCAATTGAACCAAGGAGAAAATCAGCAACATTATTTGGCGACATCTGACGGGACCCGATCTAGAAGTGGAAAACCACTCCGGGAGAACTCAGAATTTGAATTAGAGATCCAATTGGAAACAGAAAACCACAAGTGTTCAAGCAGTACTGATCAATACTCATAACTTCTGCACTGTAAATTCTATGATTAATTCAATGATAATTCGGAAGTGTGTGTATGCATGCGTAACTAACAGGGCGATGAGGTAAAACTGATAGATTTTTTTGTTGCGACAAAACTGTCGGAAGTTTGTACTTCGGAAAGTAGCGAAAGCCGTACCCGTATTTACAGCACCGCCTTGATACCCCTGTCCCAAATTTGAAGAGCAGCATTCGGATAGGAAAGATGGCAATGCAACGCCTCATGAACCCCGAGGAATTTGCGATCGCAGCGACCAGCAGCAGTCGAGTGGGACAATGTCCCATTTGGGAGGAAGAGATCAGGAAATATCTCAAAGAGAAAGGATGGCCCCTTTGGAATGAAATCTGTGACAACAAGGAATCAGGCCCCGGGAGTATAGGACATACTTGGTGGGAGAACCTGAGCGAGATCCACAAAAAGAGCTTAGGTAAAGCTCGCAAGCCGATGGCAATCATGTCCTGCTTGGCACAATTGCGGTGCACAGAGGAGGTCGTTAGGACGCTCCGGAAAGAAGTAGAAGGCATACATCGAATGAGTAAGGTCGATGTAAGCGAGGTAGAGCGAGAGAATTTAGTATTGAGGAGGAAATTGGCAGCAAAAGATGGAGAGGTGGAGGATGCCAAAAGGGCTCACCAGTCTTGTCTGGCGCACTTAAGCAGCTTCCAGTCTCAAAATGAAAAGGCCCATCAGGACACGCAACGGGCAGTCCTGGTACGTGAAGAAACAGAAAAGCAGGTAGAAGCATTGCAGAGACAGTGCAGCGACCTAAAGGCAGCATTAAGAGCACTCCATGCTGCCACCACAGAGCAAAGACAAAACACGCTAAATCACGCAAAGTGCCGGAAGCAGATTGCAGAGCTGCAATCGCTGCTTTCAGTTCAGAAAGGATTCCAGGAAACCTTTGGAGCAAAGTTAGATGAGGAAGACGGCCCTGATTGGGAAGAATTGAATGAAACAGCGCAGAGATATGTTCAGGGAACATGTGCGCAGGGAAAGCCACAAAAGAGGAAAGCGCCCCAACCCCCCACACAGCAGATAGTTCAGGCTCCAATGAACCCAGTAACCACCCACCGCACAGCCACAGCAGACGACACGGAATTTCTATACTCCACCCCCTTAACAGTGACCCAATTACGGGACGCGTGCGATAAGATCACACTGTTCCTCCCCACCTCAGACCCCCACCATTTCTTTGCCACAGTAAAGCATCAGGCGACCATGTACGGCCTGGATGAGCGAGAGCATGTAAAGCTCACAGTTTTAAGTTTAGACCCTTCAGTAGCAGCAGCCCTTCCCGACCCACAGAATGTAGGAGGAGGCACCCTTGCAGAAATACATACCGCGATCCTGGATGTGATCGGGTATAACCGGGGTGACCCCGCAGATGGCCTCAACAAATGCAGGCAAAAGAAGACCGAGCACCCCACAGCGTTCGCTGGATGCCTGTGGATCCACTTTGCAGCAGTCTTTGGAGACGTAGACCGTGCCCATTTGTCCCCAGACAACATGGCCAAATGGACCCGCACCCTTATCTCCCATGCCACAGAAACAGGACAAAAAGCGTGCGCCAATTATGATCCCTCAGAGGAGGCTCATAACGAGAAGTGGGTAGTAAAAAGATTGTCCCGCTCCTGGGAGCAGTCTGTACAAAGCAAACCCACAGTTAAAATTCCTGAAGAAAAGCAGGCCGACGCAGATATACAGGCAGTTACAACACACCAGAACCCCGCATGAGTAAATGAAGGAAAGAACAGCCCCCCACCCAAGTCACAGGAGTGTTACAACTGTGGACAGTTGGGACACTTTGCAAGAGAGTGCAATGCCCCTAGAAAGCCACAGAGAGCCCAGCAGACGGGCACTCTGAGTAAGAAGAAGACAGGGCCCATTCATAGTGTTAGCGCCCGTTCAGATCAGATGGACCTGACCGGAACGGACTGACGGTGTTCGGGCTCCCCCAGTTGGGTCTGCGACACCCTTTGGGATAGGTCCGGACGACCGGTAGTTGCAGCGAAAATTCGGGGACAGCCCATCGAGTTTCTCTGGGACACAGGAGGGTCCCGCACCACAATAAATTCCTCCACCCTGTTTCAAAAAGACACGTGGCCCACTACAGCCACCATCACCCTCAGCGGCTTTACAGGCCACTCACAGCAGGGACACATCACAGCCCCTGTATCCATTCAAATCGGCACCATCACCACCAAGCACCCCGTAGTCTTCGTCGATCTGCCCCACACAGCAGAACACATTCTAGGAATCGATTTTACGAATTCCCACAACTTATCATTTGATCCAGTCAACCAGTGTGTCTGGAAAATGGCAAAGTCTGCAAGAGCCCCCGCAACGCTCAACATAGGAGAATACGCGAACAAAATTAGCACAGTAGGCAAATTTTGGTTCAACACGACCACGCTTAGCACGGACAAGCAGGTTAGGGCAGTTCTGCAAAAGAACAGGGCAGCATTCGCGACCCACAAGCACGACTGTGGACGGATGACTGGCTCCATACAAATAACAGGACCTGACCCTAGACCCCCAAAACAGTATGGATTTCCCCAAGAGGCAGAGGGAGAAATCTCAAAGGTAATAGAAAGCTTATTAGAGCAGGGCGTACTTAGATCAGCAGCCTCCACTAATAATGCCCCGATTTGGCCAGTGAGAAACCCCGATGGATCATGGCGACTGACCATCGATTACCGGGAACTCAACAAAATCACCCCTGTAGCAACAAGTCCCAAGACCATGCTCAAGCAGGGACTCAATTCCCGATTCTTTACGGTTTTGGATGTCAGTAATGGATTCTGGTCCATTATATTGGCAAAGGCGTGCCAGTACAAATTTGCCTTCACCTTTAAAAATCAGCAGTACACGTGGACATGCCTGCCACAAGGATTCCACAACTCCCCCTCCATTTTCCACTGACAGCTGGCAAATGGTTTAGCCAAATTCTCTCGCCCAGAATGTCTGGTCCAGGACGTAGACGACCTACTACTGCAGACAGACACCAAGGAAGAGCACATTGAGCTTCTGTCCGAACTCCTGGAACTCTTACACTCAATTGGTTGTAAAGTCAACCCCAAAAAGGCCCAGATTTTGGAAGATAAGGTGATATATTTGGGAACAATTATCACACATGGTAAACGCGAGATCGAGCATAAAAGGATTGACTCGATTGCTAAATTGCCCCTTCCCCAGAACGTTTCAGCCCTCCTGTCGTTTTTAGGACTGGTTGGCTACTGCCGAAACCACATTGACGGTTTCACCAGCAAGGCAGCACCCCTCTCAGACCTCCTAAAGAAAGGAACCCCCTGGGAATGGCTTCCGCAGCATACAGATGCTGTGGATGCGTTGAAGCAATCACTCATAGCAGCTCCCGCACTACAAGTTCCAGACCCGCTTTCCCCTTACGCTATAGAGGTAGCAACCACAGACCGCACCCTTTCGGCTGTGCTCCTCCAGGAACGGCATGCCCGTAGCTTACGCCTCCAGAATTTTAGATGCTGTGGAGCAGGAATTTTCAGCCTGTGAGAGGCACCTGCTCGCAGTATTTTGGGCAGTTCAGTATTTTTCGTACATTACCGGACTGAACCCCATCACGATCCTCATAGAACACACCCAACAGTTAAGGCCCATAGCTTACGCCTCCAGAATTTTAGATGCTGTGGAGCAGGAATTTTCAGCCTGTGAGAGGCACCTGCTCGCAGTATTTTGGGCAGTTCAGTATTTTTCGTACATTACCGGACTGAACCCCATCACGATCCTCACAGAACACACCCCCACCCAACCTTTACTGGACGGACGACTCAAGGACGGTACAGTCAGTCAAATAAGAGCAGCCAGGTGGACCCTTGTTTTGCAGGGACGGGACAGCACTGTGAAAAGGACAAAGACCCACACTTTTTTAGCCGACAACCAACAGTACCCCGGAACCCCTCATGAATGTACAATTATCTCTCCACACCACAACACAGGCCCCTTTATTGCTAAAACAACCCCCAGAAAGATAGGTAGTTCAACCCAGAACCCCCAGCACACAGACACGTGTGAGCCCATAAGGATATATGTGGATGGATCTTCCACCGTCTTGGATGGGAAGCGCATAACAGGTTGCGGCATTTATGTCGAGGATGCGCAGGGACGCGCCCACGAAAGAAATCGCAATAAAACTTCCAGGCCACTTAGGCGCACAGGCATCAGAACTTGCGGCCATCGCATATATAGTGGAACACCCAGATTCCTTCCCCAGCCCAGCAGACATATACTCGGACAGCCTCTATGTCTGCAACAGCCTCACGGAATTCCTGCCCCTGTGGAAAGCAAGAGGATTTGTTTCCGCAGACGGGAAACCCCTCCCCTCAGCCCCATTGCTCCGTCACATTCTCGAAAGAGCACAGAACAGGACTTTTGGGATAGTCAAAGTTCGTAGTCACCATCGTTCCTCCCCCCCTGGAAATGTAAAAGCCGACGCACTGGCCAAAGCAGGTTCCAGACATGGATACTTTTGGTCATCCCCCGAAAGCGCACCAGTGAGTGAAGTTCAGGTTTCACAAAGATCGAGGATCGAGTGGAGGCCCAGAAGCAGGACAGCAATCGCAGGGAGATTGAAAAGAAAAATATCCAGCACCCTACGAGAGATTTAAAAATGCTCTGACCACACATGACGGTGTGGTGTTAAAAGACACCCTTTATGTGGTTCCTGAACAGGACAGGAATCAACTGATTTGTTTATTCCATGACGGTCATGGACATCAGGGAATCGATCCCACTACAGCCCACCTCAAGCAGCTTTGTTGGTGGCTGAATACGAAATGGGTGGAAGCATTCCCATCCAGAACAAACACTGCAAAAACCACAGCCAAGATTTTGACCCACCACATCTTTACAAGATGGGGACTCCCCCGCAGCATTGAATCCGACCAAGGTTCCCATTTTAATCGACGTGTCATGCAGAACGTCCTCACGATATTTGGCATCACCCAAAAATTCCACATAGCATACCACCCACAGTCGAGTGGTATCGTGGAGCGCATGAATCGGACCCTAAAATCCACCCTCAGAAAAATGGTCCAACAAAACAACACCACTTGGGACTCAGTCCTCCCTTTTGCGCTGATGTTTTTGCGTAATACAATTTCAACTTCCACAGGTTACACCCCACACACTCTCATGACCGGACGCCCCATGAAAGGCACAGAATTTTTATTAGGTTTAGACTTGACCAGCCCCTAAGTGACGGCCCTCACACACGAGAAAGCAGTAGAGCAATTAGTGGAAAATGTTAAAACGGCTCAGCTAGCAGCCGCAGTGAAATTGTGCACAAGGAAGAAACAGAGTAAGGCTTTAAAACATCATCTGGACACCTCAGTTATCGGTTGCGAACAGGGTCGCAAAGACAGTGCATGCGACTGAGTACAGTGTAGGACAGCAAGTCATGCTCTCCGTATACAACCCCAGCACATTTCTGTCACCGAAGTACTCGGGTCCGTACTCCATTGCGGACAAAGTAAGCCCTTCCGTATACAAGATAAAGTATCCCAACGGTAAGACTGCGTGGTTCAATATCAACCAGCTGAAGGCATATGGAACACAGTCTAACCACGCACATCACGTCATGCTCGACGCAGCACACCACACCCCGCCTAGAGCCAATGTAACCCTACCATCCCCCAACACGTCCAGCCCAGCCACGGACTCAACCTCGACTCCACCCCCGAACTATAGACTCCGCCCCAGAACACCCACAGACTGCAGCAGCAGAGACAGTGACTGTGACTCGGACGATAGCTACAGCACGCCTCCCTACTATCCCCATGCAACAGGACCCACACCCAGCGAATCCGACTACGATCTGAGTGATCCCTTCATGATCACTTTCCTAAACAAACCCCACCACCGACCACCGACCCACCATGACGACCCCGATTCCGTCCCCACACAACTAGATACCACATATTGACACAGAGACAACTCATACAGACTCGTCCGAAACGACGAGAGCGACCCCAAATCACACCATGCAGCCCTTTCAGCCCTGATACACTCAAGAGTTTGGTACCCGGGAGAAGATGACGACCTTGAGTCTGACTCCCAGAACGAGAACCCCTTTGCGACCCTGTTCGCAACCGATAACTGAGGTGTCCAGATGATGTTTTAAAGGAACCGCTCGGGAAAAACAGTGTCCTTTCTTTTTTTTTTAAAATATATTTTATTCAAATTTTTTTTCGGCCAAACAAAACAGTACAAAAATGTTTCCCTTTTACAACAATAAAACAATATAAATAATAGTGACCGTTTTTAACAAATAAATAAATAATATATAAACTAAATGGCAACTGCCATAACAAAATATTAACTCTCCCAAATAATAAAGTCAAACAAGCCAATATACATTTCCAAGTAAAAATATCCATACAAAAACACCCCTGAGGACCCACCCGAGCCCTCCCCCCCCCCCCTCCCCCCCCTGGGTTGCTGCTGCTACTTTCCCAGTTCCTTTATCATTCTGCGAGATAGTCAATGTACGGTTGCCACCGCCTGGTGAACCCTTGAGCCGAACCTCTTAGTGCAAACTTTATCCGTTCCAGTTTTATAAACCCTGCCATGTCGTTTATCCAGGCCTCCACGCCCGGGGGTTTAGCTTCCTTCCACATTAACAATATCCTTCGCCGGGCTACTAGGGACGCAAAGGCCAAAACATCAGCCTCTCTCGCCTCCTGCACTCCCGGCTCTTCTGCAACCCCAAATATAGCCAACCCCCAGCTTGGCTCGACCCGGACCCCCACCACCTTCGAAAGCACATTTGCCACCCCCACCCAGAACCCATGCAGTGCTGAGCATGACCAAAACATGTGGGTGTGGTTCGCTGGGCTTCTCGCGCATCTCCCGCACCTATCCTCTACCCCAAAAAATTTACTGAGCCTTGCTCCGGTCATGTGCGCCCTGTGCAAGACCTTGAATTGTATCAGGCTAAGCCTGGCACACGAGGACGAAGAGTTTACCCTGCGTAGGGCATCTGCCCACAGCCCCTCTTTGATCTCTTCCCCCAGCTCTTCTTCCCATTTTCCCTTCAGCTCATCCACCATGATCTCCCCCTCATCTCTCATTTCCCTGTATATATCTGACACCCTACCATCCCCCACCCATGCCCCCAAAATCACTCTATCCTGAATCTCCTGCGTCGGGAGCTGCGGAAATTCCCTCACCTGTTGCCTCACAAAAGCCCTCAATTGCATATACCGAAATGCATTCCCCTGGGGCAACCCGAATTTTTCCGTCAGCGCTCCCAGACTCGCAAACGTCCCGTCTAGGAACAGATCCCTCAGTTGCACAATCCCTGCTCTCTGCCATGTTTTAAATCCCCCATCTATTCTCCCCGGGACAAACCTATGATTATTCCTTATCGGGGACCGCACCGAGGCACCCGTCATTCCCTTATGCCGTCTCCACTGCCCCCAAATTTTCAGCGTTGCCACCACCACTGGACTTGTGGTGTATTTCTTCGGGGAGAACGGCAACGGCGCCGTCGCCAATGCTTGTAGGCTGGTTCCTTTACAGGACGCCATTTCCAGTCTCTTCCACGCCGCTCCCTCCCCTTCTCCCATCCACTTACACACCATTGAGATATTGGCGGCCCAATAATAATCACTTAAGCTCGGCAGTGCCAGTCCCCCCCTATCCCTGCTACGCTGCAAAAACCCCACCTCACTCTCGGGGTCTTCCCAGCCCACACAAAGCTCATAACACTCTTCTCAATTTTTTTGAAAAAGGCCCTCGTAACCATCACCGGGAGGCACTGGAACACAAAAAGAAATCTCGGGAGGACTACCATTTTGACCGCCTGCACCCTGCCCACCAGTGACAGGGACACCATGTCCCATCTCTTAAAATCCTTCTCCATCTGTTCCACCAATCGTGTTAAATAAGCCTATGTAGGGTTCCCCAGTTCCTGGCTATCTGGATCCCTAAGTACCGGAAATCTCTTGTTACCCTCCTCAGCGGTAAATCATCTATTCCCCTGCTCTGCTCCCCCGGATGCACCACAAACAACTCACTCTTCCCCATATTCAATTTGTACCCCGAAAATTCCCCAAACTCCCTGAGTGTCCACATTATCTCAGGCATCCCCTCCACTGGGTCCGCAACATACAGCAATAGATCATCTGCATACAATGATACCCGGTGTTCTTCTCCTCCCCTGAGTACTCCCCTCCACTTCCTAGAGCCCCTCAGTGCTATGGCCAGCGGCTCAATTGCCAATGCAAACAGTAACGGAGACAGGGGACACCCCTGTCTTGTCCCTCTATAAAGACGGAAGTAGTCGGACCTCTGCCTGTTCGTGATCACACTTGCCACCGGGGCCCTATATAGCAGCTGTACCCATCCAATAAACCCCTCTCCAAAGCCAAATCTCTTCAACACCTCCCATAGGTATTCCCACTCCACTCTGTCAAATGCTTTCTCAGCGTCCATCGCCACCACTATCTCCGCCTCCCCCTCCGGCGGGGGCATCATCATCACCCCTAGCAGCCTCAGTATATTCGTGTTCAACTGTCTCCCCTTAATAAACCCAGTTTGATCCTCGTGGACCACCCCCGGGACACAATCCTCTATCCTTGTCGCCATCACCTTGGCCAGGAGCTTAGCATCCACGTTCAGGAGGGAAATAGGCCTGTAAGACCCGCACTGCAGCGGGTCTTTTTCCTTCTTTAAGAGTAACGATATTGTCGCCTCCGACATAGTCGGGGGCAACTTCCCCCTTTCCCTGGCCTCATTAAAGGTTCTCGTCAAAAGCGGGGCCAGTAGGTCCATGTATTTCCTATAAAATTCCACCGGGAACCCATCCGGTCCCGGGGCCTTCCCCGCCTGCATGCTCCCAATCCCCTTTACCACCTCCTCCACCTCAATCCGTGCTCCCAGTCCCGCCCTCTCCTGCTCCTCCACCTTCGGGAATTCCAGCCGATCTAGGAAATGCATCATTCCCTCCTTCCCTTCCGGGGGCTGAGCCTTATACAGCCTCTCGTAGAATGCCTTAAACACCCCGTTCACCCTCTCCGCTCCCCGTTCCATCTCACCTTCCTCATCCCTCACCCCACCTATCTCCCTCGCCGCTCCCCTCTTCCTCAGTTGTTGGGCCAGTAACTGGCTCGCCTTCTCTCCATACTCATACTGTACTCCATGTGCCCTCCTCCACTGTGCTTCTGCCTTGCCCGTGGTCAGCAGGTCAAATTCCATATGTAGCCTTTGTCTTTCCCTGTACAGTCCCTCCTCCGGAGCCTCTGCATATTGCCTGTCTACCCTCAGAAGTTCTCTCAACAGTCGCTCCCTTTCTTTGCTCTCTTGCTTCCCTTTATGGGCCCTTATGGATATCAGTTCCCCTCTGACCACCGCCTTCAGCGCCTCCCAGACCACTCCCACCTGGACCTCTCCGTTATCATTAAGCTCCAGGTACCTTTTGATACACCCCCTCACCCTTAGACATACCCCCTCGTCCGCCAACAACCCCACATCCAATCTCCAGAGTGGGTGCTGCTCCTTTTCCTCTCCTACCTCCAGATCTACCCAGTGTGGAGCGTGGTCCGAAATGGCTATGGCCATGTATTCCGTCCCTGCCACCTTCGGAATCAGTGCCCTTCCCAGGACAAAAAAGTCTATCCGTGAATACACCTTGTGAACATGGGAGAAAAATGAAAACTCCTTACTCCTAGGCCTAATAAATCTCCAGGGGTCTACTCCTCCCATCTGCTCCATGAAGTCCTTAAGCACCTTGGACGCTGCCGGCCTCCTCCCGGTCTTAGACCTAGACCGGTCCAGCCCTGGATCAAGCACCGTATTGAAGTCTCCCCCCATTACCAGCTTTCCCGCCTCCAGGTCCGGGATACGCCCCAGAATACGCTTCATGAAGTTTGCATCATCCAAGTTCGGGGCGTATACGTTCACCAGAACCACCGCCTCCCCTTGCAATCTGCCACTCACCATCACGTATCTACCCCCACTGTCCGCCACTGTGGTCTTTGCCTCAAACAGTACCCGTTTCCCCACTAAAATAGCCACCCCCCTATTCGTTGCATCTAAGCCCGAATGGAACACCTGCCCCACCCATCCTTTTCGTAGTCTGACCTGATCTGCCAGTTTCAGGTGCGTCTCCTGCAATATGACCACATCTGCCTTTAAGTTCTTTAGGTGTGCGAGTACCCGTGCCCTTTTAATCGGCCCATTCAGCCCTCTCACGTTCCACGTGATCAGCCGGGTTGGGGGGCTCTTTCTCCCCCCCATGTCGACTAGCCCTTTTCTAACCCAGCTCCTCACCCGGTTCCCACGTACCCGTATATCCCACCGACGGTGCTCTCCCGTCCCGACCACCCCGCCCCATAACAGCTCCCCCTTCCCCTTAGCAGCAGCAACCCAGTTAACTCCACCCCCTCCCCCCTCCGCTAGATCCCTTCCTAGAGTAGTTGCACCCCCCATGTTGCTCCCAGAAGTCAGCAAACTCTGGCTGACCTCAGCTTCCCCCGTTTGTCCTCGGCCCCTCATTGTGCGAGGCCCCCTCCTTCCTGCGTCCCCGTTCCCGTTACAATTACCATAGCGCGGGAGCAAAGCCCGCGTTTCCCATTCGGCCCTGCCCCTGATGGCGCAGTTCCCTTCTCCTTCCCCTTTCCTTCCCACCGGCGCCCAGTTCCCCATACTCCCCCCCCCCCCCCCCCCCACAAGGGGAAAAGAGTAAAGTTACAAAATTGAAAAATTGAAAAGATTCCCCCCCCCTTCCCCTTCCTCATCCCACATAATCACCCCACCACTTTATTACAGAAGCTTTTTCTCTCGCCAGACTATTCCAGCTTCTCGTCCACAATGAATATCCACGCCTCTTCTGCCGTCTCAAAGTAGTGGTGCTTCCCTTGGTGTGTGACCCACAGTCTCGCCGGCTGCAACATTCCAAATTTAACCTTCTTTTTGTGGAGCACCGCCTTGGCCCGGTTAAAACTTGCCCTCCTTCTCGCCACCTCCGCACTCCAATCCTGGTACACGCGGATCACCGCGTTCTCCCACCTGCAGCTCCGAGTTTTCTTCGCCCATCTTAGAACCATCTCTCTGTCATTGTAGGGGTGAAATCTCACCACTATGGCTCGAGGTATTTCTCCTGCCTTTGGTCTTCGCGCCAGAACTCGGTGAGCTCCCTCCACCTCCAAAGGGCCTGTCGGGGCCTCCGATCCCATTAGCGAGTGAAGCATCGTGCTCACATATGCCCCGACGTCCGCCCCCTCTGTGCCTTCAGGAAGACCCAAGACTCTTAAATTCTTCCTCCTCGAGTTATTCTCCAGGGCTTCCAACCTCTCCACACACCTTTTGTGCTGTGCCTCGTGCGTCTCTGTCCTTACCACCAGGCCCTGTATTTCATCCTCATTCTCCGCAGCCTTTGCCGTCACGACCCGAAGCTCCAACTCCTGGGTCCTCTGCGCCTCCTTTAGCGCTTCAATCGCCTGTAGCATCGGGGCCAACACCTCCTTCTTCAGCTCTTCCACACAGCGCCGCAGGAACTCTTGGTGCTCCGAGCCCCATACCAAACAGCCACCTTCCAACGCCATCTGGCTTCGAGCTTCCCTTCCTTGCCGCTGCTCCAGTGGATCTACTGCAATCCGGCCGCTATCCTCTCCTTTATCCATATTTATCCGGGGGGATTCCCTCCTATTTCACCGCACAATGATTTTGGCCGTTAAAAATTGCCGTTGGGGCTCCTAATAAGAGCCCAAAAGTCTGTTTCAACGGGAGGTGCCGAAACGTGCGACTTACCTGGTCATCACCGCACCTGGAAGTCAACGGTATCCTTTCTAATGGAACCTGCAGCATGTTTTACGTTGTTTGTAAGTTTGTTAAATGTTCTTTGTCAGACCGCAACATTTTTTTTTCACCGTCCTACGCCTTTTCAGCAGAAACCTCAGAGGACTTGCCCACAGAGACTCGCTATTGGCCAGACGCTAGTTCAGAGGAACTAGTTTGTCTGCAGAGACTTGTTAAGGTACCAGACGCCCGTTCATAACTGCCCTTCTGGTTCGAGGGAAGAACCACTACGGCAGCCCCACCACGATGACTACATTTCTTGCCCGTTCTTGTCGGTTGCTCAGGCAGTGGAGAAACGGCTTGGGACCCGCCCTGCCGGAGAACCCCCCCCTCTGGTCAACTTCGCTCGGGTAGGAAAGACACGGCATTGGTAGCCGTCCTACCCGGGGACTCCATCCAACTCTTACCCGTCGCGGCCCATACGCACCTCATTTTGGAAATTTTAGTTCAAAAAGTTTTGTTTTGTTTCAGGTAACCCTTAGGTTGCCAACCACATGCTATTTACATCCTGGAACATTTGGATGGTAAACCGCACAGTCTGCGAGTCGGCTCGCACTGGTTCATTAGTTGAAAGTGTGTCTTGTCCTAAAATTCAGTTTTTGAAAAAAAAATTGAGGGAGTCACACATAGCGACCAATTATAAAGGGAGTAATTGGCACTAAAGGACAGACAGGCTACCATACGAGATGTTAAACCAAGATAGTTACAGACACTATGCTTGATTCCACAGAACTCCAGAGGCTCCAAGACCGGAGAAGAGAAGAGAAGAGAAGGGAAAGAAGAAGCACCATGAGGACTTCCTTCGGATGGTTCATCATCACAATGGACATTTGGTTGCGAGTGAACGCGAACCCCATGACCTCAAGCCCCCCAGCCGTTAATGATTCACTTCGCCACAGTACCCAGAGCCCAGTCACCAGCGACACCGCACCATCTTGGTGTGCCAAGTTTATAACCTGGTACTCCCTGTCCTATGTAATAGAAACCTTACTGGTATTGGCGATACTCTGCTGCATCGTGTAGACTATGCGTCTGAGAAATGGAGAAGGAGAGCCTACTGCGCTCGAACCCCGGTATATAGGATCAGATCCCCTATTTTCGGATACGACCTGACCCCCGACCCCTGCGATCTATAATAAAGAGCATTCATTTGCGTTTTATTGTAAATAAAGAAATGTAAAGAAATGTTCAATTGTACAATCCTGAGCTTTACTGCCAAGCCAGGAAAACTGTGTATAAACTGCTATGATTTTGTTTGTATGGTTGAGGAAGTTAGCGTGATTAAATGTTTAAGTGAGAGTAGTGTATTAAGGATAGTTAGAGGTTCCCAATTTTTTTGTTTTGTAATGCATGTCGCTGTTTGACATAGCGCCCCTTAGAATTGTCAGTTAAAAAATTTTTGCATAGTTATGGTCAGTGTAGAGGCCATGAAAGAAGTGCTCCCCAGGTCAGGGAATAGAAAGTAACGTAGTTATGTGATCCTTCACGCTTCGCGTTCGGATCAAAAGGAGGGTGTGTAGCCACCTAAATTGGCCAACTCCCGATTTAAAATGGCGAACGGCAAAGGCTGATGGGAAAGTTAGCCAACATAGACAGAAACCAGCAGCTGCAGGTTTGCTGTGTATTTACCTCTGAAAAGGCCAGACAACATCGATACCAGCGACCATCAGCATAACAAAGTAGCAGCCATCTGCATACTGATGAGCAATCCCCGGGAACAATAAGTAACATTTTGGACACTCAAAGCAAAGCCAGACTCCTCGGCGCCAGCAGGAGCCAACACAAAGGAGGTGAACGAGCACCTCAAGACCGCCCATCGATCAGGGAACCACTCCAGTATTGGAGAAAATCGAACCAAGCGATTGGGACAAAGTCCAATCACTTGGGACCAGGTACAGGGTCCGCCCCGAAAGGCGGGAAGCCCCTGGGGACTATAAGAGTAAGCCCCAAGCTCTCTTCACCTCTCTTCACTCTCTTCTTCCTGCTCGGGTCACCCAGCAACACGAACCAACATTGACCATGACCGGTGCAGTGATCGTCGACTGACGTAAGTCTTAATTCAACGCTCGCTACGAGATAGGCGCTCCTAGCTACCAATCCGTACCAACTTCGAATCCCGCAGACTCAGAAAAGGCCATTTGTTCCCCTGACCTGGTGGGCCAGTCCGAAGTTAAGTATAGGCCTGTTAGTTATAGAAGTAGCTTAGAAGTAGAATTTGTGCATGAGTAGCGATGTGTATTATACTGTGTATAATAAATGTGCTTTGATTTGAATCTTAATAATCGGTGTATTGTGTTATTGATCTGAGGGCAGCACGGTAGCATTGTGGATAGCACAATTGCTTCACAGCTCCAGGGTCCCAGGTTCGATTCCGGCTTGGGTCACTGTCAGTGCGGAGTCTGCACATCCTCCCCGTGTGTGCGTGGGTTTCCTCCGGGTGCTCCGGTTTCCTCCCACAGTCCAAAGATGTGCAGGTTAGGTGGATTGGCCATGATAAATTGCCCTTAGTGTCCAAAATTGCCCTTAGTGTTGGGTGGGGTTACTGGGTTATGGGGATAGGGTGGAGGTGTTAACCTTGGGTAGGGTGCTCTTTCCAAGAGCCGGTGCAGACTCGATAGGCCGAATGGCCTCCTTCTGCACTGTAAATTCTATGATCTTCTGTGATCTATGATCATTACTGGGACTTGAACCTCGTGGCGGTATCATAAAGATACCTGGCGACTCGAGAGCAAAGGTAATAAAACAGAGCAATTGAACCAAGGAGAAAATCAGCAACACACCTGAGATTTTTTGGGACGATTCCATCCAACGTTTCAGGTCAATGACCTTCCAAAAAAACAATTCTAATGCAAGGTAAACGATTGTAAAATTCTCAATCACTTCAGGATTCATATCCTCTCTGATATTCTAACCTAGGTCCAATATTTAATAAAGATTAGTTGCTAGTACTTATTGTATACTTCCTCCATTGCTGATCATCTGCAAATTGATTGTCCACTCTTCCCAGTGGCCTAGCTCACATTTGTAATAATAATCTTTAATGAAAAAAATGAAAAATGAAAATCGTTTATTGTCACAAGTAGGATTCAAATGAAGTTACTGTGAAAAGCCCCTAGTCGCCACATTCCGGCGCCTGTTCGGGGAGGCTGGTACGGGAATTGAACCATGGTGTTGGCCTGCCTTGGTCTGCTTTCAAAGCCAGCGATTTAGCCCTGTGCTAAACAGCCCCTTATTGTCACAAGTAGGCTTACGTTAACCTGTTCGGGTACATGGAGGGAACATTCAGAATGTCCGAATTACCCAACAGCACATATTTTGTGACTTGTGGGAGGAAACCGGAGCACCCAGAGGAAACCCAGGCAGACACTGGGAGAACGTGCAGACTCTGTACAGACAGTGACCCAAGCCGGGAATCGAACCCGGGACCCTGATGCTGTGAAGCAGCACTGCTAACCACTGTGATACCTTTCCATCCTCATGGAAGCCTCATCCTTTCTGCAATCTGGATATGTAGTCTCATCCTGGAACAAAGCCTCACACTACTTTTCTCTTTACACTGGCCAAATATATATTGCTGAGGTCAGTTTGCTCAACCAGCAGAACAAATACAAAATTGTTGGTGCTAATGGCCAAAGGAAGAAAATTACACAGAAGCCAGCCACCTCAAGGATGATTCTGAAAAATCATGATTGTATAATTGATTCTGCCCATGTTTGTGGAAAAAAAATTAAATCTATACCAAGATTCGCAGGTTGACCACACTTGGCTTTCATTTTGTAACGGCAGACTATTTTGTATCTGTGGCGCACAAAGACTCCGTGAGACAAACAGAGTGAAGTCGATGAGGCTTTATTAAGCGTGTCTGTTCCCCCGCATGCCAGTTTACTATCGGGCTGCTGGGGAACAGACACGCTTAATAAATTGTGGCGCACAAAGACTCCGTGAGACAAACAGAGTGAAGTCGATGAGGCTTTATTAAGCGTGTCTGTTCCCCAGCAGCCCGATAGTAAACTGGCATGCGGGGGAAGGCACCGGCTTCTTATACTTCGCCTTCAGGGCGGAGTATGAGGTCAACGGCCAACCAGGACCCGGGATCTGTCAGCCAATGACATTAGGGCTTCCAGTCCCACATGACCCCCAATACATACTACCACAGTATCTATATTAGAATATTAATTGCTACACAAATTCTACCTGCTACATTTACCTTCCATTATCCAGTTAGTGTCAAATATCACTAGATCCCTTTCCTGTCCCAATATTCTATGAATTTCAAAGATATGATTAATATATATATTTCCAGCAAAATACAATGATCCATAAAAACAATTAGTCTTACTATTGGCAGTCTGTTCTGTTTATTGTTACGGAACGATTGCTGGAGTCTGGACAGAGTGGGAGAAAAGAAGAGCTACTTCGGATTACTGAGCCAAAGCATACTGGCACTCACCAAGGGCATTTCAGCAATGGGTTATTTTAATAGTGTATGTAAATTCAGCTCAGCCACACTGCCTGACTCAGTAATTCATTCAAGTCAGGTTTCGTAATGAGGCCATCAGCATTCAATGTTTTGAGAAATATTCAACCCCAATTTTAAAAACGAAGTGTTAAAATGAATTAGAACTCTATATAATTGTCAATATGTTATGGCATTGTAACTAGGTATATATAGCATGTTGGTATTAATATGCGATAGAAAATGGGACATAAGCCCGCGGCACTTTAATGTTGTTCTTACTCTTTGTGCAGTTTCATAATTCATCACAAATTGGTTTTGCTACGAGAGAGGTACCAGAACTTCATCCCAGTGTTACACAGTTCAAAATTCCTCCTCAAAACAAATCCAAATCTTGGAAGGACAAAAATACAATTTTTGAGCGTTGCAGGTTTTCTCAGTGCAAATGGAAATAACCTGAAAACCCCCTGACTCTCCAGCAAGATCCCAGGAACATCAAGTTGTCGCTCAGAAAGCACCAGTCCCACTAAGCTTCCATCTGGTGAATGCCCTACCTCCATCCAACCAATCAACTAACATTAATGGGGTATCTCTACGGCTAAAAGAAGACCTTAGTTTTCCGGGTATTTACTGAAAGGCCCATTTTCTCATATGCTTCAGAGGAGTCAACAACAAAGACCTAAGAGCTGAGTTTCTGAGTGCGCACACAAGCTAGTTTCATCTGTGTACTGAAGTTCAATGACTGAGGTTGCAGTGGCTTTGGTTTCTTTTTAAAATATTTTTATTAAGATATTTGACATTTTTTATAAAAATAACATAGACAATGACATCAACATGGTATAATAAACATTCCCCCCCCCATCTCAATCTTCACACACCCAAACCATACAACAACAATCCCCCCCCCGCCCCCCCACCTGGAATACAGCATCTGCTGACATTTTAATTTTCCCCGAGAAAACCGAGGAACGACTGCCACCTCCGGGTGAACCCGACCATTGTCCCTCTTAAGGCAAACTTTATTTTCTCGAGACTGGGAAACCCAGCCATGTCACTAACCCAGATCTCTACACTCAGGGGGCTTCGGGTCCCTCCACATTAACAAGATCCGTCTCTGGGCTACTAGGGAGGCAAAGGCCAAGGCATCAGCCTCTTTCGCCCCCTGAACTTCCGGCTCTTCCGAAACTCCAAAGATCGCTACCTCCGGACTCGGCACCACCCATGTTTTTAGCACCGTGGACATTGCCTTAGCAAAACCCTGCCAAAACCCTCTAAGCTTCGGGCATGTCCAAAACATATGGACATGATTTTCTGGGCTTCCCGCGCACCTCGCACACCTATCTTCTACCCCGAAAAACCTGCTCACCCTAGCCACTGGCATGTGGGCCCGGTGGACTACCTTAAATTGTATCAGGCTAAGCCTGGCGCATGATGAGGATGTATTAACCCTGCTTAGGGCATCCGCCCATAGACCCGCCTCCATCCGCTCCCATGCCAACCTTTCCCCCACTATCCACTTCCTAATCATGGCTATATTAGCCGCCCAGTAGTAATTGCAGATGTTCGGCAGTGCAACCCACCCTCCCCCCGACAGCGCTCGAGCAACACTTTCTTCACTCGCGGGGTTTTACCCGCCCACACAAAGCCCGAGATAATCTTATTCACCCGCTTGAAAAAGGCCTTTGGGATGAAGATGGGGAGGCACTGAAAAACAAACAGAAATCTGGGGAGGACCGTCACTTTCACGGTCTGTACCCTCCCCGCCAGTGATAGCGGGAGCATGTCCCATCTCTTAAAGCCCCCTTCCATTTGTTCTACCAACCAGGATAGGTTTAACTTTTGCAGTGCCTCCCATTCCCAGGCCACCTGGATTCCCAGATATCGAAAGCTCTTCCCTACCATTCTAAGCGGCAGCTCTCCCAGTCTCTTCTCCTGTCCTCTTGCCTGGATCGCGAATATCTCACTTTTCCCCATGTTCAATTTATAACCCGAAAAATTGCCAAATTCCTCCAAGATTTGCATTACTTCCCCCATCCCCATCAACGCTTCTGAAATATACAAGAGCAGGTCATCTGCGTAAAGCGAGACCCGGTGCTTCCCTCCCCTCCCCCGAACCAGCCCTTTCCAGTTCCTGGAGGCTCTTAACGCCATGGCCAATGGTTCTATGGCCAGAGCAAACAGTAACGGGGAGAGGGGGCACCCTTGCCTCGTCCCTCGGTGTAGTTTAAAGTATCCCAACCTCAGCCGGTTCGTACGCACACTCGCTACTGGTGCCTGAAAGAGCAACCGCACCCAGTCAGTAAAGCCCCCACCGAACCCAAACCTTCCCAGCGCCTCCCACAGGTAATTCCATTCCACCCGATCAAAAGCCTTCTCCGCGTCCGTCGCTCCCACCACCTCCACCTCCTCTCCTTCTGAGGGGATCATAAGAACATTTAGAAGCCTTCGAACATTGGCCTTGAGTTGCCTGCCCTTAACAAATCCCGTCTGGTCTTCCCCTATTAGCCCCGGAACACAGTCCTCTATCCTTGTGGCCAGTATCTTAGCCAGCAGTTTGGCATCCACATTCTGTGGAGAAATAGGCCTGTATGACCCGCATTGTTCCGGATCCTTCTCCCGTTTCAGGATCAAGGAAATCGACGCCAGCAGCATTGTTGGGGGGAGGACTCCCTTCTCTCTTGCTTCATTAAATGTCCTCACCAGCAGTGGGCTCAATATCTCTGAAAACTTCTTATAGAATTCCACCGAATTCCATCAGGCCCCGGGGCCTTGCCTGACTGCATGCCCACCAGCCCCTTGATCATTTCCTCAATCTCAATTGGGACCCCCAGCCCTTCCACCAGACCCTCATCTACCCTCGGGAACCTCAACTGATCATAAACTGCTTCATCCCCTCCACCACATATAATGGTGGTCCAACTCATATAATTTACTATAGAAGTCCTTAAACACCTCGTTCACCCCCGCTGGGTCCAGGACAGTATTCCCGCCTCTACTCTTTACTTTACCTATCTCCCTGGCCGCCTCCCTTTTCCTGAGCTGGTGCGCCAAAATTCTACTTGCCTTTTCCCCGTACTTATAAATCGCCCCCCCTTGCCTTCCTCAACTGTTCCACTGCTTTCCCTGTGGTCAACAGCCGAAACTCTGCCTGTAACCTCCGCCACTCCCTCAGTAGCCCCGCGTCCGGGGCCTCCGAGTATCTCCTGTCCACCTGAGGTATCTCCTCCACTAATCTATCCCTCTCAGCCCGTTCCGCCTTTTCACTGTGGGCCCATATCGAGATTAATTCCCCTCTGACCACTGCCTTCAGAGCTTCTCAAACCGTCGCTGCAGAGACCTCCCCCGTATCATTTATTTCCAGCTAGTTCTGGATGGACTAGTTAACCCGCCCACAGATCGCTTTGTTCGCTCGCAACCCCACATCAAGTCTCTACAGCGGGTGTTGCCCTCTCTCCATAGATCCACCCAATGCGGGACATGATCTGACACTATGATTGCCGAGTACTCAGTATCCACCACTTCCGTATAAGCACCCTGCTCAGAACAAAAAAGTCAATGTGAGAGTATACCTTGTGGACATGTGAAAAAAAGGAAAACTCCTTCGCCCTTGACCGTGCAAACCTCCATGGGTCTACTCCCCCCATCTGTTCCATAAACCCCTTCAATCCCTTTGCCGCAGCCGGCCTCCTTCCTGTCCTGGTTTTTGACCGGTCCAATTCCGGATCAATGACTGTGTTAAAGTCTCCTCCCATGATCAGGTTATGTGACTCTAAGTGTGGGATCTTACTTAAAACCCGCCTCATAAATTCCACATGGTCCCAATTCAGAGCCTATATATTCACGAGTACCACCCCCACCCCTCCAGCTTCCCACTCACCATTATGTACCTACCCCTCTTGTCTGACACGATTCTCCCTGCCTCGAATGCCACTCGTTTGCTGATCAAGATCGCTACCCCCCTGGTCTTTGAGTCCAGCCCTGAGTGGAATACTTGGCTGACCCACCCCTTTCTCAATCTGATCTGGTCTGTAACCTTTAGGTGTGTCTCTTGTAGCATTACCACGTCTGCCTTCAGCCCCCTCAAATGCGCAAACATGCGAGCCCCCTTTACCTGCCCCTTCAGCCCTCTGACGTTCCATATAATCAGCCTGGTCGGGGGGGGCTTCCAGCACCCCACCCTCTTCCTCCCTGCCGACTAGCCATCTCCCTTTTTAGGCCAGCCTCTAGCCTCCTCCAGCCCCCCCTCGGGCAGTCGCCATTCCCGACCTCCCATTTGTCCCCTAGTAACAGTTCCTCCCATCAGCAAAGCAGCTCCCGCCCCCACTCCTTCCCCCCTAGCAACAACACTGGAAACCCAACCCCCCAAGTCAAGCTCCAGCTTAACACCTGCTCACCCCCCACTGCGCTTCCGAGAGTCAGCTGACCCATGCTGACTTGATAGCGCCCGCCCCTGGCACTAAGCAGTCTGTCTCCCCATTGTTCTCTCCCCTCTCCCCCCACATGGACAAACATTTTAAAAGCATCACATTCCCCAGTAAACAAACATCAGAAAAAACTGTGAAGAAACAGCCACTTTAGAAAAATAATCACCCAAAAAGCAGAACCAACCCCAAAGCCCATCCCCTCTAACCAGCTCCCTGCAAGACAAAGTTACCTTTAGCCATCCAAACAGCCCCTTATTACACATAGCACTACTTATATTTATACAACCCAGCACAACAAATCGCCACCACAGTACTTCTCCAAGGCTTCAGTGTCTTTTAATTCGCCTCCAGCCTCTTTTCTTTAATAAAAGTCCATACTTCGTCTGGTGTTTCAAAGTAAAAGTCCCGTTCCTCATGCGTGACCCACAGACAGGCTGGGTACTGCATCCCAAACTTCACCCCCTTCTTAAAGAGGGCTATTTTTGCCCGATTAAATCCAGCTCGCCTCGTGACCAGATCCGCGCCCAGGTCCTGATAAATGCGCAGCTCACAATTCTCCCATTTGCTGCTCCGTTCCTTCTTGGCCCACCGCAGAACGTGTTCCTTGTCCAGTAAACGGTGAAAGCATACCTCCATGGCCCTCGATGACTCGTTCGCTCAGGGCTTCTTTGCGAGGGCTCTGTGCGCTCTATCCACTTCCAGGGGCCGAGGGAACGCCTCAGCCCCCATAAACTTCTCCAGCATGTCCGTCACATAAGTCCTCGCATCCAATCCCTCACTGCCTTCAGGGAGGCTGACAATTCTAAGATTCTGCCTCCTGGACCTGTTCTCCGGGTCCTCCAGCTTCTCCTGCATTCTTTTCTGGCGGTCGTTCAACATCTCAATCTTAGTCTCCAGCACGGTTATGTACTCTTCGTGCTCGGACACCTTTTTCTCCACCTCCTGGATCGCTCTCCCATGGGTCTCTTGATTCTGCACAACTTGATCAATCGAAGCCTTAATCAGGTTCAGCGTATCCTTTTTCAGCTTGGCGCAGCAATCTTCGAAAAACTTCACCAACTGCTCCGTCGACCACTGTGCCATCTCCCCGCGGCCCTGCTTCTGCTCGTGTCTTCCTTATAGGACTTTGTCTTCTCACACGGCCACTTCTGGTCCAATTCCCCATACACCGGAGAGGGATTGCTCCGTAGTGTCTCAGTCTTCACCGATTTATCCCATAAAATCCAGAAAAAAAAGGGGGGAAAAGGTCCAAAAGTCCGTCACAGGCGGGAGCTATCAAATTATAGGGGCTGGTTTAGCACAGGGCTAAATAGCTGGCTTTTAAAGCAGACCAAGGCAGGCCAGCAGCACGGTTCAATTCCCGTACCAGCCTCCCCAAACAGGCGCCGGAATGTGGCGACTAGGGGCTTTTCACAGTAACTTCATTTGAAGCCTACTTGTGACAATAAGTGATTTTCATTTCATTTCATTGCATTTTCAATTTCATGTGCAACCTACTCTTCCATGGACGCCACCGGAGGTTCTTGCAGTGGCTTTGGTTTTAGCAACTGTGCTACTATGATGCATTTTATTTTAGAACCAACAGCTGAAGATGTTCAAAGAAAGATGAAAAAAAACTGCCTTTAGCACTCTTACAATGTTTCTTCAATGTTGCTGGAAGCAGTGGCCAGATGATTAATCCTTCATTTTCGGAGAGTACGGGACAACAATTAAGATTTGGCAAGCCTATTTCAACCCTCAGCTCTCCCCAACTCCCATTACCTCTCTCCACATGTATGCAATCTTCTGGTTAAAAAAAATAACTGGATACTTTAATACAGCAAAAAAACATTGCTGCCAATGAAGAATAATTTAGTCCGAATACAATGGTATGTGCCAGTCTCTCCCTCCTCCTCTCTCTCGCGATCACAGTTTAATTTATTGTCTGCTCTTTGCTGTCCCAAATGATAAAAATATTACCAAGTTAGATTGCCAAAAACAAAGGGTAGCTATGCTGCAAAGTACTGTAGTTATTCAGTGACTAATACTGTACATTTAGATAAAATGTCCCTAAGTGCCTTATAACTCAGTCACTTCCTACTAATTATAATAATTAATTCTACATTGGTTTACATTTTTTTTTCAGATATTGTGCACGCTCAGCAATACATTCTTAGTTCAGCAACACGACTCGTAGGAGGGAGAAAACGCATATAACAATTTGAGCACTGTTTACACATCATTAACAAAGCTTTTAATGCACCATTTTACAAAGGTTAAATGAGTGACGCTGAGTACAAGTGGTGGTGAACTATGCATTTGACTAAAAATTAGTCTATCAAATTCATGCATTTTGGTTCAATTATTTTTAAATGTGAGGTGAAAAATGTAACTGCTAGGGGCAAATGTAAAACACTTCAGTTTAAGCACCAAACTCTTGTTAGTAGAGATTAAAAAGCATTTCAGTTTGTGCAATGTGGATTAGGCCCACCCTCACAGCAGATTGTATGCACTCCTTTTTAGTATTAGGCATAATATAAGTGCCAATTTCCGAGTACCTATTCATGGGTTATGAAGTGAAGAAATTATTTTAGTTGAAGGTTGTTATCCTTAATGACCAGAAGGTCAGAGTGGTGCTGTTATTTAACACATAATTTGCCGGGTTCGAGATTTTAGCTTTCAATTCAGTCAGGCCATTGTCACAAAACTCATCTCTGGTAGGCTCCTAACGCTCCATCTTTTGGATGGGACATTAAACTGAGGCCCCTCAGCCCTCAGATATAATAATCTTTATTATCACAAGTAGGCTTACATTCTCACTGCAATGAAGTTACTGTGAAAAGCCCCTAGTCACCACACTCCGGCGCCTGTTCGGGTACACAGAGGGAGAATTCAGCATGTCCAAATGACCTAACAGCAGGTCTTTCGGGACTTGTGGGCAATATTTGTTCCTCAATCAACAACACCAACATTGCTGCAATTTGTAGGGACTTGCTGTGTGAAAATGGACGGCAGTGACTATGCTTTAACAGTATTTAAAGCAATGCTTTAGTATATCTTGAGGCATGTTTCTATACAAATGCAAGGTTCTTTTTCTTTAAGTTCAAATATTCTCACGCGGCCCAATGTGCCCTCAGCACAAGTAGGTTCTACAGTTTGGCACCAATGGGTAAATCTTGTTCTGAAGCCATTAGAAAAGGTGGCGCTGAAGATGCAGAAAATTCACAATGTAACAAAGTTTCTCCTGATTTCCCTAATGGATTTATTAGTAAACTTTTGCATTTATGGTCCCCCAATATTAGATTCTTCCAAAGGTAGACATTCTCTCCACTTCTCTACTCGGTGTATCCCATTCATAGTTTTAAAGACCTCTGTCAGATCACCTCCAAGTCTTACTTCTTCTGAAGAAAAATGCCCCACACAATTCAACCTTTTCTAATAGCCGTAATCTCTGAGTTCTGGTATCATCACTGTAAAACTTTTTTTTAACATTATGTCCCTTTTGGAGACCGTTCCTGAAGAAGGTCCAGCTCAAGTTCAAAGTAACTTGGTTATTTTTGAATTCAATGGAAATAAATCCCTTTGTTAATTGTTTTGTTAACCTGCAGTGCTACTTTAAATAAAAACAAAACAATGCTGGATGATGTCAGGTCTGGCAGCATCTGTGGAGAGAAAAACAGAGTTTACTTTTCAAATCTAAATAAGCCTTCTATAGAACAGTTCTGTAGAAGTGTCATTTAGATTTGAAATATTCAGACGCTGCCAGACCTGCTGAGTTTATCCAGCATTTTCGGTTTTTATTTCAGATTTACAGCAGCTGCAGTATTTTGCTTTTCGCTTGTGCTACACTTAATGACATGTTCACCTGTACTTTTTGCTCTTCTACCTATTCAGTTTCATATTTTCTCTGGTGCACATGTCGTTTTTATTTTTTCCACCAAAGTGTATCATCTCGCACTTATATTAAAGATTATTTGCCACTTAGATCACCAGTCTCAGTCTGCAGGTTTACTGTCCTGTTTTTACTTCTGTTCATGGCACTCCATATTATCTATGACTGAACCAAATTCTATCCAGTATCCTAACCCCTTAGCCCACTATTTTAGTATTACTCAGATACAAGCTTAAGGAGTGTTTCTCACACCTACTGCTGCAGGTCCTGATTACATCTGATTTGGTTCACATAAGGCACTCAAAGCAGAAATGCTTTGAGTTCAATGGAATTACTGATTTGGGGGGGAAAATTACAATTACTCAAAGTGCATGCAGTTTGTTTGTTTTTTCACGTGCTATATTTCCTAAATATTACCCACCATCTACCCACCGAGCTCCAATTTTGTGCGGACGGGAAGGCTTGTGGATCACTTTGCTGCCCTACTGCTAATTTAGGCCCTCGAGTGGGAAATTAATGCCCACTTTCTGCGGGTGGGGAAGTCACCATGCAAAAAAGCTGGAAAGCAAACTCCTGCTGCCTCCCAGGCAGGAGGTGATTTCCCCCACCCTGCGACCCCATCCCGCCCTCACTCACCAGTGATCTATATCCCTCAATAATCTCAAGTGCCTAGTGAGATTATTAAGGGCAGCAACCACCGCTCCACCACTGGCGTTGCCAGCAATAAAGACCTGTCAAGTGCTGATGGACCGGCACCTCTTGGGAGTGATTCCACCCCTCACAAGGGTCCTTGATCCTGGGGAAGACCCGCTGCTGGCCATTTAAGGCACCAAATGCAGCAGGCTCTTTCCAAATGAGGTGTCACAGGCTCTCGCCGGTGGGCAAGACCCAATGACTAGTATTACCGAGAATGTTAATTTCTGCCTCCACAATGCAATACTTGGCGTGTATTGTACCAGAATGTAATAAACTTAATTATTCCTATATTACAGCAGTGACTACACTTCAAAAATATTTCATTAACCGCAAAGTGCTCTGAGACAGCCGATGGTCATGAAAGGCACTATATAAATGCAAGTCTTTCTTTGTTTCTTTTTGGTGCTACAATCAGAAAACCTACTGACTACGTGTAGCTGTAAGAATTAGATGTACCCGCATGGACGCATTACCGATACATGTTGCAGAATACAAGTTAAAAACCTTTTCCTTGCTAGATTCCGAATAACATCAGTGTCAGGTTCACAGCAGGCTAACATTTTGATATCTTTTCTTTCTTGAAATGTTCACAAAGTCTGGAGACACAAATAATAACCTGCAGCAGCGGAGATTGATAACCTCAAGTCTAGGTTGTACCATAAATGTAATGACAGGATGCTATGCTTGAGCAAAGTGTTCAGTATGGTCAAGTGGCAAATTAAGTTCTTTCCCAGGTCTTATTAACACTTGGTCTAATGGGTACACAGAAAAGTTAAAATGTTTTTCCACCAGATGGTTCAAAAATACATGAAGTATCAGTGGCCTAAGCTGGGACATTTGACAAAGTTTAGCAAAGTTAACTCAACAAATAGATTTCAACTATTCTTTTTATTTGAAAGGAAGAGTCGCGACTTGTCATTGAGGAGTGACAAGTATCACCCCTCAGGACAATGCGCTGACAATTGCATTGCCCCATTGTAACTTTCAATCATCTCTAGAGGTGCATAGGCGGCTCCAGCAACAATAGCAGAAAGTAACACTCATCTCGCATTGCACCGGAGAGCATCTGGGAACGGGACCGAGCATGAATGTGAGAGAAGAGAGCGCAAGCAGGAGCAAGTGAAAATGTGTGTGCAATAAGAGAACAAAGGTCAAAATAACATCCATTCTGGTCCAAAGTTATCATCTAAAAATGGAACTGAATAATTAGGTTCTGCTTTGCAAAAAACCTAAATTCCCAGAATGATTGTCTTCTCGTGCTTTTCCTATAATTCAGTTGGCAAACTGTGCCTCAAAGCAGAACAGAACCATACTTCCATACTTCCATATTATTTCATATTTAACAACAACTATCCAAGCACTAAAGAGGAATTCATACCAACTGATTAAAATTCTGAAATGCGTTTCTAACAATACAAAGACTTACAAAATATCTCCCCATCACTCATATTCAGCCTAACGGAGATACCTCTATCTGTGCGGAAAGTTGAGATTTCTCCTTCTCCTTTCTCTCAAGCGACCGTTTAAGCGCTTCCATCTCGGAAAGGGCAGTGTTATGGCTTAGCTGTGCACGGAGCTCCAAAATCTGTTTCTCCAGCAATTGCTTCTCATGGTCGGACCTGCCAGCCGCTGCAACACAAGAAACTTGATCATAGTAAGGGGGAATAGCAATGACGGAACAGGGAAGACCTAATAGACACTGATTGTCCAGCTTTCTATACAGCAATGGAAATCCAAACTGGTTTTAATGTATATCGGTTTTAAGTTCTATTTTGGGCATTTTTGGAACGACCTATACTTTAAAACAGAATTTGAAAACTAGAGGAATTGAGTGATGCAACTTAGGATACCCTCTCAAAATGCCATTGGAACATCTCAATACGGTCAGATCCCCAGACCCTTACCCAGCGCTCCCGGATTCCAAACTTGTGAACAACACAGGTTACAAGAAAATCTTTAACCAATCATGAAGAATGTCATGGGAGATCTGTGCATAATACATAAACAACTCAATTGTGATGATTTTAGGAAAGGAGTTCTTCAAGATCTGACATTATGGATTAATAATAAGCAAACTAACAATATCATACAATTGGCAAATAGTGCACAACACAGAAGGGAGCTATTCAGCCCACCATGCCTGGACTAGTTCTTTCAAAGGCCAATCCAACTAATCCCAGCGTCATGCCCAGTACAGAATTTTCTGGAACTGCCTTTGCCTTTTTAAAAATGGACATTAAATGGCTGCCACGGGTCAGGTGACTTTCGGGGCAATGTGAGAATAAATAATCCTCTTTATTTAAACCCACAAAAGCTTGCTGATGGTTATTTTGTTTTTATTCGTTCATGGGGTGCGGGCAACGCAGGCTGTGCCAGCTTTTATTGCCCATCACTAATTGTTAAGCGTCAACCACATTGCTGTGGGTCTGGAGTCACATGTAGGCCAGACCAGGTAAGGACAGCAGCTTTCCTTCCCGAAAGGACATTAATTAAATAAATAAATAATCTTTTTATTGTCACAAATAGGCTTACATTAACACTGCAATGAAGTTACTGTGAAAAGCCCCTAGTCGCCACATTCCGGCGCCTGTTCTGGTACACAGAGGGAGAATTCAGAATTCACAGCAGGTACGGGAATTGAACCCGCGCGACTGGCCTTGTTCTGCATCACAAACCAGCTGTCTTGCCACTGAGCTAAACCAGCCCTCCAGTGAACTAGGTGGGTTTTTAATGACAAACAACAATGGTTTCATGGTCATCATTCGGCTTTTAATTCCAGATTTATTTTATTGAATTCAAATTTTATCATCTGCAGTGGCGAGATTCGAACCGGGGTCCACAGAGCATTACCCTGGGTTTCTAGTTTACGAGTCCATTGACAATACCATTACGGCATCCCCTCCCCATGGACCCAATGGGCTCAGGGCTAAGAGACACACACACACCTGTTCCTTTTCAAATATAAACTGATTGTGAACAGTAAGGGGGGGGGAACTTGGGTTTCACTTCTCTCTCATTCTTTCTGGTGACACTGGTCTTCCAGAAATACAATTAGTATCACTTTCAAGATGGCCATTAATGAATCCAACAGAAAATTCAGGTGAAACCTCTTTACACAATTAAGAAAGCGGAGCGTGCTGCCACAAGTAATTGAGGTGAATTTCATAAATGGATTTTAACTAGATAAGCTTGTAAGGGAGAAAGGAACTGTCTATGTCCTAATATAGTTAGGTGATGAGGGTTTGGAGGAAGTTTATGTGGAATATAAATTCCAGCATAGACTTGTTGGGCGAATGGCGTGTTTCGGTGCTGCAAATATTTTGGAATATTTCATATTCTGAAAGACATGATGAACATGAGGAGATTGTTTTGAGTGGTGGGAAACAGAAGGTGTATTGAATGTGATACACTCATTCCTGCTGCTAGAGAAGTCATTGAACCTCTTTCTACACTGAAACCAGGTTCTAGGGGTGATGCTGTTGACAATGCCCCTTGTCAGCCTGCTAATTATTGGCCCTAAGGTTGTTCCTTTGAGTGTTGGCCAACAGGCCTTCTCTCCAGGGCCTGACCTTCTCCACTGAGACATCCAGGAAGGCTTAAAATAATCTAGGGAGAAGCCTGCTTTCGCCAGTTTGACAACAACTGCATGGTGTTCCAGTTTCCTCCCACAGTCCAAAGATGTGCAGGTTACGTGGATTGGCCATGCTAAATTGTCCTTTAGTGTCAAAAAGGTTCGTTGAAGGGCAGCACGGTGGCGCAGTGGTTAGCATTGCTGCCTCACGGCGCCAAGGTCCCAGGTTCGATCCCGGCTCTGGGTCACTGTCCGTGTGGAGTCTGCACATTCTCCCCGTGTTTGCGTGGGTTTCGCCCCCACAATCCAAAGATGTGCAGGGTAGGTTGATTGGCCACACTAAATTGCCCCTTATTGGAAAAATGAATTGAGTACTCTAAATTTAATTTTAAAAAAGGATCGTTGGGTTAGTGGGTTACGGGGATAGGGTGGAGGTGTGGGATTAAGTAGGGTGCTCTTTCTAAGGGCCAGTGCAGAGTCGATGGCCGAATGGCCTCCTTCTGCACTCTAAATTCTACGATAGTCTGCTGGTTGCATGAAGAAAGCAGATGGGGCTGCCCACTTTCCAAAGTGATCGGACGGGCAACTTCTCAATCACATTAATCTGAGGTTACATTACACACATATCCAAAAATCACCCAGACCTTATGCTGGGCACAGTATGTGGTCTTTCCACTCTCCCTCTCCTCCCCCTGCAATTCTCCCATTCCTACTCTCACATGTTCCACGTACTTATCTGAGACTTTCCGCTCGCTCTCCCTCCCATTCCTATCCTGGCAACTGTATGAAACTTCACACTCATCCTGCTCTCCCATTTTGATGGTAACATGGGGGCTTCCTGCTCATTATTCCAACATTCCCAGTTTTCCGCCAGTGCAGGAGAGCCCCATTCGTCCTGCTCACTCCTTCTCCCAACCATTCAGAGTTATAATCGGGGCTCGAGGTTCTTACAGATTTCCATAGCTGCTGCCCAGTACATTTTCTCCTTACCTATTATTTATTCATTAAAATCCAAAGTAAAATAATAAAAAAATACACAGCAAGTCAGAAAACAATGTATTCTTATTTACTGTGCATTATAAATATGAATCACAAGATCATAAGACATAGGAGCAGAATTAGGCCACTCGGCCCATCGAGTCTGCTCCGCCATTCAATCATGACTGATATTTTCTCATCCCCATTCTCCTGCCTTCTCCCCATAACCCCTGATCCCCTTATTAATCAAGAACCTATCTATCTCTGTCTTAAAGACACTCAGTGATTTGGCCTCCACAGCCTTCTGCGGCAAAGAGTTCCACAGATTCACCACCCTCTGGCTGAAAACATTCCTCCTCATCTCTGTTTTAAAGGATCGTCCCTTTAATCTGAGATGGTGTCCTCTGGTTCTAGTTTTTCCTACAAGTGGAAACATCCTCTCCACGTCCACTCTATCCAGGCCTCGCAGTATCTTGTAAGTTTCAATAAGATCGCCTCTCATCCTTCTAAACTCCAAGTACAGTCCTCAAACGTTCCTCATACGACAAGTTCTTCATTCCAGGGATCATTCTTGTTAACCTCCTCTGGACCCTTTCCAAGGCCAGCACATCCTTCCTTAGATATGGGGCCCAAAACCACTCACAATACCCCAAATGGGGTCTGACCAGAGCCTTATACAGCCTCAGAAATATATCCTTGATCTTGTTTTCTAGCCCTCTTGACATGAATGCTAACATTGCATTTGCCTTCTGAACTGCCGACTGAACCTGCACATTAACCTTAAGAGAACCGTGAACAAGGACTCCCAAATCCCATCGTGCTTCTGCTTTCCGAAGCATTTCCCCATTTAGAAAATAGTCTATGCCGAGAATTCCTCCTTCCAAAGTGCATAACCTCACACTTTTCCACATTGTATTTCATTTGCCACTTCATTGTCCACTCTCCTAGCTTGTCCAAATCCTTCTGCAGCCCCCTTGCTTCCTCAATACTACCTGTCCCTCTACAGATCTTTGTATCATCTGCAAACTTAGCAACAGTGCCTTCAGTTCCTTCTTCCAGATCATTAATGTATATTGTAAAACGTTGTGGTCCCAGTACAGACCCCTGAGGCACACCACTAGTCATCGGCTGCCATCCTGAAAAAGACCCCTTTATCACCACTCTTTGCCTTCTGCCAATCAGCCAATCCTCTATCCATGCCAGGATCTTACCCTTAACACCATGGGCTTTTAACTTATTTAACAGTCTTCTATGCGGCACCTTGTCAAAGGCCTTCTGGAAATCTAAATAAATCACGTCCACTGATTCTCCTTTGTTTAACTTGCTTGTTAGCTCCTCAAAGAACTCTAACAGATTTGTCAGACACGACCTCTCTTTGACAAAGCTGTGATGACTCAGCCCTATTTTACCATGCACTTCCAAGTGCTTTGCGATCTCATCTTTAATAAGACTCTAAAATCTTACCAATGACTGAAGTCAGGCTAACCGGCCTATAATTTCCCGTCTTCTGCCTCCCTCCTTTCTTAAACAGTGGCGTTACATTAGCCACTTTCCAGTCCTCTGGGACCGTTTCTGCCTCCAGTCATTCCTGAAAGATCATCACTAATGCCTCCACAATTTCCTCAGCTATCTCTTTTAGGACCCTGGGTGTAGTCCATCTGGTCCAGGTGACTTATCCACCTTCAGACCTTTCAGTTTCCCCAGAACCTTCTCCTTAGTAATGATCATTGCACTCACCTCTGCCCCCTGGTTCTCCTGGAGCTCTGGCATTCCCCTGGTGTCTTCCACCATGTAGGCTGATGCAAAGTAACTATTCAGTTTGTCTGCCATTTCTTTCTTTCCTATTGTTACTTCTCCAGCCACATTTTCTTGTGGTCCAATGTCTATTTTTGCCTCGCTCTTACCTTTTATCGATTGAAAAAAATCTCTTCCCATCTTCCTTTATATTACTAGCTAGCTTGCACTCGTACTTCATCTTCTCCCCCTTATTGCATTTTTAGTTGTCCTCTGCTCGCTTTTAAAGGCTTCCCAATCCTCTCGTTTCCCACTAATTCTCGCCACTTTGTATGCTTTTTCTTTAGCCTTTATGCTGTACTTGACATCCCTCGTCAGTCATGGATGCCTTGTCCTCCCCTTAGCATGTTTCCTCCTCCTTGGGATGAATTTCTGTTGTGCCTCCCTAATAACCCCCAAAAACTCCTGCCATTGCTGTTCCACTGTCTACCCTGCTAGGCTCCTTCTCCAATCAACTCTGGTCAGCTCCTCCCTCATGTCTTTGTAGTTACCCTTATTTAATTGTAACACTGTTACATCTGATTGCAGCTTCTCCCTCTCAAACTGCAGGGTAAATTCTATCATATTGTGGTCACTGCTCCCTAATTGCTCACCTTAATTTCCCTAATCAGAACACATCCATGTCAGATTTTTAAAACCCCACATCACCAATTCAGAGCTCTAATGTCTCTTCCTGGTCTTCACCTCTGCTCTATCAATGCCATGTTAATGAGCCAACAAAGTCTGACATTCCAAGCAGAGTTCCTCCTTCTAACCGTCAGCAAACCTACCCAGCTACACCGGATAAAAGAGTGCTTCAAAGTGTTCAATCGGTGCTGCAGAAGCAAATATTTTCAAAACTAATCAAGCAAAGCATGGGATTCCTTCTCCCTCCCATGCCATTCAGGTAAACTGCGACAGCAGGACCCCGTCTATTGGCCAACGGAATGCCCACTTTGCTGTGAGCTCCGTAACTATTTATTTTTAAAAAATTAATTTAAAGTACCCAACTCAAACTTTTTTCCAATTAAGGGGCAATTTAGCGCAGCCAATCCACCCATCCTGCACATCTTCGGGTAGTGGGGGGGGGGGGGGGGGGGGGGACCCATGCAGACACGGGGAGAATGTGCAAACACCACACGGACGGTGACCCGGGGCCGGGATCGAACCTGGGTCCTCAGCGCCGTGAGACAGCAGTGCTAACCACTGTGCCACCGTGCCGGCCTATAACTATTGTTTTAAACCAAGCAGTCAATCAGCAAAATCAAACCAGGAAAATTTCGCCCAGGCACGGACGAATAAAACAGAAGCCTGGCAATATCTCGAAAGATGTCCTGTGACTAAAACCACTTTTACACCACTCCATCATAGAGGACTTCCTAACCCCAACATCTCACCTCTTCTCTACATCAGTTGAAACCTGATGAAATCAAATGGTAGCTGTCAGCAGGATGATGAGTTTCCTGTTACCCTAATAACTTTGAAACCATCCTTGAAACTAGATAGATATGAAGGCAGGAGGGAGAGAGGCCAAGACTTCAAATTTAGATTAGCAGAGCTTTCAGGTAGGTTAAGAGTGTGAAACGAAGTAAAACAATAAATTCAGGTCGAGTAGCAAACACCAGAAACGTTGAACAATAGGAGGAAAAAGCAGAGGCCGCAACTAAGTACCTACACCGGAATGCTAAAAAATCATCCCAAATAATTATGTAAGAATTCTACATAGCAGCATTAAATTATGATTTTACAGGAATACAGAAATACAGTTCATTCCAATGGTGGGAATGAATTTGCTGTACGGAACTGTTAGATATTCCTACAAGGAAGAAGCCCAAGTGAGCAGGGTATTTCTAGAGACTCAGGAACTAAGTTGTGAAATGTTAAGAAAGACTAAAGTAACTAAACTTATTTTAAAGTAGGGAGTGGGGAGGATGGAGGGCTTGATATAGTTCTTCAAATTAACAGATAATGTAGCTGTGGTCGAGGTAAATAATATATACAAGCTTATATCATGAGCACGACGCGATGGCAAGTGTACAATTTCCATGGCCTAATCATTAATATGACACGTTTCCCCCACAGGGTGGTGGACAAGTGGAGTAACGCCCTGCAGGTCAACTGGCATTAATATCTCTTTTTAAAAATTAAATTTTTTTTAGAGTACCCAATTCATTTTTCCCAATTAAGGAGCAACGCGATGTGGCCAATTCACCTACCCTGCACATCTTTAGGTTGTGGGGGGCATTGATATCTCTTGTAAAGGGGGAACTTGCAAATTGCAAGAGGAGTAACAAATTTATTTTTCAAAAAATCAGTGAGAAACACAATGATCCCCAAGAGAGAGCATCAAACAGAGCTCGGGTCAGAAAAGAAGAACAGAATAATTATTTGATTCTGGGTGGAAGATGCTTGATAATGAAATGATGTTTATGAGCCCTGGATCTCAAAGGTTTAAACTCCAGGCACAACACAGAGTGCCTGCTGATGAGACATTAACCAAGGTGCTGTCTGCCCTCCACACAGGTGGTCTGATATTGTCCCATGGCATTATTTTTTTAAAAAACAGGAATTTCTTCCCTGTGTCTTGGCCAATATTTATCCCTCAGTCAACATTAGGAATACAGATTACCTGTTTATTATCTCATATCTTTGTTTCCTACATTACAGCAATGCCCACCTTTCAAAAGTATTTAAACACCTTTGAACATTCGAAGGTTGTGAAAGGTGTTATAGAATTGAAAATTCTTTACTTCTTTGCATTGAAACTAAGGAATGAGTTGATACTTCTGGATGTGACGGAATGATGTTCTTTTATTTTATTTGTTCAGGGGATGTGGGTATTGCTGGCTGGGCCAGCATCCCTAATTGCCCTTGAACTAATTGGCCTGCGAGGCCATTTCAGAGGACATTTTTAATAGTCAACCACGTTGACATTGTGCATCTGGAGTCACATGTAGGCCAGACCAGGCGAGGGTGAAAGATTTCCTTCCCTAAAGGACATAGTGAACCAGTTGGATTTTGACGAGTCAACAATGGTTTAATGGTCATCATTAGACTTTTAATTCCAGTTTTTTTTTATTGAATTCAAATTTCATCATCTGCCCGTGGTGGGATTCGAACCTGGGCCCCCCGAGCATTGCCATGGGTCTCTGGATTACTAGTCCAGTGACAATACCACTGATCTGGCTGAAAGTTGAGCTGTGGTGAATAATTAAGACGTCTGTTTCTTTGGGCAAAAAATGAACCAGAGATTCCTCTAAGGAGTCACCCCACAAGTCAGACACAGAATAACACCCAGGTATTCTTCCAATCGGAATAGAATTTTGTTAATGGGATGTGGCTATCTTGTCACGGCCAGCATTTATTGTCAATCCCTAATTGCTCTTGAGAATATGGTGAGTGGCCTTCTTGAACCACTGTAGTCCATCTTGCAAATGTACACCTAGAGAGTTATTAGGAACAGAGTTTCAGGATTTTGACCCAGCGACAGTGAAGGAACGACAATATAGATTCATACAAACATACAAATTCAGTGCTGGAGTAGGCCAATCAGCCCCTCGAGCCTCCTCCGCCATTCAATAAGATCATGATTTTAACCTCAATTCCATATTCAAGTCAGAATGGAGCATGGCTTCGAGGAAAACCTGCAGGTGGCGGTCTTCACATGTGCCTGCTGCCCTTGTCCTTCTAGATGGTAGAGGTTATGGGTTTGGAAGGTGCTGCTGAAGGAACTTGGCTAGTTGTTGCATTGCATCTTGTAGATGGTACACTCTGCTGCCACTGTGCTTTGGTGTGGAAAGAGCAACGGTTGTTTAAAACGGATCTGGTGACAATCAAGCAGGCTGCTTTGTCCTGGATGGTACTGAGCTTCTAGAAGGTTGTTGGAACTCATCCAGGCAAGTGGGATCTATTTAATTCTGATTTGTGCTTTGTGGATGGTGGGCAGGCTTTGGAAAGTTAGGTGGTGAGCTACATCCTGCAAAAAATCCCAGCCTCCAACCACATTCTTGGAGCCACCGTACTTACGTGGCCGATCCAAATCAGTCTCTGATCATTGGTAACCCCAGGAAGTTGATAGGGGGATTCAGCGATGGTAATGCTGTTGAATGTCAGGGCTGGGGAAAAAGATGGTTCAAATCTCTCTTGCTGCAGATGGTCACTGCCTGAGCCCTGTTATGGTGTGAATGCTACTGGCCAATTATCAAACCCAAAACTAAACTTGCTGCACATGGGCATGGACTGCTTCAATATCTGAGCAGTTTCAAGATGTATTGGACACTGTGCAATAATTAGCGAACATGTCCCCTAACATTAAGATAGAGGTAAAAGGTAATTGACGAAGCAACTGAAGCTGATTGGGCCTAGAACTCTGCCCTATGTAACTCCTGCAGCGATGTCCTGTGGCTGAGATGATTGGTCTCCCAACCACAACCATCTTCCTTTAATACTCGGCATAACTCCAACTATTGTAAAGATTTCTCCACCCACACCCATGATTCTAACTGACTTTGATTATGCTGAGGCTCCTTGACAGTCACTGTCATCTTCAATTTAAAATGGGTAGAAAAATGATTCGACTCATAACAGTATATGACTTCTTTAAGAATGCAGTGAAAGTTGCAACATATTCCAGCATCATTCATTTACATTAGGCATAGCAAGAGTTAAGAACCTGCTTTCAAGAAAGCCTTTCAATTCATAATAAAAGAACAAAGAAAAGTACAGCACAGGAACAGGCCCTTCGGCCCTCCAAGCCTGCACCGACCATGCTGCCCGTCTAAACTAAATTCTTCTACACTTCCGGGGTCCGTATCCGTCTATTCCCATCCTATTCATGTATTTGTCAAGATGTACTAAAATATTACTATCGTCCATGCTTCCACCACCTCCTCCGGCAGCGAGTTCCAAGAACCCACTACCCTCTGTGTAAAAAACTTACCTCGTACATCTCCTGTAAACCTTGCCCCGTGCATCTTAAACCTATGCCCCCCAGTAATTGACCTCTCTACCCTGGGAAAAAGTCTCTGACTATCCACTCTGTCGATGCTCCTCATAATTTTGTACAAACCAAGTTTATTTAGCCTCTCCTCATAGCTAATGCCCTCCATACCAGGCAACATCCTGGTAAATCTCTTCTGCACCCTCTCTAAAGCCTCCACATCCTTCTGGTAGTGTGGCGACCAGAACTGAACACTATACTCCAAGTGTGGCCTAACTAAGGTTCTATACAGCTGCAACATGACTTGCCAATTTTTATACTCAATGCCCTGGCAATGAAGGCAAGCATGCCGTATGCCTTCTTGACTACCTTCTCCACCTGTCTTGCCCCTTTCAGTGACCTGTGGACCTGTACACCAAGATTTCTCTTGACTGTCAATACTCCTGAGAGTTCTACCATTCATTGTATATTCCCTACCTGTATTAGACCTTCCAAAATGCATTACCTCACATTTGTCCGGATTAAACTCCATCTGCCATCTCGCGGCCCAAGTCTCCAAACGATCTAAATCCTGCTGTATCCTCTGACAGTCCTCATCATTATCCGCAATTCCACCAACCTTTGTGTCGTCCGCAAACTTACTAATCAGACCAGTTACATTTTCCTCCAAATCATTTATATATACTACGAACAGCAAAGGTCCCAGCACTGATCCCTGCGGAACACCAATAGTCACAGCCCTCCAATCAGAAAAGCACCCGTCCATTGCTACTCTCTGCCTTCTATGACCTAGCCAGTTCTGTATCCATCTTGCTAGCTCACCCCTGATCCCATGTGACTTCACCTTTTGTACCAGTCTGCCATGAGGGACCTTGTCAAAGGCCTTACTGAAGTCCATATAAACAACATCCACTGCCCTACCTGCATCGATCATCTTTGTGACCTCCTCAAAAAACTTATCAAGTTAGTGAGACACAACCTCCCCTTCACAAAACCATGCTGCCTCTCGCTAATACGTCTATTTGCTTCCAAATGGGAGTAGATCCTGTCTCAAAGAATTCTCTCCAGTAATTTCCCTACCACTGACTTAAGGCTCACCGGCCTGTAGTTCCCTGGATTATCCTTGCTACCCTTCATAAACAAAGGAACAACATTGGCTATTCTCCAGTCCTCCGGGACATCACCTGAAGACAGTGAGGATCCAAAGATTTCTGTCAAGGCCTCAGCAATTTCCTCTCTTGCTTCCTTCAGTATTCTGGGGTAGATCCCATCAGGCCCTGGGGACTTATCCACCTTAATATTTTTCAAGATGCCCAACACCTCGTATTTTTGGATCTCAATGTGACCCAGACTATCTATACACCCTTCTCCAGACTCAACATTCACCAATTCCTTCTCTTTGGTAAATACTGATGCAAAGTATTAATTTAGTACCTCGCCCATTTCTTCTGGCTCCACACATAGATCCCTCCCCTGTCCTTCAGTGGGCCAACCCTCTCCATGACTACCCTCTTGCTTTTTATATACGTGCAAAAAGCCTTGGGATTTTCCTTAACCCTATTTGCCAATGGGTTTTCGTGACCCCTTTTAGCCCTCCTGACTCCTTGCTTAAGTTCCTTCCTACTTTCCTTATATTCCACACAGGCTTCGTCTGTTCCCAGCCTTCTAGCCCTGACAAATGCCTCCTTTTTCTTTTTGACGAGGCCTACAATATCTCTCGTCATCCAAGGATAGCGTAATTTGCCATATTTATCCTTCTTCCTCACAGGAATATGCCAGTCCTGAATTCCTTTCAACTGACATTTGAAAGCCTCCCACATGTCAGATGTTGATTTACCCTCAAACATCCGCCCCCAATCTGTGTTCCACAGCTCCCGCCTAATATTGTTATAATTAGCCTTCCCCCAATTTAGCACATTCACCCTAGGACCACTTTTATCCTTGTCCACCAGCACTTTAAAACTTACTGAATTGTGGTCACTGTTCCCAAAATGCTCCCCTACTGAAACGTCTACCACTTGGCCTTGCTCATTCCCCAATACCAGGTCCAGTACAGCCCCTTCCCTAGTTGGACTATCTACATATTGTTTTAAGAAGCCCTCCTGGACGCTTCTTACAAACTCTGCCCAGTCCAAGCCCCTATCACTAAGTGAGTCCCAGTTAATATTGGGGAATTTAAAGTCTCCCATCACAACAACCCGGTTGCTTTTACTCCTTTCCAAAATCTGTCTACCTATCTGCTCCTCTATCTACCGCTGGCTGTTGGGAGACCTGTAGTAAACCCCCAACATTGTGACTGCACCCTTCTTATTCCTGATCTCTACCCAAATAGCCTCGCTGTCGTCTGAGGTGTCCTCCCACAGTACAGCTGTGATATTCTCAATGTGACACTTTTTGCCATGGAAATGCATTAAAAGAAACAGAATAAACGGTGGCGCAGTGGTTAGCACTGCTGCCTCATGGCGCCAAGGACCTGGATTCGATCCCAGCCCCGGGTCACTGTCTGTGTGGAGTTTGCATTTTCTCTCCATGTCTGCGTGGGTCTCAGTCCCAGAACCCAAAGATCTGCAGGGTAGGTGTATTGGCCACGCTAAATTGCCCCTCAATTAGATTTTTTTTTTAAATAAAAGAAACAGAATATACGGAGCAGGTCTCAATGAGGAATAATGCTTTCAAAAATCTCAATAAGGCCACTAGGAAGAATGGTTTTCTTTCCCTTAAACTAACAGCGAGGATGAGGGCAGGGTTCAAATGAAGGGAGATAAATCCAAAGAGAAAAGTCAAGGTATCGGAACAGAATAGTCATGTGGTTTGGAAATACTTTATAAACCAGCAAAGGGCCACCAAAAAGTTGATTTTTAAAGAAAGGAAAAAAATTAAATGACAGTAAACTAGCCAGATGTATAAAAAAAAGATTGTAAGAACTTTTTATATAAAAAGGAAGAGAGTAGCTAAAGTAAATGTTGGTTCATAAGAGACAGGCAAAATTCCAGACAGGAACAAGGGAATGGCAGAGGCGTTGAACAAATATTTTGTGTCTGTCTTCATAGTTGAAGGCACAAGCTCCATACAAGAATAGACAATAACTTACGGATAAGTCAACATGGTTTTACTAAAGGGAAATCCTGTTTGAAAATGTTTTTGTTTTTGTTTGAGGATGTAACTGGTGTGGTAGATAAAGGGGAACCATTTGATGTAGTATACCTGGATTTCCAAAAGGTATTCAATAAAATGCTACAGAAAAGGTTTATAGGCAAAATAAGGGCTCACGAAGTTGGGTGTAATACATTAGCATGGATAGAGGATTGGTTAATGGATAGAAAACCAAAAGTAGGCTTTTAAAATTCATTTACAGGAAGTGGGCGTTGCTGGTTAGGCCAGCATTTATTGCCCATCCCTAGTTGCCCTTCAGAACGTGGTGATGTGTTGCCTTCTTGAACTGCTTCAGTCCTCGAGGTGTAGGTACATCCACTGTGCTGTTAGAGAGGAAGTGCCAGGATGTTGCCCTTGGGACAGCGAAGGAGCGGCGATATATTCCCAAGTCAGGGTGGTGAGTGACTTGGAGGAGAACCTTGGTCCAGCCAGCGACGCCCACATCCCGTGAATTAATTTTTATTTAAATGAAAGCAGAGTGACCTACAGTGAACTGGCAATAAATGTGCTCAAGGGATAGATCAATCGAGGTTCAGTAGCAGACACTTAAAGAATACACAGAATAGACACATTCCAATGAGAAAGAGAAATTCCAAAGGGAGGGCCCATCATCCATGGTTAACCAAAAAGGTCAAAGACAGTATTAAACTCGCTTTAAATT
Organism: Scyliorhinus torazame; assembly: GCF_047496885.1. Classification (NCBI taxonomy): domain Eukaryota; kingdom Metazoa; phylum Chordata; class Chondrichthyes; order Carcharhiniformes; family Scyliorhinidae; genus Scyliorhinus; species Scyliorhinus torazame. The sequence continues at coordinate 385,718,486 of NC_092708.1, forward strand.
GTTAAAAAAAGCATACATTTCATAGAATCAGAGAATTTAGTGCAGAAGGAGGCCATTCAGCCCATTGAGTCTGCACCAGCCCTTGAAAAGAGCACTCTACTTAAGCCAACACTTCCACTCTATCCCCGTAACCCCACCTACCCTTTTTGGACACTAAGGGACAATTTAGCATGGCCAATCCACCTAACCTGCACATCTTTGGACTGTGGGAGGAAACCGGAGCACCCGGAGGAAACCCAAGCAGACACGGGGAGAACGTGCAGACTCCGCACAGACAGTGACCCAAGCCAGAATCGAAGCTGTAAAGCAACAGTGATAACCACTGTGTTACAGTGCCACACAAAGACAATCAGAAGATTGGAAAGAATATAAAGAACAGCAAAGAATGACAATAATATCGAGAAGGAGGGGGAAAATGGAGTACGAGAGAAAGCTAGCCAGTAATATAAAGACGGATGGCAAGAGTTTCTTAGTTAGATAGTTAAGAAAAGAGCGAACAAAGTGAGGGAGGGAGGAACTCAGGAAAATTACAATCACCAGGGAAGTGGTATTGATCAAATGGTTTGGTCTGCGGGCTGACAAATCCCTGGATCCGGATGGACTTCACTCGAAGGTCTTGAAGGAAGTGGCTAGTGAGATGGTTGATGCATTGGGTTTAATTTTCCAATATTCCCCAGATTCGGGGAAGGTTCCATTAGATTGGAAGAAAGAAAATGTAACTCATTTATTCTAAACGGAAGGGAGACAGAAAGCAGGAAACTACAGGCCAGTTGGCGTAACATCTGTCACAGGGAAAATGTTAGAAGTCATTAATAAAGCTGTTAGAGCAGGTCACTTGGGAAAATTCAAGGCAATCAGGCAAGGGTCAATATGGTTTTATGAAAGAGAAATCATGCTTCACCAATTTATTGACGTTCATTGAAGGAGATACATATGTGGTGGATAAAGGGGAACCAGTGGATGTCCTGTACTTTGACTTCAAGAAGGCATTTGATAAAGTGCCATGTCTCATGGCTGACAAGGGAAGTTAGGGACAGCGTAAAAGCAAAAGAAAAAGTATACAACGTGGCGAAGATTAGTGGGATGCCAGAGGACTGGGGAGCCTTTAAAAGTAATATTACGATCCCAGAGCAGGCCCCAACAGTGGCTCAGGTACTGGACCGAAACCCCAATATTTTAGTTTATTTGGCAGACTGTGGGGAAAGAATGATCCCTCCAGGAGTGATTGCATGAAGAAATAAGGCTTGGTTATTATTAAAACAAAACTTTATTATGAATACAGTATTAAACTTTTTAAGTTCACAGCTGAAAGGAACAGCTTACAATTACCTCTGAAACACTACTACTCAATTTCCCATTAAACAAGAAAAGAAACAGCAGCTCTCAATCTATCTTACTGTCAGAGAACTGTGGACTCAGCGTCAGGCAGATCAGAATTCAACTCCTCGCTCCAAATATCTCCCCAAAAACGATCTCTGTAAAACTTCTCAAAATGTCTCTGAGCATTCCTTGGCTCCACCCAACAATGACCTCATCTCCACAAGCTGAAAAACAAATGATCTCTGTAGGCTGCAAAGCACATTAACTTCCCAGTCAAACCACAATCCATTAGTCCAGAGAGAAAAACACATTCCTTTCGCAATTTCACCTTCTAGCTGCTAAAAGCACCCAGACCCTGCAAAACAGAATTATGTTTTTAAAAAAACATGACCATTGGTTTAGCATAGGGGATGGTTTAGCACAGGGCTAAATCGCTTGCTTCGAAAGCAGACCAAGGCAGGCCAGCAGCACGGTTCAATTCCCATACCAGCCTCCCTGAACAGGTGCCAGAATGTGGCGACTAGGGGCTTTTCACAGTAACTTCATTTGAAGCCTACTTGTGACAATAAGCGATTTTCATTTCATTTTTCATTTTTCATCACTGCAGTCAAACACACTCTAACTCCAGGCTTTAAACCCTTAAATCGCCCAATACTTAGAAAGTCCAATATCCTTAAAGTCTTCCAGTCATCACAGCAAGCAGAGGACAACTAAAAAAAGCAATAAAAGGAGAGAAGATGAAAAATGAATGTAAGCTAGCTAGTAATATGAAAGAAGATTGCAATAGTTCTTTTCTCATATATGAAAGGTAAGAGAGAGGCAAGAATGGATATTGTACCACTGGAAAACAAGGCTGGAGAAGTAGTAACAGGGAACAAAGAAATGGCAGAGGAACTGAATAGGTACTTTGCATTAGTCTTCATGGCAGAAGATAGCAGTGGCAGAACAGAACTTCAAGAGAGTCAGGCGTCAGAGGTGAGTGTAGTGGACATCACTAAGGAGAAGGTGCTGGGGAAGCTGAAAGATCGGAGGGTGGATAAAACACCCGGACCGGATGGACTACACCCAAGGGTTCTGAAGGAGACAGCTGAGGAGATTGTGGAGGCATTGGGGATGACCTTTCAGGAATCACTGGAGTCAGGGAGGGTCCCAGAGGACTGGAAAGTGGCTAATGTAACAACCCTGTTTAAGAAGGGAGGGAGGCAGAAGGCAGGACATTATAGGTTGGTTAGCCTGACTTCAGTCATTGGTAAAAATTTAGAGTCCATTTTGTTTTCTTTTTCTTTATTTTTTTCTCTTTTTTTCTTTCTTTTTCCCCAACCCATATTATTCCAGAAGTACACCCACCCAGTCCCCCCAATCCCTTCCCCCCCACACCCGCACAAAGAAAAACCCTAATCAGACTATTAAAAAAGGCAACCCCTCCCCCCAACAGTGGACGGTAAGCAGTTCCCGAATGAAGATGAAGGGCCACCACCTCGAGTAGATTCCTTCTGCCAACCCCCTCATGGTATAATACCAGGTGCAAAAATTCCATCAGGTCACCCAACCAAGCTGAGGCCTTAGGCGGCACCGGAGAACTCCACTCAAGCAGCACTTGCTTCCGGGCTATTGGCAAGGTGAAGGTTAGGACATCTGCCCTCGTCCCCGTACTCCAAAAATGGCCACCAACAGGCAGCTCCAACTGAGCGCCCAATACAGCTGATCCCTGACATTGTATCAAAAAAGGAGACCCCGAAACTAACAAGCTTGGGGGTCAAGACAAAAACATATGAGTGTGATTCGTCGGTCCCCTAGAGTACCGCTCACACCTATCGTCCGCCTCCGAGAAAAGCCCACTCATACGCGTCCTGGTCAGGTGCACCCTGTGCGGCACATTGAACTGGATCAGGCTTAACCTCGCATATGAAGATGTGAAATTGATCCTGTAAAGAGCCTCACTCCACAACACCCTTCAAAGACCAAACCCAGCTCACCCTCTCACTTCCTCCTTATTTCATCCTCCAACTGCTCCGTCGCGAACATCTGTCCATAGACATCCAAAACCTTACCCTCAACCAAGGACAGAGCCCTGTCCATAAATGAAGGTGACAGTACCAGGGGAAATAATGGAATCTACTTACGTAAAGAATCGCGCACCTGAAAGTACCCGAATACATTCCCTCTCGGGAGCTGGAACATCTCTAACAACTCGTCCAGACCGGCGAACCTACCTCCAGAAACATGTCTCGAAACCTCTCCAATTCCTCCCTCTCCCATGGCCTAAATGTTGAATCTAAGCCAGAAGGTATAAACCTATGGTTCCTGCAGATTGGAGCCATAAGATCATAAGACATCAGAGCAGAATTAGGCCACTCGGCCCATCAGATCTGCTCTGTATTCAATCAGGGCTGATATGTTTCTCATCCCCATTCTCCCCATAACCCCTGATCCCTTATTAATCTCTGCCTTGAAGACGCTCAATAATTTGGCCTGCACAGTCTTCTGCGACAAACAGTTACACAGAGAGCCAACAGCGACATGGAGCCCAGCTTAAAATGCTGCCCAAACTGATCCCAAATGCTGAAAGTGCCCATCACCACCGGGCTTCAAAGAGAACCTGGCAGGGGTAAAATGGGAGTTGTGCTGTAGCCAGGGCACTCAGACTTGACCCTATGCACAAAACCTCCTCCATCCGCCTCCATATAGAGTCCGGATCCTTGAACCACCCGCGCACCTTATCAATATTTGCCACCCAGTAATAGTAGAACAAATTAGGTAATGCCAACACCCCTGACTGCCAATCCCGTTGCAAAAACGTGCTGCACACCTGAGGAGTTTTATCAGCCCAAACAAAAGTAGATATCAATTTGTTAACCCTGCAAAAGAAAGCTCTGGGAACAAAGGTTGGGAGACACGGGAACAAAAACAAAAACCTTCGAGAATATTCATCTTCACCGTCTGTCCCCTTCCCGCTGAGGTCAGAGGGATGGCATCCTACCTTTTCAAATCGGCCTTCACCGCATCTGCCAGACTCGAAAAATTAAGTTTAAACAACATAGACAAATTAAGTTAGCCAAAATAGGACCAATGGGAGATCAAACTTAAATAGGCAAATTAAAAAATTTGTAAGAATTTCTTTACTCAAAACACAAGCTCCTCGGCAGATGGAAGTGTGAAGGAAATAAAAAGATAACTTGTGAAGGAGCAAGTGGACTTTTCTTGATTAATCTTTCTGTCCTGTGAGTTAAATTATTATACCATATCTTCCCAAAATGTTTTTTTTTTAATGAGAATGTTTTATAAATTTCTGAAAGTATTGCTTTGATCAGTCAAAACAGCCCTTATAAATTCAACAGGTTAAAAGCACCACATTAAAAAGAGACAAAATAACAAAATGTGTCTTTGACACAAAACAAGTCAGACCACAAAAAGCCTTATTTTTTAATTGACAAGCCAGCATTTATTACCAGTCTTCTACAAGTTGGTGGTGAGCTGCCTACTTGAACCACTGTAATCCTTGTTTTTTTTTGTTCATAGGATATGTACATTGCTGGCTGGGCCAGCATTTATTACCCACCACTAATTGCCTGAGGGTATTTTAAGAGTCAACCCATTGCTGTGGATCTGGAGTCACAGGCAGGCCAGAACCGGCAAGGATGAAAGGGCTCCTTCCCTAAGGGACATTAGTGAATCAGGTGGCTTGTTACGACAATCATCAAGGAATTCAAATTTCACCATCTGGCGTGGTGGAATTCGAACCCGGGTCACTGGATTGCTAGCCCAGCACATTACCATCTCCCCACAGCTTCTTCCCCACTATCACCAGACTCCTAAATGACCCTCTTATGGACTGACCTCATTAACACTACACCCTGTATGCTTCACCCGATGCCGGTGTTTATGTAGTTACATTGTATATGTTGTGTTGCCCTATTATGTATTTTCTTTTATTCCCTTTTCTTCCCAGGTATTTAATGATCTGTTGAGCTGCTCGCAGAAAAATACTTTTCACTGTACCTCGGTACACGTGACAATAAACAAATCCAATCCAATAATGCTGTTAGTGAGGAAGCTCCATGATTTTGACCCAGTGACAATGAAAGAACAGTGATATATTTTGAAGTGTGAATGGTGTATGGAGGGGAATTAGCAGGTGGTGGTGTTCCCATGTCCCTCTAGACAGTGGAGACTGTGGGTCTGGGAGTTGCCGCTGAAGCAGCCTTGGCGTGTTTATAGAATCACAGTGGTTACAGCACAGGAGGAGGACATTCAGTCTGTCTTATTCATGCTTGTAAATGGTACACAGTGTAAGCCATGCTGTGTAAGTGGTTGAGTGAGTGAATGTTTATGGTGGTGGGTAAAAGCTATCCCTCTGCTGAAGGTTATCATGGGCGCAGATTCTTCATCATTAAAATAAAGTTACAAAATGATCTTTAAACTCATGTTTGACTCAGCCCCCTTTCTGAAAAATCTGCAATGTATTTTGATGCAGAACCAGCCAAGATACTGAAGAAGAAAATGCGGTAGATGGGGCTTGCTTATCACTAACCTGCTTGGTTCAGTCGGTCATCCTCTACTCCACGATAACTTTTCTGCGGTGATTGTGAAATCCTGTGTTGCAAGGTTGCTCGTTCCTGTTCAGACTTCAACAGTTGAGAGCGTAAATCATCTATCTAAATTCACAGATAAGACTCAATGAATCAGTGGAGCATTACCATTTTTGCATTTCAAATCTTTTCAAAATGCAAGTGTTTTCTGTGTTCAGCAGCAGACGTGTCCAGCACGTCTAAATAGGAGACTTTAAGAAAAGTTTAATAACATGAGGGATGTATAATGGGGAAACAAAAAAAAAATATCTGGCACTCTCAGTCAGAATTAGTTCGGAATGTGCTTCATCAGTGCAGAAACAAAGTGTGACGGACACCAGATAATGGCCCAATCAAAGTAAACAAGGATATCTGGCCAGCATCCGTGCAGCAAGCACAGCTGGAAATGAGCTGCATTTAAAAGTCTCCCAGTCATCTGGTGTGCGAGACAGGAGGAGAGAGGGGACACTAACAAAAATAAAGGTGCTTTAAGATTAATGCGTTCTAGTTATGGTCTGAAATAAAAAGCAAAAAAGGCTGCAAGTCTGAAATAAACAAAAACATTGGATATACATCAGGGATACAAAGAACAAAGAAGAATACAGCACAGGAACAGGCCCTTTGGCCCTCCAAGCCTGTACCGGTCATGATACCAACCTCGGCCAAAACTCTCAGCACTTCCTTGTGCCTTATCCCTCTACACCCATCCTATCCATGTGTTTGTCAAGATACCTTTTGAACGCTGTTAATTTACCAGCTTACACAACCTCCCCTGCAACGCGTTCCAGGCACTCACCACCCTCTGCGTAAAAAACCTGCCTCGCACATCTCCTCTAAACTTTGCCCCACGGACCTTAAACCGATGCCCCTGGCGAATGACCCCTCCATCCTGGGAAAGAGTGCCTGCCCATTCACTCTATCCATGCCCCTCATAATCTTGTAGACCTCTATCACGTCACCCCTCAACCTCAGTTTTTCTAATGAAAACAGTCCGAGTCTATTCAGCCTCTCCACATAACTAACACCCTCCAGACCAGGCAACATCCTGGTAAACCTCCTCTGCACCCTCTCCAAAGCCTCCAGATCCTTCTGATCGTGTGGCGACCAGAATTGTGCGCAATATTCCAAGTGCGGCCTTGCCAAGATTCTATATGACTGTAGCATGACTTGCCAGTTTTTATACTCAATGCCCCGTCCAATGAAGGCAAGCATTCTGTATGCTTTCTTGACCACCTTGTCCACTTGTGTTGCCACCTTCAAAGATCTGTGGACCTGCACGTTCAGATCTCTCTGACTTTCATTAGACTGCCTCATTCTACTTAACAACTCACAGTTTACATTTATGCAGCACTTTTAACATTGTGAAACTTCCCACAAGTATTATCAGAAAACAACCGACACAAAGGCACATAAGGAGATATTAGGATGATACCAAAAGTTTGGTCAAATGGGTGGATTTTAAGGAGCTTCTTAAAAGAGAGGGAAAGCAGTTGAGTGAGACAGGGGTTCAGGGAGGTAATTTCAGAGCTTAGGCCCTTGGCTTCTCAAGGCACAGCTGCTAATAATGAGGTGAAGGAATGTAGAGTGTACAAGAAGACAGAGGTCCAGACTTTCATCCCAGGTCAGGTTTGTCCAGTCAGGAGGTTTTCCGGCTTGGCAAATCCAACCTTTAAAAATGCCCATCATGAATCCAGACTGCTGAATGCGGAGTCAGGCTGGGCTCAAGGCCTGCATCTGTGCATCAGCACTGTGCCAAAATAAATCCAACTAAAGCATCCTTCTAGCCCTCACTCCCCTCACCCCCCCCAAAAGACTCCCTATGCCCCCGTCCATGACAACATAGCCTACACATGCCCCACCCATCCTCCATGGTCCTCACACCCCTATGTCAACATAGTCACCCTCTACCCACCCTCTTGGTCCCCAAACCCCGTGCCAACTTAGTGTCCCTCTACCCACACCCCATGTCCTGCACACTGTTATGCCAACTTGGTGCCAACTCTTGTCAACCCATCAGCCCCAGTCACTACCCTTTGCCCTTACCCCCCTCCATGCCAACTCACCTAGTATTCTTCGATAGCTCCTTGACTGCTTTGACATTTCCTGGGTAGTTTTGTCAGCTGTGACAGGTTTGACCCTTCCTGGATTGTTCTGATAGATTTGACAGCTGGACAGTTTGACATTTCCTTGACAACCGAACAGTTCCATGACAGCTGGACAATTCCTCGACAGCTGGACATTTGCTTGACAATTATTTTACAGCCTGACAGTTGCAATGCATTTGTACATAAAAAGTGCATAATCATGTTCACAATCCCAAAGGGTGCCTTAACTCTCCAAAAGATGTTCCAAAGGGGTATCTTATTTCTCCAAAGGCATACCCTGGCTATCCACAAGAATCCATCAATTCAGAGCTCCTCATACCTGTTCTACGCAGCACACTCCAGATTCCCCAGGATCTTCCAAAATCCCACTTCAGTGGCGGTGATTTAAATAGTCAGGTGCATCTGCAAACATGCAGGTGTGAACCCTGATCCGCCTTCAGTACTGCCCCTGTGAAGATAGGCAGTGCTGGATTTGGGAGCGAGACTTTGAAATTTCTCAGCCATTTGGGGAATTTTTGCAACGACTGAGGTGCACAAATCCAGGCCCGAATTGGAGAAATGCAAATATCTTGGAAGGTTGTAGGACTGAAGGAAATTAGGAACCTGAACAAGAATATTAAATCCCAGGACCAGGATGTCAACCAGCACAGATAAGTACCTGCAGTCAGTAGCAGCTAATATACTCCTGATCCGTGCCATATGAATGCTTTAATCCAACAAGGTGGTGCACAACCTCAGTGCTTGAGAAATCTCCTGTTTTATTTCCCTTTCCCCAAGATTTGGAGTTTGTCATGTGGTGAATCATAATAAAGTCGAGAGATAAATACCGCAAACTGATCTGGCAATTTGCTTTGCAGATGCTTAGAAAAACCTACCTCAAGGTCATACATTAGTTACTCACTCCATCGCTCTCCCTGGCCACAGAGAGACTGAACCAGTTTTCTTCGAGAAATATTTGACTTCGAGATTATTTTCAGACTACATACTCATGCCATCTCAACGACTGCATATTCCCACCTCATTACATCACCCGTTTCACCCCGGCCTCAGCTTTTGGGTTGAAACCCTCAATCATGCCTCTCTTACTTTGAGATTTGACTATTCCAACATAATCCTGGTTAGTCTCCAGCATTCTACCCATCGTAACTTGAGATCATCCGAAACTCTGCTGCCCATGTCTTAACAGGGACCAAGTCCCGTTCCTCAATCATGCCTGTGCTTGCGAACGTACATGGTTCCCAGTCAAAGAACATCTTGATTTTAAAATTTCGATCCTTGTTTTCAAATCCCTAATGGCCCCACACCACCCTATCTCTGTAATATCCTCTACCCCCACAACTTGCCAAGATATCAGAACTCATCTAATTCCGGTTTCTTGGATCATCCCAATTTTAATTCTCCACCTTTTTTTTAAATTCATTCAGGGGATGTGCCAGCATGTATTGCCCATCCCTAACTCCCCTTGAACTCAATGGTTTGCTGGGTCATTTCAGAGGACATTTTAAAGAGTCAACCACATGGGTGTGACGATAGCAGAGTGGTTAGCACTGTCACTTCACCGTTCCAGGGTCCCAGGTTCGATTCCCCGCTGGGTCACTGTCTGTGCGGAGTCTGCACGTTCTCCCCGTGTGTGCGTGGGTTTCCTCCGGATGCTCCGGTTTCCTCCCACAGTCCAAAGATGCGCAGGTTAGGTGGATTGGCCCTGCTAAATTGCCCTTAGTGTCAAAAAAAAAGGTTAGGTAGGGTTTTTGGGTTACGGGATAGGGTGGAGTGTGGGCTGAGGCAGGGTGCTCTTTCCAAGGGCCGATGCAGATTCGATGGGCCGAATGGCCTTTTGCACTGTAAATTCTATGATTCTATGATTCACTTGCTGTGGGTCTGGAGTCACATTTGGGCCAGACCAGGTGTGGATGGCAGATTTCCTTCCCTAAAGGGCATTAGTGAATTAGATAGATTTTTACGACCATCAACAATAGTTTCATGGTCATCAATTAATTTCAGATTTTTATTGAATGTAAAATCCGCTATCTGCTGTGGTGGGATTCAAACCTGTATCTCCAAAGCTGGGTCTCTGGATTACTCGTCCAGCGACAATGTCACTACACCACTGCCTCCCCAACCTTTCAAGATATCTGAACTCACCTAATTCTGGCTTTTTGAGCATCCCCGATTTTAATTGTGTTACGGCACTCTGGGCTAGTGTGCAGTCAATTCCAGCCCCATGTACCCCGGAGTCATAACACAAGTGAATTAACCAATAATTCTTATAAAAATACCCAATGTCTTTGGCCCTTGGCTGCCCAATAATCAGTCACCAGGTTTGTAAATGTAAACACAATTACTGTTTATTTATAACAAGATCTATATGTTATATGCAGTAAATACCACTGGTTAACGACAAGCTAATACCCAATGCCCACTTTAACTCGCCCCCACATGCATGACAGACAAACACAGGGAGGTGGAAAGGGGTAAAAATCATAAGTGGAGGGAAGGAAGAGTCTTTTGTTCCAAATGATGGTTTTAACACACTTTTCATCACTGCAAGCTTGCAGATTAAATTTTTGGTTTTGCAGCCTCCAATGATCTTCTTTGGAGATTGATTCATTCAGATACTCTGTAGTTTAGAAATGCATTACTCACAGCTTTTCCTGGACAGGCACCTTATTTCTCATCAAACTATGCTTTCAGTTCCTGGTTTGTCTTCAGGCCGCTTTGCAGTTCCAGGAAAACAGCTCCCAGAGGCTTTCTGTAGAGAGAATCAGCCCTCACTGTGGTCTCCTGGAGAGTCAGCTGGATCTTTCCGAAGAGAGTCAGCTGGATAATTCTGAAGAGAGTCAGTGGGATCTTTCTGAAGAGAGTTAGCTGGATCTTTCCGAAGAGAGTTAGCTGGATCTTTCTGAAGAGACTTAGCTGGATCTTTCTGGCGAGAGTTAGCTGGATCTTTCTGACGAGAGTTAGCTGGATCTTTCCGAAGAGAGTTAGCTGGATCTTTCTGAAGAGAGTTAGCTGGATCTTTCGGACGAGTGTTAACTGGATCTTTCCGAAGAGAGTTAGCTGGATATTTCGGACGAGAGTTAGCTGGATCTTTCTGAAGAGAGTTAGCTGGATCTTTCTGATGAGTTAGCTGGATCTTTCTGAAGAGAGTTAGCTGGATCTTTCTGATGAGTTTGCTGGATCTTTCTGACGAGAGTTAGCAGGATCATTCTGCAGAGAGTTAGCTGGATCTTTCTGAAGAGACTTGGCTGGATCTTTCTGACGAGAGTTAGCTGGATCTTTCTGAAGAGAGTTAGCTTGATCTTTCTGACGAGAGTTAGCTGGATTTTCCGAAGAGAGTTAGCTGGATCTTTCTGAAGAGAGTTAGCTGGATCTTTCGGACGAGTGTTAACTGGATCTTTCCGAAGAGAGTTAGCTGGATATTTCGGACGAGAGTTAGCTGGATCTTTCTGAAGAGGCAGCTGGATCTTTCTGAAGAGAGTTAGCTGGATCTTTCTGAAGAGAGTTAGCTGGATCTTTCTGAAGAGAGTTAACTGGATCTTTCTGAAGAGAGTTAGCTGGATCTTTCTGAAGAGAGTTAGCTGGATCTTTCTGATGAGAGTTAGCTGGATCTTTCCGAAGAGAGTTAGCTGGATCTTTCTGACGAGAGTTAGTTGGATCTTTCTGAAGAGAGTTAGCTGGATCTTTCTGAAGAGAGTTAGCTGAATCTTTCTGGCGAGAGTTAGCTGGATCTTTCTGAAGAGAGTTAGCTGGATCTTTCTGAAGAGAGTTAGCTGGATTTTTCGGACGAGTGTTAACTGGATCTTTCCGAAGAGAGTTAGCTGGATATTTTGGACGAGAGTTAGCTGGATCTTTCTGAAGAGAGTTAGCTGGATCTTTCTGATGAGTTTGCTGGATCTTTCTGAAGAGAGTTAGTTGGATCTTTCTGACGAGAGTTAGCTGGATCATTCTGAAGAGAGTTAGCTGGATCTTTCTGAAGAGACTTGGCTGGATCTTTCTGACGAGGGTTAGCTGGATCTTTCTGAAGAGAGTTAGCTGGATCTTTCTGACGAGAGTTGGCTGGATCTTTCCGAAGAGAGTTAGCTGGATCTTTCTGATGAGTTTGCTGGATCTTTCTGAAGAGAGTTAGTTGGATCTTTCTGACGAGAGTTAGCTGGATCATTCTGAAGAGAGTTAGCTGGATCTTTCTGAAGAGACTTGGCTGGATCTTTCTGACGAGGGTTAGCTGGATCTTTCTGAAGAGAGTTAGCTGGATCTTTCTGACGAGAGTTGGCTGGATCTTTCCGAAGAGAGTTAGCTGGATCTTTCTGAAGAGAGTTAGCTGGATCTTTCTGAAGAGAGTTAGCTGGATCATTCTGAAGAGAGTTAACTGGATCTTTCTGACGAGAGTTAGCTGGATCTTTCTGACGAGAGTTAGCTGGATCATTCTGAAGAGAGTTAGCTGGATCTTTCTGAAGAGACTTGGCTGGATCTTTCTGACGAGGGTTAGCTGGATCTTTCTGAAGAGAGTTAGCTGGATCTTTCTGACGAGAGTTGGCTGGATCTTTCCGAAGAGAGTTAGCTGGATCTTTCTGAAGAGAGTTAGCTGGATCTTTCGGACGAGTGTTAACTGGATCTTTCCGAAGAGAGTTAGCTGGATATTTCGGACGAGAGTTAGCTGCATCTTTCTGAAGAGAGTTAACTGGATCTTTCCAAAGAGAGTTAGCTGGATCTTTCTGAAGAGAGTTAGCTGGATCTTTCTGAAGAGTTAGCTGGATCTTTCTGACGAGAGTTAGCTGGATCTTTCTGAAGAGTTAGCTGGATCTTTCTGACGAGAGTTAGCTGGATCTTTCTGAAGAGAGTTAACTGGATCTTTCCGAAGAGAGTTAGCTGGATCTTTCTGAAGAGAGTTAGCTGGATCTTTCGGACGAGTGTTAACTGGATCTTTCCGAAGAGAGTTAGCTGGATATTTCGGACGAGAGTTAGCTGGATCTTTCTGAAGAGAGTTAGCTGGATCTTTCTGAAGAGTCAGCTGGATCTTTCTGAAGAGAGTTAGCTGGATCTTTCTGACGAGAGTTAGCTGGATCTTTCAGAAGAGAGTTAGCTGGATCTTTCTGAAGAGAGTTAGCTGGATCTTTCTGAAGAGGCAGCTGGATCTTTCTGATGAGAGTTAGCTGGATCTTTCTGATGAGAGTTAGCTGGATCTTTCTGAAGAGAATTAGCTGGATCTTTCTGAAGAGAGTTAGCTGGATCTTTCTGAAGAGAGTTAGCTGGATCTTTCTGAAGAGAGTTAGCTGGATCTTTCTGAAGAGGTAGCTGGATCTTTCTGAAGAGAGTTAGCTGGATCTTTCTGAAGAGGCAGCTGGATCTTTCTGAAGAGAGTTAGCTGGATCTTTCTGAAGAGAGTTAGCTGGATCTTTCTGATGAGTTAGCTGGATCTTTCTGAAGAGGGTTAGCTGGATCTTTCTGAAGAGAATTAGCTGGATCTTTCTGAAGAGAGTTAGATGGATCTTTCTGAAGAGAGTTAGCTGGATCTTTCTGAAGAGAGTTAGCTGGATCTTTCGGACGAGTGTTAACTGGATCTTTCCGAAGAGAGTTAGCTGGATATTTTGGACGAGAGTTAGCTGGATCTTTCTGAAGACACTTAGCTGGATCTTTCTGAAGAGTCAGCTGGATCTTTCTGATGAGAGTTAGCTGGATCTTTCTGAAGAGAGTTAGCTGGATCTTTCCGAAGAGAGTTAGCTGGATCTTTCTGACGAGAGTTAGCTGGATCTTTCAGAAGAGAGTTAGCTGGATCTTTCTGAAGAGAGTTAGCTGGATCTTTCTGAAGAGGCAGCTGGATCTTTCTGATGAGAGTTAGCTGGATCTTTCTGATGAGAGTTAGCTGGATCTTTCTGAAGAGGCAGCTGGATCTTTCTGATGAGAGTTAGCTGGATCTTTCTGAAGAGAGTTAGCTGGATCTTTCTGAAGAGGCAGCTGGATCTTTCTGATGAGAGTTAGCTGGATCTTTCTGATGAGAGTTAGCTGGATCTTTCTGATGAGAGTTAGCTGGATCTTTCTGAAGAGAGTTAGCTGGATCTTATTGAAGAGAGTTAGCTGGATCTTTCCGAAGAGAGTTAGCTGGATCTTTCTGAAGAGAGTTAGCTGGATCTTTCTGAAGAGAGTTAGCTGGATCTTTCTGACGAGAGTTAGCTGGATCTTTCTGACGAGAGTTAGCTGGATCTTTCTGAAGAGAGTTAGCTGGATCTTTCTGAAGAGAGTTAGCTGGATCTTTCTGACGAGAGTTAGCTGGATCTTTCTGACGAGAGTTAGCTGGATCTTTCTGACGAGAGTTAGCTGGATCTTTCTGAAGAGAGTTAGCTGGATCTTTCTGGCGAGAGTTAGCTGGATCTTTCTGAAGAGAGTTAGCTGGATCTTTCTGAAGAGAGTTAGCTGGATCTTTCTGACGAGAGTTAGCTGGATCTTTCTGAAGAGAGTTAGCTGGATCTTTCTGATGAGTTAGCTGGATCTTTCTGAAGAGGGTTAGCTGGATCTTTCTGATGAGTTAGCTGGATCTTTCTGAAGAGAGTTAGCTGGATCTTTCTGAAGAGAGTTAGCTGGATCATTCTGATGAGTTAGCTGGATCTTTCTGAAGAGAGTTAGCTGGGTCTTTCTGACGAGAGTTAGCTGGATCATCCTGAAGAGAGTTAGCTGGATCTTTCTGAAGAGACTTTGCTGGATCTTTCTGACGAGAGTTAGCTGGATCTTTCTGAAGAGAGTTAGCTGGATCTTTCTGAAGAGAGTTAGCTGGATCTTTCTGATGAGTTAGCTGGATCTTTCTGAAGAGAGTTAGGTGGATCTTTCTGAAGAGAGTTAGCTGGATCTTTCTGAAGAGAGTTAGCTGGATCTTTCTGATGAGTTAGCTGGATCTTTCTGAAGAGAGTTAGCTGGGTCTTTCTGACGAGAGTTAGCTGGATCATCCTGAAGAGAGTTAGCTGGATCTTTCTGAAGAGACTTTGCTGGATCTTTCTGACGAGAGTTAGCTGGATCTTTCTGAAGAGAGTTAGCTGGATCTTTCTGAAGAGAGTTAGCTGGACCTTTCTGATGAGTTAGCTGGATCTTTCTGAAGAGAGTTAGCTGGATCTTTCTGACGAGAGTTAGCTGGATCATCCTGAAGAGAGTTAGCTGGATCTTTCTGAAGAGACTTTGCTGGATCTTTCTGACGAGAGTTAGCTGGATCTTTCTGAAGAGAGTTAGCTGGATCTTTCTGAAGAGAGTTAGCTGGATCTTTCGGACGAGTGTTAACTGGATCTTTCCGAAGAGAGTTAGCTGGATCTTTCTGAAGAGAGTTAGTTGGATCTTTCTGACGAGAGTTAGCTGGATCATCCTGAAGAGAGTTAGCTGGATCTTTCTGAAGAGACTTTGCTGGATCTTTCTGACGAGAGTTAGCTGGATCTTTCTGAAGAGAGTTAACTGGATCTTTCCGAAGAGAGTTAGCTGGATCTTTCTGAAGAGAGTTAGCTGGATCTTTCCGAAGAGAGTTAGCTGGATCTTTCTGACGAGAGTTAGCTGGATCTTTCTGAAGAGAGTTAGCTGGATCTTTCTGAAGAGAGTTAACTGGATCTTTCCGAAGAGAGTTAGCTGGATCTTTCTGACGAGAGTTAGCTGGATCATCCTGAAGAGAGTTAGCTGGATCTTTCTGAAGAGACTTTGCTGGATCTTTCTGACGAGAGTTAGCTGGATCTTTCTGAAGAGAGTTAGCTGGATCTTTCGGACGAGTGTTAACTGGATCTTTCCGAAGAGAGTTAGCTGGATCTTTCTGATGAGAGTTAGCTGGATCTTTCTGAAGAGAGTTAGCTGGATCTTTCCGAAGAGAGTTAGCTGGATCTTTCTGACGAGAGTTAGCTGGATCTTTCTGAAGAGAGTTAGCTGGATCTTTCTGAAGAGAGTTAGCTGGATCTTTCTGACGAGAGTTAGCTGGATCTTTCTGACGAGAGTTAGCTGGATCTTTCTGAAGAGAGTTAACTGGATCTTTCCGAAGAGAGTTAGCTGGATCTATCTGAAGAGAGTTAGCTGGATGTTTCTGAAGAGTTAGCTGGATCTTTCTGACGAGAGTTAGCTGGATCTTTCGGACGAGTGTTAACTGGATCTTTCCGAAGAGAGTTAGCTGGATATTTCGGACGAGAGTTAGCTGGATCTTTCTGAAGAGAGTTAACTGGATCTTTCCGAAGAGAGTTAGCTGGATCTTTCTGAAGAGAGTTAGCTGGATCTTTCTGAAGAGTTAGCTGGATCTTTCTGACGAGAGTTAGCTGGATCTTTCTGAAGAGAGTTAACTGGATCTTTCCGAAGAGAGTTAGCTGGATCTTTCTGAAGAGAGTTAGCTGGATCTTTCGGACGAGTGTTAACTGGATCTTTCCGAAGAGAGTTAGCTGGATATTTCGGACGAGAGTTAGCTGGATCTTTCTGAAGAGAGTTAGCTGGATCTTTCTGAAGAGTCAGCTGGATCTTTCTGAAGAGAGTTAGCTGGATCTTTCTGACGAGAGTTAGCTGGATCTTTCAGAAGAGAGTTAGCTGGATCTTTCTGAAGAGAGTTAGCTGGATCTTTCTGAAGAGGCAGCTGGATCTTTCTGATGAGAGTTAGCTGGATCTTTCTGAAGAGGCAGCTGGATCTTTCTGAAGAGAGTTAGCTGGATCTTTCTGAAGAGAGTTAGCTGGATCTTTCTGATGAGTTAGCTGGATCTTTCTGAAGAGGGTTAGCTGGATCTTTCTGAAGAGAATTAGCTGGATCTTTCTGAAGAGAGTTAGCTGGATCTTTCTGAAGAGAGTTAGCTGGATCTTTCTGAAGAGAGTTAGCTGGATCTTTCGGACGAGTGTTAACTGGATCTTTCCGAAGAGAGTTAGCTGGATATTTCGGACGAGAGTTAGCTGGATCTTTCTGAAGACACTTAGCTGGATCTTTCTGAAGAGTCAGCTGGATCTTTCTGATGAGAGTTAGCTGGATCTTTCTGAAGAGAGTTAGCTGGATCTTTCCGAAGAGAGTTAGCTGGATCTTTCTGACGAGAGTTAGCTGGATCTTTCAGAAGAGAGTTAGCTGGATCTTTCTGAAGAGAGTTAGCTGGATCTTTCTGAAGAGGCAGCTGGATCTTTCTGACGAGAGTTAGCTGGATCTTTCTGAAGAGAGTTAGCTGGATCTTTCTGACGAGAGTTAGCTGGATCTTTCTGACGAGAGTTAGCTGGATCTTTCTGAAGAGAGTTAGCTGGATCTTTCTGAAGAGAGTTAGCTGGATCTTTCTGACGAGAGTTAGCTGGATCTTTCCAAAGAGAGTTAGCTGGATCTTTCTGAAGAGAGTTAGCTGGATCTTTCTGACGAGAGTTAGCTGGATCTTTCTGAAGAGAGTTAGCTGGATCTTTCTGACGAGAGTTAGCTGGATCTTTCTGACGAGAGTTAGCTGGATCTTTCTGAAGAGAGTTAGCTGGATCTTTCTGACGAGAGTTAGCTGGATCTTTCTGACGAGAGTTAGCTGGATCTTTCTGACGAGAGTTAGCTGGATCTTTCAGATGAGTTAGCTGGATCTTTCTGAAGAGAGTTAGCTGGATCTTTCTGAAGAGAGTTAGCTGGATCTTTCTGATGAGTTAGCTGGATCTTTCTGAAGAGAGTTAGTTGGATCTTTCTGACGAGAGTTAGCTGGATCATCCTGAAGAGAGTTAGCTGGATCTTTCTGAAGAGACTTTGCTGGATCTTTCTGACGAGAGTTAGCTGGATCTTTCTGAAGAGAGTTAGCTGGATCTTTCTGAAGAGAGTTAGCTGGATCTTTCGGACGAGTGTTAACTGGATCTTTCCGAAGAGAGTTAGCTGGATCTTTCTGATGAGAGTTAGCTGGATCTTTCTGAAGAGAGTTAGCTGGATCTTTCCGAAGAGAGTTAGCTGGATCTTTCTGACGAGAGTTAGCTGGATCTTTCTGAAGAGAGTTAGCTGGATCTTTCTGAAGAGAGTTAGCTGGATCTTTCTGACGAGAGTTAGCTGGATCTTTCTGACGAGAGTTAGCTGGATCTTTCTGACGAGAGTTAGCTGGATCTTTCCGAAGAGAGTTAGCTGGATATTTCTGAAGAGAGTTAGCTGGATCTTTCTGAAGAGAGTTAGCTGGATCTTTCTGAAGAGAGTTAGCTGGATCTTTCTGACGAGAGTTAGCTGGATCTTTCTGACGAGAGTTAGCTGGATCTTTCTGACGAGAGTTAGCTGGATCTTTCTGAAGAGAGTTAGCTGGATCTTTCTGAAGAGTCAGCTGGATCTTTCTGAAGAGAGTTAGCTGGATCTTTCTGAAGAGACTTTGCTGGATCTTTCTGAAGAGAGTTAGCTGGATCTTTCTGAAGAGAGTTAGCTGGATCTTTCTGAAGAGAGTTAGCTGGATCTTTCTGACGAGAGTTAGCTGGATCTTTCTGAAGAGAGTTAGCTGGATCTTTCTGAAGAGAGTTAGCTGGATCTTTCTGACGAGAGTTAGCTGGATCTTTCTGAAGAGAGTTAGCTGGATCTTTCTGAAGAGAGTTAGCTGGATCTTTCTGACGAGAGTTAGCTGGATCTTTCTGAAGAGAATTAGCTGGATCTTTCTGACGAGAGTTAGCTGGATCTTTCTGACGAGAGTTAGCTGGATCTTTCTGACGAGAGTTAGCTGGATCTTTCTGAAGAGAGTTAGCTGGATCTTTCTGAAGAGAGTTAGCTGGATGTTTCTGAAGAGAGTTAGCTGGATCTTTCTGAAGAGAGTTAGCTGGATCTTTCTGAAGAGAGTTAGCTGGATCTTTCTGACGAGAGTTAGCTGGATCTTTCTGAAGAGAGTTAGCTGGATCTTTCTGAAGAGAGTTAGCTGGATCTTTCTGAAGAGAGTTAGCTGGATCTTTCTGACGAGAGTTAGCTGGATCGTTCTGACGAGAGTTAGCTGAATCTTTCTGACGAGAGTTAGCTGGATCTTTCTGATGAGTTAGCTGGATCTTTCTGAAGAGAGTTAGCTGGATCTTTCTGAAGAGAGTTAGCTGGATCTTTCCGAAGAGAGTTAGCTGGATCTTTCTGAAGAGAGTTAGCTGGATCTTTCTGACGAGAGTTAGCTGGATCTTTCTGACGAGAGTTAGCTGGATCTTTCTGAAGAGAGTTAGCTGGATCTTTCTGAAGAGACTTGGCTGGATCTTTCTGACGAGGGTTAGCTGGATCTTTCTGAAGAGAGTTAGCTGGATCTTTCTGACGAGAGTTGGCTGGATCTTTCCGAAGAGAGTTAGCTGGATCTTTCTGATGAGTTTGCTGGATCTTTCTGAAGAGAGTTAGTTGGATCTTTCTGACGAGAGTTAGCTGGATCATTCTGAAGAGAGTTAGCTGGATCTTTCTGAAGAGACTTGGCTGGATCTTTCTGACGAGGGTTAGCTGGATCTTTCTGAAGAGAGTTAGCTGGATCTTTCTGACGAGAGTTGGCTGGATCTTTCCGAAGAGAGTTAGCTGGATCTTTCTGAAGAGAGTTAGCTGGATCTTTCTGAAGAGAGTTAGCTGGATCATTCTGAAGAGAGTTAACTGGATCTTTCTGACGAGAGTTAGCTGGATCTTTCTGACGAGAGTTAGCTGGATCATTCTGAAGAGAGTTAGCTGGATCTTTCTGAAGAGACTTGGCTGGATCTTTCTGACGAGGGTTAGCTGGATCTTTCTGAAGAGAGTTAGCTGGATCTTTCTGACGAGAGTTGGCTGGATCTTTCCGAAGAGAGTTAGCTGGATCTTTCTGAAGAGAGTTAGCTGGATCTTTCGGACGAGTGTTAACTGGATCTTTCCGAAGAGAGTTAGCTGGATATTTCGGACGAGAGTTAGCTGCATCTTTCTGAAGAGAGTTAACTGGATCTTTCCAAAGAGAGTTAGCTGGATCTTTCTGAAGAGAGTTAGCTGGATCTTTCTGAAGAGTTAGCTGGATCTTTCTGACGAGAGTTAGCTGGATCTTTCTGAAGAGTTAGCTGGATCTTTCTGACGAGAGTTAGCTGGATCTTTCTGAAGAGAGTTAACTGGATCTTTCCGAAGAGAGTTAGCTGGATCTTTCTGAAGAGAGTTAGCTGGATCTTTCGGACGAGTGTTAACTGGATCTTTCCGAAGAGAGTTAGCTGGATATTTCGGACGAGAGTTAGCTGGATCTTTCTGAAGAGAGTTAGCTGGATCTTTCTGAAGAGTCAGCTGGATCTTTCTGAAGAGAGTTAGCTGGATCTTTCTGACGAGAGTTAGCTGGATCTTTCAGAAGAGAGTTAGCTGGATCTTTCTGAAGAGAGTTAGCTGGATCTTTCTGAAGAGGCAGCTGGATCTTTCTGATGAGAGTTAGCTGGATCTTTCTGATGAGAGTTAGCTGGATCTTTCTGAAGAGAATTAGCTGGATCTTTCTGAAGAGAGTTAGCTGGATCTTTCTGAAGAGAGTTAGCTGGATCTTTCTGAAGAGAGTTAGCTGGATCTTTCTGAAGAGGTAGCTGGATCTTTCTGAAGAGAGTTAGCTGGATCTTTCTGAAGAGGCAGCTGGATCTTTCTGAAGAGAGTTAGCTGGATCTTTCTGAAGAGAGTTAGCTGGATCTTTCTGATGAGTTAGCTGGATCTTTCTGAAGAGGGTTAGCTGGATCTTTCTGAAGAGAATTAGCTGGATCTTTCTGAAGAGAGTTAGATGGATCTTTCTGAAGAGAGTTAGCTGGATCTTTCTGAAGAGAGTTAGCTGGATCTTTCGGACGAGTGTTAACTGGATCTTTCCGAAGAGAGTTAGCTGGATATTTTGGACGAGAGTTAGCTGGATCTTTCTGAAGACACTTAGCTGGATCTTTCTGAAGAGTCAGCTGGATCTTTCTGATGAGAGTTAGCTGGATCTTTCTGAAGAGAGTTAGCTGGATCTTTCCGAAGAGAGTTAGCTGGATCTTTCTGACGAGAGTTAGCTGGATCTTTCAGAAGAGAGTTAGCTGGATCTTTCTGAAGAGAGTTAGCTGGATCTTTCTGAAGAGGCAGCTGGATCTTTCTGATGAGAGTTAGCTGGATCTTTCTGATGAGAGTTAGCTGGATCTTTCTGAAGAGGCAGCTGGATCTTTCTGATGAGAGTTAGCTGGATCTTTCTGAAGAGAGTTAGCTGGATCTTTCTGAAGAGGCAGCTGGATCTTTCTGATGAGAGTTAGCTGGATCTTTCTGATGAGAGTTAGCTGGATCTTTCTGATGAGAGTTAGCTGGATCTTTCTGAAGAGAGTTAGCTGGATCTTATTGAAGAGAGTTAGCTGGATCTTTCCGAAGAGAGTTAGCTGGATCTTTCTGAAGAGAGTTAGCTGGATCTTTCTGAAGAGAGTTAGCTGGATCTTTCTGACGAGAGTTAGCTGGATCTTTCTGACGAGAGTTAGCTGGATCTTTCTGAAGAGAGTTAGCTGGATCTTTCTGAAGAGAGTTAGCTGGATCTTTCTGACGAGAGTTAGCTGGATCTTTCTGACGAGAGTTAGCTGGATCTTTCTGACGAGAGTTAGCTGGATCTTTCTGAAGAGAGTTAGCTGGATCTTTCTGGCGAGAGTTAGCTGGATCTTTCTGAAGAGAGTTAGCTGGATCTTTCTGAAGAGAGTTAGCTGGATCTTTCTGACGAGAGTTAGCTGGATCTTTCTGAAGAGAGTTAGCTGGATCTTTCTGATGAGTTAGCTGGATCTTTCTGAAGAGGGTTAGCTGGATCTTTCTGATGAGTTAGCTGGATCTTTCTGAAGAGAGTTAGCTGGATCTTTCTGAAGAGAGTTAGCTGGATCATTCTGATGAGTTAGCTGGATCTTTCTGAAGAGAGTTAGCTGGGTCTTTCTGACGAGAGTTAGCTGGATCATCCTGAAGAGAGTTAGCTGGATCTTTCTGAAGAGACTTTGCTGGATCTTTCTGACGAGAGTTAGCTGGATCTTTCTGAAGAGAGTTAGCTGGATCTTTCTGAAGAGAGTTAGCTGGATCTTTCTGATGAGTTAGCTGGATCTTTCTGAAGAGAGTTAGGTGGATCTTTCTGAAGAGAGTTAGCTGGATCTTTCTGAAGAGAGTTAGCTGGATCTTTCTGATGAGTTAGCTGGATCTTTCTGAAGAGAGTTAGCTGGGTCTTTCTGACGAGAGTTAGCTGGATCATCCTGAAGAGAGTTAGCTGGATCTTTCTGAAGAGACTTTGCTGGATCTTTCTGACGAGAGTTAGCTGGATCTTTCTGAAGAGAGTTAGCTGGATCTTTCTGAAGAGAGTTAGCTGGACCTTTCTGATGAGTTAGCTGGATCTTTCTGAAGAGAGTTAGCTGGATCTTTCTGACGAGAGTTAGCTGGATCATCCTGAAGAGAGTTAGCTGGATCTTTCTGAAGAGACTTTGCTGGATCTTTCTGACGAGAGTTAGCTGGATCTTTCTGAAGAGAGTTAGCTGGATCTTTCTGAAGAGAGTTAGCTGGATCTTTCGGACGAGTGTTAACTGGATCTTTCCGAAGAGAGTTAGCTGGATCTTTCTGAAGAGAGTTAGTTGGATCTTTCTGACGAGAGTTAGCTGGATCATCCTGAAGAGAGTTAGCTGGATCTTTCTGAAGAGACTTTGCTGGATCTTTCTGACGAGAGTTAGCTGGATCTTTCTGAAGAGAGTTAACTGGATCTTTCCGAAGAGAGTTAGCTGGATCTTTCTGAAGAGAGTTAGCTGGATCTTTCCGAAGAGAGTTAGCTGGATCTTTCTGACGAGAGTTAGCTGGATCTTTCTGAAGAGAGTTAGCTGGATCTTTCTGAAGAGAGTTAACTGGATCTTTCCGAAGAGAGTTAGCTGGATCTTTCTGACGAGAGTTAGCTGGATCATCCTGAAGAGAGTTAGCTGGATCTTTCTGAAGAGACTTTGCTGGATCTTTCTGACGAGAGTTAGCTGGATCTTTCTGAAGAGAGTTAGCTGGATCTTTCGGACGAGTGTTAACTGGATCTTTCCGAAGAGAGTTAGCTGGATCTTTCTGATGAGAGTTAGCTGGATCTTTCTGAAGAGAGTTAGCTGGATCTTTCCGAAGAGAGTTAGCTGGATCTTTCTGACGAGAGTTAGCTGGATCTTTCTGAAGAGAGTTAGCTGGATCTTTCTGAAGAGAGTTAGCTGGATCTTTCTGACGAGAGTTAGCTGGATCTTTCTGACGAGAGTTAGCTGGATCTTTCTGAAGAGAGTTAACTGGATCTTTCCGAAGAGAGTTAGCTGGATCTATCTGAAGAGAGTTAGCTGGATGTTTCTGAAGAGTTAGCTGGATCTTTCTGACGAGAGTTAGCTGGATCTTTCGGACGAGTGTTAACTGGATCTTTCCGAAGAGAGTTAGCTGGATATTTCGGACGAGAGTTAGCTGGATCTTTCTGAAGAGAGTTAACTGGATCTTTCCGAAGAGAGTTAGCTGGATCTTTCTGAAGAGAGTTAGCTGGATCTTTCTGAAGAGTTAGCTGGATCTTTCTGACGAGAGTTAGCTGGATCTTTCTGAAGAGAGTTAACTGGATCTTTCCGAAGAGAGTTAGCTGGATCTTTCTGAAGAGAGTTAGCTGGATCTTTCGGACGAGTGTTAACTGGATCTTTCCGAAGAGAGTTAGCTGGATATTTCGGACGAGAGTTAGCTGGATCTTTCTGAAGAGAGTTAGCTGGATCTTTCTGAAGAGTCAGCTGGATCTTTCTGAAGAGAGTTAGCTGGATCTTTCTGACGAGAGTTAGCTGGATCTTTCAGAAGAGAGTTAGCTGGATCTTTCTGAAGAGAGTTAGCTGGATCTTTCTGAAGAGGCAGCTGGATCTTTCTGATGAGAGTTAGCTGGATCTTTCTGAAGAGGCAGCTGGATCTTTCTGAAGAGAGTTAGCTGGATCTTTCTGAAGAGAGTTAGCTGGATCTTTCTGATGAGTTAGCTGGATCTTTCTGAAGAGGGTTAGCTGGATCTTTCTGAAGAGAATTAGCTGGATCTTTCTGAAGAGAGTTAGCTGGATCTTTCTGAAGAGAGTTAGCTGGATCTTTCTGAAGAGAGTTAGCTGGATCTTTCGGACGAGTGTTAACTGGATCTTTCCGAAGAGAGTTAGCTGGATATTTCGGACGAGAGTTAGCTGGATCTTTCTGAAGACACTTAGCTGGATCTTTCTGAAGAGTCAGCTGGATCTTTCTGATGAGAGTTAGCTGGATATTTCTGAAGAGAGTTAGCTGGATCTTTCCGAAGAGAGTTAGCTGGATCTTTCTGACGAGAGTTAGCTGGATCTTTCAGAAGAGAGTTAGCTGGATCTTTCTGAAGAGAGTTAGCTGGATCTTTCTGAAGAGGCAGCTGGATCTTTCTGACGAGAGTTAGCTGGATCTTTCTGAAGAGAGTTAGCTGGATCTTTCTGACGAGAGTTAGCTGGATCTTTCTGACGAGAGTTAGCTGGATCTTTCTGAAGAGAGTTAGCTGGATCTTTCTGAAGAGAGTTAGCTGGATCTTTCTGACGAGAGTTAGCTGGATCTTTCCAAAGAGAGTTAGCTGGATCTTTCTGAAGAGAGTTAGCTGGATCTTTCTGACGAGAGTTAGCTGGATCTTTCTGAAGAGAGTTAGCTGGATCTTTCTGACGAGAGTTAGCTGGATCTTTCTGACGAGAGTTAGCTGGATCTTTCTGAAGAGAGTTAGCTGGATCTTTCTGACGAGAGTTAGCTGGATCTTTCTGACGAGAGTTAGCTGGATCTTTCTGACGAGAGTTAGCTGGATCTTTCAGATGAGTTAGCTGGATCTTTCTGAAGAGAGTTAGCTGGATCTTTCTGAAGAGAGTTAGCTGGATCTTTCTGATGAGTTAGCTGGATCTTTCTGAAGAGAGTTAGTTGGATCTTTCTGACGAGAGTTAGCTGGATCATCCTGAAGAGAGTTAGCTGGATCTTTCTGAAGAGACTTTGCTGGATCTTTCTGACGAGAGTTAGCTGGATCTTTCTGAAGAGAGTTAGCTGGATCTTTCTGAAGAGAGTTAGCTGGATCTTTCGGACGAGTGTTAACTGGATCTTTCCGAAGAGAGTTAGCTGGATCTTTCTGATGAGAGTTAGCTGGATCTTTCTGAAGAGAGTTAGCTGGATCTTTCCGAAGAGAGTTAGCTGGATCTTTCTGACGAGAGTTAGCTGGATCTTTCTGAAGAGAGTTAGCTGGATCTTTCTGAAGAGAGTTAGCTGGATCTTTCTGACGAGAGTTAGCTGGATCTTTCTGACGAGAGTTAGCTGGATCTTTCTGACGAGAGTTAGCTGGATCTTTCCGAAGAGAGTTAGCTGGATATTTCTGAAGAGAGTTAGCTGGATCTTTCTGAAGAGAGTTAGCTGGATCTTTCTGAAGAGAGTTAGCTGGATCTTTCTGACGAGAGTTAGCTGGATCTTTCTGACGAGAGTTAGCTGGATCTTTCTGACGAGAGTTAGCTGGATCTTTCTGAAGAGAGTTAGCTGGATCTTTCTGAAGAGTCAGCTGGATCTTTCTGAAGAGAGTTAGCTGGATCTTTCTGAAGAGACTTTGCTGGATCTTTCTGAAGAGAGTTAGCTGGATCTTTCTGAAGAGAGTTAGCTGGATCTTTCTGAAGAGAGTTAGCTGGATCTTTCTGACGAGAGTTAGCTGGATCTTTCTGAAGAGAGTTAGCTGGATCTTTCTGAAGAGAGTTAGCTGGATCTTTCTGACGAGAGTTAGCTGGATCTTTCTGAAGAGAGTTAGCTGGATCTTTCTGAAGAGAGTTAGCTGGATCTTTCTGACGAGAGTTAGCTGGATCTTTCTGAAGAGAATTAGCTGGATCTTTCTGACGAGAGTTAGCTGGATCTTTCTGACGAGAGTTAGCTGGATCTTTCTGACGAGAGTTAGCTGGATCTTTCTGAAGAGAGTTAGCTGGATCTTTCTGAAGAGAGTTAGCTGGATGTTTCTGAAGAGAGTTAGCTGGATCTTTCTGAAGAGAGTTAGCTGGATCTTTCTGAAGAGAGTTAGCTGGATCTTTCTGACGAGAGTTAGCTGGATCTTTCTGAAGAGAGTTAGCTGGATCTTTCTGAAGAGAGTTAGCTGGATCTTTCTGAAGAGAGTTAGCTGGATCTTTCTGACGAGAGTTAGCTGGATCGTTCTGACGAGAGTTAGCTGAATCTTTCTGACGAGAGTTAGCTGGATCTTTCTGATGAGTTAGCTGGATCTTTCTGAAGAGAGTTAGCTGGATCTTTCTGAAGAGAGTTAGCTGGATCTTTCCGAAGAGAGTTAGCTGGATCTTTCTGAAGAGAGTTAGCTGGATCTTTCTGACGAGAGTTAGCTGGATCTTTCTGACGAGAGTTAGCTGGATCTTTCTGATGAGTTAGCTGGATCTTTCTGAAGAGAGTTAGCTGGATCTTTCTCAAGAGAGTTAGCTGGATCTTTCTGAAGAGAGTTAGCTGGATCTTTCTGACGAGTGTTAGCTGGATCTTTCTGACGAGAGTTAGCTGGATCTTTCTGAAGAGAGTTAGCTGGATCTTTCTCAAGAGAGTTAGCTGGATCTTTCTCAAGAGAGTTAGCTGGATCTTTCTGACGAGAGTTAGCTGGATCTTTCTGGCGAGAGTTAGCTGGATCTTTCTGACGAGAGTTAGCTGGATCTTTCTGAAGAGAGTTAGCTGGATCTTTCTGACGAGTGTTAGCTGGATCTTTCTGACGAGAGTTAGCTGGATCTTCCTGAAGAGAGTTAGCTGGATCTTTCTGAAGAGAGTTAGCTGGATCTTTCTCAAGAGAGTTAGCTGGATCTTTCTGACGAGAGTTAGCTGGATCTTTCTGACGAGAGTTAGCTGGATCTTTCTGAAGAGAGTTAGCTGGATCTTTCTGACGAGAGTTAGCTGGATCTTTCCGAAGAGAGTTAGCTGGATCTTTCCGAAGAGAGTTAGCTGGATCTTTCTGAAGAGAGTTAGCTGGATCTTTCCGAAGAGAGTTAGCTGGATCTTTCTGAAGAGAGTTAGCTGGATCTTTCGGACGAGAGTTAAGTGGATCTTTCCGAAGAGAGTTAGCTGGATATTTCGGACAAGAGTTAGCTGGATATTTCGGACAAGAGTTAGCTGGATATTTCTGAAGAGAGTTAGATGGATCGTTCTGAAGAGAGTCTGTGGAATCTTTCTGAAGAGTTAGCTGGATCTTTCAGAAGAGAGTTAGCTGGATATTTCTGAAGAGAGTTAGCTGGATCTTTCAGAAGAGAGTTAGCTGGATATTTCTGAAGAGAGTTAGCTGGATCTTTCTGACGAGAGTTAGCTGGATGTTTCTGAAGAGAGTTAGCTGGATCTTTCTGAAGAGAGTTAGCTGGATCTTTCTGATGAGAGTTAGCTGGATCTTTCTGAAGAGAGTTAGCTGGATCTTTCTGACGAGAATTAGCTGGATCTTTCCGAAGAGAGTTAGCTAGATCTTTCTGATGAGAGCTAGCTGGATCTTTCTGAAGAGAGTTAGCTGGATCTTTCCGTAGAGAGTTAGCTGGATCTTTCTGAAGAGAGTTAGCTGGATCTTTCAGACGAGAGTTAAGTGGATCTTTCCGAAGAGAGTTAGCTGGATCGTTCTGAAGAGAGTCTGTGGAATCTTTCTGAAGAGTTAGCTGGATCTTTCAGAAGAGAGTTAGCTGGATCTTTCTGACGAGAGTTAGCTGGATCTTTCTGAAGAGAGTTAGCTGGATCTTTCTGATGAGAGTTAGCTGGATCTTTCTGAAGAGAGTTAGCTGAATCTTTCTGACGAGAGTTAGCTGGATCTTTCTGAAGAGAGTTAGCTGGATCTTTCTGACGAGAGTTAGCTGGATCTTTCTGAAGAGAGTTAGCTGGATCTTCGTGACGAGAGTTAGCTGGATCTTTCTGAAGAGAGTTAGCTGGATCTTTCCGAAGAGAGTTAGCTGGATCTTTCTGACGAGAGTTAGCTGGATCTTTCTGAAGCGAGTTAGCTGGATCTTTCTGAAGAGAGTTAGCTGGATCTTTCTGAAGAGAGTTAGCTGGATCTTTCTGACGAGAGTTAGCTGGATCTTTCTGACGAGAGTTAGCTGGATCTTTCCGAAGAGAGTTAGCTGGATCTTTCTGACGAGAGTTAGCTGGACCTTTCTGACGAGAGTTAGCTGGATCTTTCCGAAGAGAGTTAGCTGGATCTTTCTGAAGAGACTTAGCTGGATCTTTCCGAAGAGAGTTAGCTGGATCTTTCTGAAGCGAGTTAGCTGGATCTTTCTGAAGAGACTTAGCTGGATCTTTCCGAAGAGAGTTAGCTGGATCTTTCTGAAGAGAGTTAGCTGGATCTTTCTGAAGAGAGTTAGCTGTATTCCTTCACCGTGCTGCCAGATTCAAAACTGACACCAAACTCAAACCCTGGGTCTATGAAAAATGTCCCAGTGGAATAGGATCCAATTACCACTTGTTGCAGGGCAGAGTACACCCTTTTAGGCCAATTCAGTGGCCACCAGCCAAATCAATCAAACCATCTTCCGCTTTGGATCCAGCAGGTCTTCAGCTTCTGTTTAAACCAGCATAACCTTCTAGATTCTTCCTGCTTGAATTAAAGACACAAGCTGCTTTCCTTAAAGTGAGATGCCCATTAACCATCCATGGATCAAAAATGTAATGGCAAAAGTAAAAGGGGAAACAGGAAGGACCCGTACAATTGCTCCTCCATTTGTCTTTAAATTTGTTCAGGGGGTGCAGGCATCAGTGGCTGGGCCAGCTTTCATTGCCTATCCCAAATAGCCCGTAAGAAGGTGGTGGTGAACTGCATTCTTTAAATGCAGCAGTTCATGTGGTGCAGTGCTGTTAGGGAGGGAGCTCCAGGATTTTGACCCAGCGACAGTGAAGGAATGGCGATTTATTTCCAAGTCACGATATTGTGTAACTTGGAGGAAAACTAGGATATGGTGGTGTTCCCATGTTTCTGCTGCTCTTGTCCTTTTAGATGACAGTGGTCATGGGTTTGGAAGGTGTCGTCCAAGGGGTTTTGGTGAGTTTCTGGAGAGCACCTTGTTGGATGATACACACTGCTACCACTGTGCGCCTGTGGTGAAGGGGGTGAATATTTGTGGAAGTGGTGCCAATCAAGTGAGCTGCTTTTGTCCTGGATGTGGTTAAGTTTATTGCATATTATCGGAGCAGCATTCATTCAGGCAAAGGGAGAGTATTCCATGACACTCCTGACTTGCGCCTTGCAGATGGTGGATAGGTTTGGGGTGGGGTGTGAGTGTGGTCAGGAAGTGAGTTACTAATTGCAGGACCTCATCTCTGACCTGCCCTTATAGCCACAGTATGGCTACTCGGTTGAGTTTCTGGTCAATGGTAACCTCCAGGATGTTGACAGTGGGGGGATTCAGTGCTTTGAGCTGCCTCAGTCCTAAACTCTGGAATCCCCCCACTACACCTCTCTGCCGGTTTACCTAGCTTTCCTCCTTTAAGAAATTCCTTAAGACCTACCCTTTCGGCCAAGTTTTTGGTCAACTAATATTATGTAGCTTAGTATTCTATTTTGGTTTGTAATGTTCTTGCGGAGATTGCTTCTTGCGACATTTTATTGCATTAATGATACAATATAAATATACGTTACTGTTGTAAGTGTGAGAAGTGCTGTTGGAAACGTGACATTTAAAGAAGTCCAAGGATGACTAGTGGCCTTTGAAAAGATGGTCCTAAGTCAGGCTGTCTGTGGAATTTCACAAATGAACCATATTCTCTTTATGCCAATGCAGGTGGCTATTAGGCAACACTCAACTGAATGAATGAGCCAGAAAATCAGATGCAATTATCACCAGCTCTGAACCAGGAGAGAATCACCTATTAGTTGCCCAGTGCACATCCCATCCCATTAACCAGCATGGTAAATTATATCCATACTGAATCAAGCTTATGTAGTTATAGCCCTCAGTTCCAATCAGCGTGTGGCAGAGACTTGTACCTTACAGCAATGTTAGATTACACGTTTCTGCACAATATCATTCAGCAGCTGCAATCAAGTTTACCACCGCATATCTGTGCACAAGTTTATTAGCGATGCCAGGCAAACACAAGAATCAGGGAGTACGTTGTTGGGGGGGGGGGGAGAAAAACAAAACGGAAGATCAAACAAAATAAAGTTACAGAAGGAAATGGTTCAAGATAAAAGGTGGACTCATCTGTGAACAGGAGGATGCAGCTGCTGTGACAAAGGCAGAATCTCACAACATTGACCTCCATTTCTAATGGGGACAGAATAAACCTGGGGAACATCACTGTCGTAGTTATAGGCCCAGACAAACAAGGCAGAGGTTGGAAGTTCAAATCCTAACATGGTCGTGAAGCTGAATTCAATTAATCCAGTGACTTGGGAGTGCAGTGATGGGTATCATGGAGGTAATGATGCAGCCCTTCTGTCAGTAATGTCTCTCACAGCGGCTAATTGGTGAACAACAATATCCTGCAAGCAGCAAGAGAATGAATGGCCACTTCATCTATTTTAATGATGTTGGTTGAAGGCTAAATGTTGGCCAAGGCACCAAACCTTTTTGAAAGGTGCCACGGCATCTCTTAGAACCAACGGAACAAGCAGACAAAGCCTCGGTTTAATGTCTCACCCAAAATAGATCCCCCTCAACAGGGTAGCATTTCCTAGGCACTGCACTAAGTTGCCAGCCAAAATTACATGTTCAAGTTCTGCAGTGGGGTTTAAACCTTAGTATTTGAGATTCATTATCCGCAATATATGGGGATGGGATCTTCCCGAATAAAGTTTGCAGCTGAAATAGTTTAGGTACCCTGTTTAGACATAATAATAATCTTTATTGTCACAAGTAGGCTTACATTAACACTGCAATGAAGTTACTGTGAAAGGCCCCTAGTCGCCACATTCCGCGCCTGTTCGGGTACACAGAGGGAGAATTCAGAATGTCCAAATTACCTAAAAAGCACGTCTTTCGGGACTTGTGGGAGGAAACCGGAGCACCCGGAGAAAACCCACGCAGACACGGGGAGAACGTGCAGACTCAGCACAGGCAGTGATCCAAGCCGGGAAGAGAACCTGGGACCGTGGAGCTGTGAAGCAACAGTGCTACCCACTGTGCTACCGTGCTGCCCATGGAGGTCCAACTTATGATCGAACAATTTTGTGCTGCTGCTTAAAGATGACTAACAGCCTCTTGTCAGTACTCTAAGTTTTTTAAAATGTGAGCCACAGTACCAGGAGAGGTTTTATGCATAGATCGAAGACAACTTTGACCGCATAGCCCACCCAAGGATAAAACAGAACAATAAAAAACTTTCTTTTCAGCCACTGCTTAATAGGAACCCCTGAACATTCGGCAATTTCTTCAGTCTACCTGACTGGTCAGTGTTTCCCGACTTCCTTCTGACTGATCCAACCTTCGGCGTGTGCAGCCAAGCTCTTGTTCAATCTGAACATGTAATAAAAAAGAAAAGATGAGAAAACACGGCAATTAGATGTCGTTAATGTACCATAAACCTCCTGGAAAGTTTGCTCACAGGTAGTCTGTGGGTCGGGGCACTGCTGATCTTTCCTACTAACCGGTCCCCCTGTATGCCATCTACTCTTAACAGGAAAAATCCAGGTCATTGTGGCTCCTCAAAGAGGCCAGAGTACAACATTAATGGCTTATGCATTTCAGACTCCAGGCCCGTTATCACTTTCTTTCTTTTGAAATAAACATTTGCTGTCAAAGTAAGGAAGGCAGTCGGCCTTTCCAAATACAAATTCCAGAGAAAATTCCAGCAAAGCCAGATATGAGGTTAAGAATGTCCAAAAGTCACTGGGCAGGATTCACTGGTTTCAAAACTAAGCGCTTCCACCAGCGGAGAATCAGAACTAGGAGCGCCACAGAGGTGGTGTTCACATACCTTCACTACGCAAAATTGTGCATAACGTCGAGCACGCTGTTCTACCTGTGTTTACCAGTCTCAGGCTGCATTTTGAACAGGCGCCCCAATCCCAGTGTCTCGAGACAAGCCCCTCCCCACAATGCACCTCCCCCCCACCCCCCAAACGCTGACAGAGGGAGCACCCCCAATCCATCAAGAGAGGCATCCACCCGCCCACCAAGGGAATAACAGGTCACCCTGCACATGCATTTGGGTGCCCCAACGCCCAAATCCCCCCTCCCCTCAGCCATCCTCACTCAGGTCCTATCCACTGGCATTGCCAATGGTGCACCATGGCACTGATACCCTGGCAGTGACACTCTAGCCTGACATGTTGGACTTCAAGGGGGGTCAAGGAGGTTAGTCCATTGCTCAAGTGCCCCTCTGCTGTTGCCAGACTGCAGAGGAGGGGTCCTTCAAAGATCCTGGGGGTTGGATGGGCTCGGGCTGTGGGCAATAGGTTGACTCCGGGACCTTCCCCTGGAATGGGGGTTCCATGTCTGGTCTGCCCTTTCCAGCCCTGGTCAATCTGAAGATCACTCTTGTCACATTGATCTCAGGCAGCCCTCTGTTCAAAATCATCATCCTTGTCCAACCTGTTTAAACATTGAAGTGGCCTTCTCATCCTGAATTGCTCTGCCTGGTAGCTGATCCTAACAGCATTGTTTATAAACACCCTTGTTCTGATTGACAGATGCTGGCCACTTCTACAATGCTTTCTGCGGTCAGAAAAGAGGAAGTGAAAGAAGTGGCCAGCAACTGTCAATAAGAACAAGGATGTTTATCAACATTGCGGTTAGGATCAATGGAGAGTACTTGAGATGCATTCAAGCGTGAAGGGAAAGATGATTAAACTAACCTCCTGCCTGCTGTGTTCAAACCATTAAGCTGTCAATCAAAGGCTAGTTAAAGGTACTGCACTGTGAAATTGAATGGATGCAAAGCATTTCAAAGGATCGCAGGGGATTTCAAAGCTTTTCAAGTGTTGTCGGCTTTCTGGAAGACTCTGACATTTCAAAAACAGCAGATTTAAAAGCATAGAGCTGAGGAAGCAGCTGTGAGGACAGGGAAAATCTTCCAGCCGTGAATCTTTAATGAATGGTCTGATCTGTCCATCACCTGTCAGGCTGAGCAATTCAGAACGAGAAGGCCGTTTCAATGTTTAAACAGGTCAAGATGATGATTTTGAACAAAGGTTGCCTGAGGTCATCATGCCATGAGTGATCTTCAGGTTGCCCAGGGCTGGAAGGGGCAGTCCAGAATGGGACCCCATTCAGTGGAAGGTCCCGGGGTCAGCCCTTACCCACTCAACCCCAGGACCATTAGGGAACCTTACCTCTGCAGCCTGGCAGCAGCAGAGGGACACATGAGCAATGGGGTAACCTCCTTGACCCCCCCCCTCAAAGACCATCGTGCTAGGACAGTGCTTGTCCATACTTCCACCAAAGCCCAGTGGAGTTCCCGCTGAGGGAGAGTGGGTCAGTGCATAACAGCAGCCGGAGAAGATTCGGGCTTCCAATGCGTTAATCGCAATCAGATGATTGCACATGAGCTGTTTGCATGTTCCCGCTGGCATAGGGTGGGAAACCCCTATGGTCGACAGGGCAGGGCAAGATACAGCGGACGGGTCTGCCGTCCGTGCCAAACCTGCTTTTGGGCAAGCGCAGGAATCGCCGTCCGATTGGGATTCCCAATGTTAGCACCAGGACAGGAAGCGAAGAATTCTGCCCACTGTCTGAAACACACCACTCCACCGTTAGCTTCACGAAAACAGCATTTCACCAACTATCTCTGTATTAGAGTAGATACAAACCGAATGCACACAGAAAGTTGCCATCCATTTCAGGTGAAATACTCTTAACAAGATCATAAGTGTTAAATACTGCCACTCAACCTCTCACTATAAATTGACTCTTACACGGGTGCAGTCAGATTCCTTCAAGTTTTTATTGCTGTTGGAGAGATTTAAAAATTACTTGGGCAGAATGAGGGGGTGGGTGGCGATGGTGGCAGATAACTCAAAGAGCAAAATTTTTATGGAGTCGACCCAATGCGGGGACTAGACAGCACTGCTGATGGTTAAACACGGGCTGAGTGGAACTTCTGCCGCTGAGTAGGATTGTAGCCCCAGCCTCAGGAGCTGCTGGCCAATCCAATTGGCTGGCAGCTCCATCAGTCCAGGTAGCAGCAAGAGCACAGTTTAGTAGACGCTGCTGGGACTGCAACGGTGAACAAAAAGGAGCAATGTACTCCTGGAAACAGGTCAGTCGGGGTCTTCGTCAGGGAGGGTTTGGGAAGGCTCGAAAGGGGAGCAGAGGGTTTACGGCTGCAGGCAAGCAGGAAGGGCCGATTCTTGGGCCGGGGCTGCTCCAATTCACAACGGCAGCTCCCCAAAGAGAGAAACCCCCATTTTGAAGAACTTACTTTTAAAAAACGGGCCGTCTACACCCACCAGACTGCCCAAGTCAGATGTTTTGTGGTACAGGCAGTGCCTTATCGGGGTCAATGGACTTGTTAATAAATCCAACTGACCCTTCATACGAACAGACAACATATTTGCAGAAGTAGGCCATTCAGCCTCTCGACCCTGCTCCACCATTCAATAAGCTCATGGTTGCTCTGATGGTGTTCAGTTCCACATTTCCATCTACTCCCGATAATTCCTGATTCCCTTGCCCAACAAGAATCTACCCCCCCCCCCCCCCCCCTTCTGAGGCAGAGAGTGCAAAAGTTACACAACCCTCTGAGAAAAAGAATTCCCTAATTTAAAAACAGTGCCCCTAATTCTGGACTCACCCACAAGAGGATCATCCTTTCCACATACATCTTGTCGAGACCACTCAGGATCTTATATACTTCAATCAGGACACCCTCTTCTAAACTCCAGTGAGAACAAGCCCAGCCTGACTGACCTATCCTTAGAAGACAACTGAGGTATCAGTCTAGTAAACCTCCTCTGAACTGCCTCCAATGAGTTTACATCCTTCTCTAAAGAGGCAGACCAAAACTGCACACACTGTTTGAGATGCAGTCTCACCAATGCCCTGTCTAATTGAAGCAGAACATTCTTACTTTGATGTTGAATTCCTTTCGTAAGAGGATAGCATTCCATTAACCTTCTTAATTACATGCTGTACCTGCATGGTAATTTTCTGTGATTCATGTACTAGAACACCTAGATCCCTCTGCACCTTGGAATTCTGCAATCATTCTCCTTTTAAGTAATAATCTGATTTTTTATTCTCCATGCCAAAGTGAACAACTTCATATTTTCCCACATGAAATTCCATCTGCCAGATTTTCATCTACTCACTCAGCCTATATATGTAGGTCTGCAAATTACTCTTTCTTCACAACAAACTTTCCATCCTATCTTTGTGTCATCTGCAAAGTTAGCTATTGTGCCTTCGCTCCCTTCATCTAAGTCAGTGACTTAAATTATAAATAGTTGCGGCTCCAGCACAGACGCCTGCTCATCACATTCTGCCAATCAGACAAAGACCCATTTATGCATACTCTATGTTTTCTGTCAGGCAACCAACCTTTTATCCATGCTAATGTATTACCCCCTACACCATGAGCTTTTATTTTCCACAATAGCCTTCGATGTGGTACATTATCAAATGCCTTCTGGACAACCCAAATACAGTGCATCTACAGGTTCCCTTTAAAGAACTCTAATGAATTGGTTAAACATGATTTTCCTTTCACAAAACCACGCTGAGTCTTCCCGATTACCTTGAGCTTTTCCAATTGCCCAACTATAACCTCTTTTAATGATTGATTCTAACACCTTCCCCACAACAGACATGAAGCCAGCAGGCCTATAGTTTCATGTTTTCTGCCTCCCTCCCTTCTTGATTAGAGGAGTCACATTTGCTATTGTCCAGTCTGATGGAACCTTTCCCTACTCCACGGGAGTTTGGGGAAATACCGGCCAATGCATCTACTACCTCATTAGCCACCTCTTTTAAGACCCTTGGATGGAGTCTTCATTACCTGCTTAAATATGGTGATAGGCTGCTGATTTTGGTGCCCACCCACCCCATATTATGGGGATGAGCTTAAGCATGGGTGGGATGAGCACCAGCCCTATTTTACGTGCCTCCCTGGGGAAAACACACCTGGCAGGAGCACGTAGAATGCTGCCCAATGTTTATAAAATTGTCTTTCCTGTCTATCTTTTTGCAAACTCTCATTGTCTCGTCATTTCTCTTCCTGTATCTGATTTGGCATTGAATTTACTGATTTTAATTTATATTTCCTTCTCAGTCCTCAGGCAATTCATTTATAATCCTTTAGCCCGATTGGTTTTGGAGGTACACAGTTGCTTGCCCCATTCATTCAGGTCCTAGATGTCTGATTACCAACCCACATTTTCGACAAATCACCACACAAAACACTTTATAACACTAAACACGCAAGCACAGGTCTAAGTAACAGTCAATGTCATTAGATTCACTCCCACTGCAAATTATAGAGCAATGAGTTCCATTTGGCAATTATTTCAAACTTCAGTCGAAACAATTGCCATAAAAGTATAATCCCTCCAGTGATTTTACATTATTGCGATTTGTTCACTTGTGAAAGAAAAGCAATAGCACGTGGTCATTGCTTTAATAGTCTACATACATTTACAACTTGAGGAAGCTTTAAAACTTGAAAGCTCCATTAGCACAGAAAACAACTTTTTTACTTTAGCATAATGCCAGTGTACTACAGTTCCCACAATAATTCTGCAATTGTAAGCTAATTGTCTGTATTTGCAAAGCATCCATTGTTCACAATCTATATATAAAATGATGCATACATGTGCCTAAGTACAGTAATTATACCAATGATTGCAATGTGTACAATGTGTTCTTTAGAAACAGAATTACATTAGAATTGTAGAATTATTGGATGAATCATTGGTGACTCACAAGTGAATGACAATGCATTTATGTCATATCCATTACAAAACCTATGGAATGGTCTCATGTTTTCACTTTCATTCCAAATTTACAGCAATTGGTCATCGTTTAACAAGTAAAAGAGAAGTCACTCCTATCTTTCTTATGCTCTTATTTTCACTCGGAGGGTTTTGAATGTTTGAAATTTCTACTCCAGGGAGCTGTTGAGTGTTTCCAAGGCCGAGACCAATAGATTTCTGGACTCTAGGGAATCGAGGGATATGGGGCTTGGGAGGGAAAGTGGAGTCGAGGACAGGGATCGTGATGTTATTAAATGGCAGAGCAGGCTCGTGGTAACGTATGGTGCCCCAATCTTGTTTCTTATGTATTACATGACTAATATTTCCAAAATAGTCTTGGATTTTACATTACACTGTGAAAGCAACTCGATGTGCTATTTGTTCTGAATTCTTACTTCAGCTCGCAGAGGCTGCCTATGCATCAGAGTTTGAAAAGTTCACTTCTGGTAAATCCCACATGCCTATTTAATATTTTTAGCACGAATTAATAAATCAAGCGTCAATCAAAGCATGATTGACTCGAGGGAAAGTTCCAGCATCAGAAATTGTCAATGAGAGGCTGCCAAGTTTGAGAGTGTTAGATATTCAGCATCCTTTCGTAATGTCAGGGTGACCAACAGTGTCAAAAAGATAACACACAGCCATGATTTTTTTACTTTTGCAGCAAGAATCCTCCCCAAATACCATCGAAAGGTAACATTTTGTGGGCTTATTTTTACCCGTGTCTAAAAATTACAGGGAAAATGTCACAAAGCACTTCATTGCCTTCAAGTGGAAGGTAATTATCACTTCAAAGGGAACTCAGGAGAGGAAATTTCAAAGATAGATATCGTCTCTAAAATCAATATCTCAAAGTTTTCTCTATTTTGATTAGAAAATGAAACCCCCAAATCATTGGTAAAAATAAAAACTTTTAAACTATTTAACCAAATTTTAAAAAGGGGGAGGCGGGGGGGAGAGACACCACAATGTGGAGCCATTATAGTCTTTTTAAGACAGGTGAGAAGATTTTTTTTTCTATGAGAAGGTGTTTAGCATCTGGAATTCTCTTCCCCAGAATCCTCTTCCCCAGAGGCCGTCACTGAATTTATTCAAGAACGAGTCAGATTTCCGATACACAAAGCAGTCGAGAGCTATAGGGACAGGCAGGAAGTTAGAGTTGAGCCCACAACCTTAATCAGCCATGATCTTATCAAGTGGCAGAGCAGGTTCGGACAGGTAGAGTGGCCTACTCCTGCTCCTAAGTGCTTTGTTGCTATGTAATGTTGCACTCTCAGCTCTCCTTTAAATCTTCATTTTCTACCATCTTCCCAAGCCCCAATCCGAGTCTCTCCCCAATATATTCTCACTTCTCCCTCTGTCTCTGCACAGGGTGACTTCAAGCCCTCAGTGGCTTTTACCTCCACCTTGATTTACCTTTCCATCTTTAAACTGATTTCACTGCACTCTCAATCTCCCCTAATCCCTCACCTCCATGCTAATCCTCTTACCCATATTCACATTCCATCTCCATCATCTCTTGACTCCTAGCATCTTAATCACAAACACGGTTATCTCCTATAATTTCCTTGCATCCCTCACCACTATGTCCTCATTGCCCTTCCCAATCTCACTTCCTTCTGCATCTGTCCTGGGAAAAAATACTTGCCCCTGTCAGGACACTTTCAGGCTCCTAGTTATCTAACAATTGATGCTCTATTTGCCACAGTATTCTTAAGGCTGTTAATCTGCTCGATCGCTTGATATATTTTTAATATACTACATACTATATTTGTATATCCCATAACATTTTCTTCCCCTTTAGGTGAATTGCTGAAACAATAAATGTAGCACATATTGTTTTTGGAATATTTTGCAATGTAAAGAAGTTCCCACAAACCAAACATGCCACATTATTCACAAAGCTTTTTAAGATCTGGATAAAGACCATTTGGGACTTCTGACACTCAATATCCAAGGTGAGAAAACATCTAGAATACACATCAAAAAGTGAAGAATCCTACTTATCTACTCCACAAATTACAATATTTAATTTAAAAAATATCTTTTTTTTTAAACTGTAATTTTCATTATCCCTCTGAAAGCTTAAAAAATGTATAATTGATTAAAGATTGGCCATTTTTGGGGTCACAGTTGTCCATTAATGTTGGTACAAAATCTCACAATATCAGCAGTCAACAAAATTAAGTTGAGTATTTACTTTGGAACATCAAATCAGAATACTCTTAATACAAATCAAGTGATGATTCAAGGTTAAGCACCTAAATCCAACTTTGCTGAATGAATTACATTACCTAATTGAAACCATTTATAATTCAGATTTATTCAGCACAAACCAACTGTGAATTATCAAGAGTAGTTCATTTCTTTCATTGTAGACTTCCAGTGGTGGCATGTAATGAGTAGTCGTGACACAGGTCACTTTGCTGACAATCAAGATGCTTACTGGCATCTTGGCAGCGGAGTTTAAGAAACAGCGGTAGGCTATTTCCGAGGACCTCCACAAATCAATAGAGGCAGCCCTAGCTCAAATTTGTTCGGCACTGGCAAAGACGAATGAAACGGTAAAGGTGCATGGCGCATTGCTACTGGGTGTGGAGGCGGCTCTTTTGAACCAGAGTGATGGAATTGTCTCATTGCAGGCTGAGATGGCAACGTTGGCCAGTGATAATGGAACACTGCATGCCTAGGTGGAGATTTGGAGAATCGCTCCAGGAGGCAGAACCTTAGAATCGCAGGGCTGCCGGAGACAGTAGAGGAACCAAATCCGACTGATTATTTGTCGGAGATGTTTGGGACGATGGTGGGGAGGGTGGATCACCGTCACCTCCCGAGCTGGATCAGGCCCACCGGTCACTCCGGAAGAAGCCCCGCTCAGGCAAACCACCAGGGGCAATCATCCTCAGGTTCCACAGCTACCAGAAGGAACCAGTCCTGAGGTGCGCAAAGGATCACTTGGACAACAAATGGGGCTCTATCAAGATGTGGGAGCGAAATTGGTTAAAAGGCAGGCGGCATTTAACAAAGCCGCGCCTGCGTTATATAAAAGTGGAATGCTGTTTGGGGTGGTGCACCCTGCATGCCGCCGAGTGACTTTTGACTCAAAAGACCATTATTTTGATGCGTCGGAAGAGCCTGATGTTTTTGTGAGGAAGCAACAGCTGGGGGAGTGAGTTAATTGTTATTTATAAGGAGCTTGTTGTTATTGGGGAGGACATGTGTTATGGGGATTTGTTGGTGTTTCTTGTTCCAGTTTGTTTGTTTTTTAACTGTTCTTATGTGGGATGGGAGTTATTTTTTGTATGTTTATTAAAGTTGGATGTGGGGGGGGTGGTTCTTGAGGCTTTTTATTTATCTTTACTCCGAGCAGAGGCTGCCCTTATACCTGAAACGTTAGCTAACAGGAGCATAGTGGTGGGGTAACTTCAGCTCATTATTTTAGGGTAGATTTAGATAATTAGCTCAGGGTTTTTGTTTTGTTTGGGGTTCGGGATAGTTTGGGACGATGGTGGGGAGGGTGGAGGTTTGATTGGTTATTTGGGTGTGGTGCTGTTGGGAGCCGGGGTTGTGGGTGGCAGGGAGAGTTTTCTGACATTGACTATAGATTATTCTTTGTTCTTCCTTGATGGGAGTTTGGCAGCCACCTTGGGTGGGCTCGATGCCTGAACTTTTTACGGTGTTGGAATATCTCTCTTGGTGGAAATAGCTGACTCAGACAAGGGGCAGGGGCGGTGGTAGAGGGCCCCAATACGGCTGCTCACTTGGAATGTAAGAGGGTTGAGGCCTATATCTCCCTGATGTTGAAGAAAGACCAGGACCCTGCAGAATGTGGGTCGTATCAGTCTATCTCGTTGCTGAATATTGATGCTAAGTTGTTAGAGGGTAGGTGGAAGGGTTCTACTCGAGATGGCAGCGATTTGTTTCCTTTTAGTCAGCTCTACAAGAGCTGGGGTTTGTTCATTGGTTCCCGTCAACTGTTTGGGGGGGGGGTTTAATGTGTGGGGGGGGGGTTTATTTTGTTGTAAACTATAAAATTTTGAAAATTGGAATTAAAATACTTTTCAAAAAATAGGAGGAAATTGAAAAGATGCGTACTTAAAATTAATTTTGCAGACCAGGGTGGAAGCGACAAAGGGGAGTTGATGTAGAGACAAAGTTGGAAAGGATAGGACTCTTGCGACGGAAGGATTTTAATCAGAAAAAGGTTAGAAACCTTAAGCCAAGAGAGGTTGCATGTTTGGACATATGTTTGGAGTATGTCAGAAAGGATGAAGCCATGGCAGGATTTGAAAATTAGTAGAAGAAGATTGAAACTAATGCTTGGGGAGTGGGTAACTTATAGAACAGGACAAGACAGGGATCGTGGAGTTGCACAATCAGCTTTCT
Source organism: Scyliorhinus torazame (assembly GCF_047496885.1). Classification (NCBI taxonomy): domain Eukaryota; kingdom Metazoa; phylum Chordata; class Chondrichthyes; order Carcharhiniformes; family Scyliorhinidae; genus Scyliorhinus; species Scyliorhinus torazame. The sequence goes on from NC_092708.1 coordinate 385,759,586, forward strand.
AAAAGAACGCAGTCTGCGGCAATCTTTATTGTCACAAATAGGCTTACATTAACACTGCAATGAAGTTACTGTGAAAAGTCCCTGGTCGCTATATTCCGGCGCCTGTTCGGGTACACGGAGGGAGAATTCAGAATGTCCAAATGACCTAACAGCACGTCTTTTGGGATTTGTGGGAGGAAACCAGAGCACCCGGAAGAATTTCACGCAGATATGGGGAGAACGTGCAGACTCCGCACAGATAGTGCCCCAAGCCAGGAATTGAACCTGGGACCCTGGCGCTATGAAGCAACAGTGCTAACCACTGTGCTACCGTGCCACCTAATGTATCTCCTGTAACTGTAACATGTACCCTTCTTTCAGAGACTTGGTAAATTCTTTCAAAGGACTCCAGGCGAATCCGCAGCCACCATCTCACCTGACTGCTTTTGGCATGCAGTTATTTGAAGTTTTTGGGAGGTCTTGTGGCACAGTAGATAGCACTCTTGCCTCTGGGTCAGAAGCTCCAGGTTCAAGTCTCACTCCAGGATTTGTTGGCCAATGAAGGAGCATTCATGATGCAGTTCAAAAGGCTGATAATCAGAATCCTTCGAACAGTTCACCACTATTCCCCAAAGGGATATAAAAGTGTGTGAAGGTACAAAACTATTTATGTTTGCAAAGGCAGCAACCAAGCTGTACACTGACATGTCCGAGAACAGCAAATAAGGTGACTTGGTTTTCTTTGATGCTGCAGTTGAGACAAAAGTTGCAGAACACCCCCACCCCTCGCCCAATAGTATCATCATCTGGGGCCCTGGTTTATCATCTGATCTAAAAGATTGCACCTAAAACAGTGCAGAGTTCACCATGTTGACTGAATATTGATTATGATTACTTATGTGCAGGTGGTAGGCATTAACTGGGCATTCAGTTGAGCCCCTGAGAAATAGACATAAACTAAAACTGGTTGTTGGGTTCGGAGGTGCATGTTTGTAACTCTGTAAATAAAAACGTGTAAAGGTTGGCTCTGGTTCTATCCTTCACCAATGCACAATACTGTGCTGAAGGGTTAGGTTACATTATCTGTAAAATGGCTTAACCCCATGACCTTTAACAGAGAGATATGTGCACTATCTTTATTCCGCTGTTCATTTTCCTTCCATACAGCGGATACCTAATGATCCATACAGAGCATTTCACCATTTTCATTAATGTTCAAATATATGAGATGAATCTAAAACTAGGGGAAATAAATAATAGAGTCTTCGAGGTCTGCAGCACAAAAAATGCCCTCTGGTCCATCCTGTCTGCACCCAAGTATTCTCAACCCATTTCCCAGCCCTTAGCCCATAGCCTTGTATGCCTTGGCATCACAAGTGCACATCTAAATACTTCTTAAATGTTATGAGGGTCTCTCTCTGCCTCCACCGCCCTTTCAGGCAGTCAGTTCCAGACTCCCACCACCCTCTGGGTGAAAAAGATTTTCCTCACATCCCCTCTAAACCTCCTGCCCCTTACCTTAAATCTATGTCCCCGGTCATTGATCCCTCCACCAAGGGGAAACGTTTCTTCCTGTCTACTCTATCTGTGCCTCTCATAATTTTACACATCTCAATCCCGTCCCCCCTCAGTCTCCTCTGCTCCAAGGAAAACAATCCAAGTCTACCCAATCTCTCTTCATAACTAAAACTCTCCAGCCCAGGCAGCATCCTGGTAAATCTCCTCTGCACCCTTTCCAGTGCTATCACACCTCTTCTATAATGTGGATTCCAGAACTGCACATAACACTCTAGCTGTGGCCTAACCAATGTTTTTTGCAGTTACAGCATAACCTTCCTGCTCTTAAACTCTTTGCCTCGGCTAATAAAGGTAGGTATACCATCTGCCTTCTTAACCACTATATCCACCTGTTCTGCTACTTTAAGGGACCAGTGTCCATACACACCAAGGTCCCTCTGATCCTCGGTGCTTCCCAGGGTCCTGCCGTTTATCATGTATTCCCGTGCCTTGTTTGTCCTGCCCAAGTGCATCATTTCACACTTATCCGGATTGAATTCCATTTACCACTGGTCAGCCCATCTGACCAGCCCGTCTATATCCTCCTGTAATCTAAAGCTATCCTCCTCACAATTACCACCTCACCCATTTTCTTATCCTCCGCGAACTTACTGATCAACCCTCCTACATTCATGTCCAAATGATTTATATAAACCACAAACAACAATGGCCCCAACACTGATCCAACACGAGACCCCACTGGGCACAGTCAGAAAAACACCACTCCACCATCACACTCTGCTTCCTGCCACTCAGTCAATTCTGGATCCTCAGCCAATTCTGGATCCAATTTGCCAAATTTCCTTGGATCCCATGGGATCTTACCTTTGTTATCAGTCTCCCATGTGGGAGCTTATCAAAAGCCTTGCAGAAGACCAAGCAGACTACATCAGATGCATATTGATAAATCCAGCATGGAGTTCAAGAGTCTTCTGTCTCAGAATGGTGCGAATGTGGAACTCCATTATAGAGCGCTCGAGGAAAATAGCATCATGTATTAAAGGAGAAGATAGAGAAGTATGTGAGGGAGAAAGGAATAGAAGGATATGTTAGTCAGATGATAATTAGACGGGGTGGAGGCTCACACATAAACACTGGCATGGACTTGTTTGACTAAAGTCAAACTCTTGTGCTGTAAAATTCTATGCAGTTCTATTTATGTGACGTACAACCTGTTCTTCAGACAATCTTATCTGCCGTTCAAAATCCTTCAACAATTGAAACTGGGACTGTTCCTTGGTCAAGACAACATAATAAATCAAAACATTAACTTACCAGGGACTTCTCATCTTCGGATCTTGAAAGTTTACTTTTCATCTCTTCCGCTTCATTAATTTTACCACTGTGTTTCTTCAATTCCTTTATAAAAAGGCAAAAAATTATATTTCAAATGTTGAAAGTTGCAAAGTTCAAGTAGAATATGAATCTTAAAAGGAAAAAAAAGGTTTGGAAGACAGGGTACCTTCTTTTCCAAGAAATCTAACAGCTATGTGGAAACATATACAAATATTAGTCCTACAGGTTTCCATAAGGACGATGGAAGTCACACTAATTTTTAATGACGGGGAGTTATTTTGTAATTCACTTATGGGATGCTAGGCCAGCCTTTAGTGCCCCTGCCTCTGTCCCCTTGAGAAGTGGGTTGCCTTCCTGAACTACTGCCGCCCACGTGGTGAAGGTGCTCTCACAGTGTTGTTAGGGAGAGAGATGCAGGATTTCGACCCAGCGACAGTGAAGGAACGGCAATATAATTCCATGTTCGGATTGTGTATAACTTGGAGGGTGGTGTTCCCCTGTGTCTGCTACCCTTGTTCTTCTAAATGGTAGAAATTTCAGGTTTGGTGCATGCTGATGAAGAAGCCTTGGTGATTTGCTGTGATGCGGCTGGAGACGAAGGGAACTAATGTTTAAAGGGCAGGTTGCTTTGCCCTGGATGCCGTTGAGCTTAGAGTGTTGATGGGGATACACTCAATCAGACAAATGGAGAAATTCGACCACATTCTTGATTTGTAGACGCTGTAGATCACATTGTAGATGGAGGAAAGGCTTTGGAGTCATAAGGCAAGTCAGGACTGCTCTTATAGCTCCAATATTTATAACAATGGTCAGATTGTAGTCAATTGCAACTCTTCAGGGGCAGCACGGTGGCGCAGTGGGTTAGCCCTGCTGCCTCACGACGCTGAGGTCTCAGGTTCGATCCCGGCTCTGGGTCACTGTCCGTGTGGTGTTTGCACATTCTCCCCGTGTTTGCGTGGGCTTCGCCCCCACAACCCAAAGATGTGCAGGCTAGGTGGAGTGGCCACGCTAAATTGCCCCTTAATTGGAAAAAATGAATTGGGTACTCTAAATTTGTAAAAAGAAAAATTGTTACTCTTCAGGATGTTGAAGATGGGAGAATCCTGAGATTTTAATCCTGTTAAATGACAAAGGAAGTTGGTAGGAATTTCTCTTCTAGATGATAGTCTTTGCTCAGCATTTAAATGACAAGTAACTTTTGCAGCATTTATCAGCCCAAGCCTGAATGTTGTCTCGGTCTTGCTGCACGTGGGTAATGACTAATGGAGCAGTAACTGGCTGGACTGAATTTATCCTGCTTTTTGTGGGCAGTACACATATGGGCAACATTCTACATTATCAGGTAGATGTCAGTGTTGAAGCACTGGAACAGCTTGATTAGTTCTGGAGCACAAGTCTTCAGTTCTGCAGATGGAACGTTACAAGGCTCATACCCAGTGCCTGCAGCCGTTTCTCGATATCACGGAGAGTGAATTGAATTGGTTGAAGTCTAACAGTTATGATGGTGAGAAACTGAAGAGGCAGAGATGGATCATCCACTTGGCACCTCTAGCTGAAGATGTCCGCAAAGACTTCAGTCTTGTCTTTTGCACTCACATGCTGAGCTCCGCCACAAATGGTGGAGATATTTTGTTCAGTCAGCGGGGCAGTTGAAAGTGAGTCAGACTGTAAGGGTCCAATTACCATCTGTGTGAACAGAACATTTCTTTCACATCCTGGGCTGCTGGTCTTCAGCCGCACTTTTGATTTGTTACTAAGAGAATCATAGAACTTACAGTGCAGAAGGAGGCCATTTGGCGAGCTCCCCACTCAAGCGCACACCTCCACCCTATCCCCATAACCCAGTAACCCCATCTAACCTTTTTGGACACTAAGGGCAATTTTAGCACGGCCAATACTCCTAACCTGCACATCTTTGGACTGTGGGAGGAAACCGGAGGAAACCCACGCAGACATGGAGAGAACGTGCAGACTCCACAGACAGTGACCCAAGCCAGGAATCGAACCTGGGACGCTGGAGCTGTGAAGCAACAGTGCTAACCACTGTGCTACCATCCCGCCCCTGGATGCCAGTCTCCCTCAAGGCCCTGGGAGGAGTTGCATTGAAATCGAATGGGCCCAAACCAGACTGATCCCTCAACAACAGAGGGAAGGCAGAGAGGAGCAACAAGCTAGCCCGAGTTTGTTTACAATTAAGTGCAACATGTTTCCGTTCTATTTGTCTGCCCACAATTTCGAAGAGAGAGAGGGAGGAAATAATCAACCAAAGGCGGAGTCTTCCTAGGCAAGTTTAAATTCCACAGAATTAGCCACTGCATGTTTTAATGGGGATGCAGGTGAGGTGAAATGCAAAAGAATTACATAGACGCTCTGAGCCTATTGCTCTACATCAATGAGTTGCATTTTGCTTTCACAACAGAGTATGAGAAAGGCAGAGTGTTGGGCAGAACGTGACTTTGCGTTCAATCGGAGGAGTTCTGCCAGTGGGGACAGCGCTCAGGAAAGATTTTGTTTGTACAGTATTGATGCACTATCAATTACCACAAAGACGAGAGTAGTGGAATAATCGAGGCTTTATTGAGCAAAGATGTTGTGCCTCCTGTAGCTGGAACCAGAATGGCTGCAACACCGGCGAGCACACACATTTATACGCCGCTTACTGGACGGAGCCAGCAGACAGGGATTTACCCATGTACCTCTACTATACGGGCCTTACCGTAAACATGTAATACTGCTAGTGGTGACTACCACAAGTATTTTATTAGATAGGGCCCGGGGAGTGGAGAAATAGACATTGCAGATATTCAGCTAAGTGTGTGTGGGGGCGGCTCTAAACCGTGATACACGCTGGGGATCATTTTTGCCGACCCAATTTTCAACATCCCGCAACCCACTCGAGGATCGCAGCCCCCACTAGCATCATGCTTCCACAGTTTAGTATGCAAGTAGTCCTGTGTTGCAGCTTCACGGGTTTGAACCTCAATTTTAGGTATGCCGGGGACTGCTTCTAGCATGGTTTCCTTATCTCTTGAACCAGGGTAGATTCCCAGGCTTATTTCAATGGCTGATACAGGGATATGGGGCGGGATTCTCCGACCCCCCGCCGGGTCGGAGAATCGCCGGGGGCTGGCGTGAATCCCGCCCCCGCCGTGTGCCGAAGTCTCTACCACCAGGGATTCGGCTGGGGGCGGGAATCGCGCCACGCCGGTCGGCGGGGGCGGGAATCGCGCCAGTCGGCGGGCCCACCCCCGCCGATTCTCCAGCCCGCGATGGGCCGAAGTCCCGCTGCTGGAATGCCTGTCCCGTCAGCGTGGATTAAATCACCTTTTGAACGGCGGGACAAGGCGGCGCGGGCGGGCTCCAGGGTCCTGGGGGGGGGGGGGGGGGGCGCGGGGCGATCTGGCCCCGGGGGTTGGCCCCACAGTGGCCTGGCTTGCGATCTTGGCCCACCGATCTGCGGGCAGGCCTGTGCCGTGGGAGCACTCTTTTTCTTCCGCCTTCGCCATGTTCTTCACTATGGCGGAGGCGGAAGAGATCCCCTCCCCTGCGCATGCGCGGGGATGACATCAGCAGCCGCTGACGCTCCCGCGCATGCACGCTCCCGCGCATTCGCGCACCCGTGTCGCCCAGCGAAGACCTTTTGGCCCCGGCTGGCATGGCGCCAAAGGCCTTTCCCGCCAGCCGGTGGAGCGGAAACCGCTCCGGCGCGGGCCTAGCCCCTCAAGGTGAGGGTTTGGCCCCTAAAGGTGCGGAGACTTACGCACCTTTGGGGCGGCCGAAGCCGGAGTGATTCCCGCCACTCCTTCACGCCGGGACCCCCCGCCCCGCCGGGTAGCGGAGAATCCCGCCCATGCTGTGCCATGAGGTTAAAAACTGTTGAAGACAATCTGTTACTGATGATGGCCCATAACATCTCATGGATGCCTAGTATTGAGCTGCTACAGCTGTTCTCAATCTATCCAGTTTAGCTCAGTGGTAGTAAAGTTGCCACAGTCCCAGATGACCACAAGATGCTTTCCCCGTTGAGGGGGAGAGCTGGCTGGTGGTGACTTAACCTGAGGATCACCACACCTCAGGCGAGGGGCAAGATTGAGAAGGCGGGGCCTTCATGAATAACCTCAGCCAGTAGTGGAATTGGAACCTGCGCTGCTGGCCTCGAGCCAGCTGGCTAGTCAAGTGAGCTAAATTGGCCAGAGTAAGCTTACTAGAGTTTAAGAAAACTGTAATTCAGCTGACTGAGACTTTGCAGCACTATGGCGAAAGATCCATGAGTTTAGGAAAACTGTTAAGTGGCACATGAGTTTTACCTCGATGGTGATTTCCTTGCATCGGTCAAATGTGAAATGAGGGAAAAGGCAAGACTCAATGCGCAATGGGGAAACCGCCAGGCCTAATGGAGCCGATTTGTACCACTTGGAGAAATATTTTCAAATGTTAAATGCTGCATTTACGGTCAAAAATAGGCCATTCAGTCCATGTAACCTGCTGCTTTATTTCCACAAGATCATAGTTTTATTTATCTATCCATATATGTATGTCCCTGTCAGGCAGGGAAGAGATGGTTGAGTGAGGGAACCATGGTTGACAAGAGAGGTTGAATGCCTTGTTAAGAGGAAAAAGGAGACTTATGTAAGGCTAAGGAAACAAGGTTCAGACAGGGCGTTGGAGGGATACAAGATAGCCAGGAGGGAACTGAAGAAAGGGATTAGGAGAGCTAAGAGAGGGCATGAACAATCTTTGGCGGGTAGGATCAAGGAAAACCCCAAGGCCTTTTACACATATGTGAGAAATATGAGAATGACTAGAGCGAGGGTAGGTCCGATCAAGGACAGTAGCGGGAGATTGTGTATTGAGTCTGAAGAGATAGGAGAGGTCTTGAACGAGTACTTTTCTTCTGTATTTACAAATGAGAGGGGCCATATTGTTGGAGAGGACAGTGTGAAACAGACTGGAAAGCTTGAGGAAATACTTGTTAGGAAGGAAGATGTGTTGGGCATTTTGAAAAACTTGAGGATAGACAAGTCCCCCGGGCCTGACGGGATATATCCAAGGATTCTATGGGAATCAAGAGATGAAATTGCAGAGCCGTTGGCAATGATCTCTTCGTCCTCACTGTCAACAGGGGTGGTACCAGGGGATTGGAGAGTGGCGAATGTCGTGCCCCTGTTCAAAAAAGGGAATAGGGATAACCCTGGGAATTACAGGCCAGTTAGTCTTACTTCGGTGGTAGGCAAAGTCATGGAAAGGGTACTGAAGGATAGGATTTCTGAGCATCTGGAAAGACACTGCTTGATTAGGGATAGTCAGCACGGATTTGTGAGGGGTAGGTCTTGCCTTACAAGTCTTATTGAATTCTTTGAGGAGGTGACCAAGCATGTGGATAAAGGTAAAGCAGTGGATGTAGTGTACTTAGATTTTAGTAAGGCATTTGATAAGGTTCCCCATGGTAGGCTTCTGCAGAAAGTAAGGAGGCATGGGATAGTGGGAAATTTGGCCAGTTGGATAACGAACTGGCTAACCGATAGAAGTCAGAGAGTGGTGGTGGATGGCAAATATTCAGCCTGGATCCCAGTTACCAGTGGCGTACCGCAGGGATCAGTTCTGGGTCCTCTGCTGTTTGTGATTTTCATTAATGACTTGGATGAGGGAGTTGAAGGGTGGGTCAGTAAATTTGCAGACGATACGAAGATTGGTGGAGTTGTGGATAGTGAGGAGGGCTGTTGTCGGATGCAAAGAGACATAGATAGGATGCAGAGCTGGGCTGAGAAGTGGCAGATGGAGTTTAACCCTGAAAAGTGTGAGGTTGTCAATTTTGGAAGGACAAATATGAATGCGGAATACAGGGTTAACGGTAGAGTTCTTGGCAATGTGGAGAAGCAGAGAGATCTTGGGGTCTATGTTCATACATCTTTGAAAGTTGCCACTCAAATGGATAGAGCTGTGAAGAAGGCCTATGGTGTGCTAGCGTTCATTAACAGAGGGATTGAATTTAAGAGCCGTGAGGTGATGATGCAGCTGTACAAAACTTTGGTAAGGCCACATTTGGAGTACTGTGTACAGTTCTGGTCGCCTCATTTTAGGAAGGATGTGGAAGCTTTGGAAAAGGTGCAAAGGAGATTTACCAGGATGTTGCCTGGAATGGAGAGTAGGTCTTACGAGGAAAGGTTGAGGGTGCTAGGCCTTTTCTCATTAGAACGGAGAAGGATGAGGGGCGACTTGATAGATGTTTATAAGATGATCAGGGGAATAGATAGAGTAGACAGAGACTTTTTCCCCAGGTGGAACAAACCATTACAAGGGGACATAAATTTAAGGTGAATGGTGGAAGATATAGGGGGGGTGTCAGAGGTAGGTTCTTTACCCAGAGAGTAGTGGGGGCATGGAATGCACTGCCTGTGGAAGTAGGTGAGTCGGAAACATTAGGGACCTTCAAGCAGCTATTGGATAGGTACATGGATTACGGTAAAATGATATAGTGTAGATTTATTTGTTCTTAAGGGCAACACGGTAGCATTGTGGATAGCACAATTGTTTCACAGCTCCAGGGTCCCAGGTTCGATTCCGGCTTGGGTCACTGTCTGTGCGGAGTCTGCACATCCTGCCCGTGTCTGTGTGGGTTTCCTCCGGGTGCTCCGGTTTCCTCCCACAGTCCAAAGATGTGCAGGTTAGGTGGACTGGCCATGATAAATTGCCCTTAGTGTCCAAAATTGCCCTTAGTGTTGGGTGGAGGTGTTGACTTTGGGTAGGGTGCTCTTTCCAAGAGCCGGTGCAGACTCAATGGGCCGAATGGCCTCCTTCTGCACTGTAAATTCAATGATAATCTATGATTAATCTAGGACAAAGGTTCGGCACAACATCGTGGGCCGAAGGGCCTGTTCTGTGCTGTATTTTTCTATGTTCTATGTTCTAACTCAATCCACCAAGCTTAATAAGAATAATCGCTTACTGTCACAAGTAGGCTTCAATGAAGTTACTGTGAAAAGCCCCTAGTCGCCACATTCCGACGCCTGTTCAGGGAGGCCGGTACAGGAATTGAACCCGCGCTGCTGGCCTTGTTCTGCATTACAAGACAGCTGTTTGACTCCCTATCCCTCAATAACCTTGGCTAACAAAAATCTACTGACTGCTATGAATGGTTTCTGGACGTGAATCGTAGGGCAGGATTTACCGGCCGTTCACGCTGGCGGGATGAAACGCGCAGCGGGGTGGTCGGTAAATCCCGGCAGTAGTCTTTGCATCTCTCTGCATCTTACAAGTATCAGTAATCAAAATGCTTACAGGTTCTGAAGATAAAAACACAACATATTACGAGTCTTTGCTGGCTTTCAAAACTCACCTCATGTTTAAAAAATAGGATAAGGTGATGATCTCCTATCTCAGTTTAGTATGTTTTTTTGAAGTGTATACTTATTTATAATTTGCACATAAAGTTACAAAATGAAGGCGATGAGTAATCTTTCACATTTTCCCTCACACTGCCATGCATTTCACTGGCAGTCTCGAGTCACACTTTTATCAAATTAAATCTCCCTTAAACATGTCAAACAGTTTTTGTTCAAGACGGGGAACAAAAGCAAATCACCAGGCCCAATTTTTCTAGATAACAGTTCTCATTACAGTTGCCAAGCTACCACAGCTTTTTTTTTTAAATAGTTTAACATCCACTCTTTAGACACTGGAGACAACTTTTCAAAATAAATTCACCATGCTGCTGCTGATCAACAGAATATTAATTAATCCGAAACATGCACACGTATTATTAACATTAAAATCCTTGTTTTATCTAAATTGCAAATAACCGATGAGAAATAACAAATACCCTGAAGGTTTTTCACCTTTACCAATTATGGACCTAGCAATAGGAGAATAACAATCACAGCTAGCTGAACAAGACTTGTATCATGGACAGAACTGGGGCTGTTTAGCACAGGGCTAAATCGCTGGCTTTGAAAGCAGACCAAGGCAGGCCAGCAGCACGGCTCAATTCCCGTAACAGCCTCCCCGAACAGGCGCCGGAATGTGGCGACTAGGGGCTTTTCACAGTAACTTCATTGAAGCCGACTTGTGACAATAAGCGATTTTCATTTTCATTCTTTCATTTTCATTCAATGAGGACTAAAGTTCTCTGCAGGTCTGTAAACCTCAAATATGGTTTAAACAAGTTGGGCGGTACGGTAGCACAGTGGTTAGCACTGTCGCTTCACAGCGCCAGGGTCCCAGGTTCAATTCCCGCTTGGGCCAGAGTCTGAACATTCTCCCCGTGTCTGCGCGGGTTTCCTCTGGGTGCTCCGGTTTCCTCCCACAGGCCAAAGATGTGCAGGTTAGGTGGATTGGCCATGCTAAATTGTCCTTAGTGTCCCAAAAAGGTTAGGTGGGGTTACTGGGTTTTGGGGGTAGGGTGGAGGCGTGGGCTTAGGTAGGATGCCCTTTCCAAGGGCCGGTGCAAACTCGATAAGCCAAATGGCCTCCTTCTGCACTGTAAATTCTATGAAATCTATGAAATCCAAGTTTAATCACGTTCATTTCTACCTAATTGCTAATAGCATTTTAATAACATTGCCATCATTGATCAATGTCAGTAGAAGAGGAAAAGTCTGGCAGGTAGGAATTAAATTATGGACAGAACTGATCTCTTCACACATCTTCTCTACTGGGTAGTACTACAATCCGTATGCTTCACCCAATGCCTGTGTCTATGTATTTACATTGTATATTTATGCATGTCCTGTGTTTTTTCATGTATGGAACGATCGGTCTGAACTGTACGCAGATCAATACTTTTCACTGTACCTCGGTACATGTGACAATAAATCAAATCAATCAATCAAATTGGAATATTTTTCAGGTTAAATTCACAAGCAAAATGATCAGTGACAAGATTACATTAGGTGGAGTACAAAGCATCATGGAAGTTATTTAGCGTCTAGACTCAGGACAAAGATATTTACAGCAATAGTGATAGGATTAATGGCACTCTGAGACACACAGCAATGATTGCTAATATATCATGGCACTTAATGATTCCATCAGCGAAAAGCATTTTGGATGTCAGTATTGATATGGATCATTTACCACATCAAAAAATCTCCATGGACCTCAAAGACGACAATTTTTGGTCCAACATTTTTAATTGCATCATTGCATACCAGCAAATAAAAGCTCCAGTTATAACTTTAGGAAGAACGTCAAGACCTTAAAGAAGGTTCAAAGGCAATTTACTAGAATGGTAGTAAGAATGGGGGCCCAAGTTACAAGGTGAGACTTTTTATTATTCGTTCATGACGCGGATGTTGCTGACATTTATTGCCCATCCCTAATTTCCCTCGAGAAGGTGGTGGAGAGTCATCACCATGTGGTGCAGTCAACATCCACTGTGTTGTTGGTGGAGGCAGTTCCAGAATTTTAAGTCAGCCACAACGAAGGAGCGGTGATAGAATTCCAAGTAGGATGGTCCATGACTTGGAGGGAAATTTGCATGACGTGTTCTTTCCATTGGTCTGCTGCCCTCGTCCTTCTGGATGGCAGAGGTCGTCAGGAGTGTGATGGAATATTCTTCACTTACCTGGATGATGTCAGTGTTGCTGGAGCTGCATTCATCCTGGCAAGTGAAGAATATTCCATCACACTCCTGGCTTGTTCCTTGTAGGGGGTGAACAGGCTTTTGGAGTCAGAAGATTACTCACTGAAGAATTCCCAGCCTCTGTTATATGGCTGGGTCCAGTTCAGTATCTGGTCAATGGTAACCCCCAGAATGTTGATGGTGGCGGATTCAGCGATGGTAATGCCACTGAATAGCAAACATGGCTAGATTCTCCCTCGTGTAAGATGCAGATTGCCCAGCCTTTGCCTCACACAAATATTACTTGCCACTTATCAGCCCACGCCTGAATTTTGTCCAGATCCTACTGCTTGCGGGAACAGACTCATTGAATAATTGAGGAGTTGCAAACGGTGCTGAACATTTTGCAATCAGTGAACATCCCCACTTCTGACCATATATGGTCAGATAATTTATAAAACAGCTGATGTTGGTAGGTCCTAGGACACAACCCTGAAAAACTCCAGCAGCCATATCCTGGGACTAAGATGATTGACTTCCAACCACCTCAACCAATCAGCTTTAACAAAGAGTCATCCAGCTCTGCGCAGGTCAAGGAGACACAGCCTGAGTGAGACACGTCCAGAGTGGGAATTCGAACTTGGTAATTTGGTGTAGTGAGGTAATTCGGTGCAGAGTGGGAGAAGGTGCTTTTTCCCTACTGTTTTGTTCTCTCTCTTTCTTCTGGCCTGTAACTTTTAATCTGCAGGGAAAGAACCAGAGAGCATCTGAGAACCTGGGAATGTAAGTGATTTTTATTACCTTTACAAATTGTGTGTGTGTGGGGGGGGGGGGGTAACTGAAGTGACATCACAGTAAAGCTGTGACCTGATTGGCTGGTTGGGAATCTACACTAAATTTTAAAAATTAAGCATTGTTAAACTAATTAAACATAATTACTTAATTATAATTTAGAGGGGTATCTAAGCCAGAGATTAGAGAGTACTGTATTTAGCTTTCACATTTATAGTAGAAATCTAGTGCTTGGAAACATATAGTTAACCGTAACTTTTTTTTTTAATGTTTAAATTTAATTTACTAATTAATTGGCGCAATGTTAATTAGAGGGGTGCAGTGCTCTGACTGTGAGATGTGGCAGGTCCGGGAGGCTTCCAGCGTCCCGGATGGCTTCATCTGCAGAAAGTGCACCCAACTGGAGCTCCTCACAGACCGCATGGTTCGGTTGGATGCACTTAGGAGCATGCAGGTGGCAGAAAGCGTCATAGATAACAGTTATAAAAATGTGGTCACACCCAAGGTGCAGGCAGAGAAATGGGTGACCACCAGAAAGGGCAGGCAGTCAGTGCAGGAATCCCCTGTGGTTGTCCCCTTCTCGAACAGGTATACCCCTTTGGATACTGTCTGCCTATCAGGGGAAAACAGCAGCAGCCAGAGCAGTGGCACCACGGCTGGCTCTGATGTTCAGCAGGGAGGGTCAAAGAACAGAAGAGCAAATGTCATAGGGGACTCTATAGTCAGGGGCACAGATAGGCGCTTCTGTGGATGTGAAAGAGACTCTAGGATGGTATGTTGCCTCCCTGGTGCCAGGGTCCAGGATGTCTCAGAACGGGTAGTGAGCACCCTGAAGGGGGAGGGCAAACAGGCAGAGGTCGTTGTACATATTGGTACTAACGACATAGGCAGGAAGGGGCATGAGGCCCTGCAGCAGGAGTTCAGGGAGCTAGGTAGAAAGTTAAAAGACAGGACCTCTAGGGTTGTAATCTCGGGATTACTCCCTGTGCCACGTGCCAGTCAGGCTAGAAATAGGAAGATACAGCTGCTAAACACGTGGCTAAACAGCTGGTGTAGGAGGGAGGGTTTCCGTTATCTGGACCACTGGGAGCTCTTCTGGGGCAGGTGTGACCTGTATAAGAAGGACGGGTTGCATCTAAACTGGAGAGGCATAAATATCCTGGCCGCGAGGTTTGCTAGTGTCACGCGGGAGGGTTTAAACTAGTATGGCAGGGGGGTGAGTACCGGAGCAATAGGTCAGAAGGTGAAAGCATTGAGGGAGAACTAGGGAATAGGGCCAGCATGGCTCTGAGGAAGAGCAGACGGGGAGATGTTGCTGAACACAGTGGGTCTGGTGGCCTGAAGTGCATATGTTTTAATGCAAGAAGTATTATGGGTAAGGCAGATGAACTTAGAGCTCGGATTAGTACTTGGAACTATGATGTTGCCATTACAGAGACCTGGTGAGAGAAGGACAGGATTGGCAGCTAAACATTCCAGGATTTAGATGTTTCAGGCGGGATAGAGGGGGATGTAAAAGGGGTGGCGGAGTTGCGCTACTGGTTAGGGAAAATATCACAACTGTCCTACGGAAGGACACCTCAGAGGGCAGCGAGGCTATATGGGTCGAGATCAGGAATAAGAAGGGTGCAGTCACAATGTTGGGGGTTTACTACAGGCCTCCCAACAGCCAGCAGGAGATAGAGGAGCAGATAGGTAGACAGATTTTGGAAACAAGTAAAAACAACCAGGGTTGTTGTGATGGGAGACTTCAACTTCCCCAATATTGACTGGGACTCACTTAGTGCTAGGGGCTTAAACGGGGCAGAGTTTGTAAGGAGCATCCAGGAGGGCTTCTTAAAACAATATGTAGACAGTCCAACTAGAGAAGGGGCTGTACTGGACCTGGTATTGGGGAATGAGCCCAGCCAGGTGGTAGATGTTTCAGTAGGAGAGCATTTCGGGAACAGTGACCACAATTCAGTAACTTTTAAAGTGCTGGTGGACAAGAATAATAGTGGTCCTAGGGTGAATGTGCTAAATTGGGGGAAGGCTAATTATAACAATATTAGGCGGGAACTGAAGAACCTAGATTGGGGGCGGATGTTTGAGGGTAAATCAACATCTGACATGTGGGAGGCTTTCAAATGTCAGTTGAAAGGAATTCAGGACCGGCATGTTCCTGTGCGGAAAAGGATAAATACGGTAAATTTCGGGAACCTTGGATAACGAGAGATATTGTAGGCCTCGTCAAAAAGAAAAAGGAGACATTTGTCAGGGCTAGAAGACTGGGAACAGACGAAGCCTGTGTGGAATATAAGGAAAGTAGGAAGGAACTTAAGCAAGGAGTCAGGAGGGCAAGAAGGGGTCATGAAAAGTCATTGGCAAATAGGGTTAAGGAAAATCCCAAGGCTTTTTACACGTACATAAAAAGCAAGGGGATAGCCAGGGGAAGGGTTGGTCCACTGAAGGATAGGCAAGGGAATCTATGTGTGGAGCCAGAGGAAATGGGTGAGGTACTAAATGAATACTTTGCATCAGTATTCACCAAAGAGAAGGAGTTGGTGGATGTTGAGTCTGGAGAAGGGTGTGTAGATCGCCTGGGTCACATTGAGATCCAAAAAGACGAGGTGTTGGGCGTCATGAAAAATATTAAGGTAGATAAGTCCCCAGGGCCTGATGGGATCTACCTCAGAATACTGAAGGAGGCTAGAGAGGAAATTGCTGAGGCCTTGACAGAAATCTTTGGACCCTCACTGTCTTCAGGTGATGTCCCGGAGGACTGGAGAATAGCCAATGTTGTTCCTCTGTTTAAGAAGGGTAGCAAGGATAATCCAGGGAACTACAGGCCGGTGAGCCTTACGTCAGTGGTAGGGAAATTACTGGAGAGAATTCTTCCGAGACAGGATCTACTCCCATTTGGAAGCAAATGGACGTATTAGCGAGAGGCAGCATGGTTTTGTAAAGGGGAGGTCGTGTCTCACTAACTTGATCAAGTTTTTCGAAGAGGTCACAAAGATGATTGATTCAGGTCGGGCAGTGGATGTTGTCTATATTGATTTCAGTAAGGCCTTTGACAAGGTCCCTCATGGTAGACTAGTACAAAAGGTGAAGTCACACGGGATCAGGGATGAGCTGGCAAGGTGGATACAGAACTGGCTAGGTCATAGAAGGCAGAGAGTAGCAATGGAGGGGTGCTTTTCTAATTGGAGGGCTGTGACTAGCAGTGTTCCGCAGGGATCAGTGCTGGGACCTTTGCTGTTCGTACTACATATAAATGATTTGGAGGAAAATGTAACTGGTCTGATTAGTAAGTTTGCAGATTACACAAAGGTTGGTGGAATTGCGGATAGCGATGAGGACTGTCAGAGGATACAGCAGGATTTATATTGTTTGGAGACTTGGGCGGAGAGATGCCAGATGGAGTTTAATCCGGACAAATGTGAGGTAATGCATTTTGGAAGGTCTAATGCAGGTAGGGAATATACAGTGAATGGTAGAACCCTCAAGAGTATTGAAAGTCAGAGAGATCTAGGTGTACAGGTCCACAGGTCACTGAAAGGGGCAAGACAGGTGGAGAAGGTAGTCAAGAAGGCATACGGCATGCTTGCCTTCATTGGCTGGGGCATTGAGTATAAGAATTGGCAAGTCACGTTGCAGCTGTATAGAACCTTAGTTGGGCCATACTTGGAGTATAGTGTTCAATTCTGGTCGCCACACTACCAGAAGGATGTGGAGGCTTTAGAGAGGGTGCTGAAGAGATTTACCAGGGATGTTGCCTGGTATGGAGGGCATTAGCTATCAGGAGCGGTTGAATAAACTTGCTTTGTTCTCACTGGAACGACGGAGGTTGAGGGGTGACCTGATAGAGGTCTGCAAAATTATGAGGGGCATAGATAGAGTGGATAGTCAGAGGCTTTTCCCCAGGGTAGAGGGGTCAATTACTAGGGGGCATAGGTTTAAGGTGCGAGGGGCAAGGTTTAGAGGAGATGTACGCAGAGGGTAGTGGGTGCCTGGAACGCGCTGCTGGAAGTGGTGGTGGAAGCAGGGACGATAGTGACATTTAAGGGGCATCTTGACAAATACATGAGTAGGATGGGAATAGAGGGATACAGACCCAGGAAGTGTAGAAGATTTTAGGCAGCATGGTCGGCACGGGCTTGGAGGGCCAAAGGGCCTGTTCCTGTGCTGTACTTTTCTTTGTTCTTTGTTTGTTCTTCCTTTGTGCTATTTTTGGCTCCAATCAGTGAAAAGAGTTTCCCCGATTCCCAATGACTCCAGATTTGCTAGGTCTCCTTGATCCCACTCTCAGCCAGGTTCTGCCTGGATGTCATGGGCAGTCATTCTCAACTCATCTCTGGAATTCAGCACTTTGGTCCACATTTGGACCAAGGCTTTACTGAAGTCTTGAGCCAAGTGTCCCTGACAAATCTCAAACTAAGCATCAATGAGGTTATTGCTGAGCAAGTGCCACTTAATAGCACTGTTGACAACAACTTCCAACACTTTACTGATTACCAAGAGTAGAATGGTGGTGTGATAATTTAGAGATTGCATTCGTCCAGCGTTCTGTGGACAGGACATATCTGGGCAATTTTCCATATCGTCAGGTAGATGTCAATTGTGACTATACTGGGACAGCTTGGTTAGTTCAAGAGCACAAATCTCGAGCACTACAGGCAGGACTTGTCCATTCCTACAGCCTTTGCGGCATCCAGTACCTTCAGCTGTTTACTGATGCCATGTGGAGTGAATTGAATTGGCTGAAGTCTGGTAACTGTGATGCCGGGGACTTCAGGAAGAGGCCAAAATGGATCACCTACACGGCACTTGTGGCTGAAGATAGTTGCAAATGCTTCAGCCATACCTTTTGCACAGAAGCTGGGATTGTTCTCCTTGGGGCAGGAAAGGTTAAGTGAAAATTTAATAGAGAATTTCACAATGATTTTGATAGCAAGTAAGGCGAAATCAATACTTCGGTAAGTGGAGGACAGAGATTTGAGGTAATTGGCAAGGACCGGAGAATAAATGAGGAGAACCTATTTTTAATAAATGCAACGAGTTATGATCTGGAATTGTCTGAAAGGGTGGTGGAAACAGATTCACTAGTTACTTTCAAAAGATAACTGGATTGCAGCATGAGCAGGGGAATGGAATTAACTGGACAGCTCTTCCAAAAAGTTTTACTGCAATTTGTTTTTACATTTATTTGTTCACGGGATGTGTGCATCGCCGTCAAGATCAACATTTATGGCCCATTCCTAGATGACCTTGAGAAGGTGATAAGCTGCTTCTTGAACCGCTGCAGTCCACGTGGTGTAGGTACACACGGTGCTGTTAGGCAGGGAGTTCCAAGATTTGAGCCCAGCAACAATGAAAAACTAGCAATATATTTCCAATCAGGATGCTGTGCGAGGAACCGTTTATTTGAGCCGGCGAAATTGGATGTTACATTCGGGGGTGGAAAGGTGGGGGGCTGGAGAGGGTGAAGGATCTGTTTTTGGATGGGCGGTTTGCAAGTTGGGAGGAACTGAATGAGAAAGCAGGTCTTGGGGGACCGGACATGTTCAGATATTTCCAGGTACAGGACTTTGTCTGGCGGGCATTTCCGACTTTCCCAGAGGCACCGCCGAGTACCTTGCTGGAAAGGATACCCTCGTGTACAGGGTTGCAGGAGGGCAGCACATCTGGAATATATGGGCGGATCATGGAGGAAGAGCAGGTTTAAGTGGTTGAGGTGAAGGCCAGGTAGGAGGAGGTGGTGTTAAGTGAGTCCCTTCGTAGGGTGAATGATAAGTCAGCCTGCGCGAGGTTGAGCTTGATACAGCTAAAGGTGGTGTTTAGGACGCACCTCACCAGGGCCAGGATGAGTCGATTTTTTGATGTGGGCGAGGATATGTGTAAGCGGTATTCAAGGAAGATAAGTGTAAGCGGTACTTGAGGAGGATAAGTGTAAGCGGTATTCGAGGAAGATAAGTGTAAGTGGTACTCGAGGAGGATAAGTGTAAGCGGTACTCGAGGAGGATAAGTGTAAGCGGTACTCGAGGAGGATAAGTGTAAGCGGTACTCGAGGAGGATAAGTGTAAGCGGTACTCGAGGAGGATAAGTGTAAGCGGTACTCGAGGAGGATAAGTGTAAGCGGTACTCGAGGAGGCTTGCTCACTATATGCACATGTTCTGGTCCTATCCCAAATTGGTGAGTTTTTGGGGGTTCTTTTTCAGCACCATATTGGCAATCCTGAATGTTGACTTGGAGCCTTGTCCGTTAGTTGGCGTATTTGGATTGTTGGGGAGCTGAGGCGGATGCATTGGCATTCGCAGTTATTGGCCCGGCAACGGATATTGCTGAGCTGGAGGCAGGCGACACCACCCACTGCAGCAGCATGGCTGCGTGATTTGATGGAATTCTCTCGAGATGGTCCAGTTCCAGGTGAGGGGGTCAATCGATGGGTTCTATCATCAATGGCAGCCATTTATCTTGCACTGTAAAGATTTGGTCACTGTTAGCTTTTTTGGGGGGGGGGTTGTTTGGGTTGTATGTTTGGGTTGTATTTCTGTTCTTGGGGATCCTGTTACTGGTGTTGCTTTTAATTTTTGATACATGTGTTGGTGCAGTTTTGTTTTGTAATTTTAATATAAAATGTTAAAAGTTTTAATAAAAATATTTTTTTAAAGGATGGTGTGTGAACCATAAAGAGACGAAAAGAATCACAATTCTTCCTGCTACCGTACGCAAAGCATAGAAAGCAACAAAGGGGCACCAATGCTGTGTCCATCCTCCAACAGTTTATCGATGATAAAATCCGATCCCCAAAACAGGCAAAATACCAAACAAAATCTAAATGATCTAGTTACCAAAAGCTGGTGGCTCTGTCCATGTCCAATCCGATGCATAAATTGTGACAATAAAGATTATTATTATGTACAGACAATGGGCAGAGTTTTCTGATATTTTGGCAGTGTCAAGTCCAGCGGGAAAACTGGGACGTTGCTCACCGGCGGTGATGGAGGTTTGGGAGGTTTTCCCGGCTGTCTCTTTAGCCACTTAGACAAGAACAAACCTCTCAGGTTTCACACCAGCTCACTGGCGGACGGAACCCGATTCACCCGGCCCAACACCAGGCTTAGCGCTTCGATTACTGGGGAGCTCGGCACCTGTTCCAAGTCCAAAGCAGAGGATAGCTGCCAGGAGGAGTACGTCAAAGTTTCCCATCCAAGACCTAACCAGAATACTGGACGTGGTGGGGGGAAAGAGTCTGGATCCCTTACGCGTGGGCAGGGAGGAGACCCTCCAGCAAGGTCACCAACCCAGCATGGGGGCGGTGGCAGCACCGGTAAGCACCAACATCCTATACAGGAGGCCAGAAGTCCCAGTGCAGGAAGAAAACAAATGACCTCCTCCTAGGGTAAGTCACTATTCTTACCCATTCGCACTTGCTGCACAGCCTGCTTACACTCTCCCCATCTGTTCCCTTTCGAAAAGGTCTCTCACAACTGCCGGGAGAGAGCACAGTCGGGCTGAAGAATGATCGGGTTGGGGAGAGCCGTTCTCCTTGCGGGGGAGGGACAGGACCACCACTGCGCCGTTGGGGAGGCAGGCGCGAGAAATAAAAGTGAGGACCCAAATTCCAATCGTCCACCTCACGAAACTCACGAGTTCCATCTCTTATATTCCCATGCCGCTTCCATACACTCATGCCATGTGGTAAACCACTGCTAGTGTATTATATGTATTGTGGTAAACTGTTACTGTACGACATGTATTGTGGTAAACCGCTGCCTGATGGCTCCGCCTGTGGCTCCTCCCCTTGAGCTCGGTATAAAGGTGGTTGACCTCTGGCCCTGCCCCAGTTCGGGATCAGTGGCCAGGAGGCTTTCTGTTTAGCTTATTAAAGCCACAGTTTCGTTCACTACTCATCTTGTGTTATTTGATGGCACATCAATTTAATAAGCTAAACTTTTAAGATGAATTCATCACTCAAGCCTGATCACTGGAGCTGGACTCACAAGCAGTCGACGCCACTGCGACATTCGAACACTGGCTAAGCTGCTTCGAAGCTTACCTCGGATCCTCCACCGACGACGTCACGGACCTCCAAAAGCTTCAAATACTCAACGCATGGGTGAGCCCGCAGGTTTTCCTTCTCAGAGACGCCCCCTCGTATACGGAGGCGATAATGCTGCTGAAGGGACAGTACGTAAAGGCAGTAAACGAGGTGTACGCCAGGCACCTCCTTGCCACGAGGCGACAACGCCCCGGAGAATCACAAGCCGAATTCCTGCGTGCCTTGCGGGTACTCGGCAGGAACTGTGCTGGCCAGGCGGTATCGGCTGTCCAACGCATGGAGCTGCTGATCAGGGACGCCTATGTCGCGGGCATTGAATCCAATTACATCCGCCAGCGCTTGCTAGAAGGGGGTACACTTGGCCTCCCAGAGACAGTGCAGCTCTTGAACTCGCTGGAAGTGGCTTTCCAGAACGTGGAGGCCTGCACCTCCGACCACGCGGCACCCTCGTGGACGTCGTGGGCGCCGCCATCACCCGACTTGAGTGCGGCAGAAGCCTGTGCCGCGCAACAGCCCACCAACTCCGGAAGCCCGGAATGCTACATTTGCGGCCAGGGTAAGCACCCCAGACAACGCTGCCCTGCATGGAACGCGATTTGCAACGGGTGTGGGAGGAAGGGCCACTTCGCCAAAGTCTGCCAGGCCCGACCTGTCCCTAAAGTTCCTAGGCCCAGCAGCGCTGCCTGTTGCCGGTGGGGACCGCCCCCATCTGCCACGCCACCCGCCATGTGCGACCCATGGGCGCCGCCATCTTCGCTGCCACCCACCATGTGCGACCCGTGGGGGCCGCCATCTTTGACACCACCTTCGATGCCACACGCGACCCATGGGGGCCACCACCTTGGAACCACTCCGCCGCCTCCCGGGCCCCCGGCTCACACGGTCATACGCTGGCCACCACTACCTCCGAATGGCCCACCCACCACCTTACGAAGCTCGCCTCCATCACACTCGACCAGTCTCGACCTCATCATCTCACAAAATCTACGATGACCGTCCGGATCAATGGGCACGAGACAGCCTGCCTCTTCGACTCCGGGAGCACAGACAGCTTTATCCACCCAGATACGGTAAGGCGCTGCTCCCTCCCAATTTTACCCGCGACCCAGAAAATCTCCCTGGCTTCCGGATCACATTCTGTAGAAATCCGGGGGTACTGTGTCGCGACCCTTTCGGTACAGGGCGCAGAGCACACTAACTTTAAGCTCTACGTCCTCCCCCATCTCTGCGTGCCCTATTACTGGGGCTCGACTTTCAGTGCCACCTCCAAAGCCTTACCTTAAAGTTCGGTGGACCCCTACCCCCCCCTCACCGTCATAGCCTCGCGACCCTTAAGGTCGCCCCACCCTCTTCGCTAACCTCACCCCGGACTGTAAGTCCGTCGCCACTAGGAGCAGACGATATAGGACAAGGCCTTTATCAGGTCGGAGGTCCAGCGACTCCTACGAGAGGGGATCATTGAGGCCAGTACCAGCCCCTGGAGAGTCCAAGTGGTGGTCGTCAAGACTGGGGAGAAGAACCGGATGGTCATCGACTACGGTCAGACGATCAACCGGTACCCCCTGCCCCACATATCTGACATGGTCAATCAGATTGCACAGTATCGAGTCTTCTCCACAGTTGACTTGAAGTCCGCGTACCACCAGCTCCCTATCCGCCCGGAGGACCGCCGATACACTGCCTTCGAGGCACATGGCCGCGTCTACCACTTCCTCAGGGTTCCCTTCGGCGTCACCAATGGGGTCTCGGTCTTCCAGCGAGAAATGGATCGAATGGTTGACCAGTACGGGCTGCAGGCCACGTTCCGGGACCTAGATAATGTCACCATCTGCGGCCATGACCAGCAGGGCCATGACGCAAACCTCCGGCACTTCCTCCACACCGCTAAACTCCTGAACCTCACCTACAATAAGGAGAAATGCGTTTTCCGCACAACCCGCCGAGCCATCTTTTGCTACCTTGTGGAAAATGGAGTCCTAGGGCCCGACCCCGACCGCATGCACCCCCTCCTGGAACGTCCCGTCCCCCACTGCCCCAAGGCTCTGAAGAAATGCCTGGGGTTCTTCTCTTATTACGCCCAGTGGGTCCCCAATTATGCGGACAAGGCCCGTCCACTCATTAAATCCACCATTTTTCCCCTGACGGCTGAAGCCAGCCTGGCCTTCGACATCAAGGCAGATACTGCCAAAGCCGCGATGCATGCTGAGAGTCCATTCCGTTCCAGGTGGAGAGCGATGCGTCGGACTTTGCCCTGGCCGCTACCCTCAACCAGGCGGGCAGGCCCGTGGCTTTCTTCTCCCGTACGCTCCATGCCTCCGAAATTCGGCATTCCTCTGTCGAAAAGGAAGCCCAGCCATTGTGGAAGTTGTACGCCATTGGCGGCATTACCTGGCCGGCAGACGATTCACTCTCCTCACTGACCAACGGTCGGTTGCCTTCATGTTTAATAATGCACAGCGGGGCAAGACCAAGAACGACAAGATTCTGAGGTGGAGGATCGAACTCTCCACCTACAACTACGATACCTTGTACCGACCTGGGAAGCTCTATGAGCCCCCAGATGCCCTATCCCGCGGTACATGTGCCAGCACACAAGCAGACCGACTTCGGGCCCTCCACAATGACCTCTGTCTCCCGGGGGTCACCCGATTTTTTCATTTTATCAAGGCTCGCAACCTGCCTTACTCCATCAAGGAGGTCAGGACCATGACCAGGGACTGCCAGGTCTGCGCGGAGTGCAAACCGCACTTTTATCAGCCCGACAGAGCACACCTGGTAAAGGCCTCCCGCCCCTTTGAGCATCTCAGCATCGACTTCAAAGGGCCCCTCCCCTCCACTGAATGTAACGCGTACTTCCTCAACGTTGTTGAGTACTCACGATTCCCCTTTGCCATCCCATGCCCTGACATGACCTCTGCCACCGTCATCAAGGCCCTGCACGGCCTCTTCACCTTGTTCGGTTTCCCCACCTACATCCATAGCGATCGGGGTTCCTCCTTCATGAGCGACGAGTTGCGTCAGTTCCTGCTTAGCAAGGGCATCGCCTCAAGCAGGACGACCAGCTACAACCCCCGGGGAAACCAACAGGTGGAGAGGGAGAATGCGACTGTCTGGGAGGCCGTCCTTCTGGCCCTACGGTCTAGAGGTCTCCCAGTCTCCCGCTGGCAGGAGGTCCTTCTCGATGCGCTCCACTCCATCCGGTCGCTCCTGTGCACTGCCACCAATGAGACCCCTCATGAACGTATGTTTGCCTTCCCTAGGAAGTCCACCTCAGGGGTCTCACTCCCATCCTGGCTGACAGTCCCAGGGCCCGTCCTCCTCCGGAAGCATGCGAGGAGCCATAAATCGGATCCACTCATCAAGAAGGTCCTGCTCCTCCATGCCAACCCACAATATGCCTACGTGGCACATCAGGACGGGCGGCAGGACACAGTCTCCATCCGGGATTTGGCACCTGCAGGTTCCCCAGTGACCATCGCCACCACCCCCGACCCTACATCGTCTCCCTCCACCACTACCCGGTTACTTCGAGATTTGATACCCGCAGGCCCACCGGCGACCATCACCACCACCCCCCCCACCCCCCCCTCCACCGACTCAACTACTGGGCGAAGATGACAACACACTCCCGGACACAGCACAGCCGGGACTGAGGCGATCACGGCGGAAGGTCAAAGCCCCCGACAGACTCGACCTTTAAGTCCACTTCACCCCCGCTGGACTCTTTTTTAACAGGGGCTGAATGTGGGAAACCACTGTTAGTGTATTATATGTATTGTGGTAACTGTTATTGTACTACATGTATTGTGGTAAACCACTGCCTGATGGCTCCGCCTGTGGCTCCTCCCCTCGGGCTCGGTATAAAGGTGGTTGACCTCCGGTCCTGCCCCAGTTCGGGATCAGTGGCCATGAGGCTTTCTGTTTAGCTTATTAAAGCCACAGTTTTGTTCACTACTCGTCTTGTTAATTGATGGCACATCATGCCATCCCCCTTCTCTTGCAGGCACAGCAAGAAAGCAGCTAGAGCCACCTTCAGGCAGGGCGGATGAGGGCAGCTCTGAGGAATTTTCGGATATGGACATGGAAGATGCATCACATGGGGCAGCACGGTAGCATTGTGGATACCACAATTGCTTCACAGCTCCAGGGTCCCAGGTTCGATTCCGGCTTGGGACACTGTCTGTGCGGAGTCTGCACATCCTCCCCGTGTGTGCGTGGGTTTCCTCCGGGTGCTCCGGTTTCCTCCCACAGTCCAAAGATGTGCAGGTTAGATGGATTGGCTATGATAAATTGCCCTTAGTGTCCAAAATTTCCCTTCGTGTTGGGTGGGGTTACTGGGTTATGGGGATAGGGTGGAGGTGTTGACCTTGGGTAGGATGCTCTTTCCAAGAGCCGGTGCAGACTCGATGGGCCGAATGGCCTCCTTCTGCACTGTAAATTCTATGATAATCTATGATGATAATCACAGCTTTCAGCCACACTCTCCACCAGCCCAAAGGCACACACCTCGATGGGACTTAGTAGCAGAAAGGCTTCGGGGACACGTGAGCACCTCACTTTCTCTGGTCCACAGCAGGCAGAGGCAGGGACGTCTCAGGGATCCGTCGCCAGGACTCTGATGAGCCCCAGTCAGATGGGGTGCCTCTGCGCTCGGCTGCCCTGCAGTTACTGGAGCTCCAAAGGCAGCGCAGGAAACATCAGGAAGGGATGTCTGCAGCACTTCTCGGATTGAAAGTTCGACTGTAGGATTCTCAACGCCTTCTGTCTGAGGAGATCTTGCTGGCACTCCAAGGCAGACAGGTCAGCACAGCGATGATGGCGGCCACAGAGGAGACTACTGTGCAGGACGTCTGCCCTGTCTGGTGCGTGGTCATAGAATTTACAGTGCAGAAGGAGGCCATTCGGCCCATCGGGTCTGCACCGGCTCTTGGAAAGAGCACCCTACCCAAGGTCAACACCGCCACCCTATCCCTGTAACCCAGTAACCCCACCCAACACTAAGGGCAATTTTGGACACTAAGGGCAATTTAGCATGGCCAATCCACCTAACCCTGCACATCTTTGGACTGTGGGAGGAAACCGGAGCACCAGGAAGAAACCCACGCACACACGGGGAGGATGTGCAGACTCCACACAGACAGTGACCCAAGCCGGAATCGAACCTGGGACCCTGGAGCTGTGAAGCAATTGTGCTATCCACAAGGCTACCGTGCTGCCCCTGTGGTGGGGCGTCCATGAGGGCACCCACATGCCAGCGTCAGAGGACAGCACCTCACTCCAGCTGCCCCTCTATTCCAAAGAAGGAAGCCAGTGTCCCTCGAGCACCCTTAGTGAGGAGGAGAGTCTGCTACATAGCTGGAGGCCTTCATCTCGGGAGGCTCTGGGAGTGCCTGGCCCATCCGACTCCCTCCCTTCTCTGACCATTCTACCTCCAGCCTCATACACCAAAGAGGGTAACAGTGCTACACTATGGCACCCCGAAAGCACGCCAGTGCCCTCTAGGCCACGGCACCCCAGAGGATTCTCACCAAAGACATCACGGACAACAGGGAGCGGCAAACAGAAGACTGCCTCTCCACCTCTGCTCTGGATTCCAGGTAGACACAGAAGTAGACGTGAATTTAGGAAGGCGACGAATGTTTAGTTGCACCGAGTGGGCACTGGTGTGTTGTACATAGCAATTGTACATAGCGAGCACTTGTGTAACAATCAAACCACTTTTGACAACGTATCAAACCTCACTTGTTGCACCCTATTTGTGCCTGCCTGCTCTCATTAGACCTCCACGGATCCACTGCCCGAGCACCCAGGCCGCTTACCTCTGAACTCCCCTTCGAAAGTGAGGCTGCCAGATTGCTGTTTTTAGAAAGCTGTTGTAAAACACCCCCCCAGCTTGATGTCACGACACTGAGGGGCAGATTGTCACGTGTCGAGGAAGGTTACAGTGGTCCAGCCCGCGAATTATATTCAAATGGGACTCCCCCCACCTTTTCCGGCAGGAACCGCATCATGCCATTGGAGGGGGCTGAGGGCATTGGCTGCTGGAAACCTCAATGTTATTAATCCCCTTTTCTTGGCCCCCGTGGTATTTTGCCGCTGAAAGCATTGCCTCCCGCTGCAAACAGCGGTGCAAGGTTCCACCCATAGAAACGCACTTGCACTTGCTGTATAGCACTTGAAATGACTGATTACACTTGACCCACTGTGGATTGCACACAATCCCTCTGCCTACTGATACACACCTCCATACACACACCCCCACCCCCACCCCCGTCCCCCCCCCCACACACACACAGTTTCCTTACCCTACAAGTTTGTTTCAAAACACAGTGCATATTTGACATCCAGCACAGATGTCCTTGTCCAACTTAGTCTTCTCAGCACTATATCCATTAACGATAAAATGTGATCTAACAACAGCCGACAGTTCTTATGTTTAAACTTTAATGGCTTTCAACTGCAGCTAACATACTTTCCGACCACTGATCAATACTTAACAGCTAGGACCAGCAGTGTTACTGTAAGCACCTGTCAAGGCAGAGAGACTTCTTAATATATCAAGCATTGCAAAAAACAGATTTATTGGCTCAAAGGTTACCTTTATTACATTTTGGCATTGCTTTAATAATGAAACTCTGAATTTATAAAATTTGAACCATACCCTCAGCCCAAAGATGAAAAGCTGGAAGGAGATAGCTAAATGTTTAACTCCCGAGCATGAAGCTTGATTGGAAATACCTTGCTGTTGTCATGACACTAGATTGGTTCCCCATCTGTGCACAGCGCAATGGCCTTTGACAGCCAAGATTTAAATCTGAGAATGAAGGAAGATGCTGACATTCCTTTGCACAAGGTCCTGTTATGGAGGCGAGATGGTCCACAACACCAACTGCGTACACAGCGCCAGGGTGCCAGGTTCGATTCCCGGCTTAGGTCACTGTCTGTGTGGAGTCTGCACGTTCTCCCAGTGTCTGCGTGGGTTTCCCCCGGGTGCTCTGGTTTCTTCCCACAAGTCCCGGAAGACGTGCTTGTTAGGTAATTTTGACATTCTGAATTCTCCCTCCGCGTACCCGAACAGGCGCTGGAGTGTGGCAACTCGGGGATTTTCACAGTAACTTCATTGCAGTGTTAATGTAAGCCTACTTGTGACAATAAAGATTATTATTAAAAAATTAGATATCCCACTTGTACCATTCAAAGACAGAAGAATGAGTCATTCATCTCACTTTTATTTGACTGATGGTGCACGCACAGAATGGATGCATGCTACTAAATAGTTACTGCACTCCAAATAAATCAATTGCATGGAGATGATTTCACAATATGATGAGGCTTTCTTTGAATATAAAAATTCTATTTTCTCACCGACCGTAAAGCATTATTTTAATGGCCAGTTTGTCCTACACAGCTGAAGGATGATTGACAATTGGAAAATACATTACATGGAGAAGCAAATCCCTTTAAGATGGACAAGATCATTGATAAGAAAGAGGCGACAGTGAATTTCCTCTCGTAGCTTCCAAGCTCAAAACAAGGTCACCAGGTGGTCCACTGTATATCTGCATCTTCACTTGTCATAATCAAGATCCAGTACATTAACTCATCAAATGAATTCTCTCTCAAAATCTCAAAACTATTAAATTTCTTACCACCTTCATCTGCCATTCCTCCACTTATCAACAGACTTTCATTCATGACACGCAAATTTCATTCAACTCCAACCCCCTCACATGTCAGTCTCAAAATTAAGGCAGAAAAGTGGGTGGCAAGAGAATCGGGATTCCCATCTTAAATTTGAGCTCATCTAAACCCCTGCTGCCCAAATCCTAACTCACTCAATCAACCATCTCCCTTGAACTCAATTTAAGCTTATTGGCTTGTAGTGGGTCCGAGGTCCTGTGGATCAGTGGGACGAAACTCAGGACGGGATTCTCCATTTCTGAGACTAAGTCTTTGACGCCAACGCAGAATCCGTGGACATTTACGACAGAAAAACCGGTGCCGCAACTGGACCGATTCAGTGACCGTGGAGGGGCTACCACCGGTGCCGGTAGAACACAATAGATTCCAATGAAAAACAGTGCGGAATTCGCCGGGTCCATGAATGACACTCGGGAGGCTGACAGGCTGCAGCCGCACAAATACACTTCGCTCCGCACACACACACACATACCAGCCAACAAGGTGGCACAGATTGCGCTGAAGGGTGCCCATTCAGCTGATGGGTTGGCTGGGGCCAGAGGGCACCCGGGGGCGGGCCTGGGGGGGTCACCTATTCAACCTGTGGCACTAGGTTCAAAGTGTGCTGTTAGCGGTGTGCGCAGCTGCATGGTTGCCTTGCCGGCTGCGGCAATGGTGTTCCATGTCCGTCCACCCCGACCCCAAAGGCCACCTCCTGGCCACCTCCACTACTCTCCCCGGCCCTGGCAGAAGCCCCCCCCCCCCCCCCCCCCCCAGCAAGCAGCACAACTGTCAGCACACTATGGCGATGTTGGACACCTTCCGTACGCCCTCTCTCTCTCCCCCTCAGCAGCTGCCACGTCAGTTTCACGATTTTTTAAAGCACAAGCGAACCCGCCGTCGGGGACTCGGCAAATCAGAGGCGGAAAATCGCGGAGGCCCCGGAAAATACTGGAATACTAATGATATGCAAACGGTGTCTACCGTACGTGCGTTCCAGAATGCATTGATGCTGCTGTCGAGGTGCATTGCGAATTGACGTCAAATCAAAGCAAATGGTTTCCCCAGTAATTTCATTTTGAGTGATCAAAGATAGCTCCTTCTTAGCCTTGTCAGTCCTTGACGGAGCATAGGTCATGGACAAATTCTCTCCAGCTAACCCTGCCTTGGGCCAAACTCTCCAATTGCTGCCATGTCTAGCCCTCGGCCCTCATCTCCTTTTCTGTAAAGATAGCATAACCTCTACAATCAATGCCAATCTCAATTCTTAAGTACACATATTTGCTTGGCTCCAGATCTACCACTGCATCATAAATTCTCATTTTCAGTCAATCACATCGCTAGTTTCTATTCTGTGTTTTGAAATAATGAGAAGTGAGGAAAACAACGATTTCTCATCACTCTAATTGCAGAGATCATAAAGAAGAGAAGAGATGCCTCTACACCAAGCCCAACAATTATTCAGCACAGTTGGGAATACCATAATCAGAAAGGTCACCAACCCAAACAGTCAGTGAAGTACAATAGCATCTGCTGACTTGAGGCCAAGATTTATTCAGTTCGCGTCTGCTAACCTTTGGGTATGAAGTTTTTCAACAGCATATTGTAGTAAACACTGCGGGCAGCCAGCTCCGTCTCTTTTCATCATGTACTACTTGTACAGATAATGAGAAATCCTCTTTCCCTTCTCTGCTGTTTGTCCATTTGTGAAGCTATGCACCAACTACTCCAGGGAATATTAAACATCTACCTACGATTGCAATCTCAGTCAGGATTGCATATCACGATTAAGCAAATAAATGGTTTTGCTCCCACTCAACAACCGATCGGGATTATAGCTCCTCTGTGGTTACTGACCTGAGCAAACTGCTTATTTATTTCATCCTCACAGATTCTCTCTCTTCTGCTTCTACAGATACTATTCATGCTGAAGTACTGTCCCACAGGTGCTAGGCATCATTCAGTACCTCGTTCAAGCCGTTATTTTCCATGTGCGAGCTTTAGAAACATTGATCGCTGCTGAACAAGTAGGGGCTCTATAGATAGGAATTCTATGCATGTCTTGCAATCAGGTGTAGATATCTATCAGGGGTCATTGGATATCAGCAAGGACCCCTACTATTTTCCATCCCCCCCTCCCCCCACCGTGACAACATGGTATGTTGAGGCTATCTCACCCTCACCGCCATCTCGGCTATCTCGGCAGATACTGGTGTTGGCTGGAGTTCTACCTGGAAAGCCTAACTATTCATCAGAAGAGATAACGGGTTAGATGTATCCCCAAATCCGCGTCGGGCCGGCAGAAAGAAGAGGATGCATGCAAAATTCCCACCCTTGTCCGCATCACTTAGAACATCTTGGGAAAGAAGGTGGATCACAAGCCCACATGCGACAGTCCCAATCTTGCAAGCTCCATCACAGGTGTATTTTAGACACCCCACAATTTTGATGGAGTCAGGTCAGCCTCTGAAGGTGACCTAGTTCACACCTCAGAGGTGTCATAAACCATGTGGGAGCCTTTTGATAGGCAGGTTTACTGGACTGCTTCATACTGTTGGAAAAGGAAATGTATCAGTATGCCTGCTATCAACGGACAGAAAACTAGAAAAGTGTACCATTTTTTACAAAGATGTGCTATACAGAGCATTAATTTGTAATTTCATCAGCTGGTCATATAGAGACTTGTTTCAAGAAAAGGAAAAGGATATTTTTGCTAAACAAACTACATGGGTGGGTTTGGCACTGTGGGCTAAACAGCTGGCTTGTAATGCAGAATGTGGCGACTTTTCACAGTAACTTCATTGAAGCCTACTTGTGACAATAAGCGATTATTATTAATACACAGCCTTGAAGTAGCTGCTAATATTCACCTGTGAAGTCACATTTAATTCCACAGAGATGCAAAGTCTACAAAGACCCCAGTACCTCTGGGGGTGTAAACAGTTCTATCCGGTCTCATCAAGTTAGATCACTCTGGCTGGGACATTTGAAAAATTTACCAATTCGGCTATGAAACAACAGCTAAACGGAAGCTATGCTATACGTGAGCTCGTCTTCTGTATTCTTTGAATATACTAACAATATGGAGAGCAATCACGTGATACCTTAATGCGAATGCTGGAATTGGGATCTAAGCAGAGAACACACAGGAAGTGTGTTTCTCCCACAGAAGAAAGGGCCTCCCTCTCTCTGCAACATGTCAGCTAAGTCTGCACTCTGTTTTGCTGAGGGAAGTGTCTACATCAATGCAGCAAACAGAAACTGCAAAAGCCACACCGATTTAAAAAATATATATATTTTTTTACAAGTGTTTCCAGGAGCAAAGAGATATACCAGCCACGAGTGAAGAATCAACGTCTCCGGATACAATCAGTGAATTTTTATTGAATTTCCTGTTTTTAAATATTCACTTTACCTTCGCTTTACCTATTGAAAAATATTTTTACTGGTGTTTTGAGTTACAGATACAGAAAAAAAACACAATAGGAAACTGAGTTTTGCATGGAACAGGCAATGCAACAACAGTAATCATAACCAACAAGAACATGATTTGAGCCCCTCACCGTCACCATAATGGTGACGGGGTTCAGCCGGGGCTCCTGCCACTTGGCGATAGGGGTCGCGCCCAGCTTTTGTTCAGGTCTTTCCACTCGCTTGTCAATACGTTCTCGAGGGGGGGGGGGGGGCATCACGCTCCTACCATGAGCTTGAGTTTTCGAGGGAGAGCAGGTCCGTTAGTTACCCTTGTTTTTCCCCGTATGGGGGAGGCCTGTGATCACTCCAGTGCATGGCCCTCCATTCTTACCCTGTCCGTCTCAAGCTCCCTCCCTCTGGACGTCTCCTCAGGAATTCAGCCATATCTGAGAGCCATTCCGAGGCCCGGGGTGTCACTGCCGACTTCCACTCTCGCAGAAGTCTCCGCCTGGCGATCAGTGAGGTGAAGGCCAGGGCGTCCGCCCCTTTCCCTGTCCAGAGCTCTGGGTGCTCTGACACCCCGAAGGCTGCCACAGACAGGCACGGTTCCATCTCAACCCCCACCACCTTGCATATAGCCTCAAAGAAGGACATGCAGGATTACCCAAGTCTGGGGCAGGACCAGAACAAGTGGATGTGGTTGGCCCGACCCCCGACACTGCTCGCACTGTGTTCTCCACCTGCGGGAAGAACCCGCTCAAACGTGTCTTGGTAAGGTGTGCTCTTGCACCACCTTGAGCTACATCAGGCATAGCCCAGCACAGGAGGAAGTAGAGGTGACTCTGTGCAGCGCCTCGATCCAGAGACCTCCCACTACCTCCATGCCCAGTTCCTTCCCCCACTTCCATCTGGTCTCATCCAATGGAGTCCTGACTCTTTCTAGAAGTCGTCTATATATGTCGTTTCGCATTTGTCGTTTCCTAACCAGTCCGACCCTATCAGTGTCCAGGAATGTGCGCGTGGGTCTCTGGAGGAACATTTTTGTCTCCTTGCGGAGAAAGTTATGCAGCTGCAGATATCGAAGCTCACTCCCTTTCCGGCGTTGGATTTTCTCTGCAAGTTCCCCCAGGGTATAGATGTGAACGGTGCCAAGGAGGCCCGGCCAACCATGCCCACATGTTCTGGTCCTGCCCCAGACTTGCTGGGTACTGGACAGCCTTCGTCGAGGCAATGTCCAAGGTGGTGGGGGTGAGGGTGGAGCCATGCCCGAAAGTGGCGGTCTTCGGGGTTTCAGACCAGCCAGATCTATTCCTGGGGAGTAGGGCGGACGCCCTTGCCTTTGCCTCCCTGATTGCCCGCTGTGGAATCCTGTTCGGCTGGCGGTCAGCAGCTCCGCCCAAAGCTGCAGACTGGCTCTCCGACCTCTCGGAATCTCTCCAAATGGAGAAAATCACATTCGCCATCCGAGGGTCAGACGACGGATTCCACAGAACGTGGGAGCCATTCACGCAATTGTTCCGGGACTTGTTTGTGGCCAAGGAACGAGAGGGAGAATAGCCAGGTAGCCAAGAATCAGGAGGGAGTAACCGGGGCATGGAGGGGGGGGGTGACACCTAAGCCTACGGGGAAAGAAAGGCGAACCACGGGAGGGGGGGGGGGGGGGGGGGGAAGAGACTGGGAACAAGAGAGAAGAATCGGGGGGGGGGGGGAAGAGGCAGGGAAATGAGAGCCGGAAGGAAGGCACAGGATACAATAACGAACTTGGCATCACCAGGAGTAGGGAACGAGGAGAATGAAGGCGAAAGACGGGAGGAACGGCAGAAGTGGAGGTGAGCACGAGACGGCAGCGAGATCCATCCGGGGGAAGCGACAACACCAAACCCATTCGAGTATTGCCCACTGTAATTGTCTCTCTGGCACCCGAATGTATATTTACCTCCCCGGTGTTGTAAATAATTTTGCCAGTTGTGCAGAGTTGCTGCTGTTGAGCTGGTGCACAATACCCTACCAGTTATCCCATTTCATTTTTTTATTGCATTTTTTTTTACCATTTATTATTTTCTTTTCTTTGGTATGTTTGGGTGTGCCCTTCTCTTCTATATATGTTTCTTATCCTGTGTACATAACAGTAAATATGCTTTGTTCAAAAACCCCCCAAAAAACAATTTATAAAAACAAAAAGTTCCCCCAGGGTCACCAGTCTGTCGTTCACATACATGTCCTCTACTGTCAGCGTCCCACTGTCTCCCCCTAGATGTGGCGTCTATCCTCACCTGTGCAAACCTATGGTTGTTGCAGGGTACTGGACAGCCTTCTTCGAGGCAATGTCCAAAGTGGTGGGGATGAGGGTGGAGCCATGCCCGAAAGTGGCGGTCTTAGGGGTTTCAGACCAGCCAGATCTATTCCTGGGGAGTAGGGCGGACGCCCTTGCCTTTGCCCCCCTGATTGCCCGCTGTAGAATCCTATTCATGGACATCTCGCCCAGTTCAAAATGGCACCTAAACTGGTTCCACATCCTTTTGGTAGCTACTACCACTGGGTTCCTGGAAGAGGCCTCCTCCATCGGATCCAGTCCGTCTCCGGCTTACTTAGCCATCTGCTCACCCACTCCTCGTTGGCTACCCAGTGATACAACAGAAGATTTGGTAGTGCCAGGCCTCCCAGGTGCCGCCCCCATTGTAAAATGGACCCGCCTCCCGGGGGGTGGGCCATTTGGATCCTCGGAAAGATTTTGCTTTTCCCAAGGTTGAGTTTGTAACCCGAGAAGGTTATCTTTCCTATGCTGGCTAGGGATGTGGGGGGATTGGGGGGGGGATTGGGGGGGGGATTGGGGGGGGGGGATGGGGGGGGGGGGGGGGGAGAGCAACACTTAAAGGAGCAGGTCATCCGCATAGAATGACTCGGGTGGCATGGTGGCACAGTGGTTTGCACTGCTGCCTCACGGCACAAGGGACATGGGTTTGATCCCGCCACGCCCAGGTGTTTGTCCATCAGCGCTTGGGTTTGCGCTGAGAACTCTGTGGAGTCAGCCCTTCCTGGTTCCGTGCCATCTCTTGTTATGATTTGATTTATTGTCACATGTACCGAAGTAGTGAGAAGTATTTTCCTGCGACCAAGAGAACGTGCTCAGTTCGTACATATTAGACAAAAAGGAATAATCGACAGAGTACATTGACGAATGGTACATTGACAAACCGTGGCTGGTTACAGTGCGGAGCGGTGATAAGGGATAAAAGAAAAGGGTCTGGGCGAGAGAGCTCGCAGAGAGTCGCCATGCACTGGCTCCATCTTCAGTATCGGTGGCTGCCGGCTTGGAGGTTGATGTTTCCTTCCCTTCGTCCTTGCTGGGCAGTTGGCTCTTTCCCACTCTTTTTTTCCATTTCTCATTGATGCGGTTTGCGGGGGAAGGGGGGGGGAAATATGTGGTGCCTATTTAATGGGGTTAAAAGATCGTATTCGAGGATTTCGTACAAGAGCCACCTGGAAGCCAACTTGGCCAAATTTTACTTTCATAGGTTTTACTTCTTTCTGCATACTTGGAGATTTGAATGCGTGTTTGTGCGCATCGGTGGGAAGTAGGGCATATTTCTAAACTTTTAACAGGGTGGGTGTTGGTACACTAAAACAAACCCCTTATAATATGTTCAATTCAAGAATAACTGACCGACGTTTAACTTACAAGACTGTGCAACGTCAATACGGAATTGGCAATATTACATTCTTTTTAAATTCAAACCTCAAACGAGTAGTAAATGAGTTACTGCAGCTCTCCTCACCTGGTCATAACACAGAAAGAAGGATTTAGGAGGGAAAAGAAAGAGAGAATAAACACGAGGAGGCAAATTTTCCATACAAATGCATTGAACATATAATTCAAATCATGATAGTTTAACACAGTGGCTTTGCTGTAATCAAATGGAGGTGGAAGAGAATCGAGATGAAACTGAATCCTGCTAACAGTCTAGACTAAGAAAAAAAAGGAAGCCCCATTGTTTCAGCAAGAGATTGAGCAAGAGATTAATAACCCTCCATCTGAGTTATCCTTAAAAGAGACAGATATACAAGTATATGCAAAAAAAGTTAGATTATGAGAGTTTACAGAGACTACAAAGTTGTACTCCCTTGAGAAAAGGCGATCTAAGGCGTTTAATCAGAATTGATTGGGCAGATAGCGGAAAATTATTTCTGGGGGGGGGGGGGGGGGTGCTGTGGAAGAGTCCAATACTAGGGGGATACAACCTGAATATTCAAGAATCACGTTTTTACACAATAGTAATAGAAACCTAGAACTCTCGCTCTCAAAGAACTGCTGCGGTTCAGTGGAGGGGTGGGTGGTTCTGAAATGATCTGTTCAAAACTGAGATTCGTGGTTCCATGCTCAGCAAGTGGACTGAGGATCAAAGAACCAAGACAGGTAGATAAGAGTTAAATGTGGATCAGCCATCATCTAAATGAATGGCAAAACAGGCCTCAAGGGGCTAACTAAACTCCTCCTGCCTCTATGTTTCCGCAATCAACATTATCCGAGAGGACTTTGCCACTGGCTGGAGAAGGTGTACGCAAAGCTGGCCAGAATAATCCCTCAGATGTTTTGTATATACACGTTAATCTAATTCAAGGACATCGTGGAGCACAGACAAGGCCCCGAGGAAAAAGAGGTGGTTTGCATCTCCATAACTGAAAAAGAAATCACTCATCCTGGCCCTTTATTGGTCTTAAGCGTGAATTAATGAAAGCTAAGAGATAACATTTTCCAACCAAAGAGAATTTCTGCTTACAATCTTGGCATTTGCAGTCAATGGGTTCATTATTCTGCAGACTTTTAAGCTGTTTGCGGAATTCATTTTTTTCAAACCCATCTTTCCAGCTGAGAAATTGTTTTTTTTTTTTTTTAAAGATAATTATTCAAATTTTCAACAAATTTTCAACAAACCCCACCCCCCCCAACAAAAAGAAAAAAACAAGAACACAACAATCAGAAATTATACATTGGATTTCCCCCATATACAATAACCCCCCCCCATATAACATTTAAAAACACAAAATAGGGAAAGCACCCCCCACCTTCACCTCGCCCCTGTCATATGTGCTCTGTGAGTAACTTTGCACTGTATTAGGCTGAGCCTGGCGCAAGAGGAGGGAGAATTAACCCTACTCATGGCATCAGCCCGCAGACCCTCATCTATCTCCTCCCCAAGCTCCTCCTCCCACTTGCCCTTTAACTCCTCCACCTAGGCCTCCCTCCCCTTCCTTCAGCTCCTGGTAAATCTCCGAAACCTTGCCTTCTCCAACCCATACACCCAAAATCACCATATCCCGAATCCCACGTGCAGGAAGCAGCGGGAATTCCCTCACCTGCCGCCTCACAAACGCCCTCACTTGCATGTACCTGAAAGCGTTTCCCGGGGGTAGCCCAAACTTCTCCTCCAGCGCCCCTAAGCTCGCAAACGTCCCATCGATGAACAGGTCCCCCATTCTTCTAATCCCTGCCCGATGCCAGCTCCGAAACCCCCATCCATCCTTCCCGGGACGAACCGATGGTTCTCCCGAATCGGGGAACAAACCGAGGCCCCCACCTCGCCCCTGTGTCAGCTCCACTGCCCCCAGATCTTCAGCGTCGCCGCCACCACCGGACTCGTGGTGTACCTTGTCGGCGAGAGCGGCAGCGGTACCATCACCAGCGCCCTCAGGCTCGTGCCCACACAGGACGCCATCTCTAGCCTCTTCCACGCTGCCCCCTCACCCTCCATTACCCACTTACGGATCATCGCCACATTGGATGCCCAATAATAGCCACACAAATTCGGCAGCGCCAGCCCCCCCCCTGTCCCTGCTATGCTCCAGAAACACTCTTCACCCTCGGGGTCTTATTCGCCCACACAAATCCCATTTGTAAGCTCCTGCTTACCCGTTTGAAGAAGGCCTTGGGGATCAGAATGGGAAGGCACTGGAACACAAAGAGAAACCTCTGGAGGACCGTCATTTTGACCGACTGCACCCTACCCGCTTGTGAGAGTGGCAGCATATCCCAACTTTTAAAATCCTCCTCCATCTGCTCCACCAACCGCGTCACATTGAGCTTGTGCAGGGCCCCCCAACTCCTAGCTACTTGGATCCCTAGGTACCGAAAGCTCCTTTCCGCCCTCTTCAGCGGTAGCTCGTCTATCCCCTTCCCTGGTCCCCTGAATGCACCACAAAGAGTTCACTCTTCCCTACGTTGAGTTTATACCCCGAAAAGTCCCCAAACTCCCTAAGGATCCGCATGATCTCCACCATTCCCTCCACTGGATCCGTCACATACAACAACAGGTCGTTGGCATACAACAACACCCGGTGTTCCTCTCCCCCCCGGACCAGTCCCCTCCATTTCCTGAACTCCCTCAGTGCCATGGCCAGCGGCTCAATTGCCAGTGCAAACAACAAGGGGGATAAGGGGCACCCCAGCCGAAAGTACTCCGATTCGTAGCCACACTCGCCACTGGGGCTCTATATAGCAGCCTGACCCAACTGATGAACCCCTCCCCGAACCCAAACCGCCGCAATACTTCCAAAGATACTCCCACTCCACCCGATCAAAGGCCTTCTCCGCGTCCATAGCTGCCACTACCTCCGCTTCCCCCTCCACCGAGGGCATCATAATCACATTGAGGAGCCTCCGCACATTTGTGTTTAGATGCCTACCCTTCACAAATCCCGTCTGGTCCTCATGAATCACCCCCGGGACACAGTCCTCAATTCTCGTAGCCAGCACCTTCGCCAGCAACTTAGCGTCAACATTGAGGAGCGAGATTGGTCAATACGACCCACATTGCAATGGATCCTTGTCCCGCTTCAAGATCAAAGAAATCAGCGCCCTGGACATTGTCGGGGGCAAGATCCCCCCCCCCCCCCCGCCTCATTATAAGTCCTCACTAGCAACGGGACCAGCAGGGTCCACGTATTTCCTGTAGAATTCAACCAGGAACCCACCCGGCCCCGGGGCCTTCCCCGCCTGCATGCTCCCCAATCCTTTAACCAGCTCCTCCAGCCCAATCGGTGCCCCCAAACCAGCCACCTCCTCCTCCTCCACCCTCGGGAACCTCAGCTGATCTCGGAATCGTCGCATCCCCTCCTCCCCCGCTGGGGGCTCAGACCTGTACAGATCCCCATAGAAGTCCCTAAATACCTTGTTTATTCTCACCGCACTCCGCACCATATTCCCCCCATATCCTTAACTCCACCAGGTCGAATTCCGTCTGGAGGTTCCGTCGCTCCCTAAGTAGCCCCTCCTCGGGGGCCTCTGCATACCACCCTTAAAATCTCCCCTACCAACCTCTCCCTCGCCCATCTCCTCTCTCTTCTCCCTGTGGGCCCGAATGGAGATTAGCTCTCCCCTGACCACCGCCTTCAACGCCTCCCAGACTACCCCCACCTGCACCTCCCCATTGTCGTTGGCCTCCAAGTATCTTTCAATACACCCCCGCACCCGCCCGCACACCCCCTCATCAGCCAACAGTCCCACATCAAAGAGCCACAGCGGGCGCTGGTCCCTCTCCTCCCCCAACTCCAGCTCCACCCAATGCGGGGCGTGATCCGAGATGGCTACGGCCGAATATTCCGTTCCCTCCACTTTCAGGATTAGCGCCCTACTCAAAATGAAAAAATCTATCCGGGAGTAGGCTTTATGGACGTGGGAAAAGATGGAAGTCCGACCCAGCAAGCGTTTCATAAATCCATCATCATCCCAATTCGGGGCATATACGTTCACCAGTACCACCCGCACCCCCTGCAACCTACCACTCACCATCACATATCGACCTCCATTATCCACTACAATATTCAGTGCCTCGACCGACACCCGCTTCCCCACCAGTATTGCAACCCCTCTGTTCTTCGCATCCAGCCTGAATGAAAGACCTGCCCTCCCCATCCCTTTCTCAGCCTAACCTGATCTGCCACCGTCAGATGTGTCTCCTGGAGCATAACCACGTCTGCCTTCAGAACCACGTCTGTCCCTTTAAGTGCGCGAACACCTGGGTCCTCTTGACCGTCCCGTTCAGGCCCCTCACATTCCAAGTTATCAGCCAGATCGGGGGGCTACTCTACTCTACTCCACTCTTCACTCTTCCCCCCCCGCCCCTGGCAACTAGCCATCTCCTCTTCTAGGCCAGCCACGTGCCCGCGCCTCCCGCACCCTCCAGTCCCACAGGCGGCGGACCCCAACCACCTCTCCTACTTCCAGCTCCCTTTTGGCCAATGCAGCAGCAACTCAGTTTCCCCCCCACCCCCTCTCCCCCTCCCCCGCTAGATCCTCATCTAGCAATTTTGCTCCCCCCATGACACTCCCGTAAGTCAGCTGACCCCGGCCTCTCCCGCCATTCCATCGACCCCCCAGGGTGAGAATCCCCCCACCCCTTGGCAGTCAGTGTGCGCTCCTGTCCAGCACCGCCCTTCCCCTCCAGCACTGCCCTCCCCCCCCCCCCCCCGGCCCCGCCCCCATCCTTCCCTAACGCGGGAAAAAGCCCGCGCTTTCCTGAGCTGGCCTCGCCCCCTCTGGCACAGCTCCTTTTTGTGGCCTTACCCCAACACCCCATCCCCGGGCCTCCACCCCCCCTCTTCCTCGGTGGGGCCCTGCCCCTCCAACACCGACCCCCACACTCTCCCACAGCCCCCACATCAAATCCATTCAGACATCCCACCCAGCACTCAAACAAAAAGACCATTCCCCAAACGCGGTAAACACAGTAAACATCCCCCCACGACAAACCCTCAATTTGAGTCCAACTTTTCAGTCTGTATAAAGTTCCATGCCTCATCAGGCGTTTCAAAATAGTGGTGCCGATCTTGGAACGTGACCCACTATCGCGCTGGCTGCTGCATCCCGAACTTCACCCCCTTCGGATGGAGCACCACCTTAGCCTGGTTGAAACCAGCCCTCTTCTTAGCCACCTCCGCACTCCAGTCCTGATAAATTCGGATCTCCGTGTTCTCCCACCTGCTGCTCCGCTCTTTTTTGGCCCATCTCAGGACACACTCGGTCCACAAAGCGGTAGAACCTCACCACTACAGCCCTTGGCGGCTCGTTGGCTTTGGGTCTCTTTGCCAGGACCTGATGAGCCCCATCCAGCTCCAGGGGCCTCGGGAAAGCTCCCGCGCCCATCAGCGAATTGAGCATCGTGCTCATATATGCCCTGGCATCGGGCCCCTCCACTCCTTCAGGGAGACCCAGAATCCGAAGATTCTTCCTCCTCGACCTATTCTCTAGGTCCTCAAATTGTTCCGCTCACCTCTTGTACAGCACCTCGTGCGCCTCCACCTTCACTGCCAGGCCCAAGATCTCGTCCTCGTTCTCCGAAGCTTTTTGCCGCACCTCCCGGATCGCCACCCCTTGGGCCTTCTGGGTCTCCACAAGCTTCTCAATCGCCACCTTCATTGCCGCCAGCATTTCTGTCCTCAGCTCCTCAAAGCAGCGTTTAAGAAACTCCTGCTGCTCCTGCAACCACTGCGCCCACACTGCTTGGTCTCCACCCGCCGCCATCTTGCTTTTCCTCCCTCGCACGTTTCGCTGCACCAGGATCACTTTTTTTAACCGCTCCACCCCTGGTCCAATCCATATAATGTCGGGGGGACCTTGCTATCACCTTCCCACACTGGAAGCCGTCGAACAATTGCCGTTGGGACCCCTCTGAAGAGCCCAAAAGTCCGTTCCCGGAGGGAACTGCCGAACATGCGACCTACCTAGTGTAGCCATGTAAAATGGCTGCGTTCCGATTAATCTGGCCAAAACCCAGTTTAAAATGGCTAACCCGAAAGACTGCTGGGAAAAGCAGCTAAGAAGACACAGGCAGGCAGCTGCAGACAGGTTTGCATATTCAGCTCTGGGAACGTAGCCCAGATCGATACTCAGGGCTATCAACAGCCCTTCAACCCAGGTATCCGCAGTTTCATTCAGGACTGTTTACACCTAATCAACTCAGACATCCACAGTTAAATCGGCTATCTCCGGGAACAATTGCAACATATTAGCAATTGAATACCTTGCCAGACCTGTCGGCGCCTGCAGTGGCCGAAACAAAGACAGGTGAGCGACCAACCCCCGATCGAGGAATCGTCTCACCATTGGACACATCGACCCCAGAGACTGGGGACAGAATCCAATCACTTGGGACTCAGGGTCAAGGGCCGCCCCGGGAGGCGGGAAGCCCCTGGGCCCTATAAAAGTAAAGGTCCAAGTTCAGATCTCTCTCTCTCTCTCATCTTCGCCTGCTCGAGACCTTCGGAAGACCAGCCACCGGTAGCAGTAAGTGTGAATCCAACGATCGCTATCCGGTAGAGACACCTAGCCACCGACCTGTAGCAGCCTTTTGAATCCCGCGGGCCAGATTTGATTGGACAAGCCATTCGTTTCCCTGACCTGGTGGGCTCTTCCTAAGTTAAGTATTGACCAGTAGTGATAGGTTTGTTATATAGAAAGTAGTATTAGGGTATTAATATTGCTTGTTGTATATAATAAATGACCGTTGTTTTAATCCTTACTAAGCGGTGTGCTGTGTTATTAATCATAACCTAAACTTGAACCACGTGGCGGTATCATAAAGATACCTGGCGACTCATGAGCAAAGGTGACCTAAACAGAGCAAATAGAATAAAGCTAGAAAGAGCAACACTAGGCATAGCCGCAACTGGAAGTCCCTGAGAAATTGGTTGACCATTACTCAGCTTACCAATTCAAAATCACAGACTGCCATAACTATATTCAGTAATCTTTCTCAAGAGAGTTTGTGAATCAAGTTTACATTACCTACTGTAACACTGGCCCTTCCTCGTTCTTCACAAGGTCAATCTCTGTGTAATAGGAATTACCGTCAACCCAAAGGGCAAGTCGCCCATGACACTTTCTCTTTAAGGGCAGCTTCGCTTCTGCTATTCCATTTTTTACACACCCAGTTCTCGAACTTCTGTGAAGCAGCTTTATCAACCCAAAGCAACATCGAGGGGAACAGAAACGTCTGGAAAATAAGGCCATGGGTTGGGAAAGAAAGTTACATATGTCTGGAATAAAAGCAAATAATGAAGCTATAAAAAGAAAATATTGAAACTCTTCTTCAGGAATGTTCTGACAAAGCGTTAACTCCCTCCAAGTGTAGATTTTTAAAATTCATTAATGGGACGTGGGCATCGCTGGCTCGGCCAGCATTTATTGCCCATTCCCCAATTGCTCTTGAGATGCCTTCTTGAACTGTTGCAGTCCCTGTGATGTCGGGACACCCACAGTACTGGTAGGGAGGGAATTACAGGAGTCTGTCCTAGTGACAGTGAAGGAACAGCGATATATTTCTAAATCAGGATGGTGAGTGATTGGAGAGGAAGATCCAGGTGGTGGTGTTCCCATGTGTCAGCTGCTCAAGACTTTCTAGATGTTAGTGGTCATGGGCTTGGAAAGTGCTGCCTAAGGAGCTTCTGAGTTCCACCTTGCAGATGGCCACACAGTTGCTACTGGAGGGAGTGAATAATTGTGGTAGAGGTGCCAAACAAGGTCCTGGATGGTGTCGAGCTTCTTCAGTGGTGTTGGAACTGCGCTCATAAGTAAAGAGTATTCCATCGGACTCCTGACTTGTGCCTTGGTAGATGGTGGATAGTCTTTGGCTAGTCAGGAGGCGAGTTACCCATCGCTGGATTCCTAGCCTCTGACCTGCTCTTGCAAACATAGTATTTATATGGCTAGTCCAGTTCAGTTTCTGGTGAATGTTAAGCCCCAGGATGTTGATAGTGGATGCCATTGAATTTCAAGGGATGATGGTTAGATCATCTCTTCTTGGAGATGGTCATTGCCTGATACTTCCTTATGGCCACTCATCAGCCCAAGCATGGATATTGTCCAGATCTTGCTGCATTTGGACATGGGCAGCTTCAGTACCCGAGTTGTCATAAATGCTGCTGAACATTGTGCAGTCATCAGCGAACGTCCCCACTTCTGAACTTATGATGGAAGGAAGTTCATTGATGAAGCACCTAAAGGCGATTGAGCCTAGGACACTACCCTAAGACACTCGTGCAGTGATATCCTGAAACTAGGATTGGCTTCCAACCATCTTCATTTGTTCCAGGCCCAATTCCAACCAGCGGAGGATTTTTCCCC
Source organism: Scyliorhinus torazame (assembly GCF_047496885.1). Taxonomy (NCBI): domain Eukaryota; kingdom Metazoa; phylum Chordata; class Chondrichthyes; order Carcharhiniformes; family Scyliorhinidae; genus Scyliorhinus; species Scyliorhinus torazame. The sequence continues at coordinate 385,804,026 of NC_092708.1, forward strand.
CGATTCCCACTGACCCCAGATTTGCTAGGGCTCTTTGATGCAACACTCAGTCAACTGCTGCCCTGACATCAAGGGCCGTCACTCGCACCTCACCTCTGGAATTCATCGCTTTGGTCCCATGTTTGAAACAAGGCTGGAATGAGGTCAGAAGCTAAATGGCCCTGGCAGAACACAAACTGAGAGACAGTGAGCAGGTTATTGCTGAGCAATTGCTGCTTGATAGCATTGTACATGATCCCTTCCATCACTTTACTGATGATCAAGTGTAGACTGGTGAGGCAGTAATTGGTCGGGCTGGAATAGTACTGCCGCACGTACACAGGGCATATCTGGACAATTTTCATTGCCGGGTTAGATCCCAGTTTTGTAGCTTTACTGAAACAGCTGGAATATTGTCAGGGCCCAAAGCCTTTGCAGGATCCAGTGTCATCAGCTGTTTCTTGACATCACGTGGAGTGAATAGAATTGGCTGAAGACTGGCATCTAAATGTGGGGGAACCTCAGGAGGAAGCCGAGATGGATCATCCACTCGGCCCTTCTGTATGAAGATTGTTGCGAATGCTTCAGCCTGGTCTTCTGTAATGATGTGCTGGGCTCCCCCATCATTGAGCAGGGTTGATTCTCTGGCTTGGTGGTAATGGTAGAGTGGGGGATATGCTGGGCCATGAGATTACAGATTGTGGTCGAGTACAATTCTGCTGCTTGCTTCTGGTGGCCCACAGTATATCATAAGCTGTCCCATATTGAGTTGTTAGATCTGGTCAAAGTCGATCCTATTTAGCATGGTGGTAGAACCGCACAACATAATTGAGGGTATCCTCAATGTGAAGTTGGGACTTGGTCTCCATAAGGACTGTGCAATGGTCACTTCTATCGATGCTGTCATGGAGAGATGCATCTGTGGCAGGCAGGTTGGCGAGAAGGAGGTCAAGTATGTTTTTCCTTCTTGTTGGTTCCCTCGCCACCTGCCGCAGACCCGTCCAGCAGCTAAGTCGTTTAGGACTCGGCCGGTTTGATCTGTGGTGGTGCTACCAAGCTATTCTTGGTGATGGACAGTGAAGTCGCCCACCCAGAGCACATTTTGCACTGTTGCCACCCTCATTGCTTCCTCCAAGTGCTGTGCAACATGGCGTACTGATGAATCAGCAGAGGAAGGTGCGGTACATGGAAATCAAGAGGAGATTCCCGTACCAACCTCCCCGAACAGGCGCCGGAATGTGGCGACTAGGGGCTTTTCACAGTAACTTCATTTGAAGCCTACTTGTGGCAATAAGCGATTTTCATTTCATTCATTTTCAGATTCCCTTGTCCATATCTGACCTGGTGTCACGTGACTTCATAGGGTCCAGGTCAAATAGCCATAGTGAGCTTTTCTTATAAAATATTTACACACACACATATATATACACATATTCAAGGCTCATTTGCAGTAGCTGCAAAATACACAACGGAACCTTGACTAAAGTATATGTTATGTCATTCATCAATCACAGGAAGAGTTAAAAGCTATAGTAGGCATTCAGGAAAAGTCAGGAAAATGTGGGGAGGCAACAGGACAAATAGTATCTAACTATTATTTAGTAGTATAGAACTTTATATTGCTGAAAAAAAAAAAAGAGACATGTATTACAATTCCAGCCGATGTTACTACTGGACAGGTCTAGGGTGAAACCCAGTTTGATGGAATCTAACTTTCATTTTTTGTTTAGAAACATGAAGGGCAGCTACTGAACAGAGTCATAGAGGCTGCTGATTGTTTCAACCCGCCCCAGGTTGCGTTCCCCAAAAGTTGATGATCCGGGCAAGACACCCCAGGTTGTGTTCCCCAAAAGTTGGTGATCTGGGCAAGACCCCCTCGGTTTGTCACCGTCCAGCTGGGGTACCCCCAAGTTATCAACCTTGGTGAGGAGGGATGATTGGCTCCATATGTTTGTTCAGCCCACCCTCTGCTGGCAGCAATAAATGTTTAATCTGACAAGATTCCCTTTCCCAGACTCAATTGTGATGTTTGAAAAGGATCCAATTCAACCAGGCTTTCTTGAGTTAAGGTAGAGTAAATTTATGAACTACAAAAAAAGGCAAAGAAAAATGGTTACACACATGCATCTACATTGGTATGGATTAGAAACAAATAAATATAAATGTTATACGGAAGTTCTTGAATCGTGAGGAACGGATGATGACAAGTTGTGGTTGATGCAGTTCTTTTCTGTATAGTTGACCTCTGACAAAGTTGCTTCTTTGATTCAAATGTCCTGTAGTTCGGTTGAAATTTCAGTTTTGTCCAGCTGCAACCTTGCAGACCCTGTCCTGGATTGCTGTATTATCTTCAGTGTGTGGCAATGTCCGGTTGCTATTTTGCAGCACACATACAGACTGACCGACAGAAAAGGTGTTAGGATACAGAACCAAACCCCAATTGTTGTCAGGATGCCAGACGAGAAACCCCAAACAATTTTCAAATTTTTAAAACTGAGGAAAGGGTACTTCACCCCAGGAGTAACGACTCTGACCAAAACAACTTTAATTTAAATGCAGAATTAACCACATGAACATCAAAGAAATAGCTTCACAGTAACAGTTAAACAATTTTTAAATAAAATGAAAAACTTTAACTCACTATCTACACCTGCCACTATATATATTCCAACAACGCAACCCAATGCAGTTCAAAATCCACTCATAAATAAATTAGCAACCAAGATTATCTGGTGTGCTCTGTGCAGATCTTTGGAGAGAGAGACCCCTTTCAGGAACGCCCAGAAAATCCTTCTTCAGGCTCAAACCCTATGGCAAACTGCTGTTCAACATAAAATCTTCAGCAGCCTGCAAAAACACAGACAGGCCTGGCTCCTCCCATTAATCACATGACTTGTATGCCACCAAGATGTCCCATGACCTGCTTAGTTAGGACTAAACACCACTCCCTTAAAAATTGTCTACACCATAAACAACATTCCATTAACCTTTTAAATGTAAACAAGTAAATCGTTAGAAGCAATCATTACCTCACTTTTACGGCTCCTTAATTATAGCTTTAGCAGACATACTATATATATTTCAACCCATGGATTTTAATAATATTACTACAATAAATCAAATATGACATATAATCTACAACAATTCCCTACATTCATCACAAGAGACAATTCCAGAAAAATGCCTGCTTGGCAGGCAAGCAGCCTAGTTTTTAAACACCCAGATGTGTATTCCAAGGGGTATTTGTCTGACGAGATCATTATAGCCATGGACCATGAGACAAGATAATGTTATCTCCCTTTGTTTTCCAGTGATGGTAAGCGGCCTTAAAATATGTTTTACAAGTACCTTGAATTATCTAAACCCACAGGAAAGGTGTTCCATAGAGATGCCCTGCAGCCATTCCTGTCAGTGGCTAATCATGCATTCATCAGCCATCTTCGGTGTCTCATCCATTTGAAAAAAAATACAATTCAGGTCCTTTTAAAGTTCAACATTTTCATGTATGACCCGAAGTTGCTGCTCCATCGTCGTAATAAAGACAGATTTGTGAGGATAACACAAATTACAAAATTTATCTTGTATTCTACGTCGATATGAGCACACAGTCTATGTAAACCAATAGGCAATTGGTGGTCTGACACACCCAAAAGAACTTCTACGGATTTCTCATCAAATCTCCCCAGACGCTCGTCACACTGTAATCCAACTGGTCTCACTGGAACTCTGTCTCTCCCACAAGGATTTCCGATCTCTGTTCTCGGAGGGCACACCATGGAATCTTCTCCCTGACGCTCTTTCTGTTGGATGTCTTCACCAAGGATCCACCCTTCAGGGTTGGAACTTCTACTTCCGATGTTCCCCTGCCCTAGAATGCCATGTGCATTCGAGCCTCGCCTTCCACAATCTCTGATACCCTGCTGTGCCAACAGAACACCACTGTTTCCATAGGCCTGGAGTTGAGGGGCTTTCTTGGATCTATATGGCTTCTCGCAAGCCTATAATGCTTTACATCTGTTTCCTGCAGCTTTGTCTTTTGAGTAAGAGTTTTCCTCTGCTTCTCACTCTCAACTTCACCGAACAGGACCTGTTCAAGATTCCTGTTCCTGGACTTAAGTATCATCCTTTAGGACCTGCTCCCTGCAGTTTCCTCTCCCAGTAGTCTGTTGACAATTTTGTATATCCCTAGAGATCCAGAACTCGCTCAACATTCACTACTGCCTCAACTTTAGAGAGACACGTCTAAGAAGACTTATTTTCCTCAGCAATCAGTTAGAAAGAGACTTAAATTGCTCCCTGCAACTCAAGAGCATAATCACCAACTGAACTGAAATTGCTTTTGCTCTCTGTGGACCCACTGGTTGCTGGTGGTAAAAGGTCGAATGAAAAGAGAGCTCAGAGAGGTCAGGTAGCATTGTGAACTATAATTCAGCAACAGTTAAAGTACAATGAAGCAAGAACCGAAAGCAGGCCAGATGACTTACTGAAGGTAGGACTTAAATTCCCTTCACATCATTAGAAAATAACTTGGCTCCTGCTGAAACACTCATCCATGACTTTGTTACGTCTAGATTCAACTATACAAATGCTCTCCCACCTTCTTTGAATTTGTGTTCATCCAGGACTGCTGTCTATATATCCTAACTCACATAAATCCTGTTTATGTAGCCAGATCCGATAAACACTCGATTTTGAAATTATGTTATAATCTTTGTTGTCACAGTAGGCTTACATTAACACTGCAATGAAGTTACTGTGAAAAGCCCCTAGTCGCCAAATTCCGGCGCCTGTTCGGGTACACAGACAGAATTCAGAATGTCCAATTCACCTAGCAGCACCTCTTTTGGGACTAGTGGGAGGAATCCAGAGCACCCGGAGGAAACCTTACGCAGATACAGGGAGAACGAATAGACTCCACACAGACAGTGACCAAAGCCGGGAATCGAACCTGGGACCCTGGAACTGTGAAGTAACAGTGCTAGCCACTGTGCTGCCCATCCTTGTTTTCAAGTCCCTCCATGGCCTCGGCCCTTGTCATCAGTAATCTCCTGCAGCACTACGGCTGGCCAAGATTTCGGCACTCCTTCAATTGTGGCCCCTTGTGCATCCTTGGACTTTCATTAGTTCACACAGAGACATTTCCATATGTGGCATTTTTAAAATCCTACCTCAAAATGAAATGAGTTTTCTGTTGGATTTTTTTTAAACTTCATAACAGAATACCCCATCATTACGGCTGTAAAGTTATTGTAATTTCATTATATAAGACCATAAATCCTATTCCAACTAAAGATAAAAAAAGCACTTAATAGAATATACTGCACCTGGAGATTTTTATATTGTGCGGCTGTGCTAAAGCTTTTTAATGGATTAATATTCCATTCTATGCAGCTATAAACATTAAATACGCTATTGAGCAAGTCTCCATCGAATAGTTAATGCTCTGCAATTGCATTCAAAACTGCATAATGGTGAATAACAGCACATTTTAATAAACTACACACCATTGTAAAAATTTTACCACAACAGCTTTGGGGATTTGGTTCAGTACTTAAAAAGAATTTTGCAATTTTCTTTAGGAGGCATTGTATTTAATGTCACACGTATTTGATGCGCATTCTGTATCATCACAAGCTCTCCGTGAGGTTTTTTTTTGTTGCAAGAAGTCAGTTTATAAGGTATTCCCACTGTTGCTTAAAAACTGATTAACTGAAAAATATGAGATAATTTCTTTTTTGGGGCATTAAAAGTGTTGGAATAAATCAGCAGAAACCAAAAGGAAGCATATCTCTCAGCAATGAAGATAAACTGACCCCTGGTGGTTACTTACTGCTGAAGCACAGGACACAGCAGAAATTGTGTTCAGCAGAATTGCAAACTCACTTGTTTTTGCACAATATCCTTAATTTTTTAAAATAAAAAACATAAATGGGGACACAATTTAATAAAAACTGACGGGTGAACTAGTCAGGAAATATCCTCCGCACATCCTCCATTAGCTATGTCTATTCAAATAAAGCTGTTTTATTTTTCATTGCCATGCTCAAAGACTGTAACCAATTATGCTCTATTGCTGGTGTTCCTTATAGAGTGTCAGCATGAAGGAAAGCAAGAAAGAGAAAGGAGGGAGGGGGAAGAGAAGAAAAAGGCGAGTATTTAGATGACACCATTTACACCCCTGGTCATCCCAAAATGCTTTACCAGCCAGTGAAGCACTTTCATGAAGTGCAGTCACAGTTGCAATATAGGAAAAGACAGCATCAATTTTCAAAAATTAAGCTCTTATAAACAGCAATGAAATAAATGACCAGCTTTTTTTCTTAAGATGTTAACTGAGGGATAAATGTTGGCCAGGATACTGGGGAGAATTCCCTGCCCTACGTTGAAATAGTGCCCTTGAATCTTTTACATCCTTCCAAGATGGTAGACGGTACCGTCTGTTGTAAGGTATGCTCCAGGCAATGCAGCGCTCTCTCAGCACTGTACTGGAAAGCAACAGCCGAGACCTTGGGCGGCACAGTAGCACAGTGGTTAGCACTGGTTGCTTCACAGCGCCAGGGTCCCGGGTTCGATTCCCAGCTTGGGTCACTGTCTGTGCGGAGTCTGCAAGTTCTCCCTGTGTCTGCGTGGGTTTCCTCCGGCTGCTCTGGTTTCCTCCCACAAGTCCCGAAAGACGTGCTGTTCGGTAATTTAGACATTCTAAATTCTCCCTCTGTGTACCCGAACAGGCGCCGGAACATGGCGACTAGGGGCTTTTCACAGTAACTTCACTGCAGTGTTAATGTAAGTCTACTTGTGACAATAATAAAGATTATTATTAGTGCGCTCAAGGCTTTGGAGTGGGACTTGAACCCGCCAGGTTTTGGGTTAGAAGTGAGCATGCAACCCACCTGAGCCACAGTGACATGTGAAAACAGACCTATTGCCAGACTTTGTGTGTTCCACATTGTGAGACTGGAACATGCAGAACACTAATGTCTGAACTCATAACCCCGATGAACACTCAATTCTTCCTCAGCAAGGAAGCTGCATTTTTGGAGCCCCAAGCTCTACCTTTCATAAACTGTAAACCATGGAACATTCCATTACCTCAATCCTAGCTCACACTAATGCCTTTCACTACGTTAGGACATCCTAAAACACTCTAGTCAATTAAACATTTTGGAAATTCACCTACTGCAGTCATGTAGAAAACACACAAGCTAATTTGCATAATCTTGTTCTTTTAAAAAAAAAAAAAATTTAAAGTACCCAATTTTCTTTTTTCCAATTAAGGGGCAATTTAGCGTGGCCAATCCACCTGCCCTGCACATCTTAGGGTTGGAGGAGTGAGACCCACGCAGACACGGGGAGAATGTGCAAACTCCGCACGGGCAGTGACCTGGGGCCGGGATCGAACCCGGGTCCTCAGCGCCGTGAGGAAGCAGTGCTAACCACTGCATACATAAGGTCCCATTAACATCAACGAGATAACAACCAGATAAGCTGTTGTAATGATCCTGGCTGAGGGATTGGGCATAATGTCCCTACTCTCCTTCCAACAGTGCGGTAATAAATGTTACCTTTACCTGGGAAAGCAAACAGGGTTCATCGTTTCATCCAAAAGATGGCACCTCAGACAGTGCAGCATCTCGTCAGTACTGCCCTGGGGTGTTAGCCTAGATTATAAATGAACATATGAAAGAGGAGCAGAAGTGGCTCCTTAGACTTCTCAACCATTCAATAAAATCATGAATGATCTGTTTGTGTTTCAAGTTCCACATTTCCAACTACACCGGATAGCCTTTGCCTAACAAAATAATCTTACCTTTTGCTGCCTTAAAAATATTCAATGACCTCCAACACTTCTGAGGCCGAGTTCCAAAGTCGTACAACCCTCAAAGAAATTCTCCTCATCTGCCCCAAAAGGGCGACTCCTAATTGTAAAAACAGTGCCCCCCTATTTCTAGACTGTGGTAGTCGTATTAGAGGTATTACGGTACCCTGTAATGCTGTAAGACCACTGGTGTAGGAGGTACTGTTTTCATTGGTTAAGCCTGCCTGCTGGTTCTGCCCAGTAAGGCGGAGTATAAGAGCCCGTGTCTCCCCAGCAGTTGCCTTCTGTACCTGTGCTGCTGGGGGAAACATCTACTGTAATAAAGCCTTCAATTGTCTCCAATCTTGCTTCTGGAGTTATTGATCGAGCATCAATGTATGACACTAGATTTTAAAGAATGGAGCTCCGAATCAAGCCGGAGTGTCTGAAACTCAGCCCCCACGTGGCAAACTCAGCGGCAACCTTCAAGCACTGGCTGGCGTGTTTCAATGGATATCTCAGGATGGCCACAATTACACCCACAGAGGACCAGAAAATGTAAGTTCTGCACTCAAGGGCGAGCCCAGAGATCGACTCTCTCATCGAAGACGCGGACGATTTTGAGGCCGCAATGAATCTGCTGAAAGGACACTATATTCGCCCTGTAAACCAGGTCGATGCCTGACATCTACTAGCGACGAGGCGACAAATCCCTGGGGAATCGCTGGAGGAGTTCTACCGTGCGCTCCTGGTGTTGTGGAGGGACTGTAACTGCCCGCAAGTTTCGGCCAGCAACCACACAGAACTTTTGATCCGGCACGCATTTGCTGCAGGTATGCGGTCCTCCCAAATCCGCCAGCGATTGCTGGACAAAGAGACACTAGGCCTCAAGGAGGCACGGGCCCTTGCTTGCTCCCTGGATGTGACCTCCCGAAACCTCCGCGCTTATGTCCCCGACCATGCGGCAGCCCCTTGGGCAGCGTGGACCCCCCCCCCCCCCCCCCGCCCCGCGACCGACTCCAATGCATCCCCCATCCCCCCACAAGCTTGTGCTGCGAGACTGCCAGGCAACCCTGGGGGGCCCCGCTGCTATTTCTGCAGGCAAGCCAAGCAACCCCGACAGCGCTGTCCGGCCCGCTCATCCCTCTGCAATGGATGCGGCAAAAAGGGCCACTTCGTGGCAGTATGCCAGGCCCGGGCGGGCGCTGCGGTCTCCGGAGGCGAATCGGGACCGCCACCACAACCCTCTCCGCGAGCCACGTGCGGCCAGCTGGCGCCGCCATCTTCCTCCTTCAGGGCCACATGTGGCCTCCGGGCGCCGCCATCTTGTCTGTCAGACACCAAATGTGATGGATGGGCGCCGCCATCTTGTGCACCCCCAGCCATGTGCGACCAGTGGGTGCCGCCATCTTGGTTGGACTCTCTGGACCCTGACTCGGATGGCCACACACCGCCCGAGGAGAACATCCATCTTCTGCCACGACTAGCCTCGGTGACCCTGGACCAAACACTCAACTGCAACGACGACCATGCTCATCAATGGGCATGAAACATCCTGTCTGATCGACTCTGGGAGCACGGAGAGCTTCATACACCCCAACACGGTAAGGCGCTGTTCTCTCCCCGTTCACCCAGTTAACCAAAAAATCTCCCTGGCCTCCGTGTCTCATTCAGTGGAGATCTGGAGGTTCTGCATAGCAAACCTCACGGTCCAGGGAAGGGAGTTTAAAAATTACCGGCTCTACGTCCTTCCCCACCTCTGTGCTGCCACACTCCTAGGGTTAGATTTTCAATGCAACCTCCAAAGCTTAACCTTTAAATTCGGCGGCCCTATACCCCCCCTCACTGTCAGCAGCCTAGTGAGCCTCAAGGTCGATCCACCTTCCCTGTTTGCGAACCTCACTCCGAATTGCAAACCCATCGCCACCAGGAGCAGTGCCCAGCGGACCTTTATTAGGTCGGAGGTCCAGCGATTACGGAGGGAAGGTGTCATTGAGGCTAGCAACAGTCCCTGGAGAGCTCAAGTAGTGGCTGTAAAGACCAAGGAGATGCACAGGAAGGTCATCGATTATAGCCAGACCATCAACAGGTATACACAGCTTGACGCGTGCCCTCTCCCCCGCATATCCGATCTGGTCAACAGGATCACACAATACAAGGTCTTTTCCACGCTGGATCTAAAGTCGGCCTACCACCAGCTCCCCATCCACCCTAGCGACCGTAAATACACAGCTTTCGAAGCAGATGGGCGGCTCTACCACTTCCTTAGGGTTCCCTTCGGTGTCACTAATGGAGTCTCGGTCTTCCAACGAGAGATGGGCCGAATCGTTGACCGGTACGGTTTGCAGGCCACGTTTCCGTACCTCGATAATGTCACCATCTGCGGCCACGACCAGCAGGACCACGACACCAACCACCGAACATTCCTCCATACCACAAAAATCCTTAACCTCACATATAACAAGGATAAATGAGTGTTTAGCCCCGACCGTCTAGCCATTCCCGGCTACGCAGTGCCTGATAGGCCCAGACCCTGAACGCATGCGCCCCCTTATGGAGTTCCCCCTCCCTCACTGCTCCAAGGCCCTGAAACGCTTACTGGGATTTTTTTCTTATTATGCCCAGTGGGTCCCCAACTATGCAGACAAGGCCCGTCCGCTAATCCAATCCACGGTTTTTCCCCTGTTGACAGAGGCCCGCCAGGCCGTCAGCCGCATCAAAGCGAACATTGCAAAGGCCACGATGCACGCCATCGACGACTCTTCCCCCCTCCCCTTCCAGTTCAAGAGCGACGCGTCCGACGTAGCTCTGGCGGCCACCCTCAACCAAGTGGGCAGACCCGCCTTCTTCTCACGCACCCGCCACGCTTCAGAAATCCACCATTCCTCAGTTGAAAAGGGGGCCCAGGCCATAATAGAAGCTGTGCGGCATTGGAGGCATTACCTGGCCAGCAGGAGGTTCACTCTCCTCACTGACCAACGGTCGGTGACCTTTATGTTTGATAATGCACAGCGGGGAAAGATAAAGAACAAGATCTTACGGTGGAGGATCGAACTCTCCACCTACAACTATGATATCTTATATCGTCCCGGGAAGCTGAACATGCCTCCTGATGCCCTATCCCACGGCACATGTGCCAACGCACAAGTGGACCGCCTCCGAGCCCTCCACGAGGATCTCTGCCACCCGGGGGTCACTCGATTCTTCCATTTCATTAAAACCCGCAACCTGCCTTATTCCATCGAGGTGGTCAGGACAGCCACCAGGAACTGCCAAATCTGCGCGGAGTGCAAGCCGCACTTCTACAGGCCAGAGAAAGCGCACCTGATAAAGGCTTCCCGTCCTTTGAACGCCTCAGTATGGACTTCAAAGGGCCCCTCCCCTCCACCAACCGCAACACGTACTTCCTGAACGTGATTGACGAGTACTCCCGGTTCCCGTTCGCCATTCCCTGCCCCGACATGACTGCAGCCGCCGTCATAAAAGCCCTCCACAGTATCTTTACGCTGTTCGGTTTCCCCGCCTACATACACAGCGATAGGGGGTCCTCCTTTATGAGCGACGAACTGCTCAGTCAATTCCTGCTCAGCAAAGGCATTGCCTCGAGCAGGACGATCAGTTACAACCCCCGGGGAAACGGACAGGTAGAGAGGGAGAACGGAACGGTCTGGAAGATCGTCCTACTGGCCCTACGGTCCAGGAATCTCCCAGTCTCCCGCTGGCAGGAGGTCCTCCCGGATGCCCTCCACTCCATCCAGTCACTGCTGTGTACCACGATCAACCAAACACCTCACGAACGTCTCCGTGTCTTCCCTAGGAAGTCCTCCTCTGGGACCTCGCTCCCAACCTGGCTGGCTGCTCCTGGACCCATCCTGTTCCGCAAACACGTGCAGACACACAAGTCGGACCCATTGGTCGAGAGGGTCCATCTCCTCCACGCTAACCCTCAGTACGCCTACGTGGCATACCCCGACGGCCGACAGGATACGGTCTCCCTAAGGGACCTGGCGCCCGCTGGATCCCCACACACACCCCCACCACCAATCCCACCCTCCCTCTCACCGGCGCACCCCACAGCAGCCCCTTTCCCAGGTGGATCGGTCCACCCACCGGTCCCGTCTAGGGGTGATGAAGCTGCCGAAGCCATGCTCCCGGAGCCACAGATGCCCGAGCCGGCGCCTGCATCACCACCGAAGCTACGATGATCGCAGAGGACGACCAGGGCCCCCGATCAACTAATTGCTTCATTCGGAACAGTAAATAAAGTTTGTAAATAGTTGCGAAGCAACAAGGCAAAACCACTGTACTGATGTATACCGGGTACCTCCATAACCTTAACCTCTACCACTGTGTAATGCGAGGCCACCAGCCCCGCCGGACTCTTTTTTTAACAGGGGGTGAATGTGGTAGTCGGTATTAGAGGTATTACGGTACCCTGTAATGCTGTAAGACCATTGGTGTAGGAGGTACTGTTTTCATTGGTTAAGCCTGCCTGCTGGTTCCGCCCTGTAAGGCGGAGTATAAGAGCCCGTGTCTCCCCAGCAGCTGCCTTCTGTACCTGCACTGCTGGGGGAAACAGCTAGTGTAATAAAGCCTGCAATTGTCTCCAATCTCGCTTCTGGAGTTATTGATCGAGCATCATAGACTAATGCACAAAAGGAAACATCCTTTCCATGTCCACCTTATCAAAACTATTCAGGATCTTATATATTTCAATCAAGTCAGCCCTCACTCTTCTAAACTCCAGTGGAAACAAGCCCAGTCAGTCTACCCTTTCCTCATAAGATAACTGGTTTGTTCCAGGTATCAATCCAGTAAACCTCTTCTGAATCTCCTCCAATCCACTTGCATCCTTCCTTAAATAAGATAACCAAATTGCACATAATATTCGAGATGTGGTCTCATCAATGCCCTCTGTAATTGAAGCATAACATCCTTAGTTGTATGTTTAATTCCTTTCACAATGAAGGATAGCATTCAGTTAGCCTTCTTAATTACTTGCTGCACTTGCACACTAACCTTTGTGACTCATGCAGTAAGATGCCTAGACCCTCTGAACCTCCCTATTTTTGTGTCATCTGCAAATTTAGCTACCATGCCTTCACACCCTCATCCGAGTCATTGAGGTAAATTGTAAAAAGTTGAGGCCCCAGCACAGACCCATGTGGGACTACACTCATCACATCTCATCACATTTTGCTTTGTGTGTCTAAATATTGCTTATTGTTCCCGGGGATTGTTCATTAGTATGCAGATGGCTGTTGTTTTATTATGCTGATGGTTACTGGTATCGATATTGTCTGGCCTTTCCAGAGGTAAATACACAGCCAACCTGCAGCTGCTGGTTTTTGTCCTGTTGGCTGACTTTCCCATCAGCCTTTGCCATTCGCCATTTTGAATCGGGAGTTGGCCATTTTAAGTGGCTACAGGCTGAAGTCCATCAGGGACATGAGAGCAGTCAACGCAGCTCCATCAATGTTCTCAGTTCAGCTTCCCTAGTGATTGCCGTTTCTCCCAAGTTCCTGTTTCCCTTCCACTTCTTGACTTACAGCTATTACGAGTGGAATAGAACATAGAACATAGAATTTGTATCCACGCTAGTGAAAACAGAAGCAAAATACTTGTTAATTTCATCTGCCATTATCACTCTGTAGAGGACCAACACTTACTCTTTTCCTTTTTACCTACCTGCAGAGACTCTGGTTATCCGGTAAACTACTGTACGTTTAAGTCTCTGGAGTGGGAAATTAGCCCATGATCATCGGAGTCAGAGCTGAGTGTGCTAATGTTGAGCGAAAACTGACAATAAACCTCTCACCTTTACTACTTGCTCTCACCCCTTTCAAAGCCTCATCAAAATCTATTGCTTTTAGACGTTGGCATGTAGGGGAATGCCCTTGGGTTGGAGGAACAATTAAGTGTACGGTGCTCACAACTTTGATGATGTTTCGAGAGATATGTTACAGATTGGAGGTTTAACATTGCATGCTTGTCTCTTTAAATGTTTTCTCAATCTAGCTGGTCAGGTCTTCTATCTGTACATTGAGTCACATCTTCAAAAGGAACTAATATTTCATGAACCCCTTTGTGCCACCCACCCCTTGCAACCCCTCCACTTATTTCAACCACTTGATGCACACAGCTAATACATTAGAGAAATGTTTTGAAACCACTTGCAATTTCTCCTGAGCAATCACATGTGCCATTTATTTTGAGTATCAAGAGGCCTGTGCACCTCAAAAATTATCACAACCAGTTTGGGGGCGAGATTCTCCACTCCCGCACCGGTTGGGAGAATCGCCTGGGCCGCCAAAATTTCCCGGGATGCCGGTCCGACGCCCTCCCACGATTCTCCCAAGCGGCGGGAACGGCTGCAGGCCGGAGAATCGCCGGAGACACCCAAAATGGCGATTCTCCGGCACCCCCGCTATTCTCAGGCCCGGATGGGCCGAGCGGCCAGGCCAAAACGGCGGGTTCCCCCCGGCGCCGTCCACACCTGGCCGCTGCCGTCGGGAACAGCGCGGGAATGCTGGGGGGGGGGGGGGGGGGGGATCCTGCACTGGGGGGCACCTCAAATGTGGCTCGGCCCACGATCGGTGCCCACCGATCGTCGGGCCGTCCTCTCTGAAGGAGGACCTCCTTCCTTTCGCGGCCCCGCAAGATCCGTCCGCCATCCTCTTGCGGGGCAGACTCAAGAGAGGACGGCAACCACGCATGCGCGGGTTGGCACCGGCCAACCCGCGCATGCGCGGGTGACGCCAGTTATGCGGCGCCAGCCGCGGCATCAATGCGGCGCCGCCTTTACGCGGCGACAAGGCCTGGCGTGTGTAGATGATGCAGCCCCGATCCTAGCCCATTGTCGGGGCCTGAATCGGTCGGGATTGGGGCCGTTTCGCGCCGTCGTGAACCTCGACGGCGTTCACGACGGCGTGGGCACTTCGGCGCGGGAGTGGAGAATCCCGCCCAGGGTGCCTGCAGGGAGTAATTAGTGACATAATACCAAGAGTTTGACACAAGCCATTGTTGCCTCCAGAAAATCTGTACACTTCAGCCAATTTATAAACAAATCTAGATCACATGAAGTGTAGAAAGCTGTGCTGGAGCATAAATTCACCTCACAGGTCGGAACTGTAAAGATGCAGCTGATTTAACAGAGCTATGAATATCAGATTGGCCCAGGAATTCAAACTGCCAGAGTAATTCCAAAGTGTTTTTTTTAAAAAGCCACAATGAGAAATTTGAACGCAGGCAAGCGTACAATAGCTTGCTTTAAACCTGTCCACCTACCCAAAGATCTGGAATGTAAACACACCAGTACGTTTTAATAGATTTACAGTCAGACGGTCGGGCAGAGAGTTAGAGGGGTCTGTTGTATAGTTACCTGGGTGCAAGACATGTAATAATAATAATCTTTATTATTAGCATAAGTAGGCTTACATTAACACTGCAATGAAGACAGCACGGTGGCGCAATGGGTTTGTCCTGCTGCCTCACAGCGCCTAGGTCCCAGGTTCGATCCCGGCTCTGGGTCACTGTCCGTGTGGAGTTTGCACATGTTTGTGTGGGTTTCGCCCCCACAACCCAAAGATGTGCAGGGTAGGTGGACTGGCCACGTTAAATTGCCCCTTAATTGGAAAAAAAATGAATCGGGTACTCTAAATTTATTTTTAAAAAGAAAAAAAACACTGCAATGAAGATACTGTGAAAATCCCCTAGTCGCCACATTCCGGCGCCTGTTCGGGTACACAGAGGGAGAATTCAGAATGTCCAATTCACCTAACAGCACATCTTTTGAGATTTGTGGGAGAGGAAATCCACGCAGACACGGGGAGAACGTGCAGACTCCCCACACAGTCAGTGACCCAAGCCAGGAATCGAACCTGGGACTCTGGCACGGTGAAGCAACAGTGCTACCCACTGCGTTACCGTGCCACCCTCCTCTCTCTAACATTTCCTGGACAACTATGCAGACAATGGGCAGCACGGTAGCATTGTGGATAGCACAATTGCTTCACAGCTCCAGGGTCCCAGGTTCGAGTCCGGCTTGGGTCACTGTCTGTGCGTCTGCACATCCTCCCCGTGTATGCGCGGGTTTCCTCCGGGTGCTCCGGTTTCCTCCCAAAGATGTGCAGGTTAGGTGGATTGGCCATGATAAATTGCCCTTAGTGTCCAAAATTGCCCTTAGTGTTGGGTGGGTTTGCTGGGTTATGGGGATAGGGTGGGGGTGTGTGCTTGGGTAGGGTGCTCTTTCCAAGGGCCGGTGCAGACTCGATGGGCCGAACGGCCTCCTTCTGCACTGTAAATTCTATGACATCTATGACAACTATGATGAAGTTGGAAGACTCCGAGGTCTCCGAACTAACTTAGAGTTGGAGACTTTTCAGAGAGTTACAGATAAGGGGAATTACCCACTGGAAGTTGAAACTTCCCCAAAAAATTCCTATGGAGTCCTTGCACTGCTCCCCCAGTGGATGTTCTGGGAGTACCTCTGGGTTATGACCTTCCAGAGACCAGGAATCCGGGTCAATGCGTTTGATGCACCCTTATAGATTTTTATATTTAAATTGAATTTAAGTTCACTGTTCTTTCTAGGATTGCACTATAGGTTTTATCTCTGCTGGGAAGCGAGTTCTCAATGTTGGGAAGGGACCTGGTACCACTAACCATTCAAACCTACTCATGACACCAGTGCCATATTACATACTTGAAACCTATTGCCATCTCAGCAACTAGGGCATGACCTAAATCCCAAGGATATTTATATTAATTAGATATATCCCTGTTTTTCACCTGCATTTGGACAGCAGCCTTATGTTTTCAATAAAGTTTTTTTTTTTTTTTAAAAAGGGTGCCTAGCATTCAAGCGGGATAAATCCTGTAGTATCATCTGGGAAAACAAGAACATCTATTTTTTTTTTAAATAAATTGAAAATCAAAAATTCAGAATTTATGCAGATGTCAAAGTATCCATGATCTGCTCTTCTTAAGGCATGACCACAAGATTATCAGCGACAATGGTCCCCTGCTCAGACAAATGTAATACATTGGATGACACGTCCCTAAAGGCTGAGGGGCTTTCATGGTGATCAAATTCTTCCCTCAACTTTGATTAACTCTTCATTCATCACAATGTTGTTTGTGGGACCACAGTGCGCACAAACTGATGGCTGATTTTGTCTCCAGAACAACAGAGACTGCGCCCCACGGCTTTGGGGTATCCGGAGGCCATGAAAGCCACTATGGAAAAGGACGCACTGATTTTCTTTACTAGAAATGGAGGTTTTCAAATATTTATTACCACAAAATGGGGATTTAAAAGGCTAATGATGGCCATGAAACTATTGTTGATTGTTGTTCAAACCCATCTGCTTCACTCGTGTCCTTTAGGGAAGGAAATCTGGTTTCCTTATCTGTCTGGCCTACATGTGACTCCAGACCCACATCAACGTGGTCGACTCTTAACCGTGCTCTGAACTGGGCTCATAAGGGCTGCACGGTGGCACAGTGGTTAGCACTGCTGCCATCCAGCTTCAGGGTCCCGGGTTCAATTCTTGCCTCGCTGACTGTCAGTGTAAAATTTGTACTTTCTCCGTGTTTGCCTGGGTTTCCTCCGGGTGCTCCGGTTTCCTCCCACAGTCCAAAGATGTGCAGGTTAGGTGGATTAGCCATGATAAATTGCCCCTTAAGTGTCCAAAAGGTTAGATAAGGTTACTGGGTTATAGAGATTGGGTGGAGATGTGGGATTAAGTAAGATGCTCTTTCCAAGGGTTAGTGCAGACTCGATGGCCCGAATGGCCTCTTTCTACACTGTAAATTCTATGATTCTAAATGACTGAATAAGCCACTCAGTTCAAGGGTGATTAGGGATGGGCAACAAATGCTGAACTTGCCAGAGACACCCACTTCCCATGAAAGAATCTTTAAAAAAAACAACCAATGCCATCTTAATTTTCAATATTCAGCACGATGCAATGGCAGCATTACCCAAGTAAGAAGTCTTACAACACCAGTTAAAGTCCAACAGGTTTGTTTCAAACACTAGCTTTCGGAGCACTGCTCCTTCCTCAGGTGAATGAAGAGGTATGTTCCAGAAACTTATATATATAGACAAATTCAAAGATGCAAGACCATGTTTAGAATGCGAGCATTTGCAGGTTACTAAGTCTTTACAGATCCAGAGACAGGGGTAACCCCAGGCTAAAGAGGAGTGAATTGTCTCAAGCCAGGACAGTTGGTAGGATTTCGCAAGCCCAGGCCAGATGGTGGGGGATGAATATAATGCGACATGAATCCCAGGTCCCGGTTGATGCCATACTCATGTGTGCGGAACTTGGCTATAAGCTTCTGCTCGGTGATTCTGCGTTGTCGCGCTTCCTGAAGGCCGCCTTGGAGAACGCTTACCCAGAGATCAGAGGCTGAATGCCCTTGACTGCTGAAGTGTTCCCCGACTGGAAGGGAACATTCCTGCCTGGTGATTGTCGCGCGATGTCCGTTCATTCGTTGTCGCAGCGTCTGCATGGTCTCGCCAATGTACCACGCTTCGGGACATCCTTTCCTGCAGAATATGAGGTAGACAACATTGGCCGAGTCGCACGAGTATGTACCGCGTACCTGGTGGGTGGTGTTCTCACGTGTAATGGTGGTATCCATGTCAATGATCTGGCACGTCTTGCAGATTGCCATGGCAGAGTTGTGTGGTGTCGTTGTCGTTGTCGCTGTTCTGAAGACTGGGTAGTTTGCTGCAAACAATGGTTTGTTTGAGGATGCGCGGTTGTTTGAAGGCAAGTAGTGGGGGTGTGGGGATGACCTTGGCAAGATGTTCATCTTCATCGATGACGTGTTGAAGGCTGCGAAGATGATGTCGTAGTTTCTCCGCTCCAGTAAAGCAGAGTACTCGGTCGGTTGTGTCCCATGTTTGTCTTCTGAGGAGGTCGGTGCGGTTTTTCGCTGTGGCGCGTTGGATCTGTCGATTGATGAGTCGAGCGCCATATCCCGTTCGTACGAAGGCATCTTTCAGCGCCTGTTGATGTCTGTTACGCTCCTCCTCGTCTGAGCAGATCCTGTGTATACGGAGGGCTTGTCCATAGGGGATGGCTTCTTTAATGTGTTTAGGGTGGAAGCTGGAGAAGTTGAGCATCGTGAGGTTATCCGTGGGCTTGCGGTAAAGCGAAGTGCTGAGGTGACCGTCCTTGATGGAGACGAGTGTGTCCAAGAATGCAAATGATTTTGGAGAGTAGTCCATGGTGAGTCTGATGGTTGGATGGAACTTATTAATGTCATCGTGCAGTCGTTTCAGTGATTCTTCGCCGTGGGTCCAAAGGAAAAAAATGTCATCAATGTATCTGGTGTATAACGTCGGTTGAAGGTCCTGTGCGGTGAGTAAGTCTTGTTCAAACTTGTGCATGAAGATGTTGGCCTATTGGGGTGCAAATCTGGCCCCATGGCTGTTCCGTGCGTCTGGATGAAGAACTTGTTGTCGAAGGTGAAGACGTAGTGATCCAGAATGAAGCGGATGAGTTGCAGAATGCGACTGGAGATTGGCAGTTGTCGGTGTTGAGTACGGAGGCTGTTGCAGCAATGCCATCGTCATGGGGGATGCTGGTGTAGAGTGCCGAGACGTCCATTGTGAAGAGGAATGTTCCTGGTTCAACTGGTCCATGGGTGCTGAGTTTCTGTAGGAAGTCCGTTGTGTCGCGACAGAAGTTGGGCGTACCTTGTACGATGGGTTTCAAGATGCTGTTGATGTAGCCAGAAAGGTTCTCACACAGGGTCCCATTGCCTGAAACAATAGGACGTCCTAGTGTGTTCGCCTTTTGTATTTTCGGGAAGCAGTAGAGATCTCCAATGCGGGGAGTACGTGGGATGAGAGCACGTAGGGTGCTCTGAAGGTCTGGATCCAAGGTCTTGATCAGTCTGTTGAGTTGGCGGATGTGTTCCTTGGTCGGATCTGCGGGTAACTGTTTGTAGTGTTCCTGGTTGTTGAGTTGTCGGTATACTTCTTTGCAGTAGTCCGTTCTGTTCAGTGTGACAGTGGCCCCTCCTTTGTCTGCTGGTTTGATGACGATGCTGCGGTTGGTCGAGAGCGCGGATGGCGTTGCGTTGTGCTTGGGTGACGTTCGGGGCGGTCTTGTGAATGCGACTGATGAATCTGGCATTGACGCGACTCCTGACGGCTTGAGCATACATGTCGAGTCTAGGGCAGCGGCATTCCGGAGGGGTCCAATTCCACTCTTTCCTCTTCGGTTGCCGCACCGCAGATCTCTCGGTCTGCTGTTCCGGTTCATTGGTAGTCTCCTTGGGTTCGCTGTCGGCCTCTTGGGGTCTGTGGAAGAATTCCCGGAGCCTCATTCGCCTGATGAATTCCTCCGTGTCTGCCGCGAGACTGATGGGGTCCATTTGGGTGGTGGTGCAGAAATTGAGCCCTCTGCTGAGGACTTTGATTTCGTCTGGTTGAAGGGTGCAGTCCAACAAGTTGACAATAGATTTCCCTGTATTGTTTTCTACTGTGGCACCGGGGGTGGCTTGGTTGCTGCCGGTGGTGATGCCGAGTTTCTCAAGCTTCCTGTTCTTGGTGTGCATATAGGTGGCATAGTATTGTTGTCTCATCTGTTTGGCAGTGTCCCGCAGCTGGTCTGCTGCGTCCTGAGCGCAAGTTGAGAATATGGCCAATATCTTGGTTTCCAGGTTGCGCCGTCTGCTGTAGAGCTGGCGTGCGAGGTAGTTGAGTAGTGTGAGAGAGGTGCGACGGCAGAGTCTCTCAGCGCAGTCTATATATATGTTTCTGGAACATACCTCTTCATTCACCTGAGGAAGGAGCAGTGCTCCGAAAGCTAGTGTTTGAAACAAACCTGTTGGACTTTAACCTGGTGTTGCAAGACTTCTTATTGTACTCACCCCAGTCCAACGCCTGCATCTCCACATCACAGCATTACCCAAGACAGAAGAAAGTAGACATAATGGAAAGTAAAAAGCAAATCTTTTCAAAAAGATAAAGCAGCTTCAGTTATCAAGAAAGCAGAAGTTTGGAACTATTCACTACAACTGACAATAATGCCTCTGGAACCCCCTTTTAGGGCAGGATCGTCAACGTGGTGAGAACAGCAGGCTGACTCTCCATTTTACACATCACCCAACCTTCCCGTCCATGAAGGTGATAGGAAGGGATGTCAGGTGGGGTGTGTGACACAGACAGCCTATCAGTTACCACCAGTTTTTACAGCCCATAAATATCCTTCCCTGATGTCTTCTTTCATGAAATTTCTTAGTAACTTATTTCACTTGTTCTCCTTTGGAGTGAAGAGGTTAGACTTTATTTCCTAGTTTTCGCACTCGTGGTCCTTGGCGTCTGATCCCTTTCCCAAAGTTTTGCCTGGAGATTCCCAAGTTTACTTGAAATTAAAATTACTGGAACTTGCTGTTACTCTTACGGAAGACCCAGTGACTAATGTTTCACGTCACCTATAACATGTTGGAGAAGTTGTCTCACCTCCTTCAGCTGTACAGCTATATGTCCTAGCTGGTCCTGCCGACGTTCAGCAAATTCGCGTTCAGTTCTCATTTCTTTCTCAATTTCTTGCAGGCGTCTTTCAACTCTTTCTGAAACCTTTGTGCAGAGAGGGCAGAGCACGTTAGGTAAGGGACCAGGAAAATTTCAGTTTGCATTTAATGCTGGCAAAAGGCCGCTTATTAGTGCCAGAAAATTAAACCCACCAGAAGTGATTCTCATTTGGTACCAATACTTGTAGACCCCAATGCTCGCTCCTCGGTTGCCAACGAGTCCGACTGATAGAATGAAGATCTTTGCTGTCTGCAGCCTGACCGCAAGGGTGGGGCAGGCAGGAGATGGGACAAAAGTGCAGGATGCTTTTTCAGATGGGTGAAACGGAGGACAAGACACGCGCTGCAGAAGAGATCAATTATTGTGATGGTAAGGGAAACAGCAAAAGCAATGTAGGTGGAAATTTGTAGCGACCCAAGGGCAGACACTACTGACTGCCATCGCAAGGTCGTTCAGAGGAGCTATTTCAGCAAGAAATACCATGAGAAACCACAATTGTATCATGAAAGTTTCAGCATCCAAGTGAAATAGGCAGCCCAAGGTCATAAAGGGAAGCGTGAACATGCAGTTCCATAAAGCTAATTTTCCTTCTGCAGTACATGTCTTGTCCCCGACTAAATGAGATTCCTCCTCCCTCTGCGTGTCACCCATCTGAAAACATCCTGCACCTTTGTCCTGTCTCCTGCCTGCCCCACCCTTGCGGTCAGGTTGCAGACTGCAAAGATCTTCATTCTATCAGTCTGTGGACTCGATGGCAACTGAGGAGCGAGCATTGGGGTCTACAAGTATCGGTACCAAATGAGGTGGATTTGTTCCACCTGTTTCTGGTACTGTTGGTTTCCAAATAATATTTAAAGTAAAGTACCAAATTGCATACTGTACCAAATTTTACAATCAGCAATCAACTAACCAGGAAAAGAGCAACTAGTTGGGCTCTGTTCACTGTTGTAACATTTGATTTGGTAACATCACACAAGGGCAGCACAGTAACATTGTGGATAGCACAATTGCTTCACAGCCCCAGGGTCCCAGGTTCGATTCCGGCTTGGATCACGGTCTGTGCGGAGTCTGCACATCCTCCCCGTGTGTGCGCGGGTTTCCTCCTGGTGCTCCGGTTTCCTCGCACAGTCCAAAGATGTGCAGGTTAGGTGGATTGGCCATGATCAATTGCCCTTAGTGTCCAAAATTGCCGTTAGTATTGGGTGGGGTTACTGGGTTGTGGGGATAGGGTGGAGGTGTGGGCTTGGGTAGGGTGCTCTTTCCAAGAGCCGGTGCAGACTCGATGGGCCAAATGGCCTCCTGCACTGTAAATTCTATGAAAAAAATTCTATGAAGAGAATTTATTGCCCATCCGAAATTGCCCTTGAGGGGGCAGTTAAGAGTCAACCACATTGCTGTGGGTCTGGAGTCACATGTAGGCCAGACCAGGTAAGGACATCAGTGAACCAAATTGGTTTTTACGACATGGTCATCATTAGACTTTTAATTCCAGATTTTTATTGAATTAAAATTTCACCATCTGCGACGGCGGGATTTGAACCTGTGTCGTCCAGAGCAGAACTCGGAGTCTCTGGATCACTTGTCCAGTGATAATACCACTACTCCACCACCTCCCCATTAATAAGGTACAAGATTTAGAAGAGCAAACTTAGGAAGTTGGATGACGTCCACAGCGGAATTGGTGGAAAGTAAAACAGAAAATAAAATGACCAAAACAGATCATTAGTTAAAAAAAAAGTGCAGATATACAGAAGAGAGAACAAATTCACATCAGCAGTTCTAGTTCTCCAGGTGAACTTTTTGTCATCTACTTCTTTCAGAAGATAAACACAAGTCAGTCAGTCTTGTACGTCCCCTCACGCACTGACACATTCTTACATGCAGTGATTATGGAGATATAGATTCTTTTTTTTATCTCCCACGTGATCAACTACACAAACTATGTCATTAAACCGCTAAATAATTTTGCACAGAACTGACCCTGGAAAAAACATCATAAAATGCTCACATATTCCACAAGTGTGAATTAATGCAACACCGCAGTACTTTGTTTCTCTCACTTGATGGTGGCAGAGAGCTTTGCAAAATGGTTACAGCGCAGGAGGCCATTCGGTCCACTGTATCCATGCCAGCTCTACAAAGGCAACTCAGCTAGCCCTTCCCCACGGTTCTGCACATTTTCTTTCTCTCCAGATAATTATCCAATTATCTCTTACACACACCACTTGCTGCATAAATAACTAAAATAAGTATTTCTTCGTGAAGCCTTTGGTTCCATTGACATTCACCTCAAGTCAGTGTATTTTGATGCTCAATTTTTCCATGAAAGAAGATTTAATTGAGGTGTTCATGATCTTTAACACCTCCACTAAATCTCTTAATGCTTTCACATCCTCCCTTTAGCAAAGTACGGTAATTAGCCAAGGGTCACAAGGTACCTAGACCTCTCTCTTCCCATTAGAGAGACAAATTAGCTATATACCTTGAGCGGCACCACTCCACAAGTGAGGGGCACCACTCCACAAGCTTGGAGCAAGGCAAGGAGGCAGACCTCCGTGAACTACCACAGCCAGTAGAGACGTTGAACCCATGGCGTTGA
Source organism: Scyliorhinus torazame (assembly GCF_047496885.1). Classification (NCBI taxonomy): domain Eukaryota; kingdom Metazoa; phylum Chordata; class Chondrichthyes; order Carcharhiniformes; family Scyliorhinidae; genus Scyliorhinus; species Scyliorhinus torazame. Next base: position 385,827,957 of record NC_092708.1, read on the forward strand.
TGTTATTCTGCATTACACTCCAGCTAACCAAACCCCATACCCGAACCTGTGATGCCCAGAATTGGACACAGTACTACAAGTACGGCACGATAGCACAGTGGTTAGCACTGTTTCTTCACATCGCCAGGGACCCAGGTTCGATTCCCGCTTGGGTCACTACCTGCGTGGAGTCTGCACGTTCTCCACATGTCTGCGTGGGTTTCCTCCGGTACTCCGGTTTCCTCCCACAAGTCCCGAAAGACGTGCTTGTTAGGTGAATTGGGCATTCTGAATTCTCCCTCTGTGTACCTGAACAAGCAGCAGTGTGGCGCGACTGGGGGATTTTCACAGTAACATCACTGCAGTGTTAATGTAAGCCTACTTGTGACAATAAAGATTCTTCTTCTTCTTAAGTAAGGTCGAACTACTCTTTTCCAAAGATTCACCACAACTTTCTTGCTTTTGTACACTACACATCGATTGATAAAACCCAGGATGTATTAATCACTTTCACAACTTGCCCTGCCACCTTCAACAACTTGTACACATATATCCCCCCCGCATTCCTTTAGAAGCGTATCCTCTATTCTTGTTCTTCCAACCAAAATGTATCACTTCACACGTCTCTACATTAACTTTCATCATCACACAAGAATATCAATATTAATAGATACAAGATTTAGAAGAGTAAATTTGACATGTGTCGGCCCATTCCATCAGCTTGTCTATCTCCTCTTGAAGTCTATCATCTCCGTTTCACAATTAATTATACCTCCACGTTGTGGGTCATCAGCGAATTTGTTAATGTCCTGCATGCCCAAGCTATTCACCACTTCTCTGTTTGATGTAACTCAGCCAACTTTGCATTCATGTTGCCACTGTCCTTTTTGTCCCATGGGCTTTAACTTTGCTGACAAGCCTGTTGTATGGCTCTTTGCATCAAACACCTTTCGAAAGTTCATGCACACCACATAACCCTCATCAAACCCTCGGTTAGCCCATCCAAAAAAATTAAGCAACCACATTATTTAAGCTTGATTTGCCTTTAATAAATCGGTGTTGGATTTCTTAATTAATCAACATTTATCCAAATGGCTGTTAATTTTGTCTTGATTATGGCTTCAAAAAAGCACCAAAATTAAACTGACTGCCCTGTAGTTGAACAAGTGTGTGACGTTTGAAATTCTCTAGTCCTCTGGTAAAACCTCCATCCGAGAAGGATTCGAAGATTGTGGCCAAGTGTCTCAGCAACCCCCAACACCCCCCCCCTCCCCAAAATCAGCAGGGCCATTTGAATTTAGTGCCGAGTTTTTTTTTTAGAAAAAACAATTTTCACATAGCAAGAACTTAGTCATGAATTTACAGAATGGAGGTAAACAGAAGGGCGAGTGTGGTCTGCTGTAAGTGTCATGATGTGATCTTATTTAATTCACATATTCTACATAGGTGTGTATATTTATATACACACCTATGTAGAAACACCCATTTCTTAAAGATACTCTCACATGACACAGGTGTATAGTGAAAGTGCGGCAAGTACACTAATTGGTTGTCTCTGTTAAAGAGCCTGCACAGTCACCAGAGATGGAGAAACTAGTTCCTCTAGTGGTGGAGTTCAGAACAAGGGAACACAATTTTGAAATGTAACACGACCATTAAAGGGTGACGTAACTCTTTCTCCAAAAAACTGGAGATCAACAGAAAATGTTAAAACTGAGAAAGATAAATTTTGTTAGTCAAAGGTATAAAGAGCAAAGGAAGCAAGGCCAGCAGATGGAGGTAAGATACAGATCAATCATTAGCTAAGTGAATAGTGGGAACAGGTTTGAGGAGTTGAATGGCTTCCTCTCGTTCATGGGTTCCTTCTATGGGCAGAGTTTGATGTTCCTCCGCTGGCAGAATTGCAGGTGGGAGGGCTGGCATAAAATTATTTAAGTAGCATTCCATTGGGCTCTCGCCTGCCCCAATCTCTCAACTTTACCGGGGGGGGGGGGGGGGGGGAGGCAAGGCCTAGGCCAGCCACCCGCATACCAGTCGAGGCCCTTAAGTAGCCAATTAATGACTAGGGCCGTTTCCTGCACAACCAAAATCTTCAGGCTGACAGGAGAAGTTCAGGTCCAGAAAAGACCCCTGCTCAGGTGAGATTGGGGGGGGGGGGGGGGGGGGGGCACTGCCCACATGGTCGCCCCCCCAATGGGTGCTCCGGTACCACCAAACCCCCACCCCACCCCGCAGGGCAGATGCAAAACCCCATCATCCAAAAAATCCTGCCCTATGATTCTATCAAGGAGAGCATTGCAAAATTTGGGAAAGAGATAAAGAACTACCAATCATCTAGAATACTGAAATTGCAAACTTAATTTCCTTTTACAACAAGCTACATGTCCATACGTAGTACCAACAGTTTGGAGTGGCTTCAGCCTCCCTCAAGTTTGCAATGGACTTGAATTCAATCTTGCAATATCCTTCAAAGTTCAAATACCTTCTCAATCAGAATCAATTTATTTCTTGCCTTAATTAGGTGTTTCAACAGCAAGCAATAAACACACTTCATTTTAGATTTAATTAAGCATCATTAAAGGAAGAAAGACAGGCTGACATTCATTGTGCCGGCATCCTGGAAACAAATCCGAGAATCCCCGGAGGGAAGCCAGTCAAAGTGCTCAAGAAGAGAACCGGCCATCACCCTACTCTTAGCACTAGGACAGGCAAATTAAATGAAATGAAAATGAAATGAAATGAAATGAAAATCGCTTATTGTCACGAGTAGGCTTCAATTAAGTTACTGTGAAAAGCCCCTAGTCGCCACATTCCGGCGCCTGTGGTACGGGAATTGAACCATGCTGCTGGCCTGCCTTGGTCTGCTTTAAAAGCCAGCGATTTAGCCCAGTGAGCTAAACCAGCCCCTGATAATAATGCCAGCCTTACCAGCAATCCATGGATGCTTAATGGACATGTGTCAAGCAGCAGAGACAATGAGGAATTCAAAAAGTTGCAACATAGTGTACGGTGAGAGTTTTCAAGCAACAGAATTCAGACTCTGTGGAACCCGAGAGATGAGGTGGGACTCAGTTGGCCAAAAGGCCGTATTCTGCCTGGGAACAGGCGGCGATTGGATCCTGCCTGAGTGGGATTGATTTCCAAAGACCCAAGGAAAGCAGAACACCAAGGAAGGAGCTGCGAGTGCCTGCTTTCCCCTCTTCTCCCTCGCTCACCAAAAACGCTGTGAACTGCTGTCTCTTTTAACCGACAGAGAATCTGAATGAATGAATCTACAGGGACCACCTTGAACTGAAAGCCTAAATTTAAGGAAGGTGCGCTATCTGACTGAAACAAAGACTTTTATCCTATTATTTTTACACCCTTCTTCTTCCCTCTGTGTTTGTCTGTCTTGCGCGCGCGTGTGTGTGTATATGTGTGTGTGTGTGTGTGTGTGTGTGTATGATATATATATATTTATATATATAATATATATAAGGGTGGGGCAAGTTAAAATGGGGGATTAGGAATTAAATAATAGTTAGCCGGTTGTATTTGCTGCATATTTTGTTATAGTTCTCATTATAAATAAAAAGTAATTGTGTTTAACTTTACAAACCTGCTGCCTATAATTATTGGGCAGCCAAAGGTCAAAGACTTTGGGTGTTTTTCTAAGAATTACTGGTTAATTCAACTATGTTGCGACTCCGGGTCAAGGGGGGCTGGAATTGACCGCGCCCTAGCCCACAGTGTCATAGCGATATCGTGCAAATAAAGAAATGACAGCTGACGATTTTCTAGGTTGACTTTCTCAGACACTCGGCAAGTGGTTAAGGTGTTCAATCAGCAATTTATATGGGGGCCTGGTAGAGGTTACATTGATATAACTTAGATTGTTCAAGCATGTCAAATTGAGGCATCTAGCATTTCCTCAGATAGGAAGGTGGAACATTTCCAATAGTTATTTGATGAGGAATTAAAGTTAATTAGGATTAAAGATTATCTGGTATCTTTTGACTCATAGTCCTTGAGGTTTATCGGTGCACGAATCCATGTAGTCCGACAAAAGCAACTACTAAAATAGCATAATGATGGTGAGGCAATATCTAACAGACTACACAAAAGTGGTTCTTGAAGTTTTGCATGTGGCAAACAAGAGAGAGGGCAAAGACTTTATGGTGAAACAGTTGAGGAACAGTGGAGAACCTTCCAAGCGGTTTTTCAGTGCTCAGCAAAGGTTTATACCAACAAAAAGGAAGGACGATAGAAAGAGGGAAAATCGACCGTGGATATCTAAGGAAATAAGGGAGAGTATCAAATTGATGGAAAAAGCATACAAAGGAGCAAAGATTAGTGGGAGACTAGAGGACTGGGAAATCTTTAGGGGGCAACAGAAAGCTACTAAAAAAGTTTTAAAGAAGAGTAAGATAGATTACGAGAGTAAACTTCCTCAGAATATAAAAACAGAAAGTAAAAGTTTCTACAAATATATAAAACAAAAAAGAGTGGCTAAGGTAAATATTGGTCCTTTAGAGGATGAGAAGGGAGATTTAATAACGGGAGATGAGGAAATGGCTGAGGAACTGAACAGGTTTTTTTGGGGTCGGTCTTCACAGTGGAAGACACAAATAACATGCCAGTGACTGATGGAAATGAGGCTATGACAGGTGAGGACCTTGAGAGGATTGTTATCACCAAGGAGGTAGTGATGGGCAAGCTAATGGGGCTAAAGGTAGACAAGTCTCCTGGCCCTGATGGAATGCATCTCAGAATGCTAAAAGAGATGGCTAGGGAAATTGCAAACGCACTAGTGATAATTTACCAAAATTCACTAGACTCTGGGGTGGTCCCGACGGATTGGAAATTAGCAAACATGACACCACTGTTTAAAAAAGGAGGTAGGCAGAAAGCAGGTAATTATAGGCCAGTGAGCTTAACTTCGGTAGTAGGGAAGATGCTAGAATCTATCATCAAGGAAGAAATAGCAATGGCATCTGGATGGAAATTGTCCCATTGGACAGACACAGCATGGGTTCATAAAGGGCAGGTCGTGCCTAACTAATTTAGTGGAATTTTTTGAGGACATTACCAGTGCGGTAGATAACGGGGAGCCAATGGATGTGGTATATCTGGATTTCCAGAAAGCCTTTAACAAGGTGCCACACAAAAGGTTGCTGCATAAGATAAAGATGCATGGCATTAAGGGGAAAGTAGTAGCATGGATAGAACATTGGTTAATTAATAGAAAGCAAAGAGTGGGGATTAGTGGGTGTTTCTCTGGTTGGCAATCAGTAGCTAGTGGTGTCCCTCAGGGATCAGTGTTGGGCCCACAATTGTTCACAATTTACATAGATGATTTGGAGTTGGGGACCAACGGCAATGTGTCCAAGTTTGCAGATGACACTAAGATGAGTGGTAAAGCAAAAAGTGCAGAGGATACTGGAAGTCTGCAGAGGGATTTGGATAGGCTAAGTGAATGGGCTAGGGTCTGGCAGATGGAATACAATGTTGACAAATGGGAAGTTATCCTTTTGGTAGGAATAACAGCAAAAGGGATTATTATTTAAATGATAAAATATTAAAACATGCTGCTGTGCAGAGAGACCTGGGTGTGCTAGTGCATGAGTCGCAAAAAGTTGGTTTACAGGGGCAACAGGTGATTAAGAAGGCAAATGGAATTTTGTCCTTCATTGCTAGAGGGATGGAGTTTAAGACTAGGGAGGTTATTCTGCAATTATATACGGTGTTAGTGAGGCCACACCTGGAGTATTGTGTTCAGTTTTGGTGTCCTTACTGGAGAAAGGATGTACTGGCACTGGAGGGTGTGCAGAGGAGATTCACTAGGTTAATCCCAGAGCTGAAGGGGTTGGATTATGAGGAGAGGTTGAGTAGACTGGGACTGTACTCGTTGGAATTTAGAAGGATGAGGGGGGGATCTTATAGAAACATATAGAATTATGAAGGGGATAGGATAGATGCGGGCAGGTTGTTTCCACTGGCGGGTGAAAGCAGAACTAGGGGGCATAGCCTCAAAGGGGAAGTAGATTAAGGATTGAGTTTAGGAGGAACTTCTTCACCCAAAGGGTTGTGAATCTATGGAATTCCTTGCCCAGTGAAGCAGTAGAGGCTCCTTCATTAAATGTTTTTAAGATAAAGATAGATAGTTTTTTGAAGAATAAAGGGATTAAGGGTTGTGGTGTTTGGGCCGGAAAGTGGAGCTGAGTCCACAAAAGATCAGCCATGATCTCATTAAATGGTGGAGCAGGTTTGAGGGGCCAGATGGCCTACTCCTGCTCCTAGTTCTTATGCTCTTATGTTTAGGTTCCCATCATTCTCTCTAAAATATAATTCAAGGCAGAATATTTGTCATTCCACCAAGGTACTTTTGTCCTGTACAGACTGTTGGAATTCCAGCCTCCAGCTGCCTTCCACTCAATCAATCTTCACCCTTGAAAATTTTTGTTGCGAAATCTGTCCGTTACACTACCCCAATAGCTAGCTGGCTTATATTTGATTTCAAAACATTCAAAGTAATAATATTGGGATGAATGAAAGGGCATTTACTTATTTCAGTTAAATAAGTACAGAAAAATCACTTCCACTTACACAACACAGCTTGATCGCTTGCTCTGCTATTCTCCAACCTAAGAAAAGCTACATTTTTGCCAAAATTACATTAAGAAAGTTACCGTTTCTGTTCTGGACATGGCTCGGAGTTTCTCTGATAAAGAATTCACAGCTTTTCGAGTCTCCACATCAGTCCTGTTTTTGAAAACAGATTTACGTTTCAGCTATGTTGAAGGCAAACCTGACAAGAAACCCAAAACCCACCCCCCCTCCTTCACCCCAAACCACCTGCCCGCAGGATTTGAATTTTAGTATTGCAAATCCAACTATCATTCCTCAGGCTTGGGAGAATAGATTGATTCGGTTGAGGGACTCACCAGGGCTGAACCAACAGGAAGAAACAGCGAGGCTGCTCATCAAGAAAACAACTGATTTATTCAATGCAGTCAACTCGCCCGGCTCCACAGCTGATTAAATTGGGCTGAGTTTTCCCAGCTTCACAGAGACCGGGAAATTCGGATTGTTGCATGTCGGGTCGGCTCCCCGGTGCTGTCCCACCTCCAGGTGACTTACCCAAGGGGCACGCCGTCACAGAAAGAGGCAGCCCGACGGTGGCAGGAAGCCAAATAAAAAAACTAGGATCCCACTCCAAGAATTAAACAGTAAGCTTCAGATTATTGCTGTGGGCGTCCAGGTAGAGCGTATTAAACAATTTGTGTGCTTTAATCATCTTTGTTTATTAATTAAGAAAATATTGAAGATAGGGATAAAAGGTTGATTAGATGGATGGTCAAAAATCATCCAATTGACTTCCAGGTGCGGCGATGACCAGCTGAGTCGCACGTTTCGGCAGCTCCCTGTGAAACGGACTTTTGGGCTCTTGATAGGAGCCCCAACGGCAATTTTGACGGCTAAAAACACTGTGCGGTAAACCAGAAGGGAATCCCCCCTGGATACGGATGGAAAAAGGAGGAGAGAGTGGCCAGATTGCAGTGGATCCTTTAGAACAGCGGCAAGGAAGGCAAGCAAAAACCAAGATGGCGTCGGAAGGTGGCAGTTTAACATGGGGCCCTGAACAACAAGAGTTCTTGAAATGCTGTGTGGAAGAGATCAAAAAGGAAATGAAGAAAGAGCTGTTGGCCCCTATACTACAGGCGATCGAAGGGCTAAAGGAGGAACAAAAGACCCAGGAGCGGGAGCTTCGGGTCGTGAAGGCAAAGGCAGCCGAGAATGAGGACGATATACAGGGCCTGGTGGTGAAGACGGAGACGCAGGAGGCACATCAGAAACGATGTGTGGAAAGGTTGGAGGCACTGGAAAACAACGCAAGGAGGAACAACCTGAGGATTCTTGGTCTTCCTGAAGGTGTGGAGGGAGCGGACGTCGGGGCATATGTGAGCACGATGCTGCACTCGTTAATGGGAGCGGAGGCCCTGGCGGGTCCATTGGAGGTGGAGGGAGCATACCGAGTGATGGCGCGAGGACCGAGAGCAGGAGAAATTCCCAGAGCCATAGTGGTGAGATTCCTCCGTTTTAAGGATAGAGAAATGGTCCTCAGATGGGCGAAGAAAACTCGGAGCAGTAAATGGGAGAACGCGGTGATCCGCGTTTATCAAGACTGGTGAGAAGGAGGGCGAGCTTTAATCGGGCCAAGGCGGTGCTTCATAAAAAGAAGATAAAATTTGGAATGCTGCAACCGGCAAGACTGTGGGTCACATATCGAGGGAGGCACCACTACTTTGAGACGGCGGATGAAGCGTGGACTTTTATTGTGGAAGAAAAACTGGAATGAGCGGGTTATTAAAAAGAACGTTCGAACAAAGTGGTGGGGCGAATGTGGGGGGCAAAGAGGGGTTTTATGTACTAATCCTGCGATGTGGTAACTTTTCTCTCTCCCACAGGTGGTGATGGGGGGAGGAGGGGAGGTGGAGGAGATGGGGCGTTGGCCATTGGGGGCGGGGCCAAGGGAGAAGCGCGGGCTTGGTTCCCGCGCTATGATAATCATGGCGGGAATAGAGAAGCAGGAAGGAGGGGGCGTCGCACGGTGCGAGCCGAGGTCACGGGGGGAAGCCGAGGTCAGCCAGAGTTTGCTGACTTCTGGGAGCAACATGGGGGGAGTAATTACGCTAGCGGGGGATCTAGCGGGGGGGGTGGGAGGGGGGAATTACTGGGTTGCTGCTGCTGGGGAGAGGGGGGAGCTGGTATGGGAGAGGATGGGCGGGGGGGCACCGCCTGGGGGAGATACAGCTGCGTGGGAACCGGGTGAGGAGCTGGAAAAAGGTGATGGCTAATCGACAAGGGGGGGGGGGGGTAGGAAGCCCCCCAACTCGGCTGATCACGTGGAACGTGAGAGGGCTGAACGGGCCGATAAAGAGGGCACGGGTACTCGCACACCTTAAGAAACTTAAGGCAGATGTGGTTATGTTACAGGAAACGCACCTGAAACTGATAGACCAGGTTAGGCTACGCAAAGGATGGGTGGGGCAGGTGTTCCATTCGGGGCTAGATGCGAAAAACAGGGGGGTGGCTATATTAGTGGGGAAGCGGGTAATGTTCGAGGCAAAGACTATAGTGGCGGATAACGGGGGCAGATACGTGATGGTGAGTGGCAAACTACAGGGGGAGACGGTGGTTTTGGTAAACGTATATGCCCCGAACTGGGATGATGCCAATTTTATGAGGCGGATGCTAGGACGCATTCCGGACCTAGAGATGGGAAAGCTGATAATGGGGGGAGATTTTAATACGGTGTTGGAACCAGGGCTGGATAGGTCGAAGTCCAGGACTGGAAGGAGGCCGGCAGCAGCCAAGGTACTTAAAGATTTTATGGAGCAGATGGGAGGTGTAGACCCGTGGAGATTTAGCAGACCTAGGAGTAAGGAGTTCTCGTTTTTCTCCTATGTCCATAAAGTCTACTCGCGAATAGACTTTTTTGTGCTGGGTAGGGCATTGATCCCAAAGGTGAGGGGAACGGAGTATACGGCTATAGCCATATCGGATCACGCTCCACACTGGGTGGACTTGGAGATAGGGGAGGAAACAGGAGGGCGCCCACCCTGGAGAATGGACATGGGACTAATGGCAGATGAGGGGGTGTGTCTAAGGGTGAGGGGGTGCACTGAAAAGTACTTGGAACTCAATGATAATGGGGAGGTCCAGGTGGGAGTGGTCTGGGAGGCGTTGAAGGCGGTGGTTAGAGGGGAGCTGATATCAATAAGGGCACATAAAGGGAAGCAGGAGAGTAAGGAACGGGAGCGGTTGCTGCAAGAACTTTTGAGGGTGGACAGACAATATGCGGAAGCACCGGAGGAGGGACTGTACAGGGAAAGGCAAAGGCTACATGTAGAATTTGACTTGCTGACTACAGGCACTGCAGAGGGACAATGGAGGAAGGCACAGGGTGTACAGTACGAATATGGGGAGAAGGCGAGCAGGTTGCTGGCACACCAATTGAGGAAAAGGGGAGCAGCGAGGGAAATAGGGGGAGTGAGGGATGAGGAAGGAGAGATGGAGCGGGGAGCGGAGAGAGTGAATGGAGTGTTCAAGACATTTTATAAAAAATTATATGAAGCTCAACCCCCGGATGGGAGGGAGAGAATGATGGGCTTCTTGGATCGGCTGGAATTTCCCAAGGTGGAAGAGCAGGAAAGAGTGGGACTGGGAGCACAGATCGAGGTAGAAGAAGTGGTGAAAGGAATTAGGAGCATGCAGGCGGGAAAGGCCCCGGGACCGGATGGATTCCCAGTCGAATTCTATAGAAAATATGTGGACTTGCTCGCCCCGGTACTGACGAGGACCTTTAATGAGGCAAAGGAAAGGGGACAACTGCCCCCGACTATGTCTGAAGCAACGATATCGCTTCTCTTAAAGAAGGAAAAGGACCCACTACAATGCGGGTCCTATAGACCTATTTCCCTCCTAAATGTAGATGCCAAGGTCCTGGCCAAGGTAATGGCAATGAGAATAGAGGAATGTGTCCCGGGGGTGGTCCACGAGGACCAAACTGGGTTTGTGAAGGGGAGACAGCTGAACACGAATATACGGAGGTTGTTAGGGGTAATGATGATGGCCCCACCAGAGGGAGAAACGGAGATAGTAGTGGCGATGGATGCCGAGAAAGCATTTGATAGAGTGGAGTGGGATTATTTGTGGGAGGTGTTGAGGAGATTTGGTTTTGGAGAGGGGTATGTTAGATCGGTGCAGCTGTTGTATAGGGCCCCAGTGGCGAGCGTGGTCACGAATGGACGGGGATCTGCATATTTTCGGCCCATAGAGGGACAAGGCAGGGATGCCCTCTGTCCCCATTATTGTTTGCACTGGCGATTGAGCCCCTGGCGATAGCGTTGAGGGGTTCCAAGAAGTGGAGGGGAGTACTTAGGGGAGGAGAAGAGCACCGGGTATCTTTGTATGCGGACGATTTGCTACTATACGTGGCGGACCCGGCGGAGGGGATGCCAGAAATAATGCGGATACTTGGGGAGTTTGGGGATTTTTCAGGGTATAAATTGAACATGGGGAAAAGTGAGTTGTTTGTGGTGCATCCAGGGGAGCAGAGTAGAGAAATAGAGGACCTACCGTTGAGGAAGGTAACAAGGGACTTTCGTTACCTGGGGATCCAGATAGCTAAGAATTGGGGCACATTGCATAGGTTAAATTTAACGCGGTTGGTGGAACAGATGGAGGAGGATTTCAAGAGATGGGATATGGTATCCCTGTCAATGGCAGGGAGGGTGCAGGCGGTTAAGATGGTGGTCCTCCCGAGATTCCTCTTTGTGTTTCAGTGCCTCCCGGTGGTGATCACGAAGGCTTTTTTTAAAAGGATTGAAAAGAGCATCATGGGTTTTGTGTGGGCCGGGAAGACCCCGAGAGTGAGGAAGGGATTCTTACAGCGTAGCAGGGATAGGGGGGGGCTGGCACTACCGAGCCTAAGTGAGTATTATTGGGCCGCTAATATTTCAATGGTGAGTAAGTGGATGGGAGAGGAGGAGGGAGCGGCGTGGAAGAGATTAGAGAGGGCGTCCTGTAGGGGGACTAGCCTACAGGCTATGGTGACAGCCCCATTGCCGTTCTCACCGAGGAACTACACCACAAGCCCGGTGGTGGTGGCTACACTGAAGATTTGGGGACAGTGGAGACGGCATAGGGGAAAGACTGGAGCCTTGGGGGGGTCCCCGATAAGAAACAACCATAGGTTTGCCCCGGGGGGAATGGATGGGGGATATGGAATGTGGCAAAGAGCAGGAATAACGCAATGAAAGATCTGTTTGTGGATGGGAAGTTCGCGAGTCTGGGAGCGCTGACCGAGAAATATGGGTTGCCCCAAGGGAATGCATTCAGGTATATGCAACTGAGGGCTTTTGCGAGGCAACAGGTGAGGGAATTCCCGCAGCTCCCGACACAAGAGGTGCAGGACAGAGTGATCTCAAAGACATGGGTGGGGGATGGTAAGGTGTCAGATATATATAGGGGAATGAGGGACGAAGGGGAGACTATGGTAGATGAACTAAAAGGGAAATGGGAAGAAGAGCTGGGGGAGGAGATCGAGGAGGGGCTGTGGGCAGATGCCCTAAGCAGGGTAAACTCGTCGTCCTCGTGTGCCAGGCTAAGCCTGATTCAGTTTAAGGTATTACACAGGGCACATATGACTGGAGCACGGCTCAGTAAATTTTTTGGGGTGGAGGATAGGTGTGCGAGGTGCTCGAGAAGCCCAGCGAATCATACCCATATGTTTTGGTCATGCCCGGCACTACAGGGGTTTTGGATGGGGGTGACAAAGGTGCTTTCAAAAGTAGTAGGAGTCCGGGTCGAACCAAGCTGGGGGTTGGCTATATTTGGGGTTGCACAAGAGCCGGGAGTGCAGGAGGCGAGAGAGGCCGATGTTTTGGCCTTTGCGTCCCTAGTAGCCCGGCGCAGGATATTGCTAATGTGGAAAGAAGCCAAGCCCCCGGGGGTGGAGACCTGGATAAATGACATGGCGGGGTTCATTAAGCTAGAGCGGATTAAGTTCGTCCTAAGGGGGTCGGCTCAAGGGTTCACCAGGCGGTGGCAACCGTTCGTCGAATACCTCGCAGAAAGATAGACGGAATGGGAAAAAGAAGGCAGCAGCAGCAGCCCAGGATCGGGGGGGGGGGGGGGGGGAATTTTCAATAAAATATTTAATAAAAAAAAAAAAAATCATCCAATTGGTTTTCCAACTGGTGTTGGGAGGCAGTGCACCTTAAGGATGGACATGATGGGTGGCCAATGGTGGAAAGGAGGCCATAGGATGAAATACATGCGCTCAAAGTTGCAATTCAAATGCACCATGGTTTGGGTAAGTCAATAATTGTATAGAGATTGCCAACTCTAGTTTCTCAAGCAAGCATGCTGCTAAAGGGTATCCCAAGGGGGAAAATAATAAAACAATCCATACCTATTCCGCTTTACTATTTCGTCATCAAATTCATCTCCGAGGTGCAACTGGTCACTCCTTAGATCTCTTAGTGACTGATGCAATGTGTGTACCTGCAGGAAAAGACAAATGTCTTAACTGGATTGCAATTAGACACTGCCAATTACAGAATTATTTCTGTATTAATACAAGATCAGTTGTTCTTTCATCACTGCTTTTTTTTTTTAAACCTTATCTGCCCTCCCCCTTGTCCCCTGCCACCTGCGTCCCCCAGCTTTCTATTTTGACCCCCGGAGATGCGCTGCAGGCCTATAGCCGACATAAGGTCCTCTTTTATTGAATCACTGTGTTTCTGGAGTTCTATCGAGAGAAGCTCCATCGACCGGCGCCTGAGAGGTTGGGATCTTCCTTTCTCAGCTTTTACTATTTTTACAGCTCCCCGGCTGGTTCGATGCCATTTCGGTCAGTTGGTTGTCAGTTGCTCAGCTCATGGCTGCCGCCTGAAGTCCCTCAATCTGTATTCTGTCTTCCCAAAGTAGAGCATGCCACATTGTGAGTAGTTTAATGTACTGAATTGAAAGAAGTGCACATAAATCACAGTTTAACTTGGACAAAACGTTTGGGGCCTTGGATGCCGAGGTAGAGGAAGTAAAAGGGCAGGTGTTGCATCTCCTGCACTTGCATTGAAAGATGCCGAAGGAAAGAGAGGGTGTTGTGTGGACAATGATTGAGGTGTGGACCAGGGTGCTGTAGAGGGAACAGTTCCTTCAAAATGCTGAAAGGAAAAGGGAGGGGAAACCTCGTTTGGTGGTGGCAGGACTGGTGGGGATGATCCATTGAATGTGGAGGCTGGAAGGGGAGGACAAGGAGAACCCAATCGTGGACCTGGAAGGCGAGAGCCGAAGTATTAAGAATGGAACGCACTCACTCGAAGGCCTTGTCAACCACACTGGAAAAATCCACAGGTGACGAAAAAGTAGGATTTATCAGAAGCATTGGAATGCTTCTGATAATATTAGACAGACAGATTGCTGTGAGAACTCAAAGGAAAAATTAACAAGTTAGGGACTTTGAAGTAGACAATTACCAAGTTGAAGTAAATTAAAAACAAGGAATCAAGAAAAAGACAACGCAAAGAGCTGCTGAGATCAGGGATCCACAGAAAGATGATTTAGATGGACCAAATGGCATCAGTGTTTAATCTATTCTACATTTTAACATACTTGACTGAGTGGCTCCAAGTCATCTACAAATCTCACAGTCGCAGATCTGGATCTTCTACGGTCTGTCCCTAGGTACCCTCCATGGTCCCTCAGGGGTGAGGTAGGACGGTATCGACGACTTTCTGAAAAAATAAAATCAGGCTAAATTTAATTCATTGCACACACTCAACCAGCAGCCAGAAATATAAGAACGTTGTAAACCACTTGCGGATAAATAGGACTGCTTAAAAAAAAAAGGGCTTGAAATTAGTAAAAGGGGAAAAAGGGCTCATAGAACATAGAACAGTATAGCACAGTACAGGCCCTTCAGCCCACAACGTTGTGCCGACCATTTATCCTAATCTAACATCAACCTAACCTACACCCCTTCAATTTTACTGCTGTCCATGTGCCTGTCCAAGAGTCGCTTAAATGTCCCTAATGACTCTGACTCCACCACCTCTGCTGGCAGTGCATTCCACACACCCACCACTCTCTGTGTAAAGAACCGACCTCTGACATCTCCCCTATACCTTCCTCCAATCACCTTAAAATTATGTCCCCTCGTGACAGCCATTTCCACCCTGGGGAAAAGTCTCCGGTTATCCACTCTATCCATGCCTCTCATCACCTTGTGCACCTCTATCAAGTCACCTCTCTGCCTTCTTCGCTCCAGTGAGAAAAACCCTAGCTCCCTCAACCTTTTTTCATAAGACAGGACCTCCAGTTCAGGCAGCATCCTGGTAAACCTCCTCTGTACCCTCTCCAAAGCATCCACATCCATGGATGATTAATGGGCATGTATCTTTAAGTCAAACAGCACAGAGTTAGGAATTCAGAAGTTACAGGAGAGAACACTCTGCTATTCTCTGCTAATTCGAACAGGAGACCTCAGACTTTTCAGTACGAGAGAGATGGGGTGGTCTCGGTTCGATTGATTGGCTGGTGGCCAATGAATTGGCCAAAAGGCCGTATTCTGCCCGGTAACAGGTGGTGATTGGATCCTATGTCAGTGGGATGGGCTCTCAGAGACCTCAGGGAGCAGTTGAGTCCTGGACACACAAAGACAAGGAGCTCCGTGTTTTCTCCAGAATGGCTGAGAGTACTGTATTTCAGAAGTTGCAGAGAACCAGAATTAATGAATCTACAGGGAAACCAATACGGGCTGCAAACAAAGACCAGGACCTGCTCTCTCTATCCATCTCTCCAGGAAGGCTGGGAGTGCTGTATTTCTGAAACTACAGAGACCTGAATGAATCTACGGTAAAAACAGAAGAGGGATAAAGTGCTGGAAACAACCATCTGAAACAAAGGCTCTTTTTTTCCTACTAATGATTTTCACCCCTCTCATCCACTCTTGTGTTTGTCTATCTTGTGTGTGCGTGTGTCGAGGGTGGGGTGGGCAAGTTAAAGTGGAAATTAGATAATAAGTTAACCAGTTGTTTTTGCTGCATATTTCATCACAGTTGGCTTGTTATTAATTAAGAGTAATTGTGTTTACAGGGAGAAGCAGTGACAAAGTGGTATTGTTGCTAGACGAGTAATCCAGAGACCCAGAGTTATGTTCTGGGGACCCGGGTTTGAAACCCGCCATCGCAGATGGTGAAATTTGGATTCAATAAGAAAATCTGGAATTAAATGTCTGACGATGACCATGAAACCATTGCCCTTTTTGTCCATGACATCTTTGTCAATCTCCACCTATCCCTGGATCTCTATCCAGCCTCATTGCCCAACGCCACCCCCACAACAGTATCAATCTAACCATATTTACAGTTCTCTCGAGCTTTGACAAAGTGTCATCCAGACTTGAAACGTTACCTCCCTTCTCTCTCTCCACAGACGCTGTCAGACCTGCTATGATTGTCCAGTATTTTCTGCTTTTGTTTCATGAAACCATTGTCGATTGCTGTAAAAACCCATCTGATTCACTTTACCTTTAGGGGAGGAAATCTGTCGTCCTTACCCGGTCTGGCCTACATGTGACTCCAGATCCACAGCAATGTGGTTGACTCTGAAATGCCCTCGGGGATGGGCAACAAATGCTGCCACATCCCACGAACGAATAAAAAACAAACCTGATGACTGTAATTATTGGGCAGCCAAGGGTCAAAGGGTACTTTTCTAAGAATTATTGTTTATTTCACTTGTGTTGCGACTCCAGGTCAAGTGGGGCTGAAATTGACCGTGTACTAACCTAGGGTGTCGTAACACTATGGATAACTAAAGATGGATGGATGCAACTGAATCTAAAGGAAAAGACTAATGCAAATAGCATAAATAAGCATGAGGGTGAAAAAGACATCTAGGAAAACAAAAGTGAAATACAAAACAAAAAGCACAGACAAAGGTAATACAGTGCGTGTATGGTATATGCAGACTTTCAAAGGGCTTCTGATAAGATGTTTAGACTTCGATGTTTAGCCCAAAATCCTGCAATTTGATGGATTCCACATGAGTTAATTCACCACCACCAAAGAGCTATACCGTAGTTGGACAGGCGGCACTTTATGAAATTAGAACTGGTCATTGATCCAAAAGGAAAAAACAGCCAGGGTTCCCAATTTCATTGGCTGGACAATGAATAGTGCACATAGATGAAGGCAAGGACATTATTAGACTTATGTCTATTATTAGATGTCTCAAATTATTCACTGTCCTGACAACACATGCTATCTAGAATTATCTCTCCGAATAACTTACCCAAGTACATGCAACCAACCAACCTCACCAAACCACATCCCAGTGAGGCTCAACAGTTTTTTAAAACATTAATTCATGGGACATTCGCAAGACCAGCATTTATTGCCTGAGAAGGTGGTGGGTGATCTGTATTTTGAACCGCTGCGCTCCATTTGGTGTAGGAACACCCACAGTGCCGTCAGTAAGGAAGTTCCAGGGTCTTGACCCAGTGACAATGAAGGAACAGCGATATAGTTCCAAGTCATGATGGTGTGCGGCTTGGAGGAAAACTTAAGAGATGGTGGTGTTTCCATGCATCTGCTGCACTTTTCCTACTAGGTGATAAAGGCCGCGAATTTGCATTGTCGGTCAAAAGATCCTCAGTGAATTCCTGCAGTGCATCTTGTAGCTGGTACACACTGCTGTCACTATGCATCAATGATGGAGGACGTGAATATTCAAGATAGTGGATACGGTGTCAATCAAGTGAGCTGCTTTGTCCTGGACAGTATCGAGCTTTGAATGTACTTGGAGCTGCACTCATCCTTGCTTCAGGAGAATACTGGTGCAGAGGAAAATAAATTATAAAATTGGAGCAACTTCATCAGATTTGCTAGCATTTATTCTAGAATCATCCCCCGCCTTTGCAAAGAAGATCAGAGGAGCAACAGCTGCACTACGGCGTTTTGCATCCAATGTCTGCATAGAAATGAAATTGACAGCAGATTATACTCCCCAAAACATAGCATCTTATGCTTCTTTACCTGTTGCTGAGTTACCTTGAAGGTCACTTGTATGAAGGGAAGGAATGGAATGTCCAGAGTTCCTGCTCAACCGCTGACTTCGCAGCTCATCAATAGACTGTTCCAAATCATCTCGTAGCTTCAAATTTCCAAAAAGCAAAACAAAAACTTTAGGTAGAATTTCAGTGGCCTTGGTAACCTTTCAATAGTCTTTGGTAGCCTTATTCAAAATACAATTTCCCCAATTACGACAAAATAAGGTTAAGAGGTATTATATGTCACTTCGGGACCAATTAATTTATTTCATAGCTTAAGAATTTCTAGCAGATCAGCTATGCTGTGTGACGGCACAACGCAGACAATATCATTAAGGAATAAAAGTTACCAGAATATCCATCAAAACAGGGTATAAGGGATTCAGAAGACATTTGATTCAGCAAAATTCCTGGTATTAGTCCAGTAAACATTCTTTGAACTACTTCTAATTCCCTCGAATGCCGCAGTGGAACTCAATCAACCACACTCATGCAGAGCATTCCAGATTTTAACCACTCGCTGCATGAAAATGTTTTTCTCATTTCTCTTCTACTTCTTTTGCAAATTACCTTAAATATGTAGCCTATTGTTGAGGGAAGGAACAGCTTCTCCTTACATACTGTGTCCAGACCGTTCATCATTTGGTATACCAATATCTGCCTTCTTTTCTCCAACGGAAACAGTCCTAACTTCTCCAATCTATCTTCAAAGCTGAAGTTCTTCTTCCCTGGAACCAGTCTCATGAATCGTTTCTGCACTCTCTCCAATGCCATCACATGTTTCCTAATGTGAAACACCCAGACATAATACTCCAGCTGAGGCTGAACTACTGTCTTATACAAGTTCAACATAACCATCTTATTCTTGTACTCTATGCCCCTAATATTACAGACGAGGCATAAGCATGCTTTTTAACCGCTTTCTTGACCTGTCCTGACACCTTCAATGACTTATGCACATGTACACCCAGGTCCCTCTGCACCGACACTCTCTTCCCTTTAGAGTTGCACCCTTTGTTTTACATTGTCTCTCCACGATCTTCCTCCCAAAATTAATCATTTCACATTTCTCCACATTGAACTTCATCTGCCACCTGTCTGCCCATTACACAAACTTGTCTCTGTCCTTTTGAAGTTCCACACTATCCTCCTCACGTTTTATATCTGCAAACTTGTATCTGCTTCCAAGTTTTATATCTGCTAACTTTGAAATTATTCCTTTTACATCAGGGTCTAGGTCATTAATATATAATCAGGAAAAGCATGGATCCAAACACTGATCCCTGGGGACTCCCCTACAAACCTTCCTCTAGCTCAAAAAGCACCATTAACCATCACAGTTCCCTGTCAATCAGCCAATTTTGTGTCCATGTTGCTACTCCCACTTTTATTCTATGAGCTATAGCTTTTCTCACAAGTCTGTCATGCAATACTGTATCAATCAACCTTGTCAAGATCAAACAACCCTCCTTTAAACAATATTTCCACTGATTGGACAATAATTTAAATTATTCATTCTGCAAATTCCCATAAATAAATATTAAACAAGAATCTTTTTTTTTTTTTTTTTAAATAATTTTTATTAAAGTTTTCACTAAATATCAACAACAAAATGTAAAAGGAACCCAGTAGAATCAAGTACAAAACCAAACAAAACCACCCCGTACCCCCCCCCCCCCCGAAGGTTGCTGCTGCTGACCATTGTCTACTGTTCTGCCAGGAAGTCCAAGAACGGTTGCCACCGTCTGAAAAACCCTTGCACCGATCCCCTTAAGGCAAATTTCACCCTCTCCAATTTAATAAACCCCGCCATATCGTTGATCCAGGATTCCACGCTTGGGGGCCGCGCATCCTTCCACTGGAGAAGAATCCTTCGCCGGGCTACCAGGGACGCAAATGCCAGAATACCGGCCTCTTTCACCTCCTGTACGCCCGGCTCCCCTGCAACCCCGAATATTGCGAGCCCCCAGCCCAGTTTGACCCTGGATCCTACCACCCTCGAAACCATCCTCGCTACGCCCTTCCAAAATTTCTCCAGCGCTGGGCATGCCCAGAACATATGGGTGTGGTTTGCTGGGCTCCCTGAGCACCTAACACACCTGTCCTCACGCCCAAAAAAACAGCTCATCCTTGTCCCAGTCATGTGTGCCCTGTGCAGCATCTTAAACTGTATGAGGCTGAGCCTCGCGCACAAAGAGGAAGAGGTCACCCTCCTAAGGGCATCAGCCCACGTCCCCTCCTCGATCTCCTCCCCCAACTCCTCCTCCCACTTACCTTTCAGCTCCTCCACCGAGGCCTCCTCCTCCTCCTGCATCACCTGGTATGTTGCCAAGATCTTCCCCTCTCCAACCCACACCCCCTAGAACACCCTGTCCTGTACCGTGCATGGCAGCAGCAGCGGGAATTCCACCACTTGCCGTCTGGCAAATGCCCTTACCTGTAGATACCGAAAGGTGTTCCCAGGGGGGAGCGCGTACTTCTCCTCCAGCTCACCCAGGCTCGCGAACTTCCCGTCCACAAACAGGTCCCCCAACCTTCTTATCCCTGCCCTGTGCCACCCCGAAAACCCTCCATCTATTTT
This sequence comes from Scyliorhinus torazame, assembly GCF_047496885.1. Classification (NCBI taxonomy): domain Eukaryota; kingdom Metazoa; phylum Chordata; class Chondrichthyes; order Carcharhiniformes; family Scyliorhinidae; genus Scyliorhinus; species Scyliorhinus torazame. Next base: position 385,848,116 of record NC_092708.1, read on the forward strand.
CCCTGGGACAAACCGGTGGTTCCCCCGTATCGGGGTCCACACCGAGGCCCCGACTTCCCCACTATGCCGCCTCCACTGGCCCCAGATTTTGAGGGTAGCCACCACCACCGGGCTCGTGGTATACCTCATTGGAGGGAGCGGCAGCGTTGCCAGTGCCTCCGGACTCGTACCCTCACAGGACGCCGTCTCCAGCCTCTTCCATGCAGCCCCCTCCATCACCCACATGCGCACCATCGCCGCATTGGCGGCCCAGTAGTACCCACAGAGGTTGGGCAGCGCCAGCCCCGCCCCATCCCTACTCCGCTCCAGGAACACTCTTCTCACCCTCCGAGTCCCTCGCACCCACACAAACCCCGTTATGCTCCTGTTGACCCGGCTAAAGACGACCTTCGGGATAAGAATGGGGAGGCACTTGAACAGGAACAAAAACCTTGGGAGCAACGTCATCTTGACTGACTGTACCCTACCTGCCAGGGACAGCGGCAACGCATCCCACTTCTTAAACTCCTCCTCCATTTGCTCCACCAGCCTCGTGAAATTAAGTCTATGCAGGGCCCCCCAGCTCCTGGCCACCTGGACCCCCAAATACCTGAAGCTCCTCTCCGCCCTTTTTAGTGGGAGCTCACCAATCTCCCTCTCCTGGTCCCCTGGGTGAACCACGAACAACTCGCTCTTCCCCATGTTGAGCTTGTACCCTGAGAAATCCCCGAACTCCGAGGATCCTCATTACCTCCGGCATTCCCCCCACCGGGTCCGCCACATATAGTAGCAAGTCGTCTGCGTAGAGCGACACCCTATGCTCCTCCCCACCCCGCATCAACCCCCTCCAGTTCCTCGACACCCTCAGTGCCATAGCCAGGGGTTCAATCGCCAGTGCGAAAAGCAGGGGGACAGGGGACACCCCTGCCTCGTCCCTCGATGCAACCGTAAGTACTCAGACCTCCTCTTGTTCGTGGCCACACTCGCCATCGGGACCTTGTACAGCAGCTTAACCCACCTGACGAACCCCTCCCCAAACCTCTTCTGCACCTCCCACAAGTACCCCCATTCTACCCTATCGAAGGCCTTCTCAGCGTCCATCGCCACCACTATCTCCGCCTCCCCCTCCCTCACCGGCATCATAATAACGTTCAGGAGCCTCCACGCATTCGCGTTCAACTGCCTCCCCTTCACGAACCCCGTCTGTTCTTCGTGGATAACCTGCGGCACCCAATCCTCAATTCTCGTGGCTAAGACCTTCGCCAGCACCTTGGCATCTATATCTAACAACAAAATCGGCGTGTAAGACCGACATTGCAGGGGATCCTTGTCCCGCTTCATGATCAAGGAGATCAGTGCCCAGGACATCGTCGGGGGCAAGGCCCCCCCCTCCCTTGCCTCATTGAAGGTCCTAACCGGCAACGGGCCCACCAAGTCCACAGATTTTTTGTAGAATTCGACCGGGAAACCGTCCGGCCCCAGTGCCTTCCCCGCCTGCAAGCTCCCTATCCCTTTGGCCAGCTCCTCCAGCCCAATGGGGGCCCCTAATCTCGCCACCAGTCCCTCCTCCACCTTCGGGAACCTCAATTGGTCCAGAAAGCAGCCCATCCCTCCCTCCTCCAGTGGGGGCTCGGACCGATACAGTTCCTCATAAAAGTCCCTGAAGACCCCATTGATGCCAACCCCACTCCGCACCACACTCCCTCCCCTATCCTCAACTCCCCGATCTCCCTAGCTGCATTCCGCTTCCGAAGTTGATGCGCCAGCATCCAGCTTGCCTTTTCCCCATATTCATAAACCGCCCCCTGGGCCTTCCTCCACTGCGCCTCCGCCTTCCTGGTGGTCAACAGGTCGAATTCGGCCTGGAGGCTACGCCTCTCCCTCAACAGACCCTCCTCCGGCACCTCCGCGTACCTCCTGTCTACCCTCACCATCTCCCCCACCAGTCTCTCCCTCTGCTCTCTCCTCTCCTTGTGGCCCTAATGGAGATCAGCTCTCCCCTAACCACTGCCTTCACCTCCTCCCAGACCATCCCCACTCGGACCTCCCAGTTATCGTTGGCCTCCAGGTATCTCTCTCTCTGCTTCCTCGGACCCGTTCGCTCACCACCTCGTCCGCCAACAGCCCCATCTCCAAGCGCCACAACGGGCACTGGTCCGTCTCCTGCCCCAGCTCTACCCAATGCGGGGCGTGATCCGAAATGGCTATCGCCGAGTACTCGGTACCCTCTACTCTTGCTATCAGCGCCCTGCTCAGAACAGAAAAGTCGATCCAGGAGTAGGCCTTATGAACGTGCGAGAAGAATTAAAATTCCCTAGCCCCCGGCCTTGCAAATCTCCAAGGGTCCACCCCTCCCATCTGGTCCATAAGCCCCCCCAGCACTTTGCCGACGCCGGCCTCCTACCCGTCCTAGACCTGGAGCGGTCCAGTGCCGGATCCTGCACCATGTTAAAGTCCCCTCTCATTATCAGGCCCCCCACTTCCAAGTCCGGGATCCGACCCAACATGCGCCGCATAAAACCCGCATCGTCCCAGTTCGGGGCGGACACGTTGACCAGCACCACCCTCTCCCCTTGCAGCTTACCACTTACCGTTATGTACCTGCCGCCATTGTCTGTCACAATGCTCGACGCCTCGAACGACACCCTCTTTCCCACCAAGATCGCCACCCCCCGATTTTTGGCATCCAGCCCCGAATGAAACACCTGACCTACCCACCCCTTCCTCAATCTTACCTGGTCTGCCACCTTCAGGTGTGTCTCCTGGAGCATGACCACATCCGCCTTTAGCCCCTTCAGGTGCGCAAACACCTGGGCCCGCTTAACCAGCCCGTTCAGCCCCCTTACATTCCAGGTTATCAGCCGGATCAGGGGGCTACCCGCCCCCCTCCCCGACTCGCCATAACCCCTCCTCGGCCAGCCACACGCCCGCAACCCATGCCCGGCCCGTTCCCCACAGCGGAAGACCCCCGTCCCAACCCCCTCTACTCGCTCCAGCTCCCCCTTAACCATACCAGCAGCAACCCGGTTCCCCCCCACCCCCCCCTCCAGCTAGGACCCCTCCCTAGCTGCTTTGCTCCCCCCATTGCACTCCCGCAAGTCAACTGACTCCAACTGACCCTGGCCACTCCCGCCTCTCCTTCGATTCCTCCCATTGTGGGACATATCATCCTCCTCCTCCATTACCCATCAGCAGGCGCTCTGCCTCCCCCTTCCATCCCAAGCGCAGGAAACAACCCTCACTTCCCCGCCCCGGCCCCGCCCCCTCCAGCGCGGGAAAAAGCTCGCGCTTTCCACCTGCCCGGCCCCACCTCCTCTGGCGCAGCTCCTTTTACAGGCGCGGGGCCCCACCTTCCCGCGCGGGGCCCCATCCCCCCTAGCGGCCATCCACCCTACCGGCCATCCACCCCCTACTCCGTTTATTTGCCCCCCCCCTCCAAGAGCCAACCCGACAGACCCAACCAAACCAGTGCCCAACACATCCAAACCACCCACACCGAACCAAAAAGAAACAAGAACAAAAAACCCCCCCTCAAAATGTAACACAGCAACAACAAGCCCCGACATCCCCACGCCCGACCCTCAGTTTGTGTCCAGCTTCTCAGCCTGAACAAAGACCCACGCCTCCTCCGGGGACACAAAATAATGGTGCCGGTCCTTGTAGGTGGCCCACAGTCGCACCGGCTGCAGCATGCCAAACTTCACCCCCTTCCTGTGCAGCACCGCCTTCGCCCGGTTGTACCCTGCCCTCTTCTTCGCTACCTCCGCGCTCCAGTCCTGATATATTCGAACCTCCGCGTTCTCCCACCTGCTGCTCCTCTCTTTCTTGGCCCACCTGAGTACGCACTCCCGATCAGCGAACCGATGAAACCGCACCAGCACCGCCCGCGGCAGCTCGTTTTCCTTGGGCCTCCTCGCCAACACTCCCTGCGCCCCTTCCAGCTCCAGGGACCCCTGGAAGGACCCCGCTCCCATCTGTGAGTTTAACATGGTGACCACATAGGCCCCCACGTCCGACCCCTCCAGCCCCTCCGGGAGGCTCAGGATCCGCAGATTCTTCCGCCTCGACCGGTTCTCCATCTCCTCGAACCGTTCCTGCCATTTCTTGTGGAGCGCCTCGTGCGCCTCCACCTTTACCGCTAGGCCCAAGATCTCGTTATCGTTATCAGAGATCTTTTGTCGGACCTCGCAGATCGCCACCCCCTGGGCCGTCTGGGTCTCCAGCAGCTTATCAATAGAAGCCTTCATCGGCTCCAGCAGGTCCGCTTTGAGCTCCCTGAAGCAGCGCTGGATAACCTCCTACTGCTCCTGCATCCACGCTGCATGGTCCCCGCCCGCCGCCATCTTGCTCTTCTTCCCTCGCACTTTCTTTGGGTTCACCACCACTTTTTTTAGTCGCCCCGCTCCTGGTCCAAGCCATACACTGTCAAGGGAATGCTGCAGTCTTCTTCCCACACCGGGAAAATTCATAAAAATGCCATTGGGGGCCCTGAAAAGAGCCCAAAAGTCTGTTCCAAGCGGGAGCTGCCGAACGTGCAACTTAGCTCTGCATAGTCACAACCAGAAGTCTTAAATAAGAATCTTTACAATTCAAAAGACAGATCTGTCAAATCCTTGAATTTGCTCCCAAAAATCCTCTCAATGCCTTCAATCCAAATTGGGACTATCCCAAATTTTACTTTGTTAAAACAAAAGTTATTGGAGAACAGTGTTGTACCAGCTTTGACAAAGAGTCATCAGACTCGAAACGTTAGCTCTTTTCACTCCCTACAGATGCTGCCAGACTTGCTGAGATTTTCCAGCATTTCCTCTTTCGTTTCAGATTCCAGCATCCGCAGTAATTTGCTTTTATCCAGTGTCGTACCAGCCACTGCTCTCCCGGTTTACTACAATACAGCACCCCTCTGTAGATCAACACAAAACTAAACGCAACTCCAGATTCCAGCTTTCTCCACAAACATGCAATGTTGATCATCATAGATCAGTATCAACCTAATTGGCTAGCCTTTGGTACGATTGATTGATTAATTAATTATCAGCACACATTCTCTCCTGGGGTAGACCCAACGTGAAGCCAGTACATCAGGCAGCAGCTAACAAGTCACAATAAAAGAAACACCCCATCCTCCACCACATGCCTCCCTCCCCACTTCCCACATGGGCCCCACTAGAACAATCAAGATCAGGATTTTTGCTGCAGTAAGCATGTATTTGCCTTCAGCTCCATCATGCTAATATAAAAGTACCTCAGAGGATGTAGTAAATAAGGGATTAACCACCGAGGGGGGTGAGATAATTAAAGACAATATGAAATGCCCTTCCCATGCAAGTGTGGTCTTCTCGCTACCAGAACTGCAGAACTTTCAGACCAGATTGCTCACCCACTCTCACTGTTGCCGAATATTTGGCACTGGCTTACAGAAAGGAACAGGGGTAGGAGAAGCCAGAGCGACCACTCTTATAAGATTACTTATCTCTCGCAAGAACATACCTGTGCCACTGTGTCCATTTGTTCATTGGTATAGCCTCTATACCGCCCCAGCATTCGATCAACACTCGTGAGGTCTCGACTGGTATCCTGAAACGTATTCAACGTCAAACATCAAAAAGCCCTCGAGCAGAAATGGAGTAACTGCTAAGGCTGATTTCAATCGTTTAAAATGGACAAAGAAATCCACTTAAAATAAAAAAATCACAATCTCTTTATCAGTATCATTGGAGAATACTCCCCAAGTTAGACATAACTCCAAATCTGCCGCAGCGAATTCCGCACAATCTCAGTCGGGCTGTCTCAGAGGCATTGAAATTAATTAGCTGAAATTCTTCTCAAGATTTTAAACGGGATAATCATGTAATAGTTGCTTATTAGAGCAGAGTCAATTGTACAGAGATGTATTAAAAAGGCAATTATAAAAGTATTGACATAAATGAGGAATTAGATTCCTAACAACATCGCAAGCTCTCAATAACACTCTCAAAACCTCTTAGCACAAATCTCACTAGTCTCACCTAGCACTCAATCTCTCCAGATAACTGATCATTCAAAGGGAACAGCTCCACTCAACAGATCTATTGGGAGCATGCAGACACCATTTGACATCCCTATCTTAATTTCTGAAAATTCATACTAATCCATTTTTAAAAAAATTTCCATTAACTCTAAATGGTCCTGTATTTCAATTAATATATGTTTGATTTACATTTTTTTGCAATTTTAGGGGGTCACAGACATTTCACTGAAAGGTCTTGCTGTTGTCGTCACTCATCCAGCACACTAACAGTTGCAGTCATGTCCGTGAATTGGCAACACACCCATTTCCCTCATTTAAATTTATATAACTCACCGCCGCCACTCCCCCAAGTGTTTCCTTTGCATTTTTAATTTTCGGGCAAACACTGCAGAAAATGCAACATCAGGTGCCAAGTATAATGAATCAAGATTAGGAAGTTTTGAAATCCAACACAATACCTGCAAAGTGCTTGCTAATGTGTCTATTTTTTCAGACACATCACCAACATTGTGCATTCTGCTCCTTCCCTTAGCTGTTGCCTTCAGTGGACTTTGCCGCCTAGAAAAACTCCGAAGGCGCGTGTCCGAGTCACTCGATGAGTCCGCCATAAGTACACTGCAGCCTGCAAACAAAATGGGTAAAATGAGATGGGAGTTTTCTAACCCGATTGAACAAGATGCAAGGAAGGTCTTCATGCCCAGAAGAGAAAACTGCTTGCACAAATGGGGAAAGGAAAAGAAAATTGAAAATCTGCTATTACGACTAAGTAAGTTAGTGCATTTTGACCTTTCAAGGCCATGTGCATCCTTTAGGCGAGAAGGGACTGCAGGCCAGGGGAAGATTGGACTGGGACATGTAGACATAATTCAGCCCTGGTGTGAAGCCAGACTTTCTCTCCTTGGTTTTGTATTTCTAATATAAATCCCCATGTCCACATTTATAATGGCAACTGTCAATCTCAACATCCTGTGATCATAGCCTCCCATCACTGATGATACTGCAGCGTCCCATTGGACAGGATGGAATTACATCATTGAAGATTTACATAGACAAGTTCCCATTATAAATGTGGACACTGTTATTTGTAATGGGACAAGTAGGTAGTTAAGGGCTGTTCTATACTGCAGGTACAAGGCACACCAACCTTCTCAAAGGCAATTATGGATGACCAACAAATGCTGACCTTGTCAGTAATACTCACACCCCACGAAAGAAAACAAAATAACTTTATAGTTCATCTACTGTGGCAATACTCATAAGTAGTCCATGTTTTTAATGTTGCAACCCTGTCACAATGAAGTGCAAGTTCCAGTTATAACTGAGAGAAGCTGTTATTAGTTGAAGAAAGTTAGGGCATTAATTTTAGGTATATATTAGAATTGGTTTCGGGGAGAGGGTTGGTGCAGGGTTGGCAGGGAAGGAAAGGGAGCTCATGCTCTCTGCGTTTTGAGAATAAACCTTTGTTAAGGAAGGACTGGTTCCAGATTCCTCCTTTGCTCAGTAAACGAGCCGTGAGTTTTAACACCGGTCACAGTTGTAAAGTATAACCATCTGCACCACGTGGTGAGCGGTCAAAGCCTCATTAGTTGCCACTGATAAAAAGGACCAAAGTTTTGGGGGAAAAGCTTTGAAGGAGGCAACGGGTGCAAGTACGCTCCTCTCTCCACAAAAGTTCTAGGGCTCGCATTTGAACGCCTCCACATTCCCCCATGCCTAACTAGTTCAGCAGTGCAGTATTTCTCACCCTACAACCAATGAACAGCAGTGGCCAGCTCTCGATTTCCAACAGCCAAATCTCAAGGCATAGAGTATGCAGATATGGAGTCAACCTTGTCACTGCAATACATTTTAAGAAATCGACGAGGTGGCATTTGTCTCTCCTGTGCAAAAACTGAACTAATTAGTCAGTGAGTTTGAGCTGCTACCAAGAGATAGACATGGCAATTTGTTTCAATTCACTCTGATCTAGAGCATAGAACATGAAACATAGAACATACAGTGCAGAAGGAGGCCATTCGGCCCATCGAGTCTGCACTGACCCACATTAAGCCCTCACTTCCACCCTATCCCTGTAACCCAATAACCCCTCCTAACCTTTTTGGACACTAAGGGCAATTTAGCATGGCCAATCCACCTAACCTGCATGTCTTTGGACTGTGGGAGGAAACCGGAGGATACCCACGCAGACACAGGGAGAACGTGCAGACTCCGCACAGACAGTGACCCAGCGGGGAATCGAACCTGGGACCCTGGTGCTGTGAAGCCACAGTGCTATATACTTGTGCTACCGTGCTGCCCAAACTAATCACCGCTATTCAAAATAAGCATGCCAAATTCATCTTCCACAATAAGTGCATCAGATGCTGAAATAGGTAGATGCACATGTGCACACAACACGCACACACACAAACCATTACACAAAATTCTCGGTTAAAACATAATTCATAGAATCCCTACAGTGCAGAAGGCGGCCATTCTGCCCATCGAGGCTGCACCAACCCTCTGAAACAGCGCCCTACCTAGGCCCACTCCCCCACCTAACCTTTGGAAGCAAAGTGGCAATTTAGCATGGCAAATCCACCTAACCTGCACATCTTCGGCATGGAACATTTTCTCATTCACAGCTAAACAACATAGTAGGGGCTGGTTTAGCACAGTGGGCAGAGAGAGAGAGAGAGAAGGAAGAGAGAGAGAGAAATTATACTTTTTTTCTCAATGCCATATGTTATGATCGGAAAAGCACCACCTTAAAAGGTGGTTGAAGCAGATTTAATAGTAACTTCCAACGGGGAAATTGGAGAAATATTCAAAAAAGAAATAATTGCAGGGAAGTGAATAGACCTTTCAAAGAGTCAGCATAGGCACAATGGACTAAATGGCCTCTTTCTACGCTGTACAATTCTATGACTCTAACCTGGAGAGATCGGTGTTGGTCTGATGAATGGCACTCATTGCTTAATGTGCACAAATGCAATGGAAAAGGATAATAAATAGTGCCGATATAAACGGTATTATTCAACACAACACAAGAGATGGATTTCGATATACCAAGGATAAAACATTGCAGCAACAATGTGCAGCAGCTATAAAAGCACCCATCAAGATGTTGGACTGCCTAGCCAGAGGAAAAATGAACAAAATTCAGGAAGCAGTTCTGAACTGGTGCAGAGAATTGCTCTAGCCCTCAAACGGAGTATTCTTAATGTCAATGACATCTAGCCATGGGAGAGGTTACAACAACAAAATGGACAACAGGAATTAGGCCACAACACGATTTAGGAGCAGAGAGCTGCCAGGAATATTTACACTGAAGATAAGGCTCAAGGATGATGTTGACACAAAACTGACAGCACGGAAACAGGTCACCTGGCCCAACTGATCCTTGCCAGTGTTTACTTTCCACACGGGCCTCGTCCCACCCCCCCCCTTTTCAACATAACCTTCTATGTGGAAGCATTAGAAAGGGTGCAGAGATTTACCAGGATGTTGCCTGGTATGGAGGGAAGATCTTATGAGGAAAGGCTGAGGGACTTGAGGCTGTTTTCGTTAGAGAGAAGGTCAAGAGGTGACTTAATAGAGGCATACAAGATGATCAGAGGATTAGATAGGGTGGACAGTGTGAGCCTTTTTCCACGGATGGTGATGGCTAGCACGAGGGGACATAGCTTTAAATTGAGGGGAAATAGATATAGAAGATGTCAGAGGTATGTTCTTTACTCAGAGTAGTACGGGAGTAGTACGGGCATGGAATGCCCTGCCAGCAACAGTAGTGGACTCGCCAACATTAAGGGCATGTAAATGGTCATTAGATAAACATATGGATGAGAATGGAATAGTGTAGATGGGCTTTAGATTGGTTTCACAGGTCGGCGCAACATCGAGGGCCGAAGGGCCTGTACTGCGCTGTAATGTTCTATTGTTCTATTCCTTTCTCCCTCATATGTTTATCTAGCCTCCCTTTGAATGCATCAATGTGATTTGCCTGAACCAGTTATTGGACTAGTGAGTTCCAAGATTTTTCTCCTACACTTCCCATTGACTTTATTGGTGACTATTTTGTAGAGGTTTTCTCATAAAGACCATCCAAATGGACCTTAAATGAGTATTTGCACCTTCCAATGGTGCTGTTAAATCCACCTCGAATAAAATGCACATACCAAGCAAAGCAATACTACAGAAAAACTAGTTTTGATTATGCAAACTTTGCTATCAACTATTTTATGGTAATGCTTAAGTATCCAGTCTGCTCCACAAGTAAGGGAGATCTGCATCACTCACTCAGAACAATTACTTCAGATTTATTAAGCCATCATCATTCAAGGGATAAAATGCTGCCATTCCCATTTTTGATATAGAAATTCACAGAGATATTAAGAGGTTAAATGGACTTTAATGTCTTATGTTCGAAATGTCCTTATCTGGCCGAGTAAGACAGAAGCACAAGAATTATAGAACAAAAGTAGGCCATTCAACCCAGGACATCAATGCTAGCCCTTCAAACTGAAACAACCTTCTTGAATGCCTTTTCCACTGCTTTCTTTACTTGCTTGCTTTTTTAAAAAAATACTGACATTTAATTCTCTGCCTCAATAACTTCTAAACCTACCTTGACAAATGTCACCGTGACAAGACACTACATGCTGCTAATCTTGTGCAAGGGAAAAAATGTTTAACGTGTTCTCCCATTCTCGAGCTCATGCTATCCTGGTATTTGTTTCCAGTTGTTGAGGAATTATTTTTTTAAAATCACTTATCCTGTCAAAACCTTAAATTTTACAGGTTCCTGTTAGATTTCCCCTTAATTTTGTTCCTTTCAGTATAAAAAGACTCAAATGTTCATGACTTGCTTCATAACTGTAGCCCTTTAGCCATGGACAATCTTCACTGTAACCTGTACAGGGCTCCAAAATATTCCTAAATAAACCCTTAACCTTTTTCATTCATTCAAGGGATGTGGGCCTCACTGGCTAAGTCAGCATTTATTGCCCATCCCCAATTGGACTGCTGCAGTCCAAGTTGTGCAGGAACACCCACATTGCTGTTAGGGAGGGAGTTCCAGGATTTTGACCCAGTGACATTGAAGGAACGACAATACATTTCCAAGTCATGCCGGTAAATGACATGGAGGGGAACTTCCAGGTGGTGGTGTTCCCATGTATCTGCTGTTTTTATCCTTCTGGATGGCAGCAGTCATGCATTTGGAAGGTGCTGTCTAAGGAACCTTGGTGAGTTCCTGAAGTGCATCCTATAGACGGTACACACAACTGCTACTATTCATGGTGGTGGAGGGAGTGAATGTTTATATGGGTTGGGTGCCAATCAAACATACTGCTTTGTCCTAAATGGTGTTGAGCTTTGAGTGTCATTGGAACTGCACTCATCCAGGCAAGTGGAGAGTATTCCATTACACTCCTGACTTGTGCCTTGTAGATGGTGAACAGGAGTTGGGAGTCAGGAGGGGAGTTACTTGCTACAGGACTTCTAGCCTCTTGTAGCCACAGTATTTATATGGCTTGTCAAGTTCAGTTCCTGGTCGATGTAACGCCCAGGATGTTGATGGTGGGGTATTCAGCTATGGTTAGATTTTCTCTTGTTGGAGATGGTCATTGCCTGGCACTTGTGTGGCATGAATGTTACTTTCCACTTGTCAGCCAATGCCTGGATATTGTCTGCTACTATTGGACATGGACTGCTACAGTATCTGAGGAGTCACGAATGGTGCTGAACATTGTGCAGTCATCTGCAAACATTCCAACTTCTGACCTTCTGATGGAAGGAAAGTCATTAATGAAGCATCTGAAGATGGACCTAGGACACTACCCTGAGGAACTCCTGCAATGATGCCCTGGAGTGGAGACGACAGACCTCCTACAGCCAAAACCATCTTCCTTTGTGGCTGGTATAACTTCAATCAGTGGAGTGTTTCCCCCCCCCGATTCAGCCACCTGCTATTCTGAGGACATCCAGAGAAGGCCAAGATGGATCACCCACTTGCTACTTCTGGCTGAAGATTGTATATATGAACATACAAAACAGGAGCAGAAGTAGGCCATTCAACCCCTCAAGCCTGCTTCACCATTCAGTAAGATCACGGCTGATCTATCTATGTTGAGTTCCATACACTGAAAATGTTTGATTCCCTTTTCAAACAAGAATCTATCTACCCCTGCCCTAAAAATATTTAGTGATCCCGTTTCCACTGCCTTCTGAGGCAGAGAGTACCAATGTCGCACAGAGAACAAATTCTCCTCATCTCTGTCCAAAAAGGGCATCCCCTAATTTTAAAAGAGTGTACCCTAGTTCTGGACTCACCCACAAGAGGGAAACATCCTTTCAATGTCCACCCTGTCAAGACCATTCAGGATCTTATATACTTCAATGAAGTCACCCTCCACTCTTCTAAACTCCAGTGGAAACAAGACCAGTCTGTCCAACACTTCCTCGTAAGACAACCGGCTCATTCCAGGTATCAATCTAGCAAGCCTCCTCTGAGCCACCTCCAATGAATTTATATCCTTCTTTAAATAAGGAGACCAATAATGCACAGTGTTCGAGATAAGGTCTCAACAAGCCCAGTATAACTGAAGCATAACATCCTTATTTTTGTGTTCAATTCCTCTCATAATAAAGGATAGCATTCCAATAGCCTTCCGGCTGCACCTGTATAGTAAACTTTTGTGACTCATGCATGATAACACCTGGGATCCCCCTGTACCTCAGCATTCTGCAGTTGTTCTCCATTTAAGTCACTGGTTTTTTTTAATTCTTCCTGCCAAAGTGAACAAAACAGCAAATGCTTCAGCCCGATCTTTTGCACTGACGTGCTGGGCTCTCCCAGCATTGAGGATGAGAATATTTGTGGAGCCTCCTCCTCCAATGAGTTGTTGAATTGTCCAGCCACTGCATGGCTGGATGTGGCAGGACGAATCACTTCACTCTGCCTATCACTTGCTTCTTGTGTTATTTGGCATGTTAGTCCTGTGTTGCAGCTTCACCAGGTTGACACCTCATTTTTAGGTATGCCTGGTAGTGATTGCTCCTCGTTTGCCATCCAGAACTCTTCATTGAACCAGAGTTACCGTCGGCTTGGTTTTAATGGTAAAGTGAAGGATATGGCAGGCTATGAGGTTAGATTGGAGTGCAATTGGGCAGCATGGTGGTGCAGTGGATAGCACTGGGACTACGGCGCTGAGGACGCGGGTTCAAATCCCAGCCCTGGGTCACTGCCCGTTTGGAGTTTCCACATTCTCCCCGTGTCTGCATGGGTTTCACCCCACAACCCAAAGATGTGCAGGTTAGGTGGATTGGCCATGCCAAATTGCCCCTTAATTGGAAAAAAATAATAACTGGGTACTCTAAATTATATATATATATTTTTTAATTTTTAAAGATTGGAGTACAATTCTGCTACTGATGACCCACAGCATCTCCTGGTTGCCTAGTCTTGAGTTTAGCACCTTGATAGTGCCACACAACATGAGGGAGGGAAGCTTTGATGTGAGGACAAGACTGTCTCCACAAGGGCTGCACAGTGGTCGCTCCTACTGAAACTGTCATGGACAGATGTTTCTGTGGCAGGCAGGTTGATTAGGGAGAGGTCAAATATGTTTTTCTCTCATCACCTGCTACATACCCATTCTAGCAGCCTGATCATCTACCAGCTCGGTCAGCATTGGTGCTACCGAGTCACTCTTGGTGATGGACGTTGAAGTCCCCCAGCCAGCATATATTCTGTGCCAGCCACCCTCAGTGCTTCCTCCAAGTGGTGCTCAACATAGAGTATTGATTCATCAGCTGAGGAGGGGGTATGTGGCAATCAGGAGGCCTCCTTGCCCACATTTAACCTGAAGCCATGAGACTTCATGAAGTCTGGAGTCGGTGTTGAGGACTCCCAAGGCAACCCCCTCCTGATTGTATTGCACTATGCTGGGTCTGTCCTGTCAGTGGGATGGTGATGGTGGTGTCTGATTCCATAAAGTAAAGTATGATTCCATGAGTATGCCCATGTCAGGCTGTTGCTTGGCTCGTCTGTGGGACAGCTCTTCTAACTTTGGCACAAGCTGCCAGATGGTAGACAGGAGGACTTTACAGGGTAAACTGGGTTGAGTTTGTAGTTGTCATTTCAGGTAACTATGTCGATACTGGGTGGCCCATCTCATTTCCTCCCTTTGAGACTCTAGCAGTTTGGTACAACGGAGTGGTTTGTGAAGCCATTTCAGGAGGCAGTTAAAAGGCAACCACACGACCGTGGATCTGGAGGCACACGCAGGCCAGGCTGGGTAAGGACAGATTTCCTTCCCTAAATACATTAGTGAACCAGATAGGTTTTACAACAATCAACAATGATTTCATGGTCATCATTAGACTTTTAATTCAAGATTTTTTTCATTGCATTCAAATTACACCACCTCGTGGTGGGATGTGAACCCAAGTCCGCAGAGTATTACACCGGGTCTCTGGATTACTCCACTACCGCTAATACGCCACCAATAAGAGCTGGCTGACTGATCAGGACCACGCTTTGCTCTGCAGAGGTATTTGGGGCTCAACCCACACCTATCCTCTTCATCACTCTTAAAAATATCACGGCCGAGAATATCTTAGTTTCCAGACAAACATCAAGTCAAGCCAAACTGTGATCAAGGCTACAACATATCCTTCCACGCTAATTTGTGAATTGATGCAAATTTTGTTCTAATAACTGGAATCTCCGCTGTGGCTGGGTGGGTAGCACTCTTGCCTGAGTCACAAGGTTCTAGGTTCAAATTCCACTCCAAGGCCTGAGCACAATAATCAAGCCCGTCACTCCAGTGCAGCGTTGAAGAGGTGCTGCACCATCAGAGGTGTCATGTCTCAGATGAGACAATAAATTGAGGCTGCATCTCCAAAACAGATTATCTGGTCTTTAGCAGCAGTTTGGGGAAATTCACTAAGTGCAAATTAGCTGCTGCACTTCCTACACTTGTGTGAAAAGCTCAATATCCATTAGAGTCTTCCCTTCTTTCATCAACATTTTAATTTAGGGGCAGGTTTACAATAGCAGAGATGGGAGGAGTGTATGCCAAAGTAATTGAATTTTAAAAAGATTTATAACGCCATTCACAACTGCAGGATGTCCTGAAGTGCTTTAAAGCCAATAAGTACTTTTTTGAAGTTGAGATATATTACAAAGTAGGAAACACATCAATTAATAAGCACATGGAAAATCCCAATGTGATGATGTCCCAAAAATGCATCTTTTGTGATGTTGATTGCAGGTTAGATATTGGCCTGCCACCAGGGACAACTCCCCTGCTCTTCTTAGAAATAGTGTCAGAGGAGCTTTTACACGACCCAAAGAAGCAAAAGGGGGCAGTTTAAAGTCTTGATCATTCCACCCAGGAAAGCAGACAAGGCCTCAGTTTAATGTCTCACTCAAAAGACAAAACCACTCCCTCAGTACCAGTATTTGGGAGTGTCGGCATTGGGAGTGTCAGCCTTGACTTGCTGAGAATCATTACACCTCAGACCATTCAGCCCACCATGTCTGTGCCAGCCCTCTGAATAAAAAATGCACCCAGTGCCATTTCCCTACCTTCTCCCCACATTCTTCCTTTGCAGGTAACAATCCAATTTCCTCCTAAACACCTCAGTTGAACCTTGCCTCCACCACACTCTCTGGCAGCGCATTCCAGATCTTAAACACTCAGAATCACACAAAAGTACAGTGCAGATAAGTACAGTCTTTCAGCCCATCGGGTCTGCACCAACACATGCGCCTCGGTTTCCCCTGTCTCCACAACCTCTTTTGCCAATGATGCCGGCACTGGGCTGGGGTGGGCACAGTAAGAAGTCTTACAACACCAGGTTGAAGTGCAACAGGTTTATTTGGAATCACGAGCTATTGGAGAGCAGCTCCTTCCTCAGGTCAGTTTCTAAACACAGGCAGAAAGCAGAGACAAGACTGCTTTCCACTCACTCACTCAGGTGACTACTCCAGGCCTGGCTCTGCCCTGACAGGCAATGGGAACACCGAGACCCTCTTATTTATTGACATTAACTGTCGGAGGGGCGTTCGTTGGAGGAGCCGTTACCTTTAACTCGCCGCAAGGAGCCATCCCGCCCGCGCTCGCCCGTCCTCGGCCACCAGCATCCTGGGCCAACCGGCCGCCCTCACAGCCCCAGCCGCCGCCAGGGGAGAAGCGTCTATGGCAACTTGAAATGTCCGCCTTCGGGCCGGCCGGGGACCCGCCGCGCGGCCCGCTGGGAAGTGTAGTCCCCGCGGCCGCGGCCGAGGGAGCAGGAGGAGGGAGGAGAGACTACAAATCCCAGAGGGCACCGCGGGCCGGCCGGCAGGTGTCCCGCTTCAATGCCTGCTCAGAAATTGCGCCAAACGTCCCGCCTCCTGCCCCTGCCCCCATCCAGAGAGAGGCGCCAGAGTGCAGCTTCAGAGCGCTAACTCTATCTCACTCCCTAGCTGGCAAGCTGCACACCACAACTTTCATGATTCATATTTGTTCACTTAAAATTTCTTCTGTGACAATGTTTTTAAAAAAATATTGCACATAGTTCATCCGACTTAAACTTTCATAACAAATTCCGCATCTTTGCACAGTGCAAAAGTTTTAATCAACCCTATTTGAGCCACATCAGTTTCACCCAATTTCAAGTTTAAATTGAACAGCTCCAGGGTCCCGGGTTCGATTCCCGGCTTGGGTCACTGTCTGTGCGGAGTCTGCACTTTCTCCCCGCGCCTGCGTGGGTTTCCTCCCACAGTCCAAAGATGTGCAGGTTAGGTGGATTGGCCATGTCCCTTAGTAAATTGTCCCTTAGTGTAGTAAAAGGTTAGGTGGGGTTACGGGGCTGGGGTGGAGGTGTGGGCTTAAGTAGGCTGCTCTTTACAAGGGCTGGTGCAGACTCAATGGGCTGAATGGCCTCCTTCGGCACTGTAAATTCCACGATTAAACAACAAATTTAGGTTTTACGCAGAAATTGTAATGAGCCCACCGAGCCACAAAATTAGTTTCTTCCAATTTCAAGTTTAAACAACGATTCTATTTTTTATGCACGATGCACAATTTTTAAATAACACATTTAAATATAGATTTTTTAAAATCCGCGCATTGTCTTTAAACGACAAATTTAGTTTTTACGTATCGCAAATTTTTACGGTGCGGAAAGAGGCCATTTGGCCCATCGTGACTACGCCAGCTCTCCAAGCGAGCACCATGACTTAGGGCCTTTTTCCCGTACCCCTGCACATTGGTTCCAGTCAACATCTAATGCCCTGTTGAATGTCTCAATTGGACCTACCTCCTCCACACCTCCAGGCATTGCATTCCAGACCCCAAATCGTTGTGTAAAAAATGTGTTTTTCTCATTATCATATTTGCTTCTTTTGCAAATCACTTTAAATCTGCGCTCTCTCGTTCTTGATTCTTTTACGAGCAGGAACAGTTTCTACCCGTCTACTCTGTCCAGCCCTTTTTTGAACATCTCTATCAAATCTCCCCTTAGCCTTCTTGCCTCTGAGGAAAACAATCCCAACCTCTCCAATCCACCCCCATAACTAAAGTTTCTCATTCCTGGAACCGTTCTTGTAAACCTCTTCCTCACTCTCTCCAGTGTGTTCACATACTTCCTATAGCTCCCAGAATTGTGCACAGTATTCCAGCTGAGGTCTAACTAGTGTCTTGTATAAATTCAGCATAACCAAGGGAAGGCGCTGAAGGAAGTGGAGGAGACATTATTGCAGCACGGTGATCAACTTACCTCGATGGGGAAGGAGATGCGGAAAGTGATGGACATTAACAAGGATCTGCGGGGAAAAATGAAAGACCTGGAAAACAGATCCAGGCGACAGAATTTGAGGATCGTGGGTCTGCCCGAAGGAGTTGAAGGACCGAGGCCGACTGAGTATTTTGCCGCGATGCTGGCGAATCTATTGGGGGAGGGGGAGGATCCCTCCCGATATGAACTGGATCGGGCTCATCGGTCGTGGAGGCCTGTACCAAAGGCAAGTGAGCCGCCAAGGGCAGTGACTCTGTGCTTCCGTAGGTACAGTGTGAAGGCGAAGGTTCTGAGCTGGGCCAAGCAGAAGCGGGTGGTGCAGTGGGCTGGAGCTGGTATACGTGTATATCAGGACTTTACGGGGGAGCTGGCGAGGAGGCGGGCTGCCTTCAACTGGGTGAAGAGGGCACTGTACATTAGCAAGGTGCGGTGCGGCATTGTATATCCAACGAAGCTGAGGGTGACTTACAAGCTCAAGGACTTTTATTTTGGAACGGCGGAAGCAGCGGAGGAGTTTGCGAAGGCAGAAGGACTGTAGCAGAACTGAGAAATTGAAAAATGGCCATGTGCCGATGTAACCTCATGACTGTATTTTCTTCTTTTTTGTTTCACTGTGTGCGGGTGTATGGGCTAAAGGAGCCAATGTTGTATATATTTGGACAAGGGAAGTGATGGGACTTTCACTCGAAATGAGGGCTCTTTGGGGTGTAGGTGGATATGTGGGGTTTGTGTGCTAAAAGGGGATTTCTGGGCTTTCCTAGGGCCGGGCAAGGGGGAAAGGGAGCCGGGTGGGGTCCTCCACGCGGGCTGGTTTAAGCCGGCCAGTGAACGGGAGTGAGGTGGGGGGAGGGGCTGCGGCCATCTAAGCCTGGCAGAACAGGGTCCGAGTGGTCTAGCCGGGGTGGAAAGTTGGGGGGAAGGAACCGAGGTTGTGGGGGAGGAGTTTTACAAGAGGCAGTGGACGGGAGGAGTTGGAGAGGGGTGGGGGGTGTTTACAACTCTTGGGTATCGTGTACGGTACTCTTTCAGAGGTTGGATGGCGTTGAGTGTAAGGGGGGGGGAGGGAGAGTGGCCTCTATAGGTTAATGGTGACCATGGGCCATGGGCGGTCCCGGACTCCTTTTTCTTTTTCTCCTTTGTTTTTTGTGTCCACCGTGGGAGGGTTTGTTTTATTAGACGCATATATTGACAGGTGGTCCGTTGTTTGGGGTGGTGGGAGGATGGGATCGTTGTTATTGTTAAGGGGATTGATGTTGTATTTGTTACCGTTTACTGTCTGTGGGTGGGTGTAAATTTTGAAGGAAAATGTGAAAATGGAGAATAAAAACATTTTTTTTTTAATTCAGCATAACCTCCTTGCTCTTGTACTCTCTAATCCTATTAATAAAGCCGAGAAAGCTATAGGCTTTATTAACTGCTCTCCACCTGTCCTGCCACCTTTAATGACTTATGTGCATACATACCCAAGTCCCTCTGCTCCTGCACACTCTTAAGAATTTTATCCCTTATTTTATATTGTCTTTCCATGTTCTTCCTGCCAAAATGCATTACATCACACACCTCCGCAATGAACTTCATCCGCCACCTAACTGCCCACTCCATCAACTTGTCTATGTCCTTTTCAAGTTCTACATTGTCCTCTTCACAGTTTACAATTTTTCCAAGTTTTGTCTCATGTGTATTCTTCGAAATTCTCCCCAGCACACCAAGATCTAGATCTTTAATATATATCAGGAAAAGCAAGGGTCCTAATACAGATCCCTGGGGAACTCCACTACAAACCTTCCTCCAGTCCAAAAAGTACCCATTGACCATTACTCTCTACTGCCTATTATTCAGCCAATTTTGTATCCATATTGCTGCCATCTGTTTTATTCCATGTGCTACAACTTTTCTTACAGGTCTGTCGTGTGGCATTGTATCGAATGCCGTCTGAAAGTCCATGTACACCACATCAACAGCATTACCCTCATCGGCCCTTTCTGTTACCTCTTCAAAAAACTCCAGAAAGTTAGTTAAACGCAATTTCTTCTTTAGAAATCCATGCTGGCTCTTCCTAATCAACCCATAATTTTCCATGTGAATACCAATTCTACCCTGAATAATTGTGTCGAGAAGCTTACCCACTACCGATGTTAAACTATCAGGCCTGTAATTGCTGGGGCTAGCTTTACAAACTTTTTTGAACAATGGTGTAACATTTTCAATTCTCCAGTCCTCTGGCACATCCCCTGAGTCTAGAGAAGACTGGAAGATTATGGCCAGCGCCCCTGCAATTTCCACTCTCGCTTCCTCCAATATCCTTGGGTGCATCTCATTCGGTCCCGGTGCCTTGTCGACTTTCAGTACCAACAGTCTATTCAACACTTCCTCCTTATAAAGTTTGAACCCTTCTGGGGACAAAGTTTCCTCATCTGTTTTCCATGACCTGGGCTGCATCTGCCTCCTTGGTAAAGATGGGTGCAAATTATTCGCTTAATATCCCAGCCATGCCCCCAAACTCTAAGTGTCCTCCCCAGGGCCCAGCCTGGGAAAACCTTATAGAGATCCTGGGCTGCCCAAATATCAGGGCAGCCCTCGATCTCGCCAATTAAATGCAAAGCACTATGTTTGGCACCAGCTTGCTTGTGGGAGTTTCTGTAAAATGTGGACATCAGTCTGTCTTTGAGTTCCACTCCAGATTTCTTGTCAGGGTTTACTCTATTAGCCTTCAACTCTCCTGAGATAACCGCAAAACAGCCAAGCTATTCGCCCGTAGCTGGGAGTTTTGTTCATGGGCGCCAGGGTGTGACCATGAGTTGGTGGGTCTGCACATTACATGTCTGTGTTCAAACCCTCACCAGGTTCCTCTGAAGCTTTAGCCTGGGGCCGTAAGGGACCCAGTTTCTGCGTTCCATCACAAAGGACAGCAGCTAAGAACTTCCCACCGGGGGAGGCTGTGCATTGAGAGGGAGAGACTTACACATTTGACTCTCTTTATCAAATTGCTGCTAGCCAGCGATGTGGACTGAAAATGAGAAATAAACTAGCACACAGAAACAGAAAGCATGCTGACTCACTTCACTTGTCAGATTATTATCAATGGCCTATTAAGAGGCAGTGTATTTAGATTCACACAGATGACTAACAATTTTCTGAATTAAAATGTTATTTGAGTATCTGTGAATCTATGTACCTTTCTAAATTAATCAATATTAGTGCAATTATCAAAGGATCCTCGTGATCCAAACACATAGCAACCGATATTTACATAGCACCCTTAATGTATCAAAACGGCCCAAAGTGCTTTGCAGGCGCAGTATCATGCAAAGTTTAACACAAGCCACATAATGAATGAAAATCGCTTATTGTCACAAGTAGGCTCCAAATGAAGTTACTCTGAAAAGCCCCTAGTCGCCACATTCCGGCGCCTGTTCGGGGAGGCTGGTACGGGAATTGAACCGTGCTGCTGGCCTGCTTTAAAAACCAGCGATTTAGCCCTGTGCTAAACCAGCCCCTGGAGGTGGTTCATCTTCCCAAATAAGGAGGTATTTGGGAAGATGACCAACAACTCAGTGAAAGAGGTAGCTTTGAAGGAGTGTCCTGAAGGAGGAAAGGGAAGTAGAGATGGAGTGGTGCAGGGAGGGAATTCCAGAACCTTGGGCCGAGGCAGCTACCAATGATGTGCTAATTAAAATTGCGAGTGTTCAAGAGGCCAGAATGAGAAAAACGTGGATATCTTGGAGGGTTGTTGGGCTGGAGGAGATTACAGAGCTAGAGGCCATGGAGGGATTTGAAAACAAGACTGGGAATTTTAAAATCTAAGCAAAGACAAAAGTATGCTTAAATTATTAAATGTGGATGGGTCAGAATGGAGGAGAGTTTGTGCAGGGGGTCGGGATTAAAAGCACTAGCAACAGCGCCGCTCCCGATAGCCCGGGGAAATACTCAGGGAGTCCGGTAATAATAGCTTCATTGAGAATTTGGAGGCAGTTTCGCCAACACTTCGGGTTGGGGGCAGGGTCAAAGGAAACGTTGATTCGGGGGAACCACAGATTTGAGCCAGGGGAGGTGGGATGGAAATTTTTGGAATTGGGAGGACAAGGGGATTAAGACACTAAAAGATTTGTTTCTTAGGGGTCGGTTTGCAGGACTGAAGGAGCTGGAAGCGAAGTATGGGCTGGAGCAGGGGGAAATGTTTAGATATATGCAGGCTCGAGATTTTGCCAGAAAGGAGATACAGAGCTTCCCAGGTGAGCCGGCCTCCACATTGCTGGAGGAGGTACTGACGACAGAGGGACTGGAGAAGGGGGTAGTGTCGGCGGTTTACGGAGCTATTTTGGAAGAGGAGAAGGCACCACTGGAAGGGATCAAAGCAAAGTGGGAGGAAGAGTTGGGAGAGGATATGGAGGAGGGGTCCTGGTGTGAGGTGCTCCGGAGAGTGAATGCCTCCACCTCGTGCGCGAGGTTGGGGCTGATACAGCTGAAGGTGATATATAGAGCACACCTCACGAGGGCGAGGATGAGCCGATTCTTTGAGGGAGTGGAAGATGTGTGTGAACGTTGTGGGGAGGGGGGCCGCTAATCACGTTCATATGTTTTGGTCCTGTCCAAAGCTAAAGGATTACTGGAAGGAGGTTTTTAGGGTAATTGCTAAAGTGGTGCACGTGAAACTGGACCCAAGCCCCCAGGTGGCCATATTCGGGGTGTCAGACCAGCCAGAGTTGGAAACGGGTGCGGAGGCAGATGTTGTAGCCTTCGCCTCGTTGATCACCTGAAGGCGGATCCTGATGGGTTGGAGAGCAACCTCTCCACCCTGTGCCCTGACATGGGGGGGGGGGGGGTACTTGTTGGAATTCTTGACTCTTGAGAAGGTTAAGTTTGAACTGAGGGGAAGGATGGAGGGGTTCTACAATTCATGGGCATTATTCATTATGCACTTTCAAGAATTGGATAACATTGAACATTAGTTGGGGGGGGGTTTGGGAGGGAGGGTTGGGGGGGGGGGCGGTGTTTGTTAATGGTGATTATGGGTGATTCCTGATTCCGTTTTGTCATTTGTTTATGCTAACATGCGGGCTAATGTTTGGAGGTTTGGTGGGAGGATGGGATCGTTGTTATTGTTATGGGGATTGACATATTTGTTACTGATTATTGTTTATTGTTGGTGGGTGTAAATTTGGGAGAAAATGTGAAAAAGGAGGAGAAAAAGAATAAAAAATATATATATTTTTTTAAATTATTAAACGTGGAAAACCAACCCAATAAAACAGCAAACTGGAACAAAGCAGTGCGATACAAATTTATAAATTTGCAAGCATCAGAATTAAGTTCCTTCATACATTTCGAAATGGTTATCAATAATTTACCGATAAAGGCATTTGCAAGAATTCGATATTATTTCAGATTCTGCACATTAATTATAATTACCCTCTGTTAATTTAATCAAATTGCTGTTGAATTTGTCTGTTCATAAATTTATCATAGGCGATATAGGCCAGATACTTCTGCAAAGATGGAACTGCATAGGAGATGGGGGTAAATAGACAAGTTGCCCACCCTTCCCAATTTTTTGACATGGGTTTTATTCCCTCTCTCCAAGTATCAGAATTTCCTGGCAGCCCAGACCACATGGCTACAGGAATCTGCTCAGCTGGGTCGGTACCAATGCAATTGTTCTGATGTCACCACATCCCTCCTCTCACCCAATGGGATGTATTTTGTAATATGCATCTGGTGTAAAATGTAAATCTAAGAATCTTCTCTTTCGTGTATCCTGTTTACAACCACAACCACTTTTATTTATATGCTACGGTATGGCATGGTGGCACAGTGGTTAGCATTGTTGCTTCACAGCTCTAGGGTCCTAGGTTCGATTCCCAGCTTGGGTCACTGTCTGTGCGGAGTCTGCAATTTCTCCCTGTGTCTGCGTGGGTTTCCTCTGGGTGCTCCGGTTTC
Source organism: Scyliorhinus torazame (assembly GCF_047496885.1). NCBI lineage: Eukaryota > Metazoa > Chordata > Chondrichthyes > Carcharhiniformes > Scyliorhinidae > Scyliorhinus > Scyliorhinus torazame. Next base: position 385,871,811 of record NC_092708.1, read on the forward strand.
CTCCCACAAGTCCCAAAAGACGTGCTGTTAGGTCATTTGGACATTCCCTGTGTGTACCTGAACAGGTGCCGGAATGTGGCGACTAGGGGCTTTTCACAGTAACCTCATTGCAGTGTTTATGTAAGCCTACTTGTGACAATAAAGATTATTATTATTGTTATTACATATAGTCTCTTTAATATAATGACATTCCCCGATGATTCACAGGAGCATTATGAAACAAATAGACACATGAGGAGATATTAGATCAAGTGACCAAAAGCTTGATCAAAGAGTTAGATTTTAAGGAGTGTCTTAAAGGAGCAAAATGAGGCAGAGAGGCAGAGAGATGAGGGAGGGAATTCCAGAACTTGGGGCTGGGGCATGGCCACTAATCTTGGAGCAATAATAATTACATACAAACAGTCACTTGAATAGTGTTGAAAAGAGAGGCAGGCTGTTGAATCATTGCATCTTGCACTCATCAGAACAAATTCAAGAATGCCAAATTTCAAATGTAAATTGGCTTGCATTTGTCCTGATGACTGCGAGACACAAAGCTTCGGCAGTAAGTTTCTCTTTTCACCAATACTATAACTTGCATGTGCTGTATTATCTGATTTGTTACCCAATTCTCACTTTAGGTTAGTGACTCATTTGTCACATTGTTTATCATTTTCAGCTCATCAAGGCCTTAAAATAGGAGATGGTGAAAATAAATCTTTGCATGGAAACATACATGACTTGCAGGGCAAAACCTGCAATCAGCACAGTAGGGTGAAGGCAGTAAATTGTCTCAATGCTGTTTTCCAGTTTGAATTGGTCTTTGAAAAAAAGCCCTTTAAGAATGCAAGTAGTGAATAAATAAAATCAGTGAACAAATTCATTAAGTACAAGAAAAGTTTCCAAGATAAAAAACAGTACACCATGTTCAATGCTGTGTATATATATACCCCTCTTGTGATTTCATAGTGACGAGATCGAGCACCAGAACAATGAAATAATTAAACTTGTACATCCTGGGTTACAGGTTCAGCTTCAGGAGAATGACCTCGACCCTGGAAAGGGTACAGTGTAACCAGGGTCGAGAGACAGGAAATTGAAACATAATTGAAAGATGTTAATAGGGAAAGGTTGTTCCCTCTGGTGAGCGGGTCAATAACCAGAGACCATGGGTGGAATTTTGCGGCACTGCCCGCCGGCGGGTATCTTCCAGTCCCGCCAAAGTCAGTGGACATTTGAACGACTCGCCACATTTTCCGGCCCCGCCCCTGCCAAGACGGGGCTGTAAAATCCCCCCCCCCCCATGAATCCAAAATCATTGGCAAAAGATCTAGAGGGAAAATGAGGAGACATGTTTCACCCACAGAGTTTATCAGGATGTGGAACGCTCTACCTGAACAGGCAATGTGATTTGATCCCATAAATGATTTGAAAAGGATTTGGACAGGCACTTGAGGCTTTGGAACTTGCAGGGTTGTGGACAAAGCTTCAGTGGGCGTAAGACAAACCAAGACTGCTCTTTCAAAGAGGAAGCGGAGGCACAATGGGCTGAATAGTGTTACTCAGATCCAAAGAACAAAGAATAGTACAGCCCAGGAACAGGCCCCTCGGCTCTCCAAGCCTGTGCCGATCACGATGCCCACGTCAGACGGTGAAGTTACATCTAAGACGCAGCTGCTCTCTGTGCTGGAGAGAGTTTATTGGCTTTGTTCACGGTCAACACTACTTCATGCCCCCGGTGTCCCAGCTATCCCCATTTATAGGTGTGCAAATACCAATCAACTGTTTAACAAAGCAATTGCCATTACACCTTAACAATCCCATTAATAAGACATTGACAATTGGCTCCTTCTATGCTACAAAATTCTATGATTTAGACTTCCCTTCTCTCCCGTTCCAAACTATCTTCACAGCGTGGCACAGTGGTTAGCACTGCTGCATCACAGCGCCAGGGAGCCGCCAGGGACCCGGCTTCAATTCAAGCCTTGGGTGACTCTCGGTGTGGGGTTTGTACTTTCTCCCAGAGACGGGGGCTGGGGGAGGGGGCTTCCTCCAAGCACTCCAGTTTCCCCCCACCGTCCAAAGATGTGCAGGTTAGGTGGATTGGCCATGTTAAATTGCCCCTTAGTGTCCAGGGATGTGCGGATTAAGTGTGGTTGCGGGGTTGCAGCGATAGGGTGGGAGCCTGATTAGGGTGCTCTTTCAGAGGATCAGTGCAGGCTCGGTGGGCAAAATGACCTCCTTCTGCATTGTAGGGATTCCACGAGGAATGATAAATAGGCCTATCTGAATCCTTGTAAACCTGCTTTATTTGTCCAATATACTTCCAGTGTTCTCAAGTTACAGTGGCACTATTTCATTGTCAATAATGGAACCATATATGAACAACAAGGGATGGGGGAACATAAAATGGTCGACTCTAACAACACTGAATCAGGTCATTCATTCAGTGTCAGTTCTTTAAAGGGGCTGTCAAATGTATCCAGTGCTTTATCCTGAAAATTCACCCCCTTCAAGCACATGTCCAATTTAATTTTCAATGTTACAATGGAAACTGACTCGCAACCTTTTCGGGTAATACATTCCAGATCTCAACACCTCTTTGTTGGAAGAAATTTCTCTCCATTTCCCCTCTAGTTCATTTGCCAATAGTTTTAAATCTATGGCCTCTGCTTTTTAACCTACTGACCAGAGGAAACCGTTTCTCCTTTCTCGCTCTATCAAAAGCATAATCATAATTTTGAACGCCTCTATTAGGTCTCCCTTCTCTGCTTTAAAGAGAACAATCTCTCCACCTAATCACAGTCCCTCATCCCGAGTATCATAAAGTAGACCTGCTGTGTACCCTCGCCAAGGCCTTGTGGTGAGGGGCCCAAAATTGTAAACACGACTCAAGATAAGGCCTAACCAGAGTTATGTATTCGTTAAACATGACTTCCTTGTTTTTCTATTCAATTCTCTTATTTACAAAGCAAGCATCCTGTAAGCTTCCTAACCACCTTCTCAAGTGCCTGTCACCTTCGAGGATTAGTGAATATGTGCCTCAGTCCTCACCCCCACCCCCAAAACGGTTCCATTTAGACCATACTGCCTCTCCATCTTGTTCCTCCAAAAATGCATCACTTCATACTTATCTGTATTATATTGCATCTGCCATCTGCCTGCCCATTTCACCAGTCTGTCTACCGCCACCTGGAGTCTGCTCCTATCCTGCCCACTATTTACTCTATTGCCACATTTTGTGAGCAGTAATTAAGAAGTTGGAATGGAAATAACTCATTCGATAAGGTATTGGTTTGAGTTCACATCCATCTCCCATCTCCTTCCTCCCTCCCGCAACCAACTCCACCCCCCCCCCTCCTCGGTGGTTGCACCTTGGCCTAAAACTACAATCAATGCCACTGTTGCAGTTTGAGTTTCAGCTCAATGACCATCTGGAGCTGGATTCTCCCAAAATGGGACTGTGTCCCCATGCTGGCGTAAAAACGCTGGAGTTTTATTCCAGAGATTCTTGTAAAAAAGGTGAACTAATTCAATGCCCTGCAGGGGGCTAGCAGGGACCTGGAGTAAATCTCACAGCTTTAGTTGCGGATACGGGCCCCTGCACTTCTGGTTTGGAGTCCGTGCATGCGCCCAGCAGCGGCCTCGCCGAGCTCCATGACAGATACAGACTGCGGAGCCAGACACAAAAATTAGACCCCCCCGATTGGCCGGGGCCTGAGCATCTAATCGCGCGGATCTACCTCCCCAGCCGCCTACAAGGCACCCGCTCGGTGTCCGACACCCCGCCACCCACCAGACTGAGTCCGCAGCCGCCACTCCAGCATCCCGACTGGCAATAGGTGGTTAGTTCCACGCCATCGGGAACTCGGCCGGTCGGGAGCGGAGGTTCGCTGGGCTGTCGTCTGTCAATGGGCGCGCAGTGTACTCCGCGATCACGCCGATTTTCGAGAATTGCCGGACCAGCGCCCGGCCCAATTTCGCCGTGAAAGTGGATTCTCCGCCCCCTCGCTGAACGAGATTTCGGCGCAGGGCCTGCGGGGAATCCAACCCCTCATGTTTAAAGTTAAACCACAACTTTCACAAGTGCTGGACCATTAACTTGGACATGGAATTGAAGTCTGAATCGAGCTTACAGATGAGAGTTGGGGAGGTGTAGTGGGAGAAGGCAAAGAATATGCTGACGTTTGCTGCAGCATGTACCAATGGTGTACTAATTATGCCCCCTTTCCATTTTTGGGATCTGAGGGTGTTGTCAGCATCACTCAAAAACAACCATTATCACCTTGCTTTTTGTGGGATCTTCCTGAGCACAAATGAGCTGCCACATTTCCTACATGCCAACAGTGAGTACACTTCAAAAGTACTTCATTGGCTGTGAATCACTTCAAGATATCCTGAAATCGTGAACGGAATGGCATCGCATTAATGCAATTCTCTGTTTTCTTTGTCTCTTGGGTCTGAGAGTACTCAAGGTCTGGGTATCTGCTGACAAAGCTTGTATAGTTCGGTGCCAGTTGTGGCAATTGTTATTTGGGGTTTCATGCTATAAAAGTATCAGTGCTTCACTTAGAGATCAGAAGTTCAGAATTTACTGCTGGAAATATTAGTGAATAAATGTTTATTGTCTTCATATAAAATTGTCTGCAGTGGTAACTGAGGAGCTACCTGTTCATGGTAAATGTGTTCATACTGCTGGTAAAGGACTGGACAGAGGAACACAATCAAACCTCAAACAGTAGTTCCTTGGCCAACAAAAAATACAATGTAGGAAACAAGTGAATTAACACAATATCACAACACGCATGCTTGTGTAAATAATAACCAATCTTTAAATAGTGCTTGACATGTTAATGCAACACTCGCCACAAACTTTTACATTTTGCGAGTCAATTTAAAGCATTATTGGTAAAACGATACTTTCTCCGCTTCTCATTGGTGCCTTTCGTTGTTTGTGTACCCGAGTGACCACTGCCATAACAACGCAATACCAAACAAAGCCAAACATGAGGTGCGTTCAGGAAATAACTTTGACAAAGCTGAGGAGAAACAAAAGCCATTAATCCAACGGTTAATATTGCAATCAAAAGCATAGCAACCGAAGCTTCTGCTACCTGCGCAACGATGGAAAATAAGCTTCAGTGCATAACTGGGAAAACAATTTATTCCTTCATTTGCATTTAGAGTGTATAATACATTAAAATAACTCGAGGTGGATCTGCACGGGACAAGAGAGGTGGCTGGTATTTTCAACTTCTGCCTCTTTCTCTTTGCAGCGTCCATTTCCTACTGGGGACTTTCCTGTATTTCTTTTTACTATAGATTTCCAAGCCAGGGTGAGGTGTGACTTTGAGGGGAACTTTCAGATGCTGTTCCCACGTGCCTGCTGAATTTGTCCTTCTAGGAGCCTTGGCAAGTTGCTGCAGTGCATCTTGTAGATATAACCATATAATCACTGCAGCCACTGTGATGGAGGGAGCGATTGTTTAAGGTGGTGGACAGGATGCAGATCAAGTGCGCTGCTTTGTCCCCAATGGTGTCGACCTTCTTGAATGTTGTTAGAGCTCCAATCGTTCAGTGTATTTCAGATCAAAACAACTGGGTGTAAAAAATAAAATGTCCTCATCTCACAGTCTGGTTCTTTTGCCAATTGTGCCTTTCAGTATCTAAAAATAAGATCATATTCTGGGTGAATAATCTTTTGGTCAGAAGTGTGTCAAGTCTTACTATGGGTCTGATCGGAAACAACCCAGTTTCTTCTCTTTCAACATGTATATTTTTAAAAAATTATTGTCTTTACTCCCATCTAAAACTCTCTTCCCACTCCATGGGCGCAATTCTCCCATCGTAAGACTAAGTCCCGACTCCGGAGTGAAAACCGGAGTGTTTCAATCCGGCGTCGGAGGCCGTTCCCAGCCGCCTATTCTCCCGCCCCCGGGGGGCTAGGAGCGGCGCCGCGTCATTTACGTGACTGGCGCTGCGTAAATGATGTCACCCGCACATGCATCGGCCGGCGCCATCCCGTGCATGTGCGGTTTGCCATCCGGGCCTTGGAGCCGCGTAAAAGCGGCACCGCGTAAATGGCGCGACCGGCGCCGCGTAAATGACGTCACCCACGCATGCATTGGCCGGCGCCATCCCGCGCATGTGCGGTTGCCGTCCTCCACACAGCCGCCCCGCAAGAAGATGGCGGATCGGTCTTGCGGGGCGGCGGAGGAAAGGAGGTCCTCCTTCAGGGAGGCCGGCCCGCCAATCGTTGGGCACCGATCGTGGGCCAGACCCCTTTTGAGCCCCCTCCCCCCCCGGTGCAGGAACCCCCCTAGCGCCCCCCCCCCCCACAGGCCGCTCCCCCAGCGTTCCCGCGCTGTTCCCGCCGGCAGCGACCAGGTGTGGATGGCGCCGGCGGGAACCTGTCGTGTTGGGCAGGCCGCTCGGCCCATCCGGGCTGGAGAATCGGCGCTCACCCATTACCAACGGCAAGTGACGATTTTCCCAGCGGCCAGCTGTGATTCGCGCCGCGCCGGTTTGGGGGGGGTGGGAGAATCGCGTGCGGGCGTCGGGACGGCGTGGCGGGACTCGCGCGGCGCCCGGGCGATTTTCCCACCCGGCGTGGGGGGGGAGAATTCCGCCCCATGTAGTCTCTTCAATGATGTGTCTGAATTCCCTTCTTATTGCAAACTTGTAAAACAAAGGTAGTTTTAAGGGATTTATATTTGTATTGGTAAATATTAGAAATAAGGTATAGTTTTAAGTGGGTTTAATATAGTGTTTCTGTTAAGGAAAGGTGAAACCTATAGTTAAATTCATGCTGGACAAAGGTATCTGTATGTGTGGAGTTTGGTTTCAGTTCCAACTGTGCATCTGTTGTGCTTCGAGAGGGTTATGGCGTGAAAAGTAAATACGTTTGCAGAAGCATAAGTCATTTCTTAGCAACTCATGTCCCTTTTAAGGTAGAAAAGTTTATTGAATTTAGTTTTAGCTGAAATTGTTTGCAGTTGGAGCTAGGACGCCTGGCAGTGAACACCTCTCAATTCTGCCAGAAGACAAGCTGGATAGGACAAGGGGGCTGAAGAAAGCAGACTTCCCAAAGAATCAGATACAGTCCAGACAACCAGGGAATTGGGACAGAAAGAATGTCAAGACTGAAGATAAGGGAATAGAAACTAAGAGTCTGAACAAGGCATTGTTCAGGGAAATTAAAGAGAATAGCAAATAAAGTGTTCTGAATTGAAGAGACAGCTACAGTAACGAGAGTTAAAGTGGGAAAGCAGACTTCAGAGGTAAATCAAAAGTTTGAAGTTATCATCATACTGTCTGGGAATCGATAGGTAAAGCAATTGTGAAGGATTGGTGCAAGAGTCAAGATAAAGAAATCCTGAATGGGGAGATGTAAAACCTGTATGCTGGATTCCTTGTCAAAAGTGGAATAGAAGCTTTGTTTGAAAGAGCAGTTTGGAAAACCTGGGTGGATTTTTTAATACAAACAACTGGGAGTGAGAACTGTTGAAAAGAAGATCTGAAAGTGTGTCTTTTTGAAAACGGAATTTGAATTCACTTATCATAGAATCGTAGAATTTACAGTGCAGAAGGAGGCCATTCGGCCCATCAAGTCTGCACCGGCCCTTGGAAAGAGCACCCTACCAAAGCCCACCTCCAGCCTATCCCTGTAACCCCAACTAACCTTTTTTGGACAATAAGGGCCATTTAACATAGCCAATCCACCTAAGCTGCAAATCTTTGGATTGTGGGAGGAAACCGGAGCACCCGGAGGAAACCCACGCACACACGGGGAGAAGGTGCAGACTCCGCACAGACAGCGACCCAAGCCGGGAAACAAATCTGTGTGGACTTCTATATTTTGATGTGAACCACAAGCTGTTTCTTATATTGACCGAATGACCACACAGCTAGTGTATTAGTTCAAAGATAGTTTATTAATAACACAAGACTTATTACTATATGCAATAATACACGCGACTACGCACTAAACTAGACCCTAACTAAGATGACCTTTACTTAACTTTGGGGTGACTGGCTCTGTGCGAGATAAGGCCTTTATCTGTGTCCACTTGGCTCGGTTGGAAGTCTTCAGGTTCATCTCGGCTGGGCTCGTCCTTCAGGTAGCGATCGCGGGTCCTTGAGCTTGGCTGGTTGATATGCTGTAATTGGCCGCACACAGGCCGGTCCAAAAGAGGCCGTTCCTTCGGTTTGCAGTTCTTATTCTCCTGGGCCTTCGCGCCTTTGGGGCGGTACTAACTCCAGATCCAAAAGATCGATAGGGTTTTGATCACCCTCATTGATCCTGGCCAATTAGGGGGCGGATACCTCAGTGGCTGGGCGGGTCCTAGCTACCACTGTCATATGCACGTAGGCCTTTCCAAATAAGGGGAAGTGGCGCCAGTTAGTCTGCTACTGTTGTAACTCCTTGATTCAAACTCTATTGTCCTGGGGGAAATGATGATTGACTCTTAATGGATACAAGTTTCAGTCAAGACTGGCTTCTTTGCACAATACACAGAGACTGTGTACTTGGCTGTGTCCAAGCTGACCACAATTCCCATGATCCTTTGCAGGTGGCCATTTTAGATGGCTACACCTGAGACCCTGGAGCTGTGAAGCAACTGTGCTAAACACTGTGCTACCGTGCCGCCCACTTGTGTGAAAACCAGAGTTCAGTGAGACAAGGTAGCTCACGGTCCAAAATCATCTGGGGGGGATTTTGGGGACAAATCCACAGACAATCAATTGGGTTCAGAGTGGAGGGTGTGCCATACCACAGCCAGTCTGTGTGTTTAAAGGGACTGTGTGTTACTTAGATCATTATAGCTGAAGATAGAGTTTGTAACCCATGTTAACCTTAAATTTTGTGTATATTTTTGAACCGAAAGGGGTTTTGCATCATAATCAAACTTTTAAGGTTTAACATTTTTTATCTTATTGTTAAAATTAATTGGCGGTCCTGTGACTATGTTCCTCCATGTTTTCTAAATAAAAGGTAAAAGTTACGGTCTTTTAAGCCAGGTTCCTTTCTGGATTTTCTCGTCCAGTTATAGCACCAATTGGTATTGTAACAAACTTCTTTTTTTTTTTAACAAACAATTTTATTGAGGTATTTTTTGGCATTGTAAACAGTTACAGATAACAGAAATGTGCAAACATCAATATAAAACCAATACTTCAATCAAACCATACTGCACATGCCCGCTCCTCTCCCCTAGACACTACCTGCCTATTTATCCCTCCTACTCTACTCTAATCTCCCCCCTCCCCCCCCCTTCCTCCCCACCCCCCGCTGACGTTCACTCTCCCGCGAAGAAGTCGATGAATGGTTGCCACCTTCGGGCGAACCCCAGTACAGATTCCCTCAAGGCGAACTTAATTTTTTCCATACCCAGAAAACTTGACATGTCCGAAAGCCATAGTTCGGTCTTCGGGGGTTTTGAGTCCCTCCATGCCAGCAGTATTCGCCGCCGGGCTATTAGGGAAGCAAAGGCCAGAACATCTGCCTCTTTCTCCCCCTGGACCCTGAAAATTGCCACCCCTGGACTCATCACCACCCTTGTTGTAACAAACTTCTTAATATTTATTTTTTAAAATCTTTTTATTGGCTTTTCTCATATTTATAAACAGTTATATACATTACATTTTTCTTGCCCGTGGCAATTTACTTTATTTTACAGAGCCAAACTTCTTAATATTAGCATGAGTCCATAGTAAAAAATATTGCTGAGGACCACTATGTCAATCCTTTTCATAAGGAGCATAACAATAAAATCAGTAACTTTCATAGCTTTGTTGCACCTTTACCACAGAAAAATGAGCCTTCATGGAGTTGTAAACAATGCAAAGAAATGTTATAGGCTAAGTATTATGACCCAGGAAATATAACCATCACTGACAGCAGAGGTTTAAGAAGATAGTTCACCACCAAGGTCACAGGGAAATTATGGATGGACAGATAATGCTGGCCATGCCGCATCCCATGAATGAAGTAAAAAAAAATCATCACATGTCTTTGTTTCTGGCGTCTGCTCTTGCAGTTTCCTCCGAGGCCCCAGAATCACAGTAGGGCTCCCCTTTTCCTCACCTTCCACCATGCCAGCTTCCACAATCAACGGATCATCCTTCACCATTTCTGTCACTTCCAGCATGGTGTCCTTATGCACCAGTCGCTGAAGGTAAGCATGCAGGTGCAGCAGGCGGTAAAGAAGGCTAATGGTATGTTGGCCTTCATTGCGAGAGGTTTCGAGTACAGAAGCAGGGATGTGTTGCTGCAATTGTACGGGGCCTTGGTGAGGCCACACTTGGAATATTGTGTGCAGTTCTGGTCTCCTTCTCTGAGGAAGGATGTTCTTGCTCTCGAGGGAGTGCAGCGAAGGTTTACCAGACTGATTCCAGGGATGGCGGGACTGTCATACGAGGAGAGATTGACTAGGTTGGGATTGTTCTCGCTGGAGTTCAGAAGAATGAGGGGGGATCTCATAGAGACTTATAAAATTCAAACAGGACTAGACAGGGTAGATGCAGGGAAGATGTTACCAATGATGGGTGTGTCCAGAACCAGGGGGTCACAGTCTGAGAATTCAGGGTAAACCATTTCGGACAGAGATGAGGAGGCTTTTCTTCACCCAAAGAATGGTGAGCCTGTGGAATTCATTACCACAGAAAGTAGTTGATGTTAAAACATTGAATATATTCAAGAGGTGACTAGATATAACACTTGGGGAGAATGGGGTCAAAGGTTATGGTGACAAATGTTGAATTTTTTACCCGTCAGTCTGGCCTCAATAAAACTCGAGATGGATTTGTAGGCATAGTATATTATTTATTTTTACCCGACTTGCAAGCCTGACTCGCTTCACAAAAACCCAGAACACAAGCAGCCTCCTGGGTCTTCAAAATCGAGTGCTATTGGAGACAAAGGAATCTCTGCAAATACATTCAAATGGCATCGTTTCACACACACGATTCCCATAGGTCATCCTATACCTCTCCTGACCTGGCCATACATCCTAATTGGCTCACTTCTCATTCCTTCCCTGGCCTCTTGTTACCCAGCATCCTTTTCTCCTCCTCTACCAGACACCCCTCCCCCTTCCTTGCCATGCTCTCTGAAATCCTTTGTCTGTGACTCCCTAGAATTAGACCGGCCTACATCTACATTACTGTAACTAATATATTTAACCTATTTTATATCACATTCGTCAATGGGGAGAAAGCAGGATTAGGCTATTGAGTTGGATGATCAGCCATGATCATGATGAATGACGGAGCAGACTCGAAGGGCCAAAAGGCCTCCTGCTCCTATCTTCGATGTAGCTATGAGGCCGTTGATTTGGCAATCTCCTGCTCACCTTCTCAATGGTCAAGCTGCCTCCCATCAACTTTGGCTTGACACGGCCACCCAAGCAAACGTTTGCTGCAGCAGTTGATGGTAAAGGTCAGCAGGTAGAACCGGCAAGGTTAAGGTGGTTACCTGGAGGTGGATTTTTCCGGCCCCGCCAGTAGCGCACCCCCACCCACGGGTTTCCCAGCAACACGGGGTGGTTTCAATGGGAAATCCCATTGACAAGTGGTGGGAATAGGGGATCCCACCGCCAGCGTACGGCGCGCCCCCTCCCGCTACCGGGAAACACGCGGCTGAGAAACCGGAGAATCCAGCCCCGAGGTGTCAGTAAAAATGGCAACTATTGAAAATCCAAAGATCCCCAGATGTCTCAGATGTGAAGTTTGCACACATCCGCAAGAAAGATCTGGGGTTATAGTAATCTTTATTATTGTCACAAGTAGGCTTACATTAACACTGCAATGAAGTTACTGTGAAAATACCCTAGTCGCCACATTCCCGCCTGTTCGGGTACACTGAGGGAGAATTCAGAATGTCCAATTCACCTAACAAGCACGTCTTTCGGGACTTGTGGGAGGAAACCGGAGCACCCGGAGGAAACCCACGCAGACACAGGGAGAACGTGCAGACTCCGCACAGACAGTGACCCAAGCGGGAATCGAACCTGGGACCCTGGCGCTGTGAGGGAACAGACTGACAAGGTTTCATGTTTTGTTATCATCAGCTTCCTGTCCTCTGCATTAACACTTCTAGACGGCTTTAGACAAAATCCCGAATAAGAGATTAGTGTGTAAAATTAGAGTGCATGGGATTGGGGTAGTGTATTGAAATGGTGCCACGTAGAACTCATGCAATTCCAATACATGCCGACCCTCATCCCAGCCAAGATGGCACTGGTTGCGCTGGACCATCCCCATTCCGTTGATGGGTCGGCTGGGGCCAGAGGTACCTAGTGGGGTGGCCTTGGGGAAGACCCATACGGCCCGTGGTGCTACCTTCCCAGTGGTAAGTCAGCGGCATGCGTAGCCGGATGGCTGTCTTGCCAACTTCGGTAATGGTAGTCCCTGCCCAACCACCACGACCCCACGGCCCACCGCCTGGCTACCACCACCGGTGCGAACCTGTGGCTGCCGCAGATGGGGGCCATGGTGGACATTTTGGTTAAACCGAAGTGCTGCCTCATCTGGTTCCAGGTTCTGAGGGTAGCTACCACCACCGAGCTGGTTGAGTGTTTTGTTGGCGGGGATGGGAGCGCTGCCGTGGCGAGAGCCCGGAAGGTCATTCCTGTGCAGGAGGTCTCCTCCATCCTGACCCTTCCGTATCTGGTTATTGCACCCATCACCTCACTCTTTCTCAGTGGTAGTACTGTAGGTTCGGGAAGGCCCTCCATATTTCTCCCCCCCCCCCCCCCCCCCCCACCCCCCACCCCCCGCCACAAACACCACAATCCTCTTGTCTATCACGTTGAAAAAGACTTTGGGGACGAAGGTCTGAATAGACCTGAAGAGGAAGAGGAACCTGAGCGGTACATTCTTCTTGATCGTCTGCACTCTCCCCGCCAGGGAGAGTGGGAGTGAGCCCCACCTCTGTAGGTCCTTTTTTACTTCCTCCACCAGGCTGGCCAGATTCCACTTGTGGGTCTGTGTCCAAACATGAGCAATCTGGATCCCCAGGTGGCGGAATTTGTTTTGGGCTAAACGTAAATGGTAGTCCCTCCAGCTCTGCCCCTCCCCCTCTCAGGTTCACAGGGCAGAGTTCACTCGTGCTCATGTTGGGTTTGAAGCCGGAAAAGGCTACAAACTCTCTCAGGAGCTTCATGATTCCTTCCATGCCGCTTTGCGGGTCCGCGATGTAGAGGAGCAGGCCGTCCGCATGGAGTGAGACTCTGTGTTCTCTGTCGCCTCTTCGGATTCCCTTCCATCTTCTCGCCACTGAGGGTGATCGCCAGCAGCCCAATTGTCAGGGTGAATAAGAGCGTGTGCCTCTGTGCAGCTGGAAGTGTTCAGAACTGTGTGATCCGCATTCCCTTGAGTCTCTGTCCTTTTTGGCATCAGCAGCATGGTGGCCTGTGTCGGCGTTGGAGGCAGGGTGCCCCTCGTTAGCGAGTCTACGAACATCTCCCGCAGGTCCGTGTGGTAGAAGGTCCCCCATGTCTGGCAGAGTTGGTGAACTGCCTTCCTGGTGGATACCAGGTTAAAGTCCATACGTCCTCTCGGGGTATCTGCTGTCGACCTCCAGAATGGAGTTGATCAGTTGCTGCCTGGCCGCCCTCTCTTCCATGTCTCTGTGGGCCTTACAGGCGATAATCGCTCCCCTAACCACAGCCTTCAGTGCTTCCCAGAACGTGGAGGGTGAGACGTCCCCGTTCCGGTTTAGGACTCGCCTATGGCCTGTGATGTTTTGTGGCAGAAAACCTTGTCGATCAAGAGGGTCGTGTCCAACCTCCATGTGAGACACGGCCCATCTCCAACCTCACATCCATGTAATGTGGAGCCTGCTCGGAGATGGCAATCGCAGAGTTTTCCGCTCTTATTATCCCTGGAAGCACCGATTTCCCCACTACAAAGGAGTCAATGCGGGTGTAGACCCTGTGTATTGGCGAAAAAAACAAGAATTCCTTCTCACCTGGGTGCAGGAACCGCCATGGGTCCACTGCCCCCATCTGTTCCATAAACATTCCCATTTCTCTAGCCATACCTGTCTTTTTCCCCGTTCTGGGGTTTGACCTGTCCATCAGTGGGTCCTGTACACAGTTAAAATCTACCCCCATGATCAGTCGGTGCGTGTCTATGTCGGGGATTTCCGCCATGGTCTTCTTTACAAATTCTGTGTCATCCCAGTTGGGAGTGTACACATTAACCAGAACTACCGGTACCTCGTCCACCGCTGACCATGACGTACCGTCCCCCTGGGTCCATAACCGTCCTCATCGCAGTAAACATTGTCCTCTTATTTATCAATATAGCGACCCCCCCTAGCCCTCGTCCCTTGGCATGAATGGTAGGTCTGTCCCATCCAGTCCTTCCTTACCCGCACTTGGTCCTTCTCGCTCAGGTTTGTGTCTTGGAGGAAGATTATGTCAGCTCCAGGGTTTCCCTTTGTTCAGGGACTCTCCAAAGTGGCTTCTTGCGATGCCACCTTGTTCCACATTTCCGAAGGTGACCTGCCAAAGCCAGTTTGGAATTTCCCCCCCCCCCCCCCCCCACCCCCCCACCCCCACTTGTCGCTTTGTTCCCCCCGTGGTTTTATTTACCCCCCTCTCGCTGCCCTCCCTACCGCCCCTGGGTTCACGCCCTCTTCTGTCTATCTTGCTGCCTTCCCCCCAGTGTCGCTGCACCGCACCCCCCCCCCCCCCCACCCCCACCCCCACCCCCTTGCCCACACCAGAAGCTCTCTCCCCGGTGAGAGATGTGCCGTGGCCCCACTCTCCCTCATACCTCCTGGCACTAGCTTTCCTGTTAGTGTGGTGGCCCCCTTCCCAGGGTCGATCTGACCCCCTCCTACGCCCACTCTGCTGGTGCCCCTACCTTCTCCTCCTCGTCCTCTCCTACACTCTGCTGCATTCACCCTCTCGCTCCTATGAGCTGGCTCCTCTGTCCATAGTGAGGCGATGCAGTCCGGCACAAAATTGTCCATTGATTTCCATCGCCTCCTCTGTACCTTGCTTACTGCTGCCTCCCTTGCTGCCTGGCAAAGCTGCAGGGGCAGTGAAATAATGTTCCTTGCCCTGATATGTTACCCAGAGCCTGGCTGGGAATAGCATCCCGAATCGGACTTTGTTTTTATTTTATTTTTTAAAATATTTTTTATTCTCCTCCTTTTTCACATTTTCTCCCAAATTTACACCCACCAACAATAAACAATAATCAGTAACAAATATGTCAATCCCCATATCAATAACAACGGTCCCATCCTCCCACCAAACCCCCAGACATTGTCCCGCATGTTCACATAAACAAATGACAAAAAGGAATCAGGAATCACCCATAGTCACCATTAACACACACCGCCCCCCCTCCCCCCAACCCTCCCACCCACTTCCCCCAACTTATGTTTGATGTTATCCAGTTCTTGAAAGTGCATAATGAATAATGCCCATGAATTGTAGAACCTCCCCATCCTTCCCCTCAGTTCAAACTTAACCTTCTCAAGAGTCAAGAATTCCAACAGGTCCCCCCGCCCCCGCCATGTCAGGGCACAGGGTGGAGAGGCTGCTCTCCAACCCATCAGGATCCGCCTTCGGGCAATCAATGAGGCGAAGGCTACAACATCTGCCTCCGCACCCGTTTCCAACCCTGGCTGGTCTGACACCCCGAATATGGCCTCCCGGGGGATCGGGTCCAGTTTCATGTGCACCACCTTAGAAATTAGCCTAAACACCTGCTTCCAGTACTCCCCTAGCTTTGGACAGGACCAAAACATATGAACGTGATTAGCCCCCCCCCCCCCCCTCCCCCGCAACGTTCACACACATCTTCCACTCCTTCAAAGAATCGGCTCATCCTCGCCCTCGTGAGGTGTGCTCTGTTTACCACCTTCCGCTGTATCAGCCCCAACTTCACGCATGAGGTGGAGGCATTCACTCTCCGGAGCACCTCACACCAGAACCCCTCCTCCATACCCTCTCCCAACTCTTCCTCCCACTTTGCTTTGATCCCTTCCAGTGGTGCCTTCTCCTCTTCCAAAATAGCCCCGTAAACCGCTGACACTGCCCCCTTCTCCAGTCCCCCCTGTCGTCAGCACCTCCCCCAGCAATGTGGAGGCCGGCTCCACCGGGAAGCCCAGGATCTCCCTTCTGGGAAAATTCCGAACCTGCATGTATCTAAACACTTCCCCCTCTTCGCTTCCCATACTTCGCTTCCAGCTCCTTCAGTCCTGCAAACCGACCCCTGAGAAACAAATCTTTTAGTGTCTTAATCCCCTTCTCCTCCCATTTCTGAAAATTTCCATCCCACCTCACTGGCTCAGATCTGTGGTTCCCCCGAATCGGCATTAGACTTTGTTTTTATATAGAGTCGACTTTGCCTGGTGAAATTCGGCCCTGCGCTTTGCCAGGTCCCCCCCAATGTCCTGGTAGGCTCTGATTTTGTGTACCTCCCAGTTGCAAGCCTTTGCCTGACGAGCCCAGCAAAGGATCCTTTCCTGGTCCTAATACTTGTGCAGCTTGGCTATTCCCACTCTCATGCCTTGGGCTTTGGACAGAGTGAGCTGTCAGCCCCGTTGATCTCTGGCGGCTTAGGTCACGTAGTCGGTCGGGTCCCAGTCCTCGATTCCCTCTGGCAGGCCCACTATTCGGATGTGCTGCCGCCTCGACAGAACAAGGGGAAAGAATTGCCGAGCGAAATAAAACCAGCCTTGGATTGGCACGGATTCTGTGTGACCATCCTCATTATCCCCCACCCTTGTGTTAAAGCTCTACTGCAGCACTGAAAACGATTTTATACCTCCAAGGTATTTTAGTTCACACATTCCTCACGATCGGAATAAACCTCGAGAGGAACAAAATGAAATAAAAGTGACACAGACTTTAATATTTCAGGATCCATCACCTTGGCTCTTTGTCGAATCTACCATGATAAGGTGACCCAATAGGATGCTGAAGGAATCACAACACCCGAGTGGCGATGAGGAAACAATTTACTGGAGAGGAAAACGATCATCCCTGAGTAATATTCAATACTTTCTTCAGAGTAATGAATAGCTAAGGGATAGGCATGAATTGTGTTCACTACTGCAGTTTTGTACACAATATTAGCCATGCTGTTAGCCTATTATTAGGCTCTACGCAGCCAGAAAATGTACAAACGTTTTTTTTAATTCTTTCATGGGATGTGGGTATTGCAGGCTGGCCCAACAGTTATTGCCCATCCCTAATTGCCCTTGAACTGAATAGCTCGGCCATTTCACAGTTAACCACATTGCTGTGGGTCTGGAGTCACATGTAGGCCAGACCAGGTAAGGTCGGCAGATTTCCTTCCCTAAAGGACATCAGTGAACCCGGCAATTGACAATGGGTTCATGGTTATCATTAGACTTTTCATTCCAGATTTTTTAAAAATTGAATTCAAATTTAACTTTCTGCGGTAGAATCATGGAATCCCTGCCATGCAGAGGGAGGCCATTCGGTCCATCAAGTCTGCACCGACCCTCTGAAAGGGCACTCTATCTAGGCCCATGCCACTGCCCTATCCCCGTAACCCCATCTAAACTTTGAACACTAAGGGGCAATTTATCTTGGCCAATCCACCTACGTTGCACATCTTTGGACTGTGGGAGGAAACTGGAGATCTGGAGGAAACCCACGCAGACACGGGGAGAGCGTGCAGACTCTACACAATCGCCCAATGCCGGAATCGAACCCGGGTCCCTGGCGCCTTGAGGCAGCGGTGCTAACCACTGTTCCACCGTGCATTAGCCGAAGCTGCCGGATGACTGACCCAGTAACATCACAATTATGCACCATCTCCCGAATGAATGTGATTCAAAACCAGGTCCCCACAGAATTACCCTGGGACTCTATATTACCAAAATAAATAAAGTAAAGTCAACATAGTCCAAGGTGACCATAGGCTGCTTTCCACCTTGAGGGGTAGGACTGACTGGTGGTGATTTAACCTGAGGGTCACCACACCTCAGGCGAGGTTAGGAAGGCGGGGCCTTCACGAATAACCTCAGCCGGTACGGGAATTTAACCCGCGCTGCTGGCCTCGCTCTGCGTCACGAACCAGCAATCCAGCCCACTCTATTACTCGTCCAGTGGCAACACCACTACACCACCATCTCCTCAAAGGAATGTTGGAATCAACCTGCATCTTACATCTCTGATTGGATTTATTTTCTCGATAAATTACCCCTTATTAATGGAACTGTCTGTGTTATGAACTCCGCTGATGTTAAATTCCAGGGTACCCCAAAACCCAGAAGGGTAACATCCGGTTCTTAGTGGTGTATATATGCAATTAGGTATAATGTGAGAAAAGATACGCTAATCAGGGAGGAATCGACCAGTCATTTTGTGACCAATTAATAAAGACTATTTATCAACTCAAAAGACAAACACACAACAGGAATGTCTATAATGCACTACAACAGTACACTTATCTACACCGATGACTACACACATAGTATTACCTGACGTTACCCCTGTCTTTTCAACTACCTATGTTTCCTGAACTGATTTGCATCCATTTTGGTGATTTGCATCTATTTTCATTTGATTAACGACTGGAAGCCCGGTCTCTACAACCCCCCCACCCGTCCATGCACCGACCCCCACAGTGGGAGGTCCTCCGGGTGGGCTTTGGTGCAAGTTTGCAGAATCGTGGTCCTCACACGGTGGACCCCGCAGTCAAGGGGGTCAGTGCATAACTGAGGTGCCCCACCAAATCCATTGGAAGGTCCCCCTCCCCACACAATACAAACCCTCCCCCCGCACCACAGGAATAAACCCTTCACAGTATACACGCATGAGGGTGACCCAGTCCCCCAGTGACCCCCCCTACAGACTGCCCATCAGAGACCCCCATCAGACCCCCATTGAGACCTCCTACAGACACCACCAAAAGAGACAACCTACAGAGACCCCCAACAGAGACCCCCCCATCAGAGACTCCCCAATCAGAGACCTCCATCAATTAGCCCTGCCTAAAAGCAGTCGTGAAAATTCACCTTATTTTCACTTACCCTTCCCTGTCATCTGCTGCCTCAGAGAAAAGTGTTGAAAGCAGCAGCTATTACAAATGTCAGAGGCTTTCTTGAAAGTCAAGTACACTTCAAAGGGCTTCAAGACCCTTGACAACCTTTGAAAATGCTAATCCTCCATTCAATTTCACACAGCAGTACATTGCATTAGCCAGTAATTAACAATTTTATTACTCCAGAGAAAGGTGCTTGTTGGATTGTTGATCTATATTTCCCTTCATGCTTGAATGCATATCAAGTACCCTGGTTTGATGCTATCCATAATGTTTATAAACACTCTTTCTGTGATTGACAGTTCCCCACCAAATCAAAAGCAGCTAAGTGCTTTCTGCTGTGAAGAAGAGGAAATAAAAGCATGTCTAGGAGCACTGACTTGGCTCAACTGAAGTAAGTGTCCAGGCTTGAATACCACACTTTAGGAAGGATGTGAAGAAAGAGTACAGAAATTATTCACAAGAATGGTTCCAGAGATGAGGAACTACAATTAGGGCAGCAGGGTAGCATAGTGGGTAGCACTGTTGCTTCACAGCGCCAGGGACCCAGGTTCGATTCCCAGCTTGGGTCACTGTCTGTGCGGAGTCTGCACGTTCTCCCCGTGTCTGCGTGGGTTTCCTCCGGGTGCTCCGGCTTCCTCCCACAGGTCCCGAAAGACGTGCTGTTCGGTAATTTGGGTATTCTGAATTCTCCCTCTGTGAACATAGAACATAGAACATAGAACAATACAGCGCAGTACAGGCCCTTCGGCCCACGATGTTGCACCGAAACAAAAGCCATCTAACCTACACTATGCCATTATCATCCATATGTTTATCCAATAAACTTTTAAATGCCCTCAATGTTGGCGAGTTCACTACTGTAGCAGGTAGGGCATTCCACGGCCTCACTACTCTTTGCGTAAAGAACCTACCTCTGACCTCTGTCCTATATCTATTACCCCTCAGTTTAAAGTTATGTCCCCTCGTGCCAGCCATCTCCATCCGCGGGAGAAGGCTCTCACTGTCCACCCTATCCAACCCCCTGATCATTTTGTATGCCTCTATTAAGTCTCCTCTTAACCTTCTTCTCTCCAACGAAAACAACCTCAAGTCCATCAGCCTTTCCTCATAAGATTTTCCCTCCATACCAGGCAACATCCTGGTAAATCTCCTCTGCACCCGCTCCAAAGCCTCCACGTCCTTCCTATAATGCGGTGACCAGAACTGTACGCAATACTCCAAATGCGGCCGTACCAGAGTTCTGTACAGCTGCAACATGACCTCCCGACTCCGGAACTCAATCCCTCTACCAATAAAGGCCAACACTCCATAGGCCTTCTTCATAACCCTATCAACCTGGGTGGCAACTTTCAGGGATCTATGTACATGGACACCTAGATCCCTCTGCTCATCCACACTTTCAAGAACTTTACCATTAGCCAAATATTCCGCATTCCTGTTATTCCTTCCAAAGTGAATCACCTCACACTTCTCTACAATAAACTCCATTTGCCACCTCTCAGCCCAGCTCTGCAGCTTATCTATATCCCTCTGTAACCTGCTACATCCTTCCACACTATCGACAACACCACCGACTTTAGTATCGTCTGCAAATTTACTCACCCACCCTTCTGCGCCTTCCTCTAGATCATTGATAAAAATGGCAAACAGCAACGGCCCCAGAACAGATCCTTGTGGTACTCCACTTGTGACTGTACTCCATTCTGAACATTTCCCATCAACCACCACCCTCTGTCTTCTTTCAGCTAGCCAATTTCTGATCCACATCTCTAAATCACCCTCAATCCCCAGCCTCCGTATTTTTTGCAATATCCTACCGTGGGGAACCTTATCAAACGCTTTGCTGAAATCCATATACACCACATCAACTGCTCTACCCTCGTCTACCTGTTCAGTCACCTTCTCAAAGAACTCAATAAGGTTTGTGAGGCATGACCTACCCTTCACAAAGCCATGCTGACTATCCCTGATCATATTATTCCTATCTAGATGATTATAAATCTTGTCTCTTATAATCCCCTCCAAGACTTTACCCACTACAGACGTGAGGCTCACCGGTCTATAGTTGCCGGGGTTGTCTCTGCTCCCCTTTTTGAACAAAGGGACCACATTTGCTGTCCTCCAGTCCTCTGGCACTATTCCTGTAGCCAATGATGACATAAAAATCAAAGCCAAAGGTCCAGCAATCTCTTCCCTGGCCTCCCAGAGAATCCTAGGATAAATCCCATCAGGTCCCGGGGACTTATCTATTTTCAGCCTGTCCAGAATTGCCAACACCTCTTCCCTACGTACCTCAATGCCATCTATTCTATTAGCCTGGGGCTCAGCATTCTCCTCCACAACATTATCTTTTTCCTGAGTGAATACTGACGAAAAATATTCATTTAGTATCTCGCCTATCTCTTCAGACTCCACACACAATTTCCCATCCCTGTCCTTGACTGGTCCTACTCTTTCCCTAGTCATTCGCTTATTCCTGACATACCTATAGAAAGCTTTTGGGTTTTCCTTGATCCTTCCTGCCAAATACTTCTCATGTCCCCTCCTTGCTCGTCTTAGCTCTCTCTTTAGATCCTTCCTCGCTACCTTGTAACTATCCATCGCCCCAACCGAAACTTCACACTTCATCTTCACATAGGCCTCCTTCTTCCTCTTAACAAGAGATTCCACTTCCTTGGTAAACCACGGTTCCCTCGCTCGACGCCTTCCTCCCTGTCTGACCGGTACATACTTATCAAGAACACGCAGTAGCTGATCCTTGAACAAGCCCCACTTATCCAGTTTGCCCAACACTTGCAGCCTACTTCTCCACCTTATCCCCCCCAAGTCACGTCTAATGGCATCATAATTGCCCTTCCCCCAGCTATAACTCTTGCCCTGCGGTGTATACTTATCCCTTTCCATCATTAACGTAAACGTCACCGAATTGTGGTCACTGTCCCCAAAGTGCTCTCCTACCTCCAAATCCAACACCTGGCCTGGTTCATTACCCAAAACCAAATCCAACGTGGCCTCGCCTCTTGTTGGCCTGTCAACATATTGTTTCAGGAAACCCTCCTGCACACACTGTACAAAAAACGCCCCATCTATTGTACTCGAACTATATCTTTTCCAGTCAATATTTGGAAAGTTAAAGTCTCCCATAATAACTACCCTGTTACTTTCGCTCATATCCAGAATCATCTTCGCCATCCTTTCCTCTACATCCCTAGAACTATTAGGAGGCCTATAAAAAACTCCCAACAGGGTGACCTCTCCTTTCCTGTTTCTAACTTCAGCCCATACTACCTCGGAAGAAGAGTCCCCATCTAGCATCCTCTCCGCCACCGTAATACTGCTCTTGACTAGCAGCGCCACACCTCCCCCTCTTTTGCCTCCTTCTCTGAGCTTACTAAAACACCTAAACCCCGGAACCTGCAACATCCATTCCTGTCCCTGCTCTATCCATGTCTCTGAAGAACCCGAATAGGCGCTGGAATGTGGCGACTGGGGGCTTTTCACAGTAACGTCATTGCAGTGTTAATGTAAGCCGACTTGTAACGGTAATAAAGATTATTATTATTATAGATGGCGAATTTGGGATTGTTTTCCTTGGAGTAGAGAAGGTCGAGAGGAGATTTGATAGAGGTGTTCAAAATCACGAGGCGCCTGGACAGAGTAGATAGGGAGTCTGCACATTCTCCCCGTCTGTGCATGGGTTTCCTCCGGGTACTCTGGTTTCCGCCCACAGTCCAAAGATGTGCAGGTTAGGTGGATTGGCCATGCTAAATTGCCTTAAGTGTCCAAAATTGCCCTGAGTGTTGGGTGGGGTTGCAGGGATATGGGGATAGGGTGGAGGCGTTGACCTTGGATAGTGTGCTCTTTCCAAGAGCCGGTGCAGACTCGATGGGCCGAATGGCCTCCTTCTGCACTGTAAATTCTATGATTTCTATGATTAACTTCTTCCCATTCATGGAAGAATCAGGAATGAGAGAACACAGGTGTAAGGTAATTGGGAAAAGATACTTTTTCACGCTGCGAGTGGTTGGGATCTGGAGTGCACTGCCAGAGAGTGTGGTGGACGGGCATGCAAGGTGGATTTGGATAGCTATCTGAAAAGGAAGAATGTGCACAGTTATGGGGAGAAGGCGGGAGAGTGGCACTAGATAATGTGTTCTTCAGGACAGCTGATGGAGACACCATGGACCGAATGGCTTTCTCCTGTATTGTGGAACTATGATTCTGTGAAGTACGATGGGAGGAAGTGCATGTGCAGTAGATATCCTGCCATGGATCAATAGGGATAAATGGTCCGTACCTGTGCTATAAATTATATAAATTGTATTTCAGTACAACCAAAAAATGCTTCGTTGGTCATGAATTACTTCTTGAAGCACAGCCAATGTAGTGATATAGGGAAACACAGCAGCAATGTGTACTGTAGATCAAACTGCTTTTCAAACTTTTTTTCCGGGGACCCATTTTTACCAACCGGCCGACCTTCGCGACCCACGCCGGCAAACTTCGCGATCCACCATTTTCTCTTACCTTTAATGCGACAGGTGAGCCTGCTTGGCCCTCACGATCTCACTCCAATCAGGTTCACAGGAGGAGAGGTAAGACATAGTTAGCATCCAAGTTTCATCAGCAAACGAATCAGCCAGAGAGGACAATTTCTCGAGGAGGAAAGCGTGGATTTTGTACCTCAGTTGTTAAACTCTGAGCAGCTCCCCTGTTGACTGATCACTACAGTAACTCTTCAATTGGAGGAAGTCCACTGTCATTGGGATTGACTGGTCACTGTTTCGATTCAATGCTTTAATGTAGTCGAAAAGGTCAGCAAAATACTTATAGCCACCCTTCAGTACACAGAGGGCGATGATGTGATGATTTACCATGGCTTTCATTATATCCCTTGCCAAAGGTTCAGTTCTGTCCATGATTAAACCATGAGCAATATATACTCTCTCCAGATCATTTGGGTAATGTTTAGGGATGCAAAACAGACCAAGGTCATAGCCTTGTTCATCATCCGTGATCACCATGCAGTCAGCCGCCACCAGGCCGCTATCGCACTTTGACTCGGGGTTCAGGTCCCAACACCCCCAGGCCGCAGGCGCACTGATGAGCGGGCACGCTTGCGCGGTATGTCCGCATTTATTTAGCTGGTTGCGGCCATCATTTTCAAAGCCACTTGCAGCTGGCATTGTTAAATGCCGGCTGCTGTGGCTGTTGCGCGTGAATTCCCGCGATCGGGAACACCGCTATGGACAGCTCCGTGACCCTCCCGACATCCGCCCACGACCCACTCGCGGGTCGTGACCCGACTTTGAAAATGCCTGCCACGAATACATCTGTCAGTGAACTAAATAAATTCCTATTTCTGCTGAATGGACGTCCCCAAAGCGTTAACTTCCCTTTTGCTTGCAGACCTCGACAGGCCTTTCCAAAACTTTATTACGTATTGCAAAGATACCTTGCTTCGCTCTGCCTCAGTACCTGTATGAGTTCACCAATCTCTGTCCAAGTATCTGCTTCTGCCTAATCCAAGGCAAACTCATGACATATCACCTTAGCAGAACTGGTTCTCAGATTTTCCAGAGAAATAAAACCCTTTAAAATTTATTTCTGAATTGCATGCAACAGTCTGCGTTTGCCTTGCCCACGTGGTGGCACACGCTGAGTCAGAACGTCCTCGTTTGAAGTCCCACTCTCAGAAACGTGAGCACACAATCCAGGCTGACTCTGGACGCAGTACTGAGAGAGTGCAGCACTGTCAGAGGTGCCATGTTTGGGATGAGCTGTTAAACAAAGACTCCACCTATTTTCTGAGATCACAAGGCTCTGTTTCCGAGGAAACCAAGGCACATCTCCCCGGTGTCCTGGTCAATATTTATTCCTCGGGCAAGACTCCCCGGGTAGCCTGGTACAGAAGGTGAAGTCACACGGGATCAGGGGTGAGCTGGCAAGGTGGATACAGAACTGGCTAGGTCATAGAAGGCAGAGAGTAGCAATGGAAGGATGCTTTTCTAATTGGAGGGCTGTGACTAGTGGTGTTCCACAGGGATCAGTGCTCGGACCTTTGCTGTTTGTAGTATATATAAATGATTTGGAGGAAAATGTAACTGGTCTGATTAGTAAGTTTGCAGACGACACAAAGGTTGGTGGAATTGCGGATAGCGATGAGGACTGTCAGAGGATACAGCAGGATTTAGATTGTTTGGAGACTTGGGCGGAGAGATGGCAGATGGGAGTTTAATCCGGACAAATGTGAGGTAATGCATTTTGGAAGGTCTAATACAGGTAGGGAATATATAGTGAATGGTAGAACCCTCAAGAGTATTGAATGTCAGAGAGATCTAGGTGTACAGGTCCACAGGTCACTGAAAGGGGCAATACAGGTGGAGAAGGTAGTCAAGAAGGCATACGGCATGCTTGCCTTCATTGGCCGGGGTTTTGAGTATAAGAATTGGCAAGTCATGTTGCAACTGTATAGAACCTTAGTTAGGCCACACTTGGAGTATAGTGTTCAATTCTGGTCACAAACTACCAGAAGGATGTGGAGGCTTTAGAGAGGGTGCAGAAGAGATTTACCAGAATGTTGCCTGGTATGGAGGGCATTAGCTATGAGGAGCGGTTGAATAAACTCGGTTTGTTCTCACTGGAACGACGGAGGTTGAGGGGCGACCTGATAGAGGTCTACAAAATTATGAGGGGCATAGACAGAGTGGATAGTCAGAGGCTTTTCCCCAGGGTAGAGGGGTCAATTACTAGGGGGCATAGGTTTAAGGTGCAAGGGGCAAGGTTTAGAGTCGATGTATGAGGCAAGTTTTTTACACAGAGGGTAGTGGGTGCCTGGAACTCGCTACCGGAGGAGGTGGTGGAAGCAGGGAGGATAGTGACATTTAAGGGGCATCTTGACAAATACATGAATAGGATGGGAATAGAGGGATATGGACCCAGGAAGTGTAGAAGATTGTAGTTTAGTCGGGCAGCATGGTCGGCACGGGCTTGGCTAGCCGAAGGGCCTGTTCCTGTGCTGTACATTTCTTTGTTCTTTGTTCGGCACTGTAGACTCTATGGTTCTATGGTTCTATTCTATTCTATGATTCTATGGTTAGCTAGTCTAGCTGCAGAATGATTAATGAGACATCTACATTGCCGAAGCCACGGCCAGCCTCCTTTTCAGATTCTTAGTCATGTGTCCTCATCTTGCGGTCGTGCCTCCAGTGTGCACAGGGGACACGATGATGTGCCTCCCCCCCCCACTTCCTTCATGCCTTTACAAGACTTTGAACTTCTTCCACTCCTCCCTGCTACTCCCCCCCCACCCCCTCCACTCTCCTCCGTGACTGTACACGGGAAGTGTAGAAGATTGGAGTTTAGTCAGGCAGCATGGTCGGCACGGGCTTGGAGGGCCGAAGGGCCTGTGCCTGTGCTGTACTTTTCTTTGTTCTTTGTTCTAAAGAAACGATTATCGTATTGCTGTTTGTGACGAGCTTGTTGTGTGCAAATTGGTTGCCATTTTTGTTACAAATTACAATTATATTTATAATTATAATTATATTTACAATTATAAGTCCAAATACAGGAGGGAGATAGAGAATCTAGTGGAGTGGTGTAGTGACAACAATCTCTCCCTCAATGCCAGCAAAACTAAAGAGCTGGTAATTGACTTCAGGAAGCAAAGTACTGTACACACCCCTGTCAGCCAAGGTGGAGATGGTTAGCAGTTTCAAATTCCTAGGGGTGCACATCTCCAAAAATCTGTCCTGTCCACCCACGTCGACGTTACCACCAAGAAAGCACAACAGCGCCTATACTTCCTCAGGAAACTAAGGAAATTTGGCATGTCCACATTAACCCTTACCAACTTTTACAGATGCACCATAGAAAGCATCCTATCGGGCTGCATCGCAGCCTGGTATGGCAACTGCTCGGCCCAGGACCGCAAGAAACTTCAGAGAGTCGTGAACACTGCCCAGTCCATCACACGATCTGCCTCCCATCCATTGACTCCATCTACACCTCCCGCTGCCTGGGGAAAGCGGGCAGCATAATCAAAGATCCCTCCCACCCGGTTTACTCACTCTTCCAACTTCTTCCATCGGGCAGGAGATACGGAAGTCTGAGAACACGCACGAACAGACTCAAAAACAGCTTCTTCCCCACTGTTACCAGACTCCTAAATGACCCTCTTATGGACTGACCTCATTAACACTACCCTGTATGCTTCATCCGATGCCGGTGCTTATGTAGTTACATTGTATATGTTGTGTTGCCCGATTATGTATTTTCTTTTATTCCCTTTTCTTCTCATGTACTTAATGATCTGTTGAGCTGCTCGCAGAAAAATACTTTTCACTGTACCTCGGTACACGTGACAATAAACAAATCCAATCCAATCCAATTATATTTCAAAAGTGTGCCATGGGGTCTAAAATGCTTTGGGACAATCTGAGGTGATGAAAGACCCTATAATTCATTTACCGGATGAGGTCGTCGCTGGCTGGGCCAGCATTTATTGCCCATTCTTAATTGCCCTTGAGAAGGTTGCCTCCCTGAGCATATGGATGCCTGTTATTTTTTTTTCTTTGCGTGTTAAAAACACGCTTGATCATAAATCCAGTCTTGCGCTTTTTAATCAGCCAGCAAGCTTTTTATAATTGTTTTTTAGAAACTGCGTTCTCTTAAAGATGTCCCTGTTCCTTACCAATTGTCGTTGGCTGAAAGGTGGCGGGGGGAACATCATCTGTCAATCAATCTGCAGGACCCGGAGTGTGCTGGAAGTGTCAATGCTGACAACGCAAAGGCTGTCTGAGGGCTCCTGGCGGCCAGAAGTGGAGCCAGCAACTTCCAATTCGATCGTCAGGGGAAATGGACCGCTGCAGATTTCTTTGACAAGGAGAAGAAAAAAACCCAAATGAGAAAGGGGTGGGTGGGCTAGCAGAGAGGGAAAAAAAAATTGCAGGTTTTGGAGCGGTTTTAGTCAGCAAGGAGTGAATTTGGAAGCTGGTTTAAGATGCTCCTGCTCATCTTGTATGGGGCTGCTTTGACAACTGTGTCCCGGGCTGCAGAATTGGTGGATCGGTGTCCGAGTGTGTGTGAGTGCTCAGACTGGGGCACTTTCCAGATAACGTGTAAATCCATCGATCACATCCCGACCTTTCCCCAGGACACCGAGAGAATGTGAGTACATCGAGTTCCAACTACACCCTCGCCTTCTTCTCAGCTGCTGTCCCCCCCCCCTCTCTTCTTCATCCCACATTGAGAAGTTGAGTCATGCAATGTGCCGGGTGCCCTCTTTTAAACCAGTGCCCAGAACCCCAGCAAACTGTCTACCATCACGGAGCTTTTTAACTTCATCTCAGACTCTGCATTCTCTGCACTGCTAAAAAAAAACGACAGCCCAACTCCAGAGGGGAGGGATGTGAGACCCCCGAGGTGGGTGGGGGGACGCAGTCACATTTATCCACCTTACACTGGTAGCAAAAATAGGAAGGCAGATTGTTATTTGCATGGGACAGAGCCTTCAGGTTCTCCAGGGACATCTGAGCAGTTTTTATTTTATTTTAACCACCACTTTTGTGTGCAGCTCCCTCATAATGTACCTGGGGAGAGGGGGGGGGGGGGGGTGTAACATGCTCAGGAATCTCTTTACTTTAACTAGGGCTCATTGAAACTGCATTTCTCAAGCATGCTCTCACAGCACTTAGCGTTGCAATGCCAGGGAGTGGGGCACTGTGTGTGTAACTATGTACAGCAACTTGCTCCTGAGCAGAAGTGCAATAGATAGAAGGTCCAGAGCAAGATAAAGGGGCCAGGCAGACACTAAAGCTGGGGCTTCTAATGCTGCCTTCGCTCAGGGTAATGCTACTCAAGCTATTTTGCTTGCAATTTATATCGCACTTTACACAATGTCTGGATTTACCAACATACTTTGCAGACAATTATACATCTTTGAAGTCAGAGAGTCATAATGATACAGATAGAAGGAGGCCATTCGGCCCATCAAGCCCATGCCCCCCCCCCCCTGTGGAACAACGGAAGACATGGATAATGTACCAGAAGTCCTGAGAAACACATGTTTTAGTGAGGAACTGAAGTAAATTAGTATTATTAAATAATTTGTTTCAGGGAAATTAATGGGATTGAAGGCAGATAAATCTCCAGGGCCTGATAATCTTCATCCCCGAGTATTTAAGGGAGTGGCCCTAGAAATAGATCCATTGATGGTCATTTTCCAAAATTCTTTGGACTCTGGAATGATTCCCACAGATTGAACGGTAGAGAATGTAACCCCGCTATTCAAAAAGGGAGGTAGAGAGAAAACAGGGAACTATAGACCAGTGAGCCTAACGTCGATGGTAGGGAAGTTGCTGGAGTCCATTATCAAGTATTCCGTAGCACAGCATTTGGAAAGCAGTGGTGTAATCAGACAAAGTCAGCAAGGATTTACAAAAGGGAAATCATGTGTGACAAATCTACTAGAATTCTTTGAAGATGTAACTAGTAGAGTTGACCAGGGAGAACCCGTGGATGTACCATAGCATCATAGAATTTGCAATGCAGAACGAGGCCATTCGGCCCATCGATTCTGCACCGGCCCTTGGAAAGAGCACCTCACCCAAGCCCACACCTCCACCCTATCCCCACACCTCAACCCTATCCCCGTAATCCCACCTAACCTTTTTTTGGACACTATGGGCAATTTAGCATGGCCAATCCACCTAACCTGAACATCTTTGGACTGTGGGAGGAAACCGGAGAACCCGGAGGGAACCCACGCACACACGGGGAGAACGTGCAGACTCCGCACAGACAGTGACCCAAGCCGGGAATTGAACCTGGAGCTGTGAAGCACCTGTGCTAACCACTGTGCTACCGTGCAGCCCTTCCTTTATTTAGACTTTCAGAAGGCTTTCGACAAGGTTTCACATAACAGATTACTATGTAAAGTTAAAGCGCATGGGATTGTGGATAGTGCCTTGAGATGGTTAGAAAGCTGGTTAGTAGACAGGAAGCAAAAAGTTGGAATATATGGGTCTTTTTCCAATTGGCAGGCAGTGACTAGTGGGATACCGCAGAGATCTGTGCTAGGACCGCAACTGTTGGCATTATATATTAATGGTTTGGATGAGGGAACTAAATGTATTATCTTCAAATTTGCAAATGATGCAAAGTTGTGTGGGAGGGCGAGCTGTGAGGAGGATGCAGAGATGCTTCAGTGGGATTTGGGCAGTCTGAGTGAGTGGGTGTGTGCATGGCAGATGCAGTATAATGTGGATAAATGTGAGATTACCCACTTCGGTAGCAAAAATCGGAAGGCAGATTATTATTTGAATGGGTATAAATTGAGACAGGTGGATACTCAGCGAGACCTTGGTGTCCTCGGGCATCAGTCACTGAAAGTAAACGTGGAGGTACAGCAGGCAGTAAAGAAGGCAAATGGAATATTGGCCTTCATAGTGAGAGGGTTTGAGTATCGGGATAGAGATGTTTTACTGCAATTGTACAGGGCACTGGTGAGGCCACACCTGGAGTATTGTGGGCAGTTTTGGTGTCCTTATCTGAGGAAGGATGTTCTTGCTATGGAGGGAGTGCAGCGAAGGTTTACCAGACTGATTCCCGAGATGGCGGGACTGTCGTATGAGGAGAGACTAAGTCGGTAAGGATTACACTCATTGGAGTTTAAAAGAGTCAGAGGGGATCTCACAGAAACATATAAAATTCTAACAGGAATAACAGGGTAGATTGAGAAAGAATGTTCCCTCTCGATGGTGAGGGAGTGCAGAACTAGGGGTCATAGTTTGAGGATAAAGGGTAAACCTTTTAGGACTGAGGCGAAGAGAAATTTCCTCACCAAGAGAGTGGTGAATCTGTGGAATTCGCTACCACAAAAAGTAGTTGAGGCCAAAATGTTGTGTAATTTCGAGAAGGAATTAGATATAGCTCTTGGGGCTAAAGGGATCGAGGGATATGGGGGGAAGGCGGGATCATGGTTGAACTTGATGATCAGCCATGATCATAATGAATGGTGGAGCAGGCTCGAAGGGCCGAATGGCCTCCTCCTGCTTCTATTTTCTATGTGTGTTTCGATGTAATCCAGTCTATCCCATTCTTCTGCTCTATCCCCATTGCCCTGCACATTTTCCTCGAGTGCTCATTTTTTGAAACCATTTGTGTCTTTACCTCTACCATCCTCATAGGCAGTGAGTTCCAGGTCATTACCACTCGCTGCGTAAAAAGGTCCTTCCTCTCGCTTTGCCTTTCTGTCTTGCCCTTAAATCTGTGTCCCCTTGCCCTTGTACCATCAGCTAATGGAAAGAGTATTCCTTGCCGACCTTCTCCAAAACTGTCAATAACCTTGTCCATCTCTAACAAATCTCCCCTCAATCTCCTTCGTTCCAAGAACAACCCCAGCATCTTTAACCGGACCTTGTAACCAAAATCTCTCGCCTCGTGAACCATTCTGGTAAATCTCTTCTACACTCTCTCACAGATCTTCACGTCCTTCCTGAAGTACGGTGACCAGAACTGGATGCGGAATACTCTAGTTCTAACTGAACCAGGGCTTTGTACTTAATCTTTTTATTAATGAATTCAAGATCCCATTGCTTACCTTCCTACTCTCTCGATATGCCCTGTCACCTTCAAAAATCAATGTACATAGACCCCCCAGGACCCCTGTCCCTGCACACACTTTAGAACTGTGCCTCTCCCGAGGACAGCACGATGGCGCAGTGGGTTAGCATTGCATCCTCACGGCGCCGAGGTCCCAGGTTCAATCCCGGCTCTGGGTCACTGTCCATGTGAAGTTTGCACATTCTCCCCGTGTTTTCGTGGGTTTCGCCCCCACAACCCAAAGATGTGCAGGGTAGGTGTATTGGCCACGCTAAATTGCCCCTTAATTGGAAAAAATGAATTGGGTACTCTAAATTAACAAAAGAAAACTGTGCCTCTCCCTATCTCTTTTGTCAAAAATACATCACCGTACATTTTTCTGTTTTAAATTCCATCTGCCACTGGTTTGCGCAGACTATGTCCTGTTGCAGTTGATTTGCACAATCTTCACTGTTTCCCACATCTCCAGGTTTGCCAATCAGCAGATTTTGACATTTTACTGTGTATTCCAATTCTAAATCATTTATAAATATTAAAAAATTACAATAATCCTAACACTGACCCTTGAGGAGCACCACTGTCTCTCCTCCTCCAGTCTGAAAACAATAATTTACCACAATTCACTGATTTCTGTTCTTTGACCTTTATTCTCTTATCCAAGCTGACACTGACCCAGCTATTCCATGAACCTTAATTTTGTTGACCAGACGTTCTGTAGTACGTGGTCAAACACTTTCTTAGAATCCACATAGACAACATCCACCCCGTTCCCGCCATTAACCTTCTCTGTTACTTCATCAAAAACTTAAATTAGATGCATCAAGCATGGTCTGCCAAATCTGTGCTGGCTCTCCTTAATTAACTCAAACCTCTCAAAGTAACTGTTGATCTTTTTCCGTGATTATTGTCTCTTAAACTTTACCCGCCACTAGTGTTTAAACGGGCTGGTCTGTAGTTAGTAGGAATGCCCTTCTATCCATTCTTGAACATGGCTGATACATTTCCAATTCTCCAATCCTCTGGTATCTCCCAGCTCATATCTCAGGAAAATTGGAAGATTGTGGCAAGCCCTTCCGTTATCTCCACCTCCATTTTCCTTAGCAACCTGGGATACAAATCCATTCTAAGCAAAGCCAGCCTTTCCAGTACATTCCACCTATCAATTTTCACCACTTCTGTCACCTCTACAATCTCAACTTCTATCAATATTTTGTCAGTATCCTCTTCCTTAGTAAACACTGATGCAAAGTACTCATTAATTATTCCAGTCTTCTCCTGTGCCTCTAAGCCTTCGTAATCCCTCATAGACATCACTCCATCTCTTAAAAGGCTGACAACTTCCATGCCAGTGGAAGATTTTTGGATTACCTTCCCTTATTCACTCTTTTCCAAACACATTTTCTGCTTCATTACTTCTTTCAACTTATATTTGGTCCGGTTCTTGCTTGAAGAATTCACTTGATGTGCGCTATATGGCCTCTTTTTTTGTTCCATCATATTTTCTATCTCCTTTGATCTCCAAGGAGCCCTGGGGTTAGTTCTCCTTAATTTCCCCCTCATTGGAATATCTTGAGCCTGTACCTGAAACACCTCTTCCTTAAAGATCGCCATTGTTTTGTTTTACTCTTGCTAGATTTCCTCTCATCCAATTGAGGCTAGCTCTCTTCAAATTTATACGTTCTAGTTTAGATGGTTCCTAGTTCTTCTGCATTACTCATCTAAACATTATGATAAGATGATCACTCTTACCCAAATGTTCTCTCACCAGACACTTGATTCACTTTTCCCAGCACTAGATCCAGTAATGCTACCGTCTTATTTGAACTGAGAACAAAACTGGTCAAGGAAGTTCTCCTGAATACATTTCAGAAATCCTTCCCTCTTCTTTCCATGTATCTAACATTATCCCAATTGATATTTAGGGAATATCCCCATTATCATAATAATCGCTTATTGTCACAAGTAGGCTTCAGTGAAGTTGCTGTGAAAAGCTCCTCGTCGCCACATTCCGGTGCCTGTTCGGGGAGGCCGGTACGGGTAATTTTGCTGAAGATTTGCTCCTCTCGCTCTATCTCTCACTATTTGGAAGCCTATAGAATACCCCCAGTCGTGTGATCAGTTTTGCTTCTCAACTCCTACCATATAGATTTGTTCCCTAAAGGATATCCTCGCTTTCCAACACTGCTATGATGGCAGGGGGTTGGTGGCATAGTGGTATCATCCCTGGACTAGTAACCTAGAGCCCCAGGCTAATGCTCTGGGGAACCAGGTTCAAATCCCACCACAGCAGATGGTGCAATTTGAATTCAATGAAAATTAAAAGTCTAATGACGACCATGAAACCATTGTCGATTGTCTGGTTCACGAAGGTCCCTTAGGGAAATCAATTTGCCGTCCTTACCCAGTCTGGCCTCATGCATCTCCCGATCTTACCAAGCCACTCAGTTCAAGGGCAATTAGGGAAGGGCAATGACAGCGACGCCCACATCCTATGAATGAATTTTAAAAAATGTCTTCCCTAATCAGTACTGTCACTGCGCCTTTCATTTTCTCCTCTCCCGAACATTTTATATCATTGAATATTAAACACTCTGGGGTCGGTTAGCTCAGTTGGCTGGGCAGCTGGTTCGTGATGCGGAGCGACGCCAACAGTACTGACTGAGCTTAAGGTTCTCAACCTTGTCCCTCGCCTGAGGTGTGGCGATCCTCAAAGGGGAGAGTAGCTTATGGTCCTCTGGAACTGTGATGACGTTTACATTTTACTCACTATTTTTAAGCCACATTTCCATTGCGACCATATCATATTTCTACAGCGTTATTTGTGCTTGTCGCTCATCAACCTCATTCACCGCACATTGTGAATTTACAGACATGCAGTCAAATCTTTGTATTCCTTGTAGCCCTTTGTATTATGCTCCTATCTAATAAGGTACCACTGCCACCTTATCTGACACTCACCTTATGAACCATATTCCACTTTTCTGTTACTATGTAATGATGCCAATAATCTTAAACCCTCACCAACCACACTAGTGAACCACCCCGTAAGGACTTTGGTCCCAGTCCTGTAGAAGAACGGCCCATCCCTCTCGAATAGCTGCTTAATTCCCTCGAACTGGTTCCAATACCCCAAGATTCTGAAGCCCTCTCTCCTGCGCCATGCCCAAAGCCATGCATTGACATTCCCTATCATCTTATCTCTACTCCTGTTGGCCCGTAGCACTGGTGGCAATTCAGAGATTATTACCTTGGAGGTGCAGATTTTTAATTTCCTCCCTAGCTCCTGAAAGCCTGACCCTGTAGTTACTGCTGTGTTGTAGAATGCTGAGTTCCCAATCTGCATACAGCAAGTTCGCACAAGCAGCAAAGTGATATGGCCAGATCATCCATTTTACCATTATTCCTTGAGAGGCAATTATTAGCCACAACACCGGGGCAAACGTATTAAACATGGTGCTATGAGTATGTCCATCTGAAAGGGCAAATGGGGTCTCACTTTAAAAGTGACAGTGACAGTATTGCACTCCCTCAGTACTGCAGTGGGTGGTCAGCTTAGATTATGTGCCTAAGTCTCTGGAAGGGAAGTAAGAACCCAAAACTACAACTGATACTTAAAACGTTAGCCGTATAATATCTCACTATTGGAGAACTAAACAGTCTCCCATACCCTGTTTATCTGTACCAGTGCTCCCTTAGACAGAGCAAACTACTACTTTTTAAAAATTCATTGGATTTGGCCATCGCTGGGCTGGGCCTGCATTTATTGCCATCCCTCACGGCCCTTGAACTGAGTGGCTTGCTGAGCCATTTCGGAAGGCATTGAAGAGTGAACAACATTGCTGTGGATCTGGAATCACATGTGGGCCAGACTCAGTAAGGGCAGCGCATTTAGCAAGACATTAGTGAACCAGGTGGGTTTTTACAACATTCGGCATGGTCATCGTTAGACGTTTTCTAACATTTCCAGATTTCTGACTTCAACATCTGCCATGGTGGGATTTGGATCCAGACCCCAGAGCATTTGTGTCTCTTGATCATTAGTCCAGTGTTAATACCACTACTAAAGATGTCTCTGTAACTACAGATCGCTGGGGGGGGGGTTCTACTGATCCATATTTATAGGGAAGATCCACGATACTTGCATTTACCAATATTTTTTTACATTCCAAAGCACTTTACAGTCCATTGAATTATTTTTGAGATATAGTCACAGTTGTAATGTAGCCAAACAGAAGGCAATGTTCGACTGCAAGTTCCCCAAATGATAGATCAATAACCAGGTAATTTATCTAAAGTTAATATCCCAAAGAGGGAATCTAAAGCTGTTACATTCAACACACGCACCTTAGCTATTGCACCACAAAACAGCGAATCAGCATTTAAAACACATGCATTTTATATCAATTCTGAAAACAAAAGGCATTTCACAGCCGCCAAAGTACTTTTCAAGTTCAGTCATGGTGGCGATGTGGGATATACAGCAGTCAATTCCCGATCAGTAACCACCCACAAAGCCCAATGAAATAAACGGCTGGATAATCTGCTTCAGTAGTATTGGTGGAGGGATAAGTATTAACCAAGGGGAGAATTCTGCTGCTCTTCTTCGAAATAGCGCCAATAAACGTTGCACATTCTCCTGAAGGGAGCCTTGTTTATGAAAAAAAAACCCGACTGTTCAGCTGAGATACTGTGGTCGGCCGTAGTGGCACTGAAACGGTAATGTTCGTGGGAGCAGCAGAGAGAGTAGGCAACGGTCATAATAATGATGATGGTGTTTTATTCAGCAAACATGTTCCCAACCTGAAGGCTGAATTACAGTGTGGCTTACATCGACTAAGTAATCAGATTGAAAAAATGCAAACAAGTAACAATTGCAGTAACAAAATTAGAGGGCGCAATTTATCGGAAAAAAACTGTCCCGTTGTGGGTGGGTTTAGCGTGGTGTCACGCCGGATCGACCCCGCTATCGAACGGGACCCTGGTATTTTTTTCAGGCATCGGTGGAGACAGCCCCGCCGAGGCTGCACTTACCTTCATTACCTGCATCGAGGAGCTCCACATCACTGGGGCAGGCGGTGGCGTAGTGGTATTGTTGCTGGACTAGCAATGGGCCAGGATAATGATCTGGGGACCCGGGTTCGAATCCCACCACCGCAGGTGATGGAATTTAGACTCAATAAAATATCTGGAATTAGAAAAGTCTAACGATGACCATGAATTGATTGTCGGAAGACCCATCTGGTTCACTAATGTTCTTTAGGGAAGGAAATCTGCCGTCCTTGCCTGGTTTGTGAGTCCAGACCCACAGCAATGCGGTTGACTCCCCTCAGGGCAATTAGAGATGGGCAATAAGTGCTGGGACATACATGACAGTATGTTAGCACATAGGGGCAACATGGTAGCACAGTTGCTTCACAGCTCCAGGGTCCCAGGTTCGATTCCCGGCTTGGGTCACTGTCTGTGCGGAATCTGCACGTTCTCCCCGTGTCTGCGTGGGTTTCCTCCGGGTGCTCCGGTTTCCTCCCACAGTCCAAAGATGTGCAGGTTAGGTGGATTGGCCATGCTAAATTGCCCCTTAGTGTCCAAAAAGGTTAGATGGGGTTTCAGGGATAGGGTGGAGGTGTGGGTATAAGTAGGGTGCTCTTTCCAAGGGCCGGTGCAGACACGATGGGCCGAATGGCTGCCATCTGCACTGTAAATTCTATGATTGTTATCTATGATCTTTATATATATGAATGATCATTCAGAATAGTGTGTAATTGCAGCATCCAGCCACTAGATTCCGGGACTGGTTAGCTCTGGCAGAGACATATTTAAGTGTGCCTTAAACATGCAAATTTAGGCCCCGCCCCTCCAGATTGTGACGTCTTGCGAGATCCCTTTAAAGGCTTGGCGAGCCGGATAAATCTAGCGAGAAGCCACTCGCGAGATTTACCGGCTGGGTTGTGTCCGCGATCGTGTGCAATGCGACCGTTAGATTGTGCCCAGAATGACAAGTTCAGAAGTTGCAGGTGGACGGGAGATTAAAAGGAGGGTAATGTTGAATTGAAATTACAACCCAAAACAACATTCCTACTTTACAGCTATGAAAGCACAAATAAATTACACAATTGAAGTACTTAATTGAGGATCCAGGCCATGTGAAGTAAAGGGCTACTGTTACGACTGGTCCCCTGGTGAGGCCCCCCCAAATTGTTATGTTCCTGGGTGAGGAGGGTGATCTGGCTCCCCGTCTTTATCAACCCTTCAGTTGGTCACAACCTGGTTAATTTAAAAAGGGATCCCTCTCCTTGTGGACACCTTTTCCCAGTCCGAACGTATGCATATTTTACAAGGAGCCAATTTAACCAGGTTTTCTTGAGTTAAAGGGAGAGTGAGTTTATCAGTTACTAAAATTCAAGAAGAAAATAAGAAAAATGCAACATTCATACACAGATTAGAAATAGGAAGTGAGTTTAAAATAAAAGTTGAGCATTGAGTTTGGACAACCTTGGTTCTGCAGCTCGGCCGAATGACTGGCCCTGTTTACTTTCAACTCTGGCTTTGCTAACTTGCAATCAGAGAGAGATTTTTTTACCTGCAAGCGAAGGGGTGCCGAGGTTCTCTTCACCCATGACCCCCACACGAGCACAGTACAGCTAGAGCACCAGGGGCGTCATTCTCCGACCCCCCGCCGGGTCGGAGAATGGCCGTTGGCCGCCGTGAATCCCGCCCCCGCCGAAGTCTCCGCTCCCGGAGATTGGGCGGGGGCGGGAATCCGGCCACGCCGGTTGGCGGGACCCCCCGCTGGATTCTCCGGCCCGGATGGGCCGAAGTCCCGCCCAGGAATTGCCTGTCCCGCCGACGTAAATCAAACCTGGTATTTACCGGCGGGACCAGGCGGCGTGGGCGGGCTCCGGGGTCCTGGGGGGGCGCGGGGAGATCTGACCCTGGGGGGTGCCCCCACGGTGGCCTGGCCCGCGATCGGGGCCCACCAATCCGCGAGCGGGCCTGTGCCGTGGGGGCACTCTTTCCCTTCCGCCTCCGCTACGCCCTCCACCATGGCGGAGGCGGAAGAGACTCTCCCCACTGCGCATGCGCGGGAAACTGACAGCGGCCGCTGACGCTCCCGCGCATGTGCTGGGAAACTGACAGCGGCCGCTGACGCTCCCGCGCATGCGCCGCATTTCCGCGCCAGCTGGCGGGGAAACAAACGCCATTTCCGCCAGCTGGCGGGGCGGAAATCCCTCCGGCGTCGGCCTAGCCCCTCAATGTTGGGGCTAGGCCGCCAAAGATGCGGAGCCTTCCGCACCTTTGGGCCGGCGCGATGCCCGTCTGATTGGCTCCGGCTTTGGCGCCAGTCGGCGGACATCCCGCCGTTGGGGGAGAATTTTGCCCCAGAGCTGCAGTTGGTTTTATTCCTGAAAGGGGAAAGACACAAACATGTCTGGGATATAACTCACAGGAGACGGTTTCAGCTGAGATGGTAAACAGCTTCCATTGTCTCTGCAGGAGAATGCAGTTCAGTTTTTTGCATTTTCTTTGAAGTGTCTCTGTCTAAAAAGTGTGCGGCGTGTCTAATTAAAAAATTCAATATGTCCGATCGCAATTGGGGGGTGTGAGCCATTGACATGACACTAGGTCGGTATTTTGCCATCCTACCCCTCACAGGGTTAAATTTAGCTGAACCTCTGAGTTGTCTGTTGTACCCAGAACTCAGCCCAGTGGCTCTGGCAATGGGATTAATCAGGGGATCAGGGGTTATGGGGATATGGGGAGAAGGCAGGAGAATGGAGATGAGGAGGTGGTGGTGAGGCACCTTCTTGTAACGCTGCCGTCCATGACTGAATGGCGGAGCAGACTCGATGGGACGAATGGCCTAATTCTGCTCCTATGTCTTATGGTCTTATGGGATCGCGCTGGAATCCCAAACCAGGCGGTTACAAATTCAAACGCCAGCCTAACCTTCCAAACCCATGACCTCTACCACCTTGGCAGGGCAGCAAACGGGCAGCGGATGCCTGGGAACACCACTTCCTGCAAGTTCTCCCCCAAGCCACATACCAAACTGACTTGGAATCATCATTCCTTGACTGTCGATTGGTTAAAAACCCTGGAGCTCCCTTCCTGACAGCACTGAGGGTGTACCTACATCACATGGACGGCAGCGATACAAGAAGGTGCGTCACCACCACCTACTCAAGATTAATTAGGGATGGGCAATAAACGCTGGGCTAGCCAGTGGGGTGGGGTGGAAGCAGTGATGGTTAGGGGGCAGGAGAAAATGTGTCTGGTAAACAAACAACTAGGATGGTTGTGGCAGCCCGTGGCAGACTTGACAGTTCAGTCTGTCATGGAGAGAAGCAGCAAATCCAAAACACAGCCGGTCGCCCCACTGCAACTGGGCTGGTAAGTGACACACTTTTTCTAAGGGCCCAGATTAATTTGTTTGAGGTAAAACAGGGTGATACCCCTCATATAAAATATATGAAGAAGAAGAGTTACGAAAAAGAGTCCTATTCGGCTCAAGCAAGAAGCCTCCGCAGGTGCTGCCACCCTGCTGTGTTTTTCCAGCCCTTTCTGGTTTTACTTCAGGTTTCCAGCGCCTGCGGTATTTTTGATTTTCTGATAACTCTCTTCGGTGGATCTGACAATTTCACTTTAGTTCACCTGCATGTTGTTCGCCATCCTCTTGTGTTTGAAGTCACCATTGTTCTAATGAAAGGTCACCGACCCGAAGCGTTAACTCTTGTTTCTTGTCACAGGTGCTGCCTGAACTACATTTTGTGTTGTTCTATTTCAGATTTTCAGAATCTGCAGTAGCTTGCTTTGTGTTGATATTGGTGCAACGGCCGCCAATGTGGCTAAAATTGCCCAGTGTCTGGGGCTGGTGGGATGTTGTACGTTGGAGGTTACTTACCTAGCCCATAGACAGTGGCTCAAAAATTATACTGCCCCTTTAGAAAGTCAGAAAGCATGTTATTTACCTTGGCGAGCATACAGGTGAAGCTTGCTGAATGAATGAAAACCCAAAAATGCAAGAAATGCTGCTAGCTCAATGGCAAAGACAGAAGATAAGAATGTTCTTTATGTCTATCATCTTTAACTCTTAGGGGTTCCAGGAATAAGAACATAAGAACAGTGATGCTCGATCAATAACTCCAGAAGGGAGATTGGATGACAATTGAAGGCTTTATTGGACTAGATGTGTCCCCCAGCAGCGCAGGTACAGAATGCAGCTGCTAGGGAGACACAGGCTCTTATACTCCGCCTTACTGGGCGGAACCAGCAGGCAGGCTATACCAATGATACTGCTGTCTCAGGTACCTCCCACACCAATGGTCTTACAACATCGACCTGGGTACCGTAATACCCCTAATACCGACTACCACATTCACCCCCTGTTAAAAAAAAGAGTCCGGCGAGGGTGGTGGTCTCGCGTAATACAGTGGTAGAGGTTGAGGTTATGGTGGTACCCGGTATACATTAGTACAGTGTTTTGCCTCGTTACATGTCGCAACTATTTACAGTATTTATTTACATTCAAAATGAAGCAATTAGTCGGTCGGGGGCCCTGGTCGTCCTCTGCGATCATCGCAGTTTCGG
The DNA here is from genome assembly GCF_047496885.1 of Scyliorhinus torazame. Lineage (NCBI taxonomy): Eukaryota > Metazoa > Chordata > Chondrichthyes > Carcharhiniformes > Scyliorhinidae > Scyliorhinus > Scyliorhinus torazame. The sequence continues at coordinate 385,913,025 of NC_092708.1, forward strand.
CAGTGATGCAGGAGCCGGCTCGGGCATCCGTGGCTCCGGGAGTGTGGCTTTGGCTTCTTCGGCAGCTTCATTGCCCCTAGATGGGACCAGTGCGAGAACTGACCCACCTGGGAAAGGGGCGGCTGTGGGGTGCGCCGCTGGGTGGGAGGGTGGGGTTGGTGGTGGGGGGGTGGGTGGAGACTCAGTGGGCACCAGGTCCCGTAGGGAGACCGTATCCTGTCAGCCGTCGGGGTATGCCACGTAGGCGTATTGAGGGTTAGCGTGAAGGAGGTGGGCCCTCTCGACCAATGGGTCCGACTTGTGCGCTCGCCTGTGTTTGCGGAGCAAGATGGGTCCAGGAGCTGCCAGCCAGGTTGGGGGCGAGGTCCCAGAGGAGGACTTCCTAGGGAAGACAAGGAAACGTTCGTGAGATGTCTGGTTGGTCGTGGTACATAGCAGTGATCGGATGGAGTGGAGAGCATCCGGGAGGTCCTCCTGCCAGCGGGAGACTGGGAGATTCCTGAACCGTAGGGCCAGTAGGACGGTCTTCCAGACCGTTCCGTTCTCCCTTGCTACCTGTCCTTTTCCCCGGGGGTTGTAATATGTCGTCCTGCTCGAGGCAATGCCCTTGCTGAGCAGGAATTGACGCAGTTCGTCCTCATAAAGGAGGACCCCCTATCGCTGTGTATGTAGGCGGGGAAACCGAACAGGGAAGATACTGTGGAGGGCTTTTATGACGGTGGCTGCAGTCATGTCGGGGCAGGGAATGGCGAATGGGAACCGGGAGTACTCGTCAATCACGTTCAGAAAGTACGTGTTGCAGTCGGTGGAGGGGAGGGGCCCTTTGAAGTCCATACTGAGACGTTCAAAGGGACGGGAAGCCTTTATCAGGTGCGCTTTCACTGGCCTGTAGAAGTGAGGCTTGCACTCCGCGCAGGTTTGGCAGTTCCTGGTGGTGGTCCTGACCTCCTCGATGGAGTAGAGCAGGTTGCGGGTCTTAATGAAATGGAAGAATCGAGTGACCCTCAGGTGGCAGAAGTCCTTGTGGAGGGCCCGGAGTTGGTCCACTTGTGCGGTGGCACGGGATAGGGCATCAGGAGGCTCGTTTAGCTTCCCGGGACGATACAAGATCTCATAGTTGTAGGTGGAGAGCTCGATCCTCCACCGTAAGATCTTATCGTTCTTTATCTTGCCCCCCTGTGCATTATCGAACACGAAAGCAACTGAACGTTGGTCAGTGAGGAGAGTGAATCTCCTGCCGGCCAGGTGAATCTCCTGCCGGCCAGGTAATGCCTCCAGTGCCGCACAGCTTCTACTATGGCCTGGGCCTCCTTTTCAACTGAGGAGTGGCGGATTTCTGAAGCGTGGCGGGTGCGTGAGAAGAAGGCCACGGGTCTGCCAGCTTGGTTGAGGGTGGCCAGCAGAGCTACGTCGAACGTGTCGCTCTCGACTTGGAAGGGAAGGGATTCATCGATTGCGTGCATCGTGGCCTTTGCAATGTCCGCTTTGATGCGGCTGAAGGCCTGGCGGGCCTCTGCCGACAGGGGAAAAACCGTGGATTGAATTAGTGGGCGGGCTTATCCGCATATTGGGGACCCACTGGGCGTAATATGAAATAAAATCCCAGTAAGCGTTTCAGGGCTTGGAGCAGTGAGGGAGGGGGAACTCCATGAGGGTGCGCGTGCGTTCAGGATCTGGGTCTATAATTCCATCATGCACTACGTAGCCGAGGATGGCTAGACGGTCGGTGCTGAACACGCATTTGTTAATGTTGTAGGTTAGATTAAGGATTTTTGCGGTATGGAGGAATTTTCGGAGGTTGGTGTCGTGGTCCTGCTGGTCGTGGCCGCAGATGGTGACGTTATCGAGGTACGGAAACGTGGCCCGCAAACCGTACCGGTCACCCATTTGGTCCATCTCCCGTTGGAAGACCGAGACTCCATTTGTGACACCGAAGGGAACCCTTAGGAACTGGTAGAGCCGCCCATCTGCTTCGAATGCAGTGTATTTGCGGTCGCTAGGGCGGATGGGGAGCTGGTGGTAGGCGGATTTTAGATCCACCGTAGAAAAGACCTTGTATTGTGCAATCTGATTGACCAGATCAGATATGTGGGGGAGAGGGTACGCGTTGAGCTGCGTCTACCTGTTGCTGGTCTGACTATAATCGATAACCATCCTATATTTCTCTCTGGTCTTTACAACCACTACTTGAGCTCTCCAGGGACTGTTGCTAGCCTCAATAAAACCTTCCTTCAGTAACCGCTGGACTTCCGAACTAACGAAGCTCCAGTCCTGGGCACTGTACCGTCTGCTCCTGGTGGCAACGGGTTTGCAATCCAGGGTGAGGTTCGCAAAAAGGGAAGGCGGATCGACCTTGAGGGTCGCGAGGCTGCAGACAGTGAGGGGGGGAATAGGGCCGCTGAATTTAAAAGTTAAACTCTGGAGGTTACATTGGAAATCTAACCCCAGGAGCGTGGCAGCGCAGAGGTGAGGGAGGACGTAGAGGCGGAAATTTTTTAATTCCATTCCCTGGACCGTGAGGTTCGCTACGCAGAACTCCGTGATCTCTGCAGAGTGAGACCCGGAGGCCAGGGAGATTTTTTGATTAACTGGGTGGATGGGAAGAGAACAGCGCCTTCCCGTGTTGGGGTGTATGAAGCTCTCTGTGCTCCTGGAGTCGATCAGGCAGGATGTTTCGTGCCCATTGATGAGCACGGTCGTCGTCGCGGTCGAGAGCGTTCGGGGCCGAGATTGGTCCAGGGTCACCCAGGCAAGTCATGGCAGAAGTTGAAGGTTTTCTTCGGGAGGTGTGTGGTCATCTGAACTGGGGTCCTGAGACTCCAGCCAAGATGGCGGCGCCCACTGGTCGCACATGGCTGGGGGGGTGCAAGATGGCGGCGTCCATCCATCGCACGTGGTCCCCGGGGAACAAGATGGCGGCGCCCGGGGCCCGCAAGTGGCTCTGGAACAGGAAGATGGCAGCGCCCACTGGCCGCACATGGCTCGTGGGGTGGCGGTCCCGGTTCGCCCCCGGAGACCACTGCGACGGCCCGGGCCTGGCATACCGCCACGAAATGGCCCTTTTTGCCGCACCCTTTGCAGGTGGAGGAGTGGGCCGGGCAGCACTGCCGGGGGTGCTTGGCTTGCCCGCAAAAATAGCAGCGGGGCCCCCCGGGGTTGCCTGGTAGTTGCGCAGCACAAGCTTGTGGGGGATACATTGGAGTTGGCCGCAGGGGGTGGGTTCCACGCTGCCCAAGGGGCCACCGCGCGGTCGGATACGTAAGCGCGGGCGTTTCGGGAGGCCACATCCAGGGAGCTAGCAAGGGCCCGTGCTTCCTTGAAGCCTAGTGTCTCTTTTTCTAGCAGCCGCTGGCGGATTTGGGAGGACAGCATACCTGCAACGAATGCGTCCCAAATCAAAAGTTCTGTGTGGTCGCTGGCTGAAACTTGCAGACAGTCACAGTTCCGACCTAACACCAGGAGCGCACGGTAGAATTCCTCCGGTGATTCCCCGGGGATTTGTCGCCTCCATGGTGCACAGGGGACACGATGATGTGCCTCCCCCCCCAGTTCCTTCATGCCTTTACAAAAATGTTTTAGAAAACTGTCCTGTTCGCTTGTCTGCCCGTCTGAGACATATTATGGCACGGCAGCATATTATTATACAGGTCGGCTGAGTTGTTATTAAGCTCAGTTGATCCTTAACTATTTATTTAAATATAACGAGTGGACTGTCAATTTTGCCGCCCTACTTATTGTGGGCACCAGGTCAGAGATGCGCAGGAAAGTGCTGAGCTTGCCACTCATTGTATTTTTAGTGCCCCCCCTCCCCCCAACCCCTCCAAAGGCATGCCCAGCTCAGTGTGTAAAATCTGTTCTGATGAAATATGCTATGCATGAAGCAATTCTGTACATGATGTTATACACGACCTCCGACCACCAGGGGCAGTGTAAACCCACCATGTCACCCTGTGGCCGGGGAGTTGGGAATAGGTTGTGTTGGAGGATAGACGTATTTTGCAGTAGCTCTATCATAGTTAGTTAGTGTTAGTAGTTTGTTATTTTATTTATTCTAGTTACCTTTCTCACGCAGTTGTTTCATAATAAATTATTTAAATTAGATGTTCTGTAGTTCATCATTCACTTCAGCCAGTCTACAGAACATGGCGGTATGCTAGCACATAGGGGCAGCATGGTAGCACAGTGGTTAGCACAGTTGCTTCACAGCTCCAGGGTCGCAGGTTCAATTCCCGGCTTGGGTCACTGTCTGTGTGGAATCTGCACGTTCTCCCCGTGTGTGCGTGGGTTTCCTCCAGGTGCTCTGGTTTACTCCCACAGTCCTAAGATGTGCAGGTTAGGTGGATTGGCCATGATAAATTGCCCTTAGTGTCCAAAAAAGGTTAGCTGGGGTTACGGGGATAGGGTAGAGGTGTGGGCTCCAGTAGGGTGCTCTTTCCAAGAGCCGGTGCAGACTCGATGGGCTTAATGGCAGTGAATGGTAGAACCCTCAAGAGTATTGAAAGTCAGAGAGATCTAGGAGTACAGGTCCACAGGTCACTGAAAGGGGCAACATAGGTGGAGAAGGTAGTCAAGACGGCATACGGCATGCTTGCCTTCATTGGCCGGGGCATTGAGTATAAGAATTGGCAAGTCATGTTGCAGCTGTATAGAACCTTAGTTAGGCCACACTTGGAGTATAGTGTTCAATTCTGGTCGCCACACTACCAGAAGGATGTGGAGGCTTTAGAGAGGGTGCAGGAGAGATTTACCAGAATGTTGCCTGGTATGGAGGGCATTCGCTATGAGGAGAGTTTGAATAAACTCGGTTTGTTCTCACTGGAACGACGGAGGTTGAGGGGCGACCTGATAGAGGTCTACAAAATTATGAGGGGCATAGACAGAGTGGATAGTCAGAGGCTTTTCCCCAGGGTAGAGGGGTCAATTACTAGGGGGCATAGGTTTAAGGTGCAATGGGGAAAGGTTTAGAGTAGATGTATGAGGCAAGTTTTTTACACAGAGGGTAGTGGGTGCCTGGAACTCGCTACCGGAGGAGGTGGTGGAAGCAGGGAGGATAGTGACATTTAAGGGGCATCTTGACAAATACATGAATAGGATGGGAATAGAGGGATATGGACCCAGGAAGTGTAGAAGATTGGAGTTTAGTCGGGCAGCATGGTCGGCACGGGCTTGGATAGCCGAAGGGCCTGTTCCTGTGCTGTACATTTCTGTGTTCTTTGTTCGGCACTGTAGAGTCTATGGTTCTATGGTTCTATTCTATTCTATGATTCTATGGTTAGCTAGTCTAGCTGCAGAATGATTAATGAGACATCTACATTGCCGAAGCCACGGCCAGCCTCCTTTTCAGATTCTTAGTCATGTGTCCTCATCTTGGGGTCGTGCCTCCAGTGTGCACAGGGGACACGATGATGTGCCTCCCCCCCCCCCCCCACTTCCTTCATGCCTTTACAAGACTTTGAACTTCTTCCACTCCTCCCTGCTACTCCCCCCCCCACCCCCTCCACTCTCCTCCATGACTGTACACAGCAACGGTGGTGAAGGTTAAATGTTCCATCCGTGGGTTGGACTCCCCTACTTGTGAAAGCACACCACACGCCAAAAGAACTGGTGTGGCCAGCAGTAGGGCACGGAACGGTCAATGCACAGAGTGGTATTCAAAAACACCGGGACACTATAAATAGAGAATTCAGACTTTACTGACATGAAGACTCTATTCACATGGTCGGTTCCTTCATTGCTCAGTTACTGCGGTTCAGAAGAGGACATGAGGAGATTTGATCTTCTGATCACTGTTTACACTATTAAGCACTACACAGATGTGTTTGAGGCAGGTTTGTTTTGAAAACTCCCACCCTAACTGTGCCACACCTCCCCGCCCAGTCTCCAATCTCCCACAAGACCAGCACAGTGAGCCTGCTTAGAACTGACTCGGGAGGTCCATAATATTAAGTTACCAACCTCATTGGCACGCTCATATTTTGACCCTTTTCTCCCCCCATGTCCACTCCGGCCCTTCTTCCGAAACAAAATCCACACTTTACAAGCATTTGTACAAGTTCGTAGTGGTCTCCCTGCTTTACAAGTCGCATGTAAAATGGGAGCATTGTTCAGTCGCTACAGGAGCCAAGTTAAACCTCAACTTTGGTATCTTGTGAAGTTAATTTGCCCTGTGCGCAGCTGCGCGTTAAGTCAGTGGCAGCCTTGTCCCTGAATCAGAAGGCTGTGGATTCAAAACCCACCCCAAAGGGCAGCACGGTAGCACAGTGGTTAGCACAGTTGCTTCACAGCTCCAGGGTCCCAGGTTCGATTCCCGGCTTGGGTCACTGTCTGCGCGGAGACTGCACGTTCTCCCCGTGTGTGCGTGGGTTTCCTCTGGGTGCCCCGGTTTCCTCCCACAGTCCAAAGATATGCAGGTTAGGTGGAATGGCCATGCTCAATTGCCCCTCTGTGTTCAAAAAGGTTAGGTGGGGGTTACTGGGTTATGGGGAGAGGGTAGATACGTGGGCTTGAGTAGGGTGCTCTTTGTAAGGGCCGGTGCAGACTCGATGGGACGAATGGCCTCCTTCTGCACTGTAAATTCTCTGACTCCAGAGAAATGAGGGGAAAATAAACTAGTTGACACCTCACTATCAATGGTGTTGTCTTTAGCTTCGCACTGGGGGCAAACCGGTTAGCGAACCGGTGAATGAGCGAACGGGCAGAGTTGTTGGGTGGTTAGGGGTGAGGTAAATGAGTAAGAGGGGCAAGGTGGTTAAGTGGGTAGGAGTAGGTGCGTGAGGTGGTTAAGTTGGTACAGGTAGATGGGTGCGAGGTGGGTAGGAGGACAGGTGGGTGAGATGACAGTTGGGAGATGGCAGGTGGGCAAGGTGGTACGTGGGTGATATGGGCAGGTGGGTAAGTGGATGGGGGTGAGGTGGGTAGGGTGGGCGGGGGGATAGGTGGGTGAGGTGGTAGTCGGGTTGGGTGGGTAGTTGGGTCAGGTTGGGTGATAGGGGGGGTCAGTTCAGGGTGTAGTCAGGTGGTCAGGGATAATCAGGTAGTCCGAGAGGTGATGGGGAGAACTCAGGGGTATCGGAGGGAGACGTTGGTTCAGGCCTGGTTGGGGTGGGGGGGGGGTGGAGTTGGAGGGGGCGTCAATGTGAGGGATTGGGGATCAGTTGTGTAGTTACCCAGATGTTAGATTGAGCTTTCCCTGTTTAAAATATCCTGGGTAATTGTTGAGGTGAGTACCATGGAACTATCTATTGTCTCTGACTCTAACTCAGATATTGATGGAGGACCCCAGGGAGCTGGGGAATTGCCAATCAGAAATTTAAACTGGGTTTTGCTTGATTGGAGATAAAAGATGTCAGTTTAGGAGTTAAAGTGTTTAATTTTATTTTAAGCACGGTTTAACTAGTAATTGTAAGCTATTTCTTGTAAAAGTTAAAGTTAATGCTGTCTTATTAATAGTTTGTTTTAATATACCATGATCCTATTTGTTGTGGAGTCACTCTGGAGTGAAGTATCCTTTTTTCACAGTGTTACAAATGAAATAAAATATTTGGGTTGAAATCTTTCAATCAGCAACGATAATGCAAATGCAAGGCCACCTTGATCTCAAAACTCTGAAAGCTGAGATTTGAAGGATAGGGTTGCCAACCCTCCAGATTTTGCCAGGAGTCTCCTGGACCTGAAGAGTCTAAGGACACTTGTATGCAATCCTGGAGAGAAAACATCGGAACATTAAAAACAATTGTTTCTTTTTGCTATTTTCTTTGAGCATTTCCCTTGACTAGATATAAACATGTTGCAAATGGGGCAAAAAAAGGCTGTTGGTGAAAGCCAAGCATCATCCTATAGGGTAATGAAACTTTTTGCTTTCCAATTGGCGTCGGAAGGCCGTGCGTCGCAAGGAAGGGTGTGTTGGCCGACCAGTGGCTGGGGCGTGGAGGGGCAAAGGCATGTGACGAAACCTCCAGGAATACATTTAATTGCGGTTGGCAACTCTATGAAAGGGTGAATTTCATGTGGTCACCAGGGCCTGAATTCTCCCACAATTGGCGGGACGGCCCGGCGCCAAGAGCGGCGCGAACCACTCCGGTGTCGGGCTGCCCGGAAGTTGCCGAATCCTCTGCACTAGGCCGGCGGCGGAGGGGTTGGTGCCGTGCCAACCGGCGGCAAAGGGCCGCCATGGGCCGGCGCGAGTTGCCGCATGCACAGAACCGCCGGCGTGAACCCCCGGGACAAGATCCCCCGATCCCCCCCCCCCCCCCCCCCGAGGACTCCGCTAGCCGCCCTCAAAGCCAGGTCCCGCCGGGCTGGAGCATGTCCATTTCACGGCGGCGGGACTGGCCATAAACGGGCGGCCACTCGGCCCATCGGGGCCGGGAGGGCCGCTGCCAACAGCCCCTGACCGGCGCGGCGCGATCCCCGACCCCGCCCAAAAACCGGCGCCAGAGATTTCGGCAGCCGGTGTCGGAGCGGCGGGGCGGGATTCACCCCCCCCCCCCCCCCCCCCGGCCATTCTCCGACCCGGCGGGGGGTCGGAGAATCCCGCCCCAGATATCCCATAATCCCATTGGCATTTGCCAGGTGTCTACCCATTTGCCCAACTTGTCAATGTCCCTCTGAAGTCACCCAGCGTCATCCTCACAATTCTCTATTCGCCCTAGCTTAGGATCATCTGCAAATTTAGAGGTTTTTCCCTCAACGCCCATCTCTGAATCGATTATATAAATCAGAAAAAGCAACAGTCCCAACACTGAGCCCTGGGGAACACCACTTTCAACTCGTCTCCCTCTGAGAAATGCCCATCTACACCTACCCTCTGTTTCCTATCTCTTAGCCAACTTCTAATCCATGCTGCCAAGGACCCAGCAATCCCAAACATTTTTAATTTGCTGATCAACCTGCCATGTGGCACCATATCAAATGCTTTCTGAATGTCCAAATATACAATATCCACGGCACTATCTCCATTCACTGCCTGTGTCACCTCATCAAAGAACTCAATTAAATTGTCAGGCATGACCTGCCCTTGACAAAGCCATGTTGACTGTCTAGTATTAACTTATTTTTCAGTTAGTGTAGATTTTATGGTTTTGTAGATCAGGTTTTATGGCCTCCATCACTTTTCCCACTATTGATGTCAAGTTGACAGGCCCATTTCTTAATCAACGGTGTCACATTTGTAATTCTCCAGTCCCTCGGGAATAATCCTGTATTCAGAGAGACCTGGAAAATTTCTGTGACTCCACAATTTGCCCCCTTACCTGTCTCAGCAATCTCGGATGCATCCCATCCGGGCCTGGTGACTTCTCTACCTGGAGTGTTGCCAGCCTTTTAGCCCCTTTTCTTTATCTATCATTATACTGCTCAGTTGTGATGTGTTAGGCAGGTAGGTTCGGTGTTGACTGCACTCGATGCAGGAAAGCTAGACACAGACGTCTAACACTGGAGAAGATCCAACACTGTTTTATTCAACGATAGAACTGATATACATATTCAGCTGTGGGTCGACACTTTACTGAACTGACTGGAGACCTTTTAGTAGCCTGACCAGACTTACTAGCTACCACATGGTGTTTGCACTTGCTAGCTCGTGGACTCTGACTGTCTCAGTGGCTGGGTCCCGAGAGAGCGGGAAACCTGGTGCCCTCTGGCTTTATAGTGGTAGTGTCCTGTCTGGTGATAGGCTGCACTGTGCTGTGTGCTTACTGGTCATCCTGTGTGTCAATCACTGCCTGTTTGCATCTCATTATATACATGAGTGGATATTATGACATCTCTCCCCTTTATATTTAGATAAATAAATACTAAGGTGTGCGTGTGTATATATATATGCATGTGCCTGACTTTATACAAAGGTGTCTAAATGAACGTATATATATATAGAGGAAGGTGTCGATGGTGCAGATAAATGGCAAACAAAACAATATTTACAGAGGTTAAATCGATGAAGTCACAAAATGTACAAAAGTTCAGTCTACAGATTCAGTCTTTGTGGTGGGCGACGAATTCTTGTCGATCGCTGCAGAGGTGGATCAGGAGCCGCCTGCACGTGGATAGGTGGGATCGCTGCCATCGCGGTGGTCGCATGGGCCGGCAGGATTGCTGGTAGATCAGTGGTCTCGTGGCAGGGTACGTCCGGAGGAAGCATCGTAGGCGGCGGGGCACGCCGGTCAGGTAGCGGGCGTGGAACTCTTCGCAGTGCCCGTCTGTTGCACCGTAGCAGGGAGCCATCAGCCATGCAGACAAGGAATAATCTTGGGGCCACTTGTTTGATCACAACAGCTGTGGCTGACCAGCCGCCCTCAGGCAACTGGACACGAACATGATCAGTTGGGGCCAGCTCGGGCAGATACGTGGCATGGGCATCGCATGTGGCCTTCTGTTGGGCCCGTGATTGCTGCATTTTCCGTAAGACCGTGAGGTGGTCAAGGTCTGGAACATGGATGGCTGGAACTGTGGTCCTCAGAGTGCGATTCATGAGCATCTGCGCTGGAGACAACCCAGTGGACAGTGGGGTTGCCCTGTACGCTAGCATCGCCAGGTTGAAGTCTGAGCCTGAGTCTGCAGCTTTGCACAGCAACCGCTTTACAATATGGACCCCTTTCTCGGCCTTCCCGTTTGACTGCGGGTAGTGGGGACTGGAGGTTACGTGACGGAAGCTGTAGGACTGCAAAATCAGACCATTCCTGGCTGTAAAAGCAAGGACCGTTGTCGCTCATTACGGTGAGCGGAATCCCGTGCCTGGCGAACGTTTCTTTGCAGGCTTTGATTACCGCCTTCGACGTGAGGTCGGACAGTTTCACCACTTCTGGGTAACTGGAGAAGTAGTCGACCAGGAGTACGTAGTCACGCCTCTTGGCGTGGAAAAGGTCTACACCTACTTTGGACCACGGAGAGGCCATGATCTTGTGCTGTTGCAGCGTTTCCTTGGGTTGAGCTGGTTGAAACTTCTGACAGGTAGGGAAGTTGAGGACTGTGTCGGCAATGTCCTGGCTGATGCCCGGCCAATAGACCGCCTCCTGAGCTCTACGTTGGCATTTCTCGACCCCAAGGTGACACTCATGGAGTTGGCCCAGCACCATAGCACGCATACTCTGAGGAATTATGATCCTGTTGAGTTTCAGAAGGATTCCCTCCACCACCGTCAGGTCGTCTTTTACGTTATAGAACTGAGAAGGCATTTTACGTTATAGAACTGAGACTGCCAGCCATTGGTAAGGTGCTGCATCACACGCTGTAGCATAGGATCCTTGGCCGTCTCCTCACTAATTTGGACCACCCATTCGTCAGAGGCCGGAAGGTTGGTGGCACACAACTGCACTTGCGCTTCTATGTGGCAGATGAATTCACTTTGTTCACACGGTGTGATGATGGACCTGGAGAGGGCATCTGCAATGATCAGCTCTTTGCCGGGTGTGTAGACAAGTTCAAAGTCGTAGCGGCGTAGCTTTAGAAGAATTCGCTGTAACCAAGGTGTCATGTCATTTAAATCCTTTTGGATTTTATGGACTAGAGGCCTGTGGTCCGTTTCTACTGTGAATTTTGGCAGGCCGTAAACGTAGTCGTGAAACTTGACTATCCCTGTCAGGAAGCCCAGACACACCGTCTCAATCTGAGGGTACCGTTGCTCAGTGGGCGTCATGGCCCTGGAGGCATACGCCACTGGAACCCAGGACGAGGAGTCATCTCGCTGAAGGAGCACCGCCCCAATGCCGTCCTGGCTTGCATCAGTCAATATCTTGGTTTCCTTGGTTGGGTCGAAGAACGCTAGAACCGGGGCTGTGGTGAGCTTTGCCTTCAGCTCACGCCATTCCTCTTCATGTGTGGGCAGCCACTGGAATTCCGTCGACTTCTTGCCAAGATGGCAGAGGGCCGTGGTGTGGGATGCCATATTGGGAATGAATTTCCCGAGGAAATTGAATATCCCGAGGAAGCGGAGGACCGCCTTCTTGTCCTCCGGGGTCTTCATGCCGTTGATCACCGAGACCTTGTCGGCATCTGGCAGCATGCCCTGCTGCGAGATGTGGTCACCCAGGAACTCAATATCCGATTGACCAAATGAGCACTTGGCCCTGTTGAGCTGGAGACCATGTTCATGAATTCTCTGGAATACCTTCTTGAGGCGAGCAATGTGTTCCTGGGGCATTGTGGACCAGATAATTACGTCGTCAACGTATACTCGCACCCCCTCGATGCCCTCCATCATCTGCTCCATGATGCGGTGAAGTACTTCGGAGGCAGATATGATCCCAAAAGGCATCCGGTTGCAGCAGTAGCGACTGAACGGGGTGTTGAATGTGCACAGCTTGCGACTGGACGCGTCCAGCTGTATTTGCCAAAAACCCTTGGAGGCGTCCAGCTTAGTAAAGAATTTGGCATGAGCCATCTCACTGGTCAACTCTTCATGTTTTGGTATTGGGTAATGCTCCCGCATGATGTTGTGGTTTAGATCCTTAGGGTCAATGCAAATGCGAAGCTCCCCTGACGGCTTCTTTACGCAGACCATGGAGCTGACCCAGTCTGTTGGCTCTGTGACCTTCGATATGATGCCCTGGTCTTGGTGGTCCTGTAATTGCTTCTTCAGACGATCCTCGAGGGGTGCCGGCACCCGGCGAGGTGCATGAATTACAGGGGTGGCGTTCGGCTTGAGCAGGATTTTATATCGGTATGGGAGCGTGTCCATCCCATCGAATACGCTGTGGCACTGCGTGATAATGTCATCTCTGTCGGCTTGCAAGTTTCCATCAGGCGAGGCCGTCGCCGGTGATGATGACATGGTGTGGACTCGCTGAACCAGGTTCAGGAGCTTGCAGGCTCGAGAACCGAGCAGGGACACTCTGTCAGGTCCGACGATTTCAAACCGCAGTGTTGCCTTGATCGCCTTGTTGGATATCCCTAGTTGACAGGAGCCACTGGCAGCTATGGCATTGCCATTGTAGTCAAGGAGCTGGCAGGCTGGTGGAAGAATGCTTGGTCTGGCGCGGATGGTGTCGAGGTCGGATTTTGAGATGAGGTTCGCTGATGCGCCGGTGTCCAGTTTAAATCGGATGCGAGCCTTGTTAACTGTGAGGACAGCACACCACTCGTCGTCAGGATCCACACGGAGGATCGAGAGGCGTTTTGCCGTTGTGGTGGAAGGCAGCGCATGTGTAGTTATGATGCCCACCCCGTATGGGGACTTGAGGCACTCAGCATCAGTGTCTGTTGGGCTGTCGGGATCGGAATCTGGGATGCCTTGTTGTATTGAGCGGACACTTCTGCGCCGCAGCTGGGATCGCTGGCTGCTGAGCAGTGGAGCAGATCTGCAAAGGGCTGCGTAGTGGCCAAGCTTGCCACACTGTAGACACCAGCGTCCTTTTGCCGGACATTGCCGCTTTAAATGGGCGGAGCCACAATTCAGACACGTCATGACACCGACGTCAGCGCGTTCCGTGCACCATCGCGCATGCGCAGTGCGGTCGGTCGACGTACGCACCTGCGCAGTCAGGTTGTCGGGCTCGTCGTCCACTCGGTCGTGGCGCGCATGCGCAGGGACCCGGGAAAAGCGCGCGAAACAGCCACTCTCCTCGATGCTCAGGCCCTGCATTTGTGCAATGGCCTGCACCCGTTCCGCCTCGTGGGAGGCCAGCTTTGCAGTTTCTGCTGCCCTGATTTGGGAGTAACGATTCTTAGCATGCTCATGGACAATGCACGTCTCGATAGCGACAGAGAGCGTCAACTGTTTGACTTTCAGGAGCTGCTGCCGCAGGGAGTCGGAGTGGACCCCGAAAACGATCTAATCCCGGATCATGGAATCAGCCGTCGAGTCATAGTTACATGACTGCGCTAGAATGCGGAGGTGGGTCATGAAGGACTGAAAAGGTTCATCCTTACCCTGAAGCCTCTGCTGGAAAACGTACCGTTCAAAGCTCTCATTCACCTCAATGTCGCAGTGGCTGTCAAACTTCAGCAGGACTGTTTTGAATTTTGTTTTGTCTTCGCCGGCAGCGAACGTAAGGGAGTTGCAGATGTGGATGTCGTGGTTCCCCCGTGGTGGAGAGAAATAGCGCGATCTTCCTGGCATCCGATGCTGCTTCGAGGTCGGAGGCCTCGATGTACCAGAGGAACTTTTGCTTGAAGATTTTCCAATTGGCGCTGAGGTTGCCGGAGCTGCGGAGGAGGCTGGATGTTTTCCATTTCACTGGACAGCTGCTTGCTGGTCAATGCTGATTCACTCGAGGTAGGTCCGTCAAGATCAATATCACTCTGGTACCATGATGTGTTAGGCAGGTAGGTTCGATGTGGACTGCACTCGATGCAGGGAAGCTAGAGACAGACGTCTAAGACTGGAGAAGATCCAACACTGTTTTATTCAACGATAGAACTGCTGTACATATTCAGCTGTGGGTCGACACTATACTGAACTGACTGGAGACCTTTTAGTAGCCTGACCAGACTTACTAGCTACCGCATGGTGTTTGCACTGGCTAGCTCGTGGACTCTGACTGTCTCAGTGGCTGGGTCCCGAGAGAGTGGGAAACCTAGTGCCCTCTGGCTTTATAGTGGTGGTGTCCTGTCTGGTGATTGGCTGCACTGTGTTGTGTGCTTACTGGACATCCTGTGTGTCAATCACTGCCTGTCTGCATCTCATTATACACATGAGTGGATATCATGACAAGTTTCTCAGCACCCACATTTTTAACTGGGCCATTGTCACCATCTTCTATTTTGGTAAAGACAGAAGCAAAGTACTCATTTAGTACCAGTGCCATGCCCTCCACTTCAGTGAGCAGTTTACCCTGCTTGTCCCTTATGGGCCCCACTCTATCCCTCACTAATCTTTTACCATTAATATGCTTGAAGAACATTTTGCTATTTAGCACAGCCTGCAAACCTTTCCTCGCGCTTCCTCTTGGCTTTCCTCATTCCAGCCTTAGCCCTCTCCTACATTTGAGATACTCTTCCTGATTTCTATTGCTATTATTATTCCGGCATGCATCATATGCCTCTTTTTTTCCCTTATTTTATCATCAATATCCTTAGTCAAAGGTTGGCACGGGGGTGCAGTGGTTAGCACTGATGCCTAATGACACTGAGGTCCCAGGTGCGATCAGAGCCCTGGGTCACTGTCCGTGTGGAGTTTGCACATTCTCCCCGTGCCTGATGGGGTCTCACCCCCACAACGCAAAGATGTGCAGAGTAGGTGGATTGGCCACGCTATATTGCTCCTTAACTGGAAAAATGTTTTTTAAAATAATTTTTTTTAAATATCAATAGCTAACCAGACTACTCATATTTATTTCTCATGGATACATACTAGTTTGCACCCTATTCATCTCTCCTTTGAAAGTCTCCCATTTTTCATTGACTGTTTTATCCTCCAAAATACGTTTCCAATCCACCTGCTCCCGTTCAATTTTTAGAATCCTCAAATTTGCCCCCACGCTCACCCGAGGACTCCGCAGGTCGCCCGCAGAGCCAGGTCCCG
This sequence comes from Scyliorhinus torazame, assembly GCF_047496885.1. NCBI lineage: Eukaryota > Metazoa > Chordata > Chondrichthyes > Carcharhiniformes > Scyliorhinidae > Scyliorhinus > Scyliorhinus torazame. The sequence goes on from NC_092708.1 coordinate 385,928,482, forward strand.
CCGGTACGGCCCTGGTCTATCCACGCGGGCAGGACTGGCCAAAAATGGGCGGGCACTCGGGCCACTGCGGTGCGGAGAATCGCCGGGGGGGGGGCGCTGCCAACAGCCCCCGACCGGCGTGGCGCGATTCCCGCCCCCGCCAAAAAAACGGCGCCGGCGAATTCGGCAGCCAGCGGCGGGGCGGCGGGGCAGGATTCACACCAGCCCCCGGCAATTCTCTGACCCGGCGGGGGTTTGGAGAATCCCGCCCAAAGAATATGGGGCGAGATTCTCTGACCCCCCGCCGGGTCGGAGAATCGCCGGGGGCTGGCGTGAATCCCGCCCCCGCTGGTTGCCGAATTCTCCAGCACCGGATATTCGGTGGGGGCGGGAATCACGCCACGCCGGTTGGCGGGCCCCCCCCACCGCGATTCTCCGGCCTGGATGGGCCGAAGTCCCGCTGCTAAAATGCCTGTCCCGCCGGCGTAGATTAATCCACCTACCTTACCGGCGGGACAAGGCGGTGCGGGCGGGCTCTGGGGTCCTGGGGGGTGCGCGGGGCGAACTGGCCCCGGGGAGTGCCCCCACGGTTGCCTGGCCCGCGATCGGGGCCCACCGATCCGCGGGCGGGCCTGTGCCATGGGGGCACTCTTTTCCTTCCGACTTCGCCACGGTCTCCACCATGGCGGAGGCGGAAGAGACTCCCTCCACAGCGCATGCGTGGGAAACTGTCAGCGGCCTCTGACGCTCCCGCGCATGCGCCGCCTGGAGTTGTCATTTCCGCGCCAGCTGGCGGGGCACCAAAGGCCTTTTCCACCAGCTGGCGGGGCGGAAATCAGTCTGGCGCGGGCCTAGCCCCTTAAGGTTGGGGCTCGGCCCCCCCAAGATGCGGAGCATTCCGCACCTTTGGGGTGGCGCGATACCCAACTTTGATTTGCGCCATTTTGGGCGCCAGTCGGCGGACATTGCGCCGATACCGGAGAATTTCGCCCATGAATCTCAACAAAGTCTTGTTTGGGGGAGACTGTGAAGTCAAAGTAAGGGAGGGAGAGATGTTCCCAAACAAAGATGAGGCTGTGAGGTGCAGACCAGGAGATATTGGCAAGCGACAAGACAGATATCTGTTTTGATTCAAAAGTTGGCGACACCTTAATACAGCCTGTGAAGCAGTGGTGTTCTGTTGGCATGGCTATGACGAAGCTTGAATTCACGTGGTGATCCAGGGCAGAGGAATGCCGAAAGGAGAGGATGAAATTCTGGAGGTGGATCCATGGTGAAGGCATAAGAGAGAAAGCCCTGTTTCAGAGGAGATTCCAAGGCAAGTTGTTCAAGAATAGAGTTTGGAAAACCTCGTTTGAAACGCACAATGTGACAAGCATCTGGGGGTGTTATGGTGATGGAGGGAAAAAAACATGAAAAAAAGCACAGAAACATTGGACTTTATATTTTAAATGGTGTGGAGATGCCGGCGTTGGACTGGGGTGAGCACAGTAAGAAGTCTTACAACACCAGGTTAAAGTCCAACAGGTTTGCTTCGAATCACTAGCTTTCGGAGCGCTGCTCCGTCCTCAGGTGAATGAAGAGGTAGGTTCCAGAAACATATAGATAGACAAAGTCAAAGATGCAAGACGATACTTGGAATGCGAGCATTAGCAGGTGATTAAGTCTTTCCAGATCCAGAGATAGGGGTAACCCCAGGTTAAAGAGGTGTGAACTGTGTCAAGCCAGGACAGTTGGTAGGATTTCGCAGGCCAGATGGTGGGGGATGAATGTAATGTGACATGAATCCCAGGTCCCGGTTGAGGCCGCACTCATGTGTGCGGAACCTGGCTATACGTTCCTGCTCGGCGATTCTGCGCTGTCGCGCATCCTGAAGGCCGCCTTGGAGAACGCTTACCCGGAGATCAGAGGCTGAATGCCCTTGACTGCTGAAGTGTTCTCCGACTGGAAGGGAACATTCTGCCTGGTGATTGTCGCGCGATGTCCGTTCATTCGTTGGCGCAGCGTCTGCATGGTCTCGCCAATGTACCACGCTTCGGGACATCCTTTCCTGCAGCGTATGAGGTAGACAACGTTGGCCGAGTCGCACGAGTATGTACCACGTACCTGGTGGGTGGTGTTCTCACGTGTAATGGTGGTATCCATGTCGATGATCTGCCACGTCTTGCAGAGATTGCCATGGCAGGGTTGTGTGGTGTCGTGGTCACTGTTCTGAAGGCTGGGTAGTTTGCTGCAAACAATGGTTTGTTTGAGGTTGCGCGGTTGTTTGAAGGCAAGTAGTGAGTTTGTGGGGATGACCTTGGCAAGATGTTCATCTTCATCGATGACGTGTTGAAGGCTGTGAAGAAGATGTCGTAGTTTCTCCGCTCCGGGAAAGTACTGGACGACGAAGAATATTCTGTTGTTTGTGTCCCGTGTTTGTCTTCTGAGGAGGTCAGTGCGGTTTTTTGCTGTGGCGCGTTGGAACTGTCGATCGATGAGTCGAGCGCCATATCCCGTTCGTACGAGGGCATCTTTTAACGTCTGTAGATGTCTGTTACGCTCCTCCACGTCTGAGCAGATCCTGTGTACGCGGAGAGCTTGTCCATAAGGGATGGCTTCTTTAATGTGTTTAGGGTGGAATCTGGAGAAGTGGAGCATCGTGAGGTTATCCGTGGGTTTGCGGTAAAGCGAAGTGCTGAGGTGACCGTCCTTGATGGAGACGAGTGTGTCCAAGAATGCAACTGATTTTGGAGAGTAGCCCATGGTGAGTCTGATGGTTGGATGGAACTTATTGATGTAATCGTGTAGTCGTTTCAGTGATTCTACGCCGTGGGTCCAAAGGAAAAAAATGTCATTGATGTATCTGGTGTATAACGTCGGTTGAAGGTCATGAAATGAAATGAAAATCGCTTATTGTCACAAGTAGGCTTCAAATGAAGTTACTGTGAAAAGCCCTTAGTCGCCACATTCCGGCGCCTGTTCGGGGAGGCTGGTACGGGAATTGAACCATGCTGCCGGCCTGCCTTGGTCTGTTTTCAAAGCCAGCGATTTAGCCGTGTGCTAAACCAGCCCCTGTGCGGTGAGTAAGTCTTGTTCAAACTTGTGCATGAAGATGTTGTTTATTGGGGTGCGAATTTGGTCCCCAAGGCTGTTCCGTGCGTCTGGATGAAGAACTTGTTGTCGAAGGTAAAGACGTTGTGATCCAGAATGAAGCGGATGAGTTGCAGAATTGCATCTGGAGATTGGCAGTTGTCGGTGTTGAGTACTGAGGCTGTTGCAGCAATGCCGTCGTCATGGGGGATGCTGGTGTAGAGTGCCGAGACGTCCATTGTGACGGGGAATGTTCCTGGTTCAACTGGTCCATGGGTGCTGAGTTTCTGTAGGAAGTCCGTTGTGTCGCGACAGAAGCTGAGCGTACCTTGTACGATGGGTTTCAAGATGCCCTCGATGTAGCCAGAGAGGTTTTCACACAGGGTCCCATTGCCTGAAACGATAGGACGGCCTGGTGTGTTGGCCTTGTGTATTTTCGGGAGGCAGTAGAGATCTCCAATGCGGGGGAGTGCGTGGGATGAGAGCACGTAGGGTGCTCTGAACATCTGGATCCAAGGTCTTGATCAGTCTGTTAAGTTGGCGGATGTGTTCCTTGGTTGGATCTGCGGGTAACTGTCTGTAGTGTTCCTGGTTGTTGAGTTGTTGGTATACTTCTTTGCAGTAGTCCGTTCTGTTCAGTACGACAGTGGCCCCTCCTTTGTCTGCTGGTTTGATGACGATGCTGCGGTTGGTCTTGAGAGCGCAAATTTAAATTTATATTTAAAATTTATATTTTAAGACGGACACAAATCCCGAAGGTGGCTGAGAATGTGCAGTTAGCCACTGACAGGAATGGATGCAGGGTGTTTCTCTAAGGGGCAATGGGACCCCTTCCTGTTTCCAGACAAGCTACTTCTGAAAGCATCCAAAGAATGATTGTCATCTCCAGTGAAGACAAAGGAACATTACGACTGTAATAGATGGACATATACAAAGGGAGGATTAGAAGCCAGCCGTTTGCCAAAAAAGGAATAGAAAAATCTAACTCGACGGTTTCAAATCGATTGGTCTCGCCTGGATCAACAACTTTTGGTAAACCTCACCTGGGACAGGTCACAACAGGGGATTTGATTAGAGACCTTGCTCTGGGTGACATCTGTCACGTGGTTTCAGAGTGTGGGGTGTCTGACCACACTTCCCCTGTTGGTTTACATGGACTCTGTACTTACTGAGAATATTAGAGTATAAGGTAGATTTTGTCCCTACCTTACAGATCCGTGTATAACTTTAAAGGTATAGCTGGGGTGAAAGAGTAGTGTATCGTAGTTAATCTTTTCTTGTTTAATGAGTGCTTTATTCTTTTGTTAGAGGCTCATTGGCAGTCCTGTGACTCTGTTCCTCCACATAATTGAACCAAAAATTAAAGTAGGGATCTATCAAGTCAGGTTCCACTCTGGGAGCTGACTAGTGACATCTGCTGGGAAGGTAGGCACGGAAGTAGATTTGGGGCCACAATCAGGTCTTCTGAAATGGCAGAGTAGGCTCGACGGGCTGAATGGCCTACTCCAGCTCCTAATTCATTGCATGTATGTAGATTAGCCGTGATCTCATTGAAGGGCAGAACAGGCTTGAGGGGCTGAATGGCCTCCTCATCCTATGTTCCTCACCACCTGTCTCAGAGGTGGGAATGCCACCCACTGAGCTACAGTTGCCATGGTTAGAATAGGATGTGTCGGGGTCTTGTTTGCCCTGTAGGCGAGGAATAGATGGAGGTGTGTTTAGAGCAATATAATTTTAACGATGGGTTAGCACTGCTGCCTCACAGTGCCAGGGACCCGGGTTTGATTCCAACCTCCGGTGACTGTGCGGAGTCTGCACGTCCTCCCCGTGTCTGCGCAGGTTTCCTCCGGGTGCTCTGGTTCCCTCCCAAACTCCAAAGATGTGCAGGTTAGGTGAATTGGCCATGATAAATTGCCCCTTAGGGTGGGGTTACAGGAACAGGGGCGGGGAATTGGGCCTAGGTAGGTTGGTCTTTTAAAGGGCCGGTGCAGACTTGATGGGCCGAATGGCCTTCTTCGACAAGGTAGGGATTCTATGACACATGAAATCCGCTAGCAGAAGGATAACATTAAATACACCTGGTGGGAGATTTCACGAAAATTTTAAAAGATAATCTTAAAATCACCTGGAATCCGTCATCAGTAGTAAAGTTAAACCTTGTCAGAACTGATGTTTGAGATGATGTGGAGATGCCGGCGTTGGACTGGGGTGAGCACAGTAAGAAGTCTTACAACACCAGGTTAAAGTCCAACAGGTTTGTTTCAAACACTAGCTTTCGGAGCGCTGCTCCTTCCTCAGGCGCATTATAGGAAGGACGTGGAGGCTTTGGAGCGGGTGCAGAGGGGATTTACCAGGATGTTACCTGGTATGGAGGGAAAATCTTATGAGGAAAGGCTGATGGACTTGAGGTTGTTTTCGTTGGAGAGAAGAAGGTTAAGAGGAGACTTAATAGAGGCATACAAAATGATCAGGGGGTTGGATAGGGTGGACAGTGAGAGCCTTCTCCCGCGGATGGATATGGCTGGCATGAGGGGACATAACTTTAAACTGAGGGGTAATAGATATAGGACAGAGGTCAGAGGTAGGTTCTTTACGCAAAGAGTAGTGAGGCCGTGGAATGCCCTACCTGCTACAGTAGTGAACTCGCCAACATTGAGGGCATTTAAAAGTTTATTGGATAAACATATGGATGATAATGGCATAGTGTAGGTTAGATGGCTTTTGTTTCGTTGCAACATCGTGGGCCGAAGTGCCTGTACTGCGCTGTATTGTTCTATGTTCTATGTTCAGGTGTATGGGGGAGGAAGTGCTCCGAAAGCTAGTGTTTGAGACAAACCTGTTGGACTTTAACCTGGTGTTGTAAGACTTCTTACGATGTTTGAGATGTTCAAGAATCCACTGTTGGTCTCCTTTAAGTTTGATATCACGTCAGAAAACGTAACAACTGTGAACATTAAAAAGGTATCCTTTTTAAATGTGTTCCTTCACGGGATGCGGGCGTTGCTGGGCTGGGCCAGCATTTGTTCCCATCCCTAATTGCCCTTTAACTGAGCGGTTTACTAGGCCATTTCTGAGGGAGGGCAGTTAAAAGTCAACCCAATCACATTGCTGTGGGTCTGGAGTCACATGTAGGCCAGACCTATTAAAGGTGGCAGATTTCCTTCCCTTTAGTGACATTAGTGAAGCAGGTGGGTTTTAACAACAAATTATGATAATTCCATGGTCACCATTACTGAGACAGGCTTTATAATTCCAGGGGGAGGCAGTGGCGGGGGAATTGGTATTGTCACTGAAATCCAGAGACAGGGACCCAGGTTCGAATCCCACCATGGCTAATGGTGAAATTTTAATTCAATAGAAAATCTGGAAATGTCTAACCACAAAATCATTGTCGATTGTCATAAAAACCCATCTGGTTCACTTGTGTCCTTTAGGGAAGGAAATCTGCCGTCCTTACCTGGTCTGGCCTACATGTGACTCCAGACCCACAGCAATGCGGTTGCCTCTCAAATGCCCCTCTGAAATGGAGGGCAGTTAGGGATCAGCAATAAATGCTGGCTCAGCCAGCCACACCCACATCCTGTAAATATTTTTCTTTAAATTATTAATTGAATTGCATTAGCCTGGGTCTCAAGGTGACTAGCCTGGTGACTTTACCACCACATGGCCATCGCTCCAGGTACCATGTGCTATGGGTCCTAGTGCCTTAGCGCCAGAGCAAAGTGTTGCCAATTGAGCTTGACCGCCCGTGGACAAATATGAAGAATAGCCATCTTCGGAACAGCTGGAACTATCCCCCGGAAAAAGTCAGCTCGCTTAGAAGAGAAAGAAAGAACAAAAACAAATTGGAAGTTAAAAGAAAGACAATGGAAAATAATTCCTTTTGGTAAAGCATGATTTCTGAAGCATCCGTTAGTGATTTCAGATGTGTGAAATTCACAGGATCCTGTTAACTGACACGGTGCTCTTCTTATACACTCATTCCAGATCCGTGAACAACAGTTTATAATCACACGCTAATTGGCCGTGGAGAAATTGGCATTCCCACTGGCATACATTTTCCTTTACACAACAATCACTCTGTCTCATTGGTTACAGATTTGAACAATTATGTCATCAAACTTGCAGCTGGTACAGGTTTTCTAGCTTGTACTTTACTGCAGTCGTTCTCCCTGAAATATTCAATTAGAAAACTGTCCTTTCCATTTTCATAATGATAAAATGAAGGGAGAAGACGAGAATTTATTTTTGGGAAAATTGCTGATAAGATAGACAAAGTTGCTGATGCTTTTCATCTCCCATACATCAGGACAAATACAGGAATACCAAATTTCAAACGATCACTACCATTCATACCACAGGAGGAAAGGGCGAAAGGGAGAAACGGTTTTACGCAGGAAGTTGTGATGATCTAGAACGCACTGCCTGAAAGGGCAGTGGAAGGAGATTCAATAATAACTTGCAAAAGGCAACTGGATAAATTATTGAAAAGGAGAAAATGATGGGAAAGAGTAGAGGAGTGAGACCAATTGGTTTGCTCTTTCAAAGAGCAAGATGTCCTGTGCTCAGAAGAGACGTACCTAATCTGTAACCTATCTTGGGCGGCACGGTAGCACAAGTGGATAGCACTGTGGCTTCACAGCGCCAGGGTCCCAGGTTCAATTCCCCGCTGGGTCACTGTCTGTGTCCCCGTGTCTGCGTGGGTTTCCTCCAGGTGCTCCGGTTTCCTCCCACACTCGAAAGACGTGCAGGTTAGGTGGATTGGCCATGATAAATTGCCCTTACTGACCAAAAATGTTAGGAGGGGCGATTGGGTTATGGGGATAGGGTGAAGTGAGGGCTTAACTGGGTCGGTGCAGACTCGATGGGCCGAATGGCCTCCTACTGCACTGTATGTTCTATGTTCTTACATAGTGTTAATAAACTGGTTTGAAGCCAGTACCAGAGTAAGACAACCCTATCTCTAGATAAGATAGGTGAGTCAAACCTGGGGCTAGCAACCACCCCACCAGCAAGTGTAACATGGTAGCAGCGGTAATGGTATCAATCTAACCAAAGGTTGCAGTCAACAATGGGACCATGGCAAGAAAGCACAGAAAAGCCTGGTAGAAGGAATAATCTGAATGAAATGAAATGAAAATCGCTTATTGTCACAAGTAGGCTTCAAATGAAGTTACTGTGAAAAGCCCCTAGTCGCCACATTCCGGCACCTGTTCGGGGAGGCTGTTACGGGAATTGAACCGTGCTGCTGGCCTGCCTTGGTCGTCTTTAAAAGCCAGCGATTTAGCCCAGTGAGCTAAACCAGCCCCAGATTACCGAAGAAAGGTACAAACTAGGAGCTGGCAGCGATGCCTGCACCAGTCGAGTAGTTACTGCCCTTTCCACAGCAGTTCAAAGACTGACCCATAGAGGGGCCAGGGTTGGGAGTTTTAGAATAAAACCTTTCTCAGTTTCAGAGCAGCTTCGGGATTGCATGCGGAAGAGCAACAGCATCAGATTGGTTATTCTAGGGGAGGCGGCGACATAATGGTATTGTCACGAAACTAGTAATCCAGAGATCCAGGGTAATGGTCTGGGGGTCCCGGGTTCAAATCCCACCAGGGCAGATGAATTCAATTTTAAAAATCTGGAATTTAAAAAAGTCTAATGATGACTGATTGTTGTAAAAACCCCATCTGGGTCACTAATGTCCTTCAGGGAAGGAAATCTGCCGTCCTTACCCGGTCTGGCCTACATGTGGCTCCAGGCCCACGCGGTGAGATGTGGTTGACTCTTATCTGCCCCCTCTGAAAATGGCCTAGAAAAGTCACTTAGTTCAAGGGGCAACAAGTGCTGACCCCGCCAGCGATGCCCACTTCCCAAGAACGAATAAATCCTCTCTGCCGTAGGACCAGTCGCCAATGATGTTCTCTTGAGTCAGGGGCACCTCAAAACCGGTTGACACATATTTTAATATGCCACGCAGTCCCATAATCACTCAAGCAGTTAAACACAGGAGGCCGACCAAATGCCAAGAGGTAAATGGGCTACAATCCGTTGGGACGCTGAAGCTCGAGATGACTCCAGTAACTCGGAGTGGCACCACCCTCTAAGAAGCCCGCCGGAAACGGGCCAAAGGGCAGGAAACCTCACGGCAGCCATTTTGAGGTGTTTTATGTTGTGGTGCGAAGGAACTACACAGATGCCAAGGTTGGCCAGCAGAGGGCTCAGAATGCTTCCAGTGTGGGGAGGCTGGACATTCAAGCATTTCTGCAAGTTCGACAACTTTAATAAGAGGAGGACGACGAGAGAATACTTATGATGCACACTCTAGCCAAGATATTGGAAAACCAGGCAAAGGCAACATCACAGAGTTTCGAGAGGAAATAAATGTTCTTAAACCAGACTATTGGCCAGTTACAGTGCAAGTAAAAGACTTGGACACAAACTTTAAAATTGATACTGGAGCTGGCTATTAACACACTCGCTGATCAATGGACTGGCTTCAGCCCACGCCCCTTCATCCATCAGATATTAAATTGTAAGGTCCAGGCGGCACAGACCTTCTCATAAAAGGCAGGCCAATCGCTCCTCGTTTCAATGGGCAACAGATGAATGCCGCTATATTGTTCACAATCAACACACATCCTTATTGAGTGGAGAGGTTGGCATAACCACTAGAATTCTGGATGAACTGGGTGATGACCTGCATTTAGACAAAGAGCGAGCCTTTCAGGGTGGCGCATGGTTAGCACTGCTGCCCGAGGGCAGCACGGTGGCACAGCGGTTAGCACTGGGACTACGGCGCTAAGGACCCGGGTTCGAATCCCGGCCCTGGGTCACTGCCTGTGTGGAGTCTGCACGTTCTCCCCGTGTCTGCGTGGGTTTCTTCCGGGTGCTCCGGTTTCCTCCCACAGTCCAAAGATTTTCAGGTCAGGCGGATTGGCCGTGATCAATGCGTGGGGTTATGGAGAAAGGGAAGGGGGTGGGCCTAATTAGAGTACTCTTTCGGAGGGTCAGTAAATACGTGATGGGCCGAGCGGCCTCCTTCTGCACTGTAGTGGTTCTATGATCCCACTGTCTTAGAGATTGATCTCATTGTGAAAAATGATCTTGTCTTATCTTCGTATCTTCAAAGGTTCCTCCCATCGCTCGCAGTGGAGCAGCCTCACACACCGGAAGGTGACTGCCGAAAGGGTGTGGCCTTTCCCAAAATATCATCGGGACACCATTGTGAATGTCTACTGGAGTTTTGTTGTCACCAAGATTCATTGGATTCTCAGATCTCCAATGCAGCAGTGAATGATATGGAGAGTCTTCATTGGGGTTGAAGATCATTCATCATCTCAGGTCTTTCCCCAGTGTACTTTACTGGGGCAGAAGATTCCTGGAAGGGTCCTGGGCCGCGATCGAACGGCCACGTTGCACCTGAAAAGCAGAAAGAAGCTCGCCGCAGTGCAGCACGGCCTATTGTAACCGGGAGACCCCGCTCCCGGATCTAGCCGGCTCGCAATGCCTCACGAGACCTAAAGTGATCTCGCGTGATGGTGGGATGTAAATCCCGCCCATTGTGGGCGGATAACTTTTAGGCAAATCTGCATATTAAAGCGAGACAGCTAGTCTCACACACCGGAAAGTTACCTGAGGCATAGGATTGATCTCCCTTGCTTTGGCGACTTTGAGTGAGTGTTGTTCAATTCTAGTTTCCACAAATGGAACTGCACTTATGGGGGTCTCCCAGGTGATTGGAGCGCCCCCCCCCTTGCCCCCCTCCCCAGGTGTATTGCCTTTTGGCAAAGTGGTACCTTGGTGGTGCCCAGGTGGCACAGCCAGCTAGCAGGGGAACTGCCAGGGTGCCAGGCTGGTGGTGCCAAACTGGCATTTTCTGCACGGTGGTGATTGGGCTGGGGGTGCCCTGTGAGGGTGTTGGGGGGTGTGGGGGCTGCTGACCCTCCCAAAGTGGTTGGGGGGAGGGGGTAAGAGGTAGCATTGGGGGTGCCAGAGATTGTATCTCTTGCTACACTGAGGTGTTCTGACGAGAACTCTGCTTGTCAGAACGCCTCAGTGTAGCAAGCGATACAATCTCTGGTGCAGTAAGGATTACTGGGCTATGTGCGGGCATTCCCCGCTGAGCCCCCCCCCCCCCCCCCCCGGAGTGCCATTCAATAGCGTGTTTTTCAGCGCTGTGAGCAGCGGGAAAGACGTGACCAAACGCGCCCACTCTGGGACTTTGTTCCCATTTACTTAAACCGCGGCCCCAATTTCTTCTCTTCTAGTTCAGGAGAGTTGAGGTGTTTGTGTTCTTCAGCCTTCTCTCTTGAATTAGTCTTGCATCGAAAAGGTCCTTACAGGTCAGCAGTCCTAAGCTCTACACTCTGACTGCCAGCTGTACTGGAAAGTGGCTATCCCAGTCTGCTGCTGATAATGCCCTCCGAGGTACAAGTGTCATGTGAGAATACCTTTAAGAAATGGCTGTTTATAAATGGGTGTATATAGAAATATCTGTAGTGAGAGTACCTTTAAGAAATGGGTGTTTACTACTGCAGTGATGTCAGAGAGTGGGTGGAGCTGGGCTGCCTGTCAGCTTTTTACTTTCGTTTTTGAGCAGGCTGCAAGGTGTGTTTTAGTTTCGTTTTCAGTGTTGGAGCTGAAGCCAGACAGAGCAGGTGTACTGTTGATCTCTCTGCCATGAAAAGACTATCTCTTGATCATTTGGTGAATTCAGAATTATAAGTGTTTTCAGTAGTGACTTTAACCTGATGTGCTTCTGTTTTTAAGTCGTATGGATGTTAAAAAGGAAAGCTTAAAGGATTACTTGGTGTTGTATTCTTTGGGGGTTGTATTTGGGGGTGGCGGCCTGGCTGGAGGACCTGTATGACTTACCCTGGCTGGAGAAGATTAGGTTTGAGTTGAGGGGGTCAGCGGTGGACAGTGAGATGCGGTGGGGGTTGTTCATGACGCTGTTTGAGGAATTGTTGTAGGATATTGGAGGGGATAAAAGGGTTAAAATTTGAACAAACTGGGTTGTGAGGAGTGTGTATTTTATTTGTTGCTGTTTTGCACATGTTTGGAATAAAATACATTTAATAAAAAAGAAGTTGATGGAATACTTGGGGAGAGTGTAATGGATGAATATATTAGATATGGTAATGAGTAATGCAGACCATGATGTATCAGTGACATCAGCAGTCATATGCCAGACTCTTGGAGAGAGGATGAAACACTGTACTCAGGAGAGATGGACCTACTCTGTAACTCATCTTATTTAGTGTAAATAAACCAGTGTAAAGCCAACACCAGAGTAAGACTACAGTCTCTCTAGATAAGATAGGCCACACATACCAGAAGTCAGCAACCACCCTCCCAGCAAATGAACCATCCACTTCATCTGAAGCCAACGCTTGAACATCATTTCTCACGTGTGGTGTCGAGGAAATCGATCAGACCTTCCTTTTTCACAATGTTGTGTTGACATTTGTAATGGAAACTTGCTATGCAAACTCGATACACATTCCCAGCAGGGTTAGCACTGCAGCATCTCCCTAATGATCCACTAAGAGAATCCCAATCTCAGGAATTCTATCCTGCTTCTGGGTTGTTAATTATTCCGAAAAACATTTTCACCATTTTCAGCTCAAAGGGGATTTTTTTAAACAAATGCATCGGGTACGTCAGATGACTTGTAGCAGCACAGGTTCCTGTTTGGTTAAAAGGTCATGGTGGCAGATAATAGTGAGTGAGTTAGGATATAATCACTGTGCTCACACTCTCAATGTGTACTATTGCACATGCGGGGTGAACTGTTACATGCTCAGCGTGAACTGTTACACACTCAATGTGAACAATTACACACTCGGGGTGAACTGCAGTCCATGTGGGTGTAGGTACACCCACTGTGCTGTTAGAGAGGGAGTTGGCCAGCAACAGTGAAGGAACGGACGATATATATTTCCAAGTCAGGATGGTGTGGGTGTCGGAGGGGAGCCTGCAGATGGGGGCGTTTTCCTGCGTCTCTGCCCTTGTCCTTCTAGATGTAACGGTTGTGGGTTTGGATGGTGTGCCAAATAATTGTTGGGTGAGTTGTCCGATTGACTTCATTGTACTATACTGAATAAGTTCATTGTAACGTGCCAGGAGAGATTTAAAAAATTGATGCTAAATGAAAGCTTGATCAATTTTTCATTTAAACAAGTACACAATTGGCTATACAGTACTACAGTCGTGAAAGTCACGGCAAATCATGGAATAATACAGCACGGATTCAATCCATCAAGCATGTGCTGCTTTTTGGAAAAAACTCTTTCACCCTTCCTAATTTCTTTTCACCTCACCTCACTTACTCTCTGTACCTATCTGAATATTCAGGTGAATTTAACACCCATGGAGGTAAATCACAATAATAATAATCACTTATTGTCACAAGTAGGCTTCAATGACGTTACTGTGAAAAGCCCCTAGTCGCCACATTCCGGCGCCTGTTCGGGGAGGCCGGTACGGGAATTGAACCCGCGCTGCTGGCCTTGTTCTGCATGACAAGCCAGCTGTTTAGCCCACTGTGCTAAACCGACCCCTGCAATGGGAGTACAGGCTAGAGATTGGCTCTAATTCCCTGACCTCTGCTCATGTTCAATTTGGCTCCCCTCTGGGAATTAACCCTTTGCCAGCATATGAACAGCAACCTGTCTTTGTGCAGGGCATTTAACATAGTGGAATGTCCCAATGAGGAGACCTTCCAGAAACAGTTAGTACCCGACAGCAAAGCACCAATTGAAATATCAGGACAGGTGACCATACCCTTGGCCAAAGGAGCTTCTTAAAGGGAGAGAGTCAGGCGGCAGAGCAACAATTCCAGTGTTTAGTGCCTAGGGACTGGGACGGGATCGCCTGTGGTGGGGCAAAGGAAATCAAGATGAATCAGAAGAGCGTAGATATCTGGGAGGGTTATGGGGCTTGAGGAGATTACAGAGATAGGGACGGTCATAATCTTTAAAACGAAGGTGAGAATTTTTAAAATGAGGAGTTGTTTGACTGGGAGCCAATGTAGCCCAGCGAGCACCGGGGGCGATGTGTGTGTGTGTGTGTGTGTGTGTGTGTGTGTGTGTGTGGGGATGGGGGGGGGGGGTGCTTTAGATAGGGCTTTAGATAAATAGGCACGAGAGAAGAGAGGTGATGGTGGTGTGGTGATAATTTCACTGGGCTACAATTCACCGGGGACATGTGTTCAAAACCCACAATGACAGCCAATGGAATTTAAATTCAATGAATAAATCTGGGAAATAACACTAGCCTCAGTTATGGTTAACATGAAACAATCAGCGTTTGTCATTAAAAAATAACCTTCTGGTTCACTAATGCCTGTGACGGAAGGAAATTTGCCATCCTTACCTGATGAAAGGAAAATCGCTTATTGTCACAAGTAGGCTTCAAATGAAGTTACTGTGAAAAGCCCCTAGTCGCCACATTGCGGCGCCTGTTCGGGGAGGCTGTTACGGGAATTGAACCGTGCTGCTGGCCTGCCTTGGTCTACTTTCAAAGCCAGCGATTTAGCCCTGTGTGCTAAACGATCTGGCCCACCATAGCAATGTGGTTGGCCATCCTCTGCTAACTGACATTTTGCGGGCAGCACGGTAGCAAAGTGCTTAGCACTGTTGCTTCACAGCGCCAGGGCCCCAGGTTCGATTCCCGGCTTGGGCCACTGTCTGTGCGGAGTCAGCACGTTGTCCCCGTGTCTGCGCGGGGTTTCCTCCGGCTGCTCCGGTTTCCTCCCACAAGTCCCGAAAGACGTGCAGTTAGGCAATATGGACATTCTGAATTCTCCCTCAGTGTACCCGAACAGGCGACGGAATGTGGCGACTAGGGGGATTTTCACAGTAGCTTCATTGCAAGCCTACTTGTGACGATAAAGATTATTATTAACTGGTCTCTGAAATGGCCATTCAATTCAAGGGCAATTCAGGATGTGCTGCAAATGCTGACCTTACCAGCAGCACACATATCTCGAGAAAGAATAATAAAAAATGCATATGGGGTCAAGTTTATGGAGGAGGGGGGGATATTTGGACGGTATTGGAATAGTATTATTTTCATTCCAGAGAGAAAAGTGTCGAATCCAGTCCAAAGGACAATTTTCCACATGTTGCCAAATTTGATCGGATCAGCCAGGGTTAGAAACGGGTGCGGAGGCAGATATTGTAGCCTTTCCCTCGTTGATCGCCCGAAGGCGGATCCTGCTGGGATGGAGAGCAGCCTCTCCACCCACTGGTCTGACTTGGGAGGCACAGTAGCACAGCGGTCAGCACTGTTGCTTCACCGTGCTAGTGCCCCAGGTTGGATTCCCGGCTTGGGTGGAGCCTGCACATTCTCCCCGTGTCTGCGTGGGTTTCCTCCGGGCGCTCCGGTTTCCTCCCACAAGTCCTGAAAGGCATGCTTGTTAGGTGAATTGGACATTCTGAATTCTCCCCCTCTGTGTACCCGAACAGGCGGGAATGTGGCGACGAGGGGCTTTTCACAGTAACTTCATTGCAGTGTTAATGTAAGCCCACTTGTGACACTAATAAAGATTATTATTATTATTTTCCATGGCATGCTTGAATGGAAAATATCCTTGGTGTAATCCTCAACACAAAAAGAATGAAGAACCAATCACCTTTTTTAAAATATATATTTTTATTCTCCTTTTTCACATTTTCTCCAAAATTTACACCCACCAACAATAAACAATAATCAGTAACAAATATGTCAATCCCCATATCAATAACAACGATCACATCCTCCCACCAAACCCCAAACATTAGCCCGCATGTTCACATAAACAAATGACAAAAAGGAATCAGGGATTACCCATAGTCACCCTTAACACACACAGCCCCCCTCCCCCCAACCCTCCCACCCATCCCCCCCAACTAATGTTTGATGTTATCCAGTTCTTGAAAGTGCATAATGAATAATGCCCATGACTTGTCGAACCACTCTGTCCTTCCCCTTGGTTCAAACTTAACCTTCTCAAGAGTCAAGAATTCCAACAGGTCCCCCCGCCAC
Source organism: Scyliorhinus torazame (assembly GCF_047496885.1). Taxonomy (NCBI): domain Eukaryota; kingdom Metazoa; phylum Chordata; class Chondrichthyes; order Carcharhiniformes; family Scyliorhinidae; genus Scyliorhinus; species Scyliorhinus torazame. Next base: position 385,944,550 of record NC_092708.1, read on the forward strand.
GCCAGGGCACTGGGTGGAGAGGCTGCTCTCCATCCCAGCAGGATCCGCCTTCGGGCGATCAACGAGGGAAAGGCTACAATATCTGCCTCCGCACCCGTTTCTAACCCTGGCTGATCCGACAGAACCAATCACCTTTTAACAAGCGATGTTTCCCGAGAGAATGTCAATTTTAGTCAGGCCTCTGATTGACTGGCAGCTCTCGGGGGGGGTTGTGGAGATGGTTGGGGCGCACAGGATCTCCACCCTTGGGAGAAGGCCCAACACTGGCCACTTTATTGCCTACGGGCACTTCATAACAGCAAGTATTCACCATCAAGAGGTGGTGCGGGTGCTTTCACTGGTCCTCCAGCCAGCAGCAAGACGCCATCACAGCCATTAAATTCTGCCCACTGTGTGTTCCCATGTGTCCTCTTTAACCGTTTCTTCCTTTACTGTGAAATGTAAGCTTCTTTCCCACTCTAATCATCCTCTTTACATCAACAAGTTGCATTTGTCTGGCACGTAAGGTGTCCCAAGGTGCCTCTTAAGGAGACAGTAGGGCAAGTGAACAGAAACCTGGGAAAAGAGGTGTATTTTAAAGAGACTACAAAATTAATTCCACTTTCAACAACCATCTAGAAGGACAAGGGCAGCAGACACATGGGAACACCACCAATTGCAATTTCCCCTCCAAGTCATTCACCACCTTGACTTGGAAATAATATATCGGCATTCCTTCACTATCACTGGGTCAAAATCCTGGAACTCCCTTCCTAACAGCACAGTGGGTGTACCTACACCACATGGACTGCAGCGGTTTAAGAAGGCAGCTCACCACCACCTTCTCAAGGGCAATTAGGGATGGGCAAGAAACACTGTGCTAGCCAGCGAAGCCCACATCATGCGAATGGATTTTTTTAAAAAGTAGGTTTTGAGGAGCATCTTAAAGGAGAGCGAGGGAGTGATGCCTAGACCCTGAAGGCACAATATTGGAATGAGAAATATCAGGGATATGCGGGAGGCCAGAATTGGAGGAGAGCAGGTATCTTGGAGGGTAGTAGGGCTGGAGGAGGTTGCAGAAATAGGGAAGGGGCAAGACATGGAGTGGTTTAAAAACAAGTATATGGTACGTGACTCTCCGTTCCCCCCTTTTTCTGGTGTGGCGCGCCCCTGTCGGCAACGGGATCCGCCGTCCCGGCAGCCGGCCAATGCGGTTTCCCATCGTAGCTACCCCAACTCCGGCGGGAAATCCGCGGGTGTGGGCGCGTTGCTGGCGAAGGGAGGATCCCACCGACAGAGAATCCCGCCCATGAACTTTCAATTTGAGGTTTAGGTGCTGTTCTTGTAACTTTAACAAGTATATCTTCGATGTCATGGCAACCAGGTGCGGCTAAGATATTCTAAATACAGCTTGACTATTGCATTGAAACACATTCTAGAACTTTGGTAAATCAGTGCTCTGTTAACTGGCACAAAGGCCACCTCCAACCCACACTGTCTGCTGATCTCAGCCAGCTCCATGGTGAAGGCTGTTGTGATGGACCCATGGACGTCTCAACACCAAACTCTTCCAACAGGCGAAGGCCAATAAAATTCACGAAGGGAGGACTTACGATGGGCGGAACATTCGCTTTTGAAGTTGCTATCAATGTTGTGACCAGGTATTTGTTGCCAATGACACTTAATTTTTTTTTTTGGCAGCCGCTTCATGGAAACCCAACTCAAGACCATTCCCACAGAAGCTTTTACAAAGCTCCCAAACATTTCAAGGATGTAAGTATTTGTGATTCCAACCAGTCCATTTAATACTCTCGTTATCCTAGATTATCTTACATTCAGGAGTGGGAACCAGGATTAACTGCAGGGTAGAGGGAGGGGGGTGGGGGGGGGGGTAGAATTTTCTAGAATGGCGGTGATATCCACTCAGCTCCCCATTGCGCATCTCTCCGTGTTTTCCACTCCCACCTCCGATCTGCAAGAGTTTCTCACGGGCACATGCCAAGCGGGTGGAATTTCCTGTCAGGACAAACATTCACTGTTGATCTTTCACTTAACCATTTTTCTTTTCTTTTCGCTGTCTCCTGAAGTGTTGGAGTAAATAAAGGAAGTCCTCGCAAGATTCTTTAGTGTCTTCCAACGTCTTCACATTTCACACAGTCAATGGACTACATTCAAAGTCTTGTCGCCGTGGCAATGAATGGCAGCCAGTATGTGCGCAGCAAGCCCGCACAAACAGCAATGGGATAGCCAATCACTAAACCTGCTTTCGTAACGCTGGAAGGAGGAATAAGCTTTGACCAGGACGCTGGGGGGGGGGGGGGGGAACGTGCACCCTATTCTTCAAATAGTGTTCGTGAGAAATTTGCAAATCAGAGGTGGGATTGAAAAGCATGGAGAGAGGCGCAATGGGGAGATGAATGGATATCACCCCCATTCTAGAAAACTCAATCCCCCCCCGCCCCACCCCACTCTGCAGTAATCCTGGTTCCCACTCTTGTACGTAAGATAGTCAGCAATAGACCTAACAGGGAATTCAGGAGAAACTTCAGGGAGTGGTGAGAATCTAGAACTCGCTACCACAAAAAATATCTGAGGCAAATAGTACAGGTTTAAATAAGAGGGGAGCCAGATAGGTGTGTGAGGGAGACAGGAGTGGAGGGGTATGCTGATAGGTTTCAGTGAAGAGGGGTAGAAGGAGACTCAATCAGCCATTGGGCCAAATGGCTTGATTCTGTGCTTCAGATTCCTGGGAGGCAAGAAGAATCTTGCAACAATTGGCAGCCTTGGTCGCTAGATTCAATTTTAACTTTATAAATCAGTAGGCCAAAGATGTAGCTTCATTGCACAGTTTAGGAACAAGAATAAAGTTCCAGGGAACACTGGTTTTAACGGATGCAATGAGAAGAGAGCGAGAGAGGCTGCAACAGAAAGCTTTTGAAACATCGATGGATCACTCAATCTGTCTTCTCAGCATTATACTGTTTGAAAGCCCTCTCCATGTGCTAGAGATAAACATGTCACAATTAGCCTTGCGACTTGATGAATGGTTACACTAGAGAAACCAAGTGTGACCGTTATTCGCAAAGTAGCTGGGGATATAGATCGTGAGCTGTGGTAGGTCCTGATGTGTCCATTAGCGCTGTGTACAAGACAGTCTGTGACTCTCTTTTACCCCTGCCGTCTGAAGATTTAACTTTTCATTGAATCAACAAGGGAGGGTTCCCCCTGGCTGGTGAAATTGTCTTTTCTGCATCCCTCATCTGAAGAATTGCACCTCAGACAGAGCAGCGCTCCGACAGTACTGAACTGTGTCAGCCTCTGTGCTCAAGTATCTGTAGTGGGACTTCAATTCGCAATAATTACTGACTGATAGGTGGCAGCGTTTACCACTGAGCCATTGACTGCCAGGTTCCCCTGTCCTTTATTTTCTATTTGCCTGTCACATGATACGAGTGCCGCTGGCAAGGCCAGCATTTATTGGCCATCCTTAATTGCCCTTGGGAAGGTGGTGAACTGTCGGAGTCCACGTGGTGTAGGTATGCCCACAGTGCTGTTCGGGAGGGAGTTCCGGGACTTTATGCAGGAGCAGTGAAGGAACGGCCAATTTCAAAGTCGGGATGGTGGGTGCCTGCGAGAGGAACTTGGAAACGCTGATGTTCCCGTGCAAAAGCTGCCCGTATTCTGCGCCCTGGAGACAGCCAGTCTTTGCGACCTGCTCAGTCACAGCTTGGGCTGCAGCCAGGGCTAGAATAGACTTCAGCCCCACTTGGTCCAGTGGTGAGATGGGAGGACATTGTCAGCTAACAGCTCTGATCTCATTCACATGCTAGAAAATACACTCATTGGCTGGAATTTTGGGTGGCACGGTAGCACAGTGGTTAGCACTGTTGCTTCACAGGGCCAGGGTCCTGGGTTCGATTCCCGGCTTGGGTCACTGGCTGTGCGGAGTCTGCACGTTCTCCCCGTGTCTGCGAGGGTTTCCTCCGGGCGCGCCGGTTTCCTCCCACAAGTCCCGAAAGATGTGCTGTTAGGCGAATTGGACATTCTGAACTCTCCCCCTGTGTACCCGAACCAGCGCCGGAATGTGGCGACTAGGGGCTTTTCACAGAAACTTCATTGCAGTGTTAATGTAAGCCTACTTGTGACACTAATAAAGATTATTATTATTATTATTGTGGCGAGGGTCGGGCTGACCGGGCCAAAAGAGGGGGTACGATCCTGCTTCAGGGTTTTGTGAGACCTGGGGCGGCATCCGGGCAGAAGCCAATTAATTGGTTGCCGATGTGTGTGCCATCTCTATTGAGGACGGTCCCTAGGAGCAGGTGACCAGTCATGGGGGGGAGGGGCAGGGTGTGGGTGTGGCAGCTCTGCTGTGCCAGCGGGAATGGTGGCCACTGCTTGGCCCTCTCAGCATCGACCCTGTCGAGCCCCCTGAGAATCCGATATGTCTCAATAAGGCCGCCTCTCATTCTTCTAAACTCCAATGAGCACAGGCCCAACCTACTCAACCTCTCCTCATTAGAAAATCCCTCCCTACCCGGGATCGACCGAGTGAACCTTCTCTGGACTGCCTCCAATTCCAGTATATCTTTCCTTAGATAAGGTGACCAGAACTGTTCACAATATTCAGGGTGTGGAATTAGGAAACAGTTCAACACTTAAAAGGTGATAGCAGTTTGGAACTCTCTTCCTCTATGGCAAATGATGCTCGGTCAATTGTTAATCTTAAATCTGAGATCGATCGACTTCCGGTTGCGGCGATGACCAGCTAAGCCGCACGTTTCGGCGGCTCCAGCTCGAACGGACCTTCGGGCTCTTTTAAGAGCCCCAACGGGGAATTTTTTCGGGACGAAACCCGGTGTGGGGTGAGGCAACGGGGAGTCCCCCCCCCAACGAAAAAGAAAAATAGCAGCGGCGGCGGCTAGATCTCGAAGAATCCTCGAGGACAGGGGCAGAAGGAAAAAGGAGCAAGATGGCGGCGGAGAAAGCCCAGGCGACATGGGGGCCGGACCAAGACGAATTTTTGAGACGGTGTGTGGAGCTGCTTAAGAAGGAGGTGCTGGCCCCGATGCTACAAGCAATTGAGGGGCTTAAGGAGGCACAAAAGACCCAGGAGATGGAGCTCCGCGTGGTGGAGCAGAAGGTGACGGACAACGAGGACGAGATCCTGGGCCTGGCGGTCAAAACGCAGACGTACGAGGCGCTCCACAAAAAGTGCATTGAAAGGATTGAAATCCTAGAAAACAGATCACGGAGAAAGAACCTTCGGATCCTGGGTCTCCCCGAGGGAGTGGAAGGAGCGGACGGCGGGGCTTACGTGAGCACGATGCTACGCTCGCTAATGGGAGCTGAGGCCTCCTCGGAAGTGGAAGGGGCTCATCGGGTCCCTGCGAGGAGACCAAAGGCTGGAGAACCACCTAGGGCGACGATCATGTGATTTCATCGCTTCAATGACAGAGAGGTGGTTCTGAGATGGGCCAAAAAGGTACGAAGTAGTAGATGGGAGAATGCGGTGGTTAGGGTGTACCAGGATTGGAGTGCGGAGGTGGCGAGAAGGAGGGCGAGTTTTAATCGAGCCAAGGAGGTGCTACACAAGAAGAAGGTGAAGTTCGGGATGTTGCAGCCGGCGCGACTGTGGGTCACGCACCAGGAGAGGCATCACTACTTCGAAACGGCGGAAGAAGCATGGACCTTCATTAAAAACGAGAAACTGGATCAGAACTGAGGGACTGATGGTGGAGGGGTAACGACAATGTTGATGTGTATAGAGATGTAAATTGGGAAGGGGGGGACACTAAGAAATGTGGGCGCCGGTGGGGGGGAAGAAGAGACATAGGCGGGGGATGGGGAATGGGAGTGGGGCGGCAAAGGGAGCTGCGCCACGGGGGGCGGGACGGCTCTAGAGAACACGGGGCTTATTGTTCTTGTTCCCGCGCCAGAAAGATGATGGCGGGAAGATAGGCGCAAGGTAGATGGGAGTTCCCCACACGAGGGGGGTCAAGGAGAGAGCGGGAGAAGCCGGGGTCAAAGAACAAAGAACAAAGAAATGTACAGCACAGGAACAGGCCCTTCGGCCCTCCAAGCCCGTGACGACCATACTGCCCGACTAAACTACAATCTTCTACACTTCCTGGGTCCGTATCCTTCTATTCCCATCCTATTCATATATTTGTCAAGATGCCCCTTAAATGTCCCTATCGTCCCTGCTTCCACTACCTCCTCCGGTAGTGAGTTCCAGGCACCCACTACCCTCTGCGTAAAAAGCTTGCCTCGTACATCTACTCTAAACCTTGCCCCTCTCACCTTAAACCTATGCCCCCTAGTAATTGACCCCTCTACCCTGGGGAAAAGCCTCTGTCTATCCACTCTGTCTATACCCCTCATAATTTTGTATACCTCTATCAGGTCACCCCTCAACCTCCTTCGTTCCAGTGAGAACAAACCGAGTTTATTCAATCGCTCCTCATAGCTTATGCCCTCCATACCAGGCAACATTCTGGTAAATCTCTTCTGCACCCTCGCTAAAGCCTCCACATCCTTCTGGTAATGTGGCGACCAGAATTGAACACTATACTCCAAGTGTGGCCTGACTAAGGTTCTATACAGCTGCAACATGACTTGCCAATTCTTATACTCAATGCCCCGGCCAATGAAGGCAAGCATGCCGTATGCTTTCTTGACTACCTTCTCCACCTGTGTTGCCCCTTTCAATGACCTGTGGACCTGTACTCCTAGATCTCTTTGACTTTCAATACTCTTGAGGGTTCTACCATTCACTGTATATTCCCTACCTGCATTAGCCCTTCCAAAATGCATTACCTCACATTTGTCCGGATTAAACTCCATCTGCCATCTCTCCGCCCAAGTCTCCAGACAATCTAAATCCTGCTGTATCCTCAGACAGTCCTCATCGCTATCCGCAATTCCACCAACCTTTGTGTCGTCTGCAAACTTACTAATCAGACCAGTTACATTTTCCTCCAAATCATTTATATATACTACAAACAGCAAAGGTCCCAGCACTGATCCCTGTGGAACACCACTGGTCACAGCCCTTCAATTAGAAAAGCATCCCTCCATTGCTACCCTCTGCCTTCTATGGCCTAGCCAGTTCTGTATCCACCTTGCCAGCTCACCCCTGATCCCGTGTGACTTCACCTTTTGTACTAGTCTACCATGAGGGACCTTGTCAAAGGCCTTACTGTAGTCCATATAGACAACATCTACTGCCCTACCAGCATCAATCATCTTAGTGACCTCCTCGAAAAACTCTATCAAATTAGTGAGACACGACCTCCCCTTCACAAAACCATGCTGCCTCTCACTAATACGTCCATTTGCTTCCAAATGGGAGTAGATCCTGTCTCGAAGAATTCTCTCCAGTAATTTCCCTACCACTGAAGTAAGGCTCACCGGCCTGTAGTTCCCGGGATTATCCTTGCTACCCTTCTTAAACAGAGGAACAACATTGGCTATTCTCCAGTCCTCCGGGACATCCCCTGAAGACAGCGAGGATCCAAAGATTTCTGTCAATCCAAAGATTTCTGTCAATCCAAAGATTTCTGTCAGTTGAAGTCAGCTGACTTTCGGAAGCAATATGGGGGGAGTAATCATGCTAGATGGGGATCTAGCGGGGGTGGGGGGGGGGGGGGGGTGGGGGGGGGGGTGGGGAGGACAACTGGGTTGCTGCTGCAGAGATCGAAGAGGAACTGGTAAAAGAAAAGGTGGTCGGGTCGGGAATGCGCCGCCTGGGGAACGGGTGGGTGCGCGGAACCGGGACGTGGGACTGGCCGAGAGAGGGTGATGGCTAGTTGACAGGGGAGGGGGGCAGGCAGCCCCCCAGTTCGGCTGATCACGTGGAACGTGAGAGGCCTAAATGGGCCGATTAAAAGGGCCCGAGTGTTCGCGCACTTGAAAGGACTGAGGGCAGACGTGGCCATGCTTCAGGAGACGCACCTGAAGGTGGCGGACCAAGTTAAGTTAAGGAAAGGATGGGTGGGACAGGTGTTCCACTCAGGGTTGGATGCAAAGAACAAGGGGGGTGGCCATACTGGTGGGGAAACGGGTGTCATTCGAAGCTAGGAACATTGTAGCAGACAGCAGAGGCAGATATGTGATGGTGAGTGGCAGACTGAAGGGAATGGAGGTCGTGTTGGTTAACGTATATGCCCCGAATTGGGATGATGCGGGATTTATGAAGCGGATGCTGGGACGTATCCCGGACCTGGAGGTAGGAAACCTGATAATGCGGGGGGACTTCAACACCGTGTTGGACCCAGGGTTAGATAGATCTAGATCTAGGACCGGAAGAAGGCCGGCAGCGGCCAACGTGCTTAGGGGGTTTATGGACCAAATGGGGGGAGTGGATCCGTGGCGATTTGTTAAGCCGATGGCCAAAGAGTTCTCCTTCTTCTCCCATGTTCACAAGGTGTACTCCCGGATAGATTTCTTTGTTTTGGGAAGGTCACTGATCTCGAGGGTGGAAGGAACTGAGTACTCAGCCATAGCTGTTTCAGATCATGCCCCACACTGGGTGGACCTGGAACTAGGAGAGGAGAGGGAGCAGCGTTCACTCTGGCGACTGGATGTGGGATTACTGGCGGATGAGGGAGTCTGCGGAAGGGTGCGGGGATGTATCGAAAGGTACCTGGAGGCCAATGACGACGGGGAGGTCCGAGTGGGAGTAGTATGGGAAGCACTAAAGGCGGTGGTCAGAGGAGAGCTGATCTCCATCAGGGCCCACAAGGGGAAAATAGAGGCCAAGGAAAGGGAAAGACTACTGGGGGAGATCTTGAAGGTAGATAAAGAATACGCGGAGGCCCCGGATGAAGGACTATACAGGGAGAGGCGACGACTCCAGACGGAGTTCGACCTGTTGACCACAAGGAGGGCGGAGGCACAGTGGAGGAAGGCACAGGGGATGAGATATGAATATGGGGAAAAGGCGAGTCGCCTGTTGGCCCATCAGCTGCGAAAGAGGACAGCGGCGAGGGAGATAGGGGGAATTAGGGATGAAATGGGAGCTACGGTGCGGAGAGCAGGGAAGATAAACGAGGTGTTTAAGACCTTTTATGAGAGACTATATAGGTCCCAACCCCCGGAGGGAAAAGAGGAGATGCGGCAGTTTTTGGACCAATTAAGGTTCCCGAGGGTGGAGGAGCAGGAGGTGGAAGGCCTGGGGGCGCCGATTGGGGTGGACGAGGTTACCAAGGGGCTGGGGAACATGCAGGCAGGGAAGGCCCCGGGACCAGATGGGTTCCCGGTTGAATTCTATAGAAAATATGTGGACTTGTTGGCCCCGCTGCTGGTAAGGACCTTTAACGAGGCCAGAGAAGGGGGGGACCCTACCCCCGACAATGTCGGAGGCGACGATATCGCTAATCTTGAAGCGGGATAAAGATCCGCTGCAGTGCGGGTCCTATAGGCCTATCTCACTGCTAAATGTGGACACCAAGTTGCTAGCAAAGGTGCTGGCAACGAGGATAGAGGATTGTGTCCCGGGGGTGGTGCACGAAGACCAGACAGGGTTCGTAAAGGGGAGACAACTAAATGTCAACGTGCGACGGCTATTAGGGGTGATAATGATGCCCCCAGCAGAGGGGGAGGCAGAGATAGTGGCGGCAATGGATGCAGAGAAGGCATTTGATAGGGTGGAGTGGGAGTATCTATGGGAGGTGCTGAGGAGGTTCGGGTTCGGGGACGGGTTTGTCAGCTGGGTTAAACTCCTCTATGGGGCCCCATAGTGTGGTCACAGGTCGGCAAAGGTCGGAGTATTTTCGACTACACAGGGGAACAAGACAGGGATGCCCGTTGTCCCCATTACTGTTCGCGTTGGCAATTGAACCTCTGGCCATAGCGTTGAGAGACTCCAGAAAATGGAGAGGGGTGATTAGAGGGGGAGAGGAACACCGAGTGTCACTCTACGCGGATGACCTACTGTTGTATCTGACGGACCCAGTGGGGGGGATGACAGAGGTCATGCAGATATTGAGGGAGTTTGGAAATTTCTCGGGATATAGGCTTAACATGGGAAAGAGTGAGCTTTTTGTGATACACCCTGGGGACCAGAGTAGAGGGATAGATGGCCTACCGCTAAGGAGAGTGGAAAGAAACTTCCGATACCTGGGGATTCAGATAGCCAGGAGCTGGGGACCCTTACACAGACTCAATCTGACATGGCTGGTGGAACAAATGGAAGAGGATTTCAAAAGGTGGGACATGCAGCCGCTGTCACTGGCGGGCAGAGTGCAGACAATTAAGATGATGGTTCTCCCGAGGTTCCTATTTCTGTTCCAATGTCTCCCTATACTGATCACTAAGGCCTTCTTTAAAAAAATAGATAGGAGCATCACGAGCTTCGTGTGGGCAGGGAAGGCCCCGAGGGTAAGGAGGGGGTTCCTACAACGTAGCAGAGACAGAGGGGGACTGGCGTTGCCGAATTTGGGCGACTACTACTGGGCCGCCAATGTGGCGATGATTCGTAAATGGATGATAGAGGGAGAGGGAGCGGCGTGGAAAAGGTTGGAGATGAAGTCCTGCAAAGGGACGAGTTTAAAAGCGCTGGTGACGGCGCCACTACCGCTCTCCCCAAAAAAATTTACCACGAACCCAGTGGTGGCGGCAACATTAAGTATCTGCGGGCAATGGAGATGACAGAGGTGTGTGCTGGGAGCCTCGGTGTGGTCCCCGATCAGGAACAACCATAGGTTTGCCCCAGGGAGGCTGGACGGAGGATTCCTGAGCTGGCACCGGGTAGGAATCAGGAGAGTGGGAGATTTATTTATAGACGGGACGCTTCAGAGCTTGGGAGCGCTTGAGGAAAAGTATAAGCTGCCCCGGGGAAATTTCTTTAGATATATGCAGGTGAGAGCGTTCACGAAACAACTGGTGAGGGAATTTCCGCTGCTCCCGACACAAGGGATCCAGGACAGGGTGCTTTCGGGGGTGTGGGTCGGGGAGGGCAAAGTGTCAGAGATGTACCGGGAGATGAGAGAAGAGGGGAAGGAGTTGGTGGGCGAACTGAAGGGAAAATGGGAAGAAGAGCTCGGGGAGGAGATTGAGGAGGGTTTGTGGGCTGATGCCCTAAGCAGGGTAAATTCCTCTTCCTCGTGTGCCAGGCTTAGCCTGATCCAATTTAAGGTGCTGCATAGAGCACACATAACGGGAGCAAGGTAGAGCAGGTTCTTCGGAGTGGAGGACAAGTGTGGGAAGTGCGGGGGAAGCCCGGCGAACCACACACATATGTTTTGGTTGTGTCCGGCACTGGAGGGGTATTGGAGGGGAGTGACGGGAGTGATCTCGAAGGTGGTGAAGGTCCGGGTCAAGCCGGGCTGGGGGTTAGCTCTATTTGGAGTTGCGGATGAGCCGGGAGTGCAGGAGGCGAAAGAGGCTGATGTCGTGGCCTTTGCGTCCCTAGTACCCCGGCGTAGGATTTTACTCATGTGGAAGGAAGCGAAACCCCCCGGACTGGAGGCCTGGGTAAACGATATGGCGGGGTTCATAAAACTAGAGCAGATGAAGTTTGCGCTGAGAGGATTGGCTCAAGGGTTCACCAGACGGTGGCAATCGTTCCTCTACTACCTAGCGGAACGTTAGAGGGAAGATAGATGGCTAGCAGCAGCAACCCGGGGGGGGGGGGCGGGGCGGCGGGGGGGGGGGGGGGGTAAATTGTTTGGGTTTTTGGAGGGGGAGAGGGCGCGGGGGGAGTATTACTTTGTGTTATTTGGTTAGTTTACCATGTTAGCTACACAATGTTGTGTTGCAGTTATCATGTTACCTTTATTTTGATTTTTTTGATTTGTAAAGGAAAAAATTGTGTTTGAAAACTCGAAGAAAATATATTTTTTAAAAAAATAAAAAATCTGAGATTGATGATTTTTTTGTTAATCAAAGGCATTAAGGGATATTGGACAAAGGTGGGAACATGAAAAGCTATGTTGCAGACCAGGCATGATCCATTTCCTATTGCCTAAGCAACAGAGGGATTTGAAAATACAGATGAGAATTTTGGGGGAGGCGAGAAAAGCAGAGAAAGAAAGAAACGTCAATATCAAGGCGATGTGTAAAATTACTGTGTAGGAACATGAATAAACAAATAGGTATTTGCCTAAATATGGTAATTGAGAAAAATGCATATCCCTCCTGTTTAAAAAGTCTTATCCCACTTCTCACCCCAGCCTTTCTCCATTTCCCTTCCAGATACATTTCTATCGATGCGACACTTCAAAAGGTGGACGCACATGCATTCTTCAATCTAGAAAAAGTCACACACATGTGAGTATCTGTTCACTAAGGCTGCACCCTCCCCAACCCCTGTCCACCCCCCACCTCCCTGGCACCCAAAATTGGCGGGCCGAATAGAAAATGTCAGAGGAGCGTTTTATGAACTGCAGAGCCAAGACTGGTCTATGGAGTTGCGACACAGAACAACCATGGTCCACTTCAGCACGCAACAGGCTGGAGGGGCCCAATAGCCCCCTCCTGGTCTGAGTACAAGCTATCATACTCGGCACCAACTTCTCAAAGGCAACAAGATTTGGGCATTAAATGTTGGCCTTTCCAGCGATGCCCACACCCCATTGACCAATTAAAAAAGAGTTGTGAGAGGCAGTGCAGGATTCCAAATCTGAGGCACCTACCCACCCTCCTTGGCAATCTTGTTGCAGAGAGTGAGGCAGCTACCTATGGATCCAATCCTTCCATGTTTTGTATGTCTTCTTGATATTGAGTCACATGCAGTCTTGAAGTTGCTTCAATTCCCATATGGTTCTAGTAGGATTGCCAACTGTGATTTTGTGTGTTCCTGGAGGTTTTTCCACACACTTTGCCCCCACACTCCAGCCTTTAATCGGCCAACACATCCATCCTTGTGATGCACGACTTTCCAACACCAATTGGAAAGCAAATAGGCTCAAACAGGTCCCCGGAATGAAGAGCTTGTCATATGAGGAGCAGTTGAGGACTCTGGGTCTGTACTTGTTGGAGTTTAGAAAGATGGGGGGGGGGGGGATCTCATTGAAACTTACAGGATACTGCGAGGCCTGGATAGAGTGGACGTGGAGAGGATGTTTCCACTAGTCGGAGAAACTAGAAGCAGAGGAACACATCCTCAGACCGAAGGGACGATCCTTTAGAACAGAGATGAGGAGGAATTTCTTCCGCCAGAGGGTGGTGAATCTGTGGAACTCTTTGCCGCAGACGGCTGTGGAGGCCAAATCCCTGAGTGTCTTTAAGACAGGGATAGATAGGTTCTTGATTAATAAGAGATCAAGAGTTATGGGGAGAAGGCAGGAGAATGGGGATGAGAAACGTATCAGTCATGATTGAATGGCGGAGCAGATGCGATGGACAGAGTAGTCTAATTCCGCTCCTATGTCTTATGGTCTTATGGATGAAGCTTGACTGTCAACCGAATAGCCTTCCCCCCCCCCCATTTTCAATATTTTTACATCTACTAAAGAGAAATATTCAAAGAAAATGACAAAAAAAACCAATACATTTAATGCCCCATGATTTTTCTCCAGGGTTTCACACAGCAGTGTCCTGGAGATAGATCACCCATTACTGGGGAGTCCAGGTCAATGCCGGAGATAACCCCAAGGACTGAGTCAAATATGGAAAGCAATGTAGAAAGATTTATAATTATTTTGCATGATCACATTGGTCAGAAACATTGCCAAGTGCTTCACACCTTCTGTTCCTTTTACATTTCTGTGCTCAGCAAGATGCCACAAAAAACAATGAAATGAAGGCCGAGTTAATCTGTTTGATTCGCAATGTTGATTGATGGGGTGGCGTGGTGGCGCAGTGGTTAGCACTGCTGCCTCATGACGCCGAGGACCCGGGATCGATCGCAGCTCTGGGTCACTGTCCGTGTGGAGTTTGCACATTCTCCCCGTGTCTGCGTGGGTTTCACCCCCACAACCCAAAGATGCGCAGGCTAGGTGGATTGGCCACGCCCAAATTGCCCCTTCACAAAAATAAAATGAATTTCACAAAAGCAATGTCGATTGTGCAACAAAGTTGGCCAGGACACCAGGGAGAAATTCCTACTCTTCTTCAAATGATCCGATGGGATCTGCCTCAGTCACTGGAATAGGTGGGCAGGAACTCCGCTTATCCCTGAAACCCAGCTCCTCTGATACTGCAGCAGTGCATCACCACAGAATTGAAGAGTCAACAAGATCAATGTTCTCATGTTCTGGAGGAAGCTTTGAACCCACAACTTTCGAGTTTGCAGCTGTTAGTCTGTTAGCCTCACCTTTGGTAGCCGTGTCTTCAGCTGCCTCACGTGTACGGAACAAGGTAGATGAGCTTGTGGCCCAGATTGTGACTGGCAGGTATGATGTGGTAGGCATCACAGAGACATGGTTGCAGGGGGTTCAGGACTGGCATTTAAACATCCAGGGATTCACAACCTATCGAAAAGACAGGGAGGTGGGCAGAGGGGGCGGGGTTGCCTTGTTAATTAGGAATGAAATTAAATCAATAGCACTAAACGACATGGGGTCGGATGATGTAGAGTCTGTGTGGGTAGAGTTGAGGAACCACAAAGGCAAAAAAACCATAATGGGAGTTATGTACAGGCCTCCTAACAGTGGCCAGGACCGGGGCACAAAATGCACCACGGAATAGAAAGTGCATGTCAGAAAGGCAAGGTCACAGTGATCATGGGGGACTTCAATATGCAGGTGGACTGGGTAAATAATGCTGCCAGTGGACCCAAGGAAAGGGAATTCATTGAATGTTTACAGGAGGGCTTTTTGGAACAGCTTGTGATGGAGCCCACGAGGGAACAGGCCATTCTGGACTTAGTGTTATGTAATGAGCCAGACTTGATTAAAGATCTTAAAGTAAGGGAGCACTTAGGAGGCAGTGATCATAATATGGTAGAATTCAATCTCCAATTTGAAAGAAAGAAGGTAGAATCAGATGTAAAGGTGTTACGGTTAAATAAAGGTAACTACAGGGGCATGAGGGAAGAACTGATGAAAATCGACTGGGAGCAGAGCCTAGTGGGAAAGACAGTAGAACAGCAATGGCAGGAGTTTCTGGGAGTAATTGAGGACACAGTACAGAGGTTCATCCCAAAGAAAAGAAAGGTTATCAGAGGGGGAATTAGGCAGCCATGGCCGACAAAGGAAGTTAGGGAATGCATCAAAGCAAAAGAGAAAGCCTATAATGTGGCAAAGAGTAGTGGGAAGTCAGAAGATTGGGAAGGCTACAAAAACAAACAGAGGATAACAAAGAGAGAAATAAGGGAAGAGAGGATCAAATATGAAGGTAGGCTAGCCAGTAACATTAGGAATGATGGTAAAAGTTTCTTTAAATACATTAAAAACAAACGGGAGGCAAAAGTTGACATTGGGCCGCTCCAAAATGACGCTGGTAATTTTGTGATGGGAGACAAGGAAATAGCTGAGGAACTAAATAAGTACTTTGCGTCAGTCTTCACAGTAGAAGACATGAGTAATATCCCAACAATTCCGGAGAGTCAGGGGGCAGAGTTGAATATGGTAGCCATCACAAAGGAGAAAGTGCTAGAGAAACTAAGAGGTCTAAAAATTGATAAATCTCCGGGCCCAGATGGACTACATCCTAGAGTTCTAAAGGAGATAGCTGAAGAAATAGTGGAGGCGTTAGTTATGATCTTTCAAAAGTCACTGGAGTCAGGGAAAGTCCCAGAGGATTGGAAAATTGCTGTTGTAACCCCCCTGTTCAAGAAGGGAACAAGAAAAAAGATGGAAAATTATAGGCCAATTAGCCTAACCTCGGTTGTTGGCAAGATTCTAGAATCCATTGTTGAGGATGAGATTTCTAAATTCTTGGAAGCGCAGGGTCAGATTAGGACAAGTCAGCATGGATTTAGTAAGGGGAGGTCGTGCCTGACAAACCTGTTAGAGTTCTTTGAAGAGATAACAAATAGGTTAGACCAAGGAGAGCCAATGGATGTTATCTATCTTGACTTCCAAAAGGCCTTTGATAAGGTGCCTCACGGGAGACAGCTGAGTAAAATAAGGGCCCATGGTATTCGAGGCAAGGTACTAACATGGATTGACGATTGGCTGTCAGGCAGAAGGCAGAGAGTTGGGATAAAAGGTTCTTTTTCGGAATGACAACCGGTGACGAGTGGTGTCCCGCAGGGTTCAGTGTTGGGGCCACAGCTGTTCTCTTTATATATTAACGATCTAGATGACGGGACTGGGGGCATTCTGGCTAAGTTTGCCGATGATACAAAGATAGGTGGAGGGGCAGGTAGTATGGAGGAGGTGGGGAGGCTGCAGAAAGATTTAGACAGTTTAGGAGAGTGGTCCAAGAAATGGCTGATGAAATTCAACGTGGGCAAGTGCGAGGTCTTGCACTTTGGAAAAAAGAATAGAGGCATGGACTATTTTCTAAACGGTGACAAAATTCATAATGCTGAAGTGCAAAGGGACTTGGGAGTCCTAGTCCAGGATTCTCTAAAGGTAAACTTATAGGTTGAGTCCGTAATTAAGAAAGCAAATGCAATGTTGTCATTCATCTCAAGAGGCTTGGAATATAAAAGCAGGGATGTACTTCTGAAGCTTTATAAAGCATTAGTTAGGCCCCATTTAGAATACTGTGAGCAATTTTGGGCCCCACACCTCAGGAAGGACATACTGGCACTGGAGCAGGTCCAGCGGAGATTCACACGGATGATCCCAGGAATGGTTGGCCTAACATACGATGAACGTCTGAGGATCCTGGGATTATATTCATTGGAGTTTAGGAGGTTGAGGGGAGATCTAATAGAAACTTACAAGATAATGAATGGCTTAGATAGGGTGGATGTAGGGAAGTTGTTTCCATTAGCAGGGGAGACTAGGACCCGGGGGCACAGCCTTAGAATAAAAGGGAGTCACTTTAGAACAGAGATGAGGAGAAATTTCTTCAGCCAGAGAGTGGTGGGTCTGTGGAATTCATTGCCACAGAGGGCGGTGGAGGCCGGGACGTTGAGTGTCTTTAAGACAGAAGTTGATAAATTCTTGGTTTCTCGAGGAATTAAGGGCTATGGAGAGAGAGCGGGTAAATGGAGTTGAAATCAGCCATGATTGAATGGTGGAGTGGACTCGATGGGCCGAATGGCCTTACTTCCGCTCCTATGTCTTATGTCTTATGCCTCGGCCCTCAGCTCAGGAACTCCCTCCCTGAACCTCTCCATCTCTCGACCTCTTTGCCCACCTTTAAGGTGATTTTCAAGCCCTACCTCTCCTACCTGACCAAGATTTCGATCAAGGGTCCCACTATCTCCTTCTGTGGCTTGGCGTTAGTTTTTTTTCTGATCGCTCTCCTGCAAAGCGTTTTGGGTTGTTTTATCATGTCATAAGCACTACATAAATATCTAACTATCGAAGGGTCTTACGGACTCAAAATGTTAATTCTGTTTCTCACTCCACAGATACTGCTAGACCTGTTGGCCGGATTTTTCCGGCCATTCCCGCCAAGCGGGATCTTCCAGTTCCGCGTCTGCCACTGCAAAACATGCAGGGGGGGGGGGGGGGGGGGGGGGGGGGTCATGGACAATCCCACCTACTGAGTTTATCCAGCATTTTCTGTTTTTATTCATTGTTGTTGAATAAACAGTTTACAGCCAATGAAATACGCTTTCAAGTGTAGTCACTGTTATAATGTAAGAAACAGGGCAGCCAACTTGCGCACAGGAAACTCCCACAGTTGGCCTTGGCCAGACAATCTGGGACATTGATTGAGGGACCGTTTTTGGCGAGGGCAGCTCCCGCACTCTTCTTCAAAACAGTGCCCCGGGATCTTTTCCAAAATCACAGAATTGTTGCAGCAAAGAGAGAGGCCGTTTGTCCCATTGTGTCTGTGCTGGCCCTTTGAAGAAGCCGTTTACCTGGTGCCACTCCTCATAGCCCGCGTAGTCTTCCTTTTCAGACAATAATCCAATTCCGTCTTTGACGCCTCTATCGAATCTGCCTCCACCGCACTCTGTGGCAGCACCTTCCAGATCCCAAACACTCACTCCGTGAAAAGATTTTTCCTCATGTCTTCATTGCTTCTTTATCCAAATTCCCTGAAATTTGTGCTCCCTGGGTTTTGACCTTTCCACCAATGGGAAGAGTTTCTCTCCATCTGCTCCGTCCAGCCCCCTCCTCCATCAAATCTCCTCTGCATCGTCTCTTCAAGGAAACCCGTCCCGACCTCTCCAATCCATCTACGTAACTGAAGTTCTTCATCCCTGGAACCATTCTCATAAACCTTCTCTGCACTCTGTCTAATGCCTTCACATCTTTCCCAAAGTGTGACTCCCAGAACTGGCCATCCACGCGAGCAGGCAACTGAAAGCTCAGTTTAACATTTCATCAAAAGACAGCACCTTCGGCAGTGCGGAATTCCCTCAGTGCTACACTGGAGATTTTCATGCTGAGTTCCTGAAATGAGACTTGACCCCAAAACTTTCCAATTCAGAGGCAAGTGTGCTACCAGCTGAGCTACAAATTAACCATGGCTCCCCACTCCTGATCACTATTCGCTGATCCCTGCTGAAAGGTTTATCTGTCGGGAGGTCAGGTGGGTCCAGGATTGGAGTTGGATGTGATGCTGTTCATGGCCTGCTAACAGTTACAGTCTCGGCTAACACATGGATACTTGGCTGAGGTATTAAAGAATGAACAGTGCCTCTCACTGCCTCTTAATGATCAGAGCCATGTGGGGATCATGAAAGCTCCAAGCTTAGATCCCCAATCTGTACTATCCCTTCGGAGGAGAAGGAATTAAGATGGAGAAATTACAATAACAGAGAGACACCAATAATATGTTGTGTTTTTGTTTTGAAACAGAGAGATACGGAACGCAAAGAATTTGAGTCACATTGACATAGATGCTTTCAAGAATCTCCCAATTCTTAAATACCTGTGAGTACAGCAAAACAGAGATGAATGCCTGTCGAGGCTCTGTGTTATTATTAATAGATAATTGGGTGGCACTGTAGATATAAAGGGTGCAGGAGGTGCACAAGGGAAACCAACATATGGGCAGCACGGTAGCATTGTGGATAGCACAATTGCTTCACAGCTCCAGAGTCCCAGGTTTGTTTCCCGGCTTGGGTCGCTGTCCGTGCGGAGTCTGCACGTTCTCCCCGTGTGTGCGTGGGTTTCCTCCGGGTGCTCCGGTTTCCTCCCACAGTCCAAAAATGTGCAGGTTAGGTGGATTGGCCATGCTAAATTGCCCTTAGTGTCCAAAATTGCCCTTAGTGTTGGGTGGGGTTACCGGGTTATGGGGACAGGGTGGAGGTGTGGGCTTGGGCAGGGTGCTCTTTCCAAGAGCCGGTGCAGACTCGATGGGTCGAATGGCCTCCTTCTGCACTGTAAATTCTATGATTCTATGAGGTGTCAACCTGGTGAAGCTACAACACAGGACTAGTTGTCTGCCGAACAGCATAAGCAGCAAGTGATGGGCAAAGCTAAGCGATTCTGTAGCCAATGGATAAGATCTATGTTCTGCAGTCCTGCCACATCCAGTCGTGAATGGTGGTGGACAATTAACTCGCTGGAGGAGGAGGCTCAACAAATATCTCCACCCTCAGTGATGAAGGAGCCCAGCACATCTGCGCAAAAGACAAGGCTGAGGCATTCGCAATCATTTTCAGCCAGATGTGTCGAGTGGATGAACCATCTCGGTCTCCTCCAGAGGCCCCCAGCATCACAGATGTCAGTCTTCAGCCAACTCGATTCTCCCCACGTGATATCAAGAAATGGCTGAAGGCATTGGATACTGCAAAGGCTCTGGGCCCTGAAAATATTCCGGCAATAGTACTGAAGACTTGTGCTCCAGAACTTGCCGCACCCCTAGCCAAGCTGTTCCAGTACAGCTACAACACTGGATTCCTTTCTACCTGGCAATGTGGAAAATTGCCCAGGTGTGTCCTGTATACTAAAAGTACCTATTATCACCCCAACAACCTACTCAATCATCAGTAAAGTGATGGAAGGGTCATCAACAATGCTATCAAGCAGCACTTACTCAGCAATAACCTGCTCACTGATGCTCAATTTGGGTTCTGCCAGGGTCACTCAGCTCCTGACCTCATTATAGCCTGAACTCCAGAGGTGAGGTGAGAGTGACTGTCCTTGACATCAGGGCAGCATTTAATCGAGTATAGCTAAACTGGAGTCAATGAAAATTGAGGAGAAAGCTCTCCACTGGTAGGAGTCATACCTGGTACAAAGGAAGATGGTTGTGTTGTTGGAGGTCAATCATCTCAGTCTGGGGACATCATTGCAGGGGTTCCTCAGGGTAGTTGATGTACCATCAATGACCACAAGACGAATGGTGAACTATTGTGCTTTATTGTGCTAGCTGTAAAGCCTCCGGCAGCTGGTCCCAAGAATGGGGGCAGTGCAGGAGAGCATACACTTTTATACAGAGCCTGCTGGGTGGAGCCAGCAGGCCGGATTTACTGTAATGACTGGAGTACACTGGCAGTGTACCGTAATACATGTAATGTATGTTCAGTGGTTTACCACATTCACCCCCTGTTTAAAAAAGAGTCCAGCGGGGATGAAGCGAAGTTACAGGTTGAGTCTGTCGGGGCCTTGGACCTTCCGCCGCGATCGCTTCAGCTCCGGCTGTGGTGTAGGCGCCGACGTGGGTACCTGCGACTCCGGGAGCGTGTTGTCCTCTCCTTCTTCACCCAGTAGTTGAGCCGATGGGGGGGGGCGGGCGCCGCCGGGGCGGGGGGTGGCGGTGATAGGCATTGGTGGGGGGGGGAAACGGTGCAGGGGCGGGGGTGGCGGTGGTTGCCACCGGAGGGGGGGGGGGGGGAGACGGTACCAGATCGGGGATGGTGGTGATGGTGGATGGGGAACCAGCGGGTGCCAGGTCCCGGAGGGAGACTTTGTCCTGCCACCCGTCATGGTGTGCCACGTAGGCATACTGCGGGTTCGCATGGAGGAGGAGGACTTTTTTGACGAGGGGGGTCTGATTTATGGCTCCTCGCATGCTTCCTGAGGAGGACGGGCCCAGGAACTGTCAGCCAGGTCAGAAGCGAGACCCCGGAGGTGGACCTCCTGGGGAAGGCAAACACATGACCAACTCTTGAGCTCTCCAGGGGCTGTTACTGGCCTTAATGACCCCCTCCCGCAGAAGTCGTTGGACCTCCGACCTGATAAAGGCACTGTACCGTCTGCTCCTCGTGGCGACGGGCTTACAGTCCGGGGTGAAGTTTGCGACGAGCGAGGGTGGATCGACCTTAAGGGTCGTGAGGCCACAGACGGTGAGGGGGGGGGCAGGGGTCCGATGAACTTTAGGGTGAGGCTCTGGAGGTGGCACTGGAAATCGAGACCCAGTATTAAGGCAGCGCAGAGATGGGGGAGGACGTAGAGTCTGAAGTGACTGTACTCTATGCCCTGTACCGAGAGGGTCGCGACGCAGTACCCCCGGATCTGTACGGAATGGGATCCGGAGGCCAGGGAGATTTTCTGGGTCATGGGGAGATCCGGGAGGGAGCAGCGCCTTACCGTAGCTGGGTGTATGAAACTCTCCGTGATCCCGGAATCGAAGAGGCAGGTCGTCTCGTGCCCGTTGATCCGTACGGTCATTGTAGCGGTCGCGAGGTTGCGAGGCCGCGACTGGTCGAGGGTGATGGAGGTGAGCTGCGGAAGATGGTGAGAGGGCTGGTCGGAGGTGGCAGGGGTCCTGGGGTACGTTCCAAGATGACGCCAAAGATGGCGGTGTCCACGGGGCGCACATGGCGGGCGACGTCCAAGATGGCGGCGCTCATGAGTCGCACGAAGCGGGCGGCGGCGAAGATGGCGGCGCCCCTGGATCGCACATGGGGTATGTAGCGGTAGCAATGCTGGGCCTAGAAACGGCAGCGACTGATCGAGCCTGGCAAACGGTGACGAAGTGGCCCTTCTTACCACACCCGTTGCAGGTCGCGCTCCGTGCTGGGCAGTGTTGTCTGGGGTGCTTGCTCTGGCCACAAAGGTAGCATTTGGGGCCTCCGGAGTTAGCTGGCTGCCGCGCGGCACAGGCGTGCGGTGCACCCGGGTCGGATAATGGCGGGGCTCATGACGGCCACGAGGGTGCCGCGCGATCGGAGGTGTAGGACTCCAGGTTGCGGGAGGCCACCTCTAAGGAGTGTGCGAGCTGTACAGTCTCTGTGAGGCCGAGTGTACCCCCTTCTAATAAGCGCTGGTGGATGTAGTTGGACTTAATGCCGGTGACATAGGCGTCCCTGATCAGCAGCTCCATGTGTTGGACTGCCGACACCACCTGGCAAGCGCCGTTTCTGCCAAGTAGCCGCAAGGCACGCAGGAAATCGGCCTGAGACTCCCCGGGGAGTTGCCGTCTCGTGGCCAGGAGGTGCCTTGCGAACACCTGGTTTACAGTCCTGATATACTGTCCTTTCAGTAGTTCTATAGCCTTCGTGTAGGTGGTAGTGTCCCGAATGAGGAGGAAGAATCGTGGGCTCACCCGTGCGTAGACTAGTTGGAGCTTCTGTGGGTTTAAGATTACTTCAGTGGATGCTCTGAGATGTCCTTCGAAGCAGGCTAGCCAGTGCTCGAAAGTCGCTGTGGCGTCGGCTGCGTGTGGGTTCAGCTCCAGGCGATCCGGCTTGAGTAAGATGTTCATCTTCAAAATTCTAGCACAATAAATTGATGCACCATCAATGACCACGAGACGAATGGTGAACTATTGTGGCTTTATTGTGCTAGCTGTAAAGCCTCCGGCAGCTGGGCCCAAGAATGGGGGCAGTGCAGGAGAGCGTACACTTTTATACAGAGCCTGCTGGGTGGAGTCAGCAGGCCGAGACTTACTGTAATGACTGGAGTACCTCTTCATTCGCCTGAGGAAGGAGCAGCGCTCCGAAAGCTAGTGACATCGAAACAAACCTGTTGGACTTTAACCTGGTGTTGTAAAACTTCTTACTGTGCCCAAAGAGTGGTAATGGAAGGTGGAACTTGGCTAAATTTAGATTTAGATTTATTGTCACGTGTACCGAGGTACAGTGAAAAGTATTGTCCTGCGTACAGTCCAGGCAGATCGTTCTATACATGAAAAACTTTGGACAAATGATAAATACACAATGTAAATACATAGACACAGGCATCGGGTGAAGCTTACGGAGTGCAGTACTACTCAGTCGGGAAGATGTGCCCATAAGAGAGTCATCCAGGAATCTGGTAACAGCGAGAAGAAGCTCTTTTTGAATCTGTTCTCAGACTTTTGTATCTCCTGCCCGATGGAAGAGGTTGGAATAGAGAATAACCCGGCTGGAAGGGGTCTTTGATTACGCTGCCTGTTTTCTTAAGGCTGCGGGAGGTGTAGATGGAGTCAATGGATGGGAGGGGGGTTCGCATGATGGACTGGGCAGTGTTCACGACTCTCTGAAGTTTCTTGCGGTCCTGGTCCGAGCAGTTGCCATACCAGGCTGTGATGCAGCCAGATAGGATTTCATAGATTTCATAGAATTTACAGTGCAGATGGAGGCCATTCGGCCCATCGAGTCTGCACCGGCTCTTGGAAAGAGAAACCTACCTAAGGTCCACACCTCCACCCTAGCCCCATAACCCAGTAACCCCACCCAACACTATGGGCAATTTTGGACACTAAGGGCAATTTGGCATGGCCAATCCACCTAACATGCACATCTTTGGACTGTGAGAGGAAACCGGAGCACCCGGAGGAAACCCACGCACACACGGGGAGGATGTGCAGACTCCGCACAGACAGTGATCCAAGCCGGAATCGAACCTGGGACCCTGGAGCTGTGAAGCAATTGTGCTATCCACAAGGCTACCGTGCTTTCTATGGGGCATCTGTAAAAATTGGTAAAAGTCGGTGTGGACATGCTGAATTTCCTTAATTCCCTGAGGAGCTATAGGCGCTGTTGTGCTTTCTTGGTGGTAGCGTCGACGTGGGTGGACTAGGACAGATTGTTGGTGATGTGCACCCCTCGGAATTTGAAGCTGTCAACCATCTCCACCTCGGCCCCGTTGATGCCGACAGGGGTGCGTACGACACTTTGCTTCCTGAAGTCAATGACCAGCTCTTTAGTTTTGCTAACGTTGCGGGAGAGATTGTTGTCGTTGCACCACGTCACTAGATTCTTTATCTCCCTCCTGTACTCTGACTCATTGTTGGTCAAGATCCGACCCACTACGGTCGTGTCATCAGCAAACTTGTAGATGGAGTTGGAGTTGAATCTTGCCTCACAATGACTAGACTGAACTGGTTGGGTGTTGAATGAACTGTTCCTGTACTGTATATTCCATACAATTCTATGTAAATTGTGTTTGCAGATAGGAAATTGAGTTGAAAAACTAGGCTCCATTAAAAAGTTTAATGTCTGCTCTGATTTCAGGGGCATTTTCAACACTGGGTTGAACATATTTCCTGACCTGACGAAAATCCATTCCAATGATGTAAACTTCTTGTTGTGAGTAGTTCCACGTCGATAGTTGCGGATACTAAACTAACCAACACAGCTCTAGGATGAGGGACTTAAGACACGTCGGGCCTTCAGAGTCTTTACGAAAGAGTGATCCACTCCACATGGTTGACAAAATGTCTGTGTTTGAGGATTTTTAATTTACCTGGGTACTCTGAAATACAAGGCTCTTTCACTCCATTATCAATGACTTTAAAATACATGAAGCAGTCACAAATGCAATGGTGGGGGTGAGGTGAGAAAGGGCAACTTTGACCTAATCTGCCTAGTGGGAACTCGACAGTCCTCGACAGGGGCATCACGGTAGCACAAGTGGATAGCACCGTTGCTTCACAGCGCCAGGGTCCCAGGTTCGATTCCCCACTGGGTCACTGTCTGTGCGGAGTCTGCACGTTCTCCCCGCATCTGCGTGGGTTTCCTCCGGGTGCTCCGGTTTCCTCCCACAGTCCAAATACGTGCAGGTTAGGTGGATTGGCCATGATAAATTGCCCTTAGTGACCAAAAAGGTTAGGAGGGGCTATTGGGTTACGGGAACAGGGTGGAAGTGAGGGCTTAAGTGGGTCGGTGCAGACTCGATGGGCCGAATGGCCTCCTTCTGCACTGTACGTTCTATGCTCTATGTCCTTCAGTGGGGTTTAAGGTTTGGGCTGGGTGTAGAACAATTGCCAAAATCACAACACCAGGTTTTATTTTCCATTGACTTGGAAAATAATGCCAAGATTCTATTTTCAAGACAAGGAATTTGACATTGAGACGAGGAAACATGTCTTCAAAACAAGTTTGAACCATTGTGCTCTCTGAACTTCAATGTAAAGATTGAGCGCAGTGAAAAACTGTCTGCCAATTCACCCCTAACCTGGTTCACACTGCTGGTGGAGACTAGTTTCACCCCCTGCACAGTGTCCAGTTTGGACGGATTTGGTCAGAAGTATCCACTTAGTCCTCTGCATTACTGGTGGAGTCTCCCCCTCTTGGTGGTCTTCTAATCTGTTGGCTCAATGCCTTCGTTATCGATCAGCCGTGATTTAATTGTATAGCGTACCAGGCTCAAGGGGCCGAATGGCCTACTCCTGCTCCTATGTTCCGACTGATGATCACTTGGGGACTTTAGATATTGGTGGTTGATATGGAATGCAAAGTATTGACACAAAGTGGGCACGCCAACACACATGATCAACTCTGTCGGAATCCTGGTATTAGTCATGGCAAACACGTATGTACAAAGCAGGAAATGCAACAGTGCTAACATGTCATGAACCACACATTCTAGTCCCTCATGGGCAATGGCATCACTGACAATCTAAACACAGGGCAGTTGCACATGTTGGTCAATTCATGGTCACTGCCCCAGCACTGAAAGGTTAATGCCCTTCTACATCACTCAGGCATCACTGTGGCAAAGGCAGGGATGTGGAGTTAGATCACAGGTCAGCCATGATCTCATTGAATGGTGGAACAGGCTCGAGTGTTAAGTGACCTCCTCCTGCCCCATCGAGGTCTGAATGAAATTCACTCCATACCGTCATTTAGTGAAATGTGGCAAATTCAGCACTGTTTGAAATAAAAAGAGGTCGATACCAGTGGAATGGAATTTGCACAGGGACTTCCCCCAACCTTGGAGAAGTGATGCAGAGGCCTGTTTTTTCTGGATTCCCGCCGATCTTGCTCCAGAGTTACACCAGGAAGCAGGAGATCCCACAACCTCCCCCATCCTGTGGGAATTTTATACAACTTCTTGTCAATTACAAAATCTTCGCGGTTAATTTTCTTTGGAGTCCTTCGCAGAGCGAAAGTAAGGGAAAAGAGGCCACTCCAAACTCCCAATAAAATCATTAATATATCGATATATTTATATCCTTTAAAATGTTTCTAATATAAAAGAATTATGTGTGAGTATATCAGTCCAGACACTGTTCATGCCAAGTTTTGCATTGCACTTGGAAAGGGTTCAAAGTAAAGAATTGCAAATGCCACAGCCACAATCTACAATCTCTTACCTGACTTGTGTATGAACTCATCCAGTGTTAACGTAACACCAGCACGAGGGCTAACCTTAGCAGCAGGATTTCCACTCATGTGAATCCAGAGAAGGTGTGGACTGTGATTAGAGCCCAAGCAGTTTGAGGTGAGTTAATCCTGTGGTAGTCTGTGTTAGGAGGATTACGGTACCTAGTAATGCCGGAATACCATTGGTGGAGAATGTACCTGTTCCCATTAGATAAGCTTGCATGTTAGCTCCGCCTTGCAAGGCGGGTTATAAGAGCCCGTGCTGCCCCAGCAGCTTCCTTCTGTACCTGCGCTGCTGGGGGAAACATCTAGCGTATTAAAGCCTTCAATTGTCTCCAATCTCGTTTCTGAGGTTATTGATTGTGCATCAATTTAATACGCTAGATTTGAAAGGATGGAGCTCCGAATCAAGCCAGAGTGTCTGCAAATCAGCTACCACGCGGCAAACTCAGCGGCAACCTTCAAGCACTGGCTGGCGTGTTTTAACGGATATCTCGGAACGGCCGAAAACACACCCACGGGAGAACAGAAACTGCAAGTCCTGCACTCGAGGGTGAGCCCAGAAATTTACACCCTCATCGAGGACGCGGACGACTTCGATGCAGCAATGGAGTTGCTGAAAGGACATTATATTCAGACGGTAAACCAGGTCTACGCCTGACATCTGCTAGCGACGAGGCGACAAATCCCTGGGGAATCGCTGGAAGAATTCTACCGTGCGCTCCTGGTGTTGGGGAGAAACTGCAGCTGCCCGCAAGTTTTGGCGAGCGACCACACAGACCTTTTGATCCGGGACGCTTTCGTTGCAGGTATGCTGTCCTCCCAAATCCGCCAGCGATGGCTGGAGAAAGACGCCCTAGGCCTCAAGGAGGCACGGCCCCTTGCCGGCTCCCTGGATGTGGCCTCCCGAAATGCCCGCGCTTACGTCCCCCACCGCGCGGCAGCCCCCTGGGCAGCGTGGAACCCCCCCCCGCCCCCCCCCCCGGGGCCGACCGAGACATCTCCCATCCCCCCACAAGCTTGTGCTGCAAGACAGCCTGGCCACCCCGGGGGCCCTGCTGCTATTTTTGCGGGCAGGCCAAGCACCCCCGGCAGCGCTGTCCGGCCCACTCATCCACCTGCAAGGGATCCGGTAGAAAGGGCCACTTTGCGCCGGTATGCCAGGCCCGGGTGGTCACTGCGGTCTCCGGTGGCGAATGCGGACCGCCACCACAATCCTCTCCACGGTCCCCGTGCGGCCAGCGGATGCCGCCATCTTCCTCCTCCAGGGCCACGTGCAGCCTCTGGGCGCCACCATCTTGTCCCGCGGACGCCACGTGCGATGGATGGGCGCCGCCATTCTGTGCACCCCCAGCCCATGTGCGACCAATGGGCGCCGCCATCTTGGATGGACTCCCAAGACCCCAGCTCGGCTGACCACACACTGCCCGAAGAGAACATTCAACTGCTGCCACGAGTAGCCTCGGTGACCCTGGACCAGTCTCGGCCCCGAGCACTATCGACTGCTACGACGACGATGCTTATCAATGAGCTTGAAACGTCCTGCCTAATCGACTCTGGGAGCACGGAGAGCTTCATACACCCCGAAACGGTAAGACGCTGTTTTCTCCCCGTCCACCACGTTAATCAAAAAAGCGCCCTGGCCTCCGGATCTCACTCAGTAGAGATCAAGGAGTTTTGTATAGCTAACCTCACAGTCCAAGGAAGGGAGTTCAAAAACTACCGACTCTACGTCCTTCCCCACCTCTGCGCGGCCACACTCCTGGGATTGGATTTTCAGTGTAACCTCCAAAGTCTAACGTTCAAATTCGGCGGCCCTATACCCCCCTCACTGTCTGCAGCCTCGCAACCCACAAGGTCGATCCGCCCTCCCTGTTTGCGAACCTCACCCCGGATTGCAAACCTGTCGCCACCAGGAGAAGACGGTACAGTGCCCAGGACCGGATCTTTATTAGGTCAGAGGTCCAACGGTAACTGAAGGAAGGTGTCATTGAAGCTAGCAACAGTCCCTGGAGAGCTCAAGTAGTGGTGGTAAAGACCGGGGAGAAGCATAGGATGGTCATCGACTCCAGTCAGACCATCAACAGGTTTACGCAGCTGGACGCGTACCCTCTCCCCCGCATATCCGACCTGGTCAACAGGATCGCGCATTACAAGGTCTTCTCCATGGTGGATCTTAAGTCCGCCTACCACCAGCTCCCCATCTGCACTAGTGACCGCAAATATACTGCCTTCGAAGCAGATGGGCGGCTCTACCACTTCTTAAGGGTTCCCTTCGGTATCACTAACGGGGTCTCGGTCTTCCAGCGAGAGATGGAACGAATGGTTGACTGGTACGGTTTACGGGCCACATTCCCGTACCTCGATAACGTCACCATCTGTGGCCATGACCAGCAGGACCACGACATCAACCTCCGAAAATTCCTCCAAACCGCAAAAATCCTTAACCTTACATATAACAAGGATAACTGTGTGTTTAGCACCGATCGCCTAGCCATCGTCGGCTACGTAGTGCGAAATGGAGTTATAGGCCCCAACACTGAACGCATGCACCCCCTTATGGAGTTCCCCCTCCCTCACTGCTCCAAGGCCCTGAAGCGCTGCCTAGGCTTTTTTTCTTACTATGCCCAGTGAGTCCCCAACTATGCGGACAAGGTCCGTCCCCTAATCCAATCCACAGTTTTTCCCCTGTCGATAGAGGTCCGTCAGGCCTTCAGCCGCATCAAAGCAGACATTGCAAAGGCCACGATGCACGCCATCGACGAGTCCCTCCCCTTCCAGGTCAAGAGCGACGCATCCGACGTAGCTCTGGCCGCCACCCTCAATCAAGCGGGCCCGTGGCCTTCTTCTCACGCACCCTCCACACCTCCGATATCCGCCATTTCTCAGTCGAAAAGGAGGCCCAGGCCATAGTAGAAACTGTGCGACATTGGAGGCATTACCTGGCCGGCAGGAGATTCACTCTCCTCACTGACCAACGGTTGGTTGCTTTCATGTTCGATAATGCACAGAGGGGCAAGATAAAAAACGACAAGATCTTACGGTGGAGGATCGAACTCTCCACCTACAACTATGAGATCTTGTATCGTCCCGGGAAGCTAACCAAGCCTCCTGATGCCCTATCCCGTGGCACATGTGCCAATGCACAAGTGGACCGCCTCCGAGCTCTCCATGAGGACCTCTGCCACCCAGGGGTTGTCATGATATCCACAACAGCATATCACGGTGCAATCACACACACACTGATGGGCAGGCAGTTGGACCAACCAGCACACACATAACATCGCAGCCAATCACCAGTGAGAGCACACACACTATAAAACAGGGAACACCACAGTTCCCGCTCATTCTACCAGGAGATAGCTCAGAGCACAGAGCTCCCAGCGTGCCACTCAGACATAGTCCATGTGCTGAGTGCCTCACTAAGATAGTGATAGGTCTGGGTCCACAGGTTAGCTGGTGAAGCACGTACCCAAGCCAGCAGTTAGTTGTTACCGTTGTTTATACAATAAAACAGAGTTGTACCATCTACAGCCGTGTTGGATCATTTGTGCATCGGAACACGCAACACGACAGGGATCACTCGATTTTTCCACTTCATCAAGACCCGCAATCTGCCCTACTCCATCGAGGAGGTCAGGACAGCCACCAGGAATTGCCAAATCTGCACGGAGTGCAAGCCGCACTTCTACAGGTCAGAGAAAGCGCACCTGATAAAGGCTTCCCGTCCCTTTGAACGCCTCAGTCTGGATTTCAAAGGCCCACTCCCCTCCACCGACCGCAACACGTACTTCCTGAACGTGATTGACGAGTACTCCCGGTTCCCTTTCGCCATCCCCTGCCCCGACATGACCGCAACCACCATCATAAAAGCCCACCACAGTATCTTTACCCTGTTCGATTTCCCCGTCTACATACACAGCGATAGGGGGTCCTCCTTTATGAGCGACGAACTGCGTCAATTCCTGCTCAGCAAGGGCATTGCCTCGAGCAGGACGACCAGTTACAACCCCCGGGGAAATGGACAGGTAGAGAGGGAGAACGGAACGGTCTGGAAGACCGTCCTACTGGCCCTGCGGTCCAGGAATCTCCCAGTCTTCCGCTGACAGGAAGTCCTCCCGGATGCCCTCCACTCCATCCGGTCACTGCTGTGTACCACGACCAACCAAACACCTCACGAATATCTCCTTGTCTTCCCTCGGAAGTCCTCCTCTGGGACCTCGCTCCCAACCTGGCTGGCAGCTATGGGACCCGTCCTGCTCCAAAAACACGTGCGGGTGCACAAATCGGACCCATTGGTCGAGAGGGTCCATCTCCTCCACGCTAACCCTCAGTACGCTTACGTGGCGTACTCCGACGGCCAACAGGATACGGTCTCCCTACGGGACCTGGCGCCTGCTGGATCCCCACACACACACCCGCCACCAGCCCCACCCTCCCTCCCACCGGCGCACCCCACAGCCGCCCCCTTCCCAGGTGGATCGGTTCTTTCACCTGCCCCATCTAGGCCCTGCCCACCGGCGCACCCCACAGCTGCCCCCTTCCCAGGCCAGTCGGCCCTTCCACCGGCCACGACTTGGGGTGATGAAGCTGCCACAGAAGCCAAAACCACGCTCCCTGAGTCACAGACGCCTGAACCTCCACTGACATCACCACCAAAGCTACGACGATCGCAGAGAACAACCAGGGCCCCTGATCGACTAATTGCTTCCTTTTGAAATGTACATTACTGTTATAAATAGTTATAAGTTGTAATGAGGCAAAAAGCTGTACGGTACCTTCATAACTATAACTTCTACCACTTCTACCATGTTGTAATACAAAGCCACAACCCTTGCCGGACTCTTTAACAGGGGGTGAATGTGGTAGTCTGTGTGAGGAGGATTATGGTACCTAGTAATGCCGGAATACCATTGGTGGAGAATGTACTTGTTCCCATTGGATAAGCTTGCATGTTAGCTCCGCCTTGCAAGGCGGGGTATAAGAGCCCGTGCTGCCCCAGCAGCTTCCTTCTGTACCTGCGCTGCTGGGGGAAACATCTAGCGTATTAAAGCCTTCAATTGTCTCCAATCTCGTTTCTGAGGTTATTGATCGTGCATCAAACCCCAACTGGTGTTAACAGTCAACCTAATTTGAATATCCAAGATCAATTGTAAGGACGGATATCACCACTCATTGGCCATTGAGGTTGGTGGTGCAGGATTAAAAGGTTGTTTATAATAATCTTTATTAGTGTCACAAGTACGTTAACACTGCAATGAAGTTACTGTGACAATCTCCTAGTCGCCACATTCCGGCACCTGTTCGGGTACACAGAGGGAGAAATCAGAATGTCCAATTCACCTAACAGCACGTCTTTCGGGATTTGTGGGAGGAAACCGGAGCAGCCGGAGGAAACCCACGCAGACACGGGGAGAAGGTGCAGACTCCGCACAGACAGTGACTCAAGCCGGGAATCGAACCTGGGACCCTGGAGCTGTGAAGCAACAGTGCTGACCACTGTGCTACCGTGCCGCCCTTGGGTCACTGTCATTGGGGCAGCACAGTAGCACAAGTAGCTAGCACTGTGGCTTCACAGCGCCAGGGTCCCAGGTTCGATTCCCGGCTTGGGTTACTCTCTGTGCGGAGTCTGCACGTTCTCCCCGTGTGTGCGTGGGTTTCCTCTGGGTGCTCCGGTTTCCTCCCACAGTCCAAAGATGAGCAGGTTAGGTGAATTGGCCATAATAAATTGCTCTTAGTGTCCAAAACAGTCAGGAGGATTTATTGGGTTACGGGGATAGGGTGGACGTGATGGCTTAAGTGCAGACTCGATGGGCCGAATGGCCTCCTTCTGCACTGTATGTTCTAAAGGGGCAGCCATCAAGCTAAGGATCAATAAAGATGGCTGAGGGCGCAAGTGTCCGAGATTTCCCGAGGAGCAGTGCTGTCAAATCCAGTCCAGCAGAGCAATGAGGATCAATGTGCGTGGGGCAGAGTCGACAAAGGGCCCCCCTTTGGTTTGCCAGTGTGACTCTCGTCTCTCGGACCCAGACCACATCGACTAACGGTGAAACTGGACAGCTTCCAAATCTCTTGGACCTCACGCCAGGTATTAATTTATTCAGCAGGTCAGTAGCAATGGAAAAAGAAACTGAAACATTGAACAAAGATCTAGCTTGTCCAGAGCAGTCAGCCTGCTAAAACACAGCCCCGTACAATGACTGAAACCTGGCAGTGGGTTTAACTTAATTTCGTTAGCAAAACAGGAGAGTTGAAAAGGATTAAGACCTCTGCTTAGAACAGCATTGTATACTTAAATGTTTTGCTTGGATTAGGGTTACTATACAATAGGATTGAAAGGAAGTGTTGGGAGCCGGAGTTCTATGCCGACTATAGAATAATAACTGGATGGAATCTGTGTTTATCCAACTCTATAATTTCACTCAAAATTCCTTACTATCAAAATAAAGTTAAAATCAAGCTTTTGGGAGCCCTTCAAACTCGGCATGGATGTCATTTCATTATACACTCCTCCGAATATACTGGTAGATGTTTGACTATCGGAGGGCTTGAGTAATTAATGCTGTCTTAAAACCAAGATATCTCCCTCCATCATTAAAAACTGAAAATTTCAGGGCTTCATCCACAATATGAGGAGGGGTGAACCAAGAAAGGTCTTTAAATTAATGCAACTTTTTGATGAGTCCTAATAATTTTTATTGTCACAGATAGGCTTACATTAACGCTGCAATGGTTACTGTGAAAATCCCCTGGTCGCCATGTTCCGGCTCCTGTTCGGGTACACGGGGGGAGAATTCAGAATGTCCAATTCACCCAACAGCCCGTCTTTCGGGACTTGTGGGAGGAAACCGGAGCACCCGGAGGAAACCCACGCAGGCACCGGGAGAACGTGCAGACTCCGCACAGACAGTGACCCAAGCCGGGAATCGAACCTGGGACCCTGGCGCTGTGAAGCAACAGTCCTAGCCACTGTGCTAACGTCTGCCCCAGTAGATAAGTAGACTAAAGTCGCCACAGTCCCACAAAGGACCACTTTCCCTTTTGAGGGGGAGAGCTGACTGGTGTTGCTTTAACCTGAGGGTCACCACGCCGCAGGTGAGGGCGAGAATGCCGGCGGGGCCTTCATGAATAACCTCAGCCGGGGAGGGAATTGAACCCGCGCTGTTGGCCTCGCTGCATCAGAGGTCAGCTGTCCAGCCACCTGAGCCCTGTTTGAGGAAGACGGATTAGAAGTGGGATTTAAAGGAAGGTAAATGTGAATCTTCTTGTATTTCCAGTGTTAACACACTGGTACTATTTCTTTGGTTTCCCATGTTTAATGACTTTAAAACAAATCTTTTTTGCTGGCTTCTCTTAAAACATACTTTAAGCTATGTGAATGTGCACTTACAAAATAATACAACATAGAAGGAGACCATTTAGCTCATTGCATCTGCAGTGGCCTTTTAAACAAGTTATCCAATTCGTCCTACGCTCCCTGTTCTTCCCCCACTGCGCTACAAAATGTTCAACTTCTAAAGTATAACCAATTCCTTCTGCAAGTAGACATCATTGTTTTTCTCTGGAAGCATTGTTCCCTTGAACCATAGTGTTTTCCCTGAGGTTTAAAATTCACGATTGACTATTTGCCTTCATTCATTCCCGATCACCGGCCTGTGGACAAACCAGGGGATTAACCGGGAAACTGGTGGGTTTGGGATGAAGAATCCCAAATATTGAATAAGATTATTGTCTGATTTTAACCTCACATTCCCGGCTAGCCCTGCCAACCCATTGTTAGTCAAGAATCTATCCACCTCTGCCTTAAAAGTATTCAAAGACTCTACTTCTATCGCCTTTTGAGGAAGAGTGTTCCAAAGACTCCCAGCCCTCAGAGAGAAAGAATTTCCACTCATCTCTGTTTCAAACGGGCCACCCCTTATTTTTAAACAGTGGCTCCTTGAACTCGATTCACCCACAAGAGGAAACATCCTTTCCACATTGACCCTGTCAGGGTCTTATTTTAAAGACACGCTAAAGGCAGCACGGTAGCATAGTGGGTAGCACAATTGCTTCACAGCCCCAGGGTCCCAGGTTCGATTCCCAGCTTGGGTCACTGTCTGTGCGGAGTCTGCACGTCCTCCCCGTGTCTGCGTGGGTTTCCTCCGGGTGCTCCGGTTTCCTCCCACAGTCCAAAGATGTGCAGGTTAGGTTGACTGGCCGTGATAAATTACCCGCAGTGTCCAAAAAATAGGTTAGATGGGGTTACGGGGATAGGCTTAGGTAGGGTGCCTTTTACAAGGGACGGCGCAGACTCGATGGGCTGAATGGCCTCTTGTGCACTGTATTATTCTGTGAACATCCCTTAATACCCTCACTCAACAAAAAAATCTCTCAACTTCAGTCTTAGAATTTTCAATGTATTTCAAGACCTTTATGAGATCGTGAGTTCCACATTTTCCCCTGCTCTTTGTGTGAAGAAGCAATTCTTCATGTCACCCCTGTACACCTCTAGTTTTTAAGGACCCTTGTTTGGGATCAGAGAAAATAGTTTCTCTCGCAGAGTCAGTGGGCCTCCCGATGAGTGATTCGATCGCCCTACCCTATCAAATCTTTTAATCATTTCAACACCTCAGTTGGATCGCCCTTGATCATCCACGTCAGAAATCCCACTAGAATTCCGGACTCCAAACTTTCTCCATGACTGTGCTACCTGATTCTTGATTTCACTATTAAATCCAATCGGAATTCAAGAGAAACTACGTTGCACAGAGGGTGGTTGGAATGTGGGACTCGCGCCCACAGGGAGCAGTTGAGGTGAATAAAAACAAGGATCTGTTTGAGGGGAAGCTAGATATTGACAGGATGGAGAAAGGAAAGAGGGATATACTGATAGGATGAGACAAAAATGGCTGGGAAGAGGCTTGTGTGGAGAGTAAATACCAGCATGGGCTATTTGCCCTGAATTTCCTGATTCTGTGCCGCATATTCTGCGTAACGTTCTCATCCCTGAATCTGTGACGGTTCCGAATCTTCCTAAAGGACACAGTGAATGATCAGCTCATTCCAAACTCACATTCATTTTCTGCCGTTAAGGATTCAAACTCGATCTGATGGTTTGCTTATTTTGGATCTGCTCTGGGCAGCTTTGAGTGAGCACTGTTTACGTTATTCTCTTTTACAGAGAGATCGCTGACAATCCTTTCATTTCAACCATCCCTGCAAATGCCTTTGGTGGGTTATCCAATGAATCACTAACTCTGTAAGTAGAGCATCGTGTGGTTGAAGAATCACTTTACTGCTGGGGGTGTAGGGGGGGTGGGGGAGGGGGGGTGATACATAACCAGGACAGATAGTTTACGAGCATCAAATAGGAAGGGTCCTGTGCCCTAGGCTGGGGATCTCTGTATAGAACAGGCTGTATTGGTCGTGCAGGTTAGATGAAATTCTGCAAGGTGAGGGCAGAAGTCTCTCATCGGTCGTTTGAAGTTTGAGAATTAGCAGAACACTCGCAATGTCAGATTTACAGCCTGTCATACACCCCTCCTGACTTGGGGAGATCCCGATATTCCAAAATGAAGGACGGGGCCAATGGACCCAGTAGTCCAAGCCCCCCCTCTCCTCCCCTCTCCCCACCGCAATGGGCGGATCGTCACTGATAAATCACATCAACAGTCACAGCCGGGTTTTACACCGTCGTCTCAAGTCAAAGTTCCGCCCTTTGAAATTTACCTAACTCCAGGAGGTTAAGTGAAGAATTTATAGCATTTCCTGTTACTTTATAGACTTTCATGCTCCAAGTGCAGCCCCCAATAAACATTGGCCCTATTTGTGAGTGTTTCAGATGCAAGGTGAAGGGAGGATGATAATGAGGGAACTCATGGTGAATATCCTTGTGGGATTGTTTGCTCGTGATTGGAGAGGGTTTAAATTGTGCAGACAAAGAAATATTACCAAAGATAAAACAAGTTGGCAAAGAACTGGGAGAGACAGATCGCGCCAGAGTAAGAAATAGTATATTAGATGGGGTCAGAGTAGGAATGAATTAAAAAAGGTCGAAATTAAATTATATGTGAAAGTGTAGAGTGCGGTAAATAAGGTTAGTGAGCTGCACGCAAAGAAGGGCAGTCCGGTGGCACAGTGGTTAGCACTGCTGCCTCACAGCACCAAGGACACAGGCCTCGGGTGACTGTGTGGAGTTTGCACGTTCTTCCCGTGTCTGCGTGGGTTTCCTCCGGGTGCTCCGGTTTCCTCCCACAGTCCAAAGATGTGCAGGTTAGGTGGATTGGCCATGATCAATTGCCCTTTAGTGTCCAATGATGTGCTGGTTCGGTTGTGGGATTACGGGGATAAGGCGGAGTGGGAGGGAGAGTGGACATGGGTAGAGTGCTCTTTCGAATGGTTGGTGCAGCCCAATGGGCTGAATGGCCTCCTTCTGCACTGTAGGGAGTCTATGGTTCTATGATAACAGTCGTCAACTCCAAGTGGTAAAAACAAAATAAACATTTACACTTTGGATGCAGAGGGAGCGCATGGCTCTCACATTCAATGTTGTGAGAAATCAGCACGCACCTCTCCATGTATCCCTGCTTTACCTGTGCATCACTTCACCCTTCTGGGAGGAAAAAAGCTACATGGATGGAAACCAGCAGAATGTAGCAACTCTGCATGT
Organism: Scyliorhinus torazame; assembly: GCF_047496885.1. Taxonomy (NCBI): domain Eukaryota; kingdom Metazoa; phylum Chordata; class Chondrichthyes; order Carcharhiniformes; family Scyliorhinidae; genus Scyliorhinus; species Scyliorhinus torazame. The sequence continues at coordinate 385,981,623 of NC_092708.1, forward strand.
TGGCAACAGTCAACAAAATGTTTCATAGGCTGGATTCAGAACCTCGATGTGCCACATGTGGTCCCCGGGCCCACCACTGAATTATAGAGGACTTGTCATGGGGAACTAAATATTCTAATGAAGAGTGGGGTAGTGACAATATAAAGGTCAGAAAGGGGGAAAGTCTATGAAGTGTGTTCAGGAGAATGTTCCAGATCAGTATATTTCTGACCCAATGAGAAAGAAGGCAAACACCAACACAAACAAGACGTTGTTTGTGTTTTAATCTCTTGCCATTCAAGAAGGTGTTGAGTTCCCTTTTGGTGCTGGAGGTGGAATATAGTTCTGGGGTATGAGGTAGTTCAAGTGTATCACGTGTCAGGAGGCTAAAATTTTATTTTCGCTGGTGCAGTAATCACCAAGCCAGGCAGCGGCTAAATGGAGCTCCCTGAGCCCTCTGCTGAATTCTTGCCAGGCGACAGTCCTCAATGATGTTAATCTCTGATTGGGGTGGATCACAGCTGCCGTCTGGGTTTCCTACAAGACCCCACTTGTGCTGATTTGCTGCAGATAGGCCTTGGCCAGTGGGGAAATAGTTGAGGAATGCTCAACGTTGGTGTGGCAGGTTGAAGCCAGTTGGGCGGGCTGTGGTTTTTTATGGTGGCATGTTAGTTCCATTCGTCCTGTCATAGGGCCTCTTATTATTGCTTGGCACGGTGGTCTTAGCCACACAGGCTGGCATAATAGGAGGTGAGCCGGTGGATTGGTAAGGTCCTTGTGTAGCGGCAGCCTTGGGTTGATGTAAATCTTCTTCAGGGGCTTTCCTGTTGCAATCTCTCTCCTAACGTGAGGGGTTGGGTTTTTGCTCAGGACTGGGAACCGGGTGAGTTGGGTTGATCGGGGGATACCTGAGATGATACGCACTGTCATGTAGACTGGTGTAGGATGAGTTGTACCAGACGGGACTCTGCATTTAAATAGATGGCAAGAGCTGAGGTCCTGCAGGTTTGAGCATCTGCACCCCATGATGAGCGAGCAAGTTTGCTGAGGAGGCTGTTTTGCGTTTTGATCTTTGTCTCTGTCTTGTTCAGATGTTTTTCATATATGTTAGTACTCAATCAAGGGTAACACCAAGATAAACAAGACGTTGTTCGTGCTTTAGTCTCTTGCCATTCAGGGAGGTGTTGAGTTCCCTCTTGGTGCTGGGGGTGGAATATACTGGAGACTGTTTTGTTGTTGCTGGGCTGAAGGCTCCAGGTTTTTCAGAAACTGGCCAGCTTTGCAACATCATTGTTTAATGTTGTCTCTGATTTAGAAACTGTCCCAGTCCATGAGGCACTGCAGATATCGCCAGCATAGATGAATTTCCGAGACAGGGCTGGAGGCAGATCGTTGATATTGAGTTGTATAAGACTTTGGTTTAGCCACATTTGGAATACTGCGTACAGTTCTGGTCGCCACATTACCAAAAGGATGTGGATGCTTTGGAGAAGGTGCAGAGGAGGTTCACCAGGATGTTGCCTGATATGGAGGGCGCTAGCTATGAAGAGAGGTTGAGTAGATTAGGATTATTTTCATTAGAAAGACGGAGGTTGAGGGGGGACCTCATTGAGGTCTACAAAATCATGAGAGGTATAGACAGGGTGGATAGCAAGAAGCTTTTTCCCAGAGTGGGGGACTCAATTACTAAGGGTCACGAATTCAAGGTGAGAGGGGAAACGTTTAAGGGAGATATGCGTGGAAAGTTCTTTACGCAGAGGGTGGTGGGTGCCTGGAATGCATTGCCGGCGGAGGTGGTAGAGACGGGCACGATAGCGTCATTTAAGATGCATCTAGACAGATACATGAATGGGCAGGGAGCAGAGGGATACAGATCCTTAGAAAATAGGCAACAGTTTTAGATAGAGGATCTGGATCGGCGCAGGCTTGGAGGGCCGAAGGGTCTGTTCCTGTGCTGTAATTTTTCTTTGTTCTTTGTTCTTTGAGATTGAAAAGTGTTGGGGTAGAACTGATCCCTAGGGAAGCCCAGAGGGTGGTTCCTCTGGACATTTGTCTCATGTCCCAAGAACCCCTGAATTGTCTGTCTCAGAGTAATAGTTCAATGGTGTCAGTAACCCATGGGAGGACTCTTGAGATTTTGACAAGGAGAACAGTGGGCCAGACCATGAGATCAAGAAAGATGGCGCCTGACTTGAGGTTATTTCCAAAGCCAGTTTCAATGAAGGGGGTGAGGGTAAGGACCCAGCCACATGTGCTTTGCCCCCTGCCAAAAGCCAGCTTAATCGGCTTTTGAGATCTTCTCCACCTCTGGCTCTTTCCACTGTAATTGAGGACAATGATTGTTATATCATACGTTTAGGTTATTTATGGAAAAGGTGAAGCAGCAAACTGGGGCCAAAATTAATTGCAGGAGGATCAATTTCAATGGGGTGAGAACAGTCTGTCCCAGATAAATTGAAATCAAAGATTGTCAGGTAGAACTGTAACTGGCTTCCTGGAGAGGAAATACTGTAGTCATGATACATTCCCAAGAGGGAGGAAAGTAAGAGAAACAAATCTAGACATCCCAGGTTGACGATAGAAATTAAAATTAAGGAGAAAAAGTATGCATTTGATAGATGTCAAGTGGATAATACAATTGAGAATCAGGCTGAATATAGAAAGTTCAGACGGGAAGTGAACAAAGAAAAAAGAGCAGCAAAGAGACAGTGGATTAATTAAGGGAAGCCACAGTGAAGGTCACGAGGAAATTTGAGGGAAGCTTTCAAGATCACGAAGGGTCTGGACAGGAAGTTAAGGAGGTCCATGTGGTGAAGGAGCTCCCATTGTCGTCTTCTTCGGCAGTCCCTCTGGGGCGAGGAAGACCTGCTTCCACTCCAGGGGACGGGTACTGCGGTGGCTGAATAGACCAATCCTGGAGCCGCACACTCTGCCACAGGTGGGGCAGGCGCTGATTGTTGAGGCGGGTGGGTGGGACGCTCTGGATTTTATGCGCGCGCTCTGTCCGCTGCTTACCCTTGGCCTCCACGCCACTTGGTGACCCTCGAAGGGGTTGGCACCTTCACGGATGTTTCTCCTCCAGCTTGTGCGTTCTAAGGCAAGCGATTCCCATGTGTCGGTGCGGATGTTGCATTTATTTAGGGAGTCTCTTAGAGTGTCATTGTAGCATTTCCTCTTCCTTCTTAGGGATCGGTTGCCACTGCGGAGCTCGGAGTAGAGGACTTCTTTAGGGAGTCTTGAGTCGCACATGCAGACAATGTGGCTGGGCCATCGCAGCTGGTCACATGTGACCAGTGCCTCGATACTGGGGATATTGGTCTGGGAGAGTGCGCTCACGTTGGTACGCTTATCAGTACAGGTAGAATGCGTGAGGTCCCTGTGGCAGAGGAGCTCCCACAGGACAGTTACAATGCCAGCATTTTGACTTCTCAATGATGAAGTGACTGATAGATATCAGTGAGAAATCTGTAGTTCCAAAGAAGGGTTGGTGTATTTATAAATCATATCCCTGTTTTGATATCCGAGTTATCCCCATTGCGGGTACACAGGATAGTCTGAAAGTGATAAAAGTGCAAATTAATGGGCAATTGAACTGTGTTGGCACAGTAAAAAACTTGTATTTATATAGCGCCATTTACAAAGTAAAGTATTCTAAGGCATTGCACAGAAACAGTCATTCATTATCATTGCCTTATTGGGGCTGTTGGCATCATCTTTACTCTTCCTTAGTTTCTGCCTTGTTCAAGCCTCCCTTGTTTCACATGTCATTGTTCTCCGCCCGTCTGATTTATCTTCTACCTCTTCTGTTTTGTACCCTCAACTTCTCCTTCAATTGTTGCCACGACCACTCTATCTTGCCGATCTTTCTCCGTCTAACTGTGCTCAGCAAGCCCTTTCATTCCTTAACTTCTCCAAATGTGTTCGGTGGATTGGCCATGATAGATGCGCGGGATTAGAGGGATAGGGTGGGGGAGTGGGCCTGGGTAGAATGCTCTTTTGGAGGGTTGGTGCAGACTCAATGGGCCGAATGGCCTCCTTCCACACTGGAGAGATTCTATGGATTCTCCTCCTGATCTAACCCACTCATTAGTCTTCCAGTCCGACCAGCAGCAAATTAATATTGAACCAAATAAGGAGCTATTAGGAGAAGAGGGGGGGAGGGGTGTCATTTGAAGACATGGTGGTGTGGTGTTAATGTGGTGGCAAGTAATCCAGAGGCCCAGATTAATGTTCTGGGGACACAGATTCCAGTCCCACCACGGCAGCTGGTGAATTTAAATTCAATGAACAAAGTATCTGGAATTGCAAAACTAGTCTCAGGAATGGTGGCCATGAAACTATCTTCAATTGTCCTAAAAACCGATCTGGTTCACTGATGTCCTTCAGAGGAGGAAATCTGCCGTCCTTACCCGGTCTGGCCTACATGTGACTCCAGACCCACAGCAATGTGGTTGACTCTGAAATGTCCTCTGAAATAGTCGAGCAAGCCCCTCAGTTCAAGGGCAATTAGGGATGGGCAACAGATGTTGGCCTTGCCAGTGACACCCAGATCCCGTGAGACAAATAACAGGAAAAGAGTGACCAGAACCTTGGTCAACAAGGTAGATTTAAAGGAGCGTCTTAAAGAAGGAAGAGGTGGACAGGTTTAGGGAGGGAATTCCAGAGTTTAGGGTTAGATGACTGAAAGCTTGGCAGCCTACGGAGGGGGCGAAGGAAATCAGCGATGGGCAGGGGGGCCAGAATTGGAGGAGGGCCGAGATGCCAGAGATGACAGTCAGGGGCACGATGGTGGATTAAAAATGGTGTATTTGTGGAAAGGTTGAGCAGGCCATTCTGTCTGAGTGGATTGTTTCAGTCTGTTTCCACCTCAGCTGACTCTAGTTCATCCAACTGGCATCCAACTCCAAACCACTGAGAAGAATTGGCAGGCCAAAGTCAGCATGGCAGCGCCCAAGCCTGACTGGGCACTCAACTGCTTCTGAAACAGAGAAACCGACCCTTCTTCCAGGAAACCCAATCCATGTCTTTTTCAGCTCATTTGCAACTTTGCCAAGTTATTTTCTGTTCCGGCTCCATAACCTGATGAGCCTTGAGTGTGCTGCAGCATTAGTCAGGAAAGGCCATGGAGTCTACTTGCTGATGGAGCACAGAACATTTTGCCAAGTTTAAGGTGAGGTAATGTCAGGAGAAGTGGCACTGACGGGTTAGGAGGGGGATCAGTTCTAGGTCAGGATAGGATTCAGGAAAGGGACCAGGAAAGAGCTCAATGCAGTGCCAGGATAGGGTCAAAATGATATCAGGATATGCATCAGGATAGGGGTCAACATATGGTCAGTATAGAATCAGGACAGTGGCTCGGATAATGGCCAGTACAGTGTCAAGATGGGCTCTGAATTAGGGGCCAGTGCAGTGTCAGGATAGGAGTCAGGGTGGGGGCTGGGCAAGGGGGTCAGTGCAGGATCAGGGTAGGGGTCAGTGCAGCATAAGTTGGGGTCAATGCAGGTCCAGTATAGGGGTCAGATGGGGTTAGGGTGAGGGGCCGGTGCAGGGTCAGGATGGGGTCAGAGTGACAGGTTAGTGCAGGGTCAGGATGGGGTCAGGGTGAGGGGCCAGTGCAGGGTCAGATGGGGTCAGGGTGAGGGGCCGGTGCAGGGTCAGGATGGGGTCAGAGTGACAGGTCAGTGCAGGGTCAGGATGGGGTCAGGGTGAGGGGCCAGTGCAGGGTCAGATGGGGTCAGGGTGAGGGGCCGGTGCAGGGTCAGGGTGGGGTCAGAGTGACAGGTCAGTGCAGGGTCAGGATGGGGTCAGAGTGACAGGTCAGTGCAGGGTCAGGATGGGATCAGAGTGATAGGTTAGTGCAGGGTCAGTATGGGGTCAGAGTGACAGGTTAGTGCAGGGTCAGGATGGGGTCAGAGTGACAGGTTAGTGCAGGGTCAGGATGGGGTCAGAGTGACAAGTTAGTGCAGGGTCAGGATGGGGTCAGAGTAACAGGTCAGTGCAGGGTCAGGATGGGGTCGGAGTGACAGGTCAGTGCAGGGTCAGGATGGGGTCAGAGTGACAGGTTAGTGCAGGGTCAGGATGGGGTCAGAGTGACAGGTTAGTGCAGGGTCAGGATGGGGTCAGAGTGACAGGTTAGTGCAAGGTCAGGGTGGGGTCAGAGTGACTGGTTAGTGCAGGGTCAGGATGGGGTCAGAGTGACAGGTTAGTGCAAGGTCAGGGTGGGGTCAGAGTGACAGGTCAGTGCAGGGTCAGGATGGGGTCAGAGTGACAGGTCAGTGCAGGGTCAGGATGGGGTCAGAGTGACAGGTCGGTGCAGGGTCAGGATGGGGTCAGAGTGACAGGTTAGTGCAAGGTCAGGATGGGGTCAGAGTGACAGGTCAGTGCAGGGTCAGGATGGGGTCAGAGTGACAGGTTAGTGCAAGGTCAGCATGGGGTCAGAGTGACAGGTTAGTGTAGTGTCAGGAAGGGGTCAGGGTGAGGGGTCAGTGCAAGGTCAGCATGGGGTCAGAGTGACAGGTTAGTGCAGGGTCAGGATGGGGTCAGAGTGACGGGTCAGTGCAGGGTCAGGATGGGGTCAGAGTGACAGGTTAGTGCAAGGTCAGCATGGGGTCAGAGTGACAGGTTAGTGCAGGGTCAGGATGGGGTCAGAGTGACAGGTCAGTGCAGGGTCAGGATGGGGTCAGAGTGACAGGTTAGTGCAAGGTCAGCATGGGGTCAGAGTGACAGGTTAGTGCAGGGTCAGGATGGGGTCAGGGTGAGGGGTCAGTGCAGGGTCAGGAAGGGGTCAGGGTGAGGGGTCAGTGCAGGGTCAGCATGGGGTCAGAGTGACAGGTTAGTGCAGGGTCAGGATGGGGTCATGGTGAGGGGTCAGTGCAGGGTCAGGACGGGGTCATGGTGACAGGTTAGTGCAGGGTCAGGATGGGGTCAGAGTGACAGGTCAGTGCAGGGTCAGGCTGGGGTCAGCGTGACAGGTTAGTGCAGGGTCAGGGTGGGGTCAGAGTGACAGGTCAGTGCAGGGTCAGGATGGGGTCAGAGTGAATGGTTAGTGCAGGGTCAGGATGAGGTCAGAGTGACGGGTCAGTGCAAGGTCAGGATGGGGTCAGAGTGACAGGTTAGTCCAGGGTCAGGATGGGGTCAGAGTGACAGGTTAGTGCAGGGTCAGGATGGGGTCAGGGCGACGGGTTAGTGCAGGGTCAGCATGGGGTCAGAGTGAATGGTTAGTGCAGGGTCAGGATGAGGTCAGAGTGACGGGTCAGTGCAAGGTCAGGATGGGGTCAGAGTGACAGGTTAGTCCAGGGTCAGGATGGGGTCAGAGTGACAGGTTAGTGCAGGGTCAGGATGGGGTCAGGGCGACGGGTTAGTGCAGGGTCAGCATGGGGTCAGAGTGACAGGTTAGTGCAGGGTCAGGATGAGGTCAGAGTGACGGGTCAGTGCAAGGTCAGGATGGGGTCAGAGTGACAGGTTAGTCCAGGGTCAGGATGGGGTCAGAGTGACAGGTTAGTCCAGGGTCAGGATGGGGTCAGAGTGACAGGTCAGTGCAGGGTCAGGATGGGGTCAGAGTGACAGGTTAGTGCAAGGTCAGGGTGGGGTCAGAATGACAGGTCAGTGCAGGGTCAGGATGGGGCCAGAGTGACAGGTCAGTGCAGGGTCAGGATGGGGTCAGAGTGACAGGTTAGTGCAAGGTCAGGGTGGGGTCAGAGTGACAGGTCAGTGCAGGGTCAGGATGGGGTCAGAGTGAGAGGTCAGTGCAGGGTCAGGATGGGGTCAGTGTGACAGGTCAGTGTAGGGTAAGGATGGGGTCAGTGTGACGGGTCAATGCAGGGTCAGGATGGGGTCAGAGTGACAGGTCAGTGCAGGGTCAGGATGGGGTCAGAGTGACAGGTCAGTGCAGGGTCAGGATGGGGTCAGAGTGACAGGTTAGTGCAAGGTCAGGATGGGGTCAGAGTGACAGGTCAGTGCAGGGTCAGGATGGGGTCAGAGTGACAGGTTAGTGCAGGGTCAGCATGGGGTCAGAGTGACAGGTTAGTGCAGGGTCAGGATGGGATCAGAGTGAGAGGTCAGTGCAGGGTCAGGATGGGGTCAGAGTGACAGGTCAGTGTAGGGTCAGGATGGGGTCAGAGTGACGGGTCAGTGCAGGGTCAGGTTGGGGTCAGAGTGGCAGGTCAGTGCAGGGTCAGGATGGGGTCAGAGTGACAGGTTAGTGCAAGGACAGCATGGGGTCAGAGTGACAGGTTAGTGCAGTGTCAGGATGGGGTCAGGGTGAGGGGTCAGTGCAAGGTCAGCATGGGGTCAGAGTGACAGGTTAGTGCAGGGTCAGGATGGGGTCAGAGTGACGGGTCAGTGCAGGGTCAGGATGGGGTCAGAGTGACAGGTCAGTGCAGGGTCAGGATGGGGTCAGAGTGACTGGTTAGTGCAGGGTCAGGATGGGGTCAGAGTGACAGGATAGTGCAGGGTCAGGATGGGATCAGAGTGAGAGGTCAGTGCAGGTTCAGGATGGGGTCAGAGTGACAGGTCAGTGTAGGGTCAGGATGGGGTCAGAGTGACGGGTCAGTGCAGGGTCAGGATGGGGTCAGAGTGACAGGTTAGTGCAGGGTCAGGATGGGGTCAGAGTGACAGGTCAGTGCAGGGTCAGGATGGGGTCAGAGTGACAGGTCAGTGCAGGGTCAGGATGGGGTCAGAGTGACAGGTTAGTGCAAGGTCAGCATGGGGTCAGAGTGACAGGTTAGTGCAGGGTCAGGATGGGGTCAGGGTGAGGGGTCAGTGCAGGGTCAGGAAGGGGTCAGGGTGAGGGGTCAGTGCAGGGTCAGCATGGGGTCAGAGTGACAGGTTAGTGCAGGGTCAGGATGGGGTCAGGGTGAGGGGTCAGTGCAGGGTCAGGACGGGGTCATGGTGACAGGTTAGTGCAGGGTCAGGATGGGGTGAGATTGACAGGTCAGTGCAGGGTCATGATGGGGTCAGAGTGACAGGTCAGTGTAGGGTCAGGATGGGGTCAGAGTGACAGGTCAGTGCAGGGTCAGGATGGGGTCAGAGTAACAGGTCAGTGCAGGGTCAGGTTGTGGTCAGGGTGTCGGGTCAGTGCAGGGTCAGGATGGGTTCAGAGTGACAGGTTAGTGCAGCGTCAGGGTGAGATCAGATTGGGAACCAGTGCAGCGTCAAGTTAAGTGGGGTCAGTGTAGGGTCAGGCTGAGCGACCAGTGTAGAGGCAGTCCGTATATTAGGTGGAATCTGGATTTTTCCACCAGTGATCAAATAACTAAAATCCTTAATGATCCTCCACATCATCATCGAACCACTACAGTGCAGAAGGAGGTCATTTGGCCCAACCCTCTGGAAGAGCACCCCATCCAGGCTCCCGCCCTATCCCTGTAACCCCCCCACATAGCCCCACCTAACCTGCCCATCCCTGAACACTATGGGGCAATTTATCATGGCCAATCCACCGGCACATCTTTGGACTGTGGGAGGAAATCAGAGCACCCGGAGAAAATCCACGCACACACGGGGAGAAAGTGCAAACCTTTGCACTGTCACCCAAGGCTGGAATTGAAACTGGGTCCCAGGAGCTGTGAGGCAGCAGTGCTAACCACTGTGCCGTTGTGCGGTCATGAGGGATGTGCTTGGTGCAATAAGTGTATACTAAAATAGAGGGGCCAACAATGATAACTTTGATTCATTGAATTATTAATCCTGCTTGCGTCTCTATTTCTCAGATTCCCTTTCAGTCTGTTCTACCTTATTCATTCATTCCTTTCGATGTATTTTTTGAGGCAGCGCGGTGGCGCAGTGGGTTAGCCCTGTTGCCTCACTGCGCCGAGGTCCCAGGTTCGATCCCGGCTCTGGGTCACTGTCTGTGTGGAGTTTGCACATTCTCCCCGTGTTTGTGTGGGTTTCGCCCCCACAACCCAAAGATGTGCAGGGTAGGTGAATTGGCCATGCTAAATTGCCCCTTCATTGGAAAAAATGTATTGGGTACTCTAAATTTAAAAGAAAAAATTGGAGTTTCTATTCATTTTTACTGGTCACGACTTCCCTCTGTGTTGTAACGTTTCTATAGCCCAGACTTCAGGTCCCCAGACGGTCAGAAACAATATATTCACCCACACATTTCCCCATTCTCTCATACACTCATGAAATAACCTACTGAAAACCTGTTCAAATGTCCTAGGTTTTCAATGTGGAACATACCGGTGCCGTAAATGGGGGGTCTTGGCTTGTCTTACCCTGATGATCCGACGCTACGACAAGGGTACATTCTGAATTTCCGAGGAAGCCGAATTGGAAGTCCCAGACATAACTGTGGAGTTCTAGTGTGGCATGGAAAAGTGGTAGCGTGGCAGTCTGACCTAAAGAGTGATGGTCACTCTTCAGCAGGTTCGGGCCTCAGATTCTATGATATTCCCCCACCTCAGTAATCAGAACTGAGCCAAGCGCGCAGAGCTCATGTTTCACGAAACAGGATTGCAAATATTTTAAAAGTTTTACTGCTGAATGATCACTTTCACTTGTACTTTCCTCCCTGCAGAAAACTCTACAACAACGGGTTCACTAAAGTCCAGGCTTACGCATTCAATGGAACTAAACTGGATGCTGTGTAGGTATTATGCTCATTGAACAACTGTTCAAACATTTTCTAAGCACAGCGCTGCAAAGCCTGGAGATTGAAGGCTAAAGGTGGCTCTTAAGATCTGGCACTTTGCAGATGATTCGGTCACTGGTTCCTCTAAACCAGGGTCCGGTTTAGCTCACTTGGCTGGACAGCTGGTTCGTGACGCAGAGAGAGGCCGACAGCACAAGCTCAGTTCCCGTTCTGCCTGAGGTTAGTCATGAAGGCCCTCCCGCCTTCTCAACCTTGTCCCTCGCCTGAGGTGTGGTGATCCTCAGGTTAATCCACCACCAGTCAGCTCTCCCCCTCAAAGGGGAAAACAGCTTATGGGCATCATAAGGGCAGCGCGGTAGCATTGTGGCTAGCACAGTTGCTTCACAGCTCCAGGGACCCAGGTTCGATTCCTGGCTTGGGTCACTGCCTGTGTGGAGTCTGCACGTTCTCCCCGTGTGTGCGTGGGTTTCCTCCGGGTGCTCCGGTTTCCTCCCACAGTCCAAAGATGTGCAGGTTAGGTGGATTGGCCATTTTAAATTGCCCTTAGTGTCCATAAAGGTTAGGTGGGGTTGCTCGGTTATGGGAATAAAGGGGATAGGGTGGAAGCATGGGGCTTAAGTAGGCTGCTCTTTCCAGACTCGATGGGCTGAATGGCCTCCTTCTGCACTGTAAATTCTATGATCTGGGACTGTGTCGCCTTTACCCTACCTGTCATTGGTATATCTGATTGATATTACCTTCCCTCAACAGACTTCTGTTTGAATTTGAAATTTAGAAATATTTGCCATTATTTGTGTTTCCGCTCTGTCTTAATGGTTGAGTTTCTGGAAGCGAGTGGATACTCCCACTTATTACAACCTGCTTGAGGGCTAACAGAGATGGGCCTCAATGGTCCAAGAGATCTATTGGTGAGCAGGTGGGTGTTGAGTGAAGAGTTGGGATGTCTTTCCAATTGTCATCAACACAGATAGAAGCACTGTCATTTTGTGTGTGTAAGTATGGGGTTGGGGGGGGAAATCAAATTTTGTTTCTTTGTTCTTTTCCTGGCTGTTATAACCTGCCTACTTACCATTGGCTGGGTCTAATGACAATCCCACAATCCTGTGGGAGTATGAGCTTCCCCAATGAGGGGGGCGGAGAAACCATTAGTAAACTCCTAGTATAAATAAAGCTGGCCAGTTTAGGAACCAGCAGGAAGGAGTGTGCAGCAAGGGAAGTTGCTGCTGCTGTTATATATATATATATATATATGTTATTGTAAATAAATGTTATTACTTTGTATCCTTAAAACTCGTGCTGGATTCTTCGTGGCCCTCACAAAACTGGCGACGAGGGTTAAAGTGAATAGCTGTCTACACTGCTGAAGCCACCTCCCTGGATTTTTGTTGGATACAGGTTGGAAGTTGTTTTCTATTATACCATGCCTCTGTACGGACGTTTGGATGTTTTTGATGCTGCGCTGGAAAGCTGGAACCAGTACACACAACGGATGCGTTACTATTTCCGGGCAAACAATATCACCGAAAACGAGCGCCAGGTGGTCATATTGCTCACCGCCTGCGGCCCGCATACGTTTGGGGTGATTAGGAGCCTTACGACACCAAAATGTTTGATGAACTTGTGAATATAGTGGGGCAACATTTTAACCCAACCCCGTCCACGATAGTCCAGCGTTACCGGTTTAATACCGCTGAGAGGACCCCTGGAGAATCCCTTGCCGATTTTCTATCCAGGTTACGCAGGATTGCAGAGTACTGTGACTATGGTGAGACCTTGTCAGAAATGTTACGCAACCGTTTGGTTTGCGGTATTAACATTGCGGCCACCCAGAGAAAGTTGTTAGCTGAGCCAACATTGACTTTTCAACAGGCCATTCAAATAGTATTGTCCCGAGAGAGCGCAGAACGAGGAGTGCAGGAGCTACAGGGAATGGAAGTGCATGCCTTGGGGCACAACCCCTTCCGTCCGAAAACGTCCCCCCGCACTCCTGCGGTACCTTGGGTGAGGCAACATCCGGACCGACGCCAGTGGCCGTCGGACATTCCTCCCCGAAGGGAGCCTTCTCCAGAACCAATGGATGAGGAGCCATGTCCGTGTCAGACTTGTAGGCGCCGACCCCGTCACGGATGGCGGTCCTGGGGGCGCCAGGCCGTTGTTCCGACCGAAACTGGGACCAGCCCAGGGGCCGTAACTGGGACCAGCCATGGGGCCATACCTTCCATGTGGATGAACCTGCGGCGACTACTCCTGAGGATGTGGAGACGGAGGACGACTGCCTGCAGCTGCATTGTGTGGCAGCTCCCCGTGTGGCCCCCATTAAGGTGACAGTACGGGTCAATGGCCACCCGCTTGAGATGGAGTTGGACACTGGTGCAGCGGTCTCCGTGATCGCCCAGAGGACATTCGACAGCATCAAGCAGGGTATACAGACCCTTACATTAACCGACTCACAGGCCAGGTTGGCCACCTACACGGGGGAACCACTGGACATTGCAGGAACTACAATGACCCTTGTTGTTTATGGACGCCAGGAGGGGTGTTTCCCACTTATCGTGGTGCGCGGCCATGGGCCCCGCCTGTTGGGTCGGGACTGGTTGCGCCATTTGTGGTTGCAATGGCAGCACATCCTCCAAACAGTTTCTGAAGGGTTGACTGAGGTGCTAGGACGATACCCAGATGTATTCCAGCCTGGTTTGGGGAAAATAAAAGGGGCCGTAGCCCATATCCAAGTCGAACCAGGAGCCACGCCGCGCTATTTCCGGAAGCGCCCAGTGCCTTACGCCTTGCTCGAGAAGGTAGAAGGGGAGCTCACTCGTTTGGAGAGTTTGGGTATTATCAGGCCCGTCCGTTTTGCTGACTGGGCAGCACCAATTGTACCTGTAATGAAGCCAGATGCCACAGTTCGCTTGTGTGGCGACTATAAACTTACAGTGAATACGGCTTCCCGACTCGACCGAAATCCAATGCCTCGCATAAAGGATCTCTACGCGAAGCTTGCAGGTGGACTCTCGTTCACAAAATTAGATATGAGTCACGCCTACCTGCAGTTGGAGCTGGATCCTGCCTCCCGACCATATGTAACGATTAACACACACCGGGGCCTGTATGAATATACACGGTTGCCCTTTGGCGTATCCTCTGCCTGCGTAATTTTTCAACGTGTTATGGAGGGCATCCAGGTGTGACCAAAATGAAAATGTTGGCCCGGAGTTATGTCTGGTGGCCAGGCCTCGACACCGACATTGAGAAGGTGGCCCAAAACTGCTCCATTTGCCAGGAGCATCAGAAGCTTCCGCCGGCCGCGCCCCGACATAACTGGGAATGGCCAGGGCGGCCTTGGGCACGCTTGCATGCAGATTTTGCAGGCCCTTTTCAAGGATCCATGTTCCTTCTATTAATTGACGCCCAGTCTAAATGTCTAGAGGTGTATAAGATGCAGGGGACAACGTCCTGCGCAACAATTGAAAAGATGCGTTTGTCGTTTAGTACGCATGGCCTCCCCGAGGTGCTGGTCACGGATGACGGCACTCCATTCACGAGTGAGGAGTTTGCGAAGTTCACGAAGATGAACGGCATACGCCATATCCGCACTGCCCCTTACCACCCGGCTTCAAATGGGTTGGCAGAGCGCGCAGTGCAGACATTCAAAAGAGGCCTAAAGAAGCAGTCTTCCGGATCAATGGACACGAGACTGGCTCGCTTTTTGTTTACGTATAGGACCACCCCCCATGCGGTGACTGGGGTAGCTCCCGCAGAACTCCTAATGGGCCGGAGACTTCGCACCCGCCTTAGTATGGTTTTCCCGGACATTGGTGCAAAAGTACGCCGTACACAAGAACGGCAGGGACAGGGATTTTCTCGGCATCGGCCGATTCGGCAGTTTGCGCCTGGTGACCCAGGGTTCGTTTGGAATTTTGCTGGTGGTGCCCAGTGGGTTCCTGGTGTAATCTTTTGCCGAACGGGCCCTATATCTTACCAGGTGCAAGCCCAGGGTCGTCTCCAGCGCAAACATGTAGACCACGTTCGGTCCAGAAGACTATCCCCTCAAAAGATTCCCCGCCCCCGGAGCTCATTTCTACAGCCGCAGAGACCAGAGACAAGGGAAGGTAGTCCTCACAATCTTCCACTGGTGCCTCACTCGAAGCCTGCGCAGGTCGTTACAGAACCGAATGGAGATAGAGACGCTGACATGACGGAGGCAGCAGACTCTGACTCCGAGATGGAGACACAGGATGCATCAGAGGGGGAAAAAACCTGCTTCACGGACCTTAAACCTATGCCCCCTGGTGATTGACCCCTCCACCCTGGGAATCATCAGCCTGCCCATCTACTCTATCCATGTCCCTTATAATCTTGTAGACCTCCATCACGTCACCCCTCAACCTCCGTTGTTCTAATGAAAACAGACCGAGTCTATTCAGCCTCTCTGCATAGCTAACAGCCTCCAGACCAGGCAACATCCTGGTAAACCTCCTCATTCTAGAATGAGAGGCCATTGTTTTAGATTTAAAACAGAAATGAGGAGAAATCACTTCACACAAAGGGTCGTGAATCGGTGGAATTCTCGGCCCCAGAGTGCAGTGGACGCCGGAAGACTAAAATTTAAGGAGAAGGTAGATCAGTTTTTAATTAGTAGCGGGGTGAAGGGTTATGGGGAGCGGGCAGGAAGATGGAGATAAGACCGAGATGAGATCAGCCATGTTCGTACCGAATGGCGGAGTAGGCTGGAGGGGCTGAATGGCCTAATGTTCTGATGATAGAATGGCCGAGCACAGAAGGAAGTAATTTGACCCATCGTGTCTGTTTAGGCTCTATCCAGTTAATCCCACTCCACCTGCCCTTTCCCCGTTGCCCAGTGCATTCTGTCCCCGTTGAATATTTGAATTCCCTCTGCAAGACAATTCTCTTCTGAATGTTGCCGTTGAATTGACTTTGACCACACTGTCGGGCAGTAGGTTCCCGACCACGGCTATGGGTGGTATAGACTGGCTGAGTGAGTGGCTGGAGAACTGATACTCAAAGAGATGCACCACTGAGCACTGCGATGGGCATGTGGCAAAGATCGGGGGTGAGGTTGTAGTTGACAATGGATTCAACAAATTGACAAATCTTCAAATTATGTGCGACAGCAGAACCAAAGGTTCTCTGGGGAGCAGGGCTGGGTGCTGTGGAGGTCATGGATGACAAATTGTTCAAATATAAGTTAACAAATTTGAAACAGATGGTAAACAGCAGATGTTGATATAGTGTGTCAGCTGTGGCTCTCTTGGTAGAGTTGGGGCGGAATTCGCCGACACCCCGCCGGGTCGGAGAATTCTCCGGCACCGGAGGTTCGGCGGGGGCGGGAATCGCGCCGCGCCAGTCGGCGGGCCCCCCCCCCCCCCCCCCGGCGATTCTCCGGCCCGCGATGGGCCAAAGTCACGCTGCTGTAATGCTGGTCCCGTCGGCGTGAATTAAACCATCTCTCTTACCAGCGGGACCAGGCGGCACGAGCAGGCTCCGGGGTCCTGGGAGGGGCACGGGGCGATCTGGCCCCGCGGGGGGGGGGGGTGCCCCCACGGTGGCCTGGCCCGCGATCGGAGCCCACCGATCCGCGGGCGGGCCTGCGCCGTGGGGGCACTCTTTCCCCTCCGCGTCGGCCATAGCCTCCGCGATGGCCGACGCAGAGGTGACCACCCCCCCTGCGCATGCGCGGGGATGACGTCAGCAGCCGCTGACGCTCCCGCGCATGCGCGGACATCCGCCGGCCGGCAAAGGTCTTCCACGCCAGCCGGCAGGGCGGCAGCCACTCCGGCGCGGGCCTAGCCCCTAAAGGTGAGGCCTTGGCCCCTAAAGGTGCGGATTTGGGAGGCCCGACGCCGGAGTGGTTCCCGCCACTCCATCTCACCGGGACCCCCCGCCCCGCCAGGTAGGGGAGAATCCCGCCGTCTCTGAGTCAGAAGATCAGGTGGACTCAGGCCCCACCCCAGCACTTGCATCCCCAAACAAGACTAACCTTCCGCGTGGTCTTACTGATGATGTATTAAAAGCCCGGGCCCCGGCTGCCCTCTGAGATAGGCGTGAAAGATCCCTTGGTACCATTTGGAAGAAGAGCAGAGGAATTATTTCCAATGAGACAGTCCATATTTATCTCTCAACCTTCAAGGTGATAACACATGGCCTGATATTGCTGTTTGTGGGAGCTTGCTGTGCGCCATTTGGCTGCTGCGTTTCCGAATTCACGGCAGTGTCGAGATTTCAAGAACTATTTTGTGAAATGCTCTGGGACATCCTGAAGTGGTAAACGACACAGTCTAAATGCAAGTTCATTCCTGAGTACAGCAGCCTAACCTTAGCCTGAAGTAAGGCCTGGCGCGAATTCAGGATGAAATGTAACCCGACTGCTCAAATTGTGGTCAATACTAAAGCAATAGTGATCAATCCAGTGAAGCTGAGAAGGAAAGCATAACCTGCCAGGAACTGTCGAAGCCTTTAAAATAGCAACAGAAAGCAACGAGAAATCTAAAAAGGGGTGAAGGCCCGCTTATTTACCATGGCACCTGTCTCCCCCTCAGCCTCCAGCAACAACCAAGATGCTCAGAACCTGACCCATGTTCAAACAGGCAATCCGCACACCACTTTGAACCTGTAGCCGTGCAGAGCTGAACTTTGAAATCCGCCACCCTGACTTTGATCCTCCAGTGCTTCGCAAAATCGCTTGCCCTGTTCCTTGAAGGTCTGTTGCTAGACTTCCCATGGTGCACAATTCAGCTGATGACTCACCCCCGTGTCCACTCCGTTCCCATGTCCGCCTCCTTTCGCCCCGCCAATGGGCCTTTTCACAGGGGGTCTGGTGACGCCGTCTATCTGAGGCATAAAATCTGTGGCTCCTTGTGAGATACTGTCACCTTACCTCTGGTGAAATGTGTGCTGCCACGTGACGGGGGTTAGGGGATGGGGACCAATCACACTCTCTCCCAATGGCAGCCCTGATCCGAGTCTGCAGGATCACGAGGACTGGACCTCCAAACTCACCTGCAAATTCGAGTGGGAGTGATCCTCAGTTAAATTCTATGTTGGTGGGGGCTGATTAGCAGGTTAGGCCGGAGAAGGGTGAGGATGGGTGTGGGGAAGTGTCTGACCACCAGGACTGTGGAATCAGGGGGAGTTCTATTTGTCTGGAGGCATTAAATTGGGGGAGAATAAGGGAGGGCGGGGGGGGGGGTCCGTTCAGAGGCAGAGTTGATCTAGGAGTTTGGAGGAGGCCGTCGGCCATCGAAGATTAGGAGGGCAGGTTGGGGGCATGGGGGTGATATGACAGGTTGGACACTTGGATGGGGGCCGGAGGATGACAAGCCTGGGGTTTAGTGGGGGGAGGGGGGGATGGAATCAGAGTCTTTGTTTCGGTGAGAGGTGGAGGATCGAGGGCCTGGTAGTGAAGGTGGAGGATCGAGGGCCTGGTGGTGGAGGTGGGAGATTGAGGGCCTGGTGGTGGAGATGGGCGATCGAGGGCCTGGTGGTACAGTTGAGAGATCAAAAGCCGAGATGGAGACGGGAGATCAAGGGCCTGGTGGTGGAGGTGGGAGATCGAGGGCCTGATGGTGGAGGTGGGCGATCGAGGGCTTGTGGTGGAGGTGGAAGACTTAGGGCCTGTGGTGGATGTGGGAGATCAAGGGCCTGATGGTGGAGGTCGCGATCGAGGGCCTGGTGGTAGAGTTGAGAGATCAAAGGCCTAGGTGGAGATGGGAGATCGAGGCCCTGGTGGTGGAGGTGGGAGATCGAGGGCTTGTGGTGAAGGTGGGAGACTTAGGGCCTATAGCGGAGGTGGGAGATCAAGGGCCTGGTGGTGGAGGTGGGAGATCGAGGGCTTGTGGTGAAGGTGGGAGACTTAGGGCCTATAGCGGAGGTGGGAGATCAAGGGCCTGGCGGTGGAGGTGGGAGATCGAAAGCTTGCGGTGTAGGTGGGAGATTGAGGGCTAGTGGTGAAGGTGGGGGTTCAAGATCTGATGGTGGGGCTGGGAGATTGAGGACCTAGTGGTAGAGGTAGGGTATCAAGGCCTGAAGCTGAGGGTAGGAGATCACGGGCCTGGTGGCGGGGGTGGGAGTATGAAAGGCACAAGGGAAGGTCATGGCAGGGGTGTGGAGATGCACAATCGTGCAGGTTTTGTCAGGCTGGCACTGGGATGCTGGAGGTAGATAGGAATTTCCTCCTGAATCTCCCAAGTCCCTGCCTTAACAGTAAACTGCAACTAAAGTTGAAAATCTGATTGACAATGAGGTTCACAGCCTTATTATCATATTTAGAGTTCCTAGTCATCTTCTTGGAATACGTTTTTATTCCATTGTGCAGCTGGCCATCACTGGCAATATTTTTATCCATCATTGATTACCTCTGGATTGAGTGGCTCCTTAGACCATATCAAAGGCCCATTAAGAGTCAACCGCATTACTATAGGTCTGGGGTCACATGTAGGTCAGATTTAGAGTCATAGAGACCTACAGCACAGAAAATGTCCTTTTGCCCATCCTGCCTGCACAGGTCAAAAACAATCACCTAACTATTCTAATCCTATTTCCCAGCATTGGGCCATAGCCTTGTGTGCCCTGGCATCGCAAGTGCACATCTAAATACTTCTTAAACGTTATAAGGGTCTCTGCCTCCACCACCCTCTCAGGCAGCGAGTTCCAGACTCCCACCACCCTCTGGGTGAAAAGGATTTTCCCCACATCCCCTCTAAACCTCCTGACCCTTGCCTTAAATCTCTGCCCCCTGGTCATTGATCCCTCCACCAAGGGGAAACGTTTTTTCTTGTCTACTCCATCTATGCCTCTCATAATTTTATACATCTCAATCCCGTCCCCCCTCAGTCTCCTCTGCTCCAAGGAAAACAATCCAAGTCTACCCAATCTCTCTTCATAACTAAAACTCTCCAGCCCAGACAGCATCCTGGTAAATCTCCTCTGCACCCTTTCCAGTGCTATCACACCTCTTCTATAATGTGGATTCCAGAACTGCATATAACACTCTAGCTGTGGCCTAACCAATGTTTTTTGCAGTTACAGCATAACCTTCCTGCTCTTAAACTTGGGTAATAAAGGCAAATGTACCAAATGCCTTCTTAACCACTGTATCTATCTGCCCTGCTACCTTAAGGGACCAGTGTACATGCACACCAAGGTCCCTCTGTTCCTCAGTGTTCCCCAGGGTCCTGCCATTCGTCATGTACTCCCGTGCCTTGTTTGTCCTGCCCAAGTGCAGCACTTCACACTTATCCAGATTGAATTCCATTTGCCATCTGACCAGCCCATCTATATTCTCCTGTAATGTAGGCCTATCCTCCTCACTATTTACCACCTCATCAATTTTCATATCATCCATGAACATACTGATCAACCCTCCTACATTCATGTCTAAATCATTTATATAAACCACAAACAGCAAGGGCCCCAAAGCTGATCTCTGCGGGACCCCACTGGACACAGGCTTTCAGTCAGAAAAACACCCCTCGACCATCACCCTCTGCTTCCTGCATCTCAGCCAATTCTGGATCCAATTTGCCAAATTTCCTTGGATCCCATTAACTTTTACCTTCGCTATCAGTCTCTCATATGGGACCTTATCAAAAGCCTTGCTAAAGTCCAAGTAGACTACGTCAAACGCATTTCCCTGGTCTACACACCTGGTCACCTCTTCGAAAGATTCAATCAAGTTGGTCAGACATGACCTCCCCTTAACAAAACCAAACTGACAGTTCTTGATTAATCCCTGCCTCTCCAAATGCAGATTAATTCTGACTCTCAGAATTGCTTCCAATAGTTTCCCCACCACTGATTGGCTTGTAGTTTCCTGGTTTATCCCTTCCTCCCTTCTTGAATAATGGTACCACATTGGCTGTCCTCCAGTCCTCTGGCACCTCTCCTGTAGCCAGAGAGGAATTGAAAATTATTGCCAGCGCCCCTGCTATTTCCTCCCTAGCCTCACTCATCAGCCTGGGATACATTCCATCTGGCCCTGGAGATTTATCTACTTTCAAACCTGCCAGACCACACAGAACCTCCGAAAATGTATTTAATTTTATCACAATCTTTCCCCCTGATTTCTATACCCACATTGTCCCTCTCATGAGTGAACACCGACACAAAGTATTCACTTAGAATCCTACCTACATCCTCCGGCTCCACACACTAATTATCACTGTGGTCCTTAATGGACCCTACTCTTGCCCCAGTTATCCTTTTACTCTTAATGTGCTTGTGAAACAATTTAGGATTTCCTTTATTCTACCAGCCAGTATCCTTTCATATCCCCTTTTTGTTCTCCTAATTTCCTTTCTAAGTTCCCTTTTGCACATTCTATACGGCCCTCGGGCTCCCTTCCCTTAAGGAGCAGATGGGTCTTTATGACGATCGATGATGGGTTCATGGTCACCTTTACTGAGACTTGCTTTATATTCCGCAATTTATTCACTGAATTTTATGAATTGGTTGCCGCCATGATGGGATTTGAACCCGTGTGTCCGAGGCTTTAGCCTCTGAATTACTAGCCCAATATTCATTACAACGACGCTATTGTCCCCCAGAAAATTAGGCACTCGCCAAACTTCCAGCTACAGTTAATGGCAGAAATGGGAAAGTTGGAGGTAGTTTGGGACAACAAACAGATTTTTCTGACTTAAACCTCCCACTCGACATTAGAGACCTCACAATAATTCTCCTCCTGCTGGTGGCGAGTTCCTGGAAATTAATGTCCGATTCAGGACATTCCTGGACGGACACATACGCCTCAATATCGAAAACTCAAACCCAGATTTTGCCAACAGGGCCGGCATCTACATTGTCTTTGTAACAGAGTCTGAAGTTTGAACAGTGCCAGGATAAAGAGGTGCTTGAACCCCCTTTTGTTTTTTTTAACAGTTACCTGCACAAGAATAAACTCCTGTCATCCTTCAGTGAGGATGTCTTCGCAGGAGCTCTGAGTGGACCCACTCTGCTGTAAGTGATTTCCAGTCAGTACTTCCACCAGAACCTATTAAAAGTGACGTTTAAGGTTGATGTAGTCTGAGGAAGGCTTCTAGAAGTCAAAAGCTGAATGTACGATACACAAACAATCATTGCAAACAGCTGGACAAACGGTGCCAGTAGTTCGTGTTCGGGTATTCAAATGATTGGTTGGCATCTGGCAGTGGGGAGGGGGGGTGGGGGAGGGGAGTGGCGGTGGGATGGGTGGGGGGGGAGGGGAGTGGCGGTGGGATGGGTGGGGGGGGGGATGGGCGGTGGGATGGGTGTGGGGGAGGGGAGTGGCGGTGGGATGGGGGGGGAGGGGAGAGGCGTTGGGATGGGTGTGGGGGAGGGGAGTGGCGGTGGGATGGGGGGGAGGGGAGTGGCGGTGGGGTGGGGGGGGGGAGTGGCGGTGGGATGGGCGGTGGGATGGGTGTGGGGGAGGGGAGTGGCGGTGGGATGGGTGGGGGAGGGGAGTGGCGGTGGGATGGGGAGGGGAGTGGCGGTGGGGGGGTGGGGGAGGGGAGTGGCGGTGGGATGGGGGGGAGGGGAGTGGCGGTGGGGTGGGTGGGGGGGGGAGTGGCGGTGGGATGGGCGGTGGGATGGGTGTGGGGGAGGGGAGTGGCGGTGGGATGGGGTGGGGGGGGAGTGGCGGTGGGATGGGCGGTGGGATGGGTGTGGGGAGGGGAGTGGCGGTGGGATGGGTGGGGGAGGGGAGTGGCGGTGGGATGGGTGGGGGAGGGGAGTGGCGGTGGGATGGGGGAGGGGAGTGGCGGTGGGGGGGTGGGGGAGGGGAGTGGCGGTGGAATGGGGGGGAGGGGAGTGGCGGTGGGATGGGTGGGGGGGGAGTGGCGGTGGGATGGGTGGGGGAGAGGAGTGGCGGTGGGGGTGTGGGGGAGGGGAGTGGCGGTGGGATGGGTGGGGGAGGGGAGTGGCGGTGGGGGTGTGGGGGAGGGGAGTGGCGGTGGGATGGGGAGGGGAGGGGCGGTGGGATGGGGGGAGGGGAGTGGCGGTGGGATGGGGGGGGAGTGGCGGTGGGATGGGTGGGGGAGGGGAGTGGCGGTGGGATGGGTGGGGGAGGGGAGTGGCGGTGGGGGTGTGGGGGAGGGGAGTGGCGGTGGGATGGGGGGGAGGGGAGGGGCGGTGGGATGGGGAGGGGAGTGGCGGTGGGATGGGGGGGGAGTGGCGGTGGGATGGGGGGAGGGGAGGGGCGGTGGGATGGGTGGGGGAGAGGAGTGGCGGTGGGGGTGTGGGGGAGGGGAGTGGCGGTGGGATGGGGGGGAGTGGCGGTGGGATGGGTGGGGGAGGGGAGTGGCGGTGGGATGGGTGGGGGAGGGGAGTGGCGGTGGGGGTGTGGGGGAGGGGAGTGGCGGTGGGATGGGGGGGAGGGGAGGGGCGGTGGGATGGGGGGAGGGGAGTGGCGGTGGGATGGGGGGGGAGTGGCGGTGGGATGGGTGGGGGAGGGGAGTGGCGGTGGGATGGGTGGGGGAGGGGAGTGGCGGTGGGGGTGTGGGGGAGGGGAGTGGCGGTGGGATGGGGGGGAGGGGAGGGGCGGTGGGATGGGGGGAGGGGAGTGGCGGTGGGATGGGGGGGGAGTGGCGGTGGGATGGGTGGGGGAGGGGAGTGGCGGTGGGATGGGTGGGGGAGGGGAGTGGCGGTGGGGGTGTGGGGGAGGGGAGTGGCGGTGGGATGGGGGGAGGGGAGTGGCGGTGGGATGGGGAGGGGAGGGGCGGTGGGATGGGGAGGGGAGTGGCGGTGGGATGGGGAGGGGAGTGGCGGTGGGATGGGGGGGGGGAGTGGCGGTGGGCTGGGTGGGGGGGGAGTGGCGGTGGGATGGGGAGGGGAGTGGCGGTGGGATGGGGGGGGGAGTGGCGGTGGGATGGGGGGGGAGTGGCGGTGGGATGGGGGGAGGGGAGTGGCGGTGGGATGGGGGGGGAGTGGCGGTGGGATGGGGGGGGAGTGGCGGTGGGGTGGGTGGGGGGGGGAGTGGCGGTGGGATGGGGGGGAGGGGAGTGGCGGTGGGATGGGGGGGGAGTGGCGGTGGGATGGGGGAGGGGAGGGGCGGTGGGATGGGTGGGGGAGAGGAGTGGCGGTGGGATGGGGGGGAGTGGCGGTGGGATGGGGGGGAGGGGAGTGGCGGTGGGATGGGGGGGGAGTGGCGGTGGGATGGGGGGGAGGGGAGTGGCGGTGGGATTGGGGAGGGGAGTGGCGGTGGGATGGGGGGGAGGGGAGGGGCGGTGGGATGGGGGAGGGGAGTGGCGGTGGGATGGGTGGGGGAGAGGAGTGGCGGTGGGATGGGGGGGGAGTGGCGGTGGGATGGGGGGGGAGTGGCGGTGGGATGGGGGGGAGTGGCGGTGGGATGGGGGGGAGGGGAGTGGCGGTGGGATGGGGAGGGGAGTGGCGGTGGGATGGGGGGGAGGGGAGGGGCGGTGGGATGGGGGAGGGGAGTGGCGGTGGGATGGGTGGGGGAGAGGAGTGGCGGTGGGATGGGGGGGGAGTGGCGGTGGGATGGGGGGGAGTGGCGGTGGGATGGGGGGGAGGGGAGTGGCGGTGGGATGGGGGAGGGGAGTGGCGGTGGGATGGGGGGGAGGGGAGGGGCGGTGGGATGGGGGGAGGGGAGTGGCGGTGGGATGGGGGGGAGTGGCGGTGGGATGGGGGAGGGGAGTGGCGGTGGGATGGGGGAGGGGAGTGGCGGTGGGATGGGGGGGAGGGGAGGGGCGGTGGGATGGGGGGGGAGTGGCGGTGGGATGGGGGGGAGGGGAGTGGCGGTGGGATGGGTCGGAGTGGCGGTGGGATGGGGGGGAGGGGAGTGGCGGTGGGATGGGGGGGGGAGTGGCGGTGGGATGGGGGGGAGGGGAGTGGCGGTGGGATGGGGGGGGAGTGGCGGTGGGATGGGGGGGAGGGGAGTGGCGGTGGGATGGGGGGGAGGGGAGGGGCGGTGGGATGGGGGGGGAGTGGCGGTGGGATGGGGGGGGAGTGGCGGTGGGATGGAGGGGGAGTGGCGGTGGGATGGGGGGGAGTGGCGGTGGGATGGGGGGGAGGGGAGTGGCGGTGGGATGGGGAGAGGAGTGGCGGTGGGATGGGGGGGGAGTGGCGGTGGGATGGGGGGAGGGGAGTGGCGGTGGGATGGGGAGGGGAGTGGCGGTGGGATGGGGGGGAGGGGAGGGGCGGTGGGATGGAGGGGAGGGGAGTGGCGGTGGGATGGGGGGGAGTGGCGGTGGGATGGGGGGGAGGGGAGTGGCGGTGGGATGGGGGAGGGGACTGGCGGTGGGATGGGGAGGGGAGTGGCGGTGGGATGGGGGGGGAGTGGCGGTGGGATGGGGAGGGGAGTGGCGGTGGGATGGGGGGGGAGTGGCGGTGGGATGGGGGGGAGGGGAGGGGCGGTGGGATGGGGAGGGGAGTGGCGGTGGGATGGGGGGGGAGTGGCGGTGGGATGGGGGGGAGGGGAGGGGCGGTGGGATGGGGGGAGGGGAGGGGCGGTGGGATGGGGGAGGGGAGTGGCGGTGGGATGGGGGGGGAGTGGCGGTGGGATGGGGGGGAGGGGAGTGGCGGTGGGATGGGGGGGGAGTGGCGGTGGGATGGGGGGGTGGGGAGTGGCGGTGGGATGGGGGGGAGGGGAGGGGCGGTGGGATGGGGGGGAGTGGCGGTGGGATGGGGGGGGGAGTGGCGGTGGGATGGGGGGGAGGGGAGTGGCGGTGGGATGGGGAGGGGAGGGGCGGTGGGATGGGGGGGAGGGGAGTGGCGGTGGGATGGGGGAGGGGAGGGGCGGTGGGATGGGGGGGAGGGGAGTGGCGGTGGGATGGGTGGGGGGGGAGTGGCGGTGGGATGGGTGGGGGAGAGGAGTGGCGGTGGGATGGGGGGGGAGTGGCGGTGGGATGGGGGGGAGTGGCGGTGGGATGGGTGGGGGAGAGGAGTGGCGGTGGGATGGGGGGGGAGTGGCGGTGGGATGGGGGGGGGGGGAGTGGCGGTGGGATGGGGGAGGGGAGGGGCGGTGGGATGGGGGAGGGGAGTGGCGGTGGGATGGGGGAGGGGAGGGGCGGTGGGATGGGGGGGGAGTGGCGGTGGGATGGGGGGGGAGTGGCGGTGGGATGGGGGGAGGGGAGGGGCGGTGGGATGGGGGGAGTGGCGGTGGGATGGGGGGGAGGGGAGTGGCGGTGGGATGGGTGGGGGAGGGGAGTGGCGGTGGGGTGGGGGGAGGGGAGTGACGGTTGGGGCGGTGGGGGAGGGGAGTGGCGGTGGAATGGGGGGAGGGGAGTGGCGGTGGGATGGGTGGGGGGGGAGTGGCGGTGGGATGGGTGGGGGAGAGGAGTGGCGGTGGGGGTGTGGGGGAGGGGAGTGGCGGTGGGATGGGTGGGGGAGGGGAGTGGCGGTGGGGGTGTGGGGGAGGGGAGTGGCGGTGGGATGGGTGGGGGAGGGGAGTGGCGGTGGGGGTGTGGGGGAGGGGAGTGGCGGTGGGATGGGTGGGGAGGGGAGTGGCGGTGGGGGGGTGGGGGAGGGGAGTGGTGGTGGAATGGGGGGGAGGGGAGTGGCGGTGGGGGGGTGGGGGAGGGGAGTGGCGGTGGGATGGGGGGGAGGGGAGTGGCGGTGGGGGGGTGGGGGAGGGGAGTGGCGGTGGAATGGGTGGGGGAGAGGAGTGGCGGTGGGATGGGGGGGGAGGGGAGTGGCGGTGGGATGGGGAGGGGAGGGGCGGTGGGATGGGGGGGGAGTGGCGGTGGGATGGGGGGGAGTGGCGGTGGGATGGGGGGGGGAGTGGCGGTGGGATGGGGGGGGAGTGGCGGTGGGATGGGGGGGAGTGGCGGTGGGATGGGGGGGGAGGGGAGTGGCGGTGGGATGGGGAGGGGAGGGGCGGTGGGATGGGGGGGAGGGGAGTGGCGGTGGGATGGGGGAGGGGAGGGGCGGTGGGATGGGGGGGAGGGGAGTGGCGGTGGGATGGGTGGGGGGGGAGTGGCGGTGGGATGGGTGGGGGAGAGGAGTGGCGGTGGGATGGGGGGGGAGTGGCGGTGGGATGGGGGGGGAGTGGCGGTGGGATGGGTGGGGGAGAGGAGTGGCGGTGGGATGGGGGGGGAGTGGCGGTGGGATGGGGGGGGGAGTGGCGGTGGGATGGGGAGGGGAGGGGCGGTGGGATGGGGGAGGGGAGTGGCGGTGGGATGGGGGAGGGGAGGGGCGGTGGGATGGGGGGGGAGTGGCGGTGGGATGGGGGGGGAGTGGCGGTGGGATGGGGGGGAGGGGAGGGGCGGTGGGATGGGGGGAGTGGCGGTGGGATGGGGGGGGAGGGGAGTGGCGGTGGGATGGGTGGGGGAGGGGAGTGGCGGTGGGATGGGGGAGGGGAGTGGCGGTGGGGGGGTGGGGGAGGGGAGTGGCGGTGGAATGGGGGGAGGGGAGTGGCGGTGGGATGGGTGGGGGGGGAGTGGCGGTGGGATGGGTGGGGGAGAGGAGTGGCGGTGGGGGTGTGGGGGAGGGGAGTGGCGGTGGGATGGGTGGGGGAGGGGAGTGGCGGTGGGGGTGTGGGGGAGGGGAGTGGCGGTGGGATGGGTGGGGGAGGGGAGTGGCGGTGGGGGTGTGGGGGAGGGGAGTGGCGGTGGGATGGGTGGGGAGGGGAGTGGCGGTGGGGGGGTGGGGGAGGGGAGTGGTGGTGGAATGGGGGGGAGGGGAGTGGCGGTGGGGGGGTGGGGGAGGGGAGTGGCGGTGGGATGGGGGGGAGGGGAGTGGCGGTGGGGGGGTGGGGGAGGGGAGTGGCGGTGGAATGGGTGGGGGAGAGGAGTGGCGGTGGGATGGGGGGGAGGGGAGTGGCGGTGGGATGGGGAGGGGAGGGGCGGTGGGATGGGGGGGGAGTGGCGGTGGGATGGGGGGGAGTGGCGGTGGGATGGGGGGGGAGTGGCGGTGGGATGGGGGGGGAGTGGCGGTGGGATGGGGGGGAGTGGCGGTGGGATGGGGGGGAGGGGAGTGGCGGTGGGATGGGGGAGGGGAGGGGCGGTGGGATGGGGGAGGGGAGGGGCGGTGGGATGGGGGAGGGGAGTGGCGGTGGGATGGGGAGGGGAGTGGCGGTGGGATGGGGAGGGGAGGGGCGGTGGGATGGGGGGGAGGGGAGTGGCGGTGGGATGGGGGGGGAGTGGCGGTGGGATGGGGGGGAGGGGAGTGGCGGTGGGATGGGGAGGGGAGGGGCGGTGGGATGGGGGGGAGGGGAGTGGCGGTGGGATGGGGAGGGGAGGGGCGGTGGGATGGGGGAGGGGAGGGGCGGTGGGATGGGGGAGGGGAGTGGCGGTGGGATGGGGAGGGGAGGGGCGGTGGGATGGGGGGGAGGGGAGGGGCGGTGGGATGGGGGGGGAGTGGCGGTGGGATGGGGGGGGAGTGGCGGTGGGATGGGGGGGGAGGGGAGTGGCGGTGGGATGGGGAGGGGAGGGGCGGTGGGATGGGGGGGAGGGGAGTGGCGGTGGGATGGGGGGGGAGTGGCGGTGGGATGGGGGGGAGGGGAGGGGCGGTGGGATGGGGGGGGGAGGGGAGGGGCGGTGGGATGGGGGGAGGGGAGTGGCGGTGGGATGGGGGGGGGAGGGGATTGGTGGGGGGGGGGGTTGTGCCCTCAGGAGACGTTAGGCAGTCCCTAGGGTGTTGGAGATCTGCGCCGATTGGCTGACCAGTAAATTATTCCTGTTTCGGAATGCGCTCGTCCAATAGAATCCTTTCTGTAATGACAGCACTGTCTTCACTTGGCAATCTGACGTAGCCCTTCGTTGCTACGGAGATTAATATTGGGAGAGAACGGGTGTGGTTGGCTCAATGTCATCAGTTTTACCCCTTGAGGGCAAATTCAGAGCGGCCACCCCCAGATTGGGCTGTGAAACTGGGTCAATTTCCCGGGAGTAATGGTGATGATTGTTTGGGGCATTTGATGCAGGTGCGAGTGGGATTTGGGGTAGGATGTTGTTACATTGAATTTGTGCTGCATATTGGGGGTTGCCCTGGGGAAGTGGGGTAGTGATGGAGGGGGTATAGGATGGGCAGTGGCAGTGTCCACCTGCTTTACCCATTGGCATCTCAAAGGGAGGCAGGTCCGACGGGATGACTCAACCTCCAGAATTTTCCATCAATTCTGTACACATTAACAACATAGGAGGGAAGATCTTTGGAAAGATGGGATAGGAATAGACTCCTCCAGATACCTCAGGATAGCGGGGACCCACCGTAGCTGTGATTTCAGTGCCTTCCCTGACCCACCTCTCCCATTTCGCACCCGAGTGGGCAGCTCCAGCTGTTCCCCGAATGGTGCGAGGATCCCATGGAAATGTTTCTGATCCGGGAACACGGATTTGTTTGGGAGTAGAGAGGGGTGGGGGGAGGTTTTTACTTAAAGTGGTGGTTGGGGGGTTTTGGGTGGGGGAGGGTTGCAGTCAGCGAGCACAAGTTCTGCATTGCCATGGTCACAAGGATCGAGAGCTCACCCCCCTCATCGAACAGTTTGATTTAATCTGGAGAGTAACCTGCCAATTCAGCTGACTTGGAGCTGGCCTTAGAAACGCAATGTCAATATCGGTCTCTCCTTCTCGCAGTGACGTGTCCCAGTCCAGTGTCCACTCACTTCCCAGCAAAGGGCTGGAACCGCTGAAGGAATTGATGGCAAAGAACACATGGACGCTGAAGAAGCTCCCTCCTCTGAAGACTTTCCTTCACCTAATGAGAGCTGACCTCACGTATCCAAGCCACTGCTGTGCGTTCAAGAACTGGAAGAAAAACCAAGGGTAAGTCAGTGCCCATGAAGATAGCCAAGACAAATTGGGTGATGTTCTTTCCCTGGGACACTGGGTACTGAAACCCATCAGTGATATTTTACAAAGGTTTTTCAGTGCACCTCTGAGTCAATGTTTCATAGTGTGGGGACGCCTACCGACTTTAAACAGCGGTGAATGAACGAGGCTGAGACTGTTAATCACTGTTTCCCTGGTGTGCAGAAGTTAACCATAGTGTCTGACGTGGTGCCTAGTTAATAGAACAATAACTTACCCTTAAGACAGTGAAACATCAAAGGAGTGTTACCAAACAAGATTTGACACGTAACCACATAAGGAGGTATTAGAACAGATGAAGAGTTGGGTCAAAGAGATAGGTTTTAAGGATGTCTTAAATGAGGAGAGGGCGGACGAGCGGAGGAGAGATTTCGGGAGGGAATTCCAGAACTTAGGGCAGTAGTTTACAACCTTTTCTCGATTAAGGAAAACTGTAATATATTGTGTAATTCCGTGGAATCCTGACCCCTCTCTCCCCCTCCCCCCCCCCCCCCCCACTCCCATCATATATATATTATAAAACAAAAGTGAAAACAAAAGTACAATACTATTGAATGAATGAACGATTATTTTCCATTAAATGGAAGAACGATATATCTTGTGAAATTTGGTACAATTTTCAAATGACATAAAAATTGTGCAGAACCCTTTTAAGGGAAGCTGTGGGTTCCTGGGAATCCTTTTTATTAAAATGTATTTTATTACAAACATATATCAAAACAGGTTACAGCAAATAAACACTCCGGGAAATATACTTCCCAGCAATCAATTATACAGTCAGTACAGATTTTCCCCAATTTTCACCCCCCCCCCACCCCGAACAGCCCCTCAAACACGGTCACAGACATCCCCCACCTTTTCTCAAACCCCCCTGCAGAGCCCCTTAACTCACACTTTATCTTCTCTAACCGCAGGAAGTCGTACAGGTCACCCAACCAAGCCGCTATCCCCGGTGGCGATGCCGACCGCCACTCCAGTACAATCCGCCGCCGTGCAATCAGAGAGGTGAAGGCCTGGGTTCCAGGGAATCCTGGTCGAAAAACATTGGCTTCAAGTGTGGACACAGCGGCCAACGGCGGAGGGGATTAAAATCAGGGGTGCATGAGGCCTGATGTGGACGGATGCAGATATCTCGGAGGGTTGTACGGTTGGAGGAGGTCACAGAGATAGAGAGAGCCAAGGCAATGGAGGGATTAGAAAACAAGAGGATGAGAATGTTAAAATTGAGACGGGTGGAAGGTAAGACTGAGGAAGGTGAGAGGGAACTCGGGTTTTCACCCATTGCAGAAGGGTTTCAGTTGAGGAAACCATGCTGTGATCTGAATTCAGCACAGTGACGCTGAATAAGTGAAGCACTCATCGTAATTATTTCACTAAATATTGCCCCAATGTTTTCTGCTCTATAATGTGTCTTTTCGATCTTCAGTTTGCCTTACAGGCTTTTGGAGTCAATAATGTGCAATCAAACCGGAGGTCATGGGCTCAGGCAGAAAAGATCCTTCAGTTTATACAATGGGCCTTTTTACCATAGCTACGCTGACGATAACGCAGGTCAAACCTCTGACCAGGGTTCAAAGCACCGAGATTTCCACAGCAACTCCCACTATTATGTCTTCTTTGAGGAACAAGGAGATGAAGATGTTGGGTTTGGCCAGGAGCTGAAGAACCCGCAGGAGGACCACGTACAAGCTTTCGACAATCATTATGATTACATGGTGTGCGGGGGCAACGAGGAGATTGTATGCAAGCCAGAGCCGGATGAATTCAACCCTTGCGAGGACATTATGGGTTACGACTCTCTGAGAATTATCGTATGGTTTGTTAACCTGTTGGCCATTCTGGGCAATATATTTGTACTCCTGGTTCTACTGACTAGTCACTACAAGCTCACTGTCCCTCGCTTTCTGATGTGCAACCTGGCAGTGGCAGATTTCTGCATGGGCATTTACTTACTGCTGATTGCCTCAGTGGACCTCTACACCAGAACCGAGTATTACAATTATGCCATAGTCTGGCAGACGGGGCCTGGCTGCAACACTGCCGGATTCTTCACCGTCTTTGCCAGCGAGTTCTCCGTCTACACGCTTACCGTGATCACGCTGGAGCGCTGGTACGCTATCAACTTTGCCATGCGTTTAGACAGGAAGCTGAGGCTGCGACACGCTGCCATGGTCATGGCAGGAGGCTGGGTGCTCTGCTTCACCTTGGCCCTTCTCCCCATTGTAGGAGTAAGCAGCTACATTAAGGTCAGCATCTGCCTGCCCATGGATACAGAGTCCCAGCTGGCACAGGGCTACATCGTTTTGGTTCTGTTGGGCAACATCTTGGCGTTCATCATAATCTGCGCCTGCTACGTCAAGATCTACGTGACGGTAAAGAACCCACATTACAAACCAGGCAGCAAAGACACCAAAATCGCCAAACGGATGGCGGTGTTGATCTTCACCGACTTCACCTGCATGGCCCCCATCTCTTTCTATGCGCTGTCCGCCATCTTGAACAAGCCACTGATAACCGTGACCAACTCCAAGATATTGCTGGTCCTCTTCTACCCGCTCAATTCCTGCGCCAACCCTTTCCTTTATGTCATCTTCACCAAGGCCTTCCGCCGTGACGTCTTCATCTTACTGAGCAAGGTGGGCCTCTGCCAGCGGCGGGCCCAGCTCTACCGGGGTCAGACCGTCCCTGTCAAGAACGGCAATGTTTTCTCCGGGATCCGGGGTGGCAGGGGGGCAACGCTGGACCTCGCCAACACGAACCACCTCTCTTGCAGCCCTCACCAACACCACAGTAACTGCCAGAAAACAGTGACAATTGGCAGAGGTTGCAAAGTGAGTGAACTGTAACTGTGGAATGGAGGAGGGGGGGACAGGGAGGTAGCTTTAGATTTGAAGGTTAACTCGTGACCAGAAGTGCAGTAGTAGTTAGCAATGAAAAACATAATAGGTATGTTTGTATTATTACCCATGATTTCGTTGACATAATGTGGCGCTTGGTTCAAAGAAGCCATTTAAATGATTCCGGCACGTTAGCACTGCTGCCTCACGGCGCCAGGGACCCGGGTTCAATTCTGGCCTCGGGTCACCGTCTGTGTGGAGTTTGCACGTTCTCCCCGTCTGCGTGGGTTTCCTCCGGTGTCCTCCCACAGTTCAAAGATGTGCGGGTTGGGTGGATTTGTCCCTTAGTGTCCAGGGATGTGCAGGCTAGATTGCGGGGATAGGACAGCGTGGACGTGGGTATGGTGCTCATTCAAAGGGTCGGTGCAGACCCGATGGGCTGAATGGCCTCCTTCTGCATTGTAGGGATTCTAACGTTAGCTGTAGGGAAAGGTAAAGAGGGAGGTCTAGTTTAAATTAGCTCGAGTGATTCCAATCTAGGCACGAGGGTAGTAGAGTCCACAGAATAACAATAAAGATGCTCCCAATTGGAATCATGACATGCAGAACGAAGCCGTTCTGTTCATTGCTGCAATTTGTTTTATGCACTGATGGGATGTGGATGTCACAAACAAGACCAAGCATACCCCTAATTGCTCTTGAGGTGGTGGGGGTGAGCCGCCTTCTTGATCCGCTGCAGCCCATGTGGTGTAGGTACATCCACGGTGCTGTTAGGCGTTTGACCCAGTGACAGTGAAGGAACGGCCGATATATTTCCAAGTCAGGATGGTGAGTGACTTGGAGGGGCATGTACGGGCGATGACGTTCCCATGGGTCTGCTGCCTTTGTGCTTCTAGGTGGTAGAGATCATGGGCGGGATTCTCCAATAATGGGGCGATGTCCCCGCGCCAGCGTCAAAACGCGGATGTTTCACTCTGGACTTTTCAGAGTGTTTCTCCTACCTGCAAGAGGCTGGCAGGGCCCCGGAGTGCTTCTCGCAGCTGTGGCTGCCGATACGGGGTCCCGCACGTCCGGTCGGGAGTCCGCGCATGCGCAAGGCGGCGGCCGCGCCATTCGCGATGGTGGTCTTGAACTGTGGAGTGTCACAAAAAATGTAGCCCCATCACGAGATCGCGCGTACCTGCGGATCGGTGCCGCCCGATCGCCCCCCTTGGTCATCTGTGAGGCCCGCCCCGGTGAAGGATCCCCCTCCGCCCCCCCACCAGGACAGCCGCGGACAGAGCCCGCATCCGCCACCAGCCGTTCCCGACCACGCCCTCGGGAACTCGGCCAGTTGTCCCTGGAGAATCACCGCGAGGGCCTCTGTCAATGGCCCCCTACCTGCGGCGGGTAGACCGCATGTACGAGATTCACGGCGATTCTCCGGGGACCAGAGAACCGCGGGAGCGGCGTCACGCCAGATTTTGGTGTCAATGCCCATTGCCACGCGCCAATCGCGATTTCGGTGCAGACGCTCAGAATCCCACCCCATTTGAAATGTGCCGCAAAAGAACCCGAGTGAGTTGCTGCTGTGAATATTGTAGATGGTACATTAGGCTGCCACTGGGATGGAAGGAATGAATACTTGAGGTGGGAAGAATAAACACTTAAGGCGATGGATGGGGTGCAGATCAGGCGGGCTGCTTTGTCCTGGATGGTGTCGAGCTTCCTGAGTATTGTTGGAGCTGCACCCTTCCAGGCAAGTGGAGAGTATTCCATTAAATTTCTCATCTTGCTCAGAGATGCCACTCAGCAGCTAGTGTGAAACATGGAAACATTATTTCATTAGCGATCAGGACTGAACGTATGGCATCAGCAATCAACCTCTGTACAAGGATACTCACAGGTTTGTTGGGGCAGACCCCACCAGTTACAACACCCATATTAAATAGGCAGTCACTTGCCATAGGATTTACAACACAGAAGGAGGGTACACAGCCCATTATATTCTTACTGACTGAAAATGAGTTATCCGGCCTAATTCCACCTTCCTGACCTTGTCACACAGGTTACCCCCAACTCAGGTGGATATCCAAGTGTGTTTTCAAATGCGAGGAGGGTTTCTGCGTCTTCCACCCATTTCAGACAGTGAGTTTCAACCCCCTCACTATGTCCTGGGTCATAAAAGTTTCACTTCAACATCATCGCCCCCCCACCCCCCCCCCAACCACCACCACCACCACTGCTAATCCTTCTACCTACGCTAATCCTTCTACCACCGCTAATCCTTCTACCACCGCTAATCCTTCTACCACCGCTAATCCTTCAACCACCGCTAATCCTTCAACCACCGCTAATCCTTCAACCACCGCTAATCCTTCAACCACCGCTAATCCTTCTGCCACCGCTAATCCTTCAACCACCGCTAATCCTTCAACCACCGCTAATCCTTCTAACGCCGCTAATCCTTCTACCAATTACTTTATGCCCACTGTTTACTCACCTTGCAGCATATCCACTCTATCTAGGCCCCTTGTATAAAAGCAATAAGCAGCTTAGTGTAAATGCTGAGCGTCTATTCTCAGGGTCAGAGACAGGCCGTTCTCGCTCACTAGCTCCTGTCTCCTTCTGGTGCATCAAATGCAAGAACAAACAAGAGGCATAACTCCTTGTGTGCTTCAATCCTTCTAACCCCCTCAAACTGGTGTGGGATTAGTCTGTACTAAACACACCAACAGCAGTTGAAACAAAGATCACTACATTGCATAGACATTTAACCTACCACACTCTTGCTTTATGGGCGAGTATTATAACAGCACCACCACGTTAAGCCTGCACTTGGCCTGCTTCAGGTGGTAAAATTGCAATTTAATTCCAATTGCCGAGACAGAATGCAGGGGAGCACCATCTACATGGGGCCACACTCGCGTGCTTGGTGACAACATTGTGGAGTACATCATCCCCTAGCTTTTCACTCTGATGAATAGACGAACAAATTGATTTCGGGGTCTCCAGTTAAACTCCAGTTTAGCACAGGGCTGAATCTCTGGTTTTGAAAGCAGACCAAGGCAGGCCAGCAGCACGGTTCGATTCCTGTACCAACCTCCCCGAACAGGCGCCGGAATGTGGCGACTAGGGGCTTTTCACAGTAACTTCATTTGAAGCCTACTTGTGACATTAAGCGATTTTCATTTCATTTTTCATTAAACCGTTCCTTGAAGTGTGAACATTCATTCAGAATCCACGAGAGTAGAATCGCAAATATTTGTGAACAATTCCATTGAGTACAAGATGAATTGAATTGCTGATGATTTGATATTTTACACACTGCCCCACTTGTGTTTTCTTGCTTGATAGTGGAAACATCTGTTGATAAATATTTGGACGTTAAGCTCTGCCTAATTTATTGAGTGTTTTATAGCACTGTTTGCATATTGACTGCTGGTTGTTTTTGGGTTCTGTGTGATTTAGTTTTGAGCTAGTTTGTTTCTGTGTTAAAGGGATGAGTTTCTCATCGAAATCTTCTGTTTTAAAGAAGAAACAGAAACATGGAGATCCTCCTTAATTTGTTCATGTGATGTGGCCTCGCTGGCAAGGCCAGCATTTATTGCCCATCCCTAGTTGCCCTTGGGAAGGTGGTGGTGAGTTGCCTTCTTGAACCGCTGCAGTCCATGTGGCGTAGGTACACCCACAGTGCTGTTAGGGAGGGAGTTCCAGGATTTTGACCCAGCGACAGTGAAGGAACGGCTGATATATTTCCAGGTCAGGGTGGTGAGTGATTTCAAGGGGAGCCTTCAGGTGGTGGGGTTCCCAGGTATCTGCTGTCCCCATCCATCAAGGTGATAGAGGTCACGTTCTTGGGAGGTGCTGTCGAAGGAGCCTTGGGCGGGTTGCTGCAGTGCATCTTGTAGAGGGTGCACACGGCTGCCATGTGTGTCAGTGGTGGAGGGAGTGAATGTTGGAGGTGGTTGGTGGGGTGCCGATCGAGCGACTGTTTTTTCCTGGATGGTGTTGAGCTTGGTGAGTGTTGTTGGGGCTGCACTCATCCTAGCAAGTGGAGAGTATTCCATTACACTCCTGGCCTGAGCCTTGAACATGGTAGATATGGGGCGGGATTCTCCGATGCCCACCGGGTCGGAGAATCGCCGGGGGTGCGGCGTGAATCCCACCCCCGCCGGCCGCCGAATTCTCCGGCACCGGTGGCCCCCCCCCCAGCGATTCTCCAGCCCGCGATGGGCCAAAGTCCTGCTGCTTCTATGCCAGTCCCGCCTGCGCAAATTGAACCAGGTCCCTTACCGGCGGGACCTGGCGGCGCGGGTGGGCTCCAGGGTCCTGGGGGGGTGGGGGCGGGGGGGGGGCGCGGGGGGATCTGGCACGGGGGGTGCCCGCACGGTGGCCTGGTCCGCGATCGGGGCCCACCGATCCGTGGGCGGGCCTGTGCCTTGGGAGCACTCTTTTCCTATGCGCCGATCATCAGCCTCCGCGATGGCCGACGCGGAGGTGAACCCCCCCTGCGCATGCGCGGGGATGACATCAGCAGCCGCTGATGCTCCCGCGCATGCGCGGACTCGCGCCGGCTGGCGGAGTCTCTTCGGCCCCGGCTGGCGTGGCTCCAAAGGCCTTCCACGCCAGCCGGCCTGGCGCCAACCACTCCGGGGCGGGCCTAGCCCCTAAAGGTGAGGAGGATTCCGCACCTTTGGGGCGGCCCGACGCCAGAGTGGTTCACGCCACTCCATCCCGCCGGGACCCCCCCCGCCCCGCTGGGTAGGGGAGAATGCCGCCCATGGTTTGGGAAGTCAGGACATAGTCAATTACCACAAAATTCCCAGTCACAAGCTTGTTCTTGTAGACACAATATTTATATGGCTAGTCCAGTTCAGTTTCTGGTCAATAATAACCCCCAGGATGTTGATATCAGGGGATTTATCCAATTATTTATCCAATTCCCTTTAAAAAGTTAATATTGACACTTGATTTAGCTACCAGAGGCTGTTGGCTGAGGCATCAGCTTGCTGTGATCCTGTTCGTGAAAACAAATGTTTCAATGGAAAACCCAAAGACATTTTACCAGTACAGTTCCATGAAGGTGGCAAAGCAGATGGATAAGGTGGTCAAGAAGGCATACGGCATGCTTACCTTCATCGGCCGGGGCATTGAGTACAAGAGTTGTCAGGTCATGTCAAAGTTGTGTAAAACTTTAGTCAGGCCACATTTGGAATATTGGGTGCAGTTCTGATTGCCACACTACCAGAAGGACGTGGATGCTTTGGAGAGAGTGCAAAGAAGGTTTACCAGAATGTTGCCTGGTCTGGAGTGTGTTTGCGATGAGGAGAGGTTGAATAAACTCGGAATGTTTTTGTTGGAAAAGCGGAGGCTGAGGGGAGACATGATTGAGAATTGCAAAATTATGACAGGTATAGACAGAGTGAATATTCAGAAGCTTTGTGGAAGACTCAATTATGAGGGGGTACAGGTTCAAGGTGAGAGGGGAACGTTTTGGGGTGATGTGCGGGGAAAGTTTTTCATGCAGAGGGTGATGGGTGTCTGGAACGCGTTGCCAGTGAAGGTGGTGGAGACAGGCATGATTGCAATTTTTAAGATGTATCTTGCTAGACAGATGAACGGGTGGGGAATGGAGGGATACGGATCATTTGGGCAATAGGTAATAGGTCTCTATGTGGAATCTGAATTGGCGCAGGCTTGGTAGGCTGAAGGGCCTATTCCTGTGCTGTAATGTTCTTTGTTTTCCATTAAGAGAAAGAAGATAACTATGGAAAAGGTACGACCATCAGGGATATGCATGGTAACTTACGCGTTGATACAAAAGATGCGGGCAGAGTTTGCAATGTGTACTTTGACTTCACTAAGGAGAGGGATGATGCTAACATTCTAGTTAAAGAGCAGGAGTTTGAAATATTAGACAGAATGGCCGGGATTCTCCCGCAATTGGCGGGACGGCCCGACGCCGGCCCCAAGAGCAGCGCGAACCACTCCGGCGTCGGGTCGCCCAGAATCCTCCGCACTTCCGGGGTTAGGCCGGCGCCGGTGGGGTTGGCACCGCGCCAACCGGCGCCAAAGGGCCGGCACAAGTTGCCGCTTGCCCAGAACCGCTGGCATGTTATGGCGCATGCGCAGAACCGCCGTCGTGTTTCCTGCGCATGCGCAGGGGGTTTCTTCTCCGCGCCAGCCATGGCGGAGCCTTACAGAGGCCGGAGGGAAAGAGTGCCCCCCACGGCACAGGCCCGCCCGCAGATTGGTGGGCCTCAATCACGGGCCAGGCCACCGTGGAGGACCCCCCAGGGCCGGATCCTCCCCCCCCCCCCCCCCCCCCCCCCCCATGTCCATCTGACGCCGGCAGGACTGGCTGAAAACGGGCGGCCGCTCGGCCCATCGGGGCCTGGAGAATTACTGGGGAGGCCGCCGACCGTCGTGGCGTGATCCCCGCCCGAAAACTGGCGCCGGAGAATTCAGCAGCTGGAGGTCGGAGCGGCGAGGCGGGATTCACACCGCCCCCCCCCCCGGCGATTCTCCGACCCAGTGGGGGGGTCAGAGAGCCCCGTCCATTAAGTATAATAAGAGAGGAAATACTACAGCAATTGACATCCTTGGAGCTGGATAAATTACCAGGGCCGGGTGGATTTTGGCCCAGGCTGTTATAGGAAGCTGGGGAAGAAATAGCGGGAGCTCGGAGGATCATTTTCCAATCCTCACTAGATATAGGCATGGTACCAGAGGACGGAGGATTGCCAACCTTATACCATTGTTTCAAAAGGGTGCGAGGGACAGGATAAGTAATTATAGACTGGTGAGTCTGACTTTGGTGATGGGCAAATTATCAGCATGGTTTTGTTAGGGGAAAGTCAAGCCGCTGTAACTTTATAGTATGTTTAGAGGAAGTAAGCAAGAGGATACATAGATACATAGAAGATAGGAGCAGGAGGCTTTTTGGCCTTTCGAGCCTGCTCCGCTATTCATCACGATCATGGCTGATCATCCAACTCAATAGCCCAATCCTGCTTTCTCCCCATAACGTTTGATCCCATTCTCCCCAAGTGCTATCTCCAGCCGCCTCTTGAATATATCGATGAGGGTAGAGCAGTGGATGTTGTCTACATAGATTTTAGGAAGGCATTTGACAAGATCCCATGTGGCAAATAAGAGCCCGTAGGATACATGGGGATGTGATGTGTTGGAACCAAAATTGGCTCAGTGACAGGAAACAGAGGGTAATGGTCGATCGACAGTGGTTTCCCGTGTTGTTCCACAAGGCTCAATTTTGGATCCCCTACTTTTTGTGTTATATATCAATAATTTGGACTTAATTAGGGGAGGCATGATTGGTAAGTTTGTAGATAACACAAAAATCAGCTGTGTAGTTGATAGTGAAGAGGATAGCCATTGTCTCCAGAATGGTATCAATGGTTTGGTTGACTGAGCAGAGAAGTGGCAAATGGAATTCAATCCAGACAAGTGTGGGGAAATGTATTTGTTGAGGGCAAACAAAGCAAGAGAATACTCAATAAACGATTGTGAGAATTGAGAAGTGAGCGACGGGCAACACGGTGGCGGTGGTTAGCACTGCTGCCTCACGGCGCCCGGGACCTGGGTTCGATCCCGGCCCCAGTCACTGTCCGTGTGGAGTTTGCACATTCTTCCCGTGTTTGCGTGGGTTTCACCCCCACAACCCAAAGCTGTGCAGGGTAGGTGCATTGGCCACGCTAAATTGCCCCTTAATTGGAAAAAGTACAAAAAAAAGTGAGAGACTTTAGATCACTGGAGGTGGCAGGACAGTTATATAAGGTGGTGAAGGAAGCATATGGAATGATCTGTTGTGAGGTATTGAATAAAAAACCAGGATGTAATGCTGGAACTGTATAAAATGTTGATCAGGCCACAGCTCGTGTTTTGCGTACCGTTCTGGTCACCACATTACAGGAAGGACGTAATTCCTCTGGAGAGAGTGCAGAGATTTACAAGAGTGTTGCTGGGGCTGCAGCTGTGAGGAAAGATTAGGTAGGCTAGGGCTGTCTTCCTTAGAACAGAGGAAGCTGAGGACTGACTTGATTGAGGTATACCAGATTATGAGGAGTCTAGATAGACAGGGAGGCCTTGTTTCCCCGAACGGAGAGGTCAGTTAGCTGGGCACAGATTTCAGGTGATTGGTAAAAGGTTTAGAGGCGATATTAGGAAAAGCGTTTTCACCCAGAGGGTGGCAGATACCTGGAAATCTCTGCTCTGATTATTGTTTGAGGCAGAATCCCTCAAACTCATTGACAAGGGCCGGGATTCTCCGGTCCCGCGGCCAAGTTCTGACGCCATCGTCAAAAGCGGCGCGAGCAACTCCGGCATCAAAGAGCCTCCAGGCCCAAGCATTCACCTCTTCCGAGGGAGCTAGTACGTCACCAGAGTGGTGTCCGCTGCTCCGGGGCTCGATAGCCGGCGTGCCACAGGCGGCGTGGGTCCGCGCATGCGCGTGGCTTTCCCTCTCCGTGCCAGTCCCCGGGCAATATGGCGGAGCCCTACAGGGGTACAGCGGGGAGGAACATAGGCCCCCCACGGAATTAGCCCGCCCACCGATCGGTAGGCCCCGATCGCAGGCCTGGCCACCATGGAGGCCCCCCCCCTCCCCGGAGTCGGAATCCCCCCCCCCACCAGGACAGCCCCCGCAGCCACAGCTCCGAGGTCCCGCCGGGTAGGACCATATGTAACCCACGCTGGCGGGGTTCGGCCGAACTCGGCGGGCACTCGGCCGTCGAGGTGCAGAGAATTGCGGGGGGTGGGGGTCGCTTTCAATGGCCCACGGCCGGCGCGGCGGCGACCCCACATTGGCGCCGATTCTCTGGTCGGCGGAGAATCGACGGCCCGCCGCTACAGCGACGTGGCGCGATTCTCGCACCCCCCCCCCCCCCCCCGCCGATTCTCCGACCCGACGCAGGATCGGAGAATCCCGGCCAAGGTGTCTGGATCCATACCTGAAGTTCTGTATCCTGCTGGAAGGAGGGATTAGCATCGTTTTTTTTATCATCCGATGCAGACACAATGAACTAAATGGCCTATTTCTGTGCCAGTAAACTTCTATCAATGTCCTTGGCCGCAGAGTCTGGAGTCAATTGAAATAACCATCAGTTAAATAGAAAGATTCTTTATTGACACGTTGACCCTGAAAGCTTAATGTTATATTACCGAATCATCAACTCTCACAATTACACACACCCACACTCATAGACTCAAGGAAAGTAAAGTTAAGGAGAGTAGACCACTTTTACGAATTACAAACAAAGGAACAGTTTGTATTTCATGTGATTGGTTGATCTTAGGAAGGGCGCACAAGTTGTGAGCCTGTTGAAGAAGGTGTTTTCACTCCTGCAGTGTAGTCCAGGTGGGTTCAACGTATATCTGATTATTGTATCCTGGCTGTTTGAGGGAGCTTGCAGTTTTCTAAATTGGCAACTGTGCTTTCTACTTTGCAACTTTAAAAAAAAGCGATTTGGGACATCCGAAAGGTGCCAGGATAATGCAGGATCTTTCTGATGTCTTCACTCTTTTATAGAAATAGAACAACATTTTGCAGCAGGTGGAGTCAGTGATTTAATGATCACATCCAGAGTGACAAATCCCTGACATGTCAAACACTCAGAATTTACCAACCACTCGAGATACCAATGTTGTGGACACAGGGGGCGGGATTCTCCACTCCCGCGCCGGTTGGGAGAATCGGCTGGGTCGCCGAATTTTCCCGCGACGCCGGTCCGACGCCCTCCCACGATTCTCCCAAGCGGCGAGAACGGCCCCATCGGGTTCTGCGCGGCGCAGGCCGGAGAATCGCCCGAGACACCCAAAGTGGTGATTCTCCGGCACCCCTGCTATTCTCAGGCCCGGATGGGCCGAGCGGCCAGGCCAAAACGGCGGGTTCCCCCTGGCGCCGTCCACACCTGGTCGCTGCCGGCGGGAACAGCGCAGGAACGCTGGGGGGGCGGCCTGCGGGGGGGGGGGAGGGGGGATCCCACACCGGGGGGGCCTCAAATGGGGTGCCACCCGCGATCAGTGCCCACCGATCGTCGGGCTGTCCTCTCTGAAGGAGGACCTCCTTTCTTCCGCAGCCCCGCAAGATCCGTCTGACACCTTCTTGCGGGGCGTACCCGGAGAGGACGGCAACCACGTATGCGTGGGCCGCGTCATGTATGCGGCGCCACCTTTACGCGGCGACAAGGCCTGGCGCGTGTAAATTACGCGGCCCCGCTCCTAGCCCATTATCGGGCCCTGAATCGGTCTGGATAGGGAACGTTTCG
Organism: Scyliorhinus torazame; assembly: GCF_047496885.1. Lineage (NCBI taxonomy): Eukaryota > Metazoa > Chordata > Chondrichthyes > Carcharhiniformes > Scyliorhinidae > Scyliorhinus > Scyliorhinus torazame. Next base: position 386,024,059 of record NC_092708.1, read on the forward strand.
CGCCGTCGTGAACCTCGACGGCGTTCACGAGTGGAGAATCCCGCCCAGGATCTTTGCCGTTTTGAGTTAAGTATTACTAATAGACCGATCCCAAGCCAGTTTGAAACTAGACACTAGAATTTTTATTGATAATGGGTCTGTTCGAGACTTCCGGTTGCGGCTATGCCTAGGTAGGTCGCACGTTCGGCAGCTCCCGCCGGGAAGGGACTTTTGGGCTCTTCAGAGGGGGCCCAACGGCAAATGTTCAACGGCTTCCAGTGTGGGATGGTGACAGCAAGGTCCCCCCGACATTATATGGATTGGACCAGGAGTGGAGCGGTTAAAAAAGTGATCCTGGTGCAGCGGAAAGTGCGAGGGAGGAAAAGCAAGATGGCGGTGGGTGGAGACCAAGCAGCGTGGGCGCAGTGGTCGCAGGAGCAGCTGGAGTTTCTTAAATGCTGCTTTGAGGAGCTGAGGACAGAAATGCTGGCGCCAATGAAGGCGGCGATTGAGAAGTTTGTGGAGACCCAGAAGGCCCAAGGGGCGGCGATCCGGGAGGTGCGGCAAAAAGCCTCGGAGAACGAGGACGAGATCTTGGGCCTGGCGGTGAAGGTGGAGGCGCACGAGGCGCTGCACAAGAGGTGGCAGGAAAAATTTGATGACCTGGAGAATAGGTCGAGGACGAAGAATCTTCAGATTCTGGGTCTCCCTGAAGGAATGGAGGGGCCCGATGCCGGGGCATATATGAGCACGATGCTCAATTTGCTGATGGGCGCGGGAGCTTTCCCGAGGCCCCTGGAGCTGGATGGGGCTCATCGGGTCCTGGCAAGGAGACTCAAAGCCAACGAGCCGCCAAGGGCTGTAGTGGTGAGGTTCCACCGCTTTATGGACAGAGAGTGTGTCCTGAGATGGGCCAAAAAAGAACGGAGCAGCAGGTGGGAGAACACGGAGATCCGTATTTACCAGGACTGGAGTGCGGAGGTGGCTAAGAAGAGAGCTGGTTTTAACCGGGCTAAGGCGGTGCTCCATCGGAAGGGGGTGAAGTTCGGGATGCTGCAGCCAGCGCGATTGTGTGTCACGATCCAAGATCGGCCGGGGGGAAAGGGCGGTGCTGAAGAGGAGCGCACACTGACTGCCAAGGGGTCGGGGGATTCTCACACTGGGGGGTCGATGGAATGGCGGGAGAGGCTGGGGTCAGCAGGAGTCAGCTGACTTACGGGAGTGTCATGGGGGGAGCAAAATGGCTAGATGAGGATCTAGCGGGGGTTGGGGGGGAGAGGGGGAGGGGGGGGAAATGGGTTGCTGCTGCACTGGCCAAAGGGGAGCTGGAAAGCTGGAAGTAGGAGAGGTAGTCGCGGCGGGAGTCCGCCGCCTGGGGGACTGGAGGGTGCGAGAGGCGCGGGCACGTGGCTGGACTAGAAAAGGAGATGGCTAGTCGGCAAGGGGGGTGGGGGTGGTGAGTAGCCCCCTGATCCGGCTGATAACTTGGAATGTGAGGGGCCTGAACGGGCCGGTCAAGGGGGCCCGTGTGTTCGCGCACTTAAAGGGACTGAAGGCAGACGTGGTTATGCTCCAGGAGACACATCTGAAGGTGGCAGATCAGGTTAGGCTGAGAAAGGGATGGGGAGGGCAGGTCTTTCATTCAGGGCTGGATGCGAAGAACAGAGGGGTTGCAATACTGGTGGGAAGCGGGTGTCGTTCGAGGCACTGAATGTTGTAGTGGATAATGGAGGTTGATATGTGATGGTGAGCGGTAGGTTGCAGGGGGTGCGGGTGGTACTGATGAACGTATATGCCCCGAATTGGGATGATGCCGGATTTATGAAATACATGCTGGGTCGGATTCCGGATCTGGAGGTAGGAAGCTTGATAATGGCGGAGGGGGGGGGACTTCAACACGGTGCTGGACCCAGCACTGGACCGTTCTAGGTCCAGGACGGGTAAGAGGCCGGCTGCGGCCAAGGTGCTCAGGGTGTTTATGGACCAGATGGGGGAAGTGGATCCATGGAGGTTTGCCAGGCCACTGGCCAGGGAATTTTCCTTCTTTTCCCATGTACATAGAGCCTACTCCCGGATAGACTTTTTCATTTTGAGTAGGGCGCTAATCCCGAAAGTGGAGGGAACGGAATATTCGTCCATAGCCATCTCGGACCACGCCCCGCATTGGGTGGAGCTGGAGTTGGGGGAGGAGAGGGACCAGCGCCTGCTGTGGCGCTTCGATGTGGGACTGTTGGCGGATGAAGGGGTCTGCGGGCGGGTGCGGGGGTGTATTGAAAGATACTTGGAGGCCAACGACAATGGGGAGGTGCAGGTGGGGGTAGTCTGGGAGGCGTTGAAGGCGGTGGTCAGGGGAGAGCTAATCTCCATTAGGGCCCACAGGGAGAAGAGAGAGGGGAGGGAGAGGTTGGTGGGGGAGATTTTAAGGGTGGACAGGAGATATGCAGAGGCCCCCGAGGAGGGGCTACTTAGGGAGCGACGGAACCTCCAGACGGAATTCGACCTGTTGACCACGGGGAAAACAGAGGCACAGTGGAGGAAAGTGCAGGGGGCGGCGTATGAGTATGGGGAGAAGGCGAGTCGGATGCTGGCACATCAGCTTCGTAAGAGGGAGGCAGCGAGGGAGATTGGTGGAGTCAAGGATAGAGGAGGGAATACGGTGCGGAGTGCGGTGAGAATAAATGGGGGAGGAGGGGATGCGACGATTCCTGGATCAGCTGAGGTTCCCGAGGGTGGAGGAGGAGGAGGTGGCTGGTTTGGGGGCGCCGATTGGGCTGGAGGATCTAGTTAAAGGATTGGGGAGCATGCAGGCGGGGAAGGCCCCAGGGCCGGATGGGTTCCCGGTTGAATTTTACAGGAAATACGTGGACCTGCTGGCCCGTTGCTAGTGAGGACGTTTAATAAGGCGAGGGAGGGGGGGGACCTTGCCCCCGACAATGTCCAGGGCGCGGATTTCTTTGATCTTGAAGCGGGACAAGGATCGATTGCAATGTGGGTCGTATAGACCGATCTCACTCCTCAATGTTGACGCTAAGTTGCTGGCGAAGGTGCTGGCTACAAGAATTGAGGACTGTGTCCCGGGGGTGATTCATGAGGACCAGACGGGATTTGTGAAGGGTAGGCATCTAAACACAAATGTGCGGAGGCTCCTCAATGTGATTATGGTGCCCTTGGTGGAGGGGGAAGCGGAGGTAGTGGCAGCTATGGACGCGGAGAAGGCCTCTGATCGGGTGGAGTGGGAGTATCTTTGGGAAGTGTTGCGGAGGTTTGGGTTCGGGGAGGGGTTCATCAGTTGGGTCAGGCTGCCATATAAAGCCCCGGTGGAGAGTGTGGCTACGAACCGGCAGAGGTCGGAGTACTTACGGCTGTACCGGGGGATGAGGCAGGGGTGCCCCTTATCCCCCTTGTTGTTTGCACTGGCAATTGAGCTGCTGGCCATGGCACTGAGGGAATCTAGGAAATGGAGGGGATTGGTCCGGGAGGGAGAGGAACACCGGGTGTCGTTGTATGCCGATGACCTGTTGTTGTATGTTGCGGATCCAGTGGAGGGGATGGCGGAGGTCATGCGGATCCTTAGGGAGTTTGGGGACTTTTCGGGGTATAAACTCAACGTAGGGAAGAGTGAACTCTTTGTGGTGCATTCAGGGGACCAGGGAAGGGGGATAGACGAGCTACCGTTGAAGAGGGTGGAAAGGAGCTTTTGGTACTTAGGGATCCAAGTAGCTAGGAGCTGGGGGGCCCTGCACAGGCTCAATTTGACATGGTTGGTGGAGCAGATGGAGGAGGATTTTAAAAGTTGGGATATGCTGCCACTCTCACTAGCAGGTAGGGTGCAGTCGGTCAAAATGATGGTCCTCCCGAGGTTTCTCTTTGTGTTCCAGTGCCTTCCCATTCTGATCCCTAAGGCCTTTTTCAAATGGGTAAGCAGGAGCATCATGGGATTTGTGTGGGCGAATAAGACCCCGAGGGTGAAGAGAGTGTTTCTGGAGCGTAGCAGGGACAGGGGGGGGCTGGCGTTGCCGAATTTGTGTAGCTATTATTGGGCAGCTAATGTGGCGATGATCCGTAAGTGGGTAATGGAGGGAGAGGAGGTGGCGTGGAAGAGGCTAGAGATGGCGTCCTGTGTGGGCACGAGCCTGAGGGCGCTGGTGATGGCACCGCTGCCGCTCTCGCCGACAAGGTACACCACGAGTCCGGTGGTGGCGGCGACGCTGAAGATCTGGGGGCAGTGGAGGTGACACAGGGGCGAGGTGGGGGCCTCGGTTTGTTCCCCGATTCGGGAGAACCATCGGTTCGTCCCGGGAAGGATGGATGGGGGGTTTCGGAGCTGGCATCGGGCAGGGATTAGAAGAATGGGGGCCTGTTCATCGATGGGACGTTTGCGAGCCTAGGGGCGCTGGAGGAGAAGTTTGGGCTACCCCCGGGAAACGCTTTCAGGTACATGCAAGTGAGGGCGTTTGTGAGGCGGCAGGTGAAGGAATTCCCGCTGCTTCCGGCACGTGGGATTCAGGACAGGGTGATTTCGGGTGTATGGGTTGGAGAAGGCAAGGTTTCGGCGATTTACCAGGAGCTGAAGGAAGAGGAGGAGGCCTCGGTGGAGGAGTTAAAGGGCAAGTGGGAGGAGGAGCTTGTGGAGGAGATAGATGAGGGTCTGTGGGCTGATGCCCTGAGTAGGGTTAATTTTTCCTCCTCTTGCGCCAGGCTCAGCCTAATACAGTTCAAAGTTACTCACAGAGCGCATATGACAGGGGCGAGGTTGAGTAGGTTCTTTGGGGTGGAGGACAGATGTGGGAGGTGCTCTGGGAGCCCGGCAAATCACGTCCATATGTTCTGGTCGTGCCCGGCGCTGGATGGGTTTTAGAGGGGTTTTGCGAGGACTATGTCCAAGGTGGTGAACGCCCGGGTCAAGCCGAGCTGGGGATTGGCATTATTTGGGGTATCGGACTTGGATCAATGACATGGCAGGGCTCATTAAGCTGGAGAGGATAAAGTTTGCCTTGCGAGGGTCTGTGCAGGGGTTCCTCAGGCGGTGGCAACCGTTCTTAGACTATCTCACGGAGCGTTAGGAGGAGGTCAGCAGCAGCAGCAGCCGAGGGGCGGGGGGGGGGGGGGGGGGTGGGGGGGAGGGAGGGGGGTTTCTTTTGGGGTGGCGTTTGGGTGAAGGTGTTTTTTTTCCCCTATTTGTGCTTTTAAATGTTATATGGGGGGTTATTGTATATGGGGGAAATCCAATGTATAATTTCTGATTGTTGCGTTTTTGTTTCTTCTTGTTGGGGGGGGGGGGTTTGTTGAAAATTTGTTGAAAAATTGGAATAAATATATATTTTTATTGATAATGGGTCTGTTCACGGAATGGAGATTATATATGTGTGCGAATCCAGTGATGCCACAGTCTCTCTTTATAACTGCTCTAAGTCAGGCTTTTTCAAAGTGCGGGTGGCAGGCGGGTGGGTCGTGGGCGGGTGTCGGGAGGGTCGTCGAATTGATCGGTTGCGCGTTCCGAAGGTTGTCCAGATTGAGGGAGAAGCGTCCAACAGCCGCTATGGGCTTTGAGGTTGAGAATGACGGGCGGCCGCTTCGGGTTTTTAAATGAGAACCTCCGGCCAGAAGTGGCAGCAGTGAGCAGGTCACGCACCCTGCACGTACTCTTGACGTTGAGCGCTCTGTGTGTATGTGCTTTTGGCGCCAAATTTTCCTTGGTGTCAAGGTGTTCGAGTGTTGATTGTACAGCCAGGAAGATAGCATCTGCTGTAGACCGGTTGCGGAGATAGCCGAACTGCAAATGCTCGAGACCGTCAGGGAGGCTGGCGTTGATCCGCCTCTGACTAGCCGCTCGAAGCATTTCATGATAACAGACGTCAGGGCCACTGGTCGGTAGTCGTTGAGGCAGGCTACCTTGTTCTTCTTTGGTACTGGTATTATGGTGGTCTTCTGGAAGGAGGTGGGGACCTCAAAGCGGAGGAGTGAGGTGATAAAGATATCTGCGAATACACGCACCAGCTGGTCTGCGCAGGCTCTGAGTGCTCGCCCAGGGACTCCGTCGGGACCCATCGTTTTCCGTGGGTTCACTTTCAAGAAGGCAGCTCTTACCTCCAAGGCTGTAATAGTGGGCATGGGCGTGTCCAGGGCTGTTGGGGCAGGAGGCACTGATGTATTGGCTGACTGTTCAAAGAGGGCATAGTTCATCGGGGAGGGATGCTCCAGCCCCAGATATTCCGCCTAGCCTTGCTTTGTAGCCTATGATCTTGTGTAAGCCCTGCCATAGAATAGACGCCGTGCATTTGTGTCATTGGTCTGGGACTCTAGTTTGATGCGGTATTGTCTTTTTGCATCCCTGATGGCTTTCCGTACGTCGTACCCGGATTTCTTATATAGGTCAGGGTCGACAGACTTGAACGCCTCCGTCCGGAACGTCAGCAGGGATTGAACCCTTTGGTTGAGCCAGGATTTCCGATTGGGGAATACCCGAATTGTCTTCTTTGGTACAGAGTCCTCGACACACTTACTGATGAAGACTGTGAAGATGAATCATTTTCTTATAAGAAAGAGAAGGCCAGAGACACAAATAGGCAGTATACCTACTGGACAGGATCTCACATCTGAATCTGCTGGAGAGAGTGGCTCAGGAAAGAGCAGGACGGAGCAGTGCTGCTGTTTGCTCTGTACAGAGCTCCAGTGCCTCTGGTTAACAGCGTACAAAACACAAACCTAACTCAGGAACAAACAATGTAAAGATGATTTCTTGAGGTATGGTTTTGTCAATTGTGCCAATGCAAATAATGAAGCAAAGCCCATACGTGTTCTATGCAGAGAAGTACTGGCAAATGATAGAAGTTTCAGATTTTGAAAGAGAAGTGGTGGGTGAAAAATTCCCTTTGAGGTTGCGACCTCAGAGTCAGTTTTTAACTTCCAGCTGCTCCAAATATAAAGACTACACTGCTGTATCTGATCTGTGAAAGCACATTAAAAACACGGCAATACCTCATGAGGCTGTCAGCATTCGGGAATAACATCTCCCAGGAGTATCCAGCACTGAGTAAAATGCACAATTCATTGCTATTGCCCTTCACGACGACCAGCATGTGCGAGGTTGGATTTTTTGTTCTCATAAAGATGAAGACGGCACAAAGAAACTGGCTGAAGTCTGCACCTGATATGCACATTGCCCTATCCTCCTTTGAACCAGATTCAAATGAGATCGTGAGGACAAAGCATGCCTTTTTGTATTAAAGTTGTGCGAACAATGGCGTGTATCGTGAAGGTCAGCGTGTGCCGTAAAAGTCGGTGAGTGTGGGTCACGAACGTCGGTGTGTGTCGCGAAGTTGGCTGGTCGCCAGAAGTGGGTTCTGGGAAAAAAAAGTTTGAAAAACACTGCCCGACACCACAACCTGCAAGCTATTAGGTTACTAACAACCTTGTTATTACCGTCATGAGTACCTATGATGTGGAGATCCCGGCGTTGGACTGGGGTGGGCACAGTAAGAAGTCTTACAACACCAGGTTAAAGTCCAACAGGTTTGTTTCAAATCACTAGCTTTCGGAGCGCAGCTCCTTCATCAGGTAATTGAAGTGGTGGGTTCCACAACCACATATTTAGACAAAGTCAATGATGCAAGATGATACTTTGAGGTGATACTAGAGATATGAATTGTCTCAAGCCAGGACAGTTGGTAGGATTTTGCAAGGCCAGGCCAGATGGGTTGTGAATGGAATGAGATATGAATCCGGTTGAGGCTGTACTCATGTGTGCGGAACCTGGCTATCAGTTTCTGCTCGGCGATTCTGCATTCTCGCGCGTCCTGAAGGCCGCCTTGGAGAACGCTTACCCGAAGATTATAGGTTGAATGCCCTTGACTGCTGAAGTGTTCCCCGACTGGAAGGGAACATTCCTGCCCGGCGATTGTCGCACGATGTCCGTTCATTAGTTGTCACAGCATCTGCATGGTCTCGTCAATGTACCACGCTTCGGGACATCCTTTCCTGCAGCGTATGAGGTAGACAACGTTGGCCGAGTCACACGAGTATGTACCGCGTACCTGGTGGGTGGTGTTCTCACGTGTAATGGTGGTACCCATGTCGATGATCTGGCACGTCTTGCAGAGATTGCCATGATGGTTGTGTGGTGTCGTGGTCACTGTTCTGAAGGCTGGGTAGTTTGCTGCCAACAATGGTCGGTTTGAGGTTGCCCGGTTGTTTGAAGGCAAGTAGTGGGGGTGTGGGGATGGCCTTGGCAAGATGTTCATCTTCATCGATGACATGTTGAAGGCTCTGTAGAAGATGTCGTAGCTTCTCCGTTCCAGGGAAGTACTGGATGACGAAGGGTATTCTGTCGGCTATGTCTTGTGTTTGTCTTCTGATAAAACAAAGTGTTGAGATGACCGTCCTTGATGGAGATGCGTGTGTCCAAGAATGCAACCGATTCTGGAGAGTAGTCCATGGTGAGTCTGATGGTGGGATGGAACTTATTGGGTACCTATGTCCAGGTTGAACCAATTATCTGCCGGTACAAACAAAAACAAGGACAGATTACTGCAAGCATCACTTTCAGTCCTTTATTATATTGGAACAGTTTCTGTTTTCTCAATATTTACAATAAATACCAACTTGAACAAACTATTCTGACCACAAAATGATTTTTGTTACTACAGGAGCCTTCTTTACTGATTTTAGACAAAGTTCATATTGTACCATAGAGAGAGGGATGATTACCACACAAGAGGTCCACATCTTGGAGGCAGCAATCAGTGCCATTTGTCTGGGAACTGGTCGCCCTCCCAGCTTCTCAGATAATGGGGCTCTCAAACTAAGTACCACAGCCTCAGAACGAGGGGGGTATCCATTTAGAATTGCGGTCGGGAGAAATTTCTTAGCTCGAAGGGTTGTAGGCCTGTGATTCTCTACAGTAGAGGGATGTGGAATCTCAGTCGTATTAAACCATTTGGAATATGGTGAGCAGTTTTGGGCCCCGTATCTAAGGAAATATGTGCTGGCCTTGGCGAGGGTCCAGAGGAAGTTCACAAGAATGATCCCGGGAATGAAGGGCTTGTCATATGATGAGTTGAGGATTCTGGGTCGGTACTCGATGGATTGTGAGGGGGGGATCTCATTGAAACTTACAGAATACTAAGAGGCCTAGATAGAGTGGATGTGGAGAAGATGTTTCCACTAGTAGGAGAGACTAGAACCAGAGGGCACAGCCTCAGACTTGGTGCTTTTGAAATTGAGATAGGGAGGAATTTCTTCAGCCAGAAGGTGGCAAATCTGTGGAGCTCTTTGCCGCAGAAGACTGTGGAGGCCAAATTAGTGTCTTTAAGACAGAGATAGATAGGTTCTTGATTAATAAGGGGATCAGGGGTTATGAGGAGAAGGCAGGAGATTGGGGATGAGAAACATATCAGCCAAGATTGAATGGCGGAGCAGACTCGATGGGCCGAGTGGCCTAATTCTGCTCCTATATGTCTAAAAACAGATGTCGATAGATTTTTACACCCTCAGAGAATTAAAGGACATGGGGATGGTGTGGAGTTGAGGTAGATGTTCAGCGATGATTTTATTGATTGGTGGGGCGGGTTCGAAGGGCCAAATGCACTATTCTTGCTGCTATTTCTTATGTTCTCAGCATAATTTGCTTGCTTTTGTGTTCCATTTTACTGTTGACAAAGTGCAGTATTCCACATGCCTATTTAATGCCTTCTACCTCTTCCCACCACCCTCAAAGATTTATGTCCATGTACCCCAATGGTGTTCCGTTCTTGCATCCGTTTACAGTTGCACCCTTTAAGTTATGTTGCCTCCCCCTCCCATTCTCCCTATCAAAGTGAATCACTCCCTATTCCTTTACATTAAATTTAATCTGCGGTGCGTCTGCTAATGTCTTCCTGGAGTCTGATACTATCCTGCCCCATGTATGCCACATTTCTGGGTTTCGTGTTATTTTTTCCAAATATTGGAATTGTGCCCTGTACATTCAGACCCAGGTGATAAACATCCTGGCCCCATGGAGAACACCGATCTGAAAAATTAACATTCAGCTCTGCACCCTGCTGTCTGTTCCTCAGCCAATAGCATATCCGTGCAACCACTGCCTCTTTCGTTCCACGGGCATCGGCTTTGCTGTCAAGTCAAACACCTTTCGAAATGCTATGTGCATTACGTCAACCGCACTACCCTCATCAGCCCGCTCCATTACTTCATCAGATGACTCAAGTTAGTCAGACTGAAGTTGCCTTTAATGGATCCATTTGGTTTTCATTGACCGACCCATATTTTTCCAAGTGAGAATTAGTTTTGTCACGGAATGTTGTCTCCAAAGGGTTCCCCATCAGTGCCGACGGAGTGACTGCCCTGTAATTCCCATGCTGATCTCTGTCCCCATTTTGAGCATGAGTGTAACATTTGGAATTCTCCCGTCCTCTGGCATCCCTCGCGCATCTAAGGAGAGTTGGACAGTTGTTGCCAGGGCCTCAATTTCCGTCTTTACTTGAAATGAAATGAAAATGAAAATCGCTTATTGTCACAAGTAGGCTTCAAATGAAGTTACTGTGAAAAGCCCCTCGTCGCCACATTCCGGCGCCTGTTCGGGAAGACTGGTACGGGAAAAACTTCTCTCGGCAAACCCAGATGCATCAGCCGGATGGGGTGATCTTTCTCCTTCGAGCGCTGCCAATAATTTAACGACCTGACCTTTACATATTTTTATCCTGTCTGATTTCTCTACCATCTCCTTTACTGTGGCATTAGCCACAGTGAAGACAAATGCCAAATGCTCATTCAGTACCTCAGCCATGTCTTCTGCCTTTAATCGGTTCCACACTTTCTTTGACTATTCATATGTTAACGTAAGATCTTTGGTTCATTTTTATGTTCACAATTTTCTATTTAAGTCCCCTCCCTTTGCCCCACTTAATTCCTTTTTTTAGTTCTCACGCGTACCTTTTTTTATTCAGCTTCATTTCCGATCAAATTGTGAACCTGATATTTATCGTTTGCTTCATTTTCTAATCATTTTAAACTTTATATCATGACAGCCAGGGACCAAATTGAAGTAAGTTTTGCAATCCATCATTTTTCCAACTAAGATACAAGTATACAAAAAAGGATCAATGGGGCAGATTAAAAAGAATGTATTGATTATTAGATTAAAGTCATTGCGTGAGATATGACACTAAACTCTTCCTAAGTCTTGTTCTGTTCCGTGTTAATTCGGTTAGCTGTTTGGTGTCCGGTAGTCACCATGAGAGCTGTCGGCAGGCGGCGAGTGGTGAACTTTGGAGTTGGGCCGTTATTTTGCAAAAGAACAGCAGAATTAATAACAGGAACAGAGAATGCTGGACAAGCTCAGCGGGTCTGGCAGTATTCATAGGGAGAGGAAACAGAGTTAACGTTTCCAGTCTGAAGATTCAATGGACTCGATACGTTCCCTCCAGCACTCTCTGTTTTTATTTCAGGTTCTAGCACCCGCAGTATTTTGCCTTGTTCTGTTCTCAAGTGACTGCAAACGTGTAAAGCATTTGTTAGGGAGGCGCTTCAGGTGGCCCCCGTATGTGCCCTTGTTGGACATCGGGCACGATTTAAAGAAGAAAAGAGAGTCCTGTTGTGGGTGGGTTTAGTGGGGTGTCTCCTGACGCTTGTAGCCTCTGGAACGACCCCGCAATCGAACAGGACTTCGTTATTTTTTTCCGGGGCTCAGCGGGGAAGGTCGCACTTGCCTTAATGTCCTGCACTGAGGAGCTCCACTCGTCAGCGCAGCAAGAGACTGGGGCCCCATTTTTAAAAGGCGCCCCAATCTCTCGATCCTGCCAAGCGATCCCCAGACTCCCTCCCAATGCCCCATGTTGTGGGGTCCTCGAGCCCCCCCCGCACCCCAACTCATAAGGGCGGGGCACCCCCAGGCCAGATTTCCTGGCGGGGGGAAAAATGCCACCTTGGTTCGATCCTGAGTCACTGTCCATGTGGAGTTTGCACATTCTGCCCATGTGGGTCTCACTCCCACAACCCAGAGGATAGGCGGATTGGCCACTCTAAATTGCCCCTTAATTGGAATTAAAAAAAAAAAAATAATCACTGATATTAAACTCAGCAGCTACTGTGGTAGGATTTGAACTCATGTCGCTGGATCATCTCAGTCCAGGCCTCTAGATTACCAGTCTAACAACATGACCGCTGTGCTGCCATACTTTACTTACTTTACTGGCATTTGCAGTAGGGAGGTAGGCATTGCACACAGAAATATCACACTGTAAATTACAGCCCTCAGGAAAATATTTAACTTGAAAGCGTTGATTGAGATCTGCAGGGCCATATTTGATGCCCCATAAAGACTTCCTATTGGACGTCTCATGACTAGCATCACTGCCTCTGAGCCAGAGCCTCTGGGTTTGAGTCCCGCCCCAGGACCTGATGGACAAGGAAAGTGCGCCCATAACGCGGCCAAACAGGTTAATCTCAGTTAGGTGGAGAGGTTGGGGCTGCTCTCCTCGGGGAGAAGAAGGCTAAGAGGAGATTTGATAGAGATGTTCAAAATCATGAGGGGGCTGGACAGAGTAGACGGGGAGAAACTGCCCTTGCACGTGAATGGATCGAGAACGAGAGGGCACAGATAGATTTAAAGTGATTTGCAAAAGAAGCGAATGTGATGTGAGAAAAATCTCTTTCAAGTGGTTTGGGTCTAGACTGCTCTGCCTGGAAGCGTGGTGGAGGTGGGTTCAATCGAGGCATTCAGAAGGGCGTCAGGTGATTGTTTGAATTGAAACTAGGTGCAGGGGTACGGAGAAAAGGCCGGGGAATGGCACTCGGTCATGATCATCTTTTGGAGAGCTGATGCAGACACGATGGGCCGAACAGCCTCATTCTGAGCTGTAACAATTCCGTGATTTTTGTGACCACCAACCTGCAAATCCGTCCAACACCCACCAGTGACTCACAGTAAGGGTGGGAGAGATTCCTGGTCAGCCAACCCATGTGACAGAAAAATTGTTGGGCTACCACCACCCACAGCTCTGGACTGCAACATGAAGTGCTTGTTGCCACAGCAACCCCCCCCCCCCCCCCCCAGTGAACTGCAACATACCACAACCAAAAGACCTTTGAGTGTAAAGGTAATGGGCCTGCAGCTCTGCAGCAATTGTTTGCACAATTGAATGGCTCAATGAAGCAATAAGAATCAACCACAGTGTGCCTGAAATCACGCGTAAGCCAGACTGAGTTGGGGGGGTGTAGCACAATCAATCACTCACGAGACGAGATGAGAAGGAGTCGAACGATGGCTTTATTATGCAGACTTGTTCCCCAGCAGCAGTTACAGAGTGCGGCTGCTGGGAGAACCCAGGCTCTTATACTCTGCCTTACTGGGTGGAGCCAGTAGGCGGCTGATCCAATCGGGACCCAGCGTCTATCCACCAATAGCCTCTCGGCATCACAGGGTACCTTAATACCCCTAATACATACCACCACAGGGTGGGGGGGGAGGTGACAGAATGACTTCACGTTAAATAAACCGAAGCCCCAGCCCCCTGAGGATGATGTAAAAGTTCCTGGGACACAGTTTCGAAGACGATCAGGGGAGCTCTACTGGGTATCCTGTCCAATAGTTGTCCCTGGACCAACATCACTTAGATCACCTGGTGATTATCACATTGCTGGTTGTGGGATCTTGCTCTGCGCAGAATTGGCTGCCACCCTTCTGCCATCACAACCGCAAAGGTGCCTCCGTGACTGCCAAGTGCTGGATAAAATGCAAATACCTTCTTTCTTTAGTGAACTATTTGCTTCTGTAGCTTTCTAATGTCAGCCAAGGCATACTAAATCCATGGCATTCAATGTCAAAATTAGCCCTACCCATTCCTTTACTGTACTCATCGCCACTGTACTTCCTACTGTTTAACTTTGTTAAACAAAGAGATTATATTCCCAATTCTAAACACCAGAAGAGTTGGACTGCAAAACCAAGAAAATATTTGCTGAAGTGTTTGAATTTAATAGGCATGCTCCAGTGGTGTGTTCTGTCTCAAAGTGTATTTCAGTCCTCTGTTATTGTAACGCAGGATTAAATAAACAGCGGACACTTGCTCAGTCGTCAGTCTGGGGACTAAAGATCGGTCTGATCCAACACACTCTGGCTTTGAACCAGAACAAATGGATATTGGGCATGATCCAAAGGAACTAAGAAGCAGCAAATTTAAAAATGCCCTTTAGAATATGCTCGCTTCCTTAAAATGTGGTCACAGTTTGACAATGCCGTTGTTCAGTGTTCAAGGGGCGCAGCAGGCGGTCGGAATTGTGCAATGTGATGTCCCAATCACTGACAAAGCATTTCAGAAAACTCTATCGTAATAAAAGCATGATTTCACTCAAATCAATCACCCTAAACTGGCAAGTCCCAATGATACAGTAAGCAGCAATATGCAATCTTGGAACAAGGCTGCACATTGAAAGGGAATTTAACTTGGATTTATTTGATCACCGTAAATCACTGGAGATTTGACCAATTTTCTTCTTTAAAAAGCATCCTTGTGACTTAATTTTGGGTCCAGCCCCGGTGACCTAAGCAGAAGAGCTCAGGTTGACATCCCAGTGCAATACTGCTTCTGCAACTACTGCCGGGTTGGAGAATCGCCGGGGGCTGCCGTGAATCCCGCCCCCACCGGTTGCCGAAGTCTCCGGCACCGGATATTCGGCGGAGGCGGGAATCGGGCCGCCCCGCTCGATTCTCCGGCCCGGATGGGCCGAAGTCCCGCCGATAAATTGCCTGTCCCGCCGGCGTGGATTAAACCACCTTTTGAACGGCGGGACAAGGCGGCGTGGGCGGGCTCCGGGGTCCTGGGGGGGGCGCGGGGCGATCTGGCCCCGGGGGTGCCCCCACGGTGGCCTGGCCCGCGATCGGGGCCCACCGATCCGCGGGCGGGCCTGTGCCGTGGGGGCACTCTTTCCCTTCCGCCTACGCCACGGTCTCCACCATGGCGGAGGCGGAAGAGACTCCCTCCACTGCGCATGCGTGGGAAACTGTCAGCGGCCGCTGACGCTCCCACGCATGAGCCGCCCGGAGATGTCATTTCCGCGCCAGCTGGCGGGGCAACAAAGGCCGTTTCCGCCAGCTGGCGGGGCGGAAATTCCTCCGGCGTCGGCCTAGCCCCTCAATGTTGGGGCTCGGCCCCCAAAGATGCGGAGCATTCCGCACCTTTGGGGCGGCGCGATGCCCGTCTGATTGCCGCCGTTTTGGGCGCCAGTCGGCGGTCATCGCACCGTTTCGGGAGAATTTCGCCCCAGATGTCAAACCAAGACTCATTCTCCCCTCGGGTGAATATAAAAGTTCCCATGGCACTATTCAGTAGGGCACGGGGGTTCTCTTTGGTATTCTGGCCAATATTCACATCTCAAACAACTTTGCAAAGATAGATTATCTGGTCGTTGTCACATTTTTGCGTTTGACAAGTTTACATGGCTGCCATGTCTCCTCACACTGCAACAGTTCAGAAATGCTTTATTGGCATTAAGTGCTTTCGGACATCCTGAGGTAGCGAAAGGCGCTATAAAAGTGATGTACGATCAATTATTGCGAAAGCGAGATTAGAGAATAATCAAAGGCTTTATTAGACAAGATGTGTTCCCCAGCAGCTCGTAACAGAAAATGTCTGCAGCCGGGGATGAACACCTCTTTATACCGTCCACTGGGCGGAGCCAGCAGACAGGGATTTACCCACGTATCTCTAATACAGTAGTACCTCCAACACAGGTAACATAACACATATACTATGGTCTACCACATTCACCCCCTGTTGAAAAAAAGTCCAGCGGGGGTGGTGGCAAAGCTTTTAACAATAACAATAACAACCACAGTAACAATTACAATGAAGAAATCAATCGATCGGGGCCTTGATGGTCCTCTGCGACCGTCGCAGTCTCGGTGGTGATGCAGGCGCCGACTCAGGCATTTTCGACTCCGGGAGCGTGCAGTCCTCTGCTTCGTTACCTCCGGGTGGAACCAGTGGGAGGACGGATCCTCCTGGGGCAGGGGCTGCGGTGAGGTGCGCTGGTGGGGAAGTGGGTGGAGCAGAGAAGAATGATTCGGGTGGAGGGGTTGGTGAGGGGGCCGTGGGTGGGGATTCAGCGGGTGCCAGATCCTGGAGGGAGACCGTGTCCTGGCGTCCTTCGGGGCGTGCCACGTTGGCGTACTGCGGATTAGCATGAAGAAGGTAGACCCTCTCGACCAATGGGTCAGACTTATGAGTCCGCGCATATCTCCGGAGCAGGACGGGTCCAGGAGCTGCCAGCCATGTTGGGAGCGATGTCCCGGAGGTGGACTTCCTGGGAAAAACAAGAAGACGTTTATGGAGGGTTTCATTAGTTGCGGTACACAGGAGTGACCATATGGAATGGAATGCATCGGGCAGGACCTCCGGCCAGCGGGAGACCGGGAGATTTCTAGATTGTGGGGCCAGCACAACTGCCTTCCAGACCGTCCCATTCTCCCTCTCCACCTACCCATTTCCCCAGGGGTTGTAGCTGGTCGTCCGGCTTGAGGCAATGCCCTTGCTGAGCAGGAATTGACGCAGCTCGTCACTCATAAAGAAGGACCCCCTATCGCTGTGTACGTAGGTGGGGAAACCGAACAGTGTGAATATACTGTGGATGGCTTTAATGACAGTGGCAGCAGCCATGTCGGGACAGGGGATGGCGAAGGGGAACTGGGAGAACTCATCGACCACATTCAGGAAATAAGTGTTGCGGTCGGTGGAGGGGAGGGGCCCTTTGAAGTCCATACTGAGGCGCTCATAGGGGCAGGAGGCCTTCACCAGGTATGCTTTATCTGGCTGGTAGAAGTGCGGCTTGCACTCTGCGCAGATTTGGCAGTTTCAGGTGACGGTCCTGACCTCCTCTATGGAGTAGGTCAGGTTGTGGGTTTTGATGAAGTAGGAAAATTTCGGGACTCACCCTCGAGTAGAGGATCTGTAACTTTTGGTCCTCCGTGGGTGGGTCTGTGGACGTCCTGATGTAGTTCTGGAAGCAAGCCGGCCAGTGATCAAAGGTGGCCAAAGCGTTTGCCGCGTGGGGGTTCAGTTGCAGGCGGTCCGGCTCGTTGAGGAGCTCCATCTTTCAATATCTTGTCTAATAAATTGATGCACGATCAATTATTGCGAAAGCGAGATTAGAGAATAATCAAAGGCTTTATTAGACAAGATGTGTTCCCCAGCAGCTCAGAACAGAAAATGGCTGCAGCCGGGGGTGAACACCTCTTTATACCGTCCACTGGGCGGAGCCAGCAGACAGGGATTTACCCACGTATCTCTAATACAGTAGTACCTCCAACACAGGTACCGTAATACGTATAATATGGTCTACCACAAAAAGTTTATTATATTTTCTAAAAGAACTGAAAGCTTTCACAAATGTGTGTGTAAATCTACTCCTGCCCCCACAAGTGACTGTTCTGTGGAAAAGGTACCAGATCTGGTTCCCAATCTCTGCAGAGTCAGTTGACTCCAAGGCAAGTAGACGGAGGTGTAACCTTAATGTCCCTAGATTAGTTTTGTGATTGGATAGTTTACGAGTCATGCGTGTGAAGAGGAGCGACTTGATAAATTACCTCTACCCATATTCAACAGCAGAGGCAGGAAAGAAGAAAAAGGATTTAGTTACTGGGTATTTTTGCAAGCTACAAATCTGATCCCATACAATTGTATGTCAGTAGTGAGTGATCAGCTTGTATGGCCAAAGATGGCTTTCTATGATTGTTGTTGAAAAGCAACTC
Organism: Scyliorhinus torazame; assembly: GCF_047496885.1. Classification (NCBI taxonomy): domain Eukaryota; kingdom Metazoa; phylum Chordata; class Chondrichthyes; order Carcharhiniformes; family Scyliorhinidae; genus Scyliorhinus; species Scyliorhinus torazame. Next base: position 386,041,781 of record NC_092708.1, read on the forward strand.
CCAAAAATAAGCGCACTGAATGATCCCAGTTCCCAAACCCAACATTATTGTGTCTCTGAAAGCTCCCACAGCCGCCTTTCTCTTCAATCTCATAAATGTGGCAAAATTCATCTTCCAGGCAAAAAGAACACACTGTGAAAGTAGTCAGGACTGGAATTTGAACCGGAGTATTTCCAGGTTTATTAATGTGCGATAATTAAAATCCCCTCCATGGGGAATGTACTTTGCAACGAGGACCCCAGTGAAATAGTTTAGGGAATCAAACTAATTTAGAAACTGAACTGAATCTATATAATGGTCGTGAATAAAGTCACAAGGGAGGAGGTTGGTAGCAGGAGTGAAAATTGTCACACTGGGTGTTGCAGAGTGCCTGTGGTTAAACCAAGTTAGATTATTTGAGCAGAATAGGATTTAAATCTTTGCAATATCTAACATAAGACCATAAGACATAGGAGCAGAAGTAGGCCATTCAGCCCATCGTGTCTGCTGCACCCATTCAATGTGATCATGAATGATTTATTACTGTCATGTGAGTGTTCCTTGAAGAAACATCTGGGGCGGGATTCTCCCAGCCCTGGGCCGGGCCTGAGAATCCCCGTGATCGGGCCATGCCGCCCCGAGATCCTCCGCAGAGTGGAGAATCAGCGCCATTATGGTTGGTGCAGCGCTGGTCGCGGGCCACTCTACGCGGCCGGCCGATTCTCCGGCCCTGATGGGCCGAGCTGCCGCAGTTAAAACGCTGAGTCCTGCCGGCGCCGTCTTCACCTGCTTGCAGCCAGCGGGAACTCTGTGTGCAAGAGTGGGGTGACAGCCTGTGGGGGAGGGGCCTCCGGTGTGGCCTGGCCCGCGATCGGGGCCCACAGATCGGCGGGCTGGCCTCGGTGGCTGGGGGCCTCCTTTCCTACGCGCCAGCCCCTGTAACCCAGCGCCAGGCTGCGTCAGGGCTGGCGCATTGAAGGAGGCCACCGCGCATGTGCGCGTTGGCGCCAACACCACTGCGCATGCGCGGATCCCGCAGCGTACTTTGCGCTGGGATCGGCAGCTGGAGCGGCGTGAACCGCTGCAGCGCCATGCTGGCCCCATTAGATGTGGGAGTGGCCTGTTCACGCCGTCGTAAAACGCGACGGCGTTTAAGACAGCATGGACACTATGCCGCGGGAAGGGAGAATCCCGCCCTCTGTCTTACCACATGACCTGTAGCACAGCTGCAGTAATGTCATTTGTGGGTGGAGCTGGGCTGTGGCTGTCAGGTGAGAGGGGTTTAGTGTTTTGGGTTTCAGTTTCGGTTTGTTGCTTTGGACTGCAGAAGAGAAGCACTGTTTCCCTGTATGCATTTTAAAGCTGTTCCAGAGAACTGGAAGCACATTGGGTGTGGCAAACAGGATATATATTAATGACTTAAACTTGGATATACGGGGCACAATTTCAAAATTTACAGATAACGCAATACTTGGAAACATTGCGAAGTGAGAATTCTAGACTTCAAGAGGACATAGACAGGCTAGTGGACAGGCGGTGGTTAGCACTGTTGCTTCACCGCTCCAGACACCCGGGTTCAATTACGACCTTGGGTGACTGTGGAGTTTGCATTCTCCCAGTGTCCGGATGCTCCGGTTTCCTCCCACAGTCCCAAGATGTGCAGGTTAGGCAGATTGGCCATGGTAAAATTGTCCTTCAGTGTCCAAAAGGTTCGGCGAGGTTACGGGGATAGGACGGGGTCATGGGTGGAGTGCTCTTTGGGGGAGGGGGGGGGGGTGCTGGGGCAGACTCGATGGGCTGAACGGCCTCCTTCTGCACTGGAGGGATTCTATGAGTGGACAGCCATCCAGAGAAGTGTGAAGTAAAAAGCAAGACATGCATTGCGACCACTAATCTCAAAGCATTTTAGAACCAATGAAGTACCTTTTGAAGTGTATTTACTGCTGTAATGTAAGAAACAGTCTCCAAAAATTTTCAGCTGCTTCATCAATGACCTCCCTTCAATAAGGTCAGAAGTGGGGATGTTTACAGATGACTGCACAATGTTCAACACCATTCGCAACTCCTCAGATAATGAAGCAGTTCATGCCCAAATGCATCAAGACCTGGACAATATCCAGGCTTGGACTGACAAGTGGCAAGTAACATTCGCGCCACACAAGTGCCAGGCAATGACCATCTCCTACAAGAGAGGATCTAACCATAGTCCCTTGACATTCAATGGTATTACCATCGCTGAATTCCCCACAATCAACATCCTGCGGGTTACCATTGATCAGAAACTGAACTAACAACATTAATACTGTGGCTACCAGGACATGCCAAAGGCTAGGAATCCTACGGCGAGTAACTCACCTTCTGACTCCCCCAAAGCCCGCTCACCATCTACAAGGCACAAGTCAGGAGTGTAATGGAATACTCTCCACTTGCCTGGATGAGTACAGCACCAACAACACCATCCAGGACAAAGCAGCCCACTTTATTGCTCCCCCCTTCCAAACATTCAAACCCTCCACCACCAATGAATAGTAGCAGCCGTGTGTACCATCTACAAGATGCACTCCAAGGTTCCTTCGACAACACCTTTCAAACCGTCAAACACTACCATCTAAAAAGACAAGAGCAGCAGATACCTGGGAACCCCACCACCTGGAGGTTCCCCTCTAAGTCACTCACCATCCTGACTTGGAAATATATCGCCACTCATTCATTGTCACTGGGTCAACGTCTTGGAACTCCCCCCTCCTAACAGCACAGTGGGTGTACCTACACCTTAAGGACTGCAGCAGTTCAAAAAGGTAATGCACTACCACCTTCTGAAGGGCAACTAGGGATGGGCAATCAATGCTGGCCTAACCAGCCACATCCCGTAAATTAATTTTTAAAAATTGCACTCAGCAACGTCCAACAAATAGCAATGCCATCGCCACCAGCGAATGTTTTTTTTGGTGCACTGCGGATGACTCCTCTTCCAAAGAATGTCTCGTGAATTTTCGTATCCACCCGAACAGGCAGAAGGGGTCTCGGTTTGACATCTCAACCTAAAGTACTTCCTTAATAGCGCAGCAGAACGTCAGCCCTCGAATGGGACTTGAAACCAGAATCTTGTGATTCAGAGACAAGACCACGGACCAAGCGCTGGAAAAGGGGATTAGAATAGACAGCTACTTGATGGCCGGCACAGATACGATGGGCTGACGGGCCTTATTCTGTGCTGCAAAATTCCATATCAAATGAGCCCACAGCTGACACTGAAGTGATAAATATAAACGAGTGTGTCATTCTAAAGGTACCTGGGGGTTTACGTGCACAATTAATTGAGGCGGCAGATTGAAAAAAATGATTAAAAAGGCATATGGAGTCCTGGGCCTTATAATTAGAGGCATAGAATACAGGTCAGGAAGCTGTGATAAACCTTTATAAAACGCTGATTTGGCTTCAATGCGACATTGTATGTTAAGAATTAAAGCTTTAGAAATGAAATGAAAATCGCTTGTCACAAGTAGGCTTTAAATGAAGTTACTGCTCGGGGAGGCTGGAACGGGAATTGAACCGTGCTGCTGGGCTGCCTTTGTCTGCTTTAAAAGCCAGCTCTTTAGCTCTGTGCTAAACCAGCCCCTGGAGAGGGTGCAAAAATAATCTACAGAATGGTTCCAGGGACAAAGTCATCAGTTACGTGGACAGATTGGAGTAGAAGCTAGAGTTGTTCTCCAGACGGTTGAGGGGAGGTTTGATTGAGGTGTTCAAAATCACAAGGGGTCTAGGTAGTAGAGAGAAATTTCTTCTTGAAGCATTGAGAATCAGGGGACACAACTTGTCAAAAGAATAAAAAAACAGTAGTGAGGTCTTTTCAGCATACGATCTGGAATACACGGCCGTAAAGGTGGCCTTTCAAAAGGGAATTGGATAAGCATGGAAGGGGAAATAAAATTCAGGTGTCGGGGCAGCATGGCGGCGCAGTGGTTAGCACTGCTGTCTCACCACGCCGAGGACCCGGGTTCGATCCCAGCCCGGGTCACTGTCTCTCAATGTCATTCTCTCAGTGTCGCACCCCCACCACCCAAAGATGTGCAGGTAGGTGGATTGGCCACGGTAAATTGCCCCTAATTGGGAAAGATAATAATTGGGTACTCTAATTTATTTAAAAAAAGAATAATGGTATAATTCAGAAGCAGTGTTTCTCTGCATGACGCATTAAATCCCAGGTTTTAGTTTAGCCTGAAACCTCCCAACACAACCTGAACTAAATTCAATGTTCAATTTTTGTCACAAAGTAGCTTTCAAAGCAAAGTTCTCCAATGCATAGTTATTTTAGACTTTCAATGGGCCAATGTTTCATTTGGTCTACACTGATAAACCAGAGCATGATTGTTTTTTAACATACATAACCAGCTGTGATCATGGATGTTACTTTTAACATACTTTTAGGATTATGGTGGTATTTTGTAAAGAAAGATGTGTATGTTCCATGATTAATTAAAGTGGGGAAGGCTGTGAGAAAGGAGATAAAAGGGCCAAGGTGCTAGGTTCATGCATGAGAGGTTATGGCGAGTTGCATTTACAAGTATACAGGTTGAATTTAAAATTCGCATGACAAGGTAAATAGGGTTTAGCATTTTGGTTATCAAATTTCAATGGGGTGTTTCGAAGTGACAAGCAACTTTGCTGGAGTTTAAAAGAATGAGATGGGATCTGATCGAGGTAAACAAAATACTAAGAGGAATTGATAAAGTAAACATAGACCAAATGTTCCCCTTTGTGGGGCAATCTAGAACGAGAGGTCACAGATATCGGTTGAGAGGCGGTAGATTTGTAACCGAGATGAGGAGGAACTACTTCTGGCAGGTGATGAATTTGTGGAACTCGCTGCCCTATAGTGCGGTGAAGTCTGAATCATTAAATGGTTTCAAGAAGGTGATAGATATATTTCTGATTTTAAAAATGGGTTAAAGGAATATGGAAAACAGGCACGGAGATGGATTTGAGACCAGGAAGAGATCAGCCATGATCTGATTGAATGGCGGAGCAGGCTCGAAGGGCTGATTTGTCTACTTCTATGCCTAATTCCTGTTCTACAACTTTAAACAGAGGAAGATATATTAAATTTTATAGACCAAAAGTAGGGATAAAATAGCAAAACGTGCAAGATTCTAATACTTGGAAAAGTGGAGTTCAGAGAGGTGTTTGAGGACATCTGGAATCTGAGATGAAAGGAAAAAAGATATTTAAGGAAAAATGTTTTGAGTTTGGTGTCTATGTAGGTAAATGCCCTAAGACTCAAATCTATGTGGGGACAAAGTGTGAAATTTTTGAATTGGAAGCAGCCATAGTTTCAAGTCAGAAGTCTTTGTTTTTCAGAAAGTAATTCGTTTCTGAACCTTTTATTTGGATTTTCAGATGAGTAGAATTGTTTTGAGGGGTCGGGTGGCATATCTTTATTAAAGTGAAAGCAACCAAAATTATTTTCTTTCGATATTACAAGCTTTTACAGTTAATATCTAAGAGTTGTTGCCAAGAAGTTAGTTTACTTGTGTGTTTGGCCAAGTGGGTTTTTTGGGGGGTTGTTCTGTAAGACTGTTTTAACTGTGTAACTTTAATCTTATGTGCTTAAGTTTTCTTCTTGTTAATAAATCATTTATTTTTTAAATCCTAATGGTGTTATTGGAATTCTTTGCTTTTAGGGTCAGTAGTTCTTCCTCCTCATTTTCAAAATACAACTTATTCAAATACAAAAAAAAGATTACTTTTCAGAAAGACAGGTTTCCTGGAATCTGGCTTGTTCATGAAATACACATCTGCTGTGGTCACAACACCAGCTGAGTGTGGAAGTTTGATATAATTCATTTTCACGGAAGTTGAGATTATATACGCCTTTTTCTCCAGTTGGAAAATTTGCTGGAGACAGAAGCAGAATTTAGAAACAGCAAAGAACGATAAGGTAAAACAAGTGCCTTCCTTTTTTTTCCAGATATCAGCCTCACCTACCCATCTTCACGCTATGTTCATTAATTTTCTCCTATGGATCTAATAATCCTTTGGCAATGTGTTTCACTTTCTCCTTATGGATCCAATAATCCTTTGGCAATGTGTTTCACTACCTGTTGACTGAAAAAGCTTCACCCAACCTCACTGCTAGCAATCTCTGTTTTTGTGTTATTTGAAGACTCCACCAGGGAACAATTTGGCAAAATCATTGCATTAAATACAATCCTTCAGCCATCTCAGAGTTGGCATCTTGGTTAGCCACCAATATGTAGGATTAATAAAATATAGAGAGAGTAATTTTGGTAACATTTTCTCAATGAAAGTTGAAATACTCTATTGCAAAGCATTACAAATAGTGAACTTTTAATTTTTGTACAATGAATTGTCCAATTTGAGCGATTCACAATATATTTGAAATGAAAAATATAAATTATAACAAAGCATTCATTCTCACTCAGTTTAAAATGTTGAAGCTGGGGTTAATTATATACATATATACACACACCCACCCACCCAACATCAATCTGAATTGAAACCTACAATGACCAGAGTCAAACAAGAGCCACATCTTGTGTTTGCAACTCATTTTCCCAGGCAAAATTACATGAAATCTAGTAAATTAAAGCAATGAACACAAACTTTAAGGGCGTTTTTAATTAAATTTTTTGCAAAGGCAAAATACTTTTAAGTAACTTAAAATAGATCTTAGTACAACAAAATACTAAGTTCTCTAATTGTCTTACAAGCAGGGCCTTAAACGAAGATGACTATTTTATTAAGAACCTTGATTTAAATGGTACAAGATGAATTATACAAACATAATAAATAGATTTCCCTCTTACACGTATGTACAACACCAGGTGACTAAGTAGCTGCGGGTAGTAGTAAACAGATCAGCTAATGAAAATTGATTTTATTTTTCCCCTTCCAAATTGCCATGTGGCTTCTGTTTAATTTTTAAAAAGCAAAACTTGTAAGTTGGCTTTGTATTTTTCTTTTAAAAGGCGCTCAATTTCTTTCCTCAAATTTCACCGCTCCATGTGCAAACTTTGCCATTTCTGTCCCCTCATATTCAAGAATCATTTCAGTAATCGCATAATACTGTCTCCATTGAAAACACAGCTAAAAGTGATGTCACTCTCGTCATTTTAAAAAGGCAAATTCCCTCAACTTGTTGTTTTAAATTCCAAAGTCTTTCACAAGATTAGAAAATCATTACATTAAATCGATGGGGATAAGAAAATAAAATAAAACAAAACAGGCATGATGATTTCTATCAAAACCTAATATAATGGTCTGTTACAGTCAAAAGTAAAAATCGTCAATTAAAATTAAACTGAGCACTGATCTACAGTATAGTGTGATGTGCCACATTGGTGAAACGGAGAAAAATTAAAACTATGAAACATGTCTGCAAAAGGAACACTTGATAACAGCACTATATATAAGAGCACAGTTTGGTATGTTCAGCCTCTGGGATCTGGCCGATTTTCAAAATTATCACACGTATGGTGTGAAGACAATAGTTTTGAAGTCCGTCTCAACTATATTGCATACCGTAATAAAATCACAGCGTAAAAAACGTAAACTGAATACGTATCTAGGTTATCAAACCGAATGCAATTCAAAGTCATCTATCAACTTTGTTGTATTTTAATTTTAAAATATATCAGCCATTGTTACACCCGAAGAATGTGTTGGTCCTGGGTCAGGAAGTTATTCAATCACTACACGAATGTGAAGGAACTTGAATTTACCAGGTCTTTCATCCCCAGCTATAAACCTCCCCCTAAAAAAGAACCTTTTTTAAAAAAACTTTGAATTATTTCAGTTTCTTTGCAGTTCAAATTACAGCACTTAGCACAAAGCACAGTGACTGGGTCCTCTAAACGCTTTTTCCTCGGAAGAGTCTTGCTTGATGGTTTGTAAACCCGCTAGCTCTGTAGATGGAAATTCATCAATCAGCAAGCAGTGACTGTATTATGGTATGACTGATAGTTAAGCATATTGTTTTCTTTTTCTCTCTGTAAAATGTTAGCCATTTCAGTGGCAAGGCTTTTCCCCACGTAACGTAGTGTTGTACAACTCAGTAGCTTGGGTTCCAGTAGTTCTGTATTCTTTTCACTTGCAGGCTTCGTGCTTCAGTTTGAGCGCACATTAGTCCAGTCCGATGAGCCTGTCCTTTCTCCAAAGGATCTCAATTCTTACCACTCTGCATCTCCGATGGCTTTGGAAAACACATAATCTCTCCCATTCAGGTTCATGATCCCATCCTTCAGGTGGAACTTCCACTTATTCTTACTCCGGTGGATCTAAACATACAACAAACACCATTAAGGCAGACGAACAGTGCTACAAAGGTAATATATACAGCTGCTTTGTTCTTCCAATTGTCTCACCTTCTAAAAGTGCTGACTCCTGCTGGCAGAGAAATAACAACTCCCTTCCTGCAGCTCCTACTACTGACAAAAGTCTAGAAAAACAATGCTGCATGATCATCTCCAAGTTACACATATCTGACCTGGGACATACACTGCCTGTTGGGTCAACATTCTGGAACTTCCAACTCAGCATCATTGTTAAAGCATCGCGACCAGCCACAGCACAACCATCACCAGGACTGACGCTGTTCAATGAGAAAGTTCACTCCTGCCTTCTCAAAGCAACTAAGAATAGACAATAAATGTGCTTCGCCAGCATCATCTACATTTTGAATTCAGTTGCAAAGGGCACTGACTGCCCTCAAAATTCTCCCCATTTTCCCCTTTCAGTATATGCTCATTTGATTTGTTATATGGCAGCAAAGTTCTGACATTGGAAGGCTGAGATCAATGATTTCTGCTTCTCCTGGACTTTTCCATATCCCCGTGTATGAACTTCATCATTGAATGTCAGGGAGCTATTCACCTATGGTTGGAATCACATCCAGGACTGCTCCCGACATCAGTTTGAGATTTTCACAAGCAGCTGGAAAGTCAACAAGAGCAATAACTGTTACCTATTTATCCACTTGTTAACAAAAGGTCCCAGTGCACCATCAAACCGTCTCTCTGGCTAATACCAGCGAACTCAACAGAGACCAGAAATCAAATTTGGTCCATCCTTATCTATAGCTCACTACACCTTGTGTTGGAGCTAGAGGAAAGAGAACATGATATATGTGGATGCTAGGTAAGTTAGAGCAGTCACATCCAACCCCAATCCCACAACCCAGGCCCCAAAGCCTCTGTATCCAGCCCACAGACTCACTTTCATATCACGGATTCAATGAAGGCTCTGCTTGTGCAATTAAAAAGTGATACTCCGCCATGTTTGAGGCTGATAGGCAGGCTGGCCAGCTTCTCAATGGCAAATTCAGGAGGAGAGTCTGTCTCTGATTGGATGAGCAGTGAGTATTTTGAAGGCATTTGGCTGCTCCTTTGTTTTCAGAGCACATGATCACTCACCCTCTCTGGGCCTAGCTGGCCGCCACCGGGCCTAGCCGGCCTCTAGCCGCTCCCGGGCCTAGCCGGCCTCTAGCCGCTCCCAAGCCTAGCCGGCCTCTAGCCGCTCCCGAGCCTAGCTGGCCTCTAGCCGCTCCCGAGCCTAGCTGGCCTCTAGCCGCTCCCGAGCCTAGCCGGCCTCTAGCCGCTCCCGAGCCTAGCCGGCCTCGAGCCGCTCCCGGGCCTAGCCGGCCTCTGAACAAGCTATTGCCAACAAGAAAGAATCTAACCATTTCTCCTGGACATTCAATAGCATGACCATAACTAAATTGCCCACCATCAACACAGTCGGCCAGTCTGCAGCAAGTGACTCACCTCCAGACTGCCCAACGTCTATCCACAGTCTACATGTCAGAAGTGTGATGGAATACTCCACTTGCCTGGGTGAGCTCCAACAGCATTAAAAAATACACACTCCAAGACAAAACTGCGTGCTTGATTGGACACCATCCATCATGTAAAACTGTTACTCTCTTCAGCACACAGTGACAGCAGCGTGCACCACCTATAAACTACAGCAATTCACCAAATGCTCCTTTGACAGTACCTTCCAAACCCGTGATGTCTACCATCTAGACAAGGGCAGTAGAAACAAGGGAACATCACCCCCTGCAAATCCCCCCTCCAATCATACACAAGGTGGTTTGGAACTACATCACGGTTCCTTCACTTTTGAGTCAAAATCCTACAACCCCGTCCCTAACAGCACCAACGGACTGCAGTGATTGAAGGCAGCAGCTCACCATCCACGGGGCGGCACGGTAGCACACTGGTTAGCACTGTTACTTCACAGCGCCAGGGACCCAAGTTTGATTCCCGGCTTGGGTCACTGTCTGTGCGGAGTCTGCACATTCTCCCTGTGTCTGTGTGGGTTTCCTCCGGGCGCTCCGGTTTCCTCCCACAGTCCCAAAAAACGTGCTTAAGTGAATTGGACATTCTGAATTCTCCCTCAGTGTACTCGAACAGCCGCCGGAGTGTGGCGACTGGGGGATTTTCACAGTAACTTGGGGAAATTAAGAATAAGCAATGCCCTCGCTAGCAACACTTACATCCCCAAAATGAATTTTTTAAACTCCATACTATTACTGACGGACTAAATGATGGACATTTACTCACGACTTTTAAACTTTCTAAGTTTAAAAAAAAGAAATATTAGATGTTAAGAAGGAATCCACTGCTTTATAGATCAAGTATGAATTGGAGTGTTGTACTACTACAGGGCGGCGAATGTGGAGAAGGTGCGGAGCTGGGTCAGAGGGTTTGATTCTCAGTGGGTCAGAATGGAGGAGAGTTTGTGCAGGGGGTTGGGGCTGAAGGCACTTGCAACAGCACCGCTCCCGATAGCTCCGGGGAAATATTCAGGGAGTCCGGTAATAATAGCTTCATTGAAAATCTGGAGGCAGTTTCGCCAACACTTCAGGTTGGATTTAGGGTCAAGGGAAATGGTGATTCGGGGGAACCACAGATTTGAGCCAGGGAGGTGGGATGGAAGTTTTCGGAAATGGGAAGAGAAGGGGATTAAGACGCTAAAGGATTTGTTTCTTCGGGGTCGGTTTGCAGGATTGAGGGAGCTGGAAGTGAAGTATGGGCTAGAGCAGGGAGAAGTGTTTAGGTAACTTCCGGGTGCGGCGATGACCAGCTGAGTCGCACGTTTCGGCAGCTCCCTGTGAAACGGACTTTTGGGCTCTTGATAGGAGCCCCAACGGCAATTTTAACGGCTGAAAACACCGTGCGGTAAACCAGAAGGGTGTTCCCCCTGGACACGGATGGAAAAAGGAGAGGAAAGTGGCCGGATTGCAGCGGATCCTTTGGAACAACGGCAAGGAAGGCAAGCAGAAACCAAGATGGCGTCGGAAGGTGGCAGTTTCATATGGGGCCCTGAACAACAAGAGTTTTTGAAACGCTGCGTGGAGGAGATAAAAAAGGAAATGAAGAAAGAGTTGTTGGCCCCGATATTACAGGCGATTGAAGGGCTGAAAGAGGAACAAAAGACCCAGGAGCAGGAGCTTCGGGTCGTGAAGGCGAAAGCAGCTGAGAATGAAAACGATATACAGGGCCTGGTGGTGAAGTCGGAGATACAGGAGGCACACCAGAAACGATCTGTGGAGAGGTTGGAGGCACTGGAAAATAACGCAAGGAGGAACAACTTGAGGATTCTTGGCCTTCCTGAAGGTGTGGAGGGGGCGGACGTCGGGGCATATGTGAGCACGATGCTGCACTCGTTAATGGGAGTGGAGGCCCCGACGGGTCCGTTGGAGGTGGAGGGAGCATACCGAGTTATGGTGCGAGGACCGAGAGCAGGAGAAGCTCCCAGAGCCATAGTGGTGAGATTTCTCCGTTTTAAGGATAGAGAAATGGTCCTTAGATGGGCGAAGAAAACTCGGTGTAGTAAATGGGAGAACGCGGTGATCCGCGTCTATCAAGATTGGAGTGCGGAGGTGGCGAGAAGGAGGGCGAGCTTTAATCGGGCCAAAGCGGTACTTCACAAAAAAAAGATAAAGTTTGGAATGCTGCAACCGGCAAGACTGTGGGTCACATATCAAGGGAGGCACCACTACTTTGAGACGGCGGATGAAGCGTGGACTTTTATTGTAGAAGAAAAATTGGAATGATTGGACTACGAAAATGAACGTTTGGACAAAGTGGTGGGACGAGTGGGGGGGGGGGGGGCGAAGAGGGATTGTATTGTATGATTAATCCTGCGGTATGGTAACTTTTCTTTCTCCCACAGGTGGTGATGGGGGGAGGTGGGGAGGGAGAGGAGATGGGGCGTTGGCCATGGGAGGCGGGGCCGAGGGAGAGGCGCGGGCTTGGTTCCCGCGCTATGATAATTATGGCGGGAATAGAGAAGCAGGAAGGAGGGGGCACCGCACGGGGCGAGCCGTGATCACGGGGGGAAGCCGAGGTCAGCCAGAGTTTGCTGACTTCTGGGAGCAACATGGGGGGAGTAATTACGCTAGCGGGGGGTCTAGCGGGGGGGGGGGGGGGGGGGAGGGGGGAATTACTGGGTTGCTGCTGCTGGGGAAAGGGGGGAGTGGGTGCGGGAAAGGATGGGCGGGGGGGCACCGTCTGGGAGAAATACAGCCGCGTGGGAACTGGGCGAGAAGCTGGAAAAAGATGATGGCTAACCGGCAAGGGGGGGGGGGGGGGAAGCCCCCCAACTCGGCTGATCACGTGGAACGTGAGGGGGCTTAACGGGCCGATAAAGAGGGCACGAGTACTCGCACACCTTAAGAAACTTAAAGCAGATGTGGTCATGTTACAGGAAACGCACCTGAAACTGATAGATCAGGTTAGGTTGCGCAAAGGATGGGTAGGGCAGGTGTTCCATTCGGGGCTGGATGCGAAAAACAGGGGGGTGGCTATATTAGTGGGGAAGCGGGTAATGTTCGAGGCAAAGACTATAGTGGCGGATAACGGGGGCAGATACGTGATGGTGAGTGGCAAATTACAGGGAGAGATGGTGGTGTTGGTAAACGTGTATGCCCCGAATTGGGACGATGCCAATTTTATGAGGCGAATGCTAGGACGCATCCCAGACCTAGAGACCAGAAAGCTGATAATGGGGGGAGACTTTAACACGGTGTTGGAACCAAGGCTGGATAGGTCGAAGTCCAGGACTGGTAGGAGGCCGGCAGCAGCCAAGGTGCTTAAGGATTTTATGGAGCAGATGGGAGGGGTGGACCCGTGGAGATTCAGTAGACCTAGGAGTAAGGAGTTCTCGTTTTTCTCCTATGTCCATAAAGTCTATTCACGCATAGACTTTTTTGTGTTGGGTAGGGCATTGATCCCGAGGGTGAGGGGAACGGAATATACGGCTATAGCCATTTCGGATCATGCCCCACACTGGGTAGACTTGGAGATAGGGGAGGAAACAAGAGGGCGTCCACCCTGGAGAATGGATATGGGACTAATGGCGGATGAGGGGGTGTGCTTAAGGGTGAGGGGATGCATTGAAAAGTACTTGGAACTCAATGACAATGGGGAGGTTCAGGTGGGAGTGGTCTGGGAGGCGTTGAAGGCGGTGGTTAGGGGGGAGCTGATATCAATAAGGACACATAAAGGGAAGCAGGAGAGTAAGGAACGGGAGCGGTTGTTGCAAGAACTTTTGAGGGTGGACAGACAGTATGCGGAAGCACCGGAGGAGGGACTGTATAGGGAAAGGCAAAGGCTGCATGTGGAATTTGACTTGCTGACCACAGGCACTGCAGAGGCACAATGGAGGAAGGCGCAGGGTGTACAGTATGAATATGGAGAGAAGGCGAGCAGATTGCTGGCACACCAATTGAGGAAAAGGGGAGCAGCGAGGGAAATAGGGGGGGTGAGAGACGAAGATGGAGAGACGGAGCGGGGAGCGGAGAGAGTGAATGAAGTGTTCAAGACATTTTATAAAAAATTGTATGAAGCTCAACCCCCGGATGGGAGGGAGAGAATGATGGAGTTTTTGGATCGGCTGGAAATTCCCAAGGTGGAAGAGCAGGAAAGGATGGGATTGGGAGCACAGATCACGGTAGAAGAAGTGGTGAAAGGAATTAGGAACATGCAGACGGGAAAGGCCCCGGGACCGGACGGATTCCCAGTTGAATTTTACAGAAAATATTTGGACTTGCTCGCCCCGCTACTGACGAGGACCTTCAACGAGGCAAAGGGGACAACTGCCCCCGACTATGTCAGAAGCAACGATATCGCTTCTTTTAAAGAAGGAAAAGGATCCGCTACAATGCGGGTCCTACAGACCAATCTCCCTCCTCAATGTAGATGCCAAGGTCTTGGCCAAGGTAATGGCAATGAGAATAGAGGAATGTGTCCCGGGGGTGGTTCATGAAGACCAAACTGGGTTTGTGAAGGGGAGACAGCTGAACACGAACATACGGAGGTTGTTAGGCGTAATGATGATGGCCCCACCAGAGGGTGAAACGGAGATAGTAGTGGCGATGGATGCCGAGAAAGCATTTGATAGAGTGGAGTGGGATTATCTGTGGGAGGTGTTGAGGAGATTTGGGTTCGGAGAGGGGTATGTTAGATGGGTGCAGCTGTTGTATAGGGCCCCAGTGGCGAGTGTGGTCACGAATGGACGGGGATCGGCATATTTTCGGCTCCACAGAGGGACAAGGCAGGGATGTCCTCTGTCCCCATTACTGTTTGCACTGGCGATTGAGCCCCTGGCGATAGCGCTGAGAGGTTCCAAGGGATGGAGGGGAATACTTAGGGGAGGAGAAGAACACCGGGTATCTTTATATGCGGATGATCTGCTACTATATGTGGCGGATCCAGCGGAGGGGATGCCAGAAATAATGCGGATACTTGGGGAGTTTGGGGATTTTTCAGGGTATAAATTGAACATGGGAAAGAGTGAGCTGTTTGTGGTGCATCCAGGGGAGCAGAGTAGAGAAATAGAAGACCTACCGTTGAGGAAGGTAACAAGAGACTTTCGTTACCTGGGGATCCAGATAGCTAAGAATTGGGGCACATTGCACAGGCTAAATTTGACGCGGTTGGTGGAACAGATGGAGGAAGATTTCAAGAGATGGGACATGGTAGCATTGTCAATGGCAGGGAGGGTGCAGGCAGTTAAGATGGTGGTCCTCCCGAGATTCCTTTTTGTGTTTCAGTGTCTCCCGGTGGTGATCACGAAGGCTTTTTTCAAAAGGATAGAAAAGTATTATGGGTTTTGTTTGGGCCGGGAAGACTCCGAGAGTGAGGAAGGGATTCTTACAGCGTAGTAGGGATAGGGGGGGGCTGGCACTACCGAGCCTAAGTGAGTATTATTGGGCCGCTAATATTTCAATGGTGAGTAAGTGGATGGGAGAGGAGGAAGGAGCGGCGTGGAAGAGATTAGAGAGGGCGTCCTGTAGGGGGACCAGCCTGCAGGCTATGGTGACAGCCCCATTGCCGTTCTCACCAAGGAACTATACCACGAGTCCGGTGGTGGTAGCTACACTGAAGATTTGGGGACAGTGGAGACGACATAGGGGAAAGACCGGAGCACTGGGGGGGTCCCCGATAAGAAACAACCATAGGTTTGCCCCGGGGGGAATGGATGGGGGATATGGAATGTGGCAAAGAGCAGGTATAACGCAATTGAAAGATCTATTTGTGGATGGGAAGTTTGCGAGTCTGGGAGCGCTGACCGAGAAATATGGGTTGCCCCAAGGGAATGCATTCAGGTACATGCAATTGAGGGCTTTTGCGAGGCAGCAGGTGAGGGAATTCCCGCAGCTCCCGACACAAGAGGTGCAGGACAGAGTCATCTCAAAGAAATGGGTGGGGGACGGTAAGGTGTCGGATATATATAGGGAATTGAGAGACGAAGGGGAGACTATGATGGACGAACTAAAAGGGAAATGGGAAGAAGAGCTAGGGGAGGAGATTGAGGAGGGGATGTGGGCAGATGCCCTAAACAGGGTAAACTCGTCGTCCTCGTGCGCCAGGCTAAGCCTGATTCAGTTTAAGGTATTACACAGGGCACATATGACTGGAACACGGCTCAGTAAATTTTTTGGGGTGGAGGATAGGTGTGCGAGGTGCTCGAGAAGCCCAGCGAATCATACCCATATGTTTTGGTCATGCCCGGCACTACAGGGGTTTTGGATGGGGGTGACAAAGGTGCTTTCGAAAGTAGTAGGAGTCCGGGTCGAACCAAGCTGGGGGTTGGCTATATTTGGGGTTGCACAAGAGCCGGGAGTGCAGGAGGCGAAAGAGGCCGATGTTCTGGCCTTTGCGTCCCTAGTAGCCCGGCGCAGAATATTGCTAATGTGGAAAGAAGCCAAGCCCCCGGGGGTGGAGACCTGGATAAATGATATGGCGGGGTTCATAAAGTTAGAGCGGATTAAGTTCGTCCTAAGGGGGTCGGCTCAAGGGTTTACAAGGCGGTGGCAACCGTTCGTCGAATATCTTGCGGAAAGATAGATAGGGGAGAACAAAGAAGGCAGCAGCAGCAGCCCAGAACTTGGGGGGTGGGGGGTGGGGGGGGTGTGTGTGGCCTGAGACAAGGCAGTTGCCAATTAGGGCTAGTTTTTATTTTTGTTATTTAATATTTATTTATTTGTTGTTGTTTTCTTTTGTTCTTGTTTAAATAAAAAAGGTCATTATTATCTGTATTGTTATAATGTTGTGTAAAGGATGCACAATGTACTGTGTTGGTTGACCAAAAATTTTCAATAAAATATTATTTTAAAAAAAAAAAGAAGTGTTTAGGTACATGCAGGTTCGGGATTTTGCCAGGAAGGAGATACAGACCTTCCCAGAGGAACCGGCCTCCACATTGCTGGAGGAGGTGTTGACGACAAGGGGACTGGAGAAGGGGGCAGTGTCAGTGGTGTACGGAGCTATTTTGGAAGAGGATAAGTCACCACTGGAAGGGATCAAAGCAAAGTGGGAGGAAGAGCTGGGAGAGGTTATAGAGGAGGGGGTCTGGTGTGAGGTGCTCCGGAGATGAATGCCTCCACCTCATGTGCGAGGTTGGGGCTGATACAGCTGAAGGTGGTATATAGAGCGCACCTCACGAGGGTGAGGATGAGCCATTTTTTGAAGGAGTAGAGGATTTGTGTGAGCTTTGCCGGGGGTGGCGGGGGGGGGGGGGGGGGGGGGGGCGCTAATCACGTTCATATGTTTTGGTCCTGTCCAAAGGCTAGGGGAGTACTGGAAGGAGGTGTTTAGGGTAATCTCCAAGGTGGTGCGTGTGAAACTGGACCCGGGTCCCCAGGAGGCCATATTCGGGGTGTTGGACCAGCCAGGGTTGGAAACGGGTGCGGAGGCAGATATCATAGCCTTCGCCTCGTTGATCGCCCGAAGGCGGATCCTGCTGGGATGGAGAGCAGCCTCTCCACCCAGTGCCCAGGCATGGCGGGGGGACATGTTGGAATACTTGAACCTTGAGAAGGTTAAGTTCGAACTGAGGGGAAGCTCGGAGGGGTTCTACAAGCCATGGGCACTATTTATTATGCACTTTCAAGGACTGGATAACATTGAACATTAGTTGGGGGGGGGGGCTGTGTAGATTAAGGGTGACTCTGGGCAATCCCTGATTCCTTTTTGTCATTTGTTTATGTAAACATGCGGGCTGATGTTTGGGGGTTGGTGGGCGGATGGGATCGTTATTATGGGGATTGACATATCTTGCTGATTATTGTTTATTGTTGATGGGTGTAAATGCGGGAGAAAATTTGAAAAAGGAGGAGAAAAAAAGTATGAATTGGAGCTCAGTAGATTAAAATAGACTCAAAAATAAAATTTAAAATTTGTTTAGCTTTCAATGATTAGCTCAGTAGCTTCATGCCATGTGGCAGGAATCAAGAGGGCAAACTACAAATTATTTTCCAAAGAGAAGTTAAGAAAATTAGTACAATACAAAGATGATTAAGTACATGCCAAGATTTTGGACAGTCACGGAAGCTGCTGAAGAAGCCAACAAAAAGGATATTGTCTCCTTTTTCTTCAAATACCTAAAATAAATAAATGTGCCGAATGGAATGGCATGTCAAATCTCATGACTATTCATTCAGCATAACATCTGCCAAAATAAACCACAGGCCCTATTTTAGCCATACATACTTCAGAAAAATGTCCTTTGCTTTCTTCTTTCACTATATGTTGGTTTATCGTCAGGGTACAGTGATAATCTCAATGTAATAAAATCTGTGAAAAACAACTGCACAAATACATTTTTATTCCTTCCTGAGTTACAAAGCCAATGTGCAGAGAGGACAGGCCAAGCCTTAATCCATCCTTCGATTGCTCCAAAAACCAACTCAAATTGAATCTGAATCACAGGGCGGGATCCTCCGAGCCAGGCCAGAGAATCGCCGCAACTGCGCCACGCCGCCGGCACGCGATTCTCCGAGGAGCGGAGAATCAGCGCCATTTGCGCTGGCGCGTTTGGCGCGGCGCGTTTGCCGTCCACGACCGGGCCGCCGAATCTCCGCCCTTGATGGGCCGAGCGGCAACGGCAGAGTCCCACCGGCGCCGTCCACACCTGCTCGCAGCCGGCGGGAACTCTGAGCGCAGGGTCGGGGGGGCGGCCTGTTTGGAGCGGGGGGGGGGGGGGAAAGAGGGGGGCTCCATCCCCTGGGGGGGCTCCAATGGAGCGTGGCCTGTGATCGGGGCCCACCAATCGGTGGGCCGGCCTCTCCAGCCCCGGCCATATCTTGTTACGCCATCGGCCCCTGAACTCCCGCGCCATGTTGCCGTCGGGGCCGGCGCGTTGATGAAGTCCCCCGCGCATGCTCGGGTTGGCGCGGCGCCCAGTTGGTGCCGGGATGGGAGGCTGGAACCGCTCCAGCGCCGTGCAGGGGGCCAGAATTGGGAGTGCCCGCGCCTGTTTCGCGCCGTCGCTCTGCCTCCATTTCGGAGAATCGCGCCCACGGTCTCCACAAGAGGGACTTACAAGATCCAAGCTGACAAGAACAGACATTACACCTGGTTTATTAAATGAATTTAACTGTCATGGTGCTCCACCCACAAGACACAAACAGCGTTGCAGGACAAATGATATTTAACATTTTTGTGCAACCGTGATTCTTAATTCAAAACTCTTATCTCTTAAAAAGTAGATTTTATTTTTCTTGTGCGTGTTACCTATTTGAAAATAACGGTTTTGATCCCTCTTACTTTCTTGAAGCGATTAGATTTGAAATAATTGCCACCTTGAACCTAATTTTTTTAAATTCATTTACGGGATGTGGGTGTCGCTGGTTAGGCCAGCATTTATTGCCCATCCCTAGAGCCCTTCTTCAACCACTGCAGTCCCTGAGGTGTAGGTACACCCAGAGTACTGTTAGGGAGGGAGTTCCAGGATTTTGACCCAGCAACTGTGAAGGAACGGTGATATATTTCCAAGTCAGGGTGGTGAGTGGTTTAGAGGGGAACCTCCAGGTGGTGGGTGATCCCAGGTATCTGCTGCTCGTGTCCTTCTCGATGGTAGAGGTCGTGGGTTTGGAAAGTGCTGCCTAAAGAACTTTAGTGAGCTCGTGCAGTGCATCTTGTAGATGGCCCACACGGATGCTACTATTTGTCGGTGGTGGAGGGACTGAATATTTGTGGAAGGGGTAGCAATCATGCAGACTGCTTTGTCCAAGGACAACTAGAAGCTTAGGAGATCTGCAGCAAAAGCCACCATCAGTGTGTAATGGAGTAAGATGGCTGCATCAAAAACAATGCACAAAACCCCTGTTCAGTTTGGCATGTACAACAAGCATGAAGTTATGAAAACTTAAAAGGGTCACGAAACCACTTTGTTCAGACTTACTAACGTATTAAGTGCAACTGAAGTACAGGCACCATCCATATCCAGGTATTAAGACCCTGTGTATTTCTGTTTGTATAATGACAACTTCAGAATTCAGTGAAGCATTTTCCTCAACTGGAACCAGCAAATTGTTTGAACGGCCAGAGAAAAAACCCAAAGAGGATAGGATTTTCCACTTGGTTAAGCTGGTTCTCAAGGCACAGCCTGCCTGAAATTATTGGTAACCCGCATAAAAGATCACAGCAAGTTTTACCACGTCACCCAGCTCAGATTCATGATCATTGCGAGTTATACTCGACTCGTTTGCAGGTTTCAAGGGGGCTCTAAAATTTATGTTGATTCATTGGGCACAGGGACACTAATCAGCACACTTTAAAAGCATGTGAATACTATTTCTTTTTACATTAATCAGAAACTGAATAGTGTTCAGTTTCAGCACACATGAACCGATGCTGCTTGATGTGGTCCAGCCAGATATGGTTGTGAACAGTTAAAAACAATTCAAGTCTGTGTCCTCGGACTTGAGGGAGATCAGATCAGAGCTGTTCCAGGGGGCCAGCCAGAGTGAAAATAAGGGTTTTACTGGGGATTTTATTGGGGACTCGGGCATCTACGATGGAGGTCTCTTTAAAATTCTTTCAGGAGCGTGGGTGTCATTGTCTAAACTAGCTTTTTTATTGCCCATCATTAATTGCCCTTGACAAGATGGTGTTGGGCTGCCTTTTTGAATTCCATGTGCTGACCCAGCGACAGTGGAGGAACGGCCATATAGTTCCAGGTCAGGATGGTGTGTGACTTGGAGGAAAACCTGCAGGTGGTGGTGTTCCTCTGCATCTGCAGCCTGTTGTGCATTCATAGCTTTTTTAGTATTTCCTCACAAGCAGCTTTGTAGCTGAACAGGGGCACTTTAAGAGAACAATTATGAGACATTATTGGTCGTTTGAGTGGGCAAATGGCAGTCTAACATCGCAGCCTGCAGTGTTAATATCTTCTAAATAAAGCTATACGTTTTGGTTGAACTTCCAATCGATCTGGAATCCACCACACTGTCCTTGCCCTTCCAGGTGGTAGAGATCACATGTTTAGAAGGTACGGTTGAAGGAGACTGCGCGGTTCAGCAGATCAGTAGCTGCAAAAACGTTGTAATGCATGGAGGGCCAAAAGCGAGACAGTTAGGATTTTTGAAGTGCACTGTGCAGTTGTAAGAGAATTGGGGTATAGTCTTTTTCCGTGGCGTGCACAGGAGGTAGGGTTGGCATGTGGATTGGGGTTGTGATGAGTGATACAAGGAAGAGATCAGAGATGGCCTTATGTGTTGTTGATACAACGGGAATAGCAGGTTTACATGAGATGGCAAGGTCAAGGGAATGAGCATGAATGATTTGAGGAGTTTACATGAAGGGCTAATTAAGAGGGGAGTGGATTCAGATGAGAGGGAGCACAAACGGGGACAGAAATCACACAGAGGACGAGAAGTCATTCGATACAGAGGCAGGAAAGCAGTGGAGATACCCCAGTGAGAACATTTTTATTGGGGGAGTTGGAGACAACGAATATACATGAGCACACAATATAGGTTAATAAATCAGTGCAGGGGGCTGCACGTGGCGCAGCGGTTAGCACTGGGACTACGGCGCTGAGGACCTGGGTACGAATCCTGGTCCTGGGTCACTGTCCGTGTGGAGTTTGCACATTCTCCCCGTGTCTGCATGGGTTTCACCCCCCACAACCCAAAGCTGTGCAGGTTAGATGGATTGGCCACACTAAATTGCCACTTAATTGGAAAAAAAAAAATAATTGGGTACTATAAATTTATATTTTAAAAAAATCAGTGCAGCACTTGGGAGTTGTGGTGTCTTTTCGTTGAGACATTAAACCTTGTGTACAAAAAAGGAGGTTGAGGACAAATTTGATCGATGAGTTTACAATGTTAAAAGGAGTTGATAGGGTAGGCATGGAGGAACTATTTCTGCCAATGGAGGAAATCAAAGACAAGTGGATATGATGTTAAAATTAAGAACTAGGCCTTTCACAACTTCTTCCTCAATTTTGCACTCCAAGATGGAGGTAAAGACCTAGGTTACTGACCAGAATTGTAAAGTAGCTGTTGAGAAATTAAATTTTTGTGTTTTCAACCAATTAGCTTTGGAGCCAATAAGAAATTTCACAGGGGTTATTCATAAATTTCCTTGTGGGGCTGGTTTAGCTCAGTGGCTAGACAGCTGGTTTGTGATGCGGAACAAGGCCAGCAGCGGGGATTCAATTCCCGTACCAGCTGAGAATTCTGAATTCTCCCTGTGTACCAGAACAGGCGCCGGAATGTGCGACTAGTACACAGTAAGTTCATTGCAGTGTTAATGTAAGTCTACTTGTGACAATAAAAAGATTATGTAGTTGGTCAGCGCTATCGGCACTTCAGCAAATGAGTCATGACGGGAAAATAGATACTTATGACCTTGTATAGGAACAGATTTACTGAACTCAAAGGCCTTTTTAAAAAAAAAAAATCACTTTGTCATCCTTACCAAATTTAAGGTGTGTTATAATCCATAGCCACATGCATCCTTTCAAATGCTAATATTGTGTGTGCAAATCAAGACAATCTGATCAAGTACAAAATTTAAACTGTGTGCGTTTGTTTAATGACTACTCAATTTTCCAGTTGGTTTACATTTCACACAGTTTTGTAAAAGAAAACAGGGAAGAATGCCAGGCATAACGTGCAAAAAGCTGCAACCACAAGCCAGTCAGGAGCAGACCACAAACAAGCTTAATGTAGTCAATTCTGATTTGAATCAGGCACCAGCAAACCCTAGAGCTCAGCACTTGCCTTCAAAAGCAAACCACTCACAAATCAACAGAATAACTTTGCCGATACCCAGAAAATGGGTAACGTTTCAAAATTCTGGATTCCACAAACCCCCAAATCAGATTTTCTCCAGAACGTTAAAATAAACCATCTCCTCTCAAGTTTTAAAAAGCATGATTAATGACAGCCTGCAAGTATTTTTCATTCATTTTCTGTTAATCTCAGTGTGAGCCATCGATATTATTAGCACATAGTGACTGAAACTATAGCCTGTGATGAGTTGAAATTCTGCCTGCCAGATGTGTCTGTTTGTTTTACTTGGTATAAGTTTCTGTTTTAAGTTTCCCTGTGCTGATATAAGTGTAATAAATCAGTATAAATATAATAAATTAAACAAGACGCACAGCCCTAAATGCTCAACAGTCAAATGTGAAACATAGACATCAAACTCCAAGAGGTGGAACTACCCACAGTGAATATTCAACTGAAAAGACATTTATACCAACAAACATTACTTGGTTATTGCTGAACAGAGACATGTTGTCGAAGCTTTTCATCTTGCAGTCATCAGGACAGACACTAGAATACCAAACTTCAAAAGAAGCAACAATTTATACTGCATTGAAAAGGGTGCTGATTGTTTGGCCAGTCAGCTCAGATCGGTCAAGGCATTGCCGAGGAAAATACTCCTGGTAGCTATTATTCTCCCAGACCCTTGTCGAAATTAAAAAGGCGCAGTGGCTGGACATGCCCATTCTTGCTCGCAGAGGGGATGTGACAATGCACCACCGTGTCACACAAGTGTTCTAACTAGGGAGGAATATTTTTGGTGGGGAGTCATATCAGGGACGACCCAATAAAAGTGAGAAAATAGGTAGAGTGAAGCCATTCCCATTGGCGGAAGCTCGAGAACCAGTGTGCACAGATTCAAAGGTAATTAGCAAAAGCACGGGTAACATGAAGGAAAACATTTTTCGGACAGCCAGCGGTTAGGATCCAAAATTCACGCCCGAGTGTGGCGGAGGCAGGTTCAATTGAAGCATTCAAGAGGAAATCGGATTAATATCTGAAGAGAAAAATCGGCGGACCTACACGGAAAAGGCAGGGGAATGGGATAAGTGGAATTGCTCTTGCAGAGGACCGGCACAGTCAAGACGAGCCAAATGGCTTCCTTCTGTGTTGAAACCATTCTTTGGTTCTATGAAAACAAAGCACTCCACAAATCATACAATAACCGCCAGTAAAATAATGTTGTGACATCACACAGAACGTATAAACCAAATTAAAAAGATAAGCGTTTTGTGCAATATTGAAGGAGGCCCATTGGCCCACCAGGCCTATGGAGGCTCTTTGAAAGAGTTATCAATTAGTCCCTCACCCTAGCTTCCCCCACCCCACCCCCTTGGCGTTGCACATTCTTTCCCTTCAAGTTTATATTACATTCCCTTTTGGAAGTTACTTTTAATGTTTCAGGCAGCATATTCCAGATTACAAAACACCTGTGTATAAAAATATTGGCAAAACATTGTGTTCAACTGAACACTTGCTAATTTACATTAGATAACTGTTTTTGTATCACCACTGTACTTTGAATAACATTCAATCTTCACCTTTTCCTTATATTTTTTAAATGTATACATTTCTAGAATTATGGCTTATCTTTGGATTTTGGGAGCAACAAAGTCAAGAGTGCACCAGATTGTTGAAATATTACTGTCACTGTCAGGAATGGTTTCTTCCAGGATCATTGAGCCTTTCAGGAACAAAACAGCCTTTTGTTGTTTGAGGTTTTGTTTTTTCTAAGTATGAGTAAGGATATTACCAAATGTTGGCTCTGTAATTCAATGATGCAGATTGCATACCTACTTCAGGCACTGCCAATGTCCTACTCCCAACTTGGCACATCTGAGCCAACTTATGTTTCCCACACACACCCTCAAAACGCTGTTCTCCCATCCTCATTGCCTGAGGGAATAATGAGACTAGTCGCATCGCCCACCGCTGCTATTCACTTTTGAAAACTTTGTTATTGAATTAAGGGCAAACCCACACACCTAATATTACCATGCAAGGGATCACTTGTAAAGTGTGTTTGTAGATGTCACCTTGCTAACAGGGGACCTGGAATCTCGCTTTTGTTTCCATAATGAGATGTGAACAGAGACCGTGGTGCTCCAGCCAGTTAACCATTTACTTGGGATAAAATAAAGGTTCTTCACCAAGATTCTGGTTAACAAAACTGACCTCAAGAACAAAGATCAGGGGGATTAGGATAAACTTTCCACTCAGAATTGTTAGAATCTGGAATGCTCGACATGAATAGACAGAAAAGGAGACGTCCGGTTGCGGCGATGCCCTGCTAGCCGCACGTTTCGGCGGCTCCAGCTCCAATGGACCTTCGGGCTCTTTTAAGAGCCCCAACGGGAAATTTTTGGGCGACGCAACCCGGTGTGGGGTGAGTGAATAGGGAGTTCCCCCCCCCCCCCCCCCCCAACGAAAGAGGAAAATATCGGCGGCTGCAGCGCGAGGAATCGTCGACGAAAGGGACAGAAAGGGAGAAGACACAAGATGGTGGCGGAGAAAGCCCAGGCGACATGGGGGCCCGAGCAAGACGAATTTCTGAGACGGTGTGTGGAGCTACTAAAGAGGGAGGTGCTGACCCCGATGCTACAGGCAATTGAGGGGCTCAAGGAGGCACAAAGGACCCAGGAGACAGAGCTCCGCGTGGTGGAGCAGAAGGTGACGGATAATGAGGACGAGATCCTGGGCCTGGCGGTCAAAACACAGACGCACGAGGCACTCCATAAAAAGTGTATTGAAAGGATTGAGGCCCTAGAAAACAGAGCGCGAAGGAAGAACCTTCGGATACTGGGTCTCCCTGAGGGAGTGGAAGGAGCGGACTGTGGAGCTTATGTAAGTACGATGCTAAGCTCATTGATGGGAGCTGAGGCCCCTGCGGGCCCCTTGGAGGTGGAATGGGCACATCGGATCCCGGCGAGAAGACCAAAAGCGGGAGAACCACCCAGGGCGACAATCGTGCGATTTCACCGCCTTAAAGATAGAGAAGAGGTCCTGAGATGGGCTAAAAAGGTGCGGAGTAGCAGATGGGAGAATGCAGTGGTATGGGTGTACCAGGATTGGAGTGCGGAGGTGGCGAGAAGAACGCGAGTTTTAACCAAGCCAAGGAGGTGTTCCACAAAAAGGTGAAGTTCGGGATGCTGCAGCTGGCACGACTATGGGTCACGTACCAGGAGAGACACCATTATTTCGATACGGCGGAAGAAGCATGGACCTTTATTAAAGAGGAGAAATTGGATCGGAACTGAGGGACTGATACTGTAGGGAATGTTATTGTTATGGTTGATGTAAATAGAGAAGTAAATTGGGATGGGGGGAGACACTAGGAAATGTGGGCGCCGGTGAGGGGGAAAGAAGGGACATAGGCGGAGAATGAGGAATGGGAGGGGGAGAGGAAAGGGAGCTGCGCCACAAGAGGCGGGTCGGATAAAGGGATGTTCCCGCACCAGAAAGATTATGGCGGGAAGACAGGCGCAAGGCGGATGGGAGTTCCCCACACGGGGGGGTCAAGGAGTGAGCAGGAGTAGCCGGGGTCAGTTGAAGTCAGCTGACTCGCGGAAGTAATATGCGGGGAGCAATCACGCTAGAAAGGGATCTAGCGGGGGGGGGGGGGGGGGGACCACAACTGGGTTGCTGCTGCGGAAATCAAAAAGGAAATGGCTAAAGAGTGGGTGGACGGGGATGGACTGCGACGCCTGGGGAGCGAGTGGGAGCGCGGAGGAGGGATATGGGACTGGCCTAGAGAAGGTGATGGCTAGTCGACACGGGAGGGGGGCAGGTAGCCCCCTAGTGAGGCTGATCACGTGGAACATGAGAGGCCTGAACGGACCGATTAAAAGGGCCCGAGTGCTCGCGCACTCGAAAGGACTAAGGGCAGACGTGGCTATGCTCCAAGAGACGCACCTGAAGGTGGCGGACCAAGTTAGGTTAAGGAAAGGATGGGTGGGACAGGTGTTCCACTCAGGACTAGATGCAAAGAATAGAGGGGTGGCCATATTGGTGGGGAAACGGGTAGCATTTGAAGCAAAGAACATCGTAGCAGATAGCGGAGGTAGATATGTAATGGTGAGTGGCAGGCTGGAGGGAATGGAGGTCGTGTTGGTTAATGTATATGCCCCGAATTGGGACGATGCGGGATTTATGAGACGGATGCTGGGTCGTATACCGGACCTGGAGGTAGGAAACTTGATATTGGGAGGGGACTTCAATACCGTGCTGGACCCAGGGCTAGATAGATCCAGATCAAAGACCGGAAGAAGGCCGGCAGCGGCCAAGGTGCTCAAGGGGTTTATGGACCAAATGGGGGGAGTGGATCCATGGCGATTTCTTAGACCGAGGGCCAGGGAGTTCTCCTTCTTCTCCCATGTCCATAAAGTGTACTCCCGGATAGATTTTTTTGTTCTGGGAAGGTCGTTGATCTCAAGGGTGGAAGAAGCTGAGTATTCAGCCATAGCGGTTTCGGACCATGCCCCACACTGGGTGGACCTGGAACTAGGAGAGGAAAGGGAGCAGAGAGCACTCTGGCGATTAGATGTGGGATTGATGGCGGACAAGGGAGTGTGTGGAAGAGTGCGGGGGTGTATTGAGAGATACCTGGTGATCAATGACGCGGGGAGGTCCGTGTGGGAGTGGTGTGGGAAGCACTAAAGGCGGTGGTCAGAGGACAGCTGATCGCCATTGGGGCCCACAAAGGGAAAACAGAGGCCAAGGAAAGGGAAAGATTACTGGGGGAGATTTTAAGGGTGGACAGGGAATTTGCAGATACCCCAGAGGAGGGACTGTACAGGGAAAGGAGACGACTCCAGGCGGAGTTTGACCTCCTGACCACCAGAAAGGCGGAAGTGCTGTGGAGGAAGGCAAAGGGGAGGAGGTATGAATATGGGGAAAAGGCTAGTCGCCTGCTGGCTCATCAGTTGCGAAAGAGGACAGCGGCGAGGGAGATAGGGGGAATTAGAGACGAAAAGGGAGCCACGGTGCGAAGAGCAGGGAAGATAAACGAGGTGTTCAAGACCTTTTATGAGGGACTGTATAGGTCCCAACCCCCAGAGGGAGAGGAGGGGATGCGGAAATTCCTGGATCAATTGAGGTTCCCAAGGGTGGAGGAGCAGGAGGTGGAAGGCCTGGGGGCACCAATTGGGGTGGACGAGGTTATTAAGGAGCTGGGGAACATGCAAGCAGGGAAGGCTCCGGGGCCAGACGGGTTCCCGGTGGAATTTTATAGAAAATACGTGGACTTGTTGGCCCCGCTGTTGGTGAGGACGTTCAATGAGGCCAGGGAAGGAGGGACTTTACCCCCGACAATGTCGGAGGCGACGATATCGCTAATTCTGAAGAGGGGTAAAGATCCGTTGCAGTGCGGGTCCTATAGACCTATTTCATTATTGAATGTGGACGCCAAATTGCTGGCAAAGGTACTGGCATCGAGGATAGAGGACTGTGTCCCGGGAGTGGTGCACGAAGACCAGACAGGGTTCGTAAAGGGGAGACAACTGAATGTCAACGTGCAACGACTATTAGGGGTGATAATGATGCCCCCAGTGGAGGGGGAGGCAGAGATAGTGGCGGTAATGGATGCAGAGAAGGCATTTGATAGGGTGGAGTGGGAGTATTTATGGGAGGTGTTAAGGAGGTTTGGGTTCGGGAACGGGTTTATTAGCTGGGTCAAACTTCTTTATGGGGCCCCAACGGCAAGTGTAGTCACGGGTCGGCAAAGATCGGAGTATTTCCGATTATATAGGGGAACAAGACAGGGATGCCCGCTATCTCCACTGTTGTTCGCGTTGGCAATTGAACCTCTGGCCATGGTGTTGAGAGACTCCAGGAAATGGAGAGGGGTGATTAGAGGGGGAGAAGAACACCGAGTCTCGCTATACGCGGATGACCTACTGTTGTATGTGTCGGACCCAGCGGGGGGGGATGACCCAGCGGGGGGGATGATGCAGCTGTTGAGGGAGTTCGGAGATTTCTCTGGATATGGGCTTAACATGGGGAAGAGTGAACTATTCGTGATACACCCAGGGGACCAGAGTAGAGAGATAGAAGGCCTGCCTCTAAGGAAAGTGGAAAGAAACTTCCGATACCTGGGGATTCAGATCGCTAGGAGCTGGGGAACCTTGCACAGACTTAATCTGACACGATTGGTAGAACAAATGGAGGAGGACTTCAAGAGGGGGGACATGCAGCCTCTGTCGTTGGCGGGCAGAGTGCAGGCAATTAAGATGATGGCCCCCCCGAGGTTCTTATTTGTATTTCAATGTCTCCCTATACTAATCACTAAGACCTTTTTTTAAAAAATAGACAGGAGCATCACGAGCTTCGTGTGGGCAGGGAAAGTCCCGAGGGTAAGGAGGGGGTTCCTACAACGTAGCAGGGACAGAGGAGGATTGGCGCTACCGAATTTGGGCGACTACTATTGGGCCGCCAATGTGGCGATGATTCGTAAATGGATGATGGAGGGAGAGGGAGCGGCGTGGAAAAGACTGGAGAGAAAGTCCTGTAAAGGAACGAGCTTAGAGGCGCTGGTGACGGCGCCGCTACCGCTCTCACCAAAAAGGTTTACCACGAACCCGGTGGTGGCGGCAACATTGAATATCTGGGGACAATGGAGGCGACAGAGAGGTGTGCGGGGAGCCCTGGTGGGGCCCCCAATCAGGAACAACCATAGGTTTGCCCCAGGAAGAATGGATGGAGGATTTCAGAGCTGGCACCAGTTGGGAATTAGGAGGGTGGGAGATTTATTTATAGATGGGACGTTTGCGAGCTTGGGAGCATTGGAGGAAAAGTATAAGTTGCCCCGGGGAAACTTCCTTAGATATATGCAGGTGAGGGCGTTCACAAGACAACAGGTGAGGGAATTTCCGCTGCTCCAGGTACAGGGGATTCAGG
This sequence comes from Scyliorhinus torazame, assembly GCF_047496885.1. Lineage (NCBI taxonomy): Eukaryota > Metazoa > Chordata > Chondrichthyes > Carcharhiniformes > Scyliorhinidae > Scyliorhinus > Scyliorhinus torazame. Next base: position 386,071,245 of record NC_092708.1, read on the forward strand.
ACAGAGTGCTTTCGGGGGTGTGGGTCGGAGAGGGCAAGGTGTCAGAGATATACCGAGAGATGAGGGAAGAGGGGGAGGAGTTGGTGGGCGAATTAAAAGGAAAGTGGGAAGAAGAGCTAGGGGAGGAGATAGGGGAGGGTATGTGGGCTGATGCCCTAAGCAGGGTAAATTCCTCTTCCTCGTGCGCCAGGCTTAGCCTGATTCAATTCAAGGTGCTACATAGAGCACACATAACGGGAGAAAGACTGAGCAGGTCCTTTGGAGTGGAGGACAAGTGTGGGAGGTGCGGCGGAAGCCCGGCAAACCACGCACATATGTTTTGGTCGTGCCCGGCACTGGAGGGGTATTGGAAGGGAGTGACGGGAGTGATTTCCAAGGTGGTGAAGGCCCGGGTCAAACCAGGCTGGGGGCTAGCTCTATTTGGAGTTGTGGATGAGCCGGGAGTGCAGGAGGCGAAAGAGGCCGACGTTGTGGCCTTTGCGTCCCTAGTAGCCCGGCGTAGGATTCTACTCATGTGGAAGGAGGAGAAACCCCCCGGACTGGAGGCCTGGGTAAACGATATGGCGGGGTTTATAAAACTGGAGCGGATAAAGTTTGCCCTGAGAGGATCGGCTCAAGGGTTCACCAGGCGGTGGCAGCCATTCCTCGACTACCTAGGGGAACGTTAGAGGGAAGACAGATGACCAGCAGCAGCAACCCGGAGGGGGGGGGGGGGGCGCGGGGTGGAAGTTTTAGTTTATGTTAAACGATTAGATTACCATGTTGATTAGCCATTTGTTTATTGTTAAACTTTCTTTACTATTATGTTTGATCTGTAAAGGGAAAAAATTTTCAATAAAACATATTTAAAAAAAATAAAAAATGAATAGACAGAAAAGCTGATCCCCTGAATAATTTTAAAAGGGAATTTGGACAGGTATTTGAAGATGAGGAACTTACAAGGTTGCAGACACAAATAGGGTATAGGACCGAAGCATGACTGCTCTTCCAGAGAACCAGCACAGGCCTCCGTTGATACTGAAAATTTCTAACATTCTGAATCTCAGTTAAGAGATCGAAAATACCTAATTTCCAGGCATGGGTAGAAGGCTCCAGATTGCTAGAAGCTACCACAATGCTAGCCAGAGGCACACCTAGCCCACTTTTAACGTTTTATGCAGGTAAGACAAAAGACACAGTGCAGAAATCATAGTGAAGCAAAGAGAAACCTCTGCAGACACGATTAAGGAGCTCTGCCTGAATTATAGATCCTGCTCCTTTTTGAAGAAAGAGCGTGGTCAGATCTCCTCTGATCCACGTGGACCTGGCTGGTAGGTAGAAAGACCCAGATTCTCTTCAATAGGCAATGACCAGAAAAACTCAGAGGATAAGATGAGGACAAAAATGTAGGTTGGTTTTTCAATTCCCATTCATCATCATCAAGTGAGAAAAACAGACCACGGGCGTGGTCGAACAGCCGTGTCACGCCCAATGAGGCCGTTAAATCTTGCGAGAGGCCTCTCGCAGGATTTGCAATGCTCGGTAAACCTCACAAGATCCCACAAGACGGCAAGATCCATATATATATATATTTAAATGAGCCATTTGGCCCATTTTAATATGTCAGTACCCGGGAACGAATGCCTGCGCCTGGGAGACCACGCCATGGCGCCATTTAGCACTGGTCTACACAAACACGGATCAGGCGTAATCGCACTTGGCGGGGGGGGGGGGGGGGGGGGCATTGGAGACCCCTAGGCGGTCGGAGAAGGGGCCAGGGCCTGAGGGGGGCCATGCCCATGAAAAGGGCGATGAGGGGGGGGGACATGAAGCGTGGTGGGGTGAAGGGCAGGTATGAAGGGGCCTCATAAAGGTTTTTTGGGGGTGAAGGGTGGGTGTTCTGAAAGGTGGGGGTGGTAGGTTTGAAAGATGTAGGGTGCGGGACCATCAGCAACCCCATAGCGGGATGCCCTCACTTGGATGGGGGGGGGGGGGACAGGAAGTTGTTAGGTTAGCAAAGATACTAGGCGCGATTTCACTGGAAAGTTTCGAAGTCTGATAGAGCAGAAACTGCTGCGAGCTTCCCGACGTACGATCCGGTAAGGCCATCACCGGTATCAAATGGTAATTGGTCCACTTTACGAGGCCCCACAGGTTTCACGCCACAAATGATGGTCCCGCTGGCTGATTCGCCGGGACAACCCCACCAGTCCCATGCTAACAAGGGGGAGCAGCACTTAGTCCAATTCCGCAGAGCAAACCCCACACAGTACATAGCCATGCCAAGGAGATCTGTCCCATGATTCGAGGATGCCGACATGGCCAGAATGCTGGACGCGATTGAGTCCAGACAGGATGTCCTGCTCGCCAGACGGGCTGGAGGGTCAGCCACAGGGCAGCCAGTGCCATAAGATGATCAACGACCTCACTGGGCTGCACAGGCGAGTTGGCACGGGCCCCTGCTGCACCCCCCCAACCCCCGGAAGACAATGCGCTTGGCATCGCCTGGTCCAGGACTATACCATTCCCCAGTCCACCTATGACCAGCAGTGTTGCCCATGCCTGCAGCCCCCCCCCCCCCCCCCCCCCCCCATTCCCCCCGCGATGAACTAAGTATGCGGCTCACGATGCCTCTGTGCCCCCACAGGAGAAATTGGCCCAAAACAGATGGGAGAGGACCCAGGCGGGTGGCGGGGTGCCGAAGAGGCCTTACCGCCCTGACGAGGAACAGTCCCTGGTAGTTGCGGGGTGGCCAAGGACAGATCGGTCACCGACATAGAGGCTGGCATATGGCGCAGAGGTGAGGATCCACCGGCCCCCACCAAGATGATCTGTCACACGCGAGTTGTTAATGCCAGGCAGAATTATCCATCCCTCTCACTGACCACATGTTCATTCTCACACAAGATCTCCATCCGATGGTGCCGGCCCATCACACAGTTGCTGATGCACATCAGGTGGAGGCAGGAACGTCCAGGAGTGGTCCTCGAAGAGGGCAGGTGTGTCTGATTGTCCCAGGATGTAGCTGCCGTGCATAGTCTCGATGATGCATGCACACACGTGCATGATCTTCATGTGGTGGTGGCACACAAGTTGGATGCTCAGAGAGTAGAACCCCTTCCTGTTAATGGAGGGCATACCCTGACATGTGTGGCATCTATTACCCCCTGGACTTGGGGCATCCCATCGATGGTGGAGAACCCTGCTGCCCAGGTATCTTGTTGGGTCTGGTCCAGGTCAAAGTTCATATAGTTAGCTGCCCAGGCAAACAGGGTACCCGCGCCCCTGGCGCCTGGAATGATCCTGAGGCGTAAAAGATCAAGCTGCGGCCACCGGGAGCGGGTAGCCTCCTCCTCCACGTGGTGCAGGACGTGGCACAGGTGCTGCACTGTCCTCTTGTTGAGGCGGAGCCTCCTGCGGCACACGCTGTCCGTCAATTGTTCGAAGGATCAGCGACGCCTGTACAACCTGGGCCGTCGCCGGCCTCTCACTCTAGGTCCCTCCAGATAGATTGAATCTATCCCTGAATGCCAGCAAAACTAAAGAGCTGGTCATTGGCTTCAGGAAGCAAAGTACTGTACACACCCCTGTCAGCATCAACGGGGTCGAGGTGGAGATGGTTAGCAGTTTCGAATTCTTAATAGTACACATCTCCAAAAATCTGTCCTGGTCCCCCACGTCGACGCTACCACCAAGAAAGCACAACAGCGCCTATACTTCCTCAGGAAACTAAGGAAATTCCGCATGTCCACATTAACTCTTACCAACTTTTACAGATGCACCATAGAAAGCATCCTATCTGGCTGCGTCACAGCCTGGTATGGCAACTGCTCGGCCCAAGACTGCAGGAAACTTCAGAGAGTCGTTAACACAACCCAGTCCATCATGCAAACCTGCCTTCCATCCATTGACTCCATCTACACCTCCCGCTGCCTGGGGAAAGGGGGCAGCATAATCAAAGCCCCTTCTCACCCAGTTTACTCACTCTTCCATCGGGCAGGAGATACAAAAGTCTGAGAACACACACAAACAGACTCAAAAACAGTTTCTTCCCCGCTGTTACCAGACTCCTAAACGACCCTCTTATGGACTGACCTCATTAACACTACACCCTGTATGCTTCATCCATTCACCCGATGTTTATGTAGTTACATTGTGTACCTTGTGTTGCCCTATTATGTATCTTCTTTTATTTCCTTTTCTTTTCATGTATTAATGATCTGTTGAGCTGCCCGCAAAAAAATACTTTCCACTGTACCTCGGTACACGTGACAATAAACAAAATCCCAGGCCTGGTCCCGGTCGCAGCGGAGGAACCTGGTCACCGGGCCCCAGATCCCCGCTCATAACTTTACCTGGACTGGGCACTGGTTCCCTCCCCGGTGCACTTACCCACCCCCTGGTCGTGGAAATATCTCTGGTGCTAAGGCGCAACTCCTGGTTGTTCGGATGTTGGCTGCTGCGCCCATGGTGTTTATTCCTCCAGGCTTGTGATGCCGGGCAATAACTCCCACCTGCGACATGGCATGCCTATCTACGGGAATCCACTTGGGAGCTGAGAAGTGCTCACTTTACTATGATTGCCAACTCCCTATCAGCAATAGCCTTCAGCCACACGGCCAGAGGCCGTCACGGTCAGTGGGAGTTATGGGGTGTCATTATCCAGGGGGGTGACATGATGGACCAGCAGGTGCTGAGCTACCTATCACCCGCCCACCGATGGGGCACCCCGCCCAACCCCCTACCGATGGGAATGAGCTGGGTGTCTTAGTGTATGCAATGCAAAAGGCTAGAATACAGATACAGCAAGTAATTAGGAAAGCTAATCAAATGTTATCATTTATTGCAAGGGGAATGGAAAACAAAAGTAGGGAGGTTATGCTTCAGTTATAGAGAGCACTAGTGAGATGACGTCTGGAGTACTGCGCACAGTATTGGCCACCTTATTCAAGGAAAGATATAAATGCGTTCGATGCAAATCAGAGAAGGTTTACCAGACTAAAACCTGGAATGGGGCTGTCTTATGAGGAAAGCTTGGACAGGCTAGGCTTGTATCCACCATAGGTTAGTAGAGTAAAGAGGTGATTTGATTAAAATATGCAAGATCTAAGGCATCTTGACAGAATGGATGTGGAGAGGATATTACCTTTTGTGGGAGAATCTAGAACCAGAGGCTGCTGTTTAAAAATAAGAGGTCTCCCATTTAAATCAGGAGATGAGGCAAAACATTTTCTCTGAGGGTTGTTAGTCTTTGGAACTCTCTTCCTGAAAAGGCAGTGGAAACAGAGTCTTTGAATATTTTTAAGGCAGAGGTGGATAGATTCTTGTAAGGGGATGATAGGTTATCAGGTGTAGGCATGATGTAGATTTGAGATTACGATCAGATCAGCCATGGCCTTATTAAATGGCGGAGCAGGCTCAAAGGGTTGAATGGCCTACTCCTGTTCCTTGTATGTTCATAAATGTTTGCATAGGAATTTTTAATGAAGTACACAACACTGATGAAGATTTTAACCTAGATAAGACCCATACCCTGGGACAAGTGCAAGGCTTTGTTCTATTGTTTAGGTTCTCACCTTATCATACTGGCATACAACAACATTTTCGGTGTCAAAGAGTTCTTGGCCCTCTTCATCACTGACATCATCTTCACTATTCAGTGGTTCCTAGGAGAGTCAGCAAAAGCAATTAACGTACAATTTAAACAAATGTACAACAGCTGGAGAGATTAGTCAAGCTAAGCCTGGTGATGTGTGCAACGGCACACATGCACATGCTTTTGGCCTACACACAATCCCGATAATTTTCAGAGAATTCCACATTCCTCCAATTCTGGCCTCTTGGGCATCCTTTTACACCTCCACTTGTCATCAGCTCCCAAGTCCCTGGGTTTTGAAATTCACATTTTAACTTTCTCTGCCTTGTCATCTCCCTCTCCTCCTCTAAAACCTTCCTTAAAACTCCCCTTTGGCACGGTTTTATGCCTAACCCTCCAAATATCTCCTTTGATTGGGTGCTAGATTTTGTTCAAATACACATCAATGAAGCATCACAAGGCAGTGCTTTCTAATTTAAAGCTGTGACATTAATGCAGTTTTCCACTGTTATATTCATATGAGCATGAAACCAGACTTTTGCATAGCAACTTTCATGACAAAGCACTTTGCAGCCAATATAGCCACTGTGAGGTCTGGTCAGGTTGTAATGTACGAGCAAGCCGTTTAGCTTGACACGGTTAGCCTGAAGGAGTGTTTGTTAGTAGGGAATGACTCTTGTCATTGAAACATTTCATAGTGACCTAAGAAACAAGAGAAAGAGTAGGTTCATTTAGTGTACTCCATCAGTAAATAAGATCATGGCTGATCTTGTACGTCCAGGCCACCTTCCCCCACTATCCCTTGATATCCTTTTTATCCAAAAATCCTATCTATCCAAATATCTTACAATGAAGAAATATCTCATCTCAATCTTGAATAGCTGGCCCCTTATTGTGAGACGGTGACCCCTAGTTCTAGTCTTCCCAATCAGAAAAACATATTTTCCAACATCTATTCTGTTAAACCCCTGTAGAATTTTATGACTTCAATTTTATATCATCTCTCAATCTTCTGAACATTGTGGAATAGAGCCATGTCTACTGAATCGCTCTGAATAGGACAATTCCTTCATCCCAGGAACTTGTGATCCTTCATTGCACTCCCTCTGGGGTAAGTAAGTTCTTCCTTAGGTAAGGAAACCAAAACTGCACACAATACTCCAAGTGTGGCTTCATCAACGCCCTTTACAGCTGTAGTTTATTCCCATGTGTGGGTGAGGGTTTCTCTGGATACTTTTAATTCCACAAGAACTTTTAAGGTCTCTTAATTCCACAAGAACTGTAATTCAGGTGGTTCTGGGCCAGATATTACCTCTTCACTGTTAACAGGTAACTGAATCCCTTTAAAAAGATTTGCATTTATGTAGCGCCTTTCAAGACCATTAGATGTCACAAAGTGCTTTACAGTCAATTAATCACTTTTTGAAATGTAATCACTGTTGTAATGTAGGAAACACAACAGTCAATTTGCACACAACAAACTTCCCCAATAGCAATGTGATAATGCTGAGAATAATCTGTTTTGTGATGATGATTGCGTGATACACACTATCCAAGAACACCAGGAAGAACTCCCTACTCTTTTTCAAAATAGTGACATGGAAGCCTTTACAACCACACGAACAAGCAAATGCGGCCTTGGTTTAACATCATATCCCAAAGACAACAACTCTCAGCACAGCCCAGCAATTCATAGTGTGTGTTTTGCTCATATTTGATTATTAATTTATTTTTTAAATTTTAGGTTTACTAAAGGCTTATTAAATAACCTTGATCCCCAAGGTGAACTTAATTGGCACGTCAATCATTGATATATAACGAGCATTGCATACATTTTTTTTAATATGAAAAGTCTCTTGTGAATTAATATGCTGTCCTAACTCAGTATGAGGAACATAGTCAATGACAATGAAATCAAAACATTACAGCTTCAGTGAACTTTTTTGAAGACGATTTCAAGTGGTAAATGAAGGGATTTCTGGGATAACCAGTATTTGGAATATTAACTTCAGTATAAACCTGTTTTAAACACAAGTTATATTACCTCTTCAACTTGTCCATCTTCCCCAACCTCCTCCTTGTCCTTCTCTTCCTCCTCCTCATCATACTCATCCTCTTCATCATCTTCATCTTCCTCTGAAGAAGTGTCCCCAGACCCATCTACTTGCATCACTAAAGGCTGCTGCTGTTGTTGCTGCTGCTGAACAGGAGCGGAGCTGTTTGTCTGACCAACCTGTGTTGAAGGGGTTGCTGTTACAGTGGTCGCTTGCATAACCTGAAAAGTTTTATTTTAAAAATTGCCATTTTTAAAAACAATTAGGTAGACTAGCATTATTATACTCTTCCTCATTCTGAACATACTTCATATTGAAAAACAGCCAATTTGGACAGATTTCTCATGCTGCATATTGTCTAAGCTCATGTAAGCAACCTAAGCAATGAAATACAATTTTCTACTAACCATGATGAGCCTGATGATGGAGCTGCGGTCCGAAAGCTCGTGATTCAAAACAAACCTGTTGGACTTTAACCTGGTGTTGTAAGACTTTTTACTTATCTAGTAACCACGATAACCATCAAATTAATACATGGCCCCTCTGGCTACCAGCAAATGTTGAAATAATCTTTCTTGTATTCGATGGGAAATACTGGCACCAATTGGCATAAGTCTGGGACTTGATGCAAGGTTGGGAGGTCAGCCTGCAGTTAGGGGCACTGGAGTCAGACTCCATAAAGTGCCATGACCAAGGGGTGTCAGATGAGTTCCTCAATCAGGTTTCAGCGCATCCCAGTTATAATGCCACTTTTGCATTTATGAAATAACTCCAGTAAATAACATTGATTCACACTATCCCATCTACTCATTTTTTTAAAAATAAATTTAAAGTACCCAAATATTTCCCCCCCCAATTTAGCGTGGCCAATTCAACTACCCTGCACATCTTTGCTTTGTGGGGGTTGAGACCCACGCAAAAACGGGCAGAATGTGCAAACTCCACACAGACAGTGACCCGCGCCCTCAGCACCATGAGGCAGCAGCGCTAACCACTCCGCCACCGGGCCACCTATCTACTCCTTTTTTAATGAACAGCTTACCTGTGTGTTTGAAGGAACTTTGTTCCCAGCAACAAGAATTTGCTGTGGTTGAATAATCACTCCAGTCTGCTGAGGGATAGTTCCGGGTGGCAATGGAGCCAGCATCTACAAGAAGAAAGTTAAATCCAGCTTGATAACTACTCTCAGCAGGATTTCCAGTTACAAGCTTTATATCTCTCCTGTGTAAACACTTTTGTGACAAAAGACCAAATAAGGTTATCTTTCTGTATTCATAGAAGATTTGCTTTTTTATTTATTTGAGTTGTATCTGTAGATTGCTGACTGCTGAGGCAGTTTAACAGACACCATTAAATAAACCACGGCAAAAGCATACTGTACTTAAAAACATCAAAAGTACGCTACTTAAAAAAATATTGGGCAGCATTCTAATGCAGAAAAATCATGTGAATACCACAATTAGCAGCACTGACAGGAATTTGCTTAAGAGTTGACTTTTTTCACTTACGGTACAGCATTATTCATTGAGAAAACTCATCCATGAAATTTTATACGCAGATGCTTAGATGTGTAAGCATCTAATTCTAGCAAGATGCTAGAATTAGATGCTTACACAGCACTAGCGTACAGTGGTGTTAAGAAACATATTGAAAAATTAAAACCTAAAAACTGAAATGGAACTTCAGGCTGACTATCTTTGAAGTCTACTGAAAAGTTATGATTCCTCTTGATAAGGAACAAAATGCAATTACGTTTATTGACCTTCCTCTACCTATTCCTCCCTTGTCTACAATTCCGAGAAGTTTTAGTCCACTTCATTGTGTGTATAGTTTTTACAATTTCCATTTGTAAAGCATAAGGATTTTACCCTTCCTGATTTTTTTTTTTTTTTTTTAAAAGAGCTAGAACCATAAAACCAAGTTTGCACAGCAAAAGGAAACTATTTCACTACTGTTTATGTGCTGAAGCAATCCAAAATTACTCCATCTGCCCTGGTGCGCCTCCACAGCTCTCATCTGCCTCTGCTTAGAATATTTACCACCTTCTTTATTTACAGCAGGTAGTGGTCTGACATGGCGTGGACACAAATTCAGGAAAAGCATTCTTCGCTTAGTAGGCTGAATATAAATATTATCCACTTTATTGCCAACATAAACTGGTACTTAGTCTAGATGTGAACTAATCAGTTGTACGCACCTGCTGTATGACAGGTGCCTGCACACCACCGGACTGCATCTGTTGAATAACCTGCTGCTGTGTCACTGATTGTGCCAGTACAACTTGCTGGTGTGGCTGGATAAAGTAGTGGGCCCCATTAGGAGCTCGTACAAACTGCAGCAGTTGCCCTGTGAAAAAATAAGCAGTGTCTCACAGGTTACATGCGAACGAACAACATTGGTTAGGCTTCTGCTCAGGATAGATTCTAAAGATCACAAATATGTAACAGCAGTAACTGATATTTATAGAGCACATTTAGCAAAATAAAATGTTCCAAGGTGCATGTTCCAAAATAAAATTAAATATTAGGGTGGATGTTCAAAAGGTTGGTCACCAAGGGGTAGGGTTTAAAGAGAATCTTAAGAAAAAAGGAGGGATTGGGCCATTTAAAAAATAAATTTAAGAGTTTAGGTGCATGGCACCTGAAGGTACAGCCACTAATGGCGATGTGTAAAATCAGGTGTGAAAAAAATGCCCAAATTGGAGACTGTGAATATCACATAATTGTAGGAAGGATGAAATAGGGCAGGATGAGGCCAGGGAGGGATTTAAAAGTAAGGGTGATGAAAATGTCAAAAATTAAAATGTAACCAAATACAATGGAAACAAGAAATGAGTTTTTAAAATCAGTGCACAGAAAGACTGTATTCAAACCATCGTGCTTTGAAAGAGCTATATAATTTGACCTCTTTTTTGCTCTTCCTCAATAGCCCTGAATGTGTTTCTTTTCATATTCCCTTTTGAAAGTGACAATTGAATCAGTTTTCATCACCCTATCAGGTAGTGTCTTCCAGATATGTTGGGATAGCTATCCATCTTGACTACAGATATTTCTCCACAAAATATATCTCCTCAACCTGACCCAAGCCACTTATGCCCCTGCTCGTTAGATTCTTGCCAGAGTTGGAAGTCTGATCATATAACATTCAATTAAATTGCAAAGTTGAAACGGAATTACAAAATATAGAATGACGGTCGAAGAAGAAAAGCAAAGGGAAAAAACTGACTCCAACGTGGCCATCAAGCATGAACCAAGTAGGAACAGTACAAACGTAAAGCACAACTACAGGGGTTGTTGTATAATGGCATTTGTGGCCCTCCTTGAACCCTAGTGACAACATGAAGGCTGTACATTAAGACGTGCTTTTACCTGTATTTGTTAATATTGGTCCATTAGAAAGCTGGTAGGGAGCTGGAACACCTGCTGGTAATGCCAGAGTTGCGGCAGTGGCAGCTGCACTCTGCAGAAGAAACAGAAGGAATGTTATTTGACTGATGAAAAACAATTACAACAGAAATATTTATTCTGCCCTGTGGTGCAAGCACAGGTATCGCCTTTCAATTTGGTTGCAGGTTAATGTGATGACATGCACACTTGTAAAATGGTGGTAGAGCCACATTCAGTTTTGAAGGCAAGCAACATTTTGTTTTCAGATTAATACTGCAGTGTATGAGAGGTTAGAAGGCCTTTTTCTCATGGCAAAGGGAAATTTGAATACAGTTTGTAATACCTGATGTCATGTGAATTATGTGACTTGAAGAAAAATCTACTGAAATTATTATTTTAATAATAAAAAGCACCAGTACAAGACAGTAAACATGAATTGCATCTTTTATCATTGTGAAGGTTAAGCTGCATACAATGAGCTTCTGTAATTCTAATAAGGACCAAGCCACTCACTGAACAAAATAAATCTAGAACCTATACCTTTCCCCTTCCAACCTCTATATCGACAATTAAAAAATTGCAATTTTTCAGAACTAAATAACGAACAATACTATATGAGGCGGCACAGTGGCTATCACTGCTGCCTCACAGCGCCTGGGATCCGGATTCAATTCCAGTCTTTGGTGACTTTCCTCCCACAGTCCAAAGATGAGTAAGTTAGATTGCCCATGATAAATTGCCCGTTGTGCCCCAAGATGTGCAGGTTCGGTAGGGGTTATGGGGTTACTTGGATTGGGGGGGACCTAGGTAGGGTACAGTATCAGAGTGTCGGTGTAGACTCGATGGGCCAAATGGCCTCCTTCAGCACTATAGGAATTCTATGGAAATTTGTACCCCAGATATTCAGAAACTGCAGGGGACAAGCCCTACAGGATTCAAATCCACACATTAAACAAAAGGGAATGTCTCCCAAGACAGAGGAAGATTTGAGGCATGACAACCCCCGCTGTTGCACACCTCCTGGAAGATGATTCCCAAGCAGACCCAGCCCTGGAGCAAATCACCACCCCACACTCTTAAAGTTGTGGAATGAGAAGGTTGACGGTGCCTCGGCGGGATGGACGACTTCTTGGGAGGGCCCATCGGAGGGAAGGTGGACTCGGGGATGATCATGGAGCAAGTGAAACTGCAAATCGCCGTAGCGAACGCCCAGGAACTCTTACAGAGAATGACTGATAAATGTTTCAGGAAGTGTGTTGGGAAACCAGGAAGTTCACTGGACAACTCTGAACAGAAATGTATAGCTATGTGCATGGATCGATACATGGATGCCTGGAACACAGTATCTCGAACATACAACTCCCGACTACAGCGAGAGCGTGCACAAATGTAACTGCACAGCAAACGAACAAGTCTTACTGCATTTGTACCGATCTGAGAGAGAGAAGAACTCAAGCAAAGGAAGGATGTATAATATAGAACAGTGTACGTTTCAGGAAAGTTGCTAACTTGTCTACGTTATAAAACAATTGTGTCAGCCTGTATTCTGTGGATTTAATTATGGCTGTAATAAAAGTACATGATATTGAAAAAAAAAAAAAAAAAAAAAAAAAAATGTTGTGGAATGGGATGGAGATCTAAAAATGGGAGGGAGAGCAGTGGCAGAGCAGACCCAAGTTCAATTCTGGCCTAGGGTGGCTGTTTATGTGGAGTCTGCACGTTCTCCCCGTGCCTACGTGGGTTTCCTCCGGTTGTTCTGGTTTCCACTCACAGCCCAAAGATGTGAAGGTTAGGTGGATTGGCCATGTTAAATTGCCCCTTAGTGTCCAAAGATATGAAGGTTAGGTGGAGTGACCATAATCAATGTGTGGGGTTGCAGGGTAAGGGTGAAGGAGTGGGCCCAGGTAGAGTGGAGGGTCGGTGCAGACCCGATGGGCCGAATGGTCTCCTTCTGCACATAGGGATTGTATAGTTCTATGGCATAATTTGAACTGACATCTGAAACAAATCATTAAGAAGTTCAGTGCTGACTTCCGGGTGCGGCTATGCGGAGCTGAGCCGCACGATTCGGCAGCTCCCGCTACCACGGACTTTCGGGCTCGCTAGAAGAGCCCCAACGGAACTTTTTTTCGAGACTAAACCGTGGGGAAGGTAAGAGGGAGGTCCCCCTCCAACTTTTATGAAACGGACTCGAAGCGTAACGGCCACAAAAGTGGCATTGGAGCAACGGGAAAAAACGGGGAAAAAAGACAAAATGGCGGCGGCCAGAGACAAAGTGGAGCTGCAGGAGCTGGAGCAACGGGAAAAACCGGGGAAAAAAGACAAAATGGCGGCAGCCAGAGACAAAGTGGAGCTGCAGGAGTTTATTAAGCACTGCTTCGAGGAGCAGCGCGAGGAGATGCGTAAGGAAATGCTGGCGCCTATGCTTTCGGCAATCGAAGGACGAGGGATCACCCAGAAGGCCCACGAGGTTCAGATCCAGGAGGTACAAAAAAGAGTTGGTCAGAACGAGGACGAGATCTCGGGCCTGGTGGTGAGAGTGGAGCAGAACGAGGCGCTACACAGGAGGTGGGCGGGAAGAGTCGAAGACCTGGAGAACAGGTCGAGGAGAAAGAATCTGCGGATCCTGGGTCTCCCTGAAGGAGCGGAGGGGGCTGATGCCGGGGCATACGCGAGCACGATGCTCGGGGCGATGATGGGCAAGGAGGCCCCTTCGAGGCTGCTGGAGTTGGACGGGGCACACCGGGTGCTGGCGAGGAGGCCCCGGGCAAATGAGCCGCCAAGGGCGATGGTGGTGAGGTTCCACCAGTTCACGGACAGAGAGTGGGTCCTGAAATAGGCCAAGAAGGAACGGAGCAGTAAGTGGGACAATGCAGAGATCCGAATATACCCGGACTGGAGCACAGAGGTTGCAAAGCGGAGAGCGGGTTTCAACCGGGCCAAAGCGGTGTTGCACCGGAAAGAAGTGAAATGCGGAATGCTGCAGCCAGCGCGACTGTGGGTCACATACAAGGGCCAACACTACTACCTTGAAACGCCTGAAGAGGCGTGGACATTTATACAAACCGAAAAGTTGGACTCTAACTGAGGGTTTGTGAGGGTGGGGGGGATATTTGAGGTTTGATGTGTGATGGTTGTTGTATATAGGGGGTCAATCACAATCACGCGCAGGAAATGTTACATGGGCTGGGGGAGAGAGACAAGGCCGCGACAGGAGCTGCGCCAGAGGGGGCGGAGCGGGCTTTGGAAAGCGCGGGGTTTTTTGTTTTTCCCGCGTGCGGGAAGAAAGGTGGGAGAGGAAACTCCCACACGGGGAGGTCAATGGGATAGCGGGGGTAGCCGGGGTCAGCTGACTTACGGGGGTGACATGGGGGGAGCACAAAAGCTAGACAGGGGTCTAGCGGGGGGGGGGGGGAGGTGGGTAGAAAGGGTTGCTGCTGCACTGGCCGAAAGGGAATGGGACATAGAAGAGGTGGTCGGGACCGGGGTCCCCCGTCTGGGGGACTGGAGGGTGAGGGAGGCGTGGACACGGGACTGGCCCAGAAAAGGAGATGGCTAGTCGGCGGGGGGGGGAGAAAGAGAGGAGCCCCTCCAATCCGGCTGATAGCGTGGAACGTCAGGGGGCTGAATGGGCCAGTGAAGAGGGCGAGTGTTCGCGCACTTAAAGGGACTGAAGGCGGACGTGGTCATGCTCCAAGAGACTCACCTGAAGGTGGCGGACCAGGTCAGGTTAAGAAAGGGATGGGTAGGACAGGTATTCCACTCGGGACTGGACGCGAAGAATAGAGGGGTGGCAATATTAGTGGGAAAGCGGGTGTCATTTCAGGCCAAGACTATTGAGGTGGTCAATGGAGGGCGATATGTAATGGTGAGCGGTAGGCTGCAAGGGATGTGGGTGGTGTTGGTAAACGTATATACCCCAAACTGGGATGATGCAGGATTCATGAAGCGCATGTTGGGGAGCATTCCGGACTTGGAGAAAGGAGGCCTGATAATGGGAGGGGACTTCAATACAATGTTGGATCCAGCACTGGACCGCTCCACATCAAGGACTGGAAAGAGGCCGGCGGCGGCCAAGGTACTTAGGGGGTTTATGGATCAGATGGGGGGAGTGGACCCATGGTGGTTTGCAAGGCCGCAGTCCAGGGAATTTTCTTTCTTTTCCCATGTACACAAAGCCTACTCCCGGATAGATTTTTTTGTTCTGGGCAGGGCGCTCATCCCGAGGGTGGAGGGGACGGAATATTCGGCCATAGCCGTTTCGGACCATGCCCCGCACTGGGTGGAACTGGAGCTGGGAGAGGAGAGGGACCAACGCCCGCTGTGGCGGCTGGATGTGGGACTGCTGGCGGACAAGGTGGTGTGTGGGAAGGTGAGGGGGTGTATCGAAAGGTACTTGGAGGCCAACGACAACGGGGAGGTGCGGGTAGGGGTGGTATGGGAGGCGTTGAAGGCGGTGATCAGGGGAGAGCTAATCTCCATTAGGGCTCATGGGGAGAAGACAGAGGGCATGGAAAGGGAGAGGTTAGTGGGGGAGATTTTGAGAGTGGACAGGAGATACGCAGAGGCCCCGGAGGAAAGATTACTTGGGGAAAGACGACGGCTCCAGACGGAGTTTGACCTGTTGACCACAGGGAAGGCAGAGACACAGTGGAGGAAAGCGCAGGGGGCGACCTATGAGTATGGGGAAAAGGCTAGTCGGATGCTGGCACACCAGCTCCGTAAAAGGATGGCAGCGAGGGAAATAGGGGGAGTCAAAGATGGAAGGGGAGCCACGGTTCGGAGTGCGATGAAAATAAACAAGGTATTTAAGGCCTTTTATGAAGAGCTGTACAGATCTCAGCCCCTAGCGGGGGAAGAGGGTATGAGACGATTCCTAGACCAACTGAGATTCCCGAGGGTGGAGGAGCAAGAGGTGGCTGGTCTGGGGGCACCAATTGGGTTGGAGGAGCTGAGCAAGGGTTTGGGGAGCATGCAGGCGGGGAAGGCCCCGGGACCGGACGGATTCCCGGTGGAGTTCTACAGGAAGTACGTCGACCTGTTGGCCCCGCTACTAGTGAGGACCTTTAATGAGGCAAGAGAGGAGGGGACACTACCTCCGACAATGTCGGAAGCGACAATTTCTTTGATCCCAAAGCGGGACAAGGACCCACTGCAATGTGGATCGTTCAGGCCGATCTCTCTCCTTAATGTGGATGCAAAGTTGCTGGCAAAAGTGCTGGCCACGAGGATCGAGGACTGTGTCCCGGGGGTGCTTCACGAGAACCAGACAGGATTTGTAAAGGGTAGGCAGCTAAACACCAATGTGCGGCGGCTCTTAAACGTGATAATGATGCCATCGGTGGAGGGAGAAGCGGAGATAATGGCAGCTATGGACGCGGAGAAGGCCTTTGACCGAGTAGAGTGGGAGTACCTCTGGGAGGTGCGGCGTAGGTTTGGGTTCGGGGGAGGGTTTATCAGTTGGGTTAAGCTCCTTTACAGAGCCCCGGTGGCGAGGGAAGTGACGAACCGGCGGAGGTCGGAGTACTTTCGACTGTACCAAGGGACGAGGCAGGGGTGCCCCCTGTCCCCCCTGTTGTTCGCATTGGCGATCAAACCATTGGCCATGTCATTGAGGGAGTCTAATAAATGGAGGGGGGTGGTCCGAGGGGGAGAAGAGCATCGGGTGTCGCTATATGCAGATGACCTGTTGCTGTACGTGGCGGATCCAATGGAGGGGATGGTGGAGGTCATGCAGACTCTAAGGGAGTTTGGGGAGAAAGAGGGATAGGGGACCTACTGCTGAGGAGGGCGGAGGGGAGCTTTTGGTATCTGGGGATCCAGATAGCCAGGAGTTGGGGGACCCTACATAAACTGAATCTGACGAGGTTAGTGGAGCAAATGGAGGAGGATTTTAAAAGATGGGACATGCTACAGCTCTCGCTGGCGGGTAGAGTACAATCGGTCAAAATGGTGGTCCTTCCGAGGTTTTTGTTTGTGTTTCAGTGCCTTCCCATCGTGATCACCAAGGCCTTTTTTAAGAGAGTAGGCAGGAGTATTATGGGGTTTGTGTGGGCGAGGGTAAGGAGAGGGTTCCTGGAACGCAGTAGGGACAGAGGAGGGTTGGCGCTGCCAAACCTGGGGAGCTACTACTGGGCAGCAAATGTGGCGATGATCCGCAAGTGGGTTATGGAGGGAGAGGGGGCGGCATGGAAGAGGATGGAGATGGCGTCCTGCAAAGGAACGAGCCTGGGGGCGTTGGGGACGGCACCGCTGCCGCTCTCACCGACAAAGTATACCACGAGCCCGGTGGTGGCGGCAACGCTAAGGATCTGGGGCCAGTGGAGACGGCACAGGGGTGCAATGGGAGCATCGGTGTGGTCCCCGATCAGGGGTAACCATCGGTTTGTCCCGGGGAAGATGGACGGGGGGTTCCAGAGCTGGCATCGGGTGGGGATCAGAAGAATGGGGGACCTGTTCATTGACGGAACGTTTGCGAGCCTAGGGGCACTGGAGGAGAAGTTTGAGTTACTTCCGGGAAATGCTTTCAGATACATGCAGGTGAGGGCTTTTGTGAAGCGACAGGTGAGGGAATTCCCGCTGCTCCCGGCACAAGAAATTCAAGACAGGGTGATCTCGGGTGCATGGGTCGGGGAGGGCAAGGTGTCGGCAATACACCAGGAGATGAGAGAAGAGGGGGAAGCTTAAGTAGAAGAGTTGAAGGGTAAATGGGAGGAGGAGCTGGGGGAGGAGATCGAGGAAGGTCTGTGGGCTGATGCCTTGGGTAGGGTTAATTCCTCCTCCTCGTGTGCCAGGCTCAGCCTGATACAATTTAAGGTGGTTCACAGAGCTCACTTGACGGGGGCGAGGTTGAGCAGGTTCTTCGGGGTAGAGGACAGATGTGGAAGGTGCTCAGGGAGCCCGGCGAACCATGTCCATATGTTTTGGTCATGCCCGGCACTGGAGGGGTTCTGGAGAGGAGTGGCGGGAGCAATATCTCAGGTGGTGAAAGTCCAGGTCAAGCAAAGCTGGGGGCTAGCAATATTCGGAGTAGTGGATGAACCGGGAGTGCAGGAGGCGAAAGAGGCCGGTATTCTGGCCTTTGCGTCCCTCGTAGCCCGGCGAAGGATCTTGCTAATGTGGAAGGAGGCGTAGTCCCCCAGCGTGGAGGCCTGGATAAACAATATGTCCGGGGAGGGGGGGGGGAAAGAGATGCCTGGGGGGGTGGATGAGCAAGAGATAACATGAAGAGTCGGGGAAACTGGCACGTACGGGAGAGAGCCAGTGTACAAAGCTATGTAAATATACTATTTTGCCATGTATATATCTTGCTCCGCGCGATTTCTCGTTTCCTTTTTTTTTTGTTACGGGGGGGGGGGGGTTATTGTTTGTAAGGGAGAAAAATTTTGTTAAAAACTTTAATAAATATATTATTTTTAAAAAAGAAGTTCAGTGCTCACACAAATAAACTGGAAAACCAGATTCAATTAACCAACTGATGAGTTTTTTTTTACGTTCACATTCAAAGGCTAAAAAACAGCAAAGGTGGATAACGAGTGTCAAATGCCCTTTCCTTAACACAGCATGGAATACAGAATATCCTGAAGTACAAGAAGATGTTTATGAAACTGACAGCATTTCTGGCATTAGAATACAAACTCAATCTAAACCAGCCAGAGATAGACTGATAGGGGCAGCTTTATACAACTGCCAACACTCAATAATTCCCACCTTATTACTCGTACAAATTGAAGCTAACAAACCTTTTCAATTAATTTAAATCGAACATGTACGGGAAAGGCCTGGCTGCAAAATAGCCTGACAATGTTTATTTTTGAGGTCAATACGAATAATGGTCACTTGAGTGGTCAGTGTCTGCCCTGTGAATATGTACCACAGCAACAAGGACAGCATGGTAACATAAGTGGCTAGCACCGTGACTTCACAGCGCCAGGGTTCCAGGTTTGATTCCCTGCTGGGTCACTGTCTGTGAGGAGCATGCACGTTCTCCCCGTGTCTGCGTGGGTTTCCTCCCACAGTCCAAAGACGTGTAGGTTAGGTAGATTGGCCATGCTAAATTGCCCTTAGTGTCCAAAAAGGTTAGGAGGGGTTATTGGGTTACAGGGATAGGGTGGAAGTGAGGTCTTAAGTGGGTCAGTGCAGACTCGATGGGCCGAATGGCCTCCTTCTGCACTGTATGTTCTACGTTCAACACAAACCTCCAGGAGAGGATGGAAGAGAAAAGTGGCAAGAAATAAGTATATCTTTATATCGGTGTAGGTGTGTGTGTGTGTATTTCTGTATTTATATATTATATATATATATATATATTTATTATATACCCTTACCATGCCAGTTGGATTCATATGCTGTATTAGCTTCCCATCTTGCATAATAACTTGCGGTCCTGATTTATGAGAAGATGAGAAAACTATGGGATAAATTAAGTAAAGTGAAATATTGTCATTAGTATTTTGAATATATTAACTAAGCAGAGTTAAACTTAATAGTTTTCATGCTTTAAATGTTTCACATAGCATATCACCAGAGTCAACAAAGAGCCAACTGAGCCAGAACTGTTTAAGGAATAATTACCCAAAGATAAAACAGAAAGTGTCTTCGGGGTTCGTTCTGCTTCCTCAGGTCTTTTTATTTCCCTTCCATTCTCCTTAGATTAGATATGACACCAGTCCACAGACCTGGTACAGTTGGTACATTACCTTTGTGGTGACTCCGACATATTAACCAGGGCTCAACAGTCGCAAGTGCCACAGATAAAAGTGCAATTCTAATTTCAAAATAACATAGAATTATAACCTATTACTAATTACAAGTTTTACAATATCTGGTATCCTAAAGAAAGCAAATAACATTGGCTAAGCTTTCATTATTTTTCTGCATTAATTGGTGCCTTTTAAAACATTTATATTTATCAGGTAGTTGCTTGGATTTCTTCCTGTACAGTCACTTGTGCAAATAATGGATCAGAATATGGAATCGGGCATTGAGGTCTGCGTGTCGGGGGTGATAGGGGAGGATCAGACGGGTTTTGTGAAGGGGAGGCAGTTGTCGGCGAACGTGTGGAGGTTACTTAGTATGATTATGATGCCCTCGGAGGGCAGGATGTTGAGGTCATGGTAGTGATGGATGTGGAGAAAACTTTTGATCAGGTGGGGTGGGCGTATCTGAGTTGTTGGGGCGGTTCGGGTTCAGAGGAGTTTATGGATTGGGTCCAGCTGGTGCACAAAGAGTGTGTGTGCGGATGAACCAAATGAGTTCAGGATACTTTGGGCTTCACCACGGGCAAGGGTGCCTGCTCTCCCCTATGTTGTTTGCCTTGGCGATAGAGCCGTTGGCAATGACACTTGGGCATTAAGGGATTGGAGAGGGATGGCGATGGGGATGGGAGACATAGGGTTTTGTTACATGCGGATGCCTTATTATATATTTCAGACCCACTGGGCAGCAAGAACAAGAACAAAGAACAAAGAAATGTACAGCACAGGAACAGGCCCTTCGGCCCTCCAAGCCCGTGCCGACCATGCTGCCCGACTAAACTACAATCTTCTGCACTTCCTGGGTCCGTATCCCTCTATTCCCATCCTATTCATGTATTTGTCAAGATGCCCCTTAAATGTCACTATCGTCCCTGCTTCCACCACCTCCTCCGGTAGCGGGTTCCAGGCACCCACTACCCTCTGTGTAAAAAACTTGCCTCATACATCTACTCTAAACCTTGCCCCTCTCACCTTAAACCTATGCCCCCTAGTAATTGACCCCTCTACCCTGGGGAAAAGCCTCTGACTATCCACTTTGTCTATGCCCCTCATAATTTTGTAGACCTCTATCAGGTCTCCCCTCAACCTCCTTCGTTCCAGTGAGAACAAACCGAGTTTATTCAACCGCTCCTCATAGCTAATGCCCTCCATACCAGGCAACATTCTGGTAAATCTCTTCTGCACCCTCTCTAAAGCCTCCACATCCTTCTGGTAGTGTGGTGGCCAGAATTGAACACTATACTCCAAGTGCGGCCTAACTAAGGTTCTATACAGCTGCAACATGACTTGCCAATTCTTATACTCAATGCCCCGGCCAATGAAGGCAAGCATGCCGTATGCCTTCTTGACTACCTTCTCCACCTGTGTTGCCCCTTTCAATGACCTGTGGACCTGTACTCCTAGATCTCTTTGACTTTCAATACTCTTGAGGGTTCTACCATTCACTGTATATTCCCTACCTGCATTAGACCTTCCAAAATGCATTACCTCACATTTGTGCGGATGAAACTCCATCTGCCATCTCTCCGCTCAAGTCTCCAAACAATCTAAATCCTGCTGTATCCTCTGACAGTCCTCATCGCTATCTGCAATTCCACCAGGATCCAAAGATTTCTGTCAAGGCCTCAGCAATTTCCTCTCCAGCCTCCTTCAGTATTATGGGGTAGATCCCATCAGGCCCTGGGGACTTATCTACCTTAATATTTTTTAAGACACCCAACACCTCGTCTTTTTGGATCTCAATGTGACCCTGGCTATCTACACACCCTTCTCCAGACTCAACATCTACCAATTTCTTCTCTTTGGTGAATACTGATGCAAAGTATTCATTTAGTACCTCACCCATTTCCTTAATATCTACCTTAATATTTTTTAAGACACCCAACACCTCGTCTTTTTGGATCTCAATGTGACCCAGGCTATCTACACACCCTTCTCCAGACTCAACATCTACCAATTTCTTCTCTTTGGTGAATACTGATGCAAAGTATTCATTTAGTACCTCGCCCATTTCCTCTGGCTCCACACATAGATTCCCTTGCCTATCCTTCAGTGGGTCAACCCTTTCCCTTGCTACCCTCTTGCTTTTTATGTACGTGTAAAAAGTCTTGGGATTTTCCTTAACCCTAAGCACTGGGAGGATTATGAAGATCTTGGGAGAGTTTGGTCTGTTTTGGGGAAATAAATTGAACATGGGAAAGAGTGAAGTATTCCCACATCAATGCCAGAGGGCAGGAAAGGAAATTATTAGGGGAGCTATCATTTAGGGTGGTGGGGGTGAGATTTCGGTATCGAAACATTCAGGTGGCATGGAGCTGGGCCCAGCTGCATAGATTGAACTTGGTTCGATTGGTGGAGGGGATGAAGGTGTGCAGGTTAGGTGGATTGGCCACGCTAAATTGCCCCTTAATTGGAAAAAAAATTGTTTTTTAATTTTGAAGGTGGATTTTAAGAGGTGGGACGTTTTGCCGCTATCGCTGGCTGAGCAGGTGCATATAGTGAAAATGACAGTGCTGCGTAGATTTCTGTATGCGTTTCAGAACCTCTCAAGTCTTTTTTCAGGAAAGTCAATGAGCTGATCCTGGGGTTTGTGTGAGCGGGGAAGGTCCCAGGAGTGCAGCGGGATTTACTGGAATGGGTATGGAAATGGGCGATAGAAAGGTCGGTCAGGGGGCAGGTGGAAGAGGCATTGTGTAGGCAAACGGGTTTGAGCGCTTTCTTATTGGCGCCTTTGCCGTTCTCGCCGGCCAGGTACTCCGCAAGCCTATTGGTGGTGTCGGCTTTAAGGGCGTGGGAACAGTGTAGGTGTCACTTGGGGTTGGAGGGTATGTCGTTGTTGACGCCCATTTGAGACAACCATAGATTTGTACCCAATTATTTTCTTATTTTTTATTTTCCAATTAAGGGGCAATTTAGCGTGGCCAATCCACCTACCCTGCACATCTTTGGGTTGTGGGGGTGAAACCCAAGCAGACATGGGGAGAATGTGCAAACTCCATGCGGACAGTGACCCAGGGCCAGGATTCGAACCCAGGTCCTCAACGTCGCAGTCCCAGTGCTATCCACTGCGCCACATGCCTCCCCTCATAGGTTTGTGCCGGCGAGGCTGGATGTGGGATTCCGGGGATGTTGGCATTTGGGGATTGAGTACTTCAGGAACTTGTTTATAGGGGACAAATTTGCGGGCCTGGAGGAGTTGGAGGAATTGCATGAGTTGCTCAAGAGGAATGGCTTTCAGTACCTGCAGGTTCCGGATTTCGTGAGTAGAGAGGTGCCAACTTCCCGAGGCTGCCACCTCCGGTGTTGCAAAGCTGTTGTCGGAGAACAAAATAGGGGAGGGAAAGGTGCCGGATATTTATAAGGAACTGATGGAGAGTGATAGTGCCCCGGGGGAGGATGTTAAGCGCAAGTGGGAGGAGGGGCTGGGAGGAGGGGCTGGGAGGGTTGGTGGGGGCCGGGACATGGCCTGAGGCCTTGTGGAGGTTGAACGCGTCCTCGTCGTGTGCAAGGTTAAACCTCATTCGGTTTATAGTGGTGCATAGGGCCCACATGACGATGGGAAGTTCTTTACGGGAGTGGAGGATAGGTGTATGCAGTGCATGGGGGCCCGCGAAACATGGCCACATACTCTAGATATGTCCAAGATTGAAGGGGTTCTGGCAGGGATTCTCAGACGTGATGTCCGAGATGCTGGGTGTGGAGATGGTTCTGAGCCCAGAGATGCTGATATTTGGTGTGTCGAGTGACCTGGCAGGATTCCGGAGGTTGGGGAAGATCAAGTTCGCTCTGCGGGGGCCGGTAGAGGGGTTCTCCCGGAGGTGGAAACCGTTCATCGATTTCTTCAAGAAGAATGAGAGGTCAGCAAGGGGGGGGGGCGTTAAAATGGGGAAGGCGGGACATGGCGGAGTTTTGTGGTTGTTTATTTGGTTGATGTGTTGTTCTTCTGATATTCTGTGTATATTTGTTAAATGCCTTGAATATAAATAGTTTTAATAAAAAAATGTTATTGAAAAAAACACCTTTCCCAAATGAGGATGTCCAAAACTACTTTACAACCAGAAGTACTTTTGAAGTGTAAGTCACTGTTGCAATGCAGGAAATGTGGCAGCCAATTTATGCACAGCAAGCTCCCACAAACAGCAATGTGACATACTGCTGCAGGATAAATATTGGCCTGGACTACAGGTAGAACTCCCCTACTCTTCTTCAAAATAATGGCCAGGGGGCAGATATTGCCTCGATTTCACAGCACATCTAAACAATGGCACCTCCAACGTTTCACCACTCTCTCTGTGCTGCTCTGAAGTCATTAGCTGGGATAATATGCTCAGGCCTCTGGAACAGGACATGAACTCACAACCTCCTGACTCAAAAGACGAGAGCCACATCTGAGCAGCAGCTGACGTTGGTGTAACCCAAGTAAAATAAAGGAGAAAATGGGTGAGTGAACCCATTTCCCTCATACAACTCACATAATAAATGTGGCCACCTAAAATGGTGTACAGTAAGGGATGCTGAGTCAAGGGTATGGACAAGCAAGCTACAGGCAGATCAAATAAAACTACAGGAAAAGGCTTTGCAGACTTCAAACAAATTCACAGCTTGATGCGAATAACATAAGTAAAGGGCTATCTCCAGGCCACCAACCAGATCAATAGAGCAGTCTTGTTGATCACAATTATTTACCAGACACAGCGGCACCCAATTCGTTTTTTGGAAGGGCATACATGTTTCCAACACTTTCAAGTATGGCCACTAGGTGCCCACCGCAAAACTGATGTGTCAGCCCCTGATTGGATTTCATCAATCAGGCTGATTGAGCCCTGATCAATTGATTGACAAATGGGGGCAGCACGGTGGCGCAGTGGATAGCACTGCTGCCTCACGGCACCGAGGTCCCAGGTTCGATCCCGGCTCTGGGTCACTGTCCGTGTGGAGTTTGCACATTCTCCCCGTGTTGCGTGGGTTTCGCCCTCACAACCCAAAGATCTGCAGGGTAGGTGGATTGGCCATGCTAAATTGCCCCTTCATTGGAAAAAATGAATTGGGTACTCTAAATTTTTTTAAAAATCAAATTGATTGACAAATGACCCAGAGACCGCCCACCAAAAGAGTCACGAAATTCAAACAGCGTAAGTTACTGCACAGATTCATTCTCTCTCTGGAGCAGCAGCAATTAACAAAGGTGACTTCCACCGGCCGACGAAGGAGACCATCACACTACGAACTGAAGGAAGACCAGTGCCTGAAGAGAACCAGATTGATAACCAACTAACAAAGGACTAAAAGACTGGAACTACAGATAACAGGCCTGTATCTGCTCAGTACTTGTCAGTCACTGCCAAGTTAAGATCTTGGAGCTATTGGGGTATAGTGTAACCTATGACTGGGAATGTGTGATTGAATAACCATAACCATTATCTGCGCGTGAATAAATATTGTCCTGTTTTATAAACTGAGTCTCATAGTCATTTGTCCACCGTATACGAGTTAAGACACACTGTGGTTTAGAACGGGCAACATAATAATAATCACTTATTGTCATGAGTAGGCTTCAATGAAGTTACTGTGAAAAGCCCCTAGTCGCCACATTCCGGCGCCTGTTCGGGAGGCCGGTACGGGAATTGAACTTGCGCTGCTGGCCTTGCTCTGCATCACAAGCCAGCTATTTAGCCCACTGTGCTAAACCAGCCCCCAACATCATTCGCCCTTCGTAATTATGCGCTCTGCTGTGCCCCCACAAACTCAATTTGTAACCTCCCTAACTGAGCGGCAGTTTCTAAAGGCGGCACCGTAACTGACCTGAATTAGCAGGGATGGTGAGCACTTGCTGTGTCTGTTGCTGCTGAGCCTGATGTTGCTGCTGAGCCTGATGTTGCTGCTGCTGTTGCTGCTGGTGGTGGTGCTGCTGCTGCTGTGCCTGAATTAAAATCTGTTGCTCCTCAGAGTGGAAACCATCAACAGCTTTTGACTGCATTAATTTGTTCTCCCACAGCTGACAGTTCAGGAGGAAAAATAAAATCTAGCGTTAATTTATCCATGAGGAACTTGGCTCAGAGATTCTACTTTGGAGGATCTGACTCAGAAAAGATGCCTTCCATAAGGCCAGTTCAACAATCCCACCCAAAAACATTGCTCGAGGCTCAGTGCAAAAGCACAAATTTTGATGGCAACTCTGAACAAAACCTTTCTTACTCAAGAATAGCAACAGAAAACTATAACGGGAAAACTGACAAAAATATGCGCACTGTAAATGCCGGTAAATCTCTAGTTTCGGGGGGGGGGGGGGGGGGGCACTTGGAGAGAATGCCACATAGAAGATGAGGTAGGTGTTGAATAATTAAATCACCCTTTCCTCAGCTTGGAAGAAAAGCGTGCAAACCATGAAGTTGTGTCAGCAAATCAGTATATACCTAAGGGACTGGGACACAGAAATTTAATTTTAAATCTTCCCGATTTGCAGGGGCGACACGGCAGCGCAGTGTATTAGCACTGCTGCCTCAAGGCGCCGAGGACCCGGGTTCGATCCCAGCCCCGGGTCACTGTCTGTGTGGAGTTTGTACATTCTCCCCGTGTCTGCATGGGTCTCGCCATTACCAACCAAAGGTGTATGCTAGGTGGATTGGCCACGCTAATTTACCCTTAATTGGAAAAAAAAATGGGTACTCTACATTTATTTTTTTAAATCTCGATTTGAAAGAAAGTTATGCATCATTCACACTCATTTGGATAGATCCAATGTTTCATATAGATATAAAGTTGAGGCGAAGAAATTGAAGCTAAGATTTGATTACAGCAGGAGGTGCATTTACAATCCTCACTGGAACTACAATGATGCCACTTAACATATCAGAGTCATCATGCAAGCTTGTGATTAGGATACATCAAAAGTGACCGTTGACATCTTGAGTGCTTTAAATCTGGGAAATAATAGTGAACCCAATGTTTATTTTAGCACAAAAGAATATCTTCTGAAGCCTTTTATAATGTTAAAATAGCCATTGAAACAAATTTGGTAATTGCCAGAAAATCGTACTGTAGCTGCATTCTAGCAGTCACTTTGAATTGCTAAAATAGGATTTAAATTGCTTTGCAGTAGTAATTTGCTGCCATAAAATATATAACCACCAAACAGAAGGCAAAATATAGGGAATCAATTTCACATGTTAGGATTCTGGTGGGGAGTGTTTTGTTCGCCAACATCTAACATGTCAACACACAGTGCTGCCAAGCTGTGAGAACAGATCATCATTAGAATGTAAACTGTGACTAAGTGCAAACAGAGGAGGGTTTTCATTACACATTCATTTTACTGCTTAATTTTTGCTTGAAAATTAGGATTGGGTTTTTAAAAAAACATACCGTTTTTAATTCTATAAGAACTTGTTCATCCACTCCATCATCGAGGAACTGCTCTCGTACGTCATTAATTACATCTTCAATCACTGATCTGTAGAGTTTAGGCTAGAGAAACAAAGAAAAATTAAAGAATTAGAGGTTTAAAATGTGAGAACCAAGATAATTGCCCCCACATTATGCCCTAGTTTACATTTATCATTAATTGCCAGTGAGTGAATTCCATTTTTAATTGTTCCTTTATACAAGGTTTATTTTTAAAGATACCTGTGTACAACAGACCAGCAGGAATGAATTACAATATATAATCTTTATTATTGTCACAAGTGGGCTTACATTAACACTGCAATGAAGTTACTGTGAAAATTCTTTAGTCGCCACACTCCGGCGCCTGCTCAGGTACACTGAGGGAGAATTCATAATGTCCAATTCACCTAACAAGTACGTCTTTCGGGACTTGTGGGAAGAAACCGGAGCCTCCAGAGGAAATCCATGCAGAGAAAGGGAGAACGTGCAGACTTTGCAGCGACCCAAGTGGGAATCGAACCCAGAACCCTGGTACTGTGAAGCAACAGTGCTAACCACTGTGTTACTGTGTCGCAGGGATAGGTTCCCTGCTTGAGTATCATAGAATTTACAGTGCAGAAGGAGACCAGTCAGCCCATCAAGTCTGCACCGGCCCTTGGAAAGAGCACCCTACTCAAGCTCACACCTCCCGCTATCCCCGCAACCCAGTAACCCCACCTAACATTTTTGGACACTAAGGGCAATTAAGCATGGCCGATCCACCTAACCTGCACATCTTTGGACTGTGGGAGGAAACCCACGCAGACACGAGGAGAAAATGCAAACTCCACACAGAGTTATCCAAACTGTACCCGGGTCCCTGGAGCTGTGAGGGAGCAGTGCTAATCAATGGCTTACCCCTTATTCTTAGGCTGTGACCCCTAGTCTGGACATCCCTAACATCGGGAACATTCTTCTCGTATCTAGCCTGTCCAGTCCCATCAGGATTTTATCTGTTTCTATGAGATCCCCTCTCATTCTTCTAAACTCCAGTGAGCACAAGCCCAGTCGATTCAGTCTTTCTTCATATGTCTGTCAGTCCTGCTATCACGAGAATTAGTCTGGTGAACCTTCGCTGGATAGCCTCAATATCATGAATGACCTTCCTCAAACTAGGAGACAAAACTGCCCACAATACTCAAGGTGTGGCCTTACCATGGCCTTATACAACTGCAGCAAGACATCCTTACTCCTATACTCAAATCCTCTTGCTATGGGAGCCAGTATGCCATTAGCTTCCCTCACCGCCTGCTGCACCTGCTTGCCAACCTTCAGCGACTGGTCATTGCACTTCCCCTTTTTCTAAACTGCCACCATTCAGATAATAATCGGCCTTCCTGTTTTTGCCATCAAAGTGGATAACCTCACATTTACCCACATTACCGCATTTGGCAAGTATTTGCCCACTCAGCCAGCCTGTCCAAGTCACCCTGCAGCCTATTTGCATCCCCCTCAAAGCACACACTACTACCCAGCTGGGTGTTGTCTGCAAATTTGGAGGTATTGCATGCAATTCCTTTGTCCAAATCATTAATGTATATTGTGAACAGTTGGGGTCCCAGCGCTGAACTCTGCAGTACCCCACTAGTCATTGCCAGCCACTCTGAAAAAGGCCAGTTTATTCCCACTCTGTTTTCTGTCTGCCAACCAGTTCTCTATCCATGTCAATACATTACACCCAATACCATGAGCTTTAATTTTGCTCACTAAGGTCTTGTGTGGGGCTTTGTCAAAATACTTTTGAAAGTCCAGATACACAACATCCACTGGTTCACCCTTGTCCTCTCTACTGGTCACATCCTCAAAAAATTCCAGAAGATTTGTTAAGCATGATCATGATTTCCCTGTAGTGAGTCCATGCTGACTTGGACCAATCCTGTCCCCACTTTCAAAATGTTGTTATTTCATCCTTAATAATTGACTCCAGCATTTTCCCCACCACCGATGTCAGGCTAGCCGGTTGATAATTCCCTGTTTTCTCTCTCCCTACTTTTTTAAGAAGTGGGGTTGCATTAGCTACCCTCGAATCCCTTGGAACTCTTCCAGACTCCATAGAATACTGGAAAATGATCACCACTATGTCCACTATTTCTGAGGCCCATTCCTTAAGTACTCTGGGATGCAGAGCATCTGGCCCTGAGGACTTATCGGGTTTTAATCCCATTAATTTCCCCAATTCAATTTCCTGACTAATAAGGATTTCCTTCAGTTTCTCCTTCATGCTAGACCCTCTGTCCTCTAGTATTTCCGGATGGTTATTAGTGTCCTCCTTCGTGAAGACACATCCAAAGTATGGACTGCCATCTCTTTGCTGCCCATTGTGAATTCATGGATTCTAACTGTTAAGAAACCTACGTTTGTCTTCAACAGTCTTTTTCTCTTCGCATATCTATAGAAACTTTTGTAGTCAGTTTTTATGTTTTCTGCAAGCGTAGTCTCATATTCTACTTTCCCCTTCCGAATTAAACCCTTTTGTCCTCCTCTGCTGAATTTTAAATTTTTTTCCAGTCCCCAGGCTTGCTGCTTTCTCTGGCCAATTTATATGCAGGGAAGCACTGGAAAATGAGACAAGAAGTTTCAGATTTTGGAAGAAATGGTGGACGAAAAATTCCTTTTGAGCTCGAGACCAGAGTCAGTTACTAACTTATAGCTGACTCCAAATTTTTTATTTTGTAATTTAAATTTAGAGTACCCAATTATTTATTTTTTACCAATTAAGGGGCAATTTAGCGTGGCCAATCCACCTCCCCTGCACATCTTTGAAACCCACGCAGACACGGGGAGAATGTGCAAACTCCACACGGACAGTGACCCAGGGCTGGGATTCGAACCCGGGTCCTCGGCGCTTTAGGCAGCAATGCTAACCACTGTGCCACCCTAGCTGACTCCAAATTAAAAGACTATGCTGCTGTAACTATGATACCACACTAAAATATATATCGAAAGTCCACGAGGCTGTTGTCAGCATTCTGGATTGGATTGGATTGGATTTGTTTATTGTCACGTGTACCGAGGTACAGTGAAAAGTATTTTTCTGCGAGCAGCTCAACAGATCATTAAGTACATGCGAAGAAAAAGGAATAAAAGAAGATACATAATAGGGCAACACAAGGTATACAATGTAACTACATAAGCACCGGCATCGGATGAAGCATACAGGGTGTAGTGTTAATGAGGTCAGTCCATAAGAGGGTAATTTAGGAGTCCGGTAACAGCAGGGAAGAAGCTGTTTTTGAGTCTGTTCTCAGACTTCTGTATCTCCTGCCCGATGGAAGAAGTTGGAAGAGTGAGTAAGCCGGGTGGGAAGGGTCTTTGATTATGCTGCCTGCTTTCCCTAGGCAGCGGGAGGTGTAAATGGAGTCAATGGATGGGAGGCAGGTTCGTGTGATGGACTGGGCGGTGTTCACAACTCTCTGAAGTTCCTTGCGGTCCTGGGCCAAGCAGCTGCCATACCAGGCTGTGAGGCAGCTAGATAGGATGCTTTCTATGGTGTATCTGCAAAGTTGGTAAGAGTTAATATGGACATGCGGAATTTCCTTAGTTTCCTGAGGAAGTATAGGCACTGTTGTGCTTTCTTGGTGGTAGCGTTGATGTGGGTGGACCAGGACAGATTTTTGGAGATGTGCACTCCTAGGAATTTGAAACTGCTAACCATCTCCACCTCAACCCGTTGATGCTGACAGGGGTGTGTACAGTACTTTGCTTCCTGAAGTCAATGACCAGCTCTTCAGCTTTGCTGGCATTGAGGGAGAGATTGTTGTCGCCGCACCACTCCACTAGGTTCTCTATCTCCCTCCTGTATTCTGACTCGTCGTTATTTGAGATCCGGCCCACTATTGTCGTGTCGTCAGCAAACTTGTAGATGGAGTTGGAATCAAATTTTGCCACGCAGTCGTATGTGTACAGGGAGTAGAGTAAAGGGCTAAGTACGCAGGCTTGCAGGCCCAGGTATTGAGGACTATTGTGGAGGAGGTGTTGTTGTTCATTCTTACTGATTGTGGTCTGTTGGTCAGAAAATCGAGGATCCAGTTGCAGAATGGGGAGCCAAGCCCTGGGTTTTGGAGCTTTGATATGAGCTTGGCTGGGATTATTGTGTTGAAGGCGGAACTGTAGTCAATAAATAGGAGTCTGATGTTGGAGTCCTTGTTGTCGAGATGCTCTAGGGATGGGTGTAGGGCCAGGGAAATGGCATCTGCTGTGGACCGGCTGCAACGGTATGCGAACTGCAGTGGATCAAGGCGTTCTGGAAGTATGGAGGTGATGCGCTTCATGATAAACCTCTCGAAGCACTTCATTACGACTGAAGTCAGGGCCACCGAACGGTAGTCATTGAGGCACATTGCCTGGTTCTTCTTTGGCACCGGTATGATGGTGGTCTTCTTGAAGCAGGTGGGAACCTCGGAGTGGAGTAGGGACAGGTTAAAGATGTCCGCGAACACCTCTGCCAGCTGGTACGCGCAGGCTCTGAGTGCACGACCGGGCCCGTCGCCTTCCGAAGATTCACTTTCAGGAAGGCCGATCTGACTTCGGAAGCTGTGATGGTGGGTATGGGTGAATTATGGGCTGCTGGAGCACTCGACAGCAGATTGTTGGTTACCTGCTTGAACTGAGCATAGAATGCATTGAGTTCATCGGGGAGGGGTGCACTGCTGCCGGAGATACTGCTCAGCTTCGCTTTGTAGCCCGTTATGTTGTTTAGTCCTTGCCACAACTGCTGAGAGTCTGTCTGTGACTCTAGCTTGGTTTGATATTCTCTCTTGGCATCTCGGATGGCTTTGCGAAGGTCGTACCTGGATTTCTTGTGTAGGTCAGGGTCGTCTGACTTTAATGCCTCAGGCAGCACGGCTGCATAGTGGTTAGCACAATTGCTTCACAGCTCCAGGGTCCCAGGTTCGATTCCCGGCTTGGTCACTGTCTGTGCGGAGTCTGCACGTTCTCCCCGTGTGCGCGTGGGTTTCCTCCGGGTGCTCCGGTTTCCTCCCACAGTCCAAAGATGTGCAGGTTAGGTGGATTGGCCATGCTAAATTGCCCTTAGTGTCCAAAATTGCCCTTAGTGTTGGTTGAGTGGGGTTACTGGGTTATGGGGATAGGGTGGTGTGGGCTTGGGTAGGGTGCTCTTTCCAAGAGCCGGTGCAGACTCGACGGGCCGAATGGCCTCCTTCTGCACTGTAAATTCTATGATCCATCCTTCAGTAGGGAGTCAACCTCGCGATTGAGTCATGGTTTCTGGTTGGGGAACATACGTGCTGCCTTCTTTGGCATGCAGTCGTCCACACATTTGCTGATGAAGTCTGTGACGGTGATGGCATACTCATTTAAGTTGGCCGCTGAGCTCTTAAATATGGACCAGTCCACTGTCTCTAAGCAGTCGAGTAAGAGCTCTTCAGTTTCCTCGGACCAGCACTGCACGACCTTCTTAGCTGGATTCTCCCGCTTGAGTTTCTGCTTGTATGCCGGGAGAAGGAGCACCGTCTTATGGTCTGATTTCCCAAAGTGCGGTCGGGGAATGGAACGGTAGATGCCCTTGATTTTTGAGTAGCCGTGTTGTCGCCCCTGGTGGGACAGGAGATGTGCTGGCGGAATTTTGGCAGTGCACTCTTGAGGTTGGCCTTGTTGAAGTCTCCGGCCACAATGAACAAGGCCTCCGGGTGTTCTGTTTCGTAGTTGTTTATAACTGTGTACAGTTCGTCCAGCGCCTTCCTCACTTCTGCCAGGGGTGGGATGTAGACCGCTGTGATAATGGCTGAAGTGAACTCACATGGAAAATAGTATGGACGGCACTTCACGGTCAGGTATTCCAGGTCCGGGGAGCAGTAGGTCGCCAGGGTCGCCACATCCAAGCACCAGGCGGAGTTGATGAGGAGGCACACCCCTCCACCCTTTGCTTTGCCTGCATCTCCCAGGAGTATCCAGTACTGAGTAAAACAAACATTTAGTTGCTAATGCCCTTCGCAACGACCTACATGAGAGAGGTTGGATTTTCCATTTTCACACAGATGAAGACGGCACAAAGGAACTGGCCTAATAGGGGCATTGCCCTCTCCTCCTATCAACCTGATTGGTGTGAGATTGTGAGGACGAAACAACGAACAAAGAACAAAGAAATGTACAGCACAGGAACAGACCCTTCGGCCCTCCAAGCCTGTGCCCGTTTGAACTAAAATCTTCTACACTTCCTGGGTCCATATCCCTCTATTCCCATCATATTCATGTATTTGTCAAGATGCCCCTTAAATGTCACTATCGCCCCTGCTTCCACCACCTCCTCCGGCAGCGAGTTCCAGGCACTCACTACCCTCTGTGTAAAAAAACTTGCCTCGTACATCTTCTCTAAACCTATGCCCCCTAGTAATTGACCCCTCTACCCTGGAAAAAGCCTCTGACCCACTCTGTCTATGCCCCTCATAATTTTGTAGACCTCTATCAGGTCGCCCCTCAACCTCCGTTGTTCCAGGCTCCCCTTTCACATTAAAGGTAAGTGAACGCGGCATGGGCCGCGAAGGCCGGCCGGCATGGGCCGCGAAGGCTGGCCGGCATGTGCCGCGAAGGCTGGCAAAAATGGGTCCGGGGGGGGGGGGGGGGGGGGGGGGGGAGAGACTTTTGAAAACACTGCCATA
The DNA here is from genome assembly GCF_047496885.1 of Scyliorhinus torazame. Classification (NCBI taxonomy): domain Eukaryota; kingdom Metazoa; phylum Chordata; class Chondrichthyes; order Carcharhiniformes; family Scyliorhinidae; genus Scyliorhinus; species Scyliorhinus torazame. The sequence goes on from NC_092708.1 coordinate 386,105,055, forward strand.
GGTCATCTTCATGAAGGGCATGGCATATGCATTGGCTTTCTTCACTGTACAGGTTCCACCACAAACAGATTTCTCTCCCCTCCTGCGGGTGCAAGTGTTTGCTTCCTTAAATTCCAGACTCTCCACTATAACCCTATATATAGGAGGCTAGGCTCGGAATGCCAAAAGGCCATTTGACCACCTGAGACTGCACTCAAACTTATTCACAGCTAATTCACATGCTGTCATCTTCCAGCAGGATACTCTGTATAGCACTGTATCTACAATAAAGTGGAGCAGAAGTCTAACTCTTTTATTCGTTCCCTGGCCCAGGGATACTGAAACCAAATGTATACCCCTCCCCCACATCCTAGCTCAGATTTGCCAAGATTGATGTGTGACTGAAGATGTACTTTGCCAAGAACCCACAACTCTGAAGTAACTCTGGGGTTGCACTGAATTAATAGTTACCACTGTTTTCTAGAGTGATAAAGGACCAACTTCTAACAGGAGCATTGTCTGCAAATAGTTGAAGAGAGGATGAATTGTCTGCAGCAAGTGAGTGGAGTTTATAATACTGATTTCCGTTTTCTCAAAGTTCAACTGAAAGAAACTTTGCTTCATCCATAATTTATCAGGATGATGTGGCCTACTATTGAGTGGTCAGGAAGAACAAGGAGGAATAATTTATCAGTCACAGAGGACAGCCTAAAGAGCAGCAAGTGCACTGGCGAGATTCAAACAAGGAATCTGAATGAAGATGAGCATAGAGCTAAGTGGCAACAATGCATTTAGGGCCATCAAGCGAGGCAAAAGAGGTTAGGCATAGAGTAGTGAACAGAAACTACAGATGGGTCAAGGATGGTTTTTAATGAAGACATGGGGAAGTAAAATAATTTGAAGAAAAAGTATAGCAGCCAGAAGTAGGAAGGCATTAAGGTTTGCATGTGGGCCAGAGGTCCTTGAACGGTCAAGACTTTGGTGGGTTTGGAGAAGAAGGGAGAGCAAACAAATTAAACCCAGGATTCCCAATGTGTATGACAATTGTATTAGTAACACTTCTATTCTGGTTTTGAGTGACTGGATCTGGTTTGTTTTAATTGCCTCGATACATTGACTAGACATTGACGTGACATTTGTAATATTATTCTCTGATGTCTCTGTGCTAAATGGATTTCATTCATCCCATATTTTTCAGTCCTACAATTTTACAATTTAACTGTAACATTTATCAGTGTTAAATCTAACTTGCTGTGCAATTAGATGAGCATTGATTGTATCCCATAAGATATTTTATTTTTCCCCACAGAGCTGTTCAGACCAACGTCTTAAAAAATACTCAATGTCATTCCATTGCTAAATATCAGAATAATATGTGCCATCCTTAGGACCTCAAATATAACTCCTGGATTAACTCAACTCCAAGATTAACTATCTCCATTGCCATTTCCTGAAGAGTTATATCGGGGCTCTGTTATTTGAATTACTGAAACTACTTTTCAACAGATTATGCTAATCTTTTGGAGCAGCACGGTGGCACAGTGGTTAGCACTGCTACCTCACAACGCCAGGGACCCAGGTTCGATTCCGACCTCGAGCGACTGTCTGTGTGGAGTTTGCACATTCTCCCTGCGTCTACGTGGGTTTCCTCCGGGTGCTCCGGTTTCCTCCCACAGTCCAAAGATGTGCAGGTTAAGTGGATTTCCCTGTTGGGTGGGGTTGCAGGAATAGGACTGGGGATTGGGCCTAGGTAGGGTAGTCCTTTGAAGGGTCGGTACAGACTCATTGTGCCGAATGGCCCCCTTCTGCACTGTATTCTATGATGAGGATTCACAGATTTTAAAATAATCTGACTACATCTGGGCTTTTGTCTACTGCCTTCATCCATGAAGAATTAATTCAGTATCTATTTAACACTACCTAACACATTTCGAACCATAGAATGCCTATAGTGCAGACGAAGGCCAATCAGCCCATTGAGTCTGCACTGGCACTCTTGAAAGAGCACCCGACTAGTCCCATCCTATCTTCGTAACCCCATCTAACCTGCACATCTTTGGATACAAATGGGCAATTTAGAATGGCCAATCCACCTAACCTGCACATCTTTGGACTGTGGGAGGAAACCGGAGCACCCGGAGGAAACCCATACAGACACGGGGAGATTGTGCAAAAGCCACACAGATGGTCACCCAAGGCCGGGAATTGAACCCTGGTCCCTGGCAATGTGAGGCAACACTGCTAACCACTGTGTCACCCTCTCCTGTTAACACTCCAGCTTCTTCCTGTTATCTGCAAGCTGCCTTAATCCTATCCTCTTGCTTCTTTGAATTATCCTGAACTCTCTTTCCTAATCACTTTCTTCACCGCAGTTTTGCTGCACCTATTAAAACAGATCCCTTTGATACTGACAGAAATCTACTTTTCTTATAGGTAATAAAAGTTCAAAGGAAGAAATGATTTAATGACATTATACTATTAAAAGTCATATATTAACCATGACAGCATGGGAGAGCATGGGAAAAGATCAGATAAAGAAGTCAGTTTGAAAACTGACCAAACACTACAAGGCCACGTTGCAGAGTAAACTCACTGTTATTACTGGGCAAAGATCCCACTTCTAGAAAACATGGTGGGAAACAGGTGGTTTGATCACTCCATATTATGGAAACATATAGAAATTCTCTCATGCCACATTACCTCTTAAAACTTGATAGACAGACATTTCGGTCAAATTAGATGAATTATAATTATTTTAACCCAATCACAGTCACAAAGGGGACAGAACCTTAAACATTATGATTTCCTTATGAGACCGGGAGAGAACCTTTCTCGCTCTCTCTCCGAAATCTTTGACCTAACCTTTGAAACTATTCTTTACTTTGCTTTGCAAACAGCTATTTCCTTTCGTTTCATTTGTATTGTGCATTTTGATCTGAAGAAATTACCACAAACTGAATTGTATTTTGAATTCAACTCAATCATCTGTATTTGCATTGGACAAACAAACTTTCTAGATTCTGTACTCGCATAAAAATTGACTTCATCAGTAGACTTTAAAACTGACACAAATAAAGCTATACTTTACTTCACCCAAGAAGCTCAGTCTCAAGTTCTGTCACTTAATATATAGTGCGGCAACACATAAATATATTAACAAAGTACAGATCCATCAGATACCCACAATGGCTCATTATCCAGCATGTAACTGAGTTATACGGTAGCACAGTGGTTAGCACAGTTGCTTCACAGCTCCAGGGTTCCAGAATCTATTCCCGGCTTGGATCACTGTCTGTACGTTATCCCTGTGTCTGAGTGGGTTTCCTCCGGGTGCTCTGGTTTCCTCCCACAGTCCAAAGATGTGCAGGTTAGGTGGATTGGCCATGATAAATTGCCCTTTGTGTCCAATAAGGGGTAGGTGGGGTTACTGGGATAGGGTGGAGGCGTGGACTTAAGTAGGATGCTCTTTCCAAGAGACTCGATGGGTCGAATGGCCTCCTTCTGCACTGTAGATTCTATACAGGTCAGGAAGTTCTACGATTCATGCTGAACTTTACGAATGTTGGATGTGCTACAATTGACCTCAACATACCTGGGAGTAACAGGGTTTCTATTGATTGAAATCCAGTAAGCCCTGCTGAAAGGAGATTAGTGGACAGGATTCTCTTTTGCTGCACCACCCTGGACAATCAACTAGCCAGCCAACATGCATCCAAACTTAGTATGACCAGGAGAGATACTAGAGGAATGAGATCAAGGAAGTATACGTCACCAGAACAAATTCAGCAGGAGAAGAGGCTGAAAACTGGGTAGAGAGGGGTAATATATCTATAAATCATTTAAAAAAAAGATTGGATTGCATAACAAAAGCTTTTTCATCCATTGTGAGCCAGAAATGCAACTAAAGCTCAAGTCACATTCAGTGTAATCACCTCAGGTAGCTCAGCATTTACCCATCTTGTCTGCCAAAGACAAAGCAATTCCCCTAGCTTGTAACATGCTGTCTGTCACATGCAGCACCAACTCGCCTCACAGAAAGTATTGGCAAATCTAGCAAACCAGTGCTTCACAATTAATATTCAGCATGTAAATTGGTGCAAATCTTGATGTGCTGCTCCCATCTAGTGACAGAAAGTCAGCATTGCAACTGGCTAAAACAATAACCACACTGACCAATCCAATATCCAGATGGGAAATTGTTCAAATAGCCAATGAGCAGTGACAGGTATCCAACCGTCCCACACAATTGAGATACCTTATCACAATATACACAGAGGTGATGCTCTCTCCATTTTACAGCAGTCTAGACTTTTCTTCTTTCAGACTATGTTTGCTGCAAGATAACTGTATTCCCAAACAGACTGGAACTCATCATGTTATCACCTGCAATAGCATGTATTTAATTTATGTTAATCAAGGTGTAGATCATTAGTGCTGGGAAATGAAATATTTTAGTCAGCACATATCAGCATGTTCTCCCTACTCTGCCCCAAGCCAAAAAACACTTACAAATATGCAATGGATATTCTGCTCCATGTAGAAACTCCAGAACACTCGAGTCCTTCACAACCACATGTGCAGGACTTGTTGCGAGCTGGGAGCTTTGGGGTTTGAGCAGCAGCTGGTGTCACTGCGGTGCATTTGAGGGGCTGAGAGCTACATGGGAATGGGTGACCGTCAAGACAGTCAAACAGGACCAGGATAGGTAGTGCAGGAGCCCCTTAACTGAATCGATATTCAGTGAGGGTGGTGATTCTTCCAGGAAGTACAGACATAGCACGTCAATGGCACCACAGGTGGCTCAGGAGAAAAGTTGGGAAAGTAAGTAATTTGGGATTCCATAGTTAGGGTACAAGGCATGTGCTGCCTTGTTTCCACTCCAACTTTTGTGCTTGGCTTGCTGCAGCGATGCAATAAAATTCAACCCTGATTGTTCAAATTGACCCTTTAGTTTACAGCTTTCCGAACTCCACACAGAATCAACAATTTTAGGTTGCAACCTCTGCCCCTATTCTGTTCCCCATCTTTGCTGGAAATTTTTCACATTTCGCTCATTTCTTTCTCTGCTTTCAGGCAGCAGATATTCATGATCCTGCCATTCACACTCCGTCGAGACATATTGTTTGTTTCTATACAAGTCCTATTACCTCTATTTACCAATGCACCACAAAACCTTCAACGATTTAATTGCTTTTTCCCTCCACTCCATCACAGACCTCCCCCTCTGTCCATTTTCCCACCCTTCCCTCTCACTCGCTCAAAACCTATTACGTTTCTAACTTTGCCCAGTTTCTACGAGTGATAGTAGGCCTGAAACATAAACTCTAGTTTCTCTCTTCACAGATGCTGCAAGATGTAATGAGCATTTTCTGTTTTATTGGAGATCCTCTGTACCTACATTATTTTACTTTTGTATTGCAGTGGTGGTTAATGGTTCCTTATTAGACTAGAGGAAGACATACAGTGGGTTCCACAGGAATCAGAACTAGGACCCACTGCTTTTCTTAATATATATTTATGGCCTAGACTTGAGCGTGCAGGCCACAATTTCACAATTTCCAGATGATACAAAACTTGTGAACCGTGAGAAGGATAGTTATAGATTGCAAGCAGACATAACCAATCTGTTGGCATGGTCGCCACATGGTAGATGAAATTTAATGCAGGAGTTGTGGAGACCTGGGGGTATATGTGCACAAATCAATGGAAGGTGACAGGGAAAGTTGAGTCAGGGTTAAAAAGACATATGGGATTCTGGGCCTTATAAATTGAGGCATAGAGTACAAAAACAAGGGAGTTATGATGAACCTTTATAAAATACTGGTTCAGCCTCAACTGGAGTGTCCAGTTCTGCGCACCGCACTTTGGGAAAGGTGTAAAGGCTTTAGAGAGAGTACAGAAAATATTCATAAGATTGGTTTCAAAGACGAGGAACTTCAGTTAAATGGACAGATTGCAGAAGCTGCGGCCATAGGTTTGATACAGTTGTTCAAAATCATCAAGGGTCTAGACAGAGTGGATTAAGAGATACTGATTCCATTGGCCGAAAGATCTAGAGCCAGAAGATGAATAGCAAAAGAATCAAATATGAGACAAGTGAAAACCTTAATTCACAACGAGCGATTAGGATTTAGAGTGCATTGTGAGTGTGGCAGAGGCAGGTTCATTTGTAGTTTTCAAAAGAGAAATGGCCAATTTTCCAAAGAAAAGAAATTGCAAGACTATGGGGAGAAGACCGGGCAGTGGGGTGAGCCGAGTTGCTCTTACAGAGAGCTGGCATGATCACAACGAGCAGAATCAATCTCTTTCTGTGCTGTAACTATTTTATGATTTTATAAAACTCAACAGGTCTGGCAGCACCTATGGAAATGAAAAAGAGTTAACATTTGATGCTGTTGACCTTATAATTCCAACATTTATAGTTCTGATAGAACAGGTTTTAAGCAAGAAAAAGGGAGAAGAAAAGAACAACGGCGATAGGTTGGAATATGGGGGAAAAGATGACGCAAGGAAAACTGAGGTGGTAATGGGACACCTCTTCTCTAGCCTCACGCAGTGTCTGGAGGAGGGGGCATTAATGGGTAACTGTAGAATAATTCCCAAATGCTGCCTGTTAATGGTACTGTATTTATATTATTACAGTACACAGATGATGGCCATTGTTTAATTAAGTACTTATAGCACTTATAGAGAGAGACTGCCCCCAAGAGCTGTCAACTTGTTTAATTAAGTACTTGTTTTATTAATGTGGTTAATTCCACAGGTGCTCAAAAAGAGTATAAACAGAAACTACTGGTTGGATGTTAAATACATGGCTTTAAATCAACCCATGCCCCTTTAAGAGGCTATCACTTTAATAAGTTCATCGCGTTTGAATGCTTTCCCAAAAGAATATAAAGAGAGACTGGCTAGAGGGTTTCCTCCCTCCACAAATTACATCGTGATGCAGTTAGGTACGTTTCTGGTACAGTGCCTTTTTAAGAGGTGATTGTTTTGATTTGTGTTAAGATCCCAGTTGATGTTGTAACTGGACGGAAATATCAGAACCCTGGCTCAAAAGACTGTAACTTTTAAAAACATGGAGGAACAGTGTCACGAGACTGCTAAAAGGAGGCGTAGCTCAGGTATAAGCAGTCGGAATCTAGGGATTACCTGGAGGTGTACATGGGGTACACTCAAGAAGGAAATTAGTCGGGCAAATAAGGGTGCATGAGGTAGCTTCGGCTGAGAGAATTAAGGTGAATCCAAAGGTATTCTTTAAGTATATTAAAAGGAAAAAGAACGAGAGAGAGAGAATAAGATCCCTCACGTATCAAAGTGGACAGATATGTGTGTAACCGCAGGAGATGGGTGAGATTCTCAATTAATATTTCTCCTGTCTCTACTGTGGAGAAAGACATGAAGACCTGGGAACTGGGAAGATTAGTGGCAATGTATTGGGGACCTTTCGCATTACATAAAGGTGATGGACGTATTAAAATGTATGAAGGTAGATAAATCTCCTGGCCCTGACCAGGGGCGAAATTCTCCCGAAACGGCGCGATGTCCGCAGACTGGCGCCCAAAACGGCGCCAATCAGACGGGCATCGCGCCACCCCAAAGGTGCGGAATGCTCCGCATCTTTGGGGGCCGAGCCCCAACATTGAGGGGCTAGGCCAGCGCTGGAGGAATTTCCGCCCCGCCAGCTGGCGTAAACGGCCTTTGTTGCCCCGCCAGCTGGCGCGGAAATGACATCTCCGGGCGGCGCATGCGCGGGAGCGTCAGCGGCCGCTGACAGTTTCCCACGCATGCGCAGTGGAGGGAGTCTCTTCTGCCTCCGCCATGGTGGAGACCATGGCGGAGGCGGAGGGGAAAGAGTGCCCCCACGGCACAGGCCCGCCCGCGGATCGGTGGGCCCCGATCGCGGGCCAGGCCACCGTGGGGGCACCCCCCGGGGCCAGATCGCCCCGCGCCCCCCCAGGACCCCGGAGCCCGCCCACGCCGCCTTGTCCCGCCGTTCAAAAGGTGGTTTAATCCACGCTGGCGGGACAGGCAATTTATCGGCGGGACTTCGGCCCATCCGGGCCGGAGAATCCAGCGGGGGGGCCCTCCAACCGGCGCGGCCCGTTCCCGCCCCCGCTGAATATCCGGTGCCAGAGACTTCGGCAACCGGCGGGGGCGGGATTCACGCCAGTCCCCGGCGATTCTCCGGACGCCCCAGGTATATCCAAGGACACTGCGTGAGGCTAGAGAAGAAATTGCAGGAACCCTGGCTGAGATATTTGCATCATCATTAGCCAGGAGTGAGGTACCGGAAGATTGGAGGGTAGCAAATGTTATGCCCTTATTTAAGAAGGTTTGCAAAGTAAAACCTGAGATTTTGAGCCTAACATCTGTGGTGGGTAAGTTACTAGAGAGGATTCTGAGGGATAAGATATATAGGCATTTGGAAAGTCAGGGTTTGATTAGGAGTAGTCAGCATGGCTTTGTGCATAGCAGATCATGCCATACAAATGTTAGACTTATTTGATGAAGTGACCAGGAAGGTTGATAAGGGCAGGGCGGTAGATGTAGACTATATGGACTTCAGTAAGGCTCAAGTTCCACATGGTAGGCTGTTCTCGAACGTTAGATCACATGGAATCAAGGAAGAGCTGGCAAATGAAAAAGAGTTAACATTTGATGCTGTTGACCTTATAATTCCAACATTTATAGTTCTGATCAAACAGGTTTTAAGCAAGAAAAAGGGAGAAGAAAAGAACAAAGGCGATAGGTTGAAATATGGGGAAAAAGATGACGCAAGGAAAACTGAGGTGGTAATCACCTGATAACCTGTATTGCTATTTTCACAGATCTAAGGGCTGGTTTAGCACAGGGCTAAAGAGCTGGCTTTGAAAGCAGACCAAGGCAGACCAGCAGCACGGTTCAATTCCCGTACCAGCCTCCCCGAACATGCACCAGAATGTGGCGACTACGGGCTTTTCACAGTAACTTCATTTGAAGCCTACTTGTGACAATAAGCGATTTTCATTTTCATTTCAATTGGATATACAATTGGCTTGATGGTAGGAAGCAGAGGGTAATGGTGGAAGGATGCTTGTTGGACGAGAGGCTTGTGATCAGTGGTGTGCCTCAGGGGTCAGTGCTACGCCCATTGCAGTTTGTTATCTATATCAACGATTTGGATGAGAATGTATAAGGCATGATCAGTAAGTTTGCAGATGACACTAAAATGGGTGGTATTGTAGACAGTGAGGAAGATTATCAAAAATTGCAGCAGGATCTTGATCAGCTGGGGAAATGGGCCGAGAAATGGCAAATGGAGTTCAATACAGATAAGTATGAGGTGTTGCATTTTGGAAAGTCAAATCAAGGTAGGACTTTCCTGGTGAATGGTAGGACCTTAGGGAGTATCATGGAACAGAGCGACCTTGGGATTCAGGTGCACGGTTCTCTAAAGGTGGAGTCACAGGTAGATAGGGCCGTGAAGGTGGCTTTTGGCATGCTGGCCTTCATCAGTCAGGGCATTGAGTATATAGAAGTTGGGAAGTTATATTGAAGTTGTACAGGACATTGATACGGTCGCACCTGGAGTATTGTGTTCAGGTTTGGTTGCCTTGCTATATGTAATTAAACTGTCTTACAACACCAGGTTAAAGTTCAACAGGTTTGTTTCAAACACTAGCTTTCGGAGCACTGCTCCTTCCTCAGGTCCTCTTCATTCAGCTGAGGAAGGAGCAGTGCTCTGAAAGCTAGTGTTTGAAACAAACCTGTCGGACTTTAACCTGGTGTTGTAAGACTTCTTACTGTAATTAAACTGGAGAGAGTGCAGAAGAGATTTACAAGGATGTCGCCAGGACTCTAGGGACTGAGTTATAGGAGGAGATTGTTCAGGCTGGGACTTTTTCCTTTGGAGTGTAGGAGACTGAGGGGGTGATCTTATACAGGTGTACAAGATCATCAGAGGCATAGATAGGGTGAATGCACTCTGTCTTTTTCCCAGGGTTGGGAATCAAGAACTAGAGGGCATAGGTTTAAGTTAAGAGGGGAAAGAATTAATGGGAACCGAGGAGCAACTTTTTTTTTTCTTTTTACACAGAGGGTGGTACGTATGTGGAATGAGATTCCAGAGGAAGTAGCGGAGGTAGGACATTGACAATATTTAAAGGCCATTTGGACACATTCATGGATAGGAAAGGTTTACAGGGATATGGGCCAAATGCAATGGGGTTAGATTAGATCGGTTTTTTCGTTGGCATGCACCAGTTTGGGCCGAAGGGCCTGTCTCCGTGCCGTAGATTCTATGATTCGATATCCTAGTCATTGTTGGGGTCTGGCCTGGGATCATAACAAAATTGGTGGCTCGTCCGGGATGTTAAGAATAATTCCTGGTTTGGCTTGGGGTTATTGAACTTAAAGATGTGGAACGATTGCATTCTTTCAGGTTTTGAAATTTAAATAGGGAGTAAAAGTAGATGGCTCTTTCAGTTGCAAAAGCTTTCCTGGATATGAAATCGATTACTCAGTATGGTTTACAAAGGGAGAGTAAATCAAAACATCTGGATTTGACAAGAGTAGCTGCCGTTAACCTTCTCAAAAGGGATGAGAAAGGTAGAAAAAAATAAAATCATAGCTCAATATTTAAATTTGCCAGAGACACAGGCTGAATTGTTAGAATTCAATTACAAATAGAAATTAAGAAATTAGAAATGAAGGAAAATGAGAGACTGGCAAAGGCAGAAGAAAAAGTAAATGAGAGACTGGCAAAGGCAGAAGAAAAAGTAAAGGAGAAAGTGGCAATGACAGAAGAAAAAGTAAAGGAGAGACTGGCAAAGGCAGAAGAAAACGTAAAGGAGAAAGTGGCAATGACAGAAGAAAAAGTAAAGGAGAGATTGGCAATGACAGAAGAGAAGCAAAAAGAGGGGGCAGCAAAAGAAAAAGAGAGGGCCTTTGAATAAGAATTGGAAAGGATGGATATTGATGTAGAAATGGAAATATTAGCAAAGGAAGAAAGAGATAAGGAAGAGAGAATTTGAACTTCAGAAACAGACACTGCAAGGAGATCGACTTAAAAGGTTGGAGTTAAAGGAAAAGCTGAGGAAAGTCTAGGGGAAGAAGAAATACTTCCTAGTCAAAACCTTATGTTTAAGTAAATTCAATTATTGCCAAGATTTGAGGAGAAAGATGTGGAAGCCATTTTCATTTCATTTGAGAAAGTGTCTAAACAATTGAATTGGCCAAAGACCATGTGGGTAGTGTTGGTTCAAACAACGTTGGTAGGTAGAGCTCGTGAAATGTTTGCATCACTATCAGAGGAGGTTTCTAGGGATTATGGTGAGGTGAAGAAAACCATATTGAGTGAATATGAACTAGTGCCAGAAGCCTACAGAGAGAAGATTAGAAATCTAAGGAAAGAAACAGGCCAGACATATATAGAATTTGAAAGAATTAAACAAAATAATTTTGATTGGTGGATAAGAGCATTGAAAATAGGCCAAACATATGGCGATCTCAAGGAAATAATTATTTTCGGTGAATTTAAAGATTCACTTCCCACAGTAGTGAGAATTCATGTGGAAGAACAAAGTATTAACACTGCTAGACAGGTGGCAGAAATGGCCAATGATTTTGAATTGGTCCATAAAACAAAGTTTGGTTTTCAACATCAATTTCAATCTGCGAAGGAATGAAACTGGGAGATAATGCGCCGGGTTTAGGCCGGGATCGTCAGCTGGAGCGGCATGGGCCGCTCCAGCGCCGCCCTAGCCCCCTGTGGGCCACAGAATGGGGTCCCAGAATGGGTGCCGACGCTGGAGTAAAACACTACCGATTTTACTCCGGCGTCAGCACTTAGCCGCCCGTTCAGAGAATTCCGCCCAATGAGTTTGTATAAGCTTTGGGAGATAGAAGCTGAGTTCTGATTTGCCCGACTACCAGTCCACAATTCTTTCAAGTAGGATAGAAAAGAAAAGTAATAACACTTTAAAGCAGAGCAATCTTGTCTGATGACAAGGAAGAGGCTGAAACAACCGAGAAGCAGCAACTATTTGAAGACATTCAGCCAGAGTCTAAAGGGGTTCCAAAGGAATCCAAATCGGTTTTATAAAACAAGGATTAGTCTATACACTGCAAATTTTAAGGTGGTAAGAGCTGTATATTTCTTTTCTTTTTGTTTAATGGGAAATGGTATAGTTGTGCTAAGGGGTAATTACAAGCTGTTTTATTTGGTGTTAAGTCAAAATGTTTAATACTGTATTCATAATAAAATTTTGTTTTAGAAATGCAAAAGTCCTAATCTCTAAAGTGGTGCACGTGAAACTGGACCTGGGCCCTCGGGAGGCCATATTCGGGGTGTCGGACCAGCCGGGGTTGGAAACGGGCGCAGAGGCAGGTGTTGTAGCCTTTGCTTCGTTGATCGCCCGAAGGCGGATCCTGGTAGGATGGAGATCAACCTCTCCATCCTGTGCCCTGGTGTGGCGGGGGGACCTGCTGGAATTCTTGACGCTTGAAAAAGTCAAATTTGAACTGAGAGGAAGGATGGAGGGGTTCTACAATTCATGGGCATTATTCATTATGCGCTTTGGAGAATTGGATTATATTCAAACATTGGGGGGGGGGGGGGGGCTGTGTTAATGGCGACTATGGGTGATTCATTTTTGTCATTTGTTTATGTTAACATGCGGGCTTATGTTTGGGGTTTGGTGGGAGGATGGGATCGTTGTTATTGATATGGGGATTGACATTACATTCGTTACTGATTAGTGTTTATTGTTAGGTGTAAATTTGGGGGGAAATGTCAAAAGGGAGGAGAATAAAAATATATTTTTTAAAAGAAATACAAAAGTCCTATTTATTCCATGCATTTACCCCTGCAGCAAATCATTCTTTCCACATAGTCTTAAGATAAAGTAAAATATTGGGTTTCGGTCCAGTATCCTAGCCACTGTTAGGGTCTGGTCTGGGATCGTTATACCAGACTTGGTCACCCAAGTGGTATTGTGTGGTAACTATTAACTTGATTTGACCTATAGAGTTACTAAAATTTGATACTGTTCGGGAATGGGGTGCCTCAGTTAGTTCAGGGAACGTGGCTATAATTTTGAGAACAAGAGGCAACTTCAGATAAAACGGTGTGTTTAGTTATTCACATACTTAAGTGTATATTAGTCTTTTGTCTTATGTTTTCTTTTATTTTACATTAATAAATGATTATTCATTGTTTACACAACATCTGGTTCCTCACTGGGTTACACATAGCTCCTCATATTATTCCAAACAAAAATACACCAATAAGTACCAGTGTTTCACGTTATCCTTCGGGGTTTTGAGATACTCTCGTCAGTAACATCAGCAGGGTTCTTAAGATGATGTGGATGAGGATGTACATTTTTGGATGCAGAATGGTGAAGGATTCAGTCAAGATGTTACAAATAGGGCTCAACTACAAAACAATACTTCTTATTTTCTGCTTGATGAAGTAATCAGCTTTCAATTAACCAAAACTTTGTGTACCAGTTAAATGGTAGAAACATGATTAGCAGGAGTCGAGAGGCATTGAGGTGCAAATAACCATATCAAAAACATTGTTTACAGGCGGCATGATGGTGCAGTGGTTAGCACTGCTGCTCACACCACCGAAGACCCATGTTTGATCCCAGCCCCGGGTCACTGTTCAAAGAACAAAGAACAAAGAAAAGTACAGCACAGGAACAGGCCCTTTGGCCCTCCAAACCTCTGCTGACCATGCTGCCCGTCTAAACTAAAATCTTCTACACTTCCAGGGTCCGTGTCCCTCTATTTCCATCTTATTCATGTATTTGTCAAGATGCCCCTTAAACGTCACTATCGCCCCTGCTTCCACCACCTCCTCCGGCAGCGAGTTCCAGGCACCCACTACCTGGAGTTAAAAAAACTTGTTCGTGTGGAGTTTGCACATTCTGTGTTTGCATGGGTCTCAGCCCCACAACCCAAAGATATGCAGGGTTGGTGGATTGGCCACGCTAAACTGCCCCTCAATTGGAAATTTATTATTTATTTTTTTCAAACAGTATTTACGGAGATTTCTGGTGGCAGGCGAGGTGCGCACAGGGTGGCTTCCACTTGGAGACTTGGTTTTTGGCCTTTTTACCTGGTAAACAGGTGTCATGGTGGGAAGAAAGCTGAAATAATTGAAGCTTGCTGGTTTCTCCTCTGGTATGGGATGTCTGCTGGATATAACACGAGACAAAAATCAAATAAAAACCCCCACTCCAGATTCAGACGGCCCTCATGACAGGGTGAAAGAGAACATGACGGACCTCGCTGTGGTGTCAACGCCCTCCCAATTGCCGACAGAGAAGCTAATGGAATTCATCATGGGAGAATTCCAGAAGCATAGACAGGCAATGAGGGAAGACCTGCCCAAGGTGATTGAGGCTGTAGCTCCCCCTCACATGACGATGGAAAGGATGGAACGGCGATTGGAGTCACATGGCACGACAATTCGAGAGGGAGAGATGGCGGTCTCAGATCACAGCGGCCTGATTGTCTCTTCAGAGGCAGAAGTACCGATATTGGCAGAGGCCCGCAAAGTCTTGGGCCAGGGTGGATGACCAGGAGAACCAGGCCAGGTGTCAGAACCTGGGGACAGTCAGGCTGCAGGAGGGAATTGAAGATATGAGCACCAGCAAGTATGTGGCAATGATGATGGGGGTGGGAGATTGTGGGGTTAAAAAATAGAGGCAGGGTGGGTGGAGGGGAACGGTGGAGAGCATGGGGCGGTGGAGTTTAAGTTATTTATTTGTTAAGCAATTTCCTGTTTGTTCTCTTTTTGGTTGTGTTTGATGCACTTATATAAATGCCTTAATAAAAACATTTGTACAAAAAAAGAATTTCTGGTCGGAGATGGGGTTGACATGAAATCCCTCCCGGGATGGATCACTGATCACTGCGCAAGAAGCCGAGATCCGGCGATCCACTGGAGGCAGTAATCGTCTATCTAGACAAGTATTTGGTCAAGGAGCAAATTTTAAAATGGGTGAAGGCCACGCAAGAGCGTACCTGAGAAGGGCACTCCATTTGAATTTATCAGGATATTGGGGCCGATCTGGCTAAACATCGAGCTGGTTTAACAAGGTCAAGACGGCGTTCTCCAAATCTAATGTTCTATTACTGGATGGCGAACATTAAGAAGGGACGAATGTGGTTTGGGGAGCTGAGGCCGGGGTGGGGGCAGATGGAAAAGGCCTCCTGTGCAGAGTCATGTTTATGGACACTGGTTACTACCCCTCTCCTGTTCTCCCTGGCCATATTCACAACAAGCCGAGTAATGGTGGTAATGGCTTCTCTAAGAATCTGGAATCAATTTAGACAGCATTTTAGATTGGGAGGCAAGTCAATATTGTTGCCAATTTGCAGGAACCATAGGTTTGCATCATCAGGATGGATGCAAACGTAAAAGATTTGGAAGAGGGAGGCGGTTGAGGGGTTCAGTAATGTATTTGCGGAAGGAAGGTTTGTGGGGCTGGAGATGATGGAAAAATTTCACCTCCCATGGGGGGGGGGGGGGGGGGGGGGGCACATTTAGGCATCTACAGGTGCAAAACTTTGTTTGTTCCCTCAGTTACCCAGATCTACACTGATGGAAAGGATGCTATCTCGTAATGAGTTGGGAGAACAAAGAAAAGTACAGGACAGGAACAGGCCCTTCGGCCCTCCAAGCCTGCGCCGACCATGCTACCCGTCTAAACTAAACTCGTCTACACTTCTTAAGATATCTGATATATATCGGTGGCGGCTAGAAATAGGGAAGGCTCCGTTAGATGAAATAAAGGGAAAGTGGAAAGAGGAATTGGGCCCGAGGCTGGAGGGAGGGGTCTGGAGTGAGATTTTATATAGGGTGAACTCCACCTCCTCTTGTGCTAGGCTGAGTCAGATACAATTTAAAATAAGCCATAGGGCGCACCTGACTAGAGCATGCATGAGTGGGTTCTTCACTGGCGTAGGGGACAAGTGTGAACGGTGTCTGAGGGGGCCGGCGAACCACACACACATGTTTCTGGTCCTGCCCAAAATTGGCTGAGTTCTGGGTTTCATTCTTTGAGACCATGTCACAGATCGTGGAGGTGAGGCTAAAGCAATGTTGACTGGTGGCGGCGATTTTTGGGGTGTCGGATTTGCCGGAGTCTCTTGAGGGGAAGTGGGCCAACGTCTTGGCCTTCACCTCTGATAGCCCGGCGACAAGCCCTGCTTGGATGGGGATCGGCGGTGCCACCTAGGGCCTCTGCATGGTTAAGGGACTTGACAGACTTTTTGAGATTGGAAAACATTAAGTATACTATCAGAGAATTGGAGGAAGGGGTCTACTCCAGGTGGAAGCCATTCACCACCCTCTTCCAGGATCTGTTGGTGGCCAGCAGCTGGCAGAGGAGTGGGGTGGTGGAAGAGTCTAAGGGGTCTGGGGATTTTGGGGTTATTACTGTTAGTTTGTTACAACAATAAGTGACAAACTGTTTGTATTATATTGGAGTGTTTTTATGTGTATGTGAGATTTTTGCAATGTTCAGAATAAAAATATATTTTTTAAAGGCATTGTTTACGAGAGAGCAGTGGAGATATACAAATGATAACGGCAAGAAATTTGAGCAAGGTAGACAGCAGAATCCACAGAGAGGAATATCAAAGAGATTGAACTATATAACTGCTAGCACTGATCTCCAAGTAAATAAGCCTTCTACCATTGGAATATGTAAATAGTATTGGATACCACCCTACTATCCTATGAAATGTACAACCGACAGACAGTGAAAGCTTCAAATCTAATTACTGTAAATACAAAATACAGAAAGAAAAAAGATTACAACACTTCATTTAATTTTAGTGTATGTTGTAACACAATAAAATTGCATGTCCCAACAATTCTTCTCATTTGCCTCTGACTTGAGTAACAGCAGTTATTTATCCCCAGCTTCAAATAGCTTCTGGCTCCAAAACGGTCAACCAAAATTAGCATCAAAAGCACCTGCAACATGGCAACAGCTGAACTGAATACCGCTCCGCACAGTGTCCTGGTGCCCAATGAATGCAGTGACAAGACATAAACATGTAAACCTAGAGCTAGCTCGCTGACAGTCAACAAATCATGGTGTAGACTGTTGTGTTATGCTTCTTCATATAGCATAAGCTGCTTCCTTGATGTATACTCTGACAAAGGAAGTTACAGATTTGGAGATAGGTTTAACACATTTATTGAACAGTTAACAATTCTCCTACTGGAGTTCGACTCTCCTGCTGATCTTACTATAGTAAGTCAATCTAACTAACCAGTCTGCTCTAATCCATGCGGTGGGTGTGATGCTTCCTGATTTGCCACTGTCTCCCTGAGTGTCGCCTATGGAAAGAGAAAGAGCATGTGTGCCCTGTCCTTTTATATGGGTAGCCACCTTGTGGTAGTGTCACCTCTGGATGTGTCTTGACTGCCCACTGGTTGTGTCCTATCTTACTGACCTATTGGTTGAATGTCTGTGTGTCATGATGTCTCTGGTGCTCCCTCTAGTGTTTACTCAGTCCTAGTGTAGCTACATTAACCCCGTGTATTTACAGTGATGCATATCACCACATAGACAATGGGGGGAAAAATATATTATTTCTGCTTATGCACTTGTTATTCGATTATTTTCCCTACTCATTTTAAATGGAAGACAGAAGTTGCATGCTTAATGAGGACAATATCCCTTAATGCCTTTATTAAAAAATCTACCAATCTGAGTTTTGACATATTCCAATGACACTACCCCCAGCCTCCCAACTTTTTGGGAGAGTGTTCCAGATTTTCACTACCCTGTGTGAAGGTGCGTTTCCCGATATCGCCCCTGAAGAGCCTAGCACAAATTTTAAAGATTGTTTCCTTGATCTGAACTCGTACCACTGGAGGAAAGTGTTTCCACCTACCCCATCCAATGCATTAATTGTCTTAAACACCTTATTTAAATCAACTCTTAATCTTCTATGTTTAAAGGATTACAAGCCTTGTCTAATGTAACCATCCTAAAGAGCAGTTTCCAGATCTGAATTCAATAATCCAAATATGGTCTAATTAGGTTATATACAACTCGAGATTTTTACTGTGCCCAGATAACATGTAGTGCTTTGAACATTCTGAGATTGTAAAATGCACTATGGATTGGATGGTCACGTGTACCGACGTAAAAAGTAGTTTGTTTACACTACTGTAAATGATTTGCACACTTTACGAAATAATAGCTAATAAAGACCAGTACTAAATCTATGCGACATAAATTTACAATATCTCTCTAATACAACTAAAATTCTATCTCAACCTTTAACTAACCTTCTCTGACGCCTTCTCTCTCAGAACTCTGGGTTACATAAGATATATATCTGTGACTACGCTATGGTGCCATCTAGTGTTGAGATATATGAGCATCATCTTGTTAACCCTTTACACTCCTTACACTATACATATCATTACAGTCCATACATCCATCAGACCATAAGAGTTTAGGAGTCTGGTAACAGCGGGGAAGAAATGTTTTTGAATCTGTTTGTGCGTGTTCTCAGACTTTTGTATCTCCTGTCTGATGGAAGAAGTTGGAAGAGTGAGTAAGCCACGTGGGAGGGGTCTTGATTATGCTGCCCGCTTTCCCAAGGCAGCGGGAGGTGTAGACAGAGTTAATGGATGGGAGGCAGGTTCGTGTGATGGACTGGGCAGTGTTCACGACTCTGTAGTTTCTTCCGGTCTTGAGCTGAGCAGTTGCCATACCAGGCTGTGATGCAGGCAGACAGGATGCTTTTGATGGTGCACCTGTAAAAGGTGGTAAGAGTCAGTGTGGACATGCCGAATTTCCTTAGTTTCCTGAGGAAGTATAGGTGCTGTTTTGCTTTTGTGGTCATAGTGTCGACGTGGGTGGACCAGGACAGATTTTTGGTGATGTGCGCACTTAAGAATTTGAAGCAGTCAACCATCTCCACCCCGTTAATGCAGACAGGGGTGTGTACAATACTTTGCTTCCTGAAGTCAATGACCAGCTCTTTAGTTTTGCTGACATTGAGGGAGAGATTGTTATCGTTACACCACTCCACTAGGTTCTTTATCTCCCTCCTGTATTCTGACTCATCGGTGTTCGAGATCCGACCCACTACGGTCGTGTCATCAGCAAACTTGTAGATGGAGTTGGAGACAAATTTTGCCATGCAGTCGTGTGGGTATAGGGAGTATAGTAGGGAGCTAAGTACGCAGCCTTGCAGAGCCCCGGTATTGAGAACAATTGTGGAGGATGGGTTGTTGTTTATTCTTACTGATTGTGCTCTATGGGTCAGGAAGTCAAGGATCCAGTTGCAGAGTGAGGATTTAAGTCCTAGGTTTTGGAGCTTTGATATGAGCTTGGCTGGGATTATGATGTTGAAGGCGGAGCTGTAGTCAATAAAAGGAGTCTGATGTAGGAGCCCTTGTTGTTGAGATGCTCCAGTGGAGAATGTGAGGCCAGGGAGATGTCGTCTGCTGTCGACCGGTTGCGGCGGTATGCGAATTGCAGTGCATCTAGGAATTCTGAGAGTATGGAGTTGATGTGTCTCATGACCAATCTCTCAAAGCACTTCACTGTGATCAATGTCAAGACTACCGGACGGTAGTCATTGAGGCATGTTGCCTGATTCTGCTTTGGCACTGGTATGATGGTGGTTTCTTGAAGCAGGTGGCGACCTCGGAACGGAGTAGGGAGAGGTTGAAGATGTCCGCGAACACAACTGCCAGCTGGTCCGCGCAGGATCTGAGTGCACGACCAGGGACCCCGTCCAGGTCCGTCACCTTCCTAGGGTTCACTTTCAAGAAGGCTGATCTGACTTCGGAAGCTGTGACGGTTAGTGTATCCGGGGCTGTCGAGGCAGTGGACAGTGGTTTGATGGTTTCCTGCTCGAACTGAGCATAGAATGCATTGAGTTCATTGGCGAGGGGTGCGCTGCTGCCGGAGATTCTGCTCGGCTTCACTTTGTAGCCCGTTATGTTGTTTAAGCCTTGCCACAACCAACGAGAGTCTAAAACGCTAGTCCGCGATTCTAGCTTGCAACTATGTACATAATAGTTCTTTATTCCGATTCAAGTAGTACATAAGAGCATAAATAGGAGCAGACTGTCATTCAGCCTGTCAAGTCTGTTCCACCATTCAATCAGATTAAGGCCCATCATCTACCTCATTTACATCTTTCCACTCTATCCCCCATATCCCTTAATTCCCCTTGTATCCACAGATCTGCCAATCTGACTTGAATATACTCAACTGATTATGCACAACCTTCTGGAATACAGAATGTCAAAGATCGACAATCCTTTGAATGGACAAGGTTCTCATCTCAATCTCAGACCCCTTATTTTGAAATTGTGATCCTACTTCTCGATTCCCCAGTCAGGAGAAACATCCTCTCAGCATCAACCCTGTCAATCCTCTTGTTTCAATGTTTCATCTCTCAACTTTCTAAATCCTAGGGAATATGGACCTAGTCTGCTCGATCCCTCCTCACAGGAATCAATATGGTCTTCTGGGTTTCACCATGCTCGCTGGCAGAGATCAATGGCATTAGGATCAGTGGTACAAAGACATTTTCAAGAATAGAGGGGATGGCTTGAGTTTTAACAAAGAACAAAGAAAAGTACTCCATGGGAACAGGCCCTTCGACCCTCCAAGCCCATGCCGACTATGCTGCCCGTCTGAACTAAAATCTTCTACATTTCCTGGGTCCGTATCCCTCTATTCCCATCCTAGTCATGTAATGTTGTCCACAATTAGCAGAACTTACAGCTTGATCAGGGGTGGAGGGGGACCGGAGCATACCGTGCGTTATAATTTTTTACATTAGAAGGGTAAATATAACAAGACACTGGAAAAATAGAATTACCTGTAAAGTGCTCAAGTGAAAGATAGATCATGGTTAGAAATGATAATGAGGCAATAGAAGATATGATGAGTAAATCAAAGAAATAAAAGATACAGACGCAAGACACAGAAAGGAAACACTGAAGTCTGGCAAAGTAGTGCCAATTCCAGCAGCTCAAGATAGAACTAGAATTGATACCCAAAACAATCTCACAGATTGGGCACTGGAGTAAAGTCACAAAAGGAATTGTTTTGGTACTGTGATTTGTTAAATTAAATTTTAGTGTACCCAATTCATTTTTTTCCAATTAAGGGGCAATTTAGTGTGTTCAATCCAACTACCCTGCACACCTTTGGGTTGTGGGGGCGAAACCCATGCAGACACGGGGAGCATGTGCAAACTCCACACTGACAGTGGCCCAGAGCCGTGATCGAACCTGGGACCTCGGCGCCGTGAGGCTGCAGTGCTAACCCACTGCACCACCGTGCTGCCCTCTGGTACTGTGATGACCACAAGTTTAATGAAAGCGTAGTCCGATAAGCTAAAGTGCCTCCCACAGCAACACATGCCTGTGATAGCCATAAGAATCTTACCATTAAATTTGTAAAACATGGGACCTCCGGTGGTGATCATGGAGTGAGTGGTAGCACACAGGGTGACTCCCGTCTGGAGGGGTTAGTTCTGGTCCGTTTTACTAGAATTTCGGGGAATTTTGGCAGAAACGTTGTACGGAAAGTGGCGGGGGATCGGTCCTCCCCTGGATGGGCATGTCTACACAGTATCAAACTCGACAGAAGACAGTGCGAGCCCTGGCTAATGAGTTGGAGGAACTCATGGCACAGCCTCAATTGGAAAAATGGGGGGTTGGGGGAGAGAGCGCGAAAGAGGGGAGAGAAAAAGAGTGTCGTCGTTGACTGGAAAGCTGCCGATGGAGTAATTGATGAGCTTCATTAAGGACAAATTTCAGCAGCAGCGCAAAGAAATGCAGTGGCTAGCCGAAGGCGATTGAGGGGGTAGTAGCATCTCTTTGCGGGACATTAAAACAGGTGGAGAAACGCCTGGAGGCGCAGGATGATCCAAGAGGCGGAGAAGGCAGTGTCCAACCAGAGTAACTGAATTGTGTTGCTGGAAGCAGAGATGGCGAACCTGGGTTACATCTGCAAAGTGCTATGAGCAAAGGTGGAGGACCAGGAGAGCAGGTCCAGGCAGCAAAATCTTCCGATTGTGGGCCTACCGGAGGGAGTGGACAGAAAGAATGCAACGGGCTAAGCCGAGAGAATGCTACCGAGGCTGGTGGATCAGAAGGTTGAGGTGGATCGGGCCCATAGGTCCACAAGGCAGAAGACAAGGCGGGGGAGTCGCCACAGGCGGCGATTGTGCGTATGCACAAGTTCCAAGACAAGGAAAAGATCCTGAGGAGAGCCAGAGCACAGCGGGATTGCGGTTGGGAAGAAAACCAAATCCAAATTTATCAGGACATTGTTGCAGAGCTGGCCAAGTGATGGGTGATGTTCAACAAGGCCACGGCAGTATTGTACAAGCCCTAGATTCGGTTTGTAGCGTTTTACCTGACCAAACTTTGGGTCACTTTCAAGTGCCGGGAATATTACTTTCGGACACCGGCGGATGTGAATGACTTTATTAAGGAGCATAAGCCGGGGAGAGCTGAAAGAGGAACATGGGTGGAAGCTGTCTCTATTAAAAGTTATCATAGAATCAGAGAATCTTCAGTGCAGAAGGAGGCCATTCAGCTGATCGAGTCTGCACCGGCCCTTGGAAAGAGCACCCTACCCAAGTCCACACCTCCGCCCTCTCTCTCTGTAACCCAGTAACCCACCCAACCATTTTGGACACTGCGGGCAATTTAGCATGCCCAATCCACCTAACCTGCACATCTTTGGACTGTAGGAGGAAACCGGAGCACCCAGAGGAAACCCACGCAGACACGGGGAGAGCGTGCAGACTCCGCACGGACAGTGACCCAAGCCGGGAATAGAATCTGGGACCCTGGATGTGAAGCAACTGGGGCTAACCACTGTGCTACCGTGCCGCCATCAAAGTTATCCACATGTTTCTGTTTGCCGATTGGGAAAGAGTATTATGGGGGTGGTTGCACCCCCCTTTTCTGTATTTTTGTATTGAAGTTGAATTGCTGCTTTTTTAGGAATTTTGGTGCTAGGGATATAATGTTTAATTGTATTGCACTCTTTTGTTATGTTTTGTGCACTGCATGAAGGGCTGTAGTGAGACAGGTGCGGTGGTGGGATGGTTCGAGAATGCTCTATATGTGGGCCATTTTGGGGTGATGTTTCTTGCGTTCGGTTGGGTGCAGGGTACTGGGGGAGGGGAAAGTGTTCCACTCAGGATTCGACTCGAAGTTGAGGGGGGCCGCCATACTACTGAATATGAAAACGGGGTTTACTGGGCTAGGGAGGTGCAGGACGGTGGGGGTGGGGGTGGGGGTGGGGGGGGTTGTGATACTGAATGGTGTGGTCGTGGGGACTCCGATAGTATTTGTGAGGGTGCATGCGCCTAATTGGGATGACGCCAGATTCATGAAGTGACTGTTAGGACCAATTCCGGACTTGGACTGATTATGGAGGGTGATTTTAATTGTATGCTGGAGCCGAGGATGGATAGGCCGATGGGGAGGTTGAGAATGGCGCGAGAGCTGGGAGGGTTTATGGCGAGAGTGGACATGATGGATACATGGAGGCTTGGGCACCCGGGAGAGAGGGAGTACTCCTTCTCGCATGTATAAAGGGTATATTTCTGGATTGACTTTTTTGTGGTGAGCCAGGCGGTGCTGATGCGGGTGGAAGGAGCGAGAAATGCTCCGCACTATCTAGATGTGAGACTTTGTTCGGGTCAAGCGCAGAGGCTGGGGTAGAGGTAGATTCGGGCCTTTTGGCAAACGAAGAGTTCTGTGGGAAAGTGGCTGTGACGATTAAGAATTATATTGAGCTCAATCAGAATGGGGAGGTGTCGGCAGGCACGTTCTGGAAGGCTTCGAAAGCGGTAGTCCGGGAGCAAATTATCTCGTTCAGGGCCCATAAGGATAGGATGGGGATGGAGAAGCGGCGGCGATTGTTGGACGAGATAGTTGAGGTGGAAACGAGATACTGGAATTACTGGCGGAAAGAAAGAGGTTGCAGGGGAAGTTTGACCAGTTGACGGCAGGATTGGATTGGATTTGTTTACTGTCACATGTACCGAGGTACAGTGAAAAGTATTTTTCTGCGAGCAGCTCAAACAGATCATTAAGTACATGAAAATAAAATAAAAGAAAATACATAATAGGGAAGCATAAGGTACACAATGAAAATACATAGATACCGGGTGAAGCATCAGGTCAGTCCATAAGAGGGTCGTTTAGGAGTCC
This sequence comes from Scyliorhinus torazame, assembly GCF_047496885.1. Lineage (NCBI taxonomy): Eukaryota > Metazoa > Chordata > Chondrichthyes > Carcharhiniformes > Scyliorhinidae > Scyliorhinus > Scyliorhinus torazame. Next base: position 386,129,263 of record NC_092708.1, read on the forward strand.
AGTAACAGTGGGGAAGCAGCTGTGGGCACCGCAGGATGGATGGTACAGGATGAGTATGGAGAGAAGATGAGCTGTATGTTGGCCCACCAACTCCAGCAACAGGCAACGTTGAGGGAAATCCGGTAGGTGAGGGCGGAAGGGGGTGGGGAGAGTGATGTTGGATTCAGAGAGGATAAATGAGGCGGCACCAATTCCAGAAAAGGGGAAGGATCCACTAGAGTAAGGGTCCTACAGACCCATTTTGCTGCTGAGCCTGGACATGAAAATCCTGGCAAAGGTATTGGCGATAAGGTTGGAGGGGTGTGTACTGGAGGTGGTCTCAGAGGATCAAACAGGATTTGTGAAGGGGAGGCAGCTTACTAGTAATATTAGGTTGCTAAACGTAATTATGGCGCCTTTAGAGGGCGAGTGCCGGAGGTGATTGTGTCAATGGACGTAGAGAAGGCCTTTGACCGGGTAAAGTGATGGTATTTGTTGGAAATCCTGGGGCGGTCCGGGTTTGGGCCGAGATTTGTGGTATGGGGTCGGTTGTTGTATGCGTGGCAAGTGCAAATGAATGAGACAAACCCGGGATATTTTGGGCTGCATAGGAGAATGAGGCAGGGGTGTCCGTTGTCCCCGCTGCAGTTCACACTGGTTATTGAGCCCTTAGCAATGGCACGGTGGGCCTCGGCTGAATGGCGTGGGATTGAGAGGGTGGGCAAATGTCGTTGTATGCCGATAATCTGTTGCTGTTCGTGATGGACCGGTTAGAAAGCCTGGGCGCACTGGAGAAATTTGGGGCCTCCTCGGGCTATATATTGAATGTTGGAAAAAGCAAGGGCATCCCGGTAAACGCTTTGGGCGGGGGTCAAATCTGGAGGCTCTGCTGTTTAAGGTGGCAAGGGAAAGGTTCCGGTGTTTGGGGATCCAGTTAACACACGAGTGGGCCACGATGCATAGGTAGAACCTGACAGGGTTGGTGGAGGAGATCAATGGAGACCATAAATGATGGGATACTCGGGCAGCACAGTGGCGCACTGGTAGGCACTGTTGCCCCACGGCACCGATGTCCCAGGTTCGATTCCGGCTCTGTGTCACTGTCCGTGTGAAGTTTGCACATTCTCCCAGTGTTTGCGTGTGTTCCGCCCCCACAACCCAAAGATGTGCAGGGTAGGTGGATTGGCCACGCTAAATTGCCCCTGAATTGGAAAAACTGAATTGGGTACTCTAAATTTATTTTTTTTAAACGGTGAGATACTCTGCATTTAACATTGGCGGGGAGGATACAGGTGGTACGGATGAACATACTGCCAAGATTCCAGGGTTTTTTTCAGTCCCTCCCGATTTTCCGCCCCACGGCCTTTTTTTTGGAAGGTAGATGCATTAGTTTCGGAATTTGTGGGGCCAGGTAGGGGGCCCAGAGTTAGTAGGACTCTGCTGCAAAGGCAGAGGCGGGAAGGGGAACTGGCACTCGCGAATTGCTGCATTACTATTGGGCAACGAATGTGGAGAAGGTGGTGGCGGGCGGGAGGCAGTCTGCGTCAGGCTAGAGTCGTCACGCAAGAGAATGAGCCTGAGGGCCCTTGTGACAGCCCTGATGTAGTTCACCCCGAGGACATACACGAGTAGTTCTGTGGAGTTGTCTATAAAAATTCGGAACCAGCTGAGGAGGCATTTTAAACTGGACACATATCAGTGATGGCTCCACTCTGTGGGAATCATAGGTTTGCGCCAGATGGGGTGGTGTATGGGATGTACAGATGATGATGGGGGTGGGGAAGGGCTAGTGCGGATCAAGGACATGTTTGTGAGGGCTAGCTTGTTAGGCTAGAGGAACTGCGGGAGAAGTTCTACCACGGTGGAATGAGTTCAGATACTGGGAGGTGCGGGACTTTGCACGTAAGGAGCAGCCCTCATTCCCTCAGGTACCGGAATATATGCTTTTGGAGAAAATGTTGCTCCCGGGTGAAGGGGGAATGGTAGGATTGGGGACATATATGGGTGGTTGGGAGAACAGGGCACAACCTTAGTGGAAAGAATCAAGTGGAAGTGGGAGGAGGAGTTGGAGATGAAGATAGGATGGGGACTTTTGTGCAAAGTAATGCACCGAGCGAACTGGGAGGAGTCTTATACAGTTTAAGGTGGTACATAGGGTCCACATGACTTGGGGCCCAGATGAGTGTCTTTTTCCCCCAGAGGTGGTGGATGGTTGCGAGAGGTTTGTGAGGGGGCCAGCGAACCATGCCCCTATGTTCTGGGGTGTGTGGAGTTGGAGAACCTTTGGAAGGCGGTGTTTAGGAACCAATCGGATTGTGGGGTTTGAGGTGAAGCCGGACCCTATGATGGCGATCTTTGGAGTGTCGGAGCTGCTGGAAGGGGGCCGATGTTGTGGCCTTCGCCTCTCTGATTGCCCTGCGACTGATACTTTTGAATTGGAGGTTGGCTATGCCACTGGGGTTGCAGCATGGTTGGGAGACTTCTACGAGTTTTTCAGGTTGGAGAAAATCAAATTTGCCCAAAGTGGGTCAGAGGTGGGCTTTGAGATACGGTGGACACCATTTATGACTATATTTGGGGAGCTGTTTGTCGCGGGAGGGGCAGTAAATGGGAGAAAATGTACAAACTGTACACTCTGTTGGTGGTTAAGGTTGTGTTACTATGTTGAATATGTTTGAAATAAAATACCTTTACATAAAATAAATTTGTAAAACATAAAATCTATTTCATTCAAACATAAAATGGTTTCAAATTAAGTGAAACTATTGTACACGTGTAAAGAAAATGTTTTTAAAAAGCCATTTGTCTGTACACCAGTCTGCTGCAGGTTTGTAACTGATGTTAAGAGCATAGATAAGTCATTAAACTACTTACTACTTTTCTCTCCACAGCAGGACTTGATGTTATAAAATATAAACAGAAAATGCTGGACAAGCACAACAGTCGTAGGTCTGATATAATTAAGCCAAAACAATAATCAGTCTTTTCAGACTGTTTTGAAGAAGCATTTACCATAATGAAGCAGCGACACAAATTGAAATGGAACATTAATTTCTGGGTTCTCAACGTACAGTATTGATCACCTAAAAATTAAATGAAGATGTGTTAACAGTGAATGGTCTCAACAGTCCAATAGTAAAGCATTGGTAGTTGGCACTCTCCGAGCATGGTATTGCTACAGGGCACAGTGGGACTCCTAATGATACATGACAGGTTTTAATTGGTTAATACTGTCCCTATTATTTCACCAAGGAATCTTTTAAACAACTTCCACAGTCTATCTTTTTTGCTTTGCCCAGTTATTTCTGCCCTATCCAAAACACAGGAATACACTTTTCTGGGTACACAGGGACAGTAATTAGGCATTTAAGTAGCAGTTTAAGTCAGCGAATCTATGCTCCCAAAGCCAAATGTCCAGCTCAAGCCCACTCCATAATAGCCATAAAAGAGGATGTTTTTGCATAGAACGAGATCCATCTCACCAATCTTGAACTCAACGACTCTGACCATCAGAAGACAATCAATCTGTCAGTAACTGACTCTCTCAACTTTCCAAGCTGGCTAATACTCAACCAGTTATTTCCTTCTATATTCCATCTCACGAGGCAATGGTTTAGGTATTTGTGGTTAACTCCGAAAACGCATCATCTGTTGTGATTCAAGAGTTCCACAGGCATGGCAATATCTGATGCACTTGCTGTAGATACTCAAGAACATAAGGAGTAGATCATACAGCCTGGCGAGCCTGCTCTACCATTCAATACAATCACAGTTGATCTAGACTCCCACATCCCTTGATTGCCCTGAGCTTCCATCCCAACCTTAAATATAGGCCAACAATGGAACATTCGCCGGGAGTGCATTGAAAGATACCTAGAGGTTAACGATAATGGGGAGGTGCAGGTAGGGGTGGTCTGGGAGGCGCTGAAGGCAGTGATTAGGGGAGAGCTAATCTCCACTAGGGCCCACAAGGAGGGGAAGGAGAGGAGAGGGAGAGGTTGGTGGGGGAGATTTTAAGGGTAGATAGGAGGTATGCAGAGGTCCCCGAGGAGGGACTACTCAAGGAGCGACGAAGCCTCCAGGCCGAGTTCGACCTGTTGACTATCAAGAAGGCAGAGGTGCAGTGGAGGAAGGCGCAAGGGACGGTGTATGAATACGGGGAGAAGGTTAGCCGGATGCTGGCACACCAGCTTCGGAGGCGGGAGGCAGCGAGGGAGATTGGGGGAGTTAGGGATAAAGGGGGGAACACGGTGCGGAGTGAATAAATGGGGATAGGTCTGAGCCCCCGACAGGGGGGGGGGGGGGGTGCATTGTTTTCTGGACCGGCTGAGGTTCCCGAGGGTGGAGGAGGGGCAGTTGGCGGGGCTTGGGGCACTGGTAGGGCTGGAGGAGCTAAGGGGCTGGGGAGTATGCAGGTGGGGAAGGCACCGGGGCCAGATGGGTCCCTGGTGGAATTTTACAGGAAGTATATGGACCTGTTGGGCCCACTACTAGTGAGGACTTTCAATGAGGCGAGGGAGGGGGGGTCCTACCCCCGACGATGTCCAGGACGCTGATCTTGAAGTGGGACAAGGACCCTTTACAGTGTGGGTCATATAGGCCAATCTCGCTCCTCAATGTGGATGCGAAGCTGTTAGCGACGGTGTTGGCTACCAGAATTGAGGATTGTGTCTCGGGGGTGATCCATGAGGACCAGACGGGTTACGTGAAGGGAAGGCCGCTAAACACCAATGTGCGGAGACTCCTAAATGTAATCATGATGCCTGCAGTGGAGGGGGAAGTGGAGATACTGGCGGCTATGGATGCGGAGGCCTTCGATAGGGTGGAGTGGGGGTATCTGTGGGAAGTGTTGAGGAGGTTTGGGTTCGGGGAGGGGTTCGTTAGTTGGGTTAGGTTACTGTACGAAGCCCCAGTGGCGAGTGTGGCCACAAATCAGAGGAGGTCAGAATACTTTCGGCGGTACCGTGGATGAGGCAGGGGTGCCCCCTATCCCCCCTGCTATTTGCATTGGCAATTGAGCCTTTGGAGATGGCTTTGAGGGAGTCCAGGAACTGGAGGGGGCTGGTGCGGGGCAGGGGGGGGGGGGGGGGGGGGAGACGACACACCGGGTATCGCTGTATGCCGACGACCTGTTACTGTATGTGGCGGACCTGGTGGGGGGATGCCGGAGGTGATGCGGATCCTCAGGGAGTTTGAAGACTTTTCCGGGAATAAGCTCAACATGGGGAAGAGTGAGCTATTCGTGATACACCCAGGGGACCAGGGAAGGGGGATAGATGAGCTTCCACTGAAGAGGGCGGAAAGGAGTTTTCGGTACCTAGGGATCCAGGTGGCCAGGAGCTGGGGGGCCCTACATAAGCTCAACTTGACAGGGCTGGTGGAGCAGGAGTTTAAAAGGTGGGATATGCTGCCGCTCTCCCTGGCAGGTAGGGTACAGTCGGTGAAGATGACGGTGCTCCCGAGGTTCCTCTTTATATTCCGGTGCCTCCCCATCCTGATCCCCAAGGCCTTTTTTAAGCGGGTCAGCAGGAGCATCATGGGGTTTGTATGGGCAAAAAAGACCCCAAGGGTGAGAAGGGTGTTTCTGGAACGGAGCAGGGACAGAGGAGGGCTAGCGCTGCCTAATCTGTGTGGGTACTACTGGGCTGCCAATGCGGCAATGATACGCAAGTGGGTAATGGAGGGGGAGGGGGCAGCGTGGAAGAGGCTGGAGATGGCGTCCTGTGTGGACACGAGCCTGAGAGCGCTGTTGACGGCGCCGCTGCCGCCAAGGTACACCACGAGTCCAGTGGTGGCGGCGACCCTCAAAATTTGAGGGCAGTGGAGACGCCACAGGGGGGAGGCAGAGGCTTCGGTGTGGTCCCAGATCCGAGAGAACCATCGGTTTGTCCCGGGGAGAATGGATGGGGGGTTCCTGAGCTTGCACAGGGCATGTATTAGAAGGATGGGGGACCTGTTTATAGATGGGACGTTTGCGAGCCTTGGGGCGTTGGAGGAAAAATTTGGTCTGCCCCCTGGAAATGCCTTCAGGTACATGCAGGTAAGGGCATTTGTAAGACGGCAGGTGAGGGAATTCCCGCTGCTGCCAGCACGTAGGATCCAGGATAGGGTGCTCTCGGGGGTGTGGGTTGGAGAAGGCAAGGTCTCGGCGATCTACCAGGAGATGCAGGAGGAGGAGGAGGAGGCCTCGGTGGAGGAGCTGAAAGGTAAATGGGAGGAGGAGCTGGGGGAGGAGATAGATGAGGGTACATGGGCAGACGCCCTGGGTACGGTAAATTCTTCCTCTTGTGCCAGGCTTAGCCTGATACAATTTAAGGTTCTGCACAGACGCACATGACTGGGGCAAGGCTGAGTCGTTTTTTTGGAGCAGAGGACAGGTATGTGAGGTGTTCGGGGAGCCCAGCAAATCACACCCACATGTTCTGGGCGTGCCCAGCGCTGGAGGGATTCTGGAGGGGCATTGCGAGGACGGTGTCTCAAGTGGTAAACACCCGGGTTAAGCCGAGTTGGGGGCTCGCACTATTTGGGGTATCGGACAGGCCGGGAGTGCAGGAGGCGAAAGAGGCCAGTATTCTGGCCTTTGCGTCCCTGGTAGCCCGGCGGAGGATTCTGCTACAGTGGAAGGATGGGAGGCCCCCAAGCGTGGAAGCCTGGATCAACGACATGGCAGGGTTTATTAAATTGGATTGGAGAGGGTAAAATTTGCCTTAAGAGGATCTGTACAAGGGTTCTTCAGACGGTGGCAACCGTTCCTAGACTTTCTAACGGAGCGTTAGGAGGTGGACAGTAGCAATCCGGGGGGGGGGGGTACATGGGGTTTACTACTGTGTTTATTATCGTTTAATGGGGGGCTTGTATATTGGGGGAATACGTGACAGAGCTATAAGATGTTTATTTATGTGTTCTTTGTTTTTTTTCTTATTTCTGTAAGTGGGGGGAGTTTTGTTGAAAAAATGTAAAAATTTGAATTAAAATATATATTTTGTAAAAACAATGGAACATTCGCAACCCTCTGTGGTAGAGAATTCCAGAGATTCAGAGTGGACAGTGGACGGAGAAGGTTTAGAATTTGCTAGCCTCTGTTTTCTCTCGGCCCTCTTCTCAGCCAGCTGAGCTTTCCGTTACTCTCACCTCTTCCGATGCCACTCCAAACAGTCAGCCTCTCGGGGCCCCAACTGTCAGCAGCCCTGTCCCAGTTGTCTGCGTCAATCTTCAACGTCTTTGTGTCTTGCTGATAGGTAGCCTTGTAGCAGAGTTAAGGACACCCAGCAGAGCATGACCCAGTGGCCAGTTCATTGACAGATGGTCTTTGGGTAGGCCGTAGGCATTCACCCAATGAATGTGACTGAATCAGCAGACATTGTTGGATTAGTAATGAGTGCTTACTTGCAAGATTGATTTCAGTATGGGAATCACAGATTGCTAGAGTCAAGAACATAAGCGATTTTAAAGTAGTTTATTAAGAAGCAACTCTTTTAAAATGACGCACAAACTAGATAGGAAGGCGACACAGTGATGCAGTGGTTAGCACTGCTGCCTTACGGCGCCAAGGACCCAGGTTCGATCCCGGGTCACTGTGTGTGGAGTTTCCACATTCTCCCCGTGTCTGCGTGGGTCTCACTCCCACAATGCAAAGATGTGCAGAGTAGGTGGATTGACCATGCTAAATTGCCCCTTAATTGGAAAAAAATAATTGGGTACTCTAAATTTTTTTTTTTAAACCAGATAGGAAAAGCACATTATCCATGACAGGTGAGAATGGTTTACCAACCCTGGAGCAGAAACAACGGGATGGCACAGAGGCTGTGTTGATCTGTGTAGCTGGTGGTGGCAGCCTTCTACTGTCCAAAGTGTTGAGATGCTCTTCCCTCCCCCTGGTTTTCCTCACTCTTCGGTTGTCGACCTCCATCAGAAGAAGGCTGCTGTCTTCCTTCAGAGCACCCATTTATATGCTCTATTTCTAGGGTCTGGTAGTTGATCTGAGGTCAATCACTTGATCGATCCCATCTGGCCATCAACCAGAGGACAGGTACCCAAGGAGTCTCCTCCCCCAGCCATCACTTTACCTCAAGGTCATTTTTCAGTTCATCTCATGCTAGGTGCCATTTGTTAACTCCAGCCAGAAACTTGTCTTGGTAAAAGGCTACAAGACCACAGCTCGTCAGCTCGGGAATGTCAACATCAAAGCTTGCATCAGGAAACTGACACAAAATTCCTGTGAGCACCATCCCCCTTGGCTTTTATCTCTGTGCCTGGCTGCTAAGGACTGTTTCTTTTCCAAAGAGAGAAAGAAAAGAAACAACTTTCTGTCAGGCAATCACAATGCTATGCCTGCCAATTCTCAAAAGGTGCCATTTCTTACAGCTCCCCTCTTTATTGACTTTTCATAACTGATTTTTAGTTAATTCCAAACTGCGAGATTGTTTCCCTAATTTCTTGATTACATATCATAGATAAAGTACTAAAGCTACTTAAACGACGTGGTCACAGATTACGGGAGGCGATCACACTGAGCAGCTTTGGTGGGCAGCCAGATTTCTTCAGCAGCTTAAATGAACCAACTCTGCTCACATGATCGAGGACCTTGATGAGGTTAATGATTTCCTTAGCCACAGCAGTTCTCTTGGAGCTGTTGGACTGAAGATCTTGTTGATTGTGAATTTTCTGGTTCTGAAACCACACTAGGACACGGGATAAATGTGTTCAGCCAGGATCTGCAATCCAACAAACGCAACTACCTTTCCAACCGTGCTCAGCAGAAAGATGCTGCGACAGTTGTTCCAATCACTGCGATTGCCCTTATTCTTGTACAGAAGAGGGAAGTTTTTGCAGCTGCTGATTCTGTGTTTGGCGAGTTCAGGCAGTATATAGCATCAGTAATTGCCTTCCCTACTCTTGATTCAATATTAACCAAGCCCATCACTTTAAGCCCATTTATCTATTTTACCAATACCAAGAAAGGAAAGGAGGCTCTGGGCATTCCAGCGATTTCCCCTGCTTTGCTATATTGAAGGCCTTGGGAGTCCTCTACGTTCCACCAAAAGTAAAATCCCACTCTGTGCTGCTCAATGCATGTCGCCCCTCACAAAGTAAAATCCAACAAAGCCACACTGAAATCACCATTTTGCCATAAACCACCAGAAGAAAAATTCAAAGAACAGCTCATAACTCATTCCATTAGTGCAGGAAATCGGAACCTGGACAGGAAAAAAGAGAGATGATCCTTTTCCCCTGCCTGATGGAGAAGGAAGTCGCCCCCAATCCACACTCAGGCTGAAGTAAAAGCCTGTGCCTAATGAAATGGAAGAGAGCATTGCCAGTAGAAGAACTCAGTTTGCTTCGCCATCCCTCTTCTCATTCACATTTCATTTCCCTGCCAATCTCCCTCCTCTCCTCCATCATGCCTTACTCTCATCACCCACTCTCTCCTTTACCATCAAAATTTTCATTTTGCATGGAAGTTTTAAATGGAGGGCACATTTATCTGCAGCAAGATACAATGAGGAAATGGGTACGTGAGTAAAACTCCCCAGTCTTGTCGTAGGCGTTTGACGACAATCAATTTGCCAACATTTCTAATTACATAATGACTAACACCCTAAGATCCTAAGGACCTACTCCAACATTTTACACCAACTTCAGGAATATGAATAATGTTCCAGTAATATTTCAGCAATTTTAACACCACTTTGCATTTACTTATCGGACCACTTCAAACAACACAATCATTTTGATGATGATGCAACTAAATTAAGGCACAGCAGATTGCAAACTGCACTCTACAGGCATAAGACAAAAATACTATTCTGTAACATCCAGTGAACAATGCATATGAATTAACACTTTCACAAATCAGATTTTCACAAAAGCATAAAATGTAAATCTCCTTTCACATATTAGCATGTTTTAAATGGAAAGATTAGATATTGCTGAAAATGTATTCACACAGAAGACCAGAGGCTGTTTTAGCACACTGGGCTAAATCGCTGGCTTATAAAGCAGACCAAGGCAGGCCAGCAGCACGGTTCGATTCCCGTACCAGCCTCCCCGAACAGGCGCCAGAATGTGGCGACTAGGGGCTTTTCACAGTAACTTCATTGAAGCCTACTCGTGACAATAAGCGATTTTCATTTCATGAAACGTTAAACCGAGGCCTCAGGTGGACACAAAAGATCCTGTGGCACTATTTCCAAGAGGAGCAAGGGGTTTTCCTGGGTGTCCTGGGCAATATTTATCCCTCAATTAACAACACAAAAATGCATTCTCCCCGTGTCTGCGTGGGTCTCACCCCTACAACCAACAAAGATGTGCAAGGAGGTGAATTGGCCACGCTAAACTGACCTTTAATTGGAAAAAAATAATTGGGTACTCAATTTTTTTTTAAACCATCACAAACATGGGTGATCTGGTCATTATCAATTGCTATTTGTGAGGGCTTACTGTGTGCAAATTTCCTGCTGCATAGAAAGGATTGAAAAATGTAGGTTTAAACCTCACCAATTCTCCCATTAGTGGCGCAGGATCTCATGCAGGCCTGGTGAATTATTCACTTTTAAGGATAAGCTTCTACAAAAGATGTCCCTTTTTTCAGCAATACTCAAGTTATGTGCTACCAAATGACTATTTATAGGTTTTCTATAATATTCAGCACTTTGCATCTGACCCCAGCTTTTTTTGTCCTTTGTTAGAAAAATAAAGATAGTTTTAAGTGATTCATATTTGTATTAGTAAACATTAGAAATAAGGTATAGTTTTAAGTGGGTTTAAACTAATGTTTCTGCACCCAGAAGGATAAAACCTGTAGTTAGATTTAGGTTGGACAAAGGTGTTTGCATGTGTGGGGGTTGGTTAAGTTCCAACTGTGTTTAAAGGCATAAACATGTGGATGTTGCTTAGCAATTAGAACCTTGTGCGGAGAGAAAGTTTTAGTTTTAGCTGAATTTGTGGGCAGTTGGACAGGATCTAACGGAGTGAACATCTCTCAACTCTGCCAGAAGAAAGACTGGACAGGGCGGGAGCTGCAAAGAGGCAGGCTTCCTAAAGTATACAAGTTACAGTCCAGATAACCAGGGAATTAGGACAGAAAGATTTTCTTAAGACACCTGAAGTTAAGAGAATAATTCAAGGAGTAGTAAACAAAGTGCTCAGAGGTAGAGACAATGATAATAACTAGATTTAAAGTGGGACTTAGAGATGAATGGAACATTTTGATGTCATTTTAATATAGTCTGGGAATCGAGAGTTAAAGCAATAGTGAGCAGTTAGCACAGTCGTCAAGACAAAGGGCAGCACGGTGGCTAGTACTGCTGCCTCACAGCTCCAGGGACCTGGGCTCAATTCCGACCTCAGGTGCCTGTTTGTGTGGAGTTTGCACTTTCTCCTTGTGACTGCGTGCGTTTCCTCCGGGTGCTCCTGTTTCCTCCCAGTCCAAAGATGTGCAGGTTAGGTGGATTAGCCATGCTAAATTGCCCCTCGTGTCCAAAAGGTTAGGACAGGTTACTGGGATAGGGTGAAGGTGTAGGGTTAAATAGGGTGAGCTTTCCATGGGCCGGTGCAGGCTCGATGGGCCGAATGGCCTCCTTCTGCACTGTAGGGATTCTATGATTCAAATCCTAATGAATCATAGAATTTACAGTGCAGGTGGCCATTCGGCCCATCGCTTCTGCACCCGGCCCTTATAAAGAGCACCTTACTTAAACCCATGCCTCCACCCTAGCTCCATAACCCAGCAAACCCACTCAATCTTTTTGGACACTAGGGCAATTTAGCATGGCCAATCTATCTAATCTGCACATCTTTGGACTGTGGGAGGAAACCGGAGCACCCGGAGGAAACCCACGCAGACACAGGGAGAACATGCAGACTCCGCACAGACAGTAACCCAAACTGGGAATCGAAACTGGGACCCTGGAGCTGTGAAGCAACTGTGCTAACCACCGTACTGCCAACACATTCCTTTATGTGTTGAAGGCAGTTAACACAGGCACATGGTAGCTGTTGTTACTACCAGAGCAATTAAAAGAGCATGAATAAATTGTTAAACCTCAGAAAACAGGGATGATGGAAACAGGCTAAATCTACTAAGCAGATCAATATCATCCTGCCTCTTCCTCCACAACCACCTCCCTCCCTCCCTCTTCCCTCCAGTGAATCATTGAACCCCTACAGTACAGGAGGCGGCCATTTGGCCCATCGGGTCCGCACCGACGCCAGGGTCGAGCAACCTACCTAGGTAGACCCCTAACCCCACTTAACCTTTTGGACGCTAAGGGGCAATTTTGCATTGCTAATCCACCTAACCTGCACATCCGTGGACTGTGGGAGGAAATCGGACACCACGCAGACACGGGGAGAAAGTACAAACTCCACACAGAGTCACCTAAGGCAGGAATTGAACCAGAGTCCCTGACGCTGTGAGGCAGCAATGCTAACCACTGTGCTAAATAAAGGAAAAGAGGTTTTTCACCTCAAGATGCAAGAACTCAGTCGGAGGAAAATCTACTTCCAATAGGATGGCAGAATAAAATTATCCAGCATGACATACAGGTTTATATGTAAAAAGTGAAAAATGCATTCTCAGTGGCAGCTTAGAAGCAAGAGAATTGGCACTACGGCACCTAAAAACCTCTAATTTGACAAATATGTCGAGGAAGGATGCTCTTGCTATCGAGCGAATGTTTACCAGACTGATTCCTGGGATGGCAGACTGACGTATGAGGAGATATTGAATCGGTTAGGATTGTATTCGCTGGAGTTCTGCAGGGGGATCTAAGACACCTGCAAAATCCTAACAGGACTAGGCAGGGTAGATGCAGAAAGAACGTTCCTTGTTGGGCGTGTCCAGAACCAGAGGTCACAGTCTGAGCATACAGGATAGGGCATTCAAAATGGAGATTAAGAGAAATTTCATCACCCAGAGAGTGGCAACTATGGAATTCGCTAACACCAAAAAAGTTGAGGCCAAAACAAGGCAGATTCGGCTATTGAGTTGGTTGATCAGCCATGATCATAATGAATGGCGAAGCTGGCTCGAAGGGTGGTTTGGTCTCCTCCTGCTCCTATTTTCTATGTTTCTATAGTGGAATCACATTGGTTGTGCTTTATCCTCATTGAATTCTATACTTGATGGACATGGAGATTCAAAATGACTGGTTTGATATGCAAGTAGCAATGTGGAAATATCGAACTAATCTTGTTGATTTTTTGATGGCATTACTAAGAAACTAATTGAGTATCTATGGATACCAATAAGGGCATCTTGAAGACATTCCATAATGTTCCTACCTACCTCTAATTCAGTGCCCTCTGATAGGGTTGGCCATTAGTTAGGAGGTAGAAGACAGTAGGAATAAAGGGTTCTTTGGGTCGTTAAGTGGCAATTCCCAGGGACCTTTTGGAGTCTCAGCTTTTCACTGTAATAGCTGAAGCAATATACAGCTGTGTAACCAGAGTTTCTGGTGACACTTGGCACCAAGTTTTGTAGATGGAAATAGATGCTTCAAAGGAACATAGGTAGGTTGAGTGGGCAGAACCATGACCAGTGGAGTCAACATGGCAGCGTGAGGCCATCCACTTTAGATCAGAGAAAGACAAAATTCAATATTTTATTAACGGGATAGATTAAGAAATGTTGAGCATGGGGACTGTGTCCATATACGTAAATAACAACCTAGGGCATAACAACTTTGTTTTATATAACGTCTTTAATTAAAATGTCCCAAAGTGCATCACAGCAGTGTTATCATACAAAGTGTGTGTGTGTGGAGTTTGCATGTTCTTAGTGGCTGCGTGGGTTTCCTCCGGGTGCTCCGGTTTCCTCCCACAATCCAAAGATGTGCAGGTTAGGTGGATTGCCATGCTAAATTGGCCCTTAGTCTCCAAAGATGTGCAGATTAGGTTGGGTTATGGGTTACAGGGATAGGGTGGGTGAGTGGACCTAGGTAGGATGCCCTTTCAGAGGGCAAGTGCAGACTTGATGAGCTGATGGCATCCTCTGCACTGTAGTAATTCTATGGTTTGAAGTATGACAACGGACTACATAAGGAGATAATAGGTCAGGTGGCAAAAGCCTGGCCAAAGAGGTAAGTTTTGAGCAATGTCTTAGGGTAGAAAGAAAGAGGTGGAGAGATGCAAGAGACCCAAAGCTTTGGCCTGGACAACGGAAGATACAGCCACAACTGTGGAATGGTTAAAATTGGGAATGCACAGAATAGCACAGATATTTCAGAGAGTTGTGGGGCTCAAGGTGATTGCAGAGATAGTGAAGGCAAGGCCATGGAGGAATTTGAAAAGAAGAATGAGAATTTTAAAGTCAAGGCATTGCTTTATCGGGAAGCAAGGAAGGTCAACAAGGATTGGGGCGATAGAAGAGCAAGACTTGCTGCGAGTTAGGACATGAAGAGCAAACAATACTGGAAATCTGGAGCTGCCTGCCACACCTAGAAGGTTGCAGACGCTAGGCCAATTCAAATTTATGATACGGAAATCAATAGAGTTTTGTTAGGCAAGGGTGTCAAGGGACGTGGAGTAAAGGCAGGCAGGCGGATTGTGTCAAGGGACGTGGAGCAAAGGCAGGCAGGCGGATTGGAGTACAAATCCTGCATGATCTAATTAAGTGGAAGAACAGACCAAGGGACTAAATGATCCACTTGCGTTCCTGCTCCTTCCAGTTCTGACAAAGGGTTATACTTCTAAATTAACTTACTCATCTCTTCATAAATGCTGCCCAAGCATTTCTAGAATTTGTGTTTAAAATTACAAAACAGGTTTTATTCTTCTGAAAGTGCCAAGAATTTAAAGCAGCACAAGGGTGGCATTAAAAGTTCAACCACTGAAACTGGCAAGGTGTTAGGAAAATGACAATAAATGTGACAACTATCTTTCTCAATGCTACATCGGCTTGTGTAAATTAAGATAACGATTCTCACCTGCCAGAGAGCTCTGGATATTCACTAATAGTAGAATTCCATAACTTGCCAGTATCATGTCAATCACACAAAACAAGGAAGGCATTTGGCCCATTGTGCTTAAAACTAAAGAACCCCTACAGTGCAGGAGGCCATTCGGCTCATCGAGTCTGCACTGACCCTCCAAAAGAGCACCCTACCTCACCCCACTGCCCTATCCCCACAACCCCACCTAACCTTTGGACACTATGGGGCAATTGATCATGGCCAATCCACCTAACCTGCACAATTATGGACTGCGGGAGACTGAAGGGGGGGGGAAAGAGACGGAAGGGGGGGGGGGGGAGAAAAGAGACGGAAGGGGGGGGGGAAGAGACGGAAGGGGGGGGGGGGGGAAGAGACGGAAGGGGGGGCGACGGGGGGAAGAGACGGAAGGGGGGGGGAAGAGACGGAAGGGGGGGGGAAGAGACGGAAGGGGGGGGGAAGAGACGGAAGGGGGGGGGAAAGAGACGGAAGGGGGGGGGAAAGAGACGGAAGGGGGGGGGAAAGAGACGGAAGGGGGGGGGAAAGAGACGGAAGGGGGGGGGAAAGAGACGGAAGGGGGGGGGAAAGAGACGGAAGGGGGGGGAAAGAGACGGAAGGGGGGGGGAAAGAGACGGAAGGGGGGGGAAAGAGACGGAAGGGGGGGGGAAAGAGACGGAAGGGGGGGGGAAAGAGACGGAAGGGGGGGGGGAAAGAGACGGAAGGGGGGGGGAAGAGACGGAAGGGGGGGGGAAGAGACGGAAGGGGGGGGGAAAGAGACGGAAGGGGGGGGAAAGAGACGGAAGGGGGGGGAAAGAGACGGAAGGGGGGGGGGAAAGAGACGGAAGGGGGGGGGGGAAAGAGACGGAAGGGGGGGGGAAAGAGACGGAAGGGGGGGGGAAAGAGACGGAAGGGGGGGGGGAAAGAGACGGAAGGGGGGGGGAAAGAGACGGAAGGGGGGGAAAGAGACGGAAGGGGGGGGGAGAAAAGAGACGGAAGGGGGGGGGAAAAGAGACGGAAGGGGGGGGGGAAAGAGACGGAAGGGGGGGGGAAAGAGACGGAAGGGGGGGGGGAAAGAGACGGAAGGGGGGGGGGGGGAAAGAGACGGAAGGGGGGGGGGGGAAAGAGACGGAAGGGGGGGAAAGAGACGGAAGGGGGGGAAAGAGACGGAAGGGGGGGAAAGAGACGGAAGGGGGGAGAAAGAGACGGAAGGGGGGGAGAAAGAGACGGAAGGGGGGGGAAAGAGACGGAAGGGGGGGGAAAGAGACGGAAGGGGGGGGAAAGAGACGGAAGGGGGGGGAAGAGACGGAAGGGGGGGGAAAGAGACGGAAGGGGGGGAAAAGAGACGGAAGGGGGGGAAAAGAGACGGAAGGGGGGGAAAAGAGACGGAAGGGGGGGAAAAGAGACGGAAGGGGGGGAAAAGAGACGGAAGGGGGGGAAAAGAGACGGAAGGGGGGGAAAAGAGATGGAAGGGGGGGAAAAGAGACGGAAGGGGGGGAAAAGAGACGGAAGGGGGGGAAAAGAGACGGAAGGGGGGGAAAAGAGACGGAAGGGGGGGGAAAAGAGACGGAAGGGGGGGGGAAAAGAGACGGAAGGGGGGGGAAAAGAGACGGAAGGGGGGGAAAAGAGACGGAAGGGGGGGAAAAGAGACGGAAGGGGGGGAAAAGAGACGGAAGGGGGGGGAAAAGAGACGGAAGGGGGGGAAAAGAGACGGAAGGGGGGGAAAAGAGACGGAAGGGGGGGAAAAGAGACGGAAGGGGGGGAAAAGAGACGGAAGGGGGGGAAAAGAGACGGAAGGGGGGGAAAAGAGACGGAAGGGGGGGGGGAAAGAGACGGAAGGGGGGGAAAAGAGACGGAAGGGGGGAAAAGAGACGGAAGGGGGGGAAAAGAGACGGAAGGGGGGAAAAGAGACGGAAGGGGGGAAAAGAGACGGAAGGGGGGAAAAGAGACGGAAGGGGGGGAAAAGAGACGGAAGGGGGGGAAAAGAGACGGAGGGGGGGACGGAAGGGGGGGAAAAGAGACGGAGGGGGGGAAAAGAGACGGAAGGGGGGGAAAAGAGACGGAAGGGGGGGAAAAGAGACGGAAGGGGGGGAAAAGAGACGGAAGGGGGGGAAAAGAGACGGGAGGGGGGGGGGAGAGACGGGAGGGGGGGGAGAGACGGGAGGGGGGGGAGAGACGGGAGGGGGGGGAGAGACGGGAGGGGGGGGAGAGACGGGAGGGGGGGGGAGAGACGGGAGGGGGGGGGGAGAAGACGGGAGGGGGGGGGGGAGAAGACGGGAGGGGGGGGAGAAGACGGGAGGGGGGGGGAGAAGACGGGAGGGGGGGGAGAAGACGGGAGGGGGGGGGGGAGAAGACGGGAGGGGGGGGGAGAAGACGGGAGGGGGGGGGGAGAAGACGGGAGGGGGGGGGGAGAAGACGGGAGGGGGGGGGAGAAGACGGGAGGGGGGGGGAGAAGACGGGAGGGGGGGGGGAGAAGACGGGAGGGGGGGGGGAGAAGACGGGAGGGGGGGGGGAGAAGACGGGAGGGGGGGGAGAAGACGGGAGGGGGGGGAGAAGACGGGAGGGGGGGGGAGAAGACGGGAGGGGGGGGAGAAGAGACAGGGGGGGGGAGAAGAGACGGGGGGGGAGAAGAGACGGGAGGGGGGGGAGAAGAGACGGGAGGGGGGGAGAAGAGACGGGAGGGGGGGAGAAGAGACGGGAGGGGGGGAGAAGAGGCGGGAGGGGGGGAGAAGAGGCGGGAGGGGGGGAGAAGAGGCGGGAGGGGGGGAGAAGAGGCGGGAGGGGGGGAGAAGAGACGGGAGGGGGGGAGAAGAGACGGGAGGGGGGGAGAGAGGGGGGGGGGGGGAGAAGAGACGGGAGGGGGGGGAGAAGAGACGGGAGGGGGGGGAGAAGAGACGGGAGGGGGGGAGAAGAGACGGGAGGGGGGGAGAAGAGACGGGATGGGGGGGAGAAGAGACGGGAGGGGGGGAGAAGAGACGGGAGGGGGGGAGAAGAGACGGGAGGGGGGGAGAAGAGACGGGGGGGGGGGAGAAGAGACGGGGGGGGGGGAGAAGAGACGGGGGGGGGGGAGAAGAGACGGGAGGGGGGGAGAAGAGACGGAGAAAAGAGACGGAGGGGGGGGGGGAGAAGAGACGGAGGGGGGGGAGAAGAGACGGGGGGGGGGAGAAGAGACGGGAGGGGGGGAGAAGAGACGGAGAAAAGAGACGGAGGGGGGGGGGGGAGAAGAGACGGAGGGGGGGGAGAAGAGACGGGGGGGGGGAGAAGAGACGGGAGGGGGGGGAGAAGAGACGGAGAAAAGAGACGGAGGGGGGGGGAGAAGAGACGGAGGGGGGGGGAGAAGAGACGGAGGGGGGGGGAGAAGAGACGGAGGGGGGGGGGGAGAGAAGAGACGGGGGGGGGGGAGAAGAGACGGGAGGGGGGGAGAAGAGACGGAGAAAAGAGACGGAGGGGGGGGGGAGAAGAGACGGAGGGGGGGGAGAAGAGACGGAGGGGGGGGGAGAAGAGACGGAGGGGGGGGGGGGAGAAGAGACGGGGGGGGGGAGAAGAGACGGGAGGGGGGGAGAAGAGACGGAGAAAAGAGACGGAGGGGGGGGGGGAGAAGAGACGGAGGGGGGGGAGAAGAGACGGGGGGGGGGGAGAAGAGACGGGAGGGGGGGAGAAGAGACGGAGAAAAGAGACGGAGGGGGGGGGGGAGAAGAGACGGAGGGGGGGGGAGAAGAGACGGGGGGGGGAGAAGAGACGGGAGGGGGGGAGAAGAGACGGAGAAAAGAGACGGAGGGGGGGGGGAGAAGAGACGGAGGGGGGGGGAGAAGAGACGGAGGGGGGGGGAGAAGAGACGGAGGGGGGGGGGGAGAGAAGAGACGGAGGGGGGGGAGAAGAGACGGAGGGGGGGGGGACGAGAAGAGACGGGGGGGGGGGGGACTGAAGAGACGGGGGGGGGGGGGAGACTGAAGAGACGGGGGGGGGGGGGGGGGGGGGGACTGAAGCGAGGTTGTTTAGATTGGGCCTGGCCGCTGTTTGTGGAGCCTCCCTCCCTCTCCCTCCTCCTGCCCCCGCCTCGCTTGCTGACGTAGGGCTGGCAAGCACATCCCCCGTCAGGCGGCCGAGATTATAATAGAGGCAGGCCGGGCAGCCGAGGACGAGAGCGAGGGAGAGAAGGCAGGCCGACCGGCCGGCCACCGCCTTCCCCCGTGCAGGAGCTTACGGAACAGAAACTAGGCACGGCCTCTCTCCCCTCCCCCCCCAAACAACAAAACAAAATCTGCCCGCGATGGGGCGAGTGGGGGCCCAGGAGAAGGAGAAAGCCTCCCTCACTCCTTCCACCAGACCAGCGACACACACACACACCCAGATAACAAAATGGTTCATCAGCCTCCATCTCCCAGTGTTCCTCTGGGGGATCCCAGTGTGTGTGTTGGTGCCAGGGCTTTACTCCCTTTTCCAGTTGGATTTTAGAAACAAAAACGATATATTAATCTTCAAAGATTAATTTTTGAAAGAACTGGAGGGTCAGAAACAGGTTGAAATCTTCCCCCCCCCCCCCCCCCAAAAAAAAAACCTTGTTGGAGAGGGGGGGGGGTTGATTTCCTCGGCTTCAAACTTCCAATCGGCTCGTGAATTTAGTCATCTTCAGATTAAATCACCTGGCGGATTTAGAGTTTTCTTTTTATTATCAAGTACACAAACACACCAGGAGCCTCTCAGCTGAATAATCCCTCCCGCCCCCCCCCCCCCCAAACACCACACCACCACCACCACAATTTCTCCCCCTCTTCTTTCTCAGGCCACTTTTAGCAAGCACCAGAAGTTAATGTAGAGAGAAGGGAGATTTGGAGTGAGGGGGAAGAGTGATGAATGTTTGTTTCCTCCCCCCCCCCCCCCCTCCCCCCGAACCCAATTAAAAGAAACAGTCAAACTCCCAACTCCACAACCCTGTGGGGAGGCATTTGTTTTTCTTTGCTTGCTTGAGTCCAGTTAAATTAAATAAAAACTACAGGGGTAGGAGAGGGGGGGGGGGGGGAGAGAAAGAGAGACTGGGGGGGGGGGGGGGGGGTCTTATTTTTCTTCTTCGAAACAAAAAAAAAAATAAGACGACCGACATCATTTTAATTTCGTCTCTTTCCAATTCCAACCACGTCCTGCTGAAGTTTTTTTTGTGTGTGGCCGATTTCTTTTCCCTCCCTCCCCCCCTCCAGGAAGACGAAAAGGATTGTTTTTTCACCTTTTTTTTTTAAAAATAAAGATGTTTATTTTAAAAGCAACGCTCCCCTTGCAGCCTGGGAGTGAGGGGCCGGGGGGGGGGGGGGGGAGAAAGAGAAGGAAACACCAGGTTTTACTTCTTCATAAATTATATAAAATGGATCCCATCTTAAAGTCGCTTTTATTTCGGAGGATAGAAAAAAAAACAACCGCACTCAAACACACAAAAAAAAATCTTACCACCGGGTTTGAGTTGGCCGAACTCGCCATGTGGATACAGAGGAGAATTTAAATGAAATATCCCGATCGGTTGGGGATTTTTTTTTTTTTTTTTTTTTTGTCAAGGAAAAAGGTTATTTTCTTTTTTTTTAAAAAATAAATAAAAGACGGTAATTAATTATTGTTATTTTGGTGAGGGGGTTGTTTTGGCGGTGCTGCCGGGAGCGGGCTTGGGAAAGCCGTCCGTCCTCTTCCAACGAGCGCTTATATACTGCCGAATGGAGCTTCAATTGCCGCTATAGGGAGGGTCGCGCAAATGAGGCGTCGCGTCAGCGCTCCCCTCCCCCGCGGCCGCGCGCACACCACATCCAACCCGCGAGACGCAGGGAAGGAAGGTGGGCAAGAGACAGGGAGCATCCGGGTCTCTGGGCCCCGCAGAGGCCGCCGGGAGTTGTAGTCTGTCACCGCTCTCGCCTGGCGCGCGCACAGCCGGGAAACCCCTGTTCCTGGCGCAGCAAGGGCAGAAACTGCTGGCAAAATAGAATAGAATGCCGACAGTTCCTCCACTCCTGAAAGACGCGCTTGTAATAGTCATGATAGGCACTCATGCACATAATGAGATACAGACAGGCAGTCACAGACACCCAGTATAGCCAATCAACACACAGGACAGAACGCAACCAATCACCAGGCAGAACACTAGAGGGGGGTTCCCCCACAATAAAACACATGAGGCATCAGCACTCTGCCTCTTTCCACTGGTGACAACTGTAGTGACAGTCAAGGTGTATATATCAGTCAGCACCTTCTACACGTGGCTCAGAGCTAGTCTGGTCTAGTTAGTTATTGTTAGCACATTTAGATTAGTAGAGTGTCAACCCACAGCAAGCTGTGTGCACTGCTACAGAAGTTCAATAAAACGTATTGAACTAACGTCTAAGTTTGGTGTCTACTTTCCAGTACAACTGCATCCAGTTGCAGTCCGTGTTACCCCAGGGTGAATAATGCGACGGTCCCGGAGGCCGCCCACAGAGCTGGGTCCCGCCGGTAGGGACCTACCTTGATTTACGCCGGCAGGACCCGGCAAAAACAGGCGGGAACTCGGCCCATCGCAGGCCGGAGAATCCGGGCGGCCCCGGGACCCGTCGAGTCACGCCAGTCCCCGACATTCTCCGAGGTGGGGGTCGGAGAATCCAGCCCTTTCTATATCTGTGGTTTTCTGATATTTCTATGTATATATGCCTTTAATAAAAATATTTCTAAAGAAAGGTAACCCCCTCCAGGATGTTGATGGGGAATTCAGCAATGGCAATGCAATTGAATGTCATGGGGAGATAATCAGTCTTCTTGTTGGAGAAGACTATTGCCTGACACTTGTGTGGTGTGGGTGTTACTTGCCATGAATCAGCCCAAGACTGACTCGACTAGGCCTCGCTCTATGCAGGTCTGGACAGCTTCATTATCTGTGACGTTACAAATGACATTGAACACCATGTGAACATCCAACTTCTGACCTTACGTTAGAGGGAAGGTCATTGACAAAGCAGCTGAAAATGGTTAGGCCGAGGACACTACCCCAGGAGACTACTGTAGCGATGCCCTGGGGCTGAGATGATCGGCCTCCAACAAACACAAGCATCTTCCTCTATGATAGGCATAGGCCCAGCCAAGTGGAGAGTTAGCACCCAGATTCACTTTGGCTTCAGCTCTTGATGTCACATGTGGTCAAATGGTGCCTTGGCGTCAAAGGGCAGTCACATCTTACCTCAGGATTACCTAAAGCACTTTCCAGCCAATTACCTTTGAAGCATAGCAAGAAGTCTTACAACACCAGGTTAAAGTCCAACTGGTTTATTTGGAATCACTAGCTTTCGGAGTGCAGCTCCTTCATCAGGTGAGTCAAATAAACCTGTTGGACTTTAACCTGGTGTTGTAAGACAGAAGTCTTGAAGCATAGTCACTGGTCACTGTGGAATGTAAGAAACACATTTTGTAGGCCGCACAGACAGCAATTTGAGAATGATGTTTTCATGATGTTGCTTGAGGGATAGATATTGGCCAATACACCAGGGATAACTCCCCTATTCTTCTTTCAAACAATGCGATGGGATCTTGCATGTCCACCTCAAAGATGACAGAGAGTGGTCTCATGTTACCAGCTGATTTAAAAGGGAATACCTCCAACAGTGCAGCACTGCATTCAACACAATAATGGAGAGTTAGCCTGGATTTTTTTGTACTCAAATTTCTGGGAGTGGGACTTGAACCTACAACCTTGGGATTCAACAGGAAGTACGCTACCAACTGAGCCACAGCTAACTTAGCATAGCAATGCCTAAAAGCAGATCCTGTATTCCTTTTGACTTTATGTGGTTCTATAACGTCTTTAATAAGTTCAGGATAGCGTTCCACACACAGCATGGCTCAATGAAAGATAGGGGGGGGGGGGGCAAAATCCCAGCAGGCGCCTTTCGACATTTTTCACTGATAATGCTTCACTGATATATTAATTTCTTTTTGTATATAAATTTAAGTACCCAATTCAATTTCTTTTTCCAATCAAGGGGCAATTTAGCGTGGCCAATCCACCTACCCTGCACATCTTTGGGTTGTGGGGGTGAGACCCATGCAGATACGGGGAGAATGTGCAAACTCCACACCGACAGCGACCTGGGGAAGGGATCGAACCCGGGTCCTCGGCGCCGTGAGGCAGCAGCACTAACCACTGCCTCACCGTGCCACCCGGATATATTAATTTCTTCTCTCCACTCCCACCCCGTGCTGACAATGCTTACAGGGCTTGTTGGCTTCATCACATGGTGGCATTTCGCTGCTTCCTACTATCCACATCTGTCAGGAGAACTAACAATCGGTAACCGACGACTTCAAAAAAAAATCTGACATGTTCCCTAAAGCCCCAGTCAAGCCTTGGGATGGGGTGCAGACGGGATTTACCGGAATGAGAGACATTGGGTGAGATTTTCCAGCCCGGCCCGCCACCGGGATCGTGTGGTCCTGCTAAAAGCAAATAGACCTCTGGCTGGGCTGCCGAATCTCCCATGGCAGGTCCCACCACAGAGGGCCTGGAAAATCCAGACCATTGATGTGGAAAGATTAGGAAAGCTGGATTCTTCTTCTTGGAGCAGAAGAGTAAGCAGACGTTTCATAGAGGTGTTCAAAATCACCAAGGGTTTTGGTATGACAAGAAACTGTTCCCAATGGTGAGAGGGGCAGTCACCGAAGGAGACATGGATCGCGATCTATCGGCCCCACCGTGTCCGACACGGGACGCGACGAGGCCAGTAAATATCGCAAGAGTTCAGGGTGGGACTGACCGGGTGACAGTGCCAAGGTGGCAACATGCCGGGGATGCCCTGCCCTCATGAGGTGGGGGTGCACGCGGCTCTATGACCCTTTATTGGTAAGTTGGGTCATTGAGGGGGTCCGCAGGCCGCGGTGGGGGGGTCCAGAGAAATGCCCCCCCCCACCCCCCCCCCCCCGATCTTGGACTCAGGGGGCCCTTCGCCAGGCTACCTCACCGAGGCCCAGAAATGAAGTAGAGTCCTGTTTAATAGCGGGGTCATTCTCGACGCTGCCAACCTTGGGAAACACCTGGCTAAATGCGCCCGACGCAGGACTCTGTTTCGTTTCGCGCCCATAGATTTGAAACCAAAAACTGCACAGGCTGGCAGCCTGAAATTAAAAAAATAGGGAATACGTAGCAGCAACAATATCAAAAACAGAAAATATTGAAAATGCTAAGCCGGTCTGGCAGCATCTGTGGAGAGAGAAACAGAACAGTTCTGATGAAAGCTCATCAACCCAACCTCTGCTACTCCCTCTCTCTGCATAGATGCTGCCTGACTTGCTGGCTATTTCCAGCACTTTCTGCTTTGAATACCAAGCGGCATCTGTGGAGAGTGAATCAGTTAATATTTCAGGTTGATGACGCTTTATCAGCTTTTTGAAACATTTTGGAGAATCAAGTTATCAGCAAAGAGCAGGCTAATGATCTGGGTGTTATTGTTCACAAATGAACCTTTGGAAATGAATCTACTCCAAAGAGCAGTGAAGACTCGGCATTGAAAAAATGCAAGGCTGATTTAGACAGATTGCTGCACTATAGGGGGGGTGTCAAGGTTTATAGCGGGGGGTGGAGAGGGTAGACAGGAAGCTGGTTTGGAGGGCCAAATGGCTTACTCTTGCTCATATTTTCTAATGTTCTTTTTAGTTTAATGCAGGATCTCATGCTTGTGGGGCGAGAGGGCTGCAAATTTGTTAATGCCCAGGTAAATGTTTGTGTTCATTGAGCCCAAAGATGAAATAAAAACCAAACAAATGACAGGAAACACTCAGCAGGTGAGACAGATTGCTAAAAGAGAGACAGAGTTAATGTCTCAGGACAATGGCCTTTCTCTAGAACTCAAGATGATTCAACACCAAAGATGATAGTCATGAAAGAGCACTCACTTTCAGCGAACACTTACAGGTCAAGTATAAAATTAAGTCCACACTGAGTCCAAGGAGGTAATTTGAACATCCCCAAATTGTTAGGTTTGAATGAGAAGTTTAAATGGTTTATATTACAAATCCAAATCCAATTTGCCTTGAATTTACCTCCTTCCAGAGTTAATGGAGATGGGCTGGCCAATCCACTCCCGGGGGGTGGGTGGAAGTGGGGAATAACAGTTTGCCAGGAGCCTGTGCGGGCTTCCATTCAAGCAAACTCTCTATTTTATCTCATGTTGATCGGCCTCAGGAATCCCAGCAAGTGAAAGGAGCGAGAAAGGCGATATATGGCTTTACAGCACTGCATGTGGGTTGGTGGGGCAGGTGTGCTTCCTCTTGGCTCCAAAAACTATCTTGTAAACCACCACACCCCACACCCCCATCCCCATAGTCTGCCCAACAGCCACTGCAAACTGTCCGATCACCCTCACGATCTCACCCCAACCACGGTTTGTCCCAACGCCATCCCTTCTCTTCCCCCCAACACTCAACCTCCTAAGCGTTGCCCAGCCAATGCGGCCTTGCGTTATAGGCTGACAGGGTGGCAGCCTTTCAATGAGCCCGGCTCCCGGGATTAAAGCTGGGGGGGAAACCTTGGGTTTCCCATCCATAAATCTTTCCCATGTTCCAACCGTGCAGCCTCAGTGTCAGCTTAGCTCAAGTGCTAGCACGCTAAACCTTTTGTGGATTCAAGTCTGACCAC
Organism: Scyliorhinus torazame; assembly: GCF_047496885.1. Taxonomy (NCBI): domain Eukaryota; kingdom Metazoa; phylum Chordata; class Chondrichthyes; order Carcharhiniformes; family Scyliorhinidae; genus Scyliorhinus; species Scyliorhinus torazame. Next base: position 386,154,799 of record NC_092708.1, read on the forward strand.
AAGATTTAAATCTTCAAAACTGTCAGGACAGGTTCGCAAAGTGGTTAGACCATAAGACCATAAGACATAGGAGCAGAATTAGGCCACTCGGGCCATCAAGTCTGCTCCGCCATTCAATCATGGCTGATATTTTCTCATCCCCATTCTCCTGCCTTCTCCCCATAACCCCTGATCCCCTTATTAATCAAGAACCTATCAATCTCTGTCTTAAAGACACTCAGTGATTTGGCCTCCACAGTCTTCTGCGGCAAAGAGTTCCACAGATTCACCACCCTCTGGCTGAAGAAATGCCTCCTCACCTCTGTTTTAAAGGATCGTCCCTTTAGTTTAAGATGGTGTCCTCTGGTTCTAGTTTTTCCTACAAGTGGAAACATCCTCTCCACGTCCACTCCATCCAGGCCTCACAGTATCCTGTAAGTTTCAATAAGATCCCCCCTCATCCTTCTGAACTCTAACAAGTACAGACCCAGAGTCCTCAACCGTTCCTCATACGACAAGTTCTTCATTCCAGGGATCATTCTTGTGAACCTCCTCTGGACCCTTTCCAAGGCCAGCACATCCTTCCTTAGATACGGGGCCCAAAACTGCTCACAATACTCCAAATGGGGTCTGACCAGAGCCTTATATAGCCTCAGAAGTACATCCCTGGTCTTGTATTCTAGCCCTCTCAACGTGAATAAGACATAGGAGCAGAATTAACATTGCATTTGCCTTCTTAACTGCCAACTGAACCTACACGTTAACCTTAAGAGTATCGTGAACAAGGACTCCCAAGTCCCTTTGTGCTTCTGATTTCCTAAACATTTCCCCATTTAGAAAATAGTCTATGCCTAAATTCCTCCTTCCAAGGTTCCTCACACTTTTCCACATTGTATTTCATTTGCCACTTCACTGCCCACTCTCCTAGCTTGTCCAAATCCTTCTGCAGCCCCCTTGCTTCCTCAATACTTCCTGTCCCTCTACATAGTTTAGAAAGCTGATGTTTTCCTTGGCTTTATGAATAGAGGCGAGAAGTAGAAAAGCAAGGAAGTTATGCTGAATGTGTATGAAACACTAGATTGGCCGCACCTAGTGTCTTGCGTTCAGTTCTGGGCACCATACTTTAGGAAGGATGGAAAGAGCCTTTCCAGATACGAAGGGACTTCCGCATGGACAGGCTGGAGAAACTGGTGTTGTTCTGCTCAGAGCAGAGCAGAGGAAGAGGAAATTTAATAGAGGAATTTAAATACATTGAGGTGTTAAATCGAGTTAATAAAGAGTACCTTTTCCCAATGGGTGGAGGATCATTAACCAAGGCGCTCAGAGTTAAAGGGCGCGATTCTCCACTCCCACGCCGGTTGAGAGAATTGCCTGGGTCGCCAAAATTTCCGGGGACGCCGGTCCGACGCCCTCCCGCGATTCTCCCAAGCGGCGGGAACGGCCCGGTCGAGTTCCGCGGGCCGCAGGCCGGAGAATCGCCGGAGACACCCAAAATGGCGATTCTCCGGCACCCCCGCTATTCTCAGGCCCAGATGGGCCGAGCGGCCAGGCCAAAACGGCGGGTTCCCCCCGGCGCCGTCCACACCTGGTCGCTGCAGTCGTGGGCGGTGCGTGAACGCTGGGGGGGGGGCGGCCTGTGGGGGGGGCGAGGGGGGATCCTGCACCGGGCTTCACCTGGAATGTGGGGTGGCCCGCGATCGGTGCCCACCGATCGTCGGGCCGTCCTCTCTGAAGGAGGACCGCCTTCCTTCCGCGGCCCCGCAAGATCCGTCCCCCATCTTCTGGCGGGGCGGACTTAGAGAGGACGGCAACCATGCATGCGCGGATGACGTCCGTTATGCGGCGCCAGCCGCGTCATCTATGCGGCGCCGTTTTTACGCGGGCAACAAGGCCTGGCGCGTGTAGATGACGCGGCCCCGATACTGGCCCATTGTCAGGGCCTGAATCGGTCGGGATCGGGGCCGTTCTGCGCCGTCACGAACCTCGACGGCGTCCACGACGGCGCGGTCACTTCGGCGTGGGAGTGGAGAATCCCGCCCAAAGTGTTTGGCAAAAGAACCAAAATTAAAAGCACGTGAGGAAAACAGCGAGTGGTCAGGATTTGGAATGTGCTGCCTAATAGGGTGACAGAAACAGATTTAATAGCAGCCTTCGAAAAGGAATTGGGTAAATACTTCAAGGAGTAAAATAATTGTAGAGACATGGGGAAAGAGCGATAGAGTGAGGCTAACTGGAAAGGGTTAGTACAGACTCGATGCTCCAAATGGCCTCCTGTGTTGTTCTGTTCTATGATTAAAAGGAGTGTTACAATTAAGGTTTTGGATACTGCACTAGTAATCCATCAGTTAGAAGGTCTTTTGGGATATTCCAAGGATATGGTAGGTAGGTAATTAGCCAGCCTCCCAGAGGGACGGTGGGCATCTCTCACTATTAATTGGTTATATAACTTGAAGGGCACTACTCCACATCAAGAGTGGGGCAGTCAAGGAGGCAGGTCCAAAGTTTACCTTAGCTGAGACGGGAATTGGACCAATGACGTTGGGGGTTCCCAAGCTACTATCTAGCCAATTACGCTATCTGTCCCCCTCCAAGGATATGATAAATACGTAAATTTCAGTCCTTTTCTTCTGAAGGTTCTTTCAATTTTTGCCCAATAGTAATCCATTACTTGTATGAAAAGGATCTTTTAGCCCCAAATGGAGCCCAGAGCAGTGGCGGGCTGGGATTTTCCAATTGGCCTTTAGGTTCCGTGTTTCAGTGAGTTTTGTTAGGTTGTCTCTACCTGTGGTGTGTACCGCTTAGACCCATTAAACAGCCTTGTAGTAGTTACCAGGACGTCGTTATTAAATTTCCTGATCTACGTACACATTTACAGTAGAATGTCAAGGTATGGCGAGGACTCCATGACATGTCCTTACATGTTGCTACCTAGCTCTACTCTGCAGACCTGAGCTCTAGGCCAAGTGCCTTCTTACCTCACCTGCCTCCAGCTGCAGGGGGATTCCACTGGCCACCCCCTTCTGAGGGCTTTTTTATTTTAGGTCTCAAAAGTTGGAGAGGTGGGCGGCACAGTGGTTAGCACTGCTGCCTCACAGCTCCAGAGACCCGGGTTCCATTCCAGCCACGGGTAACTGTCTGCGTGGAGTTTCCATGTTCTCCCCGTGTCTGCGAGGGTTTCTTCCGGGTGCTCCGGTTTCCTCCCACAGTCCAAAGACGTGCAGGTTAAGTGGATTGGTCAAGCTAAATGCCCCTTCGGGTGGGGTTGCAGGAATAGGGCAAGAGATTGGACCTAGGTAGGGTGGTCTTTCAAAGGGTCAGGGGCAGACTCAATGGGCCGAATGGCCTCCTTCTGCACTGGAGGGATTCTATGGATAAGGTGCCTCCATCTTGGAACGTCAACTCCCTATTGCTGCTGCTTGCAAACTGGAGATTCTCCTATTGGCCTTCCTGCTTTGAGAGCCTGCTCGCTGCCTTTAATTGGATGGCCAGCCTATGCTCTGGCCATTAATTGGCTAATTTGGAGAAAATGACAAAGCGTGACTGCTTTCCGCAATTATAAGCTATTGACCTCCATTCAAGACTGACAGTGAAATTCAGAAGCCCCAGGGAAAATCCTGACCGTCTTTTGGAATGTCCCAAGCATGTGATACAGTGCTGTATAAATTCAAGTTCCTTTCTTCCTGAACTTCGTTCGACTTTGCCCAACATTGGAAAATGGGATTTGATTGAATAGCTCTTTTTTGGCCGATAAAGACCAGATGAACCAAATTGCCTCTTTCTGTGCCACAGATTTTCTATGTTGCTCCTTCGGCTTCTCTGTCTCTTTATCTCTCTCTCTCGTGCGTTAAGCTGCTATTTAAGACTGAGCTGGATTGACCAAGCGTTCAATTACAGTCCTAATATCGCCACCTGTGGTTCAGTGTCTAATGACTCTCCCATGAAGCAACTTGGGATAGTTTGCTGTCTTAAAGGTGCTACTTAAATACAAAAGTTGTTGCTGTTACTTGGCTTATGGCCCCCGAGCCTGCTTCTCCATTCAATAAAAGCACGGCCGATCAACTGTCTTAGCAAATTTCTTCAACCTTACCCCATATTCCTTGATTCCCTGAGTGCCCGGGAATCTATTGATCCTTGTTTCGAACACACCTATTGACTGAACGTCCTCAGCTCTCTGGTGTACAGACAGTCTTAGACTGTGCAACCTTCATTGATTACATTCACAAACAGCCACCTACCCTGCCTTTAATTTGAGCCTTATTTACAATTCACCCAAACACCCACATGATCCTGTTGGGTAGGCGGCTGAAAACAGCTGGCAGTTTCAAGTGTATCTGTTGATGATACTGCACCTGTGGCACCAGCGGGCAGAGGGCTGCTTTGTGAAACGCTGACACAACTGCAAATTTAATGCAAACCAACCTCAGTCGGCAGAATTAATTCACAACACTGCAAAGGAGCTGTTTACAATATCAACTGCAGAATATACAACGATTCACGGAAGTCGCCCACCTTTACAGTCCAGCTAACAAGACTGTGGATAGGAAAGCAAAAATTTGCAATTATGAAGTGCCTTTCGCAATCTCAGGATGTCCCAACGTGCTGTCCAGTCAGTGAAGAACTTTTGAAAGGGTGGAAAGTTTGCAAAAAGCAGAGAAACAGGCAGCTTTTCACTCCAGACCTTCTGACATTTTGTCAAAAAACAGTACAGGGGCATGTTTTGCCCTGTCACTCTGGCAGGACGGGGCCTGACCACCCAGGGGCTGCAATGGCCACTGTGCCCCCAGCATAGTTATTTATTCATTTGTTTTGTCCAGCATTTAATGCCTAATTGCACTCGAGGGGGAAGTTAAGAGTCACCCACATTGCTGTAGGTCTGGAGTCACGTGTAGGCCAGACCAGGTAAGGATGGCAGATTTCCTTCCCTAAAGGGACATTAGTGAATCAGATGGGTTTTTATGACAATCGATAATGGTTCCATGGCCATCATTAGACTTTTAAGTCCAGATTTTTATGGAATTCAAATTTCACCATCTGCAGTAGTGGGATTTGAACCCGGGTCCCCAGTGAATTACTCTGGTCGCTGTTTACTAGTCCAGTGACAATATCACTAGACCATTGCCTCCCGAGTTATCTCAACCCAAAACGGCGGGTTCACCCCGGAGCCGTCCACACCTGGTCGCTGCCGGCGGGTACAGCGCGGGAACGCTGGGGGGGGCGGCCTGCCGGGGGGGGGATCTTGCACCAAGGGGGGCCTCAAATGGGGTGTGGCCCGCGATCGGTGTCCACTGATCGTCGGGCCGTCCTCTCTGAAGGAGGACCGCCTTTCTTCCGCAGCCCCGCAAGATCCGTCTGACATCTTCTCGGAGAGGACAGCAACCACGCATGCGCGTGAGAGGACTCCAGTTATGCGGCGACGGCCGCGTCATGTATGCGGCGCCGCCTTTACGCGGCGCCAAGGCCTGGCGCGCGTAAATGACGCGGCGCCGCTCCTAGCCCATTATCGGGCCCTGAATCGGTCGGGATAGGGGCCGTTTCGCGCCGTCGTGAACCTCGACGGCGTTCACGACGGCGCGAACACTCTGCCTCCATTTCGGAGAATCCCGCCCTTAGTGTCCAGAGACGTGTAGGTTAGGTTAAGGGGTTATTAGGATAGGGCCACGAAGCGTGCTTGGGTGGGATGCTCTTTCAGATGGCCAGTGCAGACTCGATGTGCCGAATGGCCTCCTTCTGCATGTAGGGATTCTATGAGCCTATAAAATCCAGAAGAAGCGGAGTCTTTGAATATCCTTAAGGCAGAGCTAGGTGGGTTCTTGTTGAGCAAGGGGGTGAAAGGTTATGGGTGTAGGTGGGGTGTTGAGGTGACGATCAGATCAGCCACAATCTAATTAAATTCAAGTTCGAGGGGCCAAGTGGCCTCCTCCAGCTCCTAATTTGTACGTTTGTAAGATCCGTTTATTGCTGCATGAGGAATTTCTCAGGCCCCAGATACTGCACTGCGTGTCAGCCTGGACACAAGATTATAGGAAGGATATCATCACAATGAGAGGGTGTGGAGAAAAGCAATGATGATGATTCTGGGTATCAATCATTGAAGTTCTGGGGAACCTTGATGAAGAATAGCTGCTTGGCCCCAGGTGAAGTATCGCTTCCAATCTGGGCTTCAGGGAGAATGCGAAGGCTTCCGAGAAGATGGAGAAAAGATTTACAATAATGGTTCCAGGGGAGAAGAAGTTCAGTTCCGTGGATAGATTGGAGAAGCTGGGGTTGTCCCCCTTAGAAAGGAGCAGGTTGAGAGGAGTTACCATTCAGTCAAATCAGAGGAAGAAGGCATCAGGCAACAGTCAAAGGTAATAGTTAGAATATGTTGCCAAGGACAATCCTTAAAATGGACCATAAAATGTGCAGATTCTATAGCGTGATTTTATTCAGCAAGCGCCATTCTGTGCCTCAATGCAATAACAACAGATTGCATTCAGACAGACTTTCAAAATAATGGAGGATCCTAAGGTGTACCCCTAAGCTCTGGAATTCGCTCCCTAAACCACCCTGTCTCTCTCTCTCTCTCTTCTCCCATGGGATGCTCCTTAATGTCTACCTATTTGACCAGCTTTTGACCATATCTCTTAATAGGAACATATGAACATAAGAAATAGTAGCAGGAGAAAGCCATTCGGCCCCTCGAACCTACTCTATTATTCAACTAGATCATGGCTGATCTTCTAGAACAATGCCGTTTCCCCATGTTATCCCCTATGTGGGCAGCACGGTAGCACAAGTGGATAGCACTGTGACTTCACAGAGCCAGGGTCCCAGGTTCAATTCCCCGCTGGGTCACTGTCTGTGTGAACTCCGCCCAGTCCATCACACGAACCTGCCTCCCATCCATTGCCTCCATCAACACATCCCGCTGCCGGGGGAAAGCGGGCAGCACAATCAAAGATCCCTCCCACCCAGCTTACTCACTCTTCCAACTTCTTCCATCGGGCAGGAGATACAGAAGTCTGAGAACACGCACGAACAGACTCAAAAACAGCTTCTTCCCCACTGTCACCAGACTCCTAAATGACCCTCTTATGGACTGACCTCATTAATACTGCACCCTGTATGCTTCATCCGATGCCAGTGCTTATGTAGTTACATTATATATGTTGTGTTGCCCTATTATGTATTTTCTTTTATTCCCTTTTCTTCTCATGTATTTAATGATCTGTTGAGCTGCTCACAGAAAAATACTTTTCACTGTATTTCAATCCAATAATCGTTGGGGACTTCTACTACCCTAATATCAATTGGGATAGGAACAATGTGAAGGACACAGAGGGCACAACATTCTTGAACTGCATTTAAGAGAATTTGTTGCGCCAGCTCGTAACAAGCCCAATGAGAGGGCATGCAATTCTAGATTCAGTCTTAGGAAATGAAGCTGGGCAAGTGGATGAAGTCGCAGTGGGTGACCATTTTGGAGATAGCGACCATAATATATTTAGATTTAGCATAATTATGGGAGAGGACAAAGATAGAACAGGAGTAAAAGTCCCAATTTGGGGAAAGACTAATTTTATGAAGTTGAGCGATCTGGCGAAAGTGGACTGGATGCAGCTACTTGAAGGGAAAATAGTGTCAAATCAGTAAATTAAAGTTACCATAGTCCCAGATGACCATTGGCTGCTTTTCCCTTTGAGGGGGAAAGCTGACTGGTGGTGATTTAGCCTGAGGATCACCACATCTTAGGCAAGGGGTGAGGTTGAGAACGGAGGGCTTTTGGAATATTGGATTCTAAGTATTGGACAATTTAAGGGTTAAAGGCCTCGGGTTATAGTGTGTTTAACTGCAGTGGTCATGTGTTTTTTGTTTTTAAATTCTGTTTTGCAGGGCCTGGGTGCTTTTAGGAGCCAGAAGGTGAAATGTGGTTTTCAGTCTGGGCTAATGCATTGTGGTTTGGCTGGGGAAAGTCCATGGGGGGGTAATTTGCTTTTGGTTCCTGGAAAGTTCATTTGCTTTTCAGCTTGGGGAGATGATGTAATTGGTGTGTGGAGTTAAGAGTTTCAGAGAGAGATTTTTGAGAAAGCGTTTGGGAGAAGAGTTGAAGTCTGAAATGGCAACCTTGGGGTTTTCTTTGACGCCAAGTAAAGGCAGTTTTCACTTCCAGTTGGACAGTTTTAAAGAAAGAGTAATAATATTTTAACCCAGGGCATTATTGGCTGAAGACAAGGAAGAGGCTGAAACAACCTAGTGGAAGCAGCAATTTGAAGACATTCAGCCAGAGTCTGAAGGGATTTTAACAGGAGCCAAACATCTGTTCTGTAAACCAAGCATTACTCTACATCATGCTGGATTGAGAGCTGTATGTTTCTTTTCTTGTTGCCTCATAGGGAATTGAGAAGTAGTATTAAGGGGTAATTGTAAGCTGTTCTTTTTTATGGGGCTGGTTTAGCACAGTGGGCTAAATAATTGGCTTTTAAAGCAGACCAAGGCAGGCCAGCAGCGCGGGTTCAATTCCCGTACCAGCCTCCCCGAACAGGCGCCGGAATGTGGCACTCGGGGCTTTTCACAGTAATTCCATTAAGTAGGGGCTGGTATAGCACGGTGGGCTAAATAGCTGGCTTGTAATGCAGAACAATGCCAGCAGCGCGGGTTCAATTCCCCTGCCGGCCTCCCCGAACAGGCGCCGGAATGTGGCGACTAGGGGCTTTTCACAGTAACTTCATTGAAGCCTACTTGTGACAATAAGCGATTATTATTATTGGGTGTGAAGTTAAAAGATTTAATATTGTGTTCATAATAAAGTCTTGTTTTAGAAATTCCAAAGCCCTATTTTTTTCGTGCAATCAGTCCTGGACAAAATCATTCTTTCCGTACAGTCTTAAAATAAACTAAAATATTGGGGTTTTGGTCCAGTAACCTAGCCATTTGGGGTGTGGTCTGGGATCGCAATATCGGGTCTTCATGAATAACCTCAGCCGGTACGGGGGTTAAACCTGCGCTGTTAGCTTCACTCGGCATCACAAACCAGCTATCCAGCAGACTCGACTCAGTGGGAGGCATTCAAAAGTGAGATCCTGCAGGCCCACTGTAAACATATCCCCATAAAAGAAAAGGGTGGTCCTGCCAAATCTGGACCCTTCTGGTTATCCTGAAAAAGTACAGGGTAAGACAAAGCAAAATAGAAAGCTTATGACAGTCACAAAGGTTTAATACTGTTGAAAGCACACTCGATGGGCCGGGTGGCCTAATTCTGCTCCCGTGTCTTATGGAAAGCCCAGGGAAGTATAGAAAGTACAGGAACGAGGTAAAAAAGGAAATCAGGAAAGCAAAGAGAAAAGATATTGGCAGATAAAATCAAAGGAAACCCATAGATGCTTTACCAGTGCAGTAAGAGCAAGAGGATAACTAGGGGTAGGGTGGGCCTATCAGAGATGCACAAGTCAACTTATGTGTTGATGCAAAAGATGACGGCAGGATTCTCAATGAGAACTTTGTCATTGTCTTCACTAAGGAAAGGGATAATGCAGACATTCTTGCTAAAGAAAGTGAGTGTAGACTATTAGACACAATAAGCATAGTGAGAGAGGAAATACTGGAGGGACTAACATCCTTGAAGGTGGATAAATCCCCAGGGCCAGATGAATTGTACTGGCTGTTAAAAGATCTGCATCTGAAGTGTTGTAACCTGTATCCCTATGGTACAGGTGTTGGAAAGTGGGACAAAAATGAGTGGCTAGTTTCTTTCTTTCTCATTTTTTGGGCTAGCATAGGCACAATGGACGGAATGGCCTCTTTCTGCATCATATATTTTTCCATAGTTTCATCGCTCAAACAATCCAATTCTCTCCACGTGAGAATTTTTTTCCCATTTATGCTACCATTCTGCTGATTCTAAGGGATAAAGAATATTCTCCAAAGGGTAAGGGCAGTCGGAAAGAGCACTGATGCGGAGACAGGAACAACGATATATCAGCCTGAATCAAAGAGGATACAATTTTTGACATTGAGAAAATTAAGGTCTCAATGAAATCTGATCCAATCAGTCCTTTCACTCAAGGAATGAGTCATGTTATTTTAGTCCCGCTCTCTCCTAGTGTCAATACTTAATGCACTTAACATTTATACATAATTAATCACAGCTTAAGTCATTGAGGCAGTAAATATTGACCTCTAGTTATAAGCAATGGGAATGTAACCATCATATCTTTGCTGCAGGACATAACTCCATCTCTACATCTTTGTAATCAGACCCAAAACTGGGCTCATCACTCTAACATGTCGCTCAATAAACCCATTAATGAATTCAGGAGAAACGTCTTTACTCGGAGAGTGGTGAGAATGTGGGAATTGCTACCACAGGACGTGATAGAAGCGAATAGGATAGGTGCCTCTGGAATGCACTGGAAAACCCTTGAAGGGGAATAAACTACAGGGCTAAAGGCCAAGAGCAGGAGAGCAGGAATAATTGGACAGCTTGTTCACAATTCCGGCATAGGCACAATGGCCTCCCGTCCCCCCACCGTGTTGTATTATTCCAGGAAACGTAGGGTTGGATTTGCTTCCTGCTAGAGCTGGGATTGGAGACATTCCACAGCTACACGATAGGCTGAGTAAATTGGGTGTATAGTCTCTCTGGAATTCAGAAAGATGAGAGGCGATCTCATTGCGACGTACAAGATTGCGAAAGAGTTTGATAAGGTGGACGCTGAGGTCGTTTCTGCGGGCCAGGAATCTAAAACCCCAGGGGCACAGTTTCGGGGTAAGGGATCGATCACTTAGGACTGAGATGAGGAGCAGTTACTTCACTCAAAGGGTTGGGAATCTTTTAAATTCTCTATGTGGATGCTGCATTGCTGAATACATCTCAGGCTGTGGGATAGATTGAGGTTTGAGGAAAAGAAATTCCAGGAATCAGGAAATATGAGGAGTGGGCTTGAAGTCGAAGATCAGCTATGATCATATTGAATGGTGGAGCAGGCTCGAAGGGCTGAATGGTCCACTCCCGCTCCTATCCCTTGTGTTTTTGTGCTCTGAGATGAGGGTGAGGGGGCGGTGGCAGGGCTACCCACTCAGGGTGGTCTCATTAGAGCCAAATTGAGGCCAATTAAAGGGGATGGTGGGAGGAGGGGATGGTGGGCAGTTTAGGTGCCTAGTGGCGGACATCCAGCAACAGGTTGGTAGGGAAGAAGGGTCCTGTTCTCCTGCAGTCTGGTCCGCTATTGCAGTCTGCTGCTCCTTTCGGCCTGGACGGCCTCTGTTTGAGTTTGGCAGCCCAGCATTAATTGGAAGTTACGCTGATTTTTCTTCTCAGTAAAGCACTGGTTAGGTCACAACTAGAGGATCATTGTCCAGTTCTGCTGACCAGGGAGATGTGAGGACCCTCGAGAGGGGGCAGACACGATTTACCATAATGGTTCCAGAATGAGAAAGGTTACAGACAAGTTTAGGTTGGAGAAGTCGGGGTTGTTTTCTTCAGAGCAGACAATTTGGAGGGGAGATTTGATAGAGGTGCACAAAATTATGACAGCTCGGACTTGGAGTGAGTGGTCGCACACAGCGCAACCCCGGCTCGAAGGCGTTAATTTGAGCTCTCTTTACCCGAGAACGGGGGAATTTTGACGGGAATGTGTAGCTGAAGGTGTGGAGGAGAAGTTACCCTCCGGGAGTGGCATGTCTGCTGGCTATCAGACCCGGCAGAAGAAAGTTAAAGACCTGGCTAAGGAACTGGAAGAGACCTGTGGCACAGCAACAGAGGGGGAAGGGTTGTCGCATGCTGGAAAACCCCAGGTGGAGCAGTTGATGGCGTTCATCAGAGAGGGGTTCCAGCAGCAACGAAAGGAGATGCAGGAAGGCCGAAAGAAGGCCATCGAAGGAGCAGTATTTCACTTGAAAGGCTCGATGGAGAGAGTTGATAAGTGCTTGGAGGCACAGGGCTCGCAGATCCTGGAGATGGAGAGGGTGATGTCTGACCAGAGTGATCGGGTGGCTATATTGGACGCAGAGGTGACTCCAATGAATGATTATTGGATGAGATAGTCAAGGTCGACAGGGAATATTCGAGGGTCCCCAGCCTGGAGTTTGTGAAGGGATTGCAGGGAGCGATTCCAGACCAGGAAACAAATCAGTTGATTCTGGGAGGGGACTTTAATGGTGTGCTGGAACTGAGGGTGGGCAGGTCAAGCCCCAAGTCGATGGGAAGGCTGAGGATGGTGAAGTAGCTGGGAGGGTTTATGGAAAGGATAGGTATGATGGACCCATGGAGGTTTAAGAACTTGGGGGAGAGGGAGTACTCCTTCTTCTCGTATGTGTACAAGCAAATTCCAGATTTGATGTTTTTGTGATAAGTCGAGAGGTGTTGGTGGGGGTGGTGGGGGCAGAGTCTGCGGGAAACCTGATTTCTGACCACGCACTGCGCTGGTTGGAGGTTCGACTTAGCTTGAGGCAGGAACAGAGGCCGGGGCGGAGGCTAGACCCGGGGTTTTAGTGGACAGGGGGTTTTGCGATAAGGTGCGGACGCTGAGACTTTGTGAAGCTGAATCAAAGTAGGGAGGTATTGGCGACCACATTCCGGGAGGCATTGAAGGCGGTGGTTCGGGGGGAGATTATCTCGCTCAAGGCGCACGGAGATAAGAGGAGGAGGGAGGAGTATGGAGGATTATTGGATGAGATAGTCGAGGTTAACGGGGAATATTCGAGGGCGGCCACTATGGAGGGATTGGTGAAGAGAAAGAAGTTACAGGTGCAGTTCGAAAGACTGACAACGGGGAAGGCTGTTGGGCAGCTGCGGAGAGCAAGGGGGTGCAGTATGAATATTGGGAGAAAGCGAGCCGCATGCTAGGCCATCAGCTATGGAGGCAGGCTACGTCCAGTGAATTCCTGAGAGTACGGACAGGGAAGGCGACGTAGTGACGGAGCCAGGGAAGATAAATCAGGGAGTACTATGAGAAATTGTAGGGCTGATCCGGTGGGTGAGGAAGGGGATATGGGCGGTTTCTGGATGGGCTGGAATTTCCACGGCTGCATGAGATAGGAGGCAGGCGCTTGAGGAGCCAATAGAGTTGATAGAGGTGGTGGAGAGCATAAAAGGGGTGAAGTCGGGGAAGGCCCCAGGACAGGACGGTTACCCGGCGGCGTTCTATAAGGGGTTTGTGACGGATTTGGCACCGCATTTATTGGGGGAGTTTAGCGAGGCACTGGATAAGAGGGAGCTCCGGAGACACTGACACAGGTGACGATCACGCTAATTCCTAAGAAAGGAAAGGATTCGCTAGAGTGTGGGTCATACAGTCCCATATCACAGATGTGAAGGTATTGGCTAACTTAGTGGCGGGGAGGATAGAAGGGTGTGTTCCGGGGGTGGTTGCAGAGGACCAAATGGGCTCCGTGAAGAGTAGGTAACTTTCCAGTAATATTAGTCGATTACTAAATGTGATCAGGACCCCGTCAAGGGTAGTGGTATCTATGGACGCAGAGAAGGCCTTTGAGCGGGTGGAGTGGCGGTACCTGTTTGAGGTCCTGGGAAGGTTTGGGTTTGGGCCGAGGTTTGTGGTGTGGGGGCGTCTGCTGTACGTGGCCCGGGTGGCGAGTGTACAGACGAACGAGATGAGTTCATGGAGCTTCGGGTTGCGTAGAGGAACGAGGCAGGGGTGTCCACTGTCACCGCTGCTTTCGGGCTGGTGATGGTCCTTAGGGGGTCAGCGGAGTGGTGGGAGGGGGAGCAGGGAACACTGTGTCGCTGTACGTAGACAACCTGTTGCTGTTCATCTCAGACCCGTTGGGGAGAATCAGCGAATTATGGGCTTACTGGAGAGATTTGGGCCTTCTCGGGCTATAATTTGAATGTGTGATAAAGTGAGGCGTTTCCAGTGAACAAGGTGGGTTGGAAGCCAATTTAGGGGTGTTGCCATTTAGGGTAGCCAGGGATAGGTTTACATATCTGAGGGTCCAGGTGATGGGGGAGTTTGCGACGGTGCACAAATGGAACTTAACAAAGTGGGTGGAGGAGATAAAGGAGGACTTTTGGTGATGCGATACGCTACACCTGACACTGGAATGGTGAAAATGAAAGTTCTGCCAAGGTTCCTGTTCGTATTCAAGACCCTCCCGATCTTCATTCCAAAGGCCTTTTTCCGGACGCTGGACCCAGCGATCACTGGAGTTTTTATGGCGGGAAGGTACCTAGGGTAAAGAGCGCCCTGCTACAGAGGCAGAGGCAGAAAAGGGAGTTGGCATTACTGAATCTGTTGCACTCTGAATTCTCCCTCTGTGTACCCGAACATGCGCCGGAGTGTGGCGACTAGGGGATTTTCACAGTAACTTCATTGCAGTGTTAATGTAAGCCTACTTGTAACACTAATAAAGATTATTATTATTACTGGGCGGCGAATGTGGGGAAAGTGAGGCGGTGGTGGGAAGTAGAGGGGTTAGAATATAAAATCAATCCCATCCGACAGGCCCACAATCCTTACATTCTGCCTGCACGATCAGTTCTCCAGGTCTCCAACCTTCTCCTGGAGCCGCCTCCGGTGGTCCCACATCAGCCCCGTCTCCGCTACCATCGAGGTGAACTGCTCCTCGTGTTCCCCCGCCACCTCCTCCATCTTCTGGATCGCCTGACCCTGGGCCTCCAGCTACATCTCAACGCAATCAACCACCTCCTTGATCAAATCCACCGCCCGGGCCAGGTCCTCCAGACTCTCCCGACGTTTCTTGGTGAACTTCTCCTTCAAGAAGCTCACCAGCTGGTCCGTCAACCACTGAGCCGGCAGGGCCGCTTCCTGCCCCTCCGTCATCTCCATGGGCGTCGCAGGCGCCGCACCAGCTCCACCGGACTGATTCCCTCTTTGTCGACCGCTTCTGGCCCTCAGCTCCATACACCAGAGGGTCAATCTCTTCCACTCACTCCCCTGCACCTATATTCCGCCTACATTCACCTGTTACCCGGGGAAAAGGTCCAAAAAAAACGCCACGAGCGGGAGCCACCAAATGTTGGATCACTCACTCCATGACCGCCACCGGAAGTCGCTCTCAAAGATTATTAAAGAGTGGACTGTACTACTTGAAATAAATGGCTCAGAAATTCCATTTAAGATAGATACAGGAGAACACGCAAATTTAATATCCGAGAAGAATTTGAGACAAGCATACAGTACACCGCAAATACAGAACTCTACGTGTCGGCTGACCGACTATATTGGAAATACCATAGCCACGAGAGGGTCCTGCTGTCTCATTGTTAGGAATGGCGACATCAAAATGCCAATCGACTTTGAGATAGTGGAAGATGATAAATCGTCATTACTTTGGGTGGATGCTTGCGATAAATTAAACCTAGTAAAGCAGATGCACACAACCAGTGTGTTGAAAGACATGCTACAGAATGAAATTGGGCAACATTTGGAAAAGTTTGCACATATTTTCCCAGGAATGGACACCCTACCCTTTACATACTCAATCAAACTTAAAAAGGATGCTAAATTGGTGATACATGCGCCAAGAAGAGTGCCAGCTCCATTGAGAGATCGTCTCAAAACCGAGCTTGACCGAATGCAACAACAAGATGTAACCTCCAAGGTCACCCAACATACGGACTGGGTCAGTTCAATGGTATGCGTACATTAACCTGACAGAGACTTAAGGATCTGCATCGATCCAAAAGACCTGAACAACAACATTATGAGGGAACACTACCAAATACCCAAGAGGAAGAATTCACATCCGAAATGGCTAATGCCAAGCTGTTCACCAAGTTATAGAATCATAGAGTCATGGATGTTTACAGCATGGAAACAGGCCCTTCGGCCCAGCTTGTCAATGCTGTCCAGTTTCTATCACTAAGCTAGTCCCACTTGCCCACATTTGGCCCATATTCCTTTGTACCCACCCTGCCCATGTAACTGTCTAACTGTTTATTAAAGGAAAAATTGGGACTTCCGGTTGCAGCTATGCGGAGCTAAGCCGCACGATTCGGCAGCTCCCGCGAACACGGACTTTCGGGCTCGATAGAAGAGCCCCAACTGAATTTCTTTTACAGCCAACCCGTGGGGAAGAGAGGAGAGAGGTCCCCTACTAACTTGCATGGACCGGACCCGCAGCGAAACAGCCAAAAAAGTGGCATTGGAGCAGCGGGAGAAGAGAGGGAAAACAAGCAAAATGGCGGCGGCCGGGGACAAAGAGGAGATGCAGGAATTCATCAAGCGCTGCTTCGAGGAGCTGCGTAAGGAGATGGTGGCGCCTATGTTGGCAATAATTGAAGGACTTGGGGCAACCCAGAAAGCCCAGGAGGTGAAGATCCAGGAGATCCAGGAAAAAGTGAGTGAGAATGAGGACGAGCTCTTGGGCCTGGCGGTGAAGGTGGAGCGGCACGAGGCGCGACACAAGACGTAGGCGGGAAGACTAGAAGACCTGGAGAACAGGTCGAGGAGAAATAATCTGAGGATCCTGGGTCTCCCAGAAGGAGTGGAGGGGGCCGACGCCGCGGCATATGTGGGCACAATGATCGGGGCGCTGATGGGCGCGGAGGCCCCCCCCGGGGTTGCTGGTGCTGGACGGGGCACACCGGGTGCTGGCGAGGAAGCCCAAAGCAAATGAGCCACCAAGGGCGATGGTGGTGAGATTTCACCGGTTCACAGACAGAGAGAGGGTCCAGAAATGGGCCAAGAAGGAGCGGAGCAGCAAGTGGGACAACGCTGAGATTAGAATATACCCGGACTGGAGCACAGAGGTCGATAAGCGGAGAGCGGGTTTCAACCGGGCCAAAGCGGTGCTGCAACGGAAAGGAGTGAAATTTGGAATGTTGCAGCCAGCGCGACTGTGGGTTACACATAATGGCCAACACCACTACTTTGAAACGCCCGAAGAGACGTGGACCTTTATACTAACTGAAAAGTTGGACTCCAATTGAGGGTTTGTGAGGGTGGGGGGTGTTTGAGGGTTGAAGTATGATGGTTGTTGTATATAGGGGGGCAATCACGCGCAGGGAATGTTATATGGGCTGGGGGAGAGAGACAGGAGCTGCGCCAGAGGGGGCAGGGCAGGCTTTGGAAAGCGCCATTTTTTTCCCCCGCGCGCGGAAAGAAAGACGGGAAGGGGAACGAAGGAACGTATATTGATGGGGAGACTCCCACACGGGGGGGGTCAAAGGGATGGCGGGGGAAGCCGGGGTCAGCAGGTGTCAGCTGACTTATGGGGGAGCAAAAAAGCTAGACAGGGATCTAGCGGGGGGTGGGGGGGGGGGGGGGTGGGGGGGGAGCCCCTCCAATCCGGCTGATAACGTGGAACGTGAGGGGCCTGAATGGGCCGGTGAAGAGGGCTCGAGTGTTCGCGCACTTGAAGGGACTGAAGGCAGACATGGCTGTGCTCCAAGAGACACACCTGAAGGTGGCGGACCAGGTTAGGTTAAGAAGGGGATGGGTAGGACAGGTATTTCACTCGGGACTGGACGTGAAAAATAGAGGGGTGGCAATTCTGGTGGGAAAACATGTGTCATTTGAGGCCAAGACTATCGTAGCGGACAATGGAGGGCGATATGTGATGGTGAGTGGTAGGCTGCAAGGGACGTGGGTGGTGTTGGTAAACGTATACGCCCCAAACTGGGATGATGCTGGATTCATGAAGCGCATGTTGGGGCGCATTCCGGACCTGGAGATAGGAGGCCTGATAATGGGAGGGGACTTCAATACAGTGTTGGATCCAGCACTGGACCGCTCCAGATCAAGGACGGGGAAGAGGCCGGCGGCGGCCAGGGTGCTCAGGGGGTTTATAGATCAGATGGGGGAAGTGGACCCATGGAGGTTTGCAAGACCGCAGGCCAGGGAATTTTCTTTCTTTTCCCACGTGCACAAGGCATACTCCCGGATAGATTTCTTTGTTCTGGGCAGGGCACTCATCCCGAGGGTGGAGGGGACGGAGTATTCGGCCATAGCCGTTTCGGACCATGCCCCTGCACTGGGTGGAAATGGGGCTGGGAGAGGAGAGGGACCAACGCCCGCTGTGGCGGCTGGACGTGGGACTGCTGGCAGATGAGGTGGTGTGCGGGAAGGTGAGGATGTGTATCGAAAGGTACTTGGAGGCCAACGACAACGGGGAGGTGCGGGTGGGGGTGGTATGGAGGCGTTAAAGGCGGTGATCAGGGGAGAGCTAATCTCCATCAGGGCTCATAGGGAGAAGACAGAGGGCATGGAAAGGGAGAGGTTAGTGGGGGAGATATTGAGAGTGGACAGGAGATACGCAGAGGCCCCAGAGGAAAGATTACTTGGGGAAAGGCGACGGCTCCAGATGGAGTTTGACCTGTTGACCACGGGGAAGGCAGAGGCACAGTGGAGGAAGGCGCAGGGGGTGACCTACGAGTACGGGGAAAAGGCCGGTCGGATGCTGGCACACCAGCTCCGTAAGAGGACGGCAGCGAGGGAAATAGGGGGAATCAAAGGTGGAGGGGGAGCCACGGTTCACAGTGCAACGAAAATAAACAAGGTATTCAAGGCCTTCTATGAAGAGCTGTACAGATCCCAGCCCCCAGGGGGGGAAGAGGGGATGAGACGATTCCTAGACCAACTGCGGTTCCCGAGGGTGGAGGAGCAAGAGGTGGCTGGTTTGGGGGCACCAATCGGGTTGGAGGAGCTGAGTAAGGGTTTGGGGAGCAGGCAGGCGGGGAAGGCCCCGGGGCCGGACGGGTTCCCGGTGGAGTTCTACAGAAAGTATGTGGACCTGTTGGCCCCGCTACTAGTGAGGACCTTTAACGAGGCAAGAGAGGAGGGGACCCTGCCCCCGACAATGTCGGAGGCGACAATTTCCTTGATTCTGAAGCGAGACAAGGACCCACTGCAATGTGGATCGTACAGGCCGATTTCGCTCCTTAATGTGGAGCTAAGTTATTGGCAAAAGTGCTGGCCACGAGGATTGAGGACTGTGTCCCGGGGGTGATTCATGAGGAGCAGACGGGATTCGTAAAGGGCAGGCAATTAAATACCAATGTGCGGCGGCTCTTAAACGTGATAATGATGACATCGGAGGAGGGAGAGGCGGCGATAGTGGCAACTATGGACGCGGAAAAGGCCTTTGACCGAGTAGAGTGGGAGTACCTCTGGGAGGTGTTGCGTAGGTTTGGGTTCGGGGGAGGGTTTATGAGCTGGGTTAAGCTCCTTTACAGCGCCCCGGTGGCGAGTGTGGTGACGAACCGGCGGAGGTCGGAGTACTTTCGGCTGTACCGAGGAACGAGGCAGGGGTGCCCCCTGTCCCCCCCTGTTGTTTGCATTGGCGATCGAACCCTTGGCCATATCACTGAGGGAATCTAATAAATGGAGGGGAGTGGTCAGCGGGGGAGAAGAGCATCGGGTGTCGCTATACACGGATGACCTGCTGCTGTACGTGGCGGACCCAATGGGGGGGATGGTGGAGGTCATGCAGACTCTGAGGGAGTTTGGGGAGTTCTCGGGCTATAAGCTCAATGTAGGGAAGAGTGAGCTTTTTGTACTACAGGCAGGGGACCAAGAAAGAGGGATAGGGGACCTACCGCTGAGGAGGGCGGAGGGGAGCTTTCGGTATCTGGGGATCCAGATAGCCAGGAGTTGGGGGGCCCTACACAAATTGAATCTGACGAGGTTGGTGGACCAAATGGAGGAGGATTTTAAAAGATGGGACATGCTGCCGCTCTCGTTGGCGGGTAGAGTGCAGTCGGTCAAAATGGTGGTCCTTCCGAGGTTTTTGTTTGTGTTTCAGTGCCTTCCCATCGTGATCACCAAGGGCTTTTTCAAGAGAGTAGGTAGGAGTATTATGGGGTTTGTGTGGGCGAATAAGACCCCGAGGGTAAGGAGAGGGTTCCTGGAACGCAGTAGGGACCGAGGAGGGCTGGCGCTGCCAAACCTAGGGAGCTACTACTGGGCAGCAAATGTGGCGATGATCCACAAGTGGGTTATGGAGGGAGAGGGGGCGGCATGGAAGAGGATGGGGATGGCGTCCTGTAAAGAAACGAGCTTGGGGGCGTTGGTGACAGCACCGCTGCCGCTCTCGCCATCAAAGTATACCACGAGCCCGGTGGTGGCGGCAACGTTAAGGATCTGGGGCCAGTGGAGATGGCATAGGGGTGCAGTGGGAGCCTTGGTGTGGTCCCCGATCAGGGGTAACCACCGGTTTGTCCCGGGGAAGATGGACGGGGGGTTCCAGGGCTGGCATCGGGCGAAGATTAGAAAAATGGGGGACCTGTTAATTGACGGGCATTTGCGAGCCTAGGGGCACTGGAGGAGAAGTTTGATTTACCCCCGGGAAATGCATTTAGATATATGCAGGTGAGGGCTTTTGTGAGGCGACAGGTCAGGGAATTCCCACTGCTCCCGACACAGGAAATTCAAGACAGGGTGATCTCGGGTGTATGAGTCGGTGAGGGCGAAGTTTCGGCAATACACCAAGAGATGAAAGAAGAGGGGGAAGCCCTAGCAGAAGAGTTGAAGGGTAAATGGGAGGAGGAGTTGGGGGAGGAGATCGAGGAAGGTTTGTGGGCTCATGCCCTGGGTAGGGTTAATTCCTCCTCCTCATGTGCCAGGCTCAGCCTGATACAATTTAAGGTGGTTCACAGAGCGCACTTGACGGGGGCGAGGTTGAGTAGGTTCTTTGGGGTAGAGGACAGATGTGGAAGGTGTTCAGGGAGTCCGGCGAACCATGTCCACATGTTTTGATCATGCCCGGCACTGGAGGGGTTCTGGAGAGGAGTGGCGGGAGCAATTTCTCAGGTGGTGAAAGTCCGGATCAAGCCAAGCTGGGGGCTAGCAATATTTGGAGTAGTGGACGAACCGGGAGTGCAGGAGGCGAAAGAGGCCGGCATTCTGGCCTTTGCGTCCCTAGTAGCCCGGCGAAGGATCTTGCTAATGTGGAAGGAGGCGAAGCCCCCCAGCGTGGAGGCCTGGATAAACGTCATGGCTGGGTTCATAAAGCTGGAGAGGATTAAGTTTGCCTTGAGAGGGTCTGCGCAGGGGTTCTACAGGCGGTGGCAACCGTTCCTAGACTACCTTGCGGAGCGTTAGAGGAAGGTCGGTCAGCAGCAGCAGCAACCTTTGGGGGGGGGGGGGTAGGGGAGGGGGGAACGAGAGATTGTTTGAGGGGATGGATGAGCGGGGATAACATGGAGGGTGGGGGAAACTGGCACGTGCGGGCGAGAGCCAGTGTATAAAGCTATGTAAATAAACCATTTTGCCATGTATATATCTTGCTCAGTGCGATTTTGTGTTATTTTGTTACGGGGGCGGGGTTATTGTTTGTAAGGGGAAAAAATTGTGTTGTTAAAAAACTTTAATAAATATATCTTTTTTTAAAAATTAAAGGAAAAATTGTACTCGTCTCTACCACTGCCCCTGGCAGCTTGTTCCAGATGCTCACCACCCTCTGTGTGAAGAAATTTCCCCTCTGGTCTCTTTTGTATCACTCCGCTCTCACCATAAAACTATGCCCTTGAGTTCGAGACTACTCTACCTTTGGATTGGAGCTCAACAGATCATTTAGTACATGAAAAGAGAGGAAAAAGAAAATACATAATAGGGCAACACAAGGTTCACAATGTAACTACATAAACACCGGCATCGGGTGAAGCGTACAGGAGTGTAGTATTAATCGGGTCTGTCCGATTAATTAGAAGGTCATTTAGAGTCTGGTGACAGTGGGGAAGAAGCTGTTTTTGAGTCTGTTCGTGCGTGTTCTCAGACATTTGTATCTCCTGCCCGATGGAAGAAGTTGGAAGAGTGAGTGAGCCGGGTGGGAAGGGTCTTTGATTACATTGCCCACTTTCCACAGGCAGCGGGAGGTGTAGACAGAGTTAAAAAAATATACTTTATCTTTCTCCTCCTTTTTCACATTTTCTCCCAAATTTACACCCAACAATAAACACTAATCAGTAACGAATGTAATGTCAATCCCCATATCAATAACAACGATCCCATCTCCCCCAACAAACCCCAGATATTGGCCCGCATGTTAACATAAACAAATGACAAAAAGGAATCAGGAATCACCCCTAGTCACCATTAACACACACCGTCCCCCTCCCCCCAACCCTCCCAGCCCCCAACCCCCCAATGTTCGATGTGATCCAATTCTCGAAAGTGCATAATGAATAACGCCCACGAATTGTAGAACCCTCCATCATTCCCCTCAGTTCAAATTTGACTTTTACTTTTTTTAAAATAAATTTAGAGTACCCAATTCAATTTTTCCAATTAAGGGGCAATTTAGCGAGGCCAATCCCCCTACCCTGCACATCTTTGGGTTGTGGGGGCGAAACCCACGCAAACACGGGGAAAATGTGCAAACCCCACACGGACAGTGACCCAGAGCCGGTATCGAACCTGGGACCTCGGCGCCGTGAAGCAGCAATGCTAACCACTGCGCCACTGTGCTGCCAAATTTGACCTTTTCAAGAGTCAAGAATTCCAGCAGGCCTCCCCGCCACGCTAGGGCACAGGGTAGAGAGGTTGATCTCCACCCTAACAGGATCCGCCTTCGGGCGATCAACGAGGCGAAGGCTACAACATCTGCCTCCGCACCCGTTTCCAACTCCGGCTGGTCTGACACCCCGAATATGGCCTCCCGAGGGCCCGGGTCCAGTTTCACGTGCACCACTTTAGAATTACCCTAAACACCTCCTTCCAGTAATCCTCCAGCTTTGGACAGGACCAAAACATATGAACGCGTGCCCGCAACGTTCACACACATCTTCTACCCCATCAAAGAGCCGGCTCATCCTCGCCCTTGTAAGGTGTGCTCTCTACACCACCTTCAGCTGTATTAGCCCCAACCTCGCACATGAGGTGGAGTCGTTCATCCTCCGGGGCACCTCACGCCAGAACAGCTCCTCCAAACCCACTCCCATCTCTTCCTCGATCCCTTATAGTGGCGCCTTGTCCTCCTCCAAAATAGCCCCGTAAACTGCCGATATTCTCCAGTCCCCCTGTCTTCAGCACCTCCTCCAGCAATGTGTAAACCGGCTCTACTGGGAAGCTCTGTATCTCCTTCCTGGCAAAGTCTCGAACCTGCATGTATCTAAATATTTCCCCCTGCTCCATCCTATACATCGCTCCCAGCTCCTTCAATCCCGCAAACCGACCCCCAAGAAATAAATCAAATTCTTTTCTCCTCCCATGTCCGAAAATTTCCATCCCACGTCCCTGGCTCAAATCTATGGTACCCCCGAATCGACATTTCCCTTGACCCTGCCCCCAACCCGAAGTACTGTCGAAACTGCCTCCAAATTCTCAATAAAGCTACTACTACCGGACTCCCTGAGTATTTCCCTGGGGCATCAGGAGCGGCGATGTTGCAAGCACCTTCAGTCCCGACCCCTACCCAAACTCTCCTTCATTCTGACCCACTGGGAATCAACCCCTCTGACCCAGCTCCGCACCTTCTCCACACTCGCCGCCCAGTAATAATACATCAGGCTCAGAAGACCCAAACCCCCTGCCTGCCTTCCTCTCTGTAGCAGCACCTTTCTAATTCTGGCCACCTTCCCTCCCCATATGAATGAGGTAATCATCCCTTCAATCTCTCTAAAAATTGCCTTTGGCAGGAAAATCAGCAGGCAATGAAAAATAAACAGAAATCGCGGCAACATGTTCATGTTCATAGGGGCTGGTTTAGCACAGGGCTAAATCGCTGGCTTTGAAAGCAGACAAAGGTAGGCCAGCAACACGGTTCAATTCCCGTTCCAGCCTCCCCGAACAGGCGCCGGAATGTGGCGACTAGGGGCTTTTCACAGTAACTTCATTTGAAGCCTACTTGTGACAATAAGCGATTTTCATTTTGTTTCATATCAGTAACAATGATCCCATCCTCCCATCAAACCCCAGACATTGTCCCGCATGTTAACATAAACAAATGACAAAAAGGAATCAGGAATCACCCCTAGTCACCATTAACACACACCGTCCCCCTCCCCCCAACCCTCCCAGCCCCCAACCCCCCAATGTTCGATGTGATCCAATTCTCGAAAGTGCATAATGAATAACACCCATGAATTGTAGAACCCTCCATCATTCCCCTCAGTTCAAATTTGACCTATTCAAGCGTCAAGAATTCCAGCAGGTCCCCCCGCCATGCCAGGGCACAACTGCCATTCAATCATGGCTGATATTTTCTCACCCCCATTCTCCTGCCTTCTCCCCATAACCCCTGATCCCCTTATTAATCAAGAACCTATCTATCTCTGTCTTAAAGACACTCAAGTGATTTGGCCTCCCCAGCCTTCTGCGGCAAAGAGTTCCACAGATTCACCACCCTCTGGCTGAAGAAATTCCTCCTCATCTCAACCGTGACAAAGGTCAGTTTGGCATCCACAAATTGAAATTTCTAGACCATTTCATATTGCAGGAAGGAATTCGACCAGATCCAGCCAAAACCAATCCATAGGGGAAATGCTGGCCCCAATTGACAAGAAAGCGAATGTTCTGTGTGGCAAAGTTCTATCCCAATTGAACAATGCCTCTATGCAACCTCATAAAAAAGAATGTCGAATAAAGAACAAAGAATGATTACAGCACAGGAACGGGCCCTTCGGCCCCCCAAGCCTGCGCCGATCCAGATCCTCTATCTAAAACTGTTGCCTATTTTCTAAGGATCTGTATCCCTCTGCTCCCTGCCCATTCATGTATCTGTCTAGATACATCTTAAATGACGCTACCTTGCCCGTCTCTACCACCTCCGCCAGCAATACGTTCCAGGCACCCGCCACCCTCTGCGTAAAGAACTTTCCACGCATATCTCCCTGAAATCTTTCCCCTCTCAACTTGAACTCGTGACTCCTAGAAATTGAGTCTTCCGCTTGACCTTCTATGGACACCTGAACACGCAGCTGAGTGGCAAGACATGATAACAGCTCTGACAACTGCTCCAGTGTTAATGTTCTATGACTCGACAAGGGAGATGAATATCTCCATTGTTGCCAGAAAACAGGGCAAAGGCGCAGTCCTACTTCAGAAAGATGATCAGGATATGTGGAAACCTATTGCGTCTGCTTAGAGCTCGATGACTCCTACAGAGCAACAGTATGCGCAAATAGGAAAAGAGTGCCTTGGTTTCTTAACCGGCATCACCAAATTTCACAATTATGTTTATGGTTTGCTACACTTTATCGTGAGCCCCGATCGCGGGCCAGACCCCATCGGAGCCCCCCCCCCCCCCCCACCCCCCGGGAACGGAGCCCCCCACCCCACAGGCCGCCCTCCGACCCTTCACGCAGAGTTCCCGCCGGCAGCGACCAGGGGTGAACGGTGCCGGCGGGACTCTGCGGTTTCCGCGCGGCCGCTCGGCCCATCCGAGCCATAGTATTGGCGGCCCGGCCGCGGGCAGCTGCCCACGACCGGCGGCCGCAACAAATGAGCCGGCGCAAACGGCGGCGATTCTCTGCACCTCGGAGAATCGCGCGCAGGCGTCGGCGCGGCGCGGTTGCGGGGATTCCCCGGCCTGGCGCGGGGCTGGGAGAATCGCGCCCGTGATGTTTGAAGGTTTGTGTGCTCCCTCCGATGCCTCGACATCACCCCTTCGTGCTTCTGTCGAGGTCTCTCAATGGGCAGGAATCTCTAACCTCCCCCAATCCCCCCGCCCCCGGAATCGTCCGGTCCCCTCTGAAAGTCAGCCGCCATCTCTCCCGCGGTGGGGCGCACCACAACAATGTCGTAAAATCCCAGCTAAAGTGTTTCGTGCCTCCCCGAATAAACCTTCTATATTTCGCTCGGTCGCAAGCCAAGGTTCTCTCATGAGGCACCTCTTCAGGAACGCCTTGAGGGCGCCCTGAAAGTTTTCCCACTATCCTGCAGGAAATGTCCCGAGTAGAGCAGTTGCTTGGGGAGTGTGGTGCCAGGGAGCGACATCCCGCGCCCGGCGGAGCTGGTTTTGGCTGCCTCATTGCTGGGTGCGTCGGGGAACAAGGCTGCTGTCGGCCTACCTTTCTTTGCATCAGACTTGGAGAAATCCACAAGGACATAGCTGGTGATATTCCTCCAGTGCTTTGAGGTGCCGGCTGTAGGTTGTCCACGTCTCGGTAACATGGTCTAGAATACGTGCTCAGGCCTCCGGAGCGGGGATTTGAAACCACAACCTTCTGAGGCGGAGGCCAGTATGCCATGACAGGCACAAGAAAAGGCTGCAATGAAGCAATTTTTAAAGAAAAACATTCGCTGCAGATTGCATCATTTGGTTCTGAAATCTGCCGGCTCCACCAGAGACCAGATCAAAATATAAATAAATGCCCCAAGGACAAGGTAGTTCCAGGTCACATGTCGCCCACAAAGGCTGGCATGGAGCTCCTCACAATCTCTGTCAGCAGGAGGTTCACAACGCATTCCCTCAGGACTCACTTATCAGCAGTCAACAAGCAGATGGCAATTAGTGCCAGTGGGAGAGAGTGTCGGTAAACCAGCGCTCGAGCTGCAAATCTCTTTCACTGATAAATAGGTGATGCGGAGCTCCAAAAACGACACAGCGTCTGTCGAAACATAAAGCGAGCCCTTGGGGAAGCTGCACAGTTGGATGTGTCACCTTTTGGCGGAGACATTAAACTGAGGCCCTGATTTGAAGCCGGTGCAGGATCATAGTGATAATGTAACCCAGAGCCCTGGACTCATCATCGAAGGAGAGTTGAGTCCAAACCCCACAACGACGGTTGGGGAATTGAATGACAATTAATTGATAAATCTGGAATTAAAAGCTAGCAATCAGAATGTTTCTTTTAATTCATTTACGGGATGTGTGTGTCGTTGACTAGACCAGCTGCTCTTGTCCTTCTAGATGGTAGTGGTTGTGGTTTAGAAGGTGCTGCCTAAGGAGACTTGATGAGTTATTGCAGTGCATCTTGTAGACGGTACACACGGCTGCCACTGTTCGCCCCCTGGTGGAGGCATTGAATGTTTGTTTTTCTCACTATTTCACACATCCATGTCAGCATCAGCATATCCTACCATAGTTCCTCACTTCTTGAGGTTGCCCAGGTTTCTGCACACGATATAACAAGGTCGGTCTCACAAAGGCCTCTTCGATTCTTCTATTGTGAGCAGTTTGGGGCCCCGGATCTAAGGAAGGATGTGCTGGCCTTGGAAAGGCTCCAGAGGAGGTTCACAAGAATGATCCTTGGAATGAAGAACTTGTCATATGAGGAGCGGTTGATGACTCTGGGTCTGTACTCGTTGGAGTTTAGAAGGATGAGGGGGGATGTTATTGAAACTTACAGGATACTGCGAGGCCTGGATAGAGTGAACATGGAGAGGATGTTTCCACTTGGAAGAAAAACTAGAATCTGAGGACACCATCTCAGACTAAAGGGACGATCCTTTAAAACAGAGATGAGGAGGAATTTCTTCAGCCAGAGGGTGGTGAATCTGTGGAACTCTTTGCCACAAAAGGCTGTGGAGGCCAAATCACTGAGTGTCTTTAAGACAGAGATAGATAGGTTCTTGATTAATAAGGGGATCAGGGGTTATGGGGAGAAGGCAGGAGAATGGGGATGAGAAAAATATCAGCCATGATTGAATGGCAGTTGTGCCCTGGCATGGTGGGGGGACCTGCTGGAATTCTTGACGCTTGAATAGGTCAAATTTGAACTGAGGGGAAGGATGGAGGGGTTCTACAATTCGTGGGCGTTATTCATTATGCACTTTCGAGAATTGGATCACATCGAACATTGGGGGGTTGGGGGCTGAGAGGGTTGGGGGGAGGGGGACGGTGTGTGTTAATGGTGACTAGGGGTGATTCCTGATTCCTTTTTGTCATTTGTTTATGTTAACATGCGGGACAATGTCTGGGGTTTGATGGGAGGATGGGAGTGTTGTTATTGATATGAAATGAAATGAAAATCGCTTATTGTCACAAGTAGGCTTCAAATGAAGTTACTGTGAAAAGCCCCTAGTCGCCACATTCCGGTGCCTGTTCGGGGAGGCTGGTACGGGAATTGAACCGTGCTGCTGGCCTGCCTTGGTCTGCTTTCAAAGCCAGCGATTTAGCCCTGTGCTAAACAGCGGGGATTGACATTACCTTCGTTACTGATTATTGTTTATTGTTGGGTGTAAATTTGGGAGAAAATGTGAAAAAGGAGGAGAATAAAAAATATATATTTTTAAAAACTGATTGAATGGCGGAGCAGACTCGATAGACCGAGTGGCCTAATTCTGCTCCTATATCTTATGGTCTTCCTATCAGTTTCAATGATAGTTTTCTATCAAATAACACTCCATTGCACCTCTTCCAATTAATCCTACCAGAGTTAATCAGTTTTATTTGTACCACTTTTCATTCTTCAACGTTGATCTCTCCCAAGCCTACCTGTAAAAGAAGGTTGAATCTCAACCATTACTGACCATAAGGGTCCGGTTTGGTATGGGAGGCTTCTGTTCAGGATAAAGCCAGCACCGGCTCTCTTCCAAGGATCTATGGATCAGATCTTGGGCGAAATTCTCCCCCAACGGCGCGAAGTCCGCCGACTGGCGCCAAAAACGGCGCCAATCAGACGGGCATCGCGCCGGCCCAAAGGCACGGAATGCTCCGCATCTTTGGGGGCCGAGCCCCAACATTGAGGGGCTAGGCCGGCGCTGGAGGGATTTCCGCCCTGCCAGCTGGCGGAAATGGCGCTTGTTGCCCCGCCAGCTGGCGCGGAAATGCGGCGCATGCGCGGGAGCGTCAGCGGCCGCCGACAGTTTCCCGCGCATGCGCAGTGGGGAGAGTCTCTTCCGCCTCCGCCATGGTGGAGGCCGTGGCGGAGGCGGAAGGGAAAGAGTGCCCCCACGGCACAGGCCCGCCCGCGGATCGGTGGGCCCCGATCGCGGGCCAGGCCGCCGTGGGAGCACCCCCCGGGGTCAGATCGCCCCGCACCCCCCCCAGGACCCCGCAGCCCGCCCACGCCGCCTGGTCCCGCCGGTAAATACCAGCTTTGATTTACGCCGGCGGGACAGGCAATTTCTGGGCGGGACTTCGGCCCATCCGGGCCGGAGAATTGAGCGGGGGGTCCCGCCAACCGGCGCGGCCCGATTCCCGCCCCCGCCCAATCTCCGGTACCGGAGACTTCGGCGGGGGCGGGATTCACGGCGGCCAACGGCCATTCTCCGACCCGGCGGGGGGTTGGAGAATGACCCCCCTTGAGTGGGATGACGGGTGTGCAATGCTACCTGTCATAATATGTACCAGTATATCATGGTGCAGACAAACACACTGATGGACACACAGCAAGACCAATCAACACACACAACACCGCAGCCAATCACCAGTTAGAGCACACTCACTATAAAGACAAAGGGCATCAGTTTTCCCGCTCATTCGGGATGCAGCCTCTCAGAAGGACAGAGCTTACAGCTTACAGCACAGATCTTCACCATGTGCTGAGTGCATAGACTGGTTAGGATAGGCATAGGTCTTTAGTTTAATCTAACATCGTATTAACCCACAGCGAAAGTATGTTCAACAGTTTCTAGCTTAATAAAATAGTGTTGTACTATTTTAAGTGTTGGTGGCCTGTATGTGTTCCACGGATCAAGAGCACCCAACACATCACTACCTGGACGACATTTTGATCACACGATGTAGAGCCTGTAAAGATCCTAGAAGCTGCTCTTGCAAGGCTGCAACTACATAATCCCAAGGTCAAGAAAGCGAAATATGAATTTTTAAACCTTCACTATCTTGGACACATCATCGGCCAAGATGGTCTTCACAAAGAACCCAAGAAGATGTCAGCGATTCTGGATGCTTCACGACGGCAGAACGAGACTCAGTTAAGGTCATTTCTAGGATGATTACATTTGTACCCCACTTAGCAACAAGGCTGAAGTCCTTACACACGTTGTTTTGTAACAAATAAGCTTTGCCTTGGGTGAAGGATTGTGAGGATGCTTACCAAATGTCCAAACAAATGACAGGGCTCAGAGTTATTGGTCCATTGGAACTGAAACTGAAGCTTCAGCTTTCTTGCGATGCATCACCCTATGGGGTTGCACCAGTTGCCTCGCATATGATGTCTTCAGGTGAAGGTCGACCAATACTATTTGCTTCCAGGATGCTGGCTGACGCTGAGTCCAACTATGCTCAACTTGAGAAAGTAGCTCTTAGCATTATTTTTGTATTGGAAGGATCCTCCATTATTCATTTGGCTGTCAATATACTCTATTGGCTGCCCGTCGTCCCTTAACAACAATATTTGGGCCCCGTAAGAGGGTCCCTTCGCTCGCTGCTAGTCAACTACAACATTGGGCGTTAAACTTGTCAACACAGAATTATGTCATCAAATATCATGGGTCAAATATCAGCACCCAAACCCGGATGCTTTGTCTAGACTGTCGCTGTCAGATAAGCATGAATCTGATGAACACTTCAACAACATATTCTATCTTTGTCATGTGGAAAATGTTCCAGTAACGTCTTCTTAGGTGAGCAAATTTACCCAAACAGATCTGGTGATGGGGAAGATGTTGAACATGATTCAAAAAGGCACAAGAGCACAGAAAGAATCCAGACTTTAAACCCTATCTGACCAGACATCTTGAGTTGACAGTAGAAAATGGAGTATTGTTATGGGTATTAGAGTAATCATTCCGCCGTGTCTATGAAGTAGAATCCTGGTACAGCTGCAAATCGGCCAACCCCGTGTAGTTAGAATGAAAGAGCTGATGGGAAACTACTTCTGGTGGCCTGGGTTGGATGTCCAAAAAGAGGAGAAGGTGAGGTTATGCCAATCCTGTGCTGCATTGACAAATGCCCGTCCACTACAACCTCGATAGCCATGGGAATCGCCAACTAGGCCAGTGTTCTTCAAACCTTTTTTCCGGGGACCAATTTCTACCAGCCGGCCAACCTTCGGGACCCAACCCGGCCGACCTTCACGACCCACGCCGGCCGACCTTCACGACCCACGCCGGCCGACCTTCACGATCCACGCCGACCGACCTTCGTGACCCACGCCGGCCGATCTTCGCGATCCAAGCCCGCCGACCTGCGCGACCCACCATTTTCTCTTACTTTGTTTGCTGCTGACAAAAATGGAGAAAATGGTTTTGGGTCCCTTTGGCCCTCGTACACGTTCCTCCTAATGGAACCTGTTGGACGAAGGTGAAACCTTCTGGTGTCGGAAAGTATGGAGTCTCCATCTGTCCAAAGTTCTGCATTTTTCTCCGGTACAATTTTATCAAATAAACCGCCCCCCCCCCGAACTTGTAAAAAAAAAAGCTGCGACTGTTTAAAAACAAATCGACCGCACTGAGCTTGCTTGCCCGAACATCGGTGTGCATGCGCATAGTTTTGCCCATACGCGCCGATGATCTGGCACGCATGCGCAGTGCGGCCGCATGTCTTTTACATGTCCGTGGCCATTTTGAAGGCCGCTTGCCGCCAGCGTTTTTAACAGCTGGTTGCTGCGGCCGTTGCGCGCAGATTTGCGCGATCGGGAGCGCTGCGACGGACGGCTCCGCGACCCTCCCGACACCGGCCTGCGACCCACCCGCGCCCCTGAGTTTGACAATGCCTGAACTAGGCCATGGTAGATAATCCATGTCGATTATGCGGCACCAGTCGAAGGACACATGTTTCCGGTCATCGCTGACGCACAAAGTGGCCAGAGGTTGGCATTGTAAAATCAATTTGGGCGACCTGAACAATTTGTGAGTGCTAATGGTGCACCGTTCACATCAGACGAATTTGAGGACTACCTGAAGGGGTGAGGCAACCGCCATATCAAATCTACCACTATCCAGCTACCAATGGCTTAGCTGAACGATTTATACAATTGCTGAAGCCTGCAGTGGAGGTTTCGAGTGATAAAACTCTCCACCTAAATGTGTCAATAGCTTTCTAATGACATACAGAAACACTGCGCATTCAACAACACAAAGCTCACTGGCTATGCTGATGTTCAAAAGAAAAACTATGCACACGGTTTGACCTTAAGTCTCCCCCTTAAACTTCAGAGATAGTCAGGCAACAAGATCAGACGCAAGTGGCTAGAAAGCAAAACATTCCAAAAACAGACCTGGGAATGTATTCTTGCGGGAAATTACAACTCAAAAGCGAAAAACGGACTCCAGCAATTGTATCAGCTAAAACAGATCCGAGTTTGGCATCGGCACGCTGACCAATTATTGTCTGCAAGTTGTGAGAGTCCAGAAACAGCACCGGGATGTTTTCACCACAGAGCGTACCGAATGTGAGAGGCTTGACCTGGGGATTACAACTGCTGAAATTCCAAAATCTCTTAAAACAGAATCACCCACAACCAGAGACAGGTCCTGAGTTGGTTTTGCCAGATGTAACACTGAACAGTGTAGAGGAAGACACACTTGGTACCTCTAAAGAACCAAGTTCCTGAACATCGTGATCTGCCAAAATGAGACAGATGTCCACTAAGACTGTTTCACTAATTGACTTATCTACCCAGAACATAACAATGTTTTTTAAAAAATATAAATTTAGAGTACCCAATTATTTTTTCCAATGAAGGGGCAATTTAGCGTGGCCAATCCACCTCCTACCCTGCACATCTTTGGGTTGTGGGGGGCGAAACCCACGCAGTCACGGGGAGAATGTGCAAACTCCACACGGACAGTGAGTCAGGGCCGGGATCGAACCCCAGGAACTCGGCGCCGTGAGGTAGCAGTGCTAACCACTGCGCCACCGTTCTCCCACCATAACATAACAACGTTAATTGCGGCACAATGTATTGGATCTGTCTTAAAGTGTTTTATTTTAAGGGCACGATCTAACGAGATTTGTGACGCTCGTTATGTCTCGCGATCTGGATCTCACCCTCACTGGGTATGAACCAGATTTGCATATCCAGGCTCATTTGAATATTTCTGCGCTGGAGTTTCCCAAGGCATGGGATCGGACGGCCTCGCATCGGAGACCTCCACTGGGTGCCGTTTCGCACTGGTCTCCACAAACGTGGGCCAGGCATAATGGCACTCTGGAGGAGGGGTGGGATCTCCCAGGCGATCGGGGCCCCTGGGTGGTCGGGCTCTGGTCAGGGTGGTACCCTGACACCCGCGTGTCACCTGGGCATTCTCTCGGGCAGCCTGGCAGTGCCACCCATGTGCCACCACAATGCCAGGGTGATCCAGGTGGCACTGCCAGGCTGGCCAGGCTGGCATCATGTCCGTGCCGGAGATCGGGCCCAGGGATACTCTGCTCTTATGAAGTGGGATGTGGGGTGCTCGAGGACCCCCTCATTGGTAAGTTGCAGGGGGGGGGGTCTGGAGGCCGCGGTGGGGGCCCTTAAGAAATGGAGCTCCGATCTCGTCCTGCACTGCCGAGCTGAGCTTGTTAGAGCAGGAATCATAGAATCACAGCATTTACAATGCAGAAGGAGGCCATTCAGCCCATCGGGTCTGCACCGGAAAGAGCAACCCACTCAAGGCCACACTTCCACCCTCACCCTCAATTACGACTCAGGAGAGGAGTTTGATAATACAAAGGCTTTAATTACCAGAGAACCAGACAGCTGCCGAGAAATGTGCTCACTGCACGCTGCCTACTGAACGTAACCTTACATACAGCTTCCTGGGGGCGGAGCCGGAGGCGGAGTCCCCCAGGGTTCCAGAACCGGTCTTAAAGGGGCCTACGCATTAAAGGTACATGTGTATACAGATATCATTCATCACATTCACCCCGTGTTTAAAAAAAACGCATAGTCCGTTGGGGGTGAAGTGGAATTACAAATTCAGTCTTTCAGGTGATCTGATTGTCCGTGTCGACCTTCTCAGATCCGGCGGTGGTGTGGTGGATACGGTCGTCCTCGGTGGTGGTATATCCGGGAGCGCGGTTGTCTGAGCCTTTGCCCGCGTTGGAGCGGGGGGGGTATCCGGGGTGACTAGGATGATTGGTGCCAGCGCCGGCTGAGGGGCACTATGGGGGAGGGCGCTGTCGGAGTCGACAGCCGGTGCGGGGAGGGGAGCGTCGGTGGGCGAGCCAGCAGGTGCCACATCTCGCAGGGAAACGGTGTCCTGCCTGCCGTCGGGGTGCTCGACGTAGGAATATTGAGGGTTTGCGTGTAATAGTTGGACCTTCTCGACCAGTGGATCTGTCTTATGGCTCCTCACGTGCCTCCGGAGTAGAACTGGTCCCGGAGTCGTCAGCCAGCGTGGAAGTGAGACCCCAGAGGTGGACTTCCTGGGGAAGACAAACAAACGGTTGTTAGGCGTCTCGTTCGTGGCCGTACAGAGGAGCGACCTAATGGAGTGTAGGGCATCGGGTAGGACCTCCTGCCAGCAGGCGATTGGGAGACTTCTTGACCGTAGGGCTAGAAGAACAGCCTTCCAAACTGTTGCGTTCTCCCTCTCCACCTGCCCGTTTCCCCGCGGGTTACAGCTGGTTGTTCTGTTCGAGGCGATGCCCTTGTTGAGCAGATATCGACGCAGCTCATCGCTCTTGAACGATGTACCCCGGTCGCTGTGGATATAAGCGGGGAAACCAAACAGCTTGAAGATGCTGTGCAATGCCTTTATCACGGAGGCCGAGGTCATATCGGGGCAGGGGGCAGCGAAGGGGAAGCGGGAGAATTCATCGATGACAGTGAGAAAGTAACTGTTGCGGTTGGTGGATGGGAGGGGCCCTTTGATGTCCACACTTAGTCGCTCAAAGGGCCCAGAGGCCTTGTCTGGTTGATAGAAGTGCGGTTTGCACTCCGCACAGACCTGGCAAGCCTTGGTCATGGCCTTGACCTCCTCGGTGGAGTAAGATAGGTTGCGGGACTTGATGAAATGGTCGAGCCGGGTGACCCCCGGGTGGCAGAGGTCATCGTAGATGGCCCGCAGACGGTCTTTCTGCGCGTTGGCGCACGTGCCGCGGGACAGGGCATCTGGGGACTCGTTGAGCTTTCCCGGACGATATGTAATATTGTACGTGTAGGTGGAGAGTTCGATCCTCCACCTCAGAATTTTATCATTCTTTATTTTGCCCCGTTGTGCGTTATCGAACATAAAGGCGACCGACCGTTGGTCGGTGACGAGGGCGAACCTCCTACCGGCTAGGTAGTGCCTCCAGTGCCGCACGGCCTCCACTGTGGCTTGTGCCTCCTTCTCGACTGCAGAGTGTTGAATTTCCGAGGCGGTGAGGGTTCGGGAGAAGAACGCTACCGATCCGCCCGCCTGGTTGAGGGTAGCAGCCAGGGCGATGTCTGATGCGTCGCTTTCTACCTGGAAGGGAATGGTTTCGTCCACCGCGTGCATGGCAGCCTTGATGATATTGGCCTTGATACGACTGAAGGCCGACTGGGCCTCAGCCGTCAGGGGAAAACCCGTGGTCTTAATGAGTGGACGGGCTTTGTCCACATATCTGGGGACCCACTGGGCATAATTGGAAAAGAGCCCCAGGCACCGTTTGAGTGCCTTGAGGCTACGGGGGAGGGGAAGTTCCTTAAGGGGGCATGTGGTCGTGGTCTGGGCCCAGGACCCTGTTTTCCACGGCGTAGCCGAGGATGGCTAGCCGGGTTGTGTGGAACACGCATTTCTCTTTATTGTATGTCAGATTGAGGGCCCAGGCAGTCTGGAGGAACTTCCTCAGGTTTTCATCATGTTCCTGCTGGTCATGGCCGCAGATGGTGACGTTGTCCAAGTACGGGTATGTAGGCCGCAAACCGTACTGGTCCACCATTTGATCCATCGCCCTTTGGAAAACGGAGACTCCGTTTGTGACACCAAAAGGGACCCTGAGGAAGTGGAAGAGCCAGCCGGCTGCTTCGAAGGCCGTATAGGGGCGGTCCTCTGGGCGGACAGGGAGCTGATGATAGGCCGATTTTAGGTCGACCATGGAGAATATTCGATACTGGGCGATTTGGTTCACCATTTCTGCTATGCGGGGAAGTGGGTACGCATCGAGTTGCGTAAAGTGGTTTATGGTCTGATTATAGTCCACCAGCATACGTTATTTTTCTCCGGAGCAGACTACCAGTACTTGTGCTCTCCAAGGGCTGTTGCTAGCCTCTGTGACCCCTTCTTTTAGTAGCCGCTGAACCTCTGACTTGATGAAAGTCATGTCTTGGGCTCTGTCCCGCCGACTCCTGGTGGCAACGGGCTTACAGTCGG
The DNA here is from genome assembly GCF_047496885.1 of Scyliorhinus torazame. Lineage (NCBI taxonomy): Eukaryota > Metazoa > Chordata > Chondrichthyes > Carcharhiniformes > Scyliorhinidae > Scyliorhinus > Scyliorhinus torazame. The sequence goes on from NC_092708.1 coordinate 386,190,789, forward strand.
GGGTGAGGTTCGCGAAGAGGGGGGGGTTGTGCAACTTTGTGTGTCGCCAGGCTACATACCGTGAGCGGGGGCAGGGGTCCGCCTAACTTCAGGGTCAGGCTTCGGTGGCTGCACTGAAAGTCCAGACCGAGCAGCAGGGGGGGCGCAGAGGTGAGGGAGGACATAAAGTTTAAAACGGACGTATTTGGCGCCTTGGATAGCAAGGTTCGCGACGCAATACCCTGTGATTTGGACCGAATGAGACCCAGATGCGGGGGCGATAGTTTGGGAGGCAGGATAGGTGCGCAGGGAGCAGCGACTTACCGTGTCTGGATGGATAACACTCTCCGTGCTCCGGGAGTCAGAAAGGCAGGGGGGTCGCGGCCGTTGATTTGAACCTGCATCATTGAGTTTCGCAGGTACTTCGGCCGAGATTGATCGAGCGTGATCGCTCCTAGTCGCGGGCAGATTGACCGAGCGTGATCGCTCCTAGTTGCGGGCAGTCAGAGTCCTCGGTTCAATCAGACTCGAAAATGGCCACCGCCATCGGTCGCACGTTTTAGAACATAGAACATAGAAAATACAGCACAGAACAGGGCCTTCGGCCCACGATGTTGTGCCGAACGTTTGTCCTAGATTAATCATAGATTATCATTGAATTTACAGTGCAGAAGGAGGCCATTCGGCCCTTTGAGTCTGCACCAGCTCTTGGAAAGAGCACCCTACCCAAACTCAACACCTCCACCCAACACCAAGGGCAATTTGGACATTCAGGGCAATTTATCATTGGCCAATTCACCTAACCCGCACATCTTTGGACTGTGGGAGGAAACCGGAGCACCTGGAGGAAACCCACGCAGACACGGGGAGGACGTGCAGACTCCGCACAGACAGTGACCCAAGCCGGAATTGAACCTGGGACCCTGGAGCTGTGAAGCAATTGTGCTAGCCACAATGCTACCGTGCTGCCCTTGAGAACAAATAAATCTACACTATATCATTTTACCATAATCCATGTACCTATCCAATAGCTGCTTGAAGGTCCCTAATGTTTCCGACTCAACTACTTCCACAGGCAGTGCATTCCATGCCCCCACTACTCTCTGGGTAAAGAACCTACCTCTGATATCCCTCCTATATCTTCCACCTTTCACCTTAAATTTATGTCCCCTTGTAATGGTTTGTTCCACCCGGGGAAAAAGTCTCTGACTGTCTACTCTATCTATTCCCCTGATCATCTTATAAACCTCTATCAAGTCGCCCCTCATCCTTCTCCGTTCTAATGAGAAAAGGCCTAGCACCCTCAACCTTTCCTCGTAAGACCTACTCTCCATTCCAGGCAACATCCTGGTAAATCTTCTTTGCACCTTTTCCAAAGCTTCCACATCCTTCCTAAAATGAGGCGACCAGAACTGTACACAGTACTCCAAATGTGGCCTTACCAAAGTTTTGTACAGCTGCATCATCACCTCACGGCTCTTAAATTCAATCCCTCTGTTAATGAACGGGAGCACACCATAGGCCTTCTTCACAGCTCTGTCCACTTGAGTGGCAACTTTCAAAGATGTATGAACATAGACCCCAAGATCTCTCTGCTCCTCCACATTGCCAAGAACTCTACCGTTAACCCTATATTCCGCATTCATATTTATCCTTCCAAAATGGACAACCTCACACTTTTCAGGGTTAAACTCCATCTGCCACTTCTCAGCCCAGCTCTGCATCCTATCTATGTCTCTTTGCAGCCGACAACAGCCCTCCTTACTATCCACAACTCCACCAATCTTCATATCGTCTGCAAATTTACTGACCCACCCTTCAACTCCCTCATCCAAGTCATTAATGAAAATCACAAACAGCAGAGGAGCCAGAACTGATCCCTGCGGTACGCCACTGGTAACTGGGATCCAGGCTGAATATTTGCCATCCACCACCACTCTCTGACTTCTATCGGTTAGCCAGTTCGTTATCCAACTGGCCAAATTTCCCACTATCCCATGCCTCCTTACTTTCTGCATAAGCCTACCATGGGGAACTTTATCAAATGCCTTACTAAAATCCATGTACAGTACATCCACTGCTTTACCTTCATCCACATGCTTGGTCACCTCCTCAAAGAATTCAATAAGATTTGTAAGGCAAGACCTACCCCTCACAAATCCGTGCTGACTATCCCTAATCAAGCAGTGGCTTTCCAGATGCTCAGAAATCCTATCCCTCAGTACCCTTTCCATTACTTTGCCTACCACCGAAGTAAGACTAACTGGCCTGTAATTCCCAGGGTTATCCCTAGTCCCTTTTTTGAACAGGGGCACGACATTCGCCACTCTCCAATCCCCTGGTACCACCCCTGTTGACAGTGAGGACGAAAAGATCATTGCCAACGGCTCTGCAATTTCATCTCTTGCTTCCCATAGAATCCTTGGATATATCCCGTCAGGCCCGGGGGACTTGTCTATCCTCAAGTTTTTCAAAATGCCCAACACATCTTCCTTCCTAACAAGTATTTCCTCGAGCTTACCAATCTGTTTCACACTGTCCTCTCCAACAATATCGCCATCTCATTTGTAAATACAGAAGAAAAGTACTCGTTCAAGACCTCTCCTATCTCTTCAGACTCAATACACAATCTCCCGCTACTGTCCTTGATCGGACCTACCCTCGCTCTAGTCATTCTCATATTCCTCACATATGTGTAAAAGGCCTTGGGGTTTTCCTTGATCCTACCCGCCAAAGATTGTTCATGCCCTCTCTTAGCTCTCCTAATCCCTTTCTTCAGTTCCCTCCTGGCTATCTTGTATCCCTCCAATGCCCTGTCTGAACCTTGTTTCCTCAGCCTTACATAAGTCACCTTTTTCCTCTTAACAAGACATTCAACCTCTCTTGTCAACCATGGTTCCCTCACTCGACCATCTCTTCCCTGCCTGACAGGGACATACATATCAAAGACTCGTAGCACCTGTTCCTTGAACAAGTTCCACATTTCACTTGTATCCTTCCCTGCCAGCCTATGTTCCCAACTTATGCACTTCAATTCTTGTCTGACAACATCGTATTTACCCTTCCCCCAATTGTAAACCTTGCCCTGTTGCATGTACCTATCCCTCTCCATTACTAAAGTGAAAGTCACAGAATTGTGGTCACTATCTCCAAAATGCTCCCCCACTAACAAATCTATCACTTGCCCTGGTTCATTACCCAGTACTAAATCCAATATTTCCCCTCCTCTGGTCGGACAATCTACATACTGTGTTAGAAAAGCTTCCTGGACACACTGCACAAACACCACCCCATCCAAACTATTTGATCTAAAGAGTTTCCACTCAATATTTGGGAAGTTAAAGTCGCCCATGACTACTACCCTATGACTTCTGCACCTTTCCAAAATCTGTTTCCCAATCTGTTCCTCCACATCTCTGCTACTATTGGGGGGCCTAGAGAAAACTCCTAACAAGGTGACTGCTCCTTTCCTATTTCTGACTTCAACCCATACTACCTCAATAGGGTGATACTCCTCGAACTGCCTTTCTGCAGCTGTTATACTATCTCTAATTAATAATGCCACCCCCCCCCCCCCCCACCTCTTTTACCACCCTCCCTAATCTTATTGAAACATCTATAACCAGGGACCTCCAACAACCATTTCTGCCCCTCTTCTATCCAAGTTTCCGTGATGGCCACCACATCGTAGTCCCAAGTACCGATCCATGCCTTAAGTTCACCCACCTTATTCCTGATGCTTCTTGCGTTGAAGTATACACACTTCAACCCATCTCCGTGCCTGCAAGTACTCTCCTTTGTCAGTGTTCCCTTCCCCACTGCCTCATTACACGCTTTGGCGTCCTGAATATCAGCTACATTAGTTGCTGGACTACAAATCCGGTTCCCATTCCCCTGCCAAATTAGTTTAAACCCTCCCGAAGAGTACTAGAAAACCTCCCTCCCAGGATATTGGTGCCCCTCTGGTTCAGATGCAACCCGTCCTGCTTGTACAGGTCCCACCTTCCCCAGAATGCGCTCCAATTATCCAAATACCTGAAGCCCTCCCTCCTACACCATTCCTGCAGCCACGTGTTCAACTGCACTCTCTCCCTATTCCTAGCCTCGCTATCACGTGGCACCGGCAACAAACCAGAGATGACAACTCTGTCTGTCCTGGCTTTTAACTTCCAGCCTAACTCCCTAAACTTGTTTATTACCTCCACACCCCTTTTCCTACCTATGTCGTTGGTACCAATGTGCACCAGGACTTCTGGCTGCTCACCCTCCCCCTTAAGGATCCTGAAGACACGATCCGAGACATCCCTGGCCCTGGCACCCGGGAGGCAACATACCTTCCGGGAGTCTCGCTCGCGACCACAGAATCTCCTATCTATTCCCCTAACCATTGAATCTCCTACAACTATTGCTTTTCTATTCTCCCCCCCTCCCTTCTGAGCCCCAGAGCCAGACTCCGTGCCAGAGACCTGGCCGCTAGGGCCTTCCCCCGGTAGGTCATCCCCCCAACAGCATCCAAAACAGTATACTTGTTTTGAAGGGGAACGGCCACGAGGGATCCCTGCACTTCCTGCCTGTTTGTTTTTTTCCCCCTGACTGTAACCCAGCTATTCTTGTCCTGTACCTTGGGTGTGGTTACCTCCTTGTAACTCTTCTCAATCACCCCCTCTGCCTCCCGGATGATCCGAAGTTCATCCAGCTTCAGCTCCAGTTCCCTAACACGGTCTTTGAGGAGCTGAAGTTGGGTGCACTTCCCGCAGGTATAGTCAGTGGGGACACCGGTGGTATCCCTCACCACCCACATCCTACAGGAGGAGCATGTAACTGGCCTAGCCTCCATCCCCTCTTACCTGACAGAATATAGCTGCCCTGTGGACTAACTAGATCTCCGCCCTCCGACCCTGCTCCCAGTCAGCTACACTTTCTGTAAACTCCTGGCTCTCTTCGCACTCTTTGCGGAAATGTCGGAAACAAAATGAAAGGAGCACCTTACTCCCTCCTCACCTAACTCCCTCGGTCACCAAACTCTCACTATCGCACTCAAATGCACCAAATTCAGCACTCCCTCGGTCACCAAACTCTCACTATCGCACTCAAATGCACCAAATTCAGCACTCCCTCAGTCACCAAACTCTCACTATCGCACTCAAATGCACCAAATTCAGCACTCCCTCGGTCACCAAACTCTCACTATCGCACTCAAATGCACCAAATTCAGCACTCAGTGCAAACAAAGTCTGCACTGTAGGGGATCACTTTTATACTGTGAATCTAGCCTCTGAAAACTGGCCTAATCCAATTCACTAATTAACAAGCTCCAGCTGCAAGTGCCTACAAGTAGAAGCCTGTTTAAAGCTTATTGAAAATTCACCTTCTTCTAAACCAAACAGCAACTTTTAAGTTAATTAACTAAATAAAAGAAAGACTAAACTTTAGATAAAAATGAAGCCTTATACTCCCTCGGTCACCAAACTCTCACTATCGCACTCAAATGCACCAAATTCTGTTTGAGTTTTGAAGATGGCCGCCGTCAAGATGGCCGCCCCCACGACTCGCACGAGGCCGATGACACGTCGGAAGTAGGCGTGTCCGGTCGCCATGCGGCCGCGTTGCGGGGCCTGTGGTCCCGGGAGTTCGATTTCTGGGCCCGATGAGACTTTTGTTTCTGGCATTTGGGCCCAGCCAGGCAGACCTTCGCGAAGTGCCCCTTCTTTCTGCATTCGCCCAGATAGCGGAGCGGGCCGGGCAACCCTGGCGTGAGTGCTGGCCTTGGCCACAGAAATAGCATTGGGGGCCCCCGGTGTGAGCGGGTCGCCACGCGGCGCAGGCCTGTAGCGTGGCCGAGTCTGGAGGGGATCGAGAGGGGTTCGCAAGGTCCGCGGGGTACGTGCGGAGATTATGGTGGGCCGCTTCCAGGGACGAGGCGAGCGTTACCGTGCCTTGGAGGTCCTTCGCTCCGTCTTCTAGGAGCCGCTGCCGGATGTACGTGGATCTGATACCGGACACGAAAGCATCACGAATATGTAAGTTCATGTGGACTTCTGCCGTCACCTCTTTATGGTCACAGTTCCTGGCGAGCGCGGTGAGTCTCTCCAAGTATTCATCTAGCGTTTCCCCGGAGCGCTGGCGGCAGGTCGAGAGCAAATGTCTGGCGTGTACCTCGTTTATCGGCTTAACGAAGCGCTTCTGTAGGATTTCGACCGCCGTTTCGTACGTCGTATCTTTCTCGATCACGGAGGATAGTCGGTGGCCCACCCGGGCATGTCGTAAGCTCAGCTTGCGAGGTCCGTCAACTTCAGTCTCTGAGGAATTCAGATAGGCCTCAAAGCACCGGAGCCAGTATTTAAAAATTTCAGTGGCTTCCGGCGACCGAGCGTCCAAATTGAGCTTCTCCGGCTTTAGACTGCTGTCCATCCTGATATAGTCTGGTTATTAAATTAAGATACCCTCAATTACGACTCAGGAGAGGAGTTTGATAATACAAAGGCTTTAATTACCAAAGAACCAGACAGCTGCCGAGAAGTGTGCTCACTGCACGCTGCCTATTGAACGTAACAGCTTCCTGGGGGCGGAGTCCCCCAGGGTTCCAAACCCGGTCTTAAAGGGGCCTACGCATTAAAGGTACACGTCTGTACAGATATCATTCATCACACACCCTATCCCACTCAAGCCCACACTTCCACCCTAGCCCCGAAACCTAGCAACCCCACCTATCCTTTTTGGACACTAAGGGCAATTTAACGTGGCCAATCCACCTAACCTGCACATCTCTGGACTGTGGGAGGAAACCGGAGCACCCGGAGGGAACCCACGCACACGGGGTGAATGTGCAGACTCCGCACAGACAGTGACCCAAGCCGGGAATTGAACCTGGGACCATGGAGCTGTGAAGCAACTGTGCTAACCACTATGTACCGTGCTGCCCACAGAAATGGGTCTAAGCGCTGCCTCGATGGGGCGTTACTGACCGAGGCCCTGAAAAGAAGCAGATTCCCGTTTAGAAGCGTGGTCGTTCTCGGCGCGACGACCGCCTGGAGACACCCTGCTAAACCCGCCCACAACGGGAATCTCTGTTAATCCATTGAATCGCACCCTCAGTAAAAATGCTGGGACACTGAAGCAGTAAAGAGGGAGGGATGTTGTGTACCATTGGCTGGTGTCCTGTCACATGTGACACAATGAAATTATCGTCGCGTTTCACGGGGTTTGGGGGAGTTCACCATTATGCGCTGTTTGAGCAACATCTTGTAAATGAACCTCCAGCACTGTGCTGTACAAACACGACCCGAGCCACCTCTGATTCGATCTCTTTGCGGCTACAACAAAGAATATAACACCTTTCAGCTGGGACCTCGACGTAAGCCTTTTGGAAATCCAAACCGCTACATTTACTGGTTACCCTGTAATCCACTCTGCCTGTTACATTCCCAAAGAACTCTTTCGGAAAACCATGCTGACGGCCTGTTTTGTATTTCAATTTCCGGGATTTTCTGTTCCTGTTCGCATTTGGCAACGGGAGCAGAACACATCGCGAGAACTGCAAAACCACATCGTACTTTGGGCGTAAACGTGCAACGTGATTGTCCCAACCCCCCCCCCACACACAGTCAGTATACATTGTGAACCACCCCCCCCACCCCCCCCCCCCCCCCCCCCCCCCGCCCCCGGCCAGTGACACATCGTGAAACCCGTGACTGCAGGTTTTTTATGGGTTGCACTGTGCAGTGTAGAAAGCTACCATTGCCCATCGGCAGCTCCTACGGCATTTTGGTCTTTTCCCCATATTGGTCTTTACCAATATTGGGGAAAATCCCGGCCTAAATGTCCTGGTGCCCTTAGTAACGGATTCTAGCATTCTCCCGATGACAGATGTTAGACCAACTGGCCTATAGTTTCCTGGTTCCCATTTCCCTCTGTGGTGGTATGTATTAGGGGTAGTACGGTACCTGTGAAGCCGAGAGGCTATTGGCTGACAGGCACTGGGTCCTGGTTGGATCTGCCACCTGCTGGCTCCACCCAGCAAGGCGGAGTATAAGAGCCCGGGTTCTCCCAGCAGCCTCATTCTGTAACTGAACTGCTGGGGAATAAGTCTTGCTTAATAAAGCCTTGATTGACTTCATCACTTCTCGACTTGAGTGAGTAATTGTTGCGCTACACCCTCATTCTTTGAACAGTGGCGTCACATTTGCCTTTTTTCCAATCCACGTTTCCAGAATGTAGGGAATTTTGGAAGATTATAACCAACGCATCCACTCTCCCTGCAGCCACTTCCTTTTAGCCCAGGAGGCAGGCCGTCAGTTCAGGGTACTTGCCTTTAATCCAGTAGGTTAAGAGTACACATGATATGTCAGATTCAGATGGGGTATCAGGAACAGATGACTCATTGTACGCACAGCGAGCTGTTTACCAACAAACAGATGGCAGTTTGATCATTGGCTTTCATTCAGAATAGATTCCCTCCCAGGCTGTGTCGCAAATACATCACCAGGGACATGGAGAAGCCTTTGTCCTAGTACACTAATAAGTTATCGTTCATGAATTGCTGTATATCAAAGAACCCAGGTAACGTTGTTAAGAGATGTAGCATTAAGGCAGGTAGATGGAGTTAAGATCAGAGCAACTGTGATCCATCTGAATGGTGGAAGAGGCTCGAGATCATGAATGGCCTCGGCTTTTAACATGCTCCTATCTGGCCCTCTGTAGGAAGCCACCTGATAGTAGACGTCCTGTTTACATTGCAGTGCTGTCATAGGCCATGGCCTCCCCATCTGACCATTCCCATAATGCTGTTCCTGACTGGTGCTGCCTCTCTACAAGTGTTGAGACTCACCCCAAAACAAGGCTGTTGACATCAGGAGAGAAGGCAAGGCAAGAGGAGAACATTAGCTCTCAAAGGGAGCGACCTGGGGTATTTTCTGCAGAGTTTTTTCTACTCTGAGTGAGTAGATTTGCCAGGATTGTCCCGGAGTATTCAGGGACGAATGATTGATCTGGGTATTAGCTGTGAGGAGAGGGGCAATGCTTTATTCTCCTTGAAAACCTTTGTTTATTAATTATCAAAAGATTATCGGGGGAGCTAACGGACAAGTTCCAGGTCCCGAAAGGGAATGAGTTCTGGTACATGCAATAAGGAACTTCTTCCACAAGGAAGCAGCAACGTACACCTAGCAGCCCAGACGCACCCTACTGGACAGATTTCTAACATTGGATAAACTAGGGTATAGTACCTGCCCCGACACGTACGGGACGGCTGCAAGAGGGGGTCAGGGCACCGCTGGATGAGATGCCAGGAAAGTGGGAGGAGGAGCTGGGCATGGAGATAGGGCGAGGACTCTATATCATAGAATCATACAATTTACAGTGCAGAAGGAGGCCATTCGGCCCATCGAGTCAGCACCGGCTCTTTGGGAAGAGCACCCTATCGAAGCCCACACCTCCACCCTATCCCCATAACCCAGTAACCCCACCCGGCAATTTTGGACACTAAGGGCAATTTAGCACGGCCAATCCACCTAACCTGCACATCTTTGGACTGTGGGAGGAAACCGGAGCACCCGGAGGAAACCCACGCACACACGGGGAGAACGTGCAGACTCCACACAGACAGTGACCCAAGCCGGGAATCGAACCTGGGACCCTGGAGCTGTGAAGCAATTATGCTAACCACAATGCTACCGTGCTGCCCTGTATAGGGCGAACTCCACCAACTCGTGCTCAAGGCTGAGCCTAACGCAGCTAAAGGTAGTGCACAGGGCGCACCTGACCAGAACACACATGAACAATGCCAGGAAGGCCCGGCCAACCTCACCCACATGTTCCGTCCTGTCCCAGACATGTTGGGTACTAGACTGCCTTTTTCCAGGCCATTCCCAAAGTTGTGTGGGTGAAGACTCGTGGCGGTCTCCGGGGTATCCGAACAGCCAGAGCTTTTTACGGGGAGAGGGGCGGAAGCTCTGGCCTTTGTCTCGCTGATCGCTCGCCGGAGACTCCTGCGCAGCTGAAGATCGGCACTGCCACCCGAGACTGCGTGCAATTCTTCAGATTGGAACAGATCAAACTCAGCAGAGGATCGGTTTCCTCAACACATGGAAACACCGTACCAGCCTGTTTGAGGACCTGTTAGTGACCAGCAACCAATAAGGGGGAAGGGAGAGCAGGGACCAAAACTGACAAAGGAAGAAGGGAAGGGGGTGGGGGATGATAGGAGAGGAGGGAAGACACCCCCCAGGTGACTGGGTGGGCCAGGTCGAGACAGGTGGTCATGTGATGAAACCTTCAGGAATACACCCAAAGAGAGTTGGCAATCTGGCTGGGACGATGACTATGGCACTATGACCAAAAACGTCTGGATTTGTTTCTGAATAATTTGTCTTTGAACTCCTTTTGAACGGGGCTGCCATGCGCATTGCAGGGAAACCTTTGTGGGAGGACTGGTGCCCCCCCGCCTGAATAAGGCACTCCAGCCAAACCTTCTGGCTGCACCTTCTGCACATTGCCAAGAGGTGCCATATCGGCCTCCCATTGCCATCCGAATCGCGTAGCTCCTCTGGGCTGAGTCAGTCACCCAGGGTCTCTGCACTCAGACTGAAATATGATCCCCTACTGATTTTCAGGGCCTCCATCAGCTTGATAGTTTGTCCATTTTGCTCACCAAGGACTTGCAGTAGCATTACCTGGCAGAAGGGGGCAGTATAGGCACTATAATAAAAATACCTGATACAAAAGGATATCAGGTGACTCTCACTTAATTGTCCCACAGAATATCAGAGAACTTCCAGCCCAACGGCTCCACACAAGCATCCTCACACATGATCCTGTTGAGGATATCGTCTATTCCTCTCCAACTTCTCCTTAAATGTATCTATTCGGGTAAGTGGGTGATGGAGGGAGAGGGGGCAGCGTGGAAGAGGTTGGAGATGGCGTCCTGCAAAGGAACGAGCCTGGGGGCGCTGGTGACGGCACCGCTGCCGCTCTCGCCGACAAGGTAGACCACGAGCCCGGTGGTGGCGGCAACGCTAAAGATCTGGGGGCAGTGGAGACGGCACAGGGGTGCGACGGGAGCCTCGGTGTGGTCCCCGATTAGAGACAACCATCGGTTTGTCCCAGGAAAGATGGACGGGGGGGTTTCAGAGCTGGCATCGGGCAGGGATCAGAAGAATGGGGGACCTGTTCATTGACGGGACGTTTGCGAGCTTAAGGGCGCTGGAGGAGAAATTTGGGCTACCCCCGGGAAACGCTTTCAGATACATGCAAGTGAGGGCGACAGGTGAGGGAATTTCCGCTACTCCCAGCACAGGGGGTTCAAGAGAGGGTGATTTTGGGCGTATGGGTCAGGGAGGGCAAGGTGTCGGCGATATACCAGGAGATGAAAGAAGAGGGGGAGGCTTTGGTAGAGGAGCTGAAGGGTAAATGGGAAGAGGAGTTGGGGGAGGAGATTGAGGAGGGGCTGTGGGCTGATGCCCTAAGTGGGGTTAATTCCTCTTCCTCGTGTGCCAGGCTTAGCCTGATACAATTTAAGGTAGTTCACAGAGCGCATATGATGGGGGCGAGGCTGAGCAGGTTCTTTGGGGTGGAGGAAAGGTGCGGGAGGTGCTCAGGAAGTCCGGCGAACCATGTCCATATATTTTGGTCATGCCCGGCACTGGAGGGGTTCTGGAGGGGAGTTGCGGGAATAGTATCTAAGGTGGTGAAAGTCCGGGTCAAGCCAAGCTGGGGGCTAGCACTATTTGGAGTAGTGGACGAGCTGGGAGTGCAGGAGGCGAAAGAGGCCGGCATACTGGCCTTTGCGTCCCTAGTAGCCCGGCGAAGGATCTTGTTAATGTGGAAGGAGGCGAAGCCCCCCAGCGTGGAGGCCTGGATAAACGATATGGCTGAGTTTATCAAGTTGGAGAGGATAAAGTTTGCCCTGAGAGGGTCTGCGCAGGGGTTCTACAGGCGGTGGCAACCGTTCCAAGACCATCTCGCGGAGCGTTAGATGAGGGTCGGACAGCAGCAGCAACCCAGGGGGGGGGAGAGGGGGAGGGGGGGGACATCGTTCGTGGGGGGGGGGGGGGGGGGGGGAGGAGGGAGGGGGGGGGAAGGGGGGTGTTTCTCTGAGGGGCATTTGAGCAAGAAAATACATGAATGATCCGGAAACTGACATGTACGGGAAGAATCCTATGTACAAAGTTATGTATCGTATTGACTGGCCATGTTCATGTCTTGCCACACAAGCTTTATTTCTTTTCTTTGTTACAGGGGGGGGGGGGGTTGTTTATATGGTCGAAAATATTGTTGAAAAATTCTTAATAAAAACATTTTTTTTTTTTTAAATGTATCTATTCCCCTCAATTCCTCTTCGAGCAAGTTCCACACGCTCACTACTCTGTGTTTGAAAGTGTTGCTCCTGAATATCTTCTGAGACTTGTTAGTGACTATTTTATATTCATGGTCCTTGGTTGTGGAACCTGCCCCTCAAGAGGAAACATCTTATCTATGTCTATCCTACCGAATCCCTCCATAATATGAATGCTCTCCATCAGCTCTTCGATATCTTCTCTACGTAAAGAGCTCCAGTCTATTCAATCTTTCCTGATATTAAGGTCGTGTTGGCTTATTATATTTATTACAGCTGATGACTTATCAAAAATAGTTCTGCAGCTCAATGTCAAGGCATCAGGTTCCATTCAGTTTATCAGTTAGCCAGATGGTTCATCTGGAAGCTGTCATGTCCACTGCGGAATTGAGTGAGGCGTAATACCAGACAAAGGTCCCAGATGAATTCCTGGTCTTTGCTGAGTTTTCTGATCACAACTGTCATGTGAGAGTACCTTTAAGAAATGGGTGTTTACTACTGCAGTGATGTCAGAGAGTGGGTGGAGCTGGGCTGTCTGTCAGCTTTTTACTTTCATTTTAGGCTGTTTGCTGCAGGACGTGTTTTAGTTTCGTTTTCAGTGTTGGAGCTGAAGCCAGACAGAGCAGGTGTACTGCTGTTCTCTCTGCCATCAAAAGACCATCTCTTGATCATTTGGTGAATTCAGAATTATAAATGTTTTCAGTAGTGACTTTAACCTGATGTGCTTCTGTTAAAGGTTTTGTTTTTTTGTAAGTCTTCTGGATGTTAAACGGACAGCTTACAGATTACTTAGTGTTGTATTCTTTGGGGGTTGTGTTTGAATTGATGGTTGCTAAGATGTTCACTGTATGTTTTAAAAAGGTTAACTTGAGTTCATTGAATAAACTTGTTTTGCTTTTAAAAAATACTTTTCCATTTCTGCTGTACCACACCTGTAGAGTGGGCCGTGTGCTCCCCATACCACAATCTATTAAAAGTTGTGGGTCAGGTGAACTCCATGATACACTTTGGGGTTCTCTAAACCCTGGCCCATAACACAACCAACACAGCAGTAATTGGGTCAACAATTGGACTGGGTGTCCCTGAATTCGCAGACTCTCTTGGAATACAAAGAAAGACAGTACAGCGCCTTTCAAAATATCAGTTCTTTCCGATGTGCTTTCCAGCCCATGAAACACTTTTGAAGTGTAGTCACTGTTCTAACGTTGGATACACAGCAGCCAATTTGTGCACAGCAAGCTCCCACAAACAGCAATGAGATAAATGACAAAATAATTTGCTTTTTAGGGAGGTTGGTTGAGGGATACTTCTTGGCCCATACACCAAGGAGAACAAATAATGTCATGGCACCTTTCATACCAACTGAAAGGTCATACAGGCCTCAGTTTAACATCTCATCCAAAATATGCACCTCCAACGGTGCAGCAGTCCCTCAAAACTGGGCTGGAGCACCGGGTTAGATTTTGTGTTCAAGTTTCCAGAGTGGAGCCTGTTGTGTTCTGCTTCTTCATGTAGCATAAGCTGCTTCCTTGGTGTATACTCTGACAAAGGAAGTTACAGACTTGGAGATAGGTTTAACACATTTATTGAACAGTTAACAATTATCCTACTTGAGTTCGACTCTCCTGCTAATCTTGCTATAGTAACTCAGTCTAACTAACCAGTTTGTTCTAATCCATGCGGTGGGTGTGATGCTTCCTGATCTGCCCCTGTCTCTCTGAGTGGCGCCTATGGAAAGAGACTGAGCATGTGTGCTCTGTCCTTATATATGGTTATGTGTAATGCCCCCTCTCGGTGTCTTGACTCGCCATTGGTTGTGTCCTGTCTTACTGTCCTATTGGTTGTATGTCTGTGTGTCATGATATCTCTGATGCTCCCTCTAGTGTCTAGCTAGGTGTAGTGTATTTGCATTAACCCCTTGTGTATTTACAGTGATGCACATAACCACAGGGCCAAAAGGCACAAATTTCTGCCTTGGAGGCAGGTGTGCGACCAACTAAGACACAGCTGACCACCCGTAAGTGCCTTCACCTACAGGTGAGCTAGGATGTATCCAATCTACAAGGTTTCCCTGTAAAGCACCTGTTATTGAATAGTGAAATGAGATGAGCTGAAGGGACCTTAGCCAGGTCAATTCCCAGCTTCTTATCCCAGTGGGAATACCGACACAGTGAGCACTCAGTCACTGGACAGCTGCAAAGCTGGCTCCCAGATCGGGAACAATTCCGGGGGCTGTTTTGTTGACATTGCTGGGCTGTGGCCCGAGGGGCCAGCATTCGATGACAGTAAACAGTTTTCAGCATTGATTTCATAGATCATAGAATTTACAGTGCAGAAGGAGGCCATTCGGCCCATTGAATCTGCACCGGCCCTTGGAAAGAGCACCCTACCCAAGCCCACACCTCCACCCTACCCCATAACCCAGTAACCCCATCCAACAGTAAGGGCAATTTTGGACACTGAGGGCAATTTAGCATGGCCAATCCACCTAACCTGCACATCTTTGGACTGTGGGAGGAAACCGGAGCACCCGGAGAAAACCCACGCACACACGGGGAGAATGTGCAAACTCCACACAGGCAGTGACCCAAGCTGGGAATCGAACCTGGGACCCTGGAGCTGTGAAGCAATTGTGCTAACCAGCATGCTACCATGCTGCCTTTGAGAATCAAGCATGTGGGATTAGAGTCACACTTAAGCCAAACTGGGTAAGGACCTAACTTCCCTCCGTGAAAATTTCAAGGCCTCTCCCTGATGGGAAATGAGGAACGCAGCATTTCAGCATGAAGCGTCTCAGAAACAGATAATAATAATCTTTATTGTCACAAGTAGGCTTACATTAACACTGCAATGAAGTTACTGTGAAAAGCCCCTAGTCGCCACACTCCAGCGCCTGTTCGGGTACACTGAGGGAGAATTCAGAATGTCCAAATTACCTAGCAGCACGTCTTTCGTGACTTGTGGGAGGAAACCGGAGCGCCCGGAGGAAACTCACGCAGACACGGGGAGAACGTGCAGACTCTGCACAGACAGTGACCCAAGCTGGGAATCGAACCTGGGACCATGGCGCTGTGAAGCAGCAGTGCTAACCACTACGCTACTGTGCTGCCCCCAATTATGAGGGACAAGCAAAGCCATACATGCTGCGTTCCTCATTTCCCATCAAGGAGAGGCCTTGACGTTTTCACGGAGGGAAGTTAGGTCCTTACCCAGTTTGGCTTAAGTGTGACACTAATCCCACATTCTTGATTCACAACCTCATCCACATCCCGATAATGAATTCCCGCCAAATTTTGGAAAAAAGATTCATTTTCCCTCTGCATTATCTAAAATTATTCCAGATAAAGCAGAATTGTAAGAGGATTTATCTAATCATTTATGATGGAAGAAATTAGCCTTGTGGGTAAGTGTGCTGATTTTCTCTGGTGGGCAGCATGGTAGCATATTGGTTAGCACTGTGGCTTCACAGGCCGGGGTCCCAGGTTCGATTCCTCGCTGGGTCACTGCCTGTGCGGAGTCTGCACGTTCTCCCCGTGTCTGCGCAGGTTTCCTCCGGGTGCTCCGGTTTCCTCCCGCAGTCCAAAGAACATAGAACATAGAACATTACAGTGCAGTACAGGCCCTTCGGCCCTCGATGTTGCGCCGACCTGTGAAACCACTCTAAAGCCCATCTACACTATTCCCTTAGCGTCCATATGTCTATCCAATGACCAGTTGAATGCCCTTAATGGCGAGTCCACGCCTTTACTACTCTCTGAGTAAAGAACCTACCTCTGACATCTGTCTTATATCTATCTCCCCTCAATTTAAAGCTATGTCCCCTCGTGCTAGACATCACCATCCGAGGAAAAGGGCTCTCACTGTCCACCCTATCCAATCCTCCGATCATCTTGTATGCCTCAATTAAGTCACCTCTTAATCTTCTTCTCTCTAACAAAACCAGCCTCAAGTCCCTCAGCCGTTCCTCATAAGATCTTCCCTCCATACCAGGCAACATTCTGGTAAATCTCCTCTGCACCCTTTCCAATGCTTCCACATCCTTCCTATAATGCGGCCAACAGAATTGCACGCAATACTCCAAATGCGGCCGCACCAGAGTTTTGTACAGCTACGACATGACCTCATGGCTCCGAAACTCAATCCCTCTACCAATAAAAGCTAACACACCGTACGCCTTCTTAACAACCCTCTCAACCTGGGTGGCAACTTTCAGGGACCTATGTACATGGACACCGAGATCTCTCTGCTCATCCACACTGCCAAGAATCTTACCATTAGCCCAGTACTCTGTCTTCCTGTTATTCCTTCCAAAATGAATCACCTCACACTTTTCTGCATTAAACTCCATTTGCCACCTCTCAGCCCAGCTCTGCAGCTTATCTATGTCCCTCTGTAACTTGTAACATCCTTCCACACTGTCCACAACTCCACCGACTTTAGTGTCATCTGCAAATTTACTCACCCATCCTTCTACGCCCTCCTCCAGGTCATTTATAAAAATGACAAACAGCAGTGGCCCCAAAACAGATCCTTGTGGTACACCACGAGTAACTGGACTCCAGTCTGAACACTCCCCATCAACCACCACCCTTTGTCTTCTTCCAGCTAGCCAATTTCTGATCCAAACTGCTAAATCACCATGAATCCCATGCCTCCGTATTTTCTGCAGTAGCCTACCGTGGGGAACCTTATCAAACGCTTTACTGAAATCCATATACACCACATCAACTGCTTTACCCTCATCCACCTGTTTGGTCACCTTCTCAAAGAACTCAATAAGGTTTGTGAGGCACGACCTACCCTTCACAAAACCGTGTTGACTATCTCTAGTCAAAAGACGTTCAGGTTAGGTGGATTGGCCATGCTAAATTGCCCTTAGTGTCAGCTAGGAGGGGTTATTGGGTTCAGGGGATAAGGTTGAAGTGAAGGCTTAAGTGGGTCGGTGCAGACTCAATGGGCCGAATGGCTTCCTTCTGCACTGTATGTTCTATGTTCTACGTTCTCAGCCATTAGTGGCACTGATAAACAGACGTCTCCTACTGCATCAGCTGTTTGGAAAGGGGGAAAGAAACGGTAAACAAGCCTCTGCCACTTTGTACTGGTACCCCCAACAGCACTGCAGGACCACTGCACAATAATGGCACATCTCGCTACAAACTCTTGAGTTAGTTGCCTGCCCAATGTGGCACGCATCAACAAGGTTAGAATTGCCACATAATGCTAATTCATCACCGGATGCAAAATCCAAGACACAATTCCTAGTGCTCATCAGGAAAAAGAAACATTGGCACGGTAGATGGGCTTTGAAAGGATGGGTGGGCGATTGAGCAATCTATCTTGCTCCAGTGCAATAATGTTCCTGGAGTTCAGTTTGGCCACTTCATAACTATTGGCATGTTTAGTAAAACATACTGATTGGCTGTAATTAAGCTTTACAATTACAATAATTAATGGATTTTTCACTTATGGGACTTGGCACTAAAAATAAATATATCATTTAGCCAAACTCATCTGCCAATAATCTGGGGAAGGTGATGATGTGGCAATGTCACTGGATTAGTAATCCAGAGGCCCCAGACTAATGCTATAGGGACATGGGTTCAAATCCCACCAACACAGTTAGAATTTGAATTCAGTTAATAAATCTGGAATTGAAAGCTCCTCTCAGGAATGGTGGCCATGAAACTATCATTGATTGTCGTAAAAGCCCACCTGGTTCACTGATGTCCTTTAGGGAAGGAAATCTGCCGTCCTCACCCTGTCTGGCCGACATGTGACTCCAGGCCCACAGCAATGTGGTTGACTCTGAACTGCCCTCTGAAATGGCCGAGCGAGCCACTCCGAGCAATTAGAGATGGGGGAAACCATATTGACCTTGTCAGCGATGCCACATCCATGAAAGGTGCTTCTTGTTTTGTTCAGCCCTGTGCCACCACTCTGATTAGAGACCCCTACCTGTTTGACACATCGAAGATTCAGGGCGTGACCTTCTGGCCAAGCTGCTCCGGAAAAGCAGCTCGCGCAGCGTGGCCGGTGAAAGCCGGGAGACCCCGCTCCCGGGATCCACCCAGCTTGCAACGCGAAATTCAACGCAATCTCGCGCGACGGTGCAAGAGATGGGCGGGATCAGTTTTTTTGGTAAATCTGCATATTAGAGCGAGGCAGTAAGCTTTACTCCAATGTGCAGATTCCCGAGGTAGCTGAGATTTTTGGATTCAATCCCTTCGCCTCGGGGACCTTGGGCGAGTGCCGTTGGTATTGGTCCGCACAAACAGGGACCAGATGGAACAGCACTTGTGGGGGGTCTCCAATGGGATCGGAGGCCCCCAGTTGCATGTCCTTTGGGCAGGGTGCTGCCCTGGCAGTGTTACCCCCCCCCCCCCGGGTTGCTGCTGCTGCCGACCATTGTCTACTGTTCTGCCAGGAAGTCCAAGAACGGTTGCCTCCGCTTGAAGAACCCTTGCACCGATCCCCTTAAGGCAAATTTCACCCTCGCCAATTTAATAAACCCCTCCATATCGTTGAACCAGGATTCCACGCTTGGGGGCCTTGCGTCCTTCCACTGAAGAAGAATCCTCTGCCGGGCTACCAGGGACGCAAAGGCCAGAATACCGGCCTCTTTCGCCTCCTGCACTCCCGGCTCCTCTGCAACCCCAAATATTGCGAGCCCCCAGCCCGGTTTGACCCTGGATCCTACCACCCTCGACACCGCCCTCGCTACGCCCTTCCAAAATTCCTCCAGCACTGGGCATGCCCAGAACATATGGGTGTGATTTGCTGGGCTCCCTGAGCACCTAACACATCTGTCCTCACCCCCAAAAAACCGGCTCATCCTTTTCCCGGTCATGTGTGCCCTGTGCAGCACCTTAAACTGTATGAGGCTGAGCCTCGCGCACGAAGAGGAAGAGTTCACCCTCCCTAAAGCAGCGGCCCACGTCCCTTCCTCGATCTCCTCTCCCAACTCCTCCTCCTACTTACCTTTCAGCTCCTCCACCGAGGCCTCCTCCTCCTCCTGCATCACCTGGTATGTTGCCAAGATCTTCCCCACTCCCACCCACACCCCCAAGAACACCCTGTCCTGTACCGTGCGTGGTGGCAGCAGCGGGAATTCCACCACTTGCCGCCTGGCAAACGCCCTTACCTGTAGATACCTAAAGGCGTTCCCCAGGGGGAGCCCATACTTCTCCTCCAGCTCACCCAGGCTCGCGAACTTCCCATCCACAAACAGGTCCCCCAACCTTCTTATCCCTGCCCTGTGCCACCCCGAAAACCCTCCATCTATTCTCCCTGGGACAAACCGGTGGTTCCCCCGTATCGGGGTCCACACCGAGGCCCCCACTTCCCCCCTGTGTCGCCTCCATTGCCCCCAGATTTTGAGGGCAGCCGCCACCACCTGGCTCGTGGTATATCTCATTGGAGGGAGCGGCAGCAGCGCCGTTGCCAGCACCCCCAGACTCGTACCCTCACAAGACACCGTCTCCAGCCTCTTCCATGCCGCCCCCTCCCCCTCCATCACCCACTTGCGCACCATCGCCGCATTGGCGGCCCAGTAGTACCCACAGAGCTTGGGCAGCGCCAGCCCCCCCCCCGCCCCCCATCACTACTCCGCTCCAGGAACACCCTTCTCACCCTCGGAGTCCCTCGCGCCCACACAAACCCCGTTATGCTCCTGTTGACCCGCCTAAAGACGACCTTCGGGATAAGAATGGGGAGGCACTTGAACAGGAACAAAAACCTTGGGAGCACCGTCATCTTGACTGACTGCACCCTACCCGCCAGGGACAGCGGCAACACGTCCCACCTCTTAAACTCCTCCTCCATTTGCTCCACCAGCCTTGTAAAGTTAAGCCTATGCAGGGCCCCCCAGCTCCTGGCCACCTGGACCCCCAAATACCTGAAGCTCCTCTCCATCCTTTTTAGTGGGAGCTCACCAATCTCCCTCTCCTGGTCCCCTGGATGAACCACAAACAACTCGCTCTTCCCCATGTTGAGCTTGTACCCTGAGAAATCCCCAAACTCCCTGAGGATCCTCATTACCTCCGGCATTCCCCCCACCGGGTCCGCCACATTTAGCAGCAAGTCGTCTGCATAAAGCGACACCCTATGCTCCTCCCCACCCTGCACCAACCCCCTCCAGTTCCTCGACTCTCTCAGTGCCAGAGCCAGGGATTCAAATGCCAGCGCGAAGAGCAGGGGGGACAAGGGACACCCCTGCCTCGTCCCTCAATGCAACCAAAAGTACTCAGACCTCCTCTTGTTCGTGGCCGCACTCGCCATCGGGATCTCGTACAACGGCCTAACCCACCTGACGAACCACTCCCCAAACCCGAACCTGTTCAGCACCTCCCACAGGTACCCCCACTCTACCCTATCGAAGGGCTTCTCAGCGTCCATCGCCACCACTATCTCCGCCTCCCCTTCCCTCGCTGGCATCATGATAACGTTCAAAAGCCTCCGCACATTCGCGTTCAACTGCCTCCCCTTCACGAACCCCGTCTGGTCTTCATGGATGATCTGCGGCACACAATCCTCAATCCTCGTGGCTAAGACCTTCGCCAGCACCTTGGCATCTACATTTAACAATAAAATCGGCCTGTAAGACCCACACTGCAGGGTATCCTTGTCCCGCTTCAGGATCAAGGAGATTAGTGCATCGTCGGGGGGCAAAACCCCCCCCTCCCTTGCCTCATTGAAGGTCCTAACCAGCAACGGGCCCAACAGGACCACATATTTTTTGTCAAATTCAACCGGGAAACCGTCCGGCCCCGGTGCCTTCCCCGCCTGCATGCTCCCTATCCCTTTGGCCAGCTCCTCCAACCCAACCGGGGCCCCTAACCCCGCCACCAGTCCCTCCTCCACCTTCGGGAACTTCAGTTGGCCCAGAAAGCAGCCCATCCCTCCCTCCTCCAGTGGGGGCTCGGACCGATACAGTTCCTCATAAAAGTCCCTGAAGACCCCATTGATGCCAACCCCACTCCGCACCACACTCCCTCCCCTGTCTTTAACTCCCCCGATCTCCCTAGCTGCGTCCCGCTTCCGAAGCTGATGCGCCAGCATCCGGCTTGCCTTTACCCCATATTCATAAATCGCCCCCTGGGCCTTCCCCCACTGCGCCTCCGCCTTCCTGGTGGTCACCAGGTCGAATTCGGCCTGGCGGCTACGCCTTTCCCTCAACAATCCCTCCTCCGGCACCTCCGCATACCTCCTGTCTACCCTCACCATCTCCCCCACCAGCCTCTCGTTCTCCCTCTGCTCTCTCCTCTCCTTGTGGGCCCTAATGAAGATCAGCTCTCCCCTAACCACCGCCTTCAGCGCCTCCCAGACCATCCCCACTCGGACCTCCCCGTTATCTCTCTATGCTTCCTCGGACCCGCTCGCTCACCTCCTCGTCCACCAACAGCCCCATCTCCAAGCGCCACAACGGGCGCTGGTCCCTCTCCTCCTCCAGCTCTAGGTCTACCCAATGCGGGGCGTGATCCGAAATGGCTATCGCCGAGTACTCGGTATCCTCTACTCTCGCTATCAGCGCCCTGCTCATAATAAAAAAGTCGATCCGGGAATAGGCCTTATGAACGTGCGAGAAGAATGAAAATTCCCCAGCCCCCGGCTACAAGGGTCCACCCCTCCCATCTGGTCCATAAGCCCCCTCAGCACTCTAGCCGCCGCCGGCTTCCTACCCGTCCTAGACCTGGAGCGATCCAGTGCCGGATCCAGCACCGTGTTAAAGTCCCCCCCCACATTATCAGGCCCCCCACTTCCAAATCCGGGATCCGACCCAACATGCGCCGCATAAAACCCGCATCGTCCCAGTTCGGGGCGGACACGTTGACCAGCACCACCCTCTCCCCTTGCAGCTCACCACTTACCGTTATGTACCTGCCGCCATTGTCTGTCACAATGCTCGACGCCTCGAACGACACCCTCTTTCCCACCAAGATCGCCACCCCCCGATTTTTGGCATCCAGCCCCGAATGAAACACTTGACCTACCCACCCCTTCCTCAATCTTACCTGGTCTGCCACCTTCAGGTGTGTCTCCTGGAGCATGACCATATCCGCCTTCTGCCCCTTCAGGTGCGCGAACACCTGGGCCCGCTTAACCAGCCCGTTCAGTCCCCTTACGTTCCAGGTTATCAGCCGGATTAGGGAGCTACCCGCCCCCCTCCCCCGACTAGCCACAACCACTCCTCGGCCAGCCACCGCCCGCACCCCACTCCCGGCCCGTTCCCCACGGCGGCAGACCCCCCGTCCCAACCCCCTCTACTCGCTCCAGATCCCCCTTGACCATACCAGCAGCAACCCGCCCCCCCCCCCCCCCCCCCCACCCCGCAGCTCGGACCCCTCCTCGCTGATTTGCTCCCCCATTGCACTCCCGCAAGTCAGCTGACTCCTGCTGACCCCAGCCGCTCCCGATTCTCCTTTGACTGCTCCCATTGTGGGACTTCCCCTCCCCCTCCATTACCCACCAGCAGGCTCTCCGCCTCCCCCTTCCAAAAAACCCGCGCTTCCCCGCCCCGGCCCCGCCCCCTCCAGCCTTCAGCGCGGGAAAAAGCCCGCACTTTCCACCTGCCCGGTTCTGCCTCCTCTGTCGCAGCTCCTTTTACAGGCCCAGTCCCCTCACCCCCGACTCGGGCCTCCCCCTCCCCCGCGGGGCCCCATCCCCCCTACCGGCCATCCACCCCCCACTCCGTTTACTTGCTCCCCTCCAAGAGCCCACCCGACAGACCCAACCAAAACAGTGCCCAACCCACCCAAACCACCCACACCGAACCAAAACTGAACAAGAACAAAGAACCCCACCTCAAAATGTAACACAACAACAACAATCCCCGACCATCCCCACGCCCGACCCCCCCCATCCCGACCCTCAGTTTGTGTCGCTTCTCGGCCTGAACAAAGGCCCACGCCTCCTCCGGAGACTCAAAATAATGGTGCCGGTCCTTGTAGGTGACCCACAGACGCGCCGGCTGCAACATACCAAACTTCACCCCTTCCTGTGCAGCACCGCCTTCGCCCGGTTGTACCCGGCCCTCTTCTTCGCCACCTCCGCACTCCAGTCCTGATATATCCTAACCTCCGCGTTCTCCCACCTGCTGCTCCTCTCCTTCTTGGCCCACCTGAGTACGCACTCCCGATCAGCGGACCGATGAAACCGCACCAACACCGCCCACGGCGGCTCGTTAGCCTTGGGCCTCCTCGCCAGCACTCTATGGGCCCCTTCCAGCTCCAGGGGCCCCTGGAAGGACCCCGCTCCCATCAGCGAGTTTAACATGGTGACCACATAGGCCCCCACGTCCGACACCTCCAGTCCCTCCGGGAGGCCCAGAATCCACAGATTCTTCCGCCTCGACCGATTCTCCATCTCCTCTAACCATTCCTGCCATTTCTTGTGGAGCGCCTCGTGCGCTAGGCCCAAGATCTCGTCCTCGTTATCTGAGATCTTTTGTCGGACCTCGCGGATCGCCGCCCCCTGGGCTGTCTGGGTCTCCTGCAGCTTATCAATGGAAGCCTTCATCGGCTCCAGCAGGTCCGCTTTGAGCTCCCTGAAGCAGCGCTGGATAACCTCCTGCTGCTCCTGCACCCACTGCATCCACGCTGCCTGGTCCCCGCCCGCCGCCATCTTGCCTTCTTCCCTCGCACTTTCTTTGGCTTCACCACCACCTTTTTAGTCGCCCCGCTCCTGGTCCAAGCCATACACTGTCGGGGGAATGTTGCAGTCTTCTTCCCACACCGGGAAATGTCGAAAAAATGCCGTTGGGGGCCATGAAAAGAGCCCAAAAGTCAGTTCCAAGCGGGAGCTGCCGAACGTGCGACTTAGCTCCGCATAGCCGCAACCAGAAGTCCCTGCCACACTAAATCAAATGTTGCCTTGGTGTCACCTCAATCACTTTGAGTATTCAGTCTTATTGGCCATATTTGAACCAAGGCTGTAATGAGATCTGGAGCTGAGTGGGCAGATCGCAAACTGACACTCTGTGAATCAGAGCCAGTTGATGGCACTTTTAGTTACTTATTTGCGCATTCCAGATTAATCAAGTTAGGTCTCGTCAAGGCATGAGCCGGGCATGCAAAGTCTGTACAAGCTGCTACACGGCAGAAGTGACTTCAATGCTAACTTTGATCAATAGTTTCACACTTGAAAGACCACCTTGAAACCTTTAAAATCGTTTTTTTTTAATCAGTTCGCAAGGAAACCTTCACTTGGAACAGTTTTAAACATGAGTAAAAAGAAGAGATCAAAAGAGAGACAAGAAAGAAGTTAACCCTAACTTGTAGCTTGTATTTTTTTTTCCAGATTCTCTATTTGGAGTTAAATGAAGGATTTATAGAATCATGTCGCACGAAAGGTGGCCAATTCATATGCTTCTATAGGCCCTTTGAAAGAATCAAGCAATTAGGCCCACTAGCCTTTTTCCTCCCTGTGACCCAGGTTTTCCCAGTCCCATTTGAAAGTTAGCACTGAATCTGCAGCTTTCATACAGTTCATTCCAGTTCACAAGCCACGACTTAAAAACAAAAAAGGTCTCCTCATTTTCTCCCCAGTTCTTTTGGCAATTATCTGTATCCTCTGGTTATCCCAGTTTGCGGAAACGAGACTGAACGAGAAGAGGGACCAGAGGAAGCTCGGGCCAGCGAATCGTGCATCTTCTCGGGCCAGCGCCTTCCTCTGCGGCAAAAGAGACGGCCGTGCCAGGAGGGGGGCTCCTGTGCCACACCAGGCGTTGTTCAACGCAGAATCGACCGCCACGGTGCAAGCCATCATCCTACGAGCGATGGAAGGCTGCCACTGATGCGCAATCAATTACTCTCGAGACGAAGGTAGTAAGTAAATGAGGCTTTAATGCACTAGAACTTTACCCCAGCAGCTTCGGTACAGAAAGTGAAGGCTGCTGGGACGGCACCATCTCTTATACCCCGCCTTCGGGGCGGAGCTACGTCATACAGCCAATGGTAGACTCCAGGGTCTTAACCAATGGCGTCGGCCTCTCAGGTACCGCAATACCTGGTACTACCACAGCCACTATAACGGCTTCCCAACCCTCCTCCCTGTGGAAACCTTATTTTCTCCTTATTTACTGACAAAACTCTTTGTGAGAGTCCACTGTTTAATTTTTCACCAGAGGCTTTTTAATGATTGGCTGATAATTGAAGGTTCCCTTGTATTCACACGTGGCAGGTACTCAACTCAAGCAGATGAGGTTCTCCAATATCAACAACATGTTTGGGCTTCTTAAAGCACATAGTGGGTAAATTGTATAATTTTGGGTATACATTCCAGCAATAGAAGTGTTCTTTGTTTGGCCTGTGTTAACATTAACCCAGATATTTAGCACACAAGTATGCATTTCAGTTCTTAGGAAATGTGATATGAAGGCTGGCTTTTGAATTGAGCATAGGTCAAAAATATTGAGAATCCCAGATAACCAAATACTCTGGTTTCTTCCACCAACTCAAAGATGTGCAGGCTTGGTGGATTGGGCGCGCAAAGTTACCCCTTAGTGTCCAAAAGGTTAGGTGGGGTTGCGGGGATGGTTCGGGGAAGTGGACCTAGGTAGGGTGCTCTTTCGGGGGGGGGGGGGGGGGGGGGGGGGAGGGGGGGGGGACGGACGGACGGTGCAGACTCAATGGGCCGAATGGCCTCCTTCTGCATTCTAGGGATTCTGTGATAACACCTGATGTTCCTGCCTTCAAGATGGACGACCTCACCTTTAATTGTTCTGACACCAAATCAAAGAGGACCTGAAACAATTTGCCTAGAAATGGCCATTTCATATTATTCAATTGTTCTATATTAACTTAGATTCTACAATGAGCTAAAGCTGATAGGTTACCGTTCATCAGAATTTGGTCTGACAGAAGAGCCTGATGCTTCCGGCCTGCAGAGTATTGCTAGGATTTTCTGTCTATATAGAATCATACAAACCCTACAGTGCAGGAGGCTACTCAGCCCATCGGTCCTGCACCGACCCTCTGAAAGAGCACCCAAACCTAGGCCCAAACCCCACCTAGGGCCAATTTAGCACAACCAATCCACCTAACCTGCACATCTTTGGACTTTGGGAGGAAACCGGAGCGCCCGGAGGAAGCCCACGCACACACGGGGAGAAAGTGCAAACTCCACCCAGTCACCCAAGGTCAGAACCGAACCTGGGCCCCTGGCGCTGAGAGGCAGCAGTGCTCACGAGTGTGCCACCGTGCTGCCCTACTTAAGAATGTATATTGTCCTCTGTCAAACGTTCTAACGGCCGAAGGGAGCATTCTTTTGAGAAACAATTGATCTTTGTTCTTTAATGAGAGAGTTGGCATCCTTCCCAACAACCAAAACCCCAGCAGTATATACATTACCTTTTACATACTCTTGATGCACCACAAATCAAAGTTGACGACTGTTTTGTCTTGTACCAAACACAACAAGGCCATCGCCTTACTCATGTCCTCCTTACAAAGGCTTTTTTCACTGTACTATCTACTAAAGAAAAATCTGCTGTAAGTGAAGAATGCATTCTGAAGCCAAAATACGCCAGAACCCCAAACATTTAATTAAAAATAGCAACCAGCACGATATGTGAAAGTTTCAATATGAAACACTTTGAGCAGACGAAAGTGCAGATGTGTGAGGGCACATATTGTTATTGGATCGCCTAACTTTGAAACCGTCCCGATTTACAGAGGCCAAACCCTGTCAACAATTATTTTTAGGAACACTGCTACAGGACAGCACGGTAGCACAGTGGTTAGCACTGTTGCTTCACAGCTCCAGGGTCCCAGGTTCGATTCCCGGCTTGGGTCACTGTCTGTGCGGAGTCTGCACGTTCTCCCCGTGTCTGCGTGGGTTTCCTCCGGGTGCTCCGGTTTCCTCCCACAGTCCAAAGATGTCCAGGTTAGATGGATCGACCATGCTAAATTGCCCGTAGTGTCCAAAAAGGTGGGGTGGGGTTCTGGGGGTAGGGTGGAGGTGTGGGCTTGAGTAGGGTGCTCTTTTCAAGGGCTGGTGCAGACTCGATGGGCCGAATGGCCTCCTTCTGCACTGCAAATTCTATGAACTTTGATCATTTTCTGTTTCTAAAAAATTAAGGTGAGCAAACAACATCTCGTAGACAGCACCCTTAATTAGTTAAACATCCAAAGTGCTTCAGGAGGGTTAACAGTCAAAATTTGAAACCGAGACATGCAAGGAGATATTAGACCAAGTGATATGTTGGTTTTAATGAGTGGCTTAAACAGGGACAGAGAGAGGGGTGGAGGGAAATTAGGGAAGGAATTCCAGAGTTTAGAGCCCAGATGGCTGAACACACGGCCGTGAATCATGGAATCCCCAAAGTGCAGAAGGAGGCTGGTTAATGATTGCGCAATGGAATTTGTGGATGTCCGGAAGGCGAGGATTGGCGGGATAGAGATATAGAAGACTACTAGGAATGGAGTGAAGTGAATAATTTGAAATGGGTTTCGAAAATTCTAAATCAAATGTGGGGAAGTCGGAAGGCATGGTGGGGGTGCAAATTATTTTTCATACCATCAGAAAGACTTTTGCTGCCAGTGCAGGTAGCTCTCATGCTCAGGAAGAACAGGATTCTTCCATTAGATGTAAAGATTCAACATGTTTAACTGTTAAAACTTTTTTAATAGATAATCAATTCATTCACAATGATGAGCAGCCATGGGGGTTTTTGTCATCAACAAACTGCAATAAGATTTCAGCAGGAGACAGACTCTTCTTTTAGAATGGATTCAACTGTTTGAATCATACAAGCTCTTCAGTGCAGAAGGAGGCCATTCGGCCCATCGGGCCTGCACCAACCCTTGGAAAGAGTACCCCACCTAAGCCCACGTTTCGACCCTATCCCCGTAACTCAGTAACCCCACCTAGCCTTCTGGTCAGACCACCTAACATGCACGTCTTTGGACTGTGGGAGGAAACCCACGCGGACAGGGGGAGAACGTGCAGACTCACTTGAGGCCGGAATTGAACCCGGTCCCTGGAGCTGTGAGGCAGCAGTGCTAACCACTGTGTCACCGTTTGCTGTAACTGTTCTTCATATTTCAGTCCCTTTTAATCTTGTTTCCTTTCACTGTTGCAGAAAAGTCTAAAAATGGATTCCCCTAACCTCCAAAGACATTAGTGGGCTGAGGCAGCAGTGTGCGACACAGAGCATTCCTTTAAATGGCGATTTGGTTGAATGAACACCTCCCCTCGGATTAAGACAGATAATAAAAAGACAACTAAGCCATGTTGGAAATCTGAAATGAAATTTTGAATACACCAAAGTAGTTAAGGCACATTTGAAATTCGGGCAATAGGTTCATGTAAGAATCCTCACGAGACCCACGGGGACACTCCGATTGATCCCCCCAGGGACTTGTGGAATATGAGCTCCCCCACTCGTGGGAGAAGATCCATGAGCTGGGACTCGTAAAAATCGCCTCATAAAGGCCGTCCTGCACTGTGGCCAGCATGATCAGTATCCCAATTGGGACCTTTGAACTGGGAGCCGCATTGCAGAATTTACTTTTGTCATCAAATTAAACTTTGTTTGAATTTACCTTCTTGGTCCTCCTGAGCTTTTATACTGGCTATGAGGATTAAAACGGCTGCGATCCTGGACACTGTCATGATATTTCGATCAGCATATCATGGTGCAATCACACACACGCTGACGGACATGCAGTAGGACCAACCAGCACACACACAACATCACAGCCAATCACCAGTGAGAGCACACGCACTATAAAAACAGGGGACACTACAGTTCCCGCTCATTCCAGCAGCAGCCAGCTCAGAGCACCGAGCTCAGAGCCTGCCACTCAGACATTCACCATGTGCTGAGTGCCTCACCCAGATAGTGATAGGACAGGGTCCGCAGATTAGCTGGTAATGCACGTACCCAAGTTAGCAGTGAGCTGTTACAGTTGAGTAGTAAATAAAATTGAGTTACACCATCTCCAGCCGTGTTGGATCGTTTGTACATCAGAACACCCAACACGACATGATACCAGAAGTGGACGCAAGCCAGCGCCTGTGAGACCTACCTGCGACGTATCAGCAATCCGCCGTCCTGCACCATGGAGAACATCAACCCGCCGCCGCCGCTCCGAATCGCTGGCAATCTCGGGGTCAATAGGAAACTGTTCAAACAGCGCTTCCAACTCTTCCTCGAGGCCACAGACAGGGAGAATGCATCGGACACCAGGAAGATTGTCCTTCTTCTCTCCACGGCGGGGCAACACGCCATCCACATCTTTAACTCCCTTACATTTACGGACGGCGAGGACAAAACCAAATACAAGACGGTGCTCCTGAAGTTCGACAAACACTTCAGCATTGAAGTAAACGAGAGCTTGGAGAGGTACCTGTTCCAGCAGCGCCTGCAAGGTAAGGACGAACCTTCCCAGTCTTACTTAACACACCTCCGCATCCTCGCGCAGTCCTGTGGCTATGGGACCACCTCTGACTCCATGATACGCGACCAGATAGTTTTCGGAGTCATGTCGGACACCCTGCGTCAGCAGCTCCTTCGGGTCATGCAACTTACCCTGGCGACTGCCATCGAGACCTGCGTCCTGCATGAGAACGCCACCAGCTGGTACTCGCACATCCAGGCGGCCGAAACGGCGCGGCACGGGCCCCACGAGGCGGAGCGGGTCCAGACGATCGAGTACCTCCCGGGCCGCGGCCTGGAGGAGGCCGGCCATTTTGTGTGCTTTCCGAGGCCTCCCGCGCTTGTACGCCCCAAAAGAGGGGAAGCTGACGCAGAGGAACGCGATGCGCAGGCGCGCACTACGTAAGACCGCACCGCGCATGCGCGGTGGTGCAACGAACGCACTGACGTCACGATGTGCGGCAACTGTGGCTCCGCCCATTTAAAGCGGCAATGTCCTGCCAAAGCGCGACAATGCCTTCGCTGTGGCAGGTTGGGCGCTATGCTGCCTGCTGTCGAGCTGCTCACCCTGCCAACTCGTACCCGTTTAACCAACCTCACAGAAACGTTCGGGCAATTCAACCCACGTTCACCGAGTCCGATCCCGCGTCACACAGACCAGTGCCACTGAGGACAGGGAGCCCTTCCGCGTTTCTGTCATCAACAAGAACAAGCTGTCCCCAAGTCGAAAGCACCAGCCGCTGTCAGTGGACAACATTGATCCGGACAACGAGTGATGTGCCACCCTGACGGTCAACCGCTCCCAGATCAGATTCCGCCTGGACACTGGTGCCTCCGCCAATCTCCTCGCATGGTCAGCATTCCAGACCCTGAAGGTTAAACCACCTATTCTGCCATCCAACTGTCAACTCGTTGACTATAATGGCAACGTCATCCCCGTCACGGGGTCGTGCCAGCTCAAAGTGACACACAACTCACGTAAAGCCACACTACCATTTGAAATCGTGGGCTCCTCAAAGGCCTCTCTGCTAGGCGCGCAGGCGTGCAAAATCCTCCACCTCGTTCGGTGTGTACACTCTCTCCAGAAGGCACGTCCGATTTCCCAGATGCAGACTTTAGGGCGCAGCTCAACTCAATCCTCACGCACAACCAGGATGTTTTCGAGGGCATGGGCACACTGCCCTACACATACACAATCCGGCTTAAACAGGATGCCACCCCGGTAGTTCATGCACCTCGCAGGGTCCCAGCACCCCTCAAGGACCGCCTCAAGCAGCAGCTGCAGGACCTTCAGGACCAAGGAGTGCTTTCCCTGGTAACGGAGCCGACTCCATGGGTCAGCTCCATGGTGTGCGTCAAGAAGCCTTCCGGCGAGCTCCGGATCTGTATTGACCCGAAAGACTTAAATCACAACACAATGAGGGAACACTACCCCATACCCAAACGTGAGGAGATCACGTGCGAGATGGCTCGGGCAAAAATATTCACCAAGCTTGATGCCTCAAAGGGCTTCTGGCAGATTCAATTGGATCAGTCCAGCAGGAAGCTGTGCACCTTCAACACTCCATTTGGCAGATACTGCTACAAGAGGATGCCATTTGGAATCATATAAGCCTCTGAAGTGTTCCATCGCATCATGGAACAGATGCTGGAGGGCATCGAAGGGGTGCGCGTCTATGTAGACAACATCATTATTTGGTCCACCACACCGCAGGAGCACATCAGTCGCCTTCAGTGCGTCTTTTTTTTTTTAAATTTAGAGTACCCAATTATTTTTTCCAATTAAGGGGCAATTTAGCGCGGCCAATCCACCTAACCTGCACACCTTTGGGCTGTGGGGGCGAAACACACGCAAACACGGGGAGAATGTGCAAACTCCACACGGACAGTGACCCAGGGCCGGGATTTGAACCCGGGTCCTCAGCGCCGTAGGCAGCAATGCTAACCACTGCGCCACCGTGCTGCCCCTTCAGTGCGTCTTTCAACGGATACGGGACTAGGGCCTGCGTCTTAACCGAGCCAAATGCTCTTTTGGACAAACCGAGCTGAAGTTCCTGGGGGACCACACCTCCCAGTTGGGGGTGCGGCCGGATGCCGACAAGGTGGCAGCCATCACGGCCATGCAGAAGCCCACAGACAAGAAGGCGGTGCTACGCTTCCTAGGAATGGTCAACTTCCTGGGAAAATTCATCCCTAACCTCGCTTCCCACACTACAGCTCTCCGGCACCTTGTCAGGAAGACAACTGAATTCCAGTGGCTTCCCACCCACCAGCGTGACTGGGAGGAGCTCAAGGTCAAGCTCACCACCGCCCCGGTACTGGCGTTTATCGATCCTGCAAGGGAGACGAAGATCTCGACTGACGCCAGCCAGTCCGGCATTGGGGCGGTCCTCCTACAACGGGATGACGCCTCATCATGGGCCCCAGTCGCCGTGCGTCACGGGCCATGATCCCCACAGAGCAGCGCTATGCGCAGATTGAAAAGGAGTGCCTAGGCCTATTGACTGGCGTTGACAAGTTCCACGACTATGTATATGGCCTTCCCCAGTTCACCGTGGAGACCGACCATCACCCGCTGGTTGGCATCATTCAAAAGGACCTCAATGATATGACCCCCTCGCCTCCAGCGCATTCTGCTCAAACTCCGGAGGTACGACTTTCAACTTGTCTACATCCCGGGTAAGGACCTGATCATAGCAGACGCTCTGTCCAGGGCAGTCAACACGCCATCCGACCCTGAGGGGTTCGTTTGCCAAGATGACACACATGTAGCCTTCACTTCTGCCAATCTGCCGGCCACTGATGCACGCCTGGCCCACATTCGACGTGAGATTGCGGCCGACCCCCTTCTGCAACGTGTGATGTGCCACATGACGGACGGGTGGCTCAAGGGACAATGCCCACAGTTTTACAATGTTTGGGACGACTTGGCAGTCGTTGATGGTGTCCTCCTGAAGCTGGACCGCATCGTGATCCCACACAGCATGCACTGGCTTGTCTTAGAACAACTGCACAAAGGCCATCTCGGCGTTGAGAAGGGCCGGCGGAGGGCCCGAGAGGCTGTGTACTGGCCGGGAATAAGTGAGGACATTGCCAACACTGTGCTCAATTGCCCCACCTGTCAGCGGTTCCAGCCGGCACAACCCCGTGAGACCCTTCAGCCCCATGAGTTGGTCACGTCCCCCTGGTCGAAGGTGGGCGTGGACCTGTTCCATGCGCTCAGCAGGGACTACATCATCATCATCGACTACTTTTTAGCTACCCAGAGGTCATACGCCTGCACGACACCATGTCATCGGCTGTTATCCGGGCCTGCAAAGAGACCTTTGCTCGCCATGGCATTCCGCTCACCGTGATGTCAGACAATGGCCCCTGCTTCGCGAGTCAGGAATGGTTTTCCTTCTCCAGCTCATACAACTTCGCACACATGACGTCCAGTCCTCTGCATCCTCAGTCGAATGGCAAAGCAGAAAAGGGCGTCCACATCGTTAAAAGGCTCCTCTGCAAGGCTGCTGATGCAGGATCTGACTTCTGCCTCGCCTTGCTGGCCTATCGCTCGGCCCCACTGTCCATGGGCCTATCGCCGGCCCAGCTGCTTATGGGTCGCACCCTCAGGACCACTGTGCCATCCATTCACGTCCCAGACCTCAACCATGCTCCGTTACTTTGGCGGATGCAGCAACAGCGTGAGCAACAAAAGGCGACACATGATGCTCGGGCGACTGATCTCGCTGCCCTGGCGCCAGGAGATAATGTCCGCATACACATTCCGGAGGGCAGCTGGTCGGCAACCACTGAGGTTCTCTGACAGGTAGCTCCCCGCTCGTTCCTGGTTCGTCTGCCTGATGGCTCTATTCGCCGCCGCAATCGACGTGCTCTTCATCTGGTTCCGCGCTCGCTATGTGATCCTGCACCGGTGCCACACCCTCCTGTTGTCCCTGCAATGGACTTTGTTGACCTTCCGGACACCCTGCATCCTCCTCACTCGACCGTGGCCCGGCCCGTTCCTCAGCCGGTGGATCCTGACCCACCCTTGAGACGGTCAACCCGAATTCGTCGCCCACCTGAGAGACTTAATTTATGAACCTTTTCATATTGGACTCACTAACTTGTTCTGACATACTGTTTCAGACATATTGCTATACTGTTTAAGATTTTGTTATTGTTTGTTAATGACATTGGTTTCGTTCTTGGTGTAACATAGTTAGTTTCTGCACCGGTCACCTTCCTGTGTATATAGTATAGCCACATGTACATATTGTTGTAAATATTGCACACACATGATTAGATGCACTCGCCACACTTCTTTATTTATTATCATGTAGGCCCATATTCTTTGCGAAAAGGGGGGATGTCATGATATTTAGATCAGCATATCATGGTGCAATCAAACACACGCTGATGGACATGCAGTAGGACCAACCAACACACACACAACATCGCAGCCAATCACCAGTGAGAGCACACACTATAAAAACAGGGGACACTACAGTTCCCGCTCATTCCAGCAGCAGCCAGCTCAGAGCACCGAGCTCAGAGCCTGCCACTCAGACATTCACCATGTGCTGAGTGCCTCACCCAGATAGAGATAGGACAGGGCCCACAGATTAGCTGGTAATGCACGTACCCAAGTTAGCAGTGTGCTGTTACAGTTAAGTAGTTAATAAAATTGAGTTACACCATCTCCAGCCGTGTTGGATCATTTGTACATGAGAACACCCAACATGACAGACACCTGCTCGAGGGGCCCCGTACTCGAGATCCTTTAGCGAAGCCGTGGAACTTTCACAAACCATTCCGAACCTAAGCCATCGGTAATAATGCAGAGACATAGCTTCAATAAGGCCTGGTGAACCCCTGGGGAATCGGTTATGGAATTTCTCCACAAATTGGCTGAGCATTGTGATTTCAGCCCATCCCTCCCTGAGATGTTGAGATGTTGAGAGATCATTTGGTGTGCGGCATAAACAATGTGACAACCCAAAGGAAGCTGTTAGTGGAACCAGCCTTGGATCTAAAAAGGGCCATGGACCGATGCTGTCCCACGAGAACACAGAAAAGGGGGTTCAGGAACTCCAGGGATCCATGGACTCCGATGTACACAGTATTGGCCAGACCCCCTTCCGACGAGGGACGTCCCCAAGCATCAGGCCTGTGACCCACTCATCACCAAAAGAATGTCGTGGCCAGACCTGCTGGCCAAGGGCCACCACAGCCCAATGGGACATCTCCCCCGAGGACAATGAGGGGTACCCACAACAGTGCTGTATTTGTGGCTGCAGGAACCAGAACGGTCGAGGCTACCAGAATCAGAATGAGAGCATCACCCTGGCATGGTGACAGAAGCACCTCGAGCCTGGGCTTTACTTATTGCCCCACACAAAGAAGACAACTTCAGGCAATTAAGCTGTATCACGGCCTCCAAAGTAACTGCAAAAGGAACAATTCTCCAACTTAACCTTGGACCACCCCTTAGACATGGAAATCCATACGGGAGCTGCTGTTTCATTATCGGACATGAGCTCTGCTTGGAGATCCAGCACCTGGGCTTGAAGGATACCAAGGCCTCGGCTGGCAACATATAACGGAGAACCATTGACCTTCACACGGTAACCCCGTTTACCCATGGACAGCAGTCGGTCCGGCTGCCACTGGTAGTGTTGCAGGGGCCCGGATCCAGCCACTGTAGCTGTGACTGGTTACAAAGGGTCCACCTGAACTGGTAACAAATCTTCAGGATGGGTATGGGCAGTTTGTACGGAGTCCTTGGGAAGTATCTGAGGTTTCTCAGGAGGGCCTGGGAAAAATAAAGAGGGTCACAGCTAAAATTTAAATTGATCCTGAGGCCCAACCCTAATAGTTTAGGGCCTGTCCAGTCCCAAAAGCCCTGCTGTTGAAGGCGGATGACGAACTGAACCAGCTGGGAACTTTGGGCATTTCTTGATTAATCCGATTGATCAGGGGTAATGGGGATGAGAAAAATATCAGCCAAGATTGAATGGCGGAGCAGACGCAATAGGCCGAGTGGCCAATTCTGCTTCTGTGCCTTATGGTCTTATGACATGTCCCGTCCAGGTCGCAGAGCGGGTAGCGCCAGTGCCCCTGGTGTTGACGAGTCCGTTCGCCTGGGGACGTCAGGTGATGGGGATGTGCTGAGTCGTCACACATCAGGTGGCTCTCCTCCATAAGGCAACAAAATAGGCTCTTTTGGCCGAATTTAGCCCGGAAAATCGGATTTAAACATCCTCTCACCCTCAACAATAACACGGATGACAAAAGTGCCAAGAACCAGCAGCTCGAGAGGCTGCAGGGACACCTGGAATTGCAGCAAAGGACAGGAGCGGCAAGCAAACGGGTCAGCGGACCCACATGGTGAGGGGGTCCCACATGAAGTGCATATGTTTTAATGCAAGGAGCATTACGGGTAAGGCAGATGAACTTAGAACTTGGATTACTACTTGGAACTATGATGTTGTTGCCATTACAGAGACCTGGTTGAGGGAAGGGCAGGATTGGCAGCTAAACGTTCCAGGATTTAGATGTTTCAGGCGGGATAGAGGGGGATGTAAAAGGGGAGGCGGAGTTGCGCTACTTGTTCGGGAGAATATCACAGCTATACTGCGAGAGGACACCTCAGAGGGCAGTGAGGCTATATGGGTAGAGATCAGGAATAAGAAGGGTGCAGTCACAATGTTGGGGGTATACTACAGGCCTCCCAACAGCCAGCGGGAGATAGAGGAGCAGATAGGTAGAAAGATTTTGGAAAAGAGTAAAAACAACAGGGTTGTGGTGATGGGAGACTTCAACTTCCCCAATATTGACTGGGACTCACTTAGTGCCAGGGGCTTAGACGGGGCGGAGTTTGTAAGGAGCATCCAGGAGGGCTTCTTAAAACAATATGTAAACAGTCCAACTAGGGAAGGGGCGGTACTGGACCTGGTATTGGGGAATGAGCCCGGCCAGGTGGTAGATGTTTCAGTAGGGGAGCATTTTGGTAACAGTGACCACAATTCAGTAAGTTTTAAAGTACTGGTGGACAAGGATAAGAGTGGTCCGAGGATGAATGTGCTAAATTGGGGGAAGGCTAATTATAACAATATTAGGCGAGAACTGAAGAACATAGATTGGGGGCGGATGTTTGAGGGCAAATCAACATCTGACATGTGGGAGGCTTTCAAGTGTCAGTTGAAAGGAATACAGGGCAGGCATGTTCCTGTGAGGAAGAAAGATAAATACGGCAATTTTCGGGAACCTTGGATGACGAGTGATATTGTAGGCCTCGTCAAAAAGAAAAAGGAGGCATTTGTCAGGGCTAAAAGGCTGGGAACAGACAAAGCCTGTGTGGCATATAAGGAAAGTAGGAAGGAACTTAAGCAAGGAGTCAGGAGGGCTAGAAGGGGTCATGAAAAGTCATTGGCAAATAGGGTTAAGGAAAATCCCAAGGCTTTTTACATGTACATAAAAAGCAAGAGGGTAGCCAGGGAAAGGGTTGGCCCACTGAAGGATAGGCAAGGGAATCTATGTGCGGAGCCAGAGGAAATGGGCGAGGTACTAAATGAATACTTTGCATCAGTATTCACCAAAGAGAAGGAATTGGTAGATGTTGAGTCTGGAGAAGGGGGTGTAGATAGCCTGGGTCACATTGTGATCCAAAAAGACGAGGTGTTGGGTGTCTTAAAAAATATTAAGGTAGATAAGTCCCCAGGGCCTGATGGGATCTACCCCAGAATACTGAAGGAGGCTGGAGAGGAAATTGCTGTGGCCTTGACAGAAATCTTTGGATCCTCGCTGTCTTCAGGGGATGTCCCGGAGGACTGGAGAATAGCCAATGTTGTTCCTCTGTTTAAGAAGGGTAGCAAGGATAATCCCGGGAACTACAGGCCGGTGAGCCTTACTTCAGTGGTAGGGAAATTACTGGAGAGAATTCTTCGAGACAGGATCTACTCCCATTTGGAAGCAAATGGACGTATTAGTGAGAGGCAGCACGGTTTTGTGAAGGGGAGGTCGTGTCTCACTAACTTGATAGAGTTTTTCGAGGAGGTCACTAAGATGATTGATGCAGGTAGGGCAGTAGATGTTGTCTATATGGACTTCAGTAAGGCCTTTGACAAGGTCCCTCATGGTAGACTAGTACAAAAGGTGAAGTCACACGGGATCAGGGGTGAACTGGCAAGGTGGATACAGAACTGGCTAGGCCATAGAAGGCAGAGGGTAGCAATGGAGGGATGCTTTTCTAATTGGAGGGCTGTGACCAGTGGTGTTCCACAGGGATCAGTGTTGGGACCTTTGCTGTTTGTAGTATATATAAATGATTTGGAAGAAAATGTAACTGGTCTGATTAGTAAGTTTGCAGACGACACAAAGGTTGGTGGAATTGCGGATAGCGATGAGGACTGTCTGAGGATACAGCAGGATTTAGATTGTCTGGAGACTTGGGCGGAGAGATGGCAGATGGAGTTTAATCCGGACAAATGTGAGGTAATGCATTTTGGAAGGTCTAATGCAGTTAGGGAATATACAGTGAATGGTAGAACCCTCAAGAGTATTGAAAGTCAAAGAGATCTAGGAGTACAGGTCCACAGGTCATTGAAAGGGGCAACACAGGTGGAGAAGGTAGTCAAGAAGGCATACGGCATGCTTGCCTTCATTGGCCGGGGCATTGAGTATAAGAATTGGCAAGTCATGTTGCAGCTGTATAGAACCTTAGTTAGGCCACACTTGGAGTATAGTGTTCAATTCTGGTCGCCACACTACCAGAAGGATGTGGAGGCTTTAGAGAGGGTGCAGAAGAGATTTACCAGAATGTTGCCTGGTATGGAGGGCATAAGCTATGAGGAGCGATTGAATAAACTCGGTTTGTTCTCACTGGAACGAAGGAGGTTGAGGGGCGACCTGATAGAGGTCTACAAAATTATGAGGGGCATAGACAGAGTGGATAGTCAGAGGCTTTTCCCCAGGGTAGAGGGGTCAATTACTAGGGGGCATAGGTTTAAGGTGAGAGGGGCAAGGTTTAGAGTAGATGTACGAGGCAGGTTTTTTACGCAGAGGGTAGTGGGTGCCTGGAACTCGCTACCGGAGGAGGTAGTGGAAGCAGGGACGATAGGGACATTTAAGGGGCATCTTGACAAATATATGAATAGGATGGGAATAGAAGGATACGGACCCAGGAAGTGTAGAAGATTGTAGTTTAGTCGGGCAGTATGGTCGGCACGGGCTTGGAGGGCCGAAGGGCCTGTTCCTGTGCTGTACATTTCTTTGTTCTTTGTTCTTTGTTCTATCCCGAGAGGGGAGACCGGCGCCCCGGAAAGCGAGCTCCCCCCACCACACCCCCGCCAGGCGATGGATGGAAGACGTTCCTAACCAGGGAACCAAAAGTGATGAAGGGCGATATTAAGACTGAGATAAAGGCGGCAGTCAAAGTGGTGGTGACCTTAGCCGCCATGTAGACAGTGCTCGATGCCATGAGAAAGAAGCTGGAAGCCCAGGGGAGCACGATACAGAAGCTGGAAATAGCATCAAGGGACCAGGGCGACCAAATCATCGCTCTGGAGGCCGGGATCAAGAGGTTGGTGGCGACCCAGTGGAGCCTGAAGAGGACGGTCGAGGGCCAGGCGGCAGAACATTTGAATAGTGGGCCTGCTGGAAGAGTTCCAGGGCCGGGACCCGACCGACCACGTGGCCCCAAACTGCCGGAGACCAAAACCCAGGGCCGGGGAGAAGCCGAGAGCGATAATAGCCAAGCTGCACAAATATCAGGACCGGGAAATGATCCTTCGCTGGGCCAGACAGACGGAGGCAACTGGGAGGGACTCAAAACCAGAGCCTACCAGGACATTGGGGGGGACCTGGCAAAGCACAGGCCGAATTTCACCAGGCAAAGTCAGCTCTATATAAAAACAAAGTCCAATTCGGGATGCTATTCCCAGCAAGGCTCTGGGTAACATATCAGGGCAAAAAACATTTTTTTACTGACTCCGCAGAGTTGGACGAGTTTGTCCGTGAGAACGGTCTGGACACGAAGCAAGAGGGGCAGCGGTGAGGAAGACACAGAGGAGGCGAAGGAAAGAAATGGACAATTTTGGGCGGGTCTGCGTCGCCTCGCTATGAACAGGGGAACCAGCTCAAAGGAGGGAGGGGGCAAGGGTAGGAGAGGGTGAGGAGGAGGCAGAAGGGACACCAGCAGAGCGGGTACAGGAGGGGGTCAGATCGACCCTGGGAGGGGGGCCAGCACACTAGCGGGAAAGCTAGTGCCAGGAGGTCTGAGGGAGAGGAGGACCACGGCGCACCTCCCACCGCAGATTGAAAAGTCACATAATCTGGGCGTGGTTTTACTGAGGAGAGCTTTCTCCATTTTGTAGCTGCCAGCAAGCAACAGGACTGTGTGAAGAACTGAAGATGGAGCTTTTTGGACTAAGGAAGAGAAGGTCAGAGACACAAACAGGCCAGGATCTCACAACTGACACTGCTGGAGAGAGCTTCCCAGGACAACGCAGTCAGTGCTGGTGTGAGCTCCAGCATCTCTGATGAACAACCCGCACAGAAATGTAACATTGAATGACAAGGCAACTGTCTCATTAAAGGTAAGCGAAAATGGTGGGTCGTGAAGTTTGGGCGGCCTAGGTCGCAAAGGTTGGCTGGCATGGGTCCCGAAGGTCGGCCGGTTTGTAAAAATGGGTTCCCAGAAAAAATGTTTGAAAAACACTGCAGTAGCGGACAAATCCGTTTTGGTATAAAATTTTATGGACACATTACCCATCACGGTCGTACAAATCCACACATGGACCCATACGACCCAAACTTGGCAAAACTGCGCCATGTCGTTTACATGGCAGATTGCAGAGGAAACCCCCAGAGGAATTACAGGTCTACGTGACAAAACAGAGGAACTCAGCATGGAGGACGGCATCATCCTGTGAGGGGGCGCGGGGGCCTCCCATGAGCAGATCAGCGAATCATCTTGCAGGATTTGCATTGCGGACACCCGGGGCTTTCCAAGATGGAGATACTCGTATAGGAGTTGTGTGGTGGCCAGGGCTCAATGCGACATCGAACAAATGGTGCAGCAATGTGTGGCTTGCCAGGAAGACCAAACGTTCCCTCCATCAGACTCACTCCACTCTTGGGCGAGACCGTGACGCCCATGGGTGCATTTGCACGCCAACTTCGCTGGTCCCTTCTTGGGGGTCAATGTTTTTGCTCCTGACCGACGCCCACTCAAAGTGGATAGATGTGCACCGAATCTCTTCCACCACCCAGTGGGCCACCGTGGGGAAGTTCTTCAGCACCCATGGGATTCCAGAGGTGTTTCTCACTGTCAATTGTACCCCCTTTACCAGTGAATAATTTCAAGGATTAATGCACGCTAGTGGGGTGAACATCCAAATTGCCCCACACCACCCATCTTCAAACAGTCTGGAGGAACGGGCAGTCCAGACATTTAAACAGGGCATGAAAAAGCAGACTGCAGGGTCCGTTGAAATGAAGCTGGTCTGGTCTCTATTTAACTACCGAACTATGCCACATGCTACAACCGGGTAGTGGCTTGGCAGAGTTGCTGATGGGCCGTGTCTCTGGGCCCACCTTAGCTTGACGTTCCCGAACCTTGGCGGGAAGGTGGAAAAGATGCAGGATCTCCAGAAGAGGTATCACAATCATTGAACGCGTTACAGAGGGTTTAAACCTCAGGATGTATTCCATATTCAGAATTTTGGAGAGAGCACCCAATGGATTCCAAGGGTTATAGTGGAGAGAATGGGATTGATCTCCTACACAGCCAACACTGGAGAACGGACCGTCCAAAAACTCGTGGACTACCTCAAAGGCAGGGAGCCAGCCCCATAGAGACCCACGCCTGATCCTTGTGTCCCTCGTCTGCCATCCTTGGTTTGGTGCACTTCCAACCAGGAACTAGTGCCGAGGCCAGCAGGATGTGGATGTTTGGAAAACCTCATATGTCAATCATCTGGGAGGATTGGGAGGCGAAATCCACAGACACCAACTTGGCTTCAGAGTGGAGGTGTGTGGTTGACTGCAACCAGTGTGCCTTAAAAAAGGGACTGTCTGGTGTCTGATATCATTGTAGCTCCTGCTACATTGTCCGTATTAGCTTAACAAATATACAGATTTTAATATTAAGGGGGGGAAGTAAAGGAGCGTTGCATCATAATCCAATTTTCCCAGGTTTATAAAGTGTATTTTTGTTGTTAAAACTAATTAACGGCCCTGTGACTCTGGCCTTTCGGTACAAAAAGAAGGAAATGCAAAGGTCTTTTGAGCCAAGGTTCCATTCTGGGATCTTCCAATCCAGTTACATCATCAACTGGGGTCAAAACAGTAATATACTGGCATAGGTTAAGGATTGATTAACAGGCAGAAATGAAATGAAATGAAATGAAAATCGCTTATTGTCACAAGTAGGCTTCAAATGTAGTTACTGTGAAAAGCCCCTAGTCACCACATTCCGGCGCCTGTTCGGGGAGGCTGTTACGGGAATCGAACCGTGCTGCTGGCCTGCCTTGGCCTGCTTTCAAAGCCAGCGATTTAGCCCTGTGCTAAACAGAGAGTAGGAACAAAAGGGTCACTCTCATGTTGACAGGCTGTGACTATTGTGTACAGTTCTGGTCACCCTATTATAGAAAAGCTCTAATTAAACTACAAAGAGTGCAGGAAAGATTTACTCGGATGCTACCGGGGCTTGATGGTTTGAGACAGAGAGACTGGATAGACTGGGACTTTTCCCCTGGAGTGTAGGAGGCTTAGGGGTGATCTAATAGAGATCTATAAAATAATGAGTGGCATAGATAAGGTAGATACTCAACATCTTTTCCCAAAGGTAGGGGGAAACTAGAGGGCAGAGGTTTAAGGTGAGAGATACAA
The DNA here is from genome assembly GCF_047496885.1 of Scyliorhinus torazame. Taxonomy (NCBI): domain Eukaryota; kingdom Metazoa; phylum Chordata; class Chondrichthyes; order Carcharhiniformes; family Scyliorhinidae; genus Scyliorhinus; species Scyliorhinus torazame. The sequence goes on from NC_092708.1 coordinate 386,233,352, forward strand.
AAAGGTCCAGAGGGGCAATATTTTTCACACAGAGAGTGGTGAGTGTCTGGAATGAGTTGCCAGAGGCAGTAGTAGAGGCGGATACAATTTTGTCTTTTAAAAAGCATTTAGACAGGCGTGCTCGTTTCGGCAGCACATATACTAAAATTGGAACGAGACAGAGAAGATTAGCATTGCCCCTGCGCAAGGATGACACACAAATTCGTGAAGTGTTCCATATAAAAAATAATTTTTTAAAAAAGCATTTAGACAGTTATATGGGGAAGTTGGGATTAGCGGGATATGGGCCAAATGAGGGCAATTGGGACTAGGTCAGTGGTGAAAACTGTGCGGCATGGACAAGTTGGGCTTAAGGGCCAGTTTTCATGCTGTAAACCTCCGACTAGTGGGGTAATGCAGGGATCAGTACTCGGGTCCCAGCTATTCACAATGTATAATCACTTTATTTTTAAAATCTGATTCATAAAGTTACAAAATGAAGTTAAAAACTCACCACTATTCTTAGAAGTCCCCCTATACCAAAAAAAGGGTCAATATTCTAAATGGTGAACAGGAATTCTCACTCCCCGACTCCGATACAGGCTTCGGTGGGTGCTATTCAGGTCAAACTATATTTTCAAGTTATCCCCCGGTATAATCCATACCTTCACCGAAGAATTTTACCTACTTACCTCTCAGTAGCATTGATATCCTGGGTCCTGCATTGCTAAGTAGGTAAAGTAGGCTAATAACCACTGTTTCAGGTTAAAACTTTTAAGTTATTTTATTATTATATTTTTCTTTTCTTTTTAAAAGATGCAATCACTGTCTTTACAGAAAAGTAAAAAGATCTTGCTTCTGGATCCTTCTGGTTGGTTGAAGGGACCTTCAGGCCCAACTTGACAATCAATCTTCTTTTTAAAATCTGGTCTTCTTTAGATGTATTTGCTGATGAGCTCGGTTGCTGTGTCCTATCTTTCCCATGTACCGAGCTATGAGAGCTGGCTCTGCCGGCTGTCCCCTTTCTTCGGGTTTTTATATATTTCTCAGTTATCTAGTTTTTATGACCTTATTGCAAAATAACTCTTGATTCTCTTTGATTGTAAAAAGTATCTTTGATCTAAACATTCATTTTGACATAACCTCATCTCATAGATCTGGTTACATTGTGTCCTTTGTGATATTCAAAATGCTTTGGTTTCAAGAGGTGTTATTTTTAATTCCTGTCATTTCTATAGTTTTATTTTCCAATTGTGTCCTCAGCTCATAATTTTGACTTTCATTTTGGCTTGAAATTATGTTTCTCGTAGACTGATAGTCTCCCAGTTTTCTTTAATTTACCTGGTATTAGCAACTTTTCACACCTAGAATTCTCACCAAATTCAGCTGAACCTCATCCATTCTTTTTCAGATCCTTACTAAGATAGTTACTTTCAATGAAGGTGTGAGCCACTGTTTTTGGCTTCATTCAAAATCCTGTTTGTCTGGTTTGCTAAGCCTGCTTGACCAAGGATATCTGCATTTTACAATCCTTCCCTGGCAGCTGCTGTTAGCCCTTTGTGGGATCTTGCCCTGTATTCTCTCACGTTTCTCTCAGACCAGATTTTGCCAGACTTCCATGTTTCAAATGACACATCTTTCCATATTTTCAATAACAAAAGCCAATGTGCGGAGTGAACAGGGCAAATCCGCAATCCAAAAGTGAATTCAAATTCAAATTGAACCCAATTCATGGTCTCCACAAGAGAGACGTAAAAGATCCAAGCTGACAAGAAAAGGCATCGCACCTCATCTTGGGCTTGACCTGACGCTTGATCTTAGCTAAAAGGCTGAGAATCAATACAATATATATCAATGATTTGGATTTGGGGACCAAATATAATATTTCTAAGTTGTAGATGACACACAGCTAGGTGGGATTGTGTTGTGAGAAAGGTGCAACGAGGCTTCAAGAGGATTTGGAAAGTGAATGGGCAGGAACATGGAATATGTGGAACAATGTGAGATTATCCACGTTGGCAGGAGGAACTGGTGCACAGAGTGAATGTGTAGATGTACAGAGGGACCTGGGTTTCCAAGTCAATAAGACACTGAAAACAGGGCGGCGTGTGGTGCAGTGGTTCGCTTAGGGACCACGGCGCTGAGGACCCAGATTCGAATGCCGGCCCTGGGTCACTGTCCGTGTGGAGTTTTCACATTTTCCCCATGTCTGCGTGGGTTTCACCCCCACAACCCAAAAATGAGCAGATTAGGTGGATTGGCCACGCTAAATTGCCCTTTAATTGGAAAAAAAATAATTGGGCACTTTAAATTTTTTTTAAAATAAGACACTGAAGGCAGGTGCAGCAAGCAATTAGGAAGGCCTTTGTCACAAAAGAGTCTGAGTACAGGAGTAGTGAAGTCTTACTTCAATTGTACGCAACCTTGGTTAGACCAAACCTGGATTTGTGTGCACCGTTTCGGTGCCCCTTTTTATTCATTTACAGGGCGAGTGTTGTTTGCTAGGTTTATAGTCCATCCTTAATTGCCCTTCAGAAGATGGTGGTGAGCTGGCTTCTTGAACACCTGCATTCTGAGGTGTCGGTAACACCCACACTGCTGGTTTTTTTTTAGAATTTACAGTGCAGGAGACCATTCAACCTATCGAGTCTGCATTAGCCGTTAGGAAGAGCACCCCACTTAAACCCACAACCTCCACCCTATCCCTGTAACCCCAGCTAACCTTTTTTTTTGGACACTGAGGGCAATTTATGATGGCCAATCCACCTAATTTGCACGTCTTTGGACTGTGGGAGGAAACCAGAGCACCCGGAGGAAACCCACGCAGATACGGGGAGAATGTGCAGACTCCGCACAGTGATCCAAGTCGGGAATTGAACCTGGGACCCTGGAGCTGTGAAGCAACTGTGCTGCCGTGCTGCACCCTGTTAGGGAGGGCCTTCCAGGATATATTTCCATTTCTGTATGGTGAGTGACTTGGATGGGAACCTCCATGTGCTGATGTTCCCAATTAGCTGCCGCCCTTGTCCTTCTAGATGATAGTGGTTGTGGGTTTTGAAGATGCTGCCTAAGGAGCCTTGGTGAGTTCTCGCAGTGCATCTTGTAGATGGTATGCATGGCTGCCACTGTGCATCGGTTGTGGAGGGAGTGAATGCTTGTGGAAGGGGTGTCAAACGGGGTTGTTTTATCCAGGATAGTGTCGAGCTTCTAGAGTGAAGTTGGAGTTGCACTCATCAAGGCAAGTGGAGGGTATTCCATCACACGGCTGAGTTGTGCCTTGTAGATGGTGGACAAGCTTTGGGGAGTCAGAGGGTCAGTTACTCACTGCAGGATCCCTCGCCTCTGACCCGTTCTTGCGGCCACAATATTTATATGGCTTGTCCAGTTCAATTTCAGGTCAATTGTAACCCCAGGTTGACAGTGGGGGATTCATTGATGGTAATGCCATTGAATGTCAAGGGGCAATTGTTATATTCTCTCTTATTGGCGATGTCATTGCCATGCACGAATGTTACTTGCCACATGTCAGGCCAAGCCTGGATATTGTCCGGGTCTTGCTGCATTTGGACATGGACTGCTTCAGTATCTGAGAAATCACGAATGCTGAACATTATGCAATCATCAGCAAACATCCCCACTTCTGGCCTTATAATGGAAAGGTCACTGACGATGCAGCTGAAGATGGTTGGGCTTAGGACGCTACCCTGAGGAACTCCTGCAGTGATGTCCTGTGTCATGTGAGAGTACCTTTAAGAAATGGGTATTTATAAATGGGTGTGTATATAAGTATCTGTAGTGAGAGTACCTTTAAGAAATGGGTGTTTATTACTGCAGTGATGTCAGAGTGTGGGTGGAGCTGGGCTGTCTGTCAGCTTTTTACTTTCGTTTTAGGCTGTATGCTGCAAGGTGTTTTATAGTTTCGTTTTCAGAGCTGGATAGCTGCAGTCACAGCCAGAAGGTGTATTAGAGGCTCTCTCTGTAATCTAAAGAATGTAAATCGATCCTTTTGTGATTTAAAACGACTAACTGCTCTTAGTAGTGACTTTAACCTGATGTGCTTCTGCTGAAAGTTTATTTAAAAGTCTTCTGGATGTTAAAAGGACAGCTTATGAATTACTTAGTGTTGTATTCTTTGGGGGTTGTATTTGAATTGCTAAGATGTTCACTGTATGTTTTAAAAAGGTTAACTTGGGTTCATAGAATAAACATTGTTTTGCTTTAAAAAATACTTTTCCATTTCTGCTGTACCACACCTGTAGAGTGGGCCGTGTGCTCCCCATACCACAATCTAGTAAAAGTTGTGGGTCAGGTGAACTCCATGATACACTTTAGGGTTCTCTAAACCCTGGCCCATAACACCTGGAACTAAGGGCAGTCACTCTCACCTCACTTCTGCAATTCAGCTCTTTTGTCCATGTCTGGACCAAGGTTGTAATGAGATCAGGAGCTGAGTGATCCTTGCAAAACCCAAATCTTATCTGAGGAAGGTTCACCAGACTTGTTCCTGGTGGGGAGCACTGTCTTCTGAAGAGAGATTGGGGAGACTGGGCCTGGATTATCTTGAGTTCTGAAGAATGAGAGGTGATCGTATTAAAATTTACAAAATATTTAATGGGCTAGACAGGGTTGATATAGGCAAGATGTTCTTGCTAGTTAGGGAGTGGAGAACCAAAGAGGAATACAACTTCAAAATAAGGGGGAAGGCACTTAGGACTGAGATGAAAATATTTTTTATTCAGAGGGCTGTGAATCTTTGGAATTCTCCACCTCAGCGGGCTGTGGAAGCTCAGCCAACAAAAGCTCAGTCATTGAGTATGTTTAAAGTAGTAATAAACAGGCCCTGAGTCACTGTCCATGTGGAGTTTGCACATTCTCCCCGTGTCTGTGTGGGTTTCGCCCCCATAACCAAAAAAATGCAGGCAAGTGGAATGGCCACACTAAATTGTCCCTTAATTGGAAGAAAGAAAGAATTGGGTATTCTAAATTAATTTAAAAAAAAATAAAAACTAAAGTAGTGATAACAAATTTCTAAATGCCAATGACAAAGGGAGATAGGGATAATGTGGGGAAAAGGGGCATTGAAGTGGATTATCGGCCATGATTATATTGAATGGTGGAGCAGGATCGATGGGCTGAATGGCCTACTCCTCATATGTTCCTATGTTAGATTCGCAAATTCACCCCAGACTGCGGCTTGAACCTGGATTTATCTTGCTCTGCGTGGCTCAGAACTAAGTAATGCATTATCCACTAAGAAATTGGTATGCTGAGGCATTCACAGAGAGAATTAGCAAGATGAAAAAAGTCACAAGCTCCTTGCTCACAGCTCTGAAAAACATTTAATTTTCACAATAGGTTGAGGGCATACTGCATTTTTTCAAAGACGATGCATCTTAACAATGTTTAAAAAAAACCAATAAAGTGATTTGAAAACTGCAGTCTCAGTAGGCCAAAAGAAGGAAACTATCTTTAATTTAAGCATTTTCATTTCAGAATTGTCAGGAAACAAAAATAACTATCATAAAACCTTAATGTCAGATACACAAGCATTGAACAGCAAGGAAAGGGCAAGGAGGTCTGTTGCATGCAAACTTGTGATGATTCTTCTGTTATTCCCCAAGAGAAATAAATGGGGAAGAAGCAACAAGACCAATATTTCACTCTAAACTGGGGCTTACATTCTCTCCACTCTGCTCGAGGTTCTGAGTATGCAGAACATTTTTTAAAATGGTTATGTGGTATTTGGAAAAATGACCAGTGCTATACATGTAATCCATAAAAGGGAGATTGAATCCAATCTTTTCTGAATCTAATATTGGATCAATGTCCTGTTGTCCAAGCTCCTTTCAGCCTCTGCATTGTATTTTACTCAAATCAAATTCATGAAATACTGGAATCAACATTCCTTCTCTTTTGTCCTCTTCAGGGCTTGAAACCTGTATGGTGGCAACATTGTGCTATTTGATGCAAATTGAATTTGCATGGTCACAATACAAATCCATCATCTTGCCTCTGAGCTTGGAGTGCTTCACTGCTGAATGCACTCGTCTGGAAGATCAGTTTCCATACTATCCACATTTGGAGCCCGAACCTTTCTCTGTTCCATTTCCACCTAAACAAAATTCATACAAGACAGTCAGCGAAGATGTTAGCACAGCTTTCAAAATTAGTCCAGAAACAAGTGTCACCACAAAGTTAACATAATGGCTTTTGCCTTGGCCAAGAAATACGATTCATACCCCAAGTATAATCTGGAAAATATTCATGAACATATTTCATGTATCTTGTGACTCTTCCCCATTTGATGCAAGATCAGCATTAAAAAATGGGAGCAACAGAATTAATTTTTCACGGTGATTGAATCAGTTATATCAAACAGGGAAAGTTGGGATGGGCAATGAATGCTGGTCTTGCCAGTGATACCCACAGCCTATGAATGCACAGAAATTTACAGCAGAAGTCTGGTAGAATTTCTTTTGGAAGGATGAGTTAAGCCCATTTGTTTGCATTTTTCTCGTAGTTTGGTTTAATGATCTATGCATGGGGTACCCTTCATGTGCATGAGCAATTCAGCAGCAACCCTTAGGAGGAATGGGACAGAACTGAATACAAGGTTTGAGTTTTTTGTAAATGAGTTATCTTTGAACTAAGTGTTTAATTGTTCAAGAGAGGTGAATGAATTAGTAATGTACCATACAGTGCACATAAACGAGAATGTACCTGATAACTATAATGAGCTTTGTAAACGACCCATTTTCTCACATCACTCTTATCGCCAACTCCAACTGATCGAACAGCTGCTTTGGACGCTGAAGCACTGGGCATGTCAAACTCCACATCCACATAGTGGACAAAACTAACAGGCACTTCCCGGTCAGATCCTAGCTCCAAGTGGCAGTAAAAAGAATGTGGATGGCCTGAAGCTGGAGAAACATAATTTTGTTAGAATAATGAGCATTATCACCTTTAAACCATTTTTAGAGAAATAATTATTAGCTTTTACCAGATGCCAGCCAACGCATTCAATTATAAACAATCCGTATGTATAAAGGGTCACACAATAAAACTAGGCAACTCACTACCTAACTTTGTGACCGACACCAGATAGTAAGAAGTCTTACAACACCAGGTTAAAGTCCAACAGGTTTGTTTCAAACACTAGCTTTCGGAGCACTGCTCCTTCCTCAGGTGAATCAGTTAGAATGAGGCTATAAAAAAGCTAATGAAATTGCATGTTTTATCTCACGAGGTGCAGAGTATAAAAGCCAAGAAGTTTTAATGAGTCAATATAAACCTTGAACAAACTTCGATTAGAGTGCCATGTGTAGCATTGAGATGAGTTGAGGGGTTTGTATTATGAAGAGAGATTGAGCAGTTTAGGCCTATGAATGAGTTGAATGAGAGGAGATCTAATTGAGGTATACAAGATGATAAAGGTATTGACAAAGTAGACGTAGAGCAAATGCTTCCTCTGGTGGGGCATTCTAGAACAAGAGGTCATAGTTTCAGGATAAGGGGTAGCAGATTTAAAAAACGGATGAGGAGAAATTACTTCTCTCAAAAGGTCGGGAATCTGTGGAATTCATTACCCCAGGAGAGCAGTGGATGTCGGGATATTGAGTAAATTTGAGGCGATAGGCAGATTTTTAATTAGTAATGGGTTGAAGGGTTATGGAAAGCGGGCAGGAAATTTGAGTTGAAGCCGAGAATTGCCCACTTCTGCCCCTGGTTCTTAAATTGTGCTCCACATACAGTAGGACGGGTATTGAGGCCTCAGAGTGGATACAGCTTAGATTTGTTAGGATATTGCCTGCATTAGGAATTACAAATGTAAAGACTTGAAAAACTTGGTCTGTGGTCAATAGAACGATGCAGGAGCATTGTGACAGAAGGGATTTAAATTATGAAAGGGCGAGGCAAGATTGTGAGAAGCAAGTTATTTCGAGTAGTTAAAGATTCAAAAATGAGGAGTCGCAGATAAAAACTTGAATGCAAGGGATTTTTTTAAATTTTAAATTCAGAGTGCCCAATTCTTTTTTTTTTCAATTTAGTGTTGCCAATCCACCTACCCTGCGCATCCTTTTGGGTTGTGGAGATGAGACCACCGCAGACACGGGGAAAATGTGCAAACTCCACATGGACAGTGACCCGGGGCTGGGATTGAACCCGGGTCCTCAGCGCCATGAGGCAGCAGTGCTAACCACTGCACCACCGTGCTGCCTTGAATGTAAGAGATTTCAAACAGAGATCAAGAGAAACCTCTTCACACAGAGTTGTGAGGCTGTAGAACACACTCCCAGGCTTAGGTGACTGAGGTAGAAATGGCCAATATTATAGATCAGGCTGAATAAATAGAAGAAGGAAAAAGGCTTGAAGGAATATGGGTATAGAATGGGTAAATACAAGTATAACAATTTGCTTGAGGTGGCATGGTGGCACAGTTGTCAGCACTGCTGCCTCACAGCATCAGGGACCTGGGTCCGATTCCAGCCCTACGTTACAGTCTGTGTGGATTTTGCACGTTCTCCCCAAGTCTGCGTGGGTTACCTCCGGTTTCCTCCCACGGTCCAAATATGTGCAGGTTAGCTGAATTGGCCATGCTAAATTGCCCCTTAGTGTCCAGGGATGTGCAGGTTAGGTAGGGTTACACGGATAGGGCAGAGCAGTAGTACTAAGTAGGGTGCTCTTTCAGAGGGTGGGCGCCGACTCGATGGGCCATATGGCCTCCTTCTAGACTGCAGGAATTCTATGGTTCTTAAATGGTGAATAAACAATAACACACAAATCACACTGGATGGCCTGTTTCCATGGTGTAACTTCTATGTATTTTTAAGTATAGATAAGGTATTGAGTGAAAAATGTATTTTTCAAAGTCTACTAAATGAATAATAAAATGCACTCCATTGTAACAGTTGGATCATTTGCTTCACCCCCCCCCCTTCACCTCAATAATCTATGTCAATAATCTACTGGAAACTTGTGTCCTGTGGGGTCCCATAAGGATCAGTGTTGGGGCCCTTGCTGTTTGTGGTTTATATAAATGATTTAGACATGAATGTAGGAGGGTTGATCAGGAAGTTCACAGATAATATGAAAATTGGTAGGATGATAAATAGTGAGGAGGGCAGTCTTAGATTAACCCACCCAAACCCATGCAGACATGGCGAAAATGTGGAAACTCCACATGGACAGTGACCTGGGGCCAGTATCGAACCTGGGTCCTCAGAGCCGTGAAGCAGCACAGCTAACCACTGTGCCACCCTGTCGTGCAGGGTTTAACAAGGCCAAGACAGCTTTTTACAAGAGCAAGGTGCGTTTTGGAATGGTGTACCTTGCTCGCCTCAGGTCCCGTTCAGAAATTTGGGCTATTATTTTGACATGCTGGGGGAGGCAAATGACTTTCTGAAGAAGCATGGACTGGGGAGCATTGAATGAAGTTATTGGTTACTCTGAATGTTTGTTTTTTGGTGTGTTTTGCCGTTTCTTTGCCCTTTTTCAGGATTTGTGGTTCTTTTATCTTTATAATTTTTTTTAGAGTACCCAATTCATTTTTTCCTATTAAGGGCAATTTATTGTAGCCAATCCGCCTTCCCTGCACATCTTTGGGTTGTGGGGGCAAAACCCACACAAACACGGGGAGAATGTGCACACTCCACATAGACAGTGACCCAGAGCCGGGATCGAACCTGGGACCTCGGCGCCGTGAGGCTGCAGTGCTAACCCATTGAGCCACCTTGCTGCCCTCTTTTATCTTTCTTTTGAACTGTGGAAATGTTCGGGATGGCGGGGGAGGGGTTGTTGGAGTTGGGTAGGTCATTTGGTTGGTGCCCAGTGGGGGTGGGGCACTGAGGGGCTAGGAGGGGGGGGGGTGACAGTGGCCACCTTGGATGGGCCTGGAGCTGGTGTAAGTTGGACTTCCTTGCAGATGGAATATGGCTGATCGTAGGAGGGGAGGGGGAGAAAGAGGCAGAGGCCCCTAATCAGGTTGGTTACATTGAATGTGAGGGGGTTAAATGGGCCAGTTAAAAGGTCTTGGGTTTCTGTCCATCTAAAGAATTTGAAGGCAGATGTTGTTTTCTTGCAGGCCACACATTTGAGAGTTTGAGACCAGACAAGACTGCGGAACGGGTGGGTGGGGCGGCATGGTGGCACAGTGGTTCGTACTGCTGCCTCACAGTGCCAGGGACCCTGGTTCAATTCCGGCCTTGGGCGACTGTGTGGAGTTTGCACTTTCTCCCTGTGTCTGCGTGAGTTTCCAGCGGTGCACTGGTTTCCTCCCACAGTCCAAAGATGTGCTGGTTAGGTGGATGGGCCATGCTAAAATCGCCCTTTAGGTGTCCAAAAATGTGTACGTTAGATGGGGTAAGGGGGATAGGGTGGGAGAGTGGACCTAGGTAGTGTTGTCTTTCAGAGGGTCGGGACCTGATGGGCTGAAATGCACGGTAGAAAATCTATGGTTCTAAAATACTGAATTCTGTGGTTCCACTCAAGGTTTGGTGCAAGGATGAGGGGGTCTGCGGTGCTGATCAATAGGAGGGTGACCTTTTGGTGGCTAATATTTTGGTGGACTCGAGGGGGAGATATGTGATAGTGAGTGGGTTTTGTCAGGCGCTCCGGCGCTCTTAGTGAACGCATATGGGCCCAACTGGGACAACACAACTTTATTAAGATGCTGGCGGCCAGCCCCGAGCTTGACTCGCATCAGTTGATTATGGGGGGTGGACTTTAATTGTGTGTTAGACTCCAGGCTGGACAGGTCAAGGCCAACATCGGGGATGGCAAAGGAGCTGCTTGTATTCATGGAACGGGAGGGGAGGGGGGTGGGGGTGGGGGGGACGGACCGTGGATATTTAGATAACCGAGGGATGAGAGTTTTCCTTCTTTTCACATGTGCGCAGGATCTACTCCCATATTGATTTATTTGTGGTGGGGAAGCCATTACTCCCTGGGGTTGTGGGGCCAGGGTACTTGGCATTGGTAATATAAGATCACACCCCAGACTATGTGGATATGTGGCTGGAGATGGGCTCAGTGGCCCCATGGAGGTTGGATACACCATTTCTCGCAGATAAGTGGTTTTGTGAGAGGATGATCTCCGCTATTGGAAAATATGTGAATATTAATAAGAATGGGGAGGTCTCACTTTCCACGTTCTGGGAAGCACTAAAGACGGTCATCGGGGGTAGATAATTTTGTTTAAAGCTCACAGAGAAAAGTCTGGTAGGGCGGAGACGCAGATTTTGGTGGATTCCATCCTTGAGATGGACCATCAATACTCTGCCGCCCCAATGGCAGAGCTGTTAGCGGAGAGGAAGAAGCTTCAGATGGGGTTTGAGTTGGAGTCGATTGGGAAGGTGGTGAGCCAGCTTCGTTGTGCGAGACGGACCTTTTACGAGTAGGGGAGAAAGTGAACAATTTATTGGTTCACCAGCTGAGGTAGAAGGCGGCTTCTCAGGAGATAGTTCAGGTTAAGGCTGTTGCCCTCCCCGGGATTGGTCCAGAGGTCGCCAGCCAGGTGGAGGGGTATAGAGAGGGGAGGTAGGGCGTATAGGGTGCCCCTGTATGCAGGCGATTTATTACTGTGTATCACGGACCGTCTCTTTAATGTGGGGAAGATAATGGAGGTGCTTATGAAGTTTGATTCATTCTCAGGATATAGATTGAACATGGACAAGAGTGAGGTTTTTCCACTGAACTCTCTGGGGAAGGCTGCTGATCTGGAAAGGTTACCGTTTTGGCTGGCCAGGATTAGTATTAGGTACCTGGGAATATGGATAGCCTCATGATTGGGCTATGTTACGCGAGTTGAACCAGCCCAGTCTGGTAGAGAGGGTGAAGGTGGACTTTAAGAGGTGGGATGCCCTCCTGTTGTACTTGGAGGAAAGGACTCCAGTACTGAACTTTGTGCACAAGTAACTCTGTTTCCTCGGTTGCAGGCACCTTCAATAATGGATAAGGTGATGTCTCTTGACAAGATAGGGGAGGGAGGATATCAGATATATAAGGGCAGATGATGGGGAAGGCTTCGCTGGAGAAAGTAAAGGGTAAATGGGAGGAAGACTTGGGTTTGGTTTTGGAGGGGAGGGGCGGTGGAGGTGTGGAGTGAGATTTTGCATAGGGTCAATGTGACCTCTTATTGTACAAGGTTGAGTTTGATTCAGTTTAAAGTGGTATACAGGGAGCACTTGACCAAGGCACGCGAGTGTTTTTTTTTCAGGTGTAGAGGATGTGAGTGTTATTTGAGGGGACCAGCGAACCACTCACATATGTTTTGGTCTTGCCCTGAATTACTTAGGAGCAGCAAGGTAGCACAGTGGTTAGCACTGTTGCTTCATAGCGCCAGGGTTTCGGGTTCAATTCCCGGCTTGGGTCACTGTCTGTGCGGAGTCTGCACTTTCTCCCGGTGTCTGTGTGGGTTTCCTCCGGGCGCTCCGGTTTTCTCCCACAAGTCCCGAAAGACGTGTTTTTTTTTTTGGTGGTCCTTTCCTAATATGCCTTTACTTTAACTTCCTGGACTAACGGTGTTGGTGCAAATCCAATGCCCCACAATTTTTCCATTTAAAACATTTTTTTTGGGATAAATTTAGAGTACCCAATTATTTTTTTCTAATTAAGGGGCAATTTACCATGGCCAATCCACCTAACCTGCACATCTTTGGGTTGTGGGAGTGAAACCCAAGCAGACATGGGGAGAATGTGCAAACTCCACACGGACAGTGACCCAGGGTTGGGATTCGAACACGGGTCCTCAGCGCCGCAGTCCCAGTGCTAGCCACTGCACCACATGCCGCCCAAAAGACGTGCTGTTAGGTAATTCTCCCTCTGCGTCCCCGAGCAGGCACCGGAATGTGGCGACTAGGGGATTTTCACAGCAACTTCATTGCAGTGTTAATATAAGCCTACTTGTGACAATAAAGATTATTATTATAAAGTATGCCATAAGGGGATTAGAGGAGAGGATTTACTCTATGCAGCTGCCGCTCATTACCTTCTTTAAGTAGCTGGCTGTTGTCAGCAATGGTGGGGCGGGGGGGGGGGGGGGGGGGGGAAGTGTTCTGGTAAATATGGAATGGGGGGGCTGGATTGTTGGGATTTTTAAAAATAAAAATCATATAAATTTGTTTGACCATTTTGTATGTTATAATTGAACATTTACTGAATAAAAATATTTTTTAAAAATCTTGCCGAAGCAAACCAACTTCTATTCAGATCCCACGGCAGCTGATCATTTAATAGACTCTTAAACTGTCAATCAGACTGTAAACAGAGAATCCCCTGCTGAGTTAATTGTAGCTTTTGAAGATCTGCCAAGCATTTATAGTGATATATTACTTCAACAAATGTCAAAGAAGTCTAATGAAATGGCATGATCAGACAGTATTTTACTTAGACTTACACCAGATGGCCTGTCAATCAAAAAAGTCCAACAAAGTCTTTTTTCAACAAACTCTTTTTTCAAACACTCATTGACAGATTCAGCCTTTTTCACATTTAAACATCAGAGGATTTGGAAGATTTCAGATCATGACACTTAAACAGAATATACCAACTGTCAAGAACATATCCCTCCTGTATAAATCCCACACTGCCCCTTCTGCCAAAAATAGCATCTATTTGGAAATGAGAGCGGAACTTCCGCATCTGGGTCCTGCCTGCCTGCCATTTTTAATGGTCTGCCATTTTATAAGTTCTTCCCAACACTGAGAAAATCCGGCCTACGACCTTTCACTGGAACAAGAGTTCTGGATTTTATTTCCAGCATTTTCTGTTATTCTCTCAGTTTACCAGCATCCGGAGTATTTTGCCGTTGTGTTATTTCATTTGATGTAAGGTCACTGACCCTGAAATGCTAACTGTTTTTGTCACTCTACATATGCTGCCTGCTGGGTATTTCCAGTATCATTTTTGATTTCAGATTACAGGAACTAATTTTGCAATTGTTAGGATACTCGCAAGTCTTGGCATGGCATAGGTGTGTTTTTGTTAATTCTTTACATTCCTACTCTGTCAGGGTGCAGGCCCACGAGCATCACTGCGCAAGTATAAACAGTGTATGGAGGGCCAGTTTAGCTCAGTGGACTACACAGCTTTTTTGTGATGCAGGACAAGGCCAACAACGCAGGTTCAATTCCCGTACTGGCTGAGGTTATTCATGAAGGCACTGCCTTCTCAGCCTTGCCCCTCACCTGAGGTGTGGTGATCGTCATCAATCACCACCAGTCAGCTCTCCCCCTCAAAGGGGAAAACAGCCCACGGTCATCTGGGACTATGGCAACTTTACCGTTGTAAATAGTGTGTCTAGGCAAGCAATTAAAGTACCGATGAACCTCAGCATACATGCACATCACGGTTTACCTCTCAGTTGTGGGAATGCTGGATCAATCTTTACTCCTCACTAACCCATGGATGTAATAGATCAATTATAACATACCAACCACTGTCCCCACAGACACTGCTAATGCAGAGCAGTTCAGAAAGAGTTTACCTTGAAAAATGCCCTTCTCCCCAGTCCCCAGTGCCGCCTTGTTCAATACTGATAATTGTTTTGTAATTGTGCTGAAATTGCTGCTTAGCTGAGATAGCAGTGTAGACAGAACAAAGATTGGGTCACTGTGCGGAGTCTGCATGCTCTCTCCATGTCTGTGTGGGTTTCCTCTGGGTGCTCCAGTTTCCTTTAACAAGTCCCGAAAGACGTGCTTGTTAGGTGAATTGGATATTCTGAATTCTCCCTCTGTGTACCTGAACAGACGCCGGAGTGTGTCGACTAGGGGATTTTCACAGTAACTTCTTGCAGTGTTAATGTAAGCCTGCTTGTGATACTAATAAAGATTATTATTATAAGTGGTCAGAATTTCATATCAGTGGCAAACAGGATGTCAAGGTTGCGATCAGTGCGAGGATTAATGCTTACAAAGAACTGAGTTAAGACTATCTAATAGTTTACTTAATATTGTCCAAGGATATGTAAATAAATAAATGCTCTTTTAAATACAAAAACATTTTGTAGTTATAGGTCACTTGAATACAAAATGACACAGTTAACTGAGGCAAGACTCACACGCTAAAACCAGCAAAACATTGCCAAACATCAAGAGGGAAGGTTCAATAGAATATTCTTAACAATGAGGAGTTTTCAGGCGGCACGGTGGTGCAGTGGTTAGCACTGCTGCCTCACGGCGCTGAGACGCAGATTCAATCATGGCCCCCAGTCACTGTCCGTGTGGAGTTTGCACATTCTCCCGTGTTTGCGTGGGTCTCACCCCCACAACCCAAAGATGTGCAGGGTAGGTGGATTGGCCACGCTAAAGTGCACCTTAATTGGAAAAAGAAATTGGGTATTCTAAATTTATTTAAAAAAAAAGAAAAACCAGAGGGGAAATGAAGGGAAATTCTTTTATGCAGCGAGATGGTGTGATCTGGAATGCAGTGTCTGAAAGAAAGACAGGAGCAGATTTAACAATAACTTTCAAAAAATGAATTGGATAAATACTTGAAAAGGAAAAATTTGAAGGGTAATGGAGAAATATTAGGGTGAAGACCAGGGAAGTCGGAAGAATTGGATAGCTCTTGCAGTGGGCCTTCTTCTACCCTGTACGATTTTACCATTCTATAGGTTTTGATGACGATCTCAAAGCCATCTCCACTCTGAAATATCACATGGCTAGGTTAGAAATAGCGTGCATACCAGCAAGGGTTGGAAATGGGTGCGGAGTCAGATATCATAGCCTTCGAAGGCGGATTCTGCTGGGATGGAGAGCAGCCTCTCTGCCCAGTGCCCTGGCGTGGCGGGGGGACCTGTTGGAATACTTGACCCTTGAGAAGGTTAAGTTCGAACTGAGGGGAAGCTCGGAGGGGTTCTACAAGTCATGGGCACTATTTATTATGCACTTTCAAGAACTGGATAACATCGAACATTAGTTGGGGGTGGGTGGGCTGTGTAGATTAAGGGTGACTATGGGTAATCCCTGATTCCATTTTGTCATTTGTTTATGAAACATGTGGGCTGATGTTTGGGGGTTGGTGGGCAGATGGGATCGTTGTTATTATGGGGATTGACATATCTTGCTGATTATTGTTTATTGTTGATGGGTGTAAATGTGGGAGAAAATGTGAAAAAGGAGAATAAAAATATTTTTTAAAAAAAATAAATAGCATGCATTGTTTATGTGATGTAACCTGAAATACTGTACAATGATGAGCAGCATTGCAAATGTAGCCAAATTTGGCTTTTAAACCTAAGGGCATGGATTACATGCTCTATTGAATAGTGCAAGACACAAAATTACAGTGCAGAAAGAACATTGTGTGTATGCCTATTTACTGAACAAGTTGCTGGTTTTGATTCCTCAAAAGTTGCTCTACAACTACACTTTAGAAACACAGTAGGCTACAGTCCTTTACCATTTAATGAGGTCATGGCTGATCCCCTTCCAGACAAGACATAACCAGTATTAATCTCTTTATGGCTAATTGGAAGTAGAATTTCAACCCAAAGTGGGCTGTATTCCAATGGGTCACTATATCCTCTTTCCATGCTCCTCATAATAACAATTTGTATTTATATAGCGCCTTTGATTAAATAAAACAGCTCAAGGCACTTCACAGGACAGCTATAAAAAAATTGATATCAAGCTACATAGATATTAGGGCAGATGACCAAAAGTTTGGTCAAAGTGGTACGGTTTAAGGAGCATCTTAAAGAGATGGATAGGTTAAGGAAGGGAATTCCAGACTTCAGGGCCGTGGCAGCTTAAGGTACAGCCAATGGAGGAGCAAATAAAATCGGAGATATTTAGAAGACCAGAATTGGAGGAGCAAACATGTATGGGAGGGGTACAGGCCTGGACAAGATAACAGAGAGAGCATGAGGACACAGTGATTTGAAAAAAGGATGAGAGTTTTAAAATTGGACCACTGCTTAACCAGAAGGCAATGTAGGTAGGTGAACACAGGGTGATAGCTGAATGGGACTTGGATGAGTTAAGTTATGGTAGAAATTTGAATGTTTACAGAGGTCGTGGGAAGTGGAATGCAAGTTTGCCTGAATAGTCAAATCTAAAGATTATGGATAAGGTTTTCAGCATGGACAGAGTTATGGAGGTAGAAATATGTGATAATAGTGATGGCAGGGACAATTCTAAAGGGGGTGCGAAGAGTGAGGCCTGGGAGTGCTTTGCACAAATCTTTATAAGTGGTAGGACAGACTGACAAAGCAATCAATAAAGCATAGCAGATCCTGGAGTTTATAAGTAAGGGTGGAGGATACAAAACCAGAAAGTTATGCTGAGCACATGTAAAAATACAAATTCTTCCAGCTGGATATTGTGTCACTTTAGGAAGATTAAGAGGGCTGTGGAGAGAGTACAGGAAAGAGTCACCAGACTGGTTCTAGGGACGAGGGATTACAGTTATGTGGTCAGAATGCAGAGATTGGGGTTGCCCTCCTTAGATCAGAGAAGGCAAAAAGACTTGATATAAAATAATGAAGGAT
Source organism: Scyliorhinus torazame (assembly GCF_047496885.1). Classification (NCBI taxonomy): domain Eukaryota; kingdom Metazoa; phylum Chordata; class Chondrichthyes; order Carcharhiniformes; family Scyliorhinidae; genus Scyliorhinus; species Scyliorhinus torazame. The sequence goes on from NC_092708.1 coordinate 386,250,822, forward strand.
TTAAATAGACTAAAAGGATTCTGTTTCCGACAGCTGAAGGGTCAATAACCAAAGGGCACAGATTTAAGATGATTGGCAAAAGACTCGAGGAAAAGCTTTTTCGTGCAATGAATGGTTAAGCACTGTTTGACAGGGTGGCGAATACAGTATCAACAGCAGCCTTCCAAAAGCAGAGAGAAAATTGCAGAGATTTGGAGCCTCTTCAAAAGAGGCAGTGCACATCCAATGGGAGGAATAGCTTCCTTTTGTGCTACACTATTCCAGAACTTTGCCCTTAAGGTTACATATTCCCAACAAGCATAATTAGATCACTTGGTACTTTAACATTAGAAGCAATCTGGATAGGCATATCCTTTAAAGCTATATAGTTCTGACCATTTTGAATTTGCATGTGCATGATCTATTAAGTAGTCCTTGATACAAATCTGAAATGAAATGTTTCAGTTTCATTCAGCCTAAGCTGATACATTAGCTTTCAAAATTTTGGATTCCCAGTAATCAAATGAAAATAAGAAAATATACTACAGTGTAATAATATGTCAATGATATCGTCATGAATTCTTTTGATACTCGGCTTGTCAGCCAATTATATGGACCTTAACTTGTCTGAAATCAGAACTCTGTACTTGGTACTTTTAACATTTTTCTTTGTAGTACAATTGTAATCCAACACCATACTTTGCTGAAAAGAAATAGACTAGTTAGGGCAAAACATTACAGTAAAATCTTCCACCCATACAGAACAATCTGACTGGCACTCACCTGAATTTTTGTCTGGGAGCCTGTTGATTCTCCATACAATAGCCTTAAAGGCATGTTCATATTTGGCACTGCCCAATGTTACTCTCATTACAGGCTCAGAGCCAGACAAACTTGTACTACCAAAGCTGGCACTTCTATTCACTATGGCTTTCAGAGATTTCTCTCGCAAGACACCTTCTCTTCGAAAGTTCTTAACCCAATCCGTCGGCACTGGATATCGAATCATCACATTTTCACAAGGTATTGCTGCAAATTGATCCTGATTCGACACAAACCCTGAAGACACGACCAACCAAGACTGAAGTTCCACTTCAGCACCCTTAACAGTAGCCAAGGTTTTAAGGGAGAAAGGAAGGGTCTTTTCACCAAAGGTAGTCCTGAAACGCATTAATTCAAACCTATGACCATCTAATGGTAAGAACTTAATAAATCTGGAATCATTGAATTCATCAACAGCCACACATTTGTGGAACTGACAGTCACTTATTTTAATCCACTTAGTTGTGGTTGTGGGAACAATATCATGCCTCGACACCACTTCTTTTCCCTTCATTTGAACATCATTGAAGCCTATTCTGCATTCTGGCATCCCAGACACAAAAGCCAGAACACTGACATGAGTGACCACAGAGTGCTGGATGAGCTTGTTGTCTGCTTTGGCCACAAGACCTCTAAATTCATCCTGTACTTCCAATGTGATCTCTTCTTCAAAGTAATTGGCACAAATGTCTCTGGCACTTGGTAATTTCATTAGTATATCCCGAAATGTAGTCACAAAACTTTCATAATCTTCATAACTTGTAGTGCCCAGTTTCATCACCTGCACCCTTACTGGTGCTTGTACTACTGTTAGCATGGGGTGGTATTTCCGTTTTTCCTTGTACAATACTTGATCTATTCTTATAGTGTGTATTTTCCCATTTTCATCAAAGTTCTGAAGTTTAAGTTCAGACAACTCATGGCAAGGCAGAAGCTGGACCTCCCGAAAAGGCTTTTCAAGACCCTTTTCGTAAAAGAGTTGCAAACATGCATTATCTAGCATTTTGACACATATAGGTCCCCAGTGTCTTGACGACATAATGTTCTTCTTCTCAGGTATTCTCAGCATCATTGGCCAGCCATCTTTAGGCTGCAGGTGATTAAAGCTAAATGTGCAGCTTTCTGTCTCTGGAGAGTGCAAAGGATCATCATATAAGGTAGGGCTGTCTGGTTGATCTGGATCCAAGAGCTGGATTTGCTTAAGTTGATTTAGAGCTTCAAGATGACTACAGTAAAGCATTGAATCATCTGTAAATGTGGGATTTAAAGAATTACTGAACATAACAGAATTCCTTTGGCCATTAACGTGAGAACTGTAAAATGAAGTATCTGGAGACTGCCCAAATGGCATAATAGAATCTTTTTGATTATTGATTTTTACATCAGTAGCAGAATGTGTGATCGGATCTGCAGAATTCATGAAAACAGAATTCCTCTGATTGCTGGTTTTTACATCAGAAAATGGAGAAATCAGATTCTTGGTATTGGCGAATATAATAGATTCCCTTTGATTGCTGACTTTTACATCCGAAAATGAAGACATTGCATTTGGTAAATTAATATAAACAGAATCCCTCTGGTCATTATTGTTTACAGCAGGAAATGGAGAGACCAAATCTGGAGAATTTTTGAACACAACTGAATTATTTTGATCATTTAGGTTTCCACCAAAACCTGGGGAAATAGGATCTGGAGAAAGACTGGGTGACATAAGAGAATCCCTTCGACAATCAAGATTTGCATCGGAAAATGGAGGGTCAGGTACATTTTGCTGTTGAAAGATCGGAGATGGGTTTGCCAGTGAATTCACCAAGGCAGACTTTTCATTTTGGTCAAAGAATGCACGAAATGGATTGATTGGTGATGGCTGGACATCACGCAGAGTTTCATCCAAGAAAGGGTTAGTTGTGCGGACTGGTGAAAAGGGGTTTACAGTAGGGCTAATTAATGCAAATACATCATCCTTCTCTTCAGCAGAAAAATCCACCAAATTATTCTTTGATGCTGTTTTTTCAATGCCTGTTTGAGGCCCATGGAAAGTCTTGTCCTTTTCAGTTTTATAGTTATGAGAAACTCCCACTTTTAAAGCAGGGGATTGTCCTGGTGAAACAAGATCTCGATCATCATCAAACGTCACCCAGGTGGAAAAGCGTGCTGTTGACATTCTGCACCCATTCAGCTGCATGTTATCAGGGAGTCTGTTCACTGTTTCCATGCTAGTTCCATTGTGAAGAGATAAAGAACCAGCATCTGAAGAGAAAGAAACAAATTTGAAAATCAGAGTTACAAACAAAATTGAATGCTAAAGTATAGAAATAAAAGTAAAAAATGCTGGAAATGGACTATGCCTGCTGATCATACTTGAAACTAAAAAATGTTCAACTGCTTCATATAATTATTCATCAGATTAGTAAACAAGTTGTACAGGCACCCTGTACATGTAACAGTGGGAATTACCATGTTTATTCTTCTGATCAGTTTCCACAGCATCAATGGAAGATTGATAGAACACTTTTCTGTCAATGTAGTGACAGCCTAAACCTACAACCCCACCACCCCGCTACCCATTCTGCCCTCCAACCATCATGAGAAAATTTGTTGAAATGGTACACTAAAAAATGCAGCGTGTTCCCATGTGAAAGAGGCTGAAATAGTGTTCAAGCAAAAGAATTGTGCTGGCAACAATAGGTAACTTTAATTACAGCTGCACAAGCTGTGAAGAAAAACGGTGCTCTGAGAAACACTGGAGAAGTTCTTACTGATAATCGGGGCACAATTATAATCATAGAAAGCTTGTGGCACAGAGGAGGCCACTTGATCCATCATGTCTGTGCCAGCTGAAGAAACGAGCCACCCAACCAAATCCCACTTTCCAGCATTTGGTCTGTAGTCCTGCAGGTTAAGGCACTTCAGGTGCACATCCAGGTACCTTTTAAATGAGGATTTCTACCTCTATCATCCTTTCGGGCAGTGAGTTCTAGACCTCTACCATCTGGGTGAATTCTCCTCTCTAATCATTCTACCGAGTGATTTATATCAACTTTCCCCAGCTACTGACCTCTCCTCTAGGGTAAATAGGCCCTTTCCATCCACCCTATCCAAGCCAGTCACAATTTTGTATATCTCAATCAAACCTTCTCTCAGACCACTCTGTTCCAAGCAACCTCAGCCTAACAAATCTCTCCTCATAGCTGCAATTTTCCAGACAGCAACATTCTTACAAATCTGCTCTGTGACCTCTCTGGTCTCCTTTCTGTAATGAGGTGACAAGAACTGTACACAGTGCTCATGTTGTGACCGAATTGATGTTTTATACAGTTGCAACATAACCTCCCTGTTCTTATATTCTCTGCTTCAGCTAATAAATGAAAAGATTCCAGATGCCTTCTTAATCACCTGATAACCTGTCCTGCTACTTTCACGGATCTAAGGGCTGGTTTAGCACAGGGCTAAAGAGCTGGCTTTTAAAGCAGACCAAGGCAGGCCAGCAGCACGGTTCAATTCCCGTACCGGCCTCCCCGAACAGGCGCCAGAATGTGGCAATTTGAAGCCTACTTGTGACAATAAGCGATTTTCATTTCATTTCATTTCATTCACTCCAAGGTCCCCTACCTCCTCGACACCATTTTGATATCCTTCCATTTATTGTGCATTCATAGATCATACAGTGCAAAAGGATGCCATTCGGCCCATCGAGTCTGCACCGACTAACTTAAGGCCTCACTTCCACCCTATCCCCGTAACCCAATAACCCCTCCTAACCTCCGTTTTGGACAATGAGGGCAATTTAGCATGGCAATTCACCTAACCTGCACGTCTTTGGAATGTGGGAGGAAACCGGAGCACCCGGAGGAAACCCACGCAGACACAGGGAGAACGTGCAGACTCTGCACAGACAGTGACCCAGCGGGGAATTGAACCTGGGAGCTTGGCGTTGTGAAGCCACAGTGCTAGCCACTGTGCTACCGTGCTGCCCTAATTGCCCATTCCTTTGTCTTGTGTCAGGATTGCGGGATGTGTGCATGTGTGATATTAATCTTCAATCTCACCAGCTGATCAAATATATACTGAACTGCTTTAAAAGGACTTTAAAAAAGCAAATACACTGATTTAAGGTGGTTGCCACAAGTCACCTGACACCTGGTATTTTTAAAAAAAATATATTTTTTTAATTAAAGTTTTGCAAAGTTTTTCATAATAAATAGTAATAATCCTAACACAGCAAAATAGAGTGAACATTAACAAAGAGTAAAAAGAGAATATACAATAGCAATTGACTAGACGTGACCCCACGCGCCTCAGTCTTCCCACACCCTCCCAACGGAGCACTCACCCCCAACTCCCCTACGGGTCGTTGCTGCTGCTGATGTTTTAATTTTCCCTGAGAAGCCATTGGACGCTATTATGCCCCCGCTCAACAGCAGCAGCTCTGTACACTTGGCAAAATTATTTACACACATAAGTAGGCATCTGTTTGTGGTGTTGTCGTCCCTTGCTTCTCCCAGACGGAGTTCGCTGCCGTTGTCATCTCGTTCCGCCTCTGCGCACTTCCGCTTCTGCGACCCTCCCGTCTTCCCGTTTTCTCTGTTCCTGTGGACGTTAAGTTTGTTAACATTTCCCTGCCTCCCCCTCACTGGCTCTCCTCTATTGTTCCGTCTATTCCCTCTACCCGCTCCTGCCCCCTGTGGCTCGCCTTTCCTTCCTCTTAGATTTAGCTGTCCCCCAACCTCCCTCTCCCAGTCTATCTCTCCCTCTCATGCTTTGGCTACTCTCCCCTGTTTCTTGGCTACCTGGCTATTCTTCTGCTCGTTTGTTGGCCACAAACAGGTCTCAGAACAATTGGGTGAATGGCTCCCACGTTCTGTGGAAGCCGTCGTCTGACCCTCGGATGGCGAATTTGATTTTCTCCATTTGGAGAGATTCCGAGAGGTCGGACAGCCAGTCTGCAGCTTTGGGTTTTGCTGCTGACCGCCAGCCGAACAGGATTCTACGGCGGGCGATCAGCGAGGCAAGGGCGTCTGCCCTCCTCCCCAGGAATAGATCTGGCTGGTCTGAAACCCCGAAGACCGCCACCTTCGGGCATGGCTCAACCCTCACCCCCGCCACCTTGGACATTGCCTCGAAGAAGGCTGTCCAGTACTCCACAAGTCTGGGGCAGGACCAGAACATGTGGACATGGTTGGCTGGGCCTCCTTGGCACCGCTCACATCTGTCCTCCACCTCCGGGAAGAACCTACTCATACGGGTTCTTGTTAAGTGGGCTCTATGTACCACTTTTAGTTGTGTCAGGCTGAACCATGCGCACGTGAGGTGGAGTTGACCCTATGCAGTGCTTCGCTCCAGAGTCCCCACCCTATTTCGATCCCCAGGTCCTCCTCCCACTTCATTCTTGTTGCATCCAGTACGGTGTCGGCCCCTTCTACCAGTCGGCCACACATGTCACTACAGTTTCCTTTATCTAGTATGCTTGCGTCCAGTAACTCTTCCAGTAGTGTCTGTCGTGGTGGTTGTGGGTATGTCCCCGTCTCCGATTGTAGGAAGTATTTTAGTTCAGGTACCTTAGCTCGTTCCCCCTGGCTAGCTGGAATTTGTCTGTCAGTTCGCCCAGTGTTGCGATCCTGCCGTCCGTGTATAGGTCCCTGACTGTCAGTGTCCTTCTGTCCTGTCCCCACCTTTTGAAGGTGGCGTCAGTCAGCGCTGGCGTGAACCTATGGTTGTTGCAGATGGGAGCTTTACCCGACATTCAGGTCAGGCTACATTGTTGCCGTAGTTGGTTCCAGGACTGGACGGTGGCTATTACCACCGGGCCGCTGGAGTGTCTTTTGGGTGGGGATGGGAGCGCCACCATGGCGAGGGCCCGGAGGGAGGTCTCCATGCAGGAGGCCTCTTCCGCGCGCACCCACTCGGCTTCTGGCTCCTTGATCCATCCCCTTCTTCGCTCGTCCATCGCCGCCCAGTGGTAGAATTGTCGGTTTGGGAGGGCAAGCCCCCTCCCCTGGATTTTGTTTTTTGTTAGAGGACCTTCTTTGGGATCCTAGCATTCTTCCCCCCCCATACAAACGCCATGATTAGTTTGTCTAGTGCTTTGAAGAAGGCCTTGGGGATGTAGATCGGGATGGATCTGAATAGGAAGAGGTACCTGGGCAGCACGTTCATATTGATCGTCTGGACTCTCCCCGCGAGGGAGACAGGGAGTGCGTTCCATCTTTGCAGGTCTGTTTTTACTTCCTCTGTCAGAATGGTGAGGTTCCATTTGTGGATCCCTTTCCAGTCATGGGCTATTTGGATCCCCAGGTAGCGGAATTTGAGCCGGGCTTGTTTAAATGGCAGTCCCGTTCGGGCTGCCCCACCTACTTGTGGGTGTACCGGGAAGATCTCGCTTTTGCTCATGTTGAGTTTGTAGCCCGAGAAGGCGCCAAACTCTTTAAGGAGAGCGATGATTCCGTCCATGCTGCTCTGTGGATCCGAAATGTAGAAGAGCAGGTCATCTGCATAGAGTGAGACTCTATGCTCTCTGCCTCCCCTTCGGATCCCCTTCCAGCATTTTGCTGCTCTGAGTGCGATTGCTAGTGGTTCGATCGCTCGAGCGAACAGCAGCAGGGACAGTGGGCATCCTTGTCTGGTGCCCCTGTGCAGCTGGAAGTATCGGGAGTTGGTATTGTTGGTCCGTACGCTCGCCATGGGAGGGTTGTATAGCTTTATCCAGGAGGTGAACCCTGTTCCAAGCCCGAACCACTCCAGTACCTCTATGAGGTATTTCCATTTGACTCTGTCGAAGGCCTTTTCTGCATCTAGGGAGATGATCACCTCTGGTGTTCTCTCCCTGGAGGGGGTCATTATCACGTTCAGCAGGCGCCTAATGTTCGAGGTAAGCTGTCTACCTTTGACAAAGCCCGTCTGGTCCTCTGCGATCACCTCAGGTACACAGTCTTCCAACCTTTTGGCTAGGATTTTGGCCAGTATTTTGGCGTCTGCATTCAGCAATGAGATGGGTCTGTATGACCCACATTCCGTTGAGTCAAACCCATGCAGACACAGGGAGAACATGCAGACTCTGCACAGACAGAGACCCAGCGGGGAATCGAACGTGGGACCCTGGCGCTGTGAAGCCACAGTGCTAACCACTGTGCTACCATGCTGCCCGTGCATATTACAATTTATATAAATTACTTGGATGAAGGGGTCAAAGGTATGTTTTCAAAATTTGGTGATGGCACAAAGATCGGTAATTGTGAAGAGGATACAAGGAGGCGACAAAGAGATATCGATAGGTTAAGTGAGTGGACAAAGATCCAGTAAATGGAACATAATGTGGAAAAATGTGCAACGGTCCATTTTGACAGGAAGAATAAAAAAGAAACTTAGAATATCCAATACCCAATGAATAACCAATTCATTTTTCATTTTTTCCCCCAATTAATGGGCAATTTAGCGTTGCCAATCCACAAACCCAGACAAACACAAGGATAATGTGCAAACTCCACATGGACAGTGACGCAGAGCCAGGTCCGAACCTGGGACCTCAGCGCCGTGAGACAGCAGTGCTAACCACTGCACCACCGTGCTGCCCCATACAAAAGAAACTTAACTAAATGGCGAGAGATTGTAGAGTCCAGCAAGTAAATTGGAATGTGAGACCATATCGGGAGCAGTGCATACAGTATTGGTCTCCTTATTGAAGGAAAGGTGTAAATGCATTAGCAGTTCAGAGAAGGTTTACTAGAGTAATATCTGGAATGGGCCAGTTGTCTTATGAGGAAAAGTTAGGTTTGTATTCATTGGAGTTTAGAAGAGTAAGATGGGACTTGATTTAAGCCTCTTAATATCCTGAGAGATCTTTTCAGATGTGGACATGGAGAGGATGTTTCTTCTTGTGGGAGAGTTTATAACGAACACTCACTGTTTAAAAATAAAGGATCGCTCAATTAAATCAGAAATGAGGAGAATCTTTTTCTCAGAGCTCGAGTCTTTGGAACTCTCTTCCTCAAAAGGCAGTGGAAGTAGAATCTTTGAATGTTTTTAGAGAAGAGTTAGAAAGATTCTTGATTAACAAGGGGGTGAAAGGTTATTGGGAGGTTGCAGGAATGTGTTTGAGGTTACAATCAGATCAGCAATAATCTTATTGGATGGCAGAGCAGGTTCGAAGGACCAAGTGGCCTATTCCTGCTCCTAATTTGTATGTACATAATACAGCCAATTATTTTTAACCCAAAAAATCCACATCCCTCTACAAGGTATAATTTTCACTTATGTTAAATGGTGCATCGTTGAGCCTTGGTAAAACAAAAAATCCGAAATCCTTTCATTGATCAATCATTTCACAGCGAGGTTATATTATGTAGAGATTATTGTACGGAAATTATGTCTCCTATTTAAAACTTATTTGTGCTCAACCAAGCATGCATTTGGAGGCGGAAACATTGACCATTTTCCCCACTTTCATCAGCAAACACCAGCAACAAAGAACTTCCAAAGTCAGGTTTACATGCAGAACAAAAATCTCACTTCTCTACTGCTCAATGCACAACACGAGTAAAGCCCTGACAATGGTACAGCTTGAATTGTTCCTCTTCTTAGCTGCAATTTAGTGATGCGTTGTGGACAGTTTTATCCCTATTCATATTAAGTTCATATTCTGATAACCAGCAGAAAGTGGAATTTTAAAATTTTGCTGCTTGGAAGGACTCTTCCTAAGTTTAGTTAGAAACAATGATTTAAACTTGGTTACTATCCCATTTTCACATGCTGTGTGAGTGTAGCACCATGCTATGATTAATGCTCACCTCTCAGCAAGTCCACATCCTCTTTTATTGCATAAAAGGGAAATTGTTAATATCAAGGCTTCTATAAGCAATCATAGATTTTGAATATCTACAAGAACACACAATTTGAATTATATCAACTTGGGCAGCACGGTAGCACAAGTGGATAGCACTGTGGCTTCACAGCGCCAGGGTCCCAGGTTCGATTCCCCGCTGGGTCAATTGTCTGTGCGGAGTCTGCACGTTCTCCCCGTGTCTGCGTGGGTTTCCCCCGGGTGCTCCGGTTTCCTCCCACAGTCCAAAGACGTGCAGGTTAGGTGGATTGGCCATGATAAATTGCCCTTCGTGTCTAAAAAGGTTAGGAGGGGTTATTGGCTTACGGGGATAGGGTGGAAGTGAGGGCTTAAGTGGGTCGGTGCAGACTCGATGGGCCGAATGGCCTCCTTCTGCACTATATGTTCTATCTCACAGTAGAAGGTTCAGCAGCTGCTGGCTTTTTGTTCATATTTATTTTTCATTACGCTGGGCATTTTAGTTCTTACTGAAACAGTAGCTCAACACATTGGTGTGTAAATTAATGCATCCATACATAACTCTGGTGCACGTTTCTATTGGAAATGTTCTGATTTCTTTTTTTTTAGTTTCTATCAAGGCTGCCCTTACGTCTTTTATTAACAGCATACAAGATCAGCTTACAGCAGCAACCTGTCCTTGCCCTTGCATATATTTTTGGAAGAAAGGCGCCACACATGCTTGACTTCTTGTCATGATCGCACAGTTGAAACTGTGAACTCATTATGTGGGATAATGTGCGGTGAATGCTTATTCAAACAACACCAAGCTGCATTCAGAGGTGCTATTTCATACAAATTGTGTTTATAAATATCAGACATGCCACATCTAACTGTAGTAAAAACAGACTACAGGATGTTATCCGTTTTGATTCCATGCATTTGCAGAAACATACATAGAAAATAGAAGCCCTTCGAGCCTGCTCCACCATTCATTATGATCATGGCTGATCATCAAGTTCAATATCCTGATCCCGCCTTCTCCCCATACCCCTCGATACCTTTAGCCCCAAGGGCTACATCTAATTCCTTCTTCAAGTTACACAATGTTTTGGCCTCAACTACTTTTTGGGGTAGTGAGTTCCACAGATTCACCACTCTCTTGGTGAATAAATTTCTCCTCACCTCAGTCCTAAAAGGTTTACCCCTTATCCTCAAACTATGGCCCCTAGTGCTGACTCCCCCACCATCGGAAACATATTTTCTGAATCTACCCTTTCTCATCCTGTTAGAATTTTGTAAGTATCTGTGAGATCCCCTCTCTTCTAAACTCCAGTGAATATAATCCTAACTGACTTATTCCCACCATCCCAGGAATCAGCTTGGTAAACCTTCGCTGCATTCTCTCCATAGCAAGAACATCCTTCCTCAGATAAGGACACCAAACCTGCACACAATACTCCAATGGCCTCACCAATGCCCTATACAATTGCAGTAAAATATCTCTATTACTATATTCAAATCCTCTCACTATGAAGGCCAACATACCATTTGCCTTCTTTACTGCCTGCTGTACCTGCACGCTTAGTTTCAGCGACTGAATCACAAGGACATTAAGATCTCACTGAGTATCCACCTCTCTCAATTTACACCCATTCAAATCATAATCTGCTGTATTATTTTTGCTCCCGAAGTGGATAACCTCACATTTATCCACACTATATTGCATCTGCCATATCCATTCATTCAACCGTTCCAAATCCCGCTGAAGCATCTCTACATCCTCCTCACAGCTCACCCTCCCACACAACTTTGTATCATCTGTAAATCTGGAGATAATATGTTTAGTTCCCTCATCCAAATTATGAATATATAATGTGAATGGTTGGGGTCCTAGCAAAGATCCCTGCAGTACCCCACTAGTCACTGTCTGCTCATCGAAAAAACACCCATTTATTCCAATTTTTTGATTCCTGTCTGCGAACCAGGTTTCTATTCATCTCAAGACATTACCCGTAATCCCATGTGTTTTAACTTTACATAGTAATCTGCTATGTGAGACCTTGTTGAAAGCCTTCTGAAAGTCTAAAAAAACAACATCTACTAGTTCTCCCTGGTCAAGTCTAGTATCTACATCTTCAAAGAATTTGAGTAGATTTGCCGAGCATGATTTATTTCCCTTTCGTAAATCCATGCTGACTTTGTCTGAATTTACCACTGCTTTCCAAATGCTGTGCTATGAAATCTTTGATAATGGATGAAGACAGTTTAAACAATGCAAATAGTTGTGTGTGGACTTGTAGGTTAAATAATGATAAAATATGTAATCTATTCAATGAGCACCAACTTAATTATCATTTATCAATATACATTTATATTAAATACATTTATATTTTACTGCAGTTACTGATATTACTGTGTTTTTCAACATTATATTTTTATTTGTTGTATTTGGTTTTTAATCTTTACTATTTTCACTTGATTTCATTCACTCAGAACATTAAAAGTGTTCTAGTTACGGAAACATATTAATTGAAATTTTATTTCATGGACTTTTCCTGAACTAGCATTCCAAGATAAAAGGTTTTACAGGGTGATTAGTGAAAGCAAGTCAATAGTAGAAGTAGTTACTTGCAGCCAGATTACACTTTCAGCGCCCACACATCTAGCATGTATGAGCATGTTTTCAATAGGCGTAGGTTTTTGATTGCAATTCTTTACTTGCTCTTCTTTCTTGGTCTTTTAGAGTAAAATATGTTGATTAAGTTAAGGGATGAAGCTGAGACCTGTCCTCTCAACAGTATAAAGATAAAGGGTAGCTAGGATGGAGAATGCAATGCATCTTGTAATTATGGTTTCAATGTTATAAATTTACACACAATATCAGCTGCAAAACCATATTAACCATTTATCTTTCCTGTGAAATGTTCTTCCATCCAGTGCCAGCAACTGAATCACTGTTCCTTTTGCTCGAAGTTAAAAGTAAAGTTAATGATCACCGGCTCAACCAGGGTCACAGGACATGCATTAGTTGAAGGCTCTCAGCTTGTCTTTTAGTATCCCTGTGCAAAGTATCTGGTGTTTCTGTGGCCCTGGCAATCACCTTGTGAAACGTCATCATTACAGTAGCCTCCAACTGTAATGTTAGGATAAAATTAATGAACAAACAAAAAGAACAAAAGCTGTCATATCCTGTAGTATTAACTCATACCTAGTGATCCAACTTTTGATATAACAATAATACATCTTATGCTCAAATATCCCATGACAATCTTTATCAGCCGCAGCCAGGTAAACTTAGAAGTGAGGAATAAAGAGGAGTCACTTTGTGCATTAATTTTCAACTTTCTTTCCACTTTTGAAAACTTCAGAATCTCTTTCTAATTTATATAATCTTAGAACAAGACAGTGCAGAGGGAAGCCATTCGATCCATCACGTCTGTGCCAAGCCTCAAGTCTCACAAACATCTACGTGTCTCATACAAGCTCCTCTGATCCATCAAAACCTAAAATATGTTCTTACAATAATCAGATCTCCTCAGGGTCTGATTTGTATTCTTGCAAAAGTGTGAGAAAACCTTTGTGAAATGACTGCTAATCCCATCAAATTGTTTCCCTTTTCATCTTTGCTAATTGATAGGCATCTATCTAATGTGGTCACATTTCGTCCTTTCAGGTTAAAAATTGTTTAATGCCTTAATTTGGCAAAATGCCTTTGCCTGTAGCCATTTGTCTGCTAATGGCCAGCAAAATTTATACATTGCATACAATAAATATTATCCACTTTGTCATTCACAGGTAGCATGAACAGCAGAGACTTTGTGGCATTTATTTTCCTTTTTAAAATAAATTTAGAGTACCCAATTCTTCTTTTTTCCCCCCAAATTCAGGGGCAATTTTAGTGTGGCCAATCTACCTACCCTGCACATCTTTGGGTTTGTGGGGGTGAGACCCAAGCAGATATGGGGAGAATGTGCAAACTCCACACGGACAGTGACCCGGGTCCTTGGCGCCGTGAGGTAGCAGTGCTAACCACCGTGCCATCATACTGCCCAACTTTGTGGCATTCTTTGTGGAAAAAATAATTCTGGAAATATCTTTTCCCAGACAGCTGAAGCACATCTCTAAGGAGTGGCATTGAAAGCGGTTATTGAAATGTCCTGCCCTCTGAACTAAAAATAACAGCACTGGGATAACTGAAGGTGGTTGGGGAATAACGACAGCAATATCAAAAAGTGAAAATGCACAATTGCTCCTTTCTAAACATTTTTAAACTGAATAATCATAAAGCACAGCTGTGATGACAATCAGAAGTAAATGGGCAGTAAGGTCATAATAATACTGTTTGGGTTACAGAAGTTGATGGCTGACATTTCTGCACTGAAATCACAAATGGGTGAGAGCTTTTCAGCTGTTTCTAAGAAGCTATAAAAACAGAGGGAAAAAAATGAAGCTGAACCTGTTGCTAAGTGCTGATGGCAATACAAATCAGAAACTCAATTGTTCAAGATCAGGCTGCAGTCTTTTAAACATTCCAGCTGGCTAATACATCAACCTCATGAATACACAAGGCTCAGATTTGTAAAAAGCACCGAATTCATTAAAACTCCTCCAGAAGCCCACAAACATTCATTCTTCAAAGGACAAAACCCAATTTGTATCCAAACCGAAACAATCCGTAAATAAGTGGAAAAAAAATCTTTTATATTCCACAAATTCCACAGAGCAATTTAAATGTTTGCTTCTGTGCTACACTATTCTTACAACAAGCACAAACTGGTCCATTTCTACTTCAATTTGTTAGAAATTGAAACAGGTAATAAACAGATTTAATTACTTTGAATTTTACAAACCTCAAGATGTAGCACAAAAACCTAGATGCTGCATTAAGAAATTACCTCCTGAACTTTACTCGACCACCAACAAAAATGCACAAAAGGTCAAAATAACACCCACTTTTCTCATGCTAACGCAAACTCTTAAATTGAAATGCCTATATCAGGTTACCACTTCGTACAAACTTAAAGATCTAACATTCTTTCGATAAACAATTTTGTTTGCAGGGAACAAATAAATACTAATTTAGGGTTAGGTAGTCCTTTGGGGAAAAGTGTTGGAACTACTTACTCAGCACTCACAAAGTTAGGCCCCGTTTTGATAAGTCTGCAGTTTAGTTCCCAGCAGATCCTTCTCTGACACTATAATTTCTCTTGTCATGTGATGGAGTATGCACACTGCATGCATGAAAAGAACTTGCTTCTGCCCGTCTGCCTGGGATAGGCTGGCGTTTCATTGCTCAGGTCCAAAAGATTTGAAGACGACACAACATGACACACCCACAGCATATAAAACAGTTTTTTAAGGTAACAGAGTTGAACCTTTATCCTATGTTAAGACTGCAAGCAGAAGGCTTTAAACAAAGCTTTTGTAGGTTGAGTTGTTTCATGCTAGTAATCATGCATACGACATTAAGTCATTTTACAACTCCAATTTTATTTGTGACATGCAAATCTATCTCACAAATCTCATTTGTGTAACGACACAGCAATATTTATTTAGTCAATCATGTCGCCCACAGAAGCAGTATGCTCGTGTTCAACAAAGTTGCAAGGAAAGCAGATACTGATACATTTTTAAAAAACACATCCTGAATGAATGCTGCCTCACAGTGCCAGGGACCCAGTTCGATTCCGGCTTCGAGTGATTGTGGAGTTTGCACGTTCTCACGGTGTCTGCTTCATCCGCGTGCTCCAGTTTCCTAACACAGTCCAAAGATTTGTAGGTTAGGTGGATTGGTCATGATCAATGCGTGGGATTACAGGGATAGGACCGCGGAGTGGGCTTAGTTAGAGCGTTCTTACAGAGGATTGGTGCAGGCTCGATGGGCCGAATGGCCTCCTTCTGCACTTTAGGGATTCTATGGATTAAATGGCTGACAAAGGAAAGATCTATCGTGCAATCTGTTCATAATCATCCACAGTACTGACCTGAATTGGCTGCAAAAACAAAGGGGGTTTTCTCCCTATTCAGTCAGGAGTCAGACTGGGGACCGAGTATTGCAGCATAGTCAGAATTTTAAGCAACTATGTGGCACAAAAACAAGCCAAAAATCACATTTTCTTCTGCTTGGGATCCAAAGAACAAACTGAAAATTCAAACATTTCATTGAAAGAAAATGGCCTCCTTGAGATCAGGTCTCCCAGCCATAAATCACTCACTTGGACATACTGGATCTATTAATAGTCACTTTGAAAATTAAATGAAAATGAAAATCGCTTATTGCCACAAGTAGGCTTCAAATGAAGTTACTGTGAAAAGCCCCTAGTCGCCACATTCCGGCGCCTGTTCAGGGAGGCTGTTATGGGAATCGAACCGTGCTGCTGGCCTGCCTTGGTTTGCTTTCAAAACCAGCGATTTAGCCCTGTGCTAAACAGCCCCTTTAATGTCAAGCAGGGATCATATTTCAATTTTTAGCACTGCTGGACCTTGAGCCAGATAATACCGAGCATTAGCAATGGATAGGGCGAGTTAGCACTGCTGCCTCACGGCGCCGAGGACCCGGGTCTGATCCCAGCCCCAGGTCAAGAACAACAAAAACAAAGAAAGTACAGCACAGGAACAGGCCCTTCGTCCCACCAGGCCAGCGCCAACCATGCTGCCCGTCTAAAGTGAAATCTTCTGCACTTCCGGGGTCCGTATCCCTCTACTCCCATCCTACTCATGTATTTGTCAAGACGCCCCTTAAACGCCACTATTATCCCTGCTTCCACCACCTCCGCCGGCAGCGAGTTCCAGGCACCCACTACCCTCTAAAAACTTGCCTCGTACATCTCCTCTAAACCTTGCCCCTCGCACCTATGCCCTGTAGTAATTGACCCCTCTACCTTGGGAAAAAGTCTCTGACTATCCACTCTGTCTACGCCCCTCATAATTTCGTAGACCACTATCAGGTCGCCCCTCAACCTCCTTCGTTCCAGTGAGACCAAACCAAGTTTATTCAACCTCTCCTCATAGCTAATGCCCTCCATACCAGGCAACATCCTGGTAAATCACTCTCCATGTGGAGTTTGCACATTCTCCCCGTGTCTATGTGGTCTCACCCCCACAACCCAAAGATGTACTGGGGAGGTGGATTTAAAAAAAGCAATGGACAGGATGTCAGTTTCTATTTAGTATTATGACAGCTAAGAATGCACCCACCCACTAGGTATATCACAGCTGGAAAGGAGCCAAATGGGGTGCGCCTCTAATACATTAATTTCAAAAAAGTTAAAAGCACATTCTCCTCTCCGAGAAGAACAATGTGCTAAACACAGAAAGCATTCCATTCATACCTAAATGTTGCCTCCAAAGTATTAAAGATCCTGCATTTCACAGCATTGAAAAGGACAGAATGTAAAAACAAGTTCTGCTTAAATACGAAATGCCTTAAAGGGATCAATTTAGCCAAAGAAAAGGCTGACAGGCCAAATATATCATCAGAACTGTTCTAACCCTCACAAAGACCAAGGGGAATCGCTGATTGATTTCCTCATGGGATTTGTAGGTTAGGAGTTTCCCATGTTGAGCGAGTGGAGGCCCGCTTAACAATGGCTCATCAGCGGGGCATTAAATATCGATCCCCCAGAACCAGACCGGCAGCGCCCAATAGTCCAGGCTGGGCATTTGTTTTGTACACCACAGCTGTGACTTTATTTGTGTTGGAGAATAAACAGGCTTTACCTGGTGGCTTGCACTTTCTGGAATGAGAACATTAGCGGCGAGGATCAAGCACTGGATTCTGAGCAGCCTTTTTTAAACTTCAAAAGACAACTCCAATAAGAAAAACAAACAAACCTGGAAATGCCTTTCTTTGGAAGACTTGGGCCTTATGATCCAAACGTAGAGGCCCGTGTACCGAGCACACGCGTTTTTTCCCCCGCGGCAACAGCATTAAAGGGAGTGAGAGACAAAAGGGATTCCTCCTAACAGCATGTGTGGCCCCTGCATTTAGCATTATCAAACATTTAACCATCCAACGACTCCTGACACTAAAACGTTTGATGAGCTCGTGGAGCTGGTGAGAAACCATTATGACCCAAAGTTGTCCATAATCCTCCAATGTTACCATTTTAACACAGCTGGGAGGACTCCAGGGAAACCTGTTACAGAATTTCTTGCTAGATTGCGGAAATTGGCAGATTACCGGATACTACGCGATAGGCTAGTGTGTAGGATTAACGTAACAAGCCAGAAAACATTATTGGCGGAGCTGAACCTAGACCTCCAAAAGGCCATAGTAATAGCTTTGTCCCTGGAGAACATCGAGAAAGGGGCGC
This sequence comes from Scyliorhinus torazame, assembly GCF_047496885.1. NCBI lineage: Eukaryota > Metazoa > Chordata > Chondrichthyes > Carcharhiniformes > Scyliorhinidae > Scyliorhinus > Scyliorhinus torazame. Next base: position 386,268,714 of record NC_092708.1, read on the forward strand.
AAAGGGGCAGTGCAGTGGTGCAATGGTTAGCAATGCTGTGTCATGACACCAAGGGCCCAAGTTCGATCCCGGCCCTGGGTCATTGTCTGTGTTGAGTTTTCATATTCTCCCCGTGTCTGCGTGGGTCTCATCCCCACAACCCAAAAAGATGCGCAGGGTAGGTGGATTGGCCTCGCTAAATTGCCCCTTCATTGGAAATAAAAAAGAATTGGGCGCTCTAAATTAAAAAATAAAGAGAAAGGGGCACAAGAATTTAAAGGAATGATGGATAGTAGCATCCTCAGATTCGGGGAAGGTTCCTCGCCAGCATATCTGTGGCATGCGCCCATATGCCTCATCCACCATCAACCCAACATTCCAAAAGGGCATCTTAGCATTTGGATAACCACACAGAACCCACCGAAGGATCACAAGTGTCAGCCCCAGAGCTGCTGTAGGTTCTATCGAAGGGCAAAACCCAGGCAAGGCTGCGTGATTGATGCATTACCTGCCCCGTGCAAGCCGCAAGCCAAAGCCACCTCAGGCCTATGCCTTGCAAGTATACCAGCCCTCAAGAGGAGGAAATGATTTAGTTCAATTGCATCGTCACTACCAAGGTTGCCCTGAGAAGGATAAATAAGTCTGCTCATGAACGTTCATTCGGAGGTGGATGCAGGAGCTGCCGTCGCAGTCATTGGGGAACAGACATTGCAGTGCCACCGAACAGGTATTCTACTCTTCAACCCAAGGGGTACCAGGGCCAGACTAGCCACGTACATGGGAGACTCCTTAACATTATGGGGACCACCATTACCTGGTAGCTTATGGACAGTAGTAGGTACGACTCCCACTCATAGTCATGGAAGGATCAGGACCTAGTCTCTTGGGCAGGAATTGGCTCCAGATGGTCGATTGAACTGGCTGGAAATTTTCAAATTAAGGATCGGTGGATTGCACAAGGTTATTAATCAAGACCCAGAAGTATTCCAAGACGGCCTCAGTAAATTAAAAGGAGCGGGGGCCAAGATTTATGTGGATCCTAACGCCTTCCGACAATACTTCAGGGTTCGGCCAGTCCCATACTCTTTGCTTGCAAAGGTAGAAACGGAAATCGAGCGGTTGGAAAGCCTCGGGATAATACGGTCAGTACAGTTGGGGGAGCGGGCTACGCCAGTGGTCGCCGTTCTCAAACCCGAGAAGTCAGTCCACCTTTACGGAAATTACAAACCTACAGTCAACATTACTGGATTTGTACCCCATGCCACGTATAGAGGATTTGTATGCCAAGTTGGTAGGTGGCCAACCCTTCGCGAAACTGGATACGAGACATGCCTACTGCACATGCAGAAAGTATATCACCCATAACAGCCTCTTGCAAATATACACACCTGTTCTTCAAAGTCTCGTCGGCATGTGGCATATTTCAGGGTGTCATGGAAAATATTCTCCAAGGGTTGTGAGGGTGGCAGTATATCTTGGTGATGTATTAACCACAGGGGCCTCTGAACAAAAAGCATCGAACGAACTTGGTCTTACGGTGATTTGTTAACATAGGCATTCGTCTCAAGAGAGAGAAATGTGTATTCCAGGCAGGCAAAGTGATGTACCTAGGGTACCAGGTCGATAGGAAAGGCCTACAACCCGCGGAAGATAAAATTAAGGCCATCAAGGGGGCACCAACTTCTGTCCTCGAATACACGGGTCCATTATAACTCCAGAAAAGAACTAATACTGACATGTGATACCTCGCCATATGGAGTGGGTGCAGTCCTTTCACATCCAAGGGGCAATGGCCCCAAGAAGCCCATTCCAACACCCCAAAAATTACCACCATAGGGTCCAGTCCCACAATCTTTGCCAGCATCCTGAACATCCCCTCCCAGGACCACCCCAACTTCTCTCACACCCCAAGAACATATGTCCGTGGTTCGTCCGTCCTCGTCTATGCTTCTCACACTTGTCTGCTATCTCCGGGAAGAACGCACTCATCCTTGCCCAAGTCATGTGCACCATGTGTACTACCTTAAACTGTATCAATCTCATCCTCGCACATGAGGTCGAATTCACCTTGCACAGCGTCTCACTCCATACTCCCCAACCTCCCGAGTCATGTGCACCATGTGTACCACCTTAAACTGTATCAATCTAATCCTCGCCCACGAAGAGGTCGAATTCACCGTGCACAGCATCTTACTCCACACTCCCCAACCTATCTCCCCATCCCCAACTCCTCCTCCCATTTCTCCTTGGTCCTCACCATTTGCGCTCCTCCCTGCTCTCTCAGCCACCTGTATATGTCCCCAATCCTGCCCTCCCCTTCCATGTCTGGAAGCAGCAACCGTTCCAGTAGGGCATATTTCAGCAGCCTGGGAAACCCTCTCCATACCCTCTTGTGCAAAGTCCCTCACTTGCATATACCTGAATTTGCTTCCCTTCGGGAGCTCTACCCTCTCCCACAACTCTTCCAAACTTGCAAACCTCCACCAGGTGTAGTTCCATCACCCTCCCCATCCCCACCTCTTTTCACCTCCTATACATGCCATCCTTTTCTCTCGGATTGAAACCATGGTTCTCACACAGCGGTGTTAACACCAACATCCCCTCCATTCTGAAGTGTCTCCCCAGCTGATTCAACACCCTAATCGTGGACTGTACGACCGGGCTCTCAGTATACCTCCTTGTTGCCAGTGGTAATGCTGCCATCACCATGGCATTCAGACTGGACCCCCACAGGACTCCTCCTCCATCCTAACCCCTCTCCTTCCCACCACCACTTCACTTTCTCCACATTCGCCACCCAATAATATTGCAGCAGATTCGGTAATGCCAACCCCCTTTTCTGCCTCTGCAGCAGGGCCCTCTTTACCTAGGTACCTTTCCCGCCATATAAACTCCGAGATCGCTGCATCCAGCGTTCGGAAAAAGGCCTTTGGAATGAAGAAAGGGAGGGTCTGGAATACGAATAGGAACCTTGGCAGAACTTTCATTTGCACCATATAGGACCCTCCCCGCCAGTAATAGGTGTAGCATATTGCATCTCCTAAAGTCCTCCTTTATCTCCTCCACCCACTTTGTTAAGTTCCATTTATTCACCGTCAGAAAATCCCCCATCACCTGGACCCTAAACCTATCCCTGGCTACCCTAAATGGCAACACCCCTAAATTGGCTCCCAACCCACCTTGTTCACTGGAAACGCCTCACTTTATCACACATTCAAATTATAGCCCGAGAAGGCCCAAATCTCTCGAATAAGCCCATAATTCGCTCATACTCTTCAAAGGGGCTGAGATGAACAGCAACAGGTCGTCGGCGTACAGCGACACACGGTGTTCCCTGCTCCCCCTCCACTCCGCTGACCCCTTAAGGGTCATCACCAGCGCGAAAGCAGCAGTGACAGAGGACACCCCTGCCTTGTTCCTCTACGAAGTCTTACAACACCAGGTTAAAGTCCAACATGTTTGTTTCGATGTCACTAGCTTTCGGAGCGCTGCTCCTTCCTCAGGTCAGTTTCATTCACCTGAGGAAGGAGCAGTGCTCCGAAAGCTAATGACATCGAAACAAACCTGTTGGACTTTAACCTGGTGTTGTAAGACTTCGTACTGTGCTCACCCCAGTCCAACGCCGGCATCTCCACATCTTGTTCCTCTACGCAACTGGTAAGACTGCACCTGGAGTATTGTACACAGTTTTGGTCCCCTTATTTGAGGAAAGATGTAGTGGCATTGGAGGCAGTTCAGAGCAGGTTCAGTAGATTGATTCCAGAGATGAGGGGTTTGTAGTATGAGAAGTGATTGAACAATTTAGGCCTATACTCTCTGAGTTTAGAAGAATGAGGGGAGATCTAATTGAGGTATACAAGTTGCTAAAAGGGATGGATAAACTAGACGATGCCTCCTCTTGTGGGGCATTCTAAAGCGAAAAATCATAATCTTAGAATAAGAGGGAGCAAATTTAAAACAGATTTGAGGACAGCACGGAAATGCAGTGGTTAGCACTGCTGCCTCACGACGCCGAGGTCCCAGGTTCGATCCCGGCCCTGGGTCACTCTCCGTGTGGAGTTTGCACATTCTCCCTTTGTTTGCATGGGTCTCACCCCCACAACCCAAAGATGTGCAGGGTAGATGGATTGGCCATGCTAATTGACGTTTAATTGGAAAAAATGAATTAGGTACTCTAAATTTTTTATTTTTTTTTAAATTACAACAGATTTGGTGTACAACTACTTCTCCCAAAGGTTTGTGAATCTGTGGAATTCACTACCCCAGAATGCGGTGGATGCTGGGACAATGAGTAAATTTAAGGAGGAGTTAAGACAGATTTTTAAATCGGTATTGGGTTCAAGGGTTATGGAGGACGGACAGGACCGTGGAGTTATCATAGATGCCATTGAATTTACAGTGCAGAAAGAGGCCATTCGGCCCATCAGGTCTGCACCGGCCCATGGAAAGATCACCGTAGCTAAGTCATACCTCCACCCTACCCCGTAACCTACCCAACCTTTTTGGACACTAAGGGCAATTTTAACATGGTCAATCCCCCTAACCTGCACATCTTTGGACTGTGTGAGGAAACCGGAGCACCCGGAGGAAACTCGCGCAGACACGGGGAGAACGTGCAGACTCCGCACAGACAGTGACCCAAGTTGGTAATTGAACCTGGGACCCTGGAGCGGTGAAGCAACAGTGCTAACCACTGTGCTACCATGCCGCCCTACGGTCGGAGTCTGGGAATCCTGCGGAGAGTAACACACCTTCTGACTGTCCGCCATCCACAAGGACACAAGTCAGGAATGTGACGGGACACTCTCCACTCGCCTGGATGAGCGCGTCTCCCGATGACACTCGAGAAGCTCGACACTATCCAGGATAAGCCCCCCCCCCCCCCGCTCGATCGACAGGCTAACCCCCCCCCTCATCCTTCGTCATCCGCTCCCTCCACCCCCGCGCACCGCAGCCACTCGCTCCTCAGACAGCGCCTTCCAAACTCGCCACCTCTACCCCCTAGAGGGACAAGGGGAGTTGAAACCAGGATGGGATCAGCCACGATCACATTGAGGGTTAGGCTTAGGAAGCTAAATTGCCTACTCCTGCTCCTAGGTCATGTGTTCTAAGGAGGAGATATTCTGGCTGATTTCGCAATCCAGCTCTTGGTCTTACCATTGTAGGTGGCAGATGAGGAACATATCAGCCATGATAGAATGATGGAGCAGACCCGATTGGCCGAATGGTCTAATTCCGCTCCTATCATATGAACTCGAAGCTCCATGAACTCATTTCGTTTGTCTGTACACTCGCCACTGAGCCCATGTATTGGAGACGCACCCACACGACAAACGTCAGCCCAAATCCAAACCTTCCCAGGACTTCAAACAGGTACCACCACTCCACCTGGTCGAAAGCTTTCTCTGCGTCCATAGATACCACTACCCTTGACGGGGTCCTAATCACATTTAATCGCCTAATATTACTGGAAAGGTACCTATGCTCATGAAGCCCATTTGGTCCTCTGCAACCACCCCCGGAACACACCCTTCTATCCTCCCCGCCACTAAGTTAGCCAATACCTTCACATCTGTGATATGGGACTGTATGACCCACACTCTAGCGAATCCTTTCCTTTCTTAGGAATTAGCGTGATCGTCACCTGTGTCAGTGTCTCCGGAGCTCCCTCTTATCCAGTGCCTCGCTAAACTCCCCAATAAATGCGGTGCCAAATCCGTCACAAACCCCTTATAGAACGCCGCCGGGTAACCGTCCTGTCCTGGGGCCTTCCCCGACTTCACCCCTTTTATGCTCTCCACCACCTCTATCAACTCTATTGGCTCCTCAAGCGCCTGCCTCCTATCTCATGCAGCCGTGGAAATTCCAGCCCATCCAGAAACTGCCCATATCCCCTTCCTCACCCACCGGATCAGCCCTACAATTTCTCATAGTACTCCCTGATTTATCTTCCCTGGCTCCGTCACTACGTCGCCTTCCCTGTCCGTACTCTCAGGAATTCACTGGACGTAGCCTGCCTCCATAGCTGATGGCCTAGCATGCGGCTCGCCTTCTCCCAATATTCATACTGCACCCCCTTGCTCTCCGCAGCTGCCCAACAGCCTTCCCCGTTGTCAGTCTTTCGAACTGCACCTGTAACTTCTTTCTCTTCACCAATCCCTCCATAGTGGCCGCCCTCGAATATTCCCCGTTAACCTAGACTATCTCATTCAATAATCCTCCATACTCTTCCCTCTTCCTCCTATCTCCGTGCGCCTTGAACGAGATAATCTCCCCCCGAACCACCGCCTTCAATGCCTCCCGGAATGTGGTGGCCGATACCTCCCTACTTTGATTTAGCTTCACGAAGTCCTTAATCATCGACCGCACTTTGTCCCACTTCAGTGTGTATATATTCACTAGCACCACCGGCATCCCCAACAGCACCCCGTTCACCATCATGTATCTCCCCCTCGATCCCTCACTTTCTTTGCACTTAAAACCCCATTTTTGTTACTCAACAGGATGGACTTCGTAGAATATGAGTTCCTTTGTTGAGTGGGCCGAGATCCGGCCAATAGGGGCTCACCAGCGGGGTCTTAAATGTTGACCCCCAGCCGAGGACCGGTGGTTCCCAATAGTCCCAGGCTAGGACATATGTTTTGTAAGCTGCATGTTTTGTTAGTATTGGAGAACAAACCGGCTTTGCCTTTTAGCTTGCGCCTCCTGGAATTATTAGAGGAACATAGGATTTAGGAGCAGGAGCAGGCCTTTCAGCCTATTGAGCCTGCTCTGTTAATCAATAAGATCATGGCTGATCTGATTGTGTTTCAACTCCACTTCCCATCTGTCGCCCATGGCCTCCACCCCCCTGATCGGCGCGGTCCTCCGCCCCGCATCCCCCCACCCCATCCCCGGGTCCTCCACTCCCCCCTCAGCCCCCCCGCTCCATGTCGGTCACGGCCCCCCTCTCCCTGTCCGCTGCGGCCCCCTGTACCCTGTCCGGCGCGGCCCTCCCGCACCCGTCCGCCGTGGACCCCCGTACCCGTCCGCCGTGGCCACCCCGCACCCATCCGCTGTGTCTGCCCCCCCCCCCCGGGCTCCCTGACCGCCGCGGCCACCCCGCATCCTGTCCGCCGCGGCCACCTCGCACCCTGACCGCTGCGGCCACCCCCGGCTCCCTGACCGCCGCGTCGTCCCCCGGCTCCCCGTCTGCCACGGCCCCCTGGCTGCCGCAGCCCCCCATTCCCTGTCCGCCATGCCCCCGCGTCCTGTGGCCCCCTGCCTCCTTTCCACAGCGGCCCCCTGGCTCCCCATCCGCCGCGTCCTTGGCTCTCAGTCCGCCATGCCGTCCCGTAACCCCCCGCCTCCTGTCCACCGCAGCCTCCCGCTCCCTGTCCACCGCAGCCTCTCGGATCCCTGTCCGCCGCGGCCCTGGCTCCACGTCCACTGCGGCCCCACTGCTCCCTGTCCGCCACGGCCCCCCGCTCCCTGTCCGTCATTGGTCACTGCTAGAGCGTAAGGGGGGTGCGGGAGCAAGTTTATGGGAAGTGTACTCTGGTTTTTTTTGGAAGGGGGGGGGGGGGGGGAGAAGAGGAGAGAATAGGGGCGAAAGTCTTTGTAAAAAGTGTTTGTCTCTAGAATTTTAATTTAGTTTTTTTTTTAGAAAGTACCCAAATTCCTTTTTTCCAATTAAGTGGCAATTTAGTGTGGCCAATCCACCCCCCCCCCTGCACATCTTTTTGGGTTGTGGGAGTGAGACCCACGCAGACACGGGGAGAATGTTCAAACTCCACATGGACAGTGACCCGGGGGTGGGATCAAACCCAGGTCCTGAGCGCCGTGAGGCAGTAGTGCTAACCAATGTTTGTTCTGGGTCACGTCTTTTTTATTCTTTTCTATGAAATGTTAAAAATTTAATAAAAATCATTTAAAATAAACATGAAATGTGCTAAAGATTCAGATGCAGCCTTACATAACTAAATATTAATCATTTTTTGAAGCTAATATTCCCATGTTCCGATTGGGAATTGGGTCCTTGTTGTTGTGCTGAGTTCTCATGGATTCCTTTCATTGTGCAATCACCATTGTACCCGCTGAAAGTATAACATTTGGTGGTACGGATGGATGATGTGTTTTAACATGTTTATGGATCGGTGAGGTGGATGTGGTTAATATTGCACATTCCAGTAAGTCGCCAGAAGTCTGGGGAAAATGGAGATTGAGTGACAGTGCAGCTGTGTGTTGAGAACAAAACCGGTTTGTCTGGATAACATGTCCTCGAAGTCTAACTCAGGAAGCAAACAGATGAAGGCTAATCCTGCCAACAAACCATTTATTTATTAGACTAAAAGTTACATTCTGTGAGACTATAAAGCTGGCCGTATAAATTAACATCTGCATCTTAGCTACAATAAACATTTCTGAGTCCGAATCGGATGATAGGCAATGGTTTGGAGGGATTTAGTTAATCCATTATTCCCAGTTGATAATCACGTCTAGATTTACAGCTCTCTTTGAACAACTCTCAAACTGTAAATCTTCACTAAAGTATCACTGATGTGTAAAGAAAAATATATTAAGTTCCTTTTTAATAATTTTTCCTCCAGTACTATAACCATTCTCTGATACTATAAAGGTGGGCAAGTGGCACCAGGTGAAGTGTTCTTGCAGAGATCTGGGACAGACATGAAGGACCAAATGATTACAATGCAGAAAGTGGTCTATGACTCTATCATTCTAAAAAAAATACACAGAAATAAAATGGGTTGAAAATTTTTTGTTAATCATAAACTTAAAGACATGCTAATCTCACTAATTCTTTCATATGTACATCCATTTTTTGCTTTGATTACATTTATTCAATGAGAACCAAAAAAACAATGTGCTATTTCACTGAAGTATGGGTAGAAATGGACTCATTTGGAGTATAAGAGCTCTGCGGCGGGTTGGGAACCCGAAACTTCATTGAGTGGGCTTTCCAGTAACTTTGTAATTGCATTCGCTTCCCACTTCCGGGTTTCCTACCCAATTAGAATGCACAAGCGTGACACTTGAAGACTCGCTACTTAAGGGAACCTCGGTAGGAGTCCAAAAGGTTCAATCTGAAATGAAGCAGGCATGCCTTGAAGTGGCGGAGGAGGTCAGTAAGAGGAGTACCTCGCAATTGGATACAATGCTGAAAGAGATTTAGTGATCTATCAGGAAAGGTGAGTAGCATCCTACACCCTGCACTCTTGAATACCCAGCATTCTCTTGGACAGCACTCAGATCAAGATAACCTGCAGCTTCACCCCTCTCTCTTTCTCTCTCTCTCTCTCTCTCGACACTTCACATTCCCATTGCCAACAACCAACAATGACACTCACCGTCATCCCTCACAATAACCTCTGCAAATGTTGTTCTATCCTCTCAAAATATTCAATTTCTAAAACAAATGAACATATGAAATAGAGAGAGGAGTAGGCGATTTGGCCTTTGAACCTACACCACTATCAGTAAGATCATGGCTGATCTGATTGTGGCCTCAACTCTGCGCCTAACCACCCCCGCCCCCACAAAAAAAAACGAGTCCCTTATTAGTCTAGAATCTATCTATCTCAGCCTTCAAAATATTCATTCACCCTGCCTCCATCGCTCTCCCTGTCAGCAAGTACAGGGCAAGTCAACAAAAATACAAGATAGAAGAATTGCAGTCCAATGTTCAACCATTGCCATCGAAGTTGCCGACCAACCCCAACATCACCATCAAACCTGTTGACAAACCCCAACATCATAATCAAACCTTTTGACCAACCCCAACATCATATCGAACTTGTCGACCAATCGCAACATTGTGTCAAACCTGTCGACCAACCCCAACGTCGTTATCAAGCCTGTCAATCAACCCCAACATTGTATCAAACCTGTCGACCAATCCCAACATTGTATCAAACCTGTCGACCAATCGCAACATTGTATCAAACCCGTTGACCAACTCCAAAGTCATTACCAAACCTGTTGACCAATCCCAACATCGTCATCAAACCTGTCGACCAACCCCAACGTCAATATCAAACCTGTCGACCAACCCCAACATTGCCATCAAACCTGTTGACCAACCCCAATGTCGTTATCAAACCTGTTGACCAACCCCAACATCGTCATCAATCCTGTTGACCAACCCCAACGTCGTTATCAAATCTGTCGACCAACCCCAACGTAGTCAGCAATCCTGTGCTGCTCACTGTGCTACCCTTGTTGACCAGGATGAGTTTGTTCACAAAACCTGTGTGCTAGCAGTTAAGTGCAGGATGCAGGGTAAATCTGCTTTCAGTTGACTTTTTACTTATTTAATTCTCAGATCTACCATCTCTATGGCAATTTCCAGCACTCCAAAAACTCACCAGTTAAATGTGGAAGCGAGTGGAATCCTGTGGATTTATGACATGCTGGCATTTTTCAATGTTATAATCCGTCCCTTTCCCCTGCAGCTCCCCCCCACTCCTCACACACTGACACCTTGCGGGTTAAAATTCTGCCCATAGTGTACACTGTATAATTTAAAACATCAGAAATGTTGAATCAAATATGCAATGGAGCTGAGTTTTACTTCAAATAGTTGGAATAACCCAATGTTTTTGCGATGCAAATGTTTGCACCTTTGAGGTGTGCTTATTTTTCCTGCTGTTGAAGAGCAACTGTTTCAGTTTTCCAATTCATGCCCCATAGTTACTGCGTACCATATAACTGGGAAAAAATTTGGCTCAACTCCTGTTTAACTCTGTTTTCAACTGGCTGTGGGTCTTTGCAATGTTGAGGTCTTTGGTATTTCTGTGCTTACACCTGTCATTGGGAAATTGCTAGGATTCCTTCTTAAGGAGGTCATAGCAGGATACCTGAAAATCATAATTTGATCATGCAGAGTCAACATGGGTATGTGGAAGGGAAACCATGTTTAACTTATTCATTTGAGCTTTTGAAGAAGTAGCAGGCAAGGTGGATAAAGATAAAACTGTAGATGTGATAAATGTAGAGTTCCAGATGACATTTGACAAATGCCACATGAAAGGTTACTACAAAAAGTCAGATTACATGGTGTATGGGGTAACCTATTGGCATGCATAAAAGATCGATTGGCGAACAGGAAGTAGAGTTGGGATAAATGGGTATTTTTCATGTTGGCAGACTGACAAATGAGTGCAACAAGGACCAGTGCTGGGGCCTGAAATATGTGCAATCTATATCACTGTTTTGGATGAAGGAGCTGAATGTAGTAGCTAAATTTGCTGATGACACCAAGATGGGCAGGAAAATGACCTGGACTCGCCATATAAATACTGTGGCTACAAGAACAGGTCAGAGGCTCAGAATACTGTGGCGAGTAACTCATTTTCTGACTCTTCAAAGCTTGTCAACCATCTATAAGGCACAGGAGTGTGATGGAATACTCTTCACTTGGTTGGCTGAGTGCAGCTCCAACAACACTCAAAGTTCGACACCATCCAGGACAAAGCAGCCAGCTTGACTGGCACCCCTTCCACAAACATTCGCTCCCTCCACCACCAAAGAACAATAGCAGCAGTGTGTACCATCTATAAGATGCAATGCAGGAACTCATCAAGTCTTCTTTGACAGCACCTTCCAATGCAACAACCACTACCATCTAGAAAGACAAGGGAAGCAGATACCTGGAAACACGACCACCTGGAAGTTTCCTGCAACCCACTCACCATTCTGACTTGGAAATATATCCCATTCCTTCACTGTCACTGGGTTAAATCCTAGAACTCTCAAAAACAGTACCGGGTGTACCTACATTACCTGGACTGCAACAGTTTAAGAAAGCAAGTCATCCCCATCTCTTCAAGAGAAGTTATGGATGGCCAATAATTGCAGACCTAGCCAGCGATGCCCAATCCCACAAATTGTTTTTTTAAGTTGTCTGGAGAGTTTGCAAAGGGATACAGACAGGTAATGTGAGTGGGCAAAAATTGGACAGATGGGAGTATAATGTGGACTTCTCCCACTTTGACAGGAAGAGGTGAAAAGCAGTATATTATTTAAATGAGCAGGTATTGCAGAACTCAGTTGTACAGAGAGATCTAGCTGTCCTGGTACATTAATTTTGTTTGTTGCAACATGAAACCACATTTTCAAAAAAACCTTTACAGCAACCACAGAGTCTCAATTTAAGTTAAATATCTTGTTGGATTGTAAAAATGGTCAAAAATGCCAACATGGCTCCAATGTTGAAAACTCCTTGGAAAAAAGTTGATTTTTTTTTGGTCAGAAACAAAATTCTACGTTCATGTTTTTGAATGCAAAACATCCCAACTGTGCACATAAATATTGGAATTGAAAATTAGTCGGAATAACTCATTGTTGATCTAGAATCGTCTGGTTTAAAGAAAACTAAGTTTTAAAATAATATTTCTCTATTTTTGTTTCCTATAGACATAATAACAACAACTTACATTTATATGACACATTTAACTTTGTAAATGCTGCAATTGTATAAGGTGTTAGTGAGGCCACACCTGGGGTAGTGTGTTCAGTTTTGGTCTCCTTACTTGAGAAAGGACGTACTGGCACTGGAGGGTGTGCAGAGGAGATTCACTAGGTTAATCCCAGAGCTGAAAGGGTTGGATTATGAGGGGAGGTTGATAGACTGGGACTGTACTCGTTAGAATTTAGAAGGATGAAGGGGGATCTTATAGAAACATATAAAATTATGAAGGGAATAGATAGGATAGATGCGGGCAGACAGTTTCTACTGGCGGGTGCAAGGGGGCAAGAACTAGGGGGCAAAGCCTCAAAATAAGAGGAAGTAGATTGAGGACTGAGTTTAGGAGGAACTTCTTCACCCAAATGGTTGTGAATCTCTGGAATTCCTTGCCAAGTGAAGCAGTAGAGGCTCCTTCATTAAATGTTTTTAAGATAAAGATAGATAGTTTTTTGAAGAATAAAGGGATTAAGGGTTATGGTGTTCGGGCTGGAAAGTGGAGCTGAGTCCACAAAGATCAGCCATGATCTCATTGAATGGCGGAGCAGGTTCGAGGGGCCAGATGGCCTACTCCTGCTCCTAGTTCTTGTGTTGTTAAAGTAGCTCAAGGTGCTTAAGAGCACAATTAATTGTTGTGGGCCAGGGTTTAGAGAATGCCAAAATGTATCATGGCGTTCACCTGACCCACAACTTTTACTAGATTGTGGTATGAGAAGCACACGGCCCACTCTACAGGTGTGGTACAGCAGAAATGGAAAAGTATTTTTTAAAGCAAAGCAATATTTATTCTATGAACTCAAGTTAACCTTTTTAAAACATACAGTGAACATCTTAGCAACCATCAATTCAAATATAACCCCCAAAGAATACAACACTAAGTAATCCTTAAGCTGTCCTTTTAACATCCAAAAGACTTTTAAAAAAACGTTAAAACACAAAGATCAGGTTTAAATTCACTATTGAGAGCAGTTATTAGCTTTAAATCACCAAAGGATCGATTTACAGTCTTTAGATTAGAGAGAGAGAGAGACTAATACATCTCCTGGCTGCGACTGCAGCTATCCAGCTCTGAAAACGAAACTAAAACACACCCTGCAGCAAACAGCCTAAAACAAAAGTAAAAAGCTGACAGACAGCCCATCTCCACCCACACTCTGACATCACTGATAAACACCCATTTCTTAAAGGTACATTTCTTAAACACCCATTTCTTAAAGGTACTCTCACATGACATAATAAAACAAATATTTTTGACATTGTCTGACACTGAGCCATAGAAGGAGATAACTAAAAGCTTGATCAAAATTATGTTTTGTGGAGAGAGAGGAGAGACAGCAAGGTTTAAGGAAGGAATTCCAGAACTTGGGGCCTGAACAGCTGAATGCAAATATAATCAGGGGTGCATAGGAGGCCAGAATTAGATGACCACAGAGATAAGCGTACCCAATTTGCTTTTTCCAATTAAGGAACATTTAGCATGGCCAAACTTGTACATCTTTGGGTTGTGGGGGTGAGATCCATGCAGAATGTGCAATCTCCACACAGATAATGGTTGGAGGACATTACGAAGATGAGGTGCGAGGCAATGGGGGAAATTTCAGAACAAAGATAAGAATTTTTTTAACCTCCCTGCTCTTAAATCTCTGTGCCTCAGCTAATAAATCATATGCCTTCTTTTTTTTTTAAATAATATTTTATTGAAAATTTTTGGTCAACCAACACAGTACATTGTGCATCCTTTACACAACATTGTAACAATACAGATAATAATGACCTTTTTAAAATTTAAACAAAAACAACAACAAATAAATAAATATTAAATAACAAAAAATAAAAACTAGCCCTAATTGGCAACTGCCTTGTCTCAGGCCACCCCCCCCCCCAATCCCCCCCCCCCCCCCCCCAAGTCCTGGGCCGCTGCTGCTGCCTTCTTTGTTCTCCCCTATCTATCTTTCCGCAAGATATTCGACGAACGGTTGCCACCGCCTAGTAAACCCTTGAGCCGACCCCCTTAGGACGAACTTAATCCGCTCTAACTTTATGAACCCCGCCATATCATTTATCCAGGTCCCCTCCCCCGGGGGCTTGGCTTCTTTCCACATTAGCAATATTCTGCGCCGGGCTACTAGGGACGCAAAGGCCAAAACATCGGCCTCTTTCGCCTCCTGCACTCCCGGCTCTTGTGCAACCCCAAATATAGCCAACCCCCAGCTTGGTTCGACCCGGACTCCTACTACTTTCGAAAGCACCTTTGTCACCCCCATCCAAAACCCCTGTAGTGCCGGGCATGACCAAAACATATGGGTATGATTTGCTGGGCTTCTCGAGCACCTCGCACACCTATCCTCCACCCCAAAAAATTTACTGAGCCGTGTTCCAGTCATATGTGCCCTGTGTAATACCTTAAACTGAATCAGGCTTAGCCTGGCGCACGAGGACGACGAGTTTACCCTGTTTAGGGCATCTGCCCACATCCCCTCCTCAATCTCCTCCCCTAGCTCTTCTTCCCATTTCCCTTTTAGTTCGTCCATCATAGTCTCCCCTTCGTCTCTCATTTCCCTATATATATCCGACACCTTACCGTCCCCCACCCATTTCTTTGAGATGACTCTGTCCTGCACCTCTTGTGTCGGGAGCTGCGGGAATTCCCTCACCTGCTGCCTCGCAAAAGCCCTCAATTGCATGTACCTGAATGCATTCCCTTGGGGCAACCCATATTTCTCGGTCAGCGCTCCCAGACTTGCAAACTTCCCATCCACAAATAGATCTTTCAATTGCGTTATACCTGCTCTTTGCCACATTCCATATCCCCCATCCATTCCCACCGGGGCAAACCTATGGTTGTTTCTTATCGGGGACCCCCCCAGTGCTCCGGTCTTTCCCCTATGTCGTCTCCACTGTCCCCAAATCTTCAGTGTAGCTACCACCACCGGACTCGTGGTATAGTTCCTTGGTGAGAACGGCAATGGGGCTGTCACCATAGCCTGCAGGCTGGTCCCCATACAGGACGCCCTCTCTAATCTCTTCCACGCCGCTCCTTCCTCCTCTCCCATCCACTTACTCACCATTGAAATATTAGCGGCCCAATAATACTCACTTAGGCTCGGTACTGCCAGCCCCCCCCTATCCCTACTACGCTGTAAGAATCCCTTCCTCACTCTCGGAGTCTTCCCGGCCCAAACAAAACCCATGATACTCTTTTCTATCCTTTTGAAAAAAGCCTTCGTGATCACCACCGGGAGACACTGAAACACAAAAAGGAATCTCGGGAGGACCACCATCTTAACTGCCTGCACCCTCCCTGCCATTGACAATGCTACCATGTCCCATCTCTTGAAATCTTCCTCCATCTGTTCCACCAACCGCGTCAAATTTAGCCTGTGCAATGTGCCCCAATTCTTAGCTATCTGGATCCCCAGGTAACGAAAGTCTCTTGTTACCTTCCTCAACGGTAGGTCTTCTATTTCTCTACTCTGCTCCCCTGGATGCACCACAAACAGCTCACTCTTTCCCATGTTCAATTTATACCCTGAAAAATCCCCAAACTCCCCAAGTATCCGCATTATTTCTGGCATCCCCTCCGCTGGATCCGCCACATATAGTAGCAGATCATCCGCATATAAAGATACCCGGTGTTCTTCTCCTCCCCTAAGTATTCCCCTCCATCCCTTGGAACCTCTCAGCGCTATCGCCAGGGGCTCAATCGCCAGTGCAAACAGTAATGGAGACAGAGGACATCCCTGCCTTGTCCCTCTATGGAGCCGAAAATATGCCGATCCCCGTCCATTCGTGACCACACTCGCCACTGGGGCCCTATACAACAGCTGCACCCATCTAACATACCCCTCTCCGAACCCAAATCTCCTCAACACCTCCCACAGATAATCCCACTCCACTCTATCAAATGCTTTCTCAGCATCCATCGCCACTACTATCTCCGTTTCACCCTCTGGTGGGGCCATCATCATTACCCCTAACAACCTCCGTATGTTCGTGTTCAGCTGTCTCCCCTTCACAAACCCAGTTTTGTCCTCATGAACCACCCCCGGGACACATTCCTCTATTCTCATTGCCATTACCTTGGCCAAGACCTTGGCATCTACATTGAGGAGGGAGATTGGTCTGTAGAACCCGCATTGTAGCGGATCCTTTTCCTTCTTTAAAAGAAGCGATATCGTTGCTTCTGACATAGTCGGGGGCAGTTGTCCCCTTTCCTTTGCCTCGTTGAAGGTCCTCGTCAGTAGCGGGGCGAGCAAGTCCAAATATTTTCTGTAAAATTCAACTGGGAATCCGTCCGGTCCCGGGGCCTTTCCCGTCTGCATGTTCCTAATTCCTTTCACCACTTCTTCTACCGTGATCTGTGCTCCCAATCCCATCCTTTCCTGCTCTTCCACCTTGGGAATTTCCAGCCGATCCAAAAACTCCATCATTCTCTCCCTCCCATCCGGGGGTTGAGCTTCATACAATTTTTTATAAAATGTCTTAAACACTTCATTCACTCTCTCCGCTCCCCGCTCCGTCTCTCCATCTTCGTCTCTCACCCCCCCTATTTCCCTCGCTGCTCCCCTTTTCCTCAATTGGTGTGCCAGCAATCTGCTCGCCTTCTCTCCATATTCATACTGTACACCCTGCGCCTTCCTCCATTGTGCCTCTGCAGTGCCTGTGGTCAGCAAGTCAAATTCCACATGCAGCCTTTGCCTTTCCCTATACAGTCTCTCCTCCGGTGCTTCCGCATACCGTCTGTCCACCTTCAAAAGTTCTTGCAACAACCGCTCCCGTTCCTTACTCTCCTGCTTCCCTTTATGTGTCCTTATTGATATCAGCTCCCCCCTAACCACCGCCTTCAACGCCTCCCAGACCACTCCCACCTGAACCTCCCCATTGTCATTGAGTTCCAAGTACTTTTCAATGCATCCCCTCACCCTTAAGCACACCCCCTCATCCGCCATTAGTCCCATATCCATTCTCCAGGGTGGACGCCCTCTTGTTTCCTCCCCTATCTCCAAGTCTACCCAGTGTGGGGCATGATCCGAAATGGCTATAGCCGTATATTCCGTTCCCCTCACCCTCGGGATCAATGCCCTACCCAACACAAAAAAGTCTATGCGTGAATAGACTTTATGGACATAGGAGAAAAACGAGAACTCCTTACTCCTAGGTCTACTGAATCTCCACGGGTCCACCCCTCCCATCTGCTCCATAAAATCCTTAAGCACCTTGGCTGCTGCCGGCCTCCTACCAGTCCTGGACTTCGACCTATCCAGCCTTGGTTCCAACACCGTGTTAAAGTCTCCCCCCATTATCAGCTTTCCGGTCTCTAGGTCTGGGATGCGTCCTAGCATTCGCCTCATAAAATTGGCATCGTCCCAATTCGGGGCATACACGTTTACCAACACCACCATCTCTCCCTGTAATTTGCCACTCACCATCACGTATCTGCCCCCGTTATCCGCCACTATAGTCTTTGCCTCGAACATTACCCGCTTCCCCACTAATATAGCCACCCCCCTGTTTTTCGCATCCAGCCCCGAATGGAACACCTGCCCTACCCATCCTTTGCGCAACCTAACCTGATCTATCAGTTTCAGGTGCGTTTCCTGTAACATGACCACATCTGCTTTAAGTTTCTTAAGGTGTGCGAGTACTCGTGCCCTCTTTATCGGCCTGTTAAGCCCCCTCACGTTCCACGTGATCAGCCGAGTTGGGGGGCTTCCCACCCCTCCCCCTTGCCGGTTAGCCATCATCTTTTTCCAGCTTCTCGCCCAGTTCCCACGCGGCTGTATTTCTCCCAGACGGTGCCCCCCCGCCCATCCTTTCCCGCACCCACTCCCCCCTTTCCCCAGCAGCAGCAACCCAGTAATTCCCCCCTCCCCCCCCCCCCCCGCTAGACCCCCCGCTAGCGTAATTACTCCCCCCATGTTGCTCCCAGAAGTCAGCAAACTCTGGCTGACCTCGGCTTCCCCCCGTGATCACGGCTCGCCCCGTGCGGCGCCCCCTCCTTCCTGCTTCTCTATTCCCGCCATAATTATCATAGCGCGGGAACCAAGCCCGCGCCTCTCCCTCGGCCCCGCCTCCCATGGCCAACGCCCCATCTCCTCTCCCTCCCCACCTCCCCCCATCACCACCTGTGGGAGAAAGAAAAGTTACCATACCGCAGGATTAATCATACAATCCCTCTTCGCCCCCCCCCTCGTCCCACCACTTTGTCCAAATGTTCATTTTCGTAGTCCAATCATTCCAATTTTTCTTCTACAATAAAAGTCCACGCTTCATCCGCCGTCTCAAAGTAGTGGTGCCTCCCTTGATATGTGACCCACAGTCTTGCCGGTTGCAGCATTCCAAACTTTATCTTTTTTTTGTGAAGTACCGCTTTGGCCCGATTAAAGCTCGCCCTCCTTCTCGCCACCTCCGCACTCCAATCTTGATAGACGCGGATCACCGCGTTCTCCCATTTACTACACCGAGTTTTCTTCGCCCATCTAAGGACCATTTCTCTATCCTTAAAACGGAGAAATCTCACCACTATGGCTCTGGGAGCTTCTCCTGCTCTCGGTCCTCGCACCATAACTCGGTATGCTCTCTCCACCTCCAACGGACCCGTCGGGGCCTCCACTCCCATTAACGAGTGCAGCATCGTGCTCACATATGCCCCGACGTCCGCCCCCTCCACACCTTCAGGAAGGCCAAGAATCCTCAAGTTGTTCCTCCTTGCGTTATTTTCCAGTGCCTCCAACCTCTCCACAGATCGTTTCTGGTGTGCCTCCTGTATCTCCGACTTCACCACCAGGCCCTGTATGTCGTTTTCATTCTCTGCTGCTTTCGCCTTCACGACCCGAAGCTCCTGCTCCTGGGTCTTTTGTTCCTCTTTCAGCCCTTCAATCGCCTGTAATATCGGGGCCAACAACTCTTTCTTCATTTCCTTTTTTATCTCCTCCACGCAGCGTTTCAAAAACTCTTGTTGTTCAGGGCCCCATATGAAACTGCCACCTTCCGACGCCATCTTGGTTTCTGCTTGCCTTCCTTGCCGTTGTTCCAAAGGATCCGCTGCAATCCGGCCACTTTCCTCTCCTTTTTCCATCCGTGTCCAGGGGGAACACCCTTCTGGTTTACCGCACGGTGTTTTCAGCCGTTAAAATTGCCGTTGGGGCTCCTATCAAGAGCCCAAAAGTCCGTTTCACAGGGAGCTGCCGAAACGTGCGACTCAGCTGGTCATCGCCGCACCCGGAAGTATCATATGCCTTCTTAACCACTGTGTCTATCTGCCCTGCTACCTTAAGGAACCTGTGTACATGCACAACAAGATCCCTTGATCCTTGGTGCTTCCCAGGGTCCGGCTGTTCATCATGTATTCCCGTGCCTCGTTTGTCCTCCCCAAGTGCATTACCTCACACTTATCCAGATGGAAATCCATTTGCCACTGATCAGGCCATCTAACCAGCAGGTCTATATCCTCCTCTAATCTAAAGCTATCCTCCTCACTATTGACCACCTCACCAATTTTCGTATCATCTGCAAACTTACTGATCAACCCTTCTACATTCATAACTAAATCATTTATATAAACCACAAACAGCAAGGGCCCCAAAGCTGATCTCTGCGGGACCCCACTGGACACAGGCTTTCAGTCAGAAAAACACCCCTCGACCATCACCCTCTGCTTCCTGCATCTCAGCCAATTCAGAATCCAATTTGCCAAATTTCCTTGGATCCCATGGGCTCTTTCCTTCGCTATGGGACCTTATCAAAAGCCTTGCCGAAGTCCAAGTAGACTACGTCAAATGCATTTCCCTCATCTACACACCTGCTCACCTCTTCGAAAAATTCAATCAAGTTGGTCAGACATGACTTCCCCTTAACAAAACCATGTGGATACAAGAAAATACCACAAATGATCCTGTTTGTACAGTTAAAAATATGTTATGAAGTATAAATTTTAGATACATCCATCCGGTTCAGCTGAATTACTAGTGAGATTACCAGTGTTTTGTTTGTGCTTGGAATGAGAAGGTGGGAACACGACAGGACTCTTAATTCTTACAGATACAGACGTATGCCTACCCACTGGAGAAAGAGTGGCAACTTAAAAGCTAAACAGTTGTCATTGTTAACCTGCGAGAACACAAAATTCTCAACAGCTATGTGACAAATTGAAACCCTTTCTTTTGCAAATACAGCAATGGCTCTTTGCCGAGTTAGAAAATTGGAGCGGCTGGTCTCACTCAGACTTGAGCATGTAATCGAGATAGAAACCCCAGTGTCGTACTGAGGAAGTTGTTCAATGCTGGAAGTGCTGACATTTGAATGAGACGTTAAACTGAGGCCGAGTCTGCCTTCTCATTGGGGCATAAAATATCTTGCGGCATTAACCACAGACTTCTCCTAGCACCTGGCCAACATTTCTCCATCATCCAACATCAGAAAAGTAGATTATCTGGACATTTACCTTATTGTTGTTTGTGAGGAACCTTGTTACATCTAAATTGGCTGTAATGCAGTATTTTCCAACATTACGTATCTTAATTAAATTTAAAAGTATTATACAAGATGTAACAGCCAAAAGGAATCAAAGGCACTATACAAATGCTTTCTTTTATTCACATACATAAAATTGCAGTCCAGATTTCAGACATCGGGGGCAGGATTCTCCATGGTCGGGAGAATCCCCGGGGGGGTGGTGCGAATCCCGCCCCATCACTGGCTGCCGTATTCTCCGGCACCGGCTTTTGGGCGGGGGCGGGGTTTACGCCGCGCCGGTCGGGGGCCGCTGGCAGCGGCCCCCCCCCGGCAATTCTCCGGGATCCGATGGGTCGAGTTCCTGGCCAGTCCCGCCGGTGTGAAATAGACATGGTCCATCATGGTGGGACCTGGCTTGTAGGCCGGCTAGGTGAGTCCTCGGGGGGGGGGGGGGGGGGCAGGGGGGATCCGGCCCCGGGGAAGCAAGCCCTCATGGTGGCCTGATCCACGATCGGGGCCCACCGATCTGCAGGTGGGCCTGTGCCGTGGGGGCACTCTTTCCTTCCGCGCCGGCCTCTGTAGGGCTCCGCCATAGCCGGCGCGGCGAAGAACCCCCCTGCGCATGCGCAGGAACATGCCGTCCGGTCTGCACATGCGGTTCTGCGCATGCGCCTACTCGCGCCGGCCCTTCGGCGCCAGTTGCCGCCGTACCAACCCCTCCGCCGCCGGCCTAGCCCCCGGAAGTGCGGAGGATTCTGCGGCTTCCGGTCGGCCCGACGCCGGAGTGGTTCACGCCGCTCTTGGCACCGGGCCATCCGGCCAGTTGCGGGAGAATCCCGCCCCAGATTTCTGTTGGATTGGTTTAGACATACACAGAAAGAGCAGCTGATGTTGAGAAGTCTGTACTTTATAGCACTATATTCTTTCTCACTTGTTAACATCTTATGTGTAATACTAAAAAAAGCTTGTGGGATCCCCAAAGCATCACAGGAAATGAAGTACTTTTGAAATATATTCATTGTTGCATTGTAGAGACCAGCAGCTATTTTGCAATGAAATACATTAATAGATTATCTGTTAATTAACAATGAGGTTTACCAGATTGGCCCCAGGGACAAGGAATTAGTTAGATGGATAGATTGGAGAAGCGAGTGTTCTTCTCCTTGTTTCAAGAAGATTTCAAGGGAATTTGAAGGGGATGATTCGAATCCTGAAAAGTTTAGACAGAGTAAATGAAGGTTTCCACTGGTTGACGGTTGGATAACTATAGGGCACAGATTTAAGGTAATTAGCAAAAGAACCAGAGGTGCCATAAGAAAAAACTTTACTACCCAAAGAATGATTAGCACTTAGAAACCACTGTTTTCTTGTGAGCAACTATGCTGTTTGAAATATGAAATATCCCAAGTCAGCTCCAGCACAAAACCCACCCTAAAAACATAATCTTCCAACTCTGCTTACCAGTAGCAGGAAGCTTGTTGAGCAGTGAACTTACTTTGGCGTGATGCCAAAAATAAGTTGCCAATGGTGTTCGAATTATGTTTTCAGGACTTTAAAGCTTTCTAATGATGCAGTGGTTAGCATTGCTGCCTCACACGCCGAGGTTCCAGGTTCCAACATGGCTCTGGGTCGCTGTCCGTGTTTCGCGGGTTTCGTCCCCACAAACATGTGTAGGGTAGGTGAATTGGCCATGCTAAATTGTCCCTTAATTGGAAAAAAGGAATTGGGTACACTAAATTTATTTATTAAAAAAAAAATGTATGCTAGAGCAGAGAAAATTGAGGGGCGACCTGATCAATGTGTATAAGATTATGAGGGGCATCGACAGGTTGGATAGGGAATAGCTGTTCCCCTTAGTTGAAAGATCAGTTACGAGGGGACACAAGTTATTTCAAGGTCAGGGTCAGGCGGTTTCGGGGGGATTTGAGGAAAAACCTTTTTACTCAGAGGATGGTGACAATCTGGAATGGATTGCCTGGGAGGGTGGTAGAGGCAGGTTGCCTCACATCCTTCAAAAAGGACCTGGATGAGCACTTGGCACGTCATAACATTCATGGCTATGGGCTAAGTGCTGACAAATGTGATTAGGTAGACAGGTCAGGTATTTTTCATGCATTGGTACAGACTCAATGGGCCGAAGGGCCTCTTCTGTGCTGTATTATTCTGTGATTCTGATTCTGTGAATATTTCAAGGAAACTGTTGTTTATGACTGTCAAAACATCAAACATTGTAAAATGCAACAGTAATCAGATTTATGATACGTTATCAGATACTTGCTACACTCCAGCTTTGTTTAAGTTGCAAAAATGTTATTGTCCTTTTCAACCCAAGGTATAGCGCTAGATTTAAAATTGCTTTACCCACACAAAACATCACGTGAAATGATGATTTTCAAACCTTAACTAAAAACAAAAAAATTGGTAGGCGAGGGATCACTTGATGTGAGTGTGGGAGTGGCTACGTGTTTGACAGTGGGGCTCTGAGGCAGAGCAGACAGGGAGAAGTTGCTGAACACAGCGGGTCTGGTGGCCTGAAGTGCATATGTTTTAATGCAAGAAGTATTACGGGTAAGGCAGATGAACTTAGAGCTTGGATTAGTACTTGGAACTATGATGTTGTTGCCATTACAGAGACCTGGTTGAGGGAAGGGCAGGATTGGCAGCTAAACGTCCCAGGATTTAGATGTTTCAGGCGGGATAGCGGGGGATGTAAAAGGGGTGGCGGAGTTGGGCTACTGGTTAGGGAGAATATCACAGCTGTACTGCGGGAGGACACCTCAGAGGGCAGTGAGGCTATATGGGTAGAGATCAGGAGTAAGAAGGGTGCAGTCACAATGTTGGGGGTTTACTACAGGCCTCCCAACAGCCAGCGGGAGATAGAGGAGCAGATAGGTGGACAGATTTTTGGAAAAGAGTAAAAACAACAGGGTTGTGGTGATGGGAGACTTCAACTTCCCCAATATTGACTGGGACTCACTTAGTGCCAGGGGCTTAAACGGGGCGGAGTTTGTAAGGAGCATCCAGGAGGGCTTCTTAAAACAATATGTGGACAGTCCAACTAGGGAAGGGGCGGTACTAGACCTGGTATTGGGGAATGAGCCCGGCCAGGTGGTAGATGTTTCAGTAGGGGAGCATTTCGGGAACAGTGACCACAATTCAGTAAGTTTTAAAGTGCTGGTGGACAAGGATAAGAGTGGTCCTAGGATGAATGTGCTAAATTGGGGGAAGGCTAATTATAACAATATTAGGTGGGAACTGAAGAACATAGATTGGGGGCGGATGTTTGAGGGCAAATCAACATCTGACATGTGGGAGGCTTTCAAGTGTCAGTTGAAAGGAATTCAGGACCGGCATGTTCCTGTGAGGAAGAAGGATAAATACGGCAATTTTCGGGAACCTTGGATAACGAGAGATATTGTAGGCCTCGTCAAAAAGAAAAAGGAGCCATTTGGCAGGGCTAAAAGGCTGGGAACAGACAAAGCCTGTGTGGAATATAAGGAAAGTAGGAAGAAACTTAAGCAAGGAGTCAGGAGGGCTAGAAGGGGTCACGAAAAGTCATTGGCAAATAGGGTTAAGGAAAATCCCAAGGGTTTTTACACGTACATAAAAAGTAAGAGGGTAGCCATGGAAAGGGTTGGCCCACTGAAGGATAGGCAAGGGAATCTATGTGTGGAGCCAGAGGAAATGGGTGAGGTACTAAATGAATACTTTGCATCAGTATTCACCAAAGAGAAGAAATTGGGAGATGTTGAGTCTGGAGAAGGGTGTGTAGATAGCCTGGGTCACATTGAGATCCAAAAAGATGAGGTGTTGGGTGTCTTAAAAAATATTAAGGTAGATAAGTCCCCAGGGCCTGATGGGATCTACCCCAGAATACTGAAGGAGGCTGGAGAGGAAATTGCTGAGGTCTTGACAGAAATCTTTGGATCCTCAACTGTCTTCAGGTGATGTCCCGGAGTACAGGAGAATAGCCAATGTTGTTCCTCTGTTTAAGAAGGGTAGCAAGGGTAATCCAGGGAACTACAGGCCGGTGAGCCTTACTTCAGTGGTAGGGAAATTACTGGAGAGAATTCTTCGAGACAGGATCTATTCCCATTTGGAAGCAAATGGACGTATTAGTGAGAGGCAGCATGGTTTTGTGAAGGGGAGGTCGTGTCTCACTAACTTGAGTTTTTCGAGGAGGTCACTAAGATGACTGATGCAGGTAGGGCAGTGGATGTTGTCTATATGGACTTCAGTAAGGCCTTTGACAAGGTCCCTCATGGTAGACTAGTACAAAAGGTGAAGTCACACGGGATCAGGGGTGAGCTGGCAAGGTGGATACAGAACTGGCTAGGTCATAGAAGGCAGAGAGTAGCAATGGAAGGATGCTTTTCTAATTGGAGGGCTGTGACCAGTGGTGTTCCACAGGGATCAGTGCTGGGACCTTTGCTGTTTGTAGTATATATAAATGATTTGGAGGAAAATGTAACTGGTCTGATTAGTAAGTTTGCAGACGACACAAAGGTTGGTGGAATTGCGGATAGCGATGAGGACTGTCAGAGGATACAGCAGGATTTAGATTGTTTGGAGACTTGGGCGGAGAGATGGCAGATGGAGTTTAATCCGGACAAATGTGAGGTAATGCATTTTGGAAGGTCTAATGCAGGTAGGGAATATACAGTGAATGGTAGAACCCTCAAGAGTATTGAAAGTCAAAGAGATCTATGAGTACAGGTCCACAGGTCACTGAAAGGGGGAACACAGGTGGAGAAGGTAGTCAAGAAGGCATACGGCATGCTTGCCTTCATTGGCCGGGGCACTGAGTATAAGAATTGGCAAGTCATGTTGCAGCTGTATAGAACCTTAGTTAGGCCACACTTGGAGTATAGTGTTCAATTCTGGTCGCCACACTACCAGAAGGATGTGGAGGCTTTAGAGAGGGTGCAGAAGAGATTTACCAGAATGTTGCCTGGTATGGAGGGCATTAGCTATGAGGAGCGGTTGAATAAACTCGGTTTGTTCTCACTGGAACGAAGGAGGTTGAGGGGCGACCTGATAGAGGTCTACAAAATTATGAGGGGCATAGACAGAGTGGATAGTCAGAGGCTTTTCCCCGGGGTAGAGGGGTCAATTACTAGGGTGCATAGGTTTAAAGTGAGAGGGGCAAGGTTTAGAGTAGATATACGAGGCACGTTTTTTACGCAGAGGGTAGTGGGTGCCTGGAACTCGCTACCGGAGGAGGTGGTGGGAGCAGGGACGATAGTGACATTTAAGGGGCATCTTGACAAATACATGAGTAGGATGGGAATAGAGGGATACGGACCCAGGAAGTGTAGAAGATTGTAGTTTAGTCGGGCAGCATGGTCGGCACGGGCTTGGAGGGCCGAAGGGCCTGTTCCTGTGCTGTACATTTCTTTGTTCTTTGTACCGACATCTATACATCTGGTCACATGCTCAAAAACATCAATCAAATTTGTTAGGCATGACCTCTCTCTGACAAAGCCATGCTGACTATTCCTGATCAAACCTTGCCTCTCCAAGTGGAGATAGAGTCTCTTCTTCAGAATTTTCTCCAATAGTTTCCCTACTACTGATCTGAGACTCACAGGTCTGTAGTTCCCTGGTTTATCTCTACAACCTTTCTTAAATAGTTGGGATCACATTAACTGTTCCCCAGTCCTCTGGCCAGAGGGGAATAAAACATTTGGGTCAGAGCTCCTGCAATCGCCTCCCTAGCGTCCAACCAATTCAGGATTCAGTCAGGCTAGCAGTGTGGTGTATTTGCACATACTGGAAGCGACATATATTAATACACAGGGCCTTATTCTTTGAAGCAACTCGAGCCAGAATGTTGTCTTACAAAGAGAAAATTTCAAGAACAAAAAGGAGACATAAATGAGATATCTTTCCACAGTTGTCTTCAGGGTGGATGTGGCTAGATCCAGTTCCACAAAGTTTTCCTTTAATATTTAAACTGAGGAAGATAGAAGATGAGAGGGTTGTTCAGAGTCATCTTTGATCAGAAGATTAATGACTTGAGTAGTTTGGTTTAAAAGCAGATTGACAATTTCTTCCGATCTTTCACAATGCAGAGCATTCTTGGATAGATTCTATTTAGTACGGCGCTGACAAAAAAGACATCCTTTACAGGTCCAAAAAGTTTCCTTTCAGTGATATCCTAACTCATGAAAGAACCTAACTTAAATACTGACATCTACACAACACATTGATTAGAAGTAGACTACGGGAAAATTGTGACTCATAGGAAGAACATTAAAAACTTAATAAATAGGAGCCGAGGAGACCACAAGGCCCATCACATCTGCTCTTCCATTTATACCAGCATGACTGAACTTGGTCTTCAAGTCCACTTTCTTTTTTTTTAAATTTAGAGTATCCAATTCATTTTTTCCAATTAAGGGTCAATTTAGCATGGCCAATCCACCCAGCCCGCACATCTTTTTTGGGTTGTATGGGCGAGACCCACGCAAACACGGGGAGAATGTGCAAACTCCACACGGACCAATTCCACCTTCTGACCCACTCCCCATATACCCTTAATTCCCTGAGACCCCAAAAATCTGTCTATTCCAACCCTAAATACAGTCAACATTGCAGCAACCGCAACCCTCTGGGGTAGAGAATTGCAAGATTCACAACCCTTTGATTGAAGCAATCTCTCCCCATTTCAGTCCTAAATGATTGGCCCCTGAGACTGTGCCCGTGTTTTAGATTCCCCGACCAATGGAAACAATCTGTGTTCATCCTATCAAGCTCTTTCAGAACTTTGTAGGTTTCAATGAGGTCCCCTCTCATTCTTCTAAACTCCAGAGAATAGAAGCCCAATTAACACAACCGCTCATCATCAAACCTCTCATCCCAGAGACCTTTGTAGTACTACCTCCAATGCAAGTATATCATTTCTTAAATGTAAACACTTAACCTGTACACAGGACTCCAGATGTGGTCTCTCCAGGTTTTTCACCCAGCGACAGTGAAGGAATGGCATCAGGATAGTTCAAGGTCAAAATAATGTGTAAATTGGAAGGGGCAGATGGGTGGTGTTCCCATGTACCTGTTGCCATTGTCCTTCTAGGTGGTAGAGGTCACGGATTTGGAAGGTGATGTCAAGGAAGTTTGCTAAGTTGATGCAGTGCATCTTGTAGATGAACACACTTTTGCCACTGTGGTAGAGAAAATAAATGTTCACTGAGGTGCAAGGGGATTGAATGTCTAAGCTGGTGCCCATCTGAGGAGGTCTGCCTGAATAACAGCAATTGAGCAGTCCTGATATGGATGTTTACCTAGATGCTCCAGAGTCTTCATAGTCGGCTGAATTCCACAATACAAGGAGGTGCTCATAGATTTCTGCATAGGAGACGGCCATTTGACCTGGCAAATTCATGCTGGCTCTCTGAAGAGCAATCCAGTCAGCCCCATTCTCCGATTATCTCCATGACTCTGCAAGTTAATTTCCCTCAATTAAATCATTTCCTTTGAAATGGTGACATCATAGAGTAGACAAACAGAAATATAGATCTGCATTTCTTTTTTTAAGATAAATTTAGAGTACCCTATTATTTTTTCCAATTAAGGAGCAATTTAGCGTGGCCAATCCACCTAGCCTGCACATCTTTGGGTTGTGTGGGTGAGACCCACGCAGACACGGGGAGAATGTGCAAACTCCACACGGACAGTGAACCAGTGCCAGGATCGGACCCGGGTCCTCAGCGCCGTGAGGCAGCAGTGCTAACACTATGCCGCCTCGTTAGATAGATCTGCGTTTCTGACAACAGGATAAGACTGTTGGGTTTCACGGTGCAAAGAAAGGCAATTTACGCGCTGTGTAAAAATGGAGCACAGCTGGGGCATTTTTGCAGGCTGTGTCTTCAGACGAAGTGCAAAAGCAACAGAGTGATGCCAGAACTTTCTCCACTGAAAAAGCATGCAGTAATAAAGTACCAACAACATATTTCCCAGAAAAGGTATTCAACTTCAACCTCCGAGGAGTCAGAAACAAATTATTGTAATAGCAGAGCACAGATACCTAATTAACTGCAGGCTTAGATCAGTGCTGTAAACTACTGTTTGTAAAGAGATGCTTTGTAACGTCTAATGTTTTGAGAGATGCAATTAAAATGAGGGTAGAATTGCTGCCACAAGTACTTTTCCCACTGCTGCTTGCATGTGTCAGGTGCAACCTTTCAGATGAGAAATAACACACCTCCATCAAGGGTAACTAGTCTGTACATGAAATTAAATTCAACCACTGTTTTAACCATGTGCCAGCAACTACAAACACCTCGCCCAGAGAAAATATTCCAACTAAAAAGTAGAAAAAAGTTGAGGCAGCCAGAACAAAACATTAATTGATGCTGACGGAACTTTCAACTGGATAAGTAAAGCAATAAAACATGTACTCTCATCTGCCACATTAACAACATTCTAATCAGGAAGCCTGAGCTTGTATGGCAGATGGGCTGGGGCAGCAGCAGCACCATGGAGTGAGTGAGAGAAGGGGGAGGTGGTGGGGAGCTGCAATCGAGGAAGCAAAAGAGTTTGTACAGATGGGTTGAGGATTGTTCAGCAATATCTTTTCTGCCAGGAACACTGAAGGCAGCAGGAGTAAACTATGAGGCACAGCAGGAATACTGAAAATACATCCTGCTCCCAGTCCATGCAAGAACCTGAAACATTAGCTTTGTTTCTCTCTTCACAGATGCTGCCAGAATTGTCGAGTATTTCCAGAATGTTCTGCTTTATTTCTTGCAAGAATCTATTTAACAGAACGTAATCAAGTCGTACCCACTTGCATCCATTAATCCACTACCCAAACTGCCATAGTATTAAGAAACCTGGACATAATTAAAACTTGCTTTATTGACTGTCATATACACTTGATTGGAGAAGGCAATACATAGCATTCATCCAGGCTTCCATTGAACAGCAATCCTGCAGGAGCAGCAGATTGTGTGGATTGATATTTTTAGTTCATTACACAAAATGTATTTAATGTGTTTGTCATTCATTTTCTCCCAGACTATCACGGGGAATTTTCTTGGGGATTTGCCCAACAGACTAACATAACTTCAGCAGATCAACAAATCTTCTAATATTAGATGTAAAAGGCCTTTGCCAACATTATGGTGGTAGATCGGTAGAACCCAACCACTGAGGAAATTCACAGAATAACACTAATAAGATCATTACTTTTTTCTAAATTTAGAGTGCCCAATTATTTGTTTTCCAATTAAAGGGCAATTTAGCGTGGCCAATCCACCTCCCCTGCATATCTTTGGGTTGTGGGGGTGAGACCCACGCAGACACGGGGAGAATGTAAAAACTACACATGGATAGTGGCCCAGGGCCAGGATCAAACCCAGGTCCTTGGTGCCGTGGGGCAGCAGTGCTAACCACTGCGTCACTGTACCAACCTTCTGTTACAAGCTCTTAAGCACCGTAAAGCTTAATTCTGGTCATCTAAACAAAGCCAAACACTGACAACAGACTTGGCTGAGGAGTAGGATGGTTCGCTAAAAGTGAAGGGGCATGTCACAGAAAGGAGCAAAGCACAAAAATGAGAACAGGGGCACGATTTAATCCAAAAAAAATTGGGGGGAAAAAAATCGACGTCTGGTTTTGGGCCCATTTATAACGGCGTTTCTAGGCGGCTATTCAACGGCACTTTGCAGTTTTCTTTTGGCCTCGGGTAGTTTCTCTCTGCCGGGGCCACACTTAGAGCCATTTTCTGCTGGAAAGGCTATTTGCAGATGGGGATGTCATTCTGTCTGGCTGCCTCACATTCCCCCCGCCCCCTTCCAAATCTCGGGGTGGTCCGAGATGGCGACGTCTCGTCAGACTCCGTTAAATCCGACGACGCCGGTTAGAGATTGACAAATCTCGCGAGAGGACACTCGCGAGATTCAATAGCCGCACTCCGGCATTACGTCGGACGTGATGAGATCCTTAAACCACGCCCCAGAGCAGAAAAGGAGGTTAAATAATCAAAGAACTGACGAAGCACGACACCTTTAGAATATATTTTAATTGAAGCTTTGAGGAGATTTCAGGTGAAAGAAATAAAAATTACTCAGAAGAATTGTTTTTTTCAAGTTTACTCGATTGTTTTTCAATTTTTTTGGATTAAATCGCACCCCGTTCTCATTTTTGTTTACTCCCTGCTACTTTATGCCACTTTGACATTTACACAAATGTAGTGACAAGAAAGATCCTGTAAAGCTAATCTCCTCAGTACATTGAAGGGAGTGGCAGATTTTGTGGTTGCTGCTAGAAGGCACCTGGTTGTCTTTTGTCTGGATCATGGCCTTAATTTAATGCCTTCTCGCGTTTTCTTCTTCCATCAAATAGAAATGGCCTGACAGTAAAGATTGCATGATTGAAAGGTTGTAGAAAAGAATTGTTTCTGTCTGAAACCGCTGAAAGTTTGCAGAAGCCTTTCTTAGCCTCAATGCTGAGGAAGATTTTTCTAATTGCGACAGTAATCGCTAATGTTTCAAACTAGTTTGTGAACTCCATCCCTTCCCTGGTTATGAAGGTAACGTTCCCCCCTTTTCTACACTGTTTTGTTTGACCGTAATAACCAAGCAGGTACGAACTGACATGAGTAATAAAGCCTCGCAGAATGCCTTGCATGATCACACTGCTGACCAGTCTGAGCAGCAACTTGCAACTGCCACATTTTTCACCTTCTCTGATGAACTTCAGCCAGAATAAGGGCATAAAAAGCTCTGAATCAGAATCAACTAGCTATGGATTGGCTTGAATGTGCAAGCTTAATGGCACACCCTTCATTAAATGTTTACCAATTTAATTGACTGACATACAGGAGTACAGTTGTGACAAATGTTACAAAGAACCTATTTATCATCACATTGCATTTACTGAAAAACTGCACTGGCACCAAATTCTCTTTCATGTTATTAACGCTTTAAAGTTCATACAAGATTTCAAGAAAGCAGCTCACTGCCTCCTTCTCAGGAGCAATTAGGGATGGGCAACAAATGCTGGCCTTGCCAGAAACACCCACATCCCATGAAAGAACATGAAGAAAAGGCTGGCTCTGGTTCAGCTGAGAGTAATAAACCCTTCAATATTCTTCCACACGGTTGCTCAAATTTGCTGAAATTACTTTCTGACATGACAATCCAATTAGTCCTGACACATGGCATGTCTACACTAGTGCTTTTCCCAGTATACGGTG
The DNA here is from genome assembly GCF_047496885.1 of Scyliorhinus torazame. Classification (NCBI taxonomy): domain Eukaryota; kingdom Metazoa; phylum Chordata; class Chondrichthyes; order Carcharhiniformes; family Scyliorhinidae; genus Scyliorhinus; species Scyliorhinus torazame. The sequence continues at coordinate 386,300,813 of NC_092708.1, forward strand.
ACACACAACAACCTGCACTGTAATTGGCCAGCAGCACATATCACTTGTGACTTTCAGGACTTGGAAGAATCTTTGCCTCAGAAAATATGTTTATTGCTTTAAATACCTCCCCAGCATTTGAGCACATGATCGAGGCTGATACTCCGGTGGAAGCAGGGGAATGCAGCCAGAACTGGAACAAAGGAGTGGGAGCTGAATGGGGGAAAGCAGCCAGAGCACCAAGAGCAGAGTGAAAGCGGCTGGAGCCTCACAGAGCACAGGGATCGGAGTGGGGTGAAAGCAGTCAAAGCCAGGCCAGTGCACCAGGAGTTGAGTGAGGTGAAAGCGACCAGAGTCAGGCCAGTGCACTGGGAGCTGAGTGGGGTGAAAGCAACCAGAGCCAGGCCAGTGCATTGGGAGCTGAGTGGGATGGAAGCGACCAGAGCCAGGCCAGTGCACCAGGACCTGAGTGGGGTGAAAGCGACCAGAGTCAGGCCAGTGCACTGGGAGCTGAGTGGGGTGAAAGCGACCAGAGCCAGGCCAGTGCACTGGGAGCTGAGTGGGATGGAAGCGATCAGAGCCAGGCCAGTGCACCAGGACCTGAGTGGGGTGAAAGTGACCAGAGCCAGGCCAGTGCACCAGGAGCTGAGTGGGGTGAAAGTGACCAGAGCCAGGCCAGTGCACCAGCAGCTGAGTGGGGTGAAAGCGACCAGAACCAGGCCAGTGCACCAGGAGCTGAGTGGGGTGAAAGCAGTCAGAGCCAGGCCAGTGCACTGGAAGCAAGAGAAAGAAGCCAGAGCCACAGCAAAGTGAGCAGAGTTCCAGCACACTCATGAGTCTCTCCATATCATCATATTTGCAATTGCCAATATTTGCTGCTCCTACAATCACAGCAATTTCTTCTTCTGTGTTTGCTGCTGATAGGCAGCAGCAAATGCAGGAGAGAAACAGACCGTCATTGGAGGAGCAGTCCCCTGCAGAAATCTTCAAATTCACCGACCTGTCTTACTGGCATTTTTAACAATTGCTTTGTGGGCCAATTAGAGGAGCTGTGTGGGCTGCATTCAACAACCCCGCTCTCTACCATTGACTTAAATGTAGGGACTAAAGTTGCTGATGACACCAATTTATTTAGGAAAGTAAGTTGTTAAGAGGAGATAGAGAGTCTTCAAAGGGATATAGACAGGTTAAGTGGTGGGCAAGGATTTGGCAGATGGAGTACAATGTAGGAAAATGTGAACTTGTCCACTTTGGCAGGAAGAATAGAAAAGCGGTATGTTATATAAATGGAAAGAGATCGCAGAACGTGATACTAGAGGGCATCCTGACAAAACATTAGCACACAGGTACAGCTGATAATTAGGAAGGCAACTGAAATGTTGGTTTCAATTGCAAGGGAAATGGAATATAAAAGTAGAGATATTTTGCTACAGTTATACAGTGCAATTGTTTTCAACCAGTCTGCCGAGGCACATTGGTGTGGCAGGAGAACTGTCCAAAAGGGGGATTAAAAAAAAAAATTAGAGTGTCCAATTAATTTTTTTGTTCCAATTAAGGGGCAATTTAGCGTTGCCAATCCACCTATCCTGCACATCTTTGGGTTGTGGGGGCGAAACCCACATGAACACAGAGAGAATGTGCAAACTCCACACGGATAGTGACCCAGAGCCGGGATCGAACCTGGGACCTTAGTGCCGTGAGGCAGCGGCGCTATCCACTGTGCCACCTTGCTGCCCGACTAGGGGATTTTCACAGTAACTGCATTCCAGTGCTAACGTAAGCCTACTTGTTAGAATAAAGATTATTATTGAATTTTCATGGACAGGAGATGCCACTTGGCCCTTAACTGAAATGTCTCATCTGCAGAGAAAAGTTGGCAAATTGATTTAGGGCTAGGAATAGTTAGGAATAGTGGAGTTGAGCAGCTTTTGAAAATGTGCCTGTGCTCTCTGTTGAAGATGGTGGATTCTGTGGTGGATTTGAACCATGAATGTGTTTGATAATCATTCAGCTTGCTGTGTGCACTATGTTGCAACCCTCCTCAGTAAGACGGTAACCATAGTAAATGGGACATTTATGAGCAATTGATTCAGCTGAAAAAAAAGTGTGTGGTTTGGAATTGTTTGTTCATTTGAAATGTGCCGTGTTACTGGAAAGGTTGGGAACCAGTGATAGAGTGTATTGGTGAAACCATGTATAGAGTACCGAGTACAGTTTTGGTCCCCTTATTTGAAAAAGGACGTACAATTGCATCAGAGATGGTTCACTCAACTCATTCCTGCGATGCAGGGGCTTACCTTATGAAAAAATTGAACAGATTCAGCTTGTACCCATTGGAGTTTAGAAGTAATGAGAGGTGAGCGTATTAAAACATAAACTCCTGAGGGGGACTTGATAGGGTGGATATTAGGAGGATGTTTCCTTTTCTGGGGGAGACTAGAACTGGGGGACACAAGAATAAAAAGATGTCTTGACTTTAAGACAGAGATGGGGAGAAATTTGTTCTCTCCGAAGTCATCGTCTAAGTTCAGGGCGTATATATTGACCAAGACTGCCAGGGTCCCTTCCAGGGTGACCATAACAAATCACCCCGGTTGTGCCCGTCGTTGTGAATGAAACTGTCCTGTTTACTAGTATGGCCACCCCCCCTTGACCTAATGTCAAAGCATGCAGGAATGCTTGTCCTACCCAGCCCTTCGTTACCTGCAGTCGCTCCCTCTCCCTTAGGTGTGTCTCCTGTAGGAAGGCTACGTCTACCCTCAGACTCTTGAGATGGGCGAGGACACTGGATCTTTCCCTGGCCCGTTTTTAAAATGTATTTACGGGATGTGGACATGGCTGGTTAGGCCAGCATTTATTGCCAATCCCTAGTTGCCCTTCAGAAGGTGGTGATGAGTTGCCTTTTTGAACCGTTTCTGTCCCTGAGATGAAGGTATACCCACTGTGCTGATAGAGACGGAGTTCCAGGATTTTGCCCCAAAGACAGTGAAGGAACAGCGATTTATTTCCAAGTCAGGGTGGTGAGGAATTTGGAGGGGAACTTCCAGGTTGTGGGGTTCCCAGTTATCTGCTGCTCTTATCCTTCTTGATGGTAGTGTTCGTGGGTTTGAAAGGTGTTGTCTAAGGAACCTTGGTGTTACTCAGTGCATTTTGTAGATGGTACACATGGCTGCCACTATTCATCAGTGGTGGAGGGATTGAATGTTTTTGGAAGGGGGAAGCAATCAAGCAGGCTGCTTTGTCCTGGATGGTGTAGAGTGTCTTGAGTATTGTTGGAGCTGCATTCATCCAGGAAAGGGGAAAGTAGGCCATTACCGCCCTGACTTGTGCCTTGTAGATAGTGGACAGGCTTTGGGGGGTAAGGAGGTGAGTTACTAGCCGTATAATTCCTAGCCTTGCCCTAGTATTAATATGGCTAGTCCAGTTCAGTTTCTGATCAATGGTACCCCCCAGGACTTTGATTGTGTGGGATTCAGTGATGGTAATGCCATTGAATGTCAAGGGACGATGGTTAGATCCTCTCTTGTAGGAGATGGTCATCGTCTGGCACTTGTGTGGCGCAAATGTAACTTGCCACTTGCCCGTGGACATGGAGAAGCTCTCCTTGCCAACTAGCTTCTCGAGTTTCTCTGCAACGTATTCGATGGGGTTCCTTCCCCCCTGTTCCCTCCGGCATCCCCACGATCCTCAGGTTTTGTCGATGCAACCAGTTTTCTTGATTGTCGACCTTGTCCTTCAACCCCTTCTGGATCTCGACCAGCCTCACCACCTCATCCTAGTGTGTCACTACCCAGTTCCCTTGGTCCGTGGCGGTTTTTGCGAGATCCTGTGTCATTGCCTCTAGCCTCCATTACATTCTGTCCATTGCCTCCCTCATCGGGGCCATTTCAAACTTCACTGCTGCCTCGATGACCACCATCTCCTCCCTGTGTCTCTGGAGCTCGGAGGTGATAAAGCACTTCATTTGTTCCATCAGCACCCAGGTCTGTGCTGGGAAAACTGAGAGTTTGACCCTCGCTGGTTCTGTGCCTCCATGTGTGTTTCCCTGGCTGAGGTGTTCTTCCCCTCGACTCTGCTGTCTTTTCAGCTGGGCAGCTGGTTCATTCCCATCTGAGGTGGCAGTGTGGTCAATGGGGATTAATTTGGGAGATTTTGGTGCCCGTTTATAGAGGTTAAAAGGCACCTGCTGTTTTGGGATGCTCCGCCCCCTCCAAAATGGCTTCATTGGGGAGCACACCACACACAGTTGGGACGGCCTCAGAACGTCACAGCCCATGGGGGCAATATCTGGCAGGCCATGTTGTACGGCGCGACCGCTGCAGGTTGTCACCGTGCGCATGTGCGGCCACTGACCTGGCCATTCTCCGGCCACTTTTGGCGCAGGAGCCGGGAGTCGGGAGTTTTACCTGACGCCGCTGACTCGGTCCCGGAAACGGTGATGGTTCGACGCCGTTGGTGTCGTAAAACACCACTGTTCCCATGCCGACGTCAGCACTTAGCCGCAAAATCGGAGAATCCAGCCCATTATCTGGCATTTCACACCTTGCTTTTTGTTGGGGCTTGCTGTGCACAAATCAGTCACCATGTTTCCTACAATATGGCAGTGACAACAACTTCAAAAGAACCTCATTGGCTCACTTTGTAACTGGGAAAGGCGCTATATAAATGCAAATTGCTTTTCAGCAGATAATTGGATATATACTTAAAAAGTATAAATTTGCAAGGCTTTTCGGGAAGGATTGATTGGATAGCTCTTACTAAAGGCGTGCACAGAGACAATGGGATCAATGGCCCGTGCTATAAAATTCTATTCGATTCTGAATGGGATGCCCCAGCTATCAATGTTAAGGCCACCACTGTATTTAATTTGTCTTCAAAACAATCCTGAATAGATCTTATATACCTGCCAACTCATGGGAGACTGTGGCTTATGACCGACTAAAATGCAGTAGGCCCTTTTGGAAAGTTACCAAACAACTCTCTCGGGAAGTGCAGAGGCAGAACCGAAGCATCGGAGGAAGTGCATAACTGCTACTACCCCCCCCCGCCCCCCCTTCCTCCCTCCCCACCCTTCAAGCACCAACTACCCTATATGTGTCAGAATTTGTTGATTGTGCATTGGACTCATCAGTCATCTCATAGCCCATCAAACAGAGGAAGTGAGGCATTCTCAATTCGGAAAGACTGCACGAGAAAAGTAATTTGTATTAAATTGGATTCAGAAACTCTAAGCAAACTTGCAGAATGTACAAGATGTAACAAAGTAGGAGAAACTCAAAATGAATTAGACATGAGGGGATCTATGGCAGATGAAACATAATAGATAAGTGTAACTTCTGCCACCTGTTGGCTGCATGCAGTACTATCTATTATCATAATAATATCTTTATTACTGTCACAAGTAGGCTTTCCCAGTTACACTACAACAAAGTTACTGTGAAAATCCCCAAGTCGCCCACACTCCGGCGCCTGTTCGGGTACACTGAGGGAGAATTCAGAATGTCCAATTCACCTAAAAGCCCGTCTTTCGGGACTTGTGGGAGGAAACCGGAGCACCTGGAGGAAACCCACGCAAACACGGGGAGAAGGTGCAGATTCCACACAGACAGTGACCCAAGCTGGGAATCAAACCCAGGACACTGGCACTGAGAAGCAACAGTGCTACCCACTGTGTTACCATGACTACCATTATTAATATGCAGTTATGTCTCAGATAAACATTTTTCCAGTCATCTCATAGCCACCTTTCACATAGAGTGTATGTGACCAGTGAACTTAGTTTATACTGACGATGTTGTTTAAAATTGAAGCAAACCAAGATGAGCTGCAGTAAGTTACATGTGGCATTCATAATGTGTCAAATCTCCCCTGTCCCTCCGCCCCAACATTACTTCCGGAACACGGCCATCAAGATCCTCAACGCTCCTAGAAACACGGCAAATTGCACCATCAATATAGACTCATATCTGGACCCCAACCTCAAGAAAGCATCAGCACCCATGCCTCACAAGCACCCTCTACAACTGTTGCCCTTCACTACTATCTACACAAGCCATTATGAGCATTAATAATGGCTTTCTTTCCTTGCAGAAGAGACCACCCAACCTTGGGTAAAGTAGAGACCAGGGCAGGGGGAGGGGGAGGGAGCAGTACTGCCCCTCCAGAGGACAGCATATTGGCCTCTGGCAATGTGTGGGCTCATTGTCTCCATCATTTAACCAGCTCTGACATAACAAATCAAAATATGTGATGTCCCACTTGTATCACAAGGTGGTGCTATTATCATGCGGCTTTGAAAATAGAAAGAATTGCATTTATATAGTGCCTTTCTTGACCTTAGACTGTCCCAAAGTGATTTATGATGGGCTTCGACAGGTTGGTCATGAGACACATGAACTCCATACTCCCAGAATGGCTCGATCCACTGCAATTTGCATTCTGTCACAATCAGGCCACAGCCGACACCATCTCCATGGCCCTACTCACATCTGTGAAGCATCTCGACAACAAGGACCCACGTGTCAGATTCCTATTCATTGACTGCAACTCTGCCTTCAACACCACAATCCCAGCCAAACTCATATCCAAACCCCAAAAGCTAGGACTTGGCTCATCCTCTGCAAATGGATCTTCGACTTCCTGACCCATAGACCACAATCAGTGACGATAAGCAACGACACGTCCTCCATGATAATCCTCAATACCAGAGCCCCGCAAGGCTGTGTATTTAGCACCCAGCTATACTCCCTCCACACACTAGACTGTGGGGCAAAATTCAGCTCCAACGCCATCAACAAGTTTGCTTATGACACGACCGTAGTGGGTCGGATCTTGAACAATGATGAGTACAGGAGGGAGATAGAGAACCTAGTGGCATGGTGCAATGACAACAATTTCTCCCTCAGTGACAGCAAAATTAAGGAGCTGGCCATCGACTTCAGGAAGCAAAATGCCGTACACACCCCTGTCTGCATCAATGGTGCCAATGTGGAGATGGTTGACAGCTTCAGATTCCTACGTGTGCACATCACCAAAAATCTGACCTGATTCACCCACATTGACACGATGACTAAGAAAGCACAACGGCGCCTATGCTTCCTCAGGCAACTAAGGAAATTCAGCATACATATTGACTCTTACCAATTTTTACAGATGCACCATAGAAAGCAACCTATCTGGCTGCATCACAGCCTGGCATGGCAACTGCTCAACCCAAGACCATAAGAAACTACAGAGAGTTGTAAACACAACCCAGTCCATCACCCCACCTCCCATCCATTGACTGTCTACACCTCCTGCTGTCTTGGGAAAGTGGGCAGCATAATCAAAGACCCCTCCCACACGGGTTATTCTCTCTTCAAACCTCATATCCATCAGAAGATACAAAAGTCTGAGATCATGCACACACACCAACAGATTCAAAAACAGCTTTTTCCAGACTCTTGAATGACCCTCTTATTTACTGAACTGATCTCCATATGCATCTTCTCTACTGTTGTAGTACTGTACTCCGTATGATTCACCCGATGTCTATGCATTTACATTGTGCATTTATCGTATGTCCTACGTTTTTCATGCATGGAGTGATCTGTCTGGACAATACTTTTCACTATGCCTTGATACACGTGACAATAAATCTAAATCTAATTTATATCTATGAAGTACCCATAACATGTAGTAACTTGTAGGAAAAATGGCAATCAATTGTGCAAAATCCCTCAAACAGTAAAGCAACAATGACCAATTCATCTGGCATTAGGTGTTGTGTGATCTTAATTTAATGAGGCAACTGTTTCATTCATTTTGGCATGAATCAGCAAAGATTTTTGAACATGTAAAGAAGTGTTTTGCTTTTTCCCATAGAAATGCTGACAATATTTGCAAATGTGTCCAAAGAATGATCTCAACCAGCACATGCAGTTTATTTGCTAAAATAGTTGTGGGTATCATACATAGAATTTACAGTGCAGAAGGAGGCCATTCGGCCCATCGAGTCTGCACCAGCTCTTGGAAAGAGCACCCTACCCAAGGTCAACACCTCCACACCCTATCCCCATAACCCAGCAACCCCACCCAACACTAAGGGCAATTTTGGACATTAAGGGCAATTTATCATGGCCAATCCACCTAACCTGCACATCTTTGGACTGTGGGAGGAAACCGGACCACCCGCAGCAAACCTACGCACACACGGGGAGGACGTGCAGACTCCGCACAGACAATGACCCAAGCCGGAATCGAACCTGGGACCCTGGAGCTGTGAAGCAATTGTGCTATCCACTATGCTACCGTACATTCCCATCGACACCCACATCCCTACTAAAAACCTCCGTCAGAAAACTGCTGCAAGGAAGGGAAAGGGCCAAGCAAAACCGTAAATGGATGACATACAAGAATTTTATTTCATAATTTCACCACAGATTTGACTCACATGACAAGAGATACATCAAATAGCATATTGTACTTTGAGCAGTCAATTGAAAATTTACAAGTCACCCAAACTCGAAACGTTAGCTCCCTTCTCTCTCCACAGATGCTGTCAGACCTGCTGAGATTGTCCAGTATGTTCTGTTTTTGTTTCAGATTCCAGTATCCGCAATAATTTCCTTTTATTTTACAATGAAATAAGTTTGACTGGAGCTTTATGGGTGGCAGATAGCACAATGGTTAGCACAGTTCCTTCATAGCTCCATGGTCCCAGGTTCGATTCCCGGCTTGGGTCATCTGTGCGAAGTCTGCACAGGTTTCCTCCGGGTTCCTCCCACAAGTCCCAAAAGACATGCTGTTAGGTAATCTGGACTTTCTGAATTCCCCCTCGGTGTACCTGAACATGTGCCGGAACGTGGCGACCAAGGGCTTTTCACAGTAGCTTCATTACATTTTACATGTTGTTACATAAAAGATCTCTTACTACATAGGTGCAGATGCACAAATCACATCAGTTTTGATGTTTCTGGTCAAAATCCATTGTTCACCTCAGGAAATAGATGGTGGTTATTTGTGCCTCCGCAAGTATAACGGGTTTCAATGTTCTCTTTCAGTTATAAATCCAGACTGAGACGACAGGCCATCTGCTGCTCCCTTGTTTTGTTAATTGTAATGAGTCCACACACTGGTAGGTGTAATTACTATTGGAAGTCTCCAGAACTGTAGAACTTGCAAAACATATAACCTGTAATGCTATGTTTGTACTCTAGTAAAGTCCATTTTAAAATAAACAGAAAGTAAGGTTTGATTTTAAAAGTTATGATCTCTTTCATGTCTTAGAGACATGACAGCTGACTTGGGATTCCAGGCGAAATCAGTCTCAGGTAAAGAGATTAAAACGTGCGAGGTCAGCAGTCATTCAGTTAGTCTAAGCTGGAGTGACTTTTGGAGAGAACTCCAAGGCTACATCTTCAAAGGTGAAAATTGGAATCCCTTTTGAGATAAATGGGGTTTCAATAAGGTTGGTTGACTCAGTGTTTATGTGCATCTAGAAGGGTTGCTGAGAAATTGTGGGATCCGTCTTGGTCGCATTTGCCATTTATTGTGCATTGTGGCGTATTTGACTACAGTTTGCCTGTTGTTGACATCTACCTCAGATCAATGTTCTAAATTGTTTTCAATTCTGATCTTATAAAATAAAGCTTTTTTGGTGGAAAACCGTGGAATCTTGGGCTTTATTCTCTTTGCAAGTGTCTTGAATCTCAAGCTTTGTTTACTTTGAACAAAGAGTTACTGGTCCCTCACCGGATCATACCAAACACTGGGGGCCTGGTCCAGAATCATTACAACTTGGAGCCTCAACTGTTCACAATCTATATCAATGATTTAGATGTGGAGATCAAATGCAATATTTCAAGTTTGCGGATGACATCAAACTAAGTAGGAATGCATATTCCAAAGCTAATGCAACAAGGCTTCAAAGGGTTAATGGACAAAAATGTGGCAGATAGAACATAATGTGGATAAATGCACATTGGTAGGAGGAATGGAAACGCAATGTATTTCTTAAATGTTGAGAGATTGGGAATTGATGACAAAGGGACTTGGTTGTCCTTGTTTATCAGACACTGAAAGCTAACACGCAGATACAGAAAGCAATTAGGAAGGCAAGTGGTATGTTGGCCTTTAATCGCAAGAATATTTGGATACAGGAGAAAACATGTCTTGCTTCCGGAGCATTTCATACAATTTTGGTGCACTTACTTGCGGTAAGAAAGATATGCATGAGTGTAGCTGAGACATTACCAGACTAATTCCTGGACTGTCCTGTGAGGAGAGGTTGAGACAACTTTATTTTTCAAATTAATTTGTTCATAAGATACAGGCATTGGCACCAGGCCAATTAACTCAGATGGTTGGTGCATGGTGCTAATAAAGCCAAAGTTCAATCCCCGTACTGGCTAACGATGCTAGACCAGCATTCGGCTTGAAGAAGGTGGTGGTGAGCCTCCTTCTTGAACCACTGCAGTCCATGGGTTGTAGGAACACCCAGAGTGCTGTTAGGGAGGGAGTTCCAGGGCATAGAACAGGATCCTGCAGACAAAGCCACTGATATTGGATTTGGACTCAATGGACACTCCATTCATGTGAATTTACAGCAATAACTGCTTTGGTTTTGTGAGAGGAAGTTAACTTCTCTCTGAGACTCTGAAATATACTGAATGGCAGCATTTACATCTTGCTGATTGGGGTATTTGCTCCTGCATTGGACTGGCTCCTGCTGCAGCGATGTCATCGGCTGATTTTTCCATCTCGTTGCTCATCACCAAGTTCCATGTTTGCTCGCCTCAAGACACACATCGTAATGTTTACCATCTTTACCGTCATTCTGACAAGAAGCAAACTTCGATTTCAATTCAGCAGTTATTCACACACACACATTTTTTCCAAGTTGAAAAAAAACACTAAATCAGGCAGCACGGTGGCACAGTGGTTAGCATTGCTGCCTCACTGTGCTGAGGACCCGGGCTCGATCCCAGCCCCGGGACACTGTCCGTGTGGCGTTTGTACATTTTCCTCATGTCTGCATGGGTCTCGACCCCACAACCTAAAAAGATGTACAGGGTAGGTGCATTGGCCACGCTAAATTGTCCTTTAATTGGGAAACAAAATGAATTGGGTACTTTAAATTTAAAAATTTGCGACTTGCACCTTTGCTTTCTGTGAAATATTTTTATTAGTATTTCCAGTTTTTACAGAGTAACAACTCAAGTGTATCTGGTATTTACAAACAAGTTAACTGAATAGTTACTTTGCATCAGTCTTCACGGTGGAAGACACCAGTGGGATGCCAGAGCTCCAGAAGAACCATGGGGCAGAGATGAGTGCAGTGACCATTACAAAGGAGAAGGTTCTGGGGAAACTGAAAGGTCTGAAGGTGGATAAGTCACCTGGACGGGATGAACTACACCCTCAGGTCTTAAAAGAGATAGCTGAGGAAATTGCAAAGGCATTGGTGATGATCTTTCAGGAATCACTGGAGGCAGGAAGGGTCCCAGAAGACTGGAAAGTGGCTAATGTAACGCCACTGTTTAAGAAGGGAGGGAGGCAGAAGACGGGAAATTATAGGCCGGTTAGCCTGACTTCGGTCATTGGTAAGATTTTAGAGTCTGTTATTAAAGATGAGATCGCGAAGTACTTGGAAGTGCATGGTAAAATAGGACCGAGTCAGCACAGCTTTGTCAAAGGGAGGTCATGTCTGACAAATCTGTTAGAGTTCTTTGAGGAGGTAACAAGGAAGTTAGACAAAGGAGAACCAGTGGACGCATAGGAGACTGTTAAATAAGTTAAAAGCCCATGGTGTTAAGGGTAAGATTCTGGCATGGATAGAGGATTGGCTGACTGGCAGAAGGCAGAGAGTGGGGATAAAGGGGTCTTTTTCAGGATGGCAGCTGGTGATTAGTGGTGTGCCTCGGGGGTCTGTGCCGGGACCACAACTTTTTACAATATACATAAATGATCTGGAAGAAAGAACTGAAGGCACTGTTGCTAAGTTTGCAGATGATACAAAGATCTGTAGAGGGACAGGTAGTATTGAGGAAGTAAGGGGGCTGCAGAAGGATTTGGACAAGCCAGGAGAGTGGGCAATGAAGTGGCAAATGAAATACAATGTGGAAAAGTATGAGGTTATGCACTTTGGAAGGAGGAATTTAGGTATACACTATTTTCTAAATGGGGAAATGCTTCGGAAATCAGAAACACAAAGGGACTTGGGAGTCCTTGTTCACAATTCTCTTAAGGTTAACGTGCAGGTTCAGTCAGCAGTTAAGAAGGCAAATGCAATGTTAGCATTCATGTCAAGAGGGCTAGAATACAGGACCAGGGATGTATTTCTGAGGCTGTATAAGGCTCTGGTCAGACCCCATTTGAAGTATTGTGAGCAGTTTTGGGCCCCGTATCTAAGGAAGGATGTGCTGGCCTTGGAAAGGGTCCAGAGGAGGTTCACAGGAATGATCCCTGGAATGAAGAACTTATGAGGAACGGTTGAGGACTCTGGGTCTGTACTCGTTGGAGTTGAGAAGGATGAGGGGAGATCTTATTGAAACTTACAGGATACTGCGAGGCCTGGAGAGTGGACGTGGAGAGGGCGTGGAGACTTGTAGGAAAAACTAGAACCAGAGGACACCATCTCAGGCTAAAGGACAATCCTTTAAAACGGAGATGAGGAGGAATTACTTCAGCCAGAGGGTGGTGAATCTGTTTACCACAGAAGGCTGTGAAGGCCAAATCATGGAGTGTCTTTAAGACAGAGTTAGATAGGTTATTGATTAATAAGGGGATCAGGGGTTACGAGGAGAAGGCAGGAGAATGGGGGTGAGAAAATATCAGCCATGATTGAATGGCGGAGCAGACCCGATGGGCCGAGTGGCCTAATTCTGCTCCTATGTCTTATGGTCTAAGTTTGTCTCTTATTTAAAACGCTTTTTACATGATGTCCCCGCTCCCTCCCCTCTTAGTGTTGCCACCTGCCCTGGGTGCAACGGATTGTGTTCCGCTCCTTTCTGCTAGGGTTTGTATTTGTTATTGTTTAGTGTTGAGAGGGGGGCTTCGCCTTATTCCCGTGCTTTGTTTTGTGCTTCCATTGGGTTCCCTCCTCCCTCCCCCCCGCCCCCACCTGCCCTTTTCCCTTGTGTGTGCCTTCCCTTGTCTTCCCTCTCTCTTCCTAGTCGCTGTTGGCCTCGAACAAGTCTTGGAACGGGCTGATGAATGGCCCCCATGTTTTGTGCAAGTCCTTGTCCGATCCTTGGATGGTGTATAGGTTTGCCAGCCAGTCTGCAGTTGTGGGTGGTGCTGATCGCCAGCTGAGCAGGATTCTCGGGTATGCGATTAAGGAAGCAAAAGCCAGGGCGCGACCCTCTTGCCCATATGTAGTTCTGGCTGGTCTGATACCCCGAAGACTGACACTCTCGGGCATGGCCCCAGCCTCACCCCCTCAAGCTTGGGCATCGCCTCAATGAAGGCTGTCCAGAACCCTATAAGTCTGGGGCAGGCCCAGAACACATGGGCATGGTTGGCTGGGCCTCCCTGGCACCATTCACATTTATCCTCCACCTCCGGGAAGAACCTGCTCATCCGGGTTCCAGTCAGGTGGGCTCTATGCATCACTTTAAACTGCATGAGGCTTAGCCTAGCACAGGAGGTGCAGTTGGCGCTGCTCAGTGCTTCGTTCCAGAGTCCCAATCCACTTCTGTCCCCAGTTCGTCCTCCCATTTCTGCCTAGCTTCATCCAGTGGTAGTCTTGCCCTGTCCAGCAACTGTCCATATATGTTCCCACAGTTCCCATCCTTCTTATTGTCGGTGTTGACTAGTTCCTCTAGTAGGGAGTCTCTCGGGGCCCTGGGGTACTTTGCCGTCTCCTTGAGGAGAAAGTGTTTAATTTTGTTGGTGGCTGAGCTCCTGTCCCATCAGCAGGTCCAAGTCCTCCATCAGCTTATCCAAGGTCGCGAGTCTGTCCCCTATGTAAAGGTCCCGAACCGCTAGCATCCCTACATCCTGTCTCCATTTGTGGCGTCAAGCACAGCTGGTGGGAATTTGTGGCTACCACAGATGAGGGCCATGGAGGACATCTCGGTTAGACAGAAATTCTGCCTTATTTGGTTCCACGTCTTCAGTGTGGCAACCACCACTGGGCTGGATGCATACTTTGATTGGGGGGATGGGAGCGCTGCTGTGGTGAGTGTTCGGAGGGTCAATCCCTTACAGGAGGACTCCTCCAGCCTCACCCATTCCATGTTTGTTTCTCATATCCACCTCCTCACCCTTTCGTCTGTGGCTACCCAGTGGTACTACTGTAGATTTGGCAAGGCTAGACTGCCCATTTTTTTCCTCCTTTGCCGTGTCGACTTAGGGGCCCTCTGGTACTTACTCCCTTGCACAAACGCCATAATCATTTTGTCTACTTTGTGGAAATAAGCCATGGAGATGAAGATCCCCATGGAAGGGGAATCTTGGCGGTATGTTCATTTTTATCGTCTGCACCCTTCCCCTCCAGGGAGAGCGCATCTCTGTAGGTCCTTTTTACTTCCTCCGCCAGACGGGCCAGGTTCCACTTATGGATCTGATTCCTGTCATGGGCTAGCTGGATCCCCAGGTAGCGGAATTTGTTTTGCGCGAGTTTGAATGGTAGTCCCCCCAGCTCTGTCCCTCCCCCATTCGGGTTCACCGGGAATGCCACGCCCTTACTCAGATTGCGTTTGTAGTCCAAGAAGGCTCCAAACTCAACCAGAAGTTGCCTGATGCTTTCAGGCCTTTCTGTGGGTCTGAGACGTAGAGGAGCAGGTCATCCGCATAAAGCGACAACTCGTGCTCCCGGCCCTTTCCAGCTTTTCACATCTCACAGGGCGATCGTCAGTGGTTCGATTGCCAGGGCGATTAAGAGCTGGGACAGTGGGCATCCCTACCTTGTGCCTCTGTGCAGCTGGAAGTATTCAGAGCTGGTGGTGTTCGTCCGAACCCTCGTCTTGGGGGCATTGTGCAACAGTTTAACCCACAAGATGAATCCGGTCCTGGCGCAAACCGCTCCAGTACCTCGATGAGGTACTTCCATTCGACTCTGTCGAAGGCCTTTTCTGCATCCAATGAGACAATCACCTCTAGTTCTCTCCCCGGAAGGGGTCATTATTACATTCAGCAGTCGCTTGATATTCAGTTAGCTGCCTATCCTTGACAAAGCCCTTCTGGTCCTCTGCTATCATCACCAGTATGCAGTTCTCCAGTCTCTTGGCCAGGACCTTTGCAAATATCTTCACGTCAACATTAAGCAGTGAAATTGGTCTATATGATCCACATTCCGTTGGGTCTTTTTTGGATGTATCAGCGATATCGTGGCTTGTGTTAGTGTAGGAGGCAGGGTGCCCCTCATTAGTGAGTCTGCAAACATATCCCCTGGTATGGGGCCAGGTCTGGTGAAAATTTCTTATGGAACCCGTCAGGCGCTGGCACTTTCCCCACATGCATGGAGCTGATACTCTCCATGCTCTCTGACAGTCCTGTTTCCATGCTCGCTCATTGTTCTGCTGGTGCTTCCAGCTCCCCCAGCCTTTCGTCCCCCCATGACTGGCATAACTAGTCCATTGAGGAACCGTTTCACGTTTCATTTCCGCATCCCCGTCGGGGGGTCGGAGGTGTACAGCCCTCGGTAGAAGGTCTCAATCGCTCGGTTTATCTCTTTTTGCTCGATTACCAGTCTGCCTCTGCTATCCTTCAACTGTATTATCTCCCCCGTGGCTGCCTGCTTTCGCAGCTGGTGAGCCAGTAGGCGTTCAGCCTTTTCCCCATGTCTGGTGGAGTTACTGCACTGCTTTCCTGGTGGATAGCAGCTTAAAGTCCATCTATAGCTTTTTCCTCTCTGCTAGAAGCTCTACGGTCGGAGCATTTTCTGTCGACCTCCAGAATGGAGTTGATCAGTTGTTGCCTGGCCACCCTCTCTCGTGCCTTGTGTCTATTGCATTCGCTGCTCCCAATGTGGTCTCCTGTATATCGGAGAGACCAAACGCAGACTGGGTGATCACTTTGCTGAGCACCTTCGGTCTGTGCGTATTCAGAACCCTGACCTTCCCGTTGCTTGCCATTGTAACACAAGACCCTGCTCCCATGCCCACATGTCTGTACTTGGCCTGCTACAATATTCCAGTGAAGCTCAACGCAAACTGGAAGAACAAGATCTCATCTTCTGGTTAAGCATGCAACAGCCTTCCGGCTGATGATTAGCTTTACCCTACCTCAACCCATTTATTTTCATTCCATTTCATTTTCACTGTTTTTTACCATTTCTTTCGCTCTTGTCTTTCTTTATATATATATTCATCCCCCCATCTTATCCACCTTTTGTTACCCTTTCTCCCCTTTGCTTCCCCCTTCCCCTCCCCCCCACATCTACATCTGTCACAGTTTACCCTCTGATGTTAGTTTCTCTGCAGTTTGGCCTTTCACACCTTTTGTTCTCTGGGGACTGCCATTACCCTCTGTAAAAAAAACTTGCCTCTTACATCTCCTCTAAAGTTTGCCCCTCGCACCTTAAAGTATGCTCCCTAATAATTGACCCCTCTACCCTGGGAAAAAGTCTCTAAAAAAAAGTCTCTGACTATCCACTCCGTCTATGCCCCTCATAATTTTGTAGCCCTCCATTTGATTGCCCCTCAACCACCGTCGTTCCAGTGAGAACAAACCAAGTTTATTCAACCTCTCCTCATAGCTAATGGCCTCCATACCAGGCAACATCTTGGCAAATCTCTTCTGCACCCTCTCTAAAGTCTCCACATCCGTCTGTGTAGTGTGGCGACCAGAATTGAACACTATACTCCAAATGTGGCTTAACTAAGGTTCTATCAGACTTCCGGTAGCGGCCATGACCTGCTAGGTCATGCGAACGGCAACTCCTGCCAGGATCGGTGTTTCGGGCCGCTAAAAGGAGCGGCGGTGGCAGTTAACAGGAGGGACCGGCGTGGGAACAGACGTGGGAGAGCCCCCCCCCCGCTGGTGGATGGAGAGGATCAGGAGCGGAGCCGGTAGACGCATGACCCCGGGGAAGAAGGTCAAGAAGGTCCGGGAGGACAAAATGGCAGCCGGAGAGGATCGGGAGGTGTGGGCCCAGTGGGCCAGAGAACAGAAGGAACTCCCGAAAAACTGCTTCATGGAGCTGAAAACGGAGATGCTGGCCTCCATGGAGAGAATTGTGGTGACCCAGAAGGCGCAGGAGAAGGAGATCAAGGAGGTGAGGAGGAAGGTGGCGAGGTCCTGGGCCTGGCGGTGAAGGTGGAGACGCATGAGGCACTCCATAAGAGATGGCAGGAGAGGCTGGATGACCTTGAGTGCAGGTCTCGGAGCCACAATCTGCAGATCCTGGGTCTTCCTGAAGGAGCGGAGGGTGTGGACGCGAGCATGTACGTGGCCACAATGTTGGGGACGCTGATGGACGCGGGGGCCTTCCGCGGCCGTAGGAGCTGGATGGGGCGCACAGGGTTCTCGCCAGAAAGCCGAGGGTAAACGAGCCACCGAGGGCGATGGTGATACGGTTTCAGCTCTTAGCAGACCGGGAGCGAGTCCTGAGGGGGCGAAGAAAGAGCGGAGCAGTAAGTGGGAGAATGGCGAGATCCGAATTTACCAAGACCTGGGAGCTGAGCTGACGAGGAGGCGTGCAGGTTTTAACCAGGCGAAGGCGGTCCTCCACGGTAAAGGGGTGAAGTTTGGACACCTGCACCCGGCGAGACTGTGGGTAACATACCAGGACAGGCACCACTATTTTGATACCCCAGACAAGGCGTGGTCGTTCATCAGGCAGGAGAAGCTGGACCTGAACTAAGGCACTGCTGTATGGGGGTGAAATGTGCGGGTGGGGAGGGACCGAGGGGAGGACGGAGGGTAACGCATAAGTTTATGGGCATGTCTGCCCTAGTTTGGTTGGGGGTTCTGTTCTTTGTTTTGCTTGTTTTCCAGGTGTGCGGTGCTAGGGGTGGGAAATGCCCGGGACTGGCTGTCCGGCGCACGGGGAGGTCCCAGATGGCGCTTGCCCCTCTACCCTGCCGGGGGAGGCGGCCCAAAGGAGGCAACAAGTTAAGGGTTGGTATATAAAGGCGGGAGCGGCTGGGGTCAGCATGGGTGAGCTGACTCACGGAAGCACTATGGGGGGGGCGGAAACCAGAGCTAAGCGGATGCTTGGCAGGGGAGGGGGGCTGTTTTGCTGACTGAAGGGGAGCCAGGTGAGGGGTATGGATGGAGAGTTGGGCGAGGGGGCCGCCGGGGAGAGAGCTGGAGGAGGGAGGCGGGGGCACGCTGATGGCCGAAAAAGGGAGATGGTTAGTCGGCGGGATGGGGGGGGGGGTTACCCCCTCGACCAGGCTGATCACGTGGAACGTGAGGGGCCTGAATGGGCTGGTTAAGCGGTCCTACGTGTTCTCGCGCTGAAATGGGTTGAAGGTGGACATGGCCATGTTGCAAGAGACGCACTTACAGCTCGCGGACCAGACGAGGCTAAGGAAAGGATGGGTGGGACAGGTGTTTCACTCGGGGTTAGACTCAAAGATGAGAGGAGTGGCTATTTTGGTCAGTAAACGAGTGGCATTTGAGGCGGGGAGCATCGTGGCGGATAAGGGGGGCAGGTATATAATGGTGAGTGGCAAGCTGCAGGGGGCCCGGGTGGTGTTAGTGAATGTATATGCCCCGAACTGGGATGATGCGGACTTTATGAGGCGCGTGTTGGGTAGGATCCCGGACTTGAGATAAGTCACTTGATTATGGGAGGGGACTTTAATACGGTCTTGGATCCGAGCTTGGATCGTTCCAAGTCCAGAACGGGAAAGAGGCCGACGGCCAGGGCCTTGTGGGGGTTCATGGGCCAGATGGGGGGAGTGGACCCCCAGAGGTTTACGCGGCCAAGGACAAAGGAGTTTTCCTTTTTCTCCCATGTCCATAGAGTCGATTCGCGAATAGACTTCTTTGTGTTGAGTAGGGCGTTAATCCCGAGGGTGGAGGGGGTAGAATACTCGGCCATTGCGGTCTCGGACCATGCCCCGCACTGGGTGGACCTGCGACTGGGGGCGGAATGGGGTCAGCAACCTCTCTGGCAACTGGATGTGGGGCTGCTGGCAGACAAAGAGGTGTGCAGGCGGATAAGGAGGAGTATTGAGAATTATGTGGGAGCGAATGACACAGGAGAGGTGACGGTGGCAGTGTTTTGGGAGGTTCTGAAGGCGGTCATTAGGGGAGAGTTAATCTCGATTAGGTCCCATAGAGAGAAGGAGAGGGTGGAGAGGGAGAGACTGGTGGGAGAGATACTCAGGGTAGATAGGAGGTACGCGGAGGCCCCAGAGGGGGTGGTTGTTGAACGAGCGCCAGAAATTACAGGCGGAGTTCGACCTGCTGTCCACGGGGAAGGCGGAGGCGCAGCTGAAGAAAGCGAAGGGGGCAGTTTATGAGTATGGGGAGAAGGAGAGTAGGATGCTGGCGCACCAGCTGCGCAGGAGGGAGGCGGCCAGAGAGATTGGGGGAGTGCGGGATAGGGAAGGCAACCTGGTGCTGAGCCCAGAGAGGGTCAATGAAGTCTTCAGGGAGTTCTACGGAAGGTTATACGAGTCGGAACCCCCCGGGGAGGGGGAAGGGATGAGGCGGTTCATGGACCGGTTGAGGTTCCCAAAGGTGGAGGCAGAGCGGGTGCAGGGACTGGGGGCCCCGATTGGGTTGGAGGAGGTAGTCAGGGGGCTGGCAGGCATGCAGACGGGCAAAGCCCGGGCCCGAATGGCTTCCCTGTAGAATTTCTCGTTCTCGGAGCTGTTGAGCCCGCTCCTGATGAGAACCTTCAATGAGGCAAAGGAGAAAGGGATCCTCCCTCCGACAATGTCGCAGGCATTGATTTCGCTTATCCTGAAGAAGGAGAAGGATTCGCTTCAGTGTGGGTCCTACAGGCCGATATCGCTCCTGAACGTGGATGCCAAGCTATTGGCAAAAATTCTGCCCACCAGAATAGAGGACTGTGTCCTGGGAGTGATTGGGGAGGACCATACAGGTTTTGTTAAGGGCACGTAGCTGAGGTGAGGAGGCTCCTGAATATTATCACGATGCCCTCGGAGGGGGGGGGGGGGGGGGGGGTGCGATGGACGCGGAGAAGGCCTTTGACAGGGTGGAGTGGGAGTATCTGTGGGAGGCGCTAGGCAGGTTTGGATTTGGGGAGGGATTTATAGGGTGGGTCAGGCTGCTGTATCAGGCCCCTTTAGCGAGTGTGTCCACAAACCGGCTAAGGTCGGAATATTTCAGGCTGCATCGGGGGACGAGACAGGGGTGTTCTCTGTCCCCGATGCGGTTTGCCCTGGCAATCAAGCCGTTGGCCATGCGCTCAGGACTTCGGGGGACTGGTGCGCGGAGGGGAGGAGCATCGGGTCTCCCTCTACGCGAATGACCTGCTGTTGTATATTTCGGTCCCGTTAGAGGGGATGGGGGAGGTCATGCGGATCCTGGGGGACTTCGGGAGGTTCTCGGGATACAAGTTGAACGTGGGGAAGAGGGAGCTGTTCGTGGTCCACGGTAGGGGCCAGGAGGAGAGACTGAGAGAGCTCCCGCTCACGATAGTGGAGAGGAGCTTTCGGTACTTGGGGATACAAGTGGCCAGGAACTAGGATGCCCTGTGTAGCCATGTAAAATGGCTGACTCCCGATTAGAATGGTCAAACCCCGATTTAAAATGGCGAACGGAAGAGGCTGATGGGAAAATCAGCCAACAGGACTCAAACAGACAGCTACAGGTAAAACAGTGTATTCGCCTCTGGGGAAGTCAGTCCAGACCGATACCTGCAGCCATCAACATCACAACACCCCAGCCATCTGCATAGTAATCAGCCATCCCCGGGAACAATTGCTACAAATTAGCAACTCAAAGCCGACCCAGGCCTTTCGGCGCCAGCAGGGGCTGACACAAAGAAAGGTAAACGACCACCCCTCGATCAAGGAATCGCTCCAGTATTGGAGCATATCGAACCAAGTGATTTGGACCAAGTCCAATCACTTGGAACCAGGTACAAGGTCCGCCTCGAGAGGCGGGAAGCCCCTGGGGACTATAAGAATAGGGGCCAAGTTCAACTCGACCCTTCTTCTCCTCTCCGCACCCTTCGAGACCCTTGCTGAAAGAGAACGCAAGTTTTACTCCAACGATCGCTACCAGATAGACACTCCTGACTATCGACCTGTACCAGCCTTTGAATCCCGCAGGCTCAGAACCCATTCGAAAGGCCATTTGTTTCCCTGACCTGGTGGGCCTTTTCCAAAGTTAAGTATTGGCCTGTTAGTGGTAGGTAGTAGTTTAGAAGTAGAATTAATGTATCAGTATTAATTGCTGTATATAATAAATGAGCGTTGATTTAACTCTTACTAAGCGGTGTGTTGGATTATTAATCATTACTCGGACTTGAACCACGTGGCGGTATCGGAAAGATACCTGGCGACTCATGAGCAAAGGTGACAGAATTAGAGCAAATAAACTAAGGCTAAAACGAGCAACATTTTGGCGACATCCTGACGGGACCCGATCTAGAAGTGGAAAACCACTCCGGGAGAACCCAAGAAATTTTGAATTAGAATCCAATTGGAAACAGAAAACCACAAGTGTTCAAGCGGTTCTGATTAATAGTCATAATTCGGAAGTGTGTGTATGCATGCGTAACTAACAGGGCTAGAAGGTAAAACTGATAGATTTTTGTTGCGTCAAAACTGTCGGAAGTCTGTAATTTTCAGAAATTAGCGCAAGCCGTACCTGCATCTACGACACTGCCTTAGCCCCCTGTTCCAAATTTAAACAAAGCAAGCGGATAGGAGAGATGGCCATGCAGGCAATGCAGCGCCTCATGAATCCTGAGGAATTTGCGGTCGCAGCGACCAGCAGCAGTAGAGTGGGACAGTGTCCCGTTTGGGAAGAGGAAATCCGGAAATATCTCAAGGGCAAAGGATGGCCCCTGTGGAATGATTTCAGCGATAATGATGAATCAGGTCCCGGACGTATAGGGCATACTTGGTGGGAGAACATGAGTGAGATACATAAAAAGAGCTTAGCAAAAGCTCGCAAGCCGATGGCAATCGTGTCCTGTTTGGCACAATTGCGAAGCACAGAGGAGGTCGTCAAGACGCTCCGCAAAGAAGTTGAGGGCATACATCGGATGAGTAAAGTCGATGTAAACGAGGTTGAGAAAGAGAATTTAGAGTTAAGGAGGAAATTGGCAGCAAAGGGTGAAGAGGTGGCTGACGCCAAACGGGGTCACCAGTCTTGTCTGGCGCATTTAAGCAGCTTCCAATCACAGTATGAAAAGGCCCATCAGGAGACGCAACGTGCAGTCCCGGTAAGGAAAGAGACAGAAAAGCAGGTGGAGACGCTACAGAAACAATGTAGTGATCTCAAGGCAGCCTTGAGAGCACTCCACGCTGCCACCACAGAACAAAGTCAGAGCACCATAGATCATGCAAAGTGCCGGAAGCAGATTGCAGACCTGCAGTCACTGCTTTCTGTTCAGAAAGGATTTCAGGAAACCTTTGGGGAAAAGTTAGACCAGGAAGACGGCCCTGATTGGGAAGAGTTACAAGAAACAGCGCAGAGATATGTTCAGGGAACATGTGCGCAGGGAAAGCCCCAAAGGAGAAAAGCACCCCAACCCCCCACACAGCAGGTAGTTCAGGCTCCAATGAACCCTGTAACCACCCACCGCACAGCCACATCGGACGATGCGGAATATCTATATTCCACCCCCTTAACAGTGACCCAATTACGGGACGCGTGTGCCAAGATCACACCGTTCCACCCCACCGCAGACCCCCACCATTTCTTTGGCACAGTTAGACATCAGGCGAACATGTACGGACTGGATGAGAGAGAGCATGTAAAGCTCATGGTTTTAAGTTTAGATCCGTCGATAGCAGCAGCCCTTCCCGACCCACAGAACGTAGGAGGAGGCACTCTTGCAGAAATGCATACCGCGATCTTGGATGCGATCGGGTATAACCGGGGTGACCCCGTAGATGGCCTCAATAAATGCAGGCAGGAAAAGACAGAACACCCCACAGCATTTGCTGGACGCCTGTGGATTCATTTCACAGCAGTTTTCGGTAATTTAGAACGCGCCCATTTGTCCCAAGACGGTATGGCCAAATGGACCTGCACCCTTATCTCCCATGCCACAGAGGCAGGACAAAAAGCCTGTACAAATTATGACCCCTCAGAGGAAGCCCACAATGAGAAATGGGTTTTTAAAAGATTGTCCCGCGCCTGGGAGCAGTCTGTACAAAGCAAACCCGCAGTTAAAAATCCCGAAGAACAGCAGGCAAAAGCAGACAAACCCGCAGTTAGGGAACCCGAGGAAGAGCAGGCAGTCATGCATCCAGTTAAAACGCACCAGAACCCCGCATGGATAAACAAAGGGAGGAACAGCCCCCCACTGAAACCACCGGAATGTTACAATTGCCGACAATTAGGACATTACGCACGAGAATGTCAAGCCCCCCTGAAACAGCAACCGGATCAGCCCACAAATGCCCCCCCGAACCAGCAAAGACACCAACAGCCCCAACCCCCCACCCAGGGAACCATACCCAAGGGAACAATGCACCAGAGAGCCTGCTCCACCTTATGTGCCCCAGGGGTCACCCCCACCAGCTAGACTAGCCCCCAGATATGAAGGAGAACACCACCCACAGCAGCTACAAGGTCCCAGCTGCCCCATGCAAACTGTGAGCGCTTATCCACACTTCTCATGGCAGCGTTACCTCAGCAAGGCCACTTCATTTTTGTCTCACTCCTCCTTCCTTTCTTCTTCGGTCACGCTGCACTCCCTTCATATGCTAATTACACCCCAGCCCAAAGGTGATTTACAATGTCCCGTTTTCCGATGGAACCTGCAGAATGTTTTATGTTGTTTGTACGTTTGTTATATGTTGTATGTCCAACAGGAGAATTTTTCTCACTGCCACATGCCCATTCAGCAGAAACCTCTGAGGACTTGCCCTCAGAGACCCACCGTTGCCAGACGCTTGTTCAGCGGAACTAACTTATCTGTAGATACCTGGTCAACAGACCACACGCTTGTTCAGTGGAACTAGCTTTTCAGCTGATACTTGTTCGGGTATCAGACGCCCGATCGTAACTGCCCTTCTGGTTCAAGGGATAGAACCACTACGGCAGCCCCACCACGATGACTACATTTTTGCCCGTTCTTGGCGGTTGCTCAGGCAGTGGAGAAACGGCGTGAGACCCGCCCTGCCTGAGGACCCCCCCCCCCCCCCCCCAGCTGGTCAATCACGCTCGGGTCGGGGAGATACGGCATTGGTAGCCGTCCTACCCGGGGACTCCATCCAAATCTTACCCGCATTTGGCATTTCAAAAAGTTTTTGTTTTGTAGGGAACCTTTAGGTTGCCCACCATCTGCTATTTACATCCTGGAACATTTGGATGGTAAATCAGCACTGGTCTGTCATTGGGAAGTGTGCCGTGTCCTAAAATTTGTTTTTGAAAAAAAATGAGGGAGTCACACATAGTGACCAATTATAAGGGAATAATTGGCACCAAAGGACAGACACACTAGCGTACAAGATATTAAACAAAGGTAGTTACAGATACTATGTTTGTTTTTACAGAACTCCAGAAGCTCCAGGACCGGAGAAAATAAAGAGGACACAAAGAAAGAACAGGAAAGAGGACAGCCATGAGGACTTCCTTCATCGTGATCAACATTTTAATTTTGGACATTTGGTTGCGCGTGAACGCGAACCCCATGACTTCAAACCTCCCAGCCGTTAATGTTTCACTGCCCCGCAGTACCCAGAGCCCAGTCACCAGCGACACTGCATCTTCCTGGTGTGCCAGGTTCATAACCTGGTACTCCCTGTCCTACGTGATCGAAGCACTGTTAGCGTTGGCGATACTCTGCTGTGTAGTGCAGACTATGCTGCTACGTAAATGGAGAAGGACAGCGTACCGCGCTCGAACCCCGGTATATAGGATCAGATCCCCTATATTCGGTTACGACCAGACCCCCGCGATCTATAATAAAATAATGAAGTGCATTCACTTGCGTTTATTGTTGTAAATAAAGAGATGTACAAAAACGTTTTCATGAACAAAAAATTGTATGATCCTGAGCTTGACTGCCAAGCCAGGAAAGATTATATGAAATGTTGTGATTTTTGTTGTATGATTAGGGAATAATGGAATGTCTAGCGAGGGTAGGATATTAAGGATAAATTAGAGGTTTCAAGTTTGTTATTTTGTAATGCATGTCCCTGTCTGACATAGCACCCTTCGAATTGTTAGTTAAAAGTTTTTGTGCATAGCTATGGTCAGTGCAGAGGCCATGTAGGAGGTGTCCCCCCCCCGGTCAGGGAATGGAAAGTAACAAATTGATGTGATCCTTCACGCTTCGCGTTAGGACCACAAGGAGGGTATGTAGCCAGTAAAATGTCTGACTCCCGATTAGAATGGTCAAACCCCGATTTAAAATGGCGAATGGAAGAGGCTGATGGGAAAATCAGCCAACAGGACTCAAACAGACAGCTGCAGGTAAAACAGTGTATTCGCCTCTGGGGAAGTCAGTCCAGACCGATACCTGCAGCCATCAACATCACAACACCCCAGCGATCTGCATAGTAATCAGCCATCCCCGGGAACAATTGCTACAAATTAGCAACTCAAAGCTGGCCCAGACCTTTCGGCAACAGCAGGAGCTGACACAAAGAAAGGTAAACGACCACCCCTCGATCAAGGAATCATTCCAGTTTTGGAGCATATCGAACCAAGTGATTGGGACCAAGTCCAATCACTTGGAACCAGGTACAAGGTCCGCCCCGAGAGACAGGAAGCCCCTGGGGACGATAAGAATAGGGGCCAAGTTCAACTCGACCCTTCTTCTCCTCTCCGCACCCTTCGAGACCCTTGCTGAAAGAGAACGCAAGTTTTACTCCAACGATCGCTACCAGATAGACACTCCTGACTATCGACCTGTACCAGCTTTTGAATCCCGCAGGCTCAGAACCCATTCGAAAGGCCATTCCTTTCCCTGACCTGGTGGGCCATTTCCAAAGTTAGTATTGGCCTGTTAGTGGTAGGTAGTAGTTTAGAAGTAGAATTAATGTATCAGTATTAATTGCTGTATATAATAAATGTGCGTTGATTTAACTCTTACTAAGCGGTGTGTTGGATTATTAATCATTACTCGGACTTGAACCACGTGGCGGAATCAGAAAGATACCTGGCGACTCATGAGCAAAGGTGACAGAATTAGAGCAAATAAACTAAGGCTAAAACGAGCAACACCTGCACAGGCTCAACTTAACCCGGCTAGTGGAGCAGATGGAGGGAGAGTTTAAAAGGTGGGATATGCTCCCGCTTTCCTTGGCAGGACGGGTGCAGACTGCGAAGATGACGGTTCTCCCCAGGTTCCTCTTCGTGTTTCAGTGCCTCCCCATTTCCATCCCCAAGTCATTTTTCAAGCGGGTGAATAGGATTGTTACGGGATTTATGTGGGTGAATTAAATCCCGCAAGTCAAAAGGGTGTCCTTGGAGCGTAGCCGGGGGGGGGGGCTGGCTCTACCGAACCTCTGCGATTATTACTGGGCAGCCAATGTGGCCATGATCAGGAAATGGATGATGGAGGAGGGGGCGGCGTGGGGACGGTTGGAGGCGGCGTCGTGTAGAGGCACCAGTCTTGGGGCACTTGTTACGGCTCCGCTGCCGTTCTCGCTGGCGCGGTACACCACTAGTCCGGTGGTGACGGCGGCACTGAGGATCTGGGGGCAGTGGAGGAGACACAGGGGAGAGGAGGGGGCCTTAGTGTGGACCCCGATACGAAATAACCACAGATTTGCTCCGGGTAGGTTGGATGGGGAATACCAAGGCTGGTATAGGGCAGGTATTAGGAGGATGGGGGACCTGTTTATGGACGGGATTTTCCCTAGCATGCAGGCACTGGAGGAGAGGTTCGGCCTACCCCCGGAGAATGCGTTCAGGTACCTCCTAGTTCGGGACTTTCTTAGAAAACAGGTGGGGACATTTCCGCTGCTGCCCCTGCATAGGATCAGGACAGGGTGGTGTCTGGCATCTGGGTAGGGGAGGGGAAGGTGTCGGACATATATCAGGAGCTGCAGGAGGTGGAGGAAGCCTCAGTGGAGGAGTTGAAGGGCAAGTGGGAGGAGGAACTGGGTGAGGAGCTGGATGAGGGCCTGTGGGCCGACGCCCTGGGCAAGGTGAACTCCTCCTCATCATGTGCCATGCTCAGTTTAATTCAATTTAAGGTGGTGCATCGGGCGCATATAACGGCGGAAAGTTTTTTGGGGTGGAGGACAGGTGCCCGAGATGTGCAGGGAGTCTGTCGAACCATGCCCATATGTTTTGGGCATGCCCGGCGCTTAAAGAATTCTGGCAGGGGTTTGCGAGGGTGATGTCTAGGATTTTGGACACTCGGGTGAAGGCGAGACCAACAGTAGCGATATTTGGGGTGTCGGAGGATCCGGGAGTGCAGGAAGCGAAAGAGGCCGAGGTACTGGCCTTTGCCTCCCTGGTAGCCCGGAGACGGATCTTGTTAATGTGGAGGGACTCAAAACCCCCAGGTGTGGAGACCTGGGTTAGCGATATGGCGGGGTTCCTCAGCCTGGAGCGAATAAAGTTTGCCTTGAGAGGGTCCTTGATAGGGTTCTCCCGGCGGTGGCAACCTTTCCTTGACTTTCTAGGGGAGCAGCAAGTGTCAGCAGCAGCATCCTTGGGGGGGGGGGGGGTGTAGTACTGTTGATATAATGTGAGTTGGGAATGGCGACAAAACCCACCTTGTTTCTTTGTAAATTCTTAAATTCATCCGTCTTGTATCACTTCTACTGGGCATAGAGGAATAATACAATGCAATACCTTTTCCCAAGAAAAGATTCTCAATCTTTTCAGTTTTTGATTCCTTCTTTTTATCTGCTCATCTCATGTTTTTCATTTTCTTTCCCTCTATCTTTCTTTACACGTGAGCTGGAGACCTTTCCCAAACCCTTCAGTGGTTCTGATTTGTCACGCTGCTTGTTCAACATCCAGTTCTGAATAAGCAGAAATTTCCACTAAAAATTGGGAATACTAAAACCATTTGGTCCCATCATAAACTCCATTTCTTATTTGATTCAATTCTTCTCAAACCACTTGCAGCCTTGGTTATCATTTGACCCCACATACTTATCTGCACATCACCAGTACCATCTACCGCCAGCTCCGTAACACTGCACGTCTGTGCCATTTCAGCTTACTTGTTACTGAAATAATTTCTTATTTCTAGGCTCAAATATTCAAATGCTTTGTTGACCAGCCTTCTATCTTGCATCCTACATAAACTTAAGCTCATCCAAAACTCCACTCCCTGTATCTCAACTAAAATAAAGTCCTATACACCATTAATCCTGTGCCCACGGACCATAAGACGGGGTAGCAGAAGTAGGCTATTCAGCCTGTGGTAAACTAGGCTTAGATCTAGGCCCAATCGGGCACTTTAAATTAAGCCGCAGACACCCCAGCACACAGCACCATGGGAATTCAAACTGGCCAAGTTCAAATATGCAACAAACAGACAAGCTGTCAGACTATGTCTGGACCTTCCCCATCAATCAACGATAAGATGATCATCACACCCGATTAATATGCGCAAACCCAATGTCATAGCTCTGGTCGGGCCAGACTGTAGGTCACTGAGTTACCTATATGGCAACAGGTTATGTGCAGACCACACCACCAGCAATGGACACGTCCTGCAAACAGGTCATCTATCAGACCATTGGATGCTGTGACCCCCTTCTGAGACCCCATTGGCAGGAGATCAGGGGAAATTGCAAAAGGGAAGGGAGCCAAAAACACGCACCCAAGGCACACCAGCAGCGGTGTAGCCATCTGGGATGGCCACTTACAACTAGGAACAGGGAAGGTCTTAAGCATAGTGGGAAAAATGGACAATACGAGTTTCTGGCAGGCTCAGAGCCTGAAAATGTATATTTGCGAGTGAGGAGTCCAGACGGTATCAAAACCCCAACCGATTAAGATTTGATGGACTGATTAGCATATTTGGTCCATCTCCGCCAGACAAAGGATTGATACTTGAGCGACCGGTACAGTCCCAGACATTTCGGTACCACTCCCCGTACTAGGGAAGCATAAACAACAGGGTCAACGACCGCTTGCGACACGGCCAGCCATCGAGGCACGCGCCCATTTATTGGTTCAAATCGAACATAGTGATCAGGGATCCAACTGAAGGACCGCCCAAAAGAGCGCGAATACCCCCAAGCATGAAAAGAGAGTCCACCATGTGCTCGGCCGCTTTTGGACCTGGTGTTCCGGCAACGTCCATCTACAATCGCAGCACCACCAGAAACAAGTTCAAGTTCAATGCCCGCTACCAGACGGATGAGCCTAGCTGAGCAGCAGTTACTTCTACAGACCAGATAGATCCAGAATCGAACAACGGCCACTGTTACTCTGACCTAAGCCAGGTGCCTGAAGTTAAGTACAAGTTGTCACAGTCGAAAGGTGTAGTTTAACTAGTAGTGTTTATGTTGCATGATTAATTGTGTGTGTAAATAAAGTACCCTTGATCTTGAACTAACTAACTGGTGTTTGGCTCTTTGATCGATAGCCGGTTGAACCTTGTGGTGATATCATTTGATAGCTGGCGACTCTGAGCATTAGAATATTGATATCCAAAGGAAGGAGGGCAAACTCACTGACTGCCATACTTACAGTAGGTAAAAAAAAAAGGCAACAACGGCGACTCTTAGAGACCAACCAGCGGCAAGGACAACCCTGGACCATCCAGAGAAGAAGGTAGAACAGACCAGACCCAGAAGAGGATCAGACCAGACCAAAGACCAGTCAATACCGAGGAGACTGCAGAGACCAACACGTGGATACAGGACAATATCTGCTTGGGTACTTGTCAGTTAAAGTTAAGTCAACGTCCAGCATTTAGTTTGAATCTTGATCATTCTGTAAAAGTAATTACCGTAACTAATATTAATTGTGTGAATGAATAAACGTTATTGTATCAATAAGAAGTCGACACGTAGTTCTTTGTCCACCGCATAAGGGTTAAAAACACACTATGTGGGGGCAGCACGGTGGCACAGTGGTTAGCACTGCTGCCTTACGGCACCAAGGTCCCAGGTTCGATCCCGGCTCACTGTCCGTGTGGAGTTTGTGCTTTCTCCCGGTGTTTGCGTGGATTGCGCCCCCGCAACCCAAAGATGTGCAGGGTAGGTGGATTGGCCACACTAAATTGCCCCTTAATTAGAAAAAATGAATTGGGTACTCTAAATTTTTAAAAAAACACACTGTGTGGCAAGACACAACAGGTCCATCGAGCCTGCTCCTCCATTCAATAAGATTATGGTTGATCGGATATAATCCTCAAATCCACTTTCCCGCCTTATTCCCATAACCCTCGATTTCCTTACCGATTAATAATCACCATCTTAGCCTTGAACATACACAACCACCCAGCCTCTACAGTCCTCTGCGGTAAAGAATTTCAGATTCACTATCCTCCGAGAGAAGAAATTCCTCCTCATCTCGGTCTTAAATGGCCGACCCCCAACTCTGAAATTATGCCTTCTGGTCCTAGATTCTCTTGCAAGAGGTCACATCCTGTTAGCATTAACCCTGATGAGCACCCCCCCCCCGCAAAATGTTGCGTCTCAAGAAAGTCACCTCTCATTCTTCTAAACTCCAATGAGTACAGGCCCAACCTATTTACTCTCTCATCATAATGGAGTATATCTCCAATGCAAGTATATCTTTCCTTAGATAAGGGGGCCAAAATTGCTCACGGTATTCTAAGTGATACATTGACTCCTCATCTGGCAGCACCTCAATTTTAAAACTTTATCCTCGATTTCCAATCCCTCCATGGCCTGTTCTTTCCCAGTCTCTGTAACCTCTTCCAGCCATACGATCCTCTGTGATCTCCACAGGCTCTTGGATATCCCAAAATGTAATCACTCCACCAGTGGTAACTGTACTTTCAGCTGCCTAGGCTCCCATGTACCTTCCATAGGTTGTTCCTTAAAACCTACCTCTTTGACCAAGCATTTAGTCAGCTGTCTTCATATTTTATGTGGCCTGGAGAGATGGCGTGATAGCAGTAATGTCACTGGACATTAGGACCAAAGACCCAGCAAATGCTCTGGAGACAGGGATTCAGATTGAATTTAAATTGTTAATAAATCTGGAATTGAAAGCTGGGCTCAGTCATGGTGACCATGAAACAGTCATTGATAGTACCCAACTGGTTCACTAATGTTTTTAGTGAAAGAAAATGGCAAATTTGACCTGGTCTGGCCTGCATTGTGGTTGATCCTTAACTGCCCTTGAAATGGCCGAGCAAACCACTCAGTTCAAGGGCAATTAGGGATGGGTAACAAATGCAGGCCTTGCCAGCAAAGCTCATATTCCATGAAATAATAAAGAAAAAAAAGCTTTGTTTGGTAATGCTCCTATGAAGTATTATGAGATGTTTTACGGTGTTAAATTGCCAAGTTGACTACTGTCAAACATGGATGCTCATTTTGAAGTTGATGGTTAAATATATTTTATTCACACTTAGGCAAAATTGACCAGTTCACCCCCATCATTCTGGAAATCAAGTTTCTTCCTGACGTATAGCACAAAGTTGTACAACCAGGCTCAGCATGAGTGGCAAATAATGCAATTATCACCACAGCTGACAGAATGTATTAATATTAATAAGAAACTTACTGGCAGAAATAAATCAAGTTTTATAAAAAGTGTGCTCAAGGGTGTAAACATGCTATGCAGTCTGGACATCATTCACAAATACTCAATCATTAGTCTTGGGGTATCTGAACCACAGCATGATCTGTTAAAGTATTCCAAACATTTTTTAGTGCTTAATCACGCATTTATAGGCAAGATTTCCACATTTCTAGTTAACTAGCCCTGTCTTAAAGTTAACATTGCATGCTGGCTATACATCAATACCCACCTGGTTCACTAATGTTTTTAGTGAAGGAAATTGGCAAATTTTACCTGGTCTGGCCTACATTGTGGTTGATCCTTAACTGCCCTTGAAATGGCCGAGCAAACCATTCAGTTCAAGAGCAATTAGGGATGGGTAACAAATGCAGGCCTTGCCAGCAAAGCTCATATTCCATGAAATAATAAAGAAAAAAAAGCTTTGTTTAGTAATGCTCCTGCCTTTTAACTAGTTATTACACAGCACTTGCCAACTCACGGGGTTAACAAATGACATTTCCAATTACAGTACTATTGTTGGACTTATTCATACATTCATAGAATCCCTACAGTGCAGAAGGAAGCCATTCAGCCCACCGAGTCTACAGCGATCCTCTGAAAGAGCACCCGGCCTAGGCCCACTCTCCCACCCGATCCCCACCTAATCTACACATCTTTGAGAACTATGGAGCAATTCAGCATGCTCAATTCACCTAACTTGCACATCTTTGGATTGGAGGAAACTGGAGCACCCAGAGAAAATCCACGCAAACAGGAGGAGTGTGCAAACGCAACACAATCACCCAAGGTTGGAATTGAACCCGGGTCCCTGGTGCTGTGAGGCAGCAGTGCTAATCACTGTGCCACCATGCTGCCCAATTCTTGTCATAAATTATGTTTGTATCTTTGCGCTACATCTGTCCATTTTTGGCCCAAGTTCAAATGCAAAAGAAAGTATATATACTTAAATCTCTGTAATTAAGTCCCTCAGTGAAGTGTACATTGTGGAGTGTGCCAGATATAATGAAATATGCTCTCTTACAGATCTGCGTTAATTTGCGCTTACCTGGAGACTCAGATCTGGAAATACTGTTACTGTACAAATCATCTGTGTCAGTAGAACGCAGGTCTGTGTCAGATCGAGCCAAACCCAGGTTATTGGGTTCTTCAAAGTGTGTAGCCCAGCTGCCTTCTGAAGGTGGAGGCCCTCTTGAATCTGAAAGTAATACAATAGAGAAACAGTGTAAGAACTGTAGCACGATAGCTCTATAAAAAGAAATAAGGTCGTAAAAAACTTTGTAGCCGCTGATATTATAATCCTGCATGTGCGAGTAAGAGAGAATTTTCTTTAAACATCACTTTAAATCTGCTTTATACATATCTTGTGCTCAGCAGCACCTATTATGGGCATACTTCAAGAACATGACATTTTTGGAACTCAGTTTATGCCATCTGGGCAATGTGGTGCATCTGTTTACCTAGGTTATGTAATGCATACAGGGAGTGTTCAGGGCTGCTTTCTTTTAATAATTTTATTTGTTAGCGACAGGCTCCCAAATCAGATCAGATTTCACACGATCATAGGATAATTACAGATGAGACAAGTCATTCAGCTATTCTTAACTATCCAGAAAAGCTTCCCATTGAGCATCGAATTATTTCCTAAATAATTCCAGGGGTTTCATGGAAACATCGAAAATAGAAGCAGGAGCGAGTGAGACTTCAAGCCCATGATTCATCATGATTATGGTTGGTCATCCAACTCAATAGCCTGTTCCCTTATCCTCAGACTGTGACCTCTGGTTCTGGACTCCCCAACCATCAGGAACATCCCAGTTTTGTGCCATCACAAATTTGGAGATCTTATATGATGATTTAGATAAGGAACTAAATGTATGTTGTGAATAGTTGGGTCCCCAGAACCGATCCCTGCAGTCACTGCCTAGTGAAAAAGACCTGTTGATTCCTACTCTATTTCCTGCCTACCAACCACTTTTCTCCCCATCTGAATACATTACCTATAATGCCATGCATTTTAAGTTTACACGTTAATCTCTTATGTGGGACTGGTCAAAAGCCTTCTGAAAGTCCAAATAAAGCACATCAACTGGATCCCCTTCATCAACTCTACTCGTTACATCCTTGAAGAATTGTAGATTTGTCAAGCATGATTTCTCATGATTTCCAAAGAGTTATTGCCAGTTAATACCAGTTGGACGTCATGAAGTGCAGGTTCTCGCTTCTTCAGGTGGTCCATGTGCTTTTGCTAACTCTCCCCTGAACCTGAACTTTGTACAAGACTGAACCAGTTCTCTCCAGGACTATATCATCGCACGTGGCGGTGTACGGTAATTAAAAAGGAACCGCTCCAGCCATGTGACTACAGAACCGGTGGATTGTTATTTTTATGCCCCTTTTGAAAGTTTGGTCCACCCTTTCTGCCAGGCCATTGGAGGGGGGGGGGGGGGGGGTGATATGGGGCGGTTTCATTATGCCGTTTCACTTTGTAAATGAGGCAAATACTTGGGTCATGAATGACGTCCCATTATCTGTTAGCAGGACCTCAGGTATCCCATGGGTGCTAAATGATCGCTCACGGCCCTTGTTGAGGCTATCTTGCACACCTCTAGCCACTGAGTGGGCATCCACCATAACGAGGGACGTGGATCCTATGAATGATCCTCTGAAATGTCTTTTAAAAATTCATTTATGGGATGTGGGCATCGCTGGTTAGGCCAGCATTTATTGCCCATCCCTAGTTGCCCAGCAGAAGGTAGTGGTGAGCTGCCTTTTTGAACCGCTATAGGTACACCCACTGTGCTGTTAGGAGGGATTTTGCCTTCTCCGATATAAAGACAGAGAGATGGTCCTCAGATGGGCAAAGAAAACTCGGAGCAGTAGGTGGGAGAACGCGGTGATCCGCGTATATCAAGATTGGAGTGCGGAGGTGGCGAGAAGGAGGGCAAGCTTTAATCGGGCCAAGGCGGTGCTGCACAAAAGGAAGGTTAAATTTGGAATGCTGCAGCTGGCAAGACTGTGGGTCACACATCAAGGGAAACACCACTACTTTGAAACGGCAGAAGAGGCGTGGACATTTATTGTCGAGGAGAAACTGGAATAAGCGGGCTAGAAAAAGAACGTTTGGGACAAAGTGGTGGGGTGATTACGTGGGGTGAAGGGGGGAGAAAAGGGGGAAGAGATGATTTCCCAAGGTGTTAATCCTGCGAACCTGTAACTTTTCTCTCTTCCCCATGTCATGGGGGAGGGGGGGAGGGAGGATGAGGAGCTGGGGGCGCCGGCCATTGGGGGCGGGGCCAAATGGGAAGCGCGGGCTTTGTTCCCGCGCTATGGTAATCATGGCGGGAACAGGGAAACAGGAAGGAGGGGGCCTCGCGCAGTGGGAGCCGAGGTCACGGGGGGAAGCCGAGGTCGGCCAGAGTTTGCTGACTTCTGGGAGCAACATGGGGGGTGCAATCACGCTAGTGAGGGATCTAGCGGGGGGGGGGGGGTTAACTGGGTTGCTGCTGCTGGGGAGAAGGGGGAGCTGGTATGGGGTGGGGTGGTCGGGGCGGGAGGGCGCCGTTGGGGGGAGATACGGCTACGTGGGAACCGGGTGAGGAGCTGGATTGAAAAAGGAGATGGCTAGTCGACAAGGTGGGGGGTAAAGAGCCCCCCAACCCGGCTGATCACGTGGAATGTGAGAGGGCTGAACGGGCCGATTAAGAGGGCACGGGTACTCGCACACCTAAAGAAACTTAAGGCAGATGTGGTCATGCTGCAGGAGATGCACCTGAAACTGATAGACCACGTCAGACTGCGGAAAGGATGGGTGGGGCAGGTGTTTCATTCGGGGCTCGACGCAAAAAACAGGGGGGTGGCTATATTAGTGGGGAAGCGGGTAATGTTTGAGGCAAAGACCATAGTGGCGGATAGTGGGGGCAGATACGTGATGGTGAGTGGCAGATTGCAAGGGGAGGCGGTGGTCTTAGTGAACGTATATGCCCCGAAGTGGGATGATGCCAATTTTATGAGGCGTATGTTAGGACGCATCCCAGACCTAGAGGCGGGAAAGTTGGTAATGGGTGGAGCTTTTAATACGGTGCTGGACCCAGGGCTGGACAGATAGAGGTCCAGGACCGGAAGGAGGCCGGCTGCAGCTAGGGTGCTCAAGGACTTTATGGAACAGATGGGAGGAGTAGACCCCTGGAGATTTAGTAGACCTAGGAGTAAGGAGTTTTCGTTTTTCTCCTATGTCCACAAAGTTTATTCACGGATAGACTTTTTTGTTTTGGGAAGGGCACTGATCCCGAAGGTGACGGGGACGGAGTACACGGCTATGGCTATTTCGGATCACGCTCCACATTGGGTGGACCTGGAGATAGGGGAGGAAAAAGAACAGCACCCACCCTGGAGAATGGACATGGGATTATTGGCAGATGAGGGGGTGTGTTTAAGGGTGAGGGGGTGTATTGAAAGGTACTTGGAACTCAATGATAATGGGGAGGTTCAGGTGGGAGTGGTCTGGGAGGCGCTGAAGGCAGTGGTTAGAGGGGAGCTGATATCTATCAGGGCACATAAAGGAAAGCAGGAGGGTAGGGAAAGGGAGCGGTTGTTGAAAGAACTTTTGAGGGTGGACAGACAATATGCGGAGGCACCGGAGGAGGGACTGTACATGTAGAATTTGACTTGTTGACTACGGGTAATGCAGAGGCACAATGGAGGAAGGCACAGGGTGTACAGTACGAATATGGGGAGAAGGCGAGCAGGTTGCTGGCCCACCAACTGAGGAAAAGGGGAGCAGCGAGGGAGATAGTGAGAGATGAGGAGGGAGAGATGGATCGGGGAGCGGAGAGAGTGAATGGAGTGTTCAAGGCATTTTATGAAAGATTATATGAAGCTCAGCCCCCGGAAGGGAAGGAAAGAATGATGTGCTTTCTGGATCAGCTGGAATTTCCTAAGGTGGAGGAACAGGAGAAGGCGGGACTGGGAGCACAGATTGAGACGGAGGAAGTAGTGAAAGGGATTGGGAGCATGCAAGCGGGAAAGGCCCCGGGACCAGACGGATTCCCGGTGGAATTTTATAGGAAGTATATGGACTTGCTGGCCCCGCTACTGACGAGACCCTTTAATGAGGCTAGGGAAAGGGGTCAGCTACCCCCGACTATGTCAGAGGCAACAATATCGCTCCTCCTAAAGAAGGAAAAAGACCCGCTGCAATGCGGGTCCTATAGGCCCATTTCCCTCCTGAATGTGGATGCTAAGATTCTGGCCAAGGTAATGGCAACGAGGATAGAGGATTGTGTCCCGGGGGTGGTTCATGAGGACCAAACTGGGTTCGTGAAGGGGAGACAGCTGAACACAAATATACGGAGGCTGCTAGGGGTAATGATGATGCCCCCACCAGCGGGGGAAGCGGAGATAGTGGTGGCGATGGATGCCGAGAAAGCATTTGATAGAGTGGAGTGGGATTATTTGTGGGAGGTGCTGAGGAGATTTGGTTTTGGAGATGGGTATATCAGATGGGTACAGTTGCTGTATAGGGCCCCGGTGGCGAGCGTGGTCATGAATGGACGGGGGTCTGAGTATTTTCGGCTCCATAGAGGGACGAGGCAGGGATGTCCTCTGTCCCCGTTATTGTTTGCACTGGTGATTGAGCCCCTGGCCATAGCATTGAGGGGTTCCAGGAAGTGGAGGGGAGTACTCAGGGGAGGAGAAGAACACCGGGTATCTCTGTATGCGGATGATTTGTTGTTATATGTGGCGGACCCGGCGGAGGGGATGCCAGAGATAATGCGGATACTTGGGGAGTTTGGGGACTTTTCAGGGTATAAATTGAACATGGGGAAAAGTGAGTTGTCCGTGGTGCATCCAGGGGAGCAGAGCAGAGAAATAGAGGATTTACCATTGAGGAAGGTAACAAGAGACTTCCGGTACTTGGGGATCCAGATAGCCAAGAATTGGGGTACATTACACAGGCTTAATTTAACGCGGTTGGTGGAACAGATGGAGGAGGACTTTAAGAGATTGGACATGGTGTCCCTGTCACTGGCAGGTAGGGTGCAGGCGGTTAAAATGGTGGTCCTCCCGAGATTCCTTTTTGTGTTTCAGTGCCTCCCGGTGGTGGTCACGAAGGCTTTTTTCAAAAGAATCGAGAAGAATATTATGAGTTTTGTGTGGGCCGGGAAGACCCCGAGAGTGAGGAGGGGATTTTTGCAGCGTAGTAGGGACAGGGGGGGGCTGGCACTACCGAGCCTAAGTGAGTACTACTGGGCCGCCAATATTTCAATGGTGTGTAAGTGGATGGGAGAAGGGGAGGGAGCGGCGTGGAAGAGATTGGAGAGGGCGTCCTGCAGGGGGACTAGCCTACAAGCAATGGTGACGGCACCGTTGCCGTTCTCACCGAAGAAATACACCACAAGCCCGGTGGTGGTGGCTACATTGAAAATTTGGGGGCAGTGGAGACGGCATAGGGGAAAGACGGGAGCCTCAGTGCGGTCCCCGATAAGAAATAACCATAGGTTTGTTCCGGGGAGAATGGATGGGGGATTTGGAGCATGGCAAAGAGCAGGGGTAGCACAATTGAGAGATCTGTTCGTAGATGGGACGTTTGCGAGTCTGGGAGTGCTGACAGAAAAATATGGGTTGCCCCAAGGGAATGCATTTCGGTATATGCAACTGAGGGCTTTTGCGAGGCACCAGGTGAGGGAATTCCCGCAGCTCCCGACGCAGGAGGTGCAGGATAGAGTGATCTCAGAGACATGGGTGGGGGATGGTAAGGTGTCGAACATATATAGGGAAATGAGGGACGAGGGGGAGATCATGGTAGATGAGCTGAAAGGGAAATGGGAAGAAGAGCTGGGGGAGGAGATTGAGGAGGGGCTGTGGGCTGATGCCCTACGTAGGGTAAACTCATCGTCCTCGTGTGCCAGGCTAAGCCGGATACAATTTAAGGTGTTACACAGGGCGCATATGACTGGAGCACGGCTCAGTAAATTTTTTGGGGTAGAGGATAGGTGTGCGAGATGCTCGAGAAGCCCAGCGAATCACACCCACATGTTCTGGTCATGCCCGGCACTACAGGGGTTCTGGGTGGGGTGGCAAAGGTGCTTTCGAAGGTGGTGGGGGTCCGGGTCGAACCTATATTCGGGGTTGCAGAAGAGCCAGGAGTACAGGAGGCGAGAGGGGCTGATGTTTTGGCCTTTGCGTCCCTAGTAGCCCGGCGCAGGTTATTGCTTATGTGGAAGGAAGCCAAGCCCCCGGGTGTGGAGACCTGGATAAACGACATGGCAGGGTTTATAAAGCTAGAACGGATTAAGTTCGTATTAAGGGGTTCGGCTCAAGGGTTCACCAGGAGGTGGCAACCGTTCGTCGACTACCTCACAGAAAGATAGAGGGAATGGAAAAGAGGAAGACAACAGCAGCAACCCGGGGGGGGGGGGGAGAACCGGATGGACTCTCAGGGATGTCATTGTATATGTATAGACATTTGTTATAGGTGATGTATATTGGACTGTTGGATTGTATCTTTGGAGAGTATCTATTTTTGACAAGGCAGTTGCCACTTAGTTTTGTTTCTGTTTATATATTATTTATTTATTTGTTTAAAACTGGCCACTGTTAGTTATATTGCTTTATTGTTGTTTAAAAGAAACATTATGTACTGTTATGTTTGGCCAAAAAATCTTGAATAAAATATATATTTTTTTAAAAAGGAGGGATTTTGCCCCAACGACAACGAAGAAACGGCAATATATTTCCATGTCAGGGTGGTGAGTGAAGAGACTCCAGGATGGTATGTTGCCTCCCTGGTGCCAGGGTCCAGGATGTCTCCGAACGGGTAGAGGGAATCCTGAAGGGGGAGGGCAAACAGGTAGAGGTCGTTGTACATATTGGTACTAACGACATAGGCAGGAAGGGGCATGAGGTCCTGCAGCAGGAGTTCAGGGAGCTAGGCAGAAAGTTAAAAGACAGGACCTCGAGGGTTGTAATCTCGGGATTACTCCCTGTGCCACGTGCCAGTGAGGCTAGAAATAGGAAGATAGAGCAGACAAACACGTGGCTAAACAGCTGGTGTAGGAGGGAGGGTTTCTGTTATCTGGACCACTGGGAGCTCTTCCGGGGCAGGTGTGACCTGTATAAGATGGACGGGTTGCATCTAAACCGGAGAGGCATAAATATCCTGGCCGCGAGATTTGCTAGTGTCACACGGGAGGGTTTAAACTAGTATGGCAGGGGGGTGGGCAAGGGAGCAATAGGTCAGAAGGTGAGAGCGTTGAGGGAGAACTAGGGAATAGGGACAGTGTGGCTCTGAGGCAGAGCAGACGGGGAGAAGTTGCTGAACACAGCGGGTCTGGTGGCCTGAAGTGCATATGTTTTAATGCAAGGAGCATTACGGGTAAGGCAGATGAACTTAGAGCTTGGATTACT
Source organism: Scyliorhinus torazame (assembly GCF_047496885.1). Taxonomy (NCBI): domain Eukaryota; kingdom Metazoa; phylum Chordata; class Chondrichthyes; order Carcharhiniformes; family Scyliorhinidae; genus Scyliorhinus; species Scyliorhinus torazame. The sequence continues at coordinate 386,340,932 of NC_092708.1, forward strand.
ACTTGGAACTATGATGTTGTTGCCATTACAGAGACCTGGTTGAGGGAAGGGCAGGATTGGCAGCTAAACGTTCCAGGATTTAGATGTTTCAGGCGGGATAGAGGGGGATGTAAAAGGGGAGGCGGAGTTGCGCTACTTGTTCAGGAGAGTATCACAGCTATACAGCGAGAGGACACCTCAGAGGGCAGTGAGGCTATATGGGTAGAGATCAGGAATAAGAAGGGTGCAGTCACAATGTTGGGGGTATACTACAGGCCTCCCAACAGCCAGCGGGAGATAGAGGAGCAGATAGGTAGACAGATTTTGGAAAAGAGTAAAAACAACAGGGTTGTGGTGATGGGAGACTTCAACTTCCCCAATATTGACTGGGACTCACTTAGTGCCAGGGGCTTAGACGGGGCAGAGTTTGTAAGGAGCATCCAGGAGGGCTTCTTAAAACAATATGTAAACAGTCCAACTAGGGAAGAGGCGGTACTGGACCTGGTATTGGGGAATGAGCCCGGCCAGGTGGTAGATGTTTCAGTAGGGGAGCATTTCGGTAACAGTGACCACAATTCAGTAAGTTTTAAAGTACTGGTGGACAAGGATAAGAGTGGTCCGAGGATGAATGTGCTAAATTGGGGGAAGGCTAATTATAACAATATTAGGCGGGAACTGAAGAACATAGATTGGGGGCGGATGTTTGAGGGCAAATCAACATCTGACATGTGGGAGGCTTTCAAGTGTCAGTTGATAGGAATACAGGACAGGCATGTTCCTGTGAGGAAGAAAGATAAATACGGCAATTTTCGGGAACCTTGGATGACGAATGATATTGTAGGCCTCGTCAAAAAGAAAAAGGAGGCATTTGTCAGGGCTAAAAGGCTGGGAACAGACGAAGCCTGTGTGGCATATAAGGAAAGTAGGAAGGAACTTAAGCAGGGAGTCAGGAGGGCTAGAAGGGGTCATGAAAAGTCATTGGCAAATAGGGTTAAGGAAAATCCCAAGGCTTTTTACACTTACATAAAAAGCAAGAGGGTAGCCAGGGAAAGGGTTGGCCCACTGAAGGATAGGCAAGGGAATCTATGTGTGGAGCCAGAGGAAATGGGCGAGGTACTAAATGAATACTTTGCATCAGTATTCACCAAAGAGAAGGAATTGGTAGATGTTGAGTCTGGAGAAGGGGGTGTAGATAGCCTGGGTCACATTGTGATCCAAAAAGACGAGGTGTTGGGTGTCTTAAAAAATATTAAGGTAGATAAGTCCCCAGGGCCGGATGGGATCTACCCCAGAATACTGAAGGAGGATGGAGAGGAAATTGCTGAGGCCTTGACAGAAATCTTTGGATCCTCGCTGTCTTCAGGGGATGTCCCGGAGGACTGGAGAATAGCCAATGTTGTTCCTCTGTTTAAGAAGGGTGGCAGGGATAATCCCGGGAACTACAGGCCGGTGAGCCTTACTTCAGTGGTAGGGAAATTACTGGAGAGAATTCTTCGAGACAGGATCTACTCCCATTTGGAAGCAAATGGACGTATTAGTGAGCGGCAGCACGGTTTTGTGAAGGGGAGGTCGTGTCTCACTAACTTGATAGAGTTTTTCGAGGAGGTCACTAAGATGATTGATGCAGGTAGGGCAGTAGATGTTGTCTATATGGACTTCAGTAAGGCCTTTGACAAGGTCCCTCATGGTAGACTAGTACAAAAGGTGAAGTCACACGGGATCAGGGGTGAACTGGCAAGGTGGATACAGAACTGGCTAGGCCATAGAAGGCAGAGGGTAGCAATGGAGGGATGCTTTTCTAATTGGAGGGCTGTGACCAGTGGTGTTCCACAGGGATCAGTGCTGGGACCTTTGCTCTTTGTAGTATATATAAATGATTTGGAGGAAAATGTAACTGGTCTGATTAGTAAGTTTGCAGACGACACAAAGGTTGGTGGAATTGCGGATAGCGATGAGGACTGTCAGAGGATACAGCAGGATTTAGATTGTCTGGAGACTTGGGCGGAGAGATGGCAGATGGAGTTTAACCTGGACAAATGTGAGGTAATGCATTTTGGAAGGGCTAATGCAGGTAGGGAATATACAGTGAATGGTAGAACCCTCAAGAGTATTGAAAGTCAAAGAGATCTAGGAGTACAGGTCCACAGATCACTGAAAGGGGCTACACAGGTGGAGAAGGTAGTCAAGAAGGCATACGGCATGCTTGCCTTCATTGGCCGGGGCATTGAGTATAAGAATTGGCAAGTCATGTTGCAGCTGTATAGAACCTTAGTTAGGCCACACTTGGAGTATAGTGTTCAATTCTGGTCGCCACACTACCAGAAGGATGTGGAGGCTTTAGAGAGGGTGCAGAAAAGATTTACCAGAATGTTGCCTGGTATGGAGGGCATAAGCTATGAGGAGCGATTGAATAAACTCGGTTTGTTCTCACTGGAACGAAGGAGGTTGAGGGGCGACCTGATAGAGGTCTACAAAATTATGAGGGGCATAGACAGAGTGGATAGTCAGAGGCTTTTCCCCAGGGTAGAGGGGTCAATTACTAGGGGGCATAGGTTTAAGGTGAGAGGGGCAAAGTTTAGAGTAGATGTACGAGGCAAGTTTTTTACGCAGAGGGTAGTGGGTGCCTGGAACTCACTACCGGAGGAGGTAGTGGAGGCAGGGACGATAGGGACATTTAAGGGGCATCTTGACAAATATATGAATAGGATGGGAATAGAAGGATACGGACCCAGGAAGTGTAGAAGATTGTAGTTTAGTCGGGCAGTATGGTCGGCACGGGCTTGGAGGGCCGAAGGGCCTGTTCCTGTGCTGTACATTTCTTTGTTTTTCTTTGAGTGCCTTGCAGATGCACCCATGGGCGTCCTTGCCATTCCCAGGGATGAAGGGAGGCTGCCGGAGGGAGTTTCTGATGTTTCTGGTACACCGGCAGCTGCGCACGACCCTCTCAATGTCCTCATCGATGCCGAGCCACCAGACATATCTATGGGCAAACATCTTCATCTTGGAGATGCCTGCCTAGGTGGCCAATTGTGAAGGTCCTGCAGCAGGACCTGCAGCGAGCGCCACACAATTCACTGCCATCTTCTGTGCAGAGTTCCATGACCTTCTTGGCAAAAGGCTGGAGAGTTACAGGAAGGGCCCCCTTTCTCTGCCGTGCAACTGCACGAGGCGAAGCTTCGCCATTTCTGGATCTCGCTGCGTCCATGCGTGCACCCAAATAGCTATCATTGGCACTGTATCCATAAAGTTGAGTGTTGCAACCACCTCTTCCGCCACTGGTGGAGAGGGGACACTCAAGGGCAACGGTAGATGCCAGAGGGCGTTGGCACGGACAGTCTTCGTACCCTGGCAGTGATGAAACGATATTCATACACGCAAGCAGAAGCACCCAACGCTGAATTCTGACCAATGTGATGGGTGGGATTCCCTTACCCTCCTCAAATAGGTCGAGCAGCAGCTTGTGGTCTCTCACAATGGAAAAATACCACCCACAAACATATTGGTGGAACTTTCACTCTGCGTCCGCCAGGGTCCTTGAATAAATTCAATGGGGTGTTCTGTGTTATGGTCCCATCTGTGGGCCAGCACCACCCAATGCCGGAAGAATCACATGTCAAGATTTGAGGCCGGGCTGGATCATAACATGCGAGGAGCTGCATAGATGACAGATGCTTTCTTATTTCGGCAAATGCTTCGTCCTGTGAAGCACACCAGAATCACCCGTGGTCCTTCTTCAACTATACGTGGAGCGGAGCTAAGTGGCCAGGTTTGCAACAAGCTTCCCATTGTAGTTAACCAGGCCTGGGAACGACCAGAGCTCAGTGGCGTTCTTTGGAGTCAGGGCCCCTTTTGGGTCCAAACCTTACCTTCGACCAGGATGTAGACCATCCCTGTTCACTCTGTGACTTAAATAGGTGACCGCTCTAGTATGGAACACACTCTTGCTCCTTTTTCACTGGACGCCTCCTTGGAAAAACAGCCAGAGCATTCTCCTGCTCCTTCTCTGTGGTATATGTCGTTCATATAGAAGGCCACCTTCGGCAAGGTCCTGCAAGATATTTTCCATTATCCTCTGGAAAATCGCTGGGGCTGATGAAACCCCAAACGGTAGGTGGGTGTGTTCAAACAAACCCACATGAGTGTAATTGGTTGCACATTTCAGCTCGACTCAGGTCTGGCTCCACCTGTGAATAAGCGTGGCTCATGTCAAGTTTCGTGAAGGAACATCCTCCAGGCAAGTCTTGCATACAAATCCTCCACCCAAGGCATCGGGTACCCGGTCCAGGCATAAAGCTCTGTTCACAGGGAGCTTGAAATCTCCCCAGAGTTGTATGGATTTGTCAGGCTTTATTACCTGCCACATAGGCGCGGCCCATTCCACAAACTGCACCGGACGCATGACCCCCAGATTCTGCAGGCACTAAAGCTCCATGTCGACCTTGGCAAGCAACACGCAAGAGAATAGCCTCACCCGAAAATACCGAGTGAGCACATCAGGATCCACATAGATATGGGCCTGGCCTCCTTTATCCTGCCCAGATCCTCCTGGAACACTTTGGGGTATTTTCCCAGTACGTCGTAGAGATTCCCAGTGCCCATCCAAAGATTCTGTTGCCAATTGAAATAGAGGACTCGCAACCAGTCTTGTCTCAACAAATTGGGCCCAGTCCTGCACCACAACCAAGGGAAGACAGACCGACTGTTGCCCCTGTGTTTCTAGCGTCACAGTGGTCCCCACAATATTTAAAGGCTCACCGGTATAGGTCGCTAATCAAGCATTGGTAACACGCAATGTCAACGGCATGATCCCTGCGCGGAGTCGCCGAAATGTGCTATGGTCCACGATGGAGATGGCAGCTCCAGTGTACAGTTCTATTATTACAGGGTGACCATTGTAATTCAACGTGACCTGGATCAGTGCTACCTTTGGGGACGAGATGCAATTCGGCTACGTTAAACAGTCCTCCTCAACGAGTGGGCCCATGTACAAGGCGCTGGTCGCAGTGATCTCGGCGGCTGTCATGGACGATGTTCTGTGCACCAAAATTGACGGCTCTGGCCATCACTAGTTCTCCACCCTCACATTTGGCAACGTGGCCAGCTTCCCCCTTCATGCTTGGGGGAGGTATCCCACCAGTCAGCGGTAGCTCCTGACCTGGCTGCGGAATAGCCTCTGGGGTTGCCCTTTCAGATCAGGTCTGCTCTGACCGGCAGTGTCCTGTGATGCAGAGGGTGATTGAAACAAAGGACAAGCCAAACTATAGATGCCATAGTCCATGGACCTCTGCTGCTCCTGCACTTCTTTCTCCGCAGGACAGCAAAAGCTTGATGGCCTTTTCAAATCCAAGATGGACTTTGCCAACAGCTTCCTCCAAGTGGCCATGTTGTTTATGCCACACACGAGCCTATTCCTCAACGTTTCAGAGGGGGGACGGCCCAAACTCTCAAATGCCCAGCTGGACGTCTAATATGGGTCAAGAAGTCAGTGACCGATTCACCCAGAGACTGCACTGCTGTATTAAAACAATACCACTGCATAATGACAGAAGGCTTGGGGTCATAGTGTTCAGAAAGCAAAGCAACCAGCTTATTGAAGGATTTGGAGTTGAGTGCAGCCAGGTAAGTCAGACCTTTATGATCCCAAAAGTCTGGGCCCCGCAGGCGGTCAGGAGGATGACTTTCTGGTGGTCTTGCCCCAAAATCTCATTTGCCTGGGGGAAATACCTCATGTGCTCCGCATAATAGTTCCAGTTTTCCAGGCCCGCATCAAAGGCTTCCAACTTCCCGAAAACCGCATTTGCCAGTTATGTTTGACTGTTATTACCTTAGGTTCAGGGATAGCAAATTACCTTGTGGCTAGGCAGTTCCACGAGCGAGTCTGGCGTTTCTTTTTTCCCTCATCAACAAGTTAGTAACTTGAGGAAGCCAGCAGTAAGAGAACAGGGGTTTATTTGACTATATACAATATTCCACTTCAGGCAGCAACTCGCTCCCAGGAAGTCCTTCTGGGAGAACTAGCCACATTAGACCCTGCTTTAGGCCGGCTTATACATTAATTTCCAACAAGCTCCAGCTGGGTGGCCTCTGCCCCTAACTGGGAAGCTCTTATTCCACAAATCCGATGAGGAGAACAACAATGGTTTCCCCGTGGTTCACATGGAGGTTATAATACTAACCATGTGAGACAATGCTTTGCCTTAGATCACTTCTGCTTCTTTTACTAATTACTTTAAATCTGTGCCTTTTGTTCTTGGATCCTTTCACAAGTGGGAACAGTTTATCCCTATCCAGTCTGCCCAGATCCTGCATGATTTTGAATACTTCTATCAAATCTCGACCTTCTTTGCTCTAAGGAAAACTGTCCGAACTTCTCCAATCTATCTTCATAGCTGAAATTTCTCATGCCCAGAACCATTCTCTTGAATCTCCAGAATTCTTTTTTTTTTTTAATTTTAATTACTTTTTCTGAGTTACAAAGCCAGGGCTCAGAGTGTGGACAGGGGCGAACCCCTAATCCAGCTCCTCGCCTGCTCCAAAAACCAATTCAAATTCAAATTGAATTGTCCGCCACAAGGGAGACATACCAGATTGGAGCCAAAAGGCTACTACACTTGATCTTAGCCAAAAGGCCGAGAAGGATCATGAATCTCCAGAAGTTATTTTACATTTTAAAAAAAAAAAAAATATATTTTATTCATAAAATCGATCATAAACATTACAGAACATTTCGAATTGTCTTGACTGTACATTTCCATCAGAGTTACACATTCCCTTGACTTTCTTCCATTCAATTTTGATAACATTACACACATATCGCTCTTTATGTTACAATTCCTTCTTAAACATTTACATTGTCATGTTTCTTTTATACATTGGAGTTTTAATGACCCAGACCGAGGGGGAGTTTACACTGTTACCCGCCCCTCGGTGCACATTTGCTGGTAAGACCTTACACAGTGGTCTTTACCCATTGCGCCTTGGCGGCAGCTGCCCCAAGCTTGAGTGCGTCCCTCAGCACGTAGTCGTGGACCTTGGAATGTGCCAGTCTGCAACACTCGGCCGAGGACAGCTCTTTGCACTGGAAGATCAGCACGTTCCGGGCAGACCAAAGAGCGTCTTTCACCGAGTTGATGACCTTCCAGCAGCAGTTGATGTTTGTCTCGGTGTGTGTCCCTGGAAACAGTCCGTAGAGCACAGAGTCCTGTGTCACAGAGCTGCTCGGGATGCAACAATGACATGAGACTCCGAGTTTGAATATTGTTAAGGCAAATGTGGATAGATTGTTGGTAAACAAGCAGAATTTTACAACTTATTAAGGTCAGATAAGGAATACAGACGACAGTTCTGAAGTTACCGTTTCCGTTCTCTTAACTGTGTCATACACCTTTAAGTTGGTCTCTGAAATGCCTTCTTCACAAGCCTCAAAAAAAGGTCTAATTTCTCCTATTTTTATTTATAGCTCAAACCTTTGACACGAAGAGTCAGCCCCCCAACTTTCCCCTGCACATTGCACGTTACAGGAGATAAACACATTTTATGCAAATTAAAGACAGAGGGAGAAAAAGTAAGTACTGGATATTTCCAAATAAAAATTAAAAGCAATCCAAGATTCAACAACCCAAATTTAAAACTATATTAGTGCCTTCCATTTACTGAGTTGTACAATAAGCAGTGATTTATCTACTACGGAGATGCAACTTGACCTTTTGCACCTGTGGGGTTTAAATGCTATTTGGAGATGAAAATTAAATTAGGTTCAGGGGAAGGCTCTTCCTTAAATGGCTCAGCAAATGTATGTTGTATATTTAAACCTTACCTAAGAACATAAGAACTAGGAGCAGGAGTAGGCCATCTGGCCCCTCCAGCCTGCTCCACCATTCAATGAGATCATGGTTGATCTTTTGTGGACTCAGCTCCACTTTCCGGCCCGAACACCATAACCCTTAATCCCTTTATTCTTCAAAAAACTATCTATCTTTATCTTAAAAACATTTAATGAAGGAGCCTCTACTGCTTCACTGGGCAAGGAATTCCATAGATTTACAACCCTTTAGGTGAAGAAGTTTCTCCTAAACTCAGTCCTAAATCTACTTCCCCTTATTTTGAGGCTATGCCCCCTAGTTCTGCTTTCACCCGCCAGTGGAAACAACCTGCCCGCATCTATCCTGTCTATTCCCTTCATAATCTTATATGTTTCTATAAGATCCCCCCTCATCCTTCTAAATTCCAACGAGTACAGTCCCAGTCTACTCAACCTCTCCTCGTAATCCATCCCCTTCAGCTCTGGGATTAACCTAGTGAATCTCCTCTGCACACCCTCCAGTGCCAGTACGGCCTTTCTCAAGCAAGGAGACCAAAACTGAACACAATACTCCAGGTGTGGCCTCACTAACACCTTATACAATTGCAACAGAACCTCCCTAGTCTTAAACTCCATCTCTCTAGCAATGAAGGACAACATTCCATTTGCCTTCTTAATCACCTGTTGCACCTGTAAACCAACTTTTTGCGACTCATGCACTAGCACACCCAGGTCTCTCTGCACAGCAGCATGTTTTAATATTTTATCATTTAAATAATAATCCCTTTTGCTGTTATTCCTACCAAAATGGATAACCTCACATTTGTCAACATTGTATTCCATCTGCCAGATCCTAGCCCATTCACTTAGCCTATCCAAATCCCTCTGCAGACTTCCAGTATCCTCTGCACTTTTTGCTTTACCACTTATCTTAGTGTCGTCTGCAAACTTGGACACATTGCCCTTGGTCCCCAACTCCAAATCATCTATGTAAATTGTGAACAGTTGTGGGCCCAACACTGATCCCTGAGGGACACCACTAGCTACTGATTGCCAACCAGAGAAACACCCATTAATCCCCACTCTTTCCTTTCTATTAATTAACCATTCCTCTATCCATGCTACTACATTCCCCTTAATGCCATGCATCTTTATCTTATGCAGCAACCTTTTGTGTGGCACCTTGTCAAAGGCTTTCTGGAAATCCATTGGCTCCCCGTTATCTACCGAACTGGTAATGTCCTCAAAAAATTCCACTAAATTAGTTAGGCATGACCTACCCTTTATGAACCCATGCTGCATCTGCCCAATGGGACAATTTCCATCCAGATGCCTCGCTATTTCTTCCTTGATGATAGATTCCAGCATCTTCCCTACTACTGAAGTTAAGCTCACTGGCCTATAATTACCCGCTTTCTGCCTACCTCCTTTTTTAAACAGTGGTGTCACGTTTGCTAATTTCCAATCCGCCGGGACCACCCCAGAGTCTAGTGAATTTTGGTAAATTATCACTAGTGCATTTGCAATTTCCCTAGCCATCTCTTTTAGCACTCTGGGATGCATTCCATCAGGTCCAGGAGACTTGTCTACCTTTAGCCCCATTAGCTTGCCCATCACTACCTCCTTGGTGATAACAATCCTCTCAAGGTCCTCACCTGTCAGAGCCTCATTTCCATCAGTCACTGGCATGTTATTTGTGTCTTCCACTGTGAAGACCGACCCAAAAAACCTGTTCAGTTCCTCAGCCATTTCCTCATCTCCCATTATTAAATTTCCCCTCTCATCCTCTAAAGGACCAATATTTACCTTAGCCACTCTTTTTTGTTTTATGTATTTGTAGAAACTTTTACTATCTGTTTTTATATTCTGAGCAAGTTTACTCTCATAATCTATCTTACTCTTCTTTATAGCTTTTTTAGTAGCTTTCTGTTGCCCCTAAAGATTTCCCAGTCCTCTAGTCTCCCACTGATCTTTGCTACTTTGTATGTTTTTTCCTTCAATTTGATACTCTCCCTTATTTCCTTAGATATCCACGGTCGATTTTCCCTCTTTTTACCATCCTTCCTTTTTGTTGGTATAAACCTTTGCTGAGCACTGTGAAAAATCATTTGGAAGGTTCTCCACTGTTCCACAACTGTTTCACCATAAAGTCTTTGCTCCCAGTCTACCTCAGCTAGTTCTTCTCTCATCCCATTGTAATCTTCTTTGTTTAAGCACAAAACACTAGTGCTTGATTTTACCTTCTCACCCTCCAATTGTAGTTTAAATTCCACCATATTGTGATCGCTCCTTCCGAGAGGATCCCTAACTATGAGATCCTGAATCAATCCGGTCTCATTACACAGGACCAGATCTAGGACTGCTTGTTCCCTTGTAGGTTCCATTACATACTGTTCTAGGAAACTATTGCGGATACATTCTATAAACTGCTCCTCAAGGCTGCCTTGACCGACCTGGTTAAACCAATTGACATGTAGATTAAAATCCCCCATGATAACTACTGTACCATTTCTACATGCATCAGTTATTTCTTTGTTTATTGCCTGCCCCACCATAATGTTACTATTTGGTGGCCTATAGATTACTCCTATCAGTGACTTTTTCGCCTTACTATTCCTGATTTCCACCCAAATGGATTCAACCTTATCCTCCATAGCACCGATGTCATCCCTTACTGTTGCCCGGATGTCATCCTTAAATAACAGAGCTACACCACCTCCCTACCATCCACTCTGTCCTTCCGAAAAGTTTGATACCCTCGGATATTTAACTCCCAGTCGTGACCATTCTTTAACCATGTTTCAGTAATGGCCACTAAATCATAGTCATTCACGATGATTTGCGCCATCAACTCATTTACCTTATTCCGAATACTACGAGCATTCAGGTAAAGTACACTTATGTTGGCTTTTTTACCTCTGTTCTGAATCTTAACACCTCGATCAGTAACCTCTCCCAAGTTATATTTCCTCTTAACCTTTCTCCTAATTTTCCTTGTCGTTGAACCCATATCTTCATGTAACAACCTGCCGCGTCGCTTACCATTAATGTTTTCACTTCCCGTTTTATTTCTTTTAGTATTCCTGGTCCTATTCACTGAGCTCCCCTCAGTCACTGTACCTTGTACTGTCGCCCTTTTTGATTTTTGACAATGGCTTCTCTGCCTTACACTTTTCCCCTTACTGCCTTTTATTTCTGTCCCTGTTTTACTACCTTCCGACTTCTTGCATCGGTTCCCATCCCCCTGCCACATTAGTTTAAACTCTCCCCAACAGTTCTAGCAAACACCCCCCCTAGGACATCGGTTCCAGTCCTGCCCAGGTGCAGACCGTCCGGTTTGTACTGGTCCCACCTCCCCAGAACCGGTTCCAATATCCCAGGAATTTGAATCCCTCCCTCTTGCACCATCTCTTGAGCCACGCATTCATCCTCTCTATCCTGACATTCCTACTCTGACTAGCTCGTGGCACTGGTAGCAATCCTGAGATTACTACCTTTGAGGTCCTACTTTTTAGTTTAACTCCTAGCCCCCTAAATTCAGCTTGTAGGACCTCATCCCGTTTTTTACCTATATCGTTGGTGCCTATGTGCACCACGACAGCTGGCTGTTCACCCTCCCCCCCCCCCTCCCCCCCCAGAATGTCCTGCAGCCGCTCCGAGACATCCTTGACCCTTGCACCAGGGAGGCAACATACCATCCTGGAGTCTCGATTGCGTCCGCAGAACCGCCTGTCTATTCACCTTACAATTGAGTCCCCTATCACTATAGCCCTGCCATTCTTCTTCCTGCCCAGCTGCGCAGCAGAGCCAGCCACGGTGCCATGAAACTGGCTGCTGCTGCCTTCCCCTGGTGAGCCATCTCCCTCAACAGTATCCAAAGCAGTATATCTGTTTTGCAGGGAGATGACCGCAGAGGACACCTGCACTGCCTTCTTGCTCTGTCTTTTGGTCACCCATTTTCTATCTCCCTCAGTACCTTTCACCTGCGGTGTGACCAACTCGCTAAACGTGTTATCCATGACGTCCTCAGCATCGCGGATGCTCCAAAGTGAGTCCATCCGCAGCTCCAGAGCCGTCAAGCGGTCTAACAGGAGCTGCAATTGGACGCACTTCTTGCACGTGAAGGAGCCAGGGACAGTGGACGTGTCCCTGAGCTCCCACATCGTGCACGAGGAGCATGACACAGGTCTGAGATCTCCTGCCATGTCTTAAACCTTCGATTAACTTCCAACAACTACAATTTCATCAAAAAAAAACAAAGAAAAAATAAATAAATATACCAATGAAAAGAAACAGAAAAACAGAAACACTACTTACCAGTCACTTACCAGGGATAAAAAGCACTTCCTCCCCACCCAGCTTCGAATTCCCACCTAGATTCAAATTCCCAAACTCACTCTTAGCTGTGACTGACACTTAACTGCCAACCAGTTAGGAGAGTGGATGGGCAGCCCTTGTTAACCCACACTGCACAATACTAACATAATTTCAACTCCTGAAATTTAAAAGGAGCTGCCTTACTGATTTAATTCAATTCCCACCTAGATTCAAATTCCCAAACTCACTCTTAGCTGTGTCTCACTCCTGGCTCTGTCTTCTCTGGCTCACTGGGAGAACTCACCGGGAGTGAGTTTACAAGTTGCTCTTTTTAAACTGTCCTGAATTGACTCCCCTCCCCAATCTGCTTTTAGATCAAGGTAGATTTAAGTGACTGACACTTAACTGCCAACCAGTTATGAGAGTGGGTGGGGCAGCCCTTGTTAACCCACACTGACATTTAAGGGGCATCTTGACAAATACATGAATAGGATGGGAATAGAGGGATACGGACCCAGGAAGTGTAGAAGATTGTAGTTTAGTCGGGCAGCATGGTCGGTGCGGGCTTGGAGGGCCGAAGGGCCTGTTCCTGTGCTGTACATTTCTTTGTTCTTTGCACAATACTAGCCTAATTTAAATTAATTTAAACTCCTGAAATTTAAAAGGAGCTGCCTTACTGATTTTTACAGATTATGCAGAACCCAGATTTGGTTTCTGATCAAATAATCTCATGCCAGGGAGCAAAACTGACCTCGGGGCTCATAAAATAGGGAGGGAATTCAGCCAGGGTACCCTGTTCCTAATTATTATCCAGTAATCTCTCTTTTGAGCATGTATTTTGTGTGCAGAGGGATGGATTAAGCTTGGTTGTTATTAGCCCCCACTCACCCTCCACTATAAACAAATGGTCTGCTATCAAGACTGACATATAATAATAAATGACTAGTTGCAGGTATCAAGAACCCAGTGTCACTGACACCATACCACGTGAAAGCATTAGCATGTGGAGGGAAGTGAGAAAATTGGTAATGCACCAGAAAATAATAAATGTTTCTGGAAATCATACACGAGGCTGTATCACATTCTGCCAGATTGGTTTTAAATCCACTATTTCCTCCTCCTCCTCCTCTAATTCACATGTTCACCACAACTTCACACTTGACATGGTTTCCCCACATTTTAATTGCTTTCTACTAAGTCCTCGCCATCAGGCCTCTGAAATTGGAAGTATTCACTGCAACAAAAGGACCAATAAATCATCAGGAAAAATGTCTTAATCTCTCAAGAAACCAGAGAGCCAAAAAGTGCACTCACTTAATTATGATAATTAAAAGAGAAAGGTATGCAAGCTGTATGTCCCAGCGATTTGCTGATTATTTTTATTCTTCGACTGATGTAGGCATCCATGGCGAGGCTAGCATTTGCTTCCCATCTCTAATTGCCATTGAACTGAGTGGCTTGCTAAGCCATTAGGGGACAGTATTATAATCCCATACCAGACCCCAACAGTTGCTAGGAGTGATTGCATAAAGAAATTCGGATTTTCAAAACAAAGCTTTATTAGGAATACGATATTAAATTTTTAACTTCACACCTGAAAAGAATCAGCTTGCAATTACCCCTTAAATACTATTCCTCAATTCCCCATGAAGTAAGAAAGAAAATAAACATACAATCCATCTTAAAATCATCCTGGCATAGAGTAATACTTGCTTTACAGAACAGATTTGGCTCCTGTTAGAACCCCTTCAGACTCTGGCTCAACATCTTCAAATAAACTGGTTCACTTGGTGTGTTTTAGCTTCTTACTTGTCCTCAGACAAGACTGCTCTGCTTTAAATCTCATTACTCTTTTTCTAACTATCCTATTGTGTGATATTTGTGGAATCAGTGTCAGATCACACTTGAACTCCTCTCCAAAGCTTTTGCAAAAATGTCTTGGCATTCCTTGGCTCCACTCAGCAATTACACCATCTCCCCAAGCCGAAAAAAACCAAATTAACTCTGTAGGCTCAAAGCACATTAACACCCCAGGGACTTTCCTCAGTCAAACCACAATGCATTAACCCAGACTGAAAACCATATTCCTCTGGTCAATTTCACCTTCTGGCTCCTAAAAGCTCCCAGGCCCTGCAAAACAAAATCCTTTTTTAAAATCATGACCACTGCAGGTAAACACACTATAACCCCAGGCATTTAACCCTTAAATTGCCCCAATATTTAGAAGCCAATATGCCTAAAATCCTCCATTCATCACAACAATTATGAGTGAATTTGGTCTGGAACCACATGTAAGCCAGACAGGGTGTGGACAACACATTTCCTTCTAGACCTTCATAGAATTTACAGTGCAGGAGGCCATTCGGCCCATCGTGTCTGCACTGGCTCTTGGAAAGAGCACCCTACCCAAGCCCACACCTCCATCCTATCCCCATAACCCAGTAACCCATCCAACACTAACGGCAATTTTGGACACACGGCAATTTAGCATGGCCAATCCATCCACCTGCACATCTTTGGACTGTGGGAGGAAACCAGAGCACCTGGAAGGAACCCACACACACACGGGGAGAATGTGCAGACTCCGCACAAACAGTGACTCAAACCGGGAATCGAACCTGGGACCCTGGAGCTGTGAAGCAAATTTGCTAACCACTGTGCTACCATGCTGCCCCCACTGTGCTACCTTGCTGCCTCTTCCTCAAAGAACATTAGTGAACCAGATGGGTTTTTACAACAATCAATGATAATTGCCATGGTCACCATTACTCAAGACTAGCTTTATAATTCCAGATTTACTGATCGAATTTAAATTCCTTCAGCTGCCATGAATGAATGTGAACCCATGTTACCATGAATGAATTTGAAGCCATGTTATCAGAGCATTAGCCTGGTCCTCTGGGTTATTACCACTATGTCACTATTTCAAATATTTTTGATCAAATCAAAAACTATGTTCCTTCAGATGCTCATAATAGTCAGAGTACAGACCGTACTCGACCAGACCATGTTCGCAAAAGCCAAAGCAAATGTCTACTGCTAGATGTGATTCTGCAATGGGGCATCACTTGCTGAATAATCCTGAGTGTACGAACTATCAATTATAGATAATCAGGTAAACTCGCAACATGGCTTATTTATACTTGTTAGATGCAACAGACATCCATATAGTGGGACTGATTATCTGCAGGTAAAAGGAATATGTTCTAGCTTTTGCCTTTTTTAAATTACCCAGCAGCATCCCTGGCAATGCCTCAGTAGAATTGCCGCTCAGCACCTCATCTCCTGTGGTATAAATTGTGATCATTTGAAATTCTTGCATTTGTCCTGATGAGCATATTATGATCCCAGACCATACCCCAACAGGAGCTAGGGTACTGGACCAAAACTCCAATATTTTAGTTTATTTTAAGATTGTGTGGAAAGAATGATTTGCTCCAGGGGTAATTGCATGAAAAATATATGGCTTTGGTATTTCTAAAACAAAAATTATGAGTACAAAATTAAACTTTTAACTTCGCACCCAAAAAGAACAGCTTATAATTACCCCTTAACACAACTGTACAATTTCCCATTGAACACCAAGAAACATACAGCTCTTAATCCATATTAAAATTAGCAGGACATGAGTAATATTTGCTTTATAAAACTGATTTGGCTCTGATTGAGACTCTAGCTGAATATCTGCAAATAGCTGCTTCAACTAGGTTGTTTCAGCCTCTTCCTTGTCTTCAGACAAAAATGCTCTGCTGTAAAATATTATTCTTTTTTGTTTAACTATCCCACTTGGAAAGTATTGTGCACTGAGTCAGGCAGACCAAAACTCGGTTCCTCTCTCTCTCTCTCAAAGCGTCTCCCTCCCTCAAAGCTTCTCCAAACTCTGCCTTTCTGTGCTCCACCCAGCAATGACCTCATCTCCCCAAGCTAAACAAATTATCTCTGCAGGCTGGAAAAGCACATTAATTCCTCACGGACCACCCCAGTCAAACCACAGACCATTAGCCTAGACTGAAAAACATATCCCGTCGTCAATTTCACATGCTATTCCCTAGAAGCAAAGCAAAATGCTTTTTAAAACCATGATCGCTGCAGCCACACAATATATCCCCAGGCTTTTAACTCTTAACGTGTCCCAATGTTTAGAACCCAATATTCCTCCAATCAGCATAAGTGCAAGTCAAAAGATTTGTCAACATTTTTTTCTTTTCAGCGACATTTAAGTGCTGTACTGCTAACGGATTGTTTATATCAACTCTGTCTAAATCTCTTTTAGCCTACATCAGTCCTCTTAACATCAGTCGTCTTTCTGATCAATATGTTACTTCTCCTCAGTCTCATATACTCTGTTCCTCCTAAAGATATTAGAATTCTTTTTATTTATTTTCCACTCCTGTCCAGCTTGAAGCCAAGTTTCCATTAGTGCTATTGAATTAATGTCTTCCAGTGAACATAATTACTTTCTATTCCCCGTTAATTTCAGCATTAGGAGCATTATAACACATGCACTTTATTCTTTTGTTTGTGCTAGAAATGACTCAATTTCTTATTTTTGTTCAAGTTTATTCTTTGCAAATTTATCTTGGGTATCCCACAATACACGACTTAAATAATACACACTGCAGCCACATACAGTGCTCAAAAGCGGTCAGTATCATGAATCTCTCGCTTTCACTCAAAAAATCTAGATGGCAACTTCAGCTGATGGAAACCAGATTAAAATAGCATCACAACCCTTTTGAACTGATGACCCAGGATGGGGAAAGTGGAATCACTGCTTGGAGGACAGGAGGAATTGGAGCTAATCCTGTAAGTTGGCCATGTGAAGAACTGTGATTTATGCCTCCAGTCTTAAGACAATTATGGGGATGGACAATGAGGACCATTTCGGCAGAAATATAAAACATGCATATGTGGATCAACCACAAATTGAACACCCTTCTGATTTTGCCAAAGGTGATTGAGCAGTGTGCACTGGCCATGCTTCACTATTGCCAAAGTTGACTTCAGTCCTGGGGTTCCACATCTATGACATCTTCGTAAAAACTCAAAAAATGAGCTAAATTCACTACAGCCTCCATCTAGACAAGGCTGCTAGCCCCGACGGACTGCTCCTCTCCTTGGTCCAAAGCCCGGAATGGCTTAAAAATTCTGTAAATCGCATTCATAGCCTTTTAACAACTGCTCCACTATTCTGCCAACATTTCTTTGCCATTAAAAAAGCATGTTTAATAGCTGCTGTTATCATTCCAAATGGAGATCTGACAAAACACAGACAAGTACGGTTTTTTGGAAGACTCATCGTATTTGCATTGTTGGATCACTGGCTGCAGCCCTACACTCCTCAAAGCATAATTGGTAACCTTCCCGATAAGAAATTATTTTAAATGTTTCTTTGTGTGTTACTTTTCAACCTCCAGAGAAGTGGCCCTGCGGCTTTGCAGTAATATGGTATCTGAAAGAATGTCAGTTATGCAATTATGGTAAATCCAGTTACTGAGCAGCGAAGCATAGTCAGTGGTCTGAATATACATCACCTCTAACATCAAGTCTATACAGACATTCTCAAAAAGATTAGTAAAGCGTAGGGATTGTTAAAAATGATAAGGAAAGGATTACTGTTAGCTGCTTCATACGGTTCACTTGAACTCAGACAAATGATGACTTTTCCACGTGGCTTAATTCTACCCTGTTGAATCATGAAATTCTCAACCACTAACCCAATCAGCACTGCACATCAGTCTTTAACTGAAATCATTTCATTCTCACCCTCAAAAGCTGAAATAATGAGCATTTCACCTGGAGCATATAGCCACGGTTGAAGTATACTCTTCTATTTTCTGTTGGTTATTTTGGTTCATTAGCATATCTTCAGTAGTGTAGTATGTGCCAAACACATGGAGAGTGTTGATGTTAGTTAAACAGAGAGGCCGAATTGATCAGAAATGGAGACAATAGAAGCTGGGAAACCTCTTTACTTTCTAACAGACAAGTGCTGAGGTTGCCAATATTGAAATTCCCATTAGAAATGTTAAGTTATCAATTTTACACAGTCAATTCACACATAAAAGTGGCACTAAAATATTATGATAGGAATTGCAAGCAAGGAGTGCAGGAAGTGGGTGATACATGTAAGGGTTTTAATTATATTAGTTACGGGGCTACATTATCTAGGCCAGCAGGATATGAATAATGAGTAAATTATGAATTCAAGTAGAACTGGCTTGTGTCATCTTAATGGCAACTGTTGACTGATTTTTAAAATTTGATTTGTCTCTATTGGGGGCGGGATTCTCTCAGCCCGGGGCCGGGCCGGAAAATTCCCACGTCCGGCGCGAATTGCGCCACGCCGCCCCGACGCCAGCAAGTGATTCTCCGCAGAGCAGAGAATCGCCGCCATTAGCGCCGGCATGGCCGTTCCACCGATTCTCAGCCCGGGATGGGCCGAGCGGCCGTCGTAAAAACGCCAAGTCCCACCGCCGCAGTCCACACCTGCTCTCAGCTGGTGGGAACTCTGCGTTGAAGGGTCGGGGGGCGGCCTGCAGGGGGAAGGAGGAGGGGCCTCCGATGTGGCCTGGCCCGCGATCGGGGCCCACCGATAGGCAGGCCAGCCTCGCTGGCTGGGGGCCTCCTTTCCTACGTGCCGGCCCCTGCAGCCCTTCGCCATGTTGCGTTGGGTCCGGCGCCTTGAAGGAGGCCACTGCGCATGCGCGGATTCCGCAGCGCCCAGTTTGCGCCAGGATCGGCAGCTGGTGCGGTGTGAACCACTCCAGTGCCGTGCTGGTCCCTTATAGGGGCCAGAATTAGTCCTCAGCTCGGCCCGTTCACGCTGTCGTAAAACGCGACGGCGTGGACACTCCGCCGCAAGGTTAGAGAATCCCGCCCTGGGAATTCTTTTGCTTAAAGTCAACCTTTAAATTTCTTGCATCTCCTGGAAAATTGCAGCAACTGTTGTTTTGAAAGCAGTGATGTTAAAATAAACCCTATTAATGTTAGAAATAATATATTGTAAAATACAAGTTATTTAAACCAAAAGTCATACCACATATCATAAACCAAATGTTTTTATGAAACAATATTGCTAATTATATATGACAAATGTATAAACTATTTTAACTTTTTTTTTTAAAATTGAAAGATTATTTTTCTTCAGCTTGCATTTGCGTTGCCTTTCTCTTTATTCTATATTTACATTTGTAAAATTGTTTTACACTAAGCTACATCTATTTTTCTGGCACTTAGAGGAAATTCTGAGGGAGGACAATCTGTGAGATTCCACCCATAGGAAATATTAGCTGCATTGTTTAGGAGACATATCAAAACTCATTTTCATTTTGCATTGCTATTTTAATTGAATCCCTCTTAAATGGTACATACGTCTTTTAGTATATTGGTGTTTGCTTGTAAGGCACTGGATAATTAAGCCATATTATGTTTTCTGTAAAAGTGACAGCTCCACTGTAACAGTGCCATTTCCATGCCAACTTGTTCCATTTTCACACACATTTGCAAAATTTCAAACAAATTCTCAAGATAATGTCCAGGTCAGGGAGCAACTGACTTTAGAACTACCTCCTGGGATCAAAACCACACTCTTCACGAAAAAGAATGAGATTGCCATTGAAATTCAATTGTACATCTTTGGAAGATACAAATGGAAATATACAGTTGAGACATATTCAAGCTAAAACAAAGTGCAAGCATACTCTTTATACATTTCATAAGATGGAATTTCCTATTAATTGACAAGATTGCCTGAACAAGCATAACCTGTTCATTAGTCTCATGTTGTTACTAGTTAGCATGTAACTCAAAAGTTTATTAGACGAGGTAAAATTTCAGATGGTGTTTTCCTTGTTATTTTCAGTAGTTTTGAACTGCAGTTATAAATTTTTTTTGGAGAAAATGTTGGTGAAAGATTGCAGTTTTCAAATGAAAGCATTTTAATTATATAAGAGTTAATTGGTAGTGTCGAACTTGAGTATTGCTGGTAAAAAGAGACATACTGTTGAAGCTTTTCATCTTGCACTCATTAAGACAAATTTACAAGAAAACCAACCTCAAAGGGAACAACGTTTCAACTAAACAAAAGCTTGGGGGACAGCCATTCTCTGGTTCATTCCCCATGGCAATGCCTTGACCAATCAGGGCCAACGTACCAAAGTTGAGTTGAAACAGAAGTTTGGCAATTAATTGTTCCCTGGTGCATTCACCATGACAACACCTCGGCAAGAGTCCACTTGCCAACTAACCAGCATCCTCTACTCATGCAGTACAAATTATTCTTCTCTTTGAGATTTGGTATTCTTGTGAATCTATCCGGATGAGCCCAAGATGAAAAGCTTCCACAGCATGTCTCTTTTTCATGTTTTATATGTTATTCCTACATTTATACAGAAGTGACTACACTTCAAAAGTAAATGCTTTGAGATGTCCACCATTCATGAAAAGCACTATGTAAATGTAAATGTACGGAACACGGCGTTGAGTTGTAGGAATTTTACTGTACAGGAGTTCTTAATCATTGTCATGGATACCGTCATAGGTAACTCACTAACATAGATGCTGCTACAAGATTTAGCAGTTTATATTCAACGGTGTTCTGGTACTATAATTACATAATAGGGTAATTCAGATATGTACTCTGGAATCTGAATGGAATGAGTGTGTCTTTCGAGTACCCTGTTTTGTATCTTCAATCCTACCTTCATAAATAGTGAGTAGCAATGGAAGGATTCATAGGTTGATTAACACTCCGTCATGTATGAGTACCTTTAAGAAATGGGTGTTTATAAATGGGTGTGTATGTAAATATCTGTAGTGAGAGTATCTTTAAGAAATGGGTGTTTATTACTGCTATGATGTCAGAGAGTGGGTGGAGCTGGGCTGTCTGTCTGCTTTTTACTTTCATTTTAGGCTGTTTGCTGCAGGGTGTGCTTTAGTTTCGTTTTCAGAGCAGGATAGCTGCAGTCACAGCCAGAAGGTGTATTAGAGTCTCTCTCTGTAATCTAAAGAATGTAAATCGATCCTTTGGTGATTTAAAACTAATAACTGCACTTAGTAGTGACTTTAACCTGATGTGCTTCTGCTGAAAAGTTTTTTTTTTTTTAAAGTCTTCTGGACGTTGAAAGGACAGCTTAAGAATTACTTAGTGTTGTATTCTTTGGGGGTTGTATTTGAATTAATGGTTGCTAAGATGTTCACTGCATGTTTTAAAAAGGTTAACTTGAATTCATAGAATAAACATTGTTTTGCTTTAAAAAATACTTTTCCATTTCTGCTGTACCACACCTGTAGAGTGGGCCGTGTGCTCCCCATACCACAATCTAGTAAAAGTTGTGGGTCAGGTGAACTCCATGATACACTTTGGGGTTCTCTAAACACTGGCCCACAACAACTCCCAGATCAAATGGGATTGCTCCTTTCATGGCCCTGACCATCTTTATATCAGCAGCAAGAGTGGTTTGTCTGAACAGCAGCAATTTTATGCACTCCCACAACCCATATTATAACGAGGAACCTCCCACATCCATCAGACATGGATATCAATCCAGCATTCAAAACTGTAGTCTCTTCTCACTGGGTCATCTAATTTTGTGCAATCTGACTCAGATGCAATAAAACTATGAAGGCAGAGGGGAAACCGAGAAAACATTTGATACTGTGAGACTATATACGAATTAATGCAGAGTTTCCCAAACTTTTCCAGCCACAAACCCTTTTGACCTCCCAAGATACTGAAGGAACTCCTAAGAAACATTTCTATTGCATTAAAGAACCAAA
This sequence comes from Scyliorhinus torazame, assembly GCF_047496885.1. Taxonomy (NCBI): domain Eukaryota; kingdom Metazoa; phylum Chordata; class Chondrichthyes; order Carcharhiniformes; family Scyliorhinidae; genus Scyliorhinus; species Scyliorhinus torazame. The sequence continues at coordinate 386,362,809 of NC_092708.1, forward strand.
CATAGAACATACAGTGCAGAAGGAGGCCCTTCGACCCTCGATCTTGTGCCGAGCATTGTCCGAAACCAAGATCAAGCTATCCCACTCCCCGTCATTCTGGTGTGCTCAAGGTGCCTATCCAATAACCGCTTGAAAGTTCCTAACGTCCCACTCTCTGAGTAAAGACGCTACCTCGGACATCCCTCCTATATCTCCCACCCTGAATCTTATAGTTAAGCCCCCTTGTAACAGCTACATCCACCCGAGGAAATAGTTTCTGAATGTCCACTCTATCCCCCTCATTATCTTATAAACCTCTATTAAGTGGCCTCTCATCCTCCTCCGCTCCAAAGAGAAAAGCCCTAGCTCCCTCAACCTTTCCTCATAAGACCTATCCTGCAAACCAGGCAGCATCCTGGTAAATCTCCTTTGCACCCTTTCCAATGCTTCCACATCCTTCCTATAATGAGGTGACCAGAACTGCACACAATACTCCAAATGTGGTCTCACCAGGGTCATGCATAGTTGCTGCATAACCCCGCGGCTCTTAAACTCAAGCCCCGTTAATAAACTCTAACACACTATAAGCCTACTTCACGGCTCTATCTACTTGAGTGGCAACCTTCAGAGATCTGTGGACATGAACCCCAAGATCCCTCTGTTCCTCCACATTCCTCAGAACCCTGCCGTTGACCCTATAATCCACATTCAAATTTTTTCTACCAAAATGAATCACCTCACACTTATCAGGGTTAAACTCCATCTGCCATTTTTCGGCCACACGGGGAAAGCGTGCAGACTCTGCACAGACAGTGACCCAGCGGTCACTTTCACGCAAAAGATAGATACAAAATTTTTTAAAAACTAATTTATAAAAGTCTTTTTTATTTTTTATGTATATATATATATATATACACATATAAATATACATATATATATACACACACACATTTACCACAATTAAAAATTCTCTCACCAAATCTGCGGTCCTGGCCTGGTCAGGTCTCTATGTGACTCCAGGCCCCTGCAGAGATTCTACAACCACCAATGGTACCAGCATCACACCCACCTCTTACAACATCCACGCATCTCAAAGCCATTCACCCACGGTGGACATATCACCCAAACAGTGCCACACAAAAAAATTATATTGTGTCTTCTCCCTCCAGCAGGGCAATGAGATAAACAATAGAATGAAGCAGAGTCAGCAGGGGGACAAGGAAGCTGGCATCTCCTGAGCCGTACAGAGTCGATGGTGCTCTGCATCATGGTACTGATTGGACATGTGCCTCAGCACCACTTCACTGAGAACATTGAGGATGATGGCATTTTCCCACCTTACTTAACCCATTCTCATCATCCAGCACAGTTTCACCTTTCTATTTGGCAAAATGGGAAAACTGCTCATGCTGTGGCCATGGTCAGAGAGATCTTGGTGTACAGGTCCACAGGTCACTGAAAGGGGCAACACAGGTGGAGAAGGTAGTCAAGAAGGCATACGGCATGCTTGCCTTCATTGGCCGGGGCATTGAGTATAAGAATTGGCAAGTCATGTTGCAGCTGTATAGAACCTTAGTTAGGCCACACTTGGAGTATAGTGTTCAATTCTGGTCGCCATACTACCAGAAGGATGTGGAGGCTTTAGAGAGGGTGCAGAAGAGATTTACCAGGATGCTGCCTGGTATGGAGGGCATTAGCTATGAGGAGAGGTTGAATAAACTTGGTTTGTTCTCACTGGAACGAAGGAGGTTGAGGGGCGACCTGATAAAGGTCTACTATTATGAATTATGAGGGGCATAGACAGAGTGGATAGTCAGAGACTTTTTCCCAGGGTAGAGGGGTCAATTACCAGGGGACATAGGTTTAAGGTGCGAGGGGCAAGGTTTTGAGGAAATGTACGAGGCAAGTTTTTTACGCAGAGGGTAGTGGGTGCCTGGAACTCGCTACCGGAGGAGGTGGTGGAAGCAGGGACGATAGTGATGTTTAAGGGCATCTTGACAAATACATGAATAGGATGGGAATAAAAGGATACGGACCCCAGAAGTGGAGAAGATTTTAGTTTAGACGGGCAGCATGGTCGGCGCAGGCTTGGAGGGCCGAAGTGCCTGTTCCTGTGCTGTACTTTTCTTTGTTCTTTGTATGGGACTCATCCTCCTTCACATAAACCTTCTCCTTCTGAATTCCCGCTTTTCACAGGTTGCCCCTCTGGCAAACTCACAACACCACCTCCAAAAACACTTAACTGCTTGTTGACTCTTGCAACAGAAGGAAAATCAAACATTTAGCTTTCTTGAAATCAGGGTGCCTGACCGTGTGAATAACACTACTGCTGGGCCCATCTTGCTGCCTCACTCCTCTTTTTAGAGCAGGGGACACCAGCATTGTCAGCACCTGCACTGTTCAAATTTGGAATCCTGGCTTCACATCATTCAATCAAGCTGTGTGGTGTCAGGCTAGCACCAATTCAACATGCTTGGATGCCCATATCATTAGAGAATGCCAAACAGCAGCACAGACCCCCAGGAAGGGCAGGTATTTTCATTGTGCAACTAGCATCTGTGCTACACATTTGAATAGCGTATCCTAAGAATTTAAGAAAATCTAAGCGAATGCTAAAGGAAAGAAATACATAAACACTATCACTGCAAGCATTCCTTTGGGTACTGAAAAACAAGTCACAAAATTACTTTCATGCTACCCTCGTATTCTAACCACTAACCTGTAGACGGAAGGTGGAGCGGTGAAAGATTAGGCCACAGTTGGTCATCAAACCGAATCCATCCACTGGGCACAGCTGCTGTTTGTGTTGGACATACTGGGCTATGCTGGTTTCTAACCAAAGGACTATCTTGAATGGATGAAGAGGATTGCTGAACTGCATGGTTCAAGTAATCAACATCTCCAAGTGATGAAAGCGAGGCTGGTGAATAGTTAGTGTGGTCTCCAGCTGCTGATTATAAAATTATTTTTACATTATCATGCAGTCTACAATGTTTTAGCTAATTCCATAAACATCAGTTTATAAACAATTGATTTAAAAGCATTGACCTCTCGACAGGACTAGTTCATAGAATTGGCATCAAAAACGTAATTATTTTGTCTCTAATCATTTTAAGGAAATAGAGCCCGAGACAAAAAAGCAGGAAAAGGAACAAAAACAACAGTGAAATGACTTTTCCAACACCAACTAATAATTATTTTTACTTTTCTAAAAGAAAATTAGTGCAATCCTGCCTGCTCCCAACAAAAATAATCTTGATTTTTGATGACCTTTTGTACACAAACTGTCCATCAGTTTGTTTGCTTCGAACAATCAGTTTCAGTAAACTACATTCTTCAAATACATGAAAGGAACAATATTCTATGCATTTTGGACATCAATAATACTTTTCTAAACTGTGATACATAGCTCTCATTTTCCGACATATCAGAAGGATGGGATTCTGGTCAGTGCTTGAAGCAAAAGTGTAGTTTTCTAAATCCTGATTAAAACAGGTCATTTTGAAAAGTAGGTTGTCACAGTGCTTACTGAAGTGCTGATGTACTCTCTGACAATAAAGAAATTGTCTAATTTTAAATTAAGTTCTGAAGCATGAAATATTAATTTCCCGTAAAGAGTTTTACCTGCATCTCTTGTATACACTGTACATTGTGTATCATCATTAAAGGAGACCCATTCTGATCTGTGGGTAGCAATCACACTAGCTGATCTGTGGGTAGCAATCACACCAGCAGATAACATTGTTGCATCAAGTACGTACAAGTTGTTCAACGTGATACTGCAATAATATGTCGATTGGGTCGCAACGTTGAAGGTTAATTTTCATTCAAAGCAATTTCATCAATTTTCTTGGGAACTCCTTGATGAGAGGACCAATCGTGGTACAAATCCCCAAAACTTTGCTGTGAAACATATAAAGCATTTGGTCATGAGGTCAGTTAGGACAATGAAACATTGAATCATTCAGCACTCAGCACTATCAGTGAATGACTCACATAGCTTACGTAACAAATGTGCAGGTGCTATCTGCACGCTTACCAGTGAATCACTGCCTTGTAGTTTGAGCTCATGGTTTAGGATTTGAAATGTTTATCGTCAGAGAAAGCCTGAAAGACACATTTTGTCCACAAATGTTGCCCTACAATGGAATCAAAATATTCCACGCTATTGATGTCACAAAGGAAGAATGCTGTCTACTGCCCATTTCCCCCAATCATGCTGTCACTAGAACAAAAAATGTGCTGGCATCACTGTCGAATCAACTTCAAACAATCTGTGCATCCAGATTGCCTCTCACTAAACAGATGTAAAAGAATAAAACACTGGAAAAAGAGAGGATTGGGACACACCAGTAAAGGCAGATTAACACCCTATAGGTCACTACAAATGAAAGAGGTTTGGCAATCTACATGAATAGCTTCTCTCATGGGGTGCAGTAAGGGTTATCCATTAGCCCTAAATAATACATATACAGATAGATGTCTAATGAAGGAACTGGATTAAAAAATCAATTGCAATAAAGTAATGAAGACTCTAAAGATTCTTGGATGGCTTTCCTCTGTAGTAAGGCTACTGGTAGGATATGCTTCCCAACTTCATACAAGACCCCCGCCACGCCCCCCCCCCCCCCCACCCCCCCCCCCCCCCCCCCCCCCAAACACACACACAATCTGGAACAACCTTCTTGCATCTACCCAGTCTAGTCCTGTTAGAATTTCTATGTGTTTCCATAAGATCCACCCCCCCTCATTCTTCTGGACTCCAGTGAATACAATCCGAACCAACTCAATCTCTCCTCATACTTCAGTCCCGCCATCCCAGGAATCTGTCTGGTAAACCTTAGCTGTACTCTCGCGAGAGCAAGAACATCCTTTCTCAGATAAAGGGACCAAAGCTGCACACAATATTCCAGGTATGGCCTCACTGAGGCCCTTAATAATTGCAGTAAGACTTCTCTTCTCCTGTACTCAAATCATCTCGCAATGAAGGCCAGCATACCAACAGCATGTACAAAAAGCTCACAAATACAATTTAATGTTGCTGTGGAACAGGAAATCATTCAGGCTGCATATTATTGAACAAAATTAAATTAAGCGTGATTTACATAACTGCCTCAACATCTATTTGAAGTATTTTCCAATTTCTATTCTACATGAGGAAGGATGCCACAGCTGAGGCTATTCTGAATCTACACTTGGAGGTCAATTTTACAGAGCAGTGCAGTGATTCAGGTTTTCCATGGTGCGCTTCTATCTACAGAGCCTGTAAAAGCCAATATTTAAATAATCCACATTTGCAAAGAATCCCTTGATATATTCATTAAAGTGACTCAAAGAGATGGACAGAGAATGTAAGGGGGACAGGGACAGAGAGAGAGCAACAGAGAAACAGGGAGAGCGCAATATAGAAACAATTAGATGCAGAGACACACAGACACACACACAGGTTAGTGATTGCTGATGATGTCAGATGAGGCAGAAAGCACTCTCATGTGCAGCACCCTTCCCACAGTGGTCTGTTCACTGTATAGACTTATAGAAAGAATTCAGACAAAGCTGAGAGTCCAGAGCATCCAGTACCCACGGAGCAATATTCCACCAACAGTCAATGGTCCTCAGAGGGAAGTGGAAAGGGAAAGATTGGCAAAGGAGGAAATTCTCATTTTAAACAACTGAGAGCCTTCCAACTTGGCATCACTTGCTTCCACCTAGATTTAATGACCTACAACTCTGTTAATAACACCCTTCTGTCACAGGAGTGAAAAGCTAACTGTTTTTAAGCTTGCTCCCCTAAAATGCCTGGTCCATAACCCAAAAAATATAAAACGAATGAAATGATTATGCTGCCAAATTAAACAATACCACAGATCACAAATGGAGAATATCAATACTGACAGGCACAACATATAATCACTGCATTCAAAGGGATTTCACAAGCATTGTTCAACAGCGGCTGAGGCCACTTCTAAACAAAAAAGCGCACAATAATACATTGCATGTGGGCAGCAGAAAAAGCAACCAAAATTATATCTGGATTTTCTTACTAATAGATAAACAAGTCTATACTATACTTCCTGGTGAAACAACATAAAGACATCTCATGACACTTCTGTGACTATTGCATAAGTCCAATGAACACTTCTAGAAATCAGTAACAAACTCCAGAACTACTTCAAAATGAAATAAACTTCACAAAAAATCCGACACACAACAGGTATTAGAGTGATGAATGATTTAATTACAACCATGACTACACTTCAAAAGTTGGAAGAGTTTCGGGACATTCTCAGCTTGTGAAAGGCACTATAGAAATGCATGTCCTTCACTTTAATCTAATTCCAATGTTCTAATAGGTCTCATGATTTAAGTTAGTAGATCGCCACGCTGATTTAGGTTACAATTTGTATCAAGCTCCGAACGTACTCCGATTTCTCACAATAAAACATCATGTCTGTTGTTCCTGGGAGGCCACAACTTTTGTTTTGTTTCATTTGGAGTTAGCGGTTTCAGAAATTGCCAATCAGTTTGTTGACTGAATCTGCCTCACAGGATGAAATTACCAAAATGCTACAAAATATATAGAACGAAAAGATAGATATAGATTTCCAGGACTTTTTTAATTTTAGAGCATACAACTCATAAGGAAGCAGTTGGTGACGAAGTTGAATTTATTTACATATTCACAACTGCATGCTTAGTGTGGTGGTATGCTTTAGGGGTAATAAGGTACCCTGTGATGCCGAGAGGCTATTGGTGGATAGACGGTGGGTCCCGATTGGATCAGCCGCCTACTGGCTTCACCCAGTAAGGCGGAGTATAAGAGCCCGGGTTCTCCCAGCAGCCGCATTCTGTAACTGTGCTGCTGGGGAACAAGTCTGCGTAATAAAGCCATCGATTGACTCCATCTCATCTCGTCTCGTGAGTGATTGATTGTGCAACAATTTATTACGCAAACTTTAATGAACATGGAGCTCCGAATCATTCCGGAGTGTCTGCGAATCAGCCCCCACGCGGCAAACTCAGCGGCCACTTATAAACACTGGTTAGCGTGTTTTGAAGGATACCTCCGAACGGCCACCTGCGTACCTACGGAAGACCAGAAAATGCAGGTCCTGCATTCAAGGGTGAGCCCGGAAATCTACACTCTCATGGAGGACGCGGACGATTTCCAGGCGGCGCTCGCCATGCTGAGAGGAATCTACGTTCGGCCCGTCAACCAGGTCTTCGCACACCACCAGCTCGCGACGAGTCGGCAAATCCACGGGGAATCATTGGACGAATTCTACAGTGCGCTGTTAATACTGGGGAGAAACTGCAATTGCCCACCGGTTTCGGCTAATGAACATACGGAGCGACTAATTCGGGATGCTTTCGTGGCAGGTATGCTTCATCCCAAATTCGCCAGCCATTGCTGGAAAGAGACTCACTAGGCCTCAAGGAGGCACCGGCCCTCGCTGCCTCACTCGATGTGGCATCACAGAACGCCCGTGCCTACGCCCGCGACCGCGCGGCAGACCCTTGGGCACCGTGGACCCCCGCCGCAACCAACCCCCCGGCACCCCCCCACCCATCGCCCCGCAGGCCTGTGCTGCCAGAGCGCCAGACCACCCGGGTGTCCCCGCTGCTACTTTTGTGGGCAAGCGAAACATCCCCAACTGTGCTACCCGGCCCGCTCAGCCCTCTGCAAAGGGTGTGGCAAAAAGGGGCACTTTGCAGCGGTGTGCCAGGCCCGGGGGGTCGCCGCAATCTCCGGGGAGAACCAGGACCCCAACCTCAAGCCCCCCAACGATCCATGTGCGGCCAACGGGCGCAGCCATCTTGGGTCCCGGACTCCATGCAGGAGGGATGGCGCCGCCATTTTGTGCTCCTCCGGCCACGTGCGATCAATGGGTGGCGCCATGTTGTCCACCCCCGACCGTGTGTGACCCATGGATGCCGCCATCTTGCCTGACGGCTAAGGACCCCGGAATGGATGGCCCCACGGGGCCGGAGGAAAAAACCCTGATGCAGCAACAGCGACTGGCTTCGGTGACCCTGGACCAGTCGCGGCCCCGAATGTTCCAAACGGCAACAACGACAGTACTCAGAAACGGGTACGAGACGCCCTGCCTGATCGACTCTGGGAGCACGGAGAGTTTTATACACCCCGATACGGTAAGACGCTGTTCCCTTCCGATCCACCCGAGTAAGCAAATTATTTTTCTGGCAGCAGGATCCCATTCTGTAGAGATCAAAGGGTTCTGCATCGCGAACCTCACGGTGCAGGGGAGGGAGTTCAAGAACTACCGGCTTTACGTCCTCCCCCACCTCTGCGCTGCCACACTCCTGGGGTTGGATTTTCACTGCAACCTCCAGAGTTTAACGTTTCAATTTAGCGGCCCTATACCCCCACTCATTATCTGCAACCTCGCAACCCTCAAGGTCGACCCGCCTTCCCTGTTCGCGAACCTCACCCCGGATTGCTAAATAGTCGCCACTAGGAGCAGACGATACAGTACCCAGGACCGAACCTTTATCCGGTCAGAAGTCCCGCGGCTGCTGAGGGAAGGCATAATCGAGGCCAGCAATAGTCCCTGGAGAGCTCAGGTGGTAGTTGTAAAGACCGGGGAGAAGCAGAGGATGGTCATAGACGATAGTCAAACCATCAATAGGTACACGCAGCTGGATGCGTACCCTCTCCCCCGCATATCCGATATGGTCAATCGGATTGCACAGTAGCCTGAAGTCCGCCGATCACCAACTCCCCATCCGCCCGAGCGACCGCAAATACACTGCTTTTAAAGCAAATGGGCGGCTCTATCACTTTTTAAGGGTTCCATTCGGCGTCACTAATGGAGTCTCAGTCTTCCAAAGGGAGATGGACCGAATGGTTGACCGGTATGGTTTGCAGGCCACGTTTCCGTACCTCGATAACGTCACCATCTGCGGCCACGACCAGCAGGACCACGACGCCAACCTCCGCAAGTTCCTCCAGACCACAAACGCACTGAATCTCACATACAACAGGGAGAAATGCGTGTTTAGCACCGACCGTCGAGCCATCCTCGGCTACGTAGTGCGAAATGGAGTTATAGGCCCAGACCCTGAACGCATGCACCCCTTTATGGAGTATCCCTTCCCTCACTGCTCCAAGGTCCTGAAACGCTGCCTGGGCTTTTTCTCTTATTACGCCCAGTGGGTCCCCAACTACGGTTCCCCACGGTAGGCTATTGCAGAAAATACGGAGGCTGGGGATTGAGGGTGATTTAGAGATGTGGATCAGGAATTGGCTAGCTGAAAGAAGACAGAGGGTGGTGGTTGATGGGAAATGTTCAGAATGGAGTTCAGTTACAAGTGGCGTACCACAAGGATCTGTTCTGGGGCCGTTGCTGTTTGTCATTTTTATCAATGACCTAGAGGAAGGCGCAGAAGGGTGGGTGAGTAAATTTGCAGACGACACTAAAGTCGGTGGTGTTGTCGACAGTGTGGAAGGATGTAGCAGGTTACAGAGGGATATAGATAAGCTGCAGAGCTGGGCTGAGAGGTGGCAAATGGAGTTTAATGTAGAGAAGTGTGAGGTGATTCACTTTGGAAGGAATAACAGGAATGCGGAATATTTGGCTAATGGTAAAGTTCTTGGAAGTGTGGATGAGCAGAGGGATCTAGGTGTCCATGTACATAGATCCCTGAAAGTTGCCACCCAGGTTGATAGGGTTGTGAAGAAGGCCTATGGAGTGTTGGCCTTTATTGGTAGAGGGATTGAGTTCCGGAGTCATGAGGTCATGTTGCATGACCTGGTACGGCCGCATTTGGAGTATTGCGTACAGTTCTGGTCACCGCATTATAGGAAGGGCGTGGAGGCTTTGGAGCGGGTGCAGAGGAGATTTACCCAGGATGTTGCCTGGTATGGAGGGAAAATCTTATGAGGAAAGGCTGATGGACTTGAGGTTGTTTTCGTTGGAGAGAAGAAGGTTAAGAGGAGACTTAATAGAGGCATACAAAATGATCAGGGGGTTAGATTGGGTGGACAGTGAGAGCCTTCTCCCGCGGATGGAAATGGCTGGCACGAGGGGACATAGCTTTAAACTGAGGGGTAATAGATATAGGACAGAGGTCAGAGGTAGGTTCTTTACGTAAAGAGTAGTGAGGCCGTGGAATGCCCTACCTGCAACAGTAGTGAACTCGCCAACATTGAGGGCATTTAAAAGTTTATTGGATAAACATATGGATGATAATGGCATAGTGTAGGTTAGATGGCTTTTGTTTCGGTGCAATATCGTGGGCCGAAGGGCCTGTACTGCGCTGTATCGTTCTATGTTCTATGTACGAGGACAAGGCCCGTCCGTTAATTCAGTCCTCGGTCTTTCCCCTGTCGACAGAGGCCCGCCAGGCCTTCAGCCGCATCAAAGCAAATATCGCAACGGCCACGATGCACGCGATCGACGAATCCCTCCCCTTCCAAGTCGAGAGCGAAGTGTCTGATGTAGCTCTGGCGGCCACCCTCAACCAAGCGGGCAGACCCGTGGCCTTTTTCTCACGCACCCTCCACGCTTCAGAAATCCGCCACTCCTCAGTGGAAAAGGAGGCCCAGGCCATAGTAGAAGCTGTGCAACATTGGAGGCATTACCTGGCCGGCAGGAAATTCACTCTCCTCACTGACCAACGGTCGGTTGCCTTCATGTTTGACAATGCACAGCGGGGCAAGATCAAACGACAAGATCTTGCGGTGGAGGATCGAACTCTCCACCTGTAACTATGTATCGTCCCTTGTATCGTCCCGGAAAGCTGAACGAGCCTTCCGATGCCCTATCCCGCGGCACATGTGCCCACGCACAAGTGGACCGTTTCCGAATCCTCCACGAGGACCTCTGCCACCCGGGGGTCACTCGCTTCTATTACTTCGTGAAGACCCGCAACCTGCCCTACTCCATCGAGGAGGTCAGAACAGCCGCCAAATCTGCGCAGAGTGCAAGCCGCACTTCTACAGGCCAGATAAAGCGCACCCAATAAATGCTTCCTGTCCCTTTGAGCGCCTCAGTCTGGACTTCAAAGGGCCCCTCCACCGACAGCAACACGTACTTCCTGAACGTGGTTGACGAGTACTCCCGTTTTCCATTCGCCATCCCCTGCCCCAATATGACCGCGGCCACCGTCATTAAAGCCCTCTGCACCATCTTTACATTGTTCAGTTTCCCCGCCTACATACATAGCGATAGGGGGTCCTCCTTCATGAGCGATGAACTGTGTCAATTCTTGCTCAGCAAAGGCATTCCCTTGAGCAGGACGACCAGTTACAACCCCTGGGGAAACGGTCAGGTAGAGAGGGACAACGGAACGGTCTGGAAGACTGTCCGGCTGGTTCTACGGTCCAGAAATCTCCCAGTCTCCCGCTGGCAGGAAGTCCTCCCTGACGCCCTCCACTCCATCCGGTCGCTGCTCTGTACAACAACGAATCAAACACCTCACAAACGCCTCCTTGTCCTCCCTAGGAAGTCCTCCTCCAGAACCTCACTCCCGACCTGGCTGGCAGCCCCAGGACCCATCCTGCTCCGAAAACATGTGCGGGCGCACAAATCGGATCCGTTGGTCGAGAGGGCTCATCTCTTCCACGCGAACCCATAGTACGCCTACGTGGCGTACCCAGACAGCCGACAGGACACGATCTCTCTGCGGGACCTGGCACCCGCCGGAACTCGTCACCACCCCCCCCACCCCCTAAACCAATCAACCCCTCCCTCCCACCGGCGCACCCCACAGCCGCCCCCTTCCCGGGTGGATCGGTTTTTCCCCCGGCCCTGCCTAGGTGTAGTGAAGCAGGAAGAGACATCGCTACGTGCCCGAGCCAGTGCCTGCATCACCACCGGGGCTGAGGTGATCGGGGAGGACGACCAGGGCACCCATCCGACTCATCGAATCCGTATAACAAAGCAAGAAATGCCTCTGTAAATAATTCAGTTGCCCAGTAAAAGCGGCATTGTAAATAGTGCTAGTAGTTTGATATCGGAGCATAGCCGCTGTGTTAGTGGCATCCCACGTACCGACTCTGTAAACCCCTACCACCATACGGCCCACTACCCCCGCCGGGTTCTTTTTTAACAAGGGGTGAATGTGGTGGTATGCATTAGGGGTATTACGGTACCCTGTGATGCGGAGAGTCGATTTGTGTTTAGACGCCGGGTCCCGATTGGATCAGCCGCCTACTGGCTCCACCCAGTAAGGCGGAGTATAAGAATCCGGGTTCTCACAGCAGCCGCATTCTGTAACTGTGCTACTGGGGAACAGGTCTGCGTAAGAAAGCCATCGATTGACTCCATCTCATCTAGTCTCGTGAGTAATTGATTATGCTACACTTAGCACAGCATCTCACTCCCAGTGCAGACCTCGCCCCGAGTCGGGCCTGCTTTTATCCTCTGCCTTAACAAGCCCCAGGTGGTTGGACTTCATCCCTGCCGAGGGAGCTCGCATTCAACAAGTCTAACAGGGAGATCAATAATTGTTTCCCCATGGTCCTCGATATCTTAACTAGGTCGACAAGAACATCCGCAACTATTTGCACATGGGAGATACAACATCAAAATCCAAACCTATCCTCATATAACATCCACACAACTGCATTTTCCACCATTGAATGGCAATTAAGATACTCTTGCAGATTTTCCTTTCCCAAGTTTTCAAGGGCACAATTATAGAGACCTTCTTACTCAAATTCAGCTGACACAAGTCACATTAATGCTCAAAACTGGAGTCCGGCACATCTGAATAGCATAACAATGCAACTAACCAAAGACAAGATGTGTTGAAAAAACTCAGCAGGTCTGGTAGCATTTTTGAAGCGAGAAACGGAGTTAACATTTCAAATCCAATATGACTTTTCTTCGGAATTCAGAATCATCAAGGGTCTTCCTCTCAACTGTTCCTTTAAAAGTATGGAGATTGATGGGCAGCACGGTGGCGCAGTTAGCCCTGTTGCCTCACGGTGCCGGGGGCCCAGGTTCGATCCCGGCTCTGGGTCACTGTCCGTGTGGACTTTGCACATTCTCCCAGTGTTTGTGTGGGTTTTGCCCCCACAACCCAAAGATGTGCAGGCTAGGTGGATTGGCCACGCTAAATTGCCCCTTAATTGGAAAAAATGAATTTGGTACTCTAAATTTATTTTTAAAAAATAAATTTAAAAAGTATGGAGATTAAATAAACTTAATTTAATGTAAAAATCAATCTATTGCTTTGGTCTAAAAAATATTATTTTTCACAAACTCGACCCTAGTTTTGCAGGGATCAAACCATGTCATCATTGTTCATTACTAAAGGCTCATTTATTGAAATGCACACACAGGGCTCTTTAGAGTTTCCCTCCGTCAATTCCAGAAATCTCCTAGCCAAGCAACAAAATTAATTTGTACCACATGAGGATTATTTGTACTTATCACAATGCCATCAAGAAAGAATAAAACTTAAACTAGAGAAAAAGTGGCATAATAGGTTAATGAGCATCTAGAAAATGGTAATATTATCGCACATAGAGCCATAGGACTCGATGTTCTCAGATGTGAAGAAAGATGGCATTTATACCAGAAATGGGTAGGTTTTCTTATAAGGAAAAGTTGGAGAGGTTAGGTTTGTTTGTATCCACTGGAATTTAGAAGAGTAAGAAGTGACTTGATTGAAAGATCCTGAGGGGTCTTGGCAGGTGGATTTGTGAAGGGGACAATTTTTCTTGTGGGAAAAGCTAGAACTAGATAGGGTTACGTTTTAAAAATAAGAGGTTGCACATTTAAAACAGAGATGAGGGCCATGAATCTGAAATTCTAGGGTGGCAAGGTGGTGCAGTGGTTATCTCTGCTGCTTCACGGCACAGAGAATCCGGGTTCCATCCCGATCCCGGGTCACTGTCCATGTGGCGTTTGCACATTCTCCCCGTGACAGCGTGGGTCTCGCCCCCATAACCCAAAGATGTGCAGGGTAGGTGGATTGGCCATGCTAAAATTGCGCCTGAATTAGAAAAAAACTTTAAAGGAAGAGCCTGGAACACTCTTCCTCAAAAGGCAGTGGAAGCAGAGTCTTTGAACCTTTTATGGACTGACCCGATTAATACTACACTCGTGTATGCTTCACTTGATGCCGCGGTGTCTATGCATTTACATTGTGTACCTATTATGTTTTTTTTTCATGTACTAAATGATCTGTTTGAGCTGCTCGTAGGAAAATACTTATCATTGTACCTCGGTACATGTGACAATAAAATCCAATTTAAACAAATCCAATCCAAATACGCAGCCTCACTGGCAGCATTGTCAATTGGTCGTGTATTGGACTGAACTCGGTGCCAATATGGTCAACAAATTGCCACCGAGGATGTATCGTGTCTTCCTTCCCCCTCTGCCAAAATACATCGCCTCTCACTTGTTTCATCTTACATTAATCTACCTATTCTGCTAACCTATTGCAGTCAACTGATATCATCCTCGCTGTTGGCCATTCCTTCAACTTTGGGATCAACTGCAAATTTTGAAAATTTACTCTGTATTCAAATATCCTTTTAATTCTTTCTGAATCTAACTCTAATGGACCCCCATTTCCTTTCTCAATGTTCCCGTTTCCCTATCCTCAATTCTCATAGATTAAATAAATGTTGCTGCTGTCGTTAAGATCCCAGATGCTCCACTGGTCTTGGATTGGTATAAAATTGCATTTCTAGCAATTTGCCGTACAAAAACAATTGGAGCTGGGGGGGGTCAAACTCAGTTTATTATCACAATAAAAACCCTATGCCCTAAATACTGAATAGGCAAGAATCAATGATAACAATGTCACAAATTCAAACTTAGAACATAGAACATTACAGCGCAGTACAGGCCCTTCGGCCCTCGATGTTGCGCCGACCTGTGAAACCACTCTAAAGCCCATCTACACTATTCCCTTATTGCCCTTATGTCTATCCAATGACCATTTGAATGTCCTTAGTGTTGGCGAGTCCACTACTGTTGCAGGCAGGGCATTCCACGCCCTTACTACTCTCTGAGTAAAGAACCTACCTCTGGCATCTGTCTTATATCTATCTCCCCTCAATTTAAAGGTATGTCCCCTTGTGCTAGACATCACCATCCGAGGAAAAAGGCTCTCACTGTCCACCTTATCCAATCCTCTGATCATCTTGTATGCCTCAATTAAGTCACCTCTTAATCTTCTTCTCTCTAACAAAACCAGCCTTAAGTCCCTCAGCCTTTCCTCATAAGATCTTCCCTCCATACCAGGCGCCATTCTGGTAAATCTCCTCTGCACCCTTTCCAATGCTTCCACATCCTTCCTATAATGCGGCATCCAGAATTGCACGCAATACTCCAAATGCGGCCGCACCAGAGTGTTGTATAGCTACAACATGACCTCATGGCTCCTAAACTCAATCCCTCTACCAATAAAAGCTA
Source organism: Scyliorhinus torazame (assembly GCF_047496885.1). Classification (NCBI taxonomy): domain Eukaryota; kingdom Metazoa; phylum Chordata; class Chondrichthyes; order Carcharhiniformes; family Scyliorhinidae; genus Scyliorhinus; species Scyliorhinus torazame. The sequence goes on from NC_092708.1 coordinate 386,378,189, forward strand.
ACACACCATACGCCTTCTTAGCAACCCTCTCAACCTGGGTGGCAACTTTCAGGGATTTATGTACATGGACACCGAGATCTCTCTGCTCATCCACACTGCCAAGAATCTTACCATTAGCCCAGTACTCAGTCTTCCTGTTATTCCTTCCAAAATGAATCACCTCACACGTTTCTGCATTAAACTCCATTTGCCACTTCTCAGCCCAGCGCTGCAGCTTATCTATGTCCCTCTGTAACTGTAACATCCTTCCGCAATGTCCACAACTCCACCGACTTTAGTGTCATCTGCAAATTTACTCACCCATCTTTCTACTTGTGTCATAAATGTACTGAGCATACAGAATCAGCTCTCTAAGCTTTAACATTTTAATACCCTGTACTTTGAGTTACCTCAGATACAATATTCTTAACAGTCGCACAGAAAATATTGAACTGTCTATTTAGTTAAGCAGTGTGTAAATTTACTGCACAAGATACAGCATTATTAGATAAATTGAATTTTGAGTAGACTACATTCAAGCATAGCATACCACAGGAAAAAGAAGAGAACTTCTACAAAGCAAGAGATACGATTAAGAAGGAAGATTCTTTCTTTAAATGAGACAATGTTTCATTGTGACGACAGGATCAGATTTGCCTGCTGTGCTCCCAATCACTTACTCCACATTGGAGTTGTAATGCAAGATGGAGTTAAAGAGCTGTCTTATGAAAGGTCATTGACCCGAAACATTAACTCAGTTTCTTTCGCCATGATGCTGCTTGGCCCACTGCATATTTCCAGCATTTTGTTTCATTTCAGATTTGCACTTTCCTAGAATAGCCTGTCCACCATCGAAAGGCAAAAATCAGTGTGAAGGAAAACGCACCACTTGCCTGTTTGGGTACACCTCAAATTCTCACTTAAATACACTTAAAGCAGAGGTAGATAGAGTCTTGACTAATGAGGGAATCAAGGTTACCGGGGTATGTTGGAATGTGGAGTGGAGCCCAAGATTGGACCATCCATGATCTTATAGAATGCTAGATCAGGGTGTAGCACAATCAATCACTCACGAGACAAGATGAGAAGGAGTCAAACGATGGCTTTATTACGCAGACTTGTTCCCCAGCAGCACAGTTACAGAATGCGGCTGCTGGGAGAACCCGGGCTCTTATACTCCGCCTTACTGGGTGGAGCCAGTAGGCGGCTGATCCAATTGGGACCCAGCGTCTATCCACCAATAGCCTCTCGGCATCACAGAGTGCCGTAATACCCCTAATACATACCACCACATTAACCACTTGCTAAAAAAGAACCCGGCGGGGGTAGTGGGCCGTATGGTGGTAGGGGTTTACAGAGTCGGTACTTAGGATGCCGCTAACACGGCGGCTATGCTCCAATATCAACTACCAGTACTATTTACAATGCCACTTTTACTGGGCAACTGAATTATTTACAGAGGCATTTCTTGCTTTGTTATACGGATTCGATGAGTCGAATGGGTGCCCTGGTTGTCCTCGCTGATCGTCTCAGCCCCGGAGGTGATGCAGGTGCTGGTTCGGGCACCGTCATCTCGGGGAGCGTAGCAATGCCTCTTCTTGCTCCATTACCCCTAGGCGAGGCCGGGGGAAGGACCGATCCACCCAGGAAGGGGACGGCTGTGTGGTGCGCTGGTGGGAGGGAGGGGGTGATTGGTGTTGGGGGGGGGGGGGGGTGTTGAGCTCCGGCGGGCGCCGGGTCCCGCAGGGAGACCGTGTCCTGTCGGCCGTCGGGGTACACCACGTAGGCGTATTGAGGGTTCGCGTGGAGGAGATGAACCCTCTTGACCAACGGGTCCGATTTGTGCGTCCGCACATGCTTTCGGAGGAGGATGGGTCCCGGGGCTGCCAGCCAGGTCGGAAGTGACGTTCCGGAGGAGGACTTCCTAGGGAAGACAAGGAGGCGTTCAGGAGGTGTTTGATTCGTTGTTGTACAGAGCAGCGACCGGATGGAGTGGAGAGCGTCCGGGAGGACTTCCTGCCAGTGGGAAACTGGGAAACTTCTGGACCGTCGGGCCAGCAGGACGGTCTTCCAGACCGTTCCATTCTCCCTCTCGACCTGACCGTTCGCCCGGGGGTTGTAACTGGTCGTCCTGCTCGATGCAATGCCTTTGCTGAGCAGGAATTGACGCAGTTCGTCGCTCATGAAGGAGGACCCACTATTGCTATGTATGTAGGCGGGGAAACCGAACAGTATAAAGATGGTGCCGAGGGCTCTAATGAGCATGGCCGCGGTCATGTCGGGGCAGGGGATTGCGAAAGGGAACCGGGAGTATTCGTCAATCACGTTCAGGAAGTACGTGTTGCGGTCGATGGAGGGGAGGGGGCCTTTGAAGTCCAGACTGAGGCGCTCAAAGGGACGGGAAGCGTTTATCAGGTGCGCTTTATCTGGCCTGTAGAAATGCAGCTTGCACTCTGCGCAGATTTGGCAGTTCCTGGTGGCTGTCCTGACCTCCTCGATGGAGTAGGGCAGGTTGCGGGTCTTTACAAAGTGATAGAACCGAGGGGCCCCTGGGTGGCAGAGGTCCTCGTGGAGGTTACGGAGATGGTCCACTTGTGCGTTGGCACGTGCCGCGGGATCGGGCATCGGAAGGCTCGTTCAGCTTTCCGGGACGATACAAGATCTCATAGTTATAGGTGGAGAGTTCGATCCTCCACCGCAAGATCTTGTCGTTCTTGATCTTTCCCCGCTGTGCATTATCGAACATGAAGGCAACCGACCGTTGGTCAGTGAAGAGTGAATCTCCGACCAGGTAATGCCTCCAATGTCACACAGCTTCCACTATGGCCTGGGCCTCCTTTTCCACTGAGGAGTGGCGGATTTCTGAAGTGTGGAGGGTGCGTGAAAAAAAAGGCCACGGGTCTGCCCGCTTGGTTGAGGGTGGCCGCCAGAGCTACGTCGGACACGTCGCTCTCGGCTTGGAAGGGGAGGGACTCGTCGATCGCGTGCATCGTGGCCTTTGCGATATCCGCTTTGATGCGGCTGAAGGCCTGGCGGGCCTCTGTCGACAGGGGAAAGACCATGGACTGAATTAGCGGACGGGCCTTGTCCGCGTAGTTGGGGAGCCACTGGGCGTAATAAGAGAAAAAGCCCAGGCAGCGTTTCAGGGCCTTGGAGCAGTGAGGGAGGGGGAACTCCATGAGGGGGCGCATGCGTTCAGGGTCTGGGCCTATAACTCCATTTCACACTACGTAGCCGAGGATGGCTCGACGGTCGGTGCTAAACATGCATTTCTCCCTGTTGTATGTGAGATTCAGTGAGTTTGCGGTCTGGAGCAATTTGCGGAGGTTGGCGTCGTGGTCCTGCTGGTCGTGGCCGCAGATGGTGACATTATCGAGGTACGGAAACGTGGCCCGCAAACCGTACCGGTCAACCATTCGGTCCATCTCCCGTTGGAAGACCGAGACCCCATTAGTGACGCAAATGGAATCCTTAAAAAGTGATAGAGCCGCCCATCTGCTTTAAAAGCAGTGTATTTGCGGTCGCTCGGGCGGATGGGGAGCTCGTGATAGGCGGACTTAAGGTCCACTGTGGAAAAGACCTTGTACTGTGCAATCCATTGACCATGTTGGATATGCGGGGGAGAGGATACGCATCCAGCTGCGTATACCTATTGATGGTTTGACTATTGTCTATGACCATCCTCTGCTTCTCCCCGGTCTTTACAACTACCACCCGAGCTCTCCAGGGACTATTGCTGGCCTCAATTATGCCTTCCCTCAGCAGCCGCTGGACTTCTGACCGGATAAAGGTTCGGTCCTGGGTACTGTACCGTCTGCTCCTAGTGGCGACTATTTAGCAATCCGGGGTGAGGTTCGCGAACAGGGAAGGCGGGTCGACCTGGAGGGTCGCGAGGTTGCAGATAATGAGTGGGGGTATAGGGCCGCCGAATTGAAACGTTAAACTCTGGAGGTTGTACTGAAAATCCAACCTCAGGAGTGTGGCAGCGCAGAGGTGGGGGAGGATGTAAAGCCGGTAGTTCTTGAACTCCCTTCCGTGCACCGTGAGGTTCGCGATGCAGAACCCTATGATCTCTGCAGAATGGGACCCTGCCGCCAGAATTTTTTTTTGATTACTCGGGTGGATCGAAAGGGAACAGCGCCTTACCGTATCGGGATGTATAAAACTCTCCGTGCTACCAGAGTCGATCAGGCAGAGCGTCTCGTACCAGTTTATGAATACCGTCTTTGTTGCCGTTTGGAGCGTTCAGGGCCACGACTGGTCCAGTGTCACCGAAGCCATTCGCAGTTGCTGCATCGGGGTGTTTTCTTCAGGCCCCGTGGGGCCGTCCATCCCGGGGTCCTTAGCCGTCAGCCAAGATGGCGGCATCCACGGGTCGCACACGGTTGGGGGTGGACAAGATGGCGCCACCCATTGATCGCACGTGGCCAGAGGAGCACAAAATGGCGGCGCCCATCCCTCTCGCATGGAGTCCGGGACCCAAGATGGCGGCACCCGGTGGCCGCACATGGATCGTTGGGGGGGGGGGGGGGGGGGTTGAGGTTGGGGTCCTGATTCTCCCCCGGAGATTGCAGCAACCCCCCGGGCCTGGCACACTGCTACAAAGTGCCCCTTTATGCCGCACCCTTCACAGAGGGCTGAGCGGGCCGGGCAGCTCAGTCGGGGGTGTTTCGCTTGCCCACAAAAGTAGCAGCGGGGCCCACCCGGGTGATCTGGCGCTCTGGCAGCACAGGCCTGCGGGGGATGCTGGGGGTTCAGTCGCAGCGGGGGTCCACGGTGCCCAAGGGACTGCCGCGCGGTCGGGGGCGTAGGCACGGGCGTTCTGCGATGACACATCGAACGAGGCCGCGAGGGCCCGTGCCTCCTTGAGGCCTAGTGAGTCTCTTTCCAGCAATCGCTGGCGAATTTGGGACGAAAGCATACCTGCCACGAAAGCATCTCGAACCAGTAGCTCCGTGTGTTTGTTAGCCGAAACAGATGGGCAGTTGCAGTTTCTCCCCAGTATTAACAGCGCACTGTAGAATTCGTCCGGGGATTTGCCGTCTCGTCACGAGCTGGTGGCGTGCGTAGACCTGGTTGACGGGCCGAACATAGATTCCCATCAGCATGGCGAGCGCAGCCTGGAAGTCGTCCATGTCCTCTATGAGAGTGTTGATACCCGGGCTCCCCTGGAATGCAGGACCTGCATTTTCTGGTCTTCTGTAGGTACGCCGGGGGCCGTTTGGATGTATCCATGAAAACACGCTAACCAGTGTCTAAAAGTGGCCACTGAGTTTGCCGCGTGGGGGCTGATTCGCAGACACTCCGGAATGATTCGGAGCTCCATGTCCTTTAAAGTCTGTGTATAAATTGTAGCACAATCAATCACTCACGAGATGAGATGAGATGGAGTCAAACGATGGCTTTATTACGCAGACTTGTTCCCCAGCAGCACAGTTACAGAATGCAGCTGCTGGGAGAACCCGGGCTCTTATACTCCCCCTTACTGGGTGGAGCCAGTAGGCGGCTGATCCAATCGGGACCCAGCGTCTATCCACCAATAGCCTCTCGGCATCACAGGGTACCGTAATACCCCTAATACATACAACCACACAGGGTTCAGAGGCCAATTGGCCAACATCTACTCCACGTTCATAAACTACACGATCTAGGACAAAGCAGCCTGCTTAATCAGTGCTCAACTCTTCACCTTAAACATTCATTCCCTCCGTCAGTGACCGCACAGTTGTAGCAGAGTGCACCACCTATAAGATGCACTGTAGCAACTTGCCAAGTCTCTTTTGACAGCACCTTCCAAACCTACAACCCTTACCATCTAGAAAAACCTGATGTGGAGATGCCGGCGTTGGACTAGGGTGAGCACAGTAAGAAGTCTTACAACACCAGGTTAAAGTACAACAGGTTTGTTTCGATGTCACTGGGCAGCAGACACCTGGAAACACCACCTTCTGAAAGTTCCCGTCCAAACCACACACACCATCCTGACTTGGAACTAGATCACCATTCCTTCACCGTCACTGGGTCAAAGGTCTGGAACTCCCTTCCTACACCATATGGACTGCAGTGGTTCAAGAAGATGGCTCACGACCACTTTCCAAGAGCAATTGGGGATAGACAATAAATGCCGGCACCCATAAATGAATAAAAAAAGTAATGCACTGTATCAGAGAAGGATTCACGTTCATCCATTAAAACCATCTGTTATTAGCAGAGGATACCAGCGTAATAAACTCCCAGTTGTAATTAGAGCAATAAAATCTGCAAAGCTGCGCCAACACAATCCATCAGTTAGTTCAAGCTTTGATCATTAGAAATGGAAAAAGTCATTTTTAAAATAAAATATACATTGGTTTTATTTTCATAGGTGCTGCAATATGTAAGAATACACTGCAAATAGCACACTGTGGTACCCAGATTGCAGCACACCCACACCAGCACTGTTATCTTCCAAAAAAGAAAGATTTATGACAAGTCCAAAACAGGAAACAGAAGTTTGTTGCCCTCAACGCCAAGCCGTTTGTTTAACAGTGGGTGGAATTTCCCAAAGGAATAATTGTTATTCTGGAGAACACACTGAACAGAAATATTTACTTACTCGAAGGTATTCATGGTACTAAACAGAAATTTAAAAAACTTTTATGAATAAACCATCCCTCGGACAACAACGCACTTAAAAGTAATTTGTTTGCATTAGCCATTGCTTACAGAGTGTCATTCAACCGTACTTCCTTCCATTAGCCAAGCTCAAGGCTGCATGTCACTCAACCTCACTTTGTCTTTATTATTTTACAGGAAGTGGGTGTCACTGGCTAGGTCAGCATTTATTACTAATCCATAATGGTCTTTGAAAAGGTGGTGGTAAGCCACCTTCTTGAACCACTTCAGGGCTGTTAAGGAGGGAGTTCCAGGATTTTCTCAGTGTCAGAGAAAGAACGCTATATTTCCAAGTCAGGCTGATGTGTGGTTTGGACGGGAACTTGCAGAAAGTGGTGTTTCCAAGTGTCTGCTGCCCTTGTTTGTCTGCTGCCTTTGTTTTTCTAGATGATAGAGTTGTAGGTTTGGAAGGTGCTGTCAAAGGAGGCTTGGAAAGTTGCTGCAGTGCATCTTGTAGGTGGGACACATGGCTGCCACTGTGCATCAGTGGCGGAGGGAGTGAATGTTTAAGATGGTGGGTGGGTGCTGATCAAATAGGCCGTTTTATCTTCAATGGTGTGGAACTTCTTGAGTGCTGTTAGAACAGAGAACATTACAGCGCAGTACAGGCCCTTCGGCCCTCGATGTTGCGCCGACCTTTGAAACCACTCTAAAGCCCATCAACACTATTCCCTTATCATCCATACGTTTATCCAATGACCATTTAAATGCCCTTAATGTTGGCGAGTTCACTACTGTTACAGGCAGGGCATTCCACGCCCTTACTACTCTCTGAGTAAAGAACCTACCTCTGGCATCTGTCTTATATCTATCTCCCCTCAATTTAAAGGTATGTCCCCTTGTGCTAGACATCACCATCCGAGGAAAAAGGCTCTCACTGTCCACCCTATCCAATCCTCTGATCATCTTGTATGCCTCAATTAAGTCACCTCTTAACCTTCTTCTTTCTAAAGAAAATAACCTCAAGTCCCTCAGCCTTCCCTCATAAGATCTTCTCTCCAGACCAGGCAACATCCTAGCAAATCTCCTCTGCACCCTTTCCAATGCTTCCACATCATTCCTATAATACGGCGGCCAGAACTGCACGCAATACTCCAAATGCGGCCGCACCAGAGTTTTGTACAGCTGCAACATGACCTCATGGCTCCGAAACTCAATCACTCTACCAATAAAAGCTAACACACCGTATGCCTCAACAACCCTCTCAACCTGGGTGGCAACTTTCAGGGATCTATGTACATGGACACCAAGATCTCTCTGCTCATCCACACTACCAAGAATCTTACCATTTGCCCAGTACTCGGTCTTCCTGTTATTCCTTCCAAAATGAATTACCTCATATTTTTCTGCATTCAACTACATTTGCCACCTCTCAGCCCAGCTCTGCAGCTTATCTATGTCCCTCTGTAACGTGTTACATCCTTCCGCACTGTCCACAACTCCACCGACTTTAGTGTCACCTGCAAATTTACTCACCAATCCTTCTACGCCATCCTCCAGGTCATTTATAAAAATGACAAACAGCAGTGGCCCCAAAACAGATCCTTGTGGTACACCACTAGTGACTGGACACCAGGCTGAACATTTCCCATCAACCACCACCCTTTGCCTTCTTCCAGCTAGCCAATTTCTGATCCAAACTGCTAAATCTCCCTGAATCCCATGCAATAGCCGATCGTGGGGAACCTTATCAAACGCTTTACTGAAACCCATATACACATCAACTGCTTTACCCTCGTCCACCTGTTTGGTCACCTTCTCAAAGAACTCAATAAGGTTTGTGAGGCATGACCTACCCTTCACAAAACCATGTTGACTATCTCTAATTAAATTATTCCTTTCCACATGATTGTACATGCTATCTCTTATCAACCTTTCCAAGACTTTGCCCACAACAGAAGTAAGGCTCACTGGTCTATAGTTACCGGGGTTGTCTCTACTCCCCTTCTTGAACAAGGGGACAACATTTGCTATCCTCCAGTCTTCTGGCACTATCCCTGTAGACAATGATGACATAAAGATCAAAGCCAAAGGCTCAGCAATCTCCTCCCTAGCTTCCCATAGAATCCTAGGATAAATCCCATCCGGCCCAGGGGACTGATCTATTTTCACACTTTCCAGAATTGCTAACACCTCCTCAAGAACCTCAAGCCCTTCTAGTCTAGTAGACTGCATCTCAGTATTCTCCTAGACAACATTGTCTTTTTCCTGTATGAATACTGACGAGAAAAATTCAGTTAGCACCTCTCCTATCTCCTCGGACTCCACGCAGAACTTCCCACTACTGTCCTTGACTGGCCCCACTCTTACCCTAGTCATTCTTTTATTCCTGACATATCTATAGAAAGCTTTAGGGTTATCCTTGATCCTACCTGCCAAAGACTTCTCATGTCCCCTCCTGGCTCTTCTTAGCTCTCTCTTTAGGTCCTTCCTAGCTAACTTGTAACTCACGAGCGCCTTTACTGAACCTTCACGTCTCATCTTCACATAAGCCTCCTTCTTCCTCTTAACAAGTGATTCAACTACTTTAGTAAACCATGGTTCCCTCGCTCGACCACTTCCACCCTGCCTGACAGGGACATACTTATCAAGGACACGCAGTAGCTGTTCCTTGAACCAGCTCCACATTTCAATTGTGCCCATCCCCTGCAGTTTCCCTCACCATCCTATGCATCCCAAGTCTTGCCTTATCGCATCATAATTGCCTTTCCCCCAGCTATAACTCTTGTCCTGCGGCATATACCTATCCTTTTCCATCGCTAAAGTAAATGTAATCGAATTGTGGTCACTATCACCAAAGTGCTCACCTACCTCCAAATCTAACACCTGTCCAGGTTAATTTCCCAGTACCAAATCCAATATGGCCTCGCCTCTCGTTGGCCTATCTACATCCTGTGTCAGGAAACCCTCCTGACCCATCTAACGTGCTCGAACTATAGCGTTTCCAGTCAATATTTGGAAAGTTAAAGTCCCCCATAACAACTACCCGGTTACTTTTGCACCCATCCAGAATCATCTTTGCAATCCTTTCCTCTACATCTCTGGAACTTGTCGGAGGCCTATAGAAAACTCCCAGCAGGGTGACCTCTCCTTTCCTGTTTCTGACCATACCACCTCAGTAGACGAGCCCTCATCGAACGTCCTTTCTGCCACCGTAATACTGTCCTTGACTAACAATACCACCCCTCCCTCTCTTATACCACCTTCTCTGAGCTTACTGAAATATCTAAACCCCGGCACATGTAACAACCATTCCTGTCCCTGCTCTATCTATGTCTCCAAAATGGCCACAACATCGAAGTCCCAGGTACCTACCCATGCCGCAAGTTCACCCACCTTATTTCGGACTTGTTGTTGCAAAGCTTTCAGCTCCAAAAACCAATTGCATTGCGTCTTTCCACTATTTCTTAGTGAAGTTTTAAACCGATAAATATTTATCACCAAATCTCTTTTTCCGCAGTCTGTGTTCCAGTATAAACGCACATTTTGTGCAATATTGAAAGTTCATAAAATTATGTTAACTATATACATGTTATTAAAAAGTGAGCATACGGCATGCATTTCATGTACAAGGATATTTCCTCTCCTCAAACTTCAACTCCTACTGCCATGCTTTTCTGCCAATGTTGACAATTGTAAGCTAGAATGTTTAAGAACTCCCATTCAAATTTATGTCAATTTCAAGATGTAGACTCTGAAATCTCTTTCCAAACATCAGGTATCTAACAAAACCTGCAGGTACAAAACTAATCAGGCACAATGCCTCAGGTAAATTACCAGTGTTTTAATAAAAAAATGAGAAAATGGGGCAGAGCACGTGTATTTACTTTTGGAACAGAATATATACTTTTAATTAAACTCAATAACACTGTGATGAATGTAGGAAATTCAGATATATTGGGCGCGATTTAACTAAAAGAAAACAAAGTTCCATAGGGAATTTTAGCTGCCAGTTTCCCAGCACACGCAAAGTCGAGAAAACAGCACTCGCGTTATATAAGGGGCCTCAGTGGGGAACGTGCGGCCGAGGCCACACGTAGCCTCGTTTTATGCATTAAGGAGCTCTGCTCGCCCGAACTCCTCAGTATAATGAGAGATTTGGACATCATTTAAAAATGGCATCCTGATCTCAAAGGGCCCCGACAGACTCCCGAGTCGTGACTCCTGAGCACCTTGGCAATGCCAGGCTGGCACCCAGTGCCAGGGTACCACCTTGCCAAAAGAGCATGCACCTGGGGCCCTCCAGTCCCGTGGGAGACCCCTAAGTGTGCCGTTCCATCTGGTCCCCGGTTCTGGAGACCAATTTTTATTTTTATTTTCAAAAAATATACTTTATTCATAAAATCGATCATAAACATTACAGAACATTTCGAATTGTCTTGACTGTACATTTCCATCAGAGTTACACAGTCCCCTGACTTTCTTCCATTAAATTTTGGTAACATTACGCACATATCGCTCTTTACGTTAGAATTCTTTCTTAAATATTTACATTGTTATGTTTCTTTTATACATTGGAGTGTTAATGGCCCAGACCGAGGTGGGTTTACACTGTTACCCGCCCCTCGGTGCACATTTGCTGGTAAGACCTTACACAGTGGTCTTTCCCCATTGCGCCTTGGCAGTAGCTGCCCCAAGCTTGAGTGCGTCCCTCAGCACGTAGTGCTGGACCTTGGAATGTGCCAGTCTGCAACACTCGGTCGAGGACAATTTTCTTCACTGGTAGATCAGCACGTTTCGGGCAGACCAGAGAGCGTCTTTCACCGACTTGATGACCTTCCAGCAGCAGTTGATGTTTGTCTCGGTGTGTGTCCCTGGAAACAGTCCGTAGAGCACAGAGTCCTGTGTCACAGAGCTGCTCGGGATGAACCTTGGCAAGTACCACTGCATATCTCTCCAGACCTTCTTTGCAAAGGCACATTCCACAAGGAGGTGGGTGACCGTCTCATTTCCCCCACAGGCACTCTGAGGGCAGCGTGCAATGGCGCTGAGCCTTCGGGTGTACATGAAGAATCTGACAGGGAGGGCCCTTCTCACCACCAGCCAAGCTAGGTCTTGGTGCTTGTTTGAAAGTTCTGGTGATGAGGCGTTCTGCCAGATGACTCTGACAGTCTGCTCAGGGAACCATCCAATGTCCTCCACAGTCTCCTTTTCCCGGAGGGCCTCGAGGACATTACGTGCTGACCATTGCTTCATTGCCTTGTGGTCAAAGGTGTTTTCCTTCAAAAATGTTTCCACGAGGGGCAGGTGGTACGGCACGGTCCAACTACTTGATGCGTTCCGCAGCAATGAGGCCAGGTCCATCCTTCGTAACACCGGGGACAGGTAGAACCTCAGTATGTAGTGGCACTTGGTGTTTTCATACCGAGGGTCCACGCACAGCTTGATGCAGCTGCACAAAAAGGTGGCCAACAGGATGAGGGAAGCGTTTGGTACGTTTCTCCCTCCCTTCTCCAGAGGTTTGTACATAGTGTCCCTTCGGACACGGTCCATCTTGGATCTCCAGATAAATTTGAAGATGGCCCGGGTGACTGCTGTGGCGTAGGGTCGGGTAATGGGCCAGACCTGCGCTACGTACAGTAAAACCGAGAGTACCTCACACCTGATGACCAGGGTTTTGCCCGCAATGGAGAGGGAGCGTTGCTCCCACCAGCACCGTTTCTGTCCTACCTTGGCTATGCGCTCCTCCCTGTTTTTGGTGTACGCCCCAGCTGCTCTGAACCATATCCCCAGCACCTTCAGGTAATCTGACCCGACAGTAAAGGGGACAAAGGACCAGTCGGCCCAGTTCCCAAAGAACATGGCCTCGCTCTTGCCGCGCTTTACCTTGGCTCCTGAGGCCAGTTCAAACTGGTCGCAGGCATTCAAGAGCCTGCGTACATTCGCGGGATCCGAGCAGAAGACGGCGATGTCGTCCATGTACAGGGAGGCCTTGACTTGCATGCCTCCACTGCCTGGGATCGTCACTCCTCTTATACCCGGATCCTTCCTGATGGACTCAGCAAACGGTTCTATGCAGCACACAAACAGGGCAGAGGAAAGAGGGCAGCACTGCCTGACTCCAGATTTGATCTGGAACTTTTCTGATTCCCATCCATTGATTGAGACTGCGCTATAGATGTTTGTGTCGAGCAGTTTGATCCAATTGCGAATTCCCTCCCCAAACCCTATTTTGGAGAGCACATCCATCATGTAGGCGTGCGATATTCTGTCAAAAGCCTTCTCCTGGTCAAGACTGATGAGGCAGGTGTCCACCCTCCTGTCCTGCACGTAGGCGATCGTATCCCTGAGTAGCGCGAGGCTATCAGAGATCTTCCTGCCGGGTACAGCACAGGTCTGGTCAGGGTGGATCACTGACTCCAGAGCAGACTTGACCCGACTGGCGATGACCGTGGCTAGAATTTTATAATCCACATTCAACAGTGAAATGAGTCGCCAATTTCGAATTTCTTCCCTTTCCCCCTTCTGCTTGTAGATGAGGGTGATGATGTCTTTCCTCAGATTCTGACATGCTGCCTTCCAGGAGCATACTCTCGTACACTTCCAGCAGGTCTGGGCCCATCCAGTCCCACAGAGCCGAATATAACTCAGCCGGTAAGCCGTTGCTTCCGGGAGTTTTACTCGTCTGAAAGGACTTGACGGCCTTTGTCAGCTCATCCAGAGTTAGCAGTTTGTCCAGGTTTTCCGGCTCGCTGTCGCCTCAGACCTCCGTGATAGACGACAGGAAGGTCTGGGAAACAGTGCTATCTGTTGGCTTCAGATCATACAGTCCGGCATAAAAGGATTGGCTGATCCTCAGGATGTCAGACTGCGATGACTTTACAGAGCCATCTTCTTCCTTCAGGCTGCTGTTCACAGAGGTCTCTCTGTGCACCTTTTGGAAGAAGAAGCGTGAGCACTTTTCATCCTACTCCACGGAGCGGACTCGGGAACGGAACCTTGGAGGCCTCCGATGTGCAGGGCGAGGTTTGCTGGCTCTTCACCTCTTGGAGGTCCTCCTTGAGATCAACCCCCATCGACTGCAGCTGGAGCAAATTCTGCATACTTTTCTGGAGCCTGGACATAGCCCCTCGTCTCTCTCTCACCTTTTGAACGCCCTTGAGGATGAAAAACCTTTTGATGTTCCCATTGACTGCTTCCCACCAGAGATGTGGAGACTCAAAGAGGGGTTTCACGGTTCTCCAACCTTTGTAATCCCTCTTGAGTTCTTTGAGGTTCTCAGGGGTCAGCAGTTTTACATTCAGCTTCCATGTCCCCCTGCCTACTCCCTGGTTTTCCTGCAGGTGGCAGTCGGCCAGTAGGAGGCAGTGGTCAGAGAAGAACACCGGCTTAACATCGGTGGACCTGACCGTGAAAGCACGGGACACAAAGAAGAAGTCTATCCAGGAGCGGACGGACTCGTCTGGCCGTGACCATGTGTATCTACGCTGCGCTCCGTCTGCAGGGTTGCTGCAGGCGTCGAGCAGCTTGGCGTCTTTTACCGTTTCCATCAGAAGTCTGGATGTAGCGTCTAGTTTGCTGTCGGCTCTGCCGGATCGTCCTGCCGCATCGATGATGCAGTTGAAGTCAGCGCCCAGAATGACCGGCTTGGAGGTGGCCAACAGCAGTGGGAGTTGCTGAAGGACTGCCAGCCGCTCACTCTTTACAGCCAGGGCGTACACATTAATGAGTCTGAGAGGGGCGTTTTTGTATTTGACGGCTGCTACGAGGAGGCGCCCGCCCACCACCTCCTTAACGTCGGAGATGGTGAAATCGCCTCCTCGCAGCAGAATACCCAGGCCGGAGGAGCGACAGTCATTTCCTCCTGACCAGATGGATGACCCGTGGGACCACCAGCTCGACCAGCGCCTGTAGTTGCTGAGGTGCGGAATTCCGCACTCCTGCAGGAACGGTAGGTTGGCTTTCACGTTTGCTAAATAATTGAGAGTCGCTACACACCGCAAAGTATCTTTAATGCTTCGCACATTAATAGATGCAATTTTAAACCCCATTTTAAAAAGGTGGATTTACCAGTTTTAGAGTCCAGGGTCCATGCAGTTGGGTGTTCCAACTGTTGAATGTTCCCCAGCATGCCGGTGGTGCTCGCAAATTGTTGCACAGTTGCAGGGCTGAGAAAGCTGACCTGGTCCGCACTGGGCCCGTGAAATCGACGGGGATGCATTGGGGGGGGGGGGGGGGGGGGGTACTGTAGCCCTGGCGTCCGTCGTGGCAGTCAGTGGGTGTTGGAGCTGCAGGCCGGTTTTTGCCTGGGTTGTTGCTGCTTGTTAATTTCTGGAGTTGGTCTGTGACCTTGTTTTCAATGTCCGGCGTTTGGTGGCCGTTGGTCATATTGCTGTTCCCATCCACCAGAGGTTGATGATCTCGGCGTGTTCTATTTTCTTCCGTCTGTGGTCTGGGGGGTCTGTGCATCCCGTTCCACATTGGTGCTTTGCCTCTTTATTTGAGACCGATTCTTGTCTTGTTTTCCCTCATCGGAGGAGGTGTCGGCGCTAAGTCCGCTGGCTAAAAGGTGCCGCTTTTTGCCATTCCCCTTGGGGGTTTCTTCAGTTTATTTTTTTGTTTCCTCTTTCGGTTGTCCCTGTTCACCGTTTCCCAGGGCTCGTTAATCTTCGTTCCATCCTCTTCCATTGAGTGTTCCTCATCAGATGAGGTTGGGGTTGAGTTGTCAGGGCGTGCTGGGGCCTTCCCTTTTTGTTGAGGGCCCTTCTGGTGATTTTCAGCATTCTATGCTGTGGTGTCTTTGTCAATGGAGGGTGCATGAACCTCCTCTGTGGTCGCCTTTTTGACTCCGCCGCTGATGATTTGTGCGTACATTGCCCCGCGTTTTGGGCAGGCCCTGTAAACTTGGCCGGCCTCCCCACACAGGTTGCATCACTTGTCTTCTTTGCAGTCCTTTGTCATGTGTCCCTCCTGCCTGCAGTTTTTGCAGAAGGTGACATGGCAGTTGGCGGCAACATGCCCTGTTTTGCCACAGGTGCGACATGCTCGTGGCTGTCCCACGTAGTAGAGCTAGCCACGATTTCCTCCAATGGCGAAACTGGAGGGGGGGATGCAGGATGGTTCCGTCGCCGTCTGTTCTCAGAGTCATCTTGATCTGGTGCTCACTTGTCCAGATGTCAAAGGTGCCCTTCAGTTGCACGTTGTTACTTTTCAGCTCGACGTACCTGGCGAGGAACGTGAGCACATCAGACACGGGGACGTGGGGGTTGTACCTGTGCAGTGTAACAACCCGGTTTTGCTGCGACGGTAGCGTAAACAGAGGCTCTGCAGTCAGGATAGACAGGGGGCTCTGGTTACCTTTTTCTTTGAACACGTTCAAGAATTTGATGCAAGCTGCGACACTCTTTTTTTTTTTTAAATAATATTTTATTGAAAATTTTTGGTCAACCAACACAGTACATTGTGCATCCTTTACACAACATTGTAACAATACAGATAATAATGACCTTTTTTAAATTTAAACAAAAACAACAACAAATAAATAAATATTAAATAACAAAAAATAAAAACTAGCCCTAATTGGCAACTGCCTTGTCTCAGGCCACACCCCCCCCCATCCCCCCCCCCCCCCCATCCCTCCCCCACCCCCCCCCCCCATCCCCCCCCCCCCCCCCCCATCCCTCCCCCACCCCCCCCCCATCCCCCCCCCCCCATCCCTCCCCCACCCCCCCCCCCCCATCCCCCCCCCCCCCCATCCCTCCCCCACCCCCCCCCCATCCCCCCCCCCCCATCCCTCCCCCCCCCCACCCCCCCCCCATCCCCCCCCCCCCCCCCATCCCTCCCCCCCCCCCCCCCCCATCCCTCCCCCCCCCAAGTCCTGGGCCGCTGCTGCTGCCTTCTTTGTTCTCCCCTATCTATCTTTCCGCAAGATATTCGACGAACGGTTGCCACCGCCTAGTAAACCCTTGAGCCGACCCCCTTAGGACGAACTTAATCCGCTCTAACTTTATGAACCCCGCCATATAATTTATCCAGGTCTCCACCCCCGGGGGCTTGGCTTCTTTCCACATTAGCAATATTCTGCGCCGGGCTACTAGGGACGCAAAGGCCAAAACATCGGCCTCTTTCGCCTCCTGCACTCCCGGCTCTTGTGCAACCCCAAATATAGCCAACCCCCAGCTTGGTTCGACCCGGACTCCTACTACTTTCGAAAGCACCTTTGTCACCCCCATCCAAAACCCCTGTAGTGCCGGGCATGACCAAAACATATGGGTATGATTTGCTGGGCTTCTCGAGCACCTCGCACACCTATCCTCCACCCCAAAAAATTTACTGAGCCGTGTTCCAGTCATATGTGCCCTGTGTAATACCTTAAACTGAATCAGGCTTAGCCTGGCGCACGAGGACGACGAGTTTACCCTGTTTAGGGCTTCTGCCCACATCCCCTCCTCAATCTCCTCCCCTAGCTCTTCTTCCCATTTCCCTTTTAGTTCATCCATCATAGTCTCCCCTTCGTCTCTCATTTCCCTATATATATCCGACACCTTACCGTCCCCCACCCATTTCTTTGAGATGACTCTGTCCTGCACCTCTTGTGTCGGGAGCTGCGGGAATTCCCTCACCTGCTTCCTCGCAAAAGCCCTCAATTGCATGTACCTGAATGCATTCCCTTGGGGCAACCCATATTTCTCGGTCAGCGCTCCCAGACTCGCAAACTTCCCATCCACAAATAGATCTTTCAATTGCGTTATACCTGCTCTTTGCCACATTCCATATCCCCCATCCATTCCCCCCGGGGCAAACCTATGGTTGTTTCTTATCGGGGACCCCCCCCAGTGCTCCGGTCTTTCCCCTATGTCGTCTCCACTGTCCCCAAATCTTCAGTGTAGCTACCACCACCGGACTCGTGGTATAGTTCCTTGGTGAGAACGGCAATGGGGCTGTCACCATAGCCTGCAGGCTGGTCCCCCTACAGGACGCCCTCTCTAATCTCTTCCACGCCGCTCCTTCCTCCTCTCCCATCCACTTACTCATCATTGAAATATTAGCGGCCCAATAATACTCACTTAGGCTCGGTAGTGCCAGCCCCCCCCCCTATCCCTACTACGCTGTAAGAATCCCTTCCTCACTCTCGGAGTCTTCCCGGCCCAAACAAAACCCATGATACTCTTTTCTATCCTTTTGAAAAAAGCCTTCGTGATCACCACCGGGAGACACTGAAACACAAAAAGGAATCTCGGGAGGACCACCATCTTAACCGCCTGCACCCTCCCTGCCATTGACAATGCTACCATATCCCATCTCTTGAAATCTTCCTCCATCTGTTCCACCAACCGCGTCAAATTTAGCCTGTGCAATGTGCCCCAATTCTTAGCTATCTGGATCCCCAGGTAACGAAAGTCTCTTGTTACCTTCCTCAACGGTAGGTCTTCTATTTCTCTACTCTGCTCCCCTGGATGCACCACAAACAGCTCACTCTTTCCCATGTTCAATTTATACCCTGAAAAATCCCCAAACTCCCCAAGTATCCGCATTATTTCTGGCATCCCCTCCGCTGGATCCGCCACATATAGTAGCAGATCATCCGCATATAAAGATACCCGGTGTTCTTCTCCTCCCCTAAGTATTCCCCTCCATCCCTTGGAACCTCTCAGCGCTATCGCCAGGGGCTCAATCGCCAGTGCAAACAGTAATGGGGACAGAGGACATCCCTGCCTTGTCCCTCTATGGAGCCGAAAATATGCCGATCCCCGTCCATTCGTGACCACACTCGCCACTGGGGCCCTATACAACAGCTGCACCCATCTAACATACCCCTCTCCGAACCCAAATCTCCTCAACACCTCCCACAGATAATCCCACTCCACTCTATCAAATGCTTTCTCGGCATCCATCGCCACTACTATCTCCGTTTCACCCTCTGGTGGGGCCATCATCATTACCCCTAACAACCTCCGTATGTTCGTGTTCAGCTGTCTCCCCTTCACAAACCCAGTTTGGTCCTCATGAACCACCCCCGGGACACATTCCTCTATTCTCATTGCCATTACCTTGGCCAAGACCTTGGCATCTACATTGAGGAGGGAGATTGGTCTGTAGGACCCGCATTGTAGCGGATCCTTTTCCTTCTTTAAAAGAAGCGATATCGTTGCTTCTGACATAGTCGGGGGCAGTTGTCCCCTTTCCTTTGCCTCGTTGAAGGTCCTCGTCAGTAGCGGGGCGAGCAAGTCCAAATATTTTCTGTAAAATTCAACTGGGAATCCGTCCGGTCCCGGGGCCTTTCCCGTCTGCATGTTCCTAATTCCTTTCACCACTTCTTCTACCGTGATCTGTGCTCCCAATCCCATCCTTTCCTGCTCTTCCACCTTGGGAATTTCCAGCCGATCCAAAAACTCCATCATTCTCTCCCTCCCATCCGGGGGTTGAGCTTCATACAATTTTTTATAAAATGTCTTAAACACTTCATTCACTCTCTCCGCTCCCCGCTCCGTCTCTCCATCTTCGTCTCTCACCCCCCCTATTTCCCTCGCTGCTCCCCTTTTCCTCAATTGGTGTGCCAGCAATCTGCTCGCCTTCTCTCCATATTCATACTGTACACCCTGCGCCTTCCTCCATTGTGCCTCTGCAGTGCCTGTGGTCAGCAAGTCAAATTCCACATGCAGCCTTTGCCTTTCCCTATACAGTCCCTCCTCCGGTGCTTCCGCATACTGTCTGTCCACCCTCAAAAGTTCTTGCAACAACCGCTCCCGTTCCTTACTCTCCTGCTTCCCTTTATGTGTCCTTATTGATATCAGCTCCCCCCTAACCACCGCCTTCAACGCCTCCCAGACCACTCCCACCTGAACCTCCCCATTGTCATTGAGTTCCAAGTACTTTTCAATGCATCCCCTCACCCTTAAGCACACACCCTCATCCGCCATTAGTCCCATATCCATTCTCCAGGGTGGACGCCCTCTTGTTTCCTCCCCTATCTCCAAGTCTACCCAGTGTGGGGCATGATCCGAAATGGCTATAGCCGTATATTCCGTTCCCCTCACCCTCGGGATCAATGCCCTACCCAACACAAAAAAGTCTATGCGTGAATAGACTTTATGGACATAGGAGAAAAACGAGAACTCCTTACTCCTAGGTCTACTGAATCTCCACGGGTCCACCCCTCCCATCTGCTCCATAAAATCCTTAAGCACCTTGGCTGCTGCCGGCCTCCTACCAGTCCTGGACTTCGACCTATCCAGCCTTGGTTCCAACACCGTGTTAAAGTCTCCCCCCATTATCAGCTTTCCGGTCTCTAGGTCTGGGATGCGTCCTAGCATTCGCCTCATAAAATTGGCATCGTCCCAATTCGGGGCATACACGTTTACCAACACCACCATCTCTCCCTGTAATTTGCCACTCACCATCACGTATCTGCCCCCGTTATCCGCCACTATAGTCTTTGCCTCGAACATTACCCGCTTCCCCACTAATATAGCCACCCCCCTGTTTTTCGCATCCAGCCCCGAATGGAACACCTGCCCTACCCATCCTTTGCGCAACCTAACCTGATCTATCAGTTTCAGGTGCGTTTCCTGTAACATGACCACATCTGCTTTAAGTTTCTTAAGGTGTGCGAGTACTCGTGCCCTCTTTATCGGCCCGTTAAGCCCCCTCACGTTCCACGTGATCAGCCGAGTTGGGGGGCTTCCCACCCCCCCCCCTTGCCGGTTAGTCATCATCTTTTTCCAGCTTCTCGCCCAGTTCCCACGCGGCTGTATTTCTCCCAGACGGTGCCCCCCCGCCCATCCTTTCCCGCACCCACTCCCCCCTTTCCCCAGCAGCAGCAACCCAGTAATTCCCCCCTCCCCCCCCGCTAGACCCCCCGCTAGCGTAATTACTCCCCCCCATGTTGCTCCCAGAAGTCAGCAAACTCTGGCTGACCTCGGCTTCCCCCCGTGATCACGGCTCGCCCCGTGCGGCGCCCCCTCCTTCCTGCTTCTCTATTCCCGCCATAATTATCATAGCGCGGGAACCAAGCCCGCGCCTCTCCCTCGGCCCTGCCTCCCATGGCCAACGCCCCATCTCCTCTCCCTCCCCACCTCCCCCCATCACCACCTGTGGGAGAAAGAAAAGTTACCATACCGCAGGATTAATCATACAATCCCTCTTCGCCCCCCTCCCCCCCCCCCCCCCACTCGTCCCACCACTTTGTCCAAACGTTCATTTTCGTAGTCCAATCATTCCAATTTTTCTTCTACAATAAAAGTCCACGCTTCATCCGCCGTCTCAAAGTAGTGGTGCCTCCCTTGATATGTGACCCACAGTCTTGCCGGTTGCAGCATTCCAAACTTTATCTTTTTTTTGTGAAGTACCGCTTTGGCCCGATTAAAGCTCGCCCTCCTTCTCGCCACCTCCGCACTCCAATCTTGATAGACGCGGATCACCGCGTTCTCCCATTTACTACACCGAGTTTTCTTCGCCCATCTAAGGACCATTTCTCTATCCTTAAAATGGAGAAATCTCACCACTATGGCTCTGGGAGCTTCTCCTGCTCTCGGTCCTCGCACCATAACTCGGTATGCTCCCTCCACCTCCAACGGACCCGTCGGGGCCTCCACTCCCATTAACGAATGCAGCATCGTGCTCACATATGCCCCGACGTCCGCCCCCTCCACACCTTCAGGAAGGCCAAGAATCCTCAAGTTGTTCCTCCTTGCGTTATTTTCCAGTGCCTCCAACCTCTCCACAGATCGTTTCTGGTGTGCCTCCTGTATCTCCGACTTCACCACCAGGCCCTGTATGTCGTTTTCATTCTCTGCTGCTTTCGCCTTCACGACCCGAAGCTCCTGCTCCTGGGTCTTTTGTTCCTCTTTCAGCCCTTCAATCGCCTGTAATATCGGGGCCAACAACTCTTTCTTCATTTCCTTTTTTATCTCCTCCACGCAGTGTTTCAAAAACTCTTGTTGTTCAGGGCCCCATATGAAACTGCCACCTTCCGACGCCATCTTGGTTTCTGCTTGCCTTCCTTGCCGTTGTTCCAAAGGATCCGCTGCAATCCGGCCACTTTCCTCTCCTTTTTCCATCCGTGTCCAGGGGGAACACCCTTCTGGTTTACCGCACGGTGTTTTCAGCCGTTAAAATTGCCGTTGGGGCTCCTATCAAGAGCCCAAAAGTCCGTTTCACAGGGAGCTGCCGAAACGTGCGACTCAGCTGGTCATCGCCGCACCCGGAAGTCAAGCTGCGACACTCTTGAAGGTGACGTCAAAATATCCATTGTTGGGGAAGTCTTGCAAGCAGAGGATATCTGTTGCTTGAAACCCGCAGCATTCGAGCAGCACCCGCTTCACGAAGAAATTGTGGGCCACAGGTGACTCCCCTTCCGACTTCTTCGCTGTAACTCGGACAGTGTTTTGCACTCCCCAGCCTGGTGGTCGGGATGCAGCTGCAGCCATAGCTCACACATTGAGTCTAAACTATCAGCGTTAGGCCTAAACCAGAGGCTTAGACCAGCATGTAGATCCACCAATAGCAGCAGAGCTCTAAACGTTTCCTCTTCGACGACTTCAATCCCTCCGTGTTCTCCAATCCACGATCGACATCGAAATACTCAGCTTCCCTTGATCAAATATACACTTGATCTTAGCCAAAAGGCCGAGACCAATACCGAACAGCACTCGCCCGAGGTCTCCGAGGCAAAGGAGATTGATTCCATGCCTTGGGTAACTCGGGAATCTGCACATTAAAGTGAGACTAGCTGTCTCGCTTCAATATACAAATTTGCTAAAAAGTGATCCCACCCACAATGGGCAGGATTTACATCGCAATGTCTTGCGTCATAGCATTGGATCTCGCAAGGTGTTGCGAGCCGGGTAGATTCCGGGAGTGGGGTTCAAGCAGTTAGGGTGAGGTTTTCAGAATTTTAGTTTTTGGCTGGAGGGCGAGCGGAGATGGTTTCTGAAGAAATACAGCCAGAGATTCTGCATTATTCTGACAGGATGTCAGATCTTTTTCTTTAAGCAGGCTCAAAAGATCTCTTTCTATTCAAGACATCTTTCTATTTAAAGGGTAATCGTAAGCTATATTCTTGCGTGATGTTAAGGATATTGTAAGACTGTGTTAGTACAGGTTGAAAATCCCTCATCTGAAATGTTTGGGGCCGAGTGTGCTTCGGACCTTGGAATTCTTTGGATTTCGAAATATATCATGCAGGTGTGGCACGCATTAGGAACTGCGCATGTTCGGCATGCTTTGGGAACTGCGCGTGCGCAGAACGTTGAGAACTGGCATCGCCCAGAAGCCTTGTGGGATTTCCCATTCGTGACGTCACATCGCCGCTCGAAACAAGTGCAGATTTTGGAATTTTTCAATTTTCGGATAAGGGATGCTCAACCTGTAATAAAGAATATACCATTTCCTTATTTTGTGTGAATTCACTCATGCAGCAAAGTATCCTTTCCTCGGGGTACAAAATTAAAATAAAATTTGGGGTTTCTGTCCAGTATCCTAGCCACTATTGGGGTTTGGTCCAAGATCGTAATAACACTTACGAATTTCTTCATTTGCTAAATTCAGCAACCTAGATCTAAGATGGCTTTCGGCCCCACTGCTATCTTAGGACAACATACAGTGCTGAACACTACAAATTATAGTCTATTGATAATTTATTAAGTCATATGTTGAATTATCCTGTAACTCGATTTAGCATCTGCATTACAAAGGCACCAGAAGTTTCTTTAGCTCAGCCCAAAATTGAATGAAGTGGCTTCTAAATTGCATGAGTAGATTGCAGTTACAAGATGTTGTCTACCTATATAATGCACTTCAAATCCTGGACACAGAATCACTATTTAGTCTTTTAGTTTCATGGATTTAACGAAGCTGAACAAAAATAAGACATTTTGTGTAGCGATAACAGTGCAACAGTACAAATAGCAAAGAAATGTTCCAACCCCTTAGGCTCGTGTGAGGTCAATTGCAGCCCCACTTGACCTGGAATTGCAACACAGGTGACATTTGATTTTATATTAATACCTGTGATTTTGGTTGAGTTAAATTGACTACAGTCACCAGGTTTGTAAAATTTAAACACAAGAAACCTTTTATTATTAACAGTAATTATAATTAAACAGGCAAGCAATAACACAACTGGCTATCCACTATCTGATTCCCAACCTCCCTTCCTAACTTCCCCCAACACACACACAAATAATCAACAGAGGGAAAGGGTGGTTGAGTGGTAAAGAAAATACAATAAGATCTTTGATGCAGATGGATGTATCCCAGTTAGTTTCTTTCTCAAGGTTAGGCCTTCAGTTGGGTGCTTTATTTTCCTTCAGCTTGTATCGAGCTTCACTGCAGACTCAGAGACAGCAGGCAAACGGCAGCACAGGGCTAAAACACAGCTCCTCTCCCTTCCAGGTTCGAGCAGCTTCTCTGGCAAGGTTGTCTATTTTCTCTATAGATTCAGGATTATTTCAAGTTTTCAGCAAAGATGTACCAGGCACTCGCTGATTTTAGAACAATAAGGCAATGCTTTCAGCAAAGGAGATGGAGAGAGCAAGCGCACTCCTTCTCTTTCCAAGGTTGAAACACTTCTGCCAAGCTCTCTCAAAAAGCACCATGCGTTCTGATTGTTGTCAGTCAGAACACTGTCCCTGGCCAACCTACCGGTTGCTCGTCTACCAATCGAACCAATTTCCTCCAAAGCTGGTTCTCAAGATTCACTTGGTGCCGAAGCATCTGCTTTCTCTTCTCCAAAATACAAAACTGGGACACAATGTTCTGACAAGCAGGCTGCTTCAGCTTGAGGCTTCTGCTTAAAGGCACATTCCCATTATGGGTGCATGGACGAAAAATAATAAAGTAAAATAAATGGGAACAAAGGAAATACAGGAAGGAGGAATCTTACAATGAGCATCCATACTATGATGTCTTGCAATAATACTGAAAGCAAGATAGTATTCTCACAAAGAAATGGTCTAATTTCACTTATGGTGATTGGATATTGACTGATTTATCCCATCAGCTGCTATCCATTAAACACCTCTGACTTTAATTCCATTGACTTCAGAGTGTCAGCACAATTTAAACACAACTCACACAACTAACACACTATCCTATGGAACATCGAGGTTTGAGAGACAAATTATGTTTCCAGAGGAATATGAGAACAACAAACCACATAAAAAGATTAGATGGAAGGACTTATCACTAAATCTCTGAACAAATAAGGTGATGTGATAAAGGGTGAGAAGAGGGCAATATTTCACTTTGAAAAGAATAAGGACAGGTACTGAAATCTCTAATAACTACTTAAGGACATTAACACTAAATTGTTGTCAAAGCTGTCTCGCGGCTCGAACATCAGTTGGGGGGGGCTGTGTAGATTAAGGGTGACTATTGGTAATCCTTGATTCCTTTTTGTCATTTGTTTATGTAAACATGCGGCTGATGTTTGGGGGTTGGTGGGCGGATGGGATTGTTGTTATTATGGGGATTGACATATCTTGCTGATTATTGTTTATTGTTGATGGGTGTAAATGCGGGAGAAGAAAGCTGCCTCACGGCGCTGAGGACCCGGGTTCAATCCCGGCCCCGGGTCACTGTCCGTGTGGAGTTTGCACATTCTCCCAGTGTCTGCGTGGGTTTCACCCCCGCAACCCAAATATGTGCAGGCTAGGTGGATTGGCCATTCTAAATTGCCCCTTAATTGGAAAAAGAATTGGTTACTCTAAAAAAAAATTTTTTAAATAAATAAATTGTTGTCAGAGGTTTGAGCTGCAGGACTATCTACTCATACCTTCAAAACATGGAAGTATCACCAGCAGTTCAGGGAGGTAACTCTTGCTTTATTGACAAACCTATTATCTAGAGGTAGTTACGACTAAGAAAGGTGCCAATCCTCAAAGTAACCATTTGTGACAGAGGAGCCCAACATTATATGACAGCAGATGAAGACAAATTTTATTTGAGAAAATTTCTGATCCGAGCATAAAATATCACAGGTTAAAGTTAAAGCATTTTTTCTTTGACGGCAATTCGCGACACCAAACATCCCCAAGTCAAATACAGATGAAATAGCAAAATCCTTAGTCCACAGCAAAATGGTGTATGTTGTCTAAAGAAGAGTTTCAGACGAATAGACTCTGAACAGTAACTATTTATTGTGTTTTGAATGCTACCTAGATTCGGATACACAGCTTTGTTTTACCTTTTTATTATAACCTCTGGTCTCATCTGTTGGTTTACTGTTAGATCTGTACTTTCAAGTCCCTTCCTGTCATGGTCTGTTGTTCGTTTTCCATAATAATACCTTTCGGTTTTGCCTTGTCTCTGCACTTTGGATTTACCACATCTTCCCAAATTCGATCCCTTTTTAAAAAATCTTTATGGTCACAAGTAGGCTTACATCAACACTGTAATGAAGTTGCTGGATTTAGTATTTAGTTCAAAACCCTCGCTACTTCCCGAGTTATGCGGCTTACAAGAACACAAGTCCCAGCATGGTTCAAGTGTAGACAGTCCCAAAGTATAGATCCTAATTTCCCCAGTTTGAGTGCTAGTGCCCAACGACCCGGAACCCACTTCTCCCACACCAGTCTTTGAGTCACGCATTCATCTCTAATTGATTTGTCATATGCCAATTTGTATGTGGCTCAGGTAATAATCCAGAGATCATGACCCTTGAGGTCCTACTTCTTAATTTGATGCCGTGACCTTCATACTGACTATGCAGAACCTCCTTCGTTGTTCTGTCTATGTTGTTGGTGCCTCCATGGGCCATGACTGGGTCCTTCCCTCACCCACTGCAAGATCCTCTCCAGCACCAAGCAGATGACCCAAACAAACCCTGGCATCAAGGAGGCAACACAGCATTCTGGACTAATGCACTTTCCTGCAGAGAAAAGTGTCAATCTCTCGGACTATACTATCCCCTACTATCACTACATTCCTTTTTGCTCCCCACACTTGAAGAATGGCTTACTGCACCATTGTGCTAGGGTCAATTAGCTCATCTATCCGACAGCCCCACTCTCACCCAAACAGGCTCCATTGGGGCAGCAGAGTAGCACAGTGGTTAGCACTGTTGCTTCACAGCACTAGGGACCGTGGCTCGATTCCCGGCTTGGGTCACTGTCTATGCGGAGTCTGCACATTCTCACCGTCTCGGAGTGGGTTTCTTCCGGGTGCTCCGGTTTCCTCCCACAAGTCCCGAAAGGGGTGCTTGCTTGCTAGGTGAATTGGACATTCGGAATTCTCCCTCAGTGTACCTGAACAGGCGCCCGAGTGCGGCGACTAGGGTTTTTCACAGTAACTTCATTACAGTGTTAATGTTTCCCTCCGGCAGCCATTCCTCGGTTAGTTGCTCTGGTGTTAGAACAACAAAGAACAAAGAAATGTACAGCACAGGAACAGGCCCTTCGGCCCTCCACGCCCGCACGGCCATGCTGCCCGACTAAACTACAATCTTCTACATTTCCTGGGTCCGTATCCCTCTATTCCCATCCTATTCATGTATTTGTCAAGATGCCCCTTAAATGTCACTATCGTCCCTGCTTCCACCACCTCCTCCGGTAGCGAGTTCCAGGCACCCACTACCCTCTGTGTAAAAAACTTGCCTCGTACATCTACTCTAAACCTTGCTCCTCTTACCTTAAACCTATGCCCCCTAGTAATTGACCCCTCTACCCTGGGGAAAAGCCTCTCACTATCCACTCTGTCTATGCCCCTCATAATTTTGTATACCTCTATCAGGTCTCCCCTCAACCTCCTTCGTTCCAGTGAGAACAAACCGAGTTTATTCAACCGCTCCTCATAGCTAATGCCCTCCATACCAGGCAACATTCTGGTAAATCTCTTCTGCACCCTCTCTAAAGCCTCCACATCCTTCTGGTAGTGTGGCGACCAGAATTGAACACTATACTCCAAGTGTGGCCTAACTAAGGTTCTTATACAGCTGCAACATGACTTGCCAATTCTTATACTCAATGCCCCGGCCAATGAAGGCAAGCATGCCGTATGCCTTCTTGACTACCTTCTCCACCTGTGTAGCCCCTTTCAATGACCTGTACTCCTAGATCTCTCTGACTTTCAATACTCTTGAGGGTTCTACCATTCACTGTATGTTCCCTACCTGCATTAGACCTTCCAAAATGCATTACCTCACATTTGTCCAGATTAAACTCCATCTGCCATCTCTCCGCCTAAGTCTCCAAACAATCTAAATCCTGCTGTATCCTCTGACAGTCCTCATCGCTATCCGCAATTCCACCAACCTTTCTGTCGTCTGCAAACTTACTAATCAGACCAGTTACATTTTCCTCCAAATCATTTATATATACTACAAAGAGCAAAGGTCCCAGCACTGATCCCTGTGGAACACCACTGGTCACAGCCCTCCAATTAGAAAAGCATCCTTCCATTGCTACTCTCTGCCTTCTATGACCTAGCCAGTTCTGTATCCACCTTGCCAGCTCACCCCTGATCCCGTGTGACTTCACCTTTTTTACTAGTCTACCATGAGGGACCTTGTCAAAGGCCTTACTGAAGTCCATAAAGACAACATCCACTGCCCTACCTGCATCAATCATCTTAGTGACCTCCTCGAAAAACTCTATCAAGTTAGTGAGATACGACCTCCCCTTCACAAAACCATGCTGCCTCTCACTAATTTGTCCATTTGCTTCCAAATGGTAGTAGATCCTGTCTCGAAGAATTCTCTCCAGTAATTTCCCTACCACTGAAGTAAGGCTCACCGGCCTGTAGTTCCCAGTTTGTCAGTCTGTTTGGAAGTCCCTAACTGTCAACATACTCCTGTCCTGTCTCCACCTTTTGAAGGTGGCGTCCATTATGTCTGGTGCGAACCTGTGGTTGTTGCATATGGGGGCCTTAATGGACATTTTTTTAATCTTAAGTGCTGTCTTAGTTGGCTCCAATACCGGAGTGTGGCTATCGCCACTGGGCTTGTTGGGTATTTTTTCGGTGGTAATGGGAGCACCCGTGGCCAGGACCCGAGCCCCCCAAACACCTAAATAATTTTTTCTACTAAGCTGAAGGCAGCCATGAGAATGTAGATCAGTATGGATCTGAACAGGAAGAGGAAACTGGGCAGTATGTTGATCTTGATCGTCTGCACTCTCCCTGCCAGGGAGAATGAGAGTGTGTCCCACCTTTGCAGGTCCTTTTTAACTTCCACCACCAGGTGGATCTGTGTCCAGTCATGGGCGATTTGGATCCCCAAGTAGCGGCTAGTATTTTCTCGCCCATGTTTCGCAGCAAAATGGGTTTGTAGGACCCAAAGTCTGTTGGGTCTTCGTCTTTTTTAGGTATCAGTGAGATTGAGGCTTGTGCGAGCTTAGGCGGCAGGGTGCCCCTTGTTAAGTAATGGGTTAAGAGACATTGCAATTAGTTGTCTCATTTATGTTAAGTATCCATTAATTGACACTGATATGTAAAGGGGCTTCAGGTGGCCTCCGTCAGGTGATGTATAGTGAGAGTTTTGTGCAAAGGCTGTTGGTAGGAAATAAATGTGTGTTTGTGAAAAAGGAACAGAACTTTAGACTCTTCATATCACAGCAACTAAAACATCTAACAATTGGTAGCAGAGGATGGTTGCTGTGTAAATGTGAAGGGTTGAAAGATACAACTTTCCAGATCAAACCAAGCAGTGAGTGAGAAAAAAAACAGGTATATATGGCTGAACCGAGGATAAAGATGGCTGGATAGGACTATCCTCCCTTATTTTCTGAAAGGGAATCGTACGACCAATGGAGAAGTGCAGTAGTTATGTGGACTAAGGTAACTGCTTTGGGAAAGAGAAAACAAGGTATGGCATTGGCTCTTTCTCTACCTTATGACAGTAAAATCCGAAACAAAGTGCTTTCTGAGCTGGAATTGGAAAAGTTAGACTCAGAAGGAGGTCTGGAGACTTTATTACATTATATGGATAAGATTTATAAGAAAGATGACTTGTTAAGTGCGTATGAAGCATGGTCGGATTTTGATAAGTTCCGGAAAATGGAGGATATCTTTAATGGAATTTGGCAGACTATATAAAAGACTGCAGAAACACAACCTGGAATTTCCACAGTCTGTGTTGGCCTTTAAATTACTTGACTGTGCTAGAGTGAGCAACATGGATAGGCTCCTGGTTTTGACAGTAGTTCAGTTTACTGATAAGGATACCTTATTCGAACCTTATTCGAACAGATGACAAAAGCTTTACAAAGGTTTCTTGGGAAACATTCGATTCCGATGGCTCTGATGACCCAAATAGGTCATTATGGGAAATTATGAAGACAGAAACCCACTTAGAACCTACAATAGGAAGATGAACCCCAGAAATGCATGGGGCATGAAAAATCGATGTTTTCGATGTGACTCTCAATACCATTATGCTTTCAATTGTCCAACTCGTTATGACAGAGTGTTTGAAACGACACATGCCACGGAAGAGTCAGAAGAGGAAAAAGATAGTGACCAGAAAGAAGGCAATGTCCTATTGACAAGCAGTTTTACGCCGGTAATGAGGGTGTTGGTTGCAGAATCCTTCAACTGTGCTGGATTGGACAGTGGCTGCACATCTACTGTGTGTGGAATTGACTGGTTAAAATGTTACCTGGACTTCTAGAATGCTGAAAATCGTAACAAGGTTAAGGAATTTGAAAGTTCCACAAGTTTCAGGTTTGGGGATGATAATACTCTGAAGTCGCTGAAAAGAGTGGTGATCCCTTGCAATATTGCCGGAGTGAATCATTTCATTAGCACGGATGTTGTATCAAGTGAGATACCTTTGCTTCTGAGCAGACCGTCGATGAAGAAAGCACACATGAAACTGGATATGGAACATAAGGCAACAGCTTTTGGAAAGACAATAGACTTACAATTTACACAGTCGGGACACTATTGTATTCCATTACTGACAAATAATATTTCAAGTAGAGTGGTTAAGGATGTGTTAATAGCAGTTGAAAATGGGACTTTAGCTGATAAAAAAACTTGTGGTATTAAAACTGCATAGGCAATTTGCACATCCGTCTCCTCGGAGGCTGAAAAATGTATTAAAGGATGCATGAGTAAGGGATGACAACTATACTAAACTAATAGAAGTTAGTGGCCGCTGTGAAGTTCGTAGGAAGTACAGAAGGACACCAGCACGACCGATAGTAACCCTACCTTTGGTCAGGGATTTTAACGACATTGTGGCCATGGACCTTAAGATCTGGGATAAAGCAAATAATATATTTATTTTGCATTTTGTAGATTTAGCAACCAGATTTAGTCAATCAACGATTGTACGAAGTAAAGAAAAGAGTAATTCTGGATCAAATCGTGGAAAAATGGATAGGGACAGGAATGGGTCCACCGGCAAAATTCCTTACGGACAATGGGGGAGAATTTGTTAATGATGAGTTTAGGGATGTGTGAAAACATGAATATCAGAGTTATGAATACGGCTGCAGAAAGCCCATTTAGTAATGGTGTCTGTGAAAGAAATCATGCTGTCATCGATGACATGCTTTGGAAAATTTTGGCAGATCGACCAAATTGCAGGCTAAATTCAGCTTTAGCATGGGCAGTACATGCAAAGAGTTCATTGCAGATGGTTGGGAGCTATAGTCCTTATCAAATGTGTCTGGTAGAAATCCTAAAATTCCGTCCATTTTTGGATGACCAGCCTCCAGCTTGGGAGGGGACTACAATTAGCTCTGGTTTTGCTGAACATTTAAATGCATTACATCGCAGTAGAAAAGCTTTTTTGGAAGCAGAAGTCTCTGAAAGAATTCGCAGAGGTTTAAGACATAACGTACGGCCATCAAATGCCGTTTTTCAGCAAGGAGGCATGGTATACTATAAGAGAGACAATTCTAATGAATGGAAAGGCCCAGGGAAGATCATAGGCATAGATGGCAAAACAATTATTTTGCAACATGGTAATCAAACTGTTAGGGTACATTCATCAAGGATAATGGGTACAGATTTCAAATTTTCAAACTTAGACAGAGCAGACAGACATGACAAGGAACCAGAGTCATCTGGTAAGCATGTGTAACAGAACTATGAGGACCAATTAACTGATATAGACAGGGTTTCTGTGGAGGAACAGAACACTGCTGATGAATTGGAACAGGCCATTTTTCCGAAAGGGCAACTGCCAAAAGTTGGTACAAAAGTGACATACTTGCCTGAAGGGTCTAGTCAATGGAAGGAAGCAACTGTTATTAGTAGAGCAGGGAAGGCCACTGGAAAGTATAAACATTGGTTGAATGTACAGCATTCAGGGGAAGGAGTCAAGACAATGGATTGGGAAAACGAAGTTCAAAAATGGAGGGCAAAGAAACGCAGTACCAGTTCAGATAGTACATCGGATAGTGAACAGGTCCACAAGAAAAGGTCGAGAACTATTGAAAGGACATCCCACAGCAGAAGGGAAAGATCAAGCAGTTGCAGTACAGAACGAGATACCAGGCGGGAGAGGGGACGTAGTTTATCAAGATCTCGGAACATGAGTAAGACTACGAATACTAATAGGAGTAGAAGCCCACATGCACGTGAGGATTTTGGTGGCTTCAAATAAATTAGATGAAAAAGTTATCAAAGAAGCTAAACAGCAAGAATTGCATAGTTGGAGTGAATTTGGGGTACACACGGAAGTACCGAATAGAGGACAAAGAGCTCTATCCCACAGATGGATCTGCACGGAAAAGGTTCTTCCGGATGGAACTTACAAGGCAAAGGCCAGGCTTGTGGCAAGGGGATTTGAAGAAAACTTAGAAGATCAGGATTTAAGGGTAGATTCACCTACAGCAGGAAAGGTTATTTTAAAGATCTTCTTGGCTCTATTAGCCACAAAGGATTGGATTGGATTATTGTCACGTGTACCGAGGTACAGTGAAAAGTATTTTTCTGCGAGCAGCTCAACAGACCATTAAGTACATGAGAAGAAAAGGGAATAAAATAAATTACATAATAGGGCAACACAACATATACAATGTAACTACAAAAGCACTGGCATCGGATGAAGCATACAGGGTGTAGTGTTCATGAAATCAGTCCATATGAGGGTCATTTAGGAGTCTGGTAACAGTGGGGAATAAGCTGTTTTTGAGTCTTTTCGTGCGTGTTCTCAGGCTTCCGTATCTCCTGCCCAATGGAAGAAGTTGGAAGAGTGAGTAAGCCGGGTGGGAGGGATCTTTGATTATACTGCCCGCTTTCCCCAGGCAGCGAGAGGTGTAGATGGAGTCAATGGATGGGAGGCAGGTTCGTGTGATGGACTGGGCGGTGTTCACGACTCTCTGAAGTTTCTTGCGGTCCTGGGCCGAGCAGTTGCCATACCAGGCTGTGATGCAGCCCGATAGGATGCTTTCTATGGTGCATCTGTAAAGGTTGGTAAGAGTCAATGTGGACATGCTGAATTTCCTTAGTTTCCTGAGGAAGTATAGGCGCTGTTGTGCTTTCTTGGTGGTAGCGTCGACGTGGGTGGACCAGGACAGATTTTTGGAGATGTGCACCCCTAGGAATTTGAAAGGCATGGGAATGCAAATCTATAGATATAAAAGTTGCCTTTTTGCAGGGGCATCAGCTCCAGAGAGACATTTTTCTCCGTCCTCCTAAAGAAGCAGCTAACGCAGAAGGGGTACTCTGGAAGTTGAACAAATGTGTGTTTTGAAGTTCCCGGTTTTAGGTGACCTTCGGCACTTGAAACTCATAGTTTATAGTGATGCGTCCTACGCAAATCTATGTGATGGGGTTTCAAGCGCAGGAGGTTTTATCATTTTCCTTTTGGGGAACAATGGTAAATGTTGCCCGCTTGTGTGGGAAACAAAGAAAATAAGGAGTGGTAAAAAGCACTTTAGCTGCTGAGACGTTAAGCCTTGTAGAGGCGGTGGATATGGCCTTTTATATAAGTGTGATATTGACAGAAATTTTAGGATTAGGGGATTTGGGTAATATACCTATTGACTGTCACATTGACAATAAATCCCTGTGGCAAAACGTGCACTCTACAAAAAGTGTCAATGAAAAGAGATTACGGATAGACATCGCAAGTTTGAAGCAGATGTTGGACAGAGGGGAAATAACAAAAATTAAATGGGTCGACAGGAGCTATCAACTGTCACTGTTTTACGAAAAGAGGGGTGAGTTCACAGAAACTTTTGGATATTGTTAATGAAGGGCGCTGGTTTCTGTGACTTTTTTTTCTTTCTTTCTCGTCCAAACAAAAAAAAGGGGGGGTAAATCATGTGTGTTTTTGAGTTTCTTGAAATTTTGTTTTCACCTAATTTTTTTTTTCTCCAAGGAAGGGGAGACTGTTAAGTAATGGGTTATGAGACATTGCAATTAGTTGTCTCATTTATGTTAAGTATCCATTAATTGATACGGATATGTAAAGGGGCTTCAGGTGGCCTCTGTCAAGTG
Source organism: Scyliorhinus torazame (assembly GCF_047496885.1). Lineage (NCBI taxonomy): Eukaryota > Metazoa > Chordata > Chondrichthyes > Carcharhiniformes > Scyliorhinidae > Scyliorhinus > Scyliorhinus torazame. Next base: position 386,412,155 of record NC_092708.1, read on the forward strand.
ATGTACAGTGAGAGTTTTGTGCAAAGGCTGTTGGAAGGAAATAAATGTGTGTTTGTGAAAAAGGAACAGAACTTTAGACTCTTCATATCACAGCAAATAAAATGTCTAACACCCCTCACCAGCGAGTCTGTGATACCTCCCGCAAATGCGGGTCCAGTGCTGTCCCAAATATTTTGTATAAGTCCCCCAGGAATCCGTCTGGTCCCAGCACCATCCCTGCCTGCATGGAGTTTTTTTTTCTTTTTTCCCCCCAAAAGTTAGAGTATCCAATTAATGGGCAATTTAGTGTGGCCAATCTACCTACCCTGCACATCTTTGGGTTGTGGGGCGAAATCCACGCAGACACAGGGAGGATGTGTAAACTCCACACGGACAGTGAGCAAGAGCCGGGATCGAACCTGGGACCTTGGTGGCGTGAGGCAGCAGTGCTAACCACTGCACCACCGTACTACCCCTACCTGCATGGAGTTAATGCTCGACATGACTTCTCCCAGTTTTAAATGGTGCTTCTAGCTCCCTTTGCCTATCTTCCCCACAACTGGCATGTCCAGTCCATCGAGGAACAGTTTCATCCACAAGTCCCTTGTGGGGCGGGGGCTCGGAGATGTACAGCCCCCGGTAAAAGGTCTCAAATGCCTGGTTGACCTTCTCCGACTCTGCTGCCAGTGTGCCTCTGTTTTCTCTACTCTGAGCTATTTCCCTCATAGCTGCCTGCTTTCTCAGCTGGTGTGCCAGAAGGCAGCTGGGTTGTCTCATTGCTCCTGTGACTAGCGGAGTTGGTGCACTGCTTTCCACATGGACAGCAGGTCAAAGTCCATTTGTAGCTTTTTCCTCTCCGCCAGGAGTTCTGCAGTCGGGACCATTGCCGGTCGACCTCCAATATGGAGTTGGCTATTTGTTGCCGAGCCATCCTCTCTTCCCTATCTGTGTGTGTCTTGACGGCAGGAATTTCACCCCTGATCACAGCCTTCAATGCCTCGCAGAACATGGAGGGTGAGGCATACTTTCTCACGTGGGCAGCAAGGTGGCACAGTGGTTAGCACTGCTGTCTCACAGAGCGCCAGTGACCCAGGTTCGATTCAGACCTCTGGTGACTGTGTGAAGTTTGCACAATCTCCCTGTGACTGCATGGGTTTCCTCTGGATGCTCCGGTTTCCTCCCACTGTCCAAAGATGTGCAGGTCAGGTGGATTGGCCATGCTGTATTGCCCATTTGTGACTAAAGGTGAGGAGGGGTTACAGGGATAGGGCAGGGTATTTAGCCTAGGTAGGGTGCTCTTTCGGAGCAGACTTGATGGGTCAAATGACCTCCTTTTGCACTGTAGGGTTCTATAATTCAAAAGGTATTGAAGGCATATGTTCATCTCTACAGAATTTGCTACTTTTTAAAATCTCTGCAAAACCTGCTGGCTACAGAATTTCTATTTTACCTCAAAATATCAGCAAAATATTGCCTGTAGATAATTTACAATGAGATTATAAGGAAAAGTCGCAGAGGAAATGAGAATAGTGCTGTGCTTCTGGTTTCCTATCATGTTATAATGGGTTAAAAACAGTGGTTGGCTCCCACTCAGCTCCTGGGTCCGAGGAGGTCCAGACAGTTTGTTTTATCAGCCAAAATGGATACGCAGTTGCATTCATTTTATTCTTTCAGCGATAATGTTTTAAAAATAATAGGACATTAACAACTTGCTTCTTATGTTCACCAGGCAGAAAATGTAGTTAAACGCAAAAGGGAAATGCGCACAACTGTTATATAACCCTTATCTGATATAAAGCAAGATACCGAGGTTTACTGGTTTCTCTCATTAACCATCTGATATTGTGGCTAAGAATTCCCCATTTACATTACTGGAGCAGAAGCGTCACATCATTATATTTGGATTTTATTTACACAAGGTTTCTGTTCCTAGGCATTCTCTAAAAATTGTACTTAAATAAACACTTGAAAGAGTAACTAAGATGCACTAACTTTCTGATGTTTCAGTGGAATATTCTTCTACTTTCACCACAATAGTAACAGCAAAATATACATTGTATTCAATTTATCAAATCACAATCTGCCCAATGCAACTCCACTTACACCACAAAACAAATAAAATTCCAAACATAATTTATATTAGTCCAACACAACTTTTGCTCTGAACATGATGCATGAACACCCTGCACTGTCCCTTAGTTGTTCACAACTGGGAAGAAAGTGCAAGTTCTCCAATTTGAAAAATAAATAAAATGGTTTTAAAAGTAAACAATCATGTTTCTGTACAACAGTAAATTAGACAATCTATATCATATATCACTTCAGTAAAATAAGAAAAATACTGTGGATGCTGGAATCCGAAACAAGAACAGAAGATGGCATACAAGGAACCACAGTGAATTACTTGGGGGTGGATATTTTGTCAAGGGTTGTGTTTTCCCTCATATCCAAATCACCCCAACATCCCCAAATCTGTTGAAACTCTGCAATGGTTACAAACTATTTCCAACCACAACGAATGGCACCTTGATGGTATTCCTGGAACAAAGCCTCCTTGCTCAGCATTTTACCACTAATTATTTTAACAACTGCATATGCAAATTCTCTGAAATTCACATTCCATAAGTGCAGATAAGACTGGCAAATATCATTCTGTAATTATCCCCCGAAGATCCACTCATGGAAATTCATCGCTATACGGTTTCTTCTGTGGCATTGCTATTGTGTGTGTCTATTTCTAACAACCACATCCATGTAAATTCCCATCTGCCTGGGGGGGGGGGGGGGAGGAGAAAGAAGAAGAGAGACTTTAAATATGTTTTTTTTTTTTAAATCACTGCCGTGTAATTTGTATGACCTGTCAAAATAAGGGTAAGAGAAGCCCAAGTAAATTTAGGTCCTTTTCATTATACTATAATCTTTGTCACAAGTAGGCTTACATTAACACTGCAATGAGGTTACTGTGAAAATCCCCTAGTCGGCACATTCCCGGTGCCGGTTCGGGTACACTGAGGGAGAATTCAGACTGTCCAATTCACCTAACATCATGTCTTTCATGACTTGTGGGAGGATACGGGAGCACCCGGAGGAAACCCATGCAGACACAGAGAGAACGTGCAGACTCCGCACAGACAGTGACCCAAGCTGGCAATGGAACCTAGGACCAGGGCGCTGTGAAGCAACAGTGCTAACCACTGTGTTACCGTGCACGGTGGCGCAGTGGTTAGCACTGCTACCTCATGGCGGTGAGGACCCGGGTTAGTTCTCGATCCTGGCCCCGGGTTACCGTCCGCGTGGAGTCTGCACATTCTCCCCGTGTTCGCGTGGGTCTCACCCCCACAACCCAAAAGATGTGCAGGTTAGGTGGATTGGCCGCGCTAAATTGCTCCTTAGTTGGAAAAAAAGAATTGGGTATCTAAATTTATATTTTTAAAAAAGCATCTGGCAACTAGTTGTCTGCAAAATTCTGTAATGCGATAAGGTACTTACTATTGGGAAACGATTGTTTAGCTAGCCTTGCCATTTTCCTGAAGATCTGTTGCACTGGATCATTTTCAAGTCACTCGCTCTTTCAATTGTCAGTTTTGAATGAATTTAAAGTCAATTTTTTTAAAAAAACACGGTGATTGACTTTTAAAACGAAATATTTTTTAAAATAAATTTAAAGTGACCAATTCTTTTCTTTTTCCAATTCAGGGGCAATTTGGCGCGGCCAGTCCCCCTTACCTTGCCCATCTGTTTGGGTTGTGGGGGTGAGGCAGACCCAGCGTGTGGAATGTTAAAAGGAAGACTTAAGAGGATTTATGCCATTAAAGTTGAAAATACTCAGCACCTGTGCAAGTATTGGAAACACGGTTTTGCTGAAGCGAATTAAGAGTACGGACAGGCTTCTCAAAGGTTTCTCCTCACCATCTTGGCCAACTTTCCCAGGTACCTGGGCTTCCCTTCAAGTTTCAGACTGCTTCACACTTCACTCTTTCACCGCGCGTTCAAATAAAGTCTGAGCAAGTCCAAATTTTTTTTCTTTTTAAATTCAAATCCGTCCCCGCTTTGCTTTAACGTAACGAGGAAAAGTCGTCCCCGTTTGAGGCTTGGCTTCGAGGCTGCGTTCAAAGAAAGTCCAGACCCGGGAGTTGTGTAAACCGTCCATGGGGACCCCCCCCCCGACCTAATTTGACGGACGGGCGCTAGGACCCGGCGGCAGCTCGGTAGCTCGCACACAGCAACCTGCTCGCTCACCAAGAGGTGGGGCGGTCAACTTTTTTTGTCAACACACAAGAAATAATTTATAATTGTTCGTAGGTAACACGCGTTGCGGATAATCAGTCACCTCGATCCTGGCGCAGAAACGCTGGCGCGACTCCATCGCCGCCCGTGAGCGATCCAAGTTAAACGGCCTTGCCGCCCGCGCCGGCTCTTCCCTGGAGCTCGAGCGGTTGCTGAGTTAACCGTTCCCCGATTTGAACTGACATCGAAACCGCCCCAGGATCCGAGCGCGGCTCGCACTCCCGCGCACGCGCGCGCCCTCTCGCTGTCTCCCAGCCGCGCGCACGCGCCAGCGGCCGTTGCCTTGACTCCCTGCCACCGGCTCCTCCCATTGGCTCCCTTCGGATTGGTCAACCGGCCGGACCGCCCGCCTTCCAGCGCGTGCGGCAGGTTGTTTTCCGGGGGCGCGCGTGCCTGAGGCAGCCGAACGCTGGGGGCGCGCGTGCCTGAGGCAGCCGAACGCTGGGGACGCGCAGCGCTACCTGCGGAGGGAGATAGTTGGGAGATAGAGAGAGAGCGACAGAGACAAACAGAAATCAAGAGTTTCAGCGTAGAGGGGAGATTTGCCAGCCTTCCAGAACGGGGCTGGAGTTTCCAGGACTTGGGGATCAATCTCCAGCAGGGGGTTTGGAGTTGCGGGCTGACAAGTCCCCGGGTCCAGATGGACTTCACCCTAGGGTCTGGAACGAAGTGGCTCTGTGGTTGGTTTTATAAGGCCCAACAACTAAATAGAAGAACAAAAATTAACTAATGGACAACTTAAAAGGGGCCACTCCCAAAGAACAATCGGAGCATAGCCCAAAAGGAACAAAGAAGGAACGGAAACTTAAAACCCATCAAACCAAAATGTGAAACATCAGGGTCTATAATACAGTCCAAACCCTACGGTGCCCACCGAGCACGGAAGACCTCGAGTGTGCCCGTGGGAACCGCATGCTCCCACTCCAGGGACACCCGGCCGCGAATGAGGCCGCAGAAGAGGGGCAGTCAGTCAGGTCGGATGATCCTCCTCGGTCGCCCGCTGCCTGAGCCTATTAATGGCAAGTTTGACCAGCCCAGGAGCAGGTTAGTGGTTCTGTGGTTAATGCATTGGTTTTAATTTTCCAAACTCCCTATATTGGGGGAAGGACCCATTAGATTGGAGAACAGCAAATATAGATCCATTATTCAAAATGAGAGGGAGACAGAAACCGGCAAACTACAGACCAGTTTGTTTAACCTCTGACATAAGAAAAAATGTTAGCAGCTATTATTATAAAAAAGTTATGCCAAGACACTCAGATACGATCAAGCTGGCCAGGCAGAGTCAACATGGTTTTGTGCAAGGGAAATCATGTTTAGGGAGGACAAGGCTTTAGAGGAATATAAACACAAGATTGGGACTTTTAAATTTGCGGCATTGGGAAAGAGGAATTTCATGCACTTGTTAATAGAAGTACAGTGTGGATGGGGTAAAGGAGAGGAATTTAAAGGACAAGGTTAGTTGACTTCAATGGGTAAAGTTTACTGTCACCTGTTTGCAATTTCATCAAAGATCCATTTTTAAAAAATCTAAAGTACCCAATTCATTTTTTTCCAATTATGGGGCAATTTAGCATGGCCCATTTACCTACCTGAACATCTTTGAGTTATGGAGGCACGACCCAAGCAGACATGGGGAGAATGTGCAAACTCCACACAGACAGTGTCGGAGATCAATTTTACCCATCATTTTGTAATATAAGGAAGGAACTGGGAGAAAATTGATAGAGTGGGAATCTATGGGGAAAATTAAAAGAGTTATGACCTCAGAGCCTCCATAACTTAATTTGTGCTGCCCACAAAATTACTGCTAATTATATATAAGGTGGCATCTGGATCTGAAATATCCCCATAATAAACAAACCAATCAGTTATTCAATTTTTAGGTGGCATGGTGGCACAGTAGTTAGCACTGCTGCCTCACAGCACCAAGGACCGGATTTGATCCCGGCCCTGGATCACTCCATGTGGAGTTAGCACATTCTCCCCGTGTCTGCGTGGGTCTCACCCCCACAACCCAAAATTATGTGTAGGATAGGTGGATTGACCATGGTATAATTGGGGAAAAAATAATCGGGTACTTTTTTTTTTTTTTTAATTTAAGTTATTCAATTTTTGAGTCACCTCAAAGACTCTAGAAAAATTTAATGTGAAAGTAAAAAGGATGTTCCCCTTCACCCCCATTCATAAAAATTAATTCATGGTCAGAGCAAGATCACGGTGGCGGTAGCAACACAACGGGATCAGGTCTCAAGCTACGGCATCAGTAGGAAAAGCTGAACGATGTCAAAGAAATGGTGGAGATAGAGAAAATATAGTCATTACTGGAGTATCCGGAATAAAAACAGACTGTACAGATTGAGAACAGATGAGTCAATGCCCATGATAGAGAAGGCAGGTTAACATAGTGGGTGGGAACCTTCGTCAACCTCCAAAGTGGAAGGTGAGTCACCACAGATTACCTTTACCGACTTTGTTCTGGTTAATTGAGTCATTAATGATTGGGAACTAGCTCTGGTGTTGGGAAACTGGGCATGTTCATTCATATCTAGAGCAAAGGCAATTAAAACGAAAAGGTTACCAAAACAATTATCCAAAAGCAAAATACTACAGATGTTGGAAATAAGAAATGAAAATAGAAAATGCTGGAAATACACAGCAGGTCTGGCAGTATCCGAGGAGAGAAATAGAGTTAATATTTTAGGTCATGGCCTTTGTGTTATTATCATGCTCAGTGATTATCTAGAACACATTAAATTTCAATGGTGATCTTTTTAATTAGTGCATCTCGTACTTCCCACCCCGACAACTTTTCGAAAACAGTTGTGACTGCTGCTCAGCTGTTGCAGGAAAACAGCACAAGGACACTTTGACATTTACAGCAGTAATACCAGTAGCTTCAGTGGATCAACAAGTTGCTTTTATATATCTCCATTCATATATTAAAATATCTCTACGTACTTCGCGGGAGCTTTCCAAACAAAATGTGACCCTGAATGATCTAAAAGATGTTAGGACAAAAGCTTTTTCTCTCATGGGATTTGTGCTTGCGTTGCTAGCAAGGCCAACATTTGTTGAGCATCCCTAATTGTTCTTGGGAGCAGTTAAGCAGTTACATTGCTGTGGCTTTGGATGGCAGATTTCCTTCCCGAAAGGACATCAGTGAACTAGATGGGTTTTTATGATAATGATAGTTTCATGGAGGCTTGCTTTCAATCCCAGTTTATTTTGAACTGAATTTAAATCCTGGCTGCTGCCGTGGTGGGATTTATACCCATGTACCGTGCTTTTCGGCCTCTGTATTACTTGTCCAGTGACATTACCCTTATGACACCGTCTCTCCCGAGCTTGCTTAAAGGGGTATATTTTTAGGAGTTTCATAAAAGGAGCAACAAGAGTAAAGAGGACAAGAGGTTTAGGAAGAATTCCAGAGCTTGGGGCCTGGACAATTGAAGTGACAGCCCACAGGTCAGGGATGTGCAAAAGTCCAGAATTGGCAGAACACAGAAATTAGAGGGTTGTAAGAGGTTTCAGAAATAGGAAGCAGGGAGGAGGGAGGCCATGCCAATGTAGGTCAACTGAGGTGCCAACTTGGAGAAGCTACAATATAGGACTACATGCATGATAATCAATGGAAGCAGCATCAGATAAAGCAAGGCATTCCTACAATCCATGGATCAGATCAAAGCCATACAGTCCTATCACATCCAGTATTGAATGCTGATGGACAGTTAAACAATTAACCCACAGAAGAAGCCCCACAAACATCCCCGTCCTCAATGTTCGGGGAGTCCAGTACATTCGGGCTGAATCTTTTACAACCATCTTCAGCCAGAATTGCTAAGTGGATGATCCATCTTGGTCTCCTTCTGATGTCCCCAGCCTCATGAATTGCAGCTTTCAGACAATTTGATTCACTCCAAATGACATCAAGAAATGACTAAAGGCACTCTATTCAGAAAAGGCTATGAGCCCAGACAACATCCGGCTTATGCTCCAGACTTAACCATGCCCAGCTAAACTGTCTTGGTACAGCTACAACACTGGCATCTATCTGATAATGCAGAAAATTGTCCATTATGTCCTGTCCACAAAAAGGACAAATCCAATCTGGCGAATCAACGCCCATTAATCTACTCTCAGTAATCAGCAAAGTGACCGAAGCAGCACTTACTCAGAAAAAAATCTGCTGAATGATCATCAGTTTGGGCCCCAGACCTCATTACAATCTTTGTCCAAAAATGGACAAAATAAACGGAATTCCAGAGGTGAGATGAGTGTGACTGCCTTGACATCAAGGCAGCATTTGACTGATTCTATTTCTGGCAGAAAGGAAGATGGTTTTAAGAACAACAAAGAACAAAGAAATGTACAGCACAGGAACAGGCCCTTCGGCCCTCCAAGCCCGTGCCGACCATGCTGCCCGACTAAACTACAATCTTCTACACTTCCTGGGTCCGTATCCCTCTATTCCCATCCTATTCATGTATTTGTCAAGATGCCCCTTAAATGTCACTATCGTCCCTGCTTCCACCACCTCTTCCGGTAGCGAGTTCCAGGCACCCACTACCCTCTGCGTAAAAAACTTGCCTCGTACATCTACTCTAAACCTTGCCCCTCTCACCTTAAACCTATGCCCCCTAGTAATTGATCCCTCTACCCTGGGGGAAAGCCTCTGACTATCCACTCTGTCTATGCCCCTCATAATTTTGTAGACCTCGATCAGGTCTCCCCTCAACCTCCTTCGTTCCAGTGAGAACAAACCGAGTTTATTCAACCGCTCCTCATAGCTAATGCCCTCCATACCAGGCAACATTCTGGTAAATCTCTTCTGCACCCTCTCTAAAGCCTCCACATCCTTCTGGTAGTGTGGCGACCAGAATTGAACACTATACTCCAAGTGTGGCCTAACTAAGGTTCTATACAGCTGCAACATGACTTGCCAATTCTTATACTCAATGCCCCGGCCAATGAAGGCAAGCATGCCGTATGCCTTCTTGACTACCTTCTCCACCTGTGTTGCCCCTTTCAATGACCTGTGGACCTGTACTCCTAGATCTCTTTGACTTTCAATACTCTTGAGGGTTCTGCCATTCACTGTATATTCCCTACCTGCATTAGACCTTCCAAAATGCATTACCTCACATTTGTCCGGATTAAACTCCATCTGCCATCTCTCCGCCCAAGTCTCCAAACAATCTAAATCCTGCTGTATCCTCTGACAGTCCTCATCGCTATCCGCAATTCCACCAACCTTTGTGTCGTCTGCAAACTTACTAATCAGACCAGTTACATTTTCCTCCAAATCATTTATATATACTACAAACAGCAAAGGTCCCAGCACTGATCCCTGTGGAACACCACTGGTCACAGCCCTCCAATTAGAAAAGCATCCTTCCATTGCTACTCTCTGCCTTCTATGACCTAGCAAGTTCTGTATCCACCTTGCCAGCTCACTCCTGATCCCGTGTGACTTCACCTTTTGTACTAGTCTACCATGAGGGACCTTGTTAAAGGCCTTACTGAAGTCCATATAGACAACATCCACTGCCCTACCTGCATCAATCATCTTAGTGACCTCCTCGAAAAACTCTATCAAGTTAGTGAGACACGACCTCCCCTTCACAAAACCATGCTGCCTCTCACTAATATGTCCATTTGCTTCCAAATGGGAGTAGATCCTGTCTCGAAGAATTCTCTCCAGTAATTTCCCTACCACTGAAGTAAGGCTCACCGGCCTGTAGTTCCCTGGATTATCCTTGCTACCCTTCTTAAACAGAGGAACAACATTGGCTATTCTCCAGTCCTCCGGGACATCCCCTGAAGACAGCGAGGATCCAAAGATTTCTGTCAAGGCCTCAGCAATTTCCTCTCCAGCCTCCTTCAGTATTCTGGGGTAGATCCCATCAGGCCCTGGGGACTTATCTACCTTAATATTTTTTAAGACACCCAACACCTCGTCTTTTTGGATCTCAATGTGACCCAGGCTATCTACACACCCTTCTCCAGACTCAACATCTACCAATTTCTTCTCTTTGGTGAATACTGATGCAAAGTATTCATTTAGTACCTCGCCCATTTCCTCTGGCTCCACACATAGATTCCCTTGCCTATCCTTCAGTGGGCCAACCCTTTCCCTGGCCAACCTCTTGCCTTTTATGTACGTGTAAAAAGCCTTGGGATTTTCCTTAACCCTATTTGCCAATGACTTTTCGTGACCCATTCTAGCCCTCCTGGCTCCTTGCTTAAGTTCCTTCCTACTTTCCTTATAATCCACGCAGGCTTCGTCTGTTCCCAGCCTTTTAGCCCTGACAAATGCCTCCTTTTTCTTTTTGACGAGGCCTACAATATCTCTCGTTATCCAAGGTTCCCGAAAATTGCCGTATTTATCCTTCTTCCTCACAGGAACATGCCGTTCCTGAATTCCTTTCAACTGACACTTGAAAGCCTCCCACATGTCAGATGTTGATTTGCCCTCAAACATCCGCCCCCAATCTGTGTTCTTCAGTTTCCGCCTAATATTGTTACAATTAGCCTTCCCCCAATTTAGCACATTCATCCTAGGACCACTCTTATCCTTGTCCACCAGTACTTTAAAACTTACTGAATTGTGGTCACTGTTACCGAAATGCTCCCCTATTGAAACATCTACCACCTGGCCGGGCTCATTCCCCAATACCAGGTCCAGTACCGCCCCTTCCCTAGTTGGACTGTCTACATATTGTTTTAAGAAGCCCTCCTGGATGCTCCTTACAAACTCCGCCCCGTCTAAGCCCCTGGCACTAAGTGAGTCCCGGTCAATATTGGGGAAGTTGAAGTCTCCCATCACCACAGCCCTGTTGTTTTTACTCTTTTCCAAAATCTGTCGACCTATCTGCTCCTCTATCTCCCGCTGGCTGTTGGGAGGCCTGTAGTAAACCGCCAACATTGTGACTGCACCCTTTTTATTCCTGATCTCTACCCATATAGCCTCACTGCCCTCTGAGGTGTCCTCCCGCAGTACAGCTGTGATATTCTCCCGAACCAGTAGCGCAACTCCACCTCCCCTTTTACAGCCCCCATATCCCGCCTGAAACATCTAAATCCTGCCCTTCCCTCAACCAGGTCTCTGTAATGGCAACAACATCATAGTTCCAAGTACTAATCCAAGCTCTAAGTTCATCTGCCTTACCCGTAATACTTCTTACATTAAAACATATGCACTTCAGGCCACCAGACCCGCTGTGTTCAGCAACTTCTCCCTGTCTGCTCTGCCTCAGAGCCCCACTGTCCCTATTCCCTAGTTCTCCCTCAATGCTCTCACCTTCTGACCTATTGCTCCCGTGCCCACCCCCCTGCCATACTAGTTTAAACCCTCCCGTGTGACACTAGCAAACCTCGCGGCCAGGATATTTATGCCTCTCCGGTTTAGATGCAACCCGTCCTTATATAGGTCACACCTGCCCCGGAAGAGCTCCCAGTGGTCCAGATAACGGAAACCCTCCCTCCTACACCAGCTGTTTAGCCGCTCTATCTTCCTATTTCTAGCCTCACTGGCACGTGGCACAGGGAGTAATCCCGAGATTACAACCCTGGAGGTCCTGTCTTTTAACTTTCTGCCTAGCTCCCTGAACTCCTGCTGCAGGACCTCATGCCCCTTCCTGCCTATGTCGTTAGTACCAATATGTACAACGACCTCTGCCTGTTTGCCCTCCCCCTTCAGGATGCCCTCTACCCGTTCGGAGACATCCTGGACCCTGGCACCAGGGAGGCAACATACCATCCTGGAGTCTCTTTCACGTCCACAGAAGCGCCTATCTGTGCCCCTGACTATAGAGTCCCCTATTACTATTGCTCTTCTGCGCTTTGACCCTCCCTTCTGAACATCAGAGCCAGCCTGGTGCCACTGCTCTGGCTGCTGCTGTTTTCCCCTGATAGGCTATCCCCCCCGACAGTATCCAAAGGGGTATACCTGTTTGAGAGGGGGACAACCACAGGGGATTCCTGCACTGACTGCCTGCCCTTTCTGGTGGTCACCCATTTCTCTGCCTGCACCTTGGGTGTGACCACATTTACATAACTGCGATCTATGACGCTTTCCGCCACCTGCATGCTCCTAAGTGCATCCAATTGCTGCTCCAACCGAACCATGCGGTCTGTGAGGAGCTCCAGTTGGTTGCACTTTCTGCAGATGAAGCCATCCGGGACGCTGGAAGCCACATCTCACAGTCAGGGCACTGCACCCCTCTAACTGACATTGCGTCAATTAATTTAAAAAAAATTTAAAAATGTTTTTTTAAATATATATTTTTTTTAATTTCAAAGTTACTGTTAACTATCTGTTTCCTAGCACTAGATTTCTAATAGAAATGCGAAAGCTAAATATAGTACTCTCCGATCTTTATCTTAGATACCCCTCTAAATTATAATTAAGTAATTATGTTTAATTAGTTACCAATGCTTAATTTTTTTAATTTAGTGTAGATTCCCAACCAGCCAGTTTTGGTTGTTAGAGGCTAATCATTTCAGCCCCAAGACATTGCTGCAGGAGTTCCTAGACCCAACCATCTTCTTGTCTTGCATCAATGACTTCCTTTAGTCATTAGATAGGATATGGTGATGTTTGCACAATGATTAGTACTATTCATAATACCTCCGTTACTGAACCAGTCCATGTCTGTACGCAGCATTTTCTGGACAACATTCAGGTTTGTTCTGATAAGTGGCAAGCAACATTCATGCTACACAAATGTCATACAATGACCATCTCCAACAAAAGCAAACTCATCCATCTCCTGTTGGCATTCAATAGCATTACCATCACTGAACCCACCACAATCAGCATTGTGGGGGTTACCATTGATGGAACGATAACTGGAGGTTCTATAAATACAGTGTTTACACAAGCAGGTTAAAGGCTGGGAATTCTGCGCTGAGTAATTCAGCTTCTCTTTCCCCAAAGCCTGCCCACCATATACAAGGCACAAATCAGGATTATGCTGGAATAGGGCAGCATGGTGGCACAATAGTTAGCACCCCTACCTCACAACGCCAGGGACCCGGGTTTGATTCCAGCCTTGGATGACTGGGAGGAGTTTGCACATTCTCCCTATGTCTGTGTGGGTTTCCTCCGGGTGCTCCAGTTTCCTCCCACAGTCGAAAGATGTGCAGGTTAGGTCAATTGGCCATGATCAATGTGCGGGGTTTCAGGGATAGGATGAGGGAGTGGGCCTAGGTAGAAGGCTCTTTCGGAGGATCCATGCAGACCCGATGGGCCGAATGGCCTCTTCTGCACTTCAATAGGGATTCTATACTCATCACTTGCCCAGGTGAGTGGAGCTCCAATAAAACTCATGAAGCCAGGAGGAGACTTTAATCAACCCAATGTAAACTGGAGTTCAGGACAAATCACTGTGCTTGTGGAAAGACTGCAGGAGTCTTTTAGTTGTGGTGCTGGTAGAGGAAAGGAACAGCTGGTTTAAGAATGAACTCGGGGGAAATAACCTACTAGACCACATCCTCATCAACAATACAAGTTTGTTCATAAGGGTGTCTGTAGAACACCCTTATAATTCATGATCACTCAGTCATTGGATCTGATTTCCATCTCTTGTGTAAATATAAGAAAAGGCTAAGAGGAAAACCTTAAATTGGGAAAAGAAAGTTGACAAGGAAGGAAGAAGAAAAAATCTTCAGAATTTTAATAGTTGTTATTTTATTAATTTCATTGCCAGTGCAAGAAAAATGGGATAAACTGCAAAATGCCTTGGAAAAAGCCATGGATAAATGTGTACCATCTGAGTTTTTATCCAACAGGAGAAATATCCGATGGTTCCATAGGCTAAGCAGAAAGAAACAGTATATTTACAACAAGGCTAAGAACCCAGCGGCAAGGAGATCTGGAAGGAATTTAAAACCTGTCAATAAAGAAAGCTCAACCAGCTATGGCAGCAATTTGGCCTGACCAAAATGTCAGACAAAGCTCCCATCTGTAGCAAGCATAGGTTCACACCAGCACTGACCGACTCCACCTTCAAAAGATGGAGACAGGACGAGAGGACACTGACAGTCAGGGACCTATACACCGATGGCAGGGTTGCGACACTGGACGAACTGACGGAGAAATTCCAGCTGACCAGGGGGAACAAGCTAAGGTACCTGCAGCTCAGAAACTTCCTACGAAAGGAGACAAGGACTTACCCACAACCGCCACGACAGACATTACTGGAAGAGTTACTGGAAGCAAGCATATTAGAGAGAGGAAATTGTAGCAACATGTACGACTGACTGGTAGAAGGGGCCGACACCGTACTGGACGCAACAAGAAGGAAATGGGAGGAGGACCTGGGGATCGAGATAGGGTGGGGATTATGGAGCGAAGCACTGCATAGGGTCAACTCCACCTCCACCTGCGCAAGGCTCAGCCTGACGCAACTAGAAGTGGTACATAGAACCCACTTAACAAGAACCCGTATGAGTAGGTTCTTCCCGGAGGTGGAGGACAGATGTGAACGGTGCCAAGGAGGCCCGGCCAACCACGCCCACATGTTCTGGTCCTTCCCCAGACTTGTGGAGTACTGGACTGCCTTCTTCGAGGCAATGTCCAAAGTGGTGGGGGTGAGGGTGGTGCCATGCCCGAAAGTGGCGGTCTTCGGGGTTTCAGACCAGCCAGATCTATTTCTGGGGAGGAGGGCGGACACCCTTGCCTTTGCCTCCCTGATCGACTGACATAGAATCCTGTTCGGCTGGTGGTCAGCAGAACCACCTAAAGCTGCAGACTGGCTGTCCGACCTCTCGGAATCCCTCCAAATGGAGAAAATTAAATTCGCCATCCGAGGGTCAGATGACGGCTTCCACAGAACGTGGGAGCCATTCACCATTGTTCTGGGACTTGTTTGTGGCCAACAAACAAGGAGAAGAATAGCCAGGTAGCCAGGAACCAGGGGAAAGCAGCCAAAGCATGAGAGGGGGAGATAGAATGGGAGGGGGGGGGGGGACACAACTCATTCTAAGAGGAAGGAAAGGCGAACCACGGGGGGGAGGGGGAGGAGGAGAAGAAAGGAAAGGCGAACCGCAAGGGGGGGGGGGAGAGACAGGGAACAATAGAGGAGAGCCAGGGAGGTTGGGGAGGGGGGGAGCAGGGAAACGTTAACCAACCTGACATCCACAGGAACAGAGAAAAAGGAGAACACAGGCGGGGGATGGGAGGGCCGGATGAAGCGGCAGTGTGCACGAGAAGACAACGGCGGCAAAATCCGACCGGGAGAAGCGAGGGGCAACACCGGCACCAGACCCACTCAAGGATTGCCCTCTGGAAGTGCCTCGCTGGCACGAACGGATGCCTACTTACATATATATAGATATATCATATCCTGTGTACATAACGGCAAAATATAGTCCGTGCAAAAATCCAATAAAAAACATTTTTTTTTAAAAGAATGAAAGCTCGCTACAAAGCAAGGAAAGATTATGTTTCTCAGTATCTTGCAACCTCTATTAAGGGGAAGCTAGGAGCCTCTGGGCATTCATTAAGAAAACTAAAAAGGAAAAAGTGACGTTTCAGATATCAAAATAGACAATAGGGTTGCGTGTGGTCCTCAGGGCAAGGCAGAAACACCAAACGATCAATTTCCCAGTGTATTTACCAGAGAAGATTTAACACATACCCAGCTTAGACAATGACCACTTACCAGAACATACTAAACTTCATTTATAAGTAATGTTTTGAAAATGTTTTGAAATTATTGCAAACCATAAAAATAAAGTTCCCGGTCCTAAGCACTGTTGCTTAACAGCGCCAGGGTCCTTGGTTCGATTTCTAGCTTGGATCACTGTCTGTGCGGAGTCTGCACATTCTTCGTGTGTCTGCGTGGGTTTCCTCCGGGTGCTCCGGTTTCCTCCACAAGTGCCGAAAGATGTGCTGTTAGGTCATTTGGATATTCTGAATTCTCCCTCTGTGTACCCGAACAGGCGGCGGAATGTGGCGACCAGGGGCTTTCAGCAGTAATTTCATTTCAATGTTAATGTAAACCTACTTGTGACAGTAAAGATTATTTGCAAATTTCTTGGACATATTGTGCATTCTCGTGTCACAAAGCACTTTGAAGCTCACAATATTTTGGTAGATAGTCAACATTGTTTTTGGTCAAAAAGACCTACCAAAATACAGCTTTTGCAGACTGTTGATAACCTAGCTTGAAGTCTGGAAAGTCATTAAGTTACTCACGTGCCAGAGCTAGATTTCTCAAAAGCCAAGTTTCTCATGAAAAGCTCTTGCCCAAACTTCACCACAGAATTAGTGGGGATATGATTGAGTTGGATTCAGCACTTCCTCATCAACAGAAGATGAAGAGTGGTATGGTGGTGTGATGGGGAAATCATGTTTGAGATGTCCTCTCCAGAGTGCACCAGAGATTTGGATTTGTTTATTGTCACGTGTACAGAGGTACAGTGAAAAGTAATTTTCTGCGAGCACCTCAAACAGATCATTTAGTACATGAAAATAAAATAAAAAGAAAATACATAAAAGGGCAACACAAGTTCCACAATGCAAATACATAGACACAGGCATCAGGTGAAGCATACAGGAGTGTAGTATTAGTCAAGTCAGTCCATAAGAGGGTCGTTTAGGAATTTGGTAACAGCGGGGAAGAACCATGCAGGTAGAACTGTTGAGTCCTTTACTCTTCTTGACATAAACATGCCGGCAGGATCTTCCGGTTCCGCCGATGTGAATGGAGATTTCAACGGCTCAGTGGGGAGGAGAGAATAATTCCGGCCAGTGTATGACCGATGGGAGATGGCATTCAGTGCCAAAAGATGCTATGGCATGTGCATTACCAACAAGGAGGATCCACCAACAGATAGCTTTAAGTTTTGTAATTAAATTCTCCAACAGGCAATTACACAACCATACTGAGGGTCTATCTTAAAAAACAATTTTCAATGGGAATTCCACATTCAGCAGATAGCTTCCAAAGCAAACATGGTCCTTGCACTTCCGAGGAGAAATCTTTAGTATTGCAACAAAAGAGTAATAGCTCACCAAACGTTTGTCCAGTCCTCGAGTTTGACTTGCGATCCTTATATGGTGAGAGATATAAATAAGATCGAAGTGACCCAAATCATAATTCAACACAAATCACTATCGAAAATATACCGATGTCACATCCTTTTAAAAAAAATTTAGAGTACCCAATTTTTTTTTCCAATTAAGAGGCAATTTAGCGTGGCCAATTCACCTAACCAGCACATTTTTGGGTTTTGGGGGTGAAACCCACGCAGACATGGAAAGAATGTGCAAACTCCACACAGACAGTGACCCAGGGCCGGGATTCGAACCCGGGTCCTCAGCGCCGCAGTCTCAGTGCTAACCACTGCGCCACATGCTGCCCTCTATGTCACATCATTGATCAAAGATTTGGGGGACTGCTGGTGGCCACACGGAAGGTAGCTCCCACCAGAGCCTTCGGTTTTTGGTTCTTTTCCCCCGTTTTTCAGGAGTATTTGGTGGGCAGACCTGGCCCAATTGATAGTTATAGGGTTAAGGATGTCCAAAGGTGCAAAGAAAAGCTCAATTAAAAAAGGGGGAAAAAAGGAGGCGAGCAAGGTGCGGAGCCCAGTGGGACCTAAGATGGTGGAGGCAAGCACATTGGGTGGAGCCATGCTGATTACAGTCAAACCGGCGGAGATGATGGCTGTCAAATTCAACAAATAATTCGGCAAGCATTTTGAGCAGTATGGGAGGGAAATGTTGGAGACCTTCAGGACGTCGGTAGATAAGGTCCTAGCACCCGTAAAGGAAGCGGTGGAAAATACATTGGTGACGGTGCGGCAGCATAGCGAGGTATTGAGGGAAGTGGAGGAGGCACTGTCGTGGCATAGTGACCAGTGTTAAGTAATGGGTTGAGAGACATTACAATTAGTTGTCTCATTTATGTTAGGTATCCAATAATTGCCACTGATATGTAAAGGGGCTTCAGGTGGCCTTTGTGTCAGGTGATGTGATGATGTCTAACAACCAGCTGGCCTCACTAAGTGCTGAGTTATGGAGGGTGGAAGACCAAAATAAAGGCCTGAGAATGAAGGTTGATGACCTGGAGAATAGGTTGAGGCGGCATAACCTGAGGACCGTGGGGCTGCCTGAGGGGGTGGAGGGTCTCAGGCTGACTGAATACTTTGGAAGGTAGAATTCTGGAGGTAGATCGTCGGTATTCAAGGGACCCAAAGCCAGAGCTTTTGGCTAGTGGAAAGAAGTTGCAGATGCAATTTGACTTCTATCCACTAATAAGGCAGCACAGCAGTTATGGCTTTCAAGGGGGATAGTATACCGAATATGGGGAGTCTTTTGGCTGGTCAGTTGAGGTGGCAAGTAGCCTCTCAGAAGATAGTACGGATTCGAGAATTGGAAGATGGATTAGTGTCGGTGCCGGACAAAATAAATAGGACATTTGAGGCCTTTTACAATAAACGTTTTTTTCTTGTTTATTTTTATAAGTTTAGAGTACCCAATTCATTTTTTCCAATTAAGGGGCAATTTAGCACGCCAATCCACCTAGACCGCACATCTTTGGGTTGTGGGGCTGTGGTAGTACCAGGTATTGCGGTACCCAAGAGGTGGATGACCATTGGTTAGACCCAGGAGTCTACCATTGGCTGTTGTACATAGCTCCGCCCTGAGAGGCGGAGTATAAGAACCGGTGCCATCCCAGCAGCCTTCACTTTCTGTATCAAAGTTGCGGGGGAAGAGTTTTAGCAGATTAAAGCCTTCAGTTATGAATCACTTCGTCTTGAGAGTAATTGATTGCGCATCAATTTAATCTGCTACAACTTCAGTTGCAAGGATGGATCTCTGCATCAAACCGGAGTACCTTCAACTCAGCCCCCACGTGGACAACTCTGCTGCTATTTTTAAACGTTGGCTGGCGTGCTTTAAGGGCTACCTCGACACGGCCACCGACACCCCCACGGAAGGACAAAAGATGCATCTCCTACGCTCACGGGTCAGCCCTGGGATCTACCCTCTTATTGAGGAGGCGGAGAATTATGCTGCCGCGATCGAGCTGCTAGAAGGACATTATATCCGCCCTGTGAACCAGGTCTACGCTCGACACCTGCTGGCGACTAGGCGGCAAAGCCCCGAGGAAACGTTGGAAGACTTCTACCGGTTTCTGTTGGTGCTGGGCCGAAACTGTGGCTGCCCGCCAGTTTCGGGGAGCGAGCACACGGAACTTTAGATCAGGGATGTTTTCGTGGCAGGTATGACCTCCCCCGATATCCGCCAAAGGCTGCTGAGGGAAGGGGTCATCGAAGCGAGCAACAGTCCCTGGAGAGCTCAAGTAGTGGTGGTAAAGACCGGGGAGAAACATAGGATGGTCATTGACTACAGTCAGACCATCAACAGGTTTACGCAGCTGGATGCATACCCTCTCCCCCGTAGAGCCGACCTGGTGAACAGGATCGCGAAATACAAGGTTTTCTCCACGGTGGATCTCAAGTTTGCCTACCACCAGCTACCCCTCCGTAATGGTGACCGCAAGTACACTGCCTTCGAAGCAGATGGGCGACTCTATCACTTTTTAAGAGTTCCCTTCGGTGTCACGAACGGGGTCTCAGTCTTCCAGCGAGAGATGGACCGAATGGTTGACCGTTAGGGTTTAAGCGCAACGTTCCCGTATCTGGATAACATCACCATCTGCGGCCATGACCAGCAGGACCACGACACCAACCTCCGCAAATTTCTCCAGACCGCGAAAATCCTTAATTTGACATACAGTAAGGATAAATGCGTGTTTAGCACCGACCGTCTAGCCATTCTAGGCTACGTAGTGCGAAGTGGAGTCATAGGCCCCGACCCTGAGCGCATGCGCCCCTTCATGGAGTTTCCCCTCCCTCACTGCCCCAAGGCCCTAAAGCGCTGCCTCGGGTTCTTCAGCTATTATGCACAGTGGGTCCCCAATTACGCAGACAAAGCCCGATCCCTGAACCAGTCCACAACCTTCCCCCTGTCGACGGAGGCCCGCCAGGCCTTCAGCCGCATCAAAGCAGACATTGCAAAAGCCACGATGCGCGCCATCGACGAGTCCCTCCCCTTCCAGGTCGAGAGCAATGCGTCCGACGTAGCTCTGGCGGCCACCCTCAACCAACCGTGGCTTTCTTCTCCCGTACCCTCCATGCTTCCGAAATTCGCCATTCCTCGGTCGAAAAGGAGGCCCAGGCCATTGTAGAAGCTGTGCGACACTGGAGGCATTACCTGGCCGGCAGGAGATTCACTCTCCTCACTGACCAACGGTCGGTTGGCTTCATGTTCGATAATGCACAGCGGGGCAAGATTAAGAACGACAAGATCTTGCGGTGGAGGATAGAGCTCTCCACCTACAATTACGAGATCTTGTACCGTCCGGGGAAGCTGAACGAGCCTCCTGACGCCCTGTCCCGCGGCACTTGTTGTCATCAATAACAACAATCCCATCCTCCCACCACCCCAAACAACGGCCCACCTGGCAATATAAGCATCAAATAAAACAAACCCTCCCACGGTGGGAAAAACAAAGGAAAGATAAAAAATGAAAAAGGAATCAGGAATCGCCTGTGGTCACCATTGACCTATAGAGTCCAACCCCCTGTCCCCCTAACATTCAATGCCATCCAATCCCCGAAAGAGTACCGCAAATGACACCCATGAATTGTAACCCCCCCCCCCCCCCCCCCCACCCGCTCCCTGACTCCTCCCCTCCACTTCCTCTTACAAAACTCCTCCCCCCAACCTCTGTTCCTTCCCCCCCAACTTTCCCCCCCCGGCTAGACTCATCGGAACCTGTTCTGCCAGGCTTCGATGGCCACATGGATGGGGGATCTTATGGACTTTTTGTATCTCAAAAAAGTTAATTACACCATGAGGGGTGCAGTTGAGGGGTTCTACCAAAGAAGGCGGCCGTTCATTTTGTACTTCAAAGAGTTGGTCACCATCAGCTGTTCGAGGGAAGTGGTGTTATTGCTGGTACTGTTATTGTTTGTGTAGTCTATAAAATTGGAAAAATTGAATTAAAATATCTTCAAAAAAGATTTGGAATGGAAATCACTACAGCAAAGGAGGGAGAAAAATAAACTGACCATGTTCTATCAAATAGGGAATGGACTGATGAGAATTGACAAACAAATACCTGGTGCCCCCACCCCAGTAATAACAAAACAGGAGGTAGCCCTCCATTCAAACACTGGGCAGAATTTTCCCCAAAATGCTGAGAGGGTGTTCCCCCTCATAGGTGGGGGGGTCAAAAATCAAGGGGTAAAGTTTTAAAATAATGACTCTCCCATTTAAGATGGAAATGAGGAATTTCTTCTATGAAGTAATCTTTAGTGTTTGGACTTATCTTCCCCAGGAGCAGAGGTGGCTGGTCACTGGATATAATCAAGGTTGAGTTAATCTCAAAGGGAGTCAAGGGTTATGGGGACTGGCAGAAAAGTGGAGTTAAGGCCACAATCAGATCAGAAATGATTTTTTAAAATAGCAGGGCAGGCCCAATGGCTGAATGGCCTACTCTTGCATCATGTTCTTTGTTTATATTTTTTGGCATAGAAGAACAAACAAAAGCCATCAATGGTACTCCATCCTAAATAAGGAGGCCAAACTGTATGCAACTCCCACATTACCTGCAATCATGTGGAAATTGTTTCCACCCCGTAAGTCCTGTGTGGATGGATGTTATGACAATGACATGAAAGCATTTTCAATTGTTGTAAAACACCCATCAGGTTCACTAATGTCCTTTAGTGAAGGAAATCTGCCGTCCTTACTTGGTCTGGCCACACATGACTCCAGATCTAACAGCAGTGTTTTTGACTCCTA
The DNA here is from genome assembly GCF_047496885.1 of Scyliorhinus torazame. Classification (NCBI taxonomy): domain Eukaryota; kingdom Metazoa; phylum Chordata; class Chondrichthyes; order Carcharhiniformes; family Scyliorhinidae; genus Scyliorhinus; species Scyliorhinus torazame. The sequence continues at coordinate 386,434,248 of NC_092708.1, forward strand.
AATGCCTTCTGGGATGGGCAGCACGGTGGCGTAGTGGTTAGCACTGTTTCTTCAAGGCACTGAGAACCCGGGTTTGGGTCACTGTCCGAGTGGAGTTTGCACATTCTCCCATGTCACACAAACCCAAAGATGTGCAGGGTAGGTGGATTGGCCACGCTAAATTGCCCCTTAATTGGAAAATTTTTATTTTTTTTAAAACAAAACAAAAAAAGCCTTCGCTGATGGGCAATAAATGCTGGCCCAGCCAGCGACGCCCTTATCCCATGAACGAATACATGTTTCAAAATTAAGATGGAGATATATGCTTCAAGAAAGGGATAGCCCTCACTGAGTACATTTGGAAGTAGGTGATTTGCTCATTTAGAGAGCTTATGCAGATACGATGGGTCAATTGGCATCTTGTGCATCATTACAATTCTATGATTCTGTGATTTAAAGCATAAAAAGTACAAACTTCACTATGAAGAGCATGTGTCTGTATCCTCTTTATACTTGATTACATAAATGTGGTTTTGTTAATTCACTTTTACAGGACGTGGGCTTTGCTGGCTAGGTCAGTATTTGTTTCCCATTCCTAATTGCCTTCTTGAACTGCTGCAGTCCATGTGGTGTAGGTACATCCATAGTGCTATTAGGGAGGGAGTTCCAGGACTTTGACCCGGTGACAGTGAAGGAACGGCGATATATTTCCAAGTCAGGAGCAGCACGGTGGCGCAGTGGGTTAGCCCTGCTGCCTCACAGCGCCAAGGTCCCAGGTTCGGTCCCGGCTCTGGGTCACTGTCAGTGTGGAGTTTGAACATTCTCCCCGTGTCTGTGTGGGTTTCGCCTTCGCAACCCAAAGGTGGATTGGCCAAACTAAATTGCCCCTTAATTGGAAAAAATTAATTGGGTACTCTAAAATTTAAAAAAAATATATTTCCAAGTCAGGATGGTAAGTGACTTTCATAGAATCCATACAGTACTGGAGGATGCCATTCAGCCCATCAAGTATGCACCGACCCTCTTAAAGAGCACCCCACCTAGGCCCAACCCCCCGATCCCCAGAACCCTGTAACCCCACCTCACCTTTGGACACTAAGGAGCAATTTAGCATGGCCAATTCCCCTAACCTGCATATCTTTGGACTGTGGGAGGAAACCGGAGCACCCGGAGGAAACCTATGCAGACACGGGGAGAATGTGCAAACTCTGTGTCGTGTTGGGTGCTCTGCTACATAGACGAACCAACACGGTTGCGGATGGTACAACACAGTTTTATTACTAACAATAATAACATCTGTAAACTGGTTACTGTGGTTCATTCATTAGGTGGACCTAGCCCTAACACTATCTTGGAGAAGCACTCAGCACATGGTGAATGTCTGAGTCGCTTGCTGTGAGCTCTGTGTCCTGAGCTGTCTCCTGCTGGAATCCTCAGGAAGTGTCGTGTTCCCCGTTTTATAGTGTGTATGCTCTTGCCTGAGATTGGCTGTGATGTTGTGTGTGTATTGATTGGTCCGTTGATCTGTCCATCAGTGTGTATGTATGTTTGCACCATGATGTTTATCTGAATATCATGACACTCTACACAGACAGTCACCCAAGGCCAGGATTGAGCCCGGGCCCCTGCCGCTGTGAGGCAGCAGTACTAACCACTGCGCCACCGTGCCACCCTTGCAGTTGGAGGGAACCTCCAGGTGGTGATATTGCCATGTGTCTGCTGCCCTTGTCCTTCTAGATAGTAGTGGTCATGGGTTTGGAAGGTGCTGTCAAAGAAGCCTTGGTGAGTTCCTGCAGTGCATCTTGCAGATGGTACACACTGCTGCTACTCTGCATTGGTGGTGGAGAGAGTGAATGTTTGCTGATGCAACTTTCCTTTATAATCAGGGTGATCAGCCATGATTTTTCTTTACATTACACAAGACAATTATTTTCCTATTTACCAGTGTGCACAAGTCTGGAATTACAATCACCCATGGTCTCAGGAATCTAAATCACCAAATTCTGCATCCAATCCCATACTGAACAAAGACTTATGTAAGTGCACACACAGTTATAATTTGGTTCTTTCCCTGAAGACTGACACCACTAACTTTCCTGCCCTGTCTGCCAAATAGATTTCACCAAAGCAGCCACTTGCATTAATTGTTTCTCAAGTCCATCACTATGGTAACAATAAAGAAGGGCTCCCATCCAAAAGACATTTCAGCAGTATTGGCCAAGACAAAGCGTGCTTCAGTGCACAAACTAAATTCCCCACCACCCCTGCTGGCTGCAAGCCTCTCCCCTTTGTCTCTATGCTATGTAATTGGTCTGTTATATACAATTAGCAGCCTTGGCAGGCAATTGGGCCTCATTATTATCACCTTAACATGTATGTGCTACAGATAGATTGGATAGCCACAACCCCTAAATATTAAGAGTGTGGGATTCAGGAGAATACTATTACTACAAAGTACTTCCTTGTCCCTCCACTTTTGTTTATGTCCCAGACCAATGCATGTTCCAACTGCAGAAGCATAATTAGTTGAAGGGCTCCTCCCTGCAGCCTGAGAGGCTACCCTTTGAGAGTCAAATTGAAAAGGAAGATGTGTTCCTTGCTCCCCTCTTGGCTTCACATCAACATGCAGTGCACAGCTGTGACACAAAGTAGAGTAATTAAGATCCAACTTTATCCAGCTTTAATAAAAACAAAGATTGTGCCAGTTATTGTGGAAACACCTCAAATTCAAATGACTGCTAACAAACGTATACAACAGAAATCCTGCTTCCTTCTCCGGAAGTCAGGAAGTGTCTGTACCTCTTTCACTTGAGGTCAGGTGAGAGCTCAGTCTTCTGCTATAGGAGGAGTTGTTGAACAAAGCATTACTTAAATAAAAAATTGCCCCAATTTACAATCCTTAAAAGGTCAGTGATAAACAGCTAAGCATAATATTCTAAAAACTATAACAATAGAAATACTATCTATTATCCAGTAAATCAAATCCTTCTTCATTCTGGTCCATTAACCATTACCCTGGGAATACTGAGATACAGGAAACAATTAAATATTTATATAATGTAAATAATAGAACATAAAGCCAACATGAGAAACCCATTAGGTCCAATGGTCCAATGTTCCTTTCTGAAAGATCAAACATATCTACTCGCCTTCACTGTCTCTTTCATCTTTTATTTCTCCAAAAATGCTTTGCATTTAAACAATTCACTGCAGTGACTTTCCCTGGAAGCTACTATAAGCACATGAATTCTTGTATTCCTGTAACATTGAATAATACCTTTGATATTAAACATGGTCATAATATGTTAAGGGAGGAACAGTAATGGTATTAATTAGAGTCAATATCAAAGTGATATCAATATTTATGGATTTGAATTAAAACAGTTCTGAACACAATCCCTTTGAATTGAACTAAGAAGTGGCACGCAATTGGTCACATTATCAAAAAAGGGAGCATAGATTGTCAAAAAGTGAAAAGCACAACGAGGGGTGACATTGGTAAGGATGTCAACCATTGTTCAATTGGTAGCCTCCGAGTCAGAAGGGTGAGAGTTCAAGCCCTGATACAGGAGCACAATTTCGAGGCTGATGTTTCCAATGCAGTACAGCACTGAGCGTGTGCTGCACTGTTGCAGGGGTCATCTTTTGAGACAAAAAAAACAAGGGTCCTCAAGGTTGACTTAGAAAATCCCACAGCTTTATTTCAAAGATGATCAGGGCAATGCCCAATTTTTATTCCTCAGCCTACAGAATAGCTGGTACATTATCACATCGCCTTCTCTGGAAGCTTACTGTGCACAAATTGGCTGCCACTCTTCCACATTTCAACAGTGACTACATTTAAAATGGCTGCAAAGCAATTTGGTACATTCAAAGGACTTGAAAGGCACGATATAATTGAAAGGTTTGCCTTTATGGATAGATTAAAAGATGTGCATTAACAATATAATTATAATGTTAAGATAATTTAACGATCCAAAAGTAGATCAGAATCAGGAAAATGATTTTGATGAGAAAGGGGAGTTTTGCATCATGTTTAGAAATATTTGGTCAGTTGCTATGTTGCTACCCCAACAAGGAAGGAAACACTATTTGACCTTGTGACTCATAGAATTTACAGTGCAGAAGGAGGCCATTCGGCCCATCGAGTCTGCACCGGCTCTTGGAAAGAGCACCCTACCCAAGGACAACGCCTCCACCCTATCCCCATAACCCAGTAACCCCACCCAACACTATGGGCAATTTGGGACACTAAGGGCAATTTATCATAGCCAATCCACCTAACCTGCGCATCTTTGGATTGTGGGAGGAAACCGGAGCACCCGGAGGAAACCCACGCACACACGGGGAGGATGTGCAGACTCCGCACAGACAGTGACCCAAGCCGGAATCAAACCTGGGACCCTGGAGCTGTGAAGCAATTGTGCTATCCACAATGCTACCGTGCTGCCCCTGTAATGAAGTAAAATTAAAAAGGAAACCTTAAGAGTGCATTTGGAAAGAGTTGGCAGTAATATAATTAGCTTCAGTGTAGTAGAAAGAGAAAAAAAGTAAAGGACAAGATCATTTGACTGGAAAGAAAGAAAATTATAGTGAGATAAAATGTACCTAGCTTGGATGACACAAGTAAAATATGGCAAATAGAACCATCAATTAGCAATTGAAAATATTTATACAGGAGTTGTGAAAGGATATGAATCATGTATATTACAATAACTCAAAAAATGTAATGTAGTTAAGGGTTGAATTCAGTGGATAAAGAAAGATTGAGTAAATCTGAAATCAAGAAAAAGCACTTTGCACTTATAAGACAGATAATAACGAAAGTCAGAACAAATTTAAAGCTTTAAAAAAGGGCAACTTAGGAAGACTAAGGGAAAAATTAAAGTTAAAAAAAAGAAGCATTCTATTGGTATCGTTACGCATAGTGGTCAGCACTATGATGTCACAGCGCCAGGGTCCCAGGTTCGATTCCTGGCTTGGGTCACTGTCTGCGGATTCTGCACGTTCTCCGCGTGTCTGCATGGGTTTCCTCCAGGTGCTCTGGTTTCCTCCCATAAGTCCCGAAAGACATGCTATTAGGTAATTTGGACATTCTGATTTCTCCCTCTGTGTACCCGAACAGGCACCGGATGTGGCAACTGGGGGCTTTTCACAGTAACTTCATTACAGTGTTAATGTAAGCCTATTTGTGATAATAAAGATTAAGGAGGAAGGGTGAAATGGTTGCCCTCGTTGAAATTATTACCAGTTCACTGAGTACTTGACTGTATGTGGAACGCAACAAACAAATTAGCAATCATGTTTTCTCAAGTTAAACAAGTGTCAGTTTTATTGTGATAAAACTCACTCAGGTAGAAAATATTAATGATATTAAAAATAACACTTTCACAACCACGCACATAACCCAAACATGAAAAATAAATAAATTGCAGTGTTTTTGTTGATTGATCCATTGGATGTGGGCGTCGCTGGCTGGTCCAGCATTTATTGTCCACCCCTGAGGGCATTTAAGAGTCAACCACATTGCTGTGGGTCTGAACTCACATGTAGGCCAGACCAGGTAAGGACGACAGATTTCCTTCCCTACTAGATATTAGTGAACCAGATGGGTTTTTACGACAATGGGTACATGGTCACCTTTAGACTTTTAATTCCAGACTTTTATTGAATTCAAATTTCAACATCTGCCAGGGCGGGATTCGAATCTGGGTCCCCAGAGCATGACTTTGCGTCTCTGGATTACGAGTCTGGTGACAATACCACTGCATCATTGCCTTGCAGTGTAATGGAAGTTAACTTTGGCCAAAGTAAGATTCAACAAGAAAAGGCAAATAAATTGAAGAGTTCATTGTTTGTCAGTCCTGATACTGTTACAGCTGATGCAGTTCTTAAAGCTTTGGTGACAGAGCCATTGGCAATGGCGCTGAGAGCGTCAAGGGACTGGCGGGGGATAGTGCGGGGGGGTGGAGCATAGGGTCTCGCTATATGGGGACAATCTGCTGCTCTGCATTTCAAACCCTTTGGAAGGTATTGGGGGATTATGGGTCTATTGGAGGAGTTTGGCCGGATTTCAGGATATAAACTGAATATGGGAAGTGTGAGATTTTTTTAAAAAAAATTCAAATTAATTTAGAGTACCCAATTCATTTTTTCCAATTAAGGGGCAATTTAGCGTGGCCAATCCACCTAGCCTGCACATCTTTGGGTTGTGGGGGCGAAACCCACGCAAACACGGGGAGAATGTGCAAACTCCACACGGACAGTGACCCAGAGCCGGGATCGAACCTGGGATCTCGGCGCAGTGAGACAGCAGTGCTAACCACTCCGCCACCATGCTGCCCTGAGCGAGGTTTTTCTGATTCAAGCGAGGAGGCAGGAGAAGAGACTGGGGGATGATGTGTTGGGTGCTCTGGATCCGTGGAACACATACAGGCCACCAATAGTGCAACACTATTTTATTAAGTCAGAAACTTTTGAACATACTTTCACTGTGTGTTAACACGATATTAGATTGAACTAAAGACCTATGCCTTGTCCTAACAAGTCTATGCACTCAGCACATGGTGAAGATCTGTGCTGCTTAGCTGTAAGCTCTGTCCTACTAGGAGGCTGCAGCTCGAATGAGCGGGAACTCTGATGCCCCCTGGCTTTATAGTGCGTGTGCTCTAACTGGTGATTGGCTGCGGTGTTGTGTGTGTTGATTGGTCCCGCTGTATGTCCATCAGTGTGTGTGTATCTGCACCATGATATACTGGTGTATATTATGACAGGGGAGATGCCGTTTAGAGTACTGGGGCGAGCTTTCGGTATTTGGGTATTCAGGTGGCGTGGGGGTGGGAGCAGCTGCACAAGTTGAATCTGCCGTGGTTGGTGGAACAGATGAAAGGTGATTTCAGGAAGTGGGATATGCTCCCACTGTCGGTGGCGGGGCGGATACAATTGGTGAAGGTGCCGGTCCTCCCGAAATTCTGGTTTTGTTCCAGAATCTCCCGATCATCATTCCTCAGGCTTTATTTTTAAGGAGGGTGAATGCACTGATTTCGGGGCTTGTCTGGGCTGGTAAGTCCACGCTGGTGAAGAAGGTGCTGCTGGAACAGGGTTGAAGGAGGGGTAGGTTAGCTCTCCCAAACTTTTTTTTTTTAAGCATGTATTTTATTACAAACATGAATCAATACAGGTCACAGCAAATAAACAGCCCGGAAAACATACTTCCCAGCAATCAACTATACAGACTGTACATCTTTTTCCCCCACCCAACTCCCCTTCCCATTTCTCCTGGACCTTCACCACCCGTTCACCCCCCTGCTCCCCCAGGCACTTGTATATATCCCCAATTCTTCCCTCCCCTTCCACATCTGGAAGCAGCAGTGTATCCCGGCAACCTAGGGAACCCCCTCCAGACCTTTCGCGCAAAGTCCCTTGTTGCTAACTTTTGGTTGGTTCAATTGGCTCTGTTTTATAACCTTTGCTCTCGAGTCACCAGGCATCTTTATGATACCGCCACGAGGTTCAAGTTCAAGTAATGATCAATAACTCAATACACCAATTAGTAAGATTCAAATCAAAGCACATTTATTATACACAGTAATCGCTACTCATGCATAAATTCTACTTCTAAGCTACTTCTACAACTAACAGGCCTGTACTTAGCTTCGGACTGGCCCTCCAGGTCAGGGGAACAAATGGCCTTTCGTTCGGGTTCTGAGTCTACGGGATTCGAAGTTGGTACGGACTGGTAGCTAGGAGCACCTATCTCGTAGCGAGCGTTGACTTAAGACTTACTGGATATCGGCAGTAGCTGAACCGGTCACTGTCAAGGGTTGGTTCGCGTTGCTGAGTGACCCGGTCAAGAAGAACGATTTGAACTTGGAGGCTTAACTTTATAGTCCCCAGGGGCTTCCCGCCTTTCGGGGCAGACCCTGTACCTGGTTCCAAGTGATTGGACTTCGTTCCAATCGCTTGGTTCCCTGATCGATGGGTGGTCTTGAGGTGTCCGTTAACCTCTTTTGTGTTGGCTCCTGCTGGCCCCGGGGAGTCTGGTTTGACTTTGTTTATCCTAAATGTTTCGATTGTACCTGGGGATCGCTCATTAGTATGTAGATGGCTGCTACATTATTATGCAGATTGCTGCTTGTATCGATGCTGTCTGGGTTTTTGCAGAGTTTAATACACAGTAAACTTGCACCTCTGTTGGCTGAATTTCCCTGCAGCCTTTGCTGTTCTCCATTTTACCTCGGGAGTTGGCCAACCCAGGTGGCTACACTCGCTCCTTGTGATCCTGACGCGAAGTGTGAAGGATCACATAACTACGTTGTTTTTCATTCCCTGACCCGGTGAGTACTCTTCTATGGCCTCTACACTGACCATAACTGTGCAAAAAATATTTTTAACTGACAATTCTGAGGGGCGCTATGTCAAACAGGGACATGCATTACAAAATAAGAAAATCGGAACCTCTAACTATCCTTAATAAACGACACTCACTCAAACAGTTCATCACACTAACTTCCTAAACCATACAAACAAAATCATAGCAGTTTTATACACATTTTACTGGCTTGTTAGTCAAGCTCAGGATCATACAATTGCTCATGAACATTTCTTTATTTGCAACAAATCGCAAACGAATGCTCTTTATTATAGATCGCGAGGGTTGGGGGTCTGGTCATATCCGAAAATAGGGGATCTGATCCTATATACCGGGGTGCGAGCGCGGTAGGCTCTCCTTCGCCATTTTCTCAGACGAATAGTCTGCACGATGCAGCAGAGTATCGCCAATATTAATAGGGATTCTATCAAGTAGGACAGGGAGTACCAGGTTATAAACCTGTCACACCAAGATGGTGTGGTCTCGCTTGTGACTGGGCTCTGGGTACTGTGGGGACGTGAATCATTAACGGCTGGGGGGGGTTGAGGTCAGAGGGTTCGCGTTCGCGAGCAACCAAATGTCCATTAGGATTATGAGCCACGCGGAGGATGTCCTCATGGTTCTCCTTCTTTCACTTCTCTTCTCTGGTCCTGGAGCTTCTGTGGGATCAAGCATAGTGTCTGTTACTATCTTGGTTTAATATCTCGTATGATAGCCTGTCTGTCCTTTAGTGCCAATTACTCCCTTTATAATTGGTCACTATGTGTGACTCCCTCATTTTTATTTTCCAAAAACCGAATTTCAGGACAAGACACACTTACAAATAGTGAACCAGTGCGAGCCGTCTCGCAGGCTGTGCGATTTACCATCCAAATGTTTGATGGCAGAGGGTTGGCAACCTAAGGGTTACCTGAAAACAAAACAAAACTTTTTGAACCAAACTTGCCGAAATGAGATGCGTATGGGATGCGTATGGGCCGCGACGGGTACGATTTGGATGGAGTCCCCGGGTAGGACGGCGACCAATGCCGTGTGTGCCCTACCAGAGCGTAGCTGACCAGAGGGGGGTTCCCAGGCAGGGCGGGTCCCAATGCCGTTTCTCCACTGCCTGAGCAACCGACAAGAACGGGCAAGAAATGTAGTCATCGTGGGGGGCTGCCGTATTGTTCTTCCTTCGAACCAGAAGAGCAGTTACGAACGGGGGTCTGTGTTTCAGTCGACAGACGAGTTCCTCTGAACTGGAGTCTGGGACATTAACAAGTCTCTGCGGACAAACTAGTTCCGCTGAACTAGCGTCTGGCCAAACTAGTTTCTCTGACTGCCAGTGGGCGTCAGAAGGGTGGTGTCGTGGGGCCGTGGAAAATACATTTCCGGTCTAACATACAACATTTAACAGAACAAGTACAAACAACATCAAACATGCTGCAGGTTCCATCAGAAAGGACACCGTTTTCTCCCAAGCGGTTCCTTTTAAAACATCATCTGGACACCTCAGTTATCGGTTGCGAACAGGGTCGCAAAGGGTTTTCGTTTTGGGAGTCAGACTCCAAGTCGTCATCTTCTCCTGGATGCCAAACTCTCGAGTGTATCAGGGCTGATAGGGCTGCATGGTGTGATCTGGGATCGCTCTCGTCATTCCGGACGAGTCTGTACGAATTATCTCGGTGCCAATAGGTGGTGTCTAGTTCTGTGGGGACGGAATCGGGGTCGTCATTGTAGGTCGGTGGTGGGGTTTGTTTAGGAAAGTGATCATGAGGGGATCACTCGAATCGTGGTCAGATTCGCTGGGTGTGGGTCCTGTTGCATGGGGATAGTAGGGAGGCGTGCTGTGGCTATTGTCCGAGTCACAGTCGCTGCTGCTGCAGTCTGTGGGTGTTCCGGGGCGGAGTCTATCGTTCGGGGGTTGAGTCCGTGGCTGGGCTGGACGTGTTGGGGGAGGGTAGGGTTACGTTGGCTGTGGGCAGGGCGTAGTCTGCTGCGTCGAGCATGACGTGATGTGCGTGGTTAGACTGTGTTCCATATGCTTTCAGCTGGTTGATGTGGAACCACGCAGTCTTTCCATTGGGGTACTTTATTTTGTAGACGGAAGGGCTTACTTTGTCCGCAATGGAGTACGGACCAGAATACTTTGGTGACAGGAATGTGCTGGGGTTGTATACGGAGAGCATGACTTGCTGTCCTACACTGAATTCAGTCGCATGCATAGTCTTATCGAAACAGGCCTTGCTCTGTTTCTTTCTTGTGCCCAATTTCTCTGCGGCTGCTAGCTGAGCCGTTTTAACTTTCGCCACTAATTGTTCTACTGCTTTCTTGTGTGTGAGGGCCGTCACTTCGGGGCTTGTCAAATCTAATCCCAATAAAAATTCAGTGCCTTTCATGGGGCGTCCGATCATGAGAGTGTGTGGGGTGTAACCTGTGGATGTGGAAACCGTGTTTCACAGAAACATCAGCGCAAAAGGGGGGACCGAATCCCAAGTGGTGTTGTTTTGCTGGACCATTTTTCTGAGGGTGGATTTTAAGGTCCGATTCATGCGCTCCACGAAACCACTCGACTGGGGGTGGTATGCAATGTGGAATTTTGGGGTAATGCCAAATATTGTGAGGACGTTCTTCATGACACGTCCTGTAAAATGGGAGCCTTGGTCGGATTCAATGCTGCGGGGGAGTCCCCATCTCGTAAAGATGTGGTGGGTTAAAATCTTGGCTGTGGTCTTTGCCGTGTTAGTTCTGGATGGGAATGCTTCCACCCATTTGGTAAACGTGTCTATCACCACGAGTACATATTTATAACCATTCCTGCAAGGGGGCAATGGTCCTATAAAATCAATCTGGAGGTTAGTCCAGGGGCCATTAACGGGTCGGGTGTGACTAAGCGGAGTCTTTTTTGCGTTCCTGTCCGGGTTGTTCTGGGCACAAATAAGGCAATTCTCAACGTAGTGAGTTACATCGTCCTTTAAACTCGGCCACCAACAGAGCTGCCTGAGGTGGGCTGTAGTGGGATCGATTTCCTGATGTCCATGACTGTCATGGAATAAACAAATCAGTTCCTGTCCTGTTCAGGAACCACATAAAGGGTGTCCTTTAACACCACACCGTCATGTGTGGTCAGAGCATTTCTAAACCTATCATAGGGGGCTGGATAGTTTCCTTTCAAAATCTCCCTGAGATTGCTGTCCTGCTCCTCGGCCTGCACTAAATCCTCGTTATTAGTCTGCGAGACCTGAACTGCATTCACTGGTGCGCTTTCGGGGGTGTCCAAAAATATCGGTGCCTGGAATCTGCTTTAGCCAGTGCGTCGGCTTTTACATTTCCAGAGGGGGAGGAACGATGGTGACTTCGAACTTTGACTATTCCAAAAGTCCTGTTCTGTGCTCGCTCTAAAATGTGACGGAGCAATGGGGCTGAGGGGAGGGGTTTTCCGTCTGCGGAAACAAATCCTCTTGCTTTCCACAGGGGTAGGAATTCCGTAAGGCTGTTGCAGACATAGAGGCTATCCGAATGTATGTCTGCCTGGCTGGGGAAGGAATCTGGGTGTTCCACTACGTATGCGATGGCCGCAAGTTCTGCTGCCTGCGCACCTAAGTGTCCTGGAAGTTTTATTGCTATTTCTTCTAGGGCGCGTCCTCGACGTAAATACCGCATCCTGTTATGCGCTTCCCTTCTAATATTGTGGAAGATCCATCCACGTATATTCTAATGGGTTCGCACGTGTCTGTGTGCTTGGGGCTCTGGGCTGAACTACCTATCTTTCGGGGGGGGGGGGGGGGGGGGGGGGATTTAGCAATAAAAGGGCCTGTGTTGTGGTGTGGAGAGATAATTTCACATTCATGGGGGGTTCCGGGGTACTGGAAGTTGTCGGCCAAAAAAGTGTGGGTCTTTGTCCTTTTAACGGTGATGTCCCATCCCTGCAAAAGAAGGGTCCCATCTAGCTGCTCTAATCTGACTAACTGTACCGTCCTTGAGTTGTCTGTCCAGTAAAAGTTGGGTGGGGGTGTGTTCCGTGAGGATTGTGATGGGGTTCAGTCCGGTTATGTACGAAAAATACTGTCCTGCCCAAAAAACTGCGAGCAGGTGCCTTTCACAGGCTGAAAATCCCTGCTCCACAGCATCTAAAACTCTGGAGGCGTAAGCCACAGGCCTTAACTGTTTGTGCCGTTCCTGAAGGAGCACGGCCGAAAGGGTGCGGTCTGTGCTTGCTACCTCTATCGCATAGGGGGAAAGCGGGTCTGTAACTTGTAGTGTGGGGGCTGCTATGAGTGCTTGTTTCAAAGAGTCCACAGCATCCGTATGCTGCGGAAGCCATTCCCAGGCGGCTCCTTTCTTTAGGAGGTCCGAGAGGGGTGCTGCCTTGCTGGCGAAATCGTCAATGTGGTTTCGGCAGTAGCCAACCAGTCCTAAAAGTGACCGGAGGGCTGAAACGTTCTGGGGAAGGGGCAATTTAGCAATCGAGTCAATCCTTTTATGCTCGATCTCGCGTTTACCATGTGTAATAATTGTACCCAAATATATAACCTTGTTTTCCAAAACCTGGGCCTTTTTGGGGTTAACTTTGCATCCAATTGCTTGTAGGAGTTCCAGGAGTTCGGACAGAAGCTCTATGTGCTCTTCCTGGGTGTCTGTCTGCAGTATAGGTCGTCCACGTACTGGACCAGACATTCGGGCCGAGAGAATTTTGATAAACTATTTGCCAGCTGTCGGTGGAAAATGGAGGGGGAGTTGTGGAATCCTTGTGGCAGGCATGTCCACATGTACTGTTGGTTTTTAAAGGTGAAGGCAAATTTGTACTGGCACGCCTTTGCCAATGGAATGGACCAGAATCCATTACCGATATCCAAAACCGTAAAGTATCGGGAATTGAGTCCCTGCTTGAGCATGGTCTCGGGACTTGTGGCTAGCTGGAAGAAGACAAAGGGTCATGGTTGATGGGAAATGTTCAGACTGGAGTCCAGTTACTAGTGGTGTACCACAAGGATCTGTTTTGGGGCCACTGCTGTTTGTCATTTTGGAAGGAATAACAGGAAGACTGAGTACTGGGCTAATGGTAAGATTCTTGGCAGTGTAGATGAGCAGAGATATCTCGGTGTCCATGTACATAGATGCCTGAAAGTTGCCACCCAGGTTGAGAGGGTTGTTAAGAAGGCGTACGGTGTGTTAGCTTTTATTGGTAGAGGGATTGAGTTTAGGAGCCATGAGGTCATGTTGCAGCGATACAACACTCTGGTGCAGCCGCATTTGGAGTATTGCGTGCAATTCTGGTCGCCGCATTATAGGAAGGATGTGGAAGCATTGGAAAGGGTGCAGAGGAGATTTACCAGAATGTTGCCTGGTATGGAGGGAAGATCTTATGAGGAAAGGCTGAGGGACTTGAGGCTGTTTTCGTTAGAGAGAAGAAGGTTAAGAGGTGACTTAATTGAGGCATACAAGATGATCAGAGGATTGGATAGAGTGGACAGTGAGAGCCTTTTTCCTCGGATGGTGATGTCTAGCACGAGGGGACATAGCTTTAAATTGAGGGGAGATAGATATAAGACAGATGTCAGAGGTAGGTTCTTTACTCAGAGAGTAGTAAGGGCGTGGAATGCCCTGCCTGCAACAGTAGTGGACTCGCCAACACTAAGGACATTCAAATGGTCATTGGATAGACATATGGACAATAAGGGAATAGTGTAGATAGGCTTTAGAGTGATTTCACAGGTCGGCGCAACATCGAGGGCCGAAGGGCCTGTACTGCGCTGTAATGTTCTATGTTCTATGTTCTACTGTGGGGGCTGCTGCGGGGGTGATTTTGTTCAGTCCCCGGTAATCGATGGTCAGTCGCCATGATCCAACGGGCTTTCTCACTGGCCAAATCGGGGCATTATTAGTGGAGGCTACTGATCTAAGTACGCCCTGCTCTAATAAGCTGTCGATTACTTTTGCAATTTCTCCCTCTGCCTCTTGGGGAAATCCATATTGCTTTTGGGGTCTAGGGTCAGGTCCTGTGATTTGTACTGAACCAGTCATTCGGCCACAGTCGTGTTTGTGGGTCGCGAATGCTGTCCTGCTCTTTTGTAAAACTGCCCTATCCTGCTTGTCCGTGCTAATTGTCATTGGGTTAAACCAAAACTCGCCTACTGCGCTAATTTTGGATTGGATTGGATTGGATTGGATTTGTTTATTGTCACGTGTACCGAGGTACAGTGAAAAGTATTTTTCTGCGAGTAGCTCAACAGATCATTAAGTACATGAGAAGAAAAGGGAATTAAAAAGGCCCCAGGACCAGACGGGTTCCCGGTGGAGTATTACAGAAAATATGTGGACTTGTTGGCCCCGTTGATGGTGAGGACGTTCAATGAGGCCAGGAAAGGGGGGACTCTACCCCCGACGATGTCGGAGGCGACGATATCGTTAATTTTGAAGAGGGATAAAGATCCGTTGCAGTGCGGGTCCTATAGACCCATTTCATTATTGAACGTGGACGCCAAATTGCTGGCAAAGGTACTGGCATCGAGGATAGAGGACTGTGTCCCGGGGGTGGTGCACGAAGACCAGACAGGGTTCGTAAAAGGGAGACAACTGAATGTTAACGTGCGACAACTATTAGGGGTGATAATGATGCCCCCAGTGGAGGGGGAGGCAGAGATAGTGGCGGCAATGGCAGAGAAGGCATTTGATAGGGTGGAGTGGGAGTATTTATGGGAAGTGTTAAAGAGGTTTGGGTTTGGGAACGGGTTTATTAGCTGGGTTAGACTTCTTTATGGGGCTCCAACGGCAAGCGTAGTTACAGGTCGACATAGATCGGAGTATTTCCGACTATATAGGGGAACAAGACAGGGATGCCCGCTGTCTCCATTGTTGTTCGCGTTGGCAATTGAACCTCTGGCCATGGCGTTGAGAGACTCCAGGAAATGGAGAGGGGTGATTAGAGGGGGAGAAGAACACAGAGTCTCGTTATACGCGGATGACCTATTGTTATACGTGTCGGACCCAGCGGGGGGGATGATAGAGGTTATGCGAATTTCGAGGGGGTTCGGGGATTTCTCGGGTTATGGGCTAAACATGGGGAAGAGTGAATTATTTGTGATACATCCAGGGGACCAGAGTAGAGAGATAGAAGGCTTGCCTCTAAGGAAAGTGGAAAGAAACTTCCGATACCTGGGGATTCAGATCGCTAGGAGCTGGGGAACCTTGCACAGACTTAATCTGACACGGTTGGTAGAACAAATGGAGGAGGACTTCAAGAGGTGGGACATGCAGCCTCTATCGCTGGCGGGCAGGGTGCAAGCAATTAAGATGATGGTCCTCCCGAGGTTCTTATTTGTATTTCAATGTCTCCCTATACTAATCACCAAGACCTTTTTTAATAAAATAGACAGGAGCATCACGAGCTTCGTGTGGGCAGGGAAAGTTCCGAGAGTAAGGAGGGGGTTCCTTCAGCGTACTTGGGACAGAGGAGGATTGGCACTACCGAACTTGGCCGATTACTATTGGGCCGCCAATGTGGCAATGATACGTAAATGGATGATGGAGGGTGAGGGAGCGGCGTGGAAAAGACTGGAGAGAAAGTCCTGTAAAGGGACGAGTTTAGAGGGGCTGGTGATGGCGCCGCTACCGATCTCACCTAAAAAGTTTACCACGAACCCGGTGGTGGCGGCAACATTGAATATCTGGGGACAGTGGAGGCGACAGAGAGGGGTGCGGGGAGCCCTGGTGGGGTCCCCAATCAGGAACAACCATAGGTTCGCCCCAGGAAGAATGGATGGAGGATTTCAGAGCTGGTACCAGTTGGGAATTAGGAGGGTGGGAGATTTATTTATAGATGGGACTTTTGCGAGCTTGGGAGCATTGCAGGAAAAGTATAAGTTGCCCCGGGGAAATTTCTTGAGATATATGCAGGTGAGGGCGTTTACTAGACAACAGGTGAGGAAATTTCCGTTGCTCCCGACACAGGGGATACAGGACAGGGTGCTTTCAGGGGTGTGGGTCGGAGAGGGCAAGGTGTCAGAGATTTACCGAGAGATGAGGGAAGAGGGGGAGGAGTCGGTGGGCGAACTAAAAGGAAAGTGGGAAGAAGAACTAGGGGAGGAGATAGAGGAGGGTATGTGGGCTGATGCCCTAAGCAGGGTAAATTCCTCTTCCTCATGCGCCAGGCTTAGCCTGATTCAATTTAAGGTGCTACATAGAGCACACATAACGGGAGCAAGATTGAGCAGGTTCTTTGGAGTGGAGGACAAATGTGGGAGGTGTGGCGGGAGCCCGGCAAACCACGCACATATGTTTTGGGCATGTCCGGCACTGGAAGTGTATTGGAAGGGAGTGACGGGAGTGATTTCGCAGGTGGTGAAGGCCCGGGTCAGACCAGGCTGGGGGTTAGCTCTATTTGGAGTTGCGGAAGAGCCGGGAGTGCAGGAGGCGAAAGAGGCCGACGTTGTGGCCTTTGCGTCCCTAGTAGCCCGGCGCAGGATCCTACTCATGTGGAAGGAGGCGAAACCCCCCGGACTGGAGGCCTGGGTAAATGATATGGCGGGGTTCATTAAACTGGAGCAGATAAAGTTTGCCCTGCGAGGATCGGCTCAAGGGTTCACCAGGCGGTGGCAGCCATTTCTCGACTACCTAGGGGAACGTTAAAGGGAAGACAGATGACCAGCAACAGCAACCCAGGGGGGAGGGGGGGGTTAGTTTAGTTTACGTCAAAGATAAAGGGGTTTTGTTACTTGTGTATTGTTAAAAATTTCTGTATTGTTATTGTTGCGTTTGCTTTGTAAGAGGGGAAAAATTGTTGTTTGGGAAAAAAATTTCAATAAAACATATTTTAAAAAAAAGAAAAGGGAATTAAAAAAAATACATAATAGGGCAACACAACATATACAATGTAACTACATAAGCACTGGCATCGGATGAAGCATACAGGGTGTAGTGTTAATGAAGTCAGTCCATAAGAGGGTCATTTAGGAGTCTGGTAACAGTGGGGAAGAAGCTGTTTTTGAGTCTGTTCGTGCGTGTTCTCAGACTTCTGTATCTCCTGCCCGATGGAAGAAGTTGGAAGAGTGAGTAAGCCGGGTGGTAGGGATCTTTGATTATACTGCCCGCTTTCCCCAGGCAGCGGGAGGTGTAGATGGAGTCAATGGATGGGAGGCAGGTTCGTGTGATGGACTGGGCGGTGTTCACGACTCTCTGAAGTTTCTTGCGGTCCTGGGCCGAGCAGTTGCCATACCAGGCTGTGATGCAGCCAGATAGGATGCTTTCTATGGTGCATCTGTAAAAGTTGGTAAGAGTTAATGTGGACATGCCGAATTTCCTTAGTTCCCTGAGGAAGTATAGGCGCTGTTGTGCTTTCTTGGTGGTAGCGTCGACGTGGGGGACCAGGACAGATTTTTGGAGATGTGTACTATTAAGAATTTGAAACTGCTAACCATCTCCACCTCGACCCCGTTGATGCTGACAGGGGTGTGTACAGTACTTTGCTTCCTGACGTCAATTACCAGCTCTTTAGTTTTGCTGGCATTGAGGGAGAGATTGTTGTCGCTACACCACACCACTAGGTTCTCTATCTCCCTCCTGTATTCGGACTCATCGTTATTCGAGATCCGGCCCACTATGGTCGTATCGTCAGCAAACTTGTAGATGGAGTTGGAACCAAGTTTTGCCACGCAGTCGTGTGTGTACAGGGAGTAGAGTAGGGGGCTAGGTACGCAGCCTTGCGGGGCGCCGGTGTTGAGGACTATTGTGGAGGAGGTGTTGTTGTTCATTCTTACTGATTGTGGTCTGTTGGTCAGAAAATCGAGGATCCAGTTGCAGAGTGGGGAGCCAAGTCCTAGGTTTTGGAGCTTTGATATGAGCTTGGCTGGGATTATGGTGGTGAAGGTGGAGATGTAGTCAATAAATAGGAGTCTAATGTAGGAGTCCTTGTTTTCGAGATGCTCTAGGGATGAGTGTAGGGCCAGGGAAATGGTGTCTGATGTGGACCGGTTGCAGCGGTATGCAAATTGCAGTGGATCAAGGCGTTCTGGGAGTATGGAGGTGATGCGCTTCATGATCAACCTCTCGAAGCACTTCATTACGACTGAAGTCAGGGCCACTGGTCGGTAGTCATTGAGGCACGTTGCCTGTAATTTTGTTGGCGTATTCACCTATTGTGAGCGTTGCGGGGGCTCTTCCAGATTTTGCCATTTTCCAGACACATTGGTTGACTGGATCAAATGATAAGTTGTGGGAATTCATAAAGTCTATGCCCAGAATGTGTTCTGCTGTGTGGGGTAGATCGACTAAAACTATAGGGTGCTTGGTGGTGATGTTGCCGATTTGAATGGGTACAGGGGCTGTGATGTGTCCCTGCTGTGAGTGGCCTGTAAAGCCGCTGAGGGTGATAGTGGCTGTAGTGGGCCACGTGTCCTTTTGGAACATGGTGGAAGAATTTATTGTGGTGCGGGACCCTCCTGTGTCCCAGAGAAACTCGATGGGCTGTCCCCGTATCTTTGCTGCAACTACCGGTCGTCCGGACCTATCCCAAAGGGTGTCGCAGACCCAACTGGGGGAGCCCGAACACCATCAGTCCATTCCGTTCAGGTCCGTCTGATCTGAACGGGTGCTCACACTATGTATGGGCTCTGTCTTATTCTTACTTAGAATGCCCGGCTGCTGGGCTCTCTGTGGCTTTCGTGGGGCATGGCATTCTCTTGCAAAGTGTCCCAACTGTCCACAGTTGTAACACTCCTGTGACTTTTGTGGGGGGCTGTTCTTGCCTTCATTTACCCATGTGGGGTTCTGGTGTGTTTTAACTGCTTGTATGTCTGCTTCTGCCTGCTTTTCTTCGGGATTTTTAACTGTTGGTTTGCTTTGTACAGACTGCTCCCAGGTGCGGGACAATCTTTTTACGACCCATTTCTCGTTATGAGCCTCCTCTGAGAGATCATAATTAGCACAAGCTTTCTGTCCTGTTTCTGTGGCATGGGAGATAAGGGTACGGGTCCATTTGGCCATGTTGTGTGGGGACAAATGGGCGCGGTCTAAGTCTCCAAAAACTGCTGCAAAATGGATCCACAGGCGTCCAGCAAACGCTGTGGGGTGCTCGGTTTTCTTTTGCCTGCATTTATTGAGGCCATCTACGGGGTCACCCCGGTTAAACCCGATCGCATCTTGGACCGCGGTATGCATTTCTGCAAGGGTGCCTCCTCCTACATTCTGTGGGTCGGGAAGGGCTGCTACGACCGAAGTGTCTAGACTCAAAACTGTGAGCTTTACATGCTCTCGCTCATCCAGGCCGTACAAGGTCGCCTGCTGCTTTACTCTGGCAAAGAAGTGGTGGGGGTCTGAGGTGGGGAGGAGCGGTGTGATTTACTCGCATGCGTCCCGTAACTGGGCCACTGTTAAGGGGGTGGTGTACAGAAATTCTGTATCGTCCGATGTGGCTGTGCGGTGGGTGGTGACTGGGTTCATTGGAGCCTGAACTATCTGCTCTATGGGGAGTTGGGGCGCTTTCCTCTTTTGGGGCTTTCCCTGCGCACATGTTCCCTGAACATATCTCTGCGCTGTCTCATTCAACTCTTCCCAATCAGGGCCGTCTTCCTCATCTAATTTTGCTCCAAAGGTTTCCTGGAATCCTTTTTGAACTGAAAGCAGAAATTGCAACTCTGCAATCTGCTTCCGGCACTTTGCGTGGTCTAGTGAGCTTTGTCTTTGCTCCGTGGTGGCAGCATGGAGTGCTCTTAACGCTGCCTTCAGGTCACTCCACTGCCTCTGCAATGCCTCTACCTGCTTCTCGGTTTCTTCTCGTACCAGGACTGCCTGTTGCGTGTCCTGATAGGCCTTTTCATACTGGGACTGGAAGCTGCTTAAGTGCGCCAGACAAGACTGGTGTGCCCACTTGGCATCATCCACCTCTCTGTCTTTTGCTGCCAACCTCCTCCTTAACTCTACGTTCTCTCTTTCTACCTCACTAACATCGACCTTGCTCATTCGATGTATGCCTTCTATCTCTTTCCGGAGCATCCTAACGACCACCTCTGTGCCTCGCAATTGTGCCAAGCAGGACACGATTGCCATCGGCTTGCGAGCTTTTCCTAAGCTCTTCTTGTGAATCTCGCTCAGTATCTCCCACCTGTGTCCTCATTGCTACAGAATTCGCTCCAAAGGGGCCATCCTTTCCCTTTGAGGTACTTCCTGATTTCTTCTTCCCCGTACGGGACATTGTCCTACTCTACTGCTGCTGGTCGCTGCGACTGCAAATTCTTCTGGGTTCATGAGGCGTTGCATTGCCTGCATTGCCATCTTTCTTATCTGAATGCTTCTTTTAAATTTGGAACAGGGGGACTAAGGCGGTGCTGTAATTACGGGTACGGCTTTCGCTATTTTCCGAAATACAAACACCCGACAGTTTTGTCACAACAAAAAGATCTATTAGTATTACCTTATAGCCCTGTTAGTTACGCATGCATTTAACACACTTCCGAATTATGAGGATTGATCAGATGTGCTTGAACACTTGTGGTTTTCTGTTCCCAATTGGATCTCTAATTCAAATTTTTGGGTTCTCCCGGAGCGGTTAAGCCACTTCTAGATTGGGTCCCGTCAGATGTCGCCAGTAATATGTTGCTAACTTTTGGTTGTTCAATTGGCTCTGTTTTATAACCTTTGCTCTCGAGTCGCCAGATATCTTTATGATACTGCCACGAGCTTCAAGTTCAAGTAATGATCAATAACTCAATACACCATTTAGTAAGATTCAAACCAAAGCACATTTATTATACACAGTAATCGCTACTCATGCATAAATTCTACTTCTAAGCTACTTCTACAACTATCAGGCCTATACTTAGCTTCAGAATGGCCCACCAAGTCAGGGGAACAAATGGCCTTTCGTTTGGGTTCTAAGTCTGCGGAATTCGAAGTTGGTACGGACTGGTAGCTAGGAGCGCCTATCACGTAGCGAGCGTTGACTTCAGACTTACTGGCTATCGGCGGTAGCTGAACCGTCAAGGGTTGGTTCGTGTTGCTGAGTGACCCGGTCAAGAAGAACGATTTGAACTTGGGGGCTTAACTTTATAGTCCCCAGGGGCTTCCCGCCTTTCGGGGCAGACGCTGTACCTGGTTCCAAGTGATTGGACATCGTTCCAATCGCTTGGTTTGATTTCTCCAATACTGGAGCGGTTCCCTGATCGATGGGCGGTCTTGAGGTGTCCGTTAACCTCTTTTGTGTTGGCTCCTGCTGGCGCCGGGGAGTCTGGCTTGGCTTTGTTTATCCCAAATGTTTCGATTGTACCTGGGGATCGCTCATTAGTATGGCTGCTACATTATTATGCAAATGGCTGCTTGTATCGATGCTGTCTGGGCTTTTGCAGCGTTTAATACACAGTAAACTTGCACCTGCTAGTTTCTGCCTCTGTTGGCTGAATTTAGAACATAGAACATAGAACGATACAGTGCAGTACAGGCCCTTCGGCCCACGATGTTGCACCGACATGGGAAGTCAAAAAACAAAAGCCATCTAACCTACACTATGCCATTATCATCCATATGCTTATCCAATAAATTTTTTAATGCCCTCAATGTTGGCGAGTTCACTACTGTTGCAGGTAGGGCATTCCACGGCCTCACCACTCTTTGCGTAAAGAACCTACCTCTGACCTCTGTCCTATATCTATTACCCCTCAGTTTAAGGCTATGTCCCCTCGTGCTAGCCATTTCCATCCGCGGGAGAAGGCTCTCACTGTCCACCCTATCTAACCCCCTGATCATTTTGTATGCCTCTATTAAGTCTCCTCTTAACCTTCTTCTCTCTAACGAAAACAACCTCAAGTCCATCAGCCTTTCCTCATAAGATTTTCCCTCCATACCAGGCAACATCCTGGTAAATCTCCTCTGCACCCGTTCCAAAGCTTCAACGTCCTTCCGATAATGAGGTGACCAGTACGCAATACTCCAAATGCAACCATACCAGAGTTTTGTACAGCTGCAACGTGACCTCATGACTCCGGAACTCAATCCCTCTACCAATAAAGGCCAATACTCCATAGGCCTTCTTCACAACCCTATCAACCTGGGTGGCAACTTTCAGGGATCTATGTACATGGACACCGAGATCCCTCTGCTCATCCACACTTCCAAGAATTTTACCATTAGCCAAATATTCCGCATTCCTGTTATTCCTTCCAAAGTGAATCACCTCACACTTCTCTACATTAAACTCCATTTGCCACCTCTCAGCCCAGCTCTGCAGCTTATCAATGTCCCTCTGTAACCTGCAACATCCTTCCGCACTGTCGACAACACCACCGACTTTAGTGTTGTCTGCATATTTACTCACCCACCCTTCTGCACCCTCCTCTAGGTCATTTATAAAAATGACAAACAGCAACGGCCCCAGAACAGATCCTTGTGGTACGCCACTTGTAACTGAACTCCATTCTGAACATTTCCCATCAACCGCCACCCTCTGTCTTCTTTCAGCTAGCCAATTTCTGATCCACATCTCTAAATCACCCTCAATCCCCAGCCTCCGTATTTTCTGCAATAGCCTACCATGGGGAACCTTATCAAACGCTTTACTGAAATCCATATACACCACATCAACTGCTCTACCCTCGTCTACCTGTTCAGTCACCTTCTTAACGAACTCGATAAGGTTTGTGAGGCATGACCTACCCTTCACAAAGCCATGCTGACTATCCCTAATCATATTATTCCTATCTAGATGATTATAAATCTTGTCTCTTATAATCCCCTCCAAGACTTTCCCCACAACAGACGTGAGGCTCACCGGTCTATAGTTGTCGGGGTTGTCTCTACTCCCCTTCTTGAACAAAGGAACCACATTTGCTATCCTCCAGTCCTCTGGCACTATTCCTGTAGCCAATGATGACATAAAAATCAAAGCCAAATCTCTTCCCTGGCTTCCCAGAGAATCCTAGGATAAATCCCATCGGGCCCCGGGGACTTATCTATTTTCAGCCTGTCCAGAATTGCCAACACCTCTTCCCTACGTACCTCAATGCCATTTATTCTAATAGCCTGGGTCTCAGCATTCTCCTCCACAACATTCTCTTTTTCCTGAGTGAATACTGACGAAAAATATTCATTTAGTATCTCGCCTATCTCTTCAGACTCCACACACAACTTCCCATCCCTGTCCTTGACTGGCCCTACTCTTACCCTAGTCATTCTTTTATTCCTGACATACCGTAATACTGTTCTTGACTAGCAGCGCCACACCTCCCCCTCTTTTGCCTCCTTCTCGGAGCTTACTAAAACACCTAAACCCCGGAACCTGCAACAACCATTCCTGTCCCTGCTCTATCCATGTCTCCGAAATGGCCACAACATCGAAGTCCCAGGTACCAACCCATGCTGCCAGTTCCCCTACCTTATTTCGTATACTCCTGGCATTGAAGTAGACACACTTCAAACCACCTACCTGAACACTGGCCCCCTCCTGCGAAGTCAAATCTTGCTCCTGACCTTTATACTCTCAATCTCCCGTACCCTAAAACTACAATCCAGGTTCCCATGCCCCTGCTGCATTAGTTTAAACACCCCCAAAGAGCACTAACAAATCTCCCCCCCAGGATATTTGTGCCCCTCAGGTTCAGATGTAGACCATCCTGTCTGTAGAGGTCCCACCTTCCCCAGAAAGAGCCCCAGTTATCCAGAAATCTGAATCCCTCCCACCTGCACAATCCCTGTAGCCACGTGTTTAATTGCTCTCTCTCCCTATTCCTCATCTCATTATCACATGGCACGGGCAACAACCCAGAGATAACAACTCTGTTTGTTCTCGTTCTGAGCTTCCATCCTAGCTCCCTGAAAGCCTGCCTGACATCCTTGTTCCCTTTCCTACCTATGTCGTTAGTGCCAATGTGGACCACGACTTGGGGTTGCTCCCCCTCCCCCTTAAGGACCCGGAAAACACGATCCGAGACATCACGTACCCTTGCACCTGGGAGGCAACATACCAAACGTGAGTCTCTCTCGCTCCCACAAAATCTCCTATCTGTGCCCCTGACTATCGAGTCCCCAATTACTAATGCTCTGCTCCTCTCCCCCCTTCCCTTCTGAGCAACAGGGACAGACTCCGTGCCAGAGGCCCATACCCCATGGCTTACCCCTGGTAAGTCCCCCCCCCCCACAAGTATCCAAAGCGGTATACTTGTTACTCAGGGGAACGACCGCAGGGGGTCCCTACACTGACCGCTTCTTCCCAGTCCCTCTTACAGTTACCCATCTATCTCCAACCTTTGGTGTAACTAATTCCCTGAAGCTGCTATCTATGACCCCCTCTGCCTCCTGAATGATCCGAAGTTCATCCAACTCCAGCTCCAGTTCCCTAACACGGTCTTGGAGGGGCTGGAGATGGCTGCACTTCCTGCAGGTAAAATCAGCAGGGACACTAACGGCATCCCTCACCTCAAACATCCTGCAGGAGGAACATTGCACTCCCTTCCCTGCCATCCCTCTAACTTCCAACCAAGATCTGATTAATAAATACATTTAAAAAAAAAAAAAATAATGCAAATATGGCACTTACCTCACACCAATGGGTCTTATTATTAGGTTAGAGGAGGAGGGCTACACTACACTACTCGTGTAGTGTCTCAGGTTTCCTCTCCACCAGAATTTATTGGTGGGGGGGGGGGTCCTTCCCAGAAGTCCGCGGGTCGCACTTCCGGTTCTGGGTCGAACGTCCGGTTCCCGCCTTATATTTTTAAAAAAACACATAAAAGAACAGAAACGGGACCAGGTACGTGTTTTTAAATCAAATACTCACCTCCCGACAGGCCCCTGCACGCCACTCCCGCCGAAATTCTAAGGGCTGCTCCTGCAAGTAAGTGTTTTTAAAGCAAATACTCACCTCACGACAGGCCCCTGCACGCCGCTCCCGCCGGAATTCTAAGGGCTACTCCTGCAAGGTACGTGTTTTTAAAGCAAATACTCACCTCCCGACAGGCCCCTGCATGCCGCTCCCGCCGAAATTCTAAGGGCTGCTCCTGCAAGGTAAGTGTTTTTAAAGCAAATACTCACCTCCCGACAGGCCCCTGCACGCCGCTCCCGCCGAAATTCTGAGTATGGGGAGATTTCCCTGCAGCCTTTGTTGTTCTCCATTTTACGTTGGGAGTTGGCCAACCCAAGTGGCTACACCCTAACCTGCAGATACCTGAACTCACTACAGACTCCCTCAGCAGCTCTACCCTCTCCCTTAGCTCCTCCAAACTGGCGAACCCTTCCTCCAAATACAGACCTTGACCAACCCTACTTCCCTCCATCTCCTGTATAAACGATCCATTGCCCCTGGCTCAAACCCATGATTCTCGCACAGCGGCGTTAACACCGAAATCCATGCCACCCTAAAATGCCTCCTCAACTGATTGCAAATCTTCACCGTGGACTGCACCATTGGTCTTCATGAATACCTACTTGGCGCTATTGGCAATGCTGCCATCACCATAGCCCTCAAACTGGACCTCTTACAAGATTCCTCCTCCATCCTAACCCACTCTAACCCTTCTCCTTCCCACCACTGCCGCACCTTATCCACATTCGCTGCCCAGTAATAATGAAGCAGGTTCGGCAATGCCAACCCCGCCCTGCTGCCTCTACCTCTGTAGCAGGGTCCTCCCCACCCTCGGCACCTTCCCCGCCCATACAAAGTCCGAGATGATCATGTCCACTTTCCGAAAGAAGGCCTTTGGTATAAAGATAAGGAGAGCCTAAAAACTAAATGAGACCCTCGGCAGTATATTCATTTTCACCTCTCTGTCAATGTCAACTGCATAGACAGGTAGCATAGAATTTACAGTGTATCCAACCTCCTAAGACAGTCTCTGGCCTCCTCCACCAGCTTCATTACGTTCCACTTATGGAGCCCCGTCCATTTTCTCCCTACCTGAAACGCCAAATACCTGAACCTACCCCTCGCTACCGTAAATGGCATCACCTTAAATTGGCTTGCTGTCCCAGCTCATTCACCGGGAAAACTTTGCTTTTCCCTCCAAACCTCCCCAGCAGGCCCATAATGCTTCCCATACTCTCCAATAGATCCGAAACATACAGCAACAGGTCATCGGCATAGAGCATCACCCAGTGCTCCCTCTGTCCGCTCATTTTTTTTTAATCCATTTAATTTTTTTCCAATTAAGGGCAATTTAGCATGGTCAATTCACCTACCCACATCTTTGCGATCTGGGGGCGAAACCTATGCAAACATGAGGAGAATGGTCAATGGCCCAGAGCCAGGATCGAACCTGGGACCTCGGAGTCGTGAGGCAGAATCTCTAACCACTGCGCCACCGTGCTGCCCCCCCCTCTGTCCCCTCATAATCCCCCGCCACTCTATCAACCCCCTGAGAGCCATCACCAACGGCTCTATGGCCAGCGCAAACAATAATGGCGATGGCGGGAACCTTTGCCTCGTACCCCAGTGTAAGTTAAAGCTTCACAAACTCATATTATTCGTCCTCACACTTGGTCTTGGTGCCACCTATAGCAACCGCACCCATGCCACAAATCTTGGCCCAAACCCAAACAAGTACCGCCACTCCACCCGATCAAATGCCTTCTCCGCGTTCATGGACGTCACCACCTCTGGTACCAGAGCTCCCGACGGATTCATCACCACATTCAACAACCATCTTATATTACTCACAAGCTGCCTGCCCTTCATAAAGCCTGTTCGAACTTCTGCAACCATCCCCGTGACACAATCCTCAATCCTCCCCGCTAACAACTTAGCCAATACTTTCACATCCATGTTCAATAGTGATATGGGCCTATACGATCCACATTCCAATGGGTCCTTCCCCTTTTGCGGGATGAGCGTCATTACTGCCTGCGTCATCGTCTCCGACAGCTCCCCCTTCTCCAGCGCTTCATTAAACGCCCCCACAGATGTGGTGCCAGGTTCATCGCAAATTCCTTATAACATTCTGCCGGGTATCCATCTGGTCCCAGGGCCTTCCCCGGCTTCATACCCCTGATACTATCCAGCACCTCCTTCAGCCCCAGGGGCTCTCCAATGCCTACCTCTTTGCTTCCTCCACCTGGTGACATTCCAGCTCGTCCAGAAACCCCCTCCCCCCGGGTCTGGCTCGTACAGTCCCTGATAATACTCCCTAAATATCTCATTTATCTTCCCTGGCTCCTACACCACATCCCCAGCCCCAGTCTGTATCTTCAATATTTCCCTGGATGCGGTTTGCTCCCACAGATTGTGCGCCAGCATGCGGCTCGCCTTCTCCCCATACTCATAATGCACCCCTCTTGTCCTACACAATTGCCCTACCGCCCTCACCATTGTCAACCTGTCAAACTGCCCCTGCAACGTTTTTCTCCTCGCCAAACCCTCTATGGTGGGCACCCTCGAATACTCCCTATCCACCTCCACTATCTCGCTCATTAGGCGGTCAGATTTCTTCCTCCTTTCCGTATCCGCATGAGCCTTAAACAAAATAATTTCCCCCCAGACCACTGCCTTCAGTGCTTCCCAAAAAAGGGCTGCCAACACCTCGCCATTTTGTTTTTAAAACAGACATTATATTAAGGCATTTATGGTTTTATAACAACAAAAGATACAAATACAAATGTAAACATAATTCAGTGTGTAACACCTCCCTCCATCGCTTCTCACTGTTCTCGCCTAAACGAAACTAAACTAACCTAACTCCCCCTGTCCCCTTTGATCCCTAACCCCCCCGTATTGAATCTGCTAACAGTTTAGTTTTCCCCGAAGAATTCAGTAAACGGCTGCCACCTCCAAACAAACCCTAACATTGATCCTCTCAGGGCAAACAGAGGTATTACGGTATCTAGTAATGCTGAAACACCATTGGTAGATAATGTATGTTTCCCATTGGTCAAGCTGTATGGTAGCTCCGCCCTGCAAGGTGGGGTATAAGAGCCCGTGCCACCCCAGCAGCCTTCTTTCTGTACCTGAGCTGCTGGGGGAAACATCCAGCTTATTAAAGCCTTCAGTTGGACTACAACCTCGCTTTAGTAGTCATTGATCGTGCATCAATTTAATAAGTTAGATTTAAAGAATGGAGCTCCGAATCAAGCCGGAGTGTCTGCAACTCAGCCCTCATGCAGTAAACTCGGCGGCGACTTTCAAGCACTGGCTGGCGTGCTTCAACGGCTACCTCGGAACGGCAGAAAACACACCCACAGGAGAACAGAAACTGCAGATCCTGCACTCGAGGGTAAGCCCAGGAGTCTACACCCTCATCGAGGACACGGACGACTTTGATGCCGCGATGGAGTTGCTGAAAGGACATTACATTCGCCCTGTAAATCAGGTCTACGCCCGGCATCTACTAGCGACGTGGCGACAAATTCCTGGTGAGTCACTCGAAGAATTCTACCGTGCGCTCCTGGTGTTGGGGAGAAACTGCAGCTGCCCGCAGGTTTCAGCAAACGACCACACTGAACTGTTGATTCGGGACGCTTTCGTTGCGGGTATGCTGTCCTCTCAAATCCGCCAGCGTTTGCTGGAGAAAGAAACTCTAGGCCTCAAGGAGGCACGGGCCCTTGCCGGCTCCCTGGATGTGGCCTATCGAAACGCCCATGCCTACGCCCCCAACCGCGCAGCAACCCCCTGGGCAGCGTGGAACCCCCCCTGCAGCCGACTCCGAGGCATCCCACCTCCCCCCACAAGCTTGCGCTGCACGATGGCCCGGCAACCCCGGGGGGCCCCGCTGCTATTTTTGCGGCCAAGCCAAACACCTCCGATAGCGCTGCCTAACCCGTTCGTCCACATGTAAAGGGTGCGGCAAAAAGAGCCATTTCTTGGCTACCACCAGCTCCCCATCCGCACTCGTGACCGCAAGTACACTGCCTTTGAGGCAGATGGATGGCTCTACCACTTTTTAAGGGTTCCCTTCGGTGTCACTAACGGGGTCTCGGTCTTCCAGCGCGAGATGGACCGAATGGCAACATTCCCGCAGCAGGACCACGACACCAACCTCCAAAAATTCCTCCAGACGCAAAGATCCTTAACCTTACGTATAACAAGGATAAATGCGTGTTTAGCACCGACCACCTAGCCATCCTCAGCTATGTAGTGCGAAATGGAGTTCCCCCTCCCGCACTGCTCCAAGGCCCTGAAGCGCTGCCTAGGCTTTTTTTCTTACTATGCCCAGTGAGTCCCCAACTATGCGGACAAGGTCCGTCCCCTAATCCAATCCACAGTTTTTCCCCTGTCGATAGAGGTCCGTCAGGCCTTCAGCCGCATCAAAGCAGACATTGCAAAGGCCACGATGCATGCCATCGACGAGTCCCTCCCCTTCCAGGTCGAGAGCGACGCGTCCGATGTAGCTCTGGCGGCCACCCTCAACCAAGCGTCAGACCCGTGGCCTTCTTCTCACGTACCCTCCATGCTTCCGAAATCCGCCACTCCTCAGTCGAAAAGGAGGCCCAGGCCATAGTAGAAGCTGTGCGACATATGGAGGCATTACCTGGCCGGCAGGAGATTCACTCACCTCACTGACCAACGGTCGGTCGCCTTCATGTTTGATAATGCACAGCGGGCCAAGATAAAAAACGATAAGATCTTACGGTGGAGGATCGAACTCTCCACTTATAACTACGAGATCTTGTATCGGCCCGGGAAGCTAAATGAGTCTCCTGATGCCCTGTCCCATGGCACATGTGCCAATGCACAAGTGGACCGCCTCCGAGCCCTCCACGAGGACCTCCACGAGGACCTCTGCCACCCGGGGGTCACTCGCTTCTTCCATTTTATCAAGACCCGCAACCGGCCCTACTCTATCGAGGAGGTTAGGACAGCCACCAGGAATTGTCATATCTGCAAACCGCACTTCTATAGGCCAGAGAAAGCGCACCTGATAAAGGCTTCCCGTCCCTTTGAATGCCTCAGTATGGACTTCAAAGGCCCCCTCCCCTCCACCGACCGCAACACGCACTTCCTGAATGTGATTGACGAACACTCCCGGTTCCCATTTGCCATCCCCTGCCCCGACATGACCGCAACCACCGTCATCAAGGCCCTCCATAGCATCTTTGTGCTGTTTGGGTTCCCCGCTTACGTAGTGATGGGGGTCCTCCTTTATGAGCGACGAACTGCGTCAATTCCTGCTCAGCAAGGGCATTGTCTCGAGCAGGACGACTAGTTACAACCCCCGGGGTAACGGACAGGTAGAGAGGGAGAACGGAACGGTCTGGAAGACCGTCCTACTGGCCCTACGGTCCAGGAATCTCCCAGTCTCCCGTTGGCAGGAAGTCCTCCCGGATGCCCTCCACTCCATCCGGTCACTGCTGTGTACCGCGACCAAAGAAACACCTCACGAACGTCTCCTTGTCTTCCCCAGGAAGTCCTCCTCTGGGACCTCGCTCCCGACCTGGCTGGCAGCTCCCGGACCCATCCCGCTCCGAAAACACGTGCAGGCGCACAAGTCGGACCCGTTGGTCGAGAGGGTCCATCTTCTCCACTCTAACCCCCAGTACGCCTAGGTGGCGTACCCTGACGGCCGACAAGATATGGTCTCCCTACGAGACCTGGCGCCCGCCGGATCCCCACGCACACCCCAGCCACCAGTCCCACCCTCCCTCCCACCGGTGCACCTTACAGCCGCCCCCTTT
The DNA here is from genome assembly GCF_047496885.1 of Scyliorhinus torazame. NCBI lineage: Eukaryota > Metazoa > Chordata > Chondrichthyes > Carcharhiniformes > Scyliorhinidae > Scyliorhinus > Scyliorhinus torazame. Next base: position 386,465,158 of record NC_092708.1, read on the forward strand.
CCAGGAGGATCGGTTCTTCCGCCGCCCCATCTAGGCCCCCCCGCCCACCGACGCACCCCGCAGACGGTCCCTTCCCAAGTCAATCGGCTTCCCCACCAGCACCGTCTAGGGGTGTTGAAGCTGCCACAGAGATTGAAACCACGCTCCCGGAGTCACAGAAGCCCAAACCTCCACCGGCGTCACCACCAAAGCTTCGACGATCACAGAGGATGACCAAGGCCCCCGATCGACTGATTGCTTCATTTTAAAGTGAATATAGTTAATTGTGAAATAGTAAATAGTTACGATAATAAGACAAAACGCTGTACGGAGGTATTACGGTCCCTCCATAACTATAACTTCTACCACGTTACCATGTTGTAATACCAAGCCACCACCCCCGCCGGACTCTATTTTAACAGGGGGTGAATGTGGTAGCCTGTGTAGAGGTATTACGATACCTAGTAATGTTGGAACACCATTGGAAGATAATGTATGTATTGGTCAAGCTGTATGGTAGCTCTGCCCTGCAAGGCGGGGTACAAGAGCCCACGCCCCAGCAGCTTTCTTTCTGTACCTGAGCTGCTGGGGGAAACATCGAGCTTATTAAAGCCTTCAGTTGGACTACAACCTCGCTTTAGTAGTCATTGATCATTCATCAGGGGCTCCGAGTCCCTCCGCGCAAATGAGATCCATCTCTGGGCTACCAAGGACGTCGGCCGTTCTCGCCCGCTGGACTCCCAGGTCTTCTGACACTCCAAAAATCTCCATCTCAGGACTCGGTGTCACCCTCATTTTAAGCACTGTGGACATGACATAGGCAAATCTCTGCCAGAATCCCCAAAGCTTTGGACATACCCAAAATATGTGGACATGATTTGCGGGCCCTCTCGCATACCTGTCCTCCACCCCAAAAAACCTGCTCATCTGTGCCACCGCCATGTGTGCCCAGTGAACCACCTTAAATTGTATCAGGCTGAGCCTGGCACATGATGAGGACGTGTTGACTCTGCTCAGGGCATCCTCCCACAAACCTGCCTCTAGCTCCTTACCCACCTCATCTTCCCACTTGTGCTTTACCTTCCCTATCTGGGATTCCTCCCACTCCATTAGTTCTTTATAGACTTCCGATACCTTCCCCTCCCCTACTCCCGTTCTAGAAACTACCTCGTCCTGTATCCCCTGTGGCGGTAGAAGCAGAAAGGTCGAAACCTGCCTACGCACAAAATCCCTCACCTGCAGATAACGAAACTCATTCCCTCCAAGAAATTCAAACTCCTCTTCCAGATCCTCAAAACAGAGAAAGTTCCCATCAATAAACAGATCCCCCAGCCTCTCAATACCTGTTTTCTGCCACCTCCAAAACCCCCCATCTAGTCTCCCTGGTACAAACCGGTGATTACCGCAAATTGGAGCCCACACCGATGCTCCCTCCACTCCCATATGCTTCCGTCACTGCCCCCAAACTCTCAGGGCTGCCACTACCACCGGGTTTGTGGAATACTGGGCCGGCTAGAATGGCAGAGGAAGCACGGTGGCGCAGTGAATTAGACCTGTTGCCTCACGGCGCCGAGGTCCCAGGTTCGATTCCGGCCCTGGGTCACTGTCCGTGTGGAGTTTACACATTCTCCCGTGTTTGTGTGGGTTTCACCCCCACAACCTAAAGATTGGCCACGCTAAATTGCCCCTTAATTGGAAAAAATGAATTGGGTACTCTAAATTAAAAAAAAAAAAAAGAATGGCAGAGGAGCCGTTACCAATGCCCCCAAACTTGTGCCCTTACATCAGGCCACCTCAACCCGCTCCCACACCGACCCCTCCCCCACTACCCTCTTTCTACTCATGGCTATATTTGCCGCCCAGTAATAGTTCCTAACATTCGGCAGTGCCAACCCTCCACCACCCCCCCCCCCCTCCCCTCGGCTCCGTTCCAGCAGCACTTTCTTTACTCGTGAGGCTTTACCCGCTCACACGAACCCAAAGATCACTGCGTTAACCCGCTTATAAAAGGCCTTTGGTATAAAAATAGGGAGACACTGGAACACATCAAAAATCTCGGGAGAACCGTCATCTTTACGGACCGTACCCTCCCCGCCAGTGACAATGGGAGCATGTCCCACCACCAGAAGTCCTCCTTCATTTGCTCAACTAACCGGGCCAGATTTAATTTATGTAGCTGCTCCCATCCCTGTGCCACCTGTATACCCAAGTATTGAAATCTCCCTCCCACCACTTTAAACAGCAACTCCCCCAGTCTCCTCTCCTGCCACCTTGACTGGATCACAAAATCCTCGCTCTTACCCATTTGTACCCCGAAAACTGGCAAAATTTCCTTAATATCCACAGAATCTCTCCCATCCCCCTAACGAGTCAGAAATATAAAGGAGTAGGTCGTCTGCATACAACGAGACCTTGTGTTCCAAACCCCCCCGCCCCCCCCCCCCAGACTAGCCTTTTCCACTGCGCCATCGCCAATGGCTCTATAGCCAAGGCAAACAATAGTGGGAAGATTTGTGGCCTTGTCCCCCGGTGCAGTCTAAAGTAGTCCGAACTCACCTGGTTCGTCCGCACACTCACCACCGATGCCTGGTACAGCAACCGGACCCAGTCAACAAAGCCCTACCCAAACCGAAACCGTCCCATGACCTCCGACACAATTCCACTCCACCCAATCAAAGGCCTTCTCCGCGTCCATAGCGACCACTACCTACATCTCCCTCCCCTCGGAGGGCATCATGATTACATTCAAGAGCCTTCTAACGTTGGACTTTAACTACCTGCCTTTGACAAACCCCATGTGGTCCAGGTGCTCTTGTCTTTGCTTGGCGAAGCTCTCCTGGAGGAATTCCACCAGCTGCTCCGTTGACCACTGGACTGACAATTCCAGTCCCTGAGCCTCCGCCATGTTTTCCTGTGCTGCAGACTCCACTCCCTTCTTTGCCCAACAATCTCTCTTTTTCAGATCACTTCTGGTCCACGAATCCATAATGGAGAATTCTTCTCCTCTACCTCACCAATCTCCTATTTTGCTGATCAAATCCCCCATAACATAGAACATAGAACAATACAGCGCAGTACAGGCCCTTCGGCCCACGATGTTGCACCAAAACAAAAGCCATCTAACCTACACTATACCATTATCATCCATATGTTTATCCAATAAACTTTTAAATGCCCTCAATGTTGGCGAGTTCACTACTGTAGCAGGTAGGGCATTCCACGGCCTCACTACTCTTTGCGTAAAGAACCTACCTCTGACCTCTGTCCTATATCTATTACCCCTCAGTTTAAGGCTATGTCCCCTCGTGCTAGCCATTTCCATCCGCGGGAGAAGGCTCTCACTGTCCACCCTATCTAACCCTCTGATCATTTTGTATGCCTCTATTAAGTCTCCTCTTAACCTTCTTCTCTCCAACGAAAACAACCTCAAGTCCATCAGCCTTTCCTCATAAGATTTTCCCTCCATACCAGGCAACATCCTGGTAAATCTCCTCTGCACCCGCTCCAAAGCCTCCACGTCCTTCCTATAATGCGGTGACCAGAACTGTACGCAATACTCCAAATGCGGCCGTACCAGAGTTCTGTACAGCTGCAACATGACCTCCTGACTCCGGAACTCAATCCCTCTACCAATAAAGGCCAACACTCCATAGGCCTTCTTCACCACCCTATCAACCTGGGTGGCAACTTTCAGGGATCTATGTACATGGACACCGAGATCCCTCTGCTCATCCACACTTTCAAGAACTTTTCCATGAGCCAAATATTCCACATTCCTGTTATTCCTTCCAAAGTGAATCACCTCACACTTCTCTACATTAAACTCCATTTGCCACCTCTCAGCCCAGCACTGCAGCTTATCTATATCCCTCTGTAACCTGCTACTTCCTTCCACACTATCGACAACACCACCGACTTTAGTATCGTCTGCAAATTTACTCACCCACCCTTCTGCGCCTTCCTCTAGGTCATTGATAAAAATGACAAACAGCAACGGCCCCAGAACAGATCCTTGTGGTACTCCACTTGTGACAGAACTCCATTCTGAACATTTCCCATCAACCACCACCCTCTGTCTTCTTTCAGCTAGCCAATTTCTGATCCACATCTCTAAATCACCCTCAATCCCCAGCCTCCGTATTTTCTGCAATAGCCTACCGTGGGGAACCTTATCAAACGCTTTGCTGAAATCCATATACACCACATCAACTGCTCTACCCTCGTCTACCTGTTCAGTCACCTTCTCAAAGAACTCGATAAGGTTTGTGAGGCATGACCTACCCTTCACAAAGCCATGCTGACTATCCCTGATCATATTATTCCTATCTAGATGATTATAAATCTTGTCTCTTATAATCCCCTCCAAGACTTTACCCACTACAGACGTGAGGCTCACCGGTCTATAGTTGCCGGGGTTGTCTCTGCTCCCCTTTTTGAACAAAGGGACCACATTTGCTATCCTCCAGTCCTCTGGCACTATTCCTGGAGCCAATGATGACATAAAAATCAAAGCCAATGGTCCAGCAATCTCTTCCCTGGCCTCCCAGAGAATCCTAGGATAAATCCCATCAGGTCCCGGGGACTTATCTATTTTCAGCCTGTCCAGAATTGCCAACACCTCTTCCCTACGTACCTCAATGCCATCTAATCTATTTACCTGGAGCTCAGCATTCTCCTCCACAACATTATCTTTTTCCTGAATGAATACTGACGAAAAATATTCATTTAGTATCTCGCCTATCTCTTCAGACTCTACACACAACTTCCCATCCCTGTCCTTGACTGGTCCTACTCTTTCCCTGGTCATTCGCTTATTCCTGACATACCTATAGAAAGCTTTTGGGTTTTCCTTGATCCTTCCTGCCAAATACTTCTCATGTCCCCTCCTTGCTCGTCTTAGCTCTCTCTTTAGATCCTTCCTCGCTACCTTGTAACTATCCATCGCCCCAACTGAAACTTCACACCTCATCTTCACATAGGCCTCCTTCTTCCTCTTAACAAGAGATTCCACTTCTTTGGTAAACCACGGTTCCCTCGCTCGGCACCTTCCTCCCTGTCTGACCGGTACATACTTATCAAGAAGACGCAGTAGCTGATCCTTGAACAAGCTCCACTTATCCAGTGTGTCCAACACTTGCAGCCTACTTCTCCACCTTATCCCCCCCAAGTCACGTCTAATGGCATCATAATTTCCCTTCCCCCAGCTATAACTCTTGCCCTGCGGTGTATACTTATCCCTTTCCATCCTTAACGTAAACGTCACCGAATTGTGGTCACTGTCCCCAAAGTGCTCACCTACCTCCAAATCCAACACCTGGCCTGGTTCATTACCCAAAACCAAATCCAATGTGGCCTCGCCTCTTGTTGGCCTGTCAACATATTGTCAGGAAACCCTCCTGCACACACTGTACAAAAAACGACCCATCTAATGTACTCGAACTATATCTTTTCCAGTCAATATTTGGAAAGTTAAAGTCTCCCATAATAACTACCCTGTTACTTTCGCTCTTATCCAGGATCATCCTCGCCATCCTTTCCTCTACATCCCTAGAACTATTTGGAGGCCTATAGAAGACTCCCAACAGTGTGACCTCTCCTTTCATGTTTCTAACCTCAGCCCATACTACCTCGGAAGACGAGTCCCCATCTAGCATCCTCTCCGCCACCGTAATACTGCTCTTGACTAGCAGCGCCACACCTCCCCCTCTTTTGCCTCCTTCTCTGAGCTTACTAAAACACCTAAACCCCGGAACCTGCAACATCCATTCCTGTCCCTGCTCTATCCATGTCTCCGAAATGGCCACAACATCGAAGTCCCAGGTACCAACCCATGCTGCCAGTTCCCTTACCTTATTTCGTATACTCCTGGCATTGAAGTAGACACACTTCAAACCACCTACCTGAACATTGGCCCCCTCCTGCGACGTCAAATCTGAGCTCCTGACCTCTATACTCTCATTCTCCCTTAACCTAAAACTACAATCCAGGTTCCCATGCCCCTGCTGCATTAGTTTAAACACCCCCAAAGAGCACTAACAAATCTCCCCCCCAGGATATTTGTGCCCCGCAGGTTCAGATGTAGACCATCCTGTCTGTAGAGGTCCCACCTTCCCCAGAAAGAGCCCCAGTTATCCAGAAATCTGAATCCCTCCCGCCTGCACCATCCCTGTAGCCACGTGTTTAATTGCTCTCTCTCCCTATTCCTCATCTCACTATCACGTGGCACGGGCAACAACCCAGAGATAACAACTCTGTTTGTTCTAGTTGTGAGCTTCCATCCTAGCTCCCTGAAAGCCTGCCTGACATCCTTATCCCCTTTCCTACCTATGTCGTTAGTGCCAATGTGAAGTCGGGGAAAAAGGTCTCAAAGGTCCACCACGAGCGAGAGCTACCAAATAAGCGTCCACTCATTCCATGGCCACCACCGGAAGTCTCTGACACCTCCCCATTCTAATTCAATTCCACATACACCCTAATCACCGCCTAATCACCGCCTGCACCCTATCACAAAAACCTCCATCTGCTAACAACCTCGAGTCAAACCCCACCCCGGCCTCTGCTCTCATCCCAATCCAAACCGAATCTCCGGCCAAGGGGTGCATGGTCCAAGATAACTATCCCCACATACTCTGCTTCCTCCATCCCAACCAAAATCTTCTGGCTCACCACAAAATAATCAATCCTCGAATACACCTTATAGACGTGTGAAAAGGAGGAATACTCCCTTCTCCCGGGTTCTGAAAGCGCCATGGACACACCATGCCCATCCTCTCCGTACATCCACCCAGCTCCCTTTCCATTCGTACCCTACCCATCGACCTGGGGCTTGATCTATCCACCCTCAGCTCTCGGACACAATTAAAATCTCCTCCCATGATCGTGGCCAAATCCGGGATCGCTGCCAGCAACCCCCTCATAAAACCCACATTGTCCTAATTTGGGGCATACACATTTACCATTACCACTGGCGCCCCTTCCAATACCCCACACACAATCACATAGCTCCCATCCGGATCCCTCACCTCCTTCGCACGCACAAATCCAATTCCTTTTGCTCATTAAAATCGCCATTCCCCTTGATTTCAAATCAAACCTCAAGTGGAAAACCTGCCCGACCCACCCCTTTCTTAACCTAACCTTCACACGGAGGTGCGTCTCCTGCAGAAAGACCATCCCCACTTTCAAGCTCCTGAGGTGCGCGAACACCTGCGAACTTTTAACCGGCCATTCAGTCCCCAGACGTTCCATATTACCAGCCTTACGGTAGGCTTACGCCTCCAATCCCCTCTACCGCCCGTCATCTTCCCCACTTAGCTCCAACCCCCTTAATTCCACCCTACACCTAGTCCATCCCAGATAGCCCCGTTCTCCACCCCGACCAAGTCATCTCTCACCCCCTGCCACATCCTGACAACCTCCTGCCTCCCACCCTCCCCAGCCACCCCTCTCGGCCTTCTCCCCCACCAAGCATTGTCCACTCAGTTCTCCCCCACTTTATGCTCCTTAATGAAATCTTTGGCCTCTTCTGGTGTCTCCAAATAATACTCCTGGCCTTCAAACGTCACCCGTAATTTCGCCGGGTAGCGAACCCCTAACCTGATCTGCCGCCGGTACAGCACCACCTTGGCCTTGTTGAACTCTACCCGTCGCTTCGCCAACTTGGCTCCGATGTCCTGATCATTTCGGACCTTGTTCCCCTCCCATTCGCAAGTGCGCTTCTCCATGGCCCAACACAAGTCTTCTCTTTAGCCACAAATTTGTGGAGTCTCACGATCACCGCCCGCAGCAGCACCCCAGCTCTAGGCTCCTGTCTCAGGGACCTGTACGCTCGGTCCACTTCAGGGGCATTATCTAGCACTCCTTCTGCCACCAGCCCTGCCAGCATCTTCGAGACGTACCTCGTGGCACTCACACCTTCCATTCCTTCAGGCAGGCCCACTATTCGCAGGTTTTGTCTTCTTGAGGTATTCTCCTGCTCCTCTACCACACGATCGCTGTGGTCCGAGATTATTCCTTAGATTTCCCGAATCTTAAACCCCTGCACCTCCAAACACTTCTCCACACGTTTCATTGAACTCTTCAGGGGTGCCACAGCTCCTTTGATGGCCCCAGCTCTAGGCTCCTGTCTCAGGGACCTGTGCGCACGGTCCACTCGGCCTCCCGCATTTCCTTCCTCTGTTGGTGGAATTCCTCCTTAATGAAAGCCATCAACTGCTCCATCTGGGGCTTTCCACCCTGCACCAGCCCGTCCCACTCTGCCATCCTTACACTGGCTGTTGCTCCACAGGTTTCCTCCAACTCTTTGACCAGGTCTCTCAATGTCTTCTGCCGGGTTTGATAACCAGCAGACATGCCACTCTTGCCAAAATAGATGAAATGGAAAGTATACTCGCATGATTTATTTTGTGAAGTAGATTAAGTCGCCATAGTCCCCAAGGAACATAGGCTGCTCTCCCCTTTTGAGAGAGAGCTGACTGGCAGTGATTTAACCTGAGGATCACCCCACATACAAATGGCAGTAGCTGTATTCTCAATGTTCTCTTTTTAATTTTTTATCCTCTGGTATTTGAACCCTTACTCATGATGAATCATTTGCGTCGTTTCCCATTGTAATCCTGGTTGTAAGGCTCCTTAGCTATTTTTCCCCCAAAGAAAATAAGTCCAACTGGCTCAACCTTTCCTCACAGCAAATTCTCAACACTCAACAGGTATCTTGGGTTCTGTATCGTCTCAAGGGGCAAGAATGTTTTACCAAAGATTACCTGACCAGAACTGGTCATTCCTCGTGGCGTCCAACCACTGCTTGAAATACCAACACAAGCAATTAATATACTTTGCTGGCCTGAGTTAGCCAAGCTTATCATAGCTTTGGGATAAAGATGGAGGAAGAAGAAGCTCACGTTGATAGAAGATGACAAGGAATCAAATTGTAAATCATGAGTCTATGGCGCTACAGCAGCGATGATCTACACAAAACAGAGTGTTCATTTACATGACCAAAGAGGACTGAAATATATGTCTTCCTCCTTTCACACTTTGACAGCAGCTGTTCCCACAGATGTAGGCTGGGGAGACGGAAGGCCTATGTGATGTGGAACCTCAAGACAGACCGCCCAACAGACATCTGCCAATCCCATCGGACACCACCTAATATCACTAGATACTACAGAGGACTCTAAAGTGCAAGGATTAAGCAGCCTGTCAATACACTTGTACCAGACAGTTATGATGGCAGGTTATGCTAAAGATGTTCATTTATAAGGATGGCATAGTGGCACAGTGGTTAGCACTGCTGTCTCACAGCACCAGGGACCCGGGTTCAATTCCAACCTTGGATAAGTGTGGAGCTTGCATGTTCTCCCTGTGTCTCCTTGGGTTTCCTCCAAGTGCTCTGCTTTCCTCCTACAGTCCAGCGGGGATGGACATGCAGGTAGGTGAATTGGCCATGCTAAATTGCACATTAGTGTCCAGAAATGTGCAAGCTAGGTGGGTTATGGGGATAGGGTGGGAGAGTGGGCCTTGGTAGGGTGCTCTTTCAGCGGGTCGGTGCAGAGTCGAAGGGCCAAATGGCCTTCTTTTGCACTGTAGGGTTTCTATTGGTTCTATGGATAAGTGATTATTGGACCCATTTATGTATTTAGTTTATGTGAATCCAATATGTAACCCTTGAAACCAAATCAACTGCAGGCTCTCCGATAAAACAAACTCTCCTTCCTCCATCAGTACAGTCAGATTGAATGTTTTTTAAAACAGAATTGTAACACAGAATAAGATCAGAAATCACAATTACCAGGATTGAATTAGAAAAATATAATCTATTTCTAAATAGATTATTAAAACGCAAATTATGATATTTTGTCATCAACTTAAAGATCTTTATTAAAGTTGTAATTAAAGGAAGCCAACCGTTAATTATTGTTGCATTTAAAGGAAGCAAGCTATTAATTACTAGTGAATTTAAAGGGAGTAAATTTACTTGTCTATTAAAAGGATTGTACTATTAGTTACTAGGGTATTTGAATTGCCAGCAGGGTTTAGATATCTGCAGGTACGTGATTTTTTGAGAAGGCAGGTTTTGACCTTCCCGCTCCTGCCATCAGGGGGGATACAGGACAGGGTAGTGTCCAGAACATAGGTGGGAGAGGGGAAGGTATCAGATATTTACCAAATATTTATGAAGGCAGTGGAAACTAAATAGAGGAACTAAAGGGCAAGTGGGAAGATGAGCTACGGGGAGAGATAGAGGCAGATCTGTGGGCGGATGCCTTAAGCAGGGTTAACACATCCTCATCATGTGCCAGCCTTACCCTGATACAATTTTAAGGTAGTTCACCAGGCACACATGACGGTAACCCGGATGAGCAAGTTCTTTGGGTTAGAGGACAGGTGTGCGAGTTGCACGGGAGGCCCAGCAAATCATGTCCACACGTTTTGGGCATGCCCGAAGCTTCGAGGGTTTTGGCAGGGTTTTGCTCAGGCTATGTCCACGATATTTAAAACACGTCTGGTGACGACTCCAGAGATGGCGATCTTTGGAGTGTCGGAAGAGCCAGGAGTCCAGGGGGCGAGAGAGAGGCTGACGTTTTGGCCTTTGCCTCCCTGGTAGCCCGGAGACGGATACTGTTAATATGGAGGGACTCAATGCCCCGAAAGTAGAGACCTGGGTTAGTGACATGGCTGGGTTTCTCAGTCTTGAGAAAATAAAGTTCACCCTAAGAGGGTCAATGTTGGGGTTCGTAAGGCAGCACGGTCGCCTAGTAGTTAGCACAGCTGCCTCACAGCGCTGAGGTACCAGGTTCGATCCCACCTCTGGGTCACTGTCCTTGTGGAGTTTGCGCATTCTCCCCATGTTTGCGTGGATTTCGCCCCCACAACCCAAAGATGAGCAGGTAGGTGGATTGGCCACGCTAAATTGCCCCTTAATTGGAAAGAATTAATTGAATACACTAAATTTTATTTAAAAGTTTTTTAAAAATAAAAAAATGTTGTGGTTCGTCCGGAGGTGGCAGCCATTTGTCGACTTTCTCGGAGAAAATGAAAATGTTAGCAGAGGCAGAAATCCAGAAGGGGGAGGGCGGGCGTTTAGGCTATTGTTTCATTATTGGAGGTGCGAAGCATGGGATAGGGATGGAAATGTTTTATGTATCATGTTTAGGTTGCTGTTATTGTTATTATAAAAACTATAAATACCCTAATAAAATATTTTTTAAAAAATAATTTAATAACTCAGATTAAGAGGTTATCAAGTATCAAGGGGTATGCGGGACTGGTTTAGCACAGTGGGCTAAACTGCTGGCATGTGAGGCAGAACAAGTACAGCAGCGCGGGTTCAATTCCTGTACCGGCCTCCCCGAACAGGCGCCGGAATGTGGCGACTAGGGGCTTTTCACAGTAACTTTATTGACGCCTACTTGTGACAATAAGCGATTAGTATTATTATTATTCTTATTATTATTAATAATAAAACAAAGGTGGGTTAATGGAGCTGAGGTTCAGAGCAGCCATGATCTAATTTAATGATAGGCTTAAGGACTTGACTGGCCGCCTCCTGTTCTTTTATCATGCCAGGAACAGAACTACAACTCATCAGGTAAGAGAAGGGAGAAATTAGCCAAGGTTCCACATGCCACTCAGTGACCTTCACTTGAATATGCAAAGCACTCAAACAAGGTGGAATTGTCTGTGACGCTCCTGTAGTTGAATAGCTTAATCAGAATTCTTTCCCAAAGTTCAGACATAACATTGTGCAAGGCATCCCTGTAATAATTAAAGCACATCAAATGACTAGCTAACGACAGATAATTAACTCAATTCATGATGAATCATAAATGTCTAACCTACTGCTTTATTAAAATTTCACGAGTAAACATTTTATGGAGCACTACATTTCATAGAATCATAGAATCTACGGCACGGAGACAAGCCTTTCGACCCAAACTGGTCCATGTCAACCAGAAAGCCCATCTAACCTAACCCCATTTGCCTGCATTTGGCCCATATCCCTCTAAACCTTTCCTATCCATGTATCTGTCCAAATGCCTTTGAAATGTTGTCAATGTACCTGCCTCAACCACTTCCTCCAGCAGCTCATTCCACATACCTACCACCCTGTGTAAACATTGCTCCTCAGGTTCCCATTAATTTTCTCCTCTTAATTTAAACCTATGCCCTCTAGTTCTCAATTCCCCAACCCTGGGAAAAGGACAGAGTGCATTCACCCTTTCTATGCCTCTCATGAGCTTGTACACCTCCATAAGATCACCCCTCAGTCTCCTACGCTCCAAAGAAAAAAGCCCTAGCCTGTCCAATCTCTCCATATAACTCAGTCCCTTGTGTTCTTGCAAATCTCTTCTGCACTCTCTCCAGTTTAATAACATCTTTCCTATAGCAAGGTGACCAAAACTTGGCCTCACCAACATCTTGTACATCTCCCACATAACTTCCCAACTTCTATACTCAATGCCCTAACTGAAGACCAGCATGCCAAAAGCCTTCTTCTCTGCCCTATCTACCTGTGACTCCACCTTTAGAGAACCGTGCACCTGAACTCCAAGTTCCACGATACTCCCTAAGGTCCTACCATTCAACGTGAAAGTCCTACCTTGATTTGCCTTTCCAAAACGCAACACTTCACACTTATCTGTATTGAACTCCATTTGCTATTTCTCGGCCCATTTCCCCAGCTGATCAAGATCCTGCTGCAATTTTTGATAATCTTCCTCACTACAATGCCACCTATTTTAGTATCATCTGCAAACTTACTGATTGTGCCTTGTACATTCTCGTCCAAATCGTTGATATAGATAACAAACAACAATGGGCCCAGCACTGACCCCTGAGGCACACCACCAGTCACAGGCCTACAGTTTGACAAGCATCCTTCCACCATTATCCTCTGCTTTCTACCATCAAGTCAATTGTATATCCAATTTGCCAGCTCTCCCTGGATTCCATGTGATCTAACCTGCCAGAGCAGGCTACCATGTGGAACTTTATCAAAGACCTTACTGAAGTGCATATAGACTACGTTTACCACCCTGCCCTCATCAAAATTCCTGGTCACTTCAAAGAACTCTAACAAGTTTGTAAGGCATGATCTCCCATGCACAAAGTCGTGCTGATTACTCCTAATTAAACCCTGGGCTGGATTCTCCGATTTTGAGGCTATGTCTCCACGCCGGCATGGGAACGGTAGTGTTTTACAACAGAAAAAACGGCCACCTCCGTTTGGCTGGGGGCTAGCATGCCAGCAGCGTGGAACACCCGGCTCCAGCTACCGATACGGCCTGGAGAATTGCCGGGTCTGTGGTCGCGCATGGGCACGGCGGCAGCTTGCAGTGGCCGCGCCGTGCAATATGGCGCCAGCTGCTCGCAGACCTGGCCCATGAAATGCCCTCCCTTTGGCCGGCTCACACACCCCGGCCCACCCCCCACAGTGCCCCCAGCCCCTGGCAAAGTCCCCCCTGCCTGCGGATCGGCCCTTCCCCGACTGTGGCGGCGCTGGACTGAGTGCACAGCCGCCACGTCGAGTTCCTGACAGATGAGACCATGAGAGACCCACACAGTCGGGAATGCGGACGGTCGAGGGGCAGAGCATCGGGGGGCGGGCCTCAAGCAACGTCCTGAGGCCATTGGTACGTCGCGCGGCGTACTCTGAGTACACCGCTTTGGAGGGGGTGGAGCATCGCAAAAGCGACGCCACCTCCAATTTGGTCGGGAACTTTGATTCTCCAGCCGATCGCTGAACGCGAATCCAGCCCCTGTCTTTCCAAATACCTGTATATCTTATCCCTCAGAATCCTCACTAGTGACTTACCCACCACAGATGTTAGGCTTACCAGTCTATAATTCCCAGGTTTTTCTTTGCATCTCTTCTTAAATAAGGGCACGACATTTGCTACCCTCCAGTCTTCTGGTACCTCACCTGTGGCTAACAATGATGTAAATATCTCAGCCAGGGCTCCCACAATTTCTTCTCTAGCCTCACGCCGTGTTCTTGCCTATACCTGGTCAGGGCCACGAGATTTATCTACCTTCATACATTTTAATACGTCCATCACCTCCTCTACTGTAATGCGAACTGTCCCCAATATATCACCGCTAACCTTCCTAGATTCTCAACACTTCATGTCTTTCTCCACGGTAAACACAGAGGAGAAACAGTCATTAAGAACCTCGCCCATCTCCTGCGGTTCCACACATATGTGCCCACTTTGATCCTTGAGGGACCCTATTCACTCTCTAGTTCTTTTCCCTTTAATATACTTAAAGAAGGACTTCCGGTTGCGGCGATGCACTGCTAAGCCGCACGTTTCAGCAGCTCCCGTTCTAACGGACTTTTGGGCTCTTTTCGGGAGCCCCAACGGAAATTTTTTCGGACCAAACCCAGTGTGGGGTGACGAAGGAAGGTGTCCCCCCGGGTGTGTATGGAAAGGACCGGTGGTAGTGGCCAGATTGCGAAAAATCCTCTGGAGCAGCGGCAGAGAAGAGAAGGAAGAAGCAAGATGGCGGCAGATGGAGCCCAGATGACATGGGGCCCGGGCCAGCAGGAATTCCTCCGACGGTGTGTGGAGGAACTAAAGAAGGAGGTGCTGGCGCTGATGTTATTGGCAATCGAAGGGCTAAAAGAAACACAAAAGGCCCAGGCGATAGAGCTCCGTGGGGTGAAGGCAAAGGCAGCCGAAAAACGAGGATGAGATACAGGGCCTAGTGGTAAAAACGGAGACGCATGAGGCGCTACATAAGAGGTGTATTGAAACGCTCGAAGTCCTGGAGAACAGCTCGAGGAGGAAGAATCTCCGGATTCTGGGTCACTCCGAAGGAATGGAGGGAGCTGACGTTGGGGCTTATGTGAGCACGATGCTCCACACGTTAATGGAAGCTGAGGCCCCCTCAGGCCCCCTGGAGGTGGAAGGGGCTCACCGGGTCCTTGTGAGAAGACCAAAGGCTGGAGAACTATCAAGGGCGATAGTGGTGAGATTTCACCGCTTCACGGACAGAGAGGCTGTCTTGAGCTGGGCCAAGAAGGTACGGAGTAGCAAGTGGGAGAATGCGGTGATACAAGTGTATCAGGACTGGAGCGCGGAGGTGACGAGAAGGAGGGCGAGCTTTAATCGGGCCAAGGCGGTGCTTCACAGGAAGAAAATAACATTTGGGATGCTGCAGCCGGCGTGATTGTGGGTCACGCACCAGGGCAAGCACTACTACTTTGAAACGTCGGATGAGGCATGGACCTTCATCCAAGAAGAGAAATTGGACCAGAACTGAGGGACTGATGTTGGGGGGGGGAGACAACGAGGTTGATGTACAGAAATATAAATTGGGGAATGGGAGGTTCATAGTATCGAGACGATAGACGGGGATTTTTTCTCCTCTTGATGGGGGGACACTGAGAAATGTGGGCGCCGGTGGGAAAAAGGGACTGAGAGGGGGGATGGGGAATGGAGGAACTGCGCCATGGGGGGCGGGGCCGATCCAGGAAAGCGTGGGGTTTTTCCCACGCTAGGGAGAGGATGGCGGGAAGATAGGCGCAGGAAGGAAGAGAGTCCCACGCACAGGGGGGGTCAAGGAGAGAACGGGAGAAGCCGGGGTCAATTAGAGTTAGCTGACTTTCGGAAGCATCATGGGGGGAGTAACCATGCTAGATGGGGATCTAGCGGGGGGGGGGGGGGGGGTGTCAACTGGGTTGCTGCTGCTGGGAGCAAGTGGGAGCTGGCAAGAAAAAAGGTGGTTGGGACGGGAGGGCGCCGCCTGGGGGATGGGTGGGTGCGCGGGACCCGGACGGGGGGCTGGCCCAGAACAGGGGATGGCTAGTCGGCAGGGGGGGGGGGGGGGGGGGGGGGGGCGGGTGGCCCCCCAATCCAGCTGATCACGTGGAATGTGAGAGGCCTAAATGGGCCGATTACGAGGGCCCGAGTGTGACTTCCGCTGACGGTGGGCGGGAGGCGGCCGCACAATGGAGGGCTCCCGTTCGGGAACGGCATTTTCGGGCTTTAAGCCCGGTCCCAGGGTCCACAGAGGCGGCAGAAGCAGGGAGAAGGCACGGAGGAGGCACAGTGAAGACACAGGAAGAAAAAAAAAAGAAAAAAATGTCGAGGATGAGCAAAAATACGGCCGAAAAAACCCAGCTGAAGGTCCGTCGGGGAGTGGAAAGGTCACCGCGGGGTCACCAAGGAAAATGGAGGCTGGAGCACCAGGGAAGGCCGCACTGCTTACGGCTGAAGAAATAACTAGGGTGATGGCTGCGGAATTTGAAAAGCAGTTGGCGCAGATTGCGAAATGCATGGAGACGGTGAGGAAGGCGATGAGGGAGGTTTTGAGTGTGCTGGTGGAGGAGGCGGTTTCCCCGGTGAGGACGGAGGTGGCGAGCGCAGTGGCGGAGGTGCAAGAGCAAGGGGAGGCGCTGAAGGAAGTGGAGGAGACGTTATTGCAGCACGGTGATCAGCTTGCCTCGATGGGGAAGGAGATGCGGAAGGTGATGGACACTAACAAGGATCTGCGAGGAAAAATGGAAGACCTGGAAAACAGATCCAGGCGACAGAATTTGAGGATTCTGGGGCTGCCCGAAGGAGTTGAAGGACCGAAGCCGACTGAGTATTTTGCCGCGATGCTGGCAAAACTATTGGGAGAGGGGGAGGATCCCTCCCGATATGAACTGGATCGGGCTCATCGGTCGTGGAGGCCTGTACCAAAGGCGAGTGAGCCGCCAAGGGCAGTGACTCTGTGCTTCCGTAGGTACAGTGTGAAGGAGAAGGTCCTGAGCTGGGCCAAGCAGAAGCGGGTGGTGCAGTGGGCTGGAGCTGGTATACGTGTATACCAGGACTTTACGGTGGAGCTGGCAAGGAGGCGGGCTGCCTTCAACCGGGTGAAGAGGGCACTGTACATTAGCAAGGTGCGGTGCGGCATTGTATATCCAGCGAAGCTGAGGGTGACTTACAAGCTCAGGGACTTTTATTTTGGAACGGCGGAAGCAGCGGAGGAGTTTGCGAAAGCAGAAGGACTGTGGCAGAACTGACAAATTGAGGAACGGCCATGTGCCGATGTAACCTCATGACTGTATTTTCTTCTTTTTTGTATCACTGCGCGCGGGTGTAGAGACTAAAGGAGCCAATGTGGTATATATTTGGACAAGGGAAGGGACGAGACTTTCACTCGAAATGAGGGTTCTTTGGGGTGTAGGTGGATGTGCGGGGTTTGTGTAAGATTAAGGGTGACTACGGGTAATCCCTGATTCCTTTTTGTCATTTGTTTATGTAAACGTGCGGGTTGCGGTTTGGGGGTTGGTGGGTAGATGGGATCGTTGTTATTATGGGGACTGACATATCTTGCTGATTATTGTTTATTGTTGATGGATGTAAATGTGGGAGAAAATGTGAAAAAGGAGAATAAAATTTTTTTAAAAAAAAAACAAAAGAGGGCCCAAGTGTTCGCGCACTTAAAAAGACTGAAGGCAGATGTGGCCATGCTTCAGAAGACGCATCTGAAGGTGGCGGATCAGGTTAGGTTAAGGAAAGGATGGGTGGGACAGGTGTTCCACTCAGGGCTGGACACGAAAAATAGAGGGGTAGCTATATTGGTGGGGAAACGGGTGTCGTTCGAGCCTAGGAATATAGAGGTGGACAACGGGGGTAGATATGTGATGGTGAGTGGTAGATTGCAGGGAAAGGAGGTCGTGCTGGGAAATGTATATGCCCCGAACTGGGATGACGCAGGATTTATGAAGCGGATGCTGGGATGTATCCCGGACCTGGAGGTGGGAAGCCTGGTAATGGGGGGGGGGACTTCAACACTGTGCTGGATCCAGGGCTAGATCGGTCTAGATCCAGGACCGGAAAAAGGCCAGCAGCGGCCAAGGTGCTTAGGGGGTTCATGGAGCAAATGGGGGGAGTGGATCCATGGAGATTTGCTAGGCCATTGGCCAAAGAGTTCTCCTTTTTCTCCCATGTCCACAAGGTATACTCCCGAATAGATTTCTTTGTTTTGAGCAGGGCACTGATCTCGAAGGTGGCAGGAACGGAGTACTCGGCCATAGCCGTTTCAGACTATGCCCCGCACTGGGTGGATCTGGAATTAGGAGAGGAGAGGGAGCAGCGCCTACTCTGGAGACTGGATGTGGGATTATTGGCGGATGAGGGGGTCTGTGGAAGGGTGCGGGGATGTATTGAGGGGTACCTGGAGGCCAACGATGATGGTGAGATCCAGGTGGGGGTAGTATGGGAAGCGCTGAAGGCGGTGGTTAGGGGAGAGTTGATCTCCATTAGGGCTTACAAGGAGAAAAAAGAGGGCAAAGAAAGGGAGAGATTAGTTGGGGAGATTTTGAGGGTGGATAAAAGATATGCGGAGGCCCCGGACGAAGGACTATATAGAGAGAGGCGAAGACTTCAGACGGAGTTTGACCTGCTGACCACAGGAAAGGCAGAGGCACAGTGGAGGAAGGCACAGGGGATGAGATACGAATATGGGGAAAAGGCGAGCCGGCTGCTGGCCCACCAACTTCGCAAGAGGATAGCGGCGAGGGAAATTGGGGGATTCAGGGATGAAACGGGAACTACGGAGCGGAGAGCAGGGAAGGTAAATGAGGTGTTTTAAGACCTTTTATGAGAGGCTATATAGGTCCCAACCCCCGGAGGGAAAAGAGGGAATGCAACAGTTTCTGGACCAACTAAGGTTCCCGAGGGTAGAGGAGCAGGAGGTGGCAGGTTTGGGGGCGCCAATTGAGGTGGATGAGGTGACTAAAGGGCTGGGGAATATGCAGGCAGGGAAGGCCCCGGGAACAGACGGGTTCCCGGTGGAATTTTATAGGAAATATATGGACTTGTTGGCCCCGCTGCTGGCGAGAGAAGGGGGGATTACTACCCCCGACAATGTCGGAGGCGACGATATCACTAATCCTGAAGCGGGACAAAGATCCGCTGCAATGCGGGTCATATAGGCCTATCTCACTCCTGAATGTAGACGCCAAGCTGCTGGCAAAAGTGCTGGCGACAAGGATCGAGGATTGTGGCCCGGGGGTGGTGCATGAAAACCAGACAGGGTTTGTAAAGGGGAGACAACTGAATGTCAATGTGCAACGGCTGTTGGGGGTGATAATGATGCCCCCAGCGGAGGGGGAGGCAGAGATAGTGGTGGCGATGGATGCAGAGAAGGCATTTGATAGGGTAGAGTGGGAGTATCTATGGGAGGTGTTGAGGACGTTTGGGTTCGGGGAGGGGTTTGTCAGTTGGGTCAGACTCCTCTATGGGGCCCCAGTGGCAAGTGTAGTCACAAATTGGCAAAGATCGGAGTATTTTCAGTTACATAGGGGAACAAGGCAGGGGTGCCCCCTGTCCCCATTACTGTTCGCGTTGGCAATTGAACCACTGGCCATAGCGTTGAGAGACTCTAAGAAATGGAGCGGGGTGGTTAGAGGGGGAGAGGAACATCGAGTGTCACTCTACGCAGATGAACTACTGCTATATGTGACGGATCCTGTAGAGGGGATGACAGAGGTTATGCAGATATTGAGGGAGTTTGGAGATGTTTCGGGATATAGGCTAAATATGGGGAAGAGTGAGCTTTTCGTAATACACCCTGGGGATCAGGGAAGAGGAATAGACGCCCTGCCGTTAAGGAGAATGGAAAGGAGCATCCGATATTTGGGGATTCAGGTAGCTAGGAGCTGGGGAACTCTACACAAACTCAATATGACGCGGCTGGTGGAGCAGATGGAGGAGGATTTCAAGAGGTGGGATATGCTGCCGCTCTCACTGGCGGGCAGAGTGCAGGCGGTAAAAATGATGGTCCTCCCAAGGTTTCTTTTTGTGTTTCAATGTCTCCCCATTCTGATCACTAAGGCCTTTTTCAAGAAAATAGACAGGAGCGTTATGCGTTTTGTGTGGGCAGGGGAGACCCCGAGGGTAAGGAGGGGGTTCCTGCAGCGCAGCAGGGACAGAGGGGGACTGGCGTTGCCGAATCTGGACGACTACTATTGGGCCGCCAACATGACGATGGTTTGTCAGTGGATGAGGGAGGTAGAGGGGGCGGCGTGGAAGAGGCTGGAGATGGCGTCCTGTAAGGGAACGAGCCTAAAGGCGCTGGTGACGACGCCGCTGCCGCTCTCCCCGAAAAGGTATACCACAAGCCCAGTGGTGGTGGCAACCTTAAGGATCTGGGGGCAATGGAGGCGACACAGGGGGCTGACGGGTGCCTCGGTGTGGTCCCCGATCAGGAATAACCATAGGTTTGTCCCAGGAAGGATGGACGGAGGGTTCCAGAGCTGGCATCGGGCAGGAATTAGGAGATTGAGAGACTTGTTTATTGATGGGGAGTTTGCGAGCCTGGGAGTGCTGGAGGAAAAGTATGAGTTGCCCCCCGGGGAATATCTTCAGATATATGCAAGTGAGGGTGTTTACGAGGCAACAGGTGAGGGAATGTCCGCTGCTCCCGACACAGGGGATCCAGGATAGAGTGATTTCCGGGGTATGGGTCGGGAAGGGCAAAGTGTCCGAAATATATCAGGAGATAAGAGACGAGGGGGAGGCGCTGGTAGAGGAGCTGAAGGGAAAATGGGAAGATGAGCTGGAGGAGGAGATTGAGGAAGGGCTGTGGGCTGATGCCCTAAGTAGGGTAAATTCCTCGTCCTCGTGTGCCGGGCTTAGCCTGATACAATTCAAGGTTCTACACAGAGCACATATGACGGGAGCAAGACTGAGCAGGTTCTTTGGAGTGGAGGACAGATGCGGGAGGTGCTTGGGAAGCCCGGCGAACCACACACACATGTTCTGGTCGTGTCCGGCACTGGATGAGTACTGGAGGGGAGTGGCAAAGGTGATTTCAAAGGTGGTGAAGGTCCGGGTCAAGCCAGGCTGGGGGTTAGCTATATTTGGGGTAGCGGAAGAGCCGGGAGTGCAGGAGGCGAAAGAGGCCGATATTCTGGCCTTTGCGTCCCCGATAGCCCGGCGAAGGATCCTACTTATGTGGAAGGAAGCGAAACCCCCCGGCGTGGAGGCCTGGATAAACGACATGGCAGGGTTCATAAAACTGGAACGAATGAAATTTGCGCTGAGAGGATCGGCTCAGGGGTTCTCCAGGTGGTGGCAACCGTTCCTTGACTATCTCGCAGAACGTCAAGGGAAAATAGATCGTCAGCAGCAGCAGCCCCGGGGGGGGGGGGGGGGGGGGGGGGGGGGGGGGGGAGCACTAAAAAACTTTCTTTTTGTTGTCACTTTGTTAGCTCACTACTTTATTTAAATAATGTTATTTATCAGCTATTGTGTTATTTTTATGTTGATTTGTAAAGTGGAAAAATTCTGTTTGAAAACTTTAATAAAATATATATTTTTTAAAAAATAATAATATACTTAAAGAATACCCTTGGATTCACCTTAATGCTCTCAGCCGAAGCTACCTCATGCCCCCTTTTTGCCTTCTTAATTTCTTTCTTGAGTATACTTCTGTACCCCATGTACACCTCCGGGAAATCCCTAGATTCCGGCTGCTTATACCTGAGTCATGCCTCCTTCTTTTTCCTAACGGGAGCACCGAGACCCTGAACTCTAGCTATTTCACTTTTAAAGGCCTCCCACTTGCCGGAGGTCCCTTTGCCCTTAAACAAGCCCTCAAACAAGCGATGTATCTGTTATAAATAAAGGCCATCATTTGCCAACTTCAGGCATTCCAAAGGTTTGTTTACCACTTAGATTCTTAAAAGGACATACCCACATCTTAGCAATAGGAAAATATTTGTTTTTACATACCTTTAATTTACCGGGGAACACAGCCACAAGACATTCCCTGGAACGGACTACATACGGCAGTAAGCAGGGGCAAAACTGTGCTGACTAAATCCAGCACAGAGAATTGTTGGGACTACATATGAGCAAGGAGTCAAAAGGCTTTCAGGTGAGGTGTCACAGGGAGAAAATTAGCGAGCAGGAGAGAGAAAGAGAGAGGGGAGGGGGGGAATACCCTCAAATCTTCACGCAGTTGAGTTCCCAAATCCAGATGTGCAGTTTTGCTGTTTCAGGAGCTTTGAAGACCAAGGATTTACACACTGAAAATAATTTAGTAAACTAAATTGTGTGCATGCAGGGAGAAAGAGGCACAACAGAATCAATCATTCGTAAATTTACACCAACTTGCAGTCTTGGAGAGTAACTTACCTGTGGAACCCATTATCTTCAGGAGCATTGAGAGCAGATCACAACTTTAACAGGACTTTGCTGAAGGAGAATAATCAGCGTAACTGGTTCATTTTTATCAATAAGTCTGTGAAAGTGAGGGCAGCACGGTGGTGCAGTGGTTAGCACTGAGACTGCGGCGCTGAGGACCCGGGTTCGAATCCCGGCCCTGGGTCACTGTCCGTGTGGAGTTTGCACATTCTCCCCCATGGCTGCGTGGGTTTCACCCCTACAACCCAAAGATGCGCCGGTTAGGTGGATTGGCCAAGCTAAATTGCCCCTTAATTGGAAAAAAACAATTTTTAAGTCTGTGAAAGCAATCAACTTAACAGTTTACAGTCAAATTTTGTCAATTTGCAGTTTCAGTCTTTTGACAAAGAAGAAATAATTTTGATAAACAAATTAACAAGGTAGCGTACTATAAACACTTTAAAAATAAATCTCTTCCCCTACTTGTTTAATTGGCAGAGACTGATGAAAGAATCTAGTCGAGCTGGGACGATGCGAGTGTTACCCCTCCTCCAGATTTCCGGCACTTCCATACTGACATTTTCACCCACATTGTTTCGCTCAAATTTAAGCAGGAACCTTTTTAATAACAATTTTAAAAATCTGTCTTTGTGTGAATCCTCTTTAAAAAAAACACTTCCTCCAGAAATCCTGTGCAGGCTTCCTTCTGCTCCATTACCTTGTACATCCACCAGTGTTTTTTTATTTCAAGTGGTGTGGGCTTCACTGGCCAGGCCAGTATTTATTGCCCATTCCTAAATTGCCCTGCATTCCCAAGCACAGTGGTTGCTTTAAAAAAATTTTTTAGAGTACCCAATTAATTCTTTCCAATGAAGGGGCAATTTAGCGTGGCCAATCCACCTACCCTGCACATCTTTGGGTTGTGGGGGCAAAACCCACGCAAGCACAGGGAGAATGTGCAAACTCCACACGGACAGTGACCCAGAGCCGGGATCGAACCTGGGACCTCGGTGCCGTGAGGCAGCAATGCTAACCACTGTGCCACCGTGGCGACAACTCCGTTAGGAACAAGTAAGGCCATTCAGCCCGTGCCTGTCCCACCATTCAATGGCTGATCTGTATGTTAACTCGATTGACTTCACACTTGAATGGCTAGCTCTAATGCTAACATTATGCCACCTAATTCCGGATTCCCCACCAATGGAAACAGTTGCCCTCTTTCTACCCTCACTGAATCTTTAATCCTTATCACATCAATCAAAAAGCTCCCTGAAGCTTCTATACTCAAGAGGATACAAACCTAGTCTTAGAAATCTTGTCCTGTTATTTAACCCCTTTAGGCCTATCATTCAGGTAAGTTGTGTCCTTCAAAGGCAATATGTTCAGCCATAGACACGCTGTCCAGAACTAGCATGCAGGTGCAGCAAACAATTAAGAAGGCAAATGGTATATTGAACTTTGTTACAAGGGGACTTCAATACAGAAATAACGAAGTCTTGCTACAGTTATAAAGGGTTTTGGTGAGAGCACATTTGAAATACTGTGTGCAGTTTTGGTCTCCACAGAAAGGATATACTTGTGTTGGAGGTGGTACAGGGAATGTTTACTAAATTTGTCCCTGGGATGAGGGGGTTGTGCCAGAAGAGGCTGAGTAAATTGGGTTTATATTATCTGGAATTTAGTAGAATGAGGGGAAAGCAGATTGAAACATACACAATTCTGAAGGGGTTTGATAAGGTGGACACAGATTATTTCCACTGGTCAGGGAATCTAAAACACGGGGCACAGTCTCATGATAGGGGGCCAATCATTTAGGACTGCGTTTAGGAGAAGTTTCTTCACTCAAAAGGGTTGGGAATCTTTGGAATTCCCTATCCTGGGGGTTGTGGATATGGGGAGTGGGTGGGAAAATGGAGTAGAAATCGAAGATCAGCTATGGATTAAATAATGGAATGAGCTCGATGGCCCATATGATCTGTTTCTGCTCCACTTCTGGTGTTCAATGCAGTGCTCCAGGTGGAGGTCTGGCCAAGGCTCAGTATTTCCTTCCCTTAACATTCCAACCCCAGAGGGGCTTGTCTACCTTACCCCATGAATTCCCCTCAAAGTTTAACCAAAAGAAAGATCACATCATTATTGTAATTTTGAATAAAGTTTAAGGGTATTGAAAGTTTTCCACGAACGATAATGTGATTACATCTTCTGGCCCTGTTCTCGTATGCATCTTCTTTCCTGCCCTTATGATGGCCATGCTTACAGCTGTCAAGATTCTGCAGGCCTAGATTTTCCTGGAGTTCTCTGCCTGAACCCCTGTGCCTTTCTTCCTTTAAAATACTTAAATGCACATCTTTGACCAAGCCTTCAGTTTCCCTCTTAATACATTCATCTTTGGCTCAGTGTTAATTTCTTCCTTGTGACTCGGAGGCATCTTGGGGTCAGCTTATTTCAAGATTAAAGACATTAAATAAATGCAAGTTGCTGTTGCTTAGTATACCAATGGAAAACCAGGCATGGACCACACACTAACCAACAAAGTTTCATTGTGTATTCTCTTTTGAAAAAATATTTTATTCAGGCATTTATATAAACAACAAACAAAACAAATAAAAGCAAAATTGTACAACATAATAAACAACCAGCACTCACTTCCCTCCCGTCCTTCCCCTCCTCCCATCCTGCCTACCCCATTTTAACCCCCTTAATCCCCCCCCCCCCCACTTTCCCCTCTGCAGCCACCTCAATTCTCCATAAAGAAGTCAGTGAACGGCTTCCACCGCCAAACGAACCCATCGACCAAACCCCTCAAGACGAACTTGATCTTTTCCAACCTCAGGATTTCCACCGGGTCGCTCACCGACACCGCCCCCTCCCCCTGCTTTCGGCAGCTCCGAATCCCTCCACCCAAGCAACCTCCGACTCCAGGCCACCAGGGAGGTAAAGGTCAAAACATCGACCTATCTCGCCCCTTGAACTCCCAGAGCTTCCGATACCCCAAATATTCCTACCTCTGGGCTCGGGGCTGCCTTTACCCCCAACTCTTTGGGCATTACGTCCGCAAACCCCTGCCAGAATCCCTTCAGTTTCGAACACGCCCAAAACATGTGGACATGAATAGAATAGAATAGAACATTACAGCGCAGTACAGGCCCTGGGCCCTCAATGTTGCACCAACCTGTGAAACCAATCTAAAGCCCATCTACACTATTCCATTATCATCCATATGTTTATCCAATGACCATTTAAATGCCCTTAATGTAGGTGAGTCCACTACTGTTGCAGGCAGGGCATTCCACGCCCTTGCTACTCTGAGTAAAGAACCTACCTCTGACATCTGTCTATATCTATCTCCCCTCAATTTAAAGCTATGTCTCCTCGTGCTAGGCATCACCATCCGAGAAAAAAGGCTCTCACTGTCCACCCTATCCAATCCTCTGATCATCTTGTATGCCTCTATTAAGTCACCTCTTAACCTTCTTCTCTCGAACGAAAACAGCCTCAAGTCCCTCAGCCTTTCCTCATAAGATCTTCCCTCCATACTAGACAACATCCTGGTAAATCTCCTCTGCACCCTTTCCAATGCTTCCACATCCTTCCTATAATGCGGCGACCAGAACTGCACACAATACTACAAATGCGGCCACACCAGAGTTTTGTACAGCTGCAATATGACCTCATGGCTCCGAAACTCAATCCCTCTACCAATAAAAGCTAACACACCGTACGCCTTCTTAACAACCCTATCAATCTGGGTTGCAACTTTCAGGGATCTATGTACATGGACACCGAGATCTCTCTGCTCATCCACACTACCAAGAATCTTACCATTAGCCCAGTACTCTGTATTCCTGTTACTCCTTCCAAAATGAATCACCTCACACTTTTCTGGATTAAACTCCATTTGCCACTTCTCAGCCCAGCGCTGCAGCTTATCTATGTCTCTCTGTAGTGTGTTACATCCTTCTGCACTGTCCACAACTCCACCGACTTTAGTGTCATCCACAAATTTACTCACCCATCCTTCTACGCCCTCCTCCAGGTCATTTATAAAAATAACAAATAGCAGAGGCCCCAAATCAGATCCTTGTGGTACACCACTAGTAACTGAACTGCAGGCTGAACATTTCCCAACAACCACCACCCTCTGTCTTACAGCTAGCCAATTTCTGATCCAAACCGCTAAATCACCCTCAATCCCATGCCACCGTATTTTCTGCAATAGCCTACCATGGTTTGCGGGCCTCCCCACACACCGCCCACACCTGTCCTCTACTCTCTCAAAGAACCTACTCATCCTCGCCACCATCATGTACACCCTGTGGTCCACTTTAAACTGGATAAGACTGAGCTTCACACACAACAAGGATGCATTCACCCTCCACAGGGCCTCCTCCCACGTCCCAGTCTCCACGTTTTCCTCCCCCCAGCTCCTCCTCCCACTTCCATTTAACGTCTCTCAACGGGGCTTCCTAGCAGTTCATCATCTCCTTGTAAACCTCGGACACCTTCCCCTCCCCTCCTCCCTCCCTCGACAACATCTTATCTTGCAGCCCCAGGGATGGTGACACGGGAAAGGAAGGCACCTCCCTCCCCACGAAATCCCGGACCTGTAAGTACCTAAAACCATCCCCCATGGGTAGTTCATACTCGATGGGCCGAATGGCCTCCTTCTGCACTGTAATTTCTATGATAATCTATGATATTCCTCCTCCAGACCCTCTACCTTTGCAAAGCTGCCCCCTATGTACAGATCCGTAAATCGCTCAATCCCTGCCTCCCGCCACCCTGAAACCTCGCATCCAGCCCCACCAGGTGCAAATCTATGGTAATCACATATCAGTGCACACACCGAGGCATCCTCCAGTCTCAAAAGCTGCATCCAATGCCCCCATACCCTCAAGGCCAGCACTACCACTGAGCTCACGGAGTGCCTGACCAGCGAGAGTGGCAGAGGTGCTGTCAACAATGTCCCTAAACTCGTTCCGCTGCAAGAAGCCACCTCCATTCAACTCCATACTGACCCCTCCCCACTACCCATTTCCTGACCATAGTGACGGTTTGCCGCCCAGTAGTAATTCATTTTATTCGTCAACACCAACCTTCCCCCCCCCTCGCCCCTGCTCCAAGAAAACCCTTTTGACCCGTGGGGTCTTCCCCACCCACACTAACCCCAAGGTCAATGCATTGACCTTTTTAAAGTGTGACTCCAGATGCTCGATCACACCACCCCCCACACGAACCCTTTCCAATTCCTCAATGCTCTAAACGACATAGCCAATGGCTCTAAGGGCTGGTTTAGCACAGTGGGATAAACAGCTGGCTTGTAATGCAGAACAAGGCCAGCAGTGCGGGTTCAATTCCCATACCGGCCTCCCCGAATAGGCGCCAAAATGTGGCGACTAGGGGCTTCTCACAGTAACTTTATTGAAGTCTACTTGTGACAATAAGTGATTATTATTATAGCTAAGGCAAAAAGCAATGGGGGAGCGGGCACATCTGCTTTGTCCCACGGTGCAACGCGAAATATCCCAAACTCACCCACTTCATTGCACACTTGCAACCGGTGCCTTATACAGCACCTCAACCCAATCAACAAACCCCTGCCCAAACCCAAGCCATCCCAAGACCTCCCACAGATATTCCCACTCCACTGTCCAACAACCACCAAAAGGATACGCCTCACACCTCCAAAGTTCAATGACCTCCTTCTCCTGCCAGTCCATTGTCTCTCAAAAATTCCGTCCCCTCTTCTGGCGTACCAAAATAGTATTCTCGATTCTGGAAAGATGCCCAGAGGCAGGCAGGGCACAGCACTCCAAACGTCACCCCCTTCTTGAAGAGGGCAGCCTTGACCCGGTTAAACCCAGTCCTCCTCTTCGCCAGGTCTCCATCCAGGTCGTGGTACACGTGCAGCTCGTTCCCCTCCCAGGTACACTTCCACATCTACCTCACCCACCACGGAATCATCGCCTTGTTCAAGAAGCAGTGCAACCGCATCATCATCGCCCTCGGCAACACACCCGCCTGCGAATCGAATCCGGGTCCTCAGCACCTTGAGGCAGCAGTGCTAACCACTGCACCGCCGTGCTGCTCCAGTCCTGTCCCAGACTTATCAGGTACTGGGTCACCTTTTGTCAAAGATTGTGGGGTGAGTGTGGAACCTTGTCCACTAGTGCCGGTCTTCGGTGTTTTGGAACAGCTAGAACGCTTTACGGGGAGAGTGGCGAGCGCCCTAGCCTTTGTCTCCCTGATTGCCCACCGGACACTGCTGCTTGGCTGGAGATCAGCAGTGACACTGACGTAGCGGAATTCCTTAAATTGGAAAATATAAAATTCTCCATTTGAGGATCAGAGGAAAGCGTCCACAACACATGGAAGCAATTCACCAGCCTGTTCCAAGACGTATTGTGACCAGAAACCAATAAGGGAGGGTGGGGGGGGAATGGAGAACCGCAACCAAAACGGATAACGGAAAAATAAAATGGGGAGGGACGCGAGACACCAACCAGGACACAGGGTAAGCAAGGCAAGAGTAGTCAGAGGGGACAAATGTCAAAGAAGCAGCTGGGTGCGACCACATCAACAGCACCAAAATACTGCCCAGGTGGGTGCCTAACACTCACCTAGTATGTTATAATACGAGGAGAAGGGCGGCACGTGGCTCAGTGCTCAGCACTGGGACTGCAGCGCTGAGGACCCGGGTTCGAATCCCGGCCCTGGGTCACTGTCCAGTGTGCAGTTTGCACATCCTCCCCGTGTCTGCGTGGGTTTCACCCCCACAGCTCAAAGATGTGCAGATTAGGTGGATTGGCCACACTAAATTGCTCCTTGATTGGAAGAAACATAATTGGGTACTCTAAATTTATAAAGGAAAAAAAAATACCAAGAGACAACATGTGTAAAATGAATTTAGCACAGTTGTGGTAACCGATCACTGGTGGACCAAAGTTAGTGGCCCCGTATCTGTACATATATTACCCTTGTATGCATACCTGTTTATGTTATTATTTTTTCTTCTCGTATACCCATTCTGTAGATTTCACTTTATTATGTTCCTTGCAATGTTACAATAAATGAAAAAACAATTATTAAAAATTGAAAAAAATTAGGAAGGGGTTTAACAGAGTGATCACGGATAAGGAGGCGTCTGTTGCTTGTAACATCAATACCTCTGGGAAGGAAAGAGAGTTCAGATGGAAAAAGACACAGGCCGATCACTCACTGTACTCCGTTGGTCCAAACAATCTTTTCGATGTTGTAAAAGGTATCATCTGCACAGCTCTGCATTGAAAGAAAGAGAGTCGATCAATTAGGATAACAGTGTTTCTAGCCTTCCTCAGTAACACACTGGCAGTGTCAGCCTTGATGACTTGCGTATGGCTCTGGAGTGAGACTTGTAGCCACAAACAGCCTTTGACTGACACCTTGTGGCGCCTCAGACCAACACAGAAGAATGTGCTGGAAATGCAAAGCAGAGCAGTCAGTGCACATCAGACTGGGAACAGACCCGGGTCCTGTTGCAAGCAGGAACTCAAGTTTTTACAACAGAACCATTTCAAAAACGGTTTGGAGAAATAGCAGTAATGCATTCAAACCAAACTCAACTGTCACAAGACCGGTGACTTTGCTGTCTAACTAAACCTATTATTAGACAGAGTTAAATATCATTTTCCAACACCTTGGGAATTATGCATCTGACAGATGTGATAATACAACAGTATATGAGATGAAAATAAATGACAGGTTTGCTCTACACTGCCAAGACAGCAATAAAGGCACTTGGACTCATCTTGAACCAAGGTATAGAGAGAGATAATCAGTTGTATAAACAGATGAACAAGAGTAATCCTGAAATAATGAACAAATTATTGTGTTTAAACAAATATTTTAGTATTATATAAAGGATATTTAAAAACATTGATCCGTCTTCAAAGCAATCGTTCAGCCCATATCTAAGAAACAAATTCAGTGAGTTATTTTCATACATTTACAGGGTATGTGTCACTGGGAAGGCCAGTATTTATTGCCCATCTCAAATTGCCCGAGAAGATGGTGAACCACTGTCTTGAACTGAATGACTGGCTTGACTATTCCAGAGGACAGTTAAGATTCTTTTTGTAAATAAATTTAGAGTACCCAATTCTTTTTTTTCCAATTAAGAGCCAATTTAGCGTGGCCAATCCACCACCCCTGCACATCTTTGGGTTGTGGGGTTGAGACCCACGCAGACATGAGGAGAATGTGCAAACCCCACACGACAGTGACCACGTAATGCCGGCACTATCTCCTGTGAAAGGCGGCTTCTGGACTCCCCCAATTGGCCTTGCATTTGCTGGAATGTCGCTGAAAGTGCCTCCTGTAAAGCCTGGGCACTGTAGCACAGTGGTTAGCACTGTTACTTCACAGCGCCAGGGACCTTGATTCGATTCCCGGCTTGGGTCACTGTCTGTGCGGAGTCTGCACGTTCTCCCAGTGTCTGCGTGGGTTTTCTCCGGGTGCTCCGGTTTCCTCCCACACATCCCGAAAGACGTGCTGTTAGGTAATTTGGACATTCTGAGTTCTCCCTCCGTGTACCCGAACAAGCGCCGGACTGTGGCGACAAGGGGCTTTTCATAGTAACTTCATTGCAATGTTAATGTATGCCTACTTGTGACACTAATAAAGATTATTATTATTGCATCTCGACCAGTGATGGAATCACTTTGTCCAGAGGCCCGACATCTAGTTTGTGGGCAGCTGGTTCCTGGGATTCAGCAGACTGCCCGCTCCCTTGCAAGTTCCTGCCTCCGCTTGATGTGCTATAGCAGCTGTGTGGTGCTCATCAGAAGGTGCCCCAGAAGCTTGTCTGCCAACTGAGGTGATTATCTCTGCACTGGTGGGTGGTGCTGGTGAAAGCAGTGCCATGAACGGTGTGTTCTCTCCAGGGCCCTGCTCCACGCTGCTCTGAGGGACTGGACCTGGGGACTCATTGATTTTGTTTCTTAGATTTGGGCTGAACGATTGCTTTGAAGACCGATCAATGTTTTGAAATATCCTTTATATAATACTAAAATATTTGTTTAAACACAATAATTTGTTCATTATTTCAGGATTACTCTCGTTCATCAGTTTATACACATCCAACTGATTATCTCTCTCTATACCTTGGTTCCAGATGGGTCCAAGTGCCTTTATTGCTGTCTTGGCAGTGTAGAGCAAACCTGTCACCTGATGGAGATCCTGGAAGACAAAGGACATGGGTTCAGCTTTTGGCTCTGGAGATGAGACTCACTTGAGATAGGTCATCTGGATAAAGTTGCATTGGACCCAATCCTTAGGCACAGGCCTTGCTGTGCTCTGGGGCTTTCCCGACAGTCGCCATTGTCCTCTCCTCAAAGGGGGTCAGGGCCCGTAACTGTCTATCTTCTCCCGCTCCCTCCTGTGGTTGACTATCTTGTCCTAAGGGGACGCAAAGAGGACATTGTGAAATGGCAGCCTGCCGAATATTGAGGGAGGTTTGTAGCACCTGTATGTGCACGGCGCATTGCCAAACGGGTTATGATGGGAATTCTTTGTGGGGGGGGCAGATTCTGAGGGAGATGCTGGTGGTTCGGGTGTTGGAAGGTTGTAAGGGTTTAGGATAAGATGCCAGAGGTTAGAGACGGTAGTGATGTCAGGACCAGATAGGTGGGTACTCCCCTTTTAGCTCGAACAAGGTAATTCATCTTCTTGCGGCATCGAATGCAGGTCTTCCTAGCAATGCTGTGCCACTTACAGCCTTTGCCACATATCCCAGACTTCAGACATTACATTGGGTGGATATTTTCTGCCAGCCCGAGGGAATAGGGTGGCCCTCCTCCCCAACACCAGCATCCAGGAAGCGCAGTGCCAATCTTTATCCAGCCATAGTGGCTGTAACAACGCTCAGTGCTGCTCCCGCTTCTCAAGGGCTAACAGCTGATTCCCAACTCCAGCGAATCACACGCCTGGCGAGTTGGGAAGTCAGCGTGATTCAGGTGGGAGGAGAGATGACCGATTTACACATGTTGATTCGGGCCTTTTCAGTTCTGCTGGCGCGCCCATTGTTTCTTCAAGCTAAAGTTTTGTTTTTAGCTGATTGACAACTATCAAAGCCTCCAACCTCTCAGGTGTATTCCATTTGATGCTGGATTTCCTAAATAGGAAAATCTGGTTTAAGATCAAGGGAAGAAGGTTGTCTGCAATGAAAATTAAATGGGTAATAGTTTCTGTTAAAATCATGAAACTTATCTTGAATTCCACTTCCAACAGCCTCCCTGTTTTCATGAAGCTCTTTTTCCTCCTCGCCTTCAGGTGTTTTTTTCACTTGAGCTTTCTGCCTGTTCATTTAGTCAGAGGCTATTCTCTATATATCGACAATCTTTTGCAGCATTCAGTATTGATTTGATCATTCTCTACGCTGCGCACACCTGCTATCTTACCCAGTCCTCTCCATTGTGCTCCTCTCATATAACTTCATGCCTTTTTTTCATTGCTCCTGATCTTCAGGCACGTGCAACCTGACCTTGAGCACCCCTCTGCTCAGAGTACTTCCATTCTTCAACAGAATGAATGAATAATCTCTGCAGCAGAGCAGATTATAGAGTAAAATATCCGGAATACAGGATCAGTGAAACAAACAGGGAGCAGTGATAAAGGTGAATACAATGTGGAGGAGACAACAATTCAATGTAATTAATATAGTTATTGTTCTCAGCTGGTTGGTTTTAAAAACAAAAGGGTTATTTAAGCATGTGCCAATTATTAATTGTGATTGGAGTAAAAAGCAAAATCAATCTTGGGAACAATCTTGAAGAGCGATGGGGATAGAGACAGGGAACAGTACTGACTGGATTGTTTCACAGAAAACTAGCATGGACTTGATGGACTGAATGGTCCCCTTCTCCAGCGTGATGACTCATTGCTAAAATCAAATAAAACTCCATCTCAATTTCAAAGTCCTTGCAATGGCTCCACTGCTTCAGGCAGTGACTGAGTTGCAGAAACCAGACAGGATTAAGTTTCCATTCCTGGTCGATGATGAGTCAGTCAGTCTTCACAGGTGTTTCAGCATCTTGAGACTCAGCAATGAAGCTCAACACCTCCGTCCATCCACTGACGTAGGGTGTTGGTAACGTTTGGTAGGTTCCAATGAATTCTTCATAATCTTTAGTAGGTTAACTGTATGTATTTGTACTTTCTCCCCGTGTCTGCGTGAGTTTCACCCCCACTATCCAAAGATGTGCAGGTTTGGTCGATTGGCCACAATAAATTGCCCCTTAATTGGAAAAACACACTAAATTTATAAAAAATAACTGTAAATATTTGTTAACTATAAAAGTTATGTACATATATGAAGCCAGGAGCTGTCTCCATGCTTGCTTGCGCACCCGGCTCAATCCAACACTAGATTGACCCCTAGGTGTGGGTCATGTGCTCTCTTACATCAGTGTGTCAGTGTACCAGTCCCACATTAATCCTATAGCCAGATCCATGGCAGCACAGTGGCACAGTGGATTAGCACTGCTACATCACAGCGCCGAGGTCCCAGGTTCGATCCCCGCTCTGGATCACTGTGCGTGTGGAGTTTGCACATTCTCCCTGTGTCTGCATGGGTTTCGCCCCCACAACCCAAAAGATGTGCAGGCTAGGTGGATTGGCCAAGCTAAATTGCCCCTTAATTTTAAAAAAAAATTGGGTACTCTAAATTTATTTATTTTGTTTAAAATCCTATAGCCAGATCCTTATACTGCACCACTCCTCAAGTTTTTATCCAATGTACTTCAAACTATTCTAGTTTATCCCATGTATTTACATCATTATTATTACCTCAACCCCTCCCACCCTGAAAGTCACTCATAGTTGTCCGAGGCCGTATAATCCTTCCATATCTCATTCACACTACTGTCAGAGGAGTGGTAAGCTCCATTATTGCAGAGAAACTCTGTTGATTTGGGGTTATTCTGGCATCTTGGTATCTTTTCATCCTCTTTTTCTTGATACTGAATGACTTCGTCAATTCAGCAGTTGTCGTGAAAGGTAGTTGTTGATTTATTGTTTTTTCCCCATGGAGTAGTCTTCCCCATAACGTTTTCCTCTTCCTTCATTGTGCGTCTCGCTGAGATGTCCTTTGTGGCGGAAGATGGCATTTCCTGTTATGAGGACATGTGTGTTTTTTTCAAGTTAGCTCACCTTTGCGTTTGGCTGTGTGGTGTACCGTTGGCAATGGGCGACTGCTACTTGGTTCCTGCATTGTCTGTGGCGCGGTCCCGCTGGCTGGGAGTTGTAGCGTTTGCTCACAGGCCCTTGTGTTGACCTCATCAACCAATGGCAGGGGTTAAGGCTCTTCTGGTTGTTGGCTGCTCTCCCACTGGAGGCGTTGCGGTAACGATCTGAGTGGTTGGTTGGTCTGACCAATGAAGCCTTTCAAGCACCTGTAACGAAAATGAACAAACCTGCTCTGCAAAGTAGGGCACATGGTTCAGTACAGTCAGCATATGTTGTTTTTGATTGAGCTCTTGGGAACTTGCAGTTCTGTATAATTTACGACAGCAATTGTTCTGCCATTTTGAGGAGATTCAGGGTCACACAGGCATCTCTGCTGAAAAGAAAAAAAACTGGTTACGGATGAGGTACATCAGCTCAAAAATTTGTTTCCCACCAGACCTGTATGTAGCCACCTGGGTTGGCCAACTCCCGATGTAAAATGGAGAACAGCAAAGGCTGCAGGGAAATTCAGCCAACCCAGGCAGAAACCAGCAGGTACATGTTTACTGTGTATTAAATTCTGCAAAAGCCCAGACAGCATCGATACCAGCGACCATCTGCATAATAATGTAGCAGCCATCTACATACTGATGAACAATCCCTGGGAACAATCGCAATATTTGGGACAAACAAAGCTAAGCCAGACTCCCCGGCGCCAGCAGGAGCCAACACAAAAGAGGTTAACGGACACCTCAAGACCGCCCATCGATCAGGGAACCGCTCCAGTATTGGAGAAATCGAACCAAGCGATTGGAACGAAGTCCAATCACTTGGAACCAGGTACAGGGTCCGCCCCGAAAGGCAGGAAGCCCCTGGGGACTATAAAGTTGTTTCGTTTTTTTAAAATATTTTTTTACTAAGGTTTTTTAACAACACAATTTTTCCCCTTACAAACAGTAACCCCCCCCCCTCGTAACAAAATAACGCAAAATCTCCCTCAGCAAGATATATACATGGCAAGATGGTATATTTACATAGCTTTATACACTGGCTCTTGGCCGCACGTACCGTTTCCCCCCACCCTCCATGCTATCTCCCGCTCGTCCATCCCCTCAAACAATCTCTCGTTCCCCCCTCCTCCCCCCCCAGGGTTGCTGCTGCTACTGATCGACCTTCTTCTAACGCTCCGCGAGATATTCTAGGAACGGTTGCCACCACCTGTAAAACCCCTGTCAAAGCAAACTTAATTCTCTCCAATTTTATGAACCCCGCCATGTCGTTAATCCAGGCCTCCAGGCTAGGGGGCTTCGCCTCCTTCCACAATAGCAAGACCCTTCGCCGGGCTACTAGGGATGCAAAGGCCAGAATTCCGGCCTCTTTCGCCTCCTGCATTCCCGGCTCATCCACTACTCCAAATATTGCTAGTCCCCAGCTTGGCTTGACCCGGACTTTCACCACCTGGGATATTACTCCCGCCACACCTCTCCAGAACCCCTCCAATGCCAGGCATGACCAAAACATATGGACATGGTTCGCCGGGCTCCCTGAACATCTTTCACATCTATCCTCTACCCCAAAGAACCTACTCAGCCTCGCCCTCGGCGCTCTGTGAACCACCTTAAATTGTATCAGACTGAGCCTGGCACACGAGGAGGAGGTATTAACCCTACCCAGGGCATCCGCCCATAGCCCTTCCTCAATCTCCTCTCCCAGCTCCTCCTCCCATTGACCTTTCAATTCTTCTACCAGCGCTTCCCCCTCTTCTTTCAAATCTTGGTATATTTCCGACACCTTGCCCTCCCCGACCCATGCCCCCGAGATCACCCTATCGTGAACTTCTTGTGCCGGGAGCAACGGAAATTCCCTCACCTGTCGCCCCACAAAAGCCCTCACCTGCATATATCTAAATGCATTTCCCGGGGGTAACTCAAATTTCTCCTCCAGTGCCCCTCGGCTCGCAAATCTCCCGTCAATGAACAGGTCCCCCATTCTTCTTATCCCTGCCCGATGCCAGCCTTGGAACCCCCCGTCCATCTT
Source organism: Scyliorhinus torazame (assembly GCF_047496885.1). Lineage (NCBI taxonomy): Eukaryota > Metazoa > Chordata > Chondrichthyes > Carcharhiniformes > Scyliorhinidae > Scyliorhinus > Scyliorhinus torazame. Next base: position 386,501,502 of record NC_092708.1, read on the forward strand.
CCCCGGGACAAACCGGTGGTTACCCCTGATCGGGGACCACACCAATGCTCCCGTTGCACCCCTGTGTCTTCTCCACTGGCCCCAGATCCTTAGTGTTGCCGCCACCACCGTGCTTGTGGTGTATTTTGTCGGCGAGAGCAGCAGCGGTGCCGTTACCAATGCCCCCAGGCTCGTTCCTTTACAGGACGCCATCTCCATCCTCTTCCATGCCGCCCCCTCTCCCTCCATGACCCACTTGCGGATCATCGCCACGTTTGCTGCCCAGGTTTGGCAAAGCCAACCCTCCTCGGTCCCTGTTGCGTTCCAAGAACCCTCTCCTAATCCTCGGGGTCTTATTTGCCCACACATACCCCATAATACTCCTACCTACTCTCTTGAAAAAGCCCTTGGTGATTGCGATGGGGAGGCACTGAAACACGAGCAAAAACCTTGGAAGGACCACCATTTTGACCGACTGCACCCTACCCGCCAACGAGAGCGGGAGCATGTCCCATCTTTTAAAATCCTCCTCCATTTGCTCCACCACCCTTGTCAAATTCAGTTTATGTAGGGCCCCCCAACTTCTGGCTATATGGATCCCCAGATACCGAAAACTCCTCTCCGCCCTCCTCAGCGGTAGGTCCCCTATCCCTCTTTCTTGGTCCCCTGCCTGTAATACAAAAAGCTCACTCTTCTCTACATTAGGCTTGTAGCCCGAGAACTCTCCAAACTCCTTCAGAGTCTGCATGACCTCCACCATCCCCTCCATTGGGTCCGCCACGTATAGCAGCAGGTCATCTGCATAGAGTGATACCCGATGATCCTCTCCCCAGCGGACTATCCCCCTCCATTTCTGAGACTCCCTAAGTGATATGGCCAAGGGTTCGATCGCCAATGCAAACAACAGGGGGGACAGGGGGCACCACTGTCTCGTCCCTCGGTACAGCCGAAAGTACTCCGACCTCCACCGGTTGGGGACTATAAAGTTAAGCCCCCAAGTTCAAATCGTTCTTCTTGACCGGGTCACTCAGCAACGCAAACCAACCTTGACCGTGACCGGTTCAACTGCCGCCGAGATCCAGTAAGTCTTAAGTCAATGCTCGCTACGAGATAGGCGCTCCTAGCTACCAATCCATACCAACTTCAAATCCCGCAGACTCAGAATCTGAACGAAAGGCCATTTGTTCCCCTGACCTGGTGGGCCAGTCCGAAGCTAAGTATAGGCCTGTTAGTTGTAGAAGTAGCTTAGACGTAGAATTTGTGCATGAGTAGCGATTACTGTGTATAATAAATGCGCTTTGATTTGAATCTTACTAATCGGTGTATTGAGTTATTGATCATTACTTGAACTTGAACCTGGTGGCGGTATCATAAAGATACCTGGCGACTCGAGAGCAAAGGTTATAAAACAGAGCCAATTGAACCAACCAAAAGTTAGCAACATATTACTGGTGACATCCTGACGGGACCCGAACTAGAAGTGGCTTAACCACTCCAGGAAAACCCCAAAATTTGAATTAGAGATCCAATTGGGAACAGAAAACCACAAGTGTTCAAGCAGTTCTGATCAATCCTCATAATTCGGAAGTGTGTTAAATGCATGCATAACTAACAGGGCTATAAGGTAAACTGCTAGATTTTTTGTTGCAACATAACTGTCAGGAGTTTGTATTTCAGAAATTAGCGAAAGCCGTACCCGTATTTACACCACCGCCTTAGTCCCCCGTTCCAAATTTAAAAGAAGCATTCGGATAAGAAAGATGGCAATGCAGGGCCTCATGAACCCAGAAGAATTCGCGGTCGCAGCGACCAGCAGCAGTAGAGTAGGACAGTGTCCCATATGGGAGGAAGAAATCAGGAAGTACCTCAAAGGGAAAGGATGGCCCCTTTGGAGCGAATTCTGTAACAACAAGGACACAGGTCCCGGGAGTATAGGACATACTTGGTGGGAGGACCTGAGCGAGATCCACAAGAAGAGCTTAGGGAAAGCTCGCAAGCCGATGGCAATCGTGTCCTGCTTGGCACAATTGCTAGGCACAAAGGAGGTCGTTAGGACGCTCCGGAAAGAGATAGAAGGCATACATCGAATGAGTAAGGTCAATGTTAGTGAGGTAGAAAGAGAGAATGTAGAGTTATGGAGGAAGTTGGCAGCAAAAGACAGAGAGGTGGATGATGCCAAGTGGGCACACCAGTCTTGTCTGGCGCACTTAAGCAGCTTCCAGTCCCAGTATGAAAAGGCCTATCAGGACACGCAACATGCTGTCCTGGTACGAGAAGAAACCGAGAAGCAGGTAGAAGCATTGCAGAGGCAGTGTAGTGACCTGAAGGCAGCGTTAAGAGCACTCCATGCTGCCACCACGCAGCAAAGACAAAGCTCATTAGACTACGCAAAGTGCCGGAAGCAGATTGCAGAGCTTCAATCGCTGCTTTCAGTCCAAAAAGGATTCCAGGAAACCTTTGGAGCAAAATTAAATGAGGAAGACGGCCCTGATTGGGAAGAGTTGATTGAGACAGTGCAGAGATATGTTCAGGGAACATGTGCGCAGGGAAAGCCCCAAAAGAGAAAAGCGCCCCAACCCCCCACAGAGCAGATAGTTCAGGCTCCAATGAACCCAGTCACCACCCACCGCACAGCCACATCGGACGAAACGGAATTTCTGTACACCACCCCCTTAACAGTGACCCAATTACGGGACGCGTGCGAGAAAATCACACCATTCCTCTCCCACCTCAGACCCCCACCACTTCTTTGCCAGAGTAAAGCAGCAGGCGACCATGTACGGCCTGGATGAGTGTGAGCAAGTGAAGCTCACAGTTTTAAGTTTAGACCCTTCAGTCGTAGCAGCCCTTCCCGATCCACAGATGTAGGAGGAGGCACCCTTGCAGAAATGCATACCGCGGTCCTAGATGCGATCGGGTATAACCGGGGTGACCCTGTAGATGGCCTCAATAAATGCAGGCAAAAGAAAACCGAGCACCCCGCAGCGTTTGCTGGATGCCTGTGGATCCACTTTGCAGTAGTTTTTGGAGACTTAGACCGCGCCCATTTGTCCCCAGACAACATGGCCAAATGGACCCGCACCCTTATCTCCCATGCCACAGAAACAGGACAGAAAGCGTGCACCAATTATAATCCCTCAGAGGAGGCTCATAACGAGAAATGGGTCGTAAAAAGATTGTCCCGCACCTGGGAGCAGTCTGTACAAACCAAACCCACAGTTAAAAATCCCGAAGAAAAGCAGGCAGAAGCAGACATACAAGCAGTTAAAACACACCAGAACCCCGCATGGGTAAATGAAGGCAAGAACAGCCCCCCACAAAAGTCACAGGAGTGTTACAACTGTGGACAGTTGGGACACTTTGCAAGGGAATGCAATGCCCCACGAAAGCCACAGAGAGCCCAGCAGCCGGGCACTCTAAGTAAGAATAAGACAGAGCCCATACATAATGTGAGCACCCGTTCAGATCAGACGGACCTGAACGGAACGGACTGACGGTGTTCGGGCTCCCCCAGTTGGGTCTGCGACACCCTTTGGGATAGGTCCGGACGACCGGTAGTTGCAGCGACAGCCCATTGAGTTTCTCTGGGACACAGGAGGGTCCCACACCACAATAAATTCCTCCACCATGTTCCAAAAGGACACGTGGCCCACTACAGCCACTATCACCCTCAGCGGCTTTACAGGCCACTCACAGCAGGGACACATCACAGCCCCTGTACCCATTCAAATCGGCAACATCACCACCAAGCACCCCGTAGTTTTAGTTGACCTGCCCCACACAACAGAACACATTCCTGGAATCAATTTTATGAATTCCCACAACCTATCATTTGATCCAGTCAACCAGTGTGTCTGGAAAATGGCAAAATCTGCAAGAGCCCCCGCAACGCTCAACATAGGAGAATACGCCAACAAAATTAGCGCAGTCGGCAAATTTTGGTTGAACCCAACTACACTTAGCACGGACAAGCAGGTTAGGGCAGTGTTACAAAAGAACATTCGTGACCCACAAGCACGACTGTGGCCGGATGACTGGTTCAGTACAAATCACAGGACCTGACCCTAGACCCCAAAGACAATATGGATTTCCCCAAGAGGCAGAGGGAGAAATCTCAAAGGTAATCGACAGCTTATTAGAGCAGGGCGTAATTAGATTAGTAGCCTCCACTAATAATGCCCCGATTTGGCCAGTGAGAAAGCCCGATGGATCATGGTGACTGACCATCGATTACCGGGAACTCAACAAAATCACCCCCACAGCAGCCCCCACAGTAGTAACAAGTCCCGAGACCATGCTCAAGCAGGAACTCAATTCCCGATACATTACGGTTCTGGACATCAGTAATGGATTCTGGTCCATTCCATTGGCAAAGGCGTGCCAGTACAAATTTGCCTTCACCTTTAAAAATCAACAGTACACGTGGACATGCCTTCCACAAGGATTCCACAACTCCCCCTCCATTTTCCACCGACAGCTGGCAAATGATTTAGCCAAATTGGCACTAAAAGACAGACAGGCTATCACACGAGATATTAAACCAAGATAGTAACAGACACTATGCTTGATCACACAGAACTCCAGAAGCTCCAGGACCAGAGAAGAGAAGAGAAGTGAAAGAAGAAGAACCATGAGGACATCCTCCGCATGGCTCATAACCCTAATGGACATTTGGTTGCGCGCGAACGCGAACCCTCTGACCTCAACCCGCCCAGCCGTTAATGATTCACTTCCCCACAGTACCCAGAGCCCAGTCACAAGCAACACCACACCATCCTGGTGTGACAGGTTTATAACCTGGTACTCCCTGTCCTACATGATAGAATCCCTATTAGTATTGGCGATACTCTGCTGCATCGTGCAGACTATTCGTCTGAGAAAATGGAGAAGGAGAGCCTACCGCGCTTGCACCCTGGTATATAGGATCAGATCCCCTATTTTCGGATACGACCAGACCCCCAACCCTCGCGATCTATAATAAAGAGCATTTGTTGCGATTTGTTATAAATAAAGAAATGTTCATGAGCAATTGTACAATCCTGAGCTTGACTGCCAAGCCAGAAAATGTGTATAAAACTGCTATGATTTTGTTTGTATGGTTTAGGAAGTTAGTGTGATGAAATATTTGAGTGAGTGTAGTATATTAAGGATAGTTAGAGGTTCCCATTTTCTTGTTTTGTAATGCATGTCCCTGTTTGACATAGCGCCCCTCAGAATTGTCAGTGAAAAATTTTTTGCATAGTTATGGTCAGTGTAGAGGCCATAGAAGAAGTGCTCGCCGGGTCAGGAAATGAAATCCAACACAGTTATGTGATCCTTCACGCTTCGCGTTAGGATCACAAGGAGGGCTTGTAGCCACCTGGGTTGGCCAACTTCCGATGTAAAATGGAGAACAGCAAAGGCTGCAGGGAAATTCAGCCAACACAAGCAGAAATCAGCAGGTGCAAGTTTCCTGTGTATTAAACTCTGCAAAAGCCCAGACAGCATCGCTACAAGCAGCCATCTGCATAATAATGTAGCAGCCATCTACATACTGATGAGCGATCCCCGGGAACAATCGCAACATTTGGGACAAACAAGCTAAGCCAGACTCCCCGGCACCAGCAGGAGCCAACACGAAAGAGGTTAACGGACACCTCAAGACCGCCCATCGATCAGGGAACCGCTCCATTATTGGAGAAATCGAACCAAGCGATTGGAACAAAGTCCAATCACTTGGAACCAGGTACAGGGTCCGCCCCGAAAGGCAGGAAGCCCCTGGGGACTATAAAGTTCAGCCCCCAGGTTCAAATTGTTCTTCTTGACCGGGTCATTCAGCAACGCGAACCAACCTTGACCGTGACCGGTTCAACTGCCGCCGAGATCCAGTAAGTCTTAAGTCAATGCTCGCTACGAGATAGGCGCTCCTAGCTACCAATCCGTACCAACTTCGAATCCCGCAGACTCAGAACCCGAACGAAAGGCCATTTGTTCCCCTGACCTGGTGGGCCAGTCCGAAGCTAAGTACAGGCCTGTTAGTTGTAGAAGTAGCTTAGACGTAGAATTTGTGCATGAGTAGCGATTACGGTGTATAATTAATGCGCTTTGATTTGAATCTTACTAATCCTTGTATTGAGTTATTGATCATTACTTGAACTTGCACCCCACTTAATCCCATACTTCCACCCTATCCCCGTATCCCAGTAACCCCACCTAATCTTTTTTTTTGACACCAAGGGCAATTTAGAACGGCCATTCCACCTAACTTGCACATCTTTGGACTGTGGGAGTAAACCAGAGCACCCGGAGGAAACCCACGCAGACACGGGGAGAACGTGCAAAGTCCACACAGACAGTGACCCAAGCCGGGAATCGAACCTGGGACCCTGGCGATGTGCAGCAACAGTGCTAACCATTGTGCTACCGTGCCGCCCACTGAAGAATCTCTCCATCCTCCTCATAGTTCACCCTCCTGCCAAACTTTGTTTCATCTGCAAACTTGGAAATATTACATTTAGTTCCCTCATTAAAATTTATAATATATTGTTATGGGTGAGGCGTTTTCAGAACCCCCAAAATGTTATCATGGAGTTCAACCAACCTCTCCCTTTAATGTATTTGCGCCTGTTCAAGTACACTGAGGCAGAATTCAGAATGTTCAATTCACCTCACAGCAGGTCTTTCGGGACTAGTGGGAGGAAACCGGAGCACCCGGAGGAAACCCACACAGACACGGGGAGAACGTGCAGACTCCACACAGACAGTGACCCAAGCCAGCAATCAAACCTGGGACTCTGGAGCTGTGAAGCAACCAGTGAAGCTAACCACTGCTGCCCATGCATACCAAGCCTGTAGCCACACGGCGTAACTTGCAGTGTCCTCCCCACATTGTACATCAGTCCTGATGCACAGGTCACTTGGCAATATGTGAATGGATGCACATTCTACATCTTTCCCATTTTTAGTTCAGACAATCTGTCAATTGGGGGCAGCACGGTAGCACAATGGTTAGCACTGTTGCTTCACAGCACCAGGGACCCGACTTGGGTCACGGTCTGTGCGGAGTCTACATGTTCTCCCCGTGTCTGCGTGGGTTTCCTCTGGGTGCTCCGGATTTCTCCCTCAGTCCAAAAATGTGCAGGTTAAGTGGATTGGCCATGCTACATTGTCCCTTAATGTCCAAAAGGGTGAGGTGGAGTTACGGGGATAGGATGGAAGTGCGGGCTTAAGTTGGGTGCTCTTTCCAAGGGCAGGTGCAGACCTGATGGGCCGAATTTCCTCCTTCTGTACTGTAAATTCTATGATTCCATGAACTGCATGCAAATACCTGGACCGAGGTGGTAGTAAAAAACAAGTGAACACGTGAATACAGAACATGGATTTGAGCTAAAGAAAGTTAACAGAAAGGGCATCACGGTGGCGCAGTGGCTAGCAATGCTGCCTCATGGCGCCGAGGTCCCAAGTTAGATCCCGGCTCTGGGTCACTGTCCTTGTGGAGTTTGCATATGGCCATGCTAAATTGCCCCTTAATTGTAAAAAATTAATTGGGTACTCTAAATTCATTTAGAAAAAGTAAGTTAACAGAAAGCCCAAAAGAGCCCCCCCTTCAGGAGCAGCATTACATAAGTAGCTGGAAGTTACATCTATTCGTGTGCAGGGACCTGTCCTCTAGGCAAAAGGAATATGTTCAGACACAGCACCTTTTTAGACAAAATTCTGGAGGACAATAGCTCCCTGTGGCATTCGCCATGGCAACATCTCAACCAGAGCCGACTTGTCAACCAATCAGCACCTCTTTTCCCCTGCAGTATAAACTGTTGTTCCCTTTGAAATTTGGTATTCTTCCATCTGTCCCACTGAGTGCAGGATAAAAACTTTGACATCATGTCTCTTTTCCAATGATGCAACATGTTTGTGGCATTTTTAAAAAATGATGATTCCTTTTGAGGAAATCTATAATCAAAGAACATTTGGTAAATATTTATGTTGTACATCGTACTGAGCAGCCGGCAGTAAAAAATGTATTCGCCCAGTAGGTGGCAGCAAAACCTCATTTAACACTTAAGCCTATCACAGGACAAACATAAAGAAGGGTAATTTAAAAAAAATAAAAGTACAGGCTGTGCATTTCTTCAAGAATTTTTCATATAGTAATTTGGAACTTTTATGATTCTTGTCACATGGTATCAACTCTGAGCTGTTCCCAGTTTGGTAAGTGTGTGGGACAAAGTACGGATTCCTCGGCACCATCCTGAACTCCTCAAACCATTAAATAAATAATGTTTGATTAGTTAGCCTCACCTGTCCAGAGAGAATCAGCCAGGGGTATTTCTCATCTGACTAAATGCAGCTCATAGAAGTCACATCTTTTCAATGACAAATTAACAGAGTCCCAGGGGGCGATTCTCCAATATGGAGCTCAAGTGTTCGCGACGGCGTTCACGACGGCGTGATCCGGGCCCGGGTACGACCGATTCTGGCCCCCACAGAGGGCCAGCACAGTGCTGGAGCGGTTCATGCCGCTCCAGCCTCCTTTCCCGGCGGCAAATGGGTGCCATGCCAACCCGCGCCCGTGCATGGGCCCCGATCGCGGGCCAAACCCCATCGGAGGGCACCCCCCGGTGAAGGAGCCCCCCTCCCCCCAGGCCGCCTCCCGACCGTTCGCGCAGAGTTCCTGCCGGCAACGACCAGGGGTGAATGGTGCCGGCGGGACTCTGCCGGATCCGCGCAGCTGCTCGGCCCCTCCGGGCCGGAGAATCGGCAGCCCCGCCGACTCCAGCGGCCGCTGCCGCGCCAAACGCGCCAGTACAAATGGCGCCGATTCTCCGCTCCTTGGAGAATCGCGTGCCGGCGTCGGGGCGCGGTTGCTACGATTCTCCGGCCCGGCGCAGGGCTCGGAGAATTGCCCCCCCCCCATCTGCTCAAATCGGGTAGATGTAAAACATTCATGACACAATTTTGAATAGCAGAGTATTTACCCAGGTTCCTGGTCAACATTTATACCTTAACCAACAATACTAATCAAATTAGCTAGTCATTCTCTCATTGTTTGCAGAGCTTGCTGTGAACAAACCGTTCATGGACCTTGTTATCTGCATTATCTGCATAAACTGTTCTATCTTTCTGACCTTGTACAATAAAGTTTATTTTTGTTGTTTAAAATCCATGGAATCAAGTGGTTTCCGTCACTGAGCAAGGGTCTTAAATCATAAACTCTACTTTAACCATTTTTATAGCAAAACTACTTTAATCGCCTGTAAAGACACAATATAAATGCAAGATCTTACTTTAACTGCAGCCCTTGTCACTCACCACCCTTCCCCATGGCTTTCCTCTCCTACATTTCAGTCCTGCTGCACCAACACATGTGCCACCCCATGATATTATCTGATAGCACATTCCATCTAAATGGTTACTTTTACCTCTCCAGTTACAGGCTTAATCCACAATCATTTTTGGTATCCAATGCTGTCCAAAGAACTTCAGTTTAGGAATGAGCCAGTCTTCTTATTCAATGTTTTAGATGAGGAATTCAAATTGTTGGATCCCCATCTGAAAGGGCACTCTCTAGCCTCCCCAAAACCCCTCTTCCTTTCGCCTGGTTACCCGCTCAAGCTAAACTGAGGGTCTGCAGCCTCAGCTCGATCCTGAGTCAAGTGTCACAGTCCACACTGCCTGTCTGCGTGGGTTTCACCCCACAAAGATGTGCAGGTTATGTGGATTAGTCACGCTAAATTGTCCCTTGATTAGAAAAAAAATAATTGGGTATCTAAATTCATGTTAAAAAGTGTCAAAGCCCACTTCGCATGACGAGCCTGTAATTTCACATCCAAAAACATTTCCACCATCACATCCATTATTGTGGAAGACTCCTTATTGCTCGTGTGTGTGTCCAAGCTGTAAATTATTTCAGTAGCTTCCATAGATCTTTCCAGGACTGGAGAGTTCAATGTGGGATTGGTATGGAATCCATTGAACTGGCAATTCATATTATCCTTGTTGGTAATGGGAGGGTTTCTACAGCTGCATCACCTCTGGCCTTCCCACAGGCACGTTGGGTGCTGAGTTTGGCCTAGGTCCTTGAAACCTGCTGATCCAAATTTCAGTGCTTGCCTCCTGGCGTGCCGGTCAGTGCAGGGTTTCCCCCAAGAGAGGTGGCCTGCAATGAAAAGGTTTGCAAAGTTATTTTTTAGAATGTCCTTATATCATTTGTATTGATCACCTTGTTGTTTTCCCTAAGAGTTCGCCATTGAAGATCTGCTTGGGGATTCTGGAATCACCCTTGCGGGAGACATGGCCTTTCCCATCCAAGTTGAATGTTCAGAAGGATGGTGCTGAGCCCAGCACAATGAAGGAGTTCATTGTGATCGCTAGGGATATATCTGTATATGCATCCAGAAAGCAAATTCTGCCTATGCCAGACTCCATGAACACAAATGGAAGGAGCATGGCATATGGTGAAGCCTAACATCAAAATCTACCAGGTCAGGGACAAAGTGGCATAGTGGTTAGTACTGCTGCCTCACAGCAGCAGAGACACGGGTTCAATTCCGGCCTTGGGTAACTGTGTGGAGTTTGCACTTTCTTCCCGTGTCTGCGTGGAATTCCTCTGGATGCTCCGGTTTCCTTCCATAGTCCAAGGATGTGCGGGTTAGGTGGATTGGTAATGATAAATTGCTCCTTAGTATCCAAAAGGTTAGGTGGGGTTACTGGGTTACAGGGATAGGGTGGGGCCTGACCCTAGTTAAGATGCTCTTTAAAGGGTTGGTGTAGACATGATGGATGGGCCGAATGGTCTCCTTCTGCACTATAGGGATTCTATGATGGTCTGGTGAATCCTTGGTCTGTTATCAGTGCCACATCAAAGCTCCGGAACACTGTCAAAGTCATCAGATGACCACCATGAGAATTCAGTGGCATGACAAAATCATAAACAACAAGGTCCTCTATGGTGCTGAGCTCAGCAACATGGAGAGCATTCGCCATCACTCCCATTACCCACTGAAACCCTCATCCACACTTTGGCTGCTTCCAATTTCAAACTCCAACCCCTCCACACCCTACCTCAGATAATATCATTCTCATGTGTCTGACCCCCAAGATCTTCCCCCTGCATCATCTTCTCTGCTTTGAAATCCCTCACCCTCACTATCTAATGCCTCCATTTCCCCGCTAGCCCTACCTTTTTAGATGAAATGTTAAAATCAAAGCCTTGTCACATGCCTGGAATATACATAAATGATGCCTCTGCATTATTTGAAGCAAATGGAAGTTCTCCTTTATGTCCAAGTCAACTTTCATTGCTCAATTAGCACGACAAAACCACATGAGTTACTTATCTCAAAAGAGACAAAGATCTACAGCAGTGTTCTTCAAACTTTTTTTCCGGGGACCCAGTTTTACCAACCGGCCAACCTTCGGGACCCAACCCGGCTGACCTTCGGGACCCTACCCGGCCGACCTTCTCAACCCACGCCGGCCGACCTTCACGACCCACAGCGGCTGACCTGAGCGACCCACCATTTTCTCTTACCTTGTTTGCTGCTGATAGAAATGGAGTAAATGGTTTTGGGTCCCTTTGGCCCTCGTACACGTTCCTCCAATGGAACCTGTTGGATGAAGGTGAAGCCTTCCGGTGTTGGAAAGTATGGAGTCTCCATCTGTCCAAAGTTCTGCATTTTTTTCCTATAAAATGTTATCAAATAAAATCCCCCCCCCGAACTTGTAAAAAAAATGAATAATATAAATGAATAAAATAAATGAATAAAATGAATAACCCCCCCGAATTTGTAAAACAAAAAGCTGCGACCGATAGCGGCAGCACTGCGCATGCGCGCCCGATCATCGGCGCGCATGCCCAATGCGGGCAAATTTTTTTTACATGTTCGGGGCTATTTTAAAGGCCGCTTGCAGCCGACGTTATGAAAAGTTGACTTCTGCACAGGGATTTGCGCGATCGGGAGCGCCGCGAAGGATGGCTCTGAGACCCTCCCGACACCCGCCCGCGACCCACCCGCGGGTTGCACCCCTGAGTTTGAGGAACACTGATCTACAGCACAGAAAAGGCCCTTCGGCCCATTGCGTCGTCACTGGTCAAAAACTATCAAACTATTCTGATCCCATTTTCCAACACTTGGCCCATAGCCCTGTGTGCCTTGGCAACACACATGCACATCTAAATATTTCTTAAATGGAACTTCCGGTGGCGGCCATGGAGGAGTAGGTCGCACATTTGATAGCTCCTGCCTGTAATGGACTTTTGGACCTTTTCCCCCCGGGTTTCTTTGGATTTTATGGAATAAATCGGTGAAGAGTGAGACAGTAAGGAGAAATCCCCCTCCGGTGTCTGGAGAATTAGATCAGAAGTGGCAGTGTGAGACGACAAAGTCCTATAAGGGAGACACAAGCAGAGCTGGTAACACGGGACAGCATGGCAGAGAGCAAGGGCCGCGGGGAGACGGCACAATGGTCGATGGAGCAGCTGGTGAAATTTTTCAAAGATTGCTTCGCCAAGCTGAAGAAGGACAGGCTGGACCCAATTAAGGCTTTGATTGGTCAAGTGGTTCAGAATCAGGAAACCCATGGGAGAGCGATCCAGGAAGTCAAACAAAAGTTGTCCGAGCACGAGGAGTATATAACCGTACTGGAAAGCAAGCTGGGTGATGAACGACTGCCAGAAAAGAATGCAGGAGAAGCTGGTGGACCTAGAGAATAGGTCCAGGAGGCAGAATCTCAGCATTGTTGGCCTCCCTGAAGGCAGTGAGGGATCGGATGCGAGGGCCTATGTGACGGTCAAGTTGGAGAAGTTGATGGGGGCTGGGGCGTTCCCTCGGCCCCTGGAACTGGACAGAGCGCACAGAACCCTCACGAGGAAGACCAGAGCGAACAAGCCGCCGAGGGCCATGGTGGTACGTTTTCACCGTTTCATGGACAAGGAACACGTTTTGCGGTGGGCCAAGAAAGAACGGTACGTTTTGCGGTGGGCCAAGCAAGTGGGAGAACTGTGAGTTGGGCATCTATCAGGACCTGGGAGCGGTTTTGGCCAAGAGGCGAGCTGGGTTCAATCGGGCAAAAATTACCCTTTTTAAGAAGGGGGTGAAGTTCGGGATGCTGTACCCAGCCCGTCTGTGGGTCACACATGAGGAACGGGACTTCTACTTTGAAACGCCAGACGAAGTATGGACCTTTATTAAATAAATGGAGCTGGAGGCGAATTAAAAGACACTTGAGCCTTGGAGAAGTACCGTGGCAGCTATTTGTGGTGCCGGATTATATAAAGTAGCTCTATGTGAAATAATGGTCTGTGTGGATGGTTAAAAGTTGACGTGTCTTGCAAGGACCTTGTTAGGGGGGGGGATGGGCTTTGAATTTAGTTCTGCTTTTTGGGTGACTATTTTTCTAAAGTGACTGTTTCTTCACTGTTTTTGTTGTTGTTTGTTTACTGGGGAATGTGAGGCTTTTAAAATGTTTATTCATGTGGGGGGGGGGGGGAAAGAGAGGAGAGTACAATAGGGAGACAGTCTGCTTGGTGCCAGGGGCGGGAGCTATCGAGTCAGCATGGGTCAGCTGACTCTTGGAAGCGCGGTGGGGGGTGAGCAGATGTTAAGCTGGAGATGAACTTGGGTTTCTAGTGCTGTTGCTAGGGGAGGAGGGAGGAAGGGAACTGCTTTGCTGACAGGGGAGGAACTGTTACTAGGGGACAAATGGGAGATCGGGAACGGCGACAGCCGAGTGGGGACTCGAGGAAGCGGAGGGCGCGAGCTCGAGGCTGGCCTAAAGAGGGTGATGGCTAGTCGGCAGGTGGGTTTGGGGGGGTTGGAAGCCCCCCCATCCAGGCTGATCACATGGAACGCGAGAGGACTGAATGGGCTCGCGTGTTCGCACATTTGAGGGAACTGAAGCCGGACGTGGCAATGCTACAACTGACACACCTAAAAGTTACAGACCAGACGAGATTGAGGAAGGGATGGGTTAGCCAAGTGTTCCAATCAGGACTGGACTCAAAGACCAGGGGGGTAGCGATCTTGATCAGCAAATGAGTGGCATTCGAGGCAGGGAGAATCGTGTCAGACAAGGGGGGTAGGTACATAATGGTGAGTGGGAAGCTGGAGGGGGTGCGAGTGGTACTTGTGAACATATATGCTCCGAATTGGAACAACGTGGAATTTATGAGGCGGGTGTTAGGTAAGATCCCAGATTTAGAGACACACAACCTGATCATGGGAGGGGACTTCAGCACAGTCATTGATCCGGAATTGGACCGGTCAAAATCCAGCACAGGGAGGAGGCCGGCTGCGGCAAAGGAATTGAAGGGTTTTATGGAACAGATGGGGGAGTAGACCCATGGAGGTTTGCATGGCCGAGGACGAAGGCGTTTTCCTTTTTTTCACATGTCCCAAGGTATACTCTCGCATCAACCTTTTTGTTCTGAGCAGAGCGCTAATATCGAAGGTGGTGGATACTGAGTATTCGGCAATTGCAGTGTCAGATCATGCCCCGCACTAAGTGGATCTACGAGTTAGTGTGGAGAGAGGGCAGCGCCCACTGTGGAGACTGATTGTGGGGTTGCTAGCGGACGAAGCAATCTGTGGGCGGGTTAACAAGTCCATCCAGAACTACCTGGAATGAAATGATATGGGGGAGGTCTCTGCAGCGACGGTCTGGGAAGCTTTGAAGGCAGTAGTCAGAGGGGAATTAATCTCGATACGGGCCCACAGAGAAAAGGTAGAACGGGCTGAGAGGGATAGATTAGTGGAGGAGATACTCCAGGTGGACAGAAGATACTCGAAGGCCCCAGACACGGGCTTCTGAGGGAGCGGCAGAGGTTACAGGTGGAGTTTGGGCTGTTGACCACAGGGAAAGCAGTGGAACAGTTGACGAAGGCAAGGGTGGGGGGGCGATCTATGAGTACGGGGAAAAAGCAAGCAGAATGTTGGCGCACCAGCTCAGGAAAAGAGAGGCAGCCAGGGAGATAGGTAAAGTAAAGAGTAGAGACGGGAATACTGTCCTGGACCCAGCGGGGGGAACAAGGTGTTTAAGGACTTTTACAGACGGTTATACGAGTCAGAACCCCTGGCTGGGGTGGAGGGGATGAGGCAATTTCTGGATCAGTTGCGGTTCCCGAGGGTGGAGAAGGACCTGGTGGAGGGATTGGGTGCCCCAATTGAGATTGAAGAAATAATCAAGGGGCTGGAGGGCATGCAGTCGGGCAAGGCCCCTGGGCCTGATGGAATTCGGTGGAATTCTATAAGACGTTTTCAGAGATATTGAGCCCAATGCTGATGAGGACATTTAACGAAGCAAGAGGGACGGGAGTCCTCCCCCCAACAATGTCGCAGGCCTCGATTTCATTGATCTTGAAACGGGAGAAGGATCCGGAGCAATGCGGGTCATACAGGCCGAATTCTCTACTGAATGTGGATGCCAAACTGCTGGCTAAGATACTGGCCACAAGGGTAGAGGACTGTGTCCCGGGAGTGATAGGGGAAGACCAGACGGGATTTGTTAAGTGCAGGCAACTCAAGACCAATGTTCAAAGGCTTCTAAACGTTATTATGATGCCCTCAGAAGGAGAGGAGGCAGAGGTGGTGGTAACTATGGATGCGGAGAAGGCTTTTGATTGGGTGGAGTGGAATTACCTGTGGGAGGCGCTGGGAAGGTTTGGGTTTGGTGGGGTCTTTACTGACTGGGTGCGGTTGCTCTATCAGGCACCAGTAGCGAGTGTGCGTACGAACCGGCTGAGGTCGGGGTATTTTAAATTACACCAAGGGACGAGGCAAGGGTGCCCCCTCTCCCCATTACTGTTTGCTCTGGCCATAGAGCCATTGGCCATGGCGTTAAGAGCCCCTAGGAACTGGAAAGGGCTGGTTCGGTGGGGGTTGGAACACTGGGTCTCGCTCTACGCAGATGACCTGCTCTTGTACATTGCGGACCCGTTGGAGGAGATGGGGGAAGTAATGCGAATCTTGGGGGAATTTGGCAATTTTTCGGGGTATAAATTGAACATGGGGAAAAGCGAGATGTTTGCGATCCAGGCAAGAGGACAGAAGAGACTGGGAGAGCTGCCGCTTCGAATGGTAGGGAATAGCTTTCGATATCTGGGAATCCAGGAGGCCCGGAAATGGGAGGTGCTACACAAGTTAAACCTAATCCACTGGAGGAGAAGTACGGGTTCCCCCCGGGGAACACCTTCAGGTACTTACAGGTAAGGGCGTTTGCCAGATGGCAGGTGGCGGAATTCCCGCGGCTACGGCCACACACAGTACAGGACAGGGTGCTCTCGGGGCTTGGGGGGGGGGGGGGGAGATCTCGGAAAATGACCAGGTGATGCAGGAGGAGGAGGAGGCCTCGGTGGTGGAGGTAAAAGGTAAGTGGGAGGAGGAGTTAGGAGAGGAAATTGAGGAAGGGACGTGGGCAGATGCCCTGGGGAGGGTGAACTCTTCCTCATTGTGCGCGAGGCTCAGCCTCATACAGTTTAAGGTGCTGCACAGGACACACATGACCGGGACAAGGATGAGTTGGTTTTTGGGGGGGTGAGGACAGGTGTGTTAGGTGCTCAGGGAGCCCAGCAAACCACACCCATATGTTCTGGGCATGCCCAGCGCTGGAGGAATTTTGGAAGGGCGTAGCGAGGACGGTGTCGAGGGTGGTGTAGAATCCAGGGTCAAGCTGGGCTGGGGGCTCGCAATATTTGGGGTGGCAGAGGAGCCGGGAGTGCAGGAGGCGCAAGAGGACAGAATTCTGGCCTTTGCGTCCCTGGTAGCCCGGCGAAGGATTCTTCTTCAGTGGAAGGATGCGAGGCCCCCCGAGCGTGTAATCCTGGATCAACGATATGGCGGGGTTTATTAAGTTGGAGAGGGTGAAATTCGCCTTGAGAGGGTCGGTACAAGGGTTCTTTAGGCGGCGGCAACCGTTCTTAGACTTCCTGGCAGAGTGGTAGACATTGGTCAATGGCAGCAGCAACTCGGGGGGGGGGGGGGCACTTTACTTTTTTATTTTTGTTATTTATACTAGAGGGTCTGAGGGGTTGTATATACTTGTCGTATTAAGTCGGGGTGTTAATGTTAATTTATTATTTATGTACAGGGGGGGGAGGGGGGTATGGAGGGTTGTTTTTCTGGACTGTGTTTTGTACTTAACCCTGTTGGGTTCCTTTTTCATTTTGTTATTGATATTTTATGAAAACCCTTTAATAAAAATTATTTTTTTTAAAAAAGTTTAACCTATCACGGTTGGTAGAACAAATGGAAGGGGACTTTAAGATATGGGACATGCTCCCGCTATCACTGGCGGGGAGGGTACAGACCGTGAAAATGACGGTCCTCCGCAGATTTCTGCTCGTCTTTCAGTGCCTCCCCATCTTCATCCCGAAGGCCTTTTTCAAGCGGGTGAATAAGACTATTTTGGGCTTTGTGTGGGCGAGTAAAACCTCGCTAGTGAAGAAAATGCAGTCGGGGGGAGGGTGGGTTGGCGTTGCCGAACTTCTGCAATTACTACTGGGCGGCTAATATAGCCATGATTAGGAAGTGGGTAGTGGGGGAGGGGTCGGCATGGGAGCGGATGGAGGCAGCGTCATGTAAAGACACCAGTCTGGGAGCATTGGTAACGGCACCTCTGCCGTTCACGCCGGCCCGATATTCCACAAGTCCAGTGGTAGTGGTGGCTCTGAGGATCTGGGGGCAATGGAGGAGATATAAGAGAGTGGAGGGAGCATCGATTTGGACCCCGATTTATAATAACCACAGGTTTGTACCGGGTAGGCTAGATGGCGGGTTCCGGAGTTGGCAGGGGGCAGGAATTGGAAGGATGGGGGATTTATAGACGGGAGCTCTCCCAGCTTGAAAGCTTTGGAGGATAAATTTAAATTGCCAGCAGGGAATGGTTTCAGGTATTTGCAGCTGTGAGACTTGGTGCCAGCCTTTCCGCTGCTGCCGCCACGGGGGATACAGGATAGAGTAGTTTCCAGTACCTGGGTGGGAGGGGGAAGGTTTCAAATATTTACCAGGAACTTTCAGAGGCGGAGGAAACTCCGGTGGAGGAGCTTAAGGGCAAGTGGGAGGACGAGCTAGGAGGAGAGATAGAGGTGGGCCTATGGGCGGATGCCCTAAGCAAGGTTAGACCTCCTCATCATGCGCCAGGCTTATCCTGATACAATTTAAGGTAGTCCACCGGGCACACATGACAGCGGCTAGGATGAGTAAGTTCTTCGGGGTTGAGGATAGGTGTACGGGAAGCCCAGCAAATCATGCCCACATGTTTTGGGCATGCCCGAAGCTTAGAGGGTTTTGGCAGGATTTTGCTAAGGCAATGTCCACGGTGCTAAAAACACGGGTGGTGCCGAGTCCGGAGGTAGATCCGGGAGTTCAGGGGGCAAAAGAGGTCGCCGTCTTGGCCTTTGCCTCCCTGGTAGCCCGGAGACGGATCTTGTTAATGTGGAGAGACTCGAAGCCCCCGAGTGTGGAGACCTGGGTTAGTGACATGGCTGGGTTTCTCAGTCTCGAATAAATAAAGTTTGCCTTAAGAGGGTCAATGTTAGGGTTCTCCCGGAGGTGGCAGTCGTTCGTCGACTTTCTCGGGGAAAGTTAAAATGTCAACTGAAGCAGTATTCCAAAGGGGGGAGGGGTGGATTGTTGTTGTATGGTTGCAGTGAGTGAAGATTGGGCTGGGGGGGGGGGGGGGGGGGGGGAATGTTTATTTTACCATGTTGATGTCATTGTTTATGTTACTGTTATTAAAAAATTCAAATACCTTAATAAAATATTATTAAAAAATAAATATGTAAATAAATATTTCTTAAATGCAGGGCAGCACGGTGGCGCAGTGGTTAGCACTGCTACCTCACGGCGCTGAGGTCCCAGGTTCAATCTCGGCTCTGAGTCACTGTCCGTGTGGCGTTTGCACATTCTCCCCGTGTTTGCGTGGGTTTCACCCCCACAACCCAAAGATGTGCAGGGTAGGTGGATTGGCCACGCTAAATTGCCCCTTAATTGGAAAAAAATTAATTGGGTACTCTAAATTAAATTTTTTTAAATTTCTTAAATGTTCTGAGGGTCCTTACAGGCAGCGAATTCCAGACTCCCAACACCCTCTGGGTGAAAAAGATTTGTCCTCACAACATCTCTAAACCTCCTGTCCCTTACCTTAAATCTATGCCCCCTGGACACTGATCCCTCCATCAAGGAGAAAGGTCTACAATCTCTCTTCATAACTAAAACTCTCCAGCCTAGGGAACTTAATAATAATCTTACTGATGCACTATCAATTACCACAAAGACGAGAGTAGTGGAATAATCGAGGCTTTATTGAGAAAAGATGTTGTGCCTCCTGTAGCTGCCACCAGAATGGTTGTGTGGTGGTATGTATTAGGGGCAGTACGGCATCTGTGATGCCAAGAGGCTATTGGCAGACAGACACTGGGTCCTAGTTGGATCTGCCGCCTGCTGGCTTCACCCAGTAAGGCGGAGTATAAGAGCCCGGGTTCTCCCAGCAGCCACATTCTGTAACTGAGTTGCTGGGGAACAAGTCTTGCTTAATAAAGCCTTGATTGCCTTCATCACTTCTCGACTCGTGAGTAATTGATTGTGCCACAGGCTGCAGCACCGGCGAGCACACACATTTATACGTTGCCTACTGGGCGGTCCAACAGGCAGGGATTTATCCATGTACCTCTACTATACGTGTCTTACTGTAATACTGCTAGTGGTGACTACCACATTTACAACTTAATAATCAACATGCTGGTAAATCTCCTCTGCACTTTATCCAGTGCTAGCACATCCCTCCTATCATGTGGATTCCAGAACTGCGCACACACACGAACTGTGGCCTAACCAACGTTTTACGTGTTTGGTTTTTTGTGGGATCTTGCTGTGCGCATTATGGCTGCCTGGTTTCCTCCAATCCATCAGTGACTACACTTCAAAATATTTCATTGGCTGCAAAGCACTTTGAAACACAATGAGGTTGTCGGAAGAGGCTGTTCATTCATCCCTCAGCCCACTTCACTGGGCTTGCTTGCAATCTCCATTCCCAACCCCTTGATCCTTTCGCTCACAAAGTTCAAGGAGCCTCCCAGTAGGCACCATGGTCGATTGGGTGAAGTGTTAGACGGCTGCAGGACATACCCCAGCACCTGGGGGAAGAATCAAAGGAGGTGAAACCAGACTAAATTTAAAAAAGATATAAATTTACAGTACCTAAAATCTTTTTTTCCCAATTAAGGGGTGATTTAGCGTGGCCGGGATCAAACCCAGAAAAGCAGACTAAATGCAAGTTGTTGTAAGCTTTACCTGCAGCTACAGTAAGGGTGTGCGGAACCTGCAGCACTCTTTAGTTGAGTTTGAATTGCTGCAACAATTAATTTGTGACACTTCCATTTATCATCACTTGTGATCAAATTGCAGCACAAACACTGAAACTGCACCGTGTGCAGGTAACCACATTCATCACCAGTAATTGCAATAGGAATCCCAGCCACAGTAAACTGGTAATGACTTTCACCCTTAGTCCTCCAATCAGCGCCTGCTCTTTTCATTATGCACACGATTACTATCCAAACTCTGTATAAAAATCCAATATTCTCTCCTCACCTGGCCCCCTCTGATTAAATGTTATTCCGGCAGAACTGAACAAAAAATTGCCCTGTGGAGAAATTCTTCAGCCTTTATCCAAGTTCTGGATAGAGTGAAAGACCTTAAACCCGTACAAAATCAAATTAAGCTCTCATTTCACCCACTTATTTTCTCCCCAAGAGCACGAAAGCAGTGGTTAAATGGAGTCGCTGGTCTGTGCCAATGGAGGGGCCATGTGGCAGATTATTACTATCCAGTCCCACACACAGCAATGCAATAATGACCAGAACATCTGATTTAGGTTGTTGATTGAGATTTAAATACCAGCCAGGACTCAACAATTTATTTCGCAGCTTTACGATAATGAAATGTCCCGTGGTGCTTCAACAATAGCATTATCAAACTAAGAGAACTTCCCTGATCGTCATGTGGCACTGAGGGATCCTTTTTTGTCTCCTGAAGTCAGGCAGTGAAGGTTTTGTGCACTTTGGAACAAGAGGAGGCTATTCATCTTTTCCCACCGTTCGGTTAATCTACACCTCAGCTCCATTTACCTGCCTTTGTTCTACTTGATATCCTTATTCAAAAAAAAACACCCACCATCTTGAAACAGACCCATCATCTACTTATCATAGAATTTACAGTGCAGAAGGAGGCCATTCGGCCCGTCAAGTCTGCACCGGCTCTTGGAAAGATCACCCTACCCAAGGTCAACACCCCACCCTATCCCCATAACCCAGTAACCCCACCCAACACTAAGGGCAATTTTGGACACTAAGGGCAATTTATCATGGCCAATCCACCTAACCTGCACATCTTTGGACTGTGGGAGGAAACCGGAGCACCCGGAGGAAACCCACGCACACACGTGGAGGATGTGCAGACTCCACACAGACAGTGAGCCAAGCCGGAATCGAACCTGGGATCCTGGAGCCGTGAAGCAATTGTGCTATCCACAATGCTACTGTGCTGCCCACTTGAGGGAGGAAATTTCAGATTTCCACAATCCTTTGTATGTGCATGCTTACACTCCTAAACAACTGAGATATACCCTCTGGAACTGATTTTAAACCCAGATCCCGGCAGCCTCGCCAGATGTTCAAGGATCCCAAGAGGGACAGGGAGTTTTCTCGGTCTTGTGGGTAATATTCCTTCTGTAACCAAAGCAAAGCAAGAGAACTGATCATTAATTGCACTGCTGTTTTGTGGGTTCTTACTGAGCACAGAATTGCTTTGTTTTGCCACAATATCAGAAGTTGCATCATTTCAAATATCAATTACCTATGAAGGATTCTGAGAGCAGCACGGTGGCGCAGTGGCTAGCACTGCAGCCTCTCGGCGCCGAGGTACTAGGTTCGATCCTGGCTCTGGGTCACTGTCCGTGTGGAGTTCGCACATTCTCCCCATGTCTGCGTGGGTTTCGCCCCCACAACCCAAAGGTGTGCAGGGTAGGTATTGGCCACGCTAAATTGCCCCTTAATTGGAAAAATAAATTGGGTAAAATGAAGTATTCTGAAATGCAAGTTCTTCAATACAAAAAGCTGCACAGTATATCAAATATTGCGAGGGGTTTTACACATACCTGTGAATGAATACACCAAGATGATTTGTCAATCAGCTGCTCAAAGGGGTCGTATTCACCTTAAGTGAATACCAGTTAAAATTGATCAATTACATTTCAAGAACACCCAGATTTGTAAAGGATTATGGGATATTGGTTGGGAAAAACCTCAAGAGATTTGTAACATTGGTCAAAATCGTACCGTGCACAATGTGACAGTCCAGACCATGGGTAGACTTAGACTAACGCGTGCATTTCCCGGAGGCTGCTATCACACTTGCAGACTGGGCCAGTGTGCTTCTCGATAGACTGGACAACAGTTGTGTTCAGTGGCAATGCAATCCGCTACTAGTCGCCTGTCAGTGCAACACCCATGCACAGTGATGAGGGAGATAACAGATAAAACACACCGACAAGACGAGGCACACACACTGGCAGACAAGACTGGCACACACTGGCAGACAAGACTGGCACACACACGGGCAGACAAGACTGGCACACACACTGGCAGACAAGACTGGCACACACATTGGCAGACAAGACTGGCACACACATTGGCAGACAAGACTGGCACACACATTGGCAGACAAGACTGGCACACACATTGGCAGACAAGACTGGCACACAAATTGGCAGACAAGACTGGCACACAGGCGCAGTGCAAGTACACAGCTGCAATGTGCACATCAAATTTTCAAACCTTCAGAAAGGCTGGTCTACCCCCAGGACCATTGAAATGCAGAGACTGAGAAATGACAGAGGTGCAATTAGTTATCCATCCATCCATTAACTGCAGATGCTGGGACTCTGCACCCATTCATTCGAAAGTCATCGGCCACATAATTCCACATTACACAGTCTCAGTCTCTCCCTGGACTTCAGTCCTTTGCTCATTTCAAACAGCAGTTCACACCTCTGCTTGTCCGGAGTAAAATGCTGTTGTTGTCAATTCAAATACACAAAACTTATTGCAAAGCATTCATTAATTTTTTTCCATGTTCCATCTCCTTTGGTTTGTGTTTATAATCAGCACTGGGTCCTGGTCTAAGTTTATTTCAAAAAGATAAAAATGGGGAGAGTTGGCCTCATTTCCATCGTTTCATTTTTTTTTTAAAATTGAGTATCCAATTCTTTTTTTTTCCCAATTAATTTAATGTGGCCAACCCACCTACCCTGCACATCTTTGGGTTGTGGGGGTGAGACCCACACCGACATGGGGAGAATACGAACATAAGAACTAGGAGCAGGAGTAGGCCATCTGGCCCCTCGAGCCTGCTCCGCCATTCAATGAGATCATAGCTGATCTTTTGTGGACTCAGCTCCACTTTCCGGCCCGAACACCATAACCCTGAATCCCTTTATTCGTCAAAAAACTATCTATCTTTATCTTAAAAACATTTAATGAAGGAGCCTCTACTGCTTCACTGGGCAAGGAATTCCATAGATTCACAACCCTTTGTGTGAAGAAGTTCCTCCTAAACTCAGTCCTAAATCTACTTCCCCTTATTTTGAGACTGTGCCCCCTAGTTCTGCTTTCACCCGCCAGTGGAAACAACCTGCCCGCATTTATCCTATCTATTCCCTTCATAATTTTATATGTTTCTATAAGATCCCCCCTCATCCTTCTAAATTCCAACAATTACAGTCCCAGTCTACTCAACCTCTCCTCGTAATCCAACCCCTTCAGCTCTGGGATTAACCTAGTGAATCTACACCCTCCAGCGCCAGTACGTCCTTTCTCAAGTAAGGAGACCAAAACTGAACACAATACCCCAAGTGTGGCCTCACTAACACCTTATACAATTGCAGCATAACCTCCCTAGTCTTAAACTCCATCCCTCTAGCAATGAAGGACAAAATTCCATTTGCCTTCTTAATCACCTGTTGCACCTGTAAACCAACTTTTTGCGACTCATGCACTAGCACACCCAGGTCTCTCTGCACAGCAGCATGTTTTAATATTTTATCATTTAAATAATAATCCCTTTTGCTGTTATTCCTACCAAAACAGATAATCTCACATTTGTCAACATTGTATTCCATCTGCCAGACCCTAGCCCATTCACTTAGCCTACCAAATCCCTCTGCAGACTTCCAGTATCCTCTGCACTTTTTGCTTTACTACTCATCTTAGTTTCGTCTGCAAACTTGGACACATTGCCCTTGGTCCCCCAACTCCAAATCATCTATGTAAATTGTGAACAATTGTGGGCCCAACACTGATCCGTGAGGGACACCACTAGCTACTGATTGCCAACCAGAGAAACACCCATTAATCCCCACTCTTTGCTTTCTGTTAATTAACCAATCCTCTATCCATGCTACTACTTTCCTCTTAATGCCATGCATCTTTATCTTATACAGCAACCTTTTGTGTGGCACCTTGTCAAAGGCTTTCTGGAAATCCAGATATCCGGGGCCGGGATCGAACCCGGGTCCTCGGCGCCAGGAGGCAGCAGCACTAACCACTGCGCCACCGTGCCACCCGACTTCCATTGTTTCATGATGTTACATTCTGGTTTCGCACACAATCCTGACTTGGAAATATATCGCCTTTTCTTCACAGTGACTCCCTAACAGCACAGTGGGTGCACCTACACCACATGGACTGCAGCGGTTCAAAAGGCAACTCACCACCACCTTCTCTGGGGCAATTAGGAATGGGCAATACATGCTATCCTAGACAATGACACCCAGATCAAAATTTTTTTTAAAGTTGGTCAATGGAGGTCTAAACTCTAAAGTACACACTTGTCCTTCAGCCTGTAATAGCTATTCTAACTGCCTGCATTATTGAAAGCAAAGTGTTTGTTAATACTCAGACCATGGCACATTTTCCCCGTGTTTGTGTGGGCTTGGCCCCCATAACCCAAAGATGTGCAGGGTAGGTGGATCGGCCACGCTAAATTGCCCCTTAATTGGAAAAAAATGAATTGGATACTCTAAATTTTAAAAAAGTACTCAGACCATGAACCAAAATATGGCATCCAGGCATTCCAGGATATCCAGATCAGTCAGCTAGTAATTAGTTTGTACTCTCTTCAGCACCCCCATATCCAGGGCAGCACGGTAGCACAATGGTTAGCACATTGCTTCACAGCACCGGGGACCCAGGTTCGATTCCCCTCTTGGGTCACTCGCTGTATGGAATCTGCACATTCTCCCCGTGTCTGCTTGGGTTTCAACCCCACAGCCCAAAGATGTGCTAAATTGGTGGCAGCACAGTGGGTTAGCCCTGATGCCTCACGGTGCCGAGGTCCCAGGTTCGATCCCGGCTCTGGGTCACTGTCCGTGTGGTGTTTGCACATTCTCCCTGTGTCTGCGTGGGTTTCGCCCCCACAACTCAAAGATGTGCAGGGTAGGTGGATTGGCCACGCTAAATTGCCCCTTAATTGGATAAAATTAATCAAAATTTATGGAAAAAAAGATTTGATTAATGGACGACGAACTGTAATTCTATAAAATAAAATGTGCTAAATTGTCCATTAATTGTGGGGGAAAAAATAAACGAAAAAAAAAATTGATTTTCCATTTTTCAAACTCTGAAAAACTTTGGCAGGTCAGGTATTATTTTCCTTTTGTGTCCATGGTGATATATTTTTTAAAACCCGCCCATTTCCAATTGATTACTCAATCTCTACTCAAGTTTTAAAATGCACGATCATTAAAATTTTATTTCAGCAGGAATACATCAGCTTCTCGGGATTTAAACTTTTAGAGTGCGAGTCAGCTGCGCAGGGAGACGTTGGCAAGAGCACAGAGCTGGAACAGCTTGTAGATTCCCTGCTGCCCTCCTGGATAGTTGCATTAATAACAGATTAAGCACCAAGTATGAAAATTAAAGGCAGAAAATTTCCATTCTGTAAATAATCTTGAGAAGTAGTGGTTATCTGACTTTGAGTTCAGTAAGATTGTGGAATGGGAAACTCCCATTAAGTCTTCAGGTACACTGATGGTGGTGTTTTTATTTCATTGTCGCTGAGAAGATCTTTTAAGTCAAGTGCTTGAACAGAGATTGCTGTGGTTTGTTTGGGTTTTACTTTAAAGAATACTGAGTAGCACAAAGAAGTCCAAAGTGAGCTGGCCCAAAGTATAATAAAAATAATCTTTATTAGTGTCACAAGTAGGCTTACATTAACACTGCAATGAAGTTACTGTGAAAAGCCCCGAGTCGCCACATTCCGGCGCCTGTTCGGGTGCACGGAGGGAGAATTCAGAATGTCCAATTCACCTAACAGCGCGTCTTTCGGGACTTGTGGGAGGAAACCGGAGTCCCCGGAGGAAACCCTCGCAGACACGGATTCTGCACAGACAGTGATCCAAGCCGGTCACTGGAGCTGTGAATGTTGATCTGCTGCAGACTCCAGCTTTTCAGTTGGTAGTATTTCCATCACTGGATCAGAGGCAGCAAGCTTTGAGACACAAGAACAGGAGGCAAATGCAGACTGATTCCCCCCCCCCGCCCCACCAAGAACAGACTAGGCCAATGCAGACTGGCCACCCCAATGTGGCACTGGAGGCCAATGCAGCCTACCCACCCCAGTGCGGCACTGGAGGTAAATGCAGACTGACCCACCCCAGTGTGGCACTGGAGGCCAATGTAGACCTGGTCACCCGAGTGTGCCAGTGGTGGCCAATGCAGCCTACCCACCCCAGTGCGGTACTGGAGTCAATGCAGAATGACTCACCCCAATGCGGCACTGGAGGACAATGCAGACCTGGCCAACCCAGTGCGGCACTGGAGGGCAATGCAGACTGACCCCCCCACCCTTAGTGCGGCACTGGAGGCCAATGCAAACTGACCCACCCCAGTATGGCACTGGAGGGCAATGCAGACTGACCCCCCACCCCCAGTATGGCACTGGTGGGCAATGCAGACTGACCCCCCACCCCCAGTATGGCACTGGTGGGCAATGCAGACTGACCCCCCACCCCCAGTATGGCACTGGAGGGCAATGCAGACTGACCCCCCACCCCCAGTATGGCACTGGAGGCCAATGCAGACTGACCCCCTACCCCCAGTGCGGCACTGGAGGCCAATGCAAACTAGCCACGCCAATGTGGCACTGGAGGCCAATGCAGACTGGCCACCCCAGTGCGGCACTGGTGAAATAAAGTTCCAACCTTGGTCCCCACCTCAGGTGACTATAAAGGATTCAAGCTCTGAAATAAAACTGCCCCACTGCTGTGCCATGCTGCAAGGGTTCAGAAGAAATGTTGCGTGTGCCAACTTGTGAAAATTAACATTGAACACTTGATGGGATCTTCTTTAAGTTGACCTGTTACTTCAGATCGTGCACCTGTCTATTGAAGGAACTGAGTGTGGAGGAGAGTAAGACCGAAGACATTTCCCGTGTCTCCCCCACCTGATAGCAACATAAATCACAACACCTGGAATAACAGTGCAAGTTTCGGAGGTGCACATTATAAATTTTGAAGAGTGCAGACACTGGTAATAAGAGTTTCCAAGTCAATGTCTTTGAAGAGAACCTAGTTACCAGTCATAAGGACCAGAGAGCCTGTAACTGTCGATAGCAGAAGAATGGCGACAGCGAATGCAGAGAACAAAATCATAGATTATCATAGAATTTACAGTGCAGAAGGAGGCCATTCGGCCCATCGAGTCTGCACTGGCTCTTGGAAAGAGCACCCTACCCAAGGTCAACACCTCCACCCTATCCCCATAACCCAGTAACCCTACCCAACACTAAGAGCAATTTTGGACACTAAGGGCAATTTATCATGGCCAATCCACCTAACCTGCACATCTTTGAACTGTGGGAGGAAACCGGAGCACCCGGAGGAAACCCACGCAGACACGGGGAGGATGTGCAGACTCCGCACAGACAGCGACCCAAGCTGGAATCGAACCTGGGACCCTGGAGCTGTGAAGCAATTGTGCTATCCACAATGCTACCGTGCTGCCCTAAGTCTGGAGACATTTGCAATCACAGAGCTGGGAAATTATGTTTCCACTGGTGTTGTTTTTATTTATTTCTGCCTGCATTGAATTTAGATGCCCACTTGGTTGATTTTTCTATTTTCATCCTATATTCTTTTTTAAAAATAAATTTAGTGTACCCAATTATTTTTTTCCAATTAAGGGGCAATTTAGCATGGCCAATCCACCTATCCTGCACATCTTTGGGTTGTGGGGGTGAAACCCACGCAGACACGGGGAGAACATGCAAACTCCACACGGACAGTGACCCAGGGCCGGGATTCAAACCCGGGTCCTCAGCGCCATAGGCAGCAATGCTAACCACTGTGCAACCGTGCTGCCCTTTCATCCTATATTCTTGTTACATTATCCTTGAGTTTTCCCGAACACTGAAACTGACTTGGAGTCCTAATCATGAATGGTAACTCCTGAGCTCTCACAGCCTCTTATGTTTGATTCCCCAACCACCAGCAATCACCCAAACAATTGATGAATGCTCACCCACCCACTAAAACTCTTCAGTTTGAGGGTACACAGCCCTAAGGCCCCAGGCCTTTGTGGGTCTGATTCTGTGTCCACTAGGGCTAAATCGCTGGCTTTGAAAGCAGACCAAGGCAGGCCAGCAGCACGGTTTGATTCCCATAACAGCCTCCCCGAACAGGCGCCGGAATGTGGCGACTAGGGGCTTTTCACAGTAACTTCATTTGAAGCCTACTTGTGACAATAAGCGATTTTCATTTCATTTCATTTCCATTCACCTCAACCCACCCCTGGCAGATATTCAGTCACCTATTGGTCCACAGAATCACCATCTTTCTCAAGACAATTTCCTCAATTTATTTCTACCGCAAGGGTAAAGATGCGAGAAAAGGTCCAAAAATGATTTTCAAAGATCATACCAGAACAAAGATGTTTCACCCATCTGCAAGACTGAGCAGGCTGGGGGTCCTTTCCCTAGACAAGAGAAGGTTAAGCGGCAGCCCAATAGGATTTGGTAGGATAGGCATTCGTTCCCACTCATGCAGGAGAGGTGGTGCAGTGGTATTGTTGCCTGACTAGTAATCCCAGGACCAAGAGTAATATTCCAGGGCTCTGGATTCCAATCGCACCATAGAAATTTAAATTCAGCTAAAAAAAAATAATCTGGAATTAAAAGTATAACGATGACCATGTAGAGCCAGTGCAGACTCGATGGGCTGAATGGCCTCCTTCTGCACTGTAAATTCTATGATTCTATGAAACCATTGTCGATTGTTGTAAAAACCCATCAGGCCCAAATGTTCTTTACGGAAGGAAATCTGCCATCCTTACCTGGTCTGACCTACATGCCACCTAGATCCACAGCAATGACAATTAATGCTGGCCCAGCCAATTACACCCAATTCTTTTTTTTTTTTTTTAAAAGGCCACAAACATAAGATTAATGAGGAATTTAGGAGAAACCTATTTACTCTGTGGTGAAAATTTGCCTGAGAAGGTATGGTCGAGGCAAATAGCACAGATGCATTGAGGTAGAAGCCAGGTAAGCAAGAGGGAGATGGAGAGAGAAGATGATGTTGACTGGGTTCAATGAAATGGGATGGCAGGAGACCCATATAAACCAGCTGAGCCGAGGAGCCGTGGGCAGCATGGTAGCACAGTGGTTAGCACTGTGGCATCGCAGCGCCAGAGTCCCAGGTTCGATTCCCGGCTTGGGTCACTGTCTGTGTGGAGTCTGCATGTTCTCCCCGTGTCTGTGTGGGTTTCCTCCGGGTGCTCCGGTTTCCTCCCACTAGTCCCGAACGACCTGCTGTGAGGTGAATTGAACATTCTGAATTCTACCTCAGTGTACCTGAACAGGCGCCGGAGTGTGGCGACTAGGGGCTTTTCACAGTAACCTCATTGCAGTGTTAATGTAAGCCTACTCGGGACAATAAAGATTATTTTTATAAAAGGAGCCTGTTTCTGTCCATTCCATGTAACGGTGGCTCAAGTGGTTAGCACAGTTGCCTCACAGCGCCGAAGTCCCAGGTTCGATCCCGGCTCTGGGTCATTGTCCGTGTGGAGTTTGCACATTCTCCCTGTGTTTGTGTGGGTTTCACCCCCACAACCCAAAAGATGTGCAGGGTAGATGGATTGGCCATGCTAAATTGCCCCTTAATTGGAAAAAATGAATTGGGTACTCTAAATTTTAAAAAACAGAATTGTAAATGCCAAATTACCCCTTAATTGGAACTTTTAAAAAAAATGTAAGTAAATGCTCACTCACTGAATGAACCCTACAGTATAAACTGGGAAAGGTAATGCAGGAGTTCTTCATTTGGAGCGTGCATTATGGATTCAGACGGAAGCACTGGTCTGATTCCAATTACTTCAGACAGGTCACTTGAAGAACGCTCACATCAGTAAGTGCTTCGGAAGCGTGATGATGTCAGCCCATTTCCACTTGCTACTTTGAGCATCTTCAGCATATATAAATATTCAAATTGGGGATAAACATCAGATAGGTTTCACCTTGTGTCACTACATTTCTGCTGTGAGATGCCAATTAATCACTTGATTGGCAGGCAGGGGTGTAAATCTGTCCTTTGATTTAACTCGTTACTGAGTGTCTGATTCATCTCCGAGATGTAAGCTTTTCACCATTGCATGTTTTCTTTGTAGTTGGTCTCTTTTACTATGAGTGTGTTTTGACCTCTGGCGATGTTCCTTTCTGATGTGGTGTTGGGAAGTGTTTTTCCTACATTCTCACAACATTGCCAAACAACAACTTGTCTTTCCAGCAACTTTAACACAGTAAACTGTCCCATGGAGCTTGACAGGAGGTATACCAAAAAACTGCAGACACATAAAGCGCCATTACACCAGACTGCCAAACAGTTGGGTCAAAGAGGTAGGTTTTAATGACCATCTGAAGTATCAGAGAGACACGTAGTGATTCTTCCGCGAACATTTTAGGACTGATTTCTGGAGCACTTTATCTGGTATATTCTACTATCCACAGTGCAGTTTGTATGTTATGGGTTCTGTGCTGTAGTAGTTATGTCACTGGTGTAGCAAGGCCTAAACTAATAATCCCGAGAAGACAAATTCAAATCACAAGACAGCAGAGTTGTGATTCCGTCACCAAACACATCTTCCCCTCACGCCCCCTGTCAGCATTTCACAGGGACCATTCATCATAGATCAGAGAATTTATTGTGCAGAAGGAGGCCATTCGGCCCATCGAGTCTGCACCAGCTCTTGGAAAGAGCACCCTACCCAAGCCCACACCTCCACCCTTTCCCCATTACCCAGTAACCCCACCCAACACTAAGGGCAATTTTGGACACTAAGGGCAATTTATCATGGCCAATCCACCTAAACCGCATATCTTTGGACTGTGGGAGGAAACCGGAGCACCCGGAGGAAACCCACGCACACACGGGGAGGACGTGCAGACTCCGCACAGACAGTGACCCAAGCCGGGAATCGAACCTGGGATCCTGGAGCTGTGAAGCAATTGTGCTATCCACAATGCTACCATGCTGCCCCCAAAATGCTACCGTGCTACCCACAGATAATCCCACCGGAATACTCTGGTCCACTCCTCCATCACCCCCAACACCTCTTCCCACGGCACCTTCCCATACAATCGCAGAAGGTGTAACATCTGCCCCTTTACCTCCTTCCTGCTCACTACCTCAGGCCATTAACACTCTTTTCAACCGAGTCTTCATGTGCACCTCCCTCAATCTGGTCTGTTGCATTTGCTGCTCCCAGTGCAGTCTACTCGACTGTGGAGAGACTAAACGCAGACTGGGTGACCGCTTTTCAGAACACCTCCGATCCATCCGCAAGCAGGACCCAGACCTTCCTGTCGCCATTTCAACTCACCCTCCTGCTCTCACGTCCACATGTCCATCCTTGGCATGCTGCAACGTTCCAGTCAAACCCAGTGTAAGCTGGAGGAACCGCACTTCATTTTCCGATTAAGCACATTACTACCTTCCGGACTTAGCATTGAGTTCAACAACTTCAGACTGTAAACTCTCTCCTCCATCTTCACCCCATTTTTATCACTATCAATTTATCTTCATTTTTTCTATCGATCTATTTTTCCCTCACTATTAGCTCCCTTTTTTCTCCACAGATACTGTCAGGCCTGCTGAGATCGTCCAGTGTTTTCTATTTTTGAATCAACCATGTTAGTTGGTTTGGGAGTCACACATAGTCCAGACCAGGTAAGGACAGAAGGTTTCCTTTCCTTTAGTGGGCAGCACGGTAACACGGTGCTTAGCACTGTTGCTTCACAGCTCCAGGGTCCCGGGTTCAATTCTCGGCTTGGGTCGCTGTCTGTGCGCAGTCTGCACGCTCTCCCCGTGTGTGCGTGGGTTTCCTCCGGGTGTCCTGGTTTCCTCCCACAGTCCAAAGATGTGCGGGTTAGGTGGATTGACTATGCTAAATTGCCTTAGTGTCCAAAAAATGTTAGGTGGGGTTACGGGGATAAGGTAGAAGTGTGGGGATAAGGTGGAGGTGTGGGCTTGGGTAGGGTGCTTTTCAAAGGGCCAGTGTAAACTCGATGGGCCGAATGGCCTCATTTTGCACTGTAAATTCTATGATTCTAAAGAACATTAGTGAACCAGTTGGATCTTTATTTGGCACGGTGGAATTTGAATTCACATTCTCTGATTACTAATCCATACTATACCTAGTCAAGTACCATAGGGCTGGAATTTTCTGTGGTCACTCGTCTCCAACGTTGGGACCAAATTTGGGTCCCGAACTTGCCAACAGCGAGCACCATTATCCCGAGGTGGCCTCCTAATTCTCTTCCTCCTGGGACTAGATCCATTTTAGAAAGCATCCTGCATTGATGGCTTGGGGCTTCATTTGCTACAGTAGGAACTTAGACCCCCAATAGTTTGACATGGGCCAAAAATGTTGCAGCTCCTGTGTAAGAAATGACTGACATTGGATAACTGATGACAATTAACTACCAAGGTGGGGTTTATTTATTCTGGGGAGGCGGTGACATAGTGGTACATTCACTGGACTAGTAAACTAGTAAACTGGGTTCAAATCCCGCCACGGCAGATGGTGAAATTTAAATTCAATAAAAATCTGGATTTAAAAGTCTCAGGATGAACAAGGAAACTATTGTCGATTGTCGGGTCACTAATGTCCTTTAGGGAAGGAAATCTGCCGTCCTTACCTGGCCTGGCCTACAAGTGACTCCAGACCCACAGCAATGTGGCTGATTCTCAACTGCCCCCTCAAGGGCAATTAGGGATGGGCAGTAAATGCTGGCACAGCCTGCAACACCCACATCCCATGGACGAATAAAAAAATAATTTGGTTTAATTTGTGTTTTGTTCACATGTTGTATAAGGCAGCTGTGATCTCAAAATAAATAGATGAAGCCAAGGTTACTGCAAAGGCAATATACAACTCTGCAGAGCCGCTAGGAAAAACGCATATCCATTTTGCTCATTCCCATCTCTGAAAGCAAAAGTGTCCATTTCATTGGATCGATTTCTTGACATTGAAAGCAAGTAGATAAATAACATTTCCCCGCGAGAGCAAAGAGTAACACATATGTAAAGGGACCAGATGTTGCCATTTACAAGTAGACAGAAAGCCAAAGAACAGGCATCTCTCCACCTGGTGATGGATCACTATATCAAACTATCAGCTTAAACCAGCTGACTCTATTAGTACCTGCAGTAAATGATACTTACTCCAAACATTTACACATCACATTACATTCATGAAATCTCATTCCTTTTTTTTTTTAAATTTAGAGTACCCAATTCATTTTTTCCAATTAAGGGGCAATTTATCGTGGCCAATCTACCTACGCTGCACATCTTTGGGTTGTGGGGGCGAAACCCACGCAAACACGGGGAGAATGTGCAAACTCCGCACGGACAGTGACCCGGAGCCGGGATCGAACCTGGGACCTCAGCGCCGTGAGACTGCAGTGCTTCCACTGCGCCACCGTGCTGCCCTACGAAATCTCATTCCTTCTGGGTTCTCCCACAATGATCCCAGTTTGTGTCTAACAATATCTGGATATTTTACCAGTGATATGGATTACCTTTGTCACTTGTCAATGTTTACAAGCATTTTGCATTTTAGGATCAATGCTCCTCCCCCTGTTGCACGAGGCAAAGAACCCCTGTAGCTTCCCTTCATTGCATTAGACAATTAACAGCTTCCAGGTTTGCATCCAAAGAAAGACTTGCATTTCCGTAGCATCTTTTTTAAAATATAAATTTAGATACCCAATTATTTTTCTTTTCCAATTAAAGAACAATTTAGCGTGGCCAATCCACCTAACCAGCACATCTTTGGGTTGTGGGGGTGAAACCCACGCAGACCCGGGGAGAATGTGCAAACTCCACACGGACAGTGACTCGGGGCTGGGATTTGAACCCGGATCCTCACTGCCGTAGTCCCAGTGCTAAGCACTGCACCACGTGCCGCCCTCCATAACATCTTTTACATCCTCAGGACTCAAAATGCTTTTCAGCCAATGAAGAACGACTGGAGTGTAGTCACTGTTGTAATGTAGGAAACATGGCAGCCAATTTGTGCACAGCAAGCTCCCACAACAATAGGTGAGATTCTCTGGGCGTGTTCTGGGCGGTGGGTTTCTGGTTCCACCGCTGTCAATGGGATGTCCCATTGAATCCATCACACATGCCGGGGAAGCTGTGGCGAGGATGCACTGCCAACGGGACTGGGTGATCCCTCTGGTGCGAACAGCAAGAAGACCTCATGCAAGAAGTTCACAACGACCAGATAATCAGTTTATAGTAATGGTGGCTGACGATAAGTATTTGCTCAGACCCCTGGGGACAAGTCACCTCCTGTGAAATGTGAAATAGTCCCGTGTTGATCCTAGCTGATCAATAAAGCTGCAACAAAATTCAAGCCTTTTTCAGAATGTATCTGAGTATTGATTATTTTCTTTCTATTGAGTGATCGTTGACTGCCACTTGATTTGAGAATCACTCAGGGTGCAGGTTAGTGCCATGGATCTTCATATGAGTGAACAGGTCAATTCTTGACCAACAGATCTTTGGGCAGGTAGGGCAGGGTGACCCACACTGCCGTTCTGCTTCATTAAAACATTGGGACTCAATCTGTGATGTGGCTGGACAGGTCACTTGTTGTCATTTTGAACAAACGGTAACAGACTCCTCCCAGTCAATGTCAGTGCTGCTTCAAGGAGAGTTTCAAGGAGAACTTTTTCTGGATATTGTTCAGGTTTATACGGGGTTGAGATAGATTTGGTACAGTAGCCTCAGGTGATTGACTTTAATCCAAAAATTCTTGGGGTCTGCTCGCTGCCGTTAAATGCAGTTAACCTGGGCCTGCCCCCCCCCCCCCCCCCCCCCCCCACCAAGGACCCTGACCAGAGACTCCATCTTTGATCAGGTAGCTGGCATCAGCAGGACAATAATCAGTGCTGCACACCTGTTGCACATTTATAAAACAGAGGGCCGGTGTACCGCTTTGCAGGAGCTGTCCCATGGTCCAGCTCAACTGGGACCAGATTGACTGGCAGCTCTCAGAGGCGGGATTCCCTCCCGAGTGAGGAGCAAAATGCTTTTTGGAGCATTAAATGGCTGTGGGACAGCCAGTACTGGCAATGTGCACCAATTCCTTTTGTATTAAGGGGCAATTTAGTGTGGCCATTCCACCTACCCTGCACATCTTTGGGCTGTGGGATGAGACTCATGCAGACACGGGGAGAATGTGCAAACTCCACACGGGCAGTGACCCAGGGCCAGGATCGAACCTGGGTCCTTGACGCCGTGAGGCAGCAATGCTCACCACTGCACCACCGTGCTACCCTCATCCAAACATTCCTGGCCACTATCTTGGAAGACAGGAACAAGAGGAAGCCATTTCAAACATGACTGCTCTGTATCTTAACTCAACACACCCACTTTTGCTCCAGATGTTTTTATACCTGAATAGCAAAAATCTATCAAACTCAGATTTAAAATTCATTGAACTAGCATCGACTGCTTTTCCTGGAAGAGTATTCCATACTTTTATCAGCATTTACAGGAATAATTAATTCCCAACATCTGTAATGAATGGCCTGGCTCTGAATTTAAGCTTATGTCCCCTTGTCCTAGATTCCCCCACCAGCACAAAAAGTTTCTAACTCTCAGGATTGTGATGGCGCAGGAGGCTGCCATTCGGCCCATTGTGTGTGCACTGACTTGTTGCCATTCTCCTGCTTTTTCCCTGTACCCCTGCACATTGTATCTATTCAAATAATTGCATTATGCCTTCCTGAATGCCTCAATTGAACCTGCCTCCACCACACTTCCAGACAGTGCAACCACTCGCTGTGTGAAAATTACATTTGCTTCTTTTGCAAATCACTTTAAATCTGTGCCCTCTCATTTGAGATCCTTTTATGAGTGAGAACAGTTTCTCCCTGTCTACTCTAACCATCCTCATCATGATTTTGAACATTTCCATCAAATCTCCATCTTCTCCCCAAGGAGAGCAGTCCCAACCTCTCCAATCCATCCTCATAACTGAAGTTTCGCATCCCTGGAACCATTCTTGTAAACCTCTTCCCCACTCTCTCCAATGCGTTCGGTTTGCACTCTCTCCAATGCGTTCACATCCTTCCTACAGTGTGGCGCCCAGAACTGTACACCATATTCCAGCTGAGGTCTAACTAGTGTCTTGAATTAGTTTTTAAAATAAATTTAGAGTACCCAATTCTTTATTTCCAATTAAGAGGCAATTTAGCGTGGTCAATCTTTGGGTTGTGGGGGTGAGACCCACGCAGACACGGGAAGAATGTGCAAACGCTACACAGACAGTGACCCGGGATCGAACCCGGGTCCTCGGTGCCGTGAGTCAACAGTGTTAACTGCTGTGTCACCCTGCCACCCATATGTACTGTGTAAGTTCAGCATAGCCTCCCTGCACTTGTACGGTGTCCCTATTAATAAAGCCCGGGATATTATCTGCTTTATTACCTGCTCACTCCATCTGCCCTGCCTCCTTCAATGATCAATGCACATCTATACCCAGGTCCCTCTGCTCCAGAACACCCTGAAGAATTGTACACCTTCTCTTATATTGCCTCTGTTCTTCCTACCAAAATGCATCACCTCCCATTTCTCTGCATTGAACTTCATCTGCCACCTATTTGCCCACTCTACAAACTCATCCGTGTCTTTTCGAAGTTCCACAAAATTCTACTTCTATAAATTTCTTTCAAAACCCTCAAAGGCGCAGCCAATGGCAGATAATAATAATCTTTATTGTCCCAAGTAGGCTTACATTAACACTGCAATGAAGTTACTGTGAAAAGCCCCTAGTCGCCAACTCCGGTGACTATTCGGGTACACAGAGAGAGAGTTCAGAATGTCCATATTACATATCAGCACGTCTTTCGGGACTTGTGGGAGGAAACTGGAGCACCCGGAGGAAATCCACACAGACACGGGGAAAAGGTGCAGACTCCACACAGACAGTGACCCAAGTGGGAATCGAATCTGGGACCCTTGCGCTGTGAAGCAACAGTGCTAACCACTGTGCCACCCCAGTATTCTGTCCATTCATACATCCAAATATAAGTAAACCACTCTTACTAGATCACTTTTGCATTTATCTTCAGGGCACTAAATGAGGGACCTATTAAGATGATTCCGAGTCTCACAGTCCACCATCTAAACACTGGGTAATAATTGTATTGTTCATTCCACCGACGGAGCAACTAGCAATGATGAACCTGAGTAAATATGGCGCAGAGCTGAAACTTTTGTAATAGTACATAGTATCATTTTGGATGATGAGAGTCCCAAAAGACAATAAGAGAAGGTCTAGAGGAACTTTACAGCGGGCAAGTCAGAGGCACAGGATATAGAAATGCACTTTCTGCCAATCCAGTCTGTACAGCAAACCCTCTGAGATCAGGAGTTTTCAGACTAGTATGATCGCAGGCATTTGTACAGCAAACTTAACTTGCAAACATCTGAAAATATCCACAAGCCAGTTTGAGCTGCATTTTTATTTTCTGTCATTACCAAAACTATTGGCAGACTGTCTGTGTGGAGTTTGTATGTTCTCCCCGTGTCTGTGTGGATTTCCTCCGGGTGCTCCAGTTTTCTCCCACTGTTCAAAGATGTGCAGGTTAGGTGGATTGGCTATGCTAAATTGTCCCTCAATAAAGATGTGTAGGTTAGGTTAAGTGGTTATTGGGACTGGGCGTGGATGGAGTGCTCTTTCAGAGGGTCAGTGCAGTCTCGATGGACTGAATGCACTTGGGGATTCTATGACCTCCAAATCCACCTACATTCAGTGTAGGAGGGCGATTTAGGCTCATTGTCCTTGACCAGCAACAGTCTCAGTTTTTCCATTTGACATTGGCTTTGCAGTACAGCGTGGAATAAGTTCATGTAAAACGTTGTTCACTTCATTCAATCCCAAATGATATGGAGTCAAATGGAACTTTGCAGACTCAATACTGCCTCTAGGAGAACTCAAAAGGCACATTTCCAAATAACAACGAAAATAAATGATATGCCCAGCTCTCGTTTGCAAATTACGCAAGATTTATGAATATCTCGGAGAAAGAAATCTTCAAACCTGTAAATATTTTGCTTCAGTATAAATTCACTGTGGGCCAAATTGGAAACCAACCAAACTTTCAATAAAAAGCACATCACAAAACTTTGCCTCAGAACATTTAAAAAGAATGTTGCCTTATTTCCCAAACTGTGAGACTGAAAAAAAAAAATCACATATACAAGTATGCGGCTTATTAAAGCTTCATCAGCAGTTTGGCAATTAGCACCATCAGGGAATGCAATTAATAATAATCTAATAATCTTTATTGGTGTCACAAGTAGGCTTACATGAACACTGCAATGAATATCCAATTCGCCTAACAAGCATGTCTTTCAGGACTTGTGGGAGGAAACCGGAGCACCCGGAGGAAACCCACGCAGACA
This sequence comes from Scyliorhinus torazame, assembly GCF_047496885.1. Lineage (NCBI taxonomy): Eukaryota > Metazoa > Chordata > Chondrichthyes > Carcharhiniformes > Scyliorhinidae > Scyliorhinus > Scyliorhinus torazame. Next base: position 386,540,490 of record NC_092708.1, read on the forward strand.
CGGAGAGAATGTGTAGACTCCGCACAGGCAGTGACCCAAGCTGAGAATCGAACCCGGGACCCTGGCGCTGTGCAGCAACAGTGCTAACCACAGTCCAAAGATGTGCAGGTTAGGTGGATTGGCCATGCTGAATTACCCCTTGGTGTATAAAACGTTAGGTGGGGTTACTGGGTGGAGGTATGGGCATAAGCAGGGTGCTCTTTCCAAGGGCCGGTGCAGATGGGCCAAATGGCCTCCTTCTGCATTGTAAATTCTATTATTTTATAATTCAACACGGACATGGACAAAGCTTCCTGTGCTCCTCCCCATGAATTTGGACACAAAACTATATTCACTTCAGACTGTAGTCAATACCTTGGGTTAATCTGATCCCATTCTTTCTCCTTCCCCCATCTCTCTCTAAAAAGCTTGGAGTACTTATTCAGGAGAAACCTATTTACACAGTGTGGTTAACATGGAGTGGTTGAAATAAATGGGATAGGTACATTCGGGAGAAAGCTAGTTAATTGTGTGAGGACGAATGATATGTAGAAATAGGGGGCAAGAGTATTCTGTGGGGAATAAACACTAGCATCGAGCAGTTTGTCTGAATGACCTGGTTCTGTGCTGTACGGGTACATTATTTCACCGCCTCGGTGTTAAAGGAGTTCAGGAAATGATGTTCTTTGAGTTTGCACATTCTCCCCATGTCTGCGTGGGTCTCACCCCCACAACCCAAAGATATTAAAAATTTAAAAAAAATTAGTGTACCCAATTCATTTTTTTCCAATTAAGGGGAAATTTAGCGTGTTCAATCCACCCACCCTGCACATCTTTGGGTTGTGGGGGCCCACGCAGACAAGGGGAGAACGTGCAAACTCCACACGGACAGTGAACCAGAGCCGGGATCGAACCTGCGACCTCGGCACTGTGAGGCAGCAGCTGGCCTCTACCACCATGCCTGAGCAACCTTACTGTCAAAGGTCACCAAGTAGGACTCATTATCTGATTTTATGCACGTCAATGATGTAACAAAAGACCCTCTTGTGATCTGACCAAACTAGACACTGTATCTTTTGCACAGCTCCATCATGTGAGCTTATCCAATCTTTTCAAAGGCAGCCTGAAACGATAAAGACAAATGTAAATCATTAAGCAGCATAACTTGCAAGTTAACATATAGAGTAACAAATGTGATCAAAGCTCACCCTCGACCAATGTACAGAACCTGAACTTTTCCTGGTCAGTCTTCTGATTAGCTCTGGGCTCCCCGTTGCTCGACCAGCTTCGTCCCCAGTTCCGGTTGTGCGTGCCCCTTACTGGGTTCCCAATATTGGGAGCGGAAAGCTCCGAGTTCACCAGTGGGGCTTGTCAATAAAACTTGCTTGTGTATCAAAATGCTATTCTCAATCAGAATATTCTCTTGGAAAGAGTCAATTTGCTCATTTTTATGCTCTATTCCTTCTTTTGTTCATAGGTTTCAGTCTCCAATTTTGCAAACCTGCGCAAAGCCATTGTTTGAACCTAACTCCTTCCCAAATCATCTCAAGGAATGTCCATAATTTTTTTTTAAGTCTCAGAAAGACAGATTTGAAGAGACAAAGCGTTTTAATTTGGGGGATATAGTGGCTCACAATTCAGCTGCTGATTGCAGAGTGAAGGAGGTGACCAGTGTTGGAAGGGTGCGAGCAGTCAGACAAAAATGAAGGCGTTGCACTTAGGAAACAGTGAGGTGTGGAGGGATTTGAAGCTAATGTACTAGGGAGTTAGAGAGTAGTGAAAGTGGCACATGGGATAGGATTCAGGCACTGCAATCTTCGCTTAGGCCAATATTCAACAGATTGACAATAAAACCCAATACATGTAGCATAGCACCACAAATTCAGAATACTAACAGTATTTTAATTTTTACTAGAGGGAGACATCAGGAAACTGGGTCCAGAAATGGGATTGAAGATGTAGAAGGCAATTTAGGAGTTAAAGAGACTGAGGGAAGATCTGCTAGCACGGTGTCAGAGGGATATGCCCACATTATCCCATTCAGACTTCAACTCGTGGGAATACACAGGATGCCCCTGTTCAGCAAGGGTGATTCACTCGAGATCCATTGTCCTTCAGGACACTCCTGTCTGACCAGCTATTGGCCCATTACAGAGTCTGATCGTCTCTTTGTCAGTCATAGGGAGGTTAGTTGCATATCAATAGCTTGGCTCTGTTCTTTTGTATAAACGGGAGTGGGGAATCAAACAGCCAAGATAACGCTGATGGGTTCAAGTCTGGACACCCCAGGAGACTACCTTTGTTTCAGGGTTTGGGTGGAGTGGAGAGAAAGAAATAATCTGTTTTGAAAAGGTGAGAAGGATTTGAAAAGCCACCAAGAGAGGTCATGAAACAATTGTCCCAGTGACAGCCTTTTGAAAAGGGTTCTAAAGGAACTTGGCTGACAGCAAACAAAAAGTATCATCTATGCCTGCCTATATAAGTGGAATGAGAGTTGTATGTTCATTTCAAGCGATATTTAATGGGAACTCGTGTTATGGTTAAGAAACTACCTGAAATCTGTTATTGTTTAGGTTTGGAAGTTTAAATATTATTTTTCTTCTGTTTTAATAAAGTGTGCTTAGAAATTAATCAAGCCCCATTTCTTACGATATCAATCCTGGAACGAATCGATCTTTCCGCATGTCATGATAAGGAGACATTACGAACTTGGATCTAGAATCGGAGTCCAAGATCTAGAAGGCAATTTAGGGGTTAGAAAGACGGAGAATGAGTGAGAGTGAGAGAGAAAGAATGAGAGAGAAAGAGTGTGTGAGAGAGAGCAAGAGAGAGAGAGGAGTGAGTGAGAGGAGTGAGAGAGGGAAGTGACAGAACTGAGAGGAGAGAGAGAGTCCGTAACATAATCTCAACATCTCACAAATTAATAAAAATCACTTAGATGATCTTATGAAACTTCACTTTCAACACGGAGCAGTTTCACGCTGGATTAAGAATCTTTTCATCAATTTAACAAAATACACATCCAGAACTTACTACCAGTTATTTCATAAAACAGCATAACTTTACTCATTGTTTTACCTCACTTATTTTCCACTTTTAATCATTGTAATTGCTCCTCCTCATCATTGCTGACTCCTATAAATCCAGTTTACTATCAGGTTGTTCCAAAGATTGATCGAAACTTGAGGACTCTGTTGATTTGATTAAGAAACTATCAAGGTAGTTAAACATTTTGATATCATGCACATTATTACAATCCTGTTACCGAGTTACCCCGAGTGTCCTAATTTAAGATAGAACTTTCATCTTGGTGGTCACTGTTGGTGTCGTACCAAGCCAATCTTAAATGTGCAATGGCCCTGCAAATATTAATTGAATCAGTTTAATGGTGGAAGTCAGTTTTGTTCTGGAATGACTAGGGAGCTTGACATATGAAACAATTGGCCACTGCCTTGCATTCAATTCACTTTCTTCCTGATTTAAACATGAGCTGGTGTTCAAAACCTTACCGAGAACTATACTGCAAGCCTGGGCATTTTTCCAAACAAAATATTATGAATAAATCAATACTAAGTGATTTTTAAATGGAAAGTATTATATTTTTTACAGGAGAATTTATGAGGCACAGACCAACTCAACTCTCAGTAACCTGGGTTATTGATCCAACTCTCCCTGTCCCCCCAACCCAAACACTTTCCTTATTTCTAATTATGTGAAGTATTTCTGGCTTGTATCCTCATTGGTGTCCAAATTACTGGTTTGATGTTCTAGAAGGGATCATAATTTAAAATGACCCTTGTTCAATCAAGTTTCACACAGTCTGTTAAACTGCTGGTGTGGCTTCTCTCCTCCAGGGTGTGGGTTATAAAAGGGTGAAATATTGACGAGGAGTATATCCTAATGTGGGCAAAACCCAGGCAGACTTGCGACTGAGAGGGACACGACATTCATGTCTCCCAGGACATTGGGGCCGCCCTGGCTAAATGCCGAGCAGAGTTTTACAAAGCTAGGACGGCACTTTTCAAAAGCAAAGTACGATTCGGCATGCTGTACCCGGCAAAACTTTGGGTCACTTATAACAACAGGGACCATTTCTTTAACACGCTGGAGGAGGTAAAGGACTTTTGTATAAAAGAATGGTCTGGGAGCAGAGGGCACATGGCCAGGGTAGTTTTTCCATGCTCTTGTTTTCCTTTTCTTTGTGTGTACGTCTTGTGTCGGAATGTGTTCTGGTATCTTTCCTGCAGATAATGTTGGTTTCTGTAGTCTGAGGTTACAGGGCTGGACCGTACAGTTATCGGGGTCAATCCATTGGGGAGAATGGGGATGTGGCACTCCTCCTTTGGCTTCTTGTTTATTCCTCGGCCAACATGGGCAACTTTAAATGTGGAGAGAGGGGTTATGGAGCGGTTGGGGATCAGCTGGGTCTGGGTTATTGCTTAGTTTCCAGGGGGCACCATACTAGTGAGCTTGCTAGTAAACTAGTGTAATGTGAGAGATGGGGCCGCAACAGGTCTCCTGAAGGGGAGGGAGTGTCTGGCAGGGCTGGGGGGGTAAGTCAGCGGGCTGGGGCAGATTGGTGCCCTGGGGAACAAGGGGGATTGGGGGGTAGGCTGTATGGGCGAAGGGGGACAAAGGGGGCAGCGGATGGTGAGGGTGGAATGCTCGTCACACAGATTTTGTGGCTACACAGTTTGAATGGGGATGGTGGCCATCTTAGACAGACTGAGGACAAAGGCAAGCCCAGGTGTGACCCCAAGGTGATCATAGCTGACCCTAAAGAGAGAGGGTACAGAGGACCCCATCAGGATAGTCTCCTGGAACGTGAGGGGACTCAACGGCCCAGTCAAAAGATCCCGAGTTTCTCCCACCTGAAAAATCTGAGGGCTAACGTAATCTTTCTACAAGAGACACACCAGAGGACCAAGGACCAGATAAGGGTAAGGAAGGGCTGGGTGGGACGAGCGTTATCAATCAAACTTTGACTCAAGGGCATGAGGCGTGGCAATCCTATTTAATAAGTGAGTAAACCTTTACGGCGACCAACCCCATGACGGGCCCGGGGGGACGGTACATAATGTTGAATGGGGTTCTGGAGAGGGCTCCGGTGGTACTGGAGAACACGTACCCCCTGAACTGGGAAGACGCAGAGTTTATTAAGAAAACACTGACGGTGATCCCTGACCTCGACTCCCACCAACTGATCATGGGGTGGGGTGACTTCAACTGTGTCCTGGGCCGAGGGCGGATAGGTCAAATCGCAGGTCAACTGCAAGGGCAGGGAAATGGGGAAGGAAGTGACCATCTTCATGGCACAGATGGAGGGGGTGGACCCCTGGAGGAGGTTCAGGCTCGCAGGGGACAAGGAGCTTTCCTTCTCACATGTTCACAGGGCTTACTCACAAAGTGACATTTTGTAGTGGGGAAAATTGGAGCTTCCAGGGGTAGTAGGGACGGAATACTGAGCATTAGAGATTTCAGACCTGTTACCACACCCTGGGCGAGTGCACTGTCAGTTCCAGCGTCACAGATCCTGGAGGAGTCCCTACACAAGTGAATTAATGTGTGAATTTCCCTGAGATCTTTAACTCTTGACTGCTCCAATGCATTGCAGGCACCAGATTTATAAGAAAAACATTAACAAACTGTTTATTTAATAATAATCTTTATTAGTGTCACAAGTAGGCTTACATTAACATGGCAATGAAGTTGCTGTGATTATAACAAGAGTAAAAGATGACCATATAATGGAACAATGGTCTACTAGTCTAACCATTCCCAAAATCTCATCCCACCCTCTGCCCAGAAGCCAAACATACAGTAGGGGGGGGGTCATTCAGACAGGGGATTAAACTGTTATCGACCAGGTGGGAGAACCTGCTCGTAGCCTATCAAACCGGTAGTTCCCTTCACAGGTCTGGCTGGGAGCCTCTTAAATCGCCCGGTCAAGAGAAAGCTGACAGAGAGTGCCTTTAAGCTTCTTCCTGCCTGAATCTTGACAGAACGGAACAAAATGGGGCTTGCTTCTGCTGTTCCAGAAGTTTCTGAGAAGCTCCACCAATCCCAAATGAGAATCGGCCAAAACCTGTATTGCAAACAAGCTGATTGGTTGCTTGCCAAGTCCATCAGCATGATATCAAAAGCTATGCCACAGAGCATACTAAATCAGAGGGGATCTGCCAGATCAGTCCACATAGCAGCTTGCAGTTTTTGGGGGGGGGGGGGGGGGGCGGGGGGGTCAGTTCAAAACCAGAATTCGAAGATTTTAAAACCAGCCAGCAGGATAGGAAATAAACAAGAAACAGAGAAGGATTTTAAAAAGTTAACATGTTTTTTACAGATCATACACCACACTATGTGGATGTGAGGTTGGAGACAGGCCGGGCCTAGTGCGCCCCTCCCCCCCCCCCCCCCCCCCGGAGGTTGGACCCGGCCCCTTTCGCTGTCAAGACTAAACAGTGGTTGATTGACTCCATACTGGAGGTAAATCAGCAGTACTCCGCGGCCCCGATTTTGGAGTTGCTAGCGGAGAGGAAAAGACTACAAATGGAATTTGAGTTGATCTCAGCTGAGATAGCGGTGAGGCAGCTCTGCCGGGCACGGGGGACCTTTTATAAGTATGGGGACAAGGCCAGACGCTTGCTGGCCCACCATCTGAGGAAGCAGGCAGACGCTCAGAAGATAGCACAGATCAGGGATGATGGGGGGGGGCGGGAAACGGGTGGTCACAGCTCCAAAGGAGATCACTGGTGCCATTGGAACCTTCTATCGAGGGCTGTACACATCTGAGCCCCTGGAGGACTCGAAGATGAAGCAATTTCTGGATGGACTAGACTTCTTGGTGGTCGGAAAGGGGGGAGGGACTGGAAGCACCGTTGGGTCTGTAGGAGGACTTGGAGCATTATTAACAATATGAGCAGAGGGATCTAGGTGTCCATGTACATAGATCCCTGAAAGTTGCTACCCAGGTTGATAGGGTTGTGAAGAAGGCCTATGGAGTGTTGGCCTTTATTGGTAGAGGGATTGAGTTCCGGAGTCGGGAGGTCATGTTGCAGCTGTACAGAACTCTGGTACGGCCGCATTTGGAGTATTGCGTACAGTTCTGGTCACCGCATTATAGGAAGGACGTGGAGGCTTTGGAGCGGGTGCAGAGGAGATTTACCAGGATGTTGCCTGGTATGGAGGGAAAATCTTATGAGGAAAGGCTGATGGACTTGAGGTTGTTTTCGTTGGAGAGAAGAAGGTTAAGAGGAGACTTAATAGAGGCATACAAAATGATCAGGGGGTTGGATAGGGTGGACAGTGAGAGCCTTCTCCCGCGGATGGAAATGGCTGGCACGAGGGGACATAACTTTAAACTGAGGGGTAATAGATATAGGACAGAGGTCAGAGGTAGGTTCTTTATGCAAAGAGTAGTGAGGCCGTGGAATGCCCTACCTGCTACAGTAGTGAACTCGCCAACTTTGAGGGCATTTAAAAGTTTATTGGATAAACATATGGATGATAATGGCATAGTGTAGGTTAGATGGCTTTTGTTTCGGTGCAACATCGTGGGCCGAAGGGCCTGTACTGCGCTGTATTGTTCTATGTTCTAACTCCATGCCAATCCAGGAAGGTGCTGGGACCAGATAGGTTCCCGGTGGACTTGTACAAAACGTTTGCGGAGGTGCTGGCTCCGCACCTGCTGGGGATGTTCAACAACTCGCTGTCGAGGGGGCCTTGCCGCCCATATTTACACAGGCTTCGATCTCATTGATACCAAAGAAAGACAAGGACCCGGTGGAATGTGGGTGATTCAGACTTATCTCACTCCTGAACACCAACGCAAAGGTTCTAGTGAAGGTTCTGGCAAGATGATGATTGGAGAGCCTTGCTGCCAGAAGTGATTGTGGAGGATCAAACCAGGTTTGTCAAAGGCCGACAGCTGTCAGTTAACATGAGATGACTGTTGAGCGTGGTCATGCCCCACCCAGGGAGGAGACACCAGAGGTGGTCATCTCCTTGGATGCAGAGGCCTCTGACTGGGTGGAGTGGTTCGAGTTACTGGAATGGTTTGGGTTTCACCTCATGGGTGAAACAGCTGTGCAGTGCTCCCATGGCGAGAGTCCAGATCACCTCCGCAAGCTCGGAATACTTCGGGTTGCACAGAGACATGGGACAGAGATGGCTGTTGGCCCCGCTGCTGTTCGCTCTGGCAATTGATTCATTAGCTATCGCACATAGCTTTTCCACTCACTCTGATGGCCTTTGAGAGGAGGCAGGGCGCATAGAGTCTCTCTCTATGCGGATGACGTGATGCTCTGGGCCTCAGACCCTCTAGCCAGCATGGAAAAGATAATGGAGCTCCTGAGGGAGTTTGGAGCCTTTTCAGGTTACAAACTAAACCTGAGTAAGGGCAAAATCTCCCTGGTCAACCCCCAGGGAGAGGCTGGGAGTGCTGCCGTTCAAATTGGCCAAACTAACTTTGGGTACCTGGGGATCCAGATAGGCCACACCTGGGCCCGGCTCCACAAATTGAACCTACCCAGTTTGGTGAAACGGGTGAAGGGGGCTCAAGACGTTGGGACTCACTCCCCAGCAGGCAGAGTGCACACGATAATGATGAACGTCCGGCTGAGGATCTGTTTCAGTCTATCCCGATCTTCCTCCCCAAACCATTCTTCACCAAGATAGACAAGCTGATCGTTGCCTTTGTATGGTTGGGGAAGATCCCCAGGATAGAACCATCTTGCAGAGGGGACGACGCTTGGGAGGCCTGACACTGCTAAACCTCCTGTACTACTATTGGGCAGCAAATGTGGAAAGGGTGTGGGGTTGGTTTGGGGAGCCGGAGGGGGAGTGGGTGCAAATGGAGGAAGCATCGTCCCACTTCAAGCTAAGGGACATGTCAGTCTTGGTATCAATCTGTAACCACCACAGATTCAGACCAGCAGGAATGGACACAATCTACAAGACGGAGGGGGTAATTATGTTTAAGGACACGTACATGGACGGCAGGTTGGCAAACCTGGAGGAACTAACGGATAAGTTTCAACTGCCGAAAGGAAGAGTTCAAATACCTCCAGGTACAGGACTTTCTCCGCATGGAGGCCCCCTCGCATCCTCAGCTGCCTAAGCACAGTTTCCAGACAGACCGATATCGCAGGATGAGTTGGGCGAGGGAAAGAGTGCAGACATTTCTGGGCAACTGCCGGAGGAAGTAAGGGCCCCACTGGACGAAACAAGGGAGAGGTAGGTGGAGGAACTGGGCCTCGAGCTAGAGGGAGGACTCTGGAGCGAGATTCTGCACATAGTGAACTCCACCTCCTTGTGCGCCAGGCTGGACCTGATGCAACTGAAGGTGATACTCAGGGCATACCTGACCAAAGTGCATGAGTGGACTGGGGTGGAAGATAAATGCGAGAGGTGCCAGAATGAAATGAAAATTGAAAATCGCTTATTGTCACAAGTAGGCTTCAATGAAGTTACTGTGAAAAGCCCCTAGTCGCCGCATTCCGGCACCTGTTCGGGGAGGCTGGTACGGGAATTGAACCGTGCTGCTGGCCTGCCTTGGTCTGCTTTAAAAGCCAGCGATTTAGCCCAGTGTGCTAAACCAGCCCCCGAGGGGGCCGGCAAATCACTCCCACATGTTCTGGTCCTGCCCAAGATTGGTCAAACTCTGGGCCACCTTCTTCGAGACCATAGCACTGTGGGTAACAGCACCCCAAGCACAAATATGGTGTTCATGATCAATAAGGGGATTATTTGATTAAAATGAGGATCGGGGTTATGGGGAAAAGGCAGGAGAATAGGAATGAGAAACATATCAGCCATGATCGATTAGCAGAGTAGACTCAACGGGCCAAAATGCCTAATTCTTCTCCTATATTTAATTAACTGATGAACTGTGGGTGACACGGTGGTGCAGTGGTTAGCACTACCACCTCATGGCAGTGAGGACCTGGGTTCAACCCCAGGCTGGGTCACTGTCTGAGGGTAGTTTGCACCTTCTCTTCGTGTCCGCGTGGGTCTCAGCCCACAGCCCAAAAGATGTGCAGGGAAGGTAGATTGGCCATGCTAAATAACCCTTCAATTAAAAGAATTAAGAATAATTTTTTTTTCTAAAATGAACTTGTGCCCAAGGTCGTGGGGTTTAAGATCAATCCATGTCCGCTGGTGGCTATCTTCAGGGTGCCGGACCAACTGGAGCTTTTTGAGGAGAAGGGGACTGACATCTTGGCCTTCACCTCCCTGGCAGCCTGGCAACAAATGGTACTTGGGTGGAGATCGGCAGCATCACCTCGGGCCTCAGACTGGCTGGCGGGCCTGCCAGAATTCCGAAAAGTAGAAAAAAAGTCAAATTTACTATCAGGGGGTCGGAGGAAGGGTTCCGCTCCAAGTGGAGGAAGTTCATCACCATCTTCAAGGACCTGATCGTGAGGGGGGCTGGTTGATGCTGCTAAACTAAAAACTACAACTGTTTGCACTACATGTGCCTGTTTTATTGATGCCCAAGAGTTGTATTTTTTTAAATTTAGAGTACCCAATTAATTTTTTTTTCCAATTAAGGGGCAATTTAGCGTGGCCAATCCACCTACCCCACATGTTTGGGTTGTGGGGGCAAAACCCACGCAAACACGGGGAGAATGTGCAAACTCCACACGGACAGTGACCCAGAGCCGGGATCGAACCCGGTTCCTCAGCGCCGTAGGCAGCAGTGCTAACCACTTCGCCACTGTTGTGCCCTTATGGACTATAATCCTAACCGACTCAATCTCTCCTCATACGTCAGTCCCGCCATCCCAGGAATCAGTCTGGTAAACCTTCGCTGCACTCCCTCTGGAGCAAGAACATGCTTCCTCAGATAAGGAGACTAAAACTGCACACGATATTCCAGGTGTGGCCTCACCGAGGCCCAGTATAATGCAGCAAAACACCGCTGCTCCTCGAATCCTCTCGCAATGAAGACCAACATATCATTTGCTTGGGGCTTGGCGGCTCACTTGAACCCACCACCTTCTGGCTCAGAGATATAAGTGCAGCACTTGCCTGAAACAAAAGACTGAGAAATCTATAACAATAACTTACATTTATATAGCACCCAGTAAAATGTTCATGTTCCATAGGAATGGTGATCAAACAAAATTTAATACCGAGCTAACTGAGGAGACATCAGGACAGGTGGCCAAACGTTTGGTTGTAGAGGTAGGTTAAAAGGAGCATCTTGAACGAGGTGGTGAAGTGGAGTTAAGGAGTGAACTCCAGAGTTTGGAGTGTGGCTGGTTGAAGGCACAGTCACCAATAATAGAGGGAAATAACAACTCTAAAATTGAGACACACGGAATTTTAAAAATAGACATAGGGAACTAATATTTTAAAAATAACTATTTCTTACCTTATTTGATGTTTCCCAACAGTTAGTGCTCGGACCACTGTTCTTTTATATATACATATAAATAAATAACTTGGATATAGAATTGCAGAATTTCAAATTTGCCTATGACACCAAACATGAAGACAATACCAAGCGACTGAAATAGACAGGTGACAGATGGAATTTAACACAAGAGAAATGAGGTGATGCATTCTGGCAGATGGAATATGGAGAGGCAACATAGACTTAATGGCAAAGTTGTGAAGAGTGTGCTGGAATAGAACCCGAGGGTGCATGCACCTATTAGTGAAAGGTGACAGGACATATTGAGGGCATGGTTAGCAAAGCATATAGGGTCTTGGGCTTCATAAATAGAGAGATCGAGTCCACAAGCAGGGAAATTATAAAGCTCTGTTTTGGCCCCAATTCCTGTGCACCAGACTTAAGGATGTGAGGATCTTTGCGACGGTGCAGGGGAGATTTCCCAGAATCGTTCCAGGGATGTTTTTTTTTAGCTACACAATTAGGGTTGAAAAACTGGGATAGCTCCCCTTGGAGCAAATGAGATTGATCGGAGATTTGATAAAGATAAATAAGATTATGATACCTATAGAGTAGGTAAATCAGGGAAAACTGCTCCCGCCAGCTCAACATACAAGGACTAGGAGGCATGATAGGTTTTTAGCAAGGGTTGTGGGAGGAATATTTTTGCGCAGAGTAGTAATGACCTGGAACTTGCTGCCTATAAGGGTTGTAGAGGTGGGAAAAAACAATGATTGCAAAGGGAATTAGATGGCCAGTCAGAAATAAACCTGCTTGGCTGTGGAGGTAGAGCAGAGAGTGAGGCGGACTGCATCACTCTCCAGAGAGCTGTATGTACCCAATGGCTGTAAACGACTCTGACAACTAAAATAAAAGGAAATGCTGCGGATGCTGAAAATCTGAAACAAAATAGAAACTGCTGGAAAGCCTGAGCAGGTCTGGCAACATCTGTAGAAAGAGAAACAGATCGCATCTCGGCCTTTTGGCAAAGATCGAGCGTGAGGTAATGCCTGGATCAGGTATGTCTCTCTTGTGGGGACCATGAATTGGATTAAATTTGAATTGTTTTTTTGGAGCAGGCAAGGGGTTAGGGGTTCGCCCCTGACCACACCTGAGCCCTGGCTTTGTAGCTCTGCGAAAGGAATAAAACAAGAGAAACAAGAGTTAACATTTTGAGTCTATGACTCTTTGATTAATCTTTAATCCTTCCGACCTGCTCTTGTAGCCACAGTGTTTATATGGTTCACCCAGTTTAGTTTCTGGTCAACAGTAACGTCCAGGATATTGATTGTGGAAGATTCATCAATGGTAATACAATTGAATGCGGAGGGCAATGGTTAGAATGTCTCTTTAGAGATGGTCAATGCCTGGCACTTATGTGGTGCAAATGTTATTTGCCACTTGTGAGCACAAGTCTGGATATTGTGCAGGACACACTGCATTTGGACATGGATTCGTGAATGGTGCTGATATAGAATTCCGACAGTGCAGAAGGAAGTCATTTGGCCCATTTGAGTCTGCACCAACCCTCTGAAAAAGCACCCTATTTAGACCCACTCCTCCGCCCTATCCCCGTATCTTGGGAGTCCTTGTTCACGGTTCTCTTAAGGTTAACGTTCAGGGCAGCACGGTGACGCAGTGGTTAGCACTGCTGCCTCATGGCACCGAGGTCCCAGGTTCGTTCCCAGCTCTGGGTCACTGTCCATGTGGAGTTTGCATATTCTCGCCGTGTTTGTGTGGGTTTCGCCCCCACAACCCAAAGATGTGCAGGGAAGGCGGATTGGCCACACTAAATTGCCCCTTAATTGGAAAAAATGAATTGGGTACTCTAAATTTATTTTAAAAAGTTAACGTGCAGGTTCAGTCGGCAGTAGAAAGACAAATGCAATGTTAGCATTCATGTCGAGAGGGCTAGAATACAAGACCAGGGATGTTTCACCCCCACAATCTAAAGATGTGCCTTTATTAGCCGAGGCATAGCGTTGAAGAGCAGGGCGGTTATATATATTTTTTAATTTAGAGTACCCAATAATTTTTTTTCCAATTTTAGGGGCAATTTAGCATGGCCAATCCACCTAACCTGCACATCTTTGGGTTATGGGGATGAAACCCACGCAGACATGGGGAGAATGTGCAAACTCCACACGGACGGTGACCCAGGGCCGGGATTCAAACCCAGGTCCTCAGCGCCGCAGTCCCAGTGCGAACCACATGCTGCCCTAAAAGCAGGGAGATTATGCTGGAACTTTATAAAACATTGGTTAGGCCACAGCTGGAGTATTGTGTGCAGTTCTGGAATCCACATTAAAGGAGGGATGTGATAGCACTGGAAAGGGTGCAGAGGAGATTTACCAGGATGTGCCTGAGCTGGAGTGTTAGTTATGAAGAGAGATTGGATAGATGTCGGTTATTTTCCTTGGAGCAGAGGAGACTTGATTGAGATGTATAAAATCATGAGGGGCATAGAGCGGACAGGAAGAAACCTTTCCCCTTGGTGGAGGGATCAATGACCAGGGGCAGAGATTTAAGGTAAGGGGCAGAAGGTTTAGAGGGGATGTGAGGGAAAACCTTTTCACCCAAAGGGTGGTGGGAGTTTAGAACTCACTGCCTGAAAGGGTGGTGGAGGCAGAGACCCTCATAACATTTAAGTAGTATTTAGATGGGCACGTGTGATGCCAAGGCATACAAGGCTATGGGCCAAGCACTGGAAAATGGGTTTAGAACAGTTGGCTCTTTTTGACCAGCACAGATGGGCCGAAGGGTCTGTTCTGTCCGGTAGATCTCTATGACTCTACGGTTGGGTCTCGGACATTACCCTGAGGGACTCCTGCAGTAATGCCCTGGAGCCAAGACGATAGACCTCCAACAACCGCAAGCATCTTGTGGGGTGGCAGTGGTTAGCACTGCTGCCTCAGTGCCAGAGTTCATTCCAACCTTAGGTGACTGTTTGTGTGGAGTTTGCATATTCTCCACATGTCTGCATGTGTTTCCTCCGGGTGCTCTGGTTTCCTCCCACACACTAAAAATGTGATGGTTAGCTAGATTGGCCATGCCAAATTGCCCCCTAGTCTCCAAAGGTTAAGTGGTGTTACAGGGCTAGGGGAAGGGGGCCTAGCTAAGGTGCAATTTTGGATGGTCAGACGCAGGCTCGATAGACTGAATGGCCTCCTTCTGCACTGTTCTATTCTATGATTTTCCTTTGTGCCATGTACGACTCCAGCCAGCAGAGAGATTTCCCTCGGATTCCCATTGACTCCAGTTTAGCTAGAGCTCCTTGATGCCACACTCGGTCAAATGCTGCCTTGATGTCAAGGACAGTCACTCTCACGAGTTAAGTTCTTTGTCGATGTTTGAACCAAGGTTGTAATGAAGTCAGGAACTGAGTGATCCTTGACGGAACCCAAATTGCAAATTGGAAAATGATCGTTATGTTCAAGCTGGAACTCTCAATTTTAATTGCACTTTGGGAAACGATAGTGGTATTGAAATGAAATGAAATGAAAATTGCTTATTGTCACAAGTAGGCTTCAAATGAAGTTACTGTGAAAAGCCCCTAGTCGCCACATTCCAGCGCCTGTCCGGGGAGGCTAGTACGGGAATTGAACCGTGCTGCTGGCCTTCCTTGATCTGCTCAGGGAACCCGGGTTCGAATCCCACCTCAGTAGATGGTGTAATTTTAACTCAATAAAAAGCTAAAAAAGACTAACAATGATCACAAAACCATTGTTGATTGTCGTAAAAACCCATCTGGTTCACGAATGCCCATTATGGAAGGAAATCTGTCATCCTTACCTGGTGTGGCCTACATATGACGCTTAAATGCCCCCTCAGTTGTACCCCCTACAACTAGGGATGGGCAATAAATGCTGGCCCAGCCAGCGACACCCAGGTGCCATGAAAGAATAAAAAAATACAATTTGATGCTATCTTTTTGGTTCCATCTCAGGGTACTGGCAATGCGGCATTTCCACCTCACCAGCAAATCTTTGGGTTGTGAGGAGGAAACCTATGCAGACACAGGCGAATGCACAAACTCCACACTGACAGTCACCCAGGGGGAATCGAACCTGGGACCTCGGCGTTGTGAGGCAGCAGTGTTAACCACTGCGCCACCGTGCCGCCCTGGCATTCCATTTTTCCCACCCTTAGCAGCTCTGTCAAAGACTCGAAGGATATAAATACCTAGCTGTGTTTCGGTTTCATGGTAACTGCGCAACTGAATTGACTTGGAGGACATGATGAACCAGATACAAAAGATGAGTCACCATGTGAGGGCAGCAGGTTCTCATCTGCGAAGGATTTTGGTGAACTACTTGTTGTGGCTGACAATTTGGCAGCTTGCATCGTAATTTCCTGGTTGTAGCCCAGAAAATGAAAAAGTTGCCTGGTGGGGCTTAAATTCAAGGTTACTTGTTCAGTACCATCCATAGCAGACACCATCCCGTCTTTGTGTGTAGGAAAGAGTTTCAATTGTGATTCATGCCCAAGATTTTAAAGCAAGTGGAATTGTGGCATTTTTCTCAGAAAATTAGGTAAGGTTATACATCGGATTCAGCCCGTGTCCAATTAAGGAAGGTAAGACTGTTTGCAGCAATTTTAATTTCCTGAAGTGATCATATTTTGCTTGTATTGCATCCATTCATTTAAAGAGGGAGTGAACTTTCGCAGTGGTTTCTCTTCTGTGGCTTTAATGAAACCTGAGAAAGTTAAAGTGAAGACCAAAGACATTGCTTTAAATCAGCAATACACGCATGTTCAATCCAACCGGAATGGAAACAAATTGAACAAAGAAAAAGGGTTGTCAAACATATTAACAATATAGTTGTTTCAGAATTACGCCCTGACCCATTAGTTCTATTGTATTTAATCACGTATAAAAAATAAATTTGTTTTATTTTATTCGGAATATGGTGCTCCTACCACCTTCACTGAGACATGTATTTCAGTTCAACATTTAACACTTCAAATCTTCAACCTTTTCAATATTACCCATCAAGTTTAAATGCGCTTACAATGTCGATCCCTCCTCTCCTGTCCAACTGAATTTAGTTTAACACTCATGACATCTTCAATCATATTCAATTGCTCCTCATAATTGCCATGCGTCTTTTGGCCAATTTCAAAATCCAACAATGTATAGCCCCATTTATTAAATATATCTGGTACTTGGCCAAACTAAAGATACCATTCAGTACCTGCCAGGTCAATTCTGACAGCAGTCACTATCGAACTGGTTCGGAAGACTGGACAACACAATTCAAAGAGCCATTTGTTTTTTCAATTGATGCAACTTGTAATTTTTTATTGCAACTGGAAGACAATTACATCACAGAAACTTTATGGTAGGTTCAAGAAAAGTTTTTTTTTCATATATGGACAAGTGATATTTACAATTGATGATTTTTTTTGTCTTTGGCAAAATGATTAAACATCAAGGAAATGTAGAATGCAAGTATGCCTCTTGTGTTGACTCTGTCATATTTCTTGAAGGTTGGTTGATTGCCTGTGCCTTCTGACTGCTCACATTGTGAAAAGAAAACTATTAAAAAATTCAACATACTTCTTGCAAAACAAGAAAATGGCAGTTTATAGATCATTAAATATCAAAGTAAACAAACTTGGCCTCTGATGTAACTATTAAGGTAGACCACTTGCCTTGGATGTAGCACTCTTCAATCTTTTAAAGGTGCAACAATCATACAAACACCTATAGGTGACGGTTTGGTACCACTAAATTCCACCTTGCCTATTCTATACAGTAGCTTCTTGTTATTTGATCATTTTCCATCATCTTTATTCCAAAGTCATCAGTGTATCAGGTATTTGATCCAAATTCATCTCCCCCATAATTTTAAGCATACTCACAGAACCACATTATGCTGTTGCATTATTAACCTAATTCAATAGTGTAAATGCTGAATTTCAGCCTCCCAGTTGGTAGCCCACATGACCTAGAATCTGATTTCAGAGGAAGATAGAATATATGGAATGCCAAAGATAACTTCACTAAAAGAAAACGCCAGAAAAAGGCTGAAATCTACATTCCATTTGTTTTTATTTAAAATACATTCTATGGGATATCCTCCTTCCATCAACAAAATCACTGGAGAAAGAGGGCTTAGTCTCTTATTACAAAAAGCAGAAGCCAGCATTGATCTCGCTGGGGAAGCTTGAAGGTTACTCCATGGGGTTACCCTGTAATTATCAAACAGATGTCTAAAGATAGCCGACATGGGAGCAATTAGCTGCACAAAAGGGCCTCATCAGGGTTAACCACTTCAATTAGCTGGGAGCAAGCTCTTCTCCACTATAGGTGCATTCATACCCTGCTTTGGATGTGGAACTTAGTTCAACGAGATACTGAACAGGTTTTGAAGTTTCTTGGTGTCTGATGCTTTTGGGGGCAGGGGTTTCCATCCTCAATTGGTTCCGGGTAGGGAGAGGAGGTCAAAACTGCAGATATCACAACCATCCTAGTGCTGCTATAAGTCCTGCTATCACTTTTGGCAAAGACTCAAATGGCAATCTCCTCATACCAGACAAACACGAACAGTGTCTATAGCTTCTTGTGCTCCTGATGCATGATCAATCACTACTGAAGCGAGATTGTAGTCAGTCATTCTGTACCGCAGCTGTTGGGGTAACTACTTGTTCATTAAATTGATGCACGATCAATCACTACTGAAGCGAGATTGTAGTCCAATTGAAGGCTTTAATGAACAAGTAGTTACCCCAGCAGCTCCGGTACAGAATGACTGCTGTGGGTGAAACACAGACTCTTATGCTCCGTCTGCTGGGCGGAACCAGCAGCAAGTTTTACCACTCATACTACAATATAAGGTACATCCCACCTAGGCACCGCGATGCCCCTAATATAGCCTACCACAGCTCCCAGCCTACATCACAATTTATTTTGGGAAGTTCAACTGTGGAAATTGGATGAAAATCTAATCAAGGAGACTATCAGCTGAAAGATCTTGCTATGTAGCTCTGTGTACACAAGTCTTGCAATAATATTTTTAACAAGGATAATTGTGAAAGGTTTTACAAGCTTTATACTTCCCATTCCCAATGTAGCAAGTTTCTGCTGCTAACTGTGCTGTTTGCGGTAGTGTGTATTTGATGGCAGTGAGGCAAAAAGATTGGAGATGGAGGTTTGGGAATATGCAAAATAATTGAGTGTAACACAGCCTGCACCTTTGCATCTCCATGAAACCACATAATTTATATGAGACATCAAAGAGCCAGGTAGCCCCCCCCCCCCCCGCCCCTGTGCAGTATTTGATCTGTTACCATTACTCCTTTATCAAGGTATCTGAAGATTTGAAAGGCACAATTTTAATTGTTTC
This sequence comes from Scyliorhinus torazame, assembly GCF_047496885.1. Taxonomy (NCBI): domain Eukaryota; kingdom Metazoa; phylum Chordata; class Chondrichthyes; order Carcharhiniformes; family Scyliorhinidae; genus Scyliorhinus; species Scyliorhinus torazame. Next base: position 386,559,213 of record NC_092708.1, read on the forward strand.
CTTTTACCTCTCCTGCGCTGAAGGTAGTGATTCACACTGAAGCAAACCTCAAATGAGGAGTACCTTTCCCAGTGGGTGTTTGACAGAGCTGGCTAATTTTGGCAGGTTTCATGGAGTCAGTACATGTAAATAATTCCAATTGGAGTTGTTGGTTAGTGATTAGTACTGGGATTCTATACCAGATTTACTTCTCACAAAGCTGGGTGCAGGAAAACTAACGGTACCATTCTTGGTAAAGTTGGATGGATGCTTTAAGTTGGCAGGAAAGGAGCAGTTTCTCATGTGCAAGGATGAGCCTGATACAGTTTAAGGTGGTGCACAGGGTGCATATGATTCGGGCGAGAATGAGTGGGTTCTTTCAGGGGGTAGCAGCTGAGTGTGAGAGGTGTGGGCGGGGGCCAGCAAATCACGCGCATATGTTTTGCGGTTGCGGAAAATTGGGAAGATTCTGGGCGGGAGTGTTCGCGGTCTTAGCCAGGGTAGTGGAGGAGGAGGTGGACCCGGACCCTTTGGTGGTGATATTTGGGGCCTCAGAGAAGCTGGAGCTCATGGAGAGGAGGAAGGCCGATGTCTTCGCCATCGCCTCTCTGATTGCACGGTGGCGAATTTTGCTGGAGTGGCTGTCGGCAGCGCCACCGGGGGTAGCGGCTTGGTTGGGTGACCTGTACGACTTCCTGCGATTAGAGAAGATAAAGTATGAGTTAAGGGCCTCTGCAGAGGGGTTTGAGGAAAGGTGGGGGATGTCTGTGACCGTGTTTGAGGGGCTGTTCGTCACGGGGGCAGGGGGTGAAAAAGAAGAAAAATCTGTACAATTGTATAGTTGATTGTTGGGAAGTATGTTTCGCAGGGTGGTTGTTCGCTCTAACCTGTTTTGATACATGTTTGTAATAAAATACATTTTTTTTTAAAAGGAAAGGAGCAGTTTATGGCTTGGTTTAATGTTTAAAGCTTTGCTCTTGTGCTGCACCTTTTGCCAATTTAATGGTTCTGTCTTGCTCGTGCTCAATGGCCTCTTTCCAGTTAAAGGCAAACATACCAGCTTGTTCTGAACATCATTCAGCTGTGGCCTTCAGTTTTACAGACTAGCCTGACCCCTACCCATATCTATTAATCATAGTGCAGCCACCTTTTCACAGAATGACATTTCGGCTCACTGAGCAAAAGGTGCCTTCTCTGCCAGATGATTTGAGCTCTGAAGAACCACTATAATGCTCTGTTGGCGAATTAGAGAGGTTAGCCAGCAGAACTGGTGCATGCCCACTGGAGCCTTGAAGATGTTAGCTTGAGTTGGTGCACTTAATAACTTAACATTTCCAATCCGCTTTCAAGGGCGGTTGTCTTTGCTCAGCTTCACTGGCTTTGCTGTGGCAAGAAAATCAACTCCATAACTGGGCTCCATCAGCACTGACTGATAACACTGCGGCAAGGAGGAGGTGTTGTTTCTCAAGGCAACTGTGCAGAGATTGACATTATTGAAACAGGCCCATTGGCTGCTACCCCATCCAAATCAAAGATTTCAAAGCCCAGTGAAAAAGTGTGCTGGCTATTTATTCTGAGTTGATAGAGTCATGAATACCTCAATAATGATTAGCATTGTTAAAATAACAGAAAAATGGTGAAACATACACTTCAGTCAAAATCTGGGAGAGAAACAGATTCACATTTCGGCGAGGCCATTTCATTTAGCCTCTCTCTACAAACGTCACTCTAGTTGTCTTTCCTAAATACTGACTGACCTACAACTGTCCATCTTCAACCTTTAACTGTTTGCTTTTAAATGCCTTGCTCTCGCGGTTTTATAATCATCCCTACTCGTGCTACCAAATCTCGATATCAACTCGTGTGCACCACAATCCAGGGGCCCTTGATGAACGTCAATCCTCAGCATTTAACAATTTACAAGCAGCACTCTTTTCTCTGGGATTTCAATGTAAGGTGGGTGGAGAGAACCAAGCTCCCCAGTGGATTGAATCTTTAACCATTTTCCCCAATCTCTGCTTCAGAGTCTAGCTCAACAGAGACATCATATTATCCATTTCCTTTACGCATTTCAATAAGGAGGAGTGCTTAGGGATATGTGCCTACCTCAACCGTAAGCAGGGGAATGATTTTGACTTGTGCTTCGCTTTACCAAGATTTTGCTTTCACCGTTTCACTTTGGGTTAACCTCTGCTTTTTGTATATAGGAAGCTAGAATCCCAATGTTTTCCAGTTCTATGGCTTGCTTTACCCTATAGGATGTAATAGCTAACCAAAGGAGGATTATAGATTTGCTTGGTTGGTTTTGGTCACATGAGTGTTCAATTTCAACATGTCACCCTGGAGGTTTGAACCAGTCTTGGTTAGCAATTTTATCCCCTAATTTCAAGTCTTTCGCCTCCTCAACCTTGCGGGGGTTTTGCCTTTCATGGAATATTAATGCACATGATTTCTAAAGCCTTCAGAGTAAAGATCAAATATTTGCACAAAATAATCCATCATTGTAGTAATTTACCCAGTTAAAAAGGCAGTGTCCCCTTTGCCAAATGAGGCAATTAAAAAAAAATCAAAACCACAACACCCTGGTCACAAAGTGTTCACTATGTTACATAAACATAGCCCAGATGACAATAGTTTTGCAAAATCCAGTTGCACTGTTCTCCTTTGTATGCCTACGAATAACTACAATAAGAATTCCAAATGGATTTTTTCCAACCCCCCCCCCCCCTCCCGCCCCAAACAATGGCTATTGTCATTCAACCCAGCATGTTCAGGAATAATTAATATCAGTCTACAATTTTAAACTCTGGCATACATGGGCCAAAAAAAAATTAAATAAATTGACTGGATTTGGATTTGGTCTCCTGGTTGACAAGTTTTCAGAAGGAAGATGTTGAGGAGTGAGTGTGAATGAACACCTTTATTTCTGCCAGGGTAGCGTCACTTGCGAGAATGTCCGTCAGGCTGCCCAATCTCGGAGGCAAATTACAGAATGTCGGAGCAAGTTCCTCAACAGCCAGCGCCACCTGGCCATCACACTGGCAGGCCGCGTTTTTCATTCTTGATCTCCAACACGCACAAAGTTTAAATTAAATAAAAAAATTAGGAATCCAATGATTGCCCAAAATGGCGCGAGTTAATCAGTTACTCTCCAGGGCCACCCTTTATCAAATTTGAAAATAAAACTGACAAAACTGTTGAAAAAAAAAACAATAAAGGAGGTGGTTTAATTTTCTTCTGTTAGTTCTAACAAGCAGCACTGCTAGGTGCCTTTTTGTGACATATTGCCAATATATGATATTGATATTCAATACATCACTCCACCCCAAATATTTAAGATAAATTTGAGGAGATTAGATAAATCATGCACACTCACTACTGACTAGCTGAGAACAGTCTTATCCCCCCCGCCCCCCCCCCCCTTCCCAATCTATACTTGGGGACAGTGTTATATATTACCTGTCACTGTTCTTCATATCTTACAAGCCTGTATTGGGGCCCAAATGTGTAGACAAGGCAGTGCACTCAACCATCCAAGCCCTATCAGAAATGTGAAGTCTTCATATTGCAGAGTAAGTTCCCCAACAGTCAGTTTTTTTTTCCCTGAAAAAAAGGTTAAACCTTATCACCTGCTTCAAAAAAAAAATCTAGGCCTAAGGGCTTAAAAATTAGAGGCATAGCCTTTTCTCTATTTTCTATATTTATATGAAAATAATTCATGCTCATGCTAAATACATTATTTACCTTACATGAACTCTTTTTTTCATCTTTGAATAAAAAGCAAAGTTTTTGTTCAAAGAACCCATGCAACATGGATTGGAAAATCCTGCTGGCTACGTAGGTTATATTCCAAAATCAATGGTCTTTTTTATCATACACGTATCCTGACTGAGAGAGAAACTGCTTACTCCAGTTCCAGGGCAGTGGAGGAGCTCACCGATATCACTGTTAAGCAATTCTGTTTCAGAATAATACTAATGGCAGGCGTTAGAGCTTTTATTCTCTTTTTTTTGTGTGTTTTGTTGTCTTCCTCATCATGGCCAGATCAATCGCTTTGATCGGTCAGGATGGATTCGCATCGCTATCTTGTTATCGCTTGATTATGAATTTCTTTGCAAGACTTGATTGCTTTCACATCACTCAGGCAGTTTCGAAGGCGGTGTGTTTTCTTTCTCTTTGCACGCAGTGCCATCCATCAGGCCTATGGCTTTGAACATGTGTGTGTGCGCGTGGGGTTTAAGAAGACAGAAATTTGTGGAACTGACCAATGGCAGGACTTTTTTTTCTACTTTAAATAGACTGTTTCTTTCCCTGTTTCGCTTTTCCCCAATAATAATGGCGGTTGTCTGCTATACTGTTAAAGATCCAGAGCTCTGGGACTTAAGTGCAGTTGCCTCCAACAAATCCATCACAGTCTTGAGCAGCACATTAATTTTCGTCCTTTTGTCCAGATGCCTGGAGATGGCTCTCGGCCATAGTGCTATTCAGGCTGGCTGTCGTTCAGCATGGCTGGATCAGAACGGTCCATCACTGACCCATCTTTTCACATTAGAACATCGCGGGATTCAAAATGCAAACTCAATACGTGTCAGTGTAATGCATCCTGTGTGCACCTGCACAGTCAGGCTGAAATAATTAAGAGAGAGGGGGGGGGGAGAGAGAGAGAGAGAGAGAGAGAGAGGGAGAGGGAGGGGGAGAGGGAGGGGGAGAGGGACAGAGAGAGAAACAGAAACAGTGAGAGAAGAGAGGGAGAGTGAAAGAGGGGTAAAAAGAGAGGGAGAAAAAGAGAGCAAGAGCACGAGAGTGAGAGAGAAAGAGAGAGACAGAGAGAGAAAAGGTGCAGTGATTTTGGCTTTTGTTGTCAGTCAATGAAAAGCTTTTGCAAATTAGCTGAGTGTCAGTAAAAGTTCTGCTATGGCTTCAATCTCCTTAAACGAAAATTACTTTTCATATTTAAAAAAAAACTCAAGGGGGCTTAAAATAGGAAAACAAAGTGATTGCTGATATTGCCACAAATCATTATAATTCACCTGACGTGCTGAAAGAAAATAAATTTCTGCCAACAATCTTAAAGAGGCTGTGCATTACTGTCTTAATTTTTTGCTGAATGTTGCTGCTCTTTCTGCCCTTTTGAAGTGCGGTTTGTGATGTTGTCCAAACAGGACCGAATCCCCGCCAAGTGCAGGAGTGAACCCGCTGCCTCTTTCATTTCCTCATCATCACTTTCTGGTGGTTTCTCTGTGCGCCTCTTTTTAAGCGGCAGTGTCTCAGTTGCATTTTTTTTTGCCTTTGTCAGGTGTTGCCGTTTCGTGTGCTGAGATAAGTACCCGCTGTCAGCCAAGGAATCCTTGGTTTCCTTTTTGTTTTTTTTCTCCTCATCCTCCGTCTCACTGTAGCTCTCGTGGCTGCGGTAACTCCCTTCGCTGGCCTCGCTCCCGTCGTGGCTGCCCTTTGTGGCAAACTCGTAATGGTCGTCGGCAGAGGAAGAGGACGTTGAGTCGCTGGTAGGGGATGTGCTCCTGTGATCGGAGGATTTTGCCACGCTGTAGTTGTGATCCTCTTTAGGGTCACTGCTGACCACCGGGGAGCCACAGGACTGTTCGCTGTCATTCCGCATCCGACAGTTGGCAATTCCATTCCTGAAAGGGAAAAGAAACGCCAGGTCAATTCAGTTATTCGCCACACGATACTCTCCTCAATAATGGTGCCCTGCAGAAAAATGCAATGAGGAAATGAATGCACATATAGGAGCACTCGACTACATTTTCTGTAGGGGAGTGCCTTTGATTCCTTCATGTAGGAATTGGAAGTTTTGGCTTTTTAATCGTTCTTTTCTTCTTTCACAGAAACGTTCTATTTAAGGATTATGTTTTATAGCAAAACATACCGTACTTACACATGTTTTGACATCAAAGCAGCAGATTGATGCTGAAGCTGCCTCCTCAATGACAACAAGCAATGTGTTTGTGAAACAAGATTTGCCTCATTGAGTTAAGAGATCTCTAGACTCGGGTGTTCCGCAAGACTTGCCTGGCCTCAGCCCCGTCTCTCTCTCTGGCTGTGGTCAAAGCGAGATAAATATTCTACAGGTTCCCCCTTTGTCCTTTTTCTTTTGGGTGAAATAAAGAAGAAAGTATCCGAAGGTTTTGCTGCTGGGTGAGATGGAGTGGCTGAAGGTTACTCCTGAGCATAACCTCTGGAATAACCATTTGGAATGACATTTTCTTTTGCTTTAATTTCTGGGAACAGTGTCATGCTGGCAAGACCAACATTTACTGCTCATCCCCAACTGCCGTGAGAAGGTGGTGGTGAGCTGTCTTTGTCAACCGCTGTAGTCCCTGTGGTGTAGGTACATCCAGTGTGCGCTTAGGGAGAGTTCCAGGATTTTGACCCAGCGACAGTGAAGGGACAGCGATATATTTCCAAGTTGGGAGTTGGAGAGGAGTTTGCAGGAAGTGGTATTCCGTCACGTGTTGCCCTTTTCTAGGCAGTAGAGTACTTTGGTTTGGAAGATGCTGTGAACGGAACCTTGGGCAAGTTGTGCCACTGAAACTGGGTGCTGGTACACACTGTTACCTCTGTGTGTTGGTTATTGAGGGGGTGAATGTTTAAGGTGGTGTATGGGGGGGTGCCAATCAAGCAGTTGCTTAGTACTGGACGGTATGAAGCTTAATTAAGCTTCTAGAGTGTTGTTGAAGCCGCACTCATCCAAACAAGCACCAACCTTCTCTTGTAGTCACAGTAATTTATATAGCTAGTTCAGTTAATTTGCACCCCCCCCCCCCAACAATGTGAAGTGAACCCCTGCTATGGGGCTACCAAAGGCCCCACTCCCTGGCAGTGCCCTGCCAGGAGGCACCTTCTGCCATGTCTCTGACAACCTGGGGGCTACATCGGCCTCTGAGAACCCATCGTGGGTATCGCGTCTAGCCTCCGTTTTTGGAGACCACTATTGATTCCCACCAGTGTCACGTCACACTGGCGGATGGGAACATCTCATGTTCCCGGGGGATTTGGCATTAAGCCGATTTTGAATGCCAAAATATATTTAAATCGCTATTAATCAGGTTCACGCCCCCGCTGGGCATGAACCCGGTTACGTTGCCGGTGGGGGAGATTTGTAGCAATAACAGGGTCTGCGCTTGCACCAAATGGGGGTGAAAAATCGCCCCCTCTTTCACCTTCCCAAAGTGATCAAGCAAGATTTGTTTTTTAAAAAAAGGTTCAGCAAATAACAACGGACATGCTAATATTTAAAACAGAGAGGGAAAAGAATCAGGACCTGGCAACAAGAGTAATCTGCTGTGCCAAGCAGCTCCCTCTGATCCGCTGATAAGGCCTCCAATCACAATTCTGTGTGTCACTCAGGGAAATTAGTGTAGTTGTGTGGTAAATTCGAAAAACAAACATCGAATTTACAGCACACACTCGGACCGTTTGGTCTAACTGGTCCGTTCCTGTGCTTACCCTCGACATCAGCCTCTCCATGCTCTATTTCATCTTGCTCTTCTACTTCTTTCCCTCCTGTGCACTTATCGAGCTTCCCCTGAAAGGCAACTCAACCAACCCATGTGGGAGCAAATCCCACATTCTATGAAATCGGTTTCCCCTGAGTTCTTCACTGGGTATATTAGCAGCTGCCTTACATTTGGTCCATATTGTAAATAAAATCAGTCTGCCAAAACCAGGACTGTCACAGTCTAATTGTCAGCTTAACAATTGCATCCATTTATTGGCACCATGTTGTCAATACCGTGATACTCAAACCCACTTGGTTCACCAAGGTTAACCCGCAGGTCTTTTAGATTTAATTGTTTAGGACCAAATCCGGTTTGACAGGTTATATTGGTAAACAGTGCTCATAACCAGCAGAGAGAGAGTTTGGCTCCAAGTTATTGAAACTTTGACTTGAGCAACAATGCTGAGCACCATTAATAGCACAGTGGTTAGCACTGTTGCTTCACAGCGGCAGGGTTCCAGGTTCCCGTCTTGGGACACTGTCTGTGCGGAGTCTGCACGTTCTCCCCGCTGCGTGGGTTTCCTCCGGGTGCTCCGGTTTCCATCCACAAGTCCCGAAAGATGTGCTGTTAGGTGAATTTGACATTCTGAATTCTCCCTCTGTGTATCCGAACAGGCGCCGGAATGCAGCAACTGGGGGCTTGTCACAGTAACTTCATTGCAGTGTTAATGTAAGCCTACTTGTGACAATAATAAAGATTTTTTAAAAATATTAAGCTTAACACCCACTAGCACCGACAACAATGCTCTGTTCACACGAGTACAGATTTATTCTGTATGAAATTCTAAGAAAAATTTATTAGGAACACGTTTGTACAAGTAGAGCTGCATTGATATAATGGCTTTAAGAAAGCAAAACAGATTGAGAATATAACAAGATGAGATTGATAATGAGAATGTGAAAAATGATAACGCCTTTGCCTTTGCACATTGTACATTATACCAACTTGTCAGCTTTAAATATCTGGACAAATTTAAGGTTATTCCCATTATGCAGGCAGTTTAGGTCAGTAATTACATATTGTAGCCTTCTTATTAATTTAAATATAGAGAGCTGTTGTAACGTAAAATATTAAAAAGGTTAGAGTTGCACTTTGCATGACAACTAATACTTTAAAAAATGGATTATGTTGACTAAAAAGCATTTTTAGCTGAGATTTTCAATAAAGAATAAGCGATTTACAACAGTAATAAATCACGAAAGGGTGTTTTCAATGAGATGTTGGTACACAGCTAAATTACTAAAAGTGTTAAATAAATTCCAGCAAGAGTAGACATTGAAATCTAATGAGGCTCAATTAATAAAAATAAATCTCTTTCTATATTTAACACCTGATAAACCCACTCAAGTTCCGTGTAAATATTACAGGTTTATTGCAAATTATTATTTTAAAAGTCCTCACAAAACCAACCACCAACATGAGGATAGGAGCAATCTGCTGCCTCTGGAAGGGGTTATAAAATAAAAGGACAGCACTGTGCTCCCAACATTTACTCAGTCAGAATTGAAAGGGGGCAATGGGCTGGATTCTCCGTTTGGTTCCCCCGCCAGAACTGAATTGCTTCGGGTTTGCGCTGGTGGTAAGAGTGGCACGCAGGAGATTCACACTCTCCCTAGCCGTTCAGATTTACACAGGGACCTCAAGGGATGCTGTTCGGAATCCCGTTATCGGGCAGCCATTTTGAACTGGTGTCCAACAGCGAGGTCCAGCGGCTGCTGTCCCCCCCACACCCCAATAAGGGCATCCTACCCTGCACCCCCCATGGTACATACATGACGGTGACCTGACCCCCCCCCCCCTCCCCAAACACCCATTAACAGACACCCCAGCCTGGAAGCTAAAGATCAGTGCAGACAGAAACAGTGAAAACTTTAAAAGAAAAAATTTAGAGGAGCCAATTATTTTCTTCCCAATTAAGGGGAAATTTAGCGCTGTCAATCCACCTAACCTGCACATCTTTCGGTTATGGGGCTGAGACCCACGCAGACAAGGGGAGAATGTGCAAACTCCACATGGACAGTTACCCGGGTCTGGGATCAAACCCAGGTCCTCAGCTTAATAGGCAGCAGTGCTAACCAGCGTGTCACTGTGCCGACCCAGGAAACAGTGAAAACAATGACTGCTTTTTCACACCTGTCCCTTACACCTGCTGCGTCAGACAGCTGTCCAGAAAACAACAGCTCATTCTTCATAGAAAGCCAAAACCCTATCATAAGGCTTTAAACACCCCTCAGATTCATTGATCTGCAAGGCTTCTTTTCACTTCCAAAGAGGAAAAGCTTTTCGTAGGCTGTAACGGACAGCTTCCAGACAGCCAGATGTCTGGATTGCTTATGTTCATTTCCATTCACGCTTGAATGCATCTTAAACAGCTAGCTTTGAACCTAACTGCAATTTAGAAACATTTAGGTGTTAAGTGTTTTCACTTCCTCTTTCTTAGCAGAAAGCACTTAAATGCATTTGTTGTAGTCAGAAGCTGTCAATCACGGGCAGCACAGTGGCACAGTGGGTTGCACTGCTGCATCATGGTGCCGAAGTCCCAGGTTCGATCCCGGCTCTGGGTCACTGTCAATGTGGAATTTGCACATTCTCCCCGTGTTAGCATGGGTTTTGCCCCCACAACCCAAAGATGTGCAAGATAGGTCGATTGGACACGCTAAATTGCCCCTTAATTGGAAAAATGAATTCGGTACACTAAATTTATTTTAAAAAAGAAGCTATTATAGCTAGATGTTTATAAATGCTGTGGTTAGGTTCACAGCAGGGTACATGAGATGTACTGTTATGGGAGGGGAAGGTTCTTGATATTGGAGGGAAGGATGCTGGGGAGGATTTGCATTGGGTGGGGAGGGGGGTCTTCCGATGCACTATGGAGGCACCTACCTTAAATACCTTGCCCCAGGCCCGAGGTCCACGGTGTCAGGGCCACTCTGGCAAATACTTGCACCAATGCAACCCATGTGAATCCCGGCCAAGAGGGCTGGAGAATCACTGAGGCGTGGAGAATCTGATGTCCAGCCCGGAGGATGCAAATAGGTCAGTTTGAGACATTTGCATCCTCCGGCTGGCACAGGGTGCGAATTTGGAAGCCGCCGTCAGAGGGGGACTGAAGCATCACAAAGAGTTTTGCGCACTTTCCCCTGACACTGGAGTCTCAGTGCATCGGGAACTCCACTACTGGTGTGGATTTTGAAGAATCCCCCCCCCAGTACTTAGATTGTGTTGACACACTTTAAACATTTAAATACAATTACATATATTAAGTCAGTTCCATTGTTGATGAAAATGCAGGAACAAAGAGGGGTAGGTTACATTCAGGCTGTCAAAAAGTATGGGATCCTCACCTTTATGATCAGATAATAATCTTCATTGTCACAAGTAGGCTTACATTAACACTGCAGTGAAGTTACTGTGAAAATCCCCTAGTTGCCACACTCTGGCGCCTGCTCGGGTACGCAGAGGGAGAATTCAGAATGTCCAATTCACCTAACAGCTCGTCTTTCAGGATTTGTGGGAGGAAACCGGAGCGCCCGGAGGAAACCCACGCAGACACGGGGAGAACGTGCAGACTCCGCACAGACAGTGACCCAAGCCGGCACTCGAACCTGGGACCCTGGCGCTGTGAAGCAACAGTGCTACCCACTGTGAGATGCACAGGGTTTAAAGGACGAATGTTAAATCTTTATAATCATTAGTTGGGCTGCAGCTGGAGTCGGGTGTCCAATTCGGGAGAGGCAACTTGAGAAATAATGTCAAGGCCACGGAGAACATAGAGGAGATTTAAGGAAATGGTACCAAGGATGCAGAAGCATGGAAGACTAGAGAAGCTGGGACAGTTTTCTTTACAGCAGAGAATTAATAAGTACAGCAAATCTTGAAGGGTTGTAACAGAGGAGAAACTCTTTCCACCGGCTGGATCAGTGATCAGATTTAAGATAATTGACAAAAAGGACCAGAGTTGAGACCAGTGAGTTTAGATGACCTGGAATGAAGTGTCTGAAAAAGAGGAAACTTTTGCAGGGTTACAAGCAGAGAGGGGATAACAGAACTAACCGGATAACTCTTTTGAAAGTGTTGCACAGGCCCAGTAAGCCAAATGGCTTTGTATCAGCCAAGGACACAATACTAATTTAGCAAACAGACCATACTGGGTTTAGAAAAAGTCATTCTGAAACAAGATGGATGACGGAGATGACGGAGTAATCACTTGCTGAATGTTCGCACGCAGTTTAATTCTTGGAGCAGCAAACACAGCTGGCTCAATGCATTTCTAATATTTTACATATAGGTGCAAGGTCATGTGAACGCTATTCTCATCAATACAAAGGGTAACGCCATGGAGGCACTAGTTTGCCAGCAACGAAAATGCTTGCATCATTAAGATCACAAGAAATAAATGGACTCGGCCATTTGGCCTCTCTAACCTGCTCTGCCATTCAGTAAGAACATGGCTGATTTGATTGTGGCCTGAACTCTATTTTCCTGCCTGTCCCCCGTAACCCTCGACTCCCTTGTCGATCAAAGATTTAACTCAGCTATGTTTATATTCAATGACCTGGTCTCCAAGGCTCCCTGGGGAATGGAATCTAAAGACTAACGAACCTCTGAGAAAATTCTTCTTCATCACAGTCTTAAATGGGAAACCATCTTGTTTTAAAATTGGACCCCAGGGCTAAATGGTAAGAAGTTACACTGTGAATTACAGCATTATTTTTCTAAAATATACCATGTGGGAAAACGGTGAAATAATGCTGGACGTGGGAGGGCAAAACTACGAACTTGGCATAAAATTGTTATTTCAATCCCTGAAGAGTTGTAACACAAATATTTTTTGTTTACAAAAGGAGAATGTTTGGTAAATTACCAAACTCCATATATATTTGGATGGTGCCATTCATTCCACACATGTAGGTTATAAGCAACACCAGATTAAACTTGCCGCATCTGTAAAAGCCAGAAGCCACAAACTGGGGCTTCCTAGCAGTCAACCTTGGTGAAGGTGCCACGTTTTTGTGGCCAGGAGCTGGCAGCATCAATACTGTATAACCACAAGGCAATGCAGCACAACTTTACTTGATTCTGCCCTACTGAAAACTAAGAAACACTTACCAGTATGGTTGCACTCAAGACTTAATTTCATGTAACTGACTAAAACAAGCTAAACAAGGAATGAAAATCATTGTACTCCATGTTTAATGGCTGGTAACACAGGGAATACCAACAAGACTAAGGGTGCGGCGTTCCTTATTTTTCTTCCGATTCTTGCCTGGCTGCCAGCCAAATTAGCTGGCAGGCAGGAATCCGCGATCAGGGACAGTTCCAGATAATCAGGAAGGGAAGGAGCAAGAAATCGGGGCTTGCAGGTGGATAGACCGTCGTGATCTTCAGTGTTGATGGAGAAGAGATTGTCACTGGAGGGAGTGAGCGGAAGGCTGGGGCTGGGGGCGAGGAGAAGGCAAAGTTCAGCACAGGAGAATAGGGTTGAAAGATTGGGTGGAGGAGGTTTGCGATCGCAGCGAGGCAGAGATGAGAGACTGCAGCAGGCAGAGGGGAGACCGGAGACGTCCTGAGGGACCGGAGAAACACTCCTGTTTCTCTTGGTCCACAAGGTGTGCTGTAAAATCACTTGTCTTCTTGAACTGGCAGCTCCCATTTCCTTGTTGCTGCCATGTTCCACCAACCTCGGAAAACCCACCACAGCCTCTGCTAAATTTAAATTAAGACTCCCACCTGCACTGTGGGACCACAATATAAACATGTTAATGGACTCTCCCACTTCACAAGGGCAAATCATGAAAATCAATCATTCCAATATAGCATCAGGTGCTTCCATGGTAGGTTGGGGACATGTTCCCATTTTATAATTTTTAAACCACATCCCAACCCTCTTCTTTCCATTTTGTGGGGGAAATGGGGTTAATTGGGGCACTGTCAGAGCAACTGAAATAGTCACCAATTTTCATCTGTTCAGTGGATCTGCAGTGGAGGGGGGGGGGGGGGGTATTTTCGACCTGTTCTTTCAGTAATTTCAAACTTATGTTAGTCAAAGTGGAAAATACAAAGTAATTTAGCTGGAATTCAAATTTACGTATCTAAAAGTTTCAGGAGATTTCATTACATTGCATTAAATGAAAAGATAATAATTGGAACTCTTGTAAGACACAAACATAGATAAGTGGCTGACTTGAAACTCAGATGCGAGTGTATTATAGTTGACATAATTGTGACTTGCCAAGCACAAAATGAGACTCTCTTTCTGTTTGTAGGTATGGGAGAGATTGACATGGATCTATTTCCAAAGCATGCTCCTCCAAATTCTATCTTTTACTATAATAATAATAATCTTTATTAGTGTCACAAGTAGGCTTATATTAACACTGCAATTAAGTTACTGTGAAAATCCCCTAGTCGCCACATTCCGGCGCCTGTTCGGGTACAGAGGGAGAATTCAGAATGTCCAAATTACCTAACAAGCACGTCTTTCGTGACATGTGGGAGGAAACCGGAGCACCCGGAGGAAGCCCACGCAGACACCAAAGATGTGCAGGTAGGTGGGTTGGCCATGCTAAATTGCCCTTAGTGTCCAAAAAGGTTAGGTAGGGTTAAGGGGATAGGGTGGGGGTGTGGGCTTAATTGGGGTTGTCTTTCTAAGGGCCGGAGCAGACTTGATGGGCCACATGGCCTCCTTCTGCACTGTAAATTCTATGATTTTATGACACAGGGAGAACGTGCAGACTCCACACAGACAGTGACCCAGCCAGGAATCGAACCTGGGTCCCTGACGCCGTGAAGCAACAGTGCTAACCACTGTGCTACCGTGCCGCCCCTCATTGTACAACATTATAAAATTTACATCCAGAATGCTGGATGGCTTCATTAGAAGTCACATGGCCAGCTTTGGCACCAATAGCGAGCTAAGGCAGCTGAATACTTCAATTGCAACATTTGTAATTAACGTGAGATAAGTGCTAACTCTTTACCTTACGGCAGCAGCCATACTCCCAATGCTGTTGATGGGCAGTGGCTTGATCCCCATGAAAGGCCCTCGATTGTATGCTCGACCTCCATTTGGCATAACTCCCACAGCATCTGGACCAGAGAGAACTACAATGTCAGAGGAATCCACAGTTACACAACTCAAATCGTAAAGCAACATGTCTAGAAATTAAAATAAACCCATTTAAGTAAAATACATCAAGAGTCTGCTTCAATATTGTGGCTAAAACTCATGATACCCGGGCTGTTTTTTGACCTTGACCAAGTATAACGCATGAATCAATAGCAAAAGTGGATGCTTTTTTAAAAAAACCTTTGCTTGCATTGGATTGCAGTTATGAATGCCATTATTACTTTCAAATTTGAGTAAGCATGGTGTTTTCCGGGAGTAATATTTTGAGAATGCTCCTGTTTGAGTTTCTACCGGATTATTTACTTTGTATTATATCGAAACCTCAATAAAATGTCTATAGTCATGTCTATCCATTAATTCTTGTAAGGGTATTCTAAAAAGAAATCAAATATCCACCACTGAGTTGTTTCATTTTGAGTTTCTGCCACAGTATTAGAGCTGGACATACATGTTGGCTTTCTCTGCTTTGTTAACAACTTCATGGTCAGTCCCATCGTTTTCGTATTGCACACTGGTACAGTTTTTAAAAAAAACACATTTTAATATTCGATACACTTAATTCATCGCCCCAAATTGCTCCCACAGTCAGCACTTCAACTTTCTGCTCAATGCTGGATGTTCTTTCTAGATCAATACTTGAAAGTACATGGTGTATAATTTTAATGCTGGACGTTCTCTACAGACAGATGAAAACTTCACAGACCGAGATAGCGTAGCTTTTTTTTTTAACAAGTCAACACTACTCATTATCCATAGTTACTTACACTCCAGCAATAATCGTATGCTCGGCTCATCAGAAAGAGTTAAGCTGGCCTTGGACAGGTACTAGAACACAACAGTGCACAACTAGAATTGGTTTTCTTCTTCTGCTCACGAGTACTGACTGGATTGTTGTTTAACCCTCCTAGACCACAGTAAGTCTGTGGTGACTTGATTGATTATTAGTACGGCCACAAATTTCCTCTTGTGCAGCGTTTCAATGACAGCTTGTGCTATGAAGGGAGGGTGGGGTGGAATCTTCATCTGATAGTGCAGGGGCGGGGTGGTTCCAGGCATTAAATAGGACGACCTTTATTATAACTTGGTATTTAAAACAGTACAAGCTTTTCTTTAAAATAAGACTCCTCATTCGTATACTTCAGCAGTTACATTTTTCCAGAAAGAAAATGTTTCTCAAGGAGGGTAAATACGTATTAAAAAAAAAATTAACCCTTCTAAGGGGGTTTGAAATTTCATGAGTAACATTTCTGTCGCTGGACATGAATACCCAATTCTCCACGAGCCAGAGAACAGAATGAATGCTTCAATTCAACAGATACAAATATGGACAAAAGTACCAACTTATCAAATTTCGATTAGTTACCTTTCAACCTATAGAAATGTAAGTATTTTCTTGAGAGATTGTTGAATATGTCTGTTCTAGCACATTTTTAAAAGGTGTGCTTTTTAAAAAAAATCTGCCCGATTGCCTCCCTCGAATTAAATTTGCCTTTAACCAAAGTTCATTGCTAAACATGCCTCATTTATCCATTGCCAACTTGTGCACGGAGGACTCCAATCTACTGGAGCTGGATTGAAACAAATCACAATACGCATTTCACTGAGTGTTATTGGCAACCACTAATGGAAGGAGGCAGCCTCCTCCTCTGGGGCTGGATTTTAATCCATGTCCCAAAGGTGCGACAACATCGTTCTCGTACAGTTCGCCATAAATATTCCCGAGACTACAATTTTCCGCTTTGACGGAGAGTGCCCTTTGAGTCATCAGTTCTCCCGGAAATAAAACCAGAACAAATATTTAGTGGGGAAAATAAACATAAAAACGAAATCTGTAACAGATGTCTGAAACACGATGGAGAAAGAACATGCTCAGAAGAGAAGAAGTTGTCGGCCCCTAGAGATGAAGTACAACATGCTTTCTAGAGGTGGACCAAGGAAAGGGCAAGGGATTCCTATCTGAGGTAAATACCCCATCACGAAATTAATGTACAGGTGTCATAAATCTGAAGTCGAATTTCCTTCTGTTAATCCGGCTCTAAAATACCATTTTCAATTATTTGACAGCATGAATTTCAAAGCGCAAGGTGCACTGAATGCCTCCATGCCCGTAGATGCAAATTAGAAAGGAGCTTGGTGCCGACCAACCCTTATAAAATGTATTCGCGTGCATTGGTACAAGCTGTCTACTTTCAAAAACTATCAAATTACATTTGCAGCAATGTTGGCATCTTAAAAGTGCTCAACTAGTTTCTGAAACAAACAGGAGTTTATTTACAGCCCATTGCTCAAGAGAGTATAAAAGGAGAAAGTCCCTTTCTCCCATTCACAGCTCAGCTGCACATTTCAGGAAACAAAACTACAATTTAGGAAAATGCCAATTTGCTTCCAGATGACATAGGGCAAGAAAATCTGACATTCAAGTGCGCTGGGTGACACCCGAGATGATGTAAGTGCTGCGGGATGCTGGAAATCGGAAATGATCTCTGAACAGTCGAAAGGTGAAACACTTTTCTCTCTCCACTGACGCTGCCAGACTTGCTGAGCTTTTCCAGCATTTTCTATTTTTATTACTGGCAACCATGCGCTCAATGATGCATCCAAAGTATATCAGTAAGCTGCAATTTCTTTGTAAAATGGCAAGTTACTATTTATTTCCGGTTGGGTTTGACTCTTTATTTTTTAAATCTGGGAGATGAAAATGTCACCGAGATAATTCTTGGGTTTTGACTGAAAAATTCTGCACTGCATATAAACTTATTGGACTGTAACATTAATCAGTTGATCCACAGCTCTACATTTTGATTACCTGATGATACTCTCGTGCAAAACTAAAAGCTTGCACAAAGTTAACAGTCAGTCAGTCACCTAGCCCCATTTACACATCACAATCAATGGACTGTAACAAGTCACACAATAAATCAGCTAAAATCTCGGAACTTCTACCGAGCTGTGAAATTAGAAGAGTGAGCAGCACTTGCTTTGGAAAACGTTGGTTGAGAAGGTTACGAGAATCATTCCAAACGCAGCCAATACCAGGAGAAACAAACACCAAAGCAAACTAATATGATCAGAATAAATGCAGTTTCGGGACTGTCATTTTACAGTATGTCCGGCTTGCATTGCAACTCGCATCTCAACAAGCAGTATCAAGTGACACAATACACATCTATAAATATATTGAAAACATTCCATTGTCTCAGTTTAGTAAGTATAACTGGATTTATTTATCTTTCCACACATTACTCTTTTTGATTTGTATAACAAAAACAAGTAGGAGCGACTTTTGATTAAAAAACAGCATTCCCCTCTCCTCCACCCTCAAACCCATGTAGCATATTTATTCTCCTGTATTACAATAACTGCAAGCCAAAGGTTCTTCATTCACTATGAAGCACTTAGGGATGCCCTAAGAACTTGCAAGGTTCTATATAAATGTACGTTCTTCCATCTTTAAGGTAGTAAATGAAAGTCCACTCTTGAATTTGTACTGTTGGGTGTTCCTTGGTGGTACATCCATAGATATTTTCTGACTTTCTTGGTCTACATGTGTCCTGTCTGTCAATGAATGGCCAAATGGTGCAAATACAAATGCAATTTATTCTGCTAGTTTGCCACATTCATTGTTTTCCTCCCTGACATGTTTTTCTTTAATGCTCTCCTCCTGAAGACAATGATGTCTTGCTGAGGTACCTTTTAAATTTTTTTTTTTTTTTTTTAAAAGATGTTGAGTACCCAATTAATTTTTTCCGATTAAGGTGCAATTTAGCGTGGCCAATCCAGCTACCCTGCACATTTTTGGGTTGTGGAAGCGAAACCCACACAAACATGAGGCGAATGTGCAAACGCCGCATGGACAGTGACCCAGAGCCGGGATCGAACCTGAGATCTCGGCACCGTGAGGCAGCAGCGCTAACCACCGCACCACCGTGTTGCCCTTTGCTGAGGTACCTTTGAGTGCCTAAACCAAGTTGTCTTTGGCAGCAGGTAGACAGGTTATTCAATATCAATGGAACTTGGGCGGACTAGAGAACATAGAACATAGAAAAATGTGGACTGCATCCACATTTCCAGCCATTGACTGGAGGAGTGGACTGGAGGAGTGGGAACACACCTTGATTTTCCTCCATGCCTCGTAGCAATAAAGTCAATTCTCAGAATTCTACCACTGTTGTGAGAGATTGGTTGCCTTAGAGCAAACCAAACTCTTTTGCCCGTTTGATCACAAACCTTGCCATTAAACTCAACATCCATCCATGTTACCTTAAATATGCTTTGGCTGCAGCATGTACTGTCTACAAAAGGCACGGGTCAACTCGTAAAGTTGACTTTGCCAACACATCCCGGTAACGTAACCTCGATCAAGGACATGAGAAACAATGTCGTGGGAGCACCATTACCTCCAGGCCACATATTACCTTGACTTGATAGGTCAACACTCATTCAGTTCAATGGTTATGGCACTGGATGAGCAACCAGAAACCATGAATGCAAAGCTCAAGTTATGAAATTTGGCAATTGTAAAACTGAATTACAAGTGGTAATTTGCCATAAGACCATCAAACTCAAACACCAATGCCCTTTGAGGAAGTCCTACTTGGTCTTGTGACTCCACTCCCAAATTTACATGGTGAATTCTTAATACTCTTCAGGACAATTTAAGGTAAAGCATAGTTTATTTGATTCAATTTCCAATCAGGATGTTGTTTATTTGAATCATTTTTTAAATGCACACATGCACTCCCCAGCCACTACCTCAGATTGAAACAGGCTGTTCATAATATCAGCATCAACCCTGGGCTGTGCTTCGCATCCTACAGTCTCGCCATCAAAATGGCTGCCAGCTTCCATTTCTTTTTTTGTTTTGTTTCTTAAATGTTTTTATTAGGGGCATAACATATCATAACATGCTTTAAACAAGACAAGATCAAGTCATGTATTTACAAGAATTTTAAAACCACTATACTTTTAACTATTATACATTGGGTGTATCATCACGGGGCCTGTCATACAAAGTTGAGTAGTCGAGGTTGCTAGGTGACCGAGACAGATACAGAAAGAAGTGGCTTACACAACAAGAAAATCTGCTGTTGAGCACTGACTGGGCCAGGCCATGGCCCGGTCCAATCGGTCATGTGGGGGCCAGTGACTGACTCTGCTCCTCACAAGAGGGAGAGGGGGGGAGAGAGAGGAAAGAAGGGGGGTGGCCCCCACGCAGCTATGGAAGGTCCCTGCGAGAGAGCCCCCGGTTGTCGACCATTGCTGCTGTGTGGCCTGCCCCCTACATAGCAGCCATGTTTTGGGCTGGGGGGGAGAAAGGGGGAGGAGAGTGTTGGACAGCTAGTGTGCAGCCTTGGGTGGTGCTGCCAATCACTAGCCGAGCAGGGGTCTCCGCCGGGCGATCAGGGAGGCAAAGGCCAGGGCATCTGCCCCCTCTCCCCATGAAGAGCTCTGGCTGTTCTGATACCCCAAAGACCGCCACCAGCGGGCAGAGCTCCACTCTTACCCCCACAACCCTGGGCATGGCGTCGAAGAAGGACATCCAGTACCTGAGAAGTCTAGTGCAGGCCCAGAACATGTGGGTGCAGTAAGCCGGGCCCTCCCTGGCAATTGTTTACACTTACAGCTTTCATTTCTTTTTTTTTTTAATTTAGAGTACCCAATTAGTTTTTAAAAATTAAGGTACAATTTAGCGTGTCCAATCCACCTACTCTGCACATCTTTGTGTTGTGGGGGCGAAACCCACGCAAACACGGGGAGAATGTGCAAACTCCACACGGACAGTGACCCAGAGCCGGGATCGAACCTGGGACCTCGGCGCTGTGAGGCAGTAGAGATAACCCACTGTGCCACCGTGCTGCCCTTCATTTCTTTCTTTAAAAAAAAAATTTAGAGTACCCAATTCAGATTTTCCAATTAAGGGGCAATTTTAGCATGTCCAATCCACCTACCTTGCACATCTTTTAGGGTTGTGGGGGCGAAACCCATGCAAACACGGGGAGAATATGCAAACTCCACACGGACAATGACCCAGAGCCGGGATCGAACCTGGGACCTCGGCGTCGTGAGGCAGCAATGCTAACCACTGCGCCACCGTGCTGCCCAGCTGCCCCTCATTTCTAACTTAATCTGCTGCCGAAATCCTCATCTCCAGACTTGACTATTCCAACAGTCTCCAAGGTTGCCCGCCACACCCCCAACACAAATGTACCCCACCGCCCATCACCACTCCCTTCCCTCCATAATCAGCTGTTCAAATCTTTCTCCGTTTAATTCATTACTTTTTTTAATTCAAGCTTGCGTCTCGATCAAAATCCTTTCTGAACCTCAGTGGTGGCCTGCAATATTTGCCTTGATTCACAAAAGATTCTTCTAAAAAGCACCAATCCCTTAAGTTCACACTTTCATGGCACCAGAAAGAAACTGTGATCTGCGAAACTGAAAAATGTGGATTTACAATTGCTCACAAAAAATGTAGTTGTCAGCAATAGACAATAAGATAAACAGGCTCTTCCCATACAACCTGTTTGTCCAGTGAATAGCTCACCCACGTATACTAAGAAAGGCAAATGTTTGATCTCAGTTTGCAGCCACTTAGCTGAACTTAGCAGCAAATGGGACAAGACAATTTGCTTCAGAACCCAGTGGTGAGGAGGTACCCGCAAACCGAGAGCACTGCTCTGGGGTCCTTGGCTCCAATCCCCACCACGGGAGGTGGCAAAATAGTCCTGTGGAAGGCACGGGTACCAGAAAGCTAAGTGCAACCTAGGAAGGAATTTGAGTCAACACTCGAAAGAGGGAAGAAAACGGACCAGAAAAATACACCCGCTTACAATGTTCCTTCTTCTAAAATACCAAAAGTAATCGCTCTCAACATGTAATCCTGTCACCTTCACATGAATTAGCCACTGTCTGTTTCCCAGCAAGGCTAGAAGGCAATAAACGCCCACAAATGGTTTGAACACAGACATCATTTATTATGTAGGCGTTAGTCAAAAGATGTTCTCAGTCAAAACAAATTTACAGCATCACAACTGCGGAACGCTGGATTTCAAATGACTTTCTTCACAGAGGCGTAGGACAAGATATGTGCACGCTCCATTGAAACTACTGTGGGTTAATAAATTAAATAAATTCTTTGTCAAAATATATAATCGCAATAACTTAATAAATGCACATAAAACCAGAGATAGAATCTGTTCCAAACTTGCCATGATCATGAACAGACCTGATGTATCAGGTTTCCCCATATATATAGTACCGTTACTAAAACTACTTTCTTTTAGGAAATGATTGCCAAGCACAAAGATGAAGCAGCCTGGGATTTATATCCAGACGACTTTGCCTTGAATATGTCAACTTCATGAAATACTAAAGCAAGAAGTAGATGATTTTCCCAGCTTTCCCAACACAACATACATTTTTGCCGTCTTTAAAGAGTTAGGAATGATTTACTGCTTCTTTTTGCTGGGTACTACACGAGTTTAATCAATCCATGAACAACAGATGTTTCTCAACACTGGTTGAAGCTCCAATAGAGACAGAAGCACATCTCAAGCCTTGATGAGATGACCTGCTGACGAGATGTTTTTATACGCATGTTTCAGTAGCTTTGAATTATTGAAATCAAGACAAAGCTTTATGCAGCGCCACATGTGCCACAATTATACAATCTCTACCTTTCACCTTTACCACATCAATCGAGAAGGATTATGAAGAGAGATAAGTCAACTGCAGAGGTGTACAAGTGGGAGGCTACCAGAAGATTCTGTCAAGTGGTTGAAGAGTGTCACAGTTGAAGCCACAAAATTCGAAAAATGAGGCAAGGACAAGTGAGGGTTAGAAATTCCTCCTGAGTGAAAATGACTATACCGAATGCTTAAATGTGGTACTCGTTCCCAATTTCAAAACAGACACCCTTGCTTAATGCATACGTTAACTTGGACCACACAAATTGCACAACCCTGGTAGATTGAATTGGCAGAAAGGTGGGAAACTTGGCAGACTGATATTGAATCCAACCGTGGAAAAATCCACAGGTTGGTCCACTTCCCAACTGAGGAATACACAAGTGCACAGGAAGAAGCGGGGCAAGATAAAAAAAAGCGGAAGAGGTGTAATAAATGTCGAGGACTTGCATCACAACAGAACAATATCTGGAGGAGGCCGCACTGCAATAAAAACCTTTCTCTTTCTATTGCAATGTACTGTGTACTCACATTCTGCTCCTTTCACCTCAGGGGAAGAATTCAGCAGCATCATTGCAGTGGCTGCATCAATATCAGAATCTGAAATGAGAAAAAAAATCTGCATTTATTTTTGACAAATATGTAAGAAAACGTTGCCGGCCATTGGAAGTGGGAAGTGACCAATGTTCAGGAGAGACCATCTTCATAAGCTACAGCAGGTGAGCTTGTTTCGAGCTTTCTTTCATTGTGTTGTTGATCAAAATTTAACACTGTTGTCCAAATTAAATATTCAGAAGATGCACAAAGCATCACAGTGTGACGAATGCTTTGTCAAGGCAGCCAAATTTGTCTTCCCTTCCAGTTTCTGAAATAATAGGAATATTGACATGCAACAAAGCAGTGTTTGTCGCCTTCATATAGAACCACGGCCAGGGCAGGTGAAACTGTAAAATCTCGTCCAGCTCTGGGGAAAGCTGCAGGTCTGATCACAGGCATTTCTCCTCTCCTCAATTCTCTGGATGGGACGCCAGATTACTTCCCTTGCTATGCCTTTGCAAATGTGGCCAAATATTCTTGAAATTTAAATAAATTTAAACAAGGACCGTCACTCACTTTTCCTCAGCGTGCTATTTAAGGGCTTCCAATTGTGAGATTTTCACCAGTGTTTGCCAGTCAAGCAATCACATTTCAAGTTCCAGACAGACACTGGAGAGGCAGGAATAGCGGTGTTCATGAAGTGTTTTGATTAAGTAAATAAGTAGAAGCAGCTTCAAAAGTCAGGAGGGTCAGCGACTAAAGGACCCAGATTTAAGGTAATGGATAGAAAAAGATGGAGGTTTTTTTTAAGTGCAAGTTTGGATGAAAAAGAATTGGATAAATACTGAAAAAGTAGAAATTTGGAGGTTTATGGGAAAGAGCAGGGGAGAGAAACTAATTGGATAGCTCTTTAGAACAATGGGTTGAATGGCCTCTGGTGTGCTATTCTATAGCCAGAAGCTGCAAACGCCACAATAGGTTGTCTACCTATTTGTTTCCACCTCCCAATGGAGAAACAACCATCTTCTACATCTACCTCCCATGACAGCCAATGTAGATAAAACTGGGAGCTTGCAGACATGAACCCCAGAGTTTGTGTATCAAAGTAATGCACGAGAAAATTGGAAATTCACAGAGTAATGGTTTTAAATCCTTTCGGATCAAGCATTGATACTGTACTGCTGTGGCTTCTTGCTGCAAAATGACCCATCAACACCCTTTACTATTAAACTAAATATTTGTGTAGGTAAGTGATTTACCAAAAATAAAGTAAACCCAAAAGAAGCTGGCATTTTACCATGTGTTCAAGTAGCAGGGTTTTAAACGTTAAGCAGTGCTCGCAAGAGTCATTCAGACTCGAAACATTAACTCTGTTTCTCTCTCCACATATGCTGCCAGACCTGCCGAGTCTTCCAAAGCATTTTCTGTTTTTATTTGCTGAGAATTGAGGGAAATTAGGATTAAAAAATGAAATTGAGATGAAAGAAAATAGAACAGGGAGATGTCGGAGATGTTGAGATGCGAATTAGAATATCAGTGAGAAAAGCAAGACTGGAGGAAAACATCGAGGATAGCAAGATAAGGAAATTGGCATGCAAAAACCAAAAGCTGACCCCACAGGGTCGACAATATCAAAGGGCAAGACCGGTATATCCGTAGCATGATGACTGGGCGTAAAGGGAGACAAACACAGACACAGCTACGATCAGCCATGTCCAGCTGCAGAAACAGTCTCCCGAAAAGGGGCAGCCAGTTATCAGAACTCGAACCAGGCAGATTTTGCCTTCGCCTTCCCCAAACGTGGCCCCATAATCTGTGTGGGGCAATTATTTGCTGGACTTAGCTTGTAGATTTATAGAACATTGAATTTTTTTTGGGGGGGGGGGGGGGGGGGAACCAAGGGGTGTCTCAGAGTTCAGGGAAAGTAGGAAGTTAGGAACCAAGAGGAAATTTCATGTAATACTGTGTGTGTCTAGCCATCAATGTGCTTGAGTGTTGTACTGTATTATAGTCCTTCTTTTCCTGTGTTTTAAAAAAAAGTTAATAAACATTATTTATAATTGTTCACACAACGACTGAATTATTCCCCCCCCCCACATATTTTCCGTCCTTGGTTCACATATTTTTCTCAGAAAGTACAGGACAGCACGGTGGCACAAGTGGTTAGCACAGTTGCCTCACGGCGCCGAAGTCCCAGGTTCGATCCCGGCTCTGGGTCACTGTCCATGTGGAGTTTGCACATTCTCCCTGTGTTTGCGTGGGTTTCACCCCCACAACCCAAAGATGTGCAGGGTAGGTGGATTGGCCACGCTAAATTGCCCCTTCATTGGAAAAAATGAATTGGATACTCTAAATTAAATTTTAAAAATAATAAATTGAAAGTATACCCCACTAAGAACCGGTGTTCAACGTGACCGTTCCAGGTTTTGGGATGTTCTTGCATTTAACATCGAGGCTCTTTCTTTAAACTCAGATCTATGTTACAATATTAATAGTCGATAGGAAATTGAAGTGAAAGTTTATTCCATTCCGCCTCAATGTCCAAAACACTTCTCAACCAATAGTGTAGCCACAAAAACAGCAGATAATGTGCACACAGCAAGATCCCGTAAACAGCAAAATGCCAATGGCCAAATACTGTTTTGTGATGTTGGATGAGGGATAAATATTTCCCAGAACAACTGCTCTTCTTTGAATAAAGCGGAAGGATATATTTTATGCCCATTTGAAAGGTCAGATACGCTTTATATTTTTTTCCTTTTTAAAATTTAGAGTACCCAATTCATTTTTTCCAATTAAGGGACAATTTAGCGTGGTCAATCCACCTACCCTGCACATCTTTAGGTTGTGGGGGCGAAACCCACGCAACACTGGGAGAATGTGCAAACTCCACACGGACAGTGACCCTGGGCCAGGATCGAACCTGGGACCTCGGCGCCGTGAGGCAACAGGGCTAACCCACTGCGCCACCGTGCTGCCCTCAGATACGCTTTATTAATAGGGGCATAGAATACAAGGTCAAGGAGATTATGTTGAACTTGTACAAGACATTAATTCAGCTTTAGCAGGAATACTGCAGTCAGCTCTGGGCACTGTACTTTAGGAAGGATGAATAGAAGAACCAGAAAAGATTCACAAGAATGGTTCCAAGGCTGAAGAACTTCAGAGATGAAGTTAGATTGGAGAAGTTATGACTGTTTTCCTTGAAAAAAAGGCAGCGGAGAGGAAATCTGATGGAGACATTCGAAATCATGAGGGGTCTGGACAGATTAGACAGGGGGAAATTGTTCCCACCTGAGAAAGGATCAAGAATGAGAGGGCATAGATTTAAAGTAATTGGTAAAAGAAACAAAAGCAACGAGGAAAACCTTTTCACGTAGTAAGTTGTTACGGCCTGGAATGCAATGTCCGAGAGTGTGAGATGGAGGCAGCTGTAATTGAATCATTCAACAGGGAATTAGATTGTTATTTGAAAAGGAAGAACGTTCAGGGTCACAGGGAGAGGGTGGGGGAGTGGCACTAAGTGAATTGTTCACTTGACGAGCCGGTGTAGATACGATAGATGGGCTGAATGGCCTCCTTCTGGGATGGACTGAGTTTTAGAATGGAAAAATTCTGCTCCACTGACAATAGATGACTGAATATTTTTTTTCCAACATCTTCCCTTGAAGGGCAGCACGGTGGCGCAGTGGGTTAGCCCTGTTGCCTCACACAGGATCACCAGGCACCGGTGACATTCGTATAGGTCACCTGTGAACCAGGTTATTCATTCTTTGAACTCAGCTCAAGGATATCTTGATCTTTGAGGGAGTACAGCATAGATTTTGCAGAATGCTGCCTGGACCCTAAGGGTTTGATTACAAGAAGAGACTAAACCAATGGGGTGGCAGTGGTGTAGTGGTATTTTCACTTGACGAGTAATTCAGAGACCCAAGGGTCAGGGGTCCCGAGTTGGAATCCCTCCATGGCAGATGGTGAAATTCGATGGTGAAAAATCTGAAATGATAAGTCTAATGATGACCATGAAACCATTACCGATTGCCATAAAACCCATCTGGTTCACTAATGTCCTTCAAGGAAGGAAATCTGCCGTCCTTACCCGGTCTGGCCTACATGTGACTCCAGGTCCATGCAGCGATGCGCTTGACTCTTAACTGCCCCCCCCCCCCCACCCCCTGCGAAATGGCCTAGCAAGCTATTCAGTTCAAGGGCAATTAGGGATCCCAGTGAGATCCATAACCGAGGAACGAATTTTAAAAATATATCTTTGAAATTTAGAAGCTAACCGGTGGTTTGATTGGCAACAGATAGGGTAGATGAACAGAACAATTTTCCCAGTTTGGGACATAGTCTAAAAATTAGAGCCAGATCGTTCAGGAATTAAGCTGAAAAATTTCTACATGCAAACTGGGAGAGGTTTGGAAATCTCTTGCGTAAAGATCAATTAAAAAAAAAAAAATTTAGAGTACCCAATTCATTTATTCCAATTAAGGGACAATTTAACGTGGCTAATCCACCTCCTCTGCACATCTTTGGGTCGTTGGGGTGAAACCCACGCAAACACGGGGAGAATGTGCAAACTGTACACGGACAGTGACCCAGAGCCGGGATCGAACCTGGGACCTCGGCGCCGTGAGGCAGCTGTACTAACCACTGCGCCACCGTGCTGCCCCCCGTCCCCCGTAAATATCAATTGATGCCAGATCTATTGTTATTTAAGGGTGGCACAGATGCAAGCACTGCTGCCTCACAGCGCCAGGGACCCGGGTTCAATTCCGCCCTTGGGTGACTGTGGAGTTTGCACTTTCTCCCTGTGTGCGCGTGGGTTTCCTCCGGGTGCTCCGGTTTCCTCCCACAATCCAAAGATGTGCAGGTTAGGTGGATTGGCCATGCTAAATTGCCCCTTAGTTAAGTTAGGATAGGTGGGGTTACTGGGTTAAGGGGCCAGGGTTCGGGCCTGACCCTAGGTAGGGTACCCTTTCAGAGGGCCAGTGCAGCCTCGGTGGGCAGAATGGCCTCCTCCTGCACTGTAGGGATTCTATGGTTCTCATTATAAATCAATCAAGATTTAAATGAACTAGATATGAGACAAAGGCATGAATACAGAGCCAAGATCTCATTGAATACTAGCACAGGGGGCACAAGAGGCTGAACGGCTGATTCCTGTTTCCATGTTATGACCCCAATCCTTTACTCATTCGATATCCATACAAATGGGAGCTGAAATCTGTCTCCGGTAATAGATCAAAACAAGCAGCATAATCCTCGACTGACATTCACTCTGTTAATCAAACAGGCGCAAGCGTATACTGGGGAAATCGCTGCCATATCACCTGTTTGCACTATCCCATCATTTACATTTCTACTCCATGAGGTTTTTTTTTTACATGGAAATTTAAAATGGCTAAATGATTTCTCCCAAGCCCATGAGGACTGAGTTCAATTTCGATTGCCGAAACTGAAATCTACAAGCCAGTGATTGAGCCTGGGCCCTTCAAAGAAAGGTTCAGCTCCACACTGGTCACACTGTCACCATGTGATGGGCTTCTAAAGACGTAAAGAAAAGATTCAGTGATAGCGACAGGATACGTTGCCATCGCCGAAGAAATGCAAATTTAGCGCATGTTGCTGTTTTGGGTCCAGCTACCTCCTACTCCATTCCCACTTCCCCCAAATTCTTCCACCTCTGCTAAAGCATTCAATAAGCAAACGATCCACTTGGTGAAAATGTTCCCGATCTTCTCTATTCTTCTTCTTCAAGTGACCATCCTCAGTATGTTCCCTTGTTACTGGTTTGCTCATCAGCAATACAAACTACCTTCACTACTTACCTTCGTAAAACCAGTACAAAATCTTCAACACTCAGTTAATCCCCATAGCTTTCCATTTTGGGGAAGTGTTTTGAAAGCATTCCACGATCTTGGTATCCCCCAGCTGCTGTTATTTTTACCAATACCTTTCCCATAATGAGGGGTCTAGTCCCACTCTTGATACTCCAGCTGTGGCCCAATTAATGTCCTACACAAGTCAAAAGCGCATTCCTCATGTTTACATTCAATCCCTGTGGATAAAACCTGGGATCATCACTGCCCGAACATTTTCCCAGATAAGATCCTGGTTCCTAATATTTCATTTCACAGTTTTGCACAGAAACTCAGCCTGCACAATATTGATTTGCAGCGCCCTATTCCCAGCTCAGATTGGAGCTGATGTGCTAGGATGCCCTGCTCACCATCACTGCTGTCCCTCTCCATACAAATGCTTTGCTGGAGAGTCCTGTAAATGCACACATGCTCTTATTATTTGCCTGTCAGCGCCAGTGGGAACAGCCTTTCAAAGAGCCAGTGATAATGTTAGCATTCAGACCGCGGAAACAAAAAAAGGAAGTTAATCCGCACAACAAATTCTGCATCAGCACCTGTTAATTCTACATTCAGCTGAAACAGTCACGTCCATGTCGGCCTGTGAGACAATGTGAGGCTTCTTTACATGCACTGCTCTGCCAGTTCACAAATAATCTGAAACAGATGGTACATTCAGGGAAGAGGAAAAATTATCTTTTTATAACCATATTCCACGTCACTTATTAAGGAGCAGCGTCGCCGTGACAACAGAGGCTGCCATAGCAACAGTAAACAAGCTTCCGACCACCAGTGAACGAGCTGAATGGAACATCTGCCCTGACAGAGACCATCTCAGCTGCCCCGGGCGCAGTGATGCTGGATGACAGCCCGGCTCACTCTGAACAAATGAAGTGCACAATCGTCACTGGCACACAGACGCCAACTTGCTCAGATTTCAACCTTGGCTTGGCTTAGACTAACGACCGCTCCTGCAGCAAACTAATGACAAGGTTCATTCACAAACATTCCCGCCCAAGAACTGAGGCTGAAATTGACCAGATTGGAAATTACACACTGCGGATGAAACGACATTCACCCATCAACCATTGCCGCAGCAGATTATCAAATCTGCTTGGCGGAAAAGATTTAAATAATAGTTCCAGCCCTTTAATCAAGTAACCTTTGCTTTGCTCATCCACAATTGCATTTTACCAGTTCAAAATGCTGCTGGGTTTAGAGCAGGGAAATAGGACAGACTTATCAGAATAAATCTTTGACTGATTAAATATCTCGTGCCCAGCCGCAGCATAACTATTTTTAAGATAACCCTTCAACTCTAATAGTATCCTGAAATCTAAAACCAGACGGTCACCAAAAATCCATGAATTTATTTCAACAGTCAAGCTTACTGACTCTAACCAGCCACTAGATGGGGCAATGTCTTTGTGTACTAGCGTTTACGGTTGTTTGGAATAAAGCAGCAAAATGCATGTGACTACCTCTGCATTGCAAGGGACCATCTGCTCTGGGGCAATTATTAAACATTAGTATGGGGCACGATCATGCTACTCCACCACAGGTTTGATAATAAACTGTTACCCAGCTAGAAGGTGCTTTGGAGATGTCCTGAAGTCAAGAAAGATGCAACCTATCTAAATGTGTGTACCATCTACAAAATGCACCGCAGGAACCCACGACCCCGACTTGGAAACATAATCGCTGTGCTTTCACTGTAGCTGGGTCAAAATCCTGGAACTCCCTCCCTAACATCACTGTGGGTGTACCTGCACCTCAAGGGCTGCAGCGGTTCAAGAAGGCAGCTCACCACCACCTTCTGAAGGGCAACTCGGGATGGGCAATAAATGCTGGCTGAATCAGCGATGCCCACATACCATAAGTGAATAAATTAAAAAGGCAAACATTCTTTCACTCAAACGCAAACAGAAAATGCTGGAAATGCTCAGCAGGTCTGGCAGTACCTCACCACATATATTGCCAGGCCTGCTGAGTATTTCCAGTGCATTGTTTCATTCAGATTTCCAGCATCCGCAATACTACCCTTTCTTGTACTCTGTTTAAAGCACACAGCATGTAGGGAGTGAGAGAATCAGGCAATGAAAAGTTTGAATATCTTTCCAAATAAGGTGGACTAATTGACTTCTCTCTCATGTAGCACACACCACACTTGATGTGTTTAGAATATGTTCAGCAGCTACCCCTTTTTTATTTTTCATCACCGATTATGTGCTCTTTGTTGTAGCCGCAAAGAGATAGAATCAGAGGTGGCTCGGGTCGGGTTTGTACAACACAGTGCGAGAGGTTTATTTACAAGATGTTGCTCAAACAGGGCACAATGGTGAACTCCACAAAAGCCTGTGAACGCTCCGATGATGTCGTTGTGTAACATGTGACATTACACCAGCCAATGGTGTTACTCTGATACACAACACCACCTACCTGTTCTCCATTAAAAGATGGCACCAAATGCAGGTCCTCTAATTCTAGCCTCTTGTGCATTCCCAATCAAAGCTGTTCCACCATTGGTAGCCTTGCCTTCAGGTGTCACGGACTCAAGCTCCAATATCCCTCCCTACACCTCTCCACCTTTCAGCCTTAATTTCCACTTTTTTTTTTGTTATAAAAATTTTGAGTACCCAATTCATTTTTTCCAATTAAGAGGCAATTTAGGGTGGCCAGTCCACCTACCCTGCACATCTTTGGGTTGTGGGGGCGAAACCCACGCAAACACGGGGAGAATGTGCAAACTCCACACGGTCAGTGACCCAGAGCCGGGATCGAACCTGGGACCTCGGCGCCGTGAGGCTGCAGGGCTAACCACTGCGCCACCGTGCTACCGACTTACCTTCCGCTTTTAAGACACTTCATGAAACCTATCAACTCTTTGACCAACCTTTTGGATACCTGACACCTCCTGTGTGTCTCGGTCTGATACCCTGTTTTATAATGTACTTGTGAAATTTTCATTCTGTTAAGGGTCCTATATAAAGTTGTTGTTGATCTCAGTTCAGTGGTTCAGAGTAGCACATCATGCAAGTGTTCTGCATGTGGGACTTATCAGACGGGGGAGCAGACGAGAGTTAGGTTAGAATCACGAGTCCAACCACCCAGTGTGTACACATTTATCTTTATATTTCATAAGCAGATTTCCACAGCGATTATTGTCATGAGGTGCACTGCAGCCCTACTTACAAGTAACTAATACATCTCGTTAACATTTGAAAAGGATGTTCCCAAGAAAAGCTTCTAAAAGATGGTGTGAATTATATTAACCCATGTAGGCAGAAGAACTAGGGTTCAGACTAGAGCACAGGAAAGGCCATTCAGTCCCGTTAATGCTGATGTTTCTGCTCCATATGAATGACCTTCCATCCCACTTCACCCAATGCCCCGTCAGACCATTGCAGTGCTATCAGACGTATGGAGCCGGGGAATCAGCAGGTGTGTCAATGGTAGCCAAGCTCTTGCAAGGCCTGGCCTTCGGAAGGAGGGGAAATGTTTAAGTTGCATAGTCTGCATAATTAATCTCGGACGCGGAGTCTCAGACTTCAAGTCCCAGCAAGCACAAGTTTTTGTTGCCATAGGAACAATCAACTCTCTCGGGGCAGAAATCTAAACAGTGCGCAGCACTAAAATAAATTGCGAAATATTGAGGGCGCTCTTGTCGCAAAATGACTCCAACATAACCGAGTGCATTAAATGGACAGCTTTATGCTGTGGACCACAGGCCGCAAGTGAGCTGGTCCAAACGTATCTCACATACAGACTTGTAGACAGTAAACTTGTCCGAGATTCAAACTTGCTTCCAAAAAAAAAAAAATGAAAGGAATTGCACACTGACCGAATGACTCGAAACATTCTTACTCACCTGTGCACGTGCTCAGGTCACTGATACATCATCTTGGTTAAAACTACGCAAATGTTTTATGTTAGTTTTATTTGAAAATGATTAAAAGTTACATGGTTGTTAACATTATGAGAATGGGGGGACTTCCGGGTGCGGCGATGACCAGCTAAGTCGCACGTTTCGGCAGCTCCCGGTGGAACGGACTTTTGGGCTCTTAATAGGAGCCCCATCAGCAATTTTAACGGCAAATAACACTGTGCGGTAATCCAGAAGGGAATCCCCCCTGGACACGGATGGAAAAAAGAGAGGAAAGTAGCCGGATTGCGGTGGATCCTCTAGAGCAGCGGCCAGGAAGGCAGGCACAAAGCAAGATGGCGTCGGAAGGATGCAGTTTAATATGGGGCCCTGACCAACAAGAGTTCCTGCGGCGTTGCGTAGATGAACTCAAAAAGGAGATGAAGAAGGAGCTGTTGGCCCCGATATTACAAGCGATTGAAGGGCTAAAGGAGGAGCAAAAGACCCAGGAACAGGAGCTTCGGGTCGTGAAGGCAAAGGCTGCTGAGAATGAGGACGACATACAGGGCCTGGTGGTGAAAACGGAGATCCACGAGGCACAACACAAAAGATGTGTGGAAAGGCTGGAGGTGCTGGAGAA
This sequence comes from Scyliorhinus torazame, assembly GCF_047496885.1. NCBI lineage: Eukaryota > Metazoa > Chordata > Chondrichthyes > Carcharhiniformes > Scyliorhinidae > Scyliorhinus > Scyliorhinus torazame. The sequence continues at coordinate 386,592,426 of NC_092708.1, forward strand.
TAATGCGAGGAGGAAGAACCTAAGGATTCTTGGTCTTCCCGAAGGTGCAGAAGGGGCGGACGTCGGGGCATATGTGAGCACGATGCTGCACTCGTTAATGGGATCGGAGGCCCCGACGGGTCCGCTGGAGGTGGAGGGAGCCTATCGGGTTATGGCGCGAAGACCGAGGGCTTGAGAAATTCCTCAAGCAATAGTGGTGAGATTTCGCCGATACAAGGACAGAGAGATGGTCCTCAGATGGGCAAAGAAAACTCGGAGCAGTAGGTGGGAGAACGCGGTGATCCGCGTATATCAAGATTGGAGTGCGGAGGTGGCGAGAAGGAGGGCAAGCTTTAATCGGGCCAAGGAGGTGTTGCATAAAAGGAAGGTCAAATTCGGAATGCTGCAACTGGCAAGACTGTGGGTCAGACGTCTAGGGAAACACCACTACTTCGAAACGGCAGATGAGGCGTGGACATTATTGTCGAGGAGAAGCTGGAGTGAGCGGGCCAGAAAAAGAACGTTTGGGACAAAAGTGGGGGGGTGAATATGTGGGATGAAGGGGGGAAAAGAGGGAAGAGATGACTTCCCAAGTTGTTAAACCTGCGACCCTGTAACTTCCCTCTCTTCCCCATGTCGTGGGGGAGGGGGGGAGGGAGGATGAGGAGCTGAGGGCGCCGGCCATTGGGGGCGGGGCCAAAAGGGAAGCGCGGGCTTTGTTCCCGCGCTATGGTAATCATGGCGGGAACAGGGAAGCAGGAAGGAGGGGGCCTCGCACAGTGTGTGAGCCGAGGTCACGGGGGGAAGCCGAGGTCGGCCAGAGTTCACTGACTTCTGGGAGCAACATGGGGGGTGCAATTACAGGCGCAGCAATTTTGGGTCCCGGCCACCGCTGTCCCCGGAGAACAAGGAGTCCTGCGCGTTCTAAACGCTCCCCAACCCCCCAGCGCCCCATGTGCGACCCGCAGGCGCCGCCATTTTGGGTCCCGGTCACCACGAGGGGAGGAGGGGCGCCGCCATCTTGGGACCCCCCAGCCCTGTGCGACGCATGGGGGTGGCCATTTTGTCCACCCCCGCCGCCATCTTGTGACCCCCCAGCCATGTGCGATGCATGGGGGCGGCCATTTTGTTCACCCCCGCCGCCATCTTGGACGGCAACAATGGACCCCAGCATCGACGCTTCAACGGAGTTCGAGGAAGACGCTGAAGCACTATGACCACGTCTGGCCTCAATGATGCTGGACCAAGCACGGCCCCGGACGCTCCAGACGACGACAACAACGGTGCTGATCAACGGGCACGAGACACCATGCCTGCTTGACTCCGGGAGCACAAAGCTTCATCCACCCTGACACGGTAAGACACTGTTTTTTCACCATCCGACCCAGTGCGCAAAAGATTTCCCTAGCTGCAGGATCCCACTCCGTACAGATCAAAGGCTACTGCATAGTGACCCTAACGGTGCAAGGGAGGGAGTTTAAAAACTACAGGCTCTACGTCCTTCCCCAACTCTGCGCGCCCACATTACTGGGATTAGACTTCCAGTGCAACCTGCAGAGCCTAACTTTCAAATTCGGCGGCCCAATACCCCCACTCACTATCTGCAGCCTCGCAACCCTCAAGGTTGAGCCCCCATCCTTGTTTGCAAACCTCACCCCGGATTGCAAACCCGTCGCCACTAGGAGCAGACGGTACAGCGCCCAGGACCGGACATTCATTCGGTCCGAAGTCCAGCGGCTACTGAAGGAAGGCATAATCCAGGCCAGCAATAGTCCCTGGAGAGCACAGGTGGTAGTAGTAAAGACAGGGGAGAAGCAAAGGATGGTCATAGACTATAGCCAGACCATCAACAGGTACACACAGCTAGATGCGTACCCTCTCCCCCGCATATCCGACATGGTCAATAGGATTGCCCAATATAAGGTCTTCTCCACCGTGGACCTCAAGTCCGCCTACCATCAGCTCCCCATCCGCCCAAGTGACCGCAAGTACACAGCCTTCGAGGCAGACGGGCGATTATACCACTTCCTAAGGGTCCCATTTGGCGTCACAAACGGGGTCTCGGTCTTCCAACGAGAGATGGACCGAATGGTTGATCAACACGGGTTGCAGGCCACGTTCCCGCATCTCGACAATGTAACCATCTGCGGCCACGATCAGCAGGACCACGACGCCAACTTCCAAAAATTCCTCCAGACCGCTAAAGCCTTGAACCTCCATACAACGAGGACAAGTGCGTTTTTAGCACAAACCGGCTAGCCATTTTGGGATATGTAGTGCGCAATGGGATAATAGGCCCCGACCCCGAACGTATACGCCCCCTCATGGAATTTCCCCTCCCTCACTGCTCAAAAGCCCTAAAACGCTGCCTGGGGTTCTTTTCATATTACGCCCAGTGGGTCCCCCAGTACGCAGTCAAGGCCTGCCCCCTAATACAGACCACGACCTTTCCTCTGTCGACAGAGGCTTGCCAGGCCTTCAGCCGCATCAAAGCGGATATCGCAAAGGCCACGATGCGCGCCATCGACGGGTCCCTCCCCTTCCAGGTCGAGAGCGACGCCTCCGATGTAGCTCTAGCGGCCACCCTTAACCAAGCGGGCAGACCCGTGGCCTTCTTCTCCCGAACCCTCCACGTCTCAGAAATCCGCCACTCCTCAGTGGAAAAGGAAGCCCAAGCCATAGTAGAAGCTGTGCGACATTGGAGGCATTACCTGGCCGGCAGGAGATTCACTCTCCTCACTGACCAACGGTCAGTAGCTTTCATGTTCGATAATGCACAGCGGGGCAAAATTAAAAATGACAAGATCTTAAGGTGGAGGATCGAGCTCTCCACCTTCAACTACGCGATCTTGTACCGTCCCGGAAAGCTGAACGAGCCGTCCGATGCCCTATCCCGCAGCACATGTGCCAACACACAAATCGACCGTCTCCAAGCCCTCCACGAGGACCCCTGCCACCCGGGGGTCACTCGGTTCTACCATTTTATAAAGTCCCGCAACCTCCCCTACTCTGTGGAGGAGGTCCGTACAGTCACCAGGAACTGCCACATTTGCACAGAGTGCAAACCGCACTTTTTCAGGCCAGATAGAGCGCACCTGATCAAGGCTTCCCGTCCCTTTGAACGCCTCAGTCTGGATTTCAAAGGGCCCCTCCCCTCCACCGACCGCAACGCATACTTCCTGAACGTGGTGGACGAGTACTCCCGTTTCCCCTTCGCCATCCCCTGCTCTGACATGACAGCGGCCACAGTCATTAAAGCCCTTAACACCATATTCACACTGTTCGGTTGCCCCGCATACGTCCATAGCGACAGGGGGTCCTCCTTCATGAGTGACGAGCTGCGCCAGTTCCTGCTCAGCAAGGGGATAGCCTCGAGCAGGACGACCAGCTACAACCCCTGGGGGAACGGGCAAGTAGAGAGGGAGAACGGCACGGTCTGGAAGACCGTCCCACTGGCCCTACGGTCCAGGGATCTCCCAGTTTCACGGTGGCAGGAGGTCCTCCCGGACGCCCTCCACTCCATCCGGTCGCTACTGTGTACCACTACTAACCAAATGCCTCATGAGCGCCTCCTTGTCTTCCCCAGGAAGTCCTCCTCTGGAACGTCGCTGCCAACCTGGCTGGCGGCCCCAGGACCCATCTTGCTCCGGAAACATGTGCGGGCGCACAAGTCGGACCCGTTGGTCGAGAGGATTCACCTCCTCCACGCGAACCCGCAGTACGCCGACGTGGAGTACCCCGACGGCCGACAGGACACGGTCTCCCTGCGAGATCTGGTGCCCGCCGGCAACACGCACACAGCCCCCTTCCCGGGAGGATCGGTCCTCCTCCCAGGTCCGACCAGAAGTGAAGCTGAAGCAGAAACCGTAAAGCTCCCGGAGGCGACAACACTGGAACAAGCACCACCACCACCAGGGCTGAGGCGATCGACAAGGACGACCAGACCGCCCGACCGACTTGTGGCATCTGTGTAACACTAGAATGTTGTGGACTTTAACGAGAATTTTTTTTTTACCCTTTTCCCTCTTACGAAGACTGTAAATAGTTCAAAACAAAAAAATACCCTGTACATACTGTGATGACATGCAAAAGTTTTTCCTCCCAGGACCAGCCTTGTAAACCTCTACCACCATGCGAAGCACCACCCCGCCGGGTTCATTTTTAACAAGGGGTGAATGTGGTAGTATACATTAGGGGTCATGTGGGACTGTGAAGCCGTGATGTCATTGGCTGACAGATCCCGGGTCCTGGTTGGCTGTTGACCTCTAGCTCCGCCCTGAAGGCGGAGTATAAGAACCAGGAGTTCTCCCCCGCAGGCCAGTCTGTTACTGAACTGCAGGGAACAAGTCACGCTTAATAAAGCCTCATCGACTTCACCTCTATTCGTCTCTCGGGAGTCTTTGTGCGCTACACTTGGGATCTAGCGGGGGGGGGGGTTAACTGGGTTGCTGCTGCTGGGGAGAAGGGGGAGCTGGTATGGGAGGGGGGGTCGGGGCGGGGGGGGGGGGCGCCGCCTGGGGGGATACAGCTACGTGGGAACCGGGTGAGGAGCTGGATTGAAAAAGGAAATGGCTAGTCGTCGAGGGGGGGGGGGGGGGGGGGGGGGGGTAAAAGAGCCCCCCAACCTGGTTGATCACGTGGAATGTGAGAGGGCTGAACGGGCGATTAAGAGGGCACGGGTACTCGCACACCTAAAGAAACTTAAGGCAGATGTGGTTATGCTTCAGGAGACACATCTGAAGCTGATAGACCAGGTTAGACTACGCAAAGGATGGGTGGGGTTGGTGTTTCATTCGGGGCTAGACGCAAAAAACAGGGGGGTGGCCATACTAGTGGGGAAGCGGGTAATGTTTGAGGCAAAGACTATAGTGGCGGATAGTGGGGGCAGATACGTGATGGTGAGTGGCAAACTGCAAGGGGAGGCGGTGGTATTAGTGAACGTGTATGCCCCGAACTGGGATGATGCCAATTTTATGAGGCGTATGTTAGGACGAATCCCGGACCTAGAAGTGGGGAAGTTGGTAATGGGTGGAGACTTTAATACGGTGCTGGACCCAGGGCTGGACAGATCGAGGTCCAGGACCGGAAGGAGGCTGGCTGTAGCTAGGGTGCTTAAGGATTTTATGGAGCAGATGGGAGGAGTAGATCCCTGGAGATTTAGTAGACGTAGGAGTAAGGAGTTTTCGTTTTTCTCCTATGTACACAAAGTATTTTCACGAATAGATTTTTTTGTTTTGGGAAGGGCACTGATCCCAAAGGTGACGGGGACGGATCATGCTCCACACTGGGTGGACCTGAAGATAGGGGAAGAAAAACAACAGCTTCCACCCTGGAGAATGGACATGGGATTATTGGCAGATGAGGGGGTGTGTTTAAGGGTGAGGGGGTGTATTGAAAGGTACTTGGAACTTAATGATAATGGGGAGGTACAGGTGGGAGTGGTCTGGGAGGCGCTAAAGGCAGTGGTTAGAGGGGAGCTGATATCTATTAGGGCACATAAAGGAAAGCAGGAGGGTAGGGAAAGGGAGCGGGTGTTGAAAGAACTTCTGAGGGTGGACAGACAATACGCGGAGGCACCGGAGGAGGGACTGTACAGGGAAAGGCAAAGGCTACATGTAGAATTTGACTTGTTGACTACGGGTAATGCAGAGGCACAATGGAGGAAGGCACAGGGTGTACAGTACGAATATGGGGAGAAGGCGAGTAGGTTGTTGGCCCACCAACTGAGGAAAAGGGGAGCAGCGAGGGAGATAGGGGGGGGGGTGAGAGATGAGGAGGGAGAGATGGAGCGGGGAACGGAGAGAGTGAATGGAGTGTTCAAGGCATTTTACGAAAGACTATATGAAGCTCAGCTCCCGGACGGGAAGGCGAGAATGATGTGCTTTCTGGATCAGCTGGAATTTCCTAAGGTGGAGGAGCAGGAGAGAGTGGGGCTGGGAGCACAGATTGAGACGGAGGAAGTAGTGAAAGGGATTGGGAGCATGCAGGCGGGGAAGGCCCCGGGACCAGACGGATTCCCAGTTGAATTCTATAAGAAATATTTGGACTTGCTGGCCCCGCTACTGATGAGAACCTTTAATGAGGCGAGGGAAAGGGGGCAGCTGCCCCCGACTATGTCAGAGGCAACAATATCGCTCCTCCTAAAGAAGGAAAAAGACCCACTGCAATGCGGGTCATACAGGCCCATTTCCCTCCTGAATGTGGATGCTAAGATTCTGGCCAAGGTAATGGCAATGAGGATAGAGGATTGTGTCCCGAGGGTGGTTCATGAGGACCAAACTGGGTTTGTGAAGGGGAGACAGCTAAATACAAATATACGTAGGCTGCTAGGGGTAATGATGATGCCCCCACCAGAGGGGGAAGCGGAGATAGTGGTGGCGATGGATGCCGAGAAAGCATTTGATAGAGTGGAGTGGGATTATTTGTGGGAGGTGTTGAGGAGATTTGGCTTTGGGGACGGGTATATCAGGTGGGTACAGTTGCTGTATAGGGCCCCGATGGCGAGCGTGGTCACGAATGGACGGGGGTCTGACTATTTTCAGCTCCATAGAGGGACGAGGCAGGGATGTCCTCTGTCCCCGTTATTGTTTGCACTGGCGATTGAACCCCTGGCCATAGCACTGAGGGGTTCCAGGAAGTGGAGGGGAGTACTTGGGGGGGGGGGGGGAGAGAAGAACACCGGGTATCTCTGTATGCGGATGATTTGTTGCTATATGTGGCGGACCCGACGGAGGGGATGCCAGAGATAATGCGGATACTTGGGGAGTTTGGGGATTTTTCAGGGTATAAACTGAACATGGGGAAAAGTGAGTTTTTTGTGGTGCATCCGGGGGAGCAGAGCAGAGAGATAGAGGATTTACCGTTGAGGAAGGTAACAAGAGACTTCCGGTACCTGGGGATCCAGATAGCCAAGAATTGGGGTACATTACATAGGCTTAATTTAACACGGTTGGTGGAACAGATGGAGGAGGATTTCAAGAGATGGGACATGGTGTCCCTGTCATTGGCAGGTAGGGTGCAGGCGGTTAAAATGGTGGTCCTCCCGAGATTCCTTTTTGTGTTCCAGTGCCTCCCGGTGGTGATCACGAAGGCTTTTTTCAAAAGAATTGAGAAGAGCATTATGAGTTTTGTGTGGGCTGGGAAGACCCCGAGAGTGAGGCGGGGATTCTTGCAGCGTAGTAGGGACAGGGGGGGACTGGCACTACCGAGCCTAAGTGAGTACTATTGGGCCGCCAATGTTTCAATGGTGTGTAAGTGGATGGGAGAAGGGGAGGGAGCGGCGTGGAAGAGATTGGAGAGGGCGTCCTGCAGGGGGACTAGCCTGCAAGCAATGGTGACGGTGCCGTTGCCGTTCTCACCAAAGAAATACACCACAAGCCCGGTGGTGGTGGCTACATTGAGAATTTGGGGGCAGTGGAGACGGCATAGGGGAGGGACGGGAGCTTCGGTGCGGTCCCCGATAAGAAACAATCATAGGTTCGTTCCGGGGAGAATGGATGGGGGATTTGGAGCATGGCAAAGAGCTGGGGTAGTACAACTAAGAGATCTATTTGTAGATGGGACGTTTGCGAGTCTGGGAGCGCTGACGGAGAAATATGGGTTGCCCCAAGGGAATGCATTTCGGTATATGCAAGTGAGGGCTTTTGCGAGGCAACAGGTGAGGGAATTCCCGCAGCTCCCGACGCAGGAAGTGCAGGATAGAGTGATCTCAGAGACATGGGTGGGGGACGGTAAGGTGGCGGACATATACAGGGAGATGAGGGACGAGGGGGAGATCATGGTAGATGAGCTGAAAGGGAAATGGGAAGAACTGGGGGAGGAGATTGAGGAGGGGCTGTGGGCTGATGCCCTACATAGGGTAAACTCATCGTCCTCGTGTGCCAGGCTAAGCCTGATACAATTTAAGGTGCTACACAGGGCGCATATGACTGGAGCACGGCTTAGTACATTTTTTGGGGTAGAGGATAGGTGTGCGAGATACTCGAGAGGCCCAGTGAATCACACCCACATGTTCTGGTCATGCCCAGCACTACAGGGGTTCTGGGTGGGGGTGGCAAAGGTGCTTTCGAAGGTGGTGGGGGTCCGGGTCGAGCCAAGCTGGGGGTTGGCTATATTTGGGGTTGCAGAAGAGCCGGGAGTGCAGGAGGCGAGAGAGGCTGACGTGTTGGCCTTTGCGTCCCTTGTAGCCCGGCGCAGGATATTGTTAATGTGGAAGGAAACCAAACCCCCGGGTGTGGCGACCTGGATAAACGATATGGCAGGGTTTATAAAGTTAGAACGGATTAAGTTCGTGTTAAGCGGTTCGGCTCAGGGGTTCACCAGGCGGTGGCAACCGTTCGTCGACTACCTCACAGAAAGATAGAGGGAATGGAAAAGAAGTAGACAACAGCAGCAACCCAGGGGGGAGGGGGGGGGGAAGGGGGGGGAAGGGCGGGGGGGGGGGGGGGGAAAATCGGACGGACTCTCAGGGATGTTATTGTATATGTATAGGTATTTGGTATATGTAATTGTATATTGGATTGCTGGATTGTATTTTTGGAGAGTATTTATTTTGGACAAGGCAGTTGCCATTTAGTTTTGTTTTTGTTTATATATTACTTATTTATTTGTTTAAAACTGGCCACAGTTATTTATATTGCTTTATTGTCGTGTAAAAGAAACACTACGTATTGTTATGTTTGGCCAAAAAACTTGAATAAAATATATTTTTTTAAAAACATTCCGAGAATGGATATGGCGGATGCGTTACCTGCCAGCTGACCATTTAATGCCACCTGTCTGGCAGTAAGTGTGACTTCTGAACTATATCTGCCGTTACAAAACGCTGCATTAGCCAAGTGTTGCGAACTGTCAGTCATTGTCGGAATGGGAACTCTTATCGGGCATTAATGCTTGCTGCCTCATCCCAGCACATCGCTGGTTTGAATTAATCCCTGGCTCAGAAATCACATTGAAATGAAATGAAATGAAAATCGCTGATTGTCACAAGTAGGCTTCAAATGAAGTTACTGTGAAAAGCCCCTAGTCGCCACATTCCGGCGCCTGTTCGGGGAGGCTGGTACGGGACCATGTGAGGGAAAATATGTTCTTATGCATTAGAAAGATACAGCACAAACAGCAAAGGATCTAAGATCGACAAAACGTTAACCCATTTGCTTGTGGCGACTGAGCAAAGTTTTATTTCACTATTTATAGAATGAAACAGGTTTGGCCACCGACTCCCCCCCCCCCCCCCCCCGCCGCCGGGAAGAATCTGCATAAATGGAAAGGCCTCGCTGTTAGAAGCTCTTATTTATAACAGAGAGATTTCCGAGCTGTCATGCGCTGGACTTTCTACTGTTGCCAAGTTGGCCGACCCACCGATTTCTTTAAAGGAAGCCCTGGGTCAGCAGTTCTATTCCATGAATCTGGGCACAGCTCAAATGAGGTTAACAATAATGTATACATTCAGGAAGCTCGACATTGTTCCCGTCAAATTTACCTGCACACCGTAGCAACCGCAACCAGAATTATTGTTAGGGAACTAAACAATAACTACCAACCAATTACGGCCGTGTGCGTATAGACTACCGTTCTTGAAAGACACAGTGAGACACATCAACCAGCTGCTCTAACCTTCACTTTATGGACTGTAAAATGGGGGTGGGAGCACAGGCCTAAGTAAACGTGCAATATCCATCTGCGTTAAGAGTGAAAAAGCGACTTTCACCTGGAATTGGCCCCTCCAAAAATGATGTTTAAAAAAACCAATATCCTATTATTATTATTCCACGGTCTTTTATGCTTTATAAAAATTATTTTTTTTCCAATTAGGCGACAATTTAGTGTGGCCAATCCACCTAACCTGCACATCTTTGCCCAGTCTGTTAAACTTGATATCAATTTCTCACAAAATACATTGCTGATCCTGGTAGACTGAGAATCACATCCAACACGAGGAATTAATTCTCTTAATTAATTTAGTCCCTTTATGTTTGGGAAGGAATACAATAGGGGGGGGATAAGATTATATTTCAGCTCCCATTACTGACATCCAATGCGGCACACTTCTGCTTCCACAGTACATAAAAATGCAGTCAATGGAGTTTAATTATTGTTTTCTCCGATCATATGACAATCTGCTTCTGGATAAATAGAACAGATGACATTTTAAACCTCAGCAGATTTTTTTAAAAATGCAAATACGTACACGAGTGAAAATATGTTCAATCTTTTGTATGAAAATTGAATTAATACAGAAATAATCAGAAACAAGGAGAACAACAAAGAGGCCAGGACAGCCTCTGGGAATGTGCCACAGATGGCACAACTGCATTATGACTGGCTCCCATTAAGAGACCGCTGTGCTGTTTACAATCAGCTATCCTGATAATGTTTGGATGGAATCAGTTAGGCAGCTGAAAGTGCAGCTCCCTATTCACCTCTCTCTAGAGATGGAGAGACGCTCCGCGACCTCCTGGAAACAGACGCTGGAGGAACAGTAAACGACAGGGACAGGTCCCAATAGTGCACTCGATAATCTGCTCTTGTCTCATCGCAGACAATGAGACTTGCTTGTGTACACGCAGAAGCTAAAGACTTTGGGCTGCCCTACGGGAGGGCTGTTGTATGTGATCTGTGGAGAGTGCTGCAGCACTGCTAGGGTGCAAAGCCCTTTCCAAACTCGAGCGCATTAAGAGGTCAGTGCTTTTCACAGTAACTTCATTTGAAGCCTACTTGTGACAATAAGCGATTTTCATTTCATTTCATTCAGATGGCTGCAGTAAGCCAATGGCTGCATAATAAAATGCTATACGGACCAGCCTTTCATGTTTAACGTTACACTCCCCCAGTTCACTGAGCCTTCTTTCAAGAGGGCCATATTCCCCAAAGTAAAAAAATGAGAGAATGACCCAACCATCAAAAAGGTTTGCTCCTGTGCTTTTAGAGTACCCAATTCCTTTTTTCCAATTAAGGGTCAATTTAGCGTGGCCAATCCACCTATCCTGCACACCTTTGGGTTGTAGGGGTGAGACACACGCAGACACGGGGAGAATGCAAACTCCACCTGGCAGTGACCCGGAGCTGGGATAGAACCCTCGGTGCCGCAAGGCAGCAGTGCTAACCACTGTGCCATGCTCCTGTGCTTTTAATGGCAGACGTCACGCTGAGCGTACATACACAGAAACCTTTAAACTGGCCCTCAAAAATATATCCATACTGTTTGTGACAAATGTACAAGGGCATTGCTGAATCACATAGCACACCTGTCATTTCCTAGTTTAGAACAAAACCTCAGCAAGACTATTTCCTCTTGCAATAAGCATTGAACTTAAAATGATCAAATTGGGCTCTGAATGAGCATGTGCAGCTTTCCCTCGACACCCAGAAGGATGAGGCCATTTTGTCCCTATTGATGCAGTTAGCATTAGAATAATTGAAACAAGTAACAATGCTCAGATCTTAGTTGAGGATTTTTAGCGTTTTAATAACCGCCAACATTAAGATTGCAGGCTTTATTTAGGAGGTCCAGGAGAGAACCAGAACTTAAGTTATAAAAAGTGACTTTGTCTAACTTAAGTGCTTGCTAATTTTATCCTCCAGAATCCAGCATATCTGCCTGCTTCTTTCACACACAATATTAGTGGATTAAGCTCCATTACCAGTGCATTTCCTGTGCTGCTGCATACGGCGAGTGAGGTAGTGGTATAGTAGTTTTCAGCTGAGAAGGCAGGACCAAGTTACACAGCAGTAATTCAGTTCCCATTCTAAATTCTATCACCGGCCATTTTTGAAACACGTTGACTGTTTTATAATTTTTAATTAAATAGAAAACATACAGCAATTTGGGCTGCACACTTGTTGAAGCTTAGGAGTTCCTCTGCAGAATTGAAGAGCTGGAAGGTGAAGAACTGTCACACTTCAAAATGATTGCAAATTACAGTATGTAACTACAGTGTGACAAGTTACATTGTGCTTATTACAAATGCTGATACCAAAGTTTGACATTTGATGGCAGGCAGCAAAGTTTCATAGGTAGAAAACGTGTGCAGATACAGATTTATAACAAGTAACATTCTCGCTACACATCTTCCAGGCAATGACCATCCCAACAAGAGAGAATCTAACCATCGCCCCTTGACATTCCATGGCATCACCATCACTGAATCTCCCACTATCAATATTCTGAGGGTTAGCATTGACCAGAAACTCAACTGAATTAGCCATATAAATACAAGGGCAGCAGACATCTGGAAATTCCATCCAAGCCACATACCACTGTAACGTGGAAATACATATCGTTACTTCACTGTGATTGGATCAGAATCCTGGAACTCACTCCCTAACAGCACTGTGGGCGTACCTACACCACACAGACAGCAGCGGATCAAGAAGACAGCTCACCACCACCAAGGGGGATGAATGCTGGCCTAGGCAGTGAAGCCCATATCATTTATGGAAAGGGGCCAGAGAGGTTTCATTCATGGTGATAATATTAATAATTTAATTTGGTGTTTGATTTTCACAGTGCATCAACTCAAGGATTGTAGAATAATTATGCAGTAAGATTGCCAAATACACATAAGTGCAACAGCATTCAAAGATCACGGAGAAGCGGTGGTATAGTGGTATTGTCACGGGACTATTCAACCAGAAACCCAGGGTCATGGTCTGCGGACACCGGTTCGAATACCGCCACTGCAGATGGTGAAATCTGAATTCAATTTTTTAAAAACTGGAATATTTTCCTTTATTTTTTTGAATTTAGAATACCCGATTATTTTGTTTATATTAAGGGGCAATTTAGTGTGGCCGATCCACCTAACCAGCACATCTTTGGGTTGTGGGGGTGAGACCCACGCAGACACGGGGAGAATGTGCAAACACCACATGGACAGTGACCCGGGGTTGGGATCAAACTCAGGTCCTCAGCGCCATAGGCAGCAGTGCTAACCAATGTACCACCATGCTGCCCTTAAAAATCTGGAATTATAAGTCTAATGATGACCGTGCAATTGTCATAAAAATCCATCTGGTTCACTAATGTCCTTTAGGGAAGGAAATCTGCCGTCCTTACCCGGTCTGGCCTACATGTGACTCCAGACCCACAGCAATGTGGTTGACTCTTAACTGCCCCCTCAAGGGTAATTAGGGATGGGCAATAAATGCTGGCACAGCCTGTCACGTCCACGTCCCATGTACGAATTTAAAAAAATCTGAATCTCCAACAGTTATTTGCTGGCATTTTAAATGACAATGGCATTTGGATCAGGCAGAAGAGAGTTCTGCTCCAGTATGTAACTAAAATATGCAGAGTTCCGCACTCTCTGACCTGAAACCAATGTAGAACTCCAGTGTAATTCTGTGTTCATGACTTGGACTATTCCAAAGCAGATATATGCATTGCTATAAGGAACATTAACACCATCCAACTGCTCTCATTTGTTCACACTCAGCAACCACGGTTTTAAAAATAATCTGGATTATAAACGAGAAGATTCTGTACTTGAACTAAATAAACTAATGATGTGGAGATGCCGGCGCTGGACTGGGGTGAGCACAGTAAGTAGTCTTACAACACCAGGTTAATGTCCAACAGGTTTGTTTCGACGTCACTAACTTTCGGAGCGCTGCTCCTTCCTCAGGTGAATGAAGAGGTATGTTCCAGAAACATATATATATATAGACAGATTCAAAGATGCCAGACAATGCTTGGAATGCGAGCATTAGCAGGTGATTAAATCTTTACAGATCCAGAGATGGGGTAACCCCAGGTTAGAGAGGTGTGAATTGTGTCAAGCCAGGACAGTTGGTAGGATTTCGCAGGCCAGATGGTGGGGGCTGAATGTAATGCGACATGAATCCCAGGTCCCGGTTGAGGCCGCACTCATGTGTGCGGCACTTGGCTATAAGCTTCTGCTCGGCAATTCTGCGTTGTTGCGCGTCCTGAAGGCCGCCTTGGAGAACGCTTACCCGGAGATCAGAGGCTGAATGCTCTTGAATTCTGAAGTGTTCCCCGACCAGGGGAACTAGGAACATTCCTCGTCACAATGGACGTCTCGGCACTCTATACCAGCATCCCCCATGACGACGGCATTGCTGCAACAGCCTCAGTACTCAACACCGACAACTGCCAATCTCCAGATGCAATTCTGCAACTCATCCGCTTCATTCTGGATCACAACGTCTTTACCTTCGACAACAAGTTCTTCATCCAGACGCACGGAACAGCCATGGGGACCAAATTCGCACCCCAATACGCCAACATCTTCATGCACAAGTTTGCGCAAGACCTTCAACCGACGTTATACACCAGATACATAGATGACATTTTTTTCCTTTGGACCCACGACGAAGAATCACTGAAACGGCTACACGATGACATCAATAAGTTCCATCCAACCATCAGACTCACCATGGACTACTCTCAAAAATCAGTTGCATTCTTGGATACACTCGTCTCCATCAAGAACGGTCATCTCAGCACTTCGCTTTACCGCAAACCCGCGGATAACCTCACGATGCTCCACTTCTCCAGCTTCCACCCTAAACACATTAAAGAAGCCATCCCCTATGGACAAGCTCTCCGTATACACAGGATCTGCTCAGACGAGGAGGAGCGTAATAGACATCTACAGACGTTGAAAGATGCCCTCGTACGAACGGGATATGGCGCTTGACTCATCGATCGACAGTTCCAACGCGCCACAGCAAAAAACCGCACCGACCTCCTCAGAAGACAAACACGGGACACAACTGACAGAATACCCTTCGTCGCCCAGTACTTTCCCGGAGCGAAGAAACTACGACATCTTCTTCACAGCCTTCAACACGTCATCCCCACACCCCCATTTCTTGCCTTCAAACAACCGCGCAACCTCAAACAAACCATTGTTTGCAGCAAACTACCCAGCCTTCAGAACAGTGACCACGACACCACACAACCCTGCCATGGCAATCTCTGCAAGACGTGCCAGATCATCGACATGGATACCACCATTACACGTGAGAACACCACCCACCAGGTACGCGGTACATACTCGTGCGACTCGGCCAACGTTGTCTACCTCATACGCTGCAGGAAAGGATGTCCCGAAGCGTGGTACATTGGCGAGACCATGCAGACGCTGCGACAACGAATGAACGGACATCGTGCGACAATCACCAGGCAGGAATGTTCCCTTCCAGTCGGGGAACACTTCAGCATTCAAGAGCATTCAGCCTCTGATCTCCGGGTAAGCGTTCTCCAAGGCGGCCTTCAGGACGTGCAACAACGCAGAATCGCCGAGCAGAAGCTTATAGCCAAGTTCCGCACACATGAGTGCGGCCTCAACCGGGACCTGGGATTCATGTCGCATTACATTCAGCCCCCACCATCTGGCCTGCAAAATCCTACCAACTGTCCTGGCTTGACACAATTCACACCTCTTTAACCTGGGGTTACCCCATCTCTGGATCTGTAAAGATTTAATCACCTGCTAATGCTCGCATTCCAAGTATTGTCTGGCATCTTTGAATCTGTCTATATATATGTTTCTGGAGCATACCTTTTCATTCACCTGAGGAAGGAGCAGCGCTCCAAAAGCTAGTGACATCGAAACAAACCTGTTGGACTTTAACCTGGTGTTGTAAAACTTCTTACTGTAAAAAAACTACCTAATCTTAAGCCAAAATGGTAACTTCCCTCATTTTGATTCCACGAGATACTTTGTAACAATCAGCATCGGTACATACTACTGAGAAAGGATGTACCATCTGCGGATAATTGGTAATGGGCCGAAGGGTTCAGAGGAACAGGCGAGAAAGTGGAGTTCAGGCCGATGAGATCAGCCATGATGGTATTGCATGGCGGAGCAGGCTTGAGGGGTTGAATGGCCCACTCTTGCTCCTCGTTCTCATGTTTTTAACTGTGGATAACTAAGAAACTATTCACAGTGAAAGAAAAAGCATAGAATTTCATAAGATGACTGGCATCAGAAGAGAACAGCAAATAGTGACTAAAAGGTGGGGGAAATTAGAGGACAAGAAAAAACAGCTGGGAATATAAAAACAGGAAGTGAGAGTTTCTACAGGTATTTAAAAAAGGAACAAGTAATTAACGTGAGCATTGCTCCTCTGGAGAATTAATATCGTAAAATAAGGAAATGGCAGATGAACAGATATTTTGCATTTGTCTTCAATGTAAGGATACAATTAACATCCCAGAAATAAGTGTGTATCAAAAGGTGAAAGGGAGGAGGGAATAACTAAAAGCTATTACAATCATCAGGGAAAGAGAAAACTAATAGAACTAAAAGCTGAGGAGTCCCCAGGTCCTGATGGACTTCATCCTTGGGACTCAAAGGAAATAGTACTGAGGCACCAGGTGCACTGGTTTTAATTTTCCAGAATTTCCTAGGTTCCAGAAAGGTCCCTTGAGGTTGGAAAATAGCAAATGAAGCTGTTCAGGAAACTACAGGCCAGTTAGCCTAACATGGTTTGTAGAGAAATTGCTGGAATCTGTTGTCAAAGAGTTTACAGCGGAACACTTTGAAAATCACAACGCAATCAGGTCCGGTCAATATGGTTTTGTGAACTGGGGTGGTAAAGAGCCCGGAGGTGGCAATCTTTGGGGTTTCGGAGGACCCGGGAGTCCAGGAAGAGAGAGAGGCCGACGTTCTGGCTTTTGCTTCCCTGGTAGCCCGGCGACGAATACTGTTAGCATGGAGGGACTCAAAGCCCCCGAAGGCTATCGGACAGGGCGAGCTTTCTGGGCCCAGAGAAAGTCAAGTTCGCCTTGAGTGGTTCGATACTAGGGTTTTCCCGAGGGTGACAGCCATTTATTGACTTGTCGCAGGAGTAAGCGACAGCAAGGGGGAGGGGCTCACGGGTAGAGTAGAGTAGAATAGGGAGATATTGAGGCAGGTCCGTGGTTGAACAGAGCTGTGGTTTGCACTATGTTCAATTTGTAATTTGTGTCTTAACTTCTTTTTTTTTGTACTGTACAATGTCACTTTTTCTATATGCCTAAAATACCTCAATAAAATTGTTCGTTTAAAAAAAAAAATGGTTTTGTGAAAGGGAAGTCACCGTTGACTATTCATTAGAGTTCTTTGAGGGAGTAACAAGCAACAAGGGGAACCTTTGGGCGTGATGCACTTAGATTTCCAAAAGACATTTGACAAGGTGCCACATGGGTGCGGGGAGTAACACTAGCATAGATAAAGGATTGGTTAGCTAGCAGGAAACAGTATGGCTAACTGGGCATTTTGGGTTGACAAGATGTAATGAATGGAGTGTAAGGGGGTCAGTGCTGGGGCCTCACAATTTACTATCTATATTAATAACTTGGATGACAGGACCGAATGTATGGTTGCCACATTTGCTGATGACACAAAGATGGATAGAAAAGTAGGTTGTGAAGACATAAGGAACATAGAACATCGAATATTACAGCGCAGTGCAGGCCCTTCGGCCCTCGATGTTGCGCCGACCTGTGAAACCACTCTAAAGCCCATCTACACTATAGAACTAAGGAGTCTCCAAAGGGATGTAGGTAAGTTAAGTGAGTGAGCAAAAAATTTGGCAGATGGAGTATAATGTGGGAAAATGTAAAATTGTCTACTTCAGCAGGAAGAATAAAAAGGCAGCATATTACTTAAAAAGGGAGAGATTGCAGAATTCTGCAGTACAGAGGGAGCTGGGTATCCTGGTACATGAATCACAAAAAGTTAGAATGCAAGCACAGCAAGTGATTAGGAAGACAAATGGAATGTTGCAGTTTATTGCAAGCAGAATGGAATATAAAAAGCAGGGATGTTTTGATATAGTTGTGCGGATAGTGGTGAGACCACATCTGGAATAAGTGCACAATTTTGGTCTCCTCATTGAAGAAATAATCAGTCCAGAGAAGGTTCCCTTTTATTGCCTCCTGGGATGAGGAAGGTTATCCTCTGAGGAACGATTGGACAGGTTGGACCTGTATCTATTGGTGTTTAGAAGAATGAGAACAGTGAAAGGTGGAATATCCTGAGGAGGTTTGCCTGGGTGGAGGCAGAGAGAATGTTTCCCCTTGTGAGACAGAGTAGAACTAGAACAGTTTAACGATGAAGCCGAGGAGAATCAGTTTCACTCACGAGGGAGAGTGGAAGATGGGGGTCATTAAATATTTTTAAGGCAGGAGTTAGGCAGATTCCTAATTAACAAGGGAGTCAAAGATAGGGGAAGGAACATGGAGTTGAGGCCACAATCACATCAGCCATAATTTTATTGAATTGCAAAGCATGTTCGAGGAGCCGGTGTGTCTTCATGTCAGTTTGATCCCATCACCCACACCCTTCCACTTATAAAAGGTGTTTGCCACATCTCCCAATGACACGCCTCAGTTCTGCCAGTAGGTACACGGTAAATATCAAACCAATTTAGGGGATGGTGTAGTGGTAAAGTCACTGGACTAGTAATCCTGAGGCCCATGCGGATGCTCTGGGGGACATGGGTTCGAATCCCACCATGGCAGTGCTGGAATTTTAATTAAATTAAGGATTTGGAACTGAAAAGTTAGGGTGGGGATTTTCCATCAAGATCGTCCAGTCCCGCCGAAATTCGGGAAAGTTTTGGGCAGCACGGTAGCATTGTGGATAGCACAATTGCTTCACAGCTCCAGGGGTCCCAGGTTCAATTCCCGGCTTGGGTCACTGTGCGAAAAAAAAGCAGGGGCTGGTTTAGCACACTGGGCTAAATCGCTGGCTTTTAAAGCAGACCAAGGCAGGCCAGCAGCACGATTCGATTCCCGTACCAGCCTCCCCGAACAGGCGCCGGAATGTGGCGACTAGGGGGTTTTCACAGTAACTTCATTTGAAGCCTACTTGTGACAATAAGCGATTTTCATTCATTTTCATATGCAGTTAGTTTACAACCATGCCCCGAGCATCATGCTGGTGAATCCCCAATCAGGCTGCGGGAGCTGACAGTTTTTTAGCTATGAGGAGCGGTTGAATAAACCCGGTTTGCTCTCACTGGAACGAAGGAGGTTGAGGGGAGACCTGATAGAGGTATACAAAATTATGAGGGGCATAGACAGAGTGGATAGTCAGAGGCTTTTCCCCAGGGTAGAGGGGTCAATTACTCGGGGGCATAGGTTTAAGGTGAGAGGGGCAAGGTTTAGAGTAGATGTACGAGGCAAGTTTTTTACGCAGAGGGTAGTGGGTGCCTGGAACTCGCTACCGGAGGAGGTAGTGGAAGCAGGGACGATAGGGACATTTAAGGGGCATCTTGACAAATATATGAATAGGATGGGAATAGAAGGATACGGACCCAGGAAGTGTAGAAGATTGTAGTTTAGTCGGGCAGCATGGTCGGCACGGGCTTGGAGGGCCGAAGGGCCTGTTCCTGTGCTGTCCATTTCTTTGTTCTTTGGTATGCCTCAGAGGCATTCTGTAAATGGTTGGAAGGAAGAGCACTCCCTTTCTGCGAGCAGATTATCAGAGAATTCAACATGTAGAATACACAAACTAAATTCCTCCCAATGTGGTGGGTAAGTGCAATCAGTAGCTGTGCCAGAGCGTTGCATTCCAAATTTGTCATTAAATCTGTTTTTATCCATCGTGACAAAACTTTCAAGAGTCCATCTGTGAATGGAAAAGGTGTGGGCTGTTAACAAAAGGGATGTTCTCAACACACTCAGGACTACAGATGAGAATACTAACTTGTAGAACTATTCTGTTGCAGCTATAGAACAGGGGCCCCTGATATCCTCAATTAGAGATCTTAGTTTGTGCACAGTTAACTGCTTCAGATTACAACTGACGTTATGTTCTGATCGTTCCAATCCTTAGTTCCTGCTGAAGTCAAGCGATGGGCATTTGGTCAGAGTAGTTTTAATCTGGTCTGCACCTCCATACTTGCCTCAGAGAGCTGACAAATTAAAGGTCAAGATTACACGCTCAGGAGTGCAGCACGATGGCACAGTGGGTTAACACTGTTGCCTCACGGTGCCGAGGTCCCAGGTTCGATCCCGGCTCTGGGTCACTGTCCGTGTGCAGTTTGCACATTCTCCCCGTGTTTGCGTGGGTTTCGCCCCCATAACCCATAGATGTGCAGAGTAGGTGGATTGGCCACGCTAAATTGCGCCTTAATTGGAAAAAATGAATTGGGTACTCTAAATTATTATTTTTTAAAATTACACGCACAGTACCAAATATGGTGCAGCCATTGTACAAGTGAAGTCTTCCATTTCTATGACTTTTGAAGAACTTAACTGGCTTTATTTAAAGAGTCTCGAATGATATTTATATGCATATATGCACAGCAGTAGGGTGTTTTCCACTGTGTTCAACAACTCCAGTTCCAGAGCACAAGACATTAAATATAAAACAAAGTGCCATTCTACTCAGACTCCGAGTTCCAGCGGCACTAAAATGGCCAAGAATACTCCATCACTGTCGTAACAGAAATAAAAAAGGAAAAATGTTGGAGAAGAGTTAAATTCAACACGAGGGAATGGAACATTTTCAGTTTGGTCAAGTGCCTGCATCAAACATTTTGGGACAGGGGGGCCTTCTGTCTTTTTTAATTAAGTTATGTGGACGTCACTGGCAAGGCCAGCGTTTGATGTCCATACCAAATTGGCCTTGAACGGAGCAGCTCGCTAGGCAATTTCAGAGGCAGTTAAGCGTTGACCACATTGCTCTGGGTCGAGGCATATGTCGGTCAGACCAGGAAAGGACGGATTTCCTTCCTGAAGGACATTGCTGAACCGGGTGGGGTTTTATGACAATCGCTGATAGTTTCATGGTCACCATTACTGCGATTTGCTTTCTATCCTAGATTTGTTCATTTAACTTAAATTCCACCACCGCCAACTTCTCAAGGGCAATTAGGGGTGGGCAATAAACTCTGCTCACAGCCCACAAATAAAAACAAAGCCCACAATTTCTTTACCACCGGTTTAAACTTTCATCCAAAAGAGGCATTCCCAACAGTCTAGAGAGCGCTGCCGCAGCTGTCACTACAGGTGGACACCACAGTTCAACCCCACCCCCTCCCAAACAGCTGGAACAGTCCTGCACCCCTTACTAATCTGACTTGAGGCCTTTATAGTTAAACTCATGTGAAGGAAAATAGCCCAATGTTGTTCTTCCTTCTCGGAGTTGAAACAGAGTTATACACATAACAATCATTCTGCAAAATCACTTCATCAACCATGAGGGGCATCACAACGGAGATGAATCCTGCTCTTACTCGATGACTGCACCCATATAGTTTCCAGTATGGAGTACATGCAGAGTAATCGGAAGAAGCCTTGGCTGTTTTCACTCCGACCTCATCGGGGGAGCACTGAGCCCAATTGAAACAACCCGTCCATTTCCCCTCCACCTCCACCCTGTCTCGGTCCATCTATGAGCATGGCCATGAACTGGAGACCTTCCAAATCCAGGTGTCTCAGTTACTCAATGGGTAAATGAAGCCCTTTGGGAGAGACAAATCATTTTTTAAAGTTTCTGTACATTTCTGTGCGCCTCCCTCCTTCTTTTAAAGCGGATTTTAAATTCTGTTTTCTGAACATAAATTCCCACAACTAATACTGCATCTTCAGAGTGCTGTTGCGACCAGCTCGCAATCATGTTATAATAAACACTCAAGGGACCACAGCATTTTCACAAGTGGCTACAATAACAACTTGCGTTTACACAGCACCATTAATGTAATCACACATCCCAGAAACATTATCAGACAAAATTAGACATCGAAGCACAGGGGGGGGGGGGGGGGGCTAGCCCTCCCAGACCTGCAACATTTACACTGGGCAGCGACTGAGGAGAGAGTAAAGGGGTGGATAAAGGAGCCAGAAGCCGACTGGGTGCTTTTGGAGGAGGGCTCCTGCAGAGGGACCTCCCTCCGGGCCCTAGCCATGGCGGCACTCCCATCCCCACCTAACAAATACTCAACAAGCCCAGTGATTGGAGCAACGCTCCGGTCGTGGAACCAGCTGCAACAGCATTTTGGGTTAACCAAAATGTCTGATAAAGCCCCCACCTGCAACCACCACAGGTTCACCCCGGCGACTATGGACGCCACCTTCAAAAGGTGGAATCAGGACAGGATGGGGGTGGGGGGGCAACGTTCGAAGAACTGACAGAAAGATTCCAGCTGACGGGGGGAAATGATCTAGGTATCTACAACTCAAAAACTTCCTACAAAGGGAAACAAGGACGTACCCACGACCATCATGACAATCCCTGCTGGAGGACCTGCTGGACGCGGACATCTTAGCGAAAGGGAACTGTGGTGACATGTACGGTCGACTGTTAAGGAGGGGCCAATACCCAACTGGATGAGACGAGGGAGAAGTAGGAGGAGGACTTGAGGTTTGAAATAGGTGGGGCCTCTGGAGCGAAGCACTGCACAGTTAATTCCACCTCCACATGCGCAAGTCTAAGCCTAATACAGCGAAAAGTGCTACACAGAGCCCACTTAACCAGAACCCGAATGAGCAGGTTCTTCCCAGAGTGGAGGATAGGTGTCAAGGAAGCCCGGCCAACCACGCCCACATGTTCTGGTCTTGTTCTAGACTCGCTGGGTTCTGGGCAGCCGTCTTCAAGGCAATGTCCAAGGTTGTGGGGATGAGGGTGGGGGTGAGGGTGGAGCCGTGCCCGAAAGTGGCGGTCTTCAGGGTATCAGAACAGCCAGAACGCTTCAAGAGGAGGAGGGCCGATGCCCTTGCCTTTGCCTCCCTGATCACCCGCCGGAGAATCCTGCTTGGCTGGCGGTCAGCAGCACCACCCAAAGCTGCAGACTAGCTGTCTGACCAATCGGTATTCCTCCAAACGGCGAAAATTAAATTCGCCATCCGAGGGTAGGAGGAGGAGGGCTTCCCCAAAACGTGGGAGCCATTCACTTGGTTGTTCCATGACCTGTTCGTAGCCAACAGCTAAGAATCCAAAGAAGAGGATGGAGTAGCCATGACACAGCAAGGGGGGGGGGGAAGAGCAGGAAACATGGGACCCAACCATGCCCAACAAAAGAAGCATGGTAAACAAGGGGGAGGGGGCAGGAAATGAGAAGGGGGGGGCAGGGCCAACAACCTGAACCAAAGGGGAAAAAACGAAAACCGGTGGGGAACGAAACGCAGGAAACCACAAACACCACTGCAAATAATGTGAGAGAAAACACTACGATGTATCTTTGTAAATAGTTGTAACCGGCCGATGTGTAAATATTTTTCTTTTTCCTCTGTCATGTTTGTCCATATTTGATTTACCAGGATGCTGCCTGGGTTGGAGGGTAGGACTTATGAGGAAAGGTTGAGGGAGCGAGGGCGTTTCTCATTGGAGCGAAGGAGGATGAGAGGTGACTTAATTGAGGTGTACAGGATGATGAGAGGGATTGATAGAGTGAACGTCCAGCGACTTTTTCCTCGGGTGGATGCAGCTGTTACAAGGGGGCATAGCTATAAGGTTCATGGTGGAAGATATAGGAGGGATGTCAGAGGTCGGTTCTTTACTCAGAGAGTGGTTGGGGCGTGGAACGCACTCCCAGCTATAGTGGAGTTGAACACTTCAGGAACTTTCAAGCGGTTATTGGATAGGCACGTGGAGTGAACTAGAATGATTGGGAGTAGGTTGATTTGATCTTAGTTTCAGACTAGTTGGGCACAACATCGTGGGCCGAAGGGCCTGTACTGTGCTGTACAGTTCTATGTATGCAACATTTATCCTCGCTTTGTGTCTCACAAAAAAATCAATAAAAACATTGAAACAAAAATATTAAGACAGATGACCAAAAGTCCAAGATTTTAAGGAGCAACTTTAAGGATCAAAGAGGGGCATAGTCAGAAGAGGTGTAGAGGGAATATTTCCTAACTAACAAAATGTATCCTTTTTAGGGAGGGACTGGTAAAGCATATGCTCTGTTATAATTATAGCTGAGATATCAATATTCTCGGTGGAGTGACACTGGTGCCAAACTTCAGTGTTCCCAGAAACCACAAAGTGAAACAAGCCATAATGAACCCATTTTGTAATGTGGAAAATAAGCAACAGTATTTACACAGAACAGAATTTATTCTTCCTCAAGGAGTTACAGTCAGGTCAAATTCTGGTGACTAGGATAATGGAAAATAAAAGCTTCCTTTCAGGACGCAGTAGCTCTGTGTTTCCATCCTTTTAACACAGACATGCACAAATCTACACTACCAGAGCCCCAGTCAGCTGGTTAAAAAAAATACATCCTTCGTGTCATAAATAAACTGCACAGCCCTCACCCTGAATGGCGAGGGAGAGAGACTGGCTAAAAGTGGAGCTAAAACCAATGAAAACCATTGTGCAATTAAACTAAAAGAAAGGCACTTAGGATAGAGGCGTGGATTGGAACAACGTTGGCTGAAGGTGCTTCTGACCGGCCCATTCACCCAGTTTGCTGACGTCCTGCAGTTTCAACATCACAAAGGACAACGGGAAGACTTCCTTCGCTGTCTCTTTTTTAAAAAAAAAGGATTGTGCACGAATCCCTGCAAGTGGACATATAAGCAACAAGAGGCAAATGGAACAATGTCCTGCATACACCTTTCATTCAGACTTCTTGTCACTGCTTATATTATTTCTAAATGAGAGCATCTTGAAAGTATGGAAGGAGGAGCATTGATTAAAAATGACATGCAACATTAGGGCATAGATTCAGTTCATTGTCTTTTACTGTTGGGACTTCATTTAGTGGGAGCACAAAAAGGAGAAACTTTGCCATGACAACCAATGATACTGCTCCTTGTTCAGATTAAGAATGGTCAATTGCAAGATGACAGAAGCCCTGCCTCCAGGGAGAAACATTATGGCATCATTTTCTATCACATGGTCGAAGGAATAATGATAAAACTTTGGTAACACTAGCAAGCAGGCTCAAACGGCTCTGAACCCGGAAATATTTGAGGAGCCAAAACCCCTTACACCTCCTTCCAAGAAATACTCCTATTATCACAGAATCATAGAATCCCCACAGTGCAGAAGGAGGCCGCTCGGCCCATCGAGTCTTCACTGACCCTCTGAAAGAGCACCCTACCTAGGCTCAAGCCTCTGCTCTATAACCCTGGGATTTTCACAGTAACTTCATTGCAATGTTAATGTCAGCCTACTTGTGACACTAATAAAGATTATTATTACCTACCCGTTGGACAATTTAGCATGGCCAGTCCATCTAACCTGCACATCCTTGGACTATCAACAGATTCCACTGAAGAAAACACAGCAGCATTCCAAAATAATAGAATCATACAGCACACAGAAGGAAGAGTTTCAGCCCATCATGACGATGTCACTTCTGTGAAGGGGCTATCCAATTGCCCTGCAATTTCAGGTATTTATCCAATCCTCTTTTGAACGTTTCTATTGATTCTGTTTCCATCAGGCAGTGCATTCCAGATCACAACCACTCACTGTGGAAACAGATTTTTCACCCAACCTCCAGACATTTTAGCCAATTGTGCTAATCATGTGGCGTGCCCATTGGTTACCAGCCCTCTTGCTCGTGGAATCAGGGACCATAGATGACATTTGCCGATATGTTTGAAATCCACGGGCGGCACGTGGCACAGTGGTTAGCACTGTTGCTTCACAGCACCAGGGACACGGATTCGATTCCCAGCTTGTCTGTGCGGAGTCTGCACGTTCTTCCCATGTCTGCGTGGGTTTCACCCCCACAACCCAAAGATGTGCAGACTAGGTGGATTGGCCTCGCTAAATTGCCCCTTAATTGGAAAAAGTAATAATTGGGCACTCTAAATGTATATTTAAAAAAATGTTTGAAATCCACAGCGTCGGGTTTCAGATTCATTATTAAATGAATCACAATAGTGACTAACAATTGGACCTCAACAAACATTTTTCTCATCATACAACAACCTGTTAAGTAAAAACTGACCCCACCAAGAGGGTAGTACTTTGCTCAAATGATGGTAAAATATAATAGCGAATGTGTGCCATTCTCTTACTATGGTCATTTGAACCATGGGAGAACAACCAGGAACACTTATGGATTTTGTCACTCTAAAGCTACGTTTGGACTAAAGGTAACTTTGAGTTATTCAGTTAGAGTATTTCTGGTAGAGCGGCAGAGTGGTGTAGTGGTTAGCACAGCTGCCTCAGGGCACCGAGGACCCGGGTTAGATTCCGGCCCGGGGTCACTGCCCGTGTGGAGTTTGCACATTCTCCCCGTGTCTGCACGGGTCTCACCCCCACAACCCAAAGATGTGCAGGGTAGGTGGATTGGCCACACTAACTTGCCCTTATTTGGAAAAAAAATAATTGGATCCTCTAAATTTTAACAAAAAAGAGTATTTCTGGAGTGGAATTTGCAGCTTCACGTGAGCAGCATATGAGCTCAAATGCACTTTTCTTCCCTGTAGTATAATGGGACCCATGTGATTAATAAGTCTTGTGACTAAAGGCAGTGTCCATTAAAATATCTGTACAGTACAGATTAGGGATGTTTTGCAGTGCTGCATCCCCTCCATTATGTACTGCCTCCATCTCAGCTGCATCTTTGGTCTGTGGCTATTCCCCTTAAGATCAAAATAAAATCAGTCAACAACTACGGCACAACAAAACATTCTCACTGATCATCATGAAACAGCTTCAAACTTAATGGCCAATGATTCAGCTGACTTACCTTCTTCCCAACATTGCACGCAGAACTATAGTGCGTGTGTTCATAAGCTACACGTGCTTCATAATAGAATTAAACTGCTGAAAATCCCACAAACTAGTAAAGGCTAAAAACAGCAAATGATTTCACAATGAATCAAAACACCAAAAAGATCTGCAACTGTCCACAAGGTTTCCAACTTTTAAGCTTACTGTTATTTTTTTTTTTTTTAAATGAAATTTGTTTACTCATAGTTTGTGCAAAATATTGAGAACAAGATCAGCTCAGCTATATTTTCTTTTATTCGTCCATGGGATGTGGGCGTCGCAGGCTGTGCCAGCATTTACTGCCCATCCCTAATTGCTCGAGGAGACGGTGAAGAGTCAACCACATTGCTGTGAATCTGGAGTCACATGTAGGCCAGACTTGGTAAGGACGGCAGATTTCCTTCCCTAAAGGATATTAGATGGGGTTTTATGACAATCGACAATGGTTTCATGGTCATCAGTAGACTTTCAATTCCAGATTGCATTGAATTCAAATTTCACCACCTGCAGTGGCGGGATTTGAACCTGTCTTCCCAGAGCATTACGCTGGGTCTCTGGATTACTAGTTCAGTGACAATACCACTAAGCCACCACCTCCCCAATACGTCAATCCAGCACTTTACAGTTCAGAAGTGTCCCCCTGCGGTGTTTCACTCCTCACAGGTGTATTTGTACTTGTAGGTTAACAGCCAGAAGACCTTTTTTGCTTAAACCTGAATTGTGCTGGTAAATGACAACGTGCATTCGATAAATACTAACATCTGGAGTGATTAACATGTGGTTTCCTTAAATGTGTTAAAATGCTCCCAGGCAATTCAGCAGGACTTTTGAACAAAAATGGCCCAATATTCAAATCCTCGTGAAACAGATCAACATTCTCGTATTACTTTTGAATCTCCAAAAAAATACTTTGAGTTGGGTTTGAATACAATCCCAAGTACATAAATATGTTACCATTTTCTCTACAGCAGTAACTAAGGCCCCATTGTGTCTACACAGCATCCAGGATAGGGAAACTCTTTCCATGTATGAACCACAGATGGAAACAACTTCTCAATGTAAAGTAAACTGTGTCTTATCCTATTTCAAAGATGTGCAATGATACTTCCCTCCTAGAACTCTACGTTTCTCTAACTGGTCTTTTGTGCACCCCCCATATCCTGTCATTACCGGCCTCCTTACTGTCAACCATCAAGGCCATAAACTCTGGCATTCCCTCACTAAGCTTCTCTGCCTCTCCTCCTTTAAGATACTCAGCTCGCTGGCCAAGATTTTATTCACCTGCAGTAATATTTAATCTGACCTGGTGTCAAAATTTGTTCGAAGTATTCCCAACTTGGTTTTAAAAGACTAATCAGGAGGGCAGCACGGTGGCGCAGTGGGTTAGCCCTGCTGCCTCACGGCGCCGAGGTCCAAGGTTCGATCCCGGCTCTGGGTCACTGTCCGTGTGGAGTTTGCACATTCTCCCCGTGTTTGCGTGGGTTTCGCCCCCACAACCCAAAGACGTGCAGGGTAGGTGGATTGGCCACGCTAAATTGCCCCTTAATTGGAAAAAAATGAATTGGGTACTCTAAATTTATTTTTAAAAGATTAATCAGAATTGGAGTACACCCTCAGAGTTGAGGGATACACACTCGGGATTTTATGATACAACATGGCTGCAGGATTCCACATATAAAACAAATATCAAAGAATACATATTTTCAAACTAACAGCATGACACCAACAGCTCACTGAAGAGGGGGGGGGTGGAGGGGAGTGTGGGGGAGAGGAGGGTGGTGGAGATGTGGAGTGGAGGGTGGGGAGGGGAGGGTGAGGTGGGAGAGGAGGGTGGTGGAGAAGTAGAGTGGGAGGGGAGGGGGCGGAGGGAGGAGTGGGAGGTGGTGGAGGAGTGGGAGGAGATGGAGGGTGGGGTGGGAGGAGATGGAGGGTGGGGTGGGAGGAGATGGAGGGTGGGGTGGGAGGGGAGGGTGGGGTGGGAGGGGAGGTAGAGGGTGGGAGGGGAGGTGGAGATGGTGATGTGGAGTAGGAGGGGGGTGGAGGGAGGGGAGGTGGTGGGGGAGTGGGAGGTGGTGGAGGGTGGGGTGGGAGGGGAGGTGGAGGGTGGGAGGGGAGCTGGAGGGTGGGTTGGGAGGGGAGATGGAGGGTGCGGTGGGAGGGGAGGTGGAGGGTGGGTTGGGAGGGGAGATGGTGGAGGGAGGAGTGGGAGGTGATGGGGAGGGTGAGGTGGGAGAGGAGGGTGCTGGAGATGTGGAGTGGGAGGAGAGGTGGTGGAGGGAGGAGTGGGAGGTGGTGGAGGAGTGGGAGGTGGTGGAGGAGTGGGAGGTGGTTGGGTAGGAGGGGAGGTAGAGGGTGGAGGGGAGGTGGAGGTTGGGAGGGGTGGTGGAGGGTGGAGATGTGAAGTGGGAGGGGAGGTGGTGGAGGGAGGAGTGGGAGGTGGTGGAGGAGTGGGAGGAGGTGGAGGGTGGCGTGGGTGTGGAGGGTGGGGTGGGAGGGGAGGTAGAGGGTGGGAGGGGAGGTGGAGATGGTGATGTGGAGTAGGAGGGGGGTGGAGTAAGGGGGGGTGGAGGGAGGGGAGGTGGTGGAGGAGTGGGAGGTGGTGGAGGGTGGGGTGGGAGGGGAGGTGGAGGGTGGGAGGGGAGCTGGAGGGTGGGTTGGGAGGGGAGATGGAAGGTGCAGTAGGAGGGGAGGTGGAGGGTGGGCTGGGAGGGGAGATGGTGGAGGGAGGAGTGGGAGGTGATGAGGATGGGGAGGGTGAGGTGGGAGAGGAGGGTGCTGGAGATGTGGAGTGGGAGGAGAGGTGGTGGAGGGAGGAGTGGGAGGTGGTGGAGGAGTGGGAGGTGGTGGAGTAGGAGGGGAGGTAGAGGGTGGGAGGGGAGGTGGAGGTTGGGAGGGGAGGTGGAGGGTGGAGATGTGGAGTGGGAGGGGAGGTGGTGGAGGGAGTAGTGGGAGGTGGTGGAGAGTGGGGTGGGAGGAAAGTGGAGGGTGGGTTGGAGATGGCCGATGATGGAGGGTAGTCTGAAATGAACAGAGTTTCAACATCTATCCTGGAATGGGATTCTTAATTTTAAAGTTATTACTCTGACCGCCCAAAAGAGTGCGACCCCCCCCACCCACCCCCGCCCCGAGTATAAAGGAAGAGTTCGCCATATGTTCACTCTCTTTTGGCCTTGGTACCCCGGTCACGGCCATTGCCAACTGCAGCAACACCAGAAGCAAGTTTGAGTTCAACGCCCACTACCAGACGGATGAGCCCAGCCGAGCAGCAGTTACCACTTTGAACCCCAGAGATCCTGAACAGCGGCCACTGTTTCCTGACCTAAGCCGGGTGCCCGAAGTTAAGTACAGGTTGTCTTAGTAACAGGTGTAGTTGACTAGTATGATGCATGACTGATTGTATGTAAATAAAGTATCCTTGACCTTGAACTAACTAACTGGTGTTTGGCTCTTTGATCGATAGCCGGTTGAACCTTGTGGTGGTATCATTTGATACCTAGAACATTACAGCACAGTACAGGCCCTTCGGCCCTCAATGTTGCGCCGACCTGTGAAACCACTCTAAAGCCCATCTACACTATTCCCTTATCGTCCATATGTCTATCCAATGACCATTTGAATGCCCTTAGTGTTGGCGAGTCCACTACTGTTGCAGGCAGGGCATTCCAAGTGCTTATTACTCTCTGAGTAAAGAACCTACCTCTGACATCTGTCCTATATCTATCTCCCCTCAATTTAAAGCTATGTCCCCTCGTGCTAGACATCACCATCCGAGGAAAAAGGCTCTCACTGTCCACCCTATTTAATCCTCTGATCATCTTGTATGCCTCAATTAAGTCACTTCTTAACCTTCTTCTCTCTAACGTAAACAGCCTCAAGTCCCTCAGCCTTCCCTCATAAGATCCTCACTCCATACCAGGCAACATTCTGGTAAATCTCCTCTGCACCCTTTCCAATGCTTCCACATCCTTCCTATAATGCGGCGACCAGAATTGCACGCAATACTTCAAATGCGGCCACACCAGAGTGTTGTATAGCTGCAACATGACCTCATGGCTCCGAAACTCAATCCCTCTACCAATAAAAGCTAACACACCGTATGCCTTTTTAACAACCCTCTCAACCTGGGTGGCAACTTTCAGGGATCTATGTACATGGACACCGAGATCTCTCTGCTCATCCACACTACCAAGAATCTTACCATTGGCCCAGTACTCGGTCTTCCTGTTATTCCTTCCAAAATGAATCACCTCACAGTTTTCTGCATTAAACTCCATTTGCCACCTCTCAGCCCAGCTCTGCAGCTTATCTGTGTCCCACTGTAACTTGTAACATCCTTCTGCTCTGTCCACAGCTCCACTGACTTTAGTGTCATCTGCAAATTTACTCATCTTCTACGCCCTCCTGCAGGTCATTTATAAAAATGACAAACAGCAGTGGCCCCAACACAGATCCTTGTGGTACACCACTAGTAACTGGACTCCAGGTTGAACATTTCCCATCAACCACCACCCTTTGTCTTCTTCCAGCTAGCCAATTTCTGATCCAAACTGCTAAAGCACTCTGAATCCCATGCCTCCGTATTTTCTGCAATAGCCTACCGTGGGGAACCTTATCAAACGCTTTACTGAAATCCATATACACCACATCAACTGCTTTACCCTCATCCACCTGCTTGGTCACCTTCTCAAAGAACTCCAAAAGGTTTGTGATGCACGACCTATCCTTCACAAAACCGTGTTGACTATCTCTAATCAAATTATTCCTTTTCAGATGATTATACATCCTATCTCTTATAAACCTTTCCAAGACAGAAGTAAGGCTCACTGGTCTATAGTTACCAGGGTTGTCCCTACTCCCCTTCTTGAACAAGGGGACAACATTTGCTATCCTCCAGTCTTCTGGCACTATTCCTGTAGACAAAGATGACTGAAAGATCAAAGCCAAAGGCTCAGCAATCTCCTCCCTAGCTTCCCAGAGAATCCTAGGATAAATCCCATCCGGCCCAGGGGACTTATCTATTTTCACACTTTCCAGAATTGCTAACACTTCCTCCTTATGAACCTCAAGCCTTTCTAGTCTAGTAGCCTGGATCTCAGTATTCTCCTCGACAACATTGTCTTTTTCCTGTGTGAATACTGACGAAAAATATTCATTTTGCACCTCTCCCATCTCCTCGGACTCCACGCACAACTTCCCACTACTGTCCTTGACTGGCCCTACTCTTACCTTAGTCATTATTTTATTCCTGACATATCTATAGAAAGCTTTAGGGTTATCCTTGATCCTACCTGCCAAAGACTTCTCATGTCCCCTCCTGGCTCTTCTTAGCTCTCTCTTTAGGTCCTTTCTAGCTAACTTGTAACTCTCGAGCGCCCTAACTGAACCTTCACGTCTCATCTTTACATAAGTCTCCTTCTTCCTCTTGACAAGTGTTTCAACTGCTTCAGTAAACCACGGTTCCCTCGCTCGACCACCTCCTCCCCCGCCTGACAGGTACATACTTATCAAGGACACGCAGAAGCTGTTCCTTGACCAAGCTCCACATTTCCATTGTGCCCATCCCCTGCAGTTTTCCCCTCCATCCAATGCATCCTAAGTCTTGCCTCATCACATCATAATTGCCTTTCCCCCAGATATAACTCTTGCCCTGCGGTATATACCTATCCCTTTCCATCAGTAAAGTTGTTTTAAAAAAAAAAATTTAGAGTACCCAATTCATTTTTTCCAATTAAGGGGCAATTTAGCGTGTTCAATCCACCTACCCTGCACATCTTTGGGTTGTGGGGGCGAAACCCACGCAAACACGGGGAGAATGTGCAAACTCCACACGGACAGTGACCCAGAGCCGGGATCGAACCTGGGACCTCGGCGCCGTGAGACTGCAGTGCTACCACTGCGCCATCGTGCTGCCCTTTCCATCACTAAAGTAAACGTAATCGAATTGTGGGGTCACTATCACCAAAGTGCTCACCTACCTCCAAAGCTAACACCTGTCCTGGTTCATTACCCAGTATCAAATCCAATATGGCTTTGCCTCTCGTTGGCCGATCTACATACTGTGTCAGGAAACCCTCCTGCACACATTGGACAAAAATGGACCATCTAAAGTACTAGAACTACAGCGTTTCCAGTCAATATTTGTAAAGTTAAAGTCCCCCATAACAACTACCCTGTTACTTTCTCTCCTATCCAGAATCATCTTTGCAATCCTTTCCTTTACATCTCTGGAACTTTTCGGAGGCCTATAGAAAACCCCTAACAGGGTAATCTCTCCTTTCCGGTTTCTAATCTCAGCCCATACTACCTCAGTAGATGAGTCCTCATCAAACGTCCTTTCTGCCACCGTAATACTGTCCTTGACTAACAATGCCACCCCTCCCCCTCTTTTATCGCCTCCCTGAGCTTACTGACATATCTAAACCCCGGCACCTGCAACAACCGTTCTTGTCCCTGCTCTATCCAGGTCTCCGAAATGGCCACAACATCGAAGTCCCAGGTACCAACCCATGCCGCGTGTTCACCCACCTTATTCCGGATGCTCCTGGCATTGAAGTAGACACACTTTAAACCACCTTCCTGCCTGCCGGTACACTCCTGCAACTTTGAAACCTTACTCATGACCTCACTACTCTCAACCTCCTGTATACTGGAGCTACAATTCAGGTTCCCAAGCCCCTGCTGAACTAGTTTAAACCCTCCCGAAGAGAATTAGCAAATTTCCCCAGCCCCTCCCAGGATATTGGTACCCCTCTGGTCCAGGTGTAGACCATCCCGTTTGTAAAGGTCCCACCTACCCCAGACTGAACCCCAATTATCCAGGAATCTGAAACCCTGGCGACTCTAAGCACTCGGACACAGACAATATAGAAAGAAGGCAAATCTACTGATTGCCCTAATTGGAACAGAGCCACAGAAAAGACCAAGTAGTAGAGAAAACGCACAACATTCTGAGTCCCTTATTAACCTCCATTCCTTACTACACTGATTTAGTGAAATAAATCAAAACCTCAAGATTTAATGTCTCGTGAATAATGATTGAATTTCTACTGCAGCAAAATTTGGTCCCATGGTTTGAAGCTGAATAAGCTGAAACTATGGGCATTGCAGGAGTAGATTAAATGATTAGAAAAGTAAAATATTTGGTCTCTTACGAGCTTTTGTTCTATTGATCTGTCTTAAAGACAGCCCACAGGGCAGCACGGTGGCGCAGTGGTTAGCACTGCTGCCTCACAGCACCGAGGTCCCAGGTTCGATCCCGGCTATGGGTCTTGCTCATTCTCCCCGTGTTTGTGTGGGTTTCGCCCCCACAACCCAAAGATGTGCAGGGTAGGTGGATTGGCCACGCTAAATTGCCCCTTAATTGGAAAAAATAAATTGGGTACTCTAAATGTATCAAAAAAAAATAACAAAAAAATAAAAGGACAGCCCACAATTACTCACGAGGCGACTTGGGGTGAGCAATAAATGGTGACATTGCTCGCAATGTTCATATGCCAGGTATGAATCTTTTAAAAATCAGAAACTGGGCACACAACATAACACACAAGCTAACATACCAACACCAACTTTATTACCTCTCCTGGCCCAGCTGTCAGATAGTGTGGTCACAGGTCTAGTGCTTCCCAAGTAAGAAACAAGGATGAAAAGAAAAATCACAAAATCTCACTGATCAAAAGGCAGAATCAGAGAGAGAGAGAGAGAGAGAGAGAGAGAGAGAGAGGGACAGAGAGACACACAGAGAGAGAGAGAGACAGAGGGAGAGAGAGACAGAGGGAGAGAGAGACAGAGGGAGAGAGAGACAGAGGGAGAGAGAGACAGAGGGAGAGAGAGACAGAGGGAGAGAGAGAGAGAGAGAGAGAGAGACAGAGGGAGAGACAGAGGGAGAGAGAGAGGGAGAGACAGAGGGAGAGACAGAGGGAGAGACAGAGGGAGAGACAGAGGGAGAGACAGAGGGAGAGTCAGAGGGAGAGTCAGAGGGAGAGTCAGAGGGAGAGTCAGAGGGAGAGTCAGAGGGAGAGTCAGAGGGAGAGAGAGAGAGAGAGAGAGAGAGAGAGAAAGAGAGAGAGAGAGACAGAGAGAGAGAGACAGAGAGAGAGAGACAGAGAGAGAGAGAGACAGAGAGAGAGAGACAGAGAGAGGCAGAGAGAGAGAGAGAGAGAGACAGAGAGAGACAGAGACAGAGAGATGTGGATAGGTGGATTGGCCGTGCTAAAATGCCGCTTAGTGTCCAAAAGGCGTGGGCTTAACTAGTGTGCTCTTTCCAAATGCTGGTGCAGACTTGATGGGCTGAATGGCCTCCTTCTGCACTGTAAATTCTATGATTCTATGTGCAGGGTAGGTGGATTGGCCATGCTAAATTGCCACTTAATTGGGAGAAAAAAAAGAATAGTGGAGATTGCAGCGTGATTTGAAAGAAGGAATGAGAGAGGGGGCAGATTAACACAGCCTACTTCCAGTTGCCGATGGATTCTAGGAAAATTGGACATCGAGTAGAGTATGAGATTTTAAAATATATACCATATATAGAATGAGACACCCTGGAAGACACTACAGGAGCTAGCGATTAAATCAAATACCATGCCAGCATATATATAATAGCTGAGATCAGGGTTTTTCAAACTGCAGTGCATGACCCACGGGTGGGTTGTGGGTGGCTGTTGGGAGGCTTGCAGAGCGATTGGTCGAGGCATTCCCAATCCCAGGAGAAGCGCCCAACGGCCACGACCAGCTTTTAAGAATGCCGGCCACCCCATGAATGCACGTCCCCTCAGGGAGTGCAACAGCCCGGGATCTGTGTCCGTCCCCCTCCTGTCTCCATTCACCCAGCAGCCTGTCCCGGCCCGGCTCCACTCTCCGAGCCCCAATTCCACTCACCACGGCTCACATGCCACAACCTGGAGAGCGGTCCGAAACCCGGCAGAGCCAACCACCTCCTCCTGACATCAGCGTGCTGTCCCAGGACCTAATTTTTTAAAAATACATATAATGTCGGCCATGACCGGCCTTAAACAATGGAATCTGCCTGCCAGAAGCAGCGGCAGGGTGGTCACGTGCCTGGCACGTACATGCGCCTTGTATGTCTATGCTTTGGCCGCGATATTACGGAGGACAGATTCCTCCATTTTGTAGCTGCCAGCTAGACAGGCAACAGTTGAAGGTAGATCATTTTGTAATAAGGAAGAGAGTGCCAGAAATACAAAGAGGCCAGGATCTCTCAACTGAATCGACTGGAGAGAGTTGTACAGGAGAGTCCGCGGCAGGACAGAACAATGCTAGTGTGAGCTCCAGGGCCTCTGGTGAACAACTCATTAAAGCAAAACTGAAATCAGGAACAAAGCGGTATGAAGACCATTTTTTGAGGTATGGCTTTGTTAATTGTGCCAATGCAAATCGGGATGCAAAGCCCATCTGTGTTACATGCAGGGAAGTACTGGAAAATGAAAGCTTAAAATCCTCAAAGCTTCAAGGCATTTGAAGACTAAGTCTGGGTCTGGTTAGTTTGAGGTCAAACCTCTTGATTTTTTTCAAAGGATGCTGCGAGAACTGTCAGCTGTAGTTTGTAGCAGAAATTATATATTGAATGACAAAGCACAATTAACCTCTTACATGGTAGCGTAACGTGTTGCTAAAGAGAAAATGCCCCACACTGTAGCCAAGAGGTGAATTTTTCCTGCAACATTAGACATGGTTCGTATGGTCCAAGATGAGACGTCAGCTGAAAAACTGAAATGCACGTTGTGATATCACAATGGCTGGCTGAATTTGTGACATTGCTGAGAATTTAGAAGCCCAGCTTATTTTTTGTGTAAAGTCAGCACAGGAATTCTCAATACAACTGGATGAAAGTAAAGATGTTTCAGATTGCGCAACCTTGCTGGCTTACGTTAGGTCTGTTTAGCATAATTAATTTGTTGAGGATTTGCAGTGCTGCCTGACATTACTAACCAACACGACTGGTGCAGAGATTTGGCAGATCGCTCCATACATAAAAAACATAGGACATACAATATAAACACATAGATATGGTCATTTGCAAAGCAAATGCAGTATAGCGCCACAACATTAGAGAGAGTGCGTAGAGAGATCAGTTCAGTCCATAAGCGGGCAATTCAGGAGTCTGGTAACAGTGGGGCAGAAGCTGTTTTTGAATCTGTTTGTGCGTGATTTCAGAGTTTTGTACCTTCTGCCCGATGGAAGAGATTGGAAGAGAGAATAACCCGGGTGGGAAGGGTCTTAGATTCTTCTGCCCACTTTCCCAAGGCAGCAGGAGGTGTGGACAGAGTCAATGGATGGGAGACAGGTTTGTGAGATGGAATTTTCACGACTCTTTGTAGTTTCTTACGGTCTTGGGCCAAGCAGTTGCCATACCAGGCTGTGATGCAGCCCGATAGGATGCTTCCTATGGTGCATCTGTAAAAGTTGGTAAGAGTCAATGTGGACATGCCGGATTTCCTTAGTTTCCCGAGGAAGTATAGGCGCTGTTGTGCTTTCTTGGTCGTAGCGCCAACGTGGGTGGACCAGGACAGATTGTTGGTGATGTGCACACCGAGGAATTTGAAGCAGTCAACCATCTCCACCTCGGCCCCGTTGATGCTGACAGGGGTGCGTACGACACTTTACTTCCTGAAGTCAATGACCAGCTCCTTGGTTTTGCTGACATTGAGGGAAGAGATTGTTGTTGTTGCACCACGTCACTAGGTTCTTTATCTCCCTCCTGTACTCTGACTCATCGTTGTTTGAGATCTGATCCACTGTGGTCGTGGTGCCTCATGGTGTCTCAAAAGCACACAAATATTACCTGAATTTTTAGGAGAAATGAGCCACTTTAGATATGTCTAACTTTACAGTCTAACACAACAAGTTCTGGCAAGATTTTGTGACATTCCAAACCAGTTACTGATTCCTAGTATGGTAAATCTATACAGTCGACATTAATTCAGCTTTAATGCTCATCAGCTAAGGTCATCAGTGAAGCTTACAGCCACTTCAGTGAGAACCTTTAGCAAAACTGAAGTCTGTAGGATTAAAGGAACGGGGGCAGCATGGCTATGAAATTGGTTAAGCAGAAAGTAACAGGAAACAGCCCATCTTTTTTAAACTGAAGGGAGGATTACAGCGAGGCACCCACAGGGGTCCATGCAGGGGCCACCGATTCTTTTGATATATAGTCATAACTTGACCAATATACAGGGCACCATACAAAAGCTTGCAGAAACATAGAACAGTGAGGAGAACAGTAACAGACGCAGGCAACCGGCTGAAATGGGCAGACACGCGACAGGTAAAATTTAAAACCAAGGTGTGAACTGATGCAATTGGTTGGATAAAATGAGGCAATAGAAGCTAAATGGCACAATTTTAAAGATTTCCGGACAGAGACGGAGGGGCGTATGCACACAAATCTTTGAGGGCTAGCCATGAAGGCCTTTTTAAAAAAACATACAGGATCCTTGCCTTTATAACTAAAGGCATGAATTACAAAAGTAAGGAAGTTGGCCCAAATGCTTATTAAAAAAACACTTGACTAGGACTTAGCTTGAGTACTGAAACCAATTCTGTTTTTAAAAAAAATTTAGACTACCCAATTCTTATTGTTTTCCAATTAACGGGCAATTTAGTGTGGCCAATTCATGTACCCTGTGTAATGATATGTATAGTCCAAGTATAGAAAAGGGTTAACAAGATGATGTTCATGTATATAAACACTAGATGGCATCACTGAGTAGTCTTATAAAAGGCTACGTTTCTAGGCACGCTGGGAGAAGCTGATGTGAGGTTGAGTTAGAGTGTAGTTTATATATTAGAGAGATTATTAATTGCTGTATCACAGATTCAGTACTATTATTTTGTTAACTGTTACTCAGTAGAGTGGGCGAACCAAATCACGTTAAGTCGTGTAAAATAAATTAGTTCTGATTTAAACATACAGTTTTATATTCTTTGTCAACACTACATCTTCGGCTATCTTGGAGAACAAAACAAGGAACATAACACCCTGCACATCTTTGGGTTGTGGGGGTAAGGCCCACACAGACACAGGGAGAATGTGCAAACTCTACACGGGCAGTGAGCCGGGGCCGGGATCGAACCAGAGTCCTCGGTGCCGTGAGGCAGCAGTGTTGACCACGGCGACACTGTGCTGCCCAGCGAAACCAACTCTGAACACCATTCTTCAGTTTGTCAAAGCCTTATGGAGGACGCAGAAGATTTATTAGAATAGTTAGCAAACATGAGGGGGGGGGGGGGGGAATTCAGTTACATGGGGAGGTGGGAGAAACTGGAGTTGTTCTCCTTACAGCTCAGAAGGTTAAAAGGAGTCTTATAGGGGTGCTCAATCATGAATAGCTTTGATAGAGTCAATAAATAGAAACTTGCCCGTGGCAAGAAGATAGGTATTTACAGAATGAACCAGAGGTGACACGAGGAGTGAAATGAATTGTGATGATCTGGAATGCAGCACCTGCAGCTGGAAGCTGATTCACTAATAACTTTCAAAAGAGAATTGGATAAATACTGGAAGTGGAAAGAGCAGCAAAGTGGGGCTCTTCTAAAAGGCCTGCATCGGCATGATGGGTTGAATGGTCTCCTCCTTTGCTAATAGGATTTACCATTCCCTATATGATGCTCTGCCCCCTTGT
Organism: Scyliorhinus torazame; assembly: GCF_047496885.1. NCBI lineage: Eukaryota > Metazoa > Chordata > Chondrichthyes > Carcharhiniformes > Scyliorhinidae > Scyliorhinus > Scyliorhinus torazame. Next base: position 386,631,682 of record NC_092708.1, read on the forward strand.
TCCACACAGACCCCTTTAAATGGACAACAAAAGTCCCCAAACTTACTGCACGCATTACAACATTGAAATACCCAGTTAAGAGTATTTATTTTCTATTGTTATCATTTTTGATTTTCAAATTCTAAGCTGAAAATTTTCAGATCACTGAATTTAAATGCTAACGTATTCACAACCAAGAATTTCCACAAAACCATTATATGCATCTTATGAGTGAAGCTAACCACCTACTCACGCCTGGCCATCCTCCCACAATCTAGTTTATGTAAACTTGAAGTCAACCAAAACTCTACAAACCGCATCCTGACACACACCAATTTGCCCATCACCTCAGTGTTCATTGGCTCCTGGCTAATTAATGTCACGCAACTCACATTTTCAAATCCCACCATGACCACCCATAGAACCCCCCCACTCCACCCCCTCCACCCCCCCACCCACCTCCCTAATCTTCTCCAGCCCCACAATCCTGATATCGCTGTGCGCCTCGGACCTCTAAAGCACCCCAATTTCAATCGCTCTACCCTGTTGGTCGTGCATTCAGCTGCCAAGGACCCAAGCTCTGGAACATGTTTGTAAATCTCTACATCCCTCCTGAAGCACTTTGGGACATTCAATTAGGTTTAAAGGCATTTTGTAAATAGGGATGTTGTTATTAATGTACAATTGTTTTTCTAATTAGAATTCATTAAAATCTATGACTCTATTCTGTGCTTCTATGACGTATTAGTTATCCTTCAGCGCAGTGAAACATGAGACTTTGGGATGAAATGTGCTACACAAATGCACGCCCTTGCTTCAAAAAGGCAACGGAACTACATTATAGGAGGGCAACATGGTGGCACAGTGGTTAGCACTGCTGCATCACAGCGCCAGGGTCCCGGGTTCACTTCTGGCCTTGCGTGACTTGTGTAGAGTTTGTATCTTCATCCTGTATCTGCGTGGGTTTCCTCCGGATGCTTTGGTTTCCTCCCACAGTCCAAAGATGTGCAGGTTAGATAGACTGGTCCCTTAGTGTCTAAAGATTTGTAGGTTAGGTGGGGTTACAGGGACAGGGTGGGGGCCTAGGTAGGGTGCTCTTGCAAAGGGTCGATACAGACTCGATGGGCCAAATGACCTCCTTCTGCACTGTAGGGGTTCTATGATGGCTTCTAAATGTCCCACAATTTGTGCACACTTTTCTGAAAGTCAAGAGTGATGACTATTTACCACCATTTAAATTGTTTGCCCACAGTGAGGCTGTTCCTCCCCTATGGTTAATGGCAGAGAAGATTACACCCCTACCATATTCGTACTACTTTTCACAGCGGGAAACCTCTTTTTATCCGCTAAGGTTTGATAGATGCACTGAAGAGCTGAGTTATTAGGACGGTAATATAGGAAACATGTTAGGAATGCCTTTTTTCTAGATCACTGTTGATATAACAACACTAGAGATTTGAAAACTTTTACACTTAAAAGATAAAGAAATGAAAGCAGCTCAAAATGTTTGGGCGAGTTTATTTCTCAACCATTGTACCTTTAAAATTTTTTTTTTTTTTTTTTTTTAAAAAGAGTACCCAATTATTTTTTCCCAATTTAGCGTGGCCAATCCACCTAGCCTGCACATCTTTTTGGTTGTGGGGGGTGAGACCCACGCAAACACGGGGAGAATGTGCAGACTCCCACTGTTTTTTTTATACAATCAAGATTACACCAGTAATTTCCAAGCCACTTTTAATACAGAACCTCTGCTGAAAACAGCACAACACTAGTCCCTTAACTATGGAACATAAAAGCAATGGTAGGCTATATATCTGTTTAACTGATATTTTACATTTTCAGCATGGTGGCAGAGATGAAGGACCTCTGTTATGTGGAAACTGGGAAGCTGAAATTGCTCTCGTTGGAGCAGGGGAAGCTGTGGGCATTTGATAAAGGTGTTCAAATTTATTAACACCCCTACAATAAATCAGGCGAAACAAGCTTCTAGTGGCAGGTGGTCAGTAATCAAATGCCATAGATTTAAGATAATTGGTAAAACAATCAGAAGGCAGATGGTGGGTAAAGCTTTCTTTTAAAATACAGCGGGGTTAAAAACTGGAATTACCTGCCCGAAAATTGGTATAGAATTGAAAAGGAAAAAATTAGAAGGCCTATAAAGAGAGAGCGGGGAGTAGGGGAGTCAATTAAATGATTAGCTCTTTGAAAAAACATGTACAGTAGAGAGGAAAATAATTGGGAAGAGAAAATCAGGAGGCATCAAAAGGATATATAGATAGGTTAGGTGAGTGGGCAGAAATGTGGTAAATGTGAGTATAATGTGAGAAAATGTGAAATTGTCCATTTTGGCAGGAAAAATAAAAGAGAAGCAAATGATCTTAATGGTGAGGGGTGGCAGAGTGCTGGGATGCAGAGGGATCTGGGTGACCCAATACATGAATCATAAAAGTTTAGTATACAGATAAAGCAAGTAATCAGAAAAGCAGGGGGGGGGGGGTGCAGCATGTGGCGCAGTGGTTAGCATTGCTGCCTATGACGCTGAGGACCTGGGTTCGAATCCCGGCCCTGGGTCACTGTCCATGTGGAGTTTGCATATGAAATGAAATGAAAACCGCTTATTGTCACAAGTAGGCTTCAAATGAAGTTACTGTGAAAAGCCCCTAGTTGCCACATTCCGGCGCCTGTTCAGGGAGGCTGATACAGGAATTGAACCGTGCTGCTGGCCTGCCTTGGTCTGCTTTAAAAGCCAGCGATTTAGCCCAGTGTGCTAAATGGCAGCACGGTGGTGCAGTGGGTTAGCCCTGCAGCTTCACGACGCCAAGTTCCCAGGTTCGATCCTGGCTCTGGGTCACTGTCCGTGTGGAGTTTGCACATTCTCCCCGTGTCTGCGTGGGTTTCACCCCCACAACCCAAAATGTGCAGATTAGGTGGATTGGCCACGCTAAATTGCCGCTCAATTGGAAAATAAAATCAAAAAAAATAATTGAGTACTCTAAATTTAAAAAAAAGAAAAGCAGAGGCAGCACTGCTGCCCTCATGGCGCCGAGGACCCAGATTCGAACCCGACCCGGGGTCACTGTGGAGTTTGCATAGTCTCCCTGTATCTGCGTGGGTCTCACTCCTACAACCCAAAGGTGTGCAAAGTAGATGGATTGGCCACGCTAAATTGGCCCCTTAATTGGAAAAAAATAATTTCATAGAATTTACAGTACAGAAGGAGGCCATTCGGCCCATCGAGTCTGCACCGGCTCTTGGAAAGAGCACCCAAGGACAACACCTCCACCCTCGCCCCATAACCCAGTAACCCCACCCAACCCCAAGGGCAATTTTGGACACTAAGGGCAATTTATCATGGCCAATCCACCTAACCTGCACATCTTTGGACTGTGGGAGGAAACCGGAGCACCCGGAGGAAACCCACGCACACACAGGGAGGATGTGCAGACTCCACACAGACAGTTGGGTACTCTATATTTTTTTTTAAGTATCAGAAAAGTTAATAGATTGTTAAGATTTATTGGAAGGGGAATTGAATATAAAGTCGGGAGGTTATGCTTCAATTGTACAGGGCATTGGTGAGAACACATCTGGAGTACTGTGTACAGTATTGGTCTCCTTATTTAAGGAAGGATGTAAAAGCATTGGAATCAGTTCAAAGGAAGTTTACTGCACTAATACCAGGAAGTAGTGGGTTGTCTCACCAGGAAAGTCTGGACAGGCTAGGTTTGTATCCATTGGTTTTAGAAGAGTTTAGAAGAGCAAGAGGTGACTTGATTGAGATGTACGGGTTTAGCACACTGGGCTAAATCGCTGGCTTTTAAAGCAGACGAAGGCAGGCCAGCAGGACGGTTCAATTCCTGTACCAGCCTCCCCGAACAGGCGCCGGAATGTGACGACTAGGGGTTTTCACAGTAACTTCATTGAAGCCTACTCGTGACAATAAGCGATTTTCATTTTCATTACAATATCCCAGGGGAACTTGACTGAATGGATGTGGGAAGGATGCTTCTTCTTGGAGGACAATCTAGAACTAGGAGTGATGTGGAGATGCCGGCGTTGGACTGGGGTGGGCACAGTAAGAAGTCTTACAACACCAGGTTGAAGTCCAACAGGTTTGTTTCCTCAGGAGGAAGGAGCAGTGCTCTGAAAGCAAGTGTTTGAGACAAACCTTTTGGACTTTAACCTGGTGTTGTAAGACTTCTTACTAGAACTAGGGGGGGGTCACTGTTCAAAAATATGAGGTCGTCGGTTTAAGAGCGAGATGAGGAGAATGTTTTTCTCTCAGAGGGTCTTTGGAACTCTTTCTCAAAAGGCAGTGGATACAGAATCTTTGAATATTTTTCAGGCAGAGGTGGATAGATTCTTTTTTTTTTTTTATAAATGTTTTATTGAAAATTTTTTCCCAAACAACAATTTTTCCCCTCTTACAAAGCAAACGCAACAATAACAATACAGAAATTTTAAACAATACACAAGTAACAAAAACCCCTTTATCTTTGACCTAAACTAAACCCCCCCTCCCCCCCCCCCCCCCCCCTCCCCCTGGGTTGCTGCTGCTGGTCATCTGTCTTCCCTCTAACGTTCCCCTAGGTAGTCGAGAAATGGCTGCCACCGCCTGGTGAACCCTTGAGCCGATCCTCTCAGGGCAAACTTTATCTGCTCCAGTTTAATGAACCCCGCCATATCATTTACCCAGGCCTCCAGTCCGGGGGGTTTCGCCTCCTTCCACATGAGTAGGATCCTGCGCCGGGCTACTAGGGACGCAAAGGCCACAACGTCGGCCTCTTTCGCCTCCTGCACTCCCGACTCTTCCGCAACTCCAAATAGAGCTAACCCCCAGCCTGGTTTGACCCGGGCCCTCACCACCCGCGAAATCACTCCCGTCACTCCCTTCCAATACCCTTCCAGTGCCGGGCATGCCCAAAACATATGTGCGTGGTTTGCCGGGCTCCCGCCACACCTCCCACATTTGTCCTCCACTCCAAAGAACCTGCTCAATCTTGCTCCCGTTATGTGTGCTCTATGTAGCACGTTAAATTGAATCAGGCTAAGCCTGGCGCATGAGGAAGAGGAATTTACCCTGCTTAGGGCATCAGCCCACATACCCTCCTCTATCTCCTCCCCTAGTTCTTCTTCCCACTTTCCTTTTAGTTCGCCCACCGACTCCTCCCCCTCTTCCCTCATCTCTCGGTAAATCTCTGACACCTTGCCCTCTCCGACCCACACCCCTGAAAGCACCCTGTCCTGTATCCCCTGTGTCGGGAGCAATGGAAATTCCCTCACCTGTTGTCTAGTAAATGCCCTCACCTGCATATATCTCAAGAAATTTCCCCGGGGCAACTTATACTTTTCCTCCAATGCTCCCAAGCTCGCAAAAGTCCCATCTATAAATAAATCTCCCACCCTCCTAATTCCCAACTGGAACCAGCTCTGAAATCCTCCATCCATTCTTCCTGGGGCGAACCTATGGTTGTTCCTGATTGGGGGCCCCACCAGGGCTCCCCGCACCCCTCTCTGTCGCCTCCACTGTCCCCAGATATTCAATGTTGCCGCCACCACCGGGTTCGTGGTAAACTTTTTAGGTGAGATCGGTAGCGGCGCCGTCACCAGCGCCTCTAAACTCGTCCCTTTACAGGACTTTCTCTCCAGTCTTTCCCACGCTGCTCCCTCACCCTCCATCATCCATTTACGTATCATTGCCACATTGGCGGCCCAATAGTAATCGCCCAAGTTCGGTAGTGCCAATCCTCCTCTGTCCCTACTACGCTGAAGGAACCCCCTCCTTACTCTCGGAACTTTCCCTGCCCACACGAAGCTCGTGATGCTCCAGTCTATTTTATTAAAAAAGGTCTTAGTGATTAGTATAGGGAGACATTGAAATACAAATAAGAACCTCGGGAGGACCATCATCTTAATTGCTTGCACCCTGCCCGCCAGCGATAGAGGCTGCATGTCCCACCTCTTGAAGTCCTCCTCCATTTGTTCTACCAACCGTGTCAGATTAAGTCTGTGCAAGGTTCCCCAGCTCCTAGCGATCTGAATCCCCAGGTATCGGAAGTTTCTTTCCACTTTCCTTAGAGGCAAGCCTTCTATCTCTCTACTCTGGTCCCCTGGATGTATCACAAATAATTCACTCTTCCCCATGTTTAGCCTATACCCCGAGAAATCCCCGAACCCCCTCAAAATTCGCATAACCTCTATCATTCCCCCCGCTGGGTCCGACACGTATAACAATAGGTCATCCGCATATAACGAGACTCGGTGTTCTTCTCCCCCTCTAATCACCCCTCTCCATTTCCTGGAGTCTCTCAACGCCATGGCCAGAGGTTCAATTGCCAACGCGAACAACAATGGAGACAGCGGGCATCCCTGTCTTGTTCCCCTATATAGTCGGAAATACTCCGATCTATGTCGACCTGTAACTACGCTTGCCGTTGGAGCCCCATAAAGAAGTCTAACCCAGCTAATAAACCCGTTCCCAAACCCAAACCTCCTTAACACTTCCCATAAATACTCCCACTCCACCCTATCAAATGCCTTCTCTGCGTCCATTGCCGCCACTATCTCTGCCTCCCCCTCCACTGGGGGCATCATTATCACCCCTAATAGTCGTCGCACGTTAACATTCAGTTGTCTCCCTTTTACGAACCCTGTCTGGTCTTCGTGCACCACCCCCGGGACACAGTCCTCTATCCTCGATGCCAGTACCTTTGCCAACAATTTGGCGTCCACGTTCAACAATGAAATGGGTCTATAGGACCCGCACTGCAACGGATCTTTATCCCTCTTCAAAATTAACGATATCGTCGCCTCCGACATCGTCGGGGGTAGAGTCCCCCCTTTCCTGGCCTCATTGAACGTCCTCACCATCAACGGGGCCAACAAGTCCACATATTTTCTGTAATACTCCACCGGGAACCCGTCTGGTCCTGGGGCCTTCCCTGCTTGCATGCTTCCCAGTCCCTTAATAACCTCGTCCACCCCAATCGGTGCCCCCAGGCCTACCACCCCCCGCTCCTCCACTTTCGGGAACCTCAATTGGTCCAGGAACTGCCGCATCCCCTCCTCTCCCTCTGGGGGTTGAGACCTATACAGTTCCTCATAGAAGGTCTTGAACACCTCATTTATCTTTCCTGCCCTTCGCACCGTGTCTCCCCTTTCGTCTCTAATTCCTCCTATTTCCCTCGCTGCTGCCCTCTTTCGCAATTGATGAGCCAACAGGCGACTCGCCTTTTCCCCATATTCATACCTCCTCCCCTGTGCCTTCCTCCACAGTACCTCCGCCTTTCTGGTGGTCAGAAGGTCAAATTCCGTCTGGAGTCGTCTCCTCTCCCTGTACAATTCCTCCTCCGGGGTCTCTGCAAATTCCCTATCCACCCTTAAAATCTCCCCCAGTAATCTTTCCCTTTCCTTGGCCTCTGTTTTCCTTTTGTGGGCCCCAATGGAGATCAGCTCTCCTCTGACCACCGCTTTTAGTGCTTCCCATACCACTCCCACAGGGACCTCGCCGTCGTCATTGACCTCCAGGTATCTCTCAATACACCCCCGCACTCTTGCACACACTCCCTCATCCGCCATCAGTCCCACATCTAATCGCCAGAGTGTTCTCTGCTCCCTTTCCTCTCCTAATTCCAGGTCCACCCAATGTGGGGCATGATCCGAAACCGCTATGGCTGAGTACTCAGCTTCTTCCACCCTAGAGATCAACGACCTTCCCAAAACAAAAAAATCTATCCGGGAGTACACTTTATGGACATGGGAGAAGAAGGAATACTCCCTAGCCCTAGGTCTAAGAAATCGCCATGGATCCACTCCCCCCATTTGGTCCATAAACCCCTTAAGTACCTTGGCCGCTGCCGGCCTTCTTCCGGTCCTTGAGCTGGATCTATCTAGCCCCGGGTCCAGCACCGTATTAAAGTCCCCTCCTAAAATCAAGTTTCCTACCTCCAGGTCCGGTATACGCCCCAGCATCCGTCTCATAAATCCCGCATCGTCCCAGTTTGGGGCATACACGTTAACCAACACGACCTCCATTCCCTCCAGCCTGCCACTCACCATTACATATCTACCTCCGCTATCTGCTACGATGTTCTTTGCTTCAAATGCGACCTGTTTCCCCACCAAAATGGCCACCCCTCTATTCTTTGCGTCCAGTCCTGAGTGGAACACCTGTCCCACCCATCCTTTCCTTAGCCTAACTTGGTCCGCCACCTTTAGGTGCGTCTCTTGGAGCATAACCACGTCTGCCCTTAGTCCTTTCAAATGCGCGAGCACTCGGGCCCTTTTTATCGGTCCGTTCAGGCCTCTCACGTTCCACGTGATCAGCCTCACTAGGGGGCTACCTGCCCCCCTCCCGTGTCGACTAGCCATTACCTTCTCTAGGCCAGTCCCATATCCCGCCTCCGCGCTCCCGCTCGCTCCCCCAGCGTCGCACACCATCCCCGCCCACCCACTCTTTAGCCATTTCCTTTTGGATTTCCGCAGCAGCAACCCAGTTGTCCCCCCCCCCCTTCTCCCTCCCTCCTCCCCTCCCCGCTAGATCTCTTTCTAGCTTGATTGCTCCCCCCATATTACTTCCGTAAGTCAGCTGACTTCAACTGACCCCGGCTACTCCTGCTCACTCCTCGACCCCCCCCATGTGGGGAACTCCCATCCGCCTTGCGCCTGTCTTCCCGCCTTATTCTTTCTGGTGCGGGAACATCCCTTTACCTGACCCGCCTCTTATGGCGCAGCTCCCTTTCCCCTCCCCCTCCCCTTCACCATTCTCCAACTATGTCCCGTCTTTCCCCCCTCACCGGCGCCCACATTTCCCCAATGTCTCCCCCCTTCCCTGTTTACTTCTCAATTAACTTCCACCGTAACATTAACAATAACATTTCCTGCAGCATCAGTCCCTCAGTTCCGATCCAATTTCTCTTCTTTGATGAAGGTCCATGCTTCCTCCGCCGTCTCGAAATAATGGTGTCTCTCCTGATACGTGACCCATAGTCTTGCCGGCTGCAGCATCCCGAACTTCACCTTCCTTTTATGCAACACCTCTTTGGCTCGGTTGAAGCTCGCCCTCCTTCTCGCCACCTCCGCACTCCAATCCTGGTATACCCGTACCACTGCATTCTCCCATCTGCTACTCCGCACCTTTTTAGCCCATCTCAGGACCTCTTCTCTATCCTTAAGGCGGTAAAATCGCACGATTATCGCCCTGGGTGGTTCTCCCGCTTTTGGTCTTCTCGCCGGAATCCGATTTGCCCACTCCACCTCCAAGGGGCCCGTAGGGGCCTCAGCACCCATCAGTGAGCTCAGCATCGTACTTGCGTACGCTCCACAGTCCACTCCTTCCACACCCTCAGGGAGACCCAGTATCCGAAGGTTCTTCCTTCGCGCTCCATTTTCTAGGGCTTCGATCCTTTCAGTACACTTTTTATGAAGTGCCTCGTGCGTCTGTGTCTTAACCGCCAGGCCCAGGATCTCGTCCTCAATATCTGTCACCTTCTGCTCCACCACACGGAGCTCTGTCTCCTGGGTCTTTAATGTCTCCTTGAGCCCCTCAATTGCCTGTAGCAACGGGGTCAGCACCTCCCTCTTCAGCAGCTCCACGCACCGTCTCACAATTTCATGCTCAGGCCCCCATGTCGCCTGCGCTTTCTCCGCCGCCATCTTGTACTTCTCTCTTTCTGACCCTTTGGTCGACGATTCCTCGCGCTGCAGCCGCCGCCGCCGGTTTTTTCCTCCTTCGTTTGGGGGGGACTCCCTTCTCACACGCCCCACACCGGGTTGCGTCGTCGAAAAATTCCCCGTTGAGGCTCTTAAAAGAGCCCGAAGGTCCGTCGGAGCTGGAGCCGCCGAAGCGTGCGGCTAGCTAGGCATCACCGCAACCGGAAGTCCCTTCAGTGGCCTTGATGAGGTCTTTTCACAGTTGTTCCCTCTGCTGCTAGAATTCACCTTTGATACAGGCCCTCAGGTCAGCTTGCAGCTTTAAGCTTGCCCTTCCCCCGCCTGCATGCTGGAAGAGGCCCTGTTTATCCTGTAGTTGCAGCCAAATCTTTCACTGTTTCTGTGTGTGTCTGGCAACCAAGAGACATACCCTTCCTGGGGGACACTGTCGGGGGAATATTGCCGCCTTCTTCCCACACCGGGAAATGTCAAACAAATGCCGTGGGGGCCCTGTAAAAGAGCCCAAAAGTCCGTTCCAAGCAGGAGCTGCCGAATATGCGACCTAGCTCTGCATAGCCGCACCCGGAAGTTCCAGGTGGATAGATTCTTGATAAGCAAGGGGGTGAAAGATTATCGGGTCACAGGCAAAAAATGTGGAGTTGAGGTTAAAATCAACCATGAATTTCCTGAATGTTGGAATTAGGAAGGAAAGCTAAGTGGCCTCCTCCTGCTGCTAATTCGCAATTCCGTATGCACGGCCTCTTTCTACTGTATGTTTCATGCTATGATTCTGTCCTCGTGCTGCTCTCTTCTTCCATGCAGTTCTACAGGTATTAGTCCTCAGCCAACTTGGCATTCTTAGTGCCTCATTAATAGCAATGAGCAACGTTAGTCAGAACCCAGTGCACCAAGGCTGACTGCTGTGTCAAAGAACAAAGAGAACAAAGAAAAATTACAGCACAGGAACAGGCCCCTCGGCCCTCCAAGCCTGTGGTGATCCAGATCCTCTATCTAAAACTGTCGCTTATTTTCTAAGGATCTGTATCCCTCTGCTCCCTGCCCATTCATGTATCTGTCTAGATTCATCTTAAATGCCGCTATCGTGCCCGTCTCTACCACCTCCGCCGGCAATACATTCCAGGCTCCCGCCACCCTCTGCGTAAAGAACTTTCCACGCATATCTCCCTTAAACTTTTCCCCTCTCACCTTGAACTCATGACCCCTAGTAATTGAGTCCCCCACTCTAGGAAAAAGCTTCTTGCTATCCACCCTGTCTATACCTCTCATGATTTTGTAGACCTCAATGAGGTCCCCCCTCAACCTCCGTCTTTCTAATGAAAATATTCCTAATCTACTCAATCTCGCTTCATTGCTAGCGTCCTCCATACCAGGCAACATCCTGGTGAACCTCCTCTGCTCCTTCTCCAAAGCATCCACATCCTTTTGGTAATGTGGCGACCAGAACTGTACGCAGTATTCCAAATGTGGCCAAACCAAAGTCTTATGCAACTGTAACATGACCTGCCAACTCTTGTACTCAATACCCCTTCCGATGCAGGTGAGGGCGTTTACTAGACAACAGGTGAGGGAATTTCCGCGGCTCCCGACACAGGGGATACAGGACAGAGTGCTTTCAGGGGTGTGGGTCGGAGAGGGCAAGGTGTCAGAGATTTATAGAGAGATGAGGGAAGAGGGGGAGGAGTCGGTGGGCGAACTAAAAAGAAAGTGGGAAGAAGAATTAGGGGAGGAGATAGAGGAGGGTATGTGGGCTGATGCCCTAAGCAGGGTAAATTCCTCTTCCTCATGCGCCAGGCTTAGCCTGATTCAATTTAAGGTGCTACATTGAGCACACATAACGGGGGCAAGATTGAGCAGGTTCTTTGGAGTGGAGGACAAATGTGGGAGGTGTGGCGGGAGCCCGGCAAACCACGCACATATGTTTTGGGCGTGCCCGGTACTGGAAGGGTATTGGAAGGGAGTGACGGGAGTGATTTCGCAGGTGGTGAAGGCCCGGGTCAAACCAGGCTGGGGGTTAGCTCTATTTGGAGTTGCGGAAGAGCCGGGAGTGCAGGAGGCGAAAGAGGCCGATGTCGTGGCCTTTGCGTCCCTAGTAGCCCGGCGTAGGATCCTACTCATGTGGAAGGAGGCGAAACCCCCCGGACTGGAGGCCTGGGTAAACGATATGGCGGGGTTTATTAAACTGGAGCAGATAAAGTTTGCCCTGAGAGGATCGGCTCAAGGGTTCACCAGGCGGTGGCAGCCATTTCTCGACTACCTAGGGGAACGTTAGAGGGATGACAGGTGACCAGCAGCAGCAACCCAGGGGGGAGGGGCTTAGTTGAGTATAGGTCAATAGAGAATGAGGTTTTGTTACATGTATATTATTATTATTATTATTATTGTTAAAAAGTTTTTTAAAAATCTGTTTTGTTATTGCTATCGTTTCGTTTGTTTTGTAAGCAGGAAAAATGTTGCTCAGGGAAAAAAAAAATTTCAATAAAATATATATATTTTTTAAAATACCCCTTCCGATGAAGGAAAGCATGCCGTATGCCTTCTTGACCACTCTATCGACCTGCGCAGCCACCTTCAGGACCTGAACACCCAGATCTCTCTCATCAATTTTCCATAGGGCTTTTTCATTTACCGTATAGTTCGCTCTTGAATTGGATCTTCCAAAATGCATCACCTCGCATTTGCCCGGATTGAACTCCATCTGCCATTTCTCCGCCCAACTCTCCAATCTATCTATATTCTGCTGTATTCTCTGACAGTCCCCTTCACTATCTGCTACTCCATCAATCTTAGTGTCATCTGCAAACTTGCTAATCAGACCACCTATATCTCCCTCCAGATCATTTATGTACATCACAAACAACAGCATGGATCCCTGTGGAACACCACTGGTCACAGTTCTCCATTTTGAGAAACTCCCTTCCACTACGACTCTCTGTCTCCTGTTGCCCAGCCAGTTCTTTATCCATCTAACTAGGACACCCTGGACCCCATGAGACTTCACTTTCTCCATGTTGCAGGTGCTCATCTGGTTTAGATCAGCAAACTCTATCTGCAGACTGAAATGAATGAAAAAGTCAGACTCAAAATTCTGCTCTGTGGCTTAGAACCACGTTGCCCGAGACCTTTATCCAGGAGGCAAGCAGGAACGTTACAAACCTATGTTTGTGTACTTATGGTGCTAACCTGTTCTCCATTCTCCTCATTTTTGTTAGCAACTTGCAGGAAAAAGGGAAAGACGAGACAAAGAGCAATGCCAGCACTTCATGCGTACACAAGCCATGTTTCACTCCTTAATCTTCCCTTTTATAGACCCGAGAACGCCTTTTAAAAAATATCACATCAAGAATAAGCAGCTTTCCTCTTGCCCTCACCTAGAGCAGTGGTTCCCAACCTTTCCAGTAACACGGCACACTTCAATGGAACAAACAATTCCATGGCACATTTATTTTTTTTCCAGCTGAATCAATTGCTCATAAATGTCCCATTTACTATGGTTACCATCTGACTGAAGAGGGTTGCAACATAGTGCACACAGCAAGCTAAATGAGGATCAAATGCATTCATGTTTCAAATCCACCACGACAGAGAGCACAGACACGTTTTCAAAAGCTGCTCAACTCCACTATTTCGAACTATTCCTAGCCCTAAATCTGTTTGCCAACTTTCCTCTGCAGATGAGACATTCAGGGTAAAGGGGAAAGTGGCATCTCCTGCCCATGAAAATTCAAAGGCCAGATAGCTCTCATTATACTCTCTCTGACTATTTTGCTTGGGATTCGGGTGTTTCAGCAAGGATTGAAATAAGCGGAGGAATCAACTGGATCCATTTCTTCTTCGTCAGGGGATATAAAATAGATCCGGCAAAGAAGAACGGGGACAGTCAATTTTGCTGCGTCTGCTAGCTTGTTTTGACTTGTTATGCTATCTTTATAAAAAGAACCTCGCGAACACCGTTGCTTGGTTTCTATGGTGATTAGTAAAAACTATCACACCTTCTCAATTCCACCTTTTGGCCACCGGCATTTAGAATGTTCACATTTTAGAAGCGAAAAACCAATTCCTCGCTTTTAGTATCATAGAATCCCCCAGGCAGGAGGCCGCCATTCGGCCGATCCAGTCAGAACCGACCCTTAAAAAGACCACCTTACCTAGGTCCAATCCCTTGACCTATTCCAGCGACCTCACCCTGAGGGGCAATTTAGCGTGATCAATCCACCTAACCTGCACATCTCTGGACCATGGGAGGAAACCGAAGCACTCGGAGGAAACCCTCGCAGACACGGGAGAATGTGCAGACTCCGCACAGTCACCCGAGGCCGGAATTGAACCTGGGACCCTGGCGCTGTGAGGCAGCAGTGCTAACCGCCGTGCCGCCCCTTAAATACTTTTAAAGTATTTGCTGATTATTTTTCATGAGTTTTATGAGTTGCAATTTAGGTCGGGTTGAATATTATTTACGATGGAACAACATGTTTGTTTTACATTGATCTTCATTATCTTGGTACAAAATTTCACAGCACACTTGTTGAAAACCACTGCTCTAGAGAAGGAAAAATACAAATATGCTGTACTGTATCTTTAAATGAAGCCTGTGGCTAGGGTGCTTACTTTATATCCTGCAGAGGCACGAGGAACAGATAAGATTACAAAGACAAGTTGAAGCAGAATGCAGGAAGGAACGGAATGGGAGATCAGACTCTGCTCACAGCAAACACAAGTGTTCTTGATACAGTGCCTGGTTCTTTGGATATATTTATACCGTTACCATGTGAACAGAATAGCAAAGACTACTGCACTTCATTCAGCAGTTCCAAAGACAGAAGAAATGCCCAGTTGTGCGTTTCTCTTTGCCTTTCCAGTTGAATAAGAGCTGGTGGTTCAAAAAGGCTAATGAAACACAAACAGGAAGCCTGTTTTACAGGGGTAGCTGTTTTCTTCATCAATTACAGTCGTGAAGGACCAGAAGTGCGAGGTGGTCATGATTAAGGGTTTACGGCACCATTTATCACTGCTTTCAAAGCCTTTCTGTAGTGCATTAGTCCTTGTCACAAAACAAAGAATCACAAAAATCATGACTTCATTTAAACTGGAGCTGAAAAATATGCAGCCTTGTAGAATCCCATCGTATTTTAATCTGAAAAACGGGGTGGCAGTTGTGTGGAAGAAGTGTCACCAAGCCCAGCATTTTCTCAGCTAACTAATGTGAATAGAAAAGTGGAAGGTCACCATTAAAATACTTTTCTGAAAGACGGTATTTGCCAAGTCAGGAATCCGTCACCATAGAACATACAGTGCAGAAGGAGGCCATTCAGCCCATCGAGTCTGCACCGGCCCTCTTAAGCCCTCACTTCCACCCTATCCCCGTAACCCAGTAACCCCTCCTAACCTTTTTGGACACTAAGGGCAATTTAGCATTGCCAATCCACCTAACCTGCACGTCTTTGGACTGTGGGAGGAAACCGGAGCACCCGGAGGAAACCCACGCAGACACGGGGAAAACGTGCAGACTCCGCACAGACAGTGACCCAAGCCGGGAATTGAACCTGGGACCCTGGTGCTGTGAAGCCACTGTGCTATCCACTTGTGCTCCCATGCTGTCCATATCATGGAGGATCCAATCATTTGAAACAGATTAAAATATATACTGTACTTTCCAAAGTTATCAAAGACACAAGTTTGGGTCAGTATCACATAGCATCAGTGGCATCGAACAAAAGCGAAGCAGAAATGGAGTCCCTTCTGATAACACGCGCGTCCTGACACAAGAAATTTAATCGTCTCAGCTGTTTGCAGCACGGGCACAGCATCTTAATCTGATGGCGACTAAATAATGCTGAAATTAAAAACAGTGGCGGTGATTTCGTAAACTTAGGACAGCAACAAGTCGGAAGAAGTCTCTTAGCTGCACCGAATGGGATGTTCAGTTAAGCAAATTGTAACACCAAGAATTCAAGAATCATTAACATTCCCTTTTTCCACTGAAAAGGAATTTTAAAAAAGCATTCAAAAGGTCCAATAGGATTCGATTTGGATTTGTTTATTGTCACACGTACCAAGGTACAGTGAAAAGTATTTTGCTGCGATCATTTAGTATATGAAAAGAAAAGGAAATAAAAGAAAATACATAATAGGGCATAATAGGATCATGAAGTGGCTAAGCAGTAGGAGACCACTTGACCCGTCAAGCCCAGGCAACCTCTGCAGGACGAATTTAGCTCGTCCCATTATACACCCTTTACCCTCTGGTTATTTTGCCAAGTGATCAACCAATTCTTTTCTGGAAACCACATTTAAATCTGCCTCTGGCTCATTTCCAGATTCTCCTTTGCTCTCCTTAGCAGTGCATCCCAGATCCCAACCATTCACTGGGTAAAAAAAAGTTCTCTCTCATGTCACCTTTGGTGGGTGTGATTGCAGGATTGTGGTGCTGCCTCCCTGGTGCCTGGGTCAGAGGTATCACTGAGTGACTGCAGAGGGTGTGTGTGTGTGTGTGTGTGTGTGTGTGTGTGAATAGCCCACGAGACACCATCCACATCAGTACATAGGAGGGAGGGATTAGCTCCTGCAGGCAGATTCTGGGGAGCTGGGAAGCAAACAAGACCCTAAATTCCTGGAATACTCCCGATGCCTCATGCTAGTGAGTAAAGAAATAGGAAGATAGAGCATATGAATGCGGAGCTGATGCATGATGGAGGGTTCTAGGTTCCAGTGATATTGCTCTGGGGAAGGTGGAACACGCTAGGCGAGTTGCACCTCAGAGCCAGAATCAATGTCCGCTTCGGGGAGTTCGCTGGTGCTCCTGTGGAGGGTTTAAACTAATTTGGCACTGGGGTTAGAACCAGCATTAGAAAGGAGATACACGGCGCACAAAGGATTGATCGAGTCAGACAGCACTAGAGTAAAAAAATTCTAAAGTATTAGGTGGGTCAGAGTAAAAGATACTGCAATGTAGGTTTACTGTGCATTCATGTAAACGCACAATGTAGGGTAATTAAGGTTGGTGAGCTGCAGATAACCACATGGGAATATGATGTTGTGGAGATAACTTAGTCTTCACTTAAGACAGGGAGGACTGGATCCTATACATTTCTGAATACAGTGCCTCAGGAGAGATAGGGAAGGAAGGAAAGGGGAAGGATTGGCAGCAGCATTGATTAAGGAGAATACTACAATGCTGGTGGGAGAAGATGTCCTGGAGGGAATGGAAAACAAAATCTACTTGGTTAGAGTTAAGAACCAATAAAGTTACTATTGCACTAATGGGTCTATTCTATAGGACAACTACTGGGAAAGCTACAGAGACACAAATTTGCAAGAAAATTAGAGAGTTGCAAAATCTATAGAGGAGTTAGATTGGGGATTTCAGTTATCCTAATATAGACTCGGATACCAATATTGTAAAGGGCAGAGAGGAAAGGGTTTCTCAAGGAAGCTTTTCTTGGTCAGTATGTTTCCGCTCCAGCGTGGAAGGAGACATTGATGGATCTGGTTCAGGGAAATGAGGTGGGTCAAGGGGATCAAGTATCAGTAGGGGAAGCTCCGGGGAAACAGTGATCCCAGTATCATAAGATTTTGATCAGCCATGGAAAAGAACAAGAGTGAAAACACTAATTGGAGGAGGGCCATTTTCAGTGGGGTAAGAATGGATCTACCCCAGGTAAATTGGAATCAAAGATTGGCAGTCACAACTGTAAAGGAACAATGGGTTGCCAGTGTTGTAACCTGCCTGCTTACCATTGGCTGGGGACTAATGACAACCCCACAATCCTGTGGGAGTATGAGCTTCCCCAATGAGGGGGCGGAGAAACCATTAGTAAACTCCATGTATAAATAAAGCTGGCCAGTTTGGAACCAGCAGGAAGGAGTGTGCAGCAAGGGAAGTTGCTGCTGCTGTTTTATATATATGTTATTGTAAATAAATGTTATTACTTTATATCCTTAAAACTCGTGCTGGATTCTTTGTGGCCCTCACAAAAGCCGGACAAACTGAACTTGTGTTTTGAATATCTGCAATAACTGTAAAGTGAATAAAGTTGATGAGACATAGAATTCAACATCAATGCTCACCAGGATGAGGTTTTCGTTTTGTGATGTATTAAAAGCCGAGGAGGAACCTCTGACATTAATAATTGGCTGGCATCTTGAAGATACGTCAATAAAAGGGAGGTGAAGTTCCTCCACTGATCTCTGCGTTGGAGCTTTTAGTCTGACCATGCCCACTCCAGATAATCGCTTCCGTCACACATTCATCAATAAAGGTAGCATAGCAGCAGGTCAATATGATGACAGGAAAACTGTGCATAAGCATGTCTTGAGTGTTGAAAAATGCGAACCCAAACCTCTCTCAGCAGCTGCATTCGTCAATGATCAGGTTAGACTTGAATTGTGCAAACCAGCTTGCTTCCTGTTCAACAGACCTGCTCTATTGCTGATAAAGATATCAAACTATTGCCGTGGTAACAGGGCAATTACCTACCTTCCTTGTGTAACTGGCATCCTCAACTCCACACAAAGTACACACGTTCGAACTTAGCAAGCCAAGAATCATTTGCAATCTACACTTCATGACTTAAGGCAATTGTGTTGCTCTGTTCATTGTTTTCACTGAGGAAACCCTAATCCAGCTGTTGTAAACCAACCTGAAGTTGATGCGATAATGATCTAAGTTTACAGATTTTATTGGGAAAACAAAAACTGGTGCACTCCTTCAGTGAAAATGCTGCTGCAAAGCCTATGAGCTATTAAGATGTAATTGATTTCCACAAAATGGTGGAGGAAAACAAACCACAGTAGGTTTTTAGCTGTCGCCCCAGGGCTGTCATTATAGTTACTCAAGCAAAAATCAACACAGCATTTGCATTCAATCTGCTACAAGTCCACCAATCGCGGTTACTCTAATTCACAGTTCCACGCCAAACTGTTCTTACGCACAGTACCAACAAGCCATCTGAGTAAAACAAAAATCAATTCATCAAATTAGTTAAGTTCTGCTGTGTTTCTTATTTCATTGTTGGTCGAAGTTTGAATGGGAAAGTCAACTTCTTTTTGGCAACAGGAACAATTAGAACTGGTCTCTTTTGTTTTAGAGTTCCTCCTCCAGTGTTGATGCATCACAAAAGAAATCCTCAGCCAGATAAGCACTGACGTCAGATTCTCTCTCCTACCAGCTATAGTTACCTTACAGTCATTACAAATATTGAAAAGGACAAGTTCACGTTTTCCTGCCCCAGTGTGGATTTGCTGGTGAGACTGTCAAACCTCATCATCTGAAGACTGAGGAAATAGTCGGAATGAAGGCTTTCCCTCAGCAATGATTCCTCCATCTGCACATTAATGGAATTGTGAGGGGGGGGGGGGGGGGAGGAGAGACAGAGAGAGACAGAGACAGAGAGAAGAAAATACATAGTTCACTGTAGTCAGCCTGGACTATTATCAACCACTAAGCAATTGCTGATAGAAAAATCTGCAGTTTTTAAGTTGTTTAATCGTTGATTTAGTGATCACTTATCAAGATTTACTCAAGCAAGGGAATAAAAAGGATAAGATCTTTTTAACTAAAAAAATTTTTTTACTGAAGCAAGTGGCATGTTTTTCATAGAATTTACAGTGCAGAAGGAGGCCATTCGGCCCATCGAGTCTGCACCGGCTCTTGGAAAGAGCACCCTACCCAAGGTCAACACCTCCACCCAATCCCCATAACCCAGTAACCCCACCCAACACTAAGGGCAATTTTGGACACTAAGGGCAATTTATCATGGCCAATCCACCTAACTTGCACATCTTTGGACTGTGGGAGGAAACCGGAGCACCCGGAGGAAACCCACGCACACACGGGGAGGATGTGCAGACTCCGCACAGACAGTGACCCAAGCCGGAATCGAACCTGGGACCCTGGAGCTGTGAAGCAATTGTGCTATCCACAAGGCTACCGTGCTGCCCCTTGTCTTGAACACATTCCTCATTAGAACCTTCCTTTCCAGCTCTGATTTTAACTAATGACTCCATGGTAAAATAACTCGCAGACCAGCAGTCACCTGATCTGTCTGCTCCATTAGCTACAGAAACAGATGGCGCAATAATTTAATTTAAACAAAAGAGCTTCTAAGCACTATTTTGCTTGCGTTCCCATGTCACATTGCTCACATGTATCTTTCCGCAGCAGTAAAAGGCTAGCATTAATCTCAGAATAGGTTGGCAGAATGGTGTATGGTATGAAGGGACCCAAAAAAGGGAATAGAAATGGGATCGGGGTTGGGGGGTCGGAAGATGAGGGCTTATTTTAGATGTTCCTGTTGATGCCATTTAGACAGAAAAAAATCTCTGCTCTCCTCCTGGGGAGGTAGAAAAAGTCAGAGAGGGACTGAGCTATCACGGCAGTGGTAGAAGCCTCACTTCTAAATTAGGAGACCATTAATTCGAACTTCATCCCATCACCAGCCCCAGGGAGTGAAGGTGAATTTCAGTTTCTGAATACCGAGGAATACATTCCCCCCCCCAATCAGAGGTCCAGTGAAGCAGGTCATCAGTGGAGCCTCATCTCTGATGGTAATGGAATTGGCACTGCACTGCATTGAGTCTGGTCATGCAGGTGGAAGGCTAAGCCAGACAGACCACCTACTCAATTGGAAACAATCCTGAAAACAATGGGCGGAACTGTCCCAAAATTGGTCGGGCTCACACTGAAAACCGGTGTGCACCTCGCCAGATTCTCTGCTACTTAGCGCAGAGAGAATCTGGGAGTGTAGTTTGCGTCATCACTTTGGCGGGGCCTCGGGTGCCATCTTTAAAAAGATGGCCACTAAATCGCAGCTAATATTTGACCTGCTGAATGCAAAAAGAATCGTGGAGAAAATGGCTCGTCTCATGTGCCACTTGGTTGGCTGTGAGTTTCATCTTTCTCTTCTGAACCAAGTGGCAAGTGACCAGGAAACCTCCAGGACCCACTGATTATTTTCAAAGATAATTCATTCTCATCTTACACATGGTCTGACCACTCGTTTTCAAGAAGTCCAGCTGGAGCTTACTTGAAACCTTGATTACTTAATCTGGAATCCTGTTCATAGGTTGATAATTCTCTGGGAAAAGCAACATTTCTGAACATTCAACTGCATCCCTCCTTCCTCAGTTTATATGGATGGTTCTCAGTACTCCCTGACACCATCATTTCAAACACACTCACGACATGTATGGTGTCCATGTCTTTAATAAACACCTAGTTCAGATCCCCATTACCTATTACTGCTGCCTCACTTGTATTGAACCTGTATGAAATTATTTTCCTCCTACAGTTCTGAACAAGAACCATGAAGGTTTTATATGAACATATTTTGTACACTAAAATGAAGAAGTTTTTAACTTCAATTAGTAAGAGCACAATTCTCTCCTACTCTCAAAACAAAAATCAATGAAATGTATTCACCATCAGATCTTAACTAAGTGGTGGAGTCCGTCTATGGGTATTTCTAATTACAAAGTTATTGAACAAATTTGGTGAAGCATGACCATCTCAACAGGTACCAGCATTTTAAAATAATTCAGTACATGAATTCGAAAAGTAAAAAGACTTCATTTCTTTCCCAGCACAACGGATGTAACAGTCTCTTGGGTGAAATTTGTTCAGCCTAATGGTAGTTGTGCATCATATTAATAAAATATACATTAGACGTCCAACGCTAGCCTGGATAAGTGACAGCTACACTCGAGGTTAAGGGTATCGCAGTACCATGGATTTTTTTTCCCTCTGCATATCCTTAATCAGGAGCATCACCAGGATTGTCTGGAGTAGTTGGTGGTGTAACAGCCAATCCTTTGCTTGGAAGAATTAACTCTACAACAGGTTCCCTGCTAATAGTACATCATTCTTCATTTTGAAAACATGCTTTTAGCAATAACTTGTAACGTTAAACATGAAAGCTACAAGATGTTTCAGGGTATTCTTAAAGTATGAGATTCATAATCATTAACACCTTTGTTAATGTAAGGTTAATCATTTTAATAGCCTGCACTGGGCTAACTGTTTGGTAAGGATACCGCACACATAGGCTGTGATTTTCTCCGATGGTAATAACGGCTTTCTCTGCCATATTGTGCGGCACTTAGAAACAAAAACTTGAAGTCACAGGTTCCACAACGTATCGCTGGTGGGCAGCCTCCGATTCGCCAGCCCTGCCATCAAACCAGACACTCCACGATCTGGGCACCATTTTAAAGGCCGTCCCAGTGCACAGCTAGCAGACCAGGAAACAAACCTCCCTATTATTGGGGGGAGGGGTATTATTCCGGCATATGGGCGTAGGAGATGTGGCCGGGGGAGGCGACAATCCCTTCCTGTTTTGACGTGGTCGTGAAACGTGACTTTGGCCGTCTCGCAATATTTTTTAGCTTCCATTGCCAAATGTGAACGGGAGGGAAAAATCCCCGCCTTAAAAGTGAACTTGATGTTTGGATGGACAACATAATATTTTTTGTAAAGACTTTATTGAAAAAGAAACAAAATCATTAGCCTCAGTTTGCACTGCATTTCCTAATGCCAGGTGTTATTGTGGAAATAGACATCCTGCCTGGTCCATGACGTTGATGCACAATTTTGCAACTGAAGGATACATTTTTTTTAAAATTTAAAGTACCCAATTATTTTTCTTTTCCAATTAAGTGGCAATTTAGCGTGGCTAATTCACCTAATCTGCACATCTTTGGGTTATGATAGGCAGCACGGTGGCGCAGTGGGTTAGCACTGCGGCCTCACGGCGCCGAGGGCCCAGGTTCGATCCTGGCTCTGGGTCACTGTCAGTGTGGAGTTTGCACATTCTCCCTGTGCTTGCGTGGGTTTTGCCCCCACAACCCAAAGATGTGCAGGGTAGGTGGATTGGCCACGCTAAATTGCCCCTTAATGGGAAAAAATGAATTGGGTACTCTAAATTTATATTTAAAAAATCGTTGAGTTGTGGGGGTGAGACCAAGGCATACATGGGGAGAATGTGCAAACTCCACACGGACAGTGGCCGGGATTGAACCCGGGTCCTCGGCGCCATGAGGCAGCAGTGCTAACCACCGTGCTGCGCGCAGACTGAAGGATTAATTACTGCAAAGCAATTGTAGCACATTTATCAAGTTCTGCGAATAAAGCAGTAAAGTTTTTTTACACTCCAATTCTGCTTGTTGCCTCACGTTTCCTGCTCTTCTCAATTATTTCTTTACAGGGCTTTTTTCCTCTCGATGAGCAGAACTAGTTTGGAGGCTTTCATTATAACTCGCGGGCCATTATTTCCTTTTAGTAAAAAAAATTCGCTCTCTATGCCAACAGGCACCCCGTGTGCCATCTACAAGATGCATCGCAGCAACTCACCACGCCTCCTCCGACAGTATCTTGCAAAACCCTTGATATCTACCGCCTAAAGAACAAGGATAGCAGGTACATGGGAACACCAACACCTGCAAATTCCCTCCAAGTGTTGGAAACATATTGTTGTTCCTTCGCTTGTCGCTGAGTCCCAAATCCTGAAACTCCGTACTGTTTGAGTGGTTATACAACATGTGCTGCAACAGTCCAAGAAGGCGATTCGCCACCACCTCCTCAAGGGCAGTAAACAGCTTTGCTAATTAATCCTATATTCCATGAACAAATACAATTTATATATACACACACTTACATCATTTTGACTGGATATCACTAAGTAGGTTAGAAACCGTGCCCAAGCACAGAACAAAACACAGGAAAAATATATAATTTTGAGAAAAGTAGCATTAGTAAAGAAATATTTAGGAGTTTGCTCCCATTTAAACGATTCACCCATGTGCACAGGAGTGCCAGCCAACACAGCAATGTGGGTTTACACCCTGATCATCCTGCAATTAAATTAAAAATTAGAAATTAAGGAAATAGCAAGAGGTTTCATTGCTGATGGGTTAATTTGATTATTTTGAACAAATATTTTTGACTGAGGAAATCTTGAAATTCTTTAAAGCAAGGTTAGCTCTGCAGTCTCGGAGAGATCAACGCACACAACCTCCCTGAAACGGGAGCAATTGTCACTTACTGATTATTCAGTTCCTCTAACTAAATGAAACTCCATTCTAGCTGGCAGGGACTCGACTGGCCGAATGGTCCCCTTTGCTGTGATGATTCTACAAATAATAAAAGGCATGTCAAGCGGAAGGGAGGGGTGGGGGAAAAGGATATTGCACTCATTCACTGTCTTACACAATTCGTAACTTCAGACAGCTACCACCAAATTCTGGGGGGGGGGGGTCATTGTGTAGCACAGTGCAGGCAAAACCCATTAAAAATCAAACAGCTCGTTCTGAATACAACCTGAAATTGGCTTGCTTCAATTTGTAGGAAGAGGAGGACGTGCATGTTCTTCCCAATAACTGCAAAGTTTTGCTAAACAGCGCTGACATTTTCATCTTCTGCAAAGCACATTTCTAGGTTAGGTTCTTTAACCCAGCCTACATCAGGTGCTTTTGTCCTCTCACAATTGCACCCAGGACCCATTTCATGCATAAGCTTCAAAGTATTTTTTCCAGGAATAACAGTGACTCAACACTCTTGGATTATAAAAAGACTTTTCTCCCTTTTACCAAGTACAGATAACGTTAAAAATATTTGGCACATGAAAGGGGTGTGAAGAATCATCTAAACTGTTCTAAAATAGTTTATTCAGAGAAAGATGGGAAGTTGCTGTGCTGCACTTAACTCTGCAAGACACCTGATGCAGGAAAAGGAAATTATACGCTGGTGCAGCAAAGGGTGTTTTGCTGGTATTGGGGCTAAGGCATGGTGTGGACACACCAGCAGTTCGTTCGCTCTGCAGTTGCGTGTGCTGTACCTGTCCCGAGAACCAGGAATGGGAAAGAGTTCCACTCGCCTGCAGCCGTACCCGTCACCTTGATGAGCACAAAAATGTTGCAGACACATTGCTTCAGAAAGATGTTCAACATTTCTGAAAAGAAAGATCCTGAAATCTTCTGAAGGCCAATTAAGGATGGTCAATAAACCCTGATCTTTCCCAGCAATGCTGGCATCCCATTAACAAGTTTTACAAAATTAAAATAGCACGAGACAGGTTTCTTAAACGTTTGCAGAACAATTACATGGGTGTGCACCTTTACCATCCTCCAGGACTGGTTCAATCTACTCAGGTTTGTGCAGTATGACGGCAGACTGTTGCAAAGCCAATGTTTTATATTTCATTTTAGCTGGGGGCCAATAAACACAACTGGGAATACGGAGTTCTACACTACACTACCCAAGCTGGGAACTGGCTCAGTTGGTGCAGGTTTGAGATTGTGGATTGCCAATGCTAGGAGGCTCTACAAATATCCCCATCCTCAATGCTGGAGGAGTCCGGCACATCCGTGAAAAAGACAAGAAGCATTCGCAACAAAATTCAGCTGGAAGTGCTGAGGGGATGATCCAGCTCGGTTTCCTCCGGAGGTCCCAGCATCACAGATTTCAGTCTACAGCCAATACGATTCACCCCGCGTGATGTCAAGAAATGGGTGAAGGCAAAGGCTCTGGGCCCTGACAATATCCCAGAATTTGCACTGAAAACTTGTGTTCCAGAGCTTGCCCCGCTTCTAGCCAAGCTGTTCCAGTACAGCTCCACTGGCATCTACCCAGCAATGTGCAAAATTGCCCAGGTGTGTCGAGTATAAATGAAACAGGACAAATCCAACCCAGCCAATTACCACCCTCTCAGTCTACTCCCCATCAGCAAAGTGATGGAAGGAGTCATCAACAGTGCTACCAAGTGGCACTTACTTAGCGATAACCTGCTCACGGACGCTCAGTTTGAGTTCCGCCAGGGTCATTCAGCTCCTGACCTCATGATAGCTTTGGTTCAAACATGGACTAAAGAGTTGAATGCCAGAGGTGAGGTGAGTGACTGCCCTTCACATCAAGGCAGCATTTGACAGATTATGGAATCAAGGAGCCCTAGCAAAACTGGAGTCAATGGGAATCAAGGAGAAAACTCTCCACTGGCTGGAGTCATACCAGGCAAGAAGGAAGATGGCTGCCGTGGTTGGAGGTCAATCATCTCAGCTCCAGGACATCACTGCATGAGTTCCTCAGGGTGGTTTCCTTGACCCAACCATCTTCAGCGGCTTCTCCAATGACCTCCCTTCCATCACAAGGTCAGACGTGGGGATATTTAGGGCAGCCCAGTGGCGCAGTGGGTTAGCCCTGCTGCCTCACGGCGCCAAAGTCCCAGGTTCGATCCCAGCTCTGGGTCACTGTCCGTGTGGAGTTTGCACATCCTCCCCGTGTTTGCGTGGGTTTCGCCCCCACAAGCCAAAGATGTGCAGGCTCGGTGGACTGGCCACGTTAAATTGCCCCTTAATTGGAAAAAATGAATTGGGTACTCTAAATTTATTTATTTATTTTTTAAAAGAAACAAAAAGAAGTGGGGATATTTGCAGATGACTGCACAATGTTCAGCACCATTCGCGACTCCTCAGATAATGAAGCAGTCCATGTCCAAATGCAGCAAGACCTTGAAAATATCCAGGTTTGGGCTGACAAATGGCAAATTACATTCACGCCACACAAGTGCCAGATAATGATCATCTCCTACAAAAGAGGATCTAATCATCATCCCTTGACATTCAATGGCAAGGGACGGCACGGTAGCACAGTGATTAGCACTATTGCTTCACAGCTCCAGGGCCCTCAGTTCTCGGCTTGCGTCACCTGTGCGGAGTTTGCACGTTCTGCCTGTGTCTGCGTGAGTTTCCTCTGGGTGCTCCAGTTTCCTCCCACAAGTCCCGAAAGACGTGCTATTAGATAATTTGGACTTTCTGAATTCTCCCTCTGTGTATCCGAACAGGCGCCGGAATGTGGCGACTGGGTGCTTTTCACAGTAACTTCCTTGCAGTGTTAATGTAAACCTGCTTGTGACAATAAAGATTATTATTATTACCATCGCTGAATCCCCCACAATCAATATCCTGGTGGTTATCATACTGTGGCTACCAGAGCAGGTCAAAGGCTAGGAATCTTACGGCGATTAACTCACCTCTTGACCATTCCTCCTGCCCCCCCACCAAAAGCCTTTCCACCATGTACAAGGCACAAGTCAGGAGTGTAATGGAATACGCTCCACTTGCCTGGGTGAGTGCAGCTCCAACAACACTCAAGAAGCTCGACACCATCCAGAACAAAGCAGCCCGCTTGATTGCTCCCCCTTCCATAAACGTTCAAACCCCCTACCACCGACAAACAATGGCAGCCGTGTGTACCATCTACAAGATGCACTGCAGTAACTCGCCAAGGCTCCTTAGGCAGCACCTTCCAAACCCACGACCTCTACCATCTAGAAGGACAAGAGCAGCAGATACCTGGGAACCCACCCCCCACCCTGGATGTTCCCCTTCAAGTCACTCACCACCCCGACTTGGAAAGATATCGCCGTTCCTTCACTGTCGCTGGGTCAAAATCCTGGAACTTCTTTCCTCACAGCACTGTAGGTGTACCTACACTTCAGGGACTGCAACATTTCAAGAAGGCAGCTCACCACCACCCACTGAAGGGCAACTAGGGATGGGCAATAAATGCTGGCTTAACTAGCGATGCCCACATCCCATAAATGAATTTTTTTAAAACTCCTTGGCCTCAAAAGAGTCCTTCTAAATATATAAATCATAAATTGTGCACCAAAGCAAACAATGCAGGCTTTGAATTCTCAGTGAATTAATTTTTTTAAAATTTAAAGTGCCCAATTCATTTTTTCCAATTAAGGGACAATTTAGCGCGGCCAATCCACCTACCCTGCACATCTTTGGGTTGTGGGTGCGAAACCCACGCAAACACGGGGAGAATGTGCAAACTCCACACGGACAGTGACCCAGAGCCAGGATCGAACCTGGGACCTCGGCACCGTGAGGCAATAGGGCTAGCCCACTGCACCACCGTGCTGCCCACAGTGAATTAATTTCAAACTAAAGCTCCACAATGGAACTGAATGTACATGATCTAACAAAGCAAAGGTTTCTGCTAAGCAATTAAACACTAGCTTCTTTTCTCTGCTTTGCAAACTAAAAAGAAAATCCACGGAAACCATTACTTACACAGTGCTGATTTGCTTCACAGTCTAGTGATTACTGGCTTAGTTACAATTGCACCAGTTTTCCACTAACAAAATGCTCCCGTGTTAAAGAGGAATTGAGTAACATTGGTTAATTGGTGGAAAGAAAAGTTGAATAATGAGGTTATCAAAGAGATTTGTTACTCTCCCCAAAAGGCTTTAATTGCCGTTATGTTAGAAAAGGATAAGGTATGTACGATCATGGCATGGTACGGTCACTGGACTGGTAACTCAAAGGTCTGGACTAAATCCAGAGAATGAAAATTCAAAGGATCACACCACAGGGGTGAGAGACTTTGGATTCAGTTTTCAAACAAGACACAAGAGGCTGCTATCAGTGAAACCTGATCATAAAGCTGTCAATTGCCGTAAAAAATTACTGACCAGTGTCCTTGAGGAAATCGGCTCTGCCGATATGCAACTCTAATTCCATGCTACTCAGCTCTACAGTCAGATTTTCAGGACAACTGG
Organism: Scyliorhinus torazame; assembly: GCF_047496885.1. Lineage (NCBI taxonomy): Eukaryota > Metazoa > Chordata > Chondrichthyes > Carcharhiniformes > Scyliorhinidae > Scyliorhinus > Scyliorhinus torazame. The sequence continues at coordinate 386,659,887 of NC_092708.1, forward strand.
GATGAGCGTTAAAATTCTGGCCTTGCCAATAACACCTGTAGCCAGATGAATAATTTAAAAGAATGCTTTCTTCTGACAATAGCAACTTGAACAAGAACTTAAGTCTTTTATTTCTCTTCAAAGCAGACTCTCAAAAACTCTTGGTTGCCTACAGTCACTGCATCGCAAAAACAATTAAACTTAAAAGGCTGTTTTAAAACATTACAACGGGTACTGTATGAACAAGGGAATCCTTCAATAACAAATAAAAGCTATTTTTAAAAATAGGAGCCCTAACATGAGGGAGAAGCTGTAAAATTGCCCAGGGTTACATTAAGTGTTAGGCTCATTAGTTACTCTTTCGTATTTGATACTGAACTTCTATCAATCATGTTGCAAATTGTACTTTGAGAAATGGCCCAAATTATTTCAAGGTCACTTGGGTCAGCTTCAATGTCAAAAGTAGTTGTCTTATCAGGTTTCACACTAAACTCCTGTTTTCTAGTATGCTGGCCAACCTTGGTCATGAATGCTCAGAGGCAACAATGTCAATTACAACTCCTGGGCACAATAGTAATCTGTTTTAAAATATCTGTTTTCTGGTGATGTCTTCTGCTCAGAAGGAACTCCACTAAACAATACAAACAGTTTTATTTTAGGTCAGCAGTAGTTGTAGACAATGTACATTTATTTTGTACTATCAATGCTAAAGCTTTGTCAAGACACCTAACCCTTTGTTCGGTTAAGGATATCAAAGGGTGATGGAGTCGAGGCAGGTAAAAGGAATTGAGGTACACATCTACCATGATTGAGCAGAAGGGCAGGGAAGGCTCGAAGGGTTGGATGAACTGCTGCCACACTCTTAGAGGGGAAAAGGAATGTGGGACAAGAGTTAGAGGGAGAAGGCCAAAAGGCAGGAATGAAACATAGGTTTTCAGGAATTTTGTTAAAGGCAGGATAGAAGTAACATGACAATACAACATGGAGAAATGCTGTTAAACAGACAGACAGCTCTGCCGCCAGTAATAGGTGAAAGAGGGGCAAGAGGGAGAAAGTTTGAGTTAGCCGGGATTGTCACCTCGGTGTCGTCAGTAACACTATTGAGGAGCGTAACAGACATTGAAAGATGCCCTCGTACGAACGGGATATGGCGCTCGACTCATCGACCGACAGTTCCAACGCGCCACAGCAAAAAACTGCACCGACCTCCTCAGAAGACAAACATGGGACACAACCGACAGAATACCCTTTGTCGTCCAGTACTTTCCCGGACCGGAGAAACTACGACATCTTCTTCACAGCCTTCAACACGTCATCGATGAAGATAAACATCTTGCCAAGGTCATCCCCACACACCCACTACTTGCCTTCAAACAACCGCGCAACCTCAAACAAACCATTGTTTGCAGCAAACTACCCAGCCTTCAGGACAGTGACCACGACACCACACAACCCTGCCATGGCAATCTCTGCAAGACGTGCCAGATCATCGACATGGATACCACCATTACACGTGAGAACACCCACCAGGTACACGGTACATACTCGTGCGACTCAGCCAACGTTGTCTACCTCATACGCTGCAGGAAAGGATGTCCCGAAGCGTGGTACATTGGCGAGACCATGCAGACTCTGCGACAACGAATGAACGGACATCACGCGATAATCACCAGGCAGGAATGTTCCCTTCCAGTCAGAGAACACTTCAGCAGTCAAGGGCATTCAGCCCCTGATCTACGGGTAGGCGTTCTCCAAGGCGGCCTTCAGGACGCGCAACAACGCAGAATCGCCAAGCAGAAGCTTATAGCCAAATTCTACACACATGAGTGCGGCCTCAACCGGGACCTGGGATTCATGTCGTATTACATTCATCCCCCACCATCTGGCCTGCGAAATCCTACAAACTGTCCTGGCTTGACACCATTCACACCTCTTTAACCTGGGGTTACCCCATCTCTGGATCTGTAAAGATTTAATCACCTGCTAATGCACACATTCCAAGTATTGTCTGGCATCTTTGAATCTGTCGATATATATATGTTTCTGGAACATACCTCTGCATTCACCTGAGGAAGGAGCAGCGCTCTGAAAGCTAGTGACATCGAAACAAACCTGTTGGGCTTTAATCTGGTGTTGTAAGACTTCTTGCTATTTTAAAAGACACATCTCCCTCATCAGCAGCCAGCTTGCCAACGCGTCCCACCAGAAACATTCAATTCCTGGCCTTGTCATAGCACTGGACATGGATCCAAGAGCTGATTGACAGACGAGATGTGAAATACTCTGCCCCAACTTCAAAGCAACATCTGACTGAGTGTGAAGGTGAAGGCCAGGGCTCAGGAGGAGGAGGGGTGCAAAAAGTGCCACACACGAGGGTTTGTGGAGCCTGGGCTCAAAGCTGTTACTACACAGGACAGGTCAATGTTAGACCAGCGTACACAGCTGTGATCACACTCTGTTCAAGGCTCACAAGTACCACTTTAACCCTCATGATGCTGAATTTAATTTTTAAAACGTTACATGGTGCCATTATATTTTCTGTTATAGTCTGAAATGCTGATTGGGAAAAATAACGATGTTTATATAATTCAACATATCGGAACAGTTTCCAATGGGGATAAGGTTTGAATGAAAGATAATTGGGGCAGGCAGCACTTGGCGTAGTGGTTAGCACTGGGACTGCGGCGCTGAGGACCCGGGTTTGAATCCCGGCCCTGGGTCACTTGTGGAGTTTGCACATTCTCTGTGTCTGCGTGGGTTTGAAATGAAATGAAAATCGCTTATTGTCACGAGTAGGCTTCAATGAAGTTACTGTGAAAAGCCCCTAGTCGCCACATTCCGGCACCTGTTCGGGGAGGCTGGTACGGGAATTGAACCGTGCTGCTGGCCTGCCTGTGTCTGCTTTAAAAGCCAGCGATTTAGCCCAGTGAGCTAAACCAGCCCCTGGGTTTCACCCCCACAACCCAAAGATGTGCAGGCTAGGTGGATTGGTCACGCTAAATTGCCCCTTATTTGGACAAAAAAACAATTGGGTACTCTAAATTTATTTTTTAAAAAAGATAATCAGGACTATATATGCTAATCATTACGATAAGGCCATACACTGGGAAACACTCCTCTTGGTAAAATGTGTAATCCATCATTGTCCACTTCCATCGAAAACACCTTCCGAAGACTCTCTGGACGGGATTATTTGGCCGTTCACCCCAGTGCAGTCTTCCGGTACCGACGACAATGCACCCCTCCCTGCCTCGCGTTTCTCAGCGGCGAGGGGTGCATTCAATGGAAAGCCCTGCTGACAATAGCGGGAGCAGGAGATCCCACCGCCAGCTAATTACAGGCCGTCTCCCGGCACCAGGAAAGATGTGGGGGGTTGCTGGGTAAATCCCGCCCATCAAATAAGACAGGACGAGTGGTACAAAATGAGTTGCAGCCCACTCAGTTCACACTGGTACACAGACTCCAGTAGTCCTGGGATTAATTTCACTAAGATCGACATAGAGATGATAACTGCAGTTGAGACACCTCTCTTTCACACACAATCCACCTCAACCCTCCAACAAAAACTTAAAGTTGGTAATCGTGAATTTGATGTTTTGGGTAGGAGCAATGTTACCTTTTGTCTCAAAACTAGAAGGAACACTACAAATGTACAAAAGACGAAGTAGGGCGGGACGATGGTGCAGTGGTTAGCACTGCTGCCTCACGGCACCGAGGAACGTGCAAACTCCGCAGTCACCCAAGTTTGGAATCAAACCCGGGTCCCTGGCACCTTGAGGCAGCAGTGCTCACCACTGTGCCACCCCACCCATGACAAAGAAATCGCCGTGCGATTTGGTAGATGAGACAATGGGCTGAATGGCCATCTTCTATGCTGAAAACCTTTATGGTTCTAGTTTAACTGGTGGCAGGATTGCAGGCTTACTCCGGGTCCCTTAAGTTGCAATATGTTCAAAGACGCGTTTGCAAATAGTCGAAGTTAAAATGTTCTGGACTTAAACTCATTAATTCATAGATCAATAATTAGTGCTCTACAAATCTCCAAATAGCCATTGAAGAGTTGAGCAGTCCACATTTATACTTGTTGTTTACTATTTGCTCACAGCCTTCAGAAAGTTTTTTTGAAAATCTCTGAAAGTCTCATGACTGGAGTATTTCCTTCCGTAGATCATGCTGGCTTTGCAGTTCCCATAGCAACCAGTCACATTTTACATACCACAACATAGTGCAACAGGAAATGCCAATATATATTTATAGCTGCCTTTTAAGACAATCGCAACACTGCACCTGCTGGTGGCTGAAGGCAACACAAGCACAGATTTAACGCAAAACAATAAAAGCACTGATTAATAGGGACGGCGGGCATTTTCACCAAAGGCATTTTTAAAAGTTGTATGGTATTCTTTTGCGCATTGAGGTTATTACGATTATAAAAAGTCTTTCACTCGATGCTGCCAAGTGAACCAATTCAGAGTACATGTTTCCTTATTCAGCTGGGGCTCTGCACGGATTCATTCCCGAATGGAAACTACATTAGAGAATCCAGCACAATTGATAAGAGGAGCAATTTTCATCTTTTAATGACAGGGGAATCTCACAAAGAGTAAATCCTTGCAAGTACTTGAGAGTTCAGACCCTTAATTGTCCTGAAGATATACAAGTAACAGCCGTCTAATAAAGTAATCAGTGTCTTGTTATGAAATACAGTTTTAATTTTCTCTCTTTCGGAGAATCCGGTAAGCAGTAGAATTAAAGGGTTGAACTGGGGTCAGGTACTGAACTCAACATAAATCTGGCGGGTTTACTTGAAAGCTAAATTTCTTAAGCTATAAAGCCTTCCTATAATGTACTGTCTTGTGGCAAACTGCAGGATTTAAAGGCACATGGCAGTTACTGAACAGGAATCAATGGGGCTCGTCCAAATACTCAGCTTTTGTCTTTCTCCAGGATTACAGCCGAGAAAGAGTTTCAAGACTGCAAGCCCCATCAGACATTAGAGCATGGTATCACAACATGATACCTTCTCGTGTGCCAAGTATTTTTTTAATAGAAATTTAGAGTACCCAATTCATTTTTTTCCAATTAAGGGGCAATTTAGCGTGGCCAATCCACTTAGCACATTTTTGGGTTGTGGGGGTGAGACCTACGCAAACACGGGGAGAACGTGCAAACTCCACACGGACAGTGACCCAGAGCCGGGATCGAACTTGGGACCTCGGCGCCGTGAGGCAGCAGTGCTAACCACTGCGCCTCCGTGCTGCCCTGTGCAACCTTTTCATTAAGGAGGAAGGAGTGTAACAGCACCCTTGTAGCTGTTTGTGTATGTATGTATGTATATAAGCAAACTGGAATAAACCAGTTTTCATTGGGCACTTTCCATGTAGCACACCATCTCTCCCTGCAAAGGTATCACAGATACCATTTCGATTGTGCTGAACATTGGAGCCGTGATATCAATGAAAAGGTTGCACAGGGCAGCACGGAGGCGCAGTGGTTAGCACTGCTGCCTCACGGCGCCGAGGTCCCAGGTTTGATCCCAGCTCTGGGTCACTGTCCGTGTGGAGTTTGCACATTTTCCCCATAACCCAAAGATGTGCAGGCTAGGTGATTGACCAAGCTAAATTGCCCCTTAATTGGGGGGAAAAAAGTTTAATTGTAAATAAATGAGAAAATATTATTTATACATACATTAGACAGCATGGAATTTAAACTTTTGCGCAACCTTTTCATTTTTTTTTTGTTTAAATAAATTTAGAGTACCCAATTCATTTTTCCCGATGCCGGTATTGAACCCGGGTCCTCGGTGCGATTTACAATTAAACCTAACCATTGGTTTCCCACTCCAGAACTTGGCGAAGGACCTTGACCCATTTGGGCCACAGTTTGAGGAGAGGTTTTCTCCAACAAAGACTGATTTTGACCTTGACCTTCAATTTAATTTTCCACTTCATCAGACATGTTTGTCTGATTCGGACTTGAATCTGAACTGGTTTCAAGCACAATTTATGTTGGGGTAGCGACTGGTATTCTACTTGTATCCCAACTATCCAATTCATTGACTCATTTGATTCTTCCCAACTCCTTTCTTCTTCGTTAACGTCAAGGTAAAACATAGCCGAGACATACAGACCGAACCTTTCCAGTACCAAACATCTTGACCAAATATGCGCCAGGACCACATACTGTTCTTGACAGCCACTTATGATAATGTTCTTTCACCTTAACACCTTTTGGTTCAATTAACCAAAGTTGAACTTATTCTCTCCCGATCATGGCTCTTTCTGCCTGTATTATTTCTTCTCTACAGATTGTGCCAAATGTGGCTTCAGCGATGAAAACCTTATTCTAAGCTATCTTCAAACAGTACAGCTGGTGTTCTCTCAGTAGTAGTGTGATGTGTGCAATGATAAGTAAACACAAAAGGAATCACCAATTTGTGATTTAATGACAACTGACATTTCTTCCAATTTGTATCTAGCATACAAGAGGATGCTGAACAATCTGTGGACACTGAAATGTGTGGTGACTTCTGGGTACTGACGTCAGATGTTTTAATCCTTCTCAAGTCAGTGACAGCTGAGAAAGCAGGTAGCTGAAATGTAGTTTCAAGGTGAGTTAGAAAGTGACTGGTAGTTCTATTAATATCCCAGGAATTTAAGATGCAGTCAATAGAGGGTGTAGAGTGAGTGCCGCTTATTAGTACTGTTGATGACCCCTTCCATCAATTTACCGATGATCTTATAGTAATTGATGTGGTGGTTATTGGTGGAGTTGCATTTCTCCTCCCACTCCTGACATTGCCCTTTGGGCAGCACGGTAGCACAATGGTTAGCACTGTTGCTTCACAGCTCCAAGGTCCCAGGTTCGATTCCCGGCTTGGGTCACTGTCTGTGCGGAGTCTACATTTTCTCCCCATGTCTGCAGGGGTTTCCTCCGGGTGCTCCGGTTTCCTCCCACAGTCCAAAGATGTGCAGGGTAGGTGGATTGGCCAAGATAAATTGCCCCTTAGTGTCCAAAAAAGGTTGGGTGGGGTTACTGGGTTAAGGGGAAGGGGTGGAGGCGTGGGCTTGAATGGGGTGCTCGTTCCATGGCCCGGTGCAGGCTCAATGGGCCGAGTGGCCTCCTTCTGCACTGTAAATTCTATGATCTATGATTGTGTACAGGACAAACTTGGGATCTTTTCCACATTGCCGGGTAGATGCCAATGTTGTAGCTGTACTGGAACAGCTTGGTTGGGGTGCAGCAGGTTGTGGAGCACTTCAGTACTATTGCTGGGATATTGTCAGGCCCATCGTCTGTAGTATAAGTGCCTTCAGCCGTTTCTTGATATCATGTGGAGTGAAATCAAGTGGAGTGACCTGACTACCTGTGATGCTGGGATCCTCCGGAAGAGGCCAAGATGGATCATCCACTTGGCATTTTCATCTGAAGATTGCTGAAAATGCTTCAGCCTTCTCCTTAGCACTAATGTGCTGGGCATCCCCATCGTTGAGGTTGAGGATATTTGTGGAGCTTCCTCCTCCAGAGAGCTGTTTAGTTGTCCACCACCATTCACGACCGGACGTGGCAGAACTGCAGAACTTAGGTCTGATCTGTTGGTTGTGGAATTGCTTAACTCGGTCTATTGCTTGATGCTTATAATGTTTGGCTGACATGGAGTCCTGTGTTCACCAGATTGGTACCTGTGAAAATGGATTTTTTAATACTTTTGGGAGGATGGTGGTTATCTGCAAAGATGGCTGTGCATTTGTGTACATGATTTAATTCAACTGGGGAGATTAATAGAGACAGCTCGTCTGTGAGAGGTGAGAGATAAAAGGAGTAAGGTTGTGAGGTGTACGCATTTGGAATGAGCGACCAAGTAAATAGATGAGGGGCTGGATTCTCCGCACCCCGACGCCAAAATTGCGTTCGGCGACAGGGGGGCGAATCCATTTTCCTGCACGAAATCGGGACCGGTTCCGCTATTCTCCGCCCCCGCCCCGCCACCCCCCCACCCCCCCCCGAAAAGCGGCGAGTATCCACCACCTCAGGCCATTGCCCGAGGCCCGTCCAGCTATTCTCTGTTCCCAAGCCACTTTTGGCGATGTACATTGAAGGCCCCCACCCAGAATACATTCTGTGCCCTTGCCACCCTCGGTGCTTCCTCCAAGTGGTGGAGGAGCACTGATTCAGCAGCTGAGGGAAGGCGGTACATGGCAATCAACAGGAGGTTTCTGTGCCCATGTTTGACCTTACCTAATTGCAACAGGACATGAAATTCATGCAGCTCTAGGTTAACATAGCAGGGCATGGAAATGATAAGTTGAGAATACAAAGGTCAAGAAGGATTGTCTGGGGGGGATAATGTTCAAAAACTAGCAGACTGAAGAATTTTAGAAGAAATCTATCTTTTAACAAAGCTTAAATCTCCTCTTCAGTCCTTTATTCATTAGAGTTTGTGCGGTGTTGAAGATCTTTTTTAGTGAAGGTGGTAAGGAAATTAAATGTGGCGTGGGGGGGTGGGGAAGAGACACAAAAATTTAGACGGGTGCATTTCGAAATAAAGAAACAAATTGTTTCATCTGAAACGGTCCAACTCTGGTTGAAATTAGGATAGATTTTGGTCATATTTAATGGCTGAGTCAGTGAGTAATGAACAAAAATTACAAGTGATAAAAGAAAAATATAACTTTTTCTCCAAAAGAATTTAATGTGCCCCAAAGGTGTGCCAAGATTAGCTTTTTTCTTTAATCCAAGAGATCCACTAAAACCCATTTGTAGCACACAGCGTGCAAAGTCCAGCCCACCATGGACCCTATTTAATCAGCTTAGTCAAATTTCTTTGAAACTTCTCTCAAAATTCATCACGTGAAACTCCCGACGATCAATTATTCAGAAGCAAACCCCTGGTCTACCAGCCGCAAAAAGCTGTTGTTTCTCATATAATTTGATCACTCGTCTATACTTGTCCCTCAACTACAATCTCATTACTAACCAAATTTATACCCAACCCTTATTAAAAATGAGTTAATTTTCAAAACATTAGCTGTCTCTGCCAAGAGGAAGTCCTCCTTATAGCCCCTATTTTACATGTTAGTGGAGCGGATAGTAAAAATGGGGGCATGTTTGGGGAAAGGGGGCAGGGGGGGGTGGTGACTGCTTCGACTAACCTCCATCCAGTCTCTGCGATTTGTTAATTTTCCACTTCCGCCCCTTCATTCTGAACTTGAAATCCAAATTAAATTGTCTGTTAACATCTGCATCACCGTGCCTCCGAGCTACTTACAGAACTGAGCACCACCCCCCCCCCCCCCCCCAATAAGAAATTAGGTCAATTTTCTGAGCCTTGAGCTCCAGGACCATCGCCACATTCACGCCAGGACATTCAAGTGGTTGTTGCGAAAGTGCAGTGCCCAAAGTCAGATGCAATATTTTGATGTGCCCTCACAAATAGTCTAGTGAAAATTCAACACATTTTTTGTTTGCTCAAACCGGCCAAGCTTTCAAATCCCCCAGCAAGACAGTGAACATTTCACTCTTTTCAATTAATATCCTACCAGCCAATCTCAACATCAAAGACAGAGATACACTGGTACATATTTAACATGGAGAAGGAACAAAATGACAACAGGGGAAGTTTTACCCAGCAGGAAACTGACATGAGGAGTTTGGGCATCTGTTTTATACCTTGCCTGGCTTTCATCAAAGTTTTTTGGGGGGGAGAGGGGCGGTAAAACCCCCAATCCGTCACATTCCCACCAGACTGGTCTGCTTCAAATTACGTCTGAAAATCAATTCTGCTGAACATGAAGCACAAGTTGAAAATGCTGGAATGACTCAGGAGTCAGTCAATGAAATGTAAATCAAGGGACACCCCGCCATCTAGACCCTTGCTCGCTCACCCTCTTCATCAAGTCCATCAAGGGAAGTGCTGGTGTAATGTGGAAAGACAGAGTACATTAGAGGGAGACATGCGAGAGAGTTAGTGAAAGCAAGTGAGAGAGCGTGCAACATGGCGAGAAAGCAGTTGTAAACAATGTTCAATCACCTGACTACCCAAATGATCAAATTCTTTAACAGAAATGAATAATTGAAGAATAGAAATGCTAATTGGAGTATATGATGTCCACCAATGTATTCTTCGCATGGAACAAGGTCAGTGTTGAGAGGTCCTTCAAAAAATGAGTTCTCAGTCTGAATTATTAGAAGAGTCACAAAGCAGAAGCAAAGAGATTATTTTGACATGGGATTAATGGATGGATGTGACGGAGAGGAAGGGGGGGGGGAAATGCAGAGATGAATCAACAGCAGCAGATACATTAGCCCCAGTCACAGTGGCACATCTCGTTGGAACAGGTTAATGGCCGCAACCTTCCCATTCTTCAAGCAGGGATCAATGTCCCGCACAGTGAGATGGGCAAAGAGGTGAAGGTTACGGAGGCTTTTTAGCAAACCATAGGTAGGAGGAAGCAATTTTCCACAGACTGCAGGGCGCAAATCCGAATTTGCTGAAGACGGGACCTCAAAGACAGTTTCTTGCTTCAGCGATTTGATTAATTCAACAATTAACATGACTCACATAACAAATTAATAAACTGAATACAAAGGCAGATGTGTTTCCAGCAAAGCATGGAAAATAAATCACATGCAGCTGCAGTCAACTTGTGGAAAAATCTGCATCAGCAAAGTTATGAAGCCCAGGTGTTAACAGAACAGGAATGCAAATAATAGGGGCAGCACGGTGGCGCAGTATTGCTGCCTCACGGCACCGAGGTCACCAAGGGACACCCCGCCATCTAGACCCTTGCTTGCTCACCCTCTCATCAAGTCCATCAAGGGACGTTCAATCCCGGCTCTGGGTCACTGTCCGTGTGGAGTTTGCCACATTCTCCCCGTGTCTGCGTGGGTTTCGCCTCCACAACCCAAAGATGTGCAGGTTAGGTGGATTGGCCACACTAAATTGCCCCTTAATTGGAAAAAATGAATTGGGCACTCTAAATTTATTTTAAAAAAGGAATGCAAATATTACAATCCCGTTGATTTCAGTTTAAAACCTCCCCCTTCCATCATCAGTTTTATTTATTTTGTTTGATAAGGACCAGAGAATAATATCACCATGACTCAAGTATTATTAGAGGGGAAGGAAATCAAAGAATCTGCCACACATCAGCAGTTTCCAAAATAGACCCAATTGTTTTTATATAACAAACATTGGGACATACAGGGCAGTCAGCATCTTAACTAGAAATACGCATACATAAAATGTGTTTGTGAATGCATATCAAGCTGTACAATTTTTTTTTCCCTTTATAAATTTAGAGTACCCAATTCATTTTTTCCAATTAAGGGCAATTTAGCGTGGCCAATCCTCCTACCTTGCACATCTTTGGGTTGTGGGGGTGAAACCCACGCAAACACGGGGAGAATGTGCAGACTCCACACGGACAGTGACCCAGAGCCGGGATCGAACCCGGGACATCGGCGCCGTGAGACTTCAGTGTTATCACTGCGCCACCGTGCTGCTCATCAAGCTGTACAATGACCTCAAAACACATACAGATACAGTAAATTTTACAACTGTTTCCCAATATCGGAGTAAGTGTGCAGGCAGTGCGCGCGCTCATTGTGTGCATGCACTTTGAGGATCTAATAAAGATGGGACAGAAACAGACCTCAGTTCAGTCCTAGTGCCATTGGCTCCATGTGTTTCAATGCAGAAATAACTACATTACTTTTACTTTCAAATAGGATTTTGTTCCAAAAATAGGGGGGAAAAAAATCAACTTATATAACCTAACTGAGTAATACATGCAGCTCAAGGGACACAGTCTCTAAAGATTAATTAAATAATAACTTTATCCCTCACTCTTCTGGATTCTGGGAGATTAGTTCAGGGAAAGGTTCAAATTCGCAATACTCTTACAGATTTATTCCAATGGAGGATTGCGACTGGTAGACAGGTTGAGCTGGGTTGCAAAGATGAGAAAAAAAAATGCATGTGTGATCAGCAAAAATTAAGTCTTTACACTGAAAATTAAGCATTCTTGTCCAAATTTATGCCTCCTAATAAACATCTGCTGCTTTATTCTTAGTGCTGTGCGTCATGTGCAAATGCCAGTTTGGAAGTTAAATAAAATAAATGCATTTCAGTGACAGGGTGGCACAAGGCACCACAACACTGTAGGGTTCAGGATCACAGCTGACTGTTTGATGTACTATTTATATTGTAAATCTGCCTTACTTGATTTTGCAATACCAGCTGGTGCTTTGGATTCATACGGCTCACACTGCAGGAGAACATTCAGACCACCAGCCGCCAACAAAGGGTGCACATGTACAGTTATAATCGTGGCTACCTTTCTGGCTGCAGCACGCAGAACAGGCCAAAAAGGGCTAAAACGACTTAGCTTTCAACAGGGGCCCTCTGTGCCCAGCTCACTTTTAAACTGAAAGAAAGCTGTACGTTACTCTCCAACTGCAGAACTGCTTGTTTTAGGGGAAGCTTTTAAAAAATCACCCTGAGATGGTCATGTCTCTATAGGAGGTAGCAAGATTGCCTCATTTACGTGACAGCACCGCCAACATAGTCAACACTCCTGTCGAAAATAACATGACAAGATAATGGGAGGAGGACAGGCCCATTTCAACAGGAGCCTTGTGGGTGATGAGGAACAAAAGCGAAATTGTTTGAAGGGAGTGGGACGTAAATGGTGCTGCAGTAATGTTTGTACTGGGAATTGCTTCTTGAAGAACGGAAAAGGCTGCACAGAAAACATACAGTGACTAATCCTATTTTTAAAATACATTTCTGCCTATCTTGGTATTTCCATTCTGCCACGGCAAGTCTGGGAAGTCACACGGCTGCTTCCTGTTGGGTCAGTTAAGTTTATCCATGGCGAGTGAGCCATGAAAACCAGGAAAATCCCAGGTCTAATTGATGACCTTTGCCGTTGACTGATCTTTCCTGAGGTGGTGACAGGAACTTTACAATCTTGTCTGGATTACAAAAACAGTCGGCAGTATAACATCGCTGAAAGGAACGATGGACAGGAGAGGATCAGATTTGGCTCCCTCTTCCTGCCAAATAGTACGCCGACACTGGAACCTCGAGGTTTTACACATGAACAACACACACTTGGGGTGACAACATAATGCAGGTGGCCTGTAGCTCAAAAAATCACCAGCTTTAGCACAGAAAAGGGCAAAATAAAATTAATAATAGAATAAAGAATATTCAAACTGAAGAACCACCACAATCCACACAACTCGAGCCAGAATCAGAATGTCTGGCTTACATTTGTAGGAATTCATACACTATCAGCTGTAAACAGAAAGAAAGATGCTCAGATTAGTCGCAAAGTAATAAAGCAGCATCGGTATTTGCTATCAGGGAGGTACAGCAGCAGCTCCAATCAGCAGCCAACAGCATAGTTCAAGCTACTGTTAAAATTCTTCTAACATATTTTGAGAGCATTAAAAAAAGTATTGGATTGTAAGATTTCTCGTGAAGACCAAGAGACAATGTTGCTATTTTCTTTTGAAGTTTGATTGGCAGTGTTACGGACACCTGCTCAGTTCTCAACAGTGGCTAAGCGATTGGACCAGAACCATAACTTTAAAAACGTTTTTAAGGCAGAGCGGAAAATCGATTCATTCCAGGAGCGATACCAAGTAGGGCTTGGTTATATTATAATCAAATTTAATTGTAACAAAAATAAACAATATTTAAACTTTTACACTTCGACCATGACAATAATAGATTGCAGGTCGTTTCTTAACCTTAGCACATGAGTTCCCATTAAACATCACTTCTAATGATGTTTAACACACTGGGCTAAATCGCTGGCTTTTAAAGCAGACCAAGGCAGGCCAGCAGCACGGTTCGATTCCCGTACCAGCCTCCCCAAACAGGCGCCGGAATGTGGCGAGTAGGGGCTTTTCACAGTAACTTCATTGAAGCCTACTCGTGACAATAAGCGATTTTCGTTTTTTCATGAACACACAGCGTTCATTCCACTTACATCGGCAGGCAAAGATGATACATGTTTATGAAGCAATTTTCGACAGTTAGCCAAGTTCCTTTAGAACCCTTTTAATACTCAACACGCCCACAGCTAGCTATGGCGTTAGAAATTATCTTGAGGATATTTGCTAACCCCACTTTACAACGGGACACTGCCACTGTCAGAGCTTCTGTCAGTAGCAGTGGGCATCGTAGTTCCCTATCGGTGTAAAGAAATGTATACAGAGCACCTTAAACAGAAGAAAATAAAAGATTGCTGAGAAATACCTTCAGGTCAATTTCATGTAGCATTGCTTACATTAACATTTTTATAAACTGTGCATCATTCCATGCCTGCCCGACTGCTCCGATCTACAATTTATTTACTTGCAGTCTTCCATTTCATTTTCTCACACACGTGCCCTCGAAAGTGGCTGAACAAGTCACTCAGTTCAAAGGACTAACAAACGCTGACCTTGCCAGCAGTTCCCACATCCCATGAAAGAATAGAGAAAAAGAAAGATACTTTCTCACGTTTAAGTCTCATTCTCTTTTATTTAAAACCAGTGTCTCCTTCCCTCTTCTGTATGTCATGCACACGTCATTTTAATTATGATCCTGGACCAGACCAATATTTTCTAGGATACTGCACAAGAACCCCAATCACTTTCTTTAAATTTGTAAAACGATGAGGAAAGGATACTTAGCTCCAGGAATGATCACACGCACAAATAGGGATATGATATATTAAAACATACTTTATTAACACAGTATTAAACTATCTTAATATCACAGAAATAGAGCTTACAATTACCAGTTAAACAATACTTAGCAATAAATTAAAATACAAACTCTTAACTGCTGCCTTCTTTATCTCCAATCAAGCAAAACCCATCACTGGTCGAAACCCACATTTAAATAAAGTTAACACACACAGGATTACTTCCCTGTCTTTGGGCAGAAAGATCTTTTGAGAAACTTCTTGAAGAGAGAGAGACAGAGATCCTGTAAGATTAATGCTAAATCTCTGACAGCCTTTTGCAGAAACTTGTTCAATTCACAGCTTCCAGCAACATTAACTCAAAACTGACTGCCATAGACCTGGTCCCTCCCGTTACTACATCATCATTATCCCACTCAAATACCATGACCTAATTCCTTAAGTTTAAACACAATGCCGCTCACTATCTACTCCCCAGCAATCATAACAAAAAGCCATAGGCCTCTGTTTGTAAACATAAGCATGACCTGAAAAAACAATGATCTTGCCTTTTACGACATCTTAATTTCTTAATTGCACTTTTTGCAGCCACGGTGTCTGTCTTTCTTTTAAGCCAGTATTTAAAATACCAAATTACGGCAGCAGATATATATACACACCCTAACCCAGGCTCTGGAAAGCCCCTTTACTCCGATCTGGAGGGTATATATTTGTTGTCATCTTGTGAATTTTGAAGCATTGCTTCAACCTGTACAGACATATCCGGAAGCAACTAGGGAGGTGGGGTGGGGGGGGAGAATCACTCACTGAACAAAATGGCATAATTCCCCAAACAATAACCAGGATGCAAATGATCACATGAATCATATTACATTATATTATTATATTACATTACATACATAGGATATATGGCACGGAAACAAGCCATTTGGTCTAACACTGGCATTTATGCTTCACCCAAGTTTTCTCCCATTTTCCCTGATATAAATCTACCATCATAACCCTCCATTGCATTTCCTCCGATACGTCTGCCTAGCTTCCCCTTCGATGCATTTATACTGATCATCTCAACCACTCCATTCTCACCACTCTTTGGGTGAAGAAGGTTTTTCTAAATTCTCTATGGGATATTTTGCTGACTATTTTACACTGATGGTTTTTAGTAATGCTCTTCTCCATTGGTTGTGAAAATCAAATTGAGATAAATTTGGTTCCATGATAACACAGTTGGAGCGTATTTAATCAGGCAGACGAGACCACAGCACTCATTTTTTTAAAAACATTACATGTTGATTGTTTAATTAGGAACATGGACTAAGAAGAATTAGCAGACATCTTTCCAAGTGCTCTTTCCAAGAGCCGGTGCAGACTCGATGGGCCGAATGGCCTCCTTCTGCACTGTAAATTCTATGATGCATCTCAATTAAAATGCATAATTTGACTGCTGAAGCACCTAATTTTTTATTTTTTTTACATGGTATCACCACATAATAATTCAGCTCTCTCACATGATCTACACCCAGTAACTCCTCCAAGCCAAGAGAGGGGATTTTGACAAAAGGAAAATCATTTCTAAATTTATTCTTTCATGGGATGCAGGTCCCATTGGCAAGGCCAGAATTTGTCACCCACCCTGAATTGATTGATCGATTGATTGATTTGATTTATTGTCACATGTACCGAAGTACAGTGAAAAGTATTTTTCTGCGGCCGAGAAACGTACACAGTAGACACAAGAATAATCAACAGAGAACATTGACAAATGGTACTTGGACAAAACAGTGATTGGTTACAGTGTGGAACAAGGGGCCAAACAAAGCAAATACATGAGCAAGAGCAGCATAGGGCGTCGTGAATCGTGTTCTTACAGGGATCAGATCAGTCCGAGATGGAGTCGTTGAGGAGTCTTGTAGCTATGGGGAAGAAGCTGTTCCTATGTCTGAATGTGCGAGTCTTCAAGCTTCTGTGCCTACTGCCTGATGGAAGGGTCTGGAAGAAAGCAATTATGGGAGGGATCTCTGATAATGCTGTCTGCCTTCCTGAGGCAGCGGGAGGTGTATACAGAATCAATGTGGGGGTGGCAAGTTTGTGTGATGCGTTGGGCTGTGTTCACCACAGTCTGCAGCTGTGCCCATTGCCCATGAACTGAGTGGCATGTCGCACCATTTCAGAGGGCAGCTAAGAGTAAACCACATTGCTGTGGGTCTGGAGTCACATGTAGGCCAGACCGGGTCAGGACGTCAGATTTTCCTTCCCTGAAGGGCATCAGTGAACCAGGTGGATTATTCCGACAATCGACAATAATTTCATGGTCACCATTACTGAGACTAGCTTCTCAATTCCAGATTATTAATTGATTTTAAATATCACCAGCTGTGGTAGGGTTTGCACCCTTGTCCCTAGAACATTAGCCTGGGCCTCTGGATTACCCATCCAAAGATATTATTGCTATGCCACCATCATCAATCACACTTACCCATCATCAAATTCTTCGCCATGAGTTAAAGATTAAGGCGAGATTAAACAAATACTGATTGAATGATCCCAATCCTACACTAAACTGTGAAGTAGAATAAGCACTCAGGCAGTGCCTAGGCCAGGATTTTCCGCTTCATTTTCGCAACTATTTGCTTCTAATTTATCTGTTGCATCCAGAGTATTACTGAATAAGAGTTAGTATGGAATTGATCCTACGTGCAGCTGCCTTTAGTGGTGCAGCTCAGTGCAAGCAGAACAAGATAAACCTCTATTTTTATTTATGGATAATAGATCTGTTGCCAGTCTTGCAAAGTATTCAGGAAACACAAGCCATCTGCTCCCTGAAAATATGGTGATCGCGGAATTTCATTAGTTGTTGAAAACCGGTGGAATATTTTAGGTATTCACTGTATTTCTGCTATTCCTATTTATATTTACACTCTGACAATTACCCAGCAATGTAAGATTTGTTCAGTAACCCATCAATTACAGTGTTAAATGGTGCGTACCATAGCCTCCCTGGGGTCAAACCAAGCTTGGAAATAGAAGACGGACAGTTTTTACTCTATCTACCATGGAACAGCATCATGCTGCACAGTTAAGATGGGTCCCACGTGTGATTTCCATCAAGTTAATTGCTTCTTGGAACACACCTGGCCTCGCATTTGGGATATCATTAGTTTCAGACAATATGTCCATCTGCCAAGGGATAAACTGTTTCACCGAAGGGAAGCTTGCAAACCGTCCTCTCCTGAAGATGCAGATTCTGCTTGGACTCCTTGGGGCACTCAAGATAATATAAAGTCTAGACTGGTGCCTTGGCCAACATTCCTCCCTCATGCAATCTTCATTATTGTCACAAGTAGGCTTACATTAACACCGCAATGACGTTACTGTGAAAATCAAGCACCACCACCACCTCCAGAAACAAATTAAGCGTTCATTCCGATACTTCAAAAATACTTCAGTGGCTGTAAAACGCAGACAATCGACGGTTATGAAGAGCACTATAAAAATGCAAGTGTTTATTTCCTTTCATTCCTTTTGCTATTTGTGGAAGCTTAGTAAGCACAAACTGGCTGTTGCATCTGCCTGCATAATAATAATAACAATCGCTTATTGTCACAAGTAGGCTTCAATGCAGTTACTGTGAAAAGCCCCTAGTCGCCACATTCCGACGCCTGTTCAGGGAGGCCGGTATGTGAATTGAGCCCGCGCTGCTGGCTTTGTTCTGCATTACAAGCCAGCTGTCTATCCCACTTTGCTCCTGGTTAACCATAGTGATTACAGTTTTAAAGTGTTTGGGTCACGCTGAGGACATAGGTGCAATATAAATATATGTTCTTTCACAAATGTTGCTGATTTCAACACTGCATTCAAATAAGAAGCTTATTATTTCTGATAAGGTTACCTCTACCAAGCTGTACACCAAGAATTAATTAAATATAAACTTAAGAGCAGTTTACACCGATTCTCTGTCCTCCCCCCATTTCTACCACTGGGGACTGTAATGATTTAATAATAACTATAATGCACGCTGAAGTGTTTTGAACTATGCATTGTTTCCAATTTAAGGAACGGTTTAGAAGATCACTGCAACTCCTTCAGCGATATTCTGAAGCTATGATGTTCTCTCACTGATGCCAACGTTATAAGCCCAAATCATTTTCTCAGTTTGAAGGGCTGGATAGCCTAGTCAAGAGTTCCTAAGTATTGTTAAACCAGTCCCAAAGAACTCGAGTGGTCAATCCACCTAGCCGGCATATCTTTGGGTTGTGGGGGCGAAAACCACACAGACACGGGGAGAATGCACAAACTCCACACGGACAGTAACCCAGAGCCAGGATCGAACCTGGGACCTTGGCGTCGTGAGGCAGCAGGGATAACCCACTGTGCTACCATGCTGCCCCGGCTTATCCTACCTATTGATGTCAAATCGCAGATTCCAGTGTAGCGATGAGATACAGTTTGTTGTTCAGACTTGCAAAACATTCTCCTAAGGAAGAAACAGTGCTGTGTTATAAGACTGTTTAGCTGATATTCAGTATTGGATGAGCAGAGGTTTCCTCCAATTTAATATTGGGAAGAGTGAAGCCATTCTTTTTGTTTCCTGCTCCAGATTCCCTAGCTACCGACTCCATCTCTCTCCTTGGCAAGTGTCTGAAGCTACCTTAACCTGTTCACAATCTCGAATGACATATTTGATCCCAAGATGGGCTTCCAGCTACATATTCATGCCATCACCATTTCCACCTCATTAACATTTCCCAACTTCATTGCTTTCATTGAGATGGCAGGGCCATGAAGAAATTTGAAAACAAGGTTGAGAATTTTAGAATCACAATGTTGCTTACCTGGGAGCTAATGTAGGTCAGAGAGGGGACGGGAGGCACATTGGCGCTGAGGACCCGGGTTCGATCCCGGCCCCGGGTCACTGTCCGTGTGGAGTTTGCACATTCTCCCCATGTCTGCGTGGGTCTCACCCCCACAACCCAAAGATGTGTAAGGTAAATGTGTAAGCCACACTAAATTGCTCCTTAATTGAGACCCACTCAGGTACAGGGAGAATGTGCAAACTCCACACAGACAGTGACCCCGGAGACGGGATCGAACCCGGGTCCTCGGCATCGTGAGGCAGCAGTGCTGACCACTACACCACCGTGCCGCCCTCCACAGTGAAGAAACACGCACAATATAAGTTCTATTCATCTGCCATATCCTTACTTTCGATTATTAATTCCCCAGACACACTCTACAGGACCAATGCTCACTTTAATTACTCTTTTTTCTTTTTAAATATCTGTAGAAGCTCTTACTCTCTATTTTTATATGTCTAGCTGGTTTCTCTAATTTTTCGCTCCTTATTAATCCTTTAGTCACTCTTTGCTGTTCTTTACATTCTGTCCAGCCGCTCATCTTTGCAGAATTATACACGTTTTCTTTCAATATGATACTTTCTTAGTTATCCACAAAGGTACATCCTTCCCCTAATCTTTCTTTCTCACCGGCATCGTTTCGGAGTGTTCTGAAATATGCTCTTAAATGCCTGCCGCTTCATCTCCACTGACCTATTACAACCTCATTTTCCAGTTCACTTTAGCTAGCTCTGCCTTCCTAACTGCCCTTAATTAAGTTTCAAACACTGGTCATAGATCCACTCCTCTCTCCCTTAAACTGAATGTGAAATTCAATCATATTATGATCACTACTACGTCAGGGTACCTTCACTATACGTTGCTGTTGTTGCACCTGACGTCAGGTGGTTTGACAAACCAGGGTGAAGTAGTTCCCAGGGAGAAGGCAAAACAAATGCTGTGCAATACTTAGTCAAGGCTAAGCTGCAATGACTGGTTTGGTCGAGGCAGCACGGTGGCGCGGTGGGTTAGCCTCACGGCGCCGAGGTCCCAGGTTCAATCCCGGCTCTGGGTCACTGTCCGTGTGGAGTTTGCACATTCTCCCCGTGTCTGCGTGGGTTTCACCCCCACAACCCAAAGATGTGCAGGCTAGGTGGATTGGCCACGCTAAATTGCCCCTTAATTGGAAAAAATGAATTGGGTACTCTAAATTTATATTAAAAATAAATAAATGACTGGTTTGGTCGTGCAAGTAAATTCTGCCAATTATAACAAGGCAAAGTACCTCCACATTAAATTATCAAAGACTCAGGTGGTGAAACCAATTTGCAGGCAAATCAGACACAGGCACTTCTACTTACTGGAGTTGAAGAAACAGCTCTCATTGGAAAAATTCAGATGC
The DNA here is from genome assembly GCF_047496885.1 of Scyliorhinus torazame. Lineage (NCBI taxonomy): Eukaryota > Metazoa > Chordata > Chondrichthyes > Carcharhiniformes > Scyliorhinidae > Scyliorhinus > Scyliorhinus torazame. The sequence goes on from NC_092708.1 coordinate 386,680,805, forward strand.
AGATATTTTGGGGGTTAAAATTACATTAACATTTATGCTTTGTATAAAATGCAGCTTCAAAACGGCGTCACACTAGAAATCAATTCACAATTTCAAAATGATCAGGTTTTGGAAGTCACTGAAGAATCTGTCTCAGCCTGAAAACATCATTAAAGTTCACTATAACCCAAGAATTTTATGCAATTGGTTTCCAAACATGAAGAAAATTGGGCGGAAAACATACTATACTTAATTAGGCAGTAACGTTTACATTATAATTAAGCTTATTATACTTTCCCATTTTTATAACAATATTTACAAAGGCACACTATTCCTTTGTACAGCCTGATTGCTTCCCTCAGTTCTTGCAAAAGGTACTGTACTGTACAAACTTCAGTAGGTATTCACTGATGCGTGTGCTCATAGCCTTGTCATTTCTTCAGAATCAGAACGTATGGGCAGTAAATCTCTTCCCAGTAATGGAAGTTTGCAATGGAAGTTCTGGAAAATTAATGGGCTTTTTGGGGAGGGGGGAAAATAATTAATTTGCAATGGGCAGAATGGGAGTGGGAAGTATCATCTCAAGAACCGAACTTACCTTAATTGTGATGACTCAATGGAGATGTGACACATTAGATGGAAGTAAGTTTCATTGTTTGAGACAACTTGGTAACGGTGATTCATAAGGATGCACCTATCATGAACTTCTGCTGTTTTAACACTGCACAAAGCAAAGTCTAAAATTGATGCTTCAGCTTTAGAGCCAAGATTAAATTCTCACCTTCTGAGTTCATGTAATCGGGGATGCTTTATTATGGAGAGAGTTTGGACAGCTTATTGCTTTATGATAGATTTTCAGGTTAATGCTGTTTAGAAACATAAATAGGTCATGCATCATAGTTGCTGGGTGCATAGTTGCTGCTGGATGATTTTTGATAGCTATTACATTTATTTGAGAGGATTCGTGGCTCCCCTGGGAATGGTAGCAGCAATTCTGTGGAGTGAAACAGCATTGGCAGAAGTGTCCATGGAGAGGGAGATTAGGTCAGGGCAGACTGCAGTTTATTGCCACCGCAATGAGCGGCAGCTATTATCAATTTTAAAATAATGTCAATTAATTTCAAAAACATTAAGAGGAAAAATAATCTTACAGCAAATAGGAAGGTTTTACCAAGACGCTCTCCCCCCTCCACCACCCCCACTTCCCCATCACTCTTCATTTTTAGTTCTGATTTGCTAAATCTGCCCTCCCCAATTAGAAGATGTCATGGGAGTGTCCCTTTAAGAAATGTTTTGTCTTATCACATGGATTCAGTGATGTCATTGTGTGGGTGGAGCTGGGCTGTGGCTCGGAGTTTTACTTTCGCTTTGGTTTGGGGCTTGTTTTGTTGCTTTTGTTTTCACATTTGGCTGTTGGATTCAGACAGAGAAGTCTTGTCTCTCTCTGCAATTTAAAAGCTGTTTCCAGGTTATTTGATAACTTGAAATGAAATGATTGTTTTCTGGAAGAAGTTCAAACCTGCTGTTTTGGAAAGGACACTTGAGCATCTAAACCAGGTCTTGAGTGCTGTGTGCTGGGTCACACCTTTGAAAAGGGTTTTCTGGTTTATGGGATCTTGTTATTAAATTGGAACAGTTTAAGGGTGAAATTTATTAAGGGTTATATATAGAGGACTGTAGCTGTGTGGGGTATTTATGTTGTAGTTGATAAAAATGCCTACTGTGTGTGTTTATATTAATGTTAACTCAATTTGTAGAATAACTTTATTTTGATTAAAGCGCTTAAGGCCTCTGTTGAATCACACCGGAAAGGTAGGCCTTTGTGCGCCTCATAAGCAAAATTAATAAACAGTTGTAGGTCAGGTGAACTCCATGATATACTGGAGTTTCCTAAACCCTGACCCATAACAAAGGCTACATCTGAAGTTGCAGGATTCCAATGATATTAGACCTCTGGTACCTCGCCCAAATCATCACTGTGGGTAGACAAGCCTGGTGAGTGGGCAATTCAATAGAGGCCTGCCACAACTCAGCGTGATCTCATCTTCATAAACAGACGCTGTGAACATGTCCAAAGCAGGAGATGCTGGTTAGGATCTGGGAACAAACGTATAGGCCAAGAATATCAATGATGACTGCAACATTCTCCTCCCAGTTCCAGCCGCATAGTTCAAGTTGGTTAACACAGTTTAAACTCTTGGATTGTTCCCAAAACACTTGGGTCTATATGCCAGTATTATTGCACCTATCACATTTCTCCACTCAGCCAGCGTCCTGACTGCTCCCTCCCCTGGTCAGTTCTGAATTTGTCCGTCAGGTTGTGTCGATACAAATTATGGCCCAAGTAAAAAGCTTAATTTTTAAAAATTCTTTCAGGGGATGTATTGCCAATCCCTTTTTAAAAATAAATTTAGAGTACCCAATTATTTTTTCCAATTAGGGGGCAATTTAGGGTGGCCAATCCACCTACCCTGCACATCTTTGGGTTGTGGGGGTGAAGCCCACGCAGACACGGGGAGAACGTGCAAACTTCACACGGACAGTGGGAGTTTGCACACGGCCCCGGGTCACTGTCCGTGTGGAGTTTGCACATTCTCCCCCTGTCTGCGTGGGTCTCACCCCCACGACCCAAAGATGTGCAGGGCCGGTGGATTGGCCACGCTAAATTGCCCCTTAATATAAAAAAAAAAGAATTGGGTATTCTAGATTTAAAAAAACACAGCATGTAGGAAATAGAAGCAGGAGTAAACCATTCAATAGGATCATGGCTGTTCTGATTGTGGCCTTAACTCCACTTTCCTGTCTGCCGTTCTCTCCCGCCCACCCCTCGCCCATAGCCATGACCTTCCCAAAGGCAATGAGCAATCAATTTGTTAAAACTAAATGCCCATTCCAGAGTTGTCGGATAAGAGTAGAAAGGACGACGATATTGGTGCCACAATAATCTCAAATTGCCTTGGTTAGAAGGTGGAGATGCAGGAGGTGGGGAATGTCAGCAAATATTTTCACCTGACGTTTTCTCGTGATTTCTGCTGGAAGTGGACGCATTTCCATGGTCCTGGAATCTTTTTCCTCTTCAGACAATCCTCCAATTCCCTTTTGAAAAGCACCACTGAATCTGCCTCAATTACGCTGTCAGAAAGATCATTCCAGATCCTAACCGTTCACCCTGTCAGTAAGGTTTTCCCCGTATGTTGCTGTTACCTCCTTTGCCAATCATCTTAAATTAGCGCCCTCTGGTTCTCCACCTTTCTGCCAATGGAAACAATGTGGGAACATTCACCAACTGGCTGGGCTGCCTCATGAGGAATGTTCGGCTGGGGAGAGATGGAGGGCTAACCAGAAGGTGTCTGAAGAATTCCAGCTCACTGTAGTCAAGGTTTCGGGGCACACAGCCTTTTTTTTTTGGGGGGGGGGGGGTTGTTGGCAGACAGGGAAGAATGCAATCTCCACCAGAGTTTAGATTTCTAAATCCTCACTACAGCAATCAATCCAATAAATCAGAAAATTGAACAAATCCAGTTATTACAATTCCAATTAATGAAGTGGGAAGAATTTGAGTAACACACCATATCAAATACTCAGATTCAGCAGATTACAAGTGAAACAGTCATCTTTCTGGTTGCAGCAAATTAATTTAGACAATCTTCTTGCCTCCTACGCAAATGCTCATTGCCTTGTCTCTGCTCTGTTTTTCAACCTGTTTCTTCAAGTAACCAAAGCTGCCACATTTAGCTATGTAAATCAAGTCAAGGAGGTTCCAAGTAGGTAGATACTTGCACAGGGGGCCCTGTGTTGGGAGGAGGGGGCTGTGCTGGGAGGACAGGGCTGCGCTGAGAGGAGGGGGCTGCGCTGGGAGGATGGGGCAGTGCTGGGAAGGGGAGTGACAATCTTTATAACGTCAAGTCTATCTTTCTCCCTATTTTGTGCTGCTTTCATTTGTGCCCAAAGAACAATACAGCACAGGAACAGGCCCTTCGGCCCTCCAAGCCTGTACCAGTCAGGATACCAACCTTTGCCAAAACCCTCAGCACTTCCTTGTGTCGTATCCCTCTATACCCATCCCATCCAGGTGTTTGTCAAGATGCCTTTTGAACGGCGTTAATGTATCTGCTTCCATAACTTACCCTGGCAACGTGTTCCAGGTACTCATCACCCTCTGCGTAAAAAGCCTGCCTTGCACATCTCCTCTGAACTTTGCCCCACGGACCTTAAACCTATACTCCCTGGTGACTGACCCCTCCACCCTGGGAGAGAGTGCCTGCCCATTCACCCTATCCATGCCCCTCATAATCTTGTAGACCTCTATCAGGTCACCCTTCAACCTCTGGCTTTCTAGAATGCAGAAATAAGTCTTCAGTTAACCACCTCGAGTCTGGTTCTGCTCTCCAATCACAATTAGTAAAGGGGGAAGACACATGTGATATTAAAACTACTTTATACAAAGCGGATATAAAGTCACGGGGATGCAGGTAACAACCTGTGTTAATGTCTTCTCTATGTTGTGTGCTCCGGTCACTGCTCCCTGTTTGTTTCACTGATCCTGTATTTCGGATATTTTACTCTATAATCTGCTCTGCTGCAGAGATTATTCATTCATTCTGTTGAAGAATGGAAGTACTCTGAGCAGAGGGGTGCTCAAGGTCAGGTTGCACGTGCCTGAAGATCAGGAGCAATGAAAAAAAGGCATGAAGTTATATGAGAGGAGCACAATGGAGAGGACTGGGTAAGATAGCAGGTATGCGCAGCGTAGAGAATGATCAAATCAATACTGGATGCTGCAAAAGATTGTCGATATATAAAGAATAGCCTCTGACTAAATGAACAGGCGGAAAGCTCAAGTGAAAAAACACCTAAAAGGCGAGGACAAAAAAAATGTTGAAGGCTTCATTTACGCAGAAAGCGGTGGGAACGTGGAGGACATTAGAAGGTCGGTTTATGATTTTAGAAGTAGCTATTGAACTTTGTCTTAATGTCACAATGGCTATTTTCGTGGCTGCATACATTTCTGAAACAACATCCCGATTGTTACTGATGCGCTGTGTACCATTGGACCCAAATGACTGAAGCTGCTTGTGAACTGCATGGTGTACTGTACTTTACTGCACAGTTTGGCTCGCTGCCCGGACAGGATTACATAACATATCTATACAGCTGGGTCAGCAATTGAGGTGGCAGCTCAGCCACTGGAGAAATAAATTGACCGTGGAATGCCCAAAATTGCAGTAATTGGTTAGATTTCTATGGACTAGTTGCTGATCTACATTTTAGCAAAGTCGTAAAGTTATGTTGCTGACTGGAGCAGCGAGAAAAAGCACGTTTCCAGTTTCACTATGATTCAGCATGCCTTTCTCTGCTTAACTGTGAGGCTTAATCATCCAGATAGATGGTTATCGCCACTAACATTCCAGACAGTGCGCTTGAGAATAATTACCTAGTAACTAAATATTATCGGTGTTGCTATGTTATTCACGGGTGTCACTAATTGATCGCATTGTCCCAAAGTGGAACTTCTAATTCGAGTGCAATGTTAAATGCTGTGCTGTGTTAAGTTGGATTTTCAACAGGTGTGTCCAGTGATGTATTCCTCTGAACTTCATTGTGATTGATGACACTTTCTCAAAGAAACTATGTTTCTGCAGCATGAGCAACAAAAAAATACATCTACATCAGCAGCACACTTTAATCAGGACGTGGGTATATTATGTTTGCTCTTTACTGGCAGGTCATGGGTATGTTGTCCACCATCAGGATGGCAATAAAGAAAACAAACTTTAAAAAAATAAAATTTGAGTACTCTCAATTCTTTTTCCCCAATTAAGGGACAATTTAGCATGGCCTACCCTGCACATCTTTGGATTGTGGGGGTGAGACCCACGCGGACACGGGGAGAATATGCAAACTCCACAGCGATAGTGACCCGGGGCCGGGATCGGACCCGGGGCCTTGGCACCGTGAGGCAGCGGTGCTAACCACTGTGCCGCCCTAACCTTTTGTTTTTACACACACAAGTAGTGTTACTCTTGGAGAGATTCAACTGCCAATGAACTTATGTTTTTTGAAACCTACCAGCTGTTATTATTAAATCACGGGAATGCAGGTAAGAAATCCATCAACTCGGTCATTGGCAATTCCCAGAGCCGGGATTGAACCTGGGACCTTGGCGCGTGAGGCAACAGGGCTAACCCACTGCGCCAACGTGCTGCCCCCAAAAAGGAAACACTGTTGAGGAACAATTCCAAAACACTTCAAGTCTGCAGTCCATGGCTTTCCGTCTTTAAAATACTTCTGACAGCAGTCAGGATATGACTGTCCCTGGAAATTAAAATGACCCTCTAACATAGTACCCCTAGGCAGCACGGTGGCGCAGTGGGTTAGCCCTGCTGCCTCATGGCACCGGGGTCACAGGTTCGATCCCGGCTCTGGGTCACTGTCCAGGTGGAGGTTGCGCATTCTCCCCGTGTTTGCGTGGGTTTCGCCCCCATAACCCAAAAATGTGCAGGGTAGGTGAATTGGCCGCACTAAATTGCCCCTTAATTGGAAAAAAATAATTGGATATTCTAAATTTTTTTTTTTTTTTTTTAAAACATAGTACTCTTAGTTCACTAAGGCGACATACAACGAAGAAGCTATTCACGCAATAGCAGTCGTAGCCGATTCAAAAGCGTGTATAGTGTAAAACAAATCGCAGGTAATTGACTGTGAAGTGACAAGGTTCAACAGTATTTTATGCATTGATACATCTTTACTGTGATGGCGTGAGCAAACAATTGTCTGACTGGGCCGGGGAGGGGGATTTATTCGATAGAACTTCGTTTTACAGCGCCTCAAATCAAGCCATATCCCATTAAATACTGCAGACTTGTTCTGTATCGTCCCAAAATATCTTGACAGATACTGCAATTGATAAATATTGCACTCTCATCTTCTGAATTGCTTTTCCTATAGCTCAGGGACTTTGTAAAATCCGTCCAATCTCGGAGGCACTGTTTCAGGTCAGCTAAACTGACACTGTCTGGTCCCATTGAATGGTAAAATCTTGGCACCTGGATTCACAATGTCTATTCTCTTTTTAAAAAAATGTATTTTATTACAAACATTTATCAAAACAGGTTACAGCGAGCAAACACCCCGGGAAACATGCTTGTCTACAATCAACTAGTCTGTGTGATTTTTCCTCTTTTTCACCCCCCTCCCCTCCCCCTGCGACGAACAGCCCCTCAAACACTGTCACAAACATCCCCCGCCTTTCCTCAAACTCCACTTCCCATTTCTCCTTGATCTTCACCACCCGCTCGCCTCCCTGCTCCCCCAGCCACTGGTATATATCCCCAATTCTTCCCTCCCCTTCCACATCCGGAAGCAGCAGTCGCTCCAATAGGGTGTATCCCGGCAACCTAGGGAACCCCCTCCAGACCTTTTGCGCAAAGTCCCTAACCTGCAGATACCTGAACTCACTCCCACTCGGCAGCTCTACCCTCTCCCTTAGCTCCTCCAGACTGGCGAACCCTTCCTCCAAGTACAAATCCGTCACCTTGACCAGCCCTACTTCCCTCCACCTCCTGCAGACACTATCCATCCTCCCCGGCTCAAACTCATGATTCACAATGTCTATTCTCAATGCAAATTCTTGACGTGACCCAGGAGCTAAATTGATGAGAAAAATAAGAATGTGAATCATCCAGAAGTATTCTCACGTTGTTGTTATCTTCTGTTCCAAAAGCACGTCGGTAAACACACAAGAAGCCACAAGCCACACGTCAGCGTGTTCATAAAACGGGAAATGGCACTTACCACTTTGTGTGGGAAGGAAAGCCTTAGGGAAAAAAAATCCTTCAAATGCGCAGAAATAGGCTTGCAAAATCTTTCTTTTTAACCTTGCCAGTGACAAAGGTTCAACCTACATGGCCAATAGAAAAACATTTAGCTGTACCTGAGAAGTGGCAATGCTTTTCAATATACAACTCTATTTAAAAGATTTTTTTCCCCCCCAATTAGGGGGCAATTTTTAGCGTAGCCAAACCACCCACCCTGCGCATCTTTGGGTTGTGGGGGTGAGACTCACACAGGCACGGGGAGAATGTGCAAACTCCACACGGACAGTTACCCGGGGCCGGGATCGAACCCGGGTCCTCGCCGCTGTGGTGTACATTTTTATATGACTCATAAGGGCAGCTGTCCCTCTTATTGCACACCTGAAAGATCAACGTGCGTTTTTTTATTTGATGCCAATGGCCTTGCTATGTATTTTTGGTCCTCTTTCCATGTTCCTAATGAACCGTAAAACCATAAAATTCCTTCAGTGCAGGAGGGGACAATTGGGCCCATCGACTCTGCACCGACCCTCTGAAAGAGCACCCTATCGAGGCCCATCTCCCCCTCCCCCCCAAAAAAAATAATCCCTGTAACCCCATAACCCCACCTAACCTGCACATCTTTGGACACTAAAGAGCAATTGATCATGGCCAATCCACCGAACCTGTCTTTTGGGATGTGGGAAAAAACCAGAGCACCCGCAGGAAACCCACATAGACACAGGGAGAAAGTACAAACTCCACACAGTCACCCAAAGTTGGAATTCAACCCGGGTCCCTGGTGCTGTGAGGCAGCAGTGCTAACCATCGTGCTGCCTAATGCTTTGAACAATTATGGCTGAACATCATCACGCTTCCCAATTTAATTGTTGGCCATGGGAACTATAACCTCAACCTCCTATTTGAAAAATGTTGTGTCCAGTTTTTTTTTTAAAGTATGTCAAATGGGACCAGAGGTACAACGTAATGCATCAAAAGAAAGTCAACAATCAAAATAAATAGGAGAGGACTGAGTGGTTCTTTTACACTGAATGTGAATATTTTCCAAAGTTACAAAGAAATTAGTGATGAGTATTGTTTTAGTTTCCCAAACTAGATTACAGAATCTTCTCAAACATATTGGCCGAGGACAAACATACACGCTCAAAAACATAACGTACATTGCTCAATCACCATCATTTTAAAAAAAATGTATTTAAATATAAATTTAGAGTACCCAATTAATTTTTTCCTATTAAGGGGCAATTTAGTGTGGCCAATCCATCTATCCTGCACATCTTTGGATTGTGGGGGTGAGACCCACGCAAACACGGGGAGAATGTGCAAACTACACACGGACATGTGCAAACTACACACGGTAATGCTGTGGTTAGCACTGCTGCCTCACGACGCCGAGGTCCCAGGTTCGAACCTGGGACCTCGGCGTCGTGAGGCAGCAGTGCTAACCACAGCATTACCGTGCTGCCTTCTCAATCACCATCATAATGGCTTCAGCAAAAGCATCAAGGTCAGAACACTGATTAAAATTACTTGACTTTTCCTTGTTCCGTCAGTCAACTGTTCAACATTTTAACACAAAAACATTCTGCAAGATTTGATGCAAATATTTTATAGAGGGCATAGAACGAGTGCATAAGGTGTAATTTGCCACTTCCACATGTCCCTCTGCTGTAACTAATGTTAAACTACAAATTTCAGTGGGCAGATTGGGTTATTTCTGTCACCCAATCCAAGGGGCCATTCTCCACGTGTGAGGCTAAACCGTGAGCAATCAACACTTATTTGGAGGGTGAGGGATGGAGGACACCTCAACAGAAGCACCAGTCATTGGGTAGCAATTGGTAGTGGCAGGATTGCTGTACCCTCCCCCATCATGCTTCTTGCCCAGGATATTGAGGACTTCCAATCGCAGCAGAAGTCAATAAACAGCGTTCTGTTCTCCAAAGCTCTGTACTGCGCTCTGGGAAGCATATTTACCAGTCAAACCAGTCAGTTTTGCAACCTTCAGAAGCAATTGTGCACTATTCATTTGCGTAGTACATCATAGGGAATTCTCTTATAACTTGCAATTAACAACCCTTTTCCTCGGCTTCAAGAACAATCAATGCTGCCCAGAAAGTATTTAACTCTGGCACACCCTGTTTCTCTTGATTGAAAATCTCCCCAGATGCTGGCTGTACAATTTTGAAAATATACTTCAGAAATCCCTTGTGTTTTAAGACTGAAGATACATTCCACTGTACATTATGAACTGAATTGAAAGTTACTAATCAGGTTCGGTAAAATCACACTCACATAATTTTTATTCCATTCGGTTATGTGGGAATTGAAGTCTTGACATACGGCATTAAAGAAAATGCAATGCTTCTTTCATTTTGTGTAAGTATTAAGGAACAGGAAAACCATGAAATCGTAACAAGCCTAACCTTTATTGATACCTTGGCCACCATAGGTAACCTTACCTATTACCTAAACTCCTCTTCACAGAAACTCATATCTAGGTGAAAACACCTGCCTAATTTTCCTTTTTAAAATAATTCACATTTGAATAGTACTTTAGGTATTCCAACATCTTAGCTTACTTAATGTAAAAAAAATGCCAATATCCCACAAATGTAGAATTTAAAGAAAGATGCCAAGCCCAAGCTGGGGAAATTAGTAAGTGTCCAAAAGATTGGCCAAAGATGTGGGCTTTATGGGTGGCACGGTGGTGCATGGTTAGCACTGCTGCCTCACGGCATCGAGAACCCGGGTTAGATCCCGGCTCCGGGTCACTGTCCGTGTGGAGTTTGCACATTCTCCCCGTGTCTGCATGGGTCTTACCTCCCCCACAAACCCAATGATGTGCAGGGTCGGTAGCTCGGCCATGCTAACTTGCCCCGTAATTGGAAGAAAAAAGAATTGGGTACTCCAAATTTATATATAAAAAAGATGATGGTTTTAAGGCAGGTTAAAGGAGAAAAATGAAGGGGTGGGAGAAAATTCAACAGCAACAGGCCAAGCTGGCATAAAGTAAGACCACCAATGGTGGGCATAGGGGGCATGCACAAGAGGCTGGAATCAGAGGAATTTGTTTAGGAGGAGGGGAGGAAGTTGCAGCAATATGGTAGGACGAAGATAGGAAGGGATCTAAACGAGTAATGGAACATTTTAAAATGTGATGCTCCTCAGAAGGAACAGGTAGTCAAAACACAAAAGCAAATTTGTAAGAAGTGAGGTCCACAAACAGCAACTTTTGAATGACTGGGTAAGCAGTTTTGGCAGGCTAAGGTGGAAGAGATGGGCAGAACTCTTAACAGCATCATGGGATCTGATGTGTTTACCTTTTTGTAAAAAATAAATTTAGAGTACCCAATTCGTTTTGTCCAATTAAGGGGCAATTTAGCGTGGCCAATCCACCAAGCCCCTGAGTTTACCTGAGCGTGAAGCTACTGCACTGGGACAGGAAATGTGTTTGCCGGGTATCTGTCCATCACATTTTGGTAGGAATAACAGAAAAAAGGATTATCATTTAAATGATAAAATATTAAAACATGCTGCTGTGCAGAGAGACCTGGGTGTGCTAGTGCATGAGTCGCAAAAAGTTGGTTTACAGGTGCAACAGGTGATTAAGAAGGCAAATGGAATTTTGTCCTTCATTGCTAGAGGGATGGAGTTTAAGACTAGGGAGGTTATGCTGCAATTGTATAAGTGAGGCCACACCTGGAGTATTGTGTTCAGTTTTGGTCTCCTTACTTGAGAAAGGACGTACTGGCGCTGGATGGTGTAGATTCACTAGGTTAATCCCAGAGCTGAAGGGGTTGGATTACGAGGAGAGGTTGAGTAGACTGGGACTGTACTCGTTAGAATTTAGAAGGATATGGGGGGGATATTATAGAAACATAGAAAATTATGAAGGGAATAGATAGGATAGATGCGGGCAGGTTGTTTCCACTGGCGGGTGAAAGCAGAACTAGGGGGCATAGCCTCAAAATAAGGGGGGGGGGGGGGGGAGAAGTAGATTTAGGACTGAGTTTAGGAGGAACTTCTTCACCCAAAGGGTTGTGAATCTATGGAATTCCTTGCCCAGTGAAGCAGTAGAGGCTCCTTCATTAAATGTTTTAAAGATAAAGATAGATAGTTTTTTGAAGAATAAAGGGATTAAGGGTTATGGTGTTCAGGCCTTAAAGTGGAGCTGAGTCCACAAAAGATCAGCCATGATCTCATTGAATGGCGGAGCAGGCTCGAGGGGCCAGATGGCCTACTCCTGCTCCTAGTTCTTGTGTTCTTACATACTGTTCAATGTTCTTTTTCAGTGATGTCAGAATAGATCAATTTTAGGCGTCAGCTAACACTATCTGCTCAAATCCACAGCCCACTGACTGAAAGACAACAGTGTTACAAGATGACAACACTCCTATCTTTTCTGTGCCCATTGCCATTTGAACACTTCAACATAAATGAACATTTTGCCTGGATCAACTTTTCATGCAAAGTACCGATAGGATGGCAAGCTGAACTACTTTAATTGAGTCTCATTTTAAATTCCTAACATCTGGAATTATCTTTGCGGCATACCTTTCCAGCCTCTCGAGTGCAATTCTTGTGGTTGGGCAGTCAGAACAACACAGGAGTGAAGGATTGTTCTGAACAATATCTTGTACAGCAAGAGGAGTACCTCATGTGATTTGTATTTCCCCCACTGTTAATGCAACCCAGTATTTTGTTCTTGCATTTTTGACTGTAGTTAAAGGGTGTGTTGATATGTTCACAACAACGCCAACATTTATTTTCTAATCACCACTTGCAACCACGATTGCATTCATCAGGTACTTCCTGTTTTGGACCAAGAAACATATAACTGATACCTATTGGCCCAATTACCCAAAAGATCCAAATCATTCAGACTAGTGACACCGCTCCATGTTATTTACTTCGGCCGAGAGCTTGGCTTAACCTGCAAAAACATCAAACTGATTTTACCGACTATATCTTTGTTGTAAGCTGGGAATGCATAACTAAAAAAATGCCAAGACTTTCTATTGCCATATTCAGAACTTGCCCTAACCTGAAAACATACAGTTTTATTAATATTTTTTTTTGCTGCAGCAACTGTTTTTAATGCCAATTATTATTCCATTATCACGTTTCGCCACCACCCAACGCTTTCTCTCAGCATTTTGTAATGTCGAAAGTTTGTTTTGCGGTTTTGTTTTACGGGGACTGAAAAAGTAAGAGTGCTGCAAATTGTTCTATCAGACATCATGCCCGAGCTATACAGCCGTGAGTTAGTTTGCTTTTTAAAAATGGAGGCTGCTCTTAAATCACCTTCCCTTCACCTCCACTTTTGACGTTGCTTGCTTTCTATTTGTATCATGGAAGAATGGTTGCAATAAGAAGGCTGTGAAAAAAAAAATTCTGCTTGTCATCAGTATCAAAGGACACGGGTATCTTGAAACTGGTGGTGAGTTGCTGCGGAGATTCTTGCATGCTGCTGGCTGACCTTCTCAGATCACACCCATTTGTCACTATGACAACCAAACAAGCCTTTGTAAACTTCATGCTGCTTTTGGTTTACAGGTGGATTAAATTTGTGTTCAACACGCACAAGCTGAATGTGGTTTTTTTTTTTAAATCACCCCCCAGGAATTTTTTATTTAAAATTTCCAATTAAGGGGCAATTTAGAGTTGCCAATCCACCTACCCTGTACATCTTCGGGTTGTGGGGGTGAGGCCCACGCGGACACGGGGAGAATGTGCAAACTCCACAGGGACAGTGACCCGGGGCCAGGACCGAACCCGGGTCCTGGGCACCGTGAGGCAGCAATGCTCACCACTGTGCCACCGTGCTGCCCTCATTCATCCCTGTTATATTAAGCAGCTGGACAATTACAATTCAGAGGTACTTCAAAAGTCAATTTAGCCCTAAAGGGAAACGGAAGCAGTACCAGACACAACATTCCCATATCATCATGCAAACTTGTTAAACACAGAACTTGCTTTGAGTGGGGCATGAGAAGGAAAATAGCAACACTGTCAACTAATAGAGATTTATGGTTTTTGTTATTTTTGAGTTGAAAAATTGCTCTGTTATGCTTCCAAAATGGAACTGCAGGCTGTGTAGAAAGTTAAATGACACCAGAACCACATTGAGAATTTGAAACATATGTAATTGATCATATTTTTTATTCAACAAACTATCTGGGAACCTTTTCACTTAAGGGTCGGGTAAAGGAAAATAATCAAGGATTTTTTTTTTTTAAATTTAGAGTACCCAATTATTTTTTTTCCAATTAAGGGGCAATTTAGCGTGGCCAACCCACGTAACCTGCACATCTTTGGGTTGTGGGGGTGAGACCCACGCAGACACGGGGAGAATGTGCAAACTCCACACAGGCAGTGACCCAGGACCGGGATTCAAACCCGGGTCCTCAGCGCCTTAGGCAGCAGTGCTAACCACTGTGCCACGTGTCGCCCCCCCTAAACTCGGCAAAGTTGAGACAATGGACTCTCACTCACAGTTCGGCCATTGAAAAGAGGAAACAGCTCCTCTCAGGATTTTGGAAAGTAAATTTAGGCTCGGAAATAAGAGTTTGAAATTGCAATTATAATTTTGGCTAAACATGGAACAGTGAAATTTAAAGAATTTAGACAATGGAATCTTTGAATTTGCAAGTGATTATTTGAATTATCCACCCTTCATTTTACATAGTTAAAATGAAAGCCCCCAAAACTTAGCAAATTCCCAACTTTATGAGACAGAAGCAGCCCAATGCACTCTTTTGCCTCTCCTGAACTATTCCTTATGGCTAAATAAGAGCAAAGGAAAGGCCAGCAGTTCACTTATTTTTGTTCCCCCAAATATGGGGGAATTTAGCGTGGCCAATCTATCTACCCTGCACATCTTTGGGTTGAGGGGGTGTGACCCATGTGGATACGGGGTGAATGTGCAAACGCCATTCAGACAGTGACCTGGGATCGAACCCGGGTCCTAGGTGCCGTGAGGCAGCAGTGCTAACCACTGCGCCACCATGTCACCACAGCAGTGCGCTTATCTCTAATCACACAGGAAAATTTTCATTGAACACTTACAGAGCTCCACACAATGGGCAGCACCTCCTGCCATCCCAGCAACAGCATTGTTCCAACAATGCTTTGGCAGAATACAAATGACACACACTGAAGCCATTTCTGCTCCCATCTACTCTCACATGCACAATGTTACAGAACCAGACATGCTACCACCAGAGAATGTCACCCAAGTGATACTATGATACCAATGATACTGTGATACCAAGTGATACTAGGGGGCAGCACGGTAGCATTGTGGATAGCACAATTGCTTCACAACTCCAGGGTCCCAGGTTCGATTCCGGCTTGGGTCATTGTCTGTGCGGAGTCTGCACGTCCTCCCCGTGTCTGCGTGGGTTTCCTCCAGGTGCTCCGGTTTCCTCCCACAGTCCAAAGATGTGCAGGTTAGGTGGATTGGCCGTGATAAATTGCCCTTAGTGTCCAAAATGGCCCTTAGTGTTGGGTGGGGTTGCTGGGTTGTGGGGATAGGGTGGAGGTGTTGACCTTGGGTAGGGAGCTCTTTCCAAGAGCCGGTGCAAACTCGATGGGCCGAATGGCCTCCTTCTGCACTGTAAATTCTATGATGACATTTAATTAATCCCTGAAGTTTAACAGGAACATTAGGTAATGACCACCATAACATTGAAAATGCCAACAAGTGTTTCAAAAAGTGCAATTAAAGCATGGTAGCCAAGTTGAAGATGATGATATTAAGAGGGATGACTAAAACTATGATCAAACTGATGTTTTAGAAGTGGATTCTTAAATGAGAGGGAAACAAATCGAGAGCTAGAGGTAAAAACTGAAAATGTTGATAAACTCAGCAGGTCTAACAAGCATCTGTGGAGAGAGAAACAGAGTTAACATTTTGAGTCCGTATGACTCTTCTCTTAATCCATCATTTTTTGTTTTTATTTTAGATTTCCAGCATCTGCAATATTTTGTTTTTATTATGGAGAGCTAGAGGTGTGTGAGATGTGAATTCCAGAATGTGAAATGGTGGTCAATATAAAGCACGTTGACCGAGGGCTCAGTGGAGGTAGCAGAATCAGTAGAAGTAGGGTCAGTGAAAGTGAGATCTGAGGGCGAGGGCAGTGTAGGGCTTGGACTGATCATTGAATTGAGGAAGGGCGAGTGTGCCATGGAATCCAAAAGATGAATATTCTAAATTTAAATTTGGGGACAGAGTGCCAATGCAGGTCGACAATGTTGGGAAGGAGAGTGGGACTTGTAGCAAAGGTAGAGCTGGGCAGCACAGTTTCAGATGAGCTGCAGTTTATGGAACTTGGAGGACGGGTATGACTGGGAAACCATTGGAATAGTCAAGCCTGGCGGTGACAACTGCTTTGAAGAGGGTTTCAACAGATAAGCTGTGACTAGAGAGTAGGTATGTGACATTCCAGGGATGGAGGGAGCCTGTCTGTGATGCTAAGGGTAATGTATATGGTGGCCAGCTCAGCCTGGGGTTGAACAGGACACGGAGTTTGCAAACAGGTTGCTGCAGCCTGAGATAACGGGCATATCAGTGTTGAGTGAATTGAGTTTGAGGCCCAGGGCAATAGTCTCTGACTTTGCAATGTTTTTTTTTTTAAACTACACTTGATCTTAGCCAAAAGGCCGAGAAGCAATGCAATGTTTTAAAAATAAATTGAGAGTACCCAATTCATTTTTTCCAATTAACGGGCAATTTAGCATGACCAATCCATCTATGCTGCACATCTTTGGGTTGTGGGGACAAACACGGGGAGAATGTGCAAACTTCACATGGACAGTGACCCAGAGCAGGGATTGAACCTGGGACCTCGGCGCCGTGAGGCAGCAGGGCTAACCCACTGCGTTACCGTGCTGCCCGACTTTGCAATGTTTTGCTAGAGGAAAGTACAGCTCATCCAGAACCGCATATTGGACCAGCAATGACAAACAGAGAGGGAGAAGTAAAACAAATGCAAGTCACTGAGCTACAAAGAATGAATCTTTCTTCAATAATAAATCTAAATAATTTTAAAGGTTCTTATTTTTCTTCGTGAAATGTTCAACACGATTATTGCTCACGGGACAGAATACACAAAGTATCCTTGCATGCAATTTTCACGTTTTTAAAAAAGGACGAAGGCTCTCCATCTTAACAATGTACAATGTTGGGCAGCACGGTGGCGCAGTGGGTTAGCCCTGCTGCCTCACGGCGCCAAGGTCCCAAGTTTGATCCCGGCTCTGGGTCAATGTCCATGTGGAAACAGTTTGCACATTCCCCCAGTGTTTGCGTGGGTTTCGCCCCCACAACCCAAAGATGTGCAGGTTAGGTGGATTGGACACGCTTAATTGTCCCTTAATTGGAAAAAATGAATTGGGTACTCTAAATTTAAAAAAAAAAAAAAATTTTTTTTAAACCAATGTACAATGTTTTAAATTGAATAATACTTTTTTTTAAAAAGAAATTTAGAGTACCCAATTATTTTTTCCAATTAAGGGGCAATTTAACGTGGCCAATCCACCGACCCTGCACATCTTTGGGTTGTGGGGGCGAGACCCACGCAGACTCGGGGAGAATGTGCAAACTCCACACAGGCAGTGACCCAGGACTGGGATTCGAACCCGGGTCCTCAGCGCCCTAGGCAGCAATGCTAACCACTGTGCCATCGTGCCGCCCAAATTGAATAATACTTAACATATGCCGCAACACAGATGTACACATGCACTGTTTAAGGAAAATCAATAACGCAACACAGCAAAGGTATGCTCTGCACTGGAGGTACTTTCCAGTTTATCAGACTAATGGTTTTGTTGAGATGTTGACCTAATTACCTTGGTTACTATCTTCAATACAGATATACAACTCAATCTGAAACTCAAATCACAAAAGCATTCTTTAAAGATTACGAGGGTAAATAAATTCAGGAATAATTTCAATTTCTAGTCACCTCAATACCATCTCTTCCATAGCACCCAACGTTTTGTTGTGATGTAATTCCACAAGACCCTCCAATGCTTCCCTTTTGTGGTCATTATTCATGCAAGTTTCCACACTAAGAGTTAGCAGGCTATTTGCTGTCGGCGAACATTGAAAGATCACCACCTTGCATTTACCCCCCACGCGTGCAGCAGATTTCTGGATACCAATTAGGCTCGTGCCTGGACTGGGATCAGCTCACCCAACAGGGGCTGACTCACCTGGTTCATGTGGCTCAGTCCTGCAAAGAAGAAACGTGCACCCACCAACCACTAATTTGATTTTATTCTTTGCTCACTCGCATATTCGTACTTCTGCACATTGCAACCATTATTTCAGATCAATGTTCCAGTCCAACTGCTGTACAGAGACATAACCCACAGAAAAACAGACGGTGCTGCAGTTTGAGAATTGGATACCCACGAAACAGGCCCTGGTTGCAAAAGTAGCTCTCAGTTTTCGATACCTCATTGCATGCTTTGGCATATATTGCTGGCATAGACGGCATACATTGTGGAGATCCACAGCTAGCAGAATTAGATAGCTACTGCACAGCAAAGACACTAACGCATATGAATACAAAGAAAACAGGATTACAAGTTTAACTGTGTTAAAAATTATTCGGGTCACAAAATACCAGGCACAAATTCTGCTGATGATTTGCAACATTCATCAGGAATGCACAATAGTTACCATAAAAACTCCATTTCAAAACGGCCACACATGGCAAAAATATCAGCTTAATCGAAATGGCTATTATAATGTGTTAATGATGGCCTTTTGATCATCAAGTGGCCATCAAAACATTCACCTCGGTGGACAGCTGACCTGTCATAAAATACAAGAACTATTCATCAGCCACCATGTCAATTGATCATCATGTTCTGTCAGATAACTAGACAGCTGACCTTATGTTTTCTTGTTCAGCACAAAAATTTCCATCGACAACACCCTAATTCAGCTAACAAGGTGAGCAATTTGGGGGATCAAAGTGCTTTGTCCACTAACCCAGTAAGACAGCAAGCTAAAAACTCAAATGACTGAACAGACTATAATTCTCAACAGAAGGGAGTTGAGATGCTCAATCTGCCAAGCAGCATCTATGAAGAGAGAAACAGAGTAAACGTTTCAGGTCGATGACGTTTCTGTTTCTACCTCGAGTATATGTAGGGGTGCAGAAAGGGGGAAATTACTGTCTGTTGAAAAGGTGGATTTTTTTTTTCTTTTTTAAAATAAATTTAGAGTACCCAATTATTTTTTTCCAATTAAGGGGCAATTTAGCGTGGCCAATCCACCTACCCTGCACATTTTTGGGTTGTGGGGGTGAAACCCAAAAATGTCTCTTGCCATTGTAATTCTCAATCCCACTCTGTCGTCAGTCATTTCCATGGTCAAGATGCACATTTAAAGGGGAGGATAGTAGGAGGGGGAAGGAAATTGAGGGTTATGGAGGTGGACAAGGATAGAAATATATTTTCTTTCTAGACGATGAAGGATGGGAGGAAACAAGTGGAGTGTAAATGTCAGCATGGATTGATTGGGCCGGTCTGCACTATATTCTATTTAACGCTACAAAACTGTACCAATAAAGTTCATTTCTCAACTAAGTACTTCACAGGACGGCACGGTGGAGCAACGATTAACACTGCTGCCTCATGGCGCCGAGGACCCGGGTTCGATCTCAGCCCCGGGTTACTGTCCGTGTGGAGTTTGCACATCCTCCCTGTGTCCGAGTGGGTCTCACCCCCACACCCAAAAACATGTGCAGAGTAGGTGGATTGGGCATTATAAATTGCCCGTTAATTGCAAAAAAGAATTGGGTACTCTAAATTTATTTTTTTTAAAAGGGGGGGGGGGAAATCAATTAATTACTTCACAATCTTCACACACCATAAATTCAGTAATTTTAGATCATAATCTTTGATCCTATTTATTTTGGGCATCAGATACTGGTAAGAATTCTGTTGTTCATTTAATTCCTCCTGCATTCCACTCTACTATAGACATTCCCATTTGTTCCTCCCGCCCCTTCATTGTACTGTACTTTCTAAGCCCGTTACATCTGTAACATTTACAATTTCTAATGGCAGGCAACACATAAACTCAGTTTGTCTCCCATCAGATGCGGCCTGACCTGCTGGGTGTTTCCAGAATTTTCACCATCCACAGCATTTTGCCTTTAGACTAACATTCCAATCTGGCCTCTACTTCTAAAGAAGCAGAGTCATGAACTGTTCTTCCTCAGACTCGAGAGAAGACTACAATGGTACTCTCCAGAGATTAGGTATTTGAACCTCTGCTCTGATATATGTTAATGAACTGGATTTGGCAGGGCAAGGCACGATTTCAAAGTTTGCAGAAGATACAAAACTTTCAAAATATAGCAAACAACTAGGTGGGCGTAAATTGCTAAAATGGGCGGACATGCGGCAAATGAAATGTAACCATTAAGGGTGAAGTGATACATTTTGGTAGAATTCCTTGCTTGGGTCACTGTCTGTGCAGAGTCTGCACATTCTCCCCGTGTGTGCATGGGTTTCCTCCGGGTGCTCCGGTTTCCTCCCACAGTCCAAAGATGTGCAGGTTAGGTGGATTGACCATGCTAAATTGCCCTTCGTGTCCAAAAAAGGTTAGGTGGGGTTACTGGGACAGGGTGGAATTGTGGGCTTAAGTGTGGTGCTCTTTACTAGGGCTGGCGCAGACTCGATGGGCCGAATGGCCTCTCCTGCACTCTACATTCTATGAGGGGGGGGGGGGGGGAAATATTCTGGCAGGTAATGATAGGCAATGTGAACATGATGGGCCAAAATGTCACCTCCTGCACTTCGACGATTCTGAAATTCTATGCTATAAATGTAATATGTCAGGAGCCAAAAAGCAAATTATTAATCGCTCCAAGACATCTACTAGGCTCATCGTGCATTGCAAAGCTCCATTATCAGTTTACCCCCGTTTCTAGCTATTCTACCCATTGGATCGTGTATATACCTGCTGAGAAAGCATCTAGCCCCCTAGACATTAGACTCAAAATCAGTTGGGACAATTATCTGAATTTAGTTTCCTATTTCTGAATGGGGTAGCACCAGCTTTGGACTGTTGAAGGTGGAAACTGCAGCTTTGAACTGGTGTTCCTAATGTTTTGATTTCATGTCGGAGATCTTGCTGCTCCCACAATAGACGCTGCCCTTCCCGCAGACTTTGAATATCCATACAGTCATTTGCATTTAGCTGACTAACTCTTGGTAGGTTAGCAAACAAAACATACAAAACAACTGTACTTTCAGTCATTCCAGCACACAAGTTAGGAACTCCAACGATGTAAACAGTCTTGAAGTTAGTTCAAGAGGCATTAAGAGACAAAAAAAAGTCACCAATCGCTGATCAATATACACCAAAGATCCTGGAGTGTTTTCTCTTACCTTGGAGTGCTCCATTCTTCTTGAAGAAAGCACTTCCCGGCCAACGGGGTGGACTTGATGTGCTACAAAGCAAAGAAACATTGTTTGAGGAATGTTTTTCTTAACACATTTCAGGACAAAGCAGTTCAAGTTAACTAAGGTAACACTTGTGCAAGGTTGGAAAAGAAATGAACGATTAAGTTGCTCACATGCTTTTCAGAATTTCATTCCACCCAATTGGAAATTCCAAACTTTCCAACAATTGAAAACAATCCTCTGTTCACCGATCGGACCCTTTTGAATAAGGGTTAACCAACATCCGGAGACCAAACTAATAGCAGAGGAACATCCAGAGGGGAACCTATATATAAGGGAACTGAAAGCGTTGCCAAATGTCTAAGACTCTGCCACAAGAGCAAACTGTAGCCATAACAACAGAAAAATACAAACAGCACACATCCAACCTGGGAAGGAAGGAGGAGAAACACTATCATAATGAAAGACAACCCTGAAGTTTGAAAAACAAAGAAACTTTGCTGCAACAGAACTAAATGATAAGTTAATTACAAACAAAGAACAGCCCCTCCAGAGCTTGTTTGATCGACTTGTTTCATCTTATTGCCCAGTTGTTGAAACAATCCCAAAATAAAGACTAAAGCTAGTTCAACCCCTTTCTTAGTCACACATTCAATCCCTAATCCAAAAACTATTTATCACAGGAAAGTGCAGAATGATGTATCGCAATCTATAAAGAAACCAATTGGAAAGTCAAAGGAGAGAGGAGACTATTGTCTTCCATTGTTCATCTGGAGATCAAACTTTTCCTCTCCTCGGTGAGATCTATTCAGCCTGTCGTAAAAAATAAATCAATAACCAACCAAGTTAGTGTACCCAATTCATTTTGTCCACTTAAGGACAATTTAGCATGGCCAATCCACCTACCCTGCACATCTTTGGGTTGTGGGGGTGAAACCCACGCAACACGGGGAGAATGTGCAGACTCCACGCGGACAGTGACCCGGAGCCAGGATCGAAACTGGGACCTCGGCACCGTGAGGCAGCAGTGCTATCCACTGCGCCACCGTGCTGCCCTGGCATATTTGTGCCTACAATCTATTTAGCCCTATGTTCATCAAATAAATTATCTTGTTCAGGTGACATTGAACGACATGATCAGGTTGTGCAGAAATGCAATCGTCTCAAGTCTCGCAACCATGAATCTTACTTCTCCCGGTTCCAGGTTTAGTGTCAAGTGAAAATTTCCCTTCAAGCTTTTTGAGGGAGCAGGTGCGGTGGTTTCAGTGATATTTAAAAATTAATGATTTGCCATTCAGGGTGTTCAGTAGCAGGAAGACTATCAGAGACAAAGAGGCACTGAAACAATGTAGGCAGAAGTGCCAGAAAGAATGGCAGCACGGTGGCGCAGTGGGTTAGCCCTGCTGCCTCACGGCGCTGAGGTCCCAGGTTTGATCCCGGCTCTGGGTCACTGTCCGTGTAGAATTTGCACATAATTATGATCATCTTTATTGTCACAGGTAGGCTTACATTACAATGAAGTTACTGCGAAAAGCACCTAGTCGCCACATACCGGCGCCTGATTGGGTACAGAGAGGGAGAATTCAGAATGTCCAATTCACCTAACAGCAGGTCTTTCAGGACTAGTGGGAGGAAACCGGAGCACCCGGAGGAAACCCACACAGACACGGGAAGAACGTGCAGACTCCGCACAGACAGTGACCCGGCCGGGAATCAAACCTTGGACCCTGGAGCTGTGAAGCCACAGTGCTAACCACTGTGCTACCGTACAGCACATTCTCCCCGTGTTGCGTGGGTGTTGCCCCCACAACCCAAAGATGTGCAGGGTAGGTGGATTGGCCACGTTAAATTGCCCCTTAATTGGAAAAAAATGAATTGGACACGCTAAATTTATACTTCAAAATTGTTTTTAAAAAATCTCCCACCAAGGTTACAGTTGGAGGGAGAATCGATGTGATAATTACAGTCCTGAAGGGATTCTGCATAAAAGAAGTTGAAATTATTTCCGTCAGTCTTTATATTTTGTAGCATGACCCTTGCTGCTGTTTTGTGCACAACGACTTGGGTATGTTCTCTGAATTCAAAAATGTATTTTGCCAGATAGACTTATTTCGATCAGTTGCATTTTTCTGAAGGATTTTCTTTGGTGAACCCCTTCTATACTGCACTGAGCACTCCATGGATTTATTTTATTTTCTACGCACGAACTCTGCTCCAGCTAATGCCACAGATTTGGGCATTTTTCTGCCCCCAAGCACTCGGTGCAAGCTCAAGTCAAATCACCGCTTTCCACAAGTGTAAACTACTGTTGATCATCGAGCCACGTTTGAAGATAGTGGCCAACTACAGCAGCTCCTCAAAACTGAGTTTAACTCAATAAACTAACGCAGGCATTACTTTGGGATTGAGAAAGTATACTCCTTTAAATGTAGTGGGCTATTGCCATTAACACCTCTTTAAATGACCCATGCTCACAGTTTGCCATTGCAGCTGAAAGTTGAGGCCTTGAGATTAGCACTGCATTTTGTAACTATTTGACACAAATTCTCTCCCTTTGTTTTACAGCGTTGGACTGGGGTGAGCACAGTAAGAAGTCTTACAACACCAGGTTAAAGTCCAACAGGTTTGTTTCGAATCACTAGCTTTCGGAGCGCTGCTCCTTCCTCAGGTGAATGAAGAGGTGAGTTCCAGAAACATATATATAGACAGATTCAAAGATGCCAGACAATACTTGGAATGCGAGCATTAGCAGGTGATTAAATCTTTACAGATCCAGACATGGGGTAACCCCAGGTTAAAGAGGTGTGAATTGTGTCAAGCCAGGACAGTTGGTAGGATTTCGCAGGCCAGATGGTGGGGTCCCGGTTGAGGTCGCACTCGTGTGCGGAATTTGGCTATAAGTTTCTGCTCAGCCAAGTTCCGCACACGAGTGCGGCCTCAACCGGGACCTGGGATTCATGTCGCATTACATTCATCCCCCACCATCTGGCCTGCGAAATCCTACCAACTGTCCTGGCTTGACACAATTCACACCTCTCTAACCTGGGGTTACCCCATCTCTGGATGTGTAAAGATTTAATCACCTGCGAATGCTCGCATTCCAAGCATTGTCTGGCATCTTTGAATTTGTCTATATATGTGTTTCTGGAACATACCTCTTCATTCACCTGAGGAAGGAGCAGCGCTCCGAAAGCTAGTGACATCGAAACAAACCTGTTGGACTTTAACCTGGTGTTATAAAACTTCTTACTGTGCTCACCCCAGTCCAACGCCGGCATCTCTACATCATGGCTACCATCGACACCGCAAACTGTCGGCTCAAAGTGGAGAGGATCGCCAGGACAATCGCGCATATAGACACTGACATTAAGTTTCTACAAAGGTGCAAGAAAGCAGACAAGATCCCGAAAGGGCTACAGATCACAAACCCTCTCAAATCGACCTACAACACAGACTATGCTGGGAGACTCTGCCGTCGCACCTCTCTCACACTCCTCAACCACCTCGTACGCCAGCTCTGCAGCAGACGACGCAACCTGGAAACCAAGATAGAGGCCATATTCGCAACTTGCGCTCAGGATGCAGCAGACCAGCTGCAGGACACCGCCAAACAGATGAGACAACAATACTATGCCACCTATATGCACACCAAGACCAGGAAGTTTGAAAAACTCGGTATCACCACCAGCAGCAACCAAGCCACCCCCAGTACCACAGTAGAAAATACTGGGAAATCTATTGACAACTTGTCGGACTACACCCTTCAACCAGACGAAATCAAAGTCCTCAGCAGAGGGCTCAATTTCTGCACCACCACCAAAATGGACCCCATCAGTCTCGCGGCAGACACGGAGGGATTCATCAGGCGAATAAGGCTCCGGGAATTCTTCCACAGGCCCCAAGAGGCCAACAGCGAACCCAAGCAGACTATCAATGAACCAGAACAGCAGACCGAGAGATCTGCGGTGCGGCAACCGAAGAGGAAAGAATCGAATTGGACCCCTCCGGAAGGCCGCTGCCCTAGACTTGACATGTATGCTCAAGCCGTCAGGGGTCGCGTCAATGCCAGATTCATCAGTCGCATTCACAAGACAGCCCCGAACGTCACCCAAGCACAACGCAACGCCATCCGCCCTCTCGACCAACCGCAGCATCGTCATCAAACCAGCAGACAAAGGAGGGGCCACTGTCATACTGAACAGAACGGACTACTGCAAAGAAGTATACCGACAACTCAACAACCAAGAACACTACAGTTACCCGCAGATCCGACCAAGGAACACATCCGCCAACTTAACAGACTGATCAAGACCTTGGATCCAGATCTTCAGAGCATCCTACGTGCTCTCATCCCATGTTCTTCCCGCATTGGAGATCTCTACTGCCTCCCGAAAATACACAAGGCCAACACACCAGGCCGTCCTATTGTTTCAGGCAATGGGACCCTGTGTGAGAACCTCTCTGGCTAAATCGAGGGCATATTGAAACCCATCGTACAAGGTACGCCCAGCTTCTGTCGCGACACAACGAACTTCCGACAGAAACTCAGCACCCATGGACCAGTTGAACCAGGAACATTCCTCGTCACAATGGACGTCTCGGCACTCTACACCAGCATCCCCCATGACGACAGCATTGCTGCAACAGCCTCAGTACTCAACACCGACAACTGCCAATCTCCAGACGCAATTCTGCAACTCATCCGCTTCATTCTGGATCACAACGTCTTCACTTTTGACAACAAGTTCTTCATCCAGACGCACGGAACAGCCATGGGGACCAAATTCGCACCCCAATACGCCAACATCTTCATGCACAAGTTTGAACAAGACCTACTCACCGCACAGGACCTTCAACCGACGTTATACACCAGATACATCAATGACATTTTTTTCCTTTGGACTCAAGGCGAAGAATCACTGAAACAACTACACGATGACATCAATAAGTTCCATCCAACCATCAGATTCACCATGGACTACTCTCCAAAATCAGTTGCATTCTTGGACACAATCGTCTGCATCAAGGATGGTCACCTCAGCACTTCACTTTACCGCAAGCCCACGGATAACATCACAATGCTCCACTTCTCCAGCTACAGACGTTGAAAGATGCCCTCGTACGAACGGAATATGGCGCTCGACTCATCGAACGACAGTTCCAACGTACCACAGCAAAAAACCGCACCGACCTCCTCAGACGACAAACATGGGACACAACTGACAGAATACCCTTCGTCGTCCAGTACTTTCCCGGAGCGGAGAAACTACGACATCTTCTTCACAGCCTTCAACACGTCATCGATGAAGATGAACATCTTGCCAAGATCATCCCCACACCCCCACTACTTGCCTTCAAACAACCGCACAGCCTCAAACAAACCATTGTTTGCAGAAAACTACCCAGCCTTCAGAACAGTGACCATGACACCACACAACCCTGCCATGGCAATCTCTGCAAGACGCGCCAGATCATCGACATGGATACCACTATTACACGTGAGAACACCACCCACCAGGTACGCAGTACATATTCGTGCAACTCGGCCAACGTTGTCTACCTCATACGCTGCAGGAAAGGATGTCCCGAAGCGTGGTACATTGGCGAGACCGTGCAGACGCTGCGACAACGAATGAATGGACATCGCGCGACAATCACCAGGCAGGAATGTTCCCTTCCAGTCGGGGAACACTTCAGCAGTCAAGGGCATTCAGCCTCTGATCTCCGGGTAAGCGTTCTCCAAGGCAGCCTTCAGGACGTGCGACAACGTAGAATCGCCGAGCAGAAACTTATAGCCAAGTTCTGCACACGAGTGCGGCCTCAAAAGGACCTGGGATTCATGTCGCATTACATTTATCCACCACCGTCTGGCCTGCAAAATTCTACTAACTGTCCTGGCTTGACACAATTCACACCTCTTTAACCTGGGGTTACCCCATCTCTGGATCTGTAAAGATTTAATCACCTGCTAATGCTCACATTCCAAGCATTGTCTGGCATCTTTGAATCTGGCTATATATGTGTTTCTGGAACATACCTCTTCATTCACCTGAGGAAGGAGCAGTGCTTCGAAAGCTAGTGATTCGAAACAAACCTGTTGGACTTTAATCTGGTGTTGTAAGACTTCTTACTTTGTTTTACAGGACTGGATCACCCTTGGAAAGTCTTGCAATAGAGAAATTCTTGTTTTTTGTGTACCCGTAATTTTTTTCAGGCTGAATTTCTGAAGCGTCACAAAATGGTTCTATAATGCCGCCCGTTTTCTCACTCGTTTCTTCTTTTTGAAAAAAATAAATTTAGAGTACCCAATTCATTTTTTTTCCAATTAAGAGGCAATTTAGCATTGCCAATCCACATAACCTGGACTATGGGAGGAAACCCAGGCAGACACCAGGGGCTGGTTTAGCTCACTGGGCTAAATCGCTGGCTTTTAAAGCAGACCAATGCAGGCCAGCAGGACAGTTCAATTCCCGTACCAGCCTCCCCGAACAGGCGTTGGAATGTGGCGATTAGGGGGCTTTTCACAGTAACTTCATTTGAAGCCTACTCGTGACAATAAGTGATTTTCATTTCATTTCATTTTCAGAGACAGGGAGAATGTGCAGACTTCGCACAGACAGTGACTAAGCAGGGAATCGAACCTGGGACACTGGCGCCGTGAAGCCACAGTGCTAACCACTATGCTACCGTGCTGCCAAGATCAAGACGTTCAGAGGTACTGTACATTCAAATCAATAATTGAAACCTGTAATTACAAAGAAAAATTAAAATATTTTAAAAACTTCACACTATGAATTATGACCATCACCAGGCACATAAATTTTTTAAAAACTCTGCAACCTTTATTTCTGCGTGAATTTCCCAGCGAACGCAGCAGCTGATAAAGATGTGGCACAGCATGGAGGAGGCATTAAAACAAGGCCCCAGGTGAACGTAAAAGATTTCACTGCGCTCTTCTAAAGAGCGGGGGAGTTTACCCTGCTGGCTTGGCGAACATTTATTCCTCAGCCAACACCACGAAACAGATTATCTGGTTGTCGAAGTATGGTTGTTTGTGGGAGTTTGTTGTGCACAAATTGGCTGCTGCGTTTTCCATATCACAAGTGGCTACACTTCAGCAAGTAGTTAATTGGCTGTGAAGTGCTTTGGGACATCCTGAGGTGATGAAAGGCACCATATAATTGCAGGTCTTTCTTTTTGAATGGAAAGTAGAATCAAAGTACACATGGTCATTGCCTGTCCCTCAATTCGCGGATATCGTCTGTTCAGGATCACGAGTTTCTACCAATGGTCTTCATGTGACTGAATAGGCCGATCCTCCGATCTCGGAGTCATGGGATCCGGAATGCATGGGATCCGGAATGCATGGGATCCGGAATGCATGGGATCCGGAATGCATGGGATCCGGAATACAGTACTCGTTTCCTTTTCTTTGCTTCCTTGCCACCACTCTGCCTCATCATTAAGACTTTGTGACTCAAAGAACGATACAGCTGACATTACCGGTGACAACAAGCACCCCGACCACCCCCAAGAGTGGCCAAAATTAAATATCCTTCAGTATTGTTATCGTTTAATCTGACTTTTCTCTCCCACATTTTCACTGATGCTTCCCTGAAGCACCAACACTTGCCAGGTTATAGTTCCATCAGTGCCTCTACCAAGTTACCACCAACACGTCACCTGTTCCACCAGAGGCCCAAACATCCTGGACCACTGCTACACAAATATCAAACATGCCTACCGCTCTATCGCCCGCCCACACTTTAGCAAATCTGACCACAAGGCTGTGCTCCTGCTCCCGGCTTATAAGCAAAAACTGAAGCGGGAGAACCGTCAAAGAAAGTTGTGCATTGTTGGTCTGAGGAATCGGATGATCTCCTACGGGACTGCACAGAGTCAGTGGACTGGTCAGTATTTAAAAACTCTGCGACCAGCCTGAACGAGTACGCCACTACAGTAACTGACTTCATTAGTAAGTGTGTAGAAGACTATGTGCCAAAGAAGCAAATTTGCGTGTTTCCCAACCGGAAACCCTGGATGAACAGGGATATCCACGGCTTGCTGAAGTCTAGGTCTGAGGGGTTCAAGTCAGGCGACCCTGACCTCTACAAGGAAGCCAGATATGATCTAAAGGAATCCATCAAAGATGCCAAAAGACAGTACCGGACCAAACTCGAGTCCCAGGCTAGCCACACGGATCCCCGCCCTCTATGGCAAGGTCAGCAAGATGAAGGCATGTAAAATCGTCGGCTCCAATGCACCACTCCCTGAAGAGCTCAACGCATTCTATGCCCGCTTTGAGCAAGAGGTCAGCGAGAGGGAGCCCTCCACCCCAGAAGCCGTGGATGAACTTGTATCTGAGATCACCACTGCAGACGTCAGAGCAGCCTTCTCGAAGGTCAACCCACGGAAAGTCACCGGCCCGGATGGGGTACCCAGACGAGCACTCAGGTCTTGCTCGGATCAGTTGGCGGGGGTATTCGCAGATATCTTCAACCTCTCTTTACAATAATCTGAGGTCCCTGTCTGCTTCAAGAAGACGACCATCATCCCTGTACCAAAAAAAAGTCAAGCAGCATGTCTTAATGACTATCGTCCAGTGGCTCTGACATCCATCATAATGAGGTGCTTCGAAAGGTTAGTCATGGCACGAATGAACTCCAGCCTCCCAGATTGCCTTGATCCACTACAGTTCGCCTACCGCTGCAATAGGTCCACAGCAGACGCCATCTCCATGGCCCTGCACTCTACCCTGGAACACCTAGATAACAAAGACACCTATTTATCGACTACATCTCAGCCTTCAACACCTCCAACGAAACTCATCTCCAAACTCCGTGGTCTTGGCCTCGGCTCCTCCCTCTACGACTGGATCCTGAACTTTCTAACCCACAGGCCACAATCAGTAAAGATAGGGAACAACACCTCCTCCACGATCATCCTCTACACCAGCGCCCCACACGGCTGTGTCCTCAGCCCCCTACTTTACTCCTTATACACCTATGACTGTGTGGCCAAATTCCCCTCCAACTCGATTTTCAAATTTGCTGATGACACGACCGTAGTGGGTCGGAATTCAAACAATGATGAGACAGAGTACAGGAATGAGATAGAAAATCTGGTGAACTGGTGCGACGACAATAATCTCTCCCTCAATGTCAACAAAACGAAGGAGATTGTCATCGACTTCAGGAAGCGTAGTGGAGAACATGCCCCTGTCTACATCAATGGGATCCAAGTAGAAAGGGTCGAGAGCTTCAGATTTTTAGGTGTACAGATCACCAACAGCCTGTCCTGGCCCCCCATGCCGACACTATAGTTAAGAAAGCCCACCAACGACTCTACTTTCTCAGGAGACTAAGGAAATTTGGCATGTCAGCTACGACCCTCACCAACTTCTACAGATGCACCATAGAAAGCATTCTTTCTGGTTATATTCTTGGTGTGGAACCTGCTCTGCCCAAGACCGCAGGAAACTACAAAAGGTTGTGAATGTAGCCCAGTCCATCACGCAAACCAGCCTCCCATCCATTGACTCTATCTATAATTCCCGCTGCCTCAGAAAGGCAGCCAGCATAATTAAGGAGCCCACACACCCCAGACATACTCTCTTCCATCTTCTTGTCAGGAAAAAGATACCAAAGTTTGAGGTCACGTACCAACTGACTCAAGAACAGCTTCTTCCCTACTGCCATCAGACTTTTGAATGGACCGACCGCACCACCCTCCCCGAACAGGCGCCGGAATGTGGTGACTAGGGGCTTTTCACAGTAACTTCATTTGAAGTCTACTTGTGACAATGAGCAGTTTTCATTTCATTTTTTCATCTACCTCGTATTAAGTTGATCTTTTCTCTACACCTTGCTATAACTGTAACATTATATTCTGCAGTCTCTCCTTCCTTCCCTATGTACGGTATGCGTTGTCTGTACAGCATGCAAGAAACAACACTTTTCACTGTATACTAATACATGTGACAATAATAAATCAAATCAAATCTACCCAGCTGCTATTCAAGTTTGAGTTTAGGCCCAGGAGCACCACCAAGGCAATTCAGCTGCATACAGCATCACAACTTGAACGTTAAATACATTTCCTACATCTGCACATTATAACTGTGAATATCTACATTTGGTCTGTAATAGTGGTGGCTAACAATCACAGCAACATCACTGAACCTTTTCTTTTATATTTAGAGTTCCCAATTATTCTTTTCCCCCCCAACTGAGGGGCAATTTAGCGTGGCCAATCCACCTAACCAGCACACCCTTGGGTTGTGGGGGTGAAACCCACGCAGGCACGGGGAGAATGTGCAAACCCCACACAGACAGTGACCCGGAGTCGAGATTCGAACCCGGGTCCTCAGCGCCGCAGTCCCAGTGCTAACCACTGCGCCACTTGCTGCCCCATCGCTGAACTTTTATAGTGGATTTTTACAGAATGAAAATGAAAATGCAAGCAGAGTCTGTGCCAGTTATTAAAAAAGAAAATGCTAAATTTGTGTTATCTCAAATATTTTGCACAATATTACTGCCGTAAATAATTAAACTGCAAGTGGATATTCCTAAGAGTTTAGTGGTGCATGATTCAACGCGTTAAACAACTTTAATTTTCAGGTTACACATTGCACAATACCCGAGACAGTGGATGTGTTACTAATTTAATGCTCCAATACTAATGCAGAGTATTGCACTGAAAATAATAAACAGCAACTAATTAATTTTCTTCCCTTCCTTCTTTAACAAAAGGTTCACTGAGTGACACTTAAAGTTGCATCACTGAAGCAAAGAAAAATTACATGAGACAATAGCGAAACATGAAATATAGGGCTTCCCACATTTTCAAGAATGGATTTGCTGGCATGCTTACTACAGTTTTTCTAACTGCCTCTATAATATATCAAAATTACTTAACACTCAATAGGCAGAAAAAAATGTTTCCAACATGGAAATAGAAGCAGGCATTTCAAAAGTATACGTTTCAAATAGTTTTAATTTCTAGTGATACGCGCAAAAGAAACCACGGCTGTGAAAATAACCAGAGGCGTATTTTTAAACAATGCACCTTGCTTGTTTCCGCAAACTTCACTTTTCACTTGTTTGCAGGATTATGGGGTGCCTCGCTGGTGAGGCCAGCATTTACTCCTCAATGTCATCAACAACATTGAGAAAGTCCACGTTACGATCAGTGGAGGGGAGTGGTCCTTTGAAATCCATACTGAGGCATTCAAAAGGGCGGGAAGGCCTTCACCAGGTGGGCCTTGTCTGGCCGATAGAAGTGCGGCTTGCACTCCGCACAGACTTGGCTGTCCCTGGCCATGGCCCTGACCTGCCCTGTGGAGTAGGGCAGGTTGCGGGCCTTGACAAAGTGGAGAAGCCGGGTGACAGAGGACATTGTGGATAGCCCATAACCGGTCAGCCTGCGCGTTGGCGCTGGTGCCACGGGACAGGGCATCTGGGAGCTTATTGAGCTTCCCAGGACGATATAAGATGTCGTAGTTATAGGTGGAGAGCTTGACCCTCCACCGCAAAATCTTGTTGTTCTTAATTTTGCCCCGCTGCGTGTTGTTGAACATGAAGGCAAGAGTTGGTCTGTGAGGAGAGTGAATCTCCTGCCGGCCAGGTAATGCCTCCAGTGCCGCACAGCTTCCACAATGGCTTGCGCCTCCTTTTCAACAGAGGAGTGTCGAATTTCGGTGGCATGGAGGGTACGGGGAAAAAAAGCGACAGGCATCCCTGCCTGGTTAAGAGTGGCTTCTCTGCCTTTTGGCTAAGATGAAGTGTACTGTAGATTGAGCCTTTTGGCTCAGATCTGGTATGTCTCTCTTGTGGGGACAATGAATTGGATTCAATTTGAATTGGTTTTTGGAGCAGGCGAGGAGCTGGATTAGGGGTTCGCCCCTGACCCACACTCTGAGCCCTGGCTTTGTAACTCTGAAAAAGTTTTTTAAAAAAAAAGAGTGGCTGCCAGGGCAAAGTCAGACGCATCGCTTTCCACCTGGAACGGGATGGATTCGTCCACGGCGTGCATCGTGGCCTTGGCAATTTCGGATCTGATGCGGTTGAAGGCCAGGCGGTCCTCAGCCGTCGGGGGAAAGGTGGTGGACTTAATGAGTGGGCGGGCTTGGTCCGCGTAGTTGGGGACCCACTGGGCATAGTAGGAGAAGAACCCCAAGCACCTTTTCAGGGCCTTGGGGCAGTGGGTGTTTCAGGAGGGGGCGCATGAGTTCGGGGTCAGGTACTAGGACTCCGTTTTCCACGACATAGCCGAGGATGGCTAGCCGGGTTGTGCGGAAAACGCATTTCTCCTTATTATATGTCAAATTAAGGAGTCGGGCGGTGCGGAGGAATTTCTGAAGGTTGGCGTCGTGGTCCTGCAGGTCATGGCCACAGATGGTAATATTATCCAAGTACGGGAATGTGGCCCGCAGCCCGTACTGGTCGACCATTCGGTCCATCGTTCATTGGAAGACCGAAACCCTGTTGGTGACGCCGAAGGGGATCCTGAGGAAATGGAAGAGACGGCCATCTGCCTCAAAGACAGTGTATTGGCGGTCCTCCCGCCGGAATGGGAGCTGTTGGTACGCGGACTTCAAGTCCACCGTAGAGCAGACTCGATACTGCGCAATCTGATTGGCCATGTCAAGATATGCGCGGGAGGGGGTACGCATCGAGCTGCGTGTACCGGTTGATCGTCTGACTGTAGTCGATGACCATCCGATGTTGCTCCCCGGCCCTGATGACCACCACTTGTGCTCTCCAGGGGCTATTACGGGCCTCAATGATCCCTTCCCTCAGGAGTCGCTGGACCTCTGACCTGATGAAGGCCTTGTCACGAGCACTGTACCGTCTGCTCCGGGTGGCGACGGGCTTACAGTCTGGGGTGAGGTTCGCGAAGAGCGAGGGAGGGGTGACCTTCAGGGTCGTGAGGCTACAGACGGTGAGAGGGGCAGGGGTCCCCCGAATTTCAGGGTTAGACTATGGAGGTTGCATTGAAAGTCTAAACCCAGTAGGAGAGGGGTGCAGAGATGGGGGAGGACATAGAGTTTGAAATTGGCGTATTAGACACCCTGTATTGCCAGGTTGGCGGTGCAGTACCCCCAGATCTGCACGGTGTGAGATCCGGAAGCTAGGGATATGACTTGTGAGACGGGGAGGACCAGGAGGGAACAGCGCCTTACCATGTCCGGGTGGACGAAGCTATCTGTGCTTGGCAAGGCTGGGACTGGTCAAGTTGAATGGAGCTGAGTTGATGGCGATGAATGTCGTGCTGGTCGCAAAATGGCATTGTCGACAAAGTCGGCCAAAATGGCGGCCCCCATGGATCGCACGTGGTGGGCGGAGTCGACGACATCAGCCAAGATGGCTGCCCCCACGGGTCGCACGTGGCGAATGACGCGTCAGCAGAGGGCGCTCCGGGCAGGCACGATGACACGCTGCGGGGTCGGAGAGTCTCAGACCGGGCTTGACAGGCTTTTGGTTTTTATGCTTAGCTAGGCATACCTTAGCGTAGTGCCCTTTCTTGCCACAATCGTTACATATGGAGTTGTGAGCCAGGCAACGCTCCCTGGGGTGCTGGCCCTGACCGCAGAAGTAACAGCATGGTCCTCCGGAGCTCGGCGGCTGCCACGCAGCGCAGGAATGAGGCACGCCTGGGTTCGGTGATGGCTGCACCTCCGACGTCCCCGAGGATGCCGCGTGGTCGGATGTGAAGGCATTCAGGCTCTGGAAGGCCACTTCCAGCGAGGTAGCCGGCTTCACAGTTTCCTCGAGGTCGAGGGCCCCCTTTTCTAGAAGCCGCTGCCGGATGTAGCTGGACCGGACACCTGCCACAGAGGTGTCCCGGACCATCAGCTCCGCGTGCTTGACCGCTGTGACAGTCCTGCAGTTACAACTGCGGACGAGTACTCTCAGTTCACGCAGCTATTCAGCCAAAGACACACCCTGGCGCTGATGCCGCGTGGTCAGGAGGTGTCGAGCGAGTACCTCGTTCACCGGCCTCATGAACTGCCTCCGTGTATGGGACCACGTCTCTGATGAGTTGGAAAATCCTGTGGCTCACCCGGGCATTGAGGAGACGCTGTTTAATTTCCGGGGAGACCTCGGCAGCGAAGCAACTGAGGAAGGACTCAAAGCAATTGAGCCAATGCTCAAATACT
Organism: Scyliorhinus torazame; assembly: GCF_047496885.1. NCBI lineage: Eukaryota > Metazoa > Chordata > Chondrichthyes > Carcharhiniformes > Scyliorhinidae > Scyliorhinus > Scyliorhinus torazame. Next base: position 386,716,190 of record NC_092708.1, read on the forward strand.
GCCGGAGCCTCCGCGCCTGCGGGTCAAGTTCGAGGCGTCTGGTTTTAAAACGGCTTCCATCGTAAAAAAAATCTAGCTGATTAAATTGATATCAATCAATCCAGTCGAAACAGTAGTTAACAAGAACTGTGGTTTTAATCAGCTAGAATGTGCCCACCAGTAGCTCCTCCCGCACTGAGAGGCTGTCCCGGATCGATGGGTTATATACCTTCTCAGAGGGGCGGAGCCAACAACATCATCAACACAACAGTAACAGTGAGTAAATACAATAATGTATACAACAGCCATACGTGGCTCACCACAGCCCTCAAGAAGGTGGCGGTGAACGGACCTCTTGAACCACCGCAGCCCATGTGTTGTTGGTGCACCCACCGTAATGTCAGCAGTTCCAGGCCTGTGACCAGTGACAATGGAGGAACGGTGATATAGTTCAAATCAGGATGTGTGGGGCTTGGAGGGGATTTAGCAGGTGGCGGTGCTCCCGTGCATCTGCTGCCCTTGTCCCAGATGGTAGAGGTGTGGGTTTGGAAGGTGCTGTCTAGGAGCCTTGGTGAGTTCCTGCAGTGCATCTAAAAGATGATTCACACGGCTGCCACTGTGCATCAGTGGAGGAGGGAGTGAATGTTTAAGATGATTGGGGGGGGGGGGGTGAGACAGCAAGGTGGCACAGTTGTTAGCACAGCTGCCTCACGGCGCCGAGGTCCCAGGTTCGATCCCAGCTCTGGGTCACTGTCCGTGTGGAGTTTGCACATTCTCCCTGTGTTTGCGTGGGTTTCACCCCCACAACCCAAAGATGTGCAGGGTAGGTGGATTGGCCTTGCTAAATTGCCCCTTAATTGGAAAAAATGAATTGGGTACTCGAATTGTATAAAAATCTAAGATGATTGGGGGCTGTGAATCAAGCAGGTTCTGTCCTGGGATTATGCCAGGGAAAACACAAGAGATTTATCTCCTTAAATTAGTTTTGCTCAGGTGATGATCCCAACTCAGACTGAACTTTATGGTCATCCAGCACATTCATTCTGTATGTCCTGACAGCTATGCATCAAGCGGTGCAATTTTAAAGAGGATGCAAGAACAAAAAGAACTGCAGCAATATGTAGCAGTCAAATGTTTTTGTAAAATAAATTTAGAGTTCCAATTAAGGGGCAATTTAGTGTGGCCAATCCACCCCCCCCCCCCCCCCCCCCCCCCCCGGCCCTGCACATCTTTGGGTTGTGGGGGCGAAACCCACGCAAACACGGGGCGAATGTGCAAACTCCACACGGACAGTGGCCCAGAGCTGGGGTCGATCCTGGGACCTCGGCGCCATGAGGCAATGTGGCAGTCAAATGTTTGATGGCGGCAGGGCAAGTTGAGACGGCTGTTTAAAATGCATGTGGGATCCTTGGCTTTATAAACAGAAACGTAGAGTGCAGAAGCAAAAACGTTATGCTAAACAATGGTTGAGTCCCAGTTGGAGCATTTGCAGAGCAGTGGGAAGTGTCATGATATACATCAGCATATCCTGGTGCAATCACACACACACTGACGGACATACAGTAGGACCAACCAGCATACACATCGCAGCCAATCACCAGTGAGAGCACACGCACTATAAAGACAGGGGACACCAGAGTTCCCGCTCATTCTAGCTGCAGCCAGCTCAGAGCACAGAGCTCACAGCCTGCCTCTCAGGCATTCACCATGTGCTGAGTGCCTAACCTAGATAGTGATAGGACAGGGTCCACAGATAAGCTGGTAATGCACGTACCCAAGCTTACAGTATGTTATTACAGTTGAGTTGTTAATAAAATAGAGTTACACCATCTCCAGCCGTGTTGACCTGTTTGTAGACCAGAACACCCAACACGACATGGTTCCAGGAGTGGACGCATACTAGCCCGTGAGACCTACCTGCAACTTAGCAGCAATCCGCCATCCTGCAGCATGGAGAACATCAACCCGCCGCCGCCGCTACGCATCGCTGGCAATCTCGGGGTGAATTGGAAGCTGTTTAAACAGCGCTTCCAGCTCTTCCTAGAGGACACAGACGGGGAGAATGCATCGGACACCAGGAAGATTGCCCTTCTTCTCTCCACGGCAAGGCAACACGCCATCCACATCTTTAACTCCCTTACATTCGCGGACGGCAAGGACAAAACCAAATACAAGACGGTGCTCCTAAAATTTGATGAACACTTCAGCGTTGAAGTTAACGAAAGCTTCGAAAGGTACCTGTTCCAGCAGTGCCTGCAGGGTAAGGACGAGCCTTTTCAGTCTTATTTAACGCACCTCCGCATCGTCGCGCAGTCCTGCGGCTATGGGCCCACCTCTGACTCCATGATACGCGACCAGATAGTTTTTGGGTTCATGTCGGACACCCTGCGCCAGCAGCTCCTTAAAATCAAGTAACTCACCCTAGCAACGGCCATCGAGACCTGCATGAGAACACCACCAGCCGGTACTCACACATCCAGGTGGCTGAAACGGTGCGGCAGGGGCCCCACGGGCCGGAGCAGGTCCAGACGATCGGGTACCTCCCGGCCCGCGGCCCGGAGGAGGGCGGCCGTTTCGCGCGCTTTCCAAGGCCTCCCACGCTTGTACGTGCCAAAAGAGGGGACGTTGACGCGGAGGAACGCGATGCGCAGGCGCGCACTACGCAAGACTGCACCGCGCATGCACAGTGGCGCAACGAACGCACTGACGTCGTGACGTGCAGCAACTGTGGCTCTGCCCATTTAAAGCGGCAATGTCCTGCCAAAGCGCCACAATGCCTACGCTGTGGCAGGTTGGGCCACTATGCAGCCTGCTGTCGAGCACCTCAGCCTGCCAACTCGCAACAGTTTAACCAGCCTCGCAGAAATGTTCGGGCAATTCTACCCACGTTTACCGAGTCCGATCCTGACATCATACAGACCAGTGACACTGAGGACAGGGAGCCTTTCCGCATTGCTGTCATCAACAAGAACAAGTTGTCCCGAGTCAAACGCTGTCGGTGCACAGCATTGATCCGGACGACGAGTGGTGTGCCACCCTGACGGTCAACCGACCCCAGATCACATTCCGCCTGGACACGGGTTCTTCTGCAAATCTCCTCGCATGGTCAGCACTTCAAACCCTGAGGGTCAAGCCAGCAATTCTTCCATCCATCTGTTAACTGGTCGATTATAATGGCAACGTCATCCCCGTCACAGGGTCGTGCCAACTCGAAGTGACGCGCAACTCGCGTAAAGCCATCCTACCCTTTGAGATCGTGGGCTCTTCAAAGGACTCTCTGCTAGGCGCACAGGCGTGCAAACTCCTCCACCTCGTTCAGCGAGTACACTCTCTCTCTCCAGAAGGCACGTCTGACTTCCAAGATGCGGAATTCAGGGCGCAACTAAACTCAATCCTCTCTCACAACCAGGATGCTTTCGAGGGCATGGGTACACTGCTCTACACATACAAAATCCTGCTCAAACAGGATGCCACCCCGGTAGTTCATGCACCTCGCAGAGTCCCAGCACCCCTCAAGCAGCAGCTGCAGGACCTTTAGGACTAAGGAGTGCTTTCCCGGGTGATGGAGCCAACTGCATGGGTCAGCTCCATGGTGTGCGTCAAGAAGCCTTCCGGCGAGCTCCGGATCTGTATAGACCCGAAAGACTTATAGAACATAGAACAATACAGCGCAGTACAGGCCCTTCGGCCCACGATGTTGCACCGAAACAAAAGCCATCTAACCTACACTATGCCATTATCATCCATATGTTTATCCAATAAACTTTTTAATGCCCACAATGTTGGCGAGTTCACTACTGTAGCAGGTAGGGCATTCCATGGCCTCACTACTCTTTGCGTAAAGAACCTACCTCTGACCTCTGTCCTATATCTATTACCCCTCAGTTTAAAGTTATGTCCCCTCGTGCCAGCCATTTCCATCCGCGGGAGAAGGCTCTCATTGTCCACCCTATCCAACCCCCTGATCATTTTGTATGCCTCTATTAAGTCTCCTCTTAACCTTCTTCTCTCCAACGAAAACAACCTCAAGTCCATCAGCCTTTCCTCATAAGATTTTCCCTCCATACCAGGCAACATCCTGGTAAATCTCCTCTGCACCCGCTCCAAAGCCTCCACGTCCTTCCTATAATGCGGTGACCAGATCTGTACGCAATACTCCAAATGCGGCCGTACCAGAGTTCTGTACAGCTGCAATATGACCTCCCGACTCCGGAACTCAATCCCTCTACCAATAAAGGCCAACACTCCATAGGCCTTCTTCACAACCCTCTCAACCTGGGTGGCAACTTTCAGGGATCTATGTACATGGACACCCAGATCCCTCTGCTCATCCACACTTTCAAGAACTTTACCATTAGCCAAATATTCCGCATTCCTGTTATTCCTTCCAAAGTGAATCACCTCACACTTCTCTACGTTAAACTCCATTTGCCACCTCTCAGCCTAGCTCTGCAGCTTATCTATATCCCTCTGTAACCTGCTACATCCTTCCACACTATCGACAACACCACCGACTTTAGTATCGTCTGCAAATTTACTCACCCACCCTTCTGCGCCTTCCTCTAGGTCATTGATAAAAATGACAAACAGCAACGGCCCCAGAACAGATCCTTGTGGTACTCCACTTGTGACTGTACTCCATTCTGAACATTTCCCATCAACCACCACCCTCTGTCTTCTTTCAGCTAGCCAATTTCTGATCCACATCTCTAAATCACCCTCAATCCCCAGCCTCCGTATTTTCTGCAATAGTCTACCGTGGGGAACCTTATCAAACGCTTTGCTGAAATCCATATACACCACATCAACTGCTCTACCCTCATCTACCTGTTCAGTCACCTTCTCAAAGAACTCAATAAGGTTTGTGAGGCATGACCTACCCTTCACAAAGCCATGCTGACTATCCCTGATCATATTATTCCTATCTAGATGATTATAAATCTTGTCTCTTATAATCCCCTCCAAGACTTTACCCACTACAGACGTGAGGCTCCCGGTCTATAGTTGCCGGGGTTGTCTCTGCTCCCCTTTTTGAACAAAGGGACCACATTTGCTGTCCTCCAGTCCTCTGGCACTATTCCTGTAGCCAATGACGACATAAAAATCAAAGCCAAAGGTCCAGCAATCTCTTCCCTGGCCTCCCAGAGAATCCTAGGATAAATCCCATCAGGTCCCAGGGACTTATCTATTTTCAGCCTGTCCAGAATTGCCAACACCTCTTCCCTACGTACCTCAGTGCCATCTATTCTATTAGCCTGGGACTCAGCATTCTCCTCCACAACATTATCTTTTTCCTGAGTGAATACTGACGAAAAATATTCATTTAGTATCTCGCCTATCTCTTCAGACTCCACACACAATTTCCCATCCCTTTCCTTGACTGGTCCTACTCTTTCCCTAGTCATTCGCTTATTCCTGACATACCTATAGAAAGCTTTTGGGTTTTCCTTGCTCCTTCCTGCCAAATACTTCTCATGTCCCCTCCTTGCTCGTCTTAGCTCTCTCTTTAGATCCTTCCTCGCTACCTTGTAACTATCCAGCACCCCAACTGAAACTTCACACCTCATCTTCACATAGGCCTCCTTCTTCCTCTTAACAAGAGATTCCACTTCCTTGGTAAACCACAGTTCCCTCGCTCGACGCCTTCCTCCCTGCCTGACCGGTAACATACTTATCAAGAACACGCAGTAGCTGATCCTTGAACAAGCCCCACTTATCCAGTGTGCCCAACACTTGCAGCCGACGTCTCCACCTCATCCCCCCCAAGTCACGTCTAATGGCATTATAATTGCCCTTCCCCCAGCTATAACTCTTGCCCTGCGGTGTATACTTATCCCTTTCCATCATTAACGTAAACGTCACCGAATTGTGGTCACTGTCCCCAAAGTGCTCTCCTACCTCCAAATCCAACACCTGGCCTGGTTCATTACCCAAAACCAAATCCAACGTGGCCTCGCCTCTTGTTGGCCTGTCAACATATTGTTTCAGGAAACCCTCCTGCACACACTGTACAAAAAACGACCCATCTATTGTACTCGAACTATATCTTTTCCAGTCAATATTTGGAAAGTTAAAGTCTCCCATAATAACTACCCTGTTATTTTCGCTCTTATCCAGAATCATCTTCGCCATCCTTTCCTCTACATCCCTAGAACTATTAGGAGGCCTATAAAAAACTCCCAACAGGGTGACCTCTCCTTTCCTGTTTCTAACTTCAGCCCATACTACCTCGGAAGAAGAGTCCCCATCTAGCATCCTCTCCGCCACCGTAATACTGCTCTTGACTAGCAGCGCCACACCTCCCCCTCTTTTGCCTCCTTCTCTGAGCTTACTAAAACACCTAAACCCCGGAACCTGCAACATCCATTCCTGTCCCTGCTCTATCCATGTCTCCGAAATGGCCACAACATTAAAGTCCCAGGTACCAACCCATGCTGCCAGTTCCCCTACCTTGTTTCGTATACTCCTGGCATTGAAGTAGACACACTTCAAACCACCTACCTGAACACTGGCCCCCTCCTGCGACGTCAAATTTGTGCTCCTGACCTCTATACTCTCATTCTCCCTTACCCTAAAACTACAATCCAGGTTCCCATGCCCCTGCTGCATTAGTTTAAACCCCCCCAAAGAGCACTAACAAATCTCCCTCCCAGGATATTTGTGTTCCTCAGGTTCAGATGTAGACCATCCTGTCTGTAGAGGTCCCACCTTCCCCAGAAAGAGCCCCAGTTATCCAGAAATCTGAATCCCTCCCGCCTGCACCATCCCTGTAGCCACGTGTTTAAATGCTCTCTCTCCCTATTCCTCATCTCACTATCACGTGGCACAGGCAACAACCCAGAGATAACAACTCTGTTTGTTCTAGTTCTGAGCTTCCATCCTAGCTCCCTGAAAGCCTGCCTGACATCCTTGTCCCCTTTCCTACCTATGTCGTTAGTGCCAATGTGGACCACGACTTGGGGCTGCTCCCCCTCCCCCCTAAGGACCCGGAAAACACGATCCGAGACATCACGTTCCCTTGCACCTGGGAGGCAACATACCAAACGTGAGTCTCTCACGCTCCCACAAAATCTCCTATCTGTGCCCCCGACTATAGAGTCCCCAATTACTAATGCTCTGCTCCTCTCCCCCTTCCCTTCTGAGCAACAGGGACAGACTCCGTGCCAGAGGCCCGTACCCCATGGCTTACCCCTGGTAAGTCCCCCCCCCCCCCAAGTATCCAAAGCGGTATACTTGTTTCTCAGGGGAACGACCGCAGGGGATCTCTGCACTGACTGCTTTTTCCCCAGCCCCTCTTACAGTTATCCACCTATCTCCAATCTTTGGTGTAACTAATTCCCTGAAGCTGCTATCTATGACCCCTTCTGCCTCCCGAATGATCCGAAGTTCTTCCAACTCCAGCTCCAGTTCCCTAACTCGGTCTTGGAGGAGCTGGAGATGGCAGCACTTCCTGCAGGTAAAATCAGCAGGGACACTAACTGCATCCCTCACCTCAAGCATCCTGCAGGAGGAACTTAAATTGCAATAAAATGAGGGAACATTACCCTATACCCAAACGTGAGGAGATCACGTGCGAGATGGCTCGGGCAAAAATATTCACCAAGCTTGATGCCTCAAAGGGCTTCTGGCAGATTCAATTGGATCAGTCCAGCAGGAAGCTGTGTACCTTCAACACTCCATTTGGCAGATACTGCTACAAGAGGATGCCATTTGGAATCATATCGGCCTCTGAAGTTTTCCATCGCATCATGGAACAGATGATGGAGGGCATCGAAGGGGTGCGCGTCTATGTGGACGATATCATTATTTGGTCTACCACACCGCATATCAGTCGCCTCCAACGCGTCTTTCAACGGATACGGGACCAGGGCCTGCGCCTTAACAGAGCTAAATGTTCTTTTGGCCAAACCGAGCTCAAGTTCTTGGGGGACCACATCTCCCGATTGGGTGTGCGGCCGGATGCCGACAAGGTGGCAGCCATCACGGCCATGCAGAAGCCCAAGATGGCGGTGCTACGCTTCCTAGGAATGGTCAACTTCCTGGGAAAATTCATCCCTTTTTAAAAAAATATATTTTATTTAAAATTTTGTGGCCAAACATAACAGTACATAGTTTTTCTTTTGAACAACAACAAAGCAATATAAATAACCGTGGCCAATTTTAAACAAATAAATAAATAATATATAGACAAAAACAAAACCAAGTGGCAACTGCCTTGTCAAAAATAGTTACTCTCCAAAGATACAATCCAACAATCCAATATACATTACCTATAACAAGTGTCTATACATATACAATGACATCCCTGAGTCCGTCCGGTTCCTCCCCCCCCCCCCCCCCCCCCCCCCCCCCCGGGTTGCTGCTGCTGTCTTCTTCTTTTCCATTCCCTCTATCTTTCTGTGAGGTAGTCGACGAATGGTTGCCACCGCCTGGTGAACCCTTGAGCCGAACCTCTTAATACGAACTTGATCCGTTCTAACTTTATAAACCCTGCCATGTCGTTTACCTAGGTCTCCACACCCGGGGGTTTGGCTTCCTTCCACATTAACAATATCCTGCGCCGGGCTACAAGGGACGCAAAGGCCAAAACATCAGCCTCTCTCGCCTCCTGCACTCCCGGCTCTTCTGCAACCCCAAATATAGCCAACCCCCAGCTTGGTTCGACCCGGACCCCAACCACCTTTGAAAGCACCTTTGCCACCCCCACCCAGAACCCCTGTAGTGCCGAGCATGACCAGAATATGTGGGTGTGATTCGCTGGGCTTCTCGAGCATCTCCCACACCTATCCTCTACCCCAAAAACTCTACTGAGCCGTGCTCCAGTCAAATGCGCCCTGTGTAGAACCTTGAATTGTATCAGGCTTAGCCTGGCACACAAGGACGATGAGTTTACCCTACGTAGGGAGTCAGCCCACAGCCCCTCCTCAATCTCCTCCCCCAGTTCTTCTTCCCATTTCCCTTTCAGCTCATCTACCATGATCTCCCCCTCGTCCCTCATTTCCCTATATATGTCCGACACATTACCATCCCCCACCCATGTCTCTGAGATCACTCTTTCCTGCACCTCCTGCGTCGGGAGCTGCGGAAATTCCCTCATCTGTTGCCTCGCGAAAGCCCTCAGTTGCATATACAGAAATGCATTCCCTTGGGGCAACCCATATTTTTCCGTCAGCACACCCAGACTCGCAAACGTCCCATCCACGAACAGATCTCTCAACTGTCCTACCCCAGCTCTTTGCCATGCTCCAAATCCCCCATCCATTCTCCCCGGAACAAACCTATGGTTATTTCTTATCGGGGACCGCACCGAGGCTCCAGTCTTTCCCCTATGCCGTCTCCACTGCCCCCAAATTTTCAATGTAGCCACCACCACCGGGCTTGTGGTGTATTTCTTTGGTGAGAACGGCAACGGCGCCGTCACCATTGCTTGCAGGCTAGTCCCCCTGCAGGACGCCCTCTCCAATCTCTTCCACGCCGCTCCCTCCCCTTCTCCCATCCACTTACACACCATTGAAACATTGGCGGCCCAGTAATAGTCGTTTAGGCTCGGTAGTGCCCTCACTCTCGGGGTCTTCCCGGCCCACACAAAACTCATAATACTCTTCTCGATTCTCTTGAAAAAAGCCTTCGTGACCACCACCGGGAGGCACTGAAACTCATAAAGGAATCTCGGGATGACCACCATTTTAACCGCCTGCACCCTACCTGCCAGTGACAGGGACACCATGTCCCATCTCTTAAAGTCCTCCTCCATCTGTTCCACCAACTGCGTTAAATTAATCCTGTGTAATATACCCCAATTCTTGGCTATCTGGATCCCCAAGTACCGAAAGCCCTTGTTACCTTCCTCAACGGTAAATCCTCTATTTCCCTGCTCTGCTCCCCTGGATGCACCACGAACAACTCACTTTTCCCCATGTTCAATTTATACCCTGAAAAATCCTCAAACTCCCCAAGTATCCGCATTATCTCTGGGATCCCCTCCGCCGGGTTCGCCACATACAACAACAAATCATCCGCATACAGAGATACCCGGTGTTCTTCTCCTCCTGAGTATTCCCCTCCACTTCCTGGAACCCCTCAATGCTATGGCCAGGGGCTCAATCGCCAGTGCAAACAATAACAGGGACAGAGGACATCCCTGCCTCGTCCCTCTATGGAGCCGAAAATAATCAGACCCCCGTCCATTCGTGACCACGCTCGCCATCGGGGCCCTATACAGCAACTGTACCCATCTAATATACTCATCTCCAAAGCCAAATATCCTCAACACCTCCCACAAATAATCCCACTCCACTCTATTAAATGCTTTCTCGGCATCCATCGCCACCACTATCTCCGCTTCCCCCTCTGGTGGGGGCATCATCATTACCCCTAGCAGCCTCCGCATATTTGTGTTCAGCTGTCTCCCCTTCACAAACCCAGTTTAGTCCTCATGAACCACCCCGGGACACAATGCCCTATCCTCGTTGCCATTACCTTGGCCAGAATCTTAGCATCCACATTCAGGAGGGAAATGGGCCTATAGGACCCGCATTGTCTTTTTCCTTCTTTAGGAGGAGCGATATCGATGCCTCTGACATAGTCGGGGGCAGCTGGCCCCTTTCCCTCGCCTCATTAAAGGTTCTCATCAGTAGCGGGGCCAGCAAGTCCATATATTTCCTATAAAATTCCACTGGGAATCCGTCTGGTCCCGGGGTCTTCCCCGCCTGCATACTTCCAATCCCTTTCACTACTTCCTCCGTCTCAATCTGTGCTCCCAGTCCCGCCCTCACCTGCTCCTCCACCTGAGGAAGTTCCAGCTGATCCAGAAAGCACATCATTCTCTCCTTCCCTTCCGAGGGCTGAGCGTCATATAATCTTTCATAAAATGCCTTGAACACTCCATTCAGTCTCTCCGCTCCCCGCTCCATCTCTCCCTCCTCATCTCTCACCCCCCCTATCTCCCTCGCTGCTCCCCTTTTCCTCAGTTGGTGGGCCAGCAACCTTCTCGCCTTCTCCCCATATTCGTACTGTACACCCTGTGCTTCCTCCATTGTGCCTCTGCATTACCCGTAGTCAACAAGTCAAATTCTACATGTACAGTCCCTCCTCCGGTGCCTCCGCATATTGTCTGTCCACCCTCAAAAGTTCTTTCAACAACCGCTCCCTTTCCCTACCCTCCTGCTTTCCTTTATGTGCCCTGATAGATATCAGCTCCCCTCTAACCACAGCCTTCAACGCCTCCCAGACCACTCCCACCTGAACCTCCCCATTGTCATTGAGTTCCAAGTACCTTTCAATACACCCCCTCACCCTTAAACACACCCCCTCATCTGCCAATAATCCCATGTCCATTCTCCAGGGTGGGTGCTGTTCTTTTTCCTCCCCTATCTCCAGGTCCACCCAATGTGGAGCGTGGTCCGAAATAGCTATAGCCGTGTACTCCGTCCCCGTCACCTTCGGGATCAGTGCCCTTCCCAAAACAAAAAAGTCTATCCGTGAATAGACTTTGTGGACATAGGAGAAAAAGGAAAACTCCTTACTCCTAGGTCTACTAAATCGCCAGGGGTCTACTCCTCCCATCTGCTCCATAAAGTCCTTGAGCACCCTAGCTGCAGTCGGCCTCCTTCCGGTCCTGGACCTCGATCTGTCCAGCCCTGGGTCCAGCACCGTATTAAAATCTCCACCCATTACCAACTTTCCCGCCTCTAGGTCCGGGATGCGTCCCAACAAACGCCTCATAAAATTGGCATCATCCCAGTTCGGGGCATATACGTTCACTAAAACCACCGCCTCCCCTTGCAATCTGCCACTCACCATCACGTATCTGCCCCCACTATCCGCCACTATGGTCTTTGCCTCAAACATTACCCGCTTCCCCACTAATATAGCCACCCCCCTGTTTTTTGCGTCGAGCCCCGAATGAAACACCTGCCCCACCCATCCTTTGCGAAGTCTGACCTGGTCTATCAATTTCAGATGCGTCTCCTGCAGCATAGCCACATCTGCTTAAGTTATTTTAGGTGTGCAAGTACCCGACCACCCCACCCCATACCAGCTCCCCCTTCTCCCCAGCAGCAGCAACCCAGTTAACCCCCCCCCCGCCTCGCTAGATCCCTTTCTAGCGTAATTGCACCCCCCATGTTGCTCCCAGAAGTCAGCAAACTCTGGCCGACCTCGGCTTCCCCCAGTGACCTCGGCCCCCACTGTGCGAGGCCCCCTCCTTCCTGCTTCCCTGTTCCCGCCATGATTACCATAGCGCGGGAACAAAGCCCGCGCTTCCCATTTGGCCCCGCCCTCAATGGCCGGCGCCTCCAGCTCCTCATCCTCCCTCCCCCCCTCCCCCACGACATGGGGAAGAGAGAAAAGTTACAGGGTCGCTGGATTAACAACTTGCGAAATCATCTCTTCCCCCATTTCCCCCCCCTTCATCCCACGTAGTCACCCCACCACTTTGTCCCAAACGTTCTTTTTCTAGCCCGCTTATTCCAGATTCTCCTCGACAATAAATGTCCACGCCTCTTCTGCCGTTTCAAAGTAGTGGTGCTTCCCTTGATGTGTGACCCACAGTCTTGCCGGCTGCAGCATTCCAAATTTAACCTTCCTTTTGTGCAGCACCGCCTTGGCCCATTTAAAGCTTGCTATCCTTCTCGCCACCTCCGCACTCCAATCTTGATATACGCGGATCACCGCGTTCTCCCACCTACTGCTCCGGGTTTTCTTTGCCCATCTGAGGACCATCTCTCTGTCCTTATATCGGAGAAATCTCACCACTATGGCTCGAGGAATTTCTCCAGCCCTCGGTCTTCGCGCCATAACACGATAAGCTCCCTCCACCTCCAACGGGCCCGTTGGGGCCTCCGATCCCATTAACGAGTGAAGCATCGTGCTCACATATGCCCAGACGTCCGCCCCTTCGGGAAGACCAAGAATCCTTAAATTCTTCCTCCTCGCATTATTCTCCAGCACCTCCAGCCTTTCCACACACCTTTTGTGTTGTGCCTCGTGCATCTCTGTCTTCACCACCAGGCCCTGTATTTCGTCTTCATTCTCAGCAGCCTTTGCCTTCACGACCCGAAGCTCCTGCTCCTGGGTCATTTGCTCCTCCTTTAGCCCTTCAATCGCCTGTAATATCGGGGCCAACAGCTCCTTCTTCATCTCCTTTTTAAGTTCTTCCACGCAGCGCCGCAGGAACTCTTGTTGGTCTGGGCCCCATATTAAACTGTCACCTTCCGACGCCATCTTGCTTTGTGCTTGCCTTCCTAGCCGCTGCTCTAGAGGATCCACCGCAATCCGGCCACTTTCCTCTCCTTTTTCCATCCGTGTCCAGGGGGGATTCTCTTTTGGTTTACCGCACAGTGTTTTTAGCCGTTAAAATTGCCGTTGGGGCTCCTATCAAGAGCCCAAAAGTCCGTTCCACCGGGAGCTGCCGAAACGTGCGACTTAGCTGGTCATCGCCGCACCCGGAAGTCGGAAAATTCATCCCTAACCTCACTTCCCACACCACAGCTCTCCGGCACCTTGTCAGGCAGACAACTGAATTCCAGTGGCTTCCCACCCACCAGCGTGAATGGGAGGAGCTCAAGGTCAAGCTCACCACCACCCCGGTACTGGCGTTTTTCGATCCTGCAAGGGAGACGAAGATCTCGACTGACGCCAGCCAGTCCGGCATTGGGGCGGTCCTCCTGCAACGAGATGACGCCTCATCATGGGCCCTTGTCGCCTACTCGTCACTGCCATGACCCCCACAGAGCAGCGCTATGCGCAAATTGAGAAGGATGGCCTAGGCCTGTTGACTGGCGTTGACAAGTTCCACGACTATGTGTATGGCCTTCCCCAGTTCACTGCGGAGACTGACCATCGCCTGCTAGTTGGCATCATCCAAAAGGACCTTAATGACATGACCCTTCGCCTCCAGCGCATTCTGCTCAAACTCCGGAGGTACGACTTCCAACTTGTATACACCCCGGGTAAGGACCTGATCATAGCAGACGCTCTATCCAGGGCAGTCGACACTCCGTCCGACCCAGAGGGGTTCATTGGCCAAGTCGGCGCACATGTAGCCTTCACTTCTGCCAATCTGCCGGCCACTGATGCACGCCTGGCCCACATTCGCTGTGAGACTGCGGCTGACCCCCTTCTGCAACGTGTGATGCGCCACATGACGGATGGGTGGCTCACGGCACAATGCCCACAGTTTTACAACATTCGGGACAACTTGGCAGTCGTGGATGGTGTCCTCCTGAAGCTGGACCGCATTGTGATCCCACACAGCATGCACCGGCTGGTCTTAGAACAGTTGCACGAAGGCCATCTTGGCGTTGAGAAGTGCCGACGGAGGGCCCGAGAGGCTATATACTGGCTGGGAATAAATGAGGACATTGCCAACACTGTGCTCAATTGCCCCACCTGTCAGCGGTTCCAGCCGGCACAACCACTTGAGACCCTTCAGCCCCATGAGTTGGTCACGTCCCCCTGGTCGAAGGTGGGCGTGGACCTATTCCATGCGCTCGGCAGGGACTATATCATCATCATCATCATCATCGACTACTTTTCCAGCTATCCTGAGGTCATATGCCTGCACGACACCACGTCATCGGCTGTCATCCGGGCCTGTAAGGAGACCTTTGCTCGCCACGGCATTCCGCTCACCGTGATGTCAGACAATGGCCCCTGCTTCGCGAGTCAGGAATGGTTTTCCTTCGCTAGTGCATACAACTTTGCACATGTGACGTCCAGTCCCCTGCACCCTCAGTCAAATGGCAAGGCAGAGAAGGGCGTCCACATTGTAAAAAGGCTCCTCTGCAAGGCTGCTAATGCAGGAACTGACTTCTGCCTCGCCTTGCTGGCCTATCGCTCGGCCCAACTGTCCATGGGCCTATTGCCGGCCCAACTGCTTATGGGTCGCACCCTCAGGACCACTGTGCCGTCCATTCACGTCCCACACCTCGACCATGCTCCGGTACTTCGGCGGATGCAACAAGAGCGTGAGCAACACAAGGCGGCTCATGATGCTCGGGCGACTGATCTTCCTGCCCTGGTGCCTGGAGATCATGACCGCATACATCTTCCAGAGGGTGGCTGGTCGGCAACCGCTGAGGTTCTTAGACAGGTGGCTCCCCACTCGTTTCTGGTTTGTTTGCCTGATGGCTCAATTCGCCGCCGCAATCGGCGTGCCTGTCGTCTGGTTCCACGTTCGCTACGAAATTCTGCACCGGTGCCACGCCCTCCTGTTATTCCTGACATGGACTTTGTTGAGCTTCCGGATATCCTGCCTCCTCCTCACTCGACCGTGGCCCAGCCCATTCCTCAGGCGGTGGATCCTGAACCACCCTTGAGGCGGTCAACCAGAATTCGATGCCCACCCCAAAGACTTGATTTATAAACCTTGCACTATTGGACTCACTGACTTGTTCTGCCGTACTGTTTAAGAGTTTTTCATCGTTTGTTAATAGCATTTGTTTCGTTCTTGGTGTAACATAGGTTTCCTCTGCACCTGGCACCTTCCCGTGTATATAGCATAGCCACATGTACATATTGATGTAAATAATGCACACACATGATCAGACACACTCACTACACTTTATTTATTCTCATGTAGGCACACATTCTTTGCGAAAAGGGGGGGATGTCATGATATACATCAGCATATCATGGGTGCAATCACACACACACTGACACAATGACGGACATACAGTAGGACCAACCAGCATACACAACATCGCAGCCAATCACCAGTGAGAGCACACGCACTATAAAGACAGGGGACACCAGAGTTCCCGCTCATTCTAGCAGCAGCCAGCTCAGAGCACAGAGCTCACAGCCTGCCTCTCAGACATTCACCATGTGCTGAGTGCCTAACCTAGATAGTGATGGGACATGGTCCACAGATAAGCTGGTAATGCACGTACCCAAGCTTACAGTATGTTATTACAGTTGGGTTGCTAATAAAATAGAGTTACAGCATCTCCAGTCGTGTTGACCTGTTTGTAGACCAGAACACCCAACACGACAGGAAGGAGCACGGTTGTGGGACAATAAGGATACCCCTCGCTAGCACCTCTGGCTGAGTGGCCTCCTTCTGTGCTGCCGGATGCTACTGAATTACTACTTTGTGCTCATCACTTGCAAAGATCACTACATTAGCATGAACTGGAATGCAGTGGATTAAAGTAGATTTTGCATGCGAGTCCACTTAACAGCAGTGAATGCAAAATTCTGATCTACAATAAATACACTGGACATGCACAATATCTGGCAGCTTATTCCCAAATCAGAATGAGCACAGTTCATACATTTCAGATTCGCCGTATCAAGCCATTTAACGAAACAGCTCTGATTAAGGCAAACTGTCTCATTAAATCAGACAAATACGATTTCGACCAGTTTGGGCTGCCGCCCTTAATGGCACAAAGGAGGCAGCAAATTTAATTAAGCAGAGCCCACAATCTCTATTTGCAGTCAGGGTTGTCATTAAGAGTCAAATGAAACAAAATCAGATCGTAGCAAACTGTGATAGTGTATGAATTATTAAGGTGAAATGAAAATATAATTGTGCTACCTCTTAGCTGCATGGATTATTTTTTTTTGCAAACCCGCACACTGCAATTTGACAAGCTGTTCAATAATTATTGCAAATTGCGGTTCTTTTCAATTTGAGCATTTTGGTTTGTAAAAAGGGGATGACATTTCTAACAGGAGGGGAGAGTTGAGCATAGTCTACATAATAAGTAAATCACTATTTTCCAGCAACTTTAGATTTGTGCAGCAGTCACCCGTTGGCTGAGTGCACAACGAGTTTAGTAAAAGCATGAAGTGCCTCTGCTCTCAGCGAATCATTGTTGAACTCCACAATTGAATTCACTTGATGTAATGCTTGTATCTCTGATTACATTCAGAGCCCTACGCAAACAGAAAATGTCACACAAATATTTGCGGCAATATCTTTGAAAGAAAATTCACAAATTACTTTATAAAACAGCGGAGCGATTGAACAAATGGCTCAACGGTTCAACCCTCCCAGAATTGCAGTTGCTCTTGGAAAAAGGAAAGATGGCATTTCCCAACAGTGCGAATGCGTCCGACATTCTATTCTTTTTAAAAATAAATTTAGAGTACTCAATTCATTTTTTCCAATTAAGGGGCAATTTAGCATGGCCAATCCGCCTACCCTGCACATCTTTGGGTTGTGGGGGTGAAACCCACGCAAACACGGGAAGAATGTGCAAACTCCACATGGACAGTGATCCAGAGCCGGGATCGAACCTGGGACCTCGGCGCCGCAAGGCATCAGGTGGCAACCCACTGCGCCACCATGCTGCCTCCCGACATTCTACTCTGCTTGATATCTCAAGTTGCCACGCTCAGAAGTTTTTGTGCATTTGATGTTGTGCGCTGACATCCTGCGCATATTTAAATGAAGACAGTTTTAGAGTTTTGACAATTTGGAAGTGGGTTCTTTGCATTCCAGACACACACAGGCCCAAATGAAGTCTGTTCCTTATTACTCCTACTCAACACTTTTTTTTATAAAAAAAGAGAAAGGACAAACAACCTTTGTTCTTCGACACAAAGCATTGCTTGGCCCCTTTCATTTAAAAAAAAATAAGCATGCCCCAAAATAATAAGATGCACGTTAAAGCAATGTTAGGGCCGATACAATGTCAGGTAAATTGCACATTAATACACACGGCGAAATGAGCTTTGTACAGAAACTGCAGAGGCGTGCGTCTGCTGAGCAGATACACAAGGCAATTATTGAGGTTATGTAGTTCGTCGACAGTATCTTTATTTGCAGTGACGAACAAGACAAAGAATTTATAGTGCGGTCGGCAACAGCTCAAGGGCATGGTGGCGACATGATTACCATATCTGCTGCCTAGCAACGGCAAAGCTCACATCTACGAAGCAAGAGTCAGTTTGTTAGAAGTGCATACAGCTGCTGGGAAGAGGTCAATGTGTGGTTTCCACTAAAATAGAAAGCATTTGCGAGGCCAAAAAAATACTGCTTTTATGGCTTCAAGGGTGTGGCACAGAGAGGCTTGGATCACTGGACTTCGCTGGCAACGGACTGGCGGCCGAAGGTTCTGTTTACAACTGAGTCAGACACATGTTTTGCATCATGTTACAGTTATGGTATGTATCGCCATGGCAACCGCTGGCTTGCGATAGACAGGAACAATCCTTTGCAGCAGCTGAATGCAGCAAAAAAAAGGACAAAGTTGATGAGAAGAGGAACAGAACTGGCCATTTTGAAACTGAAATTTGAGACAATGCAGCGTTGGTTTATACTGACATTAAATCTTTTCCTGTTGAATATGCTACTGTTTAAAAAGGCCTATTTATTAACTCCCTTTAGGAGTGCAGCTAAAGTACAACATATTGTTTTGCACATTAATCTATCATAGAATCCCTCCGGTGCAGAAGGGGGCCATTCAGCCCATCGAGTCTGAACCGAACCTCTGAAACAGTACTCTTGGCCCACTCCTGCCCTATCCCTATAACTCCACCTCACCTTTGGGCACTAAGGGGCAATTTAGCATGGCCAATCTACCCAAGCTGCAATTCTTTGCACTGTGGTAGGAAACCGGAGGCAACCCACGCAGACACAGGGAGAACGTGCATACTCCAGACAGACAGTTACCCGAGGTCGGAATCGAACCCAGGTCTCTGGCGCTGCGAGGCAGCAGTGCTGACCACTGTGTCACCCTTTATCAATATCGGTTCAGTGGAATTCTGACTATCCTACTACTAATGGTGTTTTGGAACAAACAGAATTGGACACAGGATTTATGGATTGGATCCTGCAAACTACTGGGTTGTAACTTTGGGTGCAGCTTATGCACACCCCATAGAAAGTTCATGTGCAGTTTAAATCAAGCGTGCTTTTGGGCTATACAAAATCCATTCATAATTGAAAACATAAGTCAGGACTTATGCAGGATTTCATCTAACCCCCTGATTCGCAAACACTCCGGAGCAGTTCAGCTCTTAAGTGGATATCCATTAGTCACCAAAAGGCCTGCTCTATTGTGTCACCGTTATACCACTGCCCATTCAGACCAACTCCGTTTTCACTCAACTTGCACCACAACCTCAGGAAGACATTGTTGTCGAAGTGTTATACAAGTTTTAAAGAAACATTCTTGGTTTCTAGTTGCACAATGCCTTCTTCCATGGAGGAGAGGCCTGAAAAGCCTTGGAAAACTACGGGGAGCTGCCCATCTGCTCATTTCCATTCTGTTCTGTGAGATGATGCAGCTCATCTCCATTCAGCACCTCCCCACTTTACCACGAATGAAATGGGGATAACGGAGAACACAAATTAATGGCTCAACAGTCTGTGGTAGCATGAGAGAATTAAAATACCTTCTCTCTGGTCACTTAGCATCACAAAGCTGGAAGATAAGGATCAAATAAACATGGCTCCACTATTCTCCACAAAGACTTGCATTTAGATAGCATTTTCCACAAATATTTCAAAAGTATCTTAGAGTAATTTAAGCAATTTTGAACTGTAGTCATTGTAATGTATGAAAAGCAACAGCCCGTTAACTCATGGCAAAGACCCACAAACTGCAATGAGAAACGATCAGTTCACGTCTGTGCCGTTGGTTAAGGGATAACTATTGGACAGGGCACATGTGGCTTCGTGGTCACCTGCTCTTTCCAGAATGGTGCAATAGGATCCATAATGCCCACTGGAGGTAGCAAGTTAGGGCCCTCCGTTTCAGGCTTCATCCCAAGTACTGCCCTGTCAGGTTGCATTATTTGCTCAAGTTTCTACAGTGGGACTTGAACCTCTGACTCAGGTGCAATATTGTGACCACAAAGTCAAAGCTGACACCGAAGGTGCCCGTAAGATCAGCCATGATAACTTCAGTTTTCCCTCCCTTTCTGCACTGAATACCTGTTCAACCGTGAAGGTTGTGCCCACAGCCAATCAGAATCTCAAGCCTACATTTGTGTCATCTCTAACGTTTCATGTAGCTTGCTCGATGTGCTCTACTAAGTTTGCACAGTTGTGATCCAACTTGCCAAATATTTTATGCAGGCAATCGTGCATCAGGTTCAAAATAAATATTTCCTTCTTTTGGCTTTACCAATAATCTTTCGCTGAATCGTAACACACATACTTAGCTGTGAACATCACAACGACTCAAAACGTTCACAACAGTATTACCATAAAGCAAGATAATCACAGGGAGTAAACTCGCAACTCTACCCAATCTTGGCTTCCAGTTTGTTGTGGGCTCAGATAAGTCTCATACCAGCCGGACTGAAATACAACTCGAGCCTTGAATCACAACGCTTCAAGGAACAGTTTCTTTCATTCTCAACATACATTCCTAATGTACAGGATGGGAAACAGTTCAATATTTACATTTACTTTTGAACTATGCGTGTTCTTTAACAAACTTCCAGGGAAGGGTCCCCTTTTGTCCTTGCCATTCTGAAACTCATGCCAGGCTAACACTTCACTTCTCAAACAGGATTGTTTCTGCAGCTCAAGTGGAACTGTAGCATTCTTCACAAACAAAGGAGAGGCTCCTTCAGATTTCATAATCTCATTTCAAACCCTTTTGCCCACTCCTCGCTCTTTTTATCCTTGAAATTACAATCCTCTTTTAGTAATCGTCGGACTAATTGCTGCCAGCATTCAGTCTCTCATGCCATTTTCATTTGCATCACTCAGACACACAAGAGTGGGAAGCCTGCCAGCAACTTGGATGCTTACAATGAGCCTTTTCTCGCTGCAAAGTGCAAGGGACACAGCTAACAATTAGCAGAAGTATTTTTGGACGAATGCTCACAGCTGGAAGAGAGAGATTCCACAAATACATAGAGGAATTAAAGTTTTCATCAGAAGCAGCACTCTTCTGACATTCAATTATTTAAACTCAAAACGGTTTGTGATTGCTAAAACACGGATGCACCCCCAAACTGAACACAAACAATATTAATCTTAAACCCCATGGCTCGGACATCATCCATCCCCCTTCCCAGCTACTCACTCACGCAATAACATTCTATGCACAATCTGAGCATTCTGTTCAATGCTGAATGACCTTTACATTTTGTATCCTACCCATGGACAAAATTTCCACTGAAATTCTTTAAAAAGTAGTTAATTCTCTGTAAAGTACATTAGCACAGTGGCTAGCACTGGGGCTTCACAGCTCCAGGGTCCCAGGTTCGATTCCCGGCTTGGGTCACTGTGTGGAGTTTGCACGTTCTCCCCGTGTCTGCGTGGGTTTCCTCCGGATACTCCGGTTTCCTCCCACAAGTCCCGAAAGACGTGCAGGTTAGGTGAATTGGACATTCTGGATTCTCTCTCTGTGTACCCGAACAGGTGCCGGAATGTGGCTAGGGGCTTTCCACAGTAACTCCATTGCCGTGTTAATGTGAGCCTACTTGTGACAATAAAGATTATTATTATTAAGTAGCTTGGGGTGTCTCATGGCCACAAAAGAAGATATAAATGCAAGTCTTTCTTTTCTTTGAACTATTTAACCTGACCACAAAGCTGTCACAGAATCCATCAAGTTCAATACTTATATCAAACAATATATCTGCCCTTCTTATACCTATCCTCCAGTCAGAATCCTGTCCTTCATCAAGATCGGTTCATCCTTAATCCACCTTTGCTGGCTCATTGTTCCTCAATTTTAAATCTTTCCATGGGCTTTCCTAACCCCATCTCTGCAAGCTCCTCCAGCCCTCTACTTTCTCGGAAACCTTCCTGTCCTTCTAAGGAACCCTCATTCCATTTGCTTCAACCTTCCTCAGCCCTACTCCGTGCCTCCTCATGAAACACTCATCCATTCTTTATGGCCGTTTTAAACTGTCTGTCACCCTCCTAAACATTTTCTTCCCGGGGCTCATCAGATGTCTTTGTTTATTTCTATTTTTGATGTTCTAGGGATTTTTCTTATTACCAAAAAAATAATCTTTTAAAAAAATATATATATTTATTAAAGTTATTAATACAATTTTTCACCCTTACAAACAAACCCCCCCCCCATAACAAAATAGAACGAAAATGCACATAGCAAGACATAAACATGGTAAAACGATATGTTACAGAACTTTGTACATTGGATTCCTCCCGTACATGCCAGTTTTCCAGATCTTTCATGTATTATCTTGCTCAAATACCCCCCAGGCAGACCCCCCCTTCCCCCTCCTTCCTCCCCCCCCGCCCAGGTTGCTGCTGCGGCTGACCGACCTTCCTCTAACGCTCCGCGAGATAGTCGAGGAACAGTTGCCACCGCCTGAAGAACCCCTGCGCAGACCCTCTCAGGGCAAACTTTATCCTCTCCAACTTTATGAACCCAGCCATATCATTTATCCAGGCCTCCACGCTGGGGGACTTCGCCTCCTTCCACATTAGCAAGATCCTTCGCCGGGCTACTAGGGACGCAAAGGCCAGAATGCCGGCCTCTTTCGCCTCCTGCACTCCCGGCTCGTCCACTGCTCCAAATATTGCTAGCCCCTAGCTTGGCTTGACCCGGGCTTTCACCACCTTAGATATTGTTCCTGCCACTCCCCTCCAGAACCACTCCAGCGCCGGGCATGACCAAAACATATTGACATGGTTCGCCGGACTACCTGAGCACCTCCCACATCTGTCCTCTACCCCAAAGAACCTACTCAGCCTCGCCCCCGTCATGTGCGCTCTGTGAACCACCTTAAATTGTATCAGGCTAAGCCTGGCACACGAGGAAGAGGAATTAACCCGACCTAGGGCATCAGCCCATAGCCCCTCTTCAATCTCCTCCCCCAACTCCTCCTCCCATTTACCCTTCAGCTCCTCTACCAACGCCTCCCCTCTTCTTTCATCTCCTGGTATATCGCCGACACCTTGCCCTCTCCAACCCATACGCCTGAGATCACCCTGTCTTGAATTTCCTGTGCCGGGAGCAATGGGAATTCCCTCACCTGCCGCCTCACAAACGCCCTCACCTGCATGTATCTGAAAGCATTTCCCGGGGGTAGCCCAAACTTCTCCTCTAGTGCCCCTAGGTTCGCAAACATCCCATCAATGAACAGGTCCCCCATTCTTCTAATCCCCACTCGATGCCAGCTCTGAAACCCCCCGTCCATCCTCCCCGGGACAAACCGGTGGTTACCCCTGATCGGGGACCACACCGAGGCTCCCATTGCACCCTTGTGCCGTCTCCACTGGCCCCATATCTTTAGCGTTGCCGCCACCACCGGACTCATGGTGTATCTTGTCGGCGAGAGCGGCAGCGGTGCCGTCACCAGCGCCCCCAGGCTCGTTCCTTTGCAGGACGCCATCTCCATCCTCTTCCATGCCGCCCCCTCTTCCTCCATCACCCACTTACGGATCATCGCCACATTTGCTGCCCAGTAGTAGCTCCCCAGATTCGGCAGCACCAACCCTCCTCGGTCCCTACTGCGCTCCAAAAACCCTCTCCTTACCCTCGGGGTCTTATTCGCCCACACAAACCCCATAATGCTCCTGCCTACCCTCTTAAAAAAGGCCTTGGTGATCACGATGGGAAGGCACTGAAACACAAACAGAAACCTCGGGAGGACCACCATTTTGACTGACTGCACTCTACCCGCTAGCGAGAGCGGTAACATGTCCCATCTTTTGAAGTCCTCCTCCATCTGCTCCACCAACCTCGTCAGATTCAGTTTATGTAGGGCCCCCCAACTCCTAGCTATTTGGATCCCCAGGTACCGAAAGCTCCTTTCCGCCCTCCTCAGCGGTAGATCGTCTATCCCCCTTTCTTGGTCTCCTGCCTGTACTACAAAGAGCTCACTCTTCCCTACATTAAGCTTATAGCCCGAGAAATCTCCAAACTCCCTTAGAGTCTGCATGACCTCCACCATCCCCTCCACTGGATCCGCCACATACAGCAACAGGTTATCTGCATAGAGCGACACCCGATGCTCCACTCCCCCTCGGACCACCCCCCTCCATTTCCTAGACTGCCCTTAATGACATGGCCAAGGGTTCAATTGCTAATGCAAACAACATGGGGGACAGGGGGCACCCCTGCCTCGACCCACGGTACAAACGAAAATACTCCGACCTCCGCCGATTCGTAACCACACTCGCCACCGTTGCTCTGTAAAGGAGCTTAACCCAACTAATAAACCCTCCCCCGAACCCAAACCTACGCAGCACTTCCCAGAGGTACTCCCACTCTACTCGGTCAAAGGCCTTCTCCGCGTCTATAGCTGCCACTATCTCCGCCTCTCCCTCCACCGATGGCATCATTATCACGTTTAGGAGCCGCCGCACATTGTTGTTTAGCTGCCTGCCCTTTACAAATCCCGTCTGGTCCTCATGAATCACCCCCGGGACACAGTCCTCGATCCTCGTGGCCAGCACTTTTGCCAGCAACTTAGCATCCACGTTGAGGAGCGCGATTGGCCTGTACGACCCACATTGCAGTGAGTCCTTGTCCCGCTTCAGGATCAAAGAGATCGTCGCCTCCGACATTGTCGGGGGCAGGGTCCCTCCCTCCCTTGCCTCATTAAAAGTCTCACTAGCAGCGGGGCCAACAGGTCTACGTACTTCCTGTAGAACTCAACCGGGAACCCGTCCGGTCCCGGGGCCTTCCCTGCCTGCATACTCCCCAAACCTTTGCTCAGCTCCTCCAACCCAATTGGTGCCCCCAAACCAGCCACCTCCTGCTCCTCCACCCTCGGGAACCTCAGTTGGTCTAGGAATCGTCTCATCCCCTCTTCCCCCGCTGGGGGCTGAGATCTGTACAGCTCCTCATAGAAGGCTTTGTATGCCTCATTTACTTTCGTCGCACTCCGCACCGTAGCTCCCCTTCCATCCTTGACTCCACCTATTTCCCTCGCTGCCATCCTCTTACGGAGCTGGTGTGCCAGCATCCGACTCGCCTTCTCCCCATACTCGTATGTCGCCCCCTGCGTTTTCCTCCACTGTGCCTCTGCCTTCCCTGTGGTCAATTGGTCAAACTCCGTCTGGAGACATCGCCTTTCCCTAAGTAATCCCTCCTCAGGGGCCTCTGCGTATCTCCTGTCCACTCTTAAAATCTCACCCACTAACCTCTCCCTTTCCATGCCCTCGGTCTTCTCCCCATGAGCCCTAATGGAGATTAGCTCTCCCCTGATCACTGCCTTCAGCGCCTCCCATACCACCCCCACCCGCACCTCCCCGTTGTCGTTGGCCTCCAAGTACCTTTCGATACACCCCCTCACCCTCCCACACACTGCCTCATCTGCCAGCAGCCCCACATCCAACCGCCACAACGGGCGTTGGTCCCTCTCCTCTCCCAACTCCAGTTCCACCCAATGCGGGGCATGATCTGAAATTGGTATGGCCGAATACTCCGTTCCCTCCACTTTCGGGATCAGCGCCCTGCCCAGGACAAAAAAATCTATCCGGGAGTAGGCTTTGTGCACGTGGGAGAAAAAAGAAAATTCCCTGGCCTGCAGCCTGGCAAACCTCCACGGGTCCACTCCCCCCATCTGATCCATAAACCCCCTAAGCACCTTGGCCGCCGCCGGCCTCTTTCCGGTCCTAGATCTGGAGCGATCCAGTGCTGGGTCCAACACCGTATTAAAATCCCCACCCGTTATCAAGCTTCCTACCACCAGGTCCGGAATGCGCCCCAACATGCGCTTCATGAATCCTGCATCATCCCAGATCGGGGCGTATACATTTACCAATACCACCCATGTCCCCTGCAACTTACCGCTCACCATCACGTATCGACCTCCATTGTCAACTACGATATTCTTGGCCTCAAACGACACCCGCTTCCCCACAAATATTGCCACCCCTCTGTTCTTCGCATCCAGCCCCGAATGGAATACCTGTCCTACCCATCCCTTTCTTAACCTGACCTGATCCGCCACCTTCAAATGTGTCTCCTGGAGCATGACCATGTCTGCCTTCAGTCCCTTTAAGTGCGCGGACACTCGGGCCCTCTTTACCGGCCCATTCAGGCCCCGCACATTCCACGTTATCAGCCGGATTGGGGGGCCTCCCTCCCACCCCACCCCACCCCACCCCCCCACCGACTAGCCATCTCCTTTTCTAGGCCAGTCCCGTGCCCGCGTCGCCCTCACCCTCCAGTCCCCCAGACGGGAGACACTCACCCCCATCCCCCCCCAAAAAAAGAAGAATCTTACAAATACAAATTGCTGGGCAGCATGGTGGCACAGTAGTTAGCACTGCTGCCTCACAGCATCGAGGTCCCAGGTTCGATCACGGCTCTGGTCACTGTCCGTGTGGAGTTTGCACATTCTCCCCTTGTCTGCGTGGGTTTCACCCCCACAACCCAAAGATGTGCAGAGTAGGTGGATTGGCCACGCTAAATTGCCCCTTAATTGGAAAAAGTGAATTGGATACTCTAAATTTAAAAAAAAATACAAATTGCTTAGCTATTTTATATATCATACACACACATACCACCTTCCAAGCCTGAAATAGTTTCAAATACACAATTATTCTTCCTCAAATTTTAATTTATTCCAAAGAAGTTGCAACTTAAAAATAAGAACAGCCTAACAGGTATGTAAATCCATCTTGCTCTTTTTGATCATAAATCTACAAACATCTCATCTGATGGTTGCATCGCTGCACTACATAGACGATAATTGATAATGTGGGATTATATCTGGTGTGCGTGACCAATAAATGTACAACATACAAAGCTGTGAGCAGGATCCTAGCCTTTGAAGAGAGCAAGCATTCTGCTCAAAGTTCACTAATCTCAAAGAATCTGAGCTCAGGAAAACGGGCAACTTTACAACAGCAACTCAAGCCCCACAATTATACAAATTATTACTTTCTTAATTCACATTTTTAAAATGGAACGGTTTGTTTGGGAGAGATCCATTCTGCCCCATTGATAAGGAATTCACTAAGCGTCAAAGTTATGGATCTTGAATACATTTAGTGTTCTCCAAACTGCAAGAACAGTAGACTGAAACCTTTTACCCAATTCCACGGTAGGCAGAGGGAGACAACTAATCTAATTCCTCCATCTAATCCTAAAATGGGATGGTTTGCATATTAATGTTTACACAGCAGGGTGGCACAGTGGTTAGCACTGTTGCTTCACAGTTCCAGGGTCCCAGGTTCGATTCCTGGCTTGGGTCACTGTCTGTGCAGAGCAACAAACAAAGAACAAAGAAAAGTACAGCACAGGAACAGGCCCTTCGGCCCTCCAAGCCTGTGCCGACCATGCTGCCCACCTAAACTAAAATCTTCTACACTTCCTGGGTCCGTATCCCTCTATTCCCATCCTATTCATGTATTTGTCAAGATGCCCATCAAATGTCACTATCGTCCCTGCTTCCACCACCTCCTCCGGTAGCGAGTTCCAGGCACCCACTACCCTCGTGTAAAAAACTTGCCTCGTACATCTCCTCTAAACCTTGCCCCTCGCACCTTAAACCTAAACCCCTCTAGTAATTGACCCCTCTACAATGGGAAAAAGCCAGAGTCTACACATTCTCCCCGTGGCTGCGCGGGTTTCCTCCAGGTGCTCCGGTTTCCGCCCAACAGTCCCGAAAGACATGGTTAGGTGAATTGGACATTCTGAATTCTCCCTCGGAGTACCCGAACAGGCGCCGGTATGTGGCGACTAGGGGATTTTCACAGTAACTTCATTGCAATGTTAATGTAAGCCTACTTGTGACACTAATAAAGATTATTATTACAAGCCTTCCTCTCTGCTGTAGTGAGCAATGGGTCCAGCAGTTCAATGCTATCTTGCAACTTGCTAACGAGGGCAGAGGCTTTAATAAAATGCAACTACGGGCGCGATTGTGCCACTGCTGTGCCCAGCACCGATCCCGTTGTGTCAGGAGCATCTTATGAGGCGCCCAAATTGGGCAGCTCTTCAGGTGCAAAGTGGCACATGAGTTACCCAACGTGCGATGGCTGGCACAAACTGGATCACACCCAGTGATATTGAAATGAGTTATTAGCCTCATTTAAATATACGCGGCTGGGTTGAGGCCGTATTCTTGCGACGCCCGGGAGTCACAGCCGCATCGGCGAGGCCTCCCCCGGAAGCTGATTAGTACTTGTCTCCACAAACGGAGACTGAGCATGATGGCTACTCCAGGGTTTTGTAGGCCATTGGAGGCCCCTCGATGGTCGGGTTCAGGGCATGAATTGTGTGCCCTGGCACTGCCTGTGTGCCCAGCTGGCAGGGTCAGGAGCATTGCCTGTATGGCAGGCTGGAAGTGCAAGGGTGGCAGTGCCAATGGCCAGGGTCTGAAGGGGTCACGCCCATGAAAGTGGAGGGTATGAAGGGTTTGGGAGTGAAGGTTAGGTGGGTGCCCATGTCTGCAGGGGGCCGCATTGTCCGCTGGTGGGGGGTGTGGGAGACCCTGAAGCTCACTTAAAGATTGGGGCACCCTTTCAAAATGGTGTTGTGATCTCTGAGGAGCCGGTCTGGCCCCCACTGCTGAAAAAATTTCTAAGTGTGGGCTAGGCCAGTGAGAAATTCCCCAAGCCCCCCAAAAATGTGTGAACACAGATCTGGATCTCACCATAAAAGCTGACAGGAAACACCCCACCAAACGTGCCCAAAATGACACAAGTCATTTTTGGGAGAATAGCGTCATACATTTATTCATAGTTCATTTTTAATAGCCTCCATCTTTCAAATTTGAATTCCAATTACATTTTTAAATGTTCCAGCCATTGTCTCCCCTCCTGACTGTGGTAATTCATGGCCAAGTGCAACTACATAATTATCATACATGAGCACATACATGAGCTGATATGACCATAAGGCAGCGATTTTCAAACCTACCTTCATCTCTCGTCAATTTTACGGAAGTGACTTGATGGTTAAAGATAGAAACAATGTTGACTTTATTCTCATTCTAATCCCAAGGGCAGAGATTACAGTGTACCAGAGAGAAACATTTATCTACTGACTCAATTATCATTTTTTCCAGATTACTTATTTTCTTTTATAATGGAGTGAAATTATAGGATTGTGCAATTTAATAAAAATCAAATATGGAATTGTGAACTTCGTACATCCACCTCTACAACGCTGCCTACGTCCGCCCCTGTTTCAGCTCATCTCCTGCCAAAACTTCCATCCCTGTACTTACCACCCTCAAAACTGACTATTTTACTCCATTCCTGACAGGTCGTCCACCTTCCATCAAATCAAGATCGTCCAACCATGTCTTAACTCACACCAAATCCCATTCATCCTTTGTGCTCACTGACCGAAGATGGCTCCAATTTTAAATTTTTCGTCCTCTTGTTTTCAAATGCCACCGTGACCATGTCCCTCCCTACCCCATCTCTGTCCCTCAAAATCTGGCCTGCTTCAGCATCCTCGATTTCAATCACTCCACCACTGCCAGCTACGCCCGCAGTTGCCTCGGCTCCAATTCAGAAATATTATCCCTACGCCAAGGTCCCAGGTTCAATCCCGACTCTGGGTCACTGTCTGTGCGGAGTTTGCACATTCTCCCCGTGCTTACGTGGGTTTCGCCCCCACAACCCAAAGATGTGCAGGCTAGGTGGATTGGCTGCGCTAAATTTTTTTTAATTATACATTTAGAGTACCCAATTATTTTTCTTTTCCAATTAAGGGGCAATTTAGTGTGGCCAATCCACCTAGCCTGCACATCTTTGTGTTGTGGGGGTGAAACATGAGAGAATGCGCAAACTCCACACGGACAGTGACCCAGGGCCGGGATTTGAACCCGGGTCCTCAGCGCTGCAGTCCCAGTGCTATCCACTGCGCCACATGCTGCCTTGGCCGTGCTAAATTGCCCCTTAATTGGAAAAAATGAATTGGGTACTCTAAATTTATTTTTAAAAAAAGAAATATCATCCCTACAACGGACTCTCCACTTCACTTCCCTCCTATACGACACGTCTTAAAACCTACCTCTTGAACCAAGGTTTTGGTCATCTGACCCAATATCCTCTTGTGTGACCCGGTGTCATATTATGCTTTGTAATGCTCGTGTGAAGGGCCCTAGTCAATTTACGTCAAACGTGCCATATAAACACACGATGATTGTTAAGTGGATTTAGTTTATGGTGAATAATACTTGCTTCAAACACACTTATTTATGGGTTCTATTAAAATGGCTCCTATTAAAATGGGTAGGAAGATGAAAATATCAAACTGAAAAGCATGCTAGAATCCAGGATAGCTAAACCCTTTACACAAAGGCATTAATTTCTAATAGTGATTTTTTTTTTTTTATTGCACTGAGCATCCACAATTCCTGGATTAAATATTTTTAATGTGAAGTATCTTGCCTTAATGGGTCGCAAGCGGTTAGTAAACATCTTTACTTATGAAATGACTAGGAAAAGAGCTCTTCAGTGCACTTCACATGACTCTACACTTCATTGAAGCATGCACTCTGCAGGCGTATTAATACAGAGGATTTGCATTAAGGGCATGAATTCTCACCAAAGACAGGAAAGTTCCAAATCAACAGCAGCCTGTCATTCAAACTTATTTCGCGAACTACCTATTGGTGACACAAAGCTTCCTGATACATATAGAAATTGTGAAAATTTAAAGACAACCCTTTCTGTTGTTCGAAGTAATCCTGTGCCCTACATTATTCCTCAACCAGATTGATGACTGGTTGATAAGCCAATTGGGGCAAGGTGGCACAGTGGCTAGCACTGCTGCCTCATGGCACTGAGGACTCGGGTTCGATCCTGGCCCCAGGTCACTATCTTGTAACAATGAAAATCTTTATTCTTGTCACAAGTACGCTTACATTAACACTGCAGTGAATTTACTGTGAAAATCCCCTAGTCTCCACATTCCGGCGCCTGTTCTGGTACACAGAGGGAGAATTCAGAATGTCCAATTCACCTAACAGCACGTCTTTCGGGACTTGTGGGAGGAAACCGGAGCACCCGGAGGAAACCCACGCAGACACGGGGAGAACGTGCAGACTCCGCACAGACAGTGACCCAAGCCAGGAATCGAACCTGGGACTCTGGCGCTGTGAAACAACAGTGCTAACCACTGTGCCACTTGTATGGAGTTTGCACATTCTCCCCATGTTTGAGTGGGTGTCACCCCCACAACCCAAAGATGTGAAGGTCAGGTGGATTGGCCACGCTAAATTGCCCCTTAATTGGAAAAAAAATAATTGGGTACTCTAAATTTATTAAAAATAAATAAATAAAAAGATAAGCCAACTGGAATGATGTAGCCATCAGTTTCAATTCAAGGCAACTTTCTAAGTGACAATATTTTTTTAAAATTTAGAATACCCAATTCTTTTTTTCCAATTAAGGGGCAATTTTAGCGTGGCCAATCCACCTACCCTGCACATCTTTGGGTTGTGGGGGTGAGACCCACGCAGACATGGGGAGAATGTGCAAACTCCACAGGGACAATGACCCGGAGCCGGGATTGAACCTGGGACCTCGGTGCTGTGAGACAGCAGTGCTACCCACTGTGCCACCGTGCTGCCCTTTCTAAGTGACAATTAATGCCAAAATGTATTTGTACAATCACGAAGGATATTTTGCATGTTTGCCTCATTATCAATTCTGAAACCACATTTGCTATATTACAAATGACTACATTTAAAAAAAGATAATTGGCTGTGAAATGCTTTGGGATGTCTTGTGATTTGAAATGTGTTGATCTGATTGCAAGTTTGTTCATTCTTTCTCAGTCCTACAATCTGCACATATGGCTGTGGCAACAAGTTAGATGGTCCCAACCCACCTTCCTTTTGCCACTTCTTCAATCCTGCGCCCATTGGAGCCAATATCCATGTAGGGTAGGGACAACCTGAAGGCAATCTATGCCTTCACTGTCGCTGGGTCAAAATCTTGGAACTCTCTCCCTTACATCACTGTGGGTGGACCTACATCATATGAAATCAGTGATTCAAGAAGGTGGATCACCACCACCTTTCAATATTTTTTGTGTTAAAGTGTTTCCTAATTTAACTAAGGTCTGACTAATTTTTTGACTGGCCTGGAGTCTGAGATTCCCCAACATGTTCTCCCCAAGTACCCACCCATTGCCTTTAGTATCTTGAAAACTTTGATCAAGTCACTCCTCAACTTTCTACATCCAGGAAACATGGCCCTAGCATCTGCAATCTCTCCTCCTCTGTAACTCAGACTCCAGGTACCATTCTGGTAAACGAAACGCTGCACTCTTTTCTAGAACATCACACAAAAGGATAAACAAAATTTACCCCAATCCTAACCTTTTCCTCCCCTACTGTTACTTCCCTAACCGTCACCCCAAATAATCCTAACCTTTTCCTCCACCATTACTTGAGAATAAAGCATAAAACAGTAAAGCTTTGCTTAGGTTTGTAGGGTTAAAATTTAAGCTTTGTTTCACTCTTACCCATAACTCTCGCCCTAAATGTACTGCTCGGTCTGCTCCCGTAAATGAAAGAATAGTGTCATCTGCGTACTACTCCAAGTTGCTGAGTACAGGGCTAAAGGCAGGACTCTTGGAAGTGTGGAGGAACAGAGGGTTCTTGGGGCCCACGTACATAGATCCCTCAAAGTTGCCACCCAGGTTGATAGGGTTGTTAAGAAGGCGTATGGAGTGTTGGCTTTCATTAACAGGGGTTTTGAGTTTAAGAGCCGCGAGGTTTTGCTGCAGCTTTTAAAACCCTAGTTAGACCACACTTGGAATATTGTGTCCAGTTCTGGGTGCCTCATTATAGGAAGAATGTGGATACTTTGGAGAGGGTGCAGAGGAGATTTACCAGGATGCTGCCTGGACTGGAGGGCATGTCTTATGAAGAAAGATTGAGGGAGCTAGGGCTTTTCTCACTGGAGCGAAGAAGGCAGAGAGGTGACTTGATAGAGGTGCACAAGGTGATGAGAGGCATGGATAGAGTGGATAGCCAGAGACTTTTCCCCAGGGTGGAAATGGCTGTCACGAGGGGACATAATTTTGAGGTGATTGGAGGAAAGTATAGGGAAGATGTCAGAGGTAGGTTCTTAACACAGACAGTGGTGGGTGTGTGGAATGCACTGCCAGCAGAGGTGGGGAATCAGAGTCATTAGGGACATTTAAGCGACTCTTGGACAGGCACATGGACAGCAGTAAATTGAAGGGGTGTAGGTTAGATTGATGTTAGATTCGGATAAATGGTCGGCACAACACCGTGGACCGAAGGGCCTGTACTGTGCTGTTCTATGTTCTGTTATTGTACGGTCGGTGTCTTGCTAAACTTAAAAACCATTCCTGGTGCAATCAGCTGATTGATAATTCCCTTCAATTAATTAGTGTGTGAGATTTCAGGCTACTGAACAATTACTGGATTAGTACAAACATCAATACAAGAGAACAGTGCAGTAGAATTCAAAAGGTTGACCACCAATTTACAGAACAACCATCTCCTAAAACTGCACAGGGTCGGAGACAGTTGCTTAACAATAGGACACAAAAGCATAGAGGTTGATGATAAAAGGTTACAAAGTGAACCATTAATTCTTTCTCTATCCACAGATGTTGCCACATCAGAGTGCTGCCGCATTTTCCATTTTTATTTCACATTTTCAGCGCCTGCAATACTTTGCTTTTGTATTTGGAGGTAGAACTGTTTAATCTGAAAGTTCATACTTCATTAGCATACAAGCCATTCTTAGTCACCAGGTTAGAATTCAGCTTGTGTGTTCTTTGGGCAACCAACAGGTGAGCATCAAAATGAGAGTCTCTTCTTTTCTCCTCACCCAGCAGTTAATGTCATTTTGAAGATGCAGCATTATAATGGTGCAATTAATGGTGCAGCATTACGATGGTGCAATTAATGGTGCAGCATTACAATGGTGCAATTAATAGTGCAGCATTACGATGGTGCAATTAATGGTGCAGCCTTACAATGGTGCAATTAATGGTGCAGCAGTACGATGGTGCAATTAATGGTGCAGCATTACGATGGTGCAATTAATGGTGCAGCATTATAATGGTGCAATTAATGGTGCAGCATTATAATGGTGCAATTAATGGTGCAGCAGTACGATGGTGCAATTAATGGTGCAGCATTACGATGGTGCAATTAATGGTGCAGCATTATAATGGTGCAATTAATGGTGCAGCATTATAATGGTGCAATTAATGGTGCAGCCTTACAATGGTGCAATTAATGGTGCAGCATTACGATGGTAATTAATGGTGCAGCATTATAATGGTGCAATTAATAGTGCAGCATTACGATGGTGCAATTAATGGTGCAGCATTACGATGGTGCAATTAATGGTGCAGCATTACGATGGTGCAATTAATGGTGCTGCATTACGATAGTGCAATTAATGGTACTGCATTATGATGGTGCAATTAATGGTACTGCATTATGATGGTGCAAATAATGGTGCAGCATTATAATGGTGCAATTAATGGTGCAGCATTACAATGGTGCAATTAATGGTACTGCATTACGATGGTGCAATTAATGGTACGGCATTACGATGGTGCAATTAATGGTACTGCATTATGATGGTGCAATTAATGGTGCAGCATTATAATGGTGCAATTAATGGTGCTGCATTACGATGGTGCAATTAATGGTGCTGCATTACAATGGTGCAATTAATGGTGCAGCATTGTAATGGTGCAATTAATGGTGTTGCATTACGATGGTGCAATTAATGGTGCAGCATTACAATGGTGCAATTAATGGTACTGCATTACGATGGTGCAATTAATGGTGCAGCATTACAATGGTGCAATTAATGGTGCAGTATTACAATGGTGCAATTAATGGTACAGCATTACAATGGTGCAATTAATGGTGTAGCATTACAATGGTGCAAATAATGGTCCAGTATTACAATGGTGCAATTAATGGTACTGCATTACGATGGTGTAATTAATGGTGCAGCATTATAATGGTGCAATTAATGGTGCTGCATTATGATGGTGCAATTAATGGTGCTGCATTACAATTGTGCAATTAATGGCGCAGCATTACAATGGTGCAATTAATGGTGCAGTATTACAATGGTGCAATTAATGGTACAGCATTACAATGGTGCAATTAATGGTGTAGCATTACAATGGTGCAATTAATGGTGCAGTATTACAATGGTGCAATTAATGGTACTGCATTACGATGGTGCAATTAATGGTGCAGCATTATAATGGTGCAATTAATGGTGCTGCATTATGATGGTGCAATTAATGGTGCTGCATTACAATGGTGCAATTAATGGTGCAGCATTGTAATGGTGCAATTAATGGTGCTGCATTACGATGGTGCAATTAATGGTGCAGCATTACAATGGTGCAATTAATGGTACTGCATTACGATGGTGCAATTAATGGTGCAGCATTACAATGGTGCAATTAATGGTGCAGCATTACAATGGTGCAATTACTGGTGCAGTATTCCAATGGTGCAATTAATGGTGCAGCATTACAATGGTGCAATTAATGGTACTGCATTACGATGGTGCAATTAATGGTGCAGCATTACAATGGTGCAATTAATGGTGCAGCATTACAATGGTGCAATTACTGGTGCAGTATTCCAATGGTGCAATTAATGGTACAGCATTACAATGGTGCAATTAATGGTGCTGCATTACAATGGTGCAATTAATGGTGCAGCATTACAATGGTGCAATTAATGGTGTAGCATTACAATGGTGCAATTAATGGTGCAGCATTACAATAAGTTACAATGATTTCAAAATATTCAAAGCTTCAAAATTCATCACCTTATTTTATAGAACAGAACAGAATCCCAACAGTGCAGGAGGTGGCCATTTGGCCCATCGAGTCTGCACCGACCCTCTGAAATAGCACCCTACACCCAGGGTCAAGGCTCCCACCCTATCCCGTAACACAGTAACCCTATCTAACCTTTTAGACGCGAAGGGACAATTTAGCATGGCCAATTCACCGAACCTGCACATCTTTGGACTGTGGGAGGAAACTGGAGCACCCGGAGCAAACCCCCACAGACACTGGGAGAAAGTGCAAACTCCACACAGTCACCTGAGGCCGGAATTGAAACCGGGTCCCTCGTGCTGTGAGGCAGCAGTGCTAACCATGAGCAGTACTCATTCTTTTCAAGCATCATCTTCAAAATGCATTGTTCACTTATTTCTTTTTAAAAGCTCCATATGCATGTATTCCTTAGACAGCACCTTCCAAATCCATGGTCGCTACCATCCAGAAGATAAAGGGCAGCAGACACATGGGAACACCACCCAATGGAATCTCCCCTCCAAGGCACTCACCATCCTTACTTGGAAATATATCGGCCTTCCCTTCACCATCGCTGGGTCAAAATCCTGGAACTCCCTCCCTAACAGCACTGTGGGTGGACCTACACCACACAGACTGAAGCCACCCAAGAAGGCAGTTCACCGCCACTTTCTCCTGGGCAATTAGGGATGGGAAATAAATGCTGGCTTAAACAACAACACCCACATCCCTTGAGTAAATAAAAAAAGAAAATGATACACTAATGCAATTTTATGCCTCATACCGGAATATAAAGAAACAAAAGGCAGATATTGTCAGTACAGGCAAAATATTCAGCAACAGATGACACCACTGCGTATGAAACTATCCAGTGTTTACTTACCGATTGAATTTAGTAGCCATACATGGCTGCAGACCCTCACTTTAGCTACAGGAAAATGTGCGTTTTCTTTGGTATAATATTGCCGGCCTTGTAACAAAGCATAACCATGGGTTTCCTATGAGCAGCACCTGGGATTCACTACAGGTAGTGTCTCAAAACCAGTAACCTCGCAATCGAGGTCCTGCTGGACTTTTGACCGCGTCGGTTTTTGGTTTGCCACGAGGTTGGGTCAGATCAAGGGTCACTCAGACCACTCGTCAAGTGGGAGAAGACCAGCGCGTGGAGTTGGCGTACAACTGCACTAACGTAGCAGCTAGCCCATCAAGCCCGTGCGTTATTTTACTTTTCTAATAATGATACAAATTCATACATGGCTGCTTAAAAAAGTCAGATTTGGGACACATAGAACATACAGTGCAGAAGGAGGCCATTCGGCCCATCAAGTCTGCACCGATCCACTTAAGCCCTTACTTCCACCCTATCCCCGTAACCCAATAACCCCTCCTGACCTTTTCTGGACACTAAAGGCAGTTTAGCATGGCCAATCCACCTAACCTGCACGTCTTTGGACTGTGGGAGGAAACCGGAGCACCCGGAGGAAACCCACGCAGACATGGGGAGAACATGCAGACTCCGCACAGACAGTGACCCAACGGGGAATCGCGAACCTGGGACCCTGGTGCTGTGAAGCCACAGTGCTAGCCACTTGTGCTACACTTCTACCATAAGTGGATGGTGGATGAGGATGGAGGATGGTGAAAACTTCCCCAAATAATACCCTGGAATCTTTTACGTTCTATAAATGGGGAGGCATCTTGGTTTAACACCTCATCCAAATGATTGGTTTTGTCCCCTCCCAACATTCCCATACACACACACACCTGAACGGGAAGAAACGTTCAAACAAAAAACAATTAACGGATAAACAGTAAAAAAATACATTCTAAAATATGTCGATGTAAAACTGACAGAAGTTGGTTTTCAAATTTTTTTTTTCTAAATTTAGAGTACCCAATTATTTTTTCCAATTAAGGGGCAATTTAGCGTGGCCAATCCACCTACCCTGCACTTCTTTGGGTTGTGGGGGCGAAACCCACGCAGACACAGGAAGAATGTGCAAACTCCACACGGACAGTGACCCAGGGCCAGGATTCGAACCCGGGTCCTCAGCGTCGTAGGCAGCAATGTTAACCACTGTGCCACCATGCTGCCCTGGTTTTCAAATCTAACCCTCCTTTGATGTTGAAACTGTGGGTGGGTTTACACTGAGCATGTGAATATTGTTTCCACCTCCTGGCATCAAAAAGTTTGAGATTATGGTTTAATTCACCCACATATAGGCAATCTTGAAGTGGAAAGTTAACAGGAAATAGCTGGATAACATTTGAAAAGTTTGCTAAAATAAACCACAAAATGAAACAAAAACATAATCAAATCAACGACAAGAGTTTTCCTGTTTGTGGAACATACATATTTCCAAGACTTCGTGAAACTTCTGTTGATATATAACAATAAATTGTCTGTGGGAAACTACAGATCCTATTATTTTCCCACTTCCCTAATCATTTAAGCAGATATACAGTCATTCGACAAGGGCTGTTGACTGCATTGTTCTTGTATTGTCATTGCCAACAACACTCGCTGTAATGATTCCTAATAAAACAGATCTATTTATGGTTCTCAATGAAAATATTACTGCTGAGTTGCGTAAATAAAAGTAGCTCCCTATAATTCTAATCTCCCAAAACTATGTATATATAGTTTAAAATTAAATTACAGTCCCCGATATTGAGCAAAATCTATTCCAGTGAAATTAGTTGCATTAGAGCCATCACTCAGTCTCAAGTTACTGGGACTGCAGGCTGCTGTCAGACTGAAGCCTGCAATCTCAGTTACTCCCACACTGTTGATTAACAACTTCAAAGGTAAACAAATGTAAACTTAAACCGCTCATTTCAGTTCTTAAAAGGTGCTGAGATTACCCTGCCCAGTATAAATGATAGCTCAACGATGGTGAATGCAGTCAGCAAATGTATGTACAGGAACATGCGCTCAGACATTCACATATGCGAGTGAGCATTAAAGAGAGAGTGAATAAGCGCTAAAGAGAACATACCTCAAAATATATTTGAATGCACAGGTTAGTTTCATAAACTGTGAATGTACATACAGACAGGCCATTCAGCCCAGTCAATACCAGGGTCTGGTTCCACTCAAGCCTCCTCCCATCTTTTCTCATTTAAATATATTGCTGTAACCCTGCATTCGCTTCTTCTTCATATGCTCGTTTAGCTTCCCTTTAAATGCATCTGCACTATTCTTACTCTTCAACACTCCCTGTGGTAGCAAGTTTCACATTCTTACCACTGTTTGGGTAAAGATGTATCTTCTGAATTTCCAATTCGATTTACTGGTGACTATCTTAGACTAATGATGTGTAATAGCTTCATAAAATGTACTTTTAACATCCAAACATTTTTTATGCAGAATCTAGGGAGATGGTTAGAATATAACCAGCATACAAGGGCAGCACGGTGGCACAATGGTTAGCACTGCTGCCTCCAGGCGCCGAGGACCCGGGTTCGATCCCGGCTTTGGGTTACTGTCCGTGTGGAGTTTGCACATTCTCCCCGTGTTTGCGTGGGTTTCACCCCCACAACCCAAAGATGTGTAGGCTAGGTGGATTGGCCACGTTAAATGACCCCTTAATTGGGAAAAAAAAATAATTGGGTACTCTAAATTTATTTGAAAGATAGAATATAACCAGAAATACCAGCACTACTCGGTCTTCTCCATTGATAATTTACTAATCAGTGACAGGAAATTTTGAGATTGTGGAAGACTTCACATTGGTTTGACAAGCTACAGTCCATGGGCGGGATTCTCTCAGCCCGACGCCGGGCCGGAGAAACCCCGCGACCAGCGCGAATTGTGCCCTGCCGCCGGCATGCGATTCTCCGCCGAGCGGACAATCGGCACCATTGGTGCCAGCGTGATTGGTGCGCCGCCGGTCGGGGGCTGCTCTACACGGCCACCCCTCCGATTCTGGGCCCGGGATGGGCCGAGCGGCCGTCGTAAAACCGGCGAGTCCCGCCGGCGCCGTCCACACCCGCTCTCAGCCGGTGGCACCTCGGTGTGGAAGGGTCGGGGAGCGGCCTGTGGGGAGGGAAGGGGGGCCGACCACACGGAGGCCTCCGATGGCCTGGCCCGTGATCGGGGCCCGCCGATCGACGGGCCAGCCTCTCTGGCTGGGATCCTAGTTTCTTCCGTGCTGGCCCCTGTAGTCCTGCGCCATGTTGCGTCGGGGCCGGCGCTACTGCGCATGGGCGCCAGTGCCACTGTGCATGCGCGGATCCCGCGGTGCCCACTTCACACCGGGATGAGCAGCTGGAGCAGCGTGAACCGCTCCAGTGCTGTGCTGGCCCCTGTAGGGGTCTGAATTGCTGATCCCGAGGCCGTGTTGCCGCCGTCGAGAAACGTGACGGCGTTTCCGACGGCATCAATACTTAGCCTCAGGATCACAGAATCCCGTCCCATATATGGGGAGCACCATAATTTCATATAGTCTGACCGTAAATGTTAAGTACCATTGTTTGAATTGTCACAAAAGAGCAAAGGAATCACATGGCTAAACTGGTGAATTAGATTATTAGATCCATTCTAGAATCAAAATCATTGCAAACATATTCAACAATGCCTTGAGTAATTATTAGCATTTCCTGCATTGAGCAGTAACTCCTCCCAGAATTTCCCTCCATTAAAAAAAGAGGCAGCTGAACAAAGAAACATTTTCTCTCCCTATTTTGTTTCATAAATTTAGAGTACCCAATTCATTTTTTTCCAATTAAGGGGCAATTTAGCGTGGCCAATCCATCTAGCCTGCTCATCTTTGGGTTGTGGGGGCGAAACCCACGCAAACAGGGGCAGAACGTGCAGACTTCACACGGACAGTGACCCAGAGCCGGGATCGAACCTCGGCACTATGAGGCAGCAATCCTAACCACTGCACAACCGTGCTGCCATTCTCTCTCTCTATTTTAATGCCCCATGAGTAAATTCCTCCTCCAATCCATGCCAGTCCCAAGAGCCTTCACCCATGGCTCAGCCACTACCTCCACAATTTCTTTTTAATAAATTTAGAGTACCCAATTCTTTTTTCCCAATTAAGAGACAATTTAGCGTGGCCAATCCACCTAGCCTGCGCATCTTTTGGGTTGTGG
Organism: Scyliorhinus torazame; assembly: GCF_047496885.1. Taxonomy (NCBI): domain Eukaryota; kingdom Metazoa; phylum Chordata; class Chondrichthyes; order Carcharhiniformes; family Scyliorhinidae; genus Scyliorhinus; species Scyliorhinus torazame. The sequence continues at coordinate 386,756,929 of NC_092708.1, forward strand.
AGGCGAAACCCAAGCAGACACGGGGAGAAAGTGGACACTCCACACGGACCATGGCCCCCTCCACAGTTGAGCACAGAGGTGCTCAGCGATTGAAGAGGTCAATGTTCTCCCTCCCTTACACATCAGCATCTCTGCGGTCATGATTGGTGAGTTACCATGTGAGGAATCCAGAGTGCAAAGCTGCATCTGACTCTGTAACACAACACACTGGATCAACAGACCATTTTGTCCTTAGCTAAGTTTTGCACAGACACCCTGCTTGCTCAGTCACATACACGAGAGAAATGACAGGAGAAATGATAGGAGGGATTAGAGAAACAAGAATGGGAGACAACACAATCTAATCTAGATATTAATATTCATTGCTGAATGCAAAATTGGTTAACAATTTTAAGCTAAAATGAGCAATTCTTATCCTCAATATGCACGACTCATCGTTCTCTTGGTACTGCCTCTCAAGAGGATAGATTGTTCCATCTAGTGTACAGATTCTAGCTGAGATCAAGCACAGCAAATCCATGTGGTCCCTCACTAGGACCTCAGAAAACAAATCGAAAGAGTTTTGATAAATTCATGTCAGCAGTAAAATATTAAAAGTTTTAAAAGGCCAGCAGACTACTACAATCAGATACCATTCTGGAAAAAGTAGATTTATCCCCATGATTCACAACACTCGAGCTGCCGATGGGAGTTACTGAACATAGGCTAAGGAAAGAGGCAAAGAGTTCACTGAAAGGTCCAGTTGTGTGAAAATTCATTGCCTTACACTTGATTAGAAAATACTAATGGATGGAGCCTGCCAAGCAAAGCTCATGATCCAATAACATAAAGGCAGCATGCCGAGTTAAGGATAAAGAGTTATGATTTTTAAAAACAACATGGAAGAGGTTTTGGGACGAGGGGTGCAATTGGATTTTAAAAATTTTAAACTAAGATCACCTTTTTAAAAGATCAAGGCAGGTACACTAAGAATCTTACATGTGAAAGTCACTGATGCAGTGGGCTAACAGATAGTCATGGTGCCAATACACTGTCTGTGTTGGTCTCTTTAATATGGAAAAGATTAGGCGCTGGAGGAATTGCGAGAAAGATTACATGGGTGAAACCAAGATGGAGTTGGCACAGCTATCAGCAAAGATTCAACTGGCTGGGGCTCTATTCTCGAGACAAAGTAGAGAGAGATCTTTAAGATTATTAAGCAGTTTGGTGAGGAAGACGGACAGAAGCTGTTTCCACTTGTGTGGGAGTCCCAAAGCAAGAGCCATGAATATGAGACAGTCAATAACAAATCCAATAAGGAAGTCAGGAAAAAAATCTCTTTGCGCAGAAGATGGTTGGAATGTGGAACTCACTACCACATGAAGCAAATAGCATAGGTGCACTTAAAGGAAAGGTAGATGAACACATGAGAAAGAAGATAACGATATTCTGACTGGGTTAGATGAAATGGGGTGCAAGGAGTGGATGGAGTATAAATACTAACCATCACTGTGCTGTAAAACCCAATATAATTCAATCTAACCCAAGAAGCAATTCAGAGCAGCCTCGGAGGTAGAGTTTACCTGCATGTACTCTCAGCCAATGGCTCGTTGACCTTGGGGGCAACAGGATATTTCCTATGCCAATCCAAAGTCACAGGTCCCACTCTCATTGTTGCGGAGAAAAGCTGGAGGTGTCATGTCACCAAAGTTGTCGAGCAAAAAGTAGCGGGACTCAGCGCTAGAGATTGAGGTCTATTTCTCTAACATTTGCCAGTCCGTGACCTATCAGCCGTTAAAGTCAATGGGCAGAAAACCGTGGGCTGTCAGACAGAAATAGGAAACCCTGGCTTGTGCGCTTCTACGGGGAGGAGGAGTAACTGAATTTATCCCATTAATATTGCTACATTAGACCTGCATTCTAAATTCCCTTTAGAATTTTCATTAACGTAACGCAGTGGGATGTTTGAGTACAGCAAGTAAGGCTGGGGAAATTCATAACAATTAAGCGTTTATAGCCTGTATTTATTATAACAACTCAAAAGTAGCAGGAAAGCAAAATAAAGCATATCATTGAATACCATTTAAAACTAGTCTTTTTACTGTGGACCCTGATTATATTAGAATAGCACTTTCGATCCACTCAAAGACTTGAAAAACCGGACAAGAAAGCACCTAAAATCAGCCTGGCCATTCTGAGAACAGCAGCTAATATTCATGCAGTCCATGGCAACCCGCCATCAGGTGGGCAGAATATTGGGGTGCATGCAGCTTTTTAAAAAAGGAGTTCCTCATCACTTACCCAATAGTAGAGATCTCTGGCTTTGGTGTCCATTGAAGACACTCAACCCAATCCACAATGCGGTCACCTGCTCCATAAGTGGAAGATGAACCCAAATGCAATTGAGGCTGTGAGCCCCAAACCATGGAATACACACAGGAACTAATCACCACACAGAATACAGAACAACCAATCACCAGGCAGGACACTACAGGGTACATTACCAGTATAAAACACACGAGGCAAGAAGGCTCGGCCTCTTCGTACTGGTGATAGCTGTAGCAGCAGTCAGGGTGCAATGTACAGTCAGCACCTACTACACGTGGCACATGGCAAGTCTGGGCAAGCCAAACCAAGGTTAGCAAGCTTAGATTGATAGAGTGCCGACTCACAGCGAACTATGTACAATACTCGGCAAGTTCAATTAAAACAGTGTTGAAGCATACACAGCGTTGGAAGCCAGTTTTCAAGTGATACTGCATCGAGTTGCAGTCCGTGTTAATCCAACACAGATAACACATCAGATAACACTTAATGAATTCCCCCTTAGCTGTTCCAATTCAATAACAAAATCCAATTAAACCAAAACCCCTTTTCAAGGGCGTGGCCGAGCACACTGTATTCTCACTCGAATGGGGCTGGTCCTTTCCCTGAGATTCTGATCCAGTTCCAACCAGCAGATTTAAACTACTTCCGGAGAGCAACTACATCTTTGAAGTTACCAAGGCAGTTAGCCACAACCAATGTGCTTTTTACTGGAACAGCTTTTAAAATGAAAACAGAGAAACAGGGAAAACATTTCTTTCTCCTTCTGCAGTCCAAAGCAGTCAAACTGAAACTTTAAAAAAAACCTCTCACCTGACTAAACCTTTCTCAAAGAGACACTTAGATGACACCACGCTAAATTGCCCCTTAATTAGAAAAAACATTTTAAAAAGAAAGAAGAGCGCAATAAAATATTCCAAGGTGCTTCATATGGGCATGATAAACCAAATTTAAAACAATTGGGGAAGGCAGTGTTGTAGTGGTAATGTCACTGGACCTGTAATCGCAAGACCTGGGTGAATACTCTGGACTCTGCCGGAGCAGACTCGATGGGCCGAGTGGCCTAATTCTGCTCCTATGGCTTATGGTCTTATGGACACATGGGACCATAGCAGCTGGTGGAATTTTAAGTCAATTAATAAAAATCGGGAACTAATAGCAACCATGAAACCATTGTCCATCGTCATAAAATCCAATTTGGTTCACTAAAGCACTTTAGGGAATGAAATCTGCTGTCCTTATCTGGGATGGCCTAAATGTGACCCCCAGGCTCACAGAAATATGACTGCCACTTAAATGCACTCTGAAATAGCCTAGCAAGTCACTCAGCTGTATCACACCATTACAAAGTCAACAAATGTAATTAAAGTGTATGAACCACCTGGTATCAACCAAGGCACCAGAATCGATGATGGCAAACGTGGCTGCATTGACCCTGCTAAGTCCCCCTCACTATCATCTGGGGGCTTGTGCCACAATTGGGAGAACTTTCCTGCAGAATAGTCATGCAACAGTCTGAGAATTTCTGTACGATAGAATTCCGTGAAAATGACTACATTCCAGTGCTTTCCATCACCGTCCCTGGTTTGTCCTGTACCACTGGCAGGCCCACCAGGGGTGGCAGGACAGCGGTACAAAGTTGGGAGGGAGCTGCCCTGTGAGTCCTCAACAACCTACTCTGGACCCGTGAAGTCTCACTGCACCAGGTCAAACATGGGCAAGGAAACCTCCTGCTGATTACCATGTACTGTCCACCATCAGCTGGTGAAACAGCACTCCTCCATGTTGAACACCACTTGGAGGAAGCACTGAGGGTGGCAAGGGCCTAGAACGTACTCTGGGTGCAGGAGTTCAAAGAGTGGTTCGGTCGCACCACTACTGACCAAGCTGGCCGAGTCCAAAAGGACATAGCTGCTAGACTGGTCTATGACAGGTGGTGACGGAACCAATACGAGGGAAAAACATACTAGACCTCAACCTCACCAATCTACCTGCCGCAGGTGCATCAGTCCATGACAGGGTCGGTAGGAGTGACCACTGCAGAGATCTTGTGGAGATGAAGTCTTGCCTTCACAATGAGGACAACCTCCGCCGTGTAGATTACGACCGTGCTAAATTGATAGATTCAGAACATATCTAACAACTCAAGATTGGGCATCCATGAGGCGCTGTGGGCCTTCAGCAGCAGCAGAATTGTATTCAACCTCAATCTGTAACCTCATGGCCCGGCATATCCCCCATTCTACATTACACAAAGCTGGGGGATCAACACTGGTTCAAAGAAGAGTGCAGGAGAGCATGCCAAGGGTAGCACCAGATATACCGAAAAATGAGGTGTCAACCTAAAGCTACAACACAGGACAAACTGCATGCCAAAGAACATAAGCAGCAAGTGATAGACAGAGCTTTTGTTTTTTTTAAATAAATTTAAAGTACCCAACTTTTTTTTTCTAATTAAGGGGCAATTTAGTGTGGCCAATCCAGCTAACCTGCACATAGTTTTGCATTGTGGGGTGAAGCCCACGGGGAGAATGTGCAAACTCCACACAGACTCTGGGCCAGGGTCGAACCCAGGTCCTCGGCGCCATGAGGGAACAGTATTAACCACGGCGCCACTGTGCTACCCTAAGGTGATAGACATAGCCAAGCGTTCTTATAACCAATAGATCAGATCTGAGCTCTGTAATCCTGCCACATCCAGGCATGAATGGTGGTAGACAATGAAACAACACATTGGAGGAGGAGGCTCCCCATCCTCAATGATGGGAAGAGTCCAATACATCAGTGTAAAAGAGAAGCTTGATGCGAAGTACGAAGTGGATCATCCATCTCAATCTCATCCCGAGGTCCCCAGCATCACAGATGGCAGTCTTCAGCCGATTTCATTCACTCCATGTGATAGCAAAGGCTCAAGACACTGGATACTGCAAAGGCTGTGGGCCCTAACAATGTTCCGGTATCGAGAACAAAAGCAAGGAAGGTATGACAAGCCTGTATCAAGCTCTGTTTTGGCCTCAAATGCAGTATTGTGCCCAATCTTGGTACTGTACTTTAGGAAGGATGTGAAGGCATTAGAGAGGGTGGAGAAAAATTCATGTGAATCGTTCCAGGAAAGGGGAACTTGAGTTATGTGGATAGATTGAGAAAAAAAAGGTTCAGACGAGATTTTAAATCATGAGGGTGCAGACAGAGTAGATTTATTTTCAGTTCTTTGTTCACCAGATGTAGGTGCCATTACAAGGCCAGCATTTATTGCCCATCCCTATTTGTCCTCGAGAAGGTGGTGGTGGTGATCCACCTCTTGAACCGCTGCAGTCCATGTGGTGCAGGTACACACCATTAGGATAGAGAGAGAGAAAAGAAAAAGGATTGAGAACCAGAGGACACAGATTTATGCAGATTTGCAAAACAATCAACCCAGCAGGGAACTTCGTTTTTAATCCAGTGAGTTGTTAGATCCGGAATGCACTGCCCGAGTGTGGTGGAGGCTGATTCAATTGCCACTTTCAAAAGCAACCAGCTAAGTAACTGGCGAGAAAACAAATTATGGAGTTACAGCAAAAAGGTAGGGGCGTGGGGCTACCTAAATGGCCCTTGCAGAGAGCTGGGCCAAATGGCCACCTGCGTTGTAACAATTTTACGTAGGACAACATCAAATCTCCGGTTCCAACTCCCTCGAAATATAATAGTATGACGGAGACCAAGCACCAATCCAGTTTCGCACTGGATTTTGTATTTTATAATAATTGAGAATCAAGTTAAAATGGTCATGGAGGGGTGTTTAATTTCAATTGATGTACAGCAGCTGAGATTCAGTCACTGACATGTTTAGCGTATGAGCAACAATTTTATCTGAGTAACTATATGGTTTTGGAGCTTTAAAACCATTCCGAAAGACTCCGGCACGAAAAAGAGGAGACTTTTCCCAAATCGTGCAGTCGGGATTTGGGACACCAGCCAAAAAGGAGGTAGAAGCTTATTCCATAAACAGTTTTAAAAGGGTGGTAGACTGGTATTTGAGGATTAAAAAAAACTTACAAAAAGGAATGTGCGACTAATCACAAATGTTCTTTGAAAGAGTCAGCAGAACCACGATGGGACGAATGGTCGCCTTCTGGGCTGTGTTTCTATGATCCTAACTATTCCCCAGCGCTGAGAAGTAACTACTGCTCAATCAAGCCAGTTTAAATAAGCAAATAATGAGCAAGGTGGTGAATATATGGGTAGCACAGTTGCTTCACAGCGCAAGGGAACCAGGTTCAATTGCCGGCTTGGTTCACTGTCTGTGCGTAGCCTGGACATTTTTCCCGTGTCTGAGTGGGTTTCCTCCAGGTGCTCCGGTTTTCTCCCACAAGCCCTGAAAGACGTGCTGTTAGGTGAATTGGTCATTCTGAATTCTCCCTCTGTGTACCCGAACAGGCGCCGGAATGTGGCGCTTCGGACGTTTTCACAGTAACTTCATTGCAGTGTCAATGTAAGCCTACTTGTGACACTAATAAAGATTATATTATACAGTGTAACCATACAATAGTTATTTTGGAATACAATAGAGCTGACCCAATTACTCAAAATAACAGAATGCTTCTGGTTCATCTAATTAAATCAGACGACAACAGAAAGACAAAATAACCAACAAATTGGATACACAAACTTGACTTTTGATCCATAGCAATCTTTTGTTAAACCAGCAGCATGTAGGCAGAGATGGAAATGGTGGAAGTTGCCTCCAGATACACTGTACTCAACAAGCACATTGGAACTTTACAGCAGTGCAATGTTCAAATGTAAGGGCTGATATCAACGTCAAAGAATTAGTCCTTCTGAAACTGTCTTGGAAAAAAAAAATCCTTGAGCATCTAACGATGTTTACTTGTTCAAGTCGACAGCGCTGCAAACAAGCCATTACAGATATAAACGTCGGTTGCCTTAAACTGACCTGCACAGTTTTGTGACCAGAACCAGACGGGAAATGAACAAAGGCTAGAGGAGTTAAACAGGGTTTGCAAGCTGCCATAGAAAGTGTGACAACCCGAGGCAGGCTGCAGAGGCACAGGTTCGCCGCTCACACTTTGTTATTTGCAAGGTGGGGTATTCAAATGTGGGCTCGTCTACAAATAGACCAATTTGTTGCTAACTGATGTCCAACAGGTCATGACTTCTAGAATCCTTTGTGAGCCCCCTCCCCCAAAATTTGGCTCAATAGTTACGGAAAGGAAATGACTTGTAAAAGACAAATTCCATTACATTGAAACTCCCAATGTTCCAAAGATTATTTGTGGAACCCACAGTGGCCGACTTGTGCAGGAAAATGTTTCAGAAGGGGAGGTCAACACCTCCACTGCTTTAGAGAAACATAACAAAAAGTTCGCACTGTCAAACGCAATATGCCACAAGGACCTTTTGTATTTGATGGTGAGGGTTTGACGATACATTACATTACATCACAGGCGCTCTGCTTTTACAAGCTCTTTTTTTCCCCCTCTCCCCTAGATTACTCTGCCGCTTCACCGAGTCCCATTTTGTTTTAATCTCCCCGAGCTAGCTGACCTCAAGTTGTCATCTCGGATGAAGTACGCTTCTGTGGATATTTATGAAGTCGGGAAAGGGAGGTTGGGGGGGGGGGGGGGGGGGAGGCAGGTACAAAACGCACACATGCTCTCACACAAAAAAACGGCTGGAAGCCAACTGGAGTCACGATGGAGAACGCGTTGTCACGGCAACAGCGTAATTCCACATGCGAACAGCCTGTCCATTTGCCAGGCAACAAAATAGACCTCGTGATGCAACTGCACCTGTCTCAGCTATGCAATTGCTATGGCAACATTCCGGCTTCCATGGCTACCATCACCCTAATCACCTAGCAAGGCAGATGTGCGGCACTTGCCTTCTCAGCCCAGCTGTTCTTCCCAATCTCCCTTTTGACAATTGATGGTCCAGGCATGTGCTGGAATGTGCTTGAACCCTGTAACAAGACAATGCACCTCTCCCCTCACAGGGGAAACATGATATCACTGCATTTAACCTCTGATTTCTTACTTACAAGTGGCATGCACATAAACAAACATTCCCAGCCTCCACCCCTCCCGTTCCAATCCTCAAACAATACATGTCCAATTCATTCTGTCATTAGCTGAGATAATGAGCACCAGGGTAAATGCAACAGCACACACACACTTACCTTTGATATCCCCGTGGGGAAGTGGGAGGCGTGTTAAAAACATGAGAGTAAGGATGGTAGGGCGTCTTTTTCAAAGCCTGAATAAGGTTTTGCCTGTATTCTGGGTCTATACACCACAAGGAGCCCTTCCCAATACTCTGCAGAAAGAAAGAAAACATAGAGTCAAAAAGCAGAAGTTTCAAAATGTCATACATTAGAGAAACGTTTCTCCCCGCTCCTCCACCCCAAAGACAGGTTTAGGTTCAGTGTGGGCAAGTGCCATATCACAAAGATAAATATATTTTGTAAAATAGGGAGTGCATAATATTAAATATTTCCAGATTTGCACAGTAGGCAGGTTGGGGAAATCAAATTGATGCAACTGCACTTTACGCAGGCTGAAACTCTCACTTGTATATCTAGAGCAGCGTGTTGACACCATTTGTTTTATTCTTTTAAAGCAGCCGGATTTTTCATTGCAAATCTAACGCCAGTGGGCAACAGTGACACAGAATTCCTCTGCTCTCCCAAACACAGCGTTATATATAACACAAAGATGGCATAATTATTTCCACTGTGAAAACAACCATCACTGGGAACATCTAAACAGCTGCTTTCGCTTTATTTCAAATTGCCCAACTGGCTGCCAACAAAAGCGGGTGAACTTTGTTACTGTACAATATATTGCTACACTTTCCAAATAGCCATTTTCACTATCACAGCTGACTAACTTCAGCATTTGTTTTCCCTACATCTAAACTTCAAACTTTCTTTGAAAAAGCAGCATTTTAGTCAGTATCAAGTAAAAGGACTTGGTGTTCAGCAACAAAAAACAGTAAACGGTAATAAAAATCACATTCTGTTTAACCAGTCTGGCAATCTTTTGCAATAATTACATTTCACAACAGAGATTGTTTTTCTTTTCTAAACCCTTGATTACTTGACCATAATACATCAACAGTAGTAACAGAGCAATAGCAGGCACTACGTAAATGCAGAAACCCACCTAGCCAAGTGCATGTTCCTTTTAAAAAAATAATAAATTCAGAGTACCCAATTATTTTTTTCCAATTAAGGGGCAGTTTAACGTGGCCAATTCACCTACCATGCACATCTTTGGGTTGTGGGGGCGACACACATGCAGGCACGGGGGTAATGTGCCAACTCCACACGAACACCTGGGTCCTCGGTGCTGTGAGGCAGCAGTGCTAACCACTGCCCCACCGTGCTGCCCTAAGTGGGAGTTCCTGACAAGTGCAGAGGCTACAAGTGAGTGCGAGGACTGGTGAGCTCTTTCAGCTGATGGTACTGCCAGCAATCAGAACATAGATACAGTGCAGAAGGAGGCCATTCGGCTCATCGAGTCTGCAGCGACCCACTTAAGCCCTCGCCCACCCTATCCCCGTAACCCAATAACCTCTCCTAACCTTTTTGGACACTAAGGGCAATTTAGCATGGCCAATCCACCTAACCTGCATGTCTTTGAAGGAAACCGGAGCACCCCGGAGGAAACCCACGCAGACACGGGGAGAATGTGCAGACTCCGCACAGACAGTGACCCAAGCCGGGAATCGAACCCGGGACCCTGGCGCTGTGAAGCCACAGTGCTAACTAACTGTGCTACCGTGCTGCCCAGCAATCAGACAGCAATGAGGTCTCATAACCAGGAGAGAAGATACATGAAGCCAGAGTGACTAAATGATCAGCTTCCAATCATGTCAAAATAAGAGGGAGCAGTCCAGAGTCAGAGGGGTGAAAATTGTTGGGCTCAATAAAGGGTTATGTTGTTTATAATGTCACTAAACCCCTGTAAATAGTATTCTCTGTGCTTAGGTGTCTAACATAGATATCTCAACTAACGGTGACCATAACCAGCAGAATGGGCAGCACGGTGGCGCAATGGGTTAACACTGCAGTCTCATGGCGCCGAGGTCCCAGGTTCGATCCCGGCTCTGGGTCACTGTCCGTGTGGAGTTTGCACATTCTCCCCGTGTTTGCGTGGGTTTCACCCTCACAACCCAAAGATGTGCAGGGTAGGTGGATTGGCCACACTAAATTGCCCCTTAATTGGAAAAAAGGAATTGGGTACTCTAAATTAAAAAAAAAATAACCAGCAGAACAATGTTGTCGACCTGTTTTTTTAAAAAATCATTTATGGAATGTTGGCGTCGCCGACTCGACCAGCATTTATTGCCCAATCCAAGTTGCTCTTGATAAGGTGGTGGTGAGCCGCCTTCTTGAACCACTGCAGACCGGGAGGTGTAGCTACACCCATTGTGCTGTTAGGGAGTGAGTTCTAGAATTTTTCCCCAGCGACCCTGAAGGAACGACGATATATTTCTGAGTCGGGATAGTGAGTGACTTGGAGGGGAACCTCCAGGTGGTGGGGTTCCCGGGTATCTGCTGCTCTTGTCCTTCTAGATGGTAGTGGTCGTGGGTTTGGAAGGTGCTGCCGAAGGAACCTTGGTGAGTTCCTGCTGTGCATCTTGTACATGGTGTATACAGTTGCCACTGTTCATCAGTAGTGGAGGGATTGAATGTTTGTGGCAGAGATGGCCCTTTAACTGGAACCAAATAAGTGGTTGGAATCAGTCATTACCTCACCTTTTATGACTTTAATTACAGCTTTAGCAGGCACATAGTTTGGGTACCTGAACCTAGGTTCTTTAACATTGCAACAAAGAATTTCTGCATTCATCATACACTAAGAAGCTTGACACTATCTGGAACAAAGTGGCCCTCTTGAATGCCATCTCTTCCACAAACATTCAATCCCCTGGCTTGGTGGTAACAGTAGAGTGGGAGATATGCCTGCCCATGGGATTACAGATTTAGTCAAGTACAATTCTGCTGCTGCTAATGGCCCACAGCACCTCATGGGTGTACAGTTTTGAGCTGCTCGACCTGTTCAAAGTCTATCTCATTTAGCACAGTGGTACGCCACACAACACGATGGAGGGTACTTGACTCCACAAGGTGGTCACTCCTACCAATACGGTTATGGACAGTTGCCTCTGCGGCAGGCAGTTTGGTGAGGACAAGGTCAAATATGTTTTTCTCTCTTGTTCGCTCCTTCCGCAGATCCAGTCTAGCAGCGATGTCCTTTCGGACCTTGCCAGCTAGGTCTGTGGTCGCACTACCGAGCCACTCTTGGTGATGGACACTGAAGTCCCTCAGCCAAAGTACATTCTCCATCCTTTCCATCTTCAGTGCTTCCTCCAAGTGGTGTTCAACATGGAGGAGTACTGACTCATCACTAGTCTGTGAGACAGCTGTCCCAAGTTTGGCACAAGCCCTCAAGTGTTAGTAAGGAAGACTTTGCAGGATGGACAGGGCTGGTTTTGCCGTGGTCGTTTCCGGTGCCTAGGTCAATGCCAGGTGGTTTGTCCGGTTTCATTCCTTTGTTCCATTTGCAGCAGTTGAATACAAATACAGGGGCAGCACGGTAGCACTGTGGATAGCACAATTGCTTCACAGCTCCAGGGTCCCAGGTTCAATTCCGGCTTGGGTCACTGTCTGTGCGGAGTCTGCACATCCTCTCCGTGACTGCATGGGTTTCCTCCGGGTGCTCCGGTTTCCTCCCACAGTCCAAAGAAGTGCAGGTTAGGTGGATTGGCCATGATAAATTGCCCTTAGTGTCCAAAATTGCCCTTAGTGTTGGGTGGGGTTATGGGGATAGGGTGGAGGTGTGGACCTTAGGTAGGGTGCTTTTTCCAAGAGCCAGTGCAGACTCGATGGGCCGAATGGCCTCCTTCCGCACTGTAAATTCTATGAAACTGAATGGCTTGCTCAACCATTTCACAGAGCATTTAAAAATAAACCACATTGCTGTGGTTTCAAGTCATATGTTGGTCAGACTGGGTGAATACAGCAGGTTTCTTTCTCTCAAGGACATTAGTGAACCAGATGGGTTTTTACAACAATGGATTTTGTTCGAATTTTAATTCCAAATATTTTATTACCTTTTTAAATTCCACCATCTGCTGTGGTGGGATTCGAACCTGGGCCCCCTGAGCATTACCCTGGGTCTAAGCACTGTGAAAATGCCTCTCCCGAAACATTGCGATTCTATAACCATCAGGTGCCAGATACTGTGGTCATTAAACATGTGCCTCCCTTATATTCACAGACCAAAAGGAGTTCCACAATGGCTCCGTAGACTGATTAAGTACCATTGGTGTCAGCAAGCGTGCTCCTTATTCCCTTAATTTCTCAGTAGTATAAAAAGAATTCCGCCACTTGTACTCATTTGTTCTGCTCTTGTCGTTACGCCCGATGGAGAACTGTGAATCGAAACTCAATAGCCGATTAATACTGCAGCTGTAAAGTTAACTTGCAGCTGGATCTGTACTAAACCCCAGATGCAAGCGGACACAAAAACAAATCTGTGCAGTTGGCACAGAGTGAGAACTACTTTCTATCCTCACTCAGACAAGTGAGGGACATTTTTTACAGGGCACAAATGTTCTTTCTATCCTCTGGGGCAACACTCGTTAACAGTCTGACAATGCAGATGCATGAAATGAAATGAAAATCGCTTATTGTCACAAGTAGACTTCAAATGAAGTTGCTGTGAAAAGCCCCTCGTCGCCACATTCCGGCGCCTGTTCAGGGAGGCTGGTACGGGGATTGAACCGTGCTGCTGGCCTGCCTTGGTCTGCTTTAAAAGCCAGCGCTTTAGCCCTGTGCTAAATTCCCAGGCAGCCAAGTTCAAACTACAGACAAGGCTGTGGATTCAAATCTGTTCTTCTGCAATTCAGAGTCTAACCCCAACCTTTGGGCTGGGTTGCCAGATTTATCCCTTTTTAAAAAAAATAAATTGCTTGAGGGCTTGGGCTCATGTAAGGGGACGGTGCTGCGGCCATTGGCAGCAGCCTCGCTGTTGTTCTGTCCAGGGGAGTATTAGGTAATTTGGTGGTGGTCGCAACGTTGAAAATTTCAGCAGCATTTTAAATTAGGTAGGATGTCGAAGCAGGCACTGATTTGTAATAATTATATGTTTGAGCCGGCAAAACTGGATGCCAGGTTTTGGGGTTGGGTGGATAAGGGGGTGGACGGTATAGGGGGCTTGTTTTGTGAGGGGGGGGGGGGGGTTGGGGTTCGCAAGCCTGGAGGAGCTGTCAGAGAAGTTCGGGAATTCACAGGCAGAAAACTTTACATATCTGCAGGTGAGGGATTTCGTGAGGAAAGTTTTCCCGTCGCGCCGCCATTCTCGCTGCTGGAAAAGGTTTTTAGACGCTTGCGGGGCTGAAAGAGGCGAGTCCCTCGGGAATTTACGGGAGGATCATGGCGCAAGATACTGCTTCCCTGGTGGGGACTAAAGCAAAGTGGGAGGAGCAATTCGGGGGTGGCATAGGAAGAGGGGGTGTGGTGTGAGGCCTTGCGTAGTGTGAACGCCACTTTGTCATGCAGGGGACTGGGGTTGATAGAGTTGAAGGTACACTTAACGAGGGCGGGGTTGAGTCAGTGGTTTGAGGGATTGGAAGATAAGTGTGAGCGCTGTGGGAGGGGCCCGGCAAACCATGTGCATATGTTCTTTATGTGTCCTGAGCTGGTGAAATTTTGGGTCTCCTTCTTCAGCACCATATCGGAGATTTTACAGATGGATTTGGAGCCCAGTTCCCTTGTGGCCAGATGGGGAGCGTCAGACCTTACAGACGGGTGCGGGGCTGGATGTCTTAGTGTTCACCTCATTGATCACTTGCAGGCGGGTTCAGTTGGAGTGGAGGTCAGCTTCTCCACCCAGTGCCTCAAAACAGGTGCTTTGTAGGGCAGCACCGTGGCGCAGTGGGTTAGCACTGCGGCTTCACGGCGCCGAGGTCCCAGGTTCAATCCTGGCTCTGGGTCACTGTCCGTGTGGAGTTTGCACATTCTCCCCGTGTCTGCGTGGGTTTGGCCCCCACAACCCAAAGATGTGTGCAAGCGAGGTGGATTGGCCACGCTAAATTGCCCCTTAATTAGAAAAAATGAATTGGGTACTCTAAATTTATAAAAAATGTGCTTTGTGGCTTTAAAGCAGATTAGGACATCCAGAGACCTTGAAAGGCACTGTATCAATTCAAGTCTTACTCTCTTCCTTTATTTCACACTTTTCAAGATATATAATAGAACTGTGCACTCCACGTTTACTCAGCATCATAATAAATCCTCATTTGCATCCCTGAAAAGTGCAACTTCAACAGAAACCGCCTGAGGTGAATCGTATTTTCCCATTAATCATAGAATTTACAGTGCAGAAGGAGGTCATTTGGCCCATCGAGTCTGCACCGGCCCTTGGAAAGAGCATCCTCCTTAAGCCAATGTAAAAGTTGTAATTTGGTTTTGCCGGAACATTCTCATCAGAAGAAACATTATTTATACCCTCCGAGTTAAAATACTTTATGCTGCTATATTCCTACACTGGTAAATTGAATAACTGTAAAGTAAAATAAATTTAAAAATATAAAATAAATATGCTGACTCTCTACTTCCCTTCCGCTTCACCGCTCCTGCTCGCTACATCCTGCGCCCTGACCCTCCCCGTCACTGCGGACACTTTCTCTTGCATGCCCTGTGGTCCACAGTGTCCAGTGCGCCCTGACCCTCCCTCTTGCCGATGACCTTCTAGCTTGTGGTCTCCCTGCAGCCCACGCTTCTTGCCAAACCTCTCTGTACCTCTTACACTTACTTCCTACTTCCTGAACCCTCGCTAAGCATGAGTGTGCTGGAAATGAGCAGCAAGAGGCAGGAAAAGCAGCTTTGACTTGCAAGAGGTAAGCGGGGCACTGGAGGTTCAGCAACGAGATGGAGGGAGGTCATGGAGCAACACAGGTCAGGAACGAGAGGGTGGCAATGAGTGGAAGGGTCAGGGCACGAATGAGGCTGCTCCAAAATGGAGATAAATGCAAACATGGGCACCACTGACTGGCCACAGCACAACCTAAAACGGGGATTAAATGTACATTTTGTACTGCACCGTATGAATTTTTAGAAGATGCAATGCTTTAAATTCCATTATTGCTGCAACTGCACAGGCTTCCAGTAAAACCTTTACATCGAATATTAAAACAACTGTATCAGCAACATAAATGTGAACCTTTTGTCAGGGTCCACACCTGCGATATAAACGTCTCTGCGCTCCCCAAAGGTGATTCCTGATCTGCTGTATTGTGTTGTGGATTCAGATTTCCAACCTCGCATTGCTTTTGCTGTTTGTTTACATTACTAACATGGTCAATTCATGTGGTCGGCAGTAAAGCAACCATGCTGTTGATCTATTTTTAGCAGTTCTGAAAATTCTAGCTATGAACAAGGTCAAATTTTCTCACTTAAAAATGCTTCTAGGGGGCAGCTGCACGAGAGAAAGAACTTTTCTGAAGAGTCATCCAGCAAAGGGCTTCCTCCTCTGGCTGCTTCTTTATTCGGGAACTCACTGATAGGCCTGTCAATAAAATCACAATTTGCCGTTCGGAAAGTGGTGGGAGCCTCAAGGAACCGTAGCTTGAGCATCTCCTAACATGATTCGGGGCCTTCCTGGCTCAATGGGCACTGGAGTCATCGTCTGACTCGGGTGTTTGCATTTGAAATAGGCGGAGAGTTGTGACGTTTCACTCGCTGGTCCCTCTAGCTTCAGGGCACATCTTCAATGTCTGCTGCCGAAAGCTTTTTTCATAAAACAAAAGTCCGCATGAATTCACTTTGCTTTAAAACACAAAAGCAATTTTCAAATCTTGCCTGAAAAGGAAAAAAGATCAAAAACCCCAATAATCAAACACAAGGCAAAGTGGGCAAGGGCAAATAAATTTAAAAATCATTCGCGCTTTCATATAAAACGTAGGATTAGGCTTACGGATGATCCTAGAATCTTGCACTTTCTTTCTTTTTGCACATTTAGAGTATCCAATTATTTTGTTCCTCAATTAAGGAGCAATTTTAGTCTGGCCAATCCACCCAATCTACACATCTTTGGGTTGTGGCGGCAAGACGCAAGCAGACATGGGGAGAATGTGCAAACTCCACACGGACAGTGACCCGGGGCGGGATTCGAACCTGGGTCCTCGGCGCTGTGAGGCAGCAGTGCTAACCACTGCACCACCGTGCCATCCAACAATAGGGCACGTATTATCTCACTATTATTAGCTCACAAGGTCTCCCAACATAAACAATTTCAATAATGAATCCCATCTGAAATAGGATTTCAGAAAAGCTGTGTGCGCTCTTTAAACTGTGTGCATTTGAACTTTGGAAAATAGCACAATAGGATAAAATATAGCTTCCTTCTTGCTTGGGTAGTGACTAGAGACGTTTTGGGGTGCATTAAACTCATGCAACACATCAGTGGTGGTTACAGTCGGGAACAATTTAAAACAATAAAGTACACAATCTTAACATATGCTAGTTTAAGTACAATTCCTGCAGTATCTTAGCATCAGTATGATAAATCAAGCTAATGATAACAATGGAGTGCAAGGTTGATCAGAATGTAATCTGTCGTAGTGAAAGTGGAAATTACAAAACAAATACCATTTGCAAGTATTAAATTCTTCCTTTTGCATAACTGAGTTTATTGGTACAATGACTTGCTAAGCCACCCAGGGTGCTGAGATGAATGTCATTAAGCAGCAGATTGCAACCACAATTAAAGCAATAATTCTAAGCTTATTACTACAGATGGAAGGTATAAATCATTCACATAGAACATCAAAATAGGCTAAAGAGCTGGCTTTGAAAGCAGACCAAGGCAAGCCAGCAGCACGGTTCAATTCCCGTACCAGCATCCCCGAACAGGCGCCGGAATGTGGCGACTAGGGGTTTTTCACAGTAACTTCATTTGAAGCCTACTTGTGACAATAAGCGATTTTCATTTCATTTCATTTCAAAAATATAGCGCGAGACCAGCTAGATGCTGCAGCTCAAAATAGGAACCAACTCAAAACAGACTTGATCATTTAAACATTTCTAATGTCAGGCATAGCATATACACAGGCTAAGATGCACCACAGAAAGCATCCTATCTGGCTGCATCACAGCCTGGTATTGAAATTGCTCAGCCCAAGACTGCACGAAACTTCAGAGTGGTGAAGTCCGCCCCCCATCCGTTGACTCCATCTACACCTCTCGCTGCCTGGGGAAAGCGGGCAGCATAATCAAAGACCCCTCCCACCCGGCTTACTCACTCTTCCAACTTCTGCCATCGGGCAGGAGATACAAAAGTCTGAGAACACGCATGATCAGACTCAAAAACAGCTTTGTTCCCGCTGTTACCAGACTCCTAAATGGCCCTCTTATGGACTGACGTCATTAACACTACACCTCTGTGTGCTTCACCCGATGCCGATGTTATGTAGTTACATTGTGTACCTTGTGTTGCCCTATCAGGTATTTTCTTTTCTTTTCATGTACTTAATGATCTGTTGAGCTGCTCGCAGAATAATACTTTTCACTGTACCTCAGTGAACGTGATAATAAACAAAATCTAATCCAATCTGAGGCAAAAATTACAACAGCCGATTTATATTTCCAAGTGCACTCCAACACAGGGGTCCAGGTGGGTGGGGAAATCAGTGGTGTTTACGGCCTCTTTCTTAATGATTCCCGTCCATGATATGACAGTACAAGCTCCTTCAACTCCCCAAGCTCCTTCAACTCCCAAGTCAATAATCATCAGGGGGGTTTAAAAGGAGACTTGCATCTGTTTCCACAGTAACTAGTAACAGTGCCAAGTCGAAAGATGCACTTCTCGCTCGTCTCACTACCCAACTCTCAAACTCCGAACGCAACTTCCATACATTCCACTTAGCTGCCGTCTTAATCACAACATATTTCCAAATTAGTTATTACTAAATTTCAGACACAACTTGCATTCAGTCCACAAGTCAACACATTACGGAAATGAAATATTGTTCAGTATTTAGAATTTACAGCTGAGAAATAGGCCATTCAATCCAACTGGACAATTGTGCACGTCACTCTGAAATTTAGCAAAAGAGACAAAAATAAACTAACAAATTATAGTTAGTCTCACATTTATTGTCAGGAAATCACGTGTGTCTATAATTAAGGATAGGTTAGCTAAACTCTTCAAGAATATTCATCTGATTAAAGGGAGCCAGTGTAAACGTGTAAAGGGTAAGTCTTGCCTGGCGACCCTTTGAGTGTATTTTTTTGAAGAGGTGACTGACTTAGTAGGCAAGGGAATGTCTATGTTTATTATTTATATGGACTGACAGAAGGCATTTAAAATAAAGTTATTCTGAAGAACGTGTCAGCTAAGTTGAAGCGCATGGAACTGAAGTCAAATTATTGACCTGGTTAAGAACTCAGTTGAGCTCTAGAAGACAGTAGGGATAATCGGCAGATTCTCTAACTAACAGGATGTGAGTAATGCTGTCTCGCAAGCATCTATATTGGGACCTCACTTAGACATTGTATTAATGACTGAGATCATGGAACAGATGACACAAATAAAGGTGACCCACAGCTTGATCGCACACATTCCAGTGCAGTAGTGAGGGAGTACTGCACTGCCTGAGGTGCCATCTTTCAGTTGAGATGTTAAACAGAGGCCCCACCTTTCCTCTCAAATGGGGATAAAAGGTCCCACGGCCATTAGTCAGGGAACAGGTGAGTTTTCCCAGGTGTTATGACAAAACTGATCCCTCAATCAACTTCACTAAACTAGACTGATCATTATCAAATTGCTGCTTGTGGAAACTTGCTCTGTGCAAAATGACTGGCACTGTTCATACGTTCCAACAGTAGCTTCACTACAAAAGTACTTGATTGACTATAAAAGTACTTTGCAAAGTCCTACTATCATGTAAGATGCCTGCATAAATACAAGTCTGTCTTTCTTTTGGGATGATGTGGAGATGCTGGCGTTGGACTGGGGTGAGCACAGTAAGAAGTCTTACAACACCAGGTTAAAGTCCAACAGGTTTGTTTCGATGTCACTAGCTTTTGGAGCGCTGCTCCTTCCTCAGGTGTTTTGTGAGTTGTTCAATTGTATTTCACCTCTGCTTTTAGCTGAAATCAACACACAAGTGCATAGTTTCTCTTTGCGGAGCCTCCAATTAGCTGTATTGCTACTATAATCTGACAGAGATAACAATACCTGCTCTCTGGTGTGTGGAAACAGAGTTTGTCCTTGCTCTTTTATTTGATACAATGCATTCTTTAGTGCTTACTGAGCTGCTTATACCTGCTATATACATCTAATATTCAAACACTGATCACTCATTGTCTGCTGGTTAAAGTCAATGGGTCACTGATATTTAACTTCTGCTACCCAAGTTTCATACACCAATTTGCATTTGCCACTAAGTGCATGGTAAATACTTCTCGTATTTTCAATAATTTAACTACAAAATTCCACACAAAAATACATTAAATGCAAGTACCTGAATTCCTAGTTACCAAATAAACATTTATTAAATTGCCAGCAAAAGACAGTTTAGACTGTTTTTTTTAAGAAAGCTCAGAAATGCCCACAGTAACTCCAGTCCAAGTTATTTGCCTGGATCTAAAGGAGCATGTGGTACAGTTTTAAGAAGTGAGGGCTTGGGCAGCACGGTGGCGCAGTGGGTTAGCCCTGCTGCCTCACGACGCTGAGGTCTCAGGTTCAATCCCGGCTCTGGGTCACTGTCCGTGTAGAGTTTGCACATTCTCCCCGTGTTTGCGTGGGTTTCGCCCCCACAACCCAAAGATGTGCAGGGTAGGTGGATTGACCACGCTAAATTGCCCCTTAATTGGAAAAAAATTAATTGGGTACTCTAAAAAAACTTTTTTTTAAAAAGTGAGGGCTTAAGTGGATCGGTGCAGACTCGATGGGCCAAATGGCCTCCTTCTGCACGGTATGTTCTATGTCTCACAACACCAGGTTAAAGTCCAACAGGTTTGTTTCGAATCAAATGCTTTCGGAGCGCAGCTCCTTCATCAGGTGACCCACTCACCTGAGGAAGGATCTGCACTCCAAAAGCTAGTGATTCCAAATAAACCTTTTGGACTTTAACCTGGTGTTGTAAGGCTTCTTACTGTGCCCACCCCAGTCCAATGCCTGCATCTGCATACCATATTTTTAAGAAGATACTTAGATTGGATCACTGTCTGTGCAGAGTCTGCACGTTCTCCCAGTGTCTGCATGGGTTTCCTCCGGGTGCTCCGGTTTCTTCCCACAAGTCCCCAAAGACGTGCTTGTTAGGTGAATTGGAATTCTGAATGCTCCCTCTGTGTACCCAAACAGGCGCCGGAGTGTGGCGACTAGGGGCTTTTCACAGTAACTTCATTGCAGTGATAATGTAAGCCTACTTGTGACAATAATAAAGTTTACATATCTGCTGACTGCTTTGGAAATCTTTCCGTACGAGTACAATTGTGAGATTCTAGAGATAAGAAAAAGGTTTCCCATACCAGCTTGACTATTTAAGTAGAAAGAAGGTCTGTGAGATCCAGAGATACAATGATTTCAATAAAATGTACAGTCCATATGGAAATAAAAATTACTTTACATACAGAGAAAAAAAATAGAGACGTGGGATGCCTGGTTTAAAAAGGAAGCAAGGAAGAGCATTAGTCCGAGACGAGAGCTGGAGGGATGGCAGCTGCGAGGGAGAAGGGACAGAAAGGTTGAGGTGGGAGGGGGAGGATCCAGTGGTTGTGATCCATATAGGTACCAGCGACATGGGTAGAACGAGGCAGGAGGTTCGGTGTAGGTGGTTTGAGGAGCTAGGCGCTAAATTGAAGAACAGAACCTCCCCGGTTATAATCTCTGGATTACCTGAGCTAAGTGCAAATTCGCAAAGGGCACATAAAATTAGAGAGATGAATACGTGGCTCAAGGACTGGTGTGGGAGAAGTGGGTATCTGTTTGTAGGACATCGGCATCAGTACTGAGGAAAAGTGGGGGCTGTACTATTGTGATGGCCTACATCTCAACCATGCTGGGACCAGTGTTCTTGTGGACCGTATAACTAGGGATGTAGAGAGGATTTTAAACTAGTGGAGTGAAGGTTCAGTGGCTTGTAAAATTAGGAAGTCAAAGTTAAGGGTAGGAAGACAGGTTAGTGATCTGTTTGAGTGTCAACAAAAAACAACAGGCAAGGACAGATCATATGAACATTGTATTGAACAAGGACTCTTACAAGAGTCCTAACTGGGAGGGGACGGGGTTTCAAGAATGGAAAGTTTAAAAATAAATCAGGGGTATATCAGAGAGCAGAGGCACAGTGTAGTGAGGGGAAATTTGACTGTCATAGTGTGACAGGCCGGGTTAGGAAACAAAAACAAAAAAAAAACACAACACAGAGAAAATTCAGAGGTGTAAACAACTGTAAAAAAAAAGCTAAATGTTGTTTATCTGAATACACGAAGCATTTGCAACGAGATAGATGAGTTAATAGCGCAGACTGCAACATCTGAGTATGATGTATTCGCTATTACAAAACATGGTTGCAGGGTGACCAGGATTGGGTGCTCAACATTCCAGAATATACAATGGTTAAAAAAAAACAGGCCAAAGGGGAAAGGAGGTGGGGTAGCGTTGTTAATCAAAGGAGGTTTCAAAGCAGTGCTGAGCCGTGTTATAAAGACGGCGGATAGTGATGTAGAATCGGTTTGGGCTGAAATCATAAATAGCCGAGGAAGGAAGACAACGGTGAGAATGGCCTAAAGACCCCCAAAATGTAACCTCTCAGGAGGTCAGGGCATAAATGGAGAAATATCAAGGGCATGTTTGTAGGGAACTGCAATCATCATGGGAGATTTTAATCTGCATATTAATTGAACAAACCAAACCGGCACGGGTGGCATCGAAGAATTTGTGGAGTGCATCAGGGATTGCTTTTTAAAGCAGTACTTTGTGGAACCTACCTAGGAATGAGCTATTTTACTTTTGGCCTACTCCTGCTTCTATTTCTTGCGTTCTTGTGTTTGGTGCTGATGCCAGAAAGGTGGCAACAACATGGCATCAATGCTACCCAAGAGTACAATGATTGGACAATGTAGCAGGGCCCCTTTTGGTGCACACAAGAGTGTCTGAGTAGGAAATACTGTGCCCACCTGTGCAGTTGTTAGGTGGCCCCTCCATTGTCTCACTGTGACCTCCTCCAATTGGACAACGTTCTGGGAGCTCTGGACTCCCATTCTAATTTTGCGCACATCCCTAATTTCCTTCAAGCCCACCAATGGTTGTATCTTCAGTTGACTAGGTCCGAATTTCTGAAGTTCTCTCCCAAACCCCTATATTAACATATCTCTTTGACAATCTTTTAGTCATCTACCAGAGTAGGTCCTTGCTTAGCTCACTGTCAAAAATTGTCTCATAGCATCCCTGTGAAGCACTTTGGTACATTATACTGTATTAAAGGCCCAAATAAATGTAGGTTGTTGATCTTGTGCAGTTCACTCTGGTTTCTTGGTGGCTCAGATGTTGGCTTACCGTCATTGACTAGTATTGGAATGTATAGACATAGATTTGAGCTTTTGGTGGCAATACATAATAATAATAATAATCTTTATTGTCACAAGTAGGCTTACATTGACACTGAAATTATGTTACTGTGAAAATCCCCTAGTCGCTACACTCCGGCGCCTGTTCGGGTACACGGAGGGAGAATTCAGAATGTCCAATTCACCTAACACCACGTCTTTTGGGACTTGTGGGAGGAAACCGGAGCACCCGGAGGAAACCCACGCAGACACGGGGAGAAGGTGCAGACTTCGCACAAACAGAGATCCAAGCCGGGAATCGAACCTGGGACCCTGGTGCTGTGAAGCAACAGTGCTAACCACTGTGCTACTGTGGCCCATGTACATTGAGCCAAACCCATGAGTATCTCACTCAATACAGGACCATTTTTCTAGCTCTGGAGAACAGCACTGTACCAAGGGAATGCTCTATGTAAATGCTTCACAAACATACCAGGTCAGGCAAAATATTGCCATTTGTACCAAAGTCTGCATTTGCTTGGTTGCACCCATTCCACCTGAATGCAGCGTCAGATCAAATAACAGCACACCCAGTAAAGGCTATAAATCTGACCAGAGTTAGACCAGAGAAGGTTTAGAGCTTCATGAGAAGGTGGTGGTAAACAAAACCAGAGCACAAGAGAGCAATATTGAAAAGATTGGTGTCGTGTTAGGCACACTGATCTAACTCTGGCTGCAACTGGATGCAGCTTAGATCAGAAAGATACTCCAGACCTTGAAGTTAGTTCAATCAGGTTTATTGAACTAATAGCACAGTTAGCACAGTTCTCTGTGAGTTCGACTCTCTGCTAACTTAAGTGTGGTTACTCTGTCTGACTGAACCAGACTAGCTCTTGGCCAACATCTGAGCCACCAAGAAACCAGAGTGAACTGCACAAGATCAACAACCTACATTTATTTGGGCCTTTAATACAGTATAATGTACCAAAGTGCTTCACAGGGATGCTATGAGACAATTTTTGACAGTGAGCTAAGCAAGGACCTACTCTGGTAGATGACTAAAAGGTGGAGGTGTGAGATTGTAACAACACCCTTGACAGACTCTCTAGATGTTCATCAGTGGGAAGAGGCAGAGTGCGAGTGCCTCTTGTCTTTTATAGTCGGATCCCACCCCTGAGTGTCCTGCCTGCTTATTGGTCATGTCCTGTTCACTGTGTCCAATAGCTGCTTGTCTGTATATCATTATGTGTGTGTCTGCATATTATGACAATTGAAACACCCACAAATCAGCAAAGACTGCTCCCATTTCACTCAACTCAACTCAATTTTATAGTTTTGTATAAAAAGTGTTCAAGGCAAATAGTTGAGGTTTCGGATTTGTCAACACATTTGATTAACTTGTCAAAAACAGAAGTTTCTACCTATTCCAGTTGCACAATAATGCGTTTTGGCGATTCGAATTTGCCACATGGTAAACAGATGTTCACAGGAGCTTTTGTATTATCCAACCTGACTCTAGATACAAGGGTTTGAGGCTCGTCTAAAAAAAGAATTAATTGCATGCATGGACCAGGAGTAAATGGCGACAACATGCGTTACATATGAATTGGGTTTGAAATAATGCAATCTGCATATAAGTGCTTCAGTAAAGCTGGAAAAACCAAGTACCGTAAACATTCCTCTGCTGAATACATGTTTTGCTGCAATACAGTCAGTATGAATGTAGAAATAACTATACGAAAGTAGGTCTGTCAGAATCATGCTGTCCCTCTATTCGTTGCCCAGATCAGAAGAAAACATTGCAAGCAGAAAGGATAATCTAAATGCACAGTTTAATCACTGGTACAAAGACCATGATTGCAAAGTGCCAACTGAACTAGAAATAAACGGTGCAAGACTAAAAGCATCTGGGGACCTCCAGGTTGAATTTTGCATCATCAGCTTGCCCGTATTATACTTTACATACTGTCAAATTTGAACTGTTGTGTAAGTATACTTTCACTAATTTTGTGAATGTAATTTTTCAAAAATATAGACTTATGATTTATTAATTCCAATGACTATTACTATTCCCAAAA
Organism: Scyliorhinus torazame; assembly: GCF_047496885.1. NCBI lineage: Eukaryota > Metazoa > Chordata > Chondrichthyes > Carcharhiniformes > Scyliorhinidae > Scyliorhinus > Scyliorhinus torazame. The sequence continues at coordinate 386,781,871 of NC_092708.1, forward strand.
TCTATCCTGTACTAAACCAATAACAATAGCATAAAAACAGTCCAAATTCTGGTGCTATGGTATAATTTGCCCCATTAGCAACAAATTATTTGTTCACTGACCTTTGTGCTTCCCCTCTAAAAGGGCATTATGGAAATACTTGCCCTCTTAAGTACCAACATATGTAGTCCACACTTGAAATGTACGGCCACAATCAAAGCAAATCTTCTCAATTCGGTCCGACAGGGGAGCACAAGGCAAAAGAAAGGGATGGTTTGTTCCCCTCCTGCCCCTTATTGAACAGAGTGTGAGATCAGCTTGTTATTAGTAAACATGTTTGTATGGTTGAAACAGAACAATGCTAAAGGGGCGGCATGCTTACAATCTGCAAAACCATGCGGTTAAAAAAGAAATGGAGATTTTCTGTTCAAAAGGAGAGGTTTGTCATTTTGTGTGGAAAATACAGTCTTCGAATACCGGGTTATTTGGTCTTCAGAGGAGAAGGATGCAGGCAGCCTGCATTTTGAGGTTGCTGCCCATAATTTCTCTTCACTGCAATAGATCCAGACACAAGACGAGCACACAGGTGATACTCTTGACTCGGCCATTCCTCTAAATGCATGCAGGGAGCACAGGGCAACAAACACACTCGCATGGCTGAGATTCGCAGCATCTTTATTGGATAAAAGGTTTAATAATTGCAGGTGTCAAGTTAGGTAGTAATTAGGTCAGCGGGCCTGATTATCTCAATGACCAATTTACAGTGCAGTAGCCTAGTGGTTACGGTACTTGACTAGCAACCCAGCCCTGGGTGAAATCATACTCGACAACAGCAAGCTGTGAAACTTCATTCAGAAAATCCGGAACTTAAATTTGCCAGTACCAGATTGTAAGCGAAGGAAAAGCCATTACTGGCTCGCTTTAGCAAAGGAAGCCCAATACCTTTACGCAGCCTGGCCTTCATGTGAGTACAACCGCACACTACAAAATGCCCTCCATACAGCCGGTTAAGCCGCTAACTTGTAAACAATTGGTTGAAGAGAGAGAGAAAAAATAACCGACCCTATCAGCAAAGATCCAGGCATTGTTTCAGGATGTGCAAAATCATTTTGGTGGATGTGGCTGACAAACATATCTGTGAACAAGCAACTATTTTCTCACCTTGGTGTGTGAAGCTTTCAAGTCCTGTTTAGGAATGGTTCCATGTCTGGTACCTCATCGGAGCAGCCACTTAAGCATAGGCACAGCATTGGATACCTCCTGGCTCCATGGTTCTTACATCCACACCCAATCTTGTCTTAGTACGCACCATATGCATATTCGTAGCAGTGCTCAATCAATAGCAGACAGTGGGAACTGAGACTGATTTTCCACTGCCTTAACTCCAGCAGAAACCAGGAATCCACCATGGAAACTTGCTAGGCTGCAGGCCTACATGTTTCCTTTACCAACTGAGCCATTGCGTGTGGTACTTAAACTGTCTCGCCTGGAGGAAGCAAGAGTCATAACCAGGTTTATTGAGCTGGAATTCATTATAGAATGATCTGCTGTGAACAAAGTTTTATGTAATTAAAGGATGATGCGTCAAATAATCCATCAAACAATTTCCACAGTATTGAGTGGCAATGGCAAACTGTCCTCTTGGGTTGACTACAGTCACCAATGTTCTTTTTAAAAATAGATTTAGAGTACCCAATTATTTGTTTCCAATTAAGGGGCAATTTAGCGTGGCCAATCCACCTACCCTGCACTTCTTTGGGTTGTGGGGGTGAAATGCACGCAGACACGGAGAGAATGGTCAATCTCCAGTATGCGGCCAACAAGTCCTGGCATTGGACTGGAATCTGGAACTTCTGACCCACAGGTAGGGTCCAGGACTTGAATCTGGAGCGTCTGACCCACAGGTAGGGACGCCACCATTGTGCCCCAAGACCTTCTAACTCCTAAATGGACTGCAGCAATTCAAGACGCTTCCCACCACCTTCTCAAGGGCAATCGGACATTCACATCCATGAAAGAATAGCAGAATCTTGATGTATGAACTGGAGGCAAGTTTTTTTTTTTTAATAACTGTCTTGAAATTGTAAGAAGGCCCTAGACTCCCTTCTCCAATTGAATAATTAAAAAAAAAAAAATTTAAAGTACCCAATTCATCTTTTCCAATTAAGGGGCAAATTAGCGTGGCCAATCCACCTACCCTACACATCTTTGGGTTATGGGGGCGAAACCTACGCAGACACGGGGAGAATGTGCAAACTCCACATGGACAGTGACCCAGAGCCGGGATCGAACCTGAGACCTCGGCGCCGTGAGGCAGCAGTGCTAACCACTGCGCCACCGTGCTGCCCATACAATTGAATAATTTAATAAGGAAATGGGAAGTTATTTTCAACAATTAATTTTTAATTGGTAAAATTGTACTTGAGACCTGCAATAATGACACATGTTCACTGGTGTCTTTGCATACAGTAATCAGCTGTTAACGGATAGGCAATGTGAAAAGGCGGCAGCAGAGAGTGAGATTCCACCGTGCACTTTCAACTGCAAAAAGACTGAATGCCTAATGCTCTTTTCTTGGTACACATTGATTTTTTTTAGAAATGTAGTCAAATTTAATATGGCTAAGAAACTACAGTTTTGTATTGCGAAAGAACTCACGTACTTCTCAGTTCGCCGGTGACAATAATATGCTATTCTTAGCTTTCTACGGGATAATAACGCCTTGTTCAGTTCCTAGAGATCACCATGAAAGCCTGGTAATATATACATATATTCTATATGTAGTCTATACTTAGACTCTTGCCATAGAATCCCTACAATGCTGAGGCCCATCGAGTCTGCACCGACCTACTGAAAGAGCACGCTACCTAAGCCCACTCCCATGCCCTATCCACATAACCCCACCTAACCGGCACATCTTTGGACTGAGGGAGGAAACCGGAGCACCGAGAGAAAACCCACGCAGACACGGGGAGAATGTGTAAACACCACCCAGACTGGAATCAAACCCGGGTCCCTGGCACTGTGCAACAGCAGTGCTAAACACCCTATCAGCGTGCTGCCACAAGAAGAGGCATAAAGGCAGACATACTCATGTATAGAGTAGATGTACGAGGCAAGTTTTTTTACACAAAGCGCAGTGAGTGCCTGGATCTCGGTACCGGAGGAGATGGTGGAAGCAGGGACGATAGTGACATTTAAGGGGCATCTTGACAAATACATGAGTAGGATGGGAATAGAGGGATACGGACCCAGGAAGTGTAGAAGATTGTAGTTTAGTCGGGCAGCATGGTCGGCACGGGCTTGGAGGGCCGAAGGGCCTGTCCCTGTGCTGTACTTTTCTTTGTTCTTTGTTTAGGACTGGAAAAGGACATTTCGGGATTCCCGGTGACGTATGTAATGGGGTAGCACACACGGAGAGTCTCTCGCCAAAAAAGAAAATGCTTTTTTTTTTTTTAAAAAGCGTAATGGCCAGTTTAAACACAGTAAAAACCGAACGATTTTGCGTGAGAAGATACAGACCTCAAAAGAAAGTCCAGGAAAGAGAAAGGAAAAAATGATTCGGGACACAGTACGTCAGGCACCAAAACTTCACAGGGCCCCAGTGCTCGGTAAGGCGGCGAGAGCGGGTTGTTTTTCTCCCACAGTATCCACGCCGCTGATGCTCGACAACCTCGGCGGCATAATGGCAGGAGGTGGAAAAACATCGCCAGAGTCTAGCGATAGACCTAAATTGGTCAGTTGATGATATTCTGACCCACATCAATTCAAGGCTGGAAAAAATGAGTAAAACTACCGAGGCATGCGGTGTCACACTGAAGATATTCAAATGGTCCTGGGTTATAGCAACCGAAACATGTCTTTGGAAGTGGGCCTAACCTCAGTGGTTCAGTGCACTAAAATTCAACGACCAAGATAAGTGGCCTAAGGGCAGCATGGTGGCGCAGTGGTTAGCTCTGCTGCCTCACGGCGCTGAGGTCCCAGGTTCGATCCCGGCTCTGGGTCACTGTCCATGTGAATTTTGTACATTCTCCCAGTGTCTGCGTGGGTTTTGCCCCCACATCCCAAAGATGTGCAGGGTAGGCGGATTGGCCATGCTAAATTGCCCCTTAATTGGAAAAAAGAAATTGGGTACACTAAATTCATTTTTAAAAAAAAGATAAGTGACCTTGAAAACCGTTCAAGATAGCAAAACATCCGCCTAGTTGGGATTACCAGAGGGGATAGAGGACTGCGCCCCTACTGGGTATTTTGCAGACATGCTGCATGATACCAATCAATCCAGTCGAAATGGTCGTTAACAAGAAGTGTGGTTTTAGTCAGCTAGAATGTGCCCACCAGTAGCTTCTCCTGCACTGAGAGGCTGTCCCGGATCGATGGGTTATATACTTTCTCAGAGGGGCGGAGCCAACAACAACATCAACACAACAACAGTAACGCTGAGTAAATACAATAATATATACAACAGCCATACGTGGCTCACCACACTGCACAAGGTGGTGGGTGAGGGTTCATTCGCAACTCCCACACCGAATAGAGGGTCGCGCCCATACTGGCTGCTTTAGAGACATGCTGCACAAGATAGTGGACCCAGGTTTGATTCCGACCTCAGGTGACCGTGTGGAGTTTGCACTTTCTCCCCATGTCTGCGTGGGTTTCCTCCCACAGTCCAAAGATGTGCAGATGAGGTTGGCTATGCTAAATTGGCCCGAGGTGGGGTTATTGGGATAGTGTGGGGTTTGGGCCGAGGTAGGGTGCCCTTTCAAAGGGTCTGTGCAGACTCGATGGGCCAAATGGCCTCCTTCTGCCCTGTAGGCATTCTATGATTCTATAATTCTAAGTATCATGCTTGAATTACAACTGCTGCACTCAGAACTCGATAACACCTTGGACAGCAGCAGGTGGAGGGTCATCCGTCATTCACACAAACACACTTAAAAGTAGGACAGCAACTAAGGACTGAACCACGGCTGAACACTTTTATCCTCCCTAATCAACAGTTGCTGAGGCCAATCATAACACCTCTTGCACAGTCCCTGCTAACAGCAACAGACTATCAAACCTGCAAACAGCTGAAATATATTGCATCAGATTCAAACATATTTCAGAGAATTTCCATCTCCCTAATAATCCTGATTTCTTAATCTCTGGTTTAAGTAGAAACCTATAGTCCACAAGTATGTACAATACAACTAATGCGATTGAATATGTTAGCACATGCTCTGAAATTATTATTCAGAATCTCTTCACTGATTCTAATTCAAAGGTCAAATGACGAGCCATGTAGCATTAAGAGCAAGACAGATGAAAGATCTATGGGAGGGATTGGATTTATGATCAGCAATTATATAAATCAAGCATGTTCTCACAGGGAAAAAGGGTTGAGAAGTAATACGTGATAGTTTTCTTTTAGATAAAAAGGGACGAGATAGTGTGGACCACGAAAAGCTATTCCCCCTGGTCAGCAACAGCAAAATGGAATGTGTGGGGCCTATGCAGAATTGTCAAAGCATTCAACCACTGGGGTTTCCTCACGCCATGTCTGGGTAAGTGGAAGACCATCTGATACCTTGCAGCTATCAGATGTTAGATGAACTAGCTGATCCTTGGTCTTTCTCCAGCAATTCCCATGTTAGCGAGGAATCTAGCAGGAATCAAATACTCCATTCTTTTGCTGTGAATCAGATGTGATGCCTCCATGCGGGCAAACGCCTGGGTACCAGGGGCTACATTATTATTGGATACAACTTGGGGCAGCACGGTGGCGCAGTGATTCACGGCGCTGAGGTCCCAGTTCGATCCCGGCTCTGGGTCACTGTCCGTGTGGAGTTCGCACATTCTCCCCGTGTTTGCGTGGGTTTCGCCCCCAACTCACAGGTGTGCAGGGTAGGTGGATTGGCCACGCTAAATTGCTCCTTAATTAGAAAAAATGAATTGGATACTCTAAAATTTTTTTTTTAATTATTGGATTCAACTTGAGCAGTCAAGCCAAAGTCACTGAGAACATAATGTTACTTTCAGATATCGAAGGGGATAGCATTCCAAAGACGGCAGAACACTAGAACTGGGGGACAGCTCGGTGGCACAGTGGTTAGCACTCAGCCTCACAGCGCTGAGGTCCCAGGTTCGATCCCGGATCTGGGTCACTGTCCGTGTGGAGTTTGCACATTCTCCCCGTGTTTGCGTGGGTTTCGTCCCCACAACTGAAAGATGTGCAGGGTGGGTGGATTGGCCACGCCAAATTGCCCCTTAATTGGAAAAAATGCATTGGATACTCTTTTTTAAAATTTTAAAAGGAAAAAAAAGAAAACGAGAACTGGGTCAACTGTACAGCCAGAGTAGGATAATTAGTAAACATCAAATACCAACTTAATTAAAAATAAGACACGCAACTGCAACAAGAAAGGTATATCCCCAGATTCAAAGGAATTGGTCACATGCAAGGTCAAATCATATAAAAGCAAAAATATATTTACAGATAAAAAGAAAATATCTGTTGAGCATATAGAGCTCAGATATGGGCGCAATGCCAAGTATTGGTTTAAATATTTAGCAGCTTCCTGGTCATGATTTCGTCCTCCATGGACCAGAAGACGGCTTCTGTTAAAATCCAGAAAGAGCAGCAACTCTGTACTGGAACTGAAACCATCCTCTCCAAGGCCACCATGATGTAAGCAAATTTTATTTGGCAAAAACAGACTTAGCTGGTTTGGATGACAGCAGGTTGAGAGATCCTTTTTAAGAATAAAAATCATCAGCACTCAAGCGGCATCTATGTAAAACGTTCGAATGTCTATTAGGGGCTGGTTTAGCACACTGCGCTAAATCGCTGGCTTTGAAAGGGCAGGCCAGCAGCACGGTTCGATTCCTGTACCAGCCTCCCCGAACAGGCGCCGGAATGTGGCGACTAGGGGCTTTTCACAGTAACTTCATTTGAAGCCTACTTGTGACAATAAGCCATTTTCATTTCATTTTATCACAAAATTAATCGCTGAACGCTTACAAGGAAATTAAGGTGAAGAATCAATGCAGCAAGATATTGTGGCTACTTGGGACATGAATATATTCAAGACAATCCTTGTTAGAGTTCAGCAAACTCAGTCAGACATCAAACTCCAAAATATCACCTGGCTGGTTGATGCTTTTTTTCAGTAATGGAAATTAGTAAAACTAGAGGTCCCCTATTAGCGTGTAGCTTACTTTTAAGATACAAAACATAGCCCATGAATCAGTGTTCGCAGAATCAGTAAATGCTTTTACAATCGAAGTGAATATATTTGTGTGGCAGCCTTGGCTCATTTAGTGGTGTTCTTACCTCCAGGTCTTGAGAGACCAGGTTTGAGCCCCACCCCAGGGCTTGAGCACAGAAATATACGCTGACACTCCAGTGCAGTGGAGGGAATGTTGTCAAAGGTGCCATCACCCCCGCATGAGCAGTTAGACTGAGGTCCTATCTTCCTGCTTGGGTGGATATAAAATATCCCATAGCGCTATTTTGAAGAATTGGGGAATGGTTTCCAGTGCACTGGCCAACATTTATCCGTCAATCAACATCCCTTTTTTTCCTGAAAACATGTGCTTGTAACATCACCTTCCTTCTCTAACTGCCGGGAGGATTCATTGACCGTGTATTCCAACAGTAATTTTGATCACCTCATGTCCAGATGTTAACCAAAACAAACCGTAACACACCACATGAAAGATATAATTTGAGATCCGATCCTTGGGTAGCACAGTGGGTAACACGGTTGCTTCACAGTACCAGGGTCCCAGGTTCGATTCCCAGCTTGGGTCACTATCTGTGTGGAGTCTGCACATTCTCCCTGTGTCTGCGTGGGTTTCCTCCGGCTGCTCCGGTTTCCTCCCACAAGTCCCCATAGACATGCTGTTAGGTGAATTGGATATTCTGAATTCTCCCTCAGTGTACCCGAACAGGCGCCAGAGTGTGGCGGCTAGGTGAATTCCACAGTAACTTCATTGCAGTGTTAATGTAAGCCTACTTGTGACAATAATAAAGATTATCTATCAAATCTCCTCTTGACTTTCTCCGCTCTGAAGAGAATAACTCCAGTTTCTCCAATCTATCCAAATAACTGAAGCTCCTCATCCTTGGAATCACTCTTGTAAATGTTTTGAATTCCGGTTCATTCCGAATTCTAAACTGCTCCCTGTGGAATAGTTCTTCCTCAAGTCGCCGCTGCTTCTTTTCCCAATCGGCGTTTGTTGGCTCTTGACTCTACTGCCAATTCTCCGTCTACTTTGTCAAAACCCTTTTGATTTTGAGTACCTCAAGCATCTACTCTCAATCTGCCTTGAGAATAAGCTTTGTTTAGAAACACAGAAAATAGGAGTAGGCCACTCGGTCCCTCGAGTCTGCTCCGCCATTCTTTTTTTTAAATAAATGTTTTTTATTGGGTTTTTGAACAAAGTATATTTACCGTTATGCACACAGGATAAGAAACATAATATATACATATATATATTATATATATACACATATATATATTATATATATACACATATATAGAAGAGAAGGGCACACACAAACATACCAAAGAAAAGAAAGCAATAAATAATTTTTTTAAAAATAAAAAATAAAATAGAATAACTGGTAGGGTATTGTGTACCAGCTCAACAACAGCAACTCTGTACACCAGGCAAAATAATTTACAACACATAGGTAGGCGACTGTTTGTTTGGGGTGGGGGGGGTGGGGGACGTGGTGGAGACTGGGGAGGTAGATATAAATTCGGGTGCCGGAGAAACAATTACAGTGGGCAATATTCGAATGGGTCTGGTGTTGTTGTCGCTTCTCCCGGATGGATCTCGCTGCCGTCTCGCGCTCACCTCCGCTTCTGTCGTTCCTCCAGTCTTTCGTCTTTATTTTCCTCGTTCCCTGCTCCTGGAGATGCCAAGTTCGTTATTATATCCCATGCCTTCCTTCCGGCTCTCATTTCCCTGCCCCCCCCCACCTCCCTGGTTCTCCTCTTTTGTTCCCCATCTCTTCCCTCTCCCCGCCCTCCTGTGGTTCGCCTTTCTTTCGTCTTAGGTTTAGCTGTCCGTCCGTTCCCCTCTCCCGGTCTATCTCTCCCTCTCATGCTTTGGCTACTTTCCCCTGATTCTTGGCTACCTGGCTATTCATCCGCTTGTTCGTTGTCCACAAACAGGTCCGGAACAATTGCGTGAATGGCTCCCACGTTCTGTGGAAGCCGTTGTCTGACCCTCTGCCATTCATTATGATCATGGCTGATCATCCAACTCCGTAACTAGTTTTCGCCTTTCCCTTGTATACTTTAACCCCAAGAGCTAATTCTATAGGCTCATCACTCTGGATGAAGACATTTCTTCTCATCTCAGTCCTAAATCTGTGACCTCTCATTCTGGACTCCTCCACCATCTGGACTCCTCCACCATCAGGAACATCCTTCCTGCATCTACCCTGTACAGCCCTCCTACAATTTTATAGGCTTCTACGAAATCTCCCCTCATTCTTCTGAATTCCACCAAATATAATCCTGAACCGAGTCCATCTCTCCTCATGCATCAGACCTGCCACCCCACGAATCAGCCTGGTAAACCTGTGCTGTGCTCCCTTATAGTAAGAACATCCTTCCTCAGATAAGGCGACCAAAACTGCACACAATATTCCAGGTGTGTTCTCACCAAGGTCAGTATAATTGCACAGTAAGAAGTCTTACAACACCAGGTTAAAGTCCAAACGATGTCACTAGCTTTCGGAGCGCTGCTCCTTCCTCAGGTGAATCATCACCCGAGGAAGGAGCAGCGCTCCAAAAGCTAGTGATATCGAAACAAACCTGTTGGACTTTAACCTGGTGTTGTAAGACTTCTTACTGTGCTCACCCCAGTCCAATGCCGGCATCTCCACATCAAGTATAATTGCAGCAAGACATCCCTGCACTTGTATTTGAATCCCTTTGCTATGAAGGCCAACATACAATTTGTCTTCTTTACCAGCTGCTGCGCCTGCATGTTTGTTTGGAGCGATTGGCGTAAAAGGACACCCAGATCTCGTTGCACATTCCCCTCTCTCAATCTATAGCTATTCAGATAATAATCTGCCTTTGTGTTTTTGCTACCAAAGTGGATAACCTCACATGGACTGGTTTAGCACAGTGGGCTAGACTGCTGGTTTGTGATGCAAAACAAGGCCAGCAACGCGGGTTCAATTCCTGTACCAGCTTACCCGAACAGGCGCCGGAATGTGGCGACTAGGGGCTTTTCACTTCATACTTGTGACAATAAAAGGTTATTATTATTTATCCACATTATATTCCATCTGCCATGCATTGCCCACTCACTCAGCTTGTCCAAATCACACTGAAGCATCTCTCAAATCTCCTCACCGCTCACCCTCCCACCCAGCTTTCTGTCACCTGCAAATTTGGAGATTTTACAGTTCTCTAAATCCTGGATGTATATATTGTGTATAGCTGGGGTTCCAGCATCGATCCCTGTGCTACCTCACTAGTCACTGCCTGCCATTCCTATTCTTTGTTTGCTGTCTGCTAACCAGTTTTCTATCCATCCCAATACACTACCCCCAACCCCATGCACTTGAGTCTCTTGTGAGATTGCCGAAAGCCTTCTGAAAGTTCAAATAAACCACATCCACTGGCTCCCCCTCGTAATCGTTTCAACTTTGAAGATTTCCAGTAGATTTGTCAAGCACGATTTGTTTTTGTAAATCCATGCTCACTCTGTCCGATCCTGCCACTGTCTTCCAAGTGCTCTGCAATAAAATCTTTGAAAATATACTCGAGCATTTTCCCCACAGCCGCCGTCAGGCTTATTGATCTATAATTCCATTTTTTCTCTTTGCCTCCCTTTTTAAATAGTGGAGTGTTAGCTATCCTCCAATATGCAGGAACTGTTTCGGAGTCTATAGATGCCCACCAATCATACATACAATCATACAATATACAGTGCAGGAGGCCATTCGGCCCATCGAGTCTGCACCGACCCTTGGAAAGAGCACCCGACCGAAGCCCACACCTCCATCCTATCCCCATAACCCTACCTAGCCTTTTTAGCAATTTATCATGGCCAATCTACCCAACCCGCACATCTTTGGACTGTGGGAGGAAACCGAAGCACCTGGAGGAAACCCACGCACACACGGGGAGAATGTGCAGACTCCACACAGACAGTCACCCAGCTGGGAATCGAACCAGGGTCCCCCGACGCTGTGAATCAACAGTGCTAACAACTGTGCTGCCCACGACTGTGCTACCATGCTGGTTTCTCCAATCTATCCATGTACCTGTAGTTCCAAATTCCTGGAACTATGCTCACAAATCTTTTCTGCATCCTTCACATGCTTCATAAAGTGCTCAGAAGCGGACCCAATACTCCAGTTGAAGCCAAACCAGTGTTTCATAAAAGTTCATCAGAATTTCCTTTTGTACTGTTTACCTCTGTAGGCCAGGATTCCACTTCCTCAACCAGTCACCAGCGATTTGTGTACATATATATTCCTGCACCTTTTCTTAGAATCGTAAACTTTTATATTGCCTCACCTCGTGCTTCCCACCAGTATCATTTCAAACTTCTCTGCCTGAATTCCAGCTGCTACATGTCTGTCCTCCTCCCAGCCTATATCGTTTAGCGTATATCACATTCTCTCTCTCATGGTTCACTTATACTTCCACATTTTGTCTCATCTGCAAGTTCTGAAATTGTGCACTGCATCCCCCAACTCTATGTCATGAATGTACGAGTGGTGCTCATGCCAACCCCTGGGCAACCCCTACTGTACATCTCTTTAACTTGTTCACTGGCAAGACCAGAATTTATTGCCCCTGGCTAATGAGCTTCCTCCAGTGATAGAATGGTTACAGCACAAGAGGCTATTCAGTCAATCGAGTCTGTGCCAGCTTCGTTACAAGAATAGCTAATTCAGCCCCATTTCCTTGCACTCTCCCTTTAGACTTGCATCATTTTCTCCTTCAGGTGTTCATTGAATTCCCTTTTGAAAGTTACAACTAAATCTGCCTCCATCCACCAGATTCTCAAGCAGTGCCCATCTCTTGCTGTTTGTGCCACCTTGCCACATGCCACTGGACTGCTGCATTACCCGACATTGCAACACTGGCTACACTTCGAAGGCACTTCAATGCCTGTGACGCTCTTTGGGATGAGTTCGTTCTGTGAGAGACAGCCGTCATTAGAGATTAGAATGGAGAGAGTAAATAAAAAGCCATTTGGATTACGAGTGATGGTAATTTTAACAGCATAATGAATGCTCTGTAGAAGCCAAAGTACTCCAATATGTGTGGAACATATAGCCTGTTCCATCTTCTTTACAGTCCCTGAAATGAAGAGACAGCTGGAACACAATCATGGGGCACACAGCACTTAAGTCACTTGCCTTTAGGACATGCTACAGTGCACTTCAATAAAATTTTCACAAGTCACTTCCATCCTGCTGAAATATAACATGCATCACGGTGGCCAAATGAAAAACGTACCATGCTTCACCTCACCTCTTCATTAAACTCCTCCTCCGAAAACGCAAAAAGCCCCTACAGCTCAGCATACTGGGACATGGATTAATTTTCAGATTCCATTTCCGAACATTTTTAAATCTTTTTTTATATAAATTTAGAGTGCCCAATTCATTTTTTCCAATTAAGGGGCAATGTAGCGTGGCCAATCCACCTACCCTGCACATCTTTGGGTTGTGGGGGCGAAACCCACGCAGACACGGGGAGAATGTGCAAACTCCACACGGACAGTGATCCAGAGCCGGGATCGAACCTGGGACCTCGGCGCGTGATGCAGCAGTGCTCACCACTGCACCACCGTGCTTCCCTCATTTTATAAATCGTTTGCTGAAGATCCCTTTGTTAGTAAAGGCTCTGCACAAAGTGAAAGTGAGTCACACTGTGGCAGTGGGGAACATTAAAATTAGCTCCAGCAATAAGGGGCCAGGATACAAGCTGGCATTCCACACCTCATAACTAGTGATTATTACTCAACATCACAAGACCAGGCTAAAACAGCACCACTCTGAAAATCTAGGCACTACTGTCCAGGTCCACATTTGTATCAAAGTTTAGCAAGCTAACTCACTGGCCTCTGGAACTACAATACAACACAGCTAAGTGGATGGGGGAGGAATGGGGTTCTAACACCAAGCCAGCCACAATGGAAATCAGTGCAGAACTGTGCAAACATTTGCTTGGGTCATTGAGATTTTGTGTACACAAGAATGCTAACACTTCACCAACACAATGAGCAATGAGCACGCTGGTCTATCATTTGCAAGTTGGTTAATTGAGATGTATTTGTTTGAAAACCAAAATTGAAATGAGGAAATGACTCAGTGTGATGTTAACCATTATTATGCCACAAACAATTAATGAGCAGTCTCACGCCGAGGACCTTTATTTTTTAAAAAGTAAGACAGTAATCAGGAAATTCTCCAAGAATAAAGATCAATATTCTGTGTTTTTAAATCTCTCTAATTTCACGTGTATTTTTGAATATGTGTACTTAAAACAGTGCAACAATGGTACCCCACCTCAAGAATGACAACTCAAGTGTGAGAATGAATTAGTCCGACCCATTTGATGTCAAATCACTGGCAGGGTTTCTTACCGACATTACCCAAATGTGATAATGACACATTAACTCTTGTCAGCCAGTTCCCCAAGCTTCCATTACTGTAAATGTTTTGGAGGACGTGCACATGCGTGCACTATCTAACCCACAGAGAAAGAGGACAGGGAAAACCAGAACGTTACATTGTTAAGTAAATCATTCGTTTCGATTCATGTTGTGACACACAATGGAAAATACAGCATTTGTTAATGCTAATTCTGCTGCTGTTCTTTCATCATTTAACACCATCTTGGACAGATCCCGAAGACAGCCCAATGACATCTAACAGCTCCATGGCATGATTTTCAGGACAAATTTACATTTCTACATTCAAAGATTCACAATCACTGAAGTATCTGACTATCATAGAATTTACAGTGCAGGAGGCCATTCGGCCCATCGAGTCTGCACTGGCCCTTGGAATGCGCACCCTACTTACGCCCACACCTCCACCCCGTAAACCAGTAACTGTGTACGTTCCCTTGGCCGCAGAACAATACTTTTCACTGTACTTCAGTACATGAGACAATAAATATCAATATCAGTGAGCCCCACCTCATCTTTTTGACACTAGGGAGCAATTTATCATGGCCAATCCACGTATCCCGTACATCTTTGGACTGTGGGAGGAAGCTGGAGCACCCGGAGGAAACCCACGCAGACACGGGGAGAACATGCAGACTCCATACAGGCAGTCATCAGAGGTTGGAATTGAACCTGGGATCCTGGCAGCAGTGATAACCACTGTGCCGGCCTCATTGCTCCTATTTCTAAGTCCACTCAGATTTAGACTCCGTAACTTCTTCGAGCCTATACCCCCAAACTGCTTTTGTGTCTTTAAGCATCAGTAACCATACGTAACAACCAGAGTGGCTGATTCATGACCCAGGTCACAATTATGGGAAAGTAAGAGCAGGTTTGGGTCAAGCTGTTTTCAGAGGTCACCTCAATGCAAGGCCGGTAATTCTACTGTACATGACTTTTCCACACCCCTGGATAATGCCTGTTCACCTCAATATCCACTGTACCCTTCTGGTGTTGAAATTTTTACTGTTTGAAAGTGGTATTTCTAAATCATGATTGGATGAATTTTTTACAAATTCTCATCTGCAACCCTATTGGATATGGGGATGACTGAGTGAGGGGATGATGTCGGAGCACCAGAGATCGATCTACTGCCGTGCAAAGAAACCTCACATCACCAAACCCAGTCTCAACAAACATCTTTGAGTGTAATCGGCTGAACAAGAGGAGGTTAACCATAATTACTTCAGGATTGTTAAGGGGTTCTGATAGTAAGACTCTCTATAACAGACCACTTTCATGGCTGTAGGATTATTAAATTGATATCGCAACTATCAAGTAGCTGCCATTTGCCCAGAGACAATAGGAACTTCCCCCTATATGGAATAATTGATCTGGAATGAAGTACGATTTTGTTGCCCCTTCCCACTGCCCGCACCTCCCCACACCCCCACCCAACCAAACATAAAACTACCCAAACACAACAATTCCATAAAACATATGAGCAGCAAAAGTAGGCAGCACTGAATATAAAAAATGAAAACATCCAAAGTTCCTCACCCCTTAGGCAGAGGGATTTCATTTTTGACAAACTGGGATTGAGCTTCTCAACAAACTAATTAAAATAACATAATCCAAATAGTCGTTTGGTACCACAGAACTTGAGTATTGCCAAAAAAGGTCGTTTGTCAAAGCTTTTTGTCTAGGACTGTCATCAGGACAATTCACAAGCATGCCAAAACGTAAAGAGAACAATTTATACTTGGTGTACTCAATATAATTTGTTGTATTCTCTCCATATGTCTCACGCCCACAACCCAAGGATGTGCAGGGTAGGTGGATTGTGTCATAATATCCACGCATGTATATAATGAAGTGCAGACAGGCAGTGATTGACACACAGGATGACCAATAAGCACACACAATAGAGCAGCCAATCACCAGACAGGACACCACCATAAAGCCAGAGGGCACTAGGTTCCCCGCTCTCTCTGGACCCAGCCACTGAGACAGTCAGAGTCCATGAGCTAGCAAGTGCAAACACCATGCAGTAGCTAGTAAGTCTGGCCAGGCTAGTACAAGGTCTCCAGTCAGTTCCGTATAGTGTCAACCCACAGTTAAATATATATGTTAGTTCTATCGTTCAATAAAACTTCAATGGATCTTCTACAGTGTTAGAGGTCTGTTTCTCGCATCGCTGCATCAAGTGCAGTCCACACCGAACCGACCTGCCTAACACATCATGGTACCACGGAGTGATACTGAAAATTGACGGACCTACCTCGAGTGAATCAGCATTGACCAGCAAGCAGCCATCCGGTGACATGGAAAACATCCAGCCTCCTCCGCAGCTCCGGCAACCTCTGCGCAAATTGGATGCTCTTCAAGCAAATGTTCCTCTGGTACATCGAGGCCTCCGACCTCGAAGCAGCATCGGATGCCAGGAAGATCGCACTATTTCTCTCCACCGCGGGGGAACCACGACATCCACATCTATAACTCCCTCACGTTCGCTGACGGCGAAGGCAAAACAAAATTCAAAACAGTCCTGCTGAAGTTTGACAGCCACTGCAACATTGAGGTGAATGAGAGCTTTGAACGGTACGTTTTCCAGCAGAGGCTTCAGGGTAAGGATGAACCTTTTCAGTCCTTCGTAGTCATGTAGTCATGCAACTATGACTCGATGGCTGATTCCATGATCCGGGATCAGATCGTTTTCGGGGTCCACTCCGACTCCCTTCGGCGGCAGCTCCTGAAAGTCAAACAGTTGACCCTCTCTGTCGCTATCGAGACGTGCGTTGTCCATGAGCATGCTAAGAATCGTTACTCCCACATCAGGGCAGCAGAAACTGCAAAGCTGGCCTCCCACGAGGCGGAACCGGTGCAGGCCATTGCACAAATGCAGGGCCTGAGCATCGAGGAGAGTGGCCGTTTCGCGCGCTTTTCCCAGGGCCCTGCGCATGCGCGCCACGACCGAGTGGACGACGAGCCCGACAACCCAACGGAATGGGCACGCTCCCATACCAATACAAAATCCTGCTCAAGCCGAACGCCACCCCTGTAATTCATGCACCTCGCCGGGTGCCGGCGCCCCTCAAGGATCGTCTGAAGAAGCAATTACAGGACCTCCAAGACCAGGGCATCATATCAAAGGTTACAGAGCCCACAGACTGGGTCAGCTCCGTGGTCTGCGTCAAGAAGTCGTCAGGGGAGCTTCGCATTTGCATTGACCCCAAGGATCTAAACCGCAATATCATGAGGGAGCATTACCCGATACCGAAAGGAGAAGAGTTGACCAGTGAAATGGCTCATGCCAAATTCTTTGCTAAGCTCGACGCCTCCAAGGGTTTTTGACAAATACGACTGGACGCGTCCAGTCGCATGTTGTGCACTTTCAACACCCCGTTTGGTCGTTACTGCTACAACCAGATGCCTTTTGGCAACATATCTGCCTCCGAAGTATTTCATCACATCATGGAACAGATGATGAGGCATCGAGGGGGTGCGAGTGTATGTTGACGATGTCATTATCTGGTCCACAACGCCCCAGGGACACATCGCTCGCCTCAAAAAGGTATTCCAAAGAATCCATGAACATGGTCTTCAGCTCAACAGGGCCAAGTGCTCATTTGGTCAATTGGAGATCAAATTCCTAGGACCACATCTCGCAGCAGGGCGTACGGCCAGACGCCGAAAAGGTCTCGGCGATCAACGCCATGAAGTCCCCGGAGGACAAAAAGGCAGTCCTCCACTTTCTCGGAATGGTCAACTTCCTCGGGAAATTCATTCCCAATATGGCCCACGGCCCTCCGCCACCTCGTCAAAAAGTCGACGGAATTCCAGTGGCTGCCCATGCATGAAGAGGAATGGCGCGAGCTGAAAGCTAAACTCACGACAGCCCCGGTCCTAGCGTTCTTCGACCCAACCAAGGAAACCAAGATATCAACTAATGCAAGCCAGGACGGCATTGGGGCGTTGCTCCTCCAGCGGGATGACTCCGCGTCCAGGGCTCCAGTGGCATATGGCGCCCACTGAGCAACAGTATGCTCAGATTGAGAAGGTGTGTCTGGGCCTCCTAACAGGGATAGTCAAGTTCCACGACTATGTCTACGGCCTGCCGAAATTCACGGTAGAGACGGACCACAGGCCTCTAGTCCACATAATCCAGAAGGATTTAAACGACGTGACATCTCGGTTCCAGCGTATTCTTCTAAAGCTAAGCCGCTACAACTTCGAACTGGTCTACATGCCAGGTAAAGAGCTGATCGTTGCAGATGCCCTGTCCAGGTCCATTACCACACCGCATGAACAAAGTGACTTCATCTGCCACATAGACGCCCAAGTGCAGTTGTGTGCCTCGAACCTTCCAGCCTCCGACGAACGGGTGGTCCAAATTCGGGAGGAGACAGCCAAGGATCCTATGCTGCAGCGTGTGATGCAGCACCTTACCAATGGCTGGCAGAAGGGACAATGTTCTCAGTTCTATAAAGTAAAAGACGACCTGACGGTGGTGGTGGGAATCCTTCTGAAACTCGACAGAATCGTCATTCCTCAGAGTATGCGTGCTATGGTGCTGGGCCAACTCCATGAGAGTCACCTTGGGGTCGAGAAATGCCGACGCAGAGCACGGGAGGCGGTCTATTGGCTGGGCATCAGCCAGGACATTGCCGACACAATCCTCAATTGCCCTACCGGTCAGAAGTTTCAGCCAGCTCAACCCAAAGAAACATTGCAGCAGCACGAGATTGTGACCTCTCCGTGGTCCAAAGTCGGTGTAGACCTTTTCTACGCCAAGGGGCGTGACTACGCACTCCTGGTCGACTACTTCTCCAGTTACCCAGAAGTAGTGAAACTGTCCGACCTCACGTCGAAGGCGGTAATCAAAGCCTGCAAAGAAACGTTCGCCAGGCATGGGATACCGCTCACGCTAATGAGCGACAACGGTCCTTGCTTTTACAGCCAGGAATGGTCTGATTTCGCACAGTCCTACAACTTCCGTCACGTTACCTCCAGTCCCCACTACCCACAGTCAAACGGGAACGCCGAAAAAGGGGTCCCCATTGTGAAGCGGCTGCTGTGTAAAGCTGCAGATTCAGGCTCCGATTTTAACCTGGCGATGCTGGCGTACAGGGCGACCCCACTGTCCACTGGATTGTCTCCAGCCCAGATGCTCATGAATTGCACTCTAAGGACCACAGTTCCAGCCATCCACGTTCCCAACATTGACCACCTCACGGTCCGCCAGAAAACGCAACAGTCACGGGCCCAACAGAAAGCCACGTACGATGCCCATGCCACGTATCTGCCCGAGTTGGCCCCAACTGATCATGTTCGCGTACAGTTGCCTGAGGGCAGCTGGTCAGCCACAGCTGTTGTGGTCAAACAAGTGGCCCCAAGGTCATTCCTTGTCGCAAGGCTGATGGCTCCCTGCTACGGCGCAACAGACGGGCACTGCGAAGAGTTCCACACCTGCTACCTGACCGGCGTGCCCCGCCGCCTACGATGCCTCCTCCGGACGTACCCTACCACGAGGCCACCGATCTACCAGCAATCCTGCCGGCCCACACGCCCACCGCGATGCCAGAGATCCCGCCTCCCCAAGCGCAGGCGGCTCCTAATCCGCCTCTGCGGCGATCAACAAGAATTTGTCGCCCACCACAAAGACTAAATCTATAGACTGAGCTTTTGTACATTTTTGTGACTTCACCAATTGGACCTCTGTACATATCTTTTCGTTTGCCATGTATCTGCACTATCACAACCTTCCTATGTATATACATTTGTTTAGACATCTTTCTGTAAATAGTCAGGCACATATATATCCATATTTATAAGCACCCACACCTTAGTTTTTTTTTTTTTAAAAAGGGGCGGGGGGGAGATGTCATAATATCCACGTATGTATATAATGAAGTGCAGACAGGCAGTGATTGACACACAGGATGACCAGTCAGCACACAGCACAGTGCAGCCAATCACCAGACAGGACACCACCACTATAAAGCCAGAGGGTACTAGGTCTCCCGCTCTCTCTGGACCCAGCCACTGAGACAGTCAGAGTCCACGAGCTAGCACAGTGCAAACACCATGCGGTAGTTAGTAAGTCTGGTCAGGCTAGTACAAGGTCTCCAGTCAGTTCAGTATAGTGTCGACCCACAGTTAAATATGTATGTTAGTTCTATCGTTCAATAAAACCGTGTTGGATCTTCTACAATGTTAGAGGTCTGTTTCTCGCAACGCTGCATGAAGTGCAGTCCACACCGAACCGACCTGCCTAACACATCAGATTGGACATCCTGCAGTTGGAGAGGATGAAGTATGAGTTAAAGGGCTCTGCAGAGGGGGTTTTGAGAAAAGGTGGGGCATGTTTGTGACCATATTTGAGGAACTGTTCGTCGCCGGGGAGGGGGGGGGGATGAATGCTTCCCGGGGTATTCATGAGTTGTAACCTGTTTTGATACATGTCTGTAATAAAATACATTTTCTAAAAAAGGGTAGGTGGATTGGCCACGCTCAATTGTTCTTTAATTGGAAATTTAAAAAATATATACATAAAAAACACTGAAGTTAACCCAGTAAGAGATTTGCGGATACACCTGAAATCTGCTCTTTGTTGGGTTACATTATTGTGACAATCAATTCTTTAAATATTTTAAAACTACATATCTCCATATTTCAGCTTTCAAATCAATAACAATACTTCTAATGAAACCAGTCAGCTGCATTAATCATACCGGTAAAGACTGAGCAAAATGACTTTCAAACCATAGTTCATAATTAATAAAGCAGAGGCTGGGTGTTAGGTTAAATTAAATAAAGTTGGCAAGTCAGAATGCCAGTGGGCACACTGTGCTTTTATCAGGATTTTTCAAATGTTTATTTGGCAATTCAGAAATATATGGAAGGCTTCCTTAAAAAGTAGCAACTGACTTTAAATCAGAGCCAGCAACATTAAATAACTCTTCAACAAAGCAACTACTAGACTAGAATGGAACATTCAACTGTTCTAATACACAGTGGCAGCTAAAAAAAAAAAGGCAAACCTTGAGAAACCACTGGTTAGCCCTCAGCTGGAGTACTTTCTGGGCATCACACTTTAGGTAGGTTGACGAGGCCTTGGAGAGGATGCAAAGGAGGTTTACTAGTATGATGGCCGGAATGATGGGCTTCAGTTGTATGGAGAGGTTTTCCTCCTTTGAGCAGAGAATGTGTTTTGAGAGAGAGGAGAGGAGAGGAGAGAGCGAGACGCACTCCATTGGAAGTTACGTAATCAGAGGACAATTTTAAGTTAACTGGAAAAAGAATGGTGGGGGTGGGGACTTTTAAAAAATAATAAATACAGCATGTTGTGATAATATATTGAACATTCAATATTAATGTTCAAAACAGATTGACTGTCCTCCCATGATGTGGAGAATCCGTCTCAGGCAGTGTTGATGGTATCTCTCCAGGGCCTTGTGTCGTTTTGTGTTTGGATTTCAACCAGATACTCGGTGCCGTGAGGCAGCAGTGCTAACCACTGCGCCATCGTGTCGCCCTCAAACTCCTTTCTTTCTGATGGTTCCTTTCCAGATTTGGGAGTCCGATCCAACCCTGGCATTGAATTCCACAAGGAGGATCATCTTCTTTGGAACTCTTGGAGAGTATGGGGTCCAGGGTGGAACAGGAACCTTCTTTGGACTCATCGCTTCATAGATTTCATAGAATTTACAGTGCAGAAGGAGGCCATTCGGCCCATCGAATCTGCACCAGCTCTTGGAAAGAGCACCCTACCCAAGCCCACATCTCCACCCTGTCCCCATAACCCAGTAGCCCCACCTAACACAAAGGACAATTTTGGAAACTACGGGCAATTTATCATGGCCAATCCACCTAACCTGTACATCTTTGGAATGTGGGAGGAAACCGGAGCACCCGGAAGAAACCCACGCACACAGGGAGAATGTGCAGACTCCGCACAGTGACCCAAGCCGGGTATCGAACCTGGGACTCTGGAGCTGTGAATCATTTGTGCTATCCACAATGCTACCATGCTTCCCTTTGCCTGCTATGCGGGTCTCTTGCAGGGCAGCGACATGGATCTGGTCCAGATTGGTCCAGTTCCAGTGGCAAAGGAACCTCGATGACTGGGGTTTTCCTACTGCTGCAACCTTCATCCGCCATCACAACCATTGATACAAGCATCTTCTGCCTGATTCGCCGTTGACGACTTGTTTTGGATTGTGCTTTGCCTGGTTCCTCCCCTCCGACCTGACCGTCATGGGCGACCCTGCTGAGAGCTAAGACTCCTGATGGCATTGCTTCTGGAATCAATGGAATGTTCAAGCCTCTCCTCCACAGCAAGGTGGCAATCCAAGGAAAGGGGCACAATAAAGTGCATCACAAAACATTCACAATATCCAAGATTTTGTGGTGTTTCCGCACAACCGAGGACAAGTTTCAATCAAGGGTTTATTCTAGGCTCCAAGCCCAAAGTTTAATGACATTTTTCTCCCACTTTATGTGGAGGTTTGATTTCCTTTGCCTTTTTCAAAGCTCTAGTACTTTTGCATTGTTCGGCAACTAAGCCAAGCAAAGTCTGGAGACTTTCGTGAATGAACTTTCCAGTATCTCCAGCTACACATCTCTGCTGACTCTGTTGCTGATCTTTACACATCGACCACTACAAAACTATCATTACCCAAAGGGATTTAAGCGAATTTTGGACTTTATAATCTCCGTAGATCAGGCAGTGCACCACATAAGATAACTAAATTAAACAATGAATGACATGACAGGCTCACAGAAATACAATATAGAAGTAATCTCTGGGAATAAATGCGGAATAAAAAACTGGAGAAACATAATTATTTTTTCCTTACGAGAAGTAACACAAAGTGATCAAATCATAGTTGAAACAACTGGTAAAAACTTGAGCGCATCAGGAAATAGTTTAGCCCTGCATGTCAATACTGATTATACCTCATGAGAGGTTTCAACACTCGTCCCATTTTCCTTCTCTGTCCTAGAAGTTTGGATTTTTCTTTTTTTAAATTTCTCCATTTCTCTTTTGTCAACGGTGGTTCATTTGAAGCACAACATAGTAGGGTCAAGTACCACTCGAGTAAGAGAGAGAAAAATATCAAGACTGGCACCCCAAGTGTAGTACACCATTTCAAAAGAGCAGAGAGGTTATGTTGTGTGTTCTGGTCATCAATATTTCTCTCTCAATGTCACAAAATAAACGTGGCCATGGTCCAACATTGCTGTTCATGGGAGCTTGCTGTGTGCAAATTGGCTGCAGCATTGCCTACATTACAACAATGACGGCACTAAAAGTGCTTCATTGGACGTGTGGGCTGCACGGTAGCACGGCGGTTAGCACTGTTGCTTCACAGCTCCAGGGTCCCAGGTTCGATTCCCGGCTTGGGTCACTGTCTGTGCGGAGTCTGCACGTTCTCCCCGTGCCTGTGTGGGTTTCTTCCGGGTGCTCCGGTTTCCTCCTACAGTCCAAAGATGTGCAGGTTCGGTGGATTGGCCACGCTAAATTGTCCTTAGTGTCTAAAAGAAGTTAGGTGGGGTTACAGGGTGGAGGTGTGAGCTTAAGTGGGGTGCTCTTTCCAAGGGCCGGTGCAGACTCGATGGGCTGAATGGCCTCCTTCTGCACTGTAAGTTCTGTGATTGGCTGCAAAGTGCTTTGGGAGGCAGGTTTTTATCTTCTTGAATATTGATGGCTTCAAATCACTGTAGAAACTGATTCTATTGATACAAGGAATAAGTTTAAATATTTAACCTTTTGCATTTAAAAAATCCTTTAAGATGTGCTGCGAGTTCTACATAAAATCTAACTTCAGGCATACTGAAAATTTGGTTTGCAGATGTACATCAAGCAACTGGAGCCTGTCAATGCTTGTAGATTATTCAAGTCACAGTTAACTCTCAGATATGACAGTGAAACCAAACCCCATGTGCCTGTTTCAGGGCTGAGGGCTTTAAGACAGATCTTTCTTTATGATTTGTAGCCTTAGAACACCTGCCAACAATTTTATTAGTTTGGGTTTACCAGCGCTGAATAATCACAAGTCATTGCATATATTTTCCCACTGGGTCGATCCTTCTGTAGTATGAGAGACGACGGATTTCCCTTTCTTTAAAAAAAATAGGCCTTCACAGGCCTTTGATGCACATCAAAAAGAAAAAATCCTTTAATAACAATCTCCATTTACTAACACAGTGGCACAGCTGTCAAAAAAGCAAATATATTTCACAAAATATTGGATTTGCCCACAGCAGTCTCAGCTGTGCAGTCAGACAGAGACCAGACGTATGTGCATGTGAAGATAATGTTACTCTTGTGCGTTAGTCATTGACAGAATGCCATTAACAAATTCACCTGCCTGCCCATGGAATTGGGAGGAGAAATGCAGGCAGACCAAACAACGTACATCATGCTCTAACCCTTGGTAACAAAGACTAAGAGTGAGGAAGTCTTGCAACAGTTACATAGCATCTTGATGGAATACAGTTTTGGTTTCCACACCTTGGGGAGGATATACTTGCCTTGGAAGGCACACATGGAGGGTTTAACCAAACTAATCCCTGGGATGAGGTCCTTCACCTATTAAGAGAGAGCGAGTTGGGCCAATATGGTGAGCTGTCTTCTTCAACCACTACGGTCTATGTGGTAGGGAGAGTGTTACAGGATTTTGATCCAGTGACAGTGAAGAAGGGGCGATGTATTTCCAAGTCCAAATGATGTGTGGCTTGGATGGGAACTTCCAGATGGTGGTTTTCCCATGAATCTGCTGCCTTTGTCCTTCTTGGTGGTGGACGTCACGGATTTGTAAAGTTTGGCGAGTTGCAGGAGTGCACTTGTAGATGCTGCCACTGTGTGGTGGCGGTGGTGGTGGAGTGAATTAATGTTCAATTTGATGGCTGAGGTGCAAATCAGGTGGGCTGTTTTGTCCTGGATGGTGTTGGTTTCCTGAGCTGCAATTATCCAGACAACGGGACAGTACCATCAGACTACAGAATTGTGCCTTGGAGGTGGTGGTGAGGTCTTCTGTGGGGGGTGGATGGGGCTTGTGTGGTCACAGTTATTTTCCACAGCTAGTCCAGTTTAGTTTCTACATAAAAAAAATAAGAACTAGGAGGAGGAGTAGGCCATCTGGCCCTCGAGCCTGCTCCGCCATTCAATGAGATCATGGCTGATCTTTTGTGGACTCAGCTCCACTTTCCCGCCCGAACACCATAACCCTTTATGGTCAATGGTAACTCACAGAACGTTGAAAGTGCGAGATTCAAAAGTGGTACAGTGGTTAAACTGCTGCCTACGGCAAAGAGGATCCGGGTTCAATCCCGGCCCTGGGACACTGTCCATGTGGAGTTTGCACATTCTCCCTGTGTTTTCGTGGGTCTCACCCCCACGACCCATAGATGCGCAGGTTAGATGGATTGGCCACGCTAAATTGCCCCCTAATTGGAAAAAATAATTGGGTACTCTAAATTAAATATTTTTAAAAAGGAAGTGGGGGATTCAGGAGTGGTAATGCATGGCGAGATAGTGAGGTTCTGTCCTAAGTGGCACGAATGTTACTCGTCACTTAGCAGCCCAAGATTAAATGTTATCTGGGTCCTGCTGAATATGGGCACTAACTGCTTCAGTTTCTGAAGAGTCACGAATGATGCTGTGCAATCGTTCGTGAGCATCCCCATTTATGATCTTCTGCTGGAGGGAAGGTCACCGATGTACCAGCTACAGATGGTTGGGCCAGAGGACACTACCCTGAGGTAGTCCGCAGTGATGTCCTGAGATGTTTGATCTCGAACAACCACAAGGATCTTCCTTTCCGCTCATGATGATTTCAACCAGCAGTGGGTTTAGCCCCCATTACCACTGACTCCAGTTTTACAGAGATCCTTAGTACCACACTCGGTAAAATGCTGCCTTGCTGTAAAGGGCAGTCACTCTCACCTAGAGTACTTCTCTTTTGTCCATGTTCAGACCAAGGCTGTCATGAGGTCAGAAGCTAAGTGACCCCAGCGGAACCCTAACTAAGCAGGTTGCTGCTGTGTAAAGTGCTGCTTAGCAGCACTGTCGATATCCTTTTCCATCAATTTGCTGATGATTGAGAACAGACTCAGCAGATTGAGGCAACAAATGGCCAGATTGAATTTGCCCTGCTTTTTGCGAACATGACATAGCTGGGAAATTTTCCACTTTGCTGGACAGACGCCAGTGTTTCAGCTGTATTGAAACTGCTTGGCCAGCATCATGGCTAGTTCTGGAGCACAAGAATGCTGTTGGGGCCAATAGCCTTTGCAGTACCCCGTGTCTCCAGCCATTTCTTGATAGCACGTGGAGTGAATTGCATTGGCCAAAAACTGGCACCTGTGATGCTGCGAAGCTCAGGAGGGGCCCAAGATGGATCACCCACTCAGCAGTTCTGGCTCAAGATGTTTGCAAATGCTTCAGCCTCGGCCTTTGCACTGATGTGCTGGGACCTCCCATCATTATGGATGAGGATATTTGTGGAGCCTCTTTCCCCCGGTTAGTTGTGAACGAGACAACAAAAGTGTTATCATTACTCCACTGAAACGTCAGGAGTCTGATTCATGCACAAAATAACATGGACATCCAGAAATTACTGCCACCAATTCTGTGCTCCTCCACAGCATGAATATTTGAGGTTCCCGACACCCACCCCTTTCCAAAAATATTATCCCTGAGCAGTTAATTCACAAATAAAAAAAACAATTTTTTCACTATTAGCCTGAAAACATTATAACTTGTTGAATGAGGTGCAACGAGGCAAACAACATACTGTTATGGGCCAGGGCTTAGAAACTCCAAAGTGTGTTATGAAGTTCACCTGACCTATAACCTTTGGCTAGGATGAGCACAAAAGCCTTCACTTGAGACGGGATCAGAATCTCAGGGAAAGGACCAATCCCATTCGAGTGAGAATACAGTGTGCTGGGCCACGCCCTTGAAAAGAGGTTTGGTTTATTAGATTTTGTTATTGAATTGCAACAGTTGAGGGGGTGATTCATCAGACTTCCTGGACACTTTAATCAAAACAGGGGCTGTTTAGCACAGGGCTAAATCGCTGGCTTTGAAAGCAGGCCAAGGCAGGCCAGCAGCACGGTTCAATTCCCGTAACAGCCTATCCGAACAGGCGCCGGAATGTGGCGACTAGGGGTGTTTCACAGTAACTTCATTTGAAGCCTACTTGTGACAATAAGCGATTTTCATTTTTATTTCTAAGAATGTAGTTAACACATAACTATAAACACAGGAAGAATTTTTATCAATTACAAACATAAAGACAGCTCACAGCTACAATAATCTATGTATATAACACTTAATGAATTCCCCCTCAACTGTTCCCATAAATGACATCAAGGCACTTGATAAGAGACTAAACCTTTCTTAAAGGGACACTCACATGGCAATACTAATTTCCTAACTATTGCTAAACACCCTCACTGGCACCTCAATGCTAATTTTATGCTTGTTGAATATCCAATCCCTCCTATGAGAAAAAAAGGCACATTTTAATTTTTGACTGTTTATTATTGATATTCTAATTTTCCTACAAAGATAATCATAATCATTTCTTTAGTTATCTGAAAGAAAGTTCCACTTTTTTTCTTTATTTGCTCGTGGGATGTGGGCATTGCTGGCTGGGACAGCATTTCTTGCCCATCCCTGGCTGGGACAGCATTTCTTGCCCATCCCTGAGGGCATATAAGTGTCAACCACTTTGCTGTGGGTCTGGAGTCACATGTAGGCCAGACCAGATAAGGATGGCAGATTTCCTTCCCTAAAGGACATTAATGAACCAGATGGCTTTTTACAGCAATCGACAATGGTTTCATGGTCGTCATTAGACTTTTAATTCAGATTTTGCTTTATTGAATTCAAATTCCACCATCTGCCCTGGTGGGATTTGAACCCGGGTCCCCAGAGCATTAATTACCCTGGCTCTCTGGATTACTAGTCCAGTGGCAATACCACAAGGCTACTGCCTTCCCTGCCTGGCTTCCAGTCTGAGAGAATACATCGAAGCAATTGGCTGGTTACGCTGCTGCTAACATCACAGTTGCTGCACACTTGAGGAGGCTGCCTTGATCTGGATCCATCTTTAAAATACCCTCCGTAACGGGGAAGTCTTCCACAGGGTGCTAGGTCATCAAGGGCAGTTTTCTTCAAGGTCATTGCTGCTGCCTTTCCACTTACCTCAAAACTTAGCCCATAAAACTTTTTTTTTTTAGAAAATATTTTATTGAGGCATTTATTTGAACACTTTTCAACAATAACATCCAACAGAACACACAACAAAATAACCATCATTTCCCCCCCAAACACAAACACCAAGCCCATAAAAGTCTTAACGGGCCTGACAGGTTGGATGCTGCGAGGAAGTTTCCCCTGGTTTGGGAGTGAATCAAGGCTCAAAGTTTCAGAATAAGGTGTCAACCATTTTGGACTGAAACAAGGCGAAACATATCGACAATCTTTGGAATGCGCTACCTCCAATTTTGAATGCTCAGTCACTGAGTATAATCAAGACAGCGACTGGTCAGTTTTTGAATAAATAAACAAATGAAGAGATATGGGGACGCTGTAGGAAGGTAGTTTGAGGGAGATGATCAGGTATGAGTTACAGAATGGTGGAGCAGAGAAAGGCCGAATGATCTTCAGCTCCTTTTTCTCATATTATGTTAAGAATAGATAATTACATGCAAGCCACCAAGTAGGAGTCCACCGGAGGTGTTTTATCCTCACAATTTATATCAGCACATTCACACACAATTGTATCCCAATCTCAGATAGCAATGTGTGAAGGAATAATAATAATAATAATAATAATAGCTTATTGTCACAAGTAGGCTTCAATGAAGTTATTGTGAAAAGCACCTAGTCGCCACATTCCAGCACCTGTTCGGGGAGGCCGGTACGGGAATTGAGCCCGCGCTGCTGGCCTTGTTCTGCATTACAAGCCAGCTGTCTTAGCCCACTGTGCTAAACCAGCCCCTAAAAGGGGGGGGGCTGTAGAATTTCACTATGGTGCAAAAACACTGACAAAGATCCTGGAGCAGTAATAACTTCTGGTGGGAACAAAAGATCAGGGGTAGGCCATTCAGCCCATCATGCCTGTCCCAATATTAAATGAGATAATTACTGATCTGTATCTTAACTCCTTACCTCCTTTTAAACATTTGTTCAGCAAAACTCTATTGATCTCAGATTAAAATTACCAAAACAAGCATCCGCTGCTTTTTAAGGGAAGACTGTTCTACACTACACCCGCCTATTGTACGATGGAGAAAAATATCTACAAAGCAGGAAGTGTTTTGTTTCAACGAATGAAAGAAAGTGGAGAGAAATATAATTTTGATACAATAGCGTGCAATTATCAAAACATAACAGTCAAAAGTAGGGGAAACATTTGACTCAAACCATACTTTCGACAGATCGTTTATATCAATTCGTTCTGTACACCATCCCACTTATTTATCCAGACCCTTAGAATGAAGCAATCGTGCAGATTATTTATCTCGAGCCACTATTTAACCATGGCTATTGCTTTCCACGGAACCTCTCTGGTCCAGTAGGGCAGGAACTCAAGGGCACATTTGATAATCTCTGCTCAACTAACTTCAATTCCCAGGGGCAGCACTGCTGCCTCACGGTGCCGAGGACCCGGGTTCGACCCCAGCCCATGTCTGCGTGGGTCTCACCCCCACAACCCACGCTAAATTGCCCCTTAATTGGAAAATAAAAAGAATTGGGTGCTCCAAATTTTTTTTTTTTTTTTTTTAAACTAACTTCAATCCCACTTCAATCAGCTCCTTTTGGAAGAACCGCTTTGGCTCCATGTTTGCTACCAAACACAGGAGAAAATTCTCTTCTAGCACCCAACACAGATATGCGGCAATATCATTTTGGATCCTTTCAGAGATACTGCCCAAATTAAACCGCTCAATGCTTCTTTTTTTACCTCAAGATTATAGTTGTTCAGGAACAAACGCGAGTTCCATTCTAGAAGTGTATGTTCATAATGTAAAGCGTAAGAATCCTCTTAAATATGGTCCAACAGACCGTAAAATAGCCACAGCAAATTTTTAAAAAATCATGCTTTGAATTCTCCAGACCACGGGACAACAGAGTTTCAAGATGCCAGCTCACTACCAGCTTCTCAAGGGTAAGCCTTGTCAGTGATGTGTAGATCCTTTGAACAAATACAAACTTTTAAAAATCTAGGCAGTAACTACTGGCATCAATTTATGATTTCCGGATCTCGAATAACGATGAGTCAGAATACAGGAGGGAGTTAGAGAACCTAGTAGAGTGGTACAGCGACAACAATCTCTCCCTCAATGCCAGCAAAACTAAAGAGCGTCATTGAATTCAGGAAGCAAAGTACTGTACACACCCCTGTCAGCATCAATGGGGCCGAGGTGGAGATGGTTAGCAGTTTCAAATCCCTAGGGGTGCACATCTCCAAAAATCTGTCCTGGTCCACCCACGTCGACGCTACCACCAAGAAAGCAGAACAGCGCCTATACTTCCTCAGGAAAATAAGGAAATTCGGTGTGTCCACATCAACTCTTACTAACTTTTACCGATGCACCATAGAAAGCATCCTATCGGGCTGCATCACAGACTGGTATGGCAACTGCTCGGCCCAGGACCGCAAGAGACTTCAGAGAGTCGTGAACACAGCCCAGTCCATCACACGGACCTGCCTCACATCCATTGACTCCATCTATACCTCCCGCTGCTTGGGGAAAACGGGCAGCATAATCAAAGACCCCTCCCACCCGGCTTACTCACTCTTCCAACTTCTTTCATCGGGCAGGAGATACAGAAGTCTGAGAACACACAAGAACAGATTCAAAAACAGCTTCTTCCCCGCTGCTACCAGACTCCTAAATGACCCTCTTATGGACTGACCTCATTAACACTACACCCCTGTATGCTTCATCCAATGCCGGTGCTTATGTAGTTACATTGTGTACCTTGTGTTGCCCTATTATGTATTTTCTTTTATTTCCTTTTCTTTTCATGTACTTAATGACCTGTTGAGCTGTTCGCAGAAAAATGCTTTTTATTGTACCTCGGTACACGTGACAATAAACAAAATCCAATCCAATCCAAATGATCAATCCCACGTAAATTCTTTTTTTTTTTATTTAGAGTGCCCAATTCATTTTTTTCAATTGAGGGGCAATTTAACATGGCCAATCCACCTACCCTGCACATCTTTTTGGGTTGTGGGGGTGAAACCCACGCAACACGGGGAGAATGTGCAAACTCCACATGGACAGTGACCCAGAGTCGGGATCGAACCTGGGACCTCGGCGCCGTGAGGCAGCAGTGCTATCCACTGCACCACCGTGCTGCCCTCAATCCCACGTGAATTCAACGCTCTGGGTCACAATGAGATCAATCAAAAATTGAGCACCAACACTGCACAATTCATTTCAAAACATTATTACTCGCGTGATACAAAAACAGGGTTTCAACTTGGCACAGCGAATTAAGATTGCCATGCAGTACTGAGCACAATTCCTACAATAATCACTCACAAATTCCCACTACTGTTTTAAACATTATTTAAAACAAGGAGGAATTCCTTCGACTATGTTTCCCAAGCAGCATTAACACACTGGGGAAGTGCAGTGGAAACAGTTCCTGTTGAGTGGGCCCAGTCAATACCAGCCATTGCTGTGCATCTCCTTACTAGACTGCGAAGCACCAGCTGTGTCAAGCACGTGGGGCTCTCTCGATCAGGGAAGGATAGGTTGCGAAGGGAGTCTATTTTTTTTCCATTCAAATGGCAGGAGAAAAAGTACTCCTTTGGAAGCCAAGTCGTTAAAATAAAATCATTTATGATGGGATATTTTGAATCAAATGTTCATCATTTTTAAATGTTATTTTAAATCTCACATTGATTTCACAGGTTGGAAATGCATCTGAAGAATATCAAACTATCATAGAAAATAGAATTGGAACCTTAAATACGTACACATTTATTCCTTCATCATCTGTGGACTAGTACCCCAGAATTCCCAATCCAATCTAGAATTCCCAATCTAATATAATCATGGAGCACCATCATATGGAACTTAGATATTCAAGGAAAAGGTCCATTGTATGATCTCAACAACATTGTCAAAATCCCCAAACCAAACATACAAAATCCTGTGCTTGGGGGATTTGCCCAGTACAGACATACTTAAAAGAATCATGGAGATAATTTTCCATATTCTCAAATTGTGGGAAGACCAAGATTTATTGCCCATTCCCAGTCACCCTCGAGAATATGGCGGTGGGCCTTTTACTCAAACCACTGCTATCCAAGTGGGGGAAATGCTCTCAGCATTCTTGTAGGTGTGGAGTTTCGGGAACTTAACCCAACAACAGTGAAATACCTCCCAGTCAGAATAGAGAGAGACTTGGGAAGGGAACCCAGAGGTGATGGTTCTGGAGAGTCATACTAGACTTAAAATATTAACACTTTTCCTCGCTCCACAGATGCTGCCAAAGCTGCTAGGTTTTTCCAGTACTTTGTTTTTATCACTAGAAGCGATGGATATTTCCATTCGTCACTGTCACCAGTTTGGGAGAAACTTCAGAGGGAGCCTCGGTAAGTATATCCCGACAGATACTACACATGACAGCAATGATGAGCGGCACGTAGCAGTGGTTAGCACCGTTGCTTCACAGCGCCAGGGTCCCAGGCTCGATTCCCGGCTTGGGTCACTGTCTGTGCAGAGTCTGCGGAGGTTTATGGCAGATAGAGGGATCAAAATAGCAGAAGCTCCAGGAGAGTTTAGAATGCGGAAGAAGGAACTTAAAAAGGAAACTACTAGAGAAAAAAGGGACATAATAATAATAATAGCTTCTGTCACGAGTAGGCTTCAATGAAATTACTGTGAAAAGCCCCTACTGTGAAAAGACATGAAAGGATACGGCAAGTAGTTTTACAAGTACATTAAGGGGAAAAGGATAACAAGGCTGTGCGGAGGCTTATGGCAGATATCGGGATCAAAAGGATAACTAGGGAAAAAGGAGGGCCCATTAAGGACCACAGGGTTAATTTGGGTAGAGAGCCAGAGGATGCAGGTAGTGCTCTAAATGAATACTTTGTGTTGGTGTTCACTGCTGAGAGGGATGATGTGGGTATAGAAATCAGGAAGAAGGTTAAAGAAATTAACATAGAGAGGAGGTTTTGAAT
Organism: Scyliorhinus torazame; assembly: GCF_047496885.1. Classification (NCBI taxonomy): domain Eukaryota; kingdom Metazoa; phylum Chordata; class Chondrichthyes; order Carcharhiniformes; family Scyliorhinidae; genus Scyliorhinus; species Scyliorhinus torazame. The sequence goes on from NC_092708.1 coordinate 386,814,726, forward strand.
GGGTCTGGTAGGTTTAAAAGTAGATACATTTCCAGGCACAGATGAAATGTATCCCAGGCTGCTGAGGGAGGCAAGGGAGGAAATAGCAGGGGTGCTGGTAATAATTTTCAATTCCTCTCTGGCCACAGCAGAGGTGCCAGAGGACTGGAGGATAGTCAACGTGGTTCCATTATTCAAGAAGGGAGGAAGGGAGAAACCAGGGCACTACAGGCCGGTCAGTCTAACCTCAGTGGTGGGGAAACTATTGGAACCAATTCTGAGACCCCAAATTAATCTGCATTAGGAGATGCAGGGATGAATTCTTTTGAATTCGTTTACGTGGGTTAGCCCTGCTGCCTCACGGCGCCGAGGTCCCAGGTTCGATCCCGGCTCTGGGTCACTGTCCGTGTGGAGTTTGCACATTCTCCCCGTGTCTGCGTGGGTTTCGCCCCCACAACCCAAAAATGTGCAGGGTAGGTGGTTTGGCAATGCTAAATTGCCCCTTAATTAGAAAAAATGAATTGAGTACTCTAAATTTATTTTTTATAAATTAATTTACGGGATGTGGGTGGCACTGGTTAGGGCAGCATTTATTGCCCATCCTTAGTTGCCCTTCAGAAGGTGGTGAGTTGCGTTCCTGAACTACTGCAGTCCTTGAGGTGTAGGCACACCCACTGTGCTGTTAAGGAAAGAATTCCAGGATTTTGCCCCAGTGACAGTGATATACTTCAAAGTCAAAGAATCAAGAACAGTCAGCATGGTTTTGTTAAGGGGCAGTCTGGCCAATTTGATTGAATTTTGAGGCGGCACGGTGGCACAGTGGTTGGTACCGGCGCAGAGGACTCGGGTTCACTCCCGATCCGTGTGGAGTTTGCACATTCTCTCAGTGGCTGTGTGGTTCTCACCCTTGCATCCCAAAGATGTGCAGGGTAGACGGATTGGCCACGCTAAATTGCCCTACAATTGGAAAAATGAATTGGGCATTTTAAATTATAAAACAAAATTTTAAAGTTGGATTGAATTTTTCGAAGAGGTGACCAGGTATGTAGATGAGGGAAATGCATTTGACGTAGTCTACTTGGACTTCAGCAAGGCTTTTGATAAGGTGCCACATGGCAGACTGATAGCGAATGTAAGAACCCATGGGATCCAAAGAAATCTGGCAATTTGGGTCCAGAATTGGCTGAGTGGCAGGAAGCAGAGGATGATGGCCGAGGGGTGTTTTTCTCAGTGGAAGTCCAGTGGGGTCTCACAGGGATCAGCGTCAGGGCCCTTGCTGTTTGTGATTCATAAAAATAATTTAGCATGGGCAGCACGGTGGCACAGGGGTAGCACTGCAGTCTCACGGCATAGAGTTTAAAAGCAGGAAGGTTATGCTGGAAATGTCTCAAACATTGGTTAAGTCGTGTGTGCAGTTTGGGAATCCACATTATAGGAGGGATTTGATAGCACTGGAAAGGGTGCAGAGATTTACCAGGATGTTGCCTGGAGATTTAGTTATGAAGAGAGAATGGATGGACTGGGGTTGTTTTCCTTGGAGCAGAGGAGACTGAGGGGAGACATGATTGAGATGTATAAAATTATATGGGGCATGGATAGAATAGACAGGTGGAGGGGGGTCAATGACCAGGGGAAGAGATTTACGGTAAGGGGCCAGAGGTTTAGAGGGGCTATGAGGAAAAACATTTTCACCCAGAGGGTGGTGGGAGTTTGGCACTCGCTGCCTGAAAGGGTGGAGGAGGCAGAGACCCTCAGAACATTTAAGATGTATTTAGATGTGCACTTGTGATGCCAAGGTCTACAAGGCTATGTGCCAAGTGCTGGGAAATGGCATCAGAATAGTTAGGTGTTGTTTTTGAACAGCAATAAGCCAAAGGGCCTTTTCTTTTTTTACATAAATTTAGAGTACCCAATTCATTTTTTCCAAATTAAGGGGCTAAATTTAGCGAGGCCAATCCACCTCGCCTGCACATCTTTGGGTTGTGGGGGCGAAACCCACGCAAACACGGGGAGAATGTGCAAACTCCACACGGACAGTGACCCAGAGCCGGGATCGAACCTGGGACCTCGGCGCCGTGAGGCAACAGGGCTAGCCCACTGCGCCACCGTGCTCGAAGGGCCTTTTCTGTGCTGCAGGCCTCTATGACTACATGACTCTAAACCAAAGAAAGATTGTTCAACTTGGCACTGCAACAAAATTTGAAAATCAGTTTGAAAAAATCTGAGAATAAAAGAGCAGACATCAGTGTGACCAGGAAGTAGCCAGATTGTTATTAAAAAAAAACCATCCAATCCACGAGCATCCCATCAGGAAACATGTTGCGTTTACTCAATCTGAATTAAACATGACTCCATTCCAACACTAACTGCCGTTTGTAACGTTTTTGTAAGCCAATCAGTTATATTAAGCAAGCTCACCTGGCATTGCTGCCTCACGGCGCCAAGGTCCCAGGTTCGATCCTGGCTCTGGGTCACTGTCCGCGTGGAGTTTGCACATTCTCCCCCTGTTTAGAACATAGAACATACAGTGCAGAAGGAGGCCATTCAGCCCATCGAGTCTGCACCGACCCACTTAAGCCCTGACTTCCACCATATCCTCATAACCCAATAACCCCTCCAAACCTTTTTGGACACTAAAGGCAATTTAGCATCCCCAATCCACCTCACCTGCACGTCTTTAGAGTGTGGGAGGAAACCGCAGCTCCCGGAGGAAACCCACGCAGATACGGGGAGAACGTGCAGACTCCGCACAGACAGTGACCCAGCAGGGGAATCGAACCAGGGACCCTGGCACTGTGAAGTCACAGTGCTAACCACTTGTGCTACCGTGCTGCCCACGTTTGCATGGGTCTCACTCCCACAACCCAAAAAGATGTGCAGGGTAAGCGGTTTGGCCACGCTAAATTGCCCCTTAATTGGAAAAAAAGAATTGGGTGCGCTAAATTTAGATTTTAAAAATAAACAAGCTAAACTAGGGATCCACATTGAGGTGTCGCCTGTAACGTCCACATTGAGGAGAATGAGGAAAAAAACAGCCCATCAAATAAATCGGAAAACAATTACCTCCTGCTGTGAATTTTGAGTGGTAAATCAGGAAATAAATCACCTTTTAGCCAAGTTAGAAATACTATTCAAAATGTTGGCAATAAAAACAGAACAAAATTATCACTTGCACTGAGCTCCTGCTGACAGGCAGTCAGAATATCATACTAGGTTGCTGTCTCCCATTGATTGCAGCCACTACTCACCGAGCAGACATTGTTTATGGAATGCTACATTTGCCAACAAATTTATCAGCTCCCTATATTTCACAAATGATTTATGTTGTGTATATATGCCTGTTGCCATGCCTTCATGGATCCTATTCCCATTAGGCACTAACAGACTGAAAAGGCACAACCACGTTAGCAAATGGGAGAGAAATGAAAAGAGGGTTGGTCAATTGACTCCAGTGTTCCCCCCGCTCTGTTCATAATCAGCCAGTGATGCAATGTTTATATTAATAAACAAGTCTAATTTTAGATTTTTCCCTTACTAGCTTAACTAATCCTTCTTTTAGTTCATCTTGAAAAGCACACAGACAGATTTTCACAAAGCGCGCTGAGTTGGAAGAACTGAGAGTGGAGGAGGGAATGAAACTCACACGATTCCCTGTACCGACAGTTTTCATAATCCTTCTAGCTTGTTTTAGGACACGGTGAGCCTTAGCTTTGATGCCTCTCGTCTGTTTAATAGTCTGCCAACGCTCTCTATCACGGCTCACAGGCAAAAAGGCAATTCAGCAAGGTGCTGGAATGCTACCTGTCATCGTGCAACCATGAGTCATGCTTTTCAGAAGTGGCAAGGACAAGAGAAGAGAACACTGAAAAAATAAAGTTGCTGTGGTCCTCCGCCACTGCCAAATGTAGCAATACTTGGAGACAGATTTCAGACATCAAATCCAAATCTAATATGGTCCTCAGCCAACAGTCAAATGTACAACAAGGAGCGAGAATGTAGAGGTCAACTGAGGTCCCTTATCACCAATCTGGATGAAACTAGCCACCTCTTTCGGGGGGTCAGTGCAGACTTAATGGGCTGAATGGCCTCCTTCTGCACTCTAGAGATTCTATGATCTGCTGCCACTGGAAATAATTTCTCATTAAAACCACTTCTGAGGAGCGCAACAAAAAATAGAAGAAACTTAATAGTGTGCACTTCCTAAACTATAACAAATTCACTCCTCTTTTTGTTCCATACTGGTTTACAAAAATAATTTCTTTCCACGTTGCTTAATTTACATTGAAGAATTGTGAGGGCAAAGTACCGGTTAAATAAGTTGGTGCCTAGGGCAGCACGATGGTGCAGTGGTTCGTACTGCTGCCTCACGGCGCCGAGGGCCCGGGTTCGATCCCGACCCCGGATCACTGTCCATGTGGTGTTTGCACGTTCTCCCCGTGTCTGCGTGGGTCTCACCCCCACAACCCAAAAAGATGCACTGGGGAGGTGGATTGGCCGTTAAATAGCCCCGTAATTGGGAAAAAATAATTGGGTACTCTAAAAAAAATTTTTTTAATAGGCTGTCGTAGAAAGCTCAGTGCACCATCTATATAATTATCATTGCTGCTATGACAGAAATTATTGCACATTTTATCTACATTGGTTGCATGTCTTGTGGAACTAACGATTGTTCAACTGCAGCTAAGTAAATCATTGTCCACAGATTGCTCCAATGTTCCATGGTTCATAATCCAAAGCATTTTACATTTGAGACGCAAGTCTCCCAACACATAAATGTTCACAGCAATTTTCCAGTGGAACAGAAGGAGAAATAATCATTTATTTGTCAAAGCCATCTTATTTTTTTTGCTTGACTACATCATTATTTCAAGGATGAAATCATGAGAAAAAACATAGCCTGATAAGAACAAAGAGGCCAAAATAAAATACTGGATGTGAAGCTTCGGAGTTTGTCTTTAATGACTTCAAGTAAGCACCAACTATGCTGAGCGAATTTATCTCACTGACAGCCCACCTCCTAATCTGTGTCAGTGTACAGAACAATGATAGGTCCAAAACATCAAGACTTGATCAAATGAAATTCTCATGAGTGCCTTCCAACCAAAAATGACTAAAATCTAAACAGTTGGCCTGTATCTCGTGGTTTGTCCAGTCACAGTTTCCAAGAAGATGCAACAAAGTGCCAGCAAGTAAGAGTCATTTCTAAAGGATGATGCTGCAGCAACTTCTCAAATGGAAATAAATGCCCGGTTGGAGTTAGGTATCATCAATTTCACTGCATGCCGGACTTTATTTATCAGGGTTTTTTGAAGATGAAGATGTATTCTTGGAACATTCCAACATTTATACTGAATCTAATACTGGAAACAAAACCTACAAGTTTTATTAAACAAGGCACAGAATTAAATGTTGTCCAGGATTCTTGCAGTCAGGTCTGGAGTTTTCAGAAAATCCTTCAATTGTCTACATGCTTAAATTCTTGCCATTGGTCACTCCCCAGTCTGCCAAAATCAAAAGGTGATGTGAATAATAATAATAATCTTTATTATTGTCACAATAGGCTGGTTTAGCTCAGTGGGCTGGTTTGTAATGCAGAAAAAGGCCAGCAGCGCGGGTTCAATTCCCGTACCAGCTTACCCGAACAGGCGCCGGAATGTGGCAACTAGGGGCTTTTCACAGTAACTTCGTACTTGTGACACTAAAAGATTATTATTATTAGAAGTAGGCTTATATTAACACTGCAATTAAGTTACTGTGAAAATCCCCAAGTCGCCACATTCCGGCACCTGTTCAGCTACATGGAGGGAGAATTCAGAATGTCCAATTCACCCAACAAGCACGTCTTTCGGGACTTGTGGGAGGAAACCGGAGCACCCGGAGGAAACCCACTCATACACGGGGAGAACATGCAGACTCCGTACAGACAGTGACCCAAGCCGGGAATCGAACCTGGGACCCTGGCGCTGTGAAACAACTGTGCTAACCACTGGATTACCATGAATTCTTTTCTAAAAATTAATTAATTAAAGTACTCAATTGTTTTTTTCCAATTAAGGGGCAATTTAATGTGGCCAATCCAACTCGCCTACACATCTTTTTGGGTTGTGGGGGCGAGACCCATGCAAACATGGGACGAATGTGCAAACTCCACAGGAACAGTGACCCGGGGCTGGGATCGAACTTGGGTCCTCGATGCCGTGAGGCAGCAGTGCTAACCACTGTGCCACCGTGCCGCTCATGTGATGGGTATATGAACACCAGAGTTATCTCCTCCAGAGCTGGCAATGCAACTGCTAAAGACAAGAATTCCTGTTATGTTACTCCTGTCGCTGTAACTTCTCGCAGCTGGTTACAACACAAGAAGACACACCATTCCAATCGCGAAGGCAGATAGATACACCTGGCTACAAAATCACTACCTTGCTACAGTCTTCGAAAGATGATTACTCTCAGGTTAGAGCAAAAACCACAACAAATTAAAAATGGTGACTCACATTTCCATTGTCAATTTGATCAAATTCTGTTTGAATTCTTATAATATAGTAGAAAAATTGCAGATCCTGGAATTAAAGGCACAGTGACAGCATGGATACAAAATTGGCTAAGGGACAGAAACCAGGAGTAGTGGTGAATGGTTGTTTTCCAGACTGAAATGAAGTATACAATCAGGCCACCCAGAGATTAGAGTTAAGAACAGTACTCTCTTGCATCAACATTAATAACCAGAAGCAAAAACAGCAAATACTGGAAATCCCAGCAGGTCTGACAACAGATGTGAAGAGAGAAAACAGGGTTAACGCTTCGAGTCCATAAAACGTTAAACTCTATTTCCGGGCGGCACGCGGCGCAGTGGTTAGCACTGGGACTGCGGCGCCGAGGATCCGGGTTCAAATTCCGGCCCTGGGTCACTGCCCGTGTGGAGTTTGCACATTCTCCCAGTGTCTACATGGGTTTCACCCCCACAACCCAAAAATGTGCAGGTTAGGTGGATTGGTCACGTTAAATTGCCCCTTAATTGAAAAAAAAAATTGGGTACTCTAAATTTAAAAAATAACTATTTCCTCTCTCTACAGATGCCGCCAGACCCCTGGGTTTTTCCAGTATTTGCTGTTTTTGTTTCAGATTCCAGCATCCACAGTATTTTGCTTTTATATTAATGACGAGGGCTTGGATATACAATTTCAAAGCTCGAAGATGACGTGAAACTTATTTTTTTATTTTTAAAATTTAGAATGCCCAGTTCTGTTTTTTTTCCAACCGAAGGGCAATTTAGTGTGGCCAATCCACCTAGCCTGCACAGCTTTGGGTTGTGGGGGCAAAACCCACGCAAACACGGGGAGAATGTGCAAACTCCACACGGACAGTGACCCAGAGCCGGGATCGAACCTGGGACCTCAGCGCCGTGAGGCAGCAATGCTAACCACTGCGCCACCATGTTGCCTAGATTTTTTTTAAAAATATATTTTATTCAAGATTTTTTTGGCCAAACATAACAGTACGTAGTGTTTCTTTTAAACAACAATAAAGCAATATAAATAACCGTGGCCAGTTTTAAACAAATAAATAAATAATATATGAACAGAAACAAAAACCAAACTTAATGGCAACTGCCTTGTCAAAAATAAATACTCTCCAAAGATACAATCCAACAGTCCAATATACATTACCTAAAACAAGTGCCTATACATATACAATAACATCCCTGAGAGTCCGTCCGATTCCAACCCCCCCGGGTTGCTGCTGTTGTCTTCTTCTTTTCCATTCCCTCTATCTTTCTGTGAGGTAGTTGACGAACGGTTGCCACCGCCTGGTGAACCCCTGAGCCGAACCCCTTAGTACGAACTTAATCTGTTCTAACTTTATAAACCCTGCCATGTCGTTTATCCAGGTCTCCACACCCGGGGGTTTGGCTTCCTTCCACATTAACAATATCCTGCGCCGGGCTACTAGGGACGCAAAGGCCAAAACATCAGCCTCTCTCGCCTCCTGCACTCCCGGCTCTTCTGCAACCCCAAATATAGCCAACCCCCAGCTTGGTTTGACCTGGACCCCCACCACCTTCGAAAGCACCTTTGCCACCCCCACCCAAAACCCCTGTAGTGCCGGGCATGACCAGAACATGTGGGTGTGACTCGCTGGGCTTCTCGAGCATCTCACACACCTATCCTCTATCCCAAAAAATGTACTGAGCCGTGCTCCAGTCATATGCGCCCTGTGTAACACCTTAAATTGTATCAGGCTTAGCCTGGCACACGAGGACGATGAGTTTACCCTACGTAGGGCATCAGCCTACAGCCCCTCTCAATCTCCTCCCCCAGCTCTTCTTCCCATTTCCCTTTCAGCTCATCTACCATGATCTCCCCCTCGTCCCTCATTTCCCTATATATGTCCGACACCTTACCATTCCCCACCCATGTCTCTAAGATCACTCTATCCTGCACCTCCTGCGTCGGGAGCTGCGGGAATTCCCTCACCTGTTGCCTCGCAAAAGCCCTTAGTTGCACATACCGAAATGCATTCCCTTGGGGCAACCCATATTTTTCCGTCAGCGCTCCCAGACTCGCAAACGTCCCAACTACGAACAGATCTCTCAATTGTGCTACCCCTGCTCTTTGCCATGCTCCAAATCCCCCATCCATTCTCCCCGGAACAAACCTATGGTTATTTCTTATCGGGGACCGCACCGAGGCTCCCGTCCTTCCCCTATGCCGTCTCCACTGCCCCCAAATTTTCAATGTAGCCACCACCACCGGGCTTGTGGTGTATTGCTTCGGTGAGAACGGCAACGGTGCCGTCACCATAGCTTGTAGGCTAGTCCCCCTGCAGGACGCCCTCTCCAATCTCTTCCACGCCGCTCCCTCCTCTTCTCCCATTCACTTACACACCATTGAAACATTGGCGGCCCATCCCATGCTGCCTAGATGACATGAAACTTGGAACAGTAGTCAGCAACAGTAAGATTTATTCCAGGAAGACTAGATAGGCGGGTAAAATGGGTAGACTCAAGGCGGATTAAATTTCAACACCAAGAACATCAAATTACCCATTTTCATGGGAACATGAGTAGGCCATTCAGCCCATCGAGCCTGCTCCGCTATTCAATATCACAGCTGATCAGACACCTCTATGTCTTTTACCCACATTATCCCCATAGTGGCATTGGGCAGCACGGTAGCACATGGGCAGCACGGTAGTACTGTGGCTTCACAGCGCCAGGGTTCTAGGTTTGATTCCCCGCTGGGTCACTGTCTGTGCGGAGTCTGCACGTTCTCCCCGTGTCTGCGTGGGTTTCCTCCGGGTGCTCCAGTTTCCTCCCACAGTCCAAAGACGTGCAGGTGACGTTGGTTGGCCATGATAAATTGCCCTTAGTGGCCAAAAAGGTTAGGAGGGGTTACTGGGTTACAGGTATAGGGTGGAAGTGAGGGCTTAAGTGGGTCGGTGCAGACTCAATGGGCTGAATGGCCTCCTTCTGCACTGTATTGTCTATGTTCTATGTTATACCCCTTATGTTATTGTTTTTTTAAATATAATTTTAGAGTACCCAATTCATTTTTTCCAATGAAGGGGCAATTTAGCGTGTGCAATTCACCTACCCTGCACATCTTTGGGTTGTGGGAGCGAAACCCACACAAACACAGGGAGAACATGTAAACTCCACACGGAGTGTGACCCAGGGCCAGGATCGAACCTGGGACCTCGGCACCGTGAGGCAGCAGTGCTAACCACTGTGCCCCCACGCTGCCACTTTATGTTATTGTTAATCAATCCCTACCTTAAAGGTACTCAATGACAGATCTTCCACGGCCCCCCAGGGTAGATCATTCCAAAGATTCACAGTCCTCTGTGTAAAGAAATGCCTCCTCATCTAGGACCTAAGTGGCTTCTCCCCTTATTTTGGAGTTGTGCCCCCGGGTTCTAGACTCCTCAGCCAAGGGAAGCATCTTACCTGTCTATTTCTTCAAAGTATTTTGCAGGTTTCAATGAGATCATCCCTCATTCTTCATTCTTCAAAACTCAAAAAATACACGCCCAATTGGCCCAATTTCTCTTCAGAAGACAGTCCGTCTCCCCCCCGCCCAATCACCGGAACAAGTCTGGTGCACCCAAGGTACGGGGCCCAAAACGTCACACAGTACTACAGGTGCGGGCTAACCAAGAGTAAGGTTGAACAACCTGGGCCCTACACTTTAGGAGGTATGTCATGGGATTAGGGTAGCGAGAGATTTACTAGAATGATACCAAGAATGAGGATTTCAGTTATATTTGACTAGAGAAGCTCGGATTGTACTCAGGAGTAAAGGAGACTAAGAAAATCTGACAGAAATGTTGAAAATCATGTCAGATTTTGATATGGTAGCACTGCTGCTTCATAGCGGCAGAGTCCCAGGTTCGATTCTCGGCTTGGGTCACTGTCTGTGCGGAATCTGCACGATCTCCCCATGTCTGCGTGGGTTTGCTCCGGACGCAAGTCCCGAAAGATGTACTTGTTAGGTGAATTGGACATTCTGAATTCTCCCTCAGTGTACCCGAACAGGTGCCGGGATGTGCTACCCACTGCACCACCGTGCCGTCCACAGTTTTTGGTAAAGTTTAATAAAGAGAAACTGCTTCCACTGACAGGTGAGTTGTTACCTGAAAGGGGGTGGAAGCAGATTCAATTATAAAACCTTCAAATGGGAATTGAATAAATACTTGGGAGAACAAATTCACGGCAGTACATGAAAGATGCTATTCACTGAGGGAGGTGGTGGCGTAGTGGTATTGTCACTGGACTAGCAAACCAGAGACCCAGAGTAATGCTCGGGGGACCTAGGTTCAAATCCTGCCACTGCAGGTGGTGAAATTTGAATTCAATAAAAATCTGGAATTAGAAGTCTAATGATGACCGTGAAACCATTGTCACTAATGTCCTTCAGGGGTGGAAATCTGCCGTACTTACGTGGTCTGGCCTACATGTGACTCCAGACCCACAGCAATGTGGTTGACTCTTAACTGTCCCCTCAAGGGCAATAAATGCTGGCACAGCCCACGTCTCCCACGTCCCATGAACGGATTTTTTAAAAAGCAGGGAATGGGACACATTGGATCGCTTTCTCAAAGAGTTAGCACAAGCACAACGTGTTGAATGGCCTCCTTACATACAGTATCTTTCAATGATTCCACGAAATGTTAACTAATGCTATCCTGAAAAAACGAACATCGATCTGTCAGGAGGTTAAGTCAACTTCTGTCCAACTAAGTGTAACATAAGGATGAATGGGATGGCTTTGCTACTGGGATAATATTCACTGAGACTGGTCCATTTCAAAAGCCAGGAGCCGGGGACTGCATGGCAGGTAACGAAAGAGGAAACCTACTAGTGACTACTGATGCTGCAAGCCCAACCCAATTCCCTACACACAGCGAGTTCACTAGTTACCAACAGGAGAACACAGATTTAGACATGACCCAAGTCTATGTTGGCATCTTTGCTGAAATCAGCATGCACGTCAGTGACACAGTGATGGGTCAGGCTGACCTTTAGCGGGAGTACGGGGACAGAGAGCTGACAGAGATTTTGCAAGGCTATACATGTTCAAAGGCAACTCGGGGGTTTAAAACATTCAGAAATTTGCGTACATGGCTGACCCACCAATGTAACAGTTTTTAAAAATTTTGTTCATCTGAACTTGCTATTACTGCCCAGAAAATGACCGTAAAGATGTACGTCCACCTTTAAATGAATGTCGCTTAGTTCATGTTGCTCTATCCAAGAGTCAATCCACTGGAGCATTTATAATAAGACTCTTAAACAGGGAAGTCGGGTTTTCGACCATTATGTTTGGCCGCATCTTACAGAGCCTGATGGAACAGAAATAGAGCAAGTTATAGCTTCAGTTAGATTCCGTGAACTGGATGAACTCCGGCTCGAAGGACATTTTCTTTAAGATAAAGATAGATAGTTTTTTGAAGAATAAAGGGATTAAGGGTTATGGTGTTCGGTGGAGCTGAGTCCACAAAAGATCAGCCATGATCTCATTGAATGGTGGAGCAGGCTCGAGGGGCCAGATGGCCTACTCCTGCTCCTAGTTCTTATGTTCTTATGATGAAGCACATGTCAAGTTCAAGTCAAGATTGAGATGCCAAACTAGCTGGATACTTTACAAAAAGACTGTGATCCCAAGATTAACCACTTACTGCAGCTGAACAGGAGTTGATGCTTTTAAAAAGAGCAATTAGGTAACTCAGACTGTGAGCAGACATTAAGTGCTTTATGACTGGAGGCAAATTCCCGACTAAGAAGTAGTGGTTTAAATTTTGTGAGGGGGCAGGATTTTTCATTACAGCATTAGTCCACTAGGTAAATGAATTAGTATGCTGGATTTTTCCATGAGAGATACCAATGCTCATTATTTAAGTGGTTCCACGGTACAGTGCAAATATACTTCTGTAAACCAGCTCGTACAGCTGTATCTGATTTAGTGAGTAAACACTTACCTACAATCAAGATATACTTTACAGCAAATCTGAATAGATTTGTTTCAGGATAAACCTAATCTATCTTTTCGTCCATTCACGTAACATAATAGCATCGTAATCACACATCTTAATGTGCACCTCATACATAGAATCCAGCAGTAGTTCTAATGATGCTTCATTGCATTGTTTCCTTATTAAACTGTTTCTTTGACTCATAGCATTCATTCCCCAGTAGCCAGGCAATTAGGAAAGGATGGTCAAGCCAAGACTGTTCAATGCGGCGATGGGACGGGAGGTTTATTTAAAGTAGCAACTGATGAGATGCTTTTCCTTTCTCAAGGTTGGAGAGAATAGAGCGGGAAATGCTTTTCTCCAGAGAGCAAGGCTGCTGTTAAAACCAGTGTCTCAGTTCAAAAGAGATTGCAAAGCGAGTCCTTTTTCAATGCCAATCTTAAAATTGGCATAATTTGGACACAACGATAAGGCTTTGGATAAAGCTGCATTTCCGAGCACACTGGAAGCCAGGTTGGAAAATCCAAGTCCAACACAGAAGAGAGTTGCCAAAAGTTAACAGCATTATTGAAATCCAAAGATCAAATAAAGATCTTAGATCCCTTCTCCCCATCTGAAAATGCTATTTTATTATGGTCTTTGTTGCCTTCTCTTCCCCCTTCAGAGTAGACAACAAGCTCTAACCAATGGACAAGGTCACTTCCCAATCTCTGACCACTCTTCAGGAAGTAGGTACGCTTTGTGCTTCTTCCACCACTCTCCAGACAACGTGACCAAGCTTGGGAAATCATGGCCACACATCTGTTTCCTACTCCCAAGTGCCACAATTCAGTAATATAGCACAATGCATTTTTTTTAAAGAAAAATCTTGCAATTTGCATTGCCAGATTCTGAGTGTGTTCAGTGGCCTGTTGCGATTAGACAGTAGCTGGAGAAGTCATGCTAGAATTACAGTCCTCCCTAGTTCGGCCAAATCGACAGGATCTAATGAGTTCACGGAGATATCCTACTGTTTATATTGAAACCTCAGCCATAGAAATGACGTTTACACAACAAATATATTTTTCTGCAGTACATAGTTTCAACCATGGCCATAGTTTGTTAGCACAGTACGAAGTCTTACAACACCAGGTTAAAGTCCAACAAGTTTGTTTCGATGTCACTAGCTTTCGGAGCGCTGCTCCTTCCTCAGGTGAGGAAGGAGCAGCGCTCCGAAAGCTAGTGACATCGAAACAAACCTGTTGGACTTTAACCTGGTGTTGTAAGACTTCGTACTGTGCTCACCCCAGTCCAACGCCGGCATCTCCACATCATAGTTTGTTAGCAAATAGGTTCCCTTCCCATTTTGCTAACAGTGTTATGACGTTGATTTGTGTGGAGTAATTCCGCCACAAGACGGGAAGAGGAAAAAGAGGGAAACCTGGAGTGCTTCGTATACAATTTACACACACTGTAGAAATTCAGAATGTAGTCATTGAACAGAACACAGAGAACTTTCATTTGTATAGCCCACATAAAGAGCAAAGTTTTAAAGAGCACAGCAATGGGGAACAGTGGGTGCTGAGTGGGACAGAAAACAAAGAAGAGGAGAATCCCGAAGTGCAGGCGGCCATTCGGCCCATCGGGTCAGCACTGACCCTCCCAAGACTGAAGGATGGGGAGAGGGAGTGAACATTCAGTCAAAGAACACCCTGTGTTTGCATGGGTTTCGTCCCCACAACCAAGAGATGTGCAGGCTAGGTGGATTGGCCTCGCGAAATTGCCCCTTAATTGGAAAAAATGAACTTTTAAGGCAACAAAGACCATAATAAAATAGCATTTTCAGATGGGGAGAAGGGATCTAAGATCTTTATTTGATCTTTGGATTTCAATAATGCTGTTAACTTTTGGCAACTCTCTTCTGTGTTGGACTTGGATTTTCCAACCTGGCTTCCAGTGTGCTCGGAAATGCAGCTTTATCCAAAGCCTTATCGTTGTGTCCAAATTATGCCAATTTTAAGATTGGCATTGAAAAAGGACTCGCTTTGCAATCTCTTTTGAACTGAGACACTGGTTAAAATGAATTCATTTTAAAAAAGAACAAAGAAGAATACAGCACAAGAACAGGCTCTTCGGCCTTCCAAGCCTGTACTGGTCATAATACCAACCTTTGCCAAAACCCTCCGCACTTCCTTGTGCCGTATCCCTCTGTACCCATCCTACCCATGTGTTTGTCAAGATGCCATTTGAACGTTGTTAATATATCTGCTTCCATAACCTACCCTGGCAACGCGTTCCAGGCACTCACCACCCTCTGCGTAAAAAACCTGCCTCGCAAATCTCCTCTAAACTTTGCCCCACGGACCTTAAACCTTTGCCCCCTGGTGATTGACCCTTCCACCCTGGGAAAGAGTGCCTGCCCATCCACTCTATCCATGCCCCTCATAATCTTGTAGATCTCTATCGGGTCACCCCTCAACCTCTGTCTTTCGAATGAAAACAGACCGAGTCTATTCAGCCTCTCCACATAGCTAACACCCTCCAGACCAGGCAACATCCTGGTAAACCTCCTCTGCACCCTCTCCAAAGCCTCCACATACTTCTGGTGGTGTGGCGATCAGAATTGTGCGCAATATTCCAAATGCGGCCGTACCAAGGTTCTATACAACTGCAGCCTGACTTGCCAGTTTTTATACTCGTCAGTTTTAAGGTAGCCTTTAAAAATAGACAGTGGATAACTGAAATTTCCATTTAGGGGATAATGGCTGAAAGGGTGACCACTGGCTATTAGGGAGGACAACGGACAGTATGTTCAGGTGTATTTGTCTCCAAGCATTGCTGCTGCAGGCGAGCGGAGACAGTTTTTGACCAGTTCACCAAATGCAGCACCTTTCTACAAGTCAGTCGGCAAGCCACGGCATCTATTCTGCTCTCCCAACAAGTGTCCTGCAACAATCTGCAGGTCAATGATACTCGCCCAGCTGGAAGAAATAAACACAAAAATAAAAGCCCCCAAAAACCTGAAAGGTCACTGTCACTTTTTTTTAGTGTGTTACATCAAATACATTAGGGCATGGTCACCTACATCATAAATACTGGATATAAAAACACGCCAAGTACCACCAATCGGAAATGCAGAATGTGAATGAACTAGCTCCGACGGCCATCTCCTTTATGAAGAAGAGATAGACTGTCAGATCATTAGTTAATCACTATGGCAACCATTTGCTTTTCTGGCTCAACTGAACTGCATTGCTATGGCAATACATATACAAGAAAGAAATTCTTCTCCAAGGCCAAGTAACAGATGGCAATGAATTTAAAGTCACATGCACAGGTTTAATGAATGCTTGCCTCGTGCTGTAAGGCAGGCTGACTCCTCAACACATGCTTCCCATGGCTGCAGGGGGAGGGGGGGGCTGCCACTAGGCACAGGCTTACAGACAGAAGACTGGTCTTTTTGGGACTGGCATGAGAGAAATGCTCAACGCTACTGGCATGCTGCCATTTTGTCAATTCAATGCTGAAATAGATCATTTAACACCACAGCACTAAAATGGTCACCCCACTCATACAAAAGACGGTGCCTCCCTGTCAATAGGCCAAAGTGATCGTCTGATGCTGCATTAGCATGGTACTGGCTCCTGATAGCAGACTTAATTCAATATCCAAGAGAATAGTTGGAAACCAGTCAATCGACTTCCTGGCACATGTTAGAACTCATTAAGCCACAGATTCGCACCACTAGACAAATTTTACTTAATCAGTTGAAATAGACAGGACTTAATTTCCTCTGAATAACACAGTTAATTCATTATACAGGCAAAATAGATATATTCCGATTGAAGGAAGGTAACCGACCCAAAGCGCTAGCTGTTCCTCTCCCCACGGATGTTACCTGACCTGCTTACCAACGTTGCCCATTTTTATTTCAGATTTCCAGCACCCGCAATATTTTGTTTTTGTGCACAAATGCATGGTGGACTTTGAATAAAAGTCAGATGGCCAAGGCAACAGATACCTATATTCCATCGACAGAAGGCAGCATTGATAATGGACCTCAATTGGGCAGCTCCCATTATAAACAACTGTACAAGTTGGTATCCAACTATAAAAAAGGGCAGCACAGTAGCACTGTTGCTTCACTACACCAGGGTCCCAGGTTCGATTCCTGGCTTGGGTCACTGTCTGTGTGGAGTCTGCATGTTCTCCCTGTGCCTGCGTGGGATTCCTTCCTTCCAACAGTGCTACTGTGCTCCGGTTTCCTCCCACAAGTCCCAAAAGACGTGCTAGTTAGGTTAATTGGACATTCTGAATTCTCCGTTTGTGTATTGCAGTGTAAGCCTACTTGTGACAATGAAGATTATTAAATTATCACTCCAACCTCAACCTTTCCAACACAAGCCTTCACTTTTAAGACTTTAAAAAAGAATCTCTAGACGGTCCAATCAATAAGTTATAGAAAGCCATAATTAAACCATAATTAAACAGCAAGTACGAGGCGCTTTCTATAGTAGTGTTCCACCCAGCCAACTTAAATCCAAAATTACACTGTGGTGCGACTTGAGTCAACATAAAGCTGAAACCACTTTCCACGAACACAAACTCCATGTTAGGGATAGTCTCAACCAGGCTCACAAGATACTTGCTAGAATACTTGGCACTAATTGCCAAAACGGCAGTCTGCCTCAACGAGATTACAAGGATGTGTGCAGTGTGCTCGATGAAAACTTCTTGTGCTACAGTAGGCAGCACTCTTCAGGTTCCAGGTATCAATAAGGAAATATGGAAGAAAAAAATGTAAATGGCCATTCTTCGCACACTATTCTTGCTCTGGTCCACATGCAGCTTCACCCCATCACAAAGTAACTGATCTGCTGAAAGAAATCTCAAACCACTGGTAAAACTTCCAGCTCGAAGTTCAGGCACGTTTCCATAAAATATACCAAGGAACTATCAAGCTAAGTTACAAATTATACGATTAGATGGATTTACAGATGAAATTTACAAGTTCCAACAGCGCAATAATCGCTTGAGTGTGCCAATTGTTTATCAATGTGTCCAATTCTTTTATCCATCATCTTTACAACTTCTCCACTCAACAGCAGATGCATTTGATAGCCTTGTAGCCACTACTATGGTGAAACAAACTACTCATCCCCCGGCTCTTTAGAACTTCTATTCTGTCAAATTTCTACACTCGGCCTCCAATTAGGTGCAGCACGGTAGCACAGTGGCTAGCACAATTGCTTCAGAGCTCCAGGGTCCCAGGTTCGATTCCGGCTTGGGTCACTGTCTGTGCGGAGTCTGCACGTTCTCCCCGTGTCTGCGTGGGTTTCCTCCGGGTGCTCCGGTTTCCTCCCACAGTCCAAAGATGTGCAGGTTAGGTGGATTGGCCATGATAAATTGCCAGTGTCCAAAAAAAAAGGTTAGGTGGGGTTCCTGGGATAGGGTAGAGGCGTGGGCGTTCTTTCCAAGAGCCGGTGCAGACTCGATGGGCTGAATGGCCTCTACCTGCACTGTAAATTCTATGATAATTACAATTTAAGTAAATAAAACCTCACACATTCACAGTAAGACTTCAACAGATAAAGAGACTGAAATGGATGTTAAGATTAATAGCATGTAAGTGTTGAAGTAGTGATCCTACAATCCACAATGCTACCTACACTCTGCTTCAATCAGAAGTTAGTGGCCGGGGGCAAGTTTTTTTTAACGTAAATCTGGTTTGTCAAACATGACAAACATGAAAAGCAAACTCTCTCAGCTACACCGATTTTCATTTTGCTTTCTTTCCCGTGCAATTAATTTAGCATGCTGCTCCTTGGGGCAGGAATGGGGGGAAAAACCACGCCCCCAGTGAGGTGAAGTTATCCTATCCAACTCCCGACAATAAGGAAGCAGATTCATGGGCAAGAGTTGGGAAGTAGCCAGGGCATGCTTCAAATCAATAACTAGCCACGTGTTCAGACATGGGATGTGGACATCGCTGGCAAGGCCAGAATATGGTGCCAATCCCAAACTGACTTTCAGAGGGTAGTTAAGAGTAAACCACGTTGCTGTGTGTTTGGATTTGCGTGAAGGCCGGACTGGGTAAGGATGGCAAATTTCCTTCCCTGAAAGTACATCTGATAGGTTTTTCTGACAATGATAGTTTTATGGCGACCATTGCTGAGACCGGCTTTCAATTCCAGATTTATTAATGGAATTTAAATACCAACAGCTGTCACGGTGGGATTTGAATTGTTGTCCCCCAAAAATTAGTCTGGGCCTCTGGATTAAGCAGCAATACCACTACTATACTCCACCCCCTCCCCTCATTCTTCAAAGTGATTTCTCCAATTTTCTCTACTGAACCAACCATGACATCACCCGCATCACAGTGATGTTCAACCAGCTCTTCTGCTGTGTCTGTCGAATGTCAGGATTTAGTAAGTGGGAGTCTGTCTCAAGTGGCCGGTAAAATTTAATTGCTGAAATTAAGCCAGAACTGCACATGTCTCAGCTGTCAATTTTCCAGCAGCAAAGATTGCTGCAGCAGATTGGGAGAAAGGATAGAAACATCACCGCGTGATTGGAAACTGGGAGTCGCAATTCCACAATATTCCATATCTATAGCTGGGGCTTCAAACTGGGGTCTGTGAAATCATGGTATTTCGATACTTGCATTCATTCCCACATGTGCAATGTCCAGAGAATTTTGTGTCATATATTTTTGCTACTAGCAGTATATTTCTGATATTAAAAATACATGTTACAGAGCATTTATAGTTATAGTTTGGGGGGGGGGGGGGGGGGCTAAGCACAAAGTTTGAAAACCACAGGTCTAGTCTAGTCAATTTCTTTCAGTGACCTACAATTCAAAAAGAGGATTTACACAGTGATAGTTTGTTCATTTAAGGTGCACCCAAATATTTGCTCAAGGAGTTCAATTGTGGCTGCAAACATTAAAACATACGCCGATGCATGTACAGTTGTTTTAAAGTTAATTGGACTGTTGGAGAAACAGCCTGGCGATATCAGTGGGGTGGCTTTCACAGCAGCTGGACTGACCGCCAGCACAGGAAATCGCTCCATGATCATAAACAGACCCTAAATAGGTTTCAGGGTCCAATCCCAACACCCACAGCTTCATTTACCTTGCTTATTTCTAACTCCAAATGACTGAACCAGAGCATATGGGAGATTCCTCGCTATTTCATGAATTGTTGAACGATCAATAAATGGCCACCAAGGGCTGCACGGTGGCGCAGTGGGTTAGCCCTGCTGCCTCACTGCGCCGAGGTCCCAGGTTCGATCCCGGCTCTGGGTCACTGTCCGTGTGGAGTTTGCACATTCTCCCCATGTTTGCATGGGTCTCACTCCCACAACCCAAAGATGTGCAAGGTAGGTGGATTGAACACGCTAAATTGCCCCTTAATTCAAAAAAATGAATGGAGTACTCTAAATTTATTTTTTTTAAATGGCCACCAGTTTGCACTGACGTAACATCCAACATAAAGGATGTAATTTTAAAATATAAAGACATGAAAACCGTGATGTTCTCCACAGATGCAGGAATAATGATTGAAATACCTATTTCCTGTTGGCATCCACATCCAACAACCCAACAATGAATCAGAGAACAAATCTGGTATGACATTGCAATTACTTACCGGGGACAGCATGCTCTCAGTCACCTGGCTGTGCGCATACTCCTTTGTCAATTTTTGTTCCTACTTTTGAAGCTAGTGCTGTTCAAATAAATACTTTGACTGTTTAACTGAATGTTTAACATAAAACGATTTCACGTAAGGAACAGTCGGGAGAAATGGAATTGTTACTAATTCAATTGTGCTCTGAAGTGTGCTTAACTGTTTTGCTCCTCTACTGTGCCAGAGAGACACTTCTTTTTTTTAAAAAACGGACCCACCTTGCGAAAACATGCACTCAAGCCACTGCAGGGGAATTGAGCGAAAAACATTTTGATGCTCCACCTTGAGCAATCCATGCGATTACCATATCAAAGCATTGCACAGAGCAACTATACAGGTAGCAAAAGAAATGGTGCTTACTAATCACCGTCAGACAGGCAGCTTTAGAGTACTTTCTTGCCATTGGAAAGAAAAGCTTTATCCAAAATCACATTTTTGCACAATGAAACATTCTAAAGATATTCTAGCAGCGAGTGTCTTTGCTCAAAATTGGCCCTTCCATAAATACATGATATATGGATTGCAGTTGGGAGTAGGTCCAAAACATACATGTATACTGAAACATTTCAATGTTGACCCGTGCTTAATCCACACAAAGTCAAAGTAAACAGGTTTACAAAGCAAGCCTTTCCTCAAACTCCTAAATAGCTTTTTATTCATTAATCTATCAACACAACATTACACCAAAAAAAAGGGGCAAATTTAGTAAGGCCGATTTAGTGAAATATTAGCTGAAACAATAAACATAATTGTACCAACCACTTAAAGGTCACATAATTATTTTGTTACTAACTGCGGCTGCAGCATTTTTGAGATACAATAGTGAGATGTTGCAATTGTTATTTTATAAAAAGCACACAGACTGCGCAAGACCAATTGTTTCAAAGCATAGATTATCATAGAATTTACAGTGCAGAAGGAGGTCATTCGGCCCATCGAGTCTGCACCGGCTCTTGGAAAGAGCACCCTACTCAAGGTCAACACCTCCACCCTATCCCCACAACCCAGTAACCCCACACAACACTAAGGGCAATTTTGGACACTAAGGGCAATTTATCATGGCCAATGCACCTAACCTGCACATCTTTGGACTGTGGGAGGAAACCGGAGCACCCAGAGGAAACCCACTCACACACGGGGAGGATGTGCAGACTCCGCACAGACAGAGACCCAAGCCGGAATCGAACCTGGGACCCTAGAGCTGTGAAGCAATTGTGCTATCCACAATGCTACCGTGCTGCCCTGATTTCCATAAGAATTTGGTTTCAAAGGGGTAGATTTGACCTTTTGCACGATAGTGTAAAGGGGTGGCAGAGGGTCCGTGGCCTACTTGAAATGAAATTAAATTTAATGAAAATCGCTTATTGTCACAAGTAGGCTTCAAATTAAGTTACTGTGAAAAGCCCCCAGTCACCACATTCCGGCACCTGTTCGGGGAGGCTGGTACAGGAATTGAACCGTGCTGCTGGCCTGCCTTGGTCTGCTTTAAAAGCCAGCGATTTAGTTCATCTCTTCAGATTCTTACTGCTATTCACTTAGGAGGGATTTAAAACAGGCTGCCGATTCACACCACCAAGATCCATCCAAGTGAGTTAATTTTAAAATAATTTTTCAATCCCATTCTTAAAGGTACAAAGCCAATGAGCAAAGCGAACAGGGCAAACACACAATCCATCGCTTTGCTTACTCCAAAAAACAATTCAAATTCAAATTGACGCCAATTCATGGTCTCCACGAGACGTACAAGATCCAATCTGATAAGAAAAGGCATCACACCTCACCTTGGGCTTGACCTGACACTTGATTTTAGCCAAAAGGCCAGAAACGATTCCAAGTGTGATTACATCGCACTCAATCACCTGAAGCTGAAGTTCACAATTTACGATTGACACACAGACACATTTGCTGGAATTGAAACCCTATTTATGCCATAAGACACTAGCACATGCGGGATGTGCACCGCCTTAAATGGGATTTGCACTTCCACTTAGCTTTGAGAACAGTGGAACTACACATATGGCTAATACCGTAACATCTGCAGCTTCACTGTTCTTTTGGCAGGTAATCCGCACAACAGAAAATGCACATCAGCTATGAGAAAAAAATCCAGCCAATCCGACAACTTTTTTCCATCTCTCGGTCTTTGGACTCCAAAGATGGATCAACAGCTACTTGTTTTTATATCGCATTTTTACGTCAGAAAACTTCCCAAGTCACTTCACAGGAGTGCAATCAGACTAAACAATGAATCAAAATAATTTTCCCTGCAGTGGTGTTTCTTGCCTCTGGACTTGTCTGTTGTTTCATTTATATTACAGTGCTATCTCCAGAGGTAGTACAAAAACATAAAATGAAACATTAGTACTTCATTCATTTTAGTGCGTTGACCAAGGCACCCAAGTATAACAGAGGCAACACGCAGACATTGCAATGATGCCAGGCGGTGGGTGGGTTCTGCAGCCACTATTTTGGTTCTGGTTACAGTAGCACTTTACTCACAGCCGACCCTACAGTACAGAAAATTGCTGGTCTTTATGAGCAAGAGAGCAAAGGGGAGCGAGTGAGAGTGAGAGGCAGGATATAAAGGTGAAAGCAGGCCTGCTAAATGGAAAGACAGAATGTGAAAAGGATTGCAAAAGAGTGAGATAAAATAAAAGGCAGAAAGGGTGTGTGTGTCAGAGTGAGCTAAAATGTAAAAAAAAGAACCAGAGAAGGAATGTAAAGAGTGCGTAAAGGGCATGGGGACAATTCACAGAGATGAGGGGGTGCAAGAAATAGAGAATGACAGCGACGATGCGAGGAGGAGAGTTTGCGAAAGAAAAGCACAAAAGTTGCTTTTCCCACCATTGTGACACTTCGTGAGTTTTTTTTGTCAAAGAAAAGTTAAACACAATCACAATACTGTGTCATCCCTAACTTAGAAATTAGATGCCAAAGCACAGCAGGTATCGAGGGAATATCCTACTGTGCATCACCTTCCAAAGACACAGAAACCAGCATGACTAGTTGGCTTTGATTTATCTCAATTCTATTAGCCTGAACCTTTAACTATGAAGATTAAACACTTTCATTTGCAGATACACAGCAGTTTTGTGCTCTTTCATATTGGACCACTTAAGAAATGGACACTTGCAATATCTGGTGGCTCAAACAGTTAAAACCATACACGCGTTTGCTTTTTGAGGGAGGTTAATGTCATCTGTCAAAGTGGTTTGTTCAATGAAATAAAGGAAACAAACATTGCGAATGGAAAGCTCACCTGACTCCTGTCCTTGTCTACTTTCTTGAAACATTTATTCAGCGATAGATTGTGTCTAACAGAGTTTTTCCACCCAGTTGGAGCATTTGCAAAGTAAGGGAAATGTTCTAGGATCCAGTTGTATATATCCTTAACAGGTAAGCGTTTGCTGGGTGAGTCTTCAATAGCCATAAATATGAGGCAGCTGAAAGAATAAGGGGGTTTGCAGTTAGGGTTCTGCTTGGCATCGTAGGGCTGATCAGAATGAGCAGGAGAAGGAGGGGTGTCCTCGTCAACATCCTGGACCGGACTGACGCTGCGAAGCACAGTATCTCCAAAACTTTTAAGTAGGTTCTTGCTCTCGTGCAGCCAGTTCAGGTTTGTCAACTCTTCATCCTCCATGGCTACCTTTTCCAAACGGATGGCAGGCAAGTAACTGCTTGTAATGTCCAACTCCTCGACTTCCTGGAGTGCCTTAGTTAGCGAGCTCCTCGGGTAACACTGGCTCAGACCACTCGAAACACTAATTCCTGAGCCTTCTGGCTTCTTACTAGGAGGCATGACTGGACCCATTTAGACCGAGGCTCCTAATGAGGCAAAACAAAAAGAAAAGTTAGGCCAGATGTGTACATCATCAGTAAATTGATTTCACTCACTCTCTCTCCCTCCGTCTTCTATGCCAATGAGCCAAAATAACTTTGGCTGCAAATGCAACTTCAAGTCCCTTATGCCTCCAAGCAGGAAAATTATATCGTAGCTGACAGTAAAGAAATTTAGTTGCAACGTTGCTATAGAAACCGCTGTTCTGTTTGTGCTTAATTTGCTTATTGCTGGCCTAGTCCACAGGGATTTGACTAGCACTGTACTGCTTTTTTTTCTGCACTTTGCAACCAACTTTCCACAGAACATTTCCTGCAGCCTTAACTCAGTATTCAAAACATTGGAATCTGAGGCAGGGAAAGGAAAACAAAAACACATGAAATAAGAGGGAAACAGAACATTGCTTTCAGCAGTTTTACACAGCTGAACTTTACTTACTGGGCACAATTCATTTGGAGGAGGGAAAACATACACTTTTGTGCTCAGAGATATTTGTGCTCTCGCAATGTTGCAATTTAATTTGATCAAATATTTGACGATGAAAGCAGAACTTCAGTAATAGTTGTAAATTCTACAAAAGTATGCAGCTCCCCTAGTTGGTGAGTTCCTGACACAAGGTCCTCGTCTCAATGTTGTTTGTGCAGATGAACAGATTTCAAACAACATGGCTAAATTCCTCAGCTCCACGTGAGCGTCTGAATCGTGTGCATGTGCAGGTGAATAACAGAATATGGCTCATCTGTAATGCCCCTGAAGCCAAATGTTCTGGCAACACAGTTTTCATTTGAATCTGGCTTCGGACAAGATACCGGTGTAATTTATAGGGTGGGGGAAACAGAAAAACTGGGAAAGAAAACTGAAGATCTTTTTCATTAACTTTGCTTCTAATGCAGGGCGGCACGGTGACGCAAGTGGTTAGCACTGCTGCGTTGCAGCGCCGAGGACCTGGGTTCGATCCCAGCCCCGGGTCACAGTCCGTGTGGAGTTTGCACATTCTCCCAGTGTCTGCGTTGGTCTCACCCCCACAACCCAAAAGGATGTGCAAGATAGGTGGATTGGCCACACTAAATTGCCCCTTAATTGGGGGAAAAAATATAATTGGGTAGTCCAAATTTTTTTTAAAACTTTGCTGCTAATCCAAAACGAGAAAAAAACTGACCCCCAATCTCGGAAAATGTTCCCAACTTGCAACGAGCCAACCTTCATGCTTATTCCACACAATAACCATCACAGAACAGCGTCCTGAGTAACAAAGTGAACAGTTCCCATCATAGGCCCTGCTCCAGTGCTGCTGGGTGAATGTTCAACTTGTTTAAGCTAATATCAGTTGATGCTTTGTACCAAAAATAATTATTCATTTTTGAGACCTTGGTTTGTGGAAGTTCATAAACAACAGACTAGTATAAAACAGAACTTCATTTTGTGCAATTACTTTGATGTGAAGGACATGTCCAAGCACATTTTCTGGGTTAGGTGCACCTACTGAGGGGGGGGAACTGAAAACGGAAGTTTACAAATTACTCCATCGCAGCCCATGAACTGAGCAACACGTGAAGCAGTCGCAAAACCAACCACTTCCCCAGAAATTCAACATTTTGTCCAGCACTACAAAAAGGCTAAAATTCCAACCTCCTCTCATGGCTACATTTAGTCTTTCCTCAGACACCAGCTGCGTATTCAGTGATGTTCCAACTCTGCACACTCTTTAACATTCCTTTTTAAAAAAATAAATTTAGTGTACCCAATTTTTACCTTCATTTTCCAATTAAGGGGCAATTTAGCGTGTCCAATCTACCTACCCTGCACATCTTTGGGTTGTGGGGGGGTGAAACCCACGCAAACACGGGGAGAAAGTGCAAACTGCACACGGACCTTGACCCAAGGCCGGGATCGAACCTGGGACCTCGGCGCGGTGAGGCAGCGGTGCTAACCACTGTGCCACGTGCTGCCCTCTCTTTAACATTCCTGACTTCTTGCAATTAAGAGTGACACTTTCAGAGGCAGCTGACATCAACTACAAGTCGCTAAAGAAGTGGCAATGGTGGTAAAGTATGGGATGTGGTTTGAATGCTACAATAGGCTTCCATATTCCTGCACGAGGAAGAGTGGTAAATATGAGGGTGAAGTTGATCTGTGTTGGAGAAGTGGATGCTGGCAGCCTGATTTACAACATGGCTACTTTTCCTCCCCCCCCCGCCCCCCCCCCCCCCCCCCCGCCCCCCCCCCCCCCCCCCCCCCCCCCCCAGCTTCAATGGTAAAGAAAATCAGGTGGAGTGTAAAAGGGTCACTGTTTCACCATCAATCCTTCATGTGCTATGGACATCGACTATCCCACTTTCAAATCGTCAGTCGGGGTAGGACGGATAATTATCTTGCAGCTCCTGCTTACAAGAGCATGTAGCAAAGACAATATCTGAATCAGCTGCAGTCAACCCCTTTATAGTTGAACAGACTGTCAAGAACTCGTACATGAAGAGTGTTAGTGTTGACATAGTGGGAACACACTCACCAGAGTTATTCAAATGCAGCGGACCAGATTTTGAGCGGGGTCTTAATGGAGAACTTGCTGAAACTGCCCGAAACGTCAGGAGATAGCGCATGCACAGATGAGCACAGAAATCCTGACCCTTCAGTGCGTCGTTCAAGGTGAACCCCAGCCCAAGCTGGCAATCACTGAAATCAGCACAAATTTCAACTTTCCCACTCACGGATTTGAAACCCCTTAAAAAGCTGAACCTCGTTCAATCAGGTGAAACAGTGCATTTTGATTGGTGGTGATTATTAAAATTAGATGAACGACAGAACTGGCTTGGAAAGAGTAATCGTATATTCATTAACGGATTAATTTGTAGATTTTTAGCCAACTTTTTTTGGGGGGGGGGGGGCGGCAGATGGCGCAGTGGTTAGCACTGGGACTGCGCCGCTGAGGACCCGGGTTCGAATCCCGGCCCCGGGTCACTGTCCGTGTGGAGTTTGCACATTCTCCCCGTGCCTGCGTGGGTTTCGCCCCCACAACCCAAAGATGTGCAGGGTAGGTGGATTGGCCACGCTAAATTGCCCTTCAATTATATTTAAAAAAATAATTGGGTACTCTTTTTTAAAAAATGTTTTAAACTTTTTTTTAAATGTTTTTCAGAAGGGTTTAGCTTCTATCTTCACCGTGTGTATGTCCCAATATTTAATTTGCTCTATGTAAAAACAAAAAATTACTGACTGCGTCCTGACTGTGCCTGTGAAAATTATTTAATACAATGGTGGTTTGGGCAGCTGATGACATTGCATCAGCCCCACATTGTGAATGCCCAGCAAAGAATAATGCACTCGATGATAGAGGTGACATTCCCACCAGATCTCAGACTTACTTCAAGACTGCAAACTCTGGGCCACTCGCTGGCCGTTTCCACACTGCTGTTTGCGGGATCTTACAAGAAGTAAATTGGTTGCCACATTTCTTTTTTTTTTTTATAAATTAGGAGTAACCCAATTCTTTCTTTTCCAATTAAGGGACCATTTAGAGTGGCCAATTCACCTATCCTCCAAATCTATTTCTGTTGTGGGGGTGTGGCCCACGCAGACACGGGGAGAATGTGCAAACTCCACCTGGACAGTGATCCGGGGCCAGGATCGAACCCGGGTCTTCGGCGCCGAGAGGCAACAGTGCTAACCACTGTGCTGCCATGCTGCTCCAGGCTGCCACATTTCCTCCAGGAAAATAATGCTGCATTTCAAAAATGCTTTTTAGGCGATTATGCACTTTGAACTTGAAAGTGTGCTGTACAGGACAGCACGATTGTGCAGTGGTTAGCACTGCTGCCTCATGGCACCGAGGTTCGATCCTGGCCCCGGGTCACTGTCCGTGTGGACATTCTCCCAGTGTCTGCATGGGTCTCACCCCCACCACCCAAAGATGTTCAGGGTAGGCGGATTGGCCACGTTAATTGGAATTTTAAAAAATATATATATTTAAAGTCCACCGTACAAATATCAGTATTTCATTTTGGACAAGAGGGCAGTTAGCACATGTGCCAATGGACATGCAACCTAGTTTGGGACACATATTCAGAAGTGAAGCGCAAGAGAAAAAAAACTGGAAGGGAATCAGAGAACCTAGGTAAGGTACAAAGGACAATCAGTTTGCAAAAGCCAAGGAGCGAGGCACCTCCCTTCCATCACAAGATCAGAAGTGGGGATGTTTGCAGGTGACCGCACAATGTCACGACTCCTCAGATAACGAAGCAGTCCATGTCCAAACGCAGCAAGACCTGGACAATATCCAGGCTTGGGCTGACAAGTGGCAAATAACATTCGCACCACACAAGTGACAGGCAATGACCATCTCAAATTAGAGAGAATTAAACAATAGCCCCATGACATTCAATGGCATTATCACTGAAACCCCACTATCAACATCCTGGGGGATACCACTGACCAGACACTGAACTAGCCATGGGCATACTGTGGTTCCCAAAGCAGGTCAAAGGCTTGGAATCCTGCAGCGAGTAACTCACCTCCTGACCCCCCAAAGCCTGTCCACCATCTGCAAGGCACAAGTCAGGAGTGCAGTGGAATAATCTCCACCTGCCTGGACAAATGCAGCGTCAACAACATGCAAGAAGCTCGACATCATCCTGGACAAAGCAGCCCGCTTGATTGCTACCCCTTCCACAAACATTCAAACCCTCTACTGTCAACAAATAGTGGCAGCTGTGTGTACCATGTACAAGATGCACTGCAGGAACTCACCAAGGTTCCTTAGACAGCACCTTCCAAACCCACGATTACCACCACAGAGAAGGACAAGAGCAGCAGATACCTGGGAACACCGCCACCTGGAGGTTCCCCTCCAAGTCACTCACCATCCTGACTTGGAAATATATCGCTAGATCCTTCACTGTCGCTGGATCAAAATCCTGGAATTCCCTCCCTAACAGCATAGTGAGTGTACCTACACCTCAGGAACTGCAGCGATTCCAGGAGCCAGGTCACTACCACCTTCTGAAGGGCAACCAGAGAGAAATGCTGGCCTCATCAGCGATGCCCACATCCCGTAAATGAATAAGTAAACACACGTAGAGGCACACACAATTGATATTTACATAAAGTACATTTCTACGCACCATCTTTACTCATAAATGGCAGACAGTCGAATAAACCTAACCAGTAAAGAGACAAGCTTCATTCCTCATCATTCGGCTATTGTTTTCTGCATTATTGCACCATCTGAAACAGTGATTGAAATATGGAAGCGGAAGAGCAATGTCTACCAGTTCCAGATTTTCTGCTAACTCAAGCAGCTGTGTGCCACACAACTAACCACAACTTTCCCATTTGGGTCACAAGGCTACAGGTCGCTGCCACCTCTCCAGCGTCTGCTGGCAAATGCTTTTCCACCACTGTTTCTAGCCAAGGTACTCAATTTACAGTGCACTCCTTTTAATCACTTCTGTCATGCATCGTGCATGTAGTATAGACTGACCCATAGTTGAAACCTGCAACTCAAGCTACCACCATCATTGTCACACCAAAAGCTGCTCCACTGGAATTGGAGTGGACAAGAAGATTTAAGATGCATCTATGAAAGAGAGCACGTGTGCACGCAGACACAGGCAAACATCCAACTAGGAGTTATACAATATGGCACACATACACATCTGGCACCAAAAATTAAAAGGCCAATATCAAATCATTAAGTATAACACTGCTCTAAAACACAAAATCATGTATTTTAACTCATGTAATTAATTATTTAAAATACTTAATGGGATTTCTTTTTATACAAGTTGTAATGACCTCCAATTGGCATTATTGGTTGGCCAATTGGAATATGAGCTCCCTCAATGATAGCTCATTGAGGGGGCTCATATAAGCACCTGTGTAGGCTTTGTGAGACAGTCTTAAGTTGACTGGAATGCTAGCAGCACTGTTTGGAGCTGCTCGTGTATATAGTTATCGCAAATAAATACTGGTGTAGTGACTCCTGTGTATTATTACACAAGTCCTTCACGTGTGAAAGATGGCCAATATGATCACAGGTGTTTTCCATTCTAACTTGGGGATTTACAGATGTAGCAAAGCAGTCAGTACCTAAGGTTTGGAGAGGCGGCAAGGAGGCACAGTGGTTAGCACTGCTGCCTCACGGTGCCGAGGACTCGATTCAATACAGGCCCTGGGTCACTGTCCATGTGGAGTTTGCACATAATCTTTATTACTATCACAAGTAGGCTTACATTAACACTGCAATGAAGTTACTCCGAAAAGTCCCAGTCGCCACGCTCTGGGCGCCTGTTCGGATTTACGGAGGGAGAATTCAAAATGTACAATTCACCTAACAGTACATCTTTCGGGATTTGTGGGGGGAAACCAGAGCGCCCAGAGGAAACCCACGCAGACACGGGGAGAAGGTGCAGACTCCGCACAGACAGTGACAAGCGGGAATCGAACCGTGGTCCGTGGCACTGAAGCAGCGGTGCTAACCATTGTGCTACCGTGCCACCGACATTCTCCCCGACATGTGTGGGTCTCACCCCCACAACCCAAAATGTGCAGGGTAGGTGGCCTGGCCACACTAAACTGCCCCTTAATTGGAAAAATAAAGAATTGGGCACTTTAAATTTATCCAAAAAGAAAGTTGGACTCTTGCTGTTTTACAGCTCTACAGGTCCAGCAGCTCTCTGGTATGCTCAGTCAAGTGTCCATCCTCCACTTGAGCAGACAGCATTGTCAGGCTGGTGCATAGTGATGGAGATGCTGGAAGAATGCGAATGTCACAGACCCAGCCAAATTTTTCCACGACTCAGGATATTACAGAATGTGGCCAGCCGAGAAACACCACGCTATCGACCGGGACTCGGTCGATTCGGAGTCTTAGCAGGGATCTCCCCAACGTGGCCGAATTTAGTCTTGTTTCCTGCACTGAGGAGATTAATGTGACCTCTCAACACCCCCCCCCCCTCCAACAAGCTCCAGCTCACCCATTAGGGGGTCCTCAGGGCCCCCCACATCCCACCCACGCAGGGCACCCCCGGGTGCCAGGTTGGCTATGCCAGGGTGACTGAGCCAAGGTGCCACCTTGTGTAGAGGGCAAGCACCAGGGGCCCCACGAGTGCCGTTACATCTGGTCCCCGTTTGTGGAGACCAGCACTGAATGGCGCCCGCCCGAGATCTCCAAGGTGAAGGAGTTGAGTCCTAACGCCTTAGGTGCCTCAAGGAAATGCATATAAAAGTGACTAGCTGCCTGCTCCAATATGCAAATGTGCTAAATAGTGAGATCGCAACATCTCGCGACATGGCATTAGATCTCGCGAGTCGTGTCGAGCCAGATAGATTCTGGAAGAGGGTTCTCCTGGAACCTACTGGCTGTGCCGTCTCTTGCGTGCAACACGGCCAGTAGATCGCACCCTATGCAGCATTATTTCAAAGAGTAAAGGCTTTCTCCCTGGTGCACGGCCAATATTCATCTCCCAAAATTCTGAACAACAAATTAAGGACATTTATCTCATGACTTTCGTGGCCGCGTTTCCTCCCTTACAACAGTGACTACATTTCAAAAGATATTCCATCGTAAAGTGTATGGAGACAAACTGGGGGCACCACATAAATTCAGGTTTTTTTTGATCTTCATACACCTGGCTTGAATCAACTATATTTCAACAACTGATTTACAGACAGAGCATCTTTTACATTGAAGATTTAGTTTTGCACAGAAAGATTTCCAGAATATCTTTACTTTAATATTCTAAAATGTGCAAAAGGATATTTATTGGTAATTTATAGTCACAGTGTCTCTCCCCCCCAATCCCAGTGCTCAGAAAATTATTTAATTAAAATAAATAACACCTCATCATGCAAACAAAATAACTAATGGTTAAGTTTCAAACATTTCATCCAGCCGCTTTGTGTCCAATCGATCACTTCTGTCAGAAAGTAATCCATGTCCTGTCACGTAATAACTACAGAGTCTATTCTCCCCGACACTGGAGAAAGGTAAACAAGAAAGACTGTCCAATACATTCCTGTGAGACAACTTACAAAGTTTTTCGTACTTACTGTGGCAGTGGTCTTTTGGTGCTGTGAAGCAAAGAGGGTTGTTGGGGCAAGGGCAGCTTAGCTGTACATTCTGAAACAATCTCAGCAAAACATAGCAGCAAATCCTGGAATGAAAGGAGGCAGGCAGCCCCTGTTACAAGCAAGGACACTGCCAAACTGTCACATCAGCCGAACAGAAGGCTCGCGTAATGACAACCACAAAACTCATTTAAACTCTGAAAAGGCAACTAATGAGCCCATTCATGGCCGCGATAAATTATTCACCACCGGCACTGATCCCACTGGGGATCAGAAAAGTAAACTTTAAACAAGGGACGCCAAGCCCTCACTTTGGAGAGAAAAGAAAGCCCTGTGTGCTTCGAACTCCATTCAGCTGTGACTTGCTCGAGGACTTTGCTACTTAAACATGAAGTTAACTGGTTAGCCTCTGCGATTTATTTTAAAAGCTAACCCTTTCAGCTCAGGCCCGTGGAGCAATTTTCCTAATTGCCTCAATTTTAAACAGGGCAAGGGAAATTCATACAAATAGAAAACAGATATCAAACGCATTCCGGCGAGCTGCCATTTCGTCGGCCAGCTGGATTGCACCACCTTGTCGCTCGAGGGTGTTGGCAACAAACCTGCCCCCACAGGATCGCGTCTGTCTCCGGTAACCTGTTTAACAAGCAGGCTCATCCTCCGAGGGACTGGGGTGAAAATCTTTCCCTTCCTGCAACATCCCTCTCTTTCTCCAAACTTGATTTTAGCAACACCCAGCGTGATGTCAGTATCACCTCAGGACACGATTCGAGCACAAACAAACCCTGCCCACTGTGCAGTGGGGAATTAGAATAAACAAAACAACTCTGGCAACAACTGCTGCAATGAATGACAGCTCGACAAAGAGGTAAACTACCCAGTCTGGCCCAAGTGTGACTCCACAGATCTCCAGCAATACGGCTCACGCCTAATTGCCCTGTTCTTTTGATTAATCTATCATCAACTTGCAACAAAAAAAAACACAGGGTCCTTATAAATAGATTCAATTTTTCCCCTAATGACGATCATGTACGATAAGCTTAGAAGGTTTTAACTGGGCCACAAAACATGTACATATGAATATGCAGCTATAGGCATCCCATATTCAAGTTTGAAAAATAAACCTTCAGCACAACAGAAACAAGTTACATCATATCCTGGATCAATTTAGTCATTGACTTAACTCCTTCAATACTGGGAAGTCAATTAACATTTGCTGTCCATCCACAATTGCCCTTGAGGTGAAGGTAGTTCTGGACTTTCTAGTCAGGGGAGCAACGTCCCATCCTCTGTATACTCCAGTCCGATACAAGAAATCCAGATATGACCTCCACAAAGCCCTATCAGGGGCGCCAAGAGACAATACCAGCCTAAGCTAGACTAACGACACGGACTCTCACCGGTTGTGTCAAGGCTTAAAACATCACAACGGGCTACAAAGCAAAGCCAAGTGGAATCTCCGGCAGCAGCCCACCCCTCCCCGATGAACTCAATGAGTTCTATGCTTGGTTAGAGCAAGAATCCACTGCCAACTGCCCCAGCAGCCTCGGACATACCCATACCTACCGTCACAACTTCCAAAGTCAGACTGGCCTTCTTGAAAGTGATCCCTAGGAAAGCAATGGGTCCTGACGGAGCCCCTGGTCGTGTACTCAGATAAGCTGCGCGTACCAATTGGCAAGTGTGTTCATGGACATCTTCAACCTCTCCCTACGCCGTTCCAAAGTTCCCACCTGCTTCAAGAAGACCATCATCATACTGGTGCCAAAGAAGAATCAGGCAACGTGCCTCAATGACTACCGCCCGGTGGCCTTGAAATCTATCATTATGAAGAACCTCAAGAGGCACATCAATACTCCCAGAATGCATAGATCCACTGCATTTCGCATACCGCCGCAATCGGTCCACAGCAGACGCCATCTCCCTGGCCCTATACGCATCCCTGGAGCATTGCAACAACAAGGACTCCAACTTCAGACTCCTATTCATTGACTACAGCTCCGCCTGCTCTGCCCTCAACACCATAATCCCAGCCAAGCAGATATCAAAGCTCCAAAACCTAGGGCTTGGCTTCTCACTCTGCAACTGGATCCTCAACTTCTGACCCACAGACCACAATCAGTAAAAATAAACAACAACACCTCCTCCACGATAGTCCTCAATACCGGGTGCCCGCAAGGCTGTACTTAGCCCCCTTCTATACACGACTGTGTGGCAAAATTTGGCTTCATCTGCATCTACAAGTTTGCTGACGACACAACCATAGTGGGTCGGATCTGGGGGCAGCACAGTGGCACAGTGGTTAGCACTGCTGTCTCACGCCACCGAGGTCTCAGGTTCGATCCCGGCTCTGGGTCACTGTCCGTGTGGAGTTTGCACATTCTCCCAGTGTTTGTGTGGGTTTTGCCCTCACAACCCAAAAATGTGCAGGGTAGGTGGATTGGCCGCGCTAAATTGCCCCTTAATTGGAAAAAAATGAATTGGGCACTCTAAATTTGTTTTATTTTTTAAATAGTGGGTCGGATCTTGAACAATGATGAGTCAGAGTACAGGAGGGAGATAGAGAACCTAGTGGCGTGGTGCAAAGACAACAATGTCTCCCTCAATGTGAGCACGACACCACACAACCCTGCCATGGCAATCTCTGCGAGACGTGCCAGATCATCGACATGGATACCACCATTACACGCGAGAACACCACCCACCAGGTACGCGGTACATACTCGTGCGACTCGGCCAACGTTGTCTACCTCATACGCTGCAGGAAAGGATGTCCCGAAGCGTGGTACATTGGCGAGACCATGCAGACGCTGCGACAATGAATGAACGGACATCGCGCGACAATCACCAGGCAGGAATGTTCCCTTCCAGTCAGGGAACACTTCAGCAGTCAAGGGCATTCAGCCTCTGATCTCCGGGTAAGCGTTCTCCAAGGCGGCCTTCAGGACGTGCGACAACGCAGAATCGCCGAGCAGGAACGTATAGCCAAGTTCCGCACACATGAGTGCGGCCTCAACCGGGACCTGGGATTCATGTCGCACTACATTCATCCCCCACCATCTGGCCTGCGAAATCCTACCAACTGTCCTGGCTTGACACAATTCACACCTCTTTAACCTGGGGGTTACCCCATCTCTGGATCTGTAAAGATTTAATCACCTGTTAATGCTCACATTCCAAGCATTGTCTGGCATCTTTGAATTTGTCTATATTTATGTTTCTGGAACATACCTCTTCATTCACCTGAGGAAGGAGCAGCGCTCCGAAAGCTAGTGACATCGAAACAAACCTGTTGGACTTTAACCTGGTGTTGTAAGACTTCGTACTGTGCTCACCCCAGTCCAACGCCAGCATCGCCACATCACAGCAAAACTAAAGAGCTG
This sequence comes from Scyliorhinus torazame, assembly GCF_047496885.1. Classification (NCBI taxonomy): domain Eukaryota; kingdom Metazoa; phylum Chordata; class Chondrichthyes; order Carcharhiniformes; family Scyliorhinidae; genus Scyliorhinus; species Scyliorhinus torazame. Next base: position 386,850,134 of record NC_092708.1, read on the forward strand.
GTCATTGACTTCAGGAAGCAAAGTATCGTACGCACCCGTCTGCATCAACGGGACCGAGGTGGAGATGGTTGACAGCTTCAAATTCCTAGGTGTGCACATCACCAACAATCTGTCCTGGTCCACCGGCATCAATGCTACGACCACGAAAGCGCCTATGCTACCTCAGGAAACTAAGGAAATTTGGCATGTCCACATTGACTCTTACCAACATTTACAGATGCACCATAGAGAGAATTCTATCTGGTTGCATCACAGCCTGGTATGGCAACTGCTCGGCCCAAGACCACAAGAAACTACAGAGTCGTGAACACATCCCAGTCCATCATGCGAGCCTGCCTCCCATCTATTAACTCTGTCTATACTTCCCGCAGCCTTGGGAAAGCGGGCAGCATAATCAAAGACCCCCTCCCACCCAGGTTATTCTCGCTTCCAACTTCTACCATTGGGCAGGAGATACAAAAGTATGAGAACACGCACAAACAGGTTCAAAAACAGTTTCTTCCCCACTGATACCAGGCTCCTAAACAACCCTCTTATAGACTGAACCAATCTCTTCACACATCGTCTCTACTGAATAATACTGCACCCCGTATGCTTCACTCGATGCCTGTGCATTTACATTGTGTATTTATGCATGTCCTATGTTTTTTTTCATGGATCGAACAATCCGTCTGGACTGTCTGCAGAACAAGATCTTTTACTGTACACGTGACAATAAATCAAATTCAATTCAGTCCATCCAAGCCTCTGCTGCCCATATCAAAATTCACACCGCCCTATTTATTCATCCTCGCTTTGCTTGTTGACTTCCACTATCCCGCTGCCACTCAATCAGCAACACCTCAAAATTCAAATTGTGTTTCCAATTACTCCATGGCCTTCTGCAATCCCATCTCAGTGGTCACCTCCAGCCCGAAAAACCTCATGCATTTCCCAACTCTGATCCTCTTATGCGTCCCCAATTCCCAATGTTGCACCATCAGTGATCTTCTACTGGCAGCATTAATTCACAGGCACAGGGCTTAAAGTCTTTATTAAATTCTCTCTCTCCTCAAAGTTGCTCCTTAAAACCTCTCTCTCCTCAAAGTTGCTCCTTAAAACCTCCCTCTGACTATCTGCTGTTGAAGCTCCTGTGAAGTGCCTTTCAACACTTAACGACACACTGAATGCAAGCTGTAGTTGTTGAACTTCCCATGTTTTTACATCACTGGACCAGGCAGTAAGGGCCTTCGTTTAACATCACAGTTAATACTGCAATTCCTCAGTTTTGTACTTCAGTGACAACCTAGATTATGTGCACAAGTCCAGGAGTGGTACTTGAAGTTACAGCTTTTTGATTAATTTGATATAATGGCTAATAATCAATTTCGTGAAGGAAATCTGCCATCAGTATGTTACCAGTCTAGCATAAATCTGACTCCAATTTCTCAGCAATATCGCTGACTCTTAACTGCCCTCGGAAACGCTGTCAAGGCAGCAGCTCACCACCACCTTCTCAAGGGCAATTAGGGCGGGCAATAATTGTCGGCCCAGCCAGCAACACTTGCATCCTATGAATGAAACGGTAGCATTGTGGATAGCACAATTGTTTCACAGCTCCAGGGTCCCAGGTTCGATTCCGGCTTGGGTCACTGTCTGTGCGGAGTCTGCACATCCTCCCCGTGTGTGCGTGGGTTTCCTCCGGGTGCTCCGGTTTCCTCCCACAGTCCAAAGATGTGCAGGTTAGGTGGATTGGCCGTGATAAATTGCCCTTAGTGTCCACAATTGCCCTTAGTGTTGGGTGGGGTTACTGGGTTATGGGGATAGGGTGGAGGTGTTGACGTTGGGTAGGGTGCTCTTTCCAAGAGCTGGTGCAGACTCGATGGGCCGAATCGCCTCCTTCTGCACTGCAAATTCTATGAAAAACCTGTAAACCAATCTTCCTGGATAGAAATGTATTTAGTCGCTCATTCACTGGCGTTTTGCAGCTTATCGCTTTGCCCAGATTGGATGAATTTATAAACTAAGCTCTAATTCAAATTAAAGATTGAGGGAATGATCTGGAAGAAGGTACTGAAGGCACTGTTTCTAAGTTTACAGATGACACAAAGATCTGTAGAGGGACAGGTAGTATTGAGGAAGCAAGGGGCCTGCAGAAGGACTTGGACAAGCTAGGAGAGTGGGCAAAGAAGTGGCAGATGAAATACAATGTGGAGAAGTGTGAGGTTGTGCACTTTGGAAGGAGGAATTTAGGCATAGACTATTTTCTAAATGGGGAAATGCTTCGGAAAGCAGAAACACAAAGGGACTTAGGAGTCCTTGTTCATGATTCCCTTAAGGTTAATGTGCAGGTTCAGTCGGTAGTTAAGAAGGCAAATGCAATGTTAGCATTCATGTCAAGAGGGCTAGAATAGAAGTCCAGGGATTTACTTCTGAAGCTGTATAAGGCTCTGGTCAGACCCCATTTGGAGTATTGTAAGCAGTTTCGGGCCCCGTATCTCAGGAAGGATGTGCTGGCCTTGGAGAGTGTCCAGAGGAGGTTCACAAGAATGATCCCTGGAATGAAGAGCTTGTCGTATGAGGAACGGTTGATGACTCTGGGTCATCGTTGGAGTTTAGAAGGATGAGGGGGGATCTTATTGAAACTTACAGGATACTGCGAGGCCTGGATAGAGTGGACATGGAGAGGATGTTTTCACTTGTAGGAAAAACTAGAACCAGAGGAGATTTTAGTTTAGACGGGCAGCATGGTCTGCACGGACTTGGAGGGCCGAAGGGCCTGTTCCTGTGCTGTACTTTTCTTCAGGACGCGCGACAACGCAGAATCGCCGAGCAGAAACTTATAGCCAAGTTCCGCACACATGAGTGCGGCCTCAACCGGGACCTGGGATTCATGTCGCATTACATTCATCCCCCAACATCTGGCCTGCGAAATCCTACCAACTGTCCTGGCTTGACACAATTCACACCTCTTTAGCTTGGGGTTACCCCATCTCTGGATCTGTAAAGATTTAATCACCTGCTAATGGTCGCATTCCAAGCATTGTTTGGCATCTTTGAATTTGTCTATATATATGTTTCTGGAACAGACCTCTTCATTCACTTGAGGAAGGAGCAGCGCTCCGAAAGCTAGTGACATCGAAACAAACCTGTTGGACTTTAACCTGGTGTTGTAAGACTTCGTACTGTGCTCACCCCAGTCCAACGCCGGCATCGCCACATCATGTACTTTTCTATGTTCTTTTAAAAAAAATTTAAATAAATTTAGAGTACCCGATTCATTTTTTCCAATTAATGGGCAATTTAGCGTGGCCAATTCACCTACCCAGCACATCTTTGGGTTGTGGGGGCGAAACCCACGCAAACACAGGGAGATTGTGCAAACTCCACACAGACAGTGACCCAGAACAAGGATCGAACCTCAGCGCCGTGAGGCAACTGGGCTAACCCACTGCGCCACTGTGCTGCCCGTGTTCTTTGTTCTTTGACACCATCTCAGACTAAAGGGACGATCATTTAGAACAGAGGTGAGGAGGAATTTCTTCAGTCAGAGGGTGGTGAATCTGTGGAACTCTTTGCCGCAGAAGGCTGTGGAGGCCAATTTACTGAGTGTCTTTAAGGCAGAGATAGATAGGTTCTTGATTAATAAGGGGATCAGGGGTTATGGGGAGAAGGCAGGAGAATGGGGATAAGAAAATATCAGCCATGATATGGCCTAATTCTGCTCCTATGTCTTATGGAATGCTGCATTGTCATGTGCATCATCCTCGTCTCTCTCTTGCTAGACATTAAAAATTCCACAGGCCTAATCATAGAGCAAGGAGCTCAACCAGTTCCCTGGCCAACCTTCCTCCCCCAAACCCAACACTATAAGCAGATTTGCTGACCATGCATCTCAGTGTTACTTATGTCTTACTTTGTAGATGAATTATGGACTCATTTCCAAGTAACTTATTGCACATGGAGCGTCCTAGAAGTGATTAATAAATGCTATTTTTATTTACTGTCATCAAGACCTTCATATGCTGGTTCCAACATGTCGTGGACTACACTTCAAAGTACTGCAAGGCATTTTGGACATGCTAAGATTGTGAAAGGTAATTCAGAAATATAAGAAATTTCTGTGAAAAATATATTGAAATGATTTTACAAAGCAATACCATCACTGGGGTTTGCTGGACTGTGGAGAACTGTGCAGCATTTTAAGTGCAAGGTACAACAAAATAACCATTTGAAACTTTTGTCCCTGGGTTACAGAAGTGCTCAGGTGAATGAAGAAAGAATGGTTTAATTGTCTCTAAACCATTTGGATGGCAGTTTATTGCCACAACTCAAGCTCACATCTGCGTTGTGCGTCCTGTAGCCTCGTAAGCAAAGACTTCATTTGTGTGTCTCAGCTCTGACTTGATGTTGCATTTGACCATTTCAGTCAATCAAACTAAAGAGACACAGAGCGCAAATCATCCCACCTAATTTTGTAAAGAAATAGTGTCAATCTTGATTAAGCGCAGCATTTAAGGAAATTGGGTGTTCCCCTTCTGATAATGGGCTCAAGTCGATATATAAATCAGGTACACGGGGTAAAATAGAAATCACAATAGCGCCTATACTGCCTCAGGAAACTAAGGAAATTCGGCATGTCCACATTAACCCTCACCAACTTTTACAGATGCACCATAGAAAGCATCCTATCTGGCTGCATCACAGCCTGGTATGGCAACAGCTCGGCCCAGGACCGCAAGAAACCTCAGAGAGTCGTGAACACCGCCCAGTCCATCACACAAACCTGCCTCCTATCCATTGACTCCATCTATACCTCCCGCTGCCTGGGGAAAGTGGGCAGCATAATCAAAGACCCCTCCCACCCGGCTTACTCACTCTTCCAACTTCTTCCATCAGGCAGGAGATACAGAAGTCTGAGAACACGCACGAATAGACTCAAAAACAGCTTCTTCCCCACTGTTACCAGACTCCTAAATTACCCTCTTATGGACTGACCTCATCAACACTACACCCTGTATGCTTCACCCGATGCTGGTGCTTATGTAGTTACATTGTATATGTTGTGTTGCCCTATTATGTATTTTCTTTTATTTCCTTTTCATTTCATGTACTTAATGATCTGTTGAGCTGCTCGCAGACAAATACTTTTAACTGTACCTTGGTACACGTGACAATAAACAAATCCAATCCAATCCAATATCTGATCTCGGAGCACAATGCTCGTCCAATACTGGTGGGTTCAAACATTACGGTGACATCTCAGAATACAATTGAAATCAGCTCAAGTTTTTAACATATTAAATACTGCAGGTCTATGCTAATGTCAAGACATCCCAAGATAGGGCGGCATGCGGCGCAGTGGATAGCACTGGGACTGCGGACCCAGGTTCGAATCCTGGCCCTGGGTCACTGTCTGTGTGGAGTTTGCACATTCTCCCCGTGCCTGCATGGGTTTCACCCCCACAACCCAAAAGATGTGCGGGTTAGGTGGATTGGCCACGCTAAATTGCCCCTTAATTGGAAAAAATATATTATTGGGGACACCAAATTTATATAAAGAAAAAAAACGATATTTCAAGATTGCGAAGGGCACTACAGATGTGAGATCAAAAGCAGTTTATAAATAAAAAAATTACAATTCAAATGAACTTTACATTCGCACAGCAGTGTCACCACCATGATTGTTTGGTAGCCCTGCAAGGAAGGTGCCACACTGTCTCGTTTAGCTCCCCCATCTCTTCCTCAACTGAACAATCAAATGTGAATACAGTCAAACAGCTCCAATGCAAATGCTGGACTGCAGATGAAATACTTGGTCGTGGCAATGGAAGTTTAACTTCACTCTGCAAAAACAGCTTGTGTTATGTAGAATTGTTTTACTCAAACCACTACCCAAGTGTCCAACACTCCCAGCAAGAAGGAAGGTGAAAAGACAATAGCAACGCAGCAAAGAAAAAAGGAAAAAGCTTTGCTACCCTCACAAATCACCAGTGCCAAAGAAGCTCAGAGGTTAACTGTGCTGCCAAGGCATCAGCCTCACAGAAACTATGAACAATCTCCTAAACTTTCAGCATGTCTTGAAGCTCACTGGCCAAAGTAATTCCCACCCATAACATTTGCCGAATCGTATGTGCTATTACTGCCCGGTGAACACCGAGAAGGTTCAGTGCTCAGGTCGGGAACCAGATATAGTGTGGATGCAAATGGCGAAAGGGGCAAGTAAGGGGTCAGGGCTATGGGTGCTGGCACCGTGGAAATACTCAAAGACCCCGGTTGTGGCGGCAGCATTAAAGGTGTGGAAGCAGTTTCACAAATATTTTAAGTTAGGGGCAGGGTCGAAACTGATGCCAGTCCAAGAAAACCATCTGTTTGAAGCAGCAAAAATCGACGCTAGGTTCCAAGATGGGGCGGGAAAAGGTGTGATCACATTGAAAGACTCGTTCCAGGAAGGATGTTGTGCAACATTTGAAGGATTGAGGGAAAAATACGAACTCCCGAGGAGGGAGGCCTTTAGATATATGCAGGTACGGGCTTTCGTAAAGAAGACCTTTCCTACATTCCCAGTTACCCCTTTCTTCTTTGTTGCAGGAAGTGTTAAGGTGTTGGGGATAGAGCGGGGGAGCTACCTCGTCTATTTACGGGAAAATTATGAAAGCTGGATCAGAATCCCTGGAAGGGGTAATGGCCAAATTGAAGGAGGAATTGGGGGAAACGTTGGAGGAAGGTCTGTGATGTAAAACTTTATGGATGATAAATGCATTGATTGACCTTGTGCACAAGGTTAGCACATTAATAACAATAACTTTTTTAAAAATTTAGAGTACCCAATTAATTTTTTCCAATTAAGGGACAATTTAGCGTGGCCAATCCACCTACCCTGCATATCTTTGGGTTGTGGGGGCGAAACCCACGCAAACACAGGGAGAATGTGCAAACTCCACACGGACAGTGACCCAGAGCCGGGATCGAACCTGGGACCTCGATTCCGCGAGGCAGCAGGGCTAACCCACTGCGCCATTATGCTGCCCTATTAATAACAATAATCATAAGAATCGTTATTAGTGTCACAAGTAGGCTTACATTAACACTGCAATGAAGTTACTGTGAAAATCCCCTAGTCGCCACATTCTGGTGCCTGCTCGGGTACACAGGGGAAGAATTCAGAATGTCCAATTCACCGATCAAGCACTTGTGGGAGGAAACCGGAGCAAACTCACGCAGACACGGAGAGAACATGCAGACTCCACACAGACAATGACCCAAGCCGGGAATCGATCCTGGGACCCTGGCGCTGTGAAGCAACAGTGCTAACCACTGTGCTACCACGCCGCCCCTACAATTGAAGGTAGTTCACAGAACACATGTGACGAGGTCGGGAATGAGTCACCGTTCAAAAGGGTTGAGGAAATTGTTGAAAGGGGCGGGAGGGAATTGGCCAATCATGTGCACATTTTGTTCGTGCCTAAAATGGAGGAAGTTCTGGAGCACCTTCTTTAGCACCATATCGACAGTGTTACAGTTGGATCTAGATCCCAGTTCCTTGGGGGCCATATTTGTGGTGTCAGACTTGCCGGAGCTCCAGATAGGGGCGGGGGCAGATGTCTTAGCCTTTGCCTCGCTGGTGTCCTCACGGATCCTATTGAGATGGAAGTCAGTTGCTCCACCCTGTGCATCAGGATGGCTGGGAGACTTAATGGAGTTTCTGAGCCCGTGGAAGGTTAAATTTAGTTTAAGAGGGAATGAGATGGGGTTTTACAAGAGATGGCGTCCATTCATATCTCACTTTAAGGAATTAGCCTCAAGTCAGCAGCATAAAAGGGAGAGTAGTTAGTTAGTTGATGAACTGTTTTCGGGTTGGGGGAGGGATTGTTAAATGTTAGTTAAATGTGTACAATGTAAATTATGTAAAAACAAAATTGAAAAAGCTGATAAAAATATTTATTTAAAAAACATTTGTTAAAATTTTGCTGTACTCATTTGTTTAACAGTTTTGAAAGAATCTTACACTCTGGAAGAAATTTGCTCAGTGCACCGTGTGGAGCAACATTTGTAAACATCATCTTTGGAAATTTATCTACCGTTTTGTTTGCATTTTTGCAGCCTAAAACTGTCAATCTGGTTCAGTCGATTGCATTGTGTCACCAGTGCGAGCACAATAATCTGAATTAACACCAGTGCAGTATTGAGGAAGTGCTACATTGTCACAACAACAACAACTTGTATTTATATAATGTCTTTCATGTAATAAAAGATTCCAAGGCCTTCAGAGATATTATAAACCAAAGTCACGAAGTGTGGTAGATCACTGTAAAGGTGCTCTCATGGCCACGGTAAGAGCTACATGAGGCAAGTGACTCAGAGGCGCCCTTGAAGTAGATGAATCACTGGAGTGACATTCCTGTGCCACCAACTGTATTAACAAATATAAATCCCAAGACCTGCCCCAGTAGACCCACTTACTTGTGGGTCTCATAAATTGCTACTGAATTACGTGACTCCCATCTTTTCCACCAAATGTGTAGAACCCACCTTTCACACATGTGCTTGCAACGTAACCACAAAAGCAGCACAAAACTGGTGCCACGTCCATTCCCAGATTCCCTGTCTTGACACTTGCACCAAAGATTGCAACTTATAAAAGTAACCTAACCACTGACCCAGCTCTACATCTATTCTCAGGCGTACCATGCCTACAATGGGCATGTGGCGTGATTCCACATCCGTTCAGTACGTCCATGAAGCTGCAAGCAAAGAGATTTGGAGCTTTCACTGAAAGCAGAGAGAATCCTCTAATCCCAGGCAATAAAAAAAAAATCAGAATTTATCTTGTGCAGTAATAAGGAACTGGCAGACTAATTCTAAACAGAGAGTCGTGGAATCAATCCCCAAAACATTAGCAACATTTCCAAAATTATGTAATAAAAATGGAATTAAACTTACTCAGTTTCGCACAACGATGATGGTACCAGACAAATATTAAGGCCCTGTTGGTTTTCTCCCAAAAAGTACAAATTCTCTTTTCTTAAAAACAGTATCACACAGATAAATAACAGAAGACAACTGGTCACCTCGTGTGGTGCGAAGGACATGCGATGCTTGCTACATAAAGTAAAGTGAGCTTCAATGGGGAAATCTTCAATTCCTGCAAATGGTTCGTGATGGTTCCTTATCCACCTAGTTAAAGGACTCCACGTTCACTAATTTAGGATGACTGGAACTATGGATGTACTGAGAGAGGGTGTGAGAGACTGCGAGGGTCAGAGTGATCGAGAACTAACTTCCTCTACCATGTAACAGATGTTAAGTTTATTTAACTGATCACAAGTCACATCATTGATCTAGAATTCCTACATTCCATTCGGCCCATCGGGTCTGCACCGACCCTCTGAAAGAGCACCTACCCTACCGAGGACTACTCCCCGTCCCAATTCCGTAACCCCGGGTGCTCCGGTTTCCTCCCACAAGTCCTGAAAGACGTGCTGTTAGGTAATTTGGACATTCTCCCTTTGTGTACCCAAACAGGCGCTGGAGTGTGGCGACTAAGGGCTTTTCACAGTAACTTCATTGCAATGTTCATGTAAGTCTACTTGTGACAATAAAGATTACTTTTATTATTAACCCTAGAACCCCATCTAACCTGCACATCTTTGAACACTAAGGGGCAACTTAGCATGGCCAATCCACCTACCGGCACATCCTTTTTGGACTGTGGGTGGAAACCAGAGCACCCGGAGGAAACCCACGCAGACACAAGGAGAAAGTGCAAACTCCACACAGGCAGTCACCCAAGGCCGGAATTGAACCCGGGGCCCTGGCGCTGAGAGGCAGCAGTGCTAACTACTGTGGCACCGTGCCGCCCCAAGGCAACAGCAACTTATTTGTACCACGGAGTGGTTTCAACAAAGGGGAAAATAATCAATGCAAGTCCATCCACCTGCCCATTCAAACTCATGCTTTGTAAAAGAAAAGATGGTGCACGTTGCACAAATGTAAACCAACGTTTAGTTCTGACGTAGATTCCTCTTTTCTCCATTTAAATGGGATTTAAAAGTGGCCAAAACAGAAAATTCCAGCAAAAAGAACAGTTAAAATTTCTGGGTGAAAAAACAGAGACCAATGAATTGGTAACTGGCAGCTTTTTAAAAATCACTGCCGGTTGTGCTTAACTACAAACAAGAGCCAAATTGCAAAGATATTATTTGGCAGCAAGCCAGGTTCACTGCATCGTACATCAAGTGATCATACCGGTCGAGATGTAAACTGGGGACAAAGAATCTACCATGATAATTGTATTTCTGTTATTTTTAAATGATATTACTGTCCCAAAAATGGTGTGCGCCAGCCCAGGGTTGGGGGAAGGGACACGCGTTTCACAGATTCCGAGCAGATTCCTTGATCGCCTCGCGACTGCCGTTGTGGCAAAGACTTGTTCTGAAAACCCGTATATGATCAGAGGGAGGCACAAAACAAATAACTCATCTGACCCTTTGCCAGGAAGAAAATACTGCCCAAATATGTTGTATTAGGAACTCCCCTGTCCAAGAGACATTAGAGGCAAATATATCCAGAAAAGTACATCAACTAAAAATGACTTCAAGTGTATTTGATTTTAAAGTTGTCAGGCTATTGAAAGAGGTCCTGAGAACCGTACACCAAATCTGGAACTTTACCTGCATTTGAAATGAAATGAAAATCGCTTATTGTCACAAGTAGGCTTCAAATGAAGTTACTGTGAAAAGCCCCTAGTCGCCACATTCAGGCGCCTGTTCGGGGAGGCTGGTACGGGAATTGAACCGGGCTGCTGGCCTGCCTTGGTCTGCTTTCAAAGCCCGCTCTTTAGCCCTGTGCTAAACCAGCTAGACCCTCTCTGCTCAGGATCAGCTTTACGGTGCCTAAGTAAGGCAGATGATGAATAAGCAGTTGGCTGTGGGCGGCACAGTAGCACAGTGGTTAGCACTGCTGCTTCACAGCGCCAGTGTCCCAGGTTCGATTCCTGGCTTGGGTCACTGTCTGTGCGGAGTATGCCCGTTCTCCCCATGTCTGCGTTGGGTTTCCCCTGGGTGCTCCGGTTTCCTCCCACAAGTCCCGAAAGACGTGCTTGTTAGGTGAATTAGACATTCTGAATTCTCCCTCTGTGTACCCGAACAAGTGCCGGAATGTGGTGACTAGAGGATTTTCACAGTAACTTCATTGCAGTGTCAATGCAAGCCTACTTGTGACAATAAAGATTATTATTAACATTCTTCGCTGGTCACACTGATCTTGTGTATGAGGTTGAAGCAGAGCCAGAGCCATTCGCAATAGATGGCTGCACAACAAAATGTACACGCAATCTAACAGTAGCCCAAACAAACGTACCTCTGTACAAGGTCACCAGATGAAACAAGGCGAGAACACAGAATAAATCAGCCAACAGTGATCAAGCCTGCACTCAACTTAGCAGATATTTAAGTTCCTAAATTTCAATTATTCCTTGGTAGTGATCTAGCTCTCATGTTGAACGCCCAGGTCCAGTTTTTCAGTCTCGCTAAACCAAAGTGAGGTGATTATGAACAATAAACTGCGAAATACAATAGGTTGGTAATGATACTTCATACATAAAAACCAGGTGAGCATTAAAATCAGAATGCTTCACCTCCACAATGTCTTTTTTTAAAGTAAATTTAAAGTACCCAATTCATTTTTTCCAATTAAGGGGCAACTTAACGTGGCCAATCCACCTACCCTGCGCATCTTTGGGTTGTGGGGGCGAACCCCATGCTGACACGGGGAGAACGTGCATCTTTGCAATGGCAATCATGGCATGCAGTCAGTTGTCATTAACTTGCACGAGTATGGGGGCAGCACAGTGGTGCGGTCGTTAGCACTGCTGCCTCAAGGCGCTCAGGTCCCAGGTTCAATGCCGGCCCCGGGTCACTGTCCATGTGGAGTTTGCACATTCTCCCCGTGGCTGCGTGGGTCTCACCCCCACAACCCATTGTGGGTAGCGCAATTGCTTCACAGCTCCAGGGTCCCAAGTTCGATTCCGGCTTGGGTCACTGCCTGTGTGAAGTCTGTACATCCTCCCCATGTGTGCGTGGGTTTCCTCCGGGTGCTCCGGTTTCCTCCCACAGTCCAAAGATGTGCGGGTTAGGTGGATTGGCCATGATAAATTGCCCTTAGTGTCCAAAATTGCCCTTAGTGTTGGGTGAGGTTATTGGGTTCTGGGGATAGAATGGAGGTGTTGACCTTGGGTAGGGTGCTCTTTCCAAGAGCCGGTGCAGACTCGATGGGCCGAATGGCCTCCTTCTGCACTGTAAATTCTATGATAATCTATGAAAACCCAAAGATGTGCAGGGTAGGTGGACCGGCCATGCTAAATTGCCCCTTAATTGGAAAAAAATAATTGGGCACTCTAAATGTATTTTTAAAATCTTGCAAGAGTAAAACCTGAAAAGTCTTGGAACAACAGTTGTTCAATTTTGGTGACAACAGTTGCTATTTTTGACATGAAACAATAGGCAGGAATGTCAAAATTGCAGTGAAAATAAAGTACCTGATAAAACTCATGCTCATTCTTCAAAAAGATTATGGGAGGGGAAAGAGAGAAAGAGAGAGAGATAGAGACAGAGCACGAATGGGAAAGAGAAAACGGTGAAGAAAACACTAAACAGCAATTTTCTGACAGTGAACCCCAAGCAAAACTGATCAGTGAGATGAGAAATTGCATTTCATGGGAACTGAAGTTTCCAGAAACTTCCATAATTTTTCACTCCCCAACATTTTGTAAGGCTAGAGCGGAAAGGTCAATATTCCAGATCATCGGCAGCACAGTGGCGCAGTGGATTAGCCCTGCTGCCTCGTGGCGCTGAGGTCCCAGGTTCGATCCCGGCTCTGGGTCACTGTCCGTGTGGAGTTTGCACATTCTCCCCGTGTTTGCGTGGGTTTCGCCCCCGCAACCCAAAAATGTGCAGGGTAAATGGATTGGCCACGCTAAATTGCCCCTTAATTGGAAAAAATGAATTGGGTACTCTAAATTTATTTTTATTTTTAAAAATAATAATCCAGATCATATACATAATTTTCTTTAAAAAAAAAGAAATCAGCATTGCAAACACCACTCTGCCTGGGACATCAAATACCTCAAGTTGTTGCCCCACTGAACAGTGAATTGGCAGAATGCAATGCTGGTTTGATCGCCAAATAACAGGTCTGCCAAATAACAAAACCAATTGTGTGCACGCAGAAAATGCCTCTTAAAATTCCCCCTGTTTTCAATTGGCTGAGTTCTCCCTCTGAGGAAACACTGCGGCAAAGTGTCAAAACTCCTATCTTTCATATGGAGGCATTTCTCCAAACCGCTTTCCTCCGCTTTAAACTCATCACCGATTCCCTAATGAGAGGAAATTGTCTTTTCCTCTTCACCCTATCAATATCTTGCGTAATTTTAAAGATCTGGTATGAAATCCACTAGCTTTTTCCTTTCCAGTAGAAAGCTTCACTATCTCCTCTTCACTCATTACTTGTTTCATCCTGATAAATCTATGCTGTAGATTGATTGACGTCAATGACTTTTTCACACACAAACACAAGGCCAGAACTGAACCCCGGTCCCCGGTGCTGTGAGGCAGCAGTGCTAACTAACCACTGTGCCACCATATATATATATATATATAAATAAAAAACTTTGTCTGATTATTCACATTTTTAGGACATTACATATTTGATCCTCAAATCTTTCCATTGAGGGGACATTCTCATTCCTCGTCATTTCTTTTTTAAAAAAATATATTTATTAAAGTTTTTCAACAAAACAATTTTTTCCCCTTACAAACAATAACCCCCCCCCCCCCACACCCCCGTAACAAAATAACACAAAATCGCCCTGAGCAAGGTATATACATGGTAAGATGATATATTTACATAGCTTTATACACTGGCTCTCACCCATTCGTGCCAGTTTCCCCCACCCTCCATGTTATCCCCCGCTCCTCCGTCCCCTCAAGCAATCTCACGTCCCCGTCCCCCCCAGGGTTGCTGCTGCTGCTGATCGACCTTCCTCTAACGCTCCGCGAGATAGTCTAGGAACGGTTGCCACCGCCTGTAGAACCCCTGCGCAGACCCCCTTAAGGCAAACTTAATCCACTCCAACTTTATGAACCCAGCCATGTCGTTTGTCCAGGCCTCCACGCTAGGGGGCTTCGCCTCCTTCCACATTAGCAAGATCCTTCGCCGGGCTACCAGGGACGCAAAGGCCAGAATGCCGGCCTCTTTCGCCTCCTGCACTCCCGGTTCGTCCACTACTCCAAATATTGCTAGCCCCCAGCTTGGCTTGACCCGGACTTTCACCACCTGAGATATTGCTCCCGCCACTCCTCTCCAGAACCCCTCCAGTGCCGGACATGTCCAGAAAATGTGGACATGGTTCGCCGGGCTCCCTGAACATCTTCCGCATCTGTCCTCTACCCCAAAGAACCTACTCAACCTCGCCCCCGTCAGGTGCGCTCTGTGAACCACCTTAAATTGTATCAGGCTGAGCCTGGCACATGAGGAGGAGGAATTAACCCTACCCAGGGCGTCAGCCCACAAACCTTCCTTGATCTCCTCCCCCAGCTCCTCCTCCCATTTACTCTTCAACTCTTCTGTTAGCGCTTCCCCCTCTTCTTTCATCTCTTGTTGTATTGCCGAAACCTTGCCCTCCCCGACCCATACACCCGAGATCACCCTGTCTTGAATATCCTGTGTCGGGAGCAGCGGGAATTCCCTGACCTGTCGCCTCACAAAGGCTCTCACCTGCATATCTCTGAATGCATTTCCCGGGGGTAGCTCAAACTTCTCCTCCAGTGCCCCTAGGCTCGCAAATGTCCCGTCGATGAACAGGTCCCCCATTCTTCTAATCCCCGCCCGGTGCCAGCCCTGGAACCCCCCGTCCATCTTCCCCGGGACAAACCGGTGGTTACCCCTGATCGGGGACCACACCGAGGCTCCCACTGCACCCCTATGCAGTCTCCACTGGCCCCAGATCCTTAACGTTGCCGCCACCACCGGGCTCGTGGTGTACTTTGATGGCGAGAGCGGCAGCGGTGCCGTCACCAGCGCCCCCAAGCTCGTTCCTTTGCAGGACGCCATCTCCATCCTCTTCCATGCCGCCCCCTCTCCCTCCATAACCCACTTACGGATCATCGCCACGTTTGCTGCCCAGTAATAGCTCCCTAGGTTTGGCAGCGCCAACCCTCCTCGGTCCCTCCTGCGCTCCAGGAACCCTCTCCTTACCCTCGGGGTTTTGTTCGCCCACACGAACCCCATAATACTCCTACCTACTCTCTTGAAAAAGCCCTTGGTAATCACGATGGGGAGGCACTGGAACACAAACAAAAACCTCGGCAGGACCACCATTTTTACCGACTGCACTCTACCCGCCAACGAAAGCGGCAACATGTCCCATCTTTTGAAGTCCAACTCCATTTGGTCCACCAACCTCATCAGATTCAATTTGTGTAGGGCCCCCCAGCTCCTGACTATCTGGATCCCTAGATACCGAAAACTCCCCTCCGCCCTCCTCAGCGGGAGGTCCCCTATCCCTCTTTCTTGGTCCCCTGCCTGTAGTACAAAAAGCTTGCTCTTCCCTACATTGAGCTTGTAGCCCGAGAACTCCCCAAACTCCCTCAAAGTCTGCATGACCTGCACCATCCCCTCCATTGGGTCTGCCACGTACAGCAGCAGGTCATCCGCGTATAGCGACACCCGATGCTCTTCTCCCCCGCGGACCACCCCCCTCCATTTTTTTTTAATATAAATATTTTATTGAAAATTTTTGGTCAACCAACACAGTACATTGTGCATCCTTTACACAATATTATAACAACACAAATAACAATGACCTATTTTATAAACAAAAAATGAATAAATAATAAATAACAAAAATGAAAACTAATCCTAATTGGCAACTGCCTTATCACAAGTAACACTCTCCAAAAATATAATTTAACAGTCCAATATATAATTATCTGTCGCAACGACCTATACATATTATACAGTATATATTAACAACCCTGAGAGTCCTTCTGGTTCCTCCTCCCCCCACCCCCTCCCCCCCCCCCCCCCCCCCCCCCGATCGATCCTGGGCTGCTGCTGCTGCCCTCTTTTTTCCATTCCATCTATCTTTCTGCGAGGTATTCGACGAACGGTTGCCACCGCCTGGTGAACCCTTGAGCCGACCCCCTTAGAACGAACTTAATCCGCTCTAGCTTTATAAACCTTGCCATGTCATTTATCCAGGTCTCCACCCCCGGGGGCTTGGCTTCTTTCCACATTAACAATATCCTGCGCCGGGCTACTAGGGACGCAAAGGCCAAAACATCGGCCTCTCTCGCCTCCTGCACTCCCGGCTCTTGTGCTACCCCAAATATAGCCAACCCCCAGCTTGGTTCGACCCGGACCCCCACTACTTTTGAAAGCACCTTTGTCACCCCCATCCAAAACCCCTGTAGTGCCAGGCATGACCAAAACATATGGGTATGATTCCCTGGGCTTCTCGAGCACCTCGCACACCTATCCTCCACCCCAAAAAATTTACTGAGCCGTGCTCCAGTCATATGCGCCCTGTGTAATACCTTAAACTGAATCAGGCTTAGCCTGGCACACGAGGACGACGAGTTTACCCTGCTTAGGGCATCTGCCCACAGCCCCTCCTCGATCTCCTCCCCCAGCTCTTCTTCCCATTTCCCTTTTAGTTCATCTACCATAGTCTCCCCCTCGTCCCTCATTTCCCTATATATATCTGACACCTTACCATCCCCCACCCATGTCTTTGAGATCACTCTGTCCTGCACCTCTTGTGTCGGGAGCTGCGGGAATTCCCTCACCTGTTGCCTCGCAAAAGCCCTCAGTTGCATATACCTGAATGCATTCCCTTGGGGCAACCCATATTTCTCGGTCAGCGCTCCCAGACTCGCGAACTTCCCATCCACAAACAGATCTTTCAGTTGCGTTATTCCTGCTCTTTGCCACATTCCATATCCCCCATCCATTCCCCCCGGGGCAAACCTATGGTTGTTTCTTATCGGGGACCCCCCCAAGGCTCCAGTCTTTCCCCTATGCCGTCTGCACTGTCCCCAAATCTTCAGTGTAGCCACCACCACCGGGCTTGTGGTGTAGTTCCTCGGTGAGAATGGCAATGGGGCTGTCACCATAGCCTGTAGGCTAGTCCCCCTACAGGACGCCCTCTCTAATCTCTTCCACGCCGCTCCCTCCTCCTCTCCCATCCACTTACTCACCATTGAAATATTAGCGGCCCAATAATACTCACTTAGGCTCGGTAGTGCCAGCCCCCCCCCCCATCCCTGCTACGCTGTAAGAATCCCTTCCTCACTCTCGGGGTCTTCCCGGCCCACACAAAACCCATGATGCTCTTTTCAATCCTTTTAAAAAAAGCCTTCGTGATCACCACCGGGAGGCACTGAAACACAAAGAGGAATCTCGGGAGGACCACCATCTTAACCGCCTGCATCCTCCCTGCCAGTGACAGGGATACCATATCCCATCTCTTGAAATCCTCCTCCATTTGTTCCACCAACCGCGTTAAATTTAACCTATGCAATGTGCCCCAATTCTTGGCTATCTGGATCCCCAGGTAACGAAAGTCCCTTGTTACCTTTCTCAACGGTAGGTCCTCTATTTCTCTACTCTGCTCCCCTGGATGCACCACAAACAACTCACTTTTCCCCATGTTCAATTTATACCCTGAAAAATCCCCAAACTCCCCAAGTATCCGCATTATTTCTGGCATCCCCTCCGCCGGGTCTGCCACATATAGTAGCAAATCGTCCGCATACAAAGATACCCGGTGTTCTTCTCCTCCCCTAAGTACTCCCCTCCACTTCTTGGAACCCCTCAACGCTATCGCCAGGGGCTCAATCGCCAGTGCAAACAATAATGGGGACAGAGGCATCCCTGCCTTGTCCCTCTATGGAGCCGAAAATATGCAGTTCCCCGTCCATTCGTGACCACGCTCGTCATCGGGGCCCTATACAACAGCTGCACCCATCTAACATACCCCTCTCCAAAACCAAATCTCCTCAACACCTCCCACAAATAATCCCACTCCACTCTATCAAATGCTTTCTCGGCATCCATCGCCACTACTATCTCCGTTTCCCCCTCTGGTGGGGGCATCATCATTACCCCTAACAGCCTCCGTATATTCGTGTTCAGCTGTCTCCCCTTCACAAACCCAGTTTGGTCCTCGTGGACCACCCCCGAGACACATTCCTCTATTCTCATTGTCATTACCTTGGCCAGGATCTTGGCATCTACATTTAGGAGGGAAATAGGTCTATAGGACCCGCATTGTAGTGGGTCCTTTTCCTTCTTTAAGAGAAGCGATATCGTTGCTTCAGACATAGCCGGGGGCAGTTGTCCCCTTTCCTTTGCCTCATTAAAGGTCCTCGTCAATACCGGGGCGAGCAAGTCCACATATTTTCTATAGAATTCGACTGGGAATCCATCCGGTCCCGGGGCCTTTCCCGCCTGCATGCTCCTAATTCCTTTCACCACTTCTTCTACCTCGATCTGTGCTCCCAGTCCCACCCTTTCCTGCTCTTCCACCTTGGGAAATACCAGCCGATCCAAGAAGCCCATCATTCTCTCCCTCCCATCCGGGGGTTGAGCTTCATATAATTTTTTATAAAATGTCTTGAACACTCCATTCACTCTCTCCGCTCCATCTCTCCTTCCTCATCCCTCACTCCCCCTATTTCCCTCGCTGCTCCCCTTTTCCTCAATTGGTGTGCCAGCAACCTGCTCGCCTTCTCCCCATATTCGTACTGTACACCCTGTGCCTTCCTCCATTGTGCCTCTGCAGTGCCCGTAGTCAGCAAGTCAAATTCTACATGTAGCCTTTGCCTTTCCCTGTACAGTCCCTCCTCCGGTGCTTCCGCATATTGTCTGTCCACCCTCAAAAGTTCTTGCAGCAACCGCTCCCGTTCCTTACTCTCCTGCTTCCCTTTATGTGCCCTTATTGATATCAGCTCCCCTCTAACCACCGCCTTCAACGCCTCCCAGACCACTCCCACCTGGACCTCCCCATTATCATTGAGTTCCAAGTACTTTTCAATGCACCCCCTCACCCTTAGACACACCCCCTCATCTGCCATTAGTACCATGTCCATTCTCCAGGGTGGGCGCCCTCCTGTTTCCTCCCCTATCTCCAAGTCCACCCAGTGTGGAGCGTGATCCGAAATGGCTATAGCCGTATACTCCGTTCCCCTCACCTTCGGGATCAACGCCCTTCCCAGCACAAAATAGTCTATTCGCGAGTAGACTTTATGGACATAGGAGAAAAACGAGAACTCCTTACTCCTAGGTCTGCTAAATCTCCACGGGTCTACACCTCCCATCTGCTCCACAAAATCTTTAAGTACCTTGGCTGCTGCCGGCCTCTTTCCAGTCCTGGACTTCGACCTATCCAGCCCTGGTTCCAACACCGTATTAAAATCTCCCTCCATTATCAGCTTTCCCATCTCTAGGTCCGGAATGCGTCCTAGCATCCGCCTCATAAAATTGGCATCATCCCAGTTCGGGGCATATACGTTTACCAAAACCACCGTCTCCCCCTGTAGTTTGCCACTCACCATCACGTATCTGCCCCCGTTATCCGCCACTATAGTCTTTGCCTCGAACATTACCCGCTTCCCCACTAATATAGCCACCCCCCTGTTTTTCGCATCTAGCCCCGAATGGAACACCTGCCCCACCCATCCTTTGCGTAGCCTAACCTGGTCTATCAGTTTCAGGTGCGTTTCCTGTAACATAACCACATCTGCCTTAAGTTTCTTAAGGTGTGCGAGTACCCGTGCCCTCTTTATCGGCCCGTTCAGCCCTCTCACGTTCCACGTGATCAGCCGGGTTGGGGGGCTTCCTACCCCCCCTCCCTTGTCGATTAGCCATCCCCTTTTTCCAGCTCCTCACCCGGTTCCCACGCAGCTGTATCTCCCTCAGGCGGTGCCCCCCCGCCCATCCCCTCCCATACCAGCTCCCCCCTCTCCCCAGCAGCAGCAACCCAGTAATTCCCCCCTCCCACCCCCCCGCTAGATCCCCCGCTAGCGTAATTACTCCCCCCATGTTGCTCCCAGAAGTCAGCAAACTCTGGCCGACCTCGGCTTCCCCCCGTGACCTCGGCTCGCACCATGCGACGTCCCCTCCTTCCTGCTTCTCTATTCCCGCCATGATTATCATAGCGCGGGAACCAAGCCCGCGCTTCTCCCTTGGCCTCGCCCCCAATGGCCAACGCCCCATCTCCTCCACCTCCCCTCCACCCCCCCATCACCACCTGTGGAAGAGAGAAAAGTTACCACATCGCAGGATTAGTACATAAAACTCCTCTTTCCCCCCTCTTTAACCCCCCTCTTCGCCCCCCACATTCGCCCCACCACTTTGTTCAAACGTTCTTTTTAATAACCCGCTCATTCCAGTTTTTCTTCCACAATAAAAGTCCACGCTTCATCCGCCGTCTCAAAGTAGTGGTGCCTCCCTCGATATGTGACCCACAGTCTTGCCAGTTGCAGCATTCCAAATTTCATCTTCTTTTTATGAAGCACCGCCTTGGCCCGATTAAAGCTCGCCCTCCTTCTCGCCACCTCCGCACTCCAGTCTTGATAAACGCTGATCACCGCGTTCTCCCATTTACTGCTCCGAGTTTTCTTTGCCCATCTAAGGACCATTTCTCTATCCTTAAAACGGAGGAATCTCACCACTATGGCTCTGGGAATTTCTCCTGCTCTCGGTCCTCGCTCGGTATGCTCCCTCCACCTCCAACGGACCCGCCGGGGCCTCCGCTCCCATTAACGAGTGCAGCATCGTGCTCACATATGCCCCGACGTCCGCTCCCTCCGCACCTTCAGGAAGACCAAGAAGCCTCAGGTTGTTCCTCCTTGCGTTGTTCTCCAGTGCCTCCAACCTTTCCACACATCGTTTCTGATGTGCCTCATGCGTCTCCGTCTTCACCACCAGGCCCTGTATGTCGTCCTCATTCTCGGCTGCCTTTGCCTTCACGACCCGAAGCTCCCGCTCCTGGGTCTTTTGTTCCTCCTTTAGCCCTTCGATCGCCTGTAGTATCGGGGCCAACAGCTCTTTCTTCATTTCCTTTTTGAGCTCTTCCACACAGCATTTCAAGAACTCTTGTTGTTCAGGGCCCCATGTTAAATTGCCACCTTCCGACGCCATCTTGGTTTTTGCTTGCCTTCCTTGCCGCTGTTCTAAAGGATCCACTGCAATCCGGCCACTTTCTCCTCCTTTTTTCATCCGTATCCAGGGGGGATTCCCTTCTGGTTTACCGCACAGTGTTTTTAGCCGTCAAAATTGCCGTTGGGGCTCCTATCAAGAGCCCAAAAGTCCGTTTCACCGGGAGCTGCCGAAACGTGCGACTCAGCTGGTCATCGCCGCACCCCGGAAGTCCACCCCCCTCCATTTATTAGACTCCCTCAGTGATATGGCCAAGGGTTTGATCGCCAACGCAAACAACAGGGGGAACCCCTGCCTCGTTCCTCGGTACAGCCGAAAGTACTCCGACCGCCGCCGGTTCGTCACCACACTTGACATCGGGGCACTGTAAAGGAGCTTAACACAGCTAATAAACCCTCCCCCAAACCCAAACCTACGCAACACCTCCCAGAGGTACTCCCACTCTACTCGGTCAAAGGCCTTTTCCGCGTCCATGGCTGCCACTATCTCCGCCTCTCCCTCCTCTGATGGCATCATTATCACATTCATATTTAATTGCCTGCCCTTTACAAATCCCGTCTGGTCCTCATGTATCACCCCCGGGACACAGTCCTCAATCCTAGTGGCCAGTACTTTTGCCAATAACTTAGCGTCCACATTAAGGAGCAAAATCGGCCTGTACGATCCACATTGCAGTGGGTCCTTGTCTCGCTTCAGAATCAAGGAAGTTGTCGCCTCCGACATTGTCGGGGGCAGAGTCCCCTCCTCTCTTGCCTCGTTAAAGGTCCTCACTAGTAGCGGGGCAACAGGTCCGCATACTTTCTATAGAACTCCACCGGGAACCCGTCCGGCCACGGGGCCTTCCCCGCCTGCATGCTCCCCAAACCCTTACTCAGCTCCTCCAACCCGATTGGTGCCCCCAAACCAGCCACCTCTTGCTCCTCCACCCTCGGGAACCGCAGTTGGTCCAGGAATCTTCTCATTTCCCCCGCCCTGGCTGGGATCTGGAAAGCTCTTCGTAGAAGGCCTTGAATACCTTGTTTATTTCCATTGCACTCTGGGCCATGGCTCCCCCACCATCTTTGACTCCCCCTATTTCCCTCGCCGCCGCCCTCTTATGGAGCTGGTGTGCCAGCATCCAACTGGCCTTTTCCCCGTACTCGTAGGTCGCCCCCTGCGCCTTCCTCCACTGTGCCTCCGCCTTCCCCGTGGTCAACAGGTCAAACTCCGTCTGCAGCCGTCGCCTTTCCCCAAGTAATCTTTCCTTTGGGGCCTCTGCGTATCTCCTGTCCACTCGCAAAATCTCCCCCACTAACCTCTCCCTCTCCCTGCCCTCTGTCTTCTCCCTATGAGCCCCGATGGAGATTAGCTCTCCCCTGATCACCGCCTTCAACGCCTCCCATACTACCCCTACCCGCACCTCCCCGTTGTCGTTGGCCTCCAGGTACCTTTCAATACACCCCCTTACCTTCCCACACACCACCTCATCTGCCAGCAGTCCCACATCCAACCGTTGGTCCCTCTCCTCTCCCAGCCCCACTTCCACCCAGTGCGGGGCATGGTCCGAAACGGCTATGGCCGAATACTCCGTCCCCTCCACCCTCGGGATGAGCGCCCTGCCCAGAACAAAGAAATCTATCCGGGAGTATGCCTTGTGCACGTGGGAAAAGAAAGAAAATTCCCTGGCCTGCGGTCTTGCAAACCTCCATGGGTCCACTCCCCCCATCTGGTCCATAAACCCCCTGAGCACCCTGGCCGCCGCCGGCCTCTTTCCTGTCCTTGATCTGGAGCAGTCTAGTGCTGGATCCAGCACTGTATTAAAGTCCCCTCACATTATCAGTCCTCCTACCTCCAGGTCCGGGATGTGCCCCAACATGCGCTTCATGAATCCAGCATCATCCCAGTTTGGGGCGTATACATTTACCAACACCACCCACGTCCCTTGCAGCCTACCACTCACCATCACCTATCTCCCTCCATTGTCCGCTATGATAGTCTTGGCCTCAAATGACATATGTTTTCCCACCAGAATTGCCACCCCTCTATTTTTCGCGTCCAGGCCCGAGTGAAATACCTGTCCTACCCATCCCCTTCTTAACCTAACCTGGTCCACCACCTTCAGGTGTGTCTCTTGGAGCATAGATACGTCTACCTTCAGTCCCTTCAAGTGCGCAGCCATCTCCTTTTCTGGGCCAGTCCCGTGTCCGCGTCTCCCTCACCCTCCAGGCCCCCAACTGGGGGACCTCCGTCCCGGCCACCTCTTCTGTGTCCCATTCCCTTTCGGCCAGTGCAGCAGCAACCCTGTTTCCTTGTCATTTCTCAGGATTAAATGACCAACTTTTGTACATTCTCCTGAAAGTTTTCAAAGTATTCCTCACTATTTGCCAAATCCCCTTTGGTGCTCTCAGTATATTTTGATATCTGCCACCACAGGCCCAAGTTAATGTTTTATATACACCAATAATCTTTACTAGTGTCACAAATAGGCTTACATTTACACTGCAATGAAGTTACTGTGAAAATCCCCGAGTCGCCACATTCTGGCGCCTGTTCAGGTACACGGAGGGAGAATCGAGAATGTCCAATTCACCTAACAAGCGTGTCTTTCGAGGCTTGTGGGAGGAAACCGGAGCACCCGAAGGAAACCCACGTAGACATGGGGAGAATGTGCAGACTCCGCGCAAATCGAACCTGGGACCCTGGCGCTGTGAAGCAACAGTGCTAACCACTGTGCTGCCATGCCGCCCAATGACTTGCCGGTCAGCAAAGAATGCCCCACTTGCAACCTTTCTCCAAACAAAATCATAACCAGTCTAACCCTTTGTTTCCCAGTTCATAAACAAATTGTTATCTACGCTGCTTACACCAAGTGTCTGAATTTTTATAACAAGCATCTTGAAGGTTTAGCAAACACCTTCTGAAAATCCATATGCACGTCTTTCAAACCGTTAAAATTTGTCCGCCATGACTTGCATTTAACGAATTTGTGCTACCTGTCCCTGATTAACCTAATGTTCTCTAAATGGTCTCTCAGTTTATCTTAAATGATGGGTTTGAAGAGCTTGCTCACAACCGTTATTAGATTAACTGGTCTCTAATGTATTGGCTTGTCCTTCTGTCACTTCTTTACTTTGGCTTGCCTCCAGTCCCATGGCACAATTTTAAAATGGTTGTTTAGTGATACCGTCCAGTGTAATTAACAAGATTTTGTATTGGCACCAATTAAATAACCCTAGCTGCACACAGTATGGCCAGGATATAAAATGCGTAATTTAGCAAATCAGAAACGTTGCAATAGTAGAGCAATTTTTTAAAACGGAAAAGAGGCTGCAAGTGGCTGGGAGGTCTTAAATGCTCAAAATAAAATGCAACGCGTTAACCTGCACTTTATTAACTCTCAACAGTCACAGCTGCAATAAAGCCAGACAACAGGTCTCCCGACCACCAAGCCTGCAGGATAACACTGCGAAAAGAACGAAAGTAAACTAACCCTGCCCCCCTCCTCCCCAGCAAACCAAAGTAAATTGAACTTGGATTGTCTTAAACTAGTTTGAACTGGGCATAAGCCAAACTTAATAATAATCACTTATTGTCACAAGTAGGCTTCAATGAAGTTACTGTGGAAAGCCCCTAGTCACCATATTCCGGTGCCTGTTTGGGGAGGCCGGTCGACAGGAATTGAACCTGCGCTGCTGGCATTGTTTTGCATTACAAGCCAGCTGTTTAGCCCATTGTGCTAAACCTGAACGCGTGTGAAAGAGAGAAATACAGAACAGCTAATAAGATTTTGATCAGTCTGATTTCAATGGAATGAGGCAGATATTGTCCACAGTCAACTAGGCAAATCACTTGGTGGGTAAAATGCCCAAAGATCTGACTTAACACGGCTCGAGGAGCAAAGATTCTAGCAGCAAAGCATGACGGCTCTGAAGGAACACCCTGTGGAACAAGACCAGGGGGCCGCAGGGCAGGATCAGGAGCCGGAGGCTGCACCACCACGCAGGGGGTACAAAGGTGCCGAAGGAGGCCATGGTCTATCGGACCCATGTGTCCTTCATGGAGTTATCAGAGACCATGTGCTAATGGAGGTTCCACTTTACGAAGGAGATTGTGTGGCATCTGTGCCATGTCATTGTGGACTTAGCGCCATGTGGTGGCAGAGGGCACCCCCCCCCCCCCCCCCACCCCACCCACTGTGGCAGTCAAGGTCATGGCAGCCCACAACCTCTTCACCTTGGGGTCCATCCAGAGCTCCACAGGGAACCTCTAGTATTTCACAGGCATCCGCCCTTTAGTGCATCCGTGATGTGATTGATGCACTGTATGCAAAGGCTCTGAACTACATCCACTTTGACCTGCACCAGGTTCGAGAGCCCCCGAGAGAGCTACAGGGATTAGGCACCTAGCTGGTCATGTCACAAGTGCAGGGGACAATAGTCTGCACTCATGTTGCTCGCTTCACTTCATGGCACAAGAGTATGTTCCCTTCATCAACCAGAAGGGATTCCATTCCTCAACATCTAGCTGGTGTGTGACCACCAGATGAATTTGATGCACATGGGCGCTCATTTTCCAGGGAGTGTGAATGATAGCTACATCCTCGCCCAGTCACAGATGCCTGGAATCTTCGAGGAACACCCCAGGCTCCTTGGGAACAAAACATCTCCCTTTGGGTTTTGGCTGATGATGCCAGTGAGGAGACCACTGCGGAGACCAGGTACGATGGCCGCACATTGCAACCCAAGCTCTGATCAAGCGGTGCATCGGCCTGTTGACGATACGGTTCCACTGCCTTGATATGTCCAGTGGGCCCGACAATACAATCCTCAGAGGGTCTACCGCCATGCAGTGGTTTGCTGTGCCTTTCAAAACGAGCTCTGCAGCGGGAACTCCCCAAGGATGACCTCGAGGAACGGCACATGTCCTCTGATGAGGAGGACATACAGGAGGGTGTCAAGAAAAAGCCTGCTGAGGATGACCCCCCCCACCCGCAACCAGGACGTTGTAACTCCTCTACGAGCGGGGATGAAGGTAGCAGAGATGTCAGTCATCAGGGTGCTGGGGCTGAGGAGTCCTCGAGTGCCTGCTGCTCATTCAATGCAGTGGGGAGATGACAACTCCCAGTGAGGAATAGTCCATGATGCTCCTCAGTTACTGCTCATGCCTGTCTGCAGTCAGCGCGCTGATTCCCTGGTTCATGTCTGTGTGAGGTTCTGCGATAAATTCCTTTGCCCGAGAGGGGGATTAGGGGCTAAGGTCTAAGGTTCACTGAATCATGCTGGAGTGCTATCACTGCGAATGAAGTATTCATACAGAGAGGACGTAACATTCTGGCAGGCATAGAGGACAGCTCCTTCAGTGTTGGACATTCTCTTGGAAGCTGACTAAACTGACGTTCTACATGTGCGATTCATAACAGTGAGCTCTGGTTACTTTTGTTTTTTTATAAATTTAGAGTACCCAATTCATTTTTTCCAATTAAGGGGCAATTTAGCATGGCCAATCCACCTAGCCTGCACATGTTTGGGTTGTGGGGGCGAAACCCACGCTAACACGGGGAGACTGAACAAACTCCACACGGACAGTGACCCAGAGCCAGGATCAAACCTGGGACCTCGGCGCCGTGAGGCAGCAGTGCTAACCACTGAAATGAAATGAAATGAAATGAAAATCGCTTATTGTCAAAAGTAGGCTTCAAATCAAGTTACTATGAAAAGCCCCTAGTCGCCACATTCCGGCGCCTGTTCGGAGAGGCTGGTACGGGAATTGAACCGTGCTGCTGGCTTGCCTTGGTCTGCTTTAAAAGCCAGCGATTTAGCCCTGTGCTAAACTGTGCCACCATGCTGCCCCAAGCTCTAGTTATTTGACAATGAGGTGCATCAGTGCCAAACCCAATACAGCCATGGGCCCAACAGTTTGGCTCAGCTAATCACTGTTCAAACCCAGTGGGGCTTTCCAGAGAACTTACTATGGCTTTATGGAAAGTGGAAACTCGATACCAGTGCAACTGAAAATGCGGAGAGAGAAGAGGGAGAGCTTTATCTCGCCTTCACATGAGATAACTGTTTCAACAGAAGTAATTCTACAACAGATTTCTGACTAAAGCATCCCCTCCATTTCACATTGCAGAGCACATTCTCCAGCTGGGGTGGCAACAGCACAAAAGAAATAAAATGCCGGTTTAAGCACATTGATGTGGCACAATGTGAATTTAAATTAAGGCGACCATATTTTACGAACTGAACTCAGGAATGTGCAATCAAACATTGACCCACGTCTCCTGAAGCCACAGGACACGTTCTGACCCTGTTTCAGCCTGGCTTCAGCCGCTGTTCACTAGTTCGGTTGCCAGTGCGTCCCGGCCCAACACTGTTGGGGGCAGTGTTTTTCCTGGGACACACTGTCTGACTGTCCTCAGAAAACAGGGACATTATTAATAATAATAATAATAATAATAATAATAATAATAATAATAATAATAATAATCGCTTATTGTCACAAGTAGGCTTCAATGAAGTTACTGTGAAAGCCCCTAGTCACCATATTCCGGCGCCTGTTCGGGGAGGCCGTTACGGGAACTGAACTCGCGCTGCTGGCCTTGTTCTGCATTACAAGCCAGCTGTTTAGCCCACTGTGCTGAACCAGCCCCAATGGCAACCCTAGTTATCGGGTTATATGGTAACCCTAGAGGGTTACATGGTAGCCCTAGTTATAGCCTTAGCATAAATAAAAGCAATGCTGAATTAATATCCCAAGCATTATCCTTAGGTTTGAAATGCTGCACTTCATTGGCTAAACTTGACCTGCAATCATATTAAAGTGTACAACACCATCCTCAAAGCATAATGCTGAGAGAGGAGCAGCATACTGCACCTACAGAACTACAACACGTGGGCAGAATCCATCCCAGTAGCACAGAACACTAGTTAGATCTTGATTAAAGCCAAGTACAGGTTTGGAAATAAGCAATGACTCATTTGTTTTCTTCAAATATTAGCCAAATGACTAAGAATTGAGTCAGCCAGTGTCAGGACAAACTTTCAATACATATTATTTTACATCATCATTGCTTATAATCTGCTCACGGATGCTCAGTTTGGGTCTCACTCAGTTACTGGCCTTACTGCAGCCTTGGTTCAATCACGGACTAAAGAGCTTAACTCCCAGAGGTGAGGCGAGAGTGACTGCCCTCGACATCAAGGTAGCATTTGACCAAGGGTGGCATCAAGGAGCCCGAGCTAGACTGGAGTCCATGGGAGTCAGGTTGGAGTCATACCTGGCACAAAGGAAGATGGTTGGCTCAGCTCCAGGACATCACTGCAGGACTTCCTCAGATAGTGTCCTGGGCCCAATCATGTGCAGCTGCTCCAGCAATTACTTTCCTTCCATCAGGAGGTCAGAAGTGGGGATGTTCGCTGATGTTCACACAATTTTCAGCACCATTCGGGATTCCACAGATACTGAAGCAGTCATTGCCCAAATGCAGCAAGACCTGGGCTGACAAATGCCAAGTTACATTCGCACCACACAAGTGCCAGACAATGACCATCTCCTACGAGAGAATCTAACCATCGCCCCCGAATATTCAATGGCACAACTAAGTCATCTCCCGACTCCCCAAAGCCTGTCCAACATCTAAAGGCACAAAGTCAGGAGTGTGATGGAATACTCTCCACTTGCCTGGATGAGTGCAGCACCGACAACACTCAGGAAGCTTGACACCATCCAGGACAACGCAGCCTGCCTAATTGGCACCCCTTCCACAAATCTTCACTTCCTCCATCACTGACGAAAAATGGCAGCCGTGTGTACCATCTACAAAATGCACTGCAGGAACTCACCAAGGCTCTTTAGACAGCATCTTCCAAACTCTACAACTGCGACCACCTAGAAGAACCACGGCAGCAGAGGGAACACCACCACCTGGAAGTTCCCCTGTGGTGTTGTTCCCCTGTTAGTCACTCACAATCCTGACTTGGAAATATATCGCCATTCCTTCACTGTCGCTGGGTCAAACTCCTGGAACTCTGTCCCTAAAAGCACTGTGTGGGTGTACATACATCGTGGTTCAAGAAGGCGACTCACCACCACTTTCGAAAGGACAATTAGGATAGGCAACAAATGCTGGCCGAGCCCACATCCAGTAAATGTATATATATTTTTTAAATTACCCATTACTTTCTATTTTAAATTTTATAAAGAGTACCCAATTCTTTTTTTTCCAAATTGAGGGGCAATTTAGGTGGCCAATCCACCACCTATCCTGCACATCTTTGGGTTGTGGGGGCGAGACTCACGCAGACATGGGGAGAACGTGCAAACTCCACACGGACATGACCCAAGGCCGGGATCGAACCCGGGTCCTCGGCTCTGTGAGGCAGCAGTGCTAACCACTGCGCCACCCAGATGTCCTGTTCAATATTTATCCCTCAACCAACGCCACAACAGGTTATCCGGTCGGCATCATATTGCTGTTGGTGGGAGCTTGCAAATTGGCTTGTACATTTTCCACATGACAACAGTGACTTCATTTCAAAAGTGCTTTGAAATATCCTGAGATCACAAAAGGTACCATACAAAAATAACAGTTTTCTTTTAGTAGTCACGAAAGGTATCATCTGCTGTTAATTTACCACAGTCCCCCCCCCCCCCCCTTTTGTAGATATTTCAAACAATATCTTCTCCAGTTCTCTCCGTCACTAGAGACCCAGCTCTACCACTGCTCTCCTCTCCATCACACTATCTTTGTGCTGCGAGACTGTTTAATTTGAAACAGTGGATGAGCTCCTTCCAACTGACCATTGGGAAGGCTAAAACCAGCAATCTCGTGGACACAGGAATCTTGACCAGTCCCAGATGCTGCTCAAACCAAACCTGCATTGCATCATCTCCGGGTCCACCACTGCGCCACCGTGCCGCCCCCTGGAGCTGCTCTTGTAGGAGACTTGGTGAATTGCCGCAGAGCAGTCTGTAGACGGTACAGGACACAGCCAAGGTTCAAATATAGATTAAGGGTGGGGGATGAAGTGCTGAACAAGCCGGCTGCTTCATGCTGGACAGTACATACTGCAATGGCATTAATCCATCACAGTTATTGCAATGGCATTAATCCATCACTGCACCTGGGAGGCACTAGCTGATGAGAAGAAATTAGCAATATTTCCTGTAGGCTGGAGCACACCATCACAATAACCAATGGATAACAGTGGCTTGGTAACAGACAGCAATAATGAAAAAAACATTTCGACACTCAATAGCTTCACACGCGGCACTTGTGGCAGAACCTGCTTCTCAAGTGCCGCCGTGGGCAGCACGGTAGCATAGTGGCTAGCACAATTGCTTCACATCTCCAGGGTCCCAGGTTTGATTCCCGGCTTTGTCTGTGCGGAGTCTGCACGTTCTCCCCGTGTGTGTGTGGGATTCCTCCGGGTGCTCCGGTTTCCTCCCACAGTCCAAAGATGTGCAGGTTAGGAGGATTGGCCATGCTAAATTGCCCATAGTGTCTGAAATTGCCCATAGTGTTGGGTGGGGTTACTGGGTTATGGGGATGGTGGAGGTGTGGTCTTGGGTGGGGTGCTCTTTCCAAGAGCCGGTGCTGACCCAATGGGCCGAATGGCCTCCTTCTGCACTGTAAATTCTATGATAAATGAATCCAAGGCAAATTGCCCAGCTTAATCTGGCGAACAAGTACATTACAACACCAGACTGTGCGGCTGTCACATCATACTGCAGTTGCTTTCTCAAGTGTATTTAAAGGATTATAATTGTTATTGTTGGATTGCCATTGGGACTCTCAAGCAGGTGTACTCATTATCTTAACCAGCAACCTGAATAAATGCCTTCTTTAGTGAGTGATGCTATGACAACAGGAGTCACAAAAGGCTTGCTGAATTATTTGGGGCTGCATGGTAGGGGGTTTTGAAAAAAATACAGCAGTATTTATTTTTTAAATTTAGAGTACCCAATTATTTTCTCTCCCCCCCCCCCCCCAATTAAGGGGCAATTTAGCTTGGTCAATCCATCGACCCTGCACATCTTTGGGTTGTGGGGGTGAGACCCACGCAGACACGGGGAGCATGTGCAAACTCCACAGGGACAGTGACCCAGGGCCGGGATCGAACCCGGGTCCTCGGCGCCGGGAGGCAGCAGTGCTAACCACTGCACCACCGTGCCGCCCTGTACAGCAGTAGTTCTGAGAAAAACATTTCTGGGAACTTATTACACAAAGGTAAAACTTTGTTATTTTTATTTTTTCCATTAAGGGGCAATTTAGCGTAGCTAATCCACCTACCCTGCACATCTTTGGATTGTGGGGGTGAAACCCACGCAGACATGGGGATAATGTGCAAACTCCACACGGACAGTGACCCGGGGCCGGGACCGAACCTGGCTAACCACTGCACCACCATGTTGCCCTAAACATTGTATTTTTACTATAATCAAGAAAACCACAGCTGTGTTTTACACATTCTGAAAGAGCTGCTTCTGGGGAACCAAACGTTTAGGATTAGCTAAGATCGATGTGCGTGGTTACAGGATAGGTTGGGGTAGTGGGCCTAGGGTGGATGCTCTTTGAGGGTCGGTGCAGACTTGATGGGCTGGTCGACCCCCTTCTGTATTGCAGGAATTCTATGGATTCTAAATATTGCTATTCAGTTACATGACAGCTTCACAGCTAGTTATCATCAATGATCTCAAGGTATAACTATAAAAAGATACATACATTAATAATATAATTACTTAAAAAAAAAAATTTTGAGTACACAATTCTTTTTGTTTCGAATTAAGGGGCAATTTAGCGTGGCCAATCTGCCTACACTGTACATCTTTGGGTTGTGGGGTCGAGACCCACGCAGACACAGGGAGAATGCGCAAACTCCGCACGAGCAGTGACCCAGGGCCGGAATCAAACCCGAGTCCTCGACGCCATGAGGCAGCAGTGCTAACCACTGCCCCACCCTGCCGTCCTACTAATATAATAATGATAACTGAAGTGCAAGCTAATCTAGAAATCAAAGTGCAAACAAACAAGGAACCTGGGAAACGGTGGCACAGTGGGTTCGATCCCGGCTCTGGGTCACAGTCCGTGTGGAGTTTGCACATTCTCCCCGTGTTTGCGTGGGTTTCGCCCCACAACCCAAAAGATGTGCAGGGTAGGTGGATTGGCCACGCTAAATTGCCCCTTAATTGGAAAAAAATGAATTGGGTACTCTAAATTTATTTTAGAAAAAAGAAAGCAAACACCTCATTGTGGATCAAACTAATTTCCATCAAATTAATGCAAATTTTACAGTAAGCGTGATATAAATCATCACAAACACTGAACAGAGTTAGCCCTTTGAAACTATCCTCCTAAAAAGCTAGAGCTCAGAGTGCGCCTTCCGGAACAAGATCATGTGATCAATCTCTGAGAACCCGATTCACACACCTCCTTTCACAACACATCTGACCGTCTAGTATCAGTCTTGCCTTAGTGGGTAGCACCCTTGCCTCAAATCACACGTTGCGGGTTCAAGTCTGGGCTGACACTCCAGTGCAGTACTGAGGGAGTTCTCCCCTGGCGTTACATCAGTTACATCATAATTTTCCAGGAACAGATATAGCGATTGGAAACAAACATGACAAAGCATAACCAAGACTGTCCCTCCCTTTGTAATAAAAGCTCTGAACAGGAGTTATACGCTAACTGTGTTTCTCTCTCTTTCTCTCTCTCTCCCACAGATGCGACCAGACCTGCTGAATCTTGCAGCATTTTCTGTTTTTATTATGACCCTCTCTTTATGCTGTATCGGATACTGAATGGATTTAGCAAAGAAGAAACAAGCAATAGAAGCTTCAAAGTTTGAACCTTTTTGTTTCTCCTAACAAGAGCAGAAATATTCTTACTGCTCAGAAACGCTGCCTGCAGACTACAAATAGGAATTCTATTGTGTGTTTTATTTCTGTTATGGTGTCAAATAAGAAATACTCAGTCCAGGCTGTAAACTTAAGTCTAAATCTTCAAATCAGTGCCGCTGGTTCCAGACTGTTCATTTATGTATCACTGAGAATGCAACACCATGCCTCTGGAATCAAGTAGCTCAGGAGAGGCAACAGTGGATCAGATAGTCCATCAAAGTGCACAATATCCAGTAGCTCACTGCAGCTTGCAGCTTACAGGGCAAATCATATATTTATCGGGAAAAACTACATGAAACATCCTGTGGATACATTGGATCCAATCTCGCTGCTTTGAGCTGGAGTTTACCCGTTCCAGAAGTTCCCTTATAGTCTTCACAAATCAGAATCCGGCACTAAAAGTCCACAAATAAATCTAAAATGTCATCACTGCAACACAAGTGCCGACATTTTACAAACGTTGCTGGTCACTGGACCCGCTTCTTTCTGTACCTGGGTGTGTTCGGGCAGAGCAGAGAAAGATGTTTCAAACATAATAAAGTGCACACTAAGGAACCCGGCCTGACTTTCAAAATGAATACATTCAGCTGGGTTCCTTGTGACCATTCATTTCTCCCCCATTTGATTTCCCTCAATGCATTTGTCGTATGCACCCAGTTACAGGAACAAACAAATTCTGCCTGAACTCTTATGAAACTTTGGGTTGGATTCTCCACCACAATGGGAAACCCCATTGACCAGCCGGCATAACGGAGCATCCCGCTGGCGTGCTGTGCCCGAAATGTGGCGCAGCGGGGCAGAGAATCCAGCCTTTTATGTTTTGAGTAATATTATAATCTCAACCAGCAACCTAAAGCAAACGAGAACAGCAGCAACCCTGCTGCCAGATGACATGAAGCCACACCAGATACTCAGAATCTCAGTAATAGGAAGGCCACTAGCCCAGTTTCCCCACCGCTGGATTGAGTTGCTTGAACACAGCTCCAATCCCACTTCCTGACACAATTCTGCACATTCTTTTTCAAATCTTCAGCCAATTTGCTTTTACACAACCCCACAATCTGTATGAGAATGCCGTTTCTTGCGTCAAGTTTTCCACCGGAATGTGGCGACTAGGGGCTTTTCACAGTAATTTCATTTGAAGCCTACTTGTGACAAGGAATTTTCATTTCATTTTCTTGTCAACACATCTTTTACTTTTAATTTTTAAAATCCCCAAAGCGCTATTGGACTTTTTGCTACTGAAATGAGTGTCTTTAATCCCAGACTGGACCTCAACTTTCGTTAGGATACCGGAAAAGGGGGGGGGGCAGCACGGTGGCGCAGTGGTTAGCATTGCTGCCTCACGGCGCTGAGGTCCCAGGTTCGACTCTGGGTCACTGTCCGTGTGGAGTTTGCACATTCTTCTCGTGTTTGCGTGGTTTTCGCCCCCACAGCCCAAAGATGTGCAGGGGAGGTGGATTGGCCACACTAAAGTGCCCCTTAATTGGAAAAAATGAATTGGGTACTCTAAATTTATTTTTTAAAAAGGATACCGGAACCACTTTTTCTTTGATTTGTAAAACTGTGAGGAACGGATACTTAGCTCCAGGAGTGATTCCACTGACGAATTGGTATACTTTATAGTAAAATAATTTTTATTCTAAACACAGAATTAAACATATTAACATCACAGAAGATAGCCTACAATTAACATTTAAACAATCCTTAAAATAAAAGGAAACCCTTTTAACTACTAACTTATACCTTCTCTCTGTCCAAAATTAAGCAAAGCATATTTCAGGTTAAAAGCCACTTATAAATAAAGTTCGCAAACTCAGGGTTACTTGCTCTACACTTGCAGAGATTTCTTGGAAATACTGCTTGAAAAGAATTCTCTTTCAAGAAACAACCTGTAGATCTTTCTGTCTGTGTCAGACCAATACTTAACCTGGCAACCTTTGGCAAAAACTCCTGATCAGCTAAAAGCACTTAGCAGACTAAAAGTTAAACTGTCTGCTACAGACAGGGCTCCTCCCACTAATTACATCATCTTTATCCAGCTCAGGTGTCCTGACCTACTTACCAAGTCTAACACATGTCTCAAAATATCTACTCTCCAGGGAATCTTCTTCCTATAAACAAAAGTCCATTAGGCCTCTCTTGGTTGGAATAAATTATGATCATACTTTTACTACATCTTAATTGCACTTTGTGCAGCCACAGAGTCTGGATACCTTAACCTAGATTACTTAATATTACTCGAACAGAAATAAATATCTATATATATATAAAATTCAGGCTTTTTAAAACATTACTGCAACAGATATAAAATACAATATAGATAAGAAATTCCTACATTCAGCACAATACAAAAAAGGGTGTAGCCTGTATAGCAGGTTTCTCTCTAGGATTTGGTTCAGCAATTAACATCTGTTGTGGTCATAATAAGTCACTGGTGGCAAAGTTCTAATAACCCTCCAGCATGAGAATATTCTTCATTTTCCCCATGCATTCTTCTAGCAATTAACTATCTTCTAGTGGAAACTATCAACACCTTTCCTAATGTTTAAAATGTTATCAGACCCCTTTAAACCAAGTGTGTTTCAGCTAAAGTTTTTCTTCATATCCTGCCATTCCTGATCAGCTTCAAGTCAATCTTTGCTGTACCATTTGCAATACTCAAAATATCCTTCCTCTGTCGAGAAATGGATGTAATATAGTGTACTCAATATAATGCACAAATTCATTATCACTTGATTGTAGTACCTGTGTGAATAAAACCTAGAATCGCACTGTGGCTTTACAGCCTTTTCTGTCTGCAATACCATTTATCCACATCTTGATCTTGCTATTTACCCTCTTCTGTTAAGAACTTAATGATTTACTGTATACGTACAGTCACCATTTTGGTAGTTATAATAGCTGCCTATGCTAAACTTAGATACAGCTAAAAATCAGTAATATCTTCCTGCGTTCTTCAGTTTTTTATATACTCTAATTAATACAATTCTGTATTCATTCTCTTCTGCCAATATCC
The DNA here is from genome assembly GCF_047496885.1 of Scyliorhinus torazame. Lineage (NCBI taxonomy): Eukaryota > Metazoa > Chordata > Chondrichthyes > Carcharhiniformes > Scyliorhinidae > Scyliorhinus > Scyliorhinus torazame. The sequence continues at coordinate 386,886,231 of NC_092708.1, forward strand.
AAATCATTCACATAGACAAAAAAAAAACAGAGCTCCAGGCACATATCTCTGAAGCACATTATTGTGCACATCCATTCATCACTGCTCTCTGCTCCTGGGCTATCTGTAGCTATGCAGGCAAATGTCCTTCAGCAAATTTTAATTTCCATTACTGGTTGCTTGCATGTCAACTTACCAGATTCCTGCTGAAACCCATATACATACACACAGCATCTATAATATTCCCCTTATCCAAGTAAAGTTTCCATAGTCCCAGATGGCCATAGGCTACTTTCCCCTTTGAGGGGGGAGAGCTGACTGGTGGTGATTTAACCTGAGGGTCACCACACCTCAGACAAAGGGCAAGGTTGAGAAGGCGGGGCCTTCATGAAAAACGTCAGCCGGTACGGGAATTGAACCCGTGATGTTGGCCTCGCTCTGCACCACGAAACAGCTGTCCTGCCAACTGAGCTGAACCGGTCCCATATTTGCACACTGCTATCTCACAAAATTTAAATTAGTTAAACATAGCCTTCACTTCATGAATCCCTTGGGCGATACGGTGGCGCAGTGTTTAGCACTGCTGCCCTGGGTCACTGTCTGTGTGGAGTTTGTACATCCCCCCTGTGTCTGCGTAGGTCTCACCCCCACAACCCAAATGATGTGCAGGGTAGGTGGATTGGCCACGCTAAATTGCCCCTTAACTGGGAAAAAATAATTGGGTACTCTAAATTTTTTTTTTTTAACTCCTTGAATCCCTATCATGCCCCTAATTTGCTTATGAATTTTTATGAAATTAACCCCATATTTTGAACTACACCCCCAATTTAGGGTAGGTAACCCAGTTTCTTATTTCCATTTCCTAATTAGAGGTGGAACCTTTGTCCTTTTGTCACAACACACTCTCGGTGCCGCTGCTATTTCCTCTCCATTCTCCTTTAGTTATTCAGGATGCACGGCATCAGGGTCTGGTGGTTCTGGTGATTTTTCTGCTTTTAGTCACATCAGCAATTTTTTTAAATCCTTGCATTTTTAAGCTCCAAAACCAGTTCTTCAACATCTTCTTCGTTACTTCAACTGACCCACTTTCAATTACCTTGGTTCAAAACAAATGTAGCACGTACCGAAAACGAAGGATAAATTAGATGTTACAAATTTCCACCCATAATTATTTGGCACAAAAGCTGCAAAAGCAATCTGATACAAATAGGAGCAGAAATAGATCACTAAAATGATTAAAGTAATCATTACACAGAAAATAGATTTAATAAAAATGATTTATTCTTGTCCATCATGAAAGGGGGTGGGGGGGGGATAGAAGGTATCATAGGCCGAGGCAGAAGGCGGCAAAATGTATCTGAAGTTAATTGAAGGAAAGACAGGATAAACCTTTCTGTACAATAGAGTAAATCAACGCGGTTAAGAAAAGTGTGTATATCCAAAAATTGTTTATAATTATGGACAATACCAAGAAAAAGATTTTTTTTTAAACATCATGAAAGGACTAAGAAACTCTGGTATTACTCTTGATTTCATTAAGGTATCCCATGCAGATTTAAAATTTGCACAAAAAATAGGTGGGTTCACCCTTCATGCCGCATCAGAAATTAGTTTTATCAACATTTTGCATTTTTATACATTTTAAGTGTTTTATTTTCCACTCATTTTGAAGACTGTGACTGGAATTTTCTGCTTCAGTGCTCGTCGGGCAGCAATTTTCCACCCATTAAAACAAATTCAACCAAGTGGAAAATGCCAGCCGATGATTCGTGCCACTCACTTGTCTAAGTGGTCATTCTTCCCCAAGCGAGCCTATGCCAGTCATCAGGCTATTCAGCCATGAGAGTACAACTGCCAAGCCCAATTCTGCTGTCAATCACGCACTTACAGCACAGGTCAGTGGAGTCGGACCCCGACTCTATTCTATTTCTGCAGCCACTCCACGCACCCCCCCCCCCCAAACCAACCCCACAATTCAACAAAACGCTGACTGTAAGTGTAGAACATCTATGACTGACATGAGCTAATGGAGCACAGAATACAGCAAGCCTGTCTACTAGAATCAGAAATGTGCAGTGCAATTAATTCATCAATCATCTTTTCTTGGAAGCAGTTAAGGATGATGCTTTTTTGGGAGGTGGGGGTCGAAGAGAGAGAGAGAAAGAGCGAGGAGAACCACAGTGGAACTTACACGGACATAGTAAAAGACTTCTCAATCACCTAACTACATGGTTGGTTGCTAACAGAAATAGCAGGTTCAATAACTGGCTGATTAAGCACTTGCCATTGAAAGGTTGCTCAGTGCACTAGCTAATCTTTTCAGCAAGCAACATGGTGTCAGGAAAGTTCACATACATGTGTGGGTCATCTACCATGGATCAGCCCCTCAATCCCATTGCTCTTCACCCCACCTTGCCACTCTCGATAGCAATCAGCTAGACACAAGACATATCGTTAGAAACCGACCGGTCTAAAACCGGGGATCGCTCCGTTTTCCATCTCAGTGGCAGAAAAAAAACCCTACAATTTTCCTCCTGCATGGTTGCTTAGCAACTAGCGAGCTTCTGCATGACAGCAGATGCCATTGAACTAAAAGTCTGTAGCACAGCAGGTTTTATATTGCTGCAAATTTGAATTTGATCTTTTCAGATTAAGCAGCTATAAATTCTCCAGTGCTATACGATACAGATCGTACACCATTCGACCTTCTCGAATGCACCTGAAAAACTACTGCAGCAAATTGACCATCATTGTTCAGGAAATGACATTTGCTATCACCTTTGGAGGAGGAAACTTGTCTGCAGTACATTTAATTAACCTCAAAGGCTTTGAAAATATAAATATTGACTTGGGCAATCTGAAATTCAGAGACTATTCGATATTCCCCAACAAAGATGCTAGATGCCACTCATATCAGTAACCTTTCACAGGGCGGCAAGGTGGTGGAGTGGTTAGCATTGCTACCTACGGCGCCGAGGACCCAGGTTCGATTCCGGCCCCGGGTCATTGTCCGTGTGGAGTTTGCACATTCTCCCTGTGCCTGCGTGGATTTCACCCCCACAACCCAAAGATGTGCAGGGTAGGTCGATTGGTCACGCTAAAATTGCCCCTTAATTGGGTACGGTAAAAAAAAATTAAATCAGTAACCTTCTACAGTCAGGGTGGTGTCAATATATCAACTCTGGACGTCATCTGAGTAATAAGATCAACTTTTATTCCAAATATTCAAATGACTTTAAACCAAACTTCCAAAAACATACCCTGGAAGCTAATTAAAATCTACACCTTCAAAGATCAGCATTGCAATGTAGCACACAAGTTTTCGTTTGGGGAGGTTGGAGGCTGGGGGAAAAAAGAGAGACATTGGAGAAAGAGAAAGAAGGGAGAGAAAAAGAGAGAACAAAAAAAGGTAAGGCAAGAGAATCACAGAATCTACAGTGCAGAAGGAGGCCATTCGGCCCATCGAGTCTGCACCGGCTCTTGGAAAGAGCTCTCCACTTAAGCCCACGCCTCCACCCTATTCCCACAATCCCACCTCACCCTTTTTTGGACTAAGGGCTATTTAACATGGCCAATCCATCTAACCTGGACTGTGGGAGGAAACCGGAGCACCCGGAGGAAACCCCACAGACACGGGGAGAACTTGCACACTCCGCACAGACAGTGACCCAAGCTGGGAATCGAACCTTGGACCCTGGAGCTGTGAAGCAACTGTGCTTACCACTGAGCTACCGTGCTGTCCAGAGGAGAGGAGAGGAATTGATCGGATGGCAACTTTCACCGTACTAGTACCGGAAGGTTTGTGTTCCGTCAGCAGTGCGATTAATTCATCACTCGTCTTTTCTTGGAGACTGTGAAGGAATATCAGGATAAAAACCACAGTGGAACTTGCATGGATAGAGACACTGTAAAAGACTTCTCTATCACCAAATTACACGATTGGCTGCTAACAGAAATTACAGGTTCCATTCAAGCAATTTGGTCCTATTTCAGGTTTTGAAATTAATCGGAAAAAAGCGAATTGTTTCTCATGAACTAACCTTCTTTCTCCCCTCCCCTTCACGATCTCTAAACAGTTTCAAGTTTTGGGAATTGTAATTACTCAATCCCTTCGAGACATGTTTGGACTCAACATTGACCGTTAGTTGAAACATATGAAGCAGGACTTGGCACATTGGTCTAATTGGCCGATCATATAAATTCTGGAAAGATGAACATATTGCCAAAATGTCTACACTTATTTCAGTGCAGCCCACTGTTTATCCCCAAGCGTTTTTTTGTTGCAACAGACCAACTAATTTCTTCCTTCACTTGGAATAAGAAAACGCCCAGAATTCAAAAAGTTTCCACTAAGATCCATGCATTTAGGTGTTTGTCCCGGCCAGTCTTTCAGTTTTAATATTGGTCTGCTAATATCTGTAATATTTCTTTTTTGTTTCATTCGGAGCAGGCTAGTTTACCGCTGTGCAATTGGAGGCAGCCTCCTGTCAATCTACATCTCTGCCTGCTGTGTTGTGCTCCTCCACTCCCTTTTTCAACCAGTCAATTTTCTCCAAACCCCATTGTTAGACACCTCGGACCCAGGTTACAAGACCCTTTCGGCTACAGGGGAGTAGGCCTAGGTGGGGTGCTCTTTCGGAGGGTCAGTGCAGACTCAATGTGCCGAATGGCCTCCTGCACTGTGGGGATTTCTATGGATCTACAATCACTCATTACACTGCCCTATTGGTGCAAATCATTTATGTCCACCTTCATAGGAATCATTGAATTTACAGTGCAAAAGGAGGCCATTTGGTCCATTGAGTCTGCAACGGCCCTTGGAAAGAGCAACCTACCTAAGCCCACACCTCCACCCCATCCCCGTAACCCAGCAACCCCACTCAACCTTTCCGGACACTAAGGGCAATTTAGCATGGCCAATCTACCTAACCAACACATCTTTGGAATTGTGGGAGGAAACCGGAGCAACCGGAGGAAACCCACACAGACATGGGGAGAATGTGCAGACTCCACACAGACAGTGTCCCAAGCCGGGAATCGAACCTGGGACCCTGGAGCTGTGAAGCAACTGTGCTATCGTGACCCCCTTCATTTGGAGATTCTGTCATTCAGATCTGGCGTGCAAGAGGCAGCAAAACCCTTGCTAACTTGCATATTATATTGATAATACTTTTGCTTCCATTGACTCTCTCGGGAATAAGATCTGCTCAGTGGGCTAGACAGCAGAACAAGGCCAGCAGCGCGGGTTCAATTCCCATACCAGCTGAGAAATCTGAATTCTCCCTCTGTGTACCCGAACAGGGGCCGGAATATGGCGACTAGGGGCTTTTCACAGTAACTTTATTGCAGTGTTAATGTAAGCCTACTTGTGACAATAAAGGTTGTCACCTTTATTTATTTTATTGACGTTCCTCTAATTACAAATCAGAGATTTTGTGTGCACACAAATAAGGAAGTGGGGGGGAAAATCGCTGTTTCCTTTATTGCCACCTAAATCACGGATAGATAGATATTACATTAGAACTAAATCTTTTTGTTATGGGGCTCATTTTCAAATTATATTCTCTAAACTTTACACAACCTAGCCCTTCGCTTTCTGCCATAAAAACTTTGGGAGCAACATTTTGATTCAGACTTGCAGAAGATAACTGGAAATCTATTCTCTCTCGTGTACATTCCTCATCTGTATGTGAACAATATGGGTTGTTACAACTTAAAATCTGACATCGTATCCATCTAATTACCTCATATTTACCCTAATTTTGACACCACCTGCAATAGATGCCATACTGCCCCGCTTCTCTAATGTGGTGGAACTGTGGTGTCCTAAATTGGCTTTGCTTTGGACAAAAACTTTTACATCATACATCTTTTTAGGAGTAGGTGTTGAACCTTGTCCGATTACACCACTCTTTGGAGTGGAACCAAATGGCATCCCTCTTACAAAAATTCAGACTGCTGCACTCGCCTTTTCAACAGGACAGTGGATGGCTACAATTTATTATTGGCAATTTATTATTGATCGATTTGCAAAATGAGATACTGTATTTGGTACTTGAGGACTTCCTAGCTTTTGAATCTTTGTGGGCCAAAGTATTTGTCTTTGGAGCCTTAATTGTCCCATGGAATCAGTTTTTCCATTAATTTGCATGCATCTCAAGTTACCGATTTCCCTTATAGTTCTCAACGTCCTCAGACAGCACGCCGGCACAGTGGTTAGTCCTGCAGTCTCACAGCGCCAGGGACCAGGGTTCAATTCTAGCCTCGGGTGACTGTGGAGTTTTCACATTCTCCCCGTGTGTGCGTGGGTTTCCTCCGGCTGCTCCCGTTTCCTCCCACAGTCCAAAGATGTGCTGGTTAGGTGGATTGGCCACGCTTATTTGCCCATTAGTGTCCAAAAGGTTAGGTGGAGTTATGAGGATAGGGTGGGGGAGTGGGATCAATGGGCCGAATGGCCTCAATCTGCACTGAAGGGATTCTGATTCTATGATTATTGGATAGATATATTATACTATTAAATTGGAAGCAGTCTGCACTGCCCCGTTTTACTAATTGGCTCAGTGATCTTAAGCAGAATCTCAAACTTGAGAAAATGAAGTACCCTTTGAAGAGCAGACGGGTTTGTGAAGGGTAGGTGCTTGTCATCCAATGTGAGGCGACTTTTGAATGTTGTATTGTCCCCAGTGGAAGGGAGGGAGCCGGAGGCCATTGTGGCATTGGATGCCGAGAATGCCTTTGTTAGGGTATTAAAGGGATATTTGTTCACAGTGCTCGAACGGTTGGGATAGGGCCCAAGTTTGTGGCATCGGTTTGGTTATTATATAAGGCACCTACGGCCAGCGTTCGTACAAACAATGTGAGCTGGGGATATTTTCAGGCTGCATAGAGGAACGAGGCAGGGGTGCCAATGAGCCCCCTCCCCCCACCCCCTCTATTGTTCGCATTGCAATTGAGCAGGTCATTGCCTTGAGGGCTTTGGATAGCTGGACAGGGATACTTTTGGGGGGGGGAGGGAGGAGAGAGAGAGAATGTTGAACACAGGGTGTCCTTGTACACTGATGATCTTCATAGATTATCATAGAATTTACAGTGCAGAAGGAGGCCATTGGGCCCATCGAGTCTGCACCAGCTCTTGGAAAGAGCACCCTACCCAAGGTCAACACCTCCACCCTATCCCCATAACCCAGTAACCCCACCCAACACTAAGGGCAATTTTGGACACTAAGGGCAATTTATCATGGCCAATCCACCTAACCCGCACATCTTTGGACTGTGGATGGAAACCGGAGCACCCGGAGGAAGCCCATGCACACACGGGGAGGATGTGCAGACTCCGCACAGACAGTGACCAAGCCTGAATCGAACCTGGGACCCTGGAGCTGGGAAACAATTGTGCTATCCACAATGCTACCGTACTGCCCTTCCTTTGAATGTAAAGGATCCGATCCCCACAATGGGGGATATCACGGCACTGCAGAACAATTTAGGACTTTATCGGGGTACAAGTTGAATTGGGGTAACAGTGAATATTTCCTGGTAACTCAGCCGGGGAGAGAGGTCAATTTGAGGGCATTGTCGATGGGTCTTACGGGTTCCCATTTTAGATGTTTCGGGGTGCAGGTGGCCTGGGATTGGGCCCGGCTTCGGAAATATAATTTTCCGAGCCTGGTGCACAGGGTGAAAGCGGGCTTACTGAGGTGGAACAGCCTCACTCCGTCCTTAGCTGGCAGAGTTCAGCTGATGAAAATAATGTCCTGCCACTTTTATTTTTTATTATTTGCCTTTACCATTTTTTTTTAGCGTTCGTGGCGGCGTCTCTACCTTTTGCTCCAAGCAAGTACTCACGGATCCAGTGGTGCCCTCCGCACTCAAGATATGAGACAATTTTGGCAGCACTTCCAAGTTGGGGGCGGTATCAAAGTTGGTGCCGGTTTGTGCAAACCACATATTGGAGTTGGACCAGCAGGAAGGCTAGGTTCAGGGGATGGGAGGAGAAGGGGGTTGCCGTGGTGAAGGATGCGTTTTCGGTGGGCTGATTTGCGGGTTTTGAGGAGTTGGCAGAGAGATTTGGACTTTCACAGGCAGATAGATTTAGATATTTACAAGTGCGGGACTTTGCGAAGAAGATCTTTCCGACGTTCCCTGTGGTGCCCCCTTCCTCGTTGCTGGAGAGGGTTTGTCACTGGCAGGTACGGAGGGGGGGAGCATCTCGGGGGTTTATGGGAGGCTTATAGCAAAGGAGGCAGTATCCTTGGAGGGGGTTACAGCCAAGTGGGAGGAGTAGTTGGGGTCCGGGGGGGTGGGGGGGCTGGGGGTGGAGTGGTGCAAGATTCTGTGTCGGGTGAATGCAACGTCATCTTGTGCGAGGTTAGGGCTGATATAGTTGAAGGTAGTGAATTGGGCCCATTTGACCAAATCCAGGATGAGCAGGGGTGGACGATGAGTGTGGGCATTGCGGGAGGGGTCCGGCTAACTGTGTACACATGTTCTGACCATGTCCTAAGCTCGTGGGGTTCTGGGTCTCCTTCTTTGGCACCGTGTCGGCGATCCTCCAAATGGAACTGAAGCCCTGTCCCCTCGGGGCCACATTCAGGGTGTCGGACCTGCCGACTGGGGCGGGGTGCTGATGTCCTGGCCTTCACTTCGCTGATGGTTCGAAGGTGGCCGCCGATGAGCTGGAGGTCAGCTTCTCGGTATGGCTGGGGAATCTGGGAAATTTTGTATCTCGAGAACGTTAAGTACACCGTGAGGAGCGCAATTGAAGATGCAGCTTGCATCTTCCACACCATACTACCTCAGCGCTTCATTCAGTTTCTCTCACCCCAACCTTTCCAACTTGTGGTATGACATTTTTTTCTACTTATTGATTCAGAAGATCAGCTCAATTGGTAGAAATTGTGCCCCTTAACTCTTGGATTCAGCCCCAATTAAAGATTTAAGTACATAACATAGGCTGACAATAAACTCGGAATGCCTCTTGAAACAAGGTGTTTGTTCAGGTGGACACAAAGGTCCGACAGCACTAAGGTGAGCAGGGGTGTTCGCCAACATTTATCCTTGACCAATGTCAGCAAGAACAGATTAACCGACAATTCCATTCGTGGGATTTCATTATCATAGAATTTACAGTGCTGAAAGAGGCCATTCGGCCCATCGAGTCTGCACCGGCTCTTGGAACGAGCACCCTACCCAAGGTCAACACCGCCACCCTATACCCATAACCCAGTAACCCCACCCAACACTAAGGGCAATTTTGGACACTAAGGGCAATTTATCATGGCCAGGCCACCTAACCTGCACATCTTTGGACTGTGGGAGGAAACCGGAGCACCCGGAGGAAACCCATGCACACACGGGGAGGATGTGCAGACTCCGCACAGACAGTGACCCAAGCCGGAATCGAACCTGGGACCCTGAAGCTGTGAAGCAATTGTGCTATCCACAATGCTACCGTGCTGCCCACGGTAGCATTGAAACTGACTGTCTTACTTTGCATAAATACAGCAACTGTACACAGAAAAGTAACTGGATGTGAAATGGAATAACTCTCCAGCATTCCTCATTACTTTCTCTCAGTACGAGCACTGTAGTAACTTATCTCTACTACAACCAACATGGCAGGTTGAACGCAACTGTACAGCAAGGCACCCTCATTCAATAGAAACCCAAGATGTAGCCTCCCCTCTGTGATGGAAATCTCCTAAAGCTAAAGGTTTATCCATTTGGCCTTTCAAGTTGGCTGAAATAGACAATATAAATTTGCATTTTCATTGATTTTATTCAAACCTCCGAAGGGAACTGAATAACCTTAAGCTAAACAGTAAGAAGTAATCAGGATAATCCCCTCTTTCACTCTCTAGTGATTCCCAGGTGTGTTGGTCAATGCTTAGAACATTTGATGCCAAGCTTGCAAGAATCTGGAGTTGTGGGCGCCCCACTGATCATCTGGCTCCAGTTACCTCACCATACGGAAGGTTCTTGGATATGCAATTGCCTTCCATCCTGTGGACGTGCCGATCCATTGAAGCCGCCTCCGATTAGTGCTGACATGTTTGGGAGCCCTGCCTTTAAGACAACTGCCATATCTGCAATTTTATCCTGTTAGCACCTTTCCTTAAGTGTGTCACAGCTAGTGAAGATGGAAATTGAGCTTTTTTCCCCTCGTCATTGCAGTCGCTCATGTTTCCCCAACAGCAACATGCTGAGAAAACATCAGCTCGGCCAGACGGTCAGCTTTGTATTATTCCATGCACGTTTTGCAAGCCGGCCGAAGGTGATGGCCGCTTTCCCCATGCACGCATCAAGCTCTGCATCGAGGAACCGATTGTCGTAGACCCACGGGAGCAGAATATGCTAACCTTTACCATTGGTTACCACTGTTATTTAGTGTCATCAGGGGTAGAGGCGCAACACCGTGACCCATGACTGCTGGCTAAGATGCTGTGGTTCCAAGAATCACGTTCATCCAACTAATGTTTTTAGAAAGGTATCAAACATTTGCGTATGTGGTTGAGGGAGAGGTCGGCTAAATTGAAGTTAATAGCGCATTCATTTTGTACTTGATCATTAAGTCAACTTATCTCTTCAGGTCTGCATTTAAATTTCTAAATCATATCCCCTTTGACCCAGTTCTTTCCCTTTAAAATGTACACAGGAGTTCGGAGAAAATTTAGATGGATGATTCCAGGATTAAATTATGACAGAAACCCACAATTTGGTTTCACTGGAGAAAATGGAGAAAAGGGAACAGACAGTACAGGGGTAAAGATGGTTATACGAACCAGAAGCCTGAACTAGAAGTCACGGATACAAAATAAACAAACTTCAATCATTACTTAGGATTCAAACAAAAATTCTCCTACTTCCACAACCCCATAACCCCCCCGCCCGAATTCCAGAGTAAAGGATATATGGCTGCAATTCCTACAAAAGGCAACTTATTCTTTTTTTTTTTTAAATAATTTTTATTGAAGGTTTTCATAAAATATCAATAACAAAATGAAAAAGAAACCCAACAGGGTTAAGTACAAAACACAGTCCAGGAAAACAACCCTTAATACCCCCCTCCCCGTACATTAATAATAAATTAACATTAACACCCCGACTTAATACAAGTATGTACACCCCCTCAGACCCTCCAGTGTAAATAACAAAAACAAAAAAATAAAGTGACCCCCCCCCCCCCCCTCGAGTTGCTGCTGCCATTGACCAATGTCTACTGCTCTGCCAGGAAGTCTAAGAACGGTTGCCACCGCCTAAAGAACCCTTGTACCGACCCTCTCAAGGCGAATTTCACCCTCTCCAACTTAATACACCCCGCCATATCGCTGATCCAGGATTCCACGCTTGGGGCCTCGCATCTTTCCACTGAAGAAGAATCCTTCGCCGGGCTACCAGGGACGCAAAGGCCAGAATTCCGGCCTCTTTCGCCTCCTGCACACCCGGCTCCTCTGCCACCCAAAATATTGCGAGCCCCCATCCCGGCTTGACCCTGGATTCTACACCACCCTCGACACCGTCCTCGCTACGCCCTTCCAAAATTCCTCCAGCGCTGGGCATGCCCAGAACATATGGGTGTGGTTTGCTGGGCTCCCTGAGCACCTAACACACCTGTCCTCACCCCCAAAAAACCGACTCATCCTTGTCCAGGTCATGTGTGCCCTATGCAGCATCTTAACTGTATGAGGCTGAGCCTCGCGCACAATGAGGAAGAGTTCACCCTCCCCAGGGCATCTGCCCACATCCCTTCCTTAATTTCCTCTCCCAACTCCTCCTCCCACTTACCTTTTACCTCCACCAGCGAGGCCTCCTCCTGCATCACCTGGTATGCCGTTGTCAGTGCCCCCAGACTCGTACCCACACAAGACGCCGTCTCCAGCCTCTTCCATGCAGTCCCCTCCCCCTCCATCACCCACATGCGCACCATCGTTGCATTGGCGGCCCAGTAGTATCCACAGAGGTTGGGCAGCGCAGTCCCCTCCTATCACTACTCCGCTCCAGGACCACCCTTCTCACCCTCGGAGTCCCTTGCGCCCACACAAACCCCATTATACTCCTGTTAACCCGCCTGAAAAAAGCCTTCGGGATAAACACGGGGAGGCACTGGAACAGGAACAAAATCATTGGGAGCACCGTCACTTTGAGTGACTGCACCCTACCCGCCAAGGACAGCGGCAACGTGTCCCACCTCTTGAATTCCTCCTCCATTTGCTCCACCAGCCTTGTAAAATTAAGCCTATGCCGGGCCCCGCAGCTCCTGGCCACCTGGACTCCCAGATACCTGAAGCTCCTCTCCGCCTTTTTTAGTGGGAGCTCGCCAATCCCGCTCTCCTGGTCCCCTGAACTACGAACAGCTCGCTCTTCCCCATGTTGAGCTTATACCCCAAAAAGTCCCCGAATTCCCTAAGAATCCTCATTACCTCCGGCATTCCTCCCACCGGGTCCGCCACATACAGCAGCAGGTCATCCGCATAAAGCGACACCCTGTGCTCCTCCCCACCCCGCACCAACCCCCTCCAGTTCCTCGACTCTCTGTGCCACAGCCAGGGGTTCAATCGCCAGTGCGAAGAGCAGGAGGGATAAGGTCCCTCGGTGCAACCGCAAGTACTCGGACCTCCTCCTGTTTGTGGCCACACTCGCCATCGGGACCTCATACAACAGCCTAACCCACCTGACAAACCCCTCCCCAAACCCGAACCTCTTCAGCACCTCCCACAGGAACCCCCACTCTACCCTATCGAAGGCTTTCTCAGCGTCCATTGCCACCATTATCGCCGCCTCCCCCTCCCTCGCTGGCATCATGATAACGTTCAAAAGCCTCTGCACATTCGCGTTCAACTGCCTCCCCTTCACAAACCCAGTCTGGTCTTCATGGATGATCTGCGGCACACAATCCTCAATCCTCGTGGCTAAAACCTTCGCCAGCACCTTGGCATCTAAATTTAGCAAGGAAATCGGTCTGTAAGACCCACACTGCAGGGGATCCTTGACCCGCTTCAGGATCAAGGAGATCAGTGCCCGGGACATTGTCGGGGGCAAGGCCCCCCCTTGCCTCATGGAAGGTCCTAACTTACCGCGGACTCAACAGGTCCATATATTTTTTTATAGAATTCGACCGGGAAACCATCCGGCCCCGGTGTCTTCCCCGCCTGCATGCTTCCTATCCCTTTGATCAGCTCCTCCAGCCCAATCGGGGCTCCCAATCCCACCACCAGTCCCTCTTCCACCTTTGGAAACCTCAATTGGTCCAGGAAGCGGCCCATCCCTCCCTCCTCCCGTGGAGGCTCGGATCGGTACAATTCCTCGTAGAAGTCCCTGAAGACCCCATTGATGCCACTCTGCACCGCACTCCCTCCCCTGTCCTTAACTCCCCCGATCTCGAGGACTTCCGGTGACGGCGGGCGGGAGGCAGCCGCGCGGTGGAGGGCTCCTGTTCGGGAACGGCATTGTTGGGGAGTAACGCCCGGCCCTAGGGCCAGCGACGGCAGTAAAAGTCGGGAGACAGCGCACTGAGAAGAAGGATGTCAAAAATCAGCAAAACAACGGCCGTGAAAAAAGCGGCTGAAAGTCCATTGGGGAGTGGAAAGGTCACCGCGGGGTCAGCAAAGAAAATGGAGGCTGGAGCACCATGGAAGGCCGCACTGCTTACGGCTGAAGAAATGACTACGGTGATGGCTGCGGAATTTGAAAAGCAGTTGGCGCAGATTGCGAAATGCATGGAGACGGTGAGGAAGGAGATGAGGGAGGTTTTGAGTGTGCTGGTGGAGGAGGCGGTTTCCCCGGTGACGACGGCGGTGGCGAGCGCAGTGGCGGAGGTGCGGGAGCAAGGGGAGGCGCTGAAGGAAGTGGAGGAGACATTATTGCAGCACGGTGATCAACTTGCCTCGATGGGGAAGGAGATGCGGAAGGTGATGGACACTAACAAGGATCTGCGAGGAAAAATGGAAGACCTGGAACACAGATCCAGGCGACAGAATTTGAGGATTGTGGGGCTGCCCGAAGGAGTTGAAGGACCGAAGCCGACTGAGTATTTTGCCGCGATGCTGGCAAAACTATTGGGGGAGGGGGGAGGATCCCTCCCGATATGAACTGGATCAGGCTCATCGGTCGTGGAGGCCTGTACCAAGGGCAAGTGAGCCGCCAAGGGCAGTGACTCTGTGCTTCCGTAGGTACAGTGTGAAGGAGAAGGTCCTGAGCTGGGCCAAGCAGAAGCAGGTGGTGCAGTGGGCTGGAGCTGGTATACGTGTATACCAGGACTTTACGGTGGAGCTGGCGAGGAGGCGGGCTGCCTTCAACCGGGTGAAGAAGGCACTGTACATTAACAAAATACAATGCGGCATTGTATATCCAGCGAAACTAAAAATAACTTACAAGGTCAGGGACTTTTATTTTGGAACGGCGGGAGCAGCGGAGGAGTTTGCGAAGGCAGAAGGACTGTGGCAGAACTGAAAAATTGAGGAATGGTCATGTGCCGATGTAACCTCATGACTGTATTTTCTTCTTTTTTTTGTTTCACTGTGTGCGGGTGTAGAGGCTAAAGGAGCCAATGTTGTATATATTTGGACAAGGGAAGGGACGGGACTTTCACTTGAAATGAGGGCTCTTGGGGTGTAGGTGGATATGTGGGGTTTGTGAGCTAAAAGGGGATCTTTGGGCTTTCCTAGGGCCGGGCAAGGGGGAAAGAGACCCGGACGGGGGTCTCCACGCTGGCCGATTTAAGCCGGCCAGTGAACAGAGGTTGGGAGGAGGGGTTTTACAAGAGGCAGTGGACGGGAGGAGCTGGAGACTGGGGGGGAGGGGGTACAACTCTGGGGTATTATGTACGGTACTCTCTCAGAGGCTGGACGGCGTTGGTTGGGGGGGTGGGTGGGGGGGGTGGGGAGCTGTGTAGATTAAGGGTGACTACGGGTAATCCCGGATTCCTTTTTACCATTTGTTTATGTAAACATGCGGGTTGAGATTTTGGGGTTGGTGGGCGGATGGGATCGTTGTTATTATGGGGATTGACATATCTCGCTGATAATTGTTTATTGTTGTTGGATGTAAATGTGGGAGAAAATGTGAAAAAGGAGAATTTAAAAAAAAAAAATTTTTTTTTTTTAAACTCCCCCGATCTCCCTAGCTGCGTCCTGCTTCCGAAGCTGATGCGCCAGCATCCGACTTGCCTTTTCCCCATACTCTTAAATCGCCCCCTGGGCCTTCCTCCACTGCACCTCCGCCTTCCTGGTGGTCACCAGGTCGAATTCGGCCTGGAGGCTACGCCTCTTCCTCAACAATTCTTCCTCGGGCTCCTCCGCATACCTCCCGTCTACCCTCACCATCTCCCCCACCAGCCTCTCCCTCTCCCCCCGCGCCCTAATGGAGATCAGCTCTCCCCTCACCACCGTCTTCAGTGCCTCCCAGACCATCCCCACTCGGACCTCCCCGTTGTTGTTGGTCTCCAGGTACCTCTCTATACTTCCTCGGACCCGCTCACTCACCTCCTTGTCCGCCAACAGCCCCACCTCAAAGCGCCACAGCGGGTGCTGGTCCATCTCCTCCCCCATCTGCAAGTCCACCCAATGCGGGGCGTGGTCCGAAATGGCTATTGCCGAATACTCAGTATCTTCTACTCTCGCAATCAGCGCCCTACTCAAGATGAAAAAGTCGATTCGGGAATAAGCCTTATGGACATGTGAGAAGAATGAAAATTCCCTAGCCCCCAGCCTTGCAAATCTCCAAGGGTCCACCCCTCCCATCTGGTCCATAAACCCCCTCAGCACTCTAGCCGCCGCCGGCTTCCTACCCGTCCTAGACCTGGAGCAATCCAGTGCCGGATCCAGCACCGTGTTAAAGTCTCCCCCCATTATCAGGCCTCCCACTTCCAAGTCTGGGATCCGACCCAACATACGCCTCATAAAACCCGCATCGTCCCAGTTCAGGGCATACACTCTCTCCCTGCAACTTACCACTTACCATTATGTACCTGCCGCCATTATCTGTCACAATGCTCGACGCCTCAAACGACACCTTCTTTCTCACCAAGATCGCCACCCCTCAATTTTTGGCATCCAGCCCCGAGTGAAACACCTGACCTACCCACCCTTTCCTCAATCTTACTTGGTCTGCCACTTTCAGGTGTGTCTCCTGAAGCATAACCACATCCGCCTTGAGCCCCTTCAGGTGCGCGAACACGCGGGCCCGCTTAACCGGCCCATTCAGTCCCCTTACATTCCAGGTTATCAACTGGATCAGGGGGCTACCCGCCCCCCTCCCTCACCGACTAGCCATGACCCCTCCTCGGCCAGCCACGCGCCCGCACCCCACACCCGGCCCGTTCACCACAGCGGCATACCCCCGTCTCGACGCCCCCCCACTCGCTCCAGCTCCTCCTTGACCATAGCAGCAGCAACTCCATTCCCCCCCACCCCGGCTAGGACCCATCCTAGCTGATTTACTCCCCCCATTGCACTTCCGCAAGTCAGATGACTCCTGCTGACCCCGGCCACTCCCGCCTCTCCTTCGACTCCTCCCATTGTGTGGAACACCCTCCTCTCCCGTCCCCATCCATAGGCTCTCCCCCTCCCCCTTCTGTTCTAAGCGCGCGAAACAACCCTCGCTTTCCCCGCCCTGGCCCCGCCCCCTCCAGTCTTCAGCGTGGGAAAAAGCCCGTGCTTTCCACCTACCAGGCCCCGCCACCTCTGACGCAGCTCCTTTTACAGGCCCGGTCCCCTCACCCCTGACTCGGGGCTCCCCCTCCCCCGCGGGGCCCCATCTCACCTCCAAGAGCCCCCCCCGACCAACCCAACCAAAACAGTGCCCAACCCGCCCCAGCCACCCTCACCGACCCAAAAGAGAAAAAACACAAAGAAAAAGAAACCCGGAGCAATACAAAGGCCACCCCCTCGAAACAAAAATAAACATAGCATATCAACCGCAGTCCCCAATCGCCCGTCCCGACCCTAAATCTGTGTCCAACTTCTCGGCCTGAACAAAGGCCCATGCCTCCTGCGGAGACTCAAAATAATGGTGCCGGTCCTTGTAGGTAACCCACAGTCGCGCCGGCTGCAACATGCCAACTTCACCCTCTTCCTGTGCAGCACCGCCTTCGCTCGATTGTACCTGGCCCTCCTCTTCGTCACCTCCGCACTCCAGTCCTGATATATCCGAACCTCCGCGTTCTCCCACCTGCTGCTCCTCTCCTTCTTGGCCCACCTGAGCAGACACTCCCGATCGACGAACCGATGGAACCTCATCAGCACCGCCCGCGGAGGCTCGTTAGCCTTGGGCCTCCTCGCCAGCACTCTATGGGCCCCTTCCAGCTCCAGGAGCCCCTGGAAGGACCCCGCTCCCATCAGCGAGTTCAACATGGTGACCACATAGACCCCCACGTCCGGCCCCTCCAGCCCCTCCGGGAGGCCCAGAATCCGCAGATTCTTCCGCCTCGACCGATTCTCCATGTCCTCGAACCGCTCCTGCAATTTCTTGTGGAGCGCCTCGTGCGCCTCCACCTTTACCGCCAGGCCTAAGATCTCGTCCTCATTGTCAGAGATCGTTTGTCGAGCCTCGCAGATCGCCACTCCCTGGGCCGTCTGTGTCTCCAGCAGCTTATCAATAAACGCCTTCATCGGCTCTAGCAGGTCCGTTTTAATCTCTCTGAAGCAGTGCTGGATACCCGCCCGCTGCTCTTCCGCCCACTGCATCCACGCTGCCTGGTCTCCGCCCGCCGCCATTTTGTCCTTCTTCCCTCGCAGCTTCTTCGGGTCCACCACCACCTTTTTTGTCACCCCGCTCTTAGTTGAAGCCATATACTGACGTGGAGCTGTTGTAGACTCCTTCCCACACCGGGTAACGTCGAAGAAGTGCAGTTGGAGGCCCTCAAAAGAGCCCAAAAGTCCGTTTTTGCGGGAGCCACCGAATGTGCGACTTAGCTCCGCATAGCCGCAACCGGAAATCAACTTATTCTTTTTAATCAACTCCTAATTAAAAAGGAGTCAATGCTACTCGCTTAACAATTTAAGGTTGGAAGTTCAAAGAGAGAGAGGGAGACAGATTGAATTCTGCACAGGGCTCCTGTACCACTGGAGCAATGAAATAAGTCATCTCGGCAATGCAATTGGTCTGTCAAACCACGGAAACTGGAAGGCTGATTGATATTACAGAGCTTTAATCAATTATACTTCAGGAGGCAGGAAGAAGTCTCAAGGAGCTTTCTTATCTGGGAGATTTAGTTCCTGTGGTTAGATTACTCCTTCAGGCAATTGGATACCTTGGGTGGCATAAATGATAGGATAACCTTTGCATGGTCTTTTCCAGTTCCATGGCCTGTGTCCTTACAGTCTATATCATTGACAAAGTATTTCGACACATCAAGAAACCTAAAATATCACCCATTATTCATCTGGGAACTGTTACATTGGAGCAATACCCGCAAGATGGTTTGGATGTAGCACCAGGGGCTTACCCTACAACTTTAGCTGTTCTCGGAGCTGTAAATGGCTAATGCGGACACTGGGTCCATTCCCAGCACCGGAAACCCTATATTAAGCACAAATGCATTGTTTGGGAGGAGGGTGGTGATGCAGATTAAAACAAAAAGTTAATGATAGGTCAGGTTTCCAGCGCCCGTATTGCAATCATTGTCAGCTGTCACTTGATGAGCATGATGTCAAGCCAGGGTCGCATGTTTCTGCTAATGAGTCTTCGGACTGTGCAAGTTAAGTTTGAACCAGATCTTTGGGCACAAAGGGCATGACATCCCACAAGGTAATGGGATCGTTTTCCTTCATTGTCGACTGTCGATCTGCTGCATGATCAAGACTCGAGACTTATTCAGCTGGATGGACAAGTTGATGCCATTCTGGGTGATTGCTTGCAAACTCCTCTCAGTCATTAAGGTCAATGATGCCATGCTTCAAGAAGAGCTTCAGAATATCTTTGATGTTTTTTGCTTTTAGAAAATATTTAATTATTATCCCTTATTGTCACAAGTAGGCTTCAATGAAGTTACTGTGAAAAGCCTCTTGTCGCCACATTCCGGCGCGTGTTCGTGGAGGCCGCTACGGGAATTGAACCCGCGCTGCTGGCACTGTTTCTGAATTACAAGCCAACTATTTAGCCCACTGTGCTAAACCAGCAGGCATTTGTAAATATTCACACTTTTAAACGGAAAGAGCCAACAAAGTTTTTTTAAAAAAACACAATAACATAGCCATCTCCCCCCAAACACGGATGCCAACTGTCATGGTCCATGTAACTTTTCCATCTCATGGTCCTCCCTTCATTGATTTCCCTACCTTATTCATCACTTCCATACCACCCCCCATTTCCACCCTCACCCCTCATTCCCACCCCCCTTGCTGACAGACTAATTTTCCTTGAAGAAGTTGATGAACGGCTGCCACCTCCGAGCGAACCCCTGAAGGCAAATTTGATTTTCTCCAGCCTGAGAAACCCCGCCATGTCGCTGACCCAAACCCCCGACTTCAGGGGCTCCGAATCCCTCCATCCCAGCAGGATCGTCTCCAGGCCACCAGGGGGCAAAGGCCAGGACGTTGGCCTCTCTTTCTCTCTCCCTCCCTTCCCCCCCCCTCCTCCTCCCCCTTCCCCCCCTCCTCCTCCCCCCCTCCTCCTCCCCCCCCCTCCTCCTCCCCCTTCCCCCCCCTCCTCCTCCCCCCCCCCTCCTCCCCTTCCCCCCCCCTCCTCCTCCTCCCCCCTCCTCCTCCCCCCCTCCTCCCCCTTCCCCCCCCTCCTCCTCCCCCCCCTCCTCCCCTTCCCCCCCCTCCTCCTCCCCCCTCCTCCCTCCCCCCCCCTCCCCCCCTCCTCCTCCCCCCTCCTCCTCCCCCTTCCCCCCCCTCCTCCTCCCCCTTCCCCCCACTCCCCCTCCCCCCACTGGCTCCCAGATCTTCTGACACTCCAAAAATCACCACCTCTGTACTCGGAGTTATCCTCCCTTCCAGGACCTCAGGTATGTGCCCATGATTCGCAGGACACCACCCACATCGCCCACACCTGTCCTCCCCCTCCTCAAAAATCTGCTCATCCGGGCCACAGTCATATGAGCCCTGTGGACCACCTTAAATTGGATCAGGCTGAGCCTGGCACATGACGAGGACACGTTAACTCTCCACAGGGCCTCCTCCTATACCCCAACCTCCAGCTCCCCTCCCAACTCTTCCTCCCACTTCCTCTTCCCCTCCCCTATTGGAACACCTCCCCGCTCCATAAGCTCCTTATATATTTCCGAGACCTTCCCCTCCCCAACTTTTGTGTTTGCCATCACATTATTCTGTAGCCCTCTTAGTGGGAGGCACAGGAAACGCGGGACCTGTGTCCGAACAAAGTCCCGCACATGCAAGTACCGGAACTATTGTGGGCCAGGGTTTAGAGAACACCAAAGTATATCATGAAGTTCACCTGACCCACAATTTTGAATAGATTTTGGTTATGGGGAGCACAAGGGCCCACTTTACAGGTGTGGTGCAACAGAGAACTAAAATATTTTTAAACAAAAACAATGTTTATTCTATGAACCCAGTTAACATTTTATAAACCCACAGTAAACATCTTACCAACTACCAACACTGATAATCCCTCCAAATGATACAGTACTCTAAGGGTAATCCTTAGTAACTTTCCTAACAACATCCATAAGCCAAAACACTTTTTAACAAAGACAGTAGGTTTGAATTCTCTACAGAAACAGGTGTTACTTTGAAATCATCAAGTGATCTGGAGACATTCTTTAGAGAGAGAGAGATATACACCTTCTCGTTTGAATGCAGCTCTCCAACAGAAAGTGAAACTAACACACAGAGCCAAAAAGAGCTCAAAACGAAAATAAAAATCAGAATCACATTCCAGCTCCACTCTCACAATGACATCACTGCAACCAACTGATAAAACACACTTTTCTTAAAGGGACATTCACATGACAGAACCCATTTCCACCTGGCAACTCAAACTCCTCTTTCAGCTCCCCCAAACTCGGAAAGCCCTCATCAATAAAAACATCTCCGAATCTCTCACCTCTGCCCGCTGCCACCTCCTAAAGCCCCCCCCTCCGGAGCGAACCTGTGGTTGTCGCAGATCGGGGACCACACCAACCCTCCACCAACTCTATGTGCTGCCTCCACTGTCCCCACACCCTCAGGGTCACCACTACCACCGGGCTTGTGGAGTACCGAGCCGGCAAGAATCGCAGAGGTGCCGTCAACAAAGCCCTCAGGCGCCTGCCCTTGCAAGGTGCTGCCTCTACCTGCTCCCACACTGACCCCTCCCTCACTATCCACTTCCTAACCATTGATATGTTAGCTGCCCAGTAATAGTTGATAAAGTTCGGAAGAGCCAGCCCCCCGTGCCCGGACCCCCGTTCAAATAGGACCTTCTTCACCCGCGGGGTTTTCCCGGCCCAAATAAAACCCGAGCTCGCCGCATCACTGGCTTTGAAAGCAGACTAAGGCAGGCAGCACGGTTCAATTCTCGTACCAGCCTCCCCCCGAACAGGCGCCGGAATGTGGCGACTAGGGGCTTTTCACAGCGACTTCATTTGAAGCCTACTTGTGACAATAAGCGATTTTCATTTCATTTCATCTTCTGAAAAAACGCCTTAGGGATGAAAAACGCCTTCATTGCAGTGTTAATGTAAGCCTACCTGTGACAATAACGATTATTATTATTTGAATACACCCAGTTTCCTCAACCTCTCTTCATAAGGCAATTCAGCCATTGCAGGAATCAGTCTGGTGAAACTTCGCCGCCCACCTTCTCCAGCAAGTATATTCTTCCTTAGGTAAAGGGACCAAAACAGTACACAATACTCCAGATGCAGTCTCACCAAGATGTCTTTACTCCTGCACTCAAAAACCTCTTGCAATGAAGGCCAACATACCATTTGCCTTTCCAATTGCTTGCTGCACCTGCAATTCAACTTTCAGAGACTCATGAAGAAGACTCAAGAACAAGTCCCTTTGGACATCAACACTTCTTCCCAATCCCTCACCATTTAAAAAACTCTTAAATTCTGCATTACACACCAAAGCAAGTGCTTCACATTTTTCCACATTATAATCCATCTGCCATTTTCTTGCCCACTCCCCCAATAAGCCTGTCTGAATTACCTTGAAGCGTCTTTTTGCATGCCCCTCAGAAGTTGCATTTCCAACTAATTTTGAATCATCAACTAACGTGGAACTATTAAATTTGGTCCCAACATGCAAATCATTGATATAGATTGTGAATTGCTGGGGCCTAAGCACTGATCCTTGCAGTACCCGCACTAGCCATAGCCTGCCAACCTGAAAATGCCCTGATTAGGGCAGCACAGTGGCACAGTGGTTAGCATTGCTGCCTACGGCGCTGAGGATCCGGGTTCGAAGCCCGGCCCTGGGTCACTGTCTGTGTGGAGTTTGCACATTCTCCCCTTGTCTGCGTGGGTTTCACCCCCACAACCCAAAAATGTGCAGGATAGGTAGATTGGCCACAATAAATTGCCCCTTAATTGGAAAACATAATTGGGTACTCTTAAAAAAATTTTTTTTTTTTTTTTTTTTTTTTTAAATGCCCTGATTATTCCTACTCTGCATTAACCAATTCTCAACCCATGCCAGTATATTACCCCCTATCCCATGTGCTATAATTTTGCTTGTGTGCTACCAGATCATCGAATTACAGCACATCCATTGGTTCTACCTTAGTTGGTTAGCCCCTCAAATAAAAAACAGGTTTGTCAAACACTATTTTCCTTTGTAAACTGTACCCAATCCTATTATTTTCTAAGTGTCCAGTTATCAACTCCTTTCTAATAAATTCTAGCATTTTCCCAACAACTGATGTCAGGCTAACAGGTCTGTAGTTGCGTTATCTTTCTCCCTCCATTCTATAAAAATAGTATGGTTACCTTTGCTACTTTCAAATGTGAATCATTCTCGAATCTGTAGAATTTTGGAAGGTGACCACCAATATCTTTAAAGCCATCTCTTTCAACACTATGATCATCAGGTCCAGGAGATTTATCAACTTTCAATTCCATTAATTTCTCCAGCAATACTTTTGTTACCAATTCTAAAATCCTCATGCTCATTGGTCCCTTGGTGCTCTAGTATTTTTGGGCCAACTTCTGTTTCTTCCTCTGTGAATACAGACACTAAATATTTGTTTTGCTTCTCTGCCATTTCCTTATTCCCCATTGTTGGGGATTTTCACGGTAACTTCATTGCAGTGTAATTAATGTAAGCCTACTTGTGACAATAATAAAGATTATCATTATTGAATTCTCCTGTCTCTGCCGAAAATGGCCCCACATTTGCCTTTCATGGTCCAGGTCTCACTGCAGTACAGGAGCGCCGTGACGAAAACCGTTCTGCACATGAAGGCTTTCTTTGACTTGCAGATGCCTTTATTGTCAAACACTCACTGCCATGAGCTGGCACAGCTGATCCAGTGTTGGTTCCCTCATCAATGGTGGTCTTCTAAGAGAAGTGACTGCTGAGGTATGGGAACTACTCAACATATTCCAGAGTGTTTCATGTCACATCATAGAATTTACAGTGCAGGAGGCCATTTGGCCCATCGAGCCTGCACCGGCCCTTGGAAAGAGCACTAAGCACACACCTCCACCCTATCCCTGTAACCCAGTAACCCCATCTAACCTTTTTTGAACACGAAGGGCAATTTAGCATGGCCAATCCACCTAACCTGCACATCTTTGGACTGTGGGAGGAAACCGGAGCACCCGGAGGAAACCCACGCAGACACGGGAAGGATGTGCTAGACTCCGCACAGGTAGTGACCCAAGCCAGGAATTGAACCTGGGTCCCTGGAGCTGTGAAACAACAGTGCTAACCACTATGCTACCGTGCCACCCACATATATTGGGGGGGGGGGGGGGGGGGGTACTATTTGGCTGACCAGGTGTGGGTTGATACTTGTTTTGTTTTGGCAACATTCAAGGACAAGCAAATTTCTTTTGTGCATAGTCAGAGAAGGTGCACTGGGTAATGACATTGTCGTCATCCACAAACTGTAGATGGATATCTGAGATGGTAGACGAGTGAGTCAAAGAGTTTTCCACCTAGATGGTACTTAATACTCATGTCAGTAGTTGATCTATGTATGTTCTACATATTCAGTATGGCAGCTATCACATGGGCCTTCCATGACACCGGTCCGTATTTTGATGGTATGAGTTTCAGATCAACCATTCTACACCGATGCAGCCATATCATCATGAAGCAACTGCAGAGAAATTTATTGGTCTCCCAAATCTTTATAGCACCAATCCTCAAAGCCTTGTGACTTACGGAGTTAAATACTTTGATCAGTTCAATGAAAACAATGAAGCATTCCTGGAGTTGTTCAGTACGTTTCTTCAAACAAAGGCCAAAAGCCATAGTGTCTTTCTGGGAGGATATCCTCAGCCACAGGAAGGAGTCGATTCAAGAGGTCTGCGCCAGGATTTTCCCAGCTATGGATAAGGAGGAAATAGCTCGATAATTTCCAGAACATGGTTTGTCTCTCTCTTTAAGGTAGTTACAATTATCACATTCCTTTTATAAAAAAAAATAAATGTAGAGTACCCAATTCATTTTTCTTTCCAATTAAGGGGCAATTTAGCGAGGCCAATCCACCTGCTCTGCACATCTTTGGGTTGTGGGGGCAAAACCCACGCAAACACGGGGAGAATGTGCCGACTCCACACGGGCAGTGACCCAGGGCTGGGATCGAACCTGGGACCTCAGCGCCGTGAGGCAGCAATGCTTTTAAAAAATTTTTTTTTTTAATTTTCTATTTAGTGTACGCAATTAAGGGACAATTTTAGCATGGCCAATCGACCTAGCCTGCACATCTTTGGGTTGTGGGGGAGAGACCCACGCAAACACGGGGAGAATGTGTAAACTTCACACGGACAGTGACCCAGAGCCGGGATCGAACCTGGGACCTCGGCGCCGTGAGGCTGCAGGGCTAACCCACTGCGCCACCGTGCTGCCCGATGAGGCAGCAATGCTAACCACTGCGCCACCGTGTTGCCCACAATTATCACATTCCTGAAGTTGGGGTGAGGGAAGGAAGTTATTGTTTCTCCCAAATCTGCGTGGAGTCTTAATATGAGCAACGGTCCATCAGCTTTGAAGATCGCAGATGAAATGTCACCAGGCTAACGTGCTTTACATTTGTTTCATTGCTTGCTGCTGCCCTTCCACAGATAGTGGTGCCCCCATGGATTCTACCCGAAACAAGTTGAAATGTTCTTTTCAACAATGACTTGACATGACAACCTTATCAACTTTACGAGGGGAAACACCACCTCGCGAGCATAGAGGATTTTGTCCATTTAACCTCGCTACATTAATTATCCACATCGCTCTGGTGCTCCAAAGAAGATTTGCATGGCATGATGGTCAGCATACTGTTGAATTTCCCCTCCCACCACGTCTTTTATCTTTGAACATCAGCCTCCTTGAGCTGCAGGTATGCTGCCTGGCGTTGCCACCTTGGGTTGTTCTACCAAGCAATAAAGGCTGCTCAGATTTTGTTCTACGAGGTCGTCTATTTTGTCAAATCAGCCCTGATAACAAAGGTGCCCAAACCCAATAATAATAATAATCTGGGCACAGGAGTCCTGACCAGCTGACTTTATTGGATTCCACTGTACACTTTCAACTCCGCTGTAGAAAACAAATTCCAGATTGGAGGTAAACTGCACTTGGAATTCCCCTTTCCAATCGAATTGTTTTAAGGCTGAGACATTGATCTGCTTGCTCTTGAACTCTTCCGCCTTGGTGCTAAGTGGATGTTCATAATCGATCAAACATGTCAATGTTCTATCCAGTAGGTATCCCCCAGCCCTACACATGAATCAAGTGATGCAGACATCACTTAGATCTTTGAACATTGGCATAATCCAGGAGACGCAAATTCTTTGATCCAGGATACTTCCATGTGGATTCGAATGTGTCTTTCTGGACAAATACTGTGTTAGTTCATGACAGTAATAAAGGTGAGTTCAGACACTGTAGTCAAGCAGTTTAACTGTAGTTTCATGTTCATATTTTTAAAAAATGTACGCTCTGACAGCACAGTCACACTGTATTCAGCAAACTCCCCATTCCGTATAGTTCCAAATTGGTGGAACCTGGCATGAATAGAGGAAACAAAAGCAGTGTTCTCTCGTTCTCCATTAAGCATGAAGAATGGCGACCTGGCCAAGTTAGTGACATACACGGAATTGTAGACCTCCCCTTCGGGATAGGGGGAAAAAAAGCATGTTGCTGCACACTCGGCAAGAAAATAAACACCATGCAACAGATAACGAGGATAAAATCAGAGCAGAAATATAGTTTCTAATACATTCATTCAGATTAACTATGATAGTTGCAATGTTTGTTCCGCATCAATGATATAAAACAAACTGCAATTAACACTATCAGATGAAAACGCATCCACAATAAAAAACAATTTAGAATAATTTAAAATATGCATTTTCAATACAACTATATTCAAACATTCATATTCAAACATTTAATAAATATTCTGATTTCTCGTACAGTTTCAATGGCTAATTTATATATATGTTACGACGCCTGGCCAGCTATCAACAGTAGCTAAGAAACTGGAACAGAACCATAACTTCTTCAAGTCTTAAGATGGTGCAGAAAGATTGATCTGTTCCAGGAGTGATAATAAGAAATCGAGCTTGTTTATTTTATAAACAAGCTTTATTGAAACAAAAGAAAACAATATTTAAATTTAGGCTTCAACCCGAACAATAACAGGTTAAATGTAGTTTCTTAAACTTAACATATTAGTTCCCCATTAAACAATACGTTTAACAGAACATGCAGCTCTCGTGCCACTTAGACAGACAACGGCAATGCTTGCATTTACGAAGCAACTTTTCTTCTGTTTTTTGTAATGAATTTAGAGTACCCTATTCTTTTTCCAATTAAGGGACAATTTAGCATGACCAAGCCTCTTTTGCATATTTTTGGATTGTGGAGGTGAGACCCACACAGACACAAGGAGAATGTGCAATCTCCACACGGACAGTGACCAGGGCTGGAATTGAACCTGGGTCCTTGGCACAATGGGGCAGCAGTGCTCACCACTGTGCCACCGTGCCACCCTACTAATATAATAATAACTGAAGTGCAAGCTAAACTAGAAATCTTCCCAACTCCAGCTGAGTATTCTGACTCCAGAGAATACAAACTCACGATATTTAATAAATTGCTACCAATACTCATACTGAAACTGTACAAACAAGGACTTTAGGCAAGATTAGGGGTTATGGGGAGGAGGCAGGAGACTGGGAATGAGACAAATATCAGCCATGATTGAATGGCAGAGGAGATTTGATAGGCCGAGTGGCCTAATTCTGCTCCTATGTCTTATGCTCAACTGCTAAAATGATGTCTCCCGTGGTTGATTAGTGTACCAACACAAACTAGATAGACACAAAATAACACCCAATTTCACATAATGCCACAAAAAAAAAAAAATCAACCCCTTCATAAAAGGGGAGAATATTGACAGAAAAGGAGATTCTGGATTAAAAAAGAATTGAGCATTAGCAACAAAGCAATGAATTCCAAATGCTTTAATCAAAATGACAACCTAGTCTGAGGAAGGTACCACTCACTAACTAACATAGCAACTATTGTTAAAAATATGGAAATCCACAGAGAATATAAAACCTCAGCATTACCAAACAGACTTTCAAACATGCAACTAAATGTCAAAACAACACATTTTCTACTCAAGTTAAACATTCTTCCAGTGGAGGAAACTTTGACAGATTATTTTAGTCGTTCGACCTTGAACTTTTCTAAAACTGACCAATTGCAATCCAGCTCCAGCCCGTCAGTAAAAGCACCAATCAAAAATTAGGTTTACGGGCACAAAGAATAAATTGAAGTTGATCCAGTACAAATGTTCACTGGAATGTTGGTAGTTAAAAAGGGAACTCCGATGGATTTTTGTGGAACAAGCTGTAAAGAAAGCCCTCACTAAAGTGAGGGATTTTGCAAGAAAACAGTTAGGCAGGTCTTAGCTAAAAGGGATGGGCTACCTGGCCTTTTGTTGCTCCTAAACATTTGCATGTTCACATACCTTGCAGTCTAAGCTCGAGCTCATCCCATATCCTAATGTATGTTAAGACCAGTCAAGCCATCAATATTTCTCACCATCTCCCAGTGCAGCAAAACATTCATTTTGTCACTTGTACATCCCAGATTTTCATTGCCCAGTGTCTTTAGCTGTCCTCTCGACTATTTTAAAACCTACCTTCTCAGCCAAGCTCTTGGCCACTGCTCCTAATATTTCTTATCTAGCTCGATGTCAATTTTGTTTGCTAGGTCACTGTCCGTGTGGAGTTTGGTCACTGTCCGTGTGGAGTTTGCGAATTCTCCCCGTGTTTGCGTGAGTTTCACCCCCACAATCCAAAGATGTGCAGGGTAGGTGGATTGGCCACGCTAAATTGCCCCTTAATTGGAAAAAATGAATTGGGTACTCCAAATATATATTTTTTAAATTTGTTTGCTAGTGTTCCTGCAGAGAGCCTGGGAACATTTTACGACATCTATGATGGCATTAAAGGTTTTATATAAATGGAAGTTATGGAATACAGGCCACACAACACCCAACACTTCCTGAGCAAGATTGAAACTGTGCAAAGAGCGCATGCTAAAATGTTTAAAAGGCTTGACCTTGTAGAGACTGGTAGAGTCGGGCAGACTTACCAACGCCTTGTGACATTAGCCCCAATACCCCCACCACCACATTGGCAACTTAAATATAGGTTAGAATAAAAGACCAACAAGTCGTGAAGTTAACATTACAACAAAGAAGCGTTCACAGATTTAAAAACCCGGGTATGACAACTTTACAAGTCAGAAGCCAATTCCACCTCAAAGCCGAAAGATATTTGGGCAAACCCATATAAAATGGTAATTGTGTTTACCAATCTGATCTTGCAACAGAGGCGGCTCAAAGTGATCCAATGTTCTTGCCAAATGTGCTACAATGATTGTGCTTACAGAAGACTTTGTTGCAAATAAGATGGCTTACAGATTTGGTGACTGTATCCAATTTACTCCAATTATAATGGATGGGTAGGTGACCAAGCTGGTAGAGATTAAAGTTTTTAAGGGCAGCACTATGAAACAATTACTGAACTAAGGGAGAAATGAAAGTGAATTAAACACGAGAACCACGGGTATTACGTTTCCAAGTGACCAGTACTTAAAAGGTAAGTGGCTCATTAATTACCCAGACAGCAGCTCATGGAACAATACTTTGATAATCTTCATGAACAATCAGACAAGTAGACCAAAATTAACTCGGTTTCTCTCTCCTCAGACACTGCCAGACCTGCTGTGCTTTTCCAGCCTTTTGAGTTTTTATTTGGGAACAGTTGTTGGCCAACATTTAAAATCAGGGGTTTTCAAAGTGCGGGTCGCAGACGGGTGTCCGAAGGGGCACAGAGCGATTGATCCAGGTGTTTCCTGATCCTGAAAGCACCCAACAGCCACTACAGGCATTTAAAATGAGAATGGATGCGTTATCAGCCATGCAGTTTTCCGACCATAAGAGACAACAGTGAACAGGTAACACATCCAGCTCGTATACTTGATGCCAACTGCACTATACGTACATGCTTTTGGCGCACAATCCTGGAGGTGAGCTTCTTCCATTTTCTAGCTGCTTGCAAGCAAGAGGACTGCGACGATCAATTGTTTTGTTACAAGAAAGAGAAGGCCAGAGCCACAAATAGGCAGAGTACCTACTGGCCAGAAACTCACTTTTTTTCACATTAACTTCATTGCAGTGTTAATGCAAGCCTACTTGTGATAAAGATTATCTGATGGACAGACCTGCGCAGGAGAGTCCACGACAGGACACGAGTAGTGCTAGCTCGGTGAGTGTACGGAGCTCCAGGGCCTCTGGTGAACAGCATAGAAAGAATTTTGACAAATGCAAGTACAAAGTCAAAACTACTACATGTTCCCCATACTGCTATGGCACATCAAAGAAAACAGTGTTAGCATGGGAACTGTCAATAATAATCATCTTTATTAGTGTCACAAGTAGGCTTACATTAACACTACAATGACGTTACTGTAAAAATCCCCTAGTCGCCACACTCCGGCACCTGTTTGGGTACACCAAGGGGGAATTCAGAGTGTCCAATTCACCCAATAAGCACATCTTTTCGGATTTTGTGGGAGCACCCGAAGGAAACCCATGCATTCTGGCAAGCCTTATTCAGTCGCATCTAGCTGCCCTGATCAACAGCTTTTGTCGCTACTTTCCAGAGAAGCAGTTTCAGATTTTGAAAGAGAAGAGGTGGGTGAAAATTCCCTTTGTGTTTAAACAGTGCTGAGTTTTATTGCTTTTGCCCTTCACGACGACCTACATGTGCGAGGTTGGATTTTCCTTCCTCACAAAGATGAAGACGACCCAAAGGAACCGGCTGAACTCTGCACCTAAGATGCGCATTACCCTCTCCTCCTGTGATAAGGAGTGAGATTGTAAGGACCAAGCAGGCTCACCTGTCGCATTAAAGGTAAGCAAACGTGGCGGATCACGCAACGATTGGCTGTCATGGTTGGGGGGGGGGGGGGGGGGGGGATGGAAAATACTGATTTAAATTGTTCTGGCAATGCTGGACGTCTTCAAGTCAGTCAAATGGAATGCTAGTGTGCCTCTTGTTGCCAGAAGCATGTAGTACATGTCAATGGATGTGAAAATATCCATAAGTCCTCAGTTACAGGTCTAGGGCCAGCACAGTTCAGATACTATTGACTTCAATCAATAAGTATTAATGCATTCACATGATTACTATTGGACATCTGATCCCATTTTCTACATTCCGACGAGAACTTCTCCGTTTCTTTTTACGCTGTGCTCACAGGTTGACCTTGGCCCAAAATCTTTAACGTT
Source organism: Scyliorhinus torazame (assembly GCF_047496885.1). NCBI lineage: Eukaryota > Metazoa > Chordata > Chondrichthyes > Carcharhiniformes > Scyliorhinidae > Scyliorhinus > Scyliorhinus torazame. The sequence goes on from NC_092708.1 coordinate 386,917,128, forward strand.
TTAAGCTAAATTAAAAAGTACTCAAATTTAACCCTGCTGATCTTCCTCACTCCACCTCACCAAAAATGAAATCCTGTGTACTAAATAAACAAATAAGCAAATTCAGGCCCGTGAACCTGCTCCGCTTTGCAAAGAGGGGACTGAGGGTTGGGGAACGGCAGTGCATACTTGTTTTTTTAAATTATAAATTTAGAGTACCCAATTATTTTTTTTCCAATTGAGGGGCAATTTAGCGTGGCCAATCTATTCTGCACATCCTTTTGAGTTGTGGGGTTGTGAGGCCCATGCAGACAAAGGGAGAATGTGCAAACTCCACACAGACAGTGACCCAGGGCCGGGATCGAACCCGGGTCCTCAGTGCCGTGGGGCAGCAGTGCTAACCACTACACCACCCTTGCATCCTTGGTTACCACAAAAGGCATCAGATATCTCACCACTGACCCAAACGTGCTGTCAAGCAGTAGGTGCATGTTTTAACAAACTTGCTCATTGCAAACCATCTCGCTTGGGAAAACACTGCAGCAGACTAGTCTCAAGTGGAGGCAAGCATTGAAAGTTAGTTCAGCATATTTTAAAGACCAGCTACACCAAACTTGGTGGGGGGGGGGGGGGGGGGGGGGGGGGGGGGGGGAGAGAAGAGGGCATGCCAATCCCTCAATGCACACTTCAGTCATGAGTGGACCCACGGAAGACAATGAAATACTTTTTCTTGGGTAATTCCCAGGAATGAGGAAGGCGGGCAGCACGATGGCGCAGTGGTAGCACTGCAGTCTCACGGCGCCCAGGTCCCAAGTTCGATCCTGGCCCTGGGTCACTGTCCGTGAGGAGTTTGCACATGCTCCCCGTGTCTGCGTGGGTTTCGCCCCCACAACCCAAAGATGAGCAGGTTAGGCGGATTGGCCACGCTAAATTGCCCCTTAATTGGAAAAAATGAATTGGGTACTCCCACTTCATCTCCATTTTGCTCATATTCCTTTATACCCTCATCTAACAGAATCCCATCAGTGGATAAGGAGGCCATTTAGCCCATCAAGTCTGCACTGACTCTGCGAAAGACCCTAACTCTAACTCCCCATCCACCCCGCCCTATCCCTGTAACCCCATTACCTAATTTGCACATTCCTGGACACTAAGAGGCAATTTATCATGGACAATTCACCTAACCCGCACATCTTTGAACTGTGGGAGGAAACCGGAGCACTCGTAGGAAACCCACGCAGACACGGGGAGAGCGTGCAGACTCCGCACAGACAGTGACCCAAGATCGGGTTGAACTCGGGTCCCTGGCGCTGTGAGGCAGCAGTGCTAACCACTGTGCCGCCGGAAATTCTATCACTCAGTCTTTAAAGCCCCAATTGGCCAAGCAGCCACATCCTTCTAAGGGAGAAGAATGTCCGATTTCTACTAACCATGGTATGGAAAAAGTGTTTTGAATTTCCCTCCTAAATGGCCATATTCTAATGTTGTTCCATTCTTCGTCTGTTGAGACAGGAAGAATTACTTTCCAATCTCAAAATTTGAGGACTTAGACGTGATACGAGCAAGGATAACTCAGTTTAATACTGCTTTGTGCTGTGCATTTGCTTCTTTGAGTTTGTTCTATATTCAGTCGTGGGATGTGGGTGATTAAGCCGTTAGTTATTGCCCAATCGAAGTTGCCCTCGGGATGATATGCTGAGAATTTGAACTATATTGCCATTCTCTCATCATTCTGGGTCAGAATTCTGCAACTCCATTCCTGAAGCGCAGTAGATGTATCTACATCACATGGACTGCAGCGGTGCAAGAAGGTGGCTCACCACCACCTTCTCAAGGGTATTTAGGGATGAGCAATAAATGCTGGCCTAGCCAATGTTGACTACATCTCGCAAAAAACAATTAAAAAAATTATTCAACTCTTTTAACCTGCCCGGATTCAATTGGTTGGAGATAACTGATTCCCCATGGTTCTTGGGAAATAGGAGCTTCCCCCACTGAGGGGAGGGGGGGGTTGGAGAAGAGAGGCAATCACTAGTAGTTGCAGCTGTATAAATAGAGCTGACCAGTGTGGTACCAGCTCGAGAAGGAGCAGCCTTGAACGACTGCTACTGTGTACATATTTGTTGTAAATAAAGTTACTTTCGACAAACTCGCGCTGGATTCATCGGGGCCCTCACAAAATCAATTTAAAAACTCACCATTTCTACTGGTCAGCAGATGCTAGTTCAAAGCAAAAAGCATGCAGGTCAATTAAGAAGTGTTTTGGGGGGGGATGCCTGAAAGCATGTGGAAGTGTCCATTGTGGTTGGGAAAATCCCAAGCTAGATCCATTACAAGCTCTTGAATTTAAAAAAAAAAATTTAGAGTACCCAATCCATTTTTTCCAATTAAGGGCCAATTTAGCGTGGCCAATCCACCTACCCTGCACATCTTTGGGTGGTGGGGGCGAAACCCACGCAGACATGGGGAGAATGTGCAAACTCCACACGGACAGTGACCAGAGCCGTGATCGAACCTGGGCCCTCGACGCCGTGAGGCAACAGTGCTAACCCACTGCGCCACCGTGCTGACCTACAAGCTCTTGAATTGACCTCATTTGCCCATCCAGATCAAACAAATTTAAGTCCACTCGTGCTTGTTATCTAGTCATCACTTCTTCAAAGATGATTGTGAGCAAGGACATGTACATGATTTTCAAACCTGTGTGTGTGTGTGTGGGGGGTGGCTGAAAATGATGACACATCTAAGGACACCTGCTGGAAGGAAAATCATGCACACAATTCTAATAACTCATCATACAATAGATTTGACACACCTGTGGTGAAGTAGATTTCTTCAAAAATATTTTTCAAAAAAAAAAAAGTTAGATGGCGTTGACTGTCAAAATAACCACGTAGCATTGTATCAAGCTGTCCCACAATAAATGCTTCATGAAGCCCAAATCTTCAACTTTCACACAAATAAAACAAATCACAGCAATTCAGGTCCTCAATATTCACTGATATGAACATTTATTAGACATACCATACTATGGTGATGATTTAAAAGGTGAGAAATTATTGCATTGTGGCCCCTTTATAAAGAAATAAATTAATTTCAGGCAAATCAACAATTGTGTGGTGGACATTCATTCTTGGGCTGAATGACAAAGTTCCTTTAATTAGTTCTGGTGCTTGACAACAACAAAAAAATCTAAAATTGTTAGTTTAGTTCTTCTCTAACCACATAACAGAATATTGTATTGGGCAAAGAGAAAGCTAGGAATCCTTCTGGATCTAAATATGGTAAATCCATGTCTTTCCAAATTCTTAAACAGATCCTGTAACTTTTTATGCATCAATGAGACTGCACAGGCCAACTGCAACTTTAGTCACATCTCTTTAGGAACACTGATAATTCATTGGGAAGAGAACAGGATTTTAAGAAATGGGTTCTCCAGTAACAGGACAATGATACGCAGAGCCTAGATCAGAGACAATCAGGAGAACTGTGCTCAGACTGGACACCAAACCACAGGAAGGAAGAACCATGGCCGGGATTCTCCAAACTACCGCGCCACGATCACGCTCAGGGCGGGTGCGGAGAATGGGGCTTCAGACCCGCGATCGGGTCCGATGCCTTCCCTCGATAGAATCGCCGCCAGTCATGTGGTTGGCGTGGCGCCGGTCGGGGGCCATTGAAAGAGGACCCCACAGTGATTCTCCGCCGACAATTGGCCGAGTTCCCGCCGGCGTGGTTCACTCATGGTTCCACCCAGCGGGAGCTCGGAGTGGCGGGTGCGGATTCAGTCCGCAGCCGTCCTGGGGGTGGTGGGTGGGGAAGGGGGGGTCCGTCTCCGGGGAGGAGCCTCCAGGACGGGCAGACTCGCGATTGGGGGTCACCGATTGGCGGGTGCGCACAATCTGGGGGGGGGGGGGGGGTGCCTATATTGTGGGGGCCTTGCACTTCCGCCACGGGGCCGCCGCACATGCATGGACCTGCGGCCGGAATTGCAGGGCCCAGTATCGTCGGCAGCCGGAGCTGCGAGGACTACTCCAGGGTCCTGCTGGCCCTCTTCAAAACGGAGAATCACTCTGGACTTTCTCCAGGAAAGTCCAGAGTGATTTGCACCCTTTTTCTCGCGGGCTTGGAGAATTCCGCCCCATAACAATACCAGGGCACAAAGGGCAAATTAAGAGGGTGGTTTACAAAAACTTGTCCCGTACTCCCTTGACTTTAAAAGATGACAGGTGATCGAATTGAGGTGTTTAAGACAATAAACGGATTAAACATGGCAGCCATACAAACTATTTCCTCGGAGGAGAATCCTGAACGAATGACCATATCCACAGGTGATTTAACACTGAAATCAGGAATTACTTCTTCACACAATTGGGGAGCAGAACTCATTCCCCAAAAAGATGTGGAACTTTAATTTTCAAGACAGGGACACAATAGATTTTTTTGTTAGGTGAAGGTGTAACAGGAATTATTACAAAGGTGAGGGAATGGAGCGGAGGTGCAGATTGGTCAGTTTGTTAAAATCCACAGAATCCCTACAGTGCTGAAGGAGGCCATTCGGCCCATCGATCTGCACCAACCGTCTGAAAGAGCACCCTACCTATGCCCTATCCCCCCCAACCCCACCTCCTGCACATCTTTGAACTGTGCGAGGAAACCGGAGCACCCGGAAGAAACCCTCGCAGACACGGAGAACGTGCAAACCCCACACAGTCATCCAAGGCTGGAATTGAATCCAGGTCCCTGGCACAGTGAAACAGCAGGGCTAACCACTGTGCCGTCCTTGAAGGAACTGAATGGGCCACCACTGTACCTATGATTTAAGAAAGTGGTGGTGGGGGGGGGGGGATTTTTAGACTAGGAGCAAATAGCACAGAACTATCAATCAATCTTGATTGTTCAGTTTATGACAAGAAAATGATTCTCAAGATTAAGCTACGGTCTGGGAAACACTCGAGATGAGACAATCAATTTCTGGTACAGATAAGGTCAAGTTTGAGGGGCTTTTTGTATTTTCCTCGTTGGATGAACAATAATGAGATTGAGACGATAACAGGAATCATAATTTGAAGTTGGGGTGGAACAAAATCAGGAAATTCAAATTTAATGGAAAGTGAGCTCAAGTTACCCAAGAGTTATATAAATTTGGAACACAGCACTTCAAACACACTGTTGGAAACCAAAAAAGTTCCATTACACTTAAGTCAGTCAGGTAATGTTGTTGACAAGCCACACAGAAGTACATCATACCTGGGGATTGAAAGCGAGACAGTTCTTTCCCAAATCATTGATCTGTCCATCCCCAGTTCAACGGAATACTACATTAGCGGGGCGACACGGTGGCGCAGTGGTTAGCACTGCTGCCTCACGGCGCCAAGGGCCCGGGTTTGATCCCGGCCCCAGGTCACCGTCCATGTCGAGTTTTCACATTCTTCCTGTGTCTACATGGGTCTCACCCCCACAACCCAAAATGTGCAGGGTAGGTGGATTGCCCATGCTAAATTGTCCCTTAATTGGAAAAAAAATGAATTGGGTGCTCTAAAAAAAAATTTTTTTTAATCATGAACCTGTTTGTAGTTATGATTGACATGGGAGTCCTACAGGGAGTAGGAAGGAACTTGGAGTTAAGGCCTCAGTCAGGTCAGGCATGATCTTGTGGAATGGTGGAGCAGGCTCATATGGCCTCCCTCCAGACCCTAATTCCTGTGTTCCTATGTATGCATTCCCTCCAGTTTAAAATCAGCCCAAGCACACAGAACACACCTGGATCAGATATTGTATCAGAGTACTTATAAGTACTCTTGTACAATAGGGGGCAAGGGGGGAGATTAGCTCATTTGGCTAGATAACTGGTTAGTGGTGTAGAGCTGGTTCAATTCCTGTAGTGGCTGAGGTCAGTTGTGAAGTCCCCACCTTCTCAACCTTGCCCCTCGCCTGAGGTGTGGTGATCTTCAGGTTAAATCGCCACTAGGCAGCTCTCCCCCCTCAAAGGGGAAAGCAGCCTGTGCTCATCTGGGACTATGGCGACTTTACCTATACTTGCAAGGATTAAAGCAGTAACCAAAATTGACAACGGTCACCGACTCAAAACCTCAACTCTGTTTCGCTCACCACAGATGCTACCTGGCCTGATTGTTTTTTTTCTCTTTTTTCTTTTTTTAAATTTAGTGTACCCAATTCATTTTTTCCAATTAAGGGGCAATTTAGCGTGTTGGGCTGTGGGGGTGAAACCCACGCAAACACGGGGAGTATGTGCAAACTCCACACGGACAGTGACCCAGAGCCGGGATCGAACCTGGCACCTCGGCGCCGTGAGGCAACAGGGCTAACACACTGCGCCACTGTGCTGGCCTGATTGTTGAGCCATTTTCTTTTAATGTAAAGATTCCCGGCATCAGCCATATTTATTAAATAAATTATTTCCTCAGAGTTCTAAAGGTTAAATGCGGTAAAGGTTTCTCAGTCACAATCTTCAGTTGACACGAGTTGTATCACAGTAGTTTTACAGCTAAATGCGTTGCTAGAACCGGGGAAGAGCTAATGTACACTCAGCTACCTTCCTGACCACAAACAGATCTGCAGTAATCTGTCAGCAGCTGAAGTTTGTGGTTACTGTCAACACCATGGCAACAGAAAATACAATCAGCAATTTTATAAGCATAACGACCAGCACACACCCAATACTTTTAAGGCGGCACTGTTCAGTTTATGAGGATGTTTTAAATTTGGTAATTGGATTTGGTTCAGTTATTCCGGTGATCAATGCTTTTTCTCTCCCCTCACAGTCCCCTCAATCTGAAATTGAGCCTAAACTTACAGCAAAGAAAAATGATGCGCGTCTTACTGCATTACTACAGCAATAATACAGGACACCAAGACAGTCAAAAAAATAAGAGGGAGAAGATAAAACTTTGAGGGTAAACTAGCAAGTAATGTAAAAATGGACAGCAATAGCTTTTTTTGAATACATAAAAAGGAAGAGAGAGGCCAAAATGAACATCGGCGCCTTTAGAGGATAAGAGTGGGTAAATAATAATGGGGAACCAGGAAATAGCAGAGGTGTTGAACAAATACTTTGCAACAATCTCCACAGTCGACAGGGCAGCACGGTGGCGCAGTGGTTAGCACTGCTGCCTCACGCCGCCGAGGTCCCAGGTTTGATCCCGGCTCTGGGTCACTGTCCGTGTGGAGTTTGCACAGTCTCCCCGTGTTACGTGGGTCTCACCCCCCACAACCTAAAGATGTGCAGGTTAGGTGGATTGGCCACGCTAAGTTGCCCCTCAATTGGAAAAGAAATATTTTTTAATAAAAATTTTAAATTTTTAAATTTTAAAAATCTTCACGGTGGAAGACACGAATAACATCCCAAAAATATGAAGTAACCAAGGGCCAGAAGGGGGTGTGAGAATAAATATCATAACAATCAGTAGGGAAAACGTACTCGCGAAACTAAATGGAGCTAAAAGGCGGAGGGCATTTAAGATTCAACCATATTGCTGTAGACCTGGAGTCACATATAGGGCCAGTCCAGGTAAGGACAGCAGACTTCCTTCCCTGAAAAAAGGACGTTAATGGACCAGATGGGTTTTTACGACAAATCAACAATGGTTTCTTTTGTGAGGGCAATAACATATATATATATATATATATATATATAACAGCAGCAGCAACCTCCCTTGCTGCACACTCCTTCCTGCTGTTTCCAAACTGGCCAGCTTTATTTATACTTGGAGTTTACTAATGGTTTCTCCGCACCCCCCCATTGGGGAAGCTCATACTCCCACAGGATTGTGGGATTGTCATTAGTCCCCAGCCAATGGTAAGCAGGCAGGTTATAACATCCCTCCCCCCCCCCCCCAAAGTCCAAGGAATCCACCGAAGACCCTGGCGAAGGAGGGCGTCGGACTCGTTTTGCCGCAGGCCGGACACCATTTGCACGCGGCGCTGGATCAGGCGGCGTGTAACGAGACGGAGACCGGCGCTTCCGTGATGAACGGCGCAGCGGTTGTACATCCACGGCCCGTGAACCCGAGGATTCCCCCTCTGATGCATCCTGTGTCTCCATCTCGGAGTCAGAGTCTGCTGCCTCCGTCATGTCAGCGTCTCTATCTCCATTCGGTTCTGTAACGACCTGCACAGGCTTCGAGTGAGGCACCAGTGGAAGATTGTGAGGACTACCTTCCCTTGTCTCTGGTCTCTACGGCTGTAGAAATTAGCTCCGGGGGCAGGGAATCTTTTGAGGGGATAGTCTACTGGACCGAACGTGGTCTACATGTTTGCGCTGGAGACGGCCCTGGGCTTGCACCTGATAAGATATAGGGCCCGTTTGGCGAAAGATTACACCAGGAACCCACTGGGCACCACCAGCAAAATTCCGAACGAACACTGGGTCACCGGGCGCAAACTGCCGAATCAGCCGATGCCGAGAAAATCCCATCCTCGTCACCAGTTTTGTGAGGGCCATGAAGAATCCAGCACGAGTTTTAAGGATACAAAGTAATAACATTTATTTACAATAACATATATATATATATATATATATATATAACAGCAGCAGCAACTTCCCTTGCTGCACACTCCTTCCTGCTGTTTCCAAACTGGCCAGCTTTATTTATACTTGGAGTTTACTAATGGTTTCTCCGCTCTCCTCATTGGGGAAGCTCATACTCCCACAGGATTGTGGGATTGTCATTAGTCCCCAGCCAATGGTAAGTAGGCAGGTTATAACAGTTTCATGGTTAATTCCAGATTTTTCCTGAATTCAGATTTCACGATCTGCCATGGAGGTAACCTTGGTCCCCAGAGCATTTCCCTGGATCACTCGTCCAGTAACAATACCACTATGCCACTGCCACCCCTCAGCCCAACAGAGCAATTTGGGTCCAAGCCCGATTTGGCTTGCACAAGGGCCTATGGGCTGAATCAAGCAGGCATTCCAGCAGCTGGCCCTTCTAAAGACGGACATAGCCAATTGAGACAGGGCAATGAGCTTTTCCCCACTACTTCAGTGGCACGATTATCCGGTTTCCACTATCTCATACAGTAAGCTTGGCTCTATGGCAACACTCGGTTTAAGCCCTAGTCCAGAACTTGAGCAGATAATCTAGGTTGACATTCCTGTATTGGGAGTTCTGTATTGTTAGATACAACATCTTTCATGTTGAACTGAGAGCCCACATGTCAGTTTTGGACAGATGAAACAGATCCTGATCAATATTATGTTCTTGTAACATGAAAGGTGTGATATAAAAGTAATTTTGACTTTCAGGTCAACTATCATGGGAGAGGGGATCCAGGAATCACTAACAATTTAGATTAATTTGGCGGCTTTAACACAATAAAATATCCCATGGCACAGAAACATTATAAGCAAAATTTGATGTTAGGGCTGATGGCCGATGTTTGGTCAAGGAGGTAGTTTTTACAGGGCATCTTAAAAGGACCAGAGAGACAGAGGGATTTAGGGCTGGAATTCCAGAGCTCTGGGCCCAGGTAGCTGAAGACATAGTCATTGTTGGTGGAGCAATTAAAATCAGTGGTGCTCAAGAGGCTAGAATTAAAGGAGTGCAGGTTTTTGACTGCAATGGAGCCGGATAAGATGAGTGATAGGGAGAGACGAGCTCATGGAAGGATTTGAAAACAATGATGAGGATATTGAAAGTCAGGGCGGTTCTTAACCAGGCACCAATATATGTCGGCGAGCACAGCTGTGATGGCGAGGGGGATTTGGTGCGAGTGAGCTCACTGGAGCAGAATTTTACATTATCTCAAGTTTATGGAGGGTAGAATGTTGTTCGAAAATGTCTGAAGTAACATTTGGTTTAAAACAATGGAAGTGCCAAATCAGTAGCAATATCTCTAAAGGTGAAGGGTTGAAAAGGGTGCAGTGATTTCTTAAATTTCACACCAGGAGGGCAGCACAGTGGTGCAGTGGTTAGCCCTGTTGCCTCACGGCGCCGAGGTCCCAGGTTCGATCCTGGCTCTGGGTCACTGTCCGTGTGGAGTTTGCACATTCTCCCCGTGTTTGCGTGGGTTTCACCCCCACAACCCAAAGATGTGCAGGGTAGGTGGATTGGCCACGCTAAATTGCCCCTTAATTGGAAAAATTAATTGGGTGCTCTAAAAAAAAATTTTTTTTTTTTTTTTTTTTTTTTAATTTTAATTCACACCAGGGCAACAATAAAAGATGTTACATTCAGCCATAGAACAAGAAACATCAAATCAGTTTAGGGCTTTATATGATTGATGGGAACCACTGCTTTTTGTGCGCATGATTCTAACTGCACTGCAGCTTTGACAATAATATTTACACCCAAAAATATAAATGCACATTTGCTGGATATAACCCTCACCTGCTGGGCCTTTCATTGTCAATTTATAGATTAATACCAGTGGCTGTGCTGCTTTCCCACTTGCCCATTTGGGGGAAAAATACATCCGAACAAGCAACGTTCTTGCAAAACACTGGCAAGCAAAGAAAGGAACCAGCAGCTGAAAATAAAAACAAAAGACTAAACGAGTAGCAAAAGTTGGGAATAGTCAGCCGGTCAGGCGGCAGCTGTGGAGACACAAACAGGTCAGTGACCCCCAAATGTCCGGCATGGCGGCACAGCGGTTAGCACTGCTGCCTAACAGCACCAGGGATCGCTGTTCAACCCCGGCCTTTTGTATCATTGTCTGTGTGGAGATTGCGCTTTCTCCCCGTGTGTGCGTGGGTTTCCTCCGGGTGCTCCGGTTTCGTCCCACAAGTCCAAAGATGCGCAGGTTCAGTGGATTGGCCATGATAAAATTGCCCCTCGGTGTGTGGGTTAGGTGGGGTTGCAGGGATAGGGCAGGGGAATGGGCCTGGGGTGGGGTGCTCTTTCAAAGGGTCGGTACAGACCCAATGGGCCGAACAGCCTCCTCCTACACTGTAGAGATTCTATGATTCCATATTAGCTTCTTTTCTGTCTCCACAGATGCTGCCTGAACATTTCCAGCAGTTTTTGTTTTCATTTCAATTTCCATCAGTAGCATTTTGTTCTTGTAAAGAAAGCCAGCAAATTTCTGCCACAAATTGAGAACAACAGGAAGGGTCAGCAGAAGTATCACTGTCATTTATAATCAATATTCTGCCCGGAACCATTATGTACTGATTTTTTAAATTGGACTTCCGCAACTAAAGTCTGAAGCTTGTGCTTCAGTTACAGTATAATTGTCTTGACAGACAGCTGACACCTCCAATAGATTTTTTAGAAAGAGTTCAAGTTTTATAGATCAGAGATCCGTTATATTAACAGAACTAAAGGCTTGTGTAGAAATGCTGGACTGCCATTAACCTTTAAAGTCACTAAGAGGCAAACTTAGCAATTCCATATTCGGAGGGTTGGTGAGAAAGAAACTCAACAGGTTTTCAAAGTTTTGGAACCTGGAGTAGAAGAACTGGGACTATCAATTGATTTGTTTTCCGCGTGGAGTTTGCACATTCTCCCCGTGTCTGCATGGGTCTCAACCCAAAACGATGTGCAGGGCAGGTGAATTGGCCACACTAAATTGCCCCTTCATTGGAAAAAAAGAATTGGGTACTCCGAATTTAAAAAAAAGTCTAATGATCATTAAACCATTGTCAGAAAAACCCACCTGGCCCTTTAGGGAAGGAAATCTGCCATCTTTACCTGGTCTGACCTACATGTGACTCCAGACCCACAGCAACGTGGTTGACTCTCAAATGTCCTCTGAAATGGAGGACAGTCGGGGACAAGCAATCAATGTTGGCCTAGCCAGCGTCGCAGACGTCCCGAAAAATTAATTTTTAAAAAAGATCTCGGGCGATGCCTTTTGAGGGGAAAAGAAATCTTTTTAAAAAAAAATAAATTTAGAGTACCCAATTCATTTTTTTTTTCCCCAATTAAGGGGCAATTTACGCGTAGCCAATTACCTACCCTGCACATCTTTGGGTTGTGGGTGGTGAGACCCATGCAGACACGGGGAGAATGTGCAAAGTGGGGGGGAGAAATCTAAGATCTTATTCTCTGGCACTTCTTTTAGTACCCCAATTCCCCTTCTGCCTCTCGTGGCCATGGTATTTAATCTTTCAAATGCTTAATTGCAGATGGTTTAAAAGCGGATTTCAAATGGATGCTGGCTGGATTACTTGTCCAGTGATCATAACCACCACACTTTGTTTAAAACCTGAACAGTAATGGTGAGTAACCCAGTCCCACAGTGTGGGGCAGGGAGAAACAGGATACCCAGGATAGTTTGGATGCCTCTTAATAATCAGTCCTTGAGACATATGCTTTGTTTGACTATCCCCAATATTCATAGGATGCCAGTTGCTACAGTAGTAGTGTACAGGCAGTGCTAGGATTTCTAATACAAGGTGACCCTTGTTAATAGACATCCGTGACCTCCTTGGAGGAATCAGATGTAATCTTTCTTTAATCTATGAAGAATTTGGCACCAGTCTGTGGAGACTTATCGCTGTTTTCTTTGTGCCAGTGAACTCTTGGCATCCAAGGGCTTTAAAGGTATCCTCAGCACTGTCGTGGTGTCAATTCAAATTGCCAAGGCCTCAGCGCAATGCAGTGACGATGCTCTCTCTCAGCACTTTTCCAGTGCTGACGTGCACTCTGCAATACCCAACTGGGGTGACTAGATCTCTTAAGATCAGCCGTGGTTGTTTATCATGTTGACTGATGCTAGAAACACAAGGCTATTTTTTTTCTCCGGCTGCACCTCATGCACAGGGCAAACTTGGCAAGTTGAAATGACATGCTGCAGGATCAGCATTTTATGCAACAATTGAGAGTGCCTGCAACGTGACTCACCTACTGCATTTTGCAGTGTTTCATAATTCTGGTGGAAGCTTGTGCTGACGTACTGACCCAACGCAAGTTTATTTTGAATACGGGCAACGTGCAACAGGAAAGCAGGATGGGGCAATCAGTCCCTCGAGTGCAAAGTTGCGGTATGCACCCCAATATGATACTCATCTTGTTCAGCTATCGTCTGCTTTACTTTGCTTGCTCTGACTGTCTAAGGATTAAGTACCAATATTTTATAAGCAAAAGAACATGGTTTTACTTTTCTTCTAACTGCCTGTCCCGTAGCGAGCAGTGTAATAATTAATTTGTTGGCCTAAATCAACTGAAATATTCCCCCCCCCACCCCCGCACCTCCCCAAGAAACCTGAAAAAGAAATGCAAAAATCTGGACCGGCCAGATTACATAACAGAATACCTGAAGTCTGACTAATCTCAGCAACCCGTGGTGACTGAAGACTTCATGCCATCCTTTGCTCCACACATCATATATCTTGTGAACCCTTAGCAAACACAAACAAACTGCCATGATGACCAGCGGTCTCCAGGCTTTCCACGAGGCAAATGTGGTATCTGCAACCTTGCAGTGCTTCAATAGAACTTACAGTGCAGAAGGAGGCCATTCAGCCCATCGAGTCTGCACCTGCTCTTGGAAAGAGCACCCTACCCAAGGTCAACACCTCCACCCTATCCCCATAACCCAGTAACCCCACCCAACACGAAGGGCAATTTTGGACACTAGGGGCAATTTATCATGGCCAATCCACCTAACTTGCACATCTTTGGACTGTGGGAGGAAACCGGAGCACCCGGAGGAAACCCACGCACACACGGGGAGGATGTGCAGACTCCGCACAGACAGTGACCCAAGCTGGAATCGAACCTGGGACCCTGGAGCTGTGAAGCAATTGTGCTATCTACAAGGCTACCGTGCTGTATTTTATTATTTTCCCAGAACCCATAGAGATAAGCTGTACCCTCTGGTGTGTGGAACCAACAATTTAATTTACAAGCAAAGAAAGCCCGACGTGGATTATCAAGAGTATTTCAAATTTAATTTACACCATGCATTTTGTTTGACAGGGCTGCCAAGGAAAATGAGAATACTAAGCTGGTACTGTCATGATTTAATGTGCCACCTTGGGAAAGGCGTTGAAAGATAATACTTTCTTTTTAAAAAGAAAAAGGAAAATTGAACAAAGAATTACTGTGCAAAGTTAGATGGCCAAATCAACTGGGAATGCATATTTAAATGAACAAGATGACGAGCTCAGATAGGGCCCACCAGCAACAAATCTTCACCAGTTTTTTAAATCTAAATTCTCGAGCAGTGAAAGGAAACAAACGATTCTGTAAGCCTCTTACAACCAGGTGTAAACATACACCTGATTCCATAACATAGATTTGGACACCAGATCAACACATTCACTCATGTATACAACATTAACTCCATGTTCAACATTTAAACATAAAATCCTTACGATTCGATCCCGTCCCCTGGTCACTGTCCGTGTGGAGTTTGCACATTCTCCCTGTGTCCGCGTGGGTCTCATCCCCACAACCCAAAAAGATGTGCAGGGTAGGTGGATTGGCCACGCTAAATTGCCCCTTAATTGGGAAAAAAGAATTGGGTACTCTGAATTAATTTGTGGTTTTTTCAAAAAAATTTTAGTTGATTTGAAATGTTAGTTTTAAAAAAGATCTGAATTAAAATGTTTAGTAGCTGATCTCCAAAGCTACTGTTCACCATAACACAAAAACTTCTTCAGATTTCATAACTGCCTCTTAAATTAGGTTTATTGACATACTTATCTTTGAATGAAAGGTTATCAGCTTGAAACATTCCACTCCACAGATGCTGCCTGGCCTGCTGAGCATTTCCAACATTTTCTGTTATTAATTGAGATTTCCAGCAACCACGGTATATTGCTTTTGTGCCACACAGATATTGATCGGTTTATTATTCATTAACAGGAATCCTTCACTCGTTCCAAAGGGGGGAGGGAAAATAAATGGGCAGATGTTTCGTTTTAAAACTAATCTGACAAACCTATCCATGAGGAGCTAGGATTGAAATCAAATCTGCAATAAGATCACAATGAAGATCATTCCACAAACTATTCACAAATGTTATTTCCTTTGATCCCATTCCAGAATATTTTCCTTATGAGCCAGGCTGAGGAATTTTCTATCAAAAAAGACACCAGGGAGCAGACAATTTCCTTTTTACTTTGTGTTTGCTTTTTTGCAAGGAAAGAAATTGTTTAAGGTGTGGGCTAAAGGCTGTCAAGAGAGAAGGATTGAACCATCAGGTAGGTCACTAATCAGTCTCAAAATAAGCTAAAACAGCTTAATATTTTATTTGATTCCATTTTTTATTTATATATATTCCATGTTATAATAAAGTTTCATTTATATAGCATCCATCACCATATAAGTGCTTTACAGCCTATTAAATATAGTCACTATGATCATATAGGATCATATTTGGGCAGCACGGTAGCACAAGTGGATAGCACTGTGGCTTCACAGCTTCAGGGTCCCAGGTTCGATTCCCCGCTAGGTCACTGTCTGTGCGGAGTCTGCGCGTTCTCCCCGTGTCTGCGTGGGTTTCCTCCGGGTGCTCCGGTTTCCTCCCACAGTCCAAAGACGTGCAGGTTAGGTGAATTGGCCATGATAAATTGCCCTTAGTGACCAAAGAAAAAGGTTAGATGGGGTTGGGTTACGGGGATAGGGTGGAAGTGAGGGCTTAAGTGGGTTGGTGCAGGCTCGATGGGCCGAATGGCCTCCTTCTGCACTGTATGATCGATGTTCAACTGTCTAGCCAGCTGACAGCAAGTACAAACAGCAATGAAATAATGATCAGATAATCTGTTACTGATCTTGTTTGGGGGATACATTTTTCCAGGGTACTCCCCTGCTCTTCTGAATATTGCTCTGGGATTTTAGGACCTGCTGAGAACAAAGATGGGGCCTCAGTTTAATGTCTCATCCAAAAGACAGCACCTTAAGACAGTACAGCGCTGAAACGTCAACCTAGACTTTGTGCTCCAGACTTTCGTTTTCCCAGTACATTCTGAAGCTTTACTTGGGAGCTGGTGCACTTGGTCACAGTGTTTTGTCGAGCAGTTTGTTTGGACAGCTTCCAGCACCCTGCGGTTTGGATTTCACAGGAGCGGACGGTGTGGCATATTTTGTAATTGACCAGGCGAGAGGTGCTATGCACGATCAGTTCCAAAAAATCTTCCACAAAGGAGTTTGTGATGCTCCTGACCATAAAAGGAGATGAGTGTTGAGGTAACCAGAGAATGCAGTAACTCTTCATCTCTCGCTGCTTCTTGCACAGGGCTAAAGAGCTGGCTTTGAAAGCAGACCAAGGCAGGCCAGCTGCACAGTTCAAATCCCCCAACAGCCTCCCCGAACAGGCGCCGGAATGTGGCGACTAGGGGCTTTTCACAGTAACTTCATTGATGCCTACTTGTGACAATAAGCGATTTTCATTTCATTTACCCTTCTCTGGCATCTCATTGAAGGTTTGTTGTTGCCCTTCGTGGGAGTGGCTCTCTCCACCTCGGGTATTTTCAAACTCCATTTCAAAAAAAAAATCTCCAACCATCCAGCTCGAAGTCAAAAGAGGGCACAGCTGATGACCTTCAACCAGCAAAATTTTCTCAACACTTTAGGCTTAATTTCCCCCAATCTTTGCATTCACTGAAGTGAGCGATGTTACGGCAGGGAAATAGAATACTTAGTTCAGGTATTCGGTGTTGGCAACAGGCACATCCAGATCATTCCATTTTTTTTTTTAAATGCAAACAGATCTGCCGAGACAGATCACATCACGTTGGAGGATATACTTATGCTCAAAAAGACAACAGCATTACACCACCATAAAACACAAATTGTACTAACCTGCTACTAATGTAGAGCTGTGCCTCTGTCAGGGCACAAAGTCTAATTGTTGTTAAGTACATACAGTTTCGTGTCAGAATTCAATTGCTGTTTTGGTATGACAACTTTGAAAATTGAAAAGCGTTTGTGAATTCTAGGTCAAATTTCAAGCACCCGGCATTAAATGATTACCTTTTCTTTCCATCTGTTGCTCAGTGTGACACTCTGTAATGCATACATGTTAAGAGCAAGGTTTTGATGAGTGGGTATTACAAGGTCACAATAAACAAGTTTTCTCTGTACTTACATGAACTTAAAGGCAGTTTTTACCATTTCATTTTCTCCAAGTTGCAATCAGCTTTAAAAGATGCCCTAATCCCTTGTTCAAAAACCGAGTGAATAAATACCTTACAAGGTGTAATGTTCCATCTACATTTAGCATAAAGCTGGCCACGGTAAACATAGACAACCTTGAGAAACTGTATTGTAACCCTTTGTAAAAAAATAAGCAACCCCACTGTAAACCAGTATCTCAGCTCTCAAGTAAAGTTTTCACAAAAAGTACAATAGCCACATGCACAATAGCTGCAGAAGGCCTCCAAATCCACCCTGCAGAATAAGCGAGTTGGATTCAACGTGTGAACCGGGTTCAGAATAATCTAGCTATCTAACAAACAAACGGCTCCACCAACATATCCTCCCAAAATGCAGAATCTACTGTTACTTTTGCTAGAAAGGAAAGTACAGTGTGGTGAGAACTTAAGTACAATAAGTAGGATTGGCAGTTACCCAAAGTTCCTGGATACCAACATTAGACAGTCATAAACTTATAATGTTGTAATATCATTCAGCGGACTGACAAGCTACTCATGTGGAATATACTATCCCATTGAATAGCAGCTTTCCTCATCAAAAATGGCAGTGCAACCAAAGGCAAAACAGATTCAATGAGAAGTGGAATTCATGAAGGGAGATAGGTGACACAAATAACCTGCAAGATTCTAGATAACCCTACACCTTTAAAGGCAAGGGCAGCTTGAAAGATGTCTTCAGTGGAAAAGTATGGGTCAGCCACAGAATCAGAATACTACATCTAGATGTCAAGTTTAACAGGCGCACCAGCATGTAACTATACAAAATGGGTATAATTAGACAGAGGCCATGTATCCTACATTATGTATCTTACATTACAATATTCTGCATGGAGATGTTGTGACAAAATATTAAAACCATCTCATGCTTTATTTATACACACATTATTTAAACAACTCAACTGAATAACTCAATACTTCCCAGCATTATTTATATTTCACTCTGCTGATGCAATGTAGCATTATCAGAAATATGAAGGCTTATTGCTCACGTAAACACAGAACAAGGGGACAGCAATTCAAACTCCAGGTTTACACAAGTCTATAACAAACCTTACAAATATTATTACATGATCGTTAGGGGCTGGTTTAGCACAGGGCTAAATCACTGGCTTTGAAAGCAGACCAAAGCAGGCCAGCAGCACGGTTCGATTCCCGTAACAGCCTCCCCGAACAGGCGCCGGAATGTGGCGACTAGGGGCTTTTCACAGTAACTTCATTTGAAGCCTACTTGTGACAATAAGCAATTTTCATTTCATTTCAAAACAGATGTACTCTATATATTAGAATTGTAGTCAATCCGCAGCTCAGCATACAAACCATCCATATTTTAAACTGCTTTGCATTATACTAAACTTATACCTTCAGTAATGTCAACCCATATTTCCATGTACTGTTTTTTAAACAGAGGAGTTGCACTGTTCGGACTTTTAACAAACCCATCAAACTATATCGAGCAGTGGGCAACCTGTGGCCCAGGGGCCTCATGTGACCCACCTGGGTTCTGAGTGCGGCCCACGGGACATTTTGTTAACCATTGCCCCAAACGCAGGGTTGCACATTCCACTGATTTTCATCAGTGTAATTTTTTTTCTCTACCGGTATGACTAAAGTGATACGCATGTAAAAAGGTACATGCTGATTGCACTGACTGTGAGAGTTTACTTCTGTTCGACATAGAGTTTATTAATTTAGAACCACAGAGACCATGAAATAATTTCAATTTCTTTCCTCTCTCTCATCTTAGTCAAAGCAACAAATTAATCTCCCACATGCAAAGAATCTCTTACAAGGAAATTGCAGAACTGATGGATTTACTTAATCTCTCCCATCTCCAGAACCATTTTATTTTGTGATTCCATTGTACTTGGGTAGCGTGCTAAGTAACATTAAGCATTAATGGAGGCTGTACTTGTTTCACACCTTGGTAGGTGGAATTTACACAGAAACATAGAAACTAAGAACATGAGGAGGCCATTCGGCCCTTTGAGGCTGCTCCACTATTCATTATGATCATGGCTGATCATCCAACTCAATAGCCTAATCCTGTCTCTCCCCCCCCGCCCCCCCCCCCCCCCCCCCCGCCCCCGCTCCATTCGCCCCAAGAGCTATGTCTAACTGCTTCTTGAAAAAACACAATGTTTTGGCCACAATTACTTCCTGTGATAATGAATTCCACAGCCTGCCCATTCTCTGGGTGAAGAAATTTCTCTTCATCTCTGTCCTAAATGGTCTACCCTGTATCCTCAAACTTTGACTCCTGGGTCAAGACAACCCACCATCAGGAACATCTTTTCTTGCATCTACCCAGTCTAGTCCTATTAGAATTTTATAGGTTTTCAATGAGATTCCCCCTCTCATTCTTCTGAACACCAGTGAATACAATCCCTAACCAACTCAATCTCTCCTCATACATCAGTCCCGCCATCCCAGGAATCAGTCTGGTAAACCGTCGCTGCACTCCCTCGAGAGCAAGAACATCCTTCCTCAGATAAGGAGACCAAAACTGCACTCGAATCCTCTCACTATGAAGGCCAATATGCCATTTGCCTTTTTGCTGTATCTGCATGCTTACCTTCAGCGACTGGTGTACCAGGCCACCCAGATCTCGTTTCACATTCCCCTCTCCTAATTTATGGCCATTCACATGATACTCTGCCTTCCCATTTTTGCAACCAAAGTGGATAACCTCGCATTTATCCACATTATACTAAATCTGCCATTCATTTGCCCACTCACTCAAGTTGCCCAAATCACACTGCATCCTCCTCACAGCTCACCCTCCCACCCAACTTTGTGTCGTCAGCAAATTTGGAGATATTGCATTTTGTACCCATTTTGTGGATTGGCGATGCTAAATTGCCCCTTATTTGGAAAAAAAATAATAATTGGGTACTCTAAATTTATTTTTTAAAACTCTACTAGTCACATACTCAACGAATTCCCCTTCACAAATCTACGCTGACTCTATCCAATCCTGCCACTGTTTTCCAAGCGCTCTGCTATAAACTCTTTGATAATGGATTGTAGAATTTTCCCCACTGCCAATGTCAGGCTTACTGGTCTATAAGTCCCTGTTTTCAGTAATATAGGGGGGTCACATTAACTACCCCCCATTCTGTCGGAGCTGTTCCAGAGTCGGTAGAATCTTGGAAGATGACCATCAATGCATCCACTATTTCTGGAGCCACTTCTGTATGTACTCTTGGATGCAGATTTGCTATGTGACATCTGTTTCGTACCGAACCTTTTTTAAAAAAGTTATAGAGTACCCAATTATTTTTTCCAATTAAGGGGCAATTTAGCGTGGCCAAACCACCTATCATGCACATCTTTGGGTTGTGGGGTTGAAACCCACGCAGACACGGGGAGAACGAGCAAACTCAACACGGACAGTGACCCAGGACCGGGATTCGAACCCGGGTCCTCAGCGCCATAGGCAGCAATGCTAATCATTGTGCCACCGTGCTGCCCCTTCGTACCGAACTGTGACAATTAATGTGGTCTATCAGATGACACGTGAAATTCAGGTCTTCACCCCACCTTTCTACTCAAGAGGATGTCTCCCTCCACATTCTTCCCTCAACCAAGAGGGAAATGATTCGCTAACCATTCATCGAATTTCAGGATCTCGCTGTGCGTAAATCGGCTGCTGTGTGTTTACACAATACCAGAACAACACTTCAAGAGTTGGATGTGATATGCGCCAGAACATCCTGAAATTCGAAAGATGCAATAGAAATGAGAGTTTCTTTTAAGCAATAATCAGATGCACGAAAGAGATGGCTAGTGACCAGGTCATTTATTTTGACTTTAACCAGGATTGTTTCCAAGATTCAATTAAAAGGCAAGTTTCAATGTTTGGATGAATTAATCAGAAAGAGTACAGTGATCAAAGATTTATTTTGCTATCAATGCCCAAAGCAACATGTTGAACAGTGGATGGCTATCACAGAGAGGCAGCAGATGGATATACTATTTACTGCTCATTTAAAAAGTTAACAACTGCATCACCAACTGGAAATTAGGGTAAAAAATACCATTTACGGGTCTACAAACACAAACTAAACGTGCTCGATTGACAGCTTTTTGCCGTTTTGTTAATGCATTTGCAATAAAACATACCAAAAGTGGTATGAGTAACCACTTTTATACCATGGAGTGTTACCAAAAAAAAACTTTCATTTTTGTCCAAACTCTTTGCGCCACGGATAAGTAACTAGTAATTACAAATAACTATTTATACAAAAGCTTTTAGAATGAACACGCAACAGAATTGTTCAATCACTGTAACAACCCCTTTTGCGCAAGTGCCTGAACAGATTATTTGTTAGCAATTCCGCTGCATTCCCAAACAAGTAATTAACATATAGAATGGGAAAATAGGAAACTATACTCACAGGGTAGCGAAATATCTTACAAAGAACAAAGAAAATACAGCACAGGAACAGGCCCTTGGGCCCTCCAAGCCTGTGCCAACTGTGCTGCCCGTCTAAAATAAAATCTTCTGCACTTCCGGGGTCCGTATCCCTCTATTCCCATCCTATTCATGTATTTGTCAAGATGCCCCTTAAACGTCACTATCGTCCCTGCTTCCACCACCTCCTCTGGCAGCGAGTTCCAGGCACCCACTACCCTCTGTGTAAAAGACTTGCCTCGTACATCTCCTCTAATCCATGCCCCTCGCACCTTAAACCTATGGCCCTAATAATTGACCCCTCTACCCTGGGAAAAAGCCTCTGACTATCCACTCTGTCTATGCCCCTCATTTTGTAGACCTCTATCAGGTCGCCCCTCAACCTCCATTGTTCCAGTGAGAACAAACCAAGTTTATTCAACCTCTCCTCATAGCTAATGCCCTCCATACCAGGTGATATCCTGGTAAATCTTTTCTGCACCCTCTCTAAAGCCTGCACATCCTTCTGGTAATGTGGCGACCAGAATTGAACACTATACTCCAAGTGTGGCCTAACTAAGGTTCTATACAGCTGCAACATGACTTGCCAATTTTTCTACTCAATGCCCCGGCCAATGAAGGCAAGCATGCCCTATGCCTTCTTGACTACCTTACCCACCTGTGTTGCCTCTTTCCGTGACCTGTGGACCTGTACACCTATATCTCTCTGTCAATACTCTTGAGGGTTCTACCATTCACTGTATATTCCCTACCTGCATTAGACCTTCCAAAATGCATTACCTCACATTTGTCCGGTTAAACTCCATCTGCCATCTCTCCGCCCAAGTCTCCAAACAATCTAAATCCTGCTGTATCCTCTTCCAGGGTTTAACGGTTAAATTTTGCTTCCAAATTCAAAATGACTGCTAGCAAACTCAAGATGGATGTTGAGATCATATATTTTGAAGAATTCCGTGCAGGACTTTGTATAACTTTTCTGGTGGCATTTTAAAGCTGAAACCTGTTCAGTTACTCAAGATCAATTGATAAATGTGCAGATCCATCAAGCCTACACCCAGACAATAGCTTCAGGTTGATGCTGGAATCCACCAACCTTGAAAACGTGAAGTGGGATGCGGTGGTGGATAGCAAAGAAAGTGAAAGTGAAAATCGCTTATTGTCACAAGTAGGCTTCAAATGAAGTTACTGTGAAAAGAAAGAGAAAGGTTCTGCTATTTTTCTCTCAGGGTGCAGAGGTGTCACAGGCTATGCCTGCATTTATTGCCCATCCCTAATTGCCCTGGCGAAGGCGGGGGTCTGCTTTCTCGAACCACTGCAGGCCATGTGGTATAAGTGCACCAACAGTGCTGTCAGGGAGGGAGTTCCAGGATTCTGAACCAGCAACAGTGATCAGGCCTGTTTTAAGGATGGCGTGTGACTTGCAGGGATATTTGCAGGTAATGCTGTTTTTATGCATCTGCTAACCTTGTCCTTCCAAGCGGTAGCAGTGGGGGTTTGGAAGCTGTTGCTGAAGGGGCCTTGGTGAGTTGCTGTCGTGCATTTCATACAAAGTACACACAGTTACCACTACACCAGTGGTGGAGGGAGTGAATATTTAAGGTAGTACATGAGATGCCAATTCATGCAGGCTGCTTTGTCTTGGATGTTGCCAAGCTTCTCGAGTATAGAAAATCAAAATGTTAATAATTTACTGCAGAATGAGGACCAACTCCTCAAAACTCAATCATGTCAATCTTTGGGGCTACAATATAACATTCTGTGATTCAATGAGAAAGTCCAACATTTCCATGTCCTCACTGTGATTTAACAAGTAGCTTTTCTCATTCTTTGCCACCTTTAACAAGATGAAAGTTTTATCTCAAGGGCAAGGTAGCTTTGATGCCTGACTTAACATGTTGCGATTGTCCAGAGTGCATTAAAGTATCTATTCTGTTGAGGTGGGGTTTATTTCTCCCTGCAGGTCTATAAAAATAAAAAGTACAGGGGGAAATAAAAATCTCATGATTTGGTAAAACTGATTTTTATAACTATACAATTACTGCTCATGGATAAGTGTTATGTAACCACACAGACTCAATGGCACCTACTTGCAATCTCAATGTGTTATGTGGAAGTTCCTATAATTTTGTACAGTTTATTTTCTTCAAACATTTTCATTCGACAAAAGGAAAACAACTCCAACTCTTAAAATTTCAAGATTAAAACTTGAAAAATAATTGCATTGTTTGGCACTTGGCATTCACCAATGCATTAATGCCAAGGCTTCCATAGAAGCCCAACATCAGGCTGCATTTCTAATAGAAATTTAGCAGTCCTCAAATATATCATAGACTTATCAAAGTAAATAAGGCCTGAATATTCTGCATAATATCAGCAGACTCAAAGGAGATAAAAGCAGAGTATACAGGGGATTGGTGGGGCCACATCTCAAATACAGTGTGCAGTTTTGGTCTAATTTTTTAATAAATTATGAGTACCCAATTATTTTTTTTCTCCCCAGTTAAGGGGCAATTTAGCGTGGCCAGTCCACCTACCCTGCACATCTTTGGGTTATGGGGGTGAGACCCACGCAGACATAGGGAGAATGTGCAAACTCCACACAGACAGTGACCCGGGGCCGGGATCAAACCCGGGTCTTCAAAGCTGTGAGGCAGCAGTGCTAACAAATTGGTCTCCTTATTTAAAGGAGGATTTAAATGTATTGGAGGCGGTTCAGAAGAGGTGTTCTAGATTGATACCTGATTATGAGTCTTATGAGGAAAGGTTGGCAAGACTGGGCTTGTTTCAAAGAGTGAGGGGTAACTTGATTGAAGTATACAAGATCCTGAATGGTCTTGACAAGATGGACATTGAAAGGATGTTTCCTCTTGTGGGCGAGTCCAGAATTAGGGGTCACTGTTTTAAAATTAGGAGTCGCCCTTTTTGGACAGAGATTAAGATCTTTTTTTCTCTCTAACAGATTTGTAACTTTGGAACTTGAAGCAAGATCTTTGAATATTTTTAAGGCAGAGGGAGGCATATGGATTTTTGTTCTGCAACGGAATAAAAGGCTGCCCGGTTCATAGATGGGAATGTGGAACTCGAAACACAAACAGATCGACAGAGCAAGCTCGAGGGGCCGAATGACCTACTTATGCGTCGAAAAAGTGTCACGTTGGACTCAAACCGTTAACTGCTTCTCTCTCCACAGATGTTGCCAGACCTGCTGAGTTTATTCAGCATTTTCTGTTTTTATACACTCATTTCACAACTGACTTTTAATAGCAAGGATTTGAGAATGGCATGTTCAGCTGGGTTCTAGGAAAATGATTTGGGAATAGAGTGTAAGTAAACATAAAATGATTAAAAGCAAAAAGGCTGACTTCCGGTTGCGGCTATGCCTAGGTAGGTCGCACGTTCGGCAGCTCCCGCCGGGAACGGACTTTTGGGCTCTTCAGAGGGGGCCCAACGGCAATTGTTCGACGGCTTCCAGTGTGGGATGGTGACAGCAAGGTTCCCCCGACACTATATGGATTGGACCAGGAGTGGAGCGGTTAAAAACGGGATCCTGGTGCAGCGGAAAGTGCAAGGGAGGAAAAGCAAGATGGCGGCAGGTGGAGACCCAGCAGCGTGGGCGCAGTGATCGCAAGAGCAGCAGGAGTTTCTTAAACGCTGCTTCGAGGAGCTGAGGACAGAAATGCTGGCGCCAATGAAGGCGGCGATTGAGAAGCTTGTGGAGACCCAGAAGGCCCAAGGGGCGGCGATCCGGGAGGTGCGGCAAAAAGCCTCGGAGAACGAGGACGAGATCTTGGGCCTGGCGGTGAAGGTGGAGGCGCACGAGGCGCTGCACAAGAGGTGGCAGGAAAAATTTGAGGACCTGGAGAATAGGTCGAGGAGGAAGAATCTTCGGATTCTGGGTCTCCCTGAAGGAATGGAGGGGCCCGATGCCGGGGCATATATGAGCACGATTCTCAATTTGCTGATGGGCACGGGAGCTTTCCCGAGGCCCCTGGAGCTGGATGGGGCTCATCAGGTCCTGGCAAGGAGACCCAAAGCCAATGAGCCGCCAAGGGCTGTAGTGGTGAGGTTCCACCGCTTTATGGACAGAGAGTGTGTCCTGAGATGGGCCAAAAAAGAGCAGAGCAGCAGGTGGGAGAACACGGAATTCCGAATTTACCAGGACTGGAGTGCGGAGGTGGCTAAGAAGAGAGCTGGTTTTAACCGGGCTAAGGCGGTGCTCCATCGGAAGGGGGTGAAGTTCGGGATGCTGCAGCCAGCGCGATTGTGGGTCACGTTCCAATATCGGCACCACTATTTTGAAACGCCTGATGGGGCATGGAACTTTATACAGACTGAAAAGTTGGACTCAAACTGAGGGTTTGTCGTGGGGGGATGTTTACTGTGTTTACTGCGTTTGGGGAATGTTCTTTCTGTTTTGGTGCTGGGTGGGGATGGGTGAATGGATTTGATGTGGGGGCTGTGGGAGTGTGTGGGCGTCGGTGTTGGAGGGGCAGGGTCCCGCAGAGGAAGAGCGGGGGTGGAGGACTGGGGATGGGGAGTTGGGGTAAGGCCGCAAAAAGGAGCTGCGCCAGAGGGGGCGGGGCAAGCTCAGGAAAGCGCAGGCTTTTTTCCAGCGTTAGGGAAGGATGGGGGCGGGTCCGGAGGGGGGTGGGGGGGGGGGGGGGGATGCTGGAGAGGAGCACACTGACTGCCAAGGGGTGGGGGTGGGGATTCTCACACTGGGGGGCCGATGGAATGGCGGGAGGCGCCGGGGTCAGCTGACTTATGGGAGTGTCATGGGGGAGCAAAATGGCTAGATGAGGATCTAGCGGGGGGGGGGGGGGGGGGGGGGAGGAGACTGGGTTGCTGCTGCATTGGCCAAAGGGGAGCTGGAAGTAGGAGAGGTAGTCGGGGCGGGAGTCCGCCGCCTGGGGGACCGGAGGGTGCGGGAGGCGCGGGCACATGGCTGGCCTAGAAATGGATATGGCTATATTGTAGTGGATAATGGAGGTCGATATGTGATGGTGAGTGGTAGGTTGCAGGGGGTGCGGGTGGTACTGGTTAAAGTATATGTCCCGAATTGGGACGATGCCAGATTTGTGAAACGCATGCTGGGTCGGATTCCGGATCTGGACCGTGCTGGGTCCAGGACGGGTAAGAGGCCGGCTGCGGCCAAGGTGCTCAGGGGGTTTATGGACCAGATGGGGGGAGTGGGTCCATGGAGGTTTTCCAGGCCACAGGCCAGGGAATTTTCCTTCTTTCCCCATGTCCATAGAGCCTACTCCCGGATACACTTTTTCATTTTGAGTAGGGCGCTAATCTCGAAAGTGGAGGGAACGGAATACTTGGCCATAGCCATCTCGGACCACGCCCCGCATTGGGTGGAGTTGGAGTTGGGGGAGGAGAGGGACCAGCGCCCGCTGTGGTGCCTCGATGTGGGACTGTTGGCGGATGAGGGGGTTTGTGGGCGGGTGGCGGGGGTGTATTGAAAGATACTTGGAGGCCAACGACAACGGGGTGGTGCAGGTGTGGGTAGTTTGGGAGGCGTTGAAGGCGGTGGTCAGGAGAGAGCTAATCTCCAGTAGGGCCCACAGGGAGAAGAGAGAAGGGAGGGAGAGGGAGAAGTTGGTGGGGGAGATTTTAAGGGTGGACAGGAGGTATGCAGAGGCCCCCGAGGAGGAGCTACTTAGAGAGCAACGGAACCTCCAGATGGAATTCAGCCTGTTGACCACGGGGAAAGCAGAAGCACAGTGGAGGAATGCGCAGGGGGCGGTGTACGAGTATGGGGAGAAGGCGAGTCGGATGTTGGCACATCAGCTTCATAAGAGGGAGGCAGCGAGGGAGATTGGTGGAGTCAAGGATAGAGGAGGGAATACGGTGCGGAGTGCGGTGAGAATAAACAAGGTATTTAGGGACTTCTATGGGGATCTGTACAGGTCTGAGCCCCCAGCGGGGAAGATGGGGATGCGACGATTCCTGGATCAGCTGAGGTTCCCGAGGGTGGAGGAGGAGGAGATGGCTGGTTTGGGGGCGCCGATTGGGCTGGAGGAGCTGGTTAAAGGATTGGGGAGCATGCAGGCGGGGAAGGCCCTGGGGCCAGATGGGTTCCCGGTTGAATTTTACAGGAAATACGTGGACCTGCGGGCCCGTTGCTAGTGAGGACTTATAATAAGGCTAGGCAGGAGGGGGACCTTGCTGCCGACAGGTAGTGGCAGGTATGGATACGGAGAAGGCCTTTGATCGTGTGGAGTGGGAGTATCTTTGGGAAGTGTTGCGGAGGTTTGGGTTCGGGGAGGGGTTCATCAGTTGGGTCAGGCTGCTATATAAAGCCCCGGTGGCGAGTGTGGCTACGAACCGGTGGAGGTCGGAGTACCTTCGGCTGGACCGGGGATGATGCAGGGGTGCCCCCTATCCCCCTTGTTGTTTGCACTGGCAATTGAGCCGCTGGCCATGGCACTGAGAGAATCTAGGAAATGGAGGGGATTGGTCGGGGGGGGGGGGGGGGGGGGGGGGGGGGGGGGCTGTCGTTGTATGCCGATGACCGACTTTTCGGGGTATAAACTCAACGTTGGGAAGAGTGAGCTCTTTGTCGTGCATTCAGGGGACCAGGGAAGGGGGATAGACGAGCTACTGCTCAAGAGGGCGGAGAAGAGGTTTTGGTACCTAGGGATCCAAGTAGCTGGGGGGCCCAGCACAAGCTCAATTTGACGCGGTTGGTGGAGCAGATAGAGGAGGATTTTAAAAGATGGGATATGCTGCCACTCTCACTAGCAGGTAGGGTGCAGTTGGTCAAAATGACGGTCCTCCAGAGGTTCCTCTTTGTGTTCCAGTGCCTTCCCATTTTGATCCCCAAGGCCTTTTTCAAACGGGTAAGCAGGAGCATCATGGGATTTGTGTGGGCGAATAAGTCCCCGAGGGTGAAGAGTGTGTTTCTGGAGCGTAGCAGGGACAGGGGGGGGGGGGGGGGGGGGGGGGCTGGCGCTGCCGAATTTGTGTGGCTATTATTGGGCTGCCAATGTGGCGATGATCCATAAGTGGGTAATGAAGGGAGAGGGGGCGGTGTGGAAGAGGCTAGAGATGGCGCCCTGTGTGGGCACGAGCCTGAGGGCGCTGGTGACTGCACCGCTGCTGCTCTCGCCGACAAGGTACACCACGAGTCCGGTGGTGGCGGTGACGCTGAAGATCTGGGGGCAGTGGCCACGACACACGGGCGAGGTGGGAGTCTCGGTTTGGTCCCCGATCCGGGAGAATCATCGGTTCGTCCCGGGAAGGATGGATGGGGGGTTTCGGAGCTGGCATCGGGCAGGGATTAGAAGAATGGGGGACCTGTTCATTGATGGGACGTTTGCGAGCCTAGGGGCGCTGGCTGAGAAGGTTGGGCTACCCCCGGGAAACACCTTCAGGTACATGCAAGGAGGGCGTTTGTGAGGCCTCAGGTGAGGGAATTCCCGCTGCTTCCGGCACGTGGGATTCAGGACAGGGTGATTTTGGGTGTATGGGTTGGAGAAGGCAAGGTTTTGGCGATTTACCAGGAGCTGAAGGAAGAGGAGGAGGCCTCGGTGGAGGAGTTGAAGGTAAATGGGAGGAGGAGCTTGGGGAGGAGATAGATGAGGGTCTGTGGGCTGATGCCCTGTGTAGGGTTAATTCTTCCTCCTCTTGAGCCAGGCTCAGCCTAATACAGTTCAAAGTTACTCACAGAGCGCATATGACAGGGGCGAGGTTCAGTAGGTTCTTTGGGGTGGAGGACAGATGTGGGAGGTGCTCGGGGAGCCCGGCAAATCACGTCCATATGTTCTGGTCGTGCCCGGCGCTGGATGGGTTTTAGAGGGGTGTTGCGAGGACTATGTCCAAGGTGGTGAACACCCGGATCAAGCCGAGCTGGGGATTGGCATTATTTGGGGTATCGGACGAGCCGGGAGTGCAGGAGGCGAAAGAGGCCGGTATTCTGGCCTTTGCGACCCTGGTAGCCCGGCGGAGGATTTTGCTACTATGGAAAGATGCGAAGCCCCCTAGTGTGGAAGCTTGGATCAATGACATGGCAGGGTTCATCAAGCTGGAGAGGATAAAGTTTGCCTTGCGAGAGTCTGTGCAAGGGTTCTCCAGGCGGTGGCAACCGTTCCTAGACTATCTCACGGAGCGTTAGGAGGAGGTCAGCAGCAACAGCCCAGGGGCGGTGGGGGGGGGGTTCTTTTGGGGTGGTGTTTGGGTGAAGGTGGGGGGGTTCCCTATTTTGTGCTTTTAAACGTTATATGGGGGGTTATTGTATCTGGGGGAAATCCAATGTATAATTTCTGATTGTTGTGTTTTTGCTTCTTTTTTCTTGTTGGGGGGGGGGGGCGGTTTGTTGAAAATTTGTTGGAAAATTTGAATAAATATATTTTATTTTTTTAAACAAAAAGTCTTATTATTATTCATTCAATGGCCTAACGGTAAAAGTTACTCCTGCAGTGCGATTTAGTTGATGCTTTCTGAAGGCGCAGAATGGGAATTTAAGGCATGTGAGCAAACGCCCATCTGACATAAATAGCTCTCAGATAGATTCACATCTGAAACAGTGAAGCTAGTGTCTTGTGATAAATACAAGACACATATAATAAAAACAATTCTTAAATTTAGTAACTACTCAGCTAAGGAAGTTAAATGCGACACGATCCAGAGAAATATACAGAACTAAACACATCAGCGCAAGTGTGTCATCAAAACGGTATTAAAAGCAACACTGCAATGAGATAAATAAAATTGCATTATTAAAAATAGGCAATAAGAACGTAACTACTTGTATCCTGTGGATAGTCTAATCACTATTTAAAAATAATCATGAATGCCAGCCCTGAAAGATACATTTCGAAAAACATTTTCTCCTTTTATCATTCAGCATTGGTTACACTGAAACAGGTTGGAGAAGAAGTTTACGCTTTTTGAAAACGAATAGGACACTGCCCCTGCATGACCCCTAACCTTCCCTCTGATAATTTTTGAGAAATGTTTACTGTCAATCAAGTTACACAACAAATCAACTTTATAATCTAAGCCAATGTCTGTGGCTATACTGGCATGGATGTTGGTTGTCCTTTCTCACAAATAGTATACATTATCAGATTCAATACCTACCCTTTAATGTCTTCCCTTCTTATTGTCCAAGACTGCAAACACTTCCGGGTAAAACAGCGATTTACTGGTACTTTCAATCTAATATACTGCACCCATTGCTCCGGATGTGGTCTCACACAGACTCCATAGTGCAGAATGCCATTCAGCCCATCGAGTCTGCACTGACCCTCCGAAAGAGACCCCACCCTATCCCGATAACCCATCCTGATTTTGATTTTTTTTAAAATAAATTTAGAGTACCCAATTCATTTTTTCCAATTAAGGGGCAATTTAGCGTGGCCAATCCACCTTCATCTTTGGGTTGTGGGGGCGAAACCCACACAAACACGGGGAGAATGTGCAAACTCCACATGGACAGTGACCCAGAGCCGGGATCGAACCTGGGACCTCGGCGCCATGAGGCTGCAGGGCGAACCCACTGCACCATCGTGCTGCCCCTTCCATAACCCATCCTAACCGGTTGGGCAATAAAGGGCAATTTGTCATGGCCAATCCACCTGGCCTGCACATCTTTGGACTGTGGGAGGAAACCAGAGCACCCGGAGGAAACCCACATTTCTAGATAACAGCTATTGATTCTACCAATCCTATTTGCTAGCCCAACCAATCCCCATCCACCACAATTCTCATCCCCACCTGGTTGAACATCTTTGCACGTTGAACAACTTCTGCTTTGACTCCACTCACTTTATCCAAATAAAAGGTGCTGCTATGGTGTACACATGGATACTAGGCGTGCCTGCCTTTTAGTAGAATATGTGGAACATTTCTTATTCCAGTTCTACTCAGATCCCCACTTTCACCATTTTTCTGTTCCATTGATGACCACCTTAGTGCCACTTTGTGCTCTTGTCCTTAACCGGAAAGTTCCAATGACTTTGCTTCCAATTTCCACTCTTCCCTCACCTTCACCTGCTCCAACCAAGACTCCTCTCTTCCCTTTGTTCATTTCTCAGAGGCTGCCAACCAATAGTCATGGACACCCACGCCTACCTCAACTATATTTCCTCACACTCCACTTCTTGTATGGACTCCATTTCATTCTTTGAGTTTCTCCATCACATCTGCTCAGACTGTACAAACCTCCATGATAGCACATCCAAAATGTCTTCCTTTTCCCCCAACAGTGGATCCCGCAACCCTCGATGGTGTCCATTTCCATCCCCCTCAGAGCAATCTTGTCCTCACCTTCCACCAGTCTCCACATCCAATAGATCATTCTCCGTTTTTTCTGCCACCTCCAGCCCTGGGGGGGGCAGGGTGGCTCAGTGGCTAGTCCTGCTGCCTCAATGCACCGAGGACCCAGGTTCGATCCCAGCTCCGGGTCATTGTCAGTATGTAGTTTGCACATTCTCCCCATATCTGCGTGGGTCTCACCCCTACAACCCAAATATGTGCAGGTGGATTGGCCACTCTAAATTGCCCCTTAATTGGAAAGAGAGAGAATTGGGTACTCTTAAATTATAAATTAAAAACAAATCTTCCTTCCCATCCCCTTTCAGAATTATGAAGGGACCATTCCATTCATTCTCTGCGATACACCGATCTACTCCTCAGCTACCAATATGTCTCCTTTTCTTACGACAAGCGCAAGAGATACACCACCTATTATTTTACCTCATTCCTCGTTCACCCTACCCCATCCCTAATTGCCCTCGAGGAGGTGGGAGGTGGCAGTGAGCTGCCTTCTTGACCTGCTGCAGTCCATGTTGTGTAGGTACACTGTTAGGGAGGGTGTTTCAAGATTTGGACCCAGCAATAGTGAAGGAATGACGATATATTTCCAAGTCAGGATTTTGGGTGGCTTGGAGGGGAACTTGCAGGTGGTGTCCCCAGGCATCTGCTTCTCTGGTTCTTCTAGATGGCAGTGGCTGTGGGCTTGAAAGGTGCTGGCTGAGGTGCCTTGATGAGTTCCTGCAGTGCATCTTTAGATGGTACACACAGCTGCCACTGTGCACCTGTGGTGGAGGTTGTGAGAGTTTGTGGAGTGGACTGCTTTGTCCTCACCACCCAAAGTCTCACCCCTTCCAAGCGAAAAACCATAACAGCAATTTAGTTTTCTTTCTTTTAATTTAGTATACTGTATTTGCTACTCACGATCTGGTCTCATCTACATTGGGGGAGACCAAACACAGATTGGGGGACTGCTTTATAAAGAGTATCTCCAATCAGTAGAGTGTGACCCCGAGCTCCTGTCACCTGTTATTTCAATTCCCACTCTGACCTGCTGCAGTGTTCCAATGAAGCTCATTCCAAGCTCGAGGAACAGCATTTCACCTTTTGACTGGGCACCTCACAGTCTTTTGGACTCAATGTGGAGTTTAACTATTTTAGATTATGATTTCTCGTCCCATTTTGCTTACTTTTATTGTTAACTTGGTTTTTTATTCCTTTCTTGATCACCTTACTTTGCACTGAGACAGTGGCTATCCTGCCATTCACACCTCGTATAGACACCTTCTGTTTGTTTTTCTACTACAACTTTGAAACGTTAAATCTTCCGCTATTTAACCTCACCTGCCCTTGACCCTATCACGGACATTCCCTTGTATTCTTCTTCCCACCTCCCGAATTTCTATTTTTAAAATTTAGAGTACCCTTAGCCCTGCTGCCTCATGGCGCCGAGGTCCCAGGTTCGATCCCAGATCTGGGTCACTGTCCGTGTGGAGTTTGCACATTCTCCCCGTGTCTGCGTGGGTTTCGCCCCCACAACCCAAAGATGTGCAGAGTTGGTGGATTGGCCAAGCTAAATTGCCCCTTAATTGGAAAAAATTAATTGGGTACACTTAAATTTATATAATAAAAAAAAAATTTAGAGTACCCAATTATTGTTTTTCCAATTAAGGGGCAATTTAGCGTGGCCAATCCACCTACCCTGCACATCTTTGGTTTGTGGAGGTGAAACCCACGCAGACACGGGGAGAATGTGCAAACTCCACAAGGACAGTGACCCAGGGCTGGGATTCGAACTCGGGTCCTCAGCGCCTTAGTCCCAGTGCTAACCACTGCGTCACCGTGCTGCCCTACCTCCTGCATTTCTAACTATACTCAGCTCTGATGAAAGGTCATCATCGACCTGAAACATTAACTCCATATTTCTCTTTCCCTGGGATGCTGCCAGGCTCGAATACTTTGTGCATGTTTTTACTTCACATTTCCACTTCACATTTCCAGGGTCTGTAGATTTTTGTTTCAGTCTACAGAGTCTACTTTTTCCCCCAAACAAGAAAACACTTTTGTACACTAGAAACTGGAAGGTTATCGTGATAAAAAAGTCAAACTAATTAATATCACTAATCAGCTCATCCCAAAGCCTGTGCACAAAATGCTCTTTGAAAATAAAGAACATCCTGAAGTATGAAGGCTTCAGAAGAAACATAAGTTGTTTATATAAACCACAGTACTGCTCAGGCAGCTACTGCCAACATATGGCTGCTGTGCAGACTACTGAGCAGCAGCGGCTTGGAGCTGGAGACAGTGAAGTATATGTCTTCCCAATCATTAACAGCCAAGTATGCAAACCGGCCACACTCAAATACGCTTTTGCACAGCTGCTTCGACGTTGATTGTTCAATTATTTCCAGAATGTCAAATACTGAGGCAAACAAGGACCTTTGACAGTGGCCACAGTTCAACGTACTTTCAGTTTGAAGACACCGAAACACTGAGACTTCAATACCTCTCAAGAAAATGGCATCACTTTCTCCAAGTATAGTTCCCGCAACTCCAGGTTCAGATGTGAAGAACAAAGCTACTGACTTTTCTTTTTGTCAGTGCTTTGAAAACAGAAGAGAATGAACTGCACATAGTCAGCAAGTTACCGAATCCTTTTCACTTCCTTCAGTTCAAGAAAACAAGCGACTGACACATTTCCTGCCAACAGACCTTCCCTCAGATAAAAAACAGCTCCCACCAACAGGAAATCCTTGAACTTACACATGCCGCCGTGAGACTCTTGTGCGTTCGGTTTTAAACACGATTAAAACCTTTCCAAATGTTTTAAATTGCTGCACGTAACTTAACAGTTATTTTTTACCAGGTTTACCAAAATACTCTTATTGTGGTTTTTTTTAATTGTTTTAAAAGGGAGTTGATTTTGCTCATTTTTAATTTACTTCGAACGTATGCTGTGTACGTGCAGCTGATCATTATTCAACCAATTGTACATCAATAGACAAATAAACAAAGCCAAATCACCGACCATGCTCTCCCATGGAAAAAAAAGCCTAAGCTGCAGGTTTCAAAGAGCAGGTCAGAACTGAGCAAACACAACCTTTGCTTTTGGGATTTCAGCTGTGGTGCATTCACACAAAGTGGACAGACCGTTAGACCCAGTCTGGATAGCTGCCCAAAATGGATTTCTCCATGCAAATGTCTTGCAGCAAGTTTCACGCTTAGATCAGTTTACTTTCTGCGACAACCCCGTTAACCATCGTCAGGAGAAAATAAGCCCGGTTCTTCGGTGTCGTATTACTTGCATTTTCTTTTTAACATGTAACATTTATAACAAAATGTTTCTTACGATTAAAAAGGGGGGAAACCTTGCTGACTAAAGTTGTGGCACCACGTCAGCAATTGATTAAATGACCTTCGTTTGACAGGCAGATACTCGGGTTTCAACAGATGACATGAGAAAGTGAGCAGAGGCTAATGCTTCATGCATCTGAACAGAAATACAGATATCCTTTTTAAGGTGGGAGTGTCTTATCTTAATCTCCATGGTAACTGTGCCTCTGGTCGGTTATTGGACACCCTGAACTTCCTGTGCCAGCACGAATGAGCAAATCCGAACACGTCTTTTACAGCCAGACAAGCCTCTCGACAACAGTGTCTCTTCCACAAGAGGGCACGGTTTAAATTTTGGTAAAGGAGCAAACTGTTTTGGATCAAAAACATCAGACAATCTTTTGTAAGAATTCAAGCCGCAGCAGACTTTTGTCTCATGCTCTGTTTTGTATGGGGCTGATTTAGCACCGTGGGCTAAACAGCTGTCTTGTAATGCAGAACAAGGCTAGCAGCGCGGCTTCAATTCCCGTACCAGCCTTCCCGAACAGGCGCCGGAATGCGGCGACTAGGGGCTTTTCACAGTAACTTAATTGAACCCTACTTGTGACAATAAGCTATTATTATTATTGGTTTGAAAGGAATCTGATCTAGGAGAAATGCCCATTAAGTCAGGAGCACGCCTTATTAAGAGTGCTCTGTGGAAGTCATAATTTTACAGATGGTATAAACGTTGAGCACAATGTGGATTTCAGTATTTCCAGTAAAAGGCTTTGTGACAAAGGAGGGAGAAGGGTTACAACAGCTGAGCATCATACACAATTACATCATACACAATTACACCACAAGCAAAACTCCTCAACTAAAGCACACAATCACACCAAGTATTCATCAAACAGAAGTAAAAACTACATAAAGCACTAGTTCATTCCAAGTTGGAATATTCTGCTCAATGCAAGGCACCAACTTTAGGGATGAAGCTTTGGAGAAAGTACAGAAGACATTTACTAAAACGGTCCTGGGCGTGAGGACTTTTTTTTTTTTTAAATTTAGAGTACCCAATTATTTTTTTCCAATTAAAAGGCAATTTTGCGTGGCCAATCCACCTACCCTGCACATCTTTGGATTGCGGGGATGAAACCCACGCAGACACGGGGAGAATGTGCAAACTCCACACGGACAGTGATCCAGGGCCGGGATTCAAACCCGGATCCTCAGCACCATAGGCAGCAGTGCTAACCACTGTGCCACCGTGCTGCCCGGACGTGAGGATTTAAGGTTATGTACTAAGACTGGGCTGAAGAAGCTGGGGTTATTCTTCTTGGAACAGAGAAAGTCAAGAGATTTGATACAGAGGCTATTAAAATCCTGAACGGTCAGACAGAGTAAATAAAGATGAATCGTTTCCAATTGCCAAAGGGTCAATAACCAGAGGGCACAGCTTTGAGCTGAATGACAAAAGAACGAGAAGCAACTCGAGAAAAAACTTTAATGCACCAATCCACCACCAGATAAGGTGATGGATACAAATTCAATAATTCAATAAACGTGAATTAGATAAATATTAGAAGACGACGTGGGACATGAGGAGAGTAGCAGAGTGGACAAAGGAACTGGCACATACTTAATGAACCAAATGGCCTCTTTCAACACTGTGCTATTTTACAATTCAATAACCTTAAGGCATGAAGAAAACAAAATTCGGCTCAGGCGGACTGCT
The DNA here is from genome assembly GCF_047496885.1 of Scyliorhinus torazame. Lineage (NCBI taxonomy): Eukaryota > Metazoa > Chordata > Chondrichthyes > Carcharhiniformes > Scyliorhinidae > Scyliorhinus > Scyliorhinus torazame. The sequence continues at coordinate 386,953,902 of NC_092708.1, forward strand.
AGTGGAGCGGCGCGGTGGCGCAGTCCTCATTAAGCAGAGGACCCGGATTCGAATCCGGCCCACTGTCCGTGTGAAATTTGCACATTCTCCCTGTGTCTGCATGGGTCTCACCCCCACAACCCAAAGATGTGCAGGGTAGATGGATTGGCCATGCTAAATTGCCCCTTAATTGGGAAAAAAAAGAATGAGGTACTTTAAATTTATTTTTAAGAAGTTTTTCAAAAAATATATCACAGTGGGGAACCCACTCTGCCAAACTCAGTGACTGAATTCACCGGCAAATCGTACATTACAAAAATACTGGGCGGGATTCTCCACTCCCGCGCCGAAGTGGCCGTGCCATCGTGAACGCCGTCGAGGTTCACGACGGCGCGGAACAGCCCCGATCCCGACCGATTCAGGCCCTGACAATGGGCCAGGATCGGGGCCGCGTCATCTACACGCGCCAGGCCTTGTCGCCCGCGTAAAGGCGGCGCCGCATAAATGACGCGGCCGGTGCCGCATAACGGGCGTCATCCACGCATGCGCGGGTTGGCCGGCGGCAACCCACGCATGCGTGGTTGCCATCCTCTCTAAGTCCGCCCCGCAAGAAGATGTCTGACAGATCTTGAGGGGCCGCGGAAGGAAGGAGGTCCTCCTTCAGAGAGGACGGCCCGACGATCGGTGGGCACCGATCGCGGGCCACCCCACATTTGAGGTACCCCCCGGTGCAGGATCCCCCCTCGCCCCTCCCCCCCCTTGCCCGCCGCCCCCCCCCCCTTGCCCGCCGCCCGCCGCCCCCCCCCCCAGCGTTCACGCACCGTTCACGACGGCAGCGGCCAGGTGTGGACGACGCCAGGGGGAACCCACCGTTTTGGCCTGGCCGCTCGGCCCATCCTGGCCTGAGAATAGCGGGGGTGCCGGAGAATCGCCATTTTGGGTGTCTCCGGCGATTCTCCGGCCTGCGAAACTCAACCGGGCTGTTCCCACCGGGAAATTTTGGCGGCCCAGGCGATTCTCCCAACCGGCGCGGGAGTGGAGAATCTCGCCCACTATCTAGCAGCTTAATTATAATATCCTCTCGTTTCAAGAAATGCAAAAAAAATCTTCAAAACTCAAGACAGCCATTAGTTTTCAATAGTATCACTCCTTAAATCACCCCTTAACCCAATAATCCCTCTTTTGGAAGCGTCATTGGTTAGTAGTCAATAAATTATATTAAAATACACTCATTGCTGTCTTAGGAACTGGGACAAGTCAAGAACTTCTGTTCAAGACCACCTCTGTTCTGAGTCCATTGAACCCAAAGTTTAAAAGCAGCGTGCATTCCGACATATTGGTTTGACTTCAGTGAAAAAGTTCAGCAATTTATCCCTATCTGTTTAATCCAGAGTTTATTCAAACAGGGTCTACTGGCAAGTACTGATGCTGGTTTGAAGTAGCAGTAAAGTAATGTGTGTATCCACCATTCTTCATGTGTTTCTCTCCCACTATTTGTTACCCCGTTCCCAATTAGCACATCAAACTCCTGAATGGTCCTAACTGCTCCTCCCAAAACCTTAACAGAAGTTATCACTGAATTGCAAATTAAAATGGAGAAAACATTAAACAAGTTTCAATTTTAGTGAACGAACGTCAAAGTGACAAAAGTAAACAAGACCACAACTTGAGTAGCATCAAATTGTTAGCAGTTAGAAGTTAAATAACACAATGCCAGGGGGCTTTTGCTCAAAGTAGAGTATTTGGCCAAATCAAAAACACAAAAATTGCTGTTTGCTATGAGTTTTTGCTAAGGTTTATTATAGTGGCACCAGGAATGCAGAAGTTCACTTATATAAAATCACTTGACAACCTAAAGTTGTTCTCCTTTGACCAAAGAATGGTAAACAGATTCTTAATAGAAACCCTGTGTTAGACTGACTAGTGAAGTCGCCATCGTCGCTGATGACCAAAATCTGCTTTCCTCTTTAAGGGGGAAATCAGCTGACTGGTGGTGGTTTAACCCGAGGATCACCACACCTCAGGTGAACAGCAAGGTTGAGAAGGTGGGGCCTTCATGAATAACCTCAGCAGGTACGGGAATTGAACCCTGGCTGCTGCCTTGATCTGCATCACAAACCAACTGAGCTAAATCAGTACATAACAAGTGACTACCCTTTAAAAGTAGTTAATTGGCTGTGAAGCACCTTGGGATATTCTGAAGACTTCATCCTAGGGACTTAAAATAAGTGACTGCTGAGACAGTAGATGCATTTGTTTTAGTTTTCCAAAATTCCCGAGATTCGGGAAATTTCCCATCTAATTGGAAAATAGCAAATGTGATTCCTCTATTTAAGAAAGGAGGCAGACAGAAATCAGGGAACTACAGGCCAGTTAGCCTAACATCGGTCGTAGGGAAAATGCCAGAATCTGTTGTTAAGGGGGTTACAGCAGGGCACTTAGAAAATCTCAATGCAATCAGGTAGAATCAACATAGCTTTGCAAAAGGGCAATCATGTTTGACTAATTTATTAGATTTCTTTGGGGAGCTAACTTGCAACGTGGATAAAGGGGAACCTGAAGATGTGGTTTACTTCAATTTCCAATAGATATTTCACCAGGTGCTGCATCAAAGGTCAAATGGTCTCCCATTTAAGATGGAGATGCGGAGAACCTTTCCTCTCGGAGGGCTGTTAGTCTGAGAGGTGGGGTCATTGAATATTTTTAAGGGAGAATTAGACTGACTCCCTGGTCATCAAGAATCTACTGGTAAATGGGAGTAGACAGGAAAGCAGAAGCCCCAGTCAGATCAGTCATGATCTCAGCAGATGGTGGAGCAGGCTCAAGAGGCCAAATCTCCTACTTGTACTCCAAATTTGTTCTGGTCAAATGAGGGTGTGAAAGGTGCCATGAAAATTATCTGGTGTAAATCTGTTAACTGGAACAGCAATATTCATTTAAATTGCATTATGCCAATTTCCGGTAAAATTGAACTGGAGTGAAAATTGTATCTGTCTGCAACCTAATACATCCTTTGCAAACAATACAAAATAGCATTTCTTCAAATTATCTTCAATATAATTTCCATTGACAATGGAGATAGTCAGTTCCTTTCTCTTCCCCCCCCCCCCCCACCCCCCTTCGGTTGCAACCCAGACCAAAATAAAATACAAATATCATAAACCTGGTTAACAAGAGTTTTGCCTATCAGCTGTAAACTACATTTTGCAGATTTCATTGCAAGACACTCGGTTTCATTAGATGGTCTCTTTCCAGTGTTCATCATAGAATCCCTAAAGTGCAGGAGGCCATTCAACCCATCGAGTCTGCACCGACGACCCTCCGAAAGACCGAAAGAGCATCCTATCTAGGCCCATGCCCCCAACCTATCCCCGTAACCCAGTAAACCCACCTAACCTTTTGGACACTAAAGGGCAATTTAACATGACCAACCCACCCAACCTGCACACCTGTGGGAAGAAACCGGAGGACACCCACACAGAGAACGTGCAAACTCCACACAGAACGTTTCTAAATTTGCTTTTTTCTGAAACAGCACTTCTAAATAATGGAGCCTTGGTAATCGCATCAGATGTACAAACTAAAAAGGAAATGTCACTCATGCATCATGTACTCAAAATATTGACCTTGGTACAATGTCAATAAAGGTATGGATCTTAGTATTTTAAAAGCAGTCATTAGAAAATGTCCTGCAACATGCAAGTCAGCTTTTGAGGGGTTAATCGCAGGTGGCAAGGTGGCACACTGGATAGCACTGCTGCCTCACGGCACTGAGGACCTGGGTTCAATCCCTGTCCCGGGCCATGTTCATGTGGAGTTTGCACATTCTCCGTGTCTGCGTGGGTCTCACCCCCACGACCCAAAGATGTGCAGGGCAGGTGCAATGGCCATGCTAAATTGCCCCTTAATTGGAAAAAAAAAATTAAATGAGGGGTTAATGACCAGAGGCAGCACATCCCACACTCTACTGATACATAATCCCATTCTCAAAAGAAGTGTGCATTAGTGCGCGTTTCTGACACAGCCTTTATCAACAACATTCAGTGATTGTACAGCCCCAGTTATGAATGGAGAAAGTCACCCTGGATGCTTCAATAAAACCTCAGTGTACCAAAGAGCTAAATTGCTTTGAACTGAGAAACAAAAAGAAAAGTCAAAACTAACAAGCCAGTCAATAAGATTGAAAATTGTTGCACAGAGGGCAAGATAAATCAAGAGACAGCAATTAGGTGTCACCCAGTTTGGTTTTAAAATCTCCCATGATGCAAGAGGACGCAAGGTCAGAGACATGGAGTTCCACATTTTCGAATTAGTGAGAAACAATGAACCTTGGTCTCAGGTACTTTTAAGCATACATGTTATAATGGAGCACCATATTGGCAGGAGTTATTTATTTTGATTGTCTTAATGCACTCTGGATTTGGATTTTGTTTATTGTACCGAGGTACAGTGAAAAGTATTTTTTTTGCAAGCAGCTCAACAGATCATTAGGTACATGAAAAGAAAGGAAATAAAAGAAAATACATAACAGGGCAACACAGGTATGCAATGTAACTACATAACACCGGCATCGGGTGAAGCACACAGGGGTGTAGTGTTAATCAGGTCAGTCCATAAGAGGGTCGTTTAGGAGTCTGGTGACAGCAGGGAAGAAGCTGTTTTTGAGTCTGTTCGTGCGTGTTCTGACTTTTGTATCTCCTGCCCGATGGAAGAAGTTGGAAGAGTGAGTAAGCCAGGTGGGAGGGGTCTTTGATTATGCTGCCCACTCAAGACAAACTCATGCTTTTTTTAAAAATCCTAGGAAATTTGGCACCAATTTCCCACAGCCGGGAGATGAAGGGCGGTTCAAATGTTTGTTGGCTGGCTTGAGCAGGCAAAGAGCTCGTCTTCATTTGGTCCCACAAGATCTTGACATGTGATTGCGACCTGACCCATGACAACAGGGAGATGGGACCTCCGTTTAAACATCTCAGCTGATTACAAATAAGGGATTCAACTTTCTGAACTGTTCAGAATTTGCACAATAATATATATTTTTTTAAACGGCAAGAGACAAAGATGACCGGAGGAAGACAACCGGAGGCATTGCAGTTCGACAGCAAGTACTTCGCTCACTTCATACGGTGCGATAGCGTCTTCCCACCATTTGCAAATATGCTTCAAGGCATGAAAAACACTCAATTCCTCAGTGTAAAAAAAATCAAAACCGAATGAAGGAAGCTGCAAATCGATCACGATCTGTATGTATTTAACCCTCCCCCACTGGGTTACAAACACTCCAACTAATACAATCCAATAACCTATTGCTTCTTCAGTAACCTACTGTAAAGTTAGGAGGCGTTAAATAAAAAAACATCCCCGGCCCAAACAAGCTTAAAGCTTGTATTCAGCCTTCTGAAAAAGGGAAAGTGGGCACCACCGTCCCGATAAGGTGAATTGGGCGAATCTACAAAATCATCTTTATTATTGTCACAAATAGGTTTACATTAACACCGCAATGAAGTTACGGTGAAAATTCCCTCATCACCACACTCTGGGGCCTGTTCGGGTACATTGAGGGAAAATTCAGAATGACCAATTCACCAAACAAGCACGTCTTTCGGGACTTGTGGGAGGAAACCGGAGCACCCGGAGGAAACCCACGCAGACACGGGGAGAACATGCAGACTCCGCAGTCAGTGACCCAAGCCGGGAATCGGACCCGGGTCCCTGTAACAATGTAGAGGATGGGGGGAGGAGGAGAGGAGCGGGCGGTTAATTTAATAAATGCAAATCGCGAGGGGGACAGACAAGGGAAGAGCCCGTCCCTCACGGATTTTACACACACACACCATTGCAACAAATAGAGAGTGAAAGAGCCTAGGCTGGCCAGAGAGAGCCTGGTCTGCCCTGCGTGCTCTGCCCAGCCTGCCTGCTGTGCCTTGCTCTGCTCTGCCCTGCCTTGCTTGCCTGCTCTGCCTTCTATGCCCTGCTTTGCCTTCCCTGCCCGCTCTGTCCATCCTGCCTTGCTTTGCCCACCCTGCCTTGCCTTCCCTGCCCGCTCTGTCCATCCTGCCTTGCCTTGCCTGCCCGCTGTCCATCCTGCCTTGCTTTGCCCACCCTGCCTTGCCTTCCCTGCCCGCTCTGTCCATCCTGCCTTGCTTTGCCCACCCTGCCTTGCCTTCCCTACCCGCTCTGTCCACCCTGCCTTGCTTTGCCCACCCTGCCTTGCTTGATCTGCTCTGCCTTCCCTGCCCGCTCTGTCCATCCTGCCTTGCTTTGCCCACCCTGCCTTGCCTTCCCTGCCCGCTCTGTCCATCCTGCCTTGCTTTGCCCACCCTGCCTTGCCTTCCCTGCCCGCTCTGTCCATCCTGCCTTGCCCACCCTGCCCGCTCTGTCCATCCTGCCTTGCTTTGCCCACCCTGCCTTGCTCTGCCCACCCTGCCTTGCTCTGCCTGTGCAGCACAGGGTCACCCAGAAGTAGGCAGCCGCCGCTGCGGCCCCAGCTCCCCCCACCTTCTCCTTTCTCTCCTTGGATCGGATCGATGTGGAAATATTCCCAAAGCATCGCTCGGGTGATGTGTTGAATAAAAATGTTTTAAATTCTGTGCAGTGCAGGCGACAGGGTGAGTGAGATCAGCAGCAAAGATTAAACGCTCCAGTGAGTGATTGAGTAACCTTGTTAATGCCGGCTCTGTGTCTGCTCCGCTCCTGCCGCTGCTGCTCCGGCCGCTGCCGCTCCGCTGCCGCCCCGGCTCCGGCTCCACCACACCGCTCTGCAGCTCATCCTCCTCCCGGTAATCCACACACGCTGCTGCTTTCCGCCACACAATGCTCTTCCCCCCCCCCCCCCCCCTTAAATCCTTCCCGAGTTGTAAAATAATATCCCCCCACACACCAACAACGAAAAAAAACCAGAGGAGAAATAAAAAATCACAGCCCGCACGCTGAAGGCATCCTCGATTCCCCTCCTGTCCTTTTCCAACTCATCGCACCACACCGAGCACAGATATCCTCCGGGTCCTAACGCTCCCTTCAACAATCAAACGTCACCACCAGTGACTCCCAATGCTCACTAACCTTTCCCTAGGTCGTTCTGTCCACAACTAGTGGGGGACCCCAGGGATCTATGCTAAGGACCGCCAACTGTTCACATTTATATATTAATCATTTGGACCAGGGAACTAAATGTGTTATCTCCCAAACTTGCAAATGCTACTAAGTTGGGTGGGAGGGTGAGCTGGCGGTGAGGAGGATGCAGAGATGCTTCTGCTGGTTCGGACAGGCTTGAGCGAGTAGGCACATGCATGGCAGATACATAGATACATAGAAGATAGGAGCAGGAGGAGGCCTTTTGGCCCTTCAATCATGCTCCGCCATTTATCACGATCATGGCTGATCATCCAACTCTAATCCTGCTTTCTCCCCATAGCCTTTGATCCCATTCTCCCCAAGTGCTATATCCAGCTGCCTCTTGAATATATTCAAAGTTTTAGCATCAACTACTTTCTGTGGTAATGAATTCCACAGGCTCACCACTCTTTGTGTGAAGAAATGTCTCCTTATCTCTGTCCGAAATGGTTTACCCTGAATCCTCAGACTGTGACCCCTGGTTCTGGACACACCTATCATTGGTAACATCTTCCCTGCATCTACCCTGTCTAGTCCTGTTAGAATTTTATAAGTCTCTATGAGATCCCCCCTCATTCTTCTGAACTCCAGCGAGAACAATCCCAACCTAGTCAATCTCTCCTCATATGACAGTCCCGCCATCCCTGGAATCAGTCTGGTAAACCTTCGCTGCATAATGTGGATAAATGTGAGGTTGTCCGCTTCAGTAGCAAAAATATGAAGGCAGATTATTATTTGAATAATTCAATAATTCAAGGACGGGGTGGGAATCTATGTGTGGAGCCAGAGGAAATGGGCACGGTATTAAGTGAGTATTTTGTGTCAGTGTTCACCAAAGACAAGGACTTGGTGGATGATGAGTCTGGGGAAGGGTGTGTAGATAGTTTGGGTCATATTGAGATCCAAAAAGGAGGTATTGGGGGTCTTGAAAAGAGCCTGATGGGATATACCCCAGAATACTGAGGGCGACAAAGGAGGAAATTGCTGGGGCCTGGAGAGAAATCTTTGTATCACCACTGACTATAGGGGATGTTCCAAAGGATTGGAGAATAGCCAATGTTGTTCTTTTATTTAAGAAGGGTAGCAAGGATAAATTACAGGCCTGAGCCATATGTCAATGGTAGGGAAATTATTGGAGCGGATTCTTCGAAACAGGATTTGCTCCCACTTGGAAATAAGTGGTCATATTCACGAGAGGCAGCATGGGTTTTGTGAAGAGGGGGGTTGTGTCTCACTAACCTGATCAAGTTTTTCAAGGAGGTGAGAAGATGACTGATGTGGGTAGGGCAGTGGATGCTGTCTACCTGGACTTCGGTCTTAAAGACAGATGGTAGCAGTGGAAGGGTGCATTTCCGAATGGAGGGCTGTGACTAGTGGCGTTCCTCAGGGATCAGTGCTGGGACTTTTGCTGTTTGTTATATATAATATATACACAGTAAATGGCAGAACCCTTAAGAGTATTGATAGGTACAGGGATCTGGGTGTACAGGTACACAGGTCACGGAGAGTGGCAATGCAGGTGGAGAAGGTAGTCAAAAAGGCATATGCATGCTTGCCTTCATCGGCTGTGGCATTGAGTTTAAAAATTGGCAAGTCATGTTGCAGCTTTATAAAACCTTAGTTATGCCCACTTGGAATATAGTGTTCAATTCTGATCGTCATACTACCAGAAGGGTCTGGAGGCTTTGGAGGGGGTACAGAAAAGATTTACCAGGATGTTGCCTGGTATGGAGGGCATTAGCTATGAGGAGAGGTTGGAGAAACTTGATCTGTTCTCACTGGAACGACGGAGGTTGAGGGGCGACCTGATATAAGTCTAAAAGATTATGAGGGGCATGGACAGAGTGGATAGTCAGAAGTTTTTCCCAGGGTGGAAGAGTCAATGACTAGGGGGCAAGGTTTAAAGGAAATTTACGAGACAAATTCTTTTTTACACCGAGGGTGATGGGAGCCTGGAACCCGAGCTGCCGGGGGAGATAGTGGAAGCAGATACAATAGTGACATTTAAGAGACGTCTTGACAAATACATGAATAGAGTGGGAATAGAGGGATACAGACCCCGGAAGGGTAGGTTTTTTTAGTTCAGACGGGCAGCATGGTCGATGCTGGCTTGGAGGGCCAAAGGGCTTATTCCTGCGCTGAAATTTTCTTTGTTCTTTATTTTTGAGAGAGGTAGATGCTCAGCGAGACCTTGGTGTCCTTGTGCATTAGTCGCTGAAACCAAGTGCGCAGGTACAGCAGGCAGTAAAGAAGGCAAATGGTATGTTGGCCTTCATAGCGAGAGGATTTGAGTATAGGAATAGACATGTTTTACTGCAATTGTATGGGGCATTGGTGAGGCCACACCTGGAGTATTGTGTGCAGGTTTGGTGTCCTTATCTGAGGAAGGAGGTTCTTGCTATGGAAGCAGTGCAGCAAAGGTTTGCCAGACTGATTCCTGGGATGGCGGGACTGTCATATGGGGGCAGTCTAAGTCGGTTAGGATTATATTAATTGGAGTTTAGAAGAGTGAGAGGGGAACTCATAGAAAATTTCAAAATTCTAACAGGATTAGACAGGATGGGTTCAGAGAATGTTCCCGATGGTGGGGAAGTCCTGAACTAGGGGTCATAGTTTGAGGACAGTTTTTTCGACTGAGGTGAGGAGAAATCTCTTCACCAAGAGAGTGGTGAATCTGTGGAATTTGCTACCACAAAAAGTAGTTAAAGCCAAAACGTTGTGCAACTTGAAGAAGGAACTAGATATAGTTCTTGGGCTAAAGGGATCGAGGGATATGAGGGGGACAGCGGGATCAGGGTATTGAACTTGATGATCAGCCATGATCATAATGAATGGTGGAGCAGGTTCAAAGGGCCGAATGGGCTCAACCTGCTTCTATTTTCTATGTATCTATGTAATGCATTAGGAAAAATGTTCCTCACTTCCAACAGCTCAAGTAACAGAATTTGCATATTTTAAAAAGGGGAAGGTGGAAAAAACCAGTCCCCTCCATAGGACAGTAGACTTTTTTATATTATCATGTGCCATCCAACTCAATAGCATGAATACGCCTTCCATGGCACCCCAATATCCTTTGATTCTCTTTGGCCTGTAGCCACTTAAAATGGCCAACTCCCGATTCAAAATGGCGAATGGCAAAGGCTGATGGGAAAGTCAGCCAACAAGACAAAAACCAGCAGCTGCAGGTTGGCTGTGTATTTACCTCTGGAAAGGCCAGACACTATCGATACCAGCAACCATCAGCACAACAAAACAACAGCCATCTGCATACTAATGAGCAATCCCCGGGAACAATAAGCAACATTTAGACACATAAAGCAAAACCAGACTCTTCGGCGCCAGCAGGAGCCTACACAAAAGGAGGTGAACGAGCACCTCAAGACCGCCCATCGATCAGGGAACCGCTCCAGCATTGGAGAAAATCAAACCAAGCAATTGGGACAAAGTCCAATCACTTGGGACCAGGTACAGGGTCCGCCCCGAAAGGCGGGAAGCCCCTGGGGACTATAAGAATTGAGCCCAAAGTTCAAATCGTTCTTCTCTTCACTCTTCAGCAGCTCCTCTTCAGCTCTCCTTCCTGTCCGGGTCACCCAGCAACAACGAACCAACATTGACCGTGACCGGAGCAGTGAAGATCGAACTCGTAAGTTTAATTCAACGCTCGCTACGAGATAGGCGCTCCTAGCTACCAATCTGTACCAACTTCGAATCCCGCAGGCTCAGAACCCGAACGAAAGACCATTTGTTTCCCTGACCTGGTAGGCCAGTTCCAAGTTAAGCATAGGCCTGTTAGTTGTAGAAGTAGCTTAGACGTAGAATTTGTGCATGAGTAGTGATTACTGTGTATAATAAATGTGCTTTGATTTAAACCTTACTAATCGGTGTATTGGATTATTGATCATTACTCGGACTTGAACCACGTGGCGGTATCATAAAGATACCTGGCGACTCAAGAGCAAAGGTAATAAAACAGAGCAATTGAACAAGTACCACAAGTGCCCCTCCACCCAACGATGAGTCCAAACCCTTCACAGATTTCTCACTTCTCGCAAGATGCCTTCTCTACTCTGGAGGTTTGGTGGCTAAAGCTTTCCTAGCTGGGTACAGGTGGATATAGAAGATCGCCGACAATGCGCCCACCCTAGTCCGCCCCCAACAGTGCACCCACTCTAGTCTATCACATGATCTAACCACCACCTGTTTTTGTTACTCTCTTATCAACATGTGCTAGTTCAAGGACCTTGATTAGTCATTTCCCCAGTCCATAATTCAAAAAAGTTAATGTTGCTACCGCATTCTTACATTCAAGGCCTAGTTTTCACATCGCTACTATGCAGTCAACCACACGCCACTTAACATTTTACAATGGCTGTGTGTTGTTCGAGATCTCCTTTACGGTCAAGATTGTTCTGGTATGCCTTTTCCCCCTCATCCCCCAGGTTGCATTATATTTCAAACTGGATTTGTTTTGCCCACGATCAATCGAGAATCAAAACAAATTACTGATTTGGGCAAAATTTGATGCAACATGCTCCATCCACGTTTTCAAAAACAAACCTTGACATTCATTTGCATGAAACATTTTGGATGTAACAGGCAATTCTGACTCCATGTATAAACCTGAAGGTTCCTAATTTGGGATAAAAGAGAAAACAAAAACAAAAAAGGTTTCCAAAGACAGGGTATCTGGCATTGATGTGTCACACTCAGCACCAGTTATTATTCATCACTGACTGTGCAGCTACATCCTCATTTGTGCACTCCATTCACCCGGACAACACTAGCGATCTGTCACAAAGGAAAACATGAATGAAAAAATGGTTCGTATATTTTGTACACAATAACAGATGGTCAAGGGATGAATTACAGACATGTGGAGGGTCAGTCCTTGGTTCTGTATTGCATGTACACTTGAGGCTTCTGCACTCGTGCAAATCAGCCCAGGAACAACTCGTCACTCACCCCGACTAGCCCTTCTGCTACAAAGAATTAATAGATTATGGTTGGAACTTTTGGTACTGGGCAAAAGCTATTCAAAAAGCAATCTTTGAGCCATGAAGGATGGAAGCAGATTTTGTACTATACCTCAATCCTCCTTGAAGAAATCAATGAACGGTTTCCACCTCCGGATGAGCCCCTCTACCGACCCCCGCAAAGCAAACTTGACCGTCTCCAGCCACAGGAACCCCTGCCAGAACCCCCTCAGTCTTGGACTGGACATGCCCCAAAACATGTGGACATGATTCACGGACCCCCCCCCCCCCCCCCCGCCCCCCCCCCCCCCCCCCCCCCCCCCCCCCGCCTCCCCTGCACACCCCCACACCGGTCTTCCACCCCCGCAAAGAAACTGCTCATCCTCACTATCGTCCCGTGGGCCTGAGGGTTGAGGCTTAACCTCACACACGACAAGGACAAGTTTACCCTCCGCAAGGCCACCCCTGCCAGCTCTACCTCCCACTTGCACTCAATTTCCTCCACCGAAGTGCCCTCCCTCTCCATCAATTCCTTGAAAATATCCAAAATCTTCCCCTCCCCTATATCGTCCTCTGACAACAGTTTGTCCTGCAACATCGGAGATGGCAGCCCCGGGAAGGACAGCACCTCTTTCCTCACGAAATCCCTCACCTGCAGGTACCGAAAGCAGTTCCCCTTGGGCAACTCATGCAATTCCTCCAACCCAGCAAACTCGCCCAATATAAATAAGTCCCTAAGGTATTCTATCCCCACCTGCCGCCACCCCCGGAACCCTGCATCCAGCCCTGCTGGCACCAACCTATGGTTGGCACATATTGGCGTCCACAACGACATGCCCTCCAGCCCAACATGTTGCCTGCACTGACTCCACACCCAACGCCAAAACCACCATCAGGCTCACCGGCGAGAATGGAAGAGGTGCCAAAAACAGTGCCTTCAAACTCGTTCCCCTACACGACGCCGCCTCCATTCGCCAGAAACTGATCTCTCCTTCACAGCCCATTTCCTCACCATTGCAATGTTAACCGCCCAATAATAATTAATCAGATTCTACCAAGTTCAATTTGTGCAGCTGCGCCATCTGGATTCCTAAATATCTAAAACTTGCCCCCTCCACCCTGAACGGTGTAGCCACCTAAAATGGCTGATTTCCGATTAATTTGGCCAAACCCCGATGTAAAATGGCGAACTGAAAAGGCTGATGGGAAAATCAGCCAACAGGACTCAAACGGACAGCTGCAGACAGAACAGTATATTCGGCTCTGGGGAAGTCGGCCCAGACCGCGATACCTGTAACCATTAGCAGCACATCAACCCAGCCATCTGCAGTTTAATCGGCTATCCCCGGGAACAATTGCTACAAATTAGCAATTGAAAGCCGATCCAGACCTCTCGGCGCCAGCAGTGGCCGAGACAAAGAAAGGTGAACGACCACCCCCCCGATCAAGGAATCGCCCCATTATTGGAGCATATCGAAACCAGTGATTGGGACCAAGTCCAATCACTTGGGACCAGGGTCACGGTCCGCCCCGAGAGGCGGGAAGCCCCTGGGAACTATAAAGATAGGGGCCAAGTTCAGATCGACCCTTCTTCTCCTACTCGCAACCTTCGAGACCCTTCGACGAAAGAACAAGTAAGTCTTATTCCAGCGATTGCTACCCGATAGGTATTCAAGATTATTGACCCGTTCCAGCCTTTTTGAATCCCGCAGGCCAGACCCAATTCGATAAGCCATTTGTTTCCCTGACCTGGTGGGCCATCACCAAAGTTAAGTATTGGCCTTTAGTGATAGGTAATAGTCTAGAGGTAGTATTATTGTGTAAGTATTTATTGCTGTATATAATAAATGATCGTTGATTTAACATTTACTAAGCGGTGTGCTGTATTATTAATCATTACTTGAGCTTAAACCACGTGGCGGTATCAGAAAGGTACCTGGCGACTCGTGAGCAAAGGTGACAGAATTAGAGCTAATAAAACTAAGGCTAATAAGAGCAACATTTTGGCGACATCCTGACGGGACCCGATCTAGAAGTGGAAAACCACTCCGGGAGAACCCAAGAAGTCTTGAATTAGAATCCAATTGGAAACAAAAAAAAAAACACAAGTGTTCAAGCGGTTCTGATTCATAATTCACAATTCGGAAGTGTGTGTATGCATGCGAAACTAACAGGGCTATAAGGTAAAACTGATAGATTTTTGTTGCGTCAAAACTGTCGGAAGTCTGTATTTTCGGAAATTAGCGCAAGCCGTACCCGCATCTACGACACCACCTTAGCGCCCTGTTCCAAATTTAACCGAAGCAAGCAGATAGGAGAGATGGCCATGCAGGCAATGCAACGCCTCATGAACCCGGAGGAATTTGCGGTCGTAGTGATCAGCAGCAGTAGAGTGGGACAGGGCCCCACTTGGGAAGAGGAAATTCGGAAGTACCTCAAGGGCAAAGGATGGCCATGTGGAATGATTTCTGTAATAATGACGACTCAGGTCCCGGAAGTATAGGGCATACTTGGTGGGAGAACATGAGTGAAATTCATTAGAAAAGCTTAGCAAAAGCGCGCAAGCCGGTGGCAATCGTGTCCTGTCTGGCACAATTGCGAGGCACAGAGGAGGTTGTCAGGACGCTCCGCAAAGAAGTAGAGGGCATACATCGTATGAGAAAAGTCGATGTATGCGGGGTGGAGAAAGAGAATCTAGAGTTAAGGCGGAAATTAGTAGCAAAGGGCGAAGAGGTGGCTGACGCCAAACGGGGTCACCAGTCTTGTCTGGCGCATTTGAGTTTCCAGTCCCAGTACGAAAAGGCTTATCAGGACACGCAGCGTGCAGTCCTGGTAAAGAAAGAGACAGAGAAGCAGGTGGATACGCTACAGAAGCAATGTAATGATCTCAAGGCAGCCTTGAGAGCGCTCCACGCTGCAACCACGGAACAAAGGCAGAGTACCATAGACCATGCGAAGTGCCAGGAGCAAATTGCAGACCTGCAATCACTGCTTTCTGTCCAAAAGGGATTCCAAGAAACCTTTGGGGAAAGTTTAGAACAGGAAGACGACCCGGATTGGGAAGAATTGCAGGAAACAGCGCAGACGGGGTGACCCCGTAGATGGCCTAAATAAGTGTAGGCAGAAGAAGTCTGAGCACCCCACAGCGTTCGCAGGACGCTTGTGGATTCACTTTGAAGCCGTTTTCGGAAACGTAGACCGTGCCCATTTGTCCCCAGACAATATGGCCAAATGGACCCGCACCCTTATCTCCCATGCCACAGAGGCAGGACAGAATGCCTGTAGTAGTTATGATCCCTCGGAGGAGGCTCATAATGAGAAGTGGGTGGTTAAAAGATTGTCCCGCGTTTGGGAGCAGTCTGTTCACAATCGACCAGCCGCTAAAACCACAGAGGAAAAGCAAGCCGCCGCAGACATGCAGGCAGTAAAAGCCACACCTCACAACCCCGCCTGGGTAAATGAAGGAAAGAACAGCACCCCAACAAAACCGCAAGAATGTTACAACTGCGGACAGTTGGGACATTTTGCAAAAGAGTGCAATGCCCCTAAAAAGCCACAGAGAACCCAACAGACAGGCACTATCAATAAGAAAAAGGCAGAGCCCATACATAGCGTTAGCGCCCGTTCGGATCAGACGGACTTGACCGGAACGGACTGACTGTGTACAGGCTCCCCCAGTTGGGTCTGCGATACCCTTTGGGATAGGTCAGGGCGACCCGTAGTCGCAGCGAAAATTCGGGGACAGCCTATCGAGTTTCTTTGGGACACAGGAGGGTCCCGCACCACCATAAATTCCTCCACCCTTTGTCAGGACACGTGGCCCACTACAGCCACTATCACCCTCAGCGGCTTTACAGGCCACTCACAGCAGGGACACATCACAGCCCTGTACCCATTCAAATAGGAAACATTACCACAAAACACCCCGTAGTTTTAGTCAACCTGCCCCACACATCAGAACACATTCTGGGAATCGACTTTATGAATTCCCACCACCTATCTTTCGATCCAGTCAACAAGTGTGTCTGGAAGATGGCGAAATCCGCTAGAGCCCCCGCAACGCTCAACATAGGGGACTATATGAACAGAATTAGCGCAGTAGGCGAGTTTTGGTTCAGCCCCACCACACTCAGCACGGACCGACAGGTTAGGGCAGTCCTGCAAAAGAACAGGGCAGCATTCGCGACCCACAAGCACGACTGTGGACGGATGACTGGCTCCGTACAAATAACAGGACCGGACCCCAGACCCCCAAAACAGTACGGATTCCCCCGAGAAACAGAGGGAGAAATCCTAAAGGTTATAGAGAGCTTATTAGAGCAGGGCGTACTAAGACCGGTAGCCTCTACTAATAATGCCCCGATTTGGCCAGTGAGAAAGCCCGACGGATCATGGCGCTTGACCATTGATTATCGGGAACTCAATAAAGTCACCCCCGCAGCAGCCCCCACTGTAGCAACAAGTCCCGAGACCATGCTCAAACAGGGACTCAATTCCCGATATTTCACGGTTTTAGACGTCAGTAATGCATTCTGGTCCATTCCATTGGCAAAGGCGTGCCAGTATAAATTTGCCTTCACTTTTAAAGCGCAGCAGTACACGTGGACATGCCTGCCACAAGGCTTCCACAACTCCCCCTCCATTTTCCACCGACAGCTGGCAAATGGACTAGCAAAATTTTCTCGCCCCGAATGTCTGGTATGTAGATGATCTACTACTGCAGACAGACACAAAGGAAGAGCACATTGAGCTTCTGTCCGAACTCCTGGAATTGTTACATTCCATTGGCTGTAAAGTAAACCCCAAAAAGGCCCAGATATTGGAAGAAAAAGTGGTATATTTGGGTACTATTATCACACACGGCAAACGAGAGACCGAGCACAAAAGAATTGACTCGATCGCTAAATTGCCCCTTCCCCAGAACGTTTCAGCCCTCCGGTCGTTTTTAGGACTGGTTGGCTACTGCCGAAACCACATCGACGGTTTTGCCAGCAAGGCAGCACCCCTCTCGGACCTCCTAAAGAAAGGAGCCCTCTGGGAATGGCTTCCGCAGCATACGGATGCTGTGGAATCATTAAAACAGGCGCCCCCGCACTACAAGTTCCAGACCCGCTTTCCCCTTATGCCATAGAGGTAGCGACCACAGACCGCACCCTTTCAGCCGTGCTCCTGCAGGAACGGCATGATCAGCTAAGACCCGTGGCTTATGCCTCCCGAATTTTAGATGCTGTGGAGCAGGGATTTTCAGACTGTGAGAGGCACCTGCTCGCAGTTTTCTGGGCAGTCCAGTACTTTTCATACATTATCGGACTGAACCCCATCACCATTCTGACCGAGCACACCCCCACCCAACTTTTACTGGACGGACGACTTAAGGACGGTACCGTCAGCCAAATACACGCAGCTAGGTGGACCCTGCTCTTGCAAGGACGGGACATCACAGTCAAACGGACAAAGACCCACACCTACTTAGCGGACAATTTACAGTACCCCGGAACCCACCATGAGTGTGAAATCATCTCCACACCACAATAGCTTTATTGCTTTATAGCTAAAACACCCCCCAGAAAATTAGCAAATCCATCTCAGAGCCCCCCTCACCCGGACACGTGTGACCCCATTAAGATTTATGTGGATGGATCTTCCACAGTCTTAGATGGGTAACGCATAATAGGTTGCGGGATTTATGTGGAGGACGCGCAGGGACGCGCCCTGGAGGAAATCGCATTAAAATTACCCGGGCACTTAGGCACGCAGGCAGCAGAGCTTGCGGCCATCGCGTACATTGTAGAGCACCCAGATTCCTTCCCCAGCCCAGCCGACATATATTCAGACAGCCTATATGTCTGCAACAACCTCACAGAATTTCTGCCCCTCTGGGAAACAAGAGGATTTGTTTCCGCGGATGGGAAACTCCTCCCCTCAGCCCCATTACTCCGCCATATTTTGCAAAAAGCCAAGGACAGGACTTTTAGGATCATAAAAGTCCGCAGCCACCATCGTTCCTCCCCCCCTGGAAATGTAAAAGCCGACGCACTGGCTAAGACAGGATCCAGGCATGGGTACTTTTGGAAACCCCCCAGAAGCGCGCCAGTGAGTGCAGTTCAGGTCACGCAGACTAGGATCGAAGATCTAGTAGAGAACCAGAAGCAGGATAGCGCTCTCACTGAGATCGTGAAAGGGAAGTTTCCAGTCTCATACGAGAGGTTCAGAAATACGCTGACCACACATGACGGTGTGGTGTTAAAGGACACCCTTTATGTAGTTCCTGAGCAGGATAGGAACCAATTAATCTGTTTATTCCATGATGGTCATGGACACCAGGGAATCGATCCCAC
The DNA here is from genome assembly GCF_047496885.1 of Scyliorhinus torazame. Taxonomy (NCBI): domain Eukaryota; kingdom Metazoa; phylum Chordata; class Chondrichthyes; order Carcharhiniformes; family Scyliorhinidae; genus Scyliorhinus; species Scyliorhinus torazame. The sequence continues at coordinate 386,972,302 of NC_092708.1, forward strand.
CACAGCCCACCTCAAACAGCTTTGTTAGTGGCCAAATCTCAAGGAAGATGTAAGCCATTACATTGAGAATTGCCTTATCTGTGCGCAGAACAACCCCGATAGATATGCAAAAAAGGCCCAACTCAGCCACACCCGACCCGTTAACGGCTCCTGGACTAACCTCCAGATTGATTTTATAGGTCCATTGCCCCCTTGCAGGAATGGCTATAAATATGTTCTGGTGGTCATAGACACTTTTACAAAGTGGGTGGAAGCATTTCCGGCCCGCACCAACACCGCGAAAACCACAGCCAAGATCCTAACCCACCACATCTTTACAAGATGGGGACTCCCCCGCAGTATTGAATCGGACCAAGGTTCTCACTTTACGGGGCAGGTCATGCAGAACGTCCTCACGATATTTGGCATAACCCAAAAATTCCACATTGTGTACCACCCACAGTCGAGTGGTATAGTGGAGCGCATGAATCGGACCCTAAAAACCACCCTCCGAAAAATGGTCCAGCAGAACACCACCACTTGGGACTCAGTCCTCCCTTTTGCGCTGATGTTTTTGCGTAACACTGTTTCCACCTCCACAGGTTACACCCCACACACTCTCATGACCGGACGCCCCATGAAAGGGACAGAATACTTGTTAGGTTTAGACCTGACCAGACCTGAAGTTACGGCCCTCACCCACGAGAAAGCCGTGGAGCAATTAGTTGCGAATGTAAAAACGGCTCAGTTTGCAGCCGCAGTTAAATTGGGCACCAAAAAGAAACAGAGCAAGGCCTGTTTTGATAAGGCAGTGCATGCTACGGAGTATGATGTAGGACAGCAAGTGATGTTGTCTGTATATAACCCCAGCACATTCCTGTCTCCGAAATACTCGGGTCCGTACTCCATTACGGATAAAGTAAGCCCATCGGTATATAAAATAAAATACACAAATGGTAAGACTGCGTGGTTTCATATCAACCAGTTAAAGGCTTATGGATCACAGTCAAACCACGCCCACCACGTCATGCTTGACGCAGCAGACCACACCCCGCCCACAGCCAACGTAACCAGACCAACCCCCACCACGTCCAGCCCAGCCACAGACTTGCCCTCGACTCCACCCCCAAAATCTACACTCCGCCCCAGAACACCCACAGACTGCAGCAGCAGAGACAGCGACTGTGACTCGGACGATAGCCACAGCACGCCTCCCTCCTATCCCCATACAACCGGACCTACACCCAGCGACTCCGATTTTGACTCCAGTGATCCCGTCATGATCACTTTTCTAAACAAATCCCACCACCGACCACCGAACCACACGGACGACCCCGACTTTGTCCCCACACAACTCGACACAACTCATTGGCACCACGACAATTCCTACAGACTCGTCCGCAACGCCGAAAGCAACCCCAACTCACGCCACGCAGCCCTCTCAGCGCTAATTCACTCCAGAGTTTGGCACCCGGGAGAAGGGGACGACCTTGAGTCGGACTCCCAAGCCGCCAATCCCTTTGCACCCTGTTCGCAACAGAGAACTGAGGTGTCCACATGATATTTAAAGGAAACACTTGGGAGAAGTGTTGTCCTTCCTGATGGAACCTGCAGGATGTTTTATGTTGTTCGTACATTTGTTTTATGTTGTTCGTCCTACAGTAAATTTTTCAAGCCGCTTGTTCAGCGGTACCAACTTGTCTACAGATACCTGGTCAACAGACCAGACGCTTGTTCAGTGGAACTAGCTTTTCAGCAGATACCTGCTCACCAGACGCCCGATCGTAGCTGCTCTTGTGATTCGAGGATAGAATCACTGTAGCAACCCCACCACGATGACTACATTTTTGCCCGTTCTTGTCGGTTGCTCAGGCAGTGGAGAAACGGCGTGAGACCCGCCCTGCCTGGGGACCCCCCCGTTGGTCAAACACGCTCGGGTAGGGGAGATACGGCATTGGTAGCCGTCCTACCCGGGGACTCCATCCAAATCTTACCCGTCGCGGCCCATACGCACCTCATTTGACATTTTCATTTCAAAAAGTTTTTATTTTGTTTAGGCGCCCTTTAGGTTGCTGCCATCTGCTATTTACATCCTGGAACATTTGGATGGTAAATCAGCACTGGTCCGTCATTGGGAAGTGTGCCGTGTCCTAACATTTGTTTTTGGAAAAAAAATGAGGGAGTCACACAGTGACCAATTATAAGGGTATAATTGGCCCCAAAAAAAGGACAGACACACTAACACACTGGATATTAAACCAAGGTAGTTACAGATACTATGCTTGTTTTCACAGAACTCCAGAGGCTCCAGGACCGGAGAAAACAAAAGAACATCAGAAGGAAAAGGAAAAAGGACAGCTAGGACAGCCATGAGGACTTCTTTCATCGTTCTCAACATCTTTTTTATGAACATTTGGTTGCGCGGGAACGCGGACCCCATTACTCCAAACCTCCCTGCCGTTAATGTTTCACTGCCCCGCAGTACCCAAAGCCCAGTCACCAGCGACACTGCATCTTCCTGGTGTGCCAGATTCATAACCTGGTACTCCCTGTCCTACGTAATTGAAGCACTGTTAGCGTTGGCGATACTCTGCTGTGTAGTGCAGACTATGCACCTCCGCAAATGGAGGAGAGCGTACCGCGCTCGAACTCCGGTATATCGGATCCGATCCCCTATATTCGGTTATGACCAGACCCCCGACCCCCGCGACCTATAACACAATAATAAAGAACATGCACTTGCGTTTTTTCTGGAAATAAAGATGTACAAAACTTCTCATGAACAAAAAATGTATGATCCTGAGCTTGACTGCCAAGCCAGGAAAGAGTATATTAAATGTTGTGATTGTTGTCGTATGTTTTAGGAAGATAGGATAATGCAATGTTTAGTGAGTATAGTGTATTTAGGTAAAATTAGAGGTTCCAAGTTTTTGTATTTTGTAAATGCATGCCCCTGCCTGACATAGCACCCTTAGAAATGTTTAGGTAAAAAAAATTTGTGCATAGCTAGGGTCAGAGCAGTGGCCATGTAGGAGGTGTCCCCCCCCGGTCAGGGAATGGAAAGAACAAAATTAATGTGATCCTTCACGCTTCGCGTCAGGATCACAAGGAGGGCATGTAGCTACCTAAAATGGCTGATACCCGATTAATTTGGCCAAACCCCAATGTAAAATGGCGAACTGAAAAGGCTGATTGGAAAATCAGCCAACAGGACTCCAACGGACATCTGCAGACAGAACAGTATATTCGGCTCTGGGGAAGTCGGCCCAGACCGATACCTGCAACCATTAGCAGCACATCAACCCAGCCATCTGCAGTTTAATCGGCTATCCCCGGGAACAATTGCTACAAATTAGCAATTGAAAGCCGATCCAGACCTCTCGGCGCCAGCAGTGGCCGAGACAAAGAAAGGTGAACGACCACCCCCCGATCAAGGAATCGCTCCATTATTGGAGCATATCGAACCCAGTGATTGGGACCAAGTCCAATCACTTGGGACCAGGGTCACGGTCCGCCCCGAGAGGCGGGAAGCCCCTGGGAACTATAAAGATAGGGGCCAAGTTCAGATCGACCCTTCTTCTCCTACTCGCAACCTTCGAGACCCTTCGACGAAAGAACAAGTAAGTCTTACTCCAGCGATCGCTACCCGATAGGTATTCAAGACTATTGACCCGTACCAGCCTTTTTGAATCCCGCAGGCCAGACCCAATTCGATAAGCCATTCGTTTCCCTGACCTGGTGGGCCATCACCAAAGTTAAGTATTGGCCTTTAGTGGTAGGTAATAGTCTAGAGGTAGTATTATTGTGTAAGTATTTATTGCTGTATATAATAAATGATCGTTGATTTAACATTTACTAAGCGGTGTGCTGTATTATTAATCATTACTTGAGCTTGAACCACGTAGCGGTATCAGAAAGATACCTGGCGACTCGTGAGCAAAGGTGACAGAATTAGAGCTAATAAAACTAAGGCTAATAAGAGCAACAACGGCAACTCCCATAACCTCCTTTCTTGCCCTCTAGCATTGATCGGGAAAATCTCGCTCTTTCCCATGTTCAATTTGTACCCCAGAAACCAGTCAAATTCCCTCAAAATCTCCATAACCCCTCCAAGAGTCCAAGATATATATATATATTTTATAATTTAAAGTACCCAATTCCTTTTTTCCTCAATTAAGGGGCAATTTAGCGTGGCCAATTCACCTACCCTGCACAGCTTTGGGTTGTGGTGGTGAGACCTACGCAAACATGGGGAGAACGTGCTAACTCTACACGGACAGTGACCTGGGGCCAGGATCAAACCAGGGTCCTCAGCGTTGTGAGGCAGCAGTGTTAACCACTGTGCCGCCTTTGGGTCCGAGGTATATAATAACAGATAAAATAAATAATCTTTACTGTCACAAGTAGACTTACATTAACAATGCAATGAAGTTACTGTGAAAACCCCTTGGTCGCCACATTCCGGCGACTAGATGCTTAAAGAAATAAAGCACAGTGTAAATTAAACATCGTGACACTAACATTCTATACAAAGTAGAGATCAAATTACATTTACACATATTATCTGAATTATTTGAAGACAAATTGCACCATGAAAACTATAGAAAGGCATTTTATTAAAAAATAAATTTTGTGTGCCCAATTCATTTTTTCCAATTAAGGGGCAATTTAGTGTGGCCAATCCACCTGGCCTGCATATATTTGGGTTGTGGGGGTGAAACCCACGCAAACACGGGGAGAATGTGCAAACTCCACACGGACAGTGACCCAGAGCCGGGATCGAACCTGGGACCCCGGCGCCATGAGACAGCAGTGCTAACCACTGCGTCACCATGCTGCCCTTAGAAAGGCATTTTAACATATTTGAATAGATAAATTAAGGAACAATTCACTCGGGAACTCAGAGGGAGAGTTCAGAATTATCAGCTGGTACAGGAATTGAACCCATCATGCTGGCCTTGTTCTGCATCACAAACCAGCTGTCTAGCTCACTGAGCTAAACCAGATCATCCACATAAAGTGAAACTCTATGCTCGGCACACACCCCCCTCAATCCCTTTCCAATCCCTCAATACCCTAAGCGCCATTGCCAATGGCTCCATCGCCAAGGCAAAGAGCAACGGGGAGAACAGGCACCCTTGTCTTATCCCACGATGCAACCCAAAGTACCCCAAACTCATCCGGTTCTTCCGGACACTCGCCATCAGCCCTGTACAACAGCCAAACCCAATCAACAAACCCCTGCCCAAACCCGAACCGCCCCAGCACCTCCAGAAAATATGCCCAACCCACCCGATCAAAAGCCTTCTCCGCGTCTATCGCCACCACTACATCTACCTCCTGACCCTCCGAGGACATCATAATTACATTAAGTAGCCTACGCACATTCGCCGACAACTGCCTTCCCTTCACAAATCGCGTCTGGTCCTCCCTCATCACCCCCGGCACACAGCGGCGACTGCGGACACCCTGCCTCGTTCCAATATGCAACCCAAAACGCCGTGAACTCATCTCATTGGTTCATATACTCGCCACCGGGGCCATGTACAGCAGATGCATCCATGCCACAAACTTTGGCCCAAACCCAAACCTTCCCAGGATCTCGAACAGTTACTGCCACTTTCCCTATCAAATGCCTTCTCCATGTCTATTGACACCACCACCTCCGGCGCCTGTCCTCTCGACAGGGCCATGATTACATTCAATCGTTGCCTTATATTACTCGAGAGTTGCCTGCCCTTCACGAAGCCCATTTGATCCTCTGCAACCACCCCCAGAACGCATCCTTCCGTCCTCCCCGCCACTAACTTAGCCAACACTTTCACGTCCATATTTAACAGCGATATGGGCCTGTACGGCCCACATTCTAATGGGACCTTCCCTTTCTTTGTAATTAGCATAATCATCGGCTGTGTTATTGTCTCCGGCAGCTCCCCCTTCTCCGGTGCCTCATTAAATGCCCCAGTAGGTGTGGTGCCAGTTCCGCTGCAAACTCCTGATAAAATTCCGCCGGGTAACCGTCCGGCCCGGGAGCCTTCCCCGACTTCATCCTTCTTATGGTTTCCATTACCTCTCCGAGCTCTGGAGGCTCCTCAAGCGCCTGCCTCCTCTCCTCATCCAACCGTGGAAATTCCAACCCATCTAAGAACCACCCATAATCCCCATCTTCACCCCCCCCGCCTCCCAGATCCGCCACGTACAATTCCTTATAATATTCCCTGAATGCCTCATTTATCTTCCCCGTCTCCGACGCTACCTCCCCCTTCCCTGTCTGTACCCTCACCACCTAGACATCACCTGCCTCCATAGCTGATGGGCTAACATGCAGCTCGCCTTCTTTCCATATTCATACTGCAACCCCCCTCGCCCACCGTAGCTGCCCAACCGCCCTTCCCATCGTCAACCTGTCGAACTACCCCTGTAACTTCCTTCTCTTCACCAATCCCTCCACGGTGGGGGCCCTCGAACACTCCCTTTCCACCTCAACCATCTCGGCCAATAATCGTTCATACTCCCTCTCCTTTTGGGTTGGTGCAGACTTGATGGGCCGAATGGCCTCCTTCTGCACTGTAGGGATTCTAAAACCATCGAGAAACCCTAACAAAACCAAAATAAAAACAGAAAAAGCTGGAAAAACACAGGTCTGGCAGCATCCATGGAGAGAGAAAGAGTTAACATTTAGAGTCCAATATGACTCTTCTTTGGAACCCTAAGAAACCTATTGCCATTCAAAATAAAGATAGAAATGCATTTATGTTGTGCCTTTCACAACCTCAGGACATCCCAGAGCGCTTCACAGCCAAAGTACTTGGGAAGATGCTCATTATTGCAATGTACAAACTCAGGGGTGACGATCTGAAACGATGCAGTACTCTATACGTCAGAAAGAAAAGTCTGTGCTGCCTCATCAGTAGCCAATAAAAGATAACCGCTTGCGACAACATTTAGATGTGCCCTAGACTAACTACTGACAGTAATTGTTTGACTGATATTGTGGTTTAACTTACAATACATTCTACCCACTGAATGAAGTCCAGAATCACTAAACATAAAAGGAAGCAGTTATTTCAGCCAGATTAATTGTTTTGTACCTTGCCATATTCTGACCTTGGCTGAAAATGGCCAAGTTTAATTTGCACACATTCGAACCACAAAAACAAACTTCTCAGTAAATACATTTAGGCCATCAAAACATAAGTACCATCAGTGTAAAGCTTTGAGATTTACTGTAAACCCTTGTAACGGAGAATTTAAAAAAAAAAAATTTAGAATACCCAATTCATTTTTTCCAATTAAAGGGCAATTTAGCGTGACCAATCCACCTATCCTGCACATCTTTGGGTTGCGGGGGAAAAACCCACACAAAACACGGGGAGAATGTGCAAACTCCAGACGGACAGTGACCCAGAGCCGGGATCAAACCTGTGACCTTGGTGCCGTGAGGCAACAGGGCTAACCCACTGCGCCACCATGCTGCCCCGGAATGGAGAAATATATAGTATTTTCACAGTAACTTTTCACAGTAACTTCATTGTAGTGTTTTTTAAATAAATTTAGAGTACCCAATTCATTTTTCCAATTAAGGGGCAATTTAGCGTGTTCAATCCACCTAGCCTGCACATCTTTGGGTTGTGGGGAGAAACCCATGCAAACACGAGGAGAATGTGCAAACTCCACACAGTGACCCAAAGCCGGGATCGAACCTGGAACCTCGTCGCCGTGAGACAGCAGGGTTAACCGTGCTGCCCCAACTTCATTGCAGTGATAATGTAAGCCTACTTGTGATAATAAAGATTATTCTTTTTTTAATATGATTGTTAGGAGAAAACAAGTTTCCTATATGCATGATCGGAAAGCGGGAAGAGGTGTTGGAACCGTTAATGTTTAGAATTTTACAGACTCAGAAACTCAATGCACAATAGTCAAATGTGTATCTGACACCAAACTAGAAAAGAGAGACAGCAGAATTGGAGATGGTTACAAACACTTCAGCCTCGTCTTTTGCATTCACAATCGAGGATGGAAATATATGTGCAGCCACCTCCCATTATTTATCGTTGTTTAATTGTCCACCACTATTCATAACTGGATGTGGCAGGACTGCAGAGTTTTGATCTGATCTTTTAGTTGTGGGATTGCATGGTTTTGAGTCTAGCAGTCCTGTGTTGTCGCTTCACCAGATAGTCACCTAATTTTTAGATATGCCTGCCACTACTGCTATAATGCTCTCCTCACTGCCTTATAGAACCAGGGCTGGCTTCATGGAAATTGTAGATTGATGGATATATCAAGCCAGATTGTATTGGAACACAATTCTGCTATTGCCCACAGCATTTCATTGGTGCCTAGTTTTTTGAGCTATTAGATCTGTTGAGTCTATCCAATTTAGCACCATGGTAGTGCCACACAACATGATAGTGCCACACAACATGATGGAGGGTGTCCTCAATGTGAAGATAGGGCTTTGTCCCCATAAGAACCATGCAGTGGTCACTCCTACCAATAGGGTCATGGACAGATGCATCTACAACAGGGGCAAGGATAAAGCCAAGTAGATTTTCCCCTCATGTTCGCTCTCTCACCGCTCTGTCATAGGTACAGCCAGGCAGCAAAGATCACCATGACTTGGCCAAAAGTAGCTATACCAAACCACTCTTGAAGATGGACATGGAAATCTTTCACTCAAGAGCACATTCTGGACCTTTGGAGCTCTCAGCCTTTCTTCCAAGTGATGTTCTCCCTTAAGAACCAGAAAATTTAAATCAACTACTTTTTTAATGCCACTGGATTAGTTTCCCTGATGCTAATGCTCTCATCTGCTTGCTCCTCAATTCCATAGCATTAACCCATGAACACTCCAAATCCAAGATCTCTTTTTGTTTTGGAAGAATGGGTGGGTTGGCTTATGTACTTCAAGAGTCTCCAAGCCTAAACCGGGAACATTGAAAACTTCTGACATTTGGAAGCTCAGGCCCACGTGTAGATTGATGAAGCTGACTAGTCTCGATGCCGGGGATAGGCTAACGGCCTCACTCCCAACAGTACAAAGACCACCACTTCAGATTGGTACTATCCAGCTTTCCCATAATTAACATTGCAGGACAGAGTTCCTCCCCCTAATTAATTAATTATGAAATGGAAGAGATGGAGAAATCAATCCCACGTAATCCAGTACGGTGCACAAGAGGCACTGATTTTTGTTTGGCTGAAGGGAGGATCGTAAAATGGAGGGAATAATCAGAAGCGTAGCAAACATTAAAAGAGTTATATGCTGCATGAGTGACTGAACAGTTTGCCTCATTGTCGATGGGCAATAATTTATAGTTTTACAATAATTTATATTTGCCTAGCATTAAAAACTTTGCCAAAAAGTAGCTTTTATGAAGTGTCTGAAAGGAGGAAAGGGTAGAGGGGCAGAGAGGTGCAGTGAGGGGAATTCAGCTTAAACCTAGGCAACTAAATAGTCAAAAGGCCATCATTAGATAAGCACCGATGTGAGGATTGTAGGACTGGAAGAGATAGGGCGGGATCGGAAAACAAATATAAGAATTTTAAACTTCAAGATGTTTTGGGCAGCACAAGTAGATAGCACTGTGGCCTCACAGCTCCAGGGTCCCAGGTTCGATTCCCGGCTTGGGTCACTGTCTGTGCGGAGTCTGCACGTTCTCCCCGTGTCTGCGTGGGTTTCCTCCGGGTGCTCCGGTTTCCTCCCACAGTCCAAAGATGTGCAGGTTAGGTGGATTGGCCATGATAAATTGCCCTTAGTGACCAAAAAGATTAGGAGGGGTTATTGGGTTACGGGGATAGGGTGGAAGTGAGGGGGTCGGTGCAGATTTGATGGGCCGAATGGCCTCCTTCTGCACTCTTTGTTCTACGTTGCATGTCTGAGAGCCAATCTAGGTCAGCGAGAACTGGGGCAATAGGGAAACAGCACTTGCTGAGAGTCGAGACACAGGATTGTTTTGGTTTTTGAATGACTTCAAGTTTCCAGACAGTCGAATTTGAGAGATCAGCCAGAAGTGCATCAGAACTGTCGGGTCTAGAGGTAACAAAGGCACATATGAGGGTTCCAGCAGCAGATGAGCCCAGACAGGGGCAAAGTCGGGCAATGTTACAGAGGTAGAAATATGCAGTCTAAGCAATAGCACAAATATATGATCAGAAGCTCATCGTGGGGTCAAATATAATCTTTATTATTACTGTCACAAGTAGGCTTACATTAACACTGCAATTAAGTTATTGTGAAAAGCCCCCAGTCGCCACATTCCGGCACCTGTTCGGGTATACAGAGGGAGAACTCAGAATGTCCAATTCACCTAACAGCACATCTTTCAGGACTTGTGGGTGGAAACCAAGGCGCCCGGAGGAAACCCACGCAGACACGGGGAGAACGTGTAGATCCCACACAGACAGTGACCTAAGATGGGAATCGAACCCGGGTCCCTGGCACTGTGAAGCAACTGTGCTAACCACGGTGCTACCGTGCCACCAGACACCAAGGCTGTGAACAGACCATTTAGGTTCAGACTGTTGCCAAAGAAGAATGGAGTTGGTAGCTAGGGAAGAGAGTTTGGACTCGGGACTGAAAACAATGGCTTCAGTCTTGCCAATATTTAATTGCAAGAAATCTTTTCTCATCCAGTTCTTGGTGTCAAATAAGTGAATGTGGAGGATTTGAGAGAGGTGGTGATGAGACAGAGTTGTGTGTCATCAGCATACCTGTGAAAATGGTGCTGGAGCAGAAGGAGAACCCATTGCAAATTATACTGTGGGTAAAATAATAATAATCTTTATTATTGTTACAAGTAGGCTTACATTAACACTGCAATGAAGTTACTGTGAAAATCCCCTGTGAAAGTCGCCACATTCCGGCGCCTGTTCGGGTACAGTGAGGGAGAATTCAGAATGTCCAATTCACCTGACAGCAGGTCTTCCAGGACTTGTGGGAGGAAACCGGAGCACCCGGAGGAAATCCACGCAGACACGGGGAGAACGGGCAGACTCCGCACAGAAAGTGACCCGAACGGGAATCAAACCCGCGACCCTGGCGCTGTGAAGCAACAGTGCTACTGTGCTACCAAATAAGAATGGAATTAGGGGAGAGCAGTCACGCCTAGCGAGATGGTGGAGTGGCTTTGGACAAAGATCGTGTGGTCTACTATGTGAAAGGCAGCAGACAGATCAAAAAGGGCGAGGAGGGAAAGTTTACCTTTGTTACAGTCACATAGGTTGCCCATGTGACTTTTCTTTTTGTAGATAACTTGTACTTTAAACTACAAAAAGAAATAGTCCCCTTTATATTTAGCACCAATTGCTGTAAAGACTAATTCTGTCCTCAAACAGTCCTCAAGTACTCCCAGTCGGCTCCCACATACCTGCTTTGCTGTGTAGTAACTTTGAGTGACCATCTCCAGGTGCTTTCCTGTTCTTGGGGAACTCCATAAGTCCACCACCAGCAGTACAGCCTTCGCTGATTATTTTCTTCCCCCTGTTCATGCCAGGACAAATCTCCTGGAATCCGTAGAAGGCTACAAGAGGTGTCTCTTTGACTAGAGAGCGTTACCCTCCTGCATCTGGCTGTAGTAGCTCGCAAAGTCAAGCAGCCATTTCTCTCTGCTGACCACACAACCTCTGCTACATGTCTGCAATATTCATTGATTTGTAACTACAAATAGGGAACCTGTAAACTGATCTCAAAAACGGCTTCCTCTGCCCTTTTCCCCATGGCAACATGAAAACACATTAACGTTGCATTCAGGTAGAAATGGTAATTAGTTGTCCTTGATCCCCTCTCTTTCATCTTAGAAGTATACGGTCAGTTCACAGCACGACTGTTTAGAACCTGATACCTAGAACATCTTTCTGGTATCTTGGGAGATTAAAAGTTTACTTTTTACAAACTCAAAGCATAAACAACTTGCACTCTCTCAGTAAAACAATATAAGCCTTCCTTTGATTAATTTTTTTAAATTTAGAGTACCCAATTCATTTTTTCCAATTAAGGGGCAATTTAACGTGGCCAATCCACCTAGCCTGCACATCTTTGGGTTGTGGGGGGCAGCACGGTGGCGCAGAGGGTTAACCCTGTAGTCTCACGGCACCAAGGTCACAGGTTCGATCCCGGCTCTGGGTCACTGTCTGTGTGGAGTTTGCACATTCTCCCCGTGTTTGCATGGGTTTCACCCCCACAACCCAAAGATGTGCAGGCTAGGTGGATTGGCCACGCTAAATTGCCCCTTAATTGGAAAAAATGAATTGGGTACTCTAAATTTTTTTATTTTTAAAAAGATCTTTGGGTTGTGGGGGTGAAACTCACGCAAACACAGGGAGAACGTGCAAACTCCACACGGACAGTGACCCAGAGCCGGGATCGAAATGCGCCGTGAGGCAGCAGCACTAACCACTGCTCCACCGTGCTGCCCCTTGCTTTGATTTCTAACAATCAAACCAGCCAGGCTTACTGTCAGACTGACTTCAGAATAGTGTGATCATTGATCACAAAGTTAAAGAAAGTGCCAAAACATTCTTAAACACCATGATTGCAACAAAAATGGGATTGAAAGAGATTTCAGTCACCAAATAGGTGTTTGCATACAAATAAAAAATTGGAATGAGTTAATTTGTGTGCACAAAACTGAGATTACAAAATGCGTGTAAGAATGCTACAGGAAGGTTCCTGTAGCATCAGAGAAGCATTCTAATCAAAATCTAATCATTCTAATCAAATCTACCAAAATTAATTCAGAATTTTTTAAAAATAAGAGAAATGCACTGTTCACAGTGGCCTCAATACACCAAATACTAAGATAATGCATTTGCCTTTACTGCACTGACAATCTGAACTTCAGCCTACAGAAAAAGAAACAATTTAAAACTGACAGGTGCCAGGTTCCAATTTCACAGCTTGAAAGACTCAAAATACTGCAGCATTATTGCACAGTAAACGTATACTTTTTTGGTCAAAAACTATGGCCTGCAGAACAAAACATGGTAATACTGCAGCACCTGCCATAGAATATCCTTCAGATAGAATGACACATTATAATATGCCAGAGAATTTCCTGCAGCATTTCTCACAGCACTAACATTGGGAAAAAGCAAGCTGGGTGATGTGGTTGGGGAAGGGGTGGGGACTTTCAGGCTCTAGACTGTCAGCACAGTACTGGGCAGTGCTTTGGTGACAGAGGCCTCCGTTGGAGTACTAAGAAGCAGGATAAAAGGGTGAGACTGGATTACTGGGACTGGCCTTGGTAGTAAAGGGAGCTGGATTACTCAAGGTGGACAGGTAGGTAAACAACAATGCGCTTTGCAGGAATGGGTCAGTAATAGAGCTGGACAATAGAGGAAGCAAAGGTCAGGAGGACTGGAGGGTTGATAGCAGGAAAAACAGGGAACAAAGTGACCAAAAATATAGTAGTTTTCTCTCAAACACCAATCAGGTTTTTCTCATTTTAGCACAGACGATGTCAGGATGCAAACAATTTATGGTGTCACACTGAGTAATCAGAATCACAAACTGACTATCTTATAAGCACTTCACAAAAAAGGAAAAGAAATGGGACATGTAGCAAGAGGGAAGAATGAGTAGAATTGAGTTATGCATGGAGGGAACAGGAAAGTTATTCAGTCTTTTGAAAACAGGAAGGGGAAAAGTCAGGGCAGAGGGATTTTGTGAGAGGGGTCCAGAGGGCAGGGGTGCAGAGTGAGCAGCAAGCAAGTCGCAGGCCAGTATCAGAAAAGCAAAAAGGTACAAGGAAGAACATAGGAATGGGATACATTAAGTAGAGCGAGTAGAGGCTGAGGAGGATGGTAAGGAGACAGCCTTGGTGATGAAGGAAACGGCTTGGGGTCAACCAACACTAAGGTTCTGCATTCAGTCTTGCCTAAGCTAATGGTAAATTTCATCCTTCAAAGACAATGGCAGACATGCAATCCAAGTTTTGAGTGGCAAAACCGGAATCAGGAGGAGAAGCAGAAACGTAACACTGGGGGTATCATCAGCACACATATGGAACCTCGTGGCTCTGGTTTATATCACCAAATGAAAGCATTAGTTAAAGAGTAAAGGGCCAAAGATAGCGACCAGAAAATACCAGTGATCATATGGACAAAGTGAGAAGAAATCTGTTGGATATATAGCAGCCCACAAAGAACATTAAGTACATGCTCCGCCGCACCATTCACTACATGAAAACACTGCCTATAATTTAAGTTCACTCAGGGCAACCAGAGGTTGACTTGCTGTGTGACACTTTTTGCCCCACCATTAACAGTTAAATGGGCATTTTCCTTAAATTAAGTTTCGCTGTGGAGGTAAACGTTGTTGACTCGGTGTCTAACCCAAGTGTACCTATACGTGGTCATCTAGTTTTGGCATCAGGCACTCAACATCCCTCACCTGAAAAGGCAAGACTATATTTTCTATTGAAAAATGCAGCCAGCCTATGTCTCAATCTTTGAAGTGGAGATGCCGGCGTTGGACTGGGGTGAGCACAGTAAGAAGTTTTACAACACCAGGTTAAAGTCCAACAGGTTTGTTTCGATGTCACTAGCTTTCGGAGTGCTGCTCCTTCCTCAGTTCCTTCCTTGTTCTGAGGAAGGAGCAGCGCTCCGAAAGCTAGTGACATCAAAACAAACCTGTTGGACTTTAACCTGGTGTTGTAAAACTTCTTACTGTGCTCAATCTTTGAATTCATTGAACACCACATAACTAAGTATACTCGGAGGTCCAGAATGTCCCATACTGCGCAGCACTACAGCGCAGCACTAACAGTCAGAATCAGACAGTGTAGACACCAGGATGAGACATTCCAGGTGACAAACATTTCTACATGGCCTTAGGTCATATAAAAGGTTTTTTTCCCGGGCTTGCAATTGCTCGCATGCCTTGGGGGTGGGGGGGGAGAGAGAGAGAGAAAAAGAGAGATGAAGGCTGGTAATTCCATACTCGGCAGTGAAATGGGAACATCAAGTCATAGTGAGATTTCAAACCGATAGCCAGAGAACTGGAGGGCTTCAAGAAAATCGTAACTTTGAAACCGAATATTGTAACTATTTCCATTCAAGTGATAAAATGAAAGGAAACATTTGAATCAGGGAGATGTATTCTCACTAAATAAAATCACAAGAAGCAACCTACAAGCAGACTTGACACCCTGTTTAAAATATATGCATGGTGGAATAAAAAGCAAATTTATCCTTCATAGAATCCACAGAATCCCTAGTGCCTAACAAGGCCATTCGGCCCATCAAGTCTGCACCAACCTTCTGAAAGAACACTCTACCCAAGCCCCACTCCCCCGCCCTATCTCTGCAACCCTGTGCATTAATCATAGCCAATCCACCTAATCTGCACATTTTGGCACACTGAGGGGCACATTAGCATGGCCAATCCACCTAACCTGTTTGGACTTCATTGCAAGGTATGGAGATAGCGATACAGATTTGGTCCCTATTCCTGATGACTGGCATTGAAAAAGGCGACATTTTGCATCATTTCATTATTGAGTTTCCTTCGGGCATGGGTGGAGTACGATTGCCTTGCATCCTAATAATCAGCCAAAGAGCATGAACAAAAGGTCGAGGAGAAATCCATCCTCCACTTAAACAGCAAGAGGAGGAGGCCAGGTAGACTGTAAAAATTTAGTTGGGTGAGGAGGAATAATTTACACGCAAAAACTGTATCCAGTCATTCAATCCTATAAGATTGTGAAAATGCACACTTAGTTTCTTTATGTAATAATAATAATCTTTATTACTGTCACAAGTAGGCAAACATTAACAATGCAATGAAGTTACTGTGAAAATAATTCATGCTGCAGTTAAAAGGATGCATCACCTCACAAGGATTACGTTTGCCAACTGCAGGACTTGAAGCCTGGCACATGAAACTTTGGGTGCCACATTTATTTCAGGTGTTATGGCAAAACACCAGACTTCTCCTGACAACGGCTTTCAGTGACCGAGATGCAGCCCCAGCTTCTTTAGTGTTGATGAATTTCTCTCAAGTGATGAACGAACATACTATCGCAGAGTTAACCACAACCATCCACTGTCAAATAGACGTTTGATGGATTTGACACTTGCTTCAATTTTAAACACTACTTCATCTTTTCTACTACTATCAACATTGTGCTGTTCTGCAACATGAATTTTTTCTTTTCCCCAAGGTTTCCCAATTTAAAAAGTTGAACGTTCACTGCACCTTTCACAGCTAATCAGTGTTGCTTTCAAATAATCTGAATTTATCCAAATGTTCATGCGAATGTAGCAGGTCCTCCCACTGGTGTTATTCAATTCTGGAAAATGACACAAACTAATCTTGGTTGATACCAGTCGCTCATTTATTTGAATCATCTGTTCAACACTCCATTGTCTAATCATGCGGAATTATTTACAGCATATTATGCAATTTGACATTTCCCCACATACAAAGCACTCAACATGTTGAGACATTTTAATCAGGCATTCACACAATCCTTTAAAGTCATCAGCTTCTTTTTGCATCAGTTCATGAGTCAAATATTCAAGTCTGCATTATTAAAGTTAACAGCTTCTCTAAAGTACACATTAATTGCTAAAATCCCAATTTCTCAACTGCCTTATCATTCAGTTCTACTAGTCATGAGTAATTTTTCATAGTGCAGTTTATATGAATCAAGGATACTACAATATAATAAAACCTATATTGTACTTCTGTAACAAGTTATGGACTATGGTAGCACAGTGGTTAGCACTGCTGCTTCATAGTGCCAGGGTCCCGGGTTCGATTCCCGCTTGGGTCGCTGTCTGTGTGGAGTCTGCACGTTCTCCCCGTGTTTGTGTGGGTTTCCTCCAGGTGCTCTGCTTCCTCCCACAAATCCCGAAAGACGTGCTTATTAAGTAAATTGGACATTCTGAATTCTCCCTCAGTGTACCTGAACAGGCGCCGGAGTGTGGTCACCAGGGGATTTTCACATTAACTTCATTGCAGTATTAATTTAAGCCTACTTGTGACACTAATAGAACATGGAACATACAGTGCAGAAGGGGCCGATCGAGTCTGCACCCACCCACTTAAGCCCTCACTTCCACCCTATCCCCGTAACCCAACAACCCCTCCTAACCTTTTTGGTCACGAAGGGCAATTTATCATGGCCAGGCCACCTCACCTGCATGTCTTTGGACTGTGGGAGGAAACCGGAGCACCCGGAGGAAACCCACGCAGACACGGGGAGAACGTGCCGTCTCCTCACAGATAGTGACCCAGCAGGGAATGGAACCTGGGACCCTGGCGCTGTGAAGCCACAGTGCTAGCCACTTGTGCTACCGTGCTGCCCTAATAAAGATTATTATCAAGCACAATGATTGTGAGAATCCAAAGTCAGTTTCCAGTACAAGATAATACAACCACAAGGATATTCAATCACTAATTTATATTTAGCGTCTGCACTCCATTGAAACATTACAAAAAAACTGTTACATAAAAATTTACTATGGAAATTCCAAAGTAGAAATGTCTAGACTACCTGTGGTGCTTTAACAGAATTTCTAATGTTGATATCAACAAGGTTCTGTTACAGCTCCCAGTCACATCACTGCAAAGTCGGATATCTTTTCTCACACAAATCTTCATTTTTTAAAAATTGCCCAGTGTAGTTTCTCTTAGTAGGTGTATATATTTCTAGGCATATGTATTTCTAAGAACTTGATGACATTTATCCAAATTGCTTTTAGTGTACTTTTGGTTCAGTTTTTACTTAGAGGCCTCAGTCTCTCCCAAAAGCTAGGACTTCGGACTATACTACCTTTGTCTGAAAATATGATTGTTTTATTTTAAATTTAGAGTACCCAATTATTTTTTTTCCAATTAAGGGGCAATTTAGAGTGGCCAATCCACCTAACCTGTACATCTTTGGGTTGTGGGGTTGAAACCCACGCAGACATGGGAGAATGTGCAAACTCCACACGGACAGTGACCCAGGGCCGGGATTCGAACCCGGGTCCTCAGCGCCGCAGTCCCAGTGCTAACCACTGCCCCACATGCCGCCCTGGAAATGTGATTGTAAACCAACAGCATCAGAAACCCACATTCAATTCCGGCCTTGGGTGACAGTATGGACTTTCTACGTTCCCCCAGTCTGTGTCGGTTTCTTCCGGGTGCCCCAGTTTCCTCCCACAGTCCAAAAATGTGCAGATTAGGTGGGGTTATGGAGATAGGATGGGAGAGTGGGCTGAGATAGAGTGCTCTTTCAGAGGGTTGGCGCAGACTCGATGGGCCAAATGGCTTCCTTTTCCACCGTAGGGATTCTGGGATTCTATAGGGGGTGCAGGAACAGAGGACCTGGGGCACTTGTACACAAACGGACATACAAATTAGGAGAAGGGAGGCCATTTGGTGCCTCAAGACCGCTCTGCTTTTCATCATGGTTGATCTGATTGTGGCCTCACCCCACATTCCACCAACTCTAATAATCTCTTTTTTAAAATAAATTTAGTGCACCCAATTATTTTATTTTATTTATTTTTTCCCCAATTAAGGGGCAATTTAATATGGTCAATCCACCTAACCTGCACATCTTTGGGTTGTGGGGGTGAAACCCACGCAAACACGGGGAGAATGTGGAAACTCCACACGGTCAGTGACCGAGGGCCGGGATTCGAACCTGGGTCCTCAGCGCCGCAGTCCCAGTGCTATCCACTGCGCCACATGCCGCCCTCAACTCTAATAATCTTTGACTTCCATAATCTATCTATCCCCGTCTTAAAAAAATATTGATTGACCCTGCCTCCACCACTCTCTGTGGAGAGCTCCAAAACTTCATGACCCGAGAGAAAAATATCTTCCCATATCAGTATTAAATGGAAGACCTCTTATTTTTGAACTGTTTCCCCTTGTTCTGGTCTCTCCCACAAGACAAAACATCCTTTCAGTGTCCACCCTGTCAAGTCCGCTCAGGATCATGTATGTTTCAATAAGATCACCTTTCAAACTTCAAAAGTCCACCTCTTTTTTAAAATTCTTTACAGGATGTTCGAATTGCTGGTTAGGCCAGCACTTATTCCCCATCCCTAGTTGCCCTTCAGAAGGTGGTGGTGAGTTGCCTTCTTGAACTTCTGCAGTGTAGGTACACCCACTGTGCTGTTAGGGAGTGAGTTCCAGGATATTGCCCTAGCGACAGTGAAGGAATGGAGATATGTTTCCAAGTCAGGATGGTGATTGACTTAGGAATGCAACCTCCAGGTTGGGGGGTGGGGGAGATACCCAGGTATCTGCTGCTCTTGACCTTCTAGATGGTAGTGGTCATGGGTTTGGTAGGTGCTGTCTAAGGAACTTTGGTAAGTTCCTGCAGTGCATCTTGTAGATGTACACATGGCTGCCACTGTTCATTGGTGGTGGAGGGTTTGAATATTTGTGGAAGGGAGAACAATCAAGCGGGCTGCTTTGTCCTGAATGGTGTTTTGAGCTTCTGGAGTGCTGTTGGAGCTGCACCCATCCAGGCAAGTGGAGAGTATTCCATCACACTTGACTTGTGCCTTGTAGATGGCGGACAGGCATTGGGCGGTCAGGAGTTGAGTTAATCGCCATAGGATTCTTACCCTTTGACCTGCTCTGGTAGCCACAGTATTAATATGGCTAGTCGGGCGGCACAGTGGTTAGCGCTGCTGCCAAATGGCGCCGAGGTCCTAGGTTCAATCCTAGTCCTGGGCCACTGTCCGTGTGGAGTTTGCACATTCTCCCCGTGTCTGCAAGGGTCTCACCCCCACAACCCAAAAGATGTGCAGATAGATGGATTGGCCATGCTAAATTGCCCCTCAATTGGAAAAAAATTGGATACTAAATTTATTTTTAAAAAGGGGGAAAAAATTAATATGGCTAGTTTGTCCAGTTCAGGATCAATGGTAACCCGCAGGATGTTGATTGTGGGGATTCAGCGATGGTAATGCCATTGAATGTCAAGGGATGATGGCTAGATCCTCTCTTGTAGGAGAAGGTTATTGCCTGGCACTTTGCAATATAACAGCCACCAATTGTTTCCATTAGCAGGGGAGACTAGGACCCGGGGGCACAGCCTTAGAATAAAAGGGAGTCACTTTAGAACAGAGATGAGGAGAAATTTCTTCAGCCAGAGAGTGGTGGGTCTGTGGAATTCATTGCCACAGAGGGCGGTGGAGGCCGGGACGTTGAGTGTCTTTAAGACAGAAGTTGATAAATTCTTGGTTTCTCGAGGAATTAAGGGCTATGGAGAGAGAGCGGGTAAATGGAGTTGAAATCAGCCATGATTGAATGGTGGAGTGGACTCGATGGGCCGAATGGCCTTACTTCCACTCCTATGTCTTATGGTCTTATGAGTAATTCCAGGTTTCAGATAAGTAATCCTTCTCTGAACTGCTTTGAACGCATTTAAAACTTTTGTTTAATAGGCAGACCAAAATTTTACACAATATTCTAAATATGGTCTCACCGAAACCGTCAACTGCAGCAAAAGATCCCTACTTTTACATTCATAGACTTATAGAATTTACAGTGCAGAAGCAGGCCATTTGGCCCATCGAGTCTACACCAGCCCTTGGAAAGAGCACTCTACCCAAGCCCACACTCTATCCCTGTAACCAGTAACCCCACCCAACCTTCTTGGACACTAACAACAATTTAGCATGGCCAATCCACCTAACCCGCACATCTTTGGACCGTGGGAGGAAACCGGAGCACCTGGGAGGAAGCCCATACAGACACTGGGAGAGCGTGCAGACTCCGCACAGATAGTGATCCAAGCTGGGAATCGAACCTGGGACCCTGGAGCTGTGAAGCAACTGTGCTAACCACTGTGCTACCATGCTGCCCTTTCCCACCATTCCCCTTGCAGTAAATAACAACATTCCATTTGCCTTCCCAATCACTGGCAGAACCGACATGCTACCATTTTCCGATTAATGTGCCAGGACACCCTGGTCCCTCTGTACCGCATAGTTCTGTGATCTCTCAATTTAATATGCTTATTTTTTATTCTTCCTTTCAGAGTGGACAAGTTCACATTTTCCCACATTGTACTCCATCAGCCAAATGTGTGCCCCCTCACTTTTAAAAAAAATTTAGAGTACCCAATTAATTTTTTCCAATGAAGGGGCAATTTGGCGTGGCCAATCCACCTACCCTGCACATCTTTGGGTTGTGGAGGCGAAACCCACGCAAACACGGGGAGAATGTGCAAACTCCACACGGACAGTAACCCAGAGCCAGGATCGAACCTGGGACCTTGGTGCCGTGAGGCTGCAGTGCAAACCCCTCACTTAATCTATGTCCCTTTGGAGGCTCCCTATATTCTCTTCACAACTTACTTTCCTGCCTATCATTGTGTCAACAGGAAGGTTGAAGAACCAGAAGACAGTATTTAAAATGTGACTGGCAAAAAGAACCAGATGGGACATGAGGAAGAGATCTTTTTACAGAGCAAGTGCTTAAGCTCTGGAACGCACTGCCTGACAGTGTGGTGGAGGTAGATTCAATTGCTATTTTCAAAATTGGATAATTAGCAGGAATGATTTGCAGGGCTGTGGCAATAGTTGTTCTTGCTGACAACTGGCACAGACCCGATGGGCTGAGTGGCCTTGTATACTCACCATTCTATTATTTTATGCAAGATTACATTTAAAGAACCTTCCTCCAATGGGAACAGTTTCTCCCCATCTACTTTGTCCAGAGCCCCTCATGATGTTGAGCATTTCTATCAAATCTCCTCTCAACCTTCTCTTCTCCAAGAGAACAACTCCAGCTTCGACAAATGGCAGTGAATAAATACAGTGGACAGGATTCTCCATTTTCCTGGCACCCAGGGGTTTCCCGACGGCATGGGGCTGCCCCACAATGGGAAACCCCATTGACCAGCTGGCATAACGAAGAATCCCGCTGGCAGGTATGGGCAGAAATGTGGCAGGTCGGGGCGGAGAATCCAATCCACTGCTTTTTGGGACGCTTAGCAATACAGACTAAGATTAGTCCACAGATGTTGTTAGACCAGCTGAGCATTTCTAACAGTTTGTTTTTATTTCCGATTTCCAGGATCTTCAGTATTTGCATTTGTAAGATTATTCCACACTTGAGCACTGAGCTGGGTGACCAAGTCCTCCACAAGAACCTCAGTTTGGAAAAGAAAAATAAGAACCAAACAAGATTCCCACTCCTATTCTGTACCCAGTGATTTGGAAAAACAAAAATACATAAAAATGAAAATTCAGTAAGGAACACATCAGCGACAATATCCTGCATACCAAGAGTGTCTAAGCTTAAAAGCAATGCAACAAATAGGGTACAAGCTGATGTTGA
This sequence comes from Scyliorhinus torazame, assembly GCF_047496885.1. Taxonomy (NCBI): domain Eukaryota; kingdom Metazoa; phylum Chordata; class Chondrichthyes; order Carcharhiniformes; family Scyliorhinidae; genus Scyliorhinus; species Scyliorhinus torazame. The sequence goes on from NC_092708.1 coordinate 386,994,584, forward strand.
AATACTGGGAAACTGGCCAGTGTGTGGCAAATACCCTTCAATGTGGATAAATGAAAGATGATGTTCTTGAATCTGGGTAATTTACATGGTACATATACACCTTGTAAGGATACCTAATTACAGCTGTGGACTGAGAAAGGACCCAACGTCATCGATGTCAAATTCTAAAAGGTCTGTTGCAAATACAGATAGCAAGAAGATATTGAGTGTACAGCTAAGAGAATTCAATATGTACAGCATATAGTATTGGCCCCTTAACAGAGAACGTTCGAAGGGGGGGCAACCAGAACAAAGCCCAGTGTTTGGACTGTTTTTAAAAAAAATTTAGAGTATGCAATTCACTTTTTTCCAATTAAGGGGCAATTTAGCGTGGCCAATCCACCTACCCTGCACATCTTTGGGTTGTTGGGGCAAAACCCACGCAGACACGGGGAGAATGTGCAAACTCCACATGGACAGTGACCCAGAGCCGGGATCGAACCTGGGAACTCGGCGCCATGAGGCAGCAGCACTAACCACTGTGCCACCGTGCTGCCTCAGTGTTTGGACTCTTAGCCATAGGGTCAGGAAATAGATGGAGCGCAATTCACTGGAGAAATATTAACTTGATGACATCTGACATTTTTGGACTGATTAGAAGGAATCGATTCTGTTAGTCAGATTATTTATTTGGCCTGGATACAGTAAACACTCATTTAATACGCCTCATATGTAGGGAAACTTCAAGCACTAATATGTAGCTAAAGGATTTTTTTTTAAAAATCTAGTGATTAATTTCCTTTTGTCAAAACAGTGCTACGACTCCTGATTGAATGTACACCTCCGTACCCATTATTGTCCAATTACTGTATCACTTCATGTAACTAATACAGAGATCACTGCTCTTTTATTCTTCTTTTCATTACAATTTGTATGCAAACAGTTTGAAATTCAAGAGGTCGGATTATGTCACACGGAGCAAGTTACATTAAGGATAAGTAGGTGGAAATAACTAATCCCTCCATGTGAAGTAGTCATTCAGTCCTTTGGAGCTCAATAGTACTTAGTGCACTTTTATTAGATAATTTAAAACACTTAGAAAGTAAAATGTCATTATTTTAATGCCTAGATTTAAGGAGCAAATGATCTTCAACATAATCAGAATTCATGCCACTTTGTTGAAAAACTTGTAAAAAGAATTCTCATCACCCTACTCTGCAACATTATTAATGAAATCCCAAATTATACAAAATAGATTATAATAATTTATCATGCCAAACCCACACATTTTAATTCTAATGTTCTTTTTCAGTCAAAATGTTTTATTGGAAAACAATCAAGTGTAATTCAAAACCATTTGCTTATTACGTTATATAAATGTCAAAATATAAAAGGAAAAACACAGTAAAAAGTTGTGTAGTGGGCATTTCAAGAAGATACATTTTATTGTCAAATATTACAGCGACCCAGTCGCTGAATGCATCCAACTGCAGTCCCGGTACTTAACGAGTGGGTTGATTTTGAATACCTTGTATGCAATTGACCCTAAGTATATATGACTGTCATTTGTAAACAATAGATATGGCTGCTCTGGGAAGGTTTGAGACTTCTGGAATGGACTTTTGTATACATTAAACAGTACAACAAAAACACACTTGGTTATTGTCCAGTTACTTGTAGGAACATGCCTTAAAATTCACAGCACATGCACACACCCGATTGACCCGTTTCCAAATACACCCGCTTTGCAAATGTATTTAGCATGACGCGACAAAAACGCTGGATGTCTTTTTGCTCCGTCCGATTTAACGTTCGTAAGTAAACACGACCATCAAATTTTGTTCCCGTTGCAAAACAAGCATCCAATTTAAGGTTGACAGTCAGTAATCAGATTCCGTGTCTACGAAGTGGGCGTAAGTGATTTCATTGTACACGGTTTGGGCTGCGTGGCAATTCCTCGACACATAGCATCTGGTTTACATTATACTGCAAGAAATCACAGGACTCCTGCCCACAATCCCTTGCCTTCTATTTTTGGAAGAGTGCGAAACTGTTAAAGCATCGGTAGTCTTTAGATAGCATAAGCGATATTTTCAACAGACGACTGTAAACGCATCGACGTTGTTCATCCAGTTTTGCAGTCTTGTACACACAAACAACATCTGCAGGGCGCTGCGAGACTGAAAGGCGCCGCCAAACACTGGCTCAAACGGATTGTGTAAATCATGGGAGCTGTTTGTGAACTTTATAATCCGGGTTAATTGCTGGTACATCTTTTCATTCGATCACCTAAGTGTCAAAAGGTCAAGTGGCAGATCCATGCCTTTGGCATTCGCTGGAGTTGTCTCCACTTGGAAACAGTTGCCTTGTCACCTTGGATTAAGTAGTGTCTGCTGAAGCCAGGGTTTTAGGCAGGGAAATAACCCCGGCGAGACCAAAAAAAAACAGCTTCCGTGGGGAGAGGCCGTGACATTTGCACATCATCGTGCGAAATTTAAAAAAACACGAAGCAGTTATTTCCCCCCCCCCCCCTTTCTACTAGTTGGTTTTGTCCTTGGGTCAGCCAGGGCAAAAACAAAAAAATCCGAGATACACAGAACGATTCACGATGCACATGAGTCGGGATTTTGCACAAATAACACACAATGCCATTTGATAGGAGAATCAATGGATTGGGGATTTGCTCCCAGTATGGGGGGGGGGGGGGGGGGCGTCATCGTACCAGAAAGGACAAGAGGTGGAGGACACTGCGGTGTAACCCACCCGTACTGTATTCAGCAAAACACTAGAGTAGAAGATTGCAATTACATTATACCAGAATGACTGGTGGGGGAGGGAAGTGTGGGAATGTTGCAAAAAGACCGGCCCAAAAAAAACATGTCCCAAAGAGAAAAAGGACAAAAACAAATCTTCGAAAGAATGACTGCGCGCAGCAGGGAGCGGGGGAAATGGGAGTAGTGACAATTACCCAACTAGAAAAACAAACACCGAACTCAGAAGAGTCCACACAAGCGGCGCTCCTTTTCTTTACAGGAAAGAAATATTTATTTAACAGTCTTAATAGAGTGCGAGGCTCGAGTGGGACACGAGGAGGGGGAAAGAGAGGGCTGCATTCAAATGGGACGTGCTAGCCTAACTGTGCAAGTGTTCAAAGCCGCTTCCAGCGAGCAGGGATAATACCAACTCTTGGCAAACGCTCTTTGAAAGATTCAGGAACACCCCCACTCCCTCCCTGCCTGCGGTACTTGGTGCATTCAGACCAAACTTGGGGCTGCAATGTCAAGAGTCCAGGTCCAATGTCCAAGACTTCACATCAATACATGAAAAGGGGGGGGGGGGGGAGAGAAAGTGGAGTGTCCCAAGGACATGATGGATTGGGGGGGGGGGGGGGAAGAGAGAAGGTTTGGGACTTAAAAAAAAAACAGTACAGAAGACAAATTAAACAAGACAAACTATTCAAATGCTCCTCCAGGATTTGTAACTTCAGGGAGTTAGGCCGGGAGAGGAAGGTAAATACACTCTTTAAGTGATAGGAAACAATGTTTTGCAGTGCAGCAATGTCAAATCTAAACACACAGCCGTCTGTTATTTGTCTACTTACACTTCATGTCATGGGGAGATGGCTGTTGACGAACACTCACTCACAGGGTCCTGTTTTCCCGGCACTCGAGGGATTCCCCCCCTACTCCCTAAAATAAAAAGTGTTTATATTAAAAGTGAGGAGAGGGAGGGGGAGGGACGGCTCAGTAACGCCACGATCTCCCCAGCCGTCGCCAAGGAGACAATCCGGCCGCCGCTCACCTCCCGCCGTCGCAGCCTTGCGCCCGGCCGCAGCAGCGGCCGCCGAAAGGCCTCGGCCGCCGGCTGGAGCGGCGGGTGGGGCTGCCCCCCTCCGGGGGTGAAGGCGCCGCTGCCCCGTCTGCCCGGGCACCCCGCCCCGCCCCGCCGAGCGCCCGCCGGACGGCTGGGCCCGGCGGGAGGGGGGCAGGCTGGCGGGAATGGCCAGGTGGCGGCCGGCGCCATCTTAGCCGTGCGCGCGCTCCGGTCGGCTGCGTGCGTCGTGACGCTGCCCGTTACACAGAGTGAGTCACAGCGCCGCCTGCGTCCAGGCTCCAAACTGCACGCAGAGCGCAGTCAGTGTACATAATCCTCACTGTGTACAGCACACAATGTAAATGATCCACACTGTATACAGCATCCACACACAGTCAGTGTAAATTATCCAGACTGTATACAGAACACACACAGTCAGTGTAAATTATCTACACTTTATACAGCACACACACAGTCAGTGTAAATTATCCACACTGTATACAGAACACACAGTCAGTGTAAATTATCCACACTGTATACAGAACACACACAGTCAGTGTAAATTATCCACACTGTATACAGAACACACACACAGTCAGTGTAAATTATCCACACTGTATACAGAACACACACAGTCAGTGTAAATTATCCACACTGTATACGGAACACACACAGTCAGTGTAAATTATCCACACTGTATACAGAACACACACAGTCAGTGTAAATTATCCACACTGTATACAGAACACACACACAGTCAGTGTAAATTATCCACACTGTATACAGAACACACACAGTCAGTGTAAATTATCCACACTGTATACGGAACACACACAGTCAGTGTAAATTATCCACACTGTATACAGAACACACACAGTCAGTGTAAATTATCCACACTGTATACAGAACACACACACAGTCAGTGTAAATTATCCACACTGTATACAGAACACACACACAGTCAGTGTAAATTATCCACACTGTATACAGCACACACACAGTGTAAATTATCCAGACTGTATACAGAACACACACACAGTCAGTGTAAATTATCCACACTGTATACAGAACACACACACAGTCAGTATAAATGATCCACACTGTATACAGCACACACACAGTCAGTGTAAATTATCCAGACTGTATACAAAACGCACACACAGTCAGTGTAAATTATCTACACTTTATACAGCACACGCACAGTCAGTGTAAATTATCCACACTGTATACAGCACACACACAGTCAGTGTAAATTATCCAGACTGTATACAAAACGCACACACCGTCAGTGTAAATTATCTACACTTTATACAGCACACACACAGTCAGTGTAAATTATCCAGACTGTATACAAAACGCACACAGTCAGTGTAAATTATCCAGACTGTATACAGCATCCACACACAGTGTAAATTATCCAGACTGTATACAAAACACACACACAGTCAGTGTAAATTATCTACACTTTATACAGCACACAGTCAGTGTAAATTATTCAGACTGTATACAGAACACACACACCGCCAGTGTAAATTATGAAGACTGCATGCACTAAAAACACAGAGTCAGTGTAAAATATCCAGACTGCCTAGAGTGCACAAAGGGCATGATTAAATGGGAAAAAAACAGAGTCCCGTTTTGGGCATGATTAGTACGTGTTTTTCGTAGCCTGCAGCACCAAGAACGACCTGCTGTCAAACGAGCTCAGCTCGTCAGTGCAGGACGAGATCGGGGCACCATTTTTAAATGCCTCCCTGATCTTTCGATTCCCTCAGCCACCCCGCCTCGTCCTACAGACCCCCTCCCCATCTTACCTCTTAGGCGGTCCTCAAGCCTCCCCTCGCCCCACCTTTTTAAGGCCGGGCACCCGGGTCCGATCCCTGGCATGGTCAACCTGCCACGGTGGCACTGTCAAGGTGCCAGGCTGGCAATCCAATGGTGCATGATTTGCAGCGGGAGTGCCAGGGTACCACCTTGCCCAAAGTCCAACCATCCAGGGGACTCCGATGGCCTGGGAGACCGCCCCCAGGATGCCTGGTCCACGATTGTGTGGACAAGAGGTAAATGACGCCCAGAGAGGCCTCGCTGGGGAGGCCGTTCGTTCCCGGGTGCTGGGATAATCCAATGCATATTTAAATAAGCCCAATGGCCCAGCGAGGGCAAACTCCAGATCACAAAGTCTCGCGGGAGCCCGTTAGATCTCGTGAGGTGTTCCGAGTGTTGCAAAAATGTCACCGAGTCAGGTGTGAGGAACCCCACACAGACACGGGGAGAACGTGCAGACTCCGCACAGACAGTGACCAAGCCGGAAATCAAACCTTGGACCCTGATGCAGTGAAGCAGCAGTGCTAACCACTATGCTATTATGCCATCCTTAACGCCGTTGTCACTTTCTTCCGCAATGCGGGCTGACCGCCGATCCCTTGGCCCATCTCTCCAGACATCTCCCCCTTCCCCTGGCACCCACCCACCCTCCAGCCGTGGTCATCTCCCTGGAGCTGTGTTCCATCCCCTGGGTGTTCGGACGTGAGCTGCTGCGAGTGTGGTGTTGCCTCAAATGTTATAACCAAACCCACATCACTCACAGCAAATGTTACATAAAACCAACATAGCCAAAATCCAACCAACCATACACAAAGAGAAGAGAAACCTGCTTCTTCATGGTTGGCTTTACGATAGCAAGTCTGAATTGCTACGACCCTTTCAGGTAAGAGAAGATGAGTTAAGTTGTGAGGACAGTGTATTATTGCAGGGAACTAGGGTGGTCATTTCCACCCCCACTCGAAAGCTATAGTTACAGAAGCGACACTGCGCCCATCCTGGGTTGATGAAGGTAAAGGTGCTCCAATACAATTACGTGTGGTGGCCTGGGATGGGCGTCAACACAGAGAATCGGTTGCGAGCAGCACAGTGGCTCAGTGGTTAGCACTGCTGCCTCATGGTGCCGAGGACCCGTGTTCAATAAAGGGCCTGGGTCACTGTCCATGTGGAGTTTGCACATTCTCCCCGTGTCCGCATGGGTCTCACCTCCACAACCTAAATTGATGTGCAGGTTGGTGAATTGGCCACGTTAAATTACCCTTCAATTGGAAAAAAAGAATTGGGTGCTCTAAATTTATTTTAAAAAACAAAAATACAGTGAATCGGTCAAACAATGTGACCAGTATCAAATCCAGCAACATGTGCCTTCTGTGGTCCTGCTGCATCATTGGGAGTGGCCAGGTCAACCTTGGGTCCGACTGCACATTGTCCGCGTGGAGATTGCACGTTCTCCCCGTGTCTGCGTGGGTTTCCTCTGGGTGTCCAGTTTCCTCCCACAGTCCAAAGATGTGCAGGTTGGGTTGATTGGTGGAGTGGGCCTGGATATGGTGCTCTTTCAGAGGGTCGGTGTGGATTCGATGGGCTGAATGGCCTCCTTCTATGGCTGGCCCATTGATGGGCTCCATGATCTTGCCTATCATTGATGCTCACTTGGTTGGTAATACATAAATGAAGACCTCAACAATTACGGTAGATACATTACGACAGGCATTTGCCACTCATGGGTTGCCCGAGGTTCTGGTCTCAGATAATGGGACTGTTTTTACAAATGATGATTTCCAACATGTTATGAGGACCAACAGAATCCAACATATTTAAACTGCTCCCTATCCCCCTGCTTCAAATGGATTGGCTGAGAGAACCGGCCAAACATTCAAGGCCGCCATGAAAAAGCCGCCTTCAGCCCCTTTGAAGCTCAGGCTAGTCCAGGCTAGCGTACTACTCACACCCCCCCAGCTGTCACACCCGCCGAGCTGCTGTTCGGCAGACACATTAGAATGCGATTGGACCTTATATTTCCCAAGTTGGCGATGAGAGTGGTGGCTAATCAAAACAAACAGAAAAGGCGCCACGGTGGGTGGCACAGTGGTTAGCACTGCTGCCTCACAGCGCCAGGAACCCAGCTCAATTCTGGCCTCGGGTGACTCTCTGTGGGGTGTTTGCACTTTCTCCCTGTGACTGTGTGAGATTCCTCCGGGTGCTCCGGTTTCTTCCACATTTCAAATGTTTGCAAGTGACGTAGAATTGGCCATGCTAAATTGCCCCTTAGTGCCCAAAGGTGTGCAGGTTAGGTGGGGTTACGTGGCTAGGGCGGGGAGTGGGTCTAAGTAGGATGCTCTTTCAGAGGGTCGGTGCAGACTCAATGGGTCGAGTGGCCTCTTTGTGTGCTATAGGAATTCCATGGTTCTATGATTCAAAGAGAGTTGAAAGAATGTTTGTGGTGGTGATCTAGTCTACATGAAGAATTTCGGTGCTGGCCCTAATTGAGTCCCAGGAACTCTTGTGACCAAAACAGGTCCTGTAACATGCGAGACAGGAGTACAAGGGAGAAGGTTAAAAAAACCACATGGATCACTTAAGGAAAAGAAAATTCCACACTGGATGAGCGGGAGAACCTAGCCCTTCTGGACTTGTCAGTGAGATAGATGCGGATGAAAGTAATGGCGCAGCAAGCTACCCTGAGGCCGAACCTAGTGTTGTTTCCAGGGAACTGAGGAAACTACCTGTATGGATACACCTACGCCTATCGAGAGCCAGCCCATTGAGGGCCACCCATCACCTCTACGCTGAAGCACCCGTCAGTGAATTGTGTCACTCAAAGAATTATGAAGTCCCCTCTCCGACTGGCCCTATAAGAGACTGTTTTGAGAGTGTCATAACCCAGACGGGCAACGATTAAACTCCCTCTGAGCTGAGCGGCACGGTGGGGCAGTGGTTAGCACTGCTGCCTCGCGGCACTGAGGACCTGGGTTCGAATCCCGGCCCTGGGTCACTGGCCATGTGGAGTTTGCACATTCTCCCCGTGTCTGCATGGGTTTCACCCCCACAACCCAAAGATGTGCTGGTTAGGTGGATTGCCACGCTAAATTGCCCCTTACTGGGAGAAAAAAAATGTTTTTAAACTCCCTGTGAGCCTTGCCAAATGCAAGCTCCCTCGTTAAAAGGGACACTTACCTTCTGTTTAAAATTGGCCAGTTTCATTACCAACTGGAGAGACCAGGCTGGGATATTACGTGCTGGGTAAATAATAGTTACCGTAATAAACCTTTATTTCCTTTTAACAACTCGATGTGGGCACCTTAATGGTCTATAAAAGAGAGGCACTTGTACATTTCTTGTAAATAGTTCCTTTGTTATTTGAGAAAGTTTATCAGGGATTTACAGGGTTAGGGATGTGGTAGCTTGCCTCTTTCAGTGGGGGGGGGGGGGGGGGAATGACCCAATCAGCCAATGGGGCCGGAGCGTACGAACCCTGGCGGGGCGGAGCGCGGCTTCCCAGCTACTTGGGAGTTTGGAGTCTTGGAAGGGGGTAGCTTCTATCTCACTCTCTGTAAATAGTTTTTCACTTTAATAAATTGTTCATTTGCAAATCCATCTGGTGATCATCCGTCTGTCATTATATTACATACCCCTAAATAATTATGAGGGCACACTTGATTTGAGAGAGTTCTTATTTTAGAACTAATTCCTAGGGAGGCAAGGTGGAGCACTGCTGCCTCACGGCGCTGAGGACCCGGGTTCGAATCCCGGCCCCGGGTCACCGTCCGCATGGATTCCCCGGTCTGCGTGCAGGGTAGGTGGATTGGCCACGCTACATTGACCCTTAATTGGAAAAAAAATAATTGGGCTCTCTAAATGCATAAAGAAAAAGAAAAAAAAGAACTAATTCCTACACCTGACGGTGTTGAGATCTTCCTGACCTAAATAGCCAGTGGGAAGTTCATGCAGGTGCAGTGTGGCCCCTGGAAACTGCCGTCTGATTACTTTGCTGACACGTGATGTCGCTATGCAGCAATGATGAGGGCGGACACATCTGTAACTATAAACCTTATGGTAGCCTTCATAAAAGCCTCTGAAATCAATAGGCCTTCATTAACTGGAACACAATGCTTGACCATAAGCTGGGAACATGTTCCTTAAAGGTTTGTACCACATGAACAGCAGAGGAAGAATGAATATAGGACGCTTATTCCATTTGACGCTTCGAGGCAGTTACAGAAAATGTACTGCCCAGAAACTGGTCGTTTAATAATAATAATAATAATAATAATAATCTTTATTGTCACAAGTAGGCTTGCATTAACACTGCAATGAAGTTACTGCGAAAAGCCCCGAGTCGCCACATTCCGACTGCTGTTCGGGTACACGGAGGGAGAATTCAGAATGTCCAATTCACCTCTTTGGCACAACTGCTTTGTGCTGGTGTTTCTGCTCCACACAAACCACCTCCCCCCGTACTTCATCTCGCCCTATCAGCACATCATTTTATTCCTTTCTTCCTCATGCACTTATATAGTTTCCCCTTAAATGTATTATTTGTCTCAAGTACTTCTTGTGACTGCAACATCCATATTCAAACCAGCAAAATGAATTTCGCCTGAATTTACGTTGAGATTTATTTGTGACTATCATTTATTCATTGCTTTTAGGTCTCGATGTCTACTCGAACAAAATCCTTTTTTTTGTTGTTTTTAAAAATTTAGAGTACCCAATTATTTTTTCCAATTCAGGGACAATTTAGCGTGGCCAATCCACCTATCCTGCACATCTTTGGGTTGTGGGGGTGAAACCCACGCAGACACAGCGAGAATGTGCAAACTCCACACGGACAGTGACCCGGGGCCGGGATTTTAAACAGGGTCCTCAGCGCTGTAGGCAGCTGTGCTAACCACTGTGCCACCGTGCTGCCCCACAAAATCCTTTATGACTGGAGTTTCCAGGGGCAGCACTGTGGACCAGTGGTTAGCACTGCTGCCTACGACACTGAGGACCCGGGTTCGAATCCGGCCCTGGGTCACTGTCTGTGTGGAGTTTCCACATAATAATCTTTCTTGTCACAAGTAGGTTTACATTAAAACTGCAATGAAGATACTGTGAAAATCCCCTGGTCGCCACACTCCGGCGCCTGTTCGGATACACAGAGGGAGAATTCAAAATGTCCAAGTTACCCAACAAGCACGTCTTTTGGAACTTGTGGGAGGAAACTGGAGCACCCGGAGGAACCCCAGGCAGGCACGGGGAGAACGTGCAGACGCCACACAGATAGTGACACAAGCCGGGAATCGAACCTGGGACCCTGGAGCTGTGAAGCAACAGTACTAACCACTGTGATACCGTGCCACCCACAATTCCCCCTGTTTTCTGCGAGGGTCTCACTCACACAACTTCAAAGATGCGCAGGTTAGGTGGATTGGCCTTGCTAAATTGCCCCAGAATTGGAAAAAAATAATTGGGTTCTCTAAATGAAAAAAACCCACAAATAACTGGGGCCACCGGTGACGGCATGTATTGTAGAGAGCAGTCGCACACGAGGTAGCTCCCGCCAGGGTACTTCGATTTTCGGGACTATAAATGGGAGGGACCATGCCATTAATCTCTACCAGGATGTGGGAGCGGAACTGGCTAAGAGGCGGGCAGCATTCGACAAGGTCAAGGCCGCATTGTACAGGAGCAATGTTAGATTTGGTGTGGTATACCACGCAAGCCTCAGGGTGACTTATGACCCGAAAGATTGCTACTTTGATCCACCAGAGGAGGCTGGTGCGTTTGTGAAGCTGGGGTCAGGCTAACTGTAAATTGTATTTACTGTGAGATCTCTATTTGGGGAGAGGGCATTCGATTTTTGGGATTTGTTGGAGGGTTTTCTGGCCATTTCTGGGAGAGAGTTTGCACTGCTGCTTGTGAAGAAATGGTCCTTACCATCAACCCCTGAATGACCCAAGTCCTTGTTTCAGACTCCCCTCACTGTCCATCCATTGATTATCTTAAATGCGGGTTTAATTAGATCATTGCTTAATCTCATACAGGCCTCCTCAAGGCAACCTGTGCTCATAATTCAATCCATAAAACTCTGGTGTAATTCTGATGAACCTGCAGCCCCCCCCCCCCCCCCCAACCACCACTCACTCCTGCCAAGGCCCACACTGAAAGAAATAATTTGAATTTATATAGCGCCTTTCACAATCTTGGGGTGTCCCAAGGAAGTACTTTATGAAGTGTAGTCACGACTGTAATGTTGGAAACATGGCAGCCAATTCGCATCCAGCTGCCACACAGGAATGTGACCGGATAATAGGATTTTGTACATTTTGATGATTATTGGCTAGCACACTGGTTAGAACTACTCTGCCCTTCAAAATAGTGTCACTGGATCTTTCACATCACAGAATCACGTCACTCGGAGGCCATTCGGTCCATTGTGTTTGTACCGACTCTCCAAACAAGCATCATGACTTACTGCCATTCCCCTGCCTTTTCCCTTGTACATTCTTTCTTTTCAAATAATCAACTAATGCCCACTTGAGTGCCTCAATTGAACCTGCCTCCACCACACTTCCAGACAGTGCATTCCAGACCCCAATCATTCGCTGTGTGAAAATCACATTTGCTTCTTTTCCAAATCACCTGAAATCTATGACCTCTTGTTCTTGATCATTTTTCAAGCGGGAACAGTTTCTCCCCGTCTACTCTGTCCAGCACCCTCATGATTTTGAACATCCCTATCAAATCTCCTCTTCGCCTTCCTCTCTCCAAAGGAGAACATTCCAACCTCTCCAATCCCATCCTCATAACGGAAGTTTCTCACCCCTGGAACCATTCTTGGAAACCTCTTCCTCACTCTCTCCAATAAATTCACATCCTTCCAGAACTGTACACAATATTCCAACTAGTATTTTGTATAAGTTCAACAGAACCTCCTTGCTCTGGTACTCTGTGCCCCGATTAGTAAAGCCCAGAATACTCTCTGCTTTATTAACTGCTCTCTCCACCTGTCCTGTGTAGCCACTTAAAATGGCCAACTCCCGATTCAAAATGGCGAACGGCAAAGGCTGATGGGAAAGTCAGGCAACAGGACAAAAACGAGCAGCTGCAGGTTGGCTGTGTATTTACCTCTGGAAAGGCCAGACAAGATCGATACTAGCAACCATCAGCATAACAAAACACCAGCCATCTGCATACTAATGAGCAATTCCCCGGGAACAATGAGCAACATTTAGACACACAAAGCAAAACCAGACTCTCCGGCGCCAGCAGAAGCCTACACAAAAGGAGATAAACGAGCACCTCAAGACCACCCATCGATCAGGGAACCGCTCCAGCATTGGAGAAAATCGAACCAAGCGATTGGGACAAAGTCTAATCACTTGGGACCAGGTACAGAGTCCGCCCCGAAAGGTGGGAAGCCCCTGGGGACTATAAGAATTGTGCCCCAAGTTCAAATCGCTCTCTTCTCCAGCTCTTCACTCTTCAGCAGCTCCTCTTCAGCTCTTCTTCCTGCCCGGGTCACCCAGCAACAACAAACCAACATTGACCGTGACCGGAGCAGTGAAGATCGAACTCGTAAGTCTTAATTCAACGCTCGCTACGAGATAGGCGCTCCTAGCTACCAATCTGTACCAACTTCGAATCCCGCAGGCTCAGCACCCGAACAAAAGGCCATTTGTTTCCCTGACCTGGTAGGCCAGTTCCCAGTTAAGTATAGGCCTGTTAGTTGTAGAAGTAGCTTAGACGTAGAATTTGTGCATGAGTAGCGATTACTGTGTATAATAAATGTGCTTTGATTTAAATCTTACTAATCGGTGTATTGGATTATTGATCATTACTCGGACTTGAACCACGTGGCGGTATCATAAAGATACCTGGCGACTCAAGAGCAAAGGTAATAAAACAGAGCAATTGAACTAAGGCAAAGTTAGCAACACCTGCCACCTTCAATGTTCTCTGCACATATATTCCCAGGTCCCTCTACTCTTGCACCCCTTTGAGAATTTTACCCCCTGTCTTATATTATTATTGTAAATCGGGCTTAAAATCTCATGCAAAAGGCGGCACTTCCAACAATGCAGCACTCTCTCAGTACTGCAGTGTCAGCCTGTGTTATGTGTCAAAGTTTCTTTAAAGCCATATAGAAAAACCACAGCAGGTTACCCTTGGTTCTTGCTCTGGTTCTCCCAAAGCACAGACGATAGCAATGCACTGCAGTCACTGGCATGGACGGGTTAGTCTTTGCTTTGAAAAGCTTCTCACCGATTGTTTCCACACACCTCTCCACTTGTGTTTAATCTGACCAACATAGCAATTACAATCCAAGGAGTTTAAGTCCAAGGCTGCCACATACATCCATTCAAGAGGCAAAGTAACAATAGGCGTTGGTAGCGCAGTTATACAGTAATTAGTGATCTGAGACTAGTAGTTACAAAATTAGGGCCAGGGATAAGTACCTGTTTTTCTCTCCATAGCTCCAAATTCAAATATTACACCTGAGAGAGTGAGAGCTCGGAGACTCTAATCCGGTTGGCAAATATAAAGTTTTGTTAAGAGCACCGGGGGGGGGTTGTTGGGCGGTATCTGTGTGTGTGTGTGTTGAAAGAGCGCACCTAAGATCCTTGGGTTCACTTTTAAAACCTTGGTGTTAATTGACGTGAGACTCTGGTGTCAGATTGCACCTGATTGAGGAGTTATCCTGTCAACCTTGAGTCGTCAGCCTTACCTCAAGGGGTGTTGCTGTTGCCTCCGAGATAGGAGGTTGTGGGTTCAAAACCCACTGTTCCAATCCCAGTCGATGTTATAACTGGACGGGAAGATCCCAGAATGGAACCCTGCCTCAAAATGCCGTAACTTTTACTTTTCTAAATAAAATGTGGAGGAACAGAGTCACTGGACCGCTAATTAGTTTTGACAACACAAGAATCAACATTTATTAAACATGAAAAAGGGACGACACGGTGGCACCTTATTAATCAGGAACCTATCTATCTCTGTCTGAAAGACACTCAGTGATTTGTCCTCCACAGCCTTCTGCGGTAAAAGGTTCCACTGATTCACCACCCTCTGGCTGAAGAAATTCCTCCTCATCTGTGTTTTAAAGGACCATCCCATCAGTGTGAGGCTGTGCCCTCGGGTTCCAGTCTCTCCTACCAGTGGAAACATCTGCTCCATGTTCATTCTAGGCCTCTCAATATTCTATGAGGGCGATTCTCCGAGCCGGGCCGGAGAATCGGCGCAACCGCGTCCCGACGCTGGTGCGCGATTCTCCGAGGTGCGGAGAATCGGGGCCATTTGCGCCGGTGCGTTTGACGCGGCGCCGGCCACGGGCAGCTGGAATTGGCGGGGCCACCGATTCTCTGGCCCGGATGGGCCGAGCGGCCGCGCGGATAGGACAGAGTCCCGCCGACGCCGTTCACCCCTGGTCGCAGCCGGCAGGAACTCTGCGCGAAGGGTCAGGGGGCAGCCTGTGGGGGGGGGGGGGGGTCAGGGGGGCTCCGTCCCTGGAGGGGGGCCTCCGATGGGGTCTGGCCTGCGATCGGGGCCCACCGATCGGCGGGCCGGTCTCCCCCCCCCCGGGCCTACTTTCTGGCACGGCCGGCCCCTGAACACCGACACCATGTTGAGTCGGGTCCCCCGCGCATGCGCGGGTTGGTGCGATGCCCATTTGGCACCGGGAAGGGAGGCTGGAGCAGCGTGAACTGCTCCAGCGCCATTCTGGCCCCCTATGGGGGACAGAATCGGTCGTCCCCGTGCCCGTTTTGTGCCGTTTCACGACGGCGTGAACACTTGGGCTCCATTTTGAAGAATCCCCCCTATAAGTTTCAATGAGAAACTCCATCCAGTAGGGCGGCACGGTGGCACAGTGGTTAGCACTGCTGCCTCACAGCGCCAAGGACCCGGGTTCGATCCCGGCCCCGGGTCACTGTCCGTGTGGAGTTTGCACATTCTCCCCGTATCTGCGTGGGTTTCACCCCCACAACCCAAAGATGTGCAGGTAGGTGGATTGGCCACGCTAAATTGCCCCTTAATTGGAAAAAAAAGAATTAGGCATGTAAATTTTTTAAAAATAAATAAACTCCATTGAGTACATACCCAGAGTTCTCAACTGCTCCTCGTATGACAAGCCCTTAATTCCCGGGATTCACTGATTCGGGGCACAAAACTGCTCACAAAATATTCCAAATTCTACAGCCTCAGCAGTATATCCCTGCTTATGTATTCTAGCCTTCTCCTAATGAATGCTAACACTGCATTTGCCTTCCTAACTGCCAACTGAACCTGCATGTTAACCTTAAGAGAATCCTGAACTAGGACTTCTAAGTCCCTTGTGCTTTTGTTTTCCGATGCCTTTTCCCATTTAGAAAATAGTCTATGCCTCTATTCTTCCTACAAAGTGCATAACCTCACCCTTTTCCACATTGTATTCTATCTGCCACTTCTTTACCCACTCTCCTAACCTGTCCAAGTCCTTCTGCAGCCCCCCCCCCGCTTCCTCAATGCTACCTGTCCCTTTACAAATCTTTTCATCATCTGCAAACTTAGCAACAATGCCCTCAGTTCCTTCTTTTTAAAAAAAATATATTTTATTCAAAATTTTGTGGCCAAACATAACAGTACATAGTTTTTCTTTTGAACAACAACAAAGCAATATAAATAACAGTGGCCAATTTTAAACAAATAAATAAATAATATATAAACAAAAACAAAAACAAAACCAAGTGGCAACTGCCTTGTCAAAAATAGTTACTCTCCAAAGATACAATCCAACAATCCAATATACATTACCTATAACAAGTGTCTATACATATACAATGACATCCCTGAGAGTCCGTCCGGTTCCTCCCCCGCCCCCCCCCCTCCCCCTCACCCCTGGGTTGCTGCTGTTGTCTTCTACTTTTCCATTCCCTCTATCTTTCTGTGAGGTAGTCGACGAACGGTTGCCACCGCTTGGTGAACCCTTGAGCCGAACCCCTTAACACGAACTTGATCCGTTCTAACATTATAAACCCTGCCATATCGTTTATCCAGGTCTCCACACCCGGGGGTTTGGCTTCCTTCCACATTAACAATATCCTGCGCCGGGCTACTAGGGACGCAAAGGCCAAAACATCAGCCTCTCTCGCCTCCTGCACTCCCGGCTCTTCTGCAACCCCGAATATAGCCAACCCCCAGCTTGGTTCGACCCGGACCCCCACCACCTTCGAAAGCACCTTTGCCACCCCCACCCAGAACCCCTGTAGTGCCGGGCATGACCAGAACATGTGGGTGTGATTCGCTGGGCTTCGCGAGCATCTCCCACACCTATCCTCTACCCCAAAAAATCTACTGTGCCGTGCTCCAGTCAAATGCGCCCTGTGTAGAACCTTGAATTGTATCAGGCTTAGCCTGGCACACGAGGACGATGAGTTTACCCTACGTAGGGCGTCAGCCCACAGCCCCTCCTCAATCTCCTCCCCCAGCTCTTCTTCCCATTTCCCTTTCAGCTCATCTACCATGATCTCCCACTCGTCCCTCATTTCCCTATATACGTCCGACACCTTACCATCCCCCACCCATACCTCTGAGATCACTCTATCCTGCACCTCCTGCGACGGGAGCTGCGGGAATTCCCTCACCTGTTGCCTCGCGAAAGCCCTCAGTTGCATATACCGAAATGCATTCCCTTGGGGCAACCCATATTTTTCCGTCAGCGCACCCAGACTCGCAAACGTCCCATCTACGAACAGATCTCTCAATTGTACTACCCCAGCTCTTTGCCATGCTCCAAATCCCCCATCCATTCTCCCCGGAACAAACCTATGGTTATTTCTTATCGGGGACCGCACCGAGGCTCCCGTCTTTCCCCTATGCCGTCTCCACTGCCCCCAAATTTTCAATGTAGCCACCACCACCGGGCTTGTGGTGTATTTCTTCGGTGAGAACGGCAACGGTGCCGTCACCATTGCTTGTAGGCTAGTCCCCCTGCAGGACGCCCTCTCCAATCTCTTCCACACCGCTCCCTCCCCTTCTCCCATCCACTTACACACCATTGAAACATTGGCGGCCCAGTAATAGTCGTTTAGGCTCGGTAGTGCCAACCCCCCCCTGTCCCTGCTACGCTGCAAAAATCCCCTCCTCACTCTCGGGGTCTTCCCGGCCCACACAAAACTCATAATACTCTTCTCGATTCTCTTGAAAAAAGCCTTCGTGACCACCACCGGGAGGCACTGAAACACAAAAAGGAATCTCGGGAGGACCACCATTTTAACCGCCTGCACCCTACCTGCCAGTGACAGGGACACCATGTCCCATCTCTTAAAGTCCTCCTCCATCTGTTCCAC
Source organism: Scyliorhinus torazame (assembly GCF_047496885.1). Lineage (NCBI taxonomy): Eukaryota > Metazoa > Chordata > Chondrichthyes > Carcharhiniformes > Scyliorhinidae > Scyliorhinus > Scyliorhinus torazame. The sequence continues at coordinate 387,012,505 of NC_092708.1, forward strand.
CAACCGCGTTAAATTAAGCCTGTGTAATGTACCCCAATTCTTGGCTATCTGGATCCCCAAGTACCGAAAGTCCCTTGTTACCTTCCTCAACGGTAAATCCTCTATTTCCCTGCTCTGCTCCCCTGGATGCACCACGAACAACTCACTTTTCCCCATGTTCAATTTATACCCTGAAAAATCCCCAAACTCCCCAAGTATCCGCATTATCTCTGGGATCCCCTCCGCCGGGTCCGCCACATACAACAACAAATCATCCGCATACAGAGATACCCGGTGTTCTTCTCCTCCCCTCCACTTCCTGGAACCCCTCAATGCTATGGCCAGGGGCTCAATCACCAGTGCAAACAATAACGGGGACAGAGGACATCCCTGCCTTGTCCCTCTATGGAGCCGAAAATAATCAGACCCCCATCCATTCGTGACCACGATCCATCTCTCCCTCCTCATCTCTCACCCCCCTTATCTCCCTCGCTGCTCCCCTTTTCCTCAGTTGGTGGGACAGCTACCTGCTCGCTTTCTCCCCATATTCGTACTGTACACCCTGTGCCTTCCTCCATTGTGCCTCTGCATTACCCGTAGTCAACAAGTCAAATTCTACATGTAGCCTTTGCCTTTCCCTGTACAGTCCCTCCTCCGGTGCCTCCGCATATTGTCTGTCCACCCTCAAAAGTTCTTTCAACAACCGCTCCCTTTCCCTACCCTCCTGCTTTCCTTTATGTGCCCTGATAGATATCACCTCCCCTCTAACCACAGCCTTCAACGCCTCCCAGACCACTCCCACCTGGACCTCCCCATTGTCATTGAGTTCCAAGTACCTTTCAACACACCCCCTCATCTGCCAATAATCCCAGGTCCATTCTCCAGGGTGGGTGCTGTTCTTTTTCCTCCCCTACCTCCAGGTCCACCCAATGTGGAGCGTGGTCCGAAATAGCTGTAGCCGTGTACTCCGTCCCCGTCACCTTCGGGATCAGTGCCCTTCCCAAAACAAAAAAGTCTATCCGTGAATAGACTTTGTGGACATAGGAGAAAAACTCCTTACTCCTAGGTCTACTAAATCTCCATGGGTCTACTCCACCCATCTGCTCCATAAAGTCCTTAAGCACCCTAGCTGCAGTCAGCCTCCTTCCGGTCCTGGACCTCGATCTGTCCAGCCCTGGGTCCAGCACCGTATTAAAATCTCCACCCATTACCAACTTTCCCGCCTCTAGGTCCGGGATGCGTCCCAACATACGCCTCATAAAATCGGCATCATCCCAGTTCGGGGCATATACGTTCACTAAAACCACTGCCTCCCCTTGCAATCTGCCACTCACCATCACGTATCTTCCCCCACTATCCGCCACTATGGTCTTTGCCTCAAACATTACCCGCTTCCCCACTCATATAGCCACCCCCCTGTTTTTTGCGTCTAGCCCCGAATGAAACACCTGCCCCACCCATCCTTTGCGAAGTCTGACCTGGTCTATCAGTTTCAACTGCGTCTCCTGCAGCATAGCCACATCTGCCTTAAGTTTCTTTAGGTGTGCGAGTACCCGTGCCCTCTTTATCGGCCCGTTCAGCCTCTCACATTCCACGTGATCAGCCGGGTTGGGGGGCTCTTTACCCCCCCCCCCCCCCTTGTCGACTAGCCATCTCCTTTTTCAATCCAGCTCCTCACCCTGTTCCCACGTAGCCGTATCTCCCCCCAACGGCACCCTCCCGCCCCAACCACCCCACCCCATACCAGCTTCCCCTTCTCCCCAGCAGCAGCAACCCAGTTATCCCCCCCCCCCCCCCGCTAGATCTCTTTCTAGCGTAATTGCACCCCCCATGTTGCTCCCAGAAGTCAGCAAACTCTGGCCGACCTCGGCTTCTCCCCGTGACCTCGGCCCCCACTGTGCGAGGCCCCCTCCTTCCTGCTTCCCTGTTCCCGCCATGATTACCATAGCGCAGGAACAAAGCCCGCGCTTCCCATTTGGCCCCACCCTCAATGGCCGGCGCCCCCAGCTCCTCATCCTCCCTCCCCCCCTCCCCCGCGACATGGGGAAGAGAGAAAAGTTACAGGATCGCAGGATTAACAACTTGGGAAATCATCTCTTCCCCCATTTCCCCCCCCTTCACCCCACGTAGTCACCCCACCACTTTGTCCCAAACGTTCTTTTTCTAGCCCACTTATTCCAGATTCTCCTCAACAATATATGTCCACGCATCTTCTGCCGTTTCAAAGTAGTGGTGTTTCCCTTGATGTGTGGCCCACAGTCTTGCCGGCTGCAGCATTCCAAATTTAACCTTCCTTTTGTGCAGCACCGCCTTGGCCCGATTAAAGCTTGCCCTCCTTCTCGCCACCTCCGCACTCCAATCTTGATATACGCGGATCTCCGCGTTCTCCCACCTCCTGCTCCGGGTTTTCTTTGCCCATCTGAGGACCATCTCTCTGTCCTTATATCGGAGAAATCTCACCACTATGGCTCGAGGAATTTCTCCAGCCCTCGGTCTTCGCGCCATAACTCGATAAGCTCCCTCCACCTCCAACGGGCCCGTCGGAGCCTCCGATCCCATTAACGAGTGCAGCATCGTGCTCACATATGCCCCGACGTCCGCCCCTTCTGCACCTTCGGGAAGACCAAGAATCCTTAAATTCTTCCTCCTCGCATTATTCTCCAGCACCTCCAACCTTTCCACACACCTTTTGTGTTGTGCCTCGTGCATCTCTGTCTTCACCACCAGGCCCTGTATTTCGTCCTCATTCTCAGCAGCCTTTGCCTTCACGACCCGAAGCTCCTGCTCCTGGGTCTTTTGCTCCTCCTTTAGCCCTTCAATCGCCTGTAATATCGGGGCCAACAGCTCCTTCTTCATCTCCTTTTTAAGTTCTTCCACGCAGCGCCGCAGGAACTCTTGTTGGTCAGGGCCCCATATTAAACTGCCACCTTCCGACGCCATCTTGCTTTGTGCTAGCCGCTGCTCTAGAGGATCCACTGCAATCCGGCCACTTTCCTCTCCTTTTTCCATCCGTGTCCAGGGGGGATTCCCTTCTGGTTTACCGCAGTGTTTTTAGCCGTTAAAATTGCCATTGGGGCTCCTATTAAGAGCCCAAAAGTCCGTTCCACCGAAAGCTGCCGAAACGTGCGACTTAGCTGGTCATTGCCGCACCCGGAACCCCTCAGTTCCTTCTGTTAGACCGTAAATGTATATCTTGAATAGTTGCGGTCCCAACACTGGCCCCTGAGGTACACCACTAGTCACCGGCTGCCATTCTGAAAAGGACCCCTTTAGCCCCACTCTCTGGCTTCTACCAGTCAGCCAATCCTCTATCCATGCCAGTACCTTGCCCCTAACACCATGGGCTCTTATCTTATTTAGCAGCCTCCTGTACATCTCCTTGTCAAAGGCCTTCTGGAAATCCAAATAGATCACGTCCACTGGTTCTCCTTTGTCTAACTTCCTCAATACCTCCTCAAAGAATTCTAACAGATTTGTCAGGCATGACCTCCTCTTGAAGAAGCCGTGCTGAATCAGCCCTATTTTACCATGCACTTGCAAGTACCCTGCAATCTTTTTTTCAATAAATTTAGAGTGGCCAATTCTTCTTTTCCAATTAAGGTGCATTTAGAGTGGCCAATTCACCTACCCTGCACATCTTTGGGTTGTGAGGGTGAGACCCATGCAGACACGGGGAGAATGTGCAAATGCCACACGAACAGTGACCCAGAGCCAGGATCGAACCCGGGTCCTCGGCGCCATGAGGCAGCAATGCTAACCACTGCGCTATCATACCACCCATGTACCCTGCAATCTTATCCTTAATAATAGACTCTAAAATCTTACCAGCTACTAAAGTCAGGCTAACCGGCCTACAATTTCCCGTCTTCTGCCTCCATCCCTTCGTAAACAGCGGTGTTACATTTCCAGTCCTCTGGGACCCTTCCTGCCTCCAGTGACTCCTGAAAGATCACCACCAAGGTCTCCACAATCTCTTCAGCTGTCTCCTTTAGAACCCTGGGGTGTAGTCCATCCGGTCCTGGTGATTTATCCAACTTCACACCTTTCAGTTTCCCCAGAACCTCCTCCTTAGTGATGGCCCCTACACTCACCTCTGCCCATCTGATTCAAAGTTTTGTTATGCCACTGTGAAGACTGATGCAAAGTATAATTTCAGTTCTTCTGCCATTTCTTTGTTCCCCGTTACTACCTCTCCAACCTCATTTTCCAATGTGGTCCAATGTCCATTCTTGCCCCTCTCTTACCTTTTATATATCGAAAAAAAACTCGAGCAATCTTCTTTTATATTACTAGCTAGCTTACATTCATATTTAATCTTCTTCCCTCGTATAGTTTTTTTTAGTTGTCCTCTGCTCGCTTTTAAAGGCTTCCCAGTCCTCTGGTTTCTCACTAATCCTTGCCACTTTGTATTCTTTTACTTTAATTCTGTCCCTGACTTCCCTTTTCAGCCATGGTTTCCTCGTCCTCCCTTAGCATATTTCCTCTTCCTTGGAATGAATTTCTGTTGTGCCTCCTGGATAACCCCCCAAAATTCCTGCCATTGCTGTTCCACTGTCTTCCCTGCTAGGCTCCCTTTCCAATCAACTCTGGCCAGCTCCTCCCTCAAGTCTTTGTAGTTACCATTATTCAATTGTTAAACCATTACATCTGATTGCAGCTTCTCTCTCTCAAACTGCTGGGTGAATTCTATTATATTGTGGTCACTGCTCCCTAAGAGTTCCTTCACCTTAAGTTCCCTAATCAAGTCTGCCTCATTACACATCACCAAATCTAGAATTGCCTGTTCCCTAGTCGGCTCTACCACAAGCTGCTCCAAAAAACCATCTCTCAGACATGCCACAGATTACTTTCCTTGGGATCCACTATCAACCTGATTTTCCCAGTCCACCTGCATATTGAAGTCCCCCATGAGTATTGTAATATTGCCTTTCTTTTATGCCTTTTCTATCTCCTGATTTATTTATGTCCCACATCCTGACTACTGCTAGGGGGCCTGTACATAACTTCCATCAGGGTCATTTTTCCTTTGCGATTCCTCAACTCTGCCCCGACAGAGTCTACGGCTTCTAACCTTATATCGCTTCTTGCTATCGATTTAATTTCTTACAAACAAGGCAACCAACCCCTTCTGCCCATTTACCTGTCCTTTCGATAGGACACATATCCTTGTATATTAAGATCCCAGCCCTGATCCCCTTGCAGCCACCTCTCTGTGATGCCCACAACATTGAACCGGCCAATTTCAATGTGCGCAACCAGCTCATTTACCTTGATCCATATACTGCGTGCATTTAGGTACAACACCCTCAATCCTATGGTTTTAAAAATAAATTTAAAGTACTCAATTATTTTTTTTTCCAATTAAGGGGCAATTTAGCGTGGCCAATCCACCTAACCTGCACATCTTTGGGTTGTAGGGGTGAAACCCACGCAGACACGGGGAGAATGTGCAAATTCCACATGGACAGTGATTCGAACCCAGGTCCTCAGCGCTGCAGTCCCAGTGCTAACCACTACGCCATATGCCGCCCCCCCCTCAATCCTCTGTTGACCGCCCCCCTTCTCAGTTATCCCCTTATCTGCTGTGCCTGAAGTTAGATTCCTGCCATGTTCCATACTCTGTCCTATTACCTGATCTGGAAACTTTACTAACGTCTCCTGAGCCCTCGGTTCCTTTAACTAGTTTAATGTCCTGAAAGTCCACCATTAACCCGCACTCCTACCTTCTCCTTTAACTTAGATTTTCAAATTTTCCATCCAACTGAACCCTCCTCCCAACTATTTAGTTAAATCTCTAGTTGTGCGATTCACCGTGACTCTGGTCGAGCATCAGGTGAAGACCGTCCCATCAGAACAGGCTCCTCCTTCCCCAGCCAGTGTGACATGAATTCAAACCCATTTCTCCCACACCAACCTTTGAGCCACACATTCACCTCTTTAATCTTATTGACCCTGCGCCAATTAACCCAGGGCTCAAGTAGTAAGCTGGAGGTTAGTTGGGATGTCCATAAGATAGCTGGAGGGGAATGGAATCATATCGTGGGAGGCACAGTGGTTAGCACTGCTACCTCACAGCACAGCGCCAGAGACCCGGGTTCGATTCCGACCTTGGGTGACTGTGCGGAGGCTGCATGTTCTCCCCGTGTCTGTGTGGGTTTCCTCCGGGTGCTCCGGTTTCCTCCCAAGTCCAAAGATGTGCGGGTGAGGTGGATTGGCCACATTGTCCATGATTACCATTTATCTCTATGAGGGATAAAATGAAAACCTGCTATAATTTTACAGCAAATCCAGGGTGGTGGAAATATATCCAATATTTACCGACAGTGACCCGGGGCCGGGATCGAACCCGGGTCTTCGGCGCCGCGAGGCAGCAGTGCTAACCACTGCGCCACCGTGCCATCGGAAACAGCTCTAGTAGTAACTTTCAAGAAAGAATTGGATAAATATTTGAAAGGGAAAAAAAAACTGCAGGACAATGGAGAGAACAGGAGGTTTTTTTTAATTGGATAACCCTCTCAGTGCGGCGCCGTCACAAGCACGATGGGCTGAAGGGCCTCTTTCTCAGCTGTATGGTTCTATTCTATAACAATAGGCAGGGGTGCTGATGTCTGGGCAGAGAGGTAGCTAATGGGGTTTAAGCAAAACAAGACAGAAAAATATTAAAATTATCGATGAGCTTTAATGCTTCAGCTTAATCCAAATCTACTTGTTGCAAACTATGAGTGGGGCAATTCGACCACCTTTTTAAAAAATAAATTTAGAGTGCCCAATTCATTTTTTTCCAATTAAGGGGTAATTTAGCGTGGCCAATCCACCTAGCCTGCACATCTTTGGGTTGTGGGGACGAAACCCACGCAAGCACGGGGAGAATGTGCAAACTCCACACGGGCAGTGACCCAGAGCCGGGATCGAACCTGGGACCTCGGCCCCGTGAGGCAGCAGGCTAACAGCTGTGCCACCGTGCTGCCCTAATTCGACCACCTTAACACATCTCAAAGCTGCCTGTGTCTCTCGCTTGTACTCCATCTCCTTGCCTGGATGGAGAAAGAACAATTTGCATTTATATAGCGCCTTTCACAGTGACGCTCCAAAGAGCTTTATCACATTGAAGGGCAGCACGGTAGCACAAGTGATTAGCACTGTGGCTTCACAGCACCAGGGTCCCAGGTTCGATTCCCTGCTGGGTCACTGTCTGTGCGGAGTCTGCACGTTCTCCCCGTGTCTGCGTGGGTTTCCTCCGGGTGCTCCGGTTTCCTCCCACAGTCCAAAGACGTGCAGGTTAGGTGGATTGGCCGTGATAAATTGCCCTTAGTGACCAAAAAGGTTAGGAGGGGTTATTGGGTTACGGGGATTGGGTGGAAGTGAGGGCTTAAGTTGGTCGGTGAAGACTCGATGGGCCAAATGGCCTCCTTCTGCACTGTATGTTCTATGTTCTAGTGGAGTATTTCTTGAAGTGTAGTGGCTGAAAATTAAGCAGCCAATTGATGTACAGCAAACTCATATTCACCAGTTAATCAGTTTTCGGTGTTGACTGAGGGGTACATATTGATCAGGGCACCGAGGAAAACTGCCCTGCTCTCCTTGAAATTAGTGTCCCAGGATCTTTCCATCCCCCTGATCGGTTTAACATCCCATCCAAAAAACAGCACTTCTAAAGTGCAGCAGACCATCAGTACTGCAGTGGGGGCAGCACCATAGATTATGTGCTGAGGTTTCAGGAGTGGCATTTGCACCCAAAACCTTCAGAGGCAGGAGGCTACCCACTAAACCATGGCTGAAGGAACAGGAAGTGCCTGGTGCACCTGAGGCCGTCTACGGCCGTTGGGCACCGCAAGGGAAAGAATGTCACGTCGACACAGACAATAAAGTTGTTGTTTAAACTGGGAGCTTATTTTAATCAGATTTCACATTTAAGAATATATCAGTTTGCGGAGGCCTTCGTGATGCCTTTTCCCTTGGTGACACCCAGCATTTTTTCTATTGGTTAATTTTAAAAAAGGGACCTAACATTTTGCTGCAAATTTCTCCACTTGCCCACCAACTAACACAGCTGAGCGATGTCATTTATTTTTGGGGAGTTGGCATTGGAATGAGGTTCTGCAGATACAGACACAATGTGCATCATGAATATGCCTTAAGGGCTCCTTCATTGATCCAGCTTTCACTGTCACTATATGTGTGACAAATTGAATAACTCCACCTATCTGGAATAACACTATCCATCTTTACAAATTAGGCGCAACACTAAAATGTTGTGATTTTCAACAGCGTCTCAATGTAGTTGCGTTTTAATTAACATTTGCTGATTGAGCTGGAGACTGTACTGAGATTGAAGACATCACAAGACAAGAGGTTCAGATTCTATAAACTAGTCTTAATGGAGTGCTTGATTAAGTGCTGTAAACACAGTCTAATAACTAAGTGGACATTGTCTTTGTGTCATCACACATAATGAAACTTTAGAGACTGACTCATGCATTTAGAGTACACAGTTACTTTTTTCAAGGTGATGTGAAAAAAATTGTTTACTGTTGCAACTGTGTCAGCAAAACACGTGTGCTGGTAACTCAGAATCTTGGGCTTTGGAATCTGCCAATGTATAAATGCTCCACTAGCCGAGTAGTAATAATGTGCTGCAAAAGAGGCTCCCTTGCCGGCCCCCCCTCACCGAGCCTGGGAACAGAAAAACCATTCAGAGCTTCTGCTCCCGATTTGTTCTTTTATTGCAAAAATATATTTTATTCATAAAAAATCTGGAGCATTTCAAACTGGCCATCACACAAGGTGCAATAATATTCAGGTTCTCTGCACACATCATGTTGCATTCTTGAGGTGTTTCAATACAGTCATAGAAACATTACAGACTTTTCAAAACGGTCATTACAAATGGTGCAAAGGCATTTAAGTTGTCCACATTGATCAAGTTGCACTCTGAGGCGCTCCAATACAATTGTGACACATGTAATATTCACTGTACACATTCAACGTGAGCCAGACAGCCCGAGGGGATTCTGTACAATTCCCGGCCCTCAGTCCGCTCTGGCCAAACGGTCTGAGACAGTGACCTTTGCCATTGCTCCTTTGCGGCAGCCAACCCCAGCTTTAGTGCCTCCCTCAGCACGTAGTCCTGGGCTTTGGAATGTGCCCGCCTGTCACACTCGGTCAAGGACAACTCTACGCACTGGAAGACCAACAAGGTGTTCCTGATCTCCGTCTAGACTCTCAAGGCTCCTGCAGCGTTGTGAGTGGTCTGGGGCACGCTCTCTGTTTGATGCTCACTTTTCAGGCTCAAATACGAATAATAACATCCTTGGGGAGTAACTGGAGTGACAGTAAAGAAAGGCTTGCATTTATATAGCACCTTTCACAACTTCAGGATGTCCCAAGGCACTTTGCAGCAAATTTAGTACTGTTTTTTAAAAAAAAATTTAGAGTACCCAATTCAGTTTTTCCAATTAAGGGCCAATTTAGCGTGGCCAATCCACCTAGCTTGCACATCTTTGGGTTGTGGGGGCGAAACACACGCAAACACGGGGAGAATGTGCAAACTCCACACGGACAGTGACCCAGAGCCGGGATCGAACCTGGGATCCCTGCGCCACCGTGCTGTCCTAAATTTAGTACTGTTTTTTGAAGAATAGTCACCATTGTAATGTAGGAAACACAGCAGCCAATTTGCATAGAGCAAGCTCCCACAAAAAGCAATGTGATAATGACCAGGTAATATGCTTTAGTTATGTTGGTCAAGGAAAAAATATTGGCTTGATCACCCCAGTGCTTCTTTGCAAAACACTCTACCCTCTCAGTTAGATATAAGAGATTCCAAGGCACTATGTCGAAAAACAATAGGGGGTTCTTGTTGGTGTCTAGTATTTGTCATGATATTCAGCTAAACATCATGGTGCAAACATACATACTGATGGACAGATCAACGGACCAATCAATACACACAACACCACAGCCAATCACAGGAAAGAGCATACACACTATAAAACGGGGAACATGACACTTCCCGGGCATTCCAGCAGGAGACAGCTCAGGGCACAGAGCTCACAGCAAGCCACTCAGACATCCACCATGTGCTGAGTGCCACTACAAGATAGTGTTAGGAATAGGTCCACAGATTTAAGGGTTATGATCGAACCTCAGTAACCAGTTTACCACTGTAAATATATGTTAGTAATAAAACTGAGTTGTACCATCCACAACCGTGTTGGTTCGTCTGTGTAGCAGAGCACCCAACACATCAGTAATGATCCCTTAAAAAACATTAATTCTGGGCACAGGGTAGCACTGCTGCCTCACGGCACCGAGGTCCTAGATTCGATCCTGGCTCTGGGTCACTGTCCGTGTGGAGTTTGCACATACTCTCTGTGTTTGCGTGGGTTTCGTCCCCACAAACCAAAGATGTGCAGGATAGGTGGATTGGCCACGCTAAATTGCCCCTAAATTGGAAAAGATGAATTGGGTACTCTAAATTTTACAAAAAACAACCCAAAAAATATTAATTCCTTTAAAAAATGGTTTCCTCCCACAAGTCCCAAAAGACGTGCTTGCAGGGTGAAATGGACATTCTGAATTCTCCCTCTGTGTACCCGAAAAGGCGCCGGAATATGGCGACTAGGGGATTTTCACAGTAACTTCATTACAGTGTTAATGTAAGCCCGCTTATGACAATAAAGATTATTATTATTACATAATTAAAAAATACAGGTTATCTGGTCATTGGGCGCGATCTTCCCAAAAGGGAACAAGGTCCCCAAGCGAGCGTGTTTAGCCATGTGTTTCCCGACACTCGCAATGGCGGGAAACACACGGCTATTCAACGCGACTCGTGTTGAATAAGGGGCCTGAACGGGGAACATGCGGCCGAGGCTGCACATTGTCTGTGTGGAGTTTGCACATACTCTCTGTGTTTGCGTGGGTTTCCCGTTTTTTACAATGGGGCATTCTGGCGGAACTCCCCTTTACAGCAAGAGATCGGGATGCCATTTTTAAATGGGGTCCCGACCTCCAAGTGGGGGCACAGTAGCACTGTGGTTAGCACTGTTGCTTCACAGCGCCAGGGTCCCCGGTTCGATTCCCAGCTTGGGTCACTGTCTGTGCGGAGTCTGCATGTTTTCTGCCTCGCTCTAATATGCGGATTTGCCGCGGTGAGCTGCTTTTCCGCAGCAGTGTGGCCGGAGGATCGCAGCCATTATCTCATTGCTGTTTTTGGGACCATCCTTGTGTATATATTGGTGCTGCAGTTTCCTACATTACAACAGTGCCTGCACTTCCAAACCCTCGTTGCCTTTACATTCTGAGGTTGTGAAAGGCCTTTATCTAACCTTTGAAATTCTCTTCGCAGGTGCTTGTTTTGAGAAAGAACTTATGAAGAAACAGGGAATAAGCAACAACCCGTGTAATGTACAGAAGATACCACTTTGAAAGCTTTTATGCCTTCAATATTCTAATTCACACCAAGTCCTGTGCACCCTGTGACCGCTGACTTACATTGTCTCCCAGTTGAGCTGAATATTTATTTTAAAATCTGCATCCTTTTTTTTCATACATGGGAAGACAGGATTTCATACGTAGGAACATGGTAGGAATGGACCATGCATCCCTCCGAGCCAACTCCGCCATTCAATATCATGGCTAATCTGCGGCTCCAATTCAACTTTCCTGTCTGCCCCCCCACTAAACCTTGGCCAGAGTTGTCCGGCTCTTCACACCGTCGGGATCATCCAGTCCGGCCGAGGGCACACTCCAGTCACGGGTTTCCTGGGAAATCCTGCCCCTTAACTCTCCATTTAAAACTCTGTCTAACTTGGCCTTGAACAAATTCAATCATAGAATCATAGAATTTACAGTGCAGAAGGTGGCCATTCAGCCCATCGAGTCTGCAACGGCCCTTGGAAAGAGCACACTACTTAAGCCCCACGCCTCCACCCTATCACCCTTTATCCCCGTAGCCCAGTAGCCCCACCCAACCCCTTTGGACACTCAGGGTAATTTATCATGGCCAATCCACCTAACTTGCACATCTTTGGACTGTGGGAGGAAACCGGAGCACCCGGAGGAAACCCACGCAGACACGGGGCGAACGTGCAGACTCCGCACAGATAGTGACCCAAGCCGGGAATCAAAACTAGGACCCTGGAGCTGTGAAGTAACTGTGCTAACCACTGTGCTATCGTGCTGCCCAGGCCCCATTCCTCTCTGAGGAAGAGAATTCCACATGCTACCGATCCTCTGAGGGGAAAAAAAATCCCCTCATCACCATCTTAAAAGGAAGACCTCTTATTCTTAAAATGTGTCCCTTAGTTAAAGTCTCCCCCACAAGATATCCATCTTGTCACATTCCCTCAGGATCTTTTATGTTTTGATAAGATCACCCTCTCATTCTTCAAAACTACAATGGATGTAGGCCCAATCTGACCAAATTTTCTGCATAAAGTATGCCTCTCATAGAATGAACAATGCAGAAGAAGGCCATTCATCCCATCGAGTCTGCACCGGCCCTTGGAAAGAGCACCCTATCCAAGCCCACACCTCAACCCTATCCCCGTAAGCCAGTGTAGCCATCAAAGATGGCCACCTGCAAAGGACCATGGGAAAGGACTCAGACAGATACAGAGCCTATGTGCATTTAAAACACAGGTAACCAGACCTGATCGTAACCCTCCCCCCCGCTCAATGGCCCATTTCCCCAGGACAATAGAACTCCAATCAAGGAACCGGTACGGCCACAGACTGATCGGCGCCACTTCCTTTCCTCAGAAAGCCCAACTGCCAAGGTCAATGGCCGCTAAGGACCCGCCCAGCTACCAAGGCATCTGCCCCTTTATTGGCCGAAATCGGAGACAGTGATCAGAGCCCTGTCGACCTATTGGGTCCAAGGTTAAGGACCGCCCCAACGAGCGTGAAATCCCAGAGGGATAAAAGAGAGCACAGCCATGTGCTCTGTCTCTTTTGGATCCGGCCTGTGCCAACCCAACTGCAGCAGGAATAGCCAGCTAAGATCAAGACCAACGATCGCTACCTGACGGAAGAGCCCAGCAGAGACAGAGCCACTTTCTTCGAACCAGCCAAGTGAAATCCAGATAAAGGAATTATCCAATTGCACAGTGCCGGTCACTCTGAAGTTAAGTATAGGTTATTGTAGCTGATAGGTGTAGTTTAACTCGTAGTAGATATTGTGTTTGCATGTCGAGGTAACTCTTGTGTATTTAAATAAACCATCTTTTGAACTAACTAACTGGTTGTGTAGTCATTTGATCGATATAAAGGAAGGCTTGTAGTTCACCAACATTATCATTAATATTAGCAACAGTATTGGCAACGCTGTTGGGATCGAAAACGAGCAACACCAGTAACCCCACCCAATCTTTTTGAACACTAAGGGCAATTTATCATGGCCAGTCCACCTAACCGGCACATCTTTGTAGCGTGGGAGGAAACCGGAGCACCCGGAGGAAACCCAAGCAGACACGGAAAGAACGTGCAGACTCCGCACAGACAGTGACCCAAGCCGGGAAATCGAACCTGGGACCCTGGAGCTGTGAAGCACCTGTGCTAACCACTATGCTACAGTGCTGCCCACCTGAGCAATTCTCCCCTGAGAAATAGGTTGAATGAGCCCTCTCTGAATTGCTTCTAACGTAATTTTTTAAATATATAAATTTAGAGTGCCCAATTCTTTTTTTTTCAATTAAGGGGCAATTTAACGTGGTCAATCCACCTACCCTGCACATCTTTGGGTTGCAAAGGTGACGGGGAGAATGTGCAAACCCCACACGGACAGTGACCTGGGGCCAGGATCGAACCCAGGTCCTCGGCGCTGTGAGGCAGCAGTGCTAACCACCGTGCCACCCTGTCTTCTAACACAATGATATATTAGTCAATTATATTCCAGTTTTGGTCCTCTTATTTAAAAAAACAATATAAAGTCACAGTTAGGCAATTCTTTGACAGGTAAGGGAGTCACGGTTTATCTATTTGGCGAAGAGGCAGCTTGTAGATAAAGAAAAATGTCTTCAAAATAAAACAGTATTCTTTTAGTTACTAACAATAGTGCGTGAAAGCTGTAAGTGGCAGCTTGTCTCAGGAGGTGGCCCGGTTAGTTTCTGAGTCCGACGTTTGTGGGTTCCAGCCCACTCCAGAGATAAGCACAAAGTCGAAACACCAGGACAGCACCGCTGGAGTGCAGTCCTGGCAGACGTCCCATCTTTGGCAAGGCAAGGCACTGTCCACCCTCTCAGGTGGATCAAAGAATCCCTGCAGTGCAGAAGGAGGCTATTTGACCCATTGAGTCTGCACCGACCGACTGAAAGAGCACCATACTTAGGCCCACTCTCATTCCCTATCCCTGTAACCCCACTGTTATAACCTGCCTGCTTACCATTGGCTGGGGACTAATGACAATCCCACAATCCTGTGGGAGTATGAGCTTCCCCAATGAGGGGGGGCGGAGAAATCATTAGCAGACTGCCTGTATAAATAAAGCTGGCCAGTTTGGAACCACCAGGAAGAAGTGTGCAGCAAGGGAAGTTGCTGCTGTTGTTGTATATATATATGTTATTGTAAATAAATGTTATTTCTTTGTATCCTGAAAACCCGTGCTGGATTCTTCGTGGCCCTCACAAAACTGGCTACGAGGGTTAAAGCTGTCTACACTGCTGAAGCCACCTCCCTGGATTTTTGTTGGACACAGGTTGGAAGTTGTTTTCTGTTACACCATGCCTCTGTACGGACGTTTGGATGTTTTTGATGCTGCGCTTGAAAGCTGGTACCAGTACGCACAACGGATGCGTTACTACTTCCGGGCAACCAATATCACCGAAAACGAGCGCCAGGTGTCATATTGCTCACCGCCTGCGGCCCGCATACGTTTGGGGTGATTAGGAGCCTTACGTATCCAGCTGCGCCGGACACCAAAACGTTTGATGAACCTGTGAATTTAGAGGGGCAACATTTTAACCAAACCCCGTCCATGATAGTCCAATGTTACTGTTTAATACCGCTGAGAGGACCCCAGGAGAATCCCTTGCCAACTTTCTATCCAGGCTACGCAGGATTTTGGAGTACTGTGACTATGGTGAGACCTTGTCAGAAATGTTACGCGACCGTTTGGTTTGTGGTATTAACAATGCGGCCACCCAGAGAAAATTGTTAGCTGAGCCAACATTGACTTTTCAACAGGCCATTCAAATAGTATTGTCCCGAGAGAGCGCAGAACGAGGAGTGCAGGAGCTACAGGGAATGGAGGTGCATGCCTTGGGGCGCAACTCCTTCCGTCCAAAAACATCCCCCCGCACACCTGTGGTACCTTGGGCGAGACGACGTCCGGATCGACGCCAGTGGCCATCGGACATTCCTCCCCGAAGGGAGCCTTCTCCAGAACAAATGTATGAGGAGCCATGTCCGTGTCAGACTTGTAGGCGCCGACCCCGTTGTGGACGCTGGTCCTGGGGGCACCAGAGGCGCCGTTGTTCCGACCGAAACTGGAACCAGCCCAGGGGCCATACCTTCCATGTGGATGAACCTGCGGCGACTACTCCTGAGGACGTGGAGACGGAGGACAACTGCCTGCAGCTGCATTGTGTGGCAGCACCCCGTGTGGCCCCCATTAAGGTGACAATATGGGTCAATGGTCACCCGCTTGAGATGAGTGGCTATAGCCCGTATCCAAGTCGAACCAGGAGCCACGGCGCGCCCAGTGCCTTACGCCTTGCTCGCGAAGATAGAAGGGGAGCTCACTCGTTTGGAGACTTTGGGTATCATCAGGCCCGTCCGTTTCGCTGACTGGGCAACACCAATTGTACCTGTAATGAAGCCAGATGCCACAGTTCGCTTGTGCAGTGACTATAAACTTACAGTGAATACGGCTTCCCGACTCGACCGATATCCAATGCCTCGCATAGAGGATCTCTACGCAAAGCGTGCAGGTGATCTCTCGTTCACAAAATTAGATATGAGTCATGCCTACCTACAGTTGGAGCTGGACCCTGCCTCCCGACCATATGTAACGATTAATACACACCGGGGCCTGTATGAAAATACACGTTTGCCCTTTGGAGTATCCTCTGCCTGCGCCATTTTTCAACGCGTTATGGAGGGCATTTTGTGAGGTTTACCGCGTGTCGCTGTCTACTTAGATGACGTTATGATCACAGGGACGTCGGAGCAGGAACATTTGGAAAATCTGGAGGCTGTCCTTAGACGCTTTTTGGAGGCTGGAGTCCGTTTACATCGCACAAAGTGCGTCTTTCAGGCGAAGAAAGTAGTCTACCTGGGTTATCAGGTGGACCGCGAAGGTTTGCACCCCGTTGCAGAGAAGGTGCGCGCGATTCAACAGGCCCCTCCCCGACTGACACTTCGCATCTTCGTTCTTTTCTCGGCCTCGTAAACTATTACGGGAAGTTCCTCCCCAATCTGGCAACTACGCTGGCCCCGTTGCACCTTCTGCTAAAGCAAAGTCACACCTGGGTTTGGGGTCAGCCGCAAGAAACCGCTTTCCGGCGGGTAAAACACCAATTGTCGTTGTCTGGGTTACTAACCCACTATGATCCTGGAAAGCCTTTGCTCGTCATATGTGATGCATCCCCATATGGTATTGGGGCTGTCCTGTCCCACAAGATGGAGAACGGGGCCGAGCGGCCGATAGCTTTCGCCTCCCGCACATTGACTGCAGCGGAGAAAAAGTACGCGCAGATCGAGAAGGAGGGCCTGGCAGTGGTTTTCGCGGTGAAACGTTTCTACCAGTACGTGTACGGCCACCATTTCACTATCGTGACTGATCATAAGCCTCTGCTGGGACTTTTCAGAGAGGATAAGCCAATACCGCCCATTGCTTCCGCACGGATCCCGCGCTGGTCTTTGTTGCTTGCTGCATACGAGTATTCTCTGGAGCACAAACCAGAAACGCAGATAGCGAATGCCGACGCACTGAGCCGATTGCCTTTATCAACCGGCCCCATGTCGACCCCCACGACCGGTGAGGTGGTTGCAACCCTAAATTTTATGGACACCTTGCCTGTCACGGCATCACAGATCCGTGAGTGGACCCAGACGGAGCCAGTCCTGTCAAAGGTTCGGCACATAGTCCTGTATGGTGGGCAGCATAGACAGCTCCCAGGCGAGTTGTGGTCATTTTCCTCCAAGCTGTCAGAATTCAGCGTGGAAGACGGCATCCTCTTGTGGGGGACGCGTGTGATTGTCCCGGAAAAAGGACAGGAGCTGATACTAAGAGACTTGCACAATGGGCATCCAGGTGTGACCAAAATGAAAATGTTGGCCCGGAGTTATGTCTGGTGGCCAGGCCTCGACACCGACATTGAGAAGGTGGCCCAAAACTGCTCCATTTGCCAGGAGCATCAGAAGCTTCCGTCGGTCGCGCCCCTACATCACTGGGAATGGTCAGGGCGGTCTTGGGCACGCTTGCATGCAAATTTCGCCGGCCCTTTTCAAGGATCCATGTTCCTTCTATTAATCGACGCCCAGTCTAAATGGCTAGAGGTGCATAAGATGCAGGGGAAAACGTCCTGCGCAACAATTGAGAAGATGCGTTTGTCTTTTAGTACGCATGGCCTCCCCGAGGTGCTGGTCACAGATAACGGCACTCCATTCACGAGTGAGGAGTTTGCCAGGTTCATGAAGATGAACGGCATACGCCATATCCGCACTGCCCCTGACCGGCATTCGCTATCTGCGTTTCTGGTTTGTGCTCCAGAGAATACTCGTATGCAGCGAGCAACAAAGCCCAGCGCTGGATCCGTGCGGAAGCAATGGGCGGTATGCGTTGGCGGAGCGCGCAGTGCAGACATTCAAACGAGGCCTAAAGAAGCAGTCTTCCGGGTCAATGGACACGAGACTGGCTCGCATTTTGTTTTCGGATAGGACCACCCACCATGCGGTGACTGGAATAGCTCCCACAGAACTCCTAATGGGCCGGAGACTTCGCACCCGCCTTAGCATGGTTTTCCCGGACATTGGCGCAGAAGTACGCCGCACACAAGAACGGCTGGGACAGGGATTTTCTCGGCATCGGCCGATTCGTCAATTTGCACCCGGTGACCCAGTGTTCGTTCGGAATTTTTCTGGTGGTGCCCAGTGGGTCCCTGGCGTAATCTTTCGCCAAACGGGCCCTATATCTTACCAGGTGCAAGCCCAGGATCGTCTCCAGCGCAAACATGTAGACCACGTTCGGTCCAGAAGACTATCCCTTCCAAAAGTTCCCCACCCCCGGAGCTAATTTCTACAGCCACAGAGACCAGAGACAATGGAAAGTAGTCCTCACAATCTTCCGATGGTGCCTCACTCAAAGCCTGCGCAGGTCGTTACAGAACCGCGCGGAGATAGAGACGCCGAGATGACGGAGGCAGCAGACTCTGACTCCGAGATGGAGACACAGGACGCATCAGAGGGGGAATCCTTGGGCCCATAGCCATGGATGTACAACCGTTACGCCGTTCATCACGGAAGCACCGGTCTCCGTCTCGTTACACGCCACCCGATCCAGCGCCGCGTGCAAATGGTGTCCGGCCTGCGGCAAAACGAGTCCGATGCCCTCCTTTGCCAGGGTCTTTGGTGGATTCCTTGGTCTTTGGGGAGGAGGGATGTTATAACCTGCCTGCTTACCATTGGCTGGGGACTAATGACAATCCCACAATCCTGTGGGAGTATGAGTTTCCCCAGTGAGGGGGGCGGAGAAATCATTAGCAGACTGCCTGTATAAATAAAGCTGGCCAGTTTGGAACCAGCAGGAAGGAGTGAGCAGCAAGCAAAGTTGCTGCTGCTGCTGTTGTATATATATGTTATTGTAAATAAATCTTATTTCTTTGTATCCTTAAGACTCGTGCTGGATTCTTCGTGGCCCTCACAAAACCCACCTAACCTGCACATCTTTGAACACTAAGAGGCAAGTTTAGCATTGGCCAATCCACCTTACCTGCACATCTTTGGACACCAAGAAGCAAGTTTAGCGTGGCCAATCAACCTTACCTGCACATCTTTGGACACCAAGAAGCAAGTTTAGCATGGCCAATCCACCTAAATTGGACATCTTTGGATGTAAAAGGTCTTGTGGTGCTATTTTGAAGAACAGTCGGGGAGTTCTCCCCAGTGTCCTGGCTAATACTTATCTCTCAGTCAACATTATTAAAAAGCAGATTATCTGGTTCTTCTCAAATTGCTGACTGTGGAAGCTTGCTGTGCATAAATTGGCTGCCATATTTCCTGCATTGCAACATTGGCTACATTTTAAAAGTACTTCACTGACTATGAAACATTTGGGATGTCCAAGGTAAAGGTGCTATAAAAATGCAGGTCTGTAAATAGCTAAATTCTTTAAGTTCACATGGATAGATTCTTTTTTTAATAAACATTTTATTGAGGTATTTATGGTTTTATAACAGTAACAGAAGAAACAGTGTAAATATAATTATAAACATAGTGCAAAAGCCGTCTTCCTCTCTCACAGGTCCCACCTTTTCTAACCCCCTACTGTGCACGAAACTAACCCGACAGCAACCCCCCTCTCCCTCCCCCGCTGACGGTTAATTTACCCGAAAGAAGTCGATGAACGGCTGCCACCTCCGGGTGAACCCTAACAGTGACCCTCTCAAGGCGAACTTGATTTTCTCCAGGCAGAGAAAGCTAGCCGTCAATTAGCCAGGTCTCCGACTTCGGGGGCTTTGAGTCCCTCCAAGCTAATAATATCCATCTCCGGGCTACCAGAGAGGAAAAGACTAGAACGTCTGCCTCTTTCTCCTCCTGGATCTTCCCACACTCCGAAAATCGCCACCTCCGGGCTCGGCGCCACCCTTGTTTTCAACACTTTGGACATGACGTCCGCAAACCCCAGCCAAAGTCCCCTGAGCTTCGGGCATGCCCAGAACATGTGGACATGGTTCGCTGGTCCTCCCGCACACCTTGCACACATATCTTCTACCCCAAAGAACCTGCTCATCCGGGCCACTGTCACGTGGGCCCGGTGAACGACCTTAAACTGTATCAGGCTGAGCCTGGCACATGATGTGGACACGTTGACTCTGCTCAACGCGTCCGCCCAGAGACCATCCTCTATCTCTCCTCCTAACTCCTCTTTCCATTTGTGTTTCAGCTCCTCGGTCTGTGTTTCCTCTGACTCCATAAGCACCTTAAACATATCCGAAACCCTCCCTTCTCCCACCCACACTCTGGAAACTACCCTGTCCTGTATCCCCATTGGTGGTAGGAGCGGGAAGGTTGAGACCTGCCTGCGTAGGAAGTCTCGTGCCTGCAGGGACCTAAACTCATTCCCTCCCGTCAGTTCAAACTTCACCTCCAGGTCCCTCAAGCTAGAAAAGCTCTCCTCTTTAAACATATCGCCCATCCTCTCGACCCCTGCTCTCTGCCAGATGGAACCCTCCATCTAACCTCCCCGGGGCAAACCGGTGATTATTGCAAATTGGAGACCAGATCGATGCTCCCTCTGCTCACACATGTCTTCTCCATTCCCCCAAGACTCTCAGGGCCAAGACCACCACGGGGCTGGTGGAGTACCGTGCCAGCGGGAACGGCAGAGGCGCCATTACCAATGCCCCCAAACTAGTGCCCTTACAAGATGCCGCCTCTACTCGCGCCCACACCGACCCCCCCCCCAACCACCACCAACTTCCTAATCATGGCTATATTCGCCCCCAGTAATAATTACTAACGTTTGGGAGTGCCAGCCCGCCCTCCCCCCCCCCCCCGGCTGCGCTCCAACAGCCCCTTTTTAACTCGCGGGGTCTTACCCGCCCATACGAAGCCCGAAAGCACCTTGTTGACCCTTTTAAAAAAGGACCGACACACGGATAGAATCTGAGGTGATGTAATAGCCACAATTCCCACTGTTAGAAAATTGACTCAATGTTAACACCTTGGGGATGCCTTATTGCGCCCTAAGTGCGGTATAAATGCAAGGTGTTGTTCTTACTGTTGTAATTATTTGGTGTATTGTCGCTAGTTCACACGGGCTCTGGTGGTCACAGGTCTAATCTTTGGACTGGGTGGATTTACCCCATCATTGTGGCACACACACTGTTTAAACCCACGTGCGAAGGTTGACCACTGAGGTTTGGATTGGTTTCATAGAATCCCTATTGCACAGAAGGAGGCCATTCGGCCATCAAGTCTGCACTGACCCTCCGAAAGAGCACTCTACCTGGGTTCAATCCCCCACCCTATCCTCTTAACCTAATCTTTTTTTAAAATAAATTTAGAGTGCCCAATTCATTTTTTCCAATTAAGGGGCAATTTAGCGCGGCCAATCCACCTAGCCTGCACATCTTTAGGTTGTGGGGGCGAAACCCACGCAGACACGAGGAGAATGTGCAAACTCCTCACGGACAGTGACCCAGAGCCGGCCTCGAACCTGGGGCCTCAGCACCGTGAGGCAGCAGGGCTAACCCACTGCGCCACCGTGCTGCCCTCTCTTAACCTAACCTTTGCATCCTTGGACAATTTATCATGGCCAAATCCACCTAACCTGCACATCTTTGGATTGTGGGAGGAAACCGGAGCACCCGGAGGAAACCCACGCAGACACGGGGAAGAACGTGCAAACTCCACGCAGCCCAAAATCGAACCTGGGTCCCTGGAACTGTGAGGCAGAAGTACGAACCACTGGATCATTATGTTTCAGGGCCATATTATAAAGTGTTGTTATGAAGCTGGTGTTTAGTAATTGTAGCATTTATTGTAGCCAGGTTGTAAACTGAACTCAAAAGGAATTTAACACCTAGGTGATAATCTGTGAACTCTCCAGTTACCTGTACTCAGAGCTATCTGTTGACTGTTATTTGTTTTTAGTTCGGAATTTGCTGGTTCTTTTGATCCATGTCTTTGTTACCCCCAGACTTGACTGCTGATACACTCTCGGCTGGCTTCATGCCAAATCCCATTAACTCTCTGCTTGCTGAAACACACTGGCTTCTGGTTTCAGCAATGACTCAATTTTAAAACTATCATCCTTGTTTTCTAATCCCCCCCTGTGGCCCACCCCCTTCTCAACTCTGTAATCCCCTCCAGCCCCACAACCCTCCGGGATCTCTGCACTCATTGAATTCTGACATCCTGAGCATTCTCGATCTTCATCACTCCATCATTGGTCACTGTGCCTCCAGCTGTCTGGGCCAAGTTCTGGCATTACTTTCCTTATACCTCTCCACCTCTCTAATTCTCCCTCCTCCTATACGACACTCCTCAAAACCGGGAAACTATTGGGGAAAATCCGGAAGGAGAGATTCTATCTCCACTTGGAGAGGCAAGGTTTGAGCAGGGATAGTCAGCATGACTTTGGCAGAGGGAGGTCATGCCTAACAAATGTGATTGAAATTTTTGAGGTGACAAGGAGTGTAGATGAGGGTAGTGTAGTTGATGTAGTTTATATGGATTTCAGCAAAGCCTTTGACAAGGTCCCACATGGGAGATTAATAAAGAAGGCAAATGCACATGGGGTACAAGGAAATTTGATAAGGTGGATTCAAAATTGGCTTAGTTGTAGGAGACAGAGGGTGATGACAGACGGCTGCTTTAGTGATTTGGAAGCCAGTGTCCAGTGGCGTACCACAGGGATCTGTGTTGGGTCCCCTATTATTCGCCATGTATATAAACAAGTCATATTAATGACTATGTGGGAGGCAGGATCAGTATGTTTGCGGATGTCACAAAGATTGGCCGGGTGGTTAACGGTGAGGTTGAGTGTCTTGGGGTACAGGAAGATATAGACAGGATGGTCAAATGGGCAGATAAGTGGCAGATGGAATTTAACCCTGAAAAGTGTGAGTTGATACACTTTACAAGGAGTAATGTGACAAGGACATATTCAATGAATGGCCTGACACTGGGAAGTTCCGAGGAACAAAGGGACCTTGGCATGTTTGTCCACAGATCTCTGAAGGCAGGAGGGCAGGTTAATAGGGTGGTGAAAGGGGCAGCACGGTGGCACAATGCTTAGCACTGCTGCCTCACGGCGGCGAGGTCCCAGGTTCGATCCCGCCCCTGGGTCACTGTCCGTGTGGAGTTTGCATATTCTCCCTGTGTTTGCGTGGGTTTCGCCGCCACAACCCAAAGATGTACAGGGTAGGTGGATTGGCCGCGCTAAATTGTCCCTTAATTGGAAAAATGAAATGGGTACTCTAAATTTATTTTCAAAAAATATGGTGGTGAAAAAGGCATATGGTACACTTGCCTTTATCAATCGGGGCATAGAGTACAAAAGCAGGGAGGTCATGTTGGACTTGTATAGGACGTTGGTGAGGCCACAATTGGAGTACTGTGTGCAATTCTGGTCGCTACATTATAATAATAATCGCTTATTGTCACAAGTAGGCATTGTAGCGCACAATGACTTACGCGACACGAGAAGCGATGAAGTCTATCTAGGCTTTATTAAGCGAGACTTGTTCCCCAGCAGCTCAGTAACAGAATGAGGCTGCGGGGAGAACTCAAGCTCTTATACTCCGCCTTCAGGGCGGAGCCAGAAGTCGGCAATCCAACCAGGACCCAGGACCTGTCAGCCAATAGCCTCTCGGCTTCACAGGTACCATATTACCCCTAATACATACCACCACATTCACCCCTTGTTAAAAAGGAACCCGGCGGGGTGGTGGTTCGCATGGTGGTAGGGGTTGACAAGGCTGGCCCTGGAACAAATTTCGAACTGTGGCTATACATATTTAGCCCAACATTTACAAGTTTGTCAGAACTATTTACAATAAGGAAAAAAAAAATTATTTTACAACAAAATTCTTGCTTTCTTGGTGTCACGCGGATTCCACGAGTCGAGCGGGCCGTCTGGTCTTTCTCGTCGATCGCCTCAGCCCCGGTGGTGGTGCAGGTGCTGGCTCGGGCGCTGTCGTCTCCGGGAGCGTTGCGCTGTCATGTCGGGGCAGGGGATGGCGAAGGGGAAACGGTAGTACTCGTCCACCACGTTTAGGAAGTATGCGTTGCGGTCGGTGGAGGGGAGGGGCCCTTTGAAATCCAAACTGAGGCGTTCAAAGGGGCGGGAAGCCTTGATCAGGTGCGCTCTATCCGGCCTGAAAGTGCGGTTTGCACTCTGTGCAGATGTGGCAGTTCCTGGTGACTGTACGGACCTCCTCAACAGTGTAGGGGAGGTTGCGGGACTTTACGAAATGGTAGAATCGAGTGACCCCCAGGTGGCAGAGGTCCTCGTGGAGGGTTTGGAGGCGGTCTATTTGTGCGTTGGCACATGTGCCGCGGGATAGGGCATCGGACGGCTCGTTCAGCTTTCCGGGACGATACAAGATCTCATAGTTATAGGTGGAGAGCTCGATCCTCCACCTTAAGATCTTGTCATTCTTAATTTTGCCCCGCTGTGCATTATCGAACATAAAGGCTACCGACCGTTGGTCGGTGAGGAGAGTGAATCTCCTGCCGGCCAGGTAATGCCTCCAATGTCGCACAGCTTCCACTATGGCTTGGGCTTCCTTTTCCACTGAGGAGTGGCGGATTTCTGAGGCGTGGAGGGTCCGGGAGAAAAAGGCCACGGGTCTGCCCGCTTGGTTAAGAGTGGCCGCCAGAGCTACATCGGATGCGTCGCTCTCGACCTGGAAGGGGAGGGACTCGTCGATGGCGCGCATCGTGGCCTTTGCGATATCCGCTTTGATGCGGCTGAAAGCCTGGCGGGCCTCTGTCGACAGGGGGAAGGTAGTGGACTGTATTAGCGGGCGGGCCTTGTCTGCGTACTGGGGGACCCACTGGGCGTAATATGAAAATAAGCCCAGGCAACGCTTCAGGGGTTTGGAGCTGTGGGGGAGGGGAAATTCCATAAGGGGGCGCATGCGTTCGGGGTCGGGGCCTATCACTCCATTGCGCACTACGTATTCCAGGATTGCCAAACGGTTTGTGCTAAAAACGCACTTTTCCTCGTTGTATGTGAGGTTCAGGGCGTTAGCGGTCTGGAGGAACTTTTGGAGGTTGGAGTCGTGGTCCTGCTGATCGTGGCTGCAGATGGTTACGTTGTCGAGATACGGGAACGTGGCCTGCAACCCGTGCTGGTCAACCATTCGGTCCATCTCCCGTTGGAAGACCGAGACCCCGTTCGTGACGCCAAATGGGACCCCTTAGGAAATGGTATAGCCGCCCGTCTGCCTCGAAGGCGGTGTACTTGCGGTCACCTGGGCGGATGGGGAGTTGGTGGTATGCGGACTTGAGGTCCACGGTGGAAAAGACCTTGTACTGTTCAATCCGATTGACCATGTCGGATATGCGGGGGAGAGGGTACGCATCTAGCTGCGTGTACCTGTTGATGGTCTGACTATAGTCTACGACCATCCTTTGCTTCTCCCCAGTCTTCATGACTACCACCTGGGCTCTCCAGAGACTATTGCTGGCCTGGATTATGCCTTCCTTGAGCAACCGCTGGACTTCAGACCGGATAAACGTCCGGTCCTGGGCGCTGTACCGTCTGCTCCTAGTGGCGACGGGTTTGCAATCCGGGGTGAGGTTTGCAAACAAGGACGGCGGTTCAACCTTGAGGGTTGCGAGGCCGCAGATAGTGAGTGGGGGTATTGGGCCGCCGAATTGGAATGTTAGGCTCCGGAGGTTACACTGGAAGTCTAATCCCAGTAATGTGGGCGCGCAGAGTTGGGGAAGGACGTAGAGCCTGTAGTTCTTAAACTCCCTCCCTTGCACCGTTAGGTTTGCGATGCAGAACCCTTTGATCTCCACTGAGTGGGATCCTGCAGCTAGGGAAATCTTTTGCGTGCTTGGATGGATGGACAGAAAACAGCGTCTTACCGTATCTGGGTGAATAAAACTTTCCGTGCTCCTGGAGTCGATCAAGCATGGCGTCTCGTATCCATTGACCAGCACCGTTGTTGTCGTCGTTTGGAGCGTCCGGGGCCGCGATTGATCCAGTGTCACCGAAGCCAGTCGTGGCAGTAGTGTCGTGGCGTTTTCTTCGGACCCCGTGGAGCCGTCTATGCTGGGGTCCTTTGTTGTCAACCAAGGTGGCGGCATCCATGAATCGCATGCGGTCGGGGGTGGACAAAATGGCCGCCCCCATGAATCGCACACGGTCGGGGGTGGACAAAATGGCTGCCCCCATGAATCGCACGTGGCTGGGGGGTTTCGCCTGCCCGCAAAAGTAGCAGCGGGCTCCTCCGGGATGGTCTGCCGCTCTAACTGCGCAAGCTGGTGGGGGGTGCCGGGGAGTCAGTCGTGATGGGGGTCCATGGAGCCCAAGGGGCTGCCACGCGGTCGGGTCCGTAGGCGCGGGCGTTTTGGGAGGCCACATCAAGGGAGGCCGCCAAGGCCCGTGCCTCTGAGAGTCCTAGCGACTCTCTTTCTAAAAGTCTCTGACGAATTTGGGGAGAGTTCATACCTGCCACGAATGCATCTCGAATTAGCAGGTCCGTGTGCTCGATCGCGTTCACCGGCGGGCAGTTGCAGTTTTGTCCCAAAATCAGCAGCGCGCCGTAGAATTCGTCGAGCGATTCTCCGGGAATTTGCCGTCTCGTCGCGAGTTGGTGGCGTGCGTAGATCTGGTTTACGGGCCGAATGTAGATGCCCTTCAGCAACGCGAGCGCCGTCGGGAAATCCTCCGCGTCTTCTATAAGCGAGTAAATCTCCGGGCTTACCCTCGAATGCAGGACCTGCATTTTCTGCTCTTCCGTGATCCGGCCGGGGGCCGTTCGAAGGTAGCCTTCGAAGCATGCTAGCCAGTGTTTGAACTTCCCCCCCCCCCTCCCCCTCACTTACCTAGATCTCAAGAATTTAGACATGGGTTGATGCTGTCAAATCGCTAAGTGATTTAAAAAAAAAAAAAAAAAATTCCAATTAAGGGGCAATTTAGCATGGCCAATCCAGCTACCCTGAACATCTTCTGGGTTGTGGGGGTGAAACCCACGCAAACACGGGGAGAATGTGCAAACTCCACACGGACAGTGACCCAGAACCGGGTTTGAAACTGGGACCTCGGCGCCGTGAGGCAGCAGCGCTAACCCAGTGCACCACCGTGCTGCCCTGCTAAGTGATTTTTAAGTACACTGTCAAATTCACATCTTCCAGCTGATCAAAATGACAGTGGATTTTTTTTTGTTTTTGGCAGTTGCATTTCAGAGGAATAGCACGTTGTCCTTTTTCCATGCTGTAACTGTTCCAGCTTGCTGTGAGTCAGTTTGTGGCCAGTGACTAAAGCACTACCACCTTGTCCGCAGGCTCCTCATTATCCCACCAATCCTAAATCCAAATAATAGCAATTGGGGCCTTGAAGCACAGTGTGTTGCTGTCACAGGTGGTCAATAAAACCTTAATGTTTGGACATATCAAATGCCCCAGTCAATGTGCAAGTCAGTTCTGTTTTAGTTACCCTTCCTGCATAATCCTTCTTTTCTTCCTCCCTCGTGTCTCTGTATCCCTGAGTAACCTAAAGCATTGGTCAATAAATTGCCTCACGACTTCCAGCAACAATGCTTGGCATTTATATACAGTGCCCTTAACGTCATAAAACATCCCAAGCTGCTCCATGAGAGTGACACCACATTGGAGAATATTAGGACGGATGATCAGATGTTTGGTCAAACAGGTGTGACGGGGTGTCTTAAAGGTTAAAAGCAAGGTAGAAAGGCAGAGAGGTTTCGGGAGGGGATTCCAGAGTTTATGGCCTGTTAGGAAGGGAGTTCCAGGATGATTGCTTAGAGCCAGTGCAGGAACGGTGATATAGTTCCGAGCCAGGATGATGTGTGAGTTGGAAGGTACCTTGCAGGGTATTTGCTGCCCCCCTTCTTTTGGATGTTGTGGGTTGCAGGTGCTGATGAAGGAGACTTGGAGCCCTGGTGCAGTGCATTGCGACTGCACGCATCCCGGTGATGCCAGTCTGGAGGGGGTGGCGCATCGCCAGCCGGCATCAAACCGGCGCTGGCTCCGATCCCAGCGTTGGTATCGATTCTCCACCAGAACGCCGATCTGGGGCGAAATTCTCCTACCCGCCCCGCCACATTTCTGCTCCGACCGGCCGGCGGGAGTCTCTGTAACACCGGCCGGTCAATGGGGTTTCCCATTGTGGGGCAGCCCCACGCCGTCGGGAAACCCCCCGGGCGCCGGCAAAACGGAGACTCCCGCCGGCGGAGAATGACGCCCCAGAATTCCGGCATCGGACAACTGAGAATCCTGCCCAAGATCTCTCTTTACTTTGCTGGCTTGGTTCCAACAGCCAGTTACAAAGCTAAGACCAATAGAGTTTTAAAACAATCACACACAAATAAACTTACTCCCCAGCTGGAAACGAAAATCACGCTGTCTCCAAACTCAGCAGCCCCACTGCCCCCTGAAAACTACGATCAGTCCTTGTTTACAGCGGGTTAAAAGGAACAAAAATAAAAGCTTCTTCCTACCCGACCCCTCCATTCGGGACAGACCCACAATCTCAGTTGTAGCTGCTGTTTGTGATTAATGCTTTCCTGTGTTTATGCCACTTGTGAAGGAACTCTGCTTTTAAAGTTTGTATTTCTTGAGGCAGACCTGAACTGAAAAGGGAAATAGAAAAGGGAACCGTAGAAAGGAACCAGGCCCTCCCAGTTTCTAAGGAAATAAAAACAAACAGATTTGGAAACCAAAACTTCTGGGTAGACTGAACCTTGAAATATACAAAAGGACACAGATTAGTCCAAGCTGGGTAGTAGCAATTGATGGGTCCATGGTGCAGAACAGGAAAGCTGATGAAGGCGGAGTACAAATACAGGAGCTAAGAATAGGTCGTTGGCAGCTGTTTCTCTCACCTGAAGACGGCATTGGTGAATCTTCACTATCCGGACCAGGTTCTGCAGACGTGTGTCACTTGCGGTGAAGGCCTTGCCGAGGTATACAGGTTCATGAAGAAGATCGAATTTTGAAGGACTTTGTGAGAGTGTGTTCACCAAAATCTGAAGTGACTGTTGAACCAATACATAAGATCTGTCCATCTTACTTCTATCTGCCACTTATAGTTTATATTTGATCACAATTTGCCTGGTTTTAAAAAAATTTAGAGTACCCAATTCATTTTTTCTAATTAAGAGGCAATTTAGCCTGGCCAATCCACCTGCCCTGCACATCTTCGGGGATGAAACCCACGCAGACATGGGGAGAATGTGCAAACTCCACACTGACAGGGACCCAGAGCCAGGATCAAACCTGGG
This sequence comes from Scyliorhinus torazame, assembly GCF_047496885.1. Classification (NCBI taxonomy): domain Eukaryota; kingdom Metazoa; phylum Chordata; class Chondrichthyes; order Carcharhiniformes; family Scyliorhinidae; genus Scyliorhinus; species Scyliorhinus torazame. The sequence goes on from NC_092708.1 coordinate 387,041,634, forward strand.
AACTTGGCTCCGTGAGGCAGCAGTGCTAAACACTGCCAACGTGCTGCCCCTCAATTTGCCTATTAATCCATGTTTAACTTATGTTGATAGTGGATGTTAGAGAATAGGAGGTTACCATAGAATCATAGACTTTACAGTGCAGAAGGAGGCCATTCGGCCCATTGAGTCTGCACCGGCTCTTGGAAAGATAACCCTACCCAAGATCCACACCTCCACCCTATCCCCATAACCCAGTAACCCCACCCAACATTAAGGGCAATTTTGGACACTAAGGGCAATTTAGCATGGCCAATCCACCTAACCTGCACATCTTTGGACTGTGGGAGGAAATGGGAGCACCCGGAGGAAACCCACGCACACACGGGGAGAATGTGCAGACTCCGCACAGACAGTGACCCAAGCTGGGAATCGAACCTGGGACCCTGGAGCTGTGAAACAATTGTGCTAACCACAATGCTACCATGCTGTAAGACAATGTTTTGTGTTTGTGTTGTTTGACTCGTGTAGTAAAAATACTTGTGTTTTAAACCGTGGATTCTTGAGGCACCTTTTTTTTTTAGACACAAACTGGATTTTGAATTTAGTTTCTTTTACAAAAAGTTACTCGTCTCTACTGAGATCGTACTATACTCCCCAAGTGAGGCGACAGTGAAAGTACCATTCTCTGATCATTCGCCTGATGATTAATGCAACATATTTACTGACAGTAGAATTAATAAATACAAATATGGTATAATCACTGGCATTATTGCCTGACAGCTGCCAACTCACTCCCCTCAGCTCCCTAAAGACACAACCCAGGTAACAGGGAAATGAGGGTTCTGATGGGAATTTAGCTCTGTTCGATTAAAGTTGCACAAACCTATTAACCTCCGAGAGATTAGGCTGCGGATGAATCCATGTAACATTGCTCCACACTGCTGGTTCCAAAGTTCAGGATTTATCCCCCCCCTCCTCCCTCCCCTCCCCCCTCCTCCCTCCCCTCCCCCCTCCTCCCTCCCCTCCCCCCTCCTCCCTCCCCTCCCCATCCCCCTCCTCCCTCTCCCCCCCCCCCCCCAAACTCCACACGGACAGTGACCCAGGGCCGGGATTCGAGCCCGGGTCCTGAGCGCCGCAGTCCCAGTGCTAACCATTGCGCCACGTGCCCCCCCCCCCTTCAGGCCCATCCTGCTGCCAAGGGTCACGGAAGGAAATTATTTTAATTAAGTTATCTGCAGATCTGGGTAGATTTTAATCTGGGCAGATGCATCGATTATTTTATTAGGCACTGGAACCTGTAATGAAATACAACACATGTACTGAGATTAGACGACAGCTGTCACACTGAATTTCAGAAATAATGAAGTCAAAGTAATTTATATTGATTCATTTAACGTACTCACATTGCTCAGCTTGCTTATGGTCTGGTATTTTATATGGGGTCCTACCTGTGACAGCACCACTTTGGATGTTAAAGTATCATTCAATCATTAATTAAGCAATTCTAAATTTTTCTCTGCTAAGTGAGAGAGTCAACTGAATATTGCTGTAAATGAATTGCAGGTACAATTTCAAGTAACTCCCTCCCAGTACAAATCACCATGTCTCCAGACTTCAGTTGCAATAATATCATAATTAATATCAGGATTTACATACTTCTAAGTCTATAATGTGCAATATTAACATCAGTATGCATTGCAGATTAGCTTTAAGATGCACTCGTACCTCTTCATGTCGTGTGGAGAGGTTATAATCAAATGAGTATCGAAAGCAGTTCTCGGAGTCTGTAAGTTGAATGAACTGACTCTGACTAAAAGGCTGCATTGTTCTCAACAAGTTTCATTTGTAACACTTCTTTGAAAAACAACTATTTGCATTTGCATAGTGACTTTAATACCATAAAAAGTCCCAAGGTGCTTTACGGGACCACATTTGATGCCGTGCCACTTAAGAAGGTGTTAGGACCAGAGGCCAAAGGTTTAGTTAAAGCGGCTGGTTTTAATGAGTGTATTAAAGGAGAGAGAGGTGGAGGGGTTTAGCGAGGGAATCCCAGAGTTGAGAGCTCAGGCAGCTGAAAGCATGGCCACCAAGGTTGGAACACTGAAATCAGGAATGCTCAAGAGGCCGGAATTGGAGGTGTCAGCGAGGTGGATTGAGAATAAGATACCGCTGTCACACAGTGTCCCAGAGAACGGTGGATTGCTCAGAATCCGTTACATGCACTGAGCTCGACAGGCCTGTCAACTCATTGTCCTTTAAAGCTGCATTCATTCACTGCAACTAAAATGTTTTCACGCTAACAAAATAAATTGCACTTTGGCGGTGAGTTTATTCAATTTACAGGACAAGAAGGGGCTTTTGGGCCCAACAGGTCCATAATCAACATTAATGCTCCATACAATCCTCCTGAGTCCCCCTTTCAATTATCCTATCAGCATATTCTTCTGGCACTTTGTCACTCATTGGCTTATTTAGCTTCCCCTTAAATAGATCTACATTAGTCACCTCAAACTCCATGTGGTAGTGAATTCCACATTCAAATCACTTTCTGGATAAGATGTTTCTCCCGAGCTCCTTATTGAATTTATTAGTAATAATAATAATCTTTATTATTGTCACAAGTCGGCTTACATTAACACTGAAATGAAGTTACTGTGAAAAGCTCCTAGTCGCCACACTCCGGCGCCTGTTCGGGTACACAGAGGGAGAATTCAGAACATCCAAAGTACCTAACAGCACGTCTTTCGGGACTTGTGGGAGGAAACCGGAGCACCCGGAGGAAACCCACGCAGACACGGGGAGAACGTGCAGACTCCCCGCAGACAGTGACCCAAGCCAGGAATCGAACCCGGGACCCTGCCGCTGTGAAGCAACAGTGTTAACCACTGTGCTACTGTGCCGCCCAAGCAATCCTCCTAAACCTACGGTCCTAACTCTGATTCTCCATCTGAGGAAACATCTTCTTGAATAAGATAAAGTGCCACACCAAAGTGCGGAAAATAAGTGAACGGTGGTAACATACTGACATGGATAGAAGATTGGCTGGCTAACAGGCAACAGAGGAGCCATAAGTGACATAGGTTGACAGGATGTAACAAGTGGTGTGCCGCAGGGGTCAGTGCTGGGCCCTCAACTTGTTTTCAATTTGTATGAAGGACTTGGATGGCTGTTAAATTTGCTGATGATACCAGGATAGGTAGGAAAGTAAGTTGTGAAGAAGAGATAAGGAGGCTACAAGGGGACACAGGAAGGATAAGTGAGTGGACAAAGATCCGGCAAATGGAGTATAATGTGGGCAAATGTGAAATTGTCGCTGTTGGCAGGAAGAATAAAATGAAGCATATTATCTAAATGGTGCGAGATTTCAGAGCTCTGATATGCAGAGGGATCTGGGTGTCCTAGTGCATGAATCACAAAAGGCTCGTATTCACGTACAGTGAACAATTAGGAAAGCTAACAGTGAGTTATTGTTTATTGTGAGGGGAATTGAATACAAAAGTAGGGAGGGTATGCTTCAGTTATATAGAGCGCTAGTGAGATCACATCTGGAATACTGTGTACAATATTGCTCACCTTATTTAAGAAAGGGCGTAAATGTGTTGGAAGCTGTTCAGAGAAGGTTTACTAGACTAATACCAGGAATGGACAAGTTGTCTAATGAGGAAAGGTTGCGCAGGCCAGGTTTGTATCCGCTGGAGGTTAGAACAGTAAGAGGCGACTTAATTAAGACATAAATGATTCTGAGGAGTATTGGCAGGGTGGATGTGGAGAGGATGTTTCCTCTTGTGGGAGAATCAAGAACTAAGGATCACTGCTTAAAAATAAGGGGCGGGATTCTCCGACCCTCCCACCGGGTGGGAGAATCGCCGGGGGTCGGCGTGAATCCCGCCCCCGCCGTCCTCCCAATTCTCCCGCCCCCCCGTGAGTCGCGCCGCCCGCCTCGGAGAATGGCGGGGTCTGGGGGGTGCCGGGGCCGCCCGAATTCTCCGGTCCGCGATGGGCCCCAAGACCCGCCCGCCTGTAGCGGGTCCCGCCAGCGTAAATCAGAGTAGGTCCCTTACCGGCGGGACCTGGCGGCGCGGGCGGGCTCCGGAGTTTCTGGGGGGGTCACGGTGGGGGGTTTGCCCCGGGAGGTGCCCCCACGGTGGCCTGGCCCGCGGACGGGGCCCACCGATCCGCGGGCGGGCCTGTGCCGTGGGGGCACTCTATTCCTTCCGCCATGGCCGATGCGGAAGCGAATCCATGTGCGCATGCGCGGGGATGACGCCAGCATGCACTGGCGCTCCCGCGCCGGCCGGCGGAGGCCCTTCGGCGCTGGTTGGCATGGCGCCAGGCCCCTATACCGCCAGCTGGCGGGGTTCACGCCACTCCGTCCCGCCGGGACCCCTCGCCCCGCTAGGTAGGGGAGAATCCCGCCCAAGGTAACGTCTATTTAAGACAGAGGTGAGGGGAAATGTTGTCTCTCAGAATCAAGAGTATCTGGATCTTCCTTCCTCAAATGGGGTTTGGAAGCAGAGTCTCTGAATGTTTTCAAGGCAGAGGTATCGATTCTTGAGAAACAAGGGGGTGAAAAATTCTCGGGGGTAGGTGGCAGGTCACAGTGAGATCATCCGTCATCTTACTGAATGGCAGAGCAGGCTCGAAGGGCCGAGTGGCCTACTCTTACACTTAATTTGTAAGTTCATATTTATGTCCAAGCAAACCCTCCATAATTTTGGAGACCTCAATAAGTCACTCAATGTCCAAGTCTGCTTCGCCTTTCCTGCTTCTCAGTTTGAGTATCATCTTGTAGACAGCTGAAAAGAGAAACATGCTGCTGAAGCTTTTCATCTCGCACACATCAGGACAAATGCAAGAATGCCAAATTTCTCAACAATTTATATTACATGAGGAAAGGGTGCTGATTGGGTGACAAGTAAACCCTGATTGACTGAGGGGATGCCATGGAGCTAGCAACAGGGAATGATAGGCTCCCCAAACTCCTAGACAATTGAAAAAAGGCACAAGGCTTGAATACCATCCTTTAGTTTGCAGAGAACGCGTCCCTGCTTGTCAGTGTATGTCACCTTAAGCAAGATTAAATGAGCCAAGTTACAAGCTCGGCTGGTTATCTTCAATTGGTCATTACTGTAGCTATTGGCGCACTCAGGATTGTTCAGCAAGTGCTGCATAATCACTTTTAACAGTAGAGGCTTTGTTTTGGATTTTGCAAGTGAGGGGTGGCTGATCATGGGTCAGCACTCTGCCAATTGTGAACAAGCGGAGGGACATGCTGTTTGATTTGATCATCCAGGTGTGACATATGGCCGACATACCTGTCATTCACTGCATTAAAATTCATACACACTAGTAGGCAGAATGTCATTGTGGACCCACAGCAGCATCCTGTTAGTCGAAAATACCACTGGTGTAGCCACTGCATAGTAGCAGCATGAAACTTGTTCACTTTGCCATTCCAGGGTAATATGAGGTAGACCAGACACTTTTCAGGTCTGGAAGTGGCAGCATTTAGGCAAGTTTGCAGAATGAACAGCAAACAATGATTGGGTCAGGATAGTCATCATCCTGCAGGGTAGTTTTGATGCGCTCAATGTCTGCGTAAAATTTGAAGGTGAGCAAATGGATCGGGCCATATTTAGAAGATTGCCGATTGGCATTCTTGTAAATTCACCTTCCTTACATTTGTCCTCATGAGTGCGAGATGAAAAACTTTGGCAACATGTTTCTCTTTTTAACAATATTCAAGTTCTGCACTGGCTACAACTATCAGCCTTACAAATGGTTTTTGCACCTCCACCAGTGCCTGTCAGACATGTATATTTTACATGCCAATTTCAAACATGATTCTATGATTCAGATATATACACATCCAAGATTGGAATTTGCCAGAAAATTCACTCCATCCCGTCAGAACATCTAATTTTGTCTGCAACATTTAACTCACATCATCAGCTCAGATATGGCTTTGTCACAGATTGGGATTAGGAAAAAGACGAAGGTCATTTGTGCAGTGGGGTCCTCCTGGGGTCAGGATGGTGTGGAGGTTGTCAGAGAGGCCAGGCGGGAGAGGGGTTGGGGGATTACGGTTGGGTGATGGCGTCTGGGGGTGTAGTGGCTTCATGATACTGCAGGTGGTATGTGAGACAAACCATTCACTTTGCATCCACCGCCAAGACTGTAGGACACAATGTGCAATATATAAAATGACATGTTTATTATATTCAATGTAACAAAGCATTCATGGAGATACCCAACTTATAGGCGTCATTCCCTCCTGAAAGTACCATTTGCAGAATCAATCATCCCTCCAGTCAGATGAGGAATATGAAATATATAAAGCACAGTTAGATGGTACTCATGGTTTAGCAATGGCTTCCCTCCCAGGATCACTTGCCATCCATTATGGAGCAGATGGTTTGAAAGAGCTGCAACATTTCTCCTCACTGCAAGCTTTGTTAGGTTCTCACTCATGGTGCATGACGATCTCAAAGTCTTTGAAGCTGACATGGCCATCCAGATCCCGATCCACTTCCCTGCAACAAGACAGGAGAAGACTTAAAGCAAAGGTGCAGAGAAAGAAAGAAGGTGCATTTCATACAGTGCCTTTTTCAACCTCAGGGGACCCAGCTCTTTCCTCTTCGTCAGATGATTCTGGCTTCAGGTTTCACTCCAGAAATTCGAGCACCACGCCAAAGTTGAAAATCCAATGCTGCCGTCCTTGGAGAACTCTGCGTACTCCAACTCTGGCTCTTTACCATCTCTTGCTTCCTTTCTCCCACCATTGCCTTCAATCATTTAGGCCCTAAGTTTTGGAATTCCCTCCTTAATCCTCTCCATCCCTCCATTTCCACCTCCTCCTTTAAGATGCACCTCAATGAGGGCAGCACGGTGGCGCAGAGGGTTAGCCCTGCTGCCTCACGGCGCCGAGGTCCCAGGTTCGATCCCGGCTCTGGGTCACTGTCCGTGTGGAGTTTGCACATTCTCCCTGTGTTTGCGTGGGTTTTGCCCCCACAACCCAAAGATGTGCAGGGTAGGTGGATTGGCCACGCAAATTGCCCCTTAATTGGAAGAAATGAATTGGGTACTCTAAATTTAAAAAACAAATCTCGGCCCCGGGTCACCGTCCGTGTGGAATTTGCACATTCTTCTCGTGTCTGCATGGGTCTCACCCTCACAACCCAAAGATGAGCAGACTAGGTGGATTGGCCACGCTAAATTGCCCGTGCCGCCCCGAGAGGGCAGATTAGGCAGTATTCAGACAAAGCTTTTATTAGCTAGCCTCTTGACTCCAAGAACTAGTGAATAAGGACTTGAGTTTGAACAAAACCTTGCTGCCTGTATTCTGGCTTGCACTAAGTCCAGTTGACCTATCACTCCTGTGCTCGCTGATCAACATTGGCTCCCGGACCAGCAATGCTTCTATTTTTAAATTATTACCCTTATTTTTAAATCTTCCACTGTCTCACCCCTCGCTCTCTCTTTAATCTCCTTCAACCCTACGACCCTCTCAGATCTCTGCACTTATCCAATTCTGGCTTTTTGAGCGTCCCGATTTTCATCGCTCCACCACTGGCAGTGAAGGTTTGAGGGCACCCAGAACTTGATGGCCAAGGAAAGGTGCGTTCATAACGTGGCCAAACAGGTTGTCTAGGCCAAGCTTGATGTGGACTGGCACCCCTCAAGCTTTAAGCCTCTGGTGACGGACTAGTGACCTGTTCCAGCAAAACAAACCTTGCTATGGGAACAGCTGAAAGGCTGCCTCAGGGCACTACTAGGTGAGGGAAGAGGAACAACAACCGTTGGCAACTGTGCAGTCAGCTGCAGAGGTCCGAAGCTCTGGAATTCCCCGTCACAACCTTGTGGTGCTATGTGAACTATCATCTATGTATACAATACAATAATCAAATTGTATGTAAACATTAGTACCTATATGTATAGATTTGTATTCTAGCATCCGACCACATGTGGCCGTGACGACAGGAGAACGTTACTGGAAGATGGTCACATGGTGAGTCAGGACGCATTCTAGCATCCGACCACAGGTGGCGTGGTGACAGGAGAAGGTCACTGGAAGTCCCCCACATGTGGGACTCAGAACGGGGACAGCACAGAGGCATAAACTGGACAGCAGTCACACACACTGCAGTCACAGATCGAGCAGCTCCTGAGTCAACAATAATTAATACTAGTTACTTATAGTTGTTTGTATTTAGCCGTCGTATCCAACTGTAATCGTAGTAGACATCATAGAAACCCTTTAGTGTTTTAGTTAATTAATAAACAGTTTTGTCCATTTACAAAGCCTTATGTTCTCTGATCACTTCAACTACAAAGACCTCACCACCCGTGCATACGGAGAACATTACAAATCTCCGTGTCACTTCCTCCGTCCTTTGGGTGTTCCCCAAAGATTTTGATCGCCCACCTTAACATTTCCTCACATTGCCCAGGATCAAACGCTGTGTCTGATAACGCACCAGTGGTGATTTGGGACGTGTAACTATGGCAAAGGGATTATACAAATTCAAGATTTTGCGACTCATTGATTTCAATGGGGCTGTTGATGATTAATTGACTGGAGATTTTTTTTTCAAATGCCGCAGTATTTAAAGTGATTCAGTTACAGTGCTTATTTATAATTTTGATGCAGACTCTGCCTCTAGCCAGCTGTCGCTCTGCAGGACGCGGTTCTTCACTCTGTGTTGCCTTGGGCCCTTCAAGTCGGGCTGACAGGTGTGCGTAATATTTGGTAGCAATTTGGTAAAATTAAGACAATGTTCGGAAGGCAGTGAGCTGAAGATTTGCTCTCCTTGCTCCATGGTAATAACTTCCAATTGGGTAGATTTCCAGCCTGAACTTAATCACACTCCCAGGAAGAGATAAAGTACACAGCAAGCATGAGAGACAGATTACCGTATTCGTTCATAAAGCTAAACTTATATTGATACTCGACACTCAAAAGTGAGGTTAGCACAATAGAGGGTTCCATCTGAGTGATCTCCACATGTTATTACAGAGCTGGCAACACTTCAGAAACACCACAAACAGCAGATCTCTCACAAATTCTAATTGCTCTTTTCCAAGCACAGAGGAAATCTATTCCTGGGAGCAGGCGGCTAATTTCCATCACCTCATTGATGAATTCAACTCAACTGGGGGTGGCTAGAAGCCTCGGATTGGGAGTGGTAGAGGCTCATTTATAAATGTATCGTGCAGTGTCAGAGAGAGAGAGAGAGCTGGAATCTGTGTTCTTTATGACCCCAGGACATCCTAAAGTGCTTTATGTTCAATGAAATGCATTTTGTTGAAGACTGCCTGCTCTGGGCTGGGCACTCCCACTGCAGTAGTGAGAGAGCTCTGCACTGTCTGAGGTGCCTTCTTTCGGAGGAAAGGCTAAGCCGAGGCCCCTATCTGTCCTGTCAGGTGGACGCAAAAGATCTTGTGTCACCATTGGAGGATGACTCCTTGGTGCTTTGGTCACTGTTTCCCTCGGCTCTGAAAAAAGAATTTGTCCGGCCGTTATCACAAGGCTGTTTGTGAGGGCTTGCTGTACGCTACCCTGGCTGATGTGTTACCCACCACTTCAACAGTGTTGACATTTCACAAACTGGCTGCAGGATGTCCCGAGGTCATGAAAGGTGCTGTAGAAACACAAAGTGCTTCCTTCAATCTCGGTATGAATTGGAGAGCGGGGAAGGTGGGGGGGGAATGACACAAGCAACATAAAGATTGTGAGGCGAGTACAAATCAAGCATTACACAGTGGGATCCTGTCATGTCGAAAACTGCACATGCAGATAACACAGGCTTGCATTGAACGAGGTTGATTATACCACTATTCAGGGATAAATTAGGAGTTAATAAAAGAACTTACTTGTGGCGCACACCTATTAAATTCCCATATCAGTGAATGTAGTTTTGTGTGTTTGGGGACTGACTGGCAGCACAGTGAGCCAAAACAATCTGATCCTAATTGGTATTTAATGGAGCTTCCCTTCATCAAGCAGGCTCCCAGACAGCAAAATTGCTATTCTGGTGATTTCTAAGCAAATCTGCAGGATAATCTTGCAGCGCATCTCTCGCTATAGAACTGCGACGTTTATTAATAGAAGTAGCAGAGTTCTTTGCCAAAGTTTAGAGTGCTGGGCAGTGGCCGACGTCGGGGGGGGGGGGGGGTGGGGGGGGGGGGTGGGGGGGGGGGGGTGGAGAGAGGGGATTTGGAGCACCGGCAATTAGTGAGAAATCTACCTCCCCCTTTCCCTTTCAGATGTTGGGATCCCGGACGAGAATCCAACTATTTGCAATTTGTAAAACCGTGAGGCAATGTTACGGTGCCACAAGAGTGACAATACTGACCCATTGAGATCTTTTATGTTGAAACAAACTTTAATTTAAACACAGAACGAAGAACATTAACAACAGATGATGTGGAGATGCCGGCGTTGGACTGGGGTGAGCACAGTAAGAAGTCTTACAACACTAGGTTAAAGTCCAACAGGTTTGTTTCGATGTTGCTAGCTTTCGGAGCGCTGCTCCGTCCTCAGGTGAATGAAGAGGTATGTTCCAGAAACATATATATAAACAGATTCTTTTAAAAAAATATATATTTATTAAAGTTTTTTAACACAATTTTTCACCCTTACAAACAATAATCACCCCCCCCCTCGTAACAAAATAACAAGAAAACGCAGAAAACAAGATATATACATGGTAAAATGATATGTTACATAGCTTTGTACACTGGCTCTCTCCCGCACGTGCCAGTTTCCCCAATCCTTCATGTTATCTCTTGCTCATCCACCCTCCCAGGCAAGCCCCCATTCTCCCCCCCTCCCCCCCCTAGGTTGCTGCTGCTGCTGACCGACCTTCCTCTAACGCTCCGCGAGATAGTCTAGGAACGATTGCCACCGCCTGTAGAACCCCTGTGCAGACCCTCTCAAGGCAAACTTAATCCTCTCCAGCTTTATGAACCCAGCCATGTCGTTTATCCAGGCCTCCATGCTGGATATATAGACAGATTCAAAGATGCCAGACAATGTTTGGAATACGAACGTTAGCAGGAGATTAATGAAAATGAAATGAAATGAAAATGAAATGAAATGAAAATTGCTTATTGTCACAAGTAGGCTTCAATGAAGTTACTGTGAAAAGCCCCTAGTCACCACATTCCGGCGCCTGTTCGGGGAGGCTGTTACGGGAATTGAACCGTGCTGCTGGCCTGCCTTGGTCTGCTTTTAAAGCCAGCGATTTAGCCCTGTGCTAAACAGCTCCTAATCTGTCTGTATATATGTTTCTGGAACATACCTCTTCATTAACAAAAACAGATTTACAGTTAACTGTCACAACAGTTCTTAAATAAAAGGAGAAACTTTAACTTACTTCCTAAACGTGCCTCTGTATTCCAATAAAGCAAACTAAAATAATCCAAATACCACTCATGAATAAAGTGCACGACCAGGTTTCTACTTGCTTTTCTCTGTGCAGAATCTTTGGAGAGAGAACCGCTCAAAACCAAAACTGAAACACCTCTGTTCAGATTGAAATCCTAGGAAAAACTGAATTTTCAGACAGACCTGACTCCTCCCCTTAATTACATCATCTGGACCTAAAGCATAAGGTATTCTTCTGTCTCTTCCCACAAGATGTCCAATGACTTGTTTAGCCAGGACCAAACACAATACCCCATATAAATGATCTACACCCCAGTAGTCTTTTAAAAGTAAACAATATTCCATTAACAGAACACTTCACCAGCAAAAATCAAAGATTAACTGACTTTTACAACCCCTTAATCACAGCTTTAGCAGACATACTGTCTGTACGCATCTTAACCCAGGTTTTAATGACATTATAACAAATGTAACATTGCAAAAAGATATAAAATATATCAATTTCATAAATTCATCACAAAGACGTTTCCAGAGCCTCCCCATTTGACCAAGCTTTTCGTCATCTGTCCTAATGTCTATGGTTCTCAGGGCAGCACGGTGGCGCAGTGGGTTAGCACTGCGGTCTCACGGCGCCGAGGTCCCAGGTTCGATCCCGGCTCTGGGTCACTGTCCGTGTGGAGTTTGCACATTCTCCCCGTGTTTGAGTGGATTTCGCCCTCACAACCCAAAGGTGTGCAGAATAGGTGGACTGCCCCTCAATTGGAAAAAATGAATTGGGTACTCTAAATTAAAAAACAATGTCTGTGGCTGATAGTAACCGCTGTTACACTATTTCGTGTAAATATTAAGCCCCAGTTTTAATACCCATTTTAAAATGAGGATTTCAGCACTCATTTAAAAAAAAAAATTTAGAGTACCCAATTCATTTTTTCCAATTAAGGGGCAATTTAACATGGCCAATCTACCCACTCTGCACATCTTTGGGTTGTGGGGGTGAAACCCACGCAAACACGGGGAGAATGTGCAAACTTCACATGGACAGTGACCCAGAGCCAGGATCGAACCTGGGACCTCGGCGTCGTGAAGCTGCAGGGCTAACCCACTGCGCCACCGTGCTGCCCTGGGTTTCAGCACTCATGACCCCAGGTCATGACAAAACACATAGCTCCAACAGAGACACAAAAAGCCTGACACATGCATAAACTAATTGGAGATAAAAACAACATTTTCACTAAGCAAGATGAAAAAGCTATTGTTCTAATAAACATATTTTCAAAGACAGTTTGACATTAAGAAATGAGCTGTACCAGTAATCGGATCAAGGACGAAGCAGGCACCATAGCAACATGAAGGCACCATTGTTCATAATGTGGATAAAGCAAAGTCATCAGAAAACCAGTGGAAATTAGTCTTGATAATAACAGAGAATCGCATTCCATAACATACACAAATATTCAAACATGAAACATTCAGAACTTATGTTGCACATTAAGGATTGACAGCTAACCATCGAATCAAATATGTTTGATTCTAACCCAAACCAATTAGGACGACATAGAGGTGTAGATAGATGCCTAAAGTCTGATAAACATGATGGTCTGTACGGCCATCTTTATCCAGGATCATCCTATACTTTGATCTAACTACTCGTTATCCTTATTTTCATATTTTCACTTTTCCACTCTAACTCTTGAAGTAAATGCAAGCTGTTTTGCCGTAAGCAAGACACCATTTCTGTATTATTTTGAAAGTTAAATTGTGTATAAGTTACTTCTCTTTAAGTCCTTTTGCTAGCCGGACTATACTGAGAATATATTTAAGTTTCTCTCAATTGTAATCAAATAGAGGCATTAAAGATTCTTGTTTGCATCCGAGAAGTTTAACTCCAATTTCTACTGAGTTTTAGTGTCGCAAGACTTCACTAATTCCGCATGGTAGATCTCATCAGTGGTTCTATGGTCTCCTTGGTTTGTTGTCAAATTCTCTCCTGTAAAGCACCCTGGGATGTTAAAGGTGCTATATAAATGCAAGTTGATTTTGTTGTTCTTCATAATTTATTGACAGCATTGCATCTGCATGCACTTCCTATCGCTTTTATTTGTTTATGAATTTATTAGTCCAAACTTACAATGTAAATTGGCAGGGATTAATTTTCAACTTTACTGGGATGGTGGGAGGTGGCGCAGAGGAAGTGAGGAGTGCAGGTTGGAGCGGTTCAAGAAGTGCCAGTAACTCATCTGCTGCCCACTTCCATGGTAAGCGTTGCTGTGGGGAGTATCGTGAGCGAGCAAACAGTTGTCAATCTGTATGTAAACATGTCACATTGTAACTCCATTCTCTCCCCCCTGCTGTACAGGCTGCAGATCTGTCACTAGTGGGAGGGCAAAATGACAATTTTGCAGGTTTTTATTAGCAGTTATATTAAAAATGCCGAGTCTCCATTTACACCGCTGTGTCAGTCAATGCGTCGGAGGTGTGGAGGTCTCACAACGAGCAAATATAAAAGCAAATTACTGCGGATGCTGGATAATTAAATAATTAATCCAATGGATGTGATTGGTCCAAATTTGGTATTTCAGCCCCACATTCGCTGGTAGAACTGAGCAACGTCAGGGTACCATCACTTCATCTGCCTCCAGCACATGGAGGGAATGCCCAGGGGAGTGTCCTATTTAACATGGTGCACTGGGTGGGTTACTCCTGAATCAGCTGGCGGGACTGCGCAACTCTCTGGGAAGGAGTTTGGCTCCTCTAGCGTCATCATCAATGCCATAGATCCAAATCTTGAGCCAATCGCATCTATTTACTCAGCTAAGTAGCACAGTGGTTAGCACTGTTACTTCACATGCCAGGGTCCCAGGTTCGATTCCCGACTTGGGTCACTGTCTGTGCGGAGTCAGCACGTTCTCCCCGTGTCTGCTTGGGTTTCCTCCCGATGCTCCGGTTTCCTCCCAAAAGTCCCGAGAGACGCGCTGTTAGGAGAATTGGATATTCTGAATTCTCCCACTGTGTACCCGAACAGGCGCTGGAGTGTGGAGACTGGGGGATTTTCGCAGTAACTTCATTGCAGTGTTAATGTAAGCCTACTTGTGACGATAAAGATTATTATGAGCAAACAGAGTCTGTTTGAACAGCGCAGTGCTGGAAACATTTTGACGAGTCTATTTAAAAGGAGTCTCTACGAACTACGGAAAACAGAACTAATGGGTGAAACTGCAGCAGTGTCGCCCGATAAAAGAAGGTTTTTTTCTCCAGGACAAACGCAGTAAAAGTAGAAGATAGCGGATTGATGGGGGAGCCACCAATCAGCACCATTCATATACCCCGGTACCCCAGGACTTAGGCTTTTCTACTGGAATTATAAAAATAAGCAAAGAACATGTAGACTTTAAAATAGAGATTGAATTACCTCCATTCCCAATGGTGCATCTATCCCCTCCCCTCCATCTCTACTTCATCTGAAGTCCACTAATGAACTTGATTCACATGTGTTCTGCTGGTCATATTTATATCGGGCTGGTAAGTGGTAAATATTCGCACCACACAAGCGCGAGTTGGTGACCGTCTCCAACAAGAGGGAATTAAAGCATCTTCCCTTGACATTCAATGGCATTACCATTGTTGAATTCCCTGCGATCAACATCCTGGGAGTTGCCATTGACCAGAAACTGAACTGGATCAACCATAAGAAGACCCTCACCAATAAATTCTGGTGGAGAGGAAACCCGAGACACTACACGTGTAGTGTCTCCCACCCGCCCTCCTCCTCTAACCTAATAATAAAACCCTTTGGTGTGAGGTAAGTACCATATTTTATTATTGTTATTAATAATATTTTTTTTTATATAAAAAAAAAATTTAATTTAGTTGTTAGCCAGATCTTGGTAGAAAGTTAGAGGAATGGCAGGGAAGGGAGTGCAATGTTCCTCCTGCAGGATGTTTGAGGTGAGGGATGCCGTTAGTGTCCCTGCTGATTTTACCTGCAGGAAGTGCTGCCATCTCCAGCTCCTCCAAGACCGAGTTAGGGAACTGGAGCTGGAGTTGGAAGAACTTCGGATCATTCGGGAGGCAGAGGGGGGTCATAGATAGCAGCTTCAGGGAATTAGTTACACCAAAGATTGGAGATAGATGGGTAACTGTAAGAGGGACGGGGAAAAAACAGTCAGTGCAGGGATCCCCTGCGGTCGTTCCCCTGAGAAACAAGTATACCGCTTTGGATACTTGTGGGGGGGACGACTTACCAGGGGTAAGCCATGGGGTACGGACCTCTGGCACAGAGTCTGTCCCTGTTGCTCAGAAGGGAAGGGGGGAGAGGAGCAGAGCATCAGTAATTGGGGACTCTATAGTCAGGGGCACAGATAGGAGATTTTGTGGGAGCGTGAGAGACTCACGTTTGGTATGTTGCCTCCCAGGTGCAAGGGTACGTGATGTCTCGGATCGTGTTTTCCGGGTCCTTAAGGGGGAGGGGGAGCAGCCCCAAGTCGTGGCCCACATTGGCACTAACGACATAGGTAGGAAAGGGGATAAGGATGTCAGGCAGGCTTTCAGGGAGCTAGGATGGAAGCTCAGAACTAGAACAAACAGAGTTGTTATCTCTGGGTTGTTGCCCGTGCCACGTGATAGTGAGATGAGGAATAGGGAGAGAGAGCAATTAAACACGTGGCTACAGGGATGGTGCAGGCGGGAGGGATTCAGATTTCTGGATAACTGGGGCTCTTTCTGGGGAAGGTGGGACCTCTACAGACAGGATGGTCTACATCTGAACCTGCGGGGCACAAATATCCTGGGGGGGAGATTTGTTGGTGCTCTTTGGGGGGGTTTAAACTAATGCAGCAGGGGCATGGGAACCTGGATAGTAGTTTTAGGGTAAGGGAGAATGAGAGTATAGAGGTCAGGAGCTCAGATTTGACGTCGCAGGAGGGGGCCAGTGTTCAGGTAGGTGGTTTGAAGTGTGTCTACTTCAATGCCAGGAGTATACGAAATAAGGTAGGGGAACTGGAAGCATGGGTTGGTACCTGGGACTTCGATGTTGTGGCCATTTCGGAGACATGGATAGAGCAGGGACAGGAATGGATGTTGCAGGTTCCGGGGTTTAGGTGTTTTAGTAAGCTCCGAGAAGGAGGCAAAAGAGGGGGAGGTGTGGCGCTGCTAGTCAAGAGCAGTATTACGGTGGCGGAGAGGATGCTAGATGGGGACTCATCTTCCGAGGTAGTATGGGCTGAGGTTAGAAACAGGAAAGGAGAGGTCACCCTGTTGGGAGTTTTCTATAGGCCTCCAAATAGTTCTAGGGATGTAGAGGAAAGGATGGCGAGGATGATCCTGGATAAGAGCGAAAGTAATAGGGTAGTTATTATGGGAGACTTTAACTTTCCAAATATTGACTGGAAAAGATATAGTTCGAGTACATTAGATGGGTCGTTTTTTGTACAGTGTGTGCAGGAGGGTTTCCTGACACAGTTTGTTGACAGGCCAACAAGAGGCGAGGCCACATTGGATTTGGTTTTGGGTAATGAACCAGGCCAGGTGTTGGATTTGGAGGTAGGTGAGCACTTTGGGGACAGTGACCACAATTCGGTGACGTTTACGTTAAGGATGGAAAGGGATAAGTATACACCGCAGGGCAAGAGTTATAGCTGGGGGAAGGGAAATTATGATGCCATGAGACTTGACTTGGGGGGGATAAGGTGGAGAAGTAGGCTGCAAGTTTTGGACACACTGGATAAGTGGAGCTTGTTCAAGGATCAGCTACTGCGTGTTCTTGATAAGTATGTACCGGTCAGGCAGGGAGGAAGGTGCCGAGCGAGGGAAGCGTGGTTTACCAAAGAAGTGGAATCTCTTGTTAACAGGAAGAAGGAGGCCTATGTGAAGATGAGGTGTGAAGTTTCAGTTGGGGCAATGGATAGTTACAAGGTAGCGAGGAAGGATCTAAAGAGAGAGCTAAGACGAGCAAGGAGGGGACATGGGAAGTATTTGGCAGGAAGGATCAAGGAAAACCCAAAAGCTTTCTATAGGTATGTCAGGAATAAGCGAATGACTAGGGACAGAGTAGGACCAGTCAAGGACAGGGATGGGAAGTTGTGTGTAGAGTCTGAAGAGATAGGCGAGATACTAAATGAATATTTTTCGTCAGTATTCACTCAGGAAAAAGATAATGTTGTGGAGGAGAATGCTGAGCTCCAGGTAAATAAATTAGATGGCATTGAGGTACGTAGGGAAGAGGTGTTGGCAATTCTGGACAGGCTGAAAATAGATAAGTCCCCGGGACCTGATGGGATTTATCCTAGGATTCTCTGGGAGGCCAGGGAAGAGATTGCTGGACCATTGGCTTTGATTTTTATGTCATCATTGGCTACAGGAATAGTGCCAGAGGACTGGAGGATAGCAAATGTGGTCCCTTTGTTCAAAAAGGGGAGCAGAGACAACCCCGGCAACTATAGACCGGTGAGCCTCATGTCTGTAGTGGGTAAAGTCTTGGAGGGGATTATAAGAGACAAGATTTATAATCATCTAGATAGGAATAATATGATCAGGGATAGTCAGCATGGCTTTGTGAAGGGTAGGTCATGCCTCACAAACCTTATCGAGTTCTTTGAGAAGGTGACTGAACAGGTAGACGAGGGTAGAGCAGTTGATGTGGTGTATATGGATTTCAGCAAAGCGTTTGATAAGGTTCCCCACGGTAGGCTATTGCAGAAAATACGGAGGCTGGGGATTGAGGGTGATTTAGAGATGTGGATCAGAAATTGGCTAGCTGAAAGAAGACAGAGGGTGGTGGGTGATGGGAAATGTTCAGAATGGAGTTCTGTCACAAGTGGAGTACCACAAGGATCTGTTCTGGGGCCGTTGCTGTTTGTCATTTTTATCAATGATCTAGAGGAAGGCGCAGAAGGGTGGGTGAGTAAATTTGCAGACGATACTAAAGTCGGTGGTGTTGTCGATAGTGTGGAAGGATGTAGCAGGTTACAGAGGGATATAGATAAGCTGCAGTGCTGTGCTGAGTGGTGGCAAATGGAGTTTAATGTGGAGAAGTGTGAGGTGATTCACTTTGGAAGGAATAACAGGAATGCGGAATATTTGGCTAATGGAAAAGTTCTTGAAAGTGTGGATGAGCAGAGGGATCTAGGTGTCCATGTACATAGATCCCTGAAAGTTGCCACCCAGGTTGATAGGGTGGTGAAGAAGGCCTATGGAGTGTTGGCCTTTATTGGTAGAGGGATTGAGTTCCGGAGTCAGGAGGTCATGTTGCAGCTGTACAGAACTCTGGTACGGCCGCATTTGGAGTATTGCGTACAGTTCTGGTCACCGCATTATAGGAAGGACGTGGAGGCTTTGGAACGGGTGCAGAGGAGATTTACCAGGATGTTGCCTGGTATGGAGGGAAAATCTTATGAGGAAAGGCTGATGGACTTGAGGTTGTTTTCGTTAGAGAGAAGAAGGTTAAGAGGAGACTTAACAGAGGCATACAAAATGATCAGAGGGATAGATAGGGTGGACAGTGAGAGCCTTCTCCCGCGGATGGAAATGGCTAGCACGAGGGGACATAGCCTTAAACTGAGGGGTAATAGATATAGGACAGAGGTCAGGGGTAGGTTCTTTACGCAAAGAGTAGTGAGGCCGTGGAATGCCCTACCTGCTACAGTAGTGAACTCGCCAACATTGAGGGCATTTAAAAGTTTATTGGATAAACATATGGATGATAATGGTATAGTGTAGGTTAGATGGCTTTTGTTTCGGTGCAACATCGTGGGCCGAAGGGCCTGTACTGCGCTGTATTGTTCTATGTTCTATGTTCTATATAAATAACGTGGCTACAAGAGCAGGTCAGAGGTTGGGAATTCTGCGGCAAGTAACTCACCTCCTGATTCTAAGCCTGTCCACCATCTACAAGATACAAGTTTTTATAAATTTAGACTACCCAATTATTTTTTTTTCCAATTCAGGGGCAATTTTAGTGTGGCCAATCCACCTTACCTGCACATCTTTGGGTTGTGGGGGTGAAACCCACGCAGACACGGGGAGAATGTGCAAACTCCACACGGACAGTGACCCAGCGCCGGGATTTGAACCTGGGTCCTCAGCGTCACAGTCCCAGTGCTAACCACTGTGCCACATGTCGCCCCCACCGTCCACAAGACTTAAGCCAGGAATGTGATGAGATAAGATCCACTTGCCTGGATGGGCATGGCTCCAACAGCACTCAAGAAGGACAGAGCAGCCCACTTGATTGACAGCCCATCCACCATCTTCAACATTCACTCCCACCACCCCTGACACCTAGTGTCAGCCGTGTGCACAAAATGCACTGCAGCAACTCACCAAGGCTCCTTCAACAGCCCCTTTCAAACCCACGACCTTAGAAGGACAAGGACAGAACCTGGGAACACCATCAGCTGGAGGTTTCCCTTCAAGTCACTCACCATCCTGACTTGGAGATATATCGGCCGTTCCTTCACTGTCGCTGGGTCAAAATTCTGGAACCCCCTCCCTAAGCGGCTCACCACCACCTTCTCAAGGGTAATTAGGGATGGGCAATAAATACTGCCCTAGCCAGCGAGGCCCACATCCCGTGAAATAATAAAATAAATCCGTGAGAATCTAAGTGTATTGTTCAGAATCTCGAATTACTCAAATCGGAAATGTTTTGAGAAACAAAGCACAGGTGTTCCTTCAATCTTTTTCAGATATCGTGCTGAGGGTGGGATGTCATGCATTATTTATCACATTTTATGTATTTTTAGCAGAACTATAGAGTGCTTCATTAATAAACATCCTTTTTTGGACCATGCTGCCGATAGGAGTGAGGGCGATTGCTCTCAAGTGATTCAAACAAAGTGCTGCTGCATAGCAACAAGTCCATTCACACAGCAGCTTTATCATAGTAAAACATCTCAAATCCCATTTCACAGCATTGTAATCAGAGAAGATTTGTTATCTATCCACATGAGATATATAGGCTTATGGTCAAAGGGATAGGTTTTAGAGACCATCTTTTTTTTTAAATTTAGAGTAGCCAATTATTTTTTTTCCCAATTAAGGGGCAATTTAGTGTGGCCAATCCACCTGACCAGCACATCTTTGGGTTGTGGGGGCGAAACCCACGCAGACTTGGGGAGAATGTGCAAACTCCACATGGACAGTGACCCAGGGCCGGGATTCGATCCTGGGTCCTCGGCGCCGCAGGCCCAGTGCTAACCACTGCGCCACATGCTGCCCCTTTAGGGACCATCTTAAGAGGATACTGAGGTGGAGGCAGAGAGAGATTTTGGGAGGGAATTCCGAGTCTCAGGCTCCAGGGAAGCTAAACTTCGCAAGTGGACAATACAATGTGATAGACACATGTTGTTCTGAGCTAACCGCAACAAGGAGGAACACGTTATGCATTGGGGGGAGGCTAAAAATAGCCTCCCGAGATGCAGCAGAAAAGACTCCTTGCAGAGGCAATCGAAATGTCTGACTAGAGGTGGAAGGAAGCAATGTGCAAGACCCACCTTCGCAGGGATGGACCTAAGAGACTCAGCGAATCGGACCCACGGCTCATCCAAAGTCAATTTTACGAGTAGTATAATGAATCTTTGGGAATCTTGGGAAGGGTGGCACTGTTGCTTCACAGCGCCAGGGTCCCAGGTTCAATTCCCGGCTTGGGTCACAGTCTGTGCAGAGTCTGCACGTTCTCCCCGTGTCTGCGTGGGTTTCCTCCGGGGGCTCCGGTTTCCTCCCACAAGTCACGAAAGACGTGCTGTTAGGTGAGTTGGACATTCTGAATTCTCCCTCTGTGTACCCGAACAGGTGCCGGAATGTGGCGACTCGGGGATTTTTATAGTAACTTCGTTAAAAAATTTTTTTTTTTTTTATTCTTCTCCTTTTTCACATTTTCTCCCACATTTACACCCATCAACAATAAACAATAATCAGCAAGATATGTCAATTCCCATAATAACAACGATCCCATCCGCCCACCAACCCCCAAACCTCAGCCCACATGTTTACATAAACAAATGACAAAAAGGAATCAGGGATTGCCTAGAGTCACCCTTAATCTACACAGCCCCCCTCCCCCCCACCCCACCCCCCCCCAACTAATGTTCGATGTTATCCAGTTCTTGAAAGTGCATAATAAATAGTGCCCATGACTTGTAGAACCCCTCCGAGCTTCCCCTCAGTTCGAACTTAACCTTCTCAAGGGTCAAGTATTCCAACAGGTCCCCCCGCCACGCCAGGGCACTGGGTGGAGAGGCTGCTCTCCAGCCCAGCAGGATCCGCCTTTGGGCGATCAACGAGACGAAGGCTATGATATCTGCCTCCGCACCCGTTTCCAACCCTGGCTGGTCCGCCACCCCGAATATGGCCTCCTGGGGACCCGGGTCCAGTTTCACACGCACCACCTTGGAAATTACCCTAAACACCTCCTTCCAGCACTCCCCTAGCTTTGGACAGGACCAAAACATATGAACGTGATTCGCGGGGCCCCCCCCCGCAACGCTCACACACATCCTCTACTCCTTCAAAAAATCGGCTCATCCTCGCCCTCGTGAGGTGCGCTCTATATACCACCTTCAGCTGTATCAGCCCCAACCTCGCACATGAGGTGGATGCATTCACTCTCCGGAGCACCTCACACCAGACCCCCTCCTCTATAACCTCTCCCAGCTCTTCCTCCCACTTTGCTTTGATCCCTTCCAGTGGTGCCTTATCCTCTTCCAGAATAGCTCCCTACACCGCTGACACTGCCCCCTTCTCCAGTCCCCTTGTCGTCAACACCTCCTCCAACAATGTGGAGGTCGGTTCCTCTGGGAAGCTCTGTATCTCCTTCCTGGCAAAATCCCGAACCTGCATGTACCTAAACACTTCTCCCTGCTCTAGCCCATACTTCGCTTCCAGCTCCCTCAATCCTGCAAACCGACCCCGAAGAAACAAATCTTCTAGCGTCTTAATCCCCTTATCTTCCCATTTTTTACAGTAACTTCATTGCAGTGTTAATGTAAGCCTACTTGTGACACTAATAAAGATTATTATTATTAAGAAGGGAATTCCAGATCTTAGAATCTCTAATAGGTGGACAAAGAAAGTGAGGAATGCACAAAAGGGCATTGTTGAAGAAATGTAGTGATCTCGGAGGATTGCATGGCTGCAGGAAGGCAGAGCGAGGGAGGGGGAAGATTATGGACGGATTTGAACACAAGGATGAAAATGGAAAATGGGAAATTTGGGGAAATGGGAGACTCGGAGACGATGGAGGTCAGTGAACACAGGGGTGATGGGGGAACCCGAGTTGGCACGTGTTAGAGAACTGGAAGCAAGCCTTTCATTGAGCTGAGGTGTATGGAGCATGGAAGACCATCCAGGAAGGACTGGAATAGCTGAGTCTGGGTGGCAAAAGCATGGGCGGAGTTCAGCAGCTAGTGTGCTGAGAGAAGGGTGGAATGAAGCAATGTTACAGAAGTAGACAATCTTTTTTTTGGTAAAATATTTTATTAAGGCATTTGTGATTTTATAATAACAGTAAACCATACACAAACAACTATAAACATAGTGCAAAGACCATCTACCTCCCTCAGTTCCACCTTCCTAGAACAGTAATCTAGACTAACTCCCCCCCCCCCCTTTGCTGACAGTTAATTTTCTCCAAAGAAGTCAACAAACGGCTGCCACTTCCGGACGAACCCTAGCATTGACCCTCTTAGGGCGAACTTGATTTTCTCAAGGCTGAGGAAGCCAGCCATGTCTTTGACCCAGGTCTCTGATTTCGGGGGCTTCGAGTCCCTCCAGCTAACAGTATCTGTCTCCGGGCTACCAGGGAGGCAAAGGCCAAGACGTCGGCCTCTCTCGCCCCCTGGATTCCCGGGTCCTCCGACACTCCAAAACTCGCCACCTCTGGACTCGGTGCCACCCTTGTTTTTAAACACCTTGGACATAACATCTGCAAACCCCTGCCAGAATCCCCTAAAAGCTTTGAACATGTCCAAAACATGTGAACATGGTTCGCTGGCCCTCCCGCACACCTTGCACACCTGTCTTCTATCCCAAAAACTTGCTCATCTGGGCCGTCATGTGTGCCCGGAGAACAAATTTAAATTGTATCAGGCTGAGCCTGGCGCAAGATGTGGACGTGTTGACCCTGTTTAACACATCCGCCCAGAGACCTGCTTCTATCTCTCCCCCTAACTCATCCTCCCATTTGTGCTTTAGCTCGTCTGTCTGCATTTCCTCTGACTCCATGAGTTCTTTATAGATATGAAAATGAATGAAATGAAAATTGCTTATTGTCACAAGTAGGCTTCAAATGAAGTTACTGTGAAAAGCCCCTAGTTGCCACATTCCGGCGCCTGTTCGGGGAGGCTGTTACGGGGATTGAACCGTGCTGCTGGCCTGCCTTGGTCTGCTTTCAAAGCCAGCGATTTAGCCCTGCGCTAAACAGCCCCTATGACAAATTGTTTATAAAACTTGAAATGAAATGAAATGAAAATCGCTTATTGTCACAAGTAGGCTTCAAATGAAGTTATTGTGAAAAGCCCCTAGTTGCCACATTCCGGCGCCTGTTTGGGGAGGCTGGTACGGGAATTGAACCGCGCTGCTGGCCTGCCTTGGTCTGCTTTAAAAGCCAGCGATTTAGCCCAGTGTGCTAAACCAGCCCCATATCTGAGACCTTCCCCTCTCCCACGCTAGACATTACCCTATCTTGTATCCCCCGTGGCGGTGGGAGAGTGAAGGTTGGAACCTGCCTTCGCAAGAAGTCCCGAATCTGCAGATACCAAAACCCATTCCCTCCTGTCAACCCAAACTTCTCCTCTAACTCCCTCAAACCGGGGAAGCTCCCATCTATAAACAAATCTCCCATCCACCCGATCCCTGCTCTCTGCCATCCCCGAAACCCTCCATCTAGTCGCCCTGGGGCAAACCGATGGTTGCTACAGATTGGAACCCAAACCGATGCTGCCTCCACTCTCACATGTTTCCTCCACTGCCCCCAGACTCTGAGGGCCGCCACTACCATCGGGCTTGTGGAGTACCGGGCCGGCAAGAACGGCAGAGGTGCTGTGATTAATGCCCCTAAACTCCTGTCCTTACAAGATGCTGCCCCTACTCGCTCCCCACCAACCCCTCCCCACCACCCACTTCCTAATCATGGCTATATTTGCCGCCCAGTAATAGTTGCTAAAGTTCAGCAGTGCCAGCCCCCCCCGCCACGCTCCAGCATCACCTTCTTCACTCGCGGGGTTTTACCCGCCCAAACAAAACCGGACATCACCTTATTTACCCGCTTGAAAAAGGCCTTTGGGATAAAGATGGGGAGGCACTTAAATACAAACAGGAATCTCGGGAGGCCGTCATTTTCACTGTCTGTACCTTCCCTGCCAGTTATAACGGGAGCATATCCCACCTTCGGAAGTCTTCCTTCATTTGTTCCACTGACCGGGTCAAGTTTAGTTTATGTAACAGCCCCCAGTCTCGTGCCACCTGGATCCCTAATCGCCAATGCCGGCACCCTGCCTGTCCTGGAACTCGACCAGTCCATCCTTGGGTCAATTACCGTATTGGAGACCCCCCATGATCCAGATCCGGGATCTTCCCAACTCATCCCTTCCTCAATCTGGTCTGATTAATTACCCTCAGGTGTGTCTCCTGTAGCATTACCACGTCCGGCTTCAATCCCCTCAAATGTGCGAACACGCGAGCCCCCTTAACCGGCCCATTCCTCTGATCAGTTCCACATGGTCAGCCTGGTTGGGAGGCTTCTCACCCCCCTCCTGCCGATCATCCATCGCCCTTAGTAGGCCAGCCTCCAGCTCGTGCCCTGCGCTCCCTCCGGCCTGCCCTCAGGTAGCCTCCGTCCCCGACCTCCCATTTATCTCCAAGCAACAATCCCTCCCCGGTCAGCAGAGAAATCCCCCCCCCCCCCGTTAACAGCACAATAAATGCACCCCCTTCAACAAACAAAACATCTGCTCACCCCCACCGCACTTCCGTGAGCCAACCCGCCCAGCTGGCTTGGTGACTCCTCCCCATGGCGCCAGACATCTTACCTCCTATTGTTCCCTCCCCCTCCCCCCGCTCGGGCAAACCTATTCAAAAGGCACATTTCCACCCCAAAAGACCCAAAGAAATAACATCAAAGATTCACCCACCTTTCTGTCACCAGGATAAAGTTAACTCACAAAACATTGCAACAGCCCAAAAAACGATACAAAAGGCATTTCTCATGCAGTGCGAGAGTAAGAACAATTTTAGCAGAGTCCCTACAGCAGATATCAGTCACCTCAGTCTCTATCTAGATCTTTGCTTTTCACAAAGTCCATTGCTTCATCCGGCGACTCGAAGTAAATTTGCCGCTCTTCATAGGTGACCCATAAACAGCTGGATAAAGTAGACCAAACTTCACCATCCTCTTGAAAAGGGTCGTTTTTACTCGGTTGAATCCCGCTCCTCTCTTGGCCTGGTCCGCACCCAGATCTTGGTAGGTGCGCAGAATGTTATTCTCCCAGTTACAGCTCAGTGTCTGCTTCGCCCAATGCAAAATTCCTGTATCCAGGAATCTGTGCATTTGTACCACCATCGCCCTTGGTGGCTCATTCGCCTGCAGAAACCTCGCAAGCGTTCTGTGCGCTCTGTCCACTTCCAGGGGTCTAGAAAACGACCCCTCGCCCATTAACGTCTCGAGCATATTTGCCACATAAGCCCTTGCGCCTGTTCCCTCACATCCCTCAGGGAGGCCGACGATCCTCAGGTTCTGCTGGCGAGCCCTATTCTCTCGGTCCTCCACCTTGTCTTGCAGCCTTTTCTGGTGCTTTCATCAGCCCTACCTGCGCCTCCAGCGCAGTTAGCTGTTCCTCATGCTCAGCCACCGTTTCCTGCATCTTCTGGACCACCCCATCTTGGGCCTCCAGTCCCTGCTCCACCCTGATCGACTCCTTGATCGGGTCCAGGCATTCCTTTTGTTGCTTGGCAAAGCCCTCCCGAATAAACTCCACCAGCTGGTCCGGTGTCCACTGGGCCGCCGAGCCAGTGCAGATCCGCCATGCTTTCCTTTGCTACAGAATCTACACGTGCCTGCTCGATTCGGTTCTTCCTTCCCTTACGTCCACTTCTGTACCGTGTCTCCAAATACTGGGTGGGATTCCTCCTCACAGTTCCATCCACCACCGACCCCTCAAACAAATTCCGAAAAAAGTCGGGGGGGAAAAGGTCCAAAAAGTCGGTCACGAGTGGGTCATGACCTACTCCCTCATGGCCGCCACCGGAACTCCGGAAGTAGACAATCTTGACGATGGTGGGGATAAGGGATCAGGAGCTCTTTCTGGATTGCGAGACTGAAAACATTCAGCATCAATGTGGGACAGCAGCCAGGCAGGGGAACAGAATTCATGGTAAGAGTTCAAAGTTGATTTTGGGAATTGGGGAAAACAGCAATAGCAGTGAAAATAGATTTGCAAATATTATTCATACTATGCAAAATGGTTGCTGCATTCCATAAGAATCAGTGATTACTATAAAATACTTATTTTCTTTTTTAGAATATTTTTTCAAAATTATTATTTTTTTTTTTCCAATTATTTTAGCGTGGCCAATCCACCTACCCTGCACATCTTTGGGTTGTGGGGGTGAGACCCACACAGACACAGGGAGAATGTGCAAACTCCACACGGACAGTGACCCGGGGCCAGGATCAAACCAGGGTCCTCGGTGCCGTGAGGCAGCGGTGCTAACCACTCCGCCTCCGTGCCGCCCTTTTAAATTACTTCATTTTATAAAAGGTAATCAAATTAGTCTGCGGAAAGAATCAGCCTCTCTGAGTACTTGCAACTTTCGCTCTCTCTGTCTCACCTGTGCAGGCAAATAGCATTAACTTTTTCTGTCAACAAGACAGATTGGCTGCTTCAAGATTCAACTTTATGAAAACTGAGGTAGCTTTATGCTTCAAACTCTGTTTATACTTTGCTTTCCCTCATCTTCTTCCTCATTTATTTCCAAAAGATTGAAGAACACAAAACAAGTTCCAAAGTTTGATCATAAATAATAGTCGTTTTTCTCTCCAGCATGTAGATAGGGCTGCGCACAACCTCTTTTTTAAAAAAATTAAAGCGCTCCACATGAATTTTACTTCTAAGAATGCTATGTAAAAATGAAAATATAAAAGCTTAGCTTCAACTAATTTCGAAAACCTTTTGTGCAGAAATTTCTGGAGGCTACGGAAAAATATCCCATCAGTACAGGTGGCTGAGCGACACAATGCAGTCTGGGGAATTGGATATGCTGCAAATGTTCAGGCAATACAATCTGACTTTTCACACTGCCAACGCTCTGAGCAAAAATGTCAAATCTAAGCTTCTGGGAAAAGAGGCCGTCATGCACAAACTGTGATGTGAGTATTACAAGGCACAAAAGATGATGGTGTGAGTAAATGCCATCATCCGATTGGGAAATCTAATGAATCCAGCAGAAAAGTGTGGAACGGAGAGAGGTTGCAGAAAACTTTCACAAGAACGCAAGAAATAAGAGGAGGAGACCATTTGGTCGAGTCTGCTCTGCCGTTCAATATCTTCATGGCTGAACTTGGGCTTCAATTCCATTTTCCTGTCCACCCCCCACCCCCTCACCCCTTAATTCCCCGTCTATTCCGGCCTTAAATGTGTTCAATGATGGAGCATCCACAATCATCTGGAGTAGAGAAACATTCACAACCCTTTGAGTGAAAGATTTTCTCCCAGACTCAGTACTGAATGGTTGCCCCCTTATCCCGAGACTCTGCACCCCCCCACCACCCCCCCGTTTTAGATTCCATGACCAGCAGAAATTAATCTCTATGTGTCCACCCTGTCATAATATACACCAGTATATCATGGTGCAGACACACACTGATGGACACACAGTGGGACCAATCAACACACACAACACCGCAGCCAATCACCAGTTAGAGCACACGCACTATAAAGGCAGGGGGCATCAGAGTTCCCGCTCATTCGAGCTGCAGCTAGCTACGAGGACAGAGCTCACAGCCTGCAACACAGCCATTCGCCATGTGCTGAGTGGATCGACTGGTTAGGACAAGGCAAAGGTCTTTAATTAAAGCTAGTATTGTGTTAACCCACAGTGAGAGTATGTTAAACAGTTAATGATTCAATAAAATAGTGTTGCACTATTTCAAGTGTTGGTGACCTGTACGTGTTCCACGGATCCAAAACACCCAACACAACATGATACCAGGAGTTGAGGGATATTATCACTTCTTAGACCTACCTGCAAGTGATCTGCCTTCCGCCAGCATTCCGTCATCCTGCAACATGGACAACATCAGCCCGCCGCCGCCGCTCCACATCGCCGGCAACCTAGGGGCCAACTGAAAGATATTCAAACAGCGCTTCCAGCTCTTCCTTGAGGCCACAGACAGGGAGGAACGCCTCGGATACCAGGAGGATTGCTCTCCTCCTCTCCACGGCCGGAGACCATGCCATCCACATTTTCAACTCTCTCACCTTTGCGGATGATGAAGATAAAACAAAGTTCAAGACGGTCCTCCTCAAGTTTGACACTCACTGCAGCGTAGAGGTGAATGAAAGTTTTGAGCGCTACGTGTTCCAACAGCGTTTGCAGGGTAAGGCTGAACCTTTCCAATCCTTTCTCATGCACCTCCGCATCCTTGCGCAGTCTTGCAGCTACGGGCCCACCTCCGACTCTATGACACGCGACCAGATCGTTTTTGGTGTTCAGTCAGATCCTCTACGACAGCAGCTCCTCAAAGTAAAGCAGCTCACCCGAGCGACCGCCATCGAGACCTGTGTCTTACACGAAAACGCCACGAGTCGGTATTCCCACATCCAAGCAGCTGAAACAGCGCAGCAAGGTCCCCACGAGGCAGAACGGGTCCAAGTGATTGAGCAACTCCAAGGCCTCAGCCTGGATGAGGGCGGCCATTTTGCACGCTTTTCATGGACTCCCGCGCTTGTGCGCACCAAACGAGGGGACGGCGACATCGAAGAACGTAATGCGCAGGCGCGCACCACGCACGACCGCACCGCGCATGTGAGGTGGCGCAGCGAATGTGCTGACGCTATGACGTGCGGCAACTGTGGCTCCGCCCATTTAAAACGGCAATGCCCTGCCAAATCTCAACAATGCCTACAATGTGGCAGACTTGGCCACTATGCTGCCTGCTGCCGAGCAGCTCAGCCTGCCAATTCATATCGCTTCAGCCAGCCTCGCAGGAATGTTCGGGCAATTCAACCCACGGTCACTGAGTCCGATGCGGACCTCCCACACAGCAGTGACACCGAGGACCCGAAGGCGTCTTTTCGAGTCGGTGTCGTGACAAAAAACAGGCTGTCCCCGAAGCAAAGACACCAGCCGCTGTCGGTATACAGCAACGATCCAGACGATGAGTGGTGTGCCACCCTGATGGTCAACCGGTCCCAAATACGATTCCGCCTGGACACTGGTGCCTCCACCAATCTCATTGCGAGGTCTGACTTCCAAAGCCTTCGAGTCAAACCAGCCATCCTTCCATCAGCCTGCCAGTTATTGGATTATAATGGCAATGTCATTGCTGCTAGCGGCTCGTGCCAACTTGAAGTGACGCACAGGTCACGCAAAGCCATCCTTCCTTTTGAAATCGTGGGCTCCTCGAAAGCCTCCCTGCTTGGTGCGCAGGCATGCAAGCTGTTGAACCTAGTTCAGAGAGTTCACACTCTCTCTCCTGCTGACACGTCTGCCTTTCAGGACACTGGCGTCAGGGCGCAACTCAACGCCATCATCGACCAGCATCACGGCGTCTTTGAAGGCATGGGCATGCTCCCATACACCTACAAGATCTTATTGAAACAGAACGCCACGCAGGTGGTGCACGCACCTCGCAGGGTCCCAGCACCCCTCAAGGACCTCCTCAAGCAGCAGCTGCAGGACCTCCAGGACCTAGGAGTGATCTCCAGAGTCACAGAACCAACCGGCTGGGTCAGTTCCATGGTATGTGTTAAAAAGCCTTCCGGCGAATTGAGAATTTGCATTGATCCCAAGGATCTGAATCGCAATATCATGAGGGAGCATTATCCAATTCCCAAGCTCGAAGAGATCACATGCGAGATGGCTCGCGCCAAGCTCTTCACCAAACTCGACGCCTCAAAAGGATTCTGGCAAATCCAGCTCGACAAATCCAGCAGGAAACTGTGTACATTCAATACCCCCTTTGGCAGATATTGTTACAACAGGATGCCGTTTGGGATCATATCTGCTTCAGAAGTGATCCATAGGATCATGGAACAAATGATGGAAGACATTGAAGGTGTTCGCGTCGATGTCGACGACATAATCATTTGGTCCACCACCCCGCATGTGCATGTCAGTCGCCTCCAGCGCGTGTTGAAACGCATACGTGAGCAGGGCCTATGCCTCAACGGGGCCAAATGCTCTTTTGGTCAGACGGAACTCAAGTTCCTCGGGGACCACATCTCCCAGTTGGGTGTGCGGCCGGATGCGGACAAGGTGGCTGCTATCACAGCCATTAAAACGCCAGAGGACAAGAAGGCAGTCCTCCGATTTCTGGGCATGGTCAACTTTTTAGGGAAGTTCATCCCTAACCTCGCCTCTCATACCACGGCTCTCAGGGACCTGGTCAGGAAGACGACAGACTTCCAATGGCTCCCTGCCCACGAGCGCGAATGGAGAGAACTCAAAACCAAACTCACCACGGCCCCGGTCTTAGCTTTCTTTGATCCAGCAAAAGAGACAAAAATTTCGACCGATGCCAGCCAATCCGGCATTGGGGCAGTGCTCCTGCAACGCGATGAGGCCTCATCATGAGCCCCCGTTGCATATGCGTCACGTGCCATGACCCCCACGGAACAGCGCTACTCGCAGATAGAAAAGGAGTGCCTGGGCCTTCTGACCGGTGTGGTTAAGTTTCACGATTATGTGTACGGACTTCCTCAATTCACCGTCGAGACCGACCATCGCCCGCTGGTCAATATAATACAGAAAGACTTGAACGACATGACGCCTCGCCTCCAGCGTATTCTTCTCAAGCTCCGGCGATACGACTTCCAGCTGGTATACACCCCAGGCAAAGACCTCATCATTGCCGACGCTCTCTCCAGGGCAGTTAACACTCCATGTGACGACTTCCAGGTGTGGCGATGCGGAGCTAAGCCGCACGAGTCGGCAGCTCCTGCTACCACGGACTTTCGGGCTCGCTAGAGGAGCCCCAACTGAACTTTTTGCGACAAAAACCCGTGGGGAAAGGAAGAGAAGGTCCCCCTCCAACGCCTATGAAACAGACCCGAAGTGCAATGGCCAGAAAAGTGGGACTGGAGCAACGGGAGAAGCAGGGTAAAAAAAACAAAATGGCGGCGGCCAGGGACAAAGGGGAGCTGCAGGAGTTCATCAAGCGCTGCTTCGAAGAGCAGCGCGAGGAGATGCGCAAGGAGATGCTGGCGACTATGCTTTCGGCAATTGAAGGACTCGGGATCACCCAGAAGGCCCACGAGGTTAAGGTCCAGGAGGTAGAGAAAAGAGTCAGCCAGAACGAGGACGAGCTCTTGGGCCTGGCGGCGAGAGTGGAGCAGCACGAGGCGCTACACAAGAGGTGGGCGGGAAGACTCGAAGACCTGGAGAACAGGTCGAGGAGAAACAATCTGAGGATCCCGGGTCTCCCAGAAGGAGTGGAGGGGGCCGACGCCGCGGCATATGTGGGCACAATGATCGGGGCGCTGATGGGCGCGGAGGCCCCCCCGGGGTTGCTGGAGCTGGAAGGGGCGCACCGGGTGCTGGCGAGGAAGCCCAAAGCAAACGAGCTGCCAAGGGCGATGGTGGTGAGATTTCACCGGTTCACAGACAGAGAGAGGGTCCGGAAATGGGCCAAGAAGGAGCGGAGCAGCAAGTGGGACAGAGCCCCTCCAGTCCGGCTGATAACGTGGAACGTGAGGGGCCTGAACGGACGGGTGAAGAGGGCTCGAGTGTTCGCGCACTTGAAGGGACTGAAGGTAGACGTGGCTATGCTCCAAGAGACACACCTGAAGGTGGTGGACCAGGTTAGGTTAAGAAGGGGATGGGTAGGACAGGTATTTCACTCGGGACTGGACGCAAAAAATAGAGGGGTGGCAATTCTGGTGGGAAAACATGTGTCATTTGAGGCCAAGACTATCGTAGCGGACAATGGAGGGAGATAGGTGATGGTGAGCGGTAGGCTGCAAGGGACGTGGGTGGTGTTGGTAAATGTATACGCCCCGAACTGGGATGATGCTGGATTCATGAAGCGCATGTTGGGGCGCATCCCGGACCTGGAGGAAGGAGGACTGATAATGGGAGGGGACTTTAATACAGTGTTGGATCCAGCACTAGATCGCTCCAGATCAAGGACGGGGAAGAGGCCGGCGGCGGCCAGGGTGCTCAGGGGGTTTATGGACCAGATGGGGGGGGGAGTGGACCCATGGAGGTTTGCAAGACCGCAGGCCAGAGAATTTTCTTTCTTCTCCCACGTGCACAAGGCATACTCCCGGATAGATTTCTTTGTTCTGGGCAGGGCGCTCATCCTGAGGTGGAGGGGACGGAGTATTCGGCCATAGCCGTTTCGGACCATGCCCCGCACTGGATGGAAGTGGGGCTGGGAGAGGAGAGGGACCAACGCCCGCTGTGGCGGTTGGATGTGGGACTGCTGGCAGACGAGGTGGTGTGTGGGAAGGTAAGGGGGTGTATTGAAAGGTACCTGGAGGCCAACGACAACGGGGAGGTGCGAGTGGGGGTGGTATGGGAGGCGTTGAAGGCGGTGATCAGGGGAGAGCTAATCTCCATCAGGGCTCATAGGGAGAAGACAGAGGGCAGGGAAAGGGAGAGGTTAGTGGGGGAGATTTTGCGAGTGGACAGGAGATACGCAGAGGCCCCGGAGGAAAGATTACTTGGGGAAAGGCGACGGCTCCAGGCGGAGTTTGACCTGTTGACCACGGGGAAGGCCGAGTCACAGTGGAGGAAGGCGCAGGGGGCGACCTACGAGTACGGGGAAAAGGCCAGTCGGATGCTGGCACACCAGCTCCGTAAGAGGGCGGCGGCGAGGGAAATAGGGGGAGTCAAAGATGGTGGGGGAGCCATGGAAATAAACAAGGTATTCAAGGTCTTCTACGAAGAGCTGTACAGATCCCAGCCCCCAGGTGGGGAAGAGGGGATGAGAAGTTCCTGGACCAACTGCGGTTCCCGAGGGTGGAGGAGCAAGAGGTGGCTGGTTTGGGGGCACCAATCGGGTTGGAGGAGCTGAGTAAGGGTTTGGGGAGCATGCAGGCGGGGAAGGCCCCGGGGGTGGACAGGTTCCCGGTGGAGTTCTATAGAAAGTATGCGGACCTGTTGGCCCCGCTACTAGTGAGGACCTTTAACGAGGCAAGAGAGGAGGGGACCCTGCCCCCGACAAAGTCGGAGGCGACAATTTCCTTGATTCTGAAGCGAGACAAGGACCCACTGCAATGTGGATCGTACAGGCCGATTTCGCTCCTTAATGTGGACGCTAAGCTATTGGCAAAAGTGCTGGTCATGAGGATTGAGGACTGTGTCCCGGGGGTGATACATGAGGACCAGACGGGATTTGTAAAGGGGGCAGGCAATTAAATACCAATGTGCGGCGGCTCTTAAACGTGATAATGATGACATCGGAGGAGGGAGAGGCGGCGATAGTGGCAGCCATGGACGCGGAAAAGGCCTTTGACCGAGTAGAGTGGGAGTACCTCTGGGAGGTGTTGCGTA
The DNA here is from genome assembly GCF_047496885.1 of Scyliorhinus torazame. Classification (NCBI taxonomy): domain Eukaryota; kingdom Metazoa; phylum Chordata; class Chondrichthyes; order Carcharhiniformes; family Scyliorhinidae; genus Scyliorhinus; species Scyliorhinus torazame. Next base: position 387,075,709 of record NC_092708.1, read on the forward strand.
GGTTTGGGTTCGGGGGAGGGTTTATGAGCTGGGTTAAGCTCCTTTACAGCGCCCCGGTGGCAAGTGTGGTGACGAACCGGCGGAGGTCGGAGTACTTTCGGCTGTACCGAGGAACGAGGCAGGGGTGCCCTCTGTCCCCCCCTGTTGTTTGCATTGGCGATCAAACCCTTGGCCATATCACTGAGAGAGTCTAATAAATGGAGGGGGGTGGTCCGCGGGGGAGAAGAGCATCAGGTGTTGCTATACGCGGACGACCTGCTGCTGTACGTGGCGGACCCAATGGAGGGGATGGTGGAGGTCATGCAGACTTTCAGGGAGTTTGGGGAGCTCTCGGGCTACAAGCTCAATGTAGGGAAGAGCGAGCTTTTTGTACTACAGGCAGGGGACCAAGAAAGAGGGATAGGGGACCTACCGCTGAGGAGGGCGGAGGGGAGTTTTCGGTATCTAGGGATCCAGATAGCCAGGAGCTGGGGGGCCCTACACAAATTGAATCTGACGAGGTTGGTGGACCAAATGGAGGCGGACTTCAAAAGATGGGACATGTTGCCGCTTTCGTTGGCGGGTAGAGTGCAGTCGGTAAAAATGGTGGTCCTTCCGAGGTTTTTGTTTGTGTTCCAGTGCCTCCCCATCGTGATTACCAAGGGCTTTTTCAAGAGAGTAGGTAGGAGTATTATGGGGTTTGTGTGGGCGAACAAAACCCCGAGGGTAAGGAGAGGGTTCCTGGAGCGCAGTAGGGACCGAGGAGGGCTGGCGCTGCCAAACCTAGGGAGCTACTACTGGGCAGCAAACGTGGTGATGATCCGTAAGTGGGTTGTGGAGGGAGAGGGGGCGGCATGGAAGAGGATGGAGATGGCGTCCTGCAAAGGAACGCGCTTGGGGGCGCTGGTGACGGCACCGCTGCCGCTCTCGCCATCAAAGTACACCACGAGCCCGGTGGTGGCGGCAACGTTAAGGATCTGGGGCCAGTGGAGACGGCATAGGGGTGCAGTGGGAGCCTCGGTGTGGTCCCCGATCAGGGGTAACCACCGGTTTGTCCCAGGGAAGACGGACGGGGGGTTCCAGGGCTGGCACCGGGCGGGGATTAGAAGAATGGGGGACCTGTTCATCAACGGGACATTTGCGAGCCTAGGGGCACTAGAGAAGTTTGAGCTACCCCCGGGAAATGCATTCAGATATATGCAGGTGAGAACCTTTGTGAGGCGACAGGTCAGGGAATTCCCGCTGCTCCCGACACAGGAAATTCAAGACAGGGTGATCTCGGGTGTATGGGTCGGGGAGGGCAAGGTTTCGGCAATACACCAAGAGATGAAAGAAGAGGGGGAAGCGCTAGCAGAAGAGTTGAAGGGTAAATGGGAGGAGGAGTTGGGGGAGGAGATCGAGGAAGGTTTGTGGGCTGATGCCCTGGGTAGGGTTAATTCCTCCTCCTCATGTGCCAGGCTCAGCCTGATACAATTTAAGGTGGTTCACAGAGCGCACATGATGGGGGCGAGGTTGAGTAGGTTCTTTGGGGTAGACGACAGATGCGGAAGATGTTCAGGGAGCCCGGCGAACCATGTCCACATGTTCTGGACATGTCCGGCACTGGAGGGGTTCTGGAGAGGAGTGGCGGGAGCAATATCTCAGGTGGTGAAAGTCCGGGTCAAGCCAAGCTGGGGGCTAGCAATATTTGGATTAGTGGACGAGCCAGGAGTGCAGGAAGCGAAAGAGGCCGGCATTCTGGCCTTTGCGTCCCTGGTAGCCCGGCGAAGGATCTTGCTAATGTGGAAGGAGGCGAAGCCCCCTAGCGTGGAGGTCTGGACAAACGACATGGCTGGGTTAATAAAGTTGGAGAGGATTAAGTTTGCCTTAAGGGGGTCTGCGCAGGGGTTCTACAGGTGGTGGCAACCGTTCCTAGACTACCTCGCGGAGCGTTAGAGGAAGGTTGGTCAGCAGCAGCAGCAACCCTGAGGGGGGTGGGGGGGGGGAGGGGGGGGAACGAGAGATTGCTTGAGGGGGCGGAGGAGCGGGCATAACATGGAGGGTGGGGGAAACTGGCACGAATGGGCGAGAGCCAGTGTATAAAGCTATGTAAATATATCATCTTACCATGTATATACCTTGCTCAGGGCGATTTTGTGTTATTTTGTTACGGGGGGGGTGGTGGGGTTTATTGTTTGTAAGGGGAAAAAATTTGTTTTGTTGAAAAACTTTAATAAATATATATATCTTTTTAAAACACTCCGTGTGACCCAGAGGGATTTGTCTGCCAGGTTGACGCCCATGTGGCCTCCAATCTACCTGCCATGGATGAACGCCTCGTCCAAATTCGCCGTGAGACGGCGGCTGACCCCTTGCTACAGCGTGTCATGCGCCACCTAACAGACAGGTGGCTCAAGGGCCAATGCCCTCAGTTCTATAATGTCAGAGATGATCTGGCGGTAGTCGATGGTGTTCTCCTGAAACTGGACCGCATTGTCATCCCGCATAGCATGCGCCAGCTCGTCTTGGAACAACTACACGAGGGGCACCTTGGCGTGGAAAAGTGCCGCCGACGGGCCTGAGGGGCAGTGTACTGGCCCGGCATTAATGATGACATAGCCAACACAGTGCTCAACTGCCCCACTTGTCAGCGCTCCCAGCCGGCCCAACCACGTGAGACCCTGCAGCCCCATGAGTTGGTCACGTCACCTTGGACCAAGGTGGGCATCGACCTGTTCCACTCACTGGGTAGAGACTATGTCCTGATTGTGGACTACTTTTCAAATTACCCGGAGGTGATACGGTTGCACGACATCACATCGTCTGCAGTGATCTGTGCCTGTAAGGACACCTTTGCTCGACACGGCATCCCACTCACGGTGATGTCGGACAATGGCCCCTGCTTCCAAGACAGGAATGGTCCAACTTTTCCAGGTGGTACAATTTTGCACATGTGACATCCAGTCCCCTGTACCCACAATCCAACGGCAAAACGGAGAAGGGCGTCCACATAGTCAAACGGCTCCTCTGCAAGGCTGCCGATGCTGGGTCTGATTTCTACCTCACCTTGCTGGCCTATCGCTCTGCCCCACTGTCCACTGGCCTGTCGCCAGCTCAGCTGCTCATGGGTCGCACCCTGAGGATGACGGTGCCGTCCATTCATGTCCCCGACCTCAACCACGTTCCGGTCCTTCGATGAATGCAGCTGTCTCGTGCACAGCACAAGACGGCTCATGACTCCCGTGCAGCTGATCTCCCTGCTCTGGCTCCAGATGACAACGTCCGCATCCATCTTCCGGATGGTGGCTGGTCTGCAACCGCTGTGGTCCTTCGGCAGGTGGTCCCCCGCTCGTTCCTGGTTCGACTACCGGATGGCTCCATCCTGCGCCACAATCGACGTGCCCTTCGTCTCGTTCCGTGCTCGCTACGTGATCCTCCACTGTCGCCTCGCCCTCCTGCGGACCCTGCCATGGACAGAGAGTCACTCTGCATCCTCCTCACTCTGACGCAGTCCAGCCCGCTCCTCAGCCACCCACCCTTGAGGCGGTCAACCAGAGTTCGTCGCCCACCTCAGAGACTTAATTTGTGAACTTTGTGGACTTATGGACTTTCTGATTTGTTCTGTTCTTCTGTTTAATCGTTTACATGGTTTGTATATAGTGTTCATCTCGTTATTCTTGTGACACACTGTTTTTCTGCACCAGGCACCTTCCCGTGTAAATAGCTTAGTTCTCATGTACATAGTCCTGTAAATATTTCGCACACCCATCGTCAGGGACATTCTCACCATACACTATTTATAAAAGGGGTGATGTCATAGTATACACCAGTATATCATGGTGCAGACACACACTGATGGACACACAGTGGGACCAATCAACACACACAACACCGCAGCCAATCACCAGTGAGAGCACACGCATTATAAAGACAGGGTTCCCGCTCATTTGAGCTAGCGAGGAGGACAGAGCTCACAGCCTGCTGCACAGACATTCACCATGTGCTGAGTGCACCGACTGGTTAGGACAAGGCAAAGGTCTTTAGTTAAAGCTAATATCGTGTTAACCCACAGTCAGAGTATGTTAAACAGTTAATGATTCAATAAAATAGCGTTGCACTATTTCAAGTGTTGGTGACCTGTATGTGTTCCACGGATCCAGAACACGCAACACAACACACCCGATCAAGGCCCCTTCAAAATTGCGTGGGTTTCAATGAAATCACCTCTCATTTTTCGAAACTGCAGAGAATATTGCTGAGGAATTGTGTAGGCACATAGTGCAGAGAGAGACAAGGCTACAGAAATGTTTCACATCACAAATGGGGGGCAAAGGAATTGATCATTGAAAAACATTGACGCGAAAGTGTGGCAAAAACATGGAAGTCCATGCAGAGGTGGGATTTGTTTTATCAGAGATACATAAATATGATAGCAAAGCTATTCTTTGCTTGATATGTTAGTGCTCAAAAAAACTTTTTTTGCAGTTAAAGTTAAAAAAGAATTGTGTTTTGACACCATTTTCGGAGACAACAACACCTGGCACTTATCTAGTGCCGTTTAACATAGTAAAACAGCCCATTTTACAATATAATTAATTAATTCATGGGAAGTGGGCTTTGCAGGCTGGGCCAGCATTTATTGCCCATCCCTAATTGCCCTCAAGGGGGTAGTTAAGAGCCAACCACATTGCTGTGGGTCTGGAGTCACATGTAGGCCAGACCAGGTAAGAATGGCAGATTTCCTTCCCTAAAGGACATTAGTGAACCAGATGGGTTTTTATGACAATCGACAATAGTTTCATCATCATCATTAGACTTTCATTTCCAGATTTGTATTGAATTCAAATTTCACCATCAGCAGTGGCGGGATTTGAACCCGAGTCCCCAGGGTATTACTCTGGGTCTCTGGATTACTAGTCCAGTGACGATACCACTACGCCACCGCCTCCCCTCAAACTGACACCGAGCCATACGAGGTGACCACACGCTTGGCCAAAGCGGTACGTTTTAAGAAACACGTTAAAGGAGCAAAGAGAGGCAGAGAGGTGGAGAGGTTTCGGGAGGAGAATTTCAAGGAGGAGCTGGCGAAGATATAGGATAGAACTAATAGAGAAAGCAACCTAAAACATGTTTCTATGGTTGTTTTGATGGTCCCATTCAGAAATTCCACTGGAAAGCCAGGTCAAGTGGAATCACTGGGGAACAACCCGGAGGACTTTAAAAGACATGGGAGAATGATCGCTGAGAGAAGTGGTGTTATGTATCAGAGCAACGCCATTGGATGGTGTAATGTCACATGTTACACAATGACATAATCGGAGCATTTAGTGGTCTTTTGTGGAGTTCACCACTGTGCCCTGCGTGAGCAACATCTTGTAAATAAACCTCTGGCACTATGTTGTACAAACCCGACCCGAGCCACTTCTGATTCTTTGCGGCTACAACAAAAGAGAAACTGGCGACGAGACCTTGGCTGAGTGGCCATCATATTTACTGAAGTTACTAAAACTAGTTTTTAACCCCATATTTTATCAATTTTTATTTTTTTAAATTTCTTTTAATAAATTTAGTGTACCCTATTATTTTTTCCAATTAAGGGGCAATTTAGCGTGGCTAATCTACCTAACCTGCACATCTTTGGGTTGTGGGGGCGAAACCCACGCAGACACGGGGAGAACGTGCAAACTCCACACGGACCGTGACCCAGGGCCGGGATTCGAACCCGGGTCCTCAGCGCCGTGAGGCAGCAATGCTAACCACTGTGCCACCGTGCTGCCCTGCAGATTTGATCAACTGATCAAGTTTAAATGCCAACATCTGCCGTGACAGAATTGGATCCCGTGTCCCCAGAGTGTCCTCGGGATTATGGTCCAGTGACATTACCACCATGCCACAGACTCCCCCGATTCAAAACCAGAATGAAGTACTTGAGACAAATCCATCAAATCATATCCGGACAAATTCTGCCGTCTGCAGCTGCAGCTCGATCAGACCTGGCACACTTTGACTATCCAGTTCACTGCCAGTGTGTTAATAGGAAATGGCTGACAGCCGCACGTCTGACAGTTTTGTTAATGAGCCACAGTTACGGGGTGATTTCTAAAAATGGTTAATTAACGATGGATTTCCGCAGTCTCACCGCTGGTCTGCACAAAGCTAAATGTACTGGTTATAGGGACCCAGCAATGACCCAGGTTGCAGCGCTGAATTAGCTGCTCTCAGCTACATGGCTAGTAGGTGCATTGAATTTTCTTCCGCACCCTTGGGCCAGGGGGAGGGAGGAGAAAGGAAAAACAGGATTTGAGTCTCTATTCCTAGCCCCGGCTCAGTGGGTAACACTCACCAAAGAGACAAAAGGCTCTGGGTTCAAATCCTAATCCAGAAATTTGAACATGAACTTGGCGGAGTGCTGAACTGTCAGAGGTGCCAACCTTCAATCGGGCATTGCGCCAAGGCCCTGGGCACCCTTTAAGGTGGATGTAAGAGATCCCATGGCACGGTTTCAAAGAAGGGCAGGGAGTTCTACCCAGTGACTTGGACAATATTTATCCCTCAACCAACATCAATTTTCAAAAAAATAAATTTAGAGTACCCAATCATTTCTTTTCTACTTCAGGGGCAATTTAGCGTGGCCAATCCACCTACCCTGCACATCTTTATGTTGTGGGGGTGAAACCCACGCAAACACGGGGAGAATGTGCAAACACTACACGGTCAGTGACCCAGAACCGGGATCGAACCCGGGTCCTCAGCGCCGTAGGCAGCAGTGCTAACCACTGTGCCGCCCCTTTAACCACATCAGTTAACAAAAAAGGGCTATTACCTGGTCATTGTCACAGCACGAATTGTGGAAGATTCCTGCATTTTCTTTCTAGCTGGTGGCCTCTATACTAAAGTGTCGATGTTGGGCGAGGGCAACTTTGGCGCTCCCCCACAATTAGGCTGCTATCAATCTTCATCTAGGCACGCGTGGGGAATGACTACTTGGTTGAGTTGCCCACAGAATTGCACCTCAGGGTGTGTCAGTGCCTTCCAGAGGGAAAGCCAGAGGAGTGAAAGGGGAAGAGGAAAAACAAGGGAAGAGAAATTAATTATTTTGAAATTCTTCAAAATAAAGAGGTGACCAAATTGGCAGTGAGCATTTTATATCACTGCCTGACTCACTAAAAACTTCTCCATGGACAATAATGTTTGCATAATAGTCGTGTGCAGGGCAGCACGGTGGCGCAGTGGTTAGCATTGCTGCCTACGGCGCTGAGGACCCGGGATCGAATCCCGGCTCTGGGTCACTGTCCGTGTGGAGTTTACACATTCTCCCCGTGTCTGCGTGGGTTTCGCCCCCACAACCCAAAGATGTGCAGGATAGGTGGATTGGCCACGCTAAATTGCCCCTTAATTGGAAAAAAAAAAATTGGATACTCTAAATTTATTTAAAAAAAGAAAAAAAAATAGTTGTGTGCAGAAGGCTGACTGTTAAATCTCCCTTCTATCAAAGGCAGGATAATGACCACAGAAATATTATACACTGTGTGTGAAAGAGGCTGTTACTCCGGCAGAAGGCAGTCACGTGGCAGCTCCATTCACAGTTTTTAATCACAGCCTCGCTTCTTCCTGACCGACCTGAGAAATGGAACCCATTAAACTGCGGGGCCATCTGGATGCGTGTAAAATAACACCAGGGGAGAGCTCAGGAGGAGGTGGGGGCGGGCGGGGGGGGGGGGGGGGGGGGGGGGGGGGGGGGAGGGTTGGGGGGGGCGGTACCAAACTCTAGTGCCCCCGCCTGTTTTGTTTATCAATTAATACTTTAGAATAGTTCTGTGCAGCTGGGGACCAGCACAAACAAGGTTGTGGTTTGTGCCACAGTTGAAGATGATCCCGAGTGAGCGCTAATTTAAATTTCTCTTACTTTTTCAGCCTTCCTGAGGCTCAGCGGTGGTGCCAGGGAACTGGAGAATTGCAGACATTATCACCCTTGTTCAAAAAAGGGTCTAAAGAGAAGCCCAGCAGGGCGGCAGAGTGGCGGAGAGGTTAGCCCCGCTACCTCACCCGCCGGGGACTTGGGTTCGATCCCGGCCCCGGGTCACTGTCCGTGTGGAATTTGCACATTCTCCCCGTGTCTGTGTGGGTTTCGCCCCCACAACCCAAAGAATGTGCAGAATAGGCGGATTGGCCATGCTAAATTGCCCCTTAATTGGAAAAAAATGAATTGGGTACTCTAAATTAAAAAAAAAATTCCTCTGTGGTTTTCTCTTGGGGTCTTCAGAGGGGTCCACCTGCACACTTTCTGGGGTACGTCCGGGGTACGACCCCACGAGGTTCGGAACCTCTGGGCCAATATTTCTTATCCATGTCAGTTTTCAACACTCTTCCTCGTGGGACCAGCTCTACCTGGAGTTGCAGAGCTTTCAATATTCCCCTAAATGGTTTATCTCCATAGGAAATTTATTTCATCCCAGGATTTGGTGTTTGCAATCAATGTGAAGCATTCTGAGCCAAACATCTCGTCAGAACTTCTGGGAGTTTGCTATTAGCGGCTAATAGATTTTGCAATTTCAGTTCCAAAACAATTTCTTTTCTCCAATTACCTCTAATGATTGCTCAACATCCTCCTCTAGTTCAATTTAATGCTCATTTTCACCATCATGGTTAGAAAATATTTTGGGCATTTCTCTGCAGTAACATCCTCCTCCAAAACACATTTGCCTTCGCCCCTTAGTGACCGTAACTACCCTCATTTTTATATACTTATGATTTTGAAGTGCCCTTTTATCTCCCAACCTTTTATTAAATTTTCTCCTTTCGTCCTTCTAATGTCCTTTCTCACCTCCCACATGATAATGGTATAATGAATTCAATTGAATGAAGGAGATCGGAACGGCAGCCCTACTTCTGCTATCTCTCTTTAGTTATGAGAATCCTACCCCGCATCCAGCCTCCTTATAACCTCACATTTTCCTTCCAAATCCAATCTTGAAGATTTTGGGGAAGAACTTCTCTCTCCAATGACTCCAATATTCTCTTCTGACTAAGTTGCATATTTCCCACTTCCAGCTTTGTCACATGCTCTGCTTTTTTATTTTAGTTAGACCTCCCCCCTCCCCCCACACAGATGTTTGTTCTTCTGAACCAGCCCCTATCTCTCCAAACGCTCTTACTCCCACATCCACCATACCACATCCTTAGGAATGTGTCCTTGCTCACTCCACCTCGGAAAAAGTTGAACCTTCCTAACCATTATGCTTATTGCTTTCACATTGATAAGCACTAACGTTTATGATAACAGTAAGAAGTCTTACAACACCAGGTTAAAGTCCAACAGGTTTGTTTCAAACACTAGCTTTCGGAGCACTGTTCCTTCCTCAGGTGAATGAAGAGGTATGTTCCAGAAGCATAAAAATAGACAAATTCAAAGATGCAAGACAATGCTTAGAATGCGAGCATTTGCAGGTAATTACAGATCCAGAGATAGGGGTAACCCCAGGTTAAAGAGATGTGAATTGTCCCAAGCCAGGACAGTTGGTAGGATTTCGCAAGCCCAGGCGAGATGGTGGGGGATGAATGTAATGCGACATGAATCCCAGCTCCCGGTTGAGGCCGCACTCATGTGTGCGGAACTTGGCTATAAGTTTCTGCTCGGCGATTCTGCGTTGTCACGCGTCCTGAAGGCCGCCTTGGAGAACGCTTACCCGGAGATCAGAGGCTGAACGCCCTTGACTGATAAAGTGTTCCCCGACTGGAAGGGAACATTCCTGCCTGGCGATTGTCGCGCGATGTCCGTTCACTAGTTTTCGCAGCGTCTGCATGGTCTCGCCAATGTGCCATGCTTCGGGGCATCCTTTCCTGCAGCGTATGAGGTAGACAACGTTGGCCGAGTCACACGAGTCATCTCTTATATTATCCATCATCCTTTTTAAGTTCTTGCCGTATGTTTTGAAGGCATTTCTATCACTGGTATTCTTTGAAAAATAACTTTCAATGATGCTCTCTGGGCAATGTTGATATCAAGACATCATTTGACTGAATGTGGCATCCAGGAGCTCTATTCACATTGAAGTCATTAGGAATCGAGGGAAAACTCTCCACTGGTTGGAGTTAAATTTAGCACAAAGGAAGATGGTTGTGGTTGTTGGAGGCCAATTATATCAGCCCTTGGACATAGCTGCAGGAGTTCATCAGGGTAGTGCCCCAGGAGCAAATATCTTCCGCTGTTTCATCAATGACTTTCCCTCCAACATAAGGTTACAAAGCAGGAGTGTAATGGAATACTCTCCCACTTGCCTGGATGAGGACAGCTCCAACAACACTCAAGAAGTTCAACACTGTACAGGACAAAGCAGCCCATTTGATTGGTACTCCCATCCACCACCTTAAATGTTCACTCCCCTCCACCACCGATGCACAGTAGCAGTCATGTGTACCATTTACAAGATGCATTGCAGGACCTCACCAAGGCTCCTGAGGCAGCACCTTCCAAGCCTGCAACCTCTACCACCTAGAAGGACAAGAGCAGCAGATGCATGGGAATCTTCAAGTTTCCCTCCAAGTCACACACCACCATGACTTGGAAATACATTGTCATTTGGTAAAAATCCTGGCACCCCCTCCTGAACAACACTGTGTGTACCTACACCATATGGGCTGCAGCAGTTCAAGGTGGTGGGTAAGGATGGGCAATAAATGTTAGCAGTGCCAGCAACACAAACTCATTTCCTATATTAAAGTAGTGACAGCAGTACACAGTGCTTCGTTAGCTGCGGAGGAAAGGCATATAAATGGAAGTTGTGCTTTTACTACTGGTTTCAAAGTGTTAGGTGAATCTATTCTGTGACTTGCTGAAATGCAAATTTAAGGTTATTAGATTGGATTGGATTTGTTTATTGTCACGTGTACCGAGGTACAGTGAAAAGTATTTTTCTGCGAGCAGCTCAACAGATCATTAAGTACATGGGAAGAAAAGGGAATAAAAGAAAATACATTATAGGGCAACACAAGGTATACAATGTAACTACATAAGCACCGGCATCGGATGAAGCATACAGGGTGTAGTGTTAATGAGGTCAGTCCATAAGAGGGTCATTTAGGAGTCTGGTAACAGTGGGGAAGAAGCTGTTTTTGAGTCTGTTCGTGCGTGTTCTCAGACTTCTGTATCTCCTGCCTGATGGAAGAAGTTGGAAGAGTGAGTAAGCCGGGTGGGAGGGGTCTTTGATTATGCTGCCCACTTTCCCAAGCAGCGGGAGGTGTAGATGGAGTCAATGGATGGGAGGCAGGTTTGTGTGATGGACTGGGCGGTGTTCATGACTCTCTGAAGTTTCCTGCTGTCCTGGGCCGAGCAGTTGCCATACCAGGCTGTTTTCTATGGTGTTTTCTAGGATGCTTTCTATGGTGCATCTGTAAAAGTTGGTAAGGGTTAATGTGGACATGCCAAATTTCCTTAGTTTCCTGAGGAAGTATAGGCGCTGTTGTGCTTTCTTGGTGGTAGCATCGACGTGGGTGGACCAGGACAGATTTTTGGAGATGTGCACCCTGAGGAATTTGAAACTGCTAACCATCATCACCTCGGCCCCGTTGATGCTGACAGGGGTGTGTACAGTACTTTGCTTCCTGAAGTCAATGACCAGCTCTTTAGTTTTCCTATAGAGTTGGTATCGTAACAAAAAGGAGCATGCTAGAGATGATTGACATTGCAGAGTTGTGACCCTGGGGACATATTTTGTGCTTGTGAACATGTACAATGGGTGCTCACAAACACACACCTGTACACGCCTGCTCGCATACATGTAGGCTTGTCATTGAATCAGAAGGTTGTGGTTTCATGTGTCGCTGCAGGATATGATGTGAAGCAGTGCAGGATTGTTCAAACACTATCTTTTAGATGAGATGTGAAAATGAGATCCAGATAGAAATAATATATCCCACCAGCATTGTCTGAAGAACAGCATAATGTTGTAACCAACATTTCCTCCTCAAACTGTATCCAAGCTCTCTATCTCGACAATGTCACATTGCTGTTTGTCTGACCCTTCTGTACATAAGTTGGCTGCTCCCCTTTCGACATAATAACACTGGTAACGCTCCAAAAGTACGTGTACGTGTGGGTCTCACCCCCACAAACCAAAAAAATATGTGCAGGGTCGGTGGATTTCCTCTTAATTGGAAAACAACGGAATTGGGTACTCTCAATTTATTTTTTTTTAAATCCAGCAGAGGGCAGTAGAGCGGAGCTGCTGATTGGTGTTACAAGGGAAATTTGCATACCTCCGTCGTGGTTCGGAGGAGAAGGAGCAGTCTCTGTCAGGGAGAGAACCTGAGAACATCTAAGACACTCAGAAGGTAGGAAGGTAAGTAAGTGATTTTTACTAATTTTTACTTTTATACCTTTTTCAAATTGTGTGTGTCGGGGGGAAACAGAAAAGCTGTGACCTGAGTGGCTGGTTGGGAATCTACACAAAATTTAAAAAAATTAAGCATTGGTAACTAATTAAACATAATTACTTAATTATAATTTAGAGGGGTATTTAAGCCAGAGATCGGAGAGTACTATATTTAGCTTTCGCATTCATATTAGAAATCTAGTGCTAGGAGACAGATAGTTAACAGTAACTTTAAAAAAATATATATATTAAAACATTTTTTTTTAAACTTTTAATTAATTGACGCTATGTCAGTTAGAGGGGTGCAGTGCTCTGACTGTGAGATGTGGCAGGTCCGGGAGGCTTCCAGCGTCCCGGATGGCTTCATCTGCAGAAAGTGCACCCAACTGGAGCTCCTCACAGAACGCATGGTTCGGTTGGAGCAGCAATTGGATGCACTTAGGAGCATGCAGGTGGCGGTAGGCGTCATAGATCGCAGTTATATAAATGTGGTTACACCCAAGGTGCAGGCAGAGAAATGGGTGACCACCAGAAAGGGCAGGCAGTCAGTGCAGGAATCCCCTGTGGTTGTCCCCCTCTCGAACAGGTATACCCCTTTAGATACTGTCGGGGGGGATAGCCTATCAGGGGAAAACAGCAGCAGCCAGAGCAGTGGCACCACGGCTGGCTCTGATGTTCAGAAGGGAGGGTCAAAGCGCAGAAGAGCAATAGTAATAGGGGACTCTATAGTCAGGGGCACAGATAGGCGCTTCTGTGGACGTGAAAGAGACTCCAGGATGGTATGTTGCCTCCCTGGTGCCAGGGTCCAGGATGTCTCCGAACGGGTAGAGGGCATCCTGAAGGGGGAGTGCAAACAGGCAGAGGTCGTTGTACATATTGGTACTAACGACATAGGCAGGAAGGGGCATGAGGTCCTGCAGCAGGAGTTCAGGGAGCTAGGCAGAAAGTTAAAAGACAGGACCTCTAGGGTTGCAATCTCAGGATTACTCCCTGTGCCACGTGCCAGTGAGGCTAGAAATAGGAAGATAGAGCAGCTAAACACGTGGCTAAACAGCTGGTGTAGGAGGGAGGGTTTCCGTTATCTGGACCACTGGGAGCTCTTCCGGGGCAGGTGTGACCTATATAAGAAGGACGGGTTGCATCTAAACTGGAGAGGCATAAATATCCTGGCCGCGAGGTTTGCTAGTGTCACACGGGAGGGCTTAAACTAATATGGCAGGGGGGTGGGCACGGGAGCAATAGGTCAGAAGGTGAGAGCATTGAGGGAGAACTAGGGAATAGGGACAGTGGGGCTCTGAGGCAGAGCAGACAGGGAGAGGTTGCTGAACACAGCGGGTCTGGTGGCCTGAAGTGCATATGTTTTAATGCAAGAAGTATTACGGGTAAGGCAGATGAACTTAGAGCTTGGATTAGTACTTGGAACTATGATGTTGTTGCCTTTACAGAGACCTGGTTGAGGGAAGGGCAGGATTGGCAGCTAAACGTTCCAGGGTTTAGATGTTTCAGGCAGGATAGAGGGGGATGTAAAAGGGGTGGCGGAGTTGTGCTACTGGTTAGGGAGAATATCACAGCTGTACTGCGGGAGGACACCTCAGAGGGCAGAGAGGCTATATGGGTAGAGATCAGGAATAAGAAGGGTGCAGTCACAATGTTGGCGGTTTACTACAGGCCTCCCAACAGTCAGCGGGAGATAGAGGAGCAGATAGGTAGACAGATTTTGGAAAAGAGTAAAAACAACAGGGTTGTGGTGATGGGAGACTTCAACTTCCCCAATATTGACTGGGACTCACTTAGTGCCAGGGGCTTAGACGGGGCAGAGTTTGTAAGGAGCATCCAGGAGGGCTTCTTAAAACAATATGTGGACAGTCCAACTAGGGAAGGGGCGGTACTGGACCTGGTATTGGGGAATGAGCCCGGCCAGGTGGTAGATGTTTCAGTAGGGGAGCATTTCGGGAACAGTGACCACAATTCAGTAAGTTTTAAAGTGCTGGTGGACAAGGATAAGAGTGGTCCTAGGATGAATGTGCTAAATTGGGGGAAGGCTAATTATAACAATATTAGGTGGGAACCGAAGAACCTAGATTGGGGGCGGATGTTTGAGGGCAAATCAACATCTGACATGTGGGAGGCTTTCAAGTGTCAGTTGAAAGGAATTCAGGACCGGCATGTTCCTGTCAGGAAGAAGGATAAGTACGGCAATTTTCGGGAACCTTGGATAACGAGAGATATTGTAGGCCTCGTCAAAAAGAAAAAGGAGGCATAAGTCAGGGCTAAAAGGCTGGGAACAGACGAAGCCTGTGTGGAATATAAGGAAAGTAGGAAGGAACTTAAGCAAGGAGTCAGGAGGGCTAGAAGGGGTCACGAAAAGTCATTGGCAAATAGGGTTAAGGAAAATCCCAAGGCTTTTTACACGTACATAAAAAGCAAGAGGGTAGCCAGGGAAAGGGTTGGCCCACTGAAGGATAGGCAAGGGAATCTATGTGTGGAGCCAGAGGAAATGGGTGAGGTACTAAATGAATACTTTGCATCAGTATTCACCAAAGAGAAGAAATTGGTAGATGTTGAGTCTGGAGAAGGGTGTGTAGATAGCCTGGGTCACATTGAGATACAAAAAGACGAGGTGTTGGGTGTCTTAAAAAATATTAAGGTAGATAAGTCCCCAGGGCCTGATGGGATCTACCCCAGAATACTGAAGGAGGCTGGAGAGGAAATTGCTGAGGCCTTGACAGAAATCTTTGGATCCTCACTGTCTTCAGGTGATGTCCCGGAGGACTGGAGAATAGCCAATGTTGTTCCTCTGTTTAAGAAGGGTAGCAAGGATAATACAGGGAACTACAGGCCGGTGAGCCTTACTTCAGTGGTAGGGAAATTACTGGAGAGAATTCTTCGAGACAGGATCTACTCCCATTTGGAAGCAAATGGACGTATTAGTGAGAGGCAGCATGGTTTTGTGAAGGGGAGGTCGTGTCTCACTAACTTGATAGAGTTTTTCGAGGAGGTCACTAAGGTGATTGATGCAGGTAGGGCAGTGGATGTTGTCTATATGGACTTCAGTAAGGCCTTTGACAAGGTCCCTCATGGTAGACTGGTACAAAAGGTGAAGTCACACGGGATCAGGGTGAGCTGGCAAGGTGGATACAGAACTGGCTAGGTCATAGAAGGCAGAGAGTAGCAATGGAAGGATGCTTTTCTAATTGGAGGGCTGTGACCAGTGGTGTTCCACAGGGATCAGTGCTGGGACCTTTGCTGTTTGTAGTATATATAAATGATTTGGAGGAAAATGTAACTGGTCCGATTAGTAAGTTTGCAGACGACACAAAGGTTGGTGGAATTGCGGATAGCGATGAGGACTGTCAGAGGATACAGCAGGATTTAGATTGTTTAGAGACTTGGGCGGAGAGATGGCAGATGGAGTTTAATCCGGACAAATGTGAGGTAATGCATTTTGGAAGGTCTAATGCAGGTAGGGAATATACAGTGAATGGTAGAACCCTCAAGAGTATTGAAAGTCAAAGAGATCTAGGAGTACATGTCCACAGGTCACTGAAAGGGGCAACACAGGTGGAGAAGGTAGTCAAGAAGGCATACGGCATGCTTGCCTTCATTGGCCGGGGCATTGAGTATAAGAATTGGCAAGTCATGTTGCAGCTGTATAGAACCTTAGTTAGGCCACACTTGGAGTATAGTGTTCAATTCTGGTCGCCACACTACCAGAAGGATGTGGAGGCTTTAGAGAGGGTGCAGAAGAGATTTACCAGAATGTTGTCTGGTATGGAGGGCATTAGCTATGAGGAGCGGTTGAATAAACTCGGTTTGTTCTCACTGGAACGAAGGAGGTTGAGGGGCGACCTGACCTGATAGAGGTCTACAAAATTATGAGGGGCATAGACAGAGTGGCTAGTCAGAGGCTTTTCCCCGGGGTAGAGGGATCAATTACTAGGGGGCATAGGTTTAAGGTGAGAGGGGCAAGGTTTAGAGTAGATGTACGAGGCAAGTTTTTTACGCAGAGGGTAGTGGGTGCCTGGAACTCGCTACCGGAGGAGGTGGTGGAAGCAGGGACGATAGTGACATTTAAGGGGCATCTTGACAAATACATGAATAGGATGGGAATAGAGGGATACGGACCCAGGAAGTGTAGAAGATTGTAGTTTAGTCGGGCAGCATGGTCGGCACGGACTTGGAGGGCTGAAGGGCCTGTTCCCGGGCTGTACATTTCTTTGTTCTTTGTTCTTCAAAAGCAGTCAATTGTCTGTAAAGCGCTTCAGGACAACCTGAGCTTGTGAAGATGCTACAAAATACGACTTCTTTCTTTCTCTCACGTTGATTCCCTTTCTTCCTTCTTCCTCTGAGGCAGTGCTCGGGATTGAGGAAGTGCGAACAGCAGATGCTACCGCTTGCGGGGCAGATGGTGCCTGAAGGTTGGGGTAGGTGAGGTTTTTGGGAGGTTTGTGCGCTCTCCCCGAAGCCCCAGCATCAGTGTGTTCAGTGCCTGCCCGAGAAAACCTTCTCCCTCCTGGGCAGTGGGAAGGCAGAGACTCCTGTGGGCCGGTGGGAACCGTTTGATCCCTTCAGTCAAGCTTCGAAGACATCTTGGATTCCTTTCTCTACTGAGTAGTACTATACTCCGTGTGCTTCACCCAATGTCTGTATCTATGCATTTACATTGTGTATCCATCGTATGTCCTATGTGTTTTTTATGTCTGGACTGTATGCAGAATAATACTTTTCACTGTAGCTCGGTTCACGAGACAATAAATCAAATCCAATCCAATAATAAGCGCGAAGCTACAACAAAGGTAGTTAACGAAGCAAATTCTGTGAAAAGCCAGCATCTTGAGGCAGGTCAGATTTTAATGTTCACGGGAAAATTGTACGGTGGATTTGGCAAGCTGCATTCCATCCGCAAAAAGGCTGCATTGTTGAACTGTGTGGAGCAACATGTCCATCTGCTCAAAGACAGATTTAGCTCAAACTCACCTGGTATCTTTCTATCAATGCCTGAAATAGTTCTGGAACATCAATAACAACTACAGGAAGTTATAAAGTGCCGCTCTATCACTCTCCACTTCATAAAACCCACCCCTCTGACCAGGGATTTGGCCGCCTCGTGTGGCTGGGTGTCAGATTCTGCTTGAGAACATTCCAGTGAAGCACCTTGCGATGTTTTACTGATATGAAGGTTCTGTATAAATAGAACTTTTTGTTGAAATAAGTGTGCTTCTGTGTTCATTTGGACACCTTCCCCCAAATCAGAACCTCACCCCTCGCCCCAATAGCTTTGTTGTATCCGGAAAAAGGCTGCACAGGTTGTGAGAGAGCCAAATTCTACCAGTGCCCCTCACATCAGCTCTTTAGTGTCTTGGATTGCGTCCCAGGTGTTGCCTGACCAATTGAGCACTGCATTACTGTATAAAAGCAGTACATAAGCAATTCAAAAACCTTCATTGCCTCTTTCCACCATGGCCTGCACTGGTCCATGATATTTAATAGAAACACAAAATTATATAAAGAAGCCTTTACTCTGAAACTCACGTAAACGGAGAGATAATAGATGCCCCGTAGTTATCATGTGATGAATGTAGGATTTCAGATATATTGTATTATAAGTGATTGGTGAAGTAAGGGTTAAAAGCCTGGGTTAGTGTGTTTGACTGCTGAAGTCATGTTTTAAAAGATTCTTAGGTTGAGAGACAACAAAGCCAGAGGTACAATTAACCATCGTAAAAAGCTTAGCTAATGCAGTTTTGTTTTGATTCAGGGGATTCCCTGGGGAGTTAATTAACTTTCAGCTTGTTGAGATGATGTCGTTGCTGGGTGGAGATAAGGCATCAGGCTTTTTCAGAAAGCATTTTCAGTTCAGTTCTGAGCTGAATGAAGCTTTATGCACAAGTGAGGCAGTTCTGCTCTTACTGTAGGTTAGTTAAAAGAGATCAACAGTATAAAGCAGTGTAGACTTGTCTGAGGACAAGGGGACTGAAACAAGACAATCAAAAATTTTAGTGGCCATTACTGAAACATGGTTAAAGGATGGTCACGACTGGGAGTTAAATATCCGAGGGTATCAAACTTTTCGGAAGGACAGAGTGGATGGTAAGGGAGGTGGTGTAGCTCTGTTATTTAAGGATGACATCCGGGCAACAGTAAGGGATGACATCGGTGCTATGGAGGATAAGGTTGAATCCATTTGGGTGGAAATCAGGAATAGTAAGGCGAAAAAGTCACTGATAGGAGTAATCTATAGGCCACCAAATAGTAACATTATGGTGGGGCAGGCAATAAACAAAGAAATAACAGATGCATGTAGAAATGGTACAGCAGTTATCATGGGGGATTTTAATCTACATGTTGATTGGTTTAACCAGGTCGGTCAAGGCAGCCTTGAGGAGGAGTTTATAGAATGTATCCGCGATAGTTTCCTCGAACAGTATGTAATGGAACCTACGAGGGAACAAGCGGTCCTAGATCTGGTCCTGTGTAATGAGACAGGATTGATTCAGGATCTCATAGTTAGGGATCCTCTCGGAAGGAGCGATCACAATATGGTGGAATTTAAAATACAGATGGAGGGTGAGAAGGTAAAATCAAGCACGAGTGTTTTGTGCTTAAACAAAGGAGATTACAATGGGATGAGAGAAGAACTAGCTAAGGTAGACTGGGAGCAAAGACTTTATGGTGAAACAGTTGAGGAACAGTGGAGAACCTTCCAAGTGATTTTTCACAGTGCCTAGCAAAGGTTTATACCAACAAAAAGGAAGGACGGTAAAAAGAGGGAAAATCGACCGTGGATATCTACGGAAATAAGGGAGAGTATCAAATTGAAGGAAAAAACATACAAAGTAGCAAAAATCAGTGGGAGACTAGAGGACTGGGAAATCTTTAGGGGGCAACAGAAAGCTACTAAAAAAGCTATAAAGAAGAGTAAGATAGATTATGAGAGTAAACTTGCTCAGAATATAAAAACAGATAGTAAAAGTTTCTACAAATACATAAAACAAAAAAGAGTGGCTAAGGTAAATATTGGTCCTTTAGAGGATGAGAAGGGAGATTAAATAATGGGAGATGAGGAAATGGCTGAGGAACTGAACAGGTTTTTTGGGTCGGTCTTCACAGTGGAAGACACAAATAACATGCCAGTGACTGATGGAAATGAGGCTATGATAGGTGAGGACCTTGAGAGGATTGATATCACCAAGGAGGTAGTGATGGGCAAGCTAATGGGGCTAAAGGTAGACAAGTCTCCTGGCCCTGATGGAATGCATCCCAGAGTGCTAAAAGAGATGGCTAGGGAAATTGCAAATACACTAGTGATAATTTACCAAAATTCACTAGACTCTGGGGTGGTCCCGGCGGATTGGAAATTAGCAAACGTTACACTACTGTTTAAAAAAGGAGGTAGGCAGAAAGTGGGTAATTATAGGCCAGTGAGCTTAACTTCGGTAGTAGGGAAGATGCTGGAATCTGTCATCAAGGATGAAATAGCGAGGCATCTGGATGGAAATTGTCCCATTGGACAGACGCAGCATGGGTTCATAAAGGGCAGGTCGTGCCTAACTAATTTAGTGGAATTTTTTGAGGACATTAACAGTGCGGTAGATAACGGGGAGCCAATGGATGTGGTATATCTGGATTTCCAGAAAGCCTTTGACAAGGTGCCACACAAAAGGTTGTTGCATAAGATAAAGGTGCATGGCATTAAGGGGAAAGTAGTAGCATGGATCGAGGATTGGTTAATTAATAGAAAGCAAAGAGTGGGGATTAATGGGTGTTTCTCTGGTTGGCAATCAGTAGCTAGTGGTGTCCCTCAGGGATCAGTGTTGGGCCCACAACTGTTCACAATTTACATAGATGATTTGGAGTTGGGGACCAAGGGCAATGTGTCCAAGTTTGCAGACGACACTAAGATAAATGGTAAAGCAAAAAGTGCAGAGGATACTGGAAGTCTGCAGAGGGATTTGGATAGGCTAAGTGAATGGGCTAGGGTCTGGCAGATGGAATACAATGTTGACAAATGTGAGGTTATCCATTTTGGTAGGAATAACAGCAAAAGGGATTATTATTTAAATGATAAAATATTAAAACATGCTGCTGTGCAGAGAGACCTGGGTGTGCTAATGCATGAGTCGCAGAAAGTTGGTTTTCAGGTGCAACAGGTGATTAAGAAGGCAAATGGAATTTTGCCCTTCATTGCTAGAGGGATGGAGTTTAAGACTAGGGAGGTTATGCTGCAATTGTATAAGGTGTTAGTGAGGCCACACCTGGAGTATTGTGTTCAGTTTTTGTCTCCTTACTTGAGAAAGGACGTACTGGCACTGGAGGGTGTGCAGAGGAGATTCACTAGGTTAATCCCAGAGCTGAAGGGGTTGGATTACGAGGAGAGGTTGAGTAGACTGGGACTGTACTCGTTGGAATTTAGAAGGATGAGGGGGGATCTTATAGAAACATATAAGATTATGAAGGGAATAGATAGGATAGATGCGGGCAGGTTGTTTCCACTGGCGGGTAAAAGCAGAACTGGGGGCATAGCCTCAAAATAAGGGGAAGTAGATTTAGGACTGAGTTTAGGAGGAACTTCTTCACCCAAAGGGTTGTGAATCTATGGAATTCCTTGCCCAGTGAAGCAGTAGAGGCTCCTTCATTAAATGTTTTTAAGATAAAGATAGATAGTTTTTTGAAGAATAAAGGGATTAAGGGTTATGGTGTTCGGGCCGGCAAGTGGAGCTGAGTCCACAAAAGATCAGCCATGATCTCATTGAATGGTGGAGCAGGCTCGAGGGGCCAGATGGCCGACTCCTGCTCCTAGTTCTTATGTTCTTATGAAACAGCTTTTGAAGACACCCAGCCAGAGTTTCTGACAGGAGTCAGACTGTTCTGTATTCACTGTATTGAGTAGTATTGTTTAAGGGGTATTTCCAAGCTATTTTCTGGCGTGATGTTGAAGATTTTAATATTGTGTTGGTGATAAAGTTAATTTTACTGTACCATGTCCCTATTCCTTTGTGAAATCACTCCTGGAGTGAAGTATTCTTTCCTCAGTCTTGGAAAATTAACATATTGGGGTTTCGGACCGATATTCTAGGCACTGTTGGGGTCTGGTCTGGGATAATAATAAAATTGGGGGCACAGGGAGAATGAACTTCAGTAATGTGGAAAGGGGCAGCACGGTGGCAGAGTGGTTAGCACTGCTGTCTCACGGCGCGGAGGTCCCAGGTTCAATCCCGGCTCTGGGTGACTATCCGTGTGGAGTTTGCACATTCTCCCCGTGTCTGCGTGGGTTTCACCCCCACAACCCAAAGATGGGCAGGGTAGGTGGATTGGCCACGCTAAATTGCCCCTTAATTGGAAAAAATTAATTTATTTTTTAAAAAAGTAATTATAGGCTAGTGAGCTTAACTTCGGTAGTAGGGAAGATGCTGGAATCTGTCATCAAGGATGAAATAGCGAGGCATCTGGATGGAAATTGTCCCATTGGACAGACGCAGCATGGGTTCATAAAGGGCAGGTCGTGCCTAACTAATTTAGTGGAATTTTTTGAGGACATTAACAGTGCGGTAGGTAACGGGGAGCCAATGGATGTGGTATATCTGGATTTCCAGAAAGCCTTTGACAAGGTGCCACACAAAAGGTTGTTGCATAAGATAAAGATGCATGGCATTATACTGGAGTTGATTCGTGCCATGACTAACCTTTCGAAGCACTTCATGATGATAGATGTCAGAGCCACTGGACGATAGTCATTAAGGCACGCTGCTTGACTTTTTTTTGGTACAGGGATGATGGACCTGGGACCTTGGCGTCGTGAGGCATCAGGGCTAACCCACTGCGCCACCGTGTTGCCCCCCGTCAATTCTCTTAACCCGTCCACTACTCGTCTGAATTCCACTAATGATGAGCAGAAATGTCCTCCAATTCAATACTGGGAGAGGCCGGAGAAGCTGGGATTGTCCTTCTCGGAGAAGAGAAGATTAAGAGGTGACCTCATAGAGGTGTTTACAATTCTGAAAGGTTTTGATAGAGCACATAGGGAGAACTGTTTCCAATGTCTTTAAAAAAAAAAACTTGAGTATTCAATTCGTTTTTTCCAATTAAGGGGCAATTTAGTGTGGCCAATCCACCTACCCTGCACATCTTTGGGTTGTGGGGGCGAAACCCACGCAAACACAGGGAGAATGTGCAAACTCCACACGGACAGTGACCCAGAGCCCGGATCGAACCTTTGAGTTGATTTGATTTGATTTGATTTATTATTGTCACATGTATTAGTAGACAGTGAAAAGTGTTGTTTCTTGCATGCTATACAGACAATGCATACCGTACATAGGGAAGGAAGGAGAGACTGCAGAATATAATGTTACAGTTATAGCAAGGTGTAGCGAAAAGATCAAGTTAATACGAGATAGGTCCATTCAAAAGTCCGATGGCAGTAGGGAAGAAGCTGTTCTTGAGTCGGCTGGTACGTGACCTCAAACTTTGGTATCTTTTTCTTGACAGAAGAAGGTGGAAGAGAGTATGTCCAGAGTGCGCGGGGTCCTTAATTATGCTGGCTGCCTTTCTGAGGCAGCGGGAATTATAGATAGAGTCAATGTATGGGAGGCTGGTGTGCGTGATGGACTGGGCTACATTCACAACCTTTTGTAGTTTCCTGTGGTCTTGGGCAGAGCAGGCTCCATACCAAGCTGTGATATAACCAGAAAGAATGCTTTCTATCGTGCATCTGCAGAAGTTGGTGAGGGTCGTAGCTGACATGCCAAATTCCCTTAGTCTTCTGAGAAAGTAGAGACGTTGGTGGGCTTTCTTAACTATAGTGTCGGCATGGGGGGCCAGGACAGGCTGTTGGTGATCTGTACACCTAAAAACTTGAAGCTCTCGACCCTTTCTACTTCGTTCCCATTGATGTAGACAGGGGCATGTTCTCCACTACGCTTCCTGAAGTCGATTACAATCTCCTTCGTTTTGTTGACATTGAGGGAGAGATAATTGTCGTCGCACCAGTTCACCAGATTCTCTATCTCATTCCTGTACTCTGTCTTGTCATTGTTTGAAATCCGACCCACTACGGTGGTGTCATCAGCAAATTTGAAAATCGAGTTGGAGGGGAATTTGGCCACAGAGTCATAGGTGTATAAGGAGTATAGTAGGGGGCTGAGGACACAGCCTTGTGGGGCACTGGTGTTGAGGATCATCGTGGAGGAGGTGATTGTGGCCTGTGGGTTGGAAAGTTCAGGATCCAGTCGCAGAGGGAGGAGCCGAGGCCAAGGCCACGGAGTTCAGAGATGAGTTTTGTAGGAATGGTGGTGTTGAAAGCTGAGCTGTAGTCGATAAATAGGAGTCTGACATTGGTGTCTTTGTTATCTAGGTGTTCCAGGGTAGAGTGCAGGGCCATGGAGATGGCATCTGCTGTGGACCTGTTGCAGCGGTAGGCGAACTGTAGTGGATCAAGGCAATCCGGGAGGCTGGAGTTGATTTGTGCCATGACTAACCTTTCGAAGCACTTCATGATGATAGATGTCAGAGCCACTGGACGATAGTCATTAAGGCACGCTGCTTGACTTTTTTTTGGTACAGGAATGATGGACCTGGGACCTTGGCGTCGTGAGGCATCAGGGCTAACCCACTGCGCCACCGTGTTGCCCCCCGTCAACTCTCTTAACCCGTCCACTACTCGTCTGAATTCCACTAATGATGAGCAGAAATGTCCTCCAATTCAATACTGGGAAGACTGAATCCACTGTTTTTAGCCCCTAGTTTCCGACACCACTGGCTGACCTGCTGTGAGCTACCTAATGTAACCGTGAGATTTTCAGAGGTTGTGCACTAACAGCACCAAATCCTGTTTTCCGTCACACCTGAGCTCACTGACCCACACCCAATTAAAAAATTCTGGTTCCAAATCCTCCCATGATCTTGCCACTCCCTAGCCAATCTCCTCCAACCCAACCCTAACACCCTCTAGGATATCTGTGTTTCTGCAATTTTGGCGTCTTGAGCATATCCTCCACCGTTGGCCACAGTGCTTTTAATTACCTGGGCCCCAAGCTCTGAAATTCTTTCCTTAAACCTCTTCATCTCTCTGTATCGCTTTGCTTCTTTGACCCTCTGTCATGTGAGAGTACCTTTAAGAAATGGGTGTTTGTAAAATAGCTGTAGTGGATGAACCTTTAAGAAATCAGTGATGCCAGAGTGTGGGTGGAGCTGGGCTGTCTGTCTGCTTTTACTTTCACTTTAGGCTGTCTGCTACGGGGTGTGTTTAGTGTCGTTTTAGATTTGGAGAAGCTGCAGTCACAGCAAGATGTGTCTGAATCTCTGCAAGCTGAAGAATGTTCATTTGGTGATTTCAAAGTGGTAACTGCTCTCAGTGGAGAAGTTAAACCTCATGTCTTTCTGTAAAAAGGGTTATTTTTTGTCTTATGGATGTTGCAAGGAAAGATTAAGAGTTACTTATAGGGTACTGTATTCTTTGGGGGATTTATTGGTGTTGATAGTTGTTAAGATGTTTACTGTGGGTTTATAAAGTGTTAACTGGTTTCATAAATAAACATTGTTTTAATTTAAAAGTACTTTAACTCTCTGTTGCATTCCACCTGTAAAGTAGGCCCGTTTGCGTCCATAACCACAATTTGTTAAAAGTTGTGGGTCAGGTGCACTCCATGATACACTTTGGGGTTCTCCAAACCCTGGCCCATAACACCTCCTTCAAGCCTATCCATTTGACCATGGCCATCTACCCTAATATCTCCTTACATGGTTTGGTGTACTTTGCTTTATAACACAGGCTTGCAATGAATATGCATCATATCAAAACCGATCCTCCCATGATGGTGCATTTGAAGCTCGCAGCTTCTGAAATGATATTTCACCATGTTAATGCACCAAATGTCGGTGCTCCGACCAGCTACATTCTAGGACTACCATCTTCATTTTATTTTGGTGTTTATTCCAAATCTTTCAATCTCAAAGAGGTACCTTGTTGAACTCATACCCACTGATTCAGTGTGGGACTGTAAAGGAGCCAAGGTGCAGTACAACTGGTCTTCAACAACTGTCAGAAATTCTCTTCCCAAGTCATGCACCATCCCAACATGGAAACCTAAACAGACATGGCAGGGGGTATTGGCATACGTGTGTGAGGGTATCGGCAGAATTTAAAGGGCTGGTGGGATGGGGTAAATTTAAAAGCCTGGGTTCAGGAAAACCAGCATCCCAGAGGCATACAGCTCGGGAAATTGGACAAGCGGCCCAATTACAGGACATGTGTGTAAATTTCAGGATGGTTGGTCATCCTATCCTGCCCAGGGTTCCTACTTTCAGCAGTTATCCAGCCACCGTTCTGGGAAGTTGCATACTCGGTGACATTAAATACCTCCGAATTTGGTTCAAGTCGAGTTTAGTTGTAGCCTCAAAGGTCTCAAAGCCAGACCCCACTCACCGGTGAAGCCCACATGTAAAGCTATTGGGCGGAATTCTCCGTAGCCCAACGCCGAAATCGGGATCGGCGATCAGGCAGAGAATCCGGAGATGCCAGATTCGGGACAGGTGACAGTTTGACGCCGGTTCACAATGCTCCCCCCCCCCAAGTCAGCGTCATTGGGACGCACGGCGCGCACAGTTGCAACGCCATTGGTGCGACATCGGCTGGTCCACTCGCGGTTCTCTGCCCCCGATGGGCTGAGGGCCACGTGCGGTCCCAACGGTCAGGACCCGGTGTGCCGGCTGCGGACAATGTCCAGCGCCACAACACCCATCCGGGATCTATGCTGCTGGCCGGGGGACTTCTGCTAGGGCTGGGACAGGGGGTGGGTGGGTTACGGTTCCAGCATGACCGACACCATGATTTCCAGCGTAACCGGTGCAGACCGTCAGTCCTGCGTATGTGTGGCCCGGGACCCGGCGATTCTCAGGCCGTTTTCCACGCAATCTGCGGATGGTTCACGCGGCTCCGGTGCTCGTCCCTCACCGATTTTCTCGTTGTGAACTACCCGCGGATTCTCCGTTGGCGCCGGCACGTAGCTGCTGGAACGGAGAATTCCGCCGGAGTGGAGAGCTTGGTGTGAGGGTCAAAGGAACTATGCGCCAGAACAAGTTAGCACCATCAATAGTGCAGAAACGACTATTTATTTTTTACATA
This sequence comes from Scyliorhinus torazame, assembly GCF_047496885.1. Lineage (NCBI taxonomy): Eukaryota > Metazoa > Chordata > Chondrichthyes > Carcharhiniformes > Scyliorhinidae > Scyliorhinus > Scyliorhinus torazame. The sequence continues at coordinate 387,102,160 of NC_092708.1, forward strand.
TAAATATTGCTACACGAAAAACTAATTGCAATATTTAATGCATGAATAATACATCTGACGGATACCTAATGCATGCTTGTGTGCAGTGCTGCAGGTGACATGAGCTGGCGTGGTTTATATAAATCTTTTAAAACTGCTACTTTCATATCAAGAGAGAGTTAAGACGTTAATGTATTTTAATATCAAATTCCAAACCGAAATGGCATCACCCAGACGGCAATCATGCTAATAAATTTAGCTGGGCCCCCACTTCCTTCGGGTGCATTGTGTAACAGGGTGAGCACTGAGGCTGCACACAATTAGAATTGAGCCCCGATGGTTTATAATTTAAGACTGAATGTTCCTTCGGTTACCATGGTAACACGTCTGAACAAGGAACTACAATGTGTTTAGGTGTTGAACATTCATTTGTATCTGGGAATGAAGATGCAAATCTCAGCTGTAGTAAACAAAGTAAGCGGGCTCTTATTTCTGAATGAACAGGGATTACATGGAGCTGAGACACAGCAACAGCCTGCATTTCAGTAGTGCCTTCATCGTAGTTAAACAGCCCAAAATACTTCCACAGCAGAGTTAGCAAGCAAAAATTCAAAAAGAATTTGGCACTGCGCCACACAAGGAGATATTAAGCCAGGGTCAAAGAGATAGGTTCTAAGGGGGCATCTTAAAGGTTTTGGGAAGGTCTTCCATACCTCAAGTCCCAGGCACAGCTGCCAACGGTGAGGGGGGGGGGGGGGGGGGGGAGGTCCTGGAAGGATTTGAAAAGGAGGGTGAGAATTTTAAAAATTAGACATTGCCAGATCGGGTGCCAATGAAGATCAGCGAGAGATAGGGATGGGTGAATGGAGTCCGAGTGCAAGGTCGGACGCGGGCAACAGAGTTTATGGAAGGTACCAGGCGAGCACTGAAATAGTCCAGAGATAACACTGTAGAATCGTTAGTCACCTGTTGAGGGACAGCAGCCAAGATTGTGCCCATGTTGAAACCGAGGTCTCTGACTAAGAAGAACTCGATGTCCTAGGGCTGTAATAACTAGTCTCAAATAATCACACCCAATGTCCTGAGCATCGAGTATGATTCAACAATAACAACTTGTATTTATATAGCATCTTCAATGTAATAGAACACCACAAGTGCTTCACAGAGCCATTATCAAACAAAATGTAACATGCAGCCACTTAAGGAGATATTAGGACAGAAACCTGGAGATAATAGGACAGAAACCTGGAGATAATAGGACAGAAATCTGGAGATAATAGGACAGAAATCTGGAGATAATAGGACAGAAATCTGGAGATAATAGGACAGAAATCTGGAGATAGGACAGAAATCGGGAGATATTAGGACAAAAATCGGGAGATATTAGGAAAGAAATATGGCGATATTAGGACAGAAATCAGGAGATAATAGGACAGAGATCTGGAGATATTAGGACAGAAATCGGGAGGTATTAGGACAGAAATCGGGAGATATTAGGACAGACGGGAGATATTAGGAAAGAAATATTGTGATATTAGGACAGTAATCGGGAGATATTAGGGCAGAAATCGGGAGATATTAGGACAGAAATCTTGAGATATTAGGACAGAAATCTGGAGATATTAGGACAGAAATCTGGAGATATTAGGACAGAAATCTGGAGATATTAGGACAGAAATCTGGAGATATTAGGAAAGAAATATGGCGATATTAGGAAAGAAATATGGCGATATTAGGACAGAAATCAGGAGATAATAGGACAGAGATCTGGAGATATTAGGACAGGAATCGGGAGGTATTAGGACAGAAATCGGGAGATATTAGGACAGACGGGAGATATTAGGAAAGAAATATGGTGATATTAGGACAGAAATCGGGAGATATTAGGACAGACATCGGGAGATATTAGGACAGAAATCTGAAGATATTAGGACAGAAATCGGGAGATAGTAGGACAGAAATCTGGATATATTAGGACAGAAATCGGGAGATATTAGGACAGAAATCGGGAGATATTAGGACAGAAATCTGGAGATATTAGGGCAGAAATCTGGAGATATTAGGACAGAAATGTGGAGATAATAGGACAGAAATCTGGAGATATTTGGACAGAAATCGGGAGATATTAGGACCAAAATCGGGAGATATTAGGACAGAAATCTGGAGATATTAGGACAGAAATCTGGAGATATTAGGACAAAAATCTGGAGGTATTAGGACAGAAAGCTGGAGCTAATAGGACAGAAATCTGGAGATATTAGGGCAGAAATCTGGAGATATTAGGACAAAAATCGGGAGATATTAGGACAGAATTCTGGAGATATTAGGACAGAAATCGGGAGATATTAGGACAGAAATCGGGAGATATTAGGACAGAAATCGGGAGATATTAGGACAAAAATCGGGCGATATTAGGACAAAAATCTGGCGATGTTAGGTCAGAAATCTGGAGATATTAGGATAGAAATCTGGCGATATGAGGTCAGAAATCTGGAGATATTAGGACAGAAATCGGGGGATATTAGGACAGAAATCGGGAAATATTAGGACAGAAATCGGGAGATATTAGGACAGAAATCGGGAGATATTAGGACAGAAATCTTATGCCACTGAACAAAATAACTGACAGGAGCATAAATCCTGATTAGTAGACATCCTTCCCTGGTGCAGAGTTTGGTCATTGCCAGCATGGCCTTTGACAGCACCTTCCAGATCCAAGACCTGGAAGAATAAGGATGTCAAACACATGGGAATACGATCACCTTCAAGTTCCTCGCCAAATCATAGTGTCGCTGGGTCAAAATCCTGGCACTCCCTCCCTAACAGCATTGTGGGTGTGCCTACCCCACAGGGACTGCTGACGTTCAAAAAAGGTGTCTCGCCACCTCCTTCTCAAGGGCAGTTAGAGATGGGCAAGAAATGCTGGCCTTGCCGGGGATGCCCACATACTGTGAAGGAATTTAAAAATATTCACACTTTGAATCACCTCCCAACTGGTGGCCAAGGTCCTCGAGCTCTGGAATTCTCTTACTGAACCTCTGCTTCTCTATCTCTCCTTTAGAACCTACCTCTCCGACTCTCCACCTCTTTCTTTTAAGATGATCCTTAAAACATATTCCTTCGACCAAGCTTTTGATCACCTGTCCGAATATCTCCTGATGTGGTTCAGTGTGAAAGTTTGTTTGGTAATACCAGGAGCTTGTTCGGCACGAGGGTGTATCTGTACTGTTTCGATTTGGTTCTCAGTCTGTGCAGCTGCATTTCTAGATCCAAATTGTTCCTTAAAAGACAGAGGTCAGGGCAGCACGGTGGTGCAGTGGATTAGCACTGCAGCCTCACGGCGCCGAGGTCCCAGGTTCGATGCCGGCTCTGGGTCACTGTCCGTGTGGAGTTTGCACATTCTCCCAGTGTTTGCGTGTCTTTCTCCCCCACAACCCAAAAAGATGTGCAGGGTCGGTGGATTGGCCACGCTAAATTGCCCCTTAATTGGAAAAAAATTAATTGGGTATTCTAAATTTATATTAAAAAAAGAAAAAAATAGACAAGAGATCACCGACATAAATCTGTCCCTTGGGCAGCACGGTGACGCAGTGGGTTAGCACTGCGGCCTCATGGCGCTGAGGTCCCAGGTTTGATCCCGGCTCTGGGTCACTGCCCATGTGGAGTTTGCACATTCTCCCCGTGTTTGCGTGGGTTTCGTCCCCACAACCTAAAAATGTGCAAGCTATGTGGATTGGCCACGTTAAATTACCCCTTAATTGGAAAAAATGAATTGGGTACGCTAACTTTTTTAAATAAATAAATAAATCTGTCCCTCAATTTGGCCCTAAGTGGCAGCAAATTGTCAGTCTAACTCAGAGGGGGACCTGAGGATGTCTTGTGTAGAAGGAGGAGAGGTTGTTACCCCTGATGACAAAGTTTGTGCAATAGAGTTACTCTGCTCTTCAAGTAGAGCTGAAACAGTCTATCCTTGTCACGCCACTTGGCACAAGGTCTCCAACTTGCAGTTATGTAGTAACCTTCATGTAGTAACCCAGCATGTCCCAAATCCCTCTAACCTATGAATCACCTCCGAATTGCAGCCACAGCTATAATGTGGAAAATGCGGTGGCCAATTTGTGCACAGCAAGCTCCCACATACGAAAAAGAATTGACCAGATCAATGTTTTAGGCCTTGGTTGAGGGATAAATATTAGCCGGGGCACTAAGGAGAACATGCCTGCTCCTTTTTGAAATAGTGCCACCGGATCTTTCATGCTTACCTGAAAGGGTTAACAGGATCTTGGTCTCATCCAAAAGACAATGGGTGGGATTCTCCGACCCCCCGCCGGGTCGGAGAATCGCCGGGGGCTGGCGTGAATCCCGCCCCCGCCGGTTGCCGAATTCTTCGGCACTGGATATTGGGCGGGGGCGGGAATCGCGGCGCGACGGTTGGCGCGCCCCCCCCCCCCCCCCCCCCAGCGATTCTCCGGCCGGATGGGCCCAAGTCCCGCTGCTAGAATGCCTGTCCCGCCGGCGTGGATTAAACCATCTCTCTTACCGGCGGGGCAAGGCGGCGCAGGCGGGCTCCGGGGTCCTTGGGGGGGGCGCAGGGCGATCTGGCCCCGGGGGGTGCCCCCACGGTAGCCTGGCCCGCGATCGGGGCCCACCAATCCACGGGCGGGCCTGTTCCGTGGGGGCACTCTTTTCCTTCCGCCTTCGCCACGGTCTCCACCATGGCGGAGGCGGAAGAGACCCCCTCCACCGCGCATGTGCGGGGATGCCGTGAGCGGCCGCTGACGCTCCCGTGCATGCGCCGCCCAGCAAAGTCATTTCCGCGCCAGCTGGCAGGGCACCAAAGGCCTTTCCCGCCAGCTGGCGGGGCGGAAATCAGTCCGGCGCGGGCCTAGCCCCTCAAGGTTAGGGCTCGGCCGCTCAAGATGCAGAGGATTCCGCACCTTTGGGGCGGCGTGATGCCGGACTGATTTGCGCCGTTTTTGGCGCCGGTCGGCGGACATCGCGCCAATTACAGAGAAGTTCGCCCAATGTGCCAGATTCTCCGCTGCCTGATGCCGGAATCGGGAAACACGTTTGGGCGGAGAATCGGTCCCGACACCGGTTTGACGGCAAATCGCGGTTCCCCGGTGCCCCGGCAGTGTCATCAATGTGTTCCACTCCGCAAGTACAGTAAACGTCGTTGGCAAATCATCAGCAGGCCTAACCCGGAATTCTCCGGGGCCTCCGCGATTCTCCGCCTCCACTGGGGGGGAATTCCCGACGGCAAGGTTCACATGTGCATTTAAAAATCGGCAGGGAGAGGGGGTACGAGACAGAGAGGCGCGATAGTGGGCTGCCGGCACTGACTCTAGCCGGGCTGCTTGAGGGGGGGCCTTGCCAGGGACCCGGAGAGGGGGCTGTGACAGGGCGAGGGGAGGGGGGGCTACCCTACAAGACTGGGGCTGTGCCCAGGCACGGACCGCCATTGCCGTGGCCTGCAAGGCAGCCATCCTGTCTCCAGTGGAACAGCACTGGAACGTCAGCCTCGGCTTTGTGCTCACATATCTGTACCGGGGTTTGAACCAGCAACCTCCCGACGTAAAGTCAAGAGTGTGACCAGCTGAGGCTGACACCTCTAGCACGGCCATCTCCAGTGAAGCTAGCATGTTGTACCCTGGTCGGCATATGTGGATTCTCCCACAACATCTTCTACCCTCCAGTTCTTTTCTCCCCATACTCACGAGCAATTCATTCTTCCCCCCCACCTCTCACAGCTGAAAGAATTTTGATTGAAAGTTAAGAGGTTGCAAAGTAACTAAAGGGTTACAAACAATGCTGCTCGACATTCAAGAGCTGCACCACACTCTCCTGGGCTGGGTTTATTTTTCTTGCACAAGACATGAAAGAGTCAACAACCTCAGCCAACTCTTTCACCGTCCCCCAAGGTAAAATGCTAATCCCAGGCACTGGGAGCCAAGTTTGGCCAGACGTGATTCATGCTGCACTATTCACATGCGTAGGAAAGTACAGTACATCCTGCTGCACAAACTAAACCATGGCTGAACCCAGACAGGTAGGCCCAAGGAAAGAAATGAAGGTTTGTGCTTTTATAAGCACCTTGCACAATCTCAGGATTTTCCTGAGCATTTTACAGTCAGTAAAGTATCTTTGAAATGTAGTCGCTGCTGCAAAGCCACAGACAATTTGTGCACAGCAGGGTCTCACAAAGCCCAATGTTTCATGATGCTAGCTGAAGGTTAAATATTGGCCAGAACTCCGCTGCACTTCTTGTGAAATAGCGCTATGGTTCTCTCACAACCCCCTGAAAGGGTAGACGGGCTTTGGTTCAATGTCTGATCCGCAAGATGGCGCCCTGACAGTGGTGATTTAGTAATCAAGAGTCAGCCTCGAGTTTTGCTCAGATCTCTGGGAGTAGGACCTGAACCCGCAACCTTATGATTCAGAGGTGAGGGAGCAACTAACTGTGTCACGGCTGACAGTAGGGTGGGGTGGGTGATGGAGGGGTGCCACTGGGGGTGGGGGGACGACGAGGGGAGAGTTACTAATCAACTCTGTGGCTGCAATGATTAGAGCCAAGAGTTTGACTGATGTTTCCTCGCCACGTTTAATTGGTGGTTTGCATTGTTAATTGTGCGACTCACACAGAAAGATCTCAAAATGGTTTGGTAGTCTGAGCTGAAGAGAACTCGGCTCCAGCATTTTCCTGACTCAAAGCCAATTCAACCCGGCACTGTCTCTCCAGCAAATGAAAGCTTCCACCGGTGCCAGTATTTGCTGGAATGTCCCTCTCCGACCATCCACCACATCAACAGCAAACTCTCTCACTGCGGTACAAAATTTACACAACTACAAGACACAAGAAGGAAATGCATTTGTATAGCGCCTTTCGTAAACTCATGCCTTGCGGCCAACAAAGTACCTCTTGAAACGCAGTCACTGTTGGAGAGAATGTGGCAGCCATTTTAAGCACAGTAGGAGCCCACAAACAAATGGACCAAATTCTTGGGAGGGCTTGACAAGGCAGCTGTTGAGAAGCTTTTCCCCAGGGCTCGGAGGGCCTAGAGAGTCTCCTACCTACTCCAGGGAGCTCTAGTTACTCAATCATTGAATATATTCGGGGCAGAGTTTTTTTTTTGAAATTTAGAGTACCCAATTCATTTTTTTCCAATTAAGGAGCAATTTTAGCGTGGCCAATCCACCTACCCTGCACATCTTTGGCTTGCGGGGGCAAAACCCATGCAAACACGGGGAGAATGTGAAAACTCCACACGGACAGTGACCCAGAGCCGGAATCGAACCTGGGACCTCGGCGCCGTGAGGCAGCAGTGCTAACCATGCCGCCCTATTCGAGGCAGAGGTTGATAGGGTTTTGGACACTAAGGGGTGTGGGGACTGCGTGTGAAAGTGGAGCTGAGGTGGGAGACCAGCATGGTTTTGTTGAATTGCAGACCAGGGTCGAATGGTCATATGGTAAACTCCTGTCCTATTCCCCATGCTCTTTGGTTATACTGTTCGGCCAAGTGGGGTGAAATCTCCTACTCCTCGTTGAAATAGTTCCGTGTTATCCTTTATGTCCACCTGAGGGGGAAAATAGGGTCTCGGTTTCTAGCATCTCATTGTCTATGGTTTTCGAAGAAGAACTTGAACAGTTTCCTGTCGCAGCAAAGGCCTCCCTCAGTACTCCACTGCGACGGTCAGCTCAGATCTGTGGAGTGGGAATTAAACCCATGATTTTCGACTCGGAGCCGAGAAATGCACCCACTGTGCCATGGCTAGTGCATGGAGGGATTTCAACAGGAGGATGGGAATTCTAAACTCGAGGTGTGGGCCTGGAGTGGCAGGGGTAATTGGTGAATGGGCTGTGGGTCAGGGATTGAAAGCAAAGGGGAAAGAGGCCGTGTTGAGCCGAATGCCTGCTTCACACAATACCATCTCACTCTCGCCTTGCGGCAGCAAGGGCACCGATTTCCTAGGGAAATTGTTTTTATTACAGTATCTGCGCTCACAGTTTCAAGTGCTGGGGTAATTGGCTAATTACAGCATTCACTCTGTTCCTCACTTGCAACAAAATGCAATGGGACTGAGCCAGCCAGACAGCTGAGTAAAAGGCCCCAGCCTCACAAAAGCCATCTGTTGGTTAGGTTCATTTTCTCTTCTCTCGGGGACTAATTATAAACCATAGGGGGAAAAACGCAAGAGTTAACTGAATGTAATTAAACAATTGAGACACCAAGGCACATGAAGGAGAGCGAGAGAGGGAGAGAGAAAAGAGGCGCACAAATCACGGAGTGTCTTTAAGATAGAGATAGATAGGTTCTTGATTAATAAGGGGATCAAATCGCTCCTCGGCTTTTTGGTTAAGATCGAGTGTAGTGTAGATTGAGCCTTTTGGCTCAGATCTGGTACGTCTCTCTTGTGGGGACCATGAATTGGATTCAATTTGAATTGGTTTTTGGAGCAGATGAGGAGCTGGATTAGGGGTTCGCCAGAAAAAGTTTTTAAAAAATAAAAAAAAAAGGGGATCAGAGGTTATGGGGAGGAGGCAGGAGAATGGGGATGAGAAAATATCAGCCATGATTGGGCAGCACGGTAGCACAGGGCAGCACGGTAGCACAGGGCAGCACGGTAGCACAGGGCAGCACGGTAGCACAGGGCAGCACGGTAGCACAAGTGGAGATAGCACTGTGGCTTCACAGCGCCAGGGTCCCAGGTTCGATTTCCCGTTGGGTCACTATCTGTGCGGAGTCTGCACGTTCTCCCCGTGTCTGCGTGGGTTTCCTCCGGGTGCTCCGGTTTCCTCCCACAGTCCAAAGACGTGCAGGTTAGGTGGATTGGCTGTGATAAATTGCCCTTAGTGACCAAAAAGGTTAGGAGGGGTTATTGGGTTACGGGGATAGGGTGGAACTGAGGGCTTAAGTAGGTCGGTGTAGACTCGATCGGCCGAATGGCCTCCTTCTGCACTGTATGTTCTATGTTTGAATGGCAGAGTAGACTCGATGGGCCGAGTGGCCTAATTCTGCTCCTATGGTCTTCCGGTGAGATAGACAGCGTGTAAGCGACAGAGGAACTGGAGGTGACATTTAAACAAAAGTCCAAATACTGCAGACGCTGAAGAACAGAAAATGTTGGAAACAATCTGCAGGCAGAGTCCGTGGAGGGAGAGAAACGGGTTGTTAATTAGGTCTGAAAAAGGGAGTTGCGAGATCTAACAGCTCATGTTCCTATATGGAGCTGGGGAAAGGTGGGAAGGGGGTGGGGGGGTGGGGGGGGGGGGGACAGGAGGGGTGGAGTAAAGGCAAGAGTGGCTAAATGATAAAAGGAATGAATGTGTAAGGGAAATAGCGATGACATTTTCCGCTTTTGCCTCTCACGGTTCCTATGGAAAACACTGCTGCTCCATCCAGGGAATTCTGCCTATTAATGTTACTGGACGAAGAATCTCAGCATGTGGCCGAGACAATTTACAGACATGGGCTCCAAAGAGCAGAGCGCCACTGGGGAAGAACGGAGCTGGAAAATCTCACTGTACAGAGGTAGGAAATGTTTTGGAACTCACGGTTCCCACATTAGGGCCAGTGTTGAAACCTGGGGAATGTTACTGCGTTCTGTCATTGCAGCATTACTGGGAAACTCAGTTTGGATTTTGAATTGTGTTGGATTTCAATTGGACAGGTTGTGCGTGTGTGGAACAAGGTTCTACTTGTGCAAGAAGTCAACTTACAAGCTCCCCCCACCACAGATTTCCTGTAATGTGATAACAGACATCAGCGACATTAGAACCACAGAACTATAGAATTGCCACAGTGCAGAAGCAGGCCATTTGGCCCATCAAATCTGCCCCCACCCTGCAAAATAGCAGCCTACCTAGGCCCAATCCCCACCCTATCCCTGTAATCCCACCGAACCTTTGGGCATTAAAAAGGCGATTTAGCATGGCAAATCCACCTGACGTGGTGAGGTACTGTAAGGTCCCTCACTGGCTGCAGTTGTGGTGGAGGGCCCTGCAACGGAAAGGGTGTATCAATCAAAGGGAACATGGAAAAACGCCTACAGCCAGATTCTTCCGTGAGGCAGCGAGCAATCAGTTTTCCAGAATCAGCCGAGACAAGGAGGCAGGGGGAAAGAGGGATCGACCAAGATGTGTTTGGATGACGAATGTCACAGAGCGTTTGCAGATGAGCTTCTGTGGGATGTACGAGGATGGCAGAAGACAGAAGAGCATGACACCACGGTGGCTCAGTGGTTGGCACTGCTGCCTCACAGTGCCAGGGACCCGTGTCCGATTCTGGCCTTGGGTGACAGTGTGGAGTCTGCACGTTCTCCCCATGTCTGTTCCGGGTGCTCTGGTTTCCTCCCACAGTCCAAAGATATGCGGGTTAAGTGGATTGGGCGGCACAGTGGTTAGCACATTCTCCCCGTATCTGGGTCTAGACAAAACCTCGCTTGACAGTGCAGTGCTGAGAAACACTTAACTTTGGACAAGACATTAAATCTCTCCAGATGGACATACAAGATCGGTGGCACTATTGACTCTTCCGCTGTTGGTAAATTATCCGATGGCTTATTAGACAGCCAGTACTGAATGAGCAGAAGTTTCCTCCAATTAAATGCTGGGAAAACTGTAGCAATTAATTTCACTCTCCACTCCAAACTTTGTTTCCTACACACTGACTCCATCCCCCATCCCGGCAAGATTATGAAAAGTCTTGGTGAGCTGCCGGTATCACACTTGCACCGTTGCTAAGAGTGTCTACTTCACCTCTGTAACATGGCCCGACTCACTTCATCTGCTGAAGCCCTCATTCAACACATTCAACCCTCCGCAAGCTTGAGGTCATCCAAAACGCGGCTAAACCCACACCAGATCCTGCAACTGTATCACCCCTGTGCCCGCTGACCTGTACTGGGTCCCGATCAAGCAACATCTCGATTTTAAAATTCCCATCGCCGCTTTTCAATCCCTCATTGGCCTCACCCTCCCCATCTCTGTAATCTCTTGCAGCCCCACAATTCTCTGAGATATCGGTGCTACTCTAATCCTGGCTTCTTGGGTATCGTGGATTTGAATTACTTCTCTTTTTTTATAATTTAGAGTGCCCAATTCATTTTTTCAATTAAGGGGCAATTTAGCGTGGCCAATCCACCTACTATGCACATCTTTGGGTTGTGGGGGCAAAACCCACGCAGACACGGGGAGAATGTGCAAACTCCACACGGACAGTGACCCAGAGCCAGGATCGAACCTGGGACCTCGGCGCCGTGAGGCAGCAGGGCGAACCCACTGCGCCACCGTGCTGCCCTTGAATTACTTCTTAACTGGTGACTGTGCCTTCAGTTTTCTAGGCCCTAAGCTCTGGAATACGCTTCCTCCACCTCTCTGCCTCCCTCCACCTCTCTGCTTTCCTCCTCTGAGATACTCCTCGAAACCTTCTTCCTTGACAAAAACGTTTGGTCACCTGAGCTAATATCTCATGGTGTCTCAGATACCTACTTTATTTTATAACGCTTATGTTAAAGGGGTCGTTGTTGAGCAAGGACATTTTCCCTGGTAACCTGGATCGACGTTTATCCATCAATCAACGCGACTCGAAAAAGACAAGATGATATGATCATTATCATACTGCTGTGTGTGTGTTTAGAGGTTGGCTGCCGGCAAGTTGGCTGTCCTACATTACAACAGTGACTAGATCTCAAAGTATTTCATTGGATGTAAAATGCTTTTGGGCATCCCATGGGTGTGACAAGATGTGGTGATGGTACAGTGGTATCGTCAGTCGACTAGAAAGTGGTTTGTACCCCACCTCAGCAGAAGGTTAAGTAAGTAAGGATTTTCGTGAGTCAGGCGGCCCGGAGGCAACGTACGGGGAGGAGGTGGGTGTGGTGTTGGGTGCTCTGGTGCACAGATGAGCCAACACAGTTGTATGTGGTACAACTCTATTTTATTATAACTCTTATAATACAGTTCGTTCTGGATACTCTGCACGTGCTGTCTCCCTGAGTGTGTTTGGCAATAGATGTGTCCTGGTTCTCCTCTGCAGCTAATACTGACCACCGGGGGTCGTGTCTGTGCTTTTATATCTTTCTGTCATTGGTTGTGGTGTTGTGTGTTCTGATTTGTCTGTTGGTGTGTCTATCATGATGTGTGTGTTTGAATATCATGACATCCCCCCTTTTTACAAAGATATGTGCCTACGTGGTTATAAATATAATTGTGTCGTGAGTGCATCGAAGAGTGTGTGTGTGTGTTATGTACAGCGTGTGTATATGACGTAACTATTTACATGGGGCGATGTCGGGTGCGTCACACTAACAAGGTTGTACCATAACAAAACTTGGATGCGAGAGAAAAAAAAAAAACTTGAACATTGGTCTGGTCAGACGATATCTGGAACAATAAACAACAACAGGTTATAATACAGAAGTGTTTGACTTTTTGAACGTATGAACAGCGTTATAAGTCCAGTCTAATGGGTGACCGCCTCAAGAATGGGCTGGTCCTCAAGCCGGTTCAGCTGTGGAGATTTGGTTCTGGTGGCGATGGAAGGGGCATGATCCGTGGCATCTCCACGAAGTCATCCTTGGGAACCAGTGGAGGATCCGGCGTGTGCGTACGGTTCAGTTGCGAGCGTGGAAGGCGGCGCAAAGCTCGCTGATTGCGCCTACGCACCAATCCATCCGCCCTGCATGCCAGGAACAAGGTGGAGTCTTTTTCTTTTTATGTTTGTGGTGGACGGCATCTTGTAGCCGATGGGTCGTTGCCATCGAAGTAGCACCATCACTAATATCATGCAAGGCGATGACTGTGCCAGATGTGGAAGTTGGCCGAGACCGTGTACGCTGGTTCCGGCCACCTGCTGTGCCGGAAGGGCGACTCCGCAGAGAAACGTCGAAGCATGTCGCCTTGGAGAGAGAATTGTTGCTCGCATCAACGTCTGGCGATGGCGCGAATTGGTGTGTCCATCTTGGACCGCCGGTGCTGGTTGCCACTGCCGACCCAGTGGGACTGCCACGCGATCCATTCCCTGTCGCCGTGGCATCCGCCGTCACCCTGAGCGTGCCATCACCGAGGCCGCGACACCACCCGTCCGGAGCAAGGTCTGGCGTGCGCGAATCAGAGTCGGCGCTTGGCTGCTCCCCATCTGGAGTCCGGTCTGCCTTCCGTCGATGCCCCCCGTCCGGAGTCCCAACAGGTTCACTGGAGGCAGCCGAGATTCCCTCAAGCTGCACTTCTGGAGTCGGAACATGCAGGAATGCACCAACCAGTGGAGAGGGTCGAGCCATCGAGGGTGGAAGCGGTGCGCTGCCACCGCAGTCGTCAGTGGTCCCACCGTGATCGTCGAGTGCCTCGGTACGCACTAGGCGAGGTCTGTCACCTTGCACCTTTTGCATGGGAAGTGGGATGCTGTTGTCACTCGTCTCACATCCCGTGGATAGATCCTCATTAGCAGCTTGCTGTTCACTAGGGTTGGGTAAATTGTCAGAGTTTTCATCTGGTGGTGCACACCATGTCGGTGGACTGTCATTGTCTTGCCGTTGTCCTTCATTTGGGCTTATCTTCTTTGGAATTTTAAATCTTCCCCCAGACATTGCAGAACCTTGTTTATTACCCCCAAATTCTCCCATAGGTATGGTCTCGAATATAGGATCCAATGTTTCTATCGACATTGTACTATTTTCCAAAGAACATTCCGTTTCACTTTTCTTCTCAGGTGCCTCATGTGTATCTTTGTCTAATGTACATGCCTTCATGGTCTCTGGGTCTGATTTTGCTGGGACTGGCATGGTCACAGTCTCTCTTTTACTGTTCTCAATTGCCCACCTTATACTCCCCATACATAACTGCTTAATCACTGGGGTTAGTGTGGTACAATGGATAATCGGGTCGACCTTATCTGCATCTTCACCATTAGTGGAAAGCACACTTGGTTCACTTGACACTGCTGTGGGTTTTAAATTCGTTATCTGGCTACTCGATGTCGGTGTCCTCAGGATTCTTGCTCCAATGTTCTGCTCAATAATCAGTGGAGCGTGTATAGGTTCAATGCAATTAATGTTCCCCTCAAGGTTTGAAGAGTCATTACTGACTAACTGCTGGTCTCCGAAGTTGGGATTTTGCGGTGTTGTGTTGAAGGGAGACATTTGTCCCTGCTGTAGATATGATTCAGGTTGTGTTATTTCCATTACCTGAGGATCAATGTCTTGTCCATTTTTTCGATCCGTACTAAAACACTGGCAATTCTCAGTCTGCTCCTTGCAAGTTAAACATTCAATTAATTTCGTTAGCAAATCCTCAGCATCCTTCTGTGGCCGTGCAGCATTATTAATCTCTGTTCGGCTATAATGATCCTGAAGGTCAGCGCATAAACCTTTTTTCTTCGGGCTTGGACGAGGCGATTCCTTTGGCTTGTCTTCAGTTGGGCTTGAACAGTCTTCAGCGCTGTGCCCTTCATTGTAGCATGAGAGACCGTCATGTTCATGCTGCTGTGTAGTGGAGCATGGTAGGCTGTTATAGCCTTCTTGCTGTTCACGTGAGCATGGCAGACTTGCATCGTCTGCCGCTGGTTGGTCAGGAGAGGTTGCTAGACCCTCATGGTCTTGTTCCTGCAAGGACTGCGCTCTGGAGTCTTGCGTTCCTTCCATCGTGGAGTCCGTCCACGAGCTCTCTGTGGAGGCTTGTGACACTGGAGTCACTTCTTGTTCGTGCAAGGACTGCGCTCTGGAGTCTTGCGTTGCTTCTATCGTGGAGGCTGTCCACGAGCTCTCTGTGGAGGCTTGTGACACCGGAGTCACTTCTTGTTCGTGCAAGGACTGCGCTCTGGAGTCTTGCGTTGCTTCTATCGTGGAGGCTGTCCACGAGCTCTCTGTGGAGGCTTGTGACACTGTAAAGATCGTCATCGAAGTATTCAAGGTCGGAATCATCGGCTTGTGCGTAGGTAACTGCTTGTCGGAGGGTTCTTCGGAGGTCAAATTCATCTCCTGGGTCAATTTACGGCACTGTGCTGTCATTCCAGGTGAGGGAAGGTTGTTTTACAGCTTTAACAGATTTTTGTTTTTTTGATTTGGGACGTTTCCCTTTTAAATTGGGTTTGGGACATTTCCCTTTTAAATTGGTGCAGTCTGGGGCCTCTGACATCCTGACGCTCGGTATGTAGCACGTAGGAAGCGACTGCGCATGCTCAGATCGCTGTTCCTTTACCGATGGCCGTTTTCTTGACTGCGCATGCGCAAACAAAACTTCCGGTTCTGCGCACTTCTCGCGCAACTGTGCTAGCGTTATACCTTTAGCAAGATGGCCACTGACCTCGACCCAGCCTTCTCTCAGGCCCGGGATTTCGGCCTCTGGGAATTCGGGCTCCGGGATCCCAGCCACGAGGTGAGTACTGCAGCTTTTCTTACCTTTATGTGCCGATTGGATTTCGTTTTCTTCACAGTACTTGGAGAATTTGCCCAGGACTGCCTGGTAATCGTACCTTTGCTGCCTCCTGAAGAACCTGAACCTTCTGAATATTTCTCTTGCCCTTGCACCGGCGATGGTGAGGAGAAATTCAATTTTTTCCCTATCATCCAGGTCTTTGAGTTCAGCTGCCACCAGGAACAATTCGAACATTTGCCGGAATCGCCGCCAGTTTTCGCGGAGGTCGCCGTGGCACTGGAGCGCCTGCGGAACCGGGAGCTCGTACATCATGCTGGGCACTGCTGGTTGTCTGTGTACACGGAGGTATGCCGGCAGGTATCGATCCACTCCTGTACCATGTGGTGTTGGGTGCTCTGGTGCACAGATGAGCCAACACAGTTGTATGTGGTACAACTCTATTTTATTATAACTCTTATAATACAGTTCGTTCTGGATACTCTGCACGTGCTGTCTCCCTGAGTGTGTTTGGCAATAGATGTGTCCTGGTTCTCCTCTGCAGCTAATACTGACCACCGGGGGTCGTGTCTGTGCTTTTATATCTTTCTGTCATTGGTTGTGGTGTTGTGTGTTCTGATTTGTCTGTTGGTGTGTCTATCATGATGTGTGTGTTTGAATATCATGACAGTGGGGAGGCTAAGTGTAGTAGGCCATGCTCTGCGCACCTAGGTTTAAATGCGGTTGGCGGTGAGGTTTAAGTTACGCAGGGCTGAAGTTTTTCCTCACAACGTTTAAGAAGCATTTCGAGAAGGGCGGCGTGTGGCGCAGTGGGTTAGCACTGGGACTGCGGCGCTGAGGTCCCAGGTTCAAATCCCGGCCCTGGGTCACTGTCCGTGTGGAGTTTGTACATTCTCCCCGTGTCTGCGTGCAGGGTAGGTGCATTGGCCACGCTAAATTGCCCCTTAATTGGAAAGCATTTAGAGGAGCACTTGTCACTTTGGTGCCAAAAACAGGAAGGCCGATTATTATCTGAATGGTGGCAGTTTAGGAAAAGGGGAAGTGCAACAAGACCTGGGTGTCATGCTGGAACAGTCGCTGAAGGTCGGCATGCAGGCACAGCAGGCGGTGAGGAAAGCTAATGTCATGCTGGCTTTCATAGCGAGAGGATTTGAGTATAGGAGTAAGGATGTCTTGCTGCAGTTATACAGGGCCTTGGTAAGGCCACACCTTGAGTATTGTGGGCAGTTTTGGTCTCCTAGTTTGAGGAAGGACATTTTTGCCATTGAGGGTGTCCAGCGAAGGTTCACCAGACTAATTCCCGGGATGGCAGGACTGACATATGAAGAAAGACTGGATCGACTGGGCTTGTACTCACTGGAGTTTAGAAGAATGAGAGGGGATCTCATAGAAACAGATAAAATCCTGATGGGACTGGACAGGCTGGATGCGGGAAGAATGGTCCCAATGTTGGGGATGTCCAAAACTAGGGGTCACAGCCTACCAGGTCATGGGTAAGCCATTCAGGACTGAGATGAGGAAGAACTTCTTCTCTCAGAGAGCTGTGAACTTGTGGAATTCTCTCCCACAGAAAGCTGTTGGGGCCAGTTTGTTGGATATATTCGAGAGGGAGCTGGACGTGGCCCTTGTGGCTAAAGGGATCAAGGGGTATGGAGAGAAAGCGGGAGTGGGATACTGAATTTGCATGATCAGCCACGATCATATTGAATGGTGGTGCAGGCTCGAAGGGCCGAATGGCCTACTCCTCCACCTATTTTCTATGTTTCTATGAAACGCCATGGGGTGGCATAGTGGTGTAGTGGTTAGCACCGTTGCCTCATGGCACCGAGGATCCGGGTTCGATCTCGGCCCCGGGTCACTGTCCGTGTGGAGTTTGCACATTCACTCCGTGTCTTGCATGGGTCTCACCCCCACAACCCAAAGATGTGCAGGGTAGGTGGATTGACCACGCTAAATTGCCCCTTAATTGAAAAAAATGAATTGGGTACTTTAAATTAAAAAAAATTCAATGAAACACCACAGCATACAAGACTACGGAACAAATGCTGGAAAATGAGACTAGAATAGATAGGTGCTTGATGGTTGGTGCAGCGCCTCTTTCTGTGCTGTAAAGCTCGGAGAAAGGCGCTACATAAATGCAAGACTTTCTGTGATGGCGAGCTCCGTCACCGGCCTTCTGGCAGGCTTTTGAAAACCAACATATGCTCTCATATACATGCACTCACATACATGCATACACTCACATACATGCACACACGACACCTCACTGCTGACAAGTCCCTTTCTGTTTGCGTGTGTTTTCTGTCTTGTCTGTCCAAAAGTTGGACATGTGCAGATCTCCGTGGCTGGGAGATTCCATGGTCGTGGGTATTTTTCAAAGTGTTGTATTAGTTTATGGCACCATTGTACTTGCTTATTCTGCGTTTCATGTGCATCTCTGTGTCACTGACTTAATGATGACTTGTAATTTTAACCATGCTAAGTCACGTGGCAAGCTCAGGCTTTGAAAATATCTTTTCAACACTGTAACACTGGGGTGGCAAGGTAGCACAGTGGTTAGCACTGTTGCTTCACAACGCCACGGTTCCAGGTTCGATTCCCGGCTTGGGTCACTGTCTGTGCGGAGTCTGCACGTTCTCCCAGTGTCTGCGTGGGTTTCCTCCGGGTGCTCCGGTTTCCTCCCACAAGTCCCGAAAGACATGCTGTTGGGTAATTTGGACATTCTGAATTCTCCCTCCGTGTACTCAAAAAGGCGCCGGAATGTGGCGATTCGGGGATTTTCACAGTAACTCCATTGCAGTATTAATGTAAGCCTGCTTGTGACAATAATAAAGATTATGATTATTAATCTATGATCTGGATTGTTCATTTGCATGTGATTATAATGATGTATGGCATTTGAAGGATTTATTTTATGTTTTTTTTTGGTGTTTTTGGATTCTTCCATGTGTAGAAAGGGAGAGTGTTGAAGAGTTGGGATGGAGACAGTCGTACCTACCTGTAAAGTAGCTGCCAGTGAAGAGCTTGTTTTGTGTGTTTCAATTGTTTGTCAGTTTGGCCCGTCAAAACATCTTTTTTGTGGTTTGTCAAATTTTGCGCACTGGGATTTGGATTATAAATAAATAACTTTGCATGAAGGTGCCATTGAGTCTTTGCCATCATCAATATAGTGAACATTTTTAGCCCCCCCCCCCTTTGGACCTACGTTATCCTCACCCAAGCCTGGGGGTGATACCTTCCGACCTTGCTCCCCCTAGGGATCATCAAACAGGGCAGCACGGTAGCACAGCGGGGAGCACAGTTGCTTCACAGCTCCAGGGTCCCAGGTTCGATTCCCAGCTTGGGCCACTGTCTGTGCGGAGTCTGCACGTTCTCCCCGTGTCTGCATGGGTTTCCTCCGGGGGCTCCGGTTTCCTCCCACAAGTCCCACGTGCCTGCCAGATGAATTGGACATTCTGAACTCCCCCTCTCTGCACCCGAACAGGCGCCGGAATGTGGCGACTAGGGGTTTTTCTTAGTAACTTCATTGTCATGTTAATGTAAGCCTACTTGTGACAATAAAGATTATTAAATTAACTTGCTGAACGACAATGAGCATTCTGCTTGGCACAGAGAATATGTTACACCTCACTAAACTAACTCAAGTGCCTTCCACCACTTGGGTCTAGCCCTATTATAGCATTGACAAAGAGGGCAGCTTGACTGCTACAATAACAAGTTACTCTCGTCTTACTTTGATCCATTGTTCTGCTTTTTATTTAATGCATTGAATTACACATCTTCAAAGAGGCTAAAGAGGTCCTTGTATGATCCAATTCATAAGCAAATTGTTCAGAACATTGGAGATGTCTGAATAGATTGTGGGTCTTAATGGTATTTCTAACAACAACACTTTCAGCTCCTATCAAGTGCTACACTTGATGCACTAAAATCTGCACCAGCTGTTTCATCCGAAATCGCCTTTGAAATACATTTCCTGGCCGACTGGCTTGCAAGTTTAAAACCAAGTGAGGAATTCATGTTGAACTAACACAGACCAACAGTAAACGTACAGACCTGCTGAGCTAAATGTGTGCATTCCACGGGTTTTAGTGCAAAATGTGCTACACTGAATTTGGCCACCCTTTTATACACCTATCCCAAGTCTCCCATTGACTTCAATGGAACAGAAAAAGCAGGCAGGGAGGCTAATACGACCGTGACCTCCTCCTGTTCTTGGAACAAAGAACAAAGAAAAGTACAGCACAGGAACAGGCCCTCCGGCCCTCCAAGCCTGCGCCGACCATGCTGCCCGTCTAAACTAAAATCTTCTCCGCTTCCGGATCATGTATTTGTCAAGATGACCCTTAAACGTCACTATCGTCCCTGCTTCCACCACCTCCTCCGGCAGCGAGTTCCAGGCACCCACTACCCTCTGTGTAAAAGACTTGCCTCGTACATCTCCTCTAAACCTTGTCCCTCACACCTTAAACCTATGCCCCCTAATAATTGACCCCTCTACCCTGGGAAAAAGCCTCTGACTATCCACTCTGTCTATGCCCCTCATTTTGTAGACCTCTATCAGGTCGCCCCTCAACCTCCATTGTTCCAGTGAGAACAAACCGAGTTTATTCAACCTCTCCTCATAGCTAATGCCCTCCATACCAGGCAACATCCTGGTAAATCTCTTCTGCACCCTCTCTAAAGCCTCCACATCCTTCTGGTAGTGTGGCAACCAGAATTGAACACGATACTCCAAGTGTGGCCTAACTAAGGTTCTATACAGCTGCAACATGACTTGCCAATTCTTATACTCAATGCCCGGGCCAATGAAGGCAAGCATGCCGTATGCCTTCTTGACTACCTTCTCCACCTGTGTTGCCCCTTTCAGTGAGCTGTAGACCTGTACACCTAGATCTCTCCGACTGTCAAGGGTTCTACCATTCACTGTATATTTCCTACCTGTATTAGACAGATCCTAT
Source organism: Scyliorhinus torazame (assembly GCF_047496885.1). Taxonomy (NCBI): domain Eukaryota; kingdom Metazoa; phylum Chordata; class Chondrichthyes; order Carcharhiniformes; family Scyliorhinidae; genus Scyliorhinus; species Scyliorhinus torazame. Next base: position 387,122,467 of record NC_092708.1, read on the forward strand.
GGTTACATCATCATCCCAAGTTAAGTTAGACCCTCCAGGAGTCAAGATTAGGTCAGACTTCAGATAACATAGGGTCATGGGCGGGGAATTGATTGGGTCAATTCCACTTGTGGGGAAACAAAACCAAAGGGTCATTAATGTAAGACAGTCAATCAATAAATCCGATTGGGAATTCAGGAGAAACTCCTTTACCCAGAGAGTGATGGTGATAAGGTGGAACTTGCTACCGCGAGTAGTGGTTGAATCGATTAGCATGGACGCATTTCAGGGAAACCAGGATAAACACATTGGGGAGGAAGGAATGTGGCAGTATGATGATAGGATTTAAGAGGACGTGGGTTGGGAGAAGGCTCCTGTAAATGCTGCTATGCACTAATTGGGCTGAATGGCCACTGTCTGTACTGTAAATGCTGTCATTGCAAAGGGGTTGGAGAACAAGAATAAAGGCAGTTTAAGGATAAGGTGGCCGATCATTTATGATCGAGATCAGAAGAAATTCCTTCACTCAAAGGGTCGTGAATCTTTGGAATTCTCTACCCCAGAGGGTTGTGGACCCTCCATCGTTGAATACACTACCGACTGGTAGAGACAGATCTTTGGTCTCTCAAGGAATTAAGGGATTTGGGGAGTGTGCGGGAAAATGTATGTGAAGCCCAAGATCATTCACGATTGTATTGAATGGCAGCACAGGCTCGATGGGCCATGTGGTCAATTCCTGCTCCTATTATTTAATGTTCTTATGTCATAGAAGATGCTCACATACCCAAGGGGAGGACCAGTGAGGTAACCAGAGCCACATGTTCAAAGCCCTGCTTCAAGGATGTTTGCAAGTGTGACATGAAGGCCCAAAACATCAACTAGCACCATGGAGTCTACAGCTGGCGAACAAGAGAGAAATGGCAACACCTCCTGTAGGCTGGCATACACCAACACAATTGCTAGTTACTGCAGCAGCTTGGCAACAGGCGCCAATGCCAAAAATAACAACAACCCACAACATCACTTGGCAGCTTTTATGTGGCCAAGAATTGGTCTTCACAGCCAACAGCAAAGGAGCACCACACGAAGACCCCTCACCAAAATGGATTACTTGTTGTGCGCTCATCTACTTTATCAAATACTACGTAATCCAGTCACAGATACACCCGGCGAGTATTTACATAGTTCTATTGGCAATTTCCACGCTCGTATCTGTAACAGAAACTGATGTAAACCCTCCATTCTGTCATTACACCCCACCACTACTGGAGACAGCAACGTTTCATTACAGCGTGACAAGTTGGCATAGCTGGTTTCAAATATAAGTGTGTCTGTCAGAATTTATAATGAAAAAGGCTCACAGAAAATACATGCAGATGCAAGATATTTCATATTTTATGTGGCTTTTGTGCTTTTAACAGACTAAGTAATCCAGTATAAACTATTTATGCTGGAGCTTTAGAAGCGTTACTATGGAAAATAGCTTGCCCTCATTAAGATAAAAGCTGCGCAGTGCAGAGAGAGTCCTTCTCTGCTTTTAGCACATAAGGTTAGCATTCCTCGGCAGCTATCACCCAGGATAGATGCAGAGAAATGCTCCCTTTATTCTCCCCCACGTTGATGCACACTAAGTACTGTTCGTCTATCACCCTGCACTAACTTGCAGACCTTCACGGCTGCCTGAACATCAACACTCCAACTTTACAATCCCCATTTCTGAGGCGACATGGTGGCGCAGTGGTTAGCACTGCTGCATACGGCGCTGAGGACCCGGGTCCGATCCTGGCCACGGATCACTGTCCGTGTGGAATTTGCACATTCTCCCCGTGGGTCTCAGCCCCACAACCCAAAGATGTGCAGGGTAGGTGGATTGGCCACGCTAAATTGCCCCTTAATTGGAAAAAATAATTGGGTACTCTAAATTTATTTTAAAAAAGGACAGTTCATTACCCTAGAACCACCGAATCCGTACTGTGCAGATGGAAGCCATTTGGCCCATCGAGTCAGCACCGGCTCTCTGAGCGAGCACCCTACCGAGGCCCGCTCCCCCGCCCTATCCTAGTAACCCACCTAACCTGCACATCTTTGGACCGTAGGAGAAAACCAGAGCATCTGGAGGAAACCCACACAGATACGGGGACAACATGCAGACTCCACACAGTCACCCGAGGCCGGAATTGAACCCGGGTCCCTGGCGCTGTGAGGCAGCAGAGCGAACCGCTGTGCCACCTCTTTGCTTTAAAGGTGCCACATAAATGTAACCTGTTGTTGTTGAGATAACCAGAGGTGCAATTTCACATGAAACATTTTAAAGGAATTTCTTTTGCTTAGAATGCATGCAATTTTTTTTTTGTTATAAATAATGCTTGCTCCATGAGATTTCCTGTATTGGTTTCAAATGCCCGAGAGGGTCAGGAGGAATTTGTCAGGTTATTTTCTGCCTTGTTATTGGAACAGTGATGCAGTGGTTAGCACTGCTGCCTCAGCGTGCCTAAGAACCAGGTTTGATCCCGGCCCTAGGGCCCCCACAAACTCAAAAGATGTGCAGGTGATGTGGATTGGCCATATTTTTTTATTAAAACAGTAAAAAATATATACAAGGCCAAACGGTACAATCACTAATTTTGTGTTGGAGAAACAGGGTGCCCTCCCCTCAGTACCAATGTGCGGGGAGGGGGGGGGGATACTCTAATTATTAAAACAGTTCACAACACATTTCTACAAAAAACAAATGGTACAAGCACTAAACTTTGCGCTGGGGAGACCAGATACCCTCACCTCTGTACCAACAGAAGGGAAAGGAAGGGGGGGGGGGGGGTGAGAGGGGAAAGGAGGATGGTGGAGAGGAAGGGAGTGTTGGTGAAGGGGGGGGGGCAAATAGGGCACTGCCTGAACTATCTACAGAGGCAGAAAAACAAAAGAACCTTCAATTATGATGTGAAATGAAATGAAAATGAAAATCGCTTATTGTCACAAGTAGGCTTCAAATGAAGTTACTGTGAAAACCCCTAGTCGCCACATTCTGGCACCTGTTCGGGGAGGCTGATACGGGAATTGAACCGTGCTGCTGGCCTGCTTTCAAAGCCAGCTACTTAGCCCAGTGCGCTAAACCAGCCAGATTCTGGGAGTACCCAGAGGGGGTGAGGGCGACACAGTATCAGGCATGAGTGAGACCCGCACCCAGCTACAGAGCGTCTCATGCACCCTGCGCTCCCGACACTGGGCGGCTGACAGCCTTCGGACAGTCGCCCTCCGGGCCCGAATCCTCCACCACACTGAGTGCGGTGGGGCGACACGGGCCCACCAACCAACTCAGGGGCTGCCTTGATCCCGCCACGCTAAATTGCCCCTTAATTGGGAAAAAAAGAATTGGGTACTCTAAATTTATAATAAAACAACATAAATTCTGCCTTATTGGTTCCGCTTCTCTTCACTAATTTTGCCACTCCCAGGGGCATCACGTTGCTCTGAGAGGTGGGGATGGGGTTTGAGGGGTGGGGGAGGGGTGGCAGGAAATGTTTAGTCAGATGATTGCGCCATCATGAGATCATAGAATCACGAGGTCAGGTAAAGGAGGCTGTTTGGCCCATCGCGTCTCTGCTGACTCTCTCTGGAGGGCATCATTCTCTCGCTCTTGCACCACGGCTGCAAATTTGCTTCCCGGGTGCCGACCCAATTTGCTTTGGAAAGGATTAATCTCTGCTCCCACCACCCTCCTCGGCAGCGATTACCATTTCTGCGTAAAGAAGCTCTGCTCCACATCTCCCCTGTATCTCTTGCTTTGGAGATGGCTTGATGATTTCCTGACTGTTCACTTTGTATGTGTTAGACTGGAAGGATTCAGGAAGTGAATTTCGGAGTGCAGGGCTACATGCGCTTGTGTGTTTAAAAGACACGGACACTGCAATTTTGTTTTCAACCACCACAGCAGAATGGCACTGCTATCATTATTTGCGATGCAGAAAACACTTTTATCTCCGAGAGAAAGAAAACTCAAAAGGTCAAATGATTGATAGGCAAGCAGAGACAGAGGACCACAGGCATTTTCAGAAACTACAGGTTTAGTCACCTGTTGTGATGACAACGGAGGCCAGACGGGATCATCGATCGATCTCCCCGCGGGGTTCGTGGAACAAGAGTTCCCCTATCGAACGGCGGAAGTGTTTTTTTTCCACTGTTCAAACAGGAGTAGGGCGGCACGGTGGTTAGCACTGCTGCCTCACAGCGCCAGGGACCCAGGTTCAATTCCGGCCTCGGGTGACTGCCTGTGCGGAGTTTGCACATTCTCCCCGTGTCTGCGTGGGTTTCCTCCGGGTGCTCCGGTTTCCTCCTCCAAGTCCAAAGATGTGCAGGTTACCATCATCATAGAATTTACAGGGCAGAAGGAGGCCGTTCGGCCCATCGAGTCTGCACCAGCTCTTGGAAAGAGCATCCCTACCCAAGGTCAACACCTCCACCCTATCCCCATAACCCAGTAACCCCACCCAACACTAAGGGCAATTTTGGTCGTTAAGGGCAATTTATCATGGTCAATCCACCTACCCTGCACATCTTTGGGTTGTGGGGGCGAAACCCACGCAAACACGGGGAGAACGTGCAAACTCCACACGGACAGTGACTCGTGGCTGGGATTGAACTCAGATCTTCAGCGCCGTGAGGCAGCTGTGCTAACCACCACACCACCGTGCTGCCCATACTTTTAAAAAATATATTTTTTTAATTCTCCTTTTTCACATTTTCTCCCAAATTTAAACCCAACAATAAACAATAATCAGTAACTAATGTAATGTCAAATACAACGATCCCATCCTCCCACCAAACCCCAGACCCTGCGAGAGGACACCTCAGAGGGCAGTGAGGCCATATGGATAGAGATCAGGAATAAGAAGGGTGCAGTCACAATGTTGGGGGTATACTACAGGCCTCCCAACAGCCAGCGGGAGATAGAGGAGCAGATAGGTAGACAGATTTTGGAAAAGAGTAAAAACAACAGGGTTGTGGTGATGGGAGACTTCAACTTCCCCAATATTGACTGGGACTCACTTAGTGCCAGGGGCTTAGACGGGGCGGAGTTTGTAAGGAGCATCCAGGAGGGCTTCTTAAAACAATATGTAAACAGTCCAACTAGGGAAGGGGCGGTACTGGACCTGGTATTGGGGAATGAGCCCGGCCAGGTGGTAGATGTTTCAGTAGGGGAGCATTTCGGTAACAGTGACCACAATTCAGTAAGTTTTAAAGTACTGGTGGACAAGGATAAGAGTGGTCCGAGGATGAATGTGCTAAATTGGGGGAAGGCTAATTATAACAATATTAGGCGGGAACTGAAGAACATAGATTGGGGGCGGATGTTTGAGGGCAAATCAACATCTGACATGTGGGAGGCTTTCAAGTGTCAGTTGAAAGGAATACAGGACCGGCATGTTCCTGTGAGGAAGAAAGATAAATACGGCAATTTTCGGGAACCTTGGATGACGAGTGATATTGTAGGCCTCGTCAAAAAGAAAAAGGAGGCATTTGTCAAGGCTAAGAGGCTGGGAACAGACGAAGCCTGTGTGGCATATAAGGAAAGTAGGAAGGAACTTAAGCAAGGAGTCAGGAGGGCTAGAAGGGGTCACGAAAAGTCATTAGCAAATAGGGTTAAGGAAAATCCCAAGGCTTTTTACACGTACATAAAAAGCAAGAGGGTAGCCAGGGAAAGGGTTGGCCCACTGAAGGATAGGCAAGGGAATCTATGTGTGGAGCCAGAGGAAATGGGCGAGGTACTAAATGAATACTTTGCATCAGTATTCACCAAAGAGAAGGAATTGGTAGATGTTGAGTCTGGAGAAGGGGGTGTAGATAGCCTGGGTCACATTGTGATCCAAAAAGACGAGGTGTTGGGTGTCTTAAAAAATATTAAGGTAGATAAGTCCCCAGGGCCTGATGGGATCTACCCCAGAATACTGAAGGAGGCTGGAGAGGAAATTGCTGAGGCCTTGACAGAAATCTTTGGATCCTCGCTGTCTTCAGGGGATGTCCCGGAGGACTGGAGAATAGCCAATGTTGTTCCTCTGTTTAAGAAGGGTAGCAAGGATAATCCCGGGAACTACAGGCCAGTGAGCCTTACTTCAGTGGTAGGGAAATTACTGGAGAGAATTCTTCGAGACAGGATCTACTCCCATTTGGAAGCAAATGGACGTATTAGTGAGAGGCAGCACGGTTTTGTGAAGGGGAGGTCGTGTCTCACTAACTTGATAAGAGTTTTTCGAGGAGGTCACTAAGATGATTGATGCAGGTAGGGCAGTAGATGTTGTCTATATGGACTTCAGTAAGGCCTTTGACAAGGTCCCTCATGGTAGACTAGTACAAAAGGTGAAGTCACACGGGATCAGGGGTGAACTGGCAAGGTGGATACAGAACTGGCTAGGCCATAGAAGGCAAAGGGTAGCAATGGAGGGATGCTTTTCTAATTGGAGGGCTGTGACCAGTGGTGTTCCACAGGGATCAGTGCTGGGACCTTTGCTCTTTGTAGTATATATAAATGATTTGGAGGAAAATGTAACTGGTCTGATTAGTAAGTTTGCAGATGACACAAAGGTTGGTGGAATTGCGGATAGCGATGAGGACTGTCTGAGGATACAGCAGGATTTAGATTGTCTGGAGACTTGGGCGGAGAGATGGCAGATGGAGTTTAATCCGGACAAATGTGAGGTAATGCATTTTGGAAGGTCTAATGCAGGTAGGGAATATACAGTGAATGGTAGAACCCTCAAGAGTATTGAAAGTCAAAGAGATCTAGGAGTACAGGTCCACAGGTCATTGAAAGGGGCAACACAGGTGGAGAAGGTAGTCAAGAAGGCATACGGCATGCTTGCCTTCATTGGCCGGGGCATTGAGTATAAGAATTGGCAAGTCATGTTGCAGCTGTATAGAACCTTAGTTAGGCCACACTTGGAGTATAGTGTTCAATTCTGGTCGCCACACTACCAGAAGGATGTGGAGGCTTTAGAGAGGGTGCAGAAGAGATTTACCAGAATGTTGCCTGGTATGGAGGGCATAGGCTATGAGGAGCGATTGAATAAACTCGGTTTGCTTTCACTGGAACGAAGGAGGTTGAGGGGCGACCTGATAGAGGTATACAAAATTATGAGGGGCATAGACAGAGTGGATAGTCAGAGGCTTTTCCCCAGGGTAGAGGGGTCAATTACTAGGGGGCATAGGTTTAAGGTGAGAGGGGCAAGGTTTAGAGTAGATGTACGAGGCAAGTTTTTTACGCAGAGGGTAGTGGGTACCTGGAACTCGCTACCGGAGGAGGTAGTGGAAGCAGGGACGATAGGGACATTTAAGGGGCATCTTGACAAATATATGAATAGGATGGGAATAGAAGGATACGGACCCAGGAAGTGTAGAAGATTGTAGTTTAGTCGGGCAGTATGGTCGGCACGGGCTTGGAGGGCCGAAGGGCCTGTTCCTGTGCTGTACATTTCTTTGTTCTTTGTTTTTGTTCTTTAGCCCGTATGTTAACATAAACAAATGACAAAAAGGAATCAGGAATCACCCATAGTCACCATTAACACACACCGTCCCCCTCCCCCCAACCCTCTCAGCCCCCAACCCCCCTAATGTTCGATGTGATCCAATTCTCGAAAGTGCACAATGAATAACAGCCATGAATTGTAGAACCCCTCCATCCTCCCTCTCAGTTCAAATTTCACCTTTTCAAGCGTCAGGAATTCCAGCAGGTCCCCCTGCCATGCCAGTGCAGAGAGGTTGATCTCCATCCTAACAGGATCCGCCTTTGGGCGAGCAACGAGGCGATGGCTACAACATCTGCCTCCGCACCCGTTTCCAACCCCGGCTGGTCCGACACCCCGAATATGGCCACCTGGGGGCCTGGGTCCAGTTTCACATGCACCACTTTAGAGATTACTCTAAAAACCTCCTTCCAGTAATCCTCTAGCTCCCCCCCGCCCCGCAACGCAACATCTTCTACCCCCTATCAGCCCCAACCTCGCACACGAGGCGTTCACCCTCCAGAGCACCTCACACCAGGACCCCTCCTCCAAACCCTCTCCCAACTCTTCCTCCCACTTTGCCTTGATCCCTTCTAGTGGCGCCTTCTCCTTCTCCAAAATAGCCCCGTTAACCGCCGATACTACCCCCTTCTCCAGCACCCTTGTCTTCAGCACCTCCTCCAGCAATGTGTAAACCGGCTCTACTGGGAAGCTCTGTATCTCCTTTATGGCAAAGTCTCGAACCTGCATGTATCTAAATATTTCCCCCTGCTCCAGCTCATACTTCCCTCCAAGCTCCTTCAATCCTGCAAAACGTCTCCCAAGAAATAAATCTTTTAGTGTCCTAATTCCTTTCTCCTCCCATCTCCGAAAATTTCCATCCCAATTTCCATGGCTCAAATCTATGGTTCCCCCGAATCGGCATTTCACTTGACCCTGCCCCCAATGTGCTGTCCTCTGGTGAAGGTGAGCCCTAAACAAAAGGGTGCAACCGTAAAAGCAGAGCTCGGCCGATAAGGAGTGATGTCAGGAACCACTGTCGCACACAAAGTGATGGCGGAATTCTGATAATCTTTTCTTCAAAAGGCTGTGGATGCTTGAAGCAAACAGAATTTTCAAGGTCGAGAGTGAAACATTTCCAATAATAAGAGTATCAAGAGATATCGAGACAAGGTGGGTAAATGGAGTAGAGATAGATCAGCCATGAGGTAATGAAAAATGAAAATGAAATGAAATGAAAATCGCTTATTGTCACAAGTAGGCTTCAAATGAAGTTACTGTGAAAAGCCCCTAGTCGCCACATTCCGGCGCCTGTTCGGGGAGGCTGGTACGGGAATTGAACCGTGCTGCTGGCCTGCCTTGGCCTGCTTTAAAAGCCAGCTATTTAGCCCAGTGTGCTAAACCAGCCCCTAATTGAAGCGGCAGAACAAGCTTTTTTAATTTGTTCACAGGATGTGGATGTCGCTGGCCAGGCCAACAGTTACTGCCCATCCCTACGTACCCTTGAGAAGGGGTGCTCAGCCGCCTACTTGAATCGCTGCAGTCCATGTGGTGTAGGTGCACCCACAGTGCTGTTAGGGTGGGAGTTCCAGGATTTTGACCCAGTGACAATGAAGGAATGCCGATACACTTCCATGTCAGGATGGTGGGTGGAACCTGCAGCTGATGGTGTCCCCATGTCTCTGCAGCCCTTGCCCTTGTTGGGTGGTAGACGTCAAGCATTTGGAAGAGGCTGGGAAAGGATACTTGGTGCGTTGCGTCCTGCAGATGTGTAGCCCTGCTGCCACTGTGCGTCGGAGTGAATGCTTTAGGTCGTGCCAATCAAGCGGGCTGCTTCATTCTGGGTGGTGCCGAGCTTCCGGAGTGTTGTTGAAGCCACGCTTATCCAGGCAAGTAAAGAATATTTCATCACACTCCCGACTTGTGGAGTAGTCAAAATAATTGTAGGTGCCAGCAATTTAATTAAAGGTTAAGTGAACTGTCCACGCCTGGATGCATGAAACCTGAAGCTGATCGCTATCGAAACCATAATCCGATTGATCAGGGTCACGCTGCAATGCATTAGCCCAAGTGCAGTGAATCAGGTTCGAGCAGTTCATCATAATCCAGTCCATCGGCACCAACAGCAGCAGATTAAAAAACTCCAGGACAATCTTTTTGACAACACGGCTGTTCGGAAATGGTTCAACTTGCTCAGCTCAGGTTGACACAGAAAGAGTTGACCGAATGGTCTTGGTTACTCTGCAGGCTGTGTTCGCTACTACAGCACAAAAATTCAACACACCCAACAGCTTGTGTTTACTGGATCAGAGAGAATTGGGTCAGTGGTTTCCCGGGACGGGCCGAATGGGCTATAGGGGTTCTACGATTAGTCTATGAACGTGTCAGAGCTTCAGCGGGGGAGATTCACGTGGGACGGATTCCTGCCGCTTTGATGCTGAAACATCCCAAATGTCCTCAATCGCTAGACACTAGCGATCGGCACGGCTCCACAATGCCCACGCCCCCTGGCCCGGCCCACATGCAAACAGTCAGCGCTCGTACAGGGTTTCCTGTACCTCGGTGCTGACCGTGGATCCTGACGCAGGCAAATCATCAGCCGCATTTCCGACTTGAACAGTCCCAGTGTTTAGAGATAATTAATTGTTTGTGAGGCTCTTTGAGATGTTTCCAAAGATGTGATCAGCTACTGTTGAAATACACATCTTTCTTCCAAAGCAGGAGAACCTGGGGAATGCCTGACCTTAAGACATTGAAAGTATTCCATAATTGTAGGTATCAATTACAGTCAATTGTGCATAATTGGCAAACATTAGTAATATATATATATATAATATGAAACTGCTTGCTCCATTAAACAATAGCCTGACAAATAGCAGCTACTCAAGGCCTCAACAGTCTGAATCCTGTTATTCTAAAGGCAACAGATAAGAGATCTGAGCAATGGTTTCTTTCAGAAAGCTCCTGAACTACCATAGGTTCATGTGTAAGATCAATAGTGAACCTCCAGGCATAAAAACAGGAGCAAAATAAATACATTACAATCAACAGCGTCTCAATCTGCCAACGTTTGCTTGGTTTATGTGTCCTTGATATTCAATCAATCAAGAATTTAAATTGCTTCTCAACGTGCCCCTCCCTCTGTCACCCCCTCACTCACTCTGCCCCCCCCTCACACTCTCTCAATCTGCCCCCCCCTCACACTCTTTCCCCCCCTCTCTCACCCTCTCCCCCCTCTCTCTCACACTCTTCCCCCCTCTCTCTCACTCTTCCCCCCTCGCTCTCTCACTCGTCCCCCCTCTCTCTCACACTCTTCCCCCCTCGCTCTCATTCTTCCCCCCCTTTCACTCTTTCCCCCCTCTCTAACACTCTTTCCCTCCCTCTTTCCCCCCCCTCACTCATTCCGCCCTCTCTCACACTCTTTCCCCCCCTCTCTCACTCTTTCCCCCCTCTCTCACACTCTTTCCCTCCCTCTCTCTCACTCTTTCCGCCCTCTCTCACACTCTTTCTCATCCCTCTCACACTCACTCGCCAACTCTCTCTCTCTTTCTTGCTCTCACTCTGAAAAAAAATTTAGATTGCGACCATTATTTTCGAGACTAAAATGCTTTCCATGACCTGGAACGTGCTCCTGCAAGGATGGCGGAAGCAGATTCAATCGCAACTTTCAAAACAAAGGAATTGGACACATACTTGAAAAGGAAACATTGCAGGGCTCCGGGGAATAGTCCGATAGTGCTTTCAAAAAGAGGTGACACAGACACGACGGATTGAATGGCCTCCTTTATTTCAGAGGTCCGATGATAAGCAACATTTTAATGTGTTCTGCTTTCATCCTGATTTGCCTATTGAAGCATTGCTGCTCCATAATTAATATCCAGTCCTCTTTTGATCTGGATTATTCCCATTCACTGGCTACTTCGGATCATAGAATCTACAGTGCAGAAGGAAGCCATTCGGCCCATCGAGTCTGCACTGGCCCTTGGAAAGAACACCCCACCTAAACCCACACCTCCACCCCATCCCCTCAACCCAGGAACCCCACCCAACCTTTTTGGACACTAAGGGGCAATTTATCATGGCCAATCCACCTAACCTGCACGTCTTTGGACCGTGGGAGGAAACCGGAGCACCCGGAGGAAACCCACGCAGACACGGGGAGAACGTGCAGACTCCGCACAGACAGTGACCCAAGCCGGGAATCGAACCGGGGACCCTGGAGCTCTGAAGCAACTGTGCTGACACCGTGCCCCGCAGTAGCTCAGTACCTAGTAGTAGATGATACGGAAACTCTCAGCAGAGTGCTGAACATCACCTTGTGGCAAAGCAGTCGTCAAACTGAGCATTTACTACAACAAGAACACAAGAGCTGGGGGCAGGAGTAGACCATTCGGCCCATCAAGCCTGCTCTGCCATTCGATAAGGTCATGGCTGATCCGATTTTGGCCTCAACTCCACTTTCTTGCCTGTTCTTCCACTCACGCCCTCCTGCAAGGGGAAATCATCCACTCAGCATTTAAAGTACTGATTATTGGCAAGGATGCCCCGTAGATCAGCATTAAGCTGCACTCGTTTCGAGTGGGTTTGACGGAATGACAGAAGTATAAACATTTATCGACAGATAGAAATAAATAACAATCGGGTCTGCGTGCGTGTTTGGCAGTGCAAGTGAGCAGAAAATCACTGTGAGGCAGACATGAATGTAAAAGCCAGGGCTACGCAGTTTAAACTGAGTGAGAGAGAGAGAGAAATGTTGTAACCACATAGCAGTCCATCCACACTTTTTTGCGATAATATTATAGCTGCGGCCCTTGCAACCCAGAAAGTCTAATTTTACACACAGGTCTCCTGCACTACTTCCCCTGAACTTGTCAGACAACATCTCTCTTCCTTTCTCTTTAGATATGTATCTCGCTTCCCCTTAAATGCATCTGACTAAACTTTTTAAATATTAATTTAGCGTATTGATTTTTTTTTCTCCCCAATGAAGGGGCAATTTGGTGTGGCTAATTCACTAACCCTGCACATCTTTCTGGGTTGTGGGAGTGAGACCCACGCAGACACGGGAAGAATGTGCAAACTCCACACGGACAGTGACCCGGGGCCGGATCCAAATCCGGTGCTAACAACTGTGCCCCCCGGCTGCCCCTTCTGCCTGAACTACTCCACATAGTTGCAAGTTCTGAGTTCTAGGAGAGGCAGACAGTGGGGCACTGGTAAGGTCAGTGGACTAGTAATCCAGAGGCCCAGACCAACGTTCTGGCGACATGGGCTCAAATCCCAGCATGGCAGCAGGAATTTAAATTCCGTGAATAAAATCTGGAATACTATGTGACAGCATATACATAGAATCCCGACAGCAAAGAAAGCCATTCGGCCCATCATGTCTGCACCGGCCCTCTGAAAGAGCACTCGACTTAGGCAAACTTCCCTGCTCGATCCCTGTAACCCAACGTGCACATCTTTGGACACCAAGGGGCAATTTATCATGGCCTATCTTTGGACTGTGGGAGGAAACAAGAGCACCCGGAGGAAACCCATGACCCGGGAAGAACATGCAAACCCCACACAGACAACCACCCAAGGTTGGAATCGAACGCGGGTCCCTGGCGCTGTGAGGCAGCAGTGCTAACCAGTGAGCCACCGTGCCACCCATTGAAATGCCTGACCATGAAACCATTGTCGATCGTTGGGAAAACCCCATTCTGGTTCACTCAAGAGCCTTTTAGGGAAGGAAATCTGCCATCCATACCTGGTCTGGCCTACATGCAACTTCGGATCCACAGAAATGTGATTGACGGCTTCCGGTGACGGCGGGCGGGAGGCGGCCGCACAATGGAGGGCTACCGCTCGGGAACGGCATTTTCGGGGATTTAAGCCTGGTCCCAGTGTCCGCGGAGGCGGCAGAAGAAGGGAGAAGGCACGGAGGAGGCACAGTGAAGACACAGGAGGGAAAAAAAATCCAAAGAAAAATGTCGAGGGTGAGCAAAGAAACGGCCGAGAAAAAAACAGCTGAAGGTCTGTCGGGGAGTGGAAAGGTCACCGTGGGGTCACCGAGGAAAATGGAGGCTGGAGCACCAGGGAAGGCCGCACTGCTTACGGCTGAAGAAATAACTAAGGTGATGGCTGCGGAATTTCAAAAGCAGTTGGCGCAGATTGCGAAATGCATGGAGACGGTGAGGAAGGAGATGAGGGAGGTTTTGAGTGTGCTGGTGGAGGAGGCGGTTTCCCCGGTGATGACGGCGATGGCAAGCGCAGTGGCGGAGATGCGAGAGCAAGGGGAGGCGCTGAAGGAAGTGGAGGAGACGTTATTGCAGCACGGTGATCAACTTGCCTCGATGGAGAAAGAGATGCGGAAGGTGATGGATACTAACAAGGATCTGCGAGAAAAAATGGAAGACCTGGAAAACAGATCTAGGCGACAGAATCTGAGGATTGTGGGGCTGCCCGAAGGAGTTGAAGGACCGAAGCCGACTGAGTATTTTGCCGCGATGCTGGCAAAACTATTGGGGGAGGGGGAGGATCCCTCCCGATATGAACTGGATCGGGTTCATCGGTCGTGAAGGCCTGTACCAAAGGCAAGTGAGCTGCCAAGGGCAGTGACTCTGTGCTTCCGTAGGTACAGTGTGAAGGAGAAGGTCCTGAGCTGGGCCAAGCAGAAGTGGGTGGTGCAGTGGGCTGGAGCTGGTATACGTGTATACCAGGACTTTATGGTGGAGCTGGCAAGGAGGCGGGCTGCCTTCAACCGGGTGAAGAGGTCGCTGTACATTAGCAAGGTGCGGTGCGGCATTGTATATCCAGCGAAGCTGAGGGTGACTTACAAGGTCAGGGACTTTTATTTTGGAACGGCGGAAGCAGCGGAGGAGTTTGCGAAGGCAGAAGGACTGTGGCAGAACTGACAAACTGACAAACATGTGCCGATGTAACCTCATGACTGTATTTTCTTCTTTTTTGTATCACTGCGCGCGGGTGTAGAGACTAAAGGAGCTAATGTGGTATATATTTGGACAAGGGAAGGGACGGGACTTTCACGCGAAATGAGGGTTCCTTGGGGTGTAGTTGGATATGCGGGGTTTGTGTGCTAAAAGGGGATCTTTGGGCTTTCCTAGGGCCGGGCAAGTGGGAAAGGGACCCGGACGGGGGTCTCCACGCTGGCCGGTTTAAGCCGGCCAGTGAACGGGAGTGAGGTGGGGGGAGGGGCTGCGGCCATCGGAGCCTGGCAGAACAGGGTCCGAGTGGTCTAGCCGGGGTGGAAAGTTGGGGGAAGGACCCGAGGTTGGGAGGAGGAGTTTTACAAGAGGCAGTGGACGGGAGGAGCTGGAGACCTGGGGCGGGGGGGCGGGGGGGGGGGGCTGTGTACGATTAAGGGGGACTACGGGTAATCCCCGATTCCTTTTTGTCATTTGTTTATGTAAACATGCGGGTTGAGGTTTGGGGGTTGGTGGGTAGATGGGATCGTTGTTATTATGGGGACTGACATATCTTGCTGATTATTGTTTATTGTTGATGGATGTAAATGTGGGAGAAAATGTGAAAAAGGAGAATAAAAAAAAAAAATTTTTAAGAAAAAAAGAAATGTGATTGACTCTTGAAATGGCCCAGCAAGCCATGCCACTGAGCTCAAGGGCGATTAGGGATGGGTGACAAATGATGGCCTTGCCAGCAACGCCCACATGAAGGAACAATTAAAAAAGAAAATTCTAACCACTGTCGGGGTGAAGATGCTCCTCTCGATTGCCAGTGCTGTTCCTTCGTCCTCTCAGGAGCCCTGCTGATATTCCCTCAATTAAACCATTCTACCCGCAGATCACGCCGGAATGTAGCAGCTGCATCCACACCGCAGGGCAAGGTGCCCCGGGGGAGGGGGGGGGCAGAGAGCTGACTGGTGGGGATTTAACCTGAGGATCACCACACTTCAGGCGAGGGGCAAGGTTGAGAAGGCGGATCCTCATGAATAATCTCAGCCGGAACGGGAATTGGACCCGCGCTGCTGGTCTCGCTCTGCATCACGAACCCCTCAACAGGTGGTAATGCAGGGAAGAAACAGTCCAACCAATTGGTGGAGGCAGTCCAGAGAAGGTTCACTCGGTCGATCCCGGGTAGGGAGGGAGTTTCTTATGAGGAGAGGTTGGGCCTGTGCTCATTGGAGTTTAGAAGAATGAGAGGCGACCTTATTGAGACATATCGGATTCTCAGGGGGCTTGACAGGGAAGATGCTGAGGTTCCCCTTGTGGGAGAGTCCAGGGCCAGAGGACATAAGCTCAGAGTAAAGGGGTCACCCGCTTAAGACAGAGATGAGGAGGAATTTCTTCTCTCAGAGGGTAGTGAATCTGTGATATTCTTTACCCCAGTAAAGAACAGCTACAGGTATTAGGGACGGGCAACAAATGCTGGTCAAGCTAGTGGCACTCATTCCCCATGAAAAATTAAAGAAGAACACCAGACGTCCCAGAGACTGGATATGCCAAGTTGCTTTTAAAGCTGCGAATTGGACAACTGAAGGAGTTAAGGAAATGAAACTCCACGGAGCTGCTGCATTGCATTTGTTACTTTTCAGTTCCAGGAGAATCACTTCAAGCTATTAAGCAGTTAGCGACTCAGTCTCTGAAACGGTGTGTTTCTATCTGAAGTGATAATTTCACTGCCATCATTACATGGCCCCCATACGCGCCCTTCGTTATCACATCAGTTGGAATAAGAAATACAGAGGAAGGGATCAAACTCTGCCTGCATAGGTTGATTCTGCAGATACAAAGTCCAAAATCCAGCACCCTCGCAGCCGAGGCCCTGCCAAATGTTTCTGCATAGTGGATGTCCAACTTGTACAGTGCCCAAAATATAATGAAGACCCTGAACTGATGCATACACCGGAACCAGACCAGCATGCCATTTTGAAAATGTACGGTTTTCAGATAGCCAGATTTCGGGTTTCACACCTGCATCAATTTGTTCAAATGCAATAGTAACAGTCTTAACAATACTCTTCTCTATCAACTTGTGAACTGACGGTTTTGCTTTTCCCTCTACATAGAACATAGAACATGCAGTGCAGAAGGAGGCCATTTGGCCCATCGAGTCTGCACCGCCCCACTTATGCCCTCACTTCCACCCTATCCCCTTAACCCAATAACCCCTCCTAACCTTTTTGGTCACGAAGGGCAATATTTCATGGCCAATCCACCTAACCGGCACAGTTTGGACAGTGGGAGGAAACCGGAGCACCCGGAGGAAACCCACGCAGACACGGGTAGAACTGAAACTGTGGTTGCTGGGTCAGGAGGTGCACGTTTGTAATCTGAATCTCTGCCATTATAAAAGTAAGTGTGAAAATTGGCTCCAGATCCTCTCCTTTGCCACCAGGCTTTCTAGGGCACTCTAAAGTAATGTACAGGCCAGCCAGAATCCTACACTGCAGACACCTAGGAAAACTGACTCCCAGAGTCACTTGTGGAACAGAAGGAGCCATTCGGCCCATTAAGTTTATTCCAGCTCGGCGTGGAACAATCCAATTGATTCTGCTCTATTCCTCTCACCCTGCAAGTTTATTTCCTTCGAGTGTCCATCTAATTTCCTTCTGAAATCAATTATCTTCTCAGCTTCCACCACCCTCGTAGCCAGCGGGTTCCAGGTCACTACCATTTGCTGTGTAAATAAACATCTCATGCCCAAACCTAAATCTGTGTCCCCGAGTCCTTGTACCATCAGCTAATGGGAGAAGCTTCTTCTTGGTCTATTGTATCCAAACCTGTCACATCATCCAGCATACTTCAATCAAATCGCCACTCAATCTCCTTTAGTCCCACGGAGAACAACTCCCGCTTCACCGACCTAACCTTGTTGCTGAAACCCCCCCCAGCCCTGGAACTATTTGTGGAGAAAATATGCTCTTAAGGTCAGGGAAGGCAGTCTGCAACCATAATTTTTCTCTCCCTATCTGTACCAACAAACATGCATTTAAAAACACCAATCAGGGCAAAGAAAAGCAGAAAATGCTGCATAGACCCAGCAGCATCTGTGGAGGGAGAAACAGTGTTAACGTTTTGAGTCAGTATGACCTATTCAGTTACAAAGAGGAATCATATTGGACTCAAAATGTTAACTGTTTGTCCCGCCAGACGTTGCCGGAGCTGCTGAATTTTGTGTTTTTATTTCTGGCCTCCAGCTGCCGCAGTATTTTGCTTTTGTTTTAATCAGGGTGAATGCACAGTCTTAAATCATCAGTTCACCCACACTCAATGCATCAACCAGTAGGTACAGAGGATTTGCTGGAAAGCATGGAGGCCAATCCTGGCCCTATTTTATTGTTGGGTGCATTAGATGGTATGGTTTTCTTCACTGTGGATTTTTTTAGAGAGCGAGAGAGCGAAAGAGAGAAAGAGCGAGAGAGAGAAAGAGCGAGAGCGCGAGAGAAAGAGCGAGAGAGAGCGAGAGAAAGAAAGAGAGCGAGAGAAAGAAAGAGCGAAAGAGAGCGAGAGAAAGAAAGAGAGCGAGAGCAAAAGAAAGAGAGCGAGAGAGAGAGAAAGAAAGAAAGAGAGAGAGAAAGAGAGAAAGAGAGAAAGAAAGAAAGAAAGAAAGAAAGAAAAGATATGAATTCATGGTTCATATCACAATGGTAAATGATTCATTGTATGTTGTGAGAATTTTTCCCCTGGTTAGAAAAAACCCAGTTTTCATTTAATCAAATGTAATACCCCTAAAATTGAGCGAGTATCTCTCGGTGCGGATAAAGGATGTTTCCAATTGGCCAAGAACCATTGTAAAACCTCCAAGCCCCACCTACCAGCAGCTTGTGTTCAAATTTCAGATTGAATTGCTGCGAGGAGCAGCTCATCACGTTGCTATGCTGCTCTTAGCAACAATGGCACTGGACATGCATATAAAACTTGCAAGGACTGCAGGAAGGATACTCCTGGAAAGAACAACCATTGGCATTTATGCAAAACCTCCTTTAATGGGGATGAGCATCCCAAGGCTCTTTACAGGAATGTGATCGGAGGAGATTCCATACCAAGCTACGCAAGGGGACATTAGGCAGACGATCAACAGCTTGGTCGTCGAAGTGGATTTTAAGCAGCAACTTAAAGGCGGGAGAGGGAGTCGGAGAGGCAGAGGTGTTTCGGGAGGGGATTCCAGAGCTGAGGGCTCAGGCATCCGAAGGCACGGCCACAAACGGTGAAACGATTAAAATGGGGATGCTTGAGAGACCAGATTTGAAGGAGTGCAGAGAACTTGATGGATTGCGAGGCTGGAGACAGCTCCGGGGATAAGTGGATTAGGCAGGTGGGGGCGGCATGGAGGCATTTGAAAAAAGCTTGAGAATTTTAACACCAAAGTGCTGCCAGGTTTGGAGTCAAAGTAGGCCGGTTAATACAGGGCGACCTCTTGATGCGAGCTGGGATACAGAGTGTTTGGGAGAGGCTCAGGTTTATGCAGGTTGGAAAATGGGAGCCCAGCCTGGGAAGAATTGGAATAGTCGTCAAGTCTAGCGGTGTAAAGGTATAAGTAGGGATAAGCTGAAGGACGAAGGCCAACCAAATCCAAACCACACCCCAACAAAAGCTTCAGGTAAATGAATTCTGTGTGGTATTAAGCTCATTGATTAGAAGAGAGAGAGAATACGGCGTTGAGGACCCGGGTTCGAATCCCGGCTCTGGGTCACTGTACGTGTGGAGTTTGCACATTCGCCCCGTGTCTGCGTGGGCCTCACCCCCGCAACCCAAAGATGTGCTGTTTAGGTGGATTGGCCACGCAAAATTGCCCCTTAATTGGAAAAGAAAAATAATTGCGTACTCTAAAAAAAATAAGTTTTAAACCTTGCATTTCTATAGCATCTTTCACATCCTCAGCACATCTCGAAGCACTTTAAGCCAATGGAGGTACTTTTGGAGTGTAGTCACTGTTGTAGTGTCACTAACACAGCAGGCAATTTGTACACAGCAAGTTCCCTCATAAATCTTCAGGCGTAAACGTCGGCCGGGACACTAGGAAAGGACGGAGAGGGCGTATCGTCTCGTCTGGGAAGCAGCATCTTCAATAGTGCCGCACTCCCCAAGTACAGCATCTGAGTCTCAGCCTGGACTGTGTGCTCAGGTATCTGGGATGAAACGTGAACCCAGAACCTTCTGCCTCAAGTGTCAAGACTGCTGCCCACTGAGGCTCTTTAAAGGTTTCTTGTTCAATTATCTGCAGTGGCAGTTTGATCCATACTTAAGATCTCATAGCCTGAGCTTTTATTTGATCAGATTAAACAGATCCTGTAAAGTACATTCTCGAAATAATCAGTTTGCAGATTATCTTGCACAAGCTGCGTACATCGCAAAAGAGAGCTCATTACTGCTGAATTCAAGTGACAAAATGGATTTCAACAGAAAATTGCCAGTGAAGAAATTATTCTATTTTATTTACTTTAATGCCATCCTAATGCAAATTCAAATGTGCAAATGACAATCGCCTCTTGCAGCTCAAGGAGAGGGAGACAGAGAGAACGGGTGGGGGGAGAACAGGAAAGAGAGAGAGGGAGAGAGAAACTTGCAGCATTTCCACCCTCCTAAGCTCTTACAAGTTTGAAACCTGAAGATGGACTCACGTGACCACCCCTTCCTGATTTACGTCTAACGCTTTCACTTTTGTGGGGGGATGAGGACAGTACAAAGTTCTTACTGTGCCCACCCCAGTCCAACGCCGGCGTCTCCACATAGGAGGGATGGGGGAAGAGACATGTGGGCCCCATATGTACGGAAGGAAGATATGCATTTATGTAAAAGATCTTTCGCCACTTGGGCATCTGACGACACAACTGCCAATGGCAGAGTGATTGCAACCAGATCAGGAAGAGTACAGATATCCTTCGAGGACATTAATTAACTACATTTAAAGCGCAGTCACTAGTGCAACGAAGGCAGCCAATTTGCACACAGCAAATCCCCACAATGACAAGGTAATTTGTTTGTGTAACGCTAGCTAATGGATAAATAATTGGCCAGTGGAAAGCTCCCCTACTTTTCCTGCACTGGGAATGTCAACCCGGATTTTGTGCAAGTCTCTGGAATGGGACTTGAACACATGACTTTCCCACTCGGAGACAAGATTACCGGCGCATGTGACCTGGAAATGTGCATTCCGATTGGAATTTCATTCTGAAGTTTGGAGTTGTAATCAATCCGTATAAAAACTTTGATCAGCCTGTCACACTTCAGGGGTCTTACACAAGCTTTGGTCGATAGCTTTAAGTTCCTGGGGGTCACCATCACCAACAGTCTGTCCTGGTCCACTCACGTTGATGCAACAGTCAAGAAAGCCCAACAACGTCTCTACTTCCTACGGAAGCTAAAGAAATTCGGCATGTCTGCATCGACTCTCACAAACTCCTACAGATGTGTGATAGAGAGCATCCTATCTGGCTGCATCACAGCCTGGAATGGAAACTGCTCGGTCCAAGATCACAAGAAACTGCAGAGTGTGGTGAACTCAGCCCAAAGCATCACACAAGCTTGGCACCCTCACATTGATTCTGTCTGCACTTCCCGCTTCCTCAGGAAGGCAGACGGCATTGTCAGAGACCCCTCCCACCCAGGCATTGCCTTCTTCCAGACCCTTTCATCAGGCAGAAGGTACAGAAGTCTGAAGACGCGCACATCCAGACATAGGAACAGCTTCTTCCCCACAGCTACGAGACTCCTCAACGACTCCCCCTCGGACTGATCTGGTCCCTGTAAGAACACTATTCACGACGCCCTAAGCTGCTCTTGAATGAATGAATGAATATCGCTTATTGTCACAAGTAGGCTTCAAATGAAGTTACTGTGAAAAGCCCCTAGTCGCCACAGTCCGGCGCCTGTTCGGGGAGGCTGTTACGGGAATCGAACCGTGCTGCTGGCCTGCCTTGGTCTGCTTTCAAAGCCAGCGATTTAGCCTAGTGTGCTAAACAGCCTCTGTATTTGCTTTGTTTGGCCCCATGTACCGCATTGTAACCAATCACTGTTTGTCGATGTACCATTTGTCAATGTTCTCTGTTGATTATTCTTTTGTCTACTATGTACGTACTGTGTACGTTCCCTCGGCCACAGAAAAATACTTTTCACTGTACTTCGGTACATGTGACAATAAATCAAATCAAATCAAGCATGTTTCTCTTTAATATTACCCAAAGAAGAGAGGGAAAAGCAAGGACTTCCAAAATTGACAGAATACGTCTTCCGCTCAGTCACCTCAGTCAGCCTCTGTTGCAGCTCAGACCTTTATAGTACAAAGCCTCTGCAGCTAGGCCAGTTCACGACTGCCGTCCGTGTGTCAGAATAAAACATTGCGGCCGCGATTCAGTGACTGCATTGCACCCGGCCTGAATCGGGGGCACACCGGATGGATAGCGGAAGGGGGCAAAATCGAGGTACCATTTTGCGATTCACCGGGCTCGCTCCCGATAGCCAGTTCCGTGCCTGGCCCCAAAATGGCGAGAATATCATTAACCCTCATTTGCATTCATTCCAATCTCATTAACGAGATTGAAGTCGAATGCAGCGGCCTCCGGGAAATTACCCAACTCCCCAATGGGAAAACATGCGGGCATTGTTTTGTACTCCTTTTCAAAAACATGAAGCTCGCACAATGGCTATTGAGGGGGAGTAGCCATTTCTATTTTCCGGCGTATAGCTCACAGGCACCGGAGCAGCTGCCCCAGAGCTTGGAACGGAGGAGTGGTGGTGTGGGAAACCTCTCGGGGGGGGTTGGGCAAGGGCCTTTGAGTCTGTGAGGCCTTCAACCCGTCTTTAAATATTGTGCAAACCCATAACAGAGGCAATCACAGCTGCAGCCTGTCCATCATACCCAAACTCTCCCAGGGCAGAGGGCCCTGTTGCAGCTTCCCTCCTGAAAGTCAATTTCACCCCCTTTAACTGTGAGTAGCCTCTAGCTTCACGGCTGAAAACTATTTCAAATGAGGGACTAGCGGACTTCCGGTGACCGCGGGCGGGAGGCACCCGCACAATGGAGGGCTCCCATTCAGGAACGGCATTTTCGGGGCTTTAAGCCCGGTCCCAGGGTCCACGGAGGCGGCAAAAGCAGGGAGAAGGCACAGTGAAGGCACAGTAAAGGAAAATGTCGAGGGTGAGCAAAAAAACGGCCGTAAAAGAAACAGCTGAAGGTCCGTCGGGGAGTGGAAAGTTCACCGCGGGGTCACCAAGGAAAATGGAGGCTGGAGCACCAGGGGAGGCCGCATTGCTTACGGCTGAAGAAATAACTAAGGTGATGGCTGCGGAATTCGAAAGGCACTTTACAAAATACATGGAGACAATGAGGAAGGAGATGAGGGAGGTTTTGAGTGTGCTGGTGGAGGAGGCGGTTTCCCAGGTGACGACGGCGGTGGCGAGCGCAGTGGCAGAGGTGCGGGAGCAAAGGGAGGCGCTGAAGGAAGTGGAGGAGACATTATTGCAGCACGGTGATCAACTTACCTTGATGGGGAAGGAGATGCGGAAGGTAATGGAGATTAACAAGGATCTGCGAGGAAAAATGGAAGACTTGGAAAACAGATCCAGGCGACAGAATTTGAGGATTGTGGGGCTGCCCGAAGGAGTTGAAGGACCGAGGCCGACTGAGTATTTTGCCGCGATGCTGGCAAAACTATTGGGGGAGGGGGAGGATCCCTCCTAAAATGAACTGGATCGGGCTCATCGGTCGTGGAGGCCTGTACCAAAGGCGAGTGAGCCGCCAAGGGCAGTGACTCTGTGCTTTCCTAGGTACAGTGTGAAGGAGAAGGTCCTGAGCTGGGCCAAGCAAAAGCAGGTGGTGCAGTGGTCTGGAGCTGGTATACGTGTATACCAGGACTTTACGGTGTATACCAGGACTTTACGATGGAGCTGGCGAGGAGGCGGGCTGCCTTCAACCGGGTGAAGAGGGCACTGTACATTAGCAAGGTGCAGTGCGGCATTGTATATCCAGCAAAGCTGAGGGTGACTTACAAGCTCAAGGACTTTTATTTTGGAACAGCGGAAGCAACGGAGGAGTTTGCGAAGGCAGGACTGTGGCAGAACTGAGAAATTCAGAAATGGCCATGTGCCGATGTAACCTCATGACTGTATTTTCTACTTTTTTGTTTCACTGCGTGCGGGTGTATGGGCTAAAGGAGCCAAAGTTGTATATATTTGGACAAGGGAAGTGATGGGACTTTCACTCGAAATGAGGGCTCTTTGGGGTGTAGGTGGATATGCGGGGGTTTGTGTGCTAAAAAGGGGATTTCTGGGCCGGGCAAGGGGGAAAGGGACCCGGGTGGGGGTCTCCACGCTGGCTGGTTTAGGCCGGCCAGTGAACGGGAGTGAGGTGGGGGGAGAGGCTGCGGCCATCGGAGCCTGGCAGAACAGGGTCCGAGTGGTCTAGCTGGGGTGGAAAGTTGGAGGGAAGGAACTGAGGTTGGGGGGAGGAGTTTTACAAGAGGCAGTGGACGGGAGGAGTTGGGGGGGGGGGGGTGTTTACAACTCTTGGGTATCGTGTACGGTACTCTTTCAGAGGTTGGATGGCGTTGAGTGTAAGGGGGGGGGGGGGAGTGGACTCTATAGGTTAATGTGACCATGGGCGGTCCCGGACTCCTTTTTCTTTTTCTCCTTTGTTTTTTGTTTCCACCGTGGAGTAGGGCGGTACCCGCTCCCAGTGGCCGTGAGGGTCACTGCAGGCTTGAACCTTTATGCCACCGAATCATTCCAGGGCTCGAGCGGGGACATTTATGGCATATGCCGGGCTGCAGGATTGGCTGCCATCACCCATTACAGTGAGGCCCACATTGCCACCCGTGCTGTTGTTGAGTGGTGCATCAGGCTGTTGAAAATGCGGTTCCGATGCCTGGACCGCTCTAGTGGTGCCCTGCAGTGCCCCCCCCAGAGGGTCCCCCGCTTTGCGAGTCTGCTGTGCCCTCCACAATCTGGCACAGCAGCAGGGTGACATGCTGGAGGAAAAGGAGGAGCTGGACGAACACGGTCCCGTCTGAGGAGGAGGAGGCTGTGTTCTAGGAGAGGCGGAGGCCGAGCCCGAGAAGGAGCTGGAGGATGGAGGACAGGCTGTGGCGAGGGTCGGACATGCGAGGACCAGGGAAGCCCCGTTCGTCTCCAGATTCTCTTGGGATGAGGCTGTGTCCATCGGCTCAACATCCCCCATCCCACCCCCATTTCCATCATCTCACCCGTTTCCCTCCCAGCCCTACCCGACCACCCCATTTCCCCCCTCCAAGGGTCCGTGTAACATCCCCCCAGGGTGATGGGCCTGTGTCGGCACTGTCAGCGGGTCAACATACAAGGCAGGAGAGTGATGATCACTTGCTGTGAGATAAGCTCTGGTGCTTCTCAGTTTATGTCAGTCTGACTCCTGTCTGTCTGCAGACAGCACGCTCGCATCAATCTCTGAACGGAGTCTGCATTGGAGGCTTTTGATCCTGGACCACTGTGCCCGGAGGTGGGGGGAGCGGAGGACAACAGGGGGTAGGGGTGCAGGCCAACCTTCTGTGAAGATTAACGTGAGGGAGGCTTAATATGTATACGAGATGTGACACATTTTAATAGTGAACATTTTAATGTGACAGATTTCCATTCCCCCTAGCTACAGATGGTGACCCCACCAGTGCCCACTCAGTGCTCCTCACGTTTCTTGACCTTTCGTGGTCTAGTGCTAGGCCTAGGTGTGTCAAGTCTATATATAATTAACGGGAGGCGGCAGGTCTGTCTGTGGTTTTGTTTGTTTTTCTGGCCATAGGATTTGAGTCTGACAAGACAAAGGGATTTTAAGGCTGTTCCTAAAGGGTCCCTCACCAAACATCTGCACGGAGAACAGCAAGTGATCCTGATTGCTAACTTTATTTATGAGTGGAGTTTGAACTGTACTGGGGTTATTGGTTGGAACATATACTGTGAAGGGGTTGGGCATTAAAGTTTTTCTTTTTATTTAAGGACTGTTTAACTGTTAATTGTTCAGCTATTTCTTTGATGTTAATATGGTTAAATCTTTGTTTAAATTAAAGTAAAGATATCTATTGGTCAGAGTCACTGCTCCTGGGGTGAAGTTTCCTTTCTCATTGTTTTACAAATCGTTTGGGGTTTCTCATCCGGTATCCTAACATAAATTGGGGTCTGGTCCAATATCCTAACAATTGTTTATGTAGAGCCATAGACTTCCTACAGTGTAGATGGAGGCCATTCAGCCCATCAAGTCTGCACCGACTCTCTGAAAGAGCACCTTACCTAGACCCACGCCCCACCCTATCCCTGTAACCCAACCTAACCTGCACATCTTTTGGATACTAAGGGGCAATTTAGCATGGCCAATCCAGCTAACCTGCAGGAAAGCGGAGCAGGCGGAGGAAACCCACGCAGAGCTGAGGGTTCTTTAATTTTATGGTGCTGTACTTGGCGTTGGCAGCTCCACATGGTCCTCAGTGCAGGTGGCCTCTTGGAGTTTCAAAAAGCAAAAAAAAAAAATGTTCACTTTGTCATATTATTGTAAAGACCCAATTGGTTCATGGTTGTCACGTGGCCAGGCCTATGTGTAACTCCAGTTCTGCCCTAACATGGGTGACGCTTGGATGCCCCGTAAAATGTCCCAGCAGAACATTCAGCTGTATCAAAACTACTGCAAAAGAAAATAATAAAACAGACAGACAGACCACTTGACTTTACCGAGGCCCTACCCGACAGTGGGAGAACGGTTTAAGTAGGTGACTCATCACCACTGTCTTCTCAAGGGAGGCTACAGACGGCAATAAATGTGGGCCTTACCAGCAACGCTCAGATCCCAGGCGGGGGTAGAACCCGCCACCTGAATCTCAGTGAGAATCTCTGGGGGGGGGGGGGGGGGGAGGAGAGAGAGAGAGAGAGAGAGAGAGAGAGAGAGAGAAGAGGTGTTGTGGGAGTGGAGATAACACAAAATGGAAATTTGGAAAAGCCAGGACTGAGTTAGCTGGCAGCCAGGCGTTTATAGCACTGAAGAGGAGAACGTCAGAACCATTAAAAAAAAATAAACCCACCACACAAGATAAAAGAACGCACTCCAGCTAATTATAAGCCCATTAATGAAGGCCATCAGCCACTCGGTGTCAGTTCATTCAGGAACACGACATTTACAGATGGAGCATCACTTTACAAGCCTTTATGGGAGGCGTCTATGCTACTAGAAGGTACTTTGCAGGATTAATTGACTTGCAGCGCCCAACTGTGCCAGCCATAAAGCTGCAGGGGTGGAGGAGGAGGGAGGGTGGTGGTGGGGGGTCCGTTACAAAGAACACAAAGGAATTTTAATTACTCTTCAATATCGATGCAGAAAACAACAAGGAAATTAAAAAAGGCAAAAGTCGTAACTCATCATGACATATCCTTTACACTGGAAACAGACTGCAAATATCATAAACAAGGTACAGCGGGGTGGAGAAATACAGAAAAACGGGTGTGGTGGTAATTGTTTACGCATGTTTAACCGTAATAGGTGCTTTAAGCATAGTTTTCGAAACGGGGTTCAATGTGGGACAACACGAGGAAAATGTGTGGAGAGCGAGGAGTCAACAGATTTTACTTGATATCAGGATGCTGGTGGGAAACTTTGGTATTTTCCCAGCATGTCACCCTGAGTAAGGTACTTCCTTCAGGTTGCTTGGAGTGATCTTTTGCGAATTCGGCTTGAAGGGGCAGCAGGAGTGCGACTGTGTTGGCAGAGGCCAAATCGGAAGCTCAGAATCGTTACAGCGCAGCAGGCGGCCATTCGGCCCACCGTGCCAGCATCGTCTCTCCAAACGAGCAATTCACTTGGCGACGTCCGCCCGCCTCCTCCCCGTTAACTCTACACTAACTAACAGGGGCTGGTTTAGCACAGGGCTAAATCGCTGGCTTTGAAAGCAGACCAAGGCAGGCCAGCAGCGCGGTTCAATTCCTGTACCAGCCTCCCCGAACAGGCACCGGAATGTGGCGACTAGGGGCTTTTCACGGTAACTTCATTTGAAGCCTACTTGTGACAATAAGCGATTTTCATTTCATGTCATTTCCAACTTCTAATTCCATGCCTCGTTTGAACCATCAGCCACCACACGCTCAGGCAGTGCATTCCAGACCCGAAAACACGGGCTGCCTGAAGACGATTCTCTCTCTCGCATCGCTTTTACAAATTACTTCCAATCGCTGCCCTCCCATTCTCGATCCTTTCCTCCGCGGTGGGGAAAAATCAAAATGCAAACTGCTGCGGATATGTGAACATGCGTGTGATGGGATCGTTCCCGACTGAGAAATCTGGCGACTAATCAATTAACGCATATCTGCAAACCGATAGGATATCTGACCGATGTCAGAAGAAAATGTAAAGATCTAAAATTGTACAGCACTGCGAAAGGCCATTCAGCCCACCACATTGGTGCTGGCTCGATGAGAGCTTTCCAAATTAGTCCGGCTCACTGCTCTTTCCCCACTGACATGATGAATTTTCCTTTTCAAGTAGTTATCCAACTGCCCTGGGCAATTGTTTGAATCTGTTTCCACCTTTCAAGTAATGCCTTCCAGGACAGTCTCCCCTGATCTCTGCATTTGCCAATTGCCTTAAATCTGGCTCCTCTGGTTCCTGACCCTCCTGCAGCAGAAACAATTTCTCCCTCCCTCACTCTGTCAAAGTGCTTCGTGATTTTGAACACCTCGATTGAACTGCCCCTCCTTATTCTCTACTCCCAATAGAACAATCCCAGTTTCTCCAGGTAACCAAAATCCCTCACTTCCCGGTATCCTCGGAAATCTCTTCCGCGCCCACTCTAGGGCCTCAACATCTTTCCTAAGGTGTGATGTCCAGAACCGAACACAATACCGCACAACCCTAAGAATTTTCTTAACTACGCAAGTTGCAACGCCCATCTCCTTCCCATGTACAAAATGGGAGCTAACTTTGCTGGGGCCTCAACTATTCTTTTTTTTTAATTTAGAGGACCCAATTTTTTTTTCCCAATTAAGGGGCACTTTAGCGTGGCTAATCCATCTAACCTGCACATCTTTGGGTTGTGGGGGTGAAACTCCACACGGACAGTAAGCCGGGGCCAGGATTCGAACCCAGGTCCACAGCGCCGTAGTCTCAGTGCTAACTACTGCGCCACGTGCCGCCCTATGGGCCTCAACTATCCATGACTTCGATGGTGAGGACAGACTGTCACGTGACCATATTTGCCGATACAGAAAGATAGGAAAGCCAATTGTGAGGGGGTTGCAGGAGTCTGCCAAGGAATTCAGGTTAAGCGAATGGGCAAATATTTGGCAGATGGATTAGGACTGTGGGAAAGTGCGAGGTTGTCCACTTGGACAGGAAGAATAGAAAAGCAGAAGGTTATTTAACTGGAGAGAGATTGAAGAATGCTGCAGTAGAGACACATCCTTACTCACGAGTATGGGAAACACAAATAGTTAACAAGCGTGTACACCGGGAAGGTGAATGGAAGGTTATAGCAAAGGGGAAAGCGTAGTAAAATCGGCAGTCTTGCTGCAGCTGTATAGGA
This sequence comes from Scyliorhinus torazame, assembly GCF_047496885.1. Lineage (NCBI taxonomy): Eukaryota > Metazoa > Chordata > Chondrichthyes > Carcharhiniformes > Scyliorhinidae > Scyliorhinus > Scyliorhinus torazame. Next base: position 387,151,426 of record NC_092708.1, read on the forward strand.
CATTGGTGAGACTGTACGTGGAGTAGTGTGTGCAGTTTAGATCTCAGTACTTATGGAAGGATATACGTGCATTGGAAGCAGTTCAGGGAGTGTTGACTAGACTGATCCCGGTAATGAAGTGGTTGTGAAGGAGGAAAAGGTGAAACAGGTTGGGCCTATGCTTACTGGAGTTTAGGAGGATGACGACGTGATCTTATTGAAACGTCCAAGATTCTGAGGGGGCTGAGAGAATGTTTCCCTTTGTAGTGAAACCGAGACCGGGGGGGGGGGGGGGGCACAATTTCAGAATAAGGGGTCTCCCATTTAAGACGGCGAGCGAGGCGGGATGAATTTCCACTTTCAGACAGTCACCGATCTCTGGAATTGTCTTTCAGAGCTGGCGGTTGGGTTTGTGAATATATTCAAGGCCGAGTTGGGCAGCTTTTTCATTTGCAGATGGGGGAGAAGGCCAGAAAGTGAGAGTAAGACGACAATCAGGTCTCGCCTTGACCTTGTGGAATGATGGAGCAGGGTTTCTTTTTCTTTTTTGAAAATAAATTTAGAGTACCCAATTCATTTTTTCCAATTCAAGGGCAATTTAGCGTGGCCAATCCACCTAGCCTGCACATCTTTGGGTTGTGGGGGCGAGACCCACACAAACACGGGGAGAATGTGCAAACTCCACACGGACAGTGACCCAGAGCCGGGATCGAACCTGGGACCTCAGCGCCGTGAGGCAGCAGGGATAACCCACTGCGCCACCGTGCTGCCCGTGACAGAACAGTTGAGGGGGGGGGGGGGCAAATGGCCCACTCCTGTTCCCACTTCTCATGTTATTACCAGCAGTTATCTCACTGAAATGGCAGAGCGAAGCTCAGGGGCCTTAATTAAAGCGCTCCTAACTGCTCTAACTGGGTCGGGTTTGAAGGTCAATGTGAAGGGAGGTTGCGGAGAGAAAGCGGTCTGTGGAGCATCAGCTTACTCGGATTCTGGACTGGCAGCCTCTAAGCAAATGCCCAGCTGCCCCGCTTTCTGAACGGGGTGGGGGTAACCAACTCGGGTCAGCATCAACCAGCCTGCATTGAGTGACCTTTATCCAGGATGTTGCGATTTGCTGCCGTCAGGCACATACATTTACACAGGAGATAGCACACGTGCGCGGCGCACACTGCAGCAAGGGCACGGCTTAACCCCACACAACGACCGCCCCAGGAAGACAGCGCTCAATGTACGTGTCTACGGCACAGAAAGACTCCGCCGCGCCATCGATCCATGCGTTTATTGGAAAACAGGCGGCTGGCTCAGTGTTTTTTGGCAGATGTTCTTCGCTCATTTCGTCGAAGGCATCCTGAATAGTCGAGGGAGGGGCTGCACAGTTGCTAACGAAACATTTTATACAAAAGGCTTTATACCTGCAGGCATCACCAGGGGAGAAATGACAGCGGTGCTGTGTGTGTATCCGGTTGCCGTGGCAACACGCATCGGGGGGGGGGGGGGTAGGAAAAAGATTGTAGTCGTTCAAGTTCCAGACACATGTTCATAAATCTAAATGTGCCAGAAGCAGAAGAACAGGCTACACAGCACCGGCTCTCCCTGCAGTCTCTCGGTGGCCGTCCAGCCACTCTTAACACACAGGCAGGGCTTGAAGAAAAGAACAACGTTTTTGTTTCAATTATTGCAACAAGACGACAAAATAAAAAGGACATATCAGAGGCGCACTCGTGCTCTCCTGCAGGTGAACCTTGCGCACTGATGTTGTTTATCCCGGCTGCAGAGAACACCCTCTCATTTATCACTTGGTAGCTGCTATCTCCCTTCACTGTAGTGCTTAACACAGTCTATGGGCTCCCCTGCTCCCTGATAACCTGCACTAAAGCTCTTCAGAAAAAAACCTTTTGAAGGCACGAAAACACTCTTCTTGATTTTAATCTGCCTTAAGTGCGCCCCTGCTCACAAGAACTGTAATATTTTCAAAGGGAAGGGTCAAAGCCAGTAATAAATCCTCCGAGGGAACACTACTTCAATCTCATTAAGGGTTTTTATTATCCATTCGAGTACTTCACTTCAGCTTCCGACAGCAAATGTAGAGTTTTAACCATTGATACACGCCACAACCGTATCAATGTAAACTGCACTCCAGAAATCTGACATAAAAGGAAAATCGTATTCACTCACTCAGAGAAGTGTGAGGGAAAGACAGAAAGAAAGAGACAAGAGAGGGAGACAGACAAACAGAGAAAGGAAGGGGGGGGGGAGAAAGAGAGGAAGAAACAGAGAGGCAGAGAGAGAGAGAGAGAGAGAGGAGAGAAGAGAGGGGGTATAAAGAGAGAGAGAGTGAGAGAGGGGGAGAATAGAGAGAGAGGAGGGGAAGAGAGAGAGAGGGGGGAAGGAGAGAGAGAGAGAGAGAGGGGGGGAAGGAGAGAGAGAGAGAGAGAGGGGGGGAGGAGAGAGAGAGGGAGGGAGGGGGAAGGAGAGAGAGAGAGAGAGAGGGGGGAGAGAGAGAGAGAGAGAGGGGGGAGAGAGAGAGAGAGAGAGGGGAAGAGAGAGCGAGAGGAGGGGAAGAGAGAGAGGAGAGAGAGGGGGGGGAGAGAGAGAGATGGAGAAGGGGAAGAGAAGGGGGGGAGAGAGAGAGGGGGGAAGAGAGAGAGAGAGAGAGGGGGGGAAGAGAAGGGGGGGAGAGAGAGAGGGGGGAAGAGAGAGAGAGAGAGAGGGGGGAAAGAGAGGGGGGAAAGAGAGGGGGGAAGAGAGGGGGGGAAGAGAGGGGGAAGAGAGGAGGGGGGGAAGAGAGGAGGGGGGGAAGAGAGGAGGGGGGGAAGAGAGGAGGGGGGGGAAGAGAGGGGGGGGAAGAGAGGGGGGGGGAAGAGAGGGGGGGGAAGAGAGGGGGGGAAGAGAGGGGGGGGGAAGAGAGGGGGGGGAAGAGAGGGGGGGGGGAAGAGAGGGGGGGGGAAGAGAGGGGGGGGAGAGAGGGGGGGAGAGAGGGGGGAAAGAGGGGGGGGGGAAGAGAGGGGGGGAAGAGAGGGGGGGGGAAGAGAGGGGGGGGGAAGAGAGAGGGGGGGGAAGAGAGAGGGGGGGGAAGAGAGAGGGGGGGGAAGAGAGAGGGGGGGGAAGAGAGGGGGGGGAAGAGAGGGGGGGGGAAGAGAGGGGGGGGAAGAGAGGGGGGGGGAAGAGGAGGGGGGGAAGAGAGGGGGGGGAAGAGAGGGGGGGGAAGAGAGGGGGGGGAGAGAGGGGGGGGAGAGAGGGGGGGGAAGAGGGGGGGGGAAGAGAGGGGGGGAGAGAGGGGGGGGAAGAGAAGGGGGGGAAGAGAGGGGGGGAAGAGAGGGGGGGAAGAGAGAGGAGGGGGGAGAAGGGAGAGAGAGAGAGGAAGACAGTTTTTTTGTCTCCTAAGCAAACCACAGGAACATCAAAATAAAGATGAAAGAGAGGGGGGAGGAAGAGAGAGGGGGGGGAAAGAGAGAGGGGGGGAAAGAGAGAGGGGGGGAGAAGGGAGAGAGAGAGGAAGACAGTTTTTTTGTCTCCTAAGCAAACCACAGGAACATCAAATAAAGATGAAAGAGAGGGGGAGGAGAGCGAGAGAGTGGGTGGGGGGGAGGAGAGAGAGAGAGAGAGAGAGAGAGAGTGAGAGAGAGTGGGGGGGGGGGGAGGAGAGAGAGAGAGAGAGAGTGGGGGGGAGGAGAGAGTGTGGGGGGAGGAGAGAGTGTGGAGAGAGTGTGGGGGGAGGAGAGAGTGTGGGGGGAGGAGAGTGTGGGGGGAGGAGAGAGTGTGGGGGGAGGAGAGAGTGTGGGGGGAGGAGAGAGTGTGGGGGGAGGAGAGAGTGTGGGGGGAGGAGAGAGTGTGGGGGGAGGAGAGAGTGTGGGGGGAGGAGAGAGTGTGGGGGGAGGAGAGAGTGTGGGGGAGGAGAGAGTGTGGGGGGAGGAGAGAGAGAGTGGGGGGGGAGGAGAGAGAGTGGGGGGGAGGAGAGAGAGTGGGGGGGAGGAGAGAGAGTGGGGGGAGGAGAGAGAGTGGGGGGGGAGGAGAGAGAGTGGGGGGGGAGGAGAGAGAGGGGGGGGAGGAGAGAGTGGGGGGGGAGGAGAGAGTGGGGGGGGGAGGAGAGAGAGTGGGGGGGAGGAGAGAGAGTGGGGGGAGGAGAGAGAGTGGGGGGAGGAGAGAGAGTGGGGGGGAGGAGAGAGAGTGGGGGGGAGGAGAGAGAGTGGGGGGGAGGAGAGAGAGTGGGGGGGAGGAGAGAGAGTGGGGGGGAGGAGAGAGAGTGGGGGGAGGAGAGAGTGGGGGGAGGAGAGAGAGTGGGGGAGGAGGAGAGAGTGGGGGGAGGAGAGAGAGTGGGGGGGAGGAGAGAGAGTGGGGGGGAGGAGAGAGAGTGGGGGGGAGGAGAGAGAGAGTGGGGGGGAGGAGAGAGAGTGGGGGGAGGAGAGAGAGTGGGGGGGAGGAGAGAGAGTGGGGGGGAGGAGAGAGAGTGGGGGGGGAGGAGAGAGAGTGGGGGGGGAGGAGAGAGAGTGGGGGGGGAGGAGAGAGAGTGGGGGGGAGGAGAGAGAGTGGGGGGGAGGAGAGAGAGTGGGGGGAGGAGAGAGAGTGGGGGGGAGGAGAGAGAGTGGGGGGAGGAGAGAGAGTGGGGGGGAGGAGAGAGAGTGGGGGGGGAGGACGAGAGAGTGGGGGGGAGGAGAGAGAGTGGGGGGGGAGGAGAGAGAGTGGGGGGGAGGAGAGAGAGTGGGGGGGAGGAGAGAGAGTGGGGGGAGGAGAGAGAGTGGGGGGGGAGGAGAGAGAGTGGGGGGAGAGGAGAGAGAGTGGGGGGAGAGGAGAGAGAGTGGGGGGGGAGAGGAGAGAGAGTGGGGGGAGAGGAGAGAGAGTGGGGGAGAGGAGAGAGAGTGGGGGGAGAGGAGAGAGAGTGGGGGGAGAGGAGAGAGAGTGGGGGGGGAGGAGAGAGAGTGGGGGGGGGAGGAGAGAGAGTGGGGGGGGAGGAGAGAGAGTGGGGGGGAGGAGAGAGAGTGGGGGGGAGGAGAGAGAGTGGGGGGGAGGAGAGAGAGTGGGGGGGGGAGGAGAGAGAGTGGGGGGGAGGAGAGAGAGTGGGGGGGGAGGAGAGAGAGTGGGGGGGGAGAGAGAGTGGGGGGGGAGGAGAGAGAGTGGGGGGGAGGAGAGAGAGTGGGGGGGGAGGAGAGAGAGTGGGGGGGAGGAGAGAGAGTGGGGGGGGAGGAGAGAGAGTGGGGGGGGGAGGAGAGAGAGTGGGGGGGGGAGGAGAGAGAGTGGGGGGGGAGGAGAGAGAGTGGGGGGGGGAGGAGAGAGAGTGGGGGGGGAGGAGAGAGAGTGGGGGGGAGGAGAGAGAGTGGGGGGGAGGAGAGAGAGGGGGGAGGAGGAGAGGGGGGAGGAGGAGAGAGAGGGGGGGAGGAGAGAGAGGGGGGGAGGAGAGAGAGGGGGGGAGGAGAGAGAGGGGGGGGAGGAGAGAGAGGGGGGGAGGAGAGAGAGAGGGGGGGGAGGAGAGAGAGGGGGGGGAGGAGAGAGAGGGGGGGGAGGAGAGTGAGGGGGGGGAGGAGAGAGAGGGGGGGGAGAGAGGGGAGGGGGGAGGAGAGAGGGGAGGGGGGGAGGAGAGAGGGGAGGGGGGGAGGAGAGAGGGGAGGGGGGGGAGGAGAGAGGGGAGGGGGGGAGGAGAGAGGGGGGGGGGAGGAGAGAGGGGGGGGAGGAGAGGGGGAGGGGCGGGGGGAGGAGAGAGGGAGGGGGGAGGAGAGAGGGGAGGGGGGAGGAGAGAGGGAGGGGGGGAGGAGGAGAGAGAGGGGGGGGGGAGGAGAGAGGGGGGGGGGAGGAAAGGGGGGGGGAGGAGAGAGGGGGGGGGGAGGAAAGAGGGGGGAGGAGAGAGAGGGGTGGTGAGGAGAGAGAGAGAGAGAGAGAGAGGAGAGCGTGAAGTGGAGAGAAAGGAAAAAAAAGAGAGAGAGAGGGGAAAAAATATTTTTGCCTCCTCAGTGAACCACAGAATCATAAATAAAGATGAAGACAAGATACAATAATTATGTTCGTTTTATAAAAGCAGTATTTATTTGAAGCATTTGCACAGTTTTGAAACACTCCAACTGAAGGAAGGTTGAAGTTTTATTGCAGGTCAATCTGAGGGGAAGCAATTACGGTGTCACAGTCACTTTGCTTTAACTATATGGCAACAAACCACCAATAACGTGCCCCCACCATCATCCCGGACACAAAAGCTAAAAAGAACCTCGATCATATTCATCCCTGCCGAATAGAAAAGATTATAGCATCAGTCAGGCCCTCAGGATTTGTTGCAGGCCTGATGGGCGAATGGTAGCCTTCTGCACTGTAGGGATTCTAAGATATGATTCTATGATACTGGAAGGTGGTTTACAGCCAATTAAGTACTTTTTTTTTTGAAGTCACTGTTGAAGGTGGGAAAAGAGCAGCAGCCAGTTTGTGCGCAGGAAGAACTCCCGACAAACTGCAATGTGAATAATGACCAGATTTTCTGTCTGTCAGGTTGGTTGAGGGGTTGGATTTTGGCCCAGGAAGACAGAGATACTGCGTCTGCTCCTCTTCAAATAGTGCTGGGGACGTTCAGCGAGAACAAACTGCTTCCTACAATTTAATGCCGCAGTTAATAGGCGCCACCTCGATCGGTGTGGCCTTCCGCATGCGGTACTTGGGTGCGCGTTGGTCTGGATTGTTGCCGTCAAGTTCAAAAGGCAGACCTGAACCCACGAGCCCCCGTCTCAGGGGCAAGGGGATAGCCCACCAGAGCTACAGGCCATCCCCCGGAACACTAGAGCCTGGGAAAGATTACCCTCCAGGAGAATCAAATCGGTCGCTTTTAAAGAATGAAATTGCTAATTACATTCCTCCCTCGCCCCCACCCACTGGCAGCAAAAACATAGCAAGGAACAAAAATCAAGGAGTCGAAAGAAGGAACAAAAGAAAAGTGCAAACAGGTTCTTTAGAGCAGGGTAGAAAAAAAAATTCCAGAGACAGATTGCATGCCTTTGGTCCAACCCGCATGTGTACAATAGCAGACAAGCAAGGAAGACAAAACATCAGAAGGAATGAATGGTCCTTCATGGCCCCGATAATCTGCCTGTTTTAATGGTTTAGCTTCAGGCTGATCTTTTACACAGAGGGGGAGACTGTACAAATACACACACCCCGCCCTGACTCTCCAGCAAAAGGAAGCACCTTAAGAGGGCAACATGACCTATTCGATACAATGAACATCATTGCACTTCCTGCAAAGACCGTTCTGAAACTTTGTAATGTTCTCCTGATCGTACTGCACACCTTCAGAGTGCAACGTGATCCAGGTGGGAAATGACAACGTTGTTGCACTTTCCTGTTGTGGCCACTTGAAACGTTTTGTAATCTTTTCCAAATAAAGTACATTTTTGCAAAAATAGAAGGAAAAAGTGTTACATTTCTCTCTGGCTCCCTTCGCAACCTGGTTGAGGGGGCAGCCCACTGTTATTAACAGAGGGAAAGCGGTCAGTCAATCTGCGCACACACACACACAGCAAGCTTCCACAAAGAACAAGGTGATAATGACCACATCATCTGTTATGATGGTGCTGCTCGAGTGATGGAGATTTTGGCTGGCAAGCCGGGGAGAACTCCTGTGGACGGCTCCTATCCTATTATTGATAAAGAGCCAACCCCTTGCTGCGTATCCACTGTTTCTGGTTCTATATCTGCCACAATCATAATAGCTCATTGCACAAAGGCAGAGCGATAAGCTGCCCTCTGCAGCCATGCTGATGAGCAAGTAAGTGTCTTTGCCACAAGGACAGGCTGATGTTAGCCTATTTGTTCGATGAACAAATGAAGAAAATCTTCTGCTCAGTCCTTTCCCCTTACCATCGAACGCCCACAGCGCAGAAGGAGACCATTCAGCCCATCGGGTCTGCACCAACCCTCCGAGCGCCCCACCCAGGCCCACTTCCCCCACCCTATCTCCAAAACCCCCACCTAACCTGCACATCTTTAGACTGTGGGAGGAAACCGGAGCACCCGGGAGGACACCCACACGGGGAGAGAACGTGCACACGGTCACCCAAGGCCAGAGTTGAACCTGGGTCCCTGGCACTGTGGGACAGCAGTGCTAACCACTGCGCCACCCACTTATGAAGTGTGTTCTTCACTCTTGTTGTGACTAGCGGAGAGGGGGGGGGGGGGGAAAGAAGGCTTCCTTAAACTGTCCAGCCAACAGGTGACTCCTGTCCACCCCCATTGTCAATCTCCTTCAAAAGATTAGTCCAACACACTGGTCAATGTCAGGACTGTGCTGCAACTCAAGAATGCAGCACGGTAGCACAGTGGTTAGCACAGTTGCTTCACAGCTCCAGGGTCCCAGGTTCGATTCCCAGCTTGGGTCACTGTCTGTCGGAGTCTGCACATCCTCCCCGTGTGTGCGTGGGTTTCCTCCCGGTGCTCCGGTTTCCTCACAGTCCAAAGATGTGCAGGTTAGGTGGATTTGCCATGCTAAATTGCCCTTAGTGCCCGTTAGGTGGGGTTACGAGGATGGGGGTGGAGGCGTGGGCTTGGGCGGGGGTGTTCTTTCCAAGGGCCGGTGCAGACTCGATGGGCCGAATGGCCTCCTTCTGCACTGCAAATTCTATGATCTCCTCCATCGCAGTGTCATCAAGAACACAATGAAGTATTGGAGGAACAGTGTAGCGCAACAATTACTCACTCAAGTCGAGAAGTGATGAAGTCAATCGAGGCTTTATTACGCAGACTTGTTCCCCAGCAGCTCAGTTACAGAATGCAGCTGCTGGGAGAACCCGGGGCTCTTATACTCCGCCTTTCTGGGCGGAGACAGCAGGCCGCAGATCCAACCAGGACCCAGGACATGTCAGCCAATAGCCTCTCGGCTTCACAGGTACCGTACTACCCCTAATACATACCACCATAAACAGGTCCACCATGCTCTAAGCAACTGGCAGAACAGGCTCCAGGGTTGAATGGGTCCACTCCGGTCTTCTTGGGTTCTATGACAGCACCCAGGTGGAGGTGCCCATTGCCTCTCAGCTGACTTCCACTTGCAGCACTATCTCAGTCTCCTTCCCCCCAAAAAAAACATCAAATCCGTCCCCCAAAGAAATCTAAAGAAGTGGCATAGTTGAAAGGGGATTGATTATGACCAATTTGCAAATAATTGCCTAAGTGCAGGCAAATTTACAGCATCTTAATTTAAGGGGAAAAAAGAACTGTGATACTGCTTCTGAAGTAGCCTTGGTGTACGTTCTTCACACAAATGTTTCAGCAAGCCAAGTCGCCTGATTAGCTGGGCGTGCCCCCACATAGTAATTTTAAATGTTTCAGGTTTGTTAAATGTGTGCACCGACGGGCGGCACGCTGGCGCAGTGGTTAGCGCTGCTGCCTCACGGCGCCGAGGACCCGGGTTCGATCCCAGCCCGTGTGGAGTTTGCACATTCTCCCCGTGGCTGCGTGTGTTTCGCCCCCACAACCTAAAGATGTGCAGGCTAGGTGGATTGGCCACATGAAATTGCCCCTTCATTGGAAAAAATGAATTGGGTACTCTAAATTTAAAAAAAACATGTATTAGATGTGTGCGAACGTGGCATTTTTTAACACCGATCTTAATCCAACCATTTAATCCTTCAGACATTTTTTGAGAAAAAAAAAAGTGTAACTAATTCTTCGAGAGCTGCAAAAATATAAAATGAAAGCACTGATCTGTGTCCGTCCAACAGGGATGTGTCAAGATGATTCAGTGTCAAATATGTTGCTCATCGGCTGCAAGCAGTGGCCCGATCACTGCCAGATTGTCCTCGCGTTCACATACCCCCAACACCCTCCAAACCACCCCCTTCCCTCCAACCTCAAGGAGCATCTTGCAAGCACCAGCTTAGACTCCAGGACAATGAGGCAGTTTAAATGGCGCAGACGCATCTTTCATAAAAACACAAGATAGGAACAGGAATCAGCCACTCAACCACCTTCCCACACCTATCCTTCCAGGCCACACACCATCCTGACTTGGAACTATAATCGGCCGTTCCTTCACTGTCGCTGAGTCAAAAACCTGCAACTCCCACCCTTACAGCACGGTGGGTGGACCTACAGCAGCTCGGCCCCACCAGCTCAAGACCAATTAGGGATGGGCAGTAAATGCTGGCCTCGCCAGTGACACTCGTACCCCAAGAACAAAATATTTTTTAAAAAGTCGATCCATCTCAGATAGCGGCTTAGTAGTAATGTCACTGGACTAGTAATCCAGAGGCCGAGGCAAATGTTCTGGGGACATGGGTTCGAATCCCACCACGGCAGCTGGTGGAATTGGTGGATTGGCCACGCTAAATTGCCCCTTAAATTGGGGAAAAAAGTAATTGGGTACTCTAAATTTATTTTTAAAATTAATGGCGATCAGGAATGGCTAGCAAGGCACTTAATTCAAGGACAATTAGGGATAGGCAATAAATACTGGCCGTTCTTAGTGACATCTCATCAAATCATAGAATCCTGACAGGGCAGAAGGAGGCCATTTGGCCCAGTAATAAGTTTGCACCAACCCTCTGAAAGGGCACCCTGCCTAAACCCACAGCCCCACCCGAACACAGAAATCCCATCGAACCGTTTGGACATTAAGGGAAAATTGACCATGGCCAATCCACCAAACAGGCACATTTTTGGACTGTGGGAGGAAACCCACGCAGGTACAAGAAGATAGTGCAAACTCCACACAAACAGCTAGTTCATTGTACTGTGCATGCTCACCTATGCACACACGCAAAATAACAGCCCCCCCCCAAAAAAACATGCCCTCAGGTGGGCAAGCCCGAGGTTAAAATCCATGGCCAACACTCACTAGTAAAGCTATGTTAAAAGGAGAAAATGCTGGAAAATCTCAGCAGGTCTGGCAGCATCTGTAGGGAGAGAAAAGAGCCAACATTTCGAGTCCGATGACTCTTTGTCAAAGCTAGGTTTCTGAGTTGAACACAGAGAAGCTGTTCCCACCTGTACAAATGAGTAACCCTGTAAAACAGCTACAGGAACACTAAGTGGAGTAAATTAGTCTGGCTAACCATGATTGAAATTCAATATAAACTTGTGCCTTATCTGCAAGTGGAGGAGATACTGATTGAAACCTTCCCAAAGTTTCCTGGCTTCAGTACATGCGTCTTCATTCATCGGAATATGGATGTGAAGGATGTTATTGATAAGTCAGGCTGCTCCTGACTTTATCAATTGTGGAAATTTTGACCTTACTCTCTCCCGCTCAAAAAGGCTCCAGAAACTTAGAAGGGGTGGGAGAGAGAGAGAGAGAGAGAGGGATATAGTTTTAAAAAAATGTTTAAAATACATTTAGAGCACCCAATAATTTTTTTCCAATTAAGAGGCAGTTTTCGCGTGGCCAATCCACCGAGCCTGCACATCTTTTTGGGTTGTGGGGGTGAAACCCAGGCAAATGCAGGGAGAATGTGCAAACTTAGGGGCTGTTTAGCACAGGGCTAAATCGCTGGCTTTGAAAGCAGACCAAGGCAGGCCAGCAGCACGGTTCAATTCCCGTACCAACCTCCCCTGAACAGGGCGCCGGAATGTGTCGACTAGGGGCTTTTCACAGTAACTTCATTGAAGCCTACTTGTGACAATAAGCGATTTTCATTTCATTTCATTTTCATTTTCATTTTCAACTCCACACAGAAAGTGACCCGGGGCCAGGGTCGAACCCAGGTTCTTAGCGCCGAAGGCAGCAGTGCTAACCCAAGAGGGATATAGTTAATTAAACATTTCATAAAGTCACAGAGCTTTGCAGCACAAAAAGAAGCCCTTTCATAGTGTCGGCACCAGCTATCAAGCACCTACCTATTCTAATCTCAGTTTCCAGCACTTGGTCTCTAGCCGTGTACACTATGGTGTTTCTAGTGCTCATCCAAATGCTTGCGAGGGTTCCAGTCTCTACCACCCTGTCAGGCAGCGGGTTCCAGACTCCCACCATCCTCTGGGTGAAAAAGGTTTTCCTCAAATCCTTTCCAAATCAAATCCCCCTGGTTATTGACCCCTCTATTAAAGGGTAAAAGGGCACCCTGCCTAAACCCACGGCCCCACCCGAACACAGAAATCCCACCGAACCGTTTGGACATTAAGGGACAATTGATCATGGCCGATCCACCAAACGGGCACATTTTTGGACTGTGGGAGGAAACCGGAACACCCAGAGGAAACCCACGCAGGTACAAGAACCCACGCACCTCAGACTCTCCAAGTCCCTTATGATTTTGTACACCTCAATCAGGTCTCCATTCAGCCTGCTCTGCCCCCAAGGAACACAACCCCAGTTTAAGCAGCCTCTCTCCACAGCAAACAACATCTTTAATGTGCCTACACCCAAATTCCATTTTTGGAAAGAAAAAACTATTTTAATCCCACTGCCTTCTTGCGATTCCCTTAAGGGAGATTCATTTTGGGCACTTTTTTCCCAAACCTCCATTCTTCACACAAGGACTTCTTTAAAAAGGGGCTTTTCACAGTAACTTCATTTGAAGACTACTTGTGACAATAAGCGATTTTCATTTCATTTCATTCAAGTGTCACATTTCATGACCTTGAGCTTTTGAGATTAATCCATATTATCGGCAATGAAATTAAATAGGGTTTGAAAAAAGTTAACTCTTGGGAACACAAAAGGTGTTCAGGATGTCGATTCAGACATTTAGCTGCAAGGCAAAAATTTGCATTATTTTTAAAAAAACGTTGCAAGGGATAATTGGTAAATTTCATTGTGAAAACTCTTCATTCATGGATTTCATGTAAAATAAACTAGTTGCCAATTCACAACAGGTTTCACATTGCTCGATTGATTGCCCCGCCTGCTGGATATTAAGGGAACTGCAGGTGGTGGCATTTAAGATGATTCAAAAATCCAACATTCGTATAGTGTAAGATATTATGGTCGTGGCTTCTGGGTCATTGCATCATTTAACTAGATACCCGACACTAAAGTAAACTCCTCATGAGAGGGGCCACAGGATCTGCTTAAGGGAGATGAAACTGAAGTGCAGACCAAAATGTAACAATTGAGAGAAGGTGACCAAGTGTATTTTACCAGTGCGGGGATCGAACCGGCAACCTTGCCGTTATTAACACAACGCTGTAACCGAGGCATTCTTTGAAGACACTCTAATTGGATTAATTTTCCCTGTAGTTTTCTGTATTTTTTTTTTTAAAGGAATGGTCAAAAAATCTACCATCCAGGGTGGCACGGTGATGCAGTGGTTAGCACTGCTGCCTCACGGTACCAAGGACCCAGGTTCGATCCGTGTAGAGTTTGCACATTTTCCCTGTGTCTTACCCCCACAACCCAAAAAGACGTACAGGTTACGAAAGAGAAAATGCTGGAAAATCTCAGCAAATCTGGCAGCATCTGTAGGGAGAGAAAAGAGCTAGCGTTTAGAGTCCGATGACCCTTTGTCAAAGCTAACAGACAGAGAAAGTGGGGAAATATTTATACTGTGGAGTGAGAATGAAAGATGAGTCATAGTCACAGAAACCCAGGGAAACCGGCTGCTAATAGCCACAGAAACCAAGGGGAAAGAGTGTTAATGGCAGTCCCCAGAGAGGACAAAAGATGCGAAAGGCCAAACAGCAGGGAAACTATCATCAGAGGATGACCTGTAGATGTGGGGGGAGGGGAAGGGGGGAACCAAAGAGGAGAAAGGTGAAGGAAAGGTGGATAAGATTGGGGGGGGGGGGGGGGGGGGGGGGAGGAAATTAAATATATATTCAGAAAGAAAGAAATGGTAAAAGACAGTGAAAAACAAATGGGGCTGATCTGAAGTTGTTGAATTCGATGTTCAGGCCGGAAGGCTGCAGCGTGCCTAACCGGAAGATGAGATGTTGTTCCTCCAGTTTGTGTTGCGCTTCACTGGAACATTGCAGCAGGCCAAGAACAGACATGTGGGCATGGGAGCAGGGTCTTTTGTTAAAATGGCAAGCAACAGGAAGATCAGGGTCCTGAATGCGTACAGACTGAAGATGTGGTCTCCTCTATATCGGAGAGACCAAACGCCGCCTGGGTGATCGCTTTGCTGAGCATCTTCGGTCTGATGCTGCCAAACTTGCTGAGATTTTCCAGCATTTTCTCTTTCGTTTCAGATTCCAGCATCCACAGTAATTTGCTTTTCTCCAGACGTACAGGTTAGGTGGATTGCCACTCTAAATTGCTCCTTAATTGGAAAAACTTTAAAAAAAGTTCTCTACCATCCACACACTCACGATAACAGAAAGGTCTGTTCCCACCGAGTGTATCTGATGCGACAAGAAGACTCCAGCAAGTCAGCTGCACATATTGTTCCTATTTAAAATTCCCTTCGTTCTTCACACATCCATCCAAAGCCTCTGCTTCCCGTACCAGCCTCCCCGAACAGGCGCCGGAATGGGGCGACTAGGGGCTTTTCACAGTAACTTCATTTGAAGCCTACTTGTGACAATAAGTGATTTTCATTTTCATTTCATTTTTCATTTCTTTCTACCAGCCTTCACACCACCGAGAACTCGATGGTCCTCCAGCGGTGCCCCTTACCCATCCTTAATATGCTTTGCTCCATCATTGGTGGCCGTGCCTTCAGCTGGCCTGAACTCCTGAATTTCCTCCCTAGATCTCTCTTTCGCCCTTAAAACCCACCCTCTTTGGCGTTTGCTTTGGGCCATCTGTCCCAACATCTCCTTATATGGCCCAGTGTGAAGTCACGTTCAATAATGCAAGCGAGAAATGCTTTGGAACTTTTCACTGAATAGATTCAAGTTGCCGTTGCCCCAGTTGAGGCCGGTTGACTTAGAACAGGTCAGAGTTCAAACCTGGACATAGCCCTGGTCGATAGAGTGAAGTCTAACACTAAACAACGAACCTGCCAAGTGAGCCACTTGCTGGCTCCATTCTGCAGCCTAGAATGTTCTGTCAGCGTGCGCTGGACATGTCCGTGTTCAGTTCACACAGTGTGTGGCACCGGACTCACTATCCAACTCAGCTCGCCTGTCGGAGATGGCGACGGAGGAGCCCCGACAGGTAGAGAGTGGGATTGTTTCAGCCTTTATGCGTGGTCAGGGTCTCTGGCCGGTCACTTCATCCAGCCCAAATCAGTGAACTCCTGACAATTGAGGGGCCCACTGCATCTGTTCAGTCCCAAACCTCATCAAGAACAGTAGAAACAGCAGCTTGCAGCGCAGTGGTTAGCACCGGGACTGCGGCGCTGAGGACCCGGGTTCGAATCCCGGCTCTGGGTCACAGTCCGTGTGGAGGTTTGCACATTCTCCCCGTGTCTGCGTGGGTTTCGCCCCCACAACCCAAAGATTGTGCAGGTTAGGTGGATTGGGCCACGCTAAATTGCCCCTTAATTGGAAAAAAAATAATTGGGTACTCTAAATTTATTTTCAAAAAGAACAGCAGAAGCAGAGGACTGGCCATATGGTTAAATTAAAGATGAAATCTGCTAAAATAATATTTCAACGAGCAAGTGGGTCCAGCTGTGGGAGCAGGTTGCCCCAGTGGAAGCAGTTAGCGCTGAACTAATCCAACAAAAATTAGATAGATTTCTACCAGAAACTAACAGTTCGGATTACATTAAATGGGTAATTTGAGACACGGCATATCTGAAGAGGATTAAAAAGATTAGGTCTCCTTTCTCTTGAGCAGATAATAATAATCTTTATCAGTGTCACAAGTAGGCTTACATTAAGATTGCAATGAAGTTACTGTGAAAAGCCTCTAGTCGCCACATTCCGGCCCCTGTTTGGGTTCGGAGGAAGAATTCAGAATGTCCAATTCACCCAACAAGCACGTCTTGCGGGACTTGTGGGTGGAAACCGGAGCACCCGGAGGAATCCCAACCAGTCACGGGGAGAACGTGCAGACTCCTCCGCACAGTGACCCAAGCCCGGGGGGGGGGGCGGGGGTGGGGGGGGTGGGGGTGGGATGTCTTTCCGCACCAGCACCCCAGGACACGCACATGTAAAATCAAGCCCAGCGACTGGACCATGAAAACGACAAACACTGAGAAATTCCACAAGGAACTCAGTCGCCTGGGTAGCTGAGATGACTAGCATGAAGACTAGTGGGATCTTGCTCAATGAACCACAAAAGAATTGCTTTGGGGGTGCAGCAAATGAAGTAGGGGAGGGGAGCCACAGTTGTACAGGGGCTTGGTACCGTGCACAATTCTGGTCTCCTCAATTTAAAACAATGGACTGGAAGCAGCCAGTCTCCCCCCAGAGTGCAGTGGAGGTTGAGTCACCGAATTTACTCAAGGCGGAGTTAGAGAGATTTGCGATTGACAAGGCAGCCAAGGGTTTATGCGAGATGGGCAGGCAAGGCAGAGTCGGGCCTCACTCAAGATAGGCCTCGCTCTTATCGAATGGCGAAATAGGCCCGAGAGCTCTCCACCCCCAGAGGGTTACCCCCATCTCACGTCTGGGGCCTGACGTGTTGGGTGTTCTGGATCACATACAGGTCACCAACACTTGAAGTAGTGCAACACTATTTTATTAATAGGTTAACTATTTAAACATACTTGAACTGTGGGTAAATACGATACTAGCTTTAACTAAAGACCTTTGCCTTGTACTAACCAGTTGATGCACTCAGCACATGATGAATGTCTGTGTTGCAGGCTGTGAGCTCTGTGCTCCTAGCTAGCTGCTACTCGAATGAGCGGGAACTCTGATGTCCCCTGTCTTTATAGTGCGTGTGCTCTCACTGGTGATTGGCTGCGGTGTTGTGTGTGTTGATTGGTCCCACTGTGTGTCCATCAGTGTGTGTCTGCACCATGATATACTGGTGTATATTATGACAGGGCCTGTTGTTGATTAATTGATAGAGATCGAGGGCTATGATTCAGCGACATCAACATCCAATCGTGTAGCTACCGGAAGTGAATCTGATGGACCTTGGTCTTTGCTTACCCAGCCATTGGTTCATCTCCGAGGAGCCAGTCAGACAGACAGACAAGTCCATCCCAAGCTGATACGGTGTATATTTCATCGAGTCCAAAATCAGTGACTTACCGGAAAGCTTCGAGCATGGTTTGCTCAGGCAGGTGGGGTGTAACGTCTGCAAACGCCCTTTTAAAATCCTCTAACGTCAAAAAACCCACGACCTGAGGGCGAGATTAAAAGAGAAATAATAAGCAAACAAGTCTACGTTGACACAGAGTGGTTGAAAAGGCTTCAAAGCTACCGTAAGTACAGCGCAAATGCTGCCAGCATTGCACAGTGTGTGTTATCAGACAACATTTGATATCAAACTGCATAAGGAAATATGAAAAGACAGCTGACCAAAGGTTTGATCAAACAACTGGATAACGAAGGGCATAAACTCCAGCATAGATCAGATGGGCTGACTGGCTCGTTTCTGGCCTGTAATTTCTACCCATTTACCTGCCTCCCTGTAACCACTTTCATGTGAAGGTCATGACTGATCCGAGAGCGAAGGGACCGTTAATCGTCTGGCACAACACAGCACAGTGCAAACAGCAGGAGGCCAATTGGCCCATCGGGTATGTGCAGCTCTTTCGAAGACCAATCCCATTCCCCCCCCCCCCACACATCCACTTTATCCCTTTTTGCCAGCAATCATATTCATTCAATTCCCTTTTGAAGCTACGATTGGTTCTGGACCCACACCACCCCATCCAAAAATCAGACCACGTGATCCAAATCCTTTCTCTTCTCCCCCCCCCCCCGCTGCATAAAAATGTTTTTACGCATATTGCCTTTTGCTCTTTTGCCAATTGTCTTCTATCTATCTATGCCATTCTTCATAGAACATACAGTGTAGAAGGAGGCCATTAGGCCCATCGAGTTTGCACCGACTCACTTAAGCCCTTAGTTCAACCCTATCGCCCTCACCCAATAACTCCTCCTAACCTTTTTTGGACACCAAGGGCAATTCCAGCCTGGCCAATCCACTTAACCGGCACGTCTTTGGATAGTGGGAGGAAACCGGCACACCCGGAGGAAACCCAGGCAGACACAGGGAGAACGTGCAGACTCCGCACAGACAGTGACCCAGCGGGGGAATCGAACCTGGGACCCTCGAGCTGTGAAGCCACAGTGCTAACCACTATGCTACCGTGCTGCCCTGGTTCAGCCATTGGAAACAATTTCTATTTGCTCAATTTAAACCTGTGTGGACCTTGGGTAGGGTGCTCTTTCCAAGAGCCAGTGCAGACTCGATGGGCCGAATGGCCTCCTTCTGCACTGTAAATCCTATGATAATTTTGGCCCACACCTCAAATCTGCTCAATGAAAGAAAAGGCGTACATTATAAAACCCATCTCTTGCCGTTCTAACTGCCTCTAGACACAAGAGAGATGCAGTTTTGATCTCAGACAATTGGCAGCGTTGCACCAACAACCTTTTGCCCAGAACCTGTTAAAAATTGCTACTGGCGGCTACAGTGAACGTGCGACCTATCCTAACACAAATCCACTGCGCGACTGGGTGGTAAAACCTACAGCGTGCGTCAAACGCCGAGAAGATGTGCCTTATCTCGTCGTAGCGGTCCTGGGCTGCCATCTTCCTGCTCATTAGGACTGTGAATTGTTCGAGGGACAGGCCTAGAAAAGGGAGAGTACATGATAAATTACACGCAAGTTTATTTTTTCATCCCCTCAGGACGTATGTCATTTTCCCTCCAACCCCCACCCCCCTCCCCTGGCCGTGAGCTCAAACCAATTGCTCAAATAGTGTTGGTGTAATAAATGGATCCCAAGTCTGTGAGTTACGAAACTAGATGCAAATTATTTTCCTCGATCATTCCTTTATTTGCAGAATGCAGCATTACATGCGTGTGCCTTCGACCTACCAACCCGGCAGCCTTTCTTTACATGTGCTCAAGGTATGAAGATTTTGGCTCCTCGGGCCTGCTTTGCCATTCAATAAGGTCAAGGCTGATCCCACTGTGGTTTCAACTCCACATTCCCTCCACCCCAATAACCTTTGACTCCCTTGTTGCCCCTGCCTTAAAAACATTAAATGGGAGGGAGGGTCATCTTTTAATCCATCCTTTTATCATTGTGCACATTTCCTTTTTGTCTTTTCTTGGTTTATACTACGTCCCGAGAATTGTTAGTCAGCGTTTCTGCATGATGGAGCAGAGCTAGAATGTTTAAATCCTCACTTGTTTGTGGTGGCTGGCAGGAGTTGGGGTGGGACTCGGCCTTTAGTGGGGCTGTTGATTTTGAGTGGTATTCCTGCCCTGATGTCATGGTGTGCATCGATGGACAATGGCTGCCAATGAAGATGCTGTTCTGGCTGAAAGTCTCGGCTGAGGCACAGGTCGTCAAGGCCCAATTCCAAGAGCAGAAAGGCGTTTTTTCGGAGGCGTTGAAGGCGCACGAGGAGGTTCTTGCATTGCAGAAAGCACAATGCCCGGTGACTTTCTGCTGCATGACCTGTCGTCCAACCTGATGGGAGTCAGGAGATGGGGTGGAGGGAGGGGAGGGAAAACAGGAAAGGGGGGAGAAACAGGAAAGGAGTGTTGCTGAGCCCAGTTCCTGAAGTGAAGCAGTGAAGAAGTTCCCAGCTCAGTTTCAGAATTGGGTGCCATGTTTCGGGGATCTTGATCCGGAGGCTGGGCAAATTAAATTTGATGGAGCACATCTCGTCCCGTCTTCCGGGGCTGGGGTTGGTGTGGCCTTCTGACCACTGGTCCTGTGTTGTCCTGTTCCGGATGTCGGTCGTGAGGGATTAGGGGTGGTTGAATTGGTCGAGTTATCTCGCCCCCCCCCCACCTCCGTCGCCCATTTCTACAGACACTCTACAAATGGAGCGCCAGCATTGCGTGCCCGATGACATTCACAAGGCAGATCCATTTTTACAAAATTTAGAGTACCCGATTATCTTTTCCAATTCAGGGGCAATTTAGCGTGGCCACTCCACCTAGCCTGCACATCTTTGGGTTGTGGGGGGCGAAACCCAGCAGACACGGGGGGATTGTGCAAACTCCACACGGAGAGTGACCCAGGGCAGGGTTTCGAACGCAGGTCCTCACCGCCGTAGGCAGCAGTGCTAACCACTGCGCCGCCGTGCTGCCCCTGCAGATCCATTTTAAGCACGTGGCTACATTCTCACGTTCTCTACACCTGTTAACACTTGATTCAATGGCGGCCCCTGCCCGCACACGGTTACAAACCCAACAGTCGTCAGGTTCCAACACCCGGCAACGATGAAAGCCAACAGTCTGGTTAAAGAACCGGTTAGCAGGGACAGATATGATTCAACACAGGAATGACTGGGAAGAAGTATCACAAAAATGGTTCGTAGCGTTCAAATGTATTTTAAAAAAAACTCGTGGAATGCATGATTATTCTCCCCCAAAAAACCTGGTTTAATTTTGTGAGTAATTGAGAGATATCGTAAACATCGTAGGTGGGCTTCCAGCCGGTGGTGAGGAATCCCAACGGATTGTGAACGATTCCTCCCAAAGTGCTGGCGTTACCATGTGCTGTATCCGGTTTACAAACCCAACAGAAATTTAAGAAAGTGTTTTTTAAAATAAATTTAAGAGTACCCAATTATTTATTTCCAATAAAGGGGCAATTTAGCCTGGCCAATCCACCTACCCAGCACAACTCCCGACTGTATACACTGTGCCACTACCTCTGCTGGGTCTGTCCTGCTGGTGAGGCAGGATCCAGGAATGGTGAAGGTGGTGTCTGGGACATTGTCTG
This sequence comes from Scyliorhinus torazame, assembly GCF_047496885.1. Classification (NCBI taxonomy): domain Eukaryota; kingdom Metazoa; phylum Chordata; class Chondrichthyes; order Carcharhiniformes; family Scyliorhinidae; genus Scyliorhinus; species Scyliorhinus torazame. Next base: position 387,172,068 of record NC_092708.1, read on the forward strand.
TAAGGTATGATTCTGGGAGCATGACTACGTCAGGCTGTTGCTTTTTTTTTTTTCTTTAAAGCAAATTTAGAGGACTCAATTATTATTTTTTTTCGAATTAAGGGGCAATTTAGCGTAGCCAATCCACCTAACCAGCGCATCTTTGGGTTGTGGGGCTGAGACCCACGCAGACACGGGGAGAATGTTCAAAATACGTGGACAGTGACCCAGGGCTGGTACTCGAACCAGGGTCCTCAGCGCCATAGTCCCAGTGCTGACCACTGCGCGACGTGCCACCCCTCTAGTCTGTGAGACAACTCTCCCAACTTTGGCACAAGCCCCCAGATGTTAGTACGGAGGACTTTGCAGGGCTGACCAGGCTGGATTTGCCGTGGTCGTTTCCGGGGGGGGTTCCGTCTGGTTTTATTCCTTTGCAGCGGTTGAATATAACGGAGTGGCTGCTGGGCCATTTAAGAGTCAATCACATTTGAGAGAGTCTGGAGTCGCATGGAGGCCAGACCAGGTTTGGGGGGTGGCAGTTTTCCTTCGCCAAAGGACTGCGTCACCGCCTCCCCCACTTACATTTAAAGGCCATCGCTGTCCTCAGCTGCAGCGTGGCTTAGTGGTAGCTCTAGTCAGAGTCAGAAGATTGTGGATTCAAGCCAACACTCCAGTATGGTGCTGAATGAGTGCTGCACTGTCGGAGGTGCCATCCTTCTTTAAGTTGAATTGAGGCAAGGACTCATCTCCCCGAGAGAACGGCACTGCCATCTCTCAGATAAGACATTTAACTGCAATCTGCTTGCCTTCTAATTGGACATAAATATCATATTATGGAACTATCAGGATGGCAGAAGACAAACTCGATAGATTTTGCTCTTTTCATGCCCACTGCAGTACGTTCCCTTCAGGCAGAGTGTTAGGAGGTACAGTACCTGGTAAATCATTTTCCTGCGCGGCAGCCATCACCACATCTGTCTCCATCTGTAACAGATTTTAAAAATAGCTTGGTTTTACAGAGGTGGTACAACATGTATTAATTCTCAAATTACCATTCTATTGGCACAGTAGACACAAGTCAGGAGTGTAATGGAATACTCTCCACTTGCCTGGATGAGTGCAGCTCCAACAACACTCAGGAAACTCAACACCACCCAGGACAAAGCAGCCTGATTGATCGGCACATTCAAACCCTCTGGGGCAGCACGGTGACGCAGTGGTTAGCACTGCTGCCTCGCGGCGCCGAGGGTCCCAGGTTCGATCCCGGCTCTGGGTCACTGTCCGTGTGGAGTTTGTACATTCTCCCCGTGTCTGCGCGGATTTCGCCCCCACAAACAAAACATGTGCCGGGTAGGCGGATTGGCCACGCTAAATTGCCCCTTAATTGGAAAAAATGAATTGGGTACTCTCAAATTTAAAAAAAATGAACATTTGGACCCTCCACCACTGACGTGCAGTGGTAGCCGTGTGTACCATCTACTAGCTGCACTGCAACAACCAAGACTTTATCAACACCACCTTCCAAACCAACAACCTGCCACCTAGCACAAGGGCAGCAGATACATAATAATAATAATGTTTGATTCCCGGCTCGCGTCACTGTCTGTGCGGAGTCTGCACATTCTCCCAGTGTCTGCGTGGGTTTCCTCCGGGTGCTCCGGTTTCCTCTCAAGTCCTGAAAGACGTGCTGTTACGTGAATTGGACATTCTGAATTCTCCCCGTGTACCCGAACAGGCGCGGAATGTGGCGACTAGGGACTTTTCACAGTAACTTCATTGCAGTGTTAATGTAAGCCTACTTGTGACACTAATGAAGATTATAAATCACTGTCTTGTTCTCCAGGAACAGCCACCAGGAATATGTTCTGCTCATCCCTCAGATGGGAGTCTCTTTTACACCGAATTGGAATTCTCCGTCCAAACTGACACTCCCTTCCCCCCCCCCCCCCAAAAAAAAAACTTTCCCCCTCCCAGCTACTCTTAAAATGTCTACCTCTTTCATTCACCTGGCCCTATATCTCCTTATCTGGGTCAGCGCTGAATTACACCTGCAATGATATGTTTAACCGGAGGAGAATAAAGGGTTAGCAAGATTATGTTCATGTACCTCAACACTAGATGGCATCACTGAGTAGTCTTATAAAAGACTGCGTCTCTAAGCTACCTGAGAGAAGCTTTTGGAGAAGGATAGTGAGAGGTTGAGAGAGTGTTAGATGTATTAGAGAGATAATAGATTACTGTAACATAGATTTAATACGGTTCTTTTGTTAGCTATTTCTTAGTAGAGTGTGCGAACCACTTAAAGTAGTGTAAAATAAACCAGCTTTGTTTTAAATACATAACTTAATGTTCTTTGTAAACACTGCGACTTTTAGCTATCGTGGAGAACTATACAAAGAACATCACAACAGCCCCGTGAGGGGGCATTTTGGGATGTTTTACTACAGTAAAAGGTGCTATATAAGTGCAAGTTGTTGTTGTTCGCCGTAATCATTTCCAATGAGAAGTATGTGCTATTAACTGTTTTTCTCTTCCCAGAGGCTACCTGTGCTGCTGAGTGCATTGAAGGATTTGTCTTTGCGCTAGAGATTATTCCTCGCTGCCAGCCCTGTGACTTTGCTCTTGTTTAGAGAACACCAGTGCCTCCAGGGTAACGGGCAGACTCTGCCTTCCCAGTTCTGATGGAAGGCTATCGACCCGAAACATTAACTCTGTTTGACGCTGCCAGACCTGCTAATGATTTGCAGCATTTTCTGTTTTTATTTCAGACTCGGTGTTCCTCACTGTTCGTGACCCAGCAAGGTGGGTGCACCCACGCCACATGTGTTCCTCACTGCTCATGACCCAGCAGGGTGGGTGCACCCACGCCACGTGTTCCTCACTGCTCGTGACCCAGCAGGGTGGGTGCACCCACGCCACATGCAGCGGTTCAAGGTGCCAATTCATCACCACCTGCTCAAGGGCAATTAATTCTGCAAAGCCAGCGATACCCACACGTACGAGTGAATAAATAAAGCAAACTCTCCTTGGCCTCTCGTGCAAAGTCCTGTTGCCTATAACCCATATTGCACCAAATCCCATTCGCTGATCTCCTCCAAGTGCTCGCTGTCCTGCACCGGCTCCCAATATGGCAACAGCTCTCGTTTTAAATTCTCATCAATGCTTCAAATCCCTCCATAGCCTCACTCTTTGCTAGGCCTGCACCCAACTACAGCCCCACAGCCACTTTGAGGTCTCTCCTCCAATCCCAGCCTCCTGATTTCAATCGTTTCACCATTGGCGCCTGTGTCTTTAGCTGCCGAGTTCCTAACTTCTGAAAACCTTTTTAAAAAAATGTTTGAGTACCCAATTCATTTTTTCCAATTACGTGGCAATCTTTTAGCGTGTCCAATCCACCTAGCCTGCACATCTTTGGGTTGTTGGGGTGAAACCCACGCAAACACGGGGAGAATGTGCAAACTCCACACGGACAGTGACCCAGAGCCGGGATCGAACCGGAGACCTCGGCGCCGTGAGGGAGCAGCACTAACCACTGTGCCACCATGCTGCCGTAACTTCTGAAAACCCGACGTCCTGACCAAGCTGGGCACTTGCCCTAATAATAATCTTTCTTAGCGTCACAAGTAGGTTTACATTAACACTTCAGTGAAGTTACTGTGAAACCCCCTAGTCGCCACATTCCGGCGCCTGTTCGGGTACACAGAGAGAATTCAGAATGTCCAATTCACCTAACAAGCACATCTTTCGGGACTTGTGGGAGGAAACCGGAGCACCCGGAGGAAACCCACGCAGACACGGGGAGAAGGTGCAGACTCCGCACAGACAGGTGACCCAAGCCGGGAATCCAAACTGGGACCCTGGAGCTGTGAAGCAACAGTGCTACCCTAACTCAATGTCAACATGGGTCTGATAACACTCCAGTGAAGTACCTTGGGTTATTTTACGAGGTTTGCTTGTGGTGGGGCAGATAAGGGGGGGGGGGGGGGGCAGAGTAGTTCCAGCTCGATTTCCTGCGATAAATGCAAAGTGTGGCTCAGATCCCTGCCTCTGCAGTGCCCAATTCCAAATCTGATCGAAGCGCAAGGCTGCCATCTGCTGTTCAAAAGGGTAGCTACTGTGACCCCACTATTTAAAAAGGGAGAAAACAAAGAATTACAGACCAGTCAGCCTGACATCAGTAGTTGGGAAACGGTAGAGTCTATTGCAAAAGATTTGATAGCAGAGCACTTGGAAAACAGGGGCAGGATCGTACAGAGTCGCCATGGATTTACAAAAGGGAAATCCTGCTTGACAAATCTACTGGAATTCTTTGTGGGCATAACTAGTAGAGTTACTTTCAGAAGGCTTTCAAAAAGGGTCTAAATAAGAGATTAGTGTGCAGTGTTAAAGTGCATGGGATTGGAAGAAGTGTATTGAGATGAATAGAAAACCAATTGGCAGACAGGAAACAAAATGTCAGAATAAGTGGGTCTTTTACCAAGGGGCAGGCAGTGACCAGTGGGGTACCGGAGGGATCAGTGTTAGCACACCAGCTGTTCACAATTTTATGTTAAAGATTTAGATGAGGGAACTAAATGTAATATCTTCAAATTTGCAGATGACACAAAGTTGGATGGGAGGGGGAAGCTGCGAGGAGGATCGAGAGATGCTGCAGTGTGATTTGGACAAGTTCAGTGAGCGGACAAACGAATGACAGATAATGTGGATAAACGAGAGGTTATCCACAAACAGGAAGGCAGATTATCTGAATGGCTATAGACTGAGGGAGGAGAATGTGCAATCAGGCTTGGGTGTTCTTGTACTCCGGTCGCTGCAGGTCACCATGCAGATGCAGCAGGCGGTAAAGAAGGCAAATGATATGTTGGCCTGCATAGCGAGAGGATTGGAGTACAGGAGCCGGGATGTCTTGTTGCAATTACACAGGGCCTTGGTGAGACCACACCTGGAATATTGTGCAGTTTTGAACTCCTTATCGGAGGAAGGATGTTCTTGTTGTAGAGGAAGTACAGCAAAGCTTTACCAGACTAATTCTTGTGATGGCGGGACTGATGTGCGAGGAGAGATTGAGTGGGTTAGGATTATAGTTCCTGGGGTAGTTCGGGGGCAGCACTGTGGTTAGCACTGCTGCCTCGCGGCACTGAGGACCCGGGTTAGATCCCGGCCCCGGATCAATGTCCGTGTGGAGTTTGCAATTGTTATGGGCCAGGGTTTAGAAAACGCCGAAGTATATTATGGAGTTCACCTGACCGACAACCGTTTATTGAATTTGGTTACGATGAGCACAAGAGCCTGTCTTTCAGGTGTTATTCAACAGAGTTCTTCGACACTTTTAAAATCAAAAAACAAGCTTTATTTCTACAAATTTAGTTAACATTTATATAAACGCACAAGATAAGCATTTTTATCGACTACAATCATAAAGACCCCACACAGCTGCAGCAATCTATGTATTACCCTTAATGAATTTCCCCTTTAACTGTTCCAATTCAATAACAAAATCCAAGTAAAAACAGAAACCCCTTTTCAAAGGTGTGGCCCAGCACAAGTCACCCCTTGTCAGTGATACTCTGTTCCCCTTCTCAAACAGCAGGTTTGAATTTCTTGCAGAAAGCAATTTGGAATCATTAAGCAGTATGGAAACTTTTAAACTGAAGATAGAGAGACACTTCTTTCAACTTGTGCAGTTCAAAACCAGTCCAAAACTTAAGTGAAAGTGAAACCTCCAGAGCCACAAACCAGCTCCAAAACGGAAGTAAAAACTCAAGAGCCACAGCCCAGTTCTACCCACACAATGACATCACTGAAGCCATGTGATAAGACAAAAACATCTCTTATTAAAGGGACACGCCCATGACACAATTCTCCCCGTGTTTGCGTGTGTCCCACACCCACAACCCATAAAGATGCGCAGGGTAATTGGATTGGCCACGTTAAATTGCCAAAATTCTGCTGCCTACTCGCACTGACTCCCAGTCATTGTAATAATAATCGCTATTGTCACAAGTAGGCTTACATCAACACTGCAATGCAGTCACTGCAAAAACCCCTAGTTGCCACATTCCGGCGCCTGTCCGGGTACACAGAGGGAGAACTCAACGTCCAACCCACCCAACCTTGCAGCTCCCAATCCCAGTAACGTCTCCATTTTAAAATTCACATCTTGGGGATCACGTGATGCGGGTGGGGTGGGGGTGGGTGGGGAGTAGCAGCTTCTCCACAGCCTCTTGCGCTACTCATTTTCCAATGCTTCCTGTATCCTGTTTACACGGCACATACTTCTGTAATCCGGGAGTCAATAAGACATTGCATGTCCCTAGATTTTTGGTGAGTGTTGGAGAAGAAATGCCAAGGAATCCTAAGAAAGCTGCTGATGAAAGGGAGCAGTCGGATGCAACGGGGTGGAACTGTCTTCACAATGGTAATTTGATCCTCAAGCGAGTTTTCCACCTGGCTATTTCGAAGATGCTGCAGATGGTGACTGTGAACTTCATTAGAGTGATAGATAACAAACTTGGCTGGTTGATGCAGAATATTGGTGAACATGAGATCGAGCTGCAGAATACTAATATAAGGCGAGATGAAACGGAGGAAAGAATCCTGAACAGCAAAGACGTTGTTTCCTCAGCTGAAGCTCACATTGAATCCTTGGAAAACCAGCTACGTGGTATGTCAGAAATCCTGGAGGATCTGGAGAACCGAGGCCAGAGGAAGAACATCCGGATTATTAGTCTGCCAGAAGAAGTGAGGGGTAGGGTTTCTATTAAGATTTTTGAGAGCTGGCGACTGTGTTTCCTTAAGCTGATTGTGAAGGCTGGAAAGGGGAGATGTCACATTTTGCAGACATGCACATAATGAGATACAGACAGGCGGCTAACGAACACAGAGAACAGGACATAACCAATCAGCAGGAAGAACACTTGGGGGTGGTTTCCCACTCTAAAAGGCAGGAGGCACTCACACTCTGCCTCTTTCCACGAGGGACATCTACAGAGCGAGTCCGGTGTATATATCACGTAACGCATACGGCATGTGGCTAAGAGCTAGTCTGGTTCAGTCAGACAGAGAGAGATCACACTTAGGTTAGCAGAGAGTCAAACTCACAGAGAACTGTGCTAACTGTGTGACAGGTTCAATAAATCAAATTGAACTAACTTCAAGGTCTGGAGTATATTTCAGTTATAGCTGCATCCAGTTGCAGCCCGTGTTATCTCAGTGTGCTTTACACGACAAACATCATATCCGGTCTTTGAGGCCTAGGGACAATCAACGTCTCAGGCCCGTAATTATTCACTTTCTCAACTCCAGAAGGTTCCGGCGAGGCGTGGAGGGATCTGACCCCATGAGGGGGCGGCGATCTCATTTTTCCAAGATTTCCTGGTGGTGGCACAGCTTAAGCGTAGAGGCTTTGATTAAGTTAGAAAACAGCTGGCAGCACGGTGATGCAGTGGTTAGCACTGCTGCCTCACAGTGCCGAGGTCCCAGGTTCGATCCCGGCTCTGGGTCACTGTCCGTTTGGACTTTGCACGTGCTCCCAGTGTTTGCGTGGGTTTCGCCCCCGCAACCCAAAGATGTGCAGGGTAGGTGGGTTGGCCACGCTAAATTGTCCCTTAATTGGAAAAAAATGAATTGGGTACTCTAAAAAAAATTTGTAAAGTTAGAAAACAGCTCAGGGCAGACGGGGTGAATTATGCCCTGCTTTAGGTATCTGACAACTCGGTTAAGAGATTTGATAATCCGGCTAGTGCCTTTTGTGAAGTTCATAGAAGTTGATTGTTTGAAGTGACAGTCTACAGTTTGTTGAAATATCTGGACTTTCTCCCTGTTATAATGCCTCATGTCTGATCTTATGTTGTTATACATGTTTACTGGGAGGTTTAGAATGACTGAGCACGAGGGCGCTTGGAGGGAATTCTCCCCCTGATCTGGGGAGATCAGACTGGGTTCATAAAAGGCCTGAATTCTTGCAACAATGTTAGCAGGTCTTTCAGAAACGGGTGTTGGATGGGTTGGCGGTTTCCTTGGACGTGGAGAAAACATTTGACCGGGTGGAATGAAATAAGTGCTTTATTCGTTGCAGTTTGGGGTTGAGAGGGGAATATGTGAAGTGGTTACAAGTGTTGCATCATAGCCCCCAGGTGGCAATGCTTACAGTTCTGAGAATTTGAGTCTCCAGCGAGGAACTAGGCAGGGGTGTCCCTTATCCCTCATTAGCTGGAGAGCCTCTGGAAGATGCTATTGGGCAGGATCCTTCCGTTTTTTGAGCTACACAGCCCTGCCGATACCATGGTTGTGCAGGATCGCATTGATCATAGAATCTACTGTGCAGAAGGAGGCCGTTTGGCCCATCGAGTCTGCACCGACCCACTGAAAGAGCACCCCACCCAGGCCCCACTCCCCTACCCTATCCCTGTAACCGGACCTAACCTGCACATCTCTGGACACCAGGGGACAATTTAGCATGGCCACTCCACCTAACCTGCACGTCTTTGGACTGTGGGAGGAAACCAGAGCACCCGGAGGAAACCCACTCAAACGTGGGGAGAACGTGCAGACTCCGCACAGTCACCCAAGACCGGAATTGAACCCGGGTCCCTGGCGCTGTGTGGTAGCAGTGCTAACCACTGTGCCGCACATTAGACTGTACCAATTGAGGTGACGCTGGAGCAAGGCGACTCTCTGGGAGCTCTCCCAAACAGATCCACTTTTTACTTAACTTAAAATTGTTCTAATCTTTTAAAATTTACCTTGTGTGGCCCTATTATGCATTTTCTTCCCATGTACTTAATGATCTGCTCGCAGAAAATACTTTTCACTGTACCTTGGTACACGTGACAATAAACAAATCCAATCCAATCTTGGTTTTCGAAGTGAAGATCCCTTCTCCATTTGGCTCGATACTGAAGCAGGCCAGTCGGTACATCCTTTACAGGACTTGCTGTTTTACAGGGATTTTAGGACCAGGTCTGCCAAGTGTGAGAATCCCCATTAGCAACACTCAGTGGAGGGTGGTCCATCAATTAGATAGGGCGATCTGGCTTCCGGGTGCGGCGATGACCAGCTAAGTCGCACGTTTCAGCACCTCCCGTTTTAACGGACTTTTGGGCTCTTATCGGGAGCCCCAACGGCAATTTTCGAAGGCTAAACCCACTGTGAGGCGACATAGAAGGGAGTCCGCCCGGATGTGAATGGATAGAAGAGATAATAGTGGCCAGATTGTGGAGGATCCTCTGGAGCAGCGGCAAAGAAGGGAAGTGAGAAGCAAGATGGCGGCGGAGGGAGGCCAGTTGGTATGGGGCCTGGAACAGCAGGAGTTCCTCCGGCGATGTGTGGAGGAGCTCAAGAAGGAGGTGCTGGCACCGATGCTGCAGGCGATTGAGGGGTTAAAGGAGGCGCAGAAGACCCAAGAGATGGAGCTCCATGGAGTGAAGGCAAAAGCTGCCGAAAATGAGGTCGAGATACAGGGCTTGGTGGTGAAGACGGAGACGCACGAGGCACTGCATAAGAGGTGTATGGAGAGACTGGAAGCCCTGGAAAATAGCTCGAGGAGGAAGAACTTAAGAATCTTGGGTCTTCCCGAAGGGGCAGAGGGAGCGGACGTTGGGGTGTATGTGAGCACGATGCTCCATACCTTAATGGGAGCTGAGGCCCCGACGGGCCCCCTGGAAGTGGAGGGAGCGTACCGAGTCCTCGTGAGAAGACCAAAGGCAGGAGAAATACCTCGAGCAATAGTGGTGAGGTTCCACCGCTACAAGGACAGGGAGATGGTCCTGAGATGGGCGAAAAAGACAAGGAGCAGCAGGTGGGAGAACGCGGTGATCCGCGTGCATCCGGATTGGAGTGCGGAGGTGGCGAGAAGGAGGGAGAGTTTCAATCGGGCCAAGGCGGTGCTCCACAAGAGGAAAGTGAAATTCAGAATGTTGCAGCCTGCAAGACTGTGGGTTACACACCAGGGTAAACACCACTACTTTGAGACGGCAGAGGAGGCGTGGACATTTATTGAAGAGGAGAAGATGGACTAGATTTGAGAAAGAGTGCTTGAAATGAAGTAGCGAGGTGGTGGCAAGGGACTGTGAATCAGATGGGGGAAAATTTTCTGTCCCCTCGAAGGGGGGGGGGGGGGGGACACACGAAGAAATGTGGGCGGCGGTGGGGAAGGGGAGGGGGAAAGAGAGAGGGAGCTGCGCCATCAGGGGCGGGGCCGAGAGGGAAGCGCGGGCTTTGTTCCCACGCTATGGAAATTGTGGCGGGAAAAGGGGGCGCAGGAAGGAGGGGGCCTCACATAATGGGAGGCTAAGGATAAACGGGGGAAGCCGAGGTCAGCCGGGGTTTGCTGACTTCCGGAAGCAATATGGGGGGAGCAACTAAGCTAGAGAGGGATCTAGCCGGTTGGGGGGGGGGGGGGGGGGGGGGGGGAACCCGGTTGATCACGTGGAACGTGAGAGGGTTGAATGGGCCGATTAAGAGGGCAAGGGTTTTTGCGCACCTAAAGAAGCTAAAGGCAGACGTGGTCATGCTTCAGGAGACGCACCTGAAACTGGCGGATCAGGTCAGATTAAGAAAAGGATGGGTGGGACAGGTATTCCACTCGGGCTTGGATGCGAAAAATAGAGGGGTGGCAATACTGGTGGGGAAACGGGTATTGTTTGAGGCAAAGACCACAGTGGTGGACAGTGGGGGTAGATACATGATGGTGAGTGGCAGATTGCAAGGTGAGGCGGTAGTGCTGGTGAACGTATATGCCCCGAACTGGGATGATGCAAACTTTATGAAGCATATGTTGGGGCACATCCTGGACCTGGAGATGGGAAAGTTGGTAATGGGGGGGGGGGGGGACTTCAACACGGTGCTGGACCGGTCCAGATCTAGGACCGGGAGGAGGCCGGCAGCGGCCAAGGTGCTTAAGGGCTTTATGGAGCAGATGGGAGGAGTGGATCCCTGGAGATTTACTAGACCAAGGAGTAAAGAGTTTTCCTTCTTCTCCCATGTTCACAAAGTGTACTCCCGGATAGACTTCTTTGTCCTGGGAAGGGCGCTGATCCCAAAGGTGGCAGGAACAGAGTATTCGGCTACAGCCATTTCAGATCATGCCCCACATTGGGTAGATCTGGAAGTAGGAGAGGAAAAGGAGCAGCGCCCACTCTGGAGATTAGATATGGACTGTTGGCGGACGAGGCGGTATGTGTAAGGGTGAGGGGATGTATTGAAAGGTACCTAGAGATCAATGATGACGGAGAGGTCCAGGTGGGAGTGGTCTGGGAGGCGCTGAAGGCGGTGGTTAGAGGGGAGCTGATCTCCATAAGGGCCCATAAGGGGAAACAAAAGGGTAAAGAAAGGGAGAGATTGTTGGGGGAGATTTTGAGGGTGGATAGGCAAATGCGGAGGCTCCAGACGAAGGGCTATACAGGGAAAGACGGAGATTGCACACGGACTTTGACTTGTTGACCACGGGTAAAGCGGAGGCACAATGGAGGAAGGCACAGGGAGTGCAGTATGAATATGGAGAGAAGGCGAGCTGGCTGCTGGCCCAACAACTTAAGAAGAGGGGGGCGGCGAGAGAGATCGGAGGGGTTAGAGACGAGGAGGGAAAGATGGAACGGGGAGCGGAGAGGGTGAACGGGGTGTTTAAGGTATTTTACGAGAGGCTATATAAGGCTCAACCCCCAGAAGGGAAAGAGGGAATGATGCGTTTCCTAGACCAGCTGGAGTTCCCGAAGGTTGAGGAACAGGAGATGACAGGACTGGGAGCGCAGATTGAGGTGGAGGAGGTGGTAAAAGGAATTGGGAACATGCAGGCAGGGAAGGCCCCAGGACCGGATGGGTTCCCGGTGGAGTTCTATAGGAAATACGTGGACCTGCTGGCCCCACTTCTGACGAGAACCTTTAATGAGGCTAGGGAAAGGGGGATACTACCCCCGACGATGTCGGAGGCGACGATATCGCTGATCCTGAAAAGAGACAAAGACCCGCTGCAGTGCGGGTCATACAGGCCTATTTCCTTCTTGAACGTAGATACCAAGCTTTTGGCCAAGCTGATGGCGACGAGGATAGAGGACTGTGTCCCTGGGGTGGTGCATGATGATCAAACGGGGTTTGTTAAAGGGAGTCAATTGAATGCTAACATACGGAGGATGTTGGGAGTGATGATGATGCCCCCACCGGAGGGGGAGGCGGAGATAGTGGTGGCGATGGATGCAGAGAAAGCATTTGATAGAGTGGAGTGGGACTACCTGTGGGAAGTACTGAGGAGATTTGAATTTGGAGAGGGGTTCATTAGATGGGTTCAGCTCTTGTACAGGGCCCCGGTGGCAAGTGTGATTACAAATAGGCAACGATCTGACCACTTCCGACTATATAGGGGTACAAGACAGGGATGTCCCCTGTCCCCGTTACTGTTTGCGTTGGCAATTGAGCCATTGGCCATAGCGCTGAGGGGCTCTAGGAAGTGGAGGGGGGTACTTAGAGGAGAAGAGCATCGGGTGTCATTATACGCGGATGATTTGTTGTTATATGTCGCGGACCCAGTGGAGGGGATGCCTGAGATAATGCAGGCACTCAGGGAGTTTGGAGAATTTTCAGGATATAAATTGAATATGGGGAAGAGTGAACTGTTTGTGATGCACCCCGGGGAACAGGGCAGGGGACTAGACGATTTACCGTTGAGGAGGGTAAGAAGAGATTTCCGGTATTTAGGGATCCAGGTGGCCAGGAACTGGGGAACCTTGCATAAGCTTAACTTGGCACGACTGGTAGAGCAGATGGAGGAGGACTTTAGGAGGTGGGACATGGCGCCCCTGTCATTGGCGGGCAGGGTGCAGGCGGTTAAAATGGTGGTCCTTCCGAGGTTTCTTTTTGTGTTCCAGTGCATCCCTGTACTGATTACAAAGGCCTTTTTTAAGAAGGTGGACAAGAGTATCATGAGCTTTGTGTGGGCTGGAAAGACCCCAAGAGTAAAGAGGGGGTTCCTGCAGCGCAGTAGGGACAGAGGGGGACTGGCACTGCCGAGTCTCAGTGATTATTATTGGGCCGCCAACGTGTCAATGATATGTAAGTGGATGAGGGAAGGGGAAGGAGCGGCGTGGAAAAGACTGGAGATGGCGTCCTGTAGGGGAACTTAAAAGCACTGGCGACGGCGCCGTTGCCGTTCTCCCTGAAAAAATACACCACAAACCCAGTGGTGGTGGCAACTCTGAAAATTTGGTGGCAGTGGAGACGACATAAGGGAGTGACGGGTGCCTCAGTGTGGTCCCCGATAAGGAACAACCATAGGTTCGTCCCGGGAAGGATAGATTGGGGATTTAAATCTTGGCAGCGAGCAGGAATTGCGAAATTGCAGGACTTGTTCTTAGACGGGACGTACGCGAGTCTGGGAGCACTGACAGAAAAATATGGGTTGCCACCTGGGAATGCATTTCGCTATATGCAAGTGAGGGCATTTGTGAGGCAACAGGTGAGGGAATTTCCGCAGCTCCCGGCGCAAGAGATCCAGGACAGAGTGATTTGGGGGGCATGGGTGGTGGGAAAATGGGAGGAGGAGCTGGGGGAAGAGATTGAGGAGGGGTGTGGGCAGATGCCCCAAGTAGGGTAAACTCTTCGTCCTCGTGTGCCAGGCTCAGCCTGATCCAATTCAAGGTTCTACACAGGGCGCATATGACGGGAGCAAGGCTGAGTAGGTTTTTTGGAGTGGAAGATAGGTGCGGGAGATGCGCGGGAAGCCCGGCGAACCACACCCACATGTTTTGGTCATGTCCGGTATTGCATGGGTTCTGGGTGGGTGTGGCAAAAGTGATCTCAAAGGTGGTGGGGGTCCGGGTCAAACCAAGCTGGGGGTTGGCTATATTTGGGGTTGCAGATGAGCCGGGAGTGCAGGAGGCGAGAGAGGCCGACGTGTTGGCCTTTGCGTCCCTAGTAGCCCGGCGAAGGATTCTACTTATGTGGAAAGAAGCTAAGCCCCCGGGTGTGGAGGCCTGGATCAACGACATGGCAGGGTTTATAAAACTGGAGCGGATAAAATACGCATTAAGAGGTTCGGCTCAGGGGTTCACCGGGCGGTGGCAACCGTTCCTCGACTATCTCGCAGAGCGATAAGGGAAAATAGGACAGGCAGCAGCAGCAGCCCAGGGGGGAGGGGCTCATTTGGGTCTTCAGGAGTTATATGTGTGGGTTTATATATTAGTTATTTATATTTGATTTCACAAAGTTACTATTTTAGTTATTATTTCTGTTGTTTCTTATTTGGCAGTTGCCGTTAGTCAGCATATTATTTATTTAAAAAACGATCAATGTATATATTATTACAAAGTTGTAAAATGGGAGATTTTTGTTTGATCGAAAAACTTTAATAAAATATATATTTTTTAAAAAAGGGCGATCTAGCGGGCTTACGCACTCTGCCCCTTTCAGGGAAACCTGGATTCCCCACCAGGTCTTACGGACCGAGGATTTTATATCTGGAGAGACAGGGGCATTTATATTCTGGGAGACATGCTCAGTGGTGCCTCCTGGTCATCCTTTGAGCAGCTGTCAATAATTTGACACCCCAAGAAACTATTTTTCAAATATCTGCAACTTAAGACTTTATCCTTAGACAACTATGGATTGTGACGCCTCAATTTCCCCGGTGGAAAAAACCCTGATTTCTGCAGTTCCTAAACCATTGATTTGCACGTTTTATGATACCCTGTGTTCTAGATCTTGTGCGCGTGTATTGGGTACCTTGTAGTCTTGGGAAATAGATTTGGAAGTCATTATTGACAAAGAGACATGGAAATACACCAATGACATTTTGGTAAGCAACAGAATTAAGTAGACTCAATTCAAGATACTGCACCATTGCAGGGTAGGTGGATTGGCCACACTAAATTGACCCTTAATTGGAAAAAAGAATTGGGTACTGTAAATTTATTTAAAAATAAATTTAAAACATTTATAAAAACATTGCACCATTTGCACATTGCACTATGCTGAGGCACAGGTTTGATCCAGCTATATCCCCGATGTGCCTAAAGTGCCTGGTAGTCGAGGGGGGACAACATCCACTGCGTTTGGGCCCCGTGTCAAATTTCAATCCTATTGGTCTGGTGTAGTTAGAGCTTGGGAGAATATTTGGCACGGCTCTAGAATTCGATCCCTTGTTCCTAATTCTGGGTCTCTCAGACAGGACAGTTATTGACCTTGGTGAAAAAGGCCTCTGTAACACCCTAACCTTTGCAGTATGGAAAAATATCCACTATTCCCGGATTAGTGGCAAGTATCCTTTGATTCAAAATTGGCATAAAATAATTCTGGACTGTATCCCTATGGAATTCCTGTACTCTGTTCTAAACCAGATACATTCCGAAAAGTGTGGGACCCCTATCTGAAACCTATAGGCTCAGTGCTGTCTGACCTGTTCTAGAAGGCTTTCCATGAATCAGGCAGTACCGTCTTGAATTCAATTTGATAAAGATGTGTATCGTTTGTCATTTTACCATGTTTATGTAGCTTTATCCTTCCCCAATCTCTAGTTGTATTGTTAGAACATAGAACATTACAGCGCAGTACAGGCCCTTCGGCCCTCGATGTTACGCCAACCTTTGAAACCACTCTAAAGCCCAGCTACACTATTACCTTATCATCCATATGTTTATCCAATGAGCATTTAAATGCCCTTAATGTTGGCGAGTCCACTACGGTTACAGGCAGGGCATTCCACGCCCTTACTACTCTCTGAGTAAAGCACCTACCTCTGACTTCTGTCCTATATCTATCACCCCTCAATTTAAAGCTATGTCCCCTTGTGCTCGACATCAGCATCCGGGTTAGAGGCGCTAATTTTTAAAATAACCATTGTTCGGAGGTTACCCTGTTTTTTTCTGCTGTTATGTATGCAGACGTAATTGTTGTGTGCTGTACCGGTTTGTTAAGTTAACTGTAAAAATTATAAAATTTAAAATATATGTAAATCAAGAAGATTCACATCCCGGTTTTCAAATTCCTCCATGGTCTTTCAATCTCCGTAATCGTTCCAGGCCCGCAACCTTCGGCAATCTTGGCACTCCCACCAACTCTGTATTCCCGATTAATGGCTCCACCATTGGCTTGCCTTCTCCTTCAAGGTGGCGAGGAAAATAGAATTTTCTCGTTTCAGTGAAGTGGGCATTCTGTTCCGCCAGCTGTGGCCTTTCTCAGCTGTTGTATCAGGCACGGCTTCACTCGCAGGATATCGTTGGGTTATCAGCACCGGTTTCAGCCTTAAAAGTGCCAGGATAAGTCGGGCAGCCGTCATCTCCGCCAGCCCCCCTGCAACAATCATTCCTCCCTATGTGCTTCTTCCCCAAGTCCTATTTGACCGCGAAAATCTAGGGTGACACTGCCTCAGTGCAGGACTGGGGGCGTGCTGCACTGTTAGAAATGCTGACTTTGAGATAATATGTTCAACCCAGTCAACCCTCTCAAGTCAATAGATCCAATGGCTCTGTTGTGAAGGACAGGGGAGTCTTCCCCGTGAACTGGCCAATATTGATCCCTCAATCAACATCTGGTCATTATCACATTGCTGTTGGTGGGAACTCACTGTGTGCATCATAGTTGCTGCGCCCCACATTACATCAGTGCATTATAGAAATCCTTAATTGGCTATATAACACTTTTGGATGTCGGAGGTTGTGAAAGGTATTACAACTTTCCTTTATCTAAACTCTTTCTCTGCTGAACTCTTTATCCTCTTCGCCACACGACCAGTCTATCTTCTGTTCATTTCAACAAGCTATTGACTTTCCCCAGCCATGATCACACACCTGTGCACTTTGAGATTATGTTGACCTTTGCTGGAACCACAAGTGGTTCCTCATTTCCTCACCAGATGGACATGATTCTCACCCAAAATCGGACTGTACAGCAGGCGGTTATCCGTACCTGTACAGATTGATTCGAACACCTCCGAAGTAAACCCTTACTGAGATGTTCTTTCATGGGATGGGAGTGGCGCGAGCTAGGCCAGGACTAATTCCCTCGAGAAGGCGATGGTAAACCACCTTCTTGAACTGCAGCAGTCTATGTGCTGTTAAGGAGAGAGTTCAAGAATTTTGGTTCAGACACCTTTCCTGGGCCGGCTCTTTGTTACATTATTACGGGCCAGGGTTTAGAGAACCCCAAAGTGTATCATGGAGTTCACCTGACCCACAACTTTTAATGGATTTTGGTTATGGGGAGCACAAGGGCCCACTTTACAGGTGTGGTGCAACAGAGAGCTAAAGTATGTTTAAACAAAAACAATGTTTATTCTATTAATCCAGTTAACATTTTTAAACACACACAGTAAACATCTTAGCAACTATCAACTCAAATACTCCCCCCAAAGAATACAGTACTCAATAAGTAACCCTTAATCTTTCCTAGCAACATTCATAAGTCAAAAGACCCTCTTTACACAAAGACAGCAGGTTTAAATTCTCTACTGAGAGCAGTTATCACTTTTAGATTAGCAAGTGATCTGAAGACATTCCTTTCATACGGAGATCGATCAGAGTTACACCTTGTTTCTCTGGTGCAGCTCCCAATCTGTAAAACAAAACCAAACAGCCTGTAGCTGCCAGCCCAAAGCGAAAGTAAAGCAGACAGTCAGCCCAGCTCCACCCACACTCTGACATCACTGCAGCTATTTGACAAACACCCATTTCTTAAAGGTACTCTCACATGACAACATGTATCCAATAGTCCCTTCCACTCCGCTCATTCCCCAATGCTGCAGTCATTGTTCATTCATTTTGGGGGGGGGGGGGGGGGAGAAAAGAGATCTGGAGCCAGTACTTTCCTTAATCCAGGTTTATTCACAAGTCAGGCACAAATTCCCTTGTTATTCTCCAACACCAGTGTAAATTATTTATTTTTAAACACTTGGAATTATTCCCAAATCTCTCCCCAATTGATAGCCACTGCTCAATTACAAACTAGAGCATGCACTCATACAGCAAGATTCCAGCTTTAACACCCAGAGCCTCGACCACTGTTTCCCCCTTTTTAACAGATATACAATTCCAGGTTGAAAGCTGAGTGAATCTGTTTCTTGTGCACTTTCGTGGCTGATGCTACGATTCTGAGGTCAGGTCAACAATGAGCTGGACAGCGAACCTCTCAAATTCAGCACCATTACCTTTGATGGTTTATATCCAAAAATGGCCACCACCGCAACCTTGAGATCTTCTCTGCTCAGATAGCCTTTCTGGCCCAAATCACATTCGTGAAAAACCTGGTTAAGGAACAAGAAAGATGTTCAAGAGAAAAAAGAAAATAACCGCCATGATACCCAACACCTCTCTTCCTTCCTTCTGCCCCCCCCTCCCTGCAAAACTAAAAAGACTGCTTCGTGTTATCTTTTTAAAAGTCTCTTCTGACCGAGAGTCCCAAACTATAGGGACCACACAGCAGCCCATCGGGTCTGTGCCAGCTCATTGAAAGATCTACCCAATTAGTCCCACTCTCTCCAATCTTTCTCCATGTTCCTGAAAATCCGTTTGCCTTTGAAGTATAAATGCAATTCTCATTTTGAAACAGTCACCCATATTTTCTTATTTCCACATATCGAGCGGGCATTTAACTTCACCGAGCGCTCACCAAGCCCTGGGTTGAGTGTCCAAACTATCGTTAAACTCCTGTTGTTGGCCGGCATGGTGGTGCAGTGGCTAGCACTGCTGCCTACGGCGCTGAGGTCCCAGGTTCGATTTCAGCCCTGGGTCACTGTCCGTGTGGAGTTTGCACATTCTCCCTGTGTCTGCGTGGGTTTCACCCCCACAACCCAAAGATGTTCAAGGGTTGTCCTTAATTGGAAAAAAATAATTGGGTACTCAATTTTTAAATTTTTCAAATAAAACTCCTGTTGTTGTGTCAAAAGAAAGCCCATGTATTCTGCAACACCCTTCAAGTGGCAGAGAGATTTCTTGGAGCGATTTACGGGATAGCGAGTGGGTTGGAGGAAGATGGGGAGAATGCAAGGAGGCAGTGTGGAAGGGGTAAGTGGGAGAGAGCGAGGGAGGAAGGGGGGGGGCAGAGTTGCTGAGGAGGAGAGTTCCATTGAGACCAGAAGGATACAAAAGGAGGGCATAAACTGAGCAACACTTCCACAAGAAATAGAAATGGAACATGCTGGGAACAAGCAGCAAGTGAATCAGCCGAGAGCACGCACCAGTTAATATGGCAGACGAAACTCGACTTCCAAAAGTTAAACTTGTCTTTTGTTCCCTGCATAGGTCCACTTTCGATAGGCCAGGAAAAGCTGACACCGGAATGACTCATTCCCATGAATGGAAAGGGTAGGGCGACAGGCATTCCTTCAGAGGACCCACATTGATGATTTAAAAAAAAAGACAAGACTTACATCCCACACTTCAAGAGGAGTGGAGGTGTTCGCCCTCCAGTGCCCCGGGGCAAATATCCTTCAGCCAAAGCAGTGGAGGTGTTCGCCCTCCAGTGCCCTGGGGCAAATATCCTTCAGCCAAAGCAGTGGAGGTGTTCGCCCTCCAGTGCCCTGGGGCAAATATCCTTCAGCCAAAGCAAGTTTAAATAAAAGCTGATCATTATCACATTGATGTTTTTAATGGGATCTTGCTGCGCACACATTGGCTGCTGCGGTTCCTACTTGGCAACAGTGACTACACATTAAAAGTATTTCATTCGGTGTAAAGTGCTCTGGGTCAGCTCAAGGTTGTGAAGGGCGCTGGAGAAAAATCAATGCTTTCTGGCTGTCTTCCATTCTCTCTAACTATGGCCACTGAGAAATAAGCAAATATGACATTCAGGGGAGGGGGCTGGAGGCAGGAAGAGCCACCAAGGTGGATGCACAGAACTGAAGGTCTGGATAATGAGGGGGATCCCAGAAAGTGATCTGAAAGAGATAGGAGAGAGTAAAGTGATTGGATTTGGTTAAAGAAAAGATCAGATCGGACGAGTGAGACACAAACTAGAAATGGTCAAGAATGAACATAGAACATACAATGCAGAAGGAGGCCATTTGGCCCATCGAGTCTGCACCGACCCACTTAAACCCTCAATTCTACCCCATCTCCGTAACCCAATAACCCCTCCTAACCTTTTTGGACACGAAGGGCAATTTATCATGGCCAATCCATCTAACCTGCACATCTTTGGACTGTGGGAGGAAACCGGAGCACCCGGAGGAAACCCATGCAGACACGGGGAGAACGTGCAGACTCCGCACAGACAGTGACCCAGCGGGGAATCAAAGCTGGGACCCTGGCGCTGTGAAGCCACAGTGCTATCCACTTGTGCTACCATGCTGCCCTGAAGTGGGAGGGAGGGGGCAGAGTTGCTGAGGAGGAGAGTTCCATTGAGACCAGACAACAAGGATCAGATAACAAGTGTAATGGGTGGGGGAAATACAGGGATTAATTTAAAAATACTGACCAAAGTTGTATGGGAAACTTTAATGACTTTTTGGCCCAAGGTGGGCTGAATGAAAGAAAAACGACTTGCATGGGTTAAGTGGGCCAAATGGCCTCCTTGTGCAATGTTATGGCTCCCTGATTTATACCGCACCCCCTCAAACTCAGGACAGCTCAGAACACTTTGTGGATCTAACAGAGTTACAAAGTGTAGTCACTTTTGTAGAAAGTGGGGCAGCCAATGTATGCAGAGCTCCCATGAACTGCAAATAATAATCTGGTCGATTGAGGACACTGGGAATAAGACCCATGGGAGCCTTTGAAATAGGGCCATGGAATCTGCTCCGTCCACTTAGGGGGCAGACGGGAATTTGGAATAACGTCTCATCTGAAATACTGGCAGCTCCGACAGTGAAACACTCCCTCAGTACTGTGTTGAGACTGTCGACTAGATTCTGTACTCAAATCTCTGTGGCTTCACAGAGCCAGGGTCCCAGGTTAGATTCCCCGCTGGGTCACTGTCCGAGGAGACTGCACGTTCTCCCCGTGTCTGCATGGGTTTCCTCCGGGTGCTCCGGTTTCCTCTCACAGTCCAAAGACGTGCAGGTTAGGCGGATTGGCCATGATAAATTGTCCTTAGTGACCAAAAAGGTTAGGACGGGTTATTGGTTTACAGGGATAGGGCGGCAGTGAGGGCTTAAGTGGGTCGGTGCAGACTCGATGGGCCGAATGGCCTCCTTCTGCACCATGTTCTCTGGAGTGGGACTTGAACCCACAACCTTCGGATTCAGATGGGGGGGGGGTTCCTCATCTGTGCCCTTTCAGGACAGTTACTGACCCAGGCTAAGCCTCGGTATGCTCCAGTCTATTTGGGAGGGCAGCTAATTATTCGGAGAATCAAAAAGAGGATTTGCACAGTAACTTCATTGCAATGTTAACGTAAGCCTACTTGTGACAATAATAAAGATTATAGATTTTGTCATACATCAAGTATGAAGCTCACATTACAGCTAAGCGCTAGTTTTACACCATTGAATGGTCTGCCTGTTTTTAAGATCCTCTTCCGAGGAGACTTCAGATCAGATTTGAATGCAGCTTCAAGACACAGATTAGGCCAGGGCACAAGTTTACGATCCACTTGGCCACTGATCCATGTGAAATCCTGAGGTGCCCCCAAAGATAATGCCAGGGTGAAAGCACACAGAATGACCATTAGGTGGAGCCTGTGAGCACTTTTAACCACAGTATCAACATCAACTTCTAAAACAAACGGCTCTTAAAAAAAAGCCTGTCACAGAACAATATGCCAATTAAACCAGGCACGTTTTTTAAAAAAAAGAGTTCCTTTAGTTCTCCAGCTCTAAACTCATGTTAAAACCATCCTTCTCCTTGACACATTTTAAACGTCATCATAAAAATGCAAGATGTTATTTAAGAGTTGAATTTTACCATTAATTTTAATACCTGTCACTTGATTGGATGAGTGCAGTCATAGTGCAGCTCAGCCACGTGGACAGGCAGGAGAAGAGAGGTGATCCTCCTTAGACCAAAGGAGGCAACGGACAGATGCAGAGGGTGCTCAAAATCATGAGAGTTTAGAGCTTCAGATTGGGTGAATAAAGATTAAGGGGATTGGGCAAAGCAGAGGTGACACGAGGAAAAACCTCCTCATGTTAGGATTTGCAATGCACCGCCTGATCGGGAGATTCAACAGGAATGTCAAACGCGACTGGATAAAAATGAAGGAGAAAAAAAAGACTGCAGAGAGAGAGAGAGAGAGAGAGACTAACTGGATTGCTCTCCGAAAGCAACAGGACACCCTCAATGGGCTGAATGGCCTTCTTCCGTGCTGGATTATTCTCGAGTTTAACATTTCGGCCTTCCCCATGTATAATACAATCGATTGGGTTTTCTCCCCACTGAGTCACTGGGTTTGAGTAGTCACTTGGTGGCACAGAATCGGAATGTTGCTGGGAACCAGGGCATGTTTCAAAAGCTTTTTAACCTGCACCCATCCCCACAAGCCCAGAACTCCATTTCACAAACCATCAGTTTGTCAGATTGTTTGAGATTTGGTATTCTTGCCTTTGTCGTGATGAATGAGACACAAAAAGCTTCAACACCATGTCTTGTCAGCAATATTGGGTCCAAGTCCGACTCCAAACTCAGGCAGACAATCCAGACTGATCCATCAGTCTTTTCTAATGTGACATTAAACCAATACCATCTATAGGATTTTTTGAAGGAGAGTCCTGGTCAACATTGGTCCTTTAACCAACATCACACCAGATATATTTTTTGGTCATTTATCTCGATGTTGTTCAGTGGGATCTTACTGCGTGCAAATTGGCGACCGTATTTCATTACATACAGTGACTACAGTTCAAAATTACTTAATCAACTGCACAGCACTTGGGGTCGCCCACAGGTCACAAAATACGCCATAGAAATACAAGCTATAAGCTGGCTTTGCTTGAAGGCACAATCGCTACAATAAATTTAAAAGTAGAGAATTTCTACATTTAAAATCCTTCAACTTTAACAGGGCAATAACCAGAGTAACTGTCCTGAGTCAGCTCTCTCCACCCCCAGGGGATGCCACTGTTGCCTTGGAGGGAGCGTGGGAGAGGGTCCCGGCAGTAACAATGAAATGGTTTCTCTCTTTATTACCTACCGTAACAAAGTGGCTCTTGTCCGAGTCAGTGACAATCCTCTCTTCACCAACAATGCAACTATGTGCTTGATACATGAGATCGAATGTCCAGCCAGTGGCCAGGCAGGCAGCTTCAATGGACGTAATTCTTCCTGTCTCTCCCACTGACCCCACACCACAATCTCACTGACTCCTTGCCCTCACTGACCTTCACTGTTAGTCCCACTCATCCTCAATGTTAACCTCATTCACACTGTTACCCTCATTGCAGCTATAATGTATCAGATCACTGACTGTTACTGTCGCACAGACACACGGTTATTCTCTCTCTCTCACACGGTTATTCTCTCTCTCTCACACGGTTATTCTCTCTCTCTCACACGGTTATTCTCTCTCTCTCACACGGTTATTCTCTCTCTCTCACACGGTTATTCTCTCTCTCTCACACGGTTATTCTCTCTCTCTCACACGGTTATTCTCTCTCTCTCACACGGTTATTCTCTCTCTCTCACACGGTTATTCTCTCTCTCTCACACGGTTATTCTCTCTCTCTCACACGGTTATTCTCTCTCTCTCACACGGTTATTCTCTCTCTCTCACACGGTTATTCTCTCTCTCTCTCACTGTTATTCTCTCTCTCTCTCACTGTTATTCTCTCTCTCTCACACTGTTATTCTCTCTCTCTCACACTGTTATTCTCTCTCTCTCACACTGTTATTCTCTCTCTCTCACACTGTTATTCTCTCTCTCTCACACTGTTATTCTCTCTCTCTCACACGGTTATTCTCTCTCTCTCACACGGTTATTCTCTCTCTCTCACACTGTTATTCTCTCTCTCTCACACTGTTATTCTCTCTCGCACACTGTTATTCTCTCTCTCACACTGTTATTCTCTCTCTCACACTGTTATTCTCTCTCTCACACTGTTATTCTCTCTCTCACACTGTTATTCTCTCTCTCACACTGTTATTCTCTCTCTCACACTGTTATTCTCTCTCTCACACTGTTATTCTCTCTCTCACACTGTTATTCTCTCTCTCTCACACTGTTATTCTCTCTCTCTCACACTGTTATTCTCTCTCTCTCACACTGTTATTCTCTCTCTCTCACACTGTTATTCTCTCTCTCTCACACTGTTATTCTCTCTCTCTCACACTGTTATTCTCTCTCTCTCACACTGTTATTCTCTCTCTCTCACACTGTTATTCTCTCTCTCTCACACTGTTATTCTCTCTCTCTCACACTGTTATTCTCTCTCTCTCACACTGTTATTCTCTCTCTCTCACACTGTTATTCTCTCTCTCTCACACTGTTATTCTCTCTCTCTCACTGTTATTCTCTCTCTCTCACTGTTATTCTCTCTCTCTCACTGTTATTCTCTCTCTCTCACTGTTATTCTCTCTCTCACACTGTTATTCTCTCTCTCACACTGTTATTCTCTCTCTCACACTGTTATTCTCTCTCTCTCACACTGTTATTCTCTCTCTCTCACACTGTTATTCTCTCTCTCTCACACTGTTATTCTCTCTCTCTCACACTGTTATTCTCTCTCTCACACACTGTTATTCTCTCTCTCACACTGTTATTCTCTCTCTCACACTGTTATTCTCTCTCTCTCACTGTTATTCTCTCTCTCTCACTGTTATTCTCTCTCTCTCACTGTTATTCTCTCTCTCTCACTGTTATTCTCTCTCTCACACTGTTATTCTCTCTCTCACACTGTTATTCTCTCTCTCACACTGTTATTCTCTCTCTCACACTGTTATTCTCTCTCTCACACTGTTAATCTCTCTCTCACACTGTTATTCTCTCTCTCACACTGTTATTCTCTCTCTCACACTGTTATTCTCTCTCTCACACTGTTATTCTCTCTCTCACACTGTTATTCTCTCTCTCACACTGTTATTCTCTCTCTCACACTGTTATTCTCTCTCTCACACTGTTATTCTCTCTCTCACACTGTTATTCTCTCTCTCACACTGTTATTCTCTCTCTCTCACACTGTTATTCTCTCTCTCTCACTGTTATTCTCTCTCTCACACTGTTATTCTCTCTCTCTCACACTGTTATTCTCTCTCTCTCACGGTTATTCTCTCTCTCACACTGTTATTCTCTCTCTCACACTGTTATTCTCTCTCTCACTGTTATTCTCTCTCTCACACTGTTATTCTCTCTCTCACACTGTTATTCTCTCTCTCACACTGTTATTCTCTCTCTCACACTGTTATTCTCTCTCTCTCACACTGTTATTCTCTCTCTCTCACACTGTTATTCTCTCTCTCTCACACTGTTATTCTCTCTCTCTCACACTGTTATTCTCTCTCTCTCACACTGTTATTCTCTCTCTCTCACTGTTATTCTCTCTCTCACACTGTTATTCTCTCTCTCTCACACTGTTATTCTCTCTCTCTCACGGTTATTCTCTCTCTCACACTGTTATTCTCTCTCTCACACTGTTATTCTCTCTCTCACACTGTTATTCTCTCTCTCACACTGTTATTCTCTCTCTCACACTGTTATTCTCTCTCTCACACTGTTATTCTCTCTCTCACACTGTTATTCTCTCTCTCTCTCACACTGTTATTCTCTCTCTCTCACACTGTTATTCTCTCTCTCTCACACTGTTATTCTCTCTCTCTCACACTGTTATTCTCTCTCTCACACACTGTTATTCTCTCTCTCTCTCACACTGTTATTCTCTCTCTCTCACACTGTTATTCTCTCTCTCTCACACTGTTATTCTCTCTCTCTCTCACGGTTATTCTCTCTCTCACACTGTTATTCTCTCTCTCTCACACTGTTATTCTCTCTCTCACACTGTTATTCTCTCTCTCACACTGTTATTCTCTCTCTCACACTGTTATTCTCTCTCTCACACTGTTATTCTCTCTCTCACACTGTTATTCTCTCTCTCTCACACTGTTATTCTCTCTCTCACACTGTTATTCTCTCTCTCACACTGTTATTCTCTCTCTCACACTGTTATTCTCTCTCTCTCTCTCTCTCACAGTTATTCATTCTCTCTCTCTCTCACACACTGTTATATTTTCCTTCTTTCTCTTTCTCTTTCTCTCTTTCTCTCTTTCTTTCTCTCTTTCTCTCTCTCTCTCTCTCACACACTGTTATATATATTTTTTTCTCACTGTTACTCCAGCTCAGTTGCTCTCTCGCAGTTTGAAGCTGCTGTTTTTGTAACTTCCGCGCAACAGCAATCCAATTTCTGACTGGATTACAATGACTGCCACTCACTTTCATCAGCCGCAGTGATTGGCTGTCGCTCTTAAAGGGATTGTCCTGTTCTTAAAGGTGCAGGGTAGGTGTAATCTACCGGCAGAAAATACTTTAAACTTGTTTTCTCCAATGACTGGCAATTCTCACCAGAGTTTGCACTGACTGGTCCAAGTTGTTTCAATCACAGAAATGTATTCTTTTTAACGAATTCCTTCCGAATTGAAAGCACGTAATTAAAAATGCTAAAAAAAATACCTATTCTGAGGCCAAAACATTGATGCCTCGCTGTCCAGTTATGTTTTATCAGCATAATAAGATATTAGAATTATATTGAGCGGATATAAGTTTAAATTGACCTTTTTCAGTGTGAGCAGTTGGTGGCACACATGCGAGTCAGAAGCTGTGGGTTCTGCTTTCACTCCAGACACAGGGGGCGAAATTCTCCGGAAACGGCGCGATGTCCGCCGACTGGCGCCCAAAACGGCGCAAATCAGACGGGCATCGCGCCGCCCCAAAGGCGCGGAATGCTCCGCATCTTTGTAGCTGAGCCGCAACCTTGAGGGGCTAGGTCGGCGCCGGATGAATTTCCGCCCCGCCAGCTGGCGGAAAAGGCCTTTGGTGCCCCGCCAGCTGGCGCGGAAATGACATCTCCGGGCGGCGCATGCGCGGGAGCGTCAGCGGCCACTGACAGCTTCCCACGCATGCGCAGTGGAGGGAGTCTCTTCTGCCTCCGCCATGGTAGAGACCGTGGCAGAGGCGGAAGGGAAAGAGTGCCCCCACGGCACAGGCCCGCCTGCGGATCGGTGGGCCCCGATCGCGGGCCAGGCCACCGTGGGGGCACCCCCCGGGGTCAGATCGCCCCCCCCCCAGGACCCCGGAGCCTGCCCGCGCCGCCTTGTCCCGCCGGTAAGGTAGGTGGTTTAATTTACGCCGGCAGGACAGGCATTTTAGCGGCGGGACTTCGGCCCATCTGGGCCGGAGAATCGCGGGGGGTGGCCCGCCAACCGGCGTGCCGCGATTCCCGCCCTAGCCGAATATCCAGTGCCGGAGACTTCGGCAACCAGTGGGGGCGGGATTCACGCCAGCCCCCGGCGATTCTCCGACCCGGCGGGGGTCGGAGAATCTCGCCCAGGGTGTCAGTACTGAGGGAGTGCCACACTGTCAGAGGGTCAGTACTGAGGGAGTGCCGCACTGTCAGAGGGTCAGTACTGAGGGAGTGCTGCACTGTCAGAGGGTCAGTACTGAGGGGGTGCCGCACTGTCAGAGGGTCAGTACTGAGGGAGTGCTGCACTGTCAGAGGGTCAGTACAGAGGGGGTGCTGCACTGTCGGAGGGTCAGTACTGAGGGAGTGCTGCACTGTCAGAGGGTCAGTACTGAGGGAGTGCTGCACTGTCAGAGGGTCAGTACTGAGGGAGTGCTGCACTGTCAGGGGGTCAGTACTGAGGGAGTGCCGCACTGTCAGAGGGTCAGTACTGAGGGAGTGCTGCACTGTCAGAGGGTCAGTACTGAGGGAGTGCTGCACTGTCAGAGGGGCAGTACTGAAGGAGTGCCGCACTATCAGAGGGTCAGTACTGAGGGAGTGCTGCACTGTCAGAGGGTCAGTACTGAGGGAGTGCTGCACTGTCAGAGGGTCAGTACAGAGGGAGTGCTGCACTGTCGGAGGGTCAGTCCTCAGGGAGTGCCGCACTGTCAGAGGGTCAGTACTGAGGAAGTACTGCACTGTCAGAGGGTCAGTACTGAGAGAGTGCCACACTGTCAGATGGTCAGTACTTAGGAAGTACTGCACTGTCAGAGGGTCAGTACTGAGGGAGTGCCGCACTGTCAGAGGGTCAGTACGGAGGGAATGCTGCACTGTCAGAGGGTCAGTACTGAGGGAGTGCTGCACTGTCAGAGGGTCAGTACTGAGGGAGTGCCGCACTGTCAGAGGGTCAGTACTGAGGGAGTGCTGCACTGTCAGAGGGTCAGTACAGAGGGAGTGCTGCACTGTCTGAGGGTCAGTCCTCAGGGAGTGCCGCACTGTCAGAGGGTCAGTACTGAGGAAGTACTGCACTGTCAGAGGGTCAGTACTGAGAGAGTGCCGCACTGTCAGATGGTCAGTACTTAGGAAGTACTGCACTGTCAGAGGGTCAGTACTGAGGGAGTGCCGCACTGTCAGAGGGTCAGTACTGAGGGAGTGCCGCACTGTCAGAGGGTCAGTACTGAGGGAGTGCTGCAATGTCAGAGGGTCAGTACTGAGGGAGTGCTGCACTGTCAGAGGATCAGTAGTGAGGGAGTGCTGCACAGTCAGAGGGTCAGTACTGAGCGAGTGCTGCACTGTCAGAGGGTCAGTACTGAGGGAGTGCCGCGCTATCAGGGGGTCAGTACTGAGGGGGTGCTGCACTGTCAGAGCGTCCGTACTGAGGGAGTGCTGCACTGTCAGAGGGTCAGTACTGAGGGAGTGCCGCACTGTCACAGGTTTAGTACTGAGGGAATGCTGCATTGAGGGTCAGTACTGAGGGAGCGCAGCACTGTCAGGGGGTCAGTACTGAGGGAGTGCTGCACTGTCAGAGGGTCAGTACTGAGGGAGTGCTGCACTATCAGAGGGTCAGTACTGAGGGAGCGCCACAGTGTCAAAGGGTCAGTACTGAGGGAGTGCTGCACTGTCAGAGGGTCAGTACTGAGGGAGTGCTGCTCTGTCAGAGGGTCAGTACTGAGGGAGTGCTGCACTGTCAGAGGGTCAGTACTAAGGGTGTGCTGCACTGTCAGAGGGTCAGTACTGAGGGAGTGCTGCACTGCCAGAACTTAGGGACATAGGACTGGGGCAGCGAGTTCCACAAATTCACCGCCCTCTGTGAGAAGTAGTTCCTCCTCATCCCAGTTCTAAATCTACCGCTTCTTAACCGATATGGGGTGGCACGGTAGCGCAGTGGTAAGCACGGATGCTTCACAGCTCCAGGGTCACAGGTTCGATTCCCGGCTTGGGTCACTGTCTGTGCGGAGTCTGCACGTTCTCCCCGTGTCTGCGTGGGTTTCCTCCGGGTGCGCCGGTTTCCTCCCTATGCACTATCAAGTACGCGAGATGAGAGTAGAGAGTAATCGAGGTTTATTACACAGAGATGTGTGGCCTCCTACAGCAGCTTATGAAATGGCTGCTGTTCGTAGAGCACACATATTTATACTCTGCCTACTGGGCGGAGCCAGCAGGCAGGTATCTACCCCCGTACCTGTAGTACAGAGGCCTTACCGTAATACCCATATATACAATATGATACAACAGTGGTGACTACCACATTCACCCCCTGTTAAAAATGAGTCCAGCGGGGTTGGTGGAAAACTATATACATACAGATTGGTTTTAAAATTACAGAGATGGTTACAGATTTAGACGATCGGGGGCCTTGATCTGTCGTTGAGAGGCCGCAGTGCTGGTGGCAACTCAGGTGTCGGCTTGGTCTTCGGTGACTCCGGGAGCGTGTCGAAATCCTCTTCATCCCCGGGTGTGAGCAAGGGGAGGACGGATTGTCCTGGAGTGGGGGCTGCGCCGGGGGAGGGGAGGGTGGCGCCGGGGCAGAGGGAGGGGTGTGTGGGGACCCAGCTGGTGCCAGATCCCTGAGGGAGACTGTGTCTTCGCGGCCGTCGGGGTACGCTACGTAGGCGTCCTGCGGGTTTGCATGGAGTAGCTGTACCCTCTCAACCAATGGGTCCGCCTTGTGGAGCCGCATGTGCTTGCGGAGGAAAAGGGGTCCTGGAGCTGCCAGCCACATTGGGAGCGAAACCCCGGAGGTGGACTTTCTGGGGAAGGCCAGGAGACATTCATGGGGGGTTTCGTTAGGCGCCGTGCACAGGAGCGACCGAATGGAGTGAAGTGCGTCGGGGAGGACCTCCTGCCAGCGGGAGGCTGGGAGATTTCTGGACCTTAGGGCCAGCTGGACGGCCCTCCAGATCGTCCCATTCTCCCGCTCCACCTGCCCGTTTCCCCGGGGGTTGTAGCTGGTCGTCCTGCTCGAGGCAATGCCCCTGTTGAGCAGGTACTGGCGCAGCTCATCGCTCATAAATGAGGATCCCCGGTTGCTGTGGATGTAGGCGGGGAAACTGAACAGAGCAAAGATGGTGTTGAGGGCTTTGATGACGGTGGCAGACGTCATATCGGGGCATGGGGCGGCGAAGGGGAATCTGGAATACTCGTCGACCACATTAAGAAAGTACGTGTTGCGGTCGGTGGAGGGGAGGAGCCCTTTGAAGTCCACACTGTGGCGTTTAGAGGGGCGGGAGGCCTTCACCAGGCGTACAGTCTGGCCGGTAGAAGTGCGGTTTACACTCCGCGCAGACCTGGCAGTCTCTGGTGATAGCCCTGACTTCCATGATGGAGTAGGGCAGATTGCGGGCCTTAATGAAGTGGTAAAAGCGGGTGACTCCTGGGTGACAGAAATCATCGTGCAGGGTCTGGAGTCGGTCCACTTGTGCGCTGGCACATGTACCTCAGGATAGGGCATCGGGGGGGCTGGTTGAGCTTACCGGGGCGATACACAATCTCGTAATTATAGGTGGAGAGCTCAATCCTCCTCCTCAAGATTTTATCATTTTTGATCTTACCCCGCTGTGTGTTGTTAAACATGAAGGCAACCGGCCGTTGGTCTGTGAGGAGAGTGAATCTCCTGCCGGCCAGGTAATGCCTCCAATGTCGCACTGCTTCAACGATCGCTTGGGCCTCCTTTTCGACGGAGGAGTGCCGAATTTTGGAGGCATGGAAGGTGCGGGAAAAGAATGCCAAGGGCCTGCCTGCCTGGTTGAGGGTGGCGGCCAGAGCGACGTCTGATGCATCGCTCTCAACTTGGAAGGGGATCGTCTTGTCGACCGCGTGCATCGCGGTCTTGTTGATGTCAGCCTTGATACGGTTGAAGGCCTGGTGAGCCTCAGCCTTCAGTGGGAAAGCAGTGGATTGAATGAGTGGGCGGGCCTTGTCCGCATAGCTTGGGACCCACTGGGCATAATACGAAAAGAACCCCAGGCATCGATTGAGAGCCTAGAGGCAGTGGGGAGGGGGAGTTCCATGAGGGGGCGCACGCGATCGGGGTCGGGCCCCAGAACTCCGTTCTGAACCACATAGCCGATGATGGCTAATCGGTTCGTGCTGAACACACACTTCTCCTTGTTGTAAGTTAGGTTGAGGAGTGTGGCGGTGTGGAGAAATTTGGAAAGGCTAGCGTCGTGGTCCTGCTGGTCGTGGCTGCAGATGGTGATGTTGTCCAGGTACGGGAAAGTGGCCCGCAGCCCGTACCGGTCAACCATTCAGTCCATCTCCCTTGGAAGACCGAGACCCCATTGGTGATGCCAAAGGAAACCCTAAGAAAATGGTAAAGGCGGCCGTCTGCTTCAAACGCAGTGTATGGGCGGTCCGCCTTGCGGATGGGGAGCTGGTGGTAGGCAGATTTCAGGCCCACTGTCGAGAAGACCCGGTACTGTGCAATCTGATTGACCATATCAGATATGTGTGGGAGGGGGTACGCGTCGAGCTGCGTGTACCGATTGATGGTCTGACTGTAGTCAACGACCATCCTGTTTTTCTCCCCGGTTTTCACCACTACCACTTGGGCTCTCCAGGGGCTGTTGCTGGCCTCGATGATACCTTCCCGCAACAGCCGCTGGACCTCAGATCTGATGAAGGTCCTGTCCTGGGCGCTGTACCGTCTGCTCCTGGTGGCGAAGGGTTTGCAATCCGGGGTGAGGTTTGCAACAGGGAGGGCGGGTCGACCTTAAGGGTCGCGAGGCCGCAAACAGTAAGGGGTGGTAGGGGCCCGCCAAGTTTCAGGGTTAGGCTCTGGAGGTTGCACTGGAAGTCCAGGCTGAGTAGCAAGGCAGCGCAGAGGTTGGGGAGGACGTACAGCCGGAAGCCGCTGAACTCTACGCCCTGGATGGCGAGGGTGGCAAGCAGTACCCCCGGATTGCCACGGAGTGGGATCCGGAGGCCAGGGAGATTCTTTGGTTAGCGGGGTGTACCGCGAGGGAGCAGCACCTTACTGTAATGGGGTGGATGAAGCTCTCAGTGCTCCCAGAGTCCAGAAGGTAGAATATCTCGTGCCCGTCGACCTTCACCTTTGTCGAAGCGGTCGCGAAGTTGTGCGGTCGAGACTGGTCGATCGTGACCGAGGCGAGACGCAGCTGGTCGTTGGCGGTTGCAGGCGATGAGTGGCCCGATGAGGTGCCCGACGGGCAGGGGTCCTGGGGCAGGCAAGGTGGCGCCGACCTCGAGCCGCACATGACCTGGGGCAGGCAAGATGGCAGTGCCCATTGGTTCTGAGGCAAGCAAGATGGCGGCGCCCACGGGCCGCACGTGTTGTGAGTGGAGCAAGATGGCTGCGCCCACGGGCCACACGTGGTCTGAGGAGAGGAAGATGGAGGCGCCCACTGGCCGCACATGGGGGCTGCAGGGACAATAGCGGCGATTGAGCGGGCCTGGCACACTGCAGCGAAATGTCCCTTCTTGCCACAGGCCTTGCAGAGCGCGCTCCGCGCCGGGCATCGCTGCCAGGGGTGTTTTGTCTGTCAGCAGAAGTAGCACTTGGGTCCCCCGGGGTTGGTTGGCTGCCGCGCGGCGCAGGCGTGGGGATGGCTGAGGGCGGTCGCTGATGGGGTCCACGATGGGGTGGGCGCGGGCGGGGTCCACGATGCACAGGGGGGGTGGGCCGTGCGGTCGGGGGCATAAGCCTGTACATTGCGTGAGGCGACCGTGAGCGAGAGTGCTAGTTTCTTGGTCGCCGCGAGGTCAAGCGTGGCCCTTTCTAAGAGGCGCTGGCGGAAATAGTCAGACCCTATGCCCATAACGAACGCGTCTCTCATGAGTAGGTTCAAATGTTCAGTGGCCGAACGGCCTGGCAGTCACAGTCTCTCACCAGGGCGAGCTGGGCACGCCAAAAATCTTCCACAGACTCACCGGGAAGTTGGTGCCACGTGGATAGGAGGTGCCTGGCATAGATCTTCTTGGTCTGCTGAGCGTAATTCTCCTTCAGTAGCGCCATGGCCTCTGCGTAGGTAGGCACGTCCTGGACGAGGGGAAAAACATTGGAGCTCAGCCGCGTGTACAGAACCTGGAGCTTCTGTGCTTCTGAGATTGGGTCTGGTGCAGACCCGATGTATGCTTCAAAGCTAGCTAGCCAATGCTGGAAGTCCTTTTTGCCGTTGTCTGCTTGAGGATGCAGCTGCAGGCAATCCGGCTTGATACGGAGATCCATCTCTGAAAAATCTCTGTGTAATAAATTGATGGACTTTCAATTACGACGATACGAGAGCAGAATGTAATCGAGATTTTATTGCACAGAGATGTGTGGACTCCTACAGCAGCTGACGAAATGGCTGCTGTTCGGAGAGCACACGCATTTATACTCTGCCTACTGGGCGGAGCCAGCAGGCAAGGATCTACCCCCATACCTGTAGTACAGGGGCCTTACCGTAATACCCATATATATACAGTATAATACATCAGTGGTGACTACCACACTCCCACAGTCCAAAGATGTGCAGGTTAGGTGGATTGGCGAAGTTAAATTGCGCTTAGGTGGGTAAATAGGTGGGATTGCAGGGGTAGGGTAGAGGTGTGGGCTTAAATCGGATGCTCTTTCCAGGATCCGGTGCAGACTCGATGGGCCGAATGGCCTCCTTCTGCACTGTAAATTCTATGATATCCATGACTTCTCGTTTGAGATTGCCCTACAAGGGGGAACATTTGGTCTACGTTTACTTTATCAATTCCTTTTAGCATTTTAAATAATCGACCAGATCCCCTCTCATTCTTCTGAAAGGATGAACATGTGGGTGTGGTTGGTCGGGCCCCCCTGGCACCATTCACATGTCTTCCACCTCTGGGAAGAACCCGCTCATTCTCGTCCTGGGACGGTGCGCCCTGTGCACCAGCATTACTGCAAGAGAAAATGTTGGAAGAAAATGACAAAAAGAAACAACCATCTTTAAATGACCCGATGTTTTTTTTCTCCGGGGTTCCACACAGCAGACACCTGCAAATTCATCTTCCAATTCCTGGAAACTCCAGGCCAATCCTGGAGAGTTGGCAACCCCCAGCCCAGTGCTACCAGCTGAGCCACAGGCTGGGGTCTACCAGAGGAAGTGAGAGCAAAATAGTCGTTTCTTTTAAAGCAAATTCGGAGAGTCAGATTTGCAATAAGAGAAATAAAGCTTTGACAAAGGGTCATCTGGACTCGAAACGTTAGCACTTTTCTCTCGCTACAGATGCTGCCAGACCTGCTGAGGTTTTCCAGCATTTTGTCTTTGGTTCCAATGAGAGAAGCCGGGATTCTGAACGCTAATTTAAGGTTGCTGACAGGGCAAGTGCAACTTCGATTGTCGGTGCGCAATAGGACCCGGTGGGAAGGAATGCGGGCGCGCTCCCGGGCCGCGTTCTGAAGGGGGCTCGTGCTCCCGGGCCGCGTTCTAAAGCCGGCTCGTGCCCCCGGGCCGCGTTCCAACGCGGGCTCGTGCTCCCGGGCCGCGTTCTAAAGCGGGCGCGTGCTCCCGGGCCGCGTTCTAAGTTCTCCTGAGCCGCGTTCCAAAGCGGCTGGGCTACATTGTGTCAAGCGGCTGCAGATTAGATACAGTTTCATTCAAGGTGGGCTACAATAGGCGACGGTCGCAGCATCCGGTCAAATAAATACAATTCAACATGCAGCATCCTGTGTTCACAATGGCCCTTTCTCCATTCCTGACCCAGGTCGTGCACCGTCCCCCTCACACCCATTTATTTTTCTCTCTCTCTCTCTCTCTCGTCTGCAACATGCTACCCAGCGCCGAAGTGCTTTTGTCTTGGTTCAGACTGGGGCACCGGACTGAGGGCGCTGCCAAGGACAATCGTCCCATGTGCCCTCCCAAGCTGCCGGCCAAGCTGCCCCCTGAAGCCCTACAAAAGAGCAGGTCACCCTTTAGGAGGGTGTCACTGCTTCTTGCTGCTGGCTCCCTGAGCAGTTCATGGCAGTGAATAGACTGGCCAGCCAGGGCCTTCCAGTTGTCCAGTGGTGATTGCTTTCTTTCCGGGAGAGAGGGACACCGAGAAGGTAAGAGAGGTTTATCCCGAGGTTAAGGTGGATGTTGATTTGCAGCCCCTCGGGATTGTTGTTGATGGTTTTGGAAGAGTCACATCTTCCCCTGCCAACTGGTTGGTAAATAAGGAGAGGGCCCAAGGCAATGGTGGCAGAGTGACCATGTCACCGGACCCGTAACCCAAAGACTCGGGGGGGGGGGGGGGGGGGGCACGGGTCCCACATCAGATAGTGGAAGTAAATTTTTTATTAAACTAGTCGAACTCTTTAGGGAAGGAAATCTGCTGTCCTTACCTGGTCTGGCCTACATGCGACTCCTCGAGCCCCAGCAATGTGGTTGACTTGTGACTGCCCGCTGAAATGGTCTCGCGAGCAGCTCTGTTCAAGGACAATTTTGGGATGGGTAAGATCCAATGGAATAAAATAATTTTACCCGTCAGGAGGTAATTGAAACTGTAGACTGGTTATTTGAATTAGAGCTGTCGTGGCGTGGCTGTCTGGTGTCACTGGACAGAAATCGCTAGCACAAGTGTACCCCCCGCCCCCCACCCCCCCACCCCACCACCCCCACTGCTGCTTTCTGTCGGGCTTCACCCGAGTTCCAATAAAACTGAAGGAACTGCCGTGGAAACTCAATCTGTTTCATTATTTCGATCGGTTATTTCAGGAAGGCCCGCGGTCCTCCATGTGTCCAGGGTCAAAATATACCCCTCAACCGCCAGGTGATCTGGCCATTGTCATTTGTGGGATCTTGTTCTGCGCGTGTTGACTGCCACGTTTCCTATATTTCAGCTGTAACTATTTTTCAAAAGTGCGTCATTGGTTGGCTGTAAAGGGTTTCAGGACGTGCCAAGGCCAGGAAGGATACTATGTAAATTAAAGTTTTTATTTCTTCCCCTCCCCTCCCCCTGCCAGAAGCCATGTCTGGAGGAGTGAGCAAAGTTCAGAGTCAGCACGGGAGATGGACAGTGTCGAGCAGCGATGAGGAAGACGCTGAGCCTATTCGACGGGCAGACAGATCGTGCCCACTTCCACAGCCTGCCAGGAAAGACTGGGTGTCCGATTCGGACGAGACCGTGGTCGATGAAGGAGAGTTTGAGGTGGTGAGCTCTGGCCATGCGAATGCTGTTTCCAGCACCGAAGGACCTTCAGGACCCGATCATTCCAGGAAATGTTCACCGAGCCCTCGTGCATCCGGGGCTGGGAAAATGATGGAGAAATGTGCCACAGACCCTGTCAAAACGGAAACGCCTGACCTCAGCAGGCAGCCCTCCCCTGCTCTTAAGAGGTTAAGACCGTCATCTGAATCGGGCTGGGGGGTCTCCAGCAGCGAGGAGGAGCCTGATGACAAAGCTGAAGTGCGACTGGTCAAGGCGGAGCTGGCTGACCAGGGGGGTCCAGCTCCGAGGCCTAAGAAACAGCGGCTGGAAGGAATGGACCATCGCTGCCCCTCGGGGAGCTCAGTAACTACCTGGCCATCCAAATCGGAGAGGGGCGGTGACAGCTTAGACACGTGGGACGTGCTGGAAAAAGCCAAGCGTTTCAGTTTTTACCTGACCAAAGTCTCTGGCATCCCAACCAAAGACAACTGCGGAGCACTTCACATAAAAGGTAAGATGTCTGCAGACGCTTCAGAGTGGTTTTGGGATCAGAGTCGGGGATGTTTCAATGTGCAGCCAGCTGAGGGGCACACTGCCATCCCGGTGTCCAGCTGAGGGGCACACACCCATCCCAGTGTCCAGCTGAGGGGCACACTCCCATCCCAGTGTCCAGCTGAGGGGCACACACCGATCCCAGTGGCCAGCTGAGGGGCACAGAGGAACAAAGTAATGTCTGAGTTTAGATCCCCAATTTCGTCAATACCTCCGTTTATGCTGCTCTCCGGTTCCACCAGCTGCGATGTTTAAATTGACCTTTTTCAGTGTGAGCAGTTGGTGGCACACATGCGAGTCAGTAGCTGTGGGTTCTGCTTTCACTCCAGACACGGTGTCAGTACGGAGGGAGTGCCACACTGTCAGAGGGCCAGTACTGAGGGAGTGCTGCACTGTCAGAGGGCCAGTACTGAGGGAGTGCCACACTGTCAGAGGGTCAGTACTGAGGGAGTGCTGCACTGTCAGAGGGTCAGTACTGAGGGAGTGCTGCACTGTCAGAGGGTCAGTACTGAGGGAGTGCTGCACTGTCAGAGGGTAGGTACTGAGGGAGTGCTGCACTGTCAGGGGGTCAGTACTGAGGGAGTGCCGCACTGTCAGAGGGTCAGTACTGAGGGAGTGCTGCACTGTCAGGGGGTCAGTACTGAGGGAGTGCCGCACTGTCAGGGGGTCAGTACTGAGGGAGTGCTGCACTGTCAGAGGGTCAGTACTGAGGGAGTGCTGCACTGTCAGTGGGTCAGTACTGAGGGAGTGCTGCACTGTCAGAGGGTCAGTACTGAGGGAGTGCTGCACTGTCAGAGGGTCAGTACTGAGGGAGTGCTGCACTGTCAGAGGGTCAGTACTGAGGGAGTGCAGCACTGTCAGAGGGTCAGTACTGAGGGAGTGCAGCACTGTCAGGGGGTCAGTACTGAGGGAGTGCTACAAGGGGCTGGTTTAGCACAGTGGGCTAAACAGCTGGCTTGTAATGCAGAACAAGGCCAGCAGCACGGGTTCAATTCCCCTACAGGCCTCCCCGAACAGGCGCTGGAATGTGGCGACTGGGGACTTTTCACAGTAACTTCATTGAAGCCTACTTGTGACACTAAGCGATTATTATTATTATTTATAGTGACAGAGACCCAGGTTGTCGCTCTGTGTACTAATGTGGTAACTCCTCCCACTTCAGCAACAACAACTTGCAGTTATATAGCATCTCCAGCGTGACAAACTGCAGTCCCGAGGTATCTCACTCGTTGAGCTCACATCGCCACGCCGTACGTTCCTCGCCGCCTCACACCGTCCTGACTTGGGAATATATCGCTCTCCTTCGCTGTCACCGGCTCTAATCCCTCCCTAACAGCACAGTGGGTGTACCTGCAGCACGGACTGCAGTGGTTCAAGAAGGCGGCTCGTCACCACCTTCTCAAAGGCAATTAGGCATGGTGATAAATGCTAGTCTCGCCCACGATACCCACATCCCATAAATCAATAAATAAAAAAGGAGCTTTGTCAATGGGACACACATTTGCGGACGCAACTTAAAGGAAAAGAGGAAGGTGGAGGGGTTCAGAGAGGGAAGCCAGCGATGAATCCGACAAGGGCTTGTCCTCTGTGACTAAATTAGGACGGCTCTGGGGGAAGAAGGGGGTAGTTAACTTTTGAGGACACATCTTGCGGGCGGCACGGTGGCGCAGTGGTTAGCACTGCTGCCTCACGGCGCCGAGGACCTGGGTTCGATCCCGGCCCTGGGTCACTGTCCGTGTGGAGTTTGCACATTCTCCCCGTGTCTGCGTGGTTTACGCCCCCACAACCCAAAGATGTGCAGGGTAGGTGGATTGGCCACGCTAAATTGCCCCTTCATTGGCTAGTCGAAATTTATTTTTAAAGAAGGACAAATCTTGCTCCAGTTCTTGGCCCAGGTGCACATTCCCAATTTAACCGAGGTGTTCATCCTAGGTTTCAGAAAACAATGTCATTGAAAATTGTAATCTTAATGAATATATTTCAGGGGTATGATCAGTCAATATGAATCCTCAATTTTACCGTCGTTACGACACAGAAGGAGGCCATTCAGCCCATTTTTGCAGAACTTCCTAAATATGTCTCAATTTCATTCCATTTCCCTGTGGCCTGTTTAATTGCCTCTTTATTAGCCCCCAGCTCGGGGGAAAAACACGTCAATGACGCCAATCTCTTTTTTTTTTCTCGAACTCTTGCAGATATTTTATCTCCTCTCTTTGGGACAATAAAAGCTTCAGCTCAGGTGAGAAGACTTCTCTCGGGTGTCGGCCTTGCTTGCAACGTGGGGTCAGACTCGGGTCACACGCAGTCTGGGAAAAGACACCGGGATTGTTTGCGTTGCATCCGAGCAGATGAAGGGGAGGTTTTTATTTTATTTTATTATTTTAAAAATAAATTTAAGAGAACCCAGTTCATTTTTTTTCCAATTAAGGGGCAATTTATCGTGGCCAATCCACCTACCCTGCACATCTTTGGGTTGTGGGGGGGGGTACGACCCATGCAAACACGGGGAGAATGTGCAAATTCCACACGGACAGTGACCCGGGGCCGGGATCGAACCCGGGTCCTCGGTGCCGTGAGGCAGCAGTGCTAACCACTGCGCTGAGGGGAGGTTTAGTTGGCGGTCTTCAAAATGCTGAATGGCTCCAACCTATCCAGTATCTTCCCCGAGTTCTGAAGGTTCCCTTTGATGGGATGCTCTTAGAGGCTAACCCGCCTGAGCCTTCCATTAATCCTCATGCCTCTTCCCTCTCCCAACAGCCGCCGAGTTGGTTCCTAAAGTGTGTGTTGGTGACCTCCCAAGCACGTGGAGATGGGAACACCCCCCCAACGCATGTTCCCCCTCCAAGCTGCACACCACCCTGACCTGGAACAATTTCGTCGTTTCTTCACTGTCAATGGGTCAAAGTCCAGGATTCCCCCTCCCTAACAGCACTGTGGGTGTACCTACATAGGGCGTGCTGCGGTTCAAGAAGGTGGCACGCCACCACCTTCTCAAGGTCAATTAGAGATGGGCAACAAACGCTGTCCTAGCCAGCAGCACGCAAACACGGGGAGAATGTGCAAACTCCACACGGACAGTGACCCGGGGACGGGATCGAACCTGGGACCTCGGTGCCGTGAGGCTGCAGTGCTAACCACTCCGCCACCGTGCCGCCGACTGATTTTTATTTTAAATGCACTAGTTAGACCATTAATCTTTTGTTTATTAGAATGGATTAGAACTATATCTTTCATTTTGTCAGGCTGTGTTTTCAACCCAGACATGCCTCTTGACACAGGGCTGCTACTTTGTGGGAGGGCTGTTTTGCTATTTGAAGAAATAAGACCATTAATGAATGTTTTTACCTTCCAGTTCAATTACTGCATTGATATTCCTTGGTTGGTGAAGCAATACCCGGAAGAATTCAGGTGAGTCTCAATCACTCCTCCGCTGAGGTGACGGAAAGCATGAAGGTGGCAGAGTCCTTGTGCTTATACCCGGTTACCGCGACGGTGTCAATCGCGACTCTGCCCATAAAATACTGAACCAGGGTTCATAGAACCCACCTGCCACCCTTGCACACATCCCGATCGTCTTGTCTGCAATGCAGAGCTCGCTAAGCGTTGCCAAGGCACACGGTTTTGTTGTGGTACATGATCTTTTACCACCCAGATCTGCTTAAGACTGGACACCTTGACTGCCTTGTGTACACAGCATTGTAACACTGCAGGGCAGTGCTGAGGGAGTGCTGCACCGTCACAGATGTTGTCTTTGAGAGGAGCGGTTAAATCAAGGCCCAGTCTGCCCCCTCAGGTGGATGTCATGGCATAATCCCAAAGAAGAGGAGTGGGGTTACCCCTAATGTTCTGGCCAATGTCTATCCCTCAATCAACGTCACTAAAATAGATTATCTGCTCACGATCGCATCTCTGTTTGCGGGAGCTTGCTGTGCACAAATTCACTGCTGCGTTTCCTACTGTAACTACATTTGATGCATGTCATTATAAATTCCTTTGGGATGTTCTGAGCTATGGCCCCCCCCCCCCCCTCTCCCCCCCCCCCCCCCCCCCCCCCCCCCCCCCCCCCACCAGCTCTCCTCATAGCACATTTCCACAAGAATCAATTGTGAACCTAATGTACTTCTGAGGCAAATATATCCAAATTTGATAAGGAGACAATATTCTCACATGCCACTCCAGGCGTGGCCTCGCCAAGGCTCGATACTTTTGCAGTAAAACTTCTTTACTCTTGCATTCTAATCCTTTTGCAACAAAGGCTAACATTTCATTTGCTTTCTGAATTGTCTGTACATCAACGTTCTGTAATTATCGTACAAGAACACCCGGGTCTCCCGAAAAATCAAGATTTCTCAGTTCTCACCTTTCAGTGTTCTTGCCCGCTCACCCAACCTCTCTTGTGTCTCTCTACAATCCCTTTACCTCCTCCTCACCGTTTGCCTTCTCACCTAACTTGGTATTATCGGCCAACTTCTAAAGGCCCATGCACTGGTCCGAGTGGCAACCCACCAGTTGCAGCCTGCCAAATTGAAAGTGATTTTGTTTAATTTTGCTGTCTTGTTTTCTGCCGATTAACCAAACCTC
The DNA here is from genome assembly GCF_047496885.1 of Scyliorhinus torazame. NCBI lineage: Eukaryota > Metazoa > Chordata > Chondrichthyes > Carcharhiniformes > Scyliorhinidae > Scyliorhinus > Scyliorhinus torazame. Next base: position 387,213,562 of record NC_092708.1, read on the forward strand.
AGTCTGTATCACTATATTTCTGAATCCCCATAAATCTAATTTAATTGTGCGGCACCTTATTGAATCCTTTTTGAAAATCCAAATACACTACATCCACTCCTTCCCCCTTATTTACTCTGCTTGTTACATCTTCAGAACAACTAACAGACCTTTCAAACAAACCCTTGCATAAATCGATGTTGACTTTGTCTAATCGCATCGCAACTTTATTTTTTTTCATAAAACATTTTATTGAGGTATTTGTGATTTTGTAACAATAACAGAAGAAACAGTGTACATACAAATATAAACATAGTGCAAAGGCCGTCTTCCTCCCTCACAGGTCCCACCTTTCTTACACACTAGTCTAAACTAAACCCCTCCCTCTCTGCTGACCGTTAATTTTCTCTAAAGAAGTCGGTGAACAGCTGTCGGCTCCTGATATTAACCCTCTCAGGGCGAACTTGATTTTCTCCAGACAGAGAAAGCTCGCCATGTCGGTGAGCCAGGTCTCCGACTTCGGGGGCTTTGAGTCCCTCCAAGCTAATAGTATCCATCTCCGGGCTACCAGGGGAGCAAAGGCCAGAACTGCCTCTTTCTCCTGGATTCCTGGATCTTCCGCCGACACTCCGAAAATCGCCACCTCTGGACTCAGCGCCACCCTTGTTTTTAACACCGTGGACATGACATCTGTAAACCCCTGCCAGAATCCCCTAAGCTTCGGGCTTGCCCAGAACATGTGAGCATGGTTTGTTGGCCCCCCCGCACACCTTGCGCTCCTGTCTTCTATCCCAAAGAACCTGCTCATCCGGGCCACTGTCACGTGGGCCCGGAGAACGACCTTAAATTGTATCAGGCTGAGCCTGGCACATGATGTGGACACGTTGACTCTACTCTACGCGTCCGCCCAGAGACCATCCTCTATCTCTCCTCCTAACTCCTCTTCCCATTTGTGTTTAAGCTCCTCGGTCTGCGTTTCCTCTGACCACATGAGTTCTTTATAGATGTCTGAAACCTTCCCCTCTCCCACCCACACTCTGGAAACTACCCTGTCCTGTATCCCCCTTGGTGGTAGGAGCGGGAAGGTTGAGACCTGCCTGCGTAGGAAGTCCCCCGCCTGCAGGGACCTAAACTCATTCTCTCCCATCAATTCAAATTTCTCCTCCAATTCCCATGGGCAGCACGGTAGCACAAGTGGATAGCACTGTGGCTTCACAGCGCCAGGGTCCCAGGTTCGATTCCCTGCTGGGTCACTGTCTGTGCGGAGTCTGCACGTTCTCCCCGTGTGTGCGTGGGTTTCCTCCGGGTGCTCCGGTTTCCTCCCACAGTCCAAAGACGTGCAAGTTAGGTGGATTGGCCATGATAAATTGCCCTTGGTGTCCAAAAAACGGTTAGGAGGGGTTACTGGGTTACGGGGATAGGGTGGAAGTGAGGGCTTAATGTGGGTCCGTGCAGACTCGATGGGCCGAATGGCCTCCTTCTGCACTGTCTGTTCTATGTTCCCTCAGGCTGGGAAAGCTCCCCTCTACGAACAGATCTCCCATCCTCCTGATTCATGCTCTTTGCCACCTCGAAACCCTCCATCCAGCCTCCCCGGGGCAAACCCATGACTATTGCAGATTGGAGACCAGACCGATGCTCCCACATGTACATCGCAACTTTCTAAATACTCTGCCCTGGCATCCTTAATCAAACTTTCAGCACGTTGCCTATGATTGACTTTGGGCTAAGTGCTAAGTACTTTCATTCCTGCCAGTTTTCTCTCCCCCCTCCTTTGTTCAGGCTTTGTTGGGTTATGTTTGTGGCCCACTAATCTGTTGGGATGGTTCCAGAATCGAGGGGTTTTGGAAAGATCGAAAGTTGTCCATCCAGCATGATGGATAGAAAAGGTCATGCGAAACAGGAGCAGACTTAGGCCATTCAGCCCGCCGAACCTGCTCCATCGTACACAAGATTGTGGCCTCAACCCCACTTTTCTGCCTGCCTTGCACGACCCTTGACTTGTCAATCAAAATACTCGCTCAGTCCTGAAGATGTTCAATGACCCAGCATTTTGCTCGCTGGGGGAGAATTTCCAAATGCTCACCACCCTCTGACAGAAGCAGTGGGACTCTCCTTATTCTAGAACTGTGCCCCCTGTATTCCCCCACCAGGGGTAACATCCTCTCTGAGGGCCCTGAGGTGCAGGGGATTTGAAGGCTTGTAACCCCATTAATTTCTCCAATTCTGTTTCTTTTACTTTTTGAAGTTCCTCAATCTCACTCGACCTTGGGTCCCTATTATTTTTGTGTTTTCTAAAGACAGGTACAAAGTACTCAATTCATGCTCCACCGACTGAGCTAGTCCGGCTCAAAGTATTCAACTCATGTCTCTGACCTCACAGAATTCTAACAGCGCAGAAGGAGGATGTTTGGCCCATCATGCCCGCGCCGACTCCCCAAACGTTCATCATGACTTGTTGCCTCTTCCCTGTACCCCTGAACATTGTTTCTTTTCAAATAATCATCTAATGCCCTCTTGACTGCCTCGAGTGAACCTGCCTCCACCACACTTCCAGGCCGTGCATTCCAGGCCCAAACCACTCACTGTGAAATTTTCTCACATCACATTTGCTGCTTTCGCAAATCCCTTTAAATCTGCGCTCTCTCGTTCTCGATCCTTTTACCAGCGGGAACAGTTTCTCCCCGTCTACTCTGTCCATCCCCTTCGTGATTTTGAATGTCTCTATCAAATCTTCTCTTAGCCTTCTTCTCCCCAAGGAGAGCAGTCCCAACCTCTCCAATCCATCCTCATAACAAGTTTCTCATCGCCGGAAGCATTCTTGTGAACCTCTTCTGCGCTCTCTCCAATGTGTTCACGTCCTTCCTACAGTGTGGCGCCCAGAACTGTACACCATATTCCAGCTGAGGTCGAACTAGTATCTTGTATAAGTTCAGCATAACCTCCTCGCTCTTGTGCACTGTGCCCCTGTTAATAAAGCCCAGAATACTATTTGCTTTATTAACTGCTCTCTGCACCTGTCCTGCACATCCTGTCCTGACCTGATCTATACACATCTATAATAATCATAATCTTTATTAGTGTCACATGTAGGCTTACATTAACACTGCAATGAAGTTACTGTGAAAACCCCCTAGTCGCCACATTCCGGCGCCTGTTCGGGTACACAGAGGGGGAATTCAGAATGTCCAATTCACCTAACAAGCACATCTTTGGGGACTTGTGGGAAGAAACCGGAGCACCCGGAGGAAACCCCCACAGACACGGTGGGGGGAACGTGCAGACTCCGCACAGACAGTGACCCAAGCCGGGAATCAAACCTAGGACCCTGGCACTGTGAAGCAACAGTGCTAACCTCTGTGCTACCGTGCGGCCCACCCAGGCCCAGCTACCCGCTACGTCCAGGACCCTCTGCTCCTGCACCCACTTTGAGAATTTAACCCCTTATTTTATATTGCCTCTCCACAGTCTTCCTACCAAAATGCATCACGTCACACTTCTCCGCCTTGAACTTCACCTGCCACCTATCTGCCCACTCCACTAACTTGTCTACGTCCTTTTAAAGTTCTACACTGTCGTCCTCACAGTTTGCAATACTCTTAAGTTCTGTATCATTCACAAACTTTGAAGTTGTCCCCTGCACTATATATATATATATATATATATATATCAGGAAAAGCAAGGGCCCCAATCTGACCCCTGGGGAACTCCACTACAAACCTTCCTCCAGCCCAAAAAATATCCATTGACCATTCCTCTCTTCTTCCTATTATTCAGCCAAGTTTGTATCAAGTTGCTGCTCTCCCTTTTTTTCCATGAGCTGTAACTTTTCTCACAAGTCTGTTGTGTGGCACTGTATCAAATACCTTCTGAAAGTCCATGTACACCACATCAACAGCATTACCCTCATCGACCCTTTCTGTCACCTCAAACTGCAACACGTTACTTAAACATGATTTCCCCTTTAGAAATCCACGCTGGCTCTTGCTAATCAACTCACGTTTTTCCAGGCGACTCCTAATTCTATCCCGAATAATCGTTTCTAGAAGCTTCCCCACCACTGATGTTAAAGTGACTGACCTGTAATTACTGGCGCTGTCCTTCGAAAAGTTTTTGAACAAGGGAATAACATTTGCAATTCTCTGCCCCAGACGCATCCCCTGAATCTAGGGAAGACTGGAGGATTATGGCCAGCACCCTTGCAATTTCTATCTCACTTCCTCCGCTAATCTTGGATACATCTCATTCGGTCCCAGTGCCTTGTCAACCTTCACTTCCTCCTTATCAATGCTGAACCTTTCTGGGGACAGAGTTTCCTCGTCACATTCCATTATTCCACATTGGTCTCTTGTCTTTGCCACAGGAAGTTTTGCTTTTGCTAATCTCTTCCTTTTTACCGCTAGAAGCTTTTTTGTTTTATTTTAAACTCCTGGTACCCTCATTAATGGACACGAGATGGCGGGGTTCAGGTTGAAAGGGCAGTGTTGTGTTGGTGAAACCAAGCACCAATTGATGCACAGCAAGCTCCCAAAAACTGCAAATGAGACGATGACCGGACGATCTGTTTGTGGCACTGGTTGAGAGATGACTATTGGCTGTGGGGGAGTTCCCCAGCTCTTCTTCGAAATAGTGGCGTAGAATCTGTGATCATCCGCCTGGGAGGATCTTGAGTCGGCTACAGTACCGCTGACCGTGCAGCACACCTCCTGTTCCACCCTGGAAGTGTCAGCCGTCTCTGGGGTCGGACCTGAACCCTCAACCTGCTGACACAGAGACGAGAGCCCATTACCCACTTTTAAAAAAAAATTTAAGAGTATCCAATTAATTGTTTTCCAATTAAGGGGCAATTTAAGCGTGGCCAATCCACCTACCCTGCACATCTTTGGGTTGTGGGGGCGAAACCCACGCAGACACGGGGAGAATGTGCAAACTCCACACGGACAGTGACCCAGAGCCAGGATCGAACCTGGGACCTCGGCGCCGTGAGGCAGCAGTGCGGTGGCACTGCCACTGTGCTGCCCGCACATTACCCACTTAACCACGGCTGGAACTGTAGAAGAGTAAAAACCCAATTCATCAATCTTGACTCCCATTGCTGAATTTCAGGACAAAGCCTTTATTGGTTGTTCACGGTGAGCAGCGTCAGTCTAAAGCAGAACTGCACGAAGATGCACATCCATATACCAACATCCGCCTCTGCCAGGTAAGACAGAAGCTGAATACATCAGGTCAGCAAACTCATTACACACGAGAGTTTGCTACATATTCTTTGTTCAATAGGATTAGGCCAGGGAAGCTACTTCCTATAGTTTTATTTTATTCTTCGAAAATAATCCAATTAAGGGGCAATTTGGTGTGGGCAATCCATCTACCTTGCACATCTTCGGGTTCTCGGCGCCATGAGGCAGCCGTGCTAACCACTGCCCTCAGCTATAGTTATATATAGCTATACTATAGGTGAGGCCAGGGAGTCCACTGCTTCCTATAGTTTTGTATATATTCTAGAGAATTAGGCCAGGGGTTCCTTAGCTTCCTGTATATTATGCAGGGTGAGTTCAGGGAGGTATATTATAATATATAGCTTATATATTATTTAGAGTGAGATCTAGGAGTCCTCTGCTTCCTATAGTTTAATATGTATTCCATAGGATGAGGTCAAGGAGTCCACTGCCTCCAATTGTATTATATATGATTATGTCAGGAAGTCTTCTGCTTCCTATAGTTTAGTACGTATTCTAGAGGATTAGGACGGGGATTCCTCTGATTTCTATAGTTTCCTATATATTATGTAGGGTGAGATTGGTTCTCCGTTTCTTATAGTTTACTATATATTGAATGCCCGAGGTGAGTGTGACTGCCCTTGACACCAAGGCAGCATTAGACCGAGTGTGGCATCAAGGAGTCCGAGCGAAACTGGAGTCAGTGGGAATCAGGGGGAAAACTCTCCGCTGGTTGGAGTCATACCCGGCACAAAGGAAAATGGTTGTGGTGGTTGGAGGTCAATCACCTCAGCTCCAGGACGTCACTGCAGGAGTTCCTCAGGGACTTTCCGAGGCCCCAACCATCTTCGGCTGCTTCATCTTTTTTTTTAGATACATATTTTCATCAACCCCCCCCCCCTTACAGAAAAAAGAAAAACAAAGAACACATCAATAAACATCTTACAACTACATCACAAATTCCCCCAATATGCAAACCCCCCATTAAGCAATAATAAACACAAAGTTACCCCCCCCCCCCTCTCTGGGTTGCTGCTGCTAACCACCTCCTAACGCCCCGTTAGAAAGTCTAGGAACGGTTGCCACCGCCTGAAGAGCCCTTGCACAGACCCTCTCAAGGCAAATTTTACCCTCTCCAATTTAATGAATCCTGCCATGTCGCTGATCCAGGCTTCCACGCTCGGGGGGCCTCGCATCCTTCCACAGTAGCAGAATCCTCCGCCGGGCTACCAGGGACGCAAAGGCCAGAATACCGGCCTCTTTCGCCTCCTGCACTCCCGGCTCGTCCGATACCCCAAATAGTGCTAACCCCCAGCTCGGCTTAACCTGGGTGTTCACCACCTTAGACACCGTCCTCGCAATACCCCTCCAGAGCCCATCCAGCGCCGGGCGCGCCCAGAACATGTGGGTGTGATTTGCTGGGCTCCCTGAGCACCTCCCACACCTGTCCTCCACCCCAAAGAACTTGCTCAGTCTCGCCCCTGTCATATGCGTTCTGTGAAGAACCTTAAATTGTATCAGGCTAAGCCTGGCGCAAGAGGAGGAAGAATTAACCCTACCCAAGGCGTCCGCCCACGTACCCTCATCTATCTCCTCCCCAAGCTCCTCCTCCCATTTACCCTTTAGCTCCTCCACCGAGGTGTCCTCCTCCTCCTGCATCTCCTGGTAGATCGCCGAGACCCTGCCCTCTCCAACCCACACCCCCGAGAGCACCCTATCCTGGATCCTGAGTGCTGGAAGCAGCGGGAACTCCCTCACCTGCCGTCTTACAAATGCCCTTACCTGCATGTACCTGAAGGCATTTCCGAGGGAAGCCCAAATTTTTCCTCCAGCGCCCCAAGGCTCGCAAGGGGTATAGGGGGCACCCCTGCCTCGTCCCCCGGTACAGCCGAAAGTATTCCGACCTCCTCCGATTTGTGGCCACACTCGCCACCGGGGCTTCGTAAAGTAGCCTAACCCAACTAATGAACCCCTCCCCGAACCCAAAACTCCTCAACACTTCCCAGAGGTGCCCCCACTCCACCCTATCGAAGGCCTTCTCCGCGTCCATCGCCGCCACTATCTCCGCTTCCCCCTCCACTGCAGGCATCATGATTACGTTAAGGAGCCTCCACACATTGGTATTCAGCTGCCTTCCCTTAACAAAACCCGTCTGGTCCTTGTGAATCACCCCCGGGACACAGTCCTCAATTCTGCTAGCCGACACCTTCGCTAACAGCTTCGCGTCCATGTTGAGGAGAGAGATTGGCCTATACGACCCACACTGTAATGGGTCCTTCTCCCGCTTCACGATCAGCGAGATCTGCGCCCTGGACATCGTCAGGGGTAGGGCACCCCCCTCCCTCACCTCATTGAAAGTCCTCACTAATAGAGGGCCCAGCAGGTCAATGTACTTCCGGTACAATTGCACCGGGAACCCATCTGGCCCCGGTGCCTTCCCCGCCTGCATACTCCCCAGCCCCTTAATCAGCTCCTCCAGCCCTACACCGGTGCCCCAAGCCCAGCCACCTGCTCCTCCTCCACCCTCGGGAACCTCAGCCGATCCAAAAATCGACGCATCCCCCCTCCTCCGTTGGGGGGCTCAGGCCTATACAGCCCCTCATAAAAGTCTCTAAATACCCCATTTATTCCCACCGCACTCCGCACCGTGTTCCCCCCTTTATCCTTAACTCCCCCAATCTCCCTCGCTGCCTCCCGCTTCCGAAGCTGGTGTGCCAACATCATAGAATTCATAGAATTTACTGTGCAGAAGGAGGCCATTCAGCCCATCGAGTCTGCACCGGCTCTTGGAAAGAGCACCCTACCCAAGGTCAACACCACCACCCTATCCCCATAACCCAGTAACCCCACCCAACACGAAGGGCAATTTTGGACTCAAAGGGCAATTTATCATGGCCAACCCACCTAACCTGCACATCTTTGGACTGTGGGAGGAAACCGGAGCAACCGGAGGAAATCCACGCACACACTAGTGCAGAAGGAGGCCATTCAGCCCATCGCATCTGCACCGACGCTCTGAAAGAGCACCCTACCCAGGCCCACTCCCCCGCCAATAACCCCTCATTTTTTTTTTTTTTTTATAAATGTTTTATTGAAAATTTTTTCCCAAACAACAAATTTTCCCCTCTTACAAAGCAAACGCAACAATAACAATACAGAAATTTTAAACAATACACAAGTAACAAAACCCCTTTATCTTTGACCTAAACTAAACCCCCCCTCCCCCCCCCCCCCCCCCCCCCCCCCCCCCTCTCCCTGGGTTGCTGCTGCTGGTCATCTGTCTTGCCAATAACCCCTCATAACCTGCACATCCTTGGACACTAAGGGGCAATTTATCATGGCCAATCCACCTAACCTGCACATCTTTGGACTGTGGGAGGAAACCGGAGCAACCGGAGGAAACCCATGCAGACACGGGGAGAACGTGCAGACCCCGCACAGACAGTGACTCAAGCCAGAATCGAACCTGGGACCCTGGAGCTGTGAAGCAATTGTGCTATCCACAATGCTACCGTGCTGCCCACATATCCGGGGAGATGTTTTCCTCCACTGCACCTCCGCCTTCTTGGTAGTCAACAGATCGAATACGGCCTGGAGGCTTCGTCGCTCCTTGAGTAGTCCCTCCACGGGGACCTCTGCATACCTCCTATCCACCCTTAAAATCTCCCCCACCAATCTCTCCCCTCTCCTCCTTCTCCTTGTGGGCCCTACTGGAGATTAGCTCTCCCCTAATCACTGCCTTCAGCGCCTCTCAGACCACCCCCACCTGCACCTCCCCATTATCGTTAGCCTCGAGATAGCTTTCAATGCACCCCCTGATCCGCCCGCTCACCTCCGCATCTGCCAACAAGCCCACATCCAGGCGCCACAGCGGGCGCTGGTCCCTCTCCTGCCCTAGCTCCAGCTCCACCCAATGCGGGGCATGGTCTGAGATGGCTGTGGCCGAATACTCCGTGTCCTCCACCCTCGGGATTAGTGCCCTGCTCATAGCGAAGAAGTCTATCCGGGAGTAGGCTTTATGGACGTGGGAAAAAAAAAGAAAATTCCCTGGTCCCCGGCCTGACCAACCTCCATGGGTCCACTCCTCCCATCTGGTCCATAAACCCCCTCAGCACCTTGGCCGCCGCCGGCCTCTTACCCGTCCTGGACCTGGAGTGGTCTCCAGTTCCGGAATCCAGCCCAACATGCGCCGCATAAATCCGGCATTGTCCCAATTCGGGAAAAAGCCCGCGCTTTCCATCAAACCGGCCCCGACCTCTCTGACGCAGCTCCCTTTTGCGGCCTAATCCCAGCCCCTCCACCTCGGGCCTCCCATCTCCCCTCCCCCCAACGGGGTCCCGTCCTTCCAACCACCGACGCCCACACTCTCACAAAGCCCCCAGCACCCAAGGAAACAGTACAGAACAGAACATTCCCCAACTTCTCCCAAAGCATAGTAACCACAGTAGCCCCCCCGCGACCTCCCCTCACAACCGACCCTCAGTCCGTGTCCAACTTTTCGGCCTGAATAAAGGTCCACGCCTCCTCCGGCGTCTCAAAGTAATGGTGCCGGTCCTCAAAACGTGACCCACAGTCGCGCCGGCTGCAGCATCCCAAATTTCACCCCCTTCCGATGCAGAACCGCCTTAGCCCGATTGTACCCGGCCCTCTTCTTGGCCACCTCCGCGCTCCAGTCCTGGTATATACGGACCTCTGCATTCTCCCACCTGCTGCTCCGCTCCTTTTTTGCCCATCTTACGACACACTCCCTGTCCACCAAGCGGTGGAACCGCACCAATACCGCCCGCGGCGGCTCGTTAGACTTGGGCCTCCTCGCCAGGACTCGGTGGGCCCCATCCAGCTCCAGGTGCCTCCGGAAGGCACCCGCGCGCATCAACGTGTTCAGCATCGTGACCACATATGCTCCAGCATCCGACCCCTCCACTCCCTCCAGGAGACCCAGAATCCGCAGGTTCTTCCTCCTCGACCGATTCTCCATGTCCTCGAACTTCTCCTGCCATTTCTTATGCAGCGCCTCGTGCGCCTCCACCTTCACCGCCAGTCCCAATATCTCGTCCTCGTTCTCCGAGGTCTTCTGCCGCACCTCCCCGGATCGCCGCCCCTTGGGCCTTCTGGGTCTCGACCAGCTTGTCGATCGGAGCCTTCATCGGCTCCAGCAGCTCTGCTTTCAATTCCGTGAAGCAGCGCTTGAGAAACTCCTGCTGCTCTAGCGCCCACGCTGCCTGGTCTCCACCCGCCGCCATCTTGGCTTTCCTCCCTCGTACTTTTAGCTGCATCAGAATTACTTTTTTCACCGCTCCACTCCTGGCCCAATCCATACAATGCCGGGGAAATCGTACTGACACCTTCCCACACTGGGAACTGTCGAACAAATGCCGCTGGGGCACCTAAAAAGAGCCCAAAAGTCCGTTTCTGGCGGGAGCTGCCGAACGTGTGACTTAGCTCAGCATAGCCGCACCCGGAAGTCCTTCAGCTGCTTCATCAATGACCTTCCTTCCATTATAAGGTCAGAAGTGGAGATGTTCGTGTCTGCGGGGTTTCCTCCGGGTGCTCCGGTTTCCTCCCATAGTCCAAAGATGTGCGGGTTAGGTGGATTGGCCGTGCTAAATTACCCTTAGTGTCCAAAAGAATAAAGGTTAGGTGAGGTTACTGGGTTACGGGGATAGGGTGGAGGTGTGGGCTTAAATAGGGTGCTCCTTACAAGGGCCGGTGCAGACCTGATGGACCGAATGGCCTCCAACTGCTTTTTATTCCTGTTTTGTGCTTCAACCCCTTGGGATAAAGGGCAATATTCCATTAACATTTTTTTTAAATTTAGAGTACCCAATTAATTTTTTCCAATGAAGGGGCAATTTAGCGTGGCCAATCCACCTACCCTGCACATCTTCGGGCTGTGGGGGCGAAACCCACGCAAACACGGGGAGAATGTGCAAACTCCACACGGACAGTGACCCAGAGCCGGGATCGAACCTGGGACCTCGGCGCCGTGAGGCAGCAGGGCTCACCCACTGCGCCACCGTGCTGCCCCCTCCCAATAACATTTTTCATCACCTTTTTCATCTAGAAGGTTCACTCGACTGGTACCCGGGGTAGGGCAGTGGGGTTATCTCGCACTCGAGGTTGGACAGGCTTGTCCTGCATCCATTGGAGTTTTGAAGATTGAGGGGTGATCTTATTGAAATGTATAAGATCCTGAGGGGGCCCTGACCAGGGGCATGCTGAACACATGCTTCCCCTTGCGATAGAGACCAGAACGAGGGGGGGGGGGGGACACGGCTTAAAAATAAGGGGTCTCCTCTTTTAAGACGGAGCTGAGAAGATTTTTTTTATTCTGAGGGTGGTGAGTCTTTGGAAGTCTCTCCCCAGTGAGCAGCGGAGGCAGGGCCGTTCAATATTCAGCGGCAGATAGAGTTTTGAGCAGAAAGGGGGGGGATCAAAGGTTATCAGTGTGAGGTAGAACGTGGCGTTGGGCCACGATACTGAATGGGCCATCATGCTCGAGGGGCCGAATGGCCTGGTCCTCCTGATTTGGTATGTTGATTACTGTTTGTACCTGTGCCCTAACCTTTTGTGATTTCTGTGCGTGAAGACTTTAATCACTTTGCTCTTCCACAGTTCCTAGTCTGTCACCCCCCCCCCCCCCCCCCCCCCGAGGGCTTGCAGCAAACTTGCATGTACAAGCCTCAGACCCGTCACCCAAGTCATCAGTGTACACGGTGAACCCCAAGCCCAGCAAACCAAGCCAAACTCCACTCGCATTCCACCAACCCGAGGACATTTTCCCCTTTACCCCCCCCCCCCCCCCCCACTCTCCATCTCTTGCCTCGCAAAACAATCGTTGACTCTTATTTTTTTTTGTCTTCGTTCTTGGGATGTGGGCGTCCTTGATAGGCCCAGCATTTGTTGTCCCTCCTTAATTGCCCCGTGAGAAAGTGGCTGTGAGCTTCTGCCTTGAACCGCTGCTGTCCATGTGGTGTAGGTACACCCCCAGTGCTGTTAGGGAGGGGGGGGGGGGGTTCCAGGATTTTGACCCAGCGACGGTGGAGGAACGGCGCCATATTTCCAAGACAGGATGGTGAGTGAGTTGGTGGGGAAGGTCCAGACCAGCGCCGTTCCCATGCATCTGCTGCCCTGGTCCTGCTAGGTGCTAGAGGTTGCGGGTTTGGAAGGTGCTGTTGGAATAGTCTTGGCGGCTTGCTGCAGTGTTTCACGTGGATGGCTCTCTGCTGCCACCGTGTGCTGGTGGTGGGGGGGGCACAAAGTTATTCCCAAATCTGATCTCTTTCTGACCATCTCTAACAAGAACATTTATTGAACGTCCCCTCAAAGTGCTCCCACCCATCAGCTGTGTGAAGCACTGCCTCCCTTTCTCCACCAGAGGACGCTGTTACCTGCCTGTGAGTGTCACTCATTTGGCTGCCAGGTTTATAGCGACACCATTTGTTTCTGTGGCAACACAGGTTTACCCAGGAAATGCCTCGTTAACCGCGGAACATTTTTGTATTTGAAGGTTTTAATTCACGAAAACAGACCGAGTCTTTCCTTTGCGTAACTGGAACTTGTGAACTCTGTGGTCCATATCTTAACCCCTGTTTGTCCAGCGTCACTGTGCTTCCAGACTAACAATGCCTCGATTTTTAAAATTCTCTCCCTCCTGCTTAAACCTCTCCTTGGCCCGGCCCCCTCCCCTGACTCTGTAATCTCCTCCAGCCCTGCGACCCTCTGAGATATCCACACTTCTAGCCTCCGGCTCCGGGAAGGAGCACAAAGAGTTATGGGCCAGGGTTTAGAACATAGAACATAGAACATTACAGCGCAGTACAGGCCCTTCGGCCCTCGATGTTGCGCCGACCTGTGAAACCACTCTAAAGCCCATCTACACTATTCCCTTATCGTCCATCTGTCTATCCAATGACCATTTGAATGCCCTTAGTGTTGGCGAGTCCATTACTGTTGCAGGCAGGGCATTCCACGCCCTTACTACTCTCCGAGTAAAGAACCTACCTCTGACATCTGTCTTATATCTATCTCCCCTCAATTTAAAGCTATGTCCCCTCGCGCTAGACATCACCATCCGAGGAAAAAGGCTATCACTGTCCACCCTATCCAATTCTCTGATCATCTTGTATGCCTCAATTAAGTCACCTCTTAACCTTCTCTCTAACGAAAACAGCCTCAAGTCCCTCAGCCTTTCCTCATAAGATCTTCCCTCCATACCAGGCAATATTCTGGTAAATCTCCTCTGCACCCTTTCCAATGCTTCCACATCCTTCCTATAATGTGGCGACCAGAATTGCACCCAATACTCCAAATGCGGCCGCACCAGAGTTTTGTACAGCTGCAACATGACCTCATGGCTCCGAAACTCAATCCCTCGACCAATAAAAGCTAACACACCGTACGCCTTCTTAACAACCCTCTCAACCTGGGTGGCAACTTTCAGGGATCTATGTACATGGACACTAAGATATCTCTGCTCATCCACACTGCCAAGAATCTTGCCATTAGCCCAGTACTCTGTCTTCCTGTTATTCCTTCCAAGATGAATCATCTCACACTTTTTTGCGTTAAACTCCATTTGCCACCTCTCAGCCCAGCGCTGCAGCTTATCTATGTCCCTCTGTAACTTGTAACATCCTTCCGCACTGTCCATAACTCCACCGACTTTAGTGTCATCTGCAAATTTACTCACCCATCCTCCTATGCCCTCCTCCAGGTCATTTATAAAACAAATCCTTATGGTGCACCACTAGTAACTGGACTCCAGTCTGAACATTTCCCATCAACCACCACCCTTTGTCTTCTTCCAGCTAGCCAATTTCTGATCCAAACTGCTAAATCACAATGAATCCCATGCCTCCATATTTTCTGCAGTAGCCTACCGTGGGGAACCTTATCAAACGCTTTACTGAAATCCATATATACCACATCAACTGCTTTACCCGCATCCACCTGTTTGGTCACCTTCTCAAAGAACTCAAGGTTTGTGAGGCACGTCCTACCCTTCACAAAACCGTGTTGACTATCTCTAATCAGATTATTCCTTTCCAGATGATTATACATCCCATCTCTTATAAACCTTTCCAAGATTTTGCCCACAACTGAAGTAAGGCTCACTGGTCTATAGTTACCGGGATTGTCTCTACTCCCCTTCTTGAACAAGGGGACAACATTTGCTATCCTCCAGTCTTCTGGCACTATTCCTGTAGACAAAGATAACTTAAAGATCAAAGCCAAAGGCTCAGCAATCTCCTCCCTAGCTTCCCAGAGAATCCTAGGATAAATCCCATCCGGCCCAGGGGACTTATCTATTTTCACACTTTCCAGAATAGCTAACACCTCCTCCTTATGAATCTCAAGCCCTTCTAGTCTAGTAGCTTGAATCTCAGTATTCTCCTCGACAACATTGTCTTTTTCCTGTGTGAATACTGACGAACAATATTCATTTAGCACCTCTCCTAGCTCCTCGGACTCCAAGCACAACTTCCCACTACTGTCCTTGACTGGCCCCACTCTTGCCCAGTCATTCGTTTATTCCTGACATATCTATAGAAAACCTTAGGGTTATCCTTGATCCTACCTGCCAAAGACTTCTCATGTCCCCTCCTGGCTCTTCTTAGCTCTCTCTTTAGGTCCTAGGTTTAGAGAACCCCAAAGTGTATCATGGAGTTCACCTGACCCACAACTTTTACTAGATTGTGGTATGGGGAGCACACGGCCCACTCTACAGGTGTGATACAGCAGAAATGGAAAAGTATTTTTTAAAGCAAAACAATGTTTATTCTATGAACTCAAGTTAACCTTTTTAAAACATACAGTGAACATCTTAGCAACCATTAATTCAAACATAACCCCCAAAGAATACAACACTAAGTAATCTGTAAGCTGTCCGTTTAACATCCAGAAGACTTAAAAAAAAAACGTTCTGCAGAAGCTCATCAGGTTAAAGTCAGTACTGAGAGCAGTTATTAGTTTTAAATCACCAAAGGATCGATTTACAGTTTTTAGATTACAGAGAGAGGGACTAATACCCCTTCTGGCTATGACTGCAGCTATCCAGCTCTGAAAACTAAACTAAAACACACCCTGCAGCAAATAGCCTAAAACGAAAGTAACAAGCTGACAGACAGCCCAGCTCCACCCACACTCTGACATCACTGATAAACACCCATTTCTTAAAGGTACTCTCACATGACAAAAGAGTGTGAGAGAATGTGAGGGTGAATTGAAAGAGGGGGGCCATTCCAGAGCCTTTAGTATTTTGGGTTGGGTGGATGGACTGAGTAGTGTTGACTGACCCTGTACGCTCTCAACATATTGTGTTGCACAGAGTGTACCCCTCACTTCAGGCTTCTTGTGGAATCATTCCAATACTATTTTTTTTAAATTAATTTTTTTTAAATTTAGAGTATCCAATTATTTTTTCCCCAAGGAAGGGGCTAAATTGCGTGGCCAATCTACCTAGCCTGCGCATCTTTTTTGGTCGTGGGGGAGAGACCCACGCAGACACGGGGAGAATGTGCAAACTCCACGCAGACAGTGACCCAGAGCCGGGATCGAACCCGGGTCCTCAGCGTGATAGGCAGCATAGAATCATAGAATTTACAGTGCAGAAGGAGGCCATTCGGCCCATTGAGTTTGCACCGGCCCTTGGAAAGAGGGCTCCCACTTAATCCCACGCCTCCACCCTATCCCCGTAACCCCACCTAACCTTTTTGGACACTCGGGACAACTTACCATGGCTAATCCACCGAACCTGAACATCTTCGGACTGTGGGAGGAAACCGGAGCACCCGGAGGAAACCCACGCAGACACGGGGAGAACGTGTAGACTCCGCACGGACAGTGACCCAAGCCGGGAATCGAACCTGGGACCCCGTAGCCGTGAAGCAACAGTGCTAACCACTGCGCCACATGCCGTCCTTTCATTCCATTATTTAGCCAGCAATCTTCGACGTGAAGGCTCAGAGAGTGTTTGAAGAACGTGGATTTGAAAGTAGCCAGTGCAAAAGTACCGATCTCGGTACTGGTTTCACCTTTTGTAGCTTGACTGAGTATCTGGGAAGAGAAGCTTCCTTCTCGGTTACATCTTAAATACAGCGTCTCAATCTCCTCTCTCCTGGAGCCTTGGTTACAGCCCGCGCATCCCTCGGGGTAATCCTCGTGCGACAAATGGCCCAGGGTTCTGTTCCAGTGATGTTGGTTATGTGGGGTGAATGTGAGCGGGCCTGATGGGGAAATGGCCCCGGGACGGAACCTGTAAAAGCTCGGGCGCCGAAATAACGCCCAGCTTTCAGATAACGGCAGTCAGGTTGTGTTGTACCTTACTTGATAAATGTGCAAAGGAGCCTATTTTTAAAAGGAGCCTATTTTTAATGTTTCCAGGCCAAGTTGGAGATTGCCTACGGAACACATCACACGTGAGTGGATGGCTTTTGTTTATATTTGACACTAACTAGCGCTGGGGTGATGGTTACCATAGCGATTGCTCCAACTTATCAACGGCCGTAGATCTATCCCATGTTGTGAGTGTGCGATCAGACTCTTCATGGGAAAGATCACAACTGAGGAAATAGAAGCCGGAGGAGATCAAACGGCCCTTTGAGTCCCTTTGCCATTCAGTAAGGTGGAGGACAAACAACAACCTCCGCCAGAGTTTTTCCACCTACATTTTATTTAAAGAAATTTGAGAGTACCCAATTTTTTTTTCCAATTAAGGGGCAATTCAGCGTGGCCAATCCACCTACCCTGCATATCTTTGGGGTGTGGGAGCGAAACCCACGCAAACACGGGGAGAATGTGCAAACTCCACACAGACAGTGACCCATAGCCGGGATCGAACCTGGGACCTCGGCGCCGTGAGGCAGCAGGGCTAACCCACTGCGCCATCGTGCTGCCCCTTTTTCCACCTAATTTGATCGAAGGGGGAGAGGGGGCGGAGAGGTTTAGAGAGGGAAATCGGCGGTCGGAACCCCGGCACCTGTCCGTAGAACACCATATGGTTTGTGCAAGAGGCCAGAATTGGAGGAACGCAGAGATCCGAGGGGGTAGTCAGGCTGCTGTGTGTGCGCGTGTGTGCGTCATTGAGCTGAATGCCATGTAAACATCTGCACTGCGAGCAGAGCTATAGTGAGATCCTCCGACACTGCAGCACTCCCTCAGCACTGCACTGCGAGCAGAGCTATAGTGAGATCCTCCGACACTGCAGCACTCCCTCAGCACTGCACTGCGAGCAGAGCTATAGTGAGATCCTCCGACACTGCAGCACTCCCTCAGTACTGCACTGCGAGCAGAGCTATAGTGAGATCCTCCGACACTGCAGCACTCCCTCAGCACTGCACTGCGAGCAGAGCTATAGTGAGATCCTCTGACACTGCAGCACTCCCTCAGCACTGCACTGCGAGCAGAGCTATAGTGAGATCCTCCGACACTGCAGCACTCCCTCAGCACTGCACTGCGAGCAGAGCTATAGTGAGATCCTCCGACACTGCAGCACTCCCTCAGCACTGCACTGCGAGCAGAGCTATAGTGAGATCCTCCGACACTGCAGCACTCCCTCAGCACTGCACTGCGAGCAGAGCTATAGTGAGATCCTCCGACACTGCAGCACTCCCTCAGCACTGCACTACGAGCAGAGCTATAGTGAGATCCTCCGACACTGCAGCACTCCCTCAGCACTGCACTGTGAGCAGAGCTATAGTGAGATCCTCCGACACTGCAGCACTCCCTCAGTACTACACTGGAAACAGGTACCACAAAATTATTCGGCCAGCTCTACACGCCTCTCTGGACATGGCCAGGCTTTAGGCCACAAACATTCAAATATTGATTGCTCCTTTTACGTTGGGAACACTTGTCTGCTCTCTAACATTAAATAGATGAAAATAAAAGTTTTCTTGAGATTCCACATTGCTGGTGTAGTGCTGCCCCCCAGTGGCGTTCCCCATCACTTGCCACAATTTGCTTGTAGGTTTTTCACAATATTAGTTCTGAGGATATGGGCCTCGCTGGTTGGGCCAGCATTTATTGCCCATCCCTAATTGCCCTTGGGAAGGATGTTGAGTGACTTGGAGGGGAACCTCCAGGTGGTGGGGTTCCCGGGTATCTGCTGCTCTTGTCCTTCTAGATGGTAGTGGTCGTGGGTTTGGAAGGTGCTGTCTCAGCAAACTTGGTGAGTTACTGCAGTTAGATGGTACACACGGCTGCCGGTGGTGGAGGGAGTGGACGTTTTGCTAATGGCCTGACTGTAAAGGATTTGAGATGCTATGTGGAAGGTAGTTAAAGATGCCGTTATTTTGCTGTTTTAACACAGCCATCAATCCATTTAATAGTTAACGGCGCTACTGAAATGAGGGACTGCGTGCCATCATGTGAGAATGAAAATGGTGCTCATTTCAAATACAAAGTGGTCCTTTTCTCACTTGGTGAAGGCACATTCGGAATATGGAAATCATATCGGTCCCAAGTAAACTGTGAGAAATTCCAAAAAGCAGTGACACAGCTTCGAGGGAGTGAGTTCCCTGGTCCTGCCAAGTTTACTGCTGTTTATGCTGCTCCTGTGAGTGACTCCTCATTAACATATTGGGCCCAATCAGAGTGACCATCACCATCAGATTACCGTTCTGCTCTCTTTGTATATTAACGAAACTGGCGCTCTTCAGAAATGCAGCGTGTGCCTGTGGAGCCCTCCTTCACAGTGACAGATCACTGGGGGAATACTTTATTCACGAAAACAGTGAAAAGCTTTGGGACAGTTAAATAACTTTTCATTGTCAGTGAGGTAAGTGGGTAGCGGGTAAGATAGGGTAGGGGGGGGGTAAGGATGGGTAGGGGAGTAAGGTTGGGTAGGTGTAAGGTTCGGTAGGAGGGGGTAATGTTGGGATAGGGGTGGTACAGGTGGGATAGGGGGATGCGGGGGTAGGGTGGTAGGATTGGGTAGGGGTGGTAAGGATGGGTGGGGGGGGACGGTGGGTGGGGGAAGTACAGTTGGGTAGGGGGGCAGAAAGTTTGGGTAGGAGTGGTACAGTTGGGTAGGGGTTACAGTTGGGTAGGTGGTGATAGGGTTGGGTAGGTGGTGATAGGGTTGGGTAGGGGGTGGTAGGGCTGGGTGGGGGGGCGTAGGGTTTGGGTGGGGGGGGGCGGTTGGATAGGGGCTGGTAGGGTTGGGGTGGAGAGAGCGGTTGGACAGGGGCAGGTAGGGTTAGGTGGGGTGGGCGGTTGGGTAGGGGCGGTTGGGTGGCGGTGGGCGGTTGGGTAGGGGTGGTAGGGTTGGGTAGGGGTGGTAGGGTTGGGTGGGGTGGGTGGTTGGGTAGGGGGTGATAGGGTTGGGTGGGGGGCAGTTGGGTAGGGGGGTGGTAGGGTTGGGTGGGGGGGGCAGTTGGGTAGGGGTGGGTGGGGGGAGGGTGCTAGAAGCTCTGGGTGGTCTGGGAAGCAGTGGGGTCAATTTTCTAGTTACCCGTGCGTGTTTTATCCGCTTCGTGTCGGACTAGTGATTTGACTGATATTTGTTTGAATGAATTGTTTTTGAACTTGTTGTTTTGTTTGTTTCATGTTGAATGAACGTGTTTTTTTTCTTGGTCTTGAAATTTCCTGTGTTGATATATAGGTGGGTAGGGGGTGGTAGGGTTGGGTTGACTGGGTGGTTGGGTAGGGGCTGGTAGGGTTGGGTGGGGGGAGGGAGCTAGAAGCTCTTGGTGGTCTGGGAAGCAGTGGGGTCAGTTGTCTTGTTACCCACGAGTTAGACGTGGTTTTTCTTGGTCTGAAATTTCCTGGGTTGCTATCCAGGTGGGTGGGGGGGGGGTGGTCAGGGTGGGTGGGGGATGGTAGGGTTGGATGGGGGATGGTAGGGTTGCGTGGGGGGGGGGGTGGTAGGGTTGGGTGGGGGGTGGTTTGGTTGGGTAGAGATGGGTGGGGGGTAGTAGGATTGGGTGGGAGGGTAGTAGGGTTGGGTAGAGTTAGGTGGGGTGGTAGGGTTGGGTAGGGGGCGGTAGGGATGGGTGGGGGGTGGTAGGGTTGGGTAGAGTTGGGTGGGGGGTGGTAGGGTTGGGTGGGGGGTGGTAGGGTTGGGTGGGGGGGTGGTAGGGATGGGTGGGGGGTGGTAGGGTTGGATGGGGGTGGTAGGGTTGGGTGGGGGCTGATAGGGTTGGGTGGGGGCTGATAGGGTTGGGTGGGGGGGTGGTAGGGTTGGGTGGGGGGGTGTAGGGTTGGGTGGGGGCTGGTAGGGTTGGGTAGAGTTGGGTGGGGGGTGGTAGGGATGGGGAGAGTTTGGTACAGGGGGTAGGGTTGGGTGGGGGCTGATAGGGTTGGGTGGGGGTGGTAGGGTTGGGTGGGGGGTGGTAGGGTTGGGTGGGGGGTGGTAGGGTTGGGTAGGGGGTGGTATGGTTGGGTAGGGGATGGTAGTGTTGGTTGGGAGGTGGTGGGTTGGGTGGGGGGTGGTAGGGTTGGGTAGGGGTGGTAGGGTTGGGTGGGGGGGTGGTAGGGTTGGGTGGGGGATGGTAGGATTGGGTGGGGGGTGGTAGGATTGGGTGGGGGTGGTAGGGTTGGGTGGGGGGTGGTAGGGTGGGTGGAGGGTGGTAGGGATGGGTGGGGGGTGGTAGGGTTGGGTGGGGCTGATAGGGTTGGGTGGGGGCTGATAGGGTTGGGTGGGGGGGTGGTAGGGTTGGGTGGGGGGTGGTAGGGTTGGGTGGGGGCTGATAGGGTTGGGTAGAGTTGGGTGGGGGGTGGTAGGGATGGGGAGAGTTGGGTACGGGGGGTAGGGTTGGGTGGGGGCTGATAGGGTTGGGTGGGGGCTGATAGGGTTGGGTGGGGGGGGCGGTAGGGTTGGGTGGGGGTGGTAGGGATGGGTAGAGTTGGGTAGGGTTGGGTGGGGGGTGGTAGGGTTGGGTAGAGTTGGGTAGGGGGTGGTAGGGTTGGGTAGTGGGTGGTAGTGTTGGGTAGAGTTGGGTAGTGTTGGGTAGAGTTGGGTAGGGGGTGGTAGGGTTGGGTAGGGGGGTGATAGGGTTGGGGTAGGGGGTGATAGGGTTGGGTAGAGTTGGGTAGTGGGTGGTAGGTTTGGGTAGAGTTGGGTCGGGGGTGGATAGGGTTGGGTAGTGGGTGGTAGGGTTGGGTAGGGGGTGATAGGGTTGGGTAGAGTTGGGTAGTGGGTGTTAGGGTTGGGTAGGGGGTGATAGTCGGGTAGAGATGGGTAGTGGGTGGTAGGGTGGGTAGAGTTGGGTGGGGGGTAGTAGGGTTGGGGTAGTGTTGGGTAGAGTTGGGTATGGGTGGTAGGGTTGAGTAGGGGGTGATAGGGTTGGGTAGAGTTGGGTAGTGGGCGGTAGGGTTGGGTAGAGTTGGGTGGGGGGTGATAGGGTTGGGTAGTGGGTGGTAGGGTTGGGTAGAGTTGGGTGAGGGGTGGTAGGGTTGGGTGGGGGGTGGTAGGGTTGGGTGGGTGCTGATAGGGTTGGGTAGGGGGTGGTAGGTTTATGTGTGGGGGTGGTAGGTTTATGTGTGGGGTGGTAGGTTTATGTGTGGGGTGGTAGGTTTGGGTGGGGGGTGGTAGGGTTGGGTGGGGGGTGGTAGGGTTGGGTGGGGGGTGGTAGGGTTGGGTTGGGGGGTGGTAGGGTTGGGTAGGGGGTGGTATGGTGGATAGGGGATGGTAGTGTTGGTTGGGGGGTGGTGGGTTGGGTGGGGGGTGGTAGGGTTGGGTAGTGTTCGGTAGGGGTGGTAGGGTTGGGTGGGGGGGTGGTAGGGGTTGGGTGGGGGGGTGGTAGGATTGGGTGGGGGTGGTCGGTTTGGGTGGGGGGTGGTAGGGGTTGGGTAGAGTTGGGTGGGGGGTGGTAGGGTTGGGTGGGGGTGGTAGGGTTGGGTGGGGGGTGGTAGGGTTGGGTAGAGTTGGGTGGGGTGGTAGGGTTGTGTAGGGGGTGGTAGGGTTGGGTAGGGGTGGTATGGTTGGGTGGGGGGAGGTAGGGTTGGGTAGAGTTGGGTAGAGGGTGGTAGGGATGAGTGGGGGTCGTAGGGTTGGGTAGGGGGTGGTAGGGTTGGGTAGGGGGTGATAGGGTTGGGTAGAGTTGGGTGGGGGTGGTAGGGTTGGGTAGAGTTGGGTAGGGGGTGGTAGGTTTGAGTAGGGGGTGATAGGGTTGGGTAGAGTTGAGTAGTGGGTGGTAGGGTTGGGTAGAGTTGGGTGGGGGTGGTAGGGTTGGGTAGTGTTGGGTAGAGTTGGGTAGGGGGTGGTAGGGTTGGGTAGGGGGTGATAGGGTTGGGTAGAGTTGGGTAGTGGGTGTTAGGGTTGGGTAGGGGGTGATAGGTCGGGTAGAGATGGGTAGTGGGTGGTAGGGTGGGTAGAGTTGGGTGGGGGGTGGTAGGGTTGGGTACA
This sequence comes from Scyliorhinus torazame, assembly GCF_047496885.1. Lineage (NCBI taxonomy): Eukaryota > Metazoa > Chordata > Chondrichthyes > Carcharhiniformes > Scyliorhinidae > Scyliorhinus > Scyliorhinus torazame. Next base: position 387,236,110 of record NC_092708.1, read on the forward strand.
GTTGGGTAGTGGGCGGTAGGGTTGGGTAGAGTTGGGTGGGGGGTGATAGGGTTGGGTAGTGGGTGGTAGGGTTGGGTAGAGTTGGGTGAGGGGTGGTAGGGTTGGGTGGGGGGTGGTAGGGTTGGGTGGGTGCTGATAGGGTTGGGTGGGGGGTGGTAGTGTTGGGTAGAATTGGGTAGGGGGTGGTAGGTTTATGTGTGGGGTGGTAGGTTTATGTGTGGGGTGGTAGGTTTATGTGTGGGGTGGTAGGGTTGGGTGGGGGGTGGTAGGGTTGGGTGTGGGGTGGTAGGGTTGGGTAGGGGGTGGTATGGTTGGATAGGGGATGGTAGTGTTGGTTGGGGGGTGGTGGGTTGGGTGGGGGGTGGTAGGGTTGGGTAGTGTTGGGTGGGGGGGTGGTAGGGTTGGGTGGGGGGGTGGTAGGGTTGGGTGGGGGGGTGGTAGGATTGGGTGGGGGTGGTAGTGTTGGGTAGAGTTGGGTGGGGGGTGGTAGGGTTGGGTGGGGGTGGTAGGTTTGGGTGGGGGGTGGTAGGGTTGGGTAGAGTTGGGTGGGGTGGTAGGGTTGTGTAAGGGGTGGTAGGGTTGGGTAGGGGTGGTATGGTTGGGTGGGGAGAGGTAGGGTTGGGTAGAGTTGGGTAGGGGGTGGTAGGGTTGGGTAGGGGGTGATAGGGTTGGGTAGAGTTGGGTGGGGGTGGTAGGGTTGGGTAGAGTTGGGTAGGAGTTGGTAGGTTTGAGTTGGGGGTGATAGGGTTGGGTAGAGTTGAGTAGTGGGTGGTAGGGTTGGGTCGAGTTGTGTAGGGGGTGGTGGGTTTGGTGGGGGGTGGTGGGTTTGGTGGGGGGTGGTAGGGTTGGGTAGGGGGTGGTAGGGTTGGGTGGGGGGGGTGGTAGGGTTGGGTGGGGGGTGGTAGGGTTGGGTAGAGTTGGGGAGGGTGGTAGGGTTGGGTGGGGCTGGTAGGGTTGGGTGGGGGCTGGTAGGGTTGGGTAGGGGGTGGTGGGGGTGGTAGGGCTGGGTAGGGGTGGTATGGTTGGGTGGGGGGAGGTAGTGTTGGGTAGAGTTGGGTAGGGTTGGGTAGGGTTGGGTAGAGGGTGGTAGGGTTGGGTAGTGTTGCGTCGAGTTGGGTAGGGGGTGGTAGGGTTGGGTAGGGGGTGATAGGGTTGGGTAGAGTTGGGTGGGGGTGGTAGGGTTGGGTAGAGTTGAGTAGTGGGTGGTAGGGTTGGGTAGAGTTGGGTGGGGTGGTAGGGTTGGGTCAAGTTGGGTAGGGGGTGGTAGGGTTGGGTAGGGGGGTGATGGGGTTGGGTAAAGTTGGGTAGTGGGTGGTAGGGTTGGGTAGAGTTGAGTAGTGGGTGGTAGGGTTGGGTAGAGTTGGGTGGGGGTGGTAGGGTTGGGTCGAGTTGGGTCGGGGGTGGTAGGGTTGGGTAGGGGGGGTGATGGCGTTGGGTAAAGTTGGGTAGTGGGTGGTAGGGTTGGGTAGAGTTGGGTGGGGGGGTGATAGGGTTGGGTAGTGTTGGATAGAGTTGGGTAGGAGGTGTAGGGTTGGGTAGGGTGTGATAGGGTTGGGTAGAGTTGGGTGGGGGTGGTAGTGTTGGGTAGTGTTGGGTAGAGTTGGGTAGGGGGTGGTCGGTTTGGGTAGGGGGTGATAGGGGTGGGTAAAGTTGGGTAGTGTGTGGTAGGGTTGGGTGGGTGTGGTAGGGTTGGGTGGGGTTGGTAGGCTGGGTAGTGTTGGGTAGAGTTCGGTAGGGTTGGGCAGAGTTGGGTAGGAGGTGGTAGGGTTGGGTATGGGGCGATAGGGTTGGGTAGAGTTGAGTAGTGGGTGGTAGGGTTGGGTAGAGTTGGGTGGGGAGTGTTAGGGTTGGGTCGGGTTGGGTAGGGGTGATAGGGTTGGGTGGGGGCGGTGGTAGGGTTGGGTAGGGATGATAGGGTTGGGTAGAGTTGGGTAGTGGGTGGTAGGGTTGGGTGGGGGGTGGTAGGGTTGGGTAGTGTTGAGTAGGGTGTGGGGGTGGTAGGGTTGGTTGGGGGGTGGTAGGGTTGGTTGGGGGGTGGTAGGGTTGGGTGGGGGGTGGTAGGGTTGGGTGGGGGGTGGTAGGGTTGGGTGGGGGGTGGTAGGGTTGGGTGGGGGGTGGTAGAGTTGGGTGGGGGGGTGGTAGGGTTGGGTGGGGGGTGGTAGGGTTGGGTAGGGTTGGGTGGGGGGTGGTAGGGTTGGGTAGAGTTGGGTGGGGGGTGGTAGGGTTGGGTAGAGTTGGTGGGGGAGTGGTCGGGTTGGGTGGGGTGTGGTAGGGTTGGGTAGAGTTGGGTAGGGGGTGGTAGGGTTGGGTGGGCGGTGGTCGGGTTGGGTAGAGGTGGGTGGGGGGGTGGTAGGGTTGGGTAGAGTTGGTGGGGGGGTGATAGGGTTGGGTGGGGGGTGGTAGGGTTGGGTAGAGTTGGGTGGGGGGTGGTAGGGTTGGGTAGAGTTGGTGGGAGGGTGGTAGGGTTGGGTGGGGTGTGGTAGGGTTGGGTGGGGTGTGGTCGGGTTGGGTAGAGTTGGGTAGGGGGTGGTAGGGTTGGGTGGGGGGTGGTAGGGTTGGGTAGAGTTGGGTGGGGGGTGGTAGGGTTGGGTAGAGTTGGTGGGGGAGTGGTAGGGTTGGGTGGGATGTGGTAGGGTTGGGTGGGGTGTGGTAGGGTTGGGTAGAGTTGGGTAGGGGGTGGTAGGGTTGGGTGGGGGTGGTAGGGTTGGGTAGAGTTGGGTGGGGGGTGGTAGGGTTGGGTAGAGTTGGTGGGGGGGTGGTAGGGTTGGGTGGGGTGTGGTAGGGTTGGGTGGGGTGTGGTAGGGTTGGGTAGAGTTGGGTAGGGGGTGGTAGGGTTGGGTAGAGTTGGTGGGGGGGTGGTAGGGTTGGGTGGGGTGTGGTAGGGTTGGGTAGAGTTGGGTAGGGGGTGGTAGGGTTGGGTAGAGTTGGTGGGGGGGTGGTAGGGTTGGGTGGGGTGTGGTAGGGTTGGGTGGGGGGTGATCGGGTTGAAAGCCTCCGGCTCTAGTGGCTGTTTCGGAGGCTCTGGATACAGGTGAATTGGCCGCCGGAAATTTCAATATCCAATTCCTGTGGAGCCCTTGCGTCGTCCCGTCGCACATCCTCTGGGATATGTCTTTTCTCCGACTATCCGCAAAATCTGGGTCATTGAATTTACAACGTAGGAGCCGGCCATTCGGCCCATTTTGGGCAATATCAATGTTTCTGTTTCACACAAGCTTCCATCTAGTCTGTTTTATTAATCTGCATATCCTTCTATCCCTTTCTACCTCGCCCTTACTTCCCCTTAATTGCATTCCGCGTTCTAACCACTCACCGGGTAAAGAGGTTTTGAAATTCCCTCCTGGATTTACCGATCACTATCTTATACCTGGAGGCACGCCTTTCATTCTGCCAAAAGTGGAAACATCTCTGCATCTGTCCTATCAAACCCCTCTAGAATTTTGAAGCCTCTCATCATGCCGCCCCCTCTCCCCCCACCTCGCTGTTGGCTCTCGTCGTTAACCAAAGCACCTTCGCTTTACCACGGTCCCAACTATCTGCACACCAATCCTTTTTCTCTGCTCAACTCTCGCTCTCTCCCCTTGCAGGAAAATGATGTTACTTTTGTACGAAGAAGGCTTCCGAGTTGTGATCCACACGTCCAACTTGATCCGCGATGACTGGCATCAAAAGACGCAAGGGTAAGAGTGGCTCTGGAATTCCCCCCAAAGACTGCAGTTAGGGCCTCAACATAACCAGATCAACAACGGGCAGGCCCTCCAGTCCCTATCTGACCTGAAAGGCGGTACCTCCTACAGCACCGCATTCCCACAGTATTGCGGTGGGACTGATGGCCTGAATTTTAGTGCTCGCGTCTCTGGGGCAAGACTTGAACCCAGAAACTTCCAACTCAGGAGCAAGAGTATGAGCGATCGAGTCACAGCTGATACTCCGTCAAACTTAAGTTGTTGACATATGAGTCACAAAAGATCATTGGAGAAGCTTTTTGATTCTGCGATGATATGGAAGAGGGAGGTAGTGGCGTAGTCACTAGTCTCACTGGATGAGTAACCCAGAGGCCCAAGCTAATGCTCTGAGGACACGGGTTGAAATCCCACCACGGCAGCTAGCACAGTGGTTAGCACTGTTGCTTCACAGCGCCAGGGTCCCGGGTTTGATTCCCGGCCTGGGTCACTGTCAGTGCAGAGTCTGCACCTTCTCCTCGTGTCAGCTTTGGGGGGGGGTTGTTAAACAGTGACGGATGATCAGGCGTAAACAGTGAGACCTGGCGGTTGTTTGTCAATCAGTGGGTGTTCCCGATGCCCCCGTTGTCGCCACTGCTCCCAGCCGAAGGTCTGGCTACCTTTGGGCAGGACCCCTGAGGCTGATGGCTTGTGTCCCTCACCCTTGCTGCCAAACTACCCGCAGGCTGTTTCTCCCACCTGTCATGGGCCAGGGTTTAGAGAACCCCAAAGTGTATCATGGAGTTCACCTGACCCACAACTTTTACTAGATTGTGGTTATGGGGAGCACCCGGGCTTACTCTGCAGGTGTGATGAAACGGAGATCTAAAGTACTTTTAAATTCAAACAATGTTTATTTATGAAACCAGGTAACGCTTTATAAACCCACAGTAAACATCTTAACACCTATCAACACCAATAAATCCCCAAAGAATACAGTACTCTATCGATAACCCTTAATAAATTCCCAAACAACATCCGGAAGACAAAAGACCCTTTTTAACACACAGATCAGGTTTAAATTCACTATTGAGAGCAGTCAGCACTTTGAAATCACCCAATTGATTTGGAGACAGTCTTTAGTTTGCCGAGAGAGATCCTTATACAGCTCCTTGCTTTGCCTGTAACTATCCAGCTCTCAAAACGAAACTAAAACACAGTCTGTAGCAAACAGCCTAAAACGAAAGTAAAGCAGACAGACAGGCCAGCTCCACCCACTCTCTGACATCACTGCAGCTCTCTAATAAACACCCATTTCTTAAAGGTACACCCACGACAGCTATTCGTTTAAACCCCCATTTCTTAAAAGGTACTCTCACATGACACACCTCCGCCACCTTTTAAGGGCTCAAGCCGCTCACCTTCCCGCAACTGAAGCTGGGTAGCTCGCGCCCTACTTTTCGGGTGGAAGGTTAAACCAAGGTCCCTCGCTACCCGCTCGGTTTCATTTAAGAGACCCCACAGTGACTATTCTCCCTTTAGGCCCACATTTATCCCTTAAATAACAACCAGCAGAGAACAGGTGAAGTAATCATTATCACTTTGCTGTTTGTGGGAGCTTGCTGTGCGCATATTGGCTGCTGTGTTCCCCCACAGTGACAATTACTTCAAAGTACGCCCTTGGCTCTCAAGCTCCTCAGGATGCCCTGAGGTTGTGAAAAGCGTTACAAAAATGAAAATACTTTCTGTTTAAACATTGAAGGTGTTTTCCTCCCCGGTTGTTGCTAGGATATGGCTGAGCCCCCTGTACCCAAGGTTACCAGAAGGGAGTTCTGAAACAGCGGGCGAATCGGTGACGAACTTCAAGCACGACTTGATTGATTACCTCGCGTCTTACCGCTCGACTGGACTGAGTGAATGGATTGCTCACCTAAAGCAGCACGATTTATCAGAAACCAGGTAAACGTTCCAATTTGTTCTGAATGTGTCATTTCGGAATCTCGGGTTCCAAACGAACTTTAACCAGAGGGGCGTGGGTTTCTCGAGGTGCAGATTATTTTAATTTATCCTATTTCTCAATTATGCAATTATCTGACTTCACATTAACCCAACAAAATCAATTAAATGTTTTGGTTTGAGCAGGATGCAACTGGAAGGCACGATGGACTCTTCAGTCGTAAATGTTTATTTTAAAAAGGAAAAAGTTACTTCAATAACACAAAAATAGAGTTACAGCTTCAAACTATTGAGCGGGTTACTGATGAGTGAAGTTATCTCCCTGTTTCTTCATTGACAGCAATTCTTTCAAATTCTGCCTTGGGAGCATTCAGTACGTGACTAGCTAGTAGATTAGAAGCTGGACACCACCCAGGACAAAGCATCCCGCTTTATTGGCACCCCTTCCACAAATATTCAGCCCCTCCACTGCTGAGGAACAGTGGCAGCCGTGTGTACCATCTACAAGACACGAAGGGGCAATCTAGCATGTCCAATCCACCTAACCTGCACATCTTTGGACTGCGGGAGGAAACCGGAGCACCCGGAGGAAACCCACGCAGCCACGGGGAGAAAGTGCAGACTCCGCACAGACAGTCACCCGAGGCCGGAATTGAACCCGGGTCCCTGTCGCTGTGAGGCAGCAGTGCTAACCACTGTGCAGCCCCTGAAGGTTCCCCTTCAAGTCACCCACCACCTTGACTTGGAAATATATCGGCCGTCCCTTCACTGTCACTGGGTCAAAACCCTAGAGCTCCCTCCCTAACAGCACACTGGGTGTGCCTACACCTCCAGGACTGCAGCGGTTCAAGAAGGCAACTCACCACCACCTTCTGCAGGTCCAACTAGGGATGGGCACTAAATGCTGGTTTAAGCAGTGACACCCACATCCCATAAATTGAATTACAAATAAGATGTTGTTCAAAGCCTTTACTTTTATCCTATAAATTAGCAATACCTCACCTCGGACCATGCCTGTGTCATTTCAAAATTGGTTCATTTAAATGTGGGTTTGCTTTAATTGGTGTTTGACTGCCAACGTACATCAGCTCTTGAAAGCACAATGTTTCTTTTGCAGTGCCAAATGTTATCTGACTTTGCACAATTGTCCCTTGTCCATTTGGTCTCGGCCTTTGCTGAGCTCAGGAAATCATATCTGATTGATACTTATCCAAAGCTGAATCTGTTTAATCTTATCAGCTTTTAAATCCAGCTTTAACATAACGACGTAACTAATAACTAGTTCTTCAATTGTAACTTGTTTGAGATACGCTATTTGGTCAATCATCTGTTTTTGGCTGGTTTCTAATGTAATCCTTTTTATTAAAAAAAAAAAAAAATTTTATTCTCCTTTTTCACATTTTTTCCCCGAACTTGCACCCACCAACAATAAACAATAATCAGCAACAAATATGTCAATCCCCATAACAATAACAACGTTCCCATCCTCCCACCAAACCCCCAAACATCAGCCCGCATGTTCACATAAACAAATGACACAAAGGAATCAGGGACCCATAGTCACCCTTAACACACACCGCCCCCCTCCCCCCCCCACCCCCCCCACTAATGTTCGATGTTATCCAGTTCTTGAAAGTGCATAATAAATAGTGCCCATGACTTGTAGAACCCCTCCGAGCTTCCCCTCAGTTCGAACTTAACCTTCTCAAGGGTCAAGTATTCCAACAGGTCCCCCCGCTAATTTAATCCTTGATTAAGACACTTGAGTGATTATAAAGTACAGAGCACACTCCTTATCTCGCTGTTTTGACCTTGTTAGCTTCATATGATGAATAGAACATGAAATTAATCTAAAAATGGTTACAGTAAAATCTAATACCCGTGCGTGCTTACAGAGGATCAGAATGTGGAACTTGCTCTACCACAGGCAGCGATTGAGGGAAATCATGTAGATGTATTTTGGTCAGAAGCTGGATAAACACGTGCAGGAGAAAGAAAGAGAAGATTATACAGACAGGACGAGAGGGAGGCTTGTGTGTGGAGCAGCGATACCAGCACACAACAGTTGGGCTGAATAGCCTGTTTCTGTGCTGTAGACTTTTAATTTGGATCCTGTTAATGACTGTCTACATCCCCGGGAACCCCCAAAGCAGGAAGTTACTGTGCTGGCCCCTCCTGTCTCATCAGAGGGTGTCTTGTTTAGCACAGTGGGCCAAACAGCTGGCTTGTAATGCAGAACAAGGCCAGCAGCGCGGGTTCCATTCCCGTACCAGCCTCCCCGAACAGGCGCCGGAATGTGGCGACTAGGGGCTTTTCACAGTAACTCCATTGAAGCTAACTTGTGACAATAAGCGATTATTATTATTATTGTTATTAGTCAAGGAAATAATAGTTGGCAAACATCACTGGCGACTGTTTGAGGTTCAATGAGTGGAGACTTTGCTTCTTTCGCCAAAAGGCTGTGAAAAGCCCATGGGCAGCATCGTAAAACTAGCTGCTGTGTCACTGGAAAGTGAGTGAATGAAGCAGCAGTCCCCGGGCAGGCACTCGCAGACGGGCAGGCACTCGCAGACGGGCAGGCACTCGCAGACGGGCAGGCACTCGCAGACGGGCAGGCACTCGCAGACGGGCAGGCACTAGCAGGCGATCAGGCACTCGCTGACCCCCAGACGGGCAGACTCTCCGACGGGCAGGCAATCGCAGACCCCCAGACGGGCAGGCACTCACAGACTCTCGCAGACAGGCAAGCACTCGCAGGCGGGCAAGCACTCGCAGGCGGGCAAGCACTCGCAGGCGGGCAGGCACTCGCAGGCGGACAGGCACTCGCAGGTGATCAGGCACTCGCAGGTGATCAGGCACTCGCAGGTGATCAGGCACTCGCAGGTGATCAGGCACTCGCAGGTGATCAGGCACTCGCAGGTGATCAGGCACTCGCAGGCGGGCAGGCACTCGCAGGCGGGCAGGCACTCGCAGGCGGGCAGGCACTCGCAGGCGGGCAGGCACTCGCAGGCGGGCAGGCACTCGCAGGCGGGCAGGCACTCGCAGGTGATCAGGCACTCGCAGGTGATCAGGCACTCGCAGGCGGGCAGGCACTCGCAGGCGGGCAGGCACTCGCAGGCGGGCAGGCACTCGCAGGCACTCGCAGGCGGGCAGGCACTCGCAGGCGGGCAGGCACTCGCAGGCGGGCAGGCACTCGCAGGCGATCAGGCACTCGCAGGCGATCAGGCACTCGCAGGTGATCAGGCACTCGCTGACCCCCAAACGGGCAGGCACTCGCAGAGTCTCAGATGGGCAGGCACTCTCAGACGGGCAGGCACTCGCAGACAGGCAGGCACTCGCAGACCCCCAGATGGGCAGACTCTCAGACGGGCAGGCATTCTCAGACGGGCAGGCACTCTCAGATGGGCAGGCACTCTCAGACGGGCAGGCACTCTCAGACGGGCAGGCACTCTCAGACGGGCAGGCACTCTCAGACGGGCAGACTCTCAAGACGGGCAGACTCTCAAGACGGGCAGACTCTCAAGACGGGCAGACTCTCAAGACGGGCAGACTCTCAAGACGGGCAGACTCTCAAGACGGGCAGACTCTCAACACGGGCAGACTCTCAACACGGGCAGACTCTCAACACGGGCAGACTCTCAACACGGGCAGACTCTCAACACGGGCAGACTCTCAACACGGGCAGACTCTCAACACGGGCAGACTCTCAACACGGGCAGACTCTCAACACGGGCAGACTCTCAACACGGGCAGACTCTCAACACGGGCAGACTCTCAACACGGGCAGACTCTCCAGACGGGCAGACTCTCCAGACGGGCAGACTCTCCAGACGGGCAGACTCTCCAGACGGGCAGACTCTCCAGACGGGCAGACTCTCCAGACGGGCAGACTCTCCAGACGGGCAGACTCTCCAGACGGGCAGACTCTCCAGACGGGCAGACTCTCCAGACGGGCAGACTCTCCAGACGGGCAGACTCTCCAGACGGGCAGACTCTCCAGACGGGCAGACTCTCCAGACGGGCAGACTCTCCAGACGGGCAGGCTCTCAAGGCGGGCAGGCTCTCAGACGGGCAGGCTCTCAGACGGGCAGGCTCTCAGACGGGCAGGCACTCTCAGACGGGCAGACTCTCAAGACGGGCAGACTCTCAAGACGGGCAGACTCTCAAGACGGGCAGACTCTCAAGACGGGCAGACTCTCAAGACGGGCAGACTCTCAAGACGGGCAGACTCTCAACACGGGCAGACTCTCAGACGGGCAGACTCTCAGACGGGCAGACTCTCAAGACGGGCAGACTCTCAAGACGGGCAGACTCTCAGACGGGCAGACTCTCAAGACGGGCAGACTCTCAGACGGGCAGACTCTCAGACGGGCAGACTCTCAGACGGGCAGACTCTCAGACGGGCAGACTCTCAGACGGGCAGACTCTCAGACGGGCAGACTCACAGACGGGCAGACTCACAGACGGGCAGACTCTCAGACGGGCAGACTCTCAGACGGGCAGACTCACAGACGGGCAGACTCTCAGACGGGCAGACTCTCAAGGCGGGCAGGCTCTCAAGACGGGCAGACTCTCAAGACGGGCAGACTCTCAGACGGGCAGACTCTCAGACGGGCAGACTCTCAGACGGGCAGACTCTCAGACGGGCAGACTCTCAGACGGGCAGACTCACAGACGGGCAGACTCTCAACACGGGCAGACTCTCAGACGGGCAGACTCTCAGACGGGCAGACTCTCAACACGGGCAGACTCTCAGACGGGCAGACTCTCAGACGGGCAGACTCTCAGACGGGCAGACTCTCAGACGGGCAGACTCTCAGACGGGCAGACTCTCAGACGGGCAGACTCACAGACGGGCAGACTCTCAGACGGGCAGACTCTCAGACGGGCAGACTCTCAGACGGGCAGACTCTCAGACGGGCAGACTCTCAGACGGGCAGACTCTAAGACGGGCAGACTCTAAGACGGGCAGACTCTCAAGACGGGCAGACTCTCAAGACGGGCAGACTCTCAAGACGGGCAGACTCTCAGACGGGCAGACTCTCAGACGGGCAGACTCTCAAGACGGGCAGACTCTCAAGACGGGCAGACGGGCAGACTCTCAACACGGGCAGACGGGCAGACTCTCAACACGGGCAGACGGGCAGACTCTCAACACGGGCAGACGGGCAGGCTCTCAAGACGGGCCGGCTCTCAAGACGGGCCGGCTCTCAAGACGGGCCGGCTCTCAAGACGGGCCGGCTCTCAAGACGGGCCGGCTCTCAAGACGGGCCGGCTCTCAGACTCTCAGACAGGCTCTCAGACAGGCAGGCTCTTGCAGACGGACAGGCAGACTCGCCGACGGGCACGCTCAGTCGAGCAGACGGCCAGACAGACAAATTGTGTTCAGCTATATGCAATTAGCTGGCATAATTGGGGCTGGAGCGCATGTATAAAGTGACTTGTGCATTGAGTTAGGAGATGTATGCTTGTAACACTTTGCGCCGCAAATAAATGAAGGGCAGGGTATAGACTATCCTTCACCAGCTGGTTTTCCTGAATTGAATATCGGTAATCACAAATTAAAGTTGCAGGAATCACTCCTTTTTAAAAAGTAAATTTAGAGTACCCAATTATTTTTTTCCAATTAAGGGGCAATTTAGTGTGGCCAATCCATCTACCCTGCGCATCTTTGGGTTGTGGGGGTGAAACCCATGCAGACACGGGGAGAATGTGCAAACTCTACACAGTGACCCGGGATCAAACCTGGGTCCTCTGCGCCGTAGGCAGCAGTGCTAACCACTGGGTCATGGTGCTGCCATGCAGGAATCATTCCTTCTGTGGACCTTGGGACCCTGTGACATTAATCCTCCCTCTACGGGGGGAAATGCACTTCAGAAAAGAGACAGATTTGGAATGTCAGTGAAAGGTTCACGACCCGTGCCGGAAATTTGAGCATTGAATCTAATCTGCCACTCCTCAACGTTAACACGAGGCAGTGTCGCACTGCCGTTGTGCTGTCTCTCCGATAAGACATAAACCCTCGCCGCGTCTGCCGCCTCGGGAGGATGGAAAAGATTCGGTGATACTGTTTTGAAGAAGAGCAGGGGAAGAATACCCGTTGTCTAGGCCAACATTCCTCCTTCAGCCAACACCTAAAACCTGTTCAATAGCATCTGTTTTGTGCGATCTTACTATGCATGAATTGGCTGTGGTGTTTGTCAACACAGCAGTGACTGCACCTTCAGAGAACTGAAAGGGTTATTAATATTTGAATGCACGTTATTATTTTTTAAGGTTTAAGCTGGTAGTTTGATTCACAGGTTTATTTCTGTTGAACGTTCCTCTGGTCACGAGCTTGATGTTCCACAAACAATTTGCTATGTTTCGTACAGATGCAGTGAGGCCTGGGTATGACAGAGGCCTAGCTTGCCTCTAGTTTCCTGTCTGTGTCCTATTGGTCCTTCATAATGTCACCATGAAATATGTATCTCCTGTAACATAATCACCTCTTCTGCTCTCGTATATATATTTTTTTTAAATGACGCATTTGAGTAGGTGTTTGTAGTGAACAGGGAATGTGGCTGTCTGAGATTGCCGTCAGCTAGCTTGACAAAAGTATGTTAGTAGTCTAGTATAGTCCTTAAAATATTTTCCAATTACTAGGCAATTTAACGTGGCCAGTCCACCTACCCTACACATCTATTCTAGTATAGTCTTAAAGCGTGTACTGTATTTGCATCTTGGTTAGGATATATTGGACTTGGAGGGGGCACAGAGCAAGTCCACCAATAATGATTGGCGTTCCGAGGACAGGTTAGATAGACTAGGCTTGTATTCCATTCAGAAAGATTAAGGGTGATTTAAGTAAGGTGTTTAGAGTGGTTATTGTATTGCATTGGGTAGGTAGAGACTATGTTCTTTGGTGGCAGAAATTCAGAACAAGCAGGCATAACCTTAAGATTGGAGCCAGGCAGTTGAAGGGTGATATCAGGAAGCACGTCATAGAAACCTCCAATTCCTACAGTGCAGAAGGAGGTGATTCGGCCCATCGAATCTTCCGCCGACCCTCTGAAAGTGCACCCGACCTAGGCTAACCCCCCACCCTATCCATGTAACCCCACCCAAGGACAATTTAGCATGGTCAATCCACCTAACCTGTACATCTTTGGACTGTGGGAGGAAACCGGAGCGCCCGGAGGAAACCCACGCACACATGGGGAAAAGGTGCAAACTCCACACAGACAGTCACCCGAGGCCGGAATTGAACCCGGGTTCCTGGCACTGCGCCACCCAGTTCTTCGCACAAGGAGTATTGGAAAAGCTGAGATTTCTTTCCGTTTATGAGGGTGATGAAGGGTAAAGAACTGAGGTGGGTAGACAGACTTAAATAAACATCAGCTGCAGGCTAACGGGCTTGAATGGACTCCTCCTGTTCCGACAATTTCTCATTGAAGAAAAATACGAAGATTATTCAGACAATTCAGTTTAGAGTCAAACTCCTGAGACTCCCTCCTACTGCCCCAACACTGGGTGCCTGTACCTCCGGGGATTCAGTGACTGAGGCACAAATTTCTTTTATCACTGTTTATTCCTGTTGCCCTGTTCTTTTGGAATTTTCCTTTAATTCCAACGTTTGTGATGAAGCAGAGAATACTTACGATCGAGCAAGAGTGAAAGGAGTATCAATGTATTGTTTTTAAAAATAAAAACATTTATGAGGGTATTTGCAATTTTTATAATGATAACAATAACAGCAACATAAACATGGCACAATAAACATTTCCACCCCATCACAATCTTCACCCCCCCCCAACAATAAAACAACAATCTGCCTTCCCCCCCCCCCCCCCCTTTTTTTGAATATTGCAACTGTTGATATTTTAATTTTCCCCGAGAAAGTCGACGAACGGCTGCCCCCTCCGGGAGAGCCCGACCATTGTCCCTCTTAAGAGGAACTTTATTTTCTCAAGACTAGGAAACCCAGCCATGTCACTGACCCAGGTCTCTACACTCGGGGGGCTTTGAGTCCCTTCATATTGATAAGATTCGTCTCCGGGCTACCAGGGAGGCAAAGGCCAAGACGTCGGCCTCTTTCACCCCCTGAACTCCCGGCTCTTCCGACATTCCAAAGATCGCTACCTCCGGACTCGGCACCACCCGTGTTTTTAGCACCGTGGACATTGCCTGAGGAAAACCCTGTCAAAACCCTCCAAGCTCCGGGCATGCCCAAAACATGTGGGCATGATTTGCTGGGCTTCCCGGGCACCTTGCACACCTGTCCTCTACCTCAAAAAACTTGCACATCCGGGCCACCGTCATGTGTGCCCGGTGGACTACCTTAAATTGTATCAGGCACATGATGAGGATGTGTTAATCCTGCTTCACCAATAGACATGGATCCAGTTAACAGTCTGCAATGTTGCATTCTGCAAATACACAAACTATCAGAAAAGAGTTTGCATTTAACTTCTTACTTCCCCCATCTGGCTTGGGATCCAACGATCAGTTTGTCGAGGGGATGGCCACTACATGGAGGATAACTCCCTTACTGTCAGGGATGCCATCCTTTGAATGAAACCTTGGCCATTTGTCCTGTTGGGTGGAGGCAAATGACCCTGTGGCATTGTGAAGAAGAACAGGAGAGTTCAATGTCTTGGCCAACATTCATCCCTAAACCAACAGCTTAAAGCAGATGATCTAGTCATTATTGCATTGCTGTTTGTGGGATTTTGCTTTGCGTTTCCCTACAGTACAACAACGAGTACACATCAGGAAGTATTTCATTAGCCATAAAGCTCTTGGGACGTCTTGCAATTCTTTTATCTTTCTATTTAAAGTAGGTTAAAAATGTTTTATATTTGATTATTTTATTTAAATCATTCTCTTGGCAGGGTTTATCTCATTGGCTCCACTCCCGGCCGTCACCAAGGGAACGAAAAGCAAAAATGGGGTCACTTAAAACTCAGAAGGGTATGTAAATCTGGCCTTGTCTTCGTGCAAATTAAAGGGAATTATCCCGAGTAGAAAATATCTTTGCAAATTAGCATAATGATGCATATCAAAACCTCGAGCATCTGTGAAATCAATAGAATTAAATGTGGCAGAGGTTTGCCACGACATTTTAAGCAAGTAATTATATTTCGTAATTAATTATTACACTGTTGAATCTTAAATTATTGTCAAACAGGCGCAGCCACATTAGCCCAGTGCTATCACAATACTCATAGTCAATTAATACAACGGCCTGGATAAGTGGCCTTTTACTGTTAAGCAAGAAATGTTCTGTTGCTTTGTGGTTCAAAGGCCTGGAGCTCCCTCCCTATCAGCGCTTGGGAGTCTCTCTCTCTCTGTCTCTCTCTCTCTCTCACTCCCTCTTCAGGTACCATGCCCCAAGAGGGCATTGCCAATCACGGGCATCCATGTTATTGTCAACCATGCTCATTGTCTTCTACTGTTCGTCCAGCTCCAAACTGAATCTCAGCTTGACTTGTGGAGAATAAGGACATTGGGCAATTCCGAATGAGATTACCTGACCCATCAAACTAAATCCATCCAGAGTTTGCACGAAGTTGGACTCCCCCCTTACACCACCCACTAAGCTTCTACTTAATGGAACGTGAAAGGCACCTTTAAACTCACTGCTTATTCAATTTCCTTTTTGAAAGCTACTATTGATGACCTGCATTCCCAAAGCAGCTCAGCATCCCACTGTTTTTTCTTCTTCTCATCTTCTGGTCCTTTTGTCAATTTGTATCCTCGGGTGACGAGCGCTCCTGTTTTTTTTAAAGGAATTTCCCCCTGTCTATCCGTTATCTGTGGGGGAAGAATGTGCAGGGTTACAGGAGAATGGCGCTAAGTGAATTGCTCGTTTGGTGCAGACTCAATGGGCCAAGTTGCCACTTTCTGCACTGTAACAATTCCGTGATCCGATTCTATCAAAATCGTTGACGGTTTCGAACACTTCTTCAAATCTTCCCTCAATCTTCTCTGGTGTCAGGAGACTGACCCCAGCCTCTCCCATCTCTCCATGTAACTGAAATCCCCCCCCCCTTCCCTGATACTATTCCAGCAAGTCTCCTTTAGCACCCTCTTGGTGGCCTTGACATCCAGTGTGGTGATGTCGATGGATGAGCTCCGAGGAGCTGGGCGAGCTGTCTACGTTCAGCGAACCATAGAATCCCTATAGTGCAGAAAGAGGCCATTCAGCCCCTCGAGTCTGCACCGACCCTCTGAAAGGGCACCCTACCTTGGCCCACTCCCTTGCCCTATCCCTGTAATTTCCTTAACCTAGACATCCCTGGACTCTTGGGGGCAATTTAACATAGCCAATCCACTTAACCTGCACATCCATGGACTGTTGGAGGAAACCGGAGCACCCGGAGGATCCCACGCCGTCACGGGGAGAACGTGCAAACTCCGCTCAGACATTCAATCAAGGCCGAAATTGAACCCTGGACCCTGGCGCTGTGAGGCAGCAGTGCCAACCACAGTGCCACCCATCTTTAAACCCATCCTGCTGCCCTGGTTGCATGTTTGGAGTCAATTCCAGGCTTAAGTTACGAGGAGTGATTTCACTAACTTGCTGTGTTCTCTCTGGAATTCCGAAGATTAGGAGGAACTTTGTTCAGAGTTTTCAAGATGTTACGGGTAACTACTGGTTTATATAAAGGGAAACAGTTTCCACTGGCTGGGAGGAGAGGCCTAGGAGACACAGTCTCAAAAGAATCCGGGTTTTCAGGAGTAAAAGTGGGAAACACTTGAATCCACAAACGGGTGACCGGATTGCGGCACTGTTCCGCAAATGGCAATTGATGTTCGATCTGTTGTAAATTTTAATTCTGAGATTGATAGATTAGTCACTAATACTTGAGATGTTAATCCGTTTTTTCCCCCCACCCCCGAATAGATCTTGAGTGACTGCACCTCACCTGTGGCGAATCAGGAATCGTGGCCTCTTATTGGCCAATTTTCCAGCATTGGCTCCTTAGGAGCTGACGAAACCAAATGGCTGTGCTCGGAATTTAAGGAGAGCCTTGCGACACTAGGCAAAAGCCAGAGGTCCTTGAGTAGCCACCAGGTGCCTCTTCATTTGGTGAGTATATCCGTGGAATTGTAGAATGAAATATTGGCAGGAGGCCATTGCGCCCCCATTGTGTCAATGTTGGCTGCAGAGCTATCTGTTAATTCCAATCCTGTGTAAATCTCTTTCCTTCAAGTATTTATCGAATTCCCTTTTGAAAGTTGCCATTAAATTATTCCGGGCAGCACAGTGGTTAGCACTGCTGCCTCACAGCGCCCGGGCTCAATTCCAGCCTTGGGTGACTGTGCGGAGTCTGCACGTTCTCCCTGTGTCTCTGTGGGTTTCCTCCGGGTGTTCCGGTTTCCTCCCACAGCTCAAAGATGTGCGGGTTAGGTGGGGTTACAGGGGATAGGGTGGGGGAATGGGCCTGGGTGTGGTGCCCCATCGAAGGGTCGGTGCAGACCCAATGGGCAGAATGGCCTCCTGTACTATAGAGATTCTATGGATCCTGCTTCCACTGCCTCCTTGGACTGTATGTTCCACATTATTTCAACTCGCTGCATTAGAAAATCATTCCTCAATTCACCCTGTCTCCTCCGTCAAATAAATCTCTCCGGTTACAAACTTTGCTGCCAGCGAACACAGTTCCTTGTTACTTTTTCAGAAACAATGAAGATTTTCTAAACAAATTCCAATTCAGTGGAAATTTAGCCTGGTCAGTCCATGCGGATCTAGTGAAGTCTTGCAACACTAAAACTCAGTAGAAATTTGAGTTAAACGCCTCAGATCCAAATAAGAATCTTTTATTGCCTCTCCTTGATTACAATTGAGAGAAACTTAAATCTATTCTCAATAAAGTCCGGCTAGCAAAGAACTTAAAGAGAAGTAACTTATAAACAATTTAACTTTCAAAATAATGCAGAAATGGTTTCTTGCTTACGGCAAAACAGCTTGCATTTACTTCAAGAGTTAGAGTGGAAAAGTGAAAATATGAAAATAGAGATAGCGAATAGTTAGATCAAAGTATAGAATTATCCTGGAGATGGCCGTGCGGACCATCATGTTTAAAGAGAATTTTATCAGTCTGAAGCCATCTGTCTACACCTCTATGTCATCCTTATTGGTTTGGGTGAGAATCAAATACATTTTATTCGATGGTTAACTGTCAATCCTCAATGTGCAACATAAGTTCTGAATGTTTCATGTTTGAATATTTGTGTATGCTATGGAATGCGATTGCTTGCTATTATCAAGATTGGTTTCTACTGGTTTTCTGCTGACTTTGCTTTATCCACATTCTGGACAATGGTGCCTTCATGTTGCTATGGTGCTTACTTGACCCTAATCTTGATTACTGGTACAGCTTATTTCTTAGTTTCAAAGTCAGTTTGACATTATGTTCATCAGAACAATAGCTTGTTCATTTTGTCAGCAAAAATGTTGTTTTAATCTACAATTAGTTTGTGCATGTGTCAGGCTTCTGTTGAAGTTTTGTGTTTTGTCATGGTCTATGGTTATGAACTCTGAAATCCTTATTTTAAAATGGGTATTAAAACTGGGCGTTCATATTTACATTAAAATAGCCTTTTTACCTATCAGATCTAGCAGAAAATAGTTGATTACTATCAGTCTACCCTTTGATAAATCGAAAGATTAAGTGAGATATATCACAAACAAAAAACACAATTGCGAACTTAAAACTGCCAAAGAAAAACTAGAACTCATTCATATTGTCATTGCAGTTTTCAACAATAGAGTGGGCAAGCTTTGCATTACAAGCATTACAGCAAAAAATTATTAAAATGATTAAAGAATTATTATTCTAAAACAACAATTAATCAATTAATCGAATTTGATTGTACTGATGCAGTGTTAATCTATTAGCAATATGTTAATAATACAGTCAAATAATTGATTGATCCGTAACATTTCAACAATAATATTGCAGTTCTGTTTTATCTAATGGTGGTGCAGTGGGGTTAATGTGAATCATTCTGACCGTTGGGCCCTTGCGTTTAGTGAGTAGTTGTTTAATGCATTTGATCACTAGGAATGTCATGTAAATAATGAATCCTGGTACACAGAAGAAAAAAGATTATTCTTACTGTGGACATTCCTGTGGGTCCCAACCAACCGCAAAGCTTCTCCCAGATAGAGGTATCTGAGGGTGAATCAAGTTTTCTGCCTTCCTTTTGAATGTGTGCTGCCAGATCTTTAACTTCCTTTGAGTTATCTGGAATAAAAGTGCAACACTCCGCACCAATCAGGGCGCAGGTGCCACCTTTTTCGGCTAGCACATCGTCAAGTGCCATTCGATTTTGTAATGCTACGGTTCGAATTGCGCGCATTTCGTCAGAAATTCTATCTAGGGCAATGGCGGTATAATCGGCTAAGTTTTGTATGATGGTTGTTATTTTATTTTATTCATTGGCAACCCTTGTCTCCCAATAAAAAGGAATAGGTTTAGCATAAATTGCGTCTCATAAGGTTATGGCACGTTTATTTCTTCGAGTGGTTGATTCGGAAACATAAGGGAGATGAGGAAGATGACGGGTGACAGGTACTATGTATCCTAAATAGCAAGATCCTGACCAGTATTTTGGGAGCCAGGAATATGCTTTGTCATTACAAATAAAATAGGTTCCATTATAAGCAGAGTAGAAGTAAATATCTTCTAAGTACCAATGATCTGAGAATGTTTTGTTATTTGTGATGTGTATGCCTGTTATTGCTGAGGATTGTTCAGTTCTCTGTAATACATTTTACGTACATTTATAAGCTGTAATTAACATTCAAATAATTAGTACAAACACTATTGCCCATTTCCATCCCTTTAGAGTGATTGCTAATGAGGCATATTGATCCTTTTTGTTTAATATTAGTTGGGAGGCTAATATATTGAGGATTTTTGTTAGGGTTATATTTAAATTGGTGCCACCCTGAAAAGGTGTTTAGTGGATAGCCTACAGATTTCCATAAGTTAATAAATTTCTTTAGATAAATCTTGTACCTTCCTTTTTCACATGAATATGCTCTAGAATGGACCATTACAGAGCGAGGGACACTCTGATAGATGTACCATTCTGCTGTTTCTGAAGCATTAAAGGGGATAGTTAAGAAGGTACAAGATTTATCTAAAGAAATGTATTAACTTATGGAAATCTGCAGGCTATCCACTAAACACCTTTTCAGAGCAGGGGTTGCAATGCATACCCAACATCAGTCCACCTACCCTGCACATCTTCGGGGTGTGGGGGTGGACCAGAGGCAGACACAAAAAGTGACCCGGGGCCAGGATCGAACACGGGTCCTCGGCGCCGTGAGGCAGCAGTGCTAACCACCGCACCACCGTGCTGCCCTCGCGTTCAGGATTTTGTGCATCTCTGTCAAAACTCTCCTCCCCAGCTCCAGGGAGTACAATCCCAAATTCTCCAGTCTCCCTGACATTCTTCCTAATGTGTGGTGTTCAGAATTGTTCACGCCGAATTGGAATTTTATGAAGGTTTAGCGAAACTTCTTCATTTTTCTGCACTATTCCCCCATTTAAAAAGCCGCGACGCCAAGTCCTCTCCATCACCAACATCGACTGCGCCCGGGTGACGGCAGGCGGGAGGCAGCCGCACAATGGAGGGCTCCCGTTCGGGAATGGCATTTTCGGGGCTTTAAGCCCGGTCCCAGGGCCCACAGAGGCGGCAAAAGCAGGGAGAAGGCACGGAGGAGGCACAGTGAAGGCACAGTAAAGAAAAATGTCGAGTGTGAGCAAAAAAAAAGGCCGTTAAAAAAAACAGCTGAAGGTCCGTCGGGGAGTGGAAAGGTCACCAAGGAAAATGGAGGCTGGAGCACCAGGGAAGGCCGCATTGCTTACGGCTGAAGAAATAACTAAGGTGATGGCTGCGGAATTCGAAAGGCAGTTTACAAAATACATGGAGGTGGACAATGAGGAAGGCGATGAGGGAGGTTTTGAGTGTGTTGGTGGAGGAGGCGATTTCCCCGGTGACGACGACGGCGGTGGCGAGCGCAGTAGCGGAGGTGCGAGAGCAAGGGGAGGCACTGTACGACGTGGAGGAGACATTATTGCAGCACGGTGATCAACTTACCTCAATGGGGAAGGAGATGCGGAAGGTGATGGAGATTAACAAGGATCTGCGAGGAAAAATGGAAGACCTGGAAAACTGATCCAGGCGACACAATTTGAGGATTGTGGGGCAGCCCGAAGGAGTTGAAGGACCGAGGCTGACTGAGTATTTTGCCGCGATGCTGGCGAAACTATAGGGGGAGGGGGAGGATCCCTCCCGATATGAACTGGATCGGGCTCATCGGTCGTGGAGGCCTGTACCAAAGGCAAGTGAGCCGCCAAGGGCAGTGACTCTGTGCTTCCGTAGGTACAGTGTGAAGGAGAAGGTCCTGAGCTGGGCCAAGCAGAAGCGGGTGGTGCAGTGGGCTGGAGCTGGTATACGTGTATACCAGGACTTTACGGTGGAGCTGGCGAGGAGGCGGGCTGCCTTCAACCGGGTGAAGAGGGCACTGTACATTGGCAAGGTGCAGTGCGGCATTGTATATCCAACGAAGCTGAGGGTGACTTACAAGCTCAAGGACTTTTATTTTATTTTGGAATGGCGGAAGCAGCGGAAGAGTTTGCGAAGGCAGAAGGACTGTGGCAGAACTGACAAATTGAGAAATGGCCATGTGCCGATGTAACCTCATGACTGTATTTTCTTCTTTTTTGTTTCACTGCGTGCGGGTGTATGGGCTAAAGGAGCCAATGTTGTATATATTTGGACAAGGGAAGTGATGGGACTTTCACTCGAAATGAGGGTTCTTTGGGGTGTAGATGGATATGCGGGGTTTGTGTGCTAAAAGGGGATTTCTGGGCTTTCCGAGGGCCGGGCAAGGGGGAAAGGGAGCCGGGTGGGGGCCTCCACGCGGGCCGATTTAAGCCGGCCAGTGAACGGGAGTGAGGTGGGGGGAGGGGCTGCGGCCATCGGAGCCTGGCAGAACAGGGTCCGAGTGGTCTAGCCGGGGTGGAAAGTTGGGGGGAAGGAACTGAGGTTGGAGGGAGGAGTTTTACAAGAGGCAGTGGACAGGACGAGTTGGGGGGGGGGGGGGGGGGTTTACAATTCTTTGGTATCGTGTACGGTACTCTTTCAGAGGTTGTATGGCGTTGAGTGTAGCGGGGGGTGGGGGGGGGGGGGAGTGGACTGTATAGTTAATGGTGACCATGGGCCATGGGCGGTCCCAGACTCCTTTTTCTTTTTCTCCTTTGTTTTTTGTTTCCACCATGGGAGGGTTTGGTTTATTGGATGCATATATTGACAGGTGGGCCGTTGTTTGGGGTGGTGGGAGGATGGGATAGTTGTTATTGTTAAGGGGATTGATTTTGTATTTGTTACCGTTTACTGTCTGTGGGTGGGGTGTAAATTTTGAAGGAAAATGTGAAAATGGAGAATAAAAACTTTTTTAAACATCGACTGCGCCCAATCTCAGTAACATCGCCATGGAGAGGCGTAGTGGTATTATCCCTGGAATAGTAAACCAGAGACCCAGAGTAATGCTCGGGGGACCTAGGTTCCAATCCTGCCACTGCAGATGGTGAAATTTGAATTCGATAAAATTCCGGAATTAAAAGTCAAATGATGACCATGAAACCATTGTCGATTTTCTAAAAACCTATTTGATTCACTGATGTCCTTTAGGGAAGGAAATCTGCTGTCCTTAACCGGTCTGGCTTACATGTGACTCCAGACCCACAGCAATGTGGTTGACTCTTATGTGCCCCCTCAAGGGCAATTGGGGACGGACAATAAATGCTGGTTCAGCCGGCGACGCTCACGTCCCATTAACAAATTTAAA
The DNA here is from genome assembly GCF_047496885.1 of Scyliorhinus torazame. Classification (NCBI taxonomy): domain Eukaryota; kingdom Metazoa; phylum Chordata; class Chondrichthyes; order Carcharhiniformes; family Scyliorhinidae; genus Scyliorhinus; species Scyliorhinus torazame. Next base: position 387,258,580 of record NC_092708.1, read on the forward strand.
AAAAAATCTCCATCCCTAGCTCAGCTCTTCCTACTGCTGGAGTTTAGAAGAACGAGAGATGATTTTGTGAAAACGTAAGATTCTTAGAGGGTGTGGCAGGTGCTGAGCCCCTCTCTGTATTTTGACTTTCACCGGGTCCCACCACCCGTCACTGACTGGTCTGTGTTGGCTCCCAGCCTATCGACCAATTGCCCTTGGGGGTTGACGAGACAAGGTGGCTGTGCTCGGAGCTTAAGGAGGGCCTCGTAACTCCAGGCCAAGACCAGGATCCCCGAGTAGGCCGCAGGTGTTGCCTCTGTTTGGTGGGTGCTGTGTTCGTGGAGGTTTCCCTCTTGATTGAGGCAACGCTGGATGAGGAATTAAAGAAAGTTTTTCTTTTGTATATACAAATAAATGTCTGATTAAACTATGCCTATAAGACTCTATGGCTGGGCCTTGGTGAGTCTGGGAGTGGCGATGTCACATAGACCATTCAGCAGTGCTAATGTAACTGGGCTATGAGAGGAAGCCCCCCCCCCCCTCCCCACAGCTCAGATTGGTCTATCAAGCATGTATATGACCTCTCCCGTCCTCCCGTCGGGCAGCAGATCATTATTAAAGGCTGTATTTTAACTTCAGTAAAACAAAATGATCAAATCTCATTTTATATTAACCCCAACCTCTTTGAATAGGTTTATCCAACTGTTGAGAACGTCAGAACAAGTTTAGAAGGATACCCGGGTAAGTTCTTATATTCTCCTTGGTGCGTCCGTGCATGTGTGTATCTAATATCTCCCGATGTGACACGGCGGCAAATTATATTTGAAAATTGTTCCGTGTGCCTTGGAGCGTTGTTCCTATATTAAAGGCGCTAAATAAGGGCAGCACGGTGGCGCAGTGGTTAGCATTGATGCCTCACGGCGCTGAGGTCCCAGGTTCAATCCCAGCTCTGGGTCACTCTCCGTGTGGAGTTTGCACATTCTCCCCGTGTTTGCGTTGGTTTCGCCTCCACAACCAGATGTGCAGGGTAGTTGGGTTGGCCACGCTAAATTGCCCTTCATTGGAAAAAATGAATTGGGTACTCTAAATTAAAGGTGCTAAATAAATGCAAGCTGTTGTTGTAGTCCCACTCAATGTTGTATCAGGAGAATGGTAAACATAATTATTTTTGGACGCAAAAGTTGTTGTGTGCTGTCTAAATAGACTCTGTAGACTGTTTGCTTAAAAAATAGCTTAAAGGTATTTAAATGCGATTTATTTTTATATTCCTCGGAACAGTATCACTTATGATAGCCTCTCTTTTCCTTCATTAGCCGGGGGCTCACTACCGTACGCCATTGTTACTGCACAGAAACAACCGTGGCTGCCTTCGTTCTTCTGGTAAGTTACATCTGACCGTAACTGTCGTTTAACCTTGTGGGTGACGGCACTGATGGAATAGTCAGGCATCTGTGACCAACGGGAAACTGTTATTGGCACTGCTGTGTCAGCCAATGAGCCAGAGGCCGGAAGGGATTTGCGCAGCAAACAATCTATTTCACAACGGACAAAGTCTGTTGAATGAGAAAGTGGAACCTATTCAAGCATCACACTGCAGCAAACAGTCTACAGAGTCTATTTAAACAGCACACTACAACAATCTGCAGTGTCTATTTAAATAACAGTCCACAGAGTCTATTTGAACAGTGCACTACAACAGTTTGCAGTGCCTATTTAATAACAGTCCACAGAGTCTATTTAAACAGCACACTACAACAATCTGCAGTGTCTATTTAAAAAACAGTCCACAGAGTCTATTTAAACTAGCTAGCACTATTTAAACTGGTTAGCACTGTGGCTTCACAGCGCCAGGGTCCCAGGTTCAATTCTCCGTTGGGTCACTGTCTGCACGTTCTCCCCATGTCTGCGTGGGTTTCCTCCGGGTGCACTGGTTTCCTCCCACAGTCCAAAGACGTGCAGGTTAAGTGAATTGGCCATGCTAAGTTGCCCTTAGTGTCCAAAAAGGTTAGGAGGGGTTATTGGGTTACCGGGATAGGGTGGAAGTGAGGGCTTTAGTGGGTCGGCACAGACTCGATGGGCCGAATGGCCTCCTTCTGCACTGTATGTTCTATGTTTGAAACAGCACACTACAACAGTCTGCCGTACCTATTTAAGTAACAGTCTACAGAGTCTATTTAAACAGCACGCTACAACAGTGTGCAGTGCCTATTTAAATAACTGTGGACAAAGTCTATTTAAGCAGCACACTACAACAGTCTGCAGAGTCTATTTAAACAGTACACTACGGGATTGTTTGCATCCACCTGAGGCCAGACAGGGCCTCGTTTTAACATTTTCAATGGTACCTCCAACAGCGCTGCACTGGGAGTACTGGCCCAGATTTTGTGCTCATGTCTATGGAGTGGGGGTAAGGGAACTTGGTGGTTAGCACTGTTGCCTCACGGCGCCGAGGATCTGGGTTCGATCCAGTCTCCGGGTCACAGTCCGTTTGGCGTTTGTTCATTCTCCCAGTGTCTGCATAGGTCTCACCCCCACAACCCACAGCACGGAAGCACAGTTGTTAGCACAGTTGCTTCACAGCTCCAGGGTCCCAGGTTTGTGTCACTGTCTGTGCGGAGTCTGTACGTTCGCCCCGTGCAAAGATGTGCAGGTTAGATGGATTGGCAATGATAAATTGCCCTTAGTGTCCAAAAAGGAAAGATGGGTTACTTGGTTACGGGGATAGGGTGGAGGTGAGGGCTTGAGTGGGGTGCTCTTTCCAGGGGCCTGTGTGGGCTCGATGGGCCAAATGGCTTCCTTCTGCGCTGTAAATTCTATGATTCAACTCAAGAGCCCAAAAATGTTCAGGGTAGGTGGATTGGCCACGCTAAATTTCCCCTTAATTGGACATTTTTTTATTTCTTCCAAGTTTCTGCAGTGGGATGCAAACCCACGGCCATCTGTCTCTGAGGCGAGAGTGCTACCCGCTGATGCCGTGCCTGATCACAGACAGCATGTGAACAGAGAAAATCTGACTGTGAGGAGTGTTACAAACACTGTAGGTAACTTTTAAAGAGATTTTAACTTCCAATTAGGAGCTGAAGGAATGATGTGACAACATTTAAAACTTTTACTGTAACAAATGACTAAAAAAGGAACAGTTGACCAAACACTATTTTCATCTTTGTAGCGACTTATACATTAAACTACAGAGAGAAATGTTCCTCTTTTATGTATATCACTCATTTCATTCCTGACAGAATTGCAGTTCTTATAGCAAGCAGGTCACAGTGGCTCGCAGCTTACATTGGGTTTTCATACCCCCGTTTTGTCAATTAGTAACTTCAAGCTGCTGCCTCCAGGTGCTTTATTCAGTTTTCGGAGAGCTTCCTAAATCCGCCAGCAGCTGCAAAGCCTGTTCCTTCCGAAACCCAGGAATCCATAAATGGCATCAGAATGCGTTTCTTTGACTAGGGACAGTCTCCCTTCTGCATCTGGCAGTGGTGGCTCGCAGTGTCAAGCAGCCTCTTCTCTCTGGTGACCACACACAATTCCTGCCTGCCTCTGGCATTCATTGATTTGTCGGGAAGCCTGTAACCCGATCTCAAAATGGCTTCCTCCAACACATTAACTTCGCACCCAGGTAGAAATGCTAATGAGCTATTGTTAATCTCAAAACTCTTTTGTCTTGGAAATTAATAGACAGTTTGCAATACAGCTGTATACAATACCTTTCTTGGATTTTTGGAGACTCCAGAATCTACTCATTGTAAACTCGGAGACCACTGCCATTGTGCCCACGTGCAAATACCTTGCACCATCTCCTCAGTAAAACAATATAAGCCTTTCTTTTATCTCTAACGATCAAACCACCCACGTTTACTATCAGACAGACTGCAGAAAAGGTCACATGACTCATTCACTTAACATAAATTTAAAGCTGCAGTCCCAAATTATAATAATCTTACAGACTTCATAAATGTAATATGAGGTCGCAAGGCACCATGCCTGGGGTGCGGGTAATGATGGGTCGAACTTCCTGAAATTGCAGCTGATTTGTGACTAAATAAAACTTATTTTTTAAAAAACCAATCAGAGGCCCTCAATCACCATCAGTCAAGTGGGTTACGATGGAACTGGCTGCTTCTCGGTTGTCATGGAAACGTGGCCTTCTGGAGAACACATTTCCCACTTTTCTCTCAGCAGCAGGCATTCCGCGTCTCTTCCCAACATTAGCAGATAATTGCTTTTGAATAATTAGCCCTTCTAAATAAAAGTGCCCGACATTTCTGACGCTGTCTCACAAATTCTAAGGACCGTGTGTGACAGAAATGACTATTCACCTTCAGATCAGATCAGCCTACAATCCTATTGATCGGTGGAGTGGGGCTCGATGGGCCGCCTCCTCCTGCTCTTGCGCCGTTTGGCCTTGCATTCCAAAGTTACCAGGAAACTTTACCAACACCAAAATCGGGACGTGCACCTTTTTATTGTCAAAGCCAAACCTCCTCCTTTCCAAAGCCCAAACTCCGCAGCTCACGAAAACATCCAGCAATGAAGAAGGCCGTTCGGACCATTTTACATCTGACAGCCCTTTGACGGAGCTTTCCAATTCATTCCGTAACCCCCGCCCGTGCACACACCGCCCCCCCCCCCCCCCACCCCTTCCCTGCAAAGTTTTCCTTTTCAAGCATTGACCCAATTCCCTTCTGAATATAAATTTTGAATCTGCGGCCACCACCCTTGTCAGCAAGCGCATTCCCGATCGCAACAAAGCATCTCTCTCCCGCCCCCCCCCCCCCCCCCCAAACACTTTTTGCCAGTTATCTTAAATCTGCGTCCTCTGGTTAGCTGAGCCTCGTGCCACTGAAAACAGTTTGTCCCCATTTACTCAATCAAAAAACTCTTCATCATTTTGAACACAGCGGAGCAATTGTTTCTTTATTCCTGTTTAGCTCTTTAGTGCCCAATCTGTGTTGATGTTTTCTATACTTCATGACACAATATAAATGCAAATTATTTTGCTGATTTTTTTTTTTGATTTGATTGTCAATCACTGATTTATTGTTCCAGGGATGTGAGACCGGTTCGGTGGGGGGACTAGAAGACCTGGGATTGTTTACTTTAGAGATCTATCGTGTTATTTAATGGAGAGATATTTGAGTCCATGAGGGGCTTTGATTGAGCAGAAAGGGACAAAAACGGTTTCCGCTGGAGGGAGTGCGGGGAACGAGGAGGGGGCTTAGATTTTAAGTAATTGTCCACAGGCCCATAGGGGAGATAGAATCAGAGAATCACTACAGTGCAGAAGGAGGCCATGCGGCTTGTCGGGCCTGCACCGACCCTCTGAAAGAGCATCCTACCTATCAAGGGGTAATTTAGCGTGATCAATCCACCTAACCTGCACATCTTTGGACTGTGGGAGGAAACCAGAGCACCCGGAGGAAACCCACGCAGACACGGGGAGAATGTGCAAACACCACGCAGTCACTCAAGGCCGGAATTGAACCCGGGTCCCTGGCGCTGTGAGGGAGCCCTACTTCCGTGCCGCTTTGAGAAATGTACTTGCACAGTGAGATGTGATCGGGGAAGGGTGGTGGAAGCGGATTTCATTAGTAACTTCAGAAAGAAAATTGGATAAATATTTGGTCAGGGCGTTAACTCTGTTTTCCTGCCCGCTCCCCGTAATCCCTCAAACCCCCCCCCCCCCCCCCCCCCCCGAGAGACCCAAGATCTATTGTGTCTCAGCCTTAAATGTGTTCAACGATGGGACACGCACAACCCTCTGGGGCAGAGAATTCCGCAGATTCACAACCCTCTGAGCGGAGAAATCTCTCCTCTCATTGCTGGATGATCGGCTCACTTGGGCAGCACGGTAGCACAAGTGGATAGCACTGTGGCTTCACAGCGCCAGGGTCCCAGGTTCGATTCCCCACTGGGTCACTGTCTGTGCGGAGTCTGCACGTTCTCCCCGTGTGTGCATAGGTTTCCTCCAGATGCTCCGGTTTCCTCCCATCAAACCCCCTCAGGACCTTACTAACTTATCCTCTCCGCCCCCTGAGGGACACACGGCTGCCATCAGAGCCTTGCATGTTTTCGATGAGGTTCTCTGTCATCCATCTAAACTCCAGAGGGAATCGGCCTCCTTCTGTGCTGTGACATGTTGACAATCCATATGGTAAAATATTCCGAGTTTAGAAAATTATACTGGAGAATGTTTTGTGATGACTTGTAATTGTAGCTGTTGCCGGCATATTCCTGGGCAGTCCAACAGCAGAGCTCTGTAGCAAATTGACAAGGGTGGAATTGGAAAGAAAGGCCTTTTTTGGCAAAGTCATCACGATCTGGGTTTTTTTTTCCACCTGATTAATTTAATTACAGGAATTTCAGTTCGCCGGCTGAAGTGATGGGATTTGAACTCATTTCTCCGGATCATTAGTCCAGGCCAATGTTCCCTCTCAGCACCAACACACAAGTTCCCACGCAGGCCGCACGTGAAACCGCCTCTTTAAATTACCGCCTGTGAGCGCGTGGACACAGAAAATAATTTAAAGGGACCACGTAAATGTTTTTAAAAATCACCCGTGCATTCCAACAAAACAACTTAAAAGGTGCGTTGGTCAGGGCAGCACGGTGGCGCAGTGGGTTAGCCCTGCTGCCTCACGGCGCCGGGGTACCAGGTTCGATCCCGGCTCTGGGTCACTGTCCGTGTGGAGTTTGCACATTCTCCCCGTGTTTGCGTGGGTTTAGCCCCCACAACCCAAAGATGTGCAGAGTAGGTGGATTGGCCACGCTAAATTGCCCCTTAATTGGAAAAAAATTAATTGGGTACTCTAAATTTTTTTTTTTTAAAAGGTATGTTGGTCAAGACCTCTAGATTACTTGCCCAGTAATGTCCCCACTATGCTACTGTACTTTTGGTACCACCTAATTATAGGAACAGATTTCCTCAGATCTGCTCAACTTGCATTCCATTGAACCATAGAATTCCTTTGGTTCATCGGGTCTGCACTGACCCTCTTGATAGAACACCTAACCCAAGCCCATTGCCCAGCCCTTATCCCCGTAACCCCATCTAACCACATCTTTGGACACTACGGGACAATTGATCAAGGCCAATCTACCTAACCTGCACATCTTTGGACTGTAGGAGGAAACCGGAGCACCCGGAGGAAACCCACGCGCACACGGTCAGAACGTGCAAACTCCGCACAGACAGTCACCCAAGGCCGGAATCGACCCCAGGTCCCTGGCGCTGAGAGGCAGCAGTGCTAACCACTGTGCCACCCTGTGTATGGGTTAAGAGGTGATCTAATTGAGGTGTTTTAGACGATGAAAATAGTTGGTCGGGTAGATAGCGAGAAGCTATTTAGTCTGTTGATGTAGTCCAGAACAAAGGGACATAACTTTAAAATTATAACTAGAGCAATCGGGAAGCATTACTTCCTACTGAGGGGTAGTGGAAGTCTGGAATTCTCATCCCCAAAAAGCTGGTGAGACTGGGGGTCAATTGGAGATTTCGAAACTTGAGATTGAGAGAATTTTCTTTGGGTATCTCAGCGGGACACAACTAAGGCGGACAGATGGCGTTTGAATAGCGATCAGGCGGGATCAATCTGCAGGGAACAGAGTTGAGGGGCTGAAAGTCGTTCTTCTGCTCTCTACCTCAATCCCATTTTCCCCTCTGCCCTCCAAACCTTTCCCCACCAAAAAGCGAGATACGGTGAGGATTTGCATCAGTTCAGCCACCATTCTGACTGATGTCAACAATCTTAGCGCAGTCCGCAATTAATCTTGAGAAGATCCTACTGTGTATAATGCAGCTGACTCACTGACCAGCTGAGCCGAGGGTAGAAACGCCCCAAGTTTAAAATTTTCACAGATTCCTTGTGTTCAAATCCTTCCCTAGCCTTGCCTTGTCCCTGTCTCTCGGACCTCCTTCAACCCTCCGAAAACTTTGAGCTCCTCCAACTCCAACTCTGGTATCTTGCGCAACCCTAATTTCCTTCCCACCTCCATTGCTGGCCAGGCATCATAGAACCATACAATTTGCAGTGCAGAAGGAGGCCATTCGGCCCATCAGGTCTGCGCCAGCTCCTGGAAAGAGCATTCCACTTAAGCCCACACCTCCACCCTATCCCTGTAAACCAGTAACCTCACCTAAACTTTTTAAAATAAATTTAGGGTATCCAATTAATTTTTTCCAATTAAGGGGCAATTTAGCGTGGCCAATCCACCTACCTTGCACATCTTTGGGTTGTGGGGGCGAAACCCACGCAAACACGGGGAGAATGTGCAAACTCCACACAGACAGTGACCCAGAGCCAGGATCGAACCTGGGACCTCGGCGCCGTGACGCAGCAGTGCTAACCACGGTGCCACCATGCTGCTCTACCTCACCTAACCTAAGGGCAATTTATCATGGCAAATCCACCTAACCTGCACATTTTTGGACTGTGGGAGGAAACCAGAGCACCCGGAGGAAACCCACGCACACACTGGGAGAACGTGCAGACTCCGCACAGACAGTGTCCCAAGCCAGGAATCGAACCTGGGACCCTGGAGCTGTGAAGCAACAGTGCTAACCACTGTGCTACCATGCCGTCCCACCGCCTTGAGTCACTTAGTCCCTAAACTCTGGAATTTCCTCCCTAAATCTCTTCCTCCTCCCTCCCTTAACACCCTCGTCTTTGATGAAGCTCTTTGTTGTTTGTCTGAACAGTGGCGTGAAGCATTTTACTACGTTAAAAAGAAAAGAAAGACTACATTTACATGACCATCGGCGTTACAGCTAGTGAAACGTTTTCTGATATTGTAATTTTGGAAACCTGGCAGCTGATGTGCGCACAGCAAGCTCCCCCACAGCAATGAGGAAATGGCCAGATAATCCATCCAAGAGCAAGCGCCTGCAATAGTGCAGCGCTCCTTCAGCACGACACTGGAGAGCGAGTTGTAACCTTTGGTGCCCATGTCCCTGAGGCGGGACTTGCACGGTAGCACAGCGGGTGGCACTGTTTCTTCACAGCTCCAGGGTCCCAGGTTCGATTCCCGGCTTGGGTGTGCGGAGTCTGCACAATCTCCCCGTGTCTGCGTGGGTTTCCTCCGGGCGCTCCGGTTTCCTCCCACAAGTCCTGGAAGACCTGCCTGTTAGGTGAATTGGACATTCTGAATTCTCCCTCTGTGCACCCGAAGAGGCGGCGGAATGTGGCGACTGGGGGCTTTTCACGGTAACCTCATTGCAGTGTTAATGTAAGCCGACTTGTGACAATAAAGATTATTCTATTACCTTCTACTCCGAGGTGAGTGTGCCACGGGAATTCATAAACGCAAGCTGCTTTCCTTATGATTTAAGTACCCAGCCTCGGCATCAGAGGAATGCAGGAATAGGCCATTCGGCTACTGCTGCATCACCTACCCTACTCTCTGTAACCATGGTGACCCCCTGCACAGTCGTCCACCTCATGCAAGTTCTCGCTACAAATAAATGATGGCGATAAACAGGAAGTCAGAAAGTACCTGTTTTCTGTTATGTTCTTTAATTAGGGACCCCAACGGGGCATAAGAGACGAATGGCGTAGGACTAACTGGCGACCCAAGGAATACAATCATTAGCTGGGGAGAGGACAGAGCAATAAAAAGAATAAGTGTCCTTTGCTGAGGCCTGTGAATCTCAGATGGCTGCAAACATTAATGGAAAGATAATTGTTTTATGGACTCACTGAACGTGGGGTTGTAAATTTAATACAGTGTGCCAGTGCCACGACCCAATCTGTCTGTGATGATGTCGGCTCTAACAAAGAAACCAGGGACACTCACCTCTTCCACCTCTGATAGTCACTCTGACTCACTGCTGTCTGAGCGAGTGTGACGGCAGCAGTAATGAGTTTATTGTCTGGGGCACAAGTGTTGTTTGCCGGAGGTCAGGTGCCTTTTCTTGCAGGCAGACGTCCATAAAACAACGACATAAAGTTTTGTTCTGACCCATTGCAGCTCTTATTAGGCAGCATCTATCTTTGTATTTAATTAGAAGAGCGATGGAGTGGAAGATACTGAATAACGTTGGTAAATTTGGAGGGAGGTCTCTGTGAGGTGGGGGCGGGGGGAGGGATTGTGGAGAAGGCGACTATCTTCCACGATGCTGCTTATTATCTTCCAACTCCTTGAGTTTTGTTGCTTTTTAATGACACAGCAGAATTTTTTTATTAATTCTTTCACGGGATGTTGAGCGTCACTGGCAAAGTCCAGCGATTGTTGCCCATCCCGAATTGCTCTTGAACTTGAACTCGGTGACGTGCCAGGCCATTTCAGAGGCCAGTAAAGGATCAACGTTGCTGTGGGTCTGGAGTCACATGTAGGCCAGACCAGGTAAGGACGGCAGAATTCCTTCCCTAAAGGACATTGGTGAACCAGATTAGGTGGGGGGGGGGAGGCTTGTGCAACAAATGACGATGGTTTCATGGCCACCATCACTGGGACTAGTTTTCAATTCCAGATTTATTAACTAGTTGGCTGCCATGGTGAGGTTTGAACCCTTGTCTCCTGAGCACCGAATTCTTAGTCCTATCACCACTCCACCACCGTCTCCTCTGCAGAGTGAATGGGACTGTGGGGAATGAGCCATCCACCATTACTAATCCAACTTTCGCCATTTCATCTCCAGCGATGGCTTCACAATTGACAGGCGTGGGCTGTTATTTGTGACAGGAGCAGGAACAATTTAGTGTTGTGGATGCTGAGCCGTGGTGGCCCCAACAAAAACATGAACTTGCAATTAAATAGCACCTTTCACATGATAAATCTGTCCAAGGCGCTTCACGGAAGCTTATGAAAATGAAATGAAATGAAAATTGCTTATTGTCACAAGTAGGCTTTAAAATGAAGTTACTGTGAAAAGCCCCTAGTCGCCACATTCCGGCGCCTGCTCTGGGAGGCTGGTACGGTAATTGAACCCACGCTGCTGGCCTGCCTTGGTCTGCTTTAAAAGCCAGCTCTTTAGCCCTGTGCTAAACCAGCCCCTTTATCAAATGGAATATGACACTTAGCCACATAAGGAGATATTAGGCTGGAAGATCAAAACTTGGTCAAAGAGGTAAGCTCTAAGGGGTGTCGTAAAGGAAGGAAGAGCAAGAAGTAGAGAGATGGAGAGGTTTGTGGAGGGAATTCCAGACCTCAAGAGCCTAGGCAGCTGAAGGCAGGGCCATCAGTGGTGGAGCAATTAATTAAGAGCCAGAATTAGACGAGCGCCAATACCTTGGAGGGTTGTGGGGCTGCAGGAGATTAGAGACTTGGGGAGAGATGCAAAGCCATGGAGAGATTTGAAAACCAGGGTGAGAATTTTAAAATCAAGACATTGGCTCCTGATCAAGCAATGTAGGTCAGCGAACACGGCGAGTGGTAGAGGAACAGGACTTGCGGTGAGTGAAGACACAGCTGATAATGCTGAGCAAGCCAGATCTCGGACTGAAATACCTCCCGGTTGATGGTAATCTTTTTTCTGCACTGTACAAGTGGGGAGGGATAACTACTGAACCCAAAAGCACAGATCTCCAGTGATCACTTTTAAAATTTGAAGAATTAAAAGGTAGATTAAAAGATAAAATAAAATGTAAACACATAAAAACATAGAAAAGAGGAGCATTCAGCCCTTCGAGCCTGCTCCACTCTTCAATATGACCATGACTGATCATCCAACCTCTCTGTCCTACATGGTCTGCCCCCGTATCCTTTGCCTTTGATCCCTTGTTCTGGTCACCCCCACCATCAGGGACATCCTTCCTGCATCTACTCTGTCTAGTCCTGTTAGAATTTTATAGGTTTCTATGAGATCCCCCCTCATTCTACTGAACACAGTCTTTATTTGAAAATATTTTATCACCACCTTTCCCAATTAATGGGCAATTTTAGCGTGACCAATCCACCTACCCTGCACAGATTTAGGGTTTGTGGGGCCGAGACCCACGCATACACGGGGGAGAAAGTGCAAACTCCACTCAAGACAGTGACCCGAGGCCGGAATTGAACCTGGGGCCCTGGCGCTGTGAGGCAGCAGTGCTAACCACTGTGCCACCGTGCTGCCACAAAAAGGTACAGTTGGATTAGATCTTGCAACATAACCCCTTCAAAAATGTGCAACCCACAGCTCTGCTAAAACAAAACATACTGATGAGGTTTTCTGAAGGCAGATCCAATCAAACTGCTTCGCAGGGCAAATATCCTCCTGGCCTAAGACTAAGTTGCTTTCTTGAAGTAAAATCCTTTCACAGCCAAAACAAAGGAGGTGTCCTTCAATAACGCAACACCCACAGCAACTCGCTCCAACTGAAAGCCAGCTCTCATAAATACCTTTCATCTTTGTTTTCCATTCTTTTCATAAACCCCTTTCAACTTGGGTTCAGCAAATATTAAAACCTTTCATTTTCCTCTGTTACCTCGATTTTGGATCAATGGTGTTTAACATGCCTGGCCCTGTTTATAATAATAATTTTATAATAATGATCTTTGCTGTCACAAGTAGATTTCATAGAATTTACAGTGCAGAAGGAGGCCATTCGGCCCATCGAGTCTGCATCGGCTTTGGAAAGAACACCCTACCCAAGGTCCACACCTCCACCCTATCCCCATAACCCAGTAACCCCACCCAACACTAAGGGCAATCTTGGACACTAAGGGCAATTTATCATGGCCAATCCACCTAACCTGCACATCTTTGGACTGTGGGAGGAAACCGGAGCACCCGGAGGAAACCCACGCACACACGGGGAGACTCTGCACAGACAGTGACCCAAGCCGGAATCGAACCTGGGACCCTGGAGCTGTGAAGCAATTGTGCTATCTACAATGCTACCGTGCTTACATTAGCACTGCAATGAAGTTACTGTGACAAGCCCCTAGTCGCCACATTCCGGCGCCTGTTCGGATACACAGAGGGAGAATTCAAAATGTCCAAGTTACCCAACAAGCACGTCTTTCGGGACCAGTTGCGGGAGGAAACCGGAGCACCCGGAGGAAGCCCACGCAGACACGGGGAGAACATGCAGACTCCACCTGGACAGTGACCCAAGCCGGGAATCGAACCTTTGACCCTGGCGCCGTGAAGTAACAGTGCTAACCACTGTGCTACTGTTCCGCCCATACTCACGAATCTCCTGAAATATGCAAATTTCCTTTCTCACCTTTGAACCTCTTTTGAAATGCAAAAGCTGCACGTCAATTTTAACGCTTAACCCCAAATGTCAAATCTCCTCTGTTTACTTGTAAGTTAAAACGCATTGTTAGGCCTCAAGGCAAATGCTAAGAGGCAGCAGCTTTACTCTTCGACGCCACAGACAATCTGATTCCAAAAACCTCTCCTTTTGATGAACCCAGCGAACACTCAGACACTGCTTTCCTGACCTACACAGGATATCTCCGCAAACACACACGAATATAAAAATATACACATCCCATCACATGCAGGCAGCAGGTTTGTGGATTACCTGTAGTTTACGCAGGGTGGAATGTGAGAGGCCGGCCAGGAATGTGCTGGAATAGCCCAGAGTTAACAAAGGCATGAATGAGGGTTTCAGCAGTCGATGAGCTGAGACAGAGGCACAGTGGGACAATGTTATGGAGATGGAAATAGACGGTGTTAGTGATTGTTTGAATACATGGTTGAAAGCTCAGCTTGAGGTCAAATATGGCACCCAGGCCGTGAACCGACTGGTTTCGCCTCGGACAATTGCCATGGGAGGGATGGAATCAGCTGATCGGGAATGGAGTTTGAGGTGGAGATCAGTGACGATGCCTTCAGTCTTACCATCAGCACAGGGCTAAATCGCTGGCTTTGAAAGCAGACCAAGGCAGGCCAGCAGCACGGTTCAATTCCCGTAACAGCCTCCCCGAACAGGCGCCGGAATGTGGCGACTAGGGGTTTTTCACAGTAACTTCATTTGAAGCCTACTTGTGACAATAAGCGATTTTCATTTTCATTTCTACAAGGCACAAGTCAGGAGTGTAATAGAATACTCTCCACTTGCCTGGATGAGTGCAGCTCCAACAATGCTTAAACTCAACACCATTCAGAACTAAGCAGCCTACTTGATTGCTCCCCCTTCCACAAACATTCCAACCTTCCACCACCGACGAACAGTGATAGCCGTGTGTACCATCTGCAAGATGCACTGCAGTAACTCACCAATGTTCCTTAGGCAGCACCTTCCAAACCCATGACCATCTAGAAGGACAAGAGCAGCAGTTACCTGGGAACCCCACCACCTGGAGGCTCCCCTCCAAGTCACTCACCACCCCGACTTGGAAATATATCGGCCGTTCCTTCACTGTCGCTGGGGCAAAATCCTGGAACTCCCTCCCTAACAGCACTGTGGGTGTACCTACACCTCAGGGACTGCAGCGGTTCAAGAAGGCAGCTCACCACCACCTTCTCAGGGGCTCGAGGGATGGGCAATAAATGCTGGGCCTAACCAGCCATGCCCACATCCCGTAAATGAATTTGAAAAATATATTAAGTTGGAGGATATTTCTGTTGTCCAGTGCTGGATGTGGGATAATGCTGATAATTTACACACACTGGAGTTGAGAGGGGTGGTGGTGATGTAGAGCTGGGTGTCGTCAGTGTACATGTGAAAATTAACACCTTCCCTTTGGATGATGTCACCGAGGGGCAGCATATAGTGGAGAAATAGGAGGGAGCAAATCCTCAGGGGGCATCAGAGATAACGATGTGGGTGCAAGAAGAGGAGCCATTGCAAATCATCCTGTGGTTACGATTAGGTAGATGAGAAGGGATCAGGTAAGAGCAGTCCCACCCAGATAAGACACAGGAGCAGAAGTAGGCCATTCGGCCCATCGAGTCTGATCCACCATTCAGTGAGATCATGATTGATCTGTTGTGATAATCCTCAACTCCATTTTCCCGCCTTGATTCCCTTACTGATTAAAAATCTGTCTATCTCAACCTTGAACATATCGAACGACCCAGCCTCAATAGCCCCCTGCGGCAAACAATTCCACAGATTCACAGAAGAAATTCTTCCTCCTCTCTGTCTTAAATGGGTGACCCCTCACTCTGAGATTACACCCTCTGCTCCTAGGCTCTCCCACAAGGGGAAACAACCTCTCAGCATCTACCCTGTCAAGCCAGTGAGAATTGGGCTCCGGTTTCGTCCTGCAGTCCAAAGATGTGCAGGTTATGTGGATTGGCCATGCTAAATTGCCCTTCGTGTCCACAAGGTTAGGTGGGGTTGTGGGGGAGTGAGCTCGGGTATGGTGCTTTTTCAGAGGGTCGGTGCAGACTCGATGGGCCGAATGGCCTCCTGCACTGTCGGATTCTATGGTAACGGAAACAATTTATGCTGCATGAGAAGAGAGTGCTGATTGGTTGGCAAGTGGACTACGATTGGCGGAGCCATGCCGTGAAGAATGCAGCATGGAACAGTTAACTGCCCAGCTTCTTTCAGACTTAAACTGTGCAGGTTGGCTCTGGTCCATTACCATTAACACTGCAATGAAGTTACTGTGAAAAGCCCCTAGTCGCCACACTCCGGCGCCTGTTCGGGTGCACCGAAGGAGAATTCAGAATGTCCAAATTACCTAACAGCACGTCTTTCGGGACTTGTGGGAGGAAACCGGAACACCCGGAGGAAACCCACGCAGATACGGGGAGAACGTGCAGACTCCGCACAGACAGTGACCCAAGCCGGGAATCGAACCTGGGACCCTGGCGCTGTGAAGCAACTGTGCTAACCGCTGTACGGAATGAACCAGGGAATGGCTGTTCCCTAAGCTTTTGTTCCGTTAAAAAAGGCACAATATGCAGAGACATGTTCCGTCTGTCTGCAAAGGGCTCACAGTGCCGCTCGTTTACACATGCTAGAAGCACATATATGAACACACGGAGCTCTGTCCTTTGCAGACTGATGACTGGAGGGGCTGAATGGCCTACTCCTAATTTAAATTTTTGTATGAAGGTCAAGGGATAATTTAACAAAAGTCTTCTAATAAGCAGAAGCTGTTCCTGGTGTGGAGGAGATCAATTGTTAGCACAGAGACACTGGGCTGAATGGCCTCCCGATGGTAAAGTTTCTTTGAATCCTTCCTGAGCTTTGTGATTTTTTGATTTAATCTCCGTGGTAAGTGCGACACTCCGTCTCTTGCATGCGGCTGTCACTGGTTTGTGTTTCGGGGACACTGAATTGACTTGCGCTTTCCTCCCATGTGTCCTCCACAGTCGCTGGTCTGCTGAGGGCACAGGTCGGAGCCGGGCCATGCCCCACATCAAGACGTACATGAGGGCTTCGCCAGACTTCGGAGAGCTCGCGTGGTTCGCAGTCACAAGGTGAGAGGCCTTCCTGGTCCACGTCAATAGAAGATACGAGAACGTTATAATAATAATCTTTATTAGTGTCACAAGTAGGCTTACATTAACACTGCAATGAAGTTACTGTTAAAAGCCCTCGTCGCCACGCTCCGGCACCTGTCCGGGTACACTGAGGGAGAATTTCGACCCCTCCTGCAAGTGATATCTCCGTCGGCCATGGTTTACTGGGCCATTCTCTCGCCTCAAGAGTTCAGAAGATCCCGGGTTTAAGGTTCGTTTCAGAGATCAAAGCACACAATCCAGGGTGACGCTCTGCGCTGCGCTATCTGAGGTGCCCCCTTTCAGTCGAGACATTGAACTCTAGGCTGGACACAAGGAAGAAGATCCCACAGCACCTGTTGTCTCTACCCCCCCCCGGTCAATATGTATCCCTCAACCAACATCATTAAAATCGGATTTCCTGGTAATATTTCACCTTGTTGTGGGATCTTGCTGTGTACGAATTGGCTGACGTCTTTCCTGCCTTACAACGCTGACTACAGGTCGATATTACTTCACTGTCTGTAAAGTGCTGTGAGCCTCAAAGCCAAAGGTGTTTTGACCCTGGAGGAGGCCAATGAGCTTCTGTTGCCTCTCGAGAGGAATCCAGTGGATCTTATTCCTCTGCACCATCCCTGCAAGTCTATTTTCCACTCGTGGCCATCCTTTGAAACATGGGTTGTCTCTGCTTCTCCCACTCTCCATATTCTGAGGTTTGGGAAAGGTGCAACATTTATAATTGCAAGTCCTTCTCTATTTGCTTACATCTTTTCAAAGTGAAAATAGTCAGCCCATAAAAGTTGGATTCATTATTCTGGGTGAGTTGAGCTGCCGCAATGTCCCATCGACCCTTTAATCTCCGCCATTACCCCCATCCCCCCCACCTCAGCCATGTCCTCCCTGTACCCAACTGTCTGTTCTTTGTGCGTGAACCCGAAGAGTGAATGCTGGCGTGCCATTTCCCAGAGATCAAAGCCAAGCCCAAATCTTTCCTTGTACAGCGTCCCGCCACGAGCAGTCGCCATGGGGACGGTGCGCCTCACCGAATGGCGATCGGAGTGTGAAGCCCTGGCACCTCGAGTGAGAATTGGGACCAAGCTTGTCCATGATGCCCTCTGCAGTCCAGACTCTCAGACGATTGTGGCTAACACTGAGGGTCGTAGGAGTCGGAGCGTAAGGAAAGGTGACCGACAGTGAAATACTGATGTTGCACGTTAGAAGGAAGCGACCAGAAGGTCAGCACGGTGGCGCAGTGGGTTAGCATTGCTGCCTCACGGCGCTGAGGTCCCAGGTTCGATCCCAGCTCTGGGTCACTGTCCGTGCCGACTCTCCCCGTGCCTGTGTGGGTTTCGCCCCCACATCTCAAAGACATGCAGGGTAGGTGGATTGGCCACGCTAAATTGCCCCTTAATTGGAAAAAAGAAGGAAACGTCCAGCATTTCTTAATGTTGCGCTTTTCACGACCTCCCGACATCTAAATGTATGTGTCAGCCAATGATATTCTTTTTGAAGCCATTGTGCTTTTCATAGAATCCCTACAGTGCAGAATGAGGCCTTTTGGCCCATCGAATCAGCACCGGCCCTCTGAAAGAGCTCCCTACCTCACCCTATCCCCGTAGCCCCATCTAACCCACACATCCCTGGATACGAGGGGGGCACCCGGAGGAAACCCACGCAGACACTGGGAGAACGTACAAACTCCACACAGTCACGCGGGATCAGAATTGAACCCGGGAGCCTGGCACTGTGAGGCAGCAGTGCTAGCCACTGTGCCACCTGAAGCGCAGCAACCAATTTGCCCACAGCAAGATCCCACAAACGGCAATGTGACCCCGACCAGATGATCATTTTCTTGCAGTGTTGCTTGAGAGAGGAAGCTTGGCGAGGACACTGGTGGGGTCTCCCCTGCTCCTCGTCAAAGCAGTGGCGTGAAATCTTCAGCGGCCACCTGAGCAAGCAGCTGAGGCCTCGGTTTAATATCTCATTGATAAGGGGGCACCTCCAACAGTGCAGTACTCCCTCAACACTGCACCGGAGTGTCCGTGTCGGTCTTTGTCCTCAAACCCTGGCTGGGACCTGAAAACCAGAGTCTTGTGACTGAGAGGCGAGAGGGATTCCCGCTGAGCGACTGCAAGCCCTCGATCCGAACATGTAAACACACTCCATGTAAAATGCTCAATGCCAATTGCTCCCCCGCGCATGATTGAGTTGCTGAGTAAACGTTCCTGCGTTTGCCTCTTCCGGACAGGAGGGGCAGTTAATTTAAACAGCCCCGATTTCTCTCCTCGTTTTCCGCCCATTCACAAAAAGGTATTTTTGATTTCCCGTTTTATAACTGGTGGCATGTTTTCCCCAACCCGTCAGTTTGGAGTGAAATAATCTGATTAATGACCCCGAACACGAGGCATAGAACATAGAAAAATACAGCACAGAACAGGCCCTTCGGCCCACGATGTTGTGCCGAACCTTTGTCCTAGATTAATCATAGATTTTCACAGAATTTACAGTGCAGAAGGAGGCCATTCGGCCCATCGAGTCTGCACCGGCTCTTGGAAAGAGCACCCTACCCAAGGTCAACACCTCCACCCTATCCCCATAACCCAGTAACCCCACCCAACACTAAGGGCAATTTTGGTCACTAAGGGCAATTTATCAAGGCCATGGGAAAATAAGACGGTTGGTTTATTTTACACAGGGACAAAACGCCACAGGAACGGGTCCCTCCTATCCGCCCCTTTGCACTTTGCCAATTACAGTGGTTAAAACGGTTCACTGTCTGGGTCCAGGTCCGCATGGCAACATTACATATTGTAGCAGCTTGGTGAAGGTCACGTGACAGACATCCCATTTCCTCTCCTGGGCTTTGGACAACGGATGTTTTTTTTTTCTCCCAGGTCTGGAATGGGCCCCTCTTGGCCTTGCAGACGGACCATCTCCTTGGCCCAGAGCTCTGCCGTAGAAATGTAAAGGGTTGTTAGTGCACTTATCTTCTGCAGTTGCAGGAGGCATCACCGTCTCTTTAAGGATAGCGAGGTCTGGGCTGGTTTTCCGAAGATTGGAAGGTGGGTATCGGTCACTCCCATCTTGGCCTGTTGGGGTAAAGTCATTGTCCGTTTTTGAAAATAAACAATTTGATAAAGTAGCCAGGCTGATGTAGATATCTATATTTTGCTTCCTGTTTCCGTGATGGGACACCTGGCATTGTATTCCTGTACAACTCCATGCTATTCCCTCTCAGAGGGAGCAATCGATCGCTATCGGAGATGATGTGCTACTGTCATTGAATTCAGTCCTCGCTGTGTGACTTGTACTTCATGAGTTGTGTGTAATGAGAACAATTGCAGTCTGTTTGATGTCTCTTCCCCTGATGCCGTGCCCATCAGGCAAGATTGAACAGGCTTGAAGCTCTTTCCTTTGAAAAGAGGAGACTTGAGGGGTGGCCTGTGGGAGGCCTTTTAAAATTATGAAAAGGTTTGCAAAGGCGAGACGCAGTGAAGATATTCCCACTCATGGGGGTAGCTGGAACTATGGGCCATAAATATAAAACAGCCACTAATAAATCCGACGGGGAATAAAGGAGGAACTTTGTTCCCCGGAGAGAGGTGAGAATGTGGAGCTCGCTGCCACAGGGAGTGACAGAGGTGAGCAGCATTGATGCATTCAAGGAGACACCAGATATGTAACTGAGGGAACAAGACATAGCAAGTTATATTGATAATCGGGGATGACTTAGAGAGTGGGAAGGGGCTCATGTGAGGCATCAAGACCAGCATGGACCAGCTGGGTCGAATGGCCTGTTTCTCTGCTGTAAATTCAATGTAATTGGTTCACGCATGTCTTTCGCGGGAAGGGAAAGGAGCATGCCCATCAGTCTGGAGTGCCTGTGAGCTACCTTCCCACAAAAGTGTTAAGTTACAAGGAGATTGGTAGGTTTTTTTTTTGCGATGGGGGTATGCATGGATACAGAACCAAGACGGATAGGCAGAGGGATGATCGGGATTAGCCATCCGAACAGACGTATGAACACACCAATTAGGAGCAGGGGTAGGCCACTCGGCCCCTCTACCCTGCCCCACCATTCAGTGGGATCACAGCTGATCTGTTTGTAATCTCAACCCCACAATCCTGCCCTCCCCCCCCCCCCCCCCCCCCCGATAACCTTTCACCCCCCCTCTTGTTAATCGCGAATCTATCGACCTCTGCCTTCAAGATATTCAAAGCATCTGCCTCCCCTGCTGTTTGAGGAAGACAGTTCCAGAGACTCACCACCCTCCGAGGGGGGAAAAGGTTTCCCTCGTCTCTGTTTTAAATGGGCGACCCCTCGTTTTTGAAGAGTGACCCTTAGTTCTGGATTCTTCCACAAGAGGAAACATCCGCTCAGCATCCGGCCTGTCAGTAACCACTCTAATTGAATGGCGGAGCAGGAGTGAGGGGCTGAATGGCCTCCTCCTGTTCCCATGGCTGCTCCTTAATGACCTCGGTGTACCCGTCAGATTGCACAAAGGAAATGGCGCCTGAGGAGATTGTGTGTGCCGGGGGAGCCGAATAACTCTTGCCGCTTCTGTTGTTGTGAAACCTCCCAAGTGTTGATTAGGTGGTGGGCACTTAATACCATCGTTACCTCTCTCTGCAGTATTGACGTGTTTGAGAAAATAACACATTTCTGGGATTGCAGGTCGCAAGGGCCGTAAACAGCAATCGCTTCTGATTGCCTGGAGCTGATTTTACTCGGTGTGCAGAAGAAGAACAGGGGAATTATAGTTCACAGCTCGAAAACTGATTAATGCTTCCCACGTCACTCACCCACTCGCCCAGCAAAATGAGGAGCAGCAACGTTCCTGCGGCACCTCGCCCACGGCGCTGCGGCCTCATCAAAGGCCCGGTTTGGGGGAAATGATTCTGTTTTCAGTTTGGTTCCAGCTTTCGTCCTGATCGATAGTAAACGTTGCGAGGGGGGTTTGGTTCGGGGCTGGCCACGCCGAGATTTGCTATCTTACCGTTCACTGAGATCAACACAGTCGAGTACGATCATGTGGCCGGCTTAGCCCCGTGCATCCAGTAAAACCGTATAATACTGCTCCAGCCACACACCTGCACTCTGCCCCCCCCCCCCCCCCCCCCCCCACCGCCTGTCATCCACAGGGAATTCTAACCCCAGCTCCCATCAACCTCCTCCGCCCCCCCCCCCCCCCCCCCCACAAGCCCCCATGCTCGCTGAATTGTATTGGCTCCCGTGAAGCAATGCCTCAACACTTAACATTATCCCCCTTGTTTTCCAATCCTCCCCCCCACCCCCCTCTGCCTCCCTCTGTGGCCCCCTCCAGCCCAACAACCGTCTGAGATTCTCTACTCTTCCAACCTTCACCTACTGAGAGCATCCTCGATTTCCACCGCATCACATTGGCAGTACTGCCCTCCGTTGGCAAGGCCTGGGATGTGCTCCCCGAGCCTCTGCACCTCTTTTCTCTTAAAGACGCTTCTTAAAAGTCTATAACCATTGATTACTTGTCCCAGTGCCTCGGTTATGTGGTTCGCATCCAACCTCGTTTGATAATGCTCCTACAAAATGCCTTGGGACGTTTGACCCTATGGACGGCGCCATCTATGTAAATGCTGCATGTTATTGTCCTGAAGTGTTTGCCTCCAGTACTTTTGAAATGAAAATCGCTTATTGTCACAAGTAGGCTTCAAATGAAGTTACTGTGAAAAGCCGCTAGTCGCCACATTCCGCCGCCAGTTCGGGGAGGCTGATACGGGAATCGAACCGTGCTGCTGGCCTGCCTTGGTCTGCTTTAAAAGCCAGCGATTTAGCCCAGTGAGCTAAACCAGCCCCTACTTCAGCTGATTTTTTTTTTAAGTCGTCATGGTTACCAATTCTGAAATGAACTTTACATTTCAGATTCGTCAGCCGAATGGAAATTCCAGTAGTTTCCATAATGGGATTTGAACCCAGGTCCCCAAAGCATTGGCCTGGGCCTTGGATTATTAGTCCAGTGACATTATCGCTGCGCTACTAGTGAAGCAGATGGGGTTTTACGAGAATTGGCGAAAATTTGTGGTGGCCATTGCTGAATCCACCAGCTGTCGTTGGTGGGATTTGAACCGTTGTTCCCTAGAGGATTCGCCTGGGGCCTCTGGAGTGCTGGTCCTGCAGTATTACCACTGCCCTACCATCCCCCCCCCCTCCTTCCCGTGAAGTAATGATCTATGTTTACTTTATTCATGATGTGGAGATGCCGGCGTTGGACTGGGGTGGGCACAGTAAGAAGTCTGACAACACCAGGTTAAAGTCCAACAGGTTTGTTTCAAACACTAGCTTTCGGAGCGCTGCTCCTTCCTCGGGTTCACCTGAGGGAGGAGCAGTGCTCCGAAAGCTAGTGTTTGAAACAAAAGCCTGTTGGACTTTAACCTGGTGTTGTAAGACTTCTCGCTGTACTTTATTCATGACATTTGTATTCACACCTCTCGGAGGTCCACTGGATTGCACTTTGCGTTTCTGTAAGCCCCTTCCACAACCTGAGGTGTACGTTTTCAAGGGTAGTCGCTGTTGGAATGTAGGAAACCCGGCAGGTGGACAGCAAGCTCCCAAGCCAACGGCAATGAGATAAACGACCAGGCAACCTGTTTTTGGTTGAAAGCTGGACATCGTCCGGGTCGGCAAGGAGAGCTCTCCTCCTGGTCTTCGAAATAGGGGTCTTTCATGCCGGAGCGTCTGAGTGGGACAGGTGGCTTATCCGGACTGGCTGGGTGAAGGTTGGAATTTTAAGTGTTGCGTGTTTGGTACAGAGCCCTGCCTCTTGTTGCTGTGGCCGCCATCGCTCGTATCTTACTTAAAGTGAAAAGCTGCCTGCGCGGGGGACACGCCAGGGGAGCGACACGGAAGAACGGCCACTTCAGGCTCCACACTGTCATCCGAGCACAGCGTGCCGCTGACTTAGAACCTTCTGGAAGATGTTGAATTGCCGAGTGCCAATGCAAATCTAATCAAAGTGACGGTTCTCGCCATCCAGGCAGATGCTTGAAGCAGTGGGAGGCAAAATGAGGTTGCTGTGAAGGAAAGCTGAACAGGCAACTCGGCATATTAACTCCCTTATTCATTTACTGTTCTGTCAGACCGAATCCCCATCACAACCATCAGTGAGCTGGTTTGTGTGTGTGTGTGTGTGTGTGTGTGTGTGCGTGCTAAATTCATAGTATTAGACCCTCTAAACATTCATTGTCATCTGAAATAGAAGGTAATTTAAATCTCATTTCTAAATATATGGTTTGGGATAAATGTGATGCACGAGCAATTCTGTTTCTTTCTCCCTCTGCCTTTATTTATTTGCTAAGCTGCTCCCTTTGTCCTGAGCTCCTCTTGTCCTGAGGCAGCCCATTTGATCCCAAATATTAATACCCCCTGTATTCGCCAGACCATCAGACGGTTGCTCGCCATGAAGTCACAAGGGCGTGGGTTCAAGTCCCATGTGCAGGACTCGAGCGTGACTCTCCGAGCTGACACTCACTCCTGTGCAGTATTGAAGGAGCGCTGCACTGTCAGAGGCACCTTCTGCCTGCTCGGATGGATGGACAAGGGCAGCGGATGCACGGGAAGACCACCATTTGCAAGTTCCCCTCCGACTCACCAACCATCCTGACTTAGAACTATTTGTTGGAACCGCTGTCTTAAGTCCTGGAACTTTTAAAAATCCATTTATGGGATGTGGATGTCGCCGGCTGGGCAGCATTTATGGCCCATCCCGAATTGCCCTTGAACTGAGTGGCGTGCCACTTCAAGAAGGCAGTTAAGGGACAACCAGATTGCCGTGCCTGGGGTCACATGTAGGTCATATCAGGAAAGGAACGGCAGATAATAATCTTTATCGTTGTCCCAAGTAGGCTTGTGTTAACACTGTAATGAAGTTACTGTGAAAAGCCCCTAGTCGCCACACTCCGGCGCCTTTTCGGGGACATGGAGGGAGAATTCAGAATGCCCAATTCACCTAACAGCACGTCTTTCGGGACTTGTGGGAGGAAACCGGTGCACCCGGAGGAAACCCACGCACACACGGGGAGGATGTGCAGACTCCGCACAGACAGTGACCCAAGCCGGGAATAATCGAACCTGGGACCATGGAGCTGTGAAGCAGCGGTGCTAACCACTGTGCTATCCGTGCCGTTCAAGATTCCCTAAAGGGAAGTACGTTCGTGAACCAGTTGGGTTTTTATTTAAAAATTATTTTATTTAAATTTAGAGTACCCAATTCATTTTTTAAATTAAGGAGCAATTTAGTGTGGCCAATCCACCTACCCTGCACATCTTTGGGTTGTGGGGGCGAAACCCACGCAAACACGGGGAGAATGTGCAAACTCCACACGGACAGGGACCCAGAGCCGGGATCGAACCTGGGACCTCAGCGCTGTGAGACTGCAGTGCTAACCACTGCGCCACCGTGCTGCCCATCAGTTGGGTTTTTATGACAATCGACAATGGTTTCATGGTCATCGTTAGACCTCTAAGTCCAGATTCTCATCAAATTGAAATTTCCCCATCTGCCCTGGTGGGATTGGAACCGAGTGCTCCAAGCATTTCCCTGGAATGCCAGTGGATATGGGTCCAGTGATAATACCACTACCCCGCCACCATCACCCTACCAGCACTGTGGATGTACCTGCACCACATGGGCTGCAGCGGTTCAAGAAGGCAGTTTACCCACCACCTTCTCGAGGGCAATTAGGGATGGACAATAAATGCCGGCCTCGCCAGTGACACCAACCCCATTAATTCATGTTTTAAAATGTAAAAGATCCGATGATGTTTTAAGAAGATCAGGGGGCGACTTCCGGTTGCGGCTAAGCGGAGCTAAGTCGCACGTTCAGCAGCTCCCGCTAAAAACAGACTTTTGGGCTCTTTTTTAGGGTCCGTAACGTCGCTTGTTCGACGTTTCCCGGTGTGGGAAGGGGACAACAACATTCCCCCGATAGTGTATGGATTGGACCAGGAGTGAGGCGAGTTTAAAAGTGGCATTGAAGCAAAGAAAGATGCGAGGGAGGAGGACCAAGATGGCGGCGGGCGGAGACCAGGCAGCGTGGAGGCAGTGGGCGCGAGAGCAGCGGGAGCTTCTCCAGCGCTGTTTTAAGGAACTGAAAGCAGAGCTGCTGGAGCCGATGAAGGCTTCAATTGATAAGCTGCTGGAGACCCAGACGGCCCAGGGGGCGGCGATCCGGGAGGTCCGGCAGAAGGTCTCGGAGGAACCTGGGCCTGGCGGTGAAGGTGGAGGCGCACGAGGCGCTCCACAAGAAATGGCAGGCGAGGTTCGAGGAGCTGGAGAACCCGTCGAGGCGGAAAAACCTGCGGATGCTGGGTCTCCCCGAGGAGCTGGAAGGATCGGACGTGGGGGCCTGCGTGGTCACCATGCTGAATTCGCTTATGGGAGCAGGGGGCCTTTCAGGGGCCCTTGGAGCTGGAGGGGGCCCACCGGGTGCTGGCAAGGGAGGCCCAAGCCCAGCGAGCCGCCACGGGCGGGGCTTATGCAGTTGCAACCGGTTTGCTGATCGAGAGTGTGTGTTAAGGTGGGCCAAGAAGGAGCGGAGCAGCGGGTGGGAGAACGCAGAGGTCTGGATCTACCAGGATTGGAGCGCGGAGGTGGCGAAGAAGAGGGCCGGGTACAACCGGGCGAAGGCAGTGCTGCACAGGAAGGGGGTGAAGTTTGGTATGCTGCAGCCGGCGCATCTATGGGTCACCTATAAGGATCAACAACATTATTTTGAGTCCCCGGAGGAGGCGTGGGCCTTTGTTCAGGCTGGAAAACTGGACTCGGACTAAGGGTCATGGATGAGGGATTGTTGGGTTGTGTTTTGAGGGGTGTTCTTTGATTTTTGGGGGTTGATTGGGCATTGTTTTGATTAGGGCCGCCGGGTGGGCTATTGGGGGTGGGGGGTAGGTAAACTGCTTGGGGTGTTGATGGTCGGTAGGGGAGATGTTGCCCAGCGGGGGGTGGGGGGTGTGGGGGGGGGGGGGGGGGGGGGGGGTGGTGGAGGCCTGAGTTGGGGGGTAGTGGACCGGGTGGAAAGGGAGCTGCGCCAGGGGAAGTGGGGCCAGGCGGGGAGGCCTGAGTTGGGGGGTAGTGGACCCGGGTGGAAAGGGAGCTGCGCCAGGGGAGGCGGGGCCAGGCGAGTGTGAAGCGCGGGCTTTTTTCCTGCGTTTAGGGCTAAAGGGGCGGGGCCGGAGCTGGGAAGCGCGGGCTTTTTCTCCCGTGCTGGGAGTGGAATGAATGAGATCCTGCTGGTGGACAAGGGGGGTGGGTGGGGGGGGGGAATTCCACACTGGGGAGGTCGATGGAGTAACTGTTCCAGCTCGTAAAAGGATCGAGAATGAGAGCGCACAGATTTAAAAGAAGCAAATGTGACGTGAGGGAAAAAAACTTTTCCACACTCGTTTTGGGGCCTGGGACGCAGGGCCTGGAAGTGCGGAGGCAGGTTCAATCGAGGTATTCCAGAGGGCATCAGATGATCATTTGAATTGCAACAACGTGCAAGGGGAAAAGGCAGGGGAATGGCCCCAAGTCATGATGCTCGTTTGGAGAGTCGGTGCAGACACGGCGGGCCGAATGGCCTCCTCCTGCGCAGTAACAATTCTGTGATTATGTTTGAACTTTCCTGTTTGCGAGGAATGAGCTGGGCTCGTCCCTCTCACCAGCCTCTTCACTCTTGGTGTTGCGAAGGGGCCAGCAAAGCACAAGCAAGCCCTAGGCTGGGGCTTTTCCAACCAGAGCTCGCCAGAGCCCAAGCATCTCCAGAGGGCTCCTCCCAATTTTCCGGTCATGTGACAAGCACACCAGAATTGTTCAAGATAAGTTGTTCTTGCATTTAGTGAAAAATAATCGTTCTTTCATTCAGTTCCTTATTTAAGAAATGACAAATGCTGCGCTTTTACCACATGTCATGTCTCAAATCGCTCTGCTATCTGTCGATCTGGAGTGAAGACCCGTCTTGTTGAATCTGCAGACTCCAGTTCAGAGTCAGCGACATTTTTCCCGTCGAACTCCGAGCTTTTATATATTTGGTTGGCACAATTGAAAAATCAATGGAGACCAGATCGCTTAAAATGTAAGCGTCAGTTCTGTTTAGGTGAGAAATGTGATTCAGAATATGCGACGGCTCCTGAACACTGGTAACTGTTGCATCTCTTTGGGATAACGGAATAAAATCGAATTAAATGTATAGATCACGTTTTAGTTCCGAAACTCGTGTTTGGCGAGAGGGAGGAAAGCACTTTCCCTTTGGGAGGAAGGGGAACTGGTGGGAAGCGTGTTAAGTGCTGCTCCTGACCTTTGAATAGGTGTCCTGGTGTGAAAATACAACTCCTATTCCCAGAATTGAATTTGAAATTGTTAATGAAAGATTTCACTCATCAGCTCCCTCCTGCAGTGTATGCGTGTCTGTGTATGTCCCTGTGTCTGTCTGTCTATTCTCTGTGTCTCCGTCAATTCCCTGTGTGTTTCTCTCTCTATTCTCTGTGTCTGTGTGTGTGTCTGTGTTTCTGTGTGTGTGTGCATCTGCATCTCTATCTGTGTGTGTGCCTGTGTGCATCTCTATCTATCCTCTGTGCATTTGTGTGTCCCTGCATATGTGTGTGTCCCTGCCTGTACGTGCATGTCCCTGTCTGTGTGTATGTGTGTGTGTGTCTGTGTGCATGTCGGTGTGTGTATGCACATCTGTGTGTGTGTGTGCACGCATTTGTTTGAGTGCGCGCGTATGTGCGTGCGCGTCTGCGGGTGCATGTCTGTGCGCGTGTATCTGTGTGCGTACATCTGCTTGCACGTGCACACGTGTCTGTGTGCATGTGCGCGCGTCTGTGTGCGGGTCCACGAAGTTGTGTCTGTGCGCGCGCTTGTGTCTGCGCGCCCTCGTCTGTGTGCGGCCACGTGTCCATGCAACATGTGTCTGTTTGTGGGCACGTGTCTCTGTGCAGGGACGTGTCTGCACGCGCGCGTGCCTCTGTGCAAGTGCGCGTACTTGTCTGTGTGTGTGCTCACGTCTGCGCATCTGTCTGTGTGCGCTGCTCGCGTCACTGTTTGTGTTAACACGCCTCTCTGACCCTGTGCCTCTGTCCGTCTGTGTGTGTCTGTGCGTGTGTGCATGGGCTGTTTCCCTCTCCCTTTCTGTTCCATTCACTCCCCCTCTTCCCCAGCCCTTCTTCCCCTTTATTCGTTCCCCCCAGCTCTTTTCCCTTCAATGCCACTCTCCTGCCTTCTCCCTGTAGCCTGTCAGATAATAATCCAATAATTCCCTCTGGGAGCCCATCTCCGGGTGCCCGCGTCAGTGTCTTGGTGAACGGGTTGTGTGTGGGCTTTATACAACAGGGTGGCTTGTTCGGGAATTCACTGCCTGTGAAAATGTGGCAGAAGAAGATTCAGTTGTGACTTTCGAAATGCTGTAAGGGGGGGGAGAAAGGTTACAGCCCCCCTCCCGGGGAAGGGAGGAGTGGGGATGCAGGGCAGCGAAACCCAGACTCTCCCCGCCTTGTTTTATTGCTCAGAAGCTCTTTGGACTTTTCCCCTGCTGCTTGAGATTGCCAGAAGCAGCCAGTTGAAACTGTAAACTGTGGTAAATTAATGGACATTAATAATAATTCCAAATCACATCAGCCTGGTTTGTTTCCACAAAGGAGTGATTGAACGATCTATCAGATTTCCCTCTGCTGGAAGGAATTTATTGGAACGCGGGGATGATGATAGAATATTAAACATTTTCCTGTATCGCACTCAAACTGATTTGTTTTCGAGCAAGTCAGAAATCAAATGTGTGACCTGGGTTGAAATGCGACTTGGGCTTATGGGATGGAATCTGCTTCTGGCTGCTGTCCCTAAAAGCTTTCCGCCGTCGGACCTGTCTCCTTTTTTGAGGATGGTCACAATTAAGGCGTCTCTGAGATCACCCGGCATGGCTCTCTTCCTTTATGACAAGGGTGATGTTGTAGATTCTTGTCAGGTGTGCGTCTCCGCCACATTTTAGTACTTCTGCGGGAATTTCATCTGCGCCAGAGGCCTTGTCAGCCTTCGGATGGCTTTTTTGACCTCACTGCGAGCTGGCGTTGCGCTGAGATGGCGATGGGTAGGGAGTTGCGGGAAGGTGTCGAGGACACTCGCGTCAAAGGCTCTGTCTTGGTTGAGGAGGTCCTCGAAGTGCTCTCCAGCGAGCGTTGGCTGCCTCTCTGTCTTTCATGTTTGGCTCTCAATGGGGTGGGTCCCTGGGTACTCTGACCGTAGGTGGTTGTGAGTGTCGGCGAGTTGCTGAGTCTCCTGCCCTCTTTCCACCCACCATCTTCTTTAGGTCGCGAATTATTTGTTTTACCTCGGCCTTCAGTTGCCTGTAGGTTTGTTTCTTCTCACTCGGGTTTTGGTGGAGCTGCCAGTTCAGGAACACCTTGCACTTCCAGTCAAGGAGATCCTGGACCTCCTGATCGTTCCTGTCGAGCCAGTCTTGGCGTTTCCTGGTCGAGAGCCCGAGCGTCTCCTCGCAGACGCTGACTATGGCGGCTTTTAAGGCAGACCAGGCGCTGTGGGTGTTCTGCGGCTCTGGCTCATCGCCAGGTTAGCTGTGAGGCGTCGACTGAGTAGCTCTTCTCGGGGTCTTTGAGTTGTCATGGGAGTGTCTCTTTAAGAAAGGTTTTTGTCTTATCACATGGCTTCAGTGATGTCATTGTGTGGGGTGGAGCTGGGCTGTGGCTCTGTGATGTTTGTTTTTGGTTTCAGACGGGTGAAAGAGGTGTTTTGTGTTCTGTCTCTCTCTAGTTCATTTAAAATATCTGTTCCAGTAAAAATCATCTTGGTGGTGGCTTTTGAGATATAGTTTGCTTTCCGGAAGGGTTTAAACCTGCTGGTGAGACGGGGTCAGAATCTCAGGAAAAGCCAGTCTTATTCAAGTGAGAATGCAGAGTGCTGTGCCACGCCCTTGAAAAGGGTTTTTTAGTTTATGGGATTTTGTTTTTGAATTGGAACAGTTAAGTGGGAATTCATTAAGTGTTATACATAGATTACAGTAGCTGGGGAGTGTTTTTATGTTTGTAATTGATAAAAATGATTGCTGTGTGATTATATAAATGTTAACTAAGTTCTTGGAATAACACTTATTTTAATTAAAGGGTCTAGGAAGACTGTTGAATCACACCTGAAGGGAAGGCTCTTGTGCTCATCCTAGCCAAATTCAACATAAAAAGCTATAGGTCAGGTGAACTCCATAATACACGGAGTTTTTAAACCCTGTCCCATAACAGAGTCCAGCGACATTGAGTCTCCTGCTGCAGAGTTTCTTCTGCCTGTGTCAGTTTGGGGCCAGGGTGATGGAGGTGGTAGAGTGGATTAGTCAACAGTCAGTCCAGCAGTCGTTGGTTCTGGTCGTGGCTTGGGTGATGTGAATGTCTTTGCCGACCCTTGCCTGGGCGATGATATTGTCTATTAGGTACCAGTGCTTGGAAGGGGATGATTATGATGACCAGGTCATGTGCTGAACATTTTGTCAGGGGGAGGACCCCATGATCTTTGTTTTCCCCACGCCATCCCGGCCTTTCCAAAGGTTTGCGCCCTTCCCAACTCTGGCATTGAAGTCGCCAAGGAGAATCAGCTCGCCTCCCTTTGGGATGCGGGACAGTGATTCGTCGAGGCTGGAGTAGAGTGCCACTTTCGTCTCGCCTGTCTTAAGATTGGAGCGCCGGCAGTGACGGCTGCGATGTGCTGCTTCTGGGCCAGGGTGAGCTGTAGGATCGAGAGCCGTTCGCTCACCCAACAGAAGGGTTCACTGAGACGTCCGACCCAATTCGCTTTTTACGGCAAGCCGACCATAGATTTGGGGTCTTCTTCTGGTTTGCCTTTCCAGAAGAAGGTGTATCCGCCACCTTTTATTTTGAGCTGGCCGTCTCCTGCCAGTTGTGTCTCGCTCAGGGGGGTGATGTCAGTGGTGTCGGAGTTCCCAGACTATGTTGGCGGTGCGACGTTCAGGTCTGGTGCTGTTGGGGTTGTCCATGAGGGTCCTGATGTTCCAGGTCCCGAAATTCATTTGGGTGGGTGGGGTGGGGTTGGGGTGAAGGATTCCTGTGCGTGGATTCATTTAACATGGGCTGGTCGTGACACACCAATCTAACACACTCATCATCCTCCGATCATCTGCCTGTCAGGATGCCTCTTGAAAGGAAGCGTTTTCATTTATATAGCCTCTTTCAACACCCTCCAGACATCCTTCAGCACACTTGCAGTGAGTCACTGTTGCAGTGTAGAAAGCACGGCAGCCAGTTTGCAAGTTGCCACGGCCGCACCATGGTAATGATCAGACCCTCTGTTTTGGGTGTTGATTAATGGATTAATGTTGGCCAGGACTAAGGAGAAGGGGCAGAGGGGGTACCTCCCCTACTCTTCTAACTAGTGCCCACCGATCTTTTACGTCCACTTTGAGAGGGCAGATGGAGCCTCAGTTTAACATCTCATTTATAAATAAATAAATAATCTTTATTGTCATAAGTAGGCTTACATTTTTAACGAACAATTTTATTGAGGTATTTTTTGGCATTGTAAACAGTTATAAATAACAGAAATGTGCAAACATCAATATAAAACCAATACTTTAATCCAACCATACTGCACATGCCCGCTCCTCTCCCCTAGACACGACCCATCTATTTATCCCTCCTACTCTACTCTAATCTCCCCCCCCTGCTGACGTTCACTCTCCTGCGAAGAAGTCGATGAATGGTTGCCACCTTTGGGCGAACCCCAGTACAGATCCCCTCAAGGCGAACTTAATTTTTTCCATGCCCAGAAAACTTGACGTGTCCGAAAGCCATAGTTCGGTCTTCGGGGGTTTTGAGTCCCTCCATGCCAGCAGTATTCGCCGACGGGCTATTAGGGAAGCAAAGGCCAGAACATCGGCCTCTTTCTCCCCTGGACTACTGGGTCTTCCGAAAAAAGTAGGCTTACATTAACACTGCAATGAAGTTACTGTGAAAAGCCCTGGTCGCCACACTTCAGCGCCTGTTCAGGTACACAGAGGGAGAATTCAGAATGTCCAAATTACCTAACGGCACGTTGCCAGACAGCATCTCACTATTGGGGCTGTCTGTTAGAAATAGTCTGTGATCGGGGTGGAATAAAGGAGACTTGCTATTATATCCACCTTTGCGCCATGTCAAGCATATTTTGTACCAATCAGCTTGATTTGGTTGCTCAAACCTCCATCACCTCTGGTCTACAGGAGTGTAGGGACAGGGGTTGTCCAATCAGTCAATCAAGCCTGTTGTGCTATCAGGAAGGATGTGATTGCCCTAGAAAGGGGGTAGAGATTCACCAGGATGCTGCCTGGGCTGGAGCGTTTCAGTTGTGAAGAGAGGCTGGTTAGGATGGGATTGTTTCCCATGGAGCAGAGAAGCCCTCATCAAGGTGTACAAAATTATGAGGGACATGGATAAGGGGGGGGGGGGTAGGAAGAAACTGTTCCTCTTAGATGAGGGTCAATAATCGGGGGGGAGTAGATTTAAGGGTGTGGTTCTTGAAACATCACACTGTTCTCTAGCCACGATGTTAGGGCAATTTGTGTTGCTGCTGGGTGCCTATTATGTGCCCGAATACTGACCCTCTGACCTTGGCTAATATTTTAAAATGCCAAGTATGTACTTAACAACAACAATTTGCATTGCACCTAAGCATGGTAAAACGTCCCCGAGTGCCTTGCCGGAGTGTTTTCAGGCAAAGTTTGACACAGAGTCACATAAGGATATGTTGGAAGAGACAACCAAAATCTTGGTCAAAGCTAGTAATAATAATAATAGTCGCTTACTGTCACAAGTAGGCTTCAGTGACGGTACTGTGAAAAGCCCCTAGTCGCCACATTCCGGTGCCTGTTCGGAGAGGCCGGTACGGCAATTGAACCCGCTCTGCTGGCCTTGTTCTGCGTTACAAGCCAGCTGATAGCCCACTGTGCTAAACCAGCCCCCACTAGGTTTTAAAGGGGGTAGTCAGTGCGGGAATTGTGGAGATTGGGGTCCAGGCAGCTGAAAGTGCAACCACCAATGATGGAGCGATTTAAAATCGGGAATACCGAAGAGGTCGGAATTGGAGGAGTGCAAATATTGTCGAGCCGGAGGAGGATATTCAGTACTACAGCCAGGATGTTATCAGGACCCGTGGCCTTTATTTATTCGCTGCAATCAGCTATTTCTCGATGTCAGATGGAGTAAATCAAATTGGTCGAAGACTGGCATCTGTGATGCTGGGGTCCTCAGGAGGAGGTTGAAATGGATCGTCCACTCGGCATTTCTGGCTGAACCAGGCCATTCGGCCCATCAAGTCTGCACCGACCCTCCGAAAGAGCAACCTACCTAGGCCCACACCCCTGCCCTATCCCGGAGCTACGTAACCTCACCTAACCTTTGGACACTAAGGGGAAATTTAGAATGGCCAATCCACATTTCCGGAGTGGGGGGGGGGGGGGGAAACCGGAGCACCCGGAAGAAACCCACGCAGAAACGGGGAGAACGTGCAGACTCCACACAGATGGTCACCCAAGGTCGGAATTGAACCCGGGTCCCTGGCCCTGTGAGGCAGTCGTGCTAACCACTGTGCCACCGTGGCGTCCAGAAGATGGTTGCAAATTCTTGGTGCAACTTATGACAGAGGCAGCAGAATTTCAAATGAGCTCAGCTTTGCAGAGGATGCAAAGTTAATGGACAGTGTTGGAATACTGGAGTTGCGTGCAAAAATTTCAGCAGTGGAACAGCTGAAGCAGGGAGGGATAAGGATGGTACGGGGATAAAATTGGGAGATTTTGGAGAGATTGTGGAGCTAATGAGAGCTATTTTTAATCTGTGTTTGTTGGGCGTTTTGTAAAATTACAGCAGTGTCTCTGAGCTTCCATCATGGCAAAGGGAGAAAGGTTTGAATTTGTAGCTATTGCGTTCACCTTGGTGGTACGGTGGTTGTGTTGACAAAAAACATTCTGTGGAACCTTGAAGCATTGTGTCGGGGTCATAGTGCGAGTTCCTACCGGTTGCTGAGCAACAGCAGCTTCAAAGTGCTTGGGAATAGAGCATCAACCTGTTGGTGAAGTAATTGTTTCATAACGATCAATCAAAAAGTAATAAACCGCAGCAGAGACAATAGTGTGTGAAAAGGAAAAGAATTGTGCGGCAGACGTGTGTCAAAAGTTTAATATTCAGAACGTGGTTTGCGCGTTCCAAAAAAGAAATTACAAGTTACCTTACACCTGAAATGATTCAGTTAAATGCTGGAACTACCAGAACTGGAATGAAGGAGTGTTCTCTTCATCCAATTCACAGTCAAATACTAACCTTGATGGGGAACTACAAACTGTTACTAATTTTATAGCAGATTCCTAGAACCCCAAAGTGCAGAAGGAGGCCATTCAGCCCATCGCATCTGCACCGACACTCTGAAAGAGCACCCTACCCAGGCCCACTCCCCCGCCAATAACCCCTCATAACCTGCCCATCCTTGGACACTAAGGGGCAATTTATCATGGCCAGTCCACCTAACCTGCACATCTTTGGACTGTGGGAGGAAACCGGAGCAACCGGAGGAAACCCACGCAGACACGGGGAGGACGTGCAGACTCCGCACAGTCACCTGAGGTCGGAATTGAACCTGGGTCCCTGGCGCTGAGAGGCAGCAGTGCTGAACACTATATAGATTTTCACTTTATTATCTTTGAGGCTCCCCTCCTCCTAGCCAACAGCCGTCACCCTGCCAGTTTCTGGCCCTATACAAATGTTCACCATTAAATTGAGGTGTTGACTCCTGTTCAACACAGAAGGAGACCTGAGAGCTTCATGACCTCAACCTCGAGACTGAAGGGCTGTAATTTTCTGTTGCAGTCACAGCGCGAGTGCTTATTTGCCCCCCCGCCTAGCATTTGTGCACTCAGCGTAAATTGCCCCCCCTATTCCCATTTCATCAGAGGGCTGAGATCGTGTCAGTAAACGTCCAAATATCGAGCGGCTTTTAAATGGCCAATTTTCTAAATCCCACAAAAAGATATCTGTAGCAGCGCAAAACTTTCTCCATAAACTTCAAACACCCCTTGTTGATCACCAGAGCTTCCAGTGACAATCGAAGGTCTGTGCCCTCCTCAAATCTCTTGCCCGTTTCCCTCTTCGTTTACTCCACCATCGGCGGCTGTGCTTTCAGCTGTCTGGACCTTCACCTCTCGAATTCCCCCCCCCCCCCCATCCCGCTCTCTCCTCCTTGAAGATGTGGCTCGACAGGGCAGCAAGGCGGCGGCGCTGTGAGGCCACTAGACTTAATGAGTTCACTGCATCTGGATCTTACAAAGATAATACATATTAAAAAACATTATTGCAATAAGTAATGGTTTACATTGATAATGGACTCATCAGCCATCAGTTTTTAATATAGGGTTAAATACATGATTTAATATCGCATCAGCTCTGATCAGCTTTTAATATAAAGTGAATATATGATTTAATATAAAATCAGTTCTGATCAGCCTTTAATATAAGTGGATACCGCCACATCCTCCTCTTGAACGAAATAAGCCTGGTGGCTAATATTTTCTTCGGAGGTTAAGGGAGGTTATTGACCCCGGTCCTGGGCCACTGTCCATGTAGAATTTGCACATGCTCCCCATGTCTGCATGGGTCTCGCCCCCACGACCCAAAGATGTGCGGGCTAGGTGGATTGGCCACGCTAAATTTGAGGGCAGCGCGGGTAGCACTGTAGATAGCACAATTGCTTCACAGCTCCAGGGCCCCAGGTTCGATTCCGGCTTGGGTCACCGTCTGTGCGGAGTCTGCACATCCTCCCCGTGTGTGCGTGGGTTTCCTCCGGGTGCTCCGGTTTCCTCCCACAGTCCAAAGATGTGCAGGTTAGGTGGATTGGCCATGATAAATTGCCCTTCGTGTCCAAAATTGCCCTTAGTGTTGGGTGGGGTTACTGGGTTATGGGGAGAGGGTGGAGATGTTGACCTTGGGTAGTGTGCTCTTTCCAAGAGCCGGTGCAGACTCAATGGGCCGAATGGCCTCCTTCTGCACTGTAAATTCTATGATAAATTCTATGATAAATTGCCAACCGCTGTGCCTTACCGTTGTGAGCTAGTTGGGTTTTTAAGGACAGTACTTAGTCGCCATGACTGATACTGGTGCTTGACACCAGATTTAAGTATTGGAATCGAAATCCCCCACTGAAATGGTGGGTTTTGAACTCCTGATTCTGGATCTTTGGACCAGGTCTGTGGATTACCCGTCCTGTACATGGCCACGATTGTACCATTCCCAATTTAAGAGGTATTCTTGTTTTTGAGCTCCATAAACACGCATCAGTCTTTCAGAGTGACTGACCAACGGTTTGCCTGTTACTATCCGTAAGGGACCCGGTAAAGCTGAGTGCTGATGTAACATTGTGTGTCTGCATCATATTAAATGAGGTGAAGTGATTTGATTTCGTTTTATTGCATTCAATGATGGGCTGTTTATATTGTGTAAAAGACTGAATCATTTGACAGTATCCAACCCAATAAAATGAGGTTGTGGTTGAATTAAGATGGGGCACATTTCCTTTCAATTGCCCGTACTCTGATTCGAGTGATGTACTGCATTACAGGTGCGAAGCGATTGAAAACACTTCAGCTCCATCAATCAACACCCTCGGAATGCAGTGCTCATCGATCGATCTACCAAATCGATATGGTTTTGTACAGAAGTTGTTTTTTTTTCTCATCCCTCGCTCCTGGGTATTGTAAGTGGAGGGTTGGCCCTGGCTCAATGGGTGACGCTCTGCTCGGAAAGCGATGGGTTCGAGCCCCGCAACCGGAGTACACAATCCCGGCTATGTGCCCAATTGCAGCACTGAGGGAGTGCGTGCTGCACTGTCGGGGTGAGGCGTTAAACTGAGGCCCCGTCTGTCCCCTCGGGCGGAAGTAAAAGATCTCGCGGCTACTACATCGGGGGAAGAGTGGGAGTTCTCCCGGATGTCGTGCGTCAACCTGTATGCCTCAACCAACCCTCCTTAACCTGGTCACTCCCTGCGTTGCTGTCTGCGAAACTTTGCTGTGCACAAAATAGCCCACGTTTGCCGAGGTAACACTGATTGGACCGTGGGAATAATGCATTGACTATCAAACATTTTCTGAGGATGCGAAAGGCTTCCTATCATAGGAAAGTTACTGCACACAAGGAGACCATTCGGCCCACCTTGGCCATGCCAGCCCAAGGACACCCAGGTGCCCTTTCCAATCCCACCTTCCTGCACCATCCAGGAAGGTGTAGCTTACCGCACCCAAGGTGCAGAAGCTGGTATATTTTAAGAGAGTTTAGGGTCTCTGCCTCCACCACCAACTCGGGCAGCGAATTCCCGACTCCCACTGACCTCTGGGCAAAAACATTTTTCCTCATGCCCCCTCTACACCCTCTGCCACTTACCTTGAATCCATGTCCCCTGGTTCTAGAATCCTCCACCCGGGGAAACAATTTTATCCTGCCCACCCTACCTCTTGCCCTCATAATTTTATATCAATGCAGATCAGGGGTTATGGGGGGAGGGAGGGGGGGGGGGGGGGGGGAGGCAGGAGAATGGGGATGAGAAAAATATCAGCCATGATTGAATGGCGGAGCAGACTCGATGGGCCGAGTGACTTAATTCTGCTCCTCTGTCTTGTGGTCTTATTCAGCCTATCTTCACGTGAAAAGGTATTTGTCAATGAGTTGACATTCATCTGACATTCTTGTTCCCTGTAATCTAAATCAATCAAACATTCCCTCTCAGCCAAAAAGGTTCAGAAGAAAAGGAGGCGATCCAGCTCATCATATCTGAACTGTCTCTTTCAAAGAGCTGTACCTCTTGTACACTCCCCAGAGCTCTGCAATTTTTCGCTTTTCAAATATTTATCCATTATTTGGAAAGTTACTAATTGAATTTGCTTCCTCTGCGTGCTCAGGCAGTTCATTCCACACCATAACAAACTCGCTCGCTGTGTCATGACAACTCTCCTCCTCTCACTCCTCATTCCCCTCGCCAATTAGCTTAAATCTGCGCCCTCTAGTTGGTAGCCCCACAATTCCTTCTCTTAACAAAACCCTTTACAGTGTCGTAACGGAGCAAAATTATATCAGACTGAATCATCGTATCTTGGAATTGGTTCTGGTTTCTTGACAAGTGACCTGTTGTTGAAATTGTTTAATTATTAGTGCTGAAAGTGCATTGTGATATAATTTCTATCTTGGTGTGCTGCGTAATGTAACAGATCTTGCTATTGGCTCCAAGGTCTCGGCTTTGAACGCACTCGCCAATGTCCTCGTGTGTAAAAGACATTTGTAACTTGCCGTTTATCAGTCCAAGTCTGTGCTTGCTGTCAAGTTGGCTTTGAACCCGTGCCCTGCGATTTCCTCGTCCTATATTTTATATGCCTCTCTGCAGGCCCTTCATCCGGGACTAATAAGTTTGAACATCTTTTCTCTTGAATCGATTTTCTGCTTCAATGCACACATTGACCAATATCTCACATCAGCCTTGACAAGCTGAACTGGACACAGTGCTGGAGGAAGGAGCTGATCAGAGCTGTGTGTATAATATAATATAAATATAAATCACTTATTGGCACAAGTAGGCTTCAAATGAAGTTACTGTGAAAAGCCCCTAGTCGCCATATTCCGGCGCCTGTTCGGGGAGGCTGGTGCGGGAATTGAACCGTGCTGCTGGCCTGCCTTGGTCTGCTTTAAAAGCCAGCGATTTAGCCCTATGCTAAACTGCGTCACCATGCTAGGAGCAGGAGACCATTCAACCCCTCAAGCCGCCTCCTACATTTAGTAGGACCATGGATGATCTTCAACTCCACTTTCCACCTGTTTCCCATATCCCTTGATTCTATTAGTTTTCAAAAGCCGATCGCCTGAGTCTTTATATACTTAATGACTGGGGCAGCACGGTGGCGCAGTGGTTATCACTGCTGCCTCACAGCGCTGAGGACCCGGGTTCGATCCCGGCTCTGGGTCACTGTCCGTGTGGAGTTTGCACATTCACCCCGTGTCTGCGTGGGCCTCACCCCCACAACCCAAAAAGTTGTGTAGGGTAGGTGGATTGGCCACGCTAAATTGCCCTTTAAATTAGAAAAAATAAATAATTAGGCACTCTTAACTTCAATGACTGAACATCTGCAGCCTTCTGGGGTAGAGAATTCCAACTATTCACAATTCTCTGAGCGAAGAGGTTTCTCCTCGTCTCAGTCCAAAATGGCAGCCCCCGATATCCAGA
Source organism: Scyliorhinus torazame (assembly GCF_047496885.1). NCBI lineage: Eukaryota > Metazoa > Chordata > Chondrichthyes > Carcharhiniformes > Scyliorhinidae > Scyliorhinus > Scyliorhinus torazame. The sequence goes on from NC_092708.1 coordinate 387,298,141, forward strand.
GTCCGTGACCCCCCCCCCACCCCACCCCACCCCCCAGGCACCAGGGCAAATAACCTCATGACACCTACCACGTTGAAGAAGGTGTTTGGATTTACATGTTCCAATGAGATCACTTCTTATTCTTCAAAACCCAAAACTCTACAGAATGCAAGCCTTTTCTACTCCACCTACTCCTCTTAGGAAAACCGTTTGGTCCCAGGAATTGGATCCCTGTACAATTAAATTGCACATTCCTCTCTCGTACATCCTGCTGCACTGGTTTTAAACCTGTTTTGAATTTTCAAATTTTTGACCATGTTTTCAGATACCTCCATGGCCTCCGCTGTAGGCCGCAAGCTCTCCGTGTTCCTCAAATTCCGTCCCTCTTGGGCATCCCTGATTTTAATTGCTCCATCATCAGGGTCCCAAGTAGGCCAGACCGAGCCGTTCATGGATCAGATGGGGTTTTCTTTGACGATCAACGACGGTTGCCGCGGTCGCCATTGCCGAGACTAACTTGATATTCCGGATTCACTACTGGAATTCAAGTCCCACCAGCTGCTGTGATGGGATTTGAACCCCTGTGCCCAGGAGGTTAGCCCGGGCCTCTGGCTTACTGGTCCAGTGACATTACCCCACCATCTCCTCCTGCGCTTGGATGACTATCAGCTCCTCTCTCTCTCTCTCTCTCTCTCGAGGTTGTGGTACTGGAAATTATTTTGCAGTATTGTCTTTGTTGTTTCTAGGGCTGCCTGTTCGCCTTTGATAAGCTTTTAACCTGAATTCTGCAGACCCCTCTTACCTCGGTGAACCCTGCCCTTTCAGCCTCCCTGCCGGGCCTGTACAGCTCATTTTTCACCTTCAGCTCGATCACTGAGGGCAGAGCAATGTCGATGTTTTCAGGAAACCTTCAAAGCCATGAGGTGCTTTGCTAAGGAGAGGAAATTGTTGCTATTGGCAGAAGGGTCTGTAGCCAGAGGCAACATCAAGAGAAATATTTTTACGCAGCTGGTGGCGCAGTAGTAATGTCACTGAGTGGAAATGGGCACACAGTGGTAATGTCCAGAGACCCGGGCTAATGATCTGGGGACGTGGGTTCAAATCCCACCTTGGCAGCTGGTGGAATTTAATTTTTGTTAATAAAATCTGGAACTGAAAGCTGGTCTCAGTAATGGTAACCATGAAGATATCACCGACTGCTGGAAAAATCCATCTGGTTCACTAATGTCCCTTTTGGGGAAGGCAATTTGTCTACAAGTTACTCCAGACTCTGGGCTCTGAACTACACTCTGACTTCCATAGAATCCGTACCTAGGCCCACTACCCCATTCTATACCCGTAACTCCACCTAACCTGCACGTCTTTGGACACTAAGGGGCAATTTAGCGTGGCCAATCCACTTAACCTGCACATCTTTGGACTGTGGGAGGAAACCGGAGCACCCGAGGAAACCCACGCAAACACAGAGAGAAAGTAGGGCAGCACGGAAGCACATTGGTTAGCACTGTTGCCTCACAGCGCCAGGGTCCCAGGTTCGATTCCCGTTTTGGAACACTGTCTGTGTAGTGTCTGTACGTTCTCCCCATGTCAGCGTGGGTTTCCTCCGGGTGCTCCGGTTTCCTCCCACAAGTCCCAAAAGACGTGCTGTTAGGTAATTTGGACATTCTGAATATTCCCTCCGTGTACCCGAACAGGCGCTGGAATGTGGCGACTAGGGGCTTTTCACAGTAACTTCATTGCAGTGTTAATGTAAGCCTACTTGTGTCAATGAAGATTTTATTAAGTGCAAACTCCACACGGACAGTTACTCAAGGCCGTAATCAAACTCGGGTCCCTGGTGCTATGAGGCAGCAGTGCTAACCACTGTGCCGTCCAGGAAACAACTCACTACAAGGGCAATTAGGGATGGACAACAAACGACCGACGCCTTGCCAGCGACATGCACGTCCCGTGAAAGGATCAGGGGGGGAAAAAAAAAATGACCTGGAATGCCCGGCCCGGGAAGAGTGGTGGAATTCAGTAGTAACTTTCAAAAGGGAATTGTATCAGTCGTTTGAGGCAGGACGATTGCGGGGTCATTATGGGAAAGGATGGGGAGTGGAGAAAGTGGAACTAATTCGATCGGTCTTTCGGAGAGCCAGCACAGATCAATGGGCCGAACGGCCACCGGCTTTACCGTAAGATACAGCGATTTTGAGAGTAGTGGCCAGATTGCACAGTCACCAAGTTGAATTTACAGAGACGTTGTCCATTATTAACGTGACTGTCGAATTGTTGACGGAACAACGCGACACACAAAGTGTGACAGAAATGTGACTCGAGGGAGTGAGATGAAATGGGTGGGATGTGCAGCTGATGTAAACGTTTAAGTATGCCAGTAGATGAGTGACGCTCGCAAAGCCTGACGATGAAGGGACAAAGTAGAATTTATTTTCCTGAGTTCTGAAGGAATTTGATGGTTTTCCGAAGGGTTTGAATTTGTAATGAATTATTAATGATCGAGTTCCATCTCTGATCGCTCTCCTGTCTCTTTCTCCACATTAGTGCCAATCTGTCAAAGGCTGCCTGGGGAGCACTGGAGAAAAATGGCCTTCAACTGATGATCCGCTCGTATGAACTGGGAGTTCTGTACCTGCCCACCGCTTTTGTAAGTCCCTTCTGTCAAGCTGCTTGTCCACTTATCTTTTCAATTATCTCGGGACTAAATATAACCGTTTCGAACTATCTTCCTCAGGTTTCAGTTGCAGTTTAACAAACTGCCTCCTGTTATCTTCACATTTCGTGCTTTTTTTTAAAAACCGCAAATATCTGTCGCGCCTGAATGCGCTGACCGCCATTAAGGTGCCCCCCCTCCAGAATGCATTCCGATGATTGCCCAAGTGGCCATTTATCATGAGTGAAACCAGAAAGTGATTGTGGGTGGGCAGAACAAGGAGGGGCCGCGTGGCCACGTGGTCAAAAGCTACGCTGATGCTACCCGGTGCAGGACTGAGGGAGTGCCGCACTGCCAGAGGTGCCACCTCTCGAGTGAGACATAGACGTTAAATCAAGGCCTCACCTGCCCCCAGGCTTAGGCACCAAAGATCTCATGGCTATCATTTAAAAGAAGAGCAGTGATATCCTTCAAACAACGTCAGTAAGCATTATCTGGTAATCTCATTGCTGTATGTTGGAGCTTGCTGTGTGCAAATTGGCTGCCATGGGGGCCTGGATATTCCAAACGGGAGCAGCGATCGCCAGATTGCCGCTCACGTGTAAATTCCCCCGACTTCAAGCTGCTGTGTATTTCTACCGGGGTCTTGCGATTGCAGCTTTCACTGAAAGGCACAGCCCAGCATCTCTTTCAGGGATCTGTTGGAGCAGAATAGATTCAGGGGAAACCCAAACGCATCCCATTCTTTCAGCAATAGCCGTCGTGTGGAAACTTTAAGGTCTTAATGTTAGTGAATGGATGGATGAATGGTTAGATGGGCAAGTGGGTAGGGGATAGGTGAGTAGGTGGCGAATTGGGTTGGGAGGTAGGGGCTAAGGGTTAGGTGGGTGGGTGGTCGGTGGGCTGGTCGAAGGGGACTAGTCAAGTTGGGGGAGGGTTAATTGGGTGGCAGGGGGGTGGTCAAGTCGGGGTGGGTGGGAGTTGGATGGCAAGGGGGTAGTCAGGTCGGGGGGGGGGTTAGTTGGGTGGTAATGGAGTAATCAGGTCAGGGGATGGGCGTGGGGTTGAGTGGGTGGTCAGGTGTTTGGCAGAGTAGTCGAATGGTGAGGAAGGTAGCTGGGTGGTTGGGGAATGGTTGGTGGTCGATTGTGTCAGGAGAGCAGAGGGGTGGGGGGATGTAATCAGATTGGGTAGGTGGTTGGGAATTCAAGGGCTCATCGTGAGATGGTCAGCGGGGGGTGGAGGGGTAGTGAGGTAGTGTGATTTGGGGTCAGTTCTGAAGTTGCCCAGGTGTCAGACGAGGTTATGTCTGTCCACCATTTCCTGAATAACTATCCTGGCACGTAGATCAGAATTGTCCAAATTCCCCAAGAGTTGGAAACACTTGTAGATGGTCCCAAGGAGCAGAGAATTGCTGATCAGAAGTTCAAATTTCCTGGGCCATTTACACTTTAATCCGCCCATCCGCCCATCAGCCCTTCCGCACTCAATGCGGGTACGGTGGCACAGTGGTTAGCACTGCTGCCTCACAGCACCAGGGACCCGTGTTCAATTCCGGCCTCGGGTGACTGTGAGGAGTTTGCACATTCTCTCCGTGTCTGCATGGGTTTCCTCCGGGTGCTCCGGTTTCCTCCCAAAGTCCAAAGATGTGCAGGCTAGGTGAATTGGCCATGGTGCTAAATTGCCCTTGGTGTCCAAAGATTGTGCAAGTTAGGTAGGGTTGAGGGAATAGGACCGGGGTGTGGGCCTGGGCGGGGTGCTCTTTCGGAGGGTTCGGTGTAGACTCGATGGGCTGAGTGGCCTCCATCTGCACTGTAGGTATTCTATGGATTCTATCTCAGGCCATACGTCCAGTCTCTGACCATCCGGAGGCAGCAGATTTTGGCAAACTTTTGCATTACGTCAGTGACTACACTTCAGAAGCGCTTATTTAACTTTGGGGTGTGCTGGGGATGCCCTGACGCTCTAGAAGGCACAACATCAATGCAAGTCTGCTTTTACTTCTTAAAAAGTTTTTTTTTAAAAATTTAGTCTGCCCAATTATTTTTTTTCCAATGAAGTGGCCAATCCATCTCCCCTGCACATCTTTGGCTTGTGGGGGTGAAACCCACACAGACATGGGGAGAATGTGCAAACTCCACACGGACAGTGACCCAGGGCCAGGATTCGAACCCGGGTCCTCAGCGCCGTGAGGCAGCAGTGCTAACCACTGTGCCACATACCGCCCTGTTTTAAAAAGTGTGACTGCGGTCTGCATGAAGGAGATTTGCTTTGGGTCAAAATCCTCTCCCTCAGCTGGTCAATCCTCCATGTTGCAGGAGTTGGAAGAAGCATTGAGGGGAGCAAAGGCACCGAATGTACTCTGACTCTGGGAGTTCAATGTCCATTACCATGGGTGGCTCAGTACCACTGCCATTGCCTGAGCTGGCTGGGTCCCAAAGAGTAAATCTGCTAAACTGGGATTTTGGAAGGCTGTGCATAACCTCGAACTTCCTCTTCAGTCAAGGTTGCTTAGTTTAACTGCTCTTGTTCTGTCACCTTTGCTCTTGAGTCGCCAGGTATCTTTCTGATACCGCCACGTGGTTCAAGTCCGAGTAATGATCAATAATCCAACACACCGCTTAGTAAGAGTTAAATCAACGCTCATTTATTATATACAGTAATCAATACTTATTAATTCTACTTCTAAGCTACTTACTACAACTAACAGGCCAATACTTAACTTTGGAAATGGCCCACCAGGTCAGGGAAACGAATGGCCTTTCGTATGGGTTCTGAGCCTGCGGGATTCAAAGCGGGTACAGGTCGATAGCCAGGAGCGCCTGTTTCGTAGCGAGCGTTGGAGTAAGACTTACGATTTGAGCGGTTGTTGCAGAAGGCAGCAGGGGTTGCAGCAGGGTGAAGAAGGGTCGATTTGAACTTGGACTCTATTCTTATAGTCCCCAGGGGCTTCCCGCCTTTCGGGGCGGACCCTGTACCTGGTCCCAAGTGATTGGACTTCGTCCCAATCACTTGGTTCGATATTCTCCAATGCTGGAGCGATTCCTTGATCGATGGGCGGTTTTGGGGTGGTCATTCACCTCTCTTTGTGTAGGCTCCTGCTGGCACCGAAAAGTCTGGGTTGGCTTTGTGTGTCTAATTTGTTGCACATTGTTCCCGGGGATTGCTACTTAATATTCAGATGGCTGGTGTGTTGTTATGCTGATGGCTGCAGGTATCGATTCTGTCTGGCCTCCCCAGAGGCGAATACACAGTTTTACCTGCAGCTGCCTGATTGAGTCCTGTTGGCTGATTTTCCCATCAGCCTCTTCCGTTTGCCATTTTAAATCGGGATTTGGCCATTTTAACTGGCTACAGCAGTAAATGCCGTGCTTCCCGGCAACGCTCAACCCCAAAGATGAATTGAAATCATAAAGTTCAAAGCTGTAAACCATCCCAGAGAAAACTGCAGTCAGACCCAGAGACACCTCTGCCTTGCTGGGCCAATCTGTTTTGTGTATTTTCAACTCACTGGCATTGGAAACCCACTCAAACTCGAGTTTATGGTGCAACTAAATTGTCAAGATCGCCAGGTGTTTTCCTGTGTCAAGCAAGAAAGAGCAATTGTCCGCATGGTAGGTCCTCGGGCAGGAACAACAGCAAGAGCAGGTGGATGACCCACGACACGGGGACTGGTCGTATGGAGATGCAGGCGGCAAATTAGCAGGTTAACAAAGCCATAAAAAGTGCAAACAAAGTACTTGGCTTCATTCCTAGAGGATTAGAAGTCAAAAGTAGAGAGGTTGTATTGGAGCCTGGTTAGTTCAGACTTGGGAGTATCGTGCGCAGCTTGATCGGCATGTTTAAAAAACAATACAGAGGCACTGGAAATGTACAAAAAGGGATTTACAAGCACGATACCAGAACGGAGAGGCTTTTTAAAAGTTCATTCATGGGATGTGGGCTTCGTTGGCTGAGCCAGCATTTATTGCCCACTCATAAATGCCCTCGAGAAGGTGGTGGTGAGCTGCCTTGAACGGCTGCAGTCCATGTGGTGTAGGTACACCCACAGTGCTGTTAGGGAGGGAGTTCCAGGATGCTGCCCCAGCGACAGTGAAGGAACGGCCGATATATTTCCAGGTCAGGATGGCGGGTGAATTGGAGGGGAACCTCCAGGTGGTGGGGTTCCCAGGTATCTGCTGCTCTTTTTCTTCTAGATGGTAGCAGTTGTGGGTTTGGAAGGTGCTGTCTAAGGAACCTTGGTGAGTTCCTGCAGTGGAGGGTTTGAATGTTTGTGGATGGGGGGGGCCAATCAAGCGGGCTGCTTTGTCCTGGATGGTGTCGGACTTCTTAAGTGTTGTTGGAGCTGCACACATCTAGGCAAGTGGAGAGTATACATCACACTCCTGTAGATGTAGATGGTGGGCAAACTTTGGGGAGTCGGGGATGATTGAACAGGCTGGGACTCTGTTTTTTCTTTAGAAAAGAGAAGACTCGGGGTAACCTGATAGAGGCCTTTAAGTTTATAAAAGGAGACTTCCGGTGGCGGCCATGCGCGGGTAGGTCGCGTTTTCGGCAGCTCCTGCCGCTAACGGACTAACGGGTCCTTTGAAGGAGCTTTGACGGCCCCTTTTTGGCACGAATCGGCAGGCAAGCGCGCCAGAAGGCTCCCCACAGCAGTTTATGGAGGGGATCAGGAGCAGGACGGCCAAACAAACGACCAGTGAGTAGTGGCAGTAACGGGCGGGGGAACAGAAAATGGCGGCCGGCCTGGATCAGGTAGCGTGGGCCCAGTGGTCGCGGGAACTGCAGGAGTTCCTGAGAAGCTGCTTTGCGGACCTGAAAACGGGGATGCTGGCCCCAATGAAGGCCTCAATGGAGAAAATGGTTGAGACCCAGAAAATGCAGGATAAGGCGATCAAGGAGATTGAGAAAAAGGTCTTGGATAATGAAGACGAGATACTGGGCCTGGCCGTCAGGGTGGAGGCACACGATGCCCTACATAAGAGGGGGCAGAAGAGGCTGGAAGACCTTGAAAATAGGTCCAGGAGGCAAAACCTGCGAATTCTGGGCCTACCTGAGGGTGCGGAGGGGTCGGATGCGAGCGCATTCGTGACCACGTTACTGGGGACTCCGATGGAGTCAGAATCATTCCCTCGGCCTCTGGAACTGGATGGGGCGCACAGAGTCCTTGCAAGGAAGCCCAGAACGAACGAACCGCCGAGGGCCTTGGTGATACGGTTCCACCGCTTCTCAGATAAGGAACGAGTGCTGCGATGGGCTAAAATGGAGCGGAGCAGCAGGTGGGAGAGCAGCGTAATCCGCATCTACCAGGACCTGGGAGCAGAACTGCCCAAGAGGCACGGCGGATTCAACCGTGCTAAGGCGGCCCTCCACAACAAAGGGGTGAACTTCGGGCTCTTGCATCCGGCGAGGCTTTGGGTCACGTATCAAGATCGCCACCATTACTTTGATACACCGGACGAGGCATGGAACTTAATCAAACAAGACTCATACAATCTGATTATGGGGGGTGACTTTAACAGTTAAAGACCCTGTATTGGACCGGTCAAACCCCAGGTCGGGGAAGCGACCAGCAGCGGCTAAAGCACTGAGGGGATTCATGGATCAGGTGGCGGGTGTAGACCTTGTGGAGATTCGCCTGACCGAGGGCGAAGGAGTTCTCTTTCTTTTCCCATGTCCACAAAGTTTACTCCCGTATAGATTTCTTTGTGATGAGCAGGGCGTTAATCCCTAGGGTGGAGGTGACGGAATACTCGGCCATTGCAGTCTCCGATCGTGCTCCACACTGGGTGGATTTGCGTCTTGGGGAGGAGAGAGGTCAGCCCCCACTATGGAGGTTAGATGTGGGGCTGCTGGCAGACGACGAGGTTTGTGGGCGGATAAGGAGGAACATTAAAAATTACCTGGAAACTAATGATACGGACAAGGTAGCAGCGTCCACGGTGTGGGAGGCCCTGAAGGCAGTTATCAGAGGGGAGTTAATCTCTATCAGATCCCATAGAGAGAAGAAAGAAAGAGCGGGAGAGAAAGGCTCGTCGAGGAGATACTCCGAGTTGACAGGAGCTACGCAGAGACCCCCGAGACGGGGCTACTGAAAGAGTGCCGGAGGCTGCAGGCGGAATTCGACCTGCTGACCACTGGGAAGGCGGTAGCACAGCTGACGAAGACCAAAGGGGGTGTCTACGAATACGGGGAGAAAGCGAGTAGAATGCTGGCGCACCAACTTCGCAAGAGGGAGGCGGCCAGGGAAATTGGGGAAGTACGGGATAAGGAGGGCAACACGGTCATGGACCCAGAGGGGGTGAACAAAGTCTTTAGGGCGTTTTACGGTAAATTGTATGAGTCAGAGCCCCCGTCTGGGGGGGGGGGGGGGGGTGAAGCAATTCATGGACCAACTGAGGTTTCCAAAAGTGGAAGAGGATCTGGTGGAGGGACTGGGGGGCCCGATAGAGCTGGAGGAGATTGTAAAGGGTCTTGGGAATATGCAGTCGGGCAAGGCCCCGGGGCCGGACAGCTATCCTGTAGAATTCTACAAGAAATTTTCGGAGCTGCTGAGCCCACTCCTGCTGAGGACCTTTAATGAGGCCAAAGAGAGAGGGGGACCCCCCCCCCAACAATGTCACAGGCTTCGATTTCACTCATCCTCAGACGAGAGAAAGACCCGCTACAGTGCAGATCTTGTAGACCGATATCGCTCCTGGACGTAGACTCCAAACTGCTGGCCAAGATCTTGGCTGCTAAAATTGAGGACTGTGTCCCTGGGGTGATAGGGGAGGATCAGACAGGCTTCGTCAAGGGCAGGCAATTGAACTCCAATGTACGGAGGCTCCTAATCATCATCATGATGCCCTCAGAGGGAGGGGAGGCAGAAGTAGTGGCGGCGATGGACACAGAGAAAGCCTTTGACCGGGTGGAATGGGAGTACCTGTGGGAAGCACTAAGAAGGTTCGGATTCGGTGAGGGGTTCATAGGTTGGGTCAGCTACTCTACCAGGCCCCTGTGGCAAGTGTATGCACGAACAGGGTGAGGTCGGAATACTTTAGGCTACACCAGGGGACGAGGCAGGGGTGCCCCCTCTCCCCGTTACTATTTGTCCTTGCGATAGAGCCGCTGGCTCTCGCGCTGCCGACTTCAAAGAACTGGCGGGGGTTGGTTCGGGGGTGGGGGGGGGGGGGTGGGTTGGAGCATCGGGTCTCGATTTACGCGGATGATCTGCTCCTGTATATCTCGGACCCACTAGAGGGGATGGGGGAGGTCATGCAGATTCTGAGGGACTTTGGCAATTTCTCCGGGTACAAGCTAAACGAGAAGAAAAGCGAGATGTTTGTGATCCAAGCTAAGGGGCAGGAAAAGAGACTGGGAGAGCTTCAGCTGAAGATGGTGGAGAAGAGCTTTCGGTACCTAGGGATATAGGTGGCTCCAAAGTGGGATGCCCTCCACAAGCGTAATCTATCTCGGCTGGTGGAGCAGATGGAGGGGGACTTTAAAAGGTGGGACATGCTCCCGCTTTCTCTAGCGAGGAGGGTGCAGACCGTTAAGATGACGGTTCTCCCCAGATTTCTGTTTGTCTTCCAGTGCCTTCCCATCTTCATCCCCAAGTCCTTCTTTAAGCGGGTGAACAAGATCATCTCGGGATTCGTATGGGCAAATAAGACCCCGCGAGTAAAGAGACTGTGTCTGGAGCGCAGTCGAGGGGGAGGTGGGGGGTTGGCGCTGCCGAACTTTTGCAACTACTATTGGGCGGCTAATATAGCCGTGATTAGGAAGTGGGTATTGGGGGAGGGGGTCGACGTGGGAGGGCTAGAGGCGTCCTCATGCAAAGGCACCAGCTTAGGGGCACTTGTAACGGCACCTCTGCCGTTCTCGCCGGCCCGCTACTCCTCAAGTCCGGTGGTGGCAGCGGCATTAAGGATCTGGGGTCAGTGGAGAAGAGGTGGAGGGAGCCTCAGTTTGGACCCCGATAGGCAACAATCACAGATTTGTCCCGGGCAAGATAGACGGGGCTGGTTTAGCACAGGGCTAAATCGCTGGCTTTTAAAGCAGACCAAGCAGGCCAGCAGCACGATTCAATTCCCGTACCACCTCCCCGAACAGGCGCCGGAATGTGGCGACTAGGGGCTTTTCACAGTAACTTCATTTGAAGCCTTGTGACAATAAGCGATTTTCATTTCATTTCATTTTTCATTTCAAAGCTGGCATAGGGCAGGTATTAAAAGGCTGGGGGACCTGTTCAGAGACAGGACTTTTCCCAGCTTGAAAGCGCTGGAGGAGAAATTCAATTTGCCCCTGGAAATGCCTTCAGATACCTTCAGGTACGCGCCTTTATTAAAAAACAGGTGATATCATTTCCGCTGCTACCCCCCACGCAGGATACAGGATAGGGTGGTCTCCGGCACCTGGGTAGGGGAGGGGAAGGTCACTTATCATAGAATTTACAGTGCAGAAGGAGGCCATTCGGCCCATCGAGTCTGCACCGGCTCTTGGAAAGAGCACCCTACCCAAGGTCAGCACCTCCAATTGTGGCTATCCACAATGCTACCGTGCTGCCCCAAGGCGTCGGACATCTACCAAGAACTACAGGAGGCGGAGGAAGCCCCAGTGGAGGAACTTAAGGGCAAGTGGGAGGAGGAGTTAGGCGGTGAGCTGGATGCGAGCCTGTGGACGGATGCCCTAAACAGGGTCAATTCCTCTTCATCATGTGCCAGGCTTAGCTTAATCCAGTTTAAGGTGGTCCACCGGGCACACATGACGGCAACCAGAATGAGCAAGCTCTTTGGGGTTGAGGATAAATGTGCGAGGTGTGCGGGTAGCCCAGCAGACCATGTCCATATGTTCTGGGCATGCCTGGCTCTTAAAAGATTCTGACAGGGATTTGCTGAGGCCTTGTCCAAGATCTTGGACACTTGGGTGGTGCCGAGTCCAGAGATAGCGATCTTTGGTGTGTCGGACGATCCGGGAGTTCAGGAAGCGAAAGAGGCCGACGTCTTGGCCTTTGCCCCCCTGGTAGCCCGGAGACGGATCCTTTTAATGTGGAGAGACTTGAAACCCCCGAGTGTAGAGACCTGGATTGGTGACATGGCTGGGTTTCTCAGTCTCGAGAAAATAAAGTTTGCTTTGAGAGGGTCCATGACGGGGTTCTCTCGGAGGTGGCAGCCGTTCCTCGACTTTCTAGGAGAGCACTCGGGGGGGGGGGGGGGGGGTTTGTTACGTAGTATTGTTCTTTTCTCTGTGTATATGGTTAACATTTATTCTGTTATGTTAATTGTTGCGTACGATTGTGCAAAAATTATGTTTTTGACAAAAATTTGAATAGAATTTTTTTTTAAAGAAAAGATTATCAAAGGATTTGATAGAGTAGACAAGGGAAAAATACTCCCACTTGTTGGGGAGACCAAGCCTAGCCCTAAGAAAAAAAGATACAAATAAATACAATTAAAATTCAGGAGAAACCTCTACCCAGAGAATGGTTGGAATGTGGAGCTTGCTCCCACATGGAGTAACTGAGGTGGATAGTATAGATGTATGTAGTTTTGGAGGGGCTAGATAAACATGTGGCGGAAAGGATTAGAAAGATTGATTGATGGGATGAGATGCAGTAGGAGTGGGAGGCGACTCGAGGAGGCTCCCGTTCCGATTGGTCGTCATCTTTTTAAAACTATGTTTATACAAAGAAACACATTTAAAAATACTCTCGTTATAGTTGCAATAGCGATTCTATACAAGGGACCGTAAAAAAAAAAACAAGCTTCAAAATGCTGTCACTTGTTTTATTGCTAATGAATGCACGCGAACGAGCTCACAGTTCCCCACTGAAAGAGTGGAGACCGTTTTGACAATCAATGTTGTTGACCCTCTGCTGGTAGTCGATTCTTGTGCTTACCTGTCAGCACAGCGAGCTGCTTGTAGTGAGCTGTCAGGCTGCATTGTCTCCTCTACCTGATCATTAGATGTCTTCGTGCCTGCAGAAGATAACAGTTCACGGTTCAATTGTCAGATATTCTGCAGTTCTGTTCAGTTCCTTTCTTCCAGTATCGTTGGAGACCAAACTGGGGGAGGTGGGACAGGGACATCTTTGCTTTAAGAGAAAAATTAATTCCCCCCTCTTTGTATCTCATTTTGAAGCAATGTTCTATGATTTAACCTCAGTTCCCAGACCCGACTTAGTGGACAGTATAGGGGCAGCACGGTAGCACAGTGGTTAGCACTGCTGCTTCACAGCTCCAGAGTCCCGGGTTCGATTCCCGGCTTGGGTCACTGCCTGTGCGGAGTCTGCACGTTCTCCCCGTGTCTGCGTGGGTTTCCTCCGGGTGCTCCGGTTTCCTCCCACTGTCCAAAGATGTGCAGCTTTGGTGGATTGGCCAAGCTAAATTGTCCTTAGTGTCCTGAAAGGTTAGGTGTGGTTACGGGGATAGGATGGAGGTGTGGGCTTAAGTAGGGTGCTCTTTCCAACGGCTGGTGCAGACTCGATGGGCCGAATGGCGGCCTCCTGCACTGTAAATTCTCTGATTCTCCGCTGCCTGAGTCTGAAGTTCCAAGCGCCCCCCTCCCAGCCACTTTTCCAGTGATGTCGTGAAAATGTCACTGCATGAGTAATCCAGAGGCCCAGGCTAGTGCTCTGGGAATGCGGGTTCAAATCCCACCACGGCAGCTGGTGGAGGTTGAATTCAATCAATAAGATCTAGTCTCAGTAACGATGAAAAACTATCATCAATTGTTGTTAAAAACCATCTGGCTCACTAATGTTCCTTTAGGGAAGGAAATCTGTCATCCTTACCCAGTCTGGGTAAGGATGAGCCACAGCATCCTAACTGCCCTCTGAAATGGCAGAGCAAGCCATGCTGATCCAGGGCAATTAAGGATGGGTAACAAATGTTGGCCTTGTCAGCCGTTCATCGACTTCTTTAAGGAAAATTAGTCTGTCAGCAAGGGGAGAGTATGGGGGGGGGGGGGGGGGGAGTTGGGGAGGCATAGAAGTGACAAATAGGTGTAGGAAGATCAATGCACGGAGGGCTATCAGACGGAGTGTTTATATATGAACCATGCTGGTTGGGGTCTTTGCTTGGGGAGGGGATGGTTATGTCAGTGTGGGTTTTTTGTCTTTGTTGGATTTTTCTGTTTAAAAAGTGTTAAAATTATAAATGCCTTAATAAAATATTTTCTGGAGAGCACGGTGGTGCAGTGGGTTAGCCCTGCTGCCTCGCGGCGCCGAGGTCCCAGGTTCGATCCCGGATCTGGGTCACTGTCTGTGTGTAGTTTGCACGTTCTCGCCGTGTTTGCGTGGGTTTCGCCCCAACAACCCAAAGATGTGCAGGCTAGGTGGATTGGCCACACTAAGCCCCTTAATTGGAAAAAATTAATTGGGTACTCTAAATTTAAAAAAAAAATATTTTCCAAAAAAAAATTCTGGAACTCTGTTTCTAACAGCGCTGGGAAAACCTTCACTGAAAGTATAAAGTTCCTGGAAAGCTTGACAGGGTAGATGCTGAGAGGCTGTTTTCCCTCACTGGAGAGTCCAAAACTAGGGGTCGTAGTCTCAAGTTAAGGAGTTTAGCCCGTTAGGACTGAGATGAAGACAGATTTCTCCACTCGGAGCATTGGGAATCTTTGGAACTTTCTACTCCAGTGGACTGTAGATGGTCAGTCAATGAGTATGTGTTCAAGACCAAGATCAATAGATCATTAGGGACCAAGGAAATGTGCAGATAGGGTGAGAAAGTGGTATTAGGAAACAGGGCTGTGTGTGTGTGTGTGTGTGTCTGTGTGTTTCTATTTTGATGCCATTGGAGGGATATTAGTGAAAGTTTTAGAAATAAAGCTGTAATCTGTTTTAACAAAATTCATAACAATAAATAATAAATGATATGAGTCATAGATGTCATAGAATTTACAGTGCAGAAGGAGGCCATTCGGCCCATCGAGTCTGCACCAGCTCTTGGAAAGAGCACCCTACCCAAGGTCAACACCCCACCCTATCCCCATAACCCAGCAACCCCACCCAACACTAAGGGCAATTTTGGACACTAAGGGCAATTTATCATGGCCAATCCATCTAACCTGCACATCTTTTGACTGTGGGAGGAAACCGGAGCACCCGGAGGAAACCCACGCACACACGGGGAGGATGTGCAGACTCCACACAGACAGTGACCCAAGCTGGGAATCGAACCTGGGACCCTGGAGCCGTGAAGCAGTTGTGCTAACCACAATGCTACAGTGCTGCCCATAAAAGAACACTGTGGCTGAGTGACAGGTGAATGAAATATGAAATCAGACACTAACCCAATGAATAACAACAGCAAATAAAGACTTTGGACGGGATTCTCCGGCTGGAGAATCCCTGTTTCCGATGAAACCGGAGGTGGCGCCGCTTTCGCGATGCTCCGCTCCCTCCAAAGCGGCGCACTCTAGGAGTAGGCTGTATTGATGGCCTCAGGACGTTACCTGAGGCCCAGACCCCGATGCTCCGCCCTCGACCGGCCAAGTTCCTGGCGGTGTGGGTCTCTCATGGTCTTGCCTGCCGGGAACTCGGCGTGGTGGCTGTGGGCTCAGCCCAGCGCCACCACGATCGGGCGGGAGCTGATCCGCGGGCACTTTGGCAGGGGCTGGGGGCACTGTTGGGGGGGGAGGGGGTGGTGGTTTGGGGGTCACGAGCCTGCCAAATGGGGGGGGGGGGGCCATGTTGCAGGCCAGGGGGCCGCCGCCGCCGTGCGCATGCACGGCCACGGACCCGGCAATGCCGTGATTTTCTCAGTAACTCTATTGCAGTGTAAGCCTACTTGTGACAATAAAAATAGTTATTATTCTTATTAATTCTCCGGGCCGTTTTGGCAGCTAGAGCCAGTACTCTATGCTGCCTGTCTGCTAGCCCCTCACCAGACAGAGGATCGGTGGCCGTTCTGCCCCAAATTTCCGGTCGTAAGAGGCCACCACCGTTCCCACGCCGGAGTCAGGACATAGCCTGAGAATCGGAGAATCCAGCCCTTTGCTCACCAGGACTGTTTGCAGCATAATCGCCAACTTAGCACAAAGGCTCACACATCTTTCCCTGGAGAGCAAAAATAGAACACAGACTGGCCGTGAAGCGAAACATGTATTCTTAACTATTACTCAGAAAATTCCACCTCCCAGAAATAATGACACCTGAAATCAAATCTTTTAATAACATTTTTAATTCGTCTTGCCTTACAATCTCTTGACAACAGTGTAGGCTGCCCGTAAGGCCAGCTCCGCGTGGAGACGGTCATTATCACTTTGGTGGAGCAGGCTCGGGGTATGACAAAGTCCTTCTCCTTATTCTTGTATTCCTAAATTTGGGGGCTGGAGTCACATATACGGCGGAGCAGGATCGCGTGGGCTACTCCTGCTCCTAATTCCTAAAGGCCAGATTTTCCTGCCTTCCTTTTCCTGAAGGACAATGGTGAACCAGCTGGGCTTTTACAATAATCCAACAACCCGATGTTTTTTTTTTTTTAGTTTCCAAATTTTTAGTTTTTGGACTGAATTCAGTTTGTCAAAGTGCCGCTGCGGGATTTGAACTGACATTTTTCGGGTCATTGGCCCAGCTTTGGGATCACCGAAATAGCGTAAGCACTAACTGACCACATTGCTCTTTTAAGGTGATTATTGTGTGGCAATCCCTCGGAACTCTCGCGTGCTAATTTTGTAAATTGGTGGCCAAATGGACTTTAACCGGTTGTTGTAAGACTTCTTACTATGACTTAAAATGACAGCCTGGTCATCAATGAAAGGTCAAATTGGTGTCAAATGATGAAGCCTGTGGATAATGAAATCAGTTTTTAAAAGGCGGGCATTATTCCTCTGGGTTGCTGCGATGTCCAGATAACACAGTAATAATAATATAATAATAATCGCTTATTGTCACGAGTAGGCTTCAATGAAGTTACTGTGAAAAGCCCCTAGTCGCCACATTCCGGCGCCTGTTCGGGGAGGCTGATATGGGAATTGAACCCGTGCTGCTGGCCTTGTTCTGCATTATGTTCTATGTTACAAGCCAGCTGTTTAGCCCACAGTGCTAAACCAGCCCTTAAAAGTTTCCCACGCGTGATGCTGGTGGAATATCCTTCAGTGATGTTTTGGAATTCTTAGGAGACCTTTGACTTACTGAGGGAGATGAGTAGAGTTTGTGATTGCTCCCCCTTCCACAAACATTCAGTCCCTCCACCACTGACGCACAGTGTCAGCCGTGTGCACCATCTACAAGATGCACTGCAGCAACTCACCAAGGCTCCTTAGGCAGCACCTCCCAAACCCACGACCGCTACCATCCAGAAGGACAAGAGCAGCAGATACCTGGGAACCCTCCATCTGGAGGTTCCCCAAGTCACTCGCCAGCCTGACTTGGAAATACATCGACCGTTCCTTCACTGTCACTGGGTCAAAATCCTGGAACTCCCTATCTAACATGAATGAGCGTGTCCCCTCAGACTGAGGGATCAGTGCGGATCCAGAAGGACAGCCCACCACCACCTTCTCAAGGACAATTGGGAACGAGCAATGAATTGCTGGCCTCACCACCGAAGATCACATACCTTGAATTAATTTTTAAAAACGTTTTAAAGTCTAACTTCTAATTCCAGATGTGTTGCCAGATTGAATTCTTGGTGAGTTTGGACAGTGTGCCTACCGTTAGCATTCCTGTTTTCTGTAGCCCTGAAACTTAAATGTGTGTCTTGACTAAAACCGATTGTGGCGCTCACTGAGGGCGAAGGTCACTTAACGAGAGCAGGAAATGGAAGACTAATGCTTTGCCTTTCAAATTAAGATGACAAATGTTCCCTTAATTAGAGGTGGGAAAGAAAATGGCTGGTGGCCCTCTTATAATAATAATCACTTATTGTCACAAATAGGCTTCAATGAAGTTACTGTGAAAAGCCCCTAGTCGCCTCATTCCGGCACCTGTTCGGGGAGGCCGGTACGGGAATTGAACCCGCGCTGCTGGCCTTGTTCTGCATTACAAGCCAGCTGTTTAGCCCACTGTGCTAAACCAGCCCCTTGCTCAACCCGCCCCTTCTTGGCGATGGTGAATGTAATAACCGTGTGGGAGTTGTCTCTGCTTTTCTGCAGTGCAGCCTCCACCTGCTCCCACTCAAAGTGCCCACTTATCTTCGGCTCGCTCCGTAGGAACCTCAACAACGGCCTCAAACCAAAGGCCCCAGTAGGTTTGTAACGGTCTCCTGCTGAGAGTAACACAAAGACTCGACCATTTGGATCAAATTGAGCAGTTCCCTGCATTTCTGATCTGAAGCCGGTTTTCCTGTGGTTCGCAAAGGAGGTTTTGTGTCATTGAATGAAAGATTTTTTCTGTCACCTCCGGATTCGATTTATTTTCTAAAACACTCGGGTGTTAATTGAGAAAAAGAAAGATTTGATTATTTGGCATTAATCCATTTGGCACTATTACCGTCATTGTTACCTGTCACTGTGAAGCCCCAGCATTAACAAATGGGTATTGGACATTGTCGCATAAATTCATGGCTTGCCATTAAATCTTTTATTTTCTTCATTTGTGTTAAGAAACTACCTTTACCCAGAAAGAAAGACTTGCATTTATATAGCACCTGTCGCGGACTGGATGTCCCCAAGTGCTTTGCGGCCAATGAGATGTATCTACTGTCGGAATGTAAGGGTCCCACGTTTCAGTCATTCACAATGTTGCATTGAATTCCCTGTACCTGATTGTCACAGGCCGATTATCAGATTGTCGTGAAAGCTGGGTGGGAAATCCAGGCTGACCAGCCCCACGGGATTCTGGAGAAGCAGGACTGACGTCAGGAATGGTTTTTGTGCTCCACATAATTCAACAGCTCCCAGTTCTGACTGTGGGGCTACCACTCTTTACCTTTGGAAGGCCCCCTATTGGCCTTCTGTAATTACCCTCCTAATCCCCATGGGGATGATCCAATCCAATGAAAATCACGGTGGGCGTGACCCACTATAAGTGCCCAGAACCCAGAAGCAATCCTGACATCGGGGATCGTTGGCAATTCCAACAGCGAATGGAATGTTGGCCGTTCTTCACGTCACAGCACCAAAGGGCATTGGTGAGGCCACATTTCGGGTACTGTGTCCATATTGATCCCCTTACTTAGGGAGGGGGTATGTTTGATTTGAAAGCAGTTCAGTGAAGGCTCACTGGGCTGATTTCTGGGGCAGCACGGTAGCACTGTGGCTTCACAGCGCCAGGGACCCGGGTTCGATTCCCCGCAGGGTCACTGTCTGCGCGGAGTCTGCACGTTCTCCCCGTGTCTGCGTGGGTTTCCTCTGGGTGCTCCGGTTTCCTCCCACAGTCCAAAGACGTGCAGGTTAGGTGGATTGGCTGTGCTAAATTTCCCTTAGTGTCCAAAAAAGGTTAGATGGGGTTATTGGGTTACGGGGATAGGGTGGGAGTGAGGGCTTAAGTGGGTCGGTGCAGACTCGATGGGCCGAATGGCCTCCTTCTGCACTGTATGTTCTATGAAGGGGCTGTCTCCTAAGGAAAGGTTGGGCAGGTTGGGCCGTTACTCATAGGAGTTTAGAAGAACGAGAGATGCTCTTACTGAAGCAAGGGAGATTCCGAGGGGGCTGGACAGGGTGGAGACTGACGGGATGGTTTCCCCTCATGGGCGAATGCAGAACTAGGGAGCACAATTTAAAAATGAGGGGTGCTTCCATTTACGAAGCAGATGAGGAGAAATTTCTTATTTGAGTCGTTAATCTTTGGAATCCTCTTCCTCGGAGGGCGGTGGAGGCTGGGCCGTCGAACATATTCAAGGTTGGGTTAGACCGATGTTTCATCGACAAGGAAGTCGAGTATTTGTGGGGCGGGGGGGGAGAGAGAGAGAGACAGAAAAGTGGAATGGAGGCCATGATCAGATCAGCCATGTTCTAACTGAATGGTGGACAGGCACGAGGGGCCGAATGGCTTACCCCTATTTTCCATGATCCCGAACCCAAAATAAAAATCCTGCCCTCTTAAATCTGTTCCTCCATACCCAGACGCTGGCTGACTTACTGAATGTTTTCCAGCATTTTCCTGTGTGATTTTGTACTTTGTAATTGTTCAAGTAGCATGCTCTTTCCAAGGGCTGGTGCAGACTCGATGGGCCGAATGGCCTCCTGCACTGTAAATGCCATGATTCTAACCAAATATTTGGACGGCACAGTGGTTTGCACTGCTGCCTCACAGCGCCAAGGACCCGGGTTCATTTCCGGCCTCGGGTGACTGTCTGTGCGGAGTCTACACGTTCTCCCCGTGTGTGCGTGGGTTTCCTCCGGGTGCTCCGGTTTCCTCCCACAGTCCAAAGATGTGCGGCTTAGGTGGATTGACCATGATCAATTGCCCCTTAGGGTAGGGTTGCAGAATAGGGCAGGGGATTGGGCCTAGGTAGGGTGGTCTTCCGAAGTGTCGGGCACGCTCAGTGGGCCGAATGGCCTCCTGCACCGTATGGATTCTATGAGATTAATTATTTTGTCGCCCATTGTGTATTTTGTCGTCTCATGTGTCTGCGTGTGGAAAATAAATGATCAAAAATACAAGGAGGGTCGTATTGGTTGCAGGGGGGAGAGCTGCTGGACTGCATTAAGTCTGGTGGAGTCATGGTCAACTGTATGTTATATACACATTGTCCGCTGTCGCTTCATATCATTGTATACCATCTGTCTTAATCACCAGGGGATAGACACCGGCCGATTCTCAGTGCACCAAGGTCGATTGCCAGACTGCAAGGTAGCAGAGATGTCATTCCCCATCCCATATGACCTACCACCACAGCACTATAGCAGCAAAGGTAGGTGATGGATAGCTGTGCCTTCAGCCAACTAGGCTTGCACACCCTCCCAAAACCTCTCCACCCCCTCTCCTCCTTGAAGAAGTTTCTTAAAACCTGTCTCTTTCACCAAATGCTTATTCAACCGTCCTAACACCTCCGTACGCTGAAGGTGACAGATTCTGTATCCTCTTGTAAAATGCCTCGAGAGCTTTTGAAAAAAAAACCTTTTCTTTTATGTGGTGCTTTTCACAATCACCGGATATCTCCAGGAATCTTCTAGATGGTGAAGTGTTTTTGAAGTGAGATTATGTTGTAATGTAGGGGACAGCCAATCTACACACAGCAAACTCCCACAAACAGCGATACAATAATGACCAGATAATCTGCTTTGTATGATGTTAGTTGAAGGATAACTATTGGCCAGGACACCAGGGAGGACTTAGCTGTTCAGTAAGATCATGTGTTAACCCTCTCTAACACCGCATCCCCATATCCCTGATTCTTTGTGCGTGTCCAGCAATCTCCCCACCTCGGCCTTTGAATTTACTTGACGTGAGTTTCCCTCTGAGAATTCCAAAGACTCACGACCCTCCAAGTGAAGACATTTCTCCTCAATGGCCAGCCCTTTTGCGCTGAGCCCGTGACCAACCCCCCCCCCCCCCCCCCTGCCCCGGTGTTCCAGATTCTCCTGCCAGGATAGCAGCCCCCATTATCTAATGAGGGGGACTGGAACCCACAACCTTCTGACTCGAGACTGTGCTGCCAATTGATCCACACACAGAGCGAGACGTGCAACCTAGGGCAGGTCAGCTGGTGCCTGTTGGATTGGATTGGATTTGTTTATTGTCACGTGTATCGAGGTACAGTGAAAAGTATTTTTCTGCAAGCATCTCAACAGATCATTAAGTACATGGGAAGAAAAGGGAATAAAAGAAAATACATAATAGGGCAACACAACATATACAATGTAACTACATAAGCACCGGCATCGGATGAAGCATACAGGGTGTAGTGTTAATGAGGTCAGTCCATAAGAGGGTCATTTAGGAGTCTGGTAACAGTGGGGAAGAAGCTGTTTTTGAGTCTGTTCGTGCGTGTTCTCAGACTTCTGTATCTCCTGCCCGATGGAAGAAGTTGGAAGAGTGAGTAAGCCGGGTGGGAGGGATCTTTGATGGTGCTGCCCGCTTTCCCCAGGCAGCGGGAGGTGTAGATGGAGTCAATAGATGGGAGGCAGGTTCGTGTGATGAACTGGGCGGTGTTCACGACTCTCTGAAGTTTCTTGCGGTCCTGGGCCGAGCAGTTGCCATACCAGGCTGTGATGCAGCCAGATAGGATGCTTTCTATGGTGCATCTGTAAAAGTTGGTGAGGGTTAATGTGGACATGCCGAATTTCCTTAGTTTCCTGAGGAAGTATAGGCGCTGTTGTGCTTTCTTGGTGTTCCCCGAAGGGGCAGGATTCTGGGCACATGACAGGGTCACAAGTCAGGGGGCAAAAGTCAAATTTGCAACTAATGAATTGCCACGATTAGTCAAGAACTCCCATTATCATTGTATCATTATCATTACCGGGCTGGTAAAAGACAAGATATCAAATCACAGGAGGAGGCCATTTGGCCCATTGAACCTGTGGCAGCTTTCCAAATTATTCAATTAGCCCTTCTACCCTCCCCTCCACACTTTTCCCCACATCTCCTTTCATCCAATCCCCTTCCGAATGTTGCTATTGAATCTGCTTCCACTGTCTTTCCGGCCAGTGCAGTCCAGGTCACCGCAACTCCCCATGTGACAAAAATAAATTTCCTTTTCCTTTCTCTCTTGGTGGACCTTAATCTTTTCCTTGACCAACCCAGAAAGCTTTACGTTTATAGCACCCTTAATGACCACAGGGGATCCCAAAACGCTTCACAACGAATGAATTACTTTTCCAATGTCACTGCTGGAATGTTGAAAACATGGTGGCCAATTTTAACCTAAGCTCCCCACAGACCGCAATCAAATATCGACCAAATAATCCACTTTGAAATATTGGCCAGGACAACAAGGAGTGATCACTTGGACGTAGCGTTGTCAGAGTTGTTTTTTTACGTCCACTTGAGAAGGTAGACTTGGTTTCGCACCTCGTTTTCTCACTGCTCTTTAAAAATTTTAATTTATGCAATGTGGGCATCGTTGGCTAGACCAGCATTTGTTGCCCATCCCTAACTGCCCTTGAGAAGGTGGTGGTGAGCAGCCTTCTTGAGGTGTAGGTACACCCACAGTGCTGTTAGGGAGGGAGTTCCAGGATTTGGACCCAGCGACAGTGAAGGAACGGCCGATATATCTCCCAAGTCAGAATGGCAAATGGCTTGGAGGGGAACTTTAAGTGGATGGTGTTCCCCATGTATCTGCTGCCCTTGTCCTTCTAGACGGTGGCAGTTCTGGGATTGGAAGGTGCTGCCTAAGGAGCCTTGGTGAGTTCCTGCAATACCTCTTGCAGATGGTCCACGCGGCTGCCACTGTTTATCGGTGATGGAAGAAGTGAATGTTGAAGGTGGTGGAAGGGGTGCCAATCAAGCGGGCTGCTTTGTCCCGGGTGGTGTTGATCTTCTTGAGTGTTGTTGGAGCTGCACTCATCCAGGCAAGTGGAGAGTATTCCATTACACTCCTGACTTGTGCCTTGTCGATTGTGGACAGTCTTTGGGGGGAGTCAGGAGATGGGTTAATCGCTAAAGGATTCCTAGCCTCTGACCTGCTCTTGAAGCCATAGTATTGGTATGGTCCAGTTCAGTTTCTGGTCAAGACAGCACCTCCAACAATCCAGCACTCCATGAGCACTGGAATGTCATTCTTTATTCCTCTGCTCATGTCCTGGGAGGGGGGACTTGAATCCACAACCTTCTGAAGCAGAGACAATTTCATTGTTCCCATGTCACTGTAAGTGAATATTTGTTAATGGGGTAATTTTATTAAATGATGATGGTGAGAGATGTCTTTACTCAATACTGTAAGAAAAATACAAATTCTGAAATGATCAAAAGACTTCAGTGTAAATGAAATGCAATGGTTGACAGGCTGTCAGTTTAGAGAGTATAATTAGACTCTGTGAATATAAGTGTAATAATAACCAGAATAGTGGAAACTAGTCCATTCATTTTTTTTAAACTTGTATTTTATAAATTTAGAGCAACCAATTCATTTTTTCCAATTAAGGGGCAATTTAGTGTGGCCAATCCACCTACCCTGCACATCTTTGGGTTGTGGGGGCGAAATCCACGCAGACACGGGGAGAATGTGCAAACTCCACACGGACAGTGACCCAGAGCCGGGATCGAACCTGGGACCTCGGTGCCACGAAGCAGCAGTGCTAACCATTGCGCCACCGTGCCGCCCAAACTGGTCCATTCGTAATGTATTTTAACTGATGCTGAACATCCTTTGCATCATCCATTCAACCCAAGTGATGTTTTAAAAATTTGCCATTTACAAATTCAATCTTTCAAGACTGGACCATAATTTCTTTAGATCGTTCCTCTTTAGGTTTATGGTCTAAAAGTTTATGAACTTTAAAAAATCGCCTCTTCTGGTCTTGTTTCTGTTGCGGCTTTTTAAATAAATAGCTTGCGAGGCGATGCCCTCCAGCAGCCTCACAGGCCCCAGTGTGACCCCAGCTGGGCCTGGGCAGCAATAGAGGTCAGTATCTAGAGCGGGAAATCAAAATTAAAAAAGAGCTCCCAAGTCACTCTCCTCCCTAACCTGGAACTACATCACCATTCCTTCACTGTGACTGGGTCAAAATCCCTCCCTGACAGCACGGTGGGTGCACCTAAAGCACATGGACTGCTTCCGTTCGAGAAGGCAGTTCACCACCACCTTCTCTAATAATAATAATCGTCATTAGTGTCACAAGTAGGCTTACGTTAACACTGCCATGAAGTTACTGTGAAAAGCCCCGAGTCGCCACATTCAGCGCCTGTTCGGGTTCACAGAGGGAGAATTCAGAATGTCCAATTCACCTAACAAGCACGTCTTATGGGACTTGTGGGAGGAAACCGGAGCGCCTGGAGGAAACCCACGTAGACACGGGGAAACGTGCAGACTCCGCACAGACAGTGACCCAAGCCGGGAATTGAACCTGGTACCTGGCACTGTGAAGAAACAGTGCTAACCACTGTGCTCCCGTGCTGCCCATAGGGCAATTGGAGGGGCAGAACGGTAGCACAGTGGTTAGCACAGTTGCTTCACAGCTCCAGGGTCCCAAGTTCAATTCCCGGCTTGCGTCATTGTCTGTGCGGAGTCTGCACGTTCTCCCCGTGTCTGCGTGGGTTTCCCCCCACAGTCCAAAGATGTGCCGGTTAGGTGGATTGGCCGTGCTAAATTGACCTCGGTGGCCGAAAAGGTTGGGTGGGGATCCTGGGATAGGGTGGAGGTGTGGGCTGCTCTTTTCAAGGGCCGGTGCAGACTCGATGGGCTGAATGGCCGCCTCCTGCACTGTAGGTTCTGTGATTCTATGAATAAGTGCTGCCCTGGCCAGCAACACCACACCCGATGACCAAATAAGAAGAACACAAACCTCTCTGACCTCGAGACATCTCAAAGAAGGGCAGCACGGTGGGGCAGTGGTTAGCACTGCCATCTCATGACGCTGAGGTCCCAGGTTCGATCCCGGCTCTGGGTCATTGTCCGTGTGGAGTTTGCACATTCTCCCCGTGTTTACGTGGGTTTCGCCCCCACAACCCAAAGATGTGCAGGGTAGGTGGATTGGCCACGCTAAATTGCCCCTTAATTGGAAAAAAATGAATTGGATGCTCTAAATTTATTTTTTTTAAAAGACATCTCGAAGTGCTTTACATCCAATTCAAATTTTTTTTTCCAATTAAGGGGCAATTTAGCGTTACCAATCCACCTATCCAGCGCATCTTTGGGCTGTGGGGGCGAAATCCACGCAGACACGGGGAGAATGTGCAAACTCCACACGGACAGTGACCCGGGGCCGGGATTCGAACCCGGGTCCTCGGCGCCATGAGGCAGCAGTGCTAACCACTGTGCCGCCCCCTTGAAATACTTTATAAGGTGTAGCCAGTGTATGAAAAGTATGACAGCAGCCGTTTTAGGTACAGAAAGCTCCCGCGGGCCGCAATGAGGGAAACATCCGGATTTAGATTGAGGGATGAACGTTTATCTGAGGGGAGAGTCCCCTTACTGTTTGAAATAGCGTCGTGGAATCACGTTCTCCCATCTGAGAGGGCAGGCGTTTCGTCTGAAAGACGGCACCTCCAACAGTGCAGCAGCTCCCTCTGCACTGCACCGGGGTTGTCAGCCTCGGGTACGGGCTCACGCCTTTGGAGTGGGACCTGGAACGACAACCTTCTGATTCAGGGGCGAGAGGGGACCCATTAAGCTGAAGACGGGAAATGGAGTCACGGTTAGAGCGAGGCACTGACTTTAATTGGTTTCTAAATGCCATTACTCTGGGGAACAGCTCTATAACACTGACAGAGACGGATAACTGCAGACGATAAACTGTGATAGAACTTTTGAATTTCCTAATCGTGTGGGAGGCCACTGCACCCTCTTGACAAATCGAAATCTGTAATTACATTGGCTCGCAGGGATAAGAAGAAGAATCTTTGTTAGTGTCACACTAAGTAAGTAGGCTTACATTAACACCGCAATGACATTCCTGTGAAAATCCCATCTCCTCCCGCCGCCCCCCCCCCCCGGGACCCTTCTTGTTTCAGGAGTCGAGTCATCGTGACAATCTGCAAAGCCATTGACAAATGAAAGCCCACCTCTCTTGTTTCAGAAATAACGCCAAGGCTGGGATCGACATAGAAACTTTGGTCTCCACTCTGGGGAATACCATTTACCAGAAACTAAACTAGACCCGCCGTACAAATCCTGTGGTTACAAGAGCAGGTTAGAGGCTAGGAATCCTGCGGAGAGTAACCCACCTCCTGACTCTCCAAAAACTGTCCACCATCGACGAGGCACAAGTCAGGAGAGTGACGGGATACTCTTCCTCTTGCCTGGATGAGTGCAGCTCCAACAACACTCGAGGAGCTCGACACCATCCAGGACAAATCAACCCTGCTTGATTGGCCCCCCTATCCATCCACAAACATTCGCTGCCTCCACCACCGACGAACAGTGCCAGCCGCGTGTACCATCTACAAGATGCACTGCAGTAACTCACCAAGGCTCCTTAGCCAGCACCTTCCAAGCCCATGACCACCACCACCTAGAAGGACAAGAGCAGCAGATACCTGAGAATGCTACCGGCTTCAAGTTTCCCTGCAGGCCATCCTGAATTGTAACTACACCACTGTTTATTCACTGTCGCTGGGTCAATATCCTGAACTCCCTCCCTAACAGCAAAGTGTACCTACACCACACTGATTGCAGCGGTTCAAGAAGGCAGCTCACGCCACCACCTTGTTGAGGGAAACTAGGGGTGAGCAACAAATGCCTAGCCTAGCCTGTGAGACCCATATTCCATGAAAGAATTAAAGAAAAAAAACCCAGAATCATAGAATTGCTACAGTGCCGAATGAGGCCATTCAGCCCGTCGAGTCTGCGCCGACCCTACAAAGGAGCACCCAGCCTAGGCCCAATCCACTACCTCTTCCAGTAACCCCCCCTACCCTTTTGGACACTAATCGGCAATTTAGCCTGGCCAATCCACCTGACCACATCTTTGGACTGTGGGAGGAAACGGGAGCACCCGGAGGAAACCCACGCACACACGGGGAGAACGTGCAGACTCCGCACAGACAGTGACCCAAGAAATTGTGAAACACGTCTTCATGCAAAAGATGGCAGGTGTTTGAAACTCTTCACTGCAAACGATGGTTATTGTCAGATTAATGGTTCGATAACCCTGCATTCTGACCTGTGCCCCCTTCTCAAGTAAGCTGCAGGAGCAGCTGTTTTCTTTCATTTACAAACGCCACCTTTAGTCATCACACAGCTGCTTTTGTTATTTTCCTTGGCCTGTTATTTATCCGCAGCCGAAAAAAAAAGACTTGTCAAAGAGCAGTGACACCCTTTCATTTTCCTTTCCAAAATGATTCCTATTTGAGTAGGTTTTCATTTGAAGGTGAGACCTCCCGCCTTGGTTGCTGATCATGTTGTAGCTTCCCTGGCCGCGCCTGAGTGTGAAGAACAAGGTGCATTTAGACGGCCAGTGGAAAACTCTTGTGAGTGCAGTGACTGTTGTGATATAAGAAACGCGGCGGCCAGTTTGTACACGGAAAGCTCCCGCAACGGCAAGGCATTAACAACCAGGTGATTATTCGTGGTGGAGAAGCAGAATACTGCAGGCCCTGGAAACCTGAAACGAGCACCGACAGTGACGGAAACGCTCAGCGGAATAAGCAGCATCTGTGGAGAGAGAAACCGGTAAAGTTTCAGGTCGATGACCTTTCATCAGAGCCGGTAGTATTTAGCAGCGTTAACTGAGGGACGGATATTGGCTAGGACACTGGGAGAGCTCTCCTCCTCCCTGCTATGGGATGTTTTTTTTTACAAGCACCAAAGTACACCTCAGTTGGAATCACTTCCGAGTCAGAGGGTTGTGAGTTGTCCAGCTCCACAGACACGAAAATCGGGGCTAACATTCCAGTGGCGCATTGAGCAAGTGCCGTATTGTCGGAGGTGCCGTCTTCGGAATGCAGTGTTAATCCGAGCTCCTTTTGAGGTGGATATAAAATATCCCACGGTGCTAGCTTGAAGAGCAGGGGACTTAGCCTCGGTGTCCCGGCCAATATTTATCCTTCAGTCAACATCTAAAAGATTATCTGGTCATTTATCTCTTTGCTATTGGTGGGATCTTGCTGTGTGTGAATTGGCTCCCGGGTTTCCCTACATCACAACAGTGCCTACTCTACGAGAAGCACTTCACTGACCGTGAAGCAATTCGCGACATCCTGAGGTTGCGGTGAGATACTTTGTAAATGCAATTCTTTCCAGGAACTCCGATTATGGGGAGGGATCATATAAAATAGGTTTGTACTCCCTGGAATACATGAGATTAAGGGATGATCTGATTGCTATGTTGGGGACCCTGAATGGAATTGATGGGGTAGAAATAGAGAAACATGTCCCACTGGGCGGGGGGGGCGATGTCTAGGAAAATGAAACACAATTTTAAAAATAACCATAACATAAGAGCCAGGTCATTCAGAAGTGTTGATCACAGCTCAAGGAGCAGTTTAGAGAGAAGTAGCACGAGGGCATCATTAGTTAATTCTAGATTATAGATTACTGTTTAACAGACTCAATCTTACTTTATTAGTAGTTATAGCTCTGTAGAGTGTGCAAACTCTGTTTAATTTAATCGTTATTCAATAAATCAGTTTTGCCTCAATCTAAAGATTGATGGTTTCTTTATCATCAACTCATCCAACCATTCTGGATCACAAGGCAAAGAATAACAACATATTACCACAAAGTGTAATGTCACAACTCTATCTCTGTGTCTCTATCTATCTATCTCTCTGTCTCTCACAGATAGCAGTAGATGCCACCTTAGAACATAGAACATACAGTGCAGAAGGAGGCCATTCGTCCCATCAAGTCTGCACCGACCCACTTAAATCCTCACTTCCGCCCTATCCCCGTAACCCAATAACCCCTCCTAACCTTTTTGGACACTAAGGGCAATTTATCATGGCCAATCCACCTAACCTGCACATCTTTGGACTGTGGGAGGAAACCGGAGCACCCGGAGGAAACCCACGCACACACGGGGAGAACGTGCAGACTCTGCACAGACAGTGACCCAGCGGGGAATCGAACCTGGGACCCTGGCGCTGTGAAGCCACAGTGCTAGCCACTTGTGCCACCGTGCTGCCCCGGTATAAAATTAATTCATAATTTTTAATCTGAGATCAATAAATTTTAGCTAGGTACAGGTAACCAGGGTTACGGAGACGGGGAGGGATATGGAGTCAGATCGCAGAACAACATCATTTCATTTAACAGCAAACCAGGCTAGAGGGGCTGAGTGGCCTCCTTCTGGTCCTTTCTTTCTCAGGCTTTCTTCATAGCTGGGGTATTCAGTCAGTCCAGTGGATGTCAACTCTCTATGCCTTTTCATCTTTTATTTTAACTGGATCATGGGATGTGGATACTGCGAAGACGATGGGCACTGACAATATTCCGGCAATATTACTAAACACCTTTGCTCCAGAACTTGCCGCGCCCCAGCCAAGCTGTTCCAGTGCAGCTACAACACTGGCATCTATCCGGCAATGTGGCCCATTTCCCAGGTATGTCCCATACACAAAAAGCGGAACAAATCTAACCCAGCCAATTACCACCCCATTGGTCCACTCTCCATCATCAGTAAAGTGACGGGGGCAGCACGGCGGCGCAGTGGTTGGCACTGGGACTACGGCGCTAAGGACCCGGGTTCGAATCTCGGCCCTGGGTCACTGTCCGTGTGGAGTTTGCACATTCTCCCCGTGTTTGCGTGGGTCTCGCCCCCGCAACCCAAAAGATGTGCAGGGCAGGTGGATTGGCCACGCTAAATTGCCCCTTAATTGGAATAAAAATAACTGGGTGCTCTAAATGTTTTTTAAAAATCAGTTAAGTGATGGTAGTTGTCATCAATAGTGCTATCAAACAGCACTTGCTTCGCAATTACCTGCTCAAGGGCGCTCTGTTAGGGTTCTGCCAGGGTCACTCCACTCCTGACCTCATTACAACCATGGCTCAAACATGGACAAATGAGGTGAGAGTGACTGCCCTTGACATCAAGGCAGCATTAGACTGAGTAAGGTATCAAGGAGCCCGAGCTAAACTGGAGTTAAATGGGGTATCAGGGGGAAAACTCTCCACTGGTTGGAGTCATACCCGGCACAAAGGAAGATGGTTGTGGTGGTTGGAGGTCAATCATCTCAGCTCCAGGACATCACTGCAGGAGTTCCTCAGGGTAGTGGCCTCGGCCCCAACCATCTTCAGCTGCTTCATCAATGACCTTCCTTCCATCATAAGATCAGATGTGGAGATGCCAGCATTGGACTGGGGTGAGCACAGTAAGAAGTCTTACAACACCAGGTTAAAGTCCAACAGGTGTGTTTCGATGTCACTAGTGATTTGAAACAAACCTGTTGGACTTTAACCTGGTGTTGTAAGACTTCTTACTAAGATCAGAAGCAGGGATGTTTGCTAATGATTGCACAATGCTTAGCACCATTCGCAACTCCTCAGACAATGAAACAGACCATGTCCAGGGGCAGCAAAACCTGCACAAAATCCAGGTTGAAACTGACGAGTGGCGAGTAACAAGTGTCAGGCAACGACCATCTCCATTACGAGAGAATCTGACATTCAATGGCGTTACCGTCACTGAATCCTCCACTCTCAACATTCTGGGGGTTACCATTGACTGGAAACTGAACTGGACCCAGCCATATAATTACTGTGGCTACCAGGGCAGGTCAGAGACTTGGAATCCTATGGCGGGTTAATCACTTCCTGACTCCCCAAAGCCTGTCCACCATTTGCAAGGCACAATTAAGGAGTGTGATAGAATGCTCTCCAGTTGACTGGATGAGTGCAGCTCCAACAACCTTCAAGAAGCTGGGTGCCATCCAGGACAAAGCAGCCCTGCTTAATTGGCACCCCATCCACGAACATTCAATGGCAGCCGTGTGTACCATCTACAAGTTGCTCTGTAGGAACTCAACAAGGCTCCTTAGGCAGCACCTTCCAAACCCATAACCGCTACCATCTAGAAGGTCAAGAGCAGCAGATACCTGGGAACCAGCCCCACCCCGCCTGGAGGTTTCCCTCCAAGTCGCTCACCATCCTGACTTGATATTGTTATTCCTTCACTGTCGCTGGGTCAAATTCCTGGAACCCCCTCCCTGACAGCACTGTCAGTATCTACACCACATGGACTGCAGTAGTTAAAGAAGATGGCTTCCACCTTTCAAGGGCAGTTAGGGATGGGCAATAAATGCCAGCCTACACATCAATGCCCACATCCCATGAGTTAATTTTTTCAAGAGGGCTTTACTGGCTGGGCCAGCATTTGCTGCCCACCTCACATTGCCATTGAGAAGGTGGTGGTGATGAGCTGTCTTCTTGAACCGCTGCAGTCCCTGTTTTGTAAGTACACCCGCAGTGCTGTTAGGGAGGGAGTTCCAGGATTTCGACCCGGTGACAGTGAAGGAACGGCGATATATTTCTAAGTCGGGGTGGTGAGTGACCTGAAGGGGAACCTGCAAGCGGTGGGGTTCCCAGGTATCTGCTATCCTTGTCCTTCTGAGTGCTAGAGGTTGCAGACTTGGGAAGTGCTGTCACAGGAGCCTTGGTGAGTTGCTGCAGAACATCTTATAGATGGTGCACACGGCTGCCGCTTTTGGTGAGTGGCGGAGGGAGGGGGTGAATGTTTAAAGTGGTTGAAGCTGGTCACACAGACTGTTTTGTCCTGGATGGTGTCAAACGTCTTGAGTGTTGTTGGAGCTGCACCCATCCAGGCAAGTGGCGAGTATTCCCTCAAAGTCGTGATTTGTGTCTCGTAGATGGTGGACAGTCTTTGGTGAGGTGGGGGTTGGGGGGGGGGGGGGGGCTCAGGTAGTGAGTTGACCACCACAGAATTCTGTCTCTGACCTGCTCTTGTAGCCACAGTATTTATGTGGCTGGTCCAGTAAAATGTTTGGTCAATGGTAACCGCCAGAAAAGGGGGTATCAATTACAGTAATGCCATTGATTCTCATTGTCAAAGTCAATATTTTCCCACTTCTGTAGTAGAAAGATTCAACACACTCGTTAAGACAGAATAACAAGCTTTATTTTCGAAAACAACTGCTTGCAGTAATGGCTGAAACTTGAAGTCAGAGAGCAGTCAACAAAACTGCTCAGTCTTTCACAAGTTCCGCGCTTTCACGGAGAATTAGCTCAATATTTATACATTATCATTATCAAGATTATGTGACAACAGTATGGTCAGGAGTTTGATCGGAAATACAAACGGAAGCATAGACCAGACCATGTTTGGTCATATCACTCATACCATTATTTAGTCCTCGGAGGGAACATTGAAAGGTCGGAATCGACTTGTTTCTTCCTGAATTTATCTTTGTTTTAAATTCCTACGGCCCTGGGTTATGACGAGTTAGTTTTATCAGGAGTTGCCGAGGTCCGGTGTTTTGGAATGGCTCGACCTTCGCTGATCTTTTCAGACTTCAAGTTATGCAGAGTTGGCCTACGGCCAGACTAGTCTGAAAATGGTTAGGGCAGCATTCTTTACCTGGGCCTGGGGAGCTGGAATGAGTAGTTCAGCCTTTCTTGTATAGTATCAAACCTTTTGACCAGTCTTCCCATTGACCAGTTTCCCCAGGGCCCCTTGATGCCACATTTGGCGAAATGCAGCCTTGATGTCGAGGACCGTCACTCTCACCTCACCTCTAGAACTCAACCCCTTTGTCCATGCCTGGCCCAAGGCTGAATTGAGGAATGGGGCTGATTGGCTCTGGACTTTGTATTCTGAATGAAGACGGGGCTTTTTTTTTAAACTAAAACATTCCTACAAGGTAACAAATTAAATTTCGATCAATTTTTATGAAGTATTTGATATAAATGGAATGACCCCATTTGACACTTTAATTCTTTGAATCAGAGACATCCTGGAGCAATGCCAATCAGAATCCTTGTTGGTATAACGGCGGTCTCAGTGGTTGATAGTTATGTTAAAATTAAACCCACCGTTGAAAACACTAATGTGTCTGATCTTTCAGTTTGAGATTCTATCTCTTTGTAATGATTATAATCAATTTTCTCATTGTGTTCAGGAGCACTAATTATGTTGTAGCGTCAATTGTCACTATTTTGATAACTGCTCAGTTCTCTGCAGCAGAATTGATGCAAATTAAATCCTCCACTTTTCTCTGCCCTCCTGTGCTGTTCATTTCTCTATTTTGATACATCTGCCTTATTTCTGCCCCCTTCTATCTTCAGCCACGCACCTCATTTATCTCTGCATTTCTCTTTTATTCTCACTCTCTCGCACTCCTCTCTCTCCTTCTGTCCTTTCACCTAATCATCTTTCTCCCTTCTCATCTCTTCGTCATCTTCTCTTTCTCTGTTTCCCCTCAACCCCACTTCCTCGCTCACCCACTTCTCTTCTCCAACCCCCCCATATCGGCCACTACTCTTTCTTTCACCCCTCGATCCTCTCATTCACTCTCCCCCTCCCCACTCATACCCTTCTCTCACTCCTTAGCTCTCCTCTCTCCCCATTTCCCGCTCTCTCTCTCTTGTGTTTCGCTCAATCCCATCCCCCACTTTCCCAATCTCTTTCACCTCCCCAATCACTGCTCCTCCCCCTTTTCTCACTCACTTCACTCTCCTTTGTTATTTCATGAGTTATGGTCATCATTAACATGGTCAGCGTTTATTGCCCCCCCCACCCCCCCCCCACCCCCCCCTAGTAGCCCATAAACTGAGTGGCTTGCTTGGCCATTTCAGAGGGCATTTAAGAATAGCCATATTGCTGTGGGTCTGGCCTGGAGTCACAGGTAGGCCAGACCAGGAAAGGATGGTAGATTTCCTTCCCTAAAGGATCGGGGTTTTTGCAATCAGTGCTAGTTGTCACGGTACCATTACTGAGACTAGCTTCATGTATCCCAGGTTTTATGAGTTGTCTTGTCCCCATGAACCCATGTCTCCAGAGGTTTAGCCTCTGGATTACTGACATTACCACTATACCAATGTCTCTCTCTCTCGCTCCTGCTCTCCCTCTCTATATATCTCTCTCTTCCACACCCCACTCTCATGTCTCCTTTAATGTTGAAGTCAAGTCAGATTGGAGAGGAGATCTACCCTGCTCTGTTTGAACTGCTCCCCTCCCTTCACTGGGACTGGTTTCCACCAGCAGACCAAGTTAAAATTGAGGTCCGCGTCTAATTTGAAAAATCGAATCAAATCATCCGTCGGAAAGGGTATTTAACAAAGATAAAGAATGGCAGCACTGGAATCTGTTTAAACACAACGCTGACAGCTATTGTGCACTGATGGTGCTTAATGACCCATTCATTCACTAAGTGACAAAGAAATTACACATTTCAACTCCCAATAATTACAACTATTAATGACTGAAAAGCCAAGCGAATGAGCCTCAATGGAGATTAGTTTTGGTCCCGCACATGCATTGGATACAATTTTTAAAAATGCGACTCATTCATTTAACTATCTGCTGCTGTCGGGCGTGGATGAGAGGGAGCGCGAACAGTGCAAATAAAATGCCCCTGATCGAGTCATTACAGCACAGGAGGGCCGCTGGCTTTGAAAGCAGACCAAGGCAGGCCAGAAACACGGTTCAATTCCCGTACCAGCCTCCCCGAACAGGCGCCGGAATGTGGCGACGAGGGGCTTTTCACAATAACTTCATTTGAAGCCTACTTGTGACAATAAGCGAATTTCATTTCATTTCGCCCATCGAGTTTCTGCCAGCTCTCATTCAGCCAAACCCATTTCTCTATCTAGTAGCCCTGCTGCACATTGACTTCCCTCCCTCAGACGCTCGTCAAACCGCCTTGTGAAATCGTTCACTGCTGGATCTGTGATTGTCACATTCCACTCCCAATTTCACCCCGCCCCCCACACCAACCCAGCCCACCCCAATCCAGTTCACACCATCCCATTCTGCCGCTGTGCCATCGTAGAAAATCCGTCTGCTTCACTGCTGTCCTATTTCTGTTTTGGGGGTCGAAATCCTCCGTGCTTACCTGGTCTGGTTTATGTGTCTCCAATTCCAAGCCCACGTGGCTAACCTTGAACTACCCTCTGAAGTGACCCAGCAGGACTCCCAGTTGTATTTAAACAGGGAAGTAGCCCACCACCGCCTTTATTAAAACTGGGGACTGGGCAATAAACGACCGTGTTTTGGGTGCTCTGACGAATCACTTTGCTTGTATTTAACATGTTTAAAAATCAGCACTCTTTTCCCCTTTTATTCAAAACTTGACTCCGTATATGAGGCAAACCGCAGCCATGTGGACAGTAGGCTCCATTTCCATGCTCCATTTTCTAATTTCTTTGCTCAACGTTGGGTTTGTATACACGAGGAAGCGTTGTCACCTGTCCAAACATCTCCGTAAACCGCTGGCCGTCTTTCCGGCCCTACTGCCACCCCCCCGCCCTTCCAGCCCCATTACAGTGTAAACTCTCCAGCCCTGACAAAGACTTATCCAGACTCGAAATGTTAGCTCTGTTCTCTCTCTCCAGATGCCATCCCACCCGCTGAGATTTTCCAGCATTTCCTGTTTCCAATTCCAGCGTTCTCAATAATTTGCTTTTATCTCGGTAAATTGATTGCGCATCCACGAAACATCCCCCCCCCCCCCCCAAAAATGCTTTATTTATAAAAGTACATGACAGGACCATTCAAGATTGATGTTGTATGAGGTTTGAAACCAAATTGGTTTCTTCCAATGCTGTATGTCACTAATTACATTCACCAAACAGTAAGAAGTCTCACAACACCAGGTTAAAGACCAACAGGTTTGTTTTGAATCACTAGCTTTCGGAGCGCAGCTCCTTCATCAGGTGAGTGAAGGGGCTCTGCTCCGAAAGCTAATGATTCCAAACAAACCTGTTGGACTTTAACCTGGTGTTGTAAGACTTCTTACTGTGCCCACCCCAGTCCAACGCCGGCATCTCCACATTCAGCAATACAGTTCACAATATTGACCACGTGGCAGACATACAGCCTGAGGGGTTTTAACCTGGTTTCCAGAATACTACGATGGCTGAAAGGCCTTGGAGAGTGACCATTCCCCTCTTGCCTCTCGAGCTCTAGCGCGTCCCTCAGCACGCCGTGTCGAGCCTTGGGAGTGTGCCAGTCTGCAATAACTCTTTGCACTGGGAGACCAACATGTTTCGGGCAGTCCAGCGAGTGTCTTTCGCCATGTTGATGGTCCTCCAGCCACAATTGATGTTTATCCAAGGAACATTCTAGAGCTTGTTTGGGTTGCTGGCTCGATGCTATATGCCCTCCCATTTGAACTTCCATTTCTTTTCCAGAAGATTGTTGCATCACGCACATTAAACCTACTGTGGGAAATAGCCCCCACCCCCACCACCCCCCACCCCTCCACCAGTCGCCATTGGTTTGGATTGAATTTGATTTATTGTCACGTGTACCGAGGTACAGTGAAAAGTATTGTTCTGCGTACAGTCCAGGCTGATCGTTCTATACATGAAAAACATAGGACATACGATAGATACACAAAGTAAATACATTGGTACAGGCTTCAGGTGAAGCACACGGAGTGTAGTGCTACTCAGTAGAGATGATGTGTGGAGAGATCAGTTCAATCCATAAGAGGGTCATTCAGGAGTCTGGTAACAGCGGGGATGAAGTTGTTTTTGGATCTGTTGGTACGTGTTCTCCTGCCCGATGGAAGAAGTTGGAAGAGAGAATAACCTGGGTGGGAGGGGTCTTTGATTATGCTGCCCGTTTTCCCCAGGCAGCGGGAGGGTGTAGATGGAGTCAATGGATGGGAGGCGGGTTCGCGTGATGGACTGGGCAGATTTTGAACAAGTCTACACAAAACTCTGGTCAGGTGGGCAGGAAAATGGCAAATGCCGGTGGGCGGCACGGTAGCGCAGTGATTAGCACTGTTGCTTCACAGCGCCAGGGACCCAGGTTCGATTCCCGGCTTGGGTCACTGTCTGTGCGGAGTCTGCACGTTCTCCCCGTGTCAGCGTGGGTTTCCTCCGGCTGCTCCCGTTTCCTCCCACAAGACCCGAAAGAAACTACCCTCTGTAGTTTCTTATGGTCTTGGGCTGAGCAGTTGCCATACCAGGCTGTGATGCAGCCAGATGCTTTCTGTGTTGCACCTGTAAAAATAGGTAAGAGTCAATTTGGATATGCCTAATTTCCTTAATTTCCTGAGGAAGTAAAGGCGCTGTTATGCTTTCTTGGTCATGGCGTTGACGTGAGTGGACCAGGACAGATTTTTGGTGAGGTGCACTCCTAGGAATTTGAAGCTGTCAACCATAACCCCACCTAACCTGCACATCTTTTGACCTAAGGGGCAATTTAGCATGGCCAATCCACCTAACCTGCACGTCTTTGGACTGTGGGAGTGCCCGGAGGAATCCCATGTAGACATAGGGGGAAAGTGCAAATTCCACGCAGACAGTCACCCAAGGCCAGAATTGAACCTGGGTCCCTGGTGCTGTGAGGCAGCAGTGCTAACTACCGTGCTGTGAGTCGACCTGCTTCCACTTCCCATTCAGACAGCAGCCCCCCAATCACCACAGCTCTGTACAGGATGGAAATCTGCAGATTTTTCCCACCGGCTGATTAAATCGATGCCCTCTGATTATCGGCCCACCTGTCAGTGAAAACAATATCTGTTCCTATCAAAACCTCAAGGTATTTTACACAACACTCAATGTGAGACTATAAAGGAGCTCCTTTTTTTAAACCATAACCACGTCCAATTTGTGTCTCTGGATCAATGTTTCAGATTTCAGTCTCTCACCCACATCAGGTTAGAGTTCCATTAATATCCAACTCTCTAGCAGACTGAAATACCAAACAGATTTATCAAGGCAATAGTTTTTTTTTTACTGTAGGTCTGTGGTGTCAATACCTGAACAGATTTTGAACAAGTCTACACAAAACTCTGGTCAGGTGGGCAGGAAAATGGCAAATGCCGTTGTCGGCACGGTAGCGCAGTGATTAGCACTGTTGCTTCACAGCGCCAGGGACCCAGGTTCGATTCCCGGCTTGGGTCACTGTCTGTGCGGAGTCTGCACGTTCGCCCCGTGTCTGCGTGGGTTTCCTCCGGCTGCTCCCGTTTCCTCCCACAAGACCCGAAAGAAGTGTAGGTGAATTGGAAATTCTGAATTCTCCCTCAGTGTACCCGAACAGGCGCCGGAATGTGGGTGACTAGGGGATTTTCGCAGTAACTTCATTGCAGTGTTAATGTAAGTCTACTTGTGAAAATAAAGATTATTATTATTGAATTCAAACCCAGAGAAGTGAGAGGTCATGCATTTGGGGAGGTTAAACAAGGTAAAGGTACTGGGGCTGGTTTAGCTCACTGGGCTAAATCGCTGGCTTTTAAAGCAGACCAAGGCAGGCCAGCAGCACGGTTCAATTCCCATACCAGCCTCCCCGAACAGGTGCCAGAATGTGGCGACTAGGGGCTTTTCACAGTAAGTTCATTGGAGCCTACTTGTGACAATAAGCGATTTTCATTTTCTTTTCCTTTCGTAAAGGGTTACACATTACATGAGAATTCACTGAGCGCTGTCGAGGAAGTGAGGGACGCTGGGAGTGAATGGCTACTCTATAAAGAGTAGCAGGGCAGGTTGAAAAACTGGTTCAGAAAGCATCTGGAATCCTTTCATTTATTAGCCAAGGCATAGAATGTGAGAGCTTGTCGTTGCATTAGAGAGGGTTCAGAGGAGGTGTATGAGGATGTTACCACCCAGGACTTGTAAAATTGAAGCTATGAGGAGCGACTGGACAGGCTGAGGTTGGTTCATCTTGGAACAGAGGAGGCTGAGGGGAAGTTTCATTGAGATGGACAAAATGTGAGGGGCCTGGATAGATGGATGGGAGGGGCCTATTTACCTTGGCAGAGAGGTCAGTGACTCACGAGCATAGATATAAAGTTGATTGGTAGAGGATTAACACTGCAATGAAGTCACTGCGAAAAGCCGCTAGTCGCCACATTCCGGCGCCTGTTCGGGCACAGAGAGGGAGAATTCAGAATGTCCAAATTACCTACAGCACGTCTTTCGGGACTTGTGGGAGGGAACTGGAGCACCCGGATGAAACCCACGCAGGCACGGGGGGAACATGGAGACTCCGCACAGACAGTGACCCAAGCCGGAAATCGAACCTGGGACCCTGGCGCTGTGAAGCAACAGTGCTAACCACTGTGCTGCCTTGCTTAGTCCAACACCCCGCTTTCTGCCCATAACACGGCAAGTCCCTCATTCTCGATGTAAAGAGTGTTTAACACAGTGAAATGCCCCAAAGCGCTCTTGTTATCAGATAGAATTTGGCCACCTTAAGGCAATATTAGGTCAGGTGACCCAAAAATGGGTTGCGTTTTAAGTGACATCTTAAAAGGAGGAAGGAGCAGGATGCAGTGATCTTTATTTTTCTCTAGCCTTTCTGTTTCTTTAGGTAGAGGAGGGCCCCTGGCCTGATTGCTGGCTTTTGTTTGCAGGATCTTGGGCGTTTTCCATTCCATTCCTCTTCTCGGTCCACGAGTTGCCTCAAACTGTTGCTTGCTGATCGGTTTGATGCTGGGTCTGTTGCAATGTGTGTGAACACGTTTCCTCGCTCGCCTTCAGATCTAGTTTATAAATACTTTTTTTTTTGTATAAGCGTGTTAAAATAGGTTGTTGAGAGTGGGTGGGAATGTCCGCCTTGCTGTAGACAAACACGCTGATAAATGTGTTTGAGAAAATTGTTATTCTTCCATCTTCATTACAATACGTTCTAATTCTCATAGCAACAGATCATTCACAATTACCCGTTTGTATGCACAAATTCCCATTTTCACCCACAATAGCAGAAGCTGTTCAGTGGGAATCGATTATTTTTGTGCAGTTTGCTTTGTGCTGCCACTTTGCTGGACCAAGAACCCTCAATCTCTTCTGTTTCGCGTTTTATTTCTGCACTTTGAGTTCGTTGACTCCAGCTCTGGGGAATCAAACCTGGCCCCAATTCAGGCTTTTGGGCCTAGGGGAGGGTGGTCTTTCGAAAGCGTTGGTGCAGACTCAATGGGCCCAATGGCCTCTTCCTGCACAGTAGGCAATCTATGATTCTAATATCCCGCAAACAGCAATGATTTAAATGATCGAACGATCATTTTTAGTGAGGTTATTTGAGGGATAAGTATTGACCAGAAGACCAGGGAGAATTCTTCTGTGCTGCGCTTCAAAAGTAGTGCCACTAGATCTTTTACATCCCAAGAAAGCATATGCCCGATCTGAAAGACAGCCTCTGACAGTGCAGCACTTCCTGGATTATGTGCCCAAGGCTATGACTGAAGCGCGAACGTACCCACTGCACCACAGTTGGCACTGCGCCGCTGACAATGTAGCAATGGCCTCAGTACTGCACCCTAGTGGCCATCTTAAATCCTGATCTTCAAACATTAGTTCAGACGCTCCAGCTCATTGATTAGCGACCCAGAGATTGGATTCTGCTGTCAATCAAACAAGTGCCAAGTGTAATAAAAACAGAAAAAATGCTGAAAATACTCAGCAGGCCAAGTAGCATCTGTGGGAGAGAAGGAAAGTTAACGTTTCAGGCCGATCACAGAGCCAATTGATTTCAAAAACTTTCATTCACACCAAATGCTTCATATTTTAGGACTGCTGTTGGTGATGATTCTTCTAGTGTCATTCACACCTCCTCGAGACACATCTTCCGCTTCTTTACTTGCTCCTTTACCATCCCTTTTTTGCCTCATACCGCCATCCCTCCTGCTCTCCACCCTATCACAGACTTGCCATATGCTCTACCTCTCCCTTTTTCACTGTTTATAAGCGCTTAAACCTCTAACCTTTTCCAGTTTTAGCCAAAGGTCACCGACCTCAAACGTTAACTCTTACATTTCCCCTCCCCACACCAGCTGTGCCTTTCCAACGTTCGCTGCTTTTATTTCCGGTTTTCCAGCAGTAATTGTACTTTAGTTTTTAAGTGATGAGTGTAACATGAGTCGGGGAATGGTAGATTGAATCTTTTCACCGACTGTTGTGACCTGCATTAAGGTCTCTCCCTGCCGTCGTACACACCTACAGTTCATCTGTTGTCTCTCTTTCTCTCTTATAGATCGACCATGGATCTGGAACATTCCATACCTTCATGCCCCTGACACCAATGGAAATGTTTGGGCCCCTTCCTAACTTCTGGCTCCTTTGTGCCGTGTTTATCAAATGTTTCCCAGAGGGAAGGACTGAACGAACTGGATTTCTATATCGGACGTGCAGTTCATACTCTGACCTGCTGAGTATTTCAGCACCTAGTGTTTCTAATGTAGGCCATAATTGTGTTTTTTTTGCAGAATAAAGTTTGTGACTCAAGTTCGTACATCTCCGTTTTCCAGAGCCGTTTTTCTTTTCCTCGTGTTGCTGACAGT
This sequence comes from Scyliorhinus torazame, assembly GCF_047496885.1. NCBI lineage: Eukaryota > Metazoa > Chordata > Chondrichthyes > Carcharhiniformes > Scyliorhinidae > Scyliorhinus > Scyliorhinus torazame. The sequence continues at coordinate 387,339,651 of NC_092708.1, forward strand.
GCGTTCTTTCTGTAAGAGGGTTTTTATAAAACGTTCGCGGAGAGCTTTTGTGTTCCTCAACGTCAGGCCAGAGAATGCAATCCTGTTCGGCTGTCAAAGAATAATAGAGCACAGAAAAAAAGCCCTTCGGCCCTCCAAGCCTGCACCAGTCAGGATACCAACCTTGGCCAAAACCTTCAGCACTTCCTCGTGCCGTATCCCTCTACACCCATCCCATCCAGGTGTTTGTCAAGATGCCTTTTGAACGCCATTAATGTATCTGCTGTCACAACCACTCCTGGCAACGCATTCCAGGCACTCACCACCCTCTGTGTAAAAAACCTGCCTCGCACATCTCCTCTAAACTTTGCCCCACGGACCTTAAACCGATGCCCCCTAGTGACTGACCCCTCCACCCTGGGAAAGACTGACTGCTCATCCACCCTCCAGGCCCCTCATAATCTTGTAGACCTCTATCAGTCACCCCTCAACCTCTGTCGTTCTAATGAAACAGCCAGAGTCTATTCAGCCTCTCCACATTGCTAACACCCTCCAGACCAGGCAACATCCTGGTAAATCTCCTCTGCACCCTCTCCAAAGCCTCCACAACCTTCTGGTGGTGTGGCGACCAGAATTGTGCGTAATATTCCAAGTGCGGCCTTACTAAGGTTCTATACAACTGGAGCATGACTGGCCAGTTTTTATACCTGATGCCCTGTCCAATAAAGGCAGGCATTCAATATGCTTTCTTGACTACCTTGTCCACTTGTGTTGCTACTTTCAATGATCTGTGGACCTGCACCCCCAGATCTCTCTGACCTTCTATTCTTAAGAGCTTTGCAATTTACTGTATATTTCCCCTCTATGTTAAAACTACCAAAATGCATTACCTCACATTTGTCTGGATTAAACTCCATTTGCCATTTCTCTGCCCAAGTCTCCAACCTATCTATGTCCTGCTGTATCCCCTGACGATCCTCAACACTATCTGCCGCTCCACCAACCTTGGTGTCATCCACGCACTGACTAATCAGACCAGCTTTATCACATCAGGCAAACACAGGTCAGGTTTATGGAGAATGGTGGACATGGAAATACCCCCTGGCCCACACAGCGACTACACCTTGGGCAGGGTTCTCCGTCCCGCCACACCCGATTTCTGGTGCGGCACACCCCCGCCGGCTGTGGGAACCTCCTTCTCGGCAGCCGGCCAATGGGGAAGTCCGTGGGCGAGAGTCCTGCCGGCGACGCGGAGGTTCCCACCGGCGGAGAATCCAGCCTCTTGTGTATCACAGTCCAGACACTTCCCCAGTCAGCACGGTGGCACAGTGGTTAGCACTGCTGCCTCACAGCTCCAGGGTCCTGGGTTCGATTCCCGGCTTGGGTCACTGTCTGTGTGGAGTCTGCACGTTCTCCCAGTGTCTGCGTGGGTTTCCTCCGGGTGCTTCGGTTTCCTCCCACAGTCCAAAGATGTGTGGAATAGGTGGATCGGCTGTGCTAAATTGCTCCATAGTGTAGGTGGGGTTACGGAGCCTAGGTAGGATGCTGTTTCAGAGATCGGTGCAGACGTTATGGGCTGAATGGCCTCTTTCAGCACTGTAGGGATTCTGTGATCACTCAGAGGCCACACACTCACTGGGGGGGAACGTACATCATGTACAGCATTGTGGGTGTGGAGGGGCTGAAGGGGAGGCATGGGAAGGTCTGCGCCATGAACCATGGCTGTTCCATGGACAAGCTGCTACAGCAGCAGCTGACAAAGACTAATCGGCACCTTCCACCTAACGGCCGCTACCATCTGGGGAGACGAGGGCAGCAGATACCTGGGAACCCCACCACCTGGACGTTCCCCTCCGAGCCACTCACCACCCCGACTTGGAAATAAATTGCCACTCCTTCACTGTCACTGGGTCAAAATCCTGGAACTCTTCCTAACAGCACAGTGGGTGTACCTACACCTCGGGGACTGCAGCAGTTCAGAAGAAGATCCAAAACCTTCTCCAGGGTAATTAGCGATGGGCAATATATACCAGTGATGCCCATGTGCTGAGAATTAATAAGTAAAAGTCTATTAACTTGCTCACCCAGTGAAGCTGCTGAAGCATGATAAGCCTTTTAGATTCCTATCGCTAGATACAAACCCGAGCAACAACAGACTGACAAAACGCCTGCCAGATTTACACTTAGTTACCAACCTGTGTCCCATTTATCTCGCCTCATTCTGTGCAACCTCCCGTATATTTTAACTGCTCCCCGGGCGGTCTTTAAATCAGCGCCCTTAACTGGGGGGGGGGGGTTTAAGACATTGCTCCCATTTCTGCCCCTTGACCTCTGCGATGGCCACCTTTTCACATCATCGGGGACAGAGTTTCTTGACCGACAGTAACTTACAACAAGAAGCTATACCCATTCCAACAGAGGGAGAGGGAAAGAGAGAGAGAGGAGGGGGAACAGATGAGGCCTGAAGGGAGAGATACAAGAGAGGGAGAGCAATTTAGAGTAGGGGAAGGAAAGGGAGTATGTGAGGGGTTCAGGGTTCAGGAGGGAGAGGTGGTTAGGGAAGAGGCGTGGCAGGAAAGGGAGAGGCTGGGGGATAGAGAGAGGGAGAAAAGAGCGGAGAAGTGAGAGAGGAGAGTGGGTGGAAGGAGATATGAAGAGGGAGGTAAAGTAAGGGGTTGACAGGAGTGAGGTATAAAGGTAATGCTTTTTAAAAAAATTCATTTATGGGATGTGGCCGTCACTGACCAGACCAGCATTTATTGCCCATCCCTAATTGCCCTTGACAAGGTGATGGTGAGTTGCTGCACTCCATGTGCTGTAGATACGCCCACAGTGCTGTTAGGGAGGGAGTCCAGGACTTTGACCCAAGAACAGCAAAGGAATAGTGATATATTTAGGGCGGCACAGTAGCACAGTGGTTAGCACTGTTGCTTCACAGCGACACGGTCCCAGGTTCGATTCCCGGCTTGGGTCACTGTCTGTGCGGAGTCTGCACGTTCGCCCCGTGTCTGCGTGGGTTTCCTCTGGGTGCTCCGGTTTCCTCCCACAGGTCCCGAAAGACGTGCTATTAGGTGAATTGTATTCTGAATTCTCCCTCAGTGTACTCGAACAGGCGCTGGTGTGTGGCGACCAGGGGAATTTCACAGTAACTTCATTGCAGTGTTAATATAAGCCGACTTGTGACACCAATAAATATTATTATTAGTTGGGGTGGTGAGTGACTTGGACGGAAGCCTCCAGGTTGGGGGGGGGGGGATGTTCCCAGGTATCTGCTGCTCTTGTCCTTCTAGGTGGTAGTGGTCGTGGGTTTGGAAGGTGCTGGCTAAGGAACCTTGGTGAGTTGCTGCAGTGCATCTTGTAGATGGTGCACACGGCTGCCACTGTTCATCGGTGGTGGAGGGTTTGAATGTTTGTGGAAGGGGGAGAAATCAAGCGGACTGCTTTGTCCAGGATGGTGTCGGGATAGTGGATTTATTTCTCTGGAGCTGATATTGTTGTTGGGAAACATTTAGATGGGTTACAGGAGTATAATTTAGTCCCGGATTCTGGTTTGAAATAACATTTAATGTTTATCATCCCCCACCTGTCAAAGCCACAACATTGCAGGTTTTATATTCAATTTAACAAATTAAAAACGTCAACTAACAATTCTCACCCAAAGATTGACATAACATGCCTGATTATTGAAGATAATGAAGCTGTTTGCATAATTATTAATGTCCCAACTTTATATGTCCAGTTCCACGAAACCAAATGAAGGGAGAGAGGGAGGGAGAAGGAGAGAGACGAAGAGCAAGAGGGAGGCAGAAGGAGAGGTAGAGTGAGAGAGGGAGGGTGAAGGAGGGAGGAGAAGTGGAATGACAGAGGGCGAGAGGCAGGGTGAAGGAGGGAGGTGGAATGGGAGGGAGTGGGAGAGACAGATGGGGAGTGTGGGAGGGAAGGAGAAAGAGGTAGAGTGAGAGATTGAGGGAGAAGGAGTGAGGGAGGGGAAAGGAGAGGTAGAATGAGAGGGAGGCGAGATGGAGTGAGAGAGGAAGAGTGGAGAGAGGGAGCAGAGGGAGGTTGACTGAGATGGAGAGAGATGGTGAGAGAGGGAGGGTGAAGAAGGAGGGTGGAGTGAGAGAAGGAGCAGAGGGAGATGGAGTGAGAGAGAATGAAGCAGGGAGGGAGAAAGTGGGAGGGAGGGAGAGAGGGAGTGTGGGAGAGAAGGAGAGTGTGCCTTGCATTCGCCTATCCGTGCGGATGGAGTCAGGTGTAGAGAGAAGGGGGAGAGGAGGACTTCCGGTGACGGCGGGCGGGAGGCAGCCGCGCGTTGGAGGGCTCCCGTTCGGGAACGGCATTGTCGGGGAGTAACGGCCGGTCCTAGGGCCAGCGACGGCAGTAAAAGTCGGGAGACAGTGCACTGAGAAGAAGGATGTCAAAAATCAGCAAAACAACGGCCGTGAAAAAAAGCGGCTGAAAGTCCATTGGGGAGTGGAAAGGTCACCGCGGGGTCGCCAAGGAAAATGGAGGCTGGAGCACCAGGGAAGGCCACATTGCTTACAGCTGAAGAAATAACTACGGTGATGGCTGCGGAATTCGAAAAGCAGTTGGCGCAGATTGCGAAATGCATGGAGACGGTGAGGAAGGAGATGAGGGAGGTTTTGAGTGTGCTGGTGGAGGAGGCGGTTTCCCCGGTGATGACGGCGATGGCGAGCGCAGTGGCGGAGGTGCGGGAGCAAGGGGAGGCGCTGAAGGAAGTGGAGGAGACGTTATTGCAGCACGGTGATCAACTTGCCTCGATGGGGAAGGAGATGCGGCAGGTGATGGACACTAACAAGGATTTGCGAGGAAAAATGGAAGATCTGGAAAACAGATCCAGGCGACAGAATTTGAGGATCGTGGGACTGCCCGAAGGAGTTGAAGGACTGAAGCCGACTGAGTATTTTGCCGCGATGCTGGCAAAACTATTGGGGGAGGGGGAGGATCCCTCCCGATATGAACTGGATCGGGCTCATCGGTCGTGGAGGCCTGTACCAAAGGCGAGTGAGCCGCCAAGGGCAGTGACTCTGTGCTTCCGTAGGTACAGTGTGAAGGAGAAGGTCCTGAGCTGGGCCAAGCAGAAGCGGGTGGTGCAGTGGGCTGGAGCTGGTATACGTGTATATCAGGACTTTACGGTGGAGCTGGCGAGGAGGCGGGCTGCCTTCAACCGGGTGAAGAGGGCACTGTACATTAGCAAGGTGCGGTGCGGCATTGTATATCCAGCGAAGCGGAGGGTGAATTATAAGCTCAGGGACTTTTATTTTGGAACGGCGGAAGCAGCGGAGGAGTTTGCGAAGGTAGAAGGACTGTGGCAGAACTGAGAAATTGAGGAATGGCCGTGTGCCGATGTAACCTCATGACTGTATTTTCTTCTTTTTTGTATCACTGCGCGCGGGTGTAGAGACTAAAGGAGCCAATGTGGTATATATTTGGACAAGGGAAGGGACGGGACTTTCACTCGAATGAGGGTTCTTTGGGGTGTAGGTGGATATGCGGGGTGTGTGTGCTAAAAGGGGATCTTTGGGCTTTCCTAGGGCCGGGCAAGGGGGAGAGGGACCCGGGCGGTGGCCTCCACGCTGGCCGGTTTAAGCCGGCCAGTGAACGGGAGTGAGGTGGGGGGAGGGGCTGCGGCCATCGGAGCCTGGCAGAACAGGGTCCGAGTGGTCTAGCCGGGGTGGAAAGTTGGGGGGAAGGAACCGAGATTGGGAGGAGGAGTTTTACAAGAGGCAGTGGACGGGAGGAGCTGGAGACTTGGGGGGAGGGGGGGTACAACTCTGGGGTATCATGTACGGTACTCTCTCAGAGGCTGGACGGCGTTGGGTGGGGGGGGAGGGGGAGTGGGGCGGGGGGGGAGCTGTGTAAGATTAAGGGGGACTACGGGTAATCCCTGATTCCTTTTTGTCATTTGTTTATGTAAACATGCGGGCTGAGGTTTGGGGGTTGGTGGGCGGATGGGATCGTTATTATGGGGACTGACATATCTTGCTGATTATTGTTTATTGTTGATGGGTGTACATGTGGGAGAAAATGTGAAAAAGGAGAATTTAAAAAATTATTAAAAAATTAAAATTAAAAAAAGAATGGGGAGAGGAGAGGCTCTATCCCTGGGGAGAGTTTGTCTCAACAACACAAGCCGGGAACGCAGAAAAGAAGCATTTACCGAGAGACGGAGCAGCATCTTGGAGCTGGGGGAGCTGTCAGTGAATGAACCCTGTTTCCCTCCCAGCTCTCCCAGTCTGAGAGTCCAGAGCTTCAATCCCAAACCCAGCACAGAAAGACGGACACACTGTGTGTCGCCGCCTTCCTTCCATCTACACCCCCCAGTGAAAGAAATCAGGAGGATGCACTGGGTCTGAGACGGAGAGATCCGGAGACAGCAGCATGAATACCCCAGCAGAGAGCAGCATGAATATCCCAGCACAGAGCAGCATGAATATCCCAGCACAGAGCAGCATGAATATCCCAGCACAGAGCAGCATGAATATCCCAGCACAGAGCAGCATGAATATCCCAGCACAGAGCAGCATGAATATCCCAGCACAGAGCAGCATGAATATCCCAGCACAGAGCAGCATGAATATCCCAGCACAGAGCAGCATGAATATCCCAGCACAGAGCAGCATGAATATCCCAGCACAGAGCAGCATGAATATCCCAGCACAGAGCAGCATGAATATCCCAGCACAGAGTAGCATGAATATCCCAGCACAGAGCAGCATGAATACGCCAGCACAGAGCAGCATGAATATCCCAGCACAATGCACCATGAATACCCCAGCACAGAGCAGCATGAATACCCCAGCACAGAGCAGCATGAATATCCCAGCACAGAGCAGCATGAATATCCCAGCACAGAGCAGCATGAATATCCCAGCACAGAGCAGCATGAATATCCCAGCACAGAGTAGCATGAATATCCCAGCACAGAGCAGCATGAATATCCTAGCACAGAGCAGCATGAATACCCCAGCACAGAGCAGCATGAATACCCCAGCACAGAGCACCATGAATATTCCAGCACAGAGCAGCATGAATATCCCAGCACAGAGCAGCATGAATATCCCAGCACAGAGCACTATGAATATCCCAGCACAGAGCAGCATGAATATCCCTGCACAGAGCAGCATGAATATCCCAGCACAGGGCAGCATGAATATCCCAGCACAGAGCAGCATGAATATCCCAGCACAGAGCAGCATGAATATCCCAGCACAGAGCAGCATGAATATCCCAGCACAGAGCAGCATGAATACCCAAGCACAGAGCAGCATGAATATCCCAGCACAGAGCATCATGAATATCCCAGCACAGAGCAGCATGAATATCCCAGCACAGGGCAGCATGAATATCCCAGCACAGAGCAGCATGAATATCCCAGCACAGAGCAGCATGAATATCCCAGCACAGAGCAGCATGAATATCCCAGCACAGAGCAGCATGAATATCCCAGCACAGAGCAGCATGAATATCCCAGCACAGAGCAGCATGACTACCCAAGCACAGAGCAGCATGAATATCCCAGCACAGAGCAGCATGAATATCCCAGCACAGAGCAGCATGAATATCCCAGCACAGGGCAGCATGAATATCCCAGCACAGAGCAGCATGAATATCCCAGCACAGAGCAGCATGAATACACAAGCACAGAGCAGCATGAATATCCCAGCACAGAGCAGCATGAATATCCCAGCACAGGGCAGCATGAATATCCCAGCACAGAGCAGCATGAATATCCCAGCACAGAGCAGCATGAATACACAAGCACAGAGCAGCATGAATATCCCAGCACAGAGCAGCATGAATATCCCAGCACAGGGCAGCATGAATATCCCAGCACAGAGCAGCATGAATATCCCAGCACAGAGCAGCATGAATATCCCAGCACAGGGCAGCATGAATATCCCAGCACAGAGCAGCATGAATATCCCAGCACAGAGGAGCATGAATATCCCAGCACAGAGCAGCATGAATATCCCAGCACAGAGCAGCATGAATACCCCAGCACAGAGCAGCATGAATATCCCAGCACAGAGCAGCATGAATATCCCAGCACAGAGCAGCATGAATATCCCAGCACAGGGCAGCATGAATATCCCAGCAGAGAGCAGCATGAATATCCGAGCACAGAGCAGCATGAATACCCCAGCGCAGAGCAGCATGAATATCTCAGCACAGAGCAGCATGAATATCCCAGCACAGAGCAGCATGAATACCCCAGCACAGAGCAGCATGAATATCCCAGCACAGAGCAGCATGAATATCCCAGCACAGTGCACCATGAATACCCCAGCACAGAGCAGCATGAATATCCCAGCACAGAGCACCATGAATATCCCAGCACAGTGCACCATGAATATCCCAGCACAGAGCAGCATGAATATCCCAGCACAGAGCAGCATGAATACCCCAGCACAGAGCAGCATGAATATCCCAGCACAGAGCAGCATGAATACGCCAGCACAGAGCAGCATGACTATCTCAGCACAGAGCACCATGAATATCCCAGCACAGAGCAGCATGAATATCCTAGCACAGAGCAGCATGAATATCCCAGCACAGAGTAGCATGAATATCCCAGCACAGTGCACCATGAATATCCCAGCACAGAGCAGCATGAATATCCCAGCACAGAGCACCATGAATATCCCAGCACAGTGCACCATGAATATCCCAGCACAGAGCAGCATGAATATCCCAGCACAGAGCAGCATTAATATCCCAGCACAGAGCAGCATCAATATCCCAGCACAGAGCAGCATGAATATCCCAGCACAGAGCAGCATCAATATCCCAGCAAGGAGCAGCATGAATATCCCAGCACAGAGCAGCATGAATATCCCAGCACAGAGCAGCATGAATATCCCAGCACAGTGCACCATGAATATCCCAGCACTGAGCGTGAGTTACAGAGGAAGAGTTACAGAGGGAGAGTTGCAGAGGGAGACTTGCAGAGGGAGAGATACAGAGGGAGAGTTACAGAGGCAGAGTTACAGAGGGAGAGTTACAGAGGGAGAGTTACAGAGGGAAGTTACAGAGGGTGAATTACAGAGAGTGAGTTACAGAGGGAGAGTTCCAGAGGGAGAGTTCAGAGGATGAGTTACAGAGGGAGGGTTACAGAGGGAGAGTTACAGAGAGTGAGGTACAGAGGGTGAGTTACAGATGTAGAGTTGCAGAGGGAGAGTTACAGAGGGGGAGTTACAGAGGGAGAGTTACAGAGGGAGAGTTACAGAGTGAGAGTTACAGAGAGTGAGTTGCAGAGGGTGAGTTACAGAGGGAGAGTTACAGAGGGAGAGTTGCAGAGGGAGAGTTACAGAGGGAGAGTTACAGAGGGTGAATTACAGAGAGTGAGTTACAGAGGGAGAGTTACAGAGGCAGAGTTACAGAGGGAGAGTTACATAGGGTGAGTTACAGAGGGTGAATTACAGAGAGTGAGTTACAGAGGGAGAGTTACAGAGGGTGAGTTACAGAGGGTGAGTTACAGAGAGTGAGTTACAGAGGGAGAGTTACAGAGGGAGAGTTACAGAGGGAGAGTTACAGAGGGAGAGTTACAGAGTGAGGGTTACAGAGGGAGAGTTACAGAGAGTGAGTTACAGAGGGTGAGTTACAGAGGTAGAGTTGCAGAGGGAGAATTACAGAGGGAGAGTTACAGGGGAGAGTTACAGAGGGAGAGATACAGAGGCATAGTTACAGAGGGAGAGTTACAGACGCAGAGTTACAGAGGGAAGTTACAGAGGATGAATTACAGAGAGTGAGTTACAGAGGGAGAGTTACAGAGGGTGAGTTACAGACGGTGAGTTACAGAGGGAGAGCTACAGAGGGAGAGTTGCAGAGGGAGAGTTGCAGAGGCAGAGTTGCAGAGGCAGAGTTACAGAGCGAGAGTTACAGAGCCAGAGTTACAGAGGGAGAGTTACAGAGGGAGAGTTATAGAGGGAGAGTTACAGAGTGAGAGTTACAGAGAGTGAGTTGCAGAGGGAGAGTTACAGAGGGTGAGTTACAGAGGGAGAGTTACAGAGGGAGAGTTGCAGAGGGAGAGTGACAGAGGGAGAGTTACAGAGGGAGAGTTACAGAGGGAAGTTACAGAGGGTGAATCACAGAGAGTGAGTTACAGAGGGTGAGTTACAGAGGGAGAGTTACAGAGGGAGAGTTGCAGAGGGAGAGTTCCAGAGGGAGAGTTACAGAGGATGAGTTACAGAGGATGAGTCACAGAGGGAGGGTTACAGAGGGAAGTTACAGAGGGTGAATTACAGAGAGTGAGTTCCAGAGGGAGAGTTCCAGAGGGAGAGTTCAGAGGATGAGTTACAGAGGGAGAGTTACAGAGGGAGAGTTACAGAGAGTGAGGTACAGAGGGTGAGTTACAGATGTAGAGTTGCAGAGGGAGAGTTACAGAGGGGGAGTTACAGAGGGAGAGTTACAGAGGGAGAGTTACAGAGTGAGAGTTACAGAGAGTGAGTTGCAGAGGGTGAGTTACAGAGGGAGAGTTACAGAGGGAGAGTTGCAGAGGGAGAGTTACAGAGGGAGAGTTACAGAGGGTGAATTACAGAGAGTGAGTTACAGAGGGAGAGTTACAGAGGCAGAGTTACAGAGGGAGAGTTACATAGGGTGAGTTACAGAGGGTGAATTACAGAGAGTGAGTTACAGAGGGAGAGTTACAGAGGGTGAGTTACAGAGGGTGAGTTACAGAGAGTGAGTTACAGAGGGAGAGTTACAGAGGGAGAGTTACAGAGGGAGAGTTACAGAGGGAGAGTTACAGAGTGAGGGTTACAGAGGGAGAGTTACAGAGAGTGAGTTACAGAGGGTGAGTTACAGAGGTAGAGTTGCAGAGGGAGAATTACAGAGGGAGAGTTACAGGGGAGAGTTACAGAGGGAGAGATACAGAGGCAGAGTTACAGAGGGAGAGTTACAGACGCAGAGTTACAGAGGGAAGTTACAGAGGGTGAATTACAGAGAGTGAGTTACAGAGGGAGAGTTACAGAGGGTGAGTTACAGACGGTGAGTTACAGAGGGAGAGCTACAGAGGGAGAGTTGCAGAGGGAGAGTTGCAGAGGCAGAGTTGCAGAGGCAGAGTTACAGAGCGAGAGTTACAGAGCCAGAGTTACAGAGGGAGAGTTACAGAGGGAGAGTTACAGAGGGAGAGTTATAGAGGGAGAGTTACAGAGTGAGAGTTACAGAGAGTGAGTTGCAGAGGGAGAGTTACAGAGGGTGAGTTACAGAGGGAGAGTTACAGAGGGAGAGTTGCAGAGGGAGAGTTACAGAGGGAGAGTTACAGAGGGAGAGTTACAGAGGGAAGTTACAGAGGGTGAATCACAGAGAGTGAGTTACAGAGGGTGAGTTACAGAGGGAGAGTTACAGAGGGAGAGTTGCAGAGGGAGAGTTCCAGAGGGAGAGTTACAGAGGATGAGTTACAGAGGATGAGTTACAGAGGGAGGGTTACAGAGGGAAGTTACAGAGGGTGAATTACAGAGAGTGAGTTCCAGAGGGAGAGTTCCAGAGGGAGAGTTACAGAGGATGAGTTACAGAGGGAGAGTTACAGAGGGAGAGTTACAGAGGGAGAGTTACAGAGGGAGGGTTACAGAGGGAGAGTTACAGAGAGTGAGTTACAGAGGGTGAGTTACAGATGTAGAGTTGCAGAGGGAGAGTTACAGAGGGAAAGTTACAGAGGGAGAGTTACAGAGGGAGAGTTACAGAGTGAGAGTTACAGAGAGTGAGTTGCAGAGGGTGAGTTACAGAGGGAGAGTTACAGAGGGAGAGTTGCAGAGGGAGAGTTACAGACGGAAGTTACAGAGGGTGAATTACAGAGAGTGAGTTACAGAGGGAGAGTTACAGAGGGTGAGTTACAGACGGTGAGTTACAGAGTGAGAGCTACAGAGGGAGAGTTGCAGAGGGAGAGTTGCAGAGGCAGAGTTGCAGAGGCAGAGTTACAGAGCGAGAGTTACAGAGCCAGAGTTACAGAGGGAGAGTTACAGAGGGAGAGTTACAGAGGGAGAGTTATAGAGGGAGAGTTACAGAGTGAGAGTTACAGAGAGTGAGTTGCAGAGGGAGAGTTACAGAGGGAGAGTTGCAGAGGGAGAGTTACAGAGGGAGAGTTACAGAGGGAGAGTTGCAGAGGGAAGATACAGAGGGTGAATCACAGAGAGTGAGTTACAGAGGGTGAGTTACAGAGGGAGAGTTACAGAGGGAGAGTTGCAGAGGGAGAGTTACAGAGGCAGAGTTACAGAGGGAGAGTTACAGAGGGAAGTTACAGAGGGTGAATTACAGGGAGTGAGTTACAGAGGGAGAGTTCCAGAGGGAGAGTTACAGAGGGAGAGTTACAGAGGGAGAGTTATAGAGGGAGAGTTACAGAGTGAGAGTTACAGAGAGTGAGTTGCAGAGGGAGAGTTACAGAGGGTGAGTTACAGAGGGAGAGTTACAGAGGGAGAGTTGCAGAGGGAGAGTTACAGAGGGAGAGTTACAGAGGGAGAGTTACAGAGGGAAGTTACAGAGGGTGAATCACAGAGAGTGAGTTACAGAGGGTGAGTTACAGAGGGAGAGTTACAGAGGGAGAGTTGCAGAGGGAGAGTTCCAGAGGGAGAGTTACAGAGGATGAGTTACAGAGGATGAGTTACAGAGGGAGGGTTACAGAGGGAAGTTACAGAGGGTGAATTACAGAGAGTGAGTTCCAGAGGGAGAGTTCCAGAGGGAGAGTTACAGAGGATGAGTTACAGAGGGAGAGTTACAGAGGGAGAGTTACAGAGGGAGAGTTACAGAGGGAGGGTTACAGAGGGAGAGTTACAGAGAGTGAGTTACAGAGGGTGAGTTACAGAGGGTGAATTACAGAGAGTGAGTTACAGAGGGAGAGTTACAGAGGGTGAGTTACAGAGGGTGAGTTACAGAGAGTGAGTTACAGAGGGAGAGTTACAGAGGGAGAGTTACAGAGGGAGAGTTACAGAGGGAGAGTTACAGAGTGAGGGTTACAGAGGGAGAGTTACAGAGAGTGAGTTACAGAGGGTGAGTTACAGAGGTAGAGTTGCAGAGGGAGAATTACAGAGGGAGAGTTACAGGGGAGAGTTACAGAGGGAGAGATACAGAGGCATAGTTACAGAGGGAGAGTTACAGACGCAGAGTTACAGAGGGAAGTTACAGAGGATGAATTACAGAGAGTGAGTTACAGAGGGAGAGTTACAGAGGGTGAGTTACAGACGGTGAGTTACAGAGGGAGAGCTACAGAGGGAGAGTTGCAGAGGGAGAGTTGCAGAGGCAGAGTTGCAGAGGCAGAGTTACAGAGCGAGAGTTACAGAGCCAGAGTTACAGAGGGAGAGTTACAGAGGGAGAGTTATAGAGGGAGAGTTACAGAGTGAGAGTTACAGAGAGTGAGTTGCAGAGGGAGAGTTACAGAGGGTGAGTTACAGAGGGAGAGTTACAGAGGGAGAGTTGCAGAGGGAGAGTGACAGAGGGAGAGTTACAGAGGGAGAGTTACAGAGGGAAGTTACAGAGGGTGAATCACAGAGAGTGAGTTACAGAGGGTGAGTTACAGAGGGAGAGTTACAGAGGGAGAGTTGCAGAGGGAGAGTTCCAGAGGGAGAGTTACAGAGGATGAGTTACAGAGGATGAGTCACAGAGGGAGGGTTACAGAGGGAAGTTACAGAGGGTGAATTACAGAGAGTGAGTTCCAGAGGGAGAGTTCCAGAGGGAGAGTTCAGAGGATGAGTTACAGAGGGAGAGTTACAGAGGGAGAGTTACAGAGAGTGAGGTACAGAGGGTGAGTTACAGATGTAGAGTTGCAGAGGGAGAGTTACAGAGGGGGAGTTACAGAGGGAGAGTTACAGAGGGAGAGTTACAGAGTGAGAGTTACAGAGAGTGAGTTGCAGAGGGTGAGTTACAGAGGGAGAGTTACAGAGGGAGAGTTGCAGAGGGAGAGTTACAGAGGGAGAGTTACAGAGGGTGAATTACAGAGAGTGAGTTACAGAGGGAGAGTTACAGAGGCAGAGTTACAGAGGGAGAGTTACATAGGGTGAGTTACAGAGGGTGAATTACAGAGAGTGAGTTACAGAGGGAGAGTTACAGAGGGTGAGTTACAGAGGGTGAGTTACAGAGAGTGAGTTACAGAGGGAGAGTTACAGAGGGAGAGTTACAGAGGGAGAGTTACAGAGGGAGAGTTACAGAGTGAGGGTTACAGAGGGAGAGTTACAGAGAGTGAGTTACAGAGGGTGAGTTACAGAGGTAGAGTTGCAGAGGGAGAATTACAGAGGGAGAGTTACAGGGGAGAGTTACAGAGGGAGAGATACAGAGGCAGAGTTACAGAGGGAGAGTTACAGACGCAGAGTTACAGAGGGAAGTTACAGAGGGTGAATTACAGAGAGTGAGTTACAGAGGGAGAGTTACAGAGGGTGAGTTACAGACGGTGAGTTACAGAGGGAGAGCTACAGAGGGAGAGTTGCAGAGGGAGAGTTGCAGAGGCAGAGTTGCAGAGGCAGAGTTACAGAGCGAGAGTTACAGAGCCAGAGTTACAGAGGGAGAGTTACAGAGGGAGAGTTACAGAGGGAGAGTTATAGAGGGAGAGTTACAGAGTGAGAGTTACAGAGAGTGAGTTGCAGAGGGAGAGTTACAGAGGGTGAGTTACAGAGGGAGAGTTACAGAGGGAGAGTTGCAGAGGGAGAGTTACAGAGGGAGAGTTACAGAGGGAGAGTTACAGAGGGAAGTTACAGAGGGTGAATCACAGAGAGTGAGTTACAGAGGGTGAGTTACAGAGGGAGAGTTACAGAGGGAGAGTTGCAGAGGGAGAGTTCCAGAGGGAGAGTTACAGAGGATGAGTTACAGAGGATGAGTTACAGAGGGAGGGTTACAGAGGGAAGTTACAGAGGGTGAATTACAGAGAGTGAGTTCCAGAGGGAGAGTTCCAGAGGGAGAGTTACAGAGGATGAGTTACAGAGGGAGAGTTACAGAGGGAGAGTTACAGAGGGAGAGTTACAGAGGGAGGGTTACAGAGGGAGAGTTACAGAGAGTGAGTTACAGAGGGTGAGTTACAGATGTAGAGTTGCAGAGGGAGAGTTACAGAGGGAAAGTTACAGAGGGAGAGTTACAGAGGGAGAGTTACAGAGTGAGAGTTACAGAGAGTGAGTTGCAGAGGGTGAGTTACAGAGGGAGAGTTACAGAGGGAGAGTTGCAGAGGGAGAGTTACAGACGGAAGTTACAGAGGGTGAATTACAGAGAGTGAGTTACAGAGGGAGAGTTACAGAGGGTGAGTTACAGACGGTGAGTTACAGAGTGAGAGCTACAGAGGGAGAGTTGCAGAGGGAGAGTTGCAGAGGCAGAGTTGCAGAGGCAGAGTTACAGAGCGAGAGTTACAGAGCCAGAGTTACAGAGGGAGAGTTACAGAGGGAGAGTTACAGAGGGAGAGTTATAGAGGGAGAGTTACAGAGTGAGAGTTACAGAGAGTGAGTTGCAGAGGGAGAGTTACAGAGGGAGAGTTGCAGAGGGAGAGTTACAGAGGGAGAGTTACAGAGGGAGAGTTGCAGAGGGAAGATACAGAGGGTGAATCACAGAGAGTGAGTTACAGAGGGTGAGTTACAGAGGGAGAGTTACAGAGGGAGAGTTGCAGAGGGAGAGTTACAGAGGCAGAGTTACAGAGGGAGAGTTACAGAGGGAAGTTACAGAGGGTGAATTACAGGGAGTGAGTTACAGAGGGAGAGTTCCAGAGGGAGAGTTACAGAGGGAGAGTTACAGAGGGAGAGTTATAGAGGGAGAGTTACAGAGTGAGAGTTACAGAGAGTGAGTTGCAGAGGGAGAGTTACAGAGGGTGAGTTACAGAGGGAGAGTTACAGAGGGAGAGTTGCAGAGGGAGAGTTACAGAGGGAGAGTTACAGAGGGAGAGTTACAGAGGGAAGTTACAGAGGGTGAATCACAGAGAGTGAGTTACAGAGGGTGAGTTACAGAGGGAGAGTTACAGAGGGAGAGTTGCAGAGGGAGAGTTCCAGAGGGAGAGTTACAGAGGATGAGTTACAGAGGATGAGTTACAGAGGGAGGGTTACAGAGGGAAGTTACAGAGGGTGAATTACAGAGAGTGAGTTCCAGAGGGAGAGTTCCAGAGGGAGAGTTACAGAGGATGAGTTACAGAGGGAGAGTTACAGAGGGAGAGTTACAGAGGGAGAGTTACAGAGGGAGGGTTACAGAGGGAGAGTTACAGAGAGTGAGTTACAGAGGGTGAGTTACAGATGTAGAGTTGCAGAGGGAGAGTTACAGAGGGAAAGTTACAGAGGGAGAGTTACAGAGGGAGAGTTACAGAGTGAGAGTTACAGAGAGTGAGTTGCAGAGGGTGAGTTACAGAGGGAGAGTTACAGAGGGAGAGTTGCAGAGGGAGAGTTACAGAGGGAAGTTACAGAGGGTGAATTACAGAGAGTGAGTTACAGAGGGAGAGTTACAGAGGGTGAGTTACAGACGGTGAGTTACAGAGTGAGAGCTACAGAGGGAGAGTTGCAGAGGGAGAGTTGCAGAGGCAGAGTTGCAGAGGCAGAGTTACAGAGCGAGAGTTACAGAGCCAGAGTTACAGAGGGAGAGTTACAGAGGGAGAGTTACAGAGGGAGAGTTATAGAGGGAGAGTTACAGAGTGAGAGTTACAGAGAGTGAGTTGCAGAGGGAGAGTTACAGAGGGAGAGTTGCAGAGGGAGAGTTACAGAGGGAGAGTTACAGAGGGAGAGTTGCAGAGGGAAGATACAGAGGGTGAATCACAGAGAGTGAGTTACAGAGGGTGAGTTACAGAGGGAGAGTTACAGAGGGAGAGTTGCAGAGGGAGAGTTACAGAGGCAGAGTTACAGAGGGGGAGTTACAGAGGGAAGTTACAGAGGGTGAATTACAGGGAGTGAGTTACAGAGGGAGAGTTCCAGAGGGAGAGTTACAGAGGATGAGTTACAGAGGGAGGGTTACAGAGGAAAGTTACAGAGGGTGAATTACAGAGAGTGAGTTACAGAGGGAGAGTTCCAGAGGGAGAGTTACAGAGGATGAGTTACAGAGGGAGAGTTACAGAGGGAGAGTTACTGAGGGAGAGTTACAGAGGGAGGGTTACAGAGGGAGAGTTACAGAGAGTGAGTTACAGAGGGTGAGTTACAGATGTAGAGTTGCAGAGGGAGAGTTACAGAGGGAGAGTTACAGTGGGAGAGTTACAGAGGGAGAGTTACAGAGTGAGAGTTAAAGAGAGTGAGTTGCAGAGGGTGAGTTACAGAGGGAGAGTTACAGAGGGAGAGTTGCAGAGGGAGAGTTACAGAGGGAGAGTTACAGAGGGTGAATTACAGAGAGTGAGTTACAGAGGCAGAGTTACAGAGGGAGAGTTACATAGGGTGAGTTACAGAGGGTGAATTACAGAGAGTGAGTTACAGAGGGAGAGTTACAGAGGGTGAGTTACAGAGGGTGAGTTACAGAGAGTGAGTTACAGAGGGAGAGTTACAGAGGGAGAGTTACAGAGGGAGAGTTACAGAGGCAGAGTTACCAAGGGAGAATTACAGAGCGAGAGTTACAGAGGGAGAGTTACAGAGGGAGAGGTACAGAGCGAGAGTTACAGAGAGTGAGTTGCAGAGGGAGAGTTACAGAGGGTGAGTTACAGAGGGAGTGTTACAGAGAGTGATTTACAGTGGGAGAGTTACAGAGAATGAGTTGCAGAGGGAGAGTTACAGAGGGAGAGTTACCGAGGGCGAGTTACAGAGAGTGAGTTGCAGAGGGAGAGTTACAGAGGGAGAGTTGCAGAGGGAGTGTTACAGAGGGAGAGTTACAGTGGGAGAGTTGCAGAGGGAGAGTTACAGAGGGAGAGTTGCAGAGAGATAGTTACAGAGGGTGAGTTACAGAGGGAGAGTTACAGAGGGAGGGTTACAGAGGGAGAGTTACAGAGAGTGAGTTACAGAGGGTGAGTTACAGATGTAGAGTTGCAGAGGGAGAGTTACAGAGGAAGAGTTACAGAGTGAGAGTTAAAGAGAGTGAGTTGCAGAGGGTGAGTTACAGAGGGTGAGTTACAGAGGGAGAGTTACAGAGGGAGAGTTGCAGAGGGAGAGTTACAGAGGGAGAGTTACAGAGGGAGAGTTACAGAGGGAGAGTTACAGAGGCAGAGTTACCAAGGGAGAATTACAGAGCGAGAGTTACAGAGGGAGAGTTACAGAGGGAGAGGTACAGAGCGAGAGTTACAGAGGGTGAGTTGCAGAGGCAGAGTTAAAGAGGGTGAGTTACAGAGGGAGTGTTACAGAGAGTGATTTACAGTGGGCGAGTTACAGAGAATGAGTTGCAGAGGGAGAGTTACAGAGGGAGAGTTACAGAGGGCGAGTTACAGAGAGTGAGTTGCAGAGGGAGTGTTACAGAGGGTGAGTTACAGAGAGTGAGTTACAGAGGGAGAGTTACAGAGGGAGAGTTACAGAGGGAGAGTTACAGAGGCAGAGTTACCAAGGGAGAATTACAGAGCGAGAGCTACAGAGGGAGAGTTACAGAGGGAGAGGTACAGAGCGAGAGTTACAGAGAGTGAGTTGCAGAGGGAGAGTTAAAGAGGGTGAGTTACAGAGGGAGTGTTACAGAGAGTGATTTACAGTGGGAGAGTTACAGAGAATGAGTTGCCGAGGGAGAGTTACAGAGGGAGAGTTACAGAGGGCGAGTTACAGAGAGTGAGTTGCAGAGGGAGTGTTACAGAGGGAGAGTTACAGCGGGAGAGTGTCAGAGGGAGAGTTACAGAGGGAGAGTTGCAGAGAGATAGTTACAGAGGCTGAGTTACAGAGGGAGAGTAACAGAGGGTGAATTACTGAGAGTGAGTTACAGAGGGAGAGCTACAGAGTGTAAGTTACAGAGGGAGAGTTGCAGAGGGAGAGTTACAGAGGGAGAGTTACAGAGGGAGAGTTACAGAGGGAGAGTTACAGAGGCAGAGTTACCAAGGGAGAATTACAGAGCGAGAGTTACAGAGGGAGAGTTACAGAGGGAGAGGTACAGAGCGAGAGTTACAGAGAGTGAGTTGCAGAGGCAGAGTTAAAGAGGGTGAGTTACAGAGGGAGTGTTACAGAGAGTGATTTACAGTGGGTGAGTTACAGAGAATGAGTTGCAGAGGGAGAGTTACAGAGGGAGAGTTACAGAGGGCGAGTTACAGAGAGTGAGTTGCAGAGGGAGTGTTACAGAGGGTGAGTTACAGAGAGTGAGTTACAGAGGGAGAGTTACAGAGGGAGAGTTACAGAGGGAGAGTTACAGAGGCAGAGTTACCAAGGGAGAATTACAGAGCGAGAGCTACAGAGGGAGAGTTACAGAGGGAGAGGTACAGAGCGAGAGTTACAGAGAGTGAGTTGCAGAGGGAGAGTTAAGGAGGGTGAGTTACAGAGGGAGTGTTACAGAGAGTGATTTACAGTGGGAGAGTTACAGAGAATGAGTTGCCGAGGGAGAGTTACAGAGGGAGAGTTACAGAGGGCGAGTTACAGAGAGTGAGTTGCAGAGGGAGTGTTACAGAGGGAGAGTTACAGCGGGAGAGTGTCAGAGGGAGAGTTACAGAGGGAGAGTTGCAGAGAGATAGTTACAGAGGCTGAGTTACAGAGGGAGAGTAACAGAGGGTGAATTACTGAGAGTGAGTTACAGAGGGAGAGCTACAGAGTGTAAGTTACAGATGGAGAGTTACAGAGAGTGAGTTACCAAGGGAGAATTACAGAGCGAGAGTTACAGAGGGAGAGTTACAGAGGGAGAGGTACAGAGCGAGAGTTACAGGGAGTGAGTTGCAGAGGGAGAGTTACAGAGGGTGAGTTACAGAGGGAGTGTTACAGAGAGTGATTTACAGTGGGAGAGTTACAGAGAATGAGTTGCAGAGGGAGAGTTACAGAGGGAGAGTTACAGAGGGCGAGTTACAGAGAGTGAGTTGCAGAGGGAGAGTTACAGAGGCAGAGTTGCAGAGGGAGTGTTACAGAGAGTGATTTACAGTGGGAGAGTTACAGAGAATGAGTTGCAGAGGGAGAGTTACAGAGGGAGAGTTACAGAGGGAGAGTTACAGAGAGTGATTTGCAGAGGGAGAGTTACAGAGGGAAAGTTGCAGAGGGAGTGTTACAGAGAGTGAGTTACAGAGGGAGAGTTACAGAGGGAGAGTTACAGAGGGAGAGTGACAGATGGAGAATTACAGACGGAAATTTACAGAGGGAGAGTTACAGAGGGAGAGTTACAAAGAGTGAGTTACAGAGGGAGAGTTACAGAGGGAGAGTTACAGAGGGAGAGCTACAGAGGGAGAGTTACTGAGGGACCGTTACAGAGGGAGAGTTTCAAAGGGAGAGTTACAGAGGGAGAGTTACAGAGGGAGATTTACAGAGGGAGAGTTACTGAGGGAGAGTTCTAGAGGGAGAGTTACAGAGTGAGAGATACAGAGGGAGAGTTACAGAGGGAGAGTTACAGAGGGAGAATTACAGAGGGAGATTTACAGAGGGAGAGTTACAGAGGGAGAGTTACAGAGGGAGAGTTACAGAGGGAGAGCTACAGATGGAGAATTACAAAGGGAAATTTACAGAGCGAGAGTTACAGAGGGAGAGTTACAAAGAGTGAGTTACAGAGGGAGAGTTACAGAGGGAGAGTTACAGAGGGAGAGTAAGAGAGCGAGAGTTACAGAGGGAGAGTTACAGAGGGAGAGCTACAGAGGGAGAGTTACTGAGGGACCGTTACAGAGGGAGAGTTTCAAAGGGAGAGTAACAGAGGGAGAGTTACAGAGGGAAAGTTACAGAGGGAGAGTTACAGAGGGTGAGTTACAGAGGGAGAGTTTCAGAGGGAGAGATACAGAGGGAGAGTTACAGAGGGAGAGTTACAGAGGGAGAATTACAGAGGGAGAATTAGAGAGGGAGATTTACAGAGGGAGAGTTACAGAGGGAGAGTTGCAAAGAGTGAGTTACAGAGGGAGAGTTACAGAGGGAGAGTTGCAGAGAATGAGTTACAGAGGGAAAGTTACAGAGGAAGAGTTACAGAGGGAAACTTACAGAGGGAGAGTTACAGTGGGAGATTTACAGTGGGAGAGATACAGAGGGAGAGTTACAGAGGGAGAGTTACAGAGGGAGAGTTACAGAGGGAGATTTACAGAGGGAGAGTTACAGAGGGAGAGTTACAAAGAGTGATTTACAGACAATGAGTTACAGAGAGTGAGTTACAGAGGGAGAGTTACAGAGGGAGAGTTACAGAGGGAGAGTTACAGAGAGAGAGGTACAGAGCGAGAGTTACAGAGAGTGAGTTGCAGAGGGAGAGTTACAGAGGGTGAGTTACAGAGCGAGTTACAGAGGGAGAGTTACAGAGGGAGAGTTACAGAGGGAGAGTTACAGAGGGAGAGTTACAGAGAGTGAGTTACAGAGGGTGAGTTACAGAGGGAAAGTTACAACGGGAGAGTGACAGAAGGAGAGTTACAGAGGGAGAGTTGCAGAGGGAGAGTTACAGAGGGAGAGTAACAGAGGGTGAGGGAGAGTTACAGAGGGAGAGTTACAGAGGGAAAGTTACAGAGGGAGAGTAATAGAGGGTGAGTTACAGAGGGAGAGTTACAGAGGGAGAGTTACAGAGGGAGAGTTACAGAGGGAGAGTTACAGAGGGACCGTTACAGAGGGAGAGTTGCAAAGGGAGAGTTACAGAGGGAAAGTTACAGAGGGAAAGTTACAGAGGGAGAGTTACAGAGGGTGAGTGACAGAGGGAGAGTTACAGAGGGAGAGTTACAGAGGGAGAGTTATAGAGGGAAAGTTACAGAGGGAGAATTACAGAGGGAGGTTTACAGAGGGAGAGTTTCAGAGGGAGAGTTACAAAGAGTGAGTTACAGAGGTAGAGTTACAGAGGGAGAGTTACAGAGGGTGAGTTACAGAGAGTGAGTTACAGAGGGTGAGTTACAGAGGGGGAGTTTCAGAGGGAGAGTTACAGAGGGAGAGTTACAGAGGGAGAGTTACAGAGGGTGAGTTACAATGAGTGAGTTACAGAGGGAGTGTTACACATGAAGAGTTGCAGAGAGTGAGTTACAGAGAATGATTTACAGAGAGTGAGTTACAGAGGGAGAGTTACATAGAGTGAGTTACAGAGGGAGAGTCACAGAGAGAGAGTTACAGAGGGTGAGTTACAGAGGGAGAGTTTCAGAGGGAGAGTTACAGAGGGAGAGTTACAGAGGGAAAGTTACAGAGGGTGAGTTACAGAGGGAGAGTTACAGAGGGAGAATTACAGAGCGAGAGTTACAGAGGGAGAGTTACAGAGGGAGAGGTACAGAGCGAGAGTTACAGAGAGTGAGTTGCAGGGGGAAAGTTACAGAGGGTGAGTTACAGAGGGAGTGTTACAGAGAGTGATTTACAGTGGGAGAGTTACAGAGAATGAGTTGCAGAGGGAGAGTTACAGAGGGAGAGTTACAGAGGGCGAGTTACAGAGAGTGAGTAGCAGAGGGAGAGTTACAGAGGGAGAGTTGCAGAGGGAGTGTTACAGACAGTGAGTTACAGAGCGAGAGTTACAGAGAGTGATTTGCAGAGGGAGAGTTACAGAGGGAGAGTTGCAGAGGGCGAGTTACAGAGAGTGAGTTA
Source organism: Scyliorhinus torazame (assembly GCF_047496885.1). Lineage (NCBI taxonomy): Eukaryota > Metazoa > Chordata > Chondrichthyes > Carcharhiniformes > Scyliorhinidae > Scyliorhinus > Scyliorhinus torazame. The sequence goes on from NC_092708.1 coordinate 387,362,135, forward strand.
CAGAGAGTGAGTTGCAGAGGGAGAGTTACAGAGGGAGAGTTGCAGAGGGAGAGTTACAGAGAGTGAGTTACAGAGGGAGAGTTACAGAGGGAGAGTTACAGAGGGAGAGCTACAGAGGGAGAGTTACAGAGGGAGAGTTACAGAGGGAGAGTTACAGAGAGTGAGTTACAGAGGGAGAGTTACAGAGAATGAGTTGCAGAGGGAGAGTTACAGAGAGTGAGATACAGAGGGAGTGTTACAGAGAGTGAGATACAGAGGGAGTGTTACAGAGAGTGATTTACAGTGGGAGAGTTACAGAGAATGAGTTGCAGAGGGAGAGTTACAGAGGGAGAGTTACAGAGGGAGAGTTACAGAGAGTGAGTTACAGAGGGAGAGTTACAGAGGGAGAGTTACAGAGGGAGAGTTACAGAGGGACCGTTACAGAGGGAGACTTTCAAAGGGAGAGTTACAGAGGGAGAGTTACAGAGGGAGAGTTACAGAGTGAGAGATACAGAGGGAGAGTTACAGAGGGAGAGTTACAGAGGGAGAGTTACTGAGGGACCGTTACAGAGGGAGACTTTCAAAGGGGGAGTTACAGAGGGAGAGTTACAGAGGGAGAGTTACAGAGTGAGAGATACAGAGGGAGAGTTACAGAGGGAGAGTTACAGAGGGAGATTTACAGAGGGAGAGTTACTGAGGGAGAGTTACAGAGGGAGAGTTACAGAGTGAGAGATACAGAGGGAGAGTTACAGAGGGAGAGTTACAGAGGGAGAATTACAGAGGGAGAGTTACAGAGGGAGAGTTACAGAGGGAGAGTTACAGAGGGAGAGTTACAGATGGAGAATTACAAAGGGAAATGTACAGAGCGAGAGTTACAGAGGGAGAGTTACAAAGAGTGAGTTACAGAGGGAGAGTTACAGAGGGAGAGTTACAGAGGGAGAGTAAGAGAGCGAGAGTTACAGAGGGAGAGTTACAGAGGGAGATCTACAGAGGGAGAGTTACTGAGGGACCGTTACAGAGGGAGAGTTTCAAAGGGAGAGTTACAGAGGGAGAGTTACAGAGGGTGAGTTACAGAGGGAGAGTTTCAGAGGGAGAGATACAGAGGGAGAGTTACAGAGGGAGAGTTACAGAGGTAGAATTACAGAGGGAGAATTACAGAGGGAGATTTACAGAGGGAGAGTTACAGAGGGAGAGTTGCAGAGAATGAGTTACAGAGGGAAAGTTACAGAGGAAGAGTTACAGAGGGAAAGTTACAGAGGGAGAGTTACAGTGGGAGATTTACAGTGGGAGAGTTACAGAGGGAGATTTACAGAGGGAGAGTTAGAGTGGGAGAGTTACAAAGAGTGATTTACAGACAATGAGTTACAGAGAGTGAGTTACAGAGGGAGAGTTACAGAGGGAGAGTTACAGAGTGAGTTACAGAGGGAGATTTACAGAGGGAGAGTTACAGAGGGAGAGTTACAGAGGGAGAGTTACAGAGGGAGAGGTACAGAGGGAGAGTTACAGAGAGTGAGTTGCAGAGGGAGAGTTACAGAGGGAGAGTAACAGAGGGAGAGTTACAGAGGGTGAGTTACAGAGCGAGTTACAGAGGGAGAGTTACAGAGGGAGAGTTACAGAGGGAGAGTTACAGAGGGAGAGTTACAGAGAGTGAGTTACAGAGGGTTAGTTACAGAGGGAAAGTTACAACGGGAGAGTGACAGAAGGAGAGTTACAGAGGGAGAGTTGCAGAGGGTGAATTACTGAGAGTGAGTTACAGAGGGAGAGCTACAGAGGTTAAGTTACAGAGGGAGAGTTACAGAGAGTGAGTTACAGTGGGAGAGTTACAGAGAATGAGTTGCAGAGGGAGAGTTACAGAGAGTGAGTTACAGGGGGAGAATTACAGAGCGAGAGTTACAGAGGGAGAGTTACAGAGGGAGAGGTACAGAGCGAGAGTTACAGGGAGTGAGTTGCAGAGGGAGAGTTACACAGGGTGAGTTACAGAGGGAGTGTTACAGAGAGTGATTTACAGTGGGAGAGTTACAGAGAATGAGTTGCAGAGGGAGAGTTACAGAGGGAGAGTTACAGAGGGCGAGTTACAGAGAGTGAGTGACAGAGGGAGAGTTACAGAGGGAGAGTTGCAGAGGGAGTGTTACAGAGAGAGAGTTACAGAGAGTGAGTTGCAGAGGGAGAGTTACAGAGGGAGAGTTGCAGAGGGAGTGTTACAGAGAGTGAGTTACAGTGGGAGAGTTACAGAGGGAGAGTTACAGAGCGAGAGTTACAGAGCGAGAGTTACAGAGAGTGATTTGCAGAGGGAGAGTTACAGAGGGAGAGTTACAGAGGGAGAGTTGCAGAGGGAGTGTTACAGAGGGAGAGTTACAGAGGGAGAGTTACAGAGCGAGAGTTACAGAGCGAGAGTTACAGAGAATGATTTGCAGAGGGAGAGTTACAGAGGGAGAGTTACAGAGAGTGAGTTGCAGAGGGAGAGTTACAGAGGGAGAGTTACGGAGAGTGAGTTACAGAGCGAGTTACAGAGGGAGAGTTACAGAGGGAGAGTTACAGAGAGTGATTTACAGTGGGAGAGTTACAGAGAATGAGTTGCAGAGGGAGAGTTACAGAGGGAGAGTTACAGAGAGTGAGTTACAGAGGGAGAGTAACAGAGGGAGAGTCACAGAGGGAGAGTTAGGGAGGGAGAGTTACAGAGGGAGAGTTACAGAGGGTGAGTTACAATGAGTGAGTTACAGAGGGAGTGTTACACATGAAGAGTTGCAGAGAGTGAGTTACAGAGAATGATTTACAGAGAGTGAGTTACAGAGGGAGAGTTACATAGAGTGAGTTACAGAAGGGGAGTCACAGAGAGAGAGTTACAGAGGGTGAGTTACAGAGGGAGAGTTTCAGAGGGAGAGTTACAGAGGGAGAGTTACAGAGGGAAAGTTACAGAGGGTGAGTTACAGAGGGAGAGTTACAGAGGGAGAATTACAGAGCGAGAGTTACAGAGGGAGAGTTACAGAGGGAGAGGTACAGAGCGAGAGTTACAGGGAGTGAGTTGCAGGGGGAAAGTTACAGAGGGTGAGTTACAGAGGGAGTGTTACAGAGAGTGATTTACAGTGGGAGAGTTACAGAGAATGAGTTGCAGAGGGAGAGTTACAGAGGGAGAGTTACAGAGGGCGAGTTACAGAGTGTGAGTTGCAGAGGGAGAGTTACAGAGGGAGAGTTGCAGAGGGAGTGTTACAGACAGTGAGTTACAGAGCGAGAGTTACAGAGAGTGATTTGCAGAGGGAGAGTTACAGAGGGAGAGTTGCAGAGGGCGAGTTACAGAGAGTGAGTTACAGAGAGTGAGTTGCAGAGGGAGAGTTACAGAGGGAGAGTTGCAGAGGGAGAGTTACAGAGAGTGAGTTACAGAGGGAGAGTTACAGAGGGAGAGTTACAGAGGGAGAGCTACAGAGGGAGAGTTACAGAGGGAGAGTTACAGAGGGAGAGTTACAGAGAGTGAGTCACAGAGGGAGAGTTACAGAGAATGAGTTGCAGAGGGAGAGTTACAGAGAGTGAGATACAGAGGGAGTGTTACAGAGAGTGAGATACAGAGGGAGTGTTACAGAGAGTGATTTACAGTGGGAGAGTTACAGAGAATGAGTTGCAGAGGGAGAGTTACAGAGGGAGAGTTACAGAGGGAGAGTTACAGAGAGTGAGTTACAGAGGGAGAGTTACAGAGGGAGAGTTACAGAGGGAGAGTTACAGAGGGACCGTTACAGAGGGAGACTTTCAAAGGTAGAGTTACAGAGGGAGAGTTACAGAGGGAGAGTTACAGAGTGAGAGATACAGAGGGAGAGTTACAGAGGGAGAGTTACAGAGGGAGAGTTACAGAGGGAGAGTTACTGAGGGACCGTTACAGAGGGAGACTTTCAAAGGGAGAGTTACAGAGGGAGAGTTACAGAGGGAGAGTTACAGAGTGAGAGATACAGAGGGAGAGTTACAGAGGGAGAGTTACAGAGGGAGATTTACAGAGGGAGAGTTACTGAGGGAGAGTTACAGAGGGAGAGTTACAGAGGGAGAGTTACAGAGGGAGAATTACAGAGGGAGATTTACAGAGGGAGAGTTACAGAGGGAGAGTTACAGAGGGAGAGTTACAGAGGGAGAGTTACAGATGGAGAATTACAAAGGGAAATGTACAGAGCGAGAGTTACAGAGGGAGAGTTACAAAGAGTGAGTTACAGAGGGAGAGTTACAGAGGGAGAGTTACAGAGGGAGAGTAAGAGAGCGAGAGTTACAGAGGGAGAGTTACAGAGGGAGATCTACAGAGGGAGAGTTACTGAGGGACCGTTACAGAGGGAGAGTTTCAAAGGGAGAGTTACAGAGGGAGAGTTACAGAGGGAAAGTTACAGAGGGAGAGTTACAGAGGGTGAGTTACAGAGGGAGAGTTTCAGAGGGAGAGATACAGAGGGAGAGTTACAGAGGGAGAATTACAGAGGGAGAATTACAGAGGGAGATTTACAGAGGGAGAGTTACAGAGGGAGAGTTGCAGAGAATGAGTTACAGAGGGAAAGTTACAGAGGAAGAGTTACAGAGGGAAAGTTACAGAGGGAGAGTTACAGTGGGAGATTTACAGTGGGAGAGTTACAGAGGGAGATTTACAGAGGGAGAGTTAGAGTGGGAGAGTTACAAAGAGTGATTTACAGACAATGAGTTACAGAGAGTGAGTTACAGAGGGAGAGTTACAGAGGGAGAGTTACAGAGTGAGTTACAGAGGGAGATTTACAGAGGGAGAGTTACAGAGGGAGAGTTACAGAGGGAGAGTTACAGAGGGAGAGGTACAGAGGGAGAGTTACAGAGAGTGAGTTGCAGAGGGAGAGTTACAGAGGGTGAGTAACAGAGGGAGAGTTACAGAGGGTGAGTTACAGAGCGAGTTACAGAGGGAGAGTTACAGAGGGAGAGTTACAGAGGGAGAGTTACAGAGGGAGAGTTACAGAGAGTGAGTTACAGAGGGTTAGTTACAGAGGGAAAGTTACAACGGGAGAGTGACAGAAGGAGAGTTACAGAGGGAGAGTTGCAGAGGGTGAATTACTGAGAGTGAGTTACAGAGGGAGAGCTACAGAGTGTAAGTTACAGAGGGAGAGTTACAAAGAGTGAGTTACAGTGGGAGAGTTACAGAGAATGAGTTGCAGAGGGAGAGTTACAGAGAGTGAGTTACAGGGGGAGAATTACAGAGCGAGAGTTACAGAGGGAGAGTTACAGAGGGAGAGGTACAGAGCGAGAGTTACAGGGAGTGAGTTGCAGAGGGAGAGTTACACAGGGTGAGTTACAGAGGGAGTGTTACAGAGAGTGATTTACAGTGGGAGAGTTACAGAGAATGAGTTGCAGAGGGAGAGTTACAGAGGGAGAGTTACAGAGGGCGAGTTACAGAGAGTGAGTTACAGAGGGAGAGTTACAGAGGGAGAGTTACAGAGTGAGAGATACAGAGGGAGAGTTACAGAGGGAGAGTTACAGAGGGAGAGTTACAGAGGGAGAGTTACTGAGGGACCGTTACAGAGGGAGACTTTCAAAGGGAGAGTTACAGAGGGAGAGTTACAGAGGGAGAGTTACAGAGGGAGAGTTACTGAGGGAGAGTTACAGAGGGAGAGTTACAGAGTGAGAGATACAGAGGGAGAGTTACAGAGGGAGAGTTACAGAGGGAGAATTACAGAGGGAGATTTACAGAGGGAGAGTTACAGAGGGAGAGTTACAGAGGGAGAGTTACAGAGGGAGAGTTACAGATGGAGAATTACAAAGGGAAATGTACAGAGCGAGAGTTACAGAGGGAGAGTTACAAAGAGTGAGTTACAGAGGGAGAGTTACAGAGGGAGAGTTACAGAGGGAGAGTAAGAGAGCGAGAGTTACAGAGGGAGAGTTACAGAGGGAGATCTACAGAGGGAGAGTTACTGAGGGACCGTTACAGAGGGAGAGTTTCAAAGGGAGAGTTACAGAGGGAGAGTTACAGAGGGAAAGTTACAGAGGGAGAGTTACAGAGGGTGAGTTACAGAGGGAGAGTTTCAGAGGGAGAGATACAGAGGGAGAGTTACAGAGGGAGAGTTACAGAGGGAGAATTACAGAGGGAGAATTACAGAGGGAGATTTACAGAGGGAGAGTTACAGAGGGAGAGTTGCAGAGAATGAGTTACAGAGGGAAAGTTACAGAGGAAGAGTTACAGAGGGAAAGTTACAGAGGGAGAGTTACAGTGGGAGATTTACAGTGGGAGAGTTACAGAGGGAGATTTACAGAGGGAGAGTTAGAGTGGGAGAGTTACAAAGAGTGATTTACAGACAATGAGTTACAGAGAGTGAGTTACAGAGGGAGAGTTACAGAGGGAGAGTTACAGAGTGAGTTACAGAGGGAGATTTACAGAGGGAGAGTTACAGAGGGAGAGTTACAGAGGGAGAGTTACAGAGGGAGAGGTACAGAGGGAGAGTTACAGAGAGTGAGTTGCAGAGGGAGAGTTACAGAGGGAGAGTAACAGAGGGAGAGTTACAGAGGGTGAGTTACAGAGCGAGTTACAGAGGGAGAGTTACAGAGGGAGAGTTACAGAGGGAGAGTTACAGAGGGAGAGTTACAGAGAGTGAGTTACAGAGGGTTAGTTACAGAGGGAAAGTTACAACGGGAGAGTGACAGAAGGAGAGTTACAGAGGGAGAGTTGCAGAGGGTGAATTACTGAGAGTGAGTTACAGAGGGAGAGCTACAGAGTGTAAGTTACAGAGGGAGAGTTACAGAGAGTGAGTTACAGTGGGAGAGTTACAGAGAATGAGTTGCAGAGGGAGAGTTACAGAGAGTGAGTTACAGGGGGAGAATTACAGAGCGAGAGTTACAGAGGGAGAGTTACAGAGGGAGAGGTACAGAGCGAGAGTTACAGGGAGTGAGTTGCAGAGGGAGAGTTACACAGGGTGAGTTACAGAGGGAGTGTTACAGAGAGTGATTTACAGTGGGAGAGTTACAGAGAATGAGTTGCAGAGGGAGAGTTACAGAGGGAGAGTTACAGAGGGCGAGTTACAGAGAGTGAGTTACAGAGGGGGAGTTACAGAGGGAGAGTTGCAGAGGGAGTGTTACAGAGAGAGAGTTACAGAGAGTGAGTTGCAGAGGGAGAGTTACAGAGGGAGAGTTGCAGAGGGAGTGTTACAGAGAGTGAGTTACAGTGGGAGAGTTACAGAGGGAGAGTTACAGAGCGAGAGTTACAGAGCGAGAGTTACAGAGAGTGATTTGCAGAGGGAGAGTTACAGAGGGAGAGTTACAGAGGGAGAGTTGCAGAGGGAGTGTTACCGAGGGAGAGTTACAGAGGGAGAGTTACAGAGCGAGAGTTACAGATGCGAGAGTTACAGAGAGTGATTTGCAGAGGGAGAGTTACAGAGGGAGAGTTACAGAGAGTGAGTTGCAGAGGGAGAGTTACAGAGGGAGAGTTACGGAGAGTGAGTTACAGAGCGAGTTACAGAGGGAGAGTTACAGAGGGAGAGTTACAGAGAGTGATTTACAGTGGGAGAGTTACAGAGAATGAGTTGCAGAGGGAGAGTTACAGAGGGAGAGTTACAGAGAGTGAGTTACAGAGGGAGAGTAACAGAGGGAGAGTCACAGAGGGTGAGTTACAGAGCGAGTTACAGAGGGAGAGTTACAGAGGGAGAGTTACAGAGGGAGAGTTGCAGAGGGAGAGTTACAGAGGGAGAGTTGCAGAGAGATAGTTACAGAGGCTGAGTTACAGAGGGAGAGTAACAGAGGGTGAGGGAGTGTTACAGAGGGAGAGTTACAGAGGGAAAGTTACAGAGGGAGAGTAATAGAGGGTGAGTTACAGAGGGAGAGTTACAGAGGGAGAGTTTCAAAGGGAGAGTTACAGAGGGAAAGTTACAGAGGGAAAGTTACAGAGGGAGAGTTACAGAGGGTGAGTTACAGAGGGAGAGTTACAGAGGGAGAATTACAGAGGGAGGTTTACAGAGGGAGAGTTACAGAGGGAGAGTTACAGAGGGAGAGTTATAGAGGGAAAGTTACAGAGGGAGAATTACAGAGGGAGGTTTACAGAGGGAGAGTTACAGAGGGAGAGTTACAAAGAGTGAGTTACCGAGGTAGAGTTACAGAGGGTGAGTTACAGAGGGTGAGTTACAGAGAGTGAGTTACAGAGGGAGAGTTACAGAGGGAGAGTTACAGAGGGAGAGTTACAGAGGCAGAGTTACCAAGGGAGAATTACAGAGCGAGAGTTACAGAGGGAGAGTTACAGAGGGAGAGGTACAGAGCGAGAGTTACAGAGAGTGAGTTGCAGAGGGAGAGTTACAGAGGGTGAGTTACAGAGGGAGTGTTACAGAGAGTGATTTACAGTGGGAGAGTTACAGAGAATGAGTTGCAGAGGGAGAGTTACAGAGGGAGAGTTACCGAGGGTGAGTTACAGAGAGTGAGTTGCAGAGGGAGAGTTACAGAGGGAGAGTTGCAGAGGGAGTGTTACAGAGGGAGAGTTACAGCGGGAGAGTTGCAGAGGGAGAGTTACAGAGGGAGAGTTGCAGAGAGATAGTTACAGAGGGTGAGTTACAGAGGGAGAGTTACAGAGGGAGGGTTACAGAGGGAGAGTTACAGAGAGTGAGTTACAGAGGGTGAGTTACAGATGTAGAGTTGCAGAGGGAGAGTTACAGAGGGAGAGTTACAGATTGAGAGTTAAAGAGAGTGAGTTGCAGAGGGTGAGTTACAGAGGGTGAGTTACAGAGGGAGAGTTACAGAGGGAGAGTTGCAGAGGGAGAGTTACAGAGGGAGAGGTACAGAGCGAGAGTTACAGAGAGTGAGTTGCAGAGGGAGAGTTAAAGAGGGTGAGTTACAGAGGGAGTGTTACAGAGAGTGATTTACAGTGGGCGAGTTACAGAGAATGAGTTGCAGAGGGAGAGTTACAGAGGGAGAGTTACAGAGGGCGAGTTACAGAGAGTGAGTTGCAGAGGGAGTGTTACAGAGGGTGAGTTACAGAGAGTGAGTTACAGAGGGAGAGTTACAGAGGGAGAGTTACAGAGGGAGAGTTACAGAGGCAGAGTTACCAAGGGAGAATTACAGAGCGAGAGTTACAGAGGGAGAGTTACAGAGGGAGAGGTACAGAGCGAGAGTTACAGAGAGTGAGTTGCAGAGGGAGAGTTAAAGAGGGTGAGTTACAGAGGGAGTGTTACAGAGAGTGATTTACAGTGGGAGAGTTACAGAGAATGAGTTGCCGAGGGAGAGTTACAGAGGGAGAGTTACAGAGGGCGAGTTACAGAGAGTGAGTTGCAGAGGGAGTGTTACAGAGGGAGAGTTACAGCGGGAGAGTGTCAGAGGGAGAGTTACAGAGGGAGAGTTGCAGAGAGATAGTTACAGAGGCTGAGTTACAGAGCGAGAGTAACAGAGGGTGAATTACTGAGAGTGAGTTACAGAGGGAGAGCTACAGAATGTAAGTTACAGAGGGAGAGTTACAGAGAGTGAGTTACCAAGGGAGAATTACAGAGCGAGAGTTACAGAGGGAGAGTTACAGAGGGAGAGGTACAGAGCGAGAGTTACAGGGAGTGAGTTGCAGAGGGAGAGTTACAGAGGGTGAGTTACAGAGGGAGTGTTACAGAGAGTGATTTACAGTGGGAGAGTTACAGAGAATGAGTTGCAGAGGGAGAGTTACAGAGGGAGAGTTACAGAGGGCGAGTTACAGAGAGTGAGTTGCAGAGGGAGAGTTACAGAGGGAGAGTTGCAGAGGGAGAGTTACAGAGAGTGATTTGCAGAGGGAGAGTTACAGAGGGAGAGTTACAGAGGGAGAGTTACAGATGGAGAATTACAGAGGGAAATTTACAGAGGGAGAGTTACAGAGGGAGAGTTACAAAGAGTGAGTTACAGAGGGAGAGTTACAGAGGGAGAGTTACAGAGGGAGAGCTACAGAGGGAGAGTTACTGAGGGACCGTTACAGAGGGAAAGTTTCAAAGGGAGAGTTACAGAGGGAGAGTTACAGAGGGAGATTTACAGAGGGAGAGTTACTGAGGGAGAGTTACAGAGGGAGATTTACAGAGGGAGAGTTACAGAGGGAGAGTTACAGAGGGAGAGTTACAGAGGGAGAGCTACAGATGGAGAATTACAAAGGGAAATTTACAGAGCGAGAGTTACAGAGGGAGAGTTACAAAGAGTGAGTTACAGAGGGAGAGTTACAGAGGGAGAGTTACAGAGGGAGAGTAAGAGAGCGAGAGTTACAGAGGGAGAGTTACAGAGGGAGAGCTACAGAGGGAGAGTTACTGAGGGACCGTTACAGAGGGAGAGTTTCAAAGGGAGAGTTACAGAGGGAGAGTTACAGAGGGAAAGTTACAGAGGGACAGTTACAGAGGGTGAGTTACAGAGGGAGAGTTTCAGAGGGAGAGATACAGAGGGAGAGTTACAGAGGGAGAGTTACAGAGGGAGAATTACAGAGGGAGAATTAGAGAGGGAGATTTACAGAGGGAGAGTTACAGAGGGAGAGTTACAAAGAGTGAGTTACAGAGGGAGAGTTACAGAGGGAGAGTTGCAGAGAATGAGTTACAGAGGGAAAGTTACAGAGGAAGAGTTACAGAGGGAAACTTACAGAGGGAGAGTTACAGTGGGAGATTTACAGTGGGAGAGATACAGAGGGAGAGTTACAGAGGGAGAGTTACAGAGGGAGAGTTACAGAGGGAGATTTACAGAGGGAGAGTTACAGAGGGAGAGTTACAAAGAGTGATTTACAGACAATGAGTTACAGAGAGTGAGTTACAGAGGGAGAGGTACAGAGGGAGAGTTACAGAGGGAGAGTTACAGAGAGAGAGGTACAGAGCGAGAGTTACAGAGAGTGAGTTGCAGAGGGAGAGTTACAGACGGTGAGTTACAGAGCGAGTTACAGAGGGAGAGTTACAGAGGGAGGGTTATAGAGGGAGAGTTACAGAGGGAGAGTTACAGAGAGTGAGTTACAGAGGGTGAGTTACAGAGGGAAAGTTACAACGGGAGAGTGACAGAAGGAGAGTTACAGAGGGAGAGTTGCAGAGGGAGAGTTACAGAGGGAGAGTTGCGGAGAGATAGTTACAGAGGCTGAGTTACAGAGGGAGAGTAACAGAGGGTGAGGGAGACTTACAGAGGGAGAGTTACAGAGGGAAAGTTACAGAGGGAGAGTAATAGAGGGTGAGTTACAGAGGGAGAGTTACAGAGGGAGAGTTACAGAGGGAGAGTTACAGAGGGAGAGTTACAGAGGGACCGTTACAGAGGGAGAGTTGCAAAGGGAGAGTTACAGAGGGAAAGTTACAGAGGGAAAGTTACAGAGGGAGAGTTACAGAGGGTGAGTGACAGAGGGAGAGTTACAGAGGGAGAGTTACAGAGGGAGAGTTATAGAGGGAAAGTTACAGAGGGAGAATTACAGAGGGAGGTTTACAGAGGGAGAGTTTCAGAGGGAGAGTTACAAAGAGTGAGTTACAGAGGTAGAGTTACAGAGGGAGAGTTACAGAGGGTGAGTTACAGAGGGAGGGTTACAGAGGGAGAGTGACAGAGGGAGAGTTACAGAGGGAGAGTTACAGAGGGAGAGTTATAGAGGGAAAGTTACAGAGGGAGATTTACAGAGGGTGAGTTACAGAGAGTGAGTTACAGAGGGTGAGTTACAGAGGGGGAGTTTCAGAGGGAGAGTTACAGAGGGAGAGTTACAGAGGGTGAGTTACAATGAGTGAGTTACAGAGGGAGTGTTACACATGAAGAGTTGCAGAGAGTGAGTTACAGAGAATGATTTACAGAGAGTGAGTTACAGAGGGAGAGTTACATAGAGTGAGTTACAGAGGGAGAGTCACAGAGAGAGAGTTACAGAGGGTGAGTTACAGAGGGAGAGTTTCAGAGGGAGAGTTACAGAGGGAGAGTTACAGAGGGAAAGTTACAGAGGGTGAGTTACAGAGGGAGAGTTACAGAGGGAGAATTACAGAGCGAGAGTTACAGAGGGAGAGTTACAGAGGGAGAGGTACAGAGCGAGAGTTACAGAGAGTGAGTTGCAGGGGGAAAGTTACAGAGGGTGAGTTACAGAGGGAGTGTTACAGAGAGTGATTTACAGTGGGAGAGTTACAGAGAATGAGTTGCAGAGGGAGAGTTACAGAGGGAGAGTTACAGAGGGCGAGTTACAGAGAGTGAGTTGCAGAGGGAGAGTTACAGAGGGAGAGTTGCAGAGGGAGTGTTACAGACAGTGAGTTACAGAGCGAGAGTTACAGAGAGTGATTTGCAGAGGGAGAGTTACAGAGGGAGAGTTGCAGAGGGCGAGTTACAGAGAGTGAGTTACAGAGAGTGAGTTGCAGAGGGAGAGTTACAGAGGGAGAGTTGCAGAGGGAGAGTTACAGAGAGTGAGTTACAGAGGGAGAGTTACAGAGGCAGAGTTACAGAGGGAGAGCTACAGAGGGAGAGTTACAGAGGGAGAGTTACAGAGGGAGAGTTACAGAGAGTGAGTTACAGAGGGAGAGTTACAGAGAATGAGTTGCAGAGGGAGAGTTACAGAGAGTGAGATACAGAGGGAGTGTTACAGAGAGTGAGATACAGAGGGAGTGTTACAGAGAGTGATTTACAGTGGGAGAGTTACAGAGAATGAGTTGCAGAGGGAGAGTTACAGAGGGAGAGTTACAGAGGGAGAGTTACAGAGAGTGAGTTACAGAGGGAGAGTTACAGAGGGAGAGTTACAGAGGGAGAGTTACAGAGGGACCGTTACAGAGGGAGACTTTCAAAGGGAGAGTTACAGAGGGAGAGTTACAGAGGGAGAGTTACAGAGTGAGAGATACAGAGGGAGAGTTACAGAGGGAGAGTTACAGAGGGAGAGTTACAGAGGGAGAGTTACTGAGGGACCATTACAGAGGGAGACTTTCAAAGGGAGAGTTACAGAGGGAGAGTTACAGAGGGAGAGTTACAGAGTGAGAGATACAGAGGGAGAGTTACAGAGGGAGAGTTACAGAGGGAGATTTACAGAGGGAGAGTTACTGAGGGAGAGTTACAGAGGCAGAGTTACAGAGTGAGAGATACAGAGGGAGAGTTACAGAGGGAGAGTTACAGAGGGAGAATGACAGAGGGAGATTTACAGAGGGAGAGTTACAGAGGGAGAGTTACAGAGGGAGAGTTACAGAGGGAGAGTTACAGATGGAGAATTACAAAGGGAAATGTACAGAGGGAGAGTTACAGAGGGAGAGTTACAAAGAGTGAGTTACAGAGGGAGAGTTACAGAGGGAGAGTTACAGAGGGAGAGTAAGAGAGCGAGAGTTACAGAGGGAGAGTTACAGAGGGAGATCTACAGAGGGAGAGTTACTGAGGGACCGTTACAGAGGGAGAGTTTCAAAGGGAGAGTTACAGAGGGAGAGTTACAGAGGGAAAGTTACAGAGGGAGAGTTACAGAGGGTGAGTTACAGAGGGAGAGTTTCAGAGGGAGAGATACAGAGGGAGAGTTACAGAGGGAGAGTTACAGAGGGAGAATTACAGAGGGAGAATTACAGAGGGAGATTTACAGGGGGAGAGTTACAGAGGGAGAGTTGCAGAGAATGAGTTACAGAGGGAAAGTTAAAGTGGAAGAGTTACAGAGGGAAAGTTACAGAGGGAGAGTTACAGTGGGAGATTTACAGTGGGAGAGTTACAGAGGGAGATTTACAGAGGGAGAGTTAGAGTGGGAGAGTTACAAAGAGTGATTTACAGACAATGAGTTACAGAGAGTGAGTTACAGAGGGAGAGTTACAGAGGGAGAGTTACAGAGTGAGTTACAGAGGGAGATTTACAGAGGGAGAGTTACAGAGGGAGAGTTACAGAGGGAGAGTTACAGAGGGAGAGGTACAGAGGGAGAGTTACAGACAGTGAGTTGCAGAGGGAGAGTTACAGAGGGAGAGTAACAGAGGGAGAGTTACAGAGGGTGAGTTACAGAGCGAGTTACAGAGGGAGAGTTACAGAGGGAGAGTTACAGAGGGAGAGTTACAGAGGGAGAGTTACAGAGAGTGAGTTACAGAGGGCTAGTTACAGAGGGAAAGTTACAACGGGAGAGTGACAGAAGGAGAGTTACAGAGGGAGAGTTGCAGAGGGTGAATTACTGAGAGTGAGTTACAGAGGGAGAGCTACAGAGTGTAAGTTACAGAGGGAGAGTTACAGAGAGTGAGTTACAGTGGGAGAGTTACAGAGAATGAGTTGCAGAGGGAGAGTTACAGAGAGTGAGTTACAGGGGGAGAATTACAGAGCGAGAGTTACAGAGGGAGAGTTACAGAGGGAGAGGTACAGAGCGAGAGTTACAGGGAGTGAGTTGCAGAGGGAGAGTTACACAGGGTGAGTTACAGAGGGAGTGTTACAGAGAGTGATTTACAGTGGGAGAGTTACAGAGAATGAGTTGCAGAGGGAGAGTTACAGAGGGAGAGTTACAGAGGGCGAGTTACAGAGAGTGAGTTACAGAGGGAGAGTTACAGAGGGAGAGTTGCAGAGGGAGTGTTACAGAGAGAGAGTTACAGAGAGTGAGTTGCAGAGGGAGAGTTACAGAGGGAGAGTTGCAGAGGGAGTGTTACAGAGAGTGAGTTACAGTGGGAGAGTTACAGAGGGAGAGTTACAGAGCGAGAGTTACAGAGCGAGAGTTACAGAGAGTGATTTGCAGAGGGAGAGTTACAGAGGGAGAGTTACAGAGGGAGAGTTGCAGAGGGAGTGTTACAGAGGGAGAGTTACAGAAGGAGAGTTACAGAGCGAGAGTTACAGAGCGAGAGTTACAGAGAGTGATTTGCAGAGGGAGAGTTACAGAGGGAGAGTTACAGAGAGTGAGTTGCAGAGGGAGAGTTACAGAGGGAGAGTTACAGAGAGTGAGTTACAGAGCGAGTTACAGAGGGAGAGTTACAGAGGGAGAGTTACAGAGAGTGATTTACAGTGGGAGAGTTACAGAGAATGAGTTGCAGAGGGAGAGTTACAGAGGGAGAGTTACAGAGAGTGAGTTACAGAGGGAGAGTAACAGAGGGAGAGTCACAGAGGGTGAGTTACAGAGCGAGTTACAGAGGGAGAGTTACAGAGGGAGAGTTACAGAGGGAGAGTTGCAGAGGGAGAGTTACAGAGGGAGAGTTGCAGAGAGATAGTTACAGAGGCTGAGTTACAGAGGGAGAGTAACAGAGGGTGAGGGAGTGTTACAGAGGGAGAGTTACAGAGGGAAAGTTACAGAGGGAGAGTAATAGAGGGTGAGTTACAGAGGGAGAGTTACAGAGGGAGAGTTTCAAAGGGAGAGTTACAGAGGGAAAGTTACAGAGGGAAAGTTACAGAGGGAGAGTTACAGAGGGTGAGTTACAGAGGGAGAGTTACAGAGGGAGAATTACAGAGGGAGGTTTACAGAGGGAGAGTTACAGAGGGAGAGTTACAGAGGGAGAGTTATAGAGGGAAAGTTACAGAGGGAGAATTACAGAGGGAGGTTTACAGAGGGAGAGTTACAGAGGGAGAGTTACAAAGAGTGAGTTACCGAGGTAGAGTTACAGAGGGAGAGTTACAGAGGGAGAGTTACAGAGGGTGAGTTACAGAGGGAGGGTTACAGAGGGAGAGTTACAGAGGGAGATTTACAGAGGGAGATTTACAGAGGGTGAGTTACAGAGAGTGAGTTACAGAGGGTGAGTTACAGAGGGGGAGTTTCAGAGGGAGAGTTACAGAGGGAGAGTTACAGAGGGTGAGTTACATTGAGTGAGTTACAGAGGGAGTGTTACACATGAAGAGTTGCAGAGAGTGAGTTACAGAGAATGATTTACAGAGAGTGAGTTACAGAGGGAGAGTTACATAGAGTGAGTTACAGAGGGAGAGTTACAGAGAGAGAGTTACAGAGGGTGAGTTACAGAGGGAGAGTTTCAGAGGGAGAGTTACAGAGGGAGAGTTACAGAGGGAAAGATACAGAGGGTGAGTTACAGAGGGAGAGTTACAGAGGGAGAGTTAAAGAGGGAGAGTTACAAAGGGAGAGTAACAGAGGGTGAATTACTGAGAGTGAGTTGCAGAGGGAGAGTTACAGAGGGAGAGTTACAGAGGGTATGTTACGGAGGGAGAGTTGCAGAGCGTGAGTTACAAAGTGAGAGTTACAGAGGGAGAGTTACAGAGGGAGAGTTACAGAGGGTTAGTTACAGAGGGTTAGTTACAGAAGGTGAGTTACCAAGGGTGAATTACAGAGGGAGAGTTACAGAGTGTGAGTTAGAGAGGGAGAGTTACAGAGGGAGAGTAACAGAGGGAGAGTCACAGAGGGTGAGTTACAGAGCGAGTTACAGGGGGAGAGTTAGAGAGGGAGAGTTACAGAGGAAGAGTTGCAGAGGGAGAGTTACAGAGGGAGAGTTGCAGAGAGATAGTTACAGAGGCTGAGTTACAGAGGGAGAGTAACAGAGGGTGAATAACTGAGAGTGAGTTACAGAGGGAGAGTTAGAGGGTAAGTTACAGAGGGAGAGTTACAGAGAGTGAGTTACCAAGGGAGAATTACAGAGGGAGAGTTACAGAGGGAGCGTTACAGAGGGAGAGGTACAGAGCGAGAGTTACAGAGAACGAGTTGCAGAGGGAGAGTTACAGAGGGAGAGTTACAGAGGGAGTGTTACAGAGCGAGAGTTACAGAGTGAGAGTTAAAGAGAGTGAGTTGCAGAGGGTGAGTTACAGAGGGAGAGTAACAGAGGGAGAGTTACAGAGGGTGAGTTACAGAGCGAGTTACAGAGGGAGAGTTACAGAGGGAGAGTTACAGAGGGAGAGTTACAGAGGGAGAGTTACAGAGAGTGAGTTACAGAGGGTTAGTTACAGAGGGAAAGTTACAACGGGAGAGTGACAGAAGGAGAGTTACAGAGGGAGAGTTGCAGAGGGTGAATTACTGAGAGTGAGTTACAGAGGGAGAGCTACAGAGTGTAAGTTACAGAGGGAGAGTTACAGAGAGTGAGTTACAGTGGGAGAGTTACAGAGAATGAGTTGCAGAGGGAGAGTTACAGAGAGTGAGTTACAGGGGGAGAATTACAGAGCGAGAGTTACAGAGGGAGAGTTACAGAGGGAGAGGTACAGAGCGAGAGTTACAGGGAGTGAGTTGCAGAGGGAGAGTTACACAGGGTGAGTTACAGAGGGAGTGTTACAGAGAGTGATTTACAGTGGGAGAGTTACAGAGGGAGAGTTGCAGAGGGAGTGTTACAGAGAGTGAGTTACAGTGGGAGAGTTACAGAGAATGAGTTGCAGAGGGAGAGTTACAGAGGGAGAGTTACAGAGGGCGAGTTACAGAGAGTGAGTTACAGAGGGAGAGTTACAGAGGGAGAGTTGCAGAGGGAGTGTTACAGAGAGAGAGTTACAGAGAGTGAGTTGCAGAGGGAGAGTTACAGAGGGAGAGTTACAGAGGGAGAGTTGCAGAGGGAGTGTTACAGAGAGTGAGTTACAGTGGGAGAGTTACAGAGGGAGAGTTACAGAGCGAGAGTTACAGAGCGAGAGTTACAGAGAGTGATTTGCAGAGGGAGAGTTACAGAGGGAGAGTTACAGAGGGAGAGTTGCAGAGGGAGTGTTACAGAGGGAGAGTTACAGAGGGAGAGTTACAGAGCGAGAGTTACAGAGCGAGAGTTACAGAGAGTGATTAGCAGAGGGAGAGTTACAGAGGGAGAGTTACAGAGAGTGAGTTGCAGAGGGAGAGTTACAGAGGGAGAGTTACAGAGAGTGAGTTACAGAGCGAGTTACAGAGGGAGAGTTACAGAGGGAGAGTTACAGAGAGTGATTTACAGTGGGAGAGTTACAGAGAATGAGTTGCAGAGGGAGAGTTACAGAGGGAGAGTTACAGAGAGTGAGTTACAGAGGGAGAGTAACAGAGGGAGAGTCACAGAGGGTGAGTTACAGAGCGAGTTACAGAGGGAGAGTTACAGAGGGAGAGTTACAGAGGGAGAGTTGCAGAGGGAGAGTTACAGAGGGAGAGTTGCAGAGAGATAGTTACAGAGGCTGAGTTACAGAGGGAGAGTAACAGAGGGTGAGGGAGTGTTACAGAGGGAGAGTTACAGAGGGAAATTTACAGAGGGAGAGTAATAGAGGGTGAGTTACAGAGGGAGAGTTACAGAGGGAGAGTTTCAAAGGGAGAGTTACAGAGGGAAAGTTACAGAGGGAAAGTTACAGAGGGAGAGTTACAGAGGGTGAGTTACAGAGGGAGAGTTACAGAGGGAGAGTTATAGAGGGAAAGTTACAGAGGGAGAATTACAGAGGGAGGTTTACAGAGGGAGAGTTACAGAGGGAGAGTTACAAAGAGTGAGTTACCGAGGTAGAGTTACAGAGGGAGAGTTACAGAGGGAGAGTTACAGAGGGTGAGTTACAGAGGGAGGGTTACAGAGGGAGAGTTACAGAGGGAGATTTACAGAGGGAGATTTACAGAGGGTGAGTTACAGAGAGTGAGTTACAGAGGGTGAGTTACAGAGGGGGAGTTTCAGAGGGAGAGTTACAGAGGGAGAGTTACAGAGGGTGAGTTACATTGAGTGAGTTACAGAGGGAGTGTTACACATGAAGAGTTGCAGAGAGTGAGTTACAGAGAATGATTTACAGAGAGTGAGTTACAGAGGGAGAGTTACATAGAGTGAGTTGCAGAGGGAGAGTTACAGAGAGAGAGTTACAGAGGGTGAGTTACAGAGGGAGAGTTTCAGAGGGAGAGTTACAGAGGGAGAGTTACAGAGGGAAAGTTACAGAGGGTGAGTTACAGAGGGAGAGTTACAGAGGGAGAGTTAAAGAGGGAGAGTTACAAAGGGAGAGTAACAGAGGGTGAATTACTGAGAGTGAGTTGCAGAGGGAGAGTTACAGAGGGAGTGTTACAGAGGGTATGTTACGGAGGGAGAGTTGCAGAGCGTGAGTTACAAAGTGAGAGTTACAGAGGGAGAGTTACAGAGGGAGAGTTACAGAGGGTTAGTTACAGAGGGTTAGTTACAGAGGGTGAGTTACCAAGGGTGAATTACAGAGGGAGAGTTACAGAGTGTGAGTTAGAGAGGGAGAGTTACAGAGGGAGAGTAACAGAGGGAGAGTCACAGAGGGTGAGTTACAGAGCGAGTTACAGGGGGAGAGTTAGAGAGGGAGAGTTACAGAGGGAGAGTTGCAGAGGGAGAGTTACAGAGGGAGAGTTGCAGAGAGATAGTTACAGAGGCTGAGTTACAGAGGGAGAGTAACAGAGGGTGAATAACTGAGAGTGAGTTACAGAGGGAGAGTTAGAGGGTAAGTTACAGAGGGAGAGTTACAGAGAGTGAGTTACCAAGGGAGAATTACAGAGGGAGAGTTACAGAGGGAGCGTTACAGAGGGAGAGGTACAGAGCGAGAGTTACAGAGAACGAGTTGCAGAGGGAGAGTTACAGAGGGAGAGTTACAGAGGGAGTGTTACAGAGGGAGAGTTACAGAGTGAGAGTTAAAGAGAGTGAGTTGCAGAGGGTGAGTTACAGAGGGAGAGTTACAGAGGGAGAGTTGCAGAGGGAGAGTTACAGAGGGAGAGTTACAGAGGGTGAATTACAGAGAGTGAGTTACAGAGGGAGAGTTACAGAGAGTGAGTTACAGAGGGAGAGTTATAGTGGGAGATTTACAGTGGGAGAGTTACAGAGGGAGATTTACAGAGGGAGAGTTACAGAGGGAGAGTTACAAAGAGTGATTTACAGACAATGAGTTACAGAGAGTGAGTTACAGAGGGAGAGTTACAGAGGGAGAGTTACAGAGTGAGTTGCAGAGGGAGATTTACAGAGGGAGAGTTACAGAGGGAGAGTTACAGAGGGAGAGTTACAGAGGGAGAGGTACAGAGGGAGAGTTACAGAGAGTGAGTTGCAGAGGGAGAGTTACATAGGGAGAGTAACAGAGGGAGAGTTACAGAGGGTGAGTTACAGAGCGAGTTACAGAGGGAGAGTTACAGAGGGAGAGTTACAGAGGGAGAGTTACAGAGGGAGAGTTACAGAGAGTGAGTTACAGAGGGAGAGTTACAGAGGGAAGGTTACAACGGGAGAGTGACAGAAGGAGAGTTACAGAGGGAGAGTTGCTGAGGGAGAGTTACAGAGGGAGAGTTGCAGAGAGATAGTTACAGAGGCTGAGTTACAGAGGGAGAGTAACAGAGGGTGAGGGAGAGTTACAGAGGGAGAGTTACAGAGGGAAAGTTACAGAGGGAGAGTAATAGAGGGTGAGTTAAAGAGGGAGAGTTACAGAGGGAGAGTTTCAAATGGAGAGTTACAGAGGGAAAATTACAGAGGGAAAGTTACAGAGGGAGAGTTACAGAGGGTGAGTTACAAAGAGTGATTTACAGACAATGAGTTACAGAGAGTGAGTTACAGAGGGAGAGTTACAGAGGGAGAGTTACAGAGTGAGTTGCAGAGGGAGATTTACAGAGGGAGAGTTACAGAGGGAGAGTTACAGAGGGAGAGTTACAGAGGGAGAGGTACAGAGGGAGAGTTACAGAGAGTGAGTTGCAGAGGGAGAGTTACATAGGGAGAGTAACAGAGGGAGAGTTACAGAGGGTGAGTTACAGAGCGAGTTACAGAGGGAGAGTTACAGAGGGAGAGTTACAGAGGGAGAGTTACAGAGGGAGAGTTACAGAGAGTGAGTTACAGAGGGAGAGTTACAGAGGGAAGGTTACAACGGGAGAGTGACAGAAGGAGAGTTACAGAGGGAGAGTTGCTGAGGGAGAGTTACAGAGGGAGAGTTGCAGAGAGATAGTTACAGAGGCTGAGTTACAGAGGGAGAGTAACAGAGGGTGAGGGAGAGTTACAGAGGGAGAGTTACAGAGGGAAAGTTACAGAGGGAGAGTAATAGAGGGTGAGTTAAAGAGGGAGAGTTACAGAGGGAGAGTTTCAAATGGAGAGTTACAGAGGGAAAATTACAGAGGGAAAGTTACAGAGGGAGAGTTACAGAGGGTGAGTTAAAGAGGGAGAGTTACAGAGGGAGAGTTACAGAGGGAGAGTTATAGAGGGAAAGTTACAGAGGGAGAATTACAGAGGGAGGTTTACAGAGGGAGAGTTACAGAGGGAGAGTTACAAAGAGTGAGTTACAGAGGTAGAGTTACAGAGGGAGAGTTACAGAGGGTGAGTTACAGAGGGAGGGTTACAGAGGGAGAGTTACAGAGGGAGATTTACAGAGGGAGATTTACAGAGGGTGAGTTACAGAGAGTGAGTTACAGAGGGTGAGTTACAGAAGGGAGAGTTACAGAGGGAGAGTTACAGTGGGTGAGTTACATTGAGTGAGTTACAGAGGGAGTGTTACACATGAAGAGTTGCAGAGAGTGAGTTACAGAGAATGATTTACAGAGAGTGAGTTACAGCGGGAGAGTTACATAGAGTGAGTTACAGAGGGAGAGTTACAGAGAGAGAGTTACAGAGGGTGAGTTACAGAGGGAGAGTTTCAGAGGGAGAGTTACAGAGGGAGAGTTACAGAGGGAAAGTTACAGAGGGTGAGTTACAGAGGGAGAGTTACAGAGGGAGAGTTAAAGAGGGAGAGTTACAAAGGGAGAGTAACAGAGGGTGAATTACTGAGAGTGAGTTGCAGAGGGAGAGTTACAGAGGGAGAGTTACAGAGGGTATGTTACGGAGGGAGAGTTGCAGAGCGTGAGTTACAAAGTGAGAGTTACAGAGGGAGAGTTACAGAGGGAGAGTTACAGAGGGTTAGTTACAGAGGGTTAGTTACAGAGGGTGAGTTACCAAGGGTGAATTACAGAGGGAGAGTTACAGAGTGTGAGTTAGAGAGGGAGAGTTACAGAGGGAGAGTAACAGAGGGAGAGTCACAGAGGGTGAGTTACAGAGCGAGTTACAGAGGGAGAGTTAGAGAGGGAGAGTTACAGAGGGAGAGTTGCAGAGGGAGAGTTACAGAGGGAGAGTTGCAGAGAGATAGTTACAGAGGCTGAGTTACAGAGGGAGAGAAACAGACGGTGAATAACTGAGAGTGAGTTACAGAGGGAGAGTTAGAGGGTAAGTTACAGAGGGAGAGTTACAGAGAGTGAGTTACCAAGGGAGAATTACAGAGGGAGAGTTACAGAGGGAGCGTTACAGAGGGAGAGGTACAGAGCGAGAGTTACAGAGAACGAGTAGCAGAGGGAGAGTTACAGAGGGAGAGTTACAGAGGGAGTGTTACAGAGAGTGATTTACAGTGGGAGAGTTACAGAGGGAGAGTTGCAGAGGGAGAGTTACAGAGGGAGAGTTACAGAGGGCGAGTTACAGAGAGTGAGTTGCAGAGGGAGAGTTACAGAGGGAGAGCTGCAGAGGGAGTGTTACAGAGAGTGAGTTACAGAGCGAGAGTTACAGAGAGTGAGTTGCAGAGGGAGAATTACAGAGGGAAATTTACAGAGGGAGAGTTACAGAGGGAGAGTTGCAGTGGGAGATTTACAGTGGGAGAGTTACAGAGGGAGAGTTACAGAGGGAGAGTTACAGAGGGAGAGTTACAGAGGGAGAGCTACAGAAGGAGAGTTACTGAGGGACCGTTACAGAGGGAGAGTTTCAAAGGGAGAGTTACAGAGGGAGAGTTACAGAGGGAAAGTTACAGAGGGAGAGTTACAGAGGGTGACTTACAGAGGGAGAGTTACAGATGGAGAATTACAGGGGGAGATTTACAGAGGGAGAGTTACAGAGGGAGAGTTGCAAAGAGTGAGTTACAGAGGGAGAGTTACAGAGGGAGAGTTACAGGGGGAGAGTTGCAGAGAATGAGTTACAGAGGGAAAGTTACAGAGGAAGAGTTACAGAGGGAGAGTTGCAGAGGGAGAGTTGCAGTGTGAGATTTACAGTCGGAGAGTTACAGAGGGAGAGTTACAGAGGGAGAGTTACAGAGGGAGAGTTACAGAGGGAGATTTACAGAGGGAGAGTTACAGAGGGATAGTTACAAAGAGTGATTTACAGACAATGAGTTACAGAGAGTGAGTAACAGAGGGAGAGTTACAGAGGGAGAGTTACAGAGTGAGTTACAGAGGGAGAGTTACAGAGGGAGAGTTACAGAGGGAGAGTTGCAGAGAATGAGTTGGAGAGGGAAAGTTACAGAGGAAGAGTTACAGAGGAAGAGTGACAGAGGGAGAGTTACAGAGGGAGAGTTGCAGAGAATGAGTTACGGAGGGTGAGTTACAGAGGGAGGGTTACAGAGGGAGAGTTACAGAGGGTGAGTTACAGAGAGTGAGTTACAGAGGGAGAGTTACAGCGAATGAGTTACAGAGGGAGAGTTACAGTGGGAGATTTACAGTGGGAGAGTTACAGAGGGAGATTTACAGAGGGAGAGTTACAGAGGGAGAGTTACAAAGAGTGATTTACAGACAATGAGTTACAGAGAGTGAGTTACAGAGGGAGAGGTACAGAGGGAGAGTTACAGAGTGAGTTGCAGAGGGAGATTTACAGAGGGATAGTTACAGAGGGAGAGTTGCAGAGGGAGAGTTACAGAGGGAGAGGTACAGAGGGAGAGTTACAGAGAGTGAGTTGCAGAGGGAGAGTTACAGAGGGAGAGTAACAGAGGGAGAGTTACAGAGGGAGAGTTACAGAGGGAGAGTTACAGAGGGAGAGTTACAGAGGGAGAGTTACAGAGAGTGAGTTACAGAGGGTGAGTTACAGAGGGAAGGTTACAACGGGAGAGTGACAGAAGGAGAGTTACAGAGGGAGAGTTGCTGAGGGAGAGTTACAGAGGGAGAGTTGCAGAGAGATAGTTACAGAGGCTGAGTTACAGAGGGAGAGTAACAGAGGGTGAGGGAGAGTTACAGAGGGAGAGTTACAGAGGGAAAGTTACAGAGGGAGAGTAATAGAGGGTGAGTTACAGAGGGAGAGTTACAGAGGGAGAGTTTCAAAGGGAGAGTTACAGAGGGAAAGTTACAGAGGGAAAGTTACAGAGGGAGAGTTACAGAGGGTGAGTTACAGAGGGAGAGTTACAGAGGGAGAGTTACAGAGAGTGAGTTGCAGAGGGAGAGTTACAGAGGGAGAGTTACAGAGAGTGAGTTACAGAGCGAGTTACAGAGGGAGTGTTACAGAGGGAGAGTTACAGAGAGTGATTTACAGTGGGAGAGTTACAGAGAATGAGTTGCAGAGGGAGAGTTACAGAGGGAGAGTTACAGAGAGTGAGTTACAGAGGGAGAGTAACAGAGGGAGAGTCACAGAGGGTGAGTTACAGAGCGAGTTACAGAGGGAGAGTTACAGAGGGAGAGTTACAGAGGGAGAGTTGCAGAGGGAGAGTTACAGAGGGAGAGTTGCAGAGAGATAGTTACAGAGGCTGAGTTACAGAGGGAGAGTAACAGAGGGTGAGGGAGAGTTACAGAGGGAGAGTTACAGAGGGAAAGTTACAGAGGGAGAGTAATAGAGGGTTAGTTACAGAGGGAAAGTTACAGAGGGAGAGTTTCAAAGGGAGAGTTACAGAGGGAAAGTTACAGAGGGAATGTTACAGAGGGAGAGTTACAGAGGGTGAGTTACAGAGGGAGAGTTACAGAGGGAGAATTATAGATGGAGGTTTACAGAGGGAGAGTTACAGAGGGAGAGTTACAGAGGGAGAGTTATAGAGGGAAAGTTACAGAGGGAGAATTACAGAGGGAGGTTTACAGAGGGAGAGTTACAGAGGGAGAGTTACAAAGAGTGAGTTACCGAGGTAGAGTTACAGAGGGAGAGTTACAGAGGGAGAGTTACAGAGGGTGAGTTACAGAGGGAGGGTTACAGAGGGAGAGTTACAGAGGGAGATTTACAGAGGGAGATTTACAGAGGGTGAGTTACAGAGAGTGAGTTACAGAGGGTGAGTTACAGAGGGGGAGTTTCAGAGGGAGAGTTACAGAGGGAGAGTTACAGAGGGTGAGTTACATTGAGTGAGTTACAGAGGGAGTGTTACACATGAAGAGTTGCAGAGAGTGAGTTACAGAGAATGATTTACAGAGAGTGAGTTACAGAGGGAGAGTTACATAGAGTGAGTTACAGAGGGAGAGTTACAGAGAGAGAGTTACAGAGGGTGAGTTACAGAGGGAGAGTTTCAGAGGGAGAGTTACAGAGGGAGAGTTACAGATGGAAAGTTACAGAGGGTGAGTTACAGAGGGAGAGTTACAGAGGGAGAGTTAAAGAGGGAGAGTTACAAAGGGAGAGTAACAGAGGGTGAATTACTGAGTGTGAGTTGCAGAGGGAGAGTTACAGAGGGAGAGTTACAGAGGGTATGTTACGGAGGGAGAGTTGCAGAGCGTGAGTTACAAAGTGAGAGTTACAGAGGGAGAGTTACAGAGGGAGAGTTACAGAGGGTTAGTTACAGAGGGTTAGTTACAGAGGGTGAGTTACCAAGGGTGAATTACAGAGGGAGAGTTACAGAGTGTGAGTTAGAGAGGGAGAGTTACAGAGGGAGAGTAACAGAGGGAGAGTCACAGAGGGTGAGTTACAGAGCGAGTTACAGGGGGAGAGTTAGAGAGGGAGAGTTACAGAGGGAGAGTTGCAGAGGGAGAGTTACAGAGGGAGAGTTGCAGAGAGATAGTTACAGAGGCTGAGATACAGAGGGACAGTAACGAGGGTGAATAACTGAGAGTGAGTTACAGAGGGAGAGTTAGAGGGTAAGTTACAGAGGGAGAGTTACAGAGAGTGAGTTACCAAGGGAGAATTACAGAGGGAGAGTTACAGAGGGAGCGTTACAGAGGGAGAGGTACAGAGCGAGAGTTACAGAGAACGAGTTGCAGAGGGAGAGTTACAGACGGAGAGTTACCGAGGGAGTGTTACAGAGGGAGAGTTACAGAGTGAGAGTTAAAGAGAGTGAGTTGCAGAGGGTGAGTTACAGAGGGAGAGTTACAGAGGGAGAGTTGCAGAGGGAGAGTTACAGAGGGAGAGTTACAGAGGGTGAATTACAGAGAGTGAGTTACAGAGGGAGAGTTACAGAGAGTGAGTTACAGAGGGAGAGTTATAGTGGGAGATTTACAGTGGGAGAGTTACAGAGGGAGATTTACAGAGGGAGAGTTACAGAGGGAGAGTTACAAAGAGTGATTTACAGACAATGAGTTACAGAGAGTGAGTTACAGAGGGAGAGTTACAGAGGGAGAGTTACAGAGTGAGTTGCAGAGGGAGATTTACAGAGGGAGAGTTACAGAGGGAGAGTTACAGAGGGAGAGTTACAGAGGGAGAGGTACAGAGGGAGAGTTACAGAGAGTGAGTTGCAGAGGGAGAGTTACATAGGGAGAGTAACAGAGGGAGAGTTACAGAGGGTGAGTTACAGAGCGAGTTACAGAGGGAGAGTTACAGAGGGAGAGTTACAGAGGGAGAGTTACAGAGGGAGAGTTACAGAGAGTGAGTTACAGAGGGAGAGTTACAGAGGGAAGGTTACAACGGGAGAGTGACAGAAGGAGAGTTACAGAGGGAGAGTTGCTGAGGGAGAGTTACAGAGGGAGAGTTGCAGAGAGATAGTTACAGAGGCTGAGTTACAGAGGGAGAGTAACAGAGGGTGAGGGAGAGTTACAGAGGGAGAGTTACAGAGGGAAAGTTACAGAGGGAGAGTAATAGAGGGTGAGTTAAAGAGGCAGAGTTACAGAGGGAGAGTTTCAAATGGAGAGTTACAGAGGGAAAATTACAGAGGGAAAGTTACAGAGGGAGAGTCACAGAGGGTGAGTTAAAGAGGGAGAGTTACAGAGGGAGAGTTACAGAGGGAGAGTTATAGAGGGAAAGTTACAGAGGGAGAATTACAGAGGGAGGTTTACAGAGGGAGAGTTACAGAGGGAGAGTTACAAAGAGTGAGTTACAGAGGTAGAGTTACAGAGGGAGAGTTACAGAGGGTCTGTTACAGAGGGAGGGTTACAGAGGGAGAGTTACAGAGGGAGATTTACAGAGGGAGATTTACAGAGGGTGAGTTACAGAGAGTGAGTTACAGAGGGTGAGTTACAGAGGGGGAGTTTCAGAGGGAGAGTTACAGAGGGAGAGTTACAGTGGGTGAGTTACATTGAGTGAGTTACAGAGGGAGTGTTACACATGAAGAGTTGCAGAGAGTGAGTTACAGAGAATGATTTACAGAGAGTGAGTTACAGAGGGAGAGTTACATAGAGTGAGTTACAGAGGGAGAGTTACAGAGAGAGAGTTACAGAGGGTGAGTTACAGAGGGAGAGTTTCAGAGGGAGAGTTACAGAGGGAGAGTTACAGAGGGAAAGTTACAGAGGGTGAGTTACAGAGGGAGAGTTACAGAGGGAGAGTTAAAGAGGGAGAGTTACAAAGGGAGAGTAACAGAGGGTGAATTACTGAGAGTGAGTTGCAGAGGGAGAGTTACAGAGGGAGAGTTACAGAGGGTATGTTACGGAGGGAGAGTTGCAGAGCGTGAGTTACAAAGTGAGAGTTACAGAGGGAGAGTTACAGAGGGAGAGTTACAGAGGGTTAGTTACAGAGGGTTAGTTACAGAGGGTGAGTTACCAAGGGTGAATTACAGAGGGAGAGTTACAGAGTGTGAGTTAGAGAGGGAGAGTTACAGAGGGAGAGTAACAGAGGGAGAGTCACAGAGGGTGAGTTACAGAGCGAGTTACAGAGGGAGAGTTAGAGAGGGAGAGTTACAGAGGAAGAGTTGCAGAGGGAGAGTTACAGAGGGAGAGTTGCAGAGAGATAGTTACAGAGGCTGAGTTACAGAGGGAAAGAAACAGAGGGTGAATAACTGAGAGTGAGTTACAGAGGGAGAGTTATAGGGTAAGTTACAGAGGGAGAGTTACAGAGAGTGAGTTACCAAGGGAGAATTACAGAGGGAGAGTTACAGAGGGAGCGTTACAGAGGGAGAGGTACAGAGCGAGAGTTACAGAGAACGAGTAGCAGAGGGAGAGTTACAGAGGGAGAGTTACAGAGGGAGTGTTACAGAGAGTGATTTACAGTGGGAGAGTTACAGAGGGAGAGTTGCAGAGGGAGAGTTACAGAGGGAGAGTTACAGAGGGCGAGTTACAGAGAGTGAGTTGCAGAGGGAGAGTTACAGAGGGAGAGTTGCAGAGGGAGTGTTACAGAGAGTGAGTTACAGAGCGAGAGTTACAGAGAGTGAGTTGCAGAGGGAGAATTACAGAGGGAAATTTACAGAGGGAGAGTTACAGAGGGAGAGTTGCAGTGGGAGATTTACAGTGGGAGAGTTACAGAGGGAGAGTTACAGAGGGAGAGTTACAGAGGGAGAGTTACAGAGGGAGAGCTACAGAGGGAGAGTTACTGAGGGACCGTTACAGAGGGAGAGTTTCAAAGGGAGAGTTACAGAGGGAGAGTTACAGAGGGAAAGTTACAGAGGGAGAGTTACAGAGGGTGACTTACAGAGGGAGAGTTACAGATGGAGAATTACAGGGGGAGATTTACAGAGGGAGAGTTACAGAGGGAGAGTTGCAAAGAGTGAGTTACAGAGGGAGAGTTACAGAGGGAGAGTTACAGGGGGAGAGTTGCAGAGAATGAGTTACAGAGGGAAAGTTACAGAGGAAGAGTTACAGAGGGAGAGTTGCAGAGGGAGAGTTGCAGTGTGAGATTTACAGTCGGAGAGTTACAGAGGGAGAGTTACAGAGGGAGAGTTACAGAGGGAGAGTTACAGAGGGAGAGTTACAGAGGGAGATTTACAGAGGGAGAGTTACAGAGGGATAGTTACAAAGAGTGATTTACAGACAATGAGTTACAGAGAGTGAGTAACAGAGGGAGAGTTACAGAGGGAGAGTTACAGAGTGAGTTACAGAGGGAGAGTTCCAGAGGGAGAGTTACAGAGGGAGAGTTGCAGAGAATGAGTTGGAGAGGGAAAGTTACAGAGGAAGAGTTACAGAGGAAGAGTGACAGAGGGAGAGTTACAGAGGGAGAGTTGCAGAGAATGAGTTACGGAGGGAGAGTTACAGAGGGAGAGTTACAGAGGGTGAGTTACAGAGGGAGGGTTACAGAGGGAGAGTTACAGAGGGTGAGTTACAGAGAGTGAGTTACAGAGGGAGAGTTACAGAGAGTGAGTTACAGAGGGAGAGTTACAGTGGGAGATTTACAGTGGGAGAGTTACAGAGGGAGATTTACAGAGGGAGAGTTACAGAGGGAGAGTTACAAAGAGTGATTTACAGACAATGAGTTACAGAGAGTGAGTTACAGAGGGAGAGGTACAGAGGGAGAGTTACAGAGTGAGTTGCAGAGGGAAATTTACAGAGGGAGAGTTACAGAGGGAGAGTTACAGAGGGAGAGTTGCAGAGGGAGAGTTAGAGAGGGAGAGTTGCAGAGAGATAGTTACAGAGGCTGAGTTACAGAGGGACAGTAACGAGGGTGAATAACTGAGAGTGAGTTACAGAGGGAGAGTTAGAGGGTAAGTTACAGAGGGAGAGTTACAGAGAGTGAGTTACCAAGGGAGAATTACAGAGGGAGAGTTACAGAGGGAGCGTTACAGAGGGAGAGGTACAGAGCGAGAGTTACAGAGAACGAGTTGCAGAGGGAGAGTTACAGAGGGAGAGTTACAGAGGGAGTGTTACAGAGGGAGAGTTACAGAGTGAGAGTTAAAGAGAGTGAGTTGCAGAGGGTGAGTTACAGAGGGAGAGTTACAGAGGGAGAGTTGCAGAGGGAGAGTTACAGAGGGAGAGTTACAGAGGGTGAATTACAGAGAGTGAGTTACAGAGGGAGAGTTACAGAGAGTGAGTTACAGAGGGAGAGTTATAGTGGGAGATTTACAGTGGGAGAGTTACAGAGGGAGATTTACAGAGGGAGAGTTACAGAGGGAGAGTTACAAAGAGTGATTTACAGACAATGAGTTACAGAGAGTGAGTTACAGAGGGAGAGTTACAGAGGGAGAGTTACAGAGTGAGTTGCAGAGGGAGATTTACAGAGGGAGAGTTACAGAGGGAGAGTTACAGAGGGAGAGTTACAGAGGGAGAGGTACAGAGGGAGAGTTACAGAGAGTGAGTTGCAGAGGGAGAGTTACATAGGGAGAGTAACAGAGGGAGAGTTACAGAGGGTGAGTTACAGAGCGAGTTACAGAGGGAGAGTTACAGAGGGAGAGTTACAGAGGGAGAGTTACAGAGGGAGAGTTACAGAGAGTGAGTTACAGAGGGAGAGTTACAGAGGGAAGGTTACAACGGGAGAGTGACAGAAGGAGAGTTACAGAGGGAGAGTTGCTGAGGGAGAGTTACAGAGGGAGAGTTGCAGAGAGATAGTTACAGAGGCTGAGTTACAGAGGGAGAGTAACAGAGGGTGAGGGAGAGTTACAGAGGGAGAGTTACAGAGGGAAAGTTACAGAGGGAGAGTAATAGAGGGTGAGTTAAAGAGGCAGAGTTACAGAGGGAGAGTTTCAAATGGAGAGTTACAGAGGGAAAATTACAGAGGGAAAGTTACAGAGGGAGAGTCACAGAGGGTGAGTTAAAGAGGGAGAGTTACAGAGGGAGAGTTACAGAGGGAGAGTTATAGAGGGAAAGTTACAGAGGGAGAATTACAGAGGGAGGTTTACAGAGGGAGAGTTACAGAGGGAGAGTTACAAAGAGTGAGTTACAGAGGTAGAGTTACAGAGGGAGAGTTACAGAGGGTGAGTTACAGAGGGAGGGTTACAGAGGGAGAGTTACAGCGGGAGATTTACAGAGGGAGATTTACAGAGGGTGAGTTACAGAGAGTGAGTTACAGAGGGTGAGTTACAGAGGGGGAGTTTCAGAGGGAGAGTTACAGAGGGAGAGTTACAGTGGGTGAGTTACATTGAGTGAGTTACAGAGGGAGTGTTACACATGAAGAGTTGCAGAGAGTGAGTTACAGAGAATGATTTACAGAGAGTGAGTTACAGAGGGAGAGTTACATAGAGTGAGTTACAGAGGGAGAGTTACAGAGAGAGAGTTACAGAGGGTGAGTTACAGAGGGAGAGTTTCAGAGGGAGAGTTACAGAGGGAGAGTTACAGAGGGAAAGTTACAGAGGGTGAGTTACAGAGGGAGAGTTACAGAGGGAGAGTTAAAGAGGGAGAGTTACAAAGGGAGAGTAACAGAGGGTGAATTACTGAGAGTGAGTTGCAGAGGGAGAGTTACAGAGGGAGAGTTACAGAGGGTATGTTACGGAGGGAGAGTTGCAGAGCGTGAGTTACAAAGTGAGAGTTACAGAGGGAGAGTTACAGAGGGAGAGTTACAGAGGGTTAGTTACAGAGGGTTAGTTACAGAGGGTGAGTTACCAAGGGTGAATTACAGAGGGAGAGTTACAGAGTGTGAGTTAGAGAGGGAGAGTTACAGAGGGAGAGTAACAGAGGGAGAGTCACAGAGGGTGAGTTACAGAGCGAGTTACAGAGGGAGAGTTAGAGAGGGAGAGTTACAGAGGAAGAGTTGCAGAGGGAGAGTTACAGAGGGAGAGTTGCAGAGAGATAGTTACAGAGGCTGAGTTACAGAGGGAAAGAAACAGAGGGTGAATAACTGAGAGTGAGTTACAGAGGGAGAGTTAGAGGGTAAGTTACAGAGGGAGAGTTACAGAGAGTGAGTTACCAAGGGAGAATTACAGAGGGAGAGTTACAGAGGGAGCGTTACAGAGGGAGAGGTACAGAGCGAGAGTTACAGAGAACGAGTAGCAGAGGGAGAGTTACAGAGGGAGAGTTACAGAGGGAGTGTTACAGAGAGTGATTTACAGTGGGAGAGTTACAGAGGGAGAGTTGCAGAGGGCGAGTTACAGAGAGTGAGTTGCAGAGGGAGAGTTACAGAGGGAGAGTTGCAGAGGGAGTGTTACAGAGAGTGAGTTACAGAGCGAGAGTTACAGAGAGTGAGTTGCAGAGGGAGAATTACAGAGGGAAATTTACAGAGGGAGAGTTACAGAGGGAGAGTTGCAGTGGGAGATTTACAGTGGGAGAGTTACAGAGGGAGAGTTACAGAGGGAGAGTTACAGAGGGAGAGTTACAGAGGGAGAGCTACAGAGGGAGAGTTACTGAGGGACCGTTACAGAGGGAGAGTTTCAAAGGGAGAGTTACAGAGGGAGAGTTACAGAGGGAAAGTTACAGAGGGAGAGTTACAGAGGGTGACTTACAGAGGGAGAGTTACAGATGGAGAATTACAGGGGGAGATTTACAGAGGGAGAGTTACAGAGGGAGAGTTGCAAAGAGTGAGTTACAGAGGGAGAGTTACAGAGGGAGAGTTACAGAGGGTATGTTACGGAGGGAGAGTTGCAGAGCGTGAGTTACAAAGTGAGAGTTACAGAGGGAGAGTTACAGAGGGAGAGTTACAGAGGGTTAGTTACAGAGGGTTAGTTACAGAGGGTGAGTTACCAAGGGTGAATTACAGAGGGAGAGTTACAGAGTGTGAGTTAGAGAGGGAGAGTTACAGAGGGAGAGTAACAGAGGGAGAGTCACAGAGGGTGAGTTACAGAGCGAGTTACAGAGGGAGAGTTAGAGAGGGAGAGTTACAGAGGAAGAGTTGCAGAGGGAGAGTTACAGAGGGAGAGTTGCAGAGAGATAGTTACAGAGGCTGAGTTACAGAGGGAAAGAAACAGAGGGTGAATAACTGAGAGTGAGTTACAGAGGGAGAGTTAGAGGGTAAGTTACAGAGGGAGAGTTACAGAGAGTGAGTTACCAAGGGAGAATTACAGAGGGAGAGTTACAGAGGGAGCGTTACAGAGGGAGAGGTACAGAGCGAGAGTTACAGAGAACGAGTAGCAGAGGGAGAGTTACAGAGGGAGAGTTACAGAGGGAGTGTTACAGAGAGTGATTTACAGTGGGAGAGTTACAGAGGGAGAGTTGCAGAGGGAGAGTTACAGAGGGAGAGTTACAGAGGGCGAGTTACAGAGAGTGAGTTGCAGAGGGAGAGTTACAGAGGGAGAGTTGCAGAGGGAGTGTTACAGAGAGTGAGTTACAGAGCGAGAGTTACAGAGAGTGAGTTGCAGAGGGAGAATTACAGAGGGAAATTTACAGAGGGAGAGTTACAGAGGGAGAGTTGCAGTGGGAGATTTACAGTGGGAGAGTTACAGAGGGAGAGTTACAGAGGGAGAGTTACAGAGGGAGAGTTACAGAGGGAGAGCTACAGAGGGAGAGTTACTGAGGGACCGTTACAGAGGGAGAGTTTCAAAGGGAGAGTTACAGAGGGAGAGTTACAGAGGGAAAGTTACAGAGGGAGAGTTACAGAGGGTGACTTACAGAGGGAGAGTTACAGATGGAGAATTACAGGGGGAGATTTACAGAGGGAGAGTTACAGAGGGAGAGTTGCAAAGAGTGAGTTACAGAGGGAGAGTTACAGAGGGAGAGTTACAGGGGGAGAGTTGCAGAGAATGAGTTACAGAGGGAAAGTTACAGAGGAAGAGTTACAGAGGGAGAGTTGCAGAGGGAGAGTTGCAGTGTGAGATTTACAGTCGGAGAGTTACAGAGGGAGAGTTACAGAGGGAGAGTTACAGAGGGAGAGTTACAGAGGGAGAGTTACAGAGGGAGATTTACAGAGGGAGAGTTACAGAGGGATAGTTACAAAGAGTGATTTACAGACAATGAGTTACAGAGAGTGAGTAACAGAGGGAGAGTTACAGAGGGAGAGTTACAGAGTGAGTTACAGAGGGAGAGTTCCAGAGGGAGAGTTACAGAGGGAGAGTTGCAGAGAATGAGTTGGAGAGGGAAAGTTACAGAGGAAGAGTTACAGAGGAAGAGTGACAGAGGGAGAGTTACAGAGGGAGAGTTGCAGAGAATGAGTTACGGAGGGAGAGTTACAGAGGGAGAGTTACAGAGGGTGAGTTACAGAGGGAGGGTTACAGAGGGAGAGTTACAGAGGGTGAGTTACAGAGAGTGAGTTACAGAGGGAGAGTTACAGAGAGTGAGTTACAGAGGGAGAGTTACAGTGGGAGATTTACAGTGGGAGAGTTACAGAGGGAGATTTACAGAGGGAGAGTTACAGAGGGAGAGTTACAAAGAGTGATTTACAGACAATGAGTTACAGAGAGTGAGTTACAGAGGGAGAGGTACAGAGGGAGAGTTACAGAGTGAGTTGCAGAGGGAAATTTACAGAGGGAGAGTTACAGAGGGAGAGTTACAGAGGGAGAGTTGCAGAGGGAGAGTTAGAGAGGGAGAGTTGCAGAGAGATAGTTACAGAGGCTGAGTTACAGAGGGACAGTAACGAGGGTGAATAACTGAGAGTGAGTTACAGAGGGAGAGTTAGAGGGTAAGTTACAGAGGGAGAGTTACAGAGAGTGAGTTACCAAGGGAGAATTACAGAGGGAGAGTTACAGAGGGAGCGTTACAGAGGGAGAGGTACAGAGCGAGAGTTACAGAGAACGAGTTGCAGAGGGAGAGTTACAGAGGGAGAGTTACAGAGGGAGTGTTACAGAGGGAGAGTTACAGAGTGAGAGTTAAAGAGAGTGAGTTGCAGAGGGTGAGTTACAGAGGGAGAGTTACAGAGGGAGAGTTGCAGAGGGAGAGTTACAGAGGGAGAGTTACAGAGGGTGAATTACAGAGAGTGAGTTACAGAGGGAGAGTTACAGAGAGTGAGTTACAGAGGGAGAGTTATAGTGGGAGATTTACAGTGGGAGAGTTACAGAGGGAGATTTACAGAGGGAGAGTTACAGAGGGAGAGTTACAAAGAGTGATTTACAGACAATGAGTTACAGAGAGTGAGTTACAGAGGGAGAGTTACAGAGGGAGAGTTACAGAGTGAGTTGCAGAGGGAGATTTACAGAGGGAGAGTTACAGAGGGAGAGTTACAGAGGGAGAGTTACAGAGGGAGAGGTACAGAGGGAGAGTTACAGAGAGTGAGTTGCAGAGGGAGAGTTACATAGGGAGAGTAACAGAGGGAGAGTTACAGAGGGTGAGTTACAGAGCGAGTTACAGAGGGAGAGTTACAGAGGGAGAGTTACAGAGGGAGAGTTACAGAGGGAGAGTTACAGAGAGTGAGTTACAGAGGGAGAGTTACAGAGGGAAGGTTACAACGGGAGAGTGACAGAAGGAGAGTTACAGAGGGAGAGTTGCTGAGGGAGAGTTACAGAGGGAGAGTTGCAGAGAGATAGTTACAGAGGCTGAGTTACAGAGGGAGAGTAACAGAGGGTGAGGGAGAGTTACAGAGGGAGAGTTACAGAGGGAAAGTTACAGAGGGAGAGTAATAGAGGGTGAGTTAAAGAGGCAGAGTTACAGAGGGAGAGTTTCAAATGGAGAGTTACAGAGGGAAAATTACAGAGGGAAAGTTACAGAGGGAGAGTCACAGAGGGTGAGTTAAAGAGGGAGAGTTACAGAGGGAGAGTTACAGAGGGAGAGTTATAGAGGGAAAGTTACAGAGGGAGAATTACAGAGGGAGGTTTACAGAGGGAGAGTTACAGAGGGAGAGTTACAAAGAGTGAGTTACAGAGGTAGAGTTACAGAGGGAGAGTTACAGAGGGTGAGTTACAGAGGGAGGGTTACAGAGGGAGAGTTACAGAGGGAGATTTACAGAGGGAGATTTACAGATGGTGAGTTACAGAGAGTGAGTTACAGAGGGTGAGTTACAGAGGGGGAGTTTCAGAGGGAGAGTTACAGAGGGAGAGTTACAGTGGGTGAGTTACATTGAGTGAGTTACAGAGGGAGTGTTACACATGAAGAGTTGCAGAGAGTGAGTTACAGAGAATGATTTACAGAGAGTGAGTTACAGAGGGAGAGTTACATAGAGTGAGTTACAGAGGGAGAGTTACAGAGAGAGAGTTACAGAGGGTGAGTTACAGAGGGAGAGTTTCAGAGGGAGAGTTACAGAGGGAGAGTTACAGAGGGAAAGTTACAGAGGGTGAGTTACAGAGGGAGAGTTACAGAGGGAGAGTTAAAGAGGGAGAGTTACAAAGGGAGAGTAACAGAGGGTGAATTACTGAGAGTGAGTTGCAGAGGGAGAGTTACAGAGGGAGAGTTACAGAGGGTATGTTACGGAGGGAGAGTTGCAGAGCGTGAGTTACAAAGTGAGAGTTACAGAGGGAGAGTTACAGAGGGAGAGTTACAGAGGGTTAGTTACAGAGGGTTAGTTACAGAGGGTGAGTTACCAAGGGTGAATTACAGAGGGAGAGTTACAGAGTGTGAGTTAGAGAGGGAGAGTTACAGAGGGAGAGTAACAGAGGGAGAGTCACAGAGGGTGAGTTACAGAGCGAGTTACAGAGGGAGAGTTAGAGAGGGAGAGTTACAGAGGAAGAGTTGCAGAGGGAGAGTTACAGAGGGAGAGTTGCAGAGAGATAGTTACAGAGGCTGAGTTACAGAGGGAAAGAAACAGAGGGTGAATAACTGAGAGTGAGTTACAGAGGGAGAGTTAGAGGGTAAGTTACAGAGGGAGAGTTACAGAGAGTGAGTTACCAAGGGAGAATTACAGAGGGAGAGTTACAGAGGGAGCGTTACAGAGGGAGAGGTACAGAGCGAGAGTTACAGAGAACGAGTAGCAGAGGGAGAGTTACAGAGGGAGAGTTACAGAGGGAGTGTTACAGAGAGTGATTTACAGTGGGAGAGTTACAGAGGGAGAGTTGCAGAGGGCGAGTTACAGAGAGTGAGTTGCAGAGGGAGAGTTACAGAGGGAGAGTTGCAGAGGGAGTGTTACAGAGAGTGAGTTACAGAGCGAGAGTTACAGAGAGTGAGTTGCAGAGGGAGAATTACAGAGGGAAATTTACAGAGGGAGAGTTACAGAGGGAGAGTTGCAGTGGGAGATTTACAGTGGGAGAGTTACAGAGGGAGAGTTACAGAGGGAGAGTTACAGAGGGAGAGTTACAGAGGGAGAGCTACAGAGGGAGAGTTACTGAGGGACCGTTACAGAGGGAGAGTTTCAAAGGGAGAGTTACAGAGGGAGAGTTACAGAGGGAAAGTTACAGAGGGAGAGTTACAGAGGGTGACTTACAGAGGGAGAGTTACAGATGGAGAATTACAGGGGGAGATTTACAGAGGGAGAGTTACAGAGGGAGAGTTGCAAAGAGTGAGTTACAGAGGGAGAGTTACAGAGGGAGAGTTACAGGGGGAGAGTTGCAGAGAATGAGTTACAGAGGGAAAGTTACAGAGGAAGAGTTACAGAGGGAGAGTTGCAGAGGGAGAGTTGCAGTGTGAGATTTACAGTCGGAGAGTTACAGAGGGAGAGTTACAGAGGGAGAGTTACAGAGGGAGAGTTACAGAGGGAGAGTTACAGAGGGAGATTTACAGAGGGAGAGTTACAGAGGGATAGTTACAAAGAGTGATTTACAGACAATGAGTTACAGAGAGTGAGTAACAGAGGGAGAGTTACAGAGGGAGAGTTACAGAGTGAGTTACAGAGGGAGAGTTCCAGAGGGAGAGTTACAGAGGGAGAGTTGCAGAGAATGAGTTGGAGAGGGAAAGTTACAGAGGAAGAGTTACAGAGGAAGAGTGACAGAGGGAGAGTTACAGAGGGAGAGTTGCAGAGAATGAGTTACGGAGGGAGAGTTACAGAGGGAGAGTTACAGAGGGTGAGTTACAGAGGTAG
The DNA here is from genome assembly GCF_047496885.1 of Scyliorhinus torazame. Classification (NCBI taxonomy): domain Eukaryota; kingdom Metazoa; phylum Chordata; class Chondrichthyes; order Carcharhiniformes; family Scyliorhinidae; genus Scyliorhinus; species Scyliorhinus torazame. The sequence goes on from NC_092708.1 coordinate 387,399,229, forward strand.
GGTTACAGAGGGAGAGTTACAGAGGGTGAGTTACAGAGAGTGAGTTACCGAGGGAGAGTTACAGAGAGTGAGTTACAGAGGGAGAGTTACAGTGGGAGATTTACAGTGGGAGAGTTACAGAGGGAGATTTACAGAGGGAGAGTTACAGAGGGAGAGTTACAAAGAGTGATTTACAGACAATGAGTTACAGAGAGTGAGTTACAGAGGGAGAGGTACAGAGGGAGAGTTACAGAGTGAGTTGCAGAGGGAAATTTACAGAGGGAGAGTTACAGAGGGAGAGTTACAGAGGGAGAGTTGCAGAGGGAGAGTTAGAGAGGGAGAGTTGCAGAGAGATAGTTACAGAGGCTGAGTTACAGAGGGACAGTAACGAGGGTGAATAACTGAGAGTGAGTTACAGAGGGAGAGTTAGAGGGTAAGTTACAGAGGGAGAGTTACAGAGAGTGAGTTACCAAGGGAGAATTACAGAGGGAGAGTTACAGAGGGAGCGTTACAGAGGGAGAGGTACAGAGCGAGAGTTACAGAGAACGAGTTGCAGAGGGAGAGTTACAGAGGGAGAGTTACAGAGGGAGTGTTACAGAGGGAGAGTTACAGAGTGAGAGTTAAAGAGAGTGAGTTGCAGAGGGTGAGTTACAGAGGGAGAGTTACAGAGGGAGAGTTGCAGAGGGAGAGTTACAGAGGGAGAGTTACAGAGGGTGAATTACAGAGAGTGAGTTACAGAGGGAGAGTTACAGAGAGTGAGTTACAGAGGGAGAGTTATAGTGGGAGATTTACAGTGGGAGAGTTACAGAGGGAGATTTACAGAGGGAGAGTTACAGAGGGAGAGTTACAAAGAGTGATTTACAGACAATGAGTTACAGAGAGTGAGTTACAGAGGGAGAGTTACAGAGGGAGAGTTACAGAGTGAGTTGCAGAGGGAGATTTACAGAGGGAGAGTTACAGAGGGAGAGTTACAGAGGGAGAGTTACAGAGGGAGAGGTACAGAGGGAGAGTTACAGAGAGTGAGTTGCAGAGGGAGAGTTACATAGGGAGAGTAACAGAGGGAGAGTTACAGAGGGTGAGTTACAGAGCGAGTTACAGAGGGAGAGTTACAGAGGGAGAGTTACAGAGGGAGAGTTACAGAGGGAGAGTTACAGAGAGTGAGTTACAGAGGGAGAGTTACAGAGGGAAGGTTACAACGGGAGAGTGACAGAAGGAGAGTTACAGAGGGAGAGTTGCTGAGGGAGAGTTACAGAGGGAGAGTTGCAGAGAGATAGTTACAGAGGCTGAGTTACAGAGGGAGAGTAACAGAGGGTGAGGGAGAGTTACAGAGGGAGAGTTACAGAGGGAAAGTTACAGAGGGAGAGTAATAGAGGGTGAGTTAAAGAGGCAGAGTTACAGAGGGAGAGTTTCAAATGGAGAGTTACAGAGGGAAAATTACAGAGGGAAAGTTACAGAGGGAGAGTTACAGAGGGTGAGTTAAAGAGGGAGAGTTACAGAGGGAGAGTTACAGAGGGAGAGTTATAGAGGGAAAGTTACAGAGGGAGAATTACAGAGGGAGGTTTACAGAGGGAGAGTTACAGAGGGAGAGTTACAAAGAGTGAGTTACAGAGATAGAGTTACAGAGGGAGAGTTACAGAGGGTGAGTTACAGAGGGAGGGTTACAGAGGGAGAGTTACAGAGGGAGATTTACAGAGGGAGATTTACAGAGGGTGAGTTACAGAGAGTGAGTTACAGAGGGTGAGTTACAGAGGGAGTGTTACACATGAAGAGTTGCAGAGAGTGAGTTACAGAGAATGATTTACAGAGAGTGAGTTACAGAGGGAGAGTTACATAGAGTGAGTTACAGAGGGAGAGTTACAGAGAGAGAGTTACAGAGGGTGAGTTACAGAGGGAGAGTTTCAGAGGGAGAGTTACAGAGGGAGAGTTACAGAGGGAAAGTTACAGAGGGTGAGTTACAGAGGGAGAGTTACAGAGGGAGAGTTAAAGAGGGAGAGTTACAAAGGGAGAGTAACAGAGGGTGAATTACTGAGAGTGAGTTGCAGAGGGAGAGTTACAGAGGGAGAGTTACAGAGGGAAAGTTACAGAGGGAGAGTAATAGAGGGTGAGTTAAAGAGGCAGAGTTACAGAGGGAGAGTTTCAAATGGAGAGTTACAGAGGGAAAATTACAGAGGGAAAGTTACAGAGGGAGAGTTACAGAGGGTGAGTTAAAGAGGGAGAGTTACAGAGGGAGAGTTACAGAGGGAGAGTTATAGAGGGAAAGTTACAGAGGGAGAATTACAGAGGGAGGTTTACAGAGGGAGAGTTACAGAGGGAGAGTTACAAAGAGTGAGTTACAGAGATAGAGTTACAGAGGGAGAGTTACAGAGGGTGAGTTACAGAGGGAGGGTTACAGAGGGAGAGTTACAGAGGGAGATTTACAGAGGGAGATTTACAGAGGGTGAGTTACAGAGAGTGAGTTACAGAGGGTGAGTTACAGAGGGGGAGTTTCAGAGGGAGAGTTACAGAGGGAGAGTTACAGTGGGTGAGTTACATTGAGTGAGTTACAGAGGGAGTGTTACACATGAAGAGTTGCAGAGAGTGAGTTACAGAGAATGATTTACAGAGAGTGAGTTACAGAGGGAGAGTTACATAGAGTGAGTTACAGAGGGAGAGTTACAGAGAGAGAGTTATAGAGGGTGAGTTACAGAGGGAGAGTTTCAGAGGGAGAGTTACAGAGGGAGAGTTACAGAGGGAAAGTTACAGAGGGTGAGTTACAGAGGGAGAGTTACAGAGGGAGAGTTAAAGAGGGAGAGTTACAAAGGGAGAGTAACAGAGGGTGAATTACTGAGAGTGAGTTGCAGAGGGAGAGTTACAGAGGGAGAGTTACAGAGGGTATGTTACGGAGGGAGAGTTGCAGAGCGTGAGTTACAAAGTGAGAGTTACAGAGGGAGAGTTACAGAGGGAGAGTTACAGAGGGTTAGTTACAGAGGGTTAGTTACAGAGGGTGAGTTACCAAGGGTGAATTACAGAGGGAGAGTTACAGAGTGTGAGTTAGAGAGGGAGAGTTACAGAGGGAGAGTAACAGAGGGAGAGTCACAGAGGGTGAGTTACAGAGCGAGTTACAGAGGGAGAGTTAGAGAGGGAGAGTTACAGAGGGAGAGTTGCAGAGGGAGAGTTACAGAGGGAGAGTTGCAGAGAGATAGTTACAGAGGCTGAGTTACAGAGGGAGAGAAACAGAGGGTGAATAACTGAGAGTGAGTTACAGAGGGAGAGTTAGAGGGTAAGTTACAGAGGGAGAGTTACAGAGAGTGAGTTACCAAGGGAGAATTACAGAGGGAGAGTTACAGAGGGAGCGTTACAGAGGGAGAGGTACAGAGCGAGAGTTACAGAGAACGAGTAGCAGAGGGAGAGTTACAGAGGGAGAGTTACAGAGGGAGTGTTACAGAGAGTGATTTACAGTGGGAGAGTTACAGAGGGAGAGTTGCAGAGGGAGAGTTACAGAGGGAGAGTTACAGAGGGCGAGTTACAGAGAGTGAGTTGCAGAGGGAGAGTTACAGAGGGAGAGTTGCAGAGGGAGTGTTACAGAGAGTGAGTTACAGAGCGAGAGTTACAGAGAGTGAGTTGCAGAGGGAGAATTACAGAGGGAAATTTACAGAGGGAGAGTTACAGAGGGAGAGTTGCAGTGGGAGATTTACAGTGGGAGAGTTACAGAGGGAGAGTTACAGAGGGAGAGTTACAGAGGGAGAGTTACAGAGGGAGAGCTACAGAGGGAGAGTTACTGAGGGACCGTTACAGAGGGAGAGTTTCAAAGGGAGAGTTACAGAGGGAGAGTTACAGAGGGAAAGTTACAGAGGGAGAGTTACAGAGGGTGACTTACAGAGGGAGAGTTACAGATGGAGAATTACAGGGGGAGATTTACAGAGGGAGAGTTACAGAGGGAGAGTTGCAAAGAGTGAGTTACAGAGGGAGAGTTACAGAGGGAGAGTTACAGGGGGAGAGATGCAGAGAATGAGTTACAGAGGGAAAGTTACAGAGGAAGAGTTACAGAGGGAGAGTTGCAGAGGGAGAGTTGCAGTGTGAGATTTACAGTCGGAGAGTTACAGAGGGAGAGTTACAGAGGGAGAGTTACAGAGGGAGAGTTACAGAGGGAGAGTTACAGAGGGAGATTTACAGAGGGAGAGTTACAGAGGGATAGTTACAAAGAGTGATTTACAGACAATGAGTTACAGAGAGTGAGTAACAGAGGGAGAGTTACAGAGGGAGAGTTACAGAGTGAGTTACAGAGGGAGAGTTCCAGAGGGAGAGTTACAGAGGGAGAGTTGCAGAGAACGAGTTGGAGAGGGAAAGTTACAGAGGAAGAGTTACAGAGGAAGAGTGACAGAGGGAGAGTTACAGAGGGAGAGTTACAGAGGGTGAGTTACAGAGGGAGGGTTACAGAGGGAGAGTTACAGAGGGTGAGTTACAGAGAGTGAGTTACAGAGGGAGAGTTACAGAGAGTGAGTTACAGAGGGAGAGTTACAGTGGGAGATTTACAGTGGGAGAGTTACAGAGGGAGATTTACAGAGGGAGAGTTACAGAGGGTGAGTTACAAAGAGTGATTTACAGACAATGAGTTACAGAGAGTGAGTTAGAGAGGGAGAGGTACAGAGGGAGAGTTACAGAGTGAGTTGCAGAGGGAGATTTACAGAGGGAGAGTCACAGAGGGAGAGTTACAGAGGGAGAGTTACAGAGGGAGAGGTACAGAGGGAGAGTTACAGAGAGTGAGTTGCAGAGGGAGAGTTACAGAGGGAGAGTAACAGAGGGAGAGTTACAGAGGGTGAGTTACAGAGCGAGTTACAGAGGGAGAGTTACAGAGGGAGAGTTACAGAGGGAGAGTTACAGAGGGAGAGTTACAGAGAGTGAGTTACAGAGGGTGAGTTACAGAGGGAAGGTTACAACGGGAGAGTGACAGAAGGAGAGTTACAGAGGGAGAGTTGCTGAGGGAGAGTTACAGAGGGAGAGTTGCAGAGAGATAGTTACAGAGGCTGAGTTACAGAGGGAGAGTAACAGAGGGTGAGGGAGAGTTACAGAGGGAGAGTTACAGAGGGAAAGTTACAGAGGGAGAGTAATAGAGGGTGAGTTACAGAGGGAGAGTTACAGAGGGTGAGTTTCAAAGGGAGAGTTACAGAGGGAAAGTTACAGAGGGAAAGTTACAGAGGGAGAGTTACAGAGGGTGAGTTACAGAGGGAGAGTTACAGAGGGAGAGTTACAGAGGGAGAGTTATAGAGGGAAAGTTACAGAGGGAGAATTACAGAGGGAGGTTTACAGAGGGAGAGTTACAGAGGGAGAGTTACAAAGAGTGAGTTACAGAGGTAGAGTTACAGAGGGAGAGTTACAGAGGGTGAGTTACAGAGGGAGGGTTACAGAGGGAGAGTTACAGAGGGAGATTTACAGAGGGAGATTTACAGAGGGTGAGTTACAGAGAGTGAGTTACAGAGGGTGAGTTACAGAGGGGGAGTTTCAGAGGGAGAGTTACAGAGGGAGAGTTACAGAGGGTGAGTTACATTGAGTGAGTTACAGAGGGAGTGTTACACATGAAGAGTTGCAGAGAGTGAGTTACAGAGAATGAGTTACAGAGGGAGAGTTACATAGAGTGAGTTACAGAGGGAGAGTTACAGAGAGAGAGTTACAGAGGGTGAGTTACAGAGGGAGAGTTTCAGAGGGAGAGTTACAGAGGGAGAGTTACAGAGGGAAAGTTACAGAGGGTGAGTTACAGAGGGAGAGTTACAGAGGGAAAGTTAAAGAGGGAGAGTTACAAAGGGAGAGTAACAGAGGGTGAATTACTGAGAGTGAGTTGCAGAGGGAGAGTTACAGAGGGAGAGTTACAGAGGGTATGTTACGGAAGGAGAGTTGCAGAGCGTGAGTTACAAAGTGAGAGTTACAGAGGGAGAGTTACAGAGGGAGATTTACAGAGGGTTAGTTACAGAGGGTTAGTTACAGAGGGTGAGTTACCAAGGGTGAATTACAGAGGGAGAGTTACAGAGTGTGAGTTAGAGAGGGAGAGTTACAGAGGGTGAGTTACAGAGCGAGTTACAGAGGGAGAGTTAGAGAGGGAGAGTTACAGAGGGAGAGTTGCAGAGGGAGAGTTACAGAGGGAGAGTTGCAGAGAGATAGTTACAGAGGCTGAGTTACAGAGGGAGAGTAACAGAGGGTGAATAACTGAGAGTGAGTTACAGAGGGAGAGTTAGAGGGTAAGTTACAGAGGGAGAGTTACAGAGAGTGAGTTACCAAGGGAGAATTACAGAGGGAGAGTTACAGAGGGAGCGTTACAGAGGGAGAGGTACAGAGCGAGAGTTACAGAGAACGAGTAGCAGAGGGAGAGTTACAGAGGGAGAGTTACAGAGGGAGTGTTACAGAGAGTGATTTACAGTGGGAGAGTTACAGAGGGAGAGTTGCAGAGGGAGAGTTACAGAGGGAGAGTTACAGAGGGCGAGTTACAGAGGGAGAGTTACAGAGCGAGAGTTACAGAGAGTGAGTTGCAGAGGAAGAGTTACAGAGGGAGAGTTACAGAGGGAGAGTTACAGAGGGAGAGTTACAGGGGGAGAGTTACAGAGGGAGAGTTACAGAGGGAGAATTACAGAGGGAAATTTACACAGGGAGAGTTACAGAGGGAGAGTTGCAGTGGGAGATTTACAGTGGGAGAGTTACAGAGGGAGAGTTACAGAGGGAAAGTTACAGAGGGAGAGTTACAGAGGGAGAGTTACAGAGGGAGAGCTACAGAGGGAGAGTTACTGAGGGACCGTTACAGAGGGAGAGTTTCAAAGGGAGAGTTACAGAGGGAGAGTTACAGAGGGAAAGTTACAGAGGGAGAGTTACAGAGGGTGACTTACAGAGGGAGAGTTACAGATGGAGAATTACAGGGGGAGATTTACAGAGGGAGAGTTACAGAGGGAGAGTTGCAAAGAGTGAGTTACAGAGGGAGAGTTACAGAGGGAGAGTTACAGGGGGAGAGTTGCAGAGAATGAGTTACAGAGGGAAAGTTACAGAGGAAGAGTTACAGAGGGAGAGTTGCAGAGGGAGAGTTGCAGTGTGAGATTTACAGTGGGAGAGTTACAGAGGGAGAGTTACAGAGGGAGAGTTACAGAGGGAGATTTACAGAGGGAGAGTTAGAGAGGGATAGTTACAAAGAGTGATTTACAGACAATGAGTTACAGAGAGTGAGTAACAGAGGGAGAGTTACAGAGGGAGAGTTACAGAGTGAGTTACAGAGGGAGAGTTACAGAGGGAGAGTTACAGAGGGAGGGTTGCAGAGAATGAGTTGGAGAGGGAAAGTTACAGAGGAAGAGTTACAGAGGAAGAGTGACAGAGGGAGAGTTACAGAGGGAGAGTTGCAGAGAATGAGTTACGGAGGGAGAGTTACAGAGGGAGAGTTACAGAGGGTGAGTTACAGAGGGAGGGTTACAGAGGGAGAGTTACAGAGGGTGAGTTACAGAGAGTGAGTTACAGAGGGAGAGTTACAGAGAGTGAGTTACAGAGGGAGAGTTACAGTGGGAGATTTACAGTGGGAGAGTTACAGAGGGAGATTTACAGAGGGAGAGTTACAGAGGGAGAGTTACAAAGAGTGATTTACAGACAATGAGTTACAGAGAGTGAGTTACAGAGGGAGAGGTACAGAGGGAGAGTTACAGAGTGAGTTGCAGAGGGAGATTTACAGAGGGAGAGTTACAGAGGGAGAGTTACAGAGGGAGAGTTACAGAGGGAGAGGTACAGAGGGAGAGTTACAGAGAGTGAGTTGCAGAGGGAGAGTTACAGAGGGAGAGTAACAGAGGGAGAGTTACAGAGGGTGAGTTACAGAGCGAGTTACAGAGGGAGAGTTACAGAGGTAGAGTTTCAAAGGGAGAGTTACAGAGGGAAAGTTACAGAGGGAAAGTTACAGAGGGAGAGTTACAGTGGGTGAGTTACAGAGGGAGAGTTACAGAGGGAGAGTTACAGAGGGAGAGTTATAGAGGGAAAGTTACAGAGGGAGAATTACAGAGGGAGGTTTACAGAGGGAGAGTTACAGAGGGAGAGTTACAAAGAGTGAGTTACAGAGGTAGAGTTACAGAGGGAGAGTTACAGAGGGTGAGTTACAGAGGGAGGGTTACAGAGGGAGAGTTACAGAGGGAGATTTACAGAGGGAGATTTACAGAGGGTGAGTTACAGAGAGTGAGTTACAGAGGGTGAGTTACAGAGGGGGAGTTTCAGAGGGAGAGTTACAGAGGGAGAGTTACAGAGGGTGAGTTACATTGAGTGAGTTACAGAGGGAGTGTTACACATGAAGAGTTGCAGAGAGTGAGTTACAGAGAATGATTTACAGAGAGTGAGTTACAGAGGGAGAGTTACATAGAGTGAGTTACAGAGGGAGAGTTACAGAGAGAGAGTTACAGAGGGTGAGTTACAGAGGGAGAGTTTCAGAGGGAGAGTTACAGAGGGAGAGTTACAGAGGGAAAGTTACAGAGGGTGAGTTACAGAGGGAGAGTTACAGAGGGAGAGTTAAAGAGGGAGAGTTACAAAGGGAGAGTAACAGAGGGTGAATTAATGAGAGAGAGTTGCAGAGGGAGAGTTACAGAGGGTATGTTACGGAAGGGGAGTTGCAGAGCGCGAGTTACAAAGTGAGAGTTACAGAGGGAGAGTTACAGAGGGAGATTTACAGAGGGTTAGTTACAGAGGGTTAGCTACAGAGGGTGAGTTACCAAGGGTGAATTACAGAGGGAGAGTTACAGAGTGCGAGTTAGAGAGGGAGAGTTACAGAGGGAGAGTAACAGAGGGAGAGTCACAGAGGGTGAGTTACAGAGCGAGTTACAGAGGGAGAGTTAGAGAGGGAGAGTTACAGAGGGAGAGTTGCAGAGGGAGAGTTACAGAGGGAGAGTTGCAGAGAGATAGTTACAGAGGCTGAGTTACAGAGGGAGAGTAACAGAGGGTGAATAACTGAGAGTGAGTTACAGAGGGAGAGTTAGAGGGTAAGTTACAGAGGGAGAGTTACAGAGAGTGAGTTACCAAGGGAGAATTACAGAGGGAGCGTTACAGAGGGAGCGGTACAGAGGGAGAGGTACAGAGCGAGAGTTACAGAGAACGAGTAGCAGAGGGAGAGTTACAGAGGGAGAGTTACAGAGGGAGTGTTACAGAGAGTGATTTACAGTGGGAGAGTTACAGAGGGAGAGTTGCAGAGGGAGAGTTACAGAGGGAGAGTTACAGAGGGCGAGTTACAGAGAGTGAGTTGCAGAGGGAGAGTTACAGAGGGAGAGTTGCAGAGGGAGTGTTACAGAGAGTGAGTTGCAGAGGAAGAGTTACAGAGGGAGAGTTACAGAGGGAGAGTTACAGAGGGAGAGTTACAGAGGGAGAGTTACAGAGGGAGAATTAAAGAGGGAAATTAACAGAGGGAGAGTTACAGAGGGTGAGTTGCAGTGGGAGATTTACAGTGGGTGCGTTACAGAGGGAGAGTTTCAAAGGGAGAGTTACAGAGGGAGAGTTACAGAGGGAAAGTTACAGAGGGAGAGTTACAGAGGGTGACTTACAGAGGGAGAGTTACAGATGGAGAATTACAGGGGGAGATTTACAGAGGGAGAGTTACAGAGGGAGAGTTGCAAAGAGTGAGTTACAGAGGGAGAGTTACAGAGGGAGAGTTACAGGGGGAGAGTTGCAGAGAGTGAGTTACAGAGGGAAAGTTACAGAGGAAGAGTTACAGAGGGAGAGTTGCAGAGGGAGAGTTGCAGTGTGAGATTTACAGTGGGAGAGTTACAGAGGGAGAGTTACAGAGGGAGAGTTACAGACGGAGAGTTACAGAGGGAGAGTTACAGAGTGAGATTTACAGACAATGAGTTACAGAGAGTGAGTAACAGAGGGAGAGTTACAGAGTGAGTTACAGAGGGAGAGTTACAGAGGGAGAGTTACAGAGGGAGAGTTGCAGAGAATGAGTTAGAGAGGGAAAGTTACAGAGGAAGAGTTACAGAGGGAGAGTGACAGAGGGAGAGTTACAGAGGGAGAGTTACAGAGGGTGAGTTACAGAGGGAGGGTTACAGAGGGAGAGTTACAGAGGGTGAGTTACAGAGGGGGAGTTTCAGAGGGAGAGTTACAGGGGGAGAGTTACAGAGGGTGAGTTACATTGAGTGAGTTACAGAGGGAGTGTTACACATGAAGAGTTGCAGAGAGTGAGTTGCAGAGAATGATTTACAGAGAGTGAGTTACAGAGGGAGAGTTACAGAGAGTGAGTTACAGAGGGAGAGTTACAGAGGGAGAGTTACAGAGGGTGAATTACAGAGGGAGAGTTACAGAGGCAGACTTACAGAGGGAGAGTTACAGAGGGAAAGCTACAGAGGGAGAGTTACAGAGGGTGAGTTACAGAGGCAGAGTTACAGAGGGAGAGTTACAGAGGGAGAGTAACAGAGGGTGAATTACTGTGAGTGAGTTGCAGAGGGAGAGTTACAGAGGGAGAGTTACAGAGGGTATGTTACGGAGGGAGAGTTGCAGAGCGTGAGTTACAAAGGGAGAGTTACAGAGGGAGAGTTACAGAGGGAGAATTACAGAGGGAGAGTTAGAGAGTGTGAGTTACAGAGGAAGAGTTACAGAGGGAGAGTAACAGAGGGAGAGTTACAGAGGGTGAGTTACAGAGAGAGTTACAGAGTGAGAGTTACAGAGGGAGAGTTTCAGAGGGAGAGTTACAGAGGGAGAGTTGCAGAGAGATAGTTACAGAGGCTGAGTTACAGATGGAGAGTAACAGAGGGTGAATTACAGAGAGTGAGTTGCAGAGAGTGAGTTACAGAGGGAAAGTTACAACGGGAGAGTGACAGAGGGAGAGTTACAGAGGGAGAGTTGCAGAGGGTGAGTTACAGATGGAGAGTTGCAGAGAGATAGTAACAGAGGCTGAGTTACAGAGGGAGAGTAACAGAGGGTGAATTACTGAGAGTGAGTTACAGAGGGAGAGTTACAGAGGGTAAGTTACAGAGGGAGAGTTACAGAGAGTGGGTTACCAAGGGAGAATGACAGAGGGAGAGTTACAGAGGGAGAGTTACAGAGGGAGAGGTACAGAGCGAGAGTTACAGAGAGTGAGTTGCAGAGGGAGAGTTACAGAGGGAGTGTTACAGAGAGTGAGTTACAGTGGGAGAGTTACAGAGAATGAGTTGCAGAGGGAGAGTTACAGAGGGAGAGTTACAGAGGGCGAGTTACAGAGAGTGAGTTGCAGAGGGAGAATTACAGAGGGAGAGTTACAGAGCGAGAGTTACAGAGAGTGAGTTGCAGAGGGAGAGTTACAGAGGGAGAGTTGCAGAGGGAGTGTTACAGAGAGTGAGTTACAGTGGGAGAGTTACAGAGAATGAGATGCAGAGGGAGAGTTACAGAGGGAGAGTTACAGTGGGCGAGTTACAGAGAGTGAGTTACAGAGGGAGTGTTACAGAGCGAGAGTTACAGAGCGAGAGTTACAGAGGGAGAGGTACAGAGGGAGAGTTACAGAGCGAGAGTTACAGAGGGAGAGTTACAGAGGGAGAGTTACAGAGCGAGAGTTACAGAGAATGAGTTGCAGAGAGTTAATTACAGAGGGAGAGTTACATAGGGAGAGTTACAGAGAGTGAGTTACAGTGGGAGAGTTACAGAGAATGAGTTGCAGAGGGAGAGTTACAGAGGGAGAGTTACAGAGGGCGAGTTACAGAGAGTGAGTTGCAGAGGGAGAATTACAGAGGGAGAGTTACAGAGCGAGAGTTACAGAGAGTGAGTTGCAGAGGGAGAGTTACAGAGGGTGTGTTGCAGAGGAAGAGTTACAGAGGGAAAGTTACAGAGGGAGAGTTACAGAGGGTGAGTTACAGAGCGAGAGTTTCAGAGGAAGAGATACAGAGGGAGAGTTACAGAGGGAGAGTTACAGAGGGAGAATTACAGAGGGAGAATTACAGAGGGGGATTTACAGAGGGAGAGTTACAAAGAGTGAGTTACAGAGGGAGAGTTACAGAGGGAGAGTTGCAGAGAATGAGTTACAGAGGGAAAGTTACAGAGGAAGAGTTACAGAGGGAAGGTTACAGAGGGAGAGTTACAGTGGGAGATTTACAGTGGGAGAGTTACAGAGGGAGAGTTACAGAGGGAGAGTTACAGAGGGAGAGTTACAGAGGGAGAGTTACAGAGGGAGATTTACAGAGGGAGAGTTACAGAGGGAGAGTTACAAACAGTGATTTACAGACAATGAGTTACAGAGAGTGAGTTACAGAGGGAGAGTTACAGAGGGAGAGGTACAGAGTGAGTTACAGAGGGAGATTTACAGAGGGAGAGTTACAGAGGGAGAGTTACAGAGGGAGAGTTACAGAGGGAGAGGTACAGAGCGAGAGTTACAGAGAGTGAGTTGCAGAGGAAGAGTTACAGAGGGAGAGTAACAGAGGGAGAGTTACAGAGGGTGAGTTACAGAGCGAGTTACAGAGGGAGAGTTACAGAGGGAGAGTTACAGAGGGAGAGTTACAGAGGGAGAGTTACAGAGAGTGAGTTACAGAGGGTGAGTTGCAGAGGGAAAGTTACAACGGGAGAGTGACAGAAGGAGAGTTACAGAGGGAGAGTTGCCGTGGGAGAGTTACAGAGGGAGAGTTGCAGAGAGATAGTTACAGAGGCTGAGTTACAGAGGGAGAGTAACAGAGGGTGAGGGAGAGTTACAGAGGGAGAGTTACAGAGGGAAAGTTACAGAGGGAGAGTAATAGAGGGTGAGTTACAGAGGGAGAGTTCCAGAGGGAGAGTGACAGAGGGAGAGTTACAGAGGGACAGTTACAGAGGGAGAGTTTCAAAGGGAGAGTTACAGAGGGAAAGTTACAGAGGGAAAGTCACAGAGGGAGAGTTACAGAGGGTGAGTTACAGAGGGAGAGTTACAGAGGGAGAGTTACAGAGGGAGAGTTACAGAGGGAGATTTACAGAGGGTGAGTTGCAGAGAGTGAGTTACAGAGGGTGAGTTACAGAGGGGGAGTTTCAGAGGGAGAGTTACAGAGGGAGAGTTACAGAGGGTGAGTTACATTGAGTGAGTTACAGAGGGAGAGTTACAGAGAGAGAGTTACAGAGGGTGAGTTACAGAGGGAGAGTTTCAGAGGGAGAGTTACAGAGGGAGAGTTACAGAGGGAAAGTTACAGAGTGTGAGTTACAGAGGGAGAGTTACAGAGGGAGTTTTAAAGAGGGAGAGTTATAAAGGGAGAGTAACAGAGGGTGAATTACTGAGAGTGAGTTGCAGAGGGAGAGTTACAGAGGGAGAGATACAGAGGGTATGTTACGGAGGGAGAGTTGCAGAGCGTGAGTTACAAAGGGAGAGTTACAGAGGGAGAGTTACAGAGGGAGAGTTTCAGAGGGTTAGTTACAGAGGGTTAGTTATAGAGGGTTAGTTATAGAGGGTTAGTTACAGAGGGTGAGTTACCAAGGGAGAATTACAGAGGGAGAGTTACAGAGTGTGAGTTAGAGAGGGAGAGTTACAGAGGGAGAGTAACAGAGGGAGAGTCACAGAGGGTGAATTACAGAGCGAGTTACAGAGGGAGAGTTACAGAGGGAGAGTTACAGAGGGAGATTTACAGAGGGAGAGTTACAGAGGGTGAGTTACAGAGGGAAAGTTACAACGGGAGAGTGACAGAGGGAGAGTTACAGTGGGAGAGTTGCAGAGGGAGAGTTACAGAGGGAGAGTTGCAGAGAGATAGTTACAGAGGCTGAGTTACAGAGGGAGTGTAACAGAGGGTGAATAACTGAGAGTGAGTTACAGAGGGAGAGTTACAGAGGGTAAGTTACAGAGGGAGAGTTACAGAGAGTGAGTGACCAAGGGAGAATTAAAGAGGGAGAGTTACAGAGGGAGCGTTACAGAGGGAGAGGTACAGCGCGAGAGTTACAGAGGGCGTGTTACAGAGAGTGATTTACAGTGGGAGAGTTACAGAGAATGAGTTGCAGAGGGAGAGTTACAGAGGGAGAGTTACAGAGGGCGAATTACAGAGAGTGAGTTACAGAGGGAGAGTTACAGAGCGAGAGTTGCAGAAGGAGTGTTACAGAGAGTGAGGTACAGAGCGAGAGTTACAGAGAATGAGTTGCAGAGGGAGAGTTATAGAGGGAGAGTTGCAGACGGAGTGTTACAGAGAGTGAGTTACAGAGGGAGAGTTACAGAGGGAGAGTTACAGAGGGAGAATTACAGAGGGAAATTTACAGAGGGAGAGTTACAGAGGGAGAGTTACAGAGGGAGAGTTACAGAGGGAGAGTAAGAGAGCGAGAGTTACAGAGGGAGAGTTTCAAAGGGAGAGTTACAGAGGGAGAGTTACAGAGGGAAAGTTACAGAGGGAGAGTTACAGAGGGTGAGTTACAGAGGGAGAGTTACAGAGGGAGAATTACAGGGGGAGATTTACAGAGGGAGAGTTACAGAGGGAGAGTTGCAAAGAGTGAGTTACAGAGGGAGAGTGACAGAGGGAGAGTTACAGGTGGAGAGTTGCAGAGAATGAGTTACAGAGGGAAAGTTACAGAGGAAGAGTTACAGAGGGAGAGTTACAGAGGGAGAGTTACAGTGGGAGATTTACAGTGGGAGAGTTACAGAGGGAGAGTTACAGAGGGAGAGTTACAGAGGGATAGTTACAGAGGGAGAGTGAAAGAGGGAGATTTACAGATGGAGAGTTACAGAGGGAGAGTTACAAAGAGTGATTTACAGACAATGAGTTACAGAGAGTGAGTTACAGAGGGAGAGTTACAGAGGGAGAGTTACAGAGTGAGTTACAGAGGGAGAGTTACAGAGGGAGAGTTACAGAGGGAGAGTCGCAGAGAATGAGTTAGAGAGGGAAAGTTACAGAGGAAGAGTTACAGAGGGAGAGTGACAGAGGGAGAGTTACAGAGGGAGAGTTGCAGAGAATGAGTTACGGAGGGAGAGTTACAGAGGGAGAGTTCCAGAGGGTGAGTTACAGAGGGAGGGTTACAGAGGGAGAGTTACAGAGGGTGAGTTACAGAGGGGGAGTTTCAGAGGGAGAGTTACAGGGGGAGAGTTACAGAGGGTGAGTTACATTGAGTGAGTTACAGAGGGAGTGTTACACATGAAGAGTTTCAGAGAGTGAGTTACAGAGAATGATTTACAGAGAGTGAGTTACAGAGGGAGAGTTACAGAGAGTGAGTTACAGAGGGAGAGTTACAGAGGGTGAATTACACAGGGAGAGTTACAGAGGGAGAGTTACAGAGGGAGACTTACAGAGGGAAAGTTACAGAGGGAGAGTTACAGAGGGTGAGTTACAGAGGGAGAGTTACAGAGGGAGAGTTACAGAGGGAGAGTAACAGAGGGTGAATTACTGAGAGTGAGTTGCAGAGGGAGAGTTCCAGAGGGAGAGTTACAGAGGGTATGTTACGGAGGGAGAGTTGCAGAGCGTGAGTTACAAAGGGAGAGTTACAGAGGGAGAGTTACAGAGGGAGAATTACAGAGGGAGAGTGAGAGAGTGTGAGTTACAGAGGGAGAGTTACAGAGGGAGAGTAACAGAGGGAGAGTTACAGAGGGTGAGTTACAGAGCGAGTTACAGAGTGAGAGTTACAGAGGGAGAGTTACAGAGGGAGAGTTACCGAGGGAGAGTTGCAGAGAGATAGTTACAGAGGCTGAGTTACAGAGGGAGAGTAACAGAGGGTGAATTACAGAGAGTGAGTTACAGAGGGTGAGTTTCAGAGGGAAAGTTACAACGGGAGAGTGACAGAGGGAGAGTTACAGAAGGAGAGTTGCAGAGGGAGAGTTACAGATGGAGAGTTGCAGAGAGATAGTTACAGAGGCTGAGTTACAGAGGGAGAGTAACAAAGGTTGAATTACTGAGAGTGAGTTACAGAGGGAGAGTTACAGAGGGTAAGTTACAGAGGGAGAGTTACAGAGAGTGAGTTACCAAGGGAGAATTACAGAGGGAGAGTTACAGAGGGAGAGTTACAGAGGGAGCAATACAGAGCGAGAGTTACAGAGAGTGAGTGCAGAGGGAGAGTTACAGAGGGAGAGTTACAGAGGGAGTGTTACAGAGAGTGAGTTACAGTGGGAGAGTTACAGAGAATGAGTTGCAGAGGGAGAGTTACAGAGGGAGAGTTACTGAGGGCGAGTTACAGAGAGTGAGTTGCAGAGGGAGAATTACAGAGGGAGAGTTACAGAGCGAGAGTTACAGAGAGTGAGTTGCAGAGGGAGAGTTACAGAGGGAGAGTTGCAGAGGGAGTGTTACAGAGAGTGAGTTACAGTGGGAGAGTTACAGAGGGAGAGGTACAGAGGGAGAGTTACAGAGGGAAAGTTACAGAGAATGAGTTGCAGAGGGAGAGTTACAGAGGGAGAGATACAGTGGGCGAGTTACAGAGAGTGAGTTACAGAGGGAGTGTTACAGAGCGAGAGTTACAAAGGGAGAGTTACAGAGGGAGAGTTACAGAGGGAGAATTACAGAGGGAGAGTGAGAGAGTGTGAGTTACAGAGGGAGAGTTACAGAGGGAGAGTAACAGAGGGAGAGTTACAGAGGGTGAGTTACAGAGCGAGTTACAGAGTGAGAGTTACAGAGGGAGAGTTACAGAGGGAGAGTTACCGAGGGAGAGTTGCAGAGAGATAGTTACAGAGGCTGAGTTACAGAGGGAGAGTAACAGAGGGTGAATTACAGAGAGTGAGTTACAGAGGGTGAGTTTCAGAGGGAAAGTTACAACGGGAGAGTGACAGAGGGAGAGTTACAGAAGGAGAGTTGCAGAGGGAGAGTTACAGATGGAGAGTTGCAGAGAGATAGTTACAGAGGCTGAGTTACAGAGGGAGAGTAACAAAGGTTGAATTACTGAGAGTGAGTTACAGAGGGAGAGTTACAGAGGGTAAGTTACAGAGGGAGAGTTACAGAGAGTGAGTTACCAAGGGAGAATTACAGAGGGAGAGTTACAGAGGGAGAGTTACAGAGGGAGCAATACAGAGCGAGAGTTACAGAGAGTGAGTGCAGAGGGAGAGTTACAGAGGGAGAGTTACAGAGGGAGTGTTACAGAGAGTGAGTTACAGTGGGAGAGTTACAGAGAATGAGTTGCAGAGGGAGAGTTACAGAGGGAGAGTTACTGAGGGCGAGTTACAGAGAGTGAGTTGCAGAGGGAGAATTACAGAGGGAGAGTTACAGAGCGAGAGTTACAGAGAGTGAGTTGCAGAGGGAGAGTTACAGAGGGAGAGTTGCAGAGGGAGTGTTACAGAGAGTGAGTTACAGTGGGAGAGTTACAGAGGGAGAGGTACAGAGGGAGAGTTACAGAGGGAAAGTTACAGAGAATGAGTTGCAGAGGGAGAGTTACAGAGGGAGAGATACAGTGGGCGAGTTACAGAGAGTGAGTTACAGAGGGAGTGTTACAGAGCGAGAGTTACAGAGCGAGAGTTACAGAGGGTGAGTTACAGAGGGAGAGTTACAGAGGGAGAGGTACAGAGGGAGAGTTACAGAGGGAAAGTTACAGAGTGTGAGTTACAGAGGGAGAGTTACAGAGGGAGTTTTAAAGAGGGAGAGTTATAACGGGAGAGTAACAGAGGGTGAATTACTGAGAGTGAGTTGCAGAGGGAGAGTTTCAGAGGGAGAGATACAGAGGGTATGTTACGGAGGGAGAGTTGCAGAGCGTGAGTTACAAAGGGAGTGTTACAGAGGGAGAGTTACAGAGGGAGAGTTACAGAGGGTTAGTTACAGAGGGTTAGTTATAGAGGGTTAGTTACAGAGGGTGAGTTACCAAGGGAGAATTACAGAGGGAGAGTTACAGAGTGTGAGTTAGAGAGGGAGAGTTACAGAGGGAGAGTAACAGAGGGAGAGTCACAGAGGGTGAATTACAGAGCGAGTTACAGAGGGAGAGTTACAGAGGGAGAGTTACAGAGGGAGAGTTACAGAGGGAGAGTTACAGAGGGTGAGTTACAGAGGGAAAGTTACAACGGGAGAGTGACAGAGGGAGAGTTACAGAGGGAGAGTTGCAGAGGGAGAGTTACAGAGGGAGAGTTGCAGAGAGATAGTTACAGAGGCTGAGTTACAGAGGGAGAGTAACAGAGGGTGAATAACTGAGAGTGAGTTACAGAGGGAGAGTTACAGAGGGTAAGTTACAGAGGGAGAGTTACAGAGAGTGAGTTACCAAGGGAGAATTAAAGAGGGAGAGTTACAGAGGGAGCGTTACAGAGGGAGAGGTACAGAGCGAGAGTTACAGAGAGTGAGTTGCAGAGGGAGAGTTACAGAGGGAGAGTTACAGAGGGCGTGTTACAGAGAGTGATTTACAGTTGGGGAGTTACAGAGAATGAGTTGCAGAGGGAGAGTTACAGAGGGAGAGTTACAGAGGGCGAATTACAGAGAGTGAGTTACAGAGGGAGAGTTACAGAGCGAGAGTTCCAGAAGGAGTGTTACAGAGAGTGAGTTACAGAGCGAGAGTTACAGAGAGTGAGTTGCAGAGGGAGAGTTATAGAGGGAGAGTTGCAGACGGAGTGTTACAGAGAGTGAGTTACAGAGGGAGAGTTACAGAGGGAGAGTTACAGAGGGAGAATTACAGAGGGAAATTTACAGAGGGAGAGTTACAGAGGGAGAGTTACAAAGAGTGAGTTACAGAGGGAGAGTTACAGAGGGAGAGTAAGAGAGCGAGAGTTACAGAGGGAGAGTTACAGAGGGAGAGCTACAGAGGGAGAGTTACTGAGGGACCGTTACAGAGGGAGAGTTTCAAAGGGAGAGTTACAGAGGGAGAGTTACAGAGGGAAAGTTACAGAGGGAGAGTTACAGAGGGTGAGTTACAGAGGGAGAGTTACAGAGGGAGAATTACAGGGGGAGATTTACAGAGGGAGAGTTACAGAGGGAGAGTTGCAAAGAGTGAGTTCCAGAGGGAGAGTGGCAGAGGGAGAGTTACAGGGGGAGAGTTGCAGAGAATGAGTTACAGAGGGAAAGTTACAGAGGAAGAGTTACAGAGGGAGAGTTACAGAGGGAGAGTTACAGTGGGAGATTTACAGTGGGAGAGTTACAGAGGGAGAGTTACAGAGGGAGAGGTACAGAGGGAGAGTTACAGAGGGAGAGTTACAGAGGGAGATTTACAGAGGGAGAGTTACAGAGGGAGAGTTACAAAGAGTGATTTACAGACAAAGAGTTACAGAGAGTGAGTTACAGAGGGAGAGTTACAGAGGGAGAGTTACAGAGTGAGTTACAGAGGGAGAGTTACAGGGGGAGAGTTACAGAGGGAGAGTCGCAGAGAATGAGTTAGAGAGGGAAAGTTACAGAGGAAGAGTTACAGAGGGAGAGTGACAGAGGGAGAGTTACAGAGGGAGAGTTGCAGAGAATGAGTTACGGAGGGAGAGTTACAGAGGGAGAGTTACAGAGGGTGAGTTACAGAGGGAGGGTTACAGAGGGAGAGTTACAGAGGGTGAGTTACAGAGGGGGAGTTTCAGAGGGAGAGTTACAGGGGGAGAGTTACAGAGGGTGAGTTACATTGAGTGAGTTACAGAGGGTGAATTACACAGGGAGAGTTACAGAGGGAGAGTTACAGAGGGAGAGTTACAGAGGGAAAGTTACAGAGGGAGAATTACAGAGGGCGAGTTACAGAGGGAGAGTTACAGAGGGAGAGTTACAGAGGGAGAGTAACAGAGGGTGAATTACTGAGAGTGAGTTGCAGAGGGAGAGTTCCAGAGGGAGAGTTACAGAGGGTATGTTACGGAGGGAGAGTTGCAGAGCGTGAGTTACAAAGGGAGAGTTACAGAGGGAGAGTTACAGAGGGAGAATTACAGAGGGAGAGTGAGAGAGTGTGAGTTACAGAGGGAGAGTTACAGAGGGAGAGTAACAGAGGGAGAGTTACAGAGGGTGAGTTACAGAGCGAGTTACAGAGTGAGAGTTACAGAGGGAGAGTTACAGAGGGAGAGTTACAGAGGGAGAGTTGCAGAGAGATAGTTACAGAGGCTGAGTTACAGAGGGAGAGTAACAGAGGGTGAATTACAGAGAGTGAGTTACAGAGGGTGAGTTACAGAGGGAAAGTTACAACGGGAGAGTGACAGAGGGAGAGTTACAGAGGGAGAATTGCAGAGGGAGAGTTACAGATGGAGAGTTGCAGAGAGATAGTTACAGAGGCTGAGTTACAGAGGGAGAGTAACAGAGGTTGAATTACTGAGAGTGAGTTACAGAGGGAGAGTTACAGAGGGTAAGTTACAGAGGGAGAGTTACAGAGAGTGAGTTACCAAGGGAGAATTACAGAGGGAGAGTTACAGAGGGAGAGTTACAGAGGGAGAGGTACAGAGCGAGAGTTACAGAGAGTGAGTGCAGAGGGAGAGTTACAGAGGGAGAGTTACAGAGGGGGTGTTACAGAGCGTGAGTTACAGTGGGAGAGTTACAGAGAATGAGTTGCAGAGGGAGAGTTACAGAGGGAGAGTTACAGTGGGCGAGTTACAGAGAGTGAGTTACAGAGGGAGTGTTACAGAGCGAGAGTTACAGAGCGAGAGTTACAGAGGGTGAGTTACAGAGGGAGAGTTACAGAGGGAGAGGTACAGAGGGAGAGTTACAGAGCGAGAGTTACAGAGGGAGAGTTACAGAGGGAGAGTTACAGAGCGAGAGTTACAGAGAATGAGTTGCAGAGAGTTAATTACAGAGGGAGAGTTACATAGGGAGAGTTACAGAGAGTGAGTTATAGAGAGTGAGGTACAGAGGGAGAGTTACAGAGGGAGAGTTACAGAGGGTGTTGTTACAGAGGGAGAGTTACAGATCGAAAGTTACACAGAGAGAGTTTCAAAGGGAGAGTTACAGAGGGAGAGTTACAGAGGGAGAGTTGCAGAGAGATAGTTACACAGGCTGAGTTACAGAGGGAGAGTGACAGAGGGTGAATTACTGAGAGTGAGTTACAGAGGGAGAGTTACAGAGGGTAAGTTACAGAGGGAGAGTTACAGAGAACGAGTTACCAAGGGAGAATTACAGAGGGAGAGTTACAGAGCGAGAGTTACAGAGGGAGAGGTACAGAGCGAGAGGTACAGAGAGTGGGTTGCAGAGGGAGAGTTACAGAGGGAGAGTTACAGAGGGAGTGTTACAGAGAGTGAGTTACAGTGGGAGAGTTACAGAGAGTGAGTTGCAGAGGGAGAATTACAGAGGGAGAGTTGCAGAGCGAGAGTTACAGAGAGTGAGTTGCAGAGGGAGAGTTACAGAGGGAGAGTTACAGTGGGCGAGTTACAGAGCGAGAGTTACAGAGGGAGAGTTACAGAGGGAGAGTTACAGAGCGAGAGTTACAGAGAATGAGTTGCAGAGAGTTAATTACAGAGGGAGAGTTACATAGGGAGAGTTACAGAGAGTGAGTTGCAGAGGGAGAGTTACAGAGGGAGAGTTACAGAGGGTGTTGTTACAGAGGGAGAGTTACAGAGCGAAAGTTACAGAGGGAGAGTTTCAAAGGGAGAGTTACAGAGGGAGAGTTCCAGAGGCAAAGTTACAGAGGGAGAGTTACAGAGGGTGAGTTACAGAGGGAGAGTTACTGAGGGAGAGTTACAGAGGGAGAGTTACAGAGAGTGAGTTACAGAGGGTGAGTTACAGAGGGAAAGTTAAACGGGAGAGTGACAGAAGGAGAGTTACAGAGGGAGAGTTGCCGTGGGAGAGTTACAGAGGGAGAGCTGCAGAGATAGTTACAGAGAGAGAGTAATAGAGGGTGAGTTACAGAGGGAGAGTTCCAGAGGGAGAGTTACAGAGGGAGAGTTACAGAGGGACCGTTACAGAGGGAGAGTTTCAAAGGGAGAGTTACAGAGGGAAAGTTACAGTGGGAGAATTACAGAGGGAGATCAACAGAGGGAGAGTTACAGAGGGAGAGTTACAGAGGGAGAGTTACAAAGAGTGAGTTACAGAGGGAGAGTTACAGAGGGAGAGTTACAGAGGGAGAGTTACAGTGGGAGATTTACAGCGGGAGAGTTACAGAGGGAGAGTTACAGAGTGAGAGTTACAGAGGGAGAGTTACAGAAGGAGATTTACAGAGGGAGAGTTACAAAGAGTGATTTACAGACAATGAGTTACAGAGAGTGAGTTACAGAGGGAGAGTTACAGAGCGAGAGTTACGGAGAATGAGTTGCAGAGAGTTAATTACAGAGGGAGAGTTACATAGGGAGAGTTACAGAGTGAATTACAGAGGGAGAGTTACAGAGTGAGTTACAGAGGGAGAGTTACAGAGGGAGAGTTAGAGAGTGAGTTACAGAGGGAGAGTTACAGAGGGAGAGTTACAGAGGGAGAGTTACAAAGAGTGAGTTACAGAGGGAGAGTTACAGAGGGAGAGTTACAGAGGGTAAGTTCCATTGAGTGAGTTACAGAGGGAGTGTTACACATGAAGAGTTGCAGAGAGTGAATAACAGAGAGTGGGTTACAGAGGGAGAGTTACAGAGGGCGAGTTACAGAGCGTCGATTGCAGAGGGTGAGTTACAGAGGGAGAGTTACAGAGGCAGAGTTACAGAGGGAGAGTTGCAGAGGGAGAGTTGCAGAGGGAGAGTTGCAGAGAATGAGTTACAGAGAATGAGTTACAGAGGGAGAGTTACAGAGGGAGAATTACAGAGGGAGAGTTACAAAGGGAGAGTTACAGAGGGAGAGTTACAGAGGGAGAGTTACAGTGGGTGAGTTACAGAGGATGAGTTACAGAGGGTGAGTTACAGAGGGAAAGTTTCAACGGAGAGTGACAGAGGGAGAGTTACAGAGGGAGAGTTGCAGAGGGAGAGTTACAGAGGGAGAGTTGCAGAGTTAGTTACAGAGGCTGAGTTACAGAGGGAGATTAACAGAGGGTGAATTACTGAGAGTGAGTTCCAGAGGGAGAGTTACAGAGGGAGAGTTACAGAGGGAGAGTTGCAGAGGGAGAGTTACAGAGGCAGAGTTACAGAGGGAGAGTTACAGAGGGAGAGTTACAGAGGGAGAGTTACAGTGGTAGAGTTACAGAGGGAGAGTTACAGAGCGAGAGATACAGAGAGTGAGTTGCAGAGAGTGAGTTACAGAGGGAGAGTTACAGAGGGAGAGTTACAGAGGCAGAGTTACAGATGCAGAGTTACAGAGGCAGAGTTACAAAAGGAGAGTTACAGAGGGAGTGTTACAGAGGGAGAGTTACAGAGGCAGAGTTACAGAGGCAGAGTTACAGATGGTGTTGTTACAGAGGGAGAGTTACAGAGAGTGAGTTACAGAGGGAGAGTTACCGAGTGAGAGTTACAGAGGGAGAGTTACAGAGTGAGAGTTACAGAGAGTGAGTTGCAGAGGGAGAGTTACAGAGGGAGGGTTACAGAGGGCGAGTTACAGAGAGTGAGTTACAGAGGGAGAGTTACAGAGAGTGAGTTGCAGAGCGAGAGTTACAGAGGGAGAGTTACAGAGCGAGAGTAACAGAGCGAGAGTTACAGAGGGAGAGTTACAGAGGGTGTTGTTACAGAGGGAGAGTTACAGAGCGAGAGTTACAGAGGGAGAGTTACGGAGGGAGAGTTACAGAGGGAGAGTTACAGAGGGAGAGTTACAGAGGGTGTTGTTACAGAGGGAGAGTTATGGAGGGAGAGTTACAGGTAGAGAGTAAGAGAGCGAGAGTTACAGAGGGAGAGTTACAGGGGGGAGCTACAGAGGGAGAGTTACTGAGGGACCGTTACAGAGGGAGAGTTTCAAAGGGAGAGTTACAGAGGGAGAGTTACAGAGGGAGAGTGACATAGGGAGAGTTACAGCGCGTGAGTTACAGAGGGTGAGTTACAGAGTGTGAGTTACAGAGGGAGAGTTACAGAGGGAGTGTTACAGAGGGAGAGTTACAGAGGGAGAGTTACAGAGGGAGAGTTACAGAGGGAGGGTGACAGAGGGAGAGTTACAGAGGGAGAGTTACAGAGAGTGAGTTACAGAGGGAGAGTTACAGAGGGAGATTTACAGAGGGAGATTTACAGAGGGCGAGTTACAGAGAGTGAGTTACAGAGTGTGAGTTACAGAGGGGGAATTTCAGAGGGAGAGTTACAGTGGGAGAGTTACAGTGGGGGAGTTCAGAGGGGGAGTTACAGAGGTAGAGTTACAGACAGTGAGTTACAGAGGGAGAGTTGCAGAGAGTCAGTTACAGAGAATGATTTACAGAGAGTGCGTTACAGAGGGAGGGTTACAGAGAGTGAGTTACAGAGGGAGAGTTACAGAGGGATTGTTACAGAAGGAGATTTACAGAGGGAGAGTTTCAAAGAGTGATTTACAGACAATGAGTTACAGAGAGTGAGTTACAGAGGAAGAGTTACAGAGGGAGAGTTACAGATGGAGACTTACAGAGGGAGAGTTACAGAGTGAGTTACAGAGGGAGAGTTACAGAGTGAGTTACAGAGGGAGAGTTACAGAGGGAGATTTACAGAGTGAGTTACAGAGGGAGAGTTATAGAGGGAGAGTTACAGAGGGAGAGTTACAGAGGGAGAGTTACAAAGAGTGAGTTACAGAGGGAGAGTTACAGAGGGAGAGTTACAGAGGGTGAGTCACATTGAGTGAGTTACAGAGGGAGTGTTACACATGAATAGTTGCAGAGAGTCAATAACAGAGAGTGGGTTACAGAGGGAGAGTTACAGAGGGAGAGTTACAGAGGGTCAATTGCAGAGGGTGAGTTACAGAGGGAGAGTTACAGAGGCAGAGTTACAGAGGGAGAGTTACAGAGGGAGAGTTTAAGAGGGAGAGTTGCAGGGGGAGAGTTGCAGAGAATGATTAAAAAGAATGAGTGCCAGAGGGAGAGTTACAGAGGGAGAATTACAGAGGGAGAGTTACAAAGGGAGAGTTACAGAGGGAGAGTTACAAGGGGAGAGTTACAGAGGGTGAGTTACTGAGGGTGAGTTACAGAGGGTGAGTTACAGAGGGAAAGTTACAATGGAGAGTGACAGAGGGAGAGTTACAGAGGGAGAGTTGCAGAGGGAGAGTTACAGAGGGAGAGTTGCAGAGTTAGTTACAGAGGGTGAGTTACAGAGGGAGAGTAACAGAGGGTGAATTACTGAGAGTGAGTTACAGAGGGAGAGTTACAGAGGGAGAGTTACAGAGAGTGAGTTACAGAGGGAGAGTTACAGAGGGAGAGTTACAGAGGGAGAGTTACAGAGGGAGAGTTACAGAGGGAAAGTTACAGAGGGAGAGTTACAGAGGGAGAGTTACAGAGCGTGAGTTACAGAGGGTGAGTTACAGAAGGTGAGTTACAGGGTGTGAGATACAGAGTGTGAGTTACAGAGGGATTGTTACAGAGGGAGAGTTACAGAGGGAGAGTTACAGAGGGAGAGTTACAGAGGGAGAGTTACAGAGGGAGGGTTACAGAGGGAGAGTTGCAGAGGGAGAGTTACAGAGAGTGAGTTACAGAGGGAGAGTTACAGAGGGAGAGTTACAGTGGGAGAATTACAGAGGGAGAGTTACAAAGGGAGAGTTACAGAGGGAGAGTTACAGGGGTTGAGTTACAGACAGTGAGTTACAGAGGGAGAGTTGCAGAGAGTCAGTTACAGAGAATGATTTACAGAGAGTGCGTTACAGAGGGAGGGTTACAGAGAGTGAGTTACAGAGGGAGAGTTACAGAGGGAGAGTTACAGAAGGAGATTTACAGAGGGAGAGTTACAAAGAGTGATTTACAGACAATGAGTTACAGAGAGTGAGTTACAGAGGAAGAGTTACAGAGGGAGAGTTACAGATGGAGACTTACAGAGGGAGAGTTACAGAGTGAGTTACAGAGGGAGAGTTACAGAGTGAGTTACAGAGGGAGAGTTACAGAGGGAGATTTACAGAGTGAGTTACAGAGGGAGAGTTATAGAGGGAGAGTTACAGAGGGAGAGTTACAGAGGGAGAGTTACAAAGAGTGAGTTACAGAGGGAGAGTTACAGAGGGAGAGTTACAGAGGGTGAGTTACATTGAGTGAGTTACAGAGGGAGTGTTACAGAGGGAGAGTTACAGAGGGTCGATTGCAGAGGGTGAGTTACAGAGGGAGAGTTACAGAGGCAGAGTTACAGAGGGAGAGTTACAGAGGGAGAGTTTAAGAGGGAGAGTTGCAGGGGGAGAGTTGCAGAGAATGAGTTACAGAGAATGAGTTACAGAGGGAGAGTTACAAAGGGAGAATTACAGAGGGAGAATTACAAAGGGAGAGTTACAGAGGGAGAGTTACAAGGGGAGAGTTACAGAGGGTGAGTTACTGAGGGTGAGTTACAGAGGGTGAGTTCCAGAGGGAAAGTTACAACGGAGAGTGACAGAGGGAGAGTTACAGAGGGAGAGTTGCAGAGGAAGAGTTACAGAGGGAGAGTTGCAGAGCTAGTTACAGAGGGTGAGTTACAGAGGGAGAGTAACAGAGGGTGAATTACTGAGAGTGAGTTACAGAGGGAGAGTTACAGAGGGAGAGTTACAGAGGGAGAGTTACAGAGGGAGAGTTACAGAGGGAGGGTGACAGAGGGAGAGTTACAGAGGGAGAGTTACAGAGAGTGAGTTACAGAGGGAGAGTTACAGAGGGAGATTTACAGAGGGAGATTTACAGAGGGCGAGTTACAGAGAGTGAGTTACAGAGTGTGAGTTACAGAGGGGGAATTTCAGAGGGAGAGTTACAGTGGGAGAGTTACAGTGGGGGAGTTCAGAGGGGGAGTTACAGAGGTAGAGTTACAGACAGTGAGTTACAGAGGGAGAGTTGCAGAGAGTCAGTTACAGAGAATGATTTACAGAGAGTGCGTTACAGAGGGAGGGTTACAGAGAGTGAGTTACAGAGGGAGAGTTACAGAGGGATTGTTACAGAAGGAGATTTACAGAGGGAGAGTTTCAAAGAGTGATTTACAGACAATGAGTTACAGAGAGTGAGTTACAGAGGAAGAGTTACAGAGGGAGAGTTACAGATGGAGACTTACAGAGGGAGAGTTACAGAGTGAGTTACAGAGGGAGAGTTACAGAGTGAGTTACAGAGGGAGAGTTACAGAGGGAGATTTACAGAGTGAGTTACAGAGGGAGAGTTATAGAGGGAGAGTTACAGAGGGAGAGTTACAGAGGGAGAGTTACAAAGAGTGAGTTACAGAGGGAGAGTTACAGAGGGAGAGTTACAGAGGGTGAGTCACATTGAGTGAGTTACAGAGGGAGTGTTACACATGAATAGTTGCAGAGAGTCAATAACAGAGAGTGGGTTACAGAGGGAGAGTTACAGAGGGAGAGTTACAGAGGGTCAATTGCAGAGGGTGAGTTACAGAGGGAGAGTTACAGAGGCAGAGTTACAGAGGGAGAGTTACAGAGGGAGAGTTTAAGAGGGAGAGTTGCAGGGGGAGAGTTGCAGAGAATGATTAAAAAGAATGAGTGCCAGAGGGAGAGTTACAGAGGGAGAATTACAGAGGGAGAGTTACAAAGGGAGAGTTACAGAGGGAGAGTTACAAGGGGAGAGTTACAGAGGGTGAGTTACTGAGGGTGAGTTACAGAGGGTGAGTTACAGAGGGAAAGTTACAATGGAGAGTGACAGAGGGAGAGTTACAGAGGGAGAGTTGCAGAGGGAGAGTTACAGAGGGAGAGTTGCAGAGTTAGTTACAGAGGGTGAGTTACAGAGGGAGAGTAACAGAGGGTGAATTACTGAGAGTGAGTTACAGAGGGAGAGTTACAGAGGGAGAGTTACAGAGAGTGAGTTACAGAGGGAGAGTTACAGAGGGAGAGTTACAGAGGGAGAGTTACAGAGGGAGAGTTACAGAGGGAAAGTTACAGAGGGAGAGTTACAGAGGGAGAGTTACAGAGCGTGAGTTACAGAGGGTGAGTTACAGAAGGTGAGTTACAGGGTGTGAGATACAGAGTGTGAGTTACAGAGGGATTGTTACAGAGGGAGAGTTACAGAGGGAGAGTTACAGAGGGAGAGTTACAGAGGGAGAGTTACAGAGGGAGGGTTACAGAGGGAGAGTTGCAGAGGGAGAGTTACAGAGAGTGAGTTACAGAGGGAGAGTTACAGAGGGAGAGTTACAGTGGGAGAATTACAGAGGGAGAGTTACAAAGGGAGAGTTACAGAGGGAGAGTTACAGGGGTTGAGTTACAGACAGTGAGTTACAGAGGGAGAGTTGCAGAGAGTCAGTTACAGAGAATGATTTACAGAGAGTGCGTTACAGAGGGAGGGTTACAGAGAGTGAGTTACAGAGGGAGAGTTACAGAGGGAGAGTTACAGAAGGAGATTTACAGAGGGAGAGTTACAAAGAGTGATTTACAGACAATGAGTTACAGAGAGTGAGTTACAGAGGAAGAGTTACAGAGGGAGAGTTACAGATGGAGACTTACAGAGGGAGAGTTACAGAGTGAGTTACAGAGGGAGAGTTACAGAGTGAGTTACAGAGGGAGAGTTACAGAGGGAGATTTACAGAGTGAGTTACAGAGGGAGAGTTATAGAGGGAGAGTTACAGAGGGAGAGTTACAGAGGGAGAGTTACAAAGAGTGAGTTACAGAGGGAGAGTTACAGAGGGAGAGTTACAGAGGGTGAGTTACATTGAGTGAGTTACAGAGGGAGTGTTACAGAGGGAGAGTTACAGAGGGTCGATTGCAGAGGGTGAGTTACAGAGGGAGAGTTACAGAGGCAGAGTTACAGAGGGAGAGTTACAGAGGGAGAGTTTAAGAGGGAGAGTTGCAGGGGGAGAGTTGCAGAGAATGAGTTACAGAGAATGAGTTACAGAGGGAGAGTTACAAAGGGAGAATTACAGAGGGAGAATTACAAAGGGAGAGTTACAGAGGGAGAGTTACAAGGGGAGAGTTACAGAGGGTGAGTTACTGAGGGTGAGTTACAGAGGGTGAGTTCCAGAGGGAAAGTTACAACGGAGAGTGACAGAGGGAGAGTTACAGAGGGAGAGTTGCAGAGGAAGAGTTACAGAGGGAGAGTTGCAGAGCTAGTTACAGAGGGTGAGTTACAGAGGGAGAGTAACAGAGGGTGAATTACTGAGAGTGAGTTACAGAGGGAGAGTTACAGAGGGAGAGTTACAGAGGGAGAGTTACAGAGGGAGAGTTACAGAGGGAAAGTTACAGAGGGAGAGTTACAGAGGGAGAGTTACAGAGCGGGAGTTACAGAGGGTGAGTTACAGAAGGTGAGTTACAGGGTGTGAGATACAGAGTGTGAGTTACAGAGGGATTGTTACAGAGGGAGAGTTACAGAGGGAGAGTTACAGAGGGAGAGTTACAGAGGGAGAGTTACAGAGGGAGGGTTACAGAGGGAGAGTTGCAGAGGGAGAGTTACAGAGAGTGAGTTACAGAGGGAGAGTTACAGAGGGAGAGTTACAGAGGGAGAGTTACAGAGGGTGAGTTACATTGAGTGAGTTACAGAGGGAGTGTTACACAGGGAGAGTTGCAGAGAGTGAGTTGCAGAGAATGATTTCCAGAGAGTGCGTTACAGAGGGAGAGTTACAGAGAGTGAGTTACAGAGGGAGAGTTACAGAGGGAGAGTTACAGAGGGAGAGTTACAGAGGGAGAGTTACAGAGGGAGATTTACAGAGAAAGAGCTACAGAGGGAGAGTTACACAGGGACAGTTAGAGCGGCTCAATTACTGAGACTGAGTTACAGAGGGTGAGTTAGAGGGTGAGTTACAGAGGGAGAGTTACAGAGGGTTAGTTACAGAGGGTCAGGTCCAGAGGGAGTGTTACAGAGGGTGAGTTACAGAGGGAGTGTTACAGAGGGAGAGTTACAGAGGGAAAGTTACAGAGGGAGAGTTACAGAGGGAGAGTTACAGAGGGTGAGTTACAGAGGGAGAGTTACAGAGGGAGAGCTACAGAGCCAGAGTTACAGAGGGAGGGTTACAGAGGGTGAGTTACAGAGCCAGAGTTACAGAGGGAGGGTTACAGAGGGAAAGTTACAGAGGGAGAGTTACAGAGGGAAAGTTACGGAGGGAAAGTTACAGAGGGAGAGTTACAGAGGGAGAGCTACAGAGCATGAGTTACAGAGGGTGAGTTACAGAGGGTGAGTTACAGAGTGTGAGTTACAGAGGGAGAGTTACAGAGAGTGAGTTACTCAGGGAGAGTTACAGAGAGAGAGTTACAGAGCGTGAGTTACAGAGGGTGAGTTACAGAGGGAGAGTTACAGAGGGAGAGTTACAGAGGATGAGTTACAGAGGGAGAGTTACAGAGGCAGAGTTACAGAGGGAGAGTTACAGATGGTTAGTTACAGAGGGTTAGTTACAGAGGGTTAGTTACAGAGGGTGAGTTACCAAGGGAGAGTTACAGAGGGAGAGTTCCAGAGGGAGAGGTACAGAGAGTGAGTTACAGAGGGAGAGTAACAGAGCGTGAATTACAGAGAGGGAGAGTTACACAAGGACAGTTACAGAGGGAGTGATACAGACGGAAAGTAACAGAGGGAGAGTTACAGAGGGAGAGTTACAGAGGTAGAGGTACAGAGGGTTAGTTACTGAGGGTTAGTTACAGAGGGTGAGTTACCAAGGGAGAGTTACAGAGGTAGAGTTACAGACCCAAAGTAACAGAGGGAGAGTTACAGAGGGAGAGTTACAGAGGGAGAATTACAGAGGGAAAGTTACAGAGTGTGAGTTACAGAGGGAAAGTTACAGAGGCAGAATTACAGAGGGACAGTTACAGAGGGTGAATTACAGGGAGGGAGTTACAGAAGGAGAGTTGCCGAGGAAGAGTTGCAGAGGGAGAGCTACAGAGGGAGAATTACAGAGGATGAGTTACAGAGGGAGAGTTAGCGAGTGAGTTACAGAGAGTACGTTACAGAGAGTGTTACAGAGAATGAGTTACTGAGGGATTGTTAACAGAGGGAGAGTTACAGAGGGGGAATTTCAAGAAAGAGTTACAGAGAGTGAGTTACAGAGGGAGAGTTACAGAGAGTGAGTTACAGAGGGAGAGTTGCAGAGAATGAGTTACAGAGGGAGAGTTACAGAGGGAGAGTTACAGAGAGTGAGTTACAGAGGGAGAGTTACAGAGAGTGAGTTACAGAGAGTGAGTTACAGGGGGAGAGTTACAGAGGGAGAGATACAGAGGGAGAGTTACAGAGGGAGAGTTACAGAGGGAGAGTTACAGAGAGTGAGTTACAGAGGGAGAGTTACAGAGGGAGAGTTACAGAGGGAGAGTTACAGAGGGAGAGTTGCAGAGGGAGAGTTGCAGAGGGAGAGCTACAGAGGGGGAGTTACTGAGGATGAGTTACAGAGGGAGAGTTAGTGAGTGAGTTACAGAGAGTACGTTACAGAGAGTGTTACAGAGACTGAGTTACTGAGGGATTGTTACAGAGGGAGAGTTACAGAGTGAGAGTTGCAGAGAATGAGTTGCAGCGGGAAAGTTACAGAGGGAGAGTTACAGAGGGGGTGTTTCAGAGAAAGAGTTACAGAGAGTGAGTTACAGAGGGAGAGTTACAGAGCGTGAGTTACAGAGGGAGAGTTTCAGAGAATGAGTTACAGAGGAAGAGTTACAGAGGGAGAGTTACAGAGAGTGAGTTACAGAGAGTGAGTTACAGATGGAGAGTTACAGAGGGAGAGTTACAGAGGGAGAGTTACAGAGAATGAGTTACAGAGGGAGAGTTACAGAGAGTGAATTACAGAGAGGGAGTTACAGAAGGAGAGTTACAGAGAGTGATTTACAGAGGGTGAGTCACATTGAGTGAGTTACAGAGGGAGTGTTACACATGAAGAGTTGCAGAGAGTCAATAACAGAGAGTGGGTTACAGAGGGAGAGTTACAGAGGGAGAGTTACAGAGGGTCGATTGCAGAGGGTGAGTTACAGAGGGAGAGTTACAGAGGGAGAGTTACAGAGGGTGAGTCACATTGAGTGAGTTACAGAGGGAGTGTTACACATGAAGAGTTGCAGAGAGTCAATAACAGAGAGTGGGTTACAGAGGGAGAGTTACAGAGGGAGAGTTACAGAGGGAGAGTTACAGAGAGTGATTTACAGAGGGTGAGTCACATTGAGTGAGTTACAGAGGGAGTGTTACACATGAAGAGTTGCAGAGAGTCAATAACAGAGAGTGGGTTACAGAGGGAGAGTTACAGAGGGAGAGTTACAGAGGGTCGATTGCAGAGGGTGAGTTACAGAGGGAGAGTTACAGAGGGAGAGTTACAGAGGGTGAGTCACATTGAGTGAGTTACAGAGGGAGTGTTACACATGAAGAGTTGCAGAGAGTCAATAACAGAGAGTGGGTTACAGAGGGAGAGTTACAGAGGGAGAGTTACAGAGGGTCGATTGCAGATGGTGAGTTACAGAGGGAGAGTTACAGAGGCAGAGTTACAGAGGGAGAGTTACAGAGGGAGAGTTTAAGAGGGAGAGTTGCAGGGGGAGAATTGCAGAGAATGATTAAAAAGAATGAGTGCCAGAGGGAGAGTTACAGAGGGAGAATTACAGAGGGAGAGTTACAAAGGGAGAGTTACAGAGGGAGAGTTACAAGGGGAGAGTTACAGAGGGTGAGTTACTGAGGGTGAGTTACAGAGGGTGGGTTACAGAGGGAAAGTTACAATGGAGAGTGACAGAGGGAGAGTTACAGAGGGAGAGTTGCAGAGGGAGAGTTACAGAGGGAGAGTTACAGAGGGAGAGTAACAGAGGGTGAATTACTGAGAGTGAGTTACAGAGGGAGAGTTACAGAGGGAGAGTTACAGAGAGTGAGTTACAGAGGGAGAGTTACAGAGGGAGAGTTACAGAGGGAGAGTTACAGAGGGAGAGTTACAGAGGGAAAGTTACAGAGGGAGAGTTACAGAGGGAGAGTTACAGAGCGTGAGTTACAGAGGGTGAGTTACAGAAGGTGAGTTACAGGGTGTGAGATACAGAGTGTGAGTTACAGAGGGATTGTTACAGAGGGAGAGTTACAGAGGGAGAGTTACAGAGGGAGAGTTACAGAGGGAGAGTTACAGAGGGAGGGTTACAGAGGGAGAGTTGCAGAGGGAGAGTTACAGAGAGTGAGTTACAGAGGGAGAGTTACAGAGGGAGAGTTACAGAGGGAGAATTACAGAGGGAGAGTTACAAAGGGAGAGTTACACAGGGAGAGTTACAGAGGTTGAGTTACAGACAGTGAGTTACAGAGGGAGAGTTGCAGAGAGTCAGTTACAGAGAATGATTTACAGAGAGTGCGTTACAGAGGGAGGGTTACAGAGAGTGAGTTACAGAGGGAGAGTTACAGAGGGAGAGTTACAGAAGGAGATTTACAGAGGGAGAGTTACAAAGAGTGATTTACAGACAATGAGTTACAGAGAGTGAGTTACAGAGGAAGAGTTACAGAGGGAGAGTTACAGATGGAGACTTACAGAGGGAGAGTTACAGAGTGAGTTACAGAGGGAGAGTTACAGAGTGAGTTACAGAGGGAGAGTTACAGAGGGAGATTTACAGAGTGAGTTACAGAGGGAGAGTTATAGAGGGAGAGTTACAGAGGGAGAGTTACAGAGGGAGAGTTACAAAGAGTGAGTTACAGAGGGAGAGTTACAGAGGGAGAGTTACAGAGGGTGAGTTACATTGAGTGAGTTACAGAGGGAGTGTTACACATGAAGAGTTGCAGAGAGTCAATAACAGAGAGTGGGTTACAGAGGGAGAGTTACAGAGGGAGAGTTACAGAGGGTCGATTGCAGAGGGTGAGTTACAGAGGGAGAGTTACAGAGGCAGAGTTACAGAGGGAGAGTTACAGAGGGAGTTTAAGAGGGAGAGTTGCAGGGGGAGAGTTGCAGAGAATGAGTTACAGAGAATGAGTTACAGAGGGAGAGTTACAAAGGGAGAATTACAGAGGGAGAATTACAAAGGGAGAGTTACAGAGGGAGAGTTACAAGGGGAGAGTTACAGAGGGTGAGTTACTGAGGGTGAGTTACAGAGGGTGAGTTCCAGAGGGAAAGTTACAACGGAGAGTGACAGAGGGAGAGTTACAGAGGGAGAGTTGCAGAGGAAGAGTTACAGAGGGAGAGTTGCAGAGTTAGTTACAGAGGGTGAGTTACAGAGGGAGAGTAACAGAGGGTGAGTTACATTGAGTGAGTTACAGAGGGAGTGTTACACAGGGAGAGTTGCAGAGAGTGAGTTGCAGAGAATGATTTCCAGAGAGTGCGTTACAGAGGGAGAGTTACAGAGGGAGAGTTACAGAGGGAGAGTTACAGAGGGAGAGTTACAGAGGGAGATTTACAGAGAAAGAGCTACAGAGGGAGAGTTACACAGGGACAGTTAGAGCGGCTCAATTACTGAGACTGAGTTACAGAGGGTGAGTTAGAGGGTGAGTTACAGAGGGTCAGGTCCAGAGGGAGTGTTACAGAGGGTGAGTTACAGAGGGATTGTTACAGAGGGAGAGTTACAGAGGGAAAGTTACAGAGGGAGAGTTACAGAGGGAGAGTTACAGAGGGTGAGTTACAGAGGGAGGGTTACAGAGGGAAAGTTACAGAGGGAGAGTTACAGAGGGAAAGTTACGGAGGGAAAGTTACAGAGGGAGAGTTACAGAGGGAGAGCTACAGAGCATGAGTTACAGAGGGTGAGTTACAGAGGGTGAGTTACAGAGTGTGAGTTACAGAGGGAGAGTTACAGAGAGTGAGTTACTCAGGGAGAGTTACAGAGAGAGAGTTACAGAGCGTGAGTTACAGAGGGTGAGTTACAGAGGGAGAGTTACAGAGGGAGAGTTACAGAGGCAGAGTTACAGAGGGAGAGTTACAGATGGTTAGTTACAGAGGGTTAGTTACAGAGGGTTAGTTACAGAGGGTGAGTTACCAAGGGAGAGTTACAGAGGGAGAGTTCCAGAGGGAGAGGTACAGAGAGTGAGTTACAGAGGGAGAGTAACAGAGCGTGAATTACAGAGAGGGAGAGTTACAGAAGGACAGTTACAGAGGGAGAGATACAGACGGAAAGTAACAGAGGGAGAGTTACAGAGGGAGAGTTACAGAGGGAGAGGTACAGAGGGTTAGTTACTGAGGGTTAGTTACAGAGGGTGAGTTACCAAGGGAGAGTAACAGAGGGAGAGTTACAGAGGGAGAGTTACAGAGGGAGAATTACAGAGGGAAAGTTACAGAGTGTGAGTTACAGAGGGAAAGTTACAGAGGCAGAATTACAGAGGGAGAGTTACAGAGGGTGAATTACAGGGAGGGAGTTACAGAAGGAGAGTTGCCGAGGAAGAGTTGCAGAGGGAGAGCTACAGAGGGAGAATTACAGAGGATGAGTTACAGAGGGAGAGTTAGCGAGTGAGTTACAGAGAGTACGTTACAGAGAGTGTTACAGAGAGTGAGTTACTGAGGGATTGTTAACAGAGGGAGAGTTACAGAGGGGGAATTTCAAGAAAGAGTTACAGAGAGTGAGTTACAGAGGGAGAGTTACAGAGAGTGAGTTACAGAGGGAGAGTTGCAGAGAATGAGTTACAGAGGGAGAGTTACAGAGGGAGAGTTACAGAGAGTGAGTTACAGAGCGAGAGTTACAGGGGGAGAGTTACAGAGGGAGAGTTACAGAGAGTGAGTTACAGAGAGTGAGTTACAGAGGGAGAGTTGCAGAGAATGAGTTACAGAGCGAGAGTTACAGGGGGAGAGTTACAGAGGGAGAGTTACAGAGAGTGAGTTACAGAGAGTGAGTTACAGAGGGAGAGTTACAGAGGGAGAGTTACAGAGGGAGAGTTACAGAGGGAGAGTTACAGAGGGAGAGTTACAGAGGGAGAGTTACAGAGGGAGAGTTAGTGAGTGAGTTACAGAGAGTACGTTACAGAGAGTGTTACAGAGAGTGAGTTACAGAGAGTGAGTTACAGGGGGAGAGTGCAGAGGGAGAGTTACAGAGGGAGAGTTACAGAGGGAGAGTTACAGAGGGAGAGTTACAGAGGGAGAGTTACAGAGGGAGAGTTACAGAGGGAGAGTTACAGAGGGAGAGTTAGTGAGTGAGTTACAGAGAGTACGTTACAGAGAGTGTTACAGAGACTGAGTTACTGAGGGATTGTTACAGAGGGAGAGTTACAGAGTGAGAGTTACAGAGAATGAGTTACAGCGGGAAAGTTACAGAGGGAGAGTTACAGAGGGAGATTTACAGAGAGTGAGTTACAGAGGGAGAGTTACAGAGGGTGAGTTACAGAGGGAGAGTTACAGATGGAGAGTTACAGAGGGAGAGTTACAGAGGGAGAGTTACAGAGAATGAGTTACAGAGGGAGAGTTACAGAGAGTGAATTACAGAGAGGGAGTTACAGAGGATGAGTTACAGAGGGAGAGTTAGCGAGTGAGTTACAGAGAGTACGTTACAGAGCGTGTTACAGAGAGTGAGTTACTGAGGGATTGTTACAGAGGGAGAGTTGCAGAGGGAGAGTTACAGAGGATGAGTTACAGAGGGAGAGTTAGCGAGTGAGTTACAGAGAGTACGTTACAGAGAGTGTTCCAGAGAGTGAGTTCCTGAGGGATTGTTACAGAGTGAGAGCTGCAGCGAATGAGTTACAGCGGGAAAGTTACAGAGGGAGAGTTACAGAGGGGGAGTTTCAGAGAAAGAGTTACAGAGGGAGAATTGCAGAGAGTGAGTTACGGAAGGAGAGTTACAGAGGGAGAGTTACAGAGGGTGAGTTACGGAAGGAGAGTTACAGAGGGAGAGTTACAGAGGGTGAGTTACGGAAGGAGAGTTACAGAGGGAGAGTTACAGAGGGTGAGTTACAGAGAGTGAGTTACAGAGGGACATACGCAGGAGCAGAGAGAGTGGAGTGAATTTGTAGAAGGGGTAGGGGGTATTTATTGGGGGGTGGGGTGTTTGGGTTTCTCTGTTTCCCATTGAGAAACGAGTTGAAGGAGAGAGAGGAGTGAGCCTGTAGCGAGTATGAATGGTGTCTGGAACTAACTGCACTTCGAGACCAGGCTGTCGCGTGTTACAATATTGAATAGCGAGTGGCTGTGTCGAGTGTAGCCGCGACCAGGGGAGGGCATCCGGACGGGACATCGACCCATACACAGTGCTCTCAGGGAGCAAGACATCTCTTCAAACTTACTCTCCCCCCCCCCCCCCCCCCAGCTCCCCATCCCCTCCCCAGCTCCCCCATTCCCGTCCCCAGCTCCCCCATTCCCGTCCCCTCCCCATCTCCACCCCTCCCCATCTCCACCCTTCCCCTCCCCAACCCATCTCCACCCCTCTCCGGGTCCACTCCTCCACCCCTCCCAGCTCCCCCCTCCCCAGCTCCCCTCCCCAAGCTGCCCCCCTCTCACCTCCCCCCAGCCCCCCTCACCCCCCTCCCCAGCCCCCTCACCCCCAACCCCCCTCACCCCCTCCCCAGCCCCCCATAACCCCCCAGCACCCCTCCTCCCCCTCACCCCCTCGCCCCACACACACCCTCCCCCTCACCCCAGCCCTCCCCCTCCCCTCTCCCCAGCCCCCCTTACCCCCCCCAGCCCCCCTCCCCCCCCCCTTTCCAGCCCCCCTTACCGCCTCCCCAGGTCCCCTTCCCCCCCTCCCCAGCCCCCCTCCCCCCTCCCCAGACCCCCCTCACCCCCCTCCCTAGCCCCCCCTCACCCCCCTCCCTAGCCTCCCCTCACCCCCCTCCCTAGCCCCCCCTCACCCCCCCCACCCCTCCCAGCCCCCCACCCCCAACCCCCTGCACCTCACCCCCCTCCCGGCACCCCACAACCCCCTCCCCAGCTCTCCCCTCACCCCCCTCCCCGGCACCCCTCACCCCCCTCCCCAGCCCCTCTCACCCCCCCTCCCCAGCCCCCCCTCACCCCCCTCCCCAGCCCCCCTCACCCCCGCCTCCTCAGCCCCCCCCACACCCACTCCCCAGCGCCCCCTCACCCCCCCTCCCCAGCCCCCCCTCACCCCCCTCCCCAGCCCCCCTCACCCCCTCCCCCTCCCCCTCCCCAGCCCCCCTCCCCAGCCCCCCCCTCACCCCCTCCCCAGCCCCCACCCTCACCAGCCCCCAGCCCCCCACCCTCACCAGCCCCTCTTCTCACCAGCCCCCCCTCTCACCACCAGCCCCCTCTCACCACCACCCCCTCACCCCCCCTCACCAACCCCCTCACCAGCCCCCCCCTCACCAGCCCCCCTCCCTCACCAGCCCCCCTGCCTCACCAGCCCCCCCCTCACCAGCCCCCCCCTCACCAGCCCCCCCTCCCTCACCAGCCCCCCCCCTCACCAGCCCCCCCTCCCTCACCAGCCCCCCTCTCCCTCACCAGCCCCCCCTCTCCCTCACCAGCCCCCCTCTCCCTCACCAGCCCCCCTCTCCCTCACCAGCCCCCCTCCCTCACCAGCCCCCCCTCACCAGTCCCCCCTCTCTCACAAGCCCTCCATCCCTCACCAGCCCCCCTCCCTCCCTCACCAGCCCCCCTCCCTCCCTCACCAGCCCCCCCCTCACCAGTCCCCCCCTCCCTCACCAGCCCCTCTCCCTCACCAGCCCCCCTCCCTCCCTCACCAGCCCCCCTCCCTCCCTCACCAGCCCCCCCCCTCACCAGTCCCCCCCTCCCTCACCAGTCCCCCCTCCCTCACCAGCCCCCCTCCCTCCCTCACCAGCCCCCCTCCCTCCCTCACCAGCCCCCCTCCCTCCCTCACCAGCCCCCCTCCCTCCCTCACCAGCTCACCCCCCCTCACCAGCTCACCCCCACCAGCTCACCCCCCTCACCAGCTCACCCCCCTCACCAGCTCACCCCCCCCCCCTCACCAGCCCACCCCTCCCCCCTCACCAGCCCACCCCCTCCCCCCTCACCAGCCCCCCTCACCAGCTCACCCCCTCCCCAGCCCCTCCCCTGCTGCTGCTGGGGGGGTGATGGCTGGCAGAGGGGGCTGCCTGTGCCAGCTGAACGAGGACAATGCCCGCTTCGGGCTGCTGGCACTGCTGATCGCGGTGTACCTGGTGTGCGGGGCCGCCGTCTTCTCGGCCATCGAGCAGCCCCGGGAGCGGGAGTCGCAGCGCCAGTGGCGGCGGAGGGAGGACACCTTCAGCCGGCGCTACAACATCAGCCGCGCCGAGCTCGCCAACTTGCTGCGGGACTACGAGCGAGCCAATGTGGCGGGAGTCCGGGTGGACGAGAGCCGTCCCCGCTGGGACTTCACCGGCTCCTTTTACTTCGTCGGCACCGTGGTCTCCACCATAGGTAAGAACTCGCCTGCATTAACCATTGGGCAAAAGTAACTTGGCAATTCTTATAAAGGTTCGCGACAAACTGAAGGATCGGAACGAGCAGCATTAAGTGTCCCCATCACAACATTGAAAAGTGTTTAGATAAGGACTTGACCTGGGCAGGGTGCTCCTTCAGAGGGTCAGTGCCCACTCAATGGGCAGAATGGTCTTTTCCTGCACTGCAATGATTCTGATTACACATGTACCCCCTTGGGCAGGGAATTCCAAAGATTCCCAATCCTTTACTGAAAGTAATTTCTCCTCATCTCAATTCTGAATGAACCCCCTTATCCTCAGACTGTACTCTAGATTCCACAACCAGAAGGAACAACCTTAGTGTCCATCCTTCAGAATTTTGGATGTTTCAATAAGATCACCTCTCCTTTTTCGAATCTCCAGGTAATATAAGCTCAATAGACTTACTTTCTTATTTTAAAAAGTCAAGAGGCAGCAAAGGCATTATAATTAATAATTTGTTCGAAAAAAGTGTCTTGCCTTAAGACTTTACATAATTGGCGCTATATAAAAAAGGAGATAGAAAATATCTATAGAACGACGGAGCAATTAGCTTAGCATTGGTTAGTTGAAAGACAATTTTAAAAATCTAGAAACCCAAATCCCAATAATAAATATTCAGAATGAATTTCAAGATTGTAAGTCTTGCTTATCTAATTCCATTGAATACTTTGGAGAGTTGGTAGATTGAGAGAGGGTAGACATGGGTAATGCAATAGATGTAATTTATTTAGATTTAAAACAGCCTTTGATAAGGTAGCATTTAATGGATTATTGAACATACCAGGGCATACTGAGTGAGGGAACAATTACCAGGATGGGTAGATTGGTGTTGTCAGACATAAAGCAGAGAGGTGTGAAGGGGTGCTATTCACAATGGCAGGGGTGGGTCAGTGCTTGGACCACCATTGTTCACAGCTTATGCTAATGATATAAACTTTGGAGTCAGAAGCACAATTTCTAAAGTTGCAAATGACACCAAATTGAAGAGGCGGGGTGGGCGATTGTCAATACTGAAGAACAAGGGGCTGTTTAGCACAGGGCTAAATCGCTGGCTTTGAAAGCAGACCAAGGCAGGCCAGCAGCACGGTTCAATTCCCGTACCAGCCTCCCCGAACAGGCGCTGGAATGTGGCGATATTTTCACAGTAACTTAATTTGAAGTCTACTTGTGACAATAAGCAATTTTCATTCGTTTCATTTCATAATGGCAAGAACACGTGAATAAACTTGCAGAACGGGCACAGAATTGTCAAAAATTGGGGCAGGTCAATAAGGTCATTAAAATGGTAAGCCAAGCAAAAGGGTTTATTTCCAGAGGGATAGAATTGAGAAGTTATGTAAAACTCTTGTCAAATTCTTGATTAGTTTACACTTGGTGCACTGGTGAAAAATTCTGGTCACTATTACAAAAGAGGTTAGTGAGGGCGTGAAAAAGGCTTACAGGATAATACCAGAACTGTGAGGAAAACATGAATAGGTTGAGTCTCTTTTCCTCTTGAAAGGCTTTGGGAGGAGCTAACAGACGTGTTTAAAATGATGAAATGTTCTTTCTGATAGAATAGACGCAGTTTCCACGTTGGCAAAGAGCTAAACGAGAGGCCATCAACATAAGATAGTCATCAAGAAATCAACTCAAAAATTCAGAAGAAACATCTTTACCTGGAGAATAGTTTTTTTTTCTTTCTCTTCTATAAATTTAAAGTACCCAATTTGTTTTTCCAATTAAGGGGCAATTTAGCATGGCCAATCCATCTAACCTGCGCACCTTTGGTTTGTGGGGGTGAGACCCACACAGACACGGAGAGAATGTGCAAACTCCACAAGGGCAGTGACCCAGGGCCGGGATCGAACCCAGGTTCTCAGCGCCATTAGGCAGCAGTGCTAACCACTGTGCCACCTTGCCGCCCTTTTACCTGGAGAATAGTGATGTACTCACTACCACAGGCAGTAGTTGAGGTTAATATTATAGATATATTCAGGGGCTAGATAAGCACATGAGGGAGAAGTGAATGGAGGGTGATGTTCAGAGAGTTAGATGAGCAAGGATGGTAGGAGGCTTGAGTGGAGAGAGCAACACCTGGTTGGGCCAAATGGCCTGTTTCAATGCTATATATTCAGTGGAATTTCATGTAAATGCTTTGGGACATACAGAGATTGTGAAAAAGCTGTTGGTAAATATAAGTCTTTAATTCATTTTACACAGCTTTCTATGGACAAGAGTAGAGCACATGGACCACGATATTTTAATCAGTGATGGCATAACCTGCACTGTCCCTTTAAGACCAGAAGGTCCAATTCAGGGATACCTAAACCCACCCATGTAACATTCACAGGACTGTGCGAGGTAAATTATGAGGACCAATTGCATCAATTTGGCTTGTATCTCCATGAGTACAAAAGACTGTGGGGGTGACCATACCGAGGTATCTAGTGTCGCAAAAGTCTTAAATTAAGAGAAGTTACTGACGGGAGGGAGGGGGGGGGGATACAAAATAAGGGAGTACAATCTTAAAATTAGGGTTAGGCTTATTTCAAAGGGAAATTAAGGAGCATTGTCAAATAAAGGGCATGTGGAGCTCCCTCCCCATCAAAGGGCAGCACGGTAGCATTGTGGTTAGCACAATTGCTTCACAGCTCAGGGTCCCATGTTCGATTCCAGGCTTGGGTCACTGTCTGTGCGGAGTCTGCACGTTCTCCCCGTGTGTGCTCCGGTTTCCTCCCACAGTCCAAAGATGTGCAGGTTAGGTGGATTGGCCATGCTAAATTGCTCTTAGTGTCCAAAATTGCCCTTAGTGTTGGGTGGGGTTACTGGGTTATGGGGATAGGGTGGGGATGTTGACTTGGGTAGGGTGTTCTTTCCAAGGGCCAAGAACATATTCCTGTTGTTTATCTTTCCTGTTCTTATTTATTCATTTACGGGATGTGAACGTCACTGGCTAGACCAGTCCTAATTGCCTTTGAGAAGGTTGTGGTGAGTCCCCTTCTAGAACCGCTCACTGCGGTTAGGGAGGGAGTTCCAGGATTTTGATTCTGCGACTGTGAAGGAACAGCGATATATTTCCTGTGACGATTGGCAGATTTTAGGAGAATTGGGTTATAAATGTAGTGGACAATGTAAGGGTTAAAGGCCTGGGGTTAGTGTGTGTTTGACAGCAGTCGACATGTTATTTTACAACAGAATTCTGTTTGCAGAGCCGGGAAAGTTTTAGCAGCCAGAGGATGGAATTGACGAAGGAATGTATTTATCAGTCTGGGCTAATGCACGCTGGATTGACTGGGGAGGTCCCTGGGGAGTTAATGTGCCTTTTGCAGCCTGCAGAGATAATGGGCGCAATCTAACGGAATAGTTTCCAAGTGTCCATTCAGGCAGGTTTGGCAGGGAAATTCCTCCCTGCTCTGTCGACGAATTCCCCACCGCATCTAACGACACTTAGTCAATTTTGTGGATCCTAGGGAATCCCCCCTCCCCTGAGGCCTTTCAGCTCCCAACTTGGGCATCCCTCCCCTCAACCCTCCATGTAGCCCCTAACCCTCCTTTACCAGGATCCCCCTTCCCCCCACCACTGCGAACCACGCGTGTGGCTAACAATGCCCTCTCTGTGGCTCCTCAGGAGAAGCTCTCCCACAATCGCCGGGAGAGGACCCAGACTGGGGGCGGGGTGCCGGACCTCACAATCCTCATGACCTCCGCGGAATGGGCCCTGGAGGTTACCGTGGCCGAGGACAGAGCGGTAACCAATGCGGTTGGCGGATGCCGCAGAGGTAAGGATCCACCGGGCCCCACCCGGATGGACTGTCACAGGTGAGTTGTTAATATCTTGCTGACTGACCCATCCATCCCACTGACCACATGTCCATTCTCACGCAGGACCTCCTGCCAATGGCTCTTGTCCATCCCGGGTTTCCCCCTTTCCAGCCTCCCAGGGACCACCTCGGAGGAGAGCTCCGAGGCGGCCACAATTGATGCGTCACACTGACATCCCCACCCTCCGCCAGTGCAGAGACACACACCTCGGTGGGCAAGGTGGGCAGGCTTCTGGGGCACAATCTGGTGAGCATCACACTGCTGCTGATGTACATCAAGTGGAGGCAGGAACCCCCAGGTGAGACAGCACTCGGAGATCTGCTGGATCCCAGGACCCAGCTGGGTCCCAGGCAGATGCTCAACCTCTGGAATAGGTATACCCGGAGCTGATGTAGAAGATGGGGAGCGGCTGGGACATTCAGAGGGAGATGTCAGTGATACTCCAGCAGGTGCATAGCTGGAGCATCCCAGAGGCTACCGGCGCAGGAGCTGATGCCAGCAAAGCATGGCACCGAGGCCAATGCTGCTCGGTTGGCGACCGCTGTGGGGAGCCTGGTGCATGACGTCGGCACCCAATAGTGAAGGTGTCCCAGGCGTGGCGCAGTCGGTGACGGCCATGGAAGGCACGTCGAGGATCACTGGGCACTGGGGGAGGAGAAGAGAAAGCGGGAGGTTGGGGGGGGGGGGGGGAGAGTAAGGTGGCACCATCGGGAGAGTGGGGCACTGTTGGAAACCTGTGAAACATTTAAAACCCTCCACCACAACCAGTATAACGCCTCTGACATTTTTGTCCGCAATGCGGGCCGAACTTCGAACCATTGGCCCATCTCTCCAGGCAGCCCCCTACCCACCCCCGGGCACACCGCGTGCAGGTGATGGGTGTGAGCGAGCACTCAGTAGAAAGGCAGGGGTCAGACGATGGAACAGATTGAGGAGCACCAGCGCTTAGCTCTCTGCGGGTTATCATCGCCCTTCCTGCTCTGCACAGTGACCCGCTGACAGTGCCGACACAGTCCCAGCACCTTGGAGTGACAAAGGTGATCGGTGTGGTGGATGTTGTTTACATGAACTTCAGTAAAGCCTCTGACAAGGTGCCTCATGCCAGACTGGGACAAAAGGTGAAGTTACGTGGGATCAGAGGGTGGTATCACATGGGTGGTAAGATGGATACAGAACTGGCTCGGTCACAGAGGCAAAGGGTAGAAGGGTGTTTTTCTGAATGGAAGGTTGTGACTGGTGGCGTTCCACAGGGATCTGTGCTGGGACCTCTGTTGTTTGTAGTACACATGAACGATTTGGAGGAAAATGTAGCTGGTCTGATTAGTCAGTGCGCGGATGACACCAAGGTTGGTGGAGCGGCAGATAGTGTTGAGGATCGTCAGGGGATACAGCAGGACATAGATAGGTTGGAGACTTGGGCAGGGAAATGGCAAATGCAGTTTAATCCAGACAAATGTGAGGTAATGCATTTTAGTAAGTCTAACATAGAGGGGAAATATACAGTAAATGGCAAAACACTTAGGAATATAGAAAGTCAGAGAGATCTGGGGGTGCAGGTCCAAAGATCTTTGAAAGTGGCAACACAAGTGGACAAGGTAGCCAAGAAAGCATACGGAATGCTTGACTTCATTGGACGGGGCATCGAGTATAAAAACTGGCCAGTCATGCTACAGGTGTATAGAACCTTGGTAAGGCCGCATTTGGAATATTGCGCACAATTCGGTTCGCTACACTACCAGAAGGATGTGGAGGCTTTGGAGAGGGTGCAGAGGAGGTTTACCAGGATGTTGCCTGGTCTGGAGGGTGTTAGCTATGCGGCGAGGCTGAATAGACTCGGATTGCTTTCATTAGAATGACGGAGATTGAGGGGTGACCTGATAGAGGTCTACAAGATTACCAGGGACATGGATAGAGTAGATGGGCAGGCTGATGATTCCCAGGTTGGAGGGGTCAGTCACCAGGGGGCATAGGTTTAAGGTCCGAGGGGCAAAGTGTAGAGGAGATGTGTGAGGCAGGTTGGGAAGGTAGCGATGATCGGGCCACGTCCCAAGTGAATCGGGCAAGTATGAGGGCCTCCCTGGCCCTCCGGCCTTGCTGGACTCTGCTGCCTGTCTTGCAGCCTCCAGCTGGTGCTCCGGTTTATTCCCGGGATCATCCTCCAGCCCCTTCAGATCCAGCGCCTCCTAATCATCCTCGTTCTCCTCCTCCTCGGAAGTGGTGTTCCTCAACCGCCAGCTCCAGACGTCGCCCCACTGTTGTGCCAGGT
This sequence comes from Scyliorhinus torazame, assembly GCF_047496885.1. NCBI lineage: Eukaryota > Metazoa > Chordata > Chondrichthyes > Carcharhiniformes > Scyliorhinidae > Scyliorhinus > Scyliorhinus torazame. The sequence goes on from NC_092708.1 coordinate 387,444,092, forward strand.
TGTGGAGAACACAGCAGACCACCACAAAGCGGGCGACCCTCCAGGCAGTGTACTGCAGGGCACCACAGGAATGGCCGAGACATCGGGACCGCATTTTGAGGAGTCCGATGCACCGCTCAATGACAGCCTGAGCGGTCACATGGGCCTCGTTGAATCGGGTCGCCACGTCGGTCACCGGCCTCCGCACAGCCTCCCTTATCAACCCGAGAGCCAGCCGCCCATCCTGGGGTGGACCTCGAAGAGGCTGGGGATGTCGGACTGCCCCAGGATGTAGCTGTCGTGCGTACTCCCTGGGAAGCGTGCAGCACGCGATGATCGTCATGTGGTAGTCGCACACGAGCTGTATGTTCAGGGAGTGGAACCCCTTGCTGTTGATGTAGGGCACTCCCAGTGCGCGCAAGGCGACATGTGTGCAGTCTATCAGCCCCTGGACCTGGGGCATCCCTGCGATGGCGGAGAATCCTGCTGCCCAGTCATCTCGGTGGGCTTGGTCCGCGTCAAAGTTGATATAGTTTTCCACCCGGGCACACAGGGCATCCGTGACCTGTCTGATGTCCCTGTGGGCTGTGGCCTGCGAGATGCCACACAGGTCCCCGCTCAAGCCCTTGAATGATCCCGAGGTGTAAAGGTTCAGGGCTGCGGTAACCTTCACGGCCACCGGGAGCAGGTGTCCTCCCCCTCCACGTGGTGCCAAGTTGTGGGAGGTGGTGTCGTAGTGGTATTGTCACTGGACGAGTTAACCAGAGACCCAGGGAAATGCTCTGAAGACACGGGTTCGAATCCTGCCACTGCAGATGATGAAATTTGAATTCAATAAAAATCCAGAATTAAAAGTCTATTGATGACCATGAAACCATTGTCGATTGTCGTAAAAACCATCTGGTTCACTAATGTCCTTTAGGGAAGGAAATCTGCCGTCCTTACCTGGTCTGGCCTACATGTGGCTCCAGACCCACAGCAATGTGGTTGACACTTAACTGTCCCTCAAGGGCAATTCCGGGTGGGCAATAAATGCTGGCACAGCCAGCGACGCCCGCATCCCATGAACGAATAAAAATAAAATGGCGGACTTCCGGGTGTGGCAATGCGGAGCTGAGCCGCACGATTCGGCAGCTCCCGCTACCACGGACTTTCGGGCTCGCTAGAAGAGCCCCAACGGAACTTTTTTTGAAATTAACCCGTGGGGAAGGTAAGAGGGAGGTCCCCCTCCAACCTGTATGAAACGGACTCGAAGCGTAACGGCCACAAAAGTGGCATTGGAGCAACGGGAAAAACCGGGGAAAAAAGACAAAATGGCGGCGGCCAGAGACAAAGTGGAGCTGCAGGAGCTGGAGCAACGGGAAAAACCGGGTAAAAAAGTCAAAATGGCGGCGGCCAGAGACAAAGTGGAGCTGCAGGAGTTTATTAAGCACTGCTTCGAGGAGCAGCGCGAGGAGATGCGTAAGGAAATGCTGGCGCCTATGCTTTCGGCAATCGAAGGACTAGGGATCACCCAGAAGGCCCACGAGGTTCAGATCCAGGAGATACAAAAAAGAGTTGGTCAGAACGAGGACGAGATCTTGGGCCTGGTGGTGAGAGTGGAGCAGAACGAGGCGCTACACAGGAGGTGGGCGGGAAGACTCGAAGGCCTGGAGAACAGGTCGAGGTGAAAGAATCTGCGGAACCTGGGTCTCCCTGAGGGAGCGGAGGGGGCCGATGCCGGGGCATACGCGAGCACGATGCTCGGGGCGATAATGGGCAAGGAGGCCCCTTCGTGACCGCTGGAGTTGGACGGGGCACACCGGGTGCTGGCGAGGAGGCCCCAGGCAAATGAGCCGCCAAGAGCGATGGTGGTGAGGTTCCACCGGTTCACGGACAGAGAGTGGGTCCTGAAATGGGCCAAGAAGGAGCGGAGCAGCAAGTGGGACAATGCAGAGGTCCGAATATACCCGGACTGGAGCACGGAGGTTGCAAAGCGGAGAGCGGGTTTCAACCGGGCCAAAGCGGTGTTGCACCGGAAAGAAGTGACATTCGGAATGCTGCAGCCAGCGCGACTGTGGGTCACATACAAGGGCCAACACTATTACTTCGAAACGCCTGAAGAGGCGTGGACATTTATACAAACCAAAAAGTTGAATATTTGAGGTTTGATGTGTGATGGTTGTTGTATATAGGGGGTCAATCACGCGCAGGAAATGTTACATGGGCTGGGGGAGAGAGACAAGGCCGCGACAGGAGCTGCGCCAGAGGGGGCGGAGCGGGCTTTGGAAAGCGCGGGGTTTGGTTTTTCCCGCGCGCGGGAAGAAAGGTGGGAGGGGGAACTCCCACACGGGGAGGTCAATGGGATAGCGGGGGTAGCCGGGGTCAGCAGGTGTCAGCTGACTTACGGGAGTGACATGGGGGGAGCAAAAAAGCTAGACAGGGGTCTAGCCGGGGGGGGGGGGGGGGGTGGAAGGGTTGCTGCTGCACTGGCCGAAAGGGAATGGGACATAGAAGAGGTGGTTGGGACGGGGGTCCCCCGTCTGGGTGACTGGAGGGTGAGGGAGGCGTGGACACGGGACTGGCCCAAAAAAGGAGATGGCTAGTCGGCAGGGGGGGGGTTTGAGAGCCCCTCCAATCCGGCTGATAACGTGGAACGTGAGGGGCCTGAATGGGCCGGTGAAGAGGGCTCGAGTGTTCGCGCACTTAAAGGGACTGAAGGCGGACGTGGTCATGCTCCAAGAGACTCACCTGAAGGTGGCGGACCAGGTCAGGTTAAGAAAGGGATGGGTAGGACAGGTATTCCACTCGGGACTGGACGCGAAGAATAGAGGGGTGGCAATATTAGTCGGAAAGCGGGTGTCATTTGAGGCCAAGACTATTGAGGTGGACAATGGAGGGCGATATGTAATGGTGAGCGGTAGGCTGCAGGGGACGTGGGTGGTGTTGGTAAACGTATACGCCCCAAACTGGGATGATGCAGGATTCATGAAGCGCATGTTGGGGCGCATTCCGGACCTGGAGAAAGGAGGCCTGATAATGGGAGGGGACTTCAATACAGTGTTGGACCCAGCACTGGACCGTTCCAAATCAAGGACTGGAAAGAGGCCGGCGGCGGCCAAGGTACTTAGGGGGTTTATGGATCAGATGGGGGGAGTGGACCCATGGCGGTTTGCAAGGCCGCAGGCCAGGGAATTTTCTTTCTTTTCCCATGTACACAAAGCCTACTCCCGGATAGATTTTTTTGTTCTGGGCAGGGCGCTCATCCCAAGGGTGGATGGGACGGAGTATTCGGCCATAGCCGTTTCGGACCATGCCCCGCACTGGGTGGAACTGGAGCTGGGAGAGGAGAGGGACCAACGCCCGCTGTGGCGGCTGGATGTGGGACTGCTGGCGGACGAGGTGGTGTGTGGGAAGGTGAGGGGGTGTATCGAAAGGTACTTGGAGGCCAACGACAACGGGGAGGTGCGGGTAGGGGTGGTATGGGAGGCGTTGAAGGCGGTGGTCAGGGGAGAGCTAATCTCCATTAGGGCTCACAGGGAGAAGACAGAGGGCATGGAAAGGGAGAGGTTAGTGGGGGAGATTTTGAGAGTGGACAGGAGATACGCAGAGGCCCCGGAGGAAAGATTACTTGGGGAAAGACGGCGGCTCCAGACGGAGTTTGACCTGTTGACCACAGGGAAGGCGGAGACACAGTGGAGGAAAGCGCAGGGGGCGACCTATGAGTATGGGGAGAAGGCGAGTCGGATGCTGGCACACCAGCTCCGTAAAAGGATGGCAGCGAGGGAAATAGGGGGAGTCAAAGATGGAAGGGGAATCACGGTTCGGAGTGCGACGAAAATAAACAAGGTATTTAAGGCCTTCTATGAAGAGCTGTACAGATCCCAGCCCCCAACGGGGGAAGAGGGTATGAGACGATTCCTAGACCAGCTGAGATTCCCGAGGGTGGAGGAGCAAGAAGTGGCTGGTCTGGGGGCACCAATTGGGTTGGAGGAGCTGAGCAAGGGTTTGGGGAGCATGCAGGCGGGGAAGGCCCCGGGACCGGACGGGTTCCCGGTGGAGTTCTACAGGAAGTACGTAGACCTGTTGGCCCCGCTATTAGTGAGGACCTTTAACGAGGCAAGAGAGGAGGGGACCCTACCTCCGACAATGTCGGAAGCGACAATTTCTTTGATCCCAAAGCGGGACAAGGACCCACTGCAATGTGGATCGTACAGGCCAATCTCGCTCCTTAATGTGGATGCAAAGTTGCTGGCAAAAGTGCTGGCCACGAGGATCGAGGACTGTGTCCCGGGGGTGATTCACGAGAACCAGACAGAATTTGTAAAGGGTAGGCAGCTAAACACCAATGTGCGGCGGCTCTTAAACGTGATAATGATGCCATCGGTGGAGGGAGAAGCGGAGATAGTGGCAGCTATGGACGCGGAAAAGGCCTTTGACCGAGTAGAGTGGGAGTACCTCTGGGAGGTGCGGCGTAGGTTTGGGTTTGGGGGACGGTTTATCAGTTGGGTTAAGCTCCTTTACAGAGCACCGGTGGCGAGTGTAGTGACGAACCGGCGGAGGTCGGAGTACTTTCAGCTGTACCGAGGGACGAGGCAGGGGTGTCCCCTGTCCCCCCTGTTGTTCGCATTGGCGATCAAACCATTGGCCATGTCATTGAGGGAGTCTAATAAATGGAGGGGGGTGGTCCGAGGGGGAGAAGAGCATCGGGTGTCGCTATATGCGGATGACCTGTTGCTGTACATGGCGGATCCAATGGAGGGGATGGTGGAGGTCATGCAGACTCTAAGGGAGTTTGGGGACTTTTTGGGCTATAAGCTCAATGTAGGGAAGAGTGAGCTCTTTGTATTACAGGCGGGGGACCAAGAAAGAGGGATAGGGGACCTACCGCTGAGGAGGGCGGAGGGGAGCTTTCGGTATCTGGGGATCCAGATAGCCAGGAGTTGGGGGGCCCTACATAAACTGAATCTGACGAGGTTGGTGGAGCAAATGGAGGAGGATTTTAAAAGATGGGACATGTTACCGCTCTCGCTGGCGGGTAGAGTGCAATCGGTCAAAATGGTGGTCCTTCCGAGGTTTTTGTTTGTGTTTCAGTGCCTTCCCATCGTGATCACTGAGGCCTTTTTTAAGAGAGTCGGCAGGAGTATTATGGGGTTTGTGTGGGTGAATAAGACCCCGAGGGTAAGGAGAGGGTTCCTGGAACGCAGTAGGGACCGAGGAGGGTTGGCGCTGCCAAACCTGGGGAGCTACTACTGGGCAGCAAATGTGTCGATGATCCGCAAGTGGGTTATGGAGGGAGAGGGGGCGGCATGGAAGAGGATGGAGATGGCGTCCTGCAAAGGAACGAGTCTGGGGGCGTTGGTGACGGCACCGCTGCCGCTCTCGCCAACAAAGTACACCACGAGCCTGGTGGTGGCGGCAACGCTAAGGATCTGGGGCCAGTGGAGACGGCACAGATGTGCAATGGGAGCATCGGTGTTGTCCCCGATCAGGGGTAACCATCGGTTTGTCCCGGGGAAGATGGACGGGGGGGTTCCAGAGCTGGCATCGGGCGGGGATCAGAAGAATGGGGGACCTGTTCATTGACGGAACGTTTGCGAGCCTCGGGGCACTGGAGGAGAAGTTTGAGTTACTCCCGGGAAATGCCTTTAGATATATGCAGGTGAGGGCTTTTGTGAGGCGACAGGTGAGGGAATTCCCGTTGCTCCCGGCACAAGAAATTCAAGACAGGGTGATCTCGGGTGTATGGGTCGGTGAGGGCAAGGTGTCGGCAATACACCAGGAGATGAAAGAAGAGGGGGAAGCGCCGGTAGAAGAGTTGAAGGGTAAATGGGAGGAGGAACTGGGGGAGGAGATCGAAGAAGGTCTGTGGGCTGATGCCCTGGGTAGGGTTAATTCCTCCTCCTCGTGTGCCAGGCTCCGCCTGATACAATTCAAGGTGGTTCACAGAGCGCACTTGACGGGGGCGAGGTTGAGCAGGTTCTTTGGGGTAGAGGACAGATGTGGAAGGTGTTCAGGGAACCCGGCGAACCATGTCCATATGTTTTGGTCATGCCCGGCACTGGAGGGGTTCTGGAGAGGAGTGGCGGGAGCAATATCTCAGGTGGTGAAAGTCCGGGTCAAGCCAAGCTGGGGGCTAGCAATGTTCGGAGTAGTGGACGAACCGGGAGTGCAGGAGGCGAAAGAGGCCGGTATTCTGGCCTTTGCGTCCCTAGTAGCCCAGCGAAGGATCTTGCTAATGTGGAAGGAGGCGTAGCCCCCCAGCGTGGAGGCCTGGATAAACGATATGGCTGGGTTCATAAAGTTGGAGAGGATTAAGTTCGTCTTGAGAGGGTCTGCGCAGGGGTTCTTCAGGCGGTGGCAACCGTTCCTAGACTACCTCGCGGAGCGTTAGAGGAAGGTCGGTCAGCAGCAGCAGCAACCTGGGTGGGGGGGGGGGGAGCTGCCTGGAGGGGTGGATGAGCAAGAGATAACATGAAGAGTCGGGGAAGCTGGCACGTACGGGAGAGAGCCAGTGTACAAAGCTATGTAAATATACTATTTTGCCATGTATATATTTGCTCCGCGCGATTTCTCGTTTCTTTTTTTTTTGTTCTGGGGGGGGGGTGGGGGGTGGGGGGGTGGGGTGGGGGGGGGTTATTGTTTGTAAGGGAGAAAAATTGTGTTAAAAACTTTAATAAATATATATATATATTTTTTAAATGGCACAGGTGCCGCACTATCTCCTGCAGCACACGCTGTCCGTCATCTGTTCAAACGACCAGCGAAGCCTGGGCCGTCGCGGGCCTCCTCCTCTGGGTCTCACCCTGGCCTGATGGGTCTGGGTCTGATGGGTCTGGGTCTGGCACATGAGCCGCTGTCTCATGCCACCGCGGACACTGCCACTGTCTCGGCCGCCCGGCCTAGCAGCAGCACAACTAGGGCCTGTTCTGCTGGGTCCAAAATACCATCCATACCGTTCAATATCTGTAAGGAATTGGGAGAGGATGTTAGACTGACTCCCACCCCGGGACCCTCCATTCCCCCATCGTTCTCCACCCCCCCCCCCCACTCCCTCTCCCCCTTCCCACCTCACCTACACCTGGCACACCCTGCCCACGCACTCCCGGCCTTGGCGGGCCTCCCTCAATGGACCCCAGACCCTGAACCCCAGGTACCCGCACATAACCACATAGACCGAGTGCTGGTCCCCTCCCCGTGGCACTCACCCACCCTCCAGCCATGGACATGTCCCCGGAGCTGTGTCCCAACCCCTGGGTGTTCGGATGTTGGCTGCTGCGTGTGTGGTGTTGCCTCCCGTAATGTTCCTTGCATCAATGTGTAATTGGGATGTTAGGCAGTGACTCCCACATGCTACATGGCCCACCCGCCCACGGGAACCCACTTGGGTTGTGTGAAGTGCTCACTTGACCTCGATAGCCAATTCAGAAAGAGCCTTCAGCCGCACGGCCAGAGGGCTCAGCAGTCGATGGGGGTTACTGTGGTCAGTGGGGCAGACGGGCAGGGTCATGGGTTGCCCCCGTAACCGGTACACAAGACCCAGGAGTTGGCATGGTCGAGCTGTTCTTTCCAGGTGTGAAATTAAAAATTTGATATTACATTAATAACAAGAGTTTTGTTTTAGAAATACCGAAGCCCTATTTCTTCATGCAGTCTCTCCTGGAGCAAATCATTCTTTCCACAGTGTCTTAAAGTAAACTAAAATATTGGAGTTTTGGTCAGATGTCTTAACCACTGTTGGGGTCGGGTCTGGAATCGTAATATTCCTAATCAGGATGATGTGTGACTTGGTGGGGAATTTCCTGCTGGCCATGCTCCGGTACCCTTGTCCTACTAGGTGGTGGAGTTTGCAGGTTTGGAAGCATCCTTGGTGAGTTGCTGCAGTCACCTTGTAGATGTTACGGTGTCAGGGTGGATATATGTTACACGCCTGTTACTGTGTCAGGGTGGATATATGTTACACGCCTGTTACTGTGTCAGGGTGGATATATGTTACACGCCTGTTACTGTGTCAGTGTGGGTATATGTTACTGTTGCTAACTTTTGCCTTAGTTTAATTGCTCTGTTTTATCACCTTTGCTCTCGAGTCGCCAGGTATCTTTATGATACCGCCACGTGGTTCAGGTCCGAGTAATGATCAATAATCCAATACACCGCTTAGTAAGATTTAAATCAAAGCACATTTATTATACACAGCAATCACTACTCATGCACAAATTCTACGTCTAAGCTACTTCTACGACTAACAGGCCAATACTTAACTGGGAACTGGCCCACCAGGTCAGGGAAACAAATGGCCTTTCGTTCGGGTTCTGAGCCTGCGGGATTCGAAGTTGGTACAGATTGGTAGCTAGGAGCGCCTATCTCGTAGCGAGGGTTGAAGTAAGACTTACTGGATATCAGCGGCGGCTGGACCGGTCACTGTCAAGGGTTGGTTCGCGTTGCTGAGTGACCCGGTCAAGAAGAGAAGAGAAGGACGATTTGAACTTGGGCTTGATTCTTATAGTCCCCAGGGGCTTCCCGTCTTTCGGGGCGGACCCTGTACCTGGTTCCAAGTGATTAGACTTTGTCCCAATCACTTGGTTCAATTTTTTCCAATGCTGGAGCGGTTCCCTGATCGATGGGTGGTCCTGAGGTGGTCGTTCACCTCCCATTGTGTAGGCTTCTGCTGGTGCCAAAGAGTCTGGTTTGGCTTTATGTGTCTAAATGTTGCTCATTGTTCCCGGGGATTGCTCATTAATATGCAAATGGCTGGTCTTTTGTTATGCTGATGGTTGCTGGTATCGACCTTGTCTGGCCTTTCCAGAGGTAAATACACACTCAACCTGCAGCTGCTTGTTTGTGTCCTGTTGGCTGACTTTCCCATCAGCCTTTGCCGTTCGCCATTTTAAATCGGGAGTTAGCCAATCTAAATCGGGAGTTAGCCATTTTAACTGGCTACATTCCCTCCTTGTGATCCTAACGCGAAGCATGAAGGATCACATAACTATGTTGCTTTCCATTCCCTGACCTGCGGGGGACACTTCCTTCATGGCCTCTGCACTGACCATAGCTATGCAAAAATGTTTTAACTAACAATTCTGAGGGCGCTATGTCAAACAGGGACATGCATTGCAAAACAATAAACTGGGAACCTCTAACTATTCTTAATACACTACACTCACTTAAACATTTCAGCATCCTAACTTCCTCAATCATACAACAAAATCATAGCATTTCATACACAGTCTTTCCTGGCTTGGCAGTCAAGCTCAGGATCATACAATTTGCTCATGAACAGTTCTTTACATTTCTTTATTTACAATAAACGCAAGTGACTGCACTTTATTATAGATCGCGGGGGTCGGGGTCTGGTTGTATCCGAACATAGGGGATCTGATCCTATATACCGGGGTTCAAGCGCGGTAGGCTCACCTTCTCCATTTCCGTAGACGCATAGTCTGCACTAAGCAGCAGAGTATCGCTAATGCCAGTAATGTTTCTATTACATAGGACAGGGAGTACCAGGTTATAAACCTGGCACACCAAGATGATGTGGTGTCGCTGGTGACTGGACTCTGGGTACTGCAGGGACGTGAATCATTAACGGCTGGGGGGGCTTGAAGTCATGGGGTTCGCGTTCACGCGCAACCAAACATCTATAAAAATGATGCTGATCCATGTGGAGGAAGTCCTCATGGCTCTTCTCTTTCTTTTTCTTTCTTCTCTTCTCCGGTCCTGAAGCTTCTGGAGTTCTGTGGAAACAAGCATAGTGTCTGTAACTATCTTGGTTTAATATCTCGTATGCTAGTGTGTCTGTCCTGTAGTGCCAATTACTCCCTTTATAATTGGTCACTGTGTGTGACTCCCTCATTTATTTTTCAAAAATCGAATTTTAGGACAAGACACACTTCCCAATAATGAACCAGTGCGAGCCGTCTCGCAGACTGTGCAATTTACCATCCGAATGTTTCAGGATGTAAATAGCATGTGGTTGGGCAACCTAAGGGTTACCTAAACAAAACAAAACTTTTTGAACTAAAATGCCAAAATGAGGTGCGTATGGGCCGCGACGGGTAAGAGTTGGATGGAGTCCCCGGGTAGGTCGGCTACCAATGCCGTGTCTCTCCTACCCCAGTGTAGTTGACCAGAGGGGGGGGGTTCCCAGGCAGGGCGGGTCCCAGTGCCGTTTCTCCACTGCCTGAGCAACCGACAAGAACGGGCAAAAATGTAGTCATCGTGGTGGGGCTGCCGTAGTGGTTCTATCCTTCGAACCAGAAGGGCAGTTACGATCGGGCATCTGGTTCCTTAACCAGTCTCTGCAGACAAGCTAGTTCCGCTGAACTAGTGTCCGGCAATAGTGAGTCTCTGTAGGCAAGTCCTCAGAGGTTTCGGCCGAATAGGCGTGGGGCAGTTTAATACAACATTTAACAAACATACAAACAACATAAAACATTCTGCAGGTTCCATCAGAAAGGACAACACTTCTCCCAAGCGGTTCCTTTTAAAACATCATCTGGACACCTCAGTTCTCGGTTGCGAACAGGGTCGCAAACGGGTTCTCGGTTTGGGAGTCAGACCCAAGGTCGTCATCTTCTCCCGGGTGTCAAACTCTTGAGTGTATCAGGGCTGAAAGGGCTGCATGGTGTGAGGTGGGGTTGCTCTCGTCGTTGCGGACGAGTCTGAACGAGTTATCTCGGTGCCAGTAATTGGTGTCTAGCTGTGTGGGGACAAAATCGGGGTCGTCAGTGTGGTTCGGTGGTCAGTGGTGGGGTTTATTTAGGAAAGTGATCATGAAGGGATCACTTGGATCGTAGTCGGAATCGCTGGGTGTGGGTCCTGTTGCAGGAGGATAGTAGGGAGGCGTGCTGTGGCTGTCGTCCGAGTCACAGTCGCTGTCTCTGCTGCTGCAGTCTGTGGGCGTTCCGGGGCGGAGTGTATATTTCGGGGGTGGAGTCGAGGTCGAGTCCGTGGCTGGCTGGACGTGGTGAGGGTTGGTAGGGTTACGTTGGCTGTGGGCGGGGTGTGGTGTGCTGCGTCGAGCATGACGTGGTGTGCGTGGTTCGACTGTGTTCCATATGCCTTCAGCTGGTTTATATGGAACCATATAAACCGTTGGGGTACTTTATTTTATAAACGGAAGGGCTTACTTTATCCGCAATGGATACGGACCCGAGTATTTTGGTGACAGGAATGTGCTGGGGTTATATACAGAGAGCATAACTTGCTGTCCTATACTGTACTCAGTCGCATGTACTGTCTTGTCGAAACAAGCCTTGCTCTGTTTCTTTCTGGTGCCCAATTTTACTGCGGCTGCTAGCTGAGCCGTTTTAACATTTTCCACTAATTGCTGTACTGCTTTCTCGTGTGTGAGGGCCGTCACTTCGGGGCTGGTCAAGTCTAAACCTAATAAATATTCTGTGCCTTTCATGGGGCGTCCGGTCATGAGGGTGTGTGGGGTGTAACCTGTGGAAGTAGAAATTGTGTTACGCAAAAACATCAGCGCAAAAGGGAGGACTGAGTCCCAAGTGGTGTTGTTCTGCTGGACCATCTTTCTGAGGGTGGCTATTAGGGTCCGATTCATGCGCTCCACGATACCACTCGACTGTGGGTGGTATGCTATGTGGAATTTTTGGGTGATGCCAAATATCGTGAGGACGTTCTGCATGACACGTCCCGTAAAATGGGAACCTTGGTCGGATTCAATGCTGCGGGGGAGTCCCCATCTTGTAAAGATGTGGTGGGTCAAAATCTTGGCTGTGGTTTTTGCAGTGTTTGTGCAATCTGGGAATGCTTCCACCCATTTCGTAAATGTGTCAATTACCACAAGTACATATTTATAGCCATTCCTGCAAGGGGGCAATGGACCTATAAAATCAATCTGGAGGTTAGTCCAGGGGCCATTAACGGGTCGGGTGTGGCTGAGTTGGGCCTTTTTGGCATATCAGTCCGGATTATTCTGGGCACAGATAAGACAATTCTCGATGTAATGGTTTACATCTTCCTTCAAATTCGGCCACCAACAAAGCTGCATGAGATGGGCTGTAGTGAGATCGATTCCCTGATGTCCATGACCGTCATGTAATAAACAAATCAATTGATTCCTGTCCTGTTCAGGAACCACATAAAGGGTGTCATTTAACACCACACCGTCATGTGTGGTCAGTGCATTTCTAAATCTCTCATAGGGAGCTGGATATTTTCCCTTTACGATCTCCTTGAGATTGGTGTCCTGCTTCTGGGTCTCCAGTAGATCCTCGATCTTTGTCTGTGAGACCTGAATTGCACTCACTGGTGCGCTTTCGGAGGGTGTCCAAAAGTATCCATGCCTGGAACCTGCTTTAGCCAGTGCGTTGGCTTTTACATTTCCAGGGGGGGGGAGGAACGATGGTGACTGCGGACTTTGATTATCCCAAAAGTCCTGTTTTGGGCTCTCTCTAAAATGTGACGGAGCAATGGGGCTGAGGGGAGGGGTTTGCCGTCTGTGGGAACAAATCCTCTGCTTTCCACAGGGGCTGAAATTCGGTGAGGCTGTTGCAGACATAGAGGCTGTCCGAGTATATGACTGCTGGGCTGGGGAAGGAATCTGGGTGCTCAACTATGTATGTGATGGCCGCAAGATCTGCTGCCTTCCACGTCTAAGTGTCTGGGTAGTTTTAACAATATTTCCTCGAGGGCGCGTCCCTGCGCGTCCTCGACATAGATACCGCAACCTGTTATGCGCTTCCCATCCAAGACTGTGGAAGATCCATCCACATTGATCTTTAAGGGCTCACACGTGTCCGTGTGCTGGGGGCTCTGGGTTGAACTATCTATCTTTCTGGGGGGTGTTTTAGCGATAAAGGGGCCTGTGTTGTGTGAAGAGATAATTTTGCATTCATGGGGGGTTCCGGGGTACTGTAAGTTGTCGGCTAAATAGGTGTGTGTCTTTGCCCTTTTCACGGTGATGTCCCATTCCTGCAAGAGAAGGGTCCATCTAGCTGCTCTTATTTGGCTGACGGTACCGTCCTTGAGTCGTCCGTCCAGTAAAAGTTGGGTGGGGGTGTGTTCGGTGAGAATTGTGATGGGGTTCAGTCCAGTAATGTAGGAAAAGTACTGGACTGCCCAGAAAACTGCGAGCAGGTGCCTCTCACAGGCTGAAAATCCCTGCTGCACAGCATCTAAAAGTCTGGAGGCATAAGCTACGGGCCTCAACTGGTCATGCCGTTCCTGCAGGAGCACGGCTGAGAGGGTGCAGTCTGTGGTCGCTACCTCTATGGCGTAAGGGGACAGCGGGTCTGGAACTTGTAGTGCGGGGGCTGCTATGAGTGCCTGTTTTAAAGAGTCCACAGCATCCGTATGCTGTGGAAGCCATTCCCAGGGGGCTCCTTTCTTTAGGAGGTCTGAGAGGGATGCTGCCTTGCTGGCAAAACCGTCAATGTGGTTTCGGCAGTAGCCAACCAGTCCTAAAAACGACCGGAGGGCTGAAACGTGCTGGGGAAGTGGCAATTTAGCAATCGAGTCAATCCTTTTATGCTCGATCTCGCATTTACCATGTGTAATAATTGTACCCAAATATATCACCTTTTCTTCCAAAATCTGGGCCATTTTGGGGTTGACGTTTACAATCGATTGATTGTAATAGTTCCAGGAGTTCGGACAGAAGCTCAATGTGCTCTTCCTTGGTGTCTGTCTGCAGTAGTAGGTCGTCTACATACTGTACCAGACATTCGGGGCGAGAGAATTTGGCGAAACCATTTGCCAGCTGTCGGTGGAAAATGGAGGGGGAGTTGTGGAAGCCTTGTGGAAGGCATGTCCACGTGTACTGCTGTGCTTTAAAGGTGAAGGCAAATTTGTACTGGCACGCCTTTGCCAATGGAATGGATCAGAATCCATTACTGACGTCCAAAACCGTAAAGAATCGGGAATTGAGTCCCTGCTTGAGCATGGTCTCGGGACTTGTTGCTATGGTGGGGGCTGCTGTGGGGGTGACTTTGTTGAGTTCCCGGTAATCAATGGTCAGTCGCCATGATCCGTCGGGCTTTCTCACTGGTCAAATCGGGGCATTATTAGTGGAGGCTACTGATCTAAGTACGCCCTGCTCTATTAAGCTTTCTATTACCGTGGAGATTTCTCCCTCTGCCTCTTGGGGAAATCCGTACTGTTTTTGGGGTCTAGGGTCAGGTCCTGTTACTTGTACGGAGCCAGTCATCCGTCCACAGTCGTGCTTGTGGGTCGCGAATGCTGCCCTGTTCTTTTGCAGAACTGCCCTAACCTGCTTGTCCGTACTAAGCGTGGTCGGGTTGAACCAAAATTTGCCGACTGCGCTAATTTTGTTGGCGTATTCTCCTATGTTGAGCGTTGCGGGGGCTCTTGCAGGTTTTGCCATCTTCCAGACACACTGGTTGACTGGATCGAGTGAAAGGTGGTGGGAGTTCATGAAATCGATTCCTAGAATGTGTTCTGCTGTGTGGGGCAGGTCAATTAAAACTACGGGGTGCTTGGTGGTGATGTTGCCGATTTGAATGGGTACAGGGGCTGTGATGTGTCCCTGCTGTGAGTGGCCTGTAAAGCCGCTGAGGGTGATAGTGGCTGTAGTGGGCCACGTGTCCTTTTGGAACATGGTGGAAGAATTTATTGTGGTGCGGGACCCTCCTGTGTCCCAGAGAAATTCGATGGGCTGTCCCCGAATTTTCGCTGCAACTACCGGTCGTCCGGACCTATCCCAAAGGGTATCGCAGACCCAACTGGGGGAGCCTGTACACTGTCAGTCCGTTCCGGTCAAGTCCGTCTGATCTGAACGGGCGCTAACGCTATGAATGGGCTCTGTCTTTTTCTTACTCAGAGTGCCTGGCTGCTGGGCTGTCTGTGGCTTTCATGGGCATTGCATTCTCTTGTGAAGTGTCCCAACTGTCCGCAGTTGTAACACTCCTGTGACTTGGGTGGGGGGCTGTTCTTTCCCTCATTCACCCATGTGGGGTCGTTGTGTGTTGTCTTTACTGCCTGCATATCTGCGGCGGCCTGCTTTTCCTCGGTATTCTTAACTGAGGGTTTACTTTGAACAGATTGCTCCCAAGCACGGGACAATCTTTTCAAAGTAAACCCGCAGTTAAGAATACCGCACGCCTGTTACTGTGTCAAGGTGGATATATGTTACACACGCCTGTTACTGTGTCAAGGTGGATATATGTTACACACGCCTGTTACTGTGTCAGGGTGGGTATATGTTACACACGCCTGTTACTGTGTCAGGGTGGGTATATGTTACACACGCCTGTTACTGTGTCAGGGTGGGTATATGTTACACACGCCTGTTACTGTGTCAAGGTGGATATATGTTACACACGCCTGTTACTGTGTCAGGGTGGATATATGTTACACACGCCTGTTACTGTGTCAGGGTGGATATATGTTACACACGCCTGTTACTGTGTCAGGGTGGGTATATGTTACACATGCCTGTTACTGTGTCAGGGTGGATATATGTTACACACGCCTGTTACTGTGTCAGGGTGGGTATATGTTACACACGCCTGTTACTGTGTCAGGGTGGGTATATGTTACACACGCCTGTTACTGTGTCAGGGTGGGTATATGTTATACACGCCTGTTACTGTGTCAGGGTGGGTATATGCTACACACGCCTGTTACTGTGTCAGGGTGGGTATATGTTACACACGCCTGTTACTGTGTCAGGGTGGGTATATGTTACACACGCCTGTTACTGTGTCAGGGTGGATATATGTTACACACGCCTGTTACTGTGTCAGGGTGGGTATATTCTACACGCCTGTTACTGTGTCAGGGTGGATATATGTTACACATGCCTGTTACTGTGTCAGGGTGGGTATATGCTACACACGCCTGTTACTGTGTCAGGGTGGGTATATGTTACACACGCCTGTTACTGTGTCAGGGTGGGTATATGTTACACACGCCTGTTACTGTGTCAGGGTGGATATATGTTACACACGCCTGTTACTGTGTCAGGGTGGGTATACGTTACACACGCCTGTTACTGTGTCAGGGTGGATATATGTTACACACGCCTGTTACTGTGTCAGAGTGGATATATGTTACACACGCCTGTTACTGTGTCAGGGTGGGTATATGCTTCACGCCTGTTACTGTGTCAGGGTGGATATATGTTACACATGCCTGTTACTGTGTCAGGGTGGGTATATGCTACACACGCCTGTTACTGTGTCAGGGTGGGTATATGTTACACACGCCTGTTACTGTGTCAGGGTGGGTATATGTTACACACGCCTGTTACTGTGTCAGGGTGGATATATGTTACACGCCTGTTACTGTGTCAGGGTGGATATATGTTACACGCCTGTTACTGTGTCAGAGTGGATATATGTTACACATGCCTGTTACTGTGTCAGGGTGGGTATATGTTACACATGCCTGTTACTGTGTCAGGGTGGATATATGTTATACACACCTGTTACAATGTCAGGGTGGGTAGAGTGAATGTTTACCGTTGTGGATGGCGTGTTGATCAAGTTTATAATATTTCAATAAAGTATGGTAGCTTTTAATATTTCAGTATAGCAGGTTATAATGTTTGGTTGAGTAATTTGTCACAAGTGAAGACGCCAACTGACAATCATTTCACATCAAATCACATCGAATCACGTGGAATCTCATTGAATCATTGAATCGCGTCGAATCCCATTGAATCACATCGAATTACATCGAATCCCATAGAATCACATTGAATCCCATTGAATCACATCGAATTACATCGAATCCCATAGAATCACATTGAATCATTGAATCGCATCGATTTACATTGAATCACATTGAATCATTGAATCACATCGAATTACATTGAATCCTATTGACTCACATTGAATCCCATTGAATCACGTTGAATCGCAGTATATTTAATTTCCTATTGGATGCTTATACGAAAAAAAGTACTGCATTTCGATAGTGCTTTTCATGACCCATGGACATCTCAAAACGTTTCCCAGCCAATAAAGGACATTTTAATGTGTATTGACTGTTGTAACGGTAGATACACACAGCAGTCAATATGTGCACAGCAAGCTCCCACAAACAGTAATGTGATCATGACCAGATAGTCTGTTTTTTTGTAGTGTTGATTGATATTAACCAGGACTCCAGGGGTAATTTCCATGCTCTTCTTCAAAGTAGCACCATGGGACCTTTTAGATCTACCCAAGCAGGCATCAGTTTTTAAGCATCGTGTCTGAGAATAATGAGGGACTGCTGCATGGTTGGACATGCCCAACCATGGGGGGGGGTCTTGAACCCAAAACCTTGTGATAGAGGGGTAAAGGTGCTATTAACTGAGCCACAACTGACATACGTGACCTCCGAGAGATTGGGTGTGATGAAATTAAATGCAACACATTTTATTTCCAGCTTACTGCAGGAGGAGAAACAGGTTGTCGTTAATTAAATTGTTTTGCAAAGTTTAAGTGTTTCAATTTATTATCAATCAAATGGTAATTCAGAAATTACTAAGACAATTTATCGTATTTAGTAAAGGATGCTTGAATTTTGAATGAAGGTGCCCGTTTCGGCAGCACATATACTAAAATTGGAACGAGACAGAGAAGATTAGCATGGCCCCTGCGCAAGGATGACACACAAATTCGTGAAGCGTTCCATAAAGAAGAAAGGAAGAAAAAAAAAGAATTTTGAATGAAGCCAGAACGTCTTTTTACAGTAATTCCCTTATTAAAGGGAAACGGAATGTTTTCACCAGATAGACATTGAGGATTGCCATACTGACAGTCACAGGAAGATGGGTAGGAATGTAGGAACAAGAGTAGGCCGCTCATCCCCTCGAGAGTTTACTACAATTCTAAATCTACTATCTGATCTGCATAATAACTCCATATGGAGCCTTGTATCCCTAAATAATCTATTGTTCTCATTTTAAAGGTATTAATGGAGTTAGCGTCAACTGCTGTAGGGCGACGCAATGGTTAGCACTGCTGCCTCACGGTGGCGAGGACCCGGGTTTGATCCCGTCCCTGGGTCACTGTCCGTGTGGAGTTTGCACATTCTCCCCGTGTCTGCGTGGGTCTCACCCCCACAACCAAAGATGTGCAGGTTAGGTGGATTGGCCACGCTCAATTGCCCCTTAAACAAAAGTATCAACTACTGTTCGTGGGCGAGAATTCCACATTTCTACAACCCTTTGCTTCAAGAAATGTTTCCTAACATTTCTCCTGAGTGGGCTGGCTGTTTCTAATCATAGGTTGTCACAGAAGAGAAACAGAAACAGGCCATTCTCCCCATCAAAATAGTGCTGGTGCTTTAGTAAATGCATAAATAGTAATAATCTTTATTAGTGTCACAAGTAGGCTTACATTAACACTGCAATGAAGCTACTGTGAAAATCCCCGAGCCGCCACACTCCGGCAACTGTTCGGGTACACGGAGGGAGAATTCAGAATGTCCAATCCACCTAACCTGTACATCTTTGGACTGTGGGAGGAAACCGGAGCACCCGGAGGAAACCCACGCAAATACGGGGAGGACGTGCAGACTCCGCACAGACAGTGACCCAAGCCGGGAATCGAACCCAGGTCCCTGGCGCTGTGAAGCAACAGTGCTAACTACTGTGCTCCCATAGCGCCTTAACACTGGCATGTGGGATGAATGGGCAGTCGATGTGCTGTAAATGCCACTTCATTCTTCTGCACAGACCTGCAATGTTTGATATTCTTTTCTTTCCAAATAATGATCAAACTCACTTTATAAACTAATCTATGGGGCAGCATGGTGGCTCAGTGGTTAGCATTGCAGTCTCATGGCACCAAGGTCCCAGGTTCGATCCCGGTTCTGGGTCACTGTCCGTGTGGAGTTTGCACATTCTCCCCGTGTTTGCGTGGGTTTCGCCCCACAACACTTGGCTGGAGAGTCCAGGACACGGGAGTGTGGTCTTAGAATAAGGAATCAGCCATTTAGGACTGAGGTGAGGAGAAATTTCTTTACCGAGAGGAAGCTTTGGAATTCTTTATCCCAGAGGGCTGTGGATGCTCAGTTGTTGAATATGTTGGGGGCGGCACAGTGGGTTAGCCCTGCTGCCTCAAGGCGCCGAGGTCCCAGGTTCGATTCCGGCTACTGTCCATGTGGAGTTTGCACATTCTCCTCGTGTTTGCATGGGTTTCGCCCCCACAACCCAAAGATGTGCAGGCTAGGTGGAGTGGCCACGCTAAATTGCCCCTTAATTGGAAAAAATGAATTGGGTACTCTAAATTATTTTTTAAGAAAAGAATATGTTCAAGGCAGAGATCAGTAGATTTTTGGATACTCAAGGAATATGGGGATATTACAGGATGGTGAAGCTGAGGTAGAAAGTCAGCCATTACTTTACTGAAGGACCAAATGGCCTACTTCAGGCTCTATTTTTCATATTCTGAGGTAGAGAACCGCACATTGTTATCAGTTTGTGTCAAGGGTTTTTCTGACTTCCCCTTGTCTCCCCCTCCTTTTGTCCCTTCTCATTGCTGCTTCTCCAAAACAGTGGAAACTATATTGTCATTATTTATCTCAGCATTGGCCTTTGTCGTCCTGACAACCTCCACCGGCTTTCCTCTGAAACATTCACAGCTCTCTGATAGAGTGAGACTTAAAAGTGTCGCTTCACAGTTGTAACCTCGAACCTTTGTGAACTTACAAAACACCTTTTCTCATTATTTTTATAACCTTACTATAATACCCTGCCTAAAACTCTTCTGTTGCACTGCACCATCCTGATAAATTCAACAATATCTATTGGCTTTTCGGATAAAAACCCAAGGATACAGTTTATCTTTTTAATATTTTAAGCCAGTCACCTTTTGATAACAATTTAATATGCAGTTCCTCTATTTCCTTGATCCATTTAAATAACAGAAAGACTTGCATTAATTTTTTTTTAAGGGGCAATTTAGCGTGGCCAATCCACCTAACCTGCACATCTTTGGGTCGTGGGGGTGAGACCCACGCAGACATGGGGAGAACGTGCAAACTCCACACAGACAGTGGCCCAGGGCCGGATCGAACCTGGGCCCTCAGCGGCATAGGCACCCCGTGCCGCTCCTGAAAGACTTGCATTTATGTAGCGCCCATCAGATGTCTAAAAAGCACGTTGCAGCCAATGACGTACATTTTGAAGTGTGGTCATGGTTGTAATGTAGGAAACACAGCGATGTGTATGACCAGATAATCTGTTTTTTGTGATGTTGATTGAGAGATGAATGTTGGCCAGGACACCGGGGAGAACACGTTGTTACACTGCTCCTTCAGTGTCAGCCTTGATTTTCATAGCAAAAACAGCAATGTGCATAGATATAACATCCTTCGTGCTGATAAAGCAGCCCAGGTTGCACACAGGAAGATTATCAGACACTAATATCAGAAGTAGGCTTACATTAACAATGCAATGAAGTTACTGTGAAAAATATCTGATCCCAAACCACATAAGGCGATATTGGTTAACCAGGCTACATTAATCAGAGAATCCGGTTTTAAGTATTTTTTTCATAAATTTAGAGTACCCAATTCATTTATCCACCTCACCTGCACATCTTTGGGTTGTGGGGGCAAAACCCACGCAGACAAGGGGAGAATGTGCAAACTCCACATGGACAGTGACCCGGGGCCGGGATCGAACCTGGAACCTCGGCGCCGTGAGGCCGCAATTCTAACCACTGCGCCACCGTGCTGCCCCCAGGTTTTAAGTTTTTAACATGTATGGACTACTTTAGGTAATTTCACATTTCGTGCTGTTAAACCTCAACTGGAACCTATTTTGAAACACTGCTATCATATCCATGTGCTCGTCCAATCTTTCACAACTCTCCTTAATGGCTTGAAGTGGCTGCAAATTCATATCGTTTGGTTTGCCGGGTGAACTGCATTGAGTGTGTTTGAAGCGATTTTACACATCAACCTCCCAGTTATTAGTGCCTGGGTTAGATTTAGGTGCAAAGTACAGGGTTTGAATGCACCATTCAATCTGATCTTTTATTCTTTCACACAACATGGGCAAGAACCAGCATTTAGTGCCCACCCCTAGTTGCCCTCGAGTAGTTGGTGGTGAGTTGCCTTCTTGAACCGCTGCAGTCCATGTGGTGTAGGTACACCCACTGTGCTGTTAGGGAGGGAGTTCCAGGATTTTAACCCAGCGACAGTGACGGAACGGCAAAATATTTCCCAGTCAGGATGGTTTGTGGTTTGGAGGGGAACTTGCAGGTGGTGGTGCCCCATGTATCTGCTGTTCTTGTCCTTCTGGATGGTCGCGGTCGCAGGTTTGGGAGGTTCTGTCGAAGGAGCCTCAGCGAGTGGCTGCAGTGAATCTTGTACACGGCACACACGGTGCGGAGGGCATGGATTCTGAAGGTGGATGGGGTGTCAATCAAGCGGACTGTTTTGTCCTCCACTTGAGCTTTCCCTAAAGTAAAGAAGCCAGTGTCCAAAGAGACTAAAGTTTCACGTCCATATTGTTCATCCATTTCATTCATGGCGGATCACCAGATGCAGTGAAGTCTGTGGCATCAGTGGAAACAAGGACATGAAGATAGAAACACCAAAAGGCTATTTAGTCCCTTGAGTCATTGCGCCATTCAACGAGACCATGACTGCTCTGTACCACAACTGTCTTTCTCCCGTATACATTAAAACATATGCATCAAACACATACGTTGTCCCTTATACATTAAAACTTTCGGTCAATACAAAATCTTATCAATCTCAGTTTTAAAATTAACAATTGACCTACAGCATCAATTGCCCTTTTCTTGAAAAAGTGATTCCTGGGCCAGATTTCTCCGGCCGTTTGCTGGACGGGATTCTCTGGTCCCACCGGCAGTGCATTCCCGCCCATGGTTTCCCGGAGGTGTGCGGTGGCTCCAATGGGAATTCCCATTGACAGCAGCGGGAACAGAGAATCCGCCGCCAAGACACGGGAGGCTGGGAGGTTGGAGAACCCCACCCCTCATTTCACCCCTGAAAGGCCAACCTCTAAATTTTAGACTGTGTCCCCCAATTCTCGAATCCTGGACCAACAGAAATAGACTCTCTCTTCTAGCCACCCGATCTATTCCCCTTCATATCTTGAATAGTCACCTGGTCGTACCGAACGTGAGTATTGCTGAAAAGAGACAGGTTGCCTAAGTATTTCATCTTACACTCATCCGGACAAATGCAAGAATACCAAATACTTCTTTAAAACTTCATTTTATTGTTAATTTTTTCCAATTAAGGAGCAATTTAGCGTGGCCCGTCCACCTACCCTGCACGCTGTTTTGGCCTTGATACTTTCTTGCACCAGAGTGAGATACATCAATGAACCGGCAGAGTACAGAAGCTAAGCATCGTCCTTGTGATCTTTAATGAGTTGATTTCAATTTGCGATTGCAAATGTGATGCCGAAAATAGCGATTGAGACGTGTTTTCATTTTGTATTTGCATCAGCTCAGTACAATTGCCAGTGTAAATGTCTGGAGTTCTCAGTATCACTCCAAGGGTGGATGGGTCCTTCGCTGACATTTATTATTATTCCATTTATTATTATTCAGAGTAACAGAATTCACAGTAACAGGCCCTTCAGCCCAGTCTGACTATGTTGGTATTTATGCCACACACAAGCTTCCTCCCATTCCTCCTCACCCTATCAGTGTATCCAAAAGGAGCAACTCGGAATTATTTGGCGTTAAATCTTCATCATGTTGCTGGCTCTTGTGGTGTTTACGGTTCCAAATTATGGAATAGTCTCCAACGCCCCCAAAAAACATTGTGGGCATTGTTCATGCCAGGTATAACTTTAAGGTGTAACTTTATCAGGATAAAATTGCTTCCCTCCAATTATTTTACCTCAGTACTTGGAAGGACCACTCTGACAAACTCAAGCTAGCTTTGAATCGTTCTAATTACTACTCAGGATAAAGGAGAATGCAAAACGTTCTTTTAGAAAATGGGAGTTTATTGATATTTCTGCCCAGATATGACCAACATTGGGCCAGATTTTGCTTTGCGGCGGCGGAGGCTGCCGTGGGCCGGAGATGATCTTCCAGTCCCACCGCTGTCAATGTGTCACTCCGATTGGTCGTACCCTCTGCTCCTGGGGATCCCATGACAGGCGGGGTCACCATCAACGGGACAGGAAGATCCCACTGGCGAGCGGGAAGGGCTGGAAAATGTAGCCATTTTGGTTGCCAGTGGCGGCTCAAGAAGCAGCAAAATTTAAAATTCTCACCTTGTTTTTAAATCTCTCCGTTACCCCGCCAATCCCTCCGTCACCATGCCTCTCCCTATCTATGTAATCTCCTTCAGCCCCACAACCATCCGAGATATCTGTGCTCCTCTCATTTCAGCCTCTTGCACATCCCCAATTAATATTTTTCATTCACTAATGGAATGTGGGCATCGCGGGCTGGGCCAGCATTTGTTGTAATCAAATATTGGACGCACATGTAGCGAGGTGGGGAGAACTAATTCCAGTTTCTTCCACAAACGACGTCAGAAAGAACAGTGGGGTGAATGCTGGTTTATTCATGGCGATAAGAATCTACGTACGGCAGTAAATATAAACGTGGAGTAAGTCACGTTGGGAAAACTGACATGCCGATCCCTGTCCGGGCCGGTTTTTCTCCTAAGTTCCCATGAGCCCCAGCTGGACAGGCCGCCGCCCAGTTGCGGGAAGCTCATATCCCACGAATCCCACGGGGAGATCAATCCCCATGGGCCTTGTGGGGGTTATTACGGATAGATTAAACCTGGAAATCTCTTCAATTGGAGTTTCCAAGACTTGAGAATGATTGATTTCTAACACAGGTAAATGGAGTTGAGGTCAGCTGTGATCTAGTTTTAAACAAAGATATTTTTAAAGATTTTGATATTTTAACATTATAAACACACAACACAACAAAGAAAGAACAACCCCCCCCCCCCCCGCCCCCCCCCCCCCCCCCCCCCCCCCCCAGTAACCTCAAACAAACACCCGACTATAATATAGTCCAAACAAACCCATCTCTTGTGGAGCCCCTCACTCAGTCACCCCCCCCTCATAGCAAATTTCACCCTTTCCAAGAACTCAATTAGATCCCCCAGCCACACCGATGCTGGATGGGGCAACTGACCTTCACCCCAACAGAACCCGCCTGCGAGCGATCAGCGGGGCCAAGGCTAAAACATCCGCCTCCCCCGTCCCGTCTGCAGCTGCGGGAAGTCCGACACCCCAGATATGGCCCCCAGGGGACTGGGCTCCAAATCCATGTGCAGGAGTGATTCGACCATCAATTCACGCGAAACAAGGAATAGAAGTAAACTGTGGCTTTAATCAACTAGAACAGTGCCTGCCTGCGACTGCTCTGCTACTGGAAGCCGCCTACAGGGCTGCTGCTCTTTATACCTCCCCTCAAGGGGTGGAGCCAGGGGTGGCGCCCACATGGGCAACAGCATGATACAGTTACATACATGGTGAATGGTGAATGCAATATGTTCACCACAAGGAGCGGCAACATAGTGCTGTAAAGCGACCTCCAAAATTTCTCCAACTTAGGGCAGGACCCAAACATATGTACGTGATTGGCCGGACCTCTCCCACACGGCTCACAAATATCCTCCACGCCTTCAAACAGCCGGCTCATCCTCAACTATGTCAGCTGCTCTCTGTGTACTACCTGTAGCTCTATCAACCCCAGCCTTGCACATGAGGTTGAGGCATTCACCCGCCGCAGCACCTCACACTACTTCTTGATCCCAAATTAAATCAAGGAAAACACCCTCAGTCCTCTCCTCTGCCTCTTGACCATCTAACACCTGACCTTCTGACCTCCTCAACCCATCGACTCCAACTCCCCCCGACAGCTCAAAGAACAAAGAACAAAGAAATGTACAGCACAGGGACAGGCCCTCCAAGCCCGTGCCGACCAGGCTGCCCGACTAAAGTACAATCTTCTACACTTCCTGGGTCCGTATCCCTCTCTACCGATCCTATTCATGTATTTGTCAAGATGCCCTTAAATGTCACTATTGTCCCTGCTTCCACCACCTCCTCCGGTAGCGAGTTCCAGGCACCCACTACCCTCTGTGTAAAAAAACTTGCCTCGTACATCTACTCTAAACCTTGCCCCTCTCACCTTAAACCTATGCCCCCTAGTAATTGACCCCTCTACCCTGGGGAAAAGCCTCTGACTATCCACTCTGTCTATGCCCCTCATAATTTTGTAGACCTCTATCAGGTCGCCCCTCAACCACCGTTGTTCCAGTGAGAACAAACCAAGTTTATTCAACCGCTCCTCATAGCTAATGCCATTCCATACCAGGCAACATTCTGGTAAATCTCTTCTGCACCCTCTCTAAAGCCTCCACATCCTTCTGGTAGTGTGGCGACCAGAATTGAACACTATACTCCAAGTGTGGCCTAACTAAGGTTCTATACAGCTGCAACATGACTTGCCAATTCTTATACTCAATGCCCCGGCCAATGAAGACAAGCATGCCGTATGCCTTCTTGACTACCTTCTCCACCTGTGTTGCCCCTTTCAATGACCTGTGGACCTGTACACCTAGATCTCTCCGACTTTCAATACTCTTGAGGGTTCTACCATTCACTGTATATTCCCTACCTGCATTAGACCTTCCAAAATGCATTACCTCACATTTGTCCGGATTAAACTCCATCTGCCATCTCTCCGCCCAAGTCTCCAAACAATCTAAATCCTGCTGTATCCTCTGACAGTCCTCATCGCTATCCGCAATTCCACTAACCGTTGTGTCGTCTGCAAACTTACTAATCAGACCAGTTACATTTTCCTCCAAATCATTTATATATACTACAAACAGCAAAGGTCCCAGCACTGATCCCTGCGGAACACCACTGGTCACAGCCCTCCAATTAGAAAAGCATCCTTCCATTGCTACTCTATGCCTTCTATGACCTAGCCAGTTCTGTATCCACCTTGCCAGCTCACCCCTGATCCCGTGTGACTTCACCTTTTGTACTCGTCCACCATGAAGGACCTTGTCAAAGGCCTTACTGAAGTCCATATAGACAACATCCACTGCCCTACCTGCATCAATCATCTTTGTGACCTCCTCGAAAAACTCTATCAAGTTAGTGAGTCACAACCTCCCCTTGACAAAACCATGCTGCCTCTCACTAATACGTCCATTTGCTTCCAAATGGGAGTAGATCCTGGGCGAAATTCTCCCGAAACGGCGCGATGACCGCCGACTGGCGCCCAAAACGGCGCCAATCAGACGGGCATCGCGCCGCCCCAAAGGTCCGGAATGCTCCGCATCTTTGGGGGCCGAGCCCCAACATTAAGGGGCTAGGCCGACGCCGGAGGAATTTCCGCCCCGCCAGCTGACGGAAACGGCCTTTGGTGCCCCGCCAGCTGGCGCGGAAATGACATCTCGGGGCGGCGCATGCGCGGGAGCGTCAGCGGCCGCTGACAGTTTCCCACGCATGCGCAGTGGAGGGAGTCTCTTCCGCCTCCGCCATGGTGGAGACCGTGGCGGAGGCGGAAGGGAAAGAGTGCTCCCACGGCACAGGCCCGCCCGCGGAACGGTGGGCCCTGATCGCGGGCCAGGCCACCGTGGGGGCACCCCCCAGGGCCAGATAGCCCAGCGCCACCCCCAGGACCCCGGAGCCCACCCACGCCGCCTTGTCCCGCCGGTAAATAGGTGCTTTAATTTACGCCGGCGGGACAGGCAATTTATCAGCGGGACTTCGGCCCATTCGGGCCGGAGAATCCAGCGGGGGGGCCCGCCAACCGGCGCGGCCCGATTCCCGCCCCCGCCGAATATCCGGTGCCGGAGACTTCGGCAACCAGCGGGGGCGGGATTCACGGCAGCCCCCGGCGATTCTCCAACCCGGTGGGGGGTCGGAGAATGACGCCCCCTGTCTCGAAGAAATCTCTCCAATAATTTCCCTACCACTGAAGTAAGGCTCACCGGCCTGTAGTTCCCTGGATTATCCTTGCTACCCTTCTTAAACAGAGGAACAACATTGGCTATTCTCCAGTCCTCCGGAACATCATCTGAAGACAGCGAGGATCCAAAGATTTCTGTCAAGGCCTCAGCAATTTCCTCTCCAGCCTCCTTCAGTATTCTGGGGTAGATCCCATCAGGCCCTGGGGACTTATCTACCTTAATATTTTTTAAGACGCCCAACACCTCATCTTTTTGGATCTCACTGTGACCCAGGCTATCTACACACCCTTCTCCAGACTCAACATCTACCAATTCCTTCTCTTTGGTGAATACTGGTGCAAAGTATTCATTTAGTACCTCGCCCATTTCCTCTGACTCCACACATAGATTCCCTCCCCTGTCCTTCAGTGGGCCAACCCTATCCCTGGCTACCCTCTTGCTTTTTATGTACGTGTAAAAAACCTTGGGATTTTCCTTAACCCTATTTGCCAATGACTTTTCATGATGCCCTTCTAGCCCTCCTGACTCCTTGCTTAAGTTCCTTCCTACTTTCCTTATATTCCACGCAGGCTTCGTCTGTTCCCAGCCTTCTAGCCCTGACTTTCCTCTTGGCCTCTGTTTATTTTTCTTTTCCTGTATTTTGGTTGTTGGGTAGCACACTGCCTGTGCTGAAAGCTGCTTTTGACACTGTTGCTGGGAGATGAGTGAACCGATAGATATAACAGTCCCTCAAATTTGGCTTTGAATTCTGCTTCAATTTAATTTGTTTTCCACTCAGATCAGTTTCAAGGTGAAAAAGCTATCAATCTGCCAGTCCTTTCTCGGTTAGCTCAGTTGGCTGGACAAGTGGTTTGTGATGCGGAGTGACGCCAACAGCGTGGGTTCAATTCCCATGCCAGCTGAGGTTAGCCTTGCCCCTTGCCTGTGGCGTGGTGGCTCTCAGATCACATCGCCACCAGGCAGCTCTCAAAGGGGGAGCAGCCTCTGGGACTGTGGCGATATTTACCTTTTCATCTTCAGGCTTGGCGAGGTTTTGAGTCCACTCCTGGTGCTGATCTTCTGTGAGTTCCTCAAAGCTTTCGTTTTGTAATTATCCTCTTTGCCTCAGGAGTCAGAATTGGTTGCGATCCAATTTTGACATTGCATCCCATTCGCCCTGACACACCTCCTCTGACAGAAAGTTGACAATACTGGACAGAAAAGGCAAAATGATCTAGGCTCTACTGTTCTTCCAATTGTTGTCTGAGTGTAAAATAAGTCAGGAGCAAATGAGGGCAGGACCACCAATTTTCCATGTTTTTCTTTCGCTCGGTGGGGTTTGTTGCTCTTTTTAGCCTTAGTTTATTACCTCTGATTATGTCACCTTTGCTCGCGAGTCGCCAGGTATCTTTCTGATACCGCCACGTGGTTCAAGCTCGAGTTATGATTAATAAGTCAGCACACCGCTTAGTAAGATTGAAATCAACGGTCATTTATTATATCCAGCAATTAATACTTATACAATAATGCTACTTCTAGACTAATACCTATAACTAACAGGCCAATACTTAACTTTAGGAGATGGCCCACCAGGTCAGGGAAACGAATAGTTAATCGAATTGGATCTGGCCTGCGGGATTCAAAAGGCTGATACGGGTCGATGGCTAGGAGTCTCTATCGGGTAGCGATCACTGGAGTCAAACTTACGGTTCTTTGTTGAAGGTTCTTGCGAAGGTTGCGAGCAGGTGAAGATGGGAGAGAGAGCAAGATCTGAACTTGGCCCCTTACTTTATAGGGTCCAGGGGCTTCCCGCCTCTCGGGGCGGCCCTTGACCCTGAGTCCCAAATGATTGGACTTGTTCCCAATCACTGGGTTCGATATGCTCCAATAATGGGGCGATTCCTCGATCGGGGGGTGGTCGTTCACCTGTCTTTGTTTCGGCCACTGCAGGCGGCGAGAGGTCGGGCCCGGCATTCAATTGCTAATATGTTGCAATTGTTCCCGGGGATAGCCGATTAAACTGCAGATGTCTGGGTTGATGTGCTGCTAATAGTCTTGAGTATCGATCTGGGCCGACTTCTCCAGAGCCGAATACGCTATTCTGTCTGCAGCTGTCCGTTTGTGTCCTGTTGGCTGCCTTTCCCATCAGCCTTTTCAGTTAGCCATTTTAAATCGGGTTTTGGCCAAATTAATAGGGAATCAGCCATTTTAGGTGGCTACAGGTTATAGTTGAAAGGTCGTAATATTACTTTAAAAAATAAATTTAGAGTACCCAATTCATTTTTTCCAATTAAGGGGCAATTTAGCATGGCCAATCCACCTACCCTGCACATCTTTGTTGTGGGGGTGAGACCCACGCAGACACGGGGAGAATGTGCAAACTCCACACGGACAGTGACCCAGAGCCGGGATCGAACCTGGGACCTCGGCTGATGCATTGTATCACCAGCATCCTTGGCTGTGTTACGGAGTGTTGATCAAACTGGTTCTCTGAAGATTCCCTTGTGTTTTATTATCTGATAACTAAATTAGCTGTTTAATCAGAGTGATTAGTCCTGATATGTAATTTGCCATGTGGTGAGCTGTATTCATTCATAATTCAGACGATCCTCCTCCCCCTTTAATTGCCTTCCCATATTACTGGCCATCGTCTAACTTGGATTGTCACTGAGGTGCCAATGTTTAGGCAATCTGTATTCCATATTCATTATCCAATCCAGGATTTGTTTTTTCTGGAACTCAGGCATGATTTGTCCCACAATGCCTTGGTATCGTCCGGCAATTCATTCTCAATCCCCAATCATTATTCAGTTTCCTCTTCAATGGCTCTATGCTTGTCATGTGACTCTCCTTTCAATCATTCCGGCATTCCCCCCCCCCCCCCGCCCCCCCCCCCCCCCCCGCCCCCCCCCGCGCTTTGTTCCAACCCCATTCCCATTATCCATCCCCAGCCGACTTGCTGATGGCTATGCTGATGCTGGGCAGCACGGTAGCACAGTGGTTAGCACTGTTGCTTCACAGCTCCAGGGTCCCAGGTTCGATTCCCGGCTTGGGTCACTGTCTGTGCGGAGTCTGCACGTTCTCCCCGTGTCTGCGTGGGTTTCCTCCGGCTGCTCCGGTTTCCTCCCACAGTCCAAAGATGTACAGGTTAGATGGATTGGCCATGATAAATTGCCCTTAGTGCGCAAACAGGTTAAGTGGGGTTACAGGGATAGGGTGGAAGTGTGGGCTTGTGTCGGGTGTTGTTTCCAGGGGCCGGTGCAGACTCGATGGACCGAATGGCTTCCTTCTGCGCTGTAAGTTCTATAATTCTATGCAAGTTGGGCCAATACTCTTTGGAATTTAAAATAGTGAGAGGAGACGGCACAGTGGTTAGCACTGCTGCCTCACAGCCCCGGGTTCGATTTCGGCCTTGGATGGCTGCGTAGAGTTTGCATGTTCTCCCCGTGTCTGCGTGGGTTTCCTCGGACAGTCTGAAGATGTGCAGGTTAGGTGGACTGGCCACGCTAAATTGCCCCTTAGGGTCCAAAGATGTGCAGGTTAGGTGGGATTACAGGGTTACAGGGATGGGGGGAAAGTGGGCCCAGGTGGGTGCTCTTTCAGAGGTTCAGTCCAAACCTGATGGGCCGAATGACCTCCTTCTGCATTGAAGGGATTCTATGGATCTTAATGGGGAGGCTTGGGCTTGACAGGGTGGATGCACAGAGGATGTTTCCCTTTGTGAAAGAGTGTAGAAATAGGGGTGAAATAGAAATAGGAATGTATAAAACTGAGATGATGAGGAATTTCTTCTCTCAGGCGGTCGTTTCTTTCCCCCAGCGAGTGACGGAGGCTGGATCATTGAAGGCAGAGCTCGACAGATTTTTAATTGACAAGGGAGTCGAGAGTTATGGGGTGCAGGCAGCGAAGTGGAGCTAAGGCAACAATCTGATCAGCCATGACCTAATCGAGTGGTGCAGCAGGCCGGAGGGACCAAATGGCCTACGGCTGCATTTACCTCTTGTGTTCTTGCAATCATCTACCTTGATTGATTTGACCTTTGTGATGTGAAACCCTGTCCTCTTACAGTAGAAAGAGCCTCAATAAGTTAGTTGATGTCCTCTACTGCTATTTTATTTGAAGATCTGGAACTCCCACATTTTCCTCAGATTTAAATATGTAGTTTGTTCACCTCATGTTACAGTGGCCCAGTTTATGGCCCAATTTATTGGTAGTAATCTTGTACTGTCCTTCACTCACTTAGGATTGTGCATCACGTGGGGCATTTGCCCTCTTAATTCCAGTTCAGACAAGAATACAAGGTTGGTGGGTTCGACTTGGGAGCAATGTGGTTACCTATTTTCAAAGCCCATCCAGGGGACGCCAATGGTGTATCTGTAAAATCTCAGCTGCTTCGGCCAGTATTTTAATCAAAAGTTGTATCCAGTTGGCTTCATTGTCGACGCAAACAAGGTTAAAATTCAGTCAAATTTATTTAACCAACGGCAAAATCAGTTACCTTTAAATTTTCCCGAAATATTACTAAACGGCCCCAAGATTCTTAATATAACCTCTGCCGTGCCGCGGGTCCAATTCTCTGAGTCTCGTTTCCTCAGGGTCTAGCAAGCTGCTTCCTTCTGTCTCTGCTGCATGGTGTCTTCGCCGCTGGGAGGTCCGGGTGTCTGATTCTTATAGCCTCCCCCTGCCTTTCCGGAATGTTCTCCGGCCCCCAGCCAATGAGGTTGCAGGGTGGGAGTGGCACCATCCAATGGAGTTACTAATGGCTACCCAGCAGAACATCGGGGGGGTCCGTCCTGGTGCATTGCTTGAATGTAACATACAATCGATTCATGAATAGAGCCGATCGTCTCTTGATGGGGCAGGTCCAGACATGTCCTGGCAGACTGTCTGAGTTTCTGTGTATTCGAAGTTTGGCCAACTTCAAATTCCCATCAGCCTGTCTGAGATTGACTGCAGTTTGATTTTAAAACGTCCAATTCTTAATTTAAAGTGTCCAATTTTATCGGGCCTAAAATCCAGGCTGTGCCAGATTACTGCAGTGAGAAGTAACATTCAGGCCACACAAGTGCCAGACACTGACCATCTCCAACAAGATGTGGAGATGCCGGCGTTGGACTGGGGTGAGCACAGTAAGAAGTCTTACAACACCAGGTTAAAGTCCAGCAGGTTTGTTTCAAACACTAGCTTTCGGAGCGCTGCTCCTTCCTCAGGTGAATGAAGAGGTATGTTCCAGAAACATATATATAGACAAATTCAAAGATTCAAGACAATGCTTAGATTGCGAACATTTGCAGTTAATTAAGTGTTTACAGATCCAGAGAGAGGGGTAACCCCAGGTTAAAGAGGTGTGAATTGTCTCAAGCCGGGACAGTTGGTAGGATTTCGTAAGCCCAGGCCAGATGGTGGGGGTGAATGTAATGCAACATGAATCCCAGGTCGCGGTTGAGGCCGCACTCATGTGTGCGGAACTTGGCTATAAGTTTCTGCTCGGCGATTCTGCGTTGTCGCACGTCCTGAAGGCCGCCTTGGAGAATGCTTACCCGGAGATCAGAGGCTGAATGTCCTTGACTGCTGAAGTGTTCCACGACTGGAAGGGAATATTCCTGCCTGGTGATTGTCGCGCGATGTCCGTTCATTCGTTGTCGCATGGTCTGCATGGTCTCGCCAATGTACCACGCTTCGGCATATCCTTTCCTGCAGCGTATGAGGTAGACAACGTTGGCCGAGTCGCACGAGTATGTACCGCGTACCTGGTAGGTGATGTTCTCACGTATAATGGTGGTATCCATGTCGATGATCTGGCACGTCTTGCAGAGATTGCCATGGCAGGGTTGTGTGGTGTCGTGGTCGCTGTTCTGAAGGCTGGCTAGTTTGCTGCAAACAATGCTTTGTTTGAGGTTGCGCGATTGTTTGAAGAATGTTTGAATGTTTACCCATCTCCAACAAGAGAGAATTTAACTATCTCCCCTTGACATTCAATGGCATTACCATTGCTGAATCCTCCCACAATCAATATCCTGGGGGTTACCATTCACCAGAAACTATCTGGACGAGCCATATAAATACTGTTGCTACAAGAGTAGGTCAGAGGCTAGGAATGCTGCAGTGAGTAACTCATCTCCTGAACCCCCTCAAAGCCTGTCCACCATCTAAAGGCACAAGTCAGGAGTCTGATGGAATAATCTCCATATTCCTGGATGAGTGCAGCTCCCACAGCACTTAAGAAGCTCAACATCGTCCAGGACAAAGCAGCAAACTTGATTGGCATCCCATCCGTCCCCTTAAACATTCACTCCCTCCACCCCTGACGCACAGTGGCAGCCGTGTGTACCATCAATTAGTTGCACTGCAGCAACTCACCAAGGCTCCTTTGAGAGAACCTTCCAAACCCATGACAGCTACCACTTGAAAGGACAAGGGCAGCAGATACCTGGGAACATCACCACCTGGAGGTTCCCCTCCAAGTCACTCACTATCCTGACTTGGAAATATATTGGCCATTCTTTCACTGTCGCTGTGTCAAAATCTTGGAACTCCCTCCCTAACAGCACTGTGGGTGTACCTACACCACATGGACTGCAGCGGTTCAAGAAGGCAACTCACCACCACCTTCCCAAGGGCAATTAAAGATGGGCAACAAATGCTGGCCTAATCAGCAACATCCCATGAATTAATGTAAAAACGTAACAGCCCGGAGGTTGTTACATGAATAGGATGGGAAGAGAGGGATACGGACCCCGGAAGTGTGGAAGATTTTAGTTTAGACGGGCAGCATGGTCGGCGCAGGCTTGGAGGGCCGAAGGGCCTGTTCCTGTGCTGTACGTTTCTTTGTTCTTTGTTCTTAGTTTGTCATTAATTCCTCCTTACTGCCTGTTGCCTTCTCATAGGGAAGTTCTGGGACCGATGAAGGTGGCTCTCACCCTGCTCCTCAGGCCCGTTCAGTCCCTCCTGATTCATCCAGTTAATGGTGGCACAGAGTGAAAATTTGTCCAGAAATATAATACTCGTAACCTTGATTTCTGAAGGAATACTCTTCAACTCCCTCCCTAAACCTCTTGACCTCCTTTAAGATGCTTTTTACAATCTACTTCAGGATTTCAATCACCTGCCCAACAATCTTTACTTGCTTCAGTGCTAAGCGTCAACTGATAACACTCCTGCAAAAATTTCTGTTACGTTAAAGGTTCTATATAAATGCAAGCTGCTATTGAATATTTTTTTTTTAA
Source organism: Scyliorhinus torazame (assembly GCF_047496885.1). Lineage (NCBI taxonomy): Eukaryota > Metazoa > Chordata > Chondrichthyes > Carcharhiniformes > Scyliorhinidae > Scyliorhinus > Scyliorhinus torazame. The sequence goes on from NC_092708.1 coordinate 387,478,126, forward strand.
CTGTTAAAAGCCCCCAAAGGAAACAAATTATAAATATTTTGAAGTGATGTCTCTTTATCCTATCGGATGAGTTCATTTGTGAACAGGATGTAGATTATGATCCGTTATCTTATGGAAAATATGTGAGTGATAATGAGAAATTTTGCAGTAATTTGCAAATTGTCAAGGGACAAAACTTGAGGACAATTCAGACCTAAACTCCTGAGTGGATCTGATCCCACACCCATGTGGGGGAAACTTTTTGCGAACTAGGAATGATAAACATTTATTTATCTGGCCATGTTTCCGGATCAAATCATGCATTAATGGGATGTGTGTTTAAGGATGCTGTTTGACTGGAGTGCATGTGAAGCATTAATGGGACCACCCTGCAATGGCAGCAGCTAGCCATTCCCTTAACTCAAAATTATATAGTGTAGATTTATTTGTTCTTAAGGGCAGCACGGTAGCATTGTGGATAGCACAATTGCTTCACAGCTCCAGGGTCCCAGGTTCGATTCCGGCTTGGATCACTATCTGTGCGGAGTCTGCACATCCTCCCCGTGTCTGTGTGGGTTTCCTCCGGGTGCTCCGGTTTCCTCCCACAGTCCAAAGATGTGCAGGTTAGGTGGATTGGCCAATGATAAATTGCCCTTAGTGTCCAAAATTGCCCTTGGTGTTGGGTGGAGGTGTTGAGTTTGGGTAGGGTGCTCTTTCCAAGAGCCGGTGCAGACTCAAAGGGCCGAATGGCCTCCTTCTGCACTGTAAATTCAATGATAATCTATGATTAATCTAGGACAAAGGTTCGGCACAACATCGTGGGCCGAAGGGCCTGTTCTGTGCTGCATTTTCTATGTTCTATGTTCTATGTTTCAGACACTGATCAGTGAGCTGCCAGGGTTTGTATAAAACATGCCACAGAAAAAGATAACGTTGAAGAAAATTAGCTCGGTGAAAATGGGTCTTGTGTTTCGTTCTGGTTAAAATAATCGCTTCTGGTTCCTAAATCCACTCTCCAGGTCTGATCATTGAATTTAGCTCTTCAGGTTTGTGTTTTGAACAGGATTGCCGCGAGGTTCACTTTTGCAATAAAAAAAAAAGCGATAAACTAAATGAGCGAGGATGAGTATCAGGCGAAGGTCGGGGGAAACGGGCCGAGTTCCGTCACGCAGTACTGCAGAACCACATTGGCAGCAGGCGCAGCCAAACGGCAAAAACGTCCACACGCCGCAAACAGCCATGATCTCATTGAATCATAGAATCCCGACAGTGCAGAAGGAGGCCATTCGGCCCATCGAGTCTGCACCAACCCATGGGGATAGCATCCTACTTAAGACCACGCACATGGTGGAATAGGCTTGAGGGGTTCCTGTTCCTCCACTTATTAACTTCTTGGCTCTGCAATTTGGTTATTTTGTTTCACTTACTGAAAACAGCGAGTGCTGGAAATCTGAAATCAAAGCCAGAAGGTGCTGGAAATATCCAACAGGCCCGGCAGCATTTTTCTCTCTCATCCTTGCCTCTCATCTCACCTCTTTATTATTTCTCCCGATTCATTCTCACACTCCCCCTTTTCACCTCCTCCCACCCCAACTCCTCTCCCTCGGCTCTGATGAAAGGTTAGCAGCCTGAAATGTTAATTATGTTTCTCTCTCCACTAATGCTGCCAATCAAACTGACCTTATCCAGCAAACTGTTGTAACTGAGTAGGTGATGCAGATTACTGAGCAGGTGATACAGATTACTGAGCAGGTGATACAGATTCCTGAGCAGGTGATACAGATTACTGAGCAGGTGTTACAGATTACTGAGCAGGTGATACAGATTACTGAGCAGGTGTTACAGATTACTGAGCAGGTGATGCAGATTCCTGAGCAGGTGATACAGATTACTGAGCAGGTGATGCAGATTACTGAGCAGGTGATACAGATTACTGAGCAGGTGATACAGATTCCTGAGCAGGTGATGCAGATTACTGAGCAGGTGATGCAGATTACTGAGCAGGTGATGCAGATTACTGAGCAGGTGTTACAGATTACTGAGCAGGTGATGCAGATTACTGAGCAGGTGATACAGATTACTGAGCAGGTGATGCAGATTACTGAGCAGGTGATGCAGATTACTGAGCAGGTGTTACAGATTCCTGAGCAGGTGATACAGATTACTGAGCAGGTGATGCAGATTACTGAGCAGGTGATACAGATTCCTGAGCAGGCGATGCAGATTACAGAGCAGGTGATGCAGATTACTGAGCAGGTGATACAGATTACTGAGCAGGTGATGCAGATTACTGAGTAGGTGATGCAGATTACTGAGCAGGTGTTACAGATTACTGAGCAGGTGATGCAGATTACTGAGCAGGTGATGCAGATTACTGAACAGGTGCTACATATTACTGAGCAGGTGATGCAGATTACTGAGCAGGTGTTACAGATTACTGAGCAGGTGATACAGATTACTGAGCAGGTGATGCAGATTACTGAACAGGTGTTACAGATTACTGAGCAGGTGATGCAGATTCCTGAGCAGGTGATGCAGATTACTGAGTAGGTGATGCAGATTACTGAACAGGTGATACAGATCACTGAGTAGGTGATGCAGATTACTGAGCAGGTGATGCAGATTACTGAGCAGGTGATACAGATTACTGAGCAGGTGTTACAGATTACTGAGCAGGTGATGCAGATTCCTGAGCAGGTGCTGCAGATTACTGAACAGGTGATGCAGATTACTGAGCAGGTGTTACAGATTACTGAGCAGGTGATATAGATTCCTGAGCAGGAGATGCAGATTACTGAACAGGTGCTACAGATTACTGAGCAGGTGATGCAGATTACTGAGCATGTGTTACAGATTCCTGAGCAGGTGATGCAGATTACTGAGTAGGTGATGCAGATTACTGAACATGTGATACAGATTACTGAGTAGGTGATGCAGATTACTGAACAGGTGCTACAGATTACTGAGCAGATGATGCAGATTACTGAGCAGGTGTTACAGATTACTGAGCAGGTGATGCAGATTACTGAGTAGGTGATGCAGATTACTGAACAGGTGATACAGATTACTGAGCAGGTGATGCAGATTACTGAGCAGGTGATACAGATTACTGAGCAGGCGATGCAGATTCCTGAGCAGGTGATACAGATTACTGAACAGGTGTTACAGATTACTGAGCAGGTGATGCAGATTCCTGAGCAGGTGATGCAGATTACTGAGTAGGTGATGCAGATTACTGAACAGGTGATACAGATCACTGAGTAGGTGATGCAGATTACTGAGCAGGTGATGCAGATTACTGAGCAGGTGATACAGATTACTGAGCAGGTGTTACAGATTACTGAGCAGGTGATGCAGATTCCTGAGCAGGTGATGCAGATTACTGAGCAGGTGATGCAGATTACTGAGCAGGTGATGCAGACTACTGAGCAGTTGATGCAGATTACTGAGCAGGTGTTACAGATTACTGAGCAGGTGTTACAGATTACTGAGCAGGTGATGCAGATTACTGAGCAGGTGTTACAGATTACTGAGCAGGTGATACAGATTCCTGAGCAGGTGATGCAGATTACTGAGCAGGTGATACAGATTCCTGAGCAGGTGATACAGATTCCTGAGCAGGAGATGCAGATTGCTGAACAGGTGCTACAGATTACTGAGCAGGTGATGCAGATTACTGAGCATGTGTTACAGATTCCTGAGCAGGTGATGCAGATTACTGAGTAGGTAATGCAGATTACTGAACATGTGATACAGATTACTGAGTAGGTGATGCAGATTACTGAACAGGTGCTACAGATTACTGATCAGATGATGCAGATTAATGAGCAGGTGTTACAGATTACTGAGCAGGTGATGCAGATTACTGAGTAGGTGATGCAGATTACTGAACAGGTGATATAGATTACTGAGCAGGTGATGCAGATTACTGAGCAGGTGATACAGATTACTGAGCAGGTGATACAGATTACTGAACAGGTGTTACAGATTACTGAGCAGGTGATGCAGATTCCTGAGCAGGTGATGCAGATTACTGAGTAGGTGATGCAGATTACTGAACAGGTGATACAGATCACTGAGCAGGTGATGCAGATTACTGAGCAGGTGATACAGATTACTGAGCAGGTGATACAGATTACTGAGCAGGTGTTACAGATTACTGAGCAGGTGATGCAGATTACTGAGCAGTTGATGCAGATTACTGAGCAGGTGATGCAGATTACTGAGCAGGTGATACAGATTACTGAGCAGGTGATGCAGATTACTCAGCAGGTGATGCAGATTCCTGAGCAGGTGATACAGATTACTGAACAGGTGTTACAGATTACTGAGCAGGTGATGCAGATTCCTGAGCAGGTGATGCAGATTACTGAGCAGGTGATACATATTACTGAGCAGGTGATACAGATTCCTGAGCAGGTGATACAGATTACTGAGTAGGTGATGCAGATTACTGAACAGGTGATGCAGATTACTGAGCAGGTGATACAGATTACTGAGCAGGTGATACAGATTCCTGAGCAGGTGATACAGATTACTGAGCAGATGATACAGATTACTGAGCAGGTGATACAGATTACTGAGCAGGTGATACAGATTACTGAGCAGGTGATACAGATTCCTGAGCAGGTGATACAGATTCCTGAGCAGGTGATGCAGATTACTGAGCAGGTGATACAGATTACTGAGCAGGTGATACAGATTCCTGAGCAGGTGATGCCGATTCCTGAGCAGGTGATACAGATTACTGAGCAGGTGTTACAGATTACTGAGCAGGTGATACAGATTACTGAGCAGGTGATACAGATTCCTGAGCAGGTGATGCAGATTACTGAGCAGGTGATGCAGATTACTGAGCAGGTGCTACAGATTACTGAGCAGGTGATGCAGATTCCTGAGCAGGTAATGCAGATTACTGAGCAGGTGATACAGATTCCTGAGCAGGTGATACAGATTTCTGAGCAGGTGATGCAGATTACTGAGCAGGTGACGCAGATTACTGAGCAGGTGTTACAGATTACTGAGCAGGTGATGCAGATTCCTGAGCAGGTGATGCAGATTCCTGAGCAGGTGTTACAGATTACTGAGCAGGTGATACAGATTGCTGAGCAGGTGTTACAGATTACTGAGCAGGTGTTACAGATTACTGAGCAGGTGATGCAGATTCCTGAGCAGGTGATGCAGATTCCTGATCAGGTGTTACAGATTACTGAGCAGGTGATACAGATTACTGAGCAGGTGTTACAGATTACTGAGCAGGTGTTACAGATTCCTGAGCAGGTGATGCAGATTACTGAGCAGGTGATGCAGATTCCTGAGCAGGTGATGCAAATTCCTGAGCAGGTGATGCAGATTACTGAGCAGGTGATACAGATTCCTGAGCAGGTGATGCAGATTCCTGAGCAGGTGATGCAGATTACTGAGCAGGTGATACAGATTCCTGAGCAGGTGATGCAGATTCCTGAGCAGGTGATGCAGATTACTGAGCAGGTGATACAGATTCCTGAGCAGGTGATGCAGATTACTGAGCAGGTGATGCAGATTACTGAGCAGGTGATGTAGAATTTCAGGTTGCATCCAACCTCTGCCAGTTTGTCAAATAGCGTTGACCTTTTTCTGGGCGCCTACACTTTGGTTGGTGTTCGGCCTACCTGTGTTAGTTCACTGCACGCCCCATGCTGGCACTTTTGTGTTGAATGAGGAGTGTCCTCAGCCGCGAGTTGGCAGAGGTATCAGCACAGTAATTTGACTCACAAAGGTGCTAAAGCGAGACAGTCTCCCACAGCCTTTTGGGGCAGCTTGGGTCGTGCACCATATGGTGTGTGACTGCAGCCCAGATTGAAGCCACGTTTTGACAATTTATTATACATCCACCAAGCTGTGAAACATGCTTTTCACTCTGTTTGTAAACAGGCAGCTTTTTTCTTTCAACCTCTCTTCCACCCCCGCACCATCCCCTCTCTGGCCCCCTCTCGATTTCCTTCAATTCCTTCTCACAGTCCACCTTTCTGTCCTTCTCTTCTCTCTCCTCTCACCCGATTCTTTCCGATAATAACAACATTTAAATGAGCGGCAGGGTAGCACTGTTGCTTCACAGCGCCAGGGACAAGGTTCGAATCCCAACTTGAGTCATTGTCTGTGCGGAGTCTGCACGTTCTCCCCGTGTCTGCGTGGGTTTCCTCCGGGTGCTCCGGTTTCCTCCCACAAGTCCTGAAAGACGTGTTAGGTAATTTGGACATTCTGAATTCTCCCTCTGTGTACCCGAACAGGCGCCGGAATGTGGCGACGAGGGGCTTTTCACAGTAACTTCATTGCCGTGTTAATGTAAGCCTACTTGTGACAATGAAAATCATTATTATTAAGATTATTATTATTAAGTCCCAGATGACCATAGGGCTGCTTTCCCCTTTGAGGGGGGAGAGCTGATTGGTGATGATTGACGAGGACCACCACTCCTCAGGCGAGGGGCGATGTTGAGAAGGCGGGGTAATCACGAATAACCTCAGCCGGTACGGGAATTGAACCCGTGCTGTTGGCTTCGCTCTGCTTCCCAAACCTGCTGTCCAGCCAACTGAGCTAAAACGGCAGTGTGTTTAACAAAAGAAACATCCCAGGGGGCATTATGAAACACAGTATGACACCCAGCCACATTAGGAGATAGTAGGTCAGTGACCAAAAGCTCGGCCGGTTTTAAGGAGCGTGTGAGAGCGAGGTAGAGAGGTGGAGCATTCTAGGAAGAGAATTCAAGACCTTTGGACCCAGGCATCTGCAAGCACAGGTGGAGGGATTAAAATTGGGACAACAACGGACCAAAATTAGGGGGGGGAGCGGGGCGGAGATATCACAGAAGGGTGTTGTGGTGTTGGGTGTTCTGACACACAGATGAGCCAACACAGTTGCATATGGTACAACACTTCTTTATTTAAACTCACTATTTACAACTTGGTCTTTGCACTCTGCACGTGGGGGGCTCCCTGCTTGTGGTGTTTCATCAGCTCTTTCTGTTCCCTTCTCCCCAGACCTCCTGACCTCCAGGTGTCGTGCTCGTGCTTTTTATGTGGTTGGTGTTCTTGTCTGTGATTGGTTGTGGTGTTGTGTACTCTGATTTGCCTGTTAGTGTGTCCATCATGATGTGTGTGTTTGAATATCATGACATCCCCCCTTTTTACAAAGATATGTGCCTACGTGGTAATAAATATGATCGTGACGTGAGTGCATCTAAGAGTGTGTGTGTGTCGTGTGCAGCATGTGTCTATGACGGAACTATGTACATGGGGCGATGTCGAGTGCGTCACATGAATCCAGTTGTACCATAACATAACAGAAATGCGAACGAGAGAAGAAGAAAAAAAAATTTGATCAGTTGTCCAGTCAGACGACATCTGGAACGATAAACAACAACAGGTTATCATGTAAAATTGTCCAACTTATTAAACATATGAACTGTATTATAAGTCCATTCTAATGGGTTTGCGACGAATTCGGGTTGACCGCCTTAAAGGTGGATCAAGAACCACCGGCTGCTGTGCAGGCATGGCCATGGGTGGCGATGGAAAGGGCGTGATGTGCGGCAGCTCCACAAAGTCATCCTCGGAAGCCTGTTGAGGATCTGGCGTGTTGTGTGGCTGTGAGCGTGGAAGTCGGCGAAGGGCGCGCCGATTGCGGCGACGCACGGAACCATCCGGCATGCGAACCAGGAACGAGCGGGGAGCCACTTGTCGGAGGACTTCGGCCGGTGCTGACCAGCCACCATACGGTTGATGGACGCGTACTTTGTCGCCGGAGGACAGGGGGGGCAGGTCCGTCGCTCGTGTGTCGTACCGACCTTTCTGGCGATCACGCTGCAGTTGCATGTTCCGAAGAACCGCCTCATGGTCTGTTGTCGGTGCCAGGACGGAAGGTACCGTCGTCCTGAGGGAGCGACCCATTAGTAGCTGCGCTGGCGAGAGGCCCGTGGATAACGGGGCCGATCGATAGGCCAGCAAGGCAAGGTTAAAGTCCGATCCGGCATCAGCCGCCTTGCACAGGAGCCGCTTTGCGATGTGGACACCCTTTTCAGCCTTCCCGTTCGATTGTGGATGCAGAGGGCTGGATGTCACATGAGTGAAACCATATGCTGCGGCAAAGGACGACCATTCACGGCTGGCAAAACAAGGTCCATTGTCTGACATGACAGTCCTTGGAATGCCATGGCGAGCAAACGTTTCCTTGCAGGCCCCAATGACTGCGGACGACGTCAGATCATGGAGAGGCATGACTTCCGGGTAGTTTGAGAAGTAGTCTATAATAACAATGTAATCTCTGCCGAGCGCGTGAAATAGGTCAACACCCACCTTCGCCCAGGGGGACGTCACCATCTCGTGTGGTAGAAGTGTTTCCGGAGGTTGCGCTGGCTGAAACCTCTGACAGGTTGTGCAGTTGAGCACCATGTTGGCTATGTCTTCATTAATACCCGGCCAATATACCGCCTCCCGGGCCCTTCGTCTGCATTTTTCGACGCCCAAGTGGCCTTCGTGTAGTTGACGAAGAATCATCTGGCGCACACTGTGTGGAATGACGATCCTATGCGATTTCATAAGGACCCCGTCTATATTGGTGAGATCATCTCGCACATTATAAAACTGGGGGCACTGCCCTTTTAGCCACCCTTCCGTCATGTGGCGCATCACTCGCTGCAGCAGAGGGTCAGTCGCCGTCTCTGCGCGTATGTGGGCCAGACTAGGATCATCAGCTGGCATATTTGCTGCTGTCAGAGTCACGTGTGCCTCAATTTGACGCACGAACCCCTCTGCATCTGGTGGTGTGCTCACTGCTCGGGAAAGAGTGTCCGCCACGATGAGTTCCTTCCCCGGAGTGTAGATCAGTTCAAAATCGTACCTCCTGAGTTTGAGTAAGATGCGCTGGAGGCGAGGAGTCATGTCGTTCAGGTCTTTGTTAATGATGTTGACCAGGGGGCGGTGGTCAGTTTCGACCGTGAATCGTGGCAGGCCATACACATAGTCGTGGAACTTGTCCAGTCCAGTTAACAAGCCCAGGCATTCTTTTTCGATTTGCGCGTAGCGCTGTTCGGTAGGGGTCATGGCTCGTGAGGCATACGCAACCGGGGCCCATGATGACGTGCTGTCTTTTTGGAGGAGTACCGCTCCAATACCAGATTGGCTGGCGTCTGTTGAGATCTTTGTAGGGCGAGTCGTGTCAAAGAAGGCCAGCACTGGTGCCGTGACCAGTTTGTGCTTGAGCTCCTCCCATTCCCGCTGATGCGACTGGTGCCAGTTGAATTCCGTCGATTTTTTTACGAGATGGCGCATGTTTGTTGTATGAGAAGCCAGGTTGGGAATGAACTTCCCAAGGAAGTTGACCATGCCGAGGAATCTTAAGACAGCCTTCTTGTCAGCCGGTCGTGGCATGGCTGTGATGGCGCTAACCTTGTCTGCATCGGGACGGACCCCGGACCTTGAGATGTGGTCCCCGAGGAATTTCAGCTCCGTCTGGCCGAAAGCACACTTCGCACGGTTGAGACGCAGGCCATTTTGCCGTATGCGGGTGAAGACACGTCGAAGACGATGCATGTGTTCCTGCGGAGTGGTGGACCAAATGATGATATCGTCCACATATACACGTACCCCTTCGATGCCTTCCATCATCTGTTCCATAATGCGGTGGAATACTTCAGATGCCGAAATGATGCCGAATGGCATCCGGTTGTAGCAGAATCTGCCAAAAGGGGTGTTGAATGTGCATAGTCTTCGGCTGGCCGGGTCCAGTTTGATCTGCCAGAATCCTTTGGACGCATCCAATTTAGTGAATATGTTGGCTCGCGCCATCTCGCTGGTGAGGTCTTCTCGTTTCGGGATGGGATAGTGTTCCCGCATGATGTTGTTGTTCAGATCTTTTGGATCTATACATATACGGAGCTCGCCAGAGGGCTTCTTTACACAGACCATGGAGCTGACCCATGGCGTGGGCTCCGTGACCTTGGATAGGACCCCTTGGTCCTGAAGAATCTGCAGTTGTGCCTTGAGGCGGTCTTTGAGAGGCGCAGGAACCCTGCGAGGTGCGTGAACGACAGGGATGGCGTCCGGTCTGAGTCGAATCTTGTACGTGTGTGGCAATGTCCCCATGCCTTCAAAAACCTCCTGGTTGTGAGCGAGGAGGGAATGGAGATTCGCGTGGAACTCAGCATCCGGGAAGTCGGATATCTCATCTGGAGAGAGAGACATGATGCGCTGTACCAGGTGAAGGACCTTACACGCTTGTGCGCCCAGTAACGAGTCCTTTGATGAGCCCACAACTTCGAAGGGGAGTGTGGCCGTGTACCTCTTGTGAGTCACCTGTAGCTGGCAAGATCCTATGGACGGGATAACGTTCCCGTTATAGTCAACCATCTTAAGCCGGGATGGTGTGATGGGTGGTTTGACCTTCATGGCCTGGACTGCAGAGTAAGCAATCAGGTTGGCGGATGCGCCGGTGTCCAGACGGAAGGCGACGCGCGATCGGTTGACCGTCAGGGTGGCACACCACTCATCGTCTGGATTGATGGCATTGACCTTGTTGACATCAATGACGGCAACTCGGAAGTCATCCTGGTCATCTGCATCACTTAATTGGAAGTCTTGATGCGTGGGCTGGACGGTCCTGACTCGTGTGCGAGGTTGTCGAGGATGCGCCGGATCCATGGGTTGAGCCGCACGACAGCGGGCTGCGTAGTGGCCTATCATGGCACATCTGTTGCACTGTCGGTATTTTGCAGGACATTGCCCTTTTAAGTGTAGACCTCCACAATTTCTGCACGTCATGACGTCACGGCGTTCGTTGCGCCACTGCGCATGCGCAGTGCGATCTTGCGGTGGGCGCGCCTGCGCAGTGCGTCCCTCGTTGTGGCCGTTATTTTTGGCGCGCACCTGCGCGGGAGACCGCGAAAAGCGCGGGAAGCGGCCGCTGTCGTCCGGGCCGTGGGGCGGGAAGAAATCGACGGCCTGGATGCGTTCAACGTCGTGGGCGGCCTGGCTTGCCGATTCGACGGCTGGGGACCCCCTCCGTGCCAACTCGGACGCCTGAAATCGGGCAAAACGGCAGGTAGCATTTTCATGGAGGACACAGGCTTCCACAGCAGACGCTAAGGTGAGGCTCTTTATTTTAAGAAGCTGCTGGCGTAGGCCACTAGAGGCAACGCCAAAAACAATCTGGTCCCTGATCATGGACTCTGTAGTGGTGCCGTAACCGCAGGACTGCGCTAGAATCCGGAGGTGCGTCAAAAAGGGTTGAAAAAGCTCCTCCTTACCTTGCAGGCGTTGCTGAAAGATGTATCTTTCAAAAGTTTCGTTTACTTCAGTTTGAAAGTGCTGGTCCAGTTTGAGGATGACCGTGTCATATTTGGCCTGGTTTTCGCCTTCTTCGAACACCAGTGAATTAAAGACATCGTTCGGGTGGGGGCCTGCGTAGAAGAGGAGCATTGCAATCTTCGAATCATCCGAGGCATTCTGTTTTTCGGTGGCACGGATGTACAGGTCAAATCGCTGCCTGTAGAGCTTCCAGTTGGTGCCTAGGTTCCCCGTGACTTGCATCGGCTGCGGTTTGCCGGTGTGGTCCATGTCCAGAATGGCAGGTTAGTAGGCAGGTATCGATCCACTCCTGTACCATGTGGTGTTGGGTGTTCTGACACACAGATGAGCCAACACAGTTGCATATGGTACAACACTTCTTTATTTAAACTCACTATTTACAACTTGGTCTTTGCACTCTGCACGTGGGGGGCTCCCTGCTTGTGGTGTTTCATCAGCTCTTTCTGTTCCCTTCTCCCCAGACCTCCTGACCTCCAGGTGTCGTGCTCGTGCTTTTTATGTGGTTGGTGTTCTTGTCTGTGATTGGTTGTGGTGTTGTGTACTCTGATTTGCCTGTTAGTGTGTCCATCATGATGTGTGTGTTTGAATATCATGACAGGTGTTATCTGGAGGAGATATTACAGGTAAAGGGAGGGGCCAAGGAAAGATTTGAAAACAAGGATGAGAATTTGAAAGTCAGGAAGCGGTTTGTCCTGGTGCCTCATTGGCTCTGGTACCTCCCTCTTCCACCCCTTTCTCTCCTCCCCTCTTCCTTCCTTTCTTCCTACCCTCTCGTTCCCGCTCTCGTTTTATGCCACTTCCCAAAATTGACTTGAGATCAGCAGAGCTGTGGCTCCAAGCTAACCAATTCGCTGCAACAAAACCAGAGTGAGCAGCCCGTAGCCTTAGACGCGGGAGAACAGATTTGGTAGACAAAGTGCAAACAAATGCTGCATTTTTAACTACAAATGTAGCCAAAAGTTACAGCTGCCACAGACAAACGAGAGAGGCCGTGAAAATGTATCCCCTTGCAAACCAGGAGATGTGGGCAGTACAGAAATACACGGTGTGACTGGCTGTGAGAGTCCGCAGCAAAACAGCACACCACAAAAATATAATTCAGGTTTAATTAGTGTCGCCACGTTTATATTACTTACAAGGGCAAGGAAATGATTCACAAGCTAGTGTTGGATTCTATTAAGGTAGCTCTATCTTCCCATTAACACAAATCCATTTGCAGGATCTGCACACAAATATCAAAGATCACCTGTGAACTATTTATTCCATATCTCCAGCCCCGCCCTTCTCATGGACGCCGTTTCTAACCTTCTTTCCTCTTTGGTTGGGGGATGTGGCTGGGCCAGTATTCGTTGCCCATCCCTAATTGCCCTTGAACTCAGTGTCTTACTCGGCCATTCCAGAGGGCAGTTGCTGTGGGTCTGGAGTCACGTGTAGGCCAGGTCGGGTAAGGACGGCAGATTTCCTTGCCCCCCTAAAAGACATTAGTGAACCGGATGGGATTTTACAACAATCGACAATGGTTTCATGGTCATTGTTCGGCTTTTAATTCCAGATATTTTTAATGGAAATCAAATTTCACCGTCTGCAGTGGTGGGATTCGAACCCATATACCCAGGGCCTAAATCTGGGTCTTTGGATCACTAGCATTTGCATAGTGCCTTTCACAACCTCAGGGCATCCCAAAAACATTTCACAGCGGGGTGGCGATTGGTGTAATGTCGGAAATCTATGCACTGCAAGCTCCCGCAAATGGCAATGTGGCAATGGCCAAATCTGTTCTTTGTGATGTTCCTTGAGGGATTATTTATTCAGGACTCCGGGGGAACTTGCATCTTTGAATCACAAGGCTGTGGGTTGAGACCACAGCCCCAGTCCTCCAAAAAACTGAGCACCTTAGGCTAATTCTCCAGTGCAGTACGGAGAGAGTGCTGCACTGCTGGAGGTGCTAACTACCATACCAGATGTTCAGCAGATGTTTGTCCTTTCAAGTGGATGCAAATGATCTTACAACACTATTTGAAGAGGAGGGGAGTTGAATTGGAGGTGGGATTTACTTGCTTTGGAGGCAATACAGTGAAGGTTCACTGGATTGGTTCCTGGGGTGCAGGAGGTTCAGTAGAATGAGAGGTGATCGCTTTGAGACGGATGAGATTCTGACAGGGTTTGACAGGTAAGGTAGACACTGAAGAGGTGTTTCCACTGGCTGGAAATCCACCACTGGGGAATCTCGGAATAATGGCTCGATTATTGACCACGATGTGAGGAATGTTTTTCCACTCATTTCTCCAGAGATCCAGTCTGAGATACCACCCTTGTGGAACTGACGTGTATTAAGAGTCCGAACCTGGGGGACAGGAAAGAAGCTGCCATTTGTGATTGAGATCCTTCGTCTTCACTTCACATAGCAACAGGAATGAGGCTATATATCAACAAGATCTTGTACTTAGAAAAAGCATCTTTAACGCAATAAAACAGGGGGTGTGATTCTCCCGCAATTGGCGGGATGGTCCGATGCCAGCGCCAAGAACGGCGCGACCCGCTCCGGTGTAGGGCCAACCGGAAGGTGCGGAATCCTCCGGGGGCAAGGCTGGCGCCAGAGGGGTTGGCGCCACGTCAACCGGTGCTGAAGGGCCGGCGCAAGTTGGCGCATGCGCAGACCGGCCGGCATGTTCCCGCACATGCTCAGGGGGGTTCTTCTCTGCGCCGGCCATGGAAGGAGTGCCTCCACGGTACAGGCCCACCCGCAGATTGGTGGGCCCCGATCGCGGGCCAGGCAACCGCTCCCCCCCCCCCCCCCCGGGGCCTGATCCCCCGCGACCCCCCGAGGACTCCACTAGACGGCCTACCAGCCAGGTCTCGCCATGTGGGACCATGTCCATTTCACGCCGGCAGGACAGGCCAGGAACTGACGGCCGCTCGGCCCGTCAGGGCCCAGAGAATTGCCGGGGGGGGGGGGGGTGCTGCCAATGGCCCCCGACCGGCGTGGCGTAAACCCCGCTCCCGCCCAAAAACCGGCAGCTGGCGGCGGGGCGGGATTCACGCCGCCCTCTGGGATTCCGGGTCGGAGAATCCCGCCCACGGTCTTTACAGGATCGTTAAAAAGCAACATTTAACACCAAGTCACATAAGGATATATTAAGGCAGATGACCTAATTTTGTGTCGAAGATTTTAAGGAGTGTCGTAAAACAGCGATGGGCAACTTAGGGTGGTGAGTGAGTCGCACGAGAGACCCTCCTTCACCTCAGTGGGCTGCAAGATTGGAATCGAGCTTGTTCACCAACCATGACCCTTGAATAAGATCGAATATATTTAATACATGCGAATATTTCATATCGAGTTATAGAAAATACTTAATCATTCATTTGTTAATAGAACTGTCAGTTTCAAGTGGTAGAAACAAAATAAGTATCTACGTTCAATTGTACGCAGAAGGAGCACACGGCTCTCACAGTCAATGTTGTGAGCAATCAACACGCACCTCACTTCACTCACCCTCGCTTTACATGCGTCTCACTTCAGTATACCTGTCGGGAAAAAGCTACATGGGTAGAAACCAGTGGAACGCAGCAACCCTGCCCATGGACAACGGACAACAAGATATCTGGTAGGGCCGCACTCACAATTAAGATGAGCCGCAGCTTGCCCACCAGTGTCTTAAAGGAAGTCAGAGATGTGGGAGGTTTAGGGAGGAAATTCCAGAGCTTGGTAGCTGAAGGCACGGCCATCAACGGTGAGGCGATTAAAAATAGGGATGCTCAATAGGCTGAATGAGGGGAGGCATCTCAGAGGGTTCTGAAGCTGAGGGGGAACTGCAGAAATAGGGAGGACGTTAAACATTGGAGGGGTTTGAAAACAAGGATGAGAATTTAAAAATTGATGCATTGTTCAGCCAGGTCGGCAATCGGAGGTGAAAGCTGGTCAAAGTAAACACAAAACGAATTTGCAAATAAATAAACTAGAAAACTCCAATCCGAGTGTTGGGCTGTTAATTGTAAACCAGTCTGGTTTTAAACAGTGTCTGAAAACTGTTTGAAATGTTAATCAAGGATCTTTATTCTCAATCTCTCTCTCTCTCTCTCAGTCTTATCGAAACGAGGTCAGTTTTGTTAAACTTGGCTGAGATTAGCCAGTTTAACACAGACCGGGCCTCAAACCCGGAGTCTTCCTTGTAACAAGACATCATTCAATGGCGTGATTGGGTGAATAAATATTAATCAGTGCTGAACAAATGGAGTGATTCTGATAATTATATGACTTGTTTCCCCTGGTGGAAGGGGTCGTGGAACAATGCCCTGTGATTCTGCATCAGTGCTTGGAATGCGATTGGAAGTTGATGAGTTTGGGGGTCAGCAGCATTGTAAACAACTTCTTCTCAACAGACTGGAGGAGACTCTGTACTTGAAGCAATTGAATCTCCCGTGTTTTACACTTAAATTCTGGAGGGATGCATTTGAGTGTAGGGGTCAAGTGAGAGACACGGACCATGTGTACCCTCAGGTCTGCTGCTCCACCAATCAAATCATGGCTGAATTGTCCCGCTCTACTCCATATCCCTTAATGCCCCAAAATCTATTGACCTCAGTCTTGAACATACACATCGTCTGAGCTCTCTCCTGTGGAGATTTGCAAAGATTCGGAATCCTCTGAGGCAAAATAGTTTCCCTCACCTGTGACCGTCTCCTTTTCCAGAAACTGTGCCGCCTGTTTTAGACGCTCCAGCCGGGTGCAAGGGACCTCTTTGCACCTTCCCTGTCAAACCCTCTAAGAAATGTATTCATTTGAATGGGAACAAGGGTAGCAAAGTTCACCCCAGGGTCCAGAATCAATATTTGTGCCTTCTTCCACATCACCAAAGTCTGCTCATTATCTCATTGCTATTTGTGGGGCCTTATGCTGTGCACAAGTTGGCTGTTGCGTTGCCAAGGTTAGTGACTACACTTCAAGAACACGTCTGTCAGGGCGGCGCGGTGGCGCAGTGGTTAGCACTGCTGCCTCACGGCGTCGAAGACCCGAGTTCGATCCCGGCCCCGGGTCACTTCCGTGTGGAGTTTGCACATTCTCCCCGTGTCTGCATGGGTCTCACCCCACAACCCAAAAAGACGTGCAGGCTAGGTGGATTGCCCCTTAATTGGAAAAAAAAATGAATTGGGTACTCTAACTTTATTTTTAAAAAAAAGAAAACACTTCATTGGCTGTAAAGCGTTATGGTAATTGGTGATTATTTTGGGCTGACTAAAGAACGTCCCTCTCTAAGCTGATGGGCAGCAGTTGACGTTTACCTGGGTGTGTCCCTGGGAAGTGTCTGTGAAGCACACCTAGTTGCTCTTAAACAGGTAGCGATGAGCCACCTACAACTCTGAGCCTTGCTTGGCCTTTCAGAGGACATTCCTGTGAGTGGATTTGGGGTGAGGGTGACAAGCCTCCTCCTCAGAAGGTCATGAATTAGATTTTTTTAAAAATGATAATTTGGTAGCTTCATGATCATTATTAACGAGATTATCATTTGATTCCAGATTTATTAATCAATTGACGTTAAATCCCTACCCTGCCCTGGTGGCTCTCCAGTGTATAAATCCAGGCCTCTAGATTACTGTTCCATTAACACAACCATAAGGGAGCTGGTTTAGCACAGGGCTATAGAGCTGGCTTTGAAAGCTAGACCAAGGCAGCACGGTTCAATTCTCGTACCAGCCTCCCCGAACAGGCGCCGGAATGTGGCGACTAGGGGCTTTTCACAGCAACTTCATTTGAAGCCGACTTGTGACAGTAAGCAATTTTCATTTCATTATGCCATCGTCCCTCACATGAGGCTGCCATCCGAGGCTATCACTCAAGCAAGAGATGATTAGCAATTGTATTCTTTAATGAAAAAAAAGAGTAATAAACCCTGATCTGTTGAAAGCCCTTAAAGAAAGTATTTTAGAAACAAGGCATTGATCTCTTGAGTTACTATTAGGTCTTGTACGCTGTTCAAAATGAAGGATATCTATCAATTATATGAAAGTCAACACTTTAATAACTTGTGCTGGAAAACTGAAGTAAAGACCTCCTCTTGTACAGTGCTGAGTGTGTTTTATGTATATTGGAGCCAGGCAGCCATTTTGCACATGGGAAGGTTCCTCCTGCACCAGCTGCCATCAATGTCACATGGTCGCCAAGCAATCCAATAGGGAATTCTGAAGGAATCTCCTTACCGAGGGAGTGGTGGGAATGTCGGACTGGCTACCGCATGGATTGGTTGAAGGGAACAGCAGAGACAGATTCATGGGGGAACTGGATCAGCACACCAGGGGGAAAGGAATAAAAACAAATGATTGCATTTCTATAGCGTCTGTCACCATCCCAGAATTATCCAAAGTGCTTGACAGTCAGAGAAATACTTTTGAAGTACAGCCACTGTTGTAATGTAGGAGAGGTCGGAGTCAATTTGCACACAACAAACTCCCAAACAAACGGCAATGTGATAACGAAGAGATTGTTTATTGTAGCGATGAATTTGGAGGGATAAATATTGGGCAGGATAAATGAAGGACATGTAAGTGGGCCGAGAGTAGACTTGTCTGGAGCATGGACCAGTTGGGCTGGGTGCTCTGTGCCCTGGACGTATCCACGTCATTCTGTGGCACGGTTAAACCTCTTAAGGTGATGCCGGTCAGAATAGTAAAAGGAGAAGAAAGACTTGCATTTATATAGCAACTGTCACAACCATTGGCTATCCCAAAGCACTTTACAGCTAACTGTTGTAACATAAGAAACACAGCAGCCAATTTGCACATAGCAAGTTGAGTGATGCACTGTGCACAGTGAATTCGACCTCCTTGCGTGCGAGGATGAGATTGAGACAGTTTAAGGTGGTACACAGGGTGCACATAACTTGGGCGAGGATGAGTGGGTTCTTCCAGGGGGTGGCAGACGAGTGTGAGAAGAGTGGGCGGGGACCAGCGAACCACGTGCATATGTTCTGAGGGTGTGATAAATTAGAGAGATATTGGGCAGGAGTGTTCGGGACGCTAGCAAAGATTGTGGGGGTGGAGGTCGGACCGGACCCTTTGGCGGCGATTTTTGGGATATCGGAAAAGCTGGAGCTGATGGAGGGGGGAAGGCCGACGTCACAGCCGTCGTCTCTCTGGTTGCCCGCCGAAGAATTTTACTGGAATGGCGGTCGACAGCGCCGCCAGGGGTGGCGGCATGGCTGGGGGATCTATACAACTTCCTCTGGTTGGAGAAAATTAAGTTTGAATTGAGGGGTTTTGCGGAATGCTTTGAGGCATGGTGGGTATTGTTCATGGCCATTTTCGAGCAGTTGTTCGTCACGGGGGGTGGGGGGATGAAAAAGGGGAAACATTTGTACAGACTGTAAAACTGTGGGTTGGGAGTGTGTTCCTGTGGTATTATCAGGTATTACGGTACCTGAGAGGCTGAAGTGCCATTGGTTAAACCTAGGGGTTTTACCATTGGCTGTAGAGTATGGTAGCTCCGCCCCGATAGGCGGGGTATAAGAACCCATGCCGTCCCAGCAGACCTCATTCTGTACCTGAGCTGCTGGGGAACACTTCTAGCTTATTAAAGCCTTCAGTTGTACTACAAACTTGTTTTAGTAGTTATTGATCGTGTATCAGTTCCCCAGTTTGTTTATGTTTTGTAGTAAATTTGGAATAAAAATCATTGCACACAACAAGATCCCACAAATAGTAATGTGATAACAATCAGGCAACTTGTTTTTAGCGATGGTGTTTGAGGGATAAATATTAGCCAGGTAATGGGGGAAAGCTCCCGCCCCCACCCAACTCATCTTCCATAGCGAGATCTTTTTACATTCACCTGAGAGAGCAGGTGGGAGCTCACTTTAACATCTCATCCAATAAACAGCAACTCTGACAGTGCAGCACTCCCCCACTGCTGCCCGGGACTGTCAGCACTGATTTGTGGTCAAGCCCGGGAGTGGGATTTGAATACAGCGGGCGGGATTCTCCACTCCCACGCCGAAGTGGCCGCGCCGTCGAGGTTCACGACGGCGCGGAGCGGCCCCGGTCCCGACCGATTCAGGCCCTGACAATGGGCCAGTATCGCGGCCGCGTCATCTACACGCGCCAGGCCTTGTCGCCCACGTAAAAGCGGCGCCGCATAGATGACGCGGCCGGCGCCGCATAACGGACGTCATCCGCGCATGCGTGGTTACTGTCCTCTCTAAGTCCGCCCCGCAAAAAGGTGGGGGACGGATCTTGCGGGGCCGCGGAAGGAAGGCGGTCCTCCTTCAGAGAGGACGGCCCGACAATCGGTGGGCACCGATCGCAGGCCACTCCACATTCCAGGTGAAGCCCGGTGCAGGATCCCCCCTCGCCCGCCCCACAGGCCGCCCCCCCCAGCGTTCACGCACCGCCCACGACTTCAGCGACCAGGTGTGGACGGCGCCGGGGGGAACCCGCCGTTTTGGCCTGGCCGCTCGGCCCATCCGGGCCTCAGAATAGCGGGGGTGCCGGAGAATCGCCATTTTCAGTGTCTCCGGCGATTCTCCGGCCTGCGAAACTCGACCGGGCCGTTCCCGCCGCTTGGGAGAATCGCGGGAGGGCGTCGGACCGGCGTCCCCAGAAATCTTGGCGGCCCAGGCGATTCTCCCAACCGGCGTGGGAGTGGAGAATCCGAGTGGGATGCCAGCTGAACCACAATTGACACCAGAGTGCAGCAACCATTGACCCCCCCCAAAAAAAATCCCACCTCTTTTTCGAAAGGCTCCACCTGAAGATACATAAGAAGCTGCAAGCAGACAGCGTGGGATAGCTCAGCATCAGAAATGGGTAAAAGTAGTTTTATGTTTTGCATGCAGATTCTTCATCAGAACTCATTAGCTCTGACAGCCTCAGTACTGCTTGCAGCTATTACAATTCTTTACATGGGGCAAGCTGCTCAGGAACTGAAGCATCCATTTAATGACAGTGGAGTACTAACGGGATTGCAGAGCACCAGGCCCTCGGGCCTTCAGATTCACCATGGCAACAGTGGCAATTTGCTTCTGAAAACAAGGTCTAATCACTCCAGAACGATCTCGTCAAGAAGCTAGTTAGGCTTCAGCTCACTGAGCACAATAAGTTATCTGTTCATTTCCTCTTATCTAATCTCTTACAGATAAAACGATTCCGGTGGCTTTTCCTGTGAAGACTGCACTGGCAGTTGGACTTTGCTGTGTTCGCAGAGAGTGTCTGGGCTCCGTCTTTCCCATCCCAGTGAAGGCAATGGGCGGTGGTTCTGTCACCAGACTGGTAACCCAAAGCCCTGGCCTAAGCTGCTTGAACATTGGGTAGCACGGTAGCATAGTGGTTAGCACAATTGCTTCACAGCTCCAGGGTCATAATTTCCATTCCCGGTTTGGGTCACTGTCTGTGTGGAGTCTGCACGTTCTCCCCGTGTGTGCGTGGGTTTCCTCCGGGTGCTCCGGTTTCCTCCCACCGTCCAAAGATGTGCAGGTTAGGTGGATTGGCCATCCTAAATTGCCCTTAGTGTTGGGTAGGGTTACTGGGTTAAGAGGATAGGGTGGAAGTGTGGGCTTGTATGGGGTGCTCTTTCCAGGAACCGGTGCAGACTCGATGGGCCGAATGGCCTCCTTCTGCACTGTAAATTCTATGATTCTATGGCAGATGGAACATAATGTGGAAAAAGGGTGAGGCAATCCATTTTGGTAGAAGGGACAGATGTGCCTAAATGGTAAGAAATTAGAAAGTGTAGATGTACAGAGGGACCTGGGCGTCCTTGTCCATTAGTCACTGAAGGCTAACACGCTGGTGCAGCAAGCTTTCAGAAAGGCTAATGGAATGTTAGCCTTTATCGCAAGAGGGTTTGAGTACAGGAGTGTTGAGGTCTTGCTTCACTTGTTTGTTCGACTGCGTCTGGAGTACTGGGTGCAGTTTTGGTCCCCTTACCTCAGAAAGAATATTATTGCCATAAAGGGTGTGCAAAGAAGGTTCACCAGACTGGAACCAGGAATGGAAGGAATGATGAAGAGAGATTGGGCAAACTGGGCCTGTATTCTTTAGAGTTTCAAAGAATGAGAGGAGATCGCACTAAAATGGGCATCACGGTAGCATAGTGGTTAGCACAATTGCTTCACAGCTCCAGGGTCCCAGGTTCGATTCCCCACTGGGTCACTGTCTGTGCGGAGTCTGCACGTTCTCCCCGTGTCTGCGTGGGTTTCCTCCGGGTGGCTCCGGTTTCCTCCCACAGTCCAAAGATGTGCAGGTTAGGTGGATTGGCCATCCTAAATTGCCCTTAGTGTCCAAAATTGCCCTTAGTGTTGGGTGGGGTTACTGGGTTATGGGGATGGGATGGGGTGGGAGTGTGGGGTGCTCTTTCAAAGAGCCGGTGCAGACTTGATGGGCCGAATGGCCTCCTTCTGCACTGTAAATTCTGTAAAATCCACAAAATACTTAAAGGAATAGACAGGGTTATTATAGAACATAGAACATACAGTGCAGAAGGAGACCATTCGGCCCATCGAGTCTGCATCGACCCACTTAAGCCCTGACTTCCACCCTATCCCCGTAACCCAATAACCCCTCCTAACCTTTTTGACCACTAAGGGCAATTTATCATGGCCAATCCACCTAAGCTGCACGTCTTTGGACTGTGGGAGGAAACCGGAGCACCAGGAGGAAACCCACGCACACACGGGGAGGATGTGCAGACTCCACACCAGACAGTGACCCAAGCCGGGAATCGGACTTGGGACCCTGGCGCTGTGAAACAACAGTGCTAACTACTGTGCTACCGGCATTGGCTGTCGAGTGTTTTGGGATATCGCGGTTATAGAAATCCAAAGTCTTTCTCTGGTGTACCCCTGGACCCCTGTGCAGAAGCTAAATTTGACGATTTATTTTGTGTGGTTTGTTTCTGTTCCAGGTTTCGGGATGACCACGCCCTCAACCGTGAGTGGGAAGGTTTTCCTGATATTCTACGGCCTAGTCGGCTGCGCGGCCACCATCCTCTTCTTCAACCTCTTCTTGGAGCGGCTGATAACGGTCCTGGCCTACATCCTGAAGACCTGTCACGAGAGGCAGCTGAGGCGAAGCGGAGTTCTGCCTCAGGAAAACTGCCCGGAACTGGGAAACACAGGTGAGGTGGACAGCCTAGCAGGCTGGAAGCCCTCTGTCTATTACGTAATGTTGATCCTGGGCCTGGCCGCCATTGCCATTTCCTGCTGTGCCTCAGCCATGTACACCCCAGTCGAAGGCTGGAGCTACCTGGACTCCATCTACTTTTGCTTTGTGGCCTTCAGTACCATCGGTTTTGGTGATCTGGTGAGCAGTCAGAACATGAGCTACGACTACCAGGGGTTCTACCGGTTTGGCAACTTTCTGTTCATCCTAATGGGGGTGTGCTGTATTTATTCTCTGTTTAATGTTATATCCATCGTCATCAAGCAGTTCCTCAACTGGAGCTTGAGGAGACTGGAGTGCCGGTGCTGCGTGAGGTGCCAAAGGAAACTGTTCAGGCCAGGGAGGAATGCCGTGGCCCCCCGGTTCACCGGCGCCGGGCGCAAGATCTCCATCGAGACCGATGCCTTTAACGAGAGTGAGGTGGTGGACGGCCGAAGGCTGTCCGGGGAGATGATCTCCATGAGGGACTTCCTGGCTGCCAACAGGGTCTCGCTGGCCATCATGCAGAAGCAGCTTTTGGAGACGGCCAACGGGCACCCCAGGGCGAGCGGGTACGCTGCCCGGCACAACGGCTTCTCCGAGGGCGTGGGGGCTCTGGCCATTATGAACAAC
Source organism: Scyliorhinus torazame (assembly GCF_047496885.1). Classification (NCBI taxonomy): domain Eukaryota; kingdom Metazoa; phylum Chordata; class Chondrichthyes; order Carcharhiniformes; family Scyliorhinidae; genus Scyliorhinus; species Scyliorhinus torazame. Next base: position 387,501,207 of record NC_092708.1, read on the forward strand.
CGACTGGCAGAAACCAGCGTGGACAGATGAACATTCAGGAGCATCTGCACAATATCGATCCAACCGCAGCTCTCGATTAAGCCTTAATGACTAACGTGCACTTTTATTTTTTAAAAAATTAAATATTTCTGGATGATTCTATTTGATGGTGAACTTCGACCTTTCCTGCTACTCATATTTGAAATATGAGCTGTCACAGGGAAAGTGCAAGGGTTGGGGGGTGGGGGGGATTAGCAGTTGTTTGACCAACCAGAGCACAGTTAAGATGTAATGCTTCCACCCTTTTCTTTAAATTTAGAGTACCCAATTCATTTTTTCCAATTAAGGGGCAATTTAGCGTGGCCAATCCACCGACCCTGCACACCTTTGGGTGGTGGGGGCGAAACCCACGCAGACACGGGGAGAATGTGCAAACTCCGCACGGGTAGCGACCCAGAGCCGGGATCGAACCTTGGGACCTCGGCGCCGTGAGGCCGCAGTGCTAACCCACTGCGCCACCGTGCTGCCCGCCTTCCACCTCTTTAACATGGTGGAAAATCAGAAATGGATCTATCTCTTTCTTGAAATCATTTTAATGACTCAGATTCCACCGCACTATGGGGCAGCGAGTTCCACAAATTCACCACCCTCTGCGAGAAGTAGTTCTTCCTCATCTCAGTTCTAAATGTTCCTTGTTCCTGTGCTGTACTGTTCTTTGTTCTAAATCTACCGCCTCTCAACCTAGATCTGTGACAACTCATTCTAGATTGCCCCACAAGGGGGAACATTTGGTGTACGTTTACTTTATCAATCCCTCTTAGTATTTTATACACCTCGATCAGATCCCCACTCAACCTTCTAAACTCCAACGAATATAAGTCAAACCTGTTCAATCTCTCCTCTCGTACATCAACGCTTTCATCCCCGGAATCAACCTGGTGAATCTCCTCTGAACTGCCTCCAATGCCACCACATCCTTCCTCAAATAAGGAGATCAAAACTGGACGCAATACTCCAGATGTGGTCTCACCAACTCCCAATACAATTGCAACAATACTTCTCTACTTTTATACTACAGTCCTTTTGCAATAAATGCAAACATTCCATTTGCCTTTCTTATTACACGCTGTACCTGCATACCGACTTTCTGCGATTCATATCCATGCACACTAGCTCTTACATGCACACACAAGCGTGCACACATATCATATGCTCCCCATCAAGGTGGACCCGTCTTCCGAGGTCAATTGGAAGGTGAATAAATTCTTCATGACACAGTTGGATGATTCTTGACAGTGAGTTAAACAGACTTTTTTCCACATGTGCAAATATGTCTATGTGCAAATGTGTGTACATACACGTGCACTCATGAGTGTGTAAATGTGGGTGCATACTTGCATGCATGCACGAGTATGTATTTGTGTGTTCATGTGTATTTGTGGGCAGAATTTGATGGCTGCAGTGGTGGGCCCCCATTCACTCCCCCCATCCCCATGTGCCTTCCTGCCCCATTATACGCTCCCCGCCTAATAGGCGGCTCCTGGCGCGGTGGGGAGGGTATTCAATTCCGTGTGTATGTGCTTGTGTACTCGATTGCATGTGTGTGTGTGACTTGTATGTGCTTGCATGCGACATGTGTGCACACCTTGAGTGTGTATTGTATGTGTACATGTGTATTTATATGCACATCTGCCTGTGTACTTGTATGCACACATCTGTACTTGTGTGTGCGTGTATGTATTTGTGTATGTGTGTGTGTATGTAAGAATGTTCGATAGGGACAGCACTAAGTGAGTTCACCATGATTTTGAACATCTCCATCAAATCTCTTCTTAGAAAGATGCAGCTCATTTTCTGACTCGAATCTTCGAGGAATAATGATGCTTTCAGGATTGTGAACAGCGTGGATGGATTGAAAGCGCACTGTGAGGCTGGGGGAGGCAAATGACAGCCTGAGATAATCTGCTGCTCTCATCGCACCCATCACTGGACACTTGGCAGTTGCCCGACTGAGATCTCTGATTTATCAGACTGATCAAATTTAACATTTGATTTAATCACTATCAATTCCACCTAGCCCATCAGACGTTGCAAATCAAATCTCAACACATCTGATTCAATGCACTGCGAGGACATCTTCTATTGAATTGTCTGGAAGGAGCGAGGGGATTGGTTTGGGCACCACCTTCTCTACTGAGCGGTCTCCATGGCAAAGAAAGCATTTTATGTGTGATTTAATACAGGAACCCGGCACCCAATTTGTGCACAGCAAGCTCCCAGAAACTTCAGTGTATTTTCGCGACATTGGTTGAAGGATAGTAAAGTGCCGTGGCGTGTGTTTTAATATGAAGCTAAGTAGAGTCACAGATGTTTGCAGCATGGAAACAGGCCCTTCGGCCCAGCTTGACCATGCTGCCCAGTCTCTATCACTAAGCTAGTACCACTTGCCCACATTTAGCCCATATCCCTCTATACCCACCCTGCCCATGTAACTGCCTAACTGCTTTTTAAAGGACAAAATTGTACCCACTTCTAGCAATCTGTTCCAGATGCTCACCACCCTCTGTGTGAAGAAGTAGAGTAACAGGGTTTTGGAGACAGGTGGCAACTTTTGACAGCGCAGCACCCCCTCAGCACTGAAATAGAGAATGAGCCTAGATTATATCCTGCAGTCTGTTATCGCCAAATCCCGTGAATGGGGCAAGGAAAGCTCCCTTGCTGCAGTTAACTCTTGGCTCACATTGCCCCACTGAACCTTGTACCACTTGTCCTTCTCAAATCCTCTTCCAGCTCCCTTCGAAAAAGATATCTCAATAGACACTTGTAGTAAAGCAGCCGGTCTTCTGGTTGACGTTCTGGAGACGGAGCAGGCACATTATGGCGTCAATCAGTGTGCATTTCCTAGCTGGCTGTAAGATTCGGTCCGGGAGTCGCAGATACCCCATAAACTGGGGGTGCAAAGCCACAAGCCTGTTTAAAACTGTTTATGTAAGCTGCGAGGGGCTGGAGAGGACTGGGCTGGGGAGGGGTGGAGCACAGGGTTTCGCTCTATGCAGATGACCTGCTTCTGTACATTTCGGACCCAATAGAGGGGATGGAAGAAATCATGAGGGCTCTAGGGGGATTTGGCCGGTTTTCGAGGTATAAGCTTAATATGGGAAAGAGTGAGATGTTTGTGGTCCAGGCGAGGGGACAGGAGAGGCGACTGGGAGAGCTGCCGTTTAGGTTAGTAAAGGGAACCTTTAGGTACCTAGACATCCAAATGGTGCGGGAATGGGACCAGCTGCATAAATTGAATCTGGCCCAGCTGGTGGACCAAATGAAGGACGATTTTCGGAGATGGGACACGCTTCCGTTGTCTCTGGCTGGGAGGGTACAAACGGTGAAGATGACAGTCCTCCCGAGATTCCTATTTGTATTTCAGTGTCGCCCCATTTTTATTCCGTGGTCCTTTTTTAAGCGGGTCAACAGAGTGATCACGGGCTTCGTCTGGGCAGGCAAGACCCCGCGAGTAAGGAAGGTAATGCTTGAGCGGAGTCGGGGAGAGGGCGGACTGCGCAGCAACTATTATTGGGCGCCTAATATAGCCATGATCAGGAAGTGGGTGGTGGGGGAGGGGTCGGCGAGGGAGCGTATGGAGGCGGCTTCATGTAAGGACACCAGTTTGGGGGCATTGGTAACTGTGCCTCTGCCATTCCCGCCGGCACGGTACTCCACCAGTCCAGCGGTGGTGGCGGCCCTGAAAGTTTGGGGCCAGTGGAGGCGGCATGTGGGAGCAGTGGGAGCATTGGTCTGGGCCCCAATCTGATAATCACCGGTTTGCCCCGGGGAGTATGGACGGGGGGTTCCGGTTATGGCGGAGAGCGGTGATTGAGAGGATGGGGGATATGTTCATAGAGGGGAGATTTCCGAGTATGAGGGCGTTGGAGGAAAAATTTGGGTTAGCGAGGGGAAACAAATTCAGGTATCTGCAGGTGCGGGACTTCCTTCGTAAACAGGTGTCAACCTTCCCGCACCTACCGCTAAGGGTGATTCAGGACAGGGTAGTTTCCAGAGGGTGGGTAGGAGAAGGGAGCGTCTCGGACATTTATAAGGAGCTTATGGGGTCGGAGAAGACGCAGACCGAGGAGCTGAAGCGCAAGTGGGAGGAAGAGCTGGGAAGTGAGATAGAGGATGGTCTATGGGCAGACACATTGAGTAGAGTCAACGCGTCCGCAACATCTGCCAGGCTCAGCCTGATACAATTCAAGGCCGTTCATCGGGCTCACATGACAGTGGCCCGGGTGAGCAGATTCTTTGGGGTGGAAGACAGGTGCGCAAAATTTGCGGGAGGACCAGCGAACCATGTCCACATGTTCTGGACATGCCCGAAGCTTAGGGGGTTTTGGCTGGGGTTTGCGGACATCATGTCCACGGTGTTAAAAACAAGGGTGGCGCTGAGTCCAGAGGTGGCGATTTTCGGGGTGTCAGAAGACCCAAGAATCCAGGAGGAGAAAGAGGCAGACATCCTGGCCTTTGCTTCCCTGGTAGCCTGGAGACAGATACTATTAGCTTGGAGCGACTCAAAGCCCCCGAAGTCGGAGACCTGGCTATCGGACATGGCTAGCTTTCTCTGTCTGGAGAAAATCAAGTTCGCCTTGAGAGGGTCAATGTTAGGGTTCACCCGGAGGTGGCAACCGTTCGTCAACTTCTTCACGGAAAATTAATCGTCAGCAGATGGGGGGGGGGGGGGGGGGGTAGTTTAGATTAGAGTTGGGGTCAAAAAGAGTGGGACCTGTACAAAAGGTAAATGGCTTTTGCACTATGTTTATGGTTTCATGTATATTGTTTATTTTGATGTTGTTACTATACCAAAAATACCTCAATAAAATGTTTATTAAAAAAAACCTGTTTATTTAATCTTTTTAAAAATAAATTTAGAGTACCCAATTATTTTTTTTTCCAATTAAGGGGCAATTTAGCGTTGCCAATCCACCTAACCTGCACATCTTTGGGTTGTGGGGGTGAGACCCACGCAGGCATGGGGAGAATGTGCAAACTCCACACAGAGAGTGACCTGGGGCCGGGATCGAACCTGGGTTCTCGATGACGTAGGCTGCAGTGGTAACCACTGCACCACCGTGCCATCCGAGTTTATTAAATCTTAAGTGATGTCTAAGCCCCCCCCCCCCCCCCGCTCACTCAGCAACCCCCCTTCCACCGATTCAATAGCCCTGCAGATTTTTACTCTCGGGTCACACTGAGGCATTCAAATGGGGTCTCACCAGGGACAAAATGTTGGGAAAAGTACAGATTTAAGAGGGAACCATTAAGATATAGTACAGCTCAAGAGACAGAAAAGATATACAACCTGTAACGGTTGAGAGGGTTTGCTGTTCCAGCTCAGATGAGCATGCAGATGAAATGGAGTGATGGTGACCAACACCAGTTTCTGCTGCTCTCGGGTCTTCCCGAGGTAACCAGGGTGTTAGGCCGAGGCCTACTCTGAAAGCTCTCCTCTGTCCAGGGTGCCTTTCCCCTCCCTGTTGTGTACCTTGTTTTTAGGGGGCTAGCGGTTGTCACATGCCAGTCTCTTGGGGAGGTGGGGGCAGAATGGTAACACCTCTGGACTGGTTACCCAGAGGCCCAATTCCAATGCTCTGAAACATGGCTTCAAATCCCACACACGGCAACTAGCAGAGTTTAAATTTGGTTACTAAAATTAGTTGACCATGGCAACTGTTGCAAAAACCCATCTGGTTCACTAATGTCCTTTAGGGAAGGAAATCTGCCGTCCTTAACCGGTCTGACCTACAAGTGACTCCAGACCCACAGCAATGTGGTTGACTCTTAACTGTCTCTCTGAAATGACCTTGCAAACCACTCATGAAATCATTTTTTGAAAATTCACTTATTTAATTCTCCAGTTCCAGGGACAGGTATTCAAGGTAAAACCCACCTTCATCCACCTGAAGCCCGTGAAGTCATCTTGTGGCTTATCTCTTGCTTGGACATGCCGTTAACCTTACTCAGAGAGTTTGCTGAGATCTGGGACATGAGATCTCATCTAATCAGGTTTAGGAGTATCTCATATGGGCCTGTGCTAGAGTCATTAAATTTTTTTTCCAATTAAGGAGCAATTTAACGTGGCCAATCCATCTAACCTGCACATCTTTGGGTTGTTTAGGGGCTGGTTTAGCACAGGGCTAAATCGCTGGCTTTGAAAGCAGACCAAGGCAGACCAGCAGTATGGTTCAATTCCCGTACCAGCCTCCCCGAACAGGCGCCAGAATGTGGCGACTAGGGGCTTTTCACAGTAACTTCATTTGAAGCCTACTTGTGACAATAAGCGATTATCATTATTATTATCATTGTGGGGGGTGAGACCCGCGTAGACACAGGGAGAATGTGCAAACTCCATACGGACAGTGACCCGGGGCCGGGATCGAACCTGGGTCCTTGGCGGAGTGAGACAGCAGTGCTGACCACAGCATCACCATGCTGCACTCTGTGCTAAGGTCCTGTCCTTAGAGCTAACAGGCCCACACTGTCCACTGTCTGTCTGCCTGGCCATCTGTATAGAATTGAGGAGAAAGAGGCAGTGAGCTGTTTGTATTAATTGATTAGAAGATTTATAAGATCATTAGTCCTTCCTTACACCAAGCTGCCATTTTGGAGCTTGGTGTGTTCCCCTAATCATGGTATGCGTCAACACGTGGGAAGCAAGAAGGACCCCATCCACCCCCAGTGCTATTTAAAGAAAATCAGCAACTACTTCCACATCAGTTACTGGTTGATTCCCCCTGACTGTTGTATCATTCTACATACAAGTGTTTGGTTCTTTCCATCGTTGTTTCAAGAGTCTCCCGGTAGAAGGTGGGAATCTGCTAAAAGACATTTTCCTGACTTCGAGGCTCCTGCACAAACCAGTTGCTGCCTTTTCCCTTGGATCAGAGCAAGGATGGGGGAATAAGCAGAGGCCGTGCAGAGCAGAACAAGCTGCTAGAAGAGGAAGGAGGAGGGCAGGGAGCAATAGGAAGAAGAGGGAAAGGAAGCGAAAGGCAGGCGGCAGCCTAGACAGTTTTGTTGTGCCCAGGTTGCACATGAAGAACTAATTCAAGAGAGATATCAGTAACTGCGAGCCCCCTTTCCCATTCACCAACATCTTTCATTCCTTCTTCACTCACCATCATGTTGTCACCTTGGCTACATTGCAACAATAAAAGGCACCACAAAACAAGCATTCCAAACTAAGTACATAAATGAAACATTCCATATTACATACATTTATCAACTTATCACCCTTGTGAATTCCCTTGGTGCCTGTCTTCCATATGCCTTTCCCTTTCCCAGTGTCCCTAAGCAGTGAGGCCCCAGTGGCTGCAACATGGCTGGGGGAACACTGCTGCCTTTTGCTGGGGACACTGCAGTTGGCGTTGCAGAGCAGCTCAGGGCCCCGAAGGTCCAGCTTCAGACTATATCACCTCAAAGTAGGTCACATTGGATGACTTACAGGCATTGGCAGAGTTGCTTGGGGGGGAGCTAAGCCCTGAAGACCTGAGGTTTAATGACCTCTCACCCGAGCGACTGTCACAGTTGAATAGCTGGTAGTGGGTACGAGCCGTGAAAGGTCAGTGTGAGACTTGCAGTAGTGCTAAGTGTGAAGACGGTGCGGTGGACCATATGAATGCTTGTTTTGAGTCCTGATTGATAGACTTTTGGTAAATGAGCGATGGGCTTGTGGTAAATTAGAAAAGGCTGAAACTCATGGTTCAATTGGGGGGAAATGGTATTGGAAAATCCACTGACTGACCTTCATCACTTGAGTGAGGTCCTTGAACTTCTTGCAGCACTGCACCCAGCCGCTTCTGGTGTTGACCTCCATGGTTATCTTCTGAGCCTGTGTCGAAGGGTCTCTTGTTCCCCCTATGTGTACAGGGCCACGCTCCTGTGCTGTAAACACTTTGTAAACATGGTTTGAGTATTATACACTTTCATTCATTATACCCTTTCATTCATTCTGCCATGGGTAACATCAAGTCCATGTCTGCTTATTAATCCCCCAACCAGCGGAAACTATCCTTCATTTTGCAATCTCTCAAAATCTTATGCAATTTATCTTAAATTCCCACTTAACCCTCTGTGTCCCAGTGCAATAGATGGAAAATCCTCCCTTTCTGTCCTGTTTCCCAATATGGGTTCTGTTATTGAAAATATGGAAAGATGTGTCATTTGAAACATGGAAGTCTGGCAATATCTGGTCTGAGAGAAACATGAGAGGATACAGGGAAAGATCCCACAAAGGGTTAACAGCAGCTGCCAGGGAAGGATTGTAAAATGCAGATATCCTTGGTCAAGCAGGCTTAGCAAACAAGACAAACAGGATTTTGAATGAAGCCAAAAAAATGGCTCACACCTTCATTGAAAGTAACTATCTTAGTGAGCAGCTGGAAAAGGGAAGGATGAGGTTCAGTTGAATTTGGTAACGATTCTAGGTGTGAAAATTTGCTAATACCAGGTAAATTAAAGAAAACTGGAGACTATCAGTCTACGAGAAACATAATTTCAAGCCAAAATCAAAATCAAAATTATGAGCTGAGGACACAATTGGAAAATAAAACTATAGAAATGACAGGAATTAAAATTCACACCTCTATTGAAGTCAATGCATTTTGAACATCACAAAGGAAACAATGTAATCAGATCAATGAGATGAAGTCATGTCAAAATGAATACTTAGTTGGATTAGAAGGTTTAGATCAAAGATACTTTTTACAACCAAAGTGAAAAATGTTACTTTACAATAATGTCATAAAAACTTAATAACTGTTAGAAAAATATATAAGAAGAAAGGGAACGGCAGAACCAGAACGAGAACCAGAACACAGAGGGAGAGAGAGAAGCAGCGAAGTGAAGCAGCTCAGGGTCAGATTACAGTCAGCTCGGCCATGGGAAATGGACAGGGCATAGCAGCCGAGCTAAACTAGCTAATACATCTAAGGAAGACTAGAATTTAAAGAGGAGCCAGAGTCAGCTCAGAGACAGCCAGCAGAAGCAGCTCTCATAGCTCGGTACACGGTAGCACGGTAGCATTGTGGATAGCACAATTGCTTCACAGCTCCAGGGTCCAAGGTTCGATTCCGGCTTGGGTCACTGTCTGTGCGGAGTCTGCACATCCTCCCCGTGTGTGCGTGGGTTTCCTCCGGGTGCTCCGGTTTCCTCCCACAGTCCAAAGATGTGCAGGTTAGGTGGATGGGCCATGCTAAATTGCCCTTAGTGTCCAAAATTGCCCATAGTGTTGGGTAGGGTTGCTGGGTTATGGGGATAGGGTGGAGGTGTGGACCTTGGGTAGGTTGCTCTTTCCAAGAGCCGGTGCAGACTCGATGGGCCGAATGGCCTCCTTCTACACTGTAAATTCTATGACATCTATGACATGGGAAAGATATGATGTGGAGATGCCAGCGTTGGACTGGGGTGAGCACAGTACAAAGTCTTACAACACCAGGTTAAAGTCCAACAGGTTTGTTTCGATGTCACTAGCTTTCAGAGCGCTGCTCCTTGAGGAAGGAGCAGCGCTCTGAAAGCTAGTGACATCGAAACAAACCTGTTGGACTTTAACCTGGTGTTGTAAGACTTTGTACCATGGGAAAGATAGGACACAGCAACCGAGCTAACCAGCGAATACATCTAAAGAAGACCAGACTTTAAAGAAGATTGATTGTCAAGTTGGGCCTGAAGGTCCCTTCAACCAACCAGAAGGATCCAGAAGCAAGATCTTTTTACCTTTCTGTAAATAAAGTGTTTGCAGCTTTTAAAAGAAAAAATATAATAATAAAATAACTTAATTTAACCTGAAATAGTGGTTATTCCAAAGTCTACTTTACTTACTTAGCAATGCGGGACCCAGGATCGATGCTACTAAGTGGTAAGTAGATGAAATCTTCGGTGAAGATGTGGGTTATACCGGGGGATAACTTGAAAACATAGTTTGGCCTGAATAGCACCCACTGAAGCTTGCATCGGAGTCGGGGGGGGGTGAAAATCCCTGATCACCATTTAGAATGTCGGCCCTTTTTGGTATAGGGGGACTTCTAAGAATAGTGGTGAGTTTTCAAAAACAGTTCCCAAACTCTAGCCTACAATACAGCCTTCGGTCATTTACTCAAGTCCCAGTCCACTGCCGGTTTGCAGTAACAGGTCATGCGGTATTCCTGTCGGGACGTTTAATGCTGCTTTTTGCCTGGTGTTTGATCAGAGGGGTCAGAGTGTATATTTTGAATGGATGCACTCAAATGTTCTTGGCGCTAACATGAGTTGCCATGAATGTGGAGCAAATCTGCAGATCGCAGAGCTGACAAGCTGCTCCCCACGTTATCAGAAACACTCCTGTGGTACTTTGTAGACTCAGAGTATTACAGCACAGAAAGCGGCCATTCAGCCCATCCATTCTCCACCATCTCTTTGAAAGAGCAATCCAGTTTGTCCCACCCCTCCGCGCTTTCCTCATATCCCTACTGCTTATTTTCTCCTACAAGTATTTATCCAACCCTCATTTGAAGGCTACAATTGCATCTGTTCCCACCCCCCCTGTCAGGCCGCCTTTCAAATCCTAACCATTCCTTGGGTCTGAAAGCTTTCCCGCATGTTGCCTCTGGTTCGATTCTCCAATCACCTCAAATCTGTACCCCGTGCTCATCAACCCATTCCGTCACCAGAAACATTTTCACCTTTATTCAGTCCCATCAGAAATTCTTCATGGTTTTAAACACCTGGGTTAAGCGACTCTGAGCCTCTTCTGTTCTGAAGCCATAACGAGAGTCAGTAACCTGTCAGGCATGTCCAGGAAGTTATCTCCAGGCCCTGTCTACATTGGTGCTAAACAGGAAGATTGCTCAGATGGAGCTGTGTGCTGTACAGAACATTGTGTTCATAGTTGCAACTGCTTTATGGCGTACAATTCATCCTAACGTGTGCCTGTTTTTCTACCCATTAACCCAGCTCATTGGGATTCTGTCCTTTTAACTTTAAGCGGGAACAAGATAAATTGTTCAGGGACACAAGAAGACGATGCCACTCAGTCCCTTGGGGCTGGTTCACTCTACAAGTCAATCATGGATCTCCACTCCATTTACCAACCTTGGTTCCTAACCCTTAAAATACTCACCAAACAGGAACCCCATCAATCCTGGTTTATATTCCGAACATATTGGGTTCATTTGATCTTTTCTAAACATACATTTTATTTATATATGCATAAATAACTTGTAGATTGGAGTAATTGGCAACGGTTTTGGAGGATTTGTCCAATATTGACTGTTTCCATTGACTCCCTTGGAGTGAGCACATCTTCAGACCTGGTCGGCTCGTTAAAAGCTATGTTTACATTGTGCTTTTCACCTCCTCCACACATCCCAAGACACTTATTTTTCTTTGTTCGTTCATGGGATGTGGGTGTCGCTGCCTGAGCCAACATTTATTGCCCATCTCTGAGGGCATTGAAGAGTCAACCACATTGCTGTGGGCCTGGAGTCACATGTAGGCCAGACCGGGTAAGGACGGCAGATTTCCTTCCCTAAAGGATATTAGTGAACCAGATGGGTTTTTACGACAATCGACAATTCGCCATTAGACTTTTGATGCCAGATTTTTTTATCGAATTAAAATTCCACCATCTGCTCTGGTGGGGTTGGAACCCAGGTCCCCAGAGCACTACCCTGATCTCTGGATCTCTAGATTACTGGTCCAGTGACAATACCACTGTGCCACTGCCTCATCTTCACGGTCAATAGGTTGTGGTTTTTCAGCCAATCTGGCCATAGCAAAGTCCCAAAGACCAACACTAAGATAAATAACCAGCGAATCCTTACAGGGCTACAGGAATAAAGCGGGGGACTGAGCCTGATTGGATTGCTCTACAGCTAGCTTTTTTTTTTAAAAGTGTTTTTATTGGGTTTTCAGATCATGGGCTGGATTCTGTGCATCCCGTCGCCGAAACCGCGGCCGGTGCGGGGGCGGAGAATCCATTTTCTCCGAGGACGCCGCGCCTCCTCGGACCTATCTGGAGCCATTGCCAGAGGCCCGCTCCGCCATTCTCCGCCCTCGACCAGCCGAAGTCCCGATGGCGGAGATCTAATATGGTCCAGCCGGTTGGGATACTCGTGTGGCAGCTGCGGACTCAGTCTGCAGCCACCCTGGTCGGGGGCGGGTCGGTCGGAGGGCAGGGGGGGTGGGGTGCTTATAGGCGGCCGGGATATGTTTGTGCAGGCGTTGAGGGTTGGGCACGCGACGGATCGGGGAATTTATTTTTTGGGTCCAGCTCCGCGGTCCGAGTCCACCATGGAGCACGGCACGGCCGTTGGAGGCCGCCGCTATGCGTATGTGCGGCCTCCGACCCGGAAGTGCGGGAGCCCGTATCTGCAGCAAAAGCTGCGAGATCTACACCAGGTCCCTGCTGCCCCCTGCAGGGCTTTCAATATGTGGCCCTTTCACGCCCGTTTTTCTGGCGTGAAACTCCACAGTTTTGATGGTGCCGTGGGTACATAGTCCCAATAACGGAGAATCCAGCCTTACATATTATATGCTCTAAAGAGAGCTGGCACGGACACAGGATAAATGAACTCTTTCTGTGCCATTATGACTCTGACTCCTGGTGTGGGTGAGGGACTGTAGCCACTTAAAATGGCTAACTCCCGATTTAAAATGGCGAACGGCAAAGGCTGATGGGAAAGTCAGCCAACAGGACAAAAACGAGCAGCTGCAGGTTGAGTGTGTATTTACCTCTGGAAAGGTCAGACAAGGTCGATACCGGCAACTATCAGCATAACAAAACACCAGCCATCTGCATATTAATGAGCGATCCCCGGGAACAATGAGCAGCATTTAGACACATAAAGCCAAACCAGACTCTTTGGCGCCAGCAGAAGCCTCCACAAAGGGAGGTGAACGACCACCTCAGGATCGCCCATCGAGCAGGGAACCGCTCCAGCATTGGAGAAAATCGAACCAAGCGATTGGGACAAAGTCTAATCACTTGGGACCAGGTACAGGGTCCGCCCCGAAAGGTGGGAAGCCCCTGGGGACTATAAGAATTGAGCCCCAAGTTCAAGGCGCTCTCTCTTCTCCACCGCTTCTCCAGCTCTTCACTCTTCAGCAGCTGGTCAGAACTGTAAGTCTTATTTCAACACTCACTACGAGATAGGCGCTCCTAGCTACCAATCTGTACCAACTTCGAATCCCGCAGGCTCAGAACCCGAACGAAAGGCCATTTGTTTCCCTGACCTGGTGGGCCAGTTCCCAGTTAAGTATTGGCCTGTTAGTCGTAGAAGTAGCTTAGACGTAGAATTTGTGCACGAGTAGCGATTACTGTGTATAATAAATGTGCTTTGATTTAAATCTTACTAATCGGTGTATTGGATTATTGATCATTACTCGGACTTGAACCACGTGGCGGTATCATAAAGATACCTGGCGACTCAAGAGCAAAGGTGATAAAACTGAACAATTAAACTAAGGCAAAGTTAGCAACAGGACAATCGACCGGACGTGTGGAGAGAACTCCTCCGTCCTACTTTTAAAATTGTGCCATGAGATCTATTACATCCAGCTGGATAGGGGCCTTTGCTTGATTCTGTATGCCATCCAAACTGGGCAGCGCTGCCCCAGGACTGAACCAACTTCAGAGGTGAGATAGTGCGACCAACAACTGGGCTAAGAACACGATAGTAGGGGAGATTTTATTTGCTGCATGTTGCCCCCCCCCCCCCCCCCCCCCCCCCCCACAAACACTTAATCCTCAAGAAATGAAAGCTGTAGCAAACCAAAGTGCTGTAACAAATTGGCAGAAAAGAAAACAGTTTTCGGAAACAATCTACTGTAAATAATCACTTTAATTCAGTCTGCTGTCGGGAGGCAACTTGCACATAGAACATGTTGGTGTGTCAAGTTTCAAAATTAATTCATTTAACATTACAGTTGCCAACATAAAACAGCATTTCCACCCCCCGCCCCCTCCCACGTGGAAACATTCCTCATCAATGTTTATTAAGAAAAAGGCCCTAATTGTCCTGTTTCCATGGGAACAGTTGCCAGCCTATGCAACATGTTTATCAGGTTTGCCGACTCATATTATGTTTATCTTCTTTAAAGGTCATTTTCTGGCTGTGATGTAAAGGGAAGTCTGCAGTAATTTAATTCTGGTGTGTCTCTGATAACACTCGCAGCTGAGTTCTTGCCTTGCATGTTCAGTCCACAGAGCTTCATTGCATCCACGCACGCTCCTCCAGTCTCGCTGTTCAAAGCCATGTCAGGGACACTTTGACTAACCTACCCTGAGTCAATTCTATATGGAGGTCAACAGGCCGCCATTGGTTTCTTTTGCTATTCGCCTTAGGTTGTCCTCCTCTGTTTCCAGCACCTTCCACCACTGAGAACAGTCGCTCCTCTATCCTCTCTGCTCAGACCTTCCATCGTTTTGAACGCCCCAATCCAACCTCCTCTCAGCCTTTCTCTTTTCGAAGGAGAACCCCAAACCTCTCCAATCTCTCCATGTAGCTCACTGGGCTAAATCGCTGGCTTTTCAGGCAGGCCAGCAGCACGGTTCAATTCCCGTACCAGCCTCCCCGAACAGGCGCCGGAATGTGGCGACTAGGGGCTTTTCACAGTAACTTCATTAAAGCCTACTCGTGTCAATAAGCAATTTTCATTTCATTTAATTTCATGTAACTGACCTCCCCACGTGACGGGTACCCTTCTCATGAATCTTTCCTGCTCTCTTTCTAGTACCTTGGCATTCTTCCTAAAGGCCGGTGCCCAGAATTGGACGCAATACTCCAGTTGCGGTTGAACCAGTGTTTTATAAAGATTCCCTTACTTTGCTTTCCATGCCTCTATCTATAAAGTTCAGGATCCCAAATTCCTTATTAACTGTTTTCTCAGTCTGCCCAGCTACCTTCAGTGATTTGCTCACGTTTGTGAACCCTGGCTTGAGGCTCTAGAACCAGGGACACTGGACGCGATTTAACTAAATGGAAACAAAGTCCCACAGTGAGCGCGTTTAGCCGTGTGTTTCCTGCCGCTCGCAGCGCCGAGAAACACACTATCGAACAGCACGTGGGTCCGATAAGGGGGCCTCAGTGGGGAACGCGCGGCCAAGGCCGCACATAGCCCAGTTTTCTGCACCGAGGAGCTTCTCTCGCCTCAATGTAGTGCGCGATCAGGGCGCCATTTTTAAATAGCATCCCAATCTCTGGAGCCTCTGAAGTGACCCCTGACCCCCACCAAGCCCCAACTCACTATGAGGGGGTACCCAGGACCCACCCATCCAAGGCATCCCAGGCCCAATCACCCACCACCATGCAAAAAAATGCCAGCCTGGCACCTTGGCAGTGCCAGGTAGGCACCCAGGTGGCACTGCCAGGGTGCCAAGCTGGCAGTGCCAGGGTGCCCAGGTGGCACCAGCAGTGCCAAGGCACCACCCTGCCCAAAGGGCATGCACCTGGGGGCCTCTGATCCCCTGGGAGCCCTCCACAAGTACCATTCTGTCTGGTGCCTGTTTGGGGCACCTACTATTGAACAGCACTCATCCAAGATCTCCAAGGCAAAGGGGATAGATCCCAATGCTTGGGTGCCTCGGGAAACTGCATATTAAAGTGAGACTAGCTGTCTCGCTCTAATATGCAGATTTACCAAAAAATGATCCACCCACTATGGACGGGATTTACATCGCAACATCTCACGTGATCGCGATAGATCTCGCAAGGCGCAGTGAGCCAGGCAGATCCCAGGAGCGGGGTCTCCCGGCTTCTATCGACCATGTTACGCCGCGACGTGGCTGCTTTTCGGGCGCAGCGTGGCCGTTCGATCACGACCACAGTCTCAGAATAAGGAACCGGCCATTTGGGACTGAGATGAGGAGGCATTTCACTACACAGAGGGTGGTAAATCTTTGGAATTCTCAGCCCCAGAGGCTCAGTCACTGAGTATGTTCAAGACGGAGGTCGATAGATTTCCGCATATTAAAAACATCAATGGATACAGGGACAGTGCAGGAAAATGGTGAAGTAGAAGATTAGCCGTGATCTCATTGAGTAGCAGAGTTGGCTCGTCGGGCCGAATGGTCAGCTCCTGCTTCAGATGTCCTTGCATCCCCCCCAAAACCAATCACTTCGCACAGATGGCAGTAAAAATATTACCAAATGCTCACTATCATCTTTTTTTGCAAGTTAGGAAATAATTTTCAAAGTTCCCTTAAAGGGTTAATTGTTTGTCACTGAGAAGTTTGCAGTCATCAGTCGAACAGGATCTCGCAGGAGGTTGAGCAAGATAGCCGCCTGCTTTGAAACAGCATCAAAATAAACACAGCTTCTAATGCAGTCACTCAAAGGAATAAATCAGCATTTTATTCAGTTTGCTTTCCAATTGTTATTAAATTAAAACCCATTTTTAATAATAGCAGAAGCTGAAAGTGATCTGCTAGCACACAGCATGTAGCACAATGTCAGTCTGACATTCCTCACATCAATATTATTAACTTCCATAAATTGAATTGATTCTCACATGTGCCGTTAAGTACTTTACCCGCAGATTAATTCATGCTTTGTTTTGTGTCTCTTATTGCACACTGCAGCTCTGTAATGGTTCCTGCGTGTTCAGCTCTCAGCTGCCGTCAGCATTTCAGTATTTTACCCAGCACATTCCTTTATTTTATTCTTTCGTGGGATGTGGGCGTCGCTGAATTTATTGCCCATCCTGAATTGCCCTCCAGAAGTTGGTGATGAGCTACCCTCGTGAACCGCTGCAGTCCATGTAGCAGAATCGTAAACTCATAGAATCCCTCCAGTGCAGAAGGAGGCCACTCGGCCCATCGAGCCTACACCGACCCTCTGAAAGAGCACCCGGCCTAGGCCCACTCCCCCACCCCATCCCTGTCACCCCATCTAACCTTTTTGGACTGTAGCCATCTGGGATGGCCACTTCCAACTAGGTACAGAGAACCTCACAAAGCCTGGCGAGTAAAACGGACAAGCCAAGACTCAAATGCATATTCGTAAGCAAAAAGTCCAGACGGTATCGAAACTCCGCCCAATTAGCATTTTAATGGGGCCGATTAGCATTTGATGGCCCACCTTCACCAAAACAAAGGACTGGTACTCAAAACAACCAGGACAGTGCCAGACATTTCGGCGCTACTCCCTGTTCAAGGGAAACGCAAACAACGGGGTCAGTGACCCCTTGGGACACGCCCAGCCATCCAGATCCCCGCCCACTTATTGGCTAAGGAATCGAACAGAGTGATCAGGGATCACCCAATTAGTGGGGCCCAAATCGAAGGACTGCCCAAAAGAGCGCGAAAACCCACCGAGTATAAGAAGAAGAGTTCGCCACATGTTCGTCCTCTCTTGGTCCTGGTACCCCGGCAACGTCCATCTCCAATCGCAGCAACACCAGAAGCAAGTCCAAGTTCAACGCTCGCTACCAGACGGATGAGCCCAGCCGAGCAGCAGTTACTCTTTCGGACTCGATAGATCCAGAATCGAACAGCGGCCACTGTTCCTCTAACCTAAGCCAGGTGCCTGAAGTTAAGTACAGGTTGTCTTAGTTGATAGGTGTAGTTAACTAGTAGTGTTTATGTTGCATGGTAGTTGTAAATAAAGCACCCTTTACCTTGAACTAACTAACTGGCGTTTGGCTCTTTGATCGATAGCCGGTTGAAACTTGTGGTGATATTATTCGATACCTGGCGACTCTAAGCATTTGGACATAGATAACATAGAAAGAAGGGCAAACTCACTGACTGCCCTAATTGGAACAGAGCCACAGAAAAGACAAAGTAAAAGAAAGCACAACAGGACATTAAGGGACAATTTCGCACGGCCAATCCACCTAACCCGCACATCTTTGGACTGTGGGAGGAAACTGGAACACCCGGAGGAAACCCACGCGCACACGGGGAGAACGTGCAAACTCCACACAGACAGTGACCCGAGGCTGGAATCGAACCCGGGTACCTGAAGCTGTGAGGCAGCAGTGATAACCACTGTGCCGCCCCACACTGCTGTTAAGGAGGGAGGTCCAGGATTTTTCTTTTTTCTTTCATTTTAAAAATAAATTTAGAGTACCCAATTCATTTTTTCCAATTAAGGGGCAATTTAGCACAACCAATCCACCTAACCAGCACATCTTTGGGTTGTGGGGGCGAAACCCACGCAAACACGGGGAGAATGTGCTAACTCCACACGGACAGTGACCCAGAGCCGGGATTGAACCTGGGACCTCAGCACCGTGAGGCAGCAGTGCTAACCACTGCGCCACCGTGCTGCCCAGTTCCAGGATTTTGACCCAGCCACAGTGAAGGAACGGCTGCCGATATATTTCCAAGTCAGGGGAACTTGCAGATGGTGGTGTTCCCATGTACCTGCTGCCCTTGTCCTTGTAAGCGATAGAAGGTGCTGCCAACTTGTTGGGTTGCTGCAATGCATCTTGTAAATGGTGCAATTAATAGCAACGTAAGGACCTTATCCCTCCATCACTACTACCAACCAAGCCACGCAGGGGATGCCTAGGCCAATCAGGTGGCTGATGTCGGGCAATAGGAGGGCATCTGCCTTTGTGGGTACATCAGAGGAAACCCGCGGGCATGCACAACCTCAAATTGCAAAGACACAGAACGTGGAAAATGAGACGGGGAGAGATGATTTTCCACATTGACTAACCTCAGGTCCTTTTTCCTGCGCTGGATGTTACTGAGTGAGCATTGGAGTGGAAAATCAGGTAAAAACTGTTCTCAAAACAACGCGTTTATAAATCTCTTTGCCCTGAGGGTCTGGTTACAGTAGAGAGAAGGAAATCTTTCATCTATTGGTCACCTTTCTGGAACCTTCTCTATCCCTTAAACCCTCCAAAATTAGCAGGAATTTTAAATTAATTTACAGGGTGTGCACATTTATCGCCCGTCCCCAATTGCCCCTGGACTGAGTGGATTGCTGGGTCATTGTAGAGCGCAGTTCAGGGTTAACCACATTGCTGCGGATCTCATGTCACTTGTAGGCCAGACCAGATGAGGAAGGCAGATTTCCTCCCCTAAAGAGTATGAGTGAGCCAGATGGGGTTGTACAGCGATCATTTCATGGTCACCATTGGACTTTTAATTCCAGATATTTCAATCATATTCCACCAGATGCCATGTTGGGATTCGAGCCCGGGTCCCCAGACCATTACCCTGGATACCAGCCCAGCGACAATACCACCGCATCACTGCCTTTACATGAGGCAGGATGGGAAGTGGATGGAAAAAATTAGTACTGTTCCTTTTCGAACAGGGGCGATTAAGAGGTGATCTCTGTTCAAGATGATGAGAGGTTTTGGCAACGCAGAGAGAGAAAAACAATTTTCTCTGGCAAGTAACCAAAGATCATAGATCTAAATTGTCAGGAGAAGATGTAGAGGGAGATGAGGAGAATTTGTTAGGTTTAGAGAGTGAGCAAGACATGGAATGTTGAAAACATTCTGACAACTGTCCTTGGGCTTAAAATGTGAGCTTAATTTGAAAAGCCTCCTGAAATATCCATAACTGATGGGAACTTCTCACGCTAATCATTTTGATCCAGGGCCTGGCTAGGTTTGTGGGCACAGCCAGCTTCAGGCCATATGTTGATTAATGCAGTGTTAAATATTGCGTGAGCCTGATTTACGCTTGATGAAGCTTATGTTTAACCCTACATGATCCACCCAAATTGAATGGAGTTCTCCCTGATGGCCTGGCCAACATCTATTCCTCAATCAACGTCACACAGACAGATTATCCGATCATTATTGCATTATTCTTTGTGGGATCTTGCTATGCCCAAATTGGTTGTTCTAGAATCATGCAGCATAGAAGGAGGCTATTTGGCCCATTGTGCGCATGTTGACTTCCAGAAAGAGCTAGCCAATGTTCCTACTTGGTTCCAATAGAATTGCTGAAGTATAACTCCATGGGTTACAGGTTGGGATATAGTTATATTGTCCAATATGTGCCAATTGCCAACTTATTCACCCATCAGGGCTATTCCGGTTGCCCAGGGCTGCCAACTCTGGCTGGATGTATTCAATGGGAGGTTGGTGGAAGTGTCAGCGGAAGGTTGGTGGCATGGCGCGAACTAGATTGGGAACACTTGAAAATATTGATATACTCCCAGGGGAACCCTGTCCTAAATAATAGGCTAGATGTCAAGAGGTGGATTAAATAAAGAAACCCGATGGACTCGAGGACTCCACTGGATTGCCAATGATTCGGGGACCAAAGTTCCAAATGGTAAACAATGGAGAGTAACAATGCAACTGTTATAACTGAGCCACACTGAATTTATTTCATGGGAACTTCTTCACGTTACTGTAAGGGACTACACAAAGTTTACCAACTCGATTAAAGAGCATAACCAAATGTTATGTTCTGTGTTGTGGCCGTGGTAAAGATGCACACAGTACATATAGTTCGTTGACTAGTAAGATAGTTTATTAACAAAATGAACATGTGGAAAGATAACTAACAAACTATAATACAAACGGTAACAAATAAGTGAATTCTCCTGAAGCTACTTCTAATGCGACCGTCCTCTAGTACGATTTACTGCCAACTGCCGATCTGTGGAGTACCGGTCTGGTTTAGTACAGTGGGCTAAACAGCTGGCTTGTAGTGCAGAACAAGACCAGCAGTGCGGGTTCAATTCCCGTACCGGCCTCCCCGAACAGGCGAAGGAATGTGGCGACTAGGGGCTTTTCGCAGTAACTTCATTGAAGCCTACTTGTGACAATGAGCGGTTGTTATTATAACGTGGTGGATCACCATCCCCATCTGCTGGTCGGAGGTCGTACATCCAACTTTACACGTTGCCATGCATATGTATATCACCACACCAAAGATCAATTTTTTAAAAAAACTTCATTCATGGATTTCAGATGTGTAAAATGTAGCCTGAAAACCTGGGAAAAGCAGCAATATCTGTCCTGGGTTGGGGGGGGGGGCAAGGGATACACCAGCTTTTTTGCCATTCTAACACTGGAAACTCCAATATAAAACCCACTGCTTTGCAATTCCGGCATTGGTTTTTGACTCGCTGTCACGATCGGATCATCATTCAGTCGGGAAGCTTAAACTCACCAAATGCTGCCTCCCAGAAGGAAAAACCAGCTCGAAATTTGTCAAGTCCCAGTAAAAATTGGTTAAGCAAGGACGGAAATCGAGGCAGGCCAGGCAGTATCTGTGGGGAGAGGAAGCTGGACCAGTCAGAACCTGTTCAGACAGGTTTCATTGGGTTGTGTACAGCTGCCTCGAAGCTCCACAATCATAGAATCATATAATTTACAGTGCAGAAGGAGGCCACTCGGCCCATTGAGACTGCACCTGCTCTTGGAAAGAGCACCCTACTTAAGCCCACGCCTCCACCCTATCCCTACACCTCCACCCTATCCCAGTAACCCCACCTCACCTAAGGGCAATTTAGCGTGGCCAATCCACCTAACCTGCACATCTTTGGATTGTGGGAGGAAACCGGAGCACCCGGAGGAAACCCACGCAGACACGGGGAGGACGTGCAGACTCCGCACAGACTTGTACCCGGGACCCTAGAGCTGTGAAGCAACAGCACTAACCACTGTCCTACTGTGTCACCGTTTGCTTCCGTGCCGCCATCTCCCTGCCTAAAGAGGTTAACATGAGGAATGCGCGTTATTCTGCGGCGAAGCCCCCGGGGCCCCTGGTTTGGGGCTGCCCTGGATGAAGGGGGGTGCCCTTCGATCATTTCAAAGCCCCGGGCATGAGCTGATGTGGCCAGTCAGAGGCACATCGCCCGCATCCAGTCAGCGGCAAGCTGGAGGGCCAGAACATTCCGCCAAGCTGCGATTGTTGCCCGCGCTGGCACTGACGCTGCGGCCACAGGGCCCACGCACGTGCAGCTGTCGTGTCAGCTACCTGTGTGCAAGATGGTGCAAACTGAACAGGACAGAGCCCAGTCTGAGCACCGCCTCCCTTCGCCACAAATGCTGCAGTTTAAAATCTCCCGGTAGGATTTATTCCGCCACTGGGAGATAAAAGTCAATTGCAGGGGGGGGGGGGGGGGGGCGCTCCAGGCCACTCCGGGGGGGAGGGGGTTGGCAACCCCACGTTGACCCTGTGACGCCAACAGTGTTGGGCCTGAGGGTAGAGTTGCCGACTCTCCGGGGTTTACCTGGAGTCTCCCAGAATTAACGATTAATCCCAGGACACTGCCGCAAGCAACTCCGGAGGCAAAATAAAATAACACGGGGGGGCATTAAAATCTTGCATATTTACCTCTTGTACAATAATTGGACATGGGATGATGCCAGCGGTGTGGAAAAGGGTCCATTCAATTTCTGTCTGAATTGTGGGAAGGTGGGTCATCAGAAGGATGAACATGCCAGCTGACCAATGACGGGTGCAGAGCAATTGGAGGTTGGTCATGCAGGGAAATCTCTGGGATTATGTCCAAGCAGAATTAGCAACTCTACCGGAGGGCCTTATTTCACTAATCTTTCGTGCATTCGTACAACAAGGGCAGAGTTTCCAATAGCAAGGGTTCCGGGAGACAGTCACCTGCTTTCTCTTAGTCTTGTGTGTCCATCTCCCTCCCTTCCCTTGGAGCACTAACTCCAAGATTAATGCCCTGGCTACATCCTGGGGTGAATTTAGTGAAGGTTGACCCTCCAGTGCTGGAGATTTCAGGTCCAGTGAAGGACCCCTGTGGGTCTGTACTGCTGGTCCAGATCCTTGTTAGAGAACAGCACAAGGATGGCAGTGTTGGATTCACTGAGGAAGGGTGACAGATAATTTATACACAGTGAGATCCTACAACTGTCAAACAGAGACAAACTGTGATGATATCTCATCTACGCAAGCTGCATTAGTGCCAGCTGAGACTGAGTGGGTGGCACTCTCACTTCTGTCAGAGTGGGGGGGTTGTTGGTTCAATTCCCACTCCAGGACTTGAGAACAAAAATTAGAAAAATTGCTGACACTGCCGGTGCGGCCCTGTCATAAGTGCCATGTTTTGGGCAATGCCCAAGCTGCCCTCTCATGTGACCAGAATAGATCCCATGGCTCTATTTCAACAAAGAGCAGTGGACATTCTCGACGTTTCAATCAACATCCCAAATCACATCATCTGGCCATTACCACAGTGCTGCTTGTGGGAGCTTGCTGAGCATAAACTGGCTGCCACATGTCCTACATTGCAATAGTGGGACTAAGCGTCAAAGATGCTGCATTGGTTGGGAGATCCTGTGGTCTTGGAAGATGCTATATAAATGCAGTTCTTAATGTCATAAAAAAAAACAGATTAGACAGCAACAGAAATGAGGGTTGTGACCTCTGACTGTGAATAAAAGAGCGAATAACATTGCCGACATCAGCGTGATTGGTAAGAGATTAGATGCAGGGGCGTGAACCAACGAGAAAAGGAAGCAGCAAGCAGCAATCAGTACTCTGAGGAAAGGGATGATATAACACTCCCATTCATTTGATTTGATTAAATAATAGACCATCTCTGGACCAAGGCTGCACAAAGTCTTCTGAAGCAAGTCTAGGATGCATGGCACTAGAGATAAACAAAGAGGGCCACTTTAAGTGGAAGGCCATGGTTACTATGGTGATTAAACAATGGTTTCACAATCATGTGATTTTCAAACCCTTCAGGATATCAGATTTGCCTTTCTCCTTTGGATTACTCCTGAATACAATCGCTACAATACAGTATCAGACCTTATCCAAGTTTTATTGAATCTTTGCATTCATCTTCCTCATCTTTCAATCTAAAGTGTATCTACATTGAAAAGGCGAAGGCCCCTTGCCCTATACTGCTGATTTCTATTCAAGAGATGATGCGACATTTATTTGTTAGCTCATTCTGTTGATGGTTTAAACCCCTGAATCACATCGCCTCACACTGCTGTCTGCAACAATCATCGTGCTCTTGTCAGTCGGAAGATGTCACAAAAATGACGGCTGCCATTTTTCTTCAAGTGTCAAGGTTGCTTTGAAGTGATTTGATTACAATTGAATGCGAGAGGCTTTTGCATTTCCTGGGACTGTGTGCTTGCCACACACTAGGCTCACCCGAAAAGCAACTGGGTATCACGTAGAACTGGTTATTCTATTCTGCTGATGTTTCATTCATGTACATCAATGACAGGATCCAGTGCAAGGTTCATACATGAAGGTAACAAAGGCCTTTAAGGTCACTCACCCCACGCCATCAGTTCAATATACGATGACAAGTCAAAAGGGACACCTTTCGCCTCAGGAGGGCCACATTTTTAACTCGTGTTCCACAGCAGACGTCTAACCGCACTCACCTGAGCTGACAAACCGTCACCCCTCCTTTCCACTATCAGCCCTCAACGCAAAGGGCGCGATTCTCTGGCTTTGTTGAGCTCTTGCTTGAGCGAAACGAGGCCGGTGATTAGCGGGAGAGGCCGAAAACCGGATCCGCGCCAGGCGCCAAATTTGCAATGCAACCATCCCGTTTCTATAGGCGAAATCAGGATCTCACCGTAGGGTAACCAATTATCACCACTTAAGCCCCATTTCCATACAATTAACGAGAGCCACCCCATATCCAACGGTCTCCCTTCATTCAGCGACCTCCCCAGCAAATGCTCACACTGGCGCCAATTAGTACTCCTTTTGAAAAATGTGAACCTGGAGGAAGGACTTCTGGGAGCCGAGGAGGTGAGTCGCTATATTTGCTCACAGGCAAAGAGCCCGGGGGTACTGGGCTTGCCACCCAAGTGCTTGGTGGGGGGTAGGGGACTCTTGGCTGAGGGGGAGGGGATGGGGGCACCCATCTGGAGGAGCGGGCCACCATGGTGGGGGTGGGGCAAGAGGCACTGGAGGAGCAACTGCATGCGGCACCAGCATGCCAACCCCTGGATCGTGTACCCGTTCTGGGGGCAACCCTAGCCCCTGCCCATCTGCCCCACCGACCTCCCATACCCCCCACTAACAGCCGAGGCTAATAGGGAATTGGCAATCATGGTTAAGTGAGCACTTCACACATCCCAAGTGGATTCCCGCGGGTGGGGGGAGGGGGCATGTAGCAAGTGGGTGAGTGCCACGGAGGGGGGATGCCTGGAGAGATTTAGGGTTGAAGAGAGAGGGTTCGGAAGTCTGTCCGCCTAACAGAAAAAAGAGACAAAGTGACTGGTTGAGCTCAAGTGTTTTTAATGTGTCAATTTGGAAATGATGGCTCTGTGTGAAGATTGAAAGATTCCGGTGGCTTGCTACTTTAATATAGGGAAGGAATACAAAAATTGAACTTGTCTTGGAAAGTATAAGTAGGTGGGAAATAAGAGTGGCCTGTAATGGGTTAAATTACCTTGCGGAGGTTTGTGTATTATCAGCAAACCCTTTGCAAATTCCATTTTCTCACCCCATCTTTTGTAAAATGTAACAGTTTGAACTAAAGTGTGATAGATCCGATGTGGCCCGTTTGATACGGAGCCTCCATCTGGCCATGTATTAAAACTCAAATAAACTGCATCTGAATTAGAACAATGCACATTTATCAAAAGGATGACCAGCCATCTGTGGTTAACTAAAAAATAGTTAAAGGCAGTATCAAACTTAAAGAGAAAGCATATAAAGAAACAAAGCACACAGCGATAGATGGCAGGTCTGAAGATTGGACAGAATGTAATAATTAGTGTCACAAGTAGGCTTACATTAACCCTGCAATGAAGTTACTGTGAAAATCCCCCAATCGCCACACTCCGGCGCCTGTTTGGGTACACGGAGGGAGGATTCAGAATGTCCAATTCACCCAACAGCACGTCTTTCAGGACTTGTGGGAGGAAACCGGAGCACCTGGAAGAAATCCACGCAAACCACGGGAAGAACGTGCAGACTCCGCACAGACAGTGACCCAAGCCTGGAATCGAACCTTTGACCCTGGTGCCGTGAAGCAACAGTGCTAACCGCTGTGCTACCATGCTGCCAATGAACAGCAAGGAATGACAACATTTAATATTAGAGTATGAGTGAAAGCTAGCTAGAAATATAAAAACAGTAAGTTTGCGTAGATAGTTAAATAAGAAAGGAGTTAACAAGGTGAGCATTGGCCCTATAGAAAGTGAGTCGGGGAATTAATAATGGAAAATAAAGAGATGGCAGATGAATTGAACCAGTATTTTGCATCGGTCTTCACGATAGAAGAAAAAAGTAACATCCCAGAAATAGGTGCAAATCAGGAAAAGGAAAGGGGGGAGGAACTCAGGAAAATTACAATCACCAGGGAAGTGGTACTCAGCAAATTGTTGAAGCTGTGAGCTGACAAGTCCCCAGGTCCTGATGGACTTCATCCGAGGGTCTTAAAAGAAGTGGGTTGTGAGATAGTTAATGCATTGGTTTTAATTTTCCAAAATTGCCTAGGTTAGGAAAAGGTTCCATTTGATTGGAGAATAGCCAATGTAACTCCTTTCTAAAAAAGGGAGGGAGACAGAAAGTTGGAAACTACAGGCCAGTTGGTTTAACATCTGTCATAGGGAAAATGTTAGAAACTAGTATTAAGGATGTTATAGCAAGGCACTTAGAAAAATCTAAGACAATCAGGCAAAGTCAACATGGTTTTGCGAAAGAGGAATCAGATTTAACAAATTTATTGCAGTTCTTTGAAGGACTCACATGTGCTGTGGATAAAGGGGAATTGGTGGATGTGCTGTACTTAGAATCTCAGAAGGCGTTTGGTATGGTGCCACATCTGGGCAGCACGGTGGCACAGTGCCTCTCGACACTGTGGACCCGAGTTCGATCCTGGCCCTGGTCACTGTCCGTGTGGAGTTTGCACATTCTCCCAGTGTCTGCGTGGGTCTCACCCCCACAACCTAAAGATGCACAGGGTAGGTGGATTGATCATGCTAAATTGCCCCTTAATTGGAAAAAAAAGAATTGGGCACTCTAAATTAACTTAAAAAAATAAAGTGCCACATCAAAGGTTATTGTGAAAAATAAAAGCTCATGGTGGAGGGGATAATATACATAATACATATAATTATATAATATCTAATACATGGATAGAAGATTGGTTAGCTAGCAGGAAACAGGGGATAGTGATAAATGGGTCTTATTCTGGTTGGCAATATGTAATATGCGGTGTGCCAAAGGGATCAGTGTTGGGGCCTCAACTGTTTACACCTGATGTGGAGATGCCGGCGTTGGACTGGGGTGAGCACAGTAAGAAGTCTTACAACACCAGGTTAAAGTCCAACAGGTTTGTTTCGATGTCACTAGCTTTCGGAGCACTGCTCCTTCCTCAAGGGAATGAAGAGGTATGTTCCAAAAACATATATATAGACAAAGTCAAAGATGCAAGACAATGCTTTGAATGCGAGCATTTGCAGGTAATTAAGTCTTTACAGATCCAGAGATAGGGGTAACCCCAGGTTAAAGACGTGTGAACAGTTGTTAGGATTTCGCAAGCCCAGGCCAGATGGTGGGGGATGACTGTAATGAGACATGAATCCAAGGTCCCCGTTGAGGCTGTATCCATGTGTGCGGAACTTGGCTATATGTTTCTGCTCGACGATTTTGCGTTGTCGCACGTCCTGAAGGCCGCCTTGGAGAACGCTTACCCGGAGAACAGAGGCTGAATGCCCTTGACTGCTGAAGTGTTCCCCGACTGGAAGGGCACATTCCTGCCTGGCGATTGTCGCACGATGTCCGTTCATTCGTTGTCGCAGCCTCTGCATGGTCTCGCCAATGTACCACGCTTCGGGACATCCTTTCCTGCAGCGTATGAGGTAGACAACGTTGGCCGAATCGCACGAGTATGTACCGCGTACCTGGTGGGTGGTGTTCTCATGTGTAATGGTGGTACCCATGGTTTGCACCTGGAGCACTGTGTACCGTTTTGGTCTCCTTACTAGAGAAAGGATGTACTGGCACTGGAGGGGGTGCAGAGGATATTCACTAGGTTGATTCCGGAGTTGAGAGGATTGGCTTATGAGGAGAGGTTGAGTAGACTGGGAGTATACATTGGAATGTAGAAAGAATGTGGGGGATCTTATGGAAACATATACAATTATGAAAGGGATATATAGGATAGAAGCAGGGAGGGCGTTTCCACTGGCGGGTGAAACTAGAGCTAGGGACCATAGCCTCAAAATAAGGGGGAGCAGATTTAGGACTGAGTTGAGGAGGAACTTCTTCACCCAAAGGGTCGTGAATCTGTGGAATTCCCTGCACAGTGAAGCAGTTGAATCTACCTCATTGAGTGTTCTTAAGGCAAAGATAGATAGATTTTTGAACAGTAAAGGAGTAAAAGGTTATGGTGAGCGGGCAGGTAAGTGGAGCTGAGTCCACAAAAAGATCAGCCGTGATCTTATTGAATGGCGGAGCAGGCTCGAGGGGCCAGGTGGCCTACGTCATGTTCTGTAGACTGGCCAAAGTGAACGATGAACTACAGAACATCTACTTTAAATAATCTATTATGAAACAACTGCGTGATAAAGATAACTAGAATAAATAAAATAATAAACTACTAACACTGATTAACTATTGTAGAGCTACTGCAAAATACGTCTATCCTCCAACACAACCTACTCCCAACTCTCCAACCACAAGGTCACGTGGTGGGTTTAAACTGCCACCTAGTGGCCAGAGGTTGTGCATTACATTATGTACAGAATTGCTTCATGCATAGCATCACAACCTACTCCTGCTCCTAGTTCTTATGTTCTTATATAAATTACTTGGATGAAGGGACTGAAGGTGTGGTTACCAAACTTGCTGATGACACAAAGATAGGTAGAAAAGTAAATTGTGAAGAGGAGGCAAGGAGGCTACAAAGATACAGAGATCGGTAAAGTGAGTGGGCAAAGATCTGGCAAATAGAGTATAATGTGGGAAAATGTGAAATAAAAAAGAAGCATATGATCTAAATGATGTGAGATTGCAGAGCTCTGAGGTACAGAGGGATATGGGTGTCCTGGTACATGAATCACAAAAGGCTCGTCTACAGGTACAGCAAATAATGAGGAAAGCTAATAGAATCCTTTTGTTTATTGTGAGGGGAATTGATGAGAAAAGTATTGAGATTATGCTTCAGTTGTACAGGACACTAGTGAGACAGTTTGGCTTCCTTATTTAAAGGATGTAAATACGTTAGAAGTTCAGAGACGGTTGACCAGATTAATACCAGGAATGGACAGGTTGCCTTATGAGGAAACGTTGTCAGGTTAGGCATTGCATCTGTTGGAGTTTAGAAGAGTAAGAGGATTGAAACATTCAAGATCCTGGCTGGTATTGACAGGGTGGATGTGGAGACGATGTTTCCTCTTGCTAGAGAATCTAGAACCAGGGGTCACTGCTTAAAAATAAGGAGTCACTCATTTAAGACAGAGATGAGGGGAATTATTTTCTCAAGGACCCGTGAATCTCTGGAACTCTCTTCCTCACAGGGGAAGCAGAATCTTTGAATATTCTTCAGGCAGAGCTAGATAGATTCTTGATTAACAAGGGGGTGAAAGGTTAGCGGGGTGGGCAGCAATGTGGGGTTGAGGTTCCAATCAGATCAGCCATGATCTTATTCAATGGTAGAGAAGGGTGGAGGGGTGACTGGCCTGTTCCTGTTTCTGATTTCTTTCTTCAAGAAGACAGTGTTGTCGAGGAGAATACTGAGATTCAGGCTACTGGACTGGAAGGGCTTGAGGTTCATAAGAAGGAGGTGTTAGCAATTCTGGAAAGTGTGAAAATAGATAAGTCCCCTGGGCCGGATGAGATTTATACTATGATTCTTTGGGAAGCTAGGGAGGAGATTGCTGAGCCTTTGGCATTGATCTTTAAGTCATCTTTGTCTACAGGAATAGTGCCAGAAGACTGGAGGATAGCAAATGTTGTCTCCTTGTTCAAGAAGGGGAGTAGAGACAACCCCGTTAACTATAGACCAGTGAGCCTTATTTCTGTTGGGCAAAATCTTGGAAAGGTTTATAAGAGATAGGATGTATAATCATCTGGAAAGGAATAATTTGATTAGAGATAGTCAACACGGTTTTGTGAAGGGTAGATCGTGCCTCACAAACCTTATTGAGTTCTTTGAGAAGGTGACCAAACAGGTGGATGAGGGTAAAGCAGTTGATGTGGTGTATATGGATTTCAGTAAGGCTCTTGATAAGGTTCCCCATGGTAGGCTACTGCAGAAAATACGGAGGCATGAGATTCAGGGTGATTTAGCAGTTTGGATCAGAAATTGGCTAGCTGGAAGAAGACAAAGGGTGGTGGTTGATGGGAAATGTTCAGACTGGAGTCCGGTTACTAGTGGTGTACCACAAGGATCTGTTTTGGGGCCACTGCTGTTTGTCATTTTTATAAATGACCTGGAGGAGGGCGTAGAAGGATGGGTGAGTAAATTTGCAGATGATACTAAAGTCGGTGGAGTTGTGGACAGTGCAGAAGGATGTTACAAGTTACAGAGGGACATAGATAAGCTGCAGCGTGGGCTGAGAGGTGGCAAATGGAGTTCAATGCAGAAAAGTGTGAGGTGATTCATTTTGGAAGGAATAACAGGAAGACAGAGTACTGGGCTAATGGTAAGATTCTTGGCAGTGTGGATGAGCAGAGAGATCTCGGTGTCCATGTACATAGATCCCTGAAAGTTGCCACCTAGGTTGAGAGGGTTGTTAAGAAGGCGTACGGTGTGTTAGCTTTTATTGGTAGAGGGATTGAGTTTCAGAGCCATGAGGTCATGTTGCAGCTGTACAAAACTCTGGTGCGGCCGCATTTGGAGTATTGGGTGCAATTCTGGTCGCCGCATTATAGGAAGGATGTGGGAGCATTGGAAAGGGTGCAGAGGAGATTTACCAGAATGTTGCCTGGTATGGAGTGAAGATCTTATGAGGAAAGGCTGAGGAACTTGAGGCTGTTTTCGTTAGAGAGAAGAAGGTTAAGAGGAGAATGTGCAAACTCCACACGGACAGTGACCCAGAGCCGGGGTCGAACCTGGGACCTTGGTGCCGTGAGACTGCAGTGCTAACCACAGCGCCACCGTGCTGCCCCCACAATCCATTAATTGAGGCATACAAGATGATCAGAGGATTGGATAGGGTGGACAGTGAGAGCCTTTTTCCTCGGATGGTGATGTCTAGCACGAGGGGACATAGCTTTAAATTGAGGGGAGATAGATATAGGACAGATGTCAGAGGTAGGTTCTTTACTCAGAGAGTAGTAAGGGCGTGGAATGCCCTGCCTGCAACAGTAGTGGACTCGCCAACACTAAGGACATTCAAATGGTCATTGGATAGACATATGGACGATAAGGGAATAGTGTAGATGGGCTTTAGAGTGGTTTCACAGGTCGGCGCAACATCGAGGGCCGAAGGGCCTGTACTGCGCCGTAATGTTCTATGTTCTATGGTCAAGTGTGTGCCAAGGAAGGTGCGTTCATAACGTGGAAAAACAGGTTGGCATCAACGTGTAAAACCTTCTAACATGCAGCAATGGTAAGCTAGTAAGAGCAGGAGAGATTCCTGGGCTGCTATATGATGGGAACCACATTGGAGTCTCGACCACCACTATCCATCGTTCCAGACTACAACATGTGTTTATAGGTGCATGTTGCACAGCAACTCAAACACCCTAAGTGAGTGAACGATGACACCACCACCTCCTCTGTTATTGATCTGTCTTGCCCCCCCCCCCCAGACTTTCCATTTGATACACATCATTATTGGCATTGCACAAGCAAAACCAGCTTAATTGATGTGCGTATCATAATAATAATCTTTATTAGTGTCACAAGTAGGCTTACATTAACACTGCAATGAAGTTACTGTGAAAATCCCCTAGTCGCCACATTCGGGTACACTGAGGGAGAATTCAGAATGTCCAAATCACCTAGCAGCACATCTTTCGGGACTTGTGGGAGGAAACCGGAGCACCCGCTGGAAACCCACGCAGACACAGGGAGAATGTGCAGACTCCGCACAGACAGTGACCCAAGCCGGGAATCAAACCCGTGTCCCTGGCGCTGTGAAGCAACAGTGATAACCACTGTGCTACCGTGCCGCCTGTTGCTACCATGCCACCCGTGAAAGGAGGTTTAGTGACACAGTGGGTAGTGTCCCCACCTCTTAGCCAGAAGCTCTGGGTTCAAATCTCACTTTGGGACTTGAAGGTGTGATCACACCGTAGCCAGGAAGGTTGATTATCACCTGTAAACCCTTCAAATATTCCTGATGATTGGCGGGAAGAGTGGGAGAGTCTCCTGGTCAGCCAAACCACAGATGGCAATGGCAAAACACTGCAGTATTTTGCCAAGAATAATCATGGACCGAACCAATAGGAGTCCACGGACACCAACGCCCTCTTGGGGCCTGGCACCCGAAGTAGGGTAACACCGATACTTGCCCATTCCTCGAGGCCCAGAGGTGGTGGTAGACCTTCTGTTTGAACCACTGACAATAAGAGGCTCACTCAACTACTTCAAAGGCCAGTTAAGAGTCGGCTGTGCAATTAGCATATGCAAACATACAAATTTCGAGCAGCCATAGGCCATTCGGCCCCTTTGTCGCCCCTGCCAGGGCAGATATGATTGTGGTTTCAACTCTGCATCCCGCTTGCCCCGATAATCTTTGACTCCCTTGTTAGTTAAGAATCTGTCCACCGCTACCTTAGAAACCTATACGACACACTTGTTTCGAAAGGCGATACTTATTTGTACAGTAAGTCGAATATACAGACTTACTAATGGGCAGCGAGACAACATTCCCATCATTGCCTGGAACATCAAATGTTGTCTCTCATCATTTCCACAAATCTTCACAATGGGTAACCAATGGGTCAGGGCACACTTTACGGTAAAAAGGAGGCGCTGGTGCAGATGGAAGAGAAAAGATTTACTGGAATGACACCCGAACAGAGAGGTTTTGCCGCTGGAACGTTTGAACAGGATTGGGGCAAAGAAAACTGAAAGTGGTCTAATAGAGGTTAGGAAAGAGGGTTGCCAACTGTGATTAAACATCTACCTGGAGGCTCCGTCACACACTTTGACCGCCCCCTCCCCAACCTCCAGCCATTAGTCAGCCAACATATCGATTCTTGTGATGCAATGCACTCCTACACCAATTGGAAAGCAAAAAGACTCATTATCTAAGCTGATGCTTGGCTGTCACCAAGTACCCTTTTGTTCTCCATTTTACAATTTTTATACCTGGGAAAGAGAAATATTCAAAGAAAATTACAAAAAAAACAACTTTTTTTTCCATGTCCCGATGATTCTTTTTTGCAGGATCGCACACAGAAGTGTCCTGGAGGCTGATTGATTGATTGATATTTATTGTCACATGTACCGAAGTGCAGCGAAATGTATTTTTCTACGGCCAAGGGAACGTACACAATACGTACAGAGTAGACAAAAGAATAATCGACAGAGTACATTGACAAATGGTACATCAACAAATAGTGATTGGTTACAGTGTGGAACAAGGGCCAAACAAGAGCAGCATAGGGCGTTGTGAATAGTGTCTTACAGGGAACAGATCAGTCCGAGGGGGAGTCGTTGAGGAGTCTAGTGGCTGTGGGGAAGAAGCTGTTCCTATGTCTGGATGTGCGGGTCTTCAGACTTCTGTTATCTTCTGCCTGATGGCAGGGTCTGGGAGAAGGCAATGCCTGGGGTGTGAGCGACCTCTGACAATGCTGTCTGCCTTCCCGAGGAAGCAGGACGACAGAATTCCTGGAGACTCCAGGCAAATCCTGGAGGTTTGGCAACCAACATACACAGAGAGAAAATATTTCCAATTGTGCGGGGTGGGGGAAGACGAGAATTAGAGACCAAAAATGTGAGACAGCCACTCAGAGATCCAATAAAGATTTTAGGTGAAATGGCTTTGGAATGTGGAACCTATTACCACAGGGAATAGTCGGCGTAAATCTCACGGTAGAAGCTGGATAAACATGAGGGAGAAAGACGCTAGTTAATGACCAACAACATTCACTCTCTCCACCGATGTTGGCAGATCTGTTGAGTATTTCCAGCAAACTTTCCGATCTTATTTCAGATTTCCAGTATCTGTTTGCTTCTATAAGAATGACAAAGGAATATATGTTGTTGGGGTGGAACGAGAAGGGGTGATTGGAGGTTTATAGAGAGCATACACACCAGCTGGGCTGAATGGCCTGTTTCTGTGCTGTACCCATTCCTCATAATTTATTTATTTATTTATTATAAATTTAGAGTACCCAATTATTATTTTTTTCCAATTAAGGGACAATTTAGCGTGGCCAATCCACCTAACCTACACATCTTTGGATTGTGGGGGCAGCACGGTGGCGCTGTGGTTAGCACTGCAGTCTCTCATGGCGCCAAGGTCCCAGGTCCGACCCCAGCTCTGGGTCACTGTCCGTGTGGAGTTTGCACATTCTCCCCATGTGCAGGGTCGGTGGATTGAACACGCTAAATTACCCCTAAATTGGAAAAAATGAATTGGGTACTCTAAATTTTTTAAAAATAAAAAAAATCTTTGGGTTGTGGGGGGTGAAACCCACGCAGACACGGGGAGAATGTGCAAACTCCACACGGACAGTGATCCAGGGCCGGGATTCGAACCTGGGTCCTCAGCGCCGTGAGGCACTGAGCCATGTGCCGCCCCACCCATACCTCATAATTGACCTCCAACAGATCTTGGGAAATATGCAGCCATCAACAATTTCAACCAAACATCTGATCAAATAATCTCTCATCACTTGAACAGCAGCTGAACTTCATTTTAAACAGATGGGAAATCAATATAGAGCATTTGCGATGGTGGAAACAAATGGGGAATTGTTTACCTCAGGGAGCAAGCTTCTTATCTCAGTGTCGGTCATTTCCTAGAGTAGATGTTTTGGGAATGGTGAAAAATAACTCGCAACTGCGGAAATCTGCATTTCCAGAGAGCACTTGAATGTAGGGAAAAACCTTCCGCATGGGAAAGCCTTGATTCCAAACCAAGAACAAAGAAATAGGAGCAGGAGTCCTGCCCTGCCATTCAACACGACCATCGTTCATCTTGGGCTTCGTCTCCATTTTCCCACCCGCTCCCCAAATCCTTTAATTCTCTGAGAGACCGAAGGTTCTGTCTATCCCAGTCTGAAGGGCATTCAACGATGAGGGGAGAGAATTCCAAAGATCCACAACCCTTTGAGTGAAGGAATTTCTCCTCATTTCAGTTTGAAATGATCTGCCCCCTTATCCTGTGACTGAGCCTCCATGTTTGAGATTCCGCGACCAGCGGGAACAGTCTCTCAGCGTCCACACCTATCAAACCCCTTCAGAAGTTTGTACGTTTCAATGAGATCTCCTCTCATTCTTCTCAGCTCCAGAGAATTATAAGACCAATTTATTCAGACTCTCCCCCCCCCCAGGACAACCTCAGCCCAGGTACCAGTTCAGTGAATATTCGCTGTTCTGCCTGCAATGCAACTATATCCAAGAGACCAAAACTGCACAAAGTGTTCCAGATGTGGTCTCACCAAAACCCTGTACAACTGTAGCAAGACTTCACAGAATGATATATCATAGAATCCCTAGAGTGTAGAAGGAGGCCATTCGGCTCATTGAGTCTGCCCCGACCCTCTGAAAGAGTACTCTACCTAGGCTCATTCCCCCTCCCTATCCCCATAACCCCATCTAACCTGCACATCTTTGGACACTACGGGGCGATTTAGCATGGCCAATCCACCTAACCTGCACCTCCTTGGTCATGTGGGAGGAAACCGGAGCACCCGGAGGAAACCCACGCAAGGCACGGGGAGAGAGTGCAAACTCCGCACAGTCACCCAAGGCCGGAATTGAACTCAGGTCCCTGTCGCTGTGAGGCAGCAGTGCTAACCACTGTGCCGCCATGCTGCCTCTTGTACTCCAGTTTCCCACCAGCCACCACAGCGGGAAACACTTTCCCGCCCACACCAAGGGACTTAGTCCCAGATGTGAAAATTCCGCCCTCTGCCTTTTCACCAAGTCCAAACAACGAAGGAGACGGTAGAAAGGGTGAGCAAAACATTTGGTCACAAGCTGGGGGGGGTGGGGGTGTCAGGGATTGCTGCGGGCGATTCGGAGATTGGGACGCCATTTAAAAACGGCGTCCTGATTTCTCGCTACACTGGGGATTTCCGGCGAGCGGAGCTCCATGGTGTACAAAACGGGGCTATGTGCGACCTTGGACGTGCGTTCCCAGTGGAGGCCCCTTATACACCACGAGTCGCATTGAATAGCTATGTGTTTCTTGACACTGCGAGTGCTGGTAAACAAGTGGCTAAACGCACTCGCTCGGGGACTTTGTTCCCAATTGGTTGAATCGCGCCCTATGTCTGGTTTTGGAAAGACCCTGGGCAAGGAACTGTAGTCATTTCCTACACTGGCCAGCTCATCTCACCAGTACAGGAAGCTACTCGCAGGTTGGGACACCACTGTTAAAGGCAGCCCCGATCTTCGACCCTCCTCAGCGCCCCCACCACAGCCTCTGGACCCCCCCTCCCCTATTTCACTCAAATTACCTCTCCCAGGGTCTCTGAGCCACCCCCTCCCCCCCCCAATCATCCTGCCTCTTATGGGCAAGGCCATCCCCTGGGCCTGACCCCTGACATGGGCAACCTGGCACCTGGGCACTGCCAGCCTGGCAGTACCACCTGAGAATCCTGGCAGAGCTATGGAAGAGCTGTCACTGACGGCGAGATCGGAACAGTCGAGTCTGGAGCTGGGTGAGGCCGGGCGAGGGTTTTAGCACAGGCAAAAATATTCCATTGATTAAAAATTAAAACATAATTCAGAAATCAAAAATGTAAATGAGGCAAAAACACTCATGGAATAACTGGTAATCTCAGATAAAGGGAAAGAAATCAGAGGAGTGAACGTTCCCTCGGTTTGCTCTTGCCGTTATCACTAAATAGGGGTCATTTCACCTTTGGACGATGGTGCCATGCTGACAACATTGATTCCGTTTCGCTTCTCTCCCTGTTCCATTTCAAAATGACCCCAACAAGAGGCTGCGATGTGTGATGGCTGGCTAATTCCCTCTGTTCCCTCTATTTTCACCACATGGGTTAACAAATTTGCCTCAGTTTCCTGTTTCCGCTGCTTAACCCGTCCACTTGATCTGGGTCAGTGACTGGCGTAAGATGGTACGCAGGCCGGGAGTCCGCACTCACACACATCAACCGGCGCACTACAAATAGCACACGGAGGGAGATAAAAGTTTACTTTTTTTCGTTCACTCGCTTGCGACTCTATTCTCTGAGGAAAAGGCCTGCGCCGAGGCGCTGAATGTGCGGAGATTGTTATTTAAACAATAGTCACTCAGAACACTGGTATCAGCTGTGCTGTTGGGTCGCAAGAGCCTGTGTGGTGTCACATATTGAATTAATCTGTGAGGATGCACGGTCTGCTGACTGATGTAATGCTAAACATGAACGGAGCTAATTACAAGGATAGCAAGTAGAATTCTTCTATCACACTGTGTTTAATAATTACCCATGAGAGGTGTGGTGAATATAAATAGTGTTCATGTTCCGCATTTTGTACAAGAAGAATTGTACCTTTTATGTAAACGATGGGACCCGTAACCATGGCAACGATCCCCTTCCTGTATAGAAGGAAAGATCAACCTGAATTTCTATAGCACCTTTTGTGACTATAGGATGTCCCAAAATAGTTTACAGCTGATTGAGTAGTTTTGAAACATTGTGCACAGCAAGCTCCCACAGAAATGTGCTCATGCCGAGATAATTAGTTTTTTTAGTGGGGTTCACTGAGGGATAGGTGTTGACCAGGACACTGGGGATAAAGCTCCTACTCTTCTTCAAAATAGAGCCATGGGATCTGTCATGATATGCAGGCGCACGCACACACACACACACACATAATGATATACAGACAAGCAGCTAATGGACACAGAGAACAGGACATGACCAATCAGCAGGCAGGACACTCAGGGGTGGGATCTGACGATAAAAGACACGAGGCACTCACACTCCGCCTCTTTCCACTGATGAACACCTAGAGGGTCAGTCAAGGGTGTTGTTACAATCTCACACCTCCACCACGTGGCTAAGAGCTAGTCTGGTTCAGTCAGACAGAGTAACCACACTTAAGTTAGCAGAGAGTCGAACTCATAGAGAACTGTGCTAACTGTGCTATTAGTTCAATAAACCTGATTGAACTAACTTACTCCAGGTCTGGAGTATCTTTCTGATCTAAACTGCACCCAGTTGCAGCCAGTGTTAGACCAGTGCACCTAACTCGACAGTTTCGTTCACATCCACCCGAGAGGGCTTCAGTTTAATTCTGATCTAAAGGACGAGCTGTGCAGCACTCCGCAGGGCTGTACTGGAGTGTCAGCTTAAATTCATGCGTTCAAATCTGGAACACAGTCTCACAGACTCAGTATGGGTGCTCAACCATTTTGCAATGAGATGAGGAAGAATTTGTTCACTCAAAAGGTTATGGGTTGGGCGTATTTAGCGGAGAGTTGCTTGGCAACCACACCCTGCCATTCAACGGCTCTTTGCCTTTTTTGGGGGGTCTTGGTGGGAAACACCCCCTGAGGCCGTAGTAACATCATTTCCTGCATTGATGACCAATTTTAAAGGCAGCCACGATCTATTGGCCCCCTCAGCTCTCCCATCGTGGTCTCCAGGCTCCACACAACTTACCTTTTTTGGGGTCCTTGAGCCCCCCCCCTTCACCCCAGCTCTTGAGGGCAAGGCACCCCAGGCCTCACCCCTGGCATGTACAACCTGGTACCTGGGAACCTTGACCCTGCCAGCCTGGCACCCTAAGGTGCCCGAGTGCCAGCAGGAGCACCAGGGTACCACCCTGCCCAGAGCCCGACCACCCGGGGGTCTCCAATGGCCTGGGACACCCCCACCCAGGTGTCATTACGACTGGTCCATGTTCGTGTGGACTGGTTCTAAATGGCACCCAGTCAAGGACTTGTTGGGGAGGCCATTAGTTCCCAGGCCCCGGGAGAATATGGTGCAGAAATATCTAAATGAGCCGAATTTAAATTACTGCTTTGGATTTGGCCCAGTGACGGTGAGATTCAGGTCACGTGATCTTGCGAGATTCAGGTCACATGGTCTTGCGAGATTCAGGTCACGTGGTCTTGCGAGATTCAGATCACATGGTCTTGCGAGATTCAGGTCACATGGTCTTGCGAGATTCAGGTCACATGGTCTTGCGAGATTCAGATCACATGGTCTTGCGAGATTCAGGTCACATGTTCTTGCGAGATTCAGGTCACATGATCTTGCGAGATTCAGGTCACATGGTCTTGCGAGGTTTGGTTGAATCTTATGCAACGTCTCAAGCGTCACATATCTTGAGAGAGGCCTCTCGCGAGATTCAGCAGCCTTGTCACGTCACCAAGTCGGGGGGGGGGGGGGGGGGGGGGGGGGGGACGAGGCCAGTAAATCCCACCCCCGATCTGTCTGTTTCAGCTGTTCCCCTTAGTTTCTGATCCTTCTTCTCAGCGTATTCTAGTTTTACTCCGAGCCCATTTGTCTCCATCAGCATTCCAGCCTTGGCTTCCGTCTCGTTGCAGGAAGTTCCCAGTCCACTGACATTTTCCGCCGGCTGAATACCGTCACGGAACACCTCGGTGTTATTCCACTATCACTGTGGCTTCCGCCCGGGCATAATAACTTTCTCTTGCCGAAATGTATCACAGCCATTCTCTCGCCCCTCACTCTGCTTTTGTAACACATTCAGTTTGTCCGTCTTTGAGTCTCTTCCACGGTGAATCCAGCATTCGATAACAATCTCTCCCTCCTCATCCTGTACATGGTTTGGGGCCTTTGCCATGTTCCTTTTGTTATGGTTGCATCGAACTCTACTCCTACGTTCAATGTTTCTTCCTTCAGCTTGTTCTGCTTATTGGACAATCCTCCTGAGAGGCTGACTGGTCCCAACTGTTATGGGCCAGGGTTTCGAGAACACCAAAGTATATCATGGAGTTCACCTGACCCACAACTTTGAATAGATTTTGGTTATGGGGAGCACAAGGGCCCACTTTACAGGTGTGATGCAACAGAGATCTAAAGTATTTTTAAACAAAACGATGTTTATTCTATGAATCCAGTTAACATTTTATAAACACACAGTAAACATCTTATCAACTACCAACACTGATAACCCCCCCAAAGATACAGTACTCTATAGGTAACCCTTAGTAACTTTCCTAACAACATCTATAAGCCAAACACCCTTTTTTCCTACAAAAACAGTAGGTTTGAATTCCTTACAGAAACAGGTGTTACTTTGAAATTATCAAGTGATCTGGAGACATTCTTTAGCATGCAGAGAGAGAGACCAAAATACACCTTCTTGGTTTGGATGCAGCTCCCCAAGTGAAAACCGAAAGTAAAGCTCAGAGTCACAAACAGCTTCCAGCTCAAAACGAAAGCAAAAAGCAGAGCCAGAGCCCAGCTCCACCCACACACTGACATCACTGCAGCCACTTGAGAAGACAAACATTTCGTAAAGTGACACTCCCATGACACAACAGTTGTCTTCTTTCTTTGTGTTTGTCCACTGCTACGTCCTTCGCAGCACCCTCAAACACCGGACAATTTCTACCTCTCTGCAAAACGCCCGTCACTCAAGCTCATCAGCGCTTTCCACACGATTGTTGATCGTTCGATTGGATCTCCAAAGAATTCCCAATAATGGCTCTTGTAAACTTCCATTTGCTTAAGCTCCTCTTCCCGGCCTTTTGTACTCAAAGCTCCATTAGTCTTCAGCACTGGAATTTCATCTTCACATTTCCGGATATTTCTTTCCAGTGAGGCAATCCTGGGCTTCCTCTGTTTGAAGTGCGGCAGCTTTCTGGTCTTTAGCAGCGAGCGAGTCTTTGAGAACCTCTATGTGTCGTTTCCAGTCAGAATTGTGATTGTTTGGGCAGCAGGGTGGTGCAGTGGGTTAGCCCTGTTGCCTCACGGCGCTGAGGTCCCAGGTGCGATCCCGGCTCTGGGTCACTGTCCGTGTGGAGTTTGCACATTCTCCCCGTGTCTGCGTGGGTTTCGCCCCCACAACCCAAAGATGTGCAGGGTAGGTGGATTGGCCACGATAAATTGCCCCTTAATTGGAAAAAATGAATTGGATACTCTAAATTTATTTTTAATGTTTCAAGCTTGGTTTGTAAGGCAAGGAGTTCAGGTTCCTTCTTAGACAAATCCTGTTTTAACTGATCAACCTTATTTTTAATGAACTTTGAATGACTCTTGTGGTAGGTGATACAGGATGACCTACCCGAAGGCCATGGATGCTTTTCATTCTGCGACTAGCAGTTCTCTCACACATCACAAAACTGACAGCCCCCGTCACAATGGGATTGCCTCAGCTCTATTCGAGTTCCATTCGATGAATTCTGTTGTTGGGTTCTGTTTGTACTTTTTCTCTCAACCCCTTTTTTTTCTTCTGGCTCTAACTCTAGTTCCCCTTCCTCTGGCTGGTGAATGTTGTGCTATTTCTAACAGGCCTTGATAGATTTCCTGACCACTTCCACCATCAGCAAAGTGCTTTTCTTTTATCCTTTTATTGAGTTTGATGTAGCTTCTCGTTTTGACCAGGGTAACAAACTTTTAATTCATTTCCTACTTGCTGCAGTTTTCGGGTAAATTTACCCAACTCTTTTCTCTTCGTCTTTAGCCCTTCCTCTGCTGTGGCTTTTCTTACTTCCTGACTGATTACCGACTCCTCGTTGTTCATTGCCAAAGCTTCCAAGGAACTTGTTGCAATACAAAGGGACGGAATGCAATTGAGTCTCGTTATCTTCAACTGTTTATTTAATTCTTGATGGTCTTCTGTTGCCCACTTCCTGGGATCTCTCCGTGGTTGCCACACCCCCTCACCCACCTCGGGGTCAGGGTCAACCAGTGGTTCCTCCACCTCTCCAGGGTCGGGGTCGACCACTGCTCCTCCCTTTCCTTGGTTTTGTTTTCTGCTGACTCTGAATATGGTGCTGCATCTCCCTTGAGGACTGATTACCTCCTCTGAGCTCCAGCGTTGCCTCTTCCTCGGGGTCTTCCAGCCTTGACATCTTTACGACGTGGCTCCCCGATGTATTCTGCCCGGGAGGAGACTCCACCCTCTGGGGTGATCACCCGCTCTCGGTCCCCATTGGTCTCTGGAGTCAGGTGACCCTCCTCTGCTGTGCTTTCTACAAGAGACAGGCACTCCAATCCACTAAAGTACTTTACCTGTTTTTATATTGCACCATCTCAGCCCTTCTCCACAAAGAGCTGGATACCCTTTGCTTATCCATGCTGCTTGATCGTCTACCAAACTCATTTCCGTGTCTAGGAATCAGGTCACAACAATGTCTAACCCATTATGCTTTGGCAGTTTTGCCACCATATTGACCAGGTCCTGTCAGGGTCGCCAATTATTTAAACCTCTAGTACCCCCCCCCCCTCTCCAAGTCCCTCCACATTGTGAATTCGTTTTTTTTTTTAAATAATTTTTATTAAAGGTTTTCATAAAATATCAATAACAAAATGAGAAAGAAAAAAGAACCCAACAGGG
This sequence comes from Scyliorhinus torazame, assembly GCF_047496885.1. Taxonomy (NCBI): domain Eukaryota; kingdom Metazoa; phylum Chordata; class Chondrichthyes; order Carcharhiniformes; family Scyliorhinidae; genus Scyliorhinus; species Scyliorhinus torazame. The sequence goes on from NC_092708.1 coordinate 387,543,704, forward strand.
TTAAGTACAAAACACAATCTAAAAAAGCAACCCCCCAAACCCCTCCCCCCGTACCTAAATAATAAATTAACATTAACACCCCGACTTAAGACAACAGGTGTATACACCCCCTCAGACCCTTCCAGTGTAAATAACATAAACAAAAATAAAGTAAACCCGCCCCCCCACCCCCCGAGCTGCTGCTGCCATTGACCAATGTCTAGCGTTCTGCCAGAAAGTCTAAGAACGGTTGCCACCGCCTAAAGAACCCTTGTACCGACCCTCTCAAGCCGAATTTCACCCTCTCCAATTTAATGAACCCTGCCATATCGCTGATCCAGTATTCCACGCTTGGGGGCCTCGCATCTTTCCACTGAAGGAGGATCCTTCGCCGGGCTACCAGGGACACAAAGGCCAGAATTCCGGCCTCTTTCGCCTCCTGCACTCCCGGCTCCTCTACCAACCCAAATATTGCGAGCCCCCAGTCCGGTTTGACCCTGGATCCTACCACCCTTGACACCGTCCTCACTACGCCCTTCCAAAATTCCTCCAGCGCTGGGCATGCCCAGAACATATGGGTGTGATTTGCTGGGCTCCCTGAGCACCTAACACACCTGTCCTCACCCCCAAAGAACCTGCTCATCCTTGTCCCGGTCATGTGTGCCCTGTGCAGCACCTTAAACTGTATGAGGCTGAGCCTCGCGCATGAAGAGGAACAGTTCACCCTCCCTAGGGCATCTGCCCACGTCCCCTCTTCGATCTCCTCTCCCAACTCCTCCTCCCACTTACCTTTCAACTCCACCACCGAGGCCTCCTCCTCCTCCTGCATCACCTGGTAAATTTCCGAGATCTTCCCCACTCCCACCCACCCCCCTGAGAGCACCCTGTCCTGTACTGTGTGTGGCAGTAGCCGTGGGAATTCCACCACCTGCCGTCTGGCAAACGCCCTTACCTGTAAGTACCTGAAGGTGTTCCCCGGGGGGAGCCTGTACTTCTCCTCCAGCTCACCCAAGCTCGCGAACTTCCCGTCCATAAACAGGTCCCCCAACTTTCGTATGCCTGCCCTGTGCCACCCCGAAAACCCTCCACCTGTTCTTCCTGGGGTGAACCAGTGGTTCCCCCGTAATGGGATCCACGCCGAGGCCCTAACTTCTCCCCTATGCCGCCTCCACTGCCCCCAAATTTTGTGGGCCGCCACCACCACCGGGCTCGTGGTATACCTCCTTGGAGGGAGTGGCAGCGGTGCCGTTGCCAGCGCCCCCAGACTCGTACCCACACAGGACACCGTCTCCAGCCTCTTCCATGCAGCCCCCTCCCCCTCCATCACCCACTTGCGCACCATTGTCGCATTGGCGGCCCAGTAGTACCCACAGAGGTTGGGCAGCGCCAGCCCCCCCCCTATCTCTACTCCGCTCCAGGAACACCCTTCTCACCCTCGGAGTCCCTCGCGCCCACACAAACCCCATTATACTCCTGTTAACCCGCCTGAAAAAAGCCTTTGGGATAAACACGGGGAGGCACTGGAACAGGAACAAAAACCTTGGGAGCACCGTCATTTTGATTGACTGCACCTTACCCGCCAGGGACAGTGGCAACGCGTCCCACCTCTTGAACTCCTCCTCCATTTGCTCCACCAGCCTTGTAAAGTTAAGCCTATGCAGGGCCCCCCAGCTCCTGGCCACCTGGACCCCCAAATATCTGAAACTCCTCTCCGCCCTTTTTAGTGGGAGCTCGCCAATCCCCCTCTCCTGGTCCCCTAGCTGAACTACGAACAGCTCGCTCTTCCCCATATTGAGCTTGTACCCCGAAAAGTCCCCGAATTCCCTAAGCATCCTCATTACCTCTGCCATTCCTCCCACCGGGCCCGCCACACACAGCAGCAGGTCATCCGCATAAAGCGACACCCTATGCTCCTCCCCACCCCGCACCAACCCCCTCCAGTTCCTCGACTCTCTCAGTGCCATAGCCAGGGGTTCAATTGCCAGTGCGAAGAGCAGGGGGGACAGGGGACACCCCTGTCTCGTCCCTCGGTGCAGCCGAAAGTACTCGGACCTCCTCCTATTTGTGGCCACACTCGCCATCGGGACCTCATACAACAGCCTAACCCACCTGACAAACCCCTCCCCAAACCCGAACCTCTTCAGCACCTCCCACAGGTACCCCCACTCTACCCTATCGAAGGCTTTCTCAGCGTCCATCGCCACCGCTGTCTCCGCCTCCCCCTCCCTTGCCGGCATCATGATAACGTTCAAAAGCCTCCGCACATTCGCGTTCAACTGTCTCCCCTTCACAAACCCCGTCTGGTCTTCATGGATGATCTGCGTCACACAATCCTCAATCCTCGTGGCTAAAACCTTCGCCAGCACCTTGGCATCTACATTTAGCAAGGAAATCGGTCTGTAAGACCCACATTGCAGGGGATCCTTGTCCTGCTTCAGGATCAAGGAGATCAGTGCCCGGGACATCGTCGGGGGTAAAGCCCCCCCCTCCCTTGCCTCATTAAAGGTCCTAACTAACAGCGGGCCCAACAGGTCCATATATTTTTTATAGAACTCGACCGGGAAACCGTCCGGCCCCGGTGCCTTCCCCGCCTGCATGCTTCCTATCCCTTTGATCAGCTCATCCAGCCCAATCGGGGCCCCCAGTCCCGCCACCAGTCCCTCTTCCACCTTTGGAAACCTCAATTGTCCAGGAAACGGCCCATCCCTCCCTCCTCCCATGGGGGCTCGGATCGGTACAATTCCTCGTAGAAGCCCCTGAAGACCCCATTGATGCCAACCCCACTCCGCACCACGCTCCCTCCCCTGTCCTTAACTCCCCCGATCTCCCTAGCTGCGTCCCACTTCCGAAGCTGATGCGCCAGCATCCGGCTTGCCTTTTCCCCATACTCGTAGACCGCCCCCTGGGCCTTCCTCCACTGCACCTCCGCCTTCCTGGTGGTCACCAGGTCGAATTCGGCCTGGAGGCTGCGCCTCTTCCTCAACAATCCTTCCTCAGGTTCTTCCGCATACCTCCTGTCTACCCTCACCATCTCCCCCACCAGCCTCTCCCTCTCCCCCCGCTCCCTCCGCTCCTTGTGGGCCCTGATGGAGATCAGCTCTCCCCTCACCACCGCCTTCAGTGCCTCCCATACCATCCCCACTCGGACCTCCCCGTTGTCGTTGGTCTCCAAGTACCTCTCTATACTTCCTCGGACCCGCTCGCTCACCTCCTCATCCGCCAACAGCCCCACCTCCAAGCGCCACAGCGGGCGCTGGTCCCTCTCCTCCCCCATCTCCAAGTCCACCCAATGCGGGGCGTGGTCCGAAATGGCTATTGCCGAATACTCGGTATCCTCTACTCTCGCTATCAGCGCCCTACTCAAAATGAAAAAGTCGATTCGAGAATAAGTCTTATGGACATGTGAGAAGAATGAAAATTCCCTAGCCCCCGGCCTTGCAAATCTCCAAGGGTCCACCCCTCCCATTTGGTCCATAAATTCCCTCAACACTCTAGCCGCCGCCGGCTTCCTACCCGTCCTAGACCTGGAGCGATCCAGTGCCGGATCCAACACCGTGTTAAATTCTCCCCCCATTATCAGGCCCCCCACTTCCAAGTCTGGGATCCGACCCAACATACGACGCATAAAACCCGCATCGTCCCAGTTCGGGGCATACACATTGACCAGTACCACCCTCTCTCCCTGCAACTTACCACTTACCATTATGTACCTACCGCCATTATCTGCCACAATGCTCGACGCCTCGGATAACACCTTCTTTCCCACCAAGATCGCCACCCCTCGATTTTTGGCATCCAGCCCCGAGTGAAACACCTGACCTACCCACCCTTTCCTCAGTCTTACCTGGTCTGCCACCTTCAGGTGTGTCTCCTGGAGCATAACCACATCCGCCTTGAGCCCCTTCAGGTGCGCGAACACGCGGGCCTGCTTAACCGGCCCATTCAGTCCCTTACATTCCAGGTTATCAGCCGGATTAGGGGGCTACCCGCCCCCCTCCCCCGCCGACTAGCCATGACCCCTCCTCGGCCAGCCACGCACCCGCACCCCACACCCGGCCCGTTCCCCACAGCGGCTTACCCCCGTCTTGACCCACCCCACTCGCTCCAGCTCCTCCTTGATCTTAGCAGCAGCAACTCGATTCCCCCCCCCCCCCCCCCGGCTAGGACCCATCTTAGCTGGTTTACTCCCCCCATTGCACTTCCGCAAGTCAGCTGACTCCTGCTGACCCCAGCCACTCCCGCCTCCCCTTCGACTCCTCCCATTGTGTGGCCACCCTCCTCTCCTGCTCCCCATTCACAGGCTCTCCCCCCCCCCACTCCGTTCTAAGCGCGGGAAACAATCCTCGCTTCCCGGCCCCGGTCCCGCCCCCCCCAGTCTTCGGCGCGGGAAAAAAATCCACCGCTCTCCACCTACCAGGCCCCGCCACCAACCAAAACAGTGCCCAACCCGCCCCATCCACCCTCCTCAACCCGAAAGAGAAAAACACAGAGAAAAAGAAACCCAAAACAATGCAAAGGCCCCCCCCCCCCCCCCGAACCAAAAATAGGCATAACATATCCACCGCAGTCCCCAATCGCCCATCCCGACCCTCAGTCTGTGTCCAGCTTCTCGGCCTGAACAAAGGCCCACGCCTCCTCCGGAGACTCAAAATAATGGTGCCGGTCCTTGTAGGTAACCCACAGTCGCGCCGGCTGCAACATGCCAAACTTCACCCCCTTCCTGTGCAGCACCGCCTTCGCTCGATTGTACCCGGCCCTCCTCTTCGCCACCTCCGCACTCCAGTCCTGATATATCCGAACCTCCGCGTTCTCCCACCTGCTGCTCCTCTCCTTCTTGGCCCACCTGAGCACACACTCCCGATCGACGAACCGATGGAACCGCACCAGCACCGCCCGCGGAGACTCGTTAGCCTTGGGCCTCCTCGCCAACACTCTATGGGCCCCTTCCAGCTCCAGGGGCCCCTGGAAGGACCCCGCTCCCATCAGCGAGTTTAACATGGTGACCACATAGGCCCCCACGTCCGGCCCCTCCAGCCCCTCCGGGAGGCCCAGGATCCGCAGATTCTTCCGCCGATTCTCCATCTCGAACCGCTCCTGCCATTTCTTGTGGAGCGCCTCGTGCGCCTCCACCTTTACCACCAGGGCTAAGATCTCGTCCTCATTGTCAGAGATCTTTTGTTGAGCCTCTCGGATCGCCACCCCCTGGGCCGTCTGTGTCTCCAGCAGCTTATCAATAGAAGCCTTCATCGGCTCTAGCAGGTCCGTTTTAATCTCTCTGAGGCAGCGCTGGATACCCTCCTGTTGCTCCTTCAACCACTGCCTCCACGCTGCCTGGTCTCCGCCCGCCGACATTTTGTCCTTCTTCCCTCCCTTCTTCTGGTCCACCACCACCTTTTTTGTCACCCCGCTCCTAGTTAAAGCCATATACTGACGGGGAACTATTATTAACTCCTTCCCACACCGGGAAACGTCAAAAAAGTGCCCTTGGGGGCCCTGAAAAGAGCCCAAAAGTCTCGAGAGGGAATCCTTTTGGCAGTGTTCTCTTCACCAATCTGCCCCAAAATGTCCGTGGAAACTCCTGAAAAAGGTCTTAGTGTCCGTTCCAGACGGGAGCTGCCGAATGCGTGACCTACTCCTCCATGGCCGCCACCGGAAGCCTCGTCCCCGCTTCTTCAGTGGCCCTGGTGAGATCTTTTCACAGTTGTTCCCTCTGCTGTTAGAATTCACTTTTGATAAAGGTCCTCAGGTCAGCTTGCAGCTTTAAGCTTGCCCTTCCCCCGCCTGCATGCTGGAAGGGGCCCTGTTTATCCTGTTGCAGCCAAATCTTCCACTGCTTCTGCCGGGCCTGGCAGCCAAAAGACACAACACTCCTGGGGGACACCGTCAGGGGAGTGTTGCAGCCTTCTTCCCACACCGGGAAATGTCAAACAAATGCTGTGGGGGCCCTGCAAAAGAGCCCAAAGTCCGTTCCAAGCGGGAGCTACCGAATATGCGACCTAGCTCTGCATAGCCGCACCCGGAAGTCCATTGTGAATTCTTAACCGATCTTTAAAATCCACCTCAAAATATTTCTCTTTGATCCTGTTTTCAGTCATTTCTGAGAACTACTATTCCTGCCTAGTTCCGGGTTCTACCCTATGAAATATCTTGTGATGTTTTTAAAAAGAGATTTAGTGTACCCAATTCATTTTTTCCAATTAAGGGGCAATTTAGCGTGGCCAATCCACCTACCCTGCACATCTTTGGGTTTTGGGGGAGAGACCCACGCAGACACGGGGAGAATGTGCAAACTCCACACGGACAGTGACCCAGAGCCGGGATCGAACCTGGGACCTCGGTGCCGTGAGGCAGCAGTGCTAACCACTGCACCACCGTGCTACCCTGTGATGTTAACTATTGATGATGTTCTCACTTTCTCAGATGGGCATATAGTAGGTAACTTGGATAACGCAGAGTCACACAGGATCGCGCATGTAAATATGTCTTTTGTTCATGAGGAAAGGAGGATGTTTGTATCTTTAGTTCAATGTGAAATGGGGGCATGTTTGGGTTTTGAAATGTAACCAGTCTGATTGACACATCAGGCTTTCCATAGTCATGTGACCATTCCAAGCGAACTCTGCCTCTGGAAGAAGACATCATGAGATCAGTTGAATAAAGTTCTCACAGAAACACACCAATGAAGACTGCTGTCCTTATGCTTGTAACACATAAATTGGCCTAAGAGGGAGGGTGGGATGTGGATGTCGCTGGCTAGGTTAGCATTTATTGCCCATCCCTAATTGCCCTTGAGAAGATGATGGTGAGCTGCCTTCTTGAACCGCTGCAGTCCATGTAGTGTAGGTACACCCGCAGCGCTGTTAGGGAGGGAGTTCCAGGGTTTGCCCCAGTGACAGTGAAGGAACGGCGATATACTTCCAAGTCAGGATGGTGAGTGACTTGGAGGAGAACCTCCAGGTGGTGTTGTTTCCATGTATCTGCTGCTCTTGTCCTTCTAGGTGGTAGTGATCCTGGGTTTGGAAGGTGCTGCCTAAGGAACCTTGGTGAATTCCTGCAGTGCATCTTGTAGATGGTACACACGGCTGCTACTACTGTGCCTCGGTGGTGGAGGGAGTGAATGTTTGTGGGAGGAGGAGCAATCAAGCGGGGCTGCTTTGTCCTGGGTGGTGTTGAGCTTATTGAGTGTTGTTGAAGCTGCACTCATCCAAGCAAGTGGAGAGTATTCCATCTGTTATAACCTGCCCACTGACGATTGGCTGGGGACTAATGACTATCCCACAATCCTATGGGAGTATGAACTTCCCCAATGAGGGGGGCGGAGAAACTCCTACTATAAATAAGCTGGCCAGTCCAGGAACCAGGAGGAAGGAGAAGGTAGCAAGGGAAGTTACTGCTACTGCTATGTATATATTGTTATAGTAAATAAACGTTATTATTTTGTATCCTTAAAACTCGTGCTGGGTTCTTCGTGGCCCTTACAAAACTGGCGACGAAGGTAAAAGTGAATAGCTGTCTACACTGCTGAAGCCACCTCCCTGGATTTTTGTTGGATACAGGTTGGAAGTTGTTTTCTATTATACCATGCCTCTGTACGGACGTTTGGATGTTTTTGATGCTGTGCTGGAAAGCTGGAACCAGTACACACAACGGATGCGTTACTATTTCCGGGCAAACAATATCACCGAAAACGAGCGCCAGGTGGTCATATTGCTCACCGCCTGCGGGCCGCATACGTTTGGGGTGATTAGGAGCCTTACGTACCCAGCTGCGCCGGACACCAAAACGTTTGACGAACTTGTGAATATAGTGGGGCAACACTTTAACCCAACCCCATCCACGATAGTCCAGTGTTACCGGTTTAATACCGCTGAGAGGACCCCTGGAGAATCCCTTGCCGATTTTTTATCCAGGCTACGCGGGATTGCGGAATACTGTGACTATGGTGAGACCTTGTCAGAAATGTTACGCGACCGTTTGGTTTGCGGTATTAACAATGCGGCCACCCAGAGAAAGTTGCTAGCGGAGCCAACATTGACTTTTCAACAGGCAATACAAATAGTCTTGTCCTGAGAGAGCGCAGAGCGAGGAGTACAGGAGCTACAGGGAATGGAAGTGCATGCCTTGGGGCGAAACCCTTTCCGCCCAAAAACGTCCCCCCGCACTCCTGCGGTACCTTGGGCGAGGCAACGACCAGACCGACGCCAGTGGCCATCGGACATTCCTCCCCGAAGGGAGCCTTCTCCAGAGCCAATGGATGAGGAGCCATGTCCGTGTCAGACTTGTAGGCGCCGACCCCGTCGCGGACGGCGGTCCTGGGGACGCCAGAGGCGCCGTCGTTCCGACCGAAACTGGGACCAGCCCAGGGGCCGTAACTGGGACCAGCCCAGGGGCCGTAACTGGGACCAGCCCAGAGGCCGTACCTTCCATGTGGATGAACCTGCGGCGACCACTCCTGAGGACGTGGAGACGGAGGACGACTGCCTGCAGCTGCATTGTGTGGCAGCTCCCCGTGTGGCCCCCATTAAGGTGACAGTACGGGTCAATGGCCACCCGCTGGAGATGGAGTTGGATACTGGCGCAGCAGTCTCCGTGATCGCCCAGAGGACATTCGACCGCATCAAGCAGGGTATACAAACCCTTACACTAACTGACTCACAGGCCAGGTTGGCCACCTACACGGGGGAACCACTGGACATTGCAGGAACTACAATGACCCCTGTTGTCTATGGACGCCAGGAGGGGCGTTTCCCACTTATCGTAGTGCGTGGCCATGGGCCCAGCCTGTTGGGTCGGGACTGGTTGCGCCATTTGCGGTTGCAATGGCAGCACATCCTCCAAACAGTTTCTGGAGGGTTGACTGAGGTGCTAGGACGATACCCAGAGGTATTCCAGCCTGGTCTGGGGAAAATAAAAGGGGCCGTAGCCCGTATCCAAGTTGAACCAGGAGCCACACCGCGCTATTTCCGGGTGCGCCCAGTGCCTTACGCTTTGCTCGAGAAGGTAGAAGGGGAGCTCACTCGTTTGGAGAGTTTGGGTATTATCAGGCCCGTCCGTTTTGCTGACTGGGCAGCACCAATTGTGCCAGTAATGAAGCCAGGTGCCACAGTTCGCTTGTGTGGCGACTATAAACTTACAGTGAATACAGTTTCCCGACTCGACCGATACCCAATGCCTCGCATAGAGGATCTCTACGCGAAACTTGCAGGCGGACTCTCATTCACAAAATTAGATATGAGTCACACCTACCTGCAGTTGGAGCTGGACCCTGCCTCCCGACCATATGTAACAATTAACACACACCGGGGCCTGTATGAATATACACGGTTGCCCTTTGGAGTATCCTCTGCCTGCGCAATTTTTCAACGTGTTATGGAGGGCAATTTGAGAGGTTTACCACGTGTGGCTGTCTACCTAGATGACGTGTTGATTACAGGGACGTCGGAGCAAGAGCATTTGGAAAATCTGGAGGCTGTCCTTAAACGCCTTTCGGAGGCTGGAGTCCGTTTACGTCACACAAAGTGCGTATTTCAGGCAAAAGAAGTAGTCTACCTAGGTTATCGGGTGGACCGCGAGGGTCTGCACCCCGTCGCAGAGAAGGTGCGTGCAATTCAACATGCCCCCACCCCGACTGACACTTCGCATCTTCGTTCTTTTCTCGGTCTCGTAAACTATTACGGGAAGTTCCTCCCCAATCTGGCAACTACGCTGGCCCCCTTACACCTGCTGCTAAAGAAAAATCACACCTGGGTTTGGGGTCAGCCGCAAGAAACTGCTTTCCGGCGGGTAAAGCAACAATTGTCGTCGTCTGGGTTACTAACCCACTATGATCCGGGAAAGCCTTTGCTCGTCACATGTGATGCATCCCCGTATGGTATTGGGGCTGTCCTGTCCCACAAGATGGAGAACGGGGCCGAGCGACCGATAGCTTTCGCCTCCCGCACATTGACTGCAGCGGAGAAGAAGTACGCGCAGATCGAGAAGGAGGGCCTGGCAGTGGTTTTCGCGGTGAAACGCTTCCACCAGTATGTGTACGGCCACCATTTCACTATCGTGACTGATCATAAGCCCCTGCTGGGACTCTTCAGAGAGGATAAGCCGATACCGCCCATTGCTTCTGCACGGATCCAGCGCTGGGCTTTGTTGCTTGCTGCATATGAGTATTCTCTGGAGCACAAACCAGGTACGCAGATAGCAAATGCCGACGCACTGAGCCGATTGCCTTTATCGACCGGCCCCATGTCGACCCCCACGACCGGTGAGGTGGTCGCAACCCTAAATTTTATGGACACCTTGCCTGTCACGGCATCACAGATCCGTGCGTGGACCCAGACGGAGCCAGTCCTGTCAAAGGTTCGGCACATAGTCCTGTATGGTGGGCAGCATAGACAGCTCCCAGGCGAGTTGCGGGCATTTTCCTCCAAGCTGTCAGAGTTCAGCGTGGAAGACAGCATCCTCTTGCGGGGGACGCGTGTGGTTGTCCCGGAAAAAGGCCAGGAGCTGATATTATCAGACTTGCACAATGGGCATCCGGGCGTGACCAAGATGAAAATGTTGGCCCGGAGTTATGTCTGGTGGCCAGGCCTCGACACCGACATTGAGAAGGTGGCCCAAAACTGCTCCATTTGCCAGGAGCATCAGAAGCTTCCGCCGGCCGCGCCCCTACATCACTGGGAATGGCCAGGGCGGCCTAGGGCGCGCTTACATGCAGATTTCGCAGGCCCTTTTCAGGGATCCATGTTCCTTCTACTAATTGACGCCCAGTCCAAATGGCTGGAGGTGCATAAGATGCAGGGGACAACGTCCTGCGCAACAATTGAAAAAATGCGTTTATCATTTAGCACGCATGGCCTCCCCGAGGTGCTGGTCACGGATAATGGCACTCCATTCACGAGTGAGGAGTTTGCAAGGTTTACAAAGATGAACGGCATCCGCCATATCCGCACTGCCCCTTACCACCCGGCTTCAAATGGGTTGGCAGAGCGCGCAGTGCAAACATTCAAAAGAGGCCTAAAGAAGCAGTCTTCCGGATCAATGGACACGAGACTGGCTCGGTTTTTGTTTACGTACAGGACCACCCCCCCATACAGTGACTGGGGTAGCTCCCGCAGAACTCCTAATGGGCCGGAGACTTCGCACCCGCCTTAGTATGGTCTTCCCGGACATTGGCGCAAAAGTACGCCGCACACAAGAACGGCAGGGACCGGGATTGTCTCAGCATCGTCCGATTCGGCAGTTTGCGCCCGGTGACCCAGTATTCGTGCGGAATTTTGCTGGTGGTGCCCAATGGGTTCCTGGGGTAATCTTTCGCCAAACGGGCCCTATATCGTACCAAGTGCAAGCCCAGGGTCGTCTCCAGCGAAAACATGTAGACCACGTCCGGTCCAGAAGATCATCCCCGCAAAAGATTCCCCGCCCCCGGAGCTCAGTTCAACAGCGGCAAAGACCAGAAACAAGGGAAGGTAGTCCTCCAAATCTTCCACTGGTGCCTCACTCAAAGCCTGCGCAGGTCATGACGGGACCGAATGGGGACAGAGACGCTGACATGACGGAGGCAGCAGACTCTGACTCCGAGATGGAGACACAGGATGAATCAGAGGGGGAATCCTCGGGTCCACAGGCCGTGGATGTACAACCGCGCCGTTCATCACGGAAGCGCCGGTCTACGTCTCGTTATACGCCGCCTGATCCAGCGCCGCGTGCAAATGGCGTCCGGCCTGCGGCCAAACGAGTTCGACGCCTTCCTTCGCCAGGGCCTACGGTGGATTCCTTGGACTTTGGGGGGGAGGGATGTTATAACCTGCCTACTGACGATTGGCTGGGGACTAATGACTATCCCACAATCCTATGGGAGTATGAACTTCCCCAATGAGGGGGGCGGAGAAACTCCTACTATAAATAAGCTGGCCAGTCCAGGAACCAGGAGGAAGGAGAAGGTAGCAAGGGAAGTTACTGCTACTGCTATGTATATATTGTTATAGTAAATAAACTTTATTATTTTGTATCCTTAAAACTCGTGCTGGATTCTTCGGGGCCCTTACAAAACCATCACACTCCTGACTTGTGCCTTGTAGATGGTGGACAGGCTTTGAGGGGTCAGGAGGTGAGTTATTCACTGCAGGAATCCTAGCCTTTGACCTGCTCTGGTAGCCACAGTATTAATGTGACTAGTCCAGTTCAGTTTCTGATCAATGGTAACCCCCAGGATGTTGATTGTGGGGGATTCAGCGATGGTAATGTCATTGAATGTCAAGGGCCGGTGGTTAGATCCTCTCTTGTCGGAGATGGGCATTGCCTGGCACTTGTGTGGTGCGAATGTTACAAAACGCCAGACCACCAGTGAGACACTCTATGACCTTCTGGACTTAATGGCTGGGGTTTTCCGGCTATTCCAGCTGGTGGGATTTTCTCATCCTGCCGAAGTTGACTCCCTCGGTGGCAGTGCAGGCAGTCAATGGTGGGCTGCATCCGCCACGGGAAAACCCACCAAGTGGGGAAGCGGGGACGGGAGGGGGGTGGGGGTGTTGGTAAATTCAGGCCAAAATCAAGTTCAACAATTTCTGATCATAATTCCTGCTCCCATTTTCCCAGAAAGCGGGTTCTGATGATGATTCTACGATTGCTATATACACCTTCGCCTTCTCTAGACCCATCCGTTGGTTCTTTACTTTCCTCCTTCCCAGCTCCTTTTCTCTTTCATAACCAGCCCATTTGTTGTGTAACCTCTCCTGCTCTCCACCCTATCACAGACCTTCCCATTTGTTCTTTCCTCTCCCCTTTCCCCCCCCCCCTCTCCCCGCCTCGCTACCTGGTGAAAATAAATCCCATCCAATTCAGATCAAGGATCATCAACCTGAAACGCCAACCCTGTCTCGCCCTCCTCAGATGCCGCCTGACCTGCCGAGCATTTCCAGCCTTTTCTGTTTTTAATTAAGGTCCCCATTTGGATCAAAACTGAGGTTGAGAGGTTTGTGTTGGGTAAGGACAACCCCCCCCCCCCCCCCACTCAATAGCCTAATCCTGCTTTCTCCCCATTACCCTTGATCCCATTCGCCTCACGCGCCATATCTAGCCGCCTCTTGAATGTATTGAATAGTAATTGGAATGAAGCGACAGATCATCGATGATCTGACTGGAAATCCATTAGCAGTTTAGCCGTTTAAATAGTCAATTCATTTCTAATCGCTTTAAACGTTTGTCTTACTTAAGTTTAAAGGCCTGTGGCCTGTCATTTCTCCTTCTTAAAACTAATATCAAATATTGACACAATAATTCACAAATATTGGCAGAAATGCACAGTGGAAAATCTAATCAAGAGGTAGAATTTGCCGACAGGATGTCTGCACCCTACGCAATTGTTTTAACAGTAAATAGACGCAAAGATCTGAAAAAACAGCTCGCGGAAATTTGTGACGGTAGTCAACAGTCTATTGACTAATGCAGAGTATTTAATGTTTGCAACAGTTTTCTCTCGAGGACACATTATGTGGCTAAGTTGACACTTCAATGCAGTACCGAGAGAGAGCTGCATTGTCAGAGGTACCGTCTTTCCGATAAGAGAGGAGAATTTCCTGAAGTATGAGAGGAGGAGAAGGAAGTGTTGGAGGAGTCAGTGGAGTGGAAGATGTGCGGGTGGTGATAGGGAAGATGCAGACGGGTAAGGCACCAGGGCCAGATGGTCTCCCAGTAGAGTTTTATAAAAAGTTTATGAATAAATTGGCGCCGCTGTAGGTGGAGAAGTTTGAGGACCTGGTGGTTAAGGGGGAACTGCCAGACACAATGGGACAGGCACCATTTAACTGTTGCTTAAGAAGGACAAGGAGATGGTGGGGTCGAAGTTGATGCTGATCCGAGGGAATCATGGGTTTGAGCCAGGGAGGATGGATGCGAGGTTTTGGGGATGAGAAGAGCGAGGGGTGATGGAAATGAAGGATTTGTCTTTGGAAGGGTGGTTTGCAAGTTTGGAGGAGTTGGGGGAGAGGTGGGGAAGGTTTCAGGTAGATGCAGGTGCGGGATTTTGCGAAAAGATTTTTCTGACCTTTCCGGTGGCTGGATTGGATTGGATTGGATTTGTTTATTGTCACGTGTACCGAGGTACAGTGAAAAGTATTTTTCTGCGAGCAGCTCAACAGATCATTAAGTACATGAGAAGAAAAGGGAATTAAAGAAAATACATAATAGGGCAACACAACATATACAATGTAACTACAAAAGCACTGGCATCGGATGAAGCATACAGGGTGTAGTGTTAATGAGGTCAGTCCATAAGAGGGTCATTTAGGAGTCTGGTGATTGTGGGGAAGAAGCTGTTTTTGAGCCTGTTCGTGCGTGTTCTCATACTTCTGTATCTCCTGCCCGATGGAAGAAGTTGGAAGAGTGAGTAAGCCGGGTGGTAGGGGTCTTTGATTATGCTGCCCGCTTTCCCCAGGCAGTGGGAGGTGTAGATGCAGTCAATGGATGGGAGGCAGGTTCGTGTGATGGACTGGGCGGTGTTCACGACTCTCTGAAGTTTCTTGCGGTCCTGGGCCTAGCAGTTGCCATACCACTCTGTGATGCAGCCTGATAGGATGCTTTCTATGGTGCATCTGTAAAAGTTGGTAAGGGTTAATGTGGACATGCCGAATTTCCTTAGTTTCCTGAGGAAGTATAGGCGCTGTTGTGCTTTATTGGTGGTAGCGTCGACGTGGGTGGACCAGAACAGATTTTTGGAGATGTGCACTCCTAGGAATTTGAAACTGCTAACCATCTCCACCTCGGCCCCGTTGATGCTGACAGGGGTGTGTACAGTACTTTGCTTCCTGAAGTCAATGACCAGCTCTTTAGTTTTGCTGGCATTGAGGGAGCACGGTAGGGCAGCACGGTAGCATTGTGGAGAGCACAATTGCTTCACAGCTCCAGGGTCCCAGGTTCGATTCCGGCTTGGGTCACTGTCTGTGCAGAGTCTGCACATCCTCCCCGTGTGTGCGTGGGTTTCCTCCGGTGCTCCGGTTTCCTCCCGCAGTCCAAAGATGTGCAGGTTAGGTGGATTGGCCATGATAAATTGCCCTTAGTGTCCAAAATTGCCCTTAAGGTGGGGTTACTGGGTTATGGGGATAGGGTGGAGGTGTTGACCTTGGGTAGGGTGCTCTTTCCAAGAGCCGGTGTAGACTCGATGGGCCGAATGGCCTCCTTCTGCACTGTAAATTCTATGATAATCTATGAATTCTATGAGAGATTGTTGTCGCTACACCACTCCACTAGGTTCTCTATCTCCCGCCTGTATTGTGATGGGTTTGAAGAGGGGGGTCATCTCGGCGATCTATGGGAGGATATTCGTGAGCGGTGTGAGAGGGCCCAGCCAATCACATCCACGTGTTCTGGTCCTGCACAAAGTTGGAGAAAGTTTGGAGGTCATTCTCCAGGGTGTCAGACTTGCCGGAGTTGCAGACGGGAGCGGGGGCAGATGTTTTAGCTTTCGCTTCGTTGATTGCTCGCAGGTGGGTTCTGTTGGGGTGGAGGTCACTTTCTCCAGCCTGTGCCCAGGTGCGGCTGGAGGATTTAATGGCGTTCTTGCACTTAGAAAAGGTGAAATTTGCTTTAAGAGCAAAATGGACTATTGTTCAAATGGTAAAAAATTGCAGCATGTTGCTGTGCAGAGGGACCGGGGGGGGGGGGATTCTCCCGTACCCGACAGAGAATCCTCCGCACCTTCAGGGGCTAGGCCCGGCCCGGAGTGGTTGGCGCCCCGGCGGGATAGGGGCCTGGCGCCACGGCAACTGGCGTCGAAGGGCCTCCGCCGGCCGGCGCGAGTCGGCGCATGCGCCGGAGCACCAGCGCGTGCCGGCGTCATCCCCGCGCATGCGCACAGGGATTCACTTCTGCATCGGCCATGGCGGAGGATCGCAACGGCCGGCGCGGAAGAAATAGAGTGCCCCCACGGCACAGGCCCGCCCGCGGATCGGTGGGCCCCGACCGCGGGCCAGGCCACCGTGGGGGCACCTCCCGAGGCAAGATCCCCCCCCCCCAGGAACTCCAGAGCCCGCCCGCACCGCCAGGTCCCGCCGGTAAGGGACCTACTCTGATTTGCGCCGGCGGGACCGGCTGCAGGCGGGAGGGACTTCGGCCCCAGGGCCCACTGAGTTGCGCCGGTCCCCGCCATTCTTCGAGGCGGGCGGCGCGACTCACGCCACGTCGGTTTATGGGGGGGGGCGGGAGAATTGGGAGGATGGCGGGTGTGGGATTCACGCTGACCACCGGCGATTCTCCCACCCGGCGGGGGGTCAGAGAATCCCGCCCAAGGGTGTCCTTCTGCATGAAATGCAAAAAGTTGGTTTGCAGGTGCAGCAGGTAATTAAGGAGGCAAATGGAATTTTGGGGATCTTATAGAAACATATAAAATTATGAAGGGAATAGGAAAGATAGAAGCAGGGAGGTTGTTTCCATTGGCGGGTGAAAATAGAACTAGGGAGCATAGCCTCAAAATAAGAGGGAGCAAACTTAGGACTGAGTTGAGGAGGAACTTCTTCACCCAAAGGGTTGTGAATCCGTGGAATTCCCTGCCCAGTGAAGCAGTAGAGGCTGCCTCATTGAATGTTCTTAAGGCAAAGATAGATAGATTTTTGAACAGTAAAGGAGTAAAAGGTTACGGTGAGTTGGTGGGTAAGTGGAGCTGAGTCCACAAAATGCTCAGCCGTGATCTCATTGAATGGCGGAGCAGGCTCAAGGGGCCAGATGGCCTACTCCTGCTCCTAGTTCTCATGTTCTTATGAGCGAGAGGTTCCATAAAAAATGGGCTTGTTTTCTCCCTGTGTCTGCGTGGGTCTCGCCCCCCCACAGCCAAAAGATGTGCAGGGTAGTTGCATTGGCCACGCTAAATTGGTCCTTAATTGGAAATTTTAAAAAAAAGATGGGGTTGTTTATACTACAATTTGGGGAGCTGGTTACCGCCAACTGTTAGGGGGTGGTCGGAAGGGGACGAGGTGGGGAGGTTGGTTGGGGTGTTGATGGGGGCAGGTTGAGGGGCTGCTGTTAGGTTTATTTTGTTTTGTATGGTTATGTGTATTAAATATAAAAAAAATTAAATTTGACGAAAAACACTTTAAAATTTTTTTTTGATTTGTTGGTATGTTGTGTTGTTGCCCTTTACGTTTCGAATAAAATATTGTTTCAATAAATCCTTACCTGGTCTGACCTCTAGGTGACTCCAGACCCACAGCAATGTGGTTGAACTTGGGATTCCTTCTGAAGTGGCCTAGCGGGTCACAAGGGCAATTAGGGATGAGCACTTAATGCTGTTCTTGCCAGTGATCCCTATGTCCCATCAAAGAGTGAAAGAAAATCACTCGACCAAATCACTAAAAAGCTGAAAATCTGACTCTCCTGCTGTGCGTGAGACTTTGATCTTTGCAAAGTGCTTGCCACCAGATGTTGCAGACACTGTTAGACTTGAAGAATCCAGGGTGGCGCAGTGGTTAGCACTGCTGCCTCACGGTGCTGAGGACCCGGGTTCGATCCCGGCCCCGGGTCACTGTCCGGGTGGAGTTTGCCCATTCTCCCCGTGTCTGCGTGGGTCTCACCCCCACAACCCAAAAAGATGTGCAGGGTAGGTGAATTAGCCACACTAAAGAGACCTTTAATTGGAAAAAATAGAAGTGGGTATTCTAAAAAGAAATTTTTAAATCTCAATATATTTCCCTGGGTGATGCATGGAGAAAGTGAGAGGGTGGGGGTGTACTAGGTGGTGAGGTGATATTAAGTTTGATATTAATGTATTTATTGGAACAAAGGACATCACTGACCCTGAGCAGAGGCAAACACTCTGAAAAAGGTGCCAACAGGTGGTGAACAGGGTGCTTGTTCCCCTTTTTAATCAGTCAACCAATAGGATTGCCAAATTAATTGTGTTCCACTCTATTAATTGCATTTTGGTAGCTAGGATACAGCCAGATTAAAGCATTGGAAAGAATATATTCATCAGTGAGCAGAGGGTGCAGGGTGAAATACAGCCCGGCTCACAAAGCAGGATGTCAGGCACCGTCTCCAGCTGTATTAACGGGAGGGGATTTATTGAGGAGGCATGGGAATTCCCAATTTCCCAATTTCCATTTACCTGCACGGGATATGTATATGCTGCTAAATCCCTCCCTGGGAGCGGCCAATTCCGCCCTATCACTGGGATAACGGACTCGGATTGCAGCATTGGTGGATAATTACATTTTATCAGGTTCGATCCCAGCCCCGTGTGGAGTTTGCACGCGGTTAGCTTGGGCTTTGTCAGCAGACTTGGTTATAGGAACCCAGCCCTTCGAGCCTTTTGCATGATTCAATTAGATCATTGATGATTATACAACAGAATGAATAATTAGTATTTTATAGTGCATTTGATGAAGAAAAAACATCTCAAAGTGATTTTCAATGTTGTTATTGGATGAAGCTTGACTTCAATCCACATAAGGAGGTATTAGGATAGGTTACCTAAAGTGTCGCCAAAGAGTTCGGAGCAAATTGAAAGAGGAGACAGAGTTGGAGTCTCAGGGCGGCATGGTAGCACAGTGGTTAGCAGTGTTGCTTTACAGCTCCAGGGACCCGGGTTCGATTCCCGGCTTGGGTCACTGTCTGTGCGGAGTCAGCACGTTCTCCCTGTGTCTGCGTGGGTTTCCTCCGGGTGCTCCGGCTTCCTCCCACGAGTCCCGAAAGATGCGCTGTTAGGTAATTTGGACATTCTGAATTCTCCCTCTGTGTAGGGACGGAATGTGGCGACTAGGGGCTTTTCACAGTCACTTCATTGCAGTGTTAATGTAAGCCTACATGTGACAATAAAGATTATTATGAGAGGTTTAGAGAGAGAATTCCAGCCCTTAGGTCTAGCTCTCTGAAGACACATCCATCAACGGTAAGAGTGATTAAACCTGGGGCTGCTCGAAAAGCCAGAATTAGGAGGGTAGATATCTCAGAGGGTTGTGAGGCTGGAGAAGATGACAGAAATAGGGAGGGGTGAGGCCATGGAGGGATTCGAAAACAAGGTAGAGAATTTCAAAATTGTTATGTTTCTAAAACTTGGACCGATGTAAGTCAGAGAACACAGGGGTAGCCCCCGGTGTGAAAAACACTGCACAGCAGGAACAGCGAAGGATCACCAGGTTGGGGTGTATTGGGTGCGTCTGCATGCCCATTGCCTACTTTCATTCTTTTTATTTGACCACCTTCAGTAAGAGATGAAGTATCAGTCCATCTGGCTCCATGGCTGGTGAAATGTTTACATTGCCATAGCCTGAAAAGTTACCAAATTCACAGTTCAACCATTTAAAAACAAGCAGTGTAAGGCCACCACAAATCAATAGGGACTTTATGCTGCAAAGGTGCTTAGTATTTATCTGATGTGTCTTTGTAAGACCATACTTGGAGAACTATTTTTACAAATATGAGACTTCATAAGGCAGTATTTATTAAACTGTCCCTTTAAATTTAAGATAAAAGAGAATATCTTAGAACAAGAGATGGTGAACATATTGAACTCTGTCCAGAGACAGGTCCATCTGATCTGGTGGCCATGGGGACAGAGGCCCAGTTTGAAACCGGTAGGAACTCATCTGTCAGTTTTTACATTTTGACCCAAGTCATCTGGTCTTGTGAGGCCGAGAGAGGAAGACCAAAAACAGCCGTTGCTGTGCCACTCAGAGGGTCAAGACTGATTCTCTGTGAACCAACATGCAAAATGTTGGTGAGAAGGGATTCCCTGTTTGAAGAAATGGGACTTGTATAGATTTAAAGACCAAGGAACTGCGACAGGGTGACTTGCCACTGGGTATCAGCTCAATGATATTCAGGACAGGAAATCGACTGAAGGGACTTCCAAAAGGAGCTTGATGTGGCAGGCAGAAGCTAAAACACCAGGAGGGATTGAGACTTTATCAATGAAGAAGGCTACATATCCCCAGAGAATGTGATGTAACATATAAATGTGATGTGGAGTTTTCAGCTATCATAGAATTTACAGTGCAGAAGGAGGCCATTCGGCCCATCGAGTCTGCACCGGCTCTTGGAAAGAGCACCCTACCCTATCCCCATAACACAGTATTCCCACCCAACACTAAGGGCAATTTGGGACACTAAGGGCAATTTATCATGGCCAATCCACCTAACCTGCGCATCTTTGGACTGTGGGAGGAAACCGGAGCACCCGGAGGAAACCCACGCACACACGGGGAGGATGTGCAGACTCCGCACAGACAGCGACCCAAGCCGGAATCGAACCTGGGACCCTGGAGCTGTGAAGCAATTGTGCTATCCGCAATGCTACCGTGCTGCCCAAATTATTTAATAGGAAAGTACGTTTTCTCTAATTTAGTGTATTAGTTACCTACTAAGTAATGTTTAGTCAAGGTAATTTTACTTTGTATGTTATAGTAAAAGTCTTAGAATGTGAAATCTTGTGCCATTCTTTCCTTTGGGAAATCCTTCAAATTTCCCAAACTTACATTGAGTTTACCATTCCTGTGTGAGCTTGGTAAGTTTGTATAAAGCAAACATAGAAATACAACAGGCAACAGATGCTGGCCTTGTCGGTGCAACAATCCATGAAAGAATAACAAAAAACTGGCATGGACTTGTCGGGCTGAATGGACTTCTTCTGTGCTATAAGTTTGATGTTGTTTTGCATTACTGTAATTTCTAGGTTTGAAGTAAGCACACTGTCCTTCCCTTGCCTTCCATTTATGTCCCCATCCTCTCCTGGATTTTCCCCGGAGCCTAGCTGCCATACTGTGCACAAAGTGCCGACGGGATTGGGCTCAACTGCAATGCCCCTGTGGTGGAATAGTCTGCCAAATCCATCAAGCCCAAGAACTCTGGGAACAAACAAGGAGAGAATTTCCAAATTCTCCCATTTTCTTTTACAAAAATATGAGATGGACTTTAATCAGGCCCAGGTGGACAGGCTGGGAGGCGTGAAGTCTGCATTGGGAGAGAAGGCGGGTGAGGTGGGGTGCCCACTGTCTTCCTGAGATTCGGTCAGGGGTGGGTAAGGACAGGCCGTCCTCCCTAGGACCAACTAAGGCTCTTCAATGGTCACCTAAAGGGGTAATTAAGGGACTCTTCCCATTGCTGGGGCATTTTCCCAGCGGCATAGTGGGGGGAGGAGAAGGGGAAAGGGGGGGGGGGCTTCCTCTGCTGTGTGGAAGACCATCTAGTAAGTGATGGGTGGATTTATGGGGGTTGGGATCCCTCCAAATCAAGGAGCCATATGTGTGTGACACGCTTCCTGAAGGGCACCTCATGCATGGCCTGAGGAATTGCAGATGACAGTCGCATTTCTGAATCTTGCTGCGATAATTGGCGGCTGTGAAATGGAAATGAAACTGCCGGGAATGTAATTTCAGTTCTTAACCCATTTGCTGTGAATCCGCATACTCTTAAATCAGCCAACCTGTTAAAATAGAAGCTCCCAACTAAAAGGGCTGCATTTCATGCACAACGCAGATGCACACAGACAGATGTACACACACGCAAGCACACACGCACACAAACACATGCACGTACATACACACTGCACAGACAAATGGATACACAAACATACATCGCACACAGGCACTAGCACACATAAATACATGCAAGACACAAACAAAGACATATGGAAGTTCACACACACACATACACACAAACACATATACACACATGCAAACACACACACATGTAACACACACAAATGCACAACGCACAAATGTACAGACAAATGCATGCACAAACATACATGGCACATAGGCACAGGCACACACAAACACATGCATGACACAAGCAAAGATATGTGAACATGCACACACGAGCTCACAAATATAAATACAAATGCATGCACATGCATATACATACAAGCACATGCATATACATACAAGCACATGCATATACATACAAGCACATGCATATACATACAAGTACATGCACCAACATATACATACAAGCACATGCACATATATACAAACAAGCACACACATATATATACACAAGTACACGTACACACATACATACAAGCACATACACATATACAAACAAGCACATGCACACACATATACATACAAGAGCACACACACACATACATGCACATAAGCACACAAATATACATACAAGCACACACACAAGCATAGAAGTACACACACATACACAAACATGCACATACACAATCACATACAAACACAGATGTGCACATGCAAATACATGCATGTACATATAAACATGCAAAAAACACAAGTTCACAAGTGCACGTACACACAGAAATATGTCACTTCGCTCCCTACATTACAAAAGTGACTCAATTGGCTGTAAAATGCTTTGGAATGCCCTGAAGCTGTGAAAGGTGCTATACAAATGCAGGTTATTTCATTGTTTTTATATTCTAAACTTTTGTGATGAAGCCTAACATCCCATTCGCCCTAACTGCGGGGGACCTTTAGTGACATGTGTATCGAGGTTTCTCAATTATTCACATCACTCCCCTCAGTTAGATTGTCCTCCCTCCTCCTGCCTTACTTCTCCTTTTGACTGTTGCATGTAGCACAAGCAGGCAGCCTGAGTTCAACATGATCAAATCTGACACTCACCTCTCTGGTGTGGGTGGTTCACTTGGAGATGGGGTGATTGATTTACTCAGCAAAGTGCTCTTACCGGACAGTGGTGGGCACCAGAACAATCGTGATGTGGTTCTAGATACAAAAGGCTCAATAATGCACAACTGACCAAACAGAATCTGAAAGAACCTCTATCAGGGCTGTCACTGGTAGGTGGGCAAGTCCATTTACAGAACAGTAGAACAGCAGTAGCAGGCTGTGGTGATATGCATAGTAACTACACAAAGGGTTAATGTAAATACACTACGACTAAGTAAAACTAGAGGGAGCACCAGAGACGTCATGACATGCAGACAGACAGCTAATGAACACATAGAATACGACACGACCAATGGGCAGTCAAGACACCCAGAGGTGACACTACCACAAGGGGGCATTACACAATCCATATATAAGGACAGGACACACATGCTCTCTCTCTTTCCACAGGCAACACTTAGAGAGTAGGACAGGGGCAGATCAGAAGCATCACACCCACCACGTGGCTTAGAGCAGACTAGTTAGTTAGACTGAGTTACTATAGCAAGATTAGCAGGAGAGTCGAACTCATAGAGAACTGTGCTAATAGTTCAATAAATCACATTGAACTTATTTCAAAGTCTGGAGTATCTTTTGGTCAAAGCTGCATCGATGTTGCAGCCTGTGTTATCCCAGAGTACATAACACAACACAGGCAACGGCACTGAGAGATTAGAAAGACCCCAGACCTGCCAATTAGCCTGGGTTAAATGTAGCGAGTTGAGTGTCACACCTCCATCACCACCTGTAAGTCTCCACCTGCAAAATCAATGTTCCAATATATCAACTACTTTTAACATTGAGGCAACAAGATGGGTTTTAATCCACCATTAACAGGCTTCAAAACTGCTAGAAAAGGATTTAACACCAGGTAAAATAAAACGTATCAGATGTGTCCTTACGCTGCGACCCTGCTTGTTAGAGATCCCAGTGCAGGATTAGAATCGTGCTGTGTCCACATTGGCTGCTATGGTTGTCTGCCGAGCTGAGTGGGCCTTGAATTGTAATCGTTTGCTATGAGCACATGTTGAAATGTCCTGAGGAGAGGAACTGAAACTGTACAAACGCTCTTTTCTCTCAGTCTCTTTTCCTTCTCTCTCTCTCTTTCCCTCTGCCACGTTCTGTCTCATGCTGTAAGCTGTAGAGAAGTGAATGATGTTGTGCAGGTATTCCGCCCATGTCAGGGCCGCCCAGGCTCAAGACACAAGTGGGTCATTTCCTCTACTCCTGTATTCCCATGATCTGAAATAGATCAGCAGATATGCAGCCAGAAGAAAGGCCAAGAAAGGGCAGACAGTGGGGCTGGTTTAGCACAGTGGGCTAAACAGTTGGCTTGTAATGCAGAACAAGGCCAGCAGCGCGGGTTCAATTCCCGTACTGGCCTCCCTGAACAGGCGCCATAATGTGGCGACTAGGGGCTTTTCACAGAAACGTCATTGAAGCCTACTTGTGACAATAAGCGATTATTATCATTCTAGGCGGTAGAGGTCGCAGGTTTGGAAGATGCTACCTGAGGAAGGTTGGCAAGTCGCTGCAGTGCAGCTTGTAGATAGTAATCCCTGTCGCCACTGTACACTGGCAGTGGAGGGCGTGAATGTCTAAGTAGGTGGAAGTGCTGCCAGTCAACAGAGCAGTTTTGTCCTGGATGGCGTTGAGTTTCCTGAGTGTTGTTGGAGCTGCCCTCATCCAGGCAAGTGGAGAGTATTCCATCACCCAACTCACTGCCTTGTAGATGGCGGACAGGCTTTGGAGAATCGGGAAGTGAGTTACTGGCCAGAGGATTCCTCGCTAGGGGCGGCACGTGCCGCAGTGGTTAGCATTGCTGCCTCATGGGCGCTGAGGACCCGGGTTCGAATCCCGGCCCTGGGTCACTGCCCGTGTGGAGTTTGCACATTCTCCCCGTGTCTGCGTAGATTTCACCCCCACAACCCAAAGATGTGCAGCTTCAGTGGATTGACCACGTTAAATTGCCCCCTTAGTTTGGAAAAAGAATTAATTTTATAAAAATAATGCAGGGACTGGATTACAAGCTCAATTATAGATGATCCCACATTGGAGTGGACCAAGTGAATGTGAGTTTAGACTGTGTCAGAATGGGAATTAACATCACTATTAGGCGGTTCCTCCTGTCCCAGACAGTATCAAATCTCTGGAATGAGTTGGCTGCTCTGGAGAGCTAACGGGGAGAGCTCTGAGACAGAGCTGGGGCAGTTCTTGGCTGGGGCAGAGACCAAATTTTATAAAGATGAGGTCATTGAACAGTAACAATGGGCGCAGGTTAATGGGGGGGAAAACGGAGTCCCGTTTTGAGCACGCTTAGGCGGGTGTTTTTCGGCACCTGCAGCGCCGAGAGTGGCTCCGCTATTAAACGGGACGCTGCTTTTTTTCGCGTCGGCCCCACCGAGGCCGCACTTACCTTAATTTCCCTCACTGACTAGCTCAGCTCGTCAGTGGAGGAAGAGATTGGGGCGCCATTTTTAAATGCCATCCCGATCTCCCGACCCCAACGACCGCGGCCTCCGGTCACCCCCAGGGCCCCAATTAACCGGCTAGAGGGTCCTTGAGACCCCCCTCGCCCCACCTCATAAGGGCAGCCTAAAAGATCACCTAAAAATGTAAATTTGGATCACTCCCAGTGAGGGTGAGATTTAACGGCCTTGTCGTGTCACCCTGTTGGGCGTGACGAGGCCATTCGATCGCGCCCGTGGTCTTGGTTAGAGTGCATTACAATGCCGAACCAGAACCAACAGTTGCTAGGATACCGGGCAGGAACCCCAATACTTTATTTAATTTGTAAAAGCTGTGAGGAAAGGATACTTCGCTACAGGAGTGATTCTGCGCAAATAGGGATATGGTATTAAAACAAACATTATTATTAACACAGTATTAAACTACCTTAACATCACAAAAATATAGCTTACATTTACCAGTTAAACAATGCTTAACAATGTAAGGAAACATATTAACTGCTAGCTGTTACTGTTTCTATCTCCGATCAAGCAAAATCCATCACATCAAAAACCACTCTTTAAAAATGTTAGCAAACACAGGATTACTTGCCGTTCTGGAGTGACAGTTCTTTGAAAGACTGCTTGGGGGGAGATAGAGAGATCCCTTCAGTAAACAACCTGTACATCC
This sequence comes from Scyliorhinus torazame, assembly GCF_047496885.1. Taxonomy (NCBI): domain Eukaryota; kingdom Metazoa; phylum Chordata; class Chondrichthyes; order Carcharhiniformes; family Scyliorhinidae; genus Scyliorhinus; species Scyliorhinus torazame. The sequence goes on from NC_092708.1 coordinate 387,569,431, forward strand.
TTGTCTGTCAGATTAATGCTGAATCTGACAGCTCTCGAATTCCAGAAACTAACTAAAACTGACTGCTACAGACCTGGCTCCTCCCATTACTTACCTCATCTTTATTCCAATCAAATCCCATGACCCACTTACTTAAGTTTAAACACAAGGGGCTGGATTCTTCGCTGTCGAGATTCTTCGTTGCTCCGGCAGCCCAGGGGTTTCCCGATGACATGGGACTGCCTACAATGGGAAACCCCATTGGCCGGCTGGCGAGATGGAGAATCCCGGAGGTGCGGGACAGAGATTCCCGCCCAATGTCTTTAATTATGTACTCCTGAGAAATCATAACAAAATTCCATGAGGCCTCTCCTTGTAAACATAAGCATGGCTTGAAAGAATGATGGTTTTACTTTTACAACATCTTAATTGTGCCTTTTGCAGCCACAAAGTCCATCTGTCTTTTAAACCAGGAGTTTAAAAAAACATATTACTGCAGCAGATAAATACACAGCCTAACCCAGGCTTTTAAAACATTACTGGCGCAAATACATGTAAAACAATGCATATACCAATTTCTTACATTCATCGCAAGTGGATCTCCGAGACTGGTTCCGGTCACTCAAGGGGAGCTTTCTAAGAGGTTTCATTTTCCTTTCCTTATTAACCTTGTTTTTGTACATTCCCCAGGAGACTCGGTGGCTGCGGAGGGTGGAGTGGGGTAAGTGAGGGAGGGATGGGGAAACGTCTAGTCCTGACGCTCATTATGGGATTGATTGAATGGTCAAGCTGCTCTTGACCTGCCTCTACGTTGACCTATCCCACAAACGATATCGTGGTGAGCTGCACCTTTGCGTAGTCAGCGAGTGACTTGGTGAAAATCCAGGGAGAGCCAGTGCGGCAGGTGAAAGAAAAGTCTCAGCAAAGGCAAACAATTTCTCTCCTTTGACGTAAAACACAGGAGGAGATGAGCATCTGGCAGGGGAATAGTGCCCCCCCCCCCCCCCCCAGCTGTCCCGGGGATGGCATTCTGCTGGCTCGGTTTGTGTGACGGAACAGATGGGAGTCCAATTAAAGTTATTATGGCTGATGTTACTGTTTATAAATATGTTGACAGAGGTAATTTTGGGCATCCCCATTCATTCTCCCCTAATGGAATTAGACGACATTGATTTATCGCTGTGAGATTGTTAGTTGCTGCATTTCATTCACAATTGGCGGCATCAGAGCTGTTTCACATCAAGGGGCAGCCTCCCCTGGGCCTCACAGAATACCAGGGAGAAGCTCCCTCCTCTTGGAGAGAGCACTGGGATGTGCTTCCCTGTTTTCTTTATTTCTACACGCGATGTGTGTGGCAAACTAGGCCAGCATTTGTTGCCCGTCCTTAATGACCCTGGATAAGGTGGTGGTGAGCTGCCTTCATGAACTACCGCAGTCCATCTGGTGTGTAGTTGCACCGTGGTGCTGTTCGGAGGGAGTTCCAGGATTTAGACCCAGCGAATGGAAGGAACGGTGGCATATTTCCAAGTTAGGATGGTGTGCGGCTTGGGGGTGGGGGGGGGGGGGGGGGGGGGGGGGGGGGGGTTGGGGGGGGAGAGATGGACCTGCAAGTGGCGGTATCCTCAGGTATCTTCTGCCCTTGCCCTTCTAAACCAGAGGGGCTGGTTTAGCACAGTGGGCTAAACAGTTGGCTTGTAATGCAGAACAAGGCCAGCAGCGCGGGTTCAATTCCCGTACCCGCCTCCCCGAACAGGTGCCGGAATGTGGCGACTAGGGGCTTTTCACAGTAACTTCATTGAAGCCTACTTGTGACAATAAGCGATTATTACTATTCTAGGCGGTAGAGGTCGCAGGTTTGGAAGGTGCTACCTGAGGAAGGTTGGCAAGTCGCTGCAGTGCAGCTTGTAGATAGTAATCCCTGTCGCCACTGTACACTGGCAGTGGAGGGCGTGAATGTCTAAGTAGGTGGAAGTGCTGCCAGTCAACAGAGCAGTTTTGTCCTGGATGGCGTTGAGTTTCCTGAGTGTTGTTGGAGCTGCCCTCATCCAGGCAAGTGGAGAGTATTCCATCACCCAACTCACTGCCTTGTAGATGGCGGACAGGCTTTGGAGAATCGGGAAGTGAGTTACTGGCCAGAGGATTCCTCGCTAGGGGCGGCACGTGCCGCAGTGGTTAGCATTGCTGCCTCATGCCATTAAGGATACTAACAATATCCTTAATTTCTATCTTTGTTCCCACTTAAACAACCAGAAAATAGACCACTCAGCTATCACTTCACCCTAAATATCAATGCACAGAGATCTCTCAACGCTGCTTTTACAGAACAGATCTGACTCCGGTTTGAACCCCTGAAGGAACTCTGGCTGAATGACTTCAAAAGCTGTTTCCACTGGCTTGTTTCAGCTCCTCCTTGTCCTCAGACAAATCTGCACGGCTTTAAATACAGTTAATCTCTTTTAATTAATTTAAAGTGAGAACAAACTGTCTTACTTGGTCTCAGCTTCAGCTAAAATCAAAACTCAACTGAAAATGCTTTATCAAAATCCCTGATGCCTCAACACCACCCAGCAATGACATCAGCTCACCAACTTAATCAAAAAAAAATGCAGCAGCCCAAGCTTTTATGATGGTTGATTACACCTCAGGCTCCTAAAAGCTTTGTTGTCTTCCAAACCAAGGCCCTTTTAAAAACGTGACTGCAGCAGTCAAACACACTCTAACCCAGACTTTTAACCCTTACTTCACCAAATACTTAAAATCCAATACATCTAAAAGCCTACATTCATCACACTAAACTACTAACCACTTGGCAACCCCTCCCTTCACGTCAAGAGTTGTAAAACCGCATAGAAAATGCATGTATATGAACAAGGCCCCAGGCTTCTTGACACCCAGGCTCAGAACCTAAAACTGGGCTTCATCTTTCCTAACATCCAAATACAAAATATAAATTAAACTTGAAGCTATACATTGTTCCTAATATTATTGAGTAATATATTTTATATCCCTCATATATTGTTAAATTAAGTAAGAATTCCAAACTTTTAAATTTGGTTCTCAAGTTGTTTGTCTACTCCTCTCCTGGTATAGTTTAATTTGTATCTTCCTGTCACTGAACTGTTCAAGGTCAGGATTGACTGATTTTTATTATGTTAATGTATCCAAAGCAACAACTTGCATTTATGTAGCTCCTCAAGCATAATAAAGCATGCCAAGGTGCTTCACGGAATATTATCAAACACAGTTTGATACCCAGCCACATATTAGGCTACATTACCCAAAACCTTGATCAAAGAGTTCGGTTTTAGGACTGTCTCAAAGGAGGGAAATGAGGTAGATTGACGGAGAGGGGAATGAAGGGGCTAGGCAGCTGAAGGCACCAGTGGTGGAACAGATTTGTAAAGGAGTGTGAAAATGTTAAAAATTGAGTTGGTCAGTGAGCACAGGGCAGCAGGAATTTTGACTGTCTCAAGCTAATGGAGGGTAATCACTAGGAGGCCAGCCAGGAGAGTGTTGGATTAGCCAATTTGGCCCATCATGTCTACACCAGCTCCCAGAATGAGCAATACCTTCAGTACAATTCCCCGGCATTCTCCCAATAGCCGTTCACATTCTTTCTTTTGAGATAAGAATCAAATTCCCGACTGAATGCTTCAATTGAACCTGCCTCCACCACACCCTCAAACAGTGCATTCCAGACTGGAACAAGTCACTGGGTCAAAAAGGTTTCTCCTCCTGTCGCTTTTTGCTCCTGTTGCCAATTATTTTCAATCTGTGCCCTCTCGTTCTCGGCCCTTTCACCAACGGGAACAGTTTCTACCTCTCTACTCTGACCAGGCCCTTCATGATTTTGAACGCCACTCTCAAATCTCCCCTCTGAGGAAATCACTCTGAACCTCTCCACTCTATCCTCACAATCAAATTCCTTATCGTCCTATTCTCGTGAATCTTCTTTTTCATCTCTTTCTAGTAAGGGATATAAAAAGATAGATGTCAAGTTGTACATTGTTGTAATGATTTTCATGATCTCAGGACATCCCATTTGGAAGCAAATGGACGTATTAGTGAGAGGCAGCACGGTTTTGTGAAGGGGAGGTCGTGTCTCACTAACTTGATAGAGTTTTTCGAGGAGGTCACTAAGATGATTGATGCAGGTAGGGCAGTGGATGTTGTCTTTATGGACTTCAGTAAGGCCTTTGACAAGGTCCCTCATGGTAGACTAGTACAAAAGGTGAAGTCACACGGGATCAGGGGTGAGCTGGCAAGGTGGATACAGAACTGGCTAGGTCATAGAAGGCAGAGAGTAGCAATGGAAGGGTGCTTTTCTAATTGGAGGGCTGTGACCAGTGGTGTTCCACAGGGATCAGTGCTGGGACCTTTGCTCTTTGTAGTATATATAAATGATTTGGAGGAAAATGTAACTGGCCTGATTAGTAAGTTTGCAGATGACACAAAGGTTGGTGGAATTGCGGATGGCGATGAGGACTGTCGGAGGATACAGCAGGATTTAGATTGTTTGGAGACTTGGGCGGAGAGATGGCAGATGGAGTTTAATCCGGACAAATGTGAGGTGATGCATTTTGGAAGGTCTAATGCAGGTAGGGAATATACAGTGAATGGTAGAACCCTCAAGAGTATTGAAAGTCAAAGAGATCCAGGAGTACAGGTCCACAGGTCATTGAAAGGGGCAACACAGGTGGAGAAGGTAGTCAAGAAGGCATACGGCATGCTTGCCTTCATTGGCCGGGGCATTGAGTATAAGAATTGGCAAGTCATGTTGCAGCTGTATAGAACCTTAGTTAGGCCACACTTGGAGTATAGTGTTCAATTCTGGTCGCCACACTACCAGAAGGATGTGGAGGCTTTAGCGAGGGTGCAGAAGAGATTTACCAGAATGTTGCCTGGTATGGAGGGCATTAGCTATGAGGAGCAGTTGTACAAACTCGGTTTGTTCTCACTGGAACGAAGGAGGTTGAGGGGAGACCTGATAGAGGTATACAAAATTATGAGGGGCATAGACAGAGTGGATAGTCAGAGGCTTTTCCCCAGGGTAGAGGGGTCAATTACTAGGGGGCATAGGTTTAAGGTGAGAGGGGCAAGGTTTAGAGTAGATGTACGAGGCAAGTTTTTTACGCAGAGGGTAGTGGGTGCCTGGAACTCGCTACCGGAGGAGGTGGTGGAAGCAGGGACGATAGTGACATTTAAGGGGCATCTTGACAAATACATGAATAGGATGGGAATAGAGGGATACGGACCCAGGAAGTGTAGAAGATTGTAGTTTAGTCGGGCAGCATGGTCGGCACGGGCTTGGAGGGCCGAAGGTCCTGTTCCTGTGCTGTACATTTCTTTGTTTGTTCTTTGTTGTATCCCAGAGTGCCTCACGGCCAGTTTTGTTACAAAACGTGGTCACGGTTATAGTGTCGGAATGCGGCAACCTGATTGTGCAGAGCAAGAGCCCAGAGCGGCAGAGAGGCAAATGACCAGCTGGTTAGCCTGGTTTAGTGATGTCGGTTGAGGGATAAATATTGGTCAGGACACCGGGGAGAGCTCCTCGGCTCTTCAATGACGTGCCTGAGAGGACAGGTGGGGCCTAGGTTTAACATCTCATCGACAGCACAGCACTGCCCCAGTATGGCACAGGGAGTGTCAGTCTGGCTTGTGCAGTTCAGTGTCCGGACTGTAACTTGAACACACAACAAGGAAGAATGCGCATTTATGTACCGCCTTTCAGAATCGAAGAACACCACAAAATATTGTGAAACCAATGAAAAGTAGGTGAGAGTGTCATCACTGTTGCAATAGGGAAGCTTATTCAGGGAACCCATGTCTACAAAAGGGCTAAATAGTGCTTCTTAAAGGCACAGTTACATCCTACTGCAAAGACAGAATTATTTATCAAACAATTTAATGTGGACCCAAATCCAATCGCATCTCCCGATTGTCTCTTGGCCGCCTCAGATTGCCATTCTCCAATCCAGTCCAAAGATGTGCAGGTTAGGTGGAATGGCAACGCTAAACTTTCCCTCAGTGTCCAAGGAGGTGCAGGCCAGGAGGGGTTACTGGAATGGAGAGGGGGGGGGGGGGCGCCCTGCATGGAGTGCTTGAGTCGGTACACATTCAATGGGCCAAATGGCTTCCTTCTGCACTGTAGCGGTTCTAAGGATTCTAATCCCGATATCCCCATCTCGATCACTCCCATCATGAAGTCCCATGATGTCAAACATGGTCAAGGAAACCTCCTCTGATTTTCCACCTACTGCCTCTCTCAGCTGCTGCATCAGTACTCCTCCATGTTGAACACCAATTGGGAAAAGCACTGAGGGTGTTAAGGGCACAGAGTGTAATCTGGGTGGGGGACTTCAACATCCATCACCAAGACCGACTCGGTAGCACCACTACTGAAGGACAAAGTCTCTAGACTGGGTCTGCAGCAGGTAGTGAGGACACCAACAACAGAGAAAAGCCTACTTGACCAATCTACCTGTCAGATGTATCTGCCCATGACAGGATCGGTAGAGTGACCACCGCACAGTCCTTGTGGAGACAAAGTCCCGTCATCGCATTGAGGACAAACTCCATCGTGTTGTGTGGCACTACCACCGTGCTAAATGGGATAGATTCAGTGAAGATCTAGCAACTCAAACTGGGCCGTCATGAGGCGATGTAGGCCATCAGCAGCTGCAGAATTGCCCTCACCGACAATCTGTAACCTCGTGGCCCTGCGTACCCCCCACTCTACTATTACCACCAAACCAGGAGGTCAACCTACCCAGGTTCAATGAAGAGTTTAGGAGAGCATGTCAGGAGCAGCACCAAGAGGAGGCTCCATGAACCCCCCCCCCCCCCCTTACTGATGGAAGAGCCCAACACGTAAGTGCAATACACAAGACTGAGGCCTTTGCAACCATCTTCAGCCAGAGGTGATGATCCAGCTCAGTCTCTTCCGGAGGCCCCCAGTATCACAGATGCCAGTCTTCAGCCAATTCAATTCACTCCACATGAGCTCAGGAAATGGCTGTTGGCAGTGGATACTGCAAAGGCTTTGGGCCCTGACAACATTTCAGCAATAATATTTTAGATCTGTGCTCCAGAACTAGCCGTGCCTCTAACCAAGCTGTCCCAGTACAGATTCAACACTGGCATCTACCCAGTAATATGGAAAATTGCCCAGGTACGCCCTGGACACAGAAAGCAGGACAAATCCACCCCATCAGTCAACTCTCTATCACCAGCACAGTGATGGAAGATGTCATCGACAGTGCCAACAGCAACATTTACTCACGATAACCTGTTCAGCGATGTTCAGCTTGCATTCCTCCAGAACCACTCGGCTCTAGACCTCATGGACAAAACAGCTGGATTCCAGAGGTGTGATGGTGTGACTGCCCTTGTCTTCAAGGGAATGTTTGACCAGTGTGGCATCAAGGAGCCCAGATACTTTTAGCAACTTGCTGCTTTAAGATAAATCCTCTTTGGTAAATCGTTTTAAACCTGTGTCCTCTGCTTACTGAACCTGCTGGCCCGGAAACAATATTTTGTTATTTTCTTTATCAAAACCCTTCAAAGATTTTAACACCTCTATTAAATCCCCCCTGAACTGCTCTAAGGGAAATAGCTTCTCACCTCTCCAGACTCTCCGCATAACCGGAACACTTTATCCCCACTACCATCTTGGTAAATCTCCCCTTCACTGATTCCAAGGCCTAGTAAGCACTTAAAAGTAGGTTTTGTAGATTAATGGTTATTGCTGAAAAAGGGGGCCTGTCAAAGCTTTTCATATTGTACTCATCAGGATATTTGAGAATATCGAATGTAAAGGGAACAACAACTTATGAGAAGAGAGTGCTGATTGGTTTGCCAAGTGGACTTTGATTGGTCGAGGCATTGCCATGGAGAATACACCAGTTGTCTGACAGTTAACTGCCAAACATTTTAATGACCATCAGTGATGGCTCCATTACTGAGAATGGCTTTCAATTCCAAAGTCATTAATTAATCAAATTCAAATTTCAGGGTTTGGACCTGTGCTGCCCCTAAGAACATTAGTATGAGTTTCTGGAGTACCAGCTCAGAGAGAGTTCCACCACACCATCATCTACCCTCCCTGCGATAAATTCGGGGGCAGCACGGTGGCACAAGTGGATAGCACTGTGGCTTCACAGCGCCAGGGTCCCAGGTTCGATTCCCCGCTGGGTCACTGTCTATGCGGAGACTGCACGTTCTCCGCGTGTCTGCGTGGGTTTCCTCTGGGTGCTCCAGTTTCCTCCCACAGTCCAAAGATGTGCAGGTTAGGTGGATTGGCCATGATAAATTGCCCGTAGTGTCCAAAAAGGTTAGGAGGGGTTACTGGGTTACGGGGATAGGGTGGAAGTGAGGGCTTAATGTGGGTCGGTGCAGACTCGATGGGCCGTATGGCCTCCTTCTGCACTGTATGTTCTATATAAAATCCCCCTCCACGCTACACAACCCCCAAGGATTTTGATACGGTGCATTCAAAAATGTTACTTTCATTTAAAGAGCTGACATGGAGAGGGTGGGCCTCGTGTACACCTCCTGGGCAGTCGAATATATGATTCAATGAAATGTAAGATTCAAAACTAGCTTGTTTCTGAAAGATGAGATATCGGGTCACATTTGGAGTTTACTGCCCACAGACGATTGCTATAGCAACACATTACCCTGTTACCCTGCATCTGAATAAGTAACGGGCTGCTATTAATAATCTTGGATTTACACTTGAACTCTAGCCCTGGTGTGAAGCAAATCAGGTGCTCAGAGGACTTCTTATCAGCAGCACTGAGCCAGCACGAATTGAGCCTGTGTTTGAAGTCTGGGAGCAAGCACCCTTTATAATTTCATCCACAGGATGTGAGCGTCGCTGACTAGGGCAGTAGTTGTTGCCCATCCTAACTGCCCTTTAGAAGGTGGTGGTGAGCTACCTTCCTGAACCGCTGAAGCACATGTAGTGTAGGTACACCCACAGTGCTGTTAGGGAGCAAATTCCAGGATTTTGACCCAGCGACAGTGAAGGAACGGCCGATATATTTCCAAATCAGGATGGTGAGTGACTTGGAGGGGAACCTCCAGATGGTGGCGTTACCATGTGTCTGCTGCCCTTGACCTTCTAGGTGGTAGCGATCGTGGATTTGGAAGGAGCCTTTGTGAGTCCCTGCTGAGCATCTTGTAGATGGTGCGCACTGTGCATTGGTGATGAAGGGAGTGAGAGTTTAAGTTAGGTGGGTGGGATGCTGGTCAAGTGGGCTGAATAGTGCGACTTCCGGTCGCGGCTATGCGGAGCTAAGTCGCACATTCGGCGGCTCCCGCAAAAACAAACTTTTGGGCTCTTTTTAGGGCCCCCAACGGCGCTTTTTCGATGTTTCCCGGTGTGGGAAGGAGTTTATAACAGCGCTCCGTCAGTATATGGCTTCAACTAGGAGCGGGGCGACAAAAAAGGTGGTGGTGGACCCGAAGAAGGTGCGAGGCGTTGAGCATTGTGGCAGATAATGGCGGTAGGTACATAATGGTAAGTGGTAAGTTGCAGGGAGAGAGGGTGGTACTGGTCAATGTGTATGCCCCGAACTGGGACGATGCGGGTTTTATACGGCGTATGTTGGGTCGGATCCCAGACTTGGAAGTGGGGGGCCTGATAATGGGGGGAGACTTTAACACGGTGCTAGATCCGGCACTGGATCGCTCCAGGTCTAGGACGGGTAGGAAGCCGGCGGCGGCTAGAGTGTTGAGGGGTTTATGGACCAGATGGGAGGGGTGGACCCTTGGAGATTTGCAAGGCCGGGGGCTAGGGAATTTTCATTCTTCTCACATGTCCATAAGGCTTATTCTCGAATCGACTTTTTCATTTTGAGTAGGGCGCTGATAGCGAGAGTAGAGGATACTGAGTATTCGGCAATAGCCATTTCGGACCACGCCCCGCATTGGGTGGACTTGGAGATGGGGGAGGAGAGGGACCAGCACCCGCTGTGGCGCTTGGAGGTGGGGCTGTTGGCGGAGGTGAACGTTCGAGTCCGAGGAAGTATAGAGAGGTACTTGGAGACCAACGATAACGGGGAGGTTCGAGTGGTATGGGAGGCATTGAAGGCGGTGGTGAGGGGAGAGCTGATCTCCATCAGGGCCCACAAGGAGCGGAGGGAGCGGGGGGAAAGGGAGAGGCTGATGGGGGAGTTGGTGAGGGTGGACAGGAGGTATGCGGAGGAGCCTGAGGAAGGATTGTTGAGGAAGAGGCGCAGCCTCCAGGCCGAATTCGACCTGGTGACCACCAGGAAGGCGGATGTGCAGTGGAGGAAGGCCCAGGGGGCGGTCTACGAGTGTGGGGAAAAGGCAAGCCGGATACTGGCGCATCAGCTTCGGAAGCAGGACGCAGCTAGGGAGATCGGGGGAGTTAAGGATAGGGGAGGGAGCGTGGTGCGGAGTGGGGTTGGCATCAATGGGGTCTTCAGGGACTTTTACGAGGAATTGTACCGATCAGAGCCCCCACGGGAGGAGGGAGGGATGGGCCGCATCCTAGACCAATTGAGGTTTCCAAAGGTGGAAGAGGGACTGGTGACGGGATTGGGGGCTCCGATTGGGCTGGAGGAGCTGATCAAAGGGATAGGAAGCATGCAGACGCGGAAGGCACCGGGGCCGGACGGTTTCCCAGTCGAATTCTAGAAAAAATATATGGACCTGTTGGGCCCGCTGTTAGTCAGGACCTTTAATGAGGCAAGGGAGGGGGGGGGCTTTGCCCGCGACGATGTCCCGCGCACTGATCTCCTTGATCCTGAAGCGGGACAAGGATGCCCTGCAATGTGGGTCTTACAGTCCGATTTCCTTGCTAAATGTAGATGCCAAGGTGCTGGCGAAGGTCTTAGCCACGAGGATTGAGGATTGTGTGCCGCAGATCATCCATGAGGACCAGACGGGGTTTGTGAAGGGGAGGCAGTTGAACGCGAATGTGCGGAGGCTTTTGAAATTATCATGATGCCGGCGAGGGAGGGGGAGGCGGAGATAGTGGTGGCGATGGACGCTGAGAAAGCCTTTGACAGGGTAGAGTGGGGGTACCTGTGGGAGGTGCTGAAGAGGTTCGGGTTTGGGGAGGGGTTTGTCAGGTGGGTTAGGCTGCTGTATGAAGTCCCGATGGCGAGTGTGGCCACAAATAGGAGGAGGTCCGAGTACTTTCGGTTGCACCGAGGGACGAGACAGGGGTGTCCCCTGTCCCCCCTGCTCTTCGCACTGGCGATTGAAACCCTGGCTATGGCACTGAGGGAGTCAAGGGACTGGAGGGGGTTGGTGCGGGGTGGGGAGGAGCATAGGGTGTCGCTTTATGCGGACGACCTGCTGCTGTATGTGGCGGACCCGGTGGGAGGAATGCTGGAGGTAATGAGGATTCTTAGGGAATTCGGGGACTTTGCGGGGTACAAGCTCAATATGGGGAAGAGCGAGCTGTTCGTAGTTCAGCTAGGGGACCAGGAGAGGGGGATTGGCGAGCTCCCACTAAAAATGACGGAGAGGAGCTTCAGGTATTTGGGGTTTTAGGTGGCCAGGAGCTGGGGGGCCCTGCATAGGCTTAACTTTACAAGGCTGGTGGAGCAGATGGAGGAGGAGTTCAAGAGGTGGGACACGTTGCCGCTGTCCTTGGCGGGTAGGGTGCAGTCAATCAAAATGACGGTGCTCCCAAGGTTTTTGTTCCTGTTCCAGTGCCTCCCCGTGTTTACCCCGAAGGCTTTTTTCAGGCAGGTTAACGAGTATATTGGGGTTTGTGTGGGCGCGAGGGACTCCGAGGGTGAGAAGGGTGTTCCTGGAGCGGAGTAGAGATAGGGGGGGGCTGGTGCTGCCCAACCTCTGTGGGTACTACTGGACCGCCAATGTGGCGATGGTGCGCAAGTGGGTGATGGAGGGGGAGGGGGCTGCATGGAAGAGGCTGGAGACGGCGTCTTGTGTGGGTACGAGTCTGGGGGAGCTGGCAACGGCGCCGCTGTCGCTCCCTCCAAGGAGGTATAGCACGAGCCCGGCGGTGGTGGCTGCCCTCAAAATTTGGGGGCAGTGGAGGCGGCATAGGGGGGAAGTTGGGGCCTCGGCGTGGACCCCAATACGGGGGAACCACTGGTTCGCCCCAGGAAGAACAGGTGGAGGGTTTTCGGGGTGGCACAGGGCAGGGATACGAAAGTTGGGGGACCTGTTTGTGGACGGGAAGTTCGCAAGCTTGGATGAGCTGGAGGAGAAGTACAGGCTCCCCCCGGGGAACACCTTCAGGTACTTACAGGTTCAGGGCGTTTGCCAGACGGCAGGTGGCGGAATTCCCGCAGCTACTGCCACGCACAGTACAGGACAGAGTGCTCTCGGGGGGGTGGGTGGGAGTGGGGAAGATCTCGGAAACCTACCAGGTGATGCAGGAGGAGGAGGAGGCCTCGGTGGTGGAGGTAAAAGGTAAGTGAGAGGAGGAGTTGGGAGAGGAGATCGAGGAAGGGACGTGGGCAGATTCCCTGGGGAGGGTGAACTCTTCCTCAACGTGCGCGAGGCTCAGCCTCATACAGTTTAAGGTGCTGCACAGGCACACATGACTGGGACAAGGATGAGCAGGTTCTTTGGGGGTGAGGACAGGTGTGTTAGGTGCTCAGGGAGCCCAGAAAATCACACCCATATGTTCTGGGCATGCCCAGCGCTGGAGGAATTTTGGAAGGGCGTAGCGAGGACGGTGTCGAGGGTGGTAGGATCCAGGGTCAAACCGGGCTGGGGGCTCGCAATATTTGGGGTGGCAGAGGAGCCGGGAGTGCAGGAGACGAAAGAGGCCGGTATTCTGGCCTTTGCGTCCCTGGTAGCCCGGCGAAGGATTCTCCTTCAGTGGAAAGATACGAGGCCCCCAAGCCCAGTGGAATCCTGGATCAGCGATACGGCGGGGTTCATTAAATTGGAGAGGGTGAAATTCGCCTTGAGAGGGTCGGTACAAGGGTTCTTTAGGCGGTGGCAACCGTTCTTAGACTTCCTGGCAGAACGGTAGACATTGGTCAATGGCAGCAGCAACTCGAGCGGGGGTGGGGGGGTTACTCTATTTCTATTTCTGTTTTTGCTATTTGCACTGGAGGGTCCACGGGGGTGTATATACCAGTTGTGTTGAGTCGGGGTGTTAATGTTAATTTATTATTTATGTACAGAGGGGAGGGGTTTGGGGGGTTGCTTTTCTGGATTGTGTTTTGTACTTAACCCTGCTGGTTTTTTTTTTTGTCTCTTTCTCATTTTGTTATTGATATTTTGTGAAAACCTTTAATAAAAATTATTTTTTTAAAAAAGTGGGCTGAATAGTCCTGGATGGTGTCGAGCTTCTTGAGTGTCGTTGGAGCCGCACTCATCCAGGCAAGTGGGCAATATTCCACTCCTGACTTGTAGGCCGTGGAGAAGTTTTGAGACATCAGGAAGTAAGCCATTCACCGCAGAATCAATTGCTTTTGAAATGTAATCACTGTTGTAAGAAATATGGCAGCCAATTTGCACACAGTAACATCCCAAAACAGCAATGTGAAGCCGCCGACCTGATTATCTGTTTTTGTAATGTTGATTGAGGGATTGGTCATATCAGAGATAGGCCCCACTGATCTTCTTCAAATAGTGGCTGTGGAATCTTTGAAAGTCACCTGAGATGGTAGGCAGGGCCTCAATTTAACATCTCATCTGAAGGACAACACCTCAGGCAGTGTAGCACTCCTTCAGTGCTGCATTCGAAAGTGTTTTAAAATATATATATATTTATTTAAATTTTTCAACAGATTTTCAACAAAAAGAAAGAAACAAGAACACAACAATCAAAAATTATACATTGGATTTCCCCCACATACAATAACCCCCCATATGACATTTAAAAGCACCAATAGGGAAGCCCCCCCACCCACCCAAACGCCCCCCCCCACAAGAACCTCCCCCCGCCCCTGGGCTGCTGCTGACCTCCTCCTAACGCTCCGCGAGATAGTCTAGGAACGGTTGCCACCGCCTGAGGAACCCCTGCACAGACCCTCGCAAGACAAACTTTATCCTCTCCAGCTTGGTGAACCCTGCCATGTCATTGATCCAAGCTTCCACCTTCAAATGTGTCTCCTGGAGCATAACCACGTCTGCCTTCAGTCCCTTTAAGTGCACGAACACCCGGGCCCTCTTGACCGGCCCGTTCAGGCCCCTCACATTCTAAGTTATCAGCCGGATTGGGGGGCTACTCGCCCCCCCTGCCGACTAGCCATCTCCTTTTCTATGCCAGCTACGTGCCCGCGCCTCCCGCACCCTCCAGTCCCCCAGGCGGTGGAGCCCCGCCCCGACCACCTCTCCTACTTCCAGCTCCCCTTTGGCCAATGCAGCAGCAACCCTGTTCCCCCCCCTCCCCCCGCTAGATCCTCATCTAGCCATTTTGCTCTCCCCATAACACTCCCATAAGTCAGCTGACTCCTGCTGACCCCGGCCTCTCCCGCCATTCCATCGACCCCCCAGTGTGAGAATCCCCCGACCCCTTGGCAGACAGTGTGCGCTCCTCTCCAGCAACGCCCCCCCCCCCCCCCTTCCCCTCCCGGCCCCACCCCCGTCCTTCCCTAACGTGGGAAAAAGCCCGCGCTTTCCTGAGCCGGCCCCGCCCCCTCTGGCGCAGCTCCTTTTTGCAGCCTTACCCCAACTCCCCATCCCCGGGCCTCCGCTCCCCCTCTTCCTCCGTGGGGGCCTGCCCCTCCAACACCGACGCCCACACTCTCCCACATCAAATCCCTTCACCCATCCCCACCCAGCACTCAAACCAAAAGAACATTCCCCAAACGTAATAAACACAGTGAACACAGTAAACATCCCCCCATGACAAACCCTCAATTTGAGTCCAACTTTTCAGTCTGTATAAAGTTCCATGCCTCATCGGGCGTTTCAGAATAGTGGTGCCAATCTTGGATCGTGACCCACAATTGCGCTGGCTGCAGCATCCCGAACTTCACCCCCTTCCGATGGAGCACCGCCTTAGCCTGGTTAAAACCAGCCCTCTTCTTAGCTACCTCCACACTCCAGTCCTGGTAAATACGGATCTCCGTGTTCTCCCACCTGCTGCTCCGTTCTTTTTTGGCCCATCTCAGGACACACTCTCTGTCCATAAAGCGGTGGAACCGCACCATTACAGCCCTTGGCGGCTCGTTGGCTTTGGGTCTCCTTGCCAGGGCCCGATGAGCCCCATCCAGCTCCAGGGGCCTCGGGAAAGCTCCCGCGCCCATCAGCGAATTGAGCATCGTGCTCATATATGCCCCGGCATCGGGCCCCTCCACTCCTTCAGGGAGACCCAGAATCCGAAGATTCTTCCTCCTCGACCTATTCTCCAGGTCCTCAAATTTTTCTGCCCTGCTCTTGTGCAGCGCCTCGTGCGCCTCCACCTTCACCGCCAGGCCCAAGATCTCATCCTCGTTCTCCGAGACTTTTTGCCGCACCTCCCGGATCGCCGCCCCTTGGGCCTTCTGGGTCTCCACAAACTTCTCAATCGCCACCTTCATTGGCGCCAGCATTTCTGTCCTCAGCTCCTCAAAGCAGCGTTTAAGAAACTCCTGCTGCTCCTGCGACCACTGCGCCCACACTGCTTGGTCTCCACCCGCCGCCATCTTGCTTTTCCTCCCTTGCACTTTCCGCTGCACCAGGATCCCGTTTTTAACCGCTCCACTCCTGGTCCAATCCATATAATGTCGGGGGGACCTTGCTGTCACATTCCCACACTGGAAGCCGTCGAACAATTGCCGTTGGGGCCCCTCTGGAGAGCCCAAAAGTCCGTTCCCGGCGGGAGCTGCCGAATGTGCGACCTACCTAGGCATAGCCGCAACCGGAAGTCCCATTCGAAAGTGTTAACCTTATGGTGCCCTGGAGTGGGGTTTGAACCCACAACCTTCTGACACAGAGGCAGGAGAGTTACACACTGAACTACAGTAGACATCTATCCGAGTCTCCCTTGTCTCGACATAAAACAACTGCCATGGTGATTATTACCAAGTAAAATTGATCAAAATCTCCACTGTATCGTTCGGTGCTGTTGAAGGTTGGTGAGTGGATCTCTTGCGCCCTCTCTTGGGGTCCTGTGTGCAGTGCAAACTGTTGGAGCTTTCTTAACTTCATTGCAACTCCTGCTATCAACCGGGTGTACTGCGGGAACATTTTCTTTCCCCCTTTTTTTCTTCTTTTTAAAAAAATTTAGAGTACCCAATTATTTTTTCTCCAATTAAGGGGCAATTCTATCATGGCCAATCCACCTACCCTGCACATCTTTGGGTTGTGGGGGTGAAACCCACGCAGACACGGGGAGAATGTGCAAACTCGACACAGACAGTGACCCAGGGCCGGGATTCAAACCCATGTCCTCAGTGCTGCAGTCCCAGTGCTAACCACTGCACCATATGCCATCCTCTGCGGGTACATTTGTGCATGCACACCCGACCCACAGTGCAGCCACCAATGCACGCACATTGAAATTTCCTGATTGCATTTCTTCAGCATTCACTGAATCTTCAGGAGCTTGTTTAAACTGCTGATAAACGATAGGTAAAGTGTATGCAAGAACTTGCAATTAGTTAAGGACTGCACGATATTGTTTTTTTTTAAATGTGTTTTCATAGAATCATAGAATTTACAGTGCAGAAGGAGGCCATTTGGCCCATCGAGTCAGCACCGGCTCTTTGAAAGAGCACCCCACCCAAGCCCATACCCCCACCCTATCCCCATAACCCAGTCACCCTACCCAACACTAAGGGCAATTTTGGACACTAAGGGCAATTTATCATGGCCAATCCACCTAACCTGCACATCTTTGGACTGTGGGAGGAAACCGGAGCACCCGGAGGAAACCCACGCACACACTGGGAGAACGTGCAGACTCCGCACAGACAGTGACCCAAGCCGGGAATCGAACCTGGGACCCTGGAGCTGTGAAGCAATTGTGCTAACCACTATGCTACCGTGCTGCCGCGTTTCAAACATGTATCAAAACAGGTTACAGCGAATAAACACCCCCAGAAACATACTTCCCAACAATCAACCAAATAATCTGTACAAATTTTCCCCCTTTTTCACCCTCCCCCGCGACGAACTGCTCCTCAAACACGGTCACAAACATCCCCCACCTTTCCTCAAACCCTCCTGAAGAGCCCCTTAACTCCTACTTTATCTTCTCTAATAGCAGGAAGTCGTACAGGTCACCCAACCAAGCCGCTACCCCCGGTGCATAATATTGTCTGTGTCAAGCCAACTTGTTCGTTTTAATGCAGCACATGACATTCTGACACTCATATTCCGTATGTGAGCCAGTGCTCCCCTAGTGGTGTAGCACAAATAAACACTGCCTTTGCCTTATCATAGGTCTGATCAGAATTTTATTTTTAGATTATACAAAATCAGACTACCAAAAAAAAACACCTTCCAGTTAGACAATGGAGACAAACACCAATCCTTCTGACTTTGGTATTTATTTTTGACGATTCTTTCTGTGTTATCAGGAACAGGAAATAAGAGCAGGAGTAGGACATTTGGCCCCTCGAGCCTGCTCCACAATTCAACTATCTTCTATCTCAAATGGCATTTCCCCACACCATTCCCATATGAAATGAAATGAAATGAAAATTGCTTATTATCACAAGTAGGCTTCAATGAAGTTACTGTGAAAAGCCCCTCGTCGCCACATTCCGGCGCCTGTTCGGGGAGGCTGGAACAGGAATTGAACCGTGCTGCTGGCCTGCCTTGGCCTGCTTTCAAAGCCAGTGATTTAGCCCTGTGCTAAACAGCCCCCTTGGTGTCATCTATCCCTTGGTGTCTTTAATATTTAGAAATCTATTGATCTCTGTCCTGAGACATGAGCACATAAACAAGACGGACACACCTTGTTCAGTACTGAGGGAGTGCTGCTCTGTCAGAGATACCGTGTTTCAGATGAAAAATTAAATCTAATCCCTCAGATGGATGAAAAATTCTCATGCCCACTATTTCAAAGAAGGGAGGTTCTCCTCAGTCTCCTGGCCAATATTTATCTTTCAACTAACACCTTCATACAGAGGCTTGGTCATTTATTTAATTATCTCCGGGCCTTTGCAGTATGCAAACTGGTTGTCACATTTCCTGCATTAAATTACAACAGTAACTGCAGCTACTGCCTGTAGCGCACAATGACTTACGCGAGACGAGAAGCGATGAAGTCGATCTAGGCTTTATTAAGCGAGACTTGTCCCCCAGCAGCTCAGCAACAGAATGAGGCTGCGGGGAGAAGCTCGGGCTCTTATACTCCACCTTCAGGGCGGAGCCAGAAGTCGGCAGATGCAACCAGGACCCGGGACCTGTCAGCCAATAGCCTCTCGGCTTCACAGGTACCACATTACCCCTAATACATACCACCACACTGCCTCTACCACCAGCGCACAGTGCGAGCAGTGTGTACCATCTAAAAAATGCACTGCACTGCAGGGCTTCTGTGAGGAATTCAGGAATGACTATGCCAGCAGGTGCATGGGAACTATAGCACCTCCAACTTCCCCTCCAAGCAACACACCAAACTGACTGGGAAATATTTTGTCATTCCTTCACTGTCGCTCGTCCAAAATCCCGGCACTTCCTCACAGGGACTGCAGTAGTCCAAGCAGGCAGCTCACGAGCAATTAGAGATGGGCCACCTCGCCAGTCTAGCCCATGCTGCCAGAATGAATGAACTATGAATCAAAGTTTGCATACTTGCTCACTATGCAATGGCCCACGCTGGACAAGATTTGGACCAGTTGATGTGTCCTGTATTCAATCCTGTTGGGTCAAGTAGTGGGTGACTACTAATGGTTTCCTATGGAACTGTGCCCAAGAAAAATCAAGTGGGGTGGGGGGTGGATATGAGCAGATAATGTTATATAGTGTCAGCCTTGGTAGTCATTTCGCCTGTGTATCGGAAAGTTATGGGTTCAAATCCCACTTCAGAGACTGGAGCACAAAACCCAGGCTGATACTCCACTGCCGTGCCGAGAGAGTGCCACACTGTCTAAGTCCAGCTTTTGCATGAGATGTTAAACCGAAGGCCTTGTCTATATCTCTCAGATGTATGCAAAGCATCCTCTGACCACATTTCGTAGCAAACGATGGGCGTTCCTCCCAGTGTCCTGGCTAATGTTTATTCCTCAGCCAACATCAATAGAAAGATGATTTAGTTGTTGCCGCATTACTGTTTGTGGGAGCTTGCTGTTTGTAAATTGGCTGCGGTGACTCTTAAAAAGAGTAACATCACTTCCAAACGTGTTTCATTGGCTTCCAATGTGTTTTGGTAAATTGTGTGAAAGGTGCTATAGAAATGCAACTAATTTGCAGTTTCTGAATCTATTAGTGAAGGGGATTTACTTTGTGATTCCAGCAGGGGGGAACATTCCGAATGCATCATGCTCTCTGCAATCATTTGCAGTGTGGTCTTTGGAGGCTGAGGGACTGTGACTGAGGTCAGGGGTCAGCCTGCGCGCGCTCCTCAGGCGCGGCCACGGTCTGGCTGACGTCTTCACTGAGCGACGGGTCGGGTGACGTCTTCACTGAGCGACAGCGCCGGTGAGGCTGAGGAGGAGAAATGGTGAGTGAGGAGGGAGTGAGGGGCGGGCGGAGTGAGGGAGGGGGAGAGATGAGGGATGTCGGAGGGGCGGCGGATCCGGGAGAGGCGGGAATCCGAGTGGAGCCGGGGATCGGGGCCCGAGCGGCAGAAACTGTCAACTCATCACCGCCCCTCCCCCACCCGGGAGTGAGAATGGGGGGGGGGGGGGGGGGGGGAGTGAGAATGGGGGGGGAGTGAGTGAGAATGGGGGGGGGGGGGGGGGAGGAGTGAGTGAGAATGGGGGGGGGGGGGGGGAGGAGTGAGAATGGGGGGGGGGGGGGGGGGGAGGAGTGAGAATTGGGGGGGGGGGGAGGAGTGAGAATGGGGGGGGGGGGGGAGGAGTGAGAATGGGGGGGGGGGGGGGAGGAGTGAGAATGGGGGGGGGGGGGGGGAGGAGTGAGAATGGGGGGGGGGGGAGGAGTGAGAATGGGGGGGGGGGGGAGGAGTGAGAATGGGGGGGGGGGGGAGGAGTGAGAATGGGGGGGGGGGGGGAGGAGTGAGAATGGGGGGGGGGGGGAGGAGTGAGAATGGGGGGGGGGGGGAGGAGTGAGAATGGGGGGGGGGGGAGGAGTGAGAATGGGGGGGGGGGAGGAGTGAGAATGGGGGGGGGGGAGGAGTGAGAATGGGGGGGGGGGGAGGAGTGAGAATGGGGGGGGGGGAGGAGTGAGAATGGGGGGGGGGGAGGAGTGAGAATGGGGGGGGGGGAGGAGTGAGAATGGGGGGGGGGGAGGAGTGAGAATGGGGGGGGGGGAGGAGTGAGAATGGGGGGGGGGGAGGAGTGAGAATGGGGGGGGAGGAGTGAGAATGGGGGGGGGAGGAGTGAGAATGGGGGGGGGGGAGGAGTGAGAATGGGGGGGGAGAGTGAGAATGGGGGGGAAGAGTGAGAATGTGGGGGGGGGGAGTGAGAATGTGGGGGGGGGGGTGAGAATGTGGGGGGGGGGAGTGAGAATGGGGGGGGAGTGAGAATATGGGGGGGGTTGAGTGAGAATGGGGAGGGGGGTTGAGTGAGAATGGGGAGGGGGGCGAGTGAGAATGGGGAGGGGGGCGAGTGAGAATGGGGAGGGGGGCGAGTGAGAATGGGGAGGGGGGCGAGTGAGAATGGGGAGGGGGGGCGAGTGAGAATGGGGGGGGTGAGTGAGAATGGGGGGGGTGAGTGAGAATGGGGGGGTGAGTGAGAATGGGGGGGGGGTGAGTGAGAATGGGGCAGTGAGAATGGGGGGAGGGGAGTGAGAATATGGGGGGGGTTGAGTGAGAATGGGGAGGGGGGGTTGAGTGAGAATGGGGAGGGGGGCGAGTGAGAATGGGGAGGGGGGCGAGTGAGAATGGGGAGGGGGGCGAGTGAGAATGGGGAGGGGGGCGAGTGAGAATGGGGAGGGGGGCGAGTGAGAATGGGGAGGGGGGCGAGTGAGAATGGGGAGGGGGGCGAGTGAGAATGGGGAGGGGGGCGAGTGAGAATGGGGAGGGGGGGGTGAGTGAGAATGGGGGGGGGTGAGTGAGAATGGGGCAGTGAGAATGGGGGGAGGGGAGTGAGAATATGGGGGGGGTTGAGTGAGAATGGGGAGGGGGGGTTGAGTGAGAATGGGGAGGGGGGCGAGTGAGAATGGGGAGGGGGGCGAGTGAGAATGGGGAGGGGGGCGAGTGAGAATGGGGAGGGGGGCGAGTGAGAATGGGGAGGGGGGCGAGTGAGAATGGGGAGGGGGGCGAGTGAGAATGGGGAGGGGGGGTGAGTGAGAATGGGGGGGGTGAGTGAGAATGGGGGGGGTGAGTGAGAATGGGGGGGGTGAGTGAGAATGGGGGGGGTGAGTGAGAATGGGGGGGGTGAGTGAGAATGGGGGAGTGAGAATGGGAGGGGAGTGAGAATATGGGGGGTGTTGAGTGAGAATGGGGAGGGGGGCGAGTGAGAATGGGGAGGGGGGCGAGTGAGAATGGGGAGGGGGGCGAGTGAGAATGGGGAGGGGGGTGAGTGAGAATGGGGAGGGGGGGTGAGAATGATGGGGGAGGTTGTGAGAATGGGGAGGGGAGGGGGTGAGAATGGGGAGGGGAGGGGGTGAGAATGGGGAGGGGGGCGAGTGAGAATGGGGAGGGGGGGCGAGTGAGAATGGGGAGGGGGGGCGAGTGAGAATGGGGAGGGGGGGCGAGTGAGAATGGGGAGGGGGGGGGGAGAATGGGGAGGGGAGGGGTGAGAATGGGGGAGGGTGTGAGGATGAACCGGATTGGGGAGGGTGGAGGGGAAGGGGGATGCGGGGGGAAGCAGTGAGAGAGTGTAGGGAAATGGGGAGACCGGGGTGGGGGAGGACTCTGCAAAGCTCCCACACTCTGATAAACAAGACTATTTGACAGTGATCTCACTCTGATCAAATCTCTCTTCATTGAACCTTGCAGCACAGAGCGAGACCATTGAGCCCATCGAGCCTGTGCCAGCTCTTTGGTACAGTTACCAGATTGGTCCCAGATCCCGTGCTCTTTTTGAAGTGTTTGTCATGTTTCCATTCGTAGCTCCCTTCCCTCGGAGTAAAGGTTCCAAGTCAGGTCTCACTCCAGAGGCTTTGAGGCCAACAGCAAGGCTGACTCTACATTGCAATGCTGAGGGGGCACTGCATTGTCAGAGGTGTAAACTTTCAAATGAGATGTTAAACTGAGGCCTTGTCTGCCCTCTCCGTTAACATCCCAAAGGACTACTTTGGAAAAGAGTAGGTTGAGTTCTCCCTGGTGTCCTTGTCAATATTTACCCCTCAACATGACAAAAACAGATTATATGGTCAGTATCATATTGCTGTTTGTGGGAGCTTGCTGTGCACAAATTGCCTGCTGCATTTCCTACAACAGTTACTAAACTTTGAAAAGTTCAAAATGTTTTGAGCCATTGATCCTATCTTTCAAAACCCTACAAATATTCTTTGTCGGGAAGTATTTATCTAATTCCTGTGCGAAAGTTATTTTTGAATCTGCTCCATTGTCATTTCAGTCAGCATTGCCCATCATAACTCATTGTTTATTTCTGTCATCTCTGCTTCAATCTCATTCTGGCTGTGTCGGCTGTTTCCTGTCCTGTCTCGTAGCAGTGTTTATTTATTTATTCTAACATCTCCATTTATGATTCTGAACACCTTTGTTAACTTAACCTACTGTGCTCTATTTTCCTCATGACTGAAGTCCCCCATCTCTGTTATTATCTTAATAAATCTCCTTTACAGCATCTCTGTCCCATGCCACCCATCCTACAGGCTGGTGTCCAGAACCGAACACGTTACTCTGTCTTTATTAGTGTCACAAGTAGGCTTACAGAGAGAAACTCATACACCTTCTGGCTGTGACTGCAGCTATCCAGCTCTGAAAAAGAAACTAAAACACACCCTGCAGCAAACAGCCTAAAACACTGCAAAGAAGTTACTGTGAAAATCCCCTAGTCGCCACACTATGGTGCCTGTTCGGGTACACTGAGGAAGAATTCAGAATGCCCAAATCTAACAGTACGTCTTTCAGAATTTGTGGGAGGAAACCGGAGAACCCAGAGGAAACCCATGCAGACACGGGGAGAACGTGCAAACTCCACAGTCAGTCACCCGATGTCTGAATCGAACCCAGGTCCCTGGTGCTATGAGGCAGCAGTGCTAACCACTGTGCCGCCTTGCTGCTCCCCCATTCTTCTTACCAAAATGAATGACTTCACAATTTGCATTAAATTCTTGTCTGCCATGTGTTTGCCCATTTCACCCGTCACTGTGTTGCTAAAATATTGTTTTATAAGATGTAGAAATTACTTAAATCGGCGTGCAAACATACGAATCAGGAGCAGGGAGTGGCCTACCATACTGCCCCTCCAGCCTGCTCCACCATTCAATAGGATCATGGCTGATCTGATTGTAACCACAAGCTCACACTCCTGCATACCCCAGAGAACCTTTCACCCCCCTTGTTTATCAAGAATCCATCTCCCTCTGCCTTAAAAAATAGTCAGAGACTCTGCTTCTACTGCCTTTTGAGGAAGTGAGTTCCAGAGACTCCCGGCCCTCTGAGAGAAAAAGATTCTCCTCATCTCTGTCTTAAATTGGCCTCACCAATGTCCTGTACAACTGAAGCATAACCTCCGTATGTAATCGATTCTCCTCAATAAACAATAACATTCTATTAGCTTTCCTAATTACTTGCTGTACTTGCACACTGGCCTTTTGTGATTCATGTACTAGGACACCCAGATCCCTCTGCACCACAAGAGCTCTGAAAGCTCTCACCATTTAGATAATAAGCTTTTTATAGTTATTGCATATAGTTCTTCATATATTTTGGATTATAAGTCACGTATGTTTTAAGTGTACTTGTTTTGACTTCATCTGACGCCGACGACTGTTTGGCACTTGGCATATTTGTGTTTATAGGCGGTGGTATTTTGATAATATTTTAGAAGTATGAATGCTGGAAATCTGATATAAAATAGAGAACATTGGCAATGCGCAACGTATGAAAAATGGAAAGCCAGGTTAATGTTGTGGGTGTTAATGAGGTTCTAGTCAAGATGTTAAATCTCTTTTTAGATGTTGAAAGATATGTACCTCTGGCTTTAGTGTTTGTCTGAGTGGTGTCATGTGAGAGCACCTTTAAGAAATGGGTGTTTAAGAAATGTACCTTTAAGAAATGGGTGTTTATCAGTGATGTCAGAGAGTGGGTGGAGCTGGGCTGTCTGTCAGCTTTTTTACTTTCGTTTTAGGCTGTTTGCTGCAGGATGTGTTTTAGTTTCTTTTTCAGAGCTGGATAGCTGCAGTCACAGCCAGAAGGTGTATGAGTTTCTCTCTGTAATCTAAAGACTGTAAATCTATCCTGGTGATTTAAAACTAATAACAGTAGTGACTTTAATGCTTCTGGTAAACGGTGGTTTAAGTCTTATGGATGTTAAAAGGACAGCTTAAAGGATTACTTAGGGTTGTATTCTTTGGGGGTTGTATTTGAATTAATGGTTGCTAAGATGTTCACTGTATGTTTTAAAAAGGTTAACTTGAGTTCATAGAATAAACATTGTTTTGCTTTAAAAAATACTTTTCCATTTCTGCTGTACCACACCTGTAGAGTGGGCCGTGTGCTCCCCATACCACAATCTATTAAAAGTTGTGGGTCAGGTGAACTCCATGATACACTTTGGGGTTCTCTAAACCCTGGCCCATAAAAGTGGGAACGGTGATATCTGAGAAGGAGACTGTACTGTGCGTCTGCCTCCAATGGTAGGAACTGTAGCTAGTCCCAAATCCCTGTAAATTTCTTCTCCGGTAATGATCCAACTCCCTTTTGAAAACCATGATTGAATTTGCCTCAAGCACACACTCATATGATGAATTCCAGATCCTAACCACTCGCTGTGTAAGAAAGGTTTCCTTGTGTGTCCTCTAGCTCTTTTCATCTTCAATCTAGATCCTCTCGTCCTCGACCCTTCCACCAATGTGAATAGTTTCTCTCTCTCTCTCTCTACGCTGTCCAGGCCTCTCCTGATTTTGAACACCTCCTCTCAAAGCTCTCTTCCCTGAGGAAAACAGCCCCACCTCCTCCAATCTATCCGCATAACTGTAGACCCTCATTACTGGAACAATTCTCTGAAATGTTTACTGAACCCTCTGCAGAGTCTTTACTTTCATCCTGCAGTGCTCCGTACTCCACTTGAGGTCAAACCAGTGTTTCTTAAAGATTCTATGTAACTTCCTTGATATTCTCATTGCCCCTGTATTCTCTACATGAATAAAAAGGGCAAACTCCTAGTTTGTCTCTGCCTTCTCACTCTTCCAAGGTGAGATCTTTCCAGGAGCTTTTTTTATAGAGTGAAATCTCGGTATTCCTTTAAAACCCTTTAGGACTCTGTTTGAATGACTCTGATTGGATGTGGTAATAACATTATTCATTGTAATAAGGTAGAGCCACAGGAATTAGCAATACGAGAAAGTGTGCGGTGTTAAAGAGGTAAATAATCAACATACCTCTTCACCGCAAACCAATACTGGCATCAGCGTAAAATCCCCATCAATCAGCATCTCACTCTGTTTTCTTCTAAAACTCACGCTAAAAGACACAAGCTACCTTTTAGTAGAAAAACATCTTTAATTGTACTGCATGATGGTGTTGAATTTCACTGCACTTACATTTAGGAACTCGAGGTGACCTCGTTTGGGGTAAAAAATTGGGCGATGCAAAGCAAAAAGTAAACCTAATGATAACACCATGGGCGCGATTCTCCACTCCCACGCCGGTTGGGAGAATCGCCTGGGCCGCCAAAATTTCCGGGGAAGCCGGTCCGACGCCCTCCCGCGATTCTCCCAAGCGGCGGGAACGGCCCGGTCGAGTTTGCAGGCTGGAGAATCGCCGGAGATACCCAAAATGGCGATTCTCCGGCACCCCCGCTATTCTCAGGCCCGGATGGGCCGAGCGGCCAGGCCAAAACGGCGGGTGCCCCCCAGCGCCGTCCACACCTGGTCGCTACAGACGTGGGCGGCCTGTGGGGGGGCGAGGGGGGATTCTGTACCTTAAATGTGGGGTGGCCCGCGATCGGTGCCCACCGATCGTCGGGCCGTCCTCTCTGAAGGAGGACCTCCTTCCTTCCGCCGCCCTTCAAGATCCGTCCCCCATCTTCTTGCGGGGCGGATTCGGACAGGACGGCAACCACGCATGCGCGGGTTGGTGCCGGCCAACCCGCGCATGCGCGGATGACGTCCGTTATGCGGCGCCGACCGCGTCATCTATGCGGCGCCGCTTTTACGCAGGCGACAAGGCCTGGCGCGGGTAGATGACGCGGCCCCGATACTGGCCCATTGTCATGGGCCTGAATCGGTCGGGACCGGGGCCGTTCCACGCCGTCGTGAACCTCGACGGCGTTCACGACGGCGCGGCCACTTCGGCGTGGGTGTGGAGAATCCCGCCCCATGTTTTAAAATGTTTTGGAATTCTGAACATTTAACCAAAGCACAGCTATTATGATAGCAATCCGGCCTAGAACAGGTGAAACAACTGCTTTCATTTATGTCACACCTTTAATATCGTGACAAGTCCCAAGGTGTTTCACAGGAACTCGGTGAAACAATATTTCACCCCTGCCAAGCTGCTTGAGATACCAGGAGTAAAGACTGAAAACTTTCTGAAAGACATAGAAGCATCTCAGAATTAATCTTTCTGACTGATCCAAATTCAACCCAGGAGCTCAATCAGGAGCTGTGTATGCTCCAGTCAGAGCTCTGAACAATCTGAGCCTTTCCTCCCTGTCAACCTGACTGGCGTTATCATGGCCAGTGTCTTCTCTCATTGGGGAATAAAAGTGGAATATCTCCAATTAGCAAGGAGGAAAAACCGATGGGAAAAGGCAAATTCACCCATAGATCTGATTTGTTAAGGTGAGGATGTTCAATATAAGGCATTCTGTTGGAATGCATGCTCACAAAAGGATGAAAATAGTTTGCAAAGTCTGTCAACACTCCTATCATCTAGGTGGTGCAATCTCTTATGTTGCTCTCTCAACAATTAATAATATAAATTCTTGGGAGTGCTAAATAAAAAAATCTGGGGAATTCCTCCAAGAACAAGCATTTCCCATTTGACAATCTCGACGAAGCTGATTGGTTGATAATCAAAGTTGCTGAATGTACCTGTGGCCTGGTCTTGCTTCCGTCACCAGCATCTGCTCTGCCAAGAGTTTTAAAAATATATTTTTTAATTATAATTTTAAATATTTTTTCTGCAAAGATTACAATAACACAGAATAACAGCTAAACAGTAAGAATCCCCCAACTCCCCCCTACAACAATATAACCTCACCACGAAAACCTTCCCCACCCACTCTATTCACTCTCTTCCCCCGCCCCCCCCCCCCCCAACCCAAACAGCTAACAGTGACCAGCTCTTTAAAATACAATATAAACGGCTGTCATCTACGGTGAAACGCTTTCACTGACCACCCCCCCCCATCCCACAAATCGCCACTAGTGGACAAGGCTCCAGCCCGATGCCTAAGATTGCCGACACGGTATCAAAAAAGGACCTCCAGAAGCCCACCAGCTCTGGGCACGACCAGAACACATTTGTGTGGTGTGCCGGCCCCCCTCGAACACCGCTCACGTCTATCCTCCACCCCATTGAAAAACGGACTCATTCTAGCCTTCGTGAGGTGTGCTCGAAATACTACTTTTAGCTGAATGCCACTCAGCCTTTGCATAGATCGTGTTTACCCTCCTCAGTGCCTCACTACAAACTCCCTCCTCCAAAATTGGCCCCAGCTCTGCTGCCCACTTTGCGTTCACACCCTCAACCGAGCACGTCTCCTCCCCCACTATCCGCTGGTCTATGCTCCCAGGGGGTTTTTGCAACTCAACGCTGACGTCATAATTAGAAAAAGTGTTATCCATTCTCGGTAACTTAGATGTACGAGAAAGGCTAACACATCTCCAGTGGCGTCCAGTAGCACAGAGTTAGGTGCTGTTGTTCATTCAGGGAGTCTGAGTTGCTATGGGAACATGTATTTGCAGTCCGGAGCTATGGATAGTGACAGTAGAGACGTCAACATTCTATCCATCACATGCTGGCCCGGAATCTCTCCCGCTCTTACCGGTTACCATTGGTGTGCATTGATACTGGGCCTGTTTGGCTGCAATACCTTCCCTTGGCCATCAAGTCCTGGAGTGGGGCTAGCACCTGGAGATTCTGAGGCAGAAATGCTACTTACTGCGTCATAAGACTTCAGAATCTTGTAGTGTGCTGTTTTATATCAAGAAGGTATTATCAACAAAGTCTGAAAGACGTAATGCGTGTTATCGACAAAATGTTTAATATGGCTATGTGTGACAACACCAACACCAGACCCATTCGAGTATTGCCCTCTGTAATTGTTTCTCCCGCACCCAAATGTATATATTTTTAAAAAAATGTTTTATTGAAATTTTTTTCCCAAACAACAACCTTTCCCCTCTTACAAAGCAAACGCAACAATAACAATACAGAAATTTTTAACAATACACAAGTAACAAAACCCCTTTATCTTTGACCTAAACTAAACTAACCCCCCCCCCCCCCCCCCTCCCCCCTGGGTTGCTGCTGCTGGTCATCTGTCTTCCCTCTAACGTTCCCCTAGGTAGTCGAGAAATGGCTGCCACCGCCTGGTGAACCCTTGAGCCGATCCTCTCAGGGCAAACTTTATCTGCTCCAGTTTAATGAACCCCGCCATATCATTTACCCAGGCCTCCAGTCCGGGGGGTTTCGCCTCCTTCCACATGAGTAGGATCCTGCGCCGGGCTACTAGGGACGCAAAGGCCACAACGTCGGCCTCTTTCGCCTCCTGCACTCCCGGCTCTTCCGCAACTCCAAATAGAGCTAACCCCCAGCCTGGTTTGACCCGGGCCTTCACCACCCGCGAAATCACTCCCGTCACTCCCTTCCAATACCCTTCCAGTGCCGGACACGCCCAAAACATATGTGCGTGGTTTGCCGGGCTCCCGCCACACCTCCCACATTTGTCCTCCACTACAAAGAACCTGCTCAATCTTGCTCCCGTTATGTGTGCTCTATGTAGCACCTTAAATTGAATCAGGCTAAGCCTGGCGCATGAGGAAGAGGAATTTACCCTGCTTAGGGCATCAGCCCACATACCCTCCTCTATCTCCTCCCCTAGTTCTTCTTCCCACTTTCCTTTTAGTTCGCCCACCGACTCCTCCCCCTCTTCCCTCATCTCTCGGTAAATCTCTGACACCTTGCCCTCTCCGACCCACACCCCTGAAAGCACCCTGTCCTGTATCCCCTGTGTCGGGAGCAACGGAAATTCCC
Organism: Scyliorhinus torazame; assembly: GCF_047496885.1. Taxonomy (NCBI): domain Eukaryota; kingdom Metazoa; phylum Chordata; class Chondrichthyes; order Carcharhiniformes; family Scyliorhinidae; genus Scyliorhinus; species Scyliorhinus torazame. The sequence continues at coordinate 387,598,772 of NC_092708.1, forward strand.
TCACCTGTTGTCTAGTAAATGCCCTCACCTGCATACATCTCAAGAAATTTCCCCGGGGCAACTTATACTTTTCCTCCAATGCTCCCAAGCTCGCAAAAGTCCCATCTATAAATAAATCTCCCACCCTCCTAATTCCCAACTGGTACCAGCTCTGAAATCCTCCATCCATTCTTCCTGGGGTGAACCTATGGTTGTTCCTGATTGGGGACCCCACCAGGGCTCCCCGCACCCCTCTCTGTCGCCTCCACTGTCCCCAGATATTCAATGTTGCCGCCACCACCGGGTTCGTGGTAAACTTTTTAGGTGAGATCGGTAGCGGCGCCGTCACCAGCGCCTCTAAACTCGTACCTTTACAGGACTTTCTCTCCAGTCTTTTCCACGCCGCTCCCTCACCCTCCATCATCCATTTACGTATCATTGCCACATTGGCGGCCCAATAGTAATCGCCCAAGTTCGGTAGTGCCAATCTTCCTCTGTCCCTACTACGCTGAAGGAACCCCCTCCTTACTCTCGGAACTTTCCCTGCCCACACGAAGCTCGTGATGCTCCTGTCTATCTTATTAAAAAAGGTCTTGGTGATTAGTATAGGGAGACATTGAAATACAAATAAGAACCTCAGGAGGACCATCATCTTAATTGCTTGCACCCTGCCCGCCAGTGATAGAGGCTGCATGTCCCACCTCTTGAAGTCCTCCTCCATTTGTTCTACCAACCGTGTCAGATTAAGTCTGTGCAAGGTTCCCCAGCTCCTAGCGATCTGAATCCCCAGGTATCGGAAGTTTCTTTCCACTTTCCTTAGAGGCAAGCCTTCTATCTCTCTACTCTGGTCCCCTGGATGTATCACAAATAATTCACTCTTCCCCATGTTTAGCCTATACCCCGAGAAATCCCCGAACCCCCTCAAAATTCGCATAACCTCTATCATCCCCCCCGCTGGGTCCGACACGTATAACAATAGGTCATCCGCGTATAACGAGACTCTGTGTTCTTCTCCCCCTCTAATCACCCCTCTCCATTTCCTGGAGTCTCTCAACGCCATGGCCAGAGGTTCAATTGCCAACGCGAACAACAATGGAGATAGCGGGCATCCCTGTCTTGTTCCTCTACCCAAATGTATATCTAACCCCCAGTCTCCACTCCCCACTTTTTATTTTGGTATGTTTGTGTGTGCAATATATATATCTTATTCTGTGTACATAATGGTAAATATACTTTGTTCAAAAACCCCAATAAAAAAACATTTATAAAAAAATATGGCTGTGTGTGTATATATAATGTATCTGCTATAACTTGTTGCAAGAAATTTGATTTGGAACAAGGGTATTCCGATCAGCCCCTCAACATGTTCCACCGCTCAGCTAGATCCTGGCTGATCTGAACCACGACTCAATTTTATGATCCCTGTGTTTTTTTTCCATTCAGGGTCAAAGCCAAAGCGGTGGTCACGGAGCTGGAAGTGGTAAGAAAGATGACAAGGTGAGTGTTTGAGCCGGTCATTGCCAACGAGAATGGGTATTGTTATGAGCAATAAATGCTGGCCCAGCCAGCGACGGCAACACCCTGTGAAAGAGCAAAAATCAAGTACGTTTAACAAACCGGACTCGTGTCTGAGGGTTGTAGCGGTCAGAAGAAACAACCTGAAAGTGTCGCGCATCAATTTATGGCGACTTTCACTGTACTGTCACACAGTATTGTGAGAAAGAAAGTCATAATTCTAATTCCTGAAAACAAGCAGGCAAAAGTTTTATTTAATTCTTCAACATCCTCAGAATAACAGCAGGAGATGGAGAGAGAGAGCCCGAGAGCGAATTGCTGCATCTTCTATTTTTAAACGTAAATCCCCAGAATTTGGTCTCAAAATTTGCGATGAAAATGTTAAATTTAAGCAACGGCCTGTTGTGAAGTTCAGGACACCATGCAAAAAATGAAATCAGCTGAACTTTTAAATATATAAATAAATTCCAATGAAGGGGGCAATTTAGTGTGGCCAATCCATCTACCCTGTACATCTTTGGGCTGTGGGGGTGAGACCCACGCAGACTCGGGGAGAATGTGCAAACTCCACATGGATAGTGACCCGGGGCCAGAATCGAACCCGGATCCTCAGTGTCGTGAGGCAGCAGTGCTATCCACTGTTCTGCCCCAAATCAACTGAAGTTTAATAATATCCCATTGCAATCATCTGAATGGAAATACTATCAAAAGAACGAGCAGACAATCCACTTCAAAGGGAACAAACAGAACATTTGGTAATTTACTTTCATTTCCACCCAATCCTGGTCACGGGTGTTATGTCCTGGGACACCAATCACGGCATCTGTCACCATGGTTTTGCTGGTCTGGTATCTTGCTGTCCAAACCTTAACTGCAGTTACTTTAAATGCTTGTCGATGGGTTAGAATGTTGTCGGTCCAGCCTCAGTGAGTGACCAATATAGGTAGGTACTCCCATGCACTGAAGAACGAGTGCTGTACTGTCAGAGGTGCTGTCCTTTCGATTCACAGCGGTCATTGACAAAGGGTCACCTGGACTCAAAATGTTAGCTTTTTCTCCCCCTTCAGATGCTGCCAGACCTGCTGAGATTTTCCAGTATTTTCTCTTTGGAGAGTTTCTATAATACTGAGTTCCACTGATCGAGAGATTCTGTAATACTGAGTTACACTGATCGAGAGTTTCTATAATACTGAGTTACACTGATCGAGAGATTCTATAATACTGAGTTACACTGATCGAGAGATTCTATAATACTGAGTTACACTGATCGAGAGATTCTATAATACTGAGTTACACTGATCGAGAGATTCTATAATACTGAGTTACACTGATCGAGAGATTCTATAATACTGAGTTACACTGATCGAGAGATTCTATAATACTGAGTTACACTGATCGAGAGGTTCTATAATACTGAGTTACACTGATCGAGAGATTCTATAATACTGAGTTTCACTAATCGAGAGATTCTATAATACTGAGTTACACTGATCGAGAGATTCTATAATACTGAGTTACACTGATCGAGAGATTCTATAATCCTGAGTTACACTGATCGAGAGATTCTATAATACTGAGTTACACTGATCGAGAGATTCTATAATACTGAGTTACACTGATCGAGAGATTCTATAATACTGAGTTACACTGATCGAGAGATTCTATAATACTGAGTTACACTGATCGAGAGATTCTATAATACTGAGTTACACTGATCGAGAGATTCTATAATACTGAGTTACACTGATCGAGAGATTCTATAATACTGAGTTACACTGATTGAGAGGTTCTATAATACTGAGTTACGCTGATCGAGAGATTCTATAATACTGAGTTACGCTGATCGAGAGAGTCTATAATACTGAGTTTCACTGATCGAGAGATTCTATAATACTGAGTTACACTGATCGAGAGAGTCTATAATACTGAGTTACACTGATCGAGAGATTCTATAATACTGAGTTACACTGATTGAGAGATTCTATAATACTGAGTTACACTGATCGAGAGATTCTATAATACTGAGTTACACTGATCGAGAGATTCTATAATACTGAGTTTCACTAATCGAGAGATTCTATAATACTGAGTTACACTGATCGAGAGATTCTATAATACTGAGTTACACTGATCGAGAGATTCTATAATACTGAGTTACACTGATCGAGAGATTCTATAATACTGAGTTACACTGATCGAGAGATTCTATAATCCTGAGTTACACTGATCGAGAGATTCTATAATACTGAGTTACACTGATCGAGAGATTCTATAATACTGAAACAAAGACAGAAAATACTGGACAATCTCAGCAGGTCTGACAGCATCTGTGGAGGAGAACAAATCTAACATTTCAAGTCTGGAGGATCCTTTGTCAAAGCTGCAGAGAACTGGCAATAGAATCAGATTCATGCTGTTGTGGGGGTTTGTCGTGGATCAGTGAGGCCGGTTTGAGAGCCAGTGATAGGTAGAGTGTGACAAAGATGTCGTGGACATAAAGACAAAGGGATTGTAAATGGTGGTGATCGTGGATAAGAATTCTGTTTCTGGCACATTAATGAAAATCGCTTATTGTCACAAGTAGGCTTCAAATGAAGTTACTGTGAAAAGCCCCTAGTCGCCACATTCCGGCGCCTGTTCGGGGAGGCTGGTACGGGAATTGAACCGTGCTGCTGGCCTGCCTTGGTCTGCTTTCAAAGCCAGCGATTTAGCCCTGTGCTAAACCAGCCCCTGATCAGAATGTGTTAATGGCAATGTCAACAGTATTATGATTTGAACTTCCGGTGGCGGCTATGAGGGAGTAAGTCGCACACTTGGTGGCTCCCGCTCTGGCCGGACTTTTGGACCTTTTCCCCCGACTTTTTTGTGGTTTTGAGTTTTGGATTTGAAGGCGTAGACAATTAGGCTCTGGATCCACACATTGGTGCATGGAATGGAGAACCACAAGGGACCAAAAAGGAAGAAATAAAAAGATAAGCAAAGGCTGGGTGGAGGTGGCGGCTGAAGACAACATGGCTGATGTTCGGACCCCTGCTGCGACGGCCCAGCCATCGACAGAGGAGCCGATGGAGATCATCCAGGAGGGCTTTGCCAGACAGAAACGGGACTGTCTTGTCCCGATAAAGGAATCGATCGATCGGCTGGAGCGCAGGTTGGATGCCCAGGATCGGACGATTCAGAAGCTGGAGAAAGCGCTGGCGGACCAGGAGGGATGGGAGTCAGTGTATGCACTATGTTTATTGTTCTTTGTACATTGTTTTTATACAGTTGTTTGTAATGCCAAAAATACCTCATTAAAATTGTTTTTTAAAAACCAATTATGATTTGGGGGTGCCGGCTTTGGACAGGGATGAGCACAGTAAGATGTTTTTAACCTGGTGTTGTAAGACTTCTTACAATATTAGGATTGTATAGACATTCCTGATGTAGTGATGGAGTTACACCAGTATCTGTTATTACAGACCTGACCTGTTTGGTAGCTAATATCAGCTGGTAAAAATCTAGATACAGGGCAGTGATGTGAAATCAGAAAAAAGTACAATATGTAGATGTATATTGAGCCAGGAGTTTAAAAATAACTTTTTGAGGTTTTTTTGGTAGGATAAGAAGAAGAAATATGAACCGCCCGTCCCAACCAGAGTGGGAAAGAAAAAGAAGAAGACCAAAGGACCTGATGCAGCCAGCAAGTTACCCTTGGGTAAGGCAGTCAGCTGCTCGTTTTTTTTTAAATCTTGAATTTTGGGTCTACTCAAACAGCAACTGCATGTTAATGCTTACTATCGATGTCAATCATTGAACGACAAAGTTGCATTCTGGTTTTGAACTCACTCCTCAACCTGGTTTAATTCTTTTTGAGTTTGTTTTCTGACGCGGTTTAACGCAGTTACTTTTTGCATTGTGTTTGCGGCTTTGCGCTTTCCCACTGGAGCTCATACCTTCAGCCACCATCCGCAATCCCTGACATCAGTGCTGGAGGAGATGCCGTTCCAGACCCTCTTTAAAAGGCCTCAGCAAAGCAAGGCCTCAGCAAAGCACTGACGACAGCCCCCCAGTAAATCTTTCCCGGAGAATAATTCCTCTCTTTCATTCAATTGCAACAGTGACTCCTCACACACAATGCAGACTGAAGTTGCTGAAGCTGGAGAGGATAAAAGACTATCTCTTAATGGAAGAAGAATTCATCCGAAATCAGGAACAAATGAAACCACTTGAAGAAAAACAAGAGGTTTGTACTGGAAAAAGAAAGTGAACAAAAATGGAATCATCTAAATTTCAGACTAATGATCCACTCCAGCCCCTTCTCCAATACAATATCATTGAAGCCTGTAAACACAGGCCGTTTAGTGTAGTTAAGGTGTTCTCTTCTAAACTAATTCTGGATTTGAGGGCACAAATTCCAACTGGCAGATTCTGTCATAACGTTTAACGTATCCCTACACATCCCAAAAACACTGTTTTTGTAGGCAATAATTAACTTCAATTGGGCAGCACTTGCTGAACAATCCTGAGTGCGCTAATAACCAAGTTTAAAAATTAGTTGATTTTGTAATCTGGCTCCTTTAGACTTATTAAATGTGACATACATTCATGCGCAGGGACCCATCCATTTTAAGCAAACAAAAACAATATGTTCAGGCCTTGTGCATTTTTTGAATTACCTGAGGGCTTGGGCTCCCTGTTGCTTTCCCCACGGCAATGCCTTGGCCAATTAGAGTTGACTTGCTCACTCCTGTAGTGTAAATTGTGATTGTTTGAAATTTGGCATTCTTGCATTTGTCCTGATGAGTGCAAGATGTAAAGTTTCAACAATATTCAAATAATAAACCTGTTTTATTTAAAAATAAGGATGCAGTATGAGTCTGTTAACTTTGTTAATCAGAATTTCCATCCTTTGATTGGGAAAGCATTGCAGCTTTCTGAATTAGCACTCACAGAGTAGCTAATCTCTCACGTTACTGTTCCAGTGCCTTCCAGAATCAGTTGCACCATAGTCAATTCCACAATGAAGCTGACTGCACTCTTGACAGCAGTGTGCAATCACCCCAGCCCCAGAACGGCACTCCCCATTGCACCAGTGTGAGTTTTCCACAGTGAACACCCTGACAAACCCTCCACCAATTCCGCCAAGTATTAACTGTCCGTTCTGAAATGTGTTGCGAATGACCATGTTGGGTAATGTATTTTGTGCATGCTCCTAGCATTTGCCCACACTCTGCTATGCTAAACCTCACTGCTCTATAGTTGTTAGTACAGAGCTGATAAACTACAACAAGCATCTGCCACGGAGTCAATGTCCTCATATTGTCCAGAAGTTTTAATAACATTTCTTCTCTTGGTTTTCACCATCCTCCCACCACCCAATTCTTGGATTTCCTTCGCCACCTGCTATAGGATTCTTCATGGCCGACACAAGGGTTTGAATCCTAACCATTGCAGCAATTTCAGAGCACTTTACCCCGAAGGTGTCTGACACCTTCCAAACAACCATGAAGAGTTAGTTGAGTGTTGTAGGGAGGGCTGATTCGTAATGTAATTATGGTGCCTGAGCATCTGTTGCTGGGGAAGTTTCCAATTCCTGCCAGTACCCTTCCCCCACTATTAGCCCCACACTGGAACTCCTGATGCTGAAGAGGCGGACAGCACGGGACAAACAGGAGCTGAAATTCCAGCTGGCCATTCTGAACTGATCCGGTGTGATCGAACAAGGCCAGCTCCTTACTGCTGGCATGGAGCACCCTAACAGCACCGGCATGGAGCACCCTTAACACAACTGCAACAGTGGTGATTACCCATCGCATTCAATTCAATCATCCAGTTTTTAACGCTGGTGTCAGTGGGAGTAGATGTGAAGCTGTGGGTTTGTTGTAAAAACCTGACCGATGTTCAAATATCCTTCAGGGATCGACAGCTGAATCTTTACCTGGTCTGCCCTATATATGACACTGGACCCATACCATAAAATATGAAATAGAAGAACCAGTTAACCATGTCTAACTCAGCCTTGAATATATTCAATGACGCAGCCTCCACTGCTCACTGGGAGAGAGAATTCAAAGACTCCTGATCCTCTGAGAGAGAGAAAATTCCTTCTCATGGCTGCCTTAAATGAGCGAGTCCTTATTTTGAAACGATGCCCCTCGGTTCTAGATTGCCCCACGAGAGAAAGCATCCACTCCACAGCGACCCTGTCCAGCCCCTCACATTTTCTCTTGCTTCAGTGAGATTCACATCAGCGTGCTTCACTCCTCACCTCCCCTCTGAAGTGCCTCAGTGAGTCGCTCCTCTACCAAATCACTACCAGTGATTTAAGAAACGGCCCACCATCACCGACACAGGGCAAACCGGGAGGGGCAATAAATACTGGCCCTGCTCGCGATGCTGGCACTGTCAGAATGAATGAATGTAAAAACACCTCAAATCTCTCTTTGATCTACCAGGAGGAGCGATCTAAAGTGGATGACCTGAGGGGAACACCAATGTCCGTGGGCACATTAGAGGAAATCATAGATGACAACCACGCCATTGTCTCCACCTCTGTTGGCTCCGAGCATTACGTCAGTATCTTGTCGTTTGTGGATAAAGATCTGCTGGAGCCTGGCTGCTCCGTCCTTCTCAATCATAAGGTAAAGAGATGCATGTGTTGATCTTGACCCCTTTCACTTTAAGGCTGGAATTTCCTTGGTGTTTGTGCGGCTAATTTTAAAAATAAATTTAGAGTGCCCAATTCATTTTTTCCAATTAAGGGGCAATTTAGCGCGGCCAATCCATCTACCCTGCACATCTTCGGGTTGTGGGGGCGAAACCCACGCAGACACGGGGAGAATGTGCAAACTCCACACGGACGGTGACCCACAGCCGGGGATCGAACCTGGGACCTCGGCGCCGTGAGGCAGCAGGGCTAACCCATTGCGCCACCGTGCTGCCCCTGTGCGGCTAATTTAACGGTCAAAAGAAGGGGGTGGGAAGTAACAAAGATTGAAAGTGATCAGTTTGGCATCTGGTTTGAATTTGTTCCCTGTGATCGTTGGTTGTTTTTTATTGAGAAGCCACGGTAGAGGGCCAAAGCCCATATCTCAGGGTAGGCCCAAACCAGAGGAGAAAAGAAATGTCACAAGAACCGTGGCATGGTGGCATCCAGCTTGGAGGAAGAGGAGTAATAATAATAATCTTTATTAGTGTCCTAGGTAGGCTTACATTAACGCTGCAGTGAAGTTACTGTGGAAAGCAGTTTCACAAAGTTACTGCAAAAGGACTAGACAGCCAAAGTGGCTCCAGTACTGTATGAGAGATTGCGGATTCGAATATCGCCCGAGAGAGATGAGTTCAATTGGTGATTCTGGGGCTGGCACCATAGAACTGCAGGATTTTTATAAAACTCAGAACAGCTTAGTAGTTGTTCTTTGGGGAAAGGAACTTGCCACCTCTACCTGGTTTGGCCAGTGAGTGACTCTGAGCCCACGCTAGGTCGGTGCCCCGGGGCTACTTGACCTGGGCATTACGTGCAGGCTCATTAGTGTCAGACGCATGCTGAAGGTGAAACATCCAGTGCCTCAATTTAAATGGATTATTTGGAGCTGAGGAGGGAGGAGAGGAACTGTTTAGAGAGGCAGTGACCATAATAATACTGATGCCAGGGTGCTCTTTCTGAGTGTGTTCTTGTCAGACCTGGTTCTAGATAGTAATATGATGATCATGGAATAAAAGGGACAGTAGCAACGTGGGATACAAACTTGGCTGAATAACAGATATCTTTCAGGCTGGAGGAAGGTTTGTAGTGTGTGTTCCCTCGGATTCAGCATTGGGACCCATGCTTTTCTTGATATATATTAGTGATCTAAATCTTGGTGTGCAGGGGACAGTTTCTAAGTTTGCAGATGACACAATACGTGGGACTATTGTAAACTGTGAAGAGGGCAGCGTAGAACTTCAAAACGTTAGTGGAGTGGGCAGATAGGTGGCAGATGAAGTTCAAGGCGGAGAAGTGTGATGTGATGCATTTTGGTAGGAAGAACATGGAGAGACAATATAAAATAAGGGGCAAAATTCTCAAAGGGTTGCAGGAGCCAAGGGGCCTGGGTGTATATTTACATTGATCAATGAAGGTGGCAGAACAGATGGAGGGAGCAGTTAATAATAGTATCATGGGCTTTATCAATAGGGACACAGAGTACCAGAGCAAGGAGGCAATGTTGAACTTCTACAATGATGTGGAGATGCCGGCGTTGGACTGGGGTGAGCACAGTAAGAAGTCTTACAACACCAGGTTAAAGTCCAACAGGTTTGTTTCGAATCATTCACCTGAGGAAGGAGCAATGCTCCGAAAGCTAGTGAGTCAAAACAAACCTGTTGGACTTTAACCTGGTGTTGTAAGACTTCTGACTGAACTTATACAAGACACTAGTTAGACCTCAGCTGGAATGTGGTGTACAGTTCTGGGCACCACACTGTAGGAAGGACGTGAACGCATTGGAGAGAGCGCAGAAGAGGTTCACAAGAATGGTTCCGAGGATGAGAAACTTCAATTATGAGGATAGATTGGAGAGGTTGGGCCAGTTTTCCTCGGAGAGAAGAAGGCTAAGAGGAAATTTGATAGAGATGTTCAAGAAGGGGGTGAACAGTGTAGGTAGGGAGAAACTGGTCCTGCTCGTGAGAGGATCAAGAGCGAGAGGGCACAGGTTTAAAGTGATTTGCAAAAGTAGCAAATGTAATGTGGTTTGGGGTCTGGAATGCACGGCCTGGAAGTGTGGTGGAGGCAGGTTCAATCGAGGCATTCCAGAGGGTATTAGCTAATTGCTTGAATAGAAACAATGCAGAGATATGGGGAAAAGGCAGGAGAATGACACAATGGTGCTCGTTTGGGGGGCCGGTTCAGACACGGTGGGCCAAATGACTGCCTTCCGTCGTGATTTCATTAATGTTTTTGCTGTGATTTGCATTAAATTGTTTTTATTTGACCTAATTAGAGTTGCTCATTGATGTTTGTGCACAATTTTAATGCCTCCATGCACACTCCCCACACCAAACCAAGTTCAGGCTGTGTCAGAGCCTGGTATTCCTGAAACATTCCTGCAAGCATAAAATGTCAGGTTTTCTTTGTCCTTTACCTCAGGTCCACGCCGTGATTGGGGTGCTGACAGATGACACGGATCCACTAGTGACTGTTATGAAAGTGGAGAAGGCCCCACAGGAGACGTACGCTGACATCGGCGGGTTAGACAATCAGATCCAGGAAATCAAGGCGAGGGCTGTTTTTGTTTCTCTTTTTAATAAAATCAAATACAATATTCAGTGCTCCCCCCAAATTGAGTGTGTTCCAGTTCGGAAATAAAAACCCCAACGATTCATGCTGCTGGTTGGGCAACTGCTACTTTTAGGTGGTAACGGGAAGTCTCGGGAGCCTGATAATGTGTTCAATATGGAAGGGGAGCAATCGCATCTCCCAATGGCGTCGCCTATAGCGGGTTGAAAACTACACTTTTATAATAATGAGGTTATCGAGAATGTATACAAGCAGTAAATATGAACAGTTTTGGGGAACTAGGTATTCTGTGCCAGACATTTAATATAATACTGATCAATCTCCCATGCTGCACATGGGAAGTGCAGACCAAGTGTAGTTTTCAGATGAAGTACGGTTGATCCATTTCCTATTTTAAGCCATTCCCTATTTTGAAGTCGTATATTCTGTCCTTAATTTTATACAGTAATCTGCATTTTGTAATGTTATCGACTCAAGTAATATTGACAATTTGCAAAGTAGGCTTGATTAGAGTTACTTGGTGGTGCAGGCTGAGGAGTTGAGAAATGTTACAGTGCCACCACTGGCAATGAGATGTAATTACAGCGTGACTAGTTTACATAGGAAATTTCCATTATAAATATAACATTAGGAATTTCTAGCCAAGCAAAAGTGTGTGAACTGCAAGTGAAGATTTGTAGAGGAGGTGCATTAGGCGTAAGATCTTAATATGGGTATAACCAAAAATGTGTGTTGTGTATGATTTGATCAGTTTATTGAGAAGATCATAAGAAATAAGTGCAGGAATAGGCCCTTGAGCCTGCTCAATCTGATTTGGCCGTAACTCCACTTTCCTGTCTGTCCTCCAGAACCCATCACTCTTGTGTTGATCAAAAATCTGTCTAATTCAGCCTTGAATATATGCAATGACCCAGCCTCCAATGCTCACTGGGGGAGAGAATTACAAATATTAATAACCCTCCTGAGAGAAGAAATTCTTCCTCATCTCATTCTTAAATGAGAGACCCCTTGTGTTGAAACTGTGCCCTTTAATTCTACATTCCCCCACAAAGGGAATCTCAGCATCTATCCTAACAAACCCCTTCAGAATCGTATATAATCATCTTTTATTATTGTCAGATATAGGCTTACATTAACACTTCAATGAAGTTACTGTGAAAATCCCATAGTCGCCACATTCCAGCGCCTGTTCGGGTACACAGAGGGAGAGTTCAGAATGTCCAATTCACCTAACAAGCACGTCTTTCAGGACTTGTGGGAGGAAACCGGAGCACCCGGAGGAAACCCACGCAGACACAGGGAGAAGTGCAGACTACACACAGACAGTGATCCAAGCCGGGAATCGAACCTGGGACCCTGGTGCTGCAAAGCAACAGTGATAACCACTGTGCTACCGTGCCGCCCCTTTCAATGGGTACATGCCAGCTTTTCCTCATAAGACAACCCCTTCATTCCTAGTGAATCGTCTCTGAGCTACTATAATTCAGTATGTCCCTCCTTAAGTAAGGTAACCAAACAGCACAGAGTACGCTGTGTGGCTCACCAATGCCCAGCCATCCCTGCTTTAATACTCCATCCCCTTTACAATAAAGGCCAATATTCCGTTTGCCTGCTTAATTACTTGCTGTACCTGCATTTTTTTTAAAAATTATTATTTTTGTAGGAATCTGTAGAACTTCCACTCACCCATCCTGAATATTATGAAGAAATGGGAATTAAGCCTCCTAAAGGAGTTATTCTGTATGGAGCACCTGGCACAGGTAAACTGTATCTTTAAATTGTCGGTGTTAATTTATTCTTAATTTTTAAAATTCCATTCTATCTATTCGGTAATATCAGGATAAAAGTTGCTGCTGATATAATGATGTTATTAGTGTTTCTGCTGCTGTCAAAGTGACCCAGTTAAGGGATTATAATATATTTTGATGGAGTTGCTGGCTCCAGTGCTGGGATTGTCCTAGCCACTTCAAACTGTGTTTCAACCTTGACTTTATGCTCAATATTAAACTGTAAGGTATTGCGGACAAGGTGCATTTATTTCAGGAGCTCAACGTCTATCCAGGCCCAAAGAGTTAGCGAGAGGAGTCTTGTCCAAACACCATGAAAACCCCTGAGAGTGGATGCTGCACAGTGATATCACCTTGCCCTGAAAACCTTCCAAAGTTCCTTCCTTTGTGAATTAGGAGTGTGATTCTGTAACTGAGTGGGAGAGTTTTCCTCTCAGCAACAACCTTGGGCTTGCTTGGTGTCTCATCTGACAGATGTATCGCTCTCCCTCTGTGCCAGACTAGAGATTGTGCTCAAATCTCTGGAGCGGGTGTTGAACCCACGACCTTCTGAGTGAGGCGAGAATGCAGCCAGCCAAGTGGAAGCTGTTCACACGCACGGATAGTTGTTCAAATGTGAATTTGCATCTCATGTCATAGTCACAGAGCCTATAGGGCAGCGAAGAAGACCCCAGGGTCATGCCAGTTCTCTGAATCAGCCCCAGGAGGTAAAGTTAATTCATTCAGTCCATTAAATGTTTCTATTTACTCTCGGTAGAATCACACTGCTTGAAACTGGCCACTACTGAATGGCTGTACCAAATTCTATAGATGGCCCCACTTGTTGACCTGTGCCTTTTGTTTATTAATGATCAGGTAAGACACTGTTAGCGAAAGCTGTAGCGAACCAGACCTCGGCCACCTTCCTGCGGGTGGTTGGCTCGGAGCTCATCCAGAAGTACCTGGGCGATGGGCCGAAACTTGTCCGTGAGCTGTTCCGCGTTGCAGAAGAGCATGCCCCCTCCATCGTGTTCATTGATGAAATCGATGCAATCGGCACCAAGAGGTAAGCTGGATTTGAGCCCAGTTACAATCTGGTGTATGGGTTGAAGGCTGTCTCTTGGAGTTCAGCATTCATTTTATATTCCAGTCACAGTGGATATTAGCTTGTGCTGTTAATAAAGAGAAACTTGTACTTGTGGAGCACTTTTCGCATCCTTCGGACACCCCAAAGCATGGACGTTTGAAGCATTGTTACTGTTGCAATGTAGGAAAACATGGCAGCCCATATACGCACAGCAAGATCCCACAGACAGATGTGCGGTAATGGGCAGATACTCTGTTTTTGTGACTTTGGTTGAGGGTTAAAATATTGGCTGGGGACACCCTTCCTCTTTTTTGAAATAGTGATGGGGAATCACACTTTTTGAAATAGTGACGAGGTCCACCTCAGAGGACAGGAAGAGCTTGTTTAATGTTAAAGCAAACACTGCGGGTGGTGTAAATCTGAAATGAAAACTGAAAATATTGGAAACATTTGGCAGGTCTGGCAGCATCTGTGGAGGGATACAAACCGAGTTAACGTTTTGAGTCTGTATGACTTCCTCCAGAGCCTGGGCCTGTTTAACGTCTGAAAGATGTATCACTCTGTTGGAGCCAGACGAGGGTTTGTGCTCCAGTCTCTCTTGAGTGGGGCTTGAACCCACATTATTCTGACTGAGACGAGAGTGATGACAACCAAGCCAAACCTGTTTGCATGAACCCCCGCTCATCGTTGTTCATATGTGAACAATTGTACATGTTGGCAGGCGGCTCATGGTGCAATGGCAAGCTGGATTTAGCTGCATAAGTGAGAGGACCTATTAACCATTGGTTACAGATGACTCATTGTCACCAGAGTTGCCAGATGAAAAAAGAGCCGGATCCACCTACTTCACCTTCTACCATCCTGGTAGTCAGACAGCACAAGGATAGTCAGAGCTCCAAAGTCTCCTGTCCCTTGCAAGAACTAACATGTCACGCCCTTGGTACTCTCTCTCTTGGTCAGTTCTTCACAGATTAAGTCTTGAACTCAGGACATAGAAAATAGAAGCAGGAGGAGGCGATTCAGCCCTTCGAGCCTGCTCCACCAATCATTATGCTCATAGAACGATACAGCGCAGTACAGGCCCTTCGGTCCACGATGTTGCACCGAAACAAAAGCCATCTAACCTACACTATGCCATTATCATCCATATGCTTATCCAATAAACTTTTAAATGCCCTCAATGTTGGCGCGTTCACTACTGTAGCAGGTAGGGCATTCCACGGCCTCACCACTCTTTGCGTAAAGAACCTACCTCTGACCTCTGTCCTATATCTATTACCCCTCAGTTTAAAGCTATGTCCCCTCGTGCTAGCCATTTCCATCCGCGGGAGAAGGCTCTCACTGTCCACCCTATCTAACCCCCTGATCATTTTGTATGCCTCTATTAAGTCTCCTCTTAACCTTCATCTCTCTAACGAAAACAACCTCAAGTCCATCAGCCTTTCCTCATAAGATTTTCCCTCCATACCAGGCAACATCCTGGTAAATCTCCACTGCACACGCTCCAAAGCTTCCACGTCCTTCCTAAAATGCGGTGACCAGAACTGTACACAATACTCCAAATGCGGCCGTACCAGAGTTTTGTACAGCTGCAACATGACCTCATGACTCCAGAACTCAATCCCTCTACCAATAAAGGCCAACACTCCATAGGCCTTCTTCACAACCCTATCAACCTAGGTGGCAACTTTCAGGGATCTATGTACATGGACACCTAGATCCCTCTGCTCATCCACACTTCCAAGAACTTTACCATTGGCCAAATATTCTGCATTCCTGTTATTCCTTCCAAAGTGAATCACCTCACACTTCTCTACATTAAACTCCATTTGCCACCTCTCAGCCCTGCTCTGCAGCTTATCTATGTCCCTCTGTAACCTGCTACATCCTTCCTCACTGTCGACAACACCACCGACTTTAGTGTCGTCTGCAAATTTACTCGCCCACCATTCTGTGCCCTCCTCTAGGTCATTGATAAAAATGACAAACAGCAACGGCCCCAGAACAGATCCTTGTGGTACGCCACGTGTAACTGAACTCCATTCTGAACATTTCCCATCAACCACCACCCTCTGTCTTCTTTCAGCTAGCCAATTTCTGATCCACATCTCGAAATCACCCTCAATCCCCAGCCTCCGTATTTTCTGCAATAGCCTACCGTGGGGAACCTTATCAAACGCTTTACTGAAATCCATATACACCACATCAACTGCTCTACCCTCGTCTACCTGTTCAGTCACCTTCTCAAAGAACTCGATAAGGTTTGTGAGGCATGACCTACCCTTCACAAAGCCATGCTGACTATCCCTGATCATATTATTCCTATCTAGATGATCATGGTTGATCATCAAGTTCAATACCCTGATCCCGCCTTCTCCCCTCCAATATCCCTTGATTCCTTTAGCCCCAGGAGCTATATCTAATTTCTTCTTGAAATTACACCATGTTTTGGCCTCAACTACTTTCTGTGGTAGCGAATTCCACAGATTCACCGCTCTCTAGGTGAAGAAATTTCTCCTCGCCTCAGTCCTAAAGGGTTTATCCCTGATCCTCAAACTATGACCCCTAGTTCTGGACCCCCCCACCATCGGAAACATTCTTTCTGAATCTACCCTGTCTATTCCTGTTAGAATTTTAAAAGTTTAAAGTTTATGAGATCCCCTCTCACTCTTCTAAACTCCGATGAATACAATCCTTTTTTAAAAGAAATTTAGAGTACCCAATTCATTTTTTCCAATTAAGGGACAATTTAGCGTGGCCAATCCACCTGCCCTGCGCATCTTTTTGGGTTGTGGGAGTGAGACCCACGCAGACACGGGGGGAATGTGCAAACTCCACGCGGACAGTGACCCGGGGCCAGGATCGAAACTGTGTCCTCGGCGCCGTGAGGCAGCAGTGCTAACCACTGCACCGCCATGCTGGCCCCAATGAATATAATCCTAACCGATTTAGTCTCTCTTCATATGACAGTCCCGCCATCCAAGGATTCGGCCTGTTAAGACCACCTTAGTCCAAAAAGCTGAGTGCGACAATTCCATTGAGGCGTCCCTGTTACTCTCGGGCTGCCGATGTTTGGTGAGGATTCTCTGATGGTGCTGTAGATGCTCTGATTGTTGAACGGCATTCCATTCCCAGGTACGACTCCAATTCCGGTGGAGAACGGGAAATCCAACGTACGATGTTGGAGCTTCTTAACCAGCTGGACGGGTTTGATTCTCGGGGAGATGTGAAAGTTATCATGGCCACAAACAGGATAGAAACACTCGACCCAGCTCTGATCAGGCCAGGTGAGTCTACCGCCGGTCAGTAAATAGAAGTTGCTGTTTAATCAGTGAGACTGTGCAACTGAAATGCAACTAGATTTGGGATAATTTTTAAACTCCAAACACTGGATATTTGAGATGGGAAAGGAATATGAGAAATCAGGAGTGAAAAGCACAATTTCAGTAGAGATTCCTTGGTAACGTGCTCTTTATTTCTTTCAGTACCTCACCGGCCTTTAGTTTAATTCTGATGTTTTCTGATTGCAAAGACCTGGTTACTTAACCAAATGTTGCCACTGAACCACCCTTAAAAGGAGCGAGAGTCAGCCCAGGCAAATTATGCTGCTGACTGCATCTGACTCTTAAGAGGACACCAGAGTTTAACCCCCTGCGTGTTTACATGCAGCTGCATTTTGCTGTTGTTTACTGGTCAGTGAAGTGTCACACAAACCATGATTCCAGGTTCGATTCCCACTTGGGTCACTGTCTGCACGTTCTCCCCGTGTCTGCGCGGGTTTCCTCCGGGTGCTCCGGTTTCCGCCCACGAGTCCCGAAAGACGTGCTGTTAGGTAATTTGGACATTCTGAATTCTCAATCAATGTACCCGAACAGGTGCCGGAATGTGGCGACTAGGGAATTTGCACAGTAACTTCATTGCAGTGTTAATTATTATTATTATACACAGAAGTTTTGAATCCTGTACCGGGCTTTTGACACGCTGACTGCATCGCTGGGGGAGTGCTGCATTGTCAACGTTGCAATCTTCCAGTCAGACATTGAATCAATCTGCTGTTCAGCTTATCATTAACAGTGAAGCCCAGAGTTTCCCTTAACCAGTGCCATCGACAAGTACACTGAATGTCTGCTGCAGCTTTAAAATTAATTAACAGCGTGTTGGTGACGCTGAGAAATTCAGTATTTATCGTCTAGTCTCAATTGCCCTTGAGAAGGTGGTGCAGTCCTGGTGAAGAAGGTGCCCCGACAGTGATTTATAGTCATCATATATTTAAGTTGCTGGTCTTGACAATTTAGGAGTCAGCCACATTGATGTGGGCCTGGAGCCACGCTAGGCCCACACCGGGTAAGGATGGGAAACTTCCTTCCCGAAAGAGCCAGATTTATTTATTTAGAATTTGGAGCACCTAATTCACCTTTTCCAATTAAGGGGCAATTTAGCGTGGCCAATCCACCTAGCCTGCACATCTTTGGGTTGTGGGGGTGAACCCCACGCAAACACGGGGAGAATATGCAAACTCAACACGGCAGTGACCCAGAGCCGGGTCGAACTGGGACCTCAGCGCTGTGAGGCAGCAGTGCTAACCCACTGCATCACCGTGCTGCCCCCAGATTTATTTTTAATGACTATTCAGTAATTTCATGTGGGCAGTACGGTGGCACAGTGGTTAGCACTGCTGCCTCACAGAGCCAGGGACCTGAGTTAACACTGCTGCCTCACCGCTCCAGGAACCGGGGTTAACACTGCTGCGTCACAGTGCCAGAGACCCGAGTTAACACTGCTGCCTCAACGCCAGAGACCTGGGTTAACACTGCTGCCTCACAGCGCCCGGGACCCGGGTTAACACTGCTGCCTCACAACGCCATGGACCCGGGTTAACACTGCTGTCTCACAGCGCCAGAGACCCGGGTTAACACTGCAGTCTCACAGCGCCAGGGACCCGGGTTAATACTGCTGCCTCACAGCGCATGGGACCCGGGTTAGCACTGCTGCCTCACAGCACCAGAGAACCGGGTTAACACTGCTGCCTCACAGCGCCAGGGACCCGGGTTAACACTGCCGTCTCACGGCGCCCGAGAACCGGTTCGATTCCCGCCTTTGCTGACTGTGTGGAGTTTGCACGTTTTCCCTGTTTCAGCATGGGTTTCCTCCGGGTGCCCTGGTTTCCTCCCACAGTCGATGTGCAGGTTAGGTGGGGTTGCGGGGGAGTGGGCCTAGATAGGGTGCAAAAGTTTGGTGCAGATTCAATGGACTGAATGGCTTCCTTCTGCACTGTAGGGATTCTATGGTCACCATTACTGATAACTTTAGTAAATTAGCTGAATTTAAAATTCCCCCAGCTGCCATGGTGAGATTTGAATTTGTGGCACCCGATCATTAATCCAGGTTTCTGAATTACCCATCCAGTGACTTAACCATTATGGTGCCATGCCCCCCCTCTGCCTCGGTAACATCTCTGCACACCAAAACTAAATTGTGTGGAGCACGTAGAGGCATTTAACACTGTGATAAGACGCTGTACTGCAAGTCTTTTTTTCTGATTTTGATTTTCTGTTATTCCAGGGAGGATTGATCGTAAAATTGAATTTCCTCTCCCAGATGAAAAAACCAAGAGACGTATCTTCCAGATCCACACAAGCAGAATGACGGTAGCACAGGATGTGAGCCTGGATGAACTGATCCTGGCTAAAGATGATCTATCTGGGGCAGACATTAAGGCGAGTGGGGTAGTTTTCTTTCTCCCGATGTGTTTCTCCTCCGCTCTGGATTAATTTCTGGAATGGGAGGATTATCCTATGTGGAAGGATTGGGTAGAATGTGCCGTATTCTCTGGAGTTTGGCAGATTGAGAGGTGATCTCATTAATCTGTACAATATTCTGAGGAGAGTTTGAGAAGATTGATGCTGAGAGGCTGGATAGTCTCGATCTATCATCGCTGGATAAGGGGTCGTCGCTCTATAGGATGGAGAAGAGGAGAAATTTCTTCCCTCACGTTAGGTGACAGCAACATGAATCTTTGGAATCCTCTATCCCAGACAGCTGTGGATGGTCAGCTGATGAGTATATTTAAGACCGCGATTGATAAACTTTTGGACATGTATGGGAATCCGTGGATATAATAATCGCTTATTGTCACAAGTAGGCTTTGATGAAGTTACTGTGCAAAGCCCCTAGTCGCCACATTCCGGCATCTGTTCGGGGACGCCGGTACGGGAATTGAACCCACGCTGCTGGCATTGTTCTGTATTACAAGCCAGCTGTTTAGCCCACTGTGCTAAACCGGCCCCTAATGGGGACCAAATGGGAAAGTTGAATGGTTGCTGTTCAACCGTCACCTTAACGGTTAAGGGGGGGGGCATACCGCCAACTCCTACCCTTATTCCGATGTTCTTATACAGGGATCTGTCACTCTTGCTGTGCACGGTTTCCAAGGAGCTGACTGACCCACTCTCTGGTACTTCTCCCAATCTGGGCAGGCTCAAATCAAATTGTCAAACATGTCCTTCCCAGCAGAGGTCAGCAGCGAGCAATAGGGTGTGGGAAGCCTGAGCTGCTTTACATCCCGGGGTGTCAGTGTAGATTCTGTTTGCGGCATTCTCGTCTCTGAAGCAGAAGATCAAAGCCCCGCTCCCAAGAGCGAGCAGCTGGTCTAGGTTGGCATTCAGAAGTGCTGCATGTGGAGGTGCCGATTGGACGAGATGTTAAACCAAGATCCCTTTTGTCTGTCCGGGATGTTAAAAATCCCATTGCACTATTGAAGAATGTCAGGAGAAATCCCAATTCTCCTGGACAGCATTCCTTCCTCAGCCAACTCCACCAAGCACAGAACTATTGCTCAGGCATCTTATTGCTGCTTGTGTGATCTTGCTGTGTGCATTTGCCTGTCTAGCAAATTACTGCACCTTCAGCACTTTGCAACATTTACAAGCAACCTCATGAGTTCCAGATTTACAAGTTTCTCATTAAATGCATCTAGTTTGGCTACTAATTGTTATTAGAGATTGGTCAGCAAGTTCTCTCTGTTAATGAGTTATTAGTATTGGAAATTATATACTTAACGGACAAGTAATAATGAAACGTTGAGATTGAATGGATCCTTTTAATCCTGTTGCAGGCAATCTGCACGGAAGCTGGTTTGATGGCCTTGCGAGAGAGAAGGATGAAGGTTACCAACGAAGATTTCAAGAAATCAAAAGAAAATGTCTTGTACAAGAAACAAGAGGGGACACCTGAAGGATTGTACCTTTAACTCGCATACTTCCTGACTTCCTTCTGCAGAAATTCTTTGAGGCTTTCCAGGTTTAGGAGCTTTGAGGCTGGAGATTTCATGTAATTTTTTTCCCCCCCCCCATGTAGTTTGTATAGCCCACTGGAATAGAGGAGAGCTTAAAACCTGTAAGTCATATCTTAATAAAGTATTACCGGTATGTGTTTTGAAATGACCTATGGTGGTTCTTGTTGGCTTCTACAGGGCTGGCGTTTTGAAAAGATTGTCTGCAGCACGGCAGCACAGGGCAGCACGGTAGCACAAGTGGATAGCACTGTGGCTTCACAGCGCCAGGGTCCCAGGTTCCATTCCCCGCTGGGTCACTGTCTGTGCGGAGTCTGCACGTTATCCCCGTGTCTGCGTGGGTTTCCTCCGGGTGCTCCAGTTTCCTCCCATAGTCCAAAGACGTGCGGGTTAGGTGGATTGGCCATGATAAATTGCCCTTGGTGACCAAAAAGGTTAGGAGGGGTTATTGGGTTACGGGGATAGGGTGGAAGTGAGGGCTTAAGTGGGTCGATGCAGACTCGATGGGCCGAATGGCCTCCGTCTGCACTGTATGTTCTATGTTTAAAATGGGAGACTCTTCAAATCCCTTTCTCCTGGTAGCAACCCGTCCTTTCAACTCTACTCTGGGTGTAAATCTAGCCCAGGCTGGTGCTGTGAGCATCTCTGCTCTGTCAGCTATATGACCTGTGCAGTGTTATAAGGATTAGATTCAGATTTATTGCCACGTGTACCGAGGTACAGTGAAAAGTATTGTTCTGCGTACAGTCCAGGCTGATCATTCCATACGTGAAAACCATAGGACATATGATAAATACACAATGTAAATACATAGACATTGGATGAAACATATGGAATATAGTGCTACAACAGTAGAGGAGATGTGTGGAGATATCAGTTCAATCTATATAAGTCTAGTAACAGCAGGGAATAAGCTGTTTTTGAATCTGATGGTCCATGTTCTCGGATTTCTGTATCTTCTGCCCAATGGAAGAGAGAATACCCCGGGTGGGAGGGCTCTTTGATTATGCTGCCCGCTTTCCCAAGGCAGTGGAAGGTGTAGACGGAGTCAGTGGATGGGAGGCGGATTCGAGTGATAGACTGGGCTGTGTTCACGACTCTCTGTAGTTTCTCAGCCCAGCTCCCACCACATGCAGGACCACAACACAATCAACCTTTAAATTGGTATAAGAATTCCGAACACGGTCTTATCATTTTCCTGTCATCCAAGACGGTCAGAATACAAAGTTTGAAGGGGAAAAAAAATCTTGTCCATAAATTAGAGGTGTTGTTGCTGTGGCAAAGACTTGGATGAAAGAATCTGTGTCCTTTAATGGATACCGGGCCATCAAAAATGCTATGCATTTATGGACAGGACCATTTGCTCAAATCATCCGTGCTTCTTTTAAATAGCTTTCCATCACTTGCGCAGCATATTCCTTGACGTCCTCCGTCCTATCCTGTTTAAAAATGGAGAGGGATAACTCCCGCAACTATGCAGCAGTCAGCAGTGTCGTTGGTGCGGAAACTTCGAGGCAATAATCAGAAACAAATATAAATGTTGCTTGGAAGATTATGGGTTAATAAATGACAGCCAGCAAGGATTTGTTATAAAAATTAAAAAATGCTGGAAATGCGCAGCCGTTCTGGCAGTATCTGTGGAGAGAAACGAGAGTTAATGTTTCAGGTCGACCTTTCACCAGGGGATTTGTTATCTATAAATTGTGTTTAAGTAAATTTGATTGAGTTTGTTGATGAGGTGAGTATGGCTTTTCAAAATGAGTTTGAAGGGCTGTGTAACAGGTTTGTTCGCAAGGTTGAAACTTCTGAGCTTAAAGGGGCAGTGGAGGCTTGGGGACTAAACTGACTGAGAGAAAGAAAGTCATGTCGATCTGTTGCTTTGTACAGTAAAGGCTCACCGCTTGGCTTGTAGAACCACCACTGTTTTTGATATTTATTTAGTATATTTTATTCCAAACACAATCAATAATTCAAACAATCGATATAAAGAATATGACCAAGTTACAGTTTATCATTTTCCCCTTTGTCTCCCCTTAATTAACGCCCCTCCCCGGCTACACCCCTCCCCACCCGCTGCCGACAAACAGATCCTTATAAATAGAGAGACAGGAAGAGCCTCCATCTTGTATAAAATCCTCCTGACCCTCCAAGAGTGAAGGTAATCTTGTCCAATTGTAAGAACTCCGCCATATCCCCCAACCACGGCAACACCTTCGGCGGCGCCCCGATCTCCGTCCCAGTAAGTTTTGCCGTCGGCAATCAGAGGGGCGAAGGCCATAACACCGGCTCCCTTCCCCTCTAGTAGCTCCGAAACACCGAAGATCGTCACTGATTGGCACTGATCCTCGCCCCAACAATCTCTTGACAGTGTCTCGAAAATCAATGCCCACAATCCCCTCCGCTTTGGGCAAGACCAAAACTTATGAACATGACTCGCAGGCCCCCTTGCACACCTCTCGCAACTGTCCTCAAACTCGGGGGGGGGGGGGGGGGGGGACGAGCCACTCGTACGAGCCCGAGTCATACAAACCCAAACCACCCCAGGATCTCAAACAGGTACCTCCGTTCTACCTGGTCAAAAGCCTTCTCCGTGTCCATTGATATAACATCCGGCGCTTTGCCCCTAGACGGAGTCATTACCACATTCAGCAGTCTCCTGATGTTGCTCAGTAACTACTGCCACCCCTTAACAAAACGTGTCTGATCCTCAGAGACCACCTCTGGCACACACACCCCTCCAGCCGCCTCGCTGGGTCCTTAGTTTTTGATATATATTAATGACCTGAACTTGGCTATGCAGGCCTTAATTTCGGAACCTGGGAGACGATGTAGAGGAGATTTACTCGAAAGGTACCTAGAGCTCAGCACTTCAGTTTATACGGAAAGAATGCAGGAGCCTTACATCGAGAAAGTTAAGGAGAGATTTATTGAGCTGTTCGAAGATCAGCTAACATTTTTGATAGAATATAAAGGAGAATGTGTTCCCAAAGGCAGGAGGATGGATAACCACACAGGGACAGATTTTAAAAGATTTGTGGCTAAAGTACCAGAGGCATAGTTTTTACACAGCCGTCACTGCACTGGTGAAAGGGTGATGGAAATAGAGTCAATAATAACTCTCCACAAAGGAAATCCGATTAAAATGCTTGAGACCGAATCATTTGCAGGAATATGGAGAAGGAGCAGGGTGGGGATAAGATTAATTGGACAACAAAAAGCTAGCACAGGGGCAATGGGCAGAATGACCTGTGCTACATGATCCTGATAATGGACACAGAAAAGTGATGACTTTTCAAACAAGCTATCAGACTGAAACTACTGGCTTCAAAATAGAATGTTTACAACCCATTGCTGAAATTACCCACTAAACTGGCTCAGAAATTCTGAAGGACCTTCCTTCGTTAAACCATTAACTGCAAAAATCACACATTTTGAAGCTGAAGCCATTATTTTCTTGCCTCTTGATCCTCCGTGAACGTTATTTAATTGTTACTGTAGCTGCTTTTAGCACAAGCTTGCCACCAGGCAGTGGATTATCCATGCAACTGAGCCAAAGGCAGGCACTAATTCAAATCTGTTAATCTTTCACAGCATTTTCACATTGCTAACATTTCATTCAGGTGATGTTAACCCACGCAACAGCAACAGTAAGGAGCTCCACAGAGGTGAGGAGATACAAGAAGGGAGGCAGGTGGTTTATATTCATTCGTGGGATGTGGGAGCTAGGTCAGTACTTATTGCCCATCCCTAATTGCCCTTGAGAAGGTGGTGTGAGCTGCTGCGTTGAACTGCTGCAGTCCCTGCGGTGACAGATGGAATACCAGAGTCGCTGACTGAAGGCGTGGCTCGCTATGGACAGGCAAAGGGAGAGGTCTGGAAGACCGGTTGTAGGGCAGGAGGAGATGTCACAGTGAGGGACACAGGCTGTAGCGCTGGAGGAGACGTCACAGTGAGGGACACAGGCTGTAGGGCAGGAGGAGATGTCACAGTGAGGGGCACAGGCTGTAGGGCAGGAGGAGATGTCACAGTGAGGGGCACAGGCTGTAGGGCAGGAGATGTCACAGTGAGGGACACAGGCTGTAGGGCAGGACGAGATGTCACAGTGAGGGACACAGGTTGAAGGGCAGGAGGAGATGTCACAGTGAGGGGCACAGGCTGTAGGGCAGGAGGAGATGTCACAGTGAGGGGCACAGGCTGTAGGGCAGGAGGAGATGTCACAGTGAGGGGCACAAGCTGTAGGGCAGGAGGAGATGTCACAGTGAGGGACACAGGCTGTAGGGCAGGAGGAGATGTCACAGTGAGGGACACAGGCTGTAGGGCAGGAGGAGCTGTCACAGTGGGGCACAGGCTGTAGGGCAGGAGATGTCACAGTGAGAGACACAGACTGTAGGGCAGGAGGAGATGTCACAGTGAGGGGCACAGGCTGGAGGGCAGGAGGAGATGTCACAGTGGGGCACAGGCTGTAGGGCAGGAGGAGCTGTCACAGTGGGGCACAGGCTGTAGGGCAGGAGATGTCACAGTGAGAGACACAGACTGTAGGGCAGGAGGAGATGTCACAGTGAGGGGCACAGGCTGTAGGGCAGGAGGAGCTGTCACAGTGGGGCACAGGCTGTAGGGCAGGAGATGTCACAGCGAGGGACACAGACTGTAGGGCAGGAGGAGATGTCACAGTGAGGGGCACAGGCTGTAGGGCAGGAGGAGATGTCACAGTGAGGGACACAGGCTGTAGGGCAGGAGGAGATGTCACAGTGAGGGACACAGGCTGTAGGGCAGGAGGAGATGTCACAGTGGGGCACAGGCTGTAGGGCAGGAGGAGATGTCACAGTGAGGGGCACAGGCTGTAGGGCAGGAGGAGATGTCACAGTGAGGGGCACAGGCTTTAGCGCAGGAGGAGATGTCACAGTGAGGGACACAGGCTTTAGGGCAGGAGGAGATGTCACAGTGAGGGGCACAGGCTTTAGGGCAGGAGGAGATGTCACAGTGAGGGACACAGGCTGTCGGGCAGGAGGAGATGTCACAGTGAGGGGCACAGGCTTTCGGGCAGGAGGAGATGTCACAGTGAGGGACACAGGCTGTAGGGCAGGAGGAGATGTCACAGTGAGGGACACAGGCTGTAGGGCAGGAGGAGATGTCACAGTGAGGGACACAGGTTGAAGGGCAGGAGGAGATGTCACAGTGAGGGGCACAGGATGTAGGGCAGGAGGAGATGTCACAGTGAGGGACACAGGCTGTAGGGCAGGAGGAGATGTCACAGTGAGGGACACAGGCTGTTGGGCAGGAGGAGATGTCACAGCGAGGGACACAGGTTGTAGGGCAGGAGGAGATGTCACAGCGAGGGACACAGGCTGTAGGGCAGGAGGAGATGTCACAGCGAGGGACACAGGCTGTAGGGCAGGAGGAGATGTCACAGTGAGGGGCACAGGCTGTAGGGCAGGAGGAGATGTCACAGAGAGGGGCACAGGCTTTAGGGCAGGAGGAGATGTCACAGTGAGGGACACAGGCTTTAGGGCAGGAGCAGATGTCACAGTGAGGGGCACAGGCTGTAGGGCAGGAGGAGATGTCACAGCGAGGGACACAGGCTGTAGGGCAGGAGGAGATGTCACAGAGAGGGGCACAGGCTGTAGGGCAGGAGGAGATGTCACAGTGAGGGGCACAGGCTGTAGGGCAGGAGGAGATGTCACAGCGAGGGGCACAGGCTGTAGGGCAGGAGGAGATGTCACAGCGAGGGGCACAGGCTGTAGGGCAGCAGGAGATGTCACAGCAGGGACACAGGCTGTAGGGGAGGAGGAGATGTCACAGTGAGGGACACGGGTTGTAGGGCAGGAGGAGATGTCACAGTGAGGGACACAGGCTGTAGGGCAGGAGGAGATGTCACAGTGAGGGGCACAGGTTGTAGGGCAGGAGGAGATGTCACAGCGAGGGACACAGGTTGTAGGGCAGGAGGAGATGTCACAGCGAGGGACACAGGCTGTAGGGCAGGAGGAGATGTCACAGCGAGGGACACAGGCTGTAGGGCAGTAGGAGATGTCACAGTGAGGGACACAGGCTGTAGGGCAGGAGGAGATGTCACAGTGAGGGACACAGGTTGTAGGGCAGGAGGAGATGTCACAGTGAGGGACACAGGCTGTCGGGCAGGAGGAGATGTCACAGTGAGGGACACAGGCTGCAGGGCAGGAGGAGATGTCACAGTGAGGGACACAGGCTTTAGGGCAGGAGGAGATGTCACAGAGAGGGGCACAGGCTGTAGGGCAGGAGGAGATGTCACAGTGAGGGACACAGGCTGTAGGGCAGGAGGAGATGTCACAGTGAGGGGCACAGGTTGTAGGGCAGGAGGAGATGTCACAGTGAGAGACACAGGCTGTAGGGCAGGAGGAGATGTCACAGTGAGAGACAGAGGCTGTAGGGCAGGAGGAGATGTCACAGTGAGGGGCACAGGCTGTAGGGCAGGAGGAGATGTCACAGTGAGGGGCACAGGCTGTAGGGCAGGAGGAGATCTCACAGTGAGGGACACAGGTTGAAGGGCAGGAGGAGATGTCACAGTGAGGGGCACAGGCTGTAGGGCAGAAGGAGATGTCACAGTGAGGGGCACAGGCTGTAGGGCAGGAGGAGATGTCACAGTGAGGGACACAGGCTGTAGGGCAGGAGGAGATGTCACAGTGAGGGACACAGGCTGTCGGGCAGGAGGAGATGTCACAGTGAGGGAAACAGGCTGTCGGGCAGGAGGAGATGTCACAGTGAGGGACACAGGCTGACGGGCAGGAGGAGATGTCACAGAGAGGGGCACAGGCTTTAGGGCAGGAGGAGATGTCACAGCGAGGGGCACAGACTGTAGGGCAGGAGGAGACGTCACAGAGAGGGGCACAGGCTTTAGGGCAGGGGGAGATGTCACAGTGAGGGACACAGGCTGTAGGGCAGGAGGAGATGTCACAGTGAGGGGCACACGCTGTAGGGCAGGAGGAGATGTCACAGTGAGGGGCACAGGCTGTAGGGCAGGAGGAGATGTCACAGTGAGGGGCACAGGCTGTAGGGCAGGAGGAGATGTCACAGTGAGGGGCACAGGCTTTAGGGCAGGAGCAGATGTCACAGTGAGGGGCACAGGCTGTAGGGCAGGAGGAGATGTCACAGCGAGGGACACAGGCTGTAGGGCAGGAGGAGATGTCACAGAGAGGGGCACAGGCTGTAGGGCAGGAGGAGATGTCACAGTGAGGGGCACAGGCTGTAGGGCAGGAGGAGATGTCACAGTGAGGGGCACAGGCTGTAGGGCAGGAGGAGATGTCACAACGAGGGGCACAGGCTGTAGGGCAGCAGGAGATGTCACAGCAGGGACACAGGCTGTAGGGGAGGAGGAGATGTCACAGTGAGGGACACAGGCTGTAGGGCAGGAGGAGATGTCACAGCGAGGGACACAGGTTGTAGGGCAGGAGGAGATGTCACAGTGAGGGACACAGGCTGTAGGGCAGGAGGAGATGTCACAGTGAGGGGCACAGGCTGTAGGGCAGGAGGAGATGTCACAGCGAGGGACACAGGCTGTAGGGCAGGAGGAGATGTCACAGCGAGGGACACAGGCTGTAGGGCAGGAGGAGATGTCACAGCGAGGGACACAGGCTGTAGGGCAGGAGGAGATGTCACAGCGAGGGACACAGGCTGTAGGGCAGGAGGAGATGTCACAGTGAGGGGCACAGGCTGTAGGGCAGGAGGAGATGTCACAGTGAGAGACACAGGCTGTAGGGCAGGAGGAGATGTCACAGTGAGGGACACAGGTTGAAGGGCAGGAGGAGATGTCACAGTGAGGGACACAGGCTGTAGGGCAGGAGGAGATGTCACAGTGAGGGACACAGGCTGTAGGGCAGGAGGAGATGTCACAGTGAGAGACACAGGCTGTAGGGCAGGAGGAGATGTCACAGTGAGGGACACAGGCTGTAGGGCAGGAGGAGATGTCACAGTGAGGGACACAGGTTGAAGGGCAGGAGGAGATGTCACATTGAGAGACACAGGCTGTAGGGCAGGAGGATATGTCACAGTGAGGGACACAGGCTGTAGGGCAGGACGAGATGTCACAGTGAGGGACACAGGTTGAAGGGCAGGAGGAGATGTCACAGTGAGAGACACAGGCTGTGGGGCAGGAGGAGATGTCACAGTGAGGGACACAGGCTGTAGGGCAGGAGGAGATGTCACAGCGAGGGACACAGGCTGTAGGGCAGGAGGAGATGTCACAGTGAGGGGCACAGGCTGTAGGGCAGGAGGAGATGTCACAGTGAGGGGCACAAGCTGTAGGGCAGGAGGAGATGTCACAGTGAGGGGCACAGGCTGTAGGGCAGGAGGAGATGTCACAGTGAGGGGCACAGGCTGTAGGGCAGGAGGAGATGTCACAGTGAGAGACACAGGTAGGAGGGCAGGAGGAGATGTCACAGTGAGGGGCACAAGCTGTAGGGCAGGAGGAGACGTCACAGTGAGGGGCACAGGTTGAAGGGCAGGAGGAGATGTCACAATGAGGGGCACAGGCTGTAGGGCAGGAGGAGATGTCACAGTGAGAGACACAGGTTGTAGGGCAGGAGGAGATGTCACAGTGAGGGACACAGGCTGTAGGGCAGGAGGAGATGTCACAGTGAGGGGCACAGGCTGTAGGGCAGGAGGAGATGTCACAGTGAGGGGCACGGGTTGTAGGGCAGGAGGAGATGTCACAGCGAGGGGCACAGGCTGTAGGGCAGGAGGAGATGTCACAGCGAGGGGCACAGGCTGTCGGGCAGCAGGAGATGTCACAGCAGGGACACAGGCTGTAGGGGAGGAGGAGATGTCACAGTGAGGGACACAGGTTGTAGGGCAGGAGGAGATGTCACAGTGAGGGACACAGGCTGTAGGGCAGGAGGAGATGTCACAGTGAGGGGCACAGGTTGTAGGGCAGGAGGAGATGTCACAGCGAGGGACACAGGTTGTAGGGCAGGAGGAGATGTCACAGCGAGGGACACAGGCTGTAGGGCAGGAGGAGATGTCACAGCGAGGGACACAGGCTGTAGGGATTGAGGAGATGTCACAGTGAGGGACACAGGCTGTAGGGCAGGAGGAGATGTCACAGCGAGGGACACAGGTTGTAGGGCAGGAGGAGATGTCACAGTGAGAAACACAGGCTGTAGGGCAGGAGGAGATGTCACAGTGAGGGACACAGGCTGTGGGGCAGGAGGAGATGTCACAGTGAGAAACACAGGCTGTAGGGCAGGAGGAGATGTCACAGTGAGAAACACAGGCTGTAGGGCAGGAGGAGATGTCACAGTGAGGGACACAGGCTGTGGGGCAGGAGGAGATGTCACAGCGAGGGACACAGGCTGTAGGGCAGGAGGAGATGTCACAGCGATGGACACAGGCTGTAGGGCAGGAGGAGATGTCACAGTGAGGGGCACAGGCTGTAGGGCAGGAGGAGATGTCACAGTGAGGGGCACAAGCTGTAGGGCAGCAGGAGATGTCACAGTGAGGGGCACAGGCTGTAGGGCAGGAGGAGATGTCACAGTGAGGGGCACAGGCTGTAGGGCAGGAGGAGATGTCACAATGAGGGGCACAATCTGTAGGGCAGGAGGAGATGTCACAGTGAGGGGCACAGGTTGAAGGGCAGGAGGAGATGTCACAATGAGGGGCACAGGTTGTAGGGCAGGAGGAGATGTCACAGTGAGAGACGCAGGTTGTAGGGCAGGAGGAGATGTCACAGAGAGGGGCACAGGCTGTAGGGCAGGAGGAGATGTCACAGTGAGGGGCACAGGCTGTAGGGCAGGAGGAGATGTCACAGCGAGGGGCACAGGCTGTAGGGCAGGAGGAGATGTCACAGCGAGGGGCACAGGCTGTTGGGCAGCAGGAGATGTCACAGCAGGGACACAGGCTGTAGGGGAGGAGGAGATGTCACAGTGAGGGACACGGGTTGTAGGGCAGGAGGAGATGTCACAGTGAGGGACACAGGCTGTAGGGCAGGAGGAGATGTCACAGTGAGGGGCACAGGTTGTAGGGCAGGAGGAGATGTCACAGCGAGGGACACAGGTTGTAGGGCAGGAGGAGATGTCACAGCGAGGGACACAGGCTGTAGGGCAGGAGGAGATGTCACAGCGAGGGACACAGGCTGTAGGGCAGTAGGAGATGTCACAGTGAGGGACACAGGCTGTAGGGCAGGAGGAGATGTCACAGTGAGGGACACAGGTTGTAGGGCAGGAGGAGATGTCACAGTGAGGGACACAGGCTGTCGGGCAGGAGGAGATGTCACAGTGAGGGACACAGGCTGCAGGGCAGGAGGAGATGTCACAGTGAGGGACACAGGCTTTAGGGCAGGAGGAGATGTCACAGAGAGGGGCACAGGCTGTAGGGCAGGAGGAGATGTCACAGTGAGGGACACAGGCTGTAGGGCAGGAGGAGATGTAACAGTGAGGGGCACAGGTTGTAGGGCAGGAGGAGATGTCACAGTGAGAGACACAGGCTGTAGGGCAGGAGGAGATGTCACAGTGAGAGACAGAGGCTGTAGGGCAGGAGGAGATGTCACAGTGAGGGGCACAGGCTGTAGGGCAGGAGGAGATGTCACAGTGAGGGGCACAGGCTGTAGGGCAGGAGGAGATCTCACAGTGAGGGACACAGGTTGAAGGGCAGGAGGAGATGTCACAGTGAGGGGCACAGGCTGTAGGGCAGGAGGAGATGTCACAGTGAGGGGCACAGGCTGTAGGGCAGGAGGAGATGTCACAGTGAGGGACACAGGCTGTAGGGCAGGAGGAGATGTCACAGTGAGGGACACAGGCTGTCGGGCAGGAGGAGATGTCACAGTGAGGGAAACAGGCTGTCGGGCAGGAGGAGATGTCACAGTGAGGGACACAGGCTGACGGGCAGGAGGAGATGTCACAGAGAGGGGCACAGGCTTTAGGGCAGGAGGAGATGTCACAGCGAGGGGCACAGACTGGAGGGCAGGAGGAGACGTCACAGAGAGGGGCACAGGCTTTAGGGCAGGGGGAGATGTCACAGTGAGGGACACAGGCTGTAGGGCAGGAGGAGATGTCACAGTGAGGGGCACACGCTGTAGGGCAGGAGGAGATGTCACAGTGAGGGGCACAGGCTGTAGGGCAGGAGGAGATGTCACAGTGAGGGGCACAGGCTGTAGGGCAGGAGGAGATGTCACAGTGAGGGGCACAGGCTTTAGGGCAGGAGCAGATGTCACAGTGAGGGGCACAGGCTGTAGGGCAGGAGGAGATGTCACAGCGAGGGACACAGGCTGTAGGGCAGGAGGAGATGTCACAGAGAGGGGCACAGGCTGTAGGGCAGGAGGAGATGTCACAGTGAGGGGCACAGGCTGTAGGGCAGGAGGAGATGTCACAGTGAGGGGCACAGGCTGTAGGGCAGGAGGAGATGTCACAACGAGGGGCACAGGCTGTAGGGCAGCAGGAGATGTCACAGCAGGGACACAGGCTGTAGGGGAGGAGGAGATGTCACAGTGAGGGACACAGGTTGTAGGGCAGGAGGAGATGTCACAGTGAGGGACACAGGCTGTAGGGATTGAGGAGATGTCACAGTGAGGGACACAGGCTGTAGGGCAGGAGGAGATGTCACAGCGAGGGACACAGGTTGTAGGGCAGGAGGAGATGTCACAGTGAGGGACACAGGCTGTAGGGCAGGAGGAGATGTCACAGTGAGGGGCACAGGCTGTAGGGCAGGAGGAGATGTCACAGCGAGGGACACAGGCTGTAGGGCAGGAGGAGATGTCACAGCGAGGGACACAGGCTGTAGGGCAGGAGGAGATGTCACAGTGAGGGGCACAGGCTGTAGGGCAGGAGGAGATGTCACAGTGAGGGACACAGGTTGAAGGGCAGGAGGAGATGTCACAGTGAGGGACACAGGCTGTAGGGCAGGAGGAGATGTCACAGTGAGGGACACAGGCTGTAGGGCAGGAGGAGATGTCACAGTGAGAGACACAGGCTGTAGGGCAGGAGGAGATGTCACAGTGAGGGACACAGGCTGTAGGGCAGGAGGAGATGTCACAGTGAGGGACACAGTTTGAAGGGCAGGAGGAGATGTCACAGTGAGGGGCACAGGCTGTAGGGCAGGAGGAGATGTCACAGTGAGGGGCACAAGCTGTAGGGCAGGAGGAGATGTCACAGTGAGGGGCACAGGCTGTAGGGCAGGAGGAGATGTCACAGTGAGGGGCACAGGCTGTAGGGCAGGAGGAGATGTCACAGTGAGAGACACAGGTTGGAGGGCAGGAGGAGATGTCACAGTGAGGGGCACAAGCTGTAGGGCAGGAGGAGACGTCACAGTGAGGGGCACAGGTTGAAGGGCAGGAGGAGATGTCACAATGAGGGGCACAGGCTGTAGGGCAGGAGGAGATGTCACAGTGAGAGACACAGGTTGTAGGGCAGGAGGAGATGTCACAGTGAGGGACACAGGCTGTAGGGCAGGAGGAGATGTCACAGTGAGGGGCACAGGCTGTAGGGCAGGAGGAGATGTCACAGTGAGGGGCACGGGTTGTAGGGCAGGAGGAGATGTCACAGCGAGGGGCACAGGCTGTAGGGCAGGAGGAGATGTCACAGCGAGGGGCACAGGCTGTCGGGCAGCAGGAGATGTCACAGCAGGGACACAGGCTGTAGGGGAGGAGGAGATGTCACAGTGAGGGACACAGGTTGTAGGGCAGGAGGAGATGTCACAGTGAGGGACACAGGCTGTAGGGCAGGAGGAGATGTCACAGTGAGGGGCACAGGTTGTAGGGCAGGAGGAGATGTCACAGCGAGGGACACAGGTTGTAGGGCAGGAGGAGATGTCACAGCGAGGGACACAGGCTGTAGGGCAGGAGGAGATGTCACAGCGAGGGACACAGGCTGTAGGGATTGAGGAGATGTCACAGTGAGGGACACAGGCTGTAGGGCAGGAGGAGATGTCACAGCGAGGGACACAGGTTGTAGGGCAGGAGGAGATGTCACAGTGAGAAACACAGGCTGTAGGGCAGGAGGAGATGTCACAGTGAGGGACACAGGCTGTGGGGCAGGAGGAGATGTCACAGTGAGAAACACAGGCTGTAGGGCAGGAGGAGATGTCACAGTGAGGGACACAGGCTGTGGGGCAGGAGGAGATGTCACAGTGAGGGACACAGGCTGTAGGGCAGGAGGAGATGTCACAGCGAGGGACACAGGCTGTAGGGCAGGAGGAGATGTCACAGTGAGGGGCACAGGCTGTAGGGCAGGAGGAGATGTCACAGTGAGGGGCACAAGCTGTAGGGCAGCAGGAGATGTCACAGTGAGGGGCACAGGCTGTAGGGCAGGAGGAGATGTCACAGTGAGGGGCACAGGCTGTAGGGCAGGAGGAGATGTCACAGTGAGGGGCACAAGCTGTAGGGCAGGAGGAGATGTCACAGTGAGGGGCACAGGTTGAAGGGCAGGAGGAGATGTCACAATGAGGGGCACAGGTTGTAGGGCAGGAGGAGATGTCACAGTGAGAGACGCAGGTTGTAGGGCAGGAGGAGATGTCACAGTGAGGGACACAGGCTGTAGGGCAGGAGGAGATGTCACAGTGAGGGGCACAGGTTGTAGGGCAGGAGGAGATGTCACAGTGAGGGACACAGGTTGTAGGGCAGGAGGAGATGTCACAGTG
Source organism: Scyliorhinus torazame (assembly GCF_047496885.1). Classification (NCBI taxonomy): domain Eukaryota; kingdom Metazoa; phylum Chordata; class Chondrichthyes; order Carcharhiniformes; family Scyliorhinidae; genus Scyliorhinus; species Scyliorhinus torazame. The sequence goes on from NC_092708.1 coordinate 387,633,265, forward strand.
AGAGACACAGGTTGTAGGGCAGGAGGAGATGTCACAGTGAGGAACACAGGCTGTAGGGCAGGAGGAGATGTCACAGTGAGGGGCACAAGCTGTAGGGCAGGAGGAGATGTCACAGTGAGGGAGACAGGTTGTAGGGCAGGAGGAGATGTCACAGTGAGGGACACAGGTTGAAGGGCAGGAGGAGATGTCACAGTGAGGGGCACAGGCTGTAGGGCAGGAGGAGATGTCACAGTGAGGGACACAGGCTGTAGGGCAGGAGGAGATGTCACAGTGAGGGACACAGGCTGTCGGGCAGGAGGAGATGTCACAGTGAGGGGCACAGGCTGTAGGGCAGGAGGAGATGTCACAGTGAGGGACACAGGCTGTCGGGCAGGAGGAGATGTCACAGTGAGGGACACAGGCTGACGGGCAGGAGGAGATGTCACAGAGAGGGGCACAGGCTTTAGGGCAGGAGGAGATGTCACAGCGAGGGGCACAGACTGGAGGGCAGGAGGAGACGTCACAGAGAGGGGCACAGGCTTTCGGGCAGGAGGAGATGTCACAGTGAGGGGCAGAGGCTGTAGGGCAGGAGGAGATGTCACAGTGAGGGGCACAGGCTGTAGGGCAGGAGGAGATGTCACAGTGAGAGACACAGGCTGTAAGGCAGGAGGAGATGTCACAGTGAGGGACACAGGTTGAAGGGCAGGAGGAGATGTCACAGTGAGGGACACAGGCTGTAGGGCAGGAGGAGATGTCACAGTGAGGGACACAGGCTGTAGGGCAGGAGGAGATGTCACAGTGAGAGGCACAGGCTGTAGGGCAGGAGGAGATGTCACAGTGAGAGACACAGGCTGTAGGGCAGGAGGAGATGTCACAGTGAGGGACACAGGTTGTAGGGCAGGAGGAGATGTCACATGTGAGGGGCACAGGCTGTGGGGCAGGAGGAGATGTCACAGTGAGGGACACAGGCTGTAGGGCAGGAGGAGATGTCACAGCGAGGGGCACAGGCTGTAGGGCAGCAGGAGATGTCACAGCAGGGACACAGGCTGTAGGGGAGGAGGAGATGTCACAGTGAGGGACACAGGTTGTAGGGCAGGAGGAGATGTCACAGTGAGGGACACAGGCTGTAGGGCAGGAGGAGATGTCACAGTGAGGGGCACAGGTTGTAGGGCAGGAGGAGATGTCACAGCGAGGGACACAGGTTGTAGGGCAGGAGGAGATGTCACAGCGAGGGACACAGGCTGTAGGGCAGGAGGAGATGTCACAGCGAGGGACACAGGCTGTAGGGCAGTAGGAGATGTCACAGTGAGGGACACAGGCTGTAGGGCAGGAGGAGATGTCACAGTGAGGGACACAGGTTGTAGGGCAGGAGGAGATGTCACAGTGAGGGACACAGGCTGTCGGGCAGGAGGAGATGTCACAGTGAGGGACACAGGCTGCAGGGCAGGAGGAGATGTCACAGTGAGGGACACAGGCTTTCGGGCAGGAGGAGATGTCACAGTGAGGGGCACAGGCTGTAGGGCAGGAGGAGATGTCACAGTGAGGGGCACAGGCTGTCGGGCAGGAGGAGATGTCACAGTGAGGGACACAGGCTGCAGGGCAGGAGGAGATGTCACAGTGAGGGACACAGGCTTTAGGGCAGGAGGAGATGTCACAGTGAGGGGCACAGGCTGTAGGGCAGGAGGAGATGTCACAGTGAGGGGCACAGGCTTTAGGGCAAGAGCAGATGTCACAGTGAGGGGCACAGGCTGTAGGGCAGGAGGAGATGTCACAGCGAGGGACACAGGCTGTAGGGCAGGAGGAGATGTCACAGAGAGGGGCACAGGCTGTAGGGCAGGAGGAGATGTCACAGTGAGGGGCACAGGCTGTAGGGCAGGAGGAGATGTCACAGCGAGGGGCACAGGCTGTAGGGCAGGAGGAGATGTCACAGCAGGGACACAGGCTGTAGGGGAGGAGGAGATGTCACAGTGAGGGACACAGGTTGTAGGGCAGGAGGAGATGTCACAGTGAGGGACACAGGCTGTAGGGATTGAGGAGATGTCACAGTGAGGGACACAGGCTGTAGGGCAGGAGGAGATGTCACAGCGAGGGACACAGGTTGTAGGGCAGGAGGAGATGTCACAGTGAGGGACACAGGCTGTAGGGCAGGAGGAGATGTCACAGTGAGGGGCACAGGCTGTAGGGCAGGAGGAGATGTCACAGCGAGGGACACAGGCTGTAGGGCAGGAGGAGATGTCACAGCGAGGGACACAGGCTGTAGGGCAGGAGGAGATGTCACAGTGAGGGGCACAGGCTGTAGGGCAGGAGGAGATGTCACAGTGAGGGACACAGGTTGAAGGGCAGGAGGAGATGTCACAGTGAGGGACACAGGCTGTAGGGCAGGAGGAGATGTCACAGTGAGGGACACAGGCTGTAGGGCAGGAGGAGATGTCACAGTGAGAGACACAGGCTGTAGGGCAGGAGGAGATGTCACAGTGAGGGACACAGGCTGTAGGGCAGGAGGAGATGTCACAGTGAGGGACACAGGTTGAAGGGCAGGAGGAGATGTCACAGTGAGGGGCACAGGCTGTAGGGCAGGATGAGATGTCACAGTGAGGGGCACAAGCTGTAGGGCAGGAGGAGATGTCACAGTGAGGGGCACAGGCTGTAGGGCAGGAGGAGATGTCACAGTGAGGGGCACAGGCTGTAGGGCAGGAGGAGATGTCACAGTGAGAGACACAGGTTGGAGGGCAGGAGGAGATGTCACAGTGAGGGGCACAAGCTGTAGGGCAGGAGGAGACGTCACAGTGAGGGGCACAGGTTGAAGGGCAGGAGGAGATGTCACAATGAGGGGCACAGGCTGTAGGGCAGGAGGAGATGTCACAGTGAGAGACACAGGTTGTAGGGCAGGAGGAGATGTCACAGTGAGGGACACAGGCTGTAGGGCAGGAGGAGATGTCACAGTGAGGGGCACAGGCTGTAGGGCAGGAGGAGATGTCACAGTGAGGGGCACGGGTTGTAGGGCAGGAGGAGATGTCACAGCGAGGGGCACAGGCTGTAGGGCAGGAGGAGATGTCACAGCGAGGGGCACAGGCTGTCGGGCAGCAGGAGATGTCACAGCAGGGACACAGGCTGTAGGGGAGGAGGAGATGTCACAGTGAGGGACACAGGTTGTAGGGCAGGAGGAGATGTCACAGTGAGGGACACAGGCTGTAGGGCAGGAGGAGATGTCACAGTGAGGGGCACAGGTTGTAGGGCAGGAGGAGATGTCACAGCGAGGGACACAGGTTGTAGGGCAGGAGGAGATGTCACAGCGAGGGACACAGGCTGTAGGGCAGGAGGAGATGTCACAGCGAGGGACACAGGCTGTAGGGATTGAGGAGATGTCACAGTGAGGGACACAGGCTGTAGGGCAGGAGGAGATGTCACAGCGAGGGACACAGGTTGTAGGGCAGGAGGAGATGTCACAGTGAGAAACACAGGCTGTAGGGCAGGAGGAGATGTCACAGTGAGGGACACAGGCTGTGGGGCAGGAGGAGATGTCACAGTGAGAAACACAGGCTGTAGGGCAGGAGGAGATGTCACAGTGAGGGACACAGGCTGTGGGGCAGGAGGAGATGTCACAGTGAGGGACACAGGCTGTAGGGCAGGAGGAGATGTCACAGCGAGGGACACAGGCTGTAGGGCAGGAGGAGATGTCACAGTGAGGGGCACAGGCTGTAGGGCAGGAGGAGATGTCACAGTGAGGGGCACAAGCTGTAGGGCAGCAGGAGATGTCACAGTGAGGGGCACAGGCTGTAGGGCAGGAGGAGATGTCACAGTGAGGGGCACAGGCTGTAGGGCAGGAGGAGATGTCACAGTGAGGGGCACAAGCTGTAGGGCAGGAGGAGATGTCACAGTGAGGGGCACAGGTTGAAGGGCAGGAGGAGATGTCACAATGAGGGGCACAGGTTGTAGGGCAGGAGGAGATGTCACAGTGAGAGACGCAGGTTGTAGGGCAGGAGGAGATGTCACAGTGAGGGACACAGGCTGTAGGGCAGGAGGAGATGTCACAGTGAGGGGCACAGGTTGTAGGGCAGGAGGAGATGTCACAGTGAGGGACACAGGTTGTAGGGCAGGAGGAGATGTCACAGTGAGAGACACAGGTTGTAGGGCAGGAGGAGATGTCACAGTGAGGAACACAGGCTGTAGGGCAGGAGGAGATGTCACAGTGAGGGGCACAAGCTGTAGGGCAGGAGGAGATGTCACAGTGAGGGAGACAGGTTGTAGGGCAGGAGGAGATGTCACAGTGAGGGACACAGGTTGAAGGGCAGGAGGAGATGTCACAGTGAGGGGGACAGGCTGTAGGGCAGGAGGAGATGTCACAGTGAGGGACACAGGCTGTAGGGCAGGAGGAGATGTCACAGTGAGGGACACAGGCTGTCGGGCAGGAGGAGATGTCACAGTGAGGGGCACAGGCTGTAGGGCAGGAGGAGATGTCACAGTGAGGGACACAGGCTGTCGGGCAGGAGGAGATGTCACAGTGAGGGACACAGGCTGACGGGCAGGAGGAGATGTCACAGAGAGGGGCACAGGCTTTAGGGCAGGAGGAGATGTCACAGCGAGGGGCACAGACTGGAGGGCAGGAGGAGACGTCACAGAGAGGGGCACAGGCTTTCGGGCAGGAGGAGATGTCACAGTGAGGGGCAGAGGCTGTAGGGCAGGAGGAGATGTCACAGTGAGGGGCACAGGCTGTAGGGCAGGAGGAGATGTCACAGTGAGAGACACAGGCTGTAAGGCAGGAGGAGATGTCACAGTGAGGGACACAGGTTGAAGGGCAGGAGGAGATGTCACAGTGAGGGACACAGGCTGTAGGGCAGGAGGAGATGTCACAGTGAGGGACACAGGCTGTAGGGCAGGAGGAGATGTCACAGTGAGAGGCACAGGCTGTAGGGCAGGAGGAGATGTCACAGTGAGAGACACAGGCTGTAGGGCAGGAGGAGATGTCACAGTGAGGGACACAGGTTGTAGGGCAGGAGGAGATGTCACATGTGAGGGGCACAGGCTGTGGGGCAGGAGGAGATGTCACAGTGAGGGACACAGGCTGTAGGGCAGGAGGAGATGTCACAGCGAGGGGCACAGGCTGTAGGGCAGCAGGAGATGTCACAGCAGGGACACAGGCTGTAGGGGAGGAGGAGATGTCACAGTGAGGGACACAGGTTGTAGGGCAGGAGGAGATGTCACAGTGAGGGACACAGGCTGTAGGGCAGGAGGAGATGTCACAGTGAGGGGCACAGGTTGTAGGGCAGGAGGAGATGTCACAGCGAGGGACACAGGTTGTAGGGCAGGAGGAGATGTCACAGCGAGGGACACAGGCTGTAGGGCAGGAGGAGATGTCACAGCGAGGGACACAGGCTGTAGGGCAGTAGGAGATGTCACAGTGAGGGACACAGGCTGTAGGGCAGGAGGAGATGTCACAGTGAGGGACACAGGTTGTAGGGCAGGAGGAGATGTCACAGTGAGGGACACAGGCTGTCGGGCAGGAGGAGATGTCACAGTGAGGGACACAGGCTGCAGGGCAGGAGGAGATGTCACAGTGAGGGACACAGGCTTTCGGGCAGGAGGAGATGTCACAGTGAGGGGCACAGGCTGTAGGGCAGGAGGAGATGTCACAGTGAGGGGCACAGGCTGTCGGGCAGGAGGAGATGTCACAGTGAGGGACACAGGCTGCAGGGCAGGAGGAGATGTCACAGTGAGGGACACAGGCTTTAGGGCAGGAGGAGATGTCACAGTGAGGGGCACAGGCTGTAGGGCAGGAGGAGATGTCACAGTGAGGGGCACAGGCTTTAGGGCAAGAGCAGATGTCACAGTGAGGGGCACAGGCTGTAGGGCAGGAGGAGATGTCACAGCGAGGGACACAGGCTGTAGGGCAGGAGGAGATGTCACAGAGAGGGGCACAGGCTGTAGGGCAGGAGGAGATGTCACAGTGAGGGGCACAGGCTGTAGGGCAGGAGGAGATGTCACAGCGAGGGGCACAGGCTGTAGGGCAGGAGGAGATGTCACAGCAGGGACACAGGCTGTAGGGGAGGAGGAGATGTCACAGTGAGGGACACAGGTTGTAGGGCAGGAGGAGATGTCACAGTGAGGGACACAGGCTGTAGGGATTGTGGAGATGTCACAGTGAGGGGCACAGGCTGTAGGGCAGGAGGAGATGTCACAGTGAGGGGCACAGGCTGTAGGGCAGGAGGAGATGTCACAGCGAGGGGCACAGGCTGTAGGGCAGGAGGAGATGTCACAGCAGGGACACAGGCTGTAGGGGAGGAGGAGATGTCACAGTGAGGGACACAGGTTGTAGGGCAGGAGGAGATGTCACAGTGAGGGACACAGGCTGTAGGGATTGAGGAGATGTCACAGTGAGGGACACAGGCTGTAGGGCAGGAGGAGATGTCACAGCGAGGGACACAGGTTGTAGGGCAGGAGGAGATGTCACAGTGAGGGACACAGGCTGTAGGGCAGGAGGAGATGTCACAGCGAGGGACACAGGCTGTAGGGCAGGAGGAGATGTCACAGTGAGGGGCACAGGCTGTAGGGCAGGAGGAGATGTCACAGTGAGAGACACAGGCTGTAGGGCAGGAGGAGATGTCACAGTGAGGGACACAGGTTGAAGGGCAGGAGGAGATGTCACAGTGAGGGACACAGGCTGTAGGGCAGGAGGAGATGTCACAGTGAGGGACACAGGCTGTAGGGCAGGAGGAGATGTCACAGTGAGAGACACAGGCTGTAGGGCAGGAGGAGATGTCACAGTGAGGGACACAGGCTGTAGGGCAGGAGGAGATGTCACAGTGAGGGACACAGGTTGAAGGGCAGGAGGAGATGTCACAGTGAGAGACACAGGCTGTAGGGCAGGAGGAGATGTCACAGTGAGGGACACAGGCTGTAGGGCAGGACGAGATGTCACAGTGAGGGACACAGGTTGAAGGGCAGGAGGAGATGTCACAGTGAGAGACACAGGCTGTGGCGCAGGAGGAGATGTCACAGTGAGGGACACAGGCTGTAGGGCAGGAGGAGATGTCACAGCGAGGGACACAGGCTGTAGGGCAGGAGGAGATGTCACAGTGAGAGGCACAGGCTGTAGGGCAGGAGGAGATGTCACAGTGAGGGGCACAAGCTGTAGGGCAGGAGGAGATGTCACAGTGAGGGGCACAGGCTGTAGGGCAGGAGGAGATGTCACAGTGAGGGGCACAGGCTGTAGGGCAGGAGGAGATGTCACAGTGAGAGACACAGGTTGGAGGGCAGGAGGAGATGTCACAGTGAGGGGCACAAGCTGTAGGGCAGGAGGAGACGTCACAGTGAGGGGCACAGGTTGAAGGGCAGGAGGAGATGTCACAATGAGGGGCACAGGCTGTAGGGCAGGAGGAGATGTCACAGTGAGAGACACAGGTTGTAGGGCAGGAGGAGATGTCACAGTGAGGGACACAGGCTGTAGGGCAGGAGGAGATGTCACAGTGAGGGGCACAGGCTGTAGGGCAGCAGGAGATGTCACAGTGAGGGGCACGGGTTGTAGGGCAGGAGGAGATGTCACAGCGAGGGGCACAGGCTGTAGGGCAGGAGGAGATGTCACAGCGAGGGGCACAGGCTGTCGGGCAGCAGGAGATGTCACAGCAGGGACACAGGCTGTAGGGGAGGAGGAGATGTCACAGTGAGGGACACAGGTTGTAGGGCAGGAGGAGATGTCACAGTGAGGGACACAGGCTGTAGGGCAGGAGGAGATGTCACAGTGAGGGGCACAGGTTGTAGGGCAGGAGGAGATGTCACAGCGAGGGACACAGGTTGTAGGGCAGGAGGAGATGTCACAGCGAGGGACACAGGCTGTAGGGCAGGAGGAGATGTCACAGCGAGGGACACAGGCTGTAGGGATTGAGGAGATGTCACAGTGAGGGACACAGGCTGTAGGGCAGGAGGAGATGTCACAGCGAGGGACACAGGTTGTAGGGCAGGAGGAGATGTCACAGTGAGAAACACAGGCTGTAGGGCAGGAGGAGATGTCACAGTGAGGGACACAGGCTGTGGGGCAGGAGGAGATGTCACAGTGAGAAACACAGGCTGTAGGGCAGGAGGAGATGTCACAGTGAAGGACACAGGCTGTGGGGCAGGAGGAGATGTCACAGTGAGGGACACAGGCTGTAGGGCAGGAGGAGATGTCACAGCGAGGGACACAGGCTGTAGGGCAGGAGGAGATGTCACAGTGAGGGGCACAGGCTGTAGGGCAGGAGGAGATGTCACAGTGAGGGGCACAAGCTGTAGGGCAGGAGGAGATGTCACAGTGAGGGGCACAGGCTGTAGGGCAGGAGGAGATGTCACAGTGAGGGGCACAGGCTGTAGGGCAGGAGGAGATGTCACAGTAAGGGGCACAAGCTGTAGGGCAGGAGGAGATGTCACAGTGAGGGGCACAGGTTGAAGGGCAGGAGGAGATGTCACAATGAGGGGCACAGGTTGTAGGGCAGGAGGAGATGTCACAGTGAGAGACGCAGGTTGTAGGGCAGGAGGAGATGTCACAGTGAGGGACACAGGCTGTAGGGCAGGAGGAGATGTCACAGTGAGGGGCACAGGTTGTAGGGCAGGAGGAGATGTCACAGTGAGGGACACAGGTTGTAGGGCAGGAGGAGATGTCACAGTGAGAGACACAGGTTGTAGGGCAGGAGGAGATGTCACAGTGAGGAACACAGGCTGTAGGGCAGGAGGAGATGTCACAGTGAGGGGCACAAGCTGTAGGGCAGGAGGAGATGTCACAGTGAGGGAGACAGGTTGTAGGGCAGGAGGAGATGTCACAGTGAGGGACACAGGTTGAAGGGCAGGAGGAGATGTCACAGTGCGGAGTCTGCACATCCTCCCCGTGTGTCCGTGGGTTTCCTCCGGGCGCTCCGGTTTCCTCCCACAGTCCAAAGATGTGCAGGTTAGGTGGATTGGCCATGCTAAATTGCCCTTTGTGTCCAAAATTGTCCTTAGTGTTGGGTGGGCTTACTGGGTTATGGGGATAGGATAGGGGGCTGGGGTGCTCTTTCCAAGAGCCGGTGCAGACTCGATGGGCCGAATGGCCTCCTTCCGCACTGTTAATTCTATTCTATTCTATACAGTGAGGGGCACAGGCTGTAGGGCAGGAGGAGATGTCACAGTGAGGGACACAGGCTGTCGGGCAGGAGGAGATGTCACAGTGAGGGGCACAGGCTGTAGGGCAGGAGGAGATGTCACAGTGAGGGACACAGGCTGTCGGGCAGGAGGAGATGTCACAGTGAGGGACACAGGCTGACGGGCAGGAGGAGATGTCACAGAGAGGGGAACAGGCTTTAGGGCAGGAGGAGATGTCACAGCGAGGGGCACAGACTGGAGGGCAGGAGGAGACGTCACAGAGAGGGGCACAGGCTTTCGGGCAGGAGGAGATGTCACAGTGAGGGGCAGAGGCTGTAGGGCAGGAGGAGATGTCACAGTGAGGGGCACAGGCTGTAGGGCAGGAGGAGATGTCACAGTGAGAGACACAGGCTGTAAGGCAGGAGGAGATGTCACAGTGAGGGACACAGGTTGAAGGGCAGGAGGAGATGTCACAGTGAGGGACACAGGCTGTAGGGCAGGAGGAGATGTCACAGTGAGGGACACAGGCTGTAGGGCAGGAGGAGATGTCACAGTGAGAGGCACAGGCTGGAGGGCAGGAGGAGATGTCACAGTGAGAGACACAGGCTGTAGGGCAGGAGGAGATGTCACAGTGAGGGACACAGGTTGTAGGGCAGGAGGAGATGTCACATGTGAGGGGCACAGGCTGTGGGGCAGGAGGAGATGTCACAGTGAGGGACACAGGCTGTAGGGCAGGAGGAGATGTCACAGCGAGGGACACAGATTGTAGGGCAGGAGGAGATGTCACAGTGAGGGGCACAGGCTGTAGGGCAGGAGGAGATGTCACAGTGAGGGGCACAAGCTGTAGGGCAGGAGGAGATGTCACAGTGAGGGGCACAGGCTGTAGGGCAGGAGGAGATGTCACAGTGAGGGGCACAGGCTGTAGGGCAGGAGGAGATGTCACAGTGAGGGACACAGGTTGAAGGGCAGGAGGAGATGTCACAATGAGGGGCACAAGCTGTAGGGCAGGAGGAGATGTTACAGTGAGGGGCACAGGTTGAAGGGCAGGAGGAGATGTCACAGTGAGGGGCACAGGCTGTAGGGCAGGAGGAGATGTCACAGTGAGGGGCACAGGCTGTAGGGCAGGAGGAGATGTCACAGTGAGGGACACAGGTTGTAGGGCAGGAGGAGATGTCACAGTGAGGGACACAGGTTGAAGGGCAGGAGGAGATGTCACAATGAGGGGCACAAGGTGTAGGGCAGGAGGAGATGTCACAGTGAGGGGCACAAGCTGTAGGGCAGGAGGAGATGTCACAGTGAGAGACACAGTTTGTAGGGCAGGAGGAGATGTCACAGTGAGGGACACAGGCTGTCGGGCAGGAGGAGATGTCACAGTGAGGGGCACAAGCTGTAGGGCAGGAGGAGATGTCACAGTGAGGGGCACAGGTTGAAGGGCAGGAGGAGATGTCACAGTGAGGGACACAAGCTGTAGGGCAGGAGGAGATGTCACAGTGAGGGACACAGGCTGTAGGGCAGGAGGAGATGTCACAGTGAGGGACACAAGCTGTAGGGCAGGAGGAGATGTCACAGGGAGGGACACAGGCTGTAGGGCAGGAGGAGATGTCACAGTGAGGGGCACAGGTTGAAGGACAGGAGGAGATGTCACAGTGAGGGACACAGGCTGTAGGGCAGGAGGAGATGTCACAGTGAGGGGCACAGGTTGAAAGGCAGGAGGAGATGTCACAGTGAGGGACACAAGCTGTAGGGCAGGAGGAGATGTCACAGTGAGGGACACAGGCTGTAGGGCAGGAGGAGATGTCACAGTGAGGGGCACAGGTTGAAGGGCAGGAGGAGATGTCACAGTGAGGGGCACAGGTTGTAGGGCAGGAGGAGATGTTACAGTGAGGGACACAGGTTGAAGGGCAGGAGGAGATGTCACAGTGAGGGACCCAGGTTGTAGGGCAGGAGGAGATGTCACAGTGAGGGACACAGGTTGTAGGGCAGGAGGAGATGTCACAATGAGGGGCACAGGTTGAAGGGCAGGAGGAGATGTCACAGTGAGGGACACAGGTTGAAGGGCAGGAGGAGATGTCACAATGAGGGGCACAGGTTGTAGGGCAGGAGGAGATGTCACAATGAGGGGCACAGGTTGAAGGGCAGAAGGAGATGTCACAATGAGGGGCACAGGTTGTAGGGCAGGAGGAGATGTCACAGTGAGGGACACAGGTTGTAGGGCAGGAGGAGATGTCACAGTGAGGGACACAGGCTGTAGGGCAGGAGGAGATGTCACAGTGAGGGACACAGGTTGTAGGGCAGGAGGAGATGTCACAGTGAGGGACACAGGCTGTAGGGCAGGAGGAGATGTCACAGTGAGGGACACAGGCTGTAGGGCAGGAGGAGATGTCACAGTGAGGACACAGGTTGTAGGGCAGGAGGAGATGTCACAGTGAGGTTCACAGGTTGAAGGGCAGGAGGAGATGTCACAATGAGGGGCACAAGCTGTAGGGCAGGAGGAGATGTCACAGTGAGGGGCACAAGCTGTAGGGCAGGAGGAGATGTCACAGTGAGAGACACAGATTGTAGGGCAGGAGGAGATGTCACAGTGAGGGACACAGGCTGTCGGGCAGGAGGAGATGTCACAGTGAGGGGCACAAGCTGTAGGGCAGGAGGAGATGTCACAGTGAGGGGCACAGGTTGAAGGGCAGGAGGAGATGTCACAGTGAGGGACACAGGCTGTAAGGCAGGAGGAGATGTCACAGTGAGGGACACAGGTTGTAGGGCAGGAGGAGATGTCACAGTGAGGGACACAGGTTGAAGGGCAGGAGGAGATGTCACAATGAGGGGCACAAGCTGTAGGGCAGGAGGAGATGTCACAGTGAGGGGCACAAGCTGTAGGGCAGGAGGAGATGTCACAGTGAGGGACACAGGCTGTAGGGCAGGAGGAGATGTCACAGTGAGGGACACAGGTTGAAGGGCAGGAGGAGATGTCACAATGAGGGGCACAAGCTGTAGGGCAGGAGGAGATGTCACAGTGAGGGGCACAAGCTGCAGGGCAGGAGGAGATGTCACAGTGAGGGGCACAGGTTGAAGGGCAGGAGGAGATGTCACAATGAGGGGCACAGGCTGTAGGGCAGGAGGAGATGTCACAGTGAGAGACACAGATTGTAGGGCAGGAGGAGATGTCACAGTGAGGGACACAGGCTGTCGGGCATGAGGAGATGTCACAGTGAGGGGCACAGGCTGTAGGGCAGGAGGAGACGTCACAGTGAGGGGCACTGGCTGTAAGGCAGGAGGAGATGTCACAGAGAGGGGCACAGGCTGTAGGGCAGGAGGAGATGTCACAGAGAGGGCAGAGGCTTTAGGGCAGGAGGAGATGTCACAGTGAGGGACACAGGCTGTAGGGCAGGAGGAGATGTCACAGTGAGGGACACAGGCTGTCGGGCAGGAGGAGATGTCACAGTGAGGGACACAGGCTGTAGGGCAGGAGGAGATGTCACAGAGAGGGGCTGAGGCTGTAGGGCAGGAGGAGATGTCACAGTGAGAGACACAGGCTGTAGCGCAGGAGGAGACGTCACAGTGAGGGGCACAGGCTGTAAGGCAGGAGGAGATGTCACAGTGAGGGACACAGGCTGTGGGGCAGGAGGAGATGTCACAGTGAGGGGCACAGGTTGTAGGGCAGGAGGAGATGTCACAGTGTGGGGCACAGGTTGTGGGGCAGGAGGAGATGTCACAGTGAGGGGCACAGGCTGTAGGGCAGGAGTAGACGTCACAGTGAGGGGCACAGGCTGTAAGGCAGGAGGAGATGTCACAGTGAGGGGCACAGGCTGTAGGGATTGGGGAGATGTCACAGTGAGGGTAACAGGCTGTAGGGCAGTAGGAGATGTCACAGTGAGGGGCACGGGTTGTAGGGCAGGAGGAGATGTCACAGTGAGAGACACAGGCTGTGGCACAGGAGGAGACGTCACAGTGAGGGACACAGGCTGTAGGGCAGGAGGAGATGTCACAGTGAGGGACACAGGCTGTAGGGCAGGAGGAGATGTCACAGTGAGGGGCACAGGCTGTAGGGCAGGAGGAGATGTCACAGTGAGGGGCACACGCTGTAGGGATTGAGGAGATGTCACAGAGAGGGACACAGGCTGTAGGGCAGGAGGAGATGTCACAGTGAGGGACACAGGCTGTGGTGCAGGAGGAGATGTCACAGTGAGGGACACAGGCTGTAGGGCAGAAGGAGATGTCACAGTGAGGGGCGTAGGCTGTAGGGCAGGAGAAGATGTCACAGTGAGGGGCACAGGCTGTAGGGCAGGAGGAGATGTCACAGAGAGAGACACAGGCTGTAGGGCAGGAGGAGATGTCACAGTGAGGGACATAGGCTGTGGGGCAGGAGGAGATGTCACAGTGAGGGAGACAGGTTGTAGGGCAGGAGGAGATGTCACAGTGAGGGACACAGGTTGAAGGGCAGGAGGAGATGTCACAGTGCGGAGTCTGCACATCCTCCCCGTGTGTCCGTGGGTTTCCTCCGGGCGCTCCGGTTTCCTCCCACAGTCCAAAGATGTGCAGGTTAGGTGGATTGGCCATGCTAAATTGCCCTTTGTGTCCAAAATTGTCCTTAGTGTTGGGTGGGCTTACTGGGTTATGGGGATAGGATAGGGGGGTGGGGTGCTCTTTCCAAGAGCCGGTGCAGACTCGATGGGCCGAATGGCCTCCTTCCGCACTGTTAATTCTATTCTATTCTATACAGTGAGGGGCACAGGCTGTAGGGCAGGAGGAGATGTCACAGTGAGGGACACAGGCTGTCGGGCAGGAGGAGATGTCACAGTGAGGGGCACAGGCTGTAGGGCAGGAGGAGATGTCACAGTGAGGGACACAGGCTGTCGGGCAGGAGGAGATGTCACAGTGAGGGACACAGGCTGACGGGCAGGAGGAGATGTCACAGAGAGGGGAACAGGCTTTAGGGCAGGAGGAGATGTCACAGCGAGGGGCACAGACTGGAGGGCAGGAGGAGACGTCACAGAGAGGGGCACAGGCTTTCGGGCAGGAGGAGATGTCACAGTGAGGGGCAGAGGCTGTAGGGCAGGAGGAGATGTCACAGTGAGGGGCACAGGCTGTAGGGCAGGAGGAGATGTCACAGTGAGAGACACAGGCTGTAAGGCAGGAGGAGATGTCACAGTGAGGGACACAGGTTGAAGGGCAGGAGGAGATGTCACAGTGAGGGACACAGGCTGTAGGGCAGGAGGAGATGTCACAGTGAGGGACACAGGCTGTAGGGCAGGAGGAGATGTCACAGTGAGGACACAGGTTGTAGGGCAGGAGGAGATGTCACAGTGAGGTTCACAGGTTGAAGGGCAGGAGGAGATGTCACAATGAGGGGCACAAGCTGTAGGGCAGGAGGAGATGTCACAGTGAGGGGCACAAGCTGTAGGGCAGGAGGAGATGTCACAGTGAGAGACACAGATTGTAGGGCAGGAGGAGATGTCACAGTGAGGGACACAGGCTGTCGGGCAGGAGGAGATGTCACAGTGAGGGGCACAAGCTGTAGGGCAGGAGGAGATGTCACAGTGAGGGGCACAGGTTGAAGGGCAGGAGGAGATGTCACAGTGAGGGACACAGGCTGTAAGGCAGGAGGAGATGTCACAGTGAGGGACACAGGTTGTAGGGCAGGAGGAGATGTCACAGTGAGGGACACAGGTTGAAGGGCAGGAGGAGATGTCACAATGAGGGGCACAAGCTGTAGGGCAGGAGGAGATGTCACAGTGAGGGGCACAAGCTGTAGGGCAGGAGGAGATGTCACAGTGAGGGACACAGGCTGTAGGGCAGGAGGAGATGTCACAGTGAGGGACACAGGTTGAAGGGCAGGAGGAGATGTCACAATGAGGGGCACAAGCTGTAGGGCAGGAGGAGATGTCACAGTGAGGGGCACAAGCTGTAGGGCAGGAGGAGATGTCACAGTGAGGGGCACAGGTTGAAGGGCAGGAGGAGATGTCACAATGAGGGGCACAGGCTGTAGGGCAGGAGGAGATGTCACAGTGAGAGACACAGATTGTAGGGCAGGAGGAGATGTCACAGTGAGGGACACAGGCTGTCGGGCAGGAGGAGATGTCACAGTGAGGGGCACAGGCTGTAGGGCAGGAGGAGACGTCACAGTGAGGGGCACTGGCTGTAAGGCAGGAGGAGATGTCACAGAGAGGGGCACAGGCTGTAGGGCAGGAGGAGATGTCACAGAGAGGGCAGAGGCTTTAGGGCAGGAGGAGATGTCACAGTGAGGGACACAGGCTGTAGGGCAGGAGGAGATGTCACAGTGAGGGACACAGGCTGTCGGGCAGGAGGAGATGTCACAGTGAGGGACACAGGCTGTAGGGCAGGAGGAGATGTCACAGAGAGGGGCTGAGGCTGTAGGGCAGGAGGAGATGTCACAGTGAGAGACACAGGCTGTAGCGCAGGAGGAGACGTCACAGTGAGGGGCACAGGCTGTAAGGCAGGAGGAGATGTCACAGTGAGGGACACAGGCTGTGGGGCAGGAGGAGATGTCACAGTGAGGGGCACAGGTTGTAGGGCAGGAGGAGATGTCACAGTGTGGGGCACAGGTTGTGGGGCAGGAGGAGATGTCACAGTGAGGGGCACAGGCTGTAGGGCAGGAGTAGACGTCACAGTGAGGGGCACAGGCTGTAAGGCAGGAGGAGATGTCACAGTGAGGGGCACAGGCTGTAGGGATTGGGGAGATGTCACAGTGAGGGTAACAGGCTGTAGGGCAGTAGGAGATGTCACAGTGAGGGGCACGGGTTGTAGGGCAGGAGGAGATGTCACAGTGAGAGACACAGGCTGTGGCACAGGAGGAGACGTCACAGTGAGGGACACAGGCTGTAGGGCAGGAGGAGATGTCACAGTGAGGGACACAGGCTGTAGGGCAGGAGGAGATGTCACAGTGAGGGGCACAGGCTGTAGGGCAGGAGGAGATGTCACAGTGAGGGGCACACGCTGTAGGGATTGAGGAGATGTCACAGAGAGGGACACAGGCTGTAGGGCAGGAGGAGATGTCACAGTGAGGGACACAGGCTGTGGTGCAGGAGGAGATGTCACAGTGAGGGACACAGGCTGTAGGGCAGAAGGAGATGTCACAGTGAGGGGCGTAGGCTGTAGGGCAGGAGAAGATGTCACAGTGAGGGGCACAGGCTGTAGGGCAGGAGGAGATGTCACAGAGAGAGACACAGGCTGTAGGGCAGGAGGAGATGTCACAGTGAGGGACATAGGCTGTGGGGCAGGAGGAGATGTCACAGTGAGGGACACAGGCTGTAGGGCAGGAGGAGATGTCACAGTGAGGGACACAGGCTGTGGGGCAGGAGGAGATGTCACAGTGAGGGACACAGGCTGTAGGGCAGGAGGAGATGTCACAGTGAGAGACACAGACTGTAGGGCAGGACGAGATGTCACAGTGAGGGGCACAGGCTGTAGGGCAGGAGGAGATGTCACAGTGAGGGGCACAGGCTGCAGGGCAGAAGGAGATGTCACAGTGAGGGGCACAAGCTGTAGGGCAGGAGGCGATGTCACAGTGAGGGACACAGGCTGTCGGGCAGGAGGAGATGTCACAGTGAGGGGCACAAGCTGTAGGGCAGGAAGAGATGTCACAGTGAGGGACACAGGCTGTCGGGCAGGAGGAGATGTCACAGTGAGGGGCACAGGCTGTAGAGCAGGAGGAGATGTCACAGTGAGGGGCACAGGCTGTAGGGATTGAGGAGATGTCACAGTGAGGGGCACAGGCTGTAGGGCAGGAGGAGATGTCACAGTGAGGGACACAGGCTGTGGGGCAGGAGGAGATGTCACAGTGAGGGACACAGGCTGTAGGGCAGAAGGAGATGTCACAGTGAGGGACACAGGCTGTAGGGCAGGAGGAGATGTCACAGTGAGGGGCACAGGCTGTAGGGCAGGAGGAGATGTCACAGTGAGGGGCACAGGCTGTAGGTCAGGAGGAGATGTCACAGTGAGGGACACAGGCTGTAGGGCAGGAGGAGATGTCACAGTGAGGGACACAGGCTGTAGGGCAGGAGGAGATGTCACAGTGAGGGACACAGGCTGTGGGGCAGGAGGAGATGTCACAGTGAGGGACACAGGCTGTAGGGCAGGAGGAGATGTCACAGTGAGAGACACAGACTGTAGGGCAGGAGGAGATGTCACAGTGAGGGGCACAGGCTGTAGGGCAGGAGGAGATGTCACAGTGAGGGGCACAGGCTGCAGGGCAGAAGGAGATGTCACAGTGAGGGGCACAAGCTGTAGGGCAGGAGGAGATGTCACAGTGAGGGACACAGGCTGTCGGGCAGGAGGAGATGTCACAGTGAGGGGCACAAGCTGTAGGGCAGGAGGAGATGTCACAGTGAGGGACACAGGCTGTCGGGCAGGAGGAGATGTCACAGTGAGGGGCACAAGCTGTAGGGCAGGAGGAGATGTCACAGTGAGGGACACAGGCTGTCGGGCAGGAGGAGATGTCACAGTGAGGGACACAGGCTGTAGGGCAGGAGGAGATGTCACAGTGAGGGGCACAAGCTGTAGGGCAGGAGGAGATGTCACAGTGAGGGGCACAGGTTGAAGGGCAGGAGGAGATGTCACAATGAGGGGCACAAGCTGTAGGGCAGGAGGAGATGTCACAGTGAGGGGCACAGGTTGAAGGGCAGGAGGAGACGTCACAGTGAGGGACACAGGCTGTAGGGCAGGAGGAGATGTCACAGTGAGGGACACAGGTTGTAGGGCAGGAGGAGATGTCACAGTGAGGGACACAGGTTGAAGGGCAGGAGGAGATGTCACAATGAGGGGCACAAGCTGTAGGGCAGGAGGAGATGTCACAGTGAGGGGCACAAGCTGTAGGGCAGGAGGAGATGTCACAGTGAGGGACACAGGTTGAAGGGCAGGAGGAGATGTCACAATGAGGGGCACAAGCTGTAGGGCAGGAGGAGATGTCACAGTGAGGGGCACAAGCTGTAGGGCAGGAGGAGATTTCACAGTGAGGGGCACAGGTTGAAGGGCAGGAGGAGATGTCACAATGAGGTGCACAGGCTGTAGGGCAGGAGGAGATGTCACAGTGAGAGACACAGATTGTAGGGCAGGAGGAGATGTCACAGTGAGGGACACAGGCTGTCGGGCAGGAGGAGATGTCACAGTGAGGGGGACAGGCTGTAAGGCAGGAGGAGATGTCACAGAGAGGGCAGAGGCTTTAGGGCAGGATGAGATGTCACAGTGAGGGACACAGGCTGTAGGGCAGGAGGAGATGTCACAGTGAGGGACACAGGCTGTCGGGCAGGAGGAGATGTCACAGTGAGGGGCACAGGCTGTAGGGCAGGAGGAGATGTCACAGTGAGAGACACAGTCTGTAGCGCAGGAGGAGACGTCACAGTGAGGGGCACAGGCTGTACGGCAGGAGGAGATGTCACAGTGAGGGACACAGGCTGTGGGGCAGGAGGAGATGTCACAGTGAGGGGCACAGGCTGTGGGGCAGGAGGAGATGTCACAGTGAGGGGCACAGGCTGTAGGGCAGGAGGAGATTTCACAGTGAGGGACACAGACTGTAGGGCAGGAGGAGATGTCACAGTGAGGGACACAGGCTGTAGGGCAGGAGGAGATGTCACAGTGAGGGGCACAGGCTGTAGGGCAGGAGGAGCTGTCACAGTGAGGGACACAGGCTGTAGGGCAGGAGGAGATGTCACAGTGAGGGACATAGGCTGTGGGGCAGGAGGAGATGTCACAGAGAGGGGCACAGGCTGTAGGGCAGGAGGAGATGTCCCAGTGAGGGGCACAGGCTGTCGGGCAGGAGGAGAAGTCACAGTGAGGGACACAGGCTGTAGGGCAGGAGGAGATGTCACAGTGAGGGACACAGGCTGTAGGGCAGAAGGAGATGTCACAGTGAGGGGCACAGGCTGTAGGGCAGGAGGAGATGTCACAGTGAGGGACACAGGCTGTGGGGCAGGAGGAGATGTCACAGCGAGGGAGACAGGCTGTAGGGCAGGAGGAGATGTCACAGTGAGGGACACAGGCTGTAGGGCAGGAGGAGATGTCACAGTGAGGGACACAGGCTGTCGGGCAGGAGGAGATGTCACAGTGAGGGGCACAGGCTGTAGGGCAGGAGGAGATGACACAGTGAGGGACACAGGCTGTCGGGCAGGAGGAGATGTCACAGTGAGGGACACAGGCTGACGGGCAGGAGGAGATGTCACAGAGAGGGGCACAGGCTTTAGGGCAGGAAGAGATGTCACAGCGAGGGGCACAGACTGGAGGGCAGGAGGAGACGTCACCGTGAGGGACACAGGCTGTCGGGCAGGAGGAGATGTCACAGTGAGGGGCACAGACTGGAGGGCAGGAGGAGATGTCACAGTGAGGGACACAGGCTGTGGGGCAGGAGGAGATGTCACAGTGAGGGGCACAGGTTGTAGGGCAGGAGGAGATGTCACAGTGTGGGGCACAGGTTGTGGGGCAGGAGGAGATGTCACAGTGAGGGGCACAGGCTGTAGGGCAGGAGTAGACGTCACAGTGAGGGGCACAGGCTGTAAGGCAGGAGGAGATGTCACAGAGAGGGCAGAGGCTTTAGGGCAGGAGGAGATGTCACAGTGAGGGACACAGGCTGTCGGGCAGGAGGAGATGTCACAGTGAGGGGCACAGGCTGTAGGGCAGGAGGAGATGTCACAGTGAGAGACACAGGCTGTGGCACAGGAGGAGACGTCACAGTGAGGGGCACAGGCTGTAAGGCAGGAGGAGATGTCACAGTGAGGGACACAGGCTGTGGGGCAGGAGGAGATGTCACAGTGAGGGGCACAGGCTGTGGGGCAGGAGGAGATGTCACAGTGAGGGACAAAGGCTGTAGGGCAGGAGGAGATGTCACAGAGAGGGACACAGACTGTAGGGCAGGAGGAGATGTCACAGTGAGGGACACAGACTGTAGGGCAGGAGGAGATGTCACAGTGAGGGACACAGGCTGTAGGGCAGGAGGAGATGTCACAGAGAGGGGCGTAGGCTGTAGGGCAGGAGAAGATGTCACAGTGAGGGGCACAGGCTGTAGGGCAGGAGGAGATGTCACAGAGAGAGACACAGGCTGTAGGGCAGGAGGAGATGTCACAGTGAGGGACATAGGCTGTGGGGCAGGAGGAGATGTCACAGCGAGGGGCACAGTCTGTCGGGCAGGAGGAGATGTCACAGTGAGGGGCACAGGCTGTCGGGCAGGAGGAGAAGTCACAGTGAGGGACACAGGCTGTAGGGCAGGAGGAGATGTCACAGTGAGGGACACAGGCTGTAGGGCAGGAGGAGATGTCACAGTGAGGGGCACAGGCTGTAGGGCAGGAGGAGATGTCACAGTGAGAGACACAGGCTGTCGGGCAGGAGGAGATGTCACAGTGAGGGGCACAGGCTGTAGGGATTGGGGAGATGTCACAGTGAGGGTAACAGGCTGTAGGGCAGTAGGAGATGTCACAGTGAGGGGCACGGGTTGTAGGGCAGGAGGAGATGTCACAGTGAGGGACACAGGCTGTGGGGCAGGAGGAGATGTCACAGTGAGGGACACAGGCTGTAGGGCAGGAGGAGATGTCACAGTGAGGGACACAGGCTGTAGGGCAGGAGGAGATGTCACAGTGAGGGGCACAGGCTGTAGGGCAGGAGGAGATGTCACAGTGAGGGGCACACGCTGTAGGGATTGAGGAGATGTCACAGTGAGGGGCACAGGCTGTAGGGCAGGAGGAGATGTCACAGTGAGGGACACAGGCTGTGGTGCAGGAGGAGATGTCACAGTGAGGGACACAGGCTGTAGGGCAGAAGGAGATGTCACAGTGAGGGACACAGGCTGTAGGGCAGGAGGAGATGTCACAGTGAGGGGCACAGGCTGTAGGGCAGGAGGAGATGTCACAGTGAGGGGCACAGGCTGTAGGTCAGGAGGAGATGTCACAGTGAGGGACACAGGCTGTAGGGCAGGAGGAGATGTCACAGTGAGGGACACAGGCTGTAGGGCAGGAGGAGATGTCACAGTGAGGGACACAGGCTGTGGGGCAGGAGGAGATGTCACAGTGAGGGACACAGGCTGTAGGGCAGGAGGAGATGTCACAGTGAGAGACACAGACTGTAGGGCAGGACGAGATGTCACAGTGAGGGGCACAGGCTGTAGGGCAGGAGGAGATGTCACAGTGAGGGGCACAGGCTGCAGGGCAGAAGGAGATGTCACAGTGAGGGGCACAAGCTGTAGGGCAGGAGGCGATGTCACAGTGAGGGACACAGGCTGTCGGGCAGGAGGAGATGTCACAGTGAGGGGCACAAGCTGTAGGGCAGGAAGAGATGTCACAGTGAGGGACACAGGCTGTCGGGCAGGAGGAGATGTCACAGTGAGGGGCACAGGCTGTAGGGCAGGAGGAGATGTCACAGTGAGGGGCACAGGCTGTAGGGATTGAGGAGATGTCACAGTGAGGGGCACAGGCTGTAGGGCAGGAGGAGATGTCAGAGTGAGGGACACAGGCTGTGGGGCAGGAGGAGATGTCACAGTGAGGGACACAGGCTGTAGGGCAGAAGGAGATGTCACAGTGAGGGACACAGGCTGTAGGGCAGGAGGAGATGTCACAGTGAGGGGCACAGGCTGTAGGGCAGGAGGAGATGTCACAGTGAGGGGCACAGGCTGTAGGTCAGGAGGAGATGTCACAGTGAGGGACACAGGCTGTAGGGCAGGAGGAGATGTCACAGTGAGGGACACAGGCTGTAGGGCAGGAGGAGATGTCACAGTGAGGGACACAGGCTGTGGGGCAGGAGGAGATGTCACAGTGAGGGACACAGGCTGTAGGGCAGGAGGAGATGTCACAGTGAGAGACACAGACTGTAGGGCAGGAGGAGATGTCACAGTGAGGGGCACAGGCTGTAGGGCAGGAGGAGATGTCACAGTGAGGGGCACAGGCTGCAGGGCAGAAGGAGATGTCACAGTGAGGGGCACAAGCTGTAGGGCAGGAGGAGATGTCACAGTGAGGGACACAGGCTGTCGGGCAGGAGGAGATGTCACAGTGAGGGGCACAAGCTTTAGGGCAGGAGGAGATGTCACAGTGAGGGACACAGGCTGTCGGGCAGGAGGAGATGTCACAGTGAGGGGCACAAGCTGTAGGGCAGGAGGAGATGTCACAGTGAGGGACACAGGCTGTCGGGCAGGAGGAGATGTCACAGTGAGGGACACAGGCTGTAGGGCAGGAGGAGATGTCACAGTGAGGGGCACAAGCTGTAGGGCAGGAGGAGATGTCACAGTGAGGGGCACAGGTTGAAGGGCAGGAGGAGATGTCACAATGAGGGGCACAAGCTGTAGGGCAGGAGGAGATGTCACAGTGAGGGGCACAGGTTGAAGGGCAGGAGGAGACGTCACAGTGAGGGACACAGGCTGTAGGGCAGGAGGAGATGTCACAGTGAGGGACACAGGTTGTAGGGCAGGAGGAGATGTCACAGTGAGGGACACAGGTTGAAGGGCAGGAGGAGATGTCACAATGAGGGGCACAAGCTGTAGGGCAGGAGGAGATGTCACAGTGAGGGGCACAAGCTGTAGGGCAGGAGGAGATGTCACAGTGAGGGACACAGGTTGAAGGGCAGGAGGAGATGTCACAATGAGGGGCACAAGCTGTAGGGCAGGAGGAGATGTCACAGTGAGGGGCACAAGCTGTAGGGCAGGAGGAGATTTCACAGTGAGGGGCACAGGTTGAAGGGCAGGAGGAGATGTCACAATGAGGTGCACAGGCTGTAGGGCAGGAGGAGATGTCACAGTGAGAGACACAGATTGTAGGGCAGGAGGAGATGTCACAGTGAGGGACACAGGCTGTCGGGCAGGAGGAGATGTCACAGTGAGGGGGACAGGCTGTAAGGCAGGAGGAGATGTCACAGAGAGGGCAGAGGCTTTAGGGCAGGATGAGATGTCACAGTGAGGGACACAGGCTGTAGGGCAGGAGGAGATGTCACAGTGAGGGACACAGGCTGTCGGGCAGGAGGAGATGTCACAGTGAGGGGCACAGGCTGTAGGGCAGGAGGAGATGTCACAGTGAGAGACACAGTCTGTAGCGCAGGAGGAGACGTCACAGTGAGGGGCACAGGCTGTACGGCAGGAGGAGATGTCACAGTGAGGGACACAGGCTGTGGGGCAGGAGGAGATGTCACAGTGAGGGGCACAGGCTGTGGGGCAGGAGGAGATGTCACAGTGAGGGGCACAGGCTGTAGGGCAGGAGGAG
Organism: Scyliorhinus torazame; assembly: GCF_047496885.1. Taxonomy (NCBI): domain Eukaryota; kingdom Metazoa; phylum Chordata; class Chondrichthyes; order Carcharhiniformes; family Scyliorhinidae; genus Scyliorhinus; species Scyliorhinus torazame. Next base: position 387,656,508 of record NC_092708.1, read on the forward strand.
ATTTCACAGTGAGGGACACAGACTGTAGGGCAGGAGGAGATGTCACAGTGAGGGACACAGGCTGTAGGGCAGGAGGAGATGTCACAGTGAGGGGCACAGGCTGTAGGGCAGGAGGAGCTGTCACAGTGAGGGACACAGGCTGTAGGGCAGGAGGAGATGTCACAGTGAGGGACATAGGCTGTGGGGCAGGAGGAGATGTCACAGAGAGGGGCACAGGCTGTAGGGCAGGAGGAGATGTCCCAGTGAGGGGCACAGGCTGTCGGGCAGGAGGAGAAGTCACAGTGAGGGACACAGGCTGTAGGGCAGGAGGAGATGTCACAGTGAGGGACACAGGCTGTAGGGCAGAAGGAGATGTCACAGTGAGGGGCACAGGCTGTAGGGCAGGAGGAGATGTCACAGTGAGGGACACAGGCTGTGGGGCAGGAGGAGATGTCACAGCGAGGGAGACAGGCTGTAGGGCAGGAGGAGATGTCACAGTGAGGGACACAGGCTGTAGGGCAGGAGGAGATGTCACAGTGAGGGACACAGGCTGTCGGGCAGGAGGAGATGTCACAGTGAGGGGCACAGGCTGTAGGGCAGGAGGAGATGACACAGTGAGGGACACAGGCTGTCGGGCAGGAGGAGATGTCACAGTGAGGGACACAGGCTGACGGGCAGGAGGAGATGTCACAGAGAGGGGCACAGGCTTTAGGGCAGGAAGAGATGTCACAGCGAGGGGCACAGACTGGAGGGCAGGAGGAGACGTCACCGTGAGGGACACAGGCTGTCGGGCAGGAGGAGATGTCACAGTGAGGGGCACAGACTGGAGGGCAGGAGGAGATGTCACAGTGAGGGACACAGGCTGTAGGGCAGGAGGAGATGTCACAGTGAGGGGCACAGGCTGTAGGGCAGGAGGAGATGTCACAGAGAGGGGCACAGGCTGTAGGGCAGGAGAAGATGTCACAGTGAGGGACACAGGCTGTAGGGCAGGAGGAGATGTCACAGTGAGGGACACAGGCTGTCGGGCAGGAGGAGATGTCACAGTGAGCGGCACAGGCTGTAGGGCAGGAGGAGATGTCACAGTGAGAGACACAGTCTGTAGCGCAGGAGGAGACGTCACAGTGAGGGGCACAGGCTGTACGGCAGGAGGAGATGTCATAGTGAGGGACACAGGCTGTGGGGCAGGAGGAGATGTCACAGTGAGGGGCACAGGCTGTGGGGCAGGAGGAGATGTCACAGTGAGGGGCACAGGCTGTAGGGCAGGAGGAGACGTCACAGTGAGGGACACAGACTGTAGGGCAGGAGGAGATGTCACAGTGAGGGACACAGACTGTAGGGCAGGAGGAGATGGCACAGAGAGGGGCACAGGCTGTAGGGCAGGAGGAGCTGTCACAGTGAGGGACACAGGCTGTAGGGCAGGAGGAGATATCACAGTGAGGGACATAGGCTGTGGGGCAGGAGGAGATGTCACAGAGAGGGGCACAGGCTGTAGGGCAGGAGAAGATGTCACAGTGAGGGGCACAGGCTGTCGGGCAGGAGGAGAAGTCACAGTGAGGGACACAGGCTGTAGGGCAGGAGGAGATGTCACAGTGAGGGACACAGGCTGTAGGGCAGAAGGAGATGTCACAGTGAGGGGCACAGGCTGTAGGGCAGGAGGAGATGTCACAGTGAGGGACACAGGCTGTGTGGCAGGAGATGTCACAGCGAGGGACACAGGCTGTCGGGCAGGAGGAGATGTCACAGTGAGGGACACAGGCTGTAGGGCAGGAGGAGATGTCACAGTGAGGGACACAGGCTGTCGGGCAGGAGGAGATGTCACAGTGAGGGGCACAGGCTGTAGGGCAGGAGGAGATGTCACAGTGAGGGACACAGGCTGTCGGGCAGGAGGAGATGTCACAGTGAGGGACACAGGCTGACGGGCAGGAGGAGATGTCACAGAGAGGGGCACAGGCTTTAGGGGAGGAAGAGATGTCACAGCGAGGGGCACAGACTGGAGGGCAGGAGGGGACGTCACAGTGAGGGACACTGGCTGTCGGGCAGGAGGAGATGTCACAGTGAGGGGCACAGACTGGAGGGCAGGAGGAGATGTCACAGTGAGGGACACAGGCTGTAGGGCAGGAGGAGATGTCACAGTGAGGGGCACAGGCTGTAGGGCAGGAGGAGATGTCACAGAGAGGGGCACAGGCTGTAGGGCAGGAGGAGATGTCACAGTGAGGGGCACAGGCTGTAGGGCAGGAGGAGATGTCACAGTGAGGGACACAGGCTTTAGGGCAGGAGCAGATGTCACAGTGAGGGGCACAGGCTGTAGGGCAGGAGGAGATGTCACAGTGAGGGACACAGGCTGTAGGGCAGGAGGAGATGTCACAGTGAGGGACACAGGCTGTAGGGCAGGAGGAGATGTCACAGTGAGGGACACAGGTTGTGGGGCAGGAGGAGATGTCACAGTGAGGGACACAAGCTGTAGGGCAGGAGGAGATGTCACAGTGAGGGACACAGGCTGTAGGGCAGGAGGAGATGTCACAGCGAGGGACACAGGCTGTAGGGCAGGAGGAGATGTCACAGAGAGGGGCACAGGCAGTAGGACAGGAGGAGATGTCACAGTGAGGGGCACAGGCTGTAGGGCAGGAGGAGATGTCACAGTGCGGGGCACGGGTTGTCGGGCAGGAGGAGATGTCACAGCGAGGGGCACAGGCTGTAGGGCAGTAGGAGATGTCACACCGAGGGGCACAGGCTGTAGGGCAGCAGGAGATGTCACAGCAGGGACACAGGCTGTAGGGGAGGAGGAGATGTCACAGTGAGGGACACAGGTTGTAGGGCAGGAGGAGATGTCACAGTGAGGGACACAGGCTGTAGGGCAGGAGGAGATGTCACAGTGAGGGGCACAGGTTGTAGGGCAGGAGGAGATGTCACAGCGAGGGACACAGGTTGTAGGGCAGGAGGAGATGTCACAGTGAGGGACACACGCTGTAGGGCAGGAGGAGATGTCACAGCGAGGGACACAGGCTGTAGGGATTGAGGAGATGTCACAGTGAGGGACACAGGCTGTAGGGCAGGAGGAGATGTCACAGCGTGGGACACAGGTTGTAGGGCAGGTGGAGATGTCACAGTGAGGGACACAGGCTGTAGGGCAGGAGGAGATGTCACAGTGAGGGGCACAGGCTGTAGGGCAGGAGGAGATGTCACAGCAAGGGACACAGGCTGTAGGGCAGGAGGAGATGTCACAGCGAGGGACACAGGCTGGAGGGCAGGAGGAGATGTCACAGTGAGGGGCACAGGCTGTAGGGCAGGAGGAGATGTCACAGTGAGAGACAGGCTGTAGGGCAGGAGGAGATGTCACAGTGAGGGACACAGGTTGAAGGGCAGGAGGAGATGTCACAGTGAGGGACACAGGCTTTAGGGCAGGAGGAGATGTCACAGTGAGGGACACAGGCTGTAGGGCAGGAGGAGATGTCACAGTGAGAGACACAGGCTGTAGGGCAGGAGGAGATGTCACAGTGAGGGACACAGGTTGAAGGGCAGGAGGAGATGTCACAGTGAGAGACACAGGCTGTGGGGCAGGAGGAGATGTCACAGTGAGGGACACAGCTGTAGGGCAGGAGGAGATGTCACAGCGAGGGACACAGGCTGTAGGGCAGGAGGAGATGTCACAGTGAGGGGCACAGGCTGTAGGGCAGGAGGAGATGTCACAGTGAGGGGCACAGGCTGTGGGACAGGAGGAGATGTCACAGTGAGGGACACAGGCTGTAGGGCAGGAGGAGATGTCACAGAGAGGGACACAGACTGTAGGGCAGGAGGAGATGTCACAGTGAGGGACACAGACTGTAGAGCAGGAGGAGATGTCACAGGAAGGGACACAGGCTGTAGGGCAGGAGGAGATGTCACAGAGAGGGGCTGAGGCTGTAGGGCAGGAGAAGATGTCACAGTGAGAGGCACAGGCTGTAGGGCAGGAGGAGATGTCACAGAGAGAGACACAGGCTGTAGGGCAGGAGGAGATGTCACAGTGAGGGACATAGGCTGTGGGGCAGGAGGAGATGTCACAGCGAGGGGCACAGGCTGTCGGGCAGGAGGAGATGTCACAGTGAGGAGCACAGGCTGTCGGGCAGGAGGAGAAGTCACAGTGAGGGACACAGGCTGTAGGGCAGGAGGAGATGTCACAGTGAGGGACACAGGCTGTAGGGCAGGACGAGATGTCACAGTGAGGGGCACAGGCTGTAGGGCAGGAGGAGATGTCACAGTGAGAGACACAGGCTGTAGGGCAGGAGGAGATGTCACAGTGAAGGGCACAGGCTGTAGGGATTGAGCAGATGTCACAGTGAGGGGCACAGGCTGTAGGGCAGTAGGAGATGTCACAGTGAGGGGCACTGTTTGTAGGGCAGGAGGAGATGTCACAGTGAGGGACACAGGCTGTGGGGCAGGAGGAGATGTCACAGTGAGGGACACAGGCTGTAGGGCAGGAGGAGATGTCACAGTGAGGGACACAGGCTGTAGGGCAGGAGGAGATGTCACAGTGAGGGGCACAGGCTGTAGGGCAGGAGGAGATGTCACAGCGAGGGACACAAGCTGTAGGGCAGGAGGAGATGTCACAGTGAGGGACACAGGCTGTGGGGCAGGAGGAGATGTCACAGTGAGGGACACAGGCTGTAGGGCAGAAGGAGATGTCACAGTGAGGGACACAGGCTGTAGGGCAGGAGGAGATGTCACAGTGAGGGGCACAGGCTGTAGGGCAGGAGGAGATGTCACAGTGAGGGGCACAGGCTGTAGGGCAGGAGGAGATGTCACAGTGAGGGACACAGGCTGTAGGGCAGGAGGAGATGTCACAGTGAGGGACACAGGCTGTAGGGCAGGAGGAGATGTCACAGTTGAGGGACACAGGCTGTGGGGCAGGAGGAGATGTCACAGTGAGGGACACAGGCTGTAGGGCAGGAGGAGATGTCACAGCGAGGGACACAGGCTGTAGGGCAGGAGGAGATGTCACAGTGAGGGGCACAGGCTGTAGGGCAGGAGGAGATGTCACAATGAGGGGCACAGGTTGTAGGGCAGGAGGAGATGTCACAGTGAGAGACACAGGTTGTAGGGCAGGAGGAGATGTCACAGTGAGGGACACAGGCTGTAGGGCAGGAGGAGATGTCACAGTGAGGGGCACAGGTTGTAGGGCAGGAGGAGATGTCACAGTGAGGGGCACAGGTTGTAGGGCAGGAGGAGATGTCACAGTGAGAGACACAGGTTGTAGGGCAGGAGGAGATGTCACAGTGAGGGACACAGGCTGTAGGGCAGGAGGAGATGTCACAGTGAGGGAGACAGGTTGTAGGGCAGGAGGAGATGTCACAGTGAGGGACACAGGTTGAAGGGCAGGAGGAGATGTCACAGTGAGGGGCACAGGCTGTAGGGCAGGAGGAGATGTCACAGTAAGGGACACAGGCTGTAGGGCAGGAGGAGATGTCACAGTGAGGGACACAGGCTGTCGGGCAGGAGGAGATGTCACAGTGAGGGGCACAGGCTGTAGGGCAGGAGGAGATGTCACAGTGAGGGACACAGGCTGTCGGGCAGGAGGAGATGTCACAGTGAGGGACACAGGCTGACGGGCAGGAGGAGAGGTCACAGAGAGGGGCACAGGCTTTAGGGCAGGAGGAGATGTCACAGCGAGGGGCACAGACTGGAGGGCAGGAGGAGACGTCACAGAGAGGGGCACAGGCTTTCGGGCAGGAGGAGATGTCACAGTGAGGGGCAGAGGCTGTAGGGCAGGAGGAGATGTCACAGTGAGGGACACAGGCTGTAGGGCAGGAGGAGATGTCACAGTGAGGGACACAGGCTGTAGGGCAGGAGGAGATGTCACAGTGAGAGGCACAGGCTGTAGGGCAGGAGGAGATGTCACAGTGAGAGACACAGGCTGTAGGGCAGGAGGATATGCCACAGTGAGGGACACAGGTTGTAGGGCAGGAGGAGATGTCACAGTGAGGGGCACAGGCTGTGGGGCAGGAGGAGATGTCACAGTGAGGGACACAGGCTGTAGGGCAGGAGGAGATGTCACAGCGAGGGACACAGGCTGTAGGGCAGCAGGAGATGTCACAGTGAGGGGCACAGGCTGTAGGGCAGGAGGAGATGTCGCAGTGAGGGGCACAAGCTGTAGGGCAGGAGGAGATGTTACAGTGAGGGGCACAGGTTGAAGGGCAGGAGGAGATGTCACAGTGAGGGGCACAGGCTGTAGGGCAGGAGGAGATGTCACAGTGAGGGGCACAGGCTGTAGGGCAGGAGGAGATGTCACAGTGAGGGACACAGGTTGTAGGGCAGGAGGAGATGTCACAGTGAGGGACACAGGTTGAAGGGCAGGAGGAGATGTCACAATGAGGGGCACAAGCTGTAGGGCAGGAGGAGATGTCACAGTGAGGGGCACAAGCTGTAGGGCAGGAGGAGATGTCACAATGAGGGGCACAGGCTGTAGGGCAGGAGGAGATGTCACAGTGAGAGACACAGATTGTAGGGCAGGAGGAGATGTCACAGTGAGGGACACAGGCTGTCGGGCAGGAGGAGATGTCACAGTGAGGGGCACAGGCTGTAGGGCAGGAGGAGACGTCACAGTGAGGGGCACTGGCTGTAAGGCAGGAGGAGATGTCACAGAGAGGGGCACAGGCTGTAGGGCAGGAGGAGATGTCACAGAGAGGGCAGAGCCTTTAGGGCAGGAGGAGATGTCACAGTGAGGGACACAGGCTGTAGGGCAGGAGGAGATGTCACAGTGAGGGACACAGGCTGTCGGGCAGGAGGAGATGTCACAGTGAGGGACACAGGCTGTAGGGCAGGAGGAGATGTCACAGAGAGGGGCTGAGGCTGTAGGGCAGGAGGAGATGTCACAGTGAGAGACACAGGCTGTAGCGCAGGAGGAGACGTCACAGTGAGGGGCACAGGCTGTAAGGCAGGAGGAGATGTCACAGTGAGGGACACAGGCTGTGGGGCAGGAGGAGATGTCACAGTGAGGGGCACAGGTTGTAGGGCAGGAGGAGATGTCACAGTGTGGGGCACAGGCTGTAGGGCAGGAGGAGATGTCACAGTGAGGGACACAGACTGTAGGGCAGGAGGAGATGTCACAGGGAGGGGCAGAGTCTGTAGGGCAGGAGAAGATGTCACAGTGAGGGGCACAGGCTGTAGGGCTGCAGGAGATGTCACAGTGAGGGACACAGGCTTTAGGGCAGGAGGAGATGTCACAGAGAGGGGCAGAGGCTGTAGGGCAGGAGAAGATGTCACAGTGAGGGGCACAGGCTGTAGGGCAGGAGGAGATGTCACAGTGAGGGGCACAGGCTGTAGGGCAGGAGGAGATGTCACAGTGAGGGACACAGACTGTAGGGCAGGAGGAGATGTCACAGAGAGGGGCAGAGGCTGTAGGGCAGGAGAAGATGTCACAGTGAGGGGCTCAGGCTGTAGGGCAGGAGAAGATGTCACAGTGAGGGGCACAGGCTGTGGGGCAGGAGGAGATGTCACAGTGAGAGACACAGGCTGTAGGGCAGGAGGAGATGTCACAGTGAGGGCCATAGGCTGTGGGGCAGGAGGAGATGTCACAGAGAGGGGCACAGGCTGTAGGGCAGGAGGAGATGTCACAGTGAGGGACATAGGCTGTGGGGCAGGAGGAGATGTCACAGAGAGGGGCACAGGCTGTAGGGCAGGAGGAGATGTCACAGTGAGGGGCACAGGCTGTCGGGCAGGAGGAGAAGTCACAGTGAGGGACACAGGCTGTAGGGCAGGAGGAGATGTCACAGTGAGGGGCAGAGGCTGTAGGGCAGGAGGAGATGTCACAGTGAGGGACACAGGCTGTAGGGCAGGAGGAGATGTCACAGTGAGGGGCACAGGCTGTAGGGCAGGAGGAGATGTCACAGTGAGGGACACAGGCTGTAGGGCAGGAGGAGATGTCACAGTGAGGGGCACAGGCTGTAGGGCAGGAGGAGATGTCACAGTGAGGGGCACAGGCTGTAGGGCAGGAGGAGATGTCACAGTGAGAGACACAGGCTGTAGGGCAGGAGGAGATGTCACAGTGAGGGGCACAGGCTATAGGGATTGAGGAGATGTCACAGTGAGGGGCACAGGCTGTAGGGCAGGAGGAGATGTCACAGTGAGGGGCACAGGTTGTAGGGCAGGAGGAGATGTCACAGTGAGGGACACAGGCTGTGGGGCAGGAGGAGATGTCACAGTGAGGGACACAGGCTGTAGGGCAGGAGGAGATGTCACAGTGAGGGACACAGGCTGTCGGGCAGGAGGAGATGTCACAGTGAGAGACACAGGCTGTAGGGCAGGAGGAGATGTCACAGTGAGGGGCACAGGCTGTTGGGATTGAGGAGATGTCACAGTGAGGGTCACAGGCTGTAGGGCAGGAGGAGATGTCACAGTGAGGGGCACAGGCTGAAGGGCAGGAGGAGATGTCACAATGAGGGGCACAGGCTGTAGGGCAGGAGGAGATGTCACAGTGAGGGGCACAAGCTGTAGGGCAGGAGGAGATGTCACAGTGAGGGGCACAGGTTGAAGGGCAGGAGGAGATGTCACAGTGTGGGGCACAGGCTGTAGGGCAGGAGGAGATGTCACAGTGAGGGACACAGACTGGAGGGCAGGAGGAGATGTCACAGAGAGGGGCAGAGTCTGTAGGGCAGGAGAAGATGTCACAGTGAGGGGCACAGGCTGTAGGGCTGCAGGAGATGTCACAGTGAGGGACACAGGCTTTAGGGCAGGAGGAGATGTCACAGAGAGGGGCAGAGGCTGTAGGGCAGGAGAAGATGTCACAGTGAGGGGCACAGGCTGTAGGGCAGGAGGAGATGTCACAGTGAGGGGCACAGGCTGTAGGGCAGGAGGAGATGTCACAGTGAGGGACACAGACTGCAGGGCAGGAGGAGATGTCACAGAGAGGGGCAGGGGCTGTAGGGCAGGAGAAGATGTCACAGTGAGGGGCACAGGCTGTAGGGCAGGAGAAGATGTCACAGTGAGGGGCACAGGCTGTGGGGCAGGAGGAGATGTCACAGTGAGAGACACAGGCTGTAGGGCAGGAGGAGATGTCACAGGGAGGGGCAGAGTCTGTAGGGCAGGAGAAGATGTCACAGTGAGGGGCACAGGCTGTAGGGCTGCAGGAGATGTCACAGTGAGGGACACAGGCTTTAGGGCAGGAGGAGATGTCACAGAGAGGGGCAGAGGCTGTAGGGCAGGAGAAGATGTCACAGTGAGGGGCACAGGCTGTAGGGCAGGAGGAGATGTCACAGTGAGGGGCACAGGCTGTAGGGCAGGAGGAGATGTCACAGTGAGGGACACAGACTGTAGGGCAGGAGGAGATGTCACAGAGAGGGGCAGAGGCTGTAGGGCAGGAGAAGATGTCACAGTGAGGGGCTCAGGCTGTAGGGCAGGAGAAGATGTCACAGTGAGGGGCACAGGCTGTGGGGCAGGAGGAGATGTCACAGTGAGAGACACAGGCTGTAGGGCAGGAGGAGATGTCACAGTGAGGGCCATAGGCTGTGGGGCAGGAGGAGATGTCACAGAGAGGGGCACAGGCTGTAGGGCAGGAGGAGATGTCACAGTGAGGGACATAGGCTGTGGGGCAGGAGGAGATGTCACAGAGAGGGGCACAGGCTGTAGGGCAGGAGGAGATGTCACAGTGAGGGGCACAGGCTGTCGGGCAGGAGGAGAAGTCACAGTGAGGGACACAGGCTGTAGGGCAGGAGGAGATGTCACAGTGAGGGGCAGAGGCTGTAGGGCAGGAGGAGATGTCACAGTGAGGGACACAGGCTGTAGGGCAGGAGGAGATGTCACAGTGAGGGGCACAGGCTGTAGGGCAGGAGGAGATGTCACAGTGAGGGACACAGGCTGTAGGGCAGGAGGAGATGTCACAGTGAGGGGCACAGGCTGTAGGGCAGGAGGAGATGTCACAGTGAGGGGCACAGGCTGTAGGGCAGGAGGAGATGTCACAGTGAGAGACACAGGCTGTAGGGCAGGAGGAGATGTCACAGTGAGGGGCACAGGCTATAGGGATTGAGGAGATGTCACAGTGAGGGGCACAGGCTGTAGGGCAGGAGGAGATGTCACAGTGAGGGGCACAGGTTGTAGGGCAGGAGGAGATGTCACAGTGAGGGACACAGGCTGTGGGGCAGGAGGAGATGTCACAGTGAGGGACACAGGCTGTAGGGCAGGAGGAGATGTCACAGTGAGGGACACAGGCTGTCGGGCAGGAGGAGATGTCACAGTGAGAGACACAGGCTGTAGGGCAGGAGGAGATGTCACAGTGAGGGGCACAGGCTGTTGGGATTGAGGAGATGTCACAGTGAGGGTCACAGGCTGTAGGGCAGGAGGAGATGTCACAGTGAGGGGCACAGGCTGAAGGGCAGGAGGAGATGTCACAATGAGGGGCACAGGCTGTAGGGCAGGAGGAGATGTCACAGTGAGGGGCACAAGCTGTAGGGCAGGAGGAGATGTCACAGTGAGGGGCACAGGTTGAAGGGCAGGAGGAGATGTCACAGTGTGGGGCACAGGCTGTAGGGCAGGAGGAGATGTCACAGTGAGGGACACAGACTGGAGGGCAGGAGGAGATGTCACAGAGAGGGGCAGAGTCTGTAGGGCAGGAGAAGATGTCACAGTGAGGGGCACAGGCTGTAGGGCTGCAGGAGATGTCACAGTGAGGGACACAGGCTTTAGGGCAGGAGGAGATGTCACAGAGAGGGGCAGAGGCTGTAGGGCAGGAGAAGATGTCACAGTGAGGGGCACAGGCTGTAGGGCAGGAGGAGATGTCACAGTGAGGGGCACAGGCTGTAGGGCAGGAGGAGATGTCACAGTGAGGGACACAGACTGCAGGGCAGGAGGAGATGTCACAGAGAGGGGCAGGGGCTGTAGGGCAGGAGAAGATGTCACAGTGAGGGGCACAGGCTGTAGGGCAGGAGAAGATGTCACAGTGAGGGGCACAGGCTGTGGGGCAGGAGGAGATGTCACAGTGAGAGACACAGGCTGTAGGGCAGGAGGAGATGTCACAGTGAGGGCCATAGGCTGTGGGGCAGGAGGAGATGTCACAGAGAGGGGCACAGGCTGTAGGGCAGGAGGAGATGTCACAGTGAGGGACATAGGCTGTGGGGCAGGAGGAGATGTCACAGAGAGGGGCACAGGCTGTAGGGCAGGAGGAGATGTCACAGTGAGGGGCACAGGCTGTCGGGCCGGAGGAGAATTCACAGTGAGGGACACAGGCTGTAGGGCAGGAGGAGATGTCACAGTGAGGGGCAGAGGCTGTAGGGCAGGAGGAGATGTCACAGTGAGGGACACAGGCTGTAGGGCAGGAGGAGATGTCACAGTGAGGGGCACAGGCTGTAGGGCAGGAGGAGATGTCACAGTGAGGGACACAGGCTGTAGGGCAGGAGGAGATGTCACAGTGAGGGGCACAGGCTGTAGGGCAGGAGGAGATGTCACAGTGAGGGGCACAGGCTGTAGGGCAGGAGGAGATGTCACAGTGAGAGACACAGGCTGTAGGGCAGGAGGAGATGTCACAGTGAGGGGCACAGGCTATAGGGATTGAGGAGATGTCACAGTGAGGGACACAGGCTGTAGGGCAGGAGGAGATGTCACAGTGAGGGACACAGGCTGTAGGGCAGGAGGAGATGTCACAGTGAGGGACACAGGCTGTAGGGCAGGAGGAGATGTCACAGTGAGAGACACAGGCTGTAGGGCAGGAGGAGATGTCACAGTGAGGGGCACAGGCTGTTGGGATTGAGGAGATGTCACAGTGAGGGGCACAGGCTGTAGGGCAGGAGGAGATGTCACAGTGAGGGGCACAGGCTGAAGGGCAGGAGGAGATGTCACAATGAGGGGCACAGGCTGTAGGGCAGGAGGAGATGTCACAGTGAGGGGCACAAGCTGTAGGGCAGGAGGAGATGTCACAGTGAGGGGCACAGGTTGAAGGGCAGGAGGAGATGTCACAGTGAGGGACACAGGCTGTAGGGCAGGAGGAGATGTCACAGTGAGGGGCACGGGTTGTAGGGCAGGAGGAGATGTCACAGTGAGGGGCACAGGTTGAAGGGCTTGAGGAGATGTCACAATGAGGGGCACAGGCTGTAGGGCAGGAGGAGATGTCACAGTGAGGGGCACAAGCTGTAGGGCAGGAGGAGATGTCACAGTGAGGGGCACAGGTTGAAGGGCAGGAGGAGATGTCACAGTGAGGGACACAGGCTGTAGGGCAGGAGGAGATGTCACAGTGAGGGACACAGGTTGTAGGGCAGGAGGAGATGTCACAGTGAGGGACACAGGTTGAAGGGCAGGAGGAGACGTCACAATGAGGGGCACAAGCTGTAGGGCAGGAGGAGATGTCACAGTGAGGGGCACAAGCTGTAGGGCAGGAGGAGATGTCACAGTGAGGGACACAGGCTGTAGGGCAGGAGGAGATGTCACAATGAGGGGCACAAGCTGTAGGGCAGGAGGAGATGTCACAGTGAGGGGCACAAGCTGTAGGGCAGAAGGAGATGTCACAGTGAGGGACACAGGCTGTAGGGCAGGAGGAGATGTCACAGTGAGGGGCACAGGTTGAATGGCAGGAGGAGATGTCACAATGAGGGGCACAGGCTGTAGGGCAGGAGGAGATGTCCCAGTGAGGGGCACAAGCTGTAGGGCAGGAGGAGATGTCACAGTGAGAGACACAGTCTGTAGCGCAGGAGGAGACGTCACAGAGAGGGGCAGAGTCTGTAGGGCAGGAGAAGATGTCACAGTGAGGGGCACAGGCTGTAGGGCTGCAGGAGATGTCACAGTGAGGGACACAGGCTTTAGGGCAGGAGGAGATGTCACAGAGAGGGGCAGAGGCTGTAGGGCAGGAGAAGATGTCACAGTGAGGGGCACAGGCTGTAGGGCAGGAGGAGATGTCACAGTGAGGGGCACAGGCTGTAGGGCAGGAGGAGATGTCACAGTGAGGGACACAGACTGTAGGGCAGGAGGAGATGTCACAGAGAGGGGCAGAGGCTGTAGGGCAGGAGAAGATGTCACAGTGAGGGGCTCAGGCTGTAGGGCAGGAGAAGATGTCACAGTGAGGGGCACAGGCTGTGGGGCAGGAGGAGATGTCACAGTGAGAGACACAGGCTGTAGGGCAGGAGGAGATGTCACAGTGAGGGACATAGGCTGTGGGGCAGGAGGAGATGTCACAGAGAGGGGCACAGGCTGTAGGGCAGGAGGAGATGTCACAGTGAGGGACATAGGCTGTGGGGCAGGAGGAGATGTCACAGAGAGGGGCACAGGCTGTAGGGCAGGAGGAGATGTCACAGTGAGGGGCACAGGCTGTCGGGCAGGAGGAGAAGTCACAGTGAGGGACACAGGCTGTAGGGCAGGAGGAGATGTCACAGTGAGGGGCAGAGGCTGTAGGGCAGGAGGAGATGTCACAGTGAGGGACACAGGCTGTAGGGCAGGAGGAGATGTCACAGTGAGGGGCACAGGCTGTAGGGCAGGAGGAGATGTCACAGTGAGGGACACAGGCTGTAGGGCAGGAGGAGATGTCACAGTGAGGGGCACAGGCTGTAGGGCAGGAGGAGATGTCACAGTGAGGGGCACAGGCTGTAGGGCAGGAGGAGATGTCACAGTGAGAGACACAGGCTGTAGGGCAGGAGGAGATGTCACAGTGACGGGCACAGGCTATAGGGATTGAGGAGATGTCACAGTGAGGGGCACAGGCTGTAGGGCAGGAGGAGATGTCACAGTGAGGGGCACAGGTTGTAGGGCAGGAGGAGATGTCACAGTGAGGGACACAGGCTGTGGGGCAGGAGGAGATGTCACAGTGAGAGACACAGGCTGTAGGGCAGGAGGAGATGTCACAGTGAGGGGCACAGGCTGTAGGGCAGGAGGAGATGTCACAGTGAGGGGCACAGGCTGTAGGGCAGGAGGAGATGTCACAGTGAGGGACACAGGCTGTAGGGCAGGAGGAGATGTCACAGTGAGGGGCACAGGCTGTAGGGCAGGAGGAGATGTCACAGTGAGGGGCACAGGCTGTAGGGCAGGAGGAGATGTCACAGTGAGGGGCACAGGCTGTAGGGCTGCAGGAGATGTCACAGTGAGGGACACAGGCTTTAGGGCAGGAGGAGATGTCACAGAGAGGGGCAGAGGCTGTAGGGCAGGAGAAGATGTCACAGTGAGGGGCACAGGCTGTAGGGCAGGAGGAGATGTCACAGTGAGGGGCACAGGCTGTAGGGCAGGAGGAGATGTCACAGTGAGGGACACAGACTGTAGGGCAGGAGGAGATGTCACAGAGAGGGGCAGAGGCTGTAGGGCAGGAGAAGATGTCACAGTGAGGGGCTCAGGCTGTAGGGCAGGAGAAGATGTCACAGTGAGGGGCAAAGGCTGTGGGGCAGGAGGAGATGTCACAGTGAGAGACACAGGCTGTAGGGCAGGAGGAGATGTCACAGTGAGGGACATAGGCTGTGGGGCAGGAGGAGATGTCACAGAGAGGGGCACAGGCTGTAGGGCAGGAGGAGATGTCACAGTGAGGGACATAGGCTGTGGGGCAGGAGGAGATGTCACAGAGAGGGGCACAGGCTGTAGGGCAGGAGGAGATGTCACAGTGAGGGGCACAGGCTGTCGGGCAGGAGGAGAAGTCACAGTGAGGGACACAGGCTGTAGGGCAGGAGGAGATGTCACAGTGAGGGGCAGAGGCTGTAGGGCAGGAGGAGATGTCACAGTGAGGGACACAGGCTGTAGGGCAGGAGGAGATGTCACAGTGAGGGGCACAGGCTGTAGGGCAGGAGGAGATGTCACAGTGAGGGACACAGGCTGTAGGGCAGGAGGAGATGTCACAGTGAGGGGCACAGGCTGTAGGGCAGGAGGAGATGTCACAGTGAGGGGCACAGGCTGTAGGGCAGGAGGAGATGTCACAGTGAGAGACACAGGCTGTAGGGCAGGAGGAGATGTCACAGTGAGGGGCACAGGCTATAGGGATTGAGGAGATGTCACAGTGAGGGAAACAGGCTGTAGGGCAGGAGGAGATGTCACAGTGAGGGGCACAGGTTGTAGGGCAGGAGGAGATGTCACAGTGAGGGACACAGGCTGTGGGGCAGGAGGAGATGTCACAGTGAGGGACACAGGCTGTAGGGCAGGAGGAGATGTCACAGTGAGGGACACAGGCTGTCGGGCAGGAGGAGATGTCACAGTGAGAGACACAGGCTGTAGGGCAGGAGGAGATGTCACAGTGAGGGGCACAGGCTGTTGGGATTGAGGAGATGTCACAGTGAGGGGCACAGGCTGTAGGGCAGGAGGAGATGTCACAGTGAGGGGCACAGGCTGAAGGGCAGGAGGAGATGTCACAATGAGGGGCACAGGCTGTAGGGCAGGAGGAGATGTCACAGTGAGGGGCACAAGCTGTTGGGCAGGAGGAGATGTCACAGTGAGGGGCACAGGTTGAAGGGCAGGAGGAGATGTCACAGTGTGGGGCACAGGCTGTAGGGCAGGAGGAGATGTCACAGTGAGGGACACAGACTGGAGGGCAGGAGGAGATGTCACAGAGAGGGGCAGAGTCTGTAGGGCAGGAGAAGATGTCACAGTGAGGGGCACAGGCTGTAGGGCTGCAGGAGATGTCACAGTGAGGGACACAGGCTTTAGGGCAGGAGGAGATGTCACAGAGAGGGGCAGAGGCTGTAGGGCAGGAGAAGATGTCACAGTGAGGGGCACAGGCTGTAGGGCAGGAGGAGATGTCACAGTGAGGGGCACAGGCTGTAGGGCAGGAGGAGATGTCACAGTGAGGGACACAGACTGTAGGGCAGGAGGAGATGTCACAGAGAGGGGCAGGGGCTGTAGGGCAGGAGAAGATGTCACAGTGAGGGGCACAGGCTGTAGGGCAGGAGAAGATGTCACAGTGAGGGGCACAGGCTGTAGGGCAGGAGGAGATGTCACAGTGAGAGACACAGGCTGTAGGGCAGGAGGAGATGCCACAGTGAGGGCCATAGGCTGTGGGGCAGGAGGAGATGTCACAGAGAGGGGCACAGGCTGTAGGGCAGGAGGAGATGTCACAGTGAGGGACATAGGCTGTGGGACAGGAGGAGATGTCACAGAGAGGGGCACAGGCTGTAGGGCAGGAGGAGATGTCACAGTGAGGGGCACAGGCTGTCGGGCAGGAGGAGAAGTCACAGAGAGGGACACAGGCTGTAGGGCAGGAGGAGATGTCACAGTGAGGGGCAGAGGCTGTAGGGCAGGAGGACATGTCACAGTGAGGGACACAGGCTGTAGGGCAGGAGGAGATGTCACAGTGAGGGGCACAGGCTGTAGGGCAGGAGGAGATGTCACAGTGAGGGACACAGGCTGTAGGGCAGGAGGAGATGTCACAGTGAGGGGCACAGGCTGTAGGGCAGGAGGAGATGTCACAGTGAGGGGCACAGGCTGTAGGGCAGGAGGAGATGTCACAGTGAGAGACACAGGCTGTAGGGCAGGAGGAGATGTCACAGTGAGGGGCACAGGCTATAGGGATTGAGGAGATGTCACAGTGAGGGGCACAGGCTGTAGGGCAGGAGGAGATGTCACAGTGAGGGGCACAGGTTGTAGGGCAGGAGGAGATGTCACAGTGAGGGACACAGGCTGTGGGGCAGGAGGAGATGTCACAGTGAGGGACACAGGCTGTAGGGCAGGAGGAGATGTCACAGTGAGGGACACAGGCTGTAGGGCAGGAGGAGATGTCACAGTGAGAGACACAGGCTGTAGGGCAGGAGGAGATGTCACAGTGAGGGGCACAGGCTGTTGGGATTGAGGAGATGTCACAGTGAGGGGCACAGGCTGTAGGGCAGGAGGAGATGTCACAGTGAGGGGCACAGGCTGAAGGGCAGGAGGAGATGTCACAATGAGGGGCACAGGCTGTAGGGCAGGAGGAGATGTCACAGTGAGGGGCACAAGCTGTAGGGCAGGAGGAGATGTCACAGTGAGGGGCACAGGTTGAAGGGCAGGAGGAGATGTCACAGTGAGGGACACAGGCTGTAGGGCAGGAGGAGATGTCACAGTGAGGGGCACGGGTTGTAGGGCAGGAGGAGATGTCACAGTGAGGGGCACAGGTTGAAGGGCTTGAGGAGATGTCACAATGAGGGGCACAGGCTGTAGGGCAGGAGGAGATGTCACAGTGAGGGGCACAAGCTGTAGGGCAGGAGGAGATGTCACAGTGAGGGGCACAGGTTGAAGGGCAGGAGGAGATGTCACAGTGAGGGACACAGGCTGTAGGGCAGGAGGAGATGTCACAGTGAGGGACACAGGTTGTAGGGCAGGAGGAGATGTCACAGTGAGGGACACAGGTTGAAGGGCAGGAGGAGATGTCCCAGTGAGGGGCACAAGCTGTAGGGCAAGAGGAGATGTCACAGTGAGAGACACAGTCTGTAGCGCAGGAGGAGACGTCACAGTGAGGGGCACAGGCTGTACGGCAGGAGGAGATGTCACAGTGAGGGACACAGGCTGTGGGGCAGGAGGAGATGTCACAGTGAGGGGCACAGGCTGTGGGGCAGGAGGAGATGTCACAGTGAGGGGCACAGGCTGTAGGGCAGGAGGAGATGTCACAGTGAGGGACACAGACTGTAGGGCAGGAGGAGATGTCACAGTGAGGGGCACAGGCTGTAGGGATTGAGGAGATGTCACAGTGAGGGGCACAGGCTGTAGGGCAGGAGGAGATGTCACAGTGAGGGACACAGGTTGTAGGGCAGGAGGAGATGTCACAGTGAGGGACACAGGTTGAAGGGCAGGAGGAGATGTCACAATGAGGGGCACAAGCTGTAGGGCAGGAGGAGATGTCACAGTGAGGGGCACAAGCTGTAGGGCAGGAGGAGATGTCACAGTGAGGGACACAGGCTGTAGGGCAGGAGGAGATGTCACAGTGAGGGACACAGGTTGAAGGGCAGGAGGAGATGTCACAATGAGGGGCACAAGCTGTAGGGCAGGAGGAGATGTCACAGTGAGGGGCACAAGCTGTCGGGCAGGAGGAGATGTCACAGTGAGGGGCACAGGTTGAAGGGCAGGAGGAGATGTCACAATGAGGGGCACAGGCTGTAGGGCAGGAGGAGATGTCACAGTGAGAGACACAGATTGTAGGGCAGGAGGAGATGTCACAGTGAGGGGCACAGGCTGTAAGGCAGGAGGAGATGTCACAGAGAGGGCAGAGGCTTTAGGGCAGGAGTAGATGTCACAGTGAGGGACACAGGCTGTAGGGCAGGAGGAGATGTCACAGTGAGGGACACAGGCTGTAGGGCAGGAGGAGATGTCACAGTGAGGGGCACAGGTTGTAGGGCAGGAGGAGATGTCACAGTGAGGGACACAGGCTGTGGGGCAGGAGGAGATGTCACAGTGAGGGACACAGGCTGTAGGGCAGGAGGAGATGTCACAGTGAGGGACACAGGCTGTAGGGCAGGAGGAGATGTCACAGTGAGAGACACAGGCTGTAGGGCAGGAGGAGATGTCACAGTGAGGGGCACAGGCTGTTGGGATTGAGGAGATGTCACAGTGAGGGGCACAGGCTGTAGGGCAGGAGGAGATGTCACAGTGAGGGGCACAGGCTGAAGGGCAGGAGGAGATGTCACAATGAGGGGCACAGGCTGTAGGGCAGGAGGAGATGTCACAGTGAGGGGCACAAGCTGTAGGGCAGGAGGAGATGTCACAGTGAGGGGCACAGGTTGAAGGGCAGGAGGAGATGTCACAGTGAGGGACACAGGCTGTAGGGCAGGAGGAGATGTCACAGTGAGGGGCACGGGTTGTAGGGCAGGAGGAGATGTCACAGTGAGGGGCACAGGTTGAAGGGCTTGAGGAGATGTCACAATGAGGGGCACAGGCTGTAGGGCAGGAGGAGATGTCACAGTGAGGGGCACAAGCTGTAGGGCAGGAGGAGATGTCACAGTGAGGGGCACAGGTTGAAGGGCAGGAGGAGATGTCACAGTGAGGGACACAGGCTGTAGGGCAGGAGGAGATGTCACAGTGAGGGACACAGGTTGTAGGGCAGGAGGAGATGTCACAGTGAGGGACACAGGTTGAAGGGCAGGAGGAGATGTCCCAGTGAGGGGCACAAGCTGTAGGGCAGGAGGAGATGTCACAGTGAGAGACACAGTCTGTAGCGCAGGAGGAGACGTCACAGTGAGGGGCACAGGCTGTACGGCAGGAGGAGATGTCACAGTGAGGGACACAGGCTGTGGGGCAGGAGGAGATGTCACAGTGAGGGGCACAGGCTGTGGGGCAGGAGGAGATGTCACAGTGAGGGGCACAGGCTGTAGGGCAGGAGGAGATGTCACAGTGAGGGACACAGACTGTAGGGCAGGAGGAGATGTCACAGTGAGGGGCACAGGCTGTAGGGATTGAGGAGATGTCACAGTGAGGGGCACAGGCTGTAGGGCAGGAGGAGATGTCACAGTGAGGGACACAGGTTGTAGGGCAGGAGGAGATGTCACAGTGAGGGACACAGGTTGAAGGGCAGGAGGAGATGTCACAATGAGGGGCACAAGCTGTAGGGCAGGAGGAGATGTCACAATGAGGGGCACAGGCTGTAGGGCAGGAGGAGATGTCACAGTGAGAGACACAGATTGTAGGGCAGGAGGAGATGTCACAGTGAGGGGCACAGGCTGTAAGGCAGGAGGAGATGTCACAGAGAGGGCAGAGGCTTTAGGGCAGGAGTAGATGTCACAGTGAGGGACACAGGCTGTAGGGCAGGAGGAGATGTCACAGTGAGGGACACAGGCTGTCGGGCAGGAGGAGATGTCACAGTGAGAGACACAGATTTTAGGGCAGGAGGAGATGTCACAGTGAGAGACACAGATTGTAGGGCAGGAGGAGATGTCACAGTGAGGGACACAGGCTGTCGGGCAGGAGGAGATGTCACTGTGAGGGGCACAGGCTGTAAGGCAGGAGGAGATGTCACAGAGAGGGGAGAGGCTTTAGGGCAGGAGGAGATGTCACAGTGAGGGACACAGGCTCTAGGGCAGGAGGAGATGTCACAGTGAGGGACACAGGCTGTCGGGCAGGAGGAGATGTCACAGTGAGGGGCACAGGCTGTAGGGCAGGAGGAGATGTCACAGTGAGAGACACAGTCTGTAGCGCAGGAGGAGACGTCACAGTGAGGGGCACAGGCTGTACGGCAGGAGGAGATGTCACAGTGAGGGACACAGGCTGTGGGGCAGGAGGAGATGTCACAGTGAGGGGCACAGGCTGTGGGGCAGGAGGAGATGTCACAGTGAGGGGCACAGGCTGTAGGGCAGGAGGAGATGTCACAGTGAGGGACACAGACTGTAGGGCAGGAGGAGATGTCACAGTGAGGGGCACAGGCTGTAGGGATTGAGGAGATGTCACAGTGAGGGGCACAGGCTGTAGGGCAGGAGGAGATGTCACAGTGAGGGGCACAGGCTGTGGGGCAGGAGGAGATGTCACAGTGAGGGGCACAGGCTGTAGGGCAGGAGGAGATGTCACAGTGAGGGACACAGGCTGTAGGGCAGGAGGAGATGTCACAGTGAGGGGCACAGGTTGAAGGGCAGGAGGAGATGTCACAGTGAGGGACACAAGCTGTAGGGCAGGAGGAGATGTCACAGTGAGGGGCACAGGTTGAAGGGCAGGAGGAGATGTCACAGTGAGGGACACAGGCTGTAGGGCAGGAGCAGATGTCACAGTGAGGGACACAGGTTGTAGGGCAGGAGGAGATGTCACAGTGAGGGACACAGGTTGAAGGGCAGGAGGAGATGTCACAATGAGGGGCACAAGCTTTAGGGCAGGAGGAGATGTCACAGTGAGGGGCACAAGCTGTAGGGCTGGAGGAGATGTCACAGTGAGGGACACAGGCTGTAGGGCAGGAGGAGATGTCACAGTGAGGGACACAGGTTGAAGGGCAGGAGGAGATGTCACAATGAGGGGCACAAGCTGTAGGGCAGGAGGAGATGTCACAGTGAGGGGCACAAGCTGTAGGGCAGGAGGAGATGTCACAGTGAGAGACACAGTCTGTAGCGCAGGAGGAGACGTCACAGTGAGGGGCACAGGCTGTACGGCAGGAGGAGATGTCACAGTGAGGGACACAGGCTGTGGGGCAGGAGGAGATGTCACAGTGAGGGGCACAGGCTGTGGGGCAGGAGGAGATGTCACAGTGAGGGGCACAGGCTGTAGGGCAGGAGGAGATGTCACAGTGAGGGACACAGACTGTAGGGCAGGAGGAGATGTCACAGTGAGGGGCACAGGCTGTAGGGATTGAGGAGATGTCACAGTGAGGGGCACAGGCTGTAGGGCAGGAGGAGATGTCACAGTGAGGGACACAGGTAGTAGGGCAGGAGGAGATGTCACAGTGAGGGACACAGGTTGAAGGGCAGGAGGAGATGTCACAATGAGGGGCACAAGCTGTAGGGCAGGAGGAGATGTCACAGTGAGGGGCACAAGCTGTAGGGCAGGAGGAGATGTCACAGTGAGGGACACAGGCTGTAGGGCAGGAGGAGATGTCACAGTGAGGGACACAGGTTGAAGGGCAGGAGGAGATGTCACAATGAGGGGCACAAGCTGTAGGGCAGGAGGAGATGTCACAGTGAGGGGCACAAGCTGTAGGGCAGGAGGAGATGTCACAGTGAGGGGCACAGGTTGAAGGGCAGGAGGAGATGTCACAATGAGGGGCACAGGCTGTAGGGCAGGAGGAGATGTCACAGTGAGAGGCACAGATTCTAGGGCAGGAGGAGATGTCACAGTGAGGGACACAGGCTGTCGGGCAGGAGGAGATGTCACAGTGAGGGGCACAGGCTGTAAGGCAGGAGGAGATGTCACAGAGAGGGCAGAGGCTTTAGGGCAGGAGGAGATGTCACAGTGAGGGACACAGGCTGTAGGGCAGGAGGAGATGTCACAGTGAGGGACACAGGCTGTCGGGCAGGAGGAGATGTCACAGTGAGGGGCACAGGCTGTAGGGCAGGAGGAGATGTCACAGTGAGGGGCACAGGCAGTAGGGCAGGAGGAGATGTCACCGAGAGGGACACAGGTTGTGGGGCAGGAGGAGATGTCACAGCGAGGGACACAGGCTGGAGGGCAGGAGGAGATGTCACAGAGAGGGGCACAGGCTGTAGGGCAGGAGGAGATGTCACAGTGAGAGACACAGGCTGTAGGGCAGGAGGAGATGTCACAGTGAGGGACACAGGTTGAAGGGCAGGAGGAGATGTCACAGTGAGGGACACAGGCTTTAGGGCAGGAGGAGATGTCACAGTGAGGGACACAGGCTGTAGGGCAGGAGGAGATGTCACAGTGAGAGACACAGGCTGTAGGGCAGGAGGAGATGTCACAGTGAGGGACACAGGTTGAAGGGCAGGAGGAGATGTCACAGTGAGAGACACAGGCTGTGGGGCAGGAGGAGATGTCACAGTGAGGGGCACAGGCTGTAGGGCAGGAGGAGATGTCACAGAGAGGGACACAGGTTGTGGGGCAGGAGGAGATGTCACAGTGAGGGGCACAGGCTGTAGGGCAGGAGGAGACGTCACAGTGAGGGGCACAGGCTGTAAGGCAGGAGGAGATGTCACAGAGAGGTCAGAGGCTTTAGGGCAGGAGGAGATGTCACAGTGAGGGACACAGGCTGTCGGGCAGGAGGAGATGTCACAGTGAGGGGCACAGGCTGTAGGGCAGGAGGAGATGTCACAGTGAGAGACACAGGCTGTGGCACAGGAGGAGACGTCACAGTGAGGGGCACAGGCTGTAAGGCAGGAGGAGATGTCACAGTGAGGGACACAGGCTGTGGGGCAGGAGGAGATGTCACAGTGAGGGGCACAGGCTGTGGGGCAGGAGGAGATGTCACAGTGAGGGACACAGGCTGTAGGGCAGGAGGAGATGTCACAGTGAGGGACACAGGTTGAAGGGCAGGAGGAGATGTCACAATGAGGGCACAAGCTGTAGGGCAGGAGGAGATGTCACAGTGAGGGGCACAAGCTGTAGGGCAGGAGGAGATGTCACAGTGAGAGACACAGTCTGTAGCGCAGGAGGAGACGTCACAGTGAGGGGCACAGGCTGTACGGCAGGAGGAGATGTCACAGTGAGGGACACAGGCTGTGGGGCAGGAGGAGATGTCACAGTGAGGGGCACAGGCTGTGGGGCAGGAGGAGATGTCACAGTGAGGGGCACAGGCTGTAGGGCAGGAGGAGATGTCACAGTGAGGGACACAGACTGTAGGGCAGGAGGAGATGTCACAGTGAGGGGCACAGGCTGTAGGGATTGAGGAGATGTCACAGTGAGGGGCACAGGCTGTAGGGCAGGAGGAGATGTCACAGTGAGGGACACAGGTAGTAGGGCAGGAGGAGATGTCACAGTGAGGGACACAGGTTGAAGGGCAGGAGGAGATGTCACAATGAGGGGCACAAGCTGTAGGGCAGGAGGAGATGTCACAGTGAGGGGCACAAGCTGTAGGGCAGGAGGAGATGTCACAGTGAGGGACACAGGCTGTAGGGCAGGAGGAGATGTCACAGTGAGGGACACAGGTTGAAGGGCAGGAGGAGATGTCACAATGAGGGGCACAAGCTGTAGGGCAGGAGGAGATGTCACAGTGAGGGGCACAAGCTGTAGGGCAGGAGGAGATGTCACAGTGAGGGGCACAGGTTGAAGGGCAGGAGGAGATGTCACAATGAGGGGCACAGGCTGTAGGGCAGGAGGAGATGTCACAGTGAGAGACACAGATTCTAGGGCAGGAGGAGATGTCACAGTGAGGGACACAGGCTGTCGGGCAGGAGGAGATGTCACAGTGAGGGGCACAGGCTGTAAGGCAGGAGGAGATGTCACAGAGAGGGCAGAGGCTTTAGGGCAGGAGGAGATGTCACAGTGAGGGACACAGGCTGTAGGGCAGGAGGAGATGTCACAGTGAGGGACACAGGCTGTCGGGCAGGAGGAGATGTCACAGTGAGGGGCACAGGCTGTAGGGCAGGAGGAGATGTCACAGTGAGGGGCACAGGCAGTAGGGCAGGAGGAGATGTCACCGAGAGGGACACAGGTTGTGGGGCAGGAGGAGATGTCACAGCGAGGGACACAGGCTGGAGGGCAGGAGGAGATGTCACAGAGAGGGGCACAGGCTGTAGGGCAGGAGGAGATGTCACAGTGAGAGACACAGGCTGTAGGGCAGGAGGAGATGTCACAGTGAGGGACACAGGTTGAAGGGCAGGAGGAGATGTCACAGTGAGGGACACAGGCTTTAGGGCAGGAGGAGATGTCACAGTGAGGGACACAGGCTGTAGGGCAGGAGGAGATGTCACAGTGATAGACACAGGCTGTAGGGCAGGAGGAGATGTCACAGTGAGGGACACAGGTTGAAGGGCAGGAGGAGATGTCACAGTGAGAGACACAGGCTGTGGGGCAGGAGGAGATGTCACAGTGAGGGGCACAGGCTGTAGGGCAGGAGGAGATGTCACAGAGAGGGACACAGGTTGTGGGGCAGGAGGAGATGTCACAGTGAGGGGCACAGGCTGTAGGGCAGGAGGAGACGTCACAGTGAGGGGCACAGGCTGTAAGGCAGGAGGAGATGTCACAGAGAGGTCAGAGGCTTTAGGGCAGGAGGAGATGTCACAGTGAGGGACACAGGCTGTCGGGCAGGAGGAGATGTCACAGTGAGGGGCACAGGCTGTAGGGCAGGAGGAGATGTCACAGTGAGAGACACAGGCTGTGGCACAGGAGGAGACGTCACAGTGAGGGGCACAGGCTGTAAGGCAGGAGGAGATGTCACAGTGAGGGACACAGGCTGTGGGGCAGGAGGAGATGTCACAGTGAGGGGCACAGGCTGTGGGGCAGGAGGAGATGTCACAGTGAGGGACACAGGCTGTAGGGCAGGAGGAGATGTCACAGAGAGGGACACAGACTGTAGGGCAGGAGGAGATGTCACAGTGAGGGACACAGACTGTAGGGCAGGAGGAGATGTCACAGTGAGGGACACATGCTGTAGGGCAGGAGGAGATGTCACAGAGAGGGGCTGAGGCTGTAGGGCAGGAGAAGATGTCATAGTGAGGGGCACAGGCTGTAGGGCAGGAGGAGATGTCACAGAGAGAGACACAGGCTGTAGGGCAGGAGGAGATGTCACAGTGAGGGACATAGGCTGTGGGGCAGGAGGAGATGTCACAGCGAGGGGCACAGGCTGTCGGGCAGGAGGAGATGTCACAGTGAGGGGCACAGGCTGTCGGGCAGGAGGAGAAGTCACAGTGAGGGACACAGGCTGTAGGGCAGGAGGAGATGTCACAGTGAGGGACACAGGCTGTAGGGCAGGAGGAGATGTCACAGTGAGGGGCACAGGCTGTAGGGCAGGAGGAGATGTCACAGTGAGAGACACAGGCTGTAGGGCAGGAGGAGATGTCACAGTGAGGGGCACAGGCTGTAGGGATTGAGGAGATGTCACAGTGAGGGGCACAGGCTGTAGGGCAGTAGGAGATGTCACAGTGAGGGGCACGGGTTGTAGGGCAGGAGGAGATGTCACAGTGAGGGACACAGGCTGTGGGGCAGGAGGAGATGTCACAGTGAGGGACACAGGCTGTAGGGCAGGAGGAGATGTCACAGTGAGGGACACAGGCTGTAGGGCAGGAGGAGATGTCACAGTGAGGGGCACAGGCTGTAGGGCAGGAGGAGATGTCACAGTGAGGGGCACAGGCTGTAGGGATTGAGGAGATGTCACAGTGAGGGGCACAGGCTGTAGGGCAGGAGGAGATGTCACAGTGAGGGACACAGGCTGTGGGGCAGGAGGAGATGTCACAGTGAGGGACACAGGCTGTAGGGCAGGAGGAGATGTCACAGTGAGGGGCACAGGCTGTAGGGCAGGAGGAGATGTCACAGTGAGGGGCACAGGCTGTAGGGCAGGAGGAGATGTCACAGTGAGGGACACAGGCTGTAGGGCAGGAGGAGATGTCACAGTGAGGGACACAGGCTGTAGGGCAGGAGGAGATGTCACAGTGAGGGACACAGGCTGTGGGGCAGGAGGAGATGTCACAGTGAGGGACACAGGCTGTAGGGCAGGAGGTGATGTCACAGTGAGAGACACAGACTGTAGGGCAGGAGGAGATGTCACAGTGAGGGGCACAGGCTGTAGGGCAGGAGGAGATGTCACAGTGAGGGGCACAGGCTGCAGGGCAGAAGGAGATGTCACAGTGAGGGGCACAAGCTGTAGGGCAGGAGGAGATGTCACAGTGAGGGACACAGGCTGTCGGGCAGGAGGAGATGTCACAGTGAGGGGCACAAGCTGTAGGGCAGGAGGAGATGTCACAGTGAGGGACACAGGCTGTCGGGCAGGAGGAGATGTCACAGTGAGGGGCACAAGCTGTAGGGCAGGAGGAGATGTCACAGTGAGGGGCACCATCTGTAGGGCAGGAGGAGATGTCACAGTGAGGGGCACAGGTTGAAGGGCAGGAGGAGATGTCACAATGAGGGGCACAAGCCGTAGGGCAGGAGGAGATGTCACAGTGAGGGGCACAGGTTGAAGGGCAGGAGGAGATGTCACAGTGAGGGACACAGGCTGTAGGGCAGGAGGAGATGTCACAGTGAGGGACACAGGTTGTAGGGCAGGAGGAGATGTCACAGTGAGGGACACAGGTTGAAGGGCAGGAGGAGATGTCACAATGAGGGGCACAAGCTGTAGGGCAGGAGGAGATGTCACAGTGAGGGCCACAAGCTGTAGGGCAGGAGGAGATGTCACAGTGAGGGACACAGGTTGAAGGGCAGGAGGAGATGTCACAATGAGGGGCACAAGCTGTAGGGCAGGAGGAGATGTCACAGTGAGGGGCACAAGCTGTAGGGCAGGAGGAGATGTCACAGTGAGGGGCACAGGTTGAAGGGCAGGAGGAGATGTCACAATGAGGGGCACAGGCTGTAGGGCAGGAGGAGATGTCACAGTGAGAGACACAGATTGTAGGGCAGGAGGAGATGTCACAGTGAGGGACACAGGCTGTCGGGCAGGAGGAGATGTCACAGTGAGGGGCACAGGCTGTAAGGCAGGAGGAGATGTCACAGAGAGGGCAGAGGCTTTAGGGCAGGAGGAGATGTCACAGTGACGGACACAGGCTGTAGGGCAGGAGGAGATGTCACAGTGAGGGACACAGGCTGTCGGGCAGGAGGAGATGTCACAGTGAGGGGCACAGGCTGTAGGGCAGGAGGAGATGTCACAGTGAGAGACACAGTCTGTAGCGCAGGAGGAGACGTCACAGTGAGGGGCACAGTCTGTACGGCAGGAGGAGATGTCACAGTGAGGGACACAGGCTGTGGGGCAGGAGGAGATGTCACAGTGAGGGGCACAGGCTGTGGGGCAGGAGGAGATGTCACAGTGAGGGGCACAGGCTGTAGGGCAGGAGGAGATTTCACAGTGAGGGACACAGACTGTAGGGCAGGAGGAGATGTCACAGTGAGGGACACAGGCTGTAGGGCAGGAGGAGATGTCACAGTGAGGGGCACAGGCTGTAGGGCAGGAGGAGCTGTCACAGTGAGGGACACAGGCTGTAGGGCAGGAGGAGATGTCACAGTGAGGGGCACAGTCTGTGGGGCAGGAGGAGCTGTCACAGTGAGGCGCACAGGATGTCGGGCAGGAGGAGAAGTCACAGTGAGGGACACAGGCTGTAGGGCAGGAGGAGATGTCACAGTGAGGGACACAGGCTGTAGGGCAGAAGGAGATGTCACAGTGAGGGGCACAGGCTGTAGGGCAGGAGGAGATGTCACAGTGAGGGACACATGCTGTGGGGCAGGAGGAGATGTCACAGCGAGGGACACATGCTGTAGGGCAGGAGGAGATGTCACAGTGAGGGACACAGGCTGTAGGGCAGGAGGAGATGTCACAGTGAGGGACTCAGGCTGTCGGGCAGGAGGAGATGTCACAGTGAGGGGCACAAGCTGTAGGGCAGGAGGAGATGTCACAGTGAGGGACACAGGCTGTCGGGCAGGAGGAGATGTCACAGTGAGGGACACAGGCTGACGGGCAGGAGGAGATGTCACAGAGAGGGGCACAGGCTTTAGGGCAGGAAGAGATGTCACAGCGAGGGGCACAGACTGGAGGGCAGGAGGAGATGTCACAGTGAGGGACACAGACTGTAGGGCAGGAGGAGATGTCACAGTGAGGGACACAGGCTGTAGGGCAGGAGGAGATGTCACAGAGAGGGGCTGAGGCTGTAGGGCAGGAGAAGATGTCATAGTGAGGGGCACAGGCTGTAGGGCAGGAGGAGATGTCACAGAGAGAGACACAGGCTGTAGGGCAGGAGGAGATGTCACAGTGAGGGACATAGGCTGTGGGGCAGGAGGAGATGTCACAGCGAGGGGCACAGGCTGTCGGGCAGGAGGAGATGTCACAGTGAGGGGCACAGGCTGTCGGGCAGGAGGAGAAGTCACAGTGAGGGACACAGGCTGTAGGGCAGGAGGAGATGTCACAGTGAGGGACACAGGCTGTAGGGCAGGAGGAGATGTCACAGTGAGGGGCACAGGCTGTAGGGCAGGAGGAGATGTCACAGTGAGAGACACAGGCTGTAGGGCAGGAGGAGATGTCACAGTGAGGGGCACAGGCTGTAGGGATTGAGGAGATGTCACAGTGAGGGGCACAGGCTGTAGGGCAGTAGGAGATGTCACAGTGAGGGGCACGGGTTGTAGGGCAGGAGGAGATGTCACAGTGAGGGACACAGGCTGTGGGGCAGGAGGAGATGTCACAGTGAGGGACACAGGCTGTAGGGCAGGAGGAGATGTCACAGTGAGGGACACAGGCTGTAGGGCAGGAGGAGATGTCACAGTGAGGGGCACAGGCTGTAGGGCAGGAGGAGATGTCACAGTGAGGGGCACAGGCTGTAGGGATTGAGGAGATGTCACAGTGAGGGGCACAGGCTGTAGGGCAGGAGGAGATGTCACAGTGAGGGACACAGGCTGTGGGGCAGGAGGAGATGTCACAGTGAGGGACACAGGCTGTAGGGCAGGAGGAGATGTCACAGTGAGGGGCACAGGCTGTAGGGCAGGAGGAGATGTCACAGTGAGGGGCACAGGCTGTAGGGCAGGAGGAGATGTCACAGTGAGGGACACAGGCTGTAGGGCAGGAGGAGATGTCACAGTGAGGGACACAGGCTGTAGGGCAGGAGGAGATGTCACAGTGAGGGACACAGGCTGTGGGGCAGGAGGAGATGTCACAGTGAGGGACACAGGCTGTAGGGCAGGAGGTGATGTCACAGTGAGAGACACAGACTGTAGGGCAGGAGGAGATGTCACAGTGAGGGGCACAGGCTGTAGGGCAGGAGGAGATGTCACAGTGAGGGGCACAGGCTGCAGGGCAGAAGGAGATGTCACAGTGAGGGGCACAAGCTGTAGGGCAGGAGGAGATGTCACAGTGAGGGACACAGGCTGTCGGGCAGGAGGAGATGTCACAGTGAGGGGCACAAGCTGTAGGGCAGGAGGAGATGTCACAGTGAGGGACACAGGCTGTCGGGCAGGAGGAGATGTCACAGTGAGGGGCACAAGCTGTAGGGCAGGAGGAGATGTCACAGTGAGGGGCACCATCTGTAGGGCAGGAGGAGATGTCACAGTGAGGGGCACAGGTTGAAGGGCAGGAGGAGATGTCACAATGAGGGGCACAAGCTGTAGGGCAGGAGGAGATGTCACAGTGAGGGGCACAGGTTGAAGGGCAGGAGGAGATGTCACAGTGAGGGACACAGGCTGTAGGGCAGGAGGAGATGTCACAGTGAGGGACACAGGTTGTAGGGCAGGAGGAGATGTCACAGTGAGGGACACAGGTTGAAGGGCAGGAGGAGATGTCACAATGAGGGGCACAAGCTGTAGGGCAGGAGGAGATGTCACAGTGAGGGCCACAAGCTGTAGGGCAGGAGGAGATGTCACAGTGAGGGACACAGGTTGAAGGGCAGGAGGAGATGTCACAATGAGGGGCACAAGCTGTAGGGCAGGAGGAGATGTCACAGTGAGGGGCACAAGCTGTAGGGCAGGAGGAGATGTCACAGTGAGGGGCACAGGTTGAAGGGCAGGAGGAGATGTCACAATGAGGGGCACAGGCTGTAGGGCAGGAGGAGATGTCACAGTGAGAGACACAGATTGTAGGGCAGGAGGAGATGTCACAGTGAGGGACACAGGCTGTCGGGCAGGAGGAGATGTCACAGTGAGGGGCACAGGCTGTAAGGCAGGAGGAGATGTCACAGAGAGGGCAGAGGCTTTAGGGCAGGAGGAGATGTCACAGTGACGGACACAGGCTGTAGGGCAGGAGGAGATGTCACAGTGAGGGACACAGGCTGTCGGGCAGGAGGAGATGTCACAGTGAGGGGCACAGGCTGTAGGGCAGGAGGAGATGTCACAGTGAGAGACACAGTCTGTAGCGCAGGAGGAGACGTCACAGTGAGGGGCACAGTCTGTACGGCAGGAGGAGATGTCACAGTGAGGGACACAGGCTGTGGGGCAGGAGGAGATGTCACAGTGAGGGGCACAGGCTGTGGGGCAGGAGGAGATGTCACAGTGAGGGGCACAGGCTGTAGGGCAGGAGGAGATTTCACAGTGAGGGACACAGACTGTAGGGCAGGAGGAGATGTCACAGTGAGGGACACAGGCTGTAGGGCAGGAGGAGATGTCACAGTGAGGGGCACAGGCTGTAGGGCAGGAGGAGCTGTCACAGTGAGGGACACAGGCTGTAGGGCAGGAGGAGATGTCACAGTGAGGGGCACAGTCTGTGGGGCAGGAGGAGCTGTCACAGTGAGGCGCACAGGCTGTCGGGCAGGAGGAGAAGTCACAGTGAGGGACACAGGCTGTAGGGCAGGAGGAGATGTCACAGTGAGGGACACAGGCTGTAGGGCAGAAGGAGATGTCACAGTGAGGGGCACAGGCTGTAGGGCAGGAGGAGATGTCACAGTGAGGGACACATGCTGTGGGGCAGGAGGAGATGTCACAGCGAGGGACACATGCTGTAGGGCAGGAGGAGATGTCACAGTGAGGGACACAGGCTGTAGGGCAGGAGGAGATGTCACAGTGAGGGACTCAGGCTGTCGGGCAGGAGGAGATGTCACAGTGAGGGGCACAAGCTGTAGGGCAGGAGGAGATGTCACAGTGAGGGACACAGGCTGTCGGGCAGGAGGAGATGTCACAGTGAGGGACACAGGCTGATGGGCAGGAGGAGATGTCACAGAGAGGGGCACAGGCTTTAGGGCAGGAAGAGATGTCACAGCGAGGGGCACAGACTGGAGGGCAGGAGGAGACGTCACAGTGAGGGACACAGGCTGTCGGGCAGGAGGAGATGTCACAGTGAGGGGCACAGACTGGAGGGCAGGAGGAGATGTCACAGTGAGGGACACAGGCTGTAGGGCAGGAGGAGATGTCACAGTGAGGGGCACAGGCTGTAGGGCAGGAGGAGATGTCACAGAGAGGGGCACAGGCTGTAGGGCAGGAGAAGATGTCACAGTGAGGGACACAGGCTGTAGGGCAGGAGGAGATGTCACAGTGAGGGACACAGGCTGTCGGGCAGGAGGAGATGTCACAGTGAGGGGCACAGGCTGTAGGGCAGGAGGAGATGTCACAGTGAGAGACACAGTCTGTAGCGCAGGAGGAGACGTCACAGTGAGGGGCACAGGCTGTACGGCAGGAGGAGATGTCACAGTGAGGGACACAGGCTGTGGGGCAGGAGGAGATGTCACAGTGAGGGGCACAGGCTGTGGGGCAGGAGGAGATGTCACAATGAGGGGCACAGGCTGTAGGGCAGGAGGAGATGTCACAGTGAGGGACACAGACTGTAGGGCAGGAGGAGATGTCACATTGAGGGACACAGGCTGTAGGGCAGGAGGGGATGTCACAGTGAGGGGCACAGGCTGTAGGGCAGGAGGAGCTGTCACGTTGAGGGACACAGGCTGTAGGGCAGGAGGAGATGTCACAGTGAGGGACGTAGGCTGTGGGGCAGGAGGAGATGTCACAGAGAGGGGCACAGGCTGTAGGGCAGGAGGAGATGTCACAGTGAGGGGCACAGGCTGTCGGGCAGGAGGAGAAGTCACAGTGAGGGACACAGGCTGTAGGGCAGGAGGAGATGTCACAGTGAGGGACACAGGCTGTAGGGCAGGAGGAGATGTCACAGTGAGAGACACAGGTTGAAGGGCAGGAGGAGATGTCACAATGAGGGGCACAAGCTGTAGGGCAGGAGGAGATGTCACAGTGAGGGGCACAAGCTGTAGGGCAGGAGGAGATGTCACAGTGAGAGACACAGATTGTAGGGCAGGAGGAGATGTCACAGTGAGGGACACAGGCTGTCGGGCAGGAGGAGATGTCACAGTGAGGGGCACAGGCTGTAAGGCAGGAGGAGATGTCACAGAGAGGGCAGAGGCTTTAGGGCAGGAGGAGATGTCACAGTGACGGACACAGGCTGTAGGGCAGGAGGAGATGTCACAGTGAGGGACACAGGCTGTCGGGCAGGAGGAGATGTCACAGTGAGGGGCACAGGCTGTAGGGCAGGAGGAGATGTCACAGTGAGAGACACAGTCTGTAGCGCAGGAGGAGACGTCACAGTGAGGGGCACAGTCTGTACGGCAGGAGGAGATGTCACAGTGAGGGACACAGGCTGTGGGGCAGGAGGAGATGTCACAGTGAGGGGCACAGGCTGTGGGGCAGGAGGAGATGTCACAGTGAGGGGCACAGGCTGTAGGGCAGGAGGAGATTTCACAGTGAGGGACACAGACTGTAGGGCAGGAGGAGATGTCACAGTGAGGGACACAGGCTGTAGGGCAGGAGGAGATGTCACAGTGAGGGGCACAGGCTGTAGGGCAGGAGGAGCTGTCACAGTGAGGGACACAGGCTGTAGGGCAGGAGGAGATGTCACAGTGAGGGGCACAGTCTGTTGGGCAGGAGGAGCTGTCACAGTGAGGCGCACAGGCTGTCGGGCAGGAGGAGAAGTCACAGTGAGGGACACAGGCTGTAGGGCAGGAGGAGATGTCACAGTGAGGGACACAGGCTGTAGGGCAGAAGGAGATGTCACAGTGAGGGGCACAGGCTGTAGGGCAGGAGGAGATGTCACAGTGAGGGACACATGCTGTGGGGCAGGAGGAGATGTCACAGCGAGGGACACATGCTGTAGGGCAGGAGGAGATGTCACAGTGAGGGACACAGGCTGTAGGGCAGGAGGAGATGTCACAGTGAGGGACACAGGCTGTCGGGCAGGAGGAGATGTCACAGTGAGGGACACAGGCTGACGGGCAGGAGGAGATGTCACAGAGAGGGGCACAGGCTTTAGGGCAGGAAGAGATGTCACAGCGAGGGGCACAGACTGGAGGGCAGGAGGAGACGTCACAGTGAGGGACACAGGCTGTCGGGCAGGAGGAGATGTCACAGTGAGGGGCACAGACTGGAGGGCAGGAGGAGATGTCACAGTGAGGGACACAGGCTGTAGGGCAGGAGGAGATGTCACAGTGAGGGGCACAGGCTGTAGGGCAGGAGGAGATGTCACAGAGACGGGCACAGGCTGACGGGCAGGAGGAGATGTCACAGAGAGGGGCACAGGCTTTAGGGCAGGAAGAGATGTCACAGCGAGGGGCACAGACTGGAGGGCAGGAGGAGACGTCACAGTGAGGGACACAGGCTGTCGGGCAGGAGGAGATGTCACAGTGAGGGGCACAGACTGGAGGGCAGGAGGAGATGTCACAGTGAGGGACACAGGCTGTAGGGCAGGAGGAGATGTCACAGTGAGGGGCACAGGCTGTAGGGCAGGAGGAGATGTCACAGAGACGGGCACAGGCTGTAGGGCAGGAGAAGATGTCACAGTGAGGGACACAGGCTGTAGGGCAGGAGGAGATGTCACAGTGAGGGACACAGGCTGTCGGGCAGGAGGAGATGTCACAGTGAGGGGCACAGGCTGTAGGGCAGGAGGAGATGTCACAGTGAGAGACACAGTCTGTAGCGCAGGAGGAGACGTCACAGTGAGGGGCACAGGCTGTACGGCAGGAGGAGATGTCACAGTGAGGGACACAGGCTGTGGGGCAGGAGGAGATGTCACAGTGAGGGGCACAGGCTGTGGGGCAGGAGGAGATGTCACAATGAGGGGCACAGGCTGTAGGGCAGGAGGAGATGTCACAGTGAGGGACACAGACTGTAGGGCAGGAGGAGATGTCACAGTGAGGGACACAGGCTGTAGGGCAGGAGGGGATGTCACAGTGAGGGGCACAGGCTGTAGGGCAGGAGGAGCTGTCACAGTGAGGGACACAGGCTGTAGGGCAGGAGGAGATGTCACAGTGAGGGACATAGGCTGTGGGGCAGGAGGAGATGTCACAGAGAGGGGCACAGGCTGTAGGGCAGGAGGAGATGTCACAGTGAGGGGCACAGGCTGTCGGGCAGGAGGAGAAGTCACAGTGAGGGACACAGGCTGTAGGGCAGGAGGAGATGTCACAGTGAGGGACACAGGCTGTAGGGCAGAAGGAGATGTCACAGTGAGGGGCACAGGCTGTAGGGCAGGAGGAGATGTCACAGTGAGGGACACAGGCTGTGGGGCAGGAGGAGATGTCACAGCGAGGGACACAGGCTGTAGGGCAGGAGGAGATGTCACAGTGAGGGACACAGGCTGTAGGGCAGGAGGAGATGTCACAGTGAGGGACACAGGCTGTCGGGCAGGAGGAGATGTCACAGTGAGGGGCACAGGCTGTAGGG
Organism: Scyliorhinus torazame; assembly: GCF_047496885.1. Classification (NCBI taxonomy): domain Eukaryota; kingdom Metazoa; phylum Chordata; class Chondrichthyes; order Carcharhiniformes; family Scyliorhinidae; genus Scyliorhinus; species Scyliorhinus torazame. The sequence continues at coordinate 387,690,996 of NC_092708.1, forward strand.
CAGGAGGAGATGTCACAGTGAGGGACACAGGCTGTCGGGCAGGAGGAGATGTCACAGTGAGGGACACAGGCTGACGGGCAGGAGGAGATGTCACAGAGAGGGGCACAGGCTTTAGGGCAGGAAGAGATGTCACAGCGAGGGGCACAGACTGGAGGGCAGGAGGAGACGTCACAGTGAGGGACACAGGCTGTCGGGCAGGAGGAGATGTCACAGTGAGGGGCACAGACTGGAGGGCAGGAGGAGATGTCACAGTGAGGGACACAGGCTGTAGGGCAGGAGGAGATGTCACAGTGAGGGGCACAGGCTGTAGGGCAGGAGGAGATGTCACAGAGAGGGGCACAGGCTGTAGGGCAGGAGGAGATGTCACAGTGAGGGGCACAGGCTGTAGGGCAGGAGGAGATGTCACAGAGAGGGACACAGGTTGTGGGGCAGGAGGAGATGTCACAGTGAGGGGCACAGGCTGTAGGGCAGGAGGAGACGTCACAGTGAGGGGCACAGGCTGTAAGGCAGGAGGAGATGTCACAGAGAGGGCAGAGGCTTTAGGGCAGGAGGAGATGTCACAGTGAGGGACACAGGCTGTCGGGCAGGAGGAGATGTCACAGTGAGGGGCACAGGCTGTAGGGCAGGAGGAGATGTCACAGTGAGAGACACAGGCTGTGGCACAGGAGGAGACGTCACAGTGAGGGGCACAGACTGTAAGGCAGGAGGAGATGTCACAGTGAGGGACACAGGCTGTGGGGCAGGAGGAGATGTCACAGTGAGGGGCACAGGCTGTGGGGCAGGAGGAGATGTCACAGTGAGGGACACAGGCTGTAGGGCAGGAGGAGATGTCACAGAGATGGACACAGACTGTAGGGCAGGAGGAGATGTCACAGTGAGGGACACAGACTGTAGGGCAGGAGGAGATGTCACAGTGAGGGACACAGGCTGTAGGGCAGGAGGAGATGTCACAGAGAGGGGCTGAGGCTGTAGGGCAGGAGAAGATGTCACAGTGAGGGGCACAGGCTGTAGGGCAGGAGGAGATGTCACAGAGAGAGACACAGGCTGTAGGGCAGGAGGAGATGTCACAGTGAGGGACATAGGCTGTGGGGCAGGAGGAGATGTCACAGCGAGGGGCACAGGCTGTCGGGCAGGAGGAGATGTCACAGTGAGGGGCACAGGCTGTCGGGCAGGAGGAGAAGTCACAGTGAGGGACACAGGCTGTAGGGCAGGAGGAGATGTCACAGTGAGGGACACAGGCTGTAGGGCAGGAGGAGATGTCACAGTGAGGGGCACAGGCTGTAGGGCAGGAGGAGATGTCACAGTGAGGGGCACAGGCTGTAGGGATTGAGGAGATGTCACAGTGAGGGGCACAGGCTGTAGGGCAGTAGGAGATGTCACAGTGAGGGGCACGGGTTGTAGGGCAGGAGGAGATGTCACAGTGAGGGACACAGGCTGTGGGGCAGGAGGAGATGTCACAGTGAGGAACACAGGCTGTAGGGCAGGAGGAGATGTCACAGTGAGGGACACAGGCTGTAGGGCAGGAGGAGATGTCACAGTGAGGGGCACAGGCTGTAGGGCAGGAGGAGATGTCACAGTGAGGGGCACAGGCTGTAGGGATTGAGGAGATGTCACAGTGAGGGGCACAGGCTGTAGGGCAGGAGGAGATGTCACAGTGAGGGACACAGGCTGTGGGGCAGGAGGAGATGTCACAGTGAGGGACACAGGCTGTAGGGCAGGAGGAGATGTCACAGTGAGGGGCACAGGCTGTAGGGCAGGAGGAGATGTCACAGTGAGGGGCACAGGCTGTAGGGCAGGAGGAGATGTCACAGTGAGGGACACAGGCTGTAGGGCAGGAGGAGATGTCACAGTGAGGGACACAGGCTGTAGGGCAGGAGGAGATGTCACAGTGAGGGACACAGGCTGTGGGGCAGGAGGAGATGTCACAGTGAGGGACACAGGCTGTAGGGCAGGAGGAGATGTCACAGTGAGAGACACAGACTGTAGGGCAGGAGGAGATGTCACAGTGAGGGGCACAGGCTGTAGGGCAGGAGGAGATGTCACAGTGAGGGGCACAGGCTGCAGGGCAGAAGGAGATGTCACAGTGAGGGGCACAAGCTGTAGGGCAGGAGGAGATGTCACAGTGAGGGACACAGGCTGTCGGGCAGGAGGAGATGTCACAGTGAGGGGCACAAGCTGTAGGGCAGGAGGAGATGTCACAGTGAGGGACACAGGCTGTCGGGCAGGAGGAGATGTCACAGTGAGGGGCACAAGCTGTAGGGCAGGAGGAGATGTCACAGTGAGGGACACAGGCTGTCGGGCAGGAGGAGATGTCACAGTGAGGGACACAGGCTGTAGGGCAGGAGGAGATGTCACAGTGAGGGGCACAAGCTGTAGGGCAGGAGGAGATGTCACAGTGAGGGGCACAGGTTGAAGGGCAGGAGGAGATGTCACAATGAGGGGCACAAGCTGTAGGGCAGGAGGAGATGTCACAGTGAGGGGCACAGGTTCAAGGGCAGGAGGAGATGTCACAGTGAGGGACACAGGCTGTAGGGCAGGAGGAGATGTCACAGTGAGGGACACAGGTTGTAGGGCAGGAGGAGATGTCACAGTGAGGGACACAGGTTTAAGGGCAGGAGGAGATGTCACAATGAGGGGCACAAGCTGTAGGGCAGGAGGAGATGTCACAGTGAGGGGCACAAGCTGTAGGGCAGGAGGAGATGTCACAGTGAGGGACACAGGTTGAAGGGCAGGAGGAGATGTCACAATGAGGGGCACAAGCTGTAGGGCAGGAGGAGATGTCACAGTGAGGGGCACAAGCTGTAGGGCAGGAGGAGATGTCACAGTGAGGGGCACAGGTTGAAGGGCAGGAGGAGATGTCACAATGAGGGGCACAGGCTGTAGGGCAGGAGGAGATGTCACAGTGAGAGACACAGATTGTAGGGCAGGAGGAGATGTCACAGTGAGGGACACAGGCTGTCGGGCAGGAGGAGATGTCACAGTGAGGGGCACAGGCTGTAAGGCAGGAGGAGATGTCACAGAGAGGGCAGAGGCTTTAGGGCAGGAGGAGATGTCACAGTGACGTACACAGGCTGTAGGGCAGGAGGAGATGTCACAGTGAGGGACACAGGCTGTAGGGCAGGAGGAGATGTCACAGTGAGGGGCACAGGCTGTAGGGCAGGAGGAGATGTCACAGTGAGAGACACAGTCTGTAGCGCAGGAGGAGACGTCACAGTGAGGGGCACAGTCTGTACGGCAGGAGGAGATGTCACAGTGAGGGACACAGGCTGTGGGGCAGGAGGAGATGTCACAGTGAGGGGCACAGGCTGTGGGGTAGGAGGAGATGTCACAGTGAGGGGCCCAGGCTGTAGGGCAGGAGGAGATTTCACAGTGAGGGACACAGGCTGTAGGGCAGGAGGAGATGTCACAGTGAGGGACACAGGCTGTAGGGCAGGAGGAGATGTCACAGTGAGGGGCACAGGCTGTAGGGCAGGAGGAGCTGTCACAGTGAGGGACACAGGCTGTAGGGCAGGAGGAGATGTCACAGTGAGGGGCACAGTCTGTAGGGCAGGAGGAGCTGTCACAGTGAGGCGCACAGGCTGTCGGGCAGGAGGAGAAGTCACAGTGAGGGACACAGGCTGTAGGGCAGGAGGAGATGTCACAGTGAGGGACACAGGCTGTAGGGCAGAAGGAGATGTCACAGTGAGGGGCACAGGCTGTAGGGCAGGAGGAGATGTCACAGTGAGGGACACATGCTGTGGGGCAGGAGGAGATGTCACAGCGAGGGACACAGGCTGTAGGGCAGGAGGAGATGTCACAGTGAGGGACACAGGCTGTAGGGCAGGAGGAGATGTCACAGTGAGGGACATAGGCTGTGGGGCAGGAGGAGATGTCACAGAGAGGGGCACAAGCTGTAGGGCAGGAGGAGATGTCACAGTGAGGGACACAGGCTGTCGGGCAGGAGGAGATGTCACAGTGAGGGACACAGGCTGATGGGCAGGAGAAGATGTCACAGAGAGGGGCACAGGCTTTAGGGCAGGAAGAGATGTCACAGCGAGGGGCACAGACTGGAGGGCAGGAGGAGACGTCACAGTGAGGGACACAGGCTGTCGGGCAGGAGGAGATGTCACAGTGAGGGGCACAGACTGGAGGGCAGGAGGAGATGTCACAGTGAGGGACACAGGCTGTAGGGCAGGAGGAGATGTCACAGTGAGGGGCACAGGCTGTAGGGCAGGAGGAGATGTCACAGAGAGGGGCACAGGCTGTAGGGCAGGAGTAGATGTCACAGTGAGGGACACAGGCTGTAGGGCAGGAGGAGATGTCACAGTGAGGGACACAGGCTGTCGGGCAGGAGGAGATGTCACAGTGAGGGGCACAGGCTGTAGGGCAGGAGGAGATGTCACAGTGAGAGACACAGTCTGTAGCGCAGGAGGAGACGTCACAGTGAGGGGCACAGGCTGTACGGCAGGAGGAGATGTCACAGTGAGTGACACAGGCTGTGGGGCAGGAGGAGATGTCACAGTGAGGGGCACAGGCTGTGGGGCAGGAGGAGATGTCACAGTGAGGGGCACAGGCTGTAGGGCAGGAGGAGATGTCACAGTGAGGGACACAGACTGTAGGGCAGGAGGAGTTGTCACAGTGAGGGACACAGGCTGTAGGGCAGGAGGGGATGTCACAGTGAGGGGCACAGGCTGTAGGGCAGGAGGAGCTGTCACAGTGAGGGACACAGGCTGTAGGGCAGGAGGAGATGTCACAGTGAGGGACATAGGCTGTGGGGCAGGAGGAGATGTCACAGAGAGGGGCACAGGCTGTAGGGCAGGAGGAGATGTCACAGTGAGGGGCACAGGCTGTCGGGCAGGAGGAGAAGTCACAGTGAGGGACACAGGCTGTAGGGCAGGAGGAGATGTCACAGTGAGGGACACAGGCTGTAGGGCAGAAGGAGATGTCACAGTGAGGGGCACAGGCTGTAGGGCAGGAGGAGATGTCACAGTGAGGGACACAGGCTGTGGGGCAGGAGGAGATGTCACAGCGAGGGACACAGGCTGTAGGGCAGGAGGAGATGTCACAGTGAGGGACACAGGCTGTAGGACAGGAGGAGATGTCACAGTGAGGGACACAGGCTGTCGGGCAGGAGGAGATGTCACAGTGAGGGGCACAGGCTGTAGGGCAGGAGGAGATGTCACAGTGAGGGACACAGGCTGTCGGGCAGGAGGAGATGTCACAGAGAGGGGCACAGGCTTTAGGGCAGGAAGAGATGTCACAGCGAGGGGCACAGACTGGAGGGCAGGAGGAGACGTCACAGTGAGGGACACAGGCTGTCGGGCAGGAGGAGATGTCACAGTGAGGGGCACAGACTGGAGGGCAGGAGGAGATGTCACAGTGAGGGACACAGGCTGTAGGGCAGGAGGAGATGTCACAGTGAGGGGCACAGGCTGCAGGGCAGGAGGAGATGTCACAGAGAGGGGCACAGGCTGTAGGGCAGGAGGAGATGTCGTGAGGGGCACAGACTGTAGGGCAGGAGGAGATGTCACAGTGAGGGACACAGGCTTTCGGGCAGGAGCAGATGTCACAGTGAGGGGCACAGGCTGTAGGGCAGGAGGAGATGTCACAGTGAGGGACACAGGCTGTAGGGCAGGAGGAGATGTCACAGTGAGGGACACAGGCTGTAGGGCAGGAGGAGATGTCACAGTGAGGGACACAGGTTGTGGGGCAGGAGGAGATGTCACAGTGAGGGACACAAGCTGTAGGGCAGGAGGAGATGTCACAGTGAGGGACACAGGCTGTAGGGCAGGAGGAGATGTCACAGCGAGGGACACAGGCTGTAGGGCAGGAGGAGATGTCACAGAGAGGGGCACAGGCTGTAGGGCAGGAGGAGATGTCACCGTGAGGGGCACAGGCTGTAGGGCAGGAGGAGATGTCACAGTGCGGGGCACGGGTTGTCGGGCAGGAGGAGATGTCACAGCGAGGGGCACAGGCTGTAGGGCAGCAGGAGATGTCACAGCAGGGACACAGGCTGTAGGGGAGGAGGAGATGTCACAGCGAGGGACACAGGTTGTAGGGCAGGAGGAGATGTCACAGTGAGGGACACAGGCTGTAGGGCAGGAGGAGATGTCACAGCGAGGGACACAGGCTGTAGGGATTGAGGAGATGTCACAGTGAGGGACACAGGCTGTAGGGCAGGAGGAGCTGTCACAGCGAGGGACACAGGTTGTAGGGCAGGAGGAGATGTGACAGTGAGGGACACAGGCTGTAGGGCAGGAGGAGATGTCACAGTGAGGGGCACAGGCTGTAGGGCAGGAGGAGATGTCACCGCAAGGGACACAGGCTGTAGGGCAGGAGGAGATGTCACAGTGAGGGACACAAGCTGTAGGGCAGGAGGAGATGTCACAGTGAGGGACACAGGTTGAAGGGCAGGAGGAGATGTCACAATGAGGGGCACAAGCTGTAGGGCAGGAGGAGATGTCACAGTGAGGGGCACAAGCTGTAGGGCAGGAGGAGATGTCACAGTGAGGGGCACAGGTTGAAGGGCAGGAGGAGATGTCACAATGAGGGGCACAGGCTGTAGGGCAGGAGGAGATGTCACAGTGAGAGACACAGATTGTAGGGCAGGAGGAGATGTCACAGTGAGGGACACAGGCTGTCGGGCAGGAGGAGATGTCACAGTGAGGGGCACAGGCTGTAAGGCAGGAGGAGATGTCACAGAGAGGGCAGAGGCTTTAGGGCAGGAGGAGATGTCACAGTGACGTACACAGGCTGTAGGGCAGGAGGAGATGTCACAGTGAGGGACACAGGCTGTAGGGCAGGAGGAGATGTCACAGTGAGGGGCACAGGCTGTAGGGCAGGAGGAGATGTCACAGTGAGAGACACAGTCTGTAGCGCAGGAGGAGACGTCACAGTGAGGGGCACAGTCTGTACGGCAGGAGGAGATGTCACAGTGAGGGACACAGGCTGTGGGGCAGGAGGAGATGTCACAGTGAGGGGCACAGGCTGTGGGGTAGGAGGAGATGTCACAGTGAGGGGCCCAGGCTGTAGGGCAGGAGGAGATTTCACAGTGAGGGACACAGGCTGTAGGGCAGGAGGAGATGTCACAGTGAGGGACACAGGCTGTAGGGCAGGAGGAGATGTCACAGTGAGGGGCACAGGCTGTAGGGCAGGAGGAGCTGTCACAGTGAGGGACACAGGCTGTAGGGCAGGAGGAGATGTCACAGTGAGGGGCACAGTCTGTAGGGCAGGAGGAGCTGTCACAGTGAGGCGCACAGGCTGTCGGGCAGGAGGAGAAGTCACAGTGAGGGACACAGGCTGTAGGGCAGGAGGAGATGTCACAGTGAGGGACACAGGCTGTAGGGCAGAAGGAGATGTCACAGTGAGGGGCACAGGCTGTAGGGCAGGAGGAGATGTCACAGTGAGGGACACATGCTGTGGGGCAGGAGGAGATGTCACAGCGAGGGACACAGGCTGTAGGGCAGGAGGAGATGTCACAGTGAGGGACACAGGCTGTAGGGCAGGAGGAGATGTCACAGTGAGGGACATAGGCTGTGGGGCAGGAGGAGATGTCACAGAGAGGGGCACAAGCTGTAGGGCAGGAGGAGATGTCACAGTGAGGGACACAGGCTGTCGGGCAGGAGGAGATGTCACAGTGAGGGACACAGGCTGATGGGCAGGAGAAGATGTCACAGAGAGGGGCACAGGCTTTAGGGCAGGAAGAGATGTCACAGCGAGGGGCACAGACTGGAGGGCAGGAGGAGACGTCACAGTGAGGGACACAGGCTGTCGGGCAGGAGGAGATGTCACAGTGAGGGGCACAGACTGGAGGGCAGGAGGAGATGTCACAGTGAGGGACACAGGCTGTAGGGCAGGAGGAGATGTCACAGTGAGGGGCACAGGCTGTAGGGCAGGAGGAGATGTCACAGAGAGGGGCACAGGCTGTAGGGCAGGAGTAGATGTCACAGTGAGGGACACAGGCTGTAGGGCAGGAGGAGATGTCACAGTGAGGGACACAGGCTGTCGGGCAGGAGGAGATGTCACAGTGAGGGGCACAGGCTGTAGGGCAGGAGGAGATGTCACAGTGAGAGACACAGTCTGTAGCGCAGGAGGAGACGTCACAGTGAGGGGCACAGGCTGTACGGCAGGAGGAGATGTCACAGTGAGTGACACAGGCTGTGGGGCAGGAGGAGATGTCACAGTGAGGGGCACAGGCTGTGGGGCAGGAGGAGATGTCACAGTGAGGGGCACAGGCTGTAGGGCAGGAGGAGATGTCACAGTGAGGGACACAGACTGTAGGGCAGGAGGAGTTGTCACAGTGAGGGACACAGGCTGTAGGGCAGGAGGGGATGTCACAGTGAGGGGCACAGGCTGTAGGGCAGGAGGAGCTGTCACAGTGAGGGACACAGGCTGTAGGGCAGGAGGAGATGTCACAGTGAGGGACATAGGCTGTGGGGCAGGAGGAGATGTCACAGAGAGGGGCACAGGCTGTAGGGCAGGAGGAGATGTCACAGTGAGGGGCACAGGCTGTCGGGCAGGAGGAGAAGTCACAGTGAGGGACACAGGCTGTAGGGCAGGAGGAGATGTCACAGTGAGGGACACAGGCTGTAGGGCAGAAGGAGATGTCACAGTGAGGGGCACAGGCTGTAGGGCAGGAGGAGATGTCACAGTGAGGGACACAGGCTGTGGGGCAGGAGGAGATGTCACAGCGAGGGACACAGGCTGTAGGGCAGGAGGAGATGTCACAGTGAGGGACACAGGCTGTAGGACAGGAGGAGATGTCACAGTGAGGGACACAGGCTGTCGGGCAGGAGGAGATGTCACAGTGAGGGGCACAGGCTGTAGGGCAGGAGGAGATGTCACAGTGAGGGACACAGGCTGTCGGGCAGGAGGAGATGTCACAGAGAGGGGCACAGGCTTTAGGGCAGGAAGAGATGTCACAGCGAGGGGCACAGACTGGAGGGCAGGAGGAGACGTCACAGTGAGGGACACAGGCTGTCGGGCAGGAGGAGATGTCACAGTGAGGGGCACAGACTGGAGGGCAGGAGGAGATGTCACAGTGAGGGACACAGGCTGTAGGGCAGGAGGAGATGTCACAGTGAGGGGCACAGGCTGCAGGGCAGGAGGAGATGTCACAGAGAGGGGCACAGGCTGTAGGGCAGGAGGAGATGTCGTGAGGGGCACAGGCTGTAGGGCAGGAGGAGATGTCACAGTGAGGGACACAGGCTTTCGGGCAGGAGCAGATGTCACAGTGAGGGGCACAGGCTGTAGGGCAGGAGGAGATGTCACAGTGAGGGACACAGGCTGTAGGGCAGGAGGAGATGTCACAGTGAGGGACACAGGCTGTAGGGCAGGAGGAGATGTCACAGTGAGGGACACAGGTTGTGGGGCAGGAGGAGATGTCACAGTGAGGGACACAAGCTGTAGGGCAGGAGGAGATGTCACAGTGAGGGACACAGGCTGTAGGGCAGGAGGAGATGTCACAGCGAGGGACACAGGCTGTAGGGCAGGAGGAGATGTCACAGAGAGGGGCACAGGCTGTAGGGCAGGAGGAGATGTCACCGTGAGGGGCACAGGCTGTAGGGCAGGAGGAGATGTCACAGTGCGGGGCACGGGTTGTCGGGCAGGAGGAGATGTCACAGCGAGGGGCACAGGCTGTAGGGCAGCAGGAGATGTCACAGCAGGGACACAGGCTGTAGGGGAGGAGGAGATGTCACAGCGAGGGACACAGGTTGTAGGGCAGGAGGAGATGTCACAGTGAGGGACACAGGCTGTAGGGCAGGAGGAGATGTCACAGCGAGGGACACAGGCTGTAGGGATTGAGGAGATGTCACAGTGAGGGACACAGGCTGTAGGGCAGGAGGAGCTGTCACAGCGAGGGACACAGGTTGTAGGGCAGGAGGAGATGTGACAGTGAGGGACACAGGCTGTAGGGCAGGAGGAGATGTCACAGTGAGGGGCACAGGCTGTAGGGCAGGAGGAGATGTCACCGCAAGGGACACAGGCTGTAGGGCAGGAGGAGATGTCACAGTGAGGGACACAGGCTGTCGGGCAGGAGGAGATGTCACAGTGAGGGGCACAGGCTGTAGGGCAGGAGGAGATGTCACAGTGAGAGACACAGGCTGTGGCACAGGAGGAGACGTCACAGTGAGGGGCACAGGCTGTAAGGCAGGAGGAGATGTCACAGTGAGGGACACAGGCTGTGGGGCAGGAGGAGATGTCACAGTGAGGGGCACAGGCTGTGGGGCACGAGGAGATGTCACAGTGAGGGACACAGGCTGTAGGGCAGGAGGAGATGTCACAGTGAGGGACACAGGCTGTAGGGCAGGAGGAGATGTCACAGTGAGGGACACAGGCTGTGGGGCAGGAGGAGATGTCACAGTTAGGGACACAGGCTGTAGGGCAGGAGGAGATGTCACAGTGAGAGACACAGACTGTAGGGCAGGAGGAGATGTCACAGTGAGGGGCACAGGCTGTAGGGCAGGAAGAGATGTCACAGTGAGGGGCACAGGCTGCAGGGCAGAAGGAGATGTCACAGTGAGGGGCACAAGCTGTAGGGCAGGAGGAGATGTCACAGTGAGGGACACAGGCTGTCGGGCAGGAGGAGATGTCACAGTGAGGGACACAGGCTGTAGGGCAGGAGGAGATGTCACAGTGAGGGACACAGGCTGTAGGGCAGGAGGAGATGTCACAGTGAGGGACACAGGCTGTAGGGCAGGAGGAGATGTCACAGTGAGGGACACAGGCTGTAGGGCAGGAGGAGATGTCACAGAGAGGGACACAGGTTCTAGGGCAGGAGGAGATGTCACAGCGAGGGGCACAGGCTGTAGGGCAGGAGGAGATGTCACAGTGAGGGACATAGGCTGTAGGGCAGGAGGAGATGTCACAGTGAGGGACACAGGCTGTAGGGCAGGAGGAGATGTCACAGTGAGGGACACAGGCTGTGGGGCAGGAGGAGATGTCACAGTGAGGGACACAGGCTGTAGGGCAGGAGGAGATGTCACAGTGAGGGGCACAGGCTGTAGGGCAGGAGGAGATGTCACAGTGAGGGACACAGGCTGTAGGGCAGGAGGAGATGTCACAGTGAGGGACACAGGTTCTAGGGCAGGAGGAGATGTCACAGCGAGGGGCACAGGCTGTAGGGCAGGAGGAGATGTCACAGTGAGGGACACAGGCTGTAGGGCAGGAGGAGATGTCACAGTGAGGGACACAGGTTGTAGGGCAGGAGGAGATGTCACAGTGAGGGACACTGGCTGTAGGGCAGGAGGAGATGTCACAGTGAGGCACACAGGTTGTAGGGGAGGAGGAGATGTCACAGTGAGGGACACAGGTTGTAGGGCAGGAGGAGATGTCACAGTGAGGGGCACAGGCTGTAGGGCAGGAGGAGATGTCACAGTGAGGGACACAGGCTGTAGGGCAGGAGGAGATGTCACAGTGAGTGACACAGGCTGTAGGGCAGGAGGAGATGTCACAGTGAGGGGCACAGGCTGTCGGGCAGGAGGAGAAGTCACAGAGAGGGACACAGGCTGTAGGGCAGGAGGAGATGTCACAGTGAGGGACACAGGCTGTAGGGCAGAAGGAGATGTCACAGTGAGGGGCACAGGCTGTAGGGCAGGAGGAGATGTCACAGTGAGGGACACAGGCTGTGGGGCAGGAGGAGATGTCACAGCGAGGGACACAGGCTGTAGGGCAGGAGGAGATGTCACAGTGAGGGACACAGGCTGTAGGGCAGGAGGAGATGTCACAGTGAGGGACACAGGCTGTCGGGCAGGAGGAGATGTCACAGTGAGGGACACAGGCTGTAGGGCAGGAGGAGATGTCACAGTGAGGGACACAGGCTGTCGTGCAGGAGGAGATGTCACAGTGAGGGACATAGGCTGACGGGCAGGAGGAGATGTCACAGAGAGGGGCACAGGCTTTAGGGCAGGAAGAGATGTCACAGCGAGGGGCACAGACTGGAGCGCAGGAGGAGACGTCACAGTGAGGGACACAGGCTGTCGGGCAGGAGGAGATGTCACAGTGAGGGGCACAGACTGGAGGGCAGGAGGAGATGTCACAGTGAGGGACACAGGCTGTAGGGCAGGAGGAGATGTCACAGTGAGGGGCACAGGCTGTAGGGCAGGAGGAGATGTCACAGTGAGGGACACAGGTTGTGGGGCAGGAGGAGATGTCACAGTGAGTGACACAGGCTGTGGGGCAGGAGGAGATGTCACAGTGAGGGGCACAGGCTGTGGGGCAGGAGGAGATGTCACAGTGAGGGGCACAGGCTGTAGGGCAGAAGGAGATGTCACAGTGAGGGACACAGACTGTAGGGCAGGAGGAGTTGTCACAGTGAGGGACACAGGCTGTAGGGCAGGAGGGGATGTCACAGTGAGGGGCACAGGCTGCAGGGCAGAAGGAGATGTCACAGTGAGGGACACAGGCTGTAGGGCAGGAGGAGATGTCACAGTGAGGGACATAGGCTGTGGGGCAGGAGGAGATGTCACAGAGAGGGGCACAGGCTGTAGGGCAGGAGGAGATGTCACAGTGAGGGGCACAGGCTGTCGGGCAGGAGGAGAAGTCACAGTGAGGGACACAGGCTGTAGGGCAGGAGGAGATGTCACAGCGAGGGACACAGGCTGTAGGGCAGAAGGAGATGTCACAGTGAGGGGCACAGGCTGTAGGGCAGGAGGAGATGTCACAGTGAGGGACACAGGCTGTGGGGCAGGAGGAGATGTCACAGCGAGGGACACAGGCTGTAGGGCAGGAGGAGATGTCACAGTGAGGGACACAGGCTGTAGGGCAGGAGGAGATGTCACAGTGAGGGACACAGGCTGTCGGGCAGGAGGAGATGTCACAGTGAGGGGCACAGGCTGTAGGGCAGGAGGAGATGTCACAGTGAGGGACACAGGCTGTCGGGCAGGAGGAGATGTCACAGTGAGGGACACAGGCTGACGGGCAGGAGGAGATGTCACAGAGAGGGGCACAGGCTTTAGGGCAGGAAGAGATGTCACAGCGAGGGGCACAGACTGGAGGGCAGGAGGAGACGTCACAGTGAGGGACACAGGCTGTCGGGCAGGAGGAGATGTCACAGTGAGGGGCACAGACTGGAGGGCAGGAGGAGATGTCACAGTGAGGGGCACAGGCTGTAGGGCAGGAGGAGATGTCACAGTGAGGGGCACAGGCTGCAGGGCAGGAGGAGATGTCACAGAGAGGGGCACAGGCTGTAGGGCAGGAGGAGATGTCACAGTGAGGGGCACAGGCTGTAGGGCAGGAGGAGATGTCACAGTGAGGGACACAGGCTTTAGGGCAGGAGCAGATGTCACAGTGAGGGGCACAGGCTGTAGGGCAGGAGGAGATGTCACAGTGAGGGACACAGGCTGTAGGGCAGGAGGAGATGTCACAGTGAGGGACACAGGCTGTAGGGCAGGAGGAGATGTCACAGTGAGGGACACAGGTTGTGGGGCAGGAGGAGATGTCACAGTGAGGGACACAAGCTGTAGGGCAGGAGGAGATGTCACAGTGAGGGACACAGGCTGTAGGGCAGGAGGAGATGTCACAGCGAGGGACACAGGCTGTAGGGCAGGAGGAGATGTCACAGAGAGGGGCACAGGCTGTAGGGCAGGAGGAGATGTCACCGTGAGGGGCACAGGCTGTAGGGCAGGAGGAGATGTCACAGTGCGGGGCACGGGTTGTCGGGCAGGAGGAGATGTCACAGCGAGGGGCACAGGCTGTAGGGCAATAGGAGATGTCACACCGAGGGGCACAGGCTGTAGGGCAGCAGGAGATGTCACAGCAGGGACACAGGCTGTAGGGGAGGAGGAGATGTCACAGCGAGGGACACAGGTTGTAGGGCAGGAGGAGATGTCACAGTGAGGGACACAGGCTGTAGGGCAGGAGGAGATGTCACAGCGAGGGACACAGGCTGTAGGGATTGAGGAGATGTCACAGTGAGGGACACAGGCTGTAGGGCAGGAGGAGATGTCACAGCGAGGGACACAGGTTGTAGGGCAGGAGGAGATGTGACAGTGAGGGACACAGGCTGTAGGGCAGGAGGAGATGTCACAGTGAGGGGCACAGGCTGTAGGGCAGGAGGAGATGTCACAGCAAGGGACACAGGCTGTAGGGCAGGAGGAGATGTCACAGTGAGGGACACAGGCTGTCGGGCAGGAGGAGATGTCACAGTGAGGGGCACAGGCTGTAGGGCAGGAGGAGATGTCACAGTGAGAGACACAGGCTGTGGCACAGGAGGAGACGTCACAGTGAGGGGCACAGGCTGTAAGGCAGGAGGAGATGTCACAGTGAGGGTCACAGGCTGTGGGGCAGGAGGAGATGTCACAGTGAGGGGCACAGGCTGTGGGGCAGGAGGAGATGTCACAGTGAGGGACACAGGCTGTAGGGCAGGAGGAGATGTCACAGTGAGGGACACAGGCTGTAGGGCAGGAGGAGATGTCACAGTGAGGGACACAGGCTGTGGGGCAGGAGGAGATGTCACAGTTAGGGACACAGGCTGTAGGGCAGGAGGAGATGTCACAGTGAGAGACACAGACTGTAGGGCAGGAGGAGATGTCACAGTGAGGGGCACAGGCTGTAGGGCAGGAGGAGATGTCACAGTGAGGGGCACAGGCTGCAGGGCAGAAGGAGATGTCACAGTGAGGGGCACAAGCTGTAGGGCAGGAGGAGATGTCACAGTGAGGGACACAGGCTGTCGGGCAGGAGGAGATGTCACAGTGAGGGACACAGGCTGTAGGGCAGGAGGAGATGTCACAGTGAGGGACACAGGCTGTAGGGCAGGAGGAGATGTCACAGTGAGGGACACAGGCTGTAGGGCAGGAGGAGATGTCACAGTGAGGGACACAGGCTGTAGGGCAGGAGGAGATGTCACAGAGAGGGACACAGGTTCTAGGGCAGGAGGAGATGTCACAGCGAGGGGCACAGGCTGTAGGGCAGGAGGAGATGTCACAGAGAGGGGCACAGGCTGTAGGGCAGGAGGAGATGTCACAGTGAGGGGCACAGGCTGTCGGGCAGGAGGAGAAGTCACAGTGAGGGACACAGGCTGTAGGGCAGGAGGAGATGTCACAGTGAGGGACACAGGCTGTAGGGCAGAAGGAGATGTCACAGTGAGGGGCACAGGCTGTAGGGCAGGAGGAGATGTCACAGTGAGGGACACAGGCTGTGGGGCAGGAGGAGATGTCACAGCGAGGGACACAGGCTGTACGGCAGGAGGAGATGTCACAGTGAGGGACACAGGCTGTAGGGCAGGAGGAGATGTCACAGTGAGGGACACAGGCTGTCGGGCAGGAGGAGATGTCACAGTGAGGGGCACAGGCTGTAGGGCAGGAGGAGATGTCACAGTGAGGGACACAGGCTGTCGGGCAGGAGGAGATGTCACAGTGAGGGACACAGGCTGACGGGCAGGAGGAGATGTCACAGAGAGGGGCACAGGCTTTAGGGCAGGAAGAGATGTCACAGCGAGGGGCACAGACTGGAGGGCAGGAGGAGACGTCACAGTGAGGGACACAGGCTGTAGGGCAGGAGGAGATGTCACAGTGAGGGGCACAGGCTGCAGGGCAGGAGGAGATGTCACAGAGAGGGGCACTGGCTGTAGGGCAGGAGGAGATGTCACAGTGAGGGGCACAGGCTGTAGGGCAGGAGGAGATGTCACAGTGAGGGACACAGGCTTTAGGGCAGGAGCAGATGTCACAGTGAGGGGCACAGGCTGTAGGGCAGGAGGAGATGTCACAGTGAGGGACACAGGCTGTAGGGCAGGAGGAGATGTCACAGTGAGGGACACAGGCTGTAGGGCAGGAGGAGATGTCACAGTGAGGGACACAGGTTGTGGGGCAGGAGGAGATGTCACAGTGAGGGACACAAGCTGTAGGGCAGGAGGAGATGTCACAGTGAGGGACACAGGCTGTAGGGCAGGAGGAGATGTCACAGCGAGGGACACAGGCTGTAGGGCAGGAGGAGATGTCACAGAGAGGGGCACAGGCTGTAGGGCAGGAGGAGATGTCACCGTGAGGGGCACAGGCTGTAGGGCAGGAGGAGATGTCACAGTGCGGGGCACGGGTTGTCGGGCAGGAGGAGATGTCACAGCGAGGGGCACAGGCTGTAGGGCAGGAGGAGATGTCACCGTGAGGGGCACAGGCTGTAGGGCAGGAGGAGATGTCACAGTGAGGGACACAGGCTGTAGGGCAGGAGGAGATGTCACAGTGAGGGACACAGGCTGTAGGGCAGGAGGAGATGTCACAGTGAGGGACACAGGTTGTGGGGCAGGAGGAGATGTCACAGTGAGGGACACAGGCTGACGGGCAGGAGGAGATGTCACAGAGAGGGGCACAGGCTTTAGGGCAGGAAGAGATGTCACAGCGAGGGGCACAGACTGGAGGGCAGGAGGAGATGTCACAGTGCGGGGCACAGGTTGTAGGGCAGGAGGAGATGTGACAGTGAGGGACACAGGCTGTAGGGCAGGAGGAGATGTCACAGTGAGGGGCACAGGCTGTAGGGCAGGAGGAGATGTCACAGCAAGGGACACAGGCTGTAGGGCAGGAGGAGATGTCACAGTGAGGGACACAGGCTGTCGGGCAGGAGGAGATGTCACAGTGAGGGGCACAGGCTGTAGGGCAGGAGGAGATGTCACAGTGAGAGACACAGGCTGTGGCACAGGAGGAGACGTCACAGTGAGGGGCACAGGCTGTAAGGCAGGAGGAGATGTCACAGTGAGGGACACAGGCTGTGGGGCAGGAGGAGATGTCACAGTGAGGGGCACAGGCTGTGGGGCAGGAGGAGATGTCACAGTGAGGGACACAGGCTGTAGGGCAGGAGGAGATGTCACAGTGAGGGACACAGGCTGTAGGGCAGGAGGAGATGTCACAGTGAGGGACACAGGCTGTGGGGCAGGAGGAGATGTCACAGTTAGGGACACAGGCTGTAGGGCAGGAGGAGATGTCACAGTGAGAGACACAGACTGTAGGGCAGGAGGAGATGTCACAGTGAGGGGCACAGGCTGTAGGGCAGGAGGAGATGTCACAGTGAGGGGCACAGGCTGCAGGGCAGAAGGAGATGTCACAGTGAGGGGCACAAGCTGTAGGGCAGGAGGAGATGTCACAGTGAGGGACACAGGCTGTCGGGCAGGAGGAGATGTCACAGTGAGGGACACAGGCTGTAGGGCAGGAGGAGATGTCACAGTGAGGGACACAGGCTGTAGGGCAGGAGGAGATGTCACAGTGAGGGACACAGGCTGTAGGGCAGGAGGAGATGTCACAGTGAGGGACACAGGCTGTAGGGCAGGAGGAGATGTCACAGAGAGGGACACAGGTTCTAGGGCAGGAGGAGATGTCACAGCGAGGGGCACAGGCTGTAGGGCAGGAGGAGATGTCACAGAGAGGGGCACAGGCTGTAGGGCAGGAGGAGATGTCACAGTGAGGGGCACAGGCTGTCGGGCAGGAGGAGAAGTCACAGTGAGGGACACAGGCTGTAGGGCAGGAGGAGATGTCACAGTGAGGGACACAGGCTGTAGGGCAGAAGGAGATGTCACAGTGAGGGGCACAGGCTGTAGGGCAGGAGGAGATGTCACAGTGAGGGACACAGGCTGTGGGGCAGGAGGAGATGTCACAGCGAGGGACACAGGCTGTAGGGCAGGAGGAGATGTCACAGTGAGGGACACAGGCTGTAGGGCAGGAGGAGATGTCACAGTGAGGGACACAGGCTGTCGGGCAGGAGGAGATGTCACAGTGAGGGGCACAGGCTGTAGGGCAGGAGGAGATGTCACAGTGAGGGACACAGGCTGTCGGGCAGGAGGAGATGTCACAGTGAGGGACACAGGCTGACGGGCAGGAGGAGATGTCACAGAGAGGGGCACAGGCTTTAGGGCAGGAAGAGATGTCACAGCGAGGGGCACAGACTGGAGGGCAGGAGGAGACGTCACAGTGAGGGACACAGGCTGTCGGGCAGGAGGAGATGTCACAGTGAGGGGCACAGACTGGTGGGCAGGAGGAGATGTCACAGTGAGGGACACAGGCTGTAGGGCAGGAGGAGATGTCACAGTGAGGGGCACAGGCTGCAGGGCAGGAGGAGATGTCACAGAGAGGGGCACTGGCTGTAGGGCAGGAGGAGATGTCACAGTGAGGGGCACAGGCTGTAGGGCAGGAGGAGATGTCACAGTGAGGGACACAGGCTTTAGGGCAGGAGCAGATGTCACAGTGAGGGGCTCAGGCTGTAGGGCAGGAGGAGATGTCACAGTGAGGGACACAGGCTGTAGGGCAGGAGGAGATGTCACAGTGAGGGACACAGGCTGTAGGGCAGGAGGAGATGTCACAGTGAGGGACACAGGTTGTGGGGCAGGAGGAGATGTCACAGTGAGGGACACAAGCTGTAGGGCAGGAGGAGATGTCACAGTGAGGGACACAGGCTGTAGGGCAGGAGGAGATGTCACAGCGAGGGACACAGGCTGTAGGGCAGGAGGAGATGTCACAGAGAGGGGCACAGGCTGTAGGGCAGGAGGAGATGTCACCGTGAGGGGCACAGGCTGTAGGGCAGGAGGAGATGTCACAGTGCGGGGCACGGGTTGTCGGGCAGGAGGAGATGTCACAGCGAGGGGCACAGGCTGTAGGGCAGGAGGAGATGTCACCGTGAGGGGCACAGGCTGTAGGGCAGGAGGAGATGTCACAGTGAGGGACACAGGCTGTAGGGCAGGAGGAGATGTCACAGTGAGGGACACAGGCTGTAGGGCAGGAGGAGATGTCACAGTGAGGGACACAGGTTGTGGGGCAGGAGGAGATGTCACAGTGAGGGACACAGGCTGACGGGCAGGAGGAGATGTCACAGAGAGGGGCACAGGCTTTAGGGCAGGAAGAGATGTCACAGCGAGGGGCACAGACTGGAGAGCAGGAGGAGACATCACAGTGAGGGACACAGGCTGTCGGGCAGGAGGAGATGTCACAGTGAGGACCACAGACTGGAGGGCAGGAGGAGATGTCACAGTGAGGGACACAGGCTGTAGGGCAGGAGGAGATGTCACAGTGAGGGGCACAGGCTGCAGGGCAGGAGGAGATGTCACAGAGAGGGGCACAGGCTGTAGGGCAGGAGGAGATGTCACAGTGAGGGGCACAGGCTGTAGGGCAGGAGGAGATGTCACAGTGAGGGACACAGGCTTTAGGGCAGGAGCAGATGTCACAGTGAGGGGCACAGGCTGTAGGGCAGGAGGAGATGTCACAGTGAGGGACACAGGCTGTAGGGCAGGAGGAGATGTCACAGTGAGGGACACAGGCTGTAGGGCAGGAGGAGATGTCACAGTGAGGGACACAGGTTGTGGGGCAGGAGGAGATGTCACAGTGAGGGACACAAGCTGTAGGGCAGGAGGAGATGTCACAGTGAGGGACACAGGCTGTAGGGCAGGAGGAGATGTCACAGCGAGGGACACAGGCTGTAGGGCAGGAGGAGATGTCACAGAGAGGGGCACAGGCTGTAGGGCAGGAGGAGATGTCACCGTGAGGGGCACAGGCTGTAGGGCAGGAGGAGATGTCACAGTGCGGGGCACGGGTTGTCGGGCAGGAGGAGATGTCACAGCGAGGGGCACAGGCTGTAGGGCAATAGGAGATGTCACACCGAGGGGCACAGGCTGTAGGGCAGCAGGAGATGTCACAGCAGGGACACAGGCTGTAGGGGAGGAGGAGATGTCACAGCGAGGGACACAGGTTGTAGGGCAGGAGGAGATGTCACAGTGAGGGACACAGGCTGTAGGGCAGGAGGAGATGTCACAGCGAGGGACACAGGCTGTAGGGATTGAGGAGATGTCACAGTGAGGGACACAGGCTGTAGGGCAGGAGGAGATGTCACAGCGAGGGACACAGGTTGTAGGGCAGGAGGAGATGTGACAGTGAGGGACACAGGCTGTAGGGCAGGAGGAGATGTCACAGTGAGGGGCACAGGCTGTAGGGCAGGAGGAGATGTCACAGCAAGGGACACAGGCTGTAGGGCAGGAGGAGATGTCACAGTGAGGGACACAGGCTGTCGGGCAGGAGGAGATGTCACAGTGAGGGGCACAGGCTGTAGGGCAGGAGGAGATGTCACAGTGAGAGACACAGGCTGTGGCACAGGAGGAGACGTCACAGTGAGGGGCACAGGCTGTAAGGCAGGAGGAGATGTCACAGTGAGGGACACAGGCTGTGGGGCAGGAGGAGATGTCACAGTGAGGGGCACAGGCTGTGGGGCAGGAGGAGATGTCACAGTGAGGGACACAGGCTGTAGGGCAGGAGGAGATGTCACAGTGAGGGACACAGGCTGTAGGGCAGGAGGAGATGTCAGAGTGAGGGACACAGGCTGTGGGGCAGGAGGAGATGTCACAGTTAGGGACACAGGCTGTAGGGCAAGAGGAGATGTCACAGTGAGAGACACAGACTGTAGGGCAGGAGGAGATGTCACAGTGAGGGGCACAGGCTGTAGGGCAGGAGGAGATGTCACAGTGAGGGGCACAGGCTGCAGGGCAGAAGGAGATGTCACAGTGAGGGGCACAAGCTGTAGGGCAGGAGGAGATGTCACAGTGAGGGACACAGGCTGTCGGGCAGGAGGAGATGTCACAGTGAGGGACACAGGCTGTAGGGCAGGAGGAGATGTCACAGTGAGGGACACAGGCTGTAGGGCAGGAGGAGATGTCACAGTGAGGGACACAGGCTGTAGGGCAGGAGGAGATGTCACAGTGAGGGACACAGGCTGTAGGGCAGGAGGAGATGTCACAGAGAGGGACACAGGTTCTAGGGCAGGAGGAGATGTCACAGCGAGGGGCACAGGCTGTAGGGCAGGAGGAGATGTCACAGAGAGGGGCACAGGCTGTAGGGCAGGAGGAGATGTCACAGTGAGGGGCACAGGCTGTCGGGCAGGAGGAGAAGTCACAGTGAGGGACACAGGCTGTAGGGCAGGAGGAGATGTCACAGTGAGGGACACAGGCTGTAGGGCAGAAGGAGATGTCACAGTGAGGGGCACAGGCTGTAGGGCAGGAGGAGATGTCACAGTGAGGGACACAGGCTGTGGGGCAGGAGGAGATGTCACAGCGAGGGACACAGGCTGTAGGGCAGGAGGAGATGTCACAGTGAGGGGCACAGGCTGTAGGGCAGGAGGAGATGTCACAGTGAGGGACACAGGCTTTAGGGCAGGAGCAGATGTCACAGTGAGGGGCACAGGCTGTAGGGCAGGAGGAGATGTCACAGTGAGGGACACAGGCTGTAGGGCAAGAGGAGATGTCACAGTGAGAGACACAGACTGTAGGGCAGGAGGAGATGTCACAGTGAGGGGCACAGGCTGTAGGGCAGGAGGAGATGTCACAGTGAGGGACACAGGCTGTAGGGCAGGAGGAGATGTCACAGTGAGGTACACAGGCTGTCGGGCAGGAGGAGATTTCACAGTGAGGGGCACAGGCTGTAGGGCAGGAGGAGATGTCACAGTGAGGGACACAGGCTGTCGGGCAGGAGGAGATGTCACAGTGAGGGACACAGGCTGACGGGCAGGAGGAGATGTCACAGAGAGGGGCACAGGCTTTAGGGCAGGAAGAGATGTCACAGCGAGGGGCACAGACTGGAGGGCAGGAGGAGACGTCACAGTGAGGGACACAGGCTGTCGGGCAGGAGGAGATGTCACAGTGAGGGGCACAGACTGGAGGGCAGGAGGAGATGTCACAGTGAGGGACACAGGCTGTAGGGCAGGAGGAGATGTCACAGTGAGGGGCACAGGCTGCAGGGCAGGAGGAGATGTCACAGAGAGGGGCACTGGCTGTAGGGCAGGAGGAGATGTCACAGTGAGGGGCACAGGCTGTAGGGCAGGAGGAGATGTCACAGTGAGGGACACAGGCTTTAGGGCAGGAGCAGATGTCACAGTGAGGGGCACAGGCTGTAGGGCAGGAGGAGATGTCACAGTGAGGGACACAGGCTGTAGGGCAGGAGGAGATGTCACAGTGAGGGACACAGGCTGTAGGGCAGGAGGAGATGTCACAGTGAGGGACACAGGTTGTGGGGCAGGAGGAGATGTCACAGTGAGGGACACAAGCTGTAGGGCAGGAGGAGATGTCACAGTGAGGGACACAGGCTGTAGGGCAGGAGGAGATGTCACAGCGAGGGACACAGGCTGTAGGGCAGGAGGAGATGTCACAGAGAGGGTCACAGGCTGTAGGGCAGGAGGAGATGTCACCGTGAGGGGCACAGGCTGTAGGGCAGGATGAGATGTCACAGTGCGGGGCACGGGTTGTCGGGCAGGAGGAGATGTCACAGCGAGGGGCACAGGCTGTAGGGCAGGAGGAGATGTCACCGTGAGGGGCACAGGCTGTAGGGCAGGAGGAGATGTCACAGTGAGGGACACAGGCTGTAGGGCAGGAGGAGATGTCACAGTGAGGGACACAGGCTGTAGGGCAGGAGGAGATGTCACAGTGAGGGACACAGGTTGTGGGGCAGGAGGAGATGTCACAGTGAGGGACACAAGCTGTAGGGCAGGAGGAGATGTCACAGTGAGGGACACAGGCTGTAGGGCAGGAGGAGATGTCACAGCGAGGGACACAGGCTGTAGGGCAGGAGGAGATGTCACAGAGAGGGGCACAGGCTGTAGGGCAGGAGGAGATGTCACCGTGAGGGGCACAGGCTGTAGGGCAGGAGGAGATGTCACAGTGCGGGGCACGGGTTGTCGGGCAGGAGGAGATGTCACAGCGAGGGGCACAGGCTGTAGGGCAATAGGAGATGTCACACCGAGGGGCACAGGCTGTAGGGCAGAAGGAGATGTCACAGCAGGGACACAGGCTGTAGGGGAGGAGGAGATGTCACAGCGAGGGACACAGGTTGTAGGGCAGGAGGAGATGTCACAGTGAGGGACACAGGCTGTAGGGCAGGAGGAGATGTCACAGCGAGGGACACAGGCTATAGGGATTGAGGAGATGTCACAGTGAGGGACACAGGCTGTAGGGCAGGAGGAGATGTCACAGCGAGGGACACAGGTTGTAGGGCAGGAGGAGATGTGACAGTGAGGGACACAGGCTGTAGGGCAGGAGGAGATGTCACAGTGAGGGGCACAGGCTGTAGGGCAGGAGGAGATGTCACAGCAAGGGACACAGGCTGTAGGGCAGGAGGAGATGTCACAGTGAGGGACACAGGCTGTCGGGCAGGAGGAGATGTCACAGTGAGGGGCACAGGCTGTAGGGCAGGAGGAGATGTCACAGTGAGAGACACAGGCTGTGGCACAGGAGGAGACGTCACAGTGAGGGGCACAGGCTGTAAGGCAGCAGGAGATGTCACAGTGAGGGACACAGGCTGTGGGGCAGGAGGAGATGTCACAGTGAGGGGCACAGGCTGTGGGGCAGGAGGAGATGTCACAGTGAGGGACACAGGCTGTAGGGCAGGAGGAGATGTCACAGTGAGGGACACAGGCTGTAGGGCAGGAGGAGATGTCACAGTGAGGGACACAGGCTGTGGGGCAGGAGGAGATGTCACAGTTAGGGACACAGGCTGTAGGGCAGGAGGAGATGTCACAGTGAGAGACACAGACTGTAGGGCAGGAGGAGATGTCACAGTGAGGGGCACAGGCTGTAGGGCAGGAGGAGATGTCACAGTGAGGGGCACAGGCTGCAGGGCAGAAGGAGATGTCACAGTGAGGGGCACAAGCTGTAGGGCAGGAGGAGATGTCACAGTGAGGGACACAGGCTGTCGGGCAGGAGGAGATGTCACAGTGAGGGACACAGGCTGTAGGGCAGGAGGAGATGTCACAGTGAGGGACACAGGCTGTAGGGCAGGAGGAGATGTCACAGTGAGGGACACAGGCTGTAGGGCAGGAGGAGATGTCACAGTGAGGGACACAGGCTGTAGGGCAGGAGCAGATGTCACAGAGAGGGACACAGGTTCTAGGGCAGGAGGAGATGTCACAGCGAGGGGCACAGGCTGTAGGGCAGGAGGAGATGTCACAGTGAGGGACACAGGCTGTAGGGCAGGAGGAGATGTCACAGTGAGGGACACAGGCTGTAGGGCAGGAGGAGATGTCACAGTGAGGGACACAGGCTGTGGGGCAGGAGGAGATGTCACAGTGAGGGACACAGGCTGTAGGGCAGGAGGAGATGTCACAGTGAGGGGCACAGGCTGTAGGGCAGGAGGAGATGTCACAGTGAGGGACACAGGCTGTAGGGCAGGAGGAGATGTCACAGTGAGGGACACAGGTTCTAGGGCAGGAGGAGATGTCACAGCGAGGGGCACAGGCTGTAGGGCAGGAGGAGATGTCACAGTGAGGGACACAGGCTGTAGGGCAGGAGGAGATGTCACAGTGAGGGACACAGGTTGTAGGGCAGGAGGAGATGTCACAGTGAGGGACACTGGCTGTAGGGCAGGAGGAGATGTCACAGTGAGGGACACAGGTTGTAGGGGAGGAGGAGATGTCACAGTGAGGGACACAGGTTGTAGGGCAGGAGGAGATGTCACAGTGAGGGGCACAGGCTGTAGGGCAGGAGGAGATGTCACAGTGAGGGACACAGGCTGTAGGGCAGGAGGAGATGTCACAGTGAGTGACACAGGCTGTAGGGCAGGAGGAGATGTCACAGTGAGGGGCACAGGCTGTCGGGCAGGAGGAGAAGTCACAGAGAGGGACACAGGCTGTAGGGCAGGAGGAGATGTCACAGTGAGGGACACAGGCTGTAGGGCAGAAGGAGATGTCACAGTGAGGGGCACAGGCTGTAGGGCAGGAGGAGATGTCACAGTGAGGGACACAGGCTGTGGGGCAGGAGGAGATGTCACAGCGAGGGACACAGGCTGTAGGGCAGGAGGAGATGTCACAGTGAGGGACACAGGCTGTAGGGCAGGAGGAGATGTCACAGTGAGGGACACAGGCTGTCGGGCAGGAGGAGATGTCACAGTGAGGGACACAGGCTGTAGGGCAGGAGGAGATGTCACAGTGAGGGACACAGGCTGTCGGGCAGGAGGAGATGTCACAGTGAGGGACATAGGCTGACGGGCAGGAGGAGATGTCACAGAGAGGGGCACAGGCTTTAGGGCAGGAAGAGATGTCACAACGAGGGGCACAGACTGGAGGGCAGGAGGAGACGTCACAGTGAGGGACACAGGCTGTCGGGCAGGAGGAGGTGTCACAGTGAGGGGCACAGACTGGAGGGCAGGAGGAGATGTCACAGTGAGGGACACAGGCTGTAGGGCAGGAGGAGATGTCACAGTGAGGGGCACAGGCTGTGGGGCAGGAGGAGATGTCACAGAGAGGGGCACAGGGTGTAGGGCAGGAGGAGATGTCACAGTGAGGGGCACAGGCTGTAGGGCAGGAGGAGATGTCACAGTGAGGGACACAGGCTTTAGGGCAGGAGCAGATGTCACAGTGAGGGGCACAGGCTGTAGGGCAGGAGGAGATGTCACAGTGAGGGACACAGGCTGTAGGGCAGGAGGAGATGTCACAGTGAGGGACACAGGCTGGAGGGCAGGAGGAGATGTCACAGTGAGGGACACAAGCTGTAGGGCAGGAGGAGATGTCACAGTGAGGGACACAGGCTGTAGGGCAGGAGGAGATGTCACAGCGAGGGACACAGGCTGTAGGGCAGGAGGAGATGTCACAGAGAGGGGCACAGGCTGTAGGGCAGGAGGAGATGTCACAGTGAGGGGCACAGGCTGTAGGGCAGGAGGAGATGTCACAGTGCGGGGCACGGGTTGTCGGGCAGGAGGAGATGTCACAGCGAGGGGCACAGGCTGTAGGGCAGTAGGAGATGTCACACCGAGGGGCACAGGCTGTAGGGCAGCAGGAGATGTCACAGCAGGGACACAGGCTGAAGGGGAGGAGGAGATGTCACAGTGAGGGACACAGGTTGTAGGGCAGGAGGAGATGTCACAGTGAGGGACACAGGCTGTAGGGCAGGAGGAGATGTCACAGTGAGGGGCACAGGTTGTAGGGCAGGAGGAGATGTCACAGAGAGGGGCACAGGCTGTAGGGCAGGAGGAGATGTCACAGTGAGGGGCACAGGCTGTAGGGCAGGAGGAGATGTCACAGTGCGGGGCACGGGTTGTCGGGCAGGAGGAGATGTCACAGCGAGGGGCACAGGCTGTAGGGCAGTAGGAGATGTCACACCGAGGGGCACAGGCTGTAGGGCAGCAGGAGATGTCACAGCAGGGACACAGGCTGTAGGGGAGGAGGAGATGTCACAGTGAGGGACACAGGTTGTAGGGCAGGAGGAGATGTCACAGTGAGGGACACAGGCTGTAGGGCAGGAGATGTCACAGTGAGGGGCACAGGTTGTAGGGCAGGAGGAGATGTCACAGCGAGGGACACAGGTTGTAGGGCAGGAGGAGATGTCACAGTGAGGGACACAGGCTGTAGGGCAGGAGGAGATGTCACAGCGAGTGACACAGGCTGTAGGGATTGAGGAGATGTCACAGTGAGGGACACAGGCTGTAGGGCAGGAGGAGATGTCACAACGAGGGACACAGGTTGTAGGGCAGGAGGAGATGTGACAGTGAGGGACACAGGCTGTAGGGCAGGAGGAGATGTCACAGTGAGGGGCACAGGCTGTAGGGCAGGAGGAGATGTCACAGCAAGGGACACAGGCTGTAGGGCAGGAGGAGATGTCACAGTGAGGGACACAGGCTGTCGGGCAGGAGGACATGTCACAGTGAGGGGCACAGGCTGTAGGGCAGGAGGAGATGTCACAGTGAGAGACACAGGCTGTGGCACAGGAGGAGACGTCACAGTGAGGGGCACAGGCTGTAAGGCAGGAGGAGATGTCACAGTGAGGGACACAGGCTGTGGGGCAGGAGGAGATGTCACAGTGAGGGGCACAGGCTGTGGGGCAGGAGGAGATGTCACAGTGAGGGACACAGGCTGTAGGGCAGGAGGAGATGTCACAGTGAGGGACACAGGCTGTGGGGCAGGAGGAGATGTCACAGTGAGGGACACAGGCTGTAGGGCAGGAGGAGATGTCACAGTGAGGGACACAGGCTGTAGGGCAGGAGGAGATGTCACAGTGAGGGGCACAGGCTGTAGGGCAAGAGGAGATGTCACAGTGAGGGGCACAGGCTGTAGGGCAAGAGGAGATGTCACATGGATGGGCACAGGCTGTAGGGATTGAGGAGATGTCACAGTGAGGGGCACAGGCTGTAGGGCAAGAGGAGATGTCACAGTGAGGGGCACAGGCTGTAGGGATTGAGGAGATGTCACAGTGAGGGGCACAGGCTGTAGGGCAGGAGGAGATGTCACAGTGAGGGACACAGGCTGTAGGGCAGGAGCAGATGTCACAGTGAGGGACACAGGCTGTGGGGCAGGAGGAGATGTCACAGTGAGGGACACAGGCTGTAGGGCAGAAGGAGATGTCACAGTGAGGGACACAGGCTGTAGGGCAGGAGGAGATGTCACAGTGAGGGGCACAGGCTGTCGGGCAGGAGGAGATGTCACAGTGAGGGGCACAGGCTGTAGGGCAGGAGGAGATGTCACAGTGAGGGGCACAAGCTGCAGGGCAGAAGGAGATGTCACAGTGAGGGGCACAAGCTGTAGGGCAGGAGGAGATGTCACAGTGAGGGACACAGGCTGTCGGGCAGGAGGAGATGTCACAGTGAGGGACACAGGCTGTAGGGCAGGAGGAGATGTCACAGTGAGGGACACAGGCTGTAGGGCAGGAGGAGATGTCACAGTGAGGGACACAGGCTGTAGGGCAGGAGGAGATGTCACAGTGAGGGACACAGACTGTAGGGCAGGAGGAGATGTCACAGAGAGGGACACAGGTTCTAGGGCAGGAGGAGATGTCACAGCGAGGGGCACAGGCTGTAGGGCAGGAGGAGATGTCACAGTGAGGGACACAGGCTGTAGGGCAGGAGGAGATGTCACAGTGAGGGACACAGGCTGTAGGGCAGGAGGAGATGTCACAGTGAGGGACACAGGCTGTGGGGCAGGAGGAGATGTCACAGTGAGGGACACAGGCTGTAGGGCAGGAGGAGATGTCACAGTGAGGGGCACAGGCTGTAGGGCAGGAGGAGATGTCACAGTGAGGGACACAGGCTGTAGGGCAGGAGGAGATGTCACAGTGAGGGACACAGGTTCTAGGGCAGGAGGAGATGTCACAGCGAGGGGCACAGGCTGTAGGGCAGGAGGAGATGTCACAGTGAGGGGCACAGGCTGTGGGGCAGGAGGAGATGTCACAGTGAGGGGCACACGCTGTAGGGCAGGAGGAGATGTCACAGTGAGGGGCAGAGGCTGTAGGGCAGGAGGAGATGTGGACGAATGTAAAATAGTTACTTTAGAGATATTAGTTAATGTAATGTAGAAATAGGCCACTTTGATTCTGGTTAGTTCATAGACAAAGGATTTCAGACCGCATGGAAAAAGCAGGAAGAGGTGTGTCTACGAGAGTGATGCTGGATAATAGGGGCCAGAGGAAGGGATTGGAAGTGAGCCAATCAGAATAGATCAAACAGGTCAGGAGGGACATAGGATGGCCTATGGGCGTCGAGTATGTGGAACTTGATGCCATTTGAATGTATCAGTACAGAGCTCTTTGTCTTATATCCTCACTTGGTTCCGGAGGTGCAGAGAGCAAGATGTTATCTGTATCGCTGTGAACTAAGTAAAGCTTGCAAGCTAAATAAAATAACTAATGTTATACCTGCAAATCCATCTCGACTTTTATTGAGGCCAGACTGACGGGTAAAGAAACCTGGGATTCAACATTTGGTGCCGAAACCCGGGATTTCTCAGGGCGGTCCTGATCCAACTGCGAAATCAGAGTTAGACTGATTATGAACAGGAGGATGGGGAAAAAAGGGCCCTCAATGTAAAGCTGGAAAATGACCGCGCATTGATTTTTCCCCTCTTCTTATCGTCTGATTAGTCTGGTCACTCGCGGTTGGCACAGAAAGATCGCCTCGACGAAATCAAAGGTCAGTCTGGGGATTAGCATTTTAATTGATGGGATTTCATATTGTTAATTCGGCTGGGGTTAGTTTATGTGGTTGATGCAACATTTGAAATTGTAAATGGTTCAACTTCATTTGTGAGTTAATTCGGCTGGGGTTAGGTTATGTGGTTGATGCAACATTTGAAATTGTAAATGGTTCAACTTCATTTGTGAGTTAATTCGGCTGGGGTTATGATATGTGGTTGATGCAACATTTGAAATTGTAAATGGTTCAACTTCATTTGTGAGTTAATTCAGCTGGGGTTAGGTTATGTGGTTGATGCAATATTTGAAATTGTAAATGGTTCAACTTCATTTGTGAGTTAATTCGGCTGGGGTTAGGTTATGTGGTTGATGCAACATTTGAAATTGTAAATGGTTCAACTTCATTTGTGAGTTAATTCGGCTTGGGTTAGGTTATGGGAGGTCGATGAGACATTTGAAATTGAAAATGGTTCACCTCCATGTGTGAGTGTGTTAAATATATAGTTGATTAAGCTAAAATTGTACCCTTGGACTGTAGTGGCGAAAAACGCAGTTCCGAGGACTAGTTGAGATTGTGGGGAATGCTGCATATTGGTTGAAGCAGAAGTCTCTCAAAGGGTTAACAGCAGCAGGCAAAATCAAAAGACAGACAGTGCTTCTCACTCAGGCTTTGAGATAACAGCAGCAGCCTGTAGTGTAATCGGATACCTTTCCTTTGAGTCAGTGAACACCAGCAAAGTTACGTTTTGAATTAATTAAAGGAAACCAGTGGGTTTCTCCACCTCTTTGATAAAAGTTATTATTTTCGAAAGCAATTGATTGAAATTGCCAGAATCTTAAGTTTTACTTACTTTAAATAATGTTTATCTCATTTTATCAGGAGATTAATAGAAACTTAAAGGAGGTCACGGACAGCATTTTAAAAAAGTGTAAATCTGGAGATGATAGTTGATTTTGCCAACATTTATGTGAATGTAAAAGAAAAAAAAAAATTGTTAAAAGAAAAATTGTTAAGATAAAGAAATAATTAAGTTGTAAATGTTATACAAGTTTGTGCTAAGCAAATCGTAAATTTAGTTCTGAGTTGAGATCAGAGCTAAGCTTGCAAGTTGCAGTAATTCAATTTGAATTTTCAAACATTTTTAAGTTTAAAAAAAACCCCACTGTTAGAACCTTTTCAACCAAGTAGAGACAGGAAAGGCACGGGTGAAACAAAAGATGAGCTACGTAGTTCAATGGCTGGCCTTGAATTGACAGAAAAAGATGAAATCAATAATTTAGAAAATGTTCACTAAAAGTTCCGACTGCACCTGTAGCATGGTCTGCACTCATTCCAGAACCACCAGAGTATAATAATATATACCCAGTCATTGCTCCCCAGATTCCAAATATGCCAGTAACTCAAGCCCTTTTGGGTGATAGTATGGGTCCTGATTTACCAACTTCACGATCAGTAGAACAAGAGGAGCTCTGTCCCACAAGCCCAGTTAGCTCTAGGACAAGATCTCAGACAGCGAGAGAGGGGCTTGACCCACACCAGAAACAATTAAGCATACCACCTAAGTCTCTCCAAACTAAGGAGAAACCACAAGGTTCGGGAACAAAGGAACCTGCAATAGATGATTTTGAAGAGAAAGAACTCCCCCTAGTGACAGGGAGAGACGTTGAAGTCTTGGAGCAAAGGGGAAATAGCTAGAGTGCCCCCTGCTGAGATTCGGAGACAGTTGCCGATTAGGAGGATACCAAACCCACCCAAAGGGACCCTCAGCCCCTTTTTATGGCCCACCGAATGCATCAACAGCTTTACAACCGCAGCCCCCTCTGAGGGGCCATTGGTCTACTGGGAGAAGAGGACGAGGCAGATATAGAGGGAGCAATGCATGTTTTAATTGCGGCCGTGCAGATCACTGGCAACAGGAATGCCCCTTTAAAAGACAGGCAGTAGAAGGAGATTATCCGACCCAAAGGCGAGGGTACCCACCGAGGGGAGGACAGACGAGATACACTGACTTCTCCCAGGAAAACCCTTTCCCAACACAGGATTGACTAACTAATTTAGCCATAAGGACTCTCCAATCGGACAGGGAACCTATTATCTCTCTGCAGATAGGAGATCAACATCACTCATTTGTAATCGACACTGGAGCAGCCATGTCTTCTGTGCAATCAGCACTTAAACTACCATTATCCGACCACATGCAGCAATTGTCGGGGTTCCAAGGACAGGTGTGTGAGTATCCTATTTCTGAACCTGTGACAGTCACTTACGAGAATAAGTCTGCAGATCATCAGTTTGTAGTGACTACTGGATTGGACTGTAACTTGTTGGCCCGAGATTTACTGTGTATCTTCCAGCTACAGCTAGAGTGCGGAGATGAGGGGGTAACGGTTACATCATGGAGGATGAGACAACAGTGCTATATTTCTATCACCCCCCAGTGGTGATCGTTAGACATTGAACAGCCACTGCATCACGTTACCCTAGCCTATGACAGAACTGGACGAAACAGGGAGTTGGAGGACAAATACCGGCCATTAATTGAGACCGAATGGCCAGTCAAGGTTACAGCCACAGTCATGGGAAAAGAAGGTACAGCCGATTTTGTTACAATATCACCACAGTTAGCTTCGGTAAGCCCTCATATTACACGTCAGGTCCACGACCAGTACCATGCCAGGGATATGGGGCGAATGGTCAGGAGGGCAGTGGATCATTCGGATCCAACAGAGTACGCACTTCAAGTCATGCCGGACGGCACTACCATAAAATATTTTGAGGTCCCTGAAACGATTAACACTCGACTGCAGCATCACAGGGGACATGATGTGTTGGAATATGTCAATCCACAGGTCTGGGCGGAATACCCATCACAAGTGGGAAAGACAAATGTTACACCTATCAAGGTGATGATTAAGGATCATGTAAAGCTACCTTCCATTCGGCAATACCCTCTGAAATCTCAAGCTGCTCCGTCAATAGATAAATTAATTCAAGAGCTGTTGAAACAGGGTATTTTGGTCCCTTGCCAATCAGAATGTAACACCCCCATACTTGCTGTGCCTAAACCAGCCAAACCAGACCAGTACCGATTAGTACAGGATTTACGTTCAATCAATGCCATCGCACAGCCGTTCACTATTGGGGCAACTGCAGACTCAGCATCTTACCGCAGCTCGTCAGAATAGGTATGAGATATACCTTTTGAACAATCCACGTCTGACATTTAAATACTGTACCACTATCAATCCAGCCTATTTTCTTAGCGGTCCCCCTGTCCATGAGGACGCGCCTGGTCACGACTGTTTAGCCTTGATTCAGGAAACTACAACAATAAGGGACGATCTGAGTGATATTCCGTTAGAACAACCTGACATGATTATGTATGTTGATGGCAGTGCATTAGTAAGCCCCACTGTCCGGAGACTGTCCGGTTATGCAATCATAGATCAGGATGGTCTGATTCTAGAAGCGGCAGCTTTCCAGACCCCTTATTCAGCTCAACAAGCCGAACTTTTTGCCCTCGCCCGTGCGTGTACGCTTTGGGGAGATCGTCGGGTAAATATCTACACTGACTCCCGATATGCTTTCGGGGTAGTTCATGACTTCGGACAACTCTGGAAGAATAGGGGATTCCTTACCTCGGCAGGCACAGAAATATCCAACCGGGGTTTAGTTAATGACCTACTGCAGGCCCTCCTTATGCCCGCGCAGATTTCCGTTATTAAATGCGCTGCCCACACGAATGGTAGGACCCCAGTTGACGTTGGTAATGAACGAGCAGACTGTGCAGCGCGAACAGCCGCGCAAATTCAGCAAGTGATGGTGCCTAAGATGTTAAGTCAGACTAAACGATTTACTATAAATATGTCTGCTTCTGACAAGTCAATGCCAACCAATCAAGACGTCATAAGGTTACAGGAGGACGCTCCTGAGAGTGATAAACAAATGTGGAAACGGTTAGGTTGTACATATGATTCTGTTTCCTCTTTATGGACCACGCCTGCACATCAGACTTGTATGTCTGATGTGCTGGCTTTATGGGTCATTGAATGTGTACACTTTGCAACTCATTGTGGGGCTCGAGGAACTAGTGATTTGTTGCTGGACACTTGGTGGCACCCTAAAATGCAGGGGTTGGCCCAAAGTATCAGTAATCGGTGTTTGATTTGTCAGCAATATAACACCGGAAAAGGTATCCCTTGTGGGAAGGGGCAAACCCCGTTGGTCCCTTTGAGACGCTCCAAATGGATTACATTGAGTTGGAAAGGTGTCAATGTTATAAATATGTTTTGGTCATTGTGGATGTGTTCAGCAGATGGGTCGAGGCGTATCCGACTATCGATAATAAAGCTGCTACTGTGGTTAAAGTCTTGATGCGGGAAATCATTCCCCGGTGCGGTATACCAGCTCAGTTAAGTTCTGATAATGGGCCTTATTTTATTGGACAAATTAACAAGGAGTTTTGCTCCCAGTTGGGCATACGCCAGCAGTTGCACTGTGCTTATAGACCGCAGGCGGCCGGGTTGGTTGAGAGACACAATCAGACCCTCAAAACTAAATTGGCTAAATTAAGAGCAGACACGGGACTGACATGGCTTAAGTTGCTCCCCGTTGCCCTCTTCCAGCTGCGGGTTACACCTGCGGGACTGGCCCGGCTCTCTCCTGCCGAGATCCTTTATAGCAGGCCTCTTAGAACTCCCTGGAGCCTGCAGGTTCCCAGACTGGTTCAGTTTCACCAGATGACTGAAGAGATGACCACCTATGTTCTAGCCCTCACGCAAGTGCTCAAGGAACTCCATGGCCAGGTCCGCGTGGCTCACCAGCCATCGCCCCCAGTACCTAGCTCACTTTCAGTCCAGCCCGGCAGTTATGTCATGGTCAAAAATTGGACTAGGAAGGGGACGGAGCCGCGAAGGGACGGGCCCTTCCAAGTTCTCCTTACCACCCCCACAGCAGTTAAAGTGGAGGGGCGAAGTGCTTGGGTCCACCTACATCACTGTAAATTGAGTCCATCTCCACTACTGTAAAAGGTCGGATACTAACCTGCCTCCCTTCTCCAGTGCTATTTTACAGGTGTGGAGCATGATGGGGTGGCTACGCACCGTCTGTGTGATATTTGGCCTCACTTCGCTTGGCGTGTTATTGGCGATGGACATGGAAAAGGGGAATATTATCTATATTTGTAGCCCCAACCAATCTACAAGGATACATCACCTATGCAAAGGTGATGTTCTTCGCTGCCCCCATATACGAGGACATGATATCGACTCATGGAAGGTCGTCAAAGTTAAGGAGAATGCAGGAGTCATGAAGCAGTTGCACCGGTCCCGGCGATGGGAAGGGAACATTATATGGACATTGCCTGGTTTTTGGAATACATGTAAATTCGATTTTGGATGTGTTAAGAGTGGTGCAATAAAGGTAACATCAGGCTGTCAGAAGAGCGTAGGAAGAGGCTATGAGAAAGTGAAAGGAACTAGAGAGAGGACGGGGCGTATGAGAAGGGAAGTACAACTAGAACGTAGGTTACCGGGAGATACACTTAAGTTAGTTAAAGGCCAAACTGAGGGAAACCCGGGTAGTATGAATCTCTTCTACCAGATTTACCACCGCTTGTATGGACAGGGTCGGGTTGTCTGCTACCCGAACCCCGCAGCGGTGTCTAGGTTATTTTCTGTTTCACCGCTTTGGGGCACTCCCCAAACGGTGGTTCATTGTCAGCATTCCGAGCCACTGCCCGAGCAGGTCACTCTTCCTTACGATCCGGGTTCAGCACCACCGGCTATTTGCCTTCTCCTTCCTCGGGATAATTCCCATTCACAGTACGATAGGCTGCAACGGTGGAGGGCGTACATACCTAGCCGCTTCACTCCCAATAGGGATTCCCGGTCGTACGAGAATTGTTTCAGCAGTGAAGGATACGGCTGTTTGCTGGTAGAGGTGGACACGAATATAACATGTCTGTTCCCCACCTGTACGGACAGGAGGTGCCATATCACCCAGGCGTCTGGCCAATGCGGTTGTTACAACACCACTTGCATTCCATTGAACGCCGGCCTCCAGCTCCTTTGTGGCTGGGCGAATGTCTCTCATATCAGTGTTGGGACTAGGGCTTTCCGCATTGCTAGGCGGCCCGAATGGGCGTTTCAAAGTTGGATAAACTGGGCTACTGGGGGGTCCTTACGCAACCAATATGCTGATTGTGATGCTAGCCTGCACACGGAGCAAGGATACTACTTTTTATTTAATGGTACAGCGACCAACGTTTTGTCACCCCCATTTCCCCGCCAAATTGCTATAGGGACTCTAGTCCCTACCACAGTCCCCTGCCCTTCGGCGTGGAAGCTGCATAATCAGTTAGCACACCGGGCAGTCTCTGCTGAATTTTGCGAGAACTGGAAAAAACCTCAGGTTCTTGCACCCAACCGGGGCCACTCAGCCGGGTGGGGCATTCTGAGCGTATTGACACTGGGAGGTGTGGGGGGTTCCTTGGCTGTCAGTGATAGGAATTATTTTATTTGTGGCCTTACCATCTTGGGGAATGAAACCTTGGGAGCCCTCGGGGCAATAACTAAGGAGTTGTCTCAGCTACGGTTGTTTGCAATGCAGAACCGGTATGCTCTTGACTATCTTCTGGCCCGTGAGGGTGGGGTATGCGCCATAGTGCAGGGCAAGTGTATCATGGGAGTTCAAGACTTGACCGCTAACATCACTAAATTTATGGATCGCATACGGGATCACCTGGACGGGATGCAGGATCCTGGCTCTTGGGGTAACTGGGGATTTGGAGGTTGGAAGGACTGGTTGATAAATATGGCCATGTATTTAGTGGTAGCTATCGGCTGCATTTTTGTGGGCCTGGCCATCCTTAAATGTGTGATGGGTAGAATGCGGGGTGCACTGGATCAGATCAACGCCCCTAAAAACTTAACTGTTAAAATCCATGAGGGTGCAGCAGATGAGGGGGGGCTAAGCCAGGAATTGGAAATGCAGCGACGGATCTTTTTAGATGAGGAACCGTAGCTATGGATTGGATAGTCCGGTTATCATGGAATGATAAAAGGAGGGAATGACGAATGTGATATAAAATAGTTACTTTAGAGATATTAGTTAATGTAATGTAGAAATAGGCCACTTTGATTCTGGTTAGTTCATAGACAAAGGATTTCAGACCGCATGGAAAAAGCAGGAAGAGGTGTGTCTACGAGAGTGATGCTGGATAATAGGGGCCAGAGGAAGGGATTGGAAGTGAGCCAATCAGAATAGATCAAACAGGTCAGGAGGGACATAGGATGACCTATGGGCGTCGAGTATGTGGAACTTGATGCCATTTGAATGTATCAGTACAGAGCTCTTTGTCTTATATCCTCACTTGGTTCTGGAGGTGCAGAGAGCAAGATGTTATCTGTATCGCTGTGAACTAAGTAAAGCTTGCAAGCTAAATAAAATAACTAATGCTATACCTGCAAATCCATCTCGACTTTTATTGAGGCCAGACTGACGGGTAAAGGAACCTGGGATTCAACAATGTCACAGTGAGGGGCACAGGCTGTGAGGCAGGAGGAGATGTCACAGTGAGGGACACAGGCTGTAGGGCAGGAGGAGATGTCACAGTGAGGGGCACACGCTGTAGGGCAGGAGGAGATGTCACAGTGAGGGGCACAGGCTGTGGGGCAGGAGGAGATGTCACAGTGAGGGGCACAGGCTGTAGGGCAGGAGGAGATGTCACAGTGAGGGACACAGGCTGTAGAGCAGGAGGAGATGTCACAGTGAGGGACACAGGCTGTAGCGCAGGAGGAGACGTCACAGCGAGGGACACAGACTGTAGGGCAGGAGAGATGTCACAGTAAGGGGCACAGGCTGTAGGGCAGGAGGAGATGTCACAGTGAGGGACACAGGCTGTAGGGCAGGAGGAGATGTCACAGTGAGGGGCACAGGCTGTAGGGCAGGAGGAGATGTCACAGTGAGGGACACAGGCTGTAGGGCAGGAGGAGATGTCACAGTGAGGGACACAGGCTGTAGGGCAGGAGGAGATGTCACAGTGAGAGACACAGGTTGTAGGGCAGGAGGAGATGTCACAGCGAGGGGCACAGGTTGTAGGGCAGGAGGAGATGTCACAGCTGGAGCGAAGTTAATAAACTTCCTGAGAGTACCAAAACAATATATCATCGTGCAAGAAACTGCACGGTACAAAGAACCTCCATTTGTATTGCGTGTTCTACATCCCAAAGCGCTCTCCAGTCACTAAGCGTTTGGAAGTTGTAGCGGATTGAGGTGCCTGTTTTTTAAGACAGGACAACAGAGGGTCACCTGGCTCTGGGAAGCAATGGGGACTGAGAGCGGGTGATCATCCCAGAGGGCGGAGTCCCCTCCGGGGCAGAATACATTGGGGAGCCATGTCATGAAGATGTAAAGGCTGACGCAGCAGCTCAGTACCATTGGTCCTTGTTATCGATTAACTGTTTGTTCACACAAAGAGCCTCCACTTCATCAGTGCCAGGCCACCACAGAAGTGTTGCCGGAAAAACAACACCCAATGTGTGCACAGTAAGCTCCCACAAGCAGCAATGTGATAATCTATCTTTGTGATGTCGTTTGAGGTCTGAATATTAGCCAGGACACCAAGACTAACTCCCCAGCACTTTGAAACAGCGACAAGGGGTCTTTAACATACCCCCCCGAACAGGCAGGGGGGGGGGCCTCAGCTTAATTTTCATCCAAAAGACGACACTTCTGACAGTGCAGCATTCCGTACTCGACTGGACTGGGCTAACAGCCTGGAGTGTCGTGCTGAAGCCCTGGAGTTGGACATTGACCTCGAAACAATGTGGTTCAGAGTGCTGCTCACCTGAGCTACAGCTGATACAAGAGTGATGTTGGTTAATTGTATCCGGGAAATTGTAATTGTAACTGGGAAATTTCAATTTAAAACAGAGAAGGGAATTTCACTGCATCCCTTGTTCGAGAAGATATTGAATTAAACTGCTTTATTAAATAAACGGGTTTGTCAGTGTCATTTGTCAGACTGGCATCACCTGCTGTCTCCTGTATCCATGAGGTGCATTTCCTGACCAGATAGTGTCATTTTAAACATTAAAATTGTATTTAAATAACCTCATTACCATCTCGAAAGACCCATGCAGGTTTCACAGCCATTGGCTTTCAATTAGTTTCTGTTAAACTTGGCATGTTCATATGTTTCAGCTACTTTGATTGCACTTTTGACCTTTGTGTAATGTAAGTGTCTTTATTTCACAAGTCAAGCATCTCCAATTACAACATTAAAACTATTGCCGTGTAGATAAAATCATTTTAGACAATAAAACGTAATGTATTTAACATTGAAACATCTCGGCCGCCAATTTCCTCGCAGCTGCTCATGTCCTGTAGGGAATCCCCATTTGCACAGTGTGGTAGTATGTATTAGGGGTCATGTGGGACTGGAAGCCCTAATGTCATTGGCTGACAGATCCCGGGTCCTGGTTGGCCGTTGACCTCTAGCTCCGCCCTGAAGGCGGAGTATAAGAAGCCGGAGTCCTCCCCCGCAGGCCATTCTACTATCGAGCTGCGGGGGAACAGACGCGCTTAATAAAGCCTCATCGACTTCACTCTATTCGTCTCACGGAGTCTTTGTGCGCTACAATTTATTAAGCGTGCCTAAAAAGGACTATGGAGCTCAGGATCATCCTGGAATGCCTGAAGATCAGCCCCCACGCAGTGAACGCGGCAGCAGCCTTCAAGCACTGACACACAGGAATCCTGTTGTTCGTCCAGTAACGTCATCGCGAGAATGGAGAGCAGCTTTGAGCAGATTTACAACCCTTAACAAACGGTGGGGAACAGGGTGGAATCCATCTTGAGTGGTAGCTCAGTAAGATGTTAAACGATCAGTCGCCTGTTATACACCCGCCCCCAACAATATTCCATTCCTCAGATTGGGGGAGAGTGACTCATCCACGACTGACCCTGCACCACTATCAAAATTGAATTTCACCCCCCCCCCTTCAAAGAACTGTAAAGAGCTGATAGGCAAGGGTGTCCCACACACAGCAGGGGTGATTGACCAATTCATCTGCTGTTGGCGATGTCCTTAGCTCAGGAAGGGTTGTTTGCTCAGGAGAAGGTTTGTTGGCTCAGGAAGGGTTGTTGGCTCAGGAAGGTTTGTTGGCTCAGGAAGGATTGTTGGCTCAGGAAGGATTGTTGGCTCAGGAAGGATTGTTGGCTCAGGAAGGATTGTTGGCCTCAGAACTGAATTTAATGCTCTTCCCATAATGCGGTGGAATCTCCCAATGTGAACTTGGAACACAGAGTCGGTGCCTTACTTTAATAACTTACTGGTGGGTCATCTTACACAGTGGGTGCAAATCCCTGGTTATGACTGTCCACAACCTTCTTCGCATGTCTCTTCTGCAATGAATCAGAACAATCTTCGAATCATCTGTTGGGTTTACTCATGGTATGTGGAACAAACTATAAATATTCATTTTCAAAAACTGCTTGCGTGCAACAAATGCAAGACTTACTTCTCAAGGGTACACAAAGTTTCTGGCCAGTTAACGTGCTAAACCCATCCTCTGAGCAAGGTGATGTTCCTCCATTTCCTGTCCCTGTGCAAACCAACAGGAAAAACTCAGATTAGGGACAAGAACATTACAGGAACAATAAGAAGTGGCCCCTGACAGCCCGGTCAGTCGCAGAGCCATACACGAAAGGAAGGTGCCAGGTTTGACATGCAGTCTGACAAAGGATTTCCAAGCCTCCAAGATTTGCCTGGCGTCTCGAGGAATTGAAAATGAAGCTTCAAAACACTCCTGCGAGCAAACACCCCAGGAGAAAATTTATGGAGGCACCAAAATATATTTTTAATATGTTTGGACACATTTGCTTATTCTAGAAAGATTTGGAAAAAAAGGTGCAGTCTGCAATCATCCAATTGTTATTGAAGACATTTTTTGTTTTCTAATTGGCTCTGGTAAGACAGCCTATCCCATGGTTGGATCTGTTGGGCAACCAATGGCTGGAGAGTGGGGGTGGGGTGGTTGGAAACATGAAGTCATGTGATGATGCCTCCAGGGTTACATCCAATCACAACTGGAGACCCTTCCGTTACCAGGTTAACTCATCCCAGCTGGGTTGAAGTCGGGCTGTAAAAACTCACTTCAGCTGCCCCCTGATTAGGGAGACTTACCCGCATCCCCCCAGCCTACTTTTTTCTTGTTGAGGCCTCCAGCACTGCCCCCCCTACCATTAATTGGAAGGAGGGAGGGGCAACCACTCACATTACTACGGATGGACCAGGTGCGGCACGGTAGCACAGTGGCTAGCACAGTTGCTCCAGGGTCCCAGGTTCGATTCCCGGCTTGGGTCACTGTCTGTGCGGAGTCTGCACGTTCTCCCCGTGTCTGCGTGGGTTTCCTCCGGGTGCTCCGGTTTCCTCCCACAGTCCAAAGACGTGCAGGTTAGGTGGATTGGCCAGGCTAAATTGCCCCTTAGTGTCCAAAAAAGGTTGGGTGGGGTTACTGGGTTACAGGGAGGTGTGGACTTGGGTAGGGTGCTCTTTCCAAAGGCCGGTGCAGACTTGATGGGCCGAATGGCCTCCTTCTGCTCTGTAAATTCTATGATTCTATGAAGTTAGGAAATAGGGAGAGAGATATTGAGCGAAAAAGACAGGCTGGTGAAGATTTCCTAAGCACACAGTTAGCAACAGGAGAGATATGTGACTCCATCTGAGGTTGCAAATGGCTTTTCAGACACTAACCTGTTTTCTTCCCGATCAAGGTACCTCTACAAAGTACAACAAAATAGGAAAAACATCAAAGGTGGACTCAAACCTCATCTGAAGCAAGCTTCGACCAAGAGTCATTGGCGGGATAAAGGAGGAAGATACCTCTTAGCATTAATATATAATTGCATCTGAATGGCTCCACCTCTAAGAATGGTTACTGTTCGAGATACATCACCTCAATCACTTCAAACTGGATTCTCTCTCTGTCCTCTTTTGCTCTCCTCCTGACAACAACCTGCAATCAGAACATGTTATGAACAGTCAAAATCCCATCATTTCCCTTTCCTTCCGCTCCACCGTTCTCCCTCAGTGCTCTTGTGTATGTTGCGATTCGTGTTCTCATTCACTCATTCATTTCAGGGAGGGTGGTGGTGTTACTGGCAATGTTACTGGGCTAGCAATCCACAGGCCCAGGCTCTGAGGACACGGGTTCAATTTAAATTCATAGCATGATAGAATTTACAGTGCAGAAGGAGGCCATTCGGCCCATTGACTCTGCAGCAGCCCTTGGAAAGAGCACCCTACCCAAGCCCATGCCTCTGCCCTATCCCCATAACCCAGTAACACCACCTAAACGTTTGGCCACTCAGGGGCAATTTAGCATGGCCAATCCACCTAACCTGCACATCTTGTGAAAAGCTCTTGTCCAAAGATGTGCAGGTTAGGTGGATTGGCCATTCTAAATTGCCCTTAGTGTCCAAAATTGCTCTTAGTGTTGGGTGGGATTACTGGGTGATGGGGATAGGGTGGAGGTGTGAATCTTGGGTAGGGTGCTCTTTCCAAGAGCCGGTGCAGACTCAATGGGCTGAGTGGCCTCCTTCTGCACTGTAAATTCTATGAAAAAATCTTTGGACAGTGGGAGGAAACCGGAGCATCCGGAGGAATCCCACGTAGACACAGGGAGAAAGTGCAAAATCCGCACAGGCAGTCACCCGAGGTCGGAAATTCACTTAATAAATCTGGAATTGAAAGCTAGTCTCAGTAATGGCGACCATGAAATCATTGGCGATTGTTGAAAAAAAAAACATTTAGGGAAGGAAATCTGCCGCCCTTACCCGGTCTGGCCTACATGTGACTCCAGGCCCACAGCAATGTGGTCGACCCTTAAGGATAGAGGGGCTGAAAGGCTGTGGTACAGTTCGCCACCAACGTATAATGGGCAAGATGCCGCCACTACAGTCCATAATTGTGTCACGCCCACCAGAATGAGTGAGGCCTGAACTCTGACTGCCAGGACCACAGAATTACAGTTACGGTGCAGAAGGAAGCCATTCGGCCCTCGTGTCTGTGCTAGCTCTCCAAATAAGCAATTCACCAGTTGCCATTCTCCTGCCTTTTCCCAATAGCCCTGCACCTACTTCCTTTTCGGATAACAATCCAATTCCCTTTTGCATGCTTCGATTGAATCTTGCCTCCACCACACTCTCAGGCCGTGCATTCCCGACCCCAACCACTTGCTGCATGAAAGAGATTTTCCTCGTCTCGTTTTTTTTTTTTTGGTTTCTCTGACCAATTACTTTAAGTCTCCGCCCTCTCGTTGTCAATCCTTTCACAAGTGGGAACAGTTTCTCCCTAGCTACTCTGTCCAGCCCCCTCATGATTGTGCAAATCATGATTAGCAAATCTCCTCTTCGACCAAAAGATGTAGGCGTAGAAGTGGGCCATTCGGCCCATCGAGTCTGCTCCGCCATTCACTGAGATCATGGCTGACCCTGATGTGATAATCCTCAACTCCACTTTCTTTACTTATCCCCAAAACCTTTGATCCCTCACTGATCAGAAATCAAGAGCAGCACGGAGGCGCAGTGGTAGCACTGCAGTCTCACGGTGCCGAGGTCCCAGGTTCGATCCTGGCTCTGGGTCACTGTCCGTGTGGAGTTTGCACATTCTCCCCGTGTTTGCGTGGGTTTCGCCCCCACAACCCGAAAGGTGTGCAAGGTAGGTGGATTGGCCACGCTAAATTGCCCCTTAATTGGCAAAAATGAATTGGGTACTCTAAATTTATTTTTTAAAATGTCTATCTCAGCCGTGCACATACTTAACAATCCAACCTCTACAGCCCTTTGCGCTAAAGAATTCCATATTCACTACCCTCTTAGAGAAGAAATTTCTCCTCATCTTTGTCTTAAATGGGTGACCTCTTACTCTGAGATTATGCCCTTTGGTCCCAGATTCTCCCACAAGAGGAACCATCCTCACAGCATCGACCCTGCCAAGCCCCGTGAGAATCCTGTACACCTCAATAAGACCACCTCATTCTTCTAAACCTCAATGAGCACAGGCCCAACCTACTCAACCTCTCCTCATAAGAAATCCCTCCCTACCCGGGATCAACCTGAACCATCTCTGGATTGCAACCAATGCCACTATACCTTTCCTTAGATAAGAGGACCAAAACTGTTCACAGTATTCCAGGTGTGATTTAACTAGTTCCTTGTAGGGGCAGCATAGTGGCACAGTGGTTAGTGCTGCTGTCTTGGGCAGCATGGTGGCGCAGTGGGTTAGCCTCGCGGCGCCGAGGTCCCAGGTTCGATCCCAGCCCCAGGTCACTGTCTGCGTGGAGTTTGCACATTCTTCCCGTGTCTGCGTGGGTCTCACCCCCACAACTCAAAAAGATATGGTTAGGTGGATTGGCCACGTAAATTGCCTCTTAATTGGGGAAAAAATAATTGGGTACTCTAAATTTTTTTTAAAAATAATAACTAGTTCCATGTTTAGTTTTAGCAATACTTCCCTATTTTATACTCCATTCCCCTTGAAATAAAGGCCAATATTCCATTGGCCTCCCCTATTACCTGCTGAACTTGCATGCTAGCTTTTTGTGATTTATACATGAGGACCCCCAAATCCCCTGTCTGCAGCTTTCTGCAGTCTTTCTCCATTTCTCCATACTCTGCTCTTTTATTCTTCCTACCAAAGTGCATCACCACATTTTCCTATATTATATTCCATCTGCCAAATTTTTGCCAACTCATTTAACCTGTCTATATCTCTCTGTAGACTCTGTCATCCTCACCATTTGCCTTCCCACCTATTTTTATGTTTCCGCAAACTTGGCAATAATGCGTCCACTTCCCTCGTCCCAGTCATTAGAATACATTGGAT
Organism: Scyliorhinus torazame; assembly: GCF_047496885.1. Classification (NCBI taxonomy): domain Eukaryota; kingdom Metazoa; phylum Chordata; class Chondrichthyes; order Carcharhiniformes; family Scyliorhinidae; genus Scyliorhinus; species Scyliorhinus torazame. Next base: position 387,734,703 of record NC_092708.1, read on the forward strand.
CAAGCACGGATCCCAGCACTGAACCATCTCTTTTTCAACGAAAACAGTCCTAACTTCTCCCAGCTATCTTCATAACTGAAGTTCCTCATCCTGGAACCTTTCTGCACTTTCTCCAATGTCGTCACATCCTCCCTAAAGCCCAGAGCTGGACACAACGCTCCAGCTTAGGCGGAACTAGTTTCTTATACAAGTTCAACAAAACCTCCTGCTCTTGTACTCTATGCCCCTATTAATAAAATCGGGGATACTGATTGGGCTATTAACTGCTTGCCCAACCTGCCCTGCCACATTGAATGACTTCTGCACGTTTACACCCAGATCTCTCCTGCCTTCTGAGATTTCTGTGACTCCTCCTAGTCTTCTGCGCATTCCCAATTTTCGATGCTCCACCATTGGAACCTGTGCCTTCAGCCCCCTCGGTCCTAAGTTCTGGAATTCTCTCCTTAAACCTCTCCATTTCTCTGCTACCACTTTGACCAAGTCTTCAGCCCCGTTCCTAATATCTCGTGGCACTGTGCCAGTCTGGTAACGTGCCTGTAAAGCACTTGGGATCCTTGACTGAGGTAAAAGGCACTATAAAAGTTGCCATTCAGAGAGGGGGGGGGGGTGATCCCAGTATGTTCCTGATGGACCTTGGCGATGGTCTGACGGTGCAGCACAGTGGCACAGTGGTTAGCATTGCTGCCTACGGCGCTGAGGTCCCGGGTTCGAATCCCGGCCCTGGGTCACTGTCCGTGTGGGGTTTGCACATTCCCCCTGTGTCTGTGTGGGTCTCACCCCCACAACCCAAAGGTTTGCAAGTTAGGTGGATTGGCAATGTTAAATTGCCCCTTAATTGGAAAAAATAATTGGGTATTCTAAATTTTAAAAAAAAAATGTTTTTAAGAAAATAGGCAAGCACCAAGAGTAGTAATTTGAGGACAATTTCAGTGATGACACTGACCAAAAATAACAGCTATGTGTAACTCCATTAATACTCGTCTGAACTGCTCTTAGTCTGGTTAAAGAGTGTCTGTTCTGGGCGGCGCGGTGGCACAGTGGTTAGCACAGCTGCCTTGCAGTGCCGAGGACCCAGGTTCGATCCCGGCCCTGGGTAACTGTCCGTGTGGAGTTTGCACATTCTCCCTGTGTTTGTGTGGGTCTCACCCCCACAACCCAAAGATGTGCAGGTTAGGTAGATTGGCCACGCTAAATTGCCCCTTAATTGGAAAAAGAGAGTTGGGTACTCTAATTTTTTTTTTTTAAGTGTTCGTCCATGACTCACAGGCCCAAACAGTTCACAGTTCAAATCTAATACAAACAGCTTTAAGTTAAATCAGCACTAACATCATATTTACGATGTTTAACACGTTCAAACTATGTTGCTATTTTGATTTTAAAATTTTAAAACGTCCCATAGACAGTCAAGGAGTTCTATTACTGAATACTCCCTTGAGTGCGACAATCCTGGGAATATCTTACAGACCCATGTAAACCCAGCTCAGTTTCCCAGGGGTTACTTGATCATGCACGAGGTTTACATTATTGCAACATGATTTAAGTGAGTAAAGATTGACAGATTTTGTACGATTGCAAGAATCAAACCAACCAGAGATTAATATAAACAGAAAATACTGGAAATACTCAGCAGACCAGGCACCTTTATAAATGGTACTTACTCTAGACATAGACATAGAATCCATAGAATCCCTACAGTGCCGAAGGAGGTCATTCGGCCCATCGAATCTCCACCCACCCTCTGAAGGCACACCCTACCTCGGCTCACTCCCCGCCCTATCCCTGTAACCCCACCTAACCTGGACAACTTTGGACACTGGGGGGAAATTTCAGTACAGCCAATCCATATAACCTGCACATCTTTCGACTGTGGGGTGAAACCCACGCAGGCACGGAGAGAATGTACAAACTCCACACAGTCACCCAAAGCCGGAATCGAACCTGGGTCCTTGACGCGGTGAGGCAGCAGTGCTAACCACCGTACCCCAGTGCCGCCGTGTAATTTAAATGCACCTGCATATCACAACTTCCAATCCCTCCCCTGCGAAAATAAACAGGAGGCTCCAATGAAAACCACGGCAGGAGACACAGACAACACCACAAAGAAAGTTTTTGGGAGCTTCAGGAGTGAACACCTTGTCAGAAATTAACGTGGGTCTATCAGTAACTATTGTTAAGTTATAAAAAGTGAGTGGCTTTTTTTTTTACCCCTTATTTCCCTCCTGTCTGCCTGTCCGTCACACTGAAATCACAAAGTTCTGGGTTCAAGTTCCATCCCAGTGCATTGAGTGCAGAAATCAAGGCTGATGCTCCAGTGCATTACTGAGGGAGCGCTGCACTGTCGGAAGCGCCTTATTTTGAATGAGACATTAAACCCCATCTGCCTAGTGGGTGGATGTAAAAGATCCACGGGTCCTCAGGATAGGTGGGATTGGTCGTTATTACATTTCTGTTTTTGGGAGTTTGCTGTGAACAAATTGGCTGCCACATTTCCTATATTATAACAGTGACAATACTTCAGAAAAGTCAAAACCCATAGCACAATACCCCCCCCCCCCCCCCCCCCCCCCCCCCGCCCCAGTCTATTAAAATCAGGGCAAGATCCTGAAAAACATGGACCATTTTCCATATCTTGGGAACTTCCTCTTGACGAAGGCAGACAGAGACAACACTGTGCCTGTCACCTCCAATTTTAGGACCAGGATCTCAAACTTAAGACAAAGGCCATGGTTTCTTCAGTAGCAGTGAGCCCCATGCTCCTATATCCTTTTACACTACTGATAGCAGGCACCTCGAAGCACTGCCGAAGTAATATCCTCCAAATCCACTGGCAAGAAAGACAATCAAACAACAGTGGCCTCTAACTGGCCCAGCACTGAGGCATTAAGTGCTCAAAACCAGCTTTGCTGGGCAGGACATGTTGTTCGTCTGCCTGTCACCAGACCCCTGACAAAACTGCCCTACACAGAACTTGGTCGCAGCAGGAAAATCCCTGCAGGAGAGTGGCAACGCTTTAGGGATGTCCTCAAAGCATCCCTGAAGAGGCCAGGCACACTCGTCAACTCATGGGACTCCCTGGCCCGCGAGCGGCCAGAATGGAGATTTACTCCGGAAGGCACTGAGCACATTGGGGGATTTTGTCAGGAGCACGCGGAGGTGAAGTTGAGGTGCCAGATAGAGCGCACAAACCTCCCAAAAATCTCATCCGGCCTGACCTTTCAAACACCACCTGTCTGTGCAGGATTACGTTGTGAATGGGTACGGCTGTACTTACAAAGACTGCAATCCCAGTTAGCATAGCCAGCGCGATGATAATGATAATGGCAGCAAAGCCAGGCGAAATGGTCTTCATGTTAATCCTTGGAGGCTCGTTGTCGAAGAACCAAACTTGTACCGATTCCCTCTCGACCTGCAAGCTCTTTCCGTCCACCTCCAGAGTAAATTTGTTCATCTTTAACTACAATATGAAGACATTGTTGAGAGCAGCACGAGAGATACTAATTGGGAGATTCACTTTGATATCTGTGGACTAACTTAAGCCAAACAAACGTGGATCTGGTGCCTCAGGTTAGCGTGGGAAAATGGAGCCTGGTATTTATACAATTACAAGCTTTTATTTACAGGGACTCATACTGTATATCAGACGAACAACTCCCTTGTCAGTTTACTACCAGATATAATGAAGGGTGGATTCCTCAACTAAACGTAACCTAAAGTGTCCACGTGATACAGATTAAACAGATTCCCCCCCTTGTCCGTGTGGAATCTGCACGTTCTTCCCCTGTCTGCGTGCGTCTCACCCCCACAACCCAAAGATGTGCAGGCTAGGTGGATTGGCCATATCTTTTCATTAAAACAGTAAAATATATATACAAGGCCAAACGGTACAAACACTAATTTGGTGTTGGAGAAACAGGGTGCCCTCCCCTCAGTACCAATGTATGGGGAGGGGGGAGAGGGGGGAGGAGGGGGGGGAGGGGGAGGAGGAGGGGGGAGGAAGGGGGGGAGGGGGCAAGGAGGGGGGGGAGGGGGCAGTGAGGGGCAGCGGGGGAGGGGGGGCGAGGTGAATACTCTGATTATTAAAACAGTTCACAACACGTTTCTACAAAAAACAAATGGTACAAGCACTAAACTTTGCACTGGAGAGACCAAACACCCTCGCCTCTGTACCAACAGAAGGGAAAGGAAGGGGGGCTGGTGTGGAGAGGGGAAAGGAGGGTGGTGTAGAGGGAGGGAGTCAAAGTGTTGGTGAAGGGGGGGACGCAAATAGGGCACTGCCTGAACTATCTACAGAGGCAGAAAAACAAAAGAACCTTCAATTATGATGTGCCACGCTAAATTGCCCCTTAATTGGAAAAAATGAATTGAGTACTCTAAATTTTAAAAAAAGATTCCCTCTTACCTGCCTTGTTTTTATTTTATTTTGTCTTTATTTACACAACAAAGGTTTCAATTTAAAGTCTTCCAAACACTGTATGAAGTGTCTTGAAATCAGAGAGAAGGACTGTGATAAAATTTAATAAATTAACATAGACAGAGAGGAGGTTCTGAGTGGTCTGGTAGGCTTAACAGTAGATACATCTCCAGGGCCAGATGAAATGTATCCCAGGCTGCTGAGGGAGACAAGGGAGGAAATAGCAGGGGTGCTGGCAATAATTTTCAATTCCTCTCTGGCCACAGGAGAGGCCAGAGGACTGGAGAATAGTCAACGTGGTACCTTTATTCAAGAAGGGATAAAGCAGGAAACTACAGGCCAGTCGGTCTAACCTCAGTGGTGGGGAAACTATTGGAAGCAATTTGGAGAGTCAGAATTAACCTGCATTTGGAGAGTCAGGGATTAATCAAGAACAGTCAGCGTGGTTTTGTTAAGGGGAGGTCATGTCTGACCAACTTGATTGAATCTTTCAAAGAGGTGACCAGGTGTGTAGATGAGGGAAATGCATTTGACGTAGTCTATTTCGACTTCGGCAAGGCTTTTGATAAGGTCCCATAGCGAAGGAAAGAGCTCATGGAATCCAAGGAAATTAGGCAAATTGGATTCTGAATTGGCTGCGTGGCAGGAAGCAGAGGATGATGGTCGAGGGGTGTTTTTCTGACTGAAAGCCTGTGTCCAGTGGGGTCCCACAGAGATCAGCTTTGGGGCCCTTGCTGTTTGTGGTTTATATAAATGATTTAGTTATGAATGTAGAAGGGTTGATCAGTAAGCTTGCAGATGATACGAAAATTGGTGGGATGGTAAATAGTGAGGAGGATAGCCTTAGATTACAGGAGGATATAGACGGGCTGGTCAGATGGGCTGATCAGTGGTAAATGGATTTCCATCTGGATAAGTGTGAGGTAATGCACTTGGGCAGGACAAACGAGGCACGGGAATACATGATGAACAGCCGGACCCTGGGAAACACGGAGGATCAGGGGGATCTTGGTGTGCATGTACACAGGTTCCTTAAGGTCGTAGGACATATGGATACAGTGGTTAAGAGGGCAGATGGTATCCTTGTCTTTATTAGCGGAGACATAGTGTTTAAGAACAAGGAGGTTATGGTGCAACTGTATGAAATGATAGTTAGGCCACAGCTAAAGTATTGTATGGAGTTCTGGAATTCACATTATAAGAGGGATGCGATAGTACTCCTTACTTAAGCAAGTAGTCAGGAGGGCTAAAAGGGGTCACGAAAAGTCATTGGCAAATAGGGTTAAGGAAAATCCGAAGGCTTTTTACACGTACATAAAAAGCAAGAGGGTAGCCAGGGAAAGGGTTGGCCCACTGAAGGACAGGGGAGGGAATCTATGTGTGGACCCAGAGGAAATGGGCGAGGTACTAAATGAATACTTTGCATCAGTATTCACCAAAGAGAAGGAATTGGTGGATGTTGAGTCTGGAGAAGGGTGTGTAGATAGCCTGGGTCACATTGAGATCCAAAAAGACGAGGTGTTGGGCGTCTTGAAAAATATTAAGGTGGGTAAGTCCCCAGGGCCTGATGGGATCTACCCCAGAATACTGAAGGAGGCAAGAGGGGAAATTGTTGAGGCCTTGACAGAAATCTTTAGATCCTCACTTTCTTCATGTGATGTCCCAGAGGACTGGAAAATAGCCAATGTTGTTCCTTTGTTTAAGAAGGGTAGCAAGGATAATCCCGGGAACTACAGGCCGGTGAGCCTTACGTCAGTGGAAGGTAAATTAATGGAGAGAATTCTTCGAGACAGGATCTACTCCCATTTGGAAGCAAGTATTAGCAAGAGGCAGCACGGTTTTGTGAAGGGGAGGTTGTGTCTCACTGATGCACGATCAATGACCACTAAAGCGAGGTTGTAGTCCAACTGAAGGCTTTAATAAGCTAGATGTTTCCCCCAGCAGCTCAGGTACAGAATGAAGGCTGCGGGGCGGCACGGGTTCTTATACCCCGCTTAGCAGGGCGGAGCTACCATACATCCTAACCAATAGAAAGCATACAGTTTCCACCAATGGTGCTTCAGCCTATCAGGTACCGTAATAACTATAATACCACACTCACTAACTTGAAAGAGTTTTTCGAGGAGGTCACAAAGATGATTGATGCAGGTAGGGCAGTGGATGTTGTCTACGTGGAGTTCAGTAAGGCCTTTGACAAGGTCCCTCATGGCAGACTGGTACAAAAGGTGAAGTCACACAGGATCAGGGGTGAGCTGGCAAGATGGATACAGAACTGGCTAGGTCATAGAAGGCAGAGAGTAGCAATGGAGGGGTGCTTTTCTGATTGGAGGGCTGTGACTAGTGGTGTTCCACAGGGATCAGTGCTGGGACCTTTGCTGTTCGTAGTATATATCAATGATTTTGAGGAAAATGTAACTGGTCTGATTAATAAGTTTGCGGACAACACAAAGGTTGGTGGAATTGCGGATAGCGATGAGGACTGTCAGAGGATACAGCAGGATTTAGATTGTTTGGAGACTTGGGCGGAGAGATGCCAGATGGAGTTTAATCCGGACAAATGTGAGGTAATGCATTTTGGAAGGTCTAATGCAGGTAGGGAATATACAGTGAATGGTAGAACCCTCAAGAGTATTGAAAGTCAGAGAGATCTAGGTGCACAGGTCCACAGGTCGCTGAAAGGGCCAACACAGGTGGAGAAGGTAGTCAGGGAAGGCATACGGCAGGCTTGCGAAGGATGTGGAGGCTTTAGAGAGGGTGCAGAAGAGATTTACCAGGATGTTGCCTGGAATGGAGGGCATTAGCCACGAGGAGCGGTTGAATAAACTTGGTGTGGGGCTGATGGGCCTTTTCTGCGCTGTGGACCTCGGTGACTCCATGGTTACATTTTGAGTTTCTCCTCCTCCAGGACCCCCAAACAATTCTTTCATACACTCGCAAGGCCAGCATTTATTGCCCACCCCTAATTGCCCTTGCGAAGGCGGTGGTGAGCTGCCTTCTTGAACCGCCGCAGTCCCTGGGGTGTAGGTACACCCACTGTGCTGTCAGGGAGGGGTTTCCAGGACTTTGCCCCGGCCACAGAAAAGGAATGGCGATATTTTTCCAAGTCAGGGTGGTGAGTGACTTGGAAGGGAACTTGCAGCTGGTGGGGTTCCTATGTATCTGCTGCGCTAAATCATAGAGATCGCAGGATTGGAAGGTGCAGTCAAAGGAGCCTTGGTGAGATCCTGCAGCGTAGATGGTGTACTCGGCTGCTACTGTGCATCGGTGGTAGAGAGAGTGAATGCTTGTGGATGGGGTGCCAATCAAGTGGGCTGCTTTGTCCTGGATGGTGTCAAGATTCTTAAGCAGAGGGTGGCGCAGTGGTTAACACTGCTGCTTCGGGCAGCACGGTGGCGCAGTGGGTTAGCCCTGCAGCCTCACGGCGCTGAGGTCCCAGGTTCGATCCCGGCTCTGGGTCACTGTCCGTGTGGAGCTTGTACATTCTCCCCGTGTTTGCGTGGGCCCCACAACCCAAAGATGTGCAGGTTAGGTGGATTGGCTGCGCTAAATTGCCCCTTAATTGGAAAAAATTATTTGGGCAGTCTAAATTTATTTTTAAAATAGTTTCTTGAGCATTGTTGGATCTGCACTCACCCAAGCAATTTGGGAGTATTCCATCACACTCCTGACGGGTGCCTTGCAGGTGGTGGACAGGCTTTGAGGATTCAGGAGGTGAGGTTAATGCCACAGGATTCTTAGCCTCTGACCTGCTCTTGTAGCCACAGCATTCGTATGGTTGGTCCAATTCTATTTCTGGTCAGTGGTAACCCCCAGAATATTATGGTGGGAGATTCAGCGATGGTAATCATAGATTATCATAGAATTTACAGTGCAGAAGGAGGCCATTCGGCCCATCGAGTCTGCACTGGCTCTTGGAAAGAACTCCCTATCCCCATAACCCAGTAACCTCACCCAACACTAAGGGCAATTTTGGACACTAAGGGCAATTTATCATGGCCAATCCACCTAACCTGCACATCTTTGGACTGTGGGAGGAAACCGGAGCACCCGGAGGAAACCCACGCACACACGGGGAGGACGTGCAGACTCCGCACAGACAGCGACCCAAGCCGGAATCGAACCTGGGACCCTGGAGCTGTGAAGCAATTGTGCTATCCACAATGCTACCGTGCTGCCCGTCATTCTCTTTTGTTCAAGGTGGTAATTTTCTGACACTTAGGTGGCAAGTAATATTTGTGTCACACATTAGCTAAGCCTGAACATTGCCCAGGTCTAGCTGCATTTGGACAGGGACTGCTTCATTATCTGAGGAGTCGCAAATGGTGCTGAACATTATGCAGTCATCAGAAAACATTCCCACTTCTGACCGTATGAAGGAAGGAAGGTCATTGATGAAGCAGCTGAAGATGGTTGGGCCGAGGACACTCCCCTGAGGAACTCCTGCAGTGATGTCCTGGAGCTGAGATGATTGACCTCCAACCACCACTTCCTTTGTGCCGGGTATGACTCCAGCCAGCGGAGAGTTTCCCCCCGATTCCCATTGGCTCCAGTTTAGCTAAGGCACTTTGATGCCACACTTGGTCTAATGCTGCCTTGATGTCAAGGACAGTCACTCTTACCTCACCTCTGGTGCAGAATTCTCCCCCCCCCCACGCCAGGTGGGAAAATCGCCGTTTGCAACGGGCGAGCGCCGATTCTCCGGCCCGGATGGGCCGAGCGGCCTGCCCAATACGACGGGTTCCAACCGGCGCCGTCGACACCTGGTCACTGCCGGCGGGAACAGCGCGGGCACGCTGGGGGGGGCGGCCTGTGGGGGAGGGGGGGTGGGAAAGGGGGGTTCCTGCACCGGGGGGGCCTCAAATGGGGTCTGGCCCGCGATCGGTGCCCACCGATCGGCGGGCCGGCCTCTCTCAAGGAGGACCTCCTTTCCTCCGCCGCCCCGCAAGATCCATCTGACATCTTCTTGCAGGGCGGCCTCGCGGAGGACGGCAACCGCGCATGCGCGGGTGACGTCATTTACGGGTGACGCGTAAATGACGTGACGCCGCTCCTAGCCCCTCGGGGGCGGGAGAATAGGGGGCTGGGAGTGGGCTCCAACGCGGAGTGAAACACTCCGGTTTTCACTCCGGCATCGGCACTTAGACTCCCGATGGGAGAAATGCGCTCCTGGAGTTCAGCTCTTTTGTCCATGTTTGAACCAAGGCTTTAATGAGGTCAGGAGCTGAGTGACCCTGGCGGAACCCAAACTGAGCGTCCATGAGCAGGTTATCGCTGAGTAAGTGCCACTTGATAGCACTGTTAATGACTCCTTCCATCACTTTACCGATGATTAAGGATAGACTAATGGGGCGCTAATTGGGTGGGTTGGATTTATCCTGCTTTTTGTCTACAGGACATACCTGGACAATTTTCCACTTTGCCGGGTAGATGCCAGTGTTGAAGCTGCACTGGAAAAGCTTGGCTAGGGGCACGGCAAGTTCTCAGTACTATTGCCAGAATATTGACGGGGCCCAGAGCCTTTGCAGTATCCAGAGCCTTCAGCCGTTTCTTGATATCACGTGGAGTGAAGACTGACATCTGTGATGCTGGGAACCTCAGGAGGAGCCTAAGATGGATCATCTATTCGAAACTTCTGGCTGAAGAGGGTTGCAACTCCTTCAGCCTTGTCTTTTTCAGGGACGTGTTGGTGCTGCTCCTGGCCTGTCCTCCTGCACTTCACACTGAACCAGGGGTGATCGCTTGTGATGGCAATGATCGGGCGAGGAAAAAGCCAGACCATGCGGCTACTGGCTCTGGCTGAATAAGGTTCTGCTGCTGCTGATGGTCCACAGGGCCTCATGGGGGCCCAGTTCAGAACTGTTCTGATTGTATCCCTTTAGAACGGTGGCAGGGCCACACGATATCTGTCCTCAGTATGAAGATGGCACTCTGTCTCCAGAATGTGGTGGTCATCCCTGCCAATATCGTCATGGACAGATGCATCTGTGACAGGTGGATTTATGGGAAAAAGGCCAATTATGTTTTTCCCTCTTCTCTCACCACTGCTTAGGCCCAGCCGGCAGATATGTCCTTCAGGACTCCGCCAGCTCGGACAGGAGCCGTGCTATTGAGCCACTCAGAGTGCATCCATGCCCTTTGCTACCTCCAGTGCTCCTTCAGCAGGAGCCTTCCACGTCTGACCTGATGCATTGTGACTTAATGCAGTCCAGAATCCCAAAGCCATTCCCTCCCAATTGTATTCCTCTGTGGGACTGTTCAGTCAGTGGGACAGGACACACCCAAGAATGGTGATGGCGGTGTCTGGGTGTCTGTAGAATTCCGAACGGACTACAGAAGATACAAAATGGATGCCGCCTGATATAAAATGGATTCTGCCAATGTTCTTGACCCTATGTTATTATCAGTGTCAGCTGCTGAAGTAGTAAAGCTTTGTGCAAAACAAGTGATCCACAACCAGATGCATCCGGAGAGACAATGAGCCGTGGGCAACCTTTGCCCAATGTCTGTATTCTTAGCTACTTGTAACTGACAAAGGGCCCCCAAATTAAGGAACTAGCAAGGAATGAGGAAGGACATGTTCAACGTGGCTGGACTATTGACACCATGACTTTATGTAACCGTTATCTGTGTAATGAATTGATCGGGTAAGGCAAACTGCCAATTAGAAGCTATAGGAGCTTAATTGTAGCCATTTATGGCATTGAAGATGCATGTTATGAATTGTGACACAAACAGAATTGATTGGGTATATGTCAATGCGAATGCAAATTAATTCCTTCTGAATGTTAACCCAGTGCGACCTCAGCTCAGGCGAGAAAAGGTGCTGCACAGGCCATGGGGGTCAAAGGCCTTTTCTCCCGGAGCTCTGAAAATTAATAAATTGCTACTTTACTCACTCAAAGATGTATTCGTGAATATTTTCACCTACAGCTCTAAGGTATAATTCTCTGAGCGTCAGGCCCGTGTGTGAGACAACTCTCCCAATTTGGCCACAAACCCCCTGATGTTAATAAGGAGGACTTTTCAGGTCCTTTGCCATTTCTGGTGGCTAGGCCGATATTGGTTCGCCTTTCTGATTTTATTCCCATTTGAATTTTCTGCCGTAGTTCTGGTTCAACTGGGTGGTTTGCTGGGTTATTTCAGGGCACAGCTAAGAGTCAGCCATGTTGCTATGGGTCTGGGTTTCCTGAAAGACTTCAGTGAACCAGGTGTTTTTTTTACAATCCTGTAGTTTCACGGTCACTATTCATGAGATTTCACATTCTTACTTCACATTCGTTAACTAATTGAATTGAAATTCTTCCAGCTGCCACACTGGAATTTGAACTTGTATCACCAGAACATCAGTCCAGGCCTCTGGGTTACGCGTTCAGCAATATAACCGCTGTACTATTGTTGCGGGAGAGTGTGTGCTCTGGGATGGAGAGCCAGCAGCTGTACTCACGTCTCTCTCGATGTAGTAGGCCACAGTGGAGATGTCCGTCGGGTCCTTGGTGCCGTTTTCGCCAAGTCGAATACAGATTTCCCGGGATATCTCGTGGACCTGTTACAAAGAGGGCAGGAGGACAGTCAGTTCTACTGGGTGGCCAAGTCTCTGCTAATACCCGCCAGTGTCTAATGGTATAACTACAATCCACAAGCTGTTTCCATTAGCGTGTTGTAGATGATTGTTGCTATGTTTACAAGTTTCTTTGGTGGTGTTTGGGGGATTTTTGCCTTTATTTGTCATTTCCCTGAACTCCCTGTTTGGGTGCGGCAGTATAATGGCTACATTACTGGATTAGCAATTCAAATCCTACTGTAATGATACGTAGGTAGACATGTAACTAATCAGAACACCCAGCTGTGGCAAAACCACTAGAGGGCATTACACGACCACTATAAAACCACAGCTCACACAAGATCTCGCTCTCACTCCCAGCAGAGACTGGAGGAACAACACGAGTGTAGCAGAGATCACAGTCAAGCCACCACATGTGGCTTATATACAGTTTGTACAGCTAGTCAAGTTTACTGTGTTGCTAAAGTTAGATCAGCAGTGTGTTGAACTCATTTATTAGCTTTGTCATTACTAAGTAAATACTTTCAACTTACTTCGAGGACTGGAGTATTCTTCAACATCGTCTACGGTTAGTAGCGACTTATATTACTCAAATAGCATGACATAATACCTACCACTGCAACTTGCGAGTTTGAACTTAGCTTTTAAAGTACTAAATAATTCTGAAATAAGAACATATGAATTAGGAGCAGGAGTCTGAGCCATTCGGCCCCTCCACCCTGCTCTGCCATTCAATAAGATCATGGCTGATCTAATTGTAACCTCAGCTCCACAATCTTGCCCACCCCCGATAATCTTTCACCCCTTTGTCAATCAAGAATCTATCCAGCTCAGCCCTAAAAATATTCAAAGATTCCGCTTCCACCACGTCTTCAGGAAGAGAGTTCCAGGGACTCACAACATTCTGTGAGAAACAATTTCTCCTATTCTCTGTCTTAAATGAATGACACCTTAACAGTGACCCCTATTCTAGATTCTCCCACAAGAGGAACCATCCTCTCCACATCCACCTGTCAAAACCCATCAGGATCTTATATGTATTTAATCAAGTTGTCTCTTATTCTTCTAAACTCCAGCGGATACAAACCTAACCTCTCCAACCTTTCCTCATAAGGCAGCCTGCTCATTCCTGGTATTTGTCCAGTAATCCCGGATCTACTTCTAACACATTTATTCTGGACAACTGAAGTCTAACCTCCCTACTTTTGTAATCAATTCCCCTCAAAATAAACAATAACATTCCATTAGTTTTCCCAATTACTTGCTATACCTGTAAGCCAACCTTTTGCGATTCATGCTCTGTAAGCGCTCACCACTTACGTAATTTCTTTTAAGTCTTCTCACCAAAATGAAGAATTTCACTTTTTCCCACATTATAGACCATCTGCCAAATCTTTGCTCACTCATTTAACCTATCTGTACCCCATTGTAGTCCCCTTATGTCTTCTTCACAACTTACCTTCCTACCTATCTTTGTGTCATCAGCAACTTGAACAACCATGTCTTCATCCAAGTCATTTCTATAAATTGTAAAAATGTTCAGGCCCAGCACTGATCCCTGCAGCACACCATTCGTTACATCTTGACAATCAGAAAATGACCTATTTATGCCTTCTCTCTGCTTCCTGTTAGCCAGCTAATCCTCTATCCAAGCCAATAAGTTACCCCCTACACCACAAATTTTTATTTTCCACAACAACCTTGTGGCATCTTATCAAATGCCTTCTGGAAATCTAAGTACAGCACATCCACCAGTTCCCCTTTATCCACAGCACAGGTTACTTCCTCAAAGAACTCCAATAAATTGGTTCAACATGATTTCCATTTCACTAAACCATGACTCTGCCTGATTACTGTGAATTTATATAAGGCCCCAGCTATAATGTCTTTAATAATAGCTTCTAACAATTTCCCCGTGACAGCTATCTGGTCTGGTTGGTTCCAGAATGTGATGTTCAAAGAAACTATCCCCAAAACATTCTATGAATTCCTCATCGAGGCTAACTCTGCCCATCTTATTTTTCGAGTCTGTATATATGCAGATTAAAATCCTCAATGAATATCGCCATACCTTTCGGACAAGTTCTCATTATTTCTTCCCTTATACCCCGCCCTGCCATGTGGTTACAGTTACGGACCCTGTACACCACTCCGACAAGTGTCTTTATCATTTCTCATCTCACCTCACCTAAACCACTTCGACATCCTGGTTTCCTGAACTTAGGTCATCCCTCCCTATTGTGCTAATCCCATCCTTAACTAACAGGGCTACTTCTTAATCTTTGCCTAGCTTCCTCTCCTTCCGAAGTGTCCTGTACCCTTCAATATTTGTCCCAATCTATGTTATCCTGCAGCCATATCTCTGTCAATGCTATCAGATCGTACTGATTTATTTATATTTGGGCTATAATAAAGAAAAAGTAAATAGTGGTAATTGTGATCATGAAACCGCTAGATTGTCATAAAAGCCCATCTGGTTCACCAATGTTCTTTAGGGAAGGAAATCTGCCGTCCTTATCTGGTCTGGCTTACTTGTGACTCCAGACCCACAGCAATCTGATTGGCTCTTGCCTGTCCTCAGAAAAGGACCAGGGGATCACTCAGTTGTATTCAAGAAGACAGCTCAGCCGCCACCTTCACAAGGGCAACTAGGGATGGCCAATAAATACCAGCTTGACCATTGACGCCCACATCTCCAGAGTGAATAAAATCAAATGTAAAAATTCTGGGGAAACTTCTTTACTCACAGAGTGCTGGAATATGGAACTGTCTACCACAGTGTTTTTTTTTAAGTAACTGTACAACTTGCTCCGACAGGCGCTGTCAACACATCTTTGACGTGACAGCCTGGATCATCTGAGATGACCTGACGTGACAGGGCATGGCATTCTCCCCCTTGGGGAAGTCCAACTCTCCAGTCTTCCGTTCATTTTCAGTGAGTGGACCAATACTCAGAGATGTAGCTGACAGCGCCTGAAAATATTACAACTACAACGCACGTTAATACAGCAACTTTTCGCATCGGAAAAGCACCACAAAGTGCTGCACAAAATCATTATCAAACAAAATGAAATGAAAATGGCTTATTGTCACAAGTAGGCTTCAAATGAAGTTACTGTGAAAAGCCCCTAGTCGCCACATTCCGGCGCCTGTTCGGGGAGGCTGGTACGGGAATTAAACCGTGCTGCTGGCCTGCCTTGGTCTGCTTTCAAAGCCAGCGATTTAGCCCTGTGCTAAACAGTCCCTAGTCTGTGCTAAACAGCCCCTAAAATTAGAGCTACACAAGGTATTCGGGTTGGACAAGATTATTGGGATAGTGAGGAACAAGGCGATGAAGGGATTTCAAAAAACTTTTAAAATCGAGGCGTTTCTTAATTGTAGGTAGCAAGCACAAAGATGACAGCTGAACGACACTTGATCAGAGTTGGGAACTGGACAGCAGAGTTTTTGACCTCAAGTTTTTTTTTCTCCAATTAAGGGGCAATTTAGCGTGGCCAATCCACCTACCCTGCACATCTTTGGGTGGTGGTAGTGAGACCCACGCAGACACGGGCAGAATGTGCAAACTCCACACGGACAGGGACCCATGGCCGGGATCGAATCCAGGTCCTGGGCGCCGTGAGGCAGCAGTGCTAACCACTGTGCTGCCCCCTGACCTCAAGTTTACAGCAGGTAGAGCAGTGGTGGACAACCTACGGCCCACGGGTCACATGCGGCCGATCAGAGTTGTGGCTGCGGCTGGCGAGACATTTTCTCGAGAGAGAGTGAGAGTGGAGTTTGCAAGAGCGAGAGTGGAGACGGGAGAGAAAAGAGTGCAAAACATAGTGAGGCTGAGAGTGGAGCCGCATGATGAAGTGTACAGGAGAGTGTGAGAGTGAGAGCAGAACCAGGAGGATAAAGGACACAAGAAAGAGAGACACTGAGAGCAGAACTAGGAGGGTAAATGAGAGCAAGAAATAGCGAGACTGAGAGCAGAACGATTGGTTGGTGAATAATTTATTTGTTTTCCTCATTTATCTTTAAATACTGGCACAATTTATTGGTAACGATAAGCTTTTCTTCATAATAGATTCTCTAACAGCAGTAATAAAGCTTATCGGGAGCAGTAGGGTTTATTAATTAAAATAAATATAAGTAAAAATAAATACCTAAAGCACATATCTGTGTAATTAGGAAATGTATCTTTTAGCTTTAGCCGGTAGCTTTGATAAGCAGAGTAAATTATTATCAACGTAACGTACGTTGAAATGTTTATTTTGTTTTTCCCATTTGAAGCTAATGACAGTTCTATTCATATATGAATGATTAAGCATTTTCTGTAACTCATTGTGATATATTTGGTGTGTATTTAATGTGTTTAATCTTATTCATGGGGTCATGGTCAGTGACCAAGCCCGATTTCAGCCTTACGGCCCACTGTGATGAAGGAGGGTCACTAATGCGGCCCACTCACCTGTTTAGGTTGCCCATCACTGAGGTAGACTGTGGGGGACCAGCCAGAAATGTGTTGGAATAGTCGAGTCCAGAGGTAACAAAGGTGTGGACGAGGGTTTCAGCAGCCGGCGAGCTGAAACAGGGGCAAAGGCGGGCGATATTATTGAGGCGGAAATAGGCAGTCTTAGCAATAGCACGAATGTGGCGTTGAGAACTCACCTGGGGATCAAATGTGACACCAAGATCGTGAATAGACTTAATGTCAGACTGTTGCCAGGTGAGGGGCGGTTCAGAAACTAAGGAATGGAGTTTGGAACTGGAACCAATATTTAATTGGGGGACATTTCTGTCCATCCAATGCAGCATTGAGATAGTGAAGCAGTCGGGACAGGTGGTGGTGAGGTCACATGTACACTAATGCCACCCTCACATGTAGCACAAAGTGTTGGGGCGGCCCGTGGCACAGTGGTTAGCATTGCTGCTTATGGTGCTGAGGATCCGGGTTCGATCCCCGCTCTGGATCACTGTCCGTGTGGAGTTTGCACATTCTCCCTGTGTCTGCGTTGTTCTTGCCCCCGCAACCCAAAGATGTGCAGGGTAGGTGGATTGGCCACGCTAAATTGCCCCTTAATTGGAAAAAAATAATAATTGGGTACTCTAAATTTGTTTTATAAAAATGTCAACCAAAGTGTGAGTTTATTAAACTTCACTCATGAGATGCGGGCATCATTGTCCATTCCTAATTGCCCTGGAGAGGGGTTAAGAGTTAACCACATTGCTGTGGGTCTGGAGTCACATGTAGGCCAGACCAGGTAAGGACGGCAGATTTCCTTCCCTAAAGGACATTAGTGAACCAGATGGGTTTCTACAACAATCAATGGTAGTTTCGTGGTCGCCATTACTGAGACTAGCTTTTCAATTCCAGCTTTTTAAAAAAGTAATTGAATGTTTCAAATTAATTAATTGAATTTAAATTCTCCCAGGGCAGAGTTTGAATCCCTTGGCCAGGATTCCCCCCTACCCGGTGGGGTGGGGGGTCCCGGCGGGATGGAGTAGCGGGAACCACTCCGGCGTCGGGCCGCCCCAATGGTGCGGATTTCTCCGCACTTTTAGGGGCCAAGCCCTCACCCTGAGGAGCTAGGCCCGCCCTGGAGTGGTTGGCGCGCCGCCGGTCGGCGGGAAAGGCCTTTGGCGCTACGCCAGCCGGGGCCGAAGGGACTTCGCCGGTCGGCGGAAGCCCGCGCATGCACGGGAGCGTCAGCGGCTGCTGACATAATCCCCGCGCATGCGTGGGGGGGGGTCACTTCCGCATCAGCCATCGCAGAGGCAATGGCCGAGGCGGAAGGAAAAGAGTGCCCCCCACGGCACAGGCCCGCCCGCGGATCGGTGGACGCCGATCGCGGGCCAGGCCACCGTGGGGGCACCCCCCCCGGGGCCAGATCGCCCCGCGCCCCCCCCCCCCCCCACCCCCCAGGATCACGGAGACTGCCCGCGCCGCCAGTCCCACCGGGAAGGGAGGTGGTTTGATTCACGCCAGCGGGACTGGCATGACAGCAGCGGGACTTCGGCCCATCGCGGGCCGGAGAACCGCCAGTGGGGGGCCCGCCGATCAGCGCGGCGCGATTCCCGCCCCTGCCAAATTTTCGGTGCCGGAGAATTCTGCGGCTGGCGGGAGCAGGATTCAAGCCGCCCCCCGCTGATTCTCCGACCCAGCGGCGGATCTGAGAACCCCGCCCCCTGTTACCAGAGCATTAACCTAGGCCATTGGATTACTAGCCTGTGACATTGCAAAAAGGCCATCATCTCCCCATTTTTATTGGCTGAAGAATTAATATTATCCAGGGGATTGGGGGAACTCCTCGGCCCTTCTTCAATATACGAGCCCTTGGACAGTACAGCACTGTGACAGTACAGCACCGTGACAGTACAGTCTCTGACAGTACAGCACTGTGACAGTACAGAACTCTGACAGTACAGCACTGTGACAGTACAGCACTGTGACAGTACAGCACTCTGACAGTACAGAACTCTGACAGTACAGCACTGTGACAGTACAGCACTGTGACAGTACAGCACCGTGACAGTACAGTCTCTGACAGTACAGCACTGTGACAGTACAGAACACTGACAGTACAGCACTGTGACAGTACAGCACTGTGACAGTACAGCACTGTGACAGTACAGCACTCTGACAGTACAGTCTCTGACAGTACAGCACTCTGACAGTACAGCACTCTGACAGTACAGCACTGTGACAGTACCGCACTGTGACAGTACAGCACTCTGACAGTACAGCACTGTGACAGTACCGCACTGTGACGGTACAGCACTCTGACAGTACAGCACTCTGACAGTACAGCACTCTGACAGAACAGCACTCTGACGTACAGCACTCTGACAGTACAGTCTCTGACAGTACAGCAATCTGACAGTACAGCATTCTGACAGTACAGCACCGTGACAGTACAGCACTCTGACAGTACAGCACTCTGACGTACAGCACTCTGACAGTATAGCACTGTGACAGTACAGCACTCTGACGTACAGCACTCTGACAGTACAGTCTCTGACAGTACAGCACTCTGACAGTACAGCACTCTGACAGTACAGCACTGTGACAGTACAGCACTCTGACAGTACAGCACCGTGACAGTACAGTCTCTGACAGTACAGCACTCTGACAGTACAGCACTCTGACAGTACAGCACTGTGACAGTACCGCACTGTGACAGTACAGCACTCTGACAGTACAGCACTGTGACAGTACCGCACTGTGACGGTACAGCACTCTGACAGTACAGCACTCTGACAGTACAGCACTCTGACAGTACAGCACTCTGACGTACAGCACTCTGACAGTACAGTCTCTGACAGTACAGCACTCTGACAGTACAGCACTCTGACAGTACAGCAGCGTGACAGTACAGCACTTTGACAGTACAGCACTCTGACGTACAGCACTCTGACAGTACAGCACTGTGACAGTACAGCACTCTGACGTACAGCACTCTGACAGTACAGTCTCTGACAGTACAGCACTCTGACAGTACAGCACTCTGACAGTACAGCACTGTGACAGTACAGCACTCTGACAGTACAGCACCGTGACACTACAGTCTCTGACAGTACAGCACTCTGACAGTACAGCACTCTGACAGTACAGCTCTCTGACAGTACAGCACTGTGACAGTACAGAACTCTGACAGTACAGCACCCTGACAGTACAGAACTCTGACAGTACAGCACTGTGACAGTACAGCACCGTGACAGTACAGCACTCTGACAGTACAGCACTGTGACAGTACAGCACTCTGACAGTACAGCACTCTGACGTACAGCACTGTGACAGTACAGCACTGTGACAGTACAGCACTCTGACAGTACAGAACTCTGACAGTACAGCACTCTGACAGTACAGCACTCTGACAGTACAGCACTCTGACAGTACAGCACTGTGACAGTACAGCACTCTGACATTACAGCACTGTGACAGTACAGCACTCTGACATTACAGCACTGTGACAGTACAGCACTGTGACAGTACAGCACTCTGACAGTACAGCACTCTGACAGTACAGCACTCTGACGTACAGCACTCTGACAGTACAGTCTCTGACAGTACAGCACTCTGACAGTACAGCACTGAGACAGTACAGCACTCTGACAGTACAGCACTCTGACAGTACAGCACTCTGACAGTACAGCACTCTGACAGTACAGCACTCTGACGTACAGCACTCTGACAGTACAGTCTCTGACAGTACAGCACTCTGACAGTACAGCACTCTGACAGTACAGCACTGTGACAGTTCAGCACTCTGACAGTACAGCACCGTGACAGTACAGTCTCTGACAGTACAGCATTCTGACAGTACAGCACTCTGACAGTACAGCTCTCTGACAGTACAGCACCGTGACAGTACAGCACTCTGACAGTACAGCACTGTGACAGTACAGAACTCTGACAGTACAGCACTGTGACAGTACAGCACTGTGACAGTACAGCACTGTGACAGTACAGCACTCTGACAGTACAGAACTCTGACAGTACAGCACTCTGACAGTACAGCACTCTGACAGTACTGCACTCTGACAGTACAGCACTCTGACATTACAGCACTGTGACAGTACAGCACTCTGACATTACAGCACTGTGACAGTACAGCACTGTGACAGTACAGCACTCTGACAGTACAGCACTCTGACAGTACAGAACTCTGACAGGACAGCACTCTGACAGTACAGCACTCTGACAGTACAGCACTGTGACAGTACAGAACACTGACAGTACAGCACTATGACAGTACAGCACTGTGTCAGTACAGCACTGTGACAGTACAGCACTGTGACAGTACAGCACTCTGACAGTACAGAACTCTGACAGTACAGCACTGTGACAGTACAGAACACTGACAGTACAGCACTGTGACAGTACAGCACTCTGACAGTACAGAACACTGACAGTACAGCACTCTGACAGTACAGCACTCTGACAGTACAGCACTCTGACAGTACAGCACTCTGACAGTACAGCACTCTGACAGTACAGCACTGTGACAGTACAGCACTGTGACAGTACAGCACTCTGACAGTACAGCACTGTGACAGTACAGCACTCTGACAGTACAGCACTGTGACAGTACAGCACTCTGACAGTACAGCACTGTGAGAGTACAGCACTCTGACAGTACAGCACTCTGACAGTACAGCACTCTGACAGTACAGCACTGTGACAGTACAGCACTCTGACAGTACAGAACACTGACAGTACAGCACTCTGACAGTACAGCACTCTGACAGTACAGCACTCTGACAGTACAGCACTCTGACAGTACAGCACTGTGACAGTACAGCACTGTGACAGTACAGCACTCTGACAGTACAGCACTGTGACAGTACAGCACTCTGACAGTACAGCACTGTGACAGTACAGCACTCTGACAGTACAGCACTGTGAGAGTACAGCACTCTGACAGTACAGCACTCTGACAGTACAGCACTCTGACAGTACAGCACTCTGACAGTACATCACCGTGACAGTACAGCACTCTGACAGTACAGCACTCTGACGGTACAGCATTCTGACAGTACAGCACTCCGACAGTACAGCACTCTGACAGTACAGCACTCTGACCGTACAGCACTCTGACAGTACAGCACTCTGACAGTACAGCACTGTGACAGTGCAGCACTGTGACAGTACAGCACTGTGACAGTACAGCACTCTGACAGTACAGCACTCTGACAGTACAGAACTCTGACAGTACAGCACTCTGACAGTACAGCACTCTGACAGTACAGAACTCTGACAGTACAGAACACTGACAGCACAGCACTGTGACAGTACAGCACTGTGACAGTACAGCACTCTGACAGTACAGCACTGTGACAGTACAGAACACTGACAGTACAGAACTCTGACAGTACAGAACTCTGAAAGTACAGAACACTGACAGTACAGAACTCTGACAGTACAGCACTGTGACAGTACAGCACTCTGACAGTACAGCACTCTGACACTACAGCACTGTGACAGTACAGCACTCTGACAGTACAGCACTCTGAAAGTACAGAACACTGACAGTACAGCACTCTGACAGTACAGCACTGTGACAGTACAGCACTCTGACAGTACAGCACTCTGACAGTACAGCACTGTGACAGTACAGCACTGTGACAGTACAGCACTCTGACAGTACAGCACTCTGACAGTACAGCACTCTGACAGTACAGAACTCTGACAGTACAGCACTGTGACAGTACAGAACTCTGACAGTACAACACTGTGACAGTACAGCACTCTGACAGTACAGAACTCTGACAGTACAGCACGGTGACAGTACAGCACTCTGACAGTACAGCACTCTGACAGTACAGCACTCTGACGGTACAGCACTCTGACGGTACAGCACTGTGACAGTACAGAACTCTGACAGTACAGCACTGTGACAGTACAGCATTCTGACAGTACAGCACTCTGACGGTACAGCACTGTGACAGTACAGAACTCTGACAGTACAGCACTGTGACAGTACAGCACTCTGACAGTACAGCACTGTGACAGTACAGCACTCTGACAGTACAGCACTCTGACGTACAGCACTGTGACAGTACAGCACTGTGACAGTACAGCACTCTGACAGTACAGAACTCTGACAGTACATCACCGTGACAGTACAGCACTCTGACAGTACAGAACACTGACAGTACAGCACTCTGACAGTACAGCACTCTGACAGTACAGCACTGTGAGAGTACAGCACTGTGACAGTACAGCACTCTGACAGTACAGCACTCTGACAGTACAGCACTGTGAAAGTACAGCACTCTGACAGTACAGCACTGTGACAGTTCAGAACTCTGACAGTACAGCACTCTGACAGTACAGCACCGTGACAGTACAGCACTCTGACAGTACAGCACTCTGACAGTACAGCACTCTGACAGTACAGCACTAAAACAGTACAGCACTGTGACAGTACAGCACCATGACAGTACAGCACTGTGACAGTACAGCACTGTGACAGTACAGAACTCTGACAGTACAGCACTCTGACAGTACAGAACTCTGACAGTACAGAACTCTGACAGTACAGCACTGTGACAGTACAGAACACTGACAGTACAGCACTGTGACAGTACAGCACTGTGACAGTACAGCACTCTGACAGTACAGCACTCTGACAGTACAGCACTCTGACAGTACAGAACTCTGACAGTACAGAACTCTGACAGTACAGCACCCTGACAGTACAGTACTCTGACAGTACAGCACTCTGACAGTACAGCACTCTGACAGTACAGCACTGTGACAGTACAGCACTCTGACAGTACAGCACTGTGACAGTACAGAACTCTGACAGTACAGCACTCTGACAGTACAGCACCGTGACAGTACAGCAATCTGACAGTACAGCACTCTGACAGTACAGCACTAAAACAGTACAGCACTGTGACAGTACAGCACCGTGACAGTACAGCACTGTGACAGTACAGCACTCTGACAGTACAGAACTCTGACAGTACAGAACTCTGACAGTACAGCACTGTGACAGTACAGAACTCTGACAGTACAGCACTGTGACAGTACTGAACTCTGACAGTACAGCACCCTGACAGTACAGTACTCTGACAGTACAGCACTCTGACAGTACAGCACTCTGACAGTACAGCACTGTGACAGTACAGCACTCTGACAGTACAGCACTCTGACAGTACAGCACAGTGACAGTACAGAACTCTGACAGTACAGCACTCTGACAGTACAGCACCGTGACAGTACAGCACTCTGACAGTACAGCACTCTGACAGTACAGCACTCTGAAAGTACAGAACACTGACAGTGCAGAACTCTGACAGTACAGAACTCTGACAGTACATCACTGTGACAGTACAGAACTCTGATAGTACAGCACTGTGACAGTACAGCACTGTGACAGTACAGCACTCTGACAGTACAGCACCGTGACAGTACAGAACTCTGACAGTGCAGAACTCTGAAAGTACAGAACACTGACAGTACAGAACTCTGACAGTACAGCACTGTGACAGTACAGCACTCTGACAGTACAGCACTCTGACACTACAGCACTGTGACAGTACAGCACTCTGACAGTACAGCACTCTGAAAGTACAGAACACTGACAGTACAGATCTCTGACAGTACAGCACTGTGACAGTACAGCACTCTGACAGTACAGCACCCTGACAGTACAGCACTGTGACAGAACAGCACTGTGACAGTACAGCACTCTGACAGTACAACACTGTGACAGTACAGCACTCTGACAGTACAGAACTCTGACAGTACAGCACGGTGACAGTACAGCACTCTGACAGTACAGCACTCTGACGGTACAGCACTCTGACGGTACAGCACTCTGACGGTACAGCACTGTGACAGTACAGAACTCTGACAGTACAGCACTGTGACAGTACAGCATTCTGACAGTACAGCACTCTGACGGTACAGCACTGTGACAGTACAGAACTCTGACAGTACAGCACTGTGACAGTACAGCACTCTGACAGTACAGCACTGTGACAGTACAGCACTCTGACAGTACAGCACTCTGACGTACAGCACTGTGACAGTACAGCACTGTGACAGTACAGCACTCTGACAGTACAGAACTCTGACAGTACATCACCGTGACAGTACAGCACTCTGACAGTACAGAACACTGACAGTACAGCACTCTGACAGTACAGCACTCTGACAGTACAGCACTGTGAGAGTACAGCACTGTGACAGTACAGCACTCTGACAGTACAGCACTCTGACAGTACAGCACTGTGAAAGTACAGCACTCTGACAGTACAGCACTGTGACAGTTCTGAACTCTGACAGTACAGCACTCTGACAGTACAGCACCGTGACAGTACAGCACTCTGACAGTACAGCACTCTGACAGTACAGCACTCTGACAGTACAGCACTAAAACAGTACAGCACTGTGACAGTACAGCACCATGACAGTACAGCACTGTGACAGTACAGCACTGTGACAGTACAGAACTCTGACAGTACAGCACTCTGACAGTACAGAACTCTGACAGTACAGAACTCTGACAGTACAGCACTGTGACAGTACAGAACACTGACAGTACAGCACTGTGACAGTACAGCACTGTGACAGTACAGCACTCTGACAGTACAGCACTCTGACAGTACAGCACTCTGACAGTACAGAACTCTGACAGTACAGAACTCTGACAGTACAGCACCCTGACAGTACAGTACTCTGACAGTACAGCACTCTGACAGTACAGCACTCTGACAGTATAGCACTGTGACAGTACAGCACTCTGACAGTATAGCACTGTGACAGTACAGCACTCTGACAGTACAGCACTGTGACAGTACAGAACTCTGACAGTACAGCACTCTGACAGTACAGCACCGTGACAGTACAGCAATCTGACAGTACAGCACTCTGACAGTACAGCACTAAAACAGTACAGCACTGTGACAGTACAGCACCGTGACAGTACAGCACTGTGACAGTACAGCACTCTGACAGTACAGAACTCTGACAGTACAGAACTCTGACAGTACAGCACTGTGACAGTACAGAACTCTGACAGTACAGCACTGTGACAGTACTGAACTCTGACAGTACAGCACCCTGACAGTACAGTACTCTGACAGTACAGCACTCTGACAGTACAGCACTCTGACAGTACAGCACTGTGACAGTACAGCACTCTGACAGTACAGCACTCTGACAGTACAGCACAGTGACAGTACAGAACTCTGACAGTACAGCACTCTGACAGTACAGCACCGTGACAGTACAGCACTCTGACAGTACAGCACTCTGACAGTACAGCACTCTGAAAGTACAGAACACTGACAGTGCAGAACTCTGACAGTACAGAACTCTGACAGTACATCACTGTGACAGTACAGAACTCTGATAGTACAGCACTGTGACAGTACAGCACTGTGACAGTACAGCACTCTGAAAGTACAGCACCGTGACAGTACAGAACTCTGACAGTACAGAACTCTGAAAGTACAGAACACTGACAGTACAGAACTCTGACAGTACAGCACTGTGACAGTACAGCACTCTGACAGTACAGCACTCTGACACTACAGCACTGTGACAGTACAGCACTCTGACAGTACAGCACTCTGAAAGTACAGAACACTGACAGTACAGATCTCTGACAGTACAGCACTGTGACAGTACAGCACTCTGACAGTACAGCACCCTGACAGTACAGCACTGTGACAGAACAGCACTGTGACAGTACAGCACTCTGACAGTACAGCACCGTGACAGTACAGCACCGTGACAGTACAGCACTCTGACAGTACAGCACTCTGACAGTACAGCACTCTGACAGTACAGCACCGTGACAGTACAGAACTCTGACAGTACAGAACTCTGAAATTACAGAACACTGACAGTACAGAACTCTGACAGTACAGCACTCTGACAGCACCGAACTCTGACAGTACAGCACTCTGACATTACAGCACTGTGACAGAACAGCACTGTGACAGTACAGCACTCTGACAGTACAGCACCGTGACAGTACAGCACTCTGACAGTACAGCACCGTGACAGTACAGAACTCTGACAGTACAGAACTCTGAAAGTACAGAACTCTGACAGTACAGCACTGTGACAGTACAGCACTCTGACAGTACAGAACTCTGACAGTACAGCACTGTGACAGTACAGCACTCTGACAGTACAGCACTCTGACAGGACAGCACTCTGACAGGACAGCACTCTGACAGTACAGCACTCTGACAGTACAGCACTGTGACAGTAGAGCACTCTGACAGTACAGCACTGTGACAGTACAGCACTCTGACAGTACAGCACTCTGACAGTACAGAACTCTGACAGTACAGCACTGTGACAGTACAGAACTCTGACAGTACAGCACTGTGACAGTACAGAACTCTGACAGTACAGCACTCTGACGGTAAAGCACTCTGACGGTACAGCACTCTGACAGTACAGCACTCTGACAGTACAGAACTCTGACAGTACAGCACTCTGACGGTACAGCACTGTGACATTACAGAACTCTGACAGTACAGAACTCTGACAGTACAGCACTCTGACGGTACAGCACTGTGACATTACAGAACTCTGACAGTACAGCACTCTGACAGTACAGCACTCTGACAGTACAGCACTCTGACAGTACAGCACTCTGACAGTACAGAACTCTGACAGTACAGCACTGTGACAGTACAGCACTCTGACAGTACAGCACTGTGACGGTACAGCACTCTGACAGTACAGACCTCTGACAGTATAGCACTCTGACAGTACAGCACTCTGACAGTACAGCACTGTGACAGTACAGCACTCTGACGGTACAGCACTGTGACAGTACAGAACTCTGACAGTACAGCACTCTGACAGTACAGCACTCTGACAGTACAGCACTGTGACAGTACAGCACTGTGACAGTACAGAACTCTGACAGTACAGCACTGTGACAGTACAGCACTCTGACAGTACAGAACTCTGACAGTATAGCACTCTGACAGTACAGCACTCTGACGTACAGCACTCTGACGTACAGCACTCTGACAGTACAGCACTGCACTCTGACGTACAGTACTGTGACAGTACAGCACTCTGACAGTACAGCACTGTGACAGTACAGCACTCTGACAGCACAGCACTGTGACAGTACAGAACTCTGACGGTAGAGTAACAGTACAGCACTCTGACAGTACAGCACTGTGACAGTACAGCACTGTGACAGTACAGCACTCTGACAGTACAGAACTCTGACAGTACATCACCGTGACAGTACAGCACTCTGACAGTACAGAACACTGACAGTACAGCACTCTGACAGTACAGCACTCTGACAGTACAGCACTGTGAGAGTACAGCACTGTGACAGTACAGCACTCTGACAGTACAGCACTCTGACAGTACAGCACTGTGAAAGTACAGCACTCTGACAGTACAGCACTGTGACAGTTCAGAACTCTGACAGTACAGCACTCTGACAGTACAGCACCGTGACAGTACAGCACTCTGACAGTACAGCACTCTGACAGTACAGCACTCTGACAGTACAGCACTAAAACAGTACAGCACTGTGACAGTACAGCACCATGACAGTACAGCACTGTGACAGTACAGCACTGTGACAGTACAGAACTCTGACAGTACAGCACTCTGACAGTACAGAACTCTGACAGTACAGAACTCTGACAGTACAGCACTGTGACAGTACAGAACACTGACAGTACAGCACTGTGACAGTACAGCACTGTGACAGTACAGCACTCTGACAGTACAGCACTCTGACAGTACAGCACTCTGACAGTACAGAACTCTGACAGTACAGAACTCTGACAGTACAGCACCCTGACAGTACAGTACTCTGACAGTACAGCACTCTGACAGTACAGCACTCTGACAGTACAGCACTGTGACAGTACAGCACTCTGACAGTACAGCACTGTGACAGTACAGAACTCTGACAGTACAGCACTCTGACAGTACAGCACCGTGACAGTACAGCAATCTGACAGTACAGCACTCTGACAGTACAGCACTAAAACAGTACAGCACTGTGACAGTACAGCACCGTGACAGTACAGCACTGTGACAGTACAGCACTCTGACAGTACAGAACTCTGACAGTACAGAACTCTGACAGTACAGCACTGTGACAGTACAGAACTCTGACAGTACAGCACTGTGACAGTACTGAACTCTGACAGTACAGCACCCTGACAGTACAGTACTCTGACAGTACAGCACTCTGACAGTACAGCACTCTGACAGTACAGCACTGTGACAGTACAGCACTCTGACAGTACAGCACTCTGACAGTACAGCACAGTGACAGTACAGAACTCTGACAGTACAGCACTCTGACAGTACAGCACCGTGACAGTACAGCACTCTGACAGTACAGCACTCTGACAGTACAGCACTCTGAAAGTACAGAACACTGACAGTGCAGAACTCTGACAGTACAGAACTCTGACAGTACATCACTGTGACAGTACAGAACTCTGATAGTACAGCACTGTGACAGTACAGCACTGTGACAGTACAGCACTCTGACAGTACAGCACCGTGACAGTACAGAACTCTGACAGTACAGAACTCTGAAAGTACAGAACACTGACAGTACAGAACTCTGACAGTACAGCACTGTGACAGTACAGCACTCTGACAGTACAGCACTCTGACACTACAGCACTGTGACAGTACAGCACTCTGACAGTACAGCACTCTGAAAGTACAGAACACTGACAGTACAGATCTCTGACAGTACAGCACTGTGACAGTACAGCACTCTGACAGTACAGCACCCTGACAGTACAGCACTGTGACAGAACAGCACTGTGACAGTACAGCACTCTGACAGTACAACACTGTGACAGTACAGCACTCTGACAGTACAGAACTCTGACAGTACAGCACGGTGACAGTACAGCACTCTGACAGTACAGCACTCTGACAGTACAGCACTCTGACGGTACAGCACTCTGACGGTACAGCACTGTGACAGTACAGAACTCTGACAGTACAGCACTGTGACAGTACAGCATTCTGACAGTACAGCACTCTGACGGTACAGCACTGTGACAGTACAGAACTCTGACAGTACAGCACTGTGACAGTACAGCACTCTGACAGTACAGCACTGTGACAGTACAGCACTCTGACAGTACAGCACTCTGACGTACAGCACTGTGACAGTACAGCACTGTGACAGTACAGCACTCTGACAGTACAGAACTCTGACAGTACATCACCGTGACAGTACAGCACTCTGACAGTACAGAACACTGACAGTACAGCACTCTGACAGTACAGCACTCTGACAGTACAGCACTGTGAGAGTACAGCACTGTGACAGTACAGCACTCTGACAGTACAGCACTCTGACAGTACAGCACTGTGAAAGTACAGCACTCTGACAGTACAGCACTGTGACAGTTCAGAACTCTGACAGTACAGCACTCTGACAGTACAGCACCGTGACAGTACAGCACTCTGACAGTACAGCACTCTGACAGTACAGCACTCTGACAGTACAGCACTAAAACAGTACAGCACTGTGACAGTACAGCACCATGACAGTACAGCACTGTGACTGTACAGCACTGTGACAGTACAGAACTCTGACAGTACAGCACTCTGACAGTACAGAACTCTGACAGTACAGAACTCTGACAGTACAGCACTGTGACAGTACAGAACACTGACAGTACAGCACTGTGACAGTACAGCACTGTGACAGTACAGCACTCTGACAGTACAGCACTCTGACAGTACAGCACTCTGACAGTACAGAACTCTGACAGTACAGAACTCTGACAGTACAGCACCCTGACAGTACAGTACTCTGACAGTACAGCACTCTGACAGTACAGCACTCTGACAGTACAGCACTGTGACAGTACAGCACTCTGACAGTACAGCACTGTGACAGTACAGAACTCTGACAGTACAGCACTCTGACAGTACAGCACCGTGACAGTACAGCAATCTGACAGTACAGCACTCTGACAGTACAGCACTAAAACAGTACAGCACTGTGACAGTACAGCACCGTGACAGTACAGCACTGTGACAGTACAGCACTCTGACAGTACAGAACTCTGACAGTACAGAACTCTGACAGTACAGCACTGTGACAGTACAGCACTGTGACAGTACAGAACTCTGACAGTACAGCACTGTGACAGTACTGAACTCTGACAGTACAGCACCCTGACAGTACAGTACTCTGACAGTACAGCACTCTGACAGTACAGCACTCTGACAGTACAGCACTGTGACAGTACAGCACTCTGACAGTACAGCACTCTGACAGTACAGCACAGTGACAGTACAGAACTCTGACAGTACAGCACTCTGACAGTACAGCACCGTGACAGTACAGCACTCTGACAGTACAGCACTCTGACAGTACAGCACTCTGAAAGTACAGAACACTGACAGTGCAGAACTCTGACAGTACAGAACTCTGACAGTACATCACTGTGACAGTACAGAACTCTGATAGTACAGCACTGTGACAGTACAGCACTGTGACAGTACAGCACTCTGAAAGTACAGCACCGTGACAGTACAGAACTCTGACAGTACAGAACTCTGAAAGTACAGAACACTGACAGTACAGAACTCTGACAGTACAGCACTGTGACAGTACAGCACTCTGACAGTACAGCACTCTGACACTACAGCACTGTGACAGTACAGCACTCTGACAGTACAGCACTCTGAAAGTACAGAACACTGACAGTACAGATCTCTGACAGTACAGCACTGTGACAGTACAGCACTCTGACAGTACAGCACCCTGACAGTACAGCACTGTGACAGAACAGCACTGTGACAGTACAGCACTCTGACAGTACAGCACCGTGACAGTACAGCACCGTGACAGTACAGCACTCTGACAGTACAGCACTCTGACAGTACAGCACTCTGACAGTACAGCACCGTGACAGTACAGAACTCTGACAGTACAGAACTCTGAAATTACAGAACACTGACAGTACAGAACTCTGACAGTACAGCACTCTGACAGCACCGAACTCTGACAGTACAGCACTCTGACATTACAGCACTGTGACAGAACAGCACTGTGACAGTACAGCACTCTGACAGTACAGCACCGTGACAGTACAGCACTCTGACAGTACAGCACCGTGACAGTACAGAACTCTGACAGTACAGAACTCTGAAAGTACAGAACTCTGACAGTACAGCACTGTGACAGTACAGCACTCTGACAGTACAGAACTCTGACAGTACAGCACTGTGACAGTACAGCACTCTGACAGTACAGCACTCTGACAGGACAGCACTCTGACAGGACAGCACTCTGACAGTACAGCACTCTGACAGTACAGCACTGTGACAGTAGAGCACTCTGACAGTACAGCACTGTGACAGTACAGCACTCTGACAGTACAGCACTCTGACAGTACAGAACTCTGACAGTACAGCACTGTGACAGTACAGAACTCTGACAGTACAGCACTGTGACAGTACAGAACTCTGACAGTACAGCACTCTGACGGTACAGCACTCTGACGGTACAGCACTCTGACAGTAGAGCACTCTGACAGTACAGAACTCTGACAGTACAGCACTCTGACGGTACAGCACTGTGACATTACAGAACTCTGACAGTACAGAACTCTGACAGTACAGCACTCTGACGGTACAGCACTGTGACATTACAGAACTCTGACAGTACAGCACTCTGACAGTACAGCACTCTGACAGTACAGCACTCTGACAGTACAGCACTCTGACAGTACAGAACTCTGACAGTACAGCACTGTGACAGTACAGCACTCTGACAGTACAGCACTGTGACGGTACAGCACTCTGACATTACAGACCTCTGACAGTATAGCACTCTGACAGTACAGCACTCTGACAGTACAGCACTGTGACAGTACAGCACTCTGACGGTACAGCACTGTGACAGTACAGAACTCTGACAGTACAGCACTCTGACAGTACAGCACTCTGACAGTACAGCACTGTGACAGTACAGCACTGTGACAGTACAGAACTCTGACAGTACAGCACTGTGACAGTACAGCACTCTGACAGTACAGAACTCTGACAGTATAGCACTCTGACAGTACAGCACTCTGACGTACAGCACTCTGACGTACAGCACTCTGACAGTACAGCACTGCACTCTGACGTACAGCACTGTGACAGTACAGCACTCTGACAGTACAGCACTGTGACAGTACAGCACTCTGACAGCACAGCACTGTGACAGTACAGAACTCTGACGGTAGAGTAACAGTACAGCACTCTGACAGTACAGCACTGTGACAGTACAGCACTGTGACAGTACAGCACTCTGACAGTACAGAACTCTGACAGTACATCACCGTGACAGTACAGCACTCTGACAGTACAGAACACTGACAGTACAGCACTCTGACAGTACAGCACTCTGACAGTACAGCACTGTGAGAGTACAGCACTGTGACAGTACAGCACTCTGACAGTACAGCACTCTGACAGTACAGCACTGTGAAAGTACAGCACTCTGACAGTACAGCACTGTGACAGTTCAGAACTCTGACAGTACAGCACTCTGACAGTACAGCACCGTGACAGTACAGCACTCTGACAGTACAGCACTCTGACAGTACAGCACTCTGACAGTACAGCACTAAAACAGTACAGCACTGTGACAGTACAGCACCATGACAGTACAGCACTGTGACAGTACAGCACTGTGACAGTACAGAACTCTGACAGTACAGCACTCTGACAGTACAGAACTCTGACAGTACAGAACTCTGACAGTACAGCACTGTGACAGTACAGAACACTGACAGTACAGCACTGTGACAGTACAGCACTGTGACAGTACAGCACTCTGACAGTACAGCACTCTGACAGTACAGCACTCTGACAGTACAGAACTCTGACAGTACAGAACTCTGACAGTACAGCACCCTGACAGTACAGTACTCTGACAGTACAGCACTCTGACAGTACAGCACTCTGACAGTACAGCACTGTGACAGTACAGCACTCTGACAGTACAGCACTGTGACAGTACAGAACTCTGACAGTACAGCACTCTGACAGTACAGCACCGTGACAGTACAGCAATCTGACAGTACAGCACTCTGACAGTACAGCACTAAAACAGTACAGCACTGTGACAGTACAGCACCGTGACAGTACAGCACTGTGACAGTACAGCACTCTGACAGTACAGAACTCTGACAGTACAGAACTCTGACAGTACAGCACTGTGACAGTACAGAACTCTGACAGTACAGCACTGTGACAGTACTGAACTCTGACAGTACAGCACCCTGACAGTACAGTACTCTGACAGTACAGCACTCTGACAGTACAGCACTCTGACAGTACAGCACTGTGACAGTACAGCACTCTGACAGTACAGCACTCTGACAGTACAGCACAGTGACAGTACAGAACTCTGACAGTACAGCACTCTGACAGTACAGCACCGTGACAGTACAGCACTCTGACAGTACAGCACTCTGACAGTACAGCACTCTGAAAGTACAGAACACTGACAGTGCAGAACTCTGACAGTACAGAACTCTGACAGTACATCACTGTGACAGTACAGAACTCTGATAGTACAGCACTGTGACAGTACAGCACTGTGACAGTACAGCACTCTGACAGTACAGCACCGTGACAGTACAGAACTCTGACAGTACAGAACTCTGAAAGTACAGAACACTGACAGTACAGAACTCTGACAGTACAGCACTGTGACAGTACAGCACTCTGACAGTACAGCACTCTGACACTACAGCACTGTGACAGTACAGCACTCTGACAGTACAGCACTCTGAAAGTACAGAACACTGACAGTACAGATCTCTGACAGTACAGCACTGTGACAGTACAGCACTCTGACAGTACAGCACCCTGACAGTACAGCACTGTGACAGAACAGCACTGTGACAGTACAGCACTCTGACAGTACAACACTGTGACAGTACAGCACTCTGACAGTACAGAACTCTGACAGTACAGCACGGTGACAGTACAGCACTCTGACAGTACAGCACTCTGACAGTACAGCACTCTGACGGTACAGCACTCTGACGGTACAGCACTGTGACAGTACAGAACTCTGACAGTACAGCACTGTGACAGTACAGCATTCTGACAGTACAGCACTCTGACGGTACAGCACTGTGACAGTACAGAACTCTGACAGTACAGCACTGTGACAGTACAGCACTCTGACAGTACAGCACTGTGACAGTACAGCACTCTGACAGTACAGCACTCTGACGTACAGCACTGTGACAGTACAGCACTGTGACAGTACAGCACTCTGACAGTACAGAACTCTGACAGTACATCACCGTGACAGTACAGCACTCTGACAGTACAGAACACTGACAGTACAGCACTCTGACAGTACAGCACTCTGACAGTACAGCACTGTGAGAGTACAGCACTGTGACAGTACAGCACTCTGACAGTACAGCACTCTGACAGTACAGCACTGTGAAAGTACAGCACTCTGACAGTACAGCACTGTGACAGTTCAGAACTCTGACAGTACAGAACTCTGACAGTACATCACCGTGACAGTACAGCACTCTGACAGTACAGAACACTGACAGTACAGCACTCTGACAGTACAGCACTCTGACAGTACAGCACTGTGAGAGTACAGCACTGTGACAGTACAGCACTCTGACAGTACAGCACTCTGACAGTACAGCACTGTGAAAGTACAGCACTCTGACAGTACAGCACTGTGACAGTTCAGAACTCTGACAGTACAGCACTCTGACAGTACAGCACCGTGACAGTACAGCACTCTGACAGTACAGCACTCTGACAGTACAGCACTCTGACAGTACAGCACTAAAACAGTACAGCACTGTGACAGTACAGCACCATGACAGTACAGCACTGTGACAGTACAGCACTGTGACAGTACAGAACTCTGACAGTACAGCACTCTGACAGTACAGAACTCTGACAGTACAGAACTCTGACAGTACAGCATTGTGACAGTACAGAACACTGACAGTACAGCACTGTGACAGTACAGCACTGTGACAGTACAGCACTCTGACAGTACAGCACTCTGACAGTACAGCACTCTGACAGTACAGAACTCTGACAGTACAGAACTCTGACAGTACAGCACCCTGACAGTACAGTACTCTGACAGTACAGCACTCTGACAGTACAGCACTCTGACAGTACAGCACTGTGACAGTACAGCACTCTGACAGTACAGCACTGTGACAGTACAGAACTCTGACAGTACAGCACTCTGACAGTACAGCACCGTGACAGTACAGCAATCTGACAGTACAGCACTCTGACAGTACAGCACTAAAACAGTACAGCACTGTGACAGTACAGCACCGTGACAGTACAGCACTGTGACAGTACAGCACTCTGACAGTACAGAACTCTGACAGTACAGAACTCTGACAGTACAGCACTGTGACAGTACAGAACTCTGACAGTACAGCACTGTGACAGTACTGAACTCTGACAGTACAGCACCCTGACAGTACAGTACTCTGACAGTACAGCACTCTGACAGTACAGCACTCTGACAGTACAGCACTGTGACAGTACAGCACTCTGACAGTACAGCACTCTGACAGTACAGCACAGTGACAGTACAGAACTCTGACAGTACAGCACTCTGACAGTACAGCACCGTGACAGTACAGCACTCTGACAGTACAGCACTCTGACAGTACAGCACTCTGAAAGTACAGAACACTGACAGTGCAGAACTCTGACAGTACAGAACTCTGACAGTACATCACTGTGACAGTACAGAACTCTGATAGTACAGCACTGTGACAGTACAGCACTGTGACAGTACAGCACTCTGAAAGTACAGCACCGTGACAGTACAGAACTCTGACAGTACAGAACTCTGAAAGTACAGAACACTGACAGTACAGAACTCTGACAGTACAGCACTGTGACAGTACAGCACTCTGACAGTACAGCACTCTGACACTACAGCACTGTGACAGTACAGCACTCTGACAGTACAGCACTCTGAAAGTACAGAACACTGACAGTACAGATCTCTGACAGTACAGCACTGTGACAGTACAGCACTCTGACAGTACAGCACCCTGACAGTACAGCACTGTGACAGAACAGCACTGTGACAGTACAGCACTCTGACAGTACAGCACCGTGACAGTACAGCACCGTGACAGTACAGCACTCTGACAGTACAGCACTCTGACAGTACAGCACTCTGACAGTACAGCACCGTGACAGTACAGAACTCTGACAGTACAGAACTCTGAAATTACAGAACACTGACAGTACAGAACTCTGACAGTACAGAACTCTGACAGTACAGCACTCTGACAGCACCGAACTCTGACAGTACAGCACTCTGACATTACAGCACTGTGACAGAACAGCACTGTGACAGTACAGCACTCTGACAGTACAGCACCGTGACAGTACAGCACTCTGACAGTACAGCACCGTGACAGTACAGAACTCTGACAGTACAGAACTCTGAAAGTACAGAACTCTGACAGTACAGCACTGTGACAGTACAGCACTCTGACAGTACAGAACTCTGACAGTACAGCACTGTGACAGTACAGCACTCTGACAGTACAGCACTCTGACAGGACAGCACTCTGACAGGACAGCACTCTGACAGTACAGCACTCTGACAGTACAGCACTGTGACAGTAGAGCACTCTGACAGTACAGCACTGTGACAGTACAGCACTCTGACAGTACAGCACTCTGACAGTACAGAACTCTGACAGTACAGCACTGTGACAGTACAGAACTCTGACAGTACAGCACTGTGACAGTACAGAACTCTGACAGTACAGCACTCTGACGGTACAGCACTCTGACGGTACAGCACTCTGACAGTACAGCACTCTGACAGTACAGAACTCTGACAGTACAGCACTCTGACGGTACAGCACTGTGACATTACAGAACTCTGACAGTACAGAACTCTGACAGTACAGCACTCTGACGGTACAGCACTGTGACATTA
Source organism: Scyliorhinus torazame (assembly GCF_047496885.1). Lineage (NCBI taxonomy): Eukaryota > Metazoa > Chordata > Chondrichthyes > Carcharhiniformes > Scyliorhinidae > Scyliorhinus > Scyliorhinus torazame. The sequence continues at coordinate 387,772,141 of NC_092708.1, forward strand.
CAGAACTCTGACAGTACAGCACTCTGACAGTACAGCACTCTGACAGTACAGCACTCTGACAGTACAGCACTCTGACAGTACAGCACTCTGACAGTACAGAACTCTGACAGTACAGCACTGTGACAGTACAGCACTCTGACAGTACAGCACTGTGACGGTACAGCACTCTGACAGTACAGACCTCTGACAGTATAGCACTCTGACAGTACAGCACTCTGACAGTACAGCACTGTGACAGTACAGCACTCTGACGGTACAGCACTGTGACAGTACAGAACTCTGACAGTACAGCACTCTGACAGTACAGCACTCTGACAGTACAGCACTGTGACAGTACAGCACTGTGACAGTACAGAACTCTGACAGTACAGCACTGTGACAGTACAGCACTCTGACAGTACAGAACTCTGACAGTATAGCACTCTGACAGTACAGCACTCTGACGTACAGCACTCTGACGTACAGCACTCTGACAGTACAGCACTGCACTCTGACGTACAGCACTGTGACAGTACAGCACTCTGACAGTACAGCACTGTGACAGTACAGCACTCTGACAGCACAGCACTGTGACAGTACAGAACTCTGACGGTAGAGTAACAGTACAGCACTCTGACAGTACAGCACTGTGACAGTACAGCACGGTGACAGTACAGCACTCTGACAGTACAGCACTGTGACAGTACAGCACTCTGACAGTACAGCACTCTGACAGTACAGCACTCTGACAGTACAGCACTGTGACAGTTCAGAACTCTGACAGTACAGCACTCTGACAATACAGCACCGTGACAGTACAGCACTCTGACAGTACATCACCGTGACAGTACAGCACTCTGGCAGTACAGAACACTGACAGTACAGCACTCTGACAGTACAGCACTCTGACAGTACAGCACTGTGAGAGTACAGCACTGTGAGAGTACAGCACTGTGACAGTACAGCACTCTGACAGTACAGCACTCTGACAGTACAGCACTGTGACAGTACAGCACTCTGACAGTACAGCACTGTGACAGTTCAGAACTCTGACAGTACAGCACTCTGACAATACAGCACCGTGACAGTACAGCACTCTGACAGTACAGCACTCTGACAGTACAGCACTCTGACAGTACAGCACTAAAACAGTACAGCACTGCGACAGTACAGCACGGTGACAGTACAGCACTGTGACAGTACAGCACTCTGACAGTACAGAACTCTGACAGTACAGCACTCTGACAGTACAGCACTCTGACAGTACAGAACTCTGACAGTACAGCACTGTGACAGTACAGAACACTGACAGTACAGCACTGTGACAGTACAGCACTCTGACAGTACAGCACTCTGACAGTACAGAACTCTGACAGTACAGCACTGTGACAGTACAGAACACTGACAGTACAGCACTGTGACAGTACAGCACTCTGACAGTACAGCACTCTGACAGTACAGCACCCTGACAGTACAGTACTCTGACAGTACAGCACTCTGACAGTACAGCACTGTGACAGTACAGCACTCTGACAGTACAGCACTGTGACAGTACAGAACTCTGAAATTACAGAACACTGACAGTACAGCACTCTGACAGTACAGCACCGTGACAGTACAGCAATCTGACAGTACAGCACTCTGACAGTACAGCAGTAAAACAGTACAGCACTGTGACAGTACAGCACCGTGACAGTACAGCACTGTGACAGTACAGCACTCTGACAGTACAGAAATCTGACAGTACAGCACTGTGACAGTACAGAACTCTGACAGTACAGCACTGTGACAGTACTGAACTCTGACAGTACAGCACCCTGACAGTACAGTACTCTGACAGTACAGCACTCTGACAGTACAGCACTCTGACAGTACAGCACTCTGACAGTACAGCACTGTGACAGTACAGCACTGTGACAGTACAGCACAGTGTCAGTACAGAACTCTGACAGTACAGCACTCTGACAGTACAGCACCGTGACAGTACAGCACTCTGACAGTACAGCACTCTGACAGTACAGCACTCTGAAAGTACAGAACACTGACAGTGCAGAACTCTGACAGTACAGCACTCTGACAGTACAGCACTCTGACAGTACAGCACTCTGACAGTACAGAACTCTGACAGCATAGCACTGTGACAGTACAGCACTGTGACAGTACAGCACTCTGACAGTACAGCACTCTGACAGTACAGCACCGTGACAGTACAGAACTCTGACAGTACAGAACTCTGAAAGTACAGAACATTGACAGTACAGAACTCTGACAGTACAGCACTGTGACAGTACAGCACTGTGACAGTACAGCACTCTGACACTACAGCACTGTGACAGTACAGCACTCTGACAGTACAGCACTCTGACAGTACAGCACTCTGAAAGTACAGAACACTGACAGTACAGATCTCTGACAGTACAGCACTGTGACAGTACAGCACTCTGACAGTACAGCACCCTGACAGTACAGCACTGTGACAGAACAGCACTGTGACAGTACAGCACTCTGACAGTACAGCACTCTGACAGTACAGCACCGTGACAGTACAGCACTCTGACAGTACAGCACCGTGACAGTACAGAACTCTGACAGTACAGAACTCTGAAATTACAGAACACTGACAGTACAGAACTATGACAGTACAGCACTGTGACAGTACAGCTCTCTGACAGCACCGAACTCTGACAGTACAGCACTCTGACATTACAGCACTGTGACAGAACAGCACTGTGACAGTACAGCACTCTGACAGTACAGCACCGTGACAGTACAGCACTCTGACAGTACAGCACCGTGACAGTACAGAACTCTGACAGTACAGAACTCTGAAAGTACAGAACTCTGACAGTACAGCACTGTGACAGTACAGCTCTCTGACAGCACCGAACTCTGACAGTACAGCACTCTGACATTACAGCACTGTGACAGAACAGCACTGTGACAGTACAGCACTCTGACAGTACAGCACCGTGACAGTACAGCACTCTGACAGTACAGCACCGTGACAGTACAGAACTCTGACAGTACAGAACTCTGAAAGTACAGAACTCTGACAGTACAGCACTGTGACAGTACAGCACTCTGACAGTACAGCACTGTGACAGTACAGAACTCTGACAGTACAGCACTGTGACAGTACAGCACTGTGACAGTACAGCACTCTGACAGTACAGCACTCTGACAGGACAGCACTCTGACAGTACAGCACTCTGACAGTACAGCACTGTGACAGTAGAGCACTCTGACAGTACAGCACTGTGACAGTACAGCACTCTGACAGTACAGCACTCTGACAGTACAGAACTCTGACAGTACAGCACTGTGACAGTACAGAACTCTGACAGTACAGCACTGTGACAGTACAGCACTGTGACAGTACAGCACTCTGACAGTACAGAACTCTGACAGTACAGCACTGTGACAGTACAGCACTCTGACAGTACAGCACTCTGACGGTACAGCACTCTGACGGTACAGGACTCTGACGGTACAGCACTGTGACAGTACAGTACTCTGACAGTACAGCACTGTGACAGTACAGCACTGTGACAGTACAGCACTCTGACAGTACAGCACTCTGATGGTACAGCACTGTGACAGTACAGCACTCTGACAGTACAGCACTGTGACAGTACAGCACTCTGACAGAACAGCACTGTGACATTACAGCACTCTGACAGTACAGCACTCTGACGTAAAGCACTGTGACAGTACAGAACTCTGACAGTACAGCACTCTGACAGTACAGCACTCTGACAGTACAGCACAGCACTCTGACAGTACAGAACTCTGACAGTACAGCACTCTGACGGTACAGCACTCTGACGGTACAGCACTCTGACAGTACAGCACTCTGACAGTACAGCACTCTGACAGTACAGCACTCTGACAGTACAGAACTCTGACAGTACAGCACTCTGACGGTACAGCACTGTGACAGTACAGAACTCTGACAGTACAGCACTCTGACAGTACAGCACTCTGACAGTACAGCACTCTGACAGTACAAAACTCTGACAGTACAGCACTGTGACAGTACAGCACTCTGACAGTACAGCACTGTGACGGTACAGCACTCTGACAGTACAGACCTCTGACAGTATAGCACTCTGACAGTACAGCACTCTGACAGTACAGAACTCTGACAGTACAGAACTCTGACAGTACAGCACTGTGACAGTACAGCACTCTGACAGTACAGAACTCTGACAGTATAGCACTCTGACAGTACAGCACTCTGACAGTACAGCACTCTGACAGTACAGCACTCTGACGTACAGCACTGTGACAGTACAGCACTCTGACAGTACAGCACTGTGACAGTACAGCACTCTGACAGCACAGCACTGTGACAGTACAGAACTCTGACGGTAGAGTAACAGTACAGCACTCTGACAGTACAGCACTGTGACTGTACAGCACTCTGACAGTACAGAACTCTGACAGTACAGCACTCTGACAGTACAGCACTGTGACAGTACAGCACTCTGACAGTACAGCACTGTGACAGTACATCACTCTGACAGTACAGCACCCTGACAGTACAGCACCGTGACAGTACAGCACTCTGACAGTACAGCACCCTGACAGTACAGCACCGTGACAGTACAGCACTCTGACAGTACTGCACTGTGACGGTACAGCACTGTGACAGTACAGAACTCTGACAGTACAGCACTGTGACAGTACAGCACTGTGACAGTACAGCACTAAAACAGTACAGCACTGTGACAGTACAAAACTCTGACAGTACAGCACCGTGACAGTACAGCACTGTGACAGTACAGCACTAAAACAGTACAGCACTGTGACAGTACAAAACTCTGACAGTACAGCACTGTGACAGTACAGCACTGTGACAGTACAGCACTCTGACAGTACAGCACTGTGACAGTACTGAACTCTGACAGTACAGCACCCTGACAGTACAGTACTCTGACAGAACAGCACTCTGACAGTACAGCACTGTGACAGTACAGCACTGTGACAGTACAGCACTCTGACAGTACAGCACTGTGACAGTACAGAACTCTGACAGTACAGCACTCTGACAGTACAGCACCGTGACAGTACAGCACTCTGACAGTACAGCACTCTGACATTACAGCACTGTGACAGAACAGCACTGTGACAGTACAGCACTCTGACAGTACAGCACCGTGACAGTACAGCACCGTGACAGTACAGCACTGTGACAGTACAGCACTGTGACAGTACAGCACTGTGACAGTACAAAACTCTGACAGTACAGCACTGTGACAGTACAGAACTCTGACATTACAGCACTGTGACAGTACAGCACTGTGACAGTACAGCACTGTGACAGTACAGCACCGTGACAGTACAGCACTCTGACAGTACAGAACACTGACAGTACAGCACTCTGACAGTACAGCACTGTGACAGTACAAAACTCTGACAGTACAGCACTGTGACAGTACAGAACTCTGACATTACAGCACTGTGACAGTACAGCACTGTGACAGTACAGCACTCTGACAGTACAGCACCGTGACAGTACAGCACTCTGACAGTACAGCACCGTGACAGTACAGAACTCTGAAATTACAGAACACTGACAGTACAGAACTCTGACAGTACAGAACTCTGACAGTACAGCACTGTGACAGTACAGCACTCTGACAGCACCGAACTCTGACAGTACAGCACTCTGACATTACAGCACTGTGACAGAACAGCACTGTGACAGTACAGCACTCTGACAGTACAGCACCGTGACAGTACAGCACTGTGACAGTACAGCACTGTGACAGTACAGCACTGTGACAGTACAGAACTCTGACAGTACAGCACTGTGACAGTACAGCACTGTGGCAGTGCAGAACTCTGACAGTACAGCACTGTGACAGTACAGAACTCTGACATTACAGCACTGTGACAGAACAGCACTGTGACAGTACAGCCCTCTGACAGTACAGCACCGTGACAGTACAGCACTCTGACAGTACAGCACCGTGACAGTACAGAACTCTGACAGTACAGAAATCTGAAATTACAGAACACTGACAGTACAGAACTCTGACAGTACAGCACTGTGACAGTACAGCACTCTGACAGCACCGAACTCTGACAGTACAGAACTCTGACATTATAGCACTGTGACAGAACAGCACTGTGACAGTACAGCACTCTGACAGTACAGCACCGTGACAGTACAGCACTCTGACAGAACAGCACCGTGACAGTACAGAACTCTGACAGTACAGAACTCTGAAAGTACAGAACACTGACAGTACAGAACTCTGACAGTACAGCACTGAGACAGTACAGCACCGTGACAGTACAGAACTCTGACAGTACAGAACTCTGAAAGTACAGAACACTGACAGTGCAGAACTCTGACAGTACAGCACTGTGACAGTACAGCACTCTGACAGTACAGCACTGTGACAGTACAGAACTCTGACAGTACAGAACTCTGACAGTACAGCACTGTGACAGTACAGCACTCTGACAGTACAGCACCGTGACAGTACAGAACTCTGACAGTACAGAACTCTGAAAGTACAGAACACTGCTAGTACAGAACTCTGACAGTACAGCACTGTGACAGTACAGCACTCTGACACAACAGCACTGTGACAGTACAGTACTCTGACAGTACAGCACTCTGAAGGTACAGAACACTGACAGTACAGAACTCTGACAGTACAGCACTGTGACAGTACAGCACTCTGACAGTACAGCACCGTGACAGTACAGCACTCTGACAGTACAGCACCGTGACAGTACAGAACTCTGACAGTACAGCACTCTGACAGTACAGCACTCTGACAGTACAGCACTGTGACAGTACAGCACTCTGACAGTACAGCACTTTGACAGTACAGCACCGTGACAGTACAGCACTCTGACAGTACAGCACTAAAACAGTGCAGCACTGTGACAGTACAGCACCGTGACAGTACAGCACTGTGACAGTACAGCACTGTGACAGTACAGCACTCTGACAGTACAGCACTGTGACAGTACAGCACCGTGACAGTACAGCACTCTGACAGTACAGCACTCTGACAGTACAGAACTCTGACAGTACAGCACTCTGACAGTACAGCACTCTGACAGTACAGAACTCTGACAGTACAGCACTGTGACAGTACAGAACACTGACAGTACAGCACTGTGACAGTACAGCACTGTGACAGTACAGCACTCTGACAGTACAGCACCCTGACAGTACAGTACTCTGACAGTACAGCACTCTGACAGTACAGCACTCTGACAGTACAGCACTCTGACAGTACAGCACTGTGACAGTACAGCACTGTGACAGTACAGAACTCTGACAGTACAGCACTTTGACAGTACAGCACCGTGACAGTACAGCACTCTGACAGTACAGCACTCTGACAGTACAGCACTAAAACAGTACAGCACTGTGACAGTACAGCACCGTGACAGTACAGCATTGTGACAGTACAGCACTCTCACAGTACAGAACTCTGACAGTACAGCACTGTGACAGTACAGAACTCTGACAGTACAGATCTCTGACAGTACAGAACTCTGACAGTACAGCCCTGTGACAGTACTGAACTCTGACAGTACAGTACTCTGACAGTACAGCACTCTGACAGTACAGTACTCTGACAGTACAGCACTCTGACAGTACAGCACTCTGACAGTACAGCACTGTGACAGTACAGCACAGTGACAGTACAGAACTCTGACAGTACAGCACTCTGACAGTACAGCACCGTGACAGTACAGCACTCTGACAGTACAGCACTCTGACAGTACAGCACTGTGACAGTACAGCACTGTGACAGTACAGAACTCTGCCGGAACAGCACTGTGACAGCACAGAACTCTGACATTACAGCACTGTGACAGAACAGCACTGTGACAGTACAGCACTCTGACAGTACAGCACCGTGACAGTACAGCACTCTGACAGCACCGAACTCTGACAGTACAGCACTCTGACATTACAGCACTGTGACAGAACAGCACTGTGACAGTACAGCACTCTGACAGTACAGCACCGTGACAGTACAGCACTCTGACAGTACAGCACCGTGACAGTACAGAACTCTGACAGTACAGAACTCTGAAATTACAGAACACTGACAGTGCAGAACTCTGACAGTACAGCACTGTGACAGTACAGCACTCTGACAGTACAGCACTGTGACAGTACAGAACTCTGACAGTACAGCACTGTGACAGTACAGCACTGTGACAGTCCAGCACTCTGACAGTACAGCACCGTGACAGTACAGAACTCTGACAGTACAGAACTCTGACAGTACAGAACTCTGAAAGTACAGAACACTGACAGTACAGAACTCTGACAATACAGCACTGTGACAGTACAGCACTCTGACACTACAGCACTCTGACACTACAGCACTCTGACACTACAGCACTCTGACAGTACAGCACTCTGACACTACAGCACTCTGACAGTACAGCACTCTGACAGTACAGCACTCTGAAAGTACAGAACACTGACAGTACAGATCTCTGACAGTACAGATCTCTGACAGTACAGCACTGTGACAGTACAGCACTCTGACAGTACAGCATCCTGACAGTACAGCACTGTGACAGAACAGCACTGTGACAGTACAGCACTCTGACAGTACAGCACCGTGACAGTACAGCACTCTGACAGTACAGCACCGTGACAGTACAGAAGTCTGACAGTACAGAACTCTGAAATTACAGAACACTGACAGGACAGAACTCTGACAGTACAGCACTGTGACAGTACAGCACTCTGACAGCACCGAACTCTGACAGTACAGCACTCTGACATGACAGCACTCTGACAGAACAGCACTCCGACAGTACAGCACTCTGACAGTACAGCACTCTGACAGTACAGCACTGTGACAGTACAGCACTGTGACAGTACAGCACAGTGACAGTACAGAACTCTGACAGTACAGCACTCTGACAGTACAGCACCGTGACAGTACAGCACTCTGACAGTACAGCACTCTGACAGTACAGCACTGTGACAGTACAGCACTGTGACAGTACAGAACTCTGACAGTACAGCACTGTGACAGCACAGAACTCTGACATTACAGCACTGTGACAGAACAGCACTGTGACAGTACAGCACTCTGACAGTACAGCACCGTGACAGTACAGCACTCTGACAGAACAGCACCGTGACAGTACAGAACTCTGACAGTACAGAACTCTGAAATTACAGAACACTGACAGTACAGAACTCTGACAGTACAGCACTGTGACAGTACAGCACTCTGACAGCACCGAACTCTGACAGTACAGCACTGTGACAGAACAGCACTGTGACAGTACAGCACTCTGACAGTACAGCACCGTGACAGTACAGCACTCTGACAGTACAGCACCGTGACAGTACAGAACTCTGACAGTACAGAACTCTGACAGTACAGAACTCTGACAGTACAGAACTCTGACAGTACAGAACTCTGACAGTACAGAACTCTGAAAGTACAGAACACTGACAGTGCAGAACTCTGACAGTACAGCACTGTGACAGTACAGCACTCTGACAGTACAGCACTGTGACAGTACAGAACTCTGACAGTACAGCACTGTGACAGCACAGCACTGTGACAGTACAGCACTCTGACAGTACAGCACCGTGACAGTACAGAACTCTGACAGTACAGAACTCTGACAGTACAGAACTCTGAAAGTACAGAACACTGACAGTACAGAACTCTGACAGTACAGCACTGTGACAGTACAGCACTGTGACAGTACAGCACTCTGACAGTACAGCACTCTGACACTACAGCACTCTGACAGTACAGCACTCTGACAGTACAGCACTCTGACAGTACAGCACTCTGACAGTACAGCACTCTGACAGTACAGCACTCTGACAGTACAGAACACTGACAGTACAGATCTCTGACAGTACAGCACTGTGACAGTACAGCACTGTGACAGTACAGCACTGTGACAGTACAGCACTCTGACAGTACAGCACTCTGACAGTACAGCACTCTGACAGTACAGCACTCTGAAAGTACAGAACACTGACAGTACAGATCTCTGACAGTACAGCACTGTGACAGTACAGCACTCTGACAGTACAGCGCCGTGACAGTACAGCACTGTGACAGTACAGCACTGTGACAGTACAGCACTGTGACAGTACAAAACTCTGACAGTACAGCACTGTGACAGTACAGCACTGTGACAGTATAGAACTCTGACAGTACAGCACTGTGACAGTACAGAACTCTGACATTACAGCACTGTGACAGAACAGCACTGTGACAGTACAGCACTCTGACAGTACAGCACCGTGACAGTACAGCACTCTGACAGTACAGCACTGTGACAGTACAGAACTCTGACAGTACAGAACTCTGAAATTACAGAACACTGACAGTACAGAACTCTGACAGTACAGCACTGTGACAGTATAGCACTCTGACAGCACCGAACTCTGACAGTACAGAACTCTGACATTACAGCACTGTGACAGAACAGCACTGTGACAGTACAGCACTCTGACAGTACAGCACCGTGACAGTACAGCACTCTGACAGAACAGCACCGTGACAGTACAGAACTCTGACAGTACAGAACTCTGAAAGTACAGAACACTGACAGTACAGCACTGTGACAGTACAGCACTCTGACAGCACCGAACTCTGACAGTACAGCACTCTGACATTACAGCACTCTGACATTACAGCACTGTGACAGAACAGGACTCTGACGGTACAGCACTGTGACAGTACAGTACTCTGACAGTACAGCACTGTGACAGTACAGCACTCTGACAGTACAGCACTCTGATGGTACAGCACTGTGACAGTACAGCACTCTGACAGTACAGCACTGTGACAGTACAGCACTCTGACAGAACAGCACTGTGACATTACAGCACTCTGACAGTACAGCACTCTGACGTAAAGCACTGTGACAGTACAGAACTCTGACAGTACAGCACTCTGACAGTACAGCACTCTGACAGTACAGCACTCTGACAGTACAGAACTCTGACAGTACAGCACTCTGACGGTACAGCACTCTGACGGTACAGCACTCTGACAGTACAGCACTCTGACAGTACAGCACTCTGACAGTACAGCACTCTGACAGTACAGAACTCTGACAGTACAGCACTCTGACGGTACAGCACTGTGACAGTACAGAACTCTGACAGTACAGCACTCTGACAGTACAGCACTCTGACAGTACAGCACTCTGACAGTACAAAACTCTGACAGTACAGCACTCTGACAGTACAGCACTCTGACAGTACAGCACTGTGACGGTACAGCACTCTGACAGTACAGACCTCTGACAGTATAGCACTCTGACAGTACAGCACTCTGACAGTACAGAACTCTGACAGTACAGCACTGTGACAGTACAGCACTCTGACAGTACAGAACTCTGACAGTATAGCACTCTGACAGTACAGCACTCTGACAGTACAGCACTCTGACAGTACAGCACTCTGACGTACAGCACTGTGACAGTACAGCACTCTGACAGTACAGCACTGTGACAGTACAGCACTCTGACAGCACAGCACTGTGACAGTACAGAACACGGACGGTAGAGTAACAGTACAGCACTCTGACAGTACAGCACTGTGACTGTACAGCACTCTGACAGTACAGAACTCTGACAGTACAGCACTCTGACAGTACAGCACTGTGACAGTACAGCACTCTGACAGTACAGCACTGTGACAGTACATCACTCTGACAGTACAGCACCCTGACAGTACAGCACCGTGACAGTACAGCACTCTGACAGTACAGCACCCTGACAGTACAGCACCGTGACAGTACAGCACTCTGACAGTACAGCACTGTGACGGTACAGCACTGTGACAGTACAGAACTCTGACAGTACAGCACTGTGACAGTACAGCACTGTGACAGTACAGCACTAAAACAGTACAGCACTGTGACAGTACAGCACCGTGACAGTACAGCACTGTGACAGTACAGCACTAAAACAGTACAGCACTGTGACAGTACAGAACTCTGACAGTACAGCACTGTGACAGTACAGCACTGTGACAGTACAGCACTCTGACAGTACAGCACTGTGACAGTACTGAACTCTGACAGTACAGCACCCTGACAGTACAGTACTCTGACAGAACAGCACTCTGACAGTACAGCACTGTGACAGTACAGCACTGTGACAGTACAGCACTCTGACAGTACAGCACTGTGACAGTACAGAACTCTGACAGTACAGCACTCTGACAGTACAGCACCGTGACAGTACAGCACTCTGACAGTACAGCGCTCTGACATTACAGCACTGTGACAGAACAGCACTGTGACAGTACAGCACTCTGACAGTACAGCACCGTGACAGTACAGCACTGTGACAGTACAGCACTGTGACAGTACAGCACTGTGACAGTACAGCACTGTGACAGTACAAAACTCTGACAGTACAGCACTGTGACAGTACAGAACTCTGACATTACAGCACTGTGACAGTACAGCACTGTGACAGTACAGCACTCTGACAGTACAGCACCGTGACAGTACAGCACTCTGACAGTACAGAACACTGACAGTACAGCACTCTGACAGTACAGCACTGTGACAGTACAAAACTCTGACAGTACAGCACTGTGACAGTACAGAACTCTGACATTACAGCACTGTGACAGTACAGCACTGTGACAGTACAGCACTCTGACAGTACAGCACCGTGACAGTACAGCACTCTGACAGTACAGCACCGTGACAGTACAGAACTCTGACAGTACAGAACTCTGAAATTACAGAACACTGACAGTACAGAACTCTGACAGTACAGCACTGTGACAGTACAGCACTCTGACAGCACCGAACTCTGACAGTACAGCACTCTGACATTACAGCACTGTGACAGAACAGCACTGTGACAGTACAGCACTCTGACAGTACAGCACCGTGACAGTACAGCACTGTGACAGTACAGCACTGTGACAGTACAGCACTGTGACAGTACAGAACTCTGACAGTACAGCACTGTGACAGTACAGCACTGTGGCAGTGCAGAACTCTGACAGTACAGCACTGTGACAGTACAGAACTCTGACATTACAGCACTGTGACAGAACAGCACTGTGACAGTACAGCACTCTGACAGTACAGCACCGTGACAGTACAGCACTCTGACAGTACAGCACCGTGACAGTACAGAACTCTGACAGTACAGAAATCTGAAATTACAGAACACTGACAGTACAGAACTCTGACAGTACAGCACTGTGACAGTACAGCACTCTGACAGCACCGAACTCTGACAGTACAGAACTCTGACATTATGGCACTGTGACAGAACAGCACTGTGACAGTACAGCACTCTGACAGTACAGCACCGTGACAGTACAGCACTCTGACAGAACAGCACCGTGACAGTACAGAACTCTGACAGTACAGAACTCTGAAAGTACAGAACACTGCTAGTACAGAACTCTGACAGTACAGCACTGTGACAGTACAGTACTCTGACAGTACAGCACTCTGAAGGTACAGAACACTGACAGTACAGAACTCTGACAGTACAGCACTGTGACAGTACAGCACTCTGACAGTACAGCACCCTGACAGTACAGCACTGTGACAGAACAGCACTGTGACAGTACAGCACTCTGACAGTACAGCACCGTGACAGTACAGCACTCTGACAGTACAGCACCGTGACAGTACAGAACTCTGACAGTACAGAACTCTGACAGTACAGCACTCTGACAGTACAGCACTGTGACAGTACAGCACTGTGACAGTACAGCACTCTGACAGTGCAGCACTTTGACAGTACAGCACCGTGACAGTACAGCACTCTGACAGTACAGCACTAAAACAGTACAGCACTGTGACAGTACAGCACCGTGACAGTACAGCACTGTGACAGTACAGCACTGTGACAGTACAGCACTGTGACAGTACAGCACTCTGACAGTACAGCACTGTGACAGTACAGCACCGTGACAGTACAGCACTCTGACAGTACAGCACTCTGACAGTACAGAACTCTGACAGTACAGCACTCTGACAGTACAGCACTCTGACAGTACAGCACTCTGACAGTACAGAACTCTGACAGTACAGCACTGTGACAGTACAGAACACTGACAGTACAGCACTGTGACAGTACAGCACTGTGACAGTACAGCACTCTGACAGTACAGCACCCTGACAGTACAGTACTCTGACAGTACAGCACTCTGACAGTACAGCACTCTGACAGTACAGCACTCTGACAGTACAGCACTGTGACAGTACAGCACTGTGACAGTACAGAACTCTGACAGTACAGCACTGTGACAGTACAGAACTCTGACAGTACAGCACTTTGACAGTACAGCACCGTGACAGTACAGCACTCTGACAGTACAGCACTCTGACAGTACAGCACTAAAACAGTACAGCACTGTGACAGTACAGCACCGTGACAGTACAGCACTGTGACAGTACAGCACTCTCACAGTACAGAACTCTGACAGTACAGCACTGTGACAGTACAGAACTCTGACAGTACAGAACTCTGACAGTACAGCCCTGTGACAGTACTGAACTCTGACAGTACAGCACCCTGACAGTACAGTACTCTGACAGTACAGCACTCTGACAGTACAGTACTCTGACAGTACAGCACTCTGACAGTACAGCACTCTGACAGTACAGCACTGTGACAGTACAGCACAGTGACAGTACAGAACTCTGACAGTACAGCACTCTGACAGTACAGCACCGTGACAGTACAGCACTCTGACAGTACAGCACTCTGACAGTACAGCACTGTGACAGTACAGCACTGTGACAGTACAGAACTCTGACAGTACAGCACTGTGACAGCACAGAACTCTGACATTACAGCACTGTGACAGAACAGCACTGTGACAGTACAGCACTCTGACAGTACAGCACCGTGACAGTACAGCACTCTGACAGAACAGCACCGTGACAGTACAGAACTCTGACAGTACAGAACTCTGAAATTACAGAACACTGACAGTACAGAACTCTGACAGTACAGCACTGTGACAGTACAGCACTCTGACAGCACCGAACTCTGACAGTACAGCACTCTGACATTACAGCACTGTGACAGAACAGCACTGTGACAGTACAGCACTCTGACAGTACAGCACCGTGACAGTACAGCACTCTGACAGTACAGCACCGTGACAGTACAGAACTCTGACAGTACAGAACTCTGAAAGTACAGAACACTGACAGTGCAGAACTCTGACAGTACAGCACTGTGACAGTACAGCACTCTGACAGTACAGCACTGTGACAGTACAGAACTCTGACAGTACAGCACTGTGACAGTACAGCACTGTGACAGTCCAGCACTCTGACAGTACAGCACCGTGACAGTACAGAACTCTGACAGTACAGAACTCTGACAGTACAGAACTCTGAAAGTACAGAACACTGACAGTACAGAACTCTGACAATACAGCACTGTGACAGTACAGCACTCTGACACTACAGCACTCTGACACTACAGCACTCTGACAGTACAGCACTCTGACACTACAGCACTCTGACAGTACAGCACTCTGACAGTACAGCACTCTGAAAGTACAGAACACTGACAGTACAGATCTCTGACAGTACAGATCTCTGACAGTACAGCACTGTGACAGTACAGCACTCTGACAGTACAGCACCCTGACAGTACAGCACTGTGACAGAACAGCACTGTGACAGTACAGCACTCTGACAGTACAGCACCGTGACAGTACAGCACTCTGACAGTACAGCACCGTGACAGTACAGAAATCTGACAGTACAGAACTCTGAAATTACAGAACACTGACAGGACAGAACTCTGACAGTACAGCACTGTGACAGTACAGCACTCTGACAGCACCGAACTCTGACAGTACAGCACTCTGACATGACAGCACTCTGACAGAACAGCACTCCGACAGTACAGCACTCTGACAGTACAGCACTCTGACAGTACAGCACTGTGACAGTACAGCACTGTGACAGTACAGCACAGTGACAGTACAGAACTCTGACAGTACAGCACTCTGACAGTACAGCACCGTGACAGTACAGCACTCTGACAGTACAGCACTCTGACAGTACAGCACTGTGACAGTACAGCACTGTGACAGTACAGAACTCTGACAGTACAGCACTGTGACAGCACAGAACTCTGACATTACAGCACTGTGACAGAACAGCACTGTGACAGTACAGCACTCTGACAGTACAGCACCGTGACAGTACAGCACTCTGACAGAACAGCACCGTGACAGTACAGAACTCTGACAGTACAGAACTCTGACAGTACAGAACTCTGAAATTACAGAACACTAACAGTACAGAACTCTGACAGTACAGCACTGTGACAGTACAGCACTCTGACAGCACCGAACTCTGACAGTACAGCACTGTGACAGAACAGCACTGTGACAGTACAGCACTCTGACAGTACAGCACCGTGACAGTACAGCACTCTGACAGTACAGCACCGTGACAGTACAGAACTCTGACAGTACAGAACTCTGACAGTACAGAACTCTGACAGTACAGAACTCTGAAAGTACAGAACACTGACAGTGCAGAACTCTGACAGTACAGCACTGTGACAGTACAGCACTCTGACAGTACAGCACTGTGACAGTACAGAACTCTGGCAGTACAGCACTGTGACAGTACAGCACTGTGACAGTACAGCACTCTGACAGTACAGCACCGTGACAGTACAGAACTCTGACAGTACAGAACTCTGACAGTACAGAACTCTGACAGTACAGAACTCTGAAAGTACAGAACACTGACAGTACAGAACTCTGACAGTACAGCACTGTGACAGTACAGCACTGTGACAGTACAGCACTCTGACAGTACAGCACTCTGACACTACAGCACTCTGACAGTACAGCACTCTGACAGTACAGCACTCTGACAGTACAGCACTCTGAAAGTACAGAACACTGACAGTACAGATCTCTGACAGTACAGCACTGTGACAGTACAGCACTGTGACAGTACAGCACTGTGACAGTACAGCACTCTGACAGTACAGCACTCTGACAGTACAGCACTCTGAAAGTACAGAACACTGACAGTACAGATCTCTGACAGTACAGCACTGTGACAGTACAGCACTCTGACAGTACAGCGCCGTGACAGTACAGCACTGTGACAGTACAGCACTGTGACAGTACAGCACTGTGACAGTACAAAACTCTGACAGTACAGCACTGTGACAGTACAGCACTGTGACAGTATTGAACTCTGACAGTACAGCACTGTGACAGTACAGAACTCTGACATTACAGCACTGTGACAGAACAGCACTGTGACAGTACAGCACTCTGACAGTACAGCACCGTGACAGTACAGCACTCTGACAGTACAGCACCGTGACAGTACAGAACTCTGACAGTACAGAACTCTGAAATTACAGAACACTGACAGTACAGAACTCTGACAGTACAGCACTGTGACAGTACAGCACTCTGACAGCACCGAACTCTGACAGTACAGAACTCTGACAGTACAGAACTCTGACATTACAGCACTGTGACAGAACAGCACTGTGACAGTACAGCACTCTGACAGTACAGCACCGTGACAGTACAGCACTCTGACAGAACAGCACCGTGACAGTACAGAACTCAGACAGTACAGAACTCTGAAAGTACAGAACACTGACAGTACAGCACTGTGACAGTACAGCACTCTGACAGCACCGAACTCTGACAGTACAGCACTCTGACATTACAGCACTGTGACAGAACAGCACTGTGACAGTACAGCACTCTGACAGTACAGCACCGTGACAGTACAGCACTCTGACAGTACAGCACCGTGACAGTACAGAACTCTGACAGTACATAACTCTGAAAGTACAGAACTCTGAAAGTACAGAACACTGACAGTGCAGAACACTGACAGTGCAGAACTCTGACAGTACAGCACTGTGACAGTACAGCACTGTGACAGTACAGCACTGTGACAGTACAGCACTGTGACAGTACAGCACTGTGACAGTACAGCACTGTGACAGTACAGCACTCTGACAGTACAGCACCGTGACAGTACAGAACTCTGACAGTACAGAACTCTGAAAGTACAGAACACTGCTAGTACAGAACTCTGACAGTACAGCACTGTGACAGTACAGCACTCTGACAGTACAGCACTCTGACACTACAGCACTCTGACAGTACAGCACTCTGAAGGTACAGAACACTGACAGTACAGAACTCTGACAGTACAGCACTGTGACAGTACAGCACTCTGACAGTACAGCACCCTGACAGTACAGCACTGTGACAGAACAGCACTGTGACAGTACAGCACTCTGACAGTACAGCACCATGACAGTACAGCACTCTGACAGTACAGAACTCTGACAGTACAGAACTCTGAAATTACAGAACACTGACAGTACAGAACTCTGACAGTACAGCACTGTGACAGTACAGAACTCTGACAGTACAGCACTGTGACAGTACAGCACTCTGACAGTACAGCACTGTGACAGTACAGAACTCTGACAGTACAGCACTGTGACAGTACAGCACTGTGACAGTACAGCACTCTGACAGTACAGCACTCTGACAGTACAGCACTGTGACAGTAGAGCACTCTGACAGTACAGCACTGTGACAGTAGAGCACTCTGACAGTACAGCACTGTGACAGTACAGCACTCTGACAGTACAGAACTCTGACAGTACAGCATTCTGACAGTACAGCACTCTGACAGTACAGAACTCTGACAGTACAGCACTGTGACAGTACAGAACACTGACAGTACAGCACTGTGACAGTACAGCACTGTGACAGTACAGCACTCTGACAGTACAGCACTCTGACAGTACAGCACTCTGACAGTACAGAACTCTGACAGTACAGAGTTCTGACAGTACAGCACCCTGACAGTACAGTACTCTGACAGTACAGCACTCTGACAGTACAGCACTGTGACAGTACAGCACTCTGACAGTACAGCACACTGACAGTACAGCACTGTGACAGTACAGAACTCTGACAGTACAGCACTCTGACAGTACAGCACCGTGACCGTACAGCACTCTGACAGTACAGCACTCTGACAGTACAGCACTAAAACAGTACAGCACTGTGACAGTACAGCACCGTGACAGTACAGCACTGTGACAGTACAGCACTCTGACAGTACAGAACTCTGACAGTACAGCACTGTGACAGTACAGAACTCTGACAGTACAGAACTCTGACAGTACAGAACTCTGACAGTACAGCCCTGTGACAGTACTGAACTCTGACAGTACAGCACCCTGACAGTACAGTTCTCTGACAGTACAGCACTCTGACAGTACAGCACTGTGACAGTACAGCACTCTGACAGTACAGCACCGTGACAGTACAGCACTCTGACAGAACAGCACCGTGACAGTACAGAACTCTGACAGTACAGAACTCTGAAAGTACAGAACACTGACAGTACAGAACTCTGACAGTACAGCACTGTGACAGTACAGCACTGTGACAGCACCGAACTCTGACAGTACAGCACTGTGACAGTACAGAACTCTGACAGTACAGAACTCTGACAGTACAGCACTGTGACAGTACAGCACTGTGACAGTACAGAACTCTGACATTACAGCACTGTGACAGAACAGCACTGTGACAGTACAGCACTCTGACAGTACAGCACCGTGACAGTACAGCACTCTGACAGTACAGCACCGTGACAGTACAGAACTCTGACAGTACAGAACTCTGAAATTACAGAACACTGACAGTACAGAACTCTGACAGTACAGCACTGTGACAGTACAGCACTCTGACAGCACCGAACTCTGACAGTACAGAACTCTGACATTACAGCACTGTGACAGAACAGCACTGTGACAGTACAGCACTCTGACAGTACAGCACCGTGACAGTACAGCACTCTGACAGTACAGCACCGTGACAGTACAGAACTCTGACAGTACATAACTCTGAAAGTACAGAACACTGACAGTGCAGACCTCTGACAGTACAGCACTGTGACAGTACAGCACTGTGACAGTACAGCACTGTGACAGTACAGAACTCTGACAGTACAGCACTCTGACAGTACAGCACTGTGACAGTACAGCACTGTGACAGTACAGCACTCTGACAGTACAGCACCGTGACAGTACAGAACTCTGACAGTACAGAACTCTGAAAGTACAGAACTCTGAAAGTACAGAACACTGCTAGTACAGAACTCTGACAGTACAGCACTGTGACAGTACAGCACTCTGACAGTACAGCACTCTGACACTACAGCACTGTGACAGTACAGTACTCTGACAGTACAGCACTCTGGCAGTACAGCACTCTGAAGGTACAGAACACTGACAGTACAGAACTCTGACAGTACAGCACTCTGACAGTACAGCACCCTGACAGTACAGCACTCTGACAGTACAGCACCATGACAGTACAGCACTCTGACAGTACAGCACCGTGACAGTACAGAACTCTGACAGTACAGAACTCTGACAGTACAGAACTCTGAAATTACAGAACACTGACAGTACAGAACTCTGACAGTACAGCACTGTGACAGTACAGCACTCTGACAGTACAGAACTCTGACAGTACAGCACTGTGACAGTACAGCACTGTGACAGTACAGCACTCTGACAGTACAGAACTCTGACAGTACAGCACTCTGACAGTACAGCACTGTGGCAGTAGAGCACTCTGACAGTACAGCACTCTGACAGTACAGCACTCTGACAGTACAGCACTGTGACAGTACAGAACCCTGACAGTACTGCACCGTGACAGTACAGCACTCTGACAGTACAGCACTCTGACAGTACAGCACTAAAACAGTACAGCACTGTGACAGTACAGCACCGTGACAGTACAGCACTGTGACAGTACAGAACTCTGACAGTACAGCACCGTGACAGTACAGCACTGTGACAGTACAGCACTCTGACAGTACAGAACTCTGACAGTACAGCACTCTGACAGTACAGCACTCTGACAGTACAGCACTCTGACAGTACAGAACTCTGACAGTACAGCACTGTCATAGTACAGAACACTGACAGTACAGCACTGTGACAGTACAGCACTGTGACAGTACAGCACTGTGACAGTACAGCACTGTGACAGTACAGCACTCTGACAGTACAGCACTCTGACAGTACAGCACTCTGACAGTACAGCACTCTGACAGTACAGCACTCTGACAGTACAGCACTCTGACAGTACAGCACTCTGACAGTACAGCACCGTGACCGTACAGCACTCTGACAGTACAGCACTCTGACAGTACAGCACTAAAACAGTACAGCACTGTGACAGTACAGCACTCTGACAGTACAGCACTCTGACAGTACAGCACTCTGACAGTACAGAGTTCTGACAGTACAGCACCCTGACAGTACAGTACTCTGACAGTACAGCACTCTGACAGTACAGCACTGTGACAGTACAGAACTCTGACAGTACAGCACTCTGACAGTACAGCACCGTGACCGTACAGCACTCTGACAGTACAGCACTCTGACAGTACAGCACTAAAACAGTACAGCACTGTGACAGTACAGCACCGTGACAGTACAGCACTGTGACAGTACAGCACTCTGACAGTACAGAACTCTGACAGTACAGCACTGTGACAGTACAGAACTCTGACAGTACAGCCCTGTGACAGTACTGAACTCTGACAGTACAGCACCCTGACAGTACAGTACTCTGACAGTACAGCACTCTGACAGTACAGCACTCTGACAGTACAGCACTGTGACAGTACAGCACAGTGACAGTACAGAACTCTGACAGTACAGCACTCTGACAGTACAGCACCGTGACAGTACAGCACTCTGACAGTACAGCACTCTGACAGTACAGCACTCTGACAGTACAGCACTGTGACAGTACAGCACTGTGACAGTACAGAACTCTGACAGTACAGCACTGTGACAGCACAGAACTCTGACATTACAGCACTGTGACAGAACAGCACTGTGACAGTACAGCACTCTGACAGTACAGCACCGTGACAGTACAGCACTCTGACAGAACAGCACCGTGACAGTACAGAACTCTGACAGTACAGAACTCTGAAATTACAGAACACTGACAGTACAGAACTCTGACAGTACAGAACTCTGAAAGTACAGAACACTGACAGTGCAGAACTCTGACAGTACAGAACTCTGAAAGTACAGAACACTGACAGTACAGAACTCTGACAGTACAGAACTCTGAAAGTACAGAACACTGACAGTGCAGAACTCTGACAGTACAGCACTGTGACAGTACAGCACTCTGACAGTACAGCACTGTGACAGTACAGAACTCTGACAGTACAGCACTGTGACAGTACAGCACTGTGACAGTACAGCACTCTGACAGTACATCACCGTGACAGTACAGAACTCTGACAGTACAGAACTCTGACAGTACAGAACTCTGACAGTACAGAACTCTGAAAGTACAGAACACTGACAGTACAGAACTCTGACAGTACAGCACTGAGACAGTACAGCACTCTGACAGTACAGCACTCTGACAGTACAGCACTCTGACAGTACAGCACTCTGACAGTACAGCACTCTGACAGTACAGCACACTGACAGTACAGATCTCTGACAGTACAGCACTGTGACAGTACAGCACTGTGACAGTACAGCACTCTGACAGTACAGCACTCTGACAGTACAGCACTCTGACAGTACAGCACCCTGACAGTACAGCACTGTGACAGAACAGCACTGTGACAGTACAGCACTCTGACAGTACAGCACCGTGACAGTACAGCACTCTGACAGCACCAAACTCTGACAGTACAGCACTCTGACATGACAGCACTGTGACAGAACAGCACTGTGACAGTACAGCACTCTGACAGTACAGCACCGTGACAGTACAGCACTCTGACAGTACAGCACCGTGACAGTACAGAACTCTGACAGTACAGAACTCTGAAAGTACAGAACACTGACAGTACAGAACTCTGACAGTACAGCACTGTGACAGTACAGCACTCTGACAGTACAGCACTGTGACAGTACAGCACTCTGACAGTACAGCACTGTGACAGTACAGAACTCTGACAGTACAGCACTGTGACAGTACAGCACTGTGACAGTACAGCACTGTGACAGTACAGTGACAGTACAGCACTCTGACAGTACAGAACTCTGACAGTACAGAACTCTGACAGTACAGAACTCTGACAGTACAGCATTCTGACAGTACAGCACTGTGACAGTACAGCACTCTGACAGTACAGCACTGTGACAGTACAGCACTCTGACAGTACAGAACTCTGACAGTATAGCACTCTGACAGTACAGCACTCTGACAGTACAGCACTGTGACATTACAGCACTCTGACGGTACAGCACTGTGACAATACAGAACTCTGACAGTACAGCACTCTGACAGTACAGCACTCTGACAGTACAGCACTGTGACAGTACAGAACTCTGACAGTACAGCACTGTGACAGTACAGCACTCTGACAGTACAGAACTCTGACAGTATAGCACTCTGACAGTACAGCGCTCTGACAGTACAGCACTCTGACGTACAGCACTGTGACAGTACAGCACTCTGACAGTACAGCACTGTGACAGTACAGCACTCTGACAGTACAGCACACTGACAGTACAGCACTGTGACAGTACAGAACTCTGACGGTAGAGTGACAGTACAGCACTCTGACAGTACAGCACTGTGACAGTACAGCACTCTGACAGTACAGCACTCTGACAGTACAGAACTCTGACAGTACAGCACTCTGACAGTACAGCACTGTGACAGTACAGCACTCTGACAGTACAGCACTCTGACAGTACATCACTGTGACAGTACATCACTGTGACAGTACATCACTCTGACAGTACAGCACCCTGACAGTACAGCACCGTGACAGTACAGCACTCTGACAGTACAGCACTCTGACAGTACAGCACTGTGACGGTACAGCACTGTGACAGTACAGCACTCTGACAGTACAGCACTGTGACAGTACAGCACTAAAACAGTACAGCACTGTGAAAGTACAGCACCGTGACAGTACAGCACTGTGACAGTACAGCACTCTGACAGTACAGAACTCTGACAGTACAGCACTGTGACAGTACTGAACTCTGACAGTACAACACCCTGACAGTACAGTACTCTGACAGAACAGCACTCTGACAGTACTGCACTCTGACAGTACAGCACTGTGACAGTACAGCACTCTGACAGTACAGCACTGTGACAGTACAGAACTCTGACAGTACAGCACCGTGACAGTACAGCACTCTGACAGTACAGCACTGTGACAGTACAGCACTCTGACAGTACAGCACTGTGACAGTACAGCACCGTGACAGTACAGCACTCTGACAGTACAGCACTGTGACAGTACAGCACTCTGACAGTACAGCACTGTGACAGTACAGAACTCTGACAGTACAGCACTGTGACAGTACAGAACTCTGACAGTACAGCACTGTGACAGTACAGCACTCTGACAGTACAGAACTCTGACAGTACAGCACTGTGACAGTACAGAACTCTGACAGAACAGCACTGTGACAGAACAGCACCGTGACAGTACAGCACTCTGACAGTACAGCACTCTGACAGTACAGCACTGTGACAGTACAGCACTGTGACAGTACAGAACTCTGACAGTACAGAACTCTGAAATTACAGAACACTGACAGTACAGAACTCTGACAGTACAGCACTGTGACAGTACAGCACTCTGACAGCACCGAACTCTGACAGTACAGAACTCTGACATTACAGCACTGTGACAGAACAGCACTGTGACAGTACAGCACTCTGACAGTACAGCACCGTGACAGTACAGCACTCTGACAGTACAGCACCGTGACAGTACAGAACTCTGACAGTACAGAACTCTGAAAGTACAGAACACTGACAGTGCAGACCTCTGACAGTACAGCACTGTGACAGTACAGCACTGTGACAGTACAGCACTCTGACAGTACAGCACTGTGACAGTACAGAACTCTGACAGTACAGCACTCTGACAGTACAGCACTGTGACAGTACAGCACTGTGACAGTACAGCACCGTGACAGTACAGAACTCTGACAGTACAGAACTCTGAAAGTACAGAACTCTGAAAGTACAGAACACTGCTAGTACAGAACTCTGACAGTACAGCACTGTGACAGTACAGCACTCTGACAGTACAGCACTCTGACACTACAGCACTGTGACAGTACAGTACTCTGACAGTACAGCACTCTGACAGTACAGCACTCTGAAGGTACAGAACACTGACAGTACAGAACTCTGACAGTACAGCACTCTGACAGTACAGCACCCTGACAGTACAGCACTCTGACAGTACAGCACCATGACAGTACAGCACTCTGACAGTACAGCACCGTGACAGTACAGAACTCTGACAGTACAGAACTCTGACAGTACAGAACTCTGAAATTACAGAACACTGACAGTACAGAACTCTGACAGTACAGCACTGTGACAGTACAGCACTCTGACAGTACAGAACTCTGACAGTACAGAACTCTGACAGTACAGCACTGTGACAGTACAGCACTGTGACAGTACAGCACTCTGACAGTACAGAACTCTGACAGTACAGCACTCTGACAGTACAGCACTGAGGCAGTAGAGCACTCTGACAGTACAGCACTCTGACAGTACAGCACTCTGACAGTACAGCACTGTGACAGTACAGAACCCTGACAGTACTGCACCGTGACAGTACAGCACCGTGACAGTACAGCACTCTGACAGTACAGCACTAAAACAGTACAGCACTGTGACAGTACAGCACCGTGACAGTACAGCACTGTGACAGTACAGAACTCTGACAGTACAGCACCGTGACAGTACAGCACTGTGACAGTACAGCACTCTGACAGTACAGCACTCTGACAGTACAGCACTCTGACAGTACAGAACTCTGACAGTACAGCACTGTCATAGTACAGAACACTGACAGTACAGCACTGTGACAGTACAGCACTGTGACAGTACAGCACTCTGACAGTACAGCACTCTGACAGTACAGCACTCTGACAGTACAGAGTTCTGACAGTACAGCACCCTGACAGTACAGTACTCTGACAGTACAGCACTCTGACAGTACAGCACTCTGACAGTACAGCACTGTGACAGTACAGCACTGTGACAGTACAGAACTCTGACAGTACAGCACTCTGACAGTACAGCACCGTGACCGTACAGCACTCTGACAGTACAGCACTCTGACAGTACAGCACTAAAACAGTACAGCACTGTGACAGTACAGCACCGTGACAGTACAGCACTGTGACAGTACAGCACTCTGACAGTACAGAACTCTGACAGTACAGCACTGTGACAGTACAGAACTCTGACAGTACAGCCCTGTGACAGTACTGAACTCTGACAGTACAGCACCCTGACAGTACAGTACTCTGACAGTACAGCACTCTGACAGTACAGCACTCTGACAGTACAGCACTGTGACAGTACAGCACTGTGACAGTACAGCACAGTGACAGTACAGAACTCTGACAGTACAGCACCGTGACAGTACAGCACTCTGACAGTACAGCACTCTGACAGTACAGCACTCTGACAGTACAGCACTGTGACAGTACAGAACTCTGACAGTACAGAACTCTGACAGTACAGCACTGTGACAGCACAGAACTCTGACATTACAGCACTGTGACAGAACAGCACTGTGACAGTACAGCACTCTGACAGTACAGCACCGTGACAGTACAGCACTCTGACAGAACAGCACCGTGACAGTACAGAACTCTGACAGTACAGAACTCTGAAATTACAGAACACTGACAGTACAGAACTCTGAAAGTACAGAACACTGACAGTGCAGAACTCTGACAGTACAGCACTGTGACAGTACAGCACTCTGACAGTACAGCACTGTGACAGTACAGAACTCTGACAGTACAGCACTGTGACAGTACAGCACTGTGACAGTACAGCACTCTGACAGTACATCACCGTGACAGTACAGAACTCTGACAGTACAGAACTCTGACAGTACAGAACTCTGACAGTACAGAACTCTGAAAGTACAGAACACTGACAGTACAGGACTCTGACAGTACAGCACTGAGACAGTACAGCACTCTGACAGTACAGCACTCTGACAGTACAGCACTCTGACAGTACAGCACTCTGACAGTACAGCACTCTGACAGTACAGATCTCTGACAGTACAGATCTCTGACAGTACAGCACTGTGACAGTACAGCACTGTGACAGTACAGCACTCTGACAGTACAGCACTCTGACAGTACAGCACCCTGACAGTACAGCACCCTGACAGTACAGCACCCTGACAGTACAGCACTGTGACAGAACAGCACTGTGACAGTACAGCACTCTGACAGTACAGCACCGTGACAGTACAGCACTCTGACAGCACCGAACTCTGACAGTACAGCACTCTGACATGACAGCACTGTGACAGTACAGCACTCTGACAGTACAGCACCGTGACAGTACAGCACTCTGACAGTACAGCACCGTGACAGTACAGAACTCTGACAGTACAGAACTCTGAAAGTACAGAACACTGACAGTACAGAACTCTGACAGTACAGCACTGTGACAGTACAGCACTCTGACAGTACAGCACTGTGACAGTACAGCACTGTGACAGTACAGCACTCTGACAGTACAGCACTGTGACAGTACAGAACTCTGACAGTACAGCACTGTGACAGTACAGCACTGTGACAGTACAGTGACAGTACAGCACTCTGACAGTACAGAACTCTGACAGTACAGAACTCTGACAGTACAGAACTCTGACAGTACAGCACTCTGACAGTACAGCACTGTGACAGTACAGCACTGTGACAGTACAGCACTCTGACAGTACAGCACTGTGACAGTACAGCACTCTGACAGTACAGAACTCTGACAGTATAGCACTCTGACAGTACAGCACTCTGACAGTACAGCACTGTGACAGTACAGCACTCTGACGGTACAGCACTGTGACAATACAGAACTCTGACAGTACAGCACTCTGACAGTACAGCACTCTGACAGTACAGCACTGTGACAGTACAGAACTCTGACAGTACAGCACTGTGACAGTACAGCACTCTGACAGTACAGAACTCTGACAGTATAGCACTCTGACAGTACAGCACTCTGACAGTACAGCACTCTGACGTACAGCACTGTGACAGTACAGCACTCTGACAGTACAGCACTGTGACAGTACAGCACTCTGACAGTACAGCACACTGACAGTACAGCACTGTGACAGTACAGAACTCTGACGGTAGAGTGACAGTACAGCACTCTGACAGTACAGCACTGTGACAGTACAGCACTCTGACAGTACAGCACTCTGACAGTACAGAACTCTGACAGTACAGCACTCTGACAGTACAGCACTGTGACAGTACAGCACTCTGACAGTACAGCACTCTGACAGTACATCACTGTGACAGTACATCACTGTGACAGTACATCACTCTGACAGTACAGCACCCTGACAGTACAGCACCGTGACAGTACAGCACTCTGACAGTACAGCACTCTGACAGTACAGCACTGTGACGGTACAGCACTGTGACAGTACAGCACTCTGACAGTACAGCACTGTGACAGTACAGCACTAAAACAGTACAGCACTGTGAAAGTACAGCACCGTGACAGTACAGCACTGTGACAGTACAGCACTCTGACAGTACAGAACTCTGACAGTACAGCACTGTGACAGTACTGAACTCTGACAGTACAACACCCTGACAGTACAGTACTCTGACAGAACAGCACTCTGACAGTACTGCACTCTGACAGTACAGCACTGTGACAGTACAGCACTCTGACAGTACAGCACTGTGACAGTACAGAACTCTGACAGTACAGCACCGTGACAGTACAGCACTCTGACAGTACAGCACTGTGACAGTACAGCACTCTGACAGTACAGCACTGTGACAGTACAGCACCGTGACAGTACAGCACTCTGACAGTACAGCACTGTGACAGTACAGCACTCTGACAGTACAGCACTGTGACAGTACAGAACTCTGACAGTACAGCACTGTGACAGTACAGAACTCTGACAGTACAGCACTGTGACAGTACAGCACTCTGACAGTACAGAACTCTGACAGTACAGCACTGTGACAGTACAGCACTGTGACAGTACAGAACTCTGACAGAACAGCACTGTGACAGAACAGCACCGTGACAGTACAGCACTCTGACAGTACAGCACTCTGACAGTACAGCACTGTGACAGTACAGCACTGTGACAGTACAGAACTCTGACAGTACAGAACTCTGACAGTACAGCACTCTGACAGTACAGAACTCTGACAGTACAGAACTCTGACAGTACAGCACTGTGACAGTACAGCACTCTGACAGTACAGAACTCTGACAGTACAGCACTGTGACAGTACAGAACTCTGACAGAACAGCACTGTGACAGAACAGCACCGTGACAGTACAGCACTCTGACAGTACAGCACTCTGACAGTACAGCACTGTGACAGTACAGCACTGTGACAGTACAGAACTCTGACAGTACAGAACTCTGACAGTACAGCACTCTGACAGTACAGAACTCTGACAGTACAGAACACTGAAATTACAGAACTCTGACAGTACAGCACTGTGACAGTACAGCACTCTGACAGCACCGAACTCTGACAGTACAGGACTCTGACATTACAGCACTGTGACAGAACAGCACTGTGACAGTACAGCACTCTGACAGTACAGCACCGTGACAGTACAGCACTGTGACAGTACAGCACTCTGACAGTACAGCACTGTGACAGTACAGCACCGTGACAGTACAGCACTGTGACAGTACAGAACTCTGACATTACAGCACTGTGACAGAACAGCACTGTGACAGTACAGCACTCTGACAGTACAGCACCGTGACAGTACAGCACTGTGAGAGTACAGCACTCTGACAGTACAGCACTGTGACAGTACAGCACTCTGACAGCACCGAACTCTGACAGTACAGGACTCTGACATTACAGCACTGTGACAGAACAGCACTGTGACAGTACAGCACTCTGACAGTACAGCACCGTGACAGTACAGCACTGTGACAGTACAGCACTCTTACAGAACAGCACCGTGACAGTACAGAACTCTGACAGTACAGAACTCTGAAATTACTGAACACTGACAGTACAGAACTCTGACAGTACAGCACTGTGACAGTACAGCACTCTGACAGTACAGCACCGTGACAGTACAGCACTCTGACAGAACAGCACCGTGACAGTACAGAACTCTGACAGTACAGAACTCTGAAATTACAGAACACTGACAGTACAGAACTCTGACAGTACAGCACTGTGACAGTACAGCACTCTGACAGCACTGAACTCTGACATTACAGCACTGTGACAGAACAGCACTGTGACAGTACATCACTCTGACAGTACAGCACTCTGACAGTACAGCACTGTGACGGTACAGCACTCTGACAGTACAGAGCTCTGACAGTACAGAGCTCTGACAGTACAGCACTGTGACAGTACAGCACTCTGACGGTACAGCACTCTGACAGTACAGCACTCTGACAGTACAGCACCGTGACAGTACAGAACTCTGACAGTACACAACTCTGAAAGTACAGAACACTGACAGTGCAGAACTGAGACAGTACAGCACTCTGACAGTACAGCACTGTGACAGTACAGCACTGTGACAGTACAGCACTCTGACAGTACAGCACTCTGACAGTACAGCACCCTGACAGTACAGCACCCTGACAGTACAGCACCCTGACAGTACAGCACCCTGACAGTACAGCACCCTGACAGTACAGCACTGTGACAGAACAGCACTGTGACAGTACAGCACTCTGACAGTACAGCACCGTGACAGTACAGCACTCTGACAGCACCGAACTCTGACAGTACAGCACTCTGACATGACAGCACTGTGACAGTACAGCACTCTGACAGTACAGCACCGTGACAGTACAGCACTCTGACAGTACAGCACCGTGACAGTACAGAACTCTGACAGTACAGAACTCTGAAAGTACAGAACACTGACAGTACAGAACTCTGACAGTACAGCACTGTGACAGTACAGCACTCTGACAGTACAGAGCTCTGACAGTACAGAACTCTGACAGTACAGAACTCTGACAGTACAGCACTCTGACAGTACAGCACTGTGACAGTACAGCACTCTGACAGTACAGCACTGTGACAGTACAGCACTCTGACAGTACAGAACTCTGATAGTATAGCACTCTGACAGTACAGCACTCTGACAGTACAGCACTGTGACAGTACAGCACTCTGACGGTACAGCACTGTGACAATACAGAACTCTGACAGTACAGCACTCTGACAGTACAGCACTCTGACAGTACAGCACTGTGACAGTACAGCACTGTGACAGTACAGCACTGTGACAGTACAGCACTCTGACAGTACAGAACTCTGACAGTATAGCACTCTGACAGTACAGCACTCTGACAGTACAGCACTCTGACAGTACAGCACTCTGACGTACAGCACTGTGACAGTACAGCACTCTGACAGTACAGCACTGTGACAGTACAGCACTCTGACAGTACAGCACACTGACAGTACAGCACTGTGACAGTACAGAACTCTGACGGTAGAGTGACAGTACAGCACTCTGACAGTACAGCACTGTGACAGTACAGCACTCTGACAGTACAGCACTCTGACAGTACAGAACTCTGACAGTACAGCACTCTGACAGTACAGCACTGTGACCGTACAGCACTCTGACAGTACAGCACTCTGACAGTACATCACTGTGACAGTACATCACTGTGACAGTACATCACTGTGACAGTACATCACCCTGACAGTACAGCACCCTGACAGTACAGCACCGTGACAGTACAGCACTCTGACAGTACAGCACTCTGACAGTACAGCACTGTGACGGTACAGCACTGTGACGGTACAGCACTCTGACAGTACAGCACTCTGACAGTACAGCACTGTGACAGTACAGCACTAAAACAGTACAGCACTGTGAAAGTACAGCACCGTGACAGTACAGCACTGTGACAGTACAGCACTCTGACAGTACAGAACTCTGACAGTACAGCACTGTGACAGTACTGAACTCTGACAGTACAACACCCTGACAGTACAGTACTCTGACAGAACAGCACTCTGACAGTACTGCACTCTGACAGTACAGCACTGTGACAGTACAGCACTCTGACAGTACAGCACTGTGACAGTACAGAACTCTGACAGTACAGCACCGTGACAGTACAGCACTCTGACAGTACAGCACTGTGACAGTACAGCACTCTGACAGTACAGCACTGTGACAGTACAGCACCGTGACAGTACAGCACTCTGACAGTACAGCACTGTGACAGTACAGCACTCTGACAGTACAGCACTGTGACAGTACAGAACTCTGACAGTACAGCACTGTGACAGTACAGAACTCTGACAGTACAGCACTGTGACAGTACAGCACTCTGACAGTACAGAACTCTGACAGTACAGCACTGTGACAGTACAGAACTCTGACAGAACAGCACTGTGACAGAACAGCACCGTGACAGTACAGCACTCTGACAGTACAGCACTCTGACAGTACAGCACTGTGACAGTACAGCACTGTGACAGTACAGAACTCTGACAGTACAGAACTCTGAAAGTACAGCACTCTGACAGTACAGAACTCTGACAGTACAGAACACTGAAATTACAGAACTCTGACAGTACAGCACTGTGACAGTACAGCACTCTGACAGCACCGAACTCTGACAGTACAGGACTCTGACATTACAGCACTGTGACAGAACAGCACTGTGACAGTACAGCACTCTGACAGTACAGCACCGTGACAGTACAGCACTGTGACAGTACAGCACTCTGACAGTACAGCACTGTGACAGTACAGCACCGTGACAGTACAGCACTGTGACAGTACAGAACTCTGACATTACAGCACTGTGACAGAACAGCACTGTGACAGTACAGCACTCTGACAGTACAGCACCGTGACAGTACAGCACTGTGAGAGTACAGCACTCTGACAGTACAGCACTGTGACAGTACAGCACTCTGACAGCACCGAACTCTGACAGTACAGGACTCTGACATTACAGCACTGTGACAGAACAGCACTGTGACAGTACAGCACTCTGACAGTACAGCACCGTGACAGTACAGCACTGTGACAGTACAGCACTCTTACAGAACAGCACCGTGACAGTACAGAACTCTGACAGTACAGAACTCTGAAATTACAGAACACTGACAGTACAGAACTCTGACAGTACAGCACTGTGACAGTACAGCACTCTGACAGTACAGCACCGTGACAGTACAGCACTCTGACAGAACAGCACCGTGACAGTACAGAACTCTGACAGTACAGAACTCTGAAATTACAGAACACTGACAGTACAGAACTCTGACAGTACAGCACTGTGACAGTACAGCACTCTGACAGCACTGAACTCTGACATTACAGCACTGTGACAGAACAGCACTGTGACAGTACATCACTCTGACAGTACAGCACTCTGACAGTACAGCACTGTGACGGTACAGCACTCTGACAGTACAGAGCTCTGACAGTACAGAGCTCTGACAGTACAGCACTGTGACAGTACAGCACTCTGACGGTACAGCACTCTGACAGTACAGCACTCTGACAGTACAGCACCGTGACAGTACAGAACTCTGACAGTACACAACTCTGAAAGTACAGAACACTGACAGTGCAGAACTCTGACAGTACAGCACTGTGACAGTACAGCACTCTGACAGTACAGCACCGTGACAGTACAGCACTCTGACAGTACAGCACTGTGACAGTACAGAACTCTGACAGTACAGCACTCTGACAGTACAGCACTGTGACAGTACAGAACTCTGACAGTACAGCACTGTGACAGTACAGCACTGTGACAGTACAGCACTCTGACAGTACAGAACACTGACAGTACAGAACTCTGACAGTACATCACTGTGACAGTACAGAACTCTGACAGTACATCACTGTGAGAGTACAGCACTGTGACAGTACAGCACTCTGACAGTACAGCACCGTGACAGTACAGCACTCTGACAGTACAGCACCGTGACAGTACAGAACTCTGACAGTACATAACTCTGAAAGTACAGAACACTGACAGTGCAGATGTCTGACAGTACAGCACTGTGACAGTACAGCACTGTGACAGTACAGAACTCTGACAGTACAGCACTGTGACAGTACAGCACTGTGACAGTACAGCACTCTGACAGTACAGCACCGTGACAGTACAGAACTCTGAAAGTACAGCACTCTGACAGTACAGAACTCTGACAGTACAGCACTCTGACAGTACAGAACTCTGACAGTACAGCACTGTGACAGTACAGCACTGTGACAGTACAGAACTCTGACAGTACATCACTGTGACAGTACAGCACTCTGACACTACAGCACTGTGACAGTACAGCACTCTGACAGTACAGCACTCTGACAGTACAGCACTCTGAAAGTACAGAACACTGACAGTACAGAACTCTGACAGTACAGCACTGTGACAGTACAGCACTCTGACAGTACAGCACTCTGACAGTACAGCACTGTGACAGTAGAGCACTGTGACAGTACAGCACTCTGACAGTACAGCACTGTGACAGTACAGCACTCTGACAGTACAGCACTCTGACAGTACAGCACTGTGACAGTACAGCACTCTGACAGTACAGCACTCTGACGGTACAGCACTCTGACGGTACAGGACTCTGACGGTACAGGACTCTGACGGTACAGCACTG
The DNA here is from genome assembly GCF_047496885.1 of Scyliorhinus torazame. NCBI lineage: Eukaryota > Metazoa > Chordata > Chondrichthyes > Carcharhiniformes > Scyliorhinidae > Scyliorhinus > Scyliorhinus torazame. The sequence continues at coordinate 387,806,845 of NC_092708.1, forward strand.
TGACAGTACAGTACTCTGACAGTACAGCACTGTGACAGTACAGCACTCTGACAGTACAGCACTCTGATGGTACAGCACTGTGACAGTACAGAACTCTGACAGTACAGCACTGTGACAGTACAGCACTCTGACAGTACAGCACTGTGACAGTACAGCACTCTGACAGTACAGCACTCTGACGTAAAGCACTGTGACAGTACAGAACTCTGACAGTACAGCACTCTGACAGTACAGCACTCTGACACTACAGCACTCTGACAGTACAGCACTCTGACAGTACAGCACTCTGACGGTACAGCACTCTGACAGTACAGCACTCTGACAGTACAGAACTCTGACAGTTCAGCACTCTGACGGTACAGCACTGTGACAGTACAGAACTCTGACAGTACAGCACTCTGACAGTACAGCACTGTGACAGTACAGCACTCTGACAGTACAGAACTCTGACAGTACAGCACTGTGACAGTACAGCACTCTGACAGTACAGCACTGTGACAGTACAGCACTCTGACAGTACAGAACTCTGACAGTATAGCACTCTGACAGTACAGCACTGTGACAGTACAGCACTGTGACAGTACAGCACTCTGACAGTACAGAACTCTGACAGTACAGCACTCTGACAGTACAGCACTGTGACAGTACAGCACTGTGACAGTACAGCACTCTGACGGTACAGCACTCTGACGGTACAGCACTGTGACAGTACAGAACTCTGACAGTACAGCACTCTGACAGTACAGCACTCTGACAGCACAGAACTCTGACATTACAGCACTCTGACAGTACAGAACTCTGACAGTACAGCACTCTGACAGTACAGCACTGTGACAGTACAGCACTCTGACAGTACAGCACTGTGACAGTACAGCACCGTGACAGTACAGCACCGTGACAGTACAGCACTCTGACGTACAGCACTGTGACAACACAGCACTGTGACAACACAGCACTGTGACAACACAGCACTCTGACAGTACAGCACTGTGACAGTACAGCACTGTGACAACACAGCACTCTGACAGTACAGCACTGTGACAGTACAGAACTCTGACAGTACAGAACTCTGACAGTACAGAACTCTGACAGTACAGCACTCTGACGTACAGCACTCTGACAGTACAGCACTCTGACAGTACAGCACTCTGACAGTACAGCACTCTGACAGTACAGCACTGTGACAACACAGCACTCTGACAGTACAGCACTCTGACAGTACAGCACTGTGACAGTACAGCACTCTGACAGTACAGCACCGTGACAGTACAGCACTCTGACGTACAGCACTGTGACAACACAGCACTCTGACAGTACAGCACTGTGACAGTACAGCACTCTGACAGTACAGCACTGTGACAGTACAGAACTCTGACGGTAGAGTGACAGTACAGCACTCTGACAGTACAGCACTGTGACAGTACAGCACTCTGACAGTACAGCACTCTGACAGTACAGAACTCTGACAGTACAGCACTGTGACAGTACAGCACTCTGACAGTACAGCACTCTGACAGTACAGCACTCTGACATTACATCACTGTGACAGTACATCACTCTGACAGTACAGCACCGTGACAGTACAGCACTCTGACAGAACAGCACTCTGACAGTACAGCACTCTGACAGTACAGCACTGTGACAGTACAGCACTCTGACAGTACAGCACTGTGACAGTACAGAACTCTGACAGTACAGCACTCTGACAGTACAGCACCGTGACAGTACAGCACTCTGACAGAACAGCACTCTGACAGTACAGCACTCTGACAGTACAGCACTGTGACAGTACAGCACTCTGACAGTACAGCACTGTGACAGTACAGAACTCTGACAGTACAGCACTCTGACAGTACAGCACCGTGACAGTACAGCACTCTGACAGTACAGCACTCTGACAGTACAGCACTCTGACAGTACAGCACTCTGACAGTACAGCACTCTGACAGTACAGCACTCTGACAGTACAGCACTGTGACAGTACAGCACTCTGACAGAACAGCACTCTGACAGTACAGAACTCTGACAGTACAGCACTGTGACAGTACAGAACTCTGACAGTACAGCACTGTGACAGTACAGCACTGTGACAGTACAGCACTGTGACAGTACAGAACTCTGACAGTACAGCACTCTGACGGTACAGCACTGTGACAGTACAGTACTCTGACAGTACAGCACTGTGACAGTACAGCACTCTGACAGTACAGCACTCTGATGGTACAGCACTGTGACAGTACAGAACTCTGACAGTACAGCACTCTGACAGTACAGCACTGTGACAGTACAGCACTCTGAAGTACAGCACTCTGACAGTACATAACTCTGACAGTACAGCACTCTGACAGTACAGCACTCTGACAGTACAGCACTCTGACAGTACAGCACTGTGACAGTACAGTACTCTGACAGTACAGCACTGTGACAGTACAGCACTCTGACAGTACAGCACTCTGACAGTACAGCACTCTGACGGTACAGCACTCTGACGGTACAGCACTGTGACAGTACAGAACTCTGACAGTACAGCACTCTGACAGTACAGCACTCTGACAGTACAGCACTCTGACAGTACAGAACTCTGACAGTACAGCACTGTGACAGTACAGCACTCTGACAGTACAGCACTGTGACAGTACAGCACTGTGACAGTACAGCACTGTGACAGTACAGCACTCTGACAGTACAGCACTCTGACAGTACAGCACTGTGACAGTACAGCACTGTGACAGTACAGAACTCTGCCGGTACAGTGACAGTACAGCACTCTGACAGTACAGCACTGTGACAGTACAGCACTCTGACAGTACAGAACTCTGACAGTACAGCACAGCACTCTGACAGTACAGCACTGTGACAGTGCAGCACTCTGACAGTACAGCACTCTGACAGTACAGCACTCTGACAGTACAGCACTGTGACAGTGCAGCACTCTGACAGTACAGCACTCTGACAGTACAGCACTCTGACAGTACAGCACTAAAACAGTACAGCACTGTGACAGTACAGCACCGTGACAGTACAGCACTGTGACAGTACAGCACTCTGACAGTACAGAACTCTGACAGTACAGAACTCTGACAGTACAGCACTCTGACAGTACAGAACTCTGACAGTACAGAACTCTGACAGTACAGCCCTGTGACAGTACTGAACTCTGACAGTACAGGACCCTGACAGTACAGTACTCTGACAGTACAGCACTCTGACAGTACAGCACTCTGACAGTACAGCACTGTGACAGTACAGCACAGTGACAGTACAGAACTCTGACAGTACAGCACTCTGACAGTACAGCACCGTGACAGTACAGCACTCTGACAGTACAGCACTCTGACAGTACAGCACTGTGACAGTACAGAACTCTGACAGTACAGAACTCTGACAGTACAGCACTGTGACAGCACAGAACTCTGACATTACAGCACTGTGACAGAACAGCACTGTGACAGTACAGCACTCTGACAGTACAGCACCGTGACAGTACAGCACCGTGACAGTACAGCACTCTGACAGAACAGCACCGTGACAGTACAGAACTCTGACAGTACAGAACTCTGAAATTACAGAACACTGACAGTACAGAACTCTGAAAGTACAGAACTCTGACAGTACAGCACTGTGACAGTACAGCACTGTGACAGTACAGCACTGTGACAGTACAGCACTCTGACGGTACAGCACTCTGACGGTACAGGACTCTGACGGTACAGCACTGTGACAGTACAGTACTCTGACAGTACAGCACTGTGACAGTACAGCACTCTGACAGTACAGCACTCTGATGGTACAGCACTGTGACAGTACAGAACTCTGACAGTACAGCACTGTGACAGTACAGCACTCTGACAGTACAGCACTGTGACAGTACAGCACTGTGACAGTACAGCACTCTGACGTAAAGCACTGTGACAGTACAGAACTCTGACAGTACAGCACTCTGACAGTACAGCACTCTGACAGTACAGCACTCTGACAGTACAGCACTCTGACAGTACAGCACTCTGACGGTACAGCACTCTGACAGTACAGCACTCTGACAGTACAGAACTCTGACAGTTCAGCACTCTGACGGTACAGCACTGTGACAGTACAGAACTCTGACAGTACAGCACTCTGACAGTACAGCACTGTGACAGTACAGCACTCTGACAGTACAGAACTCTGACAGTACAGCACTGTGACAGTACAGCACTCTGACAGTACAGCACTGTGACAGTACAGCACTCTGACAGTACAGAACTCTGACAGTATAGCACTCTGACAGTACAGCACTGTGACAGTACAGCACTGTGACAGTACAGCACTCTGACAGTACAGAACTCTGACAGTACAGCACTCTGACAGTACAGCACTGTGACAGTACAGCACTCTGACGGTACAGCACTCTGACGGTACAGCACTGTGACAGTAAAGAACTCTGACAGTACAGCACTCTGACAGTACAGCACTCTGACAGTACAGAACTCTGACATTACAGCACTCTGACAGTACAGCACTGTGACAGTACAGCACTCTGACAGTACAGCACTGTGACAGTACAGCACCGTGACAGTACAGCACCGTGACAGTACAGCACTCTGACGTACAGCACTGTGACAACACAGCACTGTGACAACACAGCACTCTGACAGTACAGCACTGTGACAGTACAGCACTGTGACAACACAGCACTCTGACAGTACAGCACTGTGACAGTACAGAACTCTGACAGTACAGCACTCTGACGTACAGCACTGTGACAGTACAGCACTCTGACAGTACAGCACTCTGACAGTACAGCACTGTGACAGTACAGCACTGTGACAACACAGCACTCTGACAGTACAGCACTGTGACAGTACAGCACTGTGACAGTACAGCACTCTGACAGTACAGCACCGTGACAGTACAGCACTCTGACGTACAGCACTGTGACAACACAGCACTCTGACAGTACAGCACTGTGACAGTACAGCACTCTGACAGTACAGCACTGTGACAGTACAGAACTCTGACGGTAGAGTGACAGTACAGCACTCTGACAGTACAGCACTGTGACAGTACAGCACTCTGACAGTACAGCACTCTGACAGTACAGCACTCTGACAGTACAGCACTGTGACAGTACAGCACTCTGACAGTACAGCACTCTGACAGTACAGCACTCTGACATTACATCACTGTGACAGTACATCACTCTGACAGTACAGCACCGTGACAGTACAGCACTCTGACAGAACAGCACTCTGACAGTACAGCACTCTGACAGTACAGCACTGTGACAGTACAGCACTCTGACAGTACAGCACTGTGACAGTACAGAACTCTGACAGTACAGCACTCTGACAGTACAGCACCGTGACAGTACAGCACTCTGACAGTACAGCACTCTGACAGTACAGCACTCTGACAGTACAGCACTCTGACAGTACAGCACTCTGACAGTACAGAACTCTGACAGTACAGCACTGTGACAGTACAGAACTCTGACAGTACAGCACTGTGACAGTACAGCACTGTGACAGTACAGCACTGTGACAGTACAGAACTCTGACAGTACAGCACTCTGACGGTACAGCACTGTGACAGTACAGTACTCTGACAGTACAGCACTATGACAGTACAGCACTCTGACAGTACAGCACTCTGATGGTACAGCACTGTGACAGTACAGAACTCTGACAGTACAGCACTCTGACAGTACAGCACTGTGACAGTACAGCACTCTGACGTACAGCACTCTGACAGTACAGAACTCTGACAGTACAGCACTCTGACAGTACAGCACTCTGACGGTACAGCACTCTGACGGTACAGCACTGTGACAGTACAGAACTCTGACAGTACAGCACTCTGACAGTACAGCACTCTGACAGTACAGCACTCTGACAGTACAGAACTCTGACAGTACAGCACTGTGACAGTACAGCACTCTGACAGTACAGCACTGTGACAGTACAGCACTGTGACAGTACAGCACTCTGACAGTACAGCACTGTGACAGTACAGCACTCTGACAGTACAGCACTGTGACAGTACAGAACTCTGACGGTACAGTGACAGTACAGCACTCTGACAGTACAGCACTGTGACAGTACAGCACTCTGACAGTACAGAACTCTGACAGTACAGCACAGCACTCTGACAGTACAGCACTGTGACAGTGCAGCACTCTGACAGTACAGCACTCTGACAGTACAGCACTCTGACAGTACAGCACTGTGACAGTGCAGCACTCTGACAGTACAGCACTCTGACAGTACAGCACTCTGACAGTACAGCACTAAAACAGTACAGCACTGTGACAGTACAGCACCGTGACAGTACAGCACTGTGACAGTACAGCACTCTGACTGTACAGAACTCTGACAGTACAGCACTGTGACAGTACAGAACTCTGACAGTACAGAACTCTGACAGTACAGCCCTGTGACAGTACTGAACTCTGACAGTACAGCACCCTGACAGTACAGTACTCTGACAGTACAGCACTCTGACAGTACAGCACTCTGACAGTACAGCACTGTGACAGTACAGCACAGTGACAGTACAGAACTCTGACAGTACAGCACTCTGACAGTACAGCACCGTGACAGTACAGCACTCTGACAGTACAGCACTCTGACAGTACAGCACTGTGACAGTACAGCACTGTGACAACACAGCACTCTGACAGTACAGCACTGTGACAGTACAGCACTGTGACAGTACAGCACTCTGACAGTACAGCACCGTGACAGTACAGCACTCTGACGTACAGCACTGTGACAACACAGCACTCTGACAGTACAGCACTGTGACAGTACAGCACTGTGACAGTACAGCACTCTGACAATACAGCACTGTGACAGTACAGAACTCTGACGGTAGAGTGACAGTACAGCACTCTGACAGTACAGCACTGTGACAGTACAGCACTCTGACAGTACAGCACTCTGACAGTACAGAACTCTGACAGTACAGCACTGTGACAGTACAGCACTCTGACAGTACAGCACTCTGACAGTACAGCACTCTGACATTACATCACTGTGACAGTACATCACTCTGACAGTACAGCACCGTGACAGTACAGCACTCTGACAGAACAGCACTCTGACAGTACAGCACTCTGACAGTACAGCACTCTGACAGTACAGCACTCTGACAGTACAGCACTGTGACAGTACAGAACTCTGACAGTACAGCACTCTGACAGTACAGCACCGTGACAGTACAGCACTCTGACAGTACAGCACTCTGACAGTACAGCACTCTGACAGTACAGCACTCTGACAGTACAGCACTCTGACAGTACAGAACTCTGACAGTACAGCACTGTGACAGTACAGCACTCTGACAGTACAGCACTGTGACAGTACAGAACTCTGACAGTACAGCACTCTGACAGTACAGCACTGTGACAGTACAGAACTCTGACAGTACAGCACTGTGACAGTACAGCACTGTGACAGTACAGCACTGTGACAGTACAGAACTCTGACAGTACAGCACTCTGACGGTACAGCACTGTGACAGTACAGTACTCTGACAGTACAGCACTGTGACAGTACAGCACTCTGACAGTACAGCACTCTGATGGTACAGCACTGTGACAGTACAGAACTCTGACAGTACAGCACTCTGACAGTACAGCACTGTGACAGTACAGCACTCTGACGTACAGCACTCTGACAGTACAGAACTCTGACAGTACAGCACTCTGACAGTACAGCACTCTGACAGTACAGCACTCTGACAGTACAGCACTCTGACGGTACAGCACTCTGACGGTACAGCACTGTGACAGTACAGAACTCTGACAGTACAGCACTCTGACAGTACAGCACTCTGACAGTACAGCACTCTGACAGTACAGAACTCTGACAGTACAGCACTGTGACAGTACAGCACTCTGACAGTACAGCACTGTGACAGTACAGCACTGTGACAGTACAGCACTCTGACAGTACAGCACTGTGACAGTACAGCACTCTGACAGTACAGCACTGTGACAGTACAGAACTCTGACGGTACAGTGACAGTACAGCACTCTGACAGTACAGCACTGTGACAGTCCAGCACTCTGACAGTACAGAACTCTGACAGTACAGCACAGCACTCTGACAGTACAGCACTGTGACAGTGCACCACTCTGACAGTACAGCACTCTGACAGTACAGCACTCTGACAGCACAGCACTGTGACAGTGCAGCACTCTGACAGTACAGCACTCTGACAGTACAGCACTCTGACAGTACAGCACTAAAACAGTACAGCACTGTGACAGTACAGCACCGTGACAGTACAGCACTGTGACAGTACAGCACTCTGACAGTACAGAACTCTGACAGTACAGCACTGTGACAGTACAGAACTCTGACAGTACAGAACTCTGACAGTACAGCCCTGTGACAGTACTGAACTCTGACAGTACAGCACCCTGACAGTACAGTACTCTGACAGTACAGCACTCTGACAGTACAGCACTCTGACAGTACAGCACTGTGACAGTACAGCACAGTGACAGTACAGAACTCTGACAGTACAGCACTCTGACAGTACAGCACCGTGACAGTACAGCACTCTGACAGTACAGCACTCTGACAGTACAGCACTGTGACAGTACAGAACTCTGACAGTACAGAACTCTGACAGTACAGCACTGTGACAGCACAGAACTCTGACATTACAGCACTGTGACAGAACAGCACTGTGACAGTACAGCACTCTGACAGTACAGCACCGTGACAGTACAGCACTCTGACAGAACTCTGACAGTACAGAACTCTGAAATTACAGAACACTGACAGTACAGAACTCTGAAAGTACAGAACACTGACAGTGCAGAACTCTGACAGTACAGCACTGTGACAGTACAGCACTCTGACAGTACAGCACTGTGACAGTACAGAACTCTGACAGTACAGCACTGTGACAGTACAGCACTGTGACAGTACAGCACTCTGACAGTACAGCACCGTGACAGTACAGAACTCTGACAGTACAGAACTCAGACAGTACAGAACTCTGACAGTACAGAACTCTGACAGTACAGAACTCTGAAAGTACAGAACACTGACAGTACAGAACTCTGACAGTACAGCACTCTGACAGTACAGCACTCTGACAGTACAGCACTCTGACACTACAGCACTCTGACAGTACAGCACTCTGACAGTACAGCACTCTGACAGTACAGCACTCTGACAGTACAGCACTCTGACAGTACAGAACACTGACAGTACAGATCTCTGACAGTACAGCACTGTGACGGTACAGCACTCTGACAGTACAGCACTCTGACAGTACAGCACCCTGACAGTACAGCACTCTGACAGTACAGCACTCTGACAGTACAGCACCGTGACAGTACAGCACTCTGACAGCACCGAACTCTGACAGTACAGCACTCTGACATGACAGCACTGTGACAGAACAGCACTGTGACAGTACAGCACTGTGACAGTACAGCACTCTGACGGTACAGCACTCTGACGGTACAGCACTGTGACAGTACAGAACTCTGACAGTACAGAACTCTGACAGTACAGCACTCTGACAGCACAGAACTCTGACATTACAGCACTCTGACAGTACAGAACTCTGACAGTACAGCACTATGACAGTACAGCACTCTGACAGTACAGCACTGTGACAGTACAGCACCGTGACAGTACAGCACCGTGACAGTACAGCACTCTGACGTACAGCACTGTGACAACACAGCACTCTGACAGTACAGCACTGTGACAGTACAGCACTGTGACAACACAGCACTCTGACAGTACAGCACTGTGACAGTACAGCACTCTGACAGTACAGCACTCTGACAGTACAGCACTGTGACAGTACAGCACTGTGACAACACAGCACTCTGACAGTACAGCACTCTGACAGTACAGCACTGTTACAGTACAGCACTCTGACAGTACAGCACCGTGACAGTACAGCACTCTGACGTACAGCACTGTGACAACACAGCACTCTGACAGTACAGCACTGTGACAGTACAGCACTCTGACAGTACAGCACTGTGACAGTACAGAACTCTGACGGTAGAGTGACAGTACAGCACTCTGACAGTACAGCACCCTGACAGTACAGCACCGTGACAGTACAGCACTCTGACAGTACAGCACTCTGACAGTACAGTACTCTGACAGAACAGCACTCTGACAGTACAGCACTCTGACAGTACAGCACTGTGACAGTACAGCACTCTGACAGTACAGCACTGTGACAGTACAGAACTCTGACAGTACAGCACTCTGACAGTACAGCACCGTGACAGTACAGCACTCTGACAGTACAGCACTCTGACAGTACAGCACTCTGACAGTACAGCACTCTGACAGTACAGCACTCTGACAGTACAGCACTGTGACAGTACAGCACTCTGACAGAACAGCACTCTGACAGTACAGAACTCTGACAGTACAGCACTGTGACAGTACAGCACTGTGACAGTACAGCACTGTGACAGTACAGCACTGTGACAGTACAGAACTCTGACAGTACAGCACTGTGACAGTACAGCACTGTGACAGTACAGCACTCTGACGGTACAGCACTCAGACGGTACAGCACTGTGACAGTACAGCACTCTGACGGTACAGCACTGTGACAGTACAGTACTCTGACAGTACAGCACTGTGACAGTACAGCACTCTGACAGTACAGCACTCTGATGGTACAGCACTGTGACAGTACAGAACTCTGACAGTACAGCACTCTGACAGTACAGCACTGTGACAGTACAGCACTCTGACGTACAGCACTCTGACAGTACAGAACTCTGACAGTACAGCACTCTGACAGTACAGCACTCTGACAGTACAGCACTCTGACAGTACAGCACTCTGACGGTACAGCACTCTGACGGTACAGCACTGTGACAGTACAGAACTCTGACAGTACAGCACTCTGACAGTACAGCACTCTGACAGTACAGCACCGTGACAGTACAGCACTCTGATAGTACAGCACTGTGACAGTACAGCACTGTGACAGTACAGCACTCTGACAGTACAGCACTGTGACAGTACAGCACTGTGACAGTACAGCACTCTGACAGTACAGCACTGGGACAGTACAGAACTCTGACGGTACAGTGACAGTACAGCACTCTGACAGTACAGCACTGTGACAGTACAGCACTCTGACAGTACAGAACTCTGACAGTACAGCACAGCACTCTGACAGTACAGCACTGTGACAGTGCAGCACTCTGACAGTACAGCACTCTGACAGTACAGCACTCTGACAGTACAGCACTGTGACAGTGCAGCACTCTGACAGTACAGCACTCTGACAGTACAGCACTCTGACAGTACAGCACTAAAACAGTACAGCACTGTGACAGTACAGCACCGTGACAGTACAGCACTGTGACAGTACAGCACTCTGACAGTACAGAACTCTGACAGTACAGCACTGTGACAGTACAGAACTCTGACAGTACAGAACTCTGACAGTACAGCCCTGTGACAGTACTGAACTCTGACAGTACAGCACCCTGACAGTACAGTACTCTGACAGTACAGCACTCTGACAGTACAGCACTCTGACAGTACAGCACTGTGACAGTACAGCACAGTGACAGTACAGAACTCTGACAGTACAGCACTCTGACAGTACAGCACCGTGACAGTACAGCACTCTGACAGTACAGCACTCTGACAGTACAGCACTGTGACAGTACAGAACTCTGACAGTACAGAACTCTGACAGTACAGCACTGTGACAGCACAGAACTCTGACATTACAGCACTGTGACAGAACAGCACTGTGACAGTACAGCACTCTGACAGTACAGCACCGTGACAGTACAGCACTCTGACAGAACAGCACCGTGACAGTACAGAACTCTGACAGTACAGAACTCTGAAATTACAGAACACTGACAGTACAGAACTCTGAAAGTACAGAACACTGACAGTGCAGAACTCTGACAGTACAGCACTGTGACAGTACAGCACTCTGACAGTACAGCACTGTGACAGTACAGAACTCTGACAGTACAGCACTGTGACAGTACAGCACTCTGACAGTACAGCACCGTGACAGTACAGAACTCTGACAGTACAGAACTCTGACAGTACAGAACTCTGACAGTACAGAACTCTGACAGTACAGAACTCTGAAAGTACAGAACACTGACAGTACAGAACTCTGACAGTACAGCACTGTGACAGTACAGCACTCTGACAGTACAGCACTCTGACACTACAGCACTCTGACAGTACAGCACTCTGACAGTACAGCACTCTGACAGTACAGCACTCTGACAGTACAGAACACTGACAGTACAGATCTCTGACAGTACAGCACTGTGACGGTACAGCACTCTGACAGTACAGCACTCTGACAGTACAGCACTCTGACAGTACAGCACCCTGACAGTACAGCACCCTGACAGTACAGCACTCTGACAGTACAGCACTCTGACAGTACAGCACCGTGACAGTACAGCACTCTGACAGCACCGAACTCTGACAGTACAGCACTCTGACATGACAGCACTGTGACAGAACAGCACTGTGACAGTACAGCACTCTGACAGTACAGCACCGTGACAGTACAGCACTCTGACAGTACAGCACCGTGACAGTACAGAACTCTGACAGTACAGAACTCTGAAAGTACAGAACACTGACAGTACAGAACTCTGACAGTACAGCACTGTGACAGTACAGCACTGTGACAGTACAGCACTGTGACAGTACAGCACTGTGACAGTACAGAACTCTGACAGTACAGCACTGTGACAGTACAGCACTGTGACAGTACAGCACTCTGACAGTACAGAACTCTGACAGTACAGAACTCTGACAGTACAGAACTCTGACAGTACAGCACTCTGACAGTACAGCACTGTGACAGTACAGCACTCTGACAGTACAGCACTCTGACAGTACAGCACTCTGACAGTACAGCAATCTGACAGTACAGAACTCTGACAGTATAGCACTCTGACAGTACAGCACTGTGACAGTACAGCACTCTGACGGTACAGCACTGTGACAATACAGAACTCTGACAGTACAGCACTCTGACAGTACAGCACTCTGACAGTACAGCACTGTGACAGTACAGAACTCTGACAGTACAGCACTCTGACAGTACAGCACTGTGACAGTACAGCACTGTGACAGTACAGAACTCTGACAGTATAGCACTCTGACAGTACAGCACTCTGACAGTACAGCACTCTGACGTACAGCACTGTGACAGTACAGCACTCTGACAGTACAGCACTGTGACAGTACAGCACTCTGACTGTACAGCACACTGACAGTACAGCACTGTGACAGTACAGAACTCTGACGGCAGAGTGACAGTACAGCACTCTGACAGTACAGCACTCTGACAGTACAGAACTCTGACAGTACAGCACTCTGACAGTACAGCACTCTGACAGTACAGCACTCTGACAGTACAGAACTCTGACAGTACAGCACTCTGACAGTACAGCACTCTGACAGTACAGCACTCTGACAGTACAGAACTCTGACAGTACAGCACTGTGACAGTACAGCACTCTGACAGTACAGCACTCTGACAGTACAGAACTCTGACAGTACAGCACTCTGACAGTACAGCACTGTGACAGCACAGCACTCTGACAGTACAGCACTCTGACAGTACAGCACTCTGACAGTACAGCACTCTGACAGTACATCACTCTGACAGTACATCACTCTGACAGTACAGCACCCTGACAGTACAGCACCGTGACAGTACAGCACCGTGACAGTACAGCACTCTGACAGTACAGCACTGTGACGGTACAGCACTGTGACGGTACAGCACTGTGACAGTACAGCACTGTGACAGTACAGCACTCTGACAGTACAGCACTGTGACAGTACAGCACTAAAACAGTACAGCACTGTGAAAGTACAGCACCGTGACAGTACAGCACTGTGACAGTACAGCACTCTGACAGTACAGAACTCTGACAGTACAGCACTGTGACAGTACTGAACTCTGACAGTACAGCACCCTGACAGTACAGTACTCTGACAGAACAGCACTCTGACAGTACAGCACCCTGACAGTACAGCACCGTGACAGTACAGCACTCTGACAGTACAGAACTCTGACAGTACAGCACTCTGACAGTACAGAACTCTGACAGTACAGCACTGTGACAGTACAGAACTCTGACAGAACAGCACTGAGACAGAACAGCACTCTGACAGTACAGCACCGTGACAGTACAGCACTCTGACAGTACAGAACTCTGACAGTACAGCACTCTGACAGTACAGCACTCTGACAGTACAGCACTGTGACAGTACAGAACTCTGACAGTACAGAACTCTGACAGTACAGAACTCTGACAGTACAGCACTCTGACAGTACAGAACTCTGACACTACAGAACACTGAAATTACAGAACACTGACAGTACAGAACTCTGACAGTACAGCACTGTGACAGTACAGCACTCTGACAGCACCGAACTCTGACAGTACAGGACTCTGATATTACAGCACTGTGACAGAACAGCACTGTGACAGTACAGCACCGTGACAGTACAGCACTGTGACAGTACAGCACTCTGACAGTACAGCATTGTGACAGTACAGAACTCTGACATTACAGCACTGTGACAGAACAGCACTGTGACAGTACAGTACTCTGACAGTACAGCACCGTGACAGTACAGCACTCTGACAGAACAGCACCGTGACAGTACAGAACTCTGACAGTACAGAACTCTGAAATTACAGAACACTGACAGTACAGAACTCTGACAGTACAGCACTGTGACAGTACAGCACTCTGACAGCACAGCACTCTGACAGCACTGAACTCTGACATTACAGCACTGTGACAGAACAGCACTGTGACAGTACATCACTCTGACAGTACATCACTCTGACAGTACAGCACTCTGACAGTACAGCACTCTGACAGTACAGCACCGTGACAGTACAGCACTCTGACAGAACAGCACCGTGACAGTACAGAACTCTGACAGTACAGAACTCTGACAGTACAGCACCGTGACAGTACAGAACTCTGACAGTACACAACTCTGAAAGTACAGAACACTGACAGTGCAGAACTCTGACAGTACAGCACTGTGACAGTACAGCACTCTGACAGTACAGCACCGTGACAGTACAGCACTCTGACAGTACAGCACTGTGACAGTACAGAACTCTGACAGTACAGCACTCTGACAGTACAGCACTGTGACAGTACAGAACTCTGACAGTACAGCACTGTGACAGTACATCACTGTGACAGTACAGCACTCTGACAGTACAGCACTCTGACACTACAGCACTCTGACAGTACAGCACTCTGACAGTACAGCACTCTGACAGTACAGCACTCTGAAAGTACAGAACACTGACAGTACAGAACTCTGACAGTACAGCACTGTGACAGTACAGCACTCTGACAGTACAGCACTCTGACAGTACAGCACTGTGACAGTAGAGCACTGTGACAGTACAGCACTCTGACAGTACAGCACTGTGACAGTACAGCACTCTGACAGTACAGAACTCTGACAGTACAGCACTGTGACAGTACAGCACTGTGACAGTACAGCACTCTGACAGTACAGCACTCTGACGGTACAGCACTCTGACGGTACAGGACTCTGACGGTACAGCACTGTGACAGTACAGTACTCTGTCAGTACAGCACTGTGACAGTACAGCACTCTGACAGTACAGCACTCTGATGGTACAGCACTGTGACAGTACAGAACTCTGACAGTACAGCACTGTGACAGTACAGCACTCTGACAGTACAGCACTGTGACAGTACAGCACTCTGACAGTACAGCACTCTGACGTAAAGCACTGTGACAGTACAGAACTCTGACAGTACAGCACTCTGACAGTACAGCACTCTGACAGTACAGCACTCTGACAGTACAGCACTCTGACAGTACAGCACTCTGACGGTACAGCACTCTGACAGTACAGCACTCTGACAGTACAGAACTCTGACAGTACAGCACTCTGACGGTACAGCACTGTGACAGTACAGAACTCTGACAGTACAGCACTCTGACAGTACAGCACTGTGACAGTACAGAATTCTGACAGTACAGCACTGTGACAGTACAGCACTCTGACAGTACAGCACTGTGACAGTACAGCACTCTGACAGTACAGAACTCTGACAGTATAGCACTCTGACAGTACAGCACTGTGACAGTACAGCACTGTGACAGTACAGCACTGTGACAGTACAGCACTCTGACGGTACAGCACTCTGACGGTACAGCACTCTGACAGTACAGCACTGTGACAGTACAGAACTCTGACAGTACAGAACTCTGACAGTACAGCACTCTGACAGCACAGAACTCTGACAGTATAGCACTCTGACAGTACAGCACTCTGACAGTACAGCACCGTGACAGTACAGCACTCTGACAGTACAGCACTGTGACAGTACAGAACTCTGACAGTACAGCACTGTGACAGTACAGCACTCTGACGTACAGCACTGTGACAATGCAGCACTCTGACAGTACAGAACTCTGACAGTACAGCACTCTGACAGTACAGAACTCTGACAGTACAGCACTCTGACAGTACAGAACTCTGACAGTACAGCACTTTGACAGTACAGCACCGTGACAGTACAGCACTGTGACAGTACAGCACTCTGAAAGTACAGCACTGTGACAGTACAGCACTGTGACAGTACAGCACTCTGACAGTACAGCACTGTGACAGTACAGAACTCTGACAGTACAGCACCGTGACAGTACAGCACTCTGACAGTACAGCACTGTGACAGTACAGAACTCTGACAGTACAGCACTCTGACAGTACAGCACCGTGACAGTACAGCACTGTGACAGTACAGCACCGTGACAGTACAGCACTCTGACAGTACAGAACTCTGACAGTACAGCACTGTGACAGTACAGCACTCTGACAGTACAGAACTCTGACAGTACAGCACTCTGACAGTACAGCACTGTGACAGTACAGAACTCTGACGGTAGAGTGACAGTACAGCACTCTGACAGTACAGCACTCTGACAGTACAGCACTCTGACAGTACAGAACTCTGACAGTACAGCACTGTGACAGTACAGCACTCTGACAGTACAGCACTCTGACATTACATCACTGTGACAGTACATCACTCTGACAGTACAGCACCCTGACAGTACAGCACCCTGACAGTACAGCACCGTGACAGTACAGCACTCTGACAGTACAGCACTCTGACAGTACAGCACTCTGACAGTACAGCACCGTGACAGTACAGCACTCTGACAGTACAGCACTCTGACAGTACAGCACTGTGACAGTACAGAACTCTGACAGTACAGAACTCTGACAGTACAGCACTGTGACAGCACAGAACTCTGACATTACAGCACTGTGACAGAACAGCACTGTGACAGTACAGCACTCTGACAGTACAGCACCGTGACAGTACAGCACTCTGACAGAACAGCACCGTGACAGTACAGAACTCTGACAGTACAGAACTCTGAAATTACAGAACACTGACAGTACAGAACTCTGAAAGTACAGAACACTGACAGTGCAGAACTCTGACAGTACAGCACTGTGACAGTACAGCACTCTGACAGTACAGCACTGTGACAGTACAGAACTCTGACAGTACAGCACTGTGACAGTACAGCACTCTGACAGTACAGCACCGTGACAGTACAGAACTCTGACAGTACAGAACTCTGACAGTACAGAACTCTGACAGTACAGAACTCTGACAGTACAGAACTCTGAAAGTACAGAACACTGACAGTACAGAACTCTGACAGTACAGCACTGTGACAGTACAGCACTCTGACAGTACAGCACTCTGACACTACAGCACTCTGACAGTACAGCACTCTGACAGTACAGCACTCTGACAGTACAGCACTCTGACAGTACAGAACACTGACAGTACAGATCTCTGACAGTACAGCACTGTGACGGTACAGCACTCTGACAGTACAGCACTCTGACAGTACAGCACTCTGACAGTACAGCACCCTGACAGTACAGCACCCTGACAGTACAGCACTCTGACAGTACAGCACTCTGACAGTACAGCACCGTGACAGTACAGCACTCTGACAGCACCGAACTCTGACAGTACAGCACTCTGAAATGACAGCACTGTGACAGAACAGCACTGTGACAGTACAGCACTCTGACAGTACAGCACCGTGACAGTACAGAACTCTGACAGTACAGAACTCTGAAAGTACAGAACACTGACAGTACAGAACTCTGACAGTACAGCACTGTGACAGTACAGCACTCTGACAGTACAGCACTGTGGCAGTACAGCACTGTGACAGTACAGCACTGTGACAGTACAGAACTCTGACAGTACAGCACTGTGACAGTACAGCACTGTGACAGTACAGCACTCTGACAGTACAGAACTCTGACAGTACAGAACTCTGACAGTACAGAACTCTGACAGTACAGCACTCTGACAGTACAGCACTGTGACAGTACAGCACTCTGACAGTACAGCACTCTGACAGTACAGCACTCTGACAGTACAGAACTCTGACAGTATAGCACTCTGACAGTACAGCACTGTGACAGTACAGCACTCTGACGGTACAGCACTGTGACAATACAGAACTCTGACAGTACAGCACTCTGACAGTACAGCACTCTGACAGTACAGCACTGTGACAGTACAGAACTCTGACAGTACAGCACTGTGACAGTACAGCACTCTGACAGTACAGAACTCTGACAGTATAGCACTCTGACAGTACAGCACTCTGACAGTACAGCACTCTGACGTACAGCACTGTGACAGTACAGCACTCTGACAGTACAGCACTGTGACAGTACAGCACTCTGACTGTACAGCACACTGACAGTACAGCACTGTGACAGTACAGAACTCTGACGGCAGAGTGACAGTACAGCACTCTGACAGTACAGCACTCTGACAGTACAGAACTCTGACAGTACAGCACTCTGACAGTACAGCACTCTGACAGTACAGCACTCTGACAGTACAGAACTCTGACAGTACAGCACTCTGACAGTACAGCACTCTGACAGTACAGCACTCTGACAGTACAGCACTCTGACAGTACAGAACTCTGACAGTACAGCACTGTGACAGTACAGCACTCTGACAGTACAGCACTCTGACAGTACAGAACTCTGACAGTACAGCACTCTGACAGTACAGCACTGTGACAGCACAGCACTCTGACAGTACAGCACTCTGACAGTACAGCACTCTGACAGTACAGCACTCTGACAGTACATCACTCTGACAGTACAGCACCCTGACAGTACAGCACCGTGACAGTACAGCACCGTGACAGTACAGCACTCTGACAGTACAGCACTGTGACGGTACAGCACTGTGACAGTACAGCACTGTGACAGTACAGCACTCTGACAGTACAGCACTGTGACAGTACAGCACTAAAACAGTACAGCACTGTGAAAGTACAGCACCGTGACAGTACAGCACTGTGACAGTACAGCACTCTGACAGTACAGAACTCTGACAGTACAGCACTGTGACAGTACTGAACTCTGACAGTACAGCACCCTGACAGTACAGTACTCTGACAGAACAGCACTCTGACAGTACAGCACCCTGACAGTACAGCACCGTGACAGTACAGCACTCTGACAGTACAGAACTCTGACAGTACAGCACTCTGACAGTACAGAACTCTGACAGTACAGCACTGTGACAGTACAGAACTCTGACAGAACAGCACTGTGACAGAACAGCACTCTGACAGTACAGCACCGTGACAGTACAGCACTCTGACAGTACAGAACTCTGACAGTACAGCACTCTGACAGTACAGCACTGTGACAGTACAGAACTCTGACAGTACAGAACTCTGACAGTACAGAACTCTGACAGTACAGCACTCTGACAGTACAGAACTCTGACACTACAGAACACTGAAATTACAGAACACTGACAGTACAGAACTCTGACAGTACAGCACTGTGACAGTACAGCACTCTGACAGCACCGAACTCTGACAGTACAGGACTCTGACATTACAGCACTGTGACAGAACAGCACTGTGACAGTACAGCACCGTGACAGTACAGCACTGTGACAGTACAGCACTCTGACAGTACAGCATTGTGACAGTACAGAACTCTGACATTACAGCACTGTGACAGAACAGCACTGTGACAGTACAGCACTCTGACAGTACAGCACCGTGACAGTACAGCACTCTGACAGAACAGCACCGTGACAGTACAGAACTCTGACAGTACAGAACTCTGAAATTACAGAACACTGACAGTACAGAACTCTGACAGTACAGCACTGTGACAGTACAGCACTCTGACAGCACAGCACTCTGACAGCACTGAACTCTGACATTACAGCACTGTGACAGAACAGCACTGTGACAGTACATCACTCTGACAGTACATCACTCTGACAGTACAGCACTCTGACAGTACAGCACTCTGACAGTACAGCACCGTGACAGTACAGCACTCTGACAGAACAGCACCGTGACAGTACAGAACTCTGACAGTACAGAACTCTGACAGTACAGCACCGTGACAGTACAGAACTCTGACAGTACACAACTCTGAAAGTACAGAACACTGACAGTGCAGAACTCTGACAGTACAGCACTGTGACAGTACAGCACTCTGACAGTACAGCACCGTGACAGTACAGCACTCTGACAGTACAGCACTGTGACAGTACAGAACTCTGACAGTACAGCACTCTGACAGTACAGCACTGTGACAGTACAGAACTCTGACAGTACAGCACTGTGACAGTACATCACTGTGACAGTACAGCACTCTGACAGTACAGCACTCTGACACTACAGCACTGTGACAGTACAGCACTCTGACAGTACAGCACTCTGACAGTACAGCACTCTGAAAGTACAGAACACTGACAGTACAGAACTCTGACAGTACAGCACTGTGACAGTACAGCACTCTGACAGTACAGCACTCTGACAGTACAGCACTGTGACAGTAGAGCACTGTGACAGTACAGCACTCTGACAGTACAGCACTGTGACAGTACAGCACTCTGACAGTACAGCACTCTGACAGTACAGAACTCTGACAGTACAGCACTGTGACAGTACAGCACTCTGACAGTACAGCACTCTGACGGTACAGCACTCTGACGGTACAGGACTCTGACGGTACAGCACTGTGACAGTACAGTACTCTGTCAGTACAGCACTGTGACAGTACAGCACTCTGACAGTACAGCACTCTGATGGTACAGCACTGTGACAGTACAGAACTCTGACAGTACAGCACTGTGACAGTACAGCACTCTGACAGTACAGCACTGTGACAGTACAGCACTCTGACAGTACAGCACTCTGACGTAAAGCACTGTGACAGTACAGAACTCTGACAGTACAGCACTCTGACAGTACAGCACTCTGACAGTACAGCACTCTGACAGTACAGCACTCTGACAGTACAGCACTCTGACGGTACAGCACTCTGACAGTACAGCACTCTGACAGTACAGAACTCTAACAGTACAGCACTCTGACAGTACAGCACTGTGACAGTACAGCACTCTGACAGTACAGAACTCTGACAGTACAGCACTGTGACAGTACAGCACTCTGACAGTACAGCACTGTGACAGTACAGCACTCTGACAGTACAGAACTCTGACAGTATAGCACTCTGACAGTACAGCACTGTGACAGTACAGCACTGTGACAGTACAGCACTCTGACGGTACAGCACTCTGACGGTACAGCACTCTGACAGTACAGCACTGTGACAGTACAGAACTCTGACAGTACAGAACTCTGACAGTACAGCACTCTGACAGCACAGAACTCTGACAGTATAGCACTCTGACAGTACAGCACTCTGACAGTACAGCACCGT
Organism: Scyliorhinus torazame; assembly: GCF_047496885.1. Classification (NCBI taxonomy): domain Eukaryota; kingdom Metazoa; phylum Chordata; class Chondrichthyes; order Carcharhiniformes; family Scyliorhinidae; genus Scyliorhinus; species Scyliorhinus torazame. The sequence goes on from NC_092708.1 coordinate 387,828,674, forward strand.
GACAGTACAGCACTCTGACAGTACAGCACTGTGACAGTACAGAACTCTGACAGTACAGCACTGTGACAGTACAGCACTCTGACGTACAGCACTGTGACAATACAGCACTCTGACAGTACAGAACTCTGACAGTACAGCACTCTGACAGTACAGAACTCTGACAGTACAGCACTTTGACAGTACAGCACCGTGACAGTACAGCACTGTGACAGTACAGCACTCTGAAAGTACAGCACTGTGACAGTACAGCACTGTGACAGTACAGCACTCTGACAGTACAGCACTGTGACAGTACAGAACTCTGACAGTACAGCACCGTGACAGTACAGCACTCTGACAGTACAGCACTGTGACAGTACAGAACTCTGACAGTACAGCACTCTGACAGTACAGCACCGTGACAGTACAGCACTGTGACAGTACAGCACCGTGACAGTACAGCACTCTGACAGTACAGAACTCTGACAGTACAGCACTGTGACAGTACAGCACTCTGACAGTACAGAACTCTGACAGTACAGCACTCTGACAGTACAGCACTGTGACAGTACAGAACTCTGACGGTAGAGTGACAGTACAGCACTCTGACAGTACAGCACTCTGACAGTACAGCACTCTGACAGTACAGAACTCTGACAGTACAGCACTGTGACAGTACAGCACTCTGACAGTACAGCACTCTGACATTACATCACTGTGACAGTACATCACTCTGACAGTACAGCACCCTGACAGTACAGCACCGTGACAGTACAGCACTCTGACAGTACAGCACTCTGACAGTACAGCACTCTGACAGTACAGCACTGTGACGGTACAGCACTGTGACAGTACAGCACTCTGACAGTACAGCACTGTGACAGTACAGCACTAAAACAGTACAGCACTGTGACAGTACAGCACCGTGACAGTACAGCACTGTGACAGTACAGCACTGTGACAGTACAGCACTCTGACAGTACAGAACTCTGACAGTACAGCACTGTGACAGTACTGAACTCTGACAGTACAGCACTGTGACAGTACAGCACTGTGACAGTACAGAACTCTGACAGTACAGCACTGTGACAGTACAGCACTGTGACAGTACAGCACTCTGACGGTACAGCACTGTGACAGTACAGTACTCTGACAGTACAGCACTGTGACAGTACAGCACTCTGACAGTACAGCACTCTGATGGTACAGCACTGTGACAGTACAGAACTCTGACAGTACAGCACTGTGACAGTACAGCACTCTGACAGTACAGCACTGTGACAGTACAGCACTCTGACAGTACAGCACTCTGACGTACAGCACTGTGACAGTACAGAACTCTGACAGTACAGCACTCTGACAGTACAGCACTCTGACGGTACAGCACTGTGACAGTACAGAACTCTGACAGTACAGCACTCTGACAGTACAGCACTCTGACAGTACAGCACTCTGACAGTACAGAACTCTGACAGTACAGCACTGTGACAGTACAGCACTCTGACAGTACAGCACTGTGACAGTACAGCACTGTGACAGTACAGCACTCTGACAGTACAGCACTGTGACAGTACAGCACTCTGACAGTACAGCACTGTGACAGTACAGAACTCTGACAGTACAGCACTGTGACAGTACAGAACTCTGACAGTACAGCACTGTGACAGTACAGCACTGTGACAGTACAGCACTCTGACAGTACAGCACTGTGACAGTACAGAACTCTGACGGTACAGTGACAGTACAGCACTCTGACAGTACAGCACTGTGACAGTACAGCACTCTGACAGTACAGCACTCTGACAGTACAGCACTCTGACAGTACAGAACTCTGACAGTACAGCACTCTGACAGTACAGCACTGTGACAGTGCAGCACTCTGACAGTACAGCACTCTGACAGTACAGCACTGTGACAGTGCAGCACTCTGACAGTACAGCACTCTGACAGTACAGCACCCTGACAGTACAGCACCGTGACAGTACAGCACTCTGACAGTACAGCACTCTGACAGTACAGCACTGTGACGGTACAGCACTGTGACAGTACAGCACTCTGACAGTACAGCACTGTGACAGTACAGCACTAAAACAGTACAGCACTGTGACAGTACAGCACCGTGAGAGTACAGCACTGTGAGAGTACAGCACTGTGACAGTACAGCAATCTGACAGTACAGAACTCTGACAGTACAGCACTGTGACAGTACAGAACTCTGACAGTACAGCACTGTGACAGTACTGAACTCTGACAGTACAGCACTGTGACAGTACAGAACTCTGACAGTACAGCACTCTGACAGTACAGAACTCTGAAATTACAGAACACTGACAGTACAGAACTCTGACAGTACAGCACTCTGACAGTACAGAACTCTGAAATTACAGAACACTGACAGTACAGAACTCTGACAGTACAGCACTGTGACAGTACAGCACTCTGACAGCACCGAACTCTGTCAGTACAGCACTCTGACATTACAGCACTGTGACAGAACAGCACTGTGACAGTACAGCACTCTGACAGTACAGCACTCTGACAGTACAGCACCGTGACAGTACAGCACTCTGACAGTACAGCACCGTGACAGTACAGAACTCTGACAGTACAGAACTCTGAAAGTACAGAACACTGACAGTACAGAACTCTGACAGTACAGCACTGTGACAGTACAGCACTCTGACAGTACAGCACTGTGACAGTACAGCACTCTGACAGTACAGCACTGTGACAGTACAGAACTCTGACAGTACAGCACTGTGACAGTACAGCACTGTGACAGTACAGCACTCTGACAGTACAGAACTCTGACAGTACAGAACTCTGACAGTACAGCACTCTGACAGTACAGCACTGTGACAGTACAGCACTCTGACAGTACAGCACTGTGACAGTACAGCACTCTGACAGTACAGAACTCTGACAGTACAGCACTCTGACAGTACAGCACTCTGACAGTACAGCACTGTGACAGTACAGCACTCTGACGGTACAGCACTGTGACAATACATAACTCTGACAGTACAGCACTCTGACAGTACAGAACTCTGACAGTACAGCACTGTGACAGTACAGCACTCTGACAGTACAGAACTCTGACAGTATAGCACTCTGACAGTACAGCACTCTGACAGTACAGCACTCTGACGTACAGCACTGTGACAGTACAGCACTCTGACAGTACAGCACTGTGACAGTACAGTTCTCTGACAGTACAGCACACTGACAGTACAGCACTGTGACAGTACAGAACTCTGACGGTAGAGTGACAGTACAGCACTCTGACAGTACAGCACTGTGACAGTACAGCACTCTGACAGTACAGCACTCTGACAGTACAGAACTCTGACAGTACAGCACTCTGACAGTACAGCACTGTGACAGTACAGCACTCTGACAGTACAGCACTCTGACAGTACATCACTGTGACAGTACATCACTGTGACAGTACATCACTGTGACAGTACATCACTCTGACAGTACAGCACCCTGACAGTACAGCACCGTGACAGTACAGCACTCTGACAGTACAGCACTCTGACAGTACAGCACTGTGACGGTACAGCACTGTGACAGTACAGCACTCTGACAGTACAGCACTGTGACAGTACAGCACTAAAACAGTACAGCACTGTGAAAGTACAGCACCGTGACAGTACAGCACTGTGACAGTACAGCACTCTGACAGTACAGAACTCTGACAGTACAGCACTGTGACAGTACTGAACTCTGACAGTACAACACCCTGACAGTACAGTACTCTGACAGAACAGCACTCTGACAGTACTGCACTCTGACAGTACAGCACTGTGACAGTACAGCACTCTGACAGTACAGCACTGTGACAGTACAGAACTCTGACAGTACAGCACCGTGACAGTACAGCACTCTGACAGTACAGCACTGTGACAGTACAGCACTCTGACAGTACAGCACTGTGACAGTACAGCACCGTGACAGTACAGCACTCTGACAGTACAGCACTGTGACAGTACAGCACTCTGACAGTACAGCACTGTGACAGTACAGAACTCTGACAGTACAGCACTGTGACAGTACAGAACTCTGACAGTACAGCACTGTGACAGTACAGCACTGTGACAGTACAGAACTCTGACAGTACAGCACTGTGACAGTACAGAACTCTGACAGAACAGCACTGTGACAGAACAGCACCGTGACAGTACAGCACTCTGACAGTACAGCACTCTGACAGTACAGCACTGTGACAGTACAGCACTGTGACAGTACAGCACTGTGACAGTACAGAACTCTGACAGTACAGCACTCTGACAGTACAGAACTCTGACAGTACAGAACACTGAAATTACAGAACTCTGACAGTACAGCACTGTGACAGTACAGCACTCTGACAGCACCGAACTCTGACAGTACAGGACTCTGACATTACAGCACTGTGACAGAACAGCACTGTGACAGTACAGCACTCTGACAGTACAGCACCGTGACAGTACAGCACTGTGACAGTACAGCACTCTGACAGTACAGCACTGTGACAGTACAGCACCGTGACAGTACAGCACTGTGACAGTACAGAACTCTGACATTACAGCACTGTGACAGAACAGCACTGTGACAGTACAGCACTCTGACAGTACAGCACCGTGACAGTACAGCACTGTGAGAGTACAGCACTCTGACAGTACAGCACTGTGACAGTACAGCACTCTGACAGCACCGAACTCTGACAGTACAGGACTCTGACATTACAGCACTGTGACAGAACAGCACTGTGACAGTACAGCACCGTGACAGTACAGCACCGTGACAGTACAGCACTGTGACAGTACAGCACTCTTACAGAACAGCACCGTGACAGTACAGAACTCTGACAGTACAGAACTCTGAAATTACAGAACACTGACAGTACAGAACTCTGACAGTACAGCACTGTGACAGTACAGCACTCTGACAGTACAGCACCGTGACAGTACAGCACTCTGACAGAACAGCACCGTGACGGTACAGCACTGTGACAGTACAGCACTCTGACAGTACAGCACTGTGACAGTACAGCACTAAAACAGTACAGCACTGTGACAGTACAGCACCGTGAGAGTACAGCACTGTGAGAGTACAGCACTGTGACAGTACAGCAATCTGACAGTACAGAACTCTGACAGTACAGCACTGTGACAGTACAGAACTCTGACAGTACAGCACTGTGACAGCACTGTGACAGTACTGAACTCTGACAGTACAGCACTGTGACAGTACAGAACTCTGACAGTACAGCACTCTGACAGTACAGAACTCTGAAATTACAGAACACTGACAGTACAGAACTCTGACAGTACAGCACCGTGACAGTACAGCACTCTGACAGTACAGAACTCTGAAATTACAGAACACTGACAGTACAGAACTCTGACAGTACAGCACTGTGACAGTACAGCACTCTGACAGCACCGAACTCTGTCAGTACAGCACTCTGACATTACAGCACTGTGACAGAACAGCACTGTGACAGTACAGCACTCTGACAGTACAGCACCGTGACAGTACAGCACTCTGACAGTACAGCACCGTGACAGTACAGAACTCTGACAGTACAGAACTCTGAAAGTACAGAACACTGACAGTACAGAACTCTGACAGTACAGCACTGTGACAGTACAGCACTGTGACAGTACAGCACTCTGACAGTACAGCACTGTGACAGTACAGAACTCTGACAGTACAGCACTGTGACAGTACAGCACTGTGACAGTACAGCACTGTGACAGTACAGCACTCTGACAGTACAGAACTCTGACAGTACAGAACTCTGACAGTACAGCACTCTGACAGTACAGCACTGTGACAGTACAGCACTCTGACAGTACAGCACTGTGACAGTACAGCACTCTGACAGTACAGAACTCTGACAGTATAGCACTCTGACAGTACAGCACTCTGACAGTACAGCACTGTGACAGTACAGCACTCTGACGGTACAGCACTGTGACAATACAGAACTCTGACAGTACAGCACTCTGACAGTACAGCACTGTGACAGTACAGAACTCTGACAGTACAGCACTGTGACAGTACAGCACTCTGACAGTACAGAACTCTGACAGGAGAGCACTCTGACAGTACAGCACTCTGACAGTACAGCACTCTGACGTACAGCACTGTGACAGTACAGCACTCTGACAGTACAGCACTGTGACAGTACAGTTCTCTGACAGTACAGCACACTGACAGTACAGCACTGTGACAGTACAGAACTCTGACGGTAGAGTGACAGTACAGCACTCTGACAGTACAGCACTGTGACAGTACAGCACTCTGACAGTACAGCACTCTGACAGTACAGAACTCTGACAGTACAGCACTCTGACAGTACAGCACTGTGACAGAACAGCACTCTGACAGTACAGCACTCTGACAGTACATCACTGTGACAGTACATCACTGTGACAGTACATCACTCTGACAGTACAGCACCCTGACAGTACAGCACCGTGACAGTACAGCACTCTGACAGTACAGCACTCTGACAGTACAGCACTGTGACGGTACAGCACTGTGACAGTACAGCACTCTGACAGTACAGCACTGTGACAGTACAGCACTAAAACAGTACAGCACTGTGAAAGTACAGCACCGTGACAGTACAGCACTGTGACAGTACAGCACTCTGACAGTACAGAACTCTGACAGTACAGCACTGTGACAGTACTGAACTCTGACAGTACAACACCCTGACAGTACAACACCCTGACAGTACAGTACTCTGACAGAACAGCACTCTGACAGTACTGCACTCTGACAGTACAGCACTGTGACAGTACAGCACTCTGACAGTACAGCACTGTGACAGTACAGAACTCTGACAGTACAGCACCGTGACAGTACAGCACTCTGACAGTACAGCACTGTGACAGTACAGCACTCTGACAGTACAGCACTGTGACAGTACAGCACCGTGACAGTACAGCACTCTGACAGTACAGCACTGTGACAGTACAGCACTCTGACAGTACAGCACTGTGACAGTACAGAACTCTGACAGTACAGCACTGTGACAGTACAGAACTCTGACAGTACAGCACTGTGACAGTACAGCACTCTGACAGTACAGAACTCTGACAGTACAGCACTGTGACAGTACAGAACTCTGACAGAACAGCACTGTGACAGAACAGCACCGTGACAGTACAGCACTCTGACAGTACAGCACTCTGACAGTACAGCACTGTGACAGTACAGCACTGTGACAGTACAGCACTGTGACAGTACAGAACTCTGACAGTACAGCACTCTGACAGTACAGAACTCTGACAGTACAGAACACTGAAATTACAGAACTCTGACAGTACAGCACTGTGACAGTACAGCACTCTGACAGCACCGAACTCTGACAGTACAGGACTCTGACATTACAGCACTGTGACAGAACAGCACTGTGACAGTACAGCACTCTGACAGTACAGCACCGTGACAGTACAGCACTGTGACAGTACAGCACTCTGACAGTACAGCACTGTGACAGTACAGCACCGTGACAGTACAGCACTGTGACAGTACAGAACTCTGACATTACAGCACTGTGACAGAACAGCACTGTGACAGTACAGCACTCTGACAGTACAGCACCGTGACAGTACAGCACTGTGAGAGTACAGCACTCTGACAGTACAGCACTGTGACAGTACAGCACTCTGACAGCACCGAACTCTGACAGTACAGGACTCTGACATTACAGCACTGTGACAGAACAGCACTGTGACAGTACAGCACTCTGACAGTACAGCACCGTGACAGTACAGCACTGTGACAGTACAGCACTCTTACAGAACAGCACCGTGACAGTACAGAACTCTGACAGTACAGAACTCTGAAATTACAGAACACTGACAGTACAGAACTCTGACAGTACAGCACTGTGACAGTACAGCACTCTGACAGTACAGCACCGTGACAGTACAGCACTCTGACAGAACAGCACCGTGACAGTACTGAACTCTGACAGTACAGAACTCTGAAATTACAGAACACTGACAGTACAGAACTCTGACAGTACAGCACTGTGACAGTACAGCACTCTGACAGCACTGAACTCTGACATTACAGCACTGTGACAGAACAGCACTGTGACAGTACATCACTCTGACAGTACAGCACTCTGACAGTACAGCACTGTGACGGTACAGCACTCTGACAGTACAGAGCTCTGACAGTACAGCACTGTGACAGTACAGCACTCTGACGGTACAGCACTCTGACAGTACAGCACTCTGACAGTACAGCACCGTGACAGTACAGAACTCTGACAGTACACAACTCTGAAAGTACAGAACACTGACAGTGCAGAACACTGACAGTACAGCACTGTGACAGTACAGCACTCTGACAGTACAGCACCGTGACAGTACAGCACTCTGACAGTACAGCACTGTGACAGTACAGAACTCTGACAGTACAGCACTCTGACAGTACAGCACTGTGACAGTACAGAACTCTGACAGTACAGCACTGTGACAGTACAGCACTGTGACAGTACAGCACTCTGACAGTACAGAACACTGACAGTACAGAACTCTGACAGTACATCACTGTGACAGTACAGAACTCTGACAGTACATCACTGTGACAGTACAGCACTGTGACAGTACAGCACTCTGACAGTACAGCACCGTGACAGTACAGCACTCTGACAGTACAGCACCGTGACAGTACAGAACTCTGACAGTACATAACTCTGAAAGTACAGAACACTGACAGTGCAGACCTCTGACAGTACAGCACTGTGACAGTACAGCACTGTGACAGTACAGAACTCTGACAGTACAGCACTGTGACAGTACAGCACTGTGACAGTACAGCACTGTGACAGTACAGCACTGTGACAGTACAGCACCGTGACAGTACAGCACCGTGACAGTACAGAACTCTGAAAGTACAGCACTCAGACAGTACAGAACTCTGACAGTACATCACTGTGACAGTACAGCACTGTGACAGTACAGAACTCTGACAGTACATCACTGTGACAGTACAGCACTCTGACAGTACAGCACTCTGACACTACAGCACTGTGACAGTACAGCACTCTGACAGTACAGCACTCTGACAGTACAGCACTCTGAAAGTACAGAACACTGACAGTACAAAACTCTGACAGTACAGCACTGTGACAGTACAGCACTCTGACAGTACAGCACTCTGACAGTACAGCACTGTGACAGTAGAGCACTGTGACAGTACAGCACTCTGACAGTACAGCACTGTGACAGTACAGCACTCTGACAGTACAGCACTCTGACAGTACAGAACTCTGACAGTACAGCACTGTGACAGTACAGCACTCTGACAGTACAGCACTCTGACGGTACAGCACTCTGACGGTACAGGACTCTGACGGTACAGCACTGTGACAGTACAGTACTCTGACAGTACAGCACTGTGACAGTACAGCACTCTGATGGTACAGCACTGTGACAGTACAGAACTCTGACAGTACAGCACTGTGACAGTACAGCACTCTGACAGTACAGCACTGTGACAGTACAGCACTCTGACAGTACAGCACTCTGACGTAAAGCACTGTGACAGTACAGAACTCTGACAGTACAGCACTCTGACAGTACAGCACTCTGACAGTACAGCACTCTGACAGTACAGCACTCTGACAGTACAGCACTCTGACAGTACAGCACTCTGACGGTACAGCACTCTGACAGTACAGCACTCTGACAGTACAGAACTCTGACAGTTCAGCACTCTGACGGTACAGCACTGTGACAGTACAGAACTCTGACAGTACAGCACTCTGACAGTACAGCACTGTGACAGTACAGCACTCTGACAGTACAGAACTCTGACAGTACAGCACTGTGACAGTACAGCACTCTGACAGTACAGCACTGTGACAGTACAGCACTCTGACAGTACAGAACTCTGACAGTATAGCACTCTGACAGTACAGCACTGTGACAGTACAGCACTGTGACAGTACAGCACTCTGACGGTACAGCACTCTGACGGTACAGCACTGTGACAGTACAGAACTCTGACAGTACAGAACTCTGACAGTACAGAACTCTGACAGTACAGAACTCTGACAGTACAGCACTCTGACAGCACAGAACTCTGACATTACAGCACTCTGACAGTACAGAACTCTGACAGTACAGCACTATGACAGTACAGCACTCTGACAGTACAGCACCGTGACAGTACAGCACTCTGACGTACAGCACTGTGACAACACAGCACTCTGACAGTACAGCACTGTGACAGTACAGCACTGTGACAACACAGCACTCTGACAGTACAGCACTGTGACAGTACAGAACTCTGACAGTACAGCACTCTGACGTACAGCACTGTGACAGTACAGCACTCTGACAGTGCAGCACTCTGACAGTACAGCACTGTGACAGTACAGCACTGTGACAACACAGCACTCTGACAGTACAGCACTCTGACAGTACAGCACTGTGACAGTACAGCACTCTGACAGTACAGCACCGTGACAGTACAGCACTCTGACGTACAGCACTGTGACAACACAGCACTCTGACAGTACAGCACTGTGACAGTACAGCACTCTGACAGTACAGCACTGTGACAGTACAGAACTCTGACGGTAGAGTGACAGTACAGCACTCTGACAGTACAGCACTGTGACAGTACAGCACTCTGACAGTACAGCACTCTGACAGTACAGAACTCTGACAGTACAGCACTGTGAAGTACAGCACTGTGACAGTACAGCACTCTGACAGTACAGCACTCTGACAGTACAGCACTCTGACATTACATCACTGTGACAGTACATCACTCTGACAGTACAGCACCGTGACAGTACAGCACTCTGACAGTACAGCACTCTGACAGTACAGTACTCTGACAGAACAGCACTCTGACAGTACAGCACTCTGACAGTACAGCACTCTGACAGTACAGCACTGTGACAGTACAGCACTCTGACAGAACAGCACTCTGACAGTACAGAACTCTGACAGTACAGCACTGTGACAGTACAGAACTCTGACAGTACAGCACTGTGACAGTACAGCACTCTGACAGTACAGCACTGTGACAGTACAGAACTCTGACAGTACAGCACTGTGACAGTACAGCACTGTGACAGTACAGCACTCTGACGGTACAGCACTCTGACGGTACAGCACTGTGACAGTACAGCACTCTGACGGTACAGCACTGTGACAGTACAGTACTCTGACAGTACAGCACTGTGACAGTACAGCACTCTGACAGTACAGCACTCTGATGGTACAGCACTGTGACAGTACAGAACTCTGACAGTACAGCACTCTGACAGTACAGCACTGTGACAGTACAGCACTCTGACGTACAGCACTCTGACAGTACAGAACTCTGACAGTACAGCACTCTGACAGTACAGCACTCTGACAGTACAGCACTCTGACAGTACAGCACTCTGACGGTACAGCACTCTGACGGTACAGCACTGTGACAGTACAGAACTCTGACAGTACAGCACTCTGACAGTACAGCACTCTGACAGTACAGAACTCTGACAGTACAGCACTGTGACAGTACAGCACTGTGACAGTACAGCACTCTGACAGTACAGCACTGTGACAGTACAGCACTGTGACAGTACAGCACTCTGACAGTACAGCACTGTGACAGTACAGCACTCTGACAGTACAGCACTGTGACAGTACAGAACTCTGACGGTACAGTGACAGTACAGCACTCTGACAGTACAGCACTGTGACAGTACAGCACTCTGACAGTACAGAACTCTGACAGTACAGCACAGCACTCTGACAGTACAGCACTGTGACAGTGCAGCACTCTGACAGTACAGCACTCTGACAGTACAGCACTGTGACAGTGCAGCACTCTGACAGTACAGCACTCTGACAGTACAGCACTAAAACAGTACAGCACTGTGACAGTACAGCACCGTGACAGTACAGCACTGTGACAGTACAGCACTCTGACAGTACAGAACTCTGACAGTACAGCACTGTGACAGTACAGAACTCTGACAGTACAGAACTCTGACAGTACAGAACTCTGACAGTACAGCCCTGTGACAGTACTGAACTCTGACAGTACAGCACCCTGACAGTACAGTACTCTGACAGTACAGCACTCTGACAGTACAGCACTCTGACAGTACAGCACTGTGACAGTACAGCACAGTGACAGTACAGAACTCTGACAGTACAGCACTCTGACAGTACAGCACCGTGACAGTACAGCACTCTGACAGTACAGCACTCTGACAGTACAGCACTCTGACAGTACAGAACTCTGACAGTACAGAACTCTGACAGTATTGCACTGTGACAGCACAGAACTCTGACATTACAGCACTGTGACAGAACAGCACTGTGACAGTACAGCACTCTGACAGTGCCGCACCGTGACAGTACAGCACTCTGACAGAACAGCACCGTGACAGTACAGAACTCTGACAGTACAGAACTCTGAAATTACAGAACACTGACAGTACAGAACTCTGAAAGTACAGAACACTGACAGTGCAGAACTCTGACAGTACAGCACTGTGACAGTACAGCACTCTGACAGTACAGCACTGTGACAGTACAGCACTCTGACAGTACAGCACTGTGACAGTACAGAACTCTGACAGTACAGCACTGTGACAGTACAGCACTCTGACAGTACAGCACCGTGACAGTACAGAACTCTGACAGTACAGAACTCTGACAGTACAGAACTCTGACAGTACAGAACTCTGACAGTACAGAACTCTGAAAGTACAGAACACTGACAGTACAGAACTCTGACAGTACAGCACTGTGACAGTACAGCACTCTGACAGTACAGCACTCTGACACTACAGCACTCTGACAGTACAGCACTCTGACAGTACAGCACTCTGACAGTACAGCACTCTGACAGTACAGCACTCTGACAGTACAGAACACTGACAGTACAGATCTCTGACAGTACAGCACTGTGACGGTACAGCACTCTGACAGTACAGCACTCTGACAGTACAGCACTCTGACAGTACAGCACCCTGACAGTACAGCACCCTGACAGTACAGCACTCTGACAGTACAGCACTCTGACAGTACAGCACTCTGACAGCACCGAACTCTGACAGTACAGCACTCTGACATGACAGCACTGTGACAGAACAGCACTGTGACAGAACAGCACTGTGACAGTACAGCACTCTGACAGTACAGCACCGTGACAGTACAGCACTCTGACAGTACAGCACCGTGACAGTACAGAACTCTGACAGTACAGAACTCTGAAAGTACAGAACACTGACAGTACAGAACTCTGACAGTACAGCACTGTGACAGTACAGCACTCTGACAGTACAGCACTGTGACAGTACAGCACTCTGACAGTACAGCACTGTGACAGTACAGAACTCTGACAGTACAGCACTGTGACAGTACAGCACTGTGACAGTACAGCACTCTGACAGTACAGAACTCTGACAGTACAGAACTCTGACGTACAGCACTGTGACAGTACAGCACTCTGACAGTACAGCACTCTGACAGTACAGCACTGTGACAGTACAGCACTCTGGCAGAACAGCACTCTGACAGTACAGAACTCTGACAGTACAGCACTGTGACAGTACAGAACTCTGACAGTACAGCACTGTGACAGTACAGCACTGTGACAGTACAGCACTGTGACAGTACAGAACTCTGACAGTACAGCACTGTGACAGTACAGCACTGTGACAGTACAGCACTCTGACGGTACAGCACTCTGACGGTACAGCACTGTGACGGTACAGCACTCTGACGGTACAGCACTGTGACAGTACAGTACTCTGACAGTACAGCACTGTGACAGTACAGCACTCTGACAGTACAGCACTCTGATGGTACAGCACTGTGACAGTACAGAACTCTGACAGTACAGCACTCTGACAGTACAGCACTGTGACAGTACAGCACTCTGACGTACAGCACTCTGACAGTACAGAACTCTGACAGTACAGCACTCTGACAGTACAGCACTCTGACAGTACAGCACTCTGACAGTACAGCACTCTGACGGTACAGCACTCTGACGGTACAGCACTGTGACAGTACAGAACTCTGACAGTACAGCACTCTGACAGTACAGCACTCTGACAGTACAGCACTCTGACAGTACAGAACTCTGACAGTACAGCACTGTGACAGTACAGCACTCTGACAGTACAGCACTGTGACAGTACAGCACTGTGACAGTACAGCACTCTGACAGTACAGCACTGTGACAGTACAGCACTCTGACAGTACAGCACTGTGACAGTACAGAACTCTGACGGTACAGTGACAGTACAGCACTCTGACAGTACAGCACTGTGACAGTACAGCACTCTGACAGTACAGAACTCTGACAGTACAGCACTCTGACAGTACAGAACTCTGACAGTACAGAACTCTGACAGTACAGCACTGTGACAGCACAGAACTCTGACATTACAGCACTGTGACAGAACAGCACTGTGACAGTACAGCACTCTGACAGTACAGCACTCTGACAGTACAGAACCGTGACAGTACAGCACTCTGACAGAACAGCACCGTGACAGTACAGAACTCTGACAGTACAGAACTCTGAAATTACAGAACACTGACAGTACAGAACTCTGAAAGTACAGAACACTGACAGTGCAGAACTCTGACAGTACAGCACTGTGACAGTACAGCACTCTGACAGTACAGCACTGTGACAGTACAGAACTCTGACAGTACAGCACTGTGACAGTACAGCACTGTGACAGTACAGCACTCTGACAGTACAGCACCGTGACAGTACAGAACTCTGACAGTACAGAACTCTGACAGTACAGAACTCTGACAGTACAGAACTCTGACAGTACAGAACTCTGAAAGTACAGAACACTGACAGTACAGAACTCTGACAGTACAGCACTGTGACAGTACAGCACTCTGACAGTACAGCACTCTGACACTACAGCACTCTGACAGTACAGAACACTGACAGTACAGATCTCTGACAGTACAGCACTGTGACGGTACAGCACTCTGACAGTACAGCACTCTGACAGTACAGCACTCTGACAGTACAGCACCCTGACAGTACAGCACCCTGACAGTACAGCACTCTGACAGTACAGCACTCTGACAGTACAGCACCGTGACAGTACAGCACTCTGACAGCACCGAACTCTGACAGTACAGCACTCTGACATGACAGCACTGTGACAGAACAGCACTGTGACAGAACAGCACTGTGACAGTACAGCACTCTGACAGTACAGCACCGTGACAGTACAGCACTCTGACAGTACAGCACCGTGACAGTACAGAACTCTGACAGTACAGAACTCTGAAAGTACAGAACACTGACAGTACAGAACTCTGACAGTACAGCACTGTGACAGTACAGCACTCTGACAGTACAGCACTGTGACAGTACAGCACTCTGACAGTACAGCACTGTGACAGTACAGAACTCTGACAGTACAGCACTGTGACAGTACAGCACTGTGACAGTACAGAACTCTGACAGTACAGAACTCTGACAGTACAGAACTCTGACGTACAGCACTGTGACAGTACAGCACTCTGACAGTACAGCACTGTGACAGTACAGCACTCTGACAGTACAGCACACTGACAGTACAGCACTGTGACAGTACAGAACTCTGACGGTAGAGTGACAGTACAGCACTCTGACCGTACAGCACTGTGACAGTACAGCACTCTGACAGTACAGCACTCTGACAGTACAGAACTCTGACAGTACAGCACTCTGACAGTACAGCACTGTGACAGCACAGCACTCTGACAGTACAGCACTCTGACAGTACAGCACTCTGACAGTACAGCACTCTGACAGTACAGCACTCTGACAGTACAGCACTCTGACAGTACAGAACTCTGACAGTACAGCACTGTGACAGTACAGCACTCTGACAGTACAGCACTGTGACAGTACAGCACTGTGACAGTACAGCACTCTGACAGTACAGCACTCTGACAGTACAGCACTCTGACAGTACAGCACTGTGACAGTACAGAACTCTGACGGTACAGTGACAGTACAGCACTCTGACAGTACAGCACTGTGACAGTACAGCACTCTGACAGTACAGAACTCTGACAGTACAGCACAGCACTCTGACAGTACAGCACTGTGACAGTGCAGCACTCTTGACAGTACAGCACTCTGACAGTACAGCACTCTGACAGTACAGCACTGTGACAGTGCAGCACTCTGACAGTACAGCACTCTGACAGTACAGCACTCTGACAGTACAGCACTAAAACAGTACAGCACTGTGACAGTACAGCACCGTGACAGTACAGCACTGTGACAGTACAGCACTCTGACAGTACAGAACTCTGACAGTACAGCACTGTGACAGTACAGAACTCTGACAGTACAGAACTCTGACAGTACAGCCCTGTGACAGTACTGAACTCTGACAGTACAGCACCCTGACAGTACAGTACTCTGACAGTACAGCACTCTGACAGTACAGCACTCTGACAGTACAGCACTGTGACAGTACAGCACAGTGACAGTACAGAACTCTGACAGTACAGCACTCTGACAGTACAGCACCGTGACAGTACAGCACTCTGACAGTACAGCACTCTGACAGTACAGCACTGTGACAGTACAGAACTCTGACAGTACAGAACTCTGACAGTACAGCACTGTGACAGCACAGAACTCTGACATTACAGCACTGTGACAGAACAGCACTGTGACAGTACAGCACTCTGACAGTACAGCACCGTGACAGTACAGCACTCTGACAGAACAGCACCGTGACAGTACAGAACTCTGACAGTACAGAACTCTGAAATTACAGAACACTGACAGTACAGAACTCTGAAAGTACAGAACACTGACAGTGCAGAACTCTGACAGTACAGCACTGTGACAGTACAGCACTCTGACAGTACAGCACTGTGACAGTACAGAACTCTGACAGTACAGCACTGTGACAGTACAGCACTGTGACAGTACAGCACTCTGACAGTACAGCACCGTGACAGTACAGAACTCTGACAGTACAGAACTCTGACAGTACAGAACTCTGACAGTACAGAACTCTGAAAGTACAGAACACTGACAGTACAGAACTCTGACAGTACAGCACTGTGACAGTACAGCACTCTGACAGTACAGCACTCTGACACTACAGCACTCTGACAGTACAGCACTCTGACAGTACAGCACTCTGACAGTACAGAACACTGACAGTACAGATCTCTGACAGTACAGCACTGTGACGGTACAGCACTCTGACAGTACAGCACTCTGACAGTACAGCACTCTGACAGTACAGCACCCTGACAGTACAGCACCCTGACAGTACAGCACTCTGACAGTACAGCACTCTGACAGTACAGCACCGTGACAGTACAGCACTCTGACAGCACCGAACTCTGACAGTACAGCACTCTGACATGACAGCACTGTGACAGAACAGCACTGTGACAGTACAGCACTCTGACAGTACAGCACCGTGACAGTACAGAACTCTGACAGTACAGCACCGTGACAGTACAGAACTCTGACAGTACAGAACTCTGAAAGTACAGAACACTGACAGTACAGAACTCTGACAGTACAGCACTGTGACAGTACAGCACTCTGACAGTACAGCACTGTGACAGTACAGCACTCTGACAGTACAGCACTGTGACAGTACAGAACTCTGACAGTACAGCACTGTGACAGTACAGCACTCTGACAGTACAGCACTCTGACAGTACAGCACTCTGACAGTACAGCACTGTGACAGTACAGAACTCTGACAGTAATGTGGTCATGTTACAGGAAACGCACCTGAAACTGATAGATCAGGTTAGGTTGCGCAAAGGATGGGTAGGGCAGGTGTTCCATTCGGGGCTGGATGCGAAAAACAGGGGGGTGGCTATATTAGTGGGGAAGCGGGTAATGTTCGAGGCAAAGACTATAGTGGCGGATAACGGGGGCAGATACGTGATGGTGAGTGGCAAAATACAGGGAGAGATGGTGGTGTTGGTAAACGTGTATGCCCCGAATTGGGACGATGCCAATTTTATGAGGCGAATGCTAGGACGCATCCCAGACCTAGAGACCGGAAAGCTGATAATGGGGGGAGACTTTAACACGGTGTTGGAACCAAGGCTGGATAGGTCGAAGTCCAGGACTGGTAGGAGGCCGGCAGCAGCCAAGGTGCTTAAGGATTTTATGGAGCAGATGGGAGGGGTGGACCCGTGGAGATTCAGTAGACCTAGGAGTAAGGAGTTCTCGTTTTTCTCCTATGTCCATAAAGTCTATTCACGCATAGACTTTTTTGTGTTGGGTAGGGCATTGATCCCGAGGGTGAGGGGAACGGAATATACGGCTATAGCCATTTCGGATCATGCCCCACACTGGGTAGACTTGGAGATAGGGGAGGAAACAAGAGGGCGTCCACCCTGGAGAATGGATATGGGACTAATGGCGGATGAGGGGGTGTGCTTAAGGGTGAGGGGATGCATTGAAAAGTACTTGGAACTCAATGACAATGGGGAGGTTCAGGTGGGAGTGGTCTGGGAGGCGTTGAAGGCGGTGGTTAGGTGGGAGCTGATATCAATAAGGACACATAAAGGGAAGCAGGAGAGTAAGGAACGGGAGCGGTTGTTGCAAGAACTTTTGAGGGTGGACAGACAGTATGCGGAAGCACCGGAGGAGGGACTGTATAGGGAAAGGCAAAGGCTGCATGTGGAATTTGACTTGCTGACCACAGGCACTGCAGAGGCACAATGGAGGAAGGCGCAGGGTGTACAGTATGAATATGGAGAGAAGGCGAGCAGATTGCTGGCACACCAATTGAGGAAAAGGGGAGCAGCGAGGGAAATAGGGGGGGTGAGAGACGAAGATGGAGAGACGGAGCGGGGAGCGGAGAGAGTGAATGAAGTGTTTAAGACATTTTATAAAAAATTGTATGAAGCTCAACCCCCGGATGGGAGGGAGAGAATGATGGAGTTTTTGGATCGGCTGGAAATTCCCAAGGTGGAAGAGCAGGAAAGGATGGGATTGGGAGCACAGATCACGGTAGAAGAAGTGGTGAAAGGAATTAGGAACATGCAGACGGGAAAGGCCCCGGGACCGGACGGATTCCCAGTTGAATTTTACAGAAAATATTTGGACTTGCTCGCCCCGCTACTGACGAGGACCTTCAACGAGGCAAAGGAAAGGGGACAACTGCCCCCGACTATGTCAGAAGCAACGATATCGCTTCTTTTAAAGAAGGAAAAGGATCCGCTACAATGCGGGTCCTACAGACCAATCTCCCTCCTCAATGTAGATGCCAAGGTCTTGGCCAAGGTAATGGCAATGAGAATAGAGGAATGTGTCCCGGGGGTGGTTCATGAGGACCAAACTGGGTTTGTGAAGGGGAGACAGCTGAACACGAACATACGGAGGTTGTTAGGGGTAATGATGATGGCCCCACCAGAGGGTGAAACGGAGATAGTAGTGGCGATGGATGCCGAGAAAGCATTTGATAGAGTGGAGTGGGATTATCTGTGGGAGGTGTTGAGGAGATTTGGGTTCGGAGAGGGGTATGTTAGATGGGTGCAGCTGTTGTATAGGGCCCCAGTGGCGAGTGTGGTCACGAATGGACGGGGATCGGCATATTTTCGGCTCCATAGAGGGACAAGGCAGGGATGTCCTCTGTCCCCATTACTGTTTGCACTGGCGATTGAGCCCCTGGCGATAGCGCTGAGAGGTTCCAA
This sequence comes from Scyliorhinus torazame, assembly GCF_047496885.1. Lineage (NCBI taxonomy): Eukaryota > Metazoa > Chordata > Chondrichthyes > Carcharhiniformes > Scyliorhinidae > Scyliorhinus > Scyliorhinus torazame. Next base: position 387,848,350 of record NC_092708.1, read on the forward strand.
GGGATGGAGGGGAATACTTAGGGGAGGAGAAGAACACCGGGTATCTTTATATGCGGATGATCTGCTACTATATGTGGCGGATCCAGCGGAGGGGATGCCAGAAATAATGCGGATACTTGGGGAGTTTGGGGATTTTTCAGGGTATAAATTGAACATGGGAAAGAGTGAGCTGTTTGTGGTGCATCCAGGGGAGCAGAGTAGAGAAATAGAAGACCTACCGTTGAGGAAGGTAACAAGAGACTTTCGTTACCTGGGGATCCAGATAGCTAAGAATTGGGGCACATTGCACAGGCTAAATTTGACGCGGTTGGTGGAACAGATGGAGGAAGATTTCAAGAGATGGGATATGGTAGCATTGTCAATGGCAGGGAGGGTGCAGGCAGTTAAGATGGTGGTCCTCCCGAGATTCCTTTTTGTGTTTCAGTGTCTCCCGGTGGTGATCACGAAGGCTTTTTTCAAAAGGATAGAAAAGAGTATTATGGGTTTTGTTTGGGCCGGGAAGACTCCGAGAGTGAGGAAGGGATTCTTACAGCGTAGTAGGGATAGGGGGGGGCTGGCACTACCGAGCCTAAGTGAGTATTATTGGGCCGCTAATATTTCAATGGTGAGTAAGTGGATGGGAGAGGAGGAAGGAACGGCGTGGAAGAGATTAGAGAGGGCGTCCTGTAGGGGGACCAGCCTGCAGGCTATGGTGACAGCCCCATTGCCGTTCTCACCAAGGAACTATACCACGAGTCCGGTGGTGGTAGCTACACTGAAGATCTGGGGACAGTGGAGACGACATAGGGGAAAGACCGGAGCACTGGGGGGGTCCCCGATAAGAAACAACCATAGGTTTGCCCCGGGGGGAATGGATGGGGGATATGGAATGTGGCAAAGAGCAGGTTGAACGCAATTGAAAGATCTATTTGTGGATGGGAAGTTTGCGAGTCTGGGAGCGCTGACCGAGAAATATGGGTTGCCCCAAGGGAACGCATTCAGGTACATGCAATTGAGGGCTTTTGCGAGGCAGCAGGTGAGGGAATTCCCGCAGCTCCCGGCACAAGAGGTGCAGGACAGAGTCATCTCAAAGAAATGGGTGGGGGACGGTAAGGTGTCGGATATATATAGGGAAATGAGAGACGAAGGGGAGACTATGATGGACGAACTAAAAGGGAAATGGGAAGAAGAGCTAGGGGAGGAGATTGAGGAGGGGATGTGGGCAGATGCCCTAAACAGGGTAAACTCGTCGTCCTCGTGCGCCAGGCTAAGCCTGATTCAGTTTAAGGTATTACACAGGGCACATATGACTGGAACACGGCTCAGTAAATTTTTTGGGGTGGAGGATAGGTGTGCGAGGTGCTCGAGAAGCCCAGCGAATCATACCCATATGTTTTGGTCATGCCCGGCACTATAGGGGTTTTGGATGGGGGTGACAAAGGTGCTTTCGAAAGTAGTAGGAGTCCGGGTCGAACCAAGCTGGGGGTTGGCTATATTTGGGGTTGTACAAGAGCCGGGAGTGCAGGAGGCGAAAGAGGCCGATGTTTTGGCCTTTGCGTCCCTAGTAGCCCGGCGCAGAATATTGCTAATGTGGAAAGAAGCCAAGCCCCCGGGGGTGGAGACCTGGATAAATGATATGGCGGGGTTCATAAAGTTAGAGCGGATTAAGTTCGTCCTAAGGGGGTCGGCTCAAGGGTTTACTAGGCGGTGGCAACCGTTCGTCGAATATCTTGCGGAAAGATAGATAGGGGAGAACAAAGAAGGCAGCAGCAGCGGGCCAGGACTTGGGGGGGGGGGGTGGGGGGGGGAGGGATGGGGGGGGATGGGGGGGGGGGTGTGGCCTGAGACAAGGCAGTTGCCAATTAGGGCTAGTTTTTATTTTTTGTTATTTAATATTTATTTATTTGTTGTTGTTTTTGTTTAAATTTAAAAAAGGTCATTATTATCTGTATTGTTACAATGTTGTGTAAAGGATGCACAATGTACTGTGTTGGTTGACCAAAAATTTTCAATAAAATATTATTTTTTTAAAAAAAGAAGTCTCACAGTACAGCACTCTGACAGTACAGCACTGTGACTGTACAGCACTGTGACAGTACAGCACTCTGACAGTACAGCACTCTGACAGTACAGCACTCTGACAGTACAGCACTGTGACAGTACAGCACTCTGACAGTACAGCACCGTGACAGTACAGAACTCTGACAGTACAGAACTCTGAAAGTACAGAACACTGACAGTACAGAACTCTGACAGTACAGCACTGTGACAGTACAGCACTCTCACAGTACAGCACTCTGACACTACAGCACTGTGACAGTACAGCACTCTGACAGTACAGCACTCTGACAGTACAGCACTCTGAAAGTACAGAACACTGACAGTACAGAACTCTGACAGTACAGCACTGTGACAGTACAGCACTCTGACAGTACAGCACCCTGACAGTACAGCACTGTGACAGAACAGCACTGTGACAGTACAGCACTCTGACAGTACAGCACTCTGACAGTACAGAACTCTGACAGTACAGCACTCTGACAGTACAGCACTGTGACAGTAGAGCACTCTGACAGTACAGCACTCTGACAGTACAGCACTCTGACAGTACAGCACTGTGACAGTACAGCACTCTGACAGTACAGCACTCTGACAGTACTGAACTCTGACAGTACAGCACTGTGACAGTACAGAACTCTGACAGTACAGCACTGTGACAGTACAGCACTGTGACAGTACAGCACTCTGACAGTACAGAACTCTGACAGTACAGCACTGTGACAGTACAGCACTCTGACGGTACAGCACTCTGACGGTACAGGACTCTGACGGTACAGCACTGTGACAGTACAGTACTCTGACAGTACAGCACTGTGACAGTACAGCACTCTGACAGTACAGCACTCTGATGGTACAGCACTGTGACAGTACAGAACTCTGACAGTACAGCACTGTGACAGTACAGCACTCTGACAGTACAGCACTGTGACAGTACAGCACTCTGACAGTACAGCACTCTGACGTAAAGCACTGTGACAAAACAGAACTCTGACAGTACAGCACTCTGACAGTACAGCACTCTGACAGTACAGCACTCTGACAGTACAGAACTCTGACGGTACAGCACTCTGACGGTACAGCACTCTGACAGTACAGCACTCTGACAGTACAGAACTCTGACAGTACAGCACTCTGACGGTACAGCACTGTGACAGTACAGAACTCTGACAGTACAGCACTCTGACAGTACAGCACTGTGACAGTACAGCACTCTGACAGTACAGCACTGTGACAGTACAGCACTCTGACAGTACAGAACTCTGACAGTACAGCACTCTGACAGTACAGCACTGTGACAGTACAGCACTCTGACAGTACAGCACTCTGACAGTATAGCACTCTGACAGTACAGCACTCTGACAGTACAGCACTGTGACAGTACAGCACTCTGACGGTACAGCACTCTGACGGTACAGCACTGTGACAGTACAGAACTCTGACAGTACAGCACTCTGACAGTACAGCACTCTGACAGTACAGAACTCTGACAGTACAGAACTCTGACAGTACAGCACTGTGACAGTAAAGCACTCTGACAGCACAGAACTCTGACAGTATAGCACTCTGACAGTACAGCACTCTGACAGTACAGCACTCTGACGTACAGCACTGTGACAATACAGCACTCTGACAGTACAGCACTGTGACAGTACAGCACTCTGACAGTACAGCACTGTGACAGTACAGAACTCTGACGGTAGAGTGACAGTACAGCACTCTGACAGTACAGCACTGTGACAGTACAGCACTCTGACAGTACAGCACTCTGACAGTAGAGAACTCTGACAGTACAGCACTCTGACAGTACAGCACTGTGACAGTACAGCACTCTGACAGTACAGCACTCTGACAGTACAGCACTCTGACAGTACAGCACTGTGACGGTACAGCACTGTGACAGTACAGCACTCTGACAGTACAGCACTGTGACAGTACAGCACTAAAACAGTACAGCACTGTGACAGTACAGCACCGTGACAGTACAGCACTGTGACAGTACAGCACTCTGACAGTACAGAACTCTGACAGTACAGCACTGTGACAGTACTGAACTCTGACAGTACAGCACCCTGACAGTACAGTACTCTGACAGAACAGCACTCTGACAGTACAGCACCGTGACAGTACAGCACTCTGACAGTACAGCACTCTGACAGTACAGAACTCTGACAGTACAGCACTCTGACAGTACAGCACCGTGACAGTACAGCACTGTGACAGTACAGCACTCTGACAGTACAGCACTCTGACAGTACAGCACTGTGACAGTACAGCACTCTGAGAGCACAGCACTCTGACAGTACAGAACTCTGACAGTACAGCACTGTGACAGTACAGAACTCTGACAGTACAGCACTGTGACAGTACAGCACTGTGACAGTACAGCACTGTGACAGTACAGAACTCTGACAGTACAGCACTGTGACAGTACAGCACTGTGACAGTACAGCACTCTGACGGTACAGCACTCTGACGGTACAGGACTCTGACGGTACAGCACTGTGACAGTACAGTACTCTGACAGTACAGCACTGTGACAGTACAGCACTCTGACAGTACAGCACTCTGATGGTACAGCACTGTGACAGTACAGAACTCTGACAGTACAGCACTGTGACAGTACAGCACTCTGACAGTACAGCACTGTGACAGTACAGCACTCTGACAGTACAGCACTCTGACGTACAGCACTGTGACAGTACAGAACTCTGACAGTACAGCACTCTGACAGTACAGCACTCTGACGGTACAGCACTCTGACAGTACAGCACTCTGACAGTACAGCACTCTGACGGTACAGCACTGTGACAGTACAGAACTCTGACAGTACAGCACTCTGACAGTACAGCACTCTGACAGTACAGCACTCTGACAGTACAGAACTCTGACAGTACAGCACTGTGACAGTACAGCACTCTGACAGTACAGCACTGTGACAGTACAGCACTCTGACAGTACAGAACTCTGACAGTACAGCACTCTGACAGTACAGCACTCTGACAGTACAGCACTGTGACAGGACAGCACTCTGACGGTACAGCACTGTGACAGTACAGAACTCTGACAGTACAGCACTCTGACAGTACAGCACTCTGACAGTACAGCACTGTGACAGTACAGAACTCTGACAGTACAGCACTGTGACAGTACAGCACTCTGACAGTACAGAACTCTGACAGTATAGCACTCTGACAGTACAGCACTCTGACAGTACAGCACTCTGACGTACAGCACTGTGACAGTACAGCACTCTGACAGTACAGCACTGTGACAGTACAGCACTCTGACAGTACAGCACTGTGACAGTACAGAACTCTGACGGTACAGTGACAGTACAGCACTCTGACAGTACAGCACTCTGACAGTACAGCACTCTGACAGTACAGAACTCTGACAGTACAGCACTCTGACAGTACAGCACTCTGACAGTACAGCACTCTGACAGTACAGCACTCTGATGGTACAGCACTGTGACAGTACAGAACTCTGACAGTACAGCACTGTGACAGTACAGCACTCTGACAGTACAGCACTGTGACAGTACAGCACTCTGACAGTACAGCACTCTGACGTACAGCACTGTGACAGTACAGAACTCTGACAGTACAGCACTCTGACAGTACAGCACTCTGACAGTACAGCACTCTGACAGTACAGCACTCTGCCGGTACAGCACTCTGACAGTACAGCACTCTGACAGTACAGCACTCTGACGGTACAGCACTGTGACAGTACAGAACTCTGACAGTACAGCACTCTGACAGTACAGCACTCTGACAGTACAGCACTCTGACAGTACAGAACTCTGACAGTACAGCACTGTGACAGTACAGCACTCTGACAGTACAGCACTGTGACAGTACAGCACTCTGACAGTACAGAACTCTGACAGTATAGCACTCTGACAGTACAGCACTCTGACAGTACAGCACTGTGACAGGACAGCACTCTGACGGTACAGCACTGTGACAGTACAGAACTCTGACAGTACAGCACTCTGACAGTACAGCACTGTGACAGTACAGAACTCTGACAGTACAGCACTGTGACAGTACAGAACTCTGACAGTACAGAACTCTGACAGTATAGCACTCTGACAGTACAGCACTCTGACAGTACAGCACTCTGACGTACAGCACTGTGACAGTACAGCACTCTGACAGTACAGCACTGTGACAGTACAGCACTCTGACAGTACAGCACTGTGACAGTACAGAACTCTGACGGTACAGTGACAGTACAGCACTCTGACAGTACAGCACTCTGACAGTACAGCACTCTGACAGTACAGAACTCTGACAGTACAGCACTCTGACAGTACAGCACTGTGACAGTGCAGCACTCTGACAGTACAGCACTCTGACAGTACATCACTGTGACAGTACAGCACTCTGACAGTACAGCACCCTGACAGTACAGCACTCTGACAGTACAGCACTGTCACGGTACAGCACTAAAACAGTACAGCACTGTGACAGTACAGCACCGTGAGAGTACAGCACTGTGACAGTACAGCACTGTGACAGTACAGCACTGTGACAGTACAGCACTCTGACAGTACAGCACTCTGACAGTACAGCACTGTGACAGTACAGCACTGTGACAGTACAGCACTGTGACAGTACAGCACCGTGACAGTACAGAACTCTGACAGTACAGCACTCTGACAGTACAGCACTCTGACAGTACAGCACTGTGACAGTACAGCACTAAAACAGTACAGCACTGTGACAGTACAGCACCGTGAGAGTACAGCACTGTGACAGTACAGCACTCTGACAGTACAGAACTCTGACAGTACAGCACTGTGACAGTACAGAACTCGGACAGTACAGCACTGTGACAGTACTGAACTCTGACAGTACAGCACTCTGACAGTACAGAACTCTCACAGTACAGCACTCTGACAGTACAGCACCGTGACAGTACAGCACTCTGACAGTACAGATCTCTGAAATTACAGAACACTGACAGTACAGAACTCTGACAGTACAGCACTGTGACAGTACAGCACTCTGACAGCACCGAACTCTGACAGTACAGCACTCTGACATTACAGCACTGTGATAGAACAGCACTGTGACAGTACAGCACTCTGACAGTACAGCACCGTGACAGTACAGCACTCTGACAGTACAGCACCGTGACAGTACAGAACTCTGACAGTACAGAACTCTGAAAGTACAGAACACTGACAGTACAGAACTCTGACAGTACAGCACTGTGACAGTACAGCACTGTGACAGTACAGCACCGTGACAGTACAGCACTCTGACAGTACAGCACCGTGACAGTACAGAACTCTGACAGTACAGAACTCTGAAAGTACAGAACACTGACAGTACAGAACTCTGACAGTACAGCACTCTGACAGTACAGAACCCTGACAGTACAGCACTCTGACAGGACAGCACTGTGACAGTACAGAACTCTGACAGTACAGCACTCTGACAGTACAGAACTCTGACAGTACAGCACTCTGACAGTACAGAACTCTGACAGTACAGCACTGTGACAGTACTGCACTCTGACAGTACAGCACTCTGACAGTACAGCACTCTGACAGTACAGCACTGTGACAGTACAGAACTCTGACAGTACAGCACTGTGACAGTACAGAACTCTGACAGTACAGCACTGTGACAGTACAGCACTCTGACAGTACAGCACTCTGACAGTACAGCACTCTGACAGTACAGCACCGTGACAGTACAGCACTCTGACAGTACAGCACTCTGACAGTACAGCACTGTGACGGTACAGCACCGTGACAGTACAGCACTCCGACAGTACAGCACTCTGACAGTACAGCACTGTGACAGTACAGCACCGTGACAGTACAGCACTGTGACAGTACAGCACTCTGACAGTACAGAACTCTGACAGTACAGCACTGTGACAGTACAGAACTCTGACAGTACAGCACTGTGACAGTACAGAACTCTGACAGTACAGCACCCTGACAGTACAGCACTCTGACAGTACAGCACTCTGACAGTACAGCACTCTGACAGTACAGCACTGTGACAGTACAGCACTCTGACAGTACAGCACTGTGACAGTACAGCACTCTGACAGTACAGCACTCTGACAGTACAGCACTGTGACAGTACAGCACTCTGACAGTACAGCACTCTGACAGTACAGCACCGTGACAGTACAGCACCGTGACAGTACATAGAACATAGAACAATACAGCGCAGTACAGGCCCTTCGTCCCACGATGTTGCACCGAAACTAAAGCCATCTAACCTACACTATGCCATTATCATCCATATGTTTATCCAATAAACTTTTAAGTGCCCTCAATGTTGGCGAGTTCACTACTGTAGCAGGTAGGGCATTCCACGGCCTCACTACTCTTTGCGTAAAGAACCTACCTCTGACCTCTGTCCTATATCTATTACCCCTCAGTTTAAAGCTATGTCCCCTCGTGCCAGCCATTTCCATCCGCGGGAGAAGGCTCTCACTGTCCACCCTATCTAACCCCCTGATCATTTTGTATGCCTCTATTAAGTCTCCTCTTAACCTTCTTCTCTCCAACGAAAACAACCTCAAGTCCATCAGCCTTTCCTCATAAGATTTTCCCTCCATACCAGGCAACATCCTGGTAAATCTCCTCTGCACCCGCTCCAAAGCCTCCACGTCCTTCCTATAATGCGGTGACCAGAACTGTACGCAATACTCCAAATGCGGCCGAACCAGAGTTTTGTACAGCTGCAACATGACCTCCTGACTCCGGAACTCAATCCCTCTACCAATAAAGGCCAACACTCCATAGGCCTTCTTAACAACCCTATCAACCTGGGTGGCAACTTTCAGGGATCTATGTACATGGACCCCTAGATCCTTCTGCTCATCCACACTTTCAAGAACTTTACCATTAGCCAAATATTCCGCATTCCTGTTATTCCTTCCAAAGTGAATCACCTCACACTTCTCTACATTAAACTCCATTTGCCACCTCTCAGCCCAGCTCTGCAGCTTATCTATATCCCTCTGTAACCTGCTACATCCTTCCACACTATCGACAACACCACCGACTTTAGTATCGTCTGCAAATTTACTCACCCACCCTTCTGCGCCTTCCTCTGGGTCATTGATAAAAATGACAAACAGCAACGGCCCCAGAACAGATCCTTGTGGTACTCCACTTGTGACTGTACTCCATTCTGAACATTTCCCATCAACCACCACCCTCTGTCTTCTTTCAGCTAGCCAATTTCTGATCCACATCTCTAAATCACCCTCAATCCCCAGCCTCTGTATTTTCTGCAATAGCCTACCGTGGGGAACCTTATCAAATGCTTTGCTGAAATCCATATACACCACATCAACTGCTCTACCCTCATCTACCTGTTCAGTCACCTTCTCAAAGAACCCAATAAGGTTTGTGAGGCATGACCTACCCTTCACAAAGCCATGCTGGCTATCCCTGATCATATTATTCCTATCTAGATGATTATAAATCTTGTCTCTTATAATCCCCTCCAAGACTTTACCCACTACAGACGTGAGGCTCACCGGTCTATAGTTGCCGGGGTTGTCTCTGCTCCCCTTTTTGAACAAAAGGACCACATTTGCTGTCCTCCAGTCCTCTGGCACTATTCCTGTAGCCAATGATGACATAAATTACAGCACTGTGACAGTACAGAACTCTGACAGTACAGCACTCTGACAGTACAGAACTCTGACAGTACAGCACTGTGACAGTACAGCACTCTGACAGTACAGCACTGTGACAGTACAGCACTGTGACAGTACAGCACTCTGACAGTACAGCACTGTGACAGTACAGCACTCTGACAGTACAGCACTGTGACAGTACAGAACTCTGACAGTACAGCACTCTGACAGTACAGAACTCTGACAGTACAGCACCCTGACAGTACAGCACTGTGACAGTACAGCACTGTGACAGTACAGCACTGTGACAGTACAGCACTCTGACAGTACAGCACTGTGACAGTACAGAACGCTGACAGTACAGCACTCTGACAGTACAGCACTCTGACAGTACAGCACTGTGACAGTACAGCACTCTGACAGTACAGCTCTCTGACAGTACAGCACTGTGACAGTACAGAACGCTGACAGTACAGCACTCTGACAGTACAGCACTGTGACAGTACAGAACTCTGACAGTACAGCACCCTGACAGTACAAAACTGTGACAGTACAGCACTCTGACAGTACAGCACTCTGACAGTACAGCACTGTGACAGTACATCACTGTGACAGTACAGAACTCTGACAGTACAGCACTGTGACAGTACAGCACTGTGACAGTACAGCACTCTGACAGTACAGCCCTGTGACAGTACAGCACTGTGACAGTACATCACTCTGACAGTACAGCACTGTGACAGTACAGCACTCTGACAGTACAGCACTCTGACAGTACAGCACTGTGACAGTACATCACTGTGACAGTACAGAACTCTGACAGTACAGCACTGTGACAGTACAGCACTCTGACAATACAGCACTCTGACAGTACAGCTCTCTGACAGTACAGCACTGTGGCAGTACAGAACTCTGACAGTACAGCACTGTGACAGTACAGCACTGTGACAGTACAGCACTGTGACAGTACAGCACTCTGATAGTACAGCACTGTGACAGTACAGAACTCTGACAGTACAGCACTGTGACAGTACAGAACTCTGACAGTACAGCACTCTGACAGTACAGCACTCTGACAGTACAGCACTCTGACAGTACAGCACTGTGACAGTACAGAACTCTGACAGTACAGCACTCTGACAATACAGCACTCTGACAGTACAGCACTCTGACAGTACAGCTCTCTGACAGTACAGCACTGTGGCAGTACAGAACTCTGACAGTACAGCACTGTGACAGTACAGCACTGTGACAGTACAGCACTCTGACAGTACAGCACTGTGACAGTACAGCACTGTGACAGTACATCACTCTGACAGTACAGCACTCTGACAGTACAGCACTCTGACAGTACAGCACTGTGACAGTACAGCACTCTGACAGTACAGCACCATGACAGTACAGTCTCTGACAGTACAGCACTCTGACAGTACAGCACTCTGACAATACAGCACTCTGACAGTACAGCTCTCTGACAGTACAGCACTGTGGCAGTACAGAACTCTGACAGTACAGCACTGTGACAGTACAGCACTGTGACAGTACAGAACTCTGACAGTACAGCACTGTGACAGTACAGCACTGTGACAGTACAGCACTGTGACAGTACAGCACTCTGATAGTACAGCACTGTGACAGTACAGAACTCTGACAGTACAGCACTGTGACAGTACAGAACTCTGACAGTACAGCACTCTGACAGTACAGCACTCTGACAGTACAGCACTCTGACAGTACAGCACTCTGACAGTACAGCACTGTGACAGTACAGAACTCTGACAGTACAGCACTCTGACAATACAGCACTCTGACAGTACAGCACTCTGACAGTACAGCTCTCTGACAGTACAGCACTGTGGCAGTACAGAACTCTGACAGTACAGCACTGTGACAGTACAGCACTGTGACAGTACAGAACTCTGACAGTACAGCATGTGACAGTACAGCACTGTGACAGTACAGCACTGTGACAGTACAGCACTCTGACAGTACAGCACTGTGACAGTACAGAACTCTGACAGTACAGCACTCTGACAGTACAGCACTCTGACAGTACAGCACTGTGACAGTACAGCACTCTGACAGTACAGCACTCTGACAGTACAGCAGTCTGACAGTACAGCACTGTGACAGTACAGAACTCTGACAGTAATGTGGTCATGTTACAGGAAACGCACCTGAAACTGATAGATCAGGTTAGGTTGCGCAAAGGATGGGTAGGGCAGGTGTTCCATTCGGGGCTGGATGCGAAAAACAGGGGGGTGGCTATATTAGTGGGGAAGCGGGTAATGTTCGAGGCAAAGACTATAGTGGCGGATAACGGGGGCAGATACGTGATGGTGAGTGGCAAATTACAGGGAGAGATGGTGGTGTTGGTAAACGTGTATGCCCCGAATTGGGACGATGCCAATTTTATGAGGCGAATGCTAGGACGCATCCCAGACCTAGAGACCGGAAAGCTGATAATGGGGGGAGACTTTAACACGGTGTTGGAACCAAGGCTGGATAGGTCGAAGTCCAGGACTGGTAGGAGGCCGGCAGCAGCCAAGGTGCTTAAGGATTTTATGGAGCAGATGGGAGGGGTGGACCCGTGGAGATTCAGTAGACCTAGGAGTAAGGAGTTCTCGTTTTTCTCCTATGTCCATAAAGTCTATTCACGCATAGACTTTTTTGTGTTGGGTAGGGCATTGATCCCGAGGGTGAGGGGAACGGAATATACGGCTATAGCCATTTCGGATCATGCCCCACACTGGGTAGACTTGGAGATAGGGGAGGAAACAAGAGGGCGTCCACCCTGGAGAATGGATATGGGACTAATGGCGGATGAGGGGGTGTGCTTAAGGGTGAGGGGATGCATTGAAAAGTACTTGGAACTCAATGACAATGGGGAGGTTCAGGTGGGAGTGGTCTGGGAGGCGTTGAAGGCGGTGGTTAGGGGGGAGCTGATATCAATAAGGACACATAAAGGGAAGCAGGAGAGTAAGGAACGGGAGCGGTTGTTGCAAGAACTTTTGAGGGTGGACAGACAGTATGCGGAAGCACCGGAGGAGGGACTGTATAGGGAAAGGCAAAGGCTGCATGTGGAATTTGACTTGCTGACCACAGGCACTGCAGAGGCACAATGGAGGAAGGCGCAGGGTGTACAGTATGAATATGGAGAGAAGGCGAGCAGATTGCTGGCACACCAATTGAGGAAAAGGGGAGCAGCGAGGGAAATAGGGGGGGTGAGAGACGAAGATGGAGAGACGGAGCGGGGAGCGGAGAGAGTGAATGAAGTGTTTAAGACATTTTATAAAAAATTGTATGAAGCTCAACCCCCGGATGGGAGGGAGAGAATGATGGAGTTTTTGGATCGGCTGGAAATTCCCAAGGTGGAAGAGCAGGAAAGGATGGGATTGGGAGCACAGATCACGGTAGAAGAAGTGGTGAAAGGAATTAGGAACATGCAGACGGGAAAGGCCCCGGGACCGGACGGATTCCCAGTTGAATTTTACAGAAAATATTTGGACTTGCTCGCCCCGCTACTGACGAGGACCTTCAACGAGGCAAAGGAAAGGGGACAACTGCCCCCGACTATGTCAGAAGCAACGATATCGCTTCTTTTAAAGAAGGAAAAGGATCCGCTACAATGCGGGTCCTACAGACCAATCTCCCTCCTCAATGTAGATGCCAAGGTCTTGGCCAAGGTAATGGCAATGAGAATAGAGGAATGTGTCCCGGGGGTGGTTCATGAGGACCAAACTGGGTTTGTGAAGGGGAGACAGCTGAACACGAACATACGGAGGTTGTTAGGGGTAATGATGATGGCCCCACCAGAGGGTGAAACGGAGATAGTAGTGGCGATGGATGCCGAGAAAGCATTTGATAGAGTGGAGTGGGATTATCTGTGGGAGGTGTTGAGGAGATTTGGGTTCGGAGAGGGGTATGTTAGATGGGTGCAGCTGTTGTATAGGGCCCCAGTGGCGAGTGTGGTCACGAATGGACGGGGATCGGCATATTTTCGGCTCCATAGAGGGACAAGGCAGGGATGTCCTCTGTCCCCATTACTGTTTGCACTGGCGATTGAGCCCCTGGCGATAGCGCTGAGAGGTTCCAAGGGATGGAGGGGAATACTTAGGGGAGGAGAAGAACACCGGGTATCTTTATATGCGGATGATCTGCTACTATATGTGGCGGATCCAGCGGAGGGGATGCCAGAAATAATGCGGATACTTGGGGAGTTTGGGGATTTTTCAGGGTATAAATTGAACATGGGGAAGAGTGAGCTGTTTGTGGTGCATCCAGGGGAGCAGAGTAGAGAAATAGAAGACCTACCGTTGAGGAAGGTAACAAGAGACTTTTGTTACCTGGGGATCCAGATAGCTAAGAATTGGGGCACATTGCACAGGCTAAATTTGACGCGGTTGGTGGAACAGATGGAGGAAGATTTCAAGAGATGGGATATGGTAGCATTGTCAATGGCAGGGAGGGTGCAGGCAGTTAAGATGGTGGTCCTCCCGAGATTCCTTTTTGTGTTTCAGTGTCTCCCGGTGGTGATCACGAAGGCTTTTTTCAAAAGGATAGAAAAGAGTATTATGGGTTTTGTTTGGGCCGGGAAGACTCCGAGAGTGAGGAAGGGATTCTTACAGCGTAGTAGGGATAGGGGGGGCTGGCACTACCGAGCCTAAGTGAGTATTATTGGGCCGCTAATATTTCAATGGTGAGTAAGTGGATGGGAGAGGAGGAAGGAGCGGCGTGGAAGAGATTAGAGAGGGCGTCCTGTAGGGGGACCAGCCTGCAGGCTATGGTGACAGCCCCATTGCCGTTCTCACCAAGGAACTATACCACGAGTCCGGTGGTGGTAGCTACACTGAAGATCTGGGGACAGTGGAGACGACATAGGGGAAAGACCGGAGCACTGGGGGGGTCCCCGATAAGAAACAACCATAGGTTTGCCCCGGGGGGAATGGATGGGGGATATGGAATGTGGCAAAGAGCAGGTATAACGCAATTGAAAGATCTATTTGTGGATGGGAAGTTTGCGAGTCTGGGAGCGCTGACCGAGAAATATGGGCTGCCCCAAGGGAATGCATTCAGGTACATGCAATTGAGGGCTTTTGCGAGGCAGCAGGTGAGGGAATTCCCGCAGCTCCCGACACAAGAGGTGCAGGACAGAGTCATCTCAAAGAAATGGGTGGGGGACGGTAAGGTGTCGGATATATATAGGGAAATGAGAGACGAAGGGGAGACTATGATGGACGAACTAAAAGGGAAATGGGAAGAAGAGCTAGGGGAGGAGATTGAGGAGGGGATGTGGGCAGATGCCCTAAACAGGGTAAACTCGTCGTCCTCGTGCGCCAGGCTAAGCCTGATTCAGTTTAAGGTATTACACAGGGCACATATGACTGGAACACGGCTCAGTAAATTTTTTGGGGTGGAGGATAGGTGTGCGAGGTGCTCGAGAAGCCCAGCGAATCATACCCATATGTTTTGGTCATGCCCGGCACTACAGGGGTTTTGGATGGGGGTGACAAAGGTGCTTTCGAAAGTAGTAGGAGTCCGGGTCGAACCAAGCTGGGGGTTGGCTATATTTGGGGTTGCACAAGAGCCGGGAGTGCAGGAGGCGAAAGAGGCCGATGTTTTGGCCTTTGCGTCCCTAGTAGCCCGGCGCAGAATATTGCTAATGTGGAAAGAAGCCAAGCCCCCGGGGGTGGAGACCTGGATAAATGATATGGCGGGGTTCATAAAGTTAGAGCGGATTAAGTTCGTCCTAAGGGGGTCGGCTCAAGGGTTTACTAGGCGGTGGCAACCGTTCGTCGAATATCTTGCGGAAAGATAGATAGGGGAGAACAAAGAAGGCAGCAGCAGCGGCCCAGGACTTGGGGGGGTGGGGGGGGGGGGGGGGGATGGGGGGGATGGGGGGGGGGGGTGGCCTGAGACAAGGCAGTTGCCAATTAGGGCTAGTTTTTATTTTTTGTTATTTAATATTTATTTATTTGTTGTTGTTTTTGTTTAAATTTAAAAAAGGTCATTATTATCTGTATTGTTACAATGTTGTGTAAAGGATGCACAATGTACTGTGTTGGTTGACCAAAAATTTTCAATAAAATATTATTTTAAAAAAAAAAGAACTCTGACAGTACAGCACTCTGACAGTACAGCACTCTGACAGTACAGCACTCTGACAGTACAGCACTCTGACAGTACAGCACCGTGACAGTACAGCACTCTGACAGTACAGCACTGTGACAGTACAGCACTCTGACAGTACAGCTCTGTGAGAGTACAGCACTGTGACAGTACAGCACTCTGACAGTACAGCACTGTGACAGTACAGCACTGTGACAGTACAGCACTCTGACAGTACAGCACTCTGACAGTACAGCACTCTGACAGTACAGCACTGTGACAGTACAGCACTCTGACAGTACAGCACCGTGACAGTACAGCACTCTGACAGTACAGCACTCTGACAGTACAGCACTCTGACAGTACAGCACTCTGACGTACAGCACTGTGACAGTACAGCACTGTGACAGTACAGCACTGTGACAGTACAGCACTCTGACAGTACAGCACTGTGACAGTACAGCACTCTGACAGTACAGCACTGTGACAGTACAGCACTCTGACAGTACAGCACTGTGACAGTACAGCACTCTGACAGTACAGCACTGTGACAGTACAGCACTCTGACAGTACAGCACTCTGACAGTACAGCACTGTGAGAGTACAGCACTCTGACAGTACAGCACTCTGACAGTACAGCACTCTGACAGTACAGCACTGTGACAGTACAGATCTCTGACAGTACAGTACTCTGACAGTACAGTACTCTGACAGTACAGCACTCTGACCGTACAGCACTGTGACAGTACAGCACTCTGACAGTACAGCACTGTGACAGTACAGCACTGTGACAGTACAGAACTCTGACAGTACAGCACTCTGACAGTACAGCACTCTGACAGTACAGCACTCTGACAGTACAGAACTGTGACAGTACAGAACTCTGACAGTGCAGCACTCTGACAGTACAGCACTCTGACAGTACAGCACTCTGACAGTACAGAACTGTGACAGTACAGATCTCTGACAGTACAGCACTCTGACAGTACAGCACTCTGACCGTACAGCACTGTGACAGTACAGCACTCTGACAGTACAGCACTCTGACAGTACAGCACTGTGACAGTACAGAACTCTGACAGTACAGCACTCTGACAGCACAGAACTGTGACAGTACAGAACTCTGACAGTACAGCACTCTGACAGTACAGCACTGTGACAGTACAGCACTGTGACAGTACAGCACTCTGACAGTACAGCACTCTGACAGTACAGCACTGTGACAGTACAGAACTCTGACAGTACAGAACTGTGACAGTACAGAACTGTGACAGTACAGAACTCTGACAGTACAGCACTCTGACAGTACAGCACCGTGACAGTATAGCACTGTGACAGTACAGCACTCTGACAGTACAGCACTCTGACAGTACAGCACTGTGACAGTACAGCACTCTGACCGTACAGCACTGTGACAGTACAGCACTCTGACAGTACAGCACTGTGACCGTACAGCACTGTGACAGTACAGCACTCTGACAGTACAGCACTCTGACAGTACAACACTCTGACAATACAGCACTCTGACAGTACAGCACTGTGACAGTACAGAACTCTGACAGTACAGCACTCTGACAGTACAGAACTCTGACAGTACAGCACTCTGACAGTACAGAACTCTGACAGTACAGCACTCTGACAGTACAGCACTGTGACAGTACAGCACTCTGACAGTACAGCACTGTGACAGTACAGCACTCTGACAGTACAGCACTGTGACCGTACAGCACTGTGACAGTACAGCACTCTGACAGTACAGCACTCTGACAGTACAGCACTGTGAGTTACAATTCGGCCTTGATTTTGTGCTCAAAGTAAGACTTGAACCTACAAGCTGCTAACTGAGAGGAGAAAGGGCCTTTTTTATTGGGCAAGGTGGTTGAAGGATAAATTTTGGTCAGGAGACCTGGAGATTCCCTCACACTTCCTCGATCGTGCCACGGGATCTGGAGGTTAGGAACCCGATACTTGCCTTGATCTCCACAATCTGAGTTGCCTTTAGTGTGTACTCTTTAACCAGTTTAATGGCCACCTTCCTGAAACACAAAGAAAAAGTTACTTTCCTAGCTACCACTTTTAATTTTTCAATGGTAAGAGGGCTGGGGTTTAATTTGGGGCAATAGTCTAAATCTCCTTTGACCTGCAAGGTTGATGCCAGGACACTACTAGAACTGAGAGATTTAACTGCTGAGGTTAGGGACCTAATCTTGCACAAATGTTTTTATCAACATCCTGGGGGTTACTATTGACCTGACTCTGAACTGGACCCAGCCATGTAAATACTGTGGCTGTGAGAGCAGGTCAGAGGCTTGGAGTTCTGCAGAGAGTAACTCACCTCCTGACCCCCCAAAGTCTGTCCATCTACAAGACTCAAATCAGGAGTGTGATAGAATGCTCTCCACTTGCCTGGTCGAGTGCAGCTCCAACAACACTCAAGAAGCTCCACATGGGCGGCATGTGGCGCAGTGGATAGCACTGGGACTGCGGGGCTGAGGACCCGGGTTCGAATCCCGGCCCTGGGTGATTGTCCGTGTGGAGTTTGCACATTCTCCCCGTGTCTGCCTGGGTTCCGCCCCCACAACCCAAAGATGTGCTGGTCAGGTGGATTGGCCACGCTAAATTGCCCCTTAATTGGAGAAAAAAATAATTGGGTACTCTAAATTAAAAAAAAAAAAGCTCAACGCCATCCAGGCAAAAGCAGCCCGCTTGACTGGCGCCCATCCACCTCCTTCAGCATTGACTTCCTCCACTGGCGCAGTGGCAGCCGTGTGCACCATCTACCAGACGCACTGCAGCACTCGCCAAGGCTCCTTCGACAGCACCTTCCAAACGATGGAGAAGGACAAGGTCAGCAGATACTTGGGAAGACCACCACCTGCAGGGTCCTATCCGAGGCACTCACCACCCTGACTTGGAAATATATCGTCACCCCTTCACTGTCGCTGGGTCAAAATCCTGCAACTCCCTCCCTAACAGCACTGTGGGTGTACCTACACCGCATGGACTGCAGCCGTTCAAGAAGAAAGCTCACTACCACTTTCTGAAGGATAATTATGGGTGGGCAATTCAAATACTGGTCCCTTGAAGGATTTTTTAAAAAAATGAATGAAAGGGTAGGACACTGGGCTAAATCGCTGTCTTTGAAAGCAGACCAAGGCAGGCCAGCAGCACGGTTCAATTCCTGTATCAGCCTCCCTGAACAGGCACCGGAATGTGGCGACTAGGGGCTTTTCACAGTAACTTCATTGAAGCCGACTTGTGACAATAAGCGATTTTCATTTCATTTCATGAAGGGTTCGACAGGGTAAATGAACAGAAGATGTTTCTACTTGTGCAAGGCCAGATTACTGGAAACTACAATAAGTAGTTCAGGAGACTCCTCTGTACCCTGGGAGTGATTAGAATGCGGAACTCATTACCACAAGGAATTGACGTGAACAACATAGATACATTTAATAGGAAACTAAATAAACACATGAGGGAGAAAGGAATAGGGGGATCTGTTGATGAGGTGAAATGCAACAGGGTGGGAGGAGTTACTGGGGTATAAACACCAACACAGATCTGTTGTGCTATAAATTCTCTGTAAATAAAGGAATTAAAGAAAAGGTCTCAGATTCCTTTATTTGTTTTTTTTAAAAGCCGTTGAATTATTGTGCTCATCATGATGACGGACCTTAATGTAAAATAAAAACGATCAATGCTTGAAATACACAGCACCTGTGGAGAGCCATTGGTGGAGGAATCTTACTGGGGAATACATTTTAAAAAAAAATTTAGAATGCCCAATTCATTTT
Organism: Scyliorhinus torazame; assembly: GCF_047496885.1. NCBI lineage: Eukaryota > Metazoa > Chordata > Chondrichthyes > Carcharhiniformes > Scyliorhinidae > Scyliorhinus > Scyliorhinus torazame. The sequence continues at coordinate 387,867,921 of NC_092708.1, forward strand.
CCCCAATTAAGGGGCAATTTAGCGTGGCCAATCCACCTACCCGGAACATCTTTGGGTTGTGGGGGCGAAACCCACGCAGACACGGGGAGAATGCGCAAACTCCACACGGACAGTGACCCAGGGCCAGGATCGAACCTGGGGCCTTGGCGCCGTGAGGCAGCAGTGCTAACCACTGCGCCACCGTGCAGTTCTGGGAAATACAGCATGATTGTATTTTACACACAGGAGTTTTGTGAGTTATTTTAAGCCCTGGGGCCTTATGTCTTTGCCCATGCTATTTTAATAATGGGGTTAATGTATTTTTTTAAAGTATCACTGATAGGAATATTACATGAATGTGTTGAAGATAACATACTGTCCGCGTCATACACTCCCAGCCATCTGTCTTCCCCTATGAGTGAGGCTGCCTGCTTCAGTCCAATGGGGGCTCAGAGATTCTAAGGAATGAGTTAAGACTGACCGCAAATTGACAATTGTTACAGCGGAGAGACAGAACGGCCTTGCGCTGAATTAAAACCCAGTTCCTGGAGGGACCGCCTCAACGCCAAAGTAAAATACTGCAGATTCTGGAAATCCAAATTAAAAACAGAAAGTGCTGTGAGGACTCAGCAGGTCGGGCAGCATTCCTGGAGATAAAAGCAGGGTCAACGCTTCCCCAGATGTCTTAATCCGGTTGGGATTGACCAACCTTTTAGTTTAATTCAGAAAAGAAACAAAGAATAGTTGGGTAAGGGCAGGAAGGGATGTGGAGCAACGTCAGGCAGATGGAGTTGAGGTGCAGCACAGATGGAGTTGAGGTACAGCACAGATCCGATGGGCTGAATGGCCCTCCTAGCCCAATTCTTCTCCCTCCTTAAAGACAGCCCATGTTCGGTACACTTTCATGGCCACTCCTCTAACTCACCCCATCCCCTGTGCATCATCACATTTCTCAAGCGCACATCTTTACAATCTGCACTGGCAGCATATCCAAATCCCAATATTTGAGACGGAAGCACATGCACACTGGACAGCGATAATCTGCGGGTAAACTAGTGAGATACCCTCAATTACTACTCAGGGGAGAAGATTGATAATTCAAAGGCTTTAATTACCAGAGAACCAGACAGCTGCCGAGAAGTGTGCTCACTGCACGCTGCCTACTGAACGTAACCTTATACACAGCTTCCTGGGGGCGGAGCCGGAGGCGGAGTCCCCCAGGGTTCCAGACCCGGTCTTAAAGGGGCCTACGCATTAAAGGTACATGTGTATACAGATATCATTCACCACAACTAGTTAATGTTCACCCCTCCACCTAGCTAGCCACGTGGCACTGATGCTACCTTGTCAGCAGCCCCAGCAGAATCCGACTCACTCAACCCTACGTGACATGGCGACAGATTCCAACCCAACTCACCTACGGAGAGCTTCCTCCTTCATCTTTAAAAAGACAAATTCCACTTTAAAACTGAAATCAATCTGAATGAGACTGCGGGAGAAAAGAGAAAGCCAGTTTTAGTCATTTAACCTTCACATAGATGACACATTAATTGATTTCTTACTGCAAACATTATCCCCTCCTCAACAAGACCAAGAAAATGTGACATCTGTGGTTAGAATAAAACAGTTCTGTCTTGTTTTAGCTCAGTAGATGTCTCTTTAAGTCAGGCACATTTTATATGACTATATATCAGCCTGTCTCACTGTCCGAGACTATATAACATTGTCCCATCAGTATAGAAATTGAAAAGTATGTTTGTTAATGTTTTCATTATTAATGGGATTTAAGAGGCAATCCAACACATCATTTCAGATGTATACAAGTGTTGTGACCGGTCATTTATGTAGTTGACAGCCTATTATTTTTGTATTACTGAAAAAAGAGACAGGCTGTCAAAGCTTTTCACCTTGCACTCAACAGGACAGATGCAAAAATACCAAATTTCAACGGAAGCAGCAGGAGGCAGTGGCATAATGGTATTGTCGCTGGACTAGTAATGTAGAGACCCAGGGAAATGCCCTGGCCACCACTGCAGATGGTGAAATTTGAATTCACTAAAAATCTGGCATTAAAAGTCTAATGCCCTTTAGGGAAGGAAATCTGCCATCCTTACCTGGTCTGGCCTACATGTGACTCCACAGCAATGTAATTGACTCTTAACTGCCCCCTCAAGGGAAATTAGGAATGGACAATAAATGCTGGCCACATCCCATGAACAAATTTTTAAAAAACAGGCTAATGCTCTGGGAACACGGGGTCCAATCCTACCATGGCAGGTGACGGAATTTAAACGCAATAAAATATTTGGAATTAAAACTCGGATGATGGCTTCCGGTTGCGGCAGGGATGAGCTAGCCGCCAGTTTCGGCGGCTCCAGCTCCGACGGAACTTCGGGCTCTTTTAAGAGCCCCAACGGGGACTTGGACGGCCGTAAAACCCGGTGCGAGGTGCGAGGGAAGGGAGTCCCCCCCGAAAGACGGAGGGAAAAACCGGCGCCGGCGGCTGCAGCCCGAAGAATCTGCAGCCAGAAGGTCAGAGAGAGAGAGAGAGGGAGTGAAACAAAATGGCGGCGGAGAAACCACAGGTGACATGGGGGCCTGAGCAGGACGAGGTGGTGAGACGGTGCGTGGACCTGCTGAAGAAGGAGGTAATGACCCCGTTGTTACAGGCAATTGAGGGGCTTAAGGAGACTTTAAAGACCCAGGAGACGGAACTTCGCGTGGTGGAGCAGAAGGTGTCAGGTATTGAGGGCGAGGTCCTGGGCCTGGCGGTCAAGACTCAGACGCACGAGGCACTTCATAAAAAGTGTGCTGACAGGATTGAGGCCCTTGAAAATGGAGCGCGAAGGAAGAACCTCAGGATACTAGGTCTCCCGGAGGGTGTGGAAGGAGTGGACTGTGGCGCGTACGCAAGTAAGATGCTGAGCTCACTGATGGGTGCTGAGGCCCCTGCGGGCCCCATGGAGGTGGAGTGGGCAAATCGGATCCCGGCGAGAAGACCAAAAGCGGGAGAACCACCAAGGGCGATAATCGTGCGATTCTACCGCCTTAAGGACAGAGAAGAGGTCCTGAGATGGGCCAAAAAGGTGCGGAGCAGCAGATGGGAGAATGCGGTGGTAAGGATCTACCAGGATTGGAGTGCGGAGGTGGCGAGAAGGAGGGCGAGCTTCAACCGAGCCAAAGAGGTTTTGCACAAAAGGAAGGTGAAGTTTGGGATGCTGCAGCCGGCAAGACTATGGGTCACGCATCAGGAGAGACATTATTATTTCGAGACGGCGGAGGAAGCATGGTCCTTCATCAATGAAGAGAAACTGGACCGGAACTGAGGGACTGATGCTGCAGGGAACTGTTATTGTTGTTATTATTGTTTTTGTTAATGGAATGGTGAAAGTTAAGCGAGAAGTAAACAGGGAAGGGGGAGACACTGGGGAAATGTGGGCGCCGGTGAGGGGGGAGAGGCGGGACATAGTCAGAGAATGGGGAAGGAGAGGGGGAGGGGAAAGGGAGCTGCGCCATAAGAGGCGGGACAGGTAAAGGGATGTTCCCGTGCCAGAAAGAATAAGGCGGGAAAACAGGCGCAAGGCGGATGGGAGTTCCCTCACACCGGGGGGGCCGAGGAGCGAGCAGGAGTAGCCGGGGTCAGTTGAAGTCAGCTGACTTACGGAAGTGATATGGGGGGAGCAATCAAGCTAGATAGGGATCTAGCGGGGGGGGGGGGGGGGCAAGCGTAGCTACAGGTCGACATAGATCGGAGTATTTCCGATTATATAGGGGAACAAGACAGGGATGCCCGCTGTCTCCATTGTTGTTCGTGTTGGCAATTGAACCTCTGGCCATGGCGCTGAGAGACTCCAGGAAATGGAGAGGGGTGACTAGAGGGGGAGAAGAACACCGAGTCTCGTTATACGCGGATGACCTATTGCTATACGTGTCGGACCCAGCGGGGGGGATGATAGAGGTTATGCGAATCTTGAGGAGGTTCGGGGAATTTTCGGGGTATAGGTTAAACATGGGGAAGAGTGAATTATATGTGATACATCCAGGGGACCAGAGTAGAGAGATAGAAGGCTTACCGCTAAGGAAAGTGGAAAGAAACTTCCGATACTTGGGGATTCAGATCGCTAGGAGCTGGGGAACCTTGCACAGACTTAATCTGACACGGCTGGTAGAACAAATGGAGGAGGACTTTAGGAGGTGGGACATGCAGCCTTTATCGCTGGCGGGCAGGGTGCAAGCAATTAAGATGATGGTCCTCCCGAGGTTCTTATTTGTATTTCAATGTCTCCCTATTTTAATCACCAGGACCTTTTTTAATAAAATAGACAGGAGCATTACGAGCTTTGTGTGGGCAGGGAAAGTTCCGAGAGTAAGGAGGGGGTTCCTTTAGCGCAGTAGGGACAGAGGGGGACTGGCACTACCGAACTTGGGAGATTATTATTGGGCCGCCAATGTGGCAATGATACGTAGATAGATGATGGAGGGTGAGGGAGCGGCGTGGAAAAGGCTGGAGAGAAGGTCCTGTAAAGGGACGAGTCTAGAGGCGCTGGTGACGGCGCCGCTACCGTTCTCACCGAAAAAGTACACCACAAACCCGGTGGTGGCGGTAACACTGAACATATGGGGACAGTGGAGGCGACAGAGAGGAGTGCGGGGAGCCCTGGTGGGGTCCCCTATCAGGAACAACCATAGGTTCGCCCCAGGAAGAATGGATGCAGGATTTCAGAGCTGGTACCAGTTGGGAATTAGGAAGGTGGGAGATTTATTCATAGATGGGACTTTTGCGAGCTTGGGAGCACTGGAGGAAAAGTATAAGTTACCCCAGGGGAATTTCTTGAGATATATGCAGGTGAGGGCGTTTACTAGACAACAGGTGAGGGAATTTCCGCGGCTCCCGACACAGGGGATACAGGACAGGGTACTTTCAGGGGTGTGGGTCGGAGAGGGCAAGGTGTCAGAGATTTATAGAGAGATGAGGGAAGAGGGGGAGGAGTCGGTGGGCGAACTAAAAAGAAAGTGGGAAGAAGAATTAGGGGAGGAGATAGAGGAGGGTATGTGGGCTGATGCCCTAAGCAGGGTAAATTCCTCTTCCTCATGCGCCAGGCTTAGCCTGATTCAATTTAAGGTGCTACATAGAGCACACATACGATTGAGCAGGTTCTTTGGAGTGGAGGACAAATGTGGGAGGTGTGGCGGGAGCCCGGCAAACCACGCACATATGTTTTGGGCGTGCCCGGCACTGGAAGGGTATTGGAATGGAGTGACGGGAGTGATTTCGCAGGTGGTGAAGGCCGGGTCAAACCAGGCTGGGGGCTAGCTCTATTTGGAGTTGCGGAAGAGCCAGGAGTGCAGGAGGCGAAAGAGGCCGATGTCGTGGTCTTTGCGTCCCTCGTAGCCCGGCGCAGGATCCTACTCATGTGGAAGGAGGCGAAACCCCCCGGACTGGAGGCCTGGGTAAATGATATGGCGGGGTTTATTAAACTGGAGCAGATAAAGTTTGCCCTGAGAGGATCGGCTCAAGGGTTCACCAGGCGGTGGCAGCCATTTCTCGACTACCTAGGGGAACGTTAGAGGGAAGACGGATGACCAGCAGCAGCAACCCAGGGGGGAGTGGGGGGGGGAGGCAGTTGAGTATAGGGCAATAGAGTACGAGGTTTTGTTACTTGTATATTATTACTACTATTATTACTATTGTTAAAAAGTTTAAAAATTTCTGTTTTGTTACTGTTATCGTTTCGCTTGTTTTGTAAGCGGGAAAAATGTTGCTCAGGGAAAAAAATTTCAATAAAATATATATTTTTTAAAAACTCGAATGATGGCCATGAAACCATTGTCGATTGTTGTAAAAACCCTTCTGGTTCCACTAATGTCCTTTAGGGAAGGAAATCTGCCGTCCTTACCCGGTCTGGCCCGCATGTGACGACAGACCCACAGCAACGTGATTGACTCGTTACTGCCTCCCTCAGGGGCGATTCGGGATGGGCAATAAATGCTGCCATGGAGAATGCAATCAAAATGAATCCAATCAGCAGCCTTTTCTCATGTAGTATAAATTGTTTCAGCCTGAAAGATGTAAACCCTCATCCAGCATGTCTCTTTTTCAGCAATTCTCAAGTTGTGTGGTACCAAGCGGCAACCAATTATTTTTGTTCTGAATAAAGTGGGAAATAAGAGCTGGACTAGACCATGAGGCCTGTCAAACCTGCTCCACCGTTCAAATGGATCATGGGCTTCAACTCTACTCCACTAACTAGTTTAGGAGTGGGATTTTACGCAGTAACTTCATTGCAGTGATAATGTAAGCTTGCGACAATGAAGATTATTATTAATGAGGGAGCAGAGTGACCCAGCTGTTGAGCGGAGCTCAGTCAAACACATCATAATCATCAAAGAGAGACCGGTTTTGTAACATAAGAGCAAACGCAGTTCTAACCCAGTGTCGGGCAGCACGGTGGCGCAGTGGTTAGCACTGCTGCCTCACGGCCGCGAGGACCCGGGTTCGAACCCGGCCCCGGGTCACCATCCGTGTGGAGTTTGCACATTCTCCCCGTGTCTGCGTGGGTCTCACCCCCATAACCCAAAGATGTGCAGGGTAGGTGGATTGGCCGCGCTAAATTGCCCCTTAATTGGAAAAAAAAATGAATTGGGTACTCTAAATTCATTAATTTTTTTTTTTAATGTTCTAACCCAGCTTGCCAACATGTATACTCTACGCCACCCATTGGGAAGGACTGCACGGCCTTGGGGATGGTGGCGTGGGAGGAAGTGGTGGGTAAAGGAGGTTCTGGAACAGGGAGTCAGCTGACAGTCATCGCTGGTAGGTTTTGACTGATGATAAAGACTGAGGCAACATGGTTTTGTGGAAATGATTATGAACCAAGTGACTTGCCAGAGACTCGGGATAATGCTGGCACGGTGGTTATGTGACGGGGCTAGTCATCCAGCGGCCTGGACTAATATCCCTGAAACATGAGTTCAAATCCTGCCACAGCAGCTGGGGAAATGTCAAATTCAATTACTAAAAGAAATAGAGAATGAAATGCAAGATTCAGTAACAGTCACCATGACACCACTGAATTGTTATAAAAATGCTTTGGGGGTTCATTAACATCTTTAGCCAATTAGGCAGTGGCACTTTGTGGAGAGAAGACATCCACTCCATTTGCTTCATGCCCTGGTGGCTCATTGAGTTCAATCCCAGTTGTGATCAGGAATTCTCTGCCTGAAAGCCTGGTGAAAGCAGGTTCAACAAAATATTTAAAAGGGAATAGGATAAATCCCTTTTTTCCCCCTTACATGCAGAGCAGACTCGATGGGCCAAATGGCCTAATTCTGCTCCTGCGCTCTATGCTTTACATCTTATGTGGATGTCATTGGCTAGGCCAGCATTCGATGCCCATTCCTAATTGCCCTTGGTGGTGGTGAGCTGCCTTCTTCAGCCGCTGCAGTAAGTGTGGCGTAGGTGCACCCACTGAGCTGTTAGGGAGGGAGTTCCAGGATTTTGACCCGGTGACGGAACGCAATATATTTCCAAGTCAGGATGGTGAGTGAGTTGGAGGGGAACTCTGCCACTCTACATCGGTGGTGGAGGGAGTGAATGTTTAAGGTGATGGACGGGGTGCCAATCAAACAGGGCTGCTTTGTCCTGGATGCTGTTGAGCTTCTTGAGTGTTGCTGGAGCTGCACTCATCCAGGCAAGTGGAGAGTATTCCATCAAGGTATTTGAAAGGGAAGACTTGAGGGTGTCATGGATTTGCCCAGTAATAGCAGTAACACAAATTTAACAAGACATAATAGGCTGCGACCTGCCCAGCAACAGGTAGAAATCTGCCTAGTGACAGCAGTCACCAGTATTCAAAAGACTGGCTGAGATGTGTCTCCCCTAGTAAAGAGATCTGCAGGGTTTAGATAGAAATAGTTGTGATGAACTTATTAGTAGAAACAGCTTAGCTAGATCTATGGGAGATCTATGAAGTATACACATGCTAGTGTCTAGAGTCAAAGAATTTGAGAGGGGCAAACAGCCAAATACACAGAAGGCAGAATCAAAGTGGAACAAAGGTATAATAGCCAGCAACCTCAGAAGAAAGGCAGGGCAGTGGACACCTAGAAGCCTCAGAAGCCAACAAGCAGCTTCCAGCTAGCAGCCTGAGGCCAGATTTTACACCGAACATCCAAGTAATAGAGCTAAGGCAGTGCAGAAAACCTTCAAAAAGGCAGTTAAGTACCTTCGTTGGACCAGGACATGGCGTTTTCCAAACTTTATTATCCTCCCGGTATTGTGATGTGACGATAAGCTGGTCTTGACTTTTGACCTATTTAATTTGGATGTTGTTTTGGGAAAGGGGAAGTCTTCGGGAGTTCAGGGATCGTAGATATATTTTGGAACAAGGGTATGTGCGTGTGTATAGTAATTCATATACTTAATTGCCTTAGCACAGTATAGTACTGTTTTTGGTATTTGTCTTTTCTTTAATTTAATAAATAGTCCTTAATAATTGTTACACGGCAGCATGGTGACACAGTGGTTAGCACTGCTGCCTCACAGTGCCAGGGACCCGGGTTCAATTCCGGCTTCGGGTAACTGTCTGTGTGTGGAGGTTGCACTTTCTCCCCGTGCCTGCGTGGGTTTCTTCCGGGTGCTCCGGTTTCTTCCCATCGTCCCAAAGATGTGCAGGATTCCTGGATTGGCCACTTTAAATTGCCCCTTCATGTTCAAATGAAAATTGTTATTGTCACAAGTAGGCTTCAATGAAGTTACTGTGAAAAGCCCCTAGTCGCCACATTCCGGCTCCTGTTCGGGGAGGCTGGTACGGGAATTGAACCGTGCTGCTGGCCTGCCTTGGTCTGCTTTCAAAGACAGCGATTCAGCCCTGTGCTAAACAGCCCCAATGGTGTGAAGGTTAGGTAGGGTTACGGGGCTAGGGTGGAGGGAGTGGACCTAGGTAGGGTGTCTCTTTTGGTGGGTCGGTGCAGACCCGATGGGCCGAATGGCCTCCTTCTGTACTGTAGGAATTCTATGGAATGGGCTGCTTATTCTCACTGGGGTTTCACTTGACTCCCCGCACAATTCCGAAACAAAATTATCCACCCCCATGACCTAGTGTTGGGATACCGTCGCAGATAAGAGTGCGGTTCGTGACCAGGTTTGCAGTGAAGGAACAAGGATCGATTGGATAGTTTTATATAACAGCTGGGCTGAATATCCTCTTTCTGTGCTATAAGGCATAATACATTTGTCTGTGAAAGCAAGTCACTTCCTGTCCTCGCCCAATTCTAAACAGGAGTATACAATGGATGTCTATCTGAGGTTGTGGACCCTAGTTTGAGTTTTTTCCCTACCCACCATTCACACTGAGAACTTCTGTATGATCTGGCCTTCTGTCTCTGGCTGAGCAGGGGGCCCACCCGCTGTGTCTTGCCACTAACTACACCAGGAAGTGCCATTACCACCTAAGCTATCAGGGGAGAGGAGGGTGCAGGGGCCAATGGTGCTGCTGTTGGTCAGCTGGGACCCACAGTAACCTTTTCCCATGAGAAAAGTCAACTTAACCTGACGGGTCACGGAATAAAACTCACTGGACACGAACGAGCTGGTCACATTTGGGGTCATCCCCCGTCTTGTCAGTGACCCTGACCCCCGCACTGTCCACACACCAGCAGAGGTTGGAGTCGTCATCGCACTGTTTAGCCTTGAAGGTGCCATTCCTCTCGCACTCAGGGTCGTACAGATCATCGATTCTCCGCCCCCCCGGTTGCCTGCTGGCTGTTCGGCTCTTGTGCAGAATCTCCAGGTGCAAGAGCCGGCACTTTGGTGTCACTGAAAAGGACCAGAGCATCAAAACTGAGTGAATATATAGAATAGCCTCGAGTGCATCTTTTATTATCCACACACAGAATATACTGTATGATTTCATCTAGGATCATAGAAACAGGAGGAGGCCATTCAGCCCATTGAGCCAGCTCCACTATTCTATATTATCATGACTGATCGGACACTTCAATGTCTTTTCTATCCACTATCCCCATAACCCAGTGTTTTTCAAACTTTTTTTGCGGAGACCTATTTTTATCAACTGGCCAACCTCCGGGACCCAACCCGGCCGACCTTCACGACCCACGCCAGCCAGCATTAGCGACCCACCATGTTCTCCTACCTTTAATGCGAGAGGTGAGCATGCTTGATCCTCATTTACTTGTTTGCTGCGACAAAATGCCCAAAGCCGGTGACGTCAGCGTTCGGGACGCGTGACCTGCTCTATGCCTCGCTTCAGGCAGGAAGATTGCAATTAATTTTTTTTTAAATCTCCTCCTGCGTCAGCATGCTGACGTCAGGAGATGCCGGGGCTTCTCGCATGCGTCTGCGCATGCACACCGATGAGCGGGCACACACGAGCGGTGCACCTACATTTCTTTCTATGGTCGTGGCCGTCATTTTCAAAACAAATTTGGGCAATCAGGAACGGCTCTGCGACCCTCCCGAAACCCGCCCGCGACCCACCACTTTGAAAATGCCTGCCATAACCCTTTGTGCTATTGTTAATCAGAGATCGATCAATCTCTGCTTTGAACATACACATTGGCTGAGCTTCCATTGTCTCTGGGATAGAGAATTCCAAAGATTCGCAACCATCTGTGTGAAGAAATTTCTCCTCATCTCGGTCCTAAGTGGCATCCCCCTTGTTTTTGAATTGTGCTTCCTGGTTCACACTGCCCAGCCAGGGGAAACATCTCACCTACATCTACAATGCAATATCTAGTCATTGATAGTGTTCATGTTATAAATTATAACACACCAAATTATAGTATATCATACACTGTGACTTACATTGTGTATATTATGTACACTGAAATTGATACTGTATATGACGGTGGCACAGTGGTTAGCACTGCTGCCTCACAGGGCCAGGGTCCCAGGTTCAATTCCGGCCTCGGGTGACTGTGTGGAGTCTGCATGTCCTCCCCGTGTGTGCGTGGGTTTCCTCCGGGTGCTCCGGTTTCCTCCCCCAGTCCAAAGATGTGCAGGTTAGGTGGATTGGCCATGCTGAATTGCCCTTTGTGTCCAAAAGGTTAGGTGGGGTTACGGGGATAGGGTGGGGGCCTAGCCAGGGTGCACTGTCAGAGGGTCGGCGTAGACTCTATGGGCCGAATGGCCTCCTTCTGCAATGTAGGGATTCTATGGTCCTATGATATAAGGACAATAAAAATCACAATATATATACATACCAGGTGTGATTGCATTTATTTTTTTAAAATAAATTTAGAGCACCCAATTAATTGTTTCCAATTAAGAGGCAATTTAGCATGACAAATCCACCTACCCCGCACATAGAATCATAGAATTTACAGTGCAGAAGGAGGCCATTCGGACCATCGAGTCTGCACCGGCTCTTGGAAAGAGCACCCTACCCAAGGTCCACACCTCCACCCTATCCCCATAACCCAGTAACCCCACCCAACACTAAGTGCAATTTAGCATGGCCAATCCACCTAACCCGCACATCTTTGGACTGTGGGAGGAAACCCACGCACACACGGGGAGGATGTGCAGACTCCGCACAGACAGTGACCCAAGCCGGAATCGAACCTGGGACCCTGGAGCTGTGAAGCATTTGTGCTATCCACAATGATACCGTGCTGCCCTTATAAAAGCGTACATCTTTGGGTTGTGGGGATGAAACCCACGCAAACACGGGGAGAATGTGCAAACTCCTCACGGACAGTGACCCAGGGCCGGGATCGAACCTGGGACCTCGGTGCCATGAGGCAGCAATGCTAACCACTACGCCACCGTGCTGTCCTAATTGCATTTCTATAGTGCCTTTCATGACCTCAGGACATCCCAAAGGCTTTGCAGCCACAAGTGTCATCAGTGTCCTAATGCAGAGGAATGGTGATGGGGGATTGAATATTTGCCAGGACACTTGGGAGAACTCTTCACTCTCATCTTTGAAATGGTGCCACAGGTTGATGTGTAAACCTGAGCGCTTTAAATCCTCGGTCTCTAACTTGTCACCTAAATGCAACTCTCTCTCCCACTCCCGCACTGTTCTGCCTTGATTTCTGTGCTTACGTCCTGAGGGGCGGCTCTTTTCCAGCCCCGACACTGGTGGGCATGGTCGCGGGCGGGACTGGAAAATATGGGGAGCCGAATGACTTTTATCGGAAAATCCCACCCCTGGAGTGGGACTGAAGCCCAGAGGCAAGTGTGCCACCAACTGAGACACAACTGACATTACATTGTACAATATATAAGTATAAAAGTGTATTATAGAATGTACATTTTATATCAGGCCAGCAGTGGCTGTCTCTGTTGTGTTATGCTTCTTCGTGTAGCATAAGTTGCTTCCTTGATGTATGCTTTGACAAAGGAAGCTCCAGACTTTGTAATGAGTTCAATATGTTTATTGAACTATTAACACAGTTCTTAAATGAGTTTGACTCTCCTGCTAATCTAACTGTAGTAACTCAGTCTAACTAAACCAGTCTGCTCTAAGCCACGTGCTGGGTGTGATGCTTCTGATCAACCCTGATGCGCTCTCTAGTTGTGTGTCTGTGGAAAGAGGCACAGCATTTGTGCCCTGTCCTTTTATATGGGTTGTGAAGTGCCCCCTTGTGGTAATGCCACCTCTGGGTGTCCAGGTTACCCATTGGTTGTGTCCTGTTGTAATGACCCATTGGCTGTATGTCTGTGTGTCATGACATCTCTGGTGCTCCCTCTAGTGGTTACATAGTGTATTTACATCAACCCTTGTGTATATACAGTGATGCATATCACCACAGTCTCCACAGACTGGAGCTGTGGCTGTGTTTTAACAGAGGGGGAGTTAGTGGCAGAGCGAGACTCACGCTGGTTGCAGCTGACAGTTACGTTATCATAGCCGCGGAACACAGCCTCACAGGTCCCACATCGGTTCAGGTGGCAGGTCACGTACTGGTTGTATTTGCAGCTGGCATCCTCGCAAACCTCATCAAACTCGCAGTTCTCTCGGGCTGGATAGGCATCAGGGCATTCATCATCTGGCAGATTGTGGAGAGAGGCGGTCAGTCCCATTGCGCTCTCAGACAAGCAGCAGAAATACCTCCGCAAAGTTTGTCGCCACCTTGTTTTTTGTGCCAATTTTATTCGTATTTCCTCCCTTTTAGAACCCCCCCCCCGGCTTTCTCCAGGGGGGTAATGAGAATTCCCTCCTCCCTCAACCACCTCCCCCACCTCATCCCCCCTCTCCCCTTCCCTCACCCTACCTCCCACTCCCTACCTCCAGCTCTCCTCCCCTCTCACCTCCCCACTTCTCACCCCCCCCTCCCCTTCCCTAACCGTACTTCCCCACTCCTTCCCTCCACCTCTCCCCCCTCCATTTCCCCCTCCCTCAAGCGTCCCCCCCACCTCATCCCTCCTCTCCCCCTCCCTCACCTTACCTCCTCACTCCCTCTCTCCACCACTCCTCCCCTCCATTTCCCCCTCTCTCCATCACCTCACCCACTTCTCATCCTTCCTCCCCCTCCCTCCACCTCTCCCCCCCTCCATTTCCCCCTCCCTCAAGCGTCCTCATCCCTCCTCTCCCCCTCCCTCACCTTACCTCCTCCCCTCCGTTTCCCCTTCTCTCCATCACCTCCCCCACTTCTCATCCCTCCTCTCCCCCTCCTTAACCCTACCTCCCCCACTCCCTCCCTCCACCTCTCCACCACCTCCCACACCACTGTTTAGCTAATGGGGGGTGCGAAGGAAGTTGACGAATAGATCCATCGCAAACCAGCCCCCCCCCCCTCACCTGGGACAAAGGAGAAGAGAAATGGGCGGTGTATGCCCACATCTCACACTGAATAAACCTGTACCACACAGGCACCATCCAGGGCTGCCCTAGTGCCTGTAGCACCTTTCACAACCTCTGGACATCCCAAAGCACTTTCCAACCAGTGAAGAACGTTTGGAAGTGCAGTCGTACTACCAGAGCTGCGATGTGGTAAAGGCAGCAATCAGTCTGCGTGCAGCAAGATCACACAAGCAACAAGTGACAAGATCGTCTGCTTCAGTGCCGTTGGTTGGGGGATAAAGGCTACCTCTGCAAGAATTCGCAGCATGGGGCCCTTCACATCTACCTGAGGGAGAGACAGGTCCTCGGGTTTAATGTCTGATCTGAAAGGGGGCACCTCCGATGGTGCGGCCCTCACTACCGATACTGGAGGTGAATTTAGTTTTATCAGCTTACCTGGTATAGCCGAAACCATGCAAACATAATCCACCATCACCACTACCACAAACAGGCAGCCTCTCTTCCCCATGTCTGGAATTGCTGTGGGATTGAATACTGACCTCCTACACCGCTCCCAGCGGAAGTGCCAGTCTGACAAGCTGGTGACCAGGTCACCTTGAGCGTTAACAGAAGGTGAGGCTAAATCAGTCAGGTACATTCCGAGCGGTTTATATTTAACAGCCTGGTTTGTTGATATGCCTTCAAGGCACGACTAGTCTCTCAAGACCTGCCACCAAGCACCAGCTCAGAGCTCAGTTAATGTGTCCACCTTTGGCCGTGCATATCAAACAACATTGCTCCAAGTCATTCCCACACTAACAAACGCAGAAAGGCTTTTGGATACATAAAAAACGCAGAAAAAAGCTAACAGGATGACGAATTTGCCTTGTTGCGAGGTTTCACGTTGCCATTAATTCATGGGCTGTGGCTATTTATTGCCCGATTGGGATTCCCCTTCAGAAGGTGGTGGAGAGCAGCCTGATTGACAACTGAGTGGCGTGCAAGGCCATTTCAGAGAGAACTACGTTGCTGTGGACCATGTAGGGCAGGCCAGGTAAAGGCGGCAGACTCCCTTCCTTAAAGGACGTTGATGAACCAGATGGACGTTTCTGACGGAAAATTAATGGAAATTGTCAGCAGGTTTGGCGGCATCTGCGGAGAAGGAAAAAGCTGTTAACATTTCAGGTTTGGCCTGGCTAGAAATGTCAACTCTATTTCTCAGGATCACAGAATTGTTACGATGCAGAAGGAGGCCATTCGGCCCGTCGTGCTCTCCAAATGAGCATCATGATAGGGCAGCAGGGTGGCGCAGTGGTTAGCATTGCTGCCTCGTGGCGCAGAGGTCCCAGGTTCGATCCCGGTTCTGGGTCACTGTCCGTGTGGAGTTTGCACATTCTTCCCGTGTCTGCGTGGGTTTCGCCCCCACAACCCAAAGATGTGCAGGGTAAGTGGATTGGCCACGCTAAATTGCCCCTTAATTGGAAAAAATGAATTGAGTACTCTAAATTTTAAAACAATATATATATATGTAAATGAGCATCATGACTGAGTGCCATTTTCCCTATATTCAAATAATCACCTAATGTCCTTTAAATGCCTCGATTGAACCTGCCTCCACCACACTTCCAGGCCGAGCATTCCAGATCCCAACCACTCGCTGTGTGAAAAAGTTTTGAAAATCACTTTAAATCTGTGCCCTCTCGCTCTAAATCTTTGTGTTGCTCCCTGTCTACTTGGTCCAGCTGCCTCATGGTTTTGAACGTCCTGTTAAATCTCCTCTTAGCCTTCTTCTCCCTGGAACCATTCTTGTGAACCTCTTCTGCGTTCTCTCCAATGTGTTCACATCCTTCCTATAGTGTGGCACCCAGAACTCTACACCATATTCCAGCCGAGGTCTAACTAGTGTCTTATACGTGTTGAGATGAATGTAAGAAATTGCTATATTTTATATTTGTTGCAGTAATGTTATTGGAAACGGGTTCAAGATGCATATGGCCAGTATGTTTGCTTAAGGGGGGGTCATAAAAGTGAGGTAATCCTTGATTTTGCAGCAGGAGTGTTCTGCTGATGGATTTGAGAAGCATTAACATGTTTACAGATAGGTGGTTAGTGGAATATTGTTTTGATTTGGAGGTCCCTGGGGTATAGATAACTTATGAGATATGTATTTGGTCCTGGATAACCAGGTCATGGGACATCTTGAGGGAGAAGACAGAAGAATGCCTAATGCTTTCTGTACAGATGATGTAGATAAAGGGAGGAGCCAGGTCTATCTGTAGGTGCAGCTTGCCATAGGATTTTAGTCTGCAAAGACGTGTCTTTGTTCCTGAAAGGTTCTCTCCAAGGGCTCTCCACAGAGAAAAGCAAGTAAACCTGATTATTAACTTTATTTTTAAATGGGATTTGAATTAAATTGATTTGCTCAATTGGAATTTTTTTTCTTTATTCATTCATGGGATGTGGATGTTGCTGGCTGGGCCAGCAGTTGTTTCCCTACCCTGATTGTCCTTGAACTGAGTGGTTTGCTCAGCCATTTCAGAGGTCATTTAAGAGTCAACCAGATTGCTGTGAACCTGGAGTCACATGTAGGCCAAACCAAGTAGGGATGGCAGATTTACTGGAAGCGAGGGAGGAGATTGCTGTGCCGTTGGCGATGATCTTTGCGTCCTCACTCTCCACTTGAGTAATACCGGATGATTGGAGGGAGGCGAATGCTGTTCAAGAAAGGGAATAGGGAAATCCCTGGGAATTACAGACCCATCGGTCTTACGTCTGTGGTGAGCAAGATATTGGAAAGGATTCGGAGAGATAGGATTTATGATTATTTAGAAAAACCTAGTTAGATTAAAGATAGTCAGCATGGCTTTGTGAGGGGCAGGTCATTCCTCACAAGCCTCACTGAATTCTTTGAGGATGTGACGAGACACATTGATGAAGGTCGGGCAGTGGTTGTGGTGTATATGGATTTCAGTAAGGCATTTGGTAAGGCTCCCCATGGTAGGCTCATTCAGAAAGCTAAAGGGCATGGGATACAGGGAAATTTGGCTGTCTAGATACAGAATTGGCTGGCCGAAAGAAGACAGCGAGTGGTAGTGGATGGAAAGTATTCTGCCTGGAGATTAGTGACCAGTGGTGTCCCACAGGGATCTGTTCTGGGACCTCTGCGCTTTGTGGTTTTTATAAATGACTTGGATGAGGAAGTGGAAGGGTGGGTTAGTAAGTTTGCTGATGACACGAAGGTGGGGGGAGTTGTAGATAGTGTTGAGGGTTTTGCAGATTACAACAGGACATTGATAGGATGCAGAGCTGGACTGAGAAGTGGCAGATGGAGTGCAACCTTGATAAATGTGAAGTGATTAATTTTGGAAGGTCAAATTTGAATGCTGAATACAGGGTTGAAGGCAGGATTCTTGAAACTGTGGAGGAACAGAGAGATCTTGGGGTCCACGTACATAGATCCCTCAAAGTTGCCAGCCAGGTTGATTGGGTTGTTAAGAAGGCGTATGGAGTGTTGGCTTTCATTAACAGAGTGATTGAGTTTAAGAGCCGCGATGTTTTGCTGCAGCTTTATAAAACTCTAGTTAACCACACTTGGAATATTGTGTCCAGTACTGGTCGCCTCATTATAGGAAGGATGTGGATGTTTTGGCGAGGGTACAGAGGAGATTTACCAGGATGCTGCCTGGATTGGAGGGCATGTCTTATGAAGAAAGGTTGAGGGAGCTAGGGCTTTTCTCACTGGAGCGAAGAAGGCAGAGAGGTGACGTGATAGAGGTGTACAAGGTGATGAGAGGCACGGATAGAGTGGATAGCCAGAGACTTTTCCCCAGGGTGGAAATGGCTGTCACGAGGGGGCATAATTTTAAGGTGATTGGAGGAAGGTATAGGGGAGATATCAGAGGTAGGTTTTTTACACAGTGAGTGGTGGGTGTGTGGAATGCACTGCCAGCAGAGGTGGGGAATCAGAGTCATTAGGGACATTTAAGCGACTCTTGGACAGGCACATGGACAGCAGTAAATTGAAGGGGTGTAGGTTAGGTTGATCTTAGATTAGGGTAAATGGTTGTCACAACATCGTGGGCTGAAGGGCCTGTACTGTGCTGTACTGTTCAATGTTCCTTCTCTAAAGGACACGAGTGAACTAGATGGGTTTTTACAACAATCGACAATGGTTTCATAGAATTTAGAATGCAGAAAGAGGCCATTCGGCCCATCGGGTCTACACAGGCCTCTGAAAGAGCACTCTACCTAAGCCCACACCTCCACCCTACACCTGTAACCCAGCAACTACACCTAACATTTGGACACTACGGGCGATTTAGCATGGCCTATCCACCTAACCTACACATCTTTGGACTGTGGGAGGAAACCCATGCAGACACGGGAAGAACGGGCAGACTCCGCACAGACAAGCTGGGAATTAAACCCGGGTCCCTGGCGCTGTGAAGCAACAGTGCCAACTACCGTGCTACCACCCCGCCCCTTTCTTTAGAATTTGAATTCCAAATATTTTATTAAGTTTTTAAAATTTAAACGCTGTGGTGGGATTTGAACCCAGGTCTCCAGAGTGTTCCCCGAGGCCTATGGATTACTGGTCCAGTGACAATACCCACTACGCCACCATCACCCCATTATAGAGTGGCAGGTGTGGGAGTAAATTAAAGGGAGGAAGATGGCCTTTGCACTATGTTTATACTTGTATGTGCACTGTTTCTTCTGTTATTGTTACAAAATCACAAATACCTCAACAAAATGTTTATTAAAAAAAGAAAGGTTGCCATCTTGGGCGGCATGGAGGCGTAGTGGTTAGCACTGCTGCCTCATGGCGTCGAGGACCCGGGTTCGATCCCGGCCCCGAGTCACTGTCCGTGTGGAGTTTGCCACATTCTCCCCGTGCCTGCGTGGGTCTCAGCCCCCAACCCAAAGATGTGCAGGGTTAGGTGGATTTGCCATTCTAAATTGCCCCTTAATTGGGAAAAAAGAAAAATTGGATACTCTAAATTTATTTATTTTTAAAAAGAAGAAAGGTTGCCACCTGGCGTGATGAAGACAAGATCACTTCATCTCTTCGGGGAAGTGTGGGCTGTGTAATTAGATTTTGGATTGTTCGAGCGAAGTAAGTGCAGCCAAACCCGACATTAATGCATATGTAATATTCTGACAGAAACTGAAGACGTGACCCACTAAAACAACAATAACTTCCGTACAAGTAGCACCTTTAATGTGAAATATTTTACAGCACTTCAAAGGGGTATTGTCAAAGTTTCACACCAGCGACATGAAGAGATTATTTGTATCAGAACCTCTATTGAAAAGTCGAATAAGAATAAAACTGGACAGATTACCCAGCATCGACCTTAGCATCAGAAGTGACAAAGCACAACTCACCCTGTCCAATTAATCCTGCAAAGCCATCCCCACCAAACAGTGGTAATATGGAGAGATCTGTCCCATAAACTAATCATGCAACAAGCTGGGATAGCCATACTCACGGAATCATACCTTACAGCCAATGCCCAGACTACTCTTCTCTCTATTCCTGCATGCGATCTGACCTGTCAGAGGTGGTGGCATAATGGTATAAGTCAGGAGGGAATGGCTTGGGAGCCCTCAACATTGACTCCAAATCCCATGAAGTGTCATGGCATCACCTCAAAACGGGCAAGGAAAACTCCTGTTGATTATGACCTATCTCCGCCCCTCAGCTGATGAATCATGCTCCTTCACATTGAACATGACTTGGAAGAAGCTCTGAGGGCAGCAAGGGCACAGAAAGTACTCTGGGTGGGGCACTTCATGTCTATCATTAAGCATGACTTTGTAGTATCTCAGTGTCCATCACCAAGAATAGTTCGGTAGCACCAGTATTGAAGTAACTGACTGAGTCCAGAAGGACATATCTACCAGACTGGCAAGTGATGAGAGAACGGACAAGTAGGAAAGTCATGACCTCATCCTCACCAATCGACCTATCCATCTTAGTATTGGTAGGAGAAACCAATGCTCAATCCTTGTGGAAACAAATGCCTATCTTCACGCTGAGGACACTCTCCATCGTGTTTGGTGGCGCTACCACCGTACAAAATTGGATAGACTCAGAATAGATCTAACTGCTCAAAACTGGGCATCCACGAAGCTCCATGGGCCGTCAGTAGTATTCATCTGCAATCTGTAACCTCACACCCCTATTTATCGCATTACCATCAGGTCAAGGGATCAACCCTGGTTCAATGGATGGTTACAGGAGCAGCACTAGGAGCAGCAGTCATATCAGCAAGGTTTATAACAGGTTGGGCCGAGCGTGAGGCAGTCAAGGGGATCCCTCCAGGGATGCAGAGGTAAGTATAGCCCCTGGGAGGGTAGAGGGACATGCCTGGACAGTACCATGGCACTGCTCCCGGCACTGCCCAACACTAAGGGCATTCAAATGGTCATTGGATAAGGGAACAGTGTAGATGGGCTTTAGAGTGGTTTCACAGGTCAGCGCAACATCGAGGGCCGAAGGGCCTGTACTGCGCTGTAATGTTCTATGTTCTATATTAGAAATACTCAGCAGGTCAGGGCTGCATCTGTGGAGAAAGAAACTGAGTTAATGTCCCAGGACAATGGCTTTTCATCAGAATTGGAGGTGTGAGGTTTAAAACGACTAACAGGGGTGGTGGTGGGTTTGGGGAAGGACAGAGACAGATTGAAAGGTAGGAGAGATTACATGACAAAAGGGATGATTGTGCAAGGTCATAGAATCCCTACCATGCAGAAGGAGGCCATTCGGTCCATCGAGTCTGCCCCGACCCTCCAAAAGAGCACCACACCTAGGTTCAAATCCTCGCCCTATCCCCGTAACCCCACCTAACCTTTTGGACACTAAGGAGCACTTTAGCATGGCCAATCCACCTAACCTGCACGTCTTTGGACTGTGGGAGGAAACTGGAGCACCCGGAGGAAACCCACGGAGAGATGGGGAGAATGTGCAAACTTTATACAGTTACCCAAGGTCAGAATCGAAACTGGGTCCCTGGCGCTGAGGTCAAAGGAGTTGCCAATAAGACAAGTAGACAGGTTAAGAAGAGGAAGTGTAAATGGTCAACATCATCACCAAAAGCTGCCATCCAAGAAAATGGGGGCTTAGGTTATGATCTGAAATGGTTGAACTCAATGTTTTTTTAAAAATGTAGAGTACCCAATTATTTTGTTTTCCAATTAAGGGGCAATTTAGCGTGGCCAATCCACCTACCCTGCACACCTTTGGGTTGTGGGGGTGAAACCCACGCAGACACGGGGAGAATGTGCCAACTCCACACGGACAGAGTCCCAGGGCCAGGATTCGAACCTGGGTCCCCAGCACGAACCACTGCGCCACATGCTACCCCCAAACTCAATACTGAGTCCAAAAGGATCTAATGCATCCAATCAAAAGATAAAGTAATGCGTCATGAGCTTACATTGATCATCATTGGAACTGTAACAGGTCGAGGATAGAGAAGGCAGAGGGGAGTGGGATGGAAAATTAACAAGATTTTAGGACAGGTGACCAAAAGGTTTTAAAGAACAATTTAAAGGAAAGGAGGTGGACAGGTGTAGAGGGCATTCCAGAGCTGGAGTACAAGAGCAAGGGAGTTATGTTGAACTTCTACAAGACATCCCCTATCGAGGATGTGGGGTGCTCTCCATGCTGCTCAGAGGGTTGGAGTCCTGGAGACTCCGCAGCTCCACTTGGAGAGGTGGGTGTTGCTGAAGCAGGTCACCAATCAAGAGGGTGTCTCAACATAGAAGCAGTTGGACCTCAGCTGGAATATTGTGTACAGTTCTGGGTGCCCCACTACAGGATGTTAACACATCGGAGAGAGTGCAAACCCAACGCATTGGAGAGAGCGCAGAAGAGGTTTGCAAGAATAGTCCCAGGGATGAGAAACTTCAGTTATGAGGAAAGAACTGTTCTTCTCAGAGAGAAGGTGGCAAAGAGGATATCTGATAGAGATGTTCAAAATTGTAAGGGAGCTGAACAGAGTAGATAGGGAGAAATTGTTCCCAAATGTAAAAGGATTGAGAGCGAGATTTAAAGTGATTTTCAAACCTTTTCCACACAGCGAGTGGTTGGGGGTCTGGAATGCAAAGCCTTGAAATGTGGTGGAGGCAGGTTCAATCGAGGAATTCAAGAGGGCATCAGATGATTCTTTGAATAGAAACAATGTGCAGGGGTACAGGGAAAAGGCAGGAGAATGGCAACAAGTCATGATGAACGTTTGGAGGACTTGTGCAGACAGCATGGGCCAAATGGCCTCCTTCGGCAACGTAACGATTCTGCGATCCTGTGACCTGGGCAGCTGGAGGTGTGGCTGCCAATTTTGGAACAAAGCAAAATCAGGAATGTGCAAGAGACCAAGATCGGAGGAACAGAGAGATCTCAGAAGCTCAAAGGGCCGAACCAGCATCAAATCACTGATTCTAAGATGACAAACCCTCCTGAAGATACGGGATCCTTTTTAATATGTCTAACAACAAAATGGTTTCAGAGTTCACATTATTGTTAACACATACCAAGTGAATATTTAATGCGGCAGTGATGACATTTCCAAATTTGTAGGCTCCTGGGCTGGGTTTCCCCTCCTATTTCAGGACCCCAATGTCAGGACCAAATGGCCCCCGCCCCCCCCGCCGAGTCCTCATATACGTCTGCACAGTTTTCCCCTAGGCAGCCTCCGAAATGGCTGTCATCCATGTTCACTGCCCTATTGAAAATGATGTGTGCTCATGATGCTGCCCAGAGGGTTGGAACTCTGGAGCCTCAGTGGCCCGACAGGGGGAGGTGGGCGCTGCTGAAGGTCAGCGATCAAGAGGCGTCTCAACATAGAAGAATGCTCTGAGACGTGTTAAAATTCTCAGGAGTGAAGACACTGAAGCTGAAGGGAAATCCGCAGGTGAAGACCTTTCTCCCAGCGGAATCCTCTTTGGGCATGGAGCCTTGCACCTAGTGCAGTCAGCGATCCTGGACCCCATCCCACAGTGAGAAACATCCTCAATAGCAGGAATATAATCTTCATTAGTATCACCAGTAGGCTTACATTAACACTGCAATTACTGTGAAAAAAGCCCCTAGTCGCCACACTCCAGCCCCTGTTCGGGTACACTGAGGGAGAATTCAGAATGGCCAAATTACCTAACAAGCAGGTATTTCGGGACTTGTGGGAGGAAACCGGAGCACCCGGAGGAAACCCACGCAGACACAGGGAGAACGTGCAGACTCCGCACAGACAGTGACCCAAGCCGGGAATCGAACCTGGGACCCTGGCGCTGTGACGCAACAGTGCTAACCACTGTGCTACCGTGCCGCCCATATGTCAAGGGGCCAGCGCATCCGGACACCTCAAAGGCCACGATCAGAGGGCTAGGACAATTCAGACCTTTAGCGCGCAATGATTGATAAGTCAGATTGCATGAAGTATCTTAATAGATTTCAAGTACCAAGAGAAGAGATTTTCACTTTCGGTTTCAATCATAATCAAGGGATTTGAAGGGAGTCATCGCCTGTATAAACGGTTTCCCCACTGCAGCATGTTAGCATGTTCAAGTACAGCTGAGAGTAATCCAAGAGCTGGCGGTCCACATTCCTATTTGGAAGAGTGTGGGGGAGGAACAAGTACAAGTTTAGGATAATAGGATATGTGAGAGATATCAGCTTGAAGTAAGAGATGGTGATGAATTTGGAAATGACACTACAGGCTCCTCACTGAAGACATAATGGGACAAGCAGGACACTACAGAAAAACATGGAATGGATTCAAACATCATTTAGACCATTACCTCATCAAAAAGCCACATGTTTTAATAAAATCAAAACAAATGTAATCACAATTACAACTTCTCTCTGAATCTTCATTGTATAAAACAAGGGCCAAAATGGTCAAGCAAATATTGTAAACGTAAAAAGTTAATTGTACCTATGTAAAAGTGAACCCTGTATTATTGTGATTCTGACAAGCTGCTTGGTTTGTGAAAATCAGTGACAACCATATTACTTCAGCTGGGTTGGTGATGTAGCAGCAGATCTAATGGACGGTTCAGTCCTCAATATCAATTGTGGAAACTGAGTCAGGCGGTTTGACTGTGATGTGCTTGGATTTCAAATTCTTCGTCTTTTACACTCAAGATTTCTTCTCGGCCTCCCTCCACCCCCAGAAGCTCCTTCAGCCCTGCAACCCTCAGATTAGCGATCATGGGCCACCATCTCAATTAAGATACGGTACAATAATCATAAAAAGTGCTCCATGTAAAGGAGAGTTTAGTAATGCCTTTAAGAAAACAGGTATTTAATGTCATGTCATTCCAAGCTGTGCTCTCCCCATCTAGCCCAGATAGCCAGTCTACTCTGTGACAGCCACACTCCACCCTTGCTCGCACTTTCAACTTGTATAGTGGAACTCCTGTAAGTCCCTTCCTAAGCATTCCCAGATCCGAGTCTGCAAACCACTGCCTTAATAAAAAGGGAAAACCCACACGTCAAAGGTCTCCTCCACGTCGCACACCACCCCGATTGGGAATATATTGGCTGGAATTCTCTGGCAACACCAGCACGGTGGCACAGTGGTTAGCACTGCTGCCTCACAGCACCAGGGACCCGGGTTCGATTCCCACCTCGGGTGACTGTCTGTGCGGAGTCTGCACGTTCTCCCCATGTCTGCGTGGGTTTCCTCCAGGTGCTCCGGTTTCCTCCCACAGTCCAAAGATATGCCGGTTAGGTGGATTGGCCATGATAAATTGCCCCTTGAGGGGGGATGCAGGAAAGGGTGGGGGATTGGGCCCAGGTAGGGTGGCCTTAGAAAGGGTCGGTGAAAACTCGATGGACCAAATGGCCTCCTTTTGCACTCTAAGGATTCTATGAATACCACAAGAGCATCTTTAACACAGAGTGCAGCAGATCACCAACCACCTTCTCAAGGGAGATTAGGGGTGGGCAATAAATGTTGGCTTTTCCAGCGATGCACACACCCTGTGACTTAATAAAAAATGATAATTCACGTGTCTGGACAACACCGGGTGACACCCACCCCCACAGTCAAACAGCACACTGACACCAACCGTCTAAGCTCACATGAAGACCAAGACTGTTGGAACTTGGGGAACCGTGTCCCATCAGGGACTAAATGTACATTTTTGTACGGGACTGCAAATAAAGCTGGAAACTGTGAAAACATCCCGTCAGTTGGACAAAACAGACCACGGAACGCAACAATCTCATAGTTATCCCTGTAACCCCAGCACTGAAGGAACCACATCACCAACTGGTGACGAGAGCTGTAGAACGGGGAATCTGAGCACAGAATTTACAAAGTGCTCACAGTTTCCCATCCCGTCTCCACACACAAACCACATTTCGGGTAAGGATAACGCTCTGGGAAAAGGCTGGAGGAAACAGATTCAACACTAACTTTTAAAAGGGGAATTCGATAAATACTTGAGGGGGGCATCATTTACATGGAAAGAGCCAAGGAGTGGAACAAACGGGATTGCTATTCAAGGAGCCGGTACAGAAACAAAGGGCCGAATAGCCTCCTTTGGTGTTGTAATGAGTGTGAGGATTAGGAGTCGGTTCATCTAATAACACGTGGATCTTTCTTCCCCACCTTTTGCAGGCTGTCAGTGTGCTCAAGAAATGATGGATAAATAACCTTTCTTGTTACACACTTCGCAGAGTACAATGTAACTCAAATTTTACTCTCCAGCTCAGCAAACAATACAAATAAATAGTAACTGTACATGTTCATTTATTACAAAATAAATATTCTCATGTTCTTCAAATCCTCTTATTGAATGTCCAATAATCCATCCTTAGGATGGGACGTCAAACTGATCAAAGATCGCATGGTACCATTCGAAGAGGAAGTTGCTCTCTCGCTATCCCGCTGAAATTTCTCACTCAACCAGTTTCACTAAATTGGTCACAATGAGTTGCTGGGAGCTCCTTGCTCTGTGCCAAAGTGCCTCCATATATACAGACATAACAGCCGCCCTGGCCAACTTTCAGCCCCCAGCCAATACGTCATCCGGTCATTTATCTCACTGCTGTTGGTGGGAGCTTCATTTCTGCCTCATTTCCAACAGTGGCTGACTGGTTGGCTGGCAAGCGCTTTGGGCTGCCCCAAGGCTGTAGAAGGCACTACGTAAATGCAAGTCTTCTTTCTTCCCAGCTCAATCTTCCATGAGGATTTCCAGCTCCTCAATAGGAACACGGATTCGGATCTCCTTTTCAGTCATTAAGTCCAAAGTTTCTTGGAGTTGCCCAGGTAAGTAGCCAACCGCATCCAGGTACAGGACCTGTGTAACAAGGAAGAACATACTTAGCATTTTTCCAGATTGATGGCATTATCGGGGGTTCAGTGGGTAACACACTCGCCCGCGAGACCGACATTGCAACTTAACCATCACTGCGGGAACTGAGCACGAAACCTTTAAAAACATTTTTTTTTTAGAGTACCCAATTATTTTTTTCCAATTAAGGGCCAATTTAGTGTGGCCGATTCACCTAGCCTGCATATCTTAGAAAGGTCTATAAAATAATGGGGAGCATAGATAAGGTACATAGTCAACATCTTTTCCCAAAGATAGAGGAGTATAGAACTAGAGGGCATAGATTTAAGGTGAGAGGGGAGAGATACAAGAGACCAGAGAGGAAATTTCTTCACACAGAGGGTGGTGAACATCTGGAACGGGCTGCTCAAGGTGGCTACGATTTTGTCTTTTAAAAAGCAGTTAGACAGTTAGATGGGCAGGGTGGGTATAGAGGAATATGGGCCAAATGCGGGCAAGTGGGACGAGCTTAGTGATAGAAACTGGGTGGCATGGACAAGCTGGGCCGAAGGGCCTGTTTCCATGCTGTAAACATCTATGACTATCTTTGGGTTGTGGGGGTGAAACCCATGCAGACACGGGGAGAATGTTCAAACTCCACACGGACGGTGACCCGGAGCCGGGATCGAACCTGGGTTTCCCAGTGCCATAGGCAGCAGTGCTAACCACTGCGCCACCGTGCCACCCTGAGCACGAAACCGAAGCTTTCATTCCCAATGTAGCAGCTGTACTGAGGGACTGCTGCATTGTCAGAGTTCACTCATTAACCCAAAATATCCCATGGTTCTATTTGAAGGATGTTTTCCTGATGCCATGGCCAATGTTTATCCCTAAACAAACGTCACCAAAATGGTCATTCCCTCACTGCCATTTCTCAGAGTTTCTGCCTGCAAATTGGCATTCCCTACATTATAACAATGACAACACTTCCAAAGTATTTAATTGGCTGCTGGAGTTAAGAGTGAAATCAGGAAGCAGTTTTTATACAAAGGATACTGGGAATCTGGAGCTCACTGCCCCAATAACTCAGGCGGAGATCAGAAGATCCTTGCTGTGCACCAGTATTAAGGGATAAGGAACAAAATTGGGGTAATTGAGACATGATGTACAGATGAGCCATGATCTAATTGAATGGTGGAACAGGTCCAATGGCTCATCCTGTTCCTACTCCAGGTAATCAATGGGGCTCGAGCTCCTAACGCAGAGGCTGGAGTACACATTTCAGTCTGGTACACACATCAGAAATGTTAACCGAGGTATATAAAAGCAACAGGCTGAGCAGGTGATCCTAGGTTCAACATTATAGCCAGTTAGTTCAATGGTCAAAGGTCAGGAACCTCAATTGCCGTCCTACCTTAGCCCAAGGACATTCCTGGAGCGCTCTGTAAAACACTCCCTTCGTCTTCTCAACATTTCCTTGAGCAGCCTGTTTTGTCAGAGGGTTGAAGGAAGTACGTTAGAATTGGAACTCGTTACGAATAGGAACATTCAGCATGCTGCAGAAGATGGGAACAATATTATAGTGCGTTGTTACAGTAGTTTGAAAGAGTAACCCAATCAGTTCCATTCTCCTGCTCTGTCCCCATATTCCTGCCAATCTTTCCTTTCCAAGTATTCATCTAATTCTCTTCTGCGAGTTACTATTGAATCTGCTTTTACTGCCTGGTCAGGAACTGCATTCCAGATTTTAAAACATTCTCACCTCTCCTGCCCATTTGCCAATCACTTTAATCTGGTTCCTCTGGTTACCAGTTTCTCCCCAGCTACTCCAACAAAGCCCTTCCTAATCTGTACTGAATCTCCCCTTAACCTTCTCTGTTCCAATGAGAATTAAAAAGCGCCGGAGGAGAGAGCCGGGACAGCGAAAACAGCGCGGGAGCAGAGAGCCGGGACAGCGAAAACAGCGCCGGAGGAGAGAGCCGGGAGATTTAAAAAGCGCGGGAGGAGAGAGCCGGGACAGCGAAAACAGCGCCGGAGGAGAGAGCCGGGAGATTTAAAAAGCGCGGGAGGAGAGAGCCGGGACAGCGAAAACAGCGCGGGAGCAGAGAGCCGGGAGATTTATAAAGCATGGGAGGAGAGAGCCGGGACAGTGCTGGGAGAGGTGAGTGCACAAAAGGTGTGGCAGGAGTGCCTTTAGACACGGAGTGCTGATTGGAACAGAGTGCATCTGAGTTTAGGTGAGTGACTGAGTGCTGATTGGAACAGAGTGCATCTGAGTTTAGGTGAGTGACTGAGTGCTGATTGGAACAGAGTGCATCTGAGTTTAGGTGAGTGACTGAGTTCGGGTGAGTGGCGAGAGAGGGCTGTGTTTTTGTTGGGTGTTCGGGTTTATCCTTGAGGTTCTATAAAGAAATTTTTTTTTAAAAATATTTAAATTAATTAACTAGTTGAATATGGCTGGACAGGTGATGTGCTGTTGCTGTATGATGATGGAACTGGTGGATCTCATTGAGACCGTCAGTGACCACATCTGCAGCAAGTGTTGGCTGCTCGAGGAACTTCGGCTCAGAATTGATGATCTGGAGACCGAGCTGCACACACTGCGGCACATCAGGGAGGGGGAACATTACCTGGACGCTTTGTTTCAGGAGGCAGTCACACCCGGTAGAATAAGTTCTGTTAATTAGGACAGTGGTCAGGGACAGAGTGGTGTGACTGCAAGGGAGGCAGGTAGGGGGATCCTGAGTTTAGGAGTTGAGGAGCCTCAGCCCTTGACCTTGTCCAACAGGTATGAGGTACTTGCTCCCTGTGTGGATGAGAAAGAGGGCTGTAGGGAGGATGCGTTGACTGACCACTGCACCGTGGTACAGGAAGCCATTCAAGAGGGTGGAGCAAAAAGACAAGTGGTAGTTGTAGGGGATTCTATAATTAGGGGGATTGATGGCATCCTTTGTAAGCCAGATCGAGAGTCCCGCATGGTATGTTGCCTGCCCGGTGCCAGGGTGAGGGACATCTCTGATCGGCTTGAAAGGATTTTGGAGAGGGAGGGGGAGGATCCAGTTGTTGTGGTCCATGTTGGGACTAACAACATAGGTAAGACTAGGAAAGAGGACCTGTTTGGAGATTATCAAACTCTAGGGACTAAATTAAAGAGCAGATCCCCCAGGGTTATAATCTCTGGATTACTACCCGAGCCACGTGCCAATTGGCATAGGGTTGAGAAAATTAGAGAAGTTAACACGTGGCTAAAGGAGTGGTGCGGGAAAGAGGGATTCCATTTCATGGGGCATTGGCATCAGTACTGGGGCAGGAGGGAGCTGTACCGTTGAGACGGTCTTCACCTGAACCATTCTAGGACCAGTGTTCTAGCGAATAGGATAAATAGGTTGGTCACAAGGACTTTAAACAAGCAAGTTGGGGGGGGGAAGGGAAGTGTAAAGCTATGGACAGTATAATGGTTAATGGAGATCAAGGCAGCAGGTTACGTGACAGGTTATTATGTAGAGATATGGGTTCAAAGACAAGGAAAATTAGAAAATAGGGTAAGAGGAAAAATAAATTGCGAAAAGTTACTGATCAAGGTGTTAGGATTCATAACAAAGACATAAAAAACAGCATAAGTGTACTTTACCTGAATGCTCGTAGTATACGAAATAAGGTAAATGAGTTGATGGCGCAAATCACCGTGAATGACTATGATTTAGTGGCCATTACTGAAACATGGTTAAAAGATGGTCACGACTGGGAGTCAAATATCCAAGGGTATCAGACTATACGAAAGGATAAAATGGACGGTAAGGGCGGTGGTGTAGCTTTGTTGTTTAAGGATGGCATCCGGGCAATAGTAAGGGACGATATTGGTGCTATGGAGGACAAGGTTGAATCAATTTGGGTGGAAATCAGGAATAGTAAGGCGAAAAGGTCACTGATAGGAGTAGTCTATAGGCCACCAAATAGTAACAGGATGGTAGGGCAGGCAATAAGCAAAGAAATAACGGATGCATGTAGAAATGGTACAGCGGTTATCATGGGAGATTTTAATCTGCATATCGATTGGTTTAACCAGGTTGGTAAAGGCAGCCTTGAGGAGGAGTTTATAGAATGTGCCCGGGATAATTTCCTGGAACAGTATGTAATGGAACCTACAAGGGAACAAGCGGTCCTAGATCTGGTCCTGTGTAATGAGGCAGGATTGATTAATGATCTCATAGTTCGGGATCCTCTTGGAAGGAGCGACCACAATATGGTGGAAATTAAAATACAGTTGGAGGATGACAAGGTAAAATCAAACACTCGTGTTTTGTGCTTAAACAAAGGCGATTACAATGGGATAAGAGAAGAACTAGCTAAGGTAGACTGGGAGCAAAGACTTCATGGTGAAGCAGTTGAGGAACAGTGGAGAATCTTCCGAGCGATCTTTCACAGTGTTCAGAAAAGGTTCATACCGACAAAATAGAAAGACGGTAGAAAGGGGAAAAATCGACTGTAGATATCTAAGGAGGTGAGGGAGAGTATCAAATTGAAGGAAAAAACATACAAAGTGGCAAAAATTAGTGGGAGACTAGAGGACTGGGAAGTCTTTAGGGGACAACAGAAAGCTACTAAAAAAGCCATAAAGAAGAGTAAGGTAGACTATGAAAGTAAACTGGCTCAGAACATAAAAGCAGATAGTAAAAGCTTCTACAAATATACAAGACAAAAAAGAGTGGCTAAGGTAAATATTGGTCCTTTGGAAGATGAGAAGGGAGATTTAATAATAGGAGACGGGGAAATGGCTGAGGAGCTGAACAGGTTTTTTGAGTCAGTCTTCACAGTGGAGGACACAAATAACATGCCAGTGACTGATGGAAATAAGGATATGATGGGTGAGGACCTTGAGATGATTGTAATCACTAAGGAGGCAGTATTGGGCAAGCTAATGGGGCTAAAGGTAGACAAGTCTCCTGGTCCTGATGGAATGCATCCCAGAGTGCTAAAAGAGATGACTAGGGAAATTGTAAACGCACTAATTTATCAAAATTCACTAGACTCTGGGGTGGTCCCAGAGGATTGGAAAGTAGCAAACGTGACACCACGGTTTAAAAAAGGTCGGCAGAAAGCGGGTAATTATAGGCCGGTAAGCTTAACTTTGGTTGTAGGGAAAATGCTGGAATCTATCATTGAGGAGGAAATAGCAGGGCACCTGGAGGGAAATTGTCCCATTGGGCAGACGCAGCATGGGTTCACAAAGGGTAGGTCGTGTCTGACTAATTTGGTAGAGTTTTTTGAGGACGTTACCAGTGCAGTAGATAAAGGGGAGCCAATGGATGTGGTATATCTGGATTTCCAGAAAGCTTTTGACAAGGTGCCACACAAAAGGTTGCTGCATAAACTAAAGATGCATGGCATTGAGGGTAAAGTGGTCGCATGGGTAGAGGATTGGTTAACTAACATAAAGCAGAGAGTGGGGATAAATGGGTGTTTCTCTGGTTGGCAACCTGTAACTAGTGGGGTCCCTCAAGGATCAGTGTTGGGCCCGCAGTTGTTCACAATTTACATAGACGATTTGGAGTTGGGGACCAAGTGCAATGTGTCA
The DNA here is from genome assembly GCF_047496885.1 of Scyliorhinus torazame. Lineage (NCBI taxonomy): Eukaryota > Metazoa > Chordata > Chondrichthyes > Carcharhiniformes > Scyliorhinidae > Scyliorhinus > Scyliorhinus torazame. The sequence continues at coordinate 387,899,511 of NC_092708.1, forward strand.
AAGTTTGCAGACGACACTAAGATGAGTGGTAAAGCAAAAAGGGCAGAGGATACCGGAAGTCTGCAGAAGGATTTGGATAGGTTAGGTGAATGGGCTAGGGTCTGGCAGATGGAATTCAATGTTGCCAAGTGTGAAGCTATCCATTTTGGGAGGAATAACAGCAGAATGGATTATTATTTAAACGGCAAGATGTTAAAACATGCTGCTGTGCAGAGGGACCTGGGTGTGCTGGTGCACGAGTCGTAAAAAGTTGGTGTGCATGTGCAACAGGTGATTAAGAAGGCTAATCGAGTTTTGTCTTTCATTGCTAGAGGGATGGAGTTCAAGACTAGTGAGGTTCTGGTGCAATTGTATAGGGTGTTGGTGAGGCCACATCTGGAGTAGTGTGTTCAGTTTTGGTCTCCTTACCTGAGAAAGGACATATTGGCACTGGAGGGAGTGCAGAGGAGATTCACTAGGTTGATCCCAGAGTTGAGGGGATTAGATTATGACGAGAGGTTGAGTAGACTGGGACTGTACTCACTGGAGTTTAGAAGGATGCGGGGGGATCTTATTGAGACATATAAAATTATGAAGGGAGTAGATAGGATAGATGCGGGCAGGTTGTTTCCACTGGTCGGGGAAAGCAGAACTAGGGGGCATAGCCTCAAAATAAGGGGAGGTAGATTTAGGACGGAGTGTAGGAGGAACTTCTTCACCCAAAGGGTTGTGAATCTCTGGAATTCCTTGCCCAGTGAAGCAGTTGAGGCTCCTTCTTTAAACGTTTTTAAGAAAAAGATAGATGCCTTTCTAAAGAATAAAGGGATTCGGGGATATGGTGTACGGGCCGTAGAGTGGAGCTGAGTCCACAAAGATCAGCCATGATTTCATTAAATGGCGGAGCAGGCTTGAGGGGCCAGATGGCCTACTCCTGTTCCTAGTTCTTATGTTCTTATGAGAATTCCTGTTCCCAGTCCTCCCACACCATTCCAATAAATCTGCTTCGCACCTTCTCCAAGGCATACAATTTGCTCGCGATACAGCTGCAGTGTTGTCCCCGAGCTTGACTCAGTAACACACTCGGTGTAACGCAGTCGGTGAGGAAGCAAAACAAAGGCCAGAGGCCTTCCATGAAAGATATTTCTCAAAATCCATCGCAGACTCCAAGAGGTCATCGAGAGACACGTGGAGGTCCATGGTTACCAGTGACTACACGACTGGATGCATTGATTAACCTGCACCCTCTGAAAAGTCACAGTTCTGACCAAGAGTCATGAACACAAAACATTAACTCTGTTTCTCTCACCATAGATGCTGCCAGACCTGAATTTTTCCAACATTTGGGTTTAAGTTCTGCGCTCCCCATCCCAGCTGCATTGCAATATTCACTTCATTTGGGCCTTGTTAAGACATTGTAGTTTACAAAATGTTCTTTCAGAGCCAGCAGAGGCCCGACAGGCCGTATGGTTTCTTCTACGCAGCCCAACTCCAGGGTTTATAACCAAAGGTTACCAGCCATTTGCATATTATTTCATCAACCTTAAAATGCCAGAATTAAGGGCGGCATGTGGGGCAGTGGATAGCACTGGGACTGCGGCGCTGAGGACCCGGGTTCGAATCTCGGCCCTGGGTCACTGTCCGTGTGGAACAAAGAACAAACAAAAGTACAGCACAGGAACAGGCCCTTCGGCCCTACACCTGTGCCGACCGTGCTGCCCGTCTAAACTAAAATCTTCTACACTTCCTGGGTCCGTACCCCTCTATTCCCATCCTATTCATATATTTGTCAAGATGCCCCTTAAACGACATTATCATCCCTGCTTCCACCACCTCCTCCGGTAGCGAGTTCCATGCACCCAGTACCCTCTGTGCAAAAAACTTGCCTCGTACATCTACTCTAAACCTTGCCCCTCGCACCTTAAACCTATGCACCCTAGTAATTGACCCCTCTACCCTGGGAAAAGCCTCTGACTATTCACTCTGTCTATGCCCCTCATAATTTTGTAGACCTCTATCAGGTCGCCCCTCAACCTCCGTCATTCCAGTGAGAACAAACCGAGTTTATTCAACCGCTCCTCATAGCTAATGCCCTCCATACCAGGCAACATCCTGGTAAATCTCTTCTGCACCCTCTCTAAAGCCTCCACATCCTTCTGGTAGTGTGGCGACCAGAATTGAACACTTTACTCCAAGTGTGGCCTAACTAAGGTTCTATACAGCTGCAACATGACTTGCCAATTCTTATACTCAATGCCCCGGCCAATGAAGGCAAGCATGCCGTATGCCTTCTTGACTACCTTCTCCACCTGTGTTGCCACTTTCAGTGACCTGTGGACCTGTACACCTAGATCTCTCTGACTGTCAATACTCTTGAAGGTTTTATCATTCACTGTACTTTGTGCATTCTCCCCATGTCTGTGTGGGTTTCACCCCCACAACCCAAAGGTCTGCAGGTTAGGTGGATTGGCCATGCTAAATTGCCCATTAAATTTTTTTTTTTAAAATGCCAGATTCAGCCAAAGAGTTCACCACTAATCCCCCTCAGTTAACCTCTGGGGTTATGCTTTGAGGGTTTCACAGATACACAAAAGGACATTATAAACAGTGAAGGTGACAGGAGAACAGGAGGCTGCCCACACTAACGTCTGCAGTCTGTTCTTACCGTGAAGTTCAGGTACATCCTCCAGAGTAAAACACAGTGAGCACCAGCCTCCGACCGAACAGCATGCTCAAACAGTGCTCTGATCCGATTGGTGAGGCCCGTCTCTGGCAGAGTGCTGTACACAAGCCCGACATCAGCCCTGTGGAGACAGGATTCAGAAATGAACGATCAGCTTTTCCATCAATAAAAGGTCGATCACACACAACAGCAGAAATGCTGTCCTCGAGGAAGGCTCAAGCATGGCGAACCGTGAGGAGGGCCGTGTGGAACTTCAAAAGGCCATGGATAGGACGGTGGAACGGGCAGACAAGTGGCAGATGAAACTCAATGCAAAGTGTGAAGTGGGTGTTTTTGGCAGGAAGAATACAGGAGTGGCAATAAAAAAAACACAGGGTGCAATTCAAAAGGAGGTGCGGGAGCAGAGGAACCTGGGTGTTTGGGTGCATCAGGCATTGAAAGTGACAGGACAGGTCGAGAAATGGTTAACGAAGCATACGGCATGTTGGGCTTATTAAGAGGGCATAGAGTACAAAAGCAAGGATGCTACGTTGAGCCAGTATAAAACACTGGTTCAGCCTCACCGGGAATGTTGCGTCCCGTTCCGGGCGCCACACTTTAGGAAGGATGTGAAAATATTGGATAGAGCGCAGAAAAGATTCACGGGAAAGGTTCCATGGATGAGCAGTAGGGGCAGGGGCTATTCTGCATGGAGAAGAGAAGATTGAGAGGAGATTTGATTAAAGTATTCAAACCATGAGGGGTCTGGACAGAGCCGATAGGGAGAAACGGTTCCCAATAGGGGAAGGACGGAGAATCAGAGGTCACAGATTTAAGGTCATTTACAAAAGAGGCAATGGAGACGGAGAAACCTTTTCACGTAGGGAGTGGTTGGGTTTTGGAATGTGCTGCCTGAGCGTGTGGTGTTGAGCTTTCAAGAAGAATTGGTTATTATCTGAAAAGAGGAATGTGCAGGGTTACAGGGGTGAAGGCAGAGGAATGGCAAGCGGTACTAGGTGCATTGCTCATTCAGGTAGTTGGTGCAGACACGGCGGGCTGGTAATGTTTGTGATTCTGGGTCAAACACAACACCAAGGTTGTGAATGATGCAGTTGGAGGGTGCAGGTGGGTGGCAGTCAGGCAGTGTTAGCATACCGTTCTTACCTTTGCACAGAATCAATACGTTCCTTTCTCCTCTCTTCAGCGTAAATTGCGAATAACCATGGCAGGATGATGTTCTTTGCAGTCCTGGCGGTGACGTCAAAGAACTTTCGGGCCCGGCTGCCATTGTGAGATTTGCTTTCAGCCTGCACGTACAGCTTCCAGAGTTCATGGTTACCAGGATACTGCCTCAAAGCTTGTGTAAGTGTCTCGCGGAGAGGACCCAATGGGTACACACTGGCCCTCATGTGGAACTGTAGCAGCATCACGTGCATCATGGTCAGTCTCTCGGAAGCAGAAGTCACACTATGTCCCCAAGCACTCTTGTTGGGTTGTCTTCTGTCCGATGAGGAGAGGCCTACAATCCTTTCTGAAGCCTGCCTGTAGAGTGTGTCAGCAGCCTGAATGCCCACCGTGAGGTACTGGAAAAGTGCAAAGCAACCTACAAGGCTGACCAGCTGACCAGGTGACAGACCCGGTGAAGTTAAGTCATTGGTTAACCAGTCCTGTAAAGAATGCTCATATGTTTTTCGAGCCTTAAGCATGTTAACTGGGAGTACTTCACCGGTGTACGGTGAATAGGCATCGCCCTGGGCAAATCTGGTTAGGATGTAAACTGCTCGACACGTCGCTGACCTGCCGGAGCTCCCCATTAGCTCCAGCTCCAGCGAGGCATAGAGGGAGCAGAGGTCACACAGCGTGGAGCTCTTCAGGCCCTGGGCGGCAGCCATAATGATGGCCATGTCGAAGACCTTTCTCGAGTCTTCTACATTGCCCAGGAGCCATTCCAAGTGGGCGTACTCCTTCCAGAGGGCCAGATTGTTCCTGTTTTCCGTCTCCTTCAGAAGGTTTTTGGCTAGTTTCTTGCTGCTCTTCCCCTGAGATTTCAGCTGTTTCTTGGTCCTGAGCGGCAGGTTCCTCACAACCTGTCAATCAGTTAACAGGCATAGTCATTTATTTTGATAAATTGTCAGTTCCCCTCCCCCCAGCAGCTCCAAACCCACGGCCAAGTCTTCCTCTTGTAAACCTCCCCTGGGTGGGGCAACACAGATCTTTCCCTATATTTCAACCACATGAATGTGCTTCAGGGGGGCTTAGACAGTGAGTGAACGCGACCGGCAATTCCATTGTGGGACAATGGCAGCTGCACCGTACCCAGCTCTCCCCCGGAGGCACACAGCAGCAGGAGTCACTATACAGTCATCAGGAAAAATCCACAGTCCTATCATTTAGGGCAGCACGGTAGCACAAATGGCTAGCACTGTGGCTTCACAGCGCCAGGGTCTCAGGTTCAAACCTGGGACCCTGGAGCTATGAAGCAATTGTGCTATCCACAATGCTACCGTGCTGCCCTTGATGATTGGAGTATAAATGCCAGAATGGACGGGCTGGGCTGAATGGCCTGTTTCTGTGCTGTCTGTTCTATGTAACCTCCAGATGGTTAAGTGTTCTTACCTTTGATTTTTCATACTGCAGCCAGCTCAGTGCGAGCTCTGACCGTTCTTGCCCGTCAAGCAGGGGCATGGCCTGGTGATAGGCTGCCCGGATAAAGTCCTCTCCTTCTTTGCAGCGGGCGGCTGTCCTTCGCTGATTGGGCATTGCGGCCATGAACCCGATGGCGCTGACCCCAGAGGCCGGAGAGTCGGACCAAGACAACGGGCTCCCGTCACCCGACCCACTTGCAAACATGCCAGGCTCATCCAAAGCCATGTTCAGGCAGGAGGGAGGGAGGCCGCACCCTGCTGGTATTCCCAGAAACTGGAAAAAGGAGGTCATGAACTGGAACCTCAGGCGAGGGCTGGAGAGTTTGAACATCGAAGAACCAATGTCATCAAACAGCACCTGTTTTCATTTTTAGAAAAATAGAGAAAAAGTTTACAGCGTTGATGAACCTTGACTGATGCTCTTACAATTTAAACAATTGAAACATGTTTAAAACAAACACAACATGAATATTTTGAAGTGTGTGAGATAAGCTGCTTGTCTGTCGATCACCGTGTTAAAAGGTCATTCGTTGTCGGAGACACTTTACAGAACCTTTACAGTGCAGGAGGAGTCCATTCGGCCCATCGAGTCTGTACTGGCCCACTGGAAGAACATTCTACCTAGTCCCACTTCCCTGCCTTATCCCCGTAGCCTTGCACATTCCTTCTTTTCAGACAGTAATCCAATTCGCTTGGTCAAACCTGCCTCACCACCCTCAGAGGAAGCTCGTCCTAGATTCCAACCACCCTCTCGGTGAAAAAAGTTTCCTCACATCACTTCTACTTCTTTTGCCAATTATTTTGAATCTATGCCCTCTAGTTCTTGAAGCTGTCTTTTGGGGACAGTTTCTCACTAGTTACCCTGTCTAGACCCCTCAGGATCTTCAATACCTCTATCGAGTCTCCACTCCACTTCTTTCTCCAAGGGAAACAGTCCCAACCTCTCCAATCCATCCGTATAGATACCATTCTTTATCCCTGGAATCATTCTTCTGAATCTCCTTTGGGATCTGTTTCTGTGCTACGTTTACTTGAATCTTTTATTCTTTCCATGATCCTGGATGACCTCCATACTTCCAAATTTTCCAGTTTTTATTCCATTGAACCATTTCTCTTTTGCACCAAGGGATAGTGAGCTGGTCAATAACTCGGAAATCTTTGAGTGATGACGACCACACTTCCCAACAAGAGCCATGATTCAGCAAATAGCACTCCCACCTCTACGCCGTGGGTTCAAGTCCCACCCCAGAAGCTTCAGCGCATCAGGCAGCACGGTAGCATTGTGGATAGCGCAATTGCTTCACAGCTCCAGGGTCCCAGGTTCGATTCCGGCTTGGGTCACTGTCTGTGCGGAGTCTGCACATCCTCCCCATGTGTGCGTGGGTTTCCTCCGGGTGCTCCGGTTTCCTCCCACAGTCCAAAGATGTGCAGGTTAGGTGGATTGGCCATGATAAATTTCCCTTAGTGACCAAAATTGCCCTTAGTGTTGGGTGGGGTTACTGGGTTATGGGGATAGGGTGGAGCTGTTGACCTTGGGTAGGGTGCTCTTTCCAAGAGCCGGTGCAGACTCGATGGGCTGAATGGCCTCCTTCTGCACTGTAAATTCTATGAATCATGCAGGCTGACACTCCCAATACGGGGGCCGGGGGGGAGAGAGAGAGAGAGAGAGAGAGTGCTGAACTGTGCGAGGTGCTGTCTTTTGGGTGGGAAATTAATCAGAGGTCGGCTGCCCAGACAGCAGGGGCTTCTCCCAGGTACCCTGGCCAATATCTATTCCTCGACCAGAATCTGGTCATTAGCGGTCTGTGGGAGTTGCTGTGCATAAGTTTGGCCGCCAGGTTTTTGACATGGCAACAGTAACGGCACTTCCATTGGCTGTGACGTACTTCGGGGTGTCCCGAGTTGGTGACAGGTGCTGAGCTATCAGTTTGCTGATTTCTAATAGCTGCACACGTTGCCCTCTCAATTTCTGTTTCTTATCTCAACATTTTTGGGAGTGAAGGTTTAAGTGGCTGTGCAACAAAGGGTGAAAACATGTGAACAGATTGTATGAAATCCTTCTGCTGTTTGATAAGGTGTCACCAACACAACTCTCGGCATGTGGGTATCAATGGAAAAGCTGGAATTCACAGCACAATCCTAACTGCCCTAAGATGGTGATGGCAAATCTCTTATTTTATTTTGATACATCGGAGTGACCTGCCAGGCCACAGAAGATAGTTAAAAGTAAACAATGTTGGCACTCGAGTGTAAGCTAGATGGGGCAAGGAGAGCAGGCTTCTTTCTCTAAAGGACATTAGTGAACCAGTTGGGGTCTTAACGGCAATCCAACAGTGTCATGGTCACTTTTAAAAAGTCACGGTCACTGGATCTGAAATCGCGGTCACTGGGTCTGAAATCGCGGTCACTGGGTCTGAAATCGCGGTCACTGGGTCTGAAATCACGGTCTGAAATCACGGTCACTGGGTCTGAAATCACGGTCACTGGGTCTGAAATCACGGTCACTGGGTCTGAAATCACGGTCACTGGATCTGAAATCACGGTCACTGGGTCTGAAATCTGATGAAATCCGTATGCTTCACCCAATGCCGATGTTTATGTAGTTACATTGTGTACCTTGTGTTGCCCTATTATGTATTTTCTTTTATTTCCTTTTCTTCCCATGTACTTAATGATCTGTTTGATCTCCTCGCAGAAAAATACTTTTCACCGTACCTCGGTACACGTGCCAATAAACAAATCCAATCCAATCCAAATCACGGTCACCGGATCTGAAATCACGGTCACTGGATCTGAATTCACAGTCATTGGATTGTTGGTGCAGTAACAGAACCATTGCACTATTATACCCCTGACCTGCTCAAGTTTTACCAGTACAACTATGTGGTTTGCAGTCACACCATTAGATGGAGCTGCATGCCCACATTTATTGTACAAATCGTGCATCTAATAGAGAAACTCTCACGGGAGAAGGATACAGTAATACAAAACATAACACGGCAGCACATCACACAAAGGACAGTGGAAATCTGGTGCCTCCCCCCACCCCCCTCCCCTCAACCCGAAGGGCAATGGATGCTGGAATTTTCAATATAGAGACTGATATGACTTTTGTTAGCGAGTAAATGGAGACAAAATCAACCATGTTCTAACTGGGTGGTGGAAATGGCTCAAGGGGCTGAATGGAGCCCTACTCTTTCTCGATAGATTAACAGATTTTCCATAGGAACATTCGGGTCAGTGGATATGCTGACAGAGCACAAACATGACACTCTTGGGGGGGCCTCAAGAACAGGTCAAATTTCCTTATTAAATTTCCAAAACAACAATTAGCGACTTCTCAAATCAAAATAAATTCACATCTCCATTATATAATGGCCCAGATCTTCCACCCTCTGGATGGTCGCATCCTGGGCGATGCACAGGGCACCCCTCAGAAGTCCCCATGCATGGGCTGCATGGGAATTACTCCAGGAGGTTTCAACTTCCATTGGTAATTACCCTGCGTCTGGAAGCCTCTGAAACTCCGACTGAAAGTTGGAGAATTTGGATGGTTCCAACTCACAGAATGTTTACCCAGGAAAAGTTATAATTATTAAAACCAATTTCACCTTCTCAGTAACTGTATTACTGAGCTCGACACCTCCCCTTTACCCAGGGTCGCACAAAGCCTGAGCCACTAAAACAAGGTCGTGCTGGGAAGCGTGGGCACAGATTTCAAACAGGACACTTTCAATCCATCAGTGCGGGCCAGGTATAACCCCAGGGTCAAGACGTCAATGGCCAATATCCAGGCAAATGCATCTCCCCGTTCCCATGACAATAGGCCTGTAATATGGATCTGAGCAGCGTGATTGTTCTGTCTAAAACACTTTGACTCCAGGCTTGTGAGAACAAAGGTAACATATTCCATGGAGCTAGTCAGGGTTAAACAAAGCAGATTTCAGTCAGGGGCTGTGGCTAAGAATTTGGAGCTTGGGCACTCCCCCAGCCGTGGCCCTGCTGACAGAACAGAGACAAGCAGAACTGCACCACTCCTGTGCTTCTAAAACAAGCCCAGCTTAATAAATTAGACCTTCTGCTCGCTTTCTCCTCAAAATAAATATTCATTTAATTAAAAAAACAAATACATTTTTCCACATGTTAAAAATGAATGCTCTGGTAAATCAATTAACACCCCTCAGATTAACAACTACTGGCATTTACATAAGAGTGTCTTAACATCCCAAGGTGCTCTATAAGAGCACAATTAAACATAATTTGACACAAAGTCACATAAGGAGATACAAATGATCAAAGGTTTGCCCAAAGTAGTATTTTTTTAAATGAGACAGAGATAGAGTGGCCCAAGGCATAGCCACTAATGGTGGGACAATATGAGAGATGAAATGAAAATCGGTTATTGTCACAAGTAGTCTTCAAATGAAGTTACTGTGAAAAGAGGTCAAAGAGTCTGAACTGGAAGAGGATGGACATTTCAGAGGGCTGTGGGTCTCAGAGGAGGTTACAGAGATAGGCAGGGCTCAATGCCCCGAGTGGCTTGAAAACAAGGATGAGCATTTTAAAATGAGGCCACTGCCTGATCAGGAGCTGGTGTTGGTCATCAAGCGCAACAGTGACAGGGGGGGCGGGAAAAGGTGACTTAGGATCCGGTCAGCAGAGTTTTGGATGTATTCACATGGATAGAGGGTAGAAGATGGGAGGCTGACCAGGAAGAGAATTCTTTTTTCCTAGACCAGTTTGGCACTGGACACAGCTCTAATGAAGTCAAAAAAGAAAATTGCCTTGCTCCAAACTGTATGGAAACTGTTCTGAAAAATAAAGCGGCCGCTTTGATTTGAACACAAAACGTTTGCAAAATTTGTTTTTACATGGGTTATTTCTGTAGGAGTTAAGCAGCAACGAGTGAGAGAGACAGAATACGAATGGAGAGAGTGTGGGAATGAGGGAGAGAAACAGAGTGGGAATGGAGAGACAGTGTGAAAAGGGCGGGTGGCACAATGGCTAGCACTGCTGCCTCACGGCACTCAGGACCCGGGTTTGATCCCGGCCCCGGGTCACTGTCCATGTGGAGTTTGCGCATTCTCCCCATGTTTGCGTGGGTTTCACCCCCACAACCTAAAGATGTGCAGGGGAGGTGGATTGGCCAAGCTAAATTGCTCTTTAATTGGAAAAACAAATGATTGGGTATTCTTAATAAAAGAGCGCGAAGAGGGATGGAGACTATCCCTCTACCCACCCCACCCCCCCTTTCCACTCTATATCTCTCACTCTTCCTACTTTCCTACCCTCCCCATCTATCTCACTTTACCCCCTTTAACTCCTATAAAAATAACCAGTGATTCTCCTTGTGTCTGCCTGAGTCTCAAAAGTTGTGCAGGGTAGGTGGATTGGCCACGCTAAATTGCCCCTCAATTGGAAAAATAAAATAAAAATAACCAGTGCAACCTCCAAAAACGTCCATCACCATCAACCCCGATTGTTTGACATTTTGCGTTCAAATCAAAGTCGCCAATTGTTTTTCCCAGAGCAATTTCTGTCCAGTTCAGTAAAAGGTGCTTTTCGTTTTAACCAAGTGAGTTTTTCGAAACAGGAAACTCCACCGCACATACTGCACCGTGTTCAAACGGAGCACGGCCCTGGAATCTTTGATTAGCCAATTGGGGCTTCCTGACCGAATGGCAATTAATCAGGGCAGCAAAGAGCTGTCCGATGTCAAGTCTGGGAAAGAAAAATTCACAGCCAGGTGAACACAAGAAGAGTCAAAGTGCGAGCACAGATGGAATTTTTTTAATGGGGAGAAGTTTCAGAGCATTAACTCCCCGGAATTCCATTGCAGCTCCCGCTCAGAGCTGACTGAGCCAAAGGAAAAACTGCAATCGCTCAGGGGATTAAACGTCTTACTTTTCATCCAATGATTTGTGTTCCAACACGAGCGCAGGCGATTCAGCTTGTTGCTGTCCGGCGGAGGAGGTCCCCACTGGGAATCCTTCAACAGAGGAGTCCTCGCCCTTAAATCCGGGGACCTGGGGTGGAGGGTGTTGCACGTAGCGGTCCCATACAACCGCAGACTGCATCGGTTCACCGACCCCCGAGATGCCTGCCTTTTGTGTGCCCTTTTGGATCACAGGGACCATGCGCATACAAGTTCTCTTAGGCTGCACCCTTTTTCATTTTTTAAAAAACCTTTTATTACAGTTTTGTCAGCACTTCAGCCCCACGCTCCTAATCTACGGGCAACCGGTGCGGAGAGGGGTGGTGAAGGAGGAGGACCTCCTCGTGAACCTGTTCCTGATCAAACATGCCATAAATAGGTCCAGGCAGAGGCGACCGAGAGGGTCGTCCAACCAGACTGTATGCCCCTCTACCGCGCCCAGGTGTCCCCGGAGAGGAAACATGTGGTGTCCATGGTATCATTGAGGCGTTCCGTGCCAGGTGGGCACCGCAGGGTCAGGGGTGCTTTATCGACCCTTTCAATCACATTTTGGTCTGTTTTTGTTTAAGGCAGCGGCCCTTTACGGGGCTGCACCTTTTACTTTGTCCTTCAGTTCATTTAATTTCAAATCATAGAATTTGCAGTGCAGAAGGACGCCATTCGGCCCATCAAGTCTGCACCAGCCTGTCGATAGATCACTCTACTTAAGCCCACGTCTCCACCCTATCCCCGTAACCCCACCTAACCTTTTGGACACTAAGGGGCAATTTAGCACGGCCACTCCACCTAACCTGTACATCTTTGGACAAGTTAGTTTAATTGTTTTCCATCAAAGTAGCTGCAGACGGGTCAGCTCACCTGCCTGTCAGGATCCTCACAGTCCTCTTCAGTCTGACCCTTTGTCTTATCAGCGCGCCATGGCAACCAGTGCTTGGAGTCACGAGTGCTCTCCACCTGCATCCAGAGCTGCCACTCAGGTAGTGATTTGTCACTGACCTCGTCCCCATCTTCATCCTCTTCCTCCTCCTCATCGTCACCTAGTCAAATTCAAACGACACAATGTTAAAGGGGGTGCAGGAAGAGCGAGACCCGCAGGGATGAAAGGGGGGGGGTCTGCATACAGAAATCTTGGAAGGTGGCAGGCAGAGAAGTTAAGAAAGGTCAGAAAGGCACCCGTGGCTTTTAAATAGAGGCACAGAGTGCAAAAGCAAGGAAGTTATGCTCAACCGTTTTGAGCACTGGGTAGGTCCCAGGTGGAGCAGTGTCTTTAATTCTGTTCTCCTCAGCTGGGGAAGGATGTCAGGCCCGTGCGGAGGATTTACTGGGGTGGTTCCAGGGTTGTGGGAGTTCAGCAATGTGGAGAGACTGGAGAAGCTAGTTTTCCTCAGAGCAGAACAGAGGTTTAATAGAGGCGTCCAAAATCATGATGAATGTTGGCAGCGGAGATAAAGACTGGCAGAGGGGCCGACAAGCAGGGGACTGAGATTTGCGGTAATTGGCAAAAGAACCAGTGGAGAGATGGAGAGAAAACTTTATAAAAACAGCTAATTGTAAGCTCATGGTGAAGCAGATTTAATAATAATGTTAAAAAGAAAATTGGACAAATACTTGAAGAGAAGAAAATAGAGAGGAGAGGAACTAATTGGATAGCCAAGAGCTAGAACAGGCACGAGGGACTGAATGGTCTCCTTGTGTGCTGTAAGATTCTATGCAAGGCTAGTTATATTTGGAATCCTGGTAAACGCTGAGCCAGCTATCACCAAACTCGTAATTCACACCTTGACTTTCATTTTTATCTTGAAGCATTTGAAAAGTGTAAAATGTCATCTTTGACAGTCTCAGTGCACTTCTGGGATGGATTTCCCCTGGTCTTTAAGTGCCACCCTTTGGATGAACACTAAATGCTGAAGCCGGTTTGTACAGTGGTGTCACACCAACAGGGAGCTGCTCTGTAACTACCAGGACGTTGCAGATATACAGACTGGACTAGAGCTGCTGACCAGAGGCAACGCACCTTGTTTAACTCTGCACAAAGAGCACTGAACGCTCCTGGCGATCTCGGACTTGGGCATTAAGTGAGGAACCAAGATGGGTAAATAGAATTGTGACACATCAATCATGATCTCCCTGAATGGGGAGGGGAAACAGGTTTGATAGTCCGAATGCCCCCCCCCCCCACCCTTTCCGTGTAGTGCTCTGGATTATTTTGGCGGCATGACTAGAGGGTGGGAGGGACAACAGAAATGCTTCTCCCTTGTTCAATGCCTTGTCCGTCCAAAAGGGGTGGGCAGAGACAGCTCTGACCTAGTGGCAGGTCAGCGCACAACGGCTGGACTTTCACTCACCCCCGGCAGGGTGTGAACGGTCTCAGAGACTTTCCCATGTAACCACTGAGCAACAACAAACTGAAGGCAAAGAGCAACATGAATCTCTGGCTCACTGCATTAGAAATCATATTAAACCATATGTATAAGACGCCTTTAAAAGGACAATATGCAAAATACACTTGCAAACCTATATCTGCAGTCTGCAAAGGAGTTAACCTGGACTGTATCTATATTGTTATCACTCCTCATTATGCAACTAAAAAGTAAAGTTCAGGATTAAAACAATGATTAAACACATAGTAACTAGATTACCCGGTTTGCACCTACTGATAATTCCTATTCAAACTTTTAGATTTGGGGGAACTGGGTGACAGATTCAATCGGCACAATATCTCCCTGGTGACCACAGCAACACTCTGGCACCTACATTCAACCCCAGCCCAATTGGCTAAGATAAAAGTCCCCTTCCCGATGGGCGCAAAGTAAATGCGGCCGTCTGCCTCATTTCAGTTCCTTGTGATATAGCGAGAAGGACATGGATTGGGTAATCGCATTTAGAAATGCCATGGGCAACTGGTGCGAGTGATGAAAAGGTTCACCAAGAGCTGCCCTTCAAACAACAACTTTATTTATATAGCACCTTTAAAAGTAATCCAAGGTGCTTCACAGAAGCAACCAATGCAAAATTAGAAACCGGAGTCAGGTAAGGTGATGGCCAAAAGCTTGATCAAAGAGGTGGGATTTAAAGAGGATCTTAAATGAAGAAAGTGAAGTTAGATGTTGGGGAGGATTTGGGGGGGAATTCCACAGCTTAGGGTCCACGCAAATGAAGGCACAGTGGAGTGATTAAAATTGGGGATGCTCAAGAGGCCAGAATTTGCTGAGTGCAGATATAACAGCGGGTTGAGGGGCTGGCGAAAATTAAAGACAGAGAGAGGCAAAGCCATGTAAAGATTTGGACAGGAGGACGATAAATTTAAAATAGAGGCATTGCTTAACCAGGAGCCAATGCAAACTGTAGGCACTGGATACAAAGGCTATAGACCCTTGGATTTCAATGGCATTACTATCACTAAATCTCCCGCTATCAACACCATGGGGGTTGGATGGTTGTGGTGCAAGATACTTATTAGGTTCTTGATTAATAAGGGGATCAAGGGTTATGGGGATGAGAAAAATGTCAGCCATGATTGAATGGCGGAGCAGACTGGATGGGCCGAGTGGCCTAATTCTGCTCCTATGTCTTATGGACTTATACTGCAAAGGGTGAACGCGATATCACCATGTGTCGATTAGGACTGATACAGTTGACGGTCACGCAGGGGGCCCATTGGACCAAATCCAGGATGAGTAGGTTGTTTGTGGGAGTGGAGGATGAGTGTGAGCGGTGTGGGAGGGGCCTGGCCAATCACGTGCATATGTTCTGGGCATGTCCTGGGCTGGTGGGGTTTGGGGTCTCCTCCTTCAGCACCATGTCGGCAATTCTACAAATTGAGCTGAAGCCGTGTCTCCTAGTGGCCTTATTTGGGCTGTCGGACCGGCCGGAGCTGCAGACGGGGGCCAATGCTCGAGCTTTCACCTCGCTGATTGCTTGTATTTTGCACATTGTAGTGCTGATGGGGTGGGGCTTCTCCACCCGGTGCCTCATTGTGGATGGGGGATCTGATAGAATTTTTGTATCTCGATAAAGTTAATTACACCGTGAGGGCCGCAGTTCAGGGGTTCTACCAAAGAAGGCGACCCTTCATTTTGTACTTCAAAGATTTGGTCACAAATACTGTGGCTACAAGAGCAGGTCAGAGGCTAGGAATCCTGCGGCCGACTCCATCTACAAGGCACAAGTCAGGAGTGTGATGGAATACTCTCCACTTGCCTGGATGAGTGCAGCTCCAACCACACTCAAGGAACTCAAAACCATACAGGATAAATCTGCCCCCTTGATTGGCACTCCACCCACAAACATTCACTCCCTCCACCCCTACACAGTAGCAGCAGTGTGTACCATCTACAAGATGCACTGCAGTAACTCACCAAGGCTCCTTAGTCAGCACCTTTCAAACCCATGGCCGCTAGTATTTAGAAGGACAAGAGCAGCAGACACCTGGGAACCCCACCGCCTGGAGGTTCCCGTCCAAGTCATTCACCCTGACTTGGAAACATATTGTTGTTCCATCACTGTCACTGGGACAAAATCCTGGAACTCCCTCCCTAACAGCACTGTGGGTGTACCTACACCACATGGACTGCAGCGGTTCAACAGGGTGAATCACCACCACCTACGCCAGGGTAATTGGGGGTGGACCTAAACAGGTAATTCTCGATGTAAATCTTTCCTTCCTATACAGGAGTGCCTGATGATGACATTGGAAAATCCACAATAGTTGATAAAATGGCAGCTACTGTGAGACCAGGCCTCAGTGTATTCTCTGACAAAGTGTCAGGCAGAGCTCCTACTTCTGAATATCTTCCAGATTGGACAAGGACAAGATTAATACCAGCTGAATGGTGGAAGAACCTTGTGGCAGTCAGTGTCCAGTTTTACAATAAGACAGTGTGACAGTTCAGGACTCGGACAGCTGTGAAACTTTTCCTTAGTAAGGAAGCAAGATCCTTCAGGAGTGCTGGGGGGTAAAACTAGGACAGAAAAAAATAGTCAGATTACAACGGTTAAGGTTTGGAAGGAAAGAGATCAGACCTCTTGGAAACTGCCTAAAAACTTAACGTAGTATTAATTACTTTTGAAATTCAGTGAATGAGACCTGGTCAAATAGAGTAGATCACACTAAAAGAAAGAGGATGGACAGCCACTTGGTTTTTTTTTAAGCAATGTTGATTGATGACAAAAAGTAAACTTTGTTTGGAAAGTTCAGAAAACTGTTTGAGAGGGAAGGACCTGTTGGCCGGCATCCTGGAGTGCAAAGTTCAATCTTCGGTGTGAAATGAGACAAAGGGACATCTGAAAGTGGCTCACCTTGCTCATTCAGGACAACCCATCCACCCTTTTCCTGCTGCCGCATCCAAGCCTTCCAGCCTCTTGCTCCTTCTTCTCCAAATCGGGGCTCATCACTGTCCCAGAACGGCTCAAAGAATTCCACCTTTTCAGGAAATGGACACAATCCATTAGTCATTGATAATTCAGAACTATCAATAATGCAACTGGAACCACCCCACAGAATAAAGTACAAGACCCAGTGCAGTACTCATGACATACTGACCAGGGACCTACTGACCTTGGTCCTCTTGTCTGTCTTGAGTAAACTGAGCTCAACCAAACCAGTAGCTGGGTCTCTGGACAAGTGTCTATTCCGAGATGTCCCTAAAGTCTTTACTCGGATTCATATAATAATACAACACAGATGGCAGCCCATTTAGCCCATCGTGCCTGTAATACCTTCACCGTTTGACAGGTGTGCTATTGAGCAATGTCCACTTGGACCTAATATGAGGATGAGTCAATACCTTCAGCAGAAAAAGAGTAAAGGTAAACAAGCAGCCTTCCAACCAAGTGGGAATAGCGGTGACAAAATCCCAAAATGTTACATCTCTGAAGTAGGATTACTATCCACAACGGAGTAGCTCACCATCTGCCCCAGTGAGCCCCAAGAGAGACATGTAGTATCACTGTAGGTTCAGGATTTCACTGGTGAGGCACGGATGAGAAAGATTATTCAGTCCCATCCTCAATCGTGCAACTAGAATCTACAGTAGCACAGTGGTTAGCACTGTTGCTTCACAGTGCCAGGTTTGATTCCCGCTTGGGTCACTGTCTGTGCGGAGTCTGCACCTTTTCCCCCTTGTCTGCATGGGTTTCCTCCGGGTGCTCCTGTTTTCTCCCACAAGTCCTGAAAGACGTGCTTGTTAGGTGAATTGGGCATTATGAATTCTCCCTCCGTGTACCTGAACACGCGCCGGAGTGTGACGACTAAGGGCTTTTCACAGTAACTTCACTGCAGTGTTAATGTAAGCCTACTTGTGACAGTAATAAAGATTATTTTTATTTCAGCATCCAAGCTCTCGCGTCATTTCAGGATTAGTCTCACTGCTGACTAGACACCGAGTTGCTCACAGCCTCGTCATGGGGACAGGGGCAAATGAAGAATGGTGACCGTTGTGGACATAGAGAGCAGCAGAGTCTTGGGAACGTCATGGCAATGTGGACAACTCCTTCCCGCAGTGCAGTGGCCATCATACATAGAGCCCCACATAAACAGCATGACCAAAGCTAACAGGACGCTAACAATGAAACCACGCCCAATCTAAAAATGATTCCCATTCATGAACAACGGGCTGCAATGCGAAGGTTTGGATTTAAAAACTGGTTAACTGCTGTGTTTTACTTAAGAGTACAGCTGACCATCCTCAAATGTATTATATTTGATGCGACAATGGAAAACAAATGAAATGGCTCACTCTAACCTCCCCTCCTCTGTGCTTACGGTGTACACCTGCAGCTTACAATGAGTTCTCTGGTGACTGTGGCCTTTCGCACTCAGTCTAATCTGACGGCTTTCATGGGAATCATTCGGAGTCAGTCTTCAGAGACATCAAATTGTTCATGTCAACTTTCCCTCAGCTTGCAGTTGCGAGTTTTTTTAATACACTAAAGTAGTACACAGAGATTGAAGAACAGAAGGAAAATCAAACAGCAAAGTCCCAACAGCATAGTGAAGATAAAATGAGATCAAAATCCATTGTCATGGTTGTCAAATATAAAACTGCTCCTGAATACCAAAGGCAGACCTGGCTGTGACAAACTGATATTTTGTTAAAAACCATTTGATACGTGTTGAAAAGGCTTTGTCGGTGGTTTACAAACATATGTTTGAATACGGAGAGGATGTTTCTCCTTGTGCGGGAGTCTAGAACTTGGGGACAGGTTAAAAATTAGGGGTCCTCCATTTAAGACTGAGCTGAGAAGATTTTTAAATCTCTCAGAGGTTGGTTAAGTCGGTGGAATTTGCTTCACCAGAGAGCAGTGAGGTTGGGTCACATTCAAGGCCGCATTAGGGGCTGGTTTAGCACAGTGGGAAAACAGCTGGACTAGGGGCTTTTCACAGTAACTTCATTGAAGCCTACTTGTGACAATAAGCGATTATTAAGGGCAGCACGGTAGCATGGTGGATAGCAGAATTGCTTCACAGCTCCAGGGACCCAGGTTCAATTCCGGCTTGGGTCGCTGTCTGTGTGGAGTCTGCACATCCTCCCCGTGTGTGCGTGGGTTTCCTCCGGGTGCTCCGGTTTCCTCCCACAGTCCAAAGGTGTGCAGGTTAGGTGGATTGGCCATGATAAATTGCCCTTAGTGTCCAAAATTGACCTTAGTATTGTGTGGGGTTACTGGGTTATGGGGATAGGGTGGAGGTGTTGAGCTTGGGTAGGGTGCTCTTTCCATGAGCCGGTGCAGACTTGATGGGTCGAATGGCCTCCTTCTGCACTGTAAATTCTATGATTAGACAGATTGGTGATTGACAAGGGAGTCGAGGGCTAACAGCAAGTGGAGCTGAGGCCACAATTAGATCTGCCATGATCTTATCGAATGGTAGAGCAGGTTTGAGGCCTCCTCCTGGTTCTCGCGTTGTCCTGTGAAAGAGATGTGAGACTTATCTTTCACCCCAGCACTGACCTGCACACCCCCCCCCCCCATCTCAGGGCCTCAAATTCCACCCTGCTCTACAGCCAATTCCCTCATTTGTCCCCTGCCAAGACAGACCCTGGAGCCAGGTGAAGGGGACAGGGAGGGCATTTCAGCAGCTGCACAGTTTTGAAGAAATGAATTGGATCAATCAAGTAATTCCGACGTGCAGATTACAAAACAGGTTATGGTAATGTCACTGTGATCTACTTTCTGCTCCACAATCCCCATCTGCTGTCAAATCGAACGTCATTTCCATTAGGTGTGGAGAACATGTGAAAGAGAGCACCTAACAAAAAATGAGGAAGAAAATGCATCAATCTTCTGAAACTAATTATGCTATCATCTTCCTGAGAGCACGGCGAATATTAATCCCACAGGGCATCCGCAACTTGAACTATATTAATGGTGCACGGCATTGAAGATGATGGGCTTTAAAGCAGGCTTGGAATCAGTGCTTCAGTGCACGGATCAACGCTGTTCCGCCACTCAACTGCACATAGGAATGTTGACAGATTGACAGCAATGCAACAGGCTGGGCACTCAACCAGCGGAACAGAAGCACAGTCATTAGGACCCTTACTAACAAATCAATTTATTGCTCATGCAGTACGTCACTGCAATTAAGAGCCTGGTGTGCTTCGCAATTTCTCTTATGGATCAGTAATGAGTTACCATCAGTGGCAAGAGAAAGAACCTGCATTTATATGGCACCTTCACGCTGGCCCAAAGCAGGTTCCGTGCAGGGAACTTGTAGGCAATTCGCAAACAACAAGCTTCCACAAACAACAAAGTGATAATTAAGTGATGCTGTTTGAGGGATAAATATTCACCACGAGACCAGTGAGAACTCTCATACTCTTCTTTGAAATAGTGCTATGGGACATTTTACATTCTCTCTCTCTCTCTCTCTCGAGCTTACCGTCTCAACTCACAGTTCTACTGCTTGAGTGCTGCACTCTGTCTTAACCCCCCCCACACACAAGTTAGGGTTCACTAAACAGATAGGAAGTTAACAGATGATCCACGTTCACCGGAAAATCAGCAGTATTCCGTGTCACCAAGCCAGTGCAAACCTGCCGGACTGAGCTATTTTCAGGACAGGACAGAGGCAGAGTTGTAACAACTGTTGGCAAACCTAGGTCGGGGAGCTGTCAGTCAGGGCGCTCCTTCCGGACTTCCATCCAGTACTAGTCAATGACACAGAAGAAAGTCCGGTTGAGTGAGGAACTAGAGGGTGCCTCACTGCCCAGTGACAGCCCCACGGCGGCAGAGTGGTTAGCACTGCTGCCTCACGGCGCCGAGGACCCAGTTCGATCCCGGCCCGCGTGGGTTTCAGCCCCACAACCCAAAGATGTGCAGGGTAGGTGGATTGGCCACGCTAAATTACCCCTTAATTGGGGGCAAAAATTGGGTACTCTAAATTTATTTTTAAAAAGATTTTCTAATGTTGGTCAGGCCCATGCGAATGACCAACGAAACGTGGAGCTGAAGACCCATGTGTCTGAGTAAAAGGGGAATCTCAAAAAGGATGCAAAAACCCTTTTTGAAGAGGTTTAAAAAAGGAAAGAGGACAGGGAGAAGTTAAAAAAAAACAAGTCCCCAATGAGGGGAGAGGTGGCTCCATTTTGGGAGCACAGTAGCACAGTGGTTAGCACTGTTGCTTCACAGCTCCGTGGTCCTAGGATGGATTCCCGGCTTGGGACACTGTCAGTGTGGAGTCTGCACATTTTCCCCGCGTCTGCGTGGGTTTCCTCCGGGTGTTCCGGTTTCCTCCCGCAGTCCAAAGATGTGCAGGATAGGTGGATTGGCCATGCCAAAATTGCCCCTTAGTGTCCAAAAAGAGGTCGGGTGGGGTTACTGGGTTACGGGGATAGGGTGGAGGTGTGGGCTTGGGTACAGTGCTCTTACTGAGGGCTGGTACAGACGCAATGGGCCGAATGGCCTCCTTTTGCACTGTAAATTCTATGATTCACTCCACAAAGAATGAAATGAAATGAAAATCGCTTATTGTCACAAGTAGGCTTCAAATGAATTTACTGTCAAAAGCCCCTAGTCGCCACATTCCGGCGCCTGTTCAGGGAGGCTGGTACAGGAATTGAACCGTGCTGCTGGCCTGCCTTGGTCTGCTTTCAAAGCCAGAGATTTAGCCCTGTGCTAAACCAGCCCCTTCCTGCCAGAGGTGAATCTATAACCCAAAGGGCTGCATTCCTAACGACCCCAGCAATATCAGGAAGGGTCCCCAATGGATTGTGCACCTGTAATCTGGTCATACACACATAACGAGCATCTCTGTATTACTGAAAAACTGAGTGATAAAATGAAAATAACGAAGAACAAAAACCCATAAGATTTCAGAGTCTTCAATATCAAGCTTGTATTAAAGAAAAAGTGCAATTTGTATTATTCGCATGGGGAAAGTAATATGTCACCTTGAGCTGACAGGAAAAACCGACATCTAATCCATTTGATATTTCCTCAAGTCCCTGCAATTTGTATCCTGTCACCAAGTACAGCAAAGAAAATCTACTGGCAGTGTGTGCATTCCTGGTTCATCCTTAACCCATGGAAATCAATACAATTAACCAGAAGCAATGACACTTGTGTATTGCACTGTCATACTGCAGTAGAGCAACAAATCCAAGAGGAAGTCTAAGTTACTAACATCTCAAATAGACACAACTAGGAGGCCCAACTCGATAACATTAAACCAAGGTCCAGAAGTTCTCTCAGGTGGGTGCAAAAGATCTCACAACACGATTTCTAAAATCAGTGGGGGTAAATGCCCTGACCAATATTTATCCCTCAACAAACATCACTCGAATCATAGAATTTACAGTGAAGAGGGAGGCTATTCATCCCATCGAGTCTGTACCGGCCCTTGGAAAGAGCACCCTACTTAAGCCTATGCCTCCGCCCTGTCCCCGTAACCCAGTAACCCCACCTAACATTTTTTTTTGGACATCTGGTCCAGGGTCCCAGGTTCAATTCCGATCTCGGGTGCCTGTGCGGAGTCTGCACGTTCTCCCCGTGTCTGCGTAGGTTTCCTCTGGGTGCTCCGGTTTCATCCCACAGTCCAAAGAAGTGCAGGTTAGGTGGATTGGCCAGGCTGAATTGCCCCTTAGTGTCCAAAAGATGACTTGGTTCTGGGGATAGGGTGGAGGTGTGGGTTTAAGTAGGGTGGTGCAGTCTCGATGGGCCGAAGGGCCGAGTGGCCTCCTGTGAATGCTATGAAGCTATGAGGAATGAGCACTTGCCTCTGGACTTGGAGCACCTCAGTGCAGAGGGGGAACACTTCCCTTTGGAAGAGAAAACAAGAACTTCCATTTCTTTTGCACCTTCCATCACCTCATCTTCCACCACCTTCCATCAGCTCATCACTAAATCTTTGGGGCTGGTTTAGCACAGGGCTAAATCGCTGGCTTTGAAAGCAGGCGAAGGCAGGCCAGCAGCACGGTTCAATTCCCGTACCAGCCTCCCCGAACAGACGCCGGAATGTGGCGACTAGGGGCTTTTCACAGTAACTTCATTTGAAGCGGAGCAGCACGGTAGCATTGTGGATAGCACAATTGCTTCACAGCTCCAGGGTCCCAGGTTCGATTCCGGCTTGGGTCACTGTCTGTGCGGAGTCGGCACATCCTCCTCGTGTGTCCGGGGGTTTCCTCCCGGTGCTCCTGTTTCCTCCCACAGTCCAAAGATGTGCAGGTTAGGTGGATTGGCCATGCTAAATTGCCCTTAGTGTCCAAAACTGACCTTAGTGTTGGGTGGGGTTACTGGGTTATGGGGATAGGGTGGAGGTGTTGACCTTGGGTAGGGTGCTCTTTGCAAGAGCCGGTGCAGACTCGATGGGCCGAATGGCCTCCTTCTGCACTGTAAATTCTATGATATACTCACAACATGTCAGAGCTCCTTACAGCCAATGAAGCTCTTTTTAAAAGTGTTGTCACTGTGATAATGTAGAAAAGACAGCAATGAATTTGCACATAGCAAGGTCCCACAAACAGCAATGTTATAACAAGATCATATTTCCTCAGTTCGGGATAGATAAAGGTACGAAGCACTAGGGGGAACTGAAATGAAATGAAAATCGCTTAT
This sequence comes from Scyliorhinus torazame, assembly GCF_047496885.1. Lineage (NCBI taxonomy): Eukaryota > Metazoa > Chordata > Chondrichthyes > Carcharhiniformes > Scyliorhinidae > Scyliorhinus > Scyliorhinus torazame. The sequence goes on from NC_092708.1 coordinate 387,922,780, forward strand.
TGTCACAAGTAGGCTTCAAATGAAGTTACTGTGAAAAGCCCCTAGTCGCCACATTCCGGCGCCTGTTCGGGGAGGCTGGTACGGGAATCGAACCGTGCTGCTGGCCTGCCTTGGTCTGCTTTAAAAGCCAGCGATTTAGCCCTGTGCTAAACCAGCCCTGCTCCTCTTCAATATAGTGCCACATAAGACGGGGCCTAGTTTAGCGGTTCATCTGAAATGCAATACGTCCGACAGAACAGCACTGTGATCATCAGCTTAGATTTTTCTACTCAAATCTTCGGAATGGAAATTGAACCCAGGACCTTTTGACCCATGGCGAGTGTAACCCACTGAACCAAAATATACATAAAAAGCTCCCCTGTTTATACATTGATGAACGCATATTAATTTCAAACTGCATGCCTACTGAATAATTAAATTCACAGAAATCCTTTGATGGTTGCAAATAGATTGAAGATCATAAAAGATAATTGAATTGAATCATTTGTTACCTCCAGCCTCGACTATTCCCAAAGCTTTCCTGGCCAACCTCCCATCTTCCACCCTCCACCTGCTGCTCATCCAGGGCTCTGCTGCCTGTGTCTTGATTTGCACCATGTTCCGTTATCCCCCGAATGCCCTTGCCCCTCTCCACCTCTGTAACCTCCTCCAGCCCCTGCCAGGGTTACAACTCTCCGTGATCCCCCAATTTTAGCTTCCTGGGTATCCAGGAATTTAATCACCACCACCGCTGGCTGTATTCAGCATCCTGGTACCTAAGCTCTGGAATTCCCTCCCTAAACCTCTCCAACATTCTCCCCTCAGTAAAGATGCTTCTTAAAAACTACCTCCAAACTTTTAAGTTCTGAAATCACTTTGTGGGGCCTGCTGTCAATTAGTTTTGATATTGCTCGCAAAGTGCCTTGCGAGGATTTAGTTCTTTTTCAATTTTTCCAATTAAGGTACGATTTAGCGCGGCCAATCCACCTAACCTGCTCGTCTGTGGGTTGTGGGACCCACGCAGTCACGGGGAGAATGTGCAAACTCCACATGGACGGTGACCCGGGGCCGCGATCGAACCCGGGTCCGAGGCAGCAGGTGCTAACCACTGCGCCACCGTGCCGCCCGGAGGGTTATTGTTTAAATAAGCTTTATGAATGCAGGTTGGTATTGATGCTCCTGTCTCTATAATTGGGCTATTAGGTTTCTTGGTGAAGGGAAGGTGTGCACACAATCCATCACGGTGGTGTCCACCCCACCAATGGCAGGCTCTTTCACAGGCAGCAGCTAGCTCTGGTGCAGGGCCTGGGAAACCTGCGCCAGTACTGGCTGGGGCTGTCTACGCTCAGCCCCACCCATCAGGACTTTGCGGAAAGACTTTGCTGCTTCAAATCCTGCAGAGAACGTTTTCTTGTAAAACCACCGGGGGGCGCCCCTGGACCATCTCTCGCTGGGTCAGTCTTTTTTCCCAGTCTTTGGCAATTTCAATCAAATCTAGCAGTAAAATAAAATGTATCACATTCTTAATTCTTAGTTATCTTGAGGTTTCAAAAAGGTATCCACAGGACACTCTGGGGTGCTGTTGTTGTTGATTTAGTCAGTCGTCGCGCACAGTACATACTAATACCAGGCTGGCAACTGCACTGCAGATACCCTGCAGCGCTAATCCACAAATGACAAAAGATTGCCGGTGTAGCTTTAGAGTCAGTGCTCTATATCAAACGCTCAGCTGTCACTATTTAAACTACGCCACTTAAATTGTCAACCTGCTGCAGGTCAAGTCTGCAGCCAACACAGTCACAATAACCGTCGAGTCCCTCAAACATATGCTGTCGCCTTCATCAATTTGCCACTCCATCCCCCAGCAACAGAAATACTGTTCTCTCTCTCCTCCTGTGCTGTGCATTCTTCATGTTTGAGCTGACGTGCGGAGCCTGCGGGCTGTTTTATCGAGGGTACTTTTTTTTTTTTTTTTAATTCATTCATTCACGAGGTGTGGGCTTCGCTGGCTAGGCCAGGATTTGATGCCCATGGCTAATTGCCCTTGAGGTGGTGGTGAGCGGCCTTCTTGAACCACTGCAGTCCATGTGGTGCAGGCACACCACAGTAACCCCACCTAACCTTTTTGGACACTAAGGGCAATTTACCATGGCCAATCCACCTAACCCACACATCTTTGGACTGTGGGAGGAAACCGGAACACCCGGAGGAAACCCACGCACACACGGGGAGAAGGTGCAGACTCCACAGACAGTGACCCAAGCCGGGAGTCGAACCTGGGACCCTGGAGCTGTGAAGCAACTGTGCTAACCACTGTGCTACCGTGCTGCCCAGTTTCGTCCTTCCAATTCCTCAAGGCGGCGAAGTTACATTTACATCGCACACCAGGATTTCCCAAAGCACATTACAAGTGGAGTCACTGCTGAACTTGAGGAAATGCTCCAGTTAATTGGCAAGCGGTAATCTCACACAACTAGCGATGTGACAATGACCAGAAAGCCGATTTTAGTGTTGTTAATGGAGGGATAAATATTGACCAGGACACCAGGAAAAACTCTCCTACTGCTCTTCAAAATAGTGTGGCGGCATCTTTAACATTCACCCGAAAGGGCAGGTGAGGCCTCAGGTTAACATCTTACTTGCGAGACGGCACCTTTGATGCTGCAGCTTTTCCTCAGCACTTCACTGAGTGCGCCAGCCTAGATTTAACACTCTAGTCGCTGGAGTTGAACCCAGACCCTTTTGACGCAAGAGACGAGTGTCCTCAGAGACTACCCACCGAGCAAAGGCTGACATTGAGTTAAGTTCAGTTCAGGGCCCTTATGTCTTGCTGCAAAAATAACTCACCCCTCAGTATAAAGGGTGGGTGGGATTTTAATATAATAATCTTTATTTATTGTCACAAGTAGACTTGCGCCTGCGCGGGTGCACTGAGGGAGAATTCAGAATGTCCAATTCACCTAACAAGCACGTCTTTCGGGACTCGTGGGAGGAAACCGGAGCACCCGGAGGAAACCCACACAGACACGGGGAGAACGTGCAGACTCCACACAGACAGTGACCCAAGCCGGGAATCGAACCCGGGTCCCTGCCGCTGTGAAGCAACAGTGCTAACCACTGTGTTACCGTGCTGCCCAAGGGGGTTGCACCCACCATGGCATTTACAGAGCAGGTTATAAGCACACGAAGGCTGATCTGGCGACTATTTTCATATCTATTTTGTATATATTATGTATACATAGACATATAATATAGAGAGCTTGTGACGCAATTAAGCACAGGAGAAGATGTAAGATTAGCAAAAGAGCGCCGACTTGAGAGTTTGACCAGAAAAATCGGACTAAACCAGCCATGCTCGAGATCAACGTCTTATGCCAGTCCTCACCAGCAGGGGCTGGTTTAGCACAGGGCTAAATCGCTGGCTTTGAAAGCAGACCAAGGCAGGCCAGCAGCACGATTCAATTCCCGTACCAGCCTCCCCGAACAGGCGCCGGAATGTGGCGCTAAGGGCTTTTAAGACAATAAGCAATTTTCATTTTCACCTTGGGTATCAATTTTTATACTTTTCTGTCTCCTCATTGAAGACACAGTTTCCCAACCAAGTCCAGTTCCACAAAGGTGGAGAGACTGGATGATGAGTGATGGCACTTTTCCCCCACATGGGGGGGCAGTGTTGAGGCTGCTCCGGTCTCCACACCCACATTTCAGAGTGGACGGGCAGCCAACGGGGAACGGGATTCATGACTGATTGATCTCTCCTCTTGATCCTGGGATAACAATGGCCAATCGTCAAGAAGCCCCCACGGAGATAAGCAAGCACTGCAAAGGTCAGGGATCATTCAGTCTCACTGTCTGACTAAGTAGAGAGGTGCATTTACCAACGGAATTATCAGATGAGGTTAACCTCACTATTTAATGCCAGACTGTTAATGAACACATGAAGCAGGTGAGGAAGGGCTGCCCTTACCTGTGCCTTGGTTATCAGGTCAGCAACACTCTCAGGCTTGAAGAAGGTGAAGTCAATGAGGGCCTGGAAGAGGGCAATGGCCTTTTCCGAATGGCCAGTCTGACGCAAGAAATGACACTGCTGCAGGAAAATCGCTGGCAGAACGAGCACAGAGGTTGATTTTGTTAAAACTGAATCCAGCAAAACAGTGAGCAACAAGTTTTCAAAATATTAAAAATCTGAACAACTTGCTTTTGTACAATTGCCTCCCACACAGAAATGGAGTTAAGGACATTTGGCAATGGCTGAGGAGGGCGGCGAGGAGGGAGGAGGGCGGCGAGGAGGGCGGCGAGGAGGGAGGAGGGCGGCGGCGAGGAGGGAGGGCAGTGAGGAGGGCGGCGAGGAGGACGGCGAGGAGGGAGGAGGGCGGCGAGGAGGGCGGCGGCGAGGAGGGAGGGCAGTGAGGAGGGCGGCGAGGAGGGAGGGCGAGGAGGGAGGAGGGCAGTGAGGAGGGAGGCGAGGAGGACGGCGAGGAGGGAGGAGGGCGGCGAGGAGGGCGGCGTGGGGAGGGCGGCGTGGGGAGGGCGGCGTGGGGAGGGCGGCGCGGGGAGGGCGGCGCGGGGAGGGCGGCGCGGGGAGGGCGGCGCGGGGAGGGCGGCGCGGGGAGGGCGGCGCGGGGAGGGCGGCGCGGGGAGGGCGGCGCGGGGAGGGCGGCGCGGGGAGGGCGGCGCGGGGAGGGCGGCGCGGGGAGGGCGGCGCGGGGAGGGCGGCGCGGGGAGGGCGGCGCGGGGAGGGCGGCGCGGGGAGGGCGGCGCGGGGAGGGCGGCGCGGGGAGGGCGGCGCGGGGAGGGCGGAGGGGAGGGCGGGGAGGGCGGAGGGGAGGGCGGAGGGGAGGGCGGAGGGGGAGGGCGGAGGGGAGGGCGGAGGGGAGGGCGGAGGGGGAGGGCGGAGGGGAGGGCGGAGGGGAGGGCGGAGGGGAGGGCGGAGGGGAGGGCGGAGGGGAGGGCGGAGGGGAGGGCGGAGGGGAGGGCGGAGGGGAGGGCGGCGGGGAGGGCGGCGGGAGGGCGGCGGGGAGGGCGGCGGGGAGGGCGGCGAGGAGGGCGGCGAGGAGGGCGGCGAGGAGGGCGGCGAGGAGGGCGGCGAGGAGGGCGGCGAGGAGGGCGGCGAGGAGGGCGGCGAGGAGGGCGGCGAGGAGGGCGGCGAGGAGGGCGGGCGAGGGAGGGCGGCGAGGAGGGCGGCGAGGAGGGCGGCGAGGAGGAGGGCGGCGAGGAGGGCGGCGAGGAGGGCGGCGAGGAGGGCGGCGAGGAGGGCGGCGAGGAGGGCGGCGAGGAGGGCGGCGAGGAGGGCGGCGAGGAGGGCGGCGAGGAGGGCGGCGAGGAGGGCGGGGAGGAGGGCGGGGAGGAGGGCGGGGAGGAGGGCGGGGAGGAGGGCGGGGAGGAGGGCGGGGAGGAGGGCGGGGAGGAGAATGGCGAGGAGGGCGGCGAGGAGGGCGGAGAGGAGGGCGGAGAGGAGGGCGGGGAGGAGGGCGGGGAGGAGGGCGGGGAGGAGAATGGCGAGGAGGGCGGCGAGGAGGGCGGAGAGGAGGGCGGAGAGGAGGGCGGGGAGGAGGGCGGGGAGGAGGGCGGGGAGGACGGCGGCGAGGAGGGCGGGGAGGAGAATGGCGAGGAGGGCGGCGAGGAGGGCGGGGAGGAGGGCGGCGAGGAGGGCGGCGAGGAGGGCGGCGAGGAGGGCGGCGAGGAGGGCGGCGAGGAGGGCGGCGAGGAGGGCGGGGAGGAGGGCGGGGAGGAGGGCGGGGAGGAGGGCGGGGAGGAGGGCGGGGAGGAGGGCGGGGAGGAGGGCGGGGAGGAGAATGGCGAGGAGGGCGGCGAGGAGGGCGGAGAGGAGGGCGGAGAGGAGGGCGGGGAGGAGGGCGGGGAGGAGGGCGGGGAGGAGGGCGGGGAGGAGGGCGGGGAGGAGAATGGCGAGGAGGGCGGCGAGGAGGGCGGAGAGGAGGGCGGAGAGGAGGGCGGGGAGGAGGGCGGGGAGGAGGGCGGGGAGGAGGGCGGGGAGGAGGGCGGGGAGGAGGGCGGGGAGGAGAATGGCGAGGAGGGCGGCGAGGAGGGCGGGGAGGAGGGCGGCGAGGAGGGCGGCGAGGAGGGCGGCGAGGAGGGCGGCGAGGAGGGCGGCGAGGAGGGCGGCGAGGAGGGCGGCGAGGAGGGCGGCGAGGAGGGCGGCGAGGAGGGCGGCGAGGAGGGCGGCGAGGAGGGCGGCGAGGAGGGCGGCGAGGAGGGCGGCGAGGAGGGCGGCGAGGAGGGCGGCGAGGAGGGCGGCGAGGAGGGCGGCGAGGAGGGCGGCGAGGAGGGGCGGCGAGGAGGGCGGCGAGGAGGGCGGCGAGGAGGGCGGCGAGGAGGGCGGCGAGGAGGGCGGCGAGGAGGGCGGCGAGGAGGGCGGCGAGGAGGGCGGCGAGTGGTAGATGGGAAATTACGAGCAGAAATTGGGGAGAGAGTCATGGAGGCAGAGGTTAAGCTACTAAAAAAGGCTCTCCCCCACTCTGTAATCTCCACAAGCCCTGCAACCCTCCAAAGTAATCGGCACTCATCGGATTCTGGTCTCTTACACATCCAAAATTTCCTCCCCTCCATCATTGGTGGCCGAGAGAGAGAGAGAGAGAGAGAGAGAGAAAAGAGGCGAGAGAGAGAGAGAGGGGGAGCGAGAGTGGCGGAGAGAGAGAGAGAGAGAGCGGGCGAGAGAGAGAGCGGGCGAGAGAGAGAGCGGGCGAGAGAGAGAGCGGGCGAGAGAGAGAGCGGGCGAGAGAGAGAGCGGGCGAGAGAGAGAGCGGGCGAGAGAGAGAGCGGGCGAGAGAGAGAGCGGGCGAGAGAGAGAGCGGGCGAGAGAGAGAGTGGGGGGGGGCGAGAGAAAGAGAGAGAGAGGGGGCGAGAGAAAGAGAGAGAGGGGGCGAGAGAGAGAGAGTGGGCGAGAGAAAGAGAGAGCGGGCGAGAGAGAGAGAGAGCGGGCGAGAGAGAGAGAGAGAGCGGGCGAGAGAGAGAGAGAGCGGGCGAGAGAGAGAGAGAGCGGGCGAGAGAGAGAGAGAGCGGGCGAGAGAGAGAGAGAGCGGGCGAGAGAGAGAGAGCGGGCGAGAGAGAGAGAGAGCGGGCGAGAGAGAGAGAGCGGGCGAGAGAGAGCGGGCAAGAGAGAGAGAGAGAGGGAGCGGGCGAGAGAGGGAGCGGGCGAGAGAGGGAGCGGGCGAGAGAGGGAGCGGGCGAGAGAGGGAGCGGGGCGAGAGAGGGAGCGGGCGAGAGAGGGAGCGGGCGAGAGAGGGAGCGGGCGAGAGAGGGAGCGGGCGAGAGAGGGAGCGGGCGAGAGAGGGAGCGGGCGAGAGGGGGAGCGGGCGAGAGGGGGAGCGGGCGAGAGGGGGAGCGGGCGAGAGGGGGAGCGGGCGAGAGGGGGAGCGGGCGAGAGGGGGAGCGGGCGAGAGGGGGAGCGGGCGAGAGGGGGAGCGGGCGAGAGGGGGAGCGGGCGAGAGGGGGAGCGGGCGAGAGGGGGAGCGGGCGAGAGGGGGAGCGGGCGAGAGGGGGAGCGGCGAGAGGGGGGAGCGGGCGAGAGGGGGAGCGGGCGAGAGGGGGAGCGGGCGAGAGGGGGAGCGGGCGAGAGGGGGAGCGGGCGAGAGGGGGAGCGGGCGAGAGGGGGAGCGGGCGAGAGGGGGAGCGGGCGAGAGGGGGAGCGGGCGAGAGGGGGAGCGGGCGAGAGGGGGAGCGGGCGAGAGGGGGAGCGGGCGAGAGGGGGAGCGGGCGAGAGGGGGAGCGGGCGAGAGGGGGAGCGGGCGAGAGGGGGAGCGGGCGAGAGGGGGAGCGGGCGAGAGGGGGAGCGGGCGAGAGGGGGAGCGGGCGAGAGGGGGAGCGGGCGAGAGGGGGAGCGGGCGAGAGGGGGAGCGGGCGAGAGGGGGAGCGGGCGAGAGAGGGGGAGCGGGGCGAGAGAGGGAGCGGGCGAGAGAGGGAGCGGGCGAGAGAGGGAGCGGGCGAGAGAGGGAGCGGGCGAGAGAGGGAGCGGGCGAGAGAGGGAGCGGGCGAGAGAGGGAGCGGGCGAGAGAGGGAGCGGGCGAGAGAGGGAGCGGGCGAGAGAGGGAGCGGGCGAGAGAGGGAGCGGGCGAGAGAGGGAGCGGGCGAGAGAGGGAGCGGGCGAGAGAGGGAGCGGGCGAGAGAGGGAGCGGGCGAGAGAGGGAGCGGGCGAGAGAGGGAGCGGGCGAGAGAGGGAGCGGGCGAGAGAGGGAGCGGGCGAGAGAGGGAGCGGGCGAGAGAGGGAGCGGGCGAGAGAGGGAGCGGGCGAGAGAGGGAGCGGGCGAGAGAGGGAGCGGGCGAGAGAGGGAGCGGGCGAGAGAGGGAGCGGGCGAGAGAGGGAGCGGGCGAGAGAGGGAGCGGGCGAGAGAGGGAGCGGGCGAGAGAGGGAGCGGGCGAGAGAGGGAGCGGGCGAGAGGGGGAGCGGGCGAGAGGGGGAGCGGGCGAGAGGGGGAGCGGGCGAGAGGGGGAGGCGGGCGAGAGGGGGAGCGGGCGAGAGGGGGAGCGGGCGAGAGGGGGAGCGGGCGAGAGGGGGAGCGGGCGAGAGGGGGAGCGGGCGAGAGAGGGAGCGGGCGAGAGAGGGAGCGGGCGAGAGAGGGAGCGGGCGAGAGAGGGAGCGGGCGAGAGAGGGAGCGGGCGAGAGAGGGAGCGGGCGAGAGAGGGAGCGGGCGAGAGAGGGAGCGGGCGAGAGAGGGAGCGGGCGAGAGAGGGAGCGGGCGAGAGAGGGAGCGGGCGAGAGAGGGAGCGGGCGAGAGAGGGAGCGGGCGAGAGAGGGAGCGGGCGAGAGAGGGAGCGGGCGAGAGAGGGAGCGGGCGAGAGAGGGAGCGGGCGAGAGAGGGAGCGGGCGAGAGAGGGAGCGGGCGAGAGAGGGAGCGGGCGAGAGAGGGAGCGGGCGAGAGAGGGAGCGGGCGAGAGAGGGAGCGGGCGAGAGAGGGAGCGGGCGAGAGAGGGAGCGGGCGAGAGAGGGAGCGGGCGAGAGAGGGAGCGGGCGAGAGAGGGAGCGGGCGAGAGAGGAGCGGGCGAGAGAGGGAGCGGGCGGAGAGAGGGAGCGGGCGAGAGAGGGAGCGGGCGAGAGAGGGAGCGGGCGAGAGAGGGAGCGGGCGAGAGAGGGAGCGGGCGAGAGAGGGAGCGGGCGAGAGAGGGAGCGGGCGAGAGAGGGAGCGGGCGAGAGAGGGAGCGGGCGAGAGAGGGAGCGGGCGAGAGAGGGAGCGGGCGAGAGAGGGAGCGGGCGAGAGAGGGAGCGGGCGAGAGAGGGAGCGGGCGAGAGAGGGAGCGGGCGAGAGAGGGAGCGGGCGAGAGAGGGAGCGGGCGAGAGAGGGAGCGGGCGAGAGAGGGAGCGGGCGAGAGAGGGAGCGGGCGAGAGAGGGAGCGGGCGAGAGAGGGAGCGGGCGAGAGAGGGAGCGGGCGAGAGAGGGAGCGGGCGAGAGAGGGAGCGGGCGAGAGAGGGAGCGGGCGAGAGAGGGAGCGGGCGAGAGAGGGAGCGGGCGAGAGAGGGAGCGGGCGAGAGAGGGAGCGGGCGAGAGAGGGAGCGGGCGAGAGAGGGAGCGGGCGAGAGAGGGAGCGGGCGAGAGAGGGAGCGGGCGAGAGAGGGAGCGGGCGAGAGAGGGAGCGGGCGAGAGAGGGAGCGGGCGAGAGAGGGAGCGGGCGAGAGAGGGAGCGGGCGAGAGAGGGAGCGGGCGAGAGAGGGAGCGGGCGAGAGAGGGAGCGGGCGAGAGAGGGAGCGGGCGAGAGAGGGAGCGGGCGAGAGAGGGAGCGGGCGAGAGAGGGAGCGGGCGAGAGAGGGAGCGGGCGAGAGAGGGGAGCGGGCGAGAGGGGAGCGGGCGAGAGGGGGAGCGGGCGAGAGGGGGAGCGGGCGAGAGGGGAGCGGGGAGAGGGGAGCGGGCGAGAGGGGGAGCGGGCGAGAGGGGGAGCGGGCGAGAGGGGGAGCGGGCGAGAGGGGGAGCGGGCGAGAGGGGGAGCGGGCGAGAGGGGGAGCGGGCGAGAGGGGGAGCGGGCGAGAGGGGGAGCGGGCGAGAGGGGGAGCGGGCGAGAGGGGGAGCGGGCGAGAGGGGGAGCGGGCGAGAGGGGGAGCGGGCGAGAGGGGGAGCGGGCGAGAGGGGGAGCGGGCGAGAGAGGGAGCGGGCGAGAGAGGGAGCGGGCGAGAGAGGGAGCGGGCGAGAGAGGGAGCGGGCGAGAGAGGGAGCGGGCGAGAGAGGGAGCGGGCGAGAGAGGGAGCGGGCGAGAGAGGGAGCGGGCGAGAGAGGGAGCGGGCGAGAGAGGGAGCGGGCGAGAGGGGGAGCGGGCGAGAGGGGGAGCGGGCGAGAGGGGGAGCGGGCGAGAGGGGGAGCGGGCGAGAGGGGGAGCGGGCGAGAGGGGGAGCGGGCGAGAGGGGGAGCGGGCGAGAGAGGGAGCGGGCGAGAGAGGGAGCGGGCGAGAGAGGGAGCGGGCGAGAGAGGGAGCGGGCGAGAGAGGGAGCGGGCGAGAGAGGGAGCGGGCGAGAGAGGGAGCGGGCGAGAGAGGGAGCGGGCGAGAGAGAGAGCGGGCGGGAGAGAGAGCGGGCGAGAGAGAGAGCGGGGCGAGAGAGAGAGAGCGGGCGAGAGAGAGAGCGGGCGAGAGAGAGAGCGGGCGAGAGAGAGAGCGGGCGAGAGAGAGAGCGGGCGAGAGAGAGAGCGGGCGAGAGAGAGAGCGGGCGAGAGAGAGAGCGGGCGAGAGAGAGAGCGGGGCGAGAGAGAGAGCGGGCGAGAGAGAGAGCGGGCGAGAGAGAGAGCGGGCGAGAGAGAGAGCGGGGCGAGAGAGAGCGGTGGCGAGAGAGAGCGGTGGCGAGAGGGAGTGGTGGCGAGAGGGCGAGAGAGGAACGGGGCGAGAGAGAGAGTGGGCCAGAGAGCGCGGTGGCAAGAGGGCGAGAGAGGAACGGGGCGAGAGAGAGTGGGCGAGAGAGCATGGTGGCGAGAGGGCAAGAGAGGAACGGGGCGAGAGAGAGTGGGCGAGAGAGCATGGTGGCGAGAGGGCAAGAGAGGAACGGGGCAAGAGAGAAAGGGTAAGAGAGAGACGCTATTTCTGCAGGTTGGAGTGTATGGGACTATGGAGTCTCGTCTAAAAATTAATGCCAGAACCTTCAGGAGTAAACACTTCTGCACACAAAGGGTGACAGAAGATTGAGTCTCGTTACAACAAAGGCAATTGATGCCATTGATACTTCGTCAGTTGCGAATTTTAAATCTGAGTTTGATAGATTTTTGTCATCAAAAGTTATTAAAGAATAAGAGGAACGGTGAAGTTAGGTCACAATTCAGCCCTGATCTCAGCGATTGTCAGGACAGGGTGGAGGGCTCAAAGAATGGTCTTGTTTTGTTAAACTGGGGCCCTGTCTGCCCTCTCAGCTGAACGCAGAAGATTCGATGACACAGTTTCGAAGAGAAGCAGATGAGTTCCCCCTGGTATCCCAGATATAAATTTATCCCTCAACCAACACCACTCAATAAACAGATTATCGCATCATTATCACATTGCTACGTGCAAATTGGTTGCGGTGTTTCCTGCAACAGTGACGATACTAAAGAAAGTTCTTCTCTTTTCTCCTTGTGTTTCATCATAACTATGATACAAACACTTCGCTTCGATCTTCCTGATGTCTGTATTAATGACCTGGAAAGTGGTGTGTAGAGCACAGTTTCAAAATGTGCAATTGATACACAAACTTGGAAGCATTGTGAACCGCGAGAAGGATACTGTCGAACTTGAAAAGGACGTAGACAGGCTGGTGGAATGGACGGGAAAGTGGCAGCTGAAATGTAATGCATAGAAGTGTGAAGCAATTCATTTTGGTAGGAGGGTCAGGGAGTGAGAACATAAAATAAAGGGTGGAGAAAATGCTGGAAAATCTCAGCAAGTCTGGCAGCATCTGTGGGGGGGGAGAAAAGAGCGAACGTTTCGAGTCCGATGACTCTTTGTCAAAGTTGGACTCGAAACGTTAGCTCTTTGTCATCGGACTCGAAACGTTCGCTCTTTTCTCTCCCTGCAGATGCTGCCAGACCTGCTGAGATTTTCCAGCATTTTCTCTTTCGTTTCAGATTCCAGCATCCGCAGTAATTTGGTTCTATAAAATAAAGGGTACAATTCGAAATGGGGTGAAGGAACATATGCGTATGTGCAGAAGTCGTTGAAGGCGGCAGGACAGGTTGAGAGCACGACTGACAGCGTACAGCATCGTAAAGTAGACACAGAGTACAAATGCAACAACGCTGGTTTGGCCTTGGCTGGAGTAGTGCACCCAGTTCTGGGCACCACACTTTAGGAAACATGTGAAGACATTCTCGTGCAGAAAGGATTGACAAGAATGGTTCCAGGGACAAGGATCTACACAGAGCGACACAGGCAGATTGGAGAAGATGGGACTGTTTTCTTTGGAGGAGGAAGGTTGAGAGGAGATTTGATAGAGGAATTCAAAACCATGAAGGTTGTGGACAAGGGGGAAATTCCTCCAACTGGTAGAACCAGAGTTCACAGATTTATGGTAAAAGAAGCAATGGTGACCCGAGGAAAAACATTTTCTTACAGCGAGCGATTAGGAACTGGAGTTCACTGCCTGGGGGTTACAGAGGAGGCAGACTGAATGGAGGTACTTGAGAGGGAATGGAATTAATATCTAAAATGGAAGAATGTGTGTGTGAGACAATTAGGTACCTTCTCCTAAGGAGCTGGCACAGCCACAACAGGCTGAATGGCCTCCTGATGTGCTGTAATTTCTACAATTCTGTTATAAATGGAGCCAGGAGTGCACAATGTAACTCGAACACGGATTACTCAAGGTAAAACTCTGCCTTACCAAGCATGGCTTCCTCTGTGTCAGGCAATGCGGGATGGGATAGTAGCGTACCATCCAGAGCGGCTGCCAGAGTGCTCAGGCATTTGCCGTAGATGCTATTCACCTTGGATGTGGAGAAGGTGCTGAACTGGCTCTGACAGAACAGGAGGTACCGCTGCCACAAAGCGGTCTCGTTCGGGTGGAGAAAAACCACTTTTTTCCATTCGTTGACGAGGTTGGACGGTTCCCAAGATTCCTTGGCAAGTTCCAGCCTGGCTACTTTCAGCTCAGCGTTGTTGGGATTGCTTTCGATGGCTCGTTCCAAAATAGCCATCTTCTTCTCCAAGGTAACCCGGCGTGACATTTTCCTTTTGTCAGATTCCTCTGCGGTGGCCATGTATGGATTTGGGCCTTTCATTAATTCGTCCTAAAGGAAAGATGACCCATTAAAGAGAACGGTCAATGCTTGTGCAGGTGGCTCCTTCCGGTTTCCCAATGGCTATAAAGAAAGCATGTTTCCATTATTTGATCAATTAGCTCTTAGTTTGACCCGTGTCTGCGTGGGTTTTGCCCCCACAACCCAAAGATGTGCAGGCTAGGTGGATTGGTCACACTAAATTGCCCCTTAATTGAAAAAAATGAATTGGGTACACAAATTTTTTAATTTTTTTTTAAATTAGCTCTTAGTTTGTATCACAGAATTGTTACGGCGAAGAAAGAGGCCATTTGTCTGCACCAGCTCACCAAACGCGCATCGTGACTTCGAGCCATTCACCTGCCTTTTCCTGGTACCCCTGCAGAGAAATGATCATTCAATGCCCTCTTGACCGCCTCGATTGAACCTGCCTCCGCCATACTTCCAGACCGTGTATTCCAGACCCCAGCCTTTCGCTGTGTGAAAACGTTTTTTCTCGCATCACATTGCTTCTTTCGCCAATCACTTTAAATCTGTGCCCTCTCCCCCTTTTTACAAGCGGGAACAGTTCCTCCCTATCTACGCTGGCCATTCCCATCATGATTTTGAACATCTTCATCAAATCTCCTCTTAGCCTTCTTCTCTCCAAGGAGAACAGTCCCCTCCGCTCCAATCTAAAGTGCCAGGCAACAACAATCTTCAACAATAAAGAATTTAAACCATGCTCCCCTGACATTCGATGGTATTAGCATCGCTGAATACCCCACCTCTAATACCCTGGAGGCTACCATTTACCAGAAACTTAGCTGGACCAGCTATATAAGTACTGTGCCGACAGGAACAGGTCAGAGGCTGGCAATCCTGCAGCGATAACCCACTCCCCAAAATCTGTCCACCATCTACAAGTAAGAAGTCTCACAACACCAGGTTAAAACCCAACAGGTTTATTTGGAATCACTAGCTTGCGGGGCGCAGCTCCTTCATCAGGTGAGTGAAGAGGTAGGTTACACAAACACAGCATATATGGACAAAGCCAATGATGCAAGATGATACTCTGAATGAGAGTCTTTGCAGGTAATTAAGTCTTTACAAATCCAGACGGTGCAACTGGAGGGAGGGATAATCACAGGTTAAAGAGGTGTGTAAACAGGTTAAAGTATCATCTTGCATCACTGGTTTTGTCCATAGATGCTGGGTTTGTGTAACTTATCTCTTCACTCACCTGATGAAGGAGCTACGCTCCCAAAGCTTGTGATTCCAAATAAACCTGTTGGACTTTAACCTGGTGTTGTAAGACTTCTTACTGTGCCCACCCCAGTCCAACGGCAGCATCTCCACATCATGGCCGCCATCTACAAGGCATAAGCCAGGGGGGTGATGGAATACTCAACACTTGCCTGGATGAGTGTGGCTCTAACAACACTCAAGAAACTCAACACCACCCAGGACAAAGCAGCCCGCTTGAATCTCATCCCATCCATCGCCTTAAAAATTCACGCTCTAGCAGGAGAGGGCGGGACTGGGAGCACGGATTGAGGTGGAGGAGGTGGTAAAGGGGATTGGGAGCATGCAGGCGGGGAAGGCCCCGGGACCGGATGGGTTCCCGGTGGAATTTTATAGGAAATACATGGACCTACTGGCCCCGCTTTTGACGAGAACCTTTAATGAGGCCAGGGAAAGGGGGAAGTTGCCCCCGACTATGTCGGAGGCGACGATATCGTTACTCTTAAAGAAGGAAAAAGACCCGCTGCAGTGCGGGTCTTACAGGCCTATTTCCCTCCTGAACGTGGATGCTAAGCTCCTGGCCAAGGTGATGGCGACAAGGATAGAGGATTGTGTCCCGGGGGTGGTCCACGAGGATCAAACTGGGTTCGTTAAGGGGAGACAGCTGAACACGAATATACGGAGGCTGCTAGGGGGGATGATGATGCCCCCGCCGGAGGGGGAGGCGGAGATAGTGGTGGCGATGGACGCTGAGAAAGCATTTGACAGAGTGGAGTGGGACTACCTATGGGAAGTGTTGAAGAGATTTGGTTTTGGAGAGGGGTTTATTGGATGGGTACAGCTGCTATATAGGGCCCCGGTGGCAAGTGTGATCACGAACAGGCAGAGGTCCGACTACTTCCGTCTTTATAGAGGGACAAGACAGGGGTGTCCCCTGTCTCCGTTACTGTTTGCATTGGCAATTGAGCCGCTGGCCATAGCACTGAGGGGCTCTAGGAAGTGAAGGGGAGTACTCAGGGGAGGAGAAGAACACCAGGTATCATTGTATGCAGATGATCTATTGCTGTATGTTGCGGACCCAGTGGAGGGGATGCCTGAGATAATGTGGACACTCAGGGAGTTTGGGGAATTTTCAGGGTACAAATTGAATATGGGGAAGAGTGAGTTGTTTGTGGTGCATCCGGGGAGCAGAGCAGGGGAATAGATGATTTACCGCTGAGGAGGGTAACAAGAGATTTCCGGTACTTAGGGATCCAGATAGCCAGGAACTGGGGAACCCTACATAGGCTTATTTAACACGATTGGTGGAACAGATGGAGAAGGATTTTAAGAGATGGTGTCCCTGTCACTGGTGGGCAGGGTGCAGGCAGTCAAAATGGTAGTCCTCCCGAGATTTCTTTTTGTGTTCCAGTGCCTCCCGGTGATGGTTACGAGGGCTTTTTTCAAAAAAATTGAGAAGAGTGTTATGAGCTTTGTGTGGGCTAGGAAGACCCAGAGAGTGAGGAGGAGGTTTTTGCAGCGTAGCAGGGATAGGGGGGGAACTGGCACTGCCGAGCTTAAGTGATTATTATTGGGCCGCCAATATCTCAATGGTGTGTAAGTGGATGGGAGAAGGGGAGGGAGCGGCGTGGAAGAGACTGGAAATGGCGTCCTGTAAAGGAACCAGCCTACAAGCACTGGCGACGGCGCCGTTGCCGTTCTCCCCGAAGAAATACACCACAAGTCCAGTGGTGGTGGCAACGCTGAAAATTTGGGGGCAGTGGAGACGGCATAAGGGAATGACGGGTGCCTCGGTGCGGTCCCCGATAAGGAATAATCATAGGTTTGTCCCGGGGAGAATAGATGGGGGATTTAGAACACGGCAGAGAGCAGGGATTGTGCAACTGAGGGACGTTCCTAGACGGGACGTTTGCGAGTCTGGGAGCGCTGACGGAAAAATACGGGTTGCCCCAGGGGAATGCATTTCGGTATATGCAATTGAGGGCTTTTGTGAGGCAACAGGTGAGGGAATTTCCGCAGCTCCCGACGCAGGAGATTCAGGATAGAGTGATTTCGGGGACATGGGTGGGGGATGGTAGGGTGTCAGATATATACAGGGAAATGAGAGACGAGGGGGAGATTATGATGGATGAGCTGAAGGGAACATGGGAAGAAGAGCTGGGGGAAGAGATCGAAGAGGGGCTGTGGGCAGATGCCCTACGCAGGGTAAACTCTTCGACCTCGAGTGCCAGGCTTAGCCTGATACAATTCAAGGTCTTGCACAGGGCGCACATGACCGGAGCAAGGCTCAGTAAATTTTTTGGGGTAGAGGATAGGTGCGGGAGATGCGCGAGAAGCCCAGCGAACCACACCCACATGTTTTGGTCATGCTCGGCACTGCATGGGATCTGGGTGGGGGTGGCAAATGTGCTTTCGAAGGTGGTGGGGGTCCGGGTCGAGCCAAGCTGGGGGTTGGCTATATTCGGGGTTGCAGAAGAGCCGGGAGTGCAGGAGGCGAGAGGGGCTGATGTTTTGGCCTTTGCGTCCCTAGTAGCCCGGCGAAGGATATTGTTAATGTGGAAGGAAGCTAAACCCCCGGGCGTGGAGGCCTGGATAAACGACATGGCAGGGTTTAAAAAACTGGAACGGATAAAGTTTGCACGAAGAGGTTCGGCTCAAGGGTTCACCAGGCGGTGGCAACCGCCTCAGGGGTGTTTTTGTATGGATATTTTTACTTGGATATGTATATTGGCTTGTTTGACTTTATTATTTGGGAGAGTTAATATTTTGTTATGGCAGTTGCCATTTAGTTTATATATTATTTATTTATTTGTTAAAACGGTCACTATTATTTATATTGTTTTATTGTTGTAAAAAGGAAACATTTTTGTACTGTTTTGTTTGGCCGAAAACATTTTTTGAATAAAATATATTTCAAAAAAAAAAAAAAAAAATCACGCTCTCCACATCAGCACGGTGACAGCAGTGTGCGCCATTCAAGATGCACTGCAGCGACTCGCCAAGGCTCCTTTGACAATATCTTCCAAACCCGCGACCTCTACATCAGAAGGATAAGGGCAGCAGATGCGCGGGACACCATCCTGATGTGTAGCTATATCACCGTTCGTCCTGGGTCAAAATCTTGGAATTTCCATCTTAACGATACTGTGGGTGCACCGACACCACATGGACTGCAGTGGTTCAAGAAGGCCGCTCACCACCACTTTCTCACACCTGGGCAATAAACACTGATCTTACCATCAACACCCACATCCCGTAACTGAAGAGAAGAGTAATAACCAACAGCACTCGATCAAAGTCTTCCACCCGCAGCAAGGTAATAAATGTATAAAAAGGTACAAGTGGACAAAGTCCATGAGATTGGTTGATACTGACATCATTCAAAATCTAAATGTAATAACCTTCAGGTTTATCACAGAATCATTACAGTGCAGGAGGAGGCCACTCGCCCACTGCGTCTACACCGACCCTCTGAAAAAGCACCCTACCTAGGCACACGCATCCACCCTATCTGCATAACCCAGTAACCCCACCTATCCTTTTGGATACTGAGGGCATTTTAGAATGGCCAATCCACCTAACCTGCACATCTTTGGACTGTGGGAGGGAACCGGAGCACCCGGAGGAAACCCACGCAGACATGGGGAGAACGTGCAGACTCTACATAGACACTCAAGGCCGGAATTGAACCTGGGTTCCTGGCCCTGTGAGGTAGCAGTGCTAGCCACCATGCTGCCCATACCCCTATATATCCATGAACCCTTCAATATCTCAGCTCTCTGCATCAGTGAACGAGGTCTAAACAGCCCATTTTGCCTACATTTCCTTCTTTACTCTCCCACCTAATTTCACAAGCAGAGGACCTGCAGACGGTGTACCTTCGCCACAGCCGACATCTGTACAAAGTCATGACCAAGAAATAAAAGGTCTGTTTCAGCATGGGAGCAGCAAGTCCCAAAGAGAGCAGCAACTTTCACGTAACCAAGAACGCCCTTTCCCTTATGAACAAACATAGTTAGCAGAACGATGGGCCAATGAGCAGAATCTTAATTGTGTGCTCAGCTGGCATCGCCCTCACCCGCTTTGAGCAGGATGTTGCTACACAGTAATCAAGAGTGGGAATCTCTGCTGAGCAGAGTAGAAGACTGGCTAACTGACAGCAGAAGGCAGAGAATTGGGATAAATGGATCTTTTTCTGGTCTGCAAGATGTAACTCGAGTTCAGTCCTCAGGCTCCAACTATTGGCAATATATATTAATAACTTGGATAGAAGATACTGCAAGCAAGTTTGCAGGTGGCACTAAATTAGGTGAGATGGTAAGGTGCAATGAGGAAATAAGAAATCTGCAAATAGATTAGGCGAGGGGACCAAAATGTGGCCGGTGGAATTTAACATGGAAGTGTGAGATTATCCATTTTGGTCAGAAAAATGGAAAGGCAACTTATTCTCTAAATGGAGAGAAAGATCAGGGTGTCTCCTGCATGAATCGCAGAGAGCTAGCATGTAGGTACAGCAGGAACAAGGGAGGCAAGTGGAATTGTGGCTTTTATAACTAAAGGAATAAAGTACAAAAGTAGGGAAGTGTTGCTGCAACTGTACAAGGTATTGGTGAGACCGCAGCTGGGGTACTGTGTACAGTTCTGGTCCCCTTGTTGGAGGAGGGATTATCATAGAATTTACAGTGTAGAAGGAGGCCATTCAGCCCATCGAGACTGCACCAGCTCTTGGAAAGAGCACCCTACCCAAGGTCCACACCTCCACCCTATCCCCATAACCCAGTAACCCCACCCAACACTAAGGGCAATTTATCATGGCCAATCCACCTAACCTGCACAACTTTGGACTGTGGGAGGAAACCGGAGCACCCGGAGGAAACCCACGCAGACACGGGGAGGATGTGCAGACTCCGCACAGACAATGGCCCAAGCCAGGAATCGAACCTGGGACCCTGGAGCTGTGAAGCAATTGTGCTATCCACAATGCCACCGTGCTGCCCGCATTTGTAGTTGCATTGGAGGCAGTTCAGAGGACGTTCACTCGGTTGATTCCAGCGGTGAGAGGTTTGACTTATGAAGAGAGATTGAGCCATTTAGGCCTGTACTCTTTCGAGTTTAGAAGAATGAGAGGAGGTCTAATCGAGGTATATAAGATGATAAAAAGGTACTGGCGAAGTTAACGTAGAGCAGATTCTTCCTCTTCTGGGGCAGTCGATAAGAGGTCATAGTTTAAAGATAGGGGATAGCAGATTTAAAACGCAGATGAGGAGAAATTACTTCTCTCTAACAGTGGTGAATCTGGAGTTCACCCCAGAGTGGTGGATGCCGGAACAAGGAGTAAATTGGAGGAGATAGACAGCTCATTCATCAGTAAGGGGTTGAGGAGTTATGGAGATCTGGCTCCTAGGAAGGTGGAGTTGATGCCGAGAGGAGATCAGCCGTGGTCGTATTGAATGGCGGAGCAGACACGAGGGGCTGAATGGCGGAGCAGACTCGGGGGGGCTGAATTGCTGACTCATGCTCCTAGTTCTTATATGTTCTTATCTCATTTTGTGGAGATACAATCTCTTCTTTAGGTCAGAGATCACATGCCTTGACATGGACATAAACTTGGTCGCAAGGGACGGCATGCGGCGCAGTGGTTAGCACTGGGATGGCGGCGCCGAGGACCCGGGTTCGAATCCCGGCCCTGGGTCACTGTCCGTGTGGAGTTTGCACATTCTCCCCATGTCTGCGTGGGTTTCACCCTCACAACTCAAAGACGTGCAGGGTAGGTGGATTGGCCACACTAAATTGCCGCTTAATTGGAGAAAAAAATAATTGGGTACTCTAAATGTTTGGGGGAAAAATAAACTGTTCGCACAGCCACACCACCCCACCTGGCCAAACCCCGGAGTGCAGCCCTGCTACCGGCAGACAGTCACAGAGTCCCGGCGAGCGGCTCCACTGCCAGCAAACAGTCACATCACCGCGGCAGCAGCCACATCACCCCAGCAAGCAGCCCCACTGCCAGAAAACAGCCACACTTCCTGCTGAGCTACCCTGTTGCCAGCGAACATCCACGTCGTCCCTTCACTGGCGGGCGGCCCCAGTCCTACACTTCTTTCTATTCAAACTCATTTGTTCCCAGGATCTCAAAACTACAAAATTATTTCCCTCCTGCATTCTTTCACCATCGTATAATCTCAGTGGGCAGCACAGTAGCATAGTGGTTAGCACAGCTGGCACACAGCACCAGCGTCCCAGGTTCGATCACTGGCTTGGTTTTCACTGTCTATGCGGAGTCTGCACATTCTCCCCGTGTGCTCCGGTTTCCTCCCACAGTCCAAAAATGTGCAGGTTAGGTGGATTGGCCATGATAAATTGCCCTTAGTGTCCAAAAAGCTGAAGTGGGGTTACTGGGATACGGGGATAGGGTGGAGGTGTGGGCTTGGGTAGGGAGCTCTTTCCATGGGTTGGTGCAGACTCGATGGGCCGAATGGCCTCCTTCAGCACTTATAGTTCTATGATACAGTCAAAACTTCCCCAACAATGCAACTGGTCTAACTTTATTCCTAATGGTTTCAATGTGTTTTTTTAAAAATATAAATTTAGAGTACCCAATTCACTTTTTCCAATGAAGGGACAATTTAGTGTGGCCAATCCACCTACCCTGCACATCTTTGGGTTGTGGGGGTGATACCCACGCAAACACGAGGAGAATGTGCAAATTCCACACGGACAGTGACCCAGAGCGTGCGATCGAACCTGGGACCTCAGCGCTGTGAGGCAGCAGTGCTGCCTCAATGTGGGTTTTGCATCTTGGTTACGCACCTACATTTCTCAACAACAACAGTGGGGTTAGGAATGAAATAGGCACATCTCACTCTCTAACCCCACGTGAATTCAGCAATGTGAGACACGACCCAACTACCCACCTGAAAGCGAACAAACTCCATCCACGTTTGGACATTCCCGGGGTCTTCTCTCAACATTCTGTTGAACTTCTCCACTCTGGCCATCGTGGGCGAGTTGATCATGTCACTGCTGTCCAAGGATACCCGTGCTTCCTCTGTCTGCACCTCTTGGCCTTTTCCCTGCAGCCACAGTGTGGTGGATACATCGTAAATCCCGAGCGGATTGAACCAGCTGATGGTGCCTGAGGATTTACTGTCACGCTCTACCCAGTCTGGAACCCGTATGAAGGAGTTCGGACCAGGCACAGAAATATCCTCGTGCAAAACCTCTCCAGAGTGAACAGGAACAGCGTCAGTGCCCAGGAGTCGAAGGCTGGACTTGCTGTAATATCGATCATCTCTCTTCTTTGCCTTTTTCTTTGGCCGGGAGGAATCTTCCCAGATAATGTGCTGTGTTTTGGTGTTAAGGCCCAGACACGTATCCGTGCTCCTCTTATATCTGAAATATATATCACCACATTTAACCATCAATTGCTAATTACGCACAAAGCTAATGTAATCTAGT
This sequence comes from Scyliorhinus torazame, assembly GCF_047496885.1. Classification (NCBI taxonomy): domain Eukaryota; kingdom Metazoa; phylum Chordata; class Chondrichthyes; order Carcharhiniformes; family Scyliorhinidae; genus Scyliorhinus; species Scyliorhinus torazame. The sequence goes on from NC_092708.1 coordinate 387,944,616, forward strand.
GTAAAGGACATTTTAAATAAAGCCCTTATTATCCACTCTCGATATTAATGCTACTGAATTGGTTGGATTCGAACAATTATGTTAATCTCAATGTGCTAGATGCAAAGGCTATGTAGAGTTTATGATATTTGGGAGCCTCAGGTATGGTAGGGGATTCTACCCTTTGATGGAATGTGGATATCTCTGGTAAGGCCTGCATTTATTGTCCATTCAGAACAACCTTTGAGAAGTGCGGCCTTCCCAGCATTGGTGGCAATGAATAGATCTGCTGTACCAAATCAGTTTGTGGCAGATTCCAAATTCTGTAGCCCCTCAGTTCAGCCATCGGAGGCATGCTCAGTGACACAGACAATCTTTAATAGCCATATTCGCCTCTCCTGAGGTGCGGATTCTGAATTTTCCAGGTGGAATCTTCCTATTCGCAACCTTGACAGTCCTACTTAACCACAAGATGAACCTCCGACCGCGTACCCACTCCAGCACTAAGTCTGCCTGCTTCTACCATCATAACATCATCAGGCTATGCCCCTGCCTCAGCACATCAGCTGCCGAAACCCTCGTATGCCCCTACGTCAACTCTGACCTGGACTATTTCTATCCGGCCTCACTTCTACGGCCCTGCAGAAATTTAAACTCACCCAAAACTCTTGTTACTTTAACTAGCACCAGTGTCATCCACCCCTCACCCCTGTGCTCACCACCCACACAGGCTCAGCTTGGCAATGTCTTGTCTTTAAAATCCTCCTCCACGTTTACAAAACCCTCCGTGGTCTTGTACCTCGTTACCTGTGCAACCTCCTCCAGCCCCACAACTCTGTGGGATCTCTGTGCTCCTCCGATTCTCACTTCTTACCTACCGCGATTTTACAGCACTCCACCACTGGAGGACATTCCTTCATCCGTCCCGGCCCCAAGCTTCTGAAATCCCTCCCTAAATCCCTTTGCTTCACTGACTCGGTCTCCTCCCCAAATAAATTATTTTTTTTGGTCAAGCTTTTGGTCACCAGTCGCGGAATCTTCTCAACGTGGCTCGGTTTCGAATCTCATTTCATTAGAGGCCTGTGAAGTTCCTTGAGACATTTTACAACATTAAATGTACATATATAATGGCAAGTTGCCATTGTTACAGCTCACAATGCCAGTCGTCAATCATCTATTCTTTGTCCTTCTAGTATTCTTTATCTGTGAGCTTCATCGGTGAACATGTCAGGTTACTCAAGGAATTGGGGGAGTGTTTGCCACTGCCATAACCACTCCCGTCCTCATCGAGCAGTGGTCACTGGTTAACGAGAGACACAGGAACTCTGGTGACCTTCTCTCCCCAGCCCAGGTGTTCAGGTGTCAACTGCACCATTGCCCAAGAACAATTACCTCAACGCAGGCAGCATTGGCCTTTGGATCGGGAATCAGAACCACATTCGGTTCATGTTCTCACAAACCTATTGGGCACTTAGATAACCTTAAGCAATGTCATGGGTGCTAGGTAACACCAGGTGAATAGGTTGAATCAGGGTACAGGATGATCGAGGGGCTCATAATACCAAGAGAAATATCCGGCACTGCTTGATTTTATGAGGAAATGTGGACCCAAAATGCAGGCCTAGGAGTAAAGAATGCTAATTTTTCAGGGGATCATTGAATCTTACAGCACAAAAAAAAAAGACCATTCTGCCCATCTACCCAGACACAGAAACATTTGTGACACAAGTCATGTGGCCTCTTGTGCCCAGGCTGCTGAAAAGAGTTATTCAGCCTAAACCCACCTTCCTGCCCTTGGCCCAGAGCCCTGTAGGTTAAAGCACCTCAAGTGCACATCCATGTGTTTTCTTAAATGTGACGCAAGGTTTCTGCCTCCTCCACCCCGTCAGACAGTGAGTTCCAGATTCCACCACCCTCCCAGTGTAAAAATTGCTCACTTCCCTCTAACCTTGCCACAAATTACTTGAAATCTGTCCTCTCTGGTTACTGACCAAACTGCTATTGGTAATAGGTCCCTCCTAGTCATCCTATCCAGGAGCTTCAATTTGATATTCCTGAACTAAATCTCCTCTGCTCCAGCTTATCCAATCCTACCTCAACTCTCCATTTCTGATAACACCTTTGTAAATCGTCTCTGTACTCTCTCTAGTCTCATCACATCCTTCCTGTAATGTGGTGACAAGAAATGTAAGCCGTGCTCTGCACAGTGCTCCAGCTGCAGTCCACCTGACCAGTCCATTGATATCTTCATGCAGTCTACAATTTTCTCCCTCACAACCACACTGCCAATTTTCATTTCGTCTGAAGCTTCTCAATCATAGCCCCTACATTTTGTTTTATAAATATAAGAGTACCCAATTAATTTTTTCCGATTAAGGGGCAATTTAGCGTGGCCAATCCACCTACCCTGCACATCTTTTGGGTTGTGGGGGCAAAACCATGGAAACACGGGGAGAATGTGCAAACTCCACACGGACAGCGACCCAGAGCCGGGATCGAACCCGGGTCCTCGGCGCTGTGAGGCAGCAGTGCCAACTACTGCGCCGCCGTGCTGCCCAGCCCCTACATTTTAAGTTTAATTAATTGGCATATACACCATGAAAAGCAAGGGACCTGCTGAAGCCCACCGGAAACAGCCTTCCAGTCACCAAAACCATCACCTTTTACTTCCCGCCAGTGAGCCACTTTTGGATCCAATTTACTACGTTCCCTTTGATTCCATGAGCTTTGAATTTTCTGACCAGCTTCACATGTGCGACCTCGTCAAACGACTTGCTAAAATCCATGTATACTACACCAACCGCTCTACCCTCACTGACCCCCCCACCCCTCGTTATCTCCTCAAAAAATGCAATTAACTTAGTCAAACACACCCTCTGCGTCCTTGATTGCTATGTGCATCTCTAAATGACAGCTTCTATGACCTCAAACTTTTACAGTAATTTGCAAACCATGAGGCAGCTACTTGTCTTGTCCCTTCCTCCCTTTTTACACAAAGTTAGCAATCCCCCAGTGCCACTCAGTAGAGAAGATGCGTGGAGAGATTAGTTCAGTCCATAAGAGGGCCACTCAGGAGTCTGGTAACAGTGGGGAAGAAGCTGTTTTTGAATCGATTAGTGCGTGTTCTCAGGCTTTTGTATCTCCTGCCTGATGGAAGAGGTTGGAAGAGAGGTGGGAGGTGTCTTTGATTATGCTGCCCGCTTTCCCAAGGCAGCGGGAGGTGTAAACAGAGTCAATGGATGGGAGGTGGGTTCACGTGATGGACTAGGCTGTGTTCACGACTCTCTGTAGTTTCTTACGGTTTTGGGCCGAGCAGTTGCCATACCAGGCTGTGATGCAGCCAGAAAGGATGCTTTCTATGGTGCATCTGTAAAAATTAGTGAGAGTCTATGTGAACATGCTGAATTTCCGGAGGAAGTATAGGCACTGTTGTACTTCCTTGACGTGGGTGAACCAGGACAGATTGTTGAAGTGCACACCAAGGAATTTGAAGCTGTCCATCTCCACCTTGGCCCCGTTGTTGCTGACAGGGGTGTGCACGACACTTTGCTTCCTGAAGTCAATGACCAGCTCCTACATTTTGCTCATGTTGAGGAAGAGATTGTTGTTGTTACACCACACTACTAGGTTCTCCATCTCCCTCCTGTACTCATCGTTTGAGATCTGACCCACTTCGGTCGTGTCGTCAGCAAACTTGTAGATGGAGCTGGAGCCAAGTTTTGACACGCAGTCGTGTGTGTAGAGTATAGTAGGGGGCGAAGTACGCAGCCTTGCGGAGCCCTGGTGAGGACCATCATGGAGGAGGTGTTGTTGTTTATCCTTACTGACTGGGGTCAGGAAGTCGAGGATCCAGTTGCAGAGAGAGGAGCCAAGTCCTAGGTTTTGGAGCTTTGATATGATCTTGGCTGGGATTATGGTGTTGAAGGCAGAGCTGTAGTCAATAAATAGGAGTCTGACCTAGAAGTCCTTGTTGTTGAGATACTCCAGAGATAAGTGTAGGGCCAGGGAAATGGCGTCTGCTGTGGACCGGTTGTGGCGGTATGCGAATTGCAGTGGATCGAGGCATTCTGGAAGTATGAAGTTGATGTGTCTCATTGCCAACTTCTGGAAGTACTTAATAAATGTCAAGGCCTCGGGTCGGTAGTCGTTGAGGCACGTTGCCTGGTTCTTCTTTGGCGCCGGTATGCTGGTGGTCTTCTTGAAGAGGTGGATATCTCAGAGCGGAGTCGGGAGAGGTTGAAGATGTCCGCGAACATCTGGTCTGAGATTCAGCTAACTCTCCCCCTTCCCGGCAGCGTGGTATACATTTCATCCAAATTGGTGGTTTAACCACTTTCAACGATGCTGAACCCCTTAATATTTCATCCCTCGCTAAATTAATCACATCCAATAGTTCAGACTCTTCCTCCTTCAATAGTTCCGCCATCCCAGTCTTTTGCAAAGACACAAAGAATTCATCGAGAACCATGCCCATGTAGTTTGCCTCCGCAGACAAGTTACCTTTTTTGGTCACTGATTGATCCAACTCTGTCCTTAGTTGTCCCCTTGCTCTTTAGATATTTATACAACATTGACACTGGCTCTTTGAAATAGCTACTGAATTAGACTCAACTCTCTTTCTCCGGAAACTCTGAAAATTTATCCAACTCCCTTTTGAAAGTTGCTGTGGTATCGGCTACCGCCATCATTTCAGGCAGTGAATTCCAGATCAGAAACATGCCCCAAATGATTCTTTTGCCAATTTGGTTAAACCTGGGTCCTCTGTTCCCCGCCAGTAGAAACAGTTGTGCTCTATCAAAACCCCTCATAGTTTTGCGCCCACCTATTAAATGACCTTCAAGGACAAGTAGACCATTCAGCCCCTTGTTGCAGCTCTGTCATCCATTAAATGATGGATGATCTCCACCTCACCTCTCTTTACCCCCCAGATCAAAAATCTCCTTCAATCTTAAAAGCTCCAACTGATTGCCTCTACGCCCAACCTTTCATGGGATAGGATTCCAGATTTCCACTGCCCTTCGAGTTTAAAAATGCTTTCTGATTTCACTCCGAATGCTGCGGGTTTTATCTTATAATGTTGCCTTCTCCCTGATTCGCCCACCAGAAGAAATTCTTTCTACCCTGCCAAATCTTTTTTTTTTTTTTAAATAAATTTAGAGTACCCAATTAAGGGGTAATTTAGCCAATCCACCCACCCTGCACATCTTTGGGTTGTGGGGGTGAGGCCCCCGCAGCCACGGGGAGAATGTGCAAACTCCACACGGACAGTGACCTGAGGCCGGGATCAAACCCGGGTCCTCGGCGCCGTGAGGCAGCAGTGCTAACCACTGTGCTACCCTTGCCCTACCAAATCTTATAATTTTATACACCTCAATCAGACCACCTGACAATCTCTGTACTGAAAAGAATTGCTAGGTTTATGCAGTCCATCTTCATGGTTTAACTCTCTTTACCCTCATTCTGGATAAATCCGTACTGCCAACGTAGCCTTGCACAGGTGCATTAAAGAACAAACAAAGAACAAAGAAATGTACAGCACAGGAACAGGCCCTTCGGCCCTCCAAGCCCGCGCCGACCATACTGCCCGACTAAACTACAATCTTCTACACTTCCTGGGTGTAGCTGGCGCTTCCAAATTAAGCTGGTGCTAGCTGCTAGAATAACTGCTATCTGCAGAGGCGCAAGGATGAACTCAAATGCTTTATTTTTGCTGCTGAACCATGCAAACCCTCTTACCCTCCACTGGGATAATCGATGTGACAGATCTCTGTTAAGCATCATCGATCTGGACGCATCCCATTTACCACTGTGTGAAAGTGGTCAGACTGCAAGGGCTGTAATTTCACAATTAATGAGGCATTTCAGCTCATGGCTAATTAGGTTTGCCTCTTTGCCAAAGCAGTATTGACACTGAGCATTCGTCAGGAGTCGGCTTGAGGAGGGTCATCGGCATTAGGGAAGGCACTCCATTGGGGGGGGGGGGGGGGGGGAGAGAGAGAGAGAGAGAGAGAGAGAGAGAGAGAGAGAGAGAGAGGGAGGGAGGGAGGGAGGGAGAGAGAGAGAGAGAGAGAGAGAGAGAGAGAGAGAGAGAGAGAGAGGGGGGGAGAGAGAGAGAGAGAGAGAGAGAGAGAGCACAGGGATTCGCTCTATGTAGATGATCTGCTTCTGTACGTTTCGCACCCAGTAGAGGGGATGGAGGAAATCATAAAGGTTTTAGGGGAATTCAGCCAGTTTTCGGGGTATAAGCTAAACATGGATAAGAGTGATGTGTTTGTGGTTCAGGCGAGGGGACAGGAGGGGCGACTGGGGGAGCTGCCGTTTAGGTCAGTAGGGGGTAGTTTTAGGTACCTGGGCATCCAAGTGGCGCGGAAATGGGACCGGCTGCATAAATTGAATCTGGCCCGGGTAGTGGACCAAATGAAGGACGATTTCCGGAGATGGGACATGCTCCTGTTGTCGCTGGCCGGGAGGGTACAAACGGTGAAGATGACAGTCCTCCCGAGGTTCCTATTTGTATTTCAGTGTCTCCCCATTTTTATTCCGCGGTCCTTTTTTAGGCGAGTCAACAGGGTGACCACGGGCTTTGTCTGGGCGGGCACGACCCCGCGGGTAATGAAGGTAATGCTCGAGCGGAGCCGGGGAGAGGGCGGGCTGGCGCTTCCAAATTTTAGCAACTATTACTGGGCGGCTAACATAGCCATGATCAGGAGGTGGGTGGTGGGGGAGGGGTCAGCGTGGGTGTGTACGGAGGCGGCTTCTTGTAAGGGTACCAGTCTGGGGGGCATTGGTAACTGTGCCTCTGCAGCTCCCGCCGGCGCGGTACTCCACCAGCCCTGTGGTGGTGGCGACCCTGAGAGTTTGGGGCCAGTGGAGGCGGCATGTGGGAGCAGTGGGAGCATCGGTCTGGGCTCCAATTTGTGATAACCACCGGTTTGCCCCGGGGAGTATGGATGGGGGGTTCCGAATATGGCGGGGAGCGGGGATTGAGAGGATGGGGGATGTGTTCTTAGAGGGGAGATTTCCGAGTATGAGGGTGCTGGAGGAAAAGTTTGGGCTGGCGAGGGGAAACAAATTCAGAAATTTGCAGGTGCGGGACTTCCTTCGTAAACAGGTGGCAACCTTCCCGCTCCTACCGCTAAGGGGGATTCAGGACAGGGTAATTCCAGAGGGGGGGGGGGGGCTCGGACATCTAGAAGGAGTTTATGGGGTCGAAGGAGATGCAGACCGAGGAGCTGAAGCGTAAGTGGGAGGAGGAATTGGGAGGTGAGATAGAGCATGGTTTATGGGCAGACGCGTTGAGTAGAGTCAATGCGTCCGCAACATATGCCAGGCTCAGCCTGATACAATTTAAGGCTGTGCACCGGGCTCACATGACAGTGATCCGGATGAGCAGATTATTTGGGGTGGAGGACAGGTGCACAAAATGCGCAGGAGGACCAGCGAACCACGTCCACGTTTTGGATATATACAAAGCTTCGGGGATTTTGGCAAGGGTTTGCGGACGTCATGGCCATGGTGTTAAAAACAAGGGTGGCGCTGAGTCCAGAGTTGCCGATTTTCGGGGTGTCAGAAGATCCGGGAATCCAGGAGGAGAAAGAGGCAGACGTTGTGGCCTTTGCTTCCCTGGTAGCCCGGAGACGGATACTATTAGCATGGAGGGACTCAAAGCCCCCGAAGTCGGAGACCTGGCTATCGGACATGGCTAGCTTTCTCTGTATGGAGAAAATTAAGTTCGCCTTGAGAAGGTCACTGTTAGGGTTCACCCAGAGGTGGCAACCGTTCATCGACTTCTTTGCGGAAAATTAATCGTCAGCAGACGGACCGGGGGGGGGGGGGGGGGAGAATAGTTTAGGTTAGAGTAGGGGTGTCAATAAGGTTGGGACCTGTACGAAAGGTAAACGGTTTTTGCACTATGTTTATGGTTTCATGTATCTTGTCTATTTTGTTGTTGTTTCTATACCAAAAAACCCTCAATAAATTATTTATTTTTTAAAATGTTATCGGCGGTGGACCATCCATCAGCGATCCTCTCATTTAAAAATACCCATTTTCTCTGGAGATATGGCTGGCACGAACAGTCTCCAGTTATTCTCTCAGACTCCCCGAGGACGTACTGAGCCATGTCAAAGCTCTTTAAAACTCAATCACATGCTGTGGGCAAGAGCCATGGGTAGGGTGTAAAATTGAAGCTGAACAAAAATAATTTGTTCATGTTGTAGTTATTAAATTATAACAAGGACCTGGAAAGCTAAAGAGTCAAAATTTAACTATGGAGCAGACAAATGGCAGCCATTCCATTCCATCTGGTTAGTCCTCAGAAGCAGCGAACAACACTGTCAAATTCAATAACTGGCTCTGGAATTTATCTAATAGCGTATTCAATGTAGGTGAACTTTCCAAGACTCTTCAGGAGCATCATCAAACAAAAGTTGGCATCAATCAAACACGATGCAGTATTTAAAAACTGATCAGAGACATGTTATAAAGATAATCTTAAAGAATGAGACACCTGATATGGTGGTAAATGCAGAGTCAATAGAAAGAAGCCTTCAGAACAGGATTGGATAAAAGCATGAAGGAGAAAAAGTTGTTAGAATATGGGTAAAGAGGAAGGAAACGGGTTAACTGGATTGCTCTTCTTATTTGGAGCCTAATTCTTTCCCCCCCCCCCCAAATTAGGGGGCAATTTAGCGTGGCCAATCCACTTACCCTGCACATCTTTTTGAGTTGTGGAGGTGAGACCCACACAGACACGGGTAGAATGTGCAAACGTCACACTGACGGTGACCCGGGGCTGGGGCCTAACCAGAGTCCTTGGCGCCGTGAGGCAGCAGTGCTAACCACTGTGCCACCGTGCTAACTGGATTGCTTTTGAAAGGACCTGGCATAAACTCGATGGGTTGAACAGCCTGCCTTCTGTGCTGTGCTACAATTCTAGGTGGTGAAATCAAGGGGGAACTAGAAAGATATCTGGCAGAGAAAGATAGGGTGGTGTGTGGCAATATTCAACCTCCTGGGGACTGACCAGATGGAATGGAATGATTCCCCCCACCCCCCCCCCCTCCCCCACCCCAGTCCTGGACTGGGTCTAGTCCTGTGATTCTTTGAAAAGTGCCCATTCCAAACGATATCACACCTAGTGTCATCACTCTAACACAAAAGGAAAATATGACTGAATCAAATCCACAGCTCCTCTCCCATTACCGTTACCTTGCCAAATCTCCACGATAGAGTGATTTGTACTCCCAGTTGGCAGGGTCAGACTTTCTATCAATGCAGAAAGTCTGCGCAGTCTGCAAATCGAGGTCATCCAGCCACATGAATTCACCCTGAGGAAGATCAGTACTGGATTCAGACCTGCAAAAATAAAGTAAATTATGTTTGTGTGTTTTGAGCAGGGTCAGTGAAACACGTGTTTGATGACTGTAACAAGTGTGCGGTGACATGTATCTAACTCGGAATCTTCTTTCTCGACTTAAAATAAGAAGTCAATTGGATATTCAGTTTAGTCAATTTAATTTAGGCAATTTAAATTTGTATATCCGATGGGTAGGCAGATTTTCCCAAACCTGCTGTGCGGGACCCTCCTCTTCTGACTTTCCCCATCCTAGAAAATGGCTTCCCAACTATTCGCAAAGACTTTCCCAAGTTCTTCCCCTTCACTATCAGAAAAATTCCAGGCAACCAGCAGAAAGCAGCACCATTACTATCCTGGGATCACTCACCTGCTTTCAGCATTTAATATGCAGCCAGGGACTGGGGAGGAATTAGGACATGTGTAGCTATTTCTGACCCCATTCCATTACACTCCTCTGCACTGCTCTGACGACACATATGGTTGGCAGTTTATACCCAGAGCTCTAGAAAACTCGTCCTACAGCAAACCAGCAGCTGTGTACAGCATGAGGTGATTTTAATTCAGCTTCCTTCACCAGTCATGGAGATGAGCTGACCAAAATCAGACAGCCTGCCATATGAGGGACACATTGACACATTTACATCCTGCCAAGGCACACGGCAAACAAAGCACCACACTGGAGAATATTCCCAGGCGAATTTGGCCAGCATCTAGATGTTAATCACTCCAAACCAGTTAACTGGATGGGGCATGCAGCTCGCAGGCCTGGAGCTAGGCTCCCAAAGTAATTGTTCTACTCGAAGCTCAGTCATGGCAGGAGACTCCCAGGATAGCAGAACTGCCTAAAGAGTCAAACACACCCATCAACCCATGGGCAGCTGTGGCAGAGTCTTCATCCATAAAATCCCTACAGTGCAGAAGGAGTCTGCAACGAGCCTCTGAAAGAGCACTCTAGCCAAGCCCACTCCCTCGCTATATCCCTGTAACCTGCACACCTGTGGATAAATCACGGATTGGACTTAATCAATGATCTCAGAGCCAGAGTGGAAGCAAGTCATCCTCGATCCCAAGGGACTGTTGAAGAAGAACATGAGCAGCATATCTTTTAAGTTGGGAACATAGGAACAGGAATAGGCCATTCAGCCCCTTGAGTTTGTTCTCCTATTTAGTCAGACCACAGCTGATCCATATCTCAACTCCATTTACATGCCCTTGCTCCACATCCCTTGATAATTTTTTGTTGGGTGAAAGTATCTTTCAACCTCGAAAACTCCAACTGACCCACTATCCAAGCCTATGAGTCCTTCACATTGCAATCAATGTGCTGCCTCCTGCTTTTGCTTCTGAACAGCCTATTATAATTTTAAGATTACGTCCACTTTGTTCGCAAAATATTTTCTTGAAATTTACCTAATTGAATTCTAATGACATTTTTCCACATGTAAATTACTGCAGTCAGCTGAGCAATGCACACCAGCAAGGATATAATAGCCCTGAAGGGATGCAGAACAGATTCACCAGAATTATATCAGTGTTCATCGCCGATGTGCCTAAAGTGCCTGGTAGTCGAGGATGATTATATACACTTCATATGGACCTGTGTAAAGATTAAATTCTATTGGTCTGGTGTATCCACTGAAACCCTACAATGAAGAAGGAGGCCATTTGGCCCATCAAGTCGGCACCGACGATCTGAAACAGCACCCTACCTAGGCCAACCCCCCTGCCCTATCCCCGTAATCCCCCACCTAACCGGGACATCTTTGGACTGAGGGAGGAAACCACACAGATTGTATAAACAGGAGTTTGAGGAAAGTGGGGCTGGCCAAGGTGAGGGAATCTGTATTTGGGGGAAGGGTTCGCAGGTCTGGAGGAGCTAAGAGAGAGGGTCGAGCTGCCGAGGGGGAGTGAGTTCAGGTATCTCCAGGTTAGGGACTTTGTGCGAAAGATCTGGAGGGGTTCCTCAGGTTGTCGGGCTGCACCCTGCTGGAGTGACTGCTGTTTCCGGATGTGGAAGGGGAGGGAATAATTGGGGATGTATACAAGTGGCTGGGGGAGCAGGGAGGCAAGCAGGTGGTGAAGATCAAGGAGAAATGGGAAGCGGAATTGGGAATGGAGATCAATTGGAGAGTATGGAGTGAGGCACTCCGTAGAGTAAACGGGACCTTCTCTTGTGCCTGATACAGTTTAAGGTGGTGCACAAGGTGCATATGACTCGGGCAAGAATGAGTGGGTTCTTTCAGGGGGTAGCAGATGAGTGTGAGAGGTGTGGGCGGGGGCCAGCGAATCACGAGCACATGTTTTGGGGCTGTGAAAAATTGGGAAGATTCTGGGCGGGAGTGTTCGCGATCTTAGCCAGGATAGTGGAGGAGGAGGTGGACCCGGACCCTTTGGTGGCGATTTTTGGGGTTTCAGAGAAGCCGGAGCTCATGGAGAGGAGGAAGGCCGATGGCATTGCCTTAGCCTCTCTGATTGCCCGGTGGCGAATTATACTAGAGTGGCGGTCAGCATCACCACCGGGGGTAGTGGCTTGGTTGGGTGATGTGTACGACTTCCTGCGATTAGAGAAGATAAAGTATGAGTTATGGGGCTCTGCAGAGGGGTTTGAAAAAGGGTGGGGGATGTTTGTGACCGTGTTTGAGGGGCTGTTCGTCTCTGGGGGGGCTGGGATTTGTCCAGACTCTATAGTTCATTGCTGGGAAGTATGCTTCCCGGGGTGTTTATGGATTGTAACCTGTGTTGATACATGTCTGTAATAAAATACATTTAATTGGAAAAAGATTTTTTTTAAAGCTCAAAAGGATATTTGGCAAGGCCTTAGAATTTGATCTTTTGTTCCCAATTCCAGATAGGAGAATTGTTAACATTAATAAACAAACGGCTGTGTAACATCCTAGCTTTTGCAGCTTGGAAAAACATCTTCTGCTCTTGGATTAGTGACAAGTATCCTTCAATTCAAAACTAGCATTAAATAGTCATGGAATGTATTGCTATGAAATTCCTGTCGTCTGTGCTCCGTGAAGTGTGGAACCTCTATCTCAAATTTATACGCTCCATTCTGTCTGACCTGCTCCTGCAAGGTTTCCCATGAGCCATATTGAAAGTCGCGATCCCGCTGTACAAAAAGGTGTGCGTCTTACTATGTCACTCTACCATGTTTGTATGGCCTCCCCCCCCCCCCCCCCCCCCCCCCCACCAATCCCTCCTGCCATTTTCTGATTGACCATTGTATAAATAGAGGCACTAGTTCTTTAGGCCAATGTTGCAAAATGACCCTGTCTTTCTTTGTTCTTGTGTGCAGAAATAATTGTTCTGTACCAGGTGTGTTTTCAAAGCTTGTTGCTGTAGAATACACTCCATAACTATTTTATGCTGGTTATCTGTAAAAATGATAAAACTCTAATAAAATATATAAAAAAAGAGAATGATACCAGTGTTTAGAGTTACATTATGAGGACAGATTGAATAAACTTAGGTTCTTTTCACTTGAGTTTGGAAGCTGAGGGGGGGGATCTAATCAAGAAGTTCAAATAATTCAACAGAATACTCAGAGAAGCCATTTCTAGGATGGGGAAAGTCAGAACAGGAGGACACAGTCTCAGAATTGGAGTTCAGCCATTAGGGGCGACATTTGGAAGCATATTTTCTTCCACACGAAAGGTAGTGGAAATCTGTCATTCTCTCGCCCCAAAAGGCCGTGGATCAAGCCTGACACTGATGTCCATCACCAGCAAAGATATCAGAACTCAAACCATGACCAATCCCCTTGCTCAAGCTCTATCGGTCCCTGGCTGCGTCTGGACTTGGCAAAGGACAGCAACTTTAATCACCTCGCTGCAATAGCTTCTTTGGCTTTATCTGCGAGTAACTCCGGATCAGAGTCGCTGCTGATGTGATTCTCTCTACTTTTCCTCTTCTCCTTTTTGTGTTGCCGATGTTTCTTCTTTTTCTTCTTCTTCTTTTTGGCTGGGGCATCCTGTTCGCCATGGTCCAACACAACCCCAGATAATTCAGAACAAGCACTGAAATTGCAGGATAAAGACGTGGAAATTTAATCACATGTAAAAGTGTCATCCAATTGCTACTTGCATCAATTTTAATATCGTCATTCACTCCTGACTTCTTCATAGAATCATAGAATCCCTACAGTGCAGAAGGAGGCCATTCAGCCCATTGAGTCTGCATCAACCCTTTGAAAGATCACCCGACCCAAGCACAATCCCCCACCTCATTCCCAGAACCCCAAACTAAGGGCAATTTAGCATGGCCAGGGGCGGCGCAGTCGTTAGCACTGCTGCCTACAGCACTGAGGACCCGGGTTTGATATATGTAGTTTGCACATCCTCCAAAGCTATTACTGGATGCACAAGGCAACCTTGTGCAGGCAGATACATTTAAACAACAGAACCTAGGACACCAAATCACCACGGTGACAACCTTCAAAAATCACAAAAGGTGGATTAAAACCCATCCACTAACACAATATTCAGGAAGAGTGTGACTGGCTGTAGCTGGTACCACTCATGCCTATGTGGAAAGGGCAGGTGGACAAGATATCCACTTCCTGTGATTATTCAGCTGCCAGGTAACGACCAACCTGCATTTTGCAAATGCAGCAGATACATTCGAAGCGTTGCACATTGTAAGCTGCTCTTGAGCTTTGCTTGGAGCAAAGTAACTCTTCCTCACTCAAAGAACTTCTCAGAGCGACTCTCCCAAAATTTTCCATTCCCGCTGGGAACGTGCTAGCCCAGGCCAAAAGGCCGTGATCCTGGCACGGGAAAAGCAGCAGTTGTGCGGTGTATCTATGTGAATCGCAGGATGTGACGTCCAAATCTCTGCACCATTGGGCAACTTTACTCATCTCATGTCTGGGTCTGTGGAAGGCTAAGAAGAACGACTGCTATGATTATTCTGTATGACTGCTGGGATGGTGAAAAGCCATGTCATAGAATTTACAGCATAGAAACAGGCCAGTCAGCCTACAACAGTGCTCGTGTTCCATGCCAGCCTCCTCCCACTTTATTTACTTCAGCATATCCTATTGCCATTACCTATATGTTTATATAGCTTCTCCTGCTATTCGCCATAAACTCTCAACGTAGTCGCAAGCTCCACATTCTAACTACGCTTTAAAAAGGGGGGAAAATTAATTCTAGCACCGTAAAGGAGACAAATGTCTTGTTCTACAAGGGGGTTTAAACACATTCTGCAACAAGAGCTCAGATGGCATTTAGACTCAAATAGTTTTGTAGAAAACCCAAAGCTGCAGTGAGTGAATCAATGTTGTCCTAATTTAAGTCATCTCTCAGTGACAACCACTCAAAGCATCAACATGAAAATACATTCTGGGATTGCTAAAGTAGTTTAAAGCCACATTTCTACACAATACTCTTGCGGACCACAATGGGCCCTCAGAGAAAGCAAAGTCCATCCATCCGCTGCTTTGAAAAAGAAGAGATCTCAGGGTGCAACCTCGCAGAGATATACAAGATGTATTTAAACAGGGCGATGAATTATAAAACTGAAACAAAGCATGCAAACTCAATGGGGGCGCACACGCGAGAGCTATGGGAGGCCATAAAACCTGCTTTTTCGATAGAAATAACCACCCTATTGGCTGGTCTGAAGATGGCAATGGCAATGGAAGGAGTGCTCACATCGCAGACTGCGTGAATCAACCTGCGAATCCTTCACACTGCTCTCCAAGAAAGATTGCAAAGATTTGAAAACAACAATAACAGCTGGGATGAGTTGCCAGGGAGTGTGCTTGAAGCCAGGACACAGAACTAATTAAAGCAGCAAAATGGGAAGGCTCATATTCCAGGTGACTAAATAAACCAAAGGCAGCTGGCGGACAGGATATACGTCATGAGAGACACCCACGTGGTGTTATAGCGATAAAAATAACTCTTTTTTTTTTTTAATTCACCTACCCTGCACACCTTTTTGGGTTGTGAGGGTGAGACCCACGCAGACACGGGGAGAATGTGCAAACTCCACACGGACAGTGGCCCAGGGCCAGGATCGAACATGGGTCCTCGGCGCCGTGAGGCAGCAGTGCTAACCACTGCACCACGTGCCACCCCATAAAAAGAATCCAAAGTGGCCATGGGGCCTATCAATCCCACTGAATCCAGAGTGTGTGTCAGATCGCTGATTTTCTCTCACATTTTCTTGAGCAAACGCTCACTTTAAGCACTTTTGTCAAACATCTCTTTTTGGTACCTCTTGAAATGATGGGATGGGTGTTTGCCTCCTACTCGCTTAGAAAAGGAGTGATTACTCCCGGTTATTCCCACAATGGTAAAAAGCAGAGGCTATTCCCTTCAGAATGAAAGGAGAAAAAAAATACAGCCCTCCTTCGCAACCGGCCTACAAGCAGCAGAGCCCAAGGCCTAAGAGCAGGTTAGCCCCACCTGTGCAGATAGCAAACTGAAATGAGAAATCAATAGAGGGATGGATATTTTTTAAGTCAAACTTTCCATTCAAACACACAGAGCAGAAGATAAACAAGCACTACAGAATTAATTGACAAAAATATAAAGGAACTATAATAATAATCTTTATTATTGTCACAAGTAGGCTTGCATTAACACTGCAATGAAGTTACTGTGAAAATCCACTAGTCGTCACACTGATCGGCTACACTGAGGGAGAATTCAGAATGTCCAATTCACCAAACAAGCACGTCTTTCGGGACTCGTGGGAGGAAACCGGAGCACCCGGAGGAAGCCCATACATATTCCTTGCTCTGCGACTATTAAAATATCTGTCAGCCACGCCGAGGAAATTTGAGGGTGGATCAAGGAGCACTCAATCCTGCTTCCTAGTCAAATAGAAAATCTTTGTTCAGAAGGCAGCGGACAAGTTGTCCTGTTAAATGAAATGTCAGTCTCAATTCCGTCTTTAATGGGATTGGATGGAGGATCACTGGAATCCGAATCCCCACAGGAACCTGAGCATTTAAGGGGATAAACTCTGTTTGCACAAATGCCAAAATGACATTGATTTGGAGCACAGGCTGCACTTAACCAGACCCGATGAGGAGAAACAACACAACAGAGTTTACCTTGCTAATAATGCAGCAAAGCAGCAAGGCAGGAAGCCCAGAAATGTGGCACAGTGGGACAGATGTGGAAGCTTAGCTGACCGGGATGTTTTGTTCCCCTCCTCAAAGCATGAACGCCAGCGTGAGTGCAGAATTTTTCAAAGAAAAGCGAGAGCAATAGGGTGGAAACTAAAATGCAATAGTTCCCTGGCATGGTCCTAATTTCTACTAAACACAAAGGCTGCAGTGAGCAAATTGAAAGGTTCCGTCCTTCTTCAAAGCAGCTCGCAAGGTCAGAAAATGACATCAGTCCGTCTCTACGAGCCTTATTTCAACCTTCAGATCCCAAAAGCCCGCAGCTGTGAGTGAGAGGGAGAGTTTTTATTTGAAAACTCTAGCACACAACTTTTTTGTAAAGAAAAGTCAAACTTTATCCAACTTTATCACCGCTTGTTAAAGCTCTTGTTTGGCGTCTGCTAATGTGCAGGCCTTCCTGGCACTTGCCAAAGTAGCCATCCCCCATGTGTCAGTCTGGATGGTAAGCATCCACAGACTATTTGACAGTGGAAGACATCACAGCCCCAGTCAAGAACCTTATCATGACAAAACATCCCAAGTAACATCAAAGGGGCATTCCCAGACAAAGGAAAACTGGTTCCGAGTCACATTGAGGTAAGAAGTGTCTTGAAGGAGCAGACAGAGGTGCTGAGGTTGAGCAAGGGAATTCCAGGGCTTAGGGTCTCGATGGACAAGACACAGCCACCACTGATGATGGGGTGAAGGAAATTATGGATGCGCAGGAGGCCAGAATTGGAGAAGTGTAGAGATCTCAGAGAGCTGTTGTTCTCTTCATCATTATCTTTTTTTAAATATAAATTTAGAGGACCCAATTCTTTTTTTTTTTCCAATGAAGGGATAATTTAGCGTGGCCAATCCACCCATCTTTTTGGGGTTGTGGGGGTGAGACCCACGCAGGCATGGGAGAATGCGCAAACTCAGCACGGACAGTGACCCAGGGCCGGATTCGAACCCGGGTCCTCGGCATCGTGAGGCAGCAGTGCTAACCACTGCGCCACTCCTCTCTTCATCAATATCTACACAAATCACCAGACAGTGATCAGGAAGAGGGTGATTTCAACCCTGTCTTCCCTGATTCAGAGGTGCTGAGGTTAATTGTAGAACCCAGAGATTAAGCCTGGCGCCATTTCGTTTATGTGGCTTAGCATTGCACTGGGCAATACATTTAAATACAAGACCAAATATTAATCTGCCTCTCTTTTTATATAAAATAATGCTCAGGCACATGTGCTGGAGATTGTTTTTACATATTGCGAGGAAAAACAACTGATATCGATAGAGCAATCTGAACTTTGTTCAGCTGATAAAAAACAGGACTGCTCCTCTGTGATATTCCCATATGAAACATATCACAGTTCAAAAAGCTTTAAACTATGCTGAAGGCCATCTCATACAGCATTGAGGTTGGCACAAGCTGTTGTAAACACCCAATCAATAAATCAACCTTTGGAATGCAGAAGAATATGCAGAGAGGAGGTATAGGAAAAGATAGATAAAGTTGGAGATTAAACTAAAGATAGTTGAACAGAGGGAGAGGCAGATAGACATCAAAGAGAGCGTAGAGGAGTTTGAATTAATAGAGACAGAAACAGAGAGACAGAGACAGAGAGAGAGAGACAGAGAGAGAGAGACAGAGAGAGAGAGACAGAGAGAGAGAGACAGAGAGAGAGAGACAGAGAGAGAGTGACAGAGAGAGAGTGACAGAGAGAGAGTGACAGAGAGAGAGTGACAGAGAGAGAGAGAGAGAGAGGCAAAAAGAGACAGGGAGAGAGAGAGACAGGGAGAGAGAGAGACAGGGAGCGAGAGAGACAGGGAGCGAGAGAGACAGGGAGCGAGAGAGACAGGGAGCGAGAGAGACAGGGAGCGAGAGAGACAGGGAGCGAGAGAGACAGGGAGCGAGAGAGACAGGGAGCGAGAGAGACAGGGAGCGAGAGAGACAGGGAGCGAGAGAGACAGGGAGCGAGAGAGACAGGGAGCGAGAGAGACAGGGAGCGAGAGAGACAGGGAGCGAGAGAGACAGGGAGCGAGAGAGACAGGGAGCGAGAGAGACAGGGAGAGAGAGAGACAGGGAGAGAGAGAGACAGGGAGAAAGAGAGACAGGGAGAAAGAGAGACAGGGAGAAAGAGAGACAGGGAGAAAGAGAGACAGGGAGAAAGAGAGACAGGGAGAAAGAGAGACAGGGCGAAAGAGAGAAAGGGCGAAAGAGAGAAAGGGCGAAAGAGAGAAAGGGCGAAAGAGAGAAAGGGCGAAAGAGAGAAAGAGAGAGAGAGATTGGATTGGATTTGTTTATTGTCACGTGTACCGAGGTACAGTGAAAAGTATTTTTCTGCGAGCAGCTCAACAGATCATTAAGTACATGGGAAGAAAAGGGAAGAAAAGAAAACACATAATAGGTGTAGCCACCTGGGTTGGCCACTTCCCGACTTAAAATGGAGAACCGCAAAGGCTGAAAGGAAATTCGGCCAACACAGGCAAAGACTAGCAAGCACAGAAATCATGTGTATTGAAACCTGTAAGAAACCAGACAGCACTGAAACCAGCAGCCATCTGCATAGTAATGAGCAATTTCAAGGCACAATTGCAACAGTTAAGGTGAATAAAGCCAAGCCAGACTCCTCGGCGCCAGCAGGAGCCAAGACAAAGGAAGGCCAACGGACAATTAGGGACCACCCAGCGATCAGGGAACAACTCCAGTATTGGAGAAATCGATCCAAGTGATCGGAACGCAGTCCAGGTACTTGGAACCAGGTACGGGGTCCGCCCCGAAGGCGGGAAGCCCTTGGGGACTATAAAGTAAAGCCCCCCAGTTCAAATCGTTCTTCTTTGGCAGGGTCACTCAGCAGCTCGAACCAACCCTTGACAGTGACCTGCCTCGCTGCCGCCAACAAAGTAAGTCTCCAGTCAACGCTCGCTACGAGATAGGCACTCCTAGCTACCAGTCCATACCAGCTTTTGAATCCTGCAGACTCAGGACCTGAACGAAAGGCCATTTGTTTCCCTGACCTGGTGGGCCAGACCGAAGCTAAGTATAGGCCTTTTAGTGATAGGAATAGTCTAGAAAGTAGACTTTATGCACGAGTAGTGATTTACTGTGTATAACAAATGTGTTTTGATTTGAATCTAACTAATTGGTGTGTTGAGTTATTGATCATTACTTGAACTTGAACCTCGTGGCGGTATCATAAAGATACCTGGCGACTCTAGAGCAAAGGTTAAACAAACAGAGCAAATTACGAATTAAGAGCCAACCAAAAGTTAGCAACATAGGGCAACACAAGGTACACAATGTAAGTACGTAAGCACCGGCATTGGATGAAGCATACAGGGTGTAGTGTTAATGAGGTCAGTCCATAAGAGGGTCATTTAGGAGTCTGGTAACAGTGGGGAAGAAGCTGTTTTTGAGTCGGTTCGTGCGTGTTCTCAGACTTCTGCATCTCCTGCCCAATGGAAGAGGTTGGAAGAGTGAGAGAGAGAGAAAGAAAGAGAGAAAGAAAGAGACAGAGAGACAGACAGAGAGACAGAGAGACCGACACAGAGACAGAGAGAGACCGACAGAGAGAGAGAGAGAGAGAGAGAGAGTATATATACTGGGGGAGAAGGGGTGTGACTCTCTACCTTGCCTGAGGTGACCCTTGGGTCGAGACTGCTGCAGTCCCCACGATGCGATGGTGCAGCTGCAGGGCATCTTCAGTGCGGAAGCTTTGATTACTGAGCCAATCCAATCCTGCAGGCAGCAGAAATCAATATTATTTGGCAGCCATGCTTTTTAAAGTACGGACTCATCAGATAAACTGACAGTGAATCACAGCAAATGGCATGAAAGTCATTCATAATAGTCAAGGACAACTTACTGTAAGTCAATGCAAACTTCACTGATCACAGTACCCTGCACTGCTGACTGCGCTTAACCCTTGCAGTAAAGGAACGGAGAGTTAGAAAATAAATAGTGCAATCAACATGCCTGTCTCTGACTTCCTTGGCCAGAAGCAACTCCACTGCGATTGATGCAGCTTAGAAAGTAATATCAAATGTGGCTTTGTAACAAGTTTCTACTCTCAACACTGACTGGTTCAGCTTCTCATTTGTCTACCCTTTGTTTTATAGCAAATGTTAGCATTTATCTTCTTGCCAGCTTGAGGAAGTGTGTGCTGGGGAATGAAATATCTTTGCATTTCAGGTTGAAGGGGTAACACTTTGTCAGGTGAGGTTTTTAAATAAATTTAAGAGTACTCTATTTTTTCCAATTAAGGGGCAATTTGACGTGGTCAATCCACCTACCCTGCACATCTTTGGTTTGTGGGGGTGAAACCCACGCAGACACGGGGAGAATGTGTAAACTCCACATGGACAGTGACCCGGGGCCGGGGTCGAACCCGGGTCCGCGTCGCCATGAGGCAGCAGTGCTAACCCCCTCGCTGTCAGGTGAGGTATTGGATGTTTAAATGCGGAATAAAGCACCTGCCACCTTTATTCTCACCCTTCCTGTACGAATGAGACCCAATGCCAGCTCAGACTGCCAATCAACACCAGGCTAGGGCGGATTACTTGTGCTGTGGCCCTGTGCCCAAAAGCAACCAGCCGATACGACCCAAATTCATTACCATGACAGGTCCCAGACACGGCTTATAACAACAATAATCTTTATTGTCACAAGTAGGCTTACATTAACACTGCAATGAAGTTACTGTGAAAAGCCCCTAGTCACCACACTCCGGCACCTGTTCGGGTGCACTGAGGGAGAATTCAGAATGTACAATTCACCTAACAGCACGTCTTTCGGGACTTGTGGAAGGAAACCGGAGCACCCGGAGGAAACCCACGCGGCCATAGGGAGAACGTGCAGACGCCGCACAGACAGTGACCCAAGCCGGGAATCGAACCTGTGCCCCTGGCGCTGTGAAGCAACAGTGTTAACCACTGTGCTTCCATGACATCCACAATCACTTGAGCATTTACCTAGGCACTAGAACCAGGCGGGGGACAGAGGCAGAAAAGACGAGCTCAGGACTGACATTAGAGTCAGTCTATACAAAGAATGGCCAATAATTGGTGCTGGCAATGGTCAATCTGGGTCGGGCAGTGGACATGAAAACGATTAGATTAAAGTCATCCAGGAGAATTATCTTCGGTTGGCACAAAGCTCCTTTGTGATCTTGTGAAGCCAATCTTCAAAGATCAAAAACCTATTCAGTTTTTTTTGAATTCTTCTCTTTTTCCTGCTTTCTCCATTTCGTCACACATTTACAGCCATTTCCACGCCTCACCAGCCAAGTATTCCTCCAATTTCGAAGACCAGTGGAGAATGAGTCACAGGGCACTATTGGTGTTAAAACCTAAAAATACATTGGTCAGGAGTGTTAGGTTTCTATAAAAATGCACTCACACGATGTGCACATTGCTGAGAAGCCCAGAGCATCAGTCTGGGTAAGGGCGGCACGGTTCCTTCTCTAAAGGGCATTAGTGAATCACCCAGTGGGTTTTGATGACAACTGCTGTGGTGGGATTTGAACTCATGAATTGGATCGATAGTCCAGGCCTCTAGATTACTAGTCCAGGAACATATCCTCCATGCTACTGTATTCAATTGCACCATGGGATGTAACAGCACCATGCTGTACAGACCAACAAGGCTCTGAAGCAGCGCGACGTTGCTGGCTTTAGTCAAGTGGAGATCAGCTTGCGTATTGTGGGGATTGGAGTGTACGGGAGAGGACCTGCTCCTGGTCAGTCACCAATCACCCCACCCAACTCTCCCCGAATAACCAGTGAAAACTGCAGAAACAGGCTTAATGACAGTGGCCCACAACTCCAGTGAAGTAACTCATGGACAGAGTCTAGGTTCACATGACAACACACATTCAGGTGGACTGCCAGCCTGTGGAGATGCACTCCGACATGTCAACGGCGTGTGTGGGAGGATAGGATGAGACCCCCCCTGCAAAAAGGTTCCATTTTTCAGATGAGACATGAAGCAAGAATCTCAGCACAGGAGAGCAGGTACTGGTCCTTACCACCTACACTGAAAATGGCTTTCAGAAAAATTTGAAGACACGTGCTGTGCTCCTCGACCTCACAGCCGCCTATGACGTTGTTTGACACACTGGCCACCTCCTGAAGTTGTCACAGGTCCTCTCCTCCCCCCAGGTGACTAAAAGTATCGGAATACTGTTGAACAATCGAAGGTTCAGAGTTCACCTTGGACAGGCAAAATATACATGGAAAAGACAAACCAATGGACTCCCCCAAGACCCAGTGCTGGCTCCAACCCTGTTCAACTTGTACACAAATGATCTTTCAAAGCTACCTACCGAAAATTCATATATGCCGATGACATCGGCCTGGCAACTCAAGCACCCCCCCCCCCCCCCCCCCCCGTCTTCAACACCTTGGACTGGACCCAAAACAATGACTTGCCGTAACGTGAACGATATTACAACACATGGTGACCTCCAGTCAAGCCCTGAAAAAAACAGCATCCAGCTCATTCCATCTTTACATTGCAACGGCCAATAAAGACTTTAACATATGGTTACAAGTTAAAGCACCACCCAACTCCAGCATACATCGACACACACACACATCACTCCCCCGCATATCCGCCAACTTGCAACAACCCACAAAAAGGTAGAAAAGGTTTGCAATGCCCTCCACCTGTCACTTCATGCTGATCTACTCAGTTCACCCTCTCAGTACTGACCCTCTAACAGTGCAGCACTCCCTCCGTACTGACCCTGACAGTGCGGCACTCCCTCAGTACTGACCCTCTGACAGTGCAGCATTCCCTCAGTACTGACCCTCTGACAGTGCAGCACTCCCTCAGTGCTGACCCTCTGACAGTGCGGCACTTCCTCCGTACTGACCCTGACAGTGCGGCACTCCCTCAGTACTGACCCTCTGACAGTGCAGCACTCCCTCAGCACTGACCCTCTGACAGTGCAGCACTCCCTCAGCACTGACCCTCTGACAGTGCAGCACTCCCTCAGCACTGACCCTCTGACAGTGCAGCACTCCCTCAGTGCTGACCCTCTGACAGTGCAGCACTCCCTCAGTGCTGACCCTCTGACAGTGCAGCACTCCCTCAATACTGACCCTCTGACAGTGCAGCACTCCCTGAATACTGACCCTCTGACAGTGCAGCACTCCCTCAGTGCTGACCCTCTGACAGTGCGGCACTTCCTCCGTACTGACCCTGACAGTGCGGCACTCCCTCAGTACTGACCCTCTGACAGTGCAGCACTCCCTCAGCACTGACCCTCTGACAGTGCAGCACTCCCTCAGCACTGACCCTCTGACAGTGCAGCACTCCCTCAGCACTGACCCTCTGACAGTGCAGCACTCCCTCAGTGCTGACCCTCTGACAGTGCAGCACTCCCTCAGTGCTGACCCTCTGACAGTGCAGCACTCCCTCAATACTGACCCTCTGACAGTGCAGCACTCCCTGAATACTGACCCTCTGACAGTGCAGCACTCCCTCAGTGCTGACCCTCTGACAGTGCAGCTCTCCCTCAGTACTGACCCTCTGACAGTGCAGCACTCCCTCAGTGCTGACCCTCTGACAGTGCAGCACTCCCTCAGTGCTGACCCTCTGACAGTGCAGCACTCCCTCAGTACTGACTCTCTGACAGTGCGGCACTCCCTCAATACTGACCCTCTGACAGTGCAGCACTCCCTCAGTGCTGACCCTCTGACAGTGCAGCATTCCCTCAGTACTGACCCTCTGACAGTGCAGCACTCCCTCAGTACTGACCCTCTGACAGTGCAGCATTCCCTCAGTACTGACCCTCTGACAGTGCAGCACTCCCTCAGTACTGACCCTCTGACTGTGCAGCACTCCCTCAGTACTGACTCTCTGACAGTGCAGCATTCCCTCAGTACTGACCCTCTGACAGTGCAGCACTCCCTCAGTACTGACCCTCTGACAGTGCAGCATTCCCTCAGTACTGACCCTCTGACAGTGCAGCATTCCCTCAGTACTGACCCTCTGACAGTGCAGCATTCCCTCAGTACTGCACTGTAAGTCTGGATTGTTTGCTCAACACTCGGTCCTGGGACTGGAAAGCTGAACCTTCTGAGTCAGGGGCCTCCCCCATTGAGCCACCCAAAGGTGGCAAGCCCACAGTGCGCTCAGCTGGTCCATTATGTCCACAGGATCCTGAACTTAAACCAGGATCGGGGGGGGGGGGGGGGGGAATCCCATCAAATTTCAGGAGGGGCAGGTTTTACTTTAAACGCACGAATCCTGGCTCAGCAAACAGGAGGCAGTGTCCCGGATTTTCCCTCGTTTCATTCCAAGTATTTACCTTCAGATCTGCTTCCACAGAGAGCGTTTCCCTCCCCAAACGCCGGGAATAAGGAGCCTGAACCCGGCTCCATCCTGAGTAGGCCCGACGCTGTCACCGCGTCTCCGGAAGATGACGTCAGACGTGACCGCCGGTCTGCATTGTGGGATCTGTAGTTTTTGAAGGGGCGGGACCGCATTGAAACACAGGCTGGAGCGCGGCTCTGGGGACTACAACCGGGCGCGCTGCTGGCCGTCCTTGCCCAATGTGTTCTGAGTGTATTGAGATTTTCTGCAGCCCATGCCTAATACATTCAATTCTCATGTGAGCAGAATGTTAAAAACATTTAGCAAACTATTTCAGACAAAGTTTTATTACATTTTTAAAGTTTTATTCATAGAATCATAGAATTTACAGTGCAGAAGGAGGCCATTCGGCCCATCGAGTGCACCAGCTCTTTGAAAGAGCACACGAACCAAGCCCACACCTCCACCCTATCCCCATAACCCAGTAACCCCACCCAACACTAAGGGCAATTTATCATGGCCAATCCATCTAACCTGCACATCTTTGGACTGTGGGAGGAAACCAGAGCACCCGGAGGAAACCCACTCACACACGGGGAGAATGTGCAGACTCCACACAGACAGTGACCCAAGCCGGGAATCGAACCTGCTAACCACTATGCTACCCTATTCCAGAGGGAAAGGAGGAAATTAAAAGTATTGCATTCAGAAAGTACCTTTCACCACCAACCAATTAAGTACCATTGCAGCAATAACAGAAAATGATGGGAAAACACAGCAGGCCTGACAGCAGAGAGAAAACAGTGTTAATGTACTTTGAGGAAATGTGGTGTCATTTGAGCACAGCAAATCAACACAAGGAGCAATGAGATAATGACCATATAATCGTTTTTGTGATAATTGGGGTATAAATAGACACCAGGAATATTTCCTCTGCTTTCTTTAAAATAGTGCCAAGCGATCTTTTATATGTACCAGAGAGAGCAGAAAGATTTAGCAGCAATAGGACAGTGCTTTTTGGGCTCAAGAATTGGAGTGGAACTTTAATCCTAACCAAGATTCAGATTCACATATGTAAATGAACCATTAGGCTCATTTAAATATGTCTACACCGTATTTTCCCGAGGCCTGGGAACCAACGGACGGCCTCACCTGGGAAGCCTTGCCACGGCACTCTTTAGCACTGGTCCACACAAACGTGGACCAAGCGTAGGGGGGTCTCCCAGGCGATTGGAGGCCCCCAGCAAGGGGGTGATCCAGATCGCGACATCTCACAAGATTTTGTTAATCCAAGCGTCCCTCGTCACATCACCAAGTTGGGCGCGACGAGGCCATTAAATCACGCCAGCTTGATCAATATTAAATGGTGTGTCAGCCATGGCTCAGTTGGTATCACTCTTATCACTGAACCAGATGGTTAGGATTAAAGTTCCACTCCTATGCTTGAGCCCAAAAAGCACTGTCCTATTGCTGCTAAACCAAGGTCCTTTCTGCTCTCTCTGGTACATTTAAAATAGCATGGCACTATTTTAAAGAAAGCAGAGGAACTATCCCTGGTGTCTATTTATACCCCAATTATCACAAAAACGATTATCTGGTAATAATAATAATCACTCATTGTCACAAGAAGGCTTCAATGAAGTTACTGTGAGGGCAAAGAAAACGCAGAGTCCCTTGTCCCGCTTGATAGCGGGGTCATTCTCGGCGCTGCAGGCACTGATAAACACCCAAAACGTACCCAAAACGGAACTCTTTTTTTTTTCATTAAATCTCACCCACAGTTTCTCTGGATGATACACATGTGGAAATAAACTCAGGTATTATTCACCTGTTCCTCAGTTCACACATTCTACATTACATCAATACTTCAGCACTTCTTAACATTGTCAATTATTGGAGAGGAATAGAGGTGGAGAGACCTAGGGAGAGAATTCAGGAATCGTACAGTAGCAAGATCAGGGTGTTGGAAGTCAGAGACACCAGTGCTACAATTGTAGGCATGCAGAGATCTCGGAGAGACGTTACACTGGATGAAGTTATCAAGACAGGGAAGAGCAAAGCAATGGAGGGATTGGAGCACGAGGTTGAGAATTTAAAATCTGAGATACTGATAAACTGGGGGCCGATGTCAGGGAGCACTGACACACATAGGAGAGAAAAGGAAGCAGCTACAATGCAACAACATTTAAAAAAAATAATTTTTCCAGCCATTGTCATAAACAGAAAATCCACAGCTGCTCATTTAGCAGATAAAAAGGAAATTAAGTTGACTTAATAAGTGGAACCGTGCCACATTGGTTCCTTTAAGAGCATTTAGAGGGTTCTTCTGGGAAACACTGCTGCGTGGGGAACTGTGGTGTCCCAAATTCCCATATGGCATGATGCCCTTGGGTGAGTTCCTTTATTAAAGATGACATTGTAAGATTGTAAGGAGGAAGAACCCATTTTAAAGGACTGATCAAGACAAAGGAGAGGAAGTTAATTCATTCCTTGGAAGTGAGCGCCATTGGCAACTTAGTGCCCATTCCTAATTGCCCTTAGGAGGTGATGAGCTGCATTCTTGAACTGTGGCAATCCATGTGGTGTAGGGGGCACCCACAGTGACCCAGCAACAGTGAAGGAATGGCGATATAGGGTGAAATCTACCTCTCGGAACCGGGCCACGATCCTGGGAAAGGATTCCCCTTGGATGGCAGCATGGTTTTGTGAAGGGGAGGTCGTGTCTCACTAACTTGATAGAGTTTTACGAGGAGGTCACAAAGGTGGTTGATGCAGGTAGGGCAGTGGATGTTGTCTGTATGGACTTCAGTAAGGCCTTTGACAAGGTCCCTCATGGCAAACTGGTACAAAAGGTGAAGTCACATAGGATCAGAGGTGGGCTGGCAAGATGGATACAGAACTGGCTAGATCATAGAAGGCAGAGAGTAGCAATAGAAGGGTGCTTTTCTGATTGGAGGGCTGTGACTAGTGGTGTTCTGCAGGGATCAGTGCTGGGACCTTTGCTGTTCGTAGTATATATAAATGATTTGGAGGAAAATGTAACTGGCCTGATTAGTAAGTTTGCGGACGACACAAAGGTGGTGAAATTGCGGATAGCGATGAGGACTGTCAGAGGATACAGCAGGATTTAGATCGTTTGGAGACTTGGGCAGAGAGATGGCAGGTGGAGTTTAATCCGACAAATGTGAGGTAATGTATTTTGGAAGGTCTAATGCAGGTTGGGAATATACAGTGAATGGTAGAACCCTCAAGAGTATTGAAAGTCAGAGAGAGCTAGGTGTACAGGTCCACAGGTCACTGAAAGGGGCAACACAGGTGGAGAAGGTAGTCAAGAAGGCATATGGCATGCTTGCCTTCATTGGCCGGAGCATTGAGTGTAAAAATTGGCAAGTCATGTTGCAGCTGTATAGAACCTTAATTCGGCCACACTTGGCGTAGAGTGTTCAATTCTGGTTGCCACACTACCAGAAAGATGTGGAAGCTTTAGAGAGGGTGCAGAAGAGATTTACCAGGATGTTGCCTGGTATGGAGGGCATTAGCTATGAGGAGAGTTTGAATAAACTTGGTTTGTTCTCACTGGAACGACGGAGGTTGACTGGCGACCTGATTGAGGTCTACAAAATTATGAGGGGCATAGACAGAGTGGATAGTCAGAGGCTTTTCCCCAGGGTAGAGGGGTCAATTACTAAGGGGCATAGGTTTAAGGTGCGAGGGGCAAGGTTTAGAAGAGATGTACGAGGCAAGTTTTGTACACAAGTGGGTAGTGGGTGCCTGGAACTCGCTGCCGGAGGAGGTGGTGAAAGCAGGGATGATAGTGACGTTTAAGGGGCATCTTGACAAATACATGAATAGGATGGGAATAGAGGGTTACGGACCGAGGAAGTGTAGAAGATTTTAGTTTAGACGGGCAGCATGGTCGGCGCAGGCTTGGAGGGCCGAAGGGCTTGTTCCTATGCTGTGCTTTTCTTTGTTCTTTGTTCTTGAGATTCCTGATGGTTGCTACGCCTCGCGAAATCTTTTTCAAAAATGTTTCCAATTAAGGGGCAATTTAGCGTGGTTAAATCCACCCACACATCTTTGGGTTGTGGGGGTGAGACCCACACAGACACGGGGAGAATGTGCAAACTCCACATGCACAGTGACCTGGGGCCGGGATCGAACCGGGATCCTCAGCGCCCTGAGGCAGCAGTACTAACCACTGCACCATCATGCCGCCCTGCACCTCGTGAGATCTAACCAGATCTTGCAAGACATCGCGAGCTTAGGCGTGCTCACGCCAGATCTAACAGCCACCCAGCATCCATGAGCCTTGGCATAGAGACCCCAGCAGGGGGCCAATCAGCAGTGGTCCCCACAAATGGCGACCAGGCGGAACGATACCGGGGAGGTCTCCCAGGTGATCGGAGGCCCCAGCTAGTCAGCCTCCAGGCAGGGTGGCACCCTAGCACTTCTGGTGCCAACCTGGCACCTTGGCACTGCCAGGGTACCACTGTGGCACTGCCAGGCTAGCAGGTGCCAGCCTGGCATTCTCCCTACACCGTGATTGGGCTCGGGGTGTCCTGCCCATGTTAGATGGGGTGCAGCAAGGCTAGAGGACCCACTTATAGGTGTGTTGAGGCATTGATGGGATCCGGGGGTTGGGTTGGGAGGTCAAGAGATCGGGGCATCATTAAAAATGGCATCCCCATCGCTTCTGGGCCTATTGGCTCAGATGAGTGTGAGACCAGGTGTAATGCCAGGATCTGGTATGTCTCTCTTGTGGGGACCATGAATTGGATTCAATATGAATTGGTTTTTGGAGCAGGCAAGGAGCTGGATTAGGGGTTTGCCCCTGACCCACACTCTGAGCTCTGGCTTTGTAACTCTGATAAAGTAATAAACAAAGTTGTTAAATGGCATCCCAATCTCTTCCTGCAAGGATGAGCTCTGCTCATTGGAGCCCCTCAGGGTGAAAATGACGTTGAGTGCCTCAGGGGGACGTTCACCATGGGCCACTAGAAACAAAGAGTGCTGTTAGGCAGCGAGATCGTTCCCGTCGCTTGTTGCTTGATCCCACCCAGATCAGACTATTGTTTTTTAGTTACATCGCGCCCATAGTTCAAAGTCAGGCTGGTGCATGGTTTGGAGGGGAACTTGAAGGTGGTGAAGTTGCAATGCATAAGTTGCCCTTGGCCGGGGCGGCACAGTGGTCCAGGTTAGCACTGCTGCCATGGCGCTGAGGACCCGGGTTCGATCCCGGCCCCGGGTCACTTCCGTGTGGAGTTTGCACATTCTCCCCATGTCTGCATGGGTCTCACCCCCACAACTCAAAGATGTGCAAGGTAGGTGGATTGGCCATGCTAAATTGCCCCTTAATTGGAAAAAAAAAATTGGGTATCCTAAATTTATAAAACAAAGTTGCCCTTGTCCTTCTAGGTAATAGAGGTTGTGGGTTTGGAAGGTGCTGCGGAGGAGCTTTGATTACTTGCAATTAATTTTGCACATGCACCATTGATGGAGGGAGTGAATGTTTAAGGTGCTGATCAAGTGGGCTGCTTTGTCCAGGATGGTGGCAAGGACAGACTACCACAGTCTGTCAAATGAACCCAGTAAAACATTCATCTTTCAGCCGCTGTCTGGCCCACTTCGAATGTTTACCTTTTTTAATGATTTCCAGCGCTTTGTCTTTTACAAGTTTCCTGTTTATTCCTGGTGAAAATAGGGCTCATTTTATTCAGCAGCTAAGGCTTGTAATGTAGGGAATCAAAATTTAGAAAATGCACAAAATACTCAGCAGTAATGGTAGCATCTGTAGAAGTTTAACATTTCAGGTAATGACTTCTGATCAAATTCTGGTTTTAGTTCAAACTTTCAATATATGTGATATTTTGCTGTTGTGTCAGTGTAGATCAAATAGAGTTCAAACACATTTTTACAAAATGTAAGATACTTTTGGAATAAATTCCAGTGGGAATAAAGGAGGCTTCTTTTTGTTCAGCAAGTTGTTACAATCTGAAATGCACTGCCTGGAAGGACGTTGAAAGTAGATTCAGTAACATTTTTTAAAAGTTGCAGGTCTATGGAAAAAGAGCAGAGGGAGTGCGGCTAATTGTGAGCTCTTTGAAAGGGCTAGCATGAGCATGATGGGCCAAATGGCCTCCTTCTGTGCTGTGCAACCCTACTGTTCTACTGTTTTACTGATTACAGCTTTTTAGATCATCAAGAGTTGCACTGTTGAAACAGGAAATCACACAACCAACACTAACTGTGCAGTAACACAGCCAGTAAGTCCCTTGGTCATAGCTGTTGCTGTGTCACCGTTCTGTAAGTGCTCAAAGATTACTTTTTCTGTTTAACGTTCAGAGCATTTGCTTGGCAGATTGCAGAGAATGACAGAATTTTTATACAAAGACAGGAGTATGAAAAATGCTCCATGAACAATCCACGCTCTACAGACTGGATCAGAGTCAAAATTGATCAAACAAGTGAGAAATTGGGTATGTGTTTTGCAATGCCTTTGATACCACCCAAACTACGCTCCTCCCCTCACTGTCTCAGTAGACGAGTCTCAGAAACTTTAAAAATAAAGATTGAATTGAAGGAACTGAAGGCACTGTTGCTAAGTTTGCAGATGATACCTGTAGGGGGACAGGTAGTATTGAGGAAGCAAGGGGGCTGCAGAAGGATTTGGACAAGCTAGGAGAGTGGGTAATGAAGTGGCAAATGAAATACGATGTGGAAACGTGTGAGGTAATGCACTTTGGAAGGAGGAATTTAGGCATAGACTATTTTCTAAATGGGGAAATGCTTAGGAAATCAGACGCTCAAAGGGACTTGGGAGACCTTGCTCACGATTCTCTTAAGGTTAATGTGCAGCTTCAGTCGGCAGTTAAGAAGGCAAATGCAATGTTAGCATTCATGTCAAGAGGGCTAGAAAACAAGATCAAGGATATATTTCAGAGGCTGTATAAGGCTCTGGTCAGACCCCATTTGGAGTATTGTGAGCAGTTTTGGCCCCATATTTAAGGAAGGATGTGCTGACCTTGGAAAGGGTCCAGAGGAGGTTCACAAGAATGCTCCCTGGAATGAAGAACTTGCCGTATGAGGAACGTTTGAGGACTCTAGGTCTGTCCTCGTTGGAGTTTAGAAGGATGAGGGGGGATCTTATTGAAACTTGCAGGATACTGCGAGGCCTGGATAGAATGGACGTGGAGAGGATGTTTCCACTTGTAGGAAAAACTAGAACCAGAGGACACCATCTCAGACTAAAGGGACGATCCTTTCAAACAGATGAGGAGGAATTTTGTCAGCCAGAGGGTGGTGAATCTGTGGAACTCTTTGCCGCAGAAGGCTGTGGAGGCCAAATCACTGAGTGTCTTTAAGACAGAGATAGATAGGTTCCTGATTAATAAGGGGATCAGGGGTTGTGGGGAGAAGGCAGGGGAATGTGGATGAGAAAATATCAGCCATGATTGAATGGCGGAGCAGACTTGATGGGCCGAGTGGCTTAATTCTGCCCCTATGTCTTATGGTCTTATGGCAACTTGCTTCCACTCTGGTTTGATGGATTCTGAGATGGCTGATAAGTCCAGTGTGCATCTATGGACTTTGTTACCTGGGGGGCAGGTGGTGCCTGAAGAGACAGGCAGATGAGGTGATTGGAGGTTCGATGATGCGTCAATTCTGCCTCTACATGCTCCTGACGAAGTCTCCCGTGTGTTACATGCCTTCCTGAATGAGCCTTCTTCATTTGGGTTGGTCACAAGACAGGGGGCTCCCATGAGTTGGTGGGGTTGGGTGATCTCTTAAGGGATGTTTTGAGGACATCCTCAAAGCGGTCCTGCTGTCCTCCTGGGAGACTCCTACCATATTCCGAGTTCCTAGCAGAAGTTACTTTGAGAATTTGATGTCAAGCATACAAACAACATGTCCTGCCTAGCGGTGCTGATTTTAAGCCGTTAGTGCCTTGATGCTGGCAGACTGGCTTGGGAGAGGACACGGCTGTTGGACCACCTTTCTTACTATTAGATTTGGAAGGTCTGGCAAGGTATTTGCTGAATGTACTTCTCCAGTGCTTTGAAGTGCCTGCTGTAGATTAACCAAGTCTCTAAAGCATTTTGGACGGCAGACCAGATGATCGTAGAGAGCATCACAGCCAATTGTGAACCTATCCTCATTGACATCCCTACTTACTTTAAAGAGTCAGTCAGGGATGAGTGTGTAAAATATTCCATAACCTTGTGTAAAGAAGAGCCAATCTCCTGGGCCAATATTTGTCCCTCACATAATTAATACAGCTTATCTGGACATTATCACATCACTATTTATGGCAGCTTGCTGTGAGCAAATTGACTGTTTCCTACATTACAAGAATGATTACACTTCAAAAGCTTTAAAGTGCTTGGGAAATCCCTGAGGTGATAGTGTAGTGGTATTGTCACTGGATCAGTAATCCAGCAACCCAGGGTATTGTTCTAGGGACCTGGGCTCAGATCCCCATGGCAGATGGTGACATTTGGGGCAGCACGGTAGTGATGCACAATCAATTAAACTCAAAGACGAGGTTGTAACATAACTGAAGGCTTTAATCAACTAGAACTGTTCCCCAGCAGCTTCGGTACAGAAAGTGAGGGCTGCTTGGACGGCACCAGTCCTTATACCCCGCCCGCCAAGGCAGAGCTACGTACCAACAGCCAATGGTAAACGCCTAGGTTAAACCAATGGTCTTCAGCCTCTTGGGTACTGTAATACCTGATAATACCACAGGTAGCATAGTGGTTAGCACAGTTGCTTCACAGCTCCATTTCCCAAGTTCGATTCCCGGCTTAGGCCACTGTCTGTGCGGAGTTTGCATGTTCTCCCCGTGTCTGCGTGGGTTTCCTCCGGGTGCTCCGGTTTCCTCCAACAGACCAAAGATGTGCAGGTTAGGTGGATTGGCCACACTAAATTGCTCTTAGTGTTTAAAAAAAAGGTTGGATGGGGTTACTGGGGGGGTGGGCTTGGGTAGGGTGCTCTTTCCAAGGGTCGGTGCAGACTCGATGGGCCAAATGGCCTCCTTCTGCACTGTAAATTCTATGAAATTTCTATGAAATTTGAGTACAATAAATTCAATAAAAACATGCAATTAAGGGCGGCACGGTGGCACAGTGGTTAGCACTGCTGCCTCATGGCGTCAAGGACCTGGGTTCGATCCCGGCCCTGGGTCACTGTCCGCGTGGAGTTTGCACATTCTCTCCATGTCTGCGTAGGTCTCGCCCGCACAACCCAAAGATGTGCAAGGTAGGTGGATTGGCCACGTTAAATTGCCCTTTAATTGGAAAAAGAAATAATTGGGTACTCTAAAATTATTTTTAAAATAAAATGAAATTAAAAATATGCAATTTTTTAAAATGCCCATTGTTGTAAAATCCAACTTGTTCATTAATGTCCTTTGGGGCAATAAATCTGCCGTCTTTACCTGGCCTGGCCTACAGGTAAGTCCAAGCCCACAGCAATGCAGTTTGATGGCCTTGCAAGCCACTCAGTTCAAAGGTAATTAGGGCCGGGCAATAAATGCCCGTCCAGCCAGCGATGCGCCACATCTCATGAATGAATTTTTAAAAGTCCCGAGCAATGTTTTCTCTAAGCCGCGCAGGATCACACTGCAATCAAAACATATTGTGCAGGGAACAAATATACAACCAATGTTTCCTTTAAGATGCGCGCATGCACAGCCATGCATTAATCCTAAAGGGACCATGTGGTGCTGCTAGCAGGTCACATACAGTAAAGAGAAATGCGAGGACGTATTTGTCCTGAGGTCACTAAATAAATGCAAGTTCTTGCTTTCTTCAGCTCACCGCATGTCCACCCACGTGCTCTCCCGAGCAGGAACCCTGGGTAATTTATTATTAGCCACATACTGCACTGTTGACATAATTTTGATGCCAATATAAAACTTTAAAGAGCTAATTAACCCAGAAGGATATTCAATTCAATTAGAAGGTCTGTAGCACAGCTAATCCTCAGGTCATTATTTTCAATCTGACCCAGTCTATATGCCTGTCTATTTTCATTAAATATCATTCATTCCTATACACGTTCAGAAGCATCTTACCAGGAAGAGATGGAGTCATTCACCATGCATTGATGTTTAAAGGAAAGAAAATCTTTTCTAGCTGTTTTCTCCTCATTTGAGATGGTCAGCAAGATCCAAGATTGCTCCATTAAAAACTAAAGCACGAGGAGATGTACGAGGCCTATTTAATTTTTATTTTATCACAGGATGTGAGCAGGCGAGGCCAGCATTTGTTGCTCATCCATATTTAGGAACATAGAACATACAGTGCAGAAGGAGGCCATTCGGCCCATCGAGTCTGCACCGACCCATTTAAGCCCTCACTTCCTCCCTATCCCCGTAACCCAATAACCCCTCCTAACATTTTTGGTCACTAAGGGCAATTTATCATGGCCAATCCACCTAACCTGCACGCCATTGGACTGTGGGAGGAAACCGGAGCACCCGGAGGAAACCCACGCAGACACGGGGAGAACGTGCAGACTCCGCACAGAAAGTGACCCAGCGGGGAATCGAACCTGGGACCCTGGCGCTGTGAAGCCACAGTGCTATCCACTTGTGCACCCCTGCTGCCCAGGAACATAGGAATTAGGAGCAGATGTAGGCAATTCAGCCCTTTGAGTCTGCTCCGCCATTCAATCAGATCATGGCTGGTCTCTTACTGGTCTCAAAACCCACCTGTTCTCCAGAACTATTTAACCCATTTTTAAATCAGAAATATATCTATCTTCTCCTTGAAACCATTTAATGACTCAGATGCCGTTTGCCCTGGAGAATGTGCTGTTTGCACATTCTTCCCTTGTCTGCGTGGGTTTGCTCTGGGGGCTCCGGTTTCCTCCCATAGTCCAAAGATGAGCAGGTTAGGTGGATTGTCTGTGCTAAATTGTCCCACGGTGGGGTTACGGGGATAGGGTGAGGGATGGGGCCTGGTAGGGTGCTCTTTCGGAGGGTCGGTGCAGACTCGATGGGCTGAATGGCCTCCTTCTGCACTGTAGGGATTCTATGATTCTAAGGTGGTGGTGAGCTTCCTTCTTGAACTTCTACAGTCCATGTCGTGTAGGTACACCCACAGTGCTGTTAGGGAGAGAGTTTCAGGTCTCTGACTCAGCGACAGTGAAGGGGCGACTTGGAGTGACCCACTTACCTCAACCTTCCATGAAGCGTATGTCATAATGTACACCAGTATATCATGATGCAGACACACGCTGATGGACACACAGTGGGACCAATCAACATACACAACACCGCAGCCAATCACCAGTGAGAGCACATGCACTATAAAGACAGGGGGCATCAGAGTTCCCGCTCATTCGAGTAGCAGCTAGCTAGGAGCACAGAGCTCACAGCCTGCAACACAGACATTCACCATGTGCTGAGTGCATCAACTGGTTAGGACAAGGCAAAGGTCTTTAGTTAAAGCTAGTATCGTATTTACCCACAGTTCAAGTATGTTTAAATAGTTAACCTCTTAATAAAATAGTGTTGCACTACTTCAAGTGTTGATGACCTGTATGTGATCCAGAACACCCAACACGTCAGGGTAGTGCCGGACACGGTCTGTCTTTTCCCCTTGTTCAGAGTTTAGCAATGTCTCCATTTTGAAATTCCCCTCCTTTTCTTTAGATCCGTTTCATGGTTTCAACCCTTCCTGTCTCTGTAACATCTTCCCACCTGCGAACTCAGCGCTTCCTCAAAAGCCTGGAATTCTCTCTCTAAGATGCTCATAAAACATATCTCTTGGACCAGGCATCGTAATATTCTCTTATATTGGTTATCAGCTGAAGGCTGAGCTGGCACATTGAAGCTGATGATGAATGCCAACGTCTATGTTTGCCTTCGTCGAGAGGAGACTCCCAAGATACGGAAAATGTCCACGTTTGAAGGATGTGAACGATCCCATCGCACAATTTGACAAAGAGTTGTGAAGTTCTTCCCAATGCCCAGTCAATATTTATCTCCTAACTAAATCAGATTCTCTGGTTATTATTGTTCTGGGACCTTGCTGTAATATAAGAATGCATGTTTTACTTTCCTTCTTCAATGACTGAATGACTGGGTAGTAGTTTGGATGATGAACGGATGGTCATCAGACTGTCTCCCCTGCCAGGTGTTCTTTTCCCAAATCTCAAATGGCCAACGTTCCAGGGTCGGAGAAAGAAAATACTTCTGAAAGTCCTCTGAAAGTTTCCTTCAAGTGCGCATTGACATTTATGACTGGGTGGGGCTTGCTACCAATTGTTCAAAATGGCGACAGGTTGTCCATTAATCTGCATCACGGCTTTCCCAAGGTTTTAATGATGAGGCAGAGCAGCAACAGAGAAGGAAAGAAAAGGGCCGGGATTCTCCGGCCCACCGCCGGGTCGGAGAATCCCCAGTGGGAGGCGCGATTCCCGCCCCGCCGCCCCGATTCTCCGGTGCCCTTTTTCAGGGGGCTTCCCGCCATGCCGGTCGGGGGCCGTTGACAGCCCCCCCCGGCGATTCTCCGGGCCCCGATGGGCCGAGCGGCCGTCCAGTTTTGGCCAGTCCCGCCGGCGTGAATTACTCACCTCATGCATGGCGGGACCTGCCAGGTGAGTATGTGGGGGCAGTCCTCGGGGGAGTGCGGGGGGATCCGACCCCGAGGGGGGCCCCCACCGTGGCCTGGCCCGCAATCAGGGCCCACCGATTTGCGGGTGGGCTTGTTCCATGCGGCACTTCTTTCCTCCGCGCCGAGCCCCTGTAGGGCTCCGCCATATTGCCCGGGGGCCGATGCGGAGAAGAGAACCCTCTGCGCATGCGCGGAAATACGCCGGCCGGTCTGCGCATGCACGGAAATACGCCGGCCGGTCTGCGCATGCATGGAAATACGCCAGCCGGTCTGCGCATGCGTGAACTCGCGCCGTCCCTTTGGCGCCGACTGGAGAGGCGCCAACCCCTCCGCAATCCACCTAGCCCCCGAAGGTTTGGAGAATTCCTTACTTTCGGGGCTGTTGATGAAGAATCTCGGAGTATTTTATCATATTAAAGGCGCTATATAAATAGGAGTTGCTTTTGTTGTTGCTTTCGGGCCAAGGGGCATGATTGCTCTGCACTCTGTGAACAATTACTGATTACACTGAGATTGGAGTTGAATGGTTATAAAGTAAGCACCAGGATCAGCAGGCACCCTCGGTTTAATTGTCTAGTTCAGTGAAGGGCATGGGTGGCCCTCCTTCACCTCAGTGAGTCGCAAGATTGAAATCAAGCTTGCTCACTGACCATGACCCCACGAATAAGATTAAATATATGTAAAACATGTTGAATATTTAATAACAAATTTAATAACAGTGTTTAAGGAGGGGACAATGCCTCAGTTCTTTTGCAACTTTTTAATGTTATCTGAACCTCAAAAAACCCAAGTGGCAACCCTGAATTAAGGTGGCAACTTGAAGGTGCCAGCCTTGGGTCAGCCTCGTCTCCCAGTCTCAAGTGTGTGAGTTTGAGTGCCACTCTTGAGACTTGAGTGCATAACACAGGCCGGTACTGAGGAAGCACTGAGCTCTCGGACATGCCATCTTCCAGCTGGCACATTAAACAGGCCTACCCTCGCAGATAATATAAAAGACCTCACAGCCACTATTTGGAAGAAGAGGAAGGGGTGCTTTGGTTTCCTCCCACAGTCCAAAGATGTGCAGGTTAGGTGGATTGGCCATGATAGTGTCCCAAAAAAATATGTTAAGTGGGGTTGCTGGGTTACGGGGATGAGGTGGCCTTAAGTGGGGTGCTCTTTCCAAGGGCCGCTGCAGACTCAATGGGCCGAATGGCCTCCTTCAGCACTGTAAATTCTATGGTTCTATGATTATCGGGTGAATATCGCATTGTTGTCTGTGGGATCTTGCTGAATCCAAACCGGCTGCTGGGGTTACATGCTACTTGACAACAGTGAGGTTTTTTAAAAAATGATTCTTTCCTGAAGTGTGGCATTACTGGTGGGGCCAGCGCTATTTCCTAGTACATTTCAAAAAGTGAGTTTAAAGCGCTGGTGGATCTCCTGAAGTTGTGAAAGATGCAAAGGCTGTCTGTGAGAATTGTTTGTGTTTTGCAGGCGGTTATATCGTTGGAAGTCTTCCTTTGTAACCCATGTTCCTCCACCATCTTCTCACTGCTGTGATATTCAAGAAGTCAAGTAGTCAGTTGGAGCTGTTCCTCTCAAAATACACTGTTGGCTGTAGCTCCAGTGACACCATCAGGGGGCAGAGCTCATCTTGCTCAGTATCATATTGGTGGCTAAGCATATTTTATGAAAAGAAGCGGTTACTTGTCCTCTGAAAGTTCTGTTTTCGTTTAAAGTCTATACGCGTCAATTGGCATCTGGTATGTCACTATACAGATCATAACTAACTGATGTAGAAACATTTTTATTTATACAATCCTATCACACAGTTCATGAGACGCTTATGAATGAAGGTGGGGGGGGGCGCAGCACGGTGGCGCAGTGGGTTAGCCCTGCAGCCTCACGGCGCTGAGGTCCCAGGTTCTATCCCGGCTCTGGGTCACTGTCTGAGTGGAGTTTGCACATTCTCCCCGTGTTTGCGTGGGTTTCGCCCCCACAACCCAAAGATATGCAGGGTAGGTGGATTGGCCACGCTAAATTGCCCCTTAATTGGAAAAAATGAATTGGGTGCTCTAAATTTTAAAAAGAAAATGAATGAAGGTGGGCATTTGGGCCTCATAATGTGTCCACCTATACTTCCTCTCTCTATATTTGTTAAATCATAGTATTGTGATACAGTTGTGCTTTGAAGCAGTGGTAAAAGGAGAGGAGAGGGTTTGTGTGTTCCGCCTCTTTAATATTGTGAGATTTTCACCAAGTTTGCATATTCTGTGAACACAGAGAGCAAGTGTCCTCCAATTATTCCCACAGGCGGATAGATAACAAGACTCTAACAATCTGGGCGGGATTCTCCACTCCCACGCTGAAGTGGCCGCGCCGTCGTGAACGCCGTCGAGGTTCACGACGGCGAGGAACTGCCCCGGTCCCGACCGATTCAGGCCCTGACAATGGGCCAGGATCGGGGCCGCGTCATCTACACGCGCCAGGCCTTGTCGCCCGCGTAAAAGTGGCGCCACATAGATGACGCGGCCGGCGCCACATAACGGGCGTCATCCGCGCATGCGTGGTTGCCGTCCTCTCTGCGTCCGCCCCACAAGAAGATGGGGGATGGATCTTGCGGGGCCACGGAAGGAAGGAGGTCCTCCTTCAGAGAGGACGGCCCGACGATCGGTGGGCACCGATCGCGGGCCACCCCACATTCCAGGTAAAGCCCGGTGCAGGATCCCCCCTCGCCCCCCCCCCCCCCACAGGCCGCCCCCCCCCCCCCAGCGTTCACGCACCGCCCACGACTGCAGCGACCAGGTGTGGACGGCGCCGGGGGGAACCCGCCGTTTTGGCCTGGCCGCTCGGCCCTTCCGGGCCTCAGAATAGCGGGGGTGCCGGAGAATCGCCATTTTCGGTGTCTCCGGCGATTCTCCGGCCTGCGGCCCGCGAAACCCGACCGGGCCGTTCCCGCCGCTTGGGAGAATCGCGGGAGGGCGTCGGACCGGCGGCCCTGGAAATTTTGGCGGCCCAGGCGATTCTCCCAACCGGCGCGGGAGTGGAGAATCGCGCTCTCTATCCTTAGTAATTCAGGAAGAGATTCCTCGCTTGGAAGCTAATTTGAGAAGGTTGACGAGGGGAATATCAAACCTTATTATTGACTGATACAAGGAATGATTTCTCCCAGTGGACTGTGGAAAGCAGACGGTCTGAAAAAACACAATAGGTGTTTAGTCACTAAAAAAAACACCATTTTATTAATCCCATCCCCAACAACAGATTCTGGTCAACAGTTCTCTCTCATGTTACCCAACTGCCTTAAACGTGTGCCCCTTCATAAAAATGGAAATAGTTTCTTCTAAGAGCCTCCAAAGTCTTTTGCTGTACAGCTGCCTGAAATAATATGAGCAAGATCAGCGTGGGCTACATAAGAATTGTCATGAACAGAATAAAAGCTTCCGGACCGAACATTATTTTGACAGATTTCAACTCCACCTTACTATATCTCATAATTATTACTTTTTTTAGATTCCTTCTGAGGATTTGTACATTTCTTCCTCCCCTCCCCCCACCATTTCTTTTTCTGGTGATTTATTCGATGACTCTTTGCCCTGATATTTTCCCATCCTACTAATGTCAGGCAGTTCAAATTTAAGAAGTTCAAACAAGGGGATCATGTCCTCAAACAGCCCAAAGAGCCGGTTTGCTTTTTAATGGAGGTGGGTTTTGTGATGTGCAGGTATCCTGCCCTCAAAGAGTGAGACACTTCATATTGGGCGCTCGTGGTGCAGTTGGGGGCCCTGACTAATGTGTTCGATTGTAGTGGATTTCCCCGGGCTTGGGGAATCCAGCAGAGCAAGGGAGGCAGGAAATGTCAGTTCAAGAAGCTAAAGGCCTTTTACAGCACTCCTTGTGGAATGCTCTCTAGCCCACCTCCGGGACTCCAGCCCCTCAAGAGAGCCTTCAGGATACTCACTGTCAATTGCTTGATTGGAAAGATGGGAAATCAACAATGTTAAATTGCCAAGAAAGTATTTAAGACTGACTTTGTAATTTGCTTTTCCCTCCCCTCCTATAGTTAGCACTTGTCACTTACCCCTAGCAGCACATTCAGGGCTGGGGGGGGGGGGGGGGGGGGGGGGGGAGGTAGGGGTGAGCGAAGAAGCAGCTTGCTGGTTTTCTCTGGCGAGCGGCTTGGGACTGTTGTTTGCGTTGAACTGGGGACCCCTTTCGGGGGGGTGACAAACAGGGGGTGATTGAGTACGGACATGGGCGGTTCTCCGTATTTAGTAGATGTTTCTTTTCGATATGCTGTTTTTTTTCTTGCTGTTTCTGCTTATACTGCCTTTGTATGTTGATGAATTTCTGGTGTTGTTATTGTATCCTGTAACGGTTTTTGTTATATCATAGTTAAAGTGGGTCACGGCTTTCTGCCCTGTGATTGACTTTATCCTGCAAATCTTTTAAAGGTGTATTGAGGCCTTGTGATTGTTTTTGATATGTCACTGTTAAAACATGTCTTTAGGCCTTGTGCCTTGTGGTTCTTATTTGCTCTGAAACGGTCATATTGTATCGAGGCCTTGTGCCTCGCGGCTGTTTGTGTTAGGTGTTTGGGGGATTCTTACTTTGAAATGTATTTAGGCCCTGTACCTTGAAACTGTTTTTTGTAACTGTTGAATTGTGATTACAATAAAATATTAGCAACACATTCAGCACCACTTGAACTTTGCATCATCATTTACATCATCCCATAGACATTTGAGCTGAAGATTAGCTCAAGTAGCTTTGAAATGCTTATGCTATTAAGATATTTAAATTAATTCTAATGAGCCATTTGGTCAGCCCACATTGTTCTTGATTTTGAAACACTTATTAGGACAAAGAACAAAGAATAATACAGCACAGGAACAGGCCCTTCGGCCCTCCAAGCCTGTACCAGTCATGATACCAACCTTTGCCAAAACCCTCAACACTTCCTTGTGTCGTATCCCTCTATACCCATCCTATCCATGTGTTTATCAAGATACCTTTCGAATGCCATTAATGTAGCTGCTTCCACAAGCTCCCCTGGCAACGCCTTCCAGGCACTCACCACCCTCTGCGTAAAAAAACTTGCCTCACACTTTGCCCCACGAACCTTAAACCTGTGTCCCCTGGTGACTGACGCCTCCACCTTGGGGAAAAGGTGCCTGCCCATCCACTCTATCCATACCCCTCATAATCTTTTAGACCTCTATCAGGTCACCCTCAATATCCGTCTTTCTAATGAAAACAGTCCGAGTCTATTCAGCCGCTCCACATAGCTTTTTTAAAATAAATTTAAAGTAGCCAATTAAGGGGCAATTTAGCGTGGCCAATCCACCTAACCTGCACATCTTTGAGTTGTGGGGGTAAAACCCACGCAGACATGGGGGGAATGTGCAAACTCCACACGGACAGTGATCCAGGGCCGGGATTCGAACCTGGGTCCTCAGCACCGCAGTCCCAGTGCTAACCACTGCGTCACACGCCGCCCTCGCTCCACATAGCTAACACCCTCCAGACCAAGCAACATCCTGGAAAACCTCCTCTGCACCCTCTCGAAAGCCTCCACATCCTTCTGGTGGTGTGGCGACCAGAATTGTGCGCAATATTCCAAGTGCGGCCTTACCAAGGTTCTATTCAACTGTAGCATGACTTGCCAGTTTTTATACTCAATGCCCCGTCCAATGAAGGCAAGCATCCGTATGCTTTCTTGACTATCTTGTCCACTTGTGTTGTCACCTTCAAAGATCTGTGGATCTGCACGGCCAGATCTCTCTGACTTTCTATATTCCTAAGAGTTTTGCCATTTACAGTATATTTCCCCTCTATGTTAGACCTACCAAAATGCATTATTGAAAACTTTGTGTTGTCTCTTTAGCCATTTTAGGCAGGTGACAGATTGTATAATGCAATGCTGTTTCTAGTTATTATAATGGCATCATCTGCTAGGTGAACATGCTGCCAGGGATGTTTTAGTAGTGAATA
Source organism: Scyliorhinus torazame (assembly GCF_047496885.1). NCBI lineage: Eukaryota > Metazoa > Chordata > Chondrichthyes > Carcharhiniformes > Scyliorhinidae > Scyliorhinus > Scyliorhinus torazame. The sequence continues at coordinate 387,987,986 of NC_092708.1, forward strand.
TAATCAATGACGTAAATGCTCAATAATGAAATCATTATATGCACTGGCTACTGTCACCCGTCTCTTGCTTTCATTGTTAACTCAATGTGACACTAAAGAAATGAAGATACAGGGGTCAATAATTGCTCCACCTATGTCTTATGTAGTTTAGAAAAGGATTATTTTCTTCTTCCAGAGTTTTTTGCGAGCATGTCTTTAAACTACAAGTTCCTATTGGTTTGAGTTGTTAAGCTGAAGGCCATTCATGGCACTGTGCAAGGTTCTCCTGCTGCCAGCATTCCTCTGTTACCCAGCACCACTGAAACAGAGTAACCGGTCATTAATCTCCTCGTGGCTGTGTTTGCCTTCATAACAAGTCGCTGCACTTCAGAAAGCAATTCACCATGTGAAGTGCTTCAAGATGTTTCAATGACAGACAATAAAACGGCAAGAATTTCTTTAAAAATGTAAAAACAAATATCTCAAAGGATAATTTAATAGTAAGGGTGGTGCAGATCTGGGGTATTATTTAGTAATTCTCCAACGTCAAGTGATTGTTATCCTCATTGGTAGCTTTTATTAGTTCTTACTAATAACAATACTGGTATAAGAGTTATATTAGTAATAATATAAAGTCATTATAATAATAATGAATAATTAGTCATTATTAATAATTTATTAGCATTGATTTGGGAGTAAATTATTAATATTTAGTCATATTAAATATTTGTAGATCTTGTGGCACGGTTGGGTCTATGTATTTACATTGTGTATTTATCGTATGTCCTATGTTTTTTTCTCACGTATGGAACGATCTGACTGGACTGTACGCAGAACAATACTTTTCACTGTACCTCGGTACACGTGACAATAAATCTAAAGCTAAGCCCCACACCAGGACATGATGGTCAAGATGTGTTCATGATCTGGCCACACAGATTGAGCATCAACTTGTAAACCCTTCCAACACAAGCCAATGGCAGATGGTAAGAGCAGGAGACGTTCCTGCAGAGCCGTGTGATAGAAGGAAAATTGGAACCTCTACTTACACTGTCCACAGCTCCAGATTACAGCATGCATGTAAAAAGTGCTTATTTCCCCAGCTACTCAGACTCCTCGGGAAGGTGTTGGGGATGGTTCAATTGGTTGGATGGCCGGTGTGGAGCAAATTGCACCAACAGTATGGGGTTTGATCCCCATTCTAGCTGGGGTGGATTCAGGACTTGCCTCCTTGCCCCATCTGTGGTGAAGGTTGTGGCCACTTGTTGGTCGGACCTGCCTTCAGACAAAGAACTCAAGAAGAAAAATAATATTTAAATGTTGCTATTTAAGATGTAGTATTTTAAAATAGATTTAATCCATTCAATTCAAGGTGTTTTCTTCTATTGCTATGGTATTTTGACATGTTGGGCAAGCTTTCAGCAAACGTGTGTCTCCCACTAGTAGCCCTGAAGGTGAAAGACAAGCCTTTTGAAAGCTTAATGACAAGAGAAAGAATAAGTGTCTATATTTGAGTTGCTAATTGCTTGTTGTGAATCATTTTGTTGGCGTAGGTTGTTATATCTCAAGAGGGTTGAAGGAAAAAAAACATGTCCTGCCTGGCAGCCCATTTGCTACCAAATCATTAATCAACTGTGATTATGGGTCATGATAAAGTCTAGACCTTTGATTAAAGTTGGTGGGAGGTGGCATTAGCGGGATTGCAAGAGGGGAGAAAGAAAGTGGGTGAACATTCTCAAAAGTTAAATTTCCTAGAGGCCATGCATATTTCACCTATAAAGTAAAACTGAACAGAAAAAGGTAAAGGCATCCATTACTCATTATAGTCATAATTGGTCACAGGCACAGGAAGATTGTCAAAAAAACTCAACTGCTTCACTCATGCCTGTAAGGAAAGGGAATCTGCTTCCCGCACTCCCTGATCCGGACCATATCTGACTCCAGTTCCACACAATATGGTTGCCCCTTCATATCCTCCAAAACGGCCCAGCAAGACAAATCAGTCAAAGAAACAATTCCTGTGACCATGTTTTCAGGGCAACCAGGGTTGGTCAATAAATGTGGGCTTACACCATTGCCTACATCCCTCGAGCAAGTAGAAAATTTGCCTTGTAGGTACTTATGGAAAAACTGTGATGTCATGTAAGACCGAGTCCTTATCAACAACAAGTTGTCTCGAACATAGCAAGAAACGTCCCAAGGCACTTCACAAGTGGGAGTTGAGAGCATGCACGGAACAGGAATTTGGAGAAGGGTTGTGAAAGTGATCAAAAATGTTTTTGTAGAGATCCGTTTTTTGAGGAGTCCCTACTGGGGTGGGGGAGATGTGGTAAGACAGTGGGGTTCAGAAGAGGGAACTAGCAGGGCATGGTCGTTGAAAACGCTTGCAAATGATAGAAAGAACTTGCATTTTTACAGAGCCATTCACATCCTCAGGACTTTTCAAGGTGCTTTATAACCAACAAAATACTTTTGAGGTATAGTCCCTATTGCTATGTAGGGAAATCAGGCAAACCATTTTGCATACAGCAAGCTACTGGGAACAATGTTCAGATGGTCTGGTTTTGGTGATGCTGGTTGAGGGATAAATGTTAGCTCAGGAGACGGGAGAAAACTTTCCAGCTCTTGTTCATGTCGTGGGATCTTTTACGTCTGCCTGAAAGGGAAAACTCAATTGAACATCTCATCGGGAAGAGTGCAACTCCAACTTGCAGCACCCACTTAGGAAGGGCTGGTCGGGGTAGCACGGTGGCACAGTGGGTTAGCCCTGTTGCCTCACGGCCCCGAGGTCCCAGGTTCGATCCCGGCTCTGGGTCACTGTCCATGTGGAGTTTGCACATTTTCCCCGTGTTTGCGTGGGTTTCGCCCCCACAACCCAAAAGATGTGCAGGCTAGGTGGATTGGCCACGCTAAATTGCCCCTGAATTGGAAAAAATTAATTGGGTACTCTAAATTTGAAAAAAAAAGGAAGGGCTGGCGGCCCAGTTTGCATGCTCACATCTGCAGAGTAATTTCCCCGTCCTCAACAAAGATGCCAATTATAATGTTTCTTCTGGCACCCTGATTAAGACCAATTAACTAATTGGAAGCTGGCGATTGAATATAGACCCTTCACAATCATAATGTTTGAACTACTTTCTTGTGCAAGTTCTGAGACATTGAGAGGACCTTGAATCACAGAATGTATAGCAAATGATTCATTTGTGGTAGATTGGAATCAAGACCCCAAATCAAGTTCAAATTTAAATTTATCTTTGCCTTACTTCTTGATTTTTGAATTCTCATGGCCGAGTGGTTAAGGCATTGGACTTGAAATCTAAGGGGGTTTCCCCACGCACGTTCAAGCCCTCCTCGCAGCGACTGTGATTCAAAACATTACGGACGGTATGGTAGCACAGCGGTTAGCACTGCTGCTTCACAGCTCCAGGGTCCCAGGTTCAATTCCCAGCTTGGGTCACTGTCTGTACGGAGTCCGCACGTTCTCCCCGTGTCTGCGTGGGTTTCCTCTGGGTGCTCGGGTTTCCTCCGTGTGCTCCGGTTTCCTCCCACAGTCCAAGGATGTGCCAGTTAGGTGGATTGGCCGTGCTAAATTGTCCTTAGCATCCAAAAAGGTTTAGGTGAGTTTACTGGGTTACGGGAATGGGGTGCAGGTGTGGGCTTAAGTAGGGTGCTCTTTTCAAGGGCAGGTGCAGACTTGATGGGCCGAATGGCCTCCGTCTGCACTGTAAAATCTACGATTCTTTTTTTTTTTTAAATCTTTTTAGTGGCTTTTCTCATATTTATAAAAAGTTGTTGTGTATGTACATTACATTTTTCTTGCCTGCGCTACTTTACTTTATTTTAGTGAGGAAATTCTATGATTCTTTAGTGGATAAACCACAACATGTCTCCTGCTAAATAAGATGACGTAAAACGTGCTTTGCAATATCTAATGTATTATTTTGCTACAAAGGTGGAACGGAATTGAAGGCCTGTTCCTTTAATAGTACAAAGTCTTGTTGCTATGATCACCTTGATACCAATTATAGGTTATCTGCGTTAGTGACTGGGTTTTGCAGGCTGACAAGTGATTGTAAATTTTCAAGTCAGAAAAGACTGCTTGAAATTATGGGCTTCCTCTCTCCTTTAATATTTTTTGGTTTGAAGCCTGACAAGTATAATAATCTTTGTTGTCACAAGTAGGCTTATATTAACACTGCCAAGAAGTTACTGTCAAAAGTCCCTAGTTGCCACATTCCAGCGCCTGATCGGGTATACAGAGGGAGAATTCAGAATGTCCAAATTACCTAAGAGCACATCTTTCGGGACTTGTGGGAGGAAACCGGAGCACCCGGAGGAAACCCACGCAGACACAAGGAGAATGTGCAGACTCCGCGCAGACAGTGACCCAAGCCGAGAATCGAACCTGGGACCCTGGAGCTGTGAAGCAAAGGTGCTAATCACTGTGCTACTGTGCCACCCCCTCAAGAAATAGTATTTTCATTACATACCCAGGAAATCAGTCTTTAAATGTTTTCTAACAGGTAAAGTTTAATCTTTGCTGCATCTACCCCTTGAGGATTGTTGAATCTACTGCTCAATTCTGCACAAACCAGTCAACATGCCATAACGATAGGCTCACTGTCCACGTAATCATATAATAGTGATTCTGTATTTCAGACCATTAAGGTAATAATAATAATTCTCGCTTTTTGTCACAAGTAGGCTTCAATGAAGTTACCGTGAAAAGACCCTAGTCGCCACATTCTGGCGCGTGTTCGGGGAGGCCGGTACATGCATTCTGCTATCATATACCTGAATGAAATAAAGTTATGTTGTCTCACTGTTTAAGAGAAAGCTTAAAAATTAACTCAGAAAATCATTGTGAGCACAAACAACACGGGAGTTTTTGACTTGTAGGTACTCCATGTAATGCATAGGGTTTCGAGAAACATCAGTGTCAGTTTGAGTTCCACTGATTCAGTGCAAATCAACCAGTTTCAGTGCTTGCAGCTGTGTTTCTACAGCTCCCTGACTACCATCTATACTTCTCGTCCAAGTATCAGCTTGCACCCTCTCTGGATCATTACTTTTCAGATTAAATTTACTTTCCAGACTAAATTTCCCCCCAAATCCCATCTCCCAACTCGATCTCCCAGCACCTCCTGCAATTGATCACTGATACAAGACTGATCACTGATGTTAACTAGTGTTGCATGGCTGTATCATCCACTGCTGTGGCTCCATTTCCGACTTTGTGGAGGTCTTTTGGCTCAGTGTCCTTACGTCTGAGTCAGGTCCTCCTGGTTCAAGTCCCACCTCAGGACTTGAAGACCATGGAAGGTGTGTTTGTAGTGTGGCCAAGCAGGTTGATTGTCAGCCTGTAAATCCTTCCAATGTGCCCAGGGTGGCAAGAGCAGGATAGTTTGCTGCTCAGCCAGATCTGTGTGGTAGCTGCAGTGCAACAGCCCCCCCCCCCCATCTTAAACCAATCCGCTCACAAGCTCTTGCCATGGGTTGCATGACCAGTGCCCTCCCCACTTTGAGGGACTGCTCGAGAGTGAGTTTCTTGAATTGTGCCAAAAACAAAGCAATTGCAGGACGCTTGTAAAAGCTGCAGTACAAATAACAGAAGAGTAGGCTGATTTATGTTTCACCTCTTAAACGTGTCAATTTATATGACCAACCTAAATCAGCCTTTGCTTCAACAAAAATATTCATTCACTTTATAACTCCAGAACCCATCTAGAGACTAAAAAATATTCAATCCCGAAAAGCCAAAAGGTCTTGCAGAAGTACTGGCGTAAAAATGCATGAGTTCCTTCCAGTAGATTCCACATGAACATACACAGCATGTGGGGGGGGGGGGGGGAAGAGAGAGATAGGTGGTGAAGGAAGCTGCTCTAGGGTGGAATGCGAGGCCATTCGGTCCACTGTGCCTGTGCTGGACCTTGCAGAGAAATCCAATTTGTCCCACTGCCCTGCTCTTCTCACCCCATCCCTTTCAGCATCCACCCAAATCTCTCTCAGAGAGCTGCTGTTCCACCATCCTTCCAGCCAGGATAACGGCTCACCGTCAACAACAATAAATGTTCCCTCACGTTTCAAGTTAAAAGAAATAAGTGTTGTGATATGGCATTGTTTCCCCCCTCCCTCCTTCCCCAGTGTTTCCCCCCTCCCTCCTTCCCCAGTGTTTCCCCCTCCCTCCTTCCCCAGTGTTTCCCCCTCCCTCCTTCCCCAGTGTTTCCCCCTCCCTCCTTCCCCAGTGTTTCCCCCTCCCTCCTTCCCCAGTGTTTCCCCCTCCCTCCTTCCCCAGTGTTTCCCCCTCCCTCCTTCCCCAGTGTTTCCCCCTCCCTCCTTCCCCAGTGTTTCCCCCCTCCCTCCTTCCCCAGTGTTTCCCCCTCCCTCCTTCCCCAGTGTTTCCCCCTCCCTCCTTCCCCAGTGTTTCCCCCTCCCTCCTTCCCCAGTGTTTCCCCCTCCCTCCTTCCCCAGTGTTTCCCCCTCCCTCCTTCCCCAGTGTTTCCCCCTCCCTCCTTCCCCAGTGTTTCCCCCCTCCCTCCTTCCCCAGTGTTTCCCCCTTCCCTCCTTCCCCAGTGTTTCCCCCTCCCTCCTTCCCCAGTGTTTCCCCCTCCCTCCTTCCCCAGTGTTTCCCCCTCCCTCCTTCCCCAGTGTTTCCCCCTCCCTCCTTCCCCAGTGTTTCCCCCTCCCTCCTTCCCCAGTGTTTCCCCCTCCCTCCTTCCCCAGTGTTTCCCCCTCCCTCCTTCCCCAGTGTTTCCCCCTCCCTCCTTCCCCAGTGTTTCCCCCTCCCTTCTTCCCCAGTGTTTCCCCCTCCCTTCTTCCCCAGTGTTTCGGTCTGAAGTGTGTGTTTTTGGCGCTGTCACCAAGGCCAGTGAGCTGCAATTCGGACAGCCCTGCCCTGCCGGACAAGCCAGCCCCTCCCCCGCTCGGACAGCCCCTCCCCCGCTCGGACAGCCCTGCTGCCCCGCCCCCCTCGGACAGCCCGACTGCCCCGCCCCCGCTCGGACAGCCCTGCTGCCCCGCCCCCCTCGGACAGCCCGACTGCCCCGCCCCCGCTCGGACAGCCCTGCTGCCCCGCCCCCGCTCGGACAGCCCTGCTGCCCCGCCCCCGCTCGGACAGCCCGACTGCCCCGCCCCCGCTCGGACAGCCCGACTGCCCCGCCCCCGCTCGGACAGCCCGACTGCCCCGCCCCCGCTCGGACAGCCCGACTGCCCCGCCCCGGACAGCCCCGCCCCTGCCCTGCCCCTCCCTACCCGCGCGGCCCCCATCGCGCGGCCGCCCTGACTTGACGCATTGCAGGTGCGCGGCGGCCAATGGCAGAGCGCGGCTCATCCGCTCCCCCCCCATTGCAGGTAGGCGCCAGCCAATGGCGGCGGGCGAGACAAATCCAAAGGCCCCGCCCCCTCTTCCCCTCCCCCCTATCCCCGGCCGCCATTCGCTCACACTCACTGAAAGAGAGAGACTGAGAGGCGCAGGCGCGCCCCTCCCCCTCTTCCTCGCCCCACCCGCCCTGCCCCGCGCCAACCAGGCAACCGAGCCCTCACACACCCTCCCAACCAAACTGTAACCGTCCGCCCGCGTGATGTAGATCCAGGCTGACTGTACACAATTCATTAAAATAAACTGGCGGTCGGCTTAGAAATCGCGTCCAGTTGGATGAGGAGGAGGGACGGGGGTGTTTGGAAGGGATGAGCGAGGGACGGGGGTACGCTGTAAATGAGAGGGGGGGTTTGGCCGCAGACTCTTTACCCCCTCCCCCCCCCTCTCCCGCGCAGTGCGGGCCGGCCGGCTGGCGGAGGGATACACAGTATATAAGTAGTGGGCAGTGGGGCGGCAGCGCGGTAATCGGCGCCAGTGGGATCGCGGCGATTGGAGGAGCTGCTGCTTGAGTCTGCGGTCCGTAAGCGCCTCTCCCAGCCACTACCCACACCGCCTGCCTGCTTCCCCTCAACAAACTCGACATGGTGCGTGTGCCCGGCCTGTCTCTCTTTACCGCGCCTCGGTGTCAGCCTGGCTGCCGTTTGATTTCCCCAAATGCGGTGGTTTGTTTGAGCGCGTGTGTGGCGGAGCAAAGGGACAAGCCATCAAAATGGCGGCGGTTGTCATGCGGCGGCCGCCCGTTTAAATGTTCCGTCAGCCTGATGAAGGGATCTCTCTTTCCCCGCCCGGCCTGAGTGCTGGGGGATGTGCGAGGGACGGGTTTGTGTCCGGGGTGCTCGGCGGCGGCTGCTGAGGGTGGGCGCGCGAGGGGCTGCTACAGCCCCCTCTCACCCCGGGCTCCTACCCCCCCCACCCTGGCTGCACCCCTCCTTCTCTCTCTCTTTCCCCCCCCCCCCCCCCGGGCTCCACACCCATTCTGGGCTTTACCCCCACCCAGGGCTGCATCTTCATCACCCCGGTGAGCGCCTGTGGCTGCATCTGTCCGGTGGGATGGAGGGGAAGCTGCTAGGAGAGGATGCTGCATTCTGCTCTCTTGCCCCCGCCCCGCCGATTGTTTAAGATTACAGCAGTTTCAGTCAACCTCGTTGCAGAATCGTTAATCGTATAGTTAGTTGCCTGGGTCCAAAAGGCTGGGCCAACCTCGTTTTTCTGGGCTGGATTTTGTTCTTTCGTATTCTGTTTTGAAGGAGACCGTTCTGTTTTAATTCAAAGGTTGTGGCTAAAAGTGCACGAGGTTGTTCTGAGTTGCTTTTCGCTTGTTGAGCCTGCAAGGGGCCCATCTGGTTGGATCCTAATTTGTTTGATATTGGAGCTCCTTGCAATTTTTTTTTTCAGTAGTCTTTGTCCAATGCACCAGATGAGGTGAACGAACTTTTTTAAAGCATTTTTGCACATGTATTTGCCTTTTGTGGCAAGTACATTACGTAATTGCAGACTTTTCTGCTTCAAGTGGTGAATCATTGTTTTGCTGCTGGAATGTAGTTCAAGTCTCGCCTTTAGCCTGTAATTCTCTTGTATATGCTGTACTGTTAGTGTCATGTGTGAGTGACACCTGTGCCAGCATGTAAATCACTAATGTAAAACCATTTTTTTTAAGAGGCCTCCTGGTAATCCATTTGTTTTTGACCTAACCAGCTTGTATTTCACATGGCTGTGCTTGGATTTTGGGTGTGTTGGTAGAATTGAATGCTGCAAGTGTGACTAAATGTTGCAAATTTAACCTGTTGTGTGAGACCGTCTGTAGTGGCTGTTTTCTGTTTAGATAATTGCAACTACTTACTTGCTGGTTACATAACACACTGGGTATGACTATCAAATTATGTAATTGGCTTTTGTTGTCAGCTGCAGAAGTAACGTTTTTAGTGTAAAATGTAAGTGATTGCAGGGCTTGGTGTAAGATGTATGTGATTGTCGGGTTCGAAGTTGAATTTAATGAACAATTTTTCGTGGTCCTGTATTAAAACTATTTGCACAGAGATATTGACTTAAAGAGCCATTAAGCTATATATAGTTTAAGTTAATTGGTTAACTTCAATTGTTGTGGGAATTGATATTAACTGGATCTGAAGTTAATAAAGGTCGAGCATGGCACAGTGAATTTTTATAGCACAGATAGCAATTCAGCCCACTGTCCCTATATACTTTATTGAGGAAGTAGATGAATCAAAGCAGTTTATGAATTCCAAGAATGTGTTCTGTCCCCCTCCTTACAACACATTTTTTCCTGGATGATTGCCAGTGCTTTGCTGTGTGATACACCCAACATTTTCCACCTTTTCCAAGCCAGTTAAAACACACTTTCCCAGCTTAATGGGTGGGCCCCAAATCTTACAGAACTGTCACTGTTATAATATCCACTGTTAATGCTCTGTGCAGACTGGTGAATATTACTGCCCCCTCCTGGAGAACAAATACAAGAGATTGACTTGTGTCTCGTCATAATAAACCACTGTTTAGTTTTTCCCAAATTTAAAAGCCAGTTCTCCTGCCTGACACCCAGACTTGTTTCCTTAAACCTTTTTAATGTCACTACTTTGACCTGGCTTGTCTAATTTGGAAGATGAACTTGAAACTGGTGTACAAAAAACTACTTTTCTTGAATGAAGGCAAGGCATTGCCTCCAAAATTGATCAAATCAGGAAATCTTTTTTGTTGGCAAGTGAAATGACTTAAACAGGAGGTCCACCCTGAAGTTTTGAACAAAATGAACTCCTGTTGTCACCACCTCAAGTATGGCAGAGAAGAGTGCAGCATGGTGGCACAATGGTTAGCATTGCTCCCTACAGCGCTGAGGGACCCAGGTTCGAATCCCGGCCCTGGGTCACTGTCTGTGTGGAGTTTGCACATTCTCCCCGTGTCTGTGTGGGTTTCCTCCCACAATCCAAAGATGTGCAGGATAGGTGGATTGGCCATGCTAAATTGCCCGAAGTGTCCAAAATTGCCCGAAGTGTTGGGTGGGGTTACTGGGTTATGGGGATACGGTGAAGGTGTGGTCTTGGGTAGGGTGCTCTTTCCAAGGGCCAGTGCAGACTTGATAGGCCGAATGGCCTCCTTCTGCACTGTAAATTCTATTCTCTAAATTTTTCAAAAAAGTATGGCAGAGAAAATGGGATGCAAGTGTTCTGAGCAAGTATTCTTTGGACACTTCAGCTTGAAACATCTACTGTAATATTGAGCTGTTTGAAAATGACATGTAGGCACTTTGAAGCTGAAATTGTTTTTGCGTTGCCTATTTTCCTGACTTGTGTACGAGTTGAATTGTTAGTGGTGGCATTGGGCCATTGTAGTCTAATGTGGATGGGCACAGGTTCATTCTTGTACATGGCAAAATGGGCCCAATGTAGCTCCAATTTGAAACACCATGTCACTACTGCACATAGACACCCTCCAATGGGAACTGAAAGATAGAAAGTGCTGAATAGTTGTTTTTGAAACCGTTTTCAGCCACAATGGTACTCATTGGTCTCTTCTGACCACAAAAGCTCCATGCCACCACGTGAACTTTTACAGTGGAATGGATCCTTGTTAACAATGTGCAATTGTGGCTCTGTCATAATCTTCAGGCAGAATTTCACTTAATGGTTTATAGCAGTTTGTCAGCAAATGTGACTAGGGAGGGTGCCATGGCTCAAACACTATACAGATGCTTTTAAACACATCAGGAATACTATGTCCCAATCATCTTAACGCTGGCTGTGGTAATTTCAACAGTTATCAAATCTGAATTTGCTGTTTCCTGTAACATCTCCAATCATTAGACCCTACCAACTCCATGTTCTGTCATCTTTGACTTTAACATGAACAATTCAGATATACCTTTAAAGATGATACCGTTAAAACTTGGCCCTAGAAAATGCGGTCGAACCTGTCACATTTTTAATACTGGTGCAAATTCTTCCTTGGCGCCCATTTTTAAAATTGAGTGAATATTCAAATTCAAGTTTGATTTGAAATTTGTCTGCACTCTTTATTGCCCGTGTTCCTTTTGAAATCGTTGCCTCCAGTAATAGTTAAGGATTTGTGGATACATTTCAGACTATTGCTTTCATACGTCTAGAACTTAAATATGTTTCCCCATGTCAAAATTCCCAGATGCATTTAATGGATGGTTTAACTTGTCTTACAGGCTGACCAACTTACTGAAGAGCAGATTGCTGGTAAGTGAGTAAATATTCCTGTACGTAAATAGTACTTACTGAATTTGGTCTCGACTAGTACAAATGCAAGAGAGCAAGGTAGCTGGCAGGTCGATTGTAGTGTTCATTGTGATCGGCTTTTTTGATGCATCTGTGGAGAAGTTCATTCTGAAATTGAGGGGCTAAGCAAGCCCCTGATGCTGAAGAAACGGGTCCATCAGATTTGTCAGCTAACACTAGCCTGTCCCTTCTAAAGATTCAACTTTAGTCTTTTTCTGCGTACTGCTGTGATATGAAATGTGTTGGGAAAGTATGGTCTAATGGTTGAGGCACTATGGAGTTAGGTTTTTTTGGGGGTGGACGGTGTTGTTGCTGCCACACTTGCTACATTGATGTATGATGAGAAATATTGAACATTATTTTTAAAAAGCTTAAATTTAGAGTACCCAATTATTATTTTTTTCCAATTGAGGGGCAATTTAGCGTGGCCAATCCACCCACCCCTGTACATCTTTGGGTTGTGGGGGTGAAACCCACGCAGACACGGAGAATGTGCAAACTCCACACGGACAGTGACCCAGGGCCAAGATTCGAGCTCCGGTCCTCAGCGCTGCAGTCCCAGTTCTATCCACTGCCATCGTGCTGCCCTTAAATATTGAACATTACGAAGTGTACATGCAGTTAGTTGTATTTTGCCTGGCAGACCTGTTTAACCAGATGGCAATTTATGGATAACTAAAATTGTACCAGCAGTAAATGTCAGAGCAATTCTAAAAAGGCAGAGACAAGTGGTGAATATGGCCCTAGTTTGAAACCTAGAATAGTGCCAAATAGTCACCTAGTTTCGCTCATGTGGATTTCTTGGGGCAATACTTAGGTTACAAGGTGGAGGAGCTCAAAGCAGCAAATGTGGATTCTGCTTCAGTACTGTCCTGTGATCCCAGATTGGCAGTGCCTACTTATCTTCCTGAATGGAATTGTTGCGGTTTACCTGTAATTTTTAGATTTATTGTCATGTGTACAGTGAAAAGTGTTGTGTACAGTCCAGGCAGATGGTTCCATACATGAAAAACATAGGACATATGATAAATATACAATGTAAATACATGGACATCGGGTGAAGCATAGAGTATAGTGCTACAGCAGTAGAGCTGTGTAGAGAGATCAGTTCCGTCCATAAGAGAATCATTCAGGTCTAGTAACAATGGGGAAGAAGCTGTTTATGAATCTTGGTGTGAGAGGAGATCGAAAGTAAAAGCAAACTTGTTTCAGGCACATAAAGCAGCTTGACTTGTCCGTTTCTGTAATTTTCTTTTGAATACCCTCGTTCACAAAAAAAAGGAATTACGTCCTAAAGTTCAAGACTTGCATTTCAGGCTAGCTTTAGCAAAACCGTAAATCCATGATGTGGCTTCAGTAACTGCACCATTTGTGTAGCAAAGTCAGCACTGTTTGGTCCATAGGTCTAATTTTGAATTGAAGTTCATTTAAAGGTGGTTGGAGATTTAACTAAAATAAGCCAGGAATATTCCTACAGCATGAAAATATTGTCCATCTTTCAAATACCAGGCCACCTGCATAAGTTCAAAAAATCCTTGGGCTCTTGTTATGCCAAGTTGACAACTCCTACCAATAACTACTCTAGTTAGATGGTGTCTTCAGTTGCTAAGAAACAATATACATCAGTTCCACCTGCTTTTGGTTGCAAGCCTGAACATGCTGGCACTGTGACTAACTGCTCTGACCAGATTGATTAGGGCATTGTCACAAATTTATGAGCTAGCCAGTGGGGTAAAACAGGCGTCAGTGAATTTAAGCATTAGTGGGATGTGGCAGGATTACCACAATCTAAATTATTTCACCCTGTAAAAGAATGAGCTCGGCTTCAATGGCAAATTTTAATCTTCAAACATTTGCCCATGTTTTAAGGTAATTTTCCAGTGACTGATGTGAAATTAACTGCTGCTGTAATGTCAGGCTGTCGCTTGTTAAATCTGTAGCCTGTTGTCATAACACTTAAGTTTTACTTTGTGCAACCTCAATTTATTTTATATGTATTTTAATTTTAGTGAATAGTTGTTCCAGGTTGTGTAACTAGTCCTTTCTCATGTCAACTTTTTTCTAGAGTTCAAAGAGGCATTCTCCCTCTTTGATAAAGATGGTGATGGCACCATCACAACGAAAGAGTTGGGAACTGTAATGCGATCTTTGGGACAGAATCCTACTGAAGCAGAGTTGCAGGACATGATCAATGAAGTTGATGCAGATGGTAAGTTTGATGTTTTCCCCCCACTTTGGCTTCATGGACGCAACTAGATTGAGTCATTTGGCTCCTCCCCTTTCCCTCTCTCTCTCTCTCTCTCTCCCTCCCTCCATCTCTTCTCTTCTCCCCCCCCCCCCCCCCCCCAAAAAAAAAAACCTGGGTCACAACTGATCACTAGACTGTTTTGAATGCCAGAGCTAGAAACCTGTTTGAAGTGTCGGTGTGATAACACACCGGTTTTTCCAGTGGTGACTTCTTGCTGTGAGTAAATACAATACTGTTTTTGGAGAAATGGCTTTACACGACCAGGTGGTTTTTGACTACATGCCAAATCATAGTGTAAATCGAACATTGAAAAAAACCTTTCATAGCAAGCTGCTAGGTTTGGATTTGTTCATTTAATCTCACTAGGACAATGAGTGGGAAGTATTGAAGAGTATTTGTGGTATTGGAGTAACTGGCTCAATGCATAATTCTCTCTCGCTGCCGGATAGTTCTAACTATAATGGTTCAGTATGGCAATGTTGAACATCCTGGAGTTTTACGATGTGGAATGACTAGGCATTCTAAAGTGAGAATGCAGCATTGAGGATGCTGAATGTCAGTTATTGTGAATCGTGAAGGTGGACGTTTTTTTTAAAGATTTGATGCTTGTTTTTGTTTATCATCTGATACCTGCAGCTGAGCACAATGTTCTGAACTTCTAGGACTCTAGGGACCATTCTTTCCCACAGTAAACACTATTGCTTTATTTTTTTTTTAGGTAAAAGCCCATCAGAAAATGCTTGCTCGAGTTTTTTGTTCATTCTTTGGTGTGGGCATTGTTGGCAAAGCCTATGATGCCCTTCCTGAATTGCTCTTGAACTGAGTGGCTTGCTTAGACCATTTTGGAGGGCAGTTAAGAGTCAACCCTATCATTGGATCTGGAGTCCCATGTAGGCCAGACCAGCAGATTTCCTTGCCTAGAGGTTATTAGTGAACCAGAGATTGTTTTTTTTTTTTAACAATACTCAATAGTCTCATGGTCATAATTATTGAGACTAGCTTTCAATTCCCAGATTTTGTGAACTTGGGGAGGGAATGTAGTGTAACCTGGGCCTCTAGATTCCCAGTCCAGTGACATTACCAGCTCTTTCCCAGTCATATTGAGCTGCTAAATTTACAGAATTGCAAGCTCTGCTCCTAGAAAAGTACTTCACCCCAATTCAGTATTTTAGTAAATCGCCGCAAAAATTTTTGGGCAGGACGAGATGAGGCTGAATTCTGGAATCCCTGATCCTTGCTGGTTAAACGGTTCTCATTCTCTGCAGTGACGTACATTGTGACCAACCAGTTGGGTCAGCTGTTAGAACTTCTGATCCCTCTGGACTAGCTCATTGGGCTGAGCGGTGTGCAAAAGGCACAATTCAACTATGGGAAGTGATATTAAATAAATTTAGTAGGAGCATCTTTTAAATCCCAAACTGTAATTCATGTTAAGTCTTCTATAATAACTACTATAATACTAACCACAGAAGGTCATTTCGTTAATTTTTTTGATTTGGATGGCACAGTGGTTAGCACTGCTGTCACACTGCTGAGCACCTGGGTTCGATCCCGGGTCACTGTTTGTGTGGAGTTTGCACATTCTCCCCATGCTTGCCATTCTCCCATGGATTCTGTCTACACCTCTTGTGGCCTCAGGTTGGCAGACAGCATTGTCAGAGACTCCTCCCACCCAGGCTTTGCCCTCTTCCAGACCCTTTCATCAGGCAGAAGATACAGAAGTCTGAAGATCTGCACATCCAGAAATAGGAACAGCTTCCCCACAGGAGGAAAGAATTGGGTACACCCAATTGGCATCTAAAGTTAGTACATTTTATTGTAGGAAGAAGCCATTTTTGCAATTCTAAGTGGATCTTGCAGGTTGGCTGTAAAGTGATATTCAACTGTACATTAAAGTGCTCTGGTGTAAGTTGCTGATCTTGACCGTGCAGCCTCAGCTTTTGAGTTCTGTGGCGAAGGTAGTGTATTTGATATTGGGTTTCAACTGCTGGGTGTAGTATAACAAATTCATTGTTTAAGGAGTGTTGTGGGAGGTGTTGTCTGATGACTGCCCTTGACATCAAGGCACCATTTCACTCAGTATCTCCGCTGATTACTTGGCACAAATTGTGGTGGTTGGGAGGTCGATCATCTCCGCTCCAGGACATCACCGCAGGAGTTCCTCAGGGTAGTGTCCTAGGCCCAAACATCTTCACCCTGCTTCATCAATAACCTCCCTTCCATCATAAGGGGAGAAGTGGGGATGTTTGCACTTGACTGCACAATGTTCAGCACAATTTGTGACGACTCAGATAATGGAAGCAGTCCATGTCCAAATGCAGCAAGACCTGGAAAATATCCAAGCTTGGTCTGATGCTGACCATCTGCTATAAGAGAGGATCTAACCATCGCCCCATAACATTCAATGACATTACCATTGCTGAATCCCCCACAGGCAGCACCCTGTGTTCCCCCAAAGCCTGTCCACCGTGTACAAGGCATAAGTCATGAATGTAATGGAATACTCTCTACTTCCCCGGATGAGTGCAGCTCCAACACTCAAGAAGCTCAACACCATTCAGGTCAAAGACGCCTGCTTGATTGCTCCACCTTCCACAAACATTCAAGCCCTCCACCACCAACTAACAGTGGTTCTAAAAGATGGTACACAGTGGAGCAGCATTGTGTTTAGCACAGTTTCTCCAGGGTCCCAGGTTTGATTCCTGGCTTGTCAGGAATAGCCACACTCTGGAGTCTGCATGTTCTCGTGTCTGCGTGGGTTTCCTCCCACAGTCCAAAGATGTGCATGTTACGTGGATTGGCCATGATAAATTAATTGCCCTTGGGTGTCCAAAAAAGTTCGGTGGGGTTACGGGGCGGGGGTAGGGTGCGCTTTCCAAGGGCTGGTGCAGACTCGATGGGCTGAATGGCCTTCTGTACTGTAGATTCTATGCACTGCAGTAACCTGCAAAGGTTCCTTAGACAGCACATTCCAACCCACTACCACCTAGAAGGACAAGAGCAGCAGATACCTGGGAACCTCACCAGCTGGATGGTCCCCCTCCAAGTCACTCACCTGACTTGGAAATATATCGCCGTTCCTTCACTGCCTGTTGCAAAATCCTAAAATATCCTCCCTAACAGCACAGTGGGTGTGCCTACACCTCTGGCTGCAGTGGTTCAAGAAGGTGGCTCACCACCTTATGAATTGCAACTGGGGATAACGAGTGACACCCACATCCTGTAAATTAATTCTTTAAAATTACCATTTTGATTCAACCTCGAGTCACCTTTACTGCACCAAGAGTGTTGACGATACCGTTGACTGTGTTCATTCCATTTATTGTACTTGCTTGACCATAATACATAGGAGCAAAATTAGGCCAGTTGGCCCATCGAATCTGTTCTGCCATTCAATCATCGTTGATATGTTTCTCATTCTCCTGCCGTCTCCCCATAAACCTTGATCCCTGTCAAGAACCTATCAATTTTTAAAAATAAATTGAGTGCCCAATTCATTATTTCCAATTAAGGGGCAATTTAGCGTGGCCAATCCACCTACCCTGCACATCTTTGGGTTGTGGGAGTGAAACCCACACAAATACAAGGAGAATGTGCCAACTCCACACGGACAGTGACCCAGAGCCAGGATCGAACCTGGGACCTCAGCACCGTAAGGCAGCAGTGCTATCCACTGCGCTGTGCTCCCTATCCATCTCCGTCTTAAAGACACTCGGTGATTTGGCCTCCAGCCTTCTGTAGCAATAAGTTCCATAGATTCACCACCCTCTGGTGAAGAAATTCCTGCTCATTTCCATTTTAAAGGATTGTCCCTTCAGTTGAGGCTGTGGCCTCAGATTCTAGTTTTTCCTGCTAGTGGAAACATCCTCTCCATGTCCATTCATAATAATAATCTTTGTTATTGTCACAAGTAGGCTTACATTAACACTGCATTGAAGTTACTGTGAAAATCCCCTAGTCGTCACACTCCGGCGCCTGTGCAGGTCCACTTGAGGGGGAATTCAGAAAATCCAATTCACCTAACATCACGTCTTTTGGGAAGAAAACGGAGTACCCCTGGAGGAAACCCACGCAGACACTGGGAGAATGGAGACTCTGCACAGCCAGTGACCCAAGCTTAGAATCGAACCTGGGACCCTGGTGCTGCGAAGCAACAGTGCTAACCACTGTGCTACCCATTCTATCTAGGCCGCTCAGTGCCATATGTTTTAATAAGATCCCCTCATCCTTTACTCTTAACGAGTACATTCTTTTAAAAATAAATGTGGAGTACCCAAATATTTTTCCAATTAAGGGGCAATTTAACATAGCCTAACCCTAACCTGCACATCCTTGGGTTGTGGGGGTGAAACCCTGCAGTGGGGGGGGGGGGGGGGGGGAGAGAAATGTGCAAATTCCACACGAATAGTGACCTGGGCCGGGATCAAACCCGGATCCTCAGCGCCGTAGACAGCAGTGCTATAACCACTGCGCCACCGTGCCGCCTCTTACTGAGTACTCTTGACTAGTACAGACCCACAATCCTGAACCGCTCCTTGTATGACTAGCTCTTTCATTCCAGGGATCGTTCTTGTGAACCTCCACTGGACCCTTTCCCAGGCCAGAGCATCCTTCCTTAAATACGGGGCCCAAAACTGCTCACAATATTCCAAATGGAGTCTGCCAGAACCTTATACAGCCTCTGAAATACATCCCTGCTCTTGTATTCTAGCCCTAATCATGAATGCTAACATTGCATTTGTCTTTCTAACTGCTGACTGAACCTGCATGTTAACCTTAAGAGAATCGTGAACCAGGACTCCCAAGTCCCTTTGTGCTTCTGATTTCCTAAGCTTTTCCCGTTTAGAAAATGGTCTATGCCTCTGTTCTTCTACCCAAGTGCATTACCTCATATTTTTCCACATTGTATTCCATCTGCCATGTTGCCCACTCTCTCAGCCTGTCTAAGTCCTTGTGTAACCCCCCTGCTTCCTCAATACTACCTGTCTCTCTGCATATCTTTGTTTCATCTGCAAACTTGGCAACAGTGCCATCAGTTCTTCCTTCCAGATCGTTGATGTATATTGTGAAAAGCTGTCGTTCCACCACCGACCCCTGAGGCACACCACTAGTCACCGGCTGCCATCCTGAAAAAGATCCCTTTATCTCCACCTTCTGCCAGTCAGCCAATCCTCTATCCATGCCAGAATCCTATCCTTAACACATGGGCTCTTAACTTATTTAACAGCCTCCAATAAGGCACCTTGTCAAAGGCCTTCTGGAAACCTAATTAGATCATATCCACTGGTTCTCCTTTGTCTAACTTCCTTGTTACCAGCTCAAAAGAATTCTAACAGATTTGTAAGACATGACCGCCACTTGGCGAAGTCTGCCATTCCAGCCTCCATTCATTAGATCATCCTTCTGTAATCTCCAGTATGGCCGTATGATGCTCCACTATACAGCTTTCCGTCCCTAACACCTTGGTCCACTCCTCCGCTCACTCCATTTACTGTAATACCGTTGTGTTTATTCATAGGAGATGCAGTACTTGCTCCTTTTTACCATTCCCTCCCCATTAGCACCATCTGGGCGAAACAGCAATTTAGTGCACTGGTTCCCATTCACAGTAACTTTGTGGGTGAGTATAGAACAGTTCCAGAGCAAGGGAATCTCCCATTTAAAAATTAGGAATTTCTACGGTCATATGTTTGGAATTCTCTATTCTAAGGAGTAGTGGGTGCTGAGGCCATTGAACATATTATAGGGAGGCTGAGTTAAGTGTTATTCTCTTTATCTCTCTCTCTCTCTCTCTCTCTCCCTCCCCCAATATTCCGATGAAAGGTCACCAACCTAAAATGGTTTGACTGTTTATCCACCGATGTTGCCTGACCTGAATTTCCAGTGGTTTCTACTTATTTCAATCAATTTCTAAATTGGCTGAATGAGGGCATTAATAATGACCTTGGATTCTGTTGAATCCCTAGCTAATTGACTAATTGCAGACTTCTGTAATGCTTGAAAGAGAGAAGATATTATCATTTATTCCTGCCTCCAGGCAGCAGTGAAAAATGCTTAGCTGACCAACTGTTAAGGGAGCCAGATGGTCGAAGGGAATTAAGTGGGTAAATGACACCCCTGAAGCCATCCATGTTCAGGAATTTTAGTGACTTCATAATCTGACAATGATGCAAATTAGTGGTTGTTTTCAGCCTTGTCGTGCTGCTTGTTGGGACCATTTTCTGTCATTGTTGCACATTTGTCATTGTTCTCTCCTAAGTAATCCTCCAATTAGTGGATAAATGGATTGAGAAACGATGAGGGTAGAGCAATATCTGGTACATAGAATGCCTCAATAACAAAAAAGGCCAGTATTTAAAATATAAATGACTGTTGGACCATTGAAAAACATGCTGGCTCTTTGAGTCTGGTGCTGATGTTCAGATCCTGTTTCCTGTCTTGTTGGACTGCCACTTAGCACAAGTGGAGGCAATGGTTCTGCTAACTGCTGTAGTGTACATTTTCAAATAGGATTTCCCAATGTGAGGGGATCCCAAGAGTGCTGAGACAGTTATGTATTTTGACTTGCTAATGCATTATTTCTGTTGTAAACAATTTATTAGTATACAAGATTGGGGCTGTTTCTCTTCGGGTAATCCGTAATTATGGGGATCCCTAGGCTTGTGCCTATTTATAAAGATGAAGACTGCTGACTTGTGTGGTGCACTTTCACCAAAATGTTTGCTTGCAAAGTGAGACGACAGCAGACGCCTTGGTTGAAATAGCAATAGTGCTTGTGCATAGATTTCTGTCAAAACACATGGCTGCAGTCTTGTTTAGTGGCTGGCATGGGCACAACAGGCTGAATATCCTCCTGTGCTGTAACTGTTCAATGATTTGTATGGTCAGTCGTATCCCAGAGCTCAACTTGGCAGGGAACCAATTCAGGAATTCTCCACTATACTTGGGGAAATCAGGTTTCAATCAGCTTTGGTTCTATGCCCAAGGTGTGCCAAACCACAATGTGGAAGCTTTTTTTTTTTGCATACGTTGCTAATGGTGGTATACTTTTTGCATTATGTTCAGCAAAATGTATGAAGATTGTATAGGAAGCTAGGTGCTACTGGCTTGTTCTTTTAAATACTATCTTAAAGCATAATTGAGATAATACACTGTAACCTTTGATTCAAGGCCCCTACCCTGATCCACTAAATAATTATTCCCAAAACTTGGCATCGGGAGTCCATGATTAGAAGCTGTATTATTTAATTTCCTGAACTGTGTGGTTGATTCCTGTTGGATTGGTTTGATGTTTTCAGGCCATGGCAGAAGCAAAAGCTCAAGCTTTTTGTTTGCAAAAACTGACAAAATATCAGGAAGATGGACAATTAGAACACTCAATACTGCTGGCTCCCCTGTATCATGTAGTTAATTACAAGGTGAAAATTGTGCTGCAAGGTATTATTGAAATGAGAACAATGAAATCTATTATAGAGCATAATTAACTATAAACATGAAATTTCTCATTAACTTGATGTCACCATGAGCCTACTAAGCTGGATAATTTCGGGAGAATCTATTTATGGTTTGATAAGATTGGATCACAGCTTTAATTGGGTCAGAATCTGTATGGGGTCACATCCTGATTTAGAAGTTTAAGTTGTTGGCTCTTGAGCAGCTTTTAATTGTAGCTTTGACCAGTATTAACTCACTGCAATTTAGATCTCTCATAGTTGCATGTAAACATTGGATAAGTTTTTTAGCTGAAGTATACAAAACAAGATGACCAAATTGGGAGATGTGCTTTGCTGCAGTGTGTTTGCTGTCAGATCTAGCTCTATAAAATTGGGTGCAAGTTCTGTTGGACTTTTTGATGCTTTTGTGTTCATTTGTTGTGGAGATTGGCTGGTTAGCTCAGTTGGCTAGTGTGATGCAGGTTCACGCCCTGTACCAGTTGGGGAAGTTCCTGGGGGCCTGCCTCTTTACCCTTGAGCTATATCTAACCAAGTTCTATTTCTTTCACTGAAGAACATCTATGGCCTTTGAACTATGGCTAATTACCATGCTTGTCTTCCTTTGTCACATGTGTCCTAATGGTTCTTTTTCTTGTTACTTTTCTATTTTCTAGGTAATGGCACTATTGACTTTCCTGAGTTCTTGACCATGATGGCCAGGAAAATGAAGGACACAGATAGTGAAGAGGAAATTCGTGAGGCATTCCGTGTATTTGACAAGGTGGGCCTTTTAAATACTGCTGGGTGTACAATGATCCATTTGGTTTGCTTTAGAATCTGTACAGCGTTTCCAGTAGATAAAATTGTGCCATTGCAGACGGTGTGGCCCCTCTTTGACACAGCCTGTTGTGGGAAATCATAGCTCAGTGCCATTTCAGCTTGCAGATCATTGGTATTAAAGATATTTCCGTGACTTTGAAAGAATGTCTAACTAGATTGTGGATTTAGTGTGTGTGATGGCAGGCCTTGCTCTGATCGTGTATTAGTGTGGCAGAACAAGTTACATTTCCTGTTCATACTTCTGCCTAATTCACTTCACTAGCCCTAAGCCAACAAAATCCCTTTTACTTTCTTCATGGGGTTTCCTTTTTTCATGGGGCCAGCATTTGTTGCCCTTTAACGGAGTCATTTCAGAGTTGTATGCAGACCAGATAAGGATGGAGTTTCCTTCCCTAAAGGTCGCTAGTGAACCAGATGGTTTTTTGCAACAATCAACCAGATTTCATAGAAATTGAATTCCAATTTCACCAACTGCTGTGGTGGGATTTGAACTCTGGTCCTCCAGAGCATTGCCCTGAATCTCTGTATTACAAATCCAGGAAGGATAATACTAATCTAGAACCTCCCTGAAGTATTCTGTTTCAGACAGGATCCAATTGGTCTCTAGAGAAAATTACCTAATGTTAATTGCCTTTCCTGTCCATTCATTTGTTCTGGTTCAAAAGCAATCCAATGAAGAAACGGATGACAGTAATGCCTGTCCCTGCTTACCAAGTGCTAGGTTCATGTGATCTTATCTGATAGTAAGATGTGGTTTAAGGGAAAGTTATAACAATATCAGAAAGAATGGAATTGTGATGGGGCCGATGAAGTAAGAGTGCAAAGAGACTCTGAAGCATATGTCAGCATCGACCCGTCAGACTGAGTGCTATTCTTTTGCCAAAAGCAGGAGACCTTCATGTTTGCAGTGGTGAACAAAATGCTTTTAGGTCAAAGCGAGTATTTCTGGAAGATGACAAAGTGCTTGTAAACTCGGAGGTGGAATTGGCGCCTGGTAATGCCATTGTTAAATATGTTGCATTGATCAAAATGAGGTTACAGGAATTTAAATGATGTAGTGAATTTTAATGTGCAGATCCCAGAGTGACTGGACTGGATTATGCACAATCTGTTATCTGATGCTTTTTTACACAAATTCCTTTGTGCATCACATCACAAGCATTATCAGTATTGTGTAGCATTTTAATACACTGCGAAGGCTAACATTATCTTCCCTAGTTACCTGGAGTGGTGATGAGTTGCTTTAACAGGTACAGTCTGTGGGGAAGATACTGTTGGGTAGGGAGCTCCAGGAGATTGAACCCAATGAGTGAAGGAGTAGTGGATTCAGAATGGTGTATATTGATAGTTCCTCTATGCCTGTTGCCATTTCCCTTCTACGTGGGTAGATACTGTTGAAGGAATAAATTACTATTCATTTTCACTTTTGCTCTCAGGATGGTAATGGTTACATCAGTGCGGCAGAGTTGCGTCACGTTATGACAAACCTAGGTGAGAAATTGACAGATGAAGAAGTAGATGAAATGATTAGAGAAGCAGATATTGATGGTGATGGCCAAGTCAACTATGAAGGTATGTTTATTTTCTGCTTTTATCTCTGGTATAAATCAAAAGTACTTTTGGGGGTGGGGGGGGGGGGTGCTTTTAGTTGCCACTGGTGACAAAGCTGTAAGTTGCAAAACCAGACTTCCAAGTAAGTGAGAAACGTTTTCACACGGTGAGTGGTGAAGGTATGGAATGTGCTGTTTGTGTGGTGGAACTGGATTTACCTGAAATAGTTGAAATGAATGAAATGAAAATTGTCACAAGTAGGCTTCAAATGAATTTACTGTGAAAAGCCCCTAGTCGCCACATTCCAGCACCTGTTCGGGGAGGCTGTTACGAGAATTGAACCGTGCTGCTGGCCTGCCTTGGTCTGCTATCAAAGCCAGCAATTTAGCCCTGTGCTAAACAGCCCCTGATGCATAGTTGAGAATTGGACTGTTCTCTGAAAAGGTAAAAAGGGGCAAGGTTGTGGGGCGAAGATGGGAGAATGGAAGTAAGACAATTGCTCATTTGGAGGCCAGTACAGATACAGTGGGCTGAATGGCTCTGCTATAAAAATTCTGCATGTGATCCAATGAACAATGAAAATTACAGCACAGGAACAGGCCCTTCGGCCCTCCCAGCCTGCGCTGATCCAGATCCTTTATCTAAACCTGTTGCCTATTTTCCAAGGATCTACTTCCCTCTGTTCCCCGCCCGTTCATATATCTGTCTAGATGCATCTTACATGATGCTATCGTGCCCGCCTCTATCACCTCTGCTGGCAAAGCGTTCCAGGCACCCACCACCCTCTGTTTTAAAAAAAAAAAAACTTTCCACGCACATCTCCCTTAAATTTTCCCCCTCTCACCTTGAAATCGTGACCCCTTGTAATTGACACCCCCACTCTTGGAAAAAGCTTGTTGCTATCCACCCTGTCCATACCTCAATCAGGTCTCTTTTCCCCCCCCCTCAACCTCTGTCTTTCCAACGAAAACAATCCTAATCTACTCAACCTTTCTTTATAGCTAGCACCCTCCATACCAGGCAACATCCTGGTGAACCTCCTCTGCACCCTCTAAAGCATCCACATCCTTCTGGTAATGTGGCAACCAGAACTGCACGCAGTATTCCAAATGTGGCCTAACCAAAGTCCTGTACAACTAACATGACCTGCCGACTCTTGTACTCAATACCCCGTCCGCTGAAGCATCATGCAAGATGCATCTAGACAGATATATGAACGGGCGGGGAACAGAGGGAAGTAGACCACTCTATCGACCCGTGTTGCCACCTTCAGGGTACAGTGGACCTGAACTCCCAGATCTCTCTGTACATCAATTTTCCCCAGGACTCTTCCATTGACCGTCTAGTCCGCTCTTGCATTGGATCTTCCAAAATGCATCACCTCGCATTTGCCTGGATTGAACTCCATCTGCCATTTCTCTGCCCAACTCGCCAATTTATCTATATTTTGCTGTATTCTCTGACAGTCCTCGCTATCTGCAACTCCACTAATCTTAGTATCATCTGCAAACTTGCTAATCAGACCACCTATACCTTCGTCCAGATCATTTATGTATGTCACAAACAACAGTGGTCTGAGCACGGATCCCTGTGGAACACCACTGGTCACCCTTCTCCATTTTGAGACACTCCCTTCCACCACTACTGTCTCCTGTTGCCCAGCCAGTTCTTTATCCATCTAGTTAGTACACCCTGAACCCCATGCGACTTCACTTTTTCCAAAGAAATGAAGAATTATATTTGATATTATAGTCCTGATTCCGCAGAAAATCCAAAGAATCATCCCGTAGAAAGAGGAAAAGGGAACTTTTAAAACCTTATTATGCAAATGAAAACTTGGAACAACGGTCTGGAATTCGTCCCCCCCCAAAAAAAAAAATCGTGGTTCTCCAGCATGAAGCTTGCTTTGTGTGTTGCTATATGAAATCCATGTATCAGTAACATCTTGGTGATATTGTATTTATTCTCAATCTTGCATCCTTGAAGGTGTTGTTCATCCCACTGGCAGTCTTCTGGTAGTTTCCTTGTGACCATTCTCATGATTTTTACTCTTTTGTGGGATGTGGGAATAGCCATCACTGATTCGTCTTGAGGTGGAAAGTTGGATTTGGGGTGGCTCAACACCATAATTGGGGCAGTGCGGTAGCACAGTTGTGAGCACAGTTGCTTCACAGCTCCAGGGTCCCAGGTTTGATTCCTGGCTTGGGTCACTGTCTGTGTGGATTCTGCATGTTCTCCCCGTGTCTGCGTGGGTTTCCTCCCACAGTCCAAAGATGTGCAGGTTGGGTGGATTGGCTGTGATAAATTTCCCTTAGTGTCCAAATAGGTTAGGTGGGCTTGTGGGGATAGGGTGGAAGAATGGGCTCTTTCCAAGCGCAGATGCGATGGGCCCGAATGGCCTCCTTCTGCACTATAGAATCTGGTCCTGTCTGCAAGTGCACTTTAAACAAGAATTGATGAGAGCAGAACACACCAGTCTAAGATGTGTTGATCCTATAGATGTAACTGTCTATCCTGCTACTGCACTGGCTGAAATCATTTGTTTCAGAAGGATTACATTTGAGACTTTTTTTTTGCGAGTGCTCACAGACCGAGAGATTTAAACTGACCTATTCTGTTGCAATTCACAGTTGAAGCCATAGCAGAACTGAACCTTTCTGGTCTTGAGTTTAATAAGCTTAAAGTAGATCCTTTTGTTTGGGTTCTAGTTCATTTAAAACATGTTTTGCAGTGTCTGTATTGTTAGGTGATTTTCCCCTTCTCCTGTGCATTAAAGCCCCTAGGTAGTTCATTGACCTGTTAACAGCCAGCTACATAGATCACAAGGTTCTAGGTTTGCTTTCTGATCTGATGAGGCAATTATAATTGGCCTTAGTATGTTTGACCTGGTTAAGAATCTTGGGTTAGATGGGCGATAATCACATCTTAAAGATTGCCTGGTCTTGGTAGCTTCACTTGAAGCAATAATGGTTTACCCATCTTGTTTTTTAAAAAAAAAAGTAAGATTAAGCCAAAACCTGGTTTTGATGTGATTCATTTAGGGACCAATAACAAAGCAGACCGGTTTGAGATCCTAGATACTTGCTCAGTGAAGAAAGCCACATGATTCTGAGTGTTTTGAACAAACAAGAATAACATTTGCTCACACCTGTAATGTGCTCAATTAGCCATTTCACTAATAATTCACCCATGGGCAATACATTGGTGACAGATCTTCTACTCCAACTCTATTTTCATAGCTCAAGACTGTGTCAGACAACGGAGATCACCGATTCCGAACATTTGGAGATCTCCGATTAAGAACATTTTATAAAATGATGGAAGGGGAACCAGTGACGGAACCCCCCCCTATAGAGGTCAAAGATGAAACTGTCCTATAACATCAGGGTTAATAAGTGTGAATTCAAGGGCAAATTGGTCAAACGTCACACTGCACAATGAATGACAAATGTGACCAAAACTGGTTGCACAGATTTCTTATGAACCCACCCAGACATCAGAGTCAAACCAATGTTTAAACTTTCTCTCATGAAAGATTCCAATCCTAACCTTTACAAATCTTCACTTGGACTGCAAATCAGACAATGGCCCACCTCGATTTTAATCTCTTCCCCCAAGATGCTGTTTCTTGGGTGCATTTGGTAACCAGCTCATGCACATCTTCAGATCTTAAAGCCAGACAAAAGCCTCTCTCCCACCCATGTCCCCCCTCTCACCACATTTACATCTGTCATAGCTTACCCTCTGATGTTAGTTGTTGCTCTGATGTTTGGCCTTTCACACCTTTTGTTCTCTTTGGGCACTGCCGTTAGCACTCTTTTCCCTTGGTTTCTGTGGCTATTAGCACTTTATTCCCTTGGTTTCTGTGGCTAAGACTCATTCATTCCCTCACCGTACAGTATAAATATTTCCCACTTTCTAAGTCTTTTAGCTTTGACAAAGGGTCATCTGGACTCAACGTGTTATGTCTTTTCTCTCCTTATAGATGCTGCCAGACCTGAGATTTTCCAGCATTTGCTCTTTGGTTCCAAAGCAATACATGATTGCTCCAAAGGGGTATCCCTCTGACCCATGGCACCAACTTTCGGCTCTCTGCATATCCTTTCTGTTTTGGAGCCTATTTCTTGAGTTAACTGAACTGGGACCTTTTCCTGTGCCTGGCTCCCTCTTTGGAACTCTCCTTTTTAAACCTCTGCCTGAGACTCTTCTCGATTGGGCTCTGCTGCCAGTCACCTGACCTGGGTTTTCAGTTTTTCCCTTATTCACTTGGCCTAACAGTCCAACCCTGTTTGAACATGCACAAGTTCCAAGGCCCATTGGGAGTTGAAATTCCTGACCATTGCTCTAAGCTTCACCTTTCATAACCAGGTTTAAAAGTTCCCTTTTTCCTCCTTGTATAAAGAAGCCAGCGAGTTTCTTTTCTCTTTCTATGGGATGATTTTTTGCCCTTCATCTCTAAACTGTTGTAAAACCAACCTCCAGATTGTATTGTTGGAGCTAATTAACATCAATGAGTCCATGCAGATCACTAAAGGAGTTGGTCTCGTCGCCAGGGCTTCCCAAACTGTTGTGACCTCCCTAGTGGGAGGAGCTCATCACAATTTGAGGTTATGAACTCTCAGCTGCAGTAGCTCAGACTGAATGCTGGGAAGCCTGTGAGCTTACCCACTCCTTGGTCAGGTTCTTATCCCATGCCCACCTCTTCTCCCCTTAAGCCATTAGTCTGAGGCATTAAATCCAGGTCACGCTGCTCTGCGCGCTGGAATTCCTCCCTTGTCGGGGCTGTATGCTTTGTAAGCAGTGGTACACTGCTAATTCATTGCTCTGATTTGCATTCTGCCCTGCATGATGAAACCAAATACAAGTTTGTCAAATTTGCAAACTAAAATAGACTCGGAAAAAACGGATAAGTTAGGTTGCCAAATTTATGACCAGCTGGTTTGTTCTCCATTTGATCTGCTCTGCCGAGTTGGATAATCTCAGTTGTGGAGTTATTTGCGTTTGGAGCATTTCTGGCTTTTATCTGAACATTCCTCTCCCCTCTATAGGGGGTTCTGTCACTGGTTCCCTTCTACCCTTCCATCTTTTTTTAGAACGTTCTGCATCGCAGACCTCCGTTGTCTGACACAATCTTATGCTATGAAAATTGAGTTGGAATAGAAGATGTCACCAATGTATTGCCCATGCGTGAATTATTGGTGAAATGGTTAATTGAACACATTACAGATGTTAGTATTCAAGTGGTACATAGTTTGTAGAAAGTTTGTCTTTTTATGCAATGTCTTGCATAGCCATTAGATTGTTTTACAGCCAGTGAAACGTTTTTTTTTGAAGTGCAGTCAGTAGATGTGCCAGCCACATCAAAGTCATAATGATCAGGTTGGTTTTGTCCTGTCTCTGGGCCAGAAGCTCTGGATTTCAACTTTCTCCTCTTGATCCTGGAAAGGTGTGTTTCTAACATGGCCGGCCAAACAGGTTATCAGCCTGTAAATGCTTGGTCTGGCCACCTGCCATCAGGTTTGTTTCCTGATCAGCCAGCCAATCTGCAGAAGGCAACAGCACTGCAACATGTTGCCAAGCATGATCCAGGTCTAATCCAGTGCAAGTCCATTGTCAGCAATGCCATCTTAGCTCCTCCTTCAGGTACCAGGCCCTAAACCTGGATGTGTATTGCTGTCATGTTTCACAATTGCTGAGTAATGGATCTGTGATAAGCTAGAGTGAGATGTGACAAATGCTATTGTTTCCATCTCTTGCCTTGCCCTATGGTAAATGGCATAGGGAACTGCATGTTTTTGTAGTGTTGAAATGCATGGGCTCACTTTGGGAACATTTCTGTCTGAAATGTCAGTCTTCAGCTGTCCCTTTTTTTACCAGCAGTGCTCTGATTCAAAACAGTTATGTCCTGGCACCTATTTGAAAGCAGGTTGCTCAACTCAGCCTGTAGATTGAAATGTGGCACTGACGTCGTTGTGTTCAGAAGAAACCACCTTTCCTGTGCAAGGAGGTCGTTCTGAACTACTGCTGATATCTAAATTACTGTCTGAAAGCAAACCAATTAAATTCTCACCCTTGTTTCTCTTCACAGAATTCGTACAGATGATGACTGCAAAATGAAGAATTTTACCTTTCCCCTTCCTAGAAAAAGTTGAAATCTTTTACTTACCTCTTGCAAAATGTTCATTTATTCATTCTGTTTCTGTATAGCAAAAGTTACTGAATGTCAAAAGAAAAAAAAACCTGTCCACAAACTCTGCATGTAAATGATCAGTGGTCCTGTCCCCAAAGATCTTCAAGCCATGCATCAGTAAAACTTGTACTACCTTAAAAACAAAGGCAATTGGACTCTGTGAAGTTCCATGCTAATAAACACACTGTTTGGGCTGGCCAGTTTTTCATGCATGCAGCTTGACAGTTGAGCACAGCCTGGCTCTGTTAATTCCACTTTATGTTCTTCGTGGGAATAGTTTAGTTTTTCCAGTTTGTATATTGTACCAGGATGATCATTCCTGAAAAGTTGGTTAATTTGAGTGCTAAGGCAAGAAAAAAAAATCTACGATAGAAGGTTGTAATTGTATGACAGTCCCTGGAGTGGAATTGTTTTCATACTTAATGTGTGCTCACAAAACAATTACCAGGATTGAAGATCTTGATTTTAAAAAAAAAATAAAAAAAATTAAAGGATGGCATGTCTGTATAAAACTTAACGTGTCTGCATTGCACTAATAGTGAAACGGATGTCAGGCAATTTACCGTTCACTGAATTTTTAAAAAAAGTTACCTATGATGAGGGAGTGTCTTGGACTCTCGTGTTTATCTTCTGTTCTGTACCATAACTTGGATCCGTCAGAGTATATATCTACATAGGACTTCAGCACAATGACGACATGGCTGTTCAGCAAATTACAATTATGTCCATTCCAAGTTGTAAATGCTAGTCTTTTTTTTCCAATAAAAGACCATTAACTTAACTCTCTCGGGTGCCAAATTTATTTATCCACTATTTATCAGTTATTCACATGATCTGTAAGTGACCTCAAATTGTTTTCTGGTTGGTTTTTCACATCAGCCAATGATCGCTGTGCTTCAGCTTATGTAAGACTATAACCGCTAATAAGTGGGTGTTTGCAAGAAATATTTTTTTTAAAAATAGGCCTATTAAGTGGTTTCTGTTAACAGTCAAAAGTTGAATGCACCAAAACCACAGTTCCAGATCACTTACCATGGCATGTATTTAACTTGGGTATATCCTGATTATTTATTTTTGCAGTTAAATAATTTGCTTACTATAAAACTTGTCTTTCATGTTAACTTGTTGCTGCAATCTACAATAAATTCGTATTAAACCAAGCAATTTCTGACCAACTTTTATATTTAAAACCAGTATTCCTCTGCTGTATGTAGAATTCCAAAGTTCTGAAAGCTGAAGTAATTGAAATATTAAACTACATAATGTCCCTTTTTTGCCAATATTTTCACTGCTGTTTGCTTTACCTTTCTAGTTACAGCTTAACTTGAGGCTGATTTCCTTTGGGCCTGGAGAGTTTGAGCTGGTAGTGTTTATGCAAGTAGACTGCATATGATTATACAACATGCAAGTCTTCATATGCACCAAAGAAAGACCTGTCCCATCCCCACTCCCCCTATCCTCTACTTGGAGCCCCTGAAGCCTAGTTCTTTTTCTCTCCACTTCCCTTCAACCTGGACAGGCTTGGAGGATTGAAAGTTCCACTCTTGCTGGAGAGCAGAATCCAGACCCAAGAACATTCTGTGG
Source organism: Scyliorhinus torazame (assembly GCF_047496885.1). NCBI lineage: Eukaryota > Metazoa > Chordata > Chondrichthyes > Carcharhiniformes > Scyliorhinidae > Scyliorhinus > Scyliorhinus torazame. The sequence goes on from NC_092708.1 coordinate 388,019,445, forward strand.
CTTGTAGGTGCTGAAGGTTTAATGCACCAACTGATTTAGGAAGTGTTCCTGAATGTACAGAAGCTGCAAGTCCCAGCGGAAATTTTTGATTTGAAATTGTGGCCAAGACTGGCACTTAACTCTTGTTTAACTAAATGAACTATAATCCTTTTGGGAATTGCTGTGATGGGTTTATAATACTGGTAGCTTGTATGATACATTGCAATTTCTTTTGATGCTGTGTTCCGATGTGGGAGATACCAGTTTCTCGTGTGCATCAGATAAACAAAAGTTTAAACTTAATGTTACTGTGTTGTAAGTATAAAGACCAGACTTTAATGCTTTATGTATTACCAAGTTTTAGCAAAAGCTACCAATAAATGGATCAAAAAGTGCTATTTGTGAATAGCATTGTGCATTTGTCACATTTTCCGAGGAAGGGTTACTACTGCAAATCAGTACATTAAACCTGAAGGCTGTGCTTCTTTTCGCTGCACTGTTCATTAAACCTTCTCATTGAGTATCAATTGGGTTTCACTAATTTATAGATTCTGTAGATCGAAGACAAATGGTTGAGGATGGGACTAAAAGCCGACTTCGACTTCAACATTCATTTTGGATGGTCACCATAGTACAAAGTTAAAGTATTACACATGCTGCAAAGAAAGTGTTATAGACACTACTACTGTAGCAGCACCTGTGGAGAGAATGTTTCAGATCTGTTGAATGTTTCCAGGTACATCTCTTAAATTCTAATTACACAGCATTACTCTTTTCCCCTATTTCTAGGAAGTAGATGGGGAAAATTGGAAAGTTGATTCTTGCAAAGTTTTAACATTCAGCAGTAGGAGCTCATACACCGTGCAGTAGATCATAATTCAACCCTTTTTGAGAGAATAACTTGTTCTGAAGAGAGTTTAGCAAGATGCCTGGGAGCTGATCTGATTTCCTATTGAAAGCATCCAAACTATTTGGTTCAGCCAGTTTGTGGGAGCAGGTATAGTGGGTCTCCAAGAGTAATCTAACTCTCCAAAAGGCTTGTAGGTAAATTGCACTGTAAATTTCCCTCCTTTAGAAACTGCCACATTGTGTCCAGTGTTGGACTTCACATGGGCTCAATCCTTTTCATGGTGTTTGGGTGCCACTGGTAAAACCAGCATTTATTGACATCCTGAATTGTGCTTTAAGGTGACAAGACCCTACTTTGGGGAACTGGAAGTGGCCCCTCAACCCTGTCCATTAATTAGATCATGGTTGACCTGTATCATGGACTCTTTAAAAATGTATAAATCTCAAGTTTGGAAACTCCAGTCTCAACTTTCAGGGGGTTAGTTCCAGACTTCTAATTATCCTTTTTGTGTGCAGAGTGCTTCCTGAGGTCACTCATAACTATTCCCCTTTGCTCCGGACTGTTCCATCGAAGTACTTTGCCTAATCAGTCAACTATAACCCCAGTAACATTCCTGTCAAGTTGCAATTTCAAGACTGGATTTTCGGATTTTGAGGCTATGTCACCATGCTGGTGTGGGAACGGTGGCGTTTTACAACAGAAAAAAGGTGCAAAACGGCCACTGGTCCTCCGTTTGACTGGGGGCTGGCATTAAGGCAACGTAGAGCACCTGGCTGTAGCTGCCGATATGGCCTGGAGAATTGCCGGTACCGTGCACAGTGGCAGCAGCTTGTGGATGCGGCTGGTGAAATAGTGCCCTCAGCCCGACAAAAGTTCCCCCCCTGCCTGTGGATTGGCCCTCCCCCGACTGGACTGAGTGCAGCCGATATCCCGACAGATGAGACCACACGGCTGACGCTGTCGGGAACTCAGCTGATTGGGGGGGTGCACCTCGGGCATTGTCCTGAGGCTGTTGATATGGAGGGGGCGGTGCATTGTGAATGCGGCGCCGCCCCCGATTCAGTCATGAATGGGGATTCTCCGACTGAACACTTTTGCCGTTGGCTACTGGAGAATCCCGCCCAACATATTTTTCCAATTAAGGAGCAATTTAGTAAAATGGAGCATCCCGACTGGAGAATCCAGCCCAATGTGTGCAGCAAAAAGTAGCTATATAGAAAGAATAATTGTTACCTACCATCACCTCTGTGTGGGGTTATGTTTGCACTTGCTCAGAGCTGTTTTGTGGACTTTTGCACTGGAAGTTGCAGTCAACCAACTATCAAAAAAGCACAGACTGGGCAAGCATGGTACAGTGGTTAGCACTGCTGGCTCACGGCGCCGAGGATCCGGGTTCAATCCCGGGCCACTGTCTGTGTGGAGTTTGCACATTCTCCCCGCGTTTGCGTGGATCTCACCCCCACAAACCCAAAGATGTGCTATCCACCTGTCCATACCTCTCAATAATTTTGTAGATCTCAATCAGGTCCCCCCTCAACCTCCGTCTTTCTAACGAAAACAATCCTAATCTACTCAACCTTTCTTCATAGCTAGCAAGCACCCTCCATAACAGGCAACATCCTGGTGAACCTCCTCTGCAGTATTCCAAATGTGGCCTAACCAAAGTCCTATACAACAGTAACATGACCTGCCGACTCTTGTACTCAATACCCCGTCCGATGAAGACAAGCATGCTGTATGCCTTCTTGACCACTCTATCGACCTTTGTTGCCACCTTCAGGGTACAATGGACCTGAACTCCCAGATCTCTCTGTACATCAATTTTCCCAGGACTCTTCCATTGACTGTATAGTCCGCTCTTGAATTGGATTTTCCAAAATGCATCACCTCGCATTTGCCTGGATTGAACTCCATCTGCCATTTCTCTGCCCAACTCTTCAATCTACCTATATTTTGCTTTATTCTCTGACAGTCCCCCTCGCTATCTTCAACTCCACCAATCTTAGTATCATCTGCAAACTTGCTAATCAGACCACCTATACCTTCGTCCAGATCATTTATGTATATCACAAACAACAGTGGTCCGAGCACAGATCTCTGTGGAACACCACTAGTAAGAGATAAAACTTCCTGTTCTGCCTTTTCAAAGTATCAGTTTCATGCTATTCCATGCGGTTCAGTGGAAAGTCTGATACCATTCTCACACAACTTGGTAATTTTCTAATTTGTGTGTGTCTGTGCTGTCGCCGGGAGTTACTGCTTACAAAGGTGAGCTCAGCGGCTAAATCTGGGCCGTTCTGACTTTGCAGTACAAGTCAGTAGACCCTAGGAGTGTCAGCAATATCAGAACAAGCACTGCAGTTCTAGACGCATGCATAAAACAAACAAGCTTTCCAACCCTATTGAATCACAAGGACTCCCATCTGCTCTTCTATTGATCTGCGAGCCAGAGTATAATAGAAACTACAGTGCAGAAGGAGACCATTCGGCCCATCGAGTCTGCACTGGCCCCTGCTCCAATAGAGAACCCTACCTAGTCACGATTCCCCCACCCTGTAACCCCACCTAACATTTGGACACATTGGGCACACAGGGTGTGGCCATCTCGCCGAACCTGCACAACTTTAGACTATGAGAGGAAACCGGAGGCAACCCATGCAGACATGCGGAGAACGTGCAAACTCCACACAGTTACCCCGAGATCAGAATCAAACCGGAGTCCCTGGAGCTGAGGCAGCAGTGCTAACCACTGCCACCGTGCCGCCCGTATCTTGGATCAATCTTACATGGTCTTTCACTGATATAAGAACTAGGAGCAGAGTAGGCCATCTGGCCCTTCGAGCCTGCTCCGCCATTGAATGAGATCATGGCTGATCTTTTGTGGACTCAGCTCCACTTTCCCGCCCGAGCACCATATTCTTCTTTTCATTTATTCTTCAAAAAAAATCTATCTTTATCTTGTAATGCAGAGAGCCTGCTTCAGATATTTTACTAGTGGGACCAGAGGATCGACCAGCTGGCAATTTCAGTGCAACTACTGGGAAATGTGCAGTATTTTAACAGAAACACAATCATTTGGCCCAACAGTTCCATGCTGATGCTCAAACTCCTCGTGAACATATTCTCGGTCTCTGCTTCGATTCTTTTTTCCTCGTGCTTATTTTACTCCCCCTTTCAAGCCTCTGTACCATTCGCCTAATTACTCGTGGTAAAAAGTTCCACACTTTCACCACTCCTTGGGTAAAGATATTTCTCCCGAATTCCCAGCTGGATTTTTTTGGTGACCGAGTGACCAAAGTGGTGATCAGTTCTCCCAGGATTGTCTCGAACTTTCCTGCTTTTCAATTCCATCTTTGTGGAAATGAGCCTCAGTGGTTTATTAGCATTTAAAAATAGCCTTATTAATCTGCGCTGCTACTTTTCGTGATTTGAATTATTTGTACTCTGTTTCAATTTTATCAGAAGAAACAAGGGTAGCGCTATAAATGCCTGCATCCGCTGAGAAAACAATTGGTTGACTTCCGGTGCTTTCAGATGTGGGTTCAAATGTGTATAAATTGTAAACCAATAGCCCTGCTCGACGGGCTTAATGGCCTCTTCCAGTACCTAGGCGAAGATCAAGGATGAAGCCCTTGTCCTTTCCTGGTCTGTGTGACTTGCCTCAGCGTTGAACAATGCACCGCCTATCTAAGCTCGATTGTAGAATAGAAAACAGAACTTAAAAGGAGGAAAGAGTGTTGAGCGAGGAATGTGACAGAGTGCGACCATTGGGGGTTGGGGGCTATCAGGAGGCATGTAGGAGTGGGGGGGGGGGGGGATGGGTTGCAGAGGTGGGAGGCGGAGTGGAGCCAGAGCGATGGAGGAATGGGGTGGGGGAAAGCAGAGGGCTGTGTGGAGTGGGCGGGAGTGGAGTACAGGGTGTGTGATGGGTGAGTCGAGGATGAGGGTTGTGGGAAGATTAAAGGGGTGCGGGGAGTTGAGATGTGCAAGGCTATGGACCAAGTTGTGGAAAATGGGATGAGCAGAGATAGGTACTCGATGGCTGGCACAGACATGATGGGCCGAAGGGCCTCCTGTAAAACTCTGACTAAATGGTGGCGTGTGCAGAGGGAGAGATGGTGGGGAAGGTGAGGAGGAGTGATGTGGGGATAAGGGAAGGGTAAGAGTGCAAGGATGTGTGGAACACATGCAGCACAGTGGCACGGTGGTTAGCACTGCAGTCTCACAGTACTAGGTACCCAGGGCGGCACAGTGGCTAGCACTGATGTCTCACAGTGCCTGAGACCCGGGTTTAATTCTGGCCTTTGGTGTCTGTGTGGAGTTTGCATGTTCTCCCCGCTTCTGCATGGATCTCCTCCAGTTGCTCCGGTTTCCTCCCATAGGCCAAAGATGTGCAGGTTAGGTGGATTGGCCATGATAAATTGCCTCTTAATGTCCAAAGATGTGCAAGTTAGGTGCGGTTATGGGGATAGGGCGGAGTGGGCCTAAGTAAAGTGCTCTTTCGGAGGGTTGGTACAGATGCAATGAGCCGAACGGGAGGGATTCTAATCAGTTGTTCACTGGAGCTGCAAACCAAACAAATCTATTGTTTAAGATTGAGGCCAGCAATGAAATGAACAGCTGGCTCACCTCTGCTGGCATATGTTTCTGGTAATCTAAAGCTAGCTAAAATGTCAGTTTTATTGGATTTTATTGCCTAATGCGCAAATCCGCTTGCAGGAATCGAGTCACTCAAACTGTGCTTACATTGCAGGTAAATAAATCATGGAAATTGGAATGGTGAGTTTATTATGTAGGAAACACAAGAGGGGGGAGAAAGAGAGACAAGCTGGGTTGGTAGATTATGAACAGCTGTCCCAGATTTCCGAGGGATGTTCCAGTTACTCCGAATGGAGTTCTGTCAGAAAGGTTCAGACCAGAGCAAATCTGGCTGACCCCCCACCATATCTCCATTCTGTCTTCACAACAACGACTTACATTTATTTGGCTCCTTCAATGTATAAAAATGTCCCAACATCCTTTGGGGGAGGAGTGGGGGGGAGGTTTGGTATTGGGATGAAAAAAGTAACATTGAACCAAAACAGAGATAGGTCTTAAAGGGGCAGGTAGAGAGGCAGAGGATTTAGGTTGAGAATTCCAGTGGGTCAAACCAAGTCCGCTGGACGCACGGCTCTCAAGGATTGAGTGAAGGAAATTAGGGATACTCAAGAGGCCATAATTAGAGGAACACAGGGCTGGAAACCGTGTAACCCCCCCACCCCCCCTACCAAAGGCTGTAAGTACCAGAGAATGTTTGACATGAAATTTAAATGTACAGTGGTTATCACTGCAGCCTCACAGCTCCAGGGACCCGGGTTCAATTCCAGCCTCGGATGACTGTGCGGAGTTTGCACTCTCTCCCCGTGTCTGTGTGGGTTTCCTCCGGGTGCCCCGGTTTCCTCCCACAGTCCAAAGATGTGCAGGTTAGGTGGATTTGGCCATGCTAAACTGCCCCTTAGTGTCCAAAGATGTGGGGTAACGGGGATAGGGTGGGGAATTAGGCCTAGGTAGGGTGCTTTTTCAGAGGGTGGGTGCAGACTCGATGGGCCAAATGGCCTCCTTCTGCACTGTAGGGATTCTATGGACCCATTTAATGGTGAGTTTAGTGAGGCACTTCATGTTTTGTGTTGATACGGACTGAACAGTATTATACTTTACATAATGTCAAATTCAAACTATTACAGAATATACATGAATAAATTTTATGAATGGAGTGTATGTGCATGGACATAAGACGAACATAGAACACACGTAGAATGCAGAAGGAGGCCATTCGGCCCATCGACTCTGCACCGGCCCACCCAAACCCTCACCTCCACCCAATCCCCGCAACCCAATATCCCCTCCCAACCTTTTTGGTCACTAAAAACGGGATGCTAATGGTAGCATTAAGGACTGAAGAAGATACTGATAGTGGCATAAAGGTAAAATAGCAGAATGTGTTAATAGGAGAAGAAAGGCCAGTGCTCAGTGAAAGCAAAACCATAGGAACAAGTGACAGATGGCCCTGTGGGGGAGGGGAGTTAGGTGGGACAAACAGGGAAAACACAAAAGGAGTCCCAATGGAGGAGAAAGGTCACAGTCAAACTCAATTCCAGAAGATAAGGTGAGACACCGCCACCTTCGCTGGGGCATTGCAGCAGGCCAAGGACGGACATGTGGACACGGGAGCAGGTGGGTGAGTTGAAATGGGAAGGTTGGGGGTCATGTTTGCAGACTGAGTGAAGGTGTTCCGCAAAGAGGTCACCCGGTCGGTGTTTAATCGCCCCGATGGAGTCTTAGTATCATAGTCATGGAATACAGAAAGAGGCCATTCAGTCCGCCTTGCCTGTGCTGGTCCCTGGAAAGGACTATCCAATTGGTCTCCACTCCCCTGCTCTTTCCCCAGAGCCCCGTAAAGGTTTTCCTTTTCAAGTATTTATCCAATTACCCTTTTCAAAGTTACTGTTGAATCTGCTTCCACCGTCCTTGCAGACAGCACATTCCACAACCTGCTTGGAAAAGATAGGTCCCCTCAACTCTGCCTGTCTTTTGCTAATTATTTGAGTGGTGATTAAAATGAGTCACCCCTGCTCCCTAATCCCCAACCCTGATGGGGTTCTGTTTGGTACACACACTGTTCCTGGATCAAGTCACTCATGCGTTTGGTCTGTGTTAGGTCACATTTTGTCAGGGTTCTGGTGAGCTGACAGTCAGCTCCCATTGTCTTCCCTTGAGAGTACAAGAACAAGAGTGATCTAATTAAGGTGCTTAAGATGGTCAAAGGAGTCAATAAGATAGTTGGGGGGGGGGACGAGATTAAAAAATACAACATTGGCAATTTTATGACCATGACATTGAATATAACAGTTTAGATCTATCTATCATGAAAATTGCTTATTGTCACAAGTAGGCTTCAAATGTGAAGCCCCTAGTCGCCACATTCCGGCACCTGCTCGGGGAGGCCAGTACAGGAATTGAACCGTGCTGCTGGCCTGCCTTGGTCTGCTTTCAAAGCCAGCAATTTAGCCCTGTGCTAAACCAGTCCCATCTATCACACTATCTATAACAGATAGTGTGCAGGGAAACTTCATTTTTTTAACTTTTAAGCGTCCGTACTAGTTATTTCTAGTCTAAGTACAAAATATAACTAACCTGGTTCAAAATGTATATTTTAAATTCCTACAAGGCAACACAAAACAATGTTTGTTTAAAGAATTGCAAACAAGAACAACCCATATAAATATTATTTTTGCGCCTATTTCTCATTTATTCTAAAACCCAACTGTCAAGATGTCTGGAATAGTACCACTCGTCTGTTCCTCATCTGTAGCATTCACACTTAAGTAACAGCAAGCAGCTGGGGCCTCACTGTTATTTTGACAGCAAATTACGGGCTTAGTCTCTGGCCCTGTCTTGATCATTCAGTCCAGAGCAAGGTGGATAAACCTTAAAATCAGAGTCAATGTGGAGATGCTGGCGTTGCACTGGGGTGGGCACAGTAAGAAGTCTTACAACACCAGGTTAAAGACCAACAGGTTTATTTGGAATCACTAGCTTTCGGAGCGCAGCTCCTTCACTCACCTGATGAAGGAGCTGCACTCCGAAAGCTAGTGATTCCAAATAAACCTGTTGGATTTTAACCTGGTGTTGTGAGACTTCTTACTTAAAATTAGAACCATAGTTGAACCATAGAACCTGAGAATTCTTACAGTGCAGAAGGAGGCCATTCGGCCCATTGAATCTGCACTGACCCTCTGAAAGAGCACCCAACCAGTCCCCCGCCAAAACCCCTGAAACCCCATAACCCCACCTAACCTACAATCCCTGGACACTCTGGGACAATTTTATCATAGCCAATCCACCTAATCTGCGCATCTTTGGACTGTGGGAGGAAACTGGAGCTCCCAGAAGAGCCAGGCTCTTTTTCAGGGGTCATGTCAGGAAACATGGGCAGAATTCTCTGATAATGGGGCTATGCCCCCACGCCCGCGAGAAAACAGGCGCGAATCACTCTGGACTTTCTTGGCCCGCTGTGTAGGTCCGCGCAACATGGCGGACCCACACAGCGGGCTGTCCCCGACAATATAGGCCCCTCCAGATCGCCCGCCCGCTGATCGGTGGCCCCCGATCGTGAGTCTGGCCTTCCTGGAGCCCCCCGGTGACGGACCCCCCCCCCCCCCCCACCAGGGCGGCCACGCTATGTCCGCAGCCGCCGCTCCAAGTGCCCACCGGGTGGAACCATGAGTGAACCACGCTGGCGGGAACACGGGCAGTTACTGGCGGAGAATCACCATGGGGGCCTCTTTCAATGGCCCCCGATCGGCGCCACGTCGACTGCGTGTGCGACTGGCAGCGATTCCCCGGAGAATCACCATGGGGGCCTCTTTCAATGGCCCCCGATCGGCGCCGCGTCGACTGTGTGTGCGACTGGCAGCGATTCCCCGGAGAATCACGGGAAGGCGTCGGACCCTATTTCGGGTCTGACGCCCCATTCTCCGCGCCCGTGCCGAGCGCGATTGCGGCGCGGAGAGTCGGAGAATCTCGCCCCCTTTCTTCATACAAAGGGAGGTGGAAATTTGGAACTCTCTCTCTCCCAGAAAATCTGTTTAGATCGAAGGTTAAGTGACAATGTCAAAAACGTAATATGTGTTGGTAAGGGTATTAAGAGCTATGGAACGAGGACAGGTCGATAGTATAAGATAGAGATCAAGAGCAGCGCAGTGGAGCAGTGGTTAGCACTGCTGCCTCACGGCGCCGGGGTACCAGGTTCGATCCCCGGCTCTGGGTCACTGTCCGTGTGGAGTTTGCCACATTCTCCCCGTGTCTGCGTGGGTTTCGCCCCCGCAACCCAAAGATGTGCAGGCTAGGTGGATTGGCCACGCTAAATTGCCCCTTAATTGGAAAAAATGAATTGGATACTTTAAATTTATTTTAAAAAAACATGATATCACGACACACAAGGGCAGGTGACGAAAAACTTGGTCAAAGAGGAAGGTTTTAAGGAACTTTTAAACAGAGGCAAGAGAGGCAGAGCAGAAGAGAGCCTGAGAGTGGAAATGACAGGTTTCAGGGCCCAGGCAGCTGGAGGCACAGCCATCAACAGTGGAGCACAGGTATCTTGGTGGAAGGGTTGTAGGTCTGGAGGGGATTACAGAGACATAGCTCGGTAAGCACAGTAAGAAGTCTTACAACACCAGGTTAAAGTCCAACATGTTTGTTTCTACCCTGGAAGGAGCAGCGCTCCGAAAGCTAGTGTTTGAAACAAGCCTGTTGGACTTTAACCTGGTGTTGTAAGACTTCTTACTGTGCTCGCTCCAGTCCAACACCGGCATCTCCACATCATAGCTAGGTAAGATAGGGACCGCTGCGGGCACCTACATGGAGTTAAATCTCTGCCCTTTCAGCACAGGTTAGCACCTGCAACGTGAGACCAAGACATCGGGGTCATTGCTGTGTTTGCCATACCAGGAATGCTCTCCGACAGCCGTTCTGGAATGTGGGAGTCGTTCGCCACACAAATCCCTTTAAAATCATTCCCACAGTCTACGTGGACTTCAGTAAAGCTTTTGACAAGGTTCCGCATGGGAGACTGGTCAAGAAAGTAGTAGACCATTGGGATCCAGGGCAATTTGGCAACTTGGATCCAAAATTGGCTTAGTGGCAGAAGGCAGAGAGAGGGTGATGGCCGAAGGTTGTTGTTGTGACTGGGAGCCTGTGTCCAGTGGTGTACCACAGGGATCGGTGCTGACTCCCTTGCTGTTTGTGGTGTACATTAATGATCTGGACATGAATGGGGGGGGGAATATTGGGGTGCACATCCAAAGATTCCTGAAGGCAGCAGGACAGGTAAATCAGGTGGTTAAGAAGACATATGGGATACTTGCCTTTATTAGCCGAGGGATAGAATATAAGAGCAGGAATGTTAGAATGGAGCTGTATAAAATGCTCATTAGGTCACAACTAGAGCACTGTGTGCATTTCTGGTCAACACATTATAGGAAGGATGTGATTGCCCTAGAAAGGGTGCAGAGGAGATTCACCAGGATGCTGCCTGGGCTGGAGCATTTCAGCTGTGAAGAGAGGCTGGTTAGGCTGGGGTTGTTTCCCTTAGAACGGAGAAGACTGAGGGGGGGCCTGATTGATGTGTACAAAATTATGAGGGACATAGATAGGGTAGATAGGAAGAAACATTTCCCCTTATAATGAAATGAAATGAAAATCGCTTATTGTCACAAGTAGGCTTCAAATGAAGTTACTATGAAAAGCCCCTAGTCGCCACATTCCAGCACCTGTTACGAGAATCGAACCATGCTGCTGGCCTGCCTGGTCTGCTTTAAAAGCCAGCGATTTAGCCCTGTGCTAAACAGCGATATGTATATATGTAGATAACTAAAGGGTTAATTATAACATCTCAGAGTAACACAACCACTAGAGGGCACCACTGGATTCCACTATAAATAAGAACACCTAGAGGATCTTGGGCTCTCTCTCTCTTCCAACCAGGAGTGACTAGACAGTAGCATGTAAGATAGATAGATCACAGAATAGTTTAGTAGTGTAGTTTGAATTAGTTAATACTTTAATATAAATTACTTGATTACTAGTTATAGTTCTGTGGAGTGTTGCAAACTCAATATTAATCAATCATTCCTCAATAAATTAGTTTGCTAGCAGATGGAGGTGGCGTCATGCAAAGGCACCAGTTTGGGAGCACTGGTAACGGCACCTCTGCCGTTCTCGCTGCCCCGGTACTCCACTAGCCCGGTGGTGGTGGCGGCATTGAGGATCTGGGGGCAATGGAGGAGGTATAAGAAGGTGGAGGGTGCGTCAGTCTGGACCCCGATTTGCAACAACCACAGGTTCACGCCGGGCAGGATAGATGGCGGGTTCCAGAGCTGGCAGAGAGCAGGAATTAGGAGGATGGGAGCTCTGTTCACAGACGGGAGTTTTCCCAGTCTGAAGGCGCTGGAGGACAAGTTCAAGCTGCCGCCGGGGAATGGTTTCAGATATTTACAAGTCCGGGACTTTCTGAGGAAACAGGTGTTGGCTTTCCCGCTGAACCCGCTACGGGGGATACAGGACGGAGTAGTGTCCGGTACCAGGGTGGGCAAGGGGAAAGTGTCGGATGTCTATCAGGAGTTGTTGGAGGTGGAGGAGACCCCGGTGGAGGAACTGAAGGGCAAGTGGGAGGAGGAGCTAGGTAGGGACTTAGAGGCGGGTCTGTGGACGGATGCCCTAAGCTGGTTTAATTCCTCCTCCTCATGTGCCAGGCTCAGTCTAATACAGTTTAAGGTGGTACACCGGGCACACACGACGGCGGTGAGGATGAGCAGGTTTTTCGGGGTAGAAGATAGATGTGTGAGGTGTGCGGGAAGCCCAGCAAACCATATCCACATGTTTTGGGCATGCCCGAAGCTTGGAGGATTCTGGCAGGGGCTTGCCAACACAATGTCCAAGGTGCTAGGTACGCGGGTGGTGCCGAGTCCAGAGATAGCGATCTTTGGAGTGTCAGAAGACCTGGGAGTTCAGGGAGCGAAAGAGGCCGACGTTTTGGCCTTTGCCCCCCCTGGTAGCCCGGAGACGGATCCTTTTAATGTGGAGGGACTCGAAGCCCCCGAGTGTAGAGACCTGGGTTAGTGACATGGCTGGGTTTCTCAAGCTGGAGAAAATAAAGTTTGCCTTGAGGGGGTCAATGCTGGGGTTCTCTCGGAGGTGGCAGCCGTTCGTCGACTTTCTCGGGGAAAATTAAAATGTCAGCAGAAGCAACATTCTGAAGGGGGTGGTTAGGTGCAATATGGTTACGGGATGTACAGAAGGGGTTGGGTGGAAAATGTCTAGTTTTCCATGCTGATATTTCTGTTATTATTGTTTTATTTGTTATTGTTACAAAAATTTTGCAAATGCTTCAATAAAAATATTTTTGGAAAAAAAAAATTAATTTGCTTTCAGTTGAAGACTCGTAGTTTCCTCATCGGACCTTTCTGGATAAGAAGCAAAGAGTAACAAGATATATTACCAAAAGAATAATATAACAGAGGGGGTCAATAACCAGGGGGCATAGATTTAAGGGAAGGGGCAGCAGGTTTAGAGGGTATTTGAGGAAAAGCTTTTTCACCCATAGGGTGGTGGGAGTCTGGAACTCGCTGCCTGAATGGGTGGAGGAGTCAGGGACCCTCAGAACATTTAAGAAGTGTTTGGACAAGTACCTGAAACACCACAACATTCCAAGTGCTGCAAAGTGGAATGAGAATAGTTAGTTGACCCAATGTGCTGAAGGGCCTTTTTCTGTGCTGTAAAACTCTACGACCATGACTAATGAGGTGAACACACCATCGCAATAGCAGAGATGGCAGGCAAAACATAAGCTGAGGCCAGCAGGACAAGCGAGACTCTCGAGATCGTGAAGTGTCCACTCGAAAAGGATAAGGTTTGACATGAGAGAGTGTCCCAAATGTTGACAGCACAAGAGATGACAAGAGGCCAGCACCATAATCTGTACAGACGCCAGCAAATGCCAGCTAAAGATCTGGATAGATTCCAACCACGTGGGATGACTTCAAAGCATTTGCTCTTCTGGTTTTATTGAGACCACAGCAACAGACAGAATATTGCATTTCTATCAAGTTCAGACAGTAGGGATGCTGGAATGAAATAGGACCACGATTCATCTCGTTCACCTTCTATCATTCTGGTAGTCACATATAATAATAATCTCTATTGTCACATGTCGGCTTACATTAACACTGCAATGAAGTTACTGTGAAAAGCCCCTAGTCGTCACATTCCGGCATCTGTTCGGGTACACTGAGGGACCATTTAGATTGTCCAAATGACCTAACAGCACGTCTTTTGGGACTGTGGGAGGAAACCGGAGCACCCAGAGGAAACCCACGCAGACACGGAGAATGTGCCGACCCCGCCCAGACAGTGACCCAAGCCGGGAATCGACCTGGGACCCTGGAGCTGTGAAGCAACAGTGCTAGCCACTGTACTACTGTGTTGCCCGTGATGTAGCAATAATGGAATTATTGACTAATCACCATGATCAATCTTTGTCAATCAGTCGAGAACAGACCCAGACCCAAGATGAGGAAAACTCCCAGTGGTAGAGACCTTTAGCAAGGTCCAAAGTTCCTTCTGAGCCACATGTTAACCTAGTTTTAGTTACTTTGCGCCAGTTTAATCAACAAAATGAAAACTCACCCCACACGTGCCCAGGCTCCAATAGGCACACTTTAAAAGTTTCTAAACAATAAAAATATATACACTATATACTTTAATATGGTCAGACTATTTACATTGCCTGACTGAGGAATATAGCAAACCTGACCCCATTATATACCCTAATGTGCCACGATCATAGGCCATAACATGACAGTGCCATGTACCCTAACATAGTCAACTATGTACCACAATGCACACAGTACAACATTTAAGTCTGAAAATACTTTCACCAGCCAAGTAAAAACTTGCGACCCAGCACAAGCAATGAACACCTTTGTATATGGTAACATCCCATAGACAGAAATGAGACGATTGTCTTGTGAATCAGTTTTAGGTTAAGTGAAGAGCATGCAGTGGGAAAGACGGCTTCGTTGACAAAGTAATGAATCATTTACATCCCCTGGGATTCAGCCTCACATCTGATCCAGAGGGGGAAACCTCCAGTGAAATAGCACATTCCCAGCTCTATACAGGAATGCCAGGCGAACATTAATATCACCCCACAATAAAACTGACAATAATATAACCCCCAAACCGACAGAAATATCACCCCAAAATCCACAGTAATATCACTCCCAAAACTCAAAGTAATATCGCGCCCAAAACTGACAGTAATATCACCCCCAAAACTCACAGTAATATCGCGCCCAAAACTGACAGTAATATCACCCCAAAAACTGTCAGTAATATCACCCCCAAAACTGACAGTAATATCACCCCCAAAACTCACAGTAATATCGCGCCCAAAACTGACAGTAATATCACCCCAAAAACTGTCAGTAATATCACCCCCAAAACTGTCAGTAATATCACCCCCAAAACTGTCAGTAATATCACCCCCAAAACTGACAGTAATATCACCCCCAAAACTGTCAGTAATATCAACCCCAAAACTGACAGTAATATCACCCCAAAAACTGTCAGTAATATCAACCCCAAAACTGACAGTAATATCACCCCAAAAACTGTCAGTAATATCACCCCCAAAACTGACAGTAATATCACCCCCAAAACTGACAGTAATATCACCCCCAAAACTGTCAGTAATATCAACCCCAAAACTGACAGTAATATCACCCCCAAAACTCACAGTAATATCACCCCCAAAACTCACAGTAATATCACCCCCAAAACTGACAGTAATATCACCCCCAAAACTGTCAGTAATATCAACCCCAAAACTGACAGTAAAATCACCCCCAAAACTGACAGTAATATCACCCCCAAAACTGACAGTAATATCACCCCCAAAACTGTCAGTAATATCAACCCCAAAACTGACAGTAAAATCACCCCCAAAACTGACAGTAATATCACCCCCAAAACTCATAGTAATATCAACCCCAAAACTGACAGTGATTTCACCCCAAAATCCACAGTAATATCACCCCAAAACTCACAGTAATATCATCCCCAGAACTCACAGTAATATCACCCCCAAAACTGAGTTATATCACCCCCAGAACTCACAGTAATATCACCCCCAAAACTGACAGTTATATCACCCCCAGAACTCACAGTAATATCACCCCCAAAACTGACAGTTATATCACCCCCAGAACTCACAGTTATATCACTCCCAAAACACACTGTAATATCACTCCCAAATCTGACAGTAATATCACCTCCAAAACTGACAGTAATATCACCCCCAAAACTGACAGTTATATCACCCCCAAAACAGACAGTTATATCACCCCCAGAACTCACAGTTATATCACCCCCAGAACTCACAGTAATATCACCCCCAAAACTGACTGTTATATCACCCCCAGAACTCAAAGTAATATAACCCCCAAAACAGACAGTTATATCACCCCCAGAACTCACAGTTATATCACTCCCAAAACTGACAGTAATATCACTCCCAAAACTGACAGTAATATCACTCCCAAAACTGACAGTAATGTCACCCTCAAAACTCACAGTAATATCACCCCCAAAACTCACAGTAATATCACCCCCAAAACTGACAGTAATATCACCCCAAAAACTCACAGTAATATCACTCCCAAATTTGACAGTGATTACGCCTCCAAAACTCACAGTAATATCACCCCCAAAACTGACAGTAATGTCACCCTCAAAACTGACAGTAATATCACCCCAAAAACTCACAGTAATATCACTCCCAAATTTGACAGTGATATCGCCTCCAAAACTCACAGTAATATCACCCCCAAAACTCACAGTAATATCACCCCCAAAACTGACAGTAATATCACCCCCAGAACTCACAGTAATATCACCCCCAAAACTGACAGTAATGTCACCCTCAAAACTCACAGTAATGTCACCACCAAAACTGACAGTAATATCACTCCCAAAACTGACAGTAATTTCACCCCAAAACTCACAGTAATGTCACCACCAAAACTGACAGTAATATCACTCCCAAAACTGACAGTAATATCACTCCCAAAACTGACAGTAATGTCACCCTCAAAACTCACAGTAATATCACCCCCAAATCACACAGTAATATCACCCCCAAAACTGACAGTTATATCACCCCCAGAACTCACAGTAATATCACTCCAAAACTGACAGTAATATCACCACCAAAACTGACAGTAATATCACCCCCAAAACTCATGGTGCAATCAACCCCACAACTGACAGTAATATCGCCCCCAAAACTGACAGTAATATCACCCCCAAAACTCACAGTAATATCACTCCCAAAACTCACAGTAATATCACTCCCAAATCTGACAGTAATATCACCCCTAAAACTGACAATAATATCACCCCCAAATCTGACAGTAATATCATCCCAAAACGTACAGTAATATCATCCCTAAAACTGACAGTAATATCACCCCAAAACTCACAGTAATATCACCCATAAAACTGACAGTAATATCACTCCCAAATCTGACAGTAATATCACCCCCAAAACTGACAGTAATATCACCCCAAAACTCACAGTAATATCACCACCAAAACTGACAGTAATATCTCCCCCAAAACTGACAGTAATATCACCCCTAAAACTGACAGTAATATCACCCCACAACTGACAGTAATATCACACCCAAAACTGACAGTAATATCACCCCCAAAACACACAGTAATATCACCCCCAAAACACACAGTAATATCACTCGCAATGCTGACAGAATTATCACTCCCAAATCTGACAGTAATATCACCCCTAAAACTGACAGTAATATCACTCCCAAATCTGACAGTAATATCACCCATAAAACTGACAGTAATATCACTCCCAAATCCGACAGTAATATCACACCCAAAACTCACAGTAATATCACCCCCAAAACTCACTGTACTATCACCCCCAAAACTCACCGTAATATCACCCAGAAACTCACAGTAATATCACCCAAAAGCTCACAGTAATATCACCCCCAAAACTGACAGTAATATCAACCCCAAAACTCACAGTAATATCATCCCCAAAACTGACAGTAATATCACCCCAAAAACTGACAGTAATATCACCCCGAAAACTGACAGTATTATCACTCCCAATACTCACAGTAATATCACTCCCAAATCTGACAGTAATATCACCCCTAAAATTGACAGTAATATCACCCCCACATCTGACAGTAATATCACCCCCACATCTGACAGTAATATCACCCCTAAAACTGACAGTAATATCACTCCCAAATGCGACAGTAATATCACTCCAGAACTGACAGTAATATCACCCCAAAACCTACAGTAATATCATCCCAAAACTGACAGTAATATCTCCCCCACAACTGACAGTAATATCACCCCCAAACTCACAGTAATATCACCACCAAAACTGACAGTAATATCACCCCCAAAACTCACAGTAATATCACCCCCAAAACTGACAGTAATTTCACCCCAAAATCCACAGTAATATCACCCCAAAACTGACAGTAATATCACTCCCAAAACTCACAATAATATAACCCCCAAAACTGACAGTAATATCACCCCAAAACTGACAGTAATATCACCCCCAAAACTGACAGTAATATCACCCCCAAAACTCACAGTACTATCACCCCCAAAACTCACAGTAATATCACCCCCAAAACTGACAGTAATATCACCCCCAAAACTCACAGTAATGTCACCCTCAAAACTCACAGTAATATCACCCCCAAAACTGACAGTAATTTCACCCCAAAATCCACAGTAATATCACCCCAAAACTGACAGTAATATCACTCCCAAAACTCACAATAATATAACCCCCAAAACTGACAGTAATATCACCCCAAAACTGACAGTAATATCACCCCCAAAACTGACAGTAATATCACCCCCAAAACTCACAGTAATATCACCCCCAAAACTCACAGTAATATCACCCCCAAAACTGACAGTAATATCACCCCCAAAACTCACAGTAATGTCACCCTCAAAACTCACAGTAATATCACCTCCAAAACTGACAGTAATATCACCCCCAAAACTCACAGTAATATCACCCCCAAAACTGACAGTAATATCACCTCCAAAACTGACAGTAATATCATCCCCAAAACTAACAGTGCAATCAACTCCAAAACTGACAGTAATATCACCCCCAAGGGCAGCACGGTAGCGCAGTGGGTTAGCCCTGCTGTCTCACGGCGCCGAGGTCCCAAATTCGATCCTGGCTCTGGGTCACTGTCTGTGTGGAGTTTGCACATTCTCCCCGTGTTTGCGTGGGTGTTGTCCCCACAACCCAAAGGTGTGCAGGGTAGGGGGATTGGCCACGCTAAGTTGCCCCTTAATTGGAAAAAAATGAATTGGGTACTCTGAATTTATTTTTTAAAAGTAATATCACCCCCGAAGCTCAGAGTAATATCACCACCAAAACTGACAGTAATATGATCCCCAGAACGGACAGTAATATCAGCCCCAAAACTCACAGTGATATCACCCCAAAATCCACAGTAACATCACCCCCAAAACCGACAGTAATAGCACCCCCAAAACTCACAGTAATATCACCCCCAAAACTGACAGTAATAGCACCCCCAAAACTCACAGTAATATCACCCCCAAAACTGACAGTATTATCACTTTCAAAACTGACAGTAATATCACCCCAAATCTGACAGTCATTTCACCCCCAAAACACACAGTACTATCACCCCCCAAACTCACAGTAATATCACCCCCGAAACTCACATTAATATCACCCCGATACTCACATTAATATCACCCCCGAAACTCACCGTAATATCATCCAAAAACTCACTGTAATTTCACCCCAAAGCTGACAGAATTATCACCCCCAAAACTGACAATAATATCACTCCCAAAACTGACAGTAATATCACCCCAAAACTGACAGTAATATCACCCCCAAACTGACAGTAATATCACCCCAATTCTGACAGTAATTTCACCCCCAAAACACACAGTAATATCACCCCCCAAACTCACAGTAATATCACCCCCGAAACTCACATTAATATCACCCCCAAAACTCACCGTAATATCATCCAAAAACTCACAGTAATATCACCCCCAAAACTCACAGTAATATCACCCCCGAAACTCACAGTAATATCATCCCCAAAACTTACAGTAATATCACCCCCAAATCTAACAGTAATATCACCCCCAAAACTCACAGTAATATCACCCCCAAAACTGACAGTAATATCACCTCCAAAACTGACAGTAATATCACCCCCAAAACTAACAGTGCAATCAACCCCAAAACTGACAGTAATATCACCCCCAAGGGCAGCACGGTAGCGCAGTGGGTTAGCCCTGCTGTCTCACGGCGCCGAGGTCCCAAATTCGATCCTGGCTCTGGGTCACTGTCTGTGTGGAGTTTGCACATTCTCCCCGTGTTTGCGTGGGTTTTGTCCCCACAATCCAAAGGTGTGCAGGGTAGGTGGATTGGCCACGCTAAATTGCCCCTTAATTGGAAAAAAATGAATTGGGTACTCTAAATTTATTTTTTAA
Source organism: Scyliorhinus torazame (assembly GCF_047496885.1). Classification (NCBI taxonomy): domain Eukaryota; kingdom Metazoa; phylum Chordata; class Chondrichthyes; order Carcharhiniformes; family Scyliorhinidae; genus Scyliorhinus; species Scyliorhinus torazame. Next base: position 388,039,435 of record NC_092708.1, read on the forward strand.
AAGTAATATCACCCCCGAAGCTCAGAGTAATATCACCACCAAAACTGACAGTAATATGATCCCCAGAACGGACAGTAATATCAGCCCCAAAACTCACAGTGATATCACCCCAAAATCCACAGTAACATCACCCCCAAAACTGACAATAATAGCACCCCCAAAACTCACAGTAATATCACCCCCAAAACTGACAGTATTATCACTTTCAAAACTCACAGTAATATCACCCCCAAAACTGACAGTAATACCTCCCCCAAAACTGTCAGTAATATCACCCCCAAAACTGTCAGTAATATCACCCCTAATACTGGCAGTAACATCGCCTCTATACAAACAGCAATATCACCTCCTTTCTCACATGGGACGTTAATGGTCCAGTGGATTTGACAGTTAAGAAAATGGATCAATTAATGTTTTTGAGTACAGTAATTTATCTGTTTTTGGATTGTCTGAGGTGCCAGAATGTAGGGTCAGACAGCTCGCCCACTAATGCTAATGAAACACTCCGTGAAGGGATTGCGAGTGATATGTTTACTTCCTACCATTAGTGTTAACAGATCTTACATATTAATTTAAATCACTGGTTGGTCGAAAGCAGGAATGAACAAACTGACATTTCTGGACATCCCAAGATGCTTTATAGCCAATTAAGTTCTTTTGAAGTGTAATCACTATTGGAAGGCAGCAGTCAGTTTCTACACAGCAAGACCCCACAAACAACAATGTGATAATAGTCTAGAAAGCTGTTTGCCCATATTTTAAAAAAATTATTGACGGGATGTGGGCGTTGCTGGTTAGGCCAGCATTATTGCCCCTCCCTAGTTGCTCTTCAAAAGGTGGTGGTGAACTGCCTTCTTGAACCACTGCAATCCCTGAGGTGTAGGTGCACCCGCTGTGCGGTTAGGGAGGAAGTTCCAGGATGTTGCCCCAGAGAAAGTGAAGGAACAGCGATATATTTCCAAGTCAGAGGGCAGCACGGTGGCGCAGTGAGTTAGCACTGTAACCTCACGGCGCCGAGGTCCCAGGTTCGATCCCGGCTCTGGGTCACTGTCCATGTGGAGTTTGCACATTCTCCCCGTGTTTGCGTGGGTTTCGCCCCCACAACCCAAAGATGCGCAGGGTAGGTGGATTGGCCACGATAAATTGCCCCTTAATTGGAAACAAAATAATTGGGTACTCCAAATTTAAATTAAAAAATATTTCCAAGTCAGGGTGATGAGTGACTTGGAGGGGAATCTCCAGGTGGTGGGATTTCCAGGTACCTGCTGCTCTTGTCCTTCTAGGTGGTAGTGGTCGTGGGTTTGGAAGGTGCTGTCTAAGGAACCTTGGTGAGTTACTGCAGTGCATCTTGTAGATGGTGCACACGGCTGCCACTGTTCGTCAGTGGTCGAGGGTTTGAATGTTTGTGGAAGGGGGAGAAATCAAGCGGGTTGCTTTGTCTTGGATGGTGTCGAGCTTCTTGAGTGTTGTTGAGGCTGCACTCTTCCAGGCAAGTGGAGCGCATTCCATCACACTCCTGACTTGTGCCTTGTAGATGGTGGACACTCTGAGGGGTCAGAAAGTGAGTTATGCACCATAGGATTCCGAGCCTTTGACCTACCCTGTGTGAGATCATTGTTGGGCAGGACACTGGGAATACTGCAAAGGCTGTGAATCCTGACAACATCCTGGCAATAGTACTGAAGACTTGCCCTCCAGAACATGCTGTGTCCCTAGCCAAGCTGTTCCAGTACAACAACCACACTGGCATTTGCCTGTGAATGTGGAAATTTGCCAGGTATGTCGTGTCCATGAAAACATGGACAAATCCAAACGTTGCGTGATGGAAGGTGTTGTCGACAGTGCTGTCATGCAGCGCTTACTCAGCAATAACCTGCTCACGGACGCTCAGTTTAGGTTCTGCCAGGGTCACTCGGCACCTGACCTCATTACAGCCTTGGTCCATGATGCACTATCAATTACCACAAAGATGAGAGTAGTGGAATAATCGAGGCTTTATTGAGCAAAGATGTTGTGCCTCCTGTAGCTGCTACCAGAATGGGAGCACACACATTTATACTCCGCCTACTGGGCGGAGCCATCAGGCAGGTACCTCTACTATACGAGCAGTGCCGTAATACATGTAATATACTACTAGTGGTGACTACCACATTCACCCCCTGTTAAAAAAGAGTCCGGTGGGGGTGGTGGAAAACATTACAAGTTGTCTGTCGGGGGCCTTGACCCTCCTCTGCGATCGCCTTAGTCCTGGTGGTGATGTGGGCGCCGACTTGGTCACCTGTGACTCCGGGAGCGTGTTGTCCTCGTCTTTGTCACCCCTGAGTGGAACCAATGGGAGGACAGGTCCTATTGGGGCGGGGGCTGCGGTGTGGTTCACTGGAGGGAGGGTGAATGGCGCAGGGGTGAATGAGACAACTGGGGGGGGGGGGGTCAGGTCATGTGTCATGGGTGGGGGACCAGTGGGTGCCAGGTCCCGGAGGGAGACTGTGTCCTGGCGCCCGTCGGGGTGTGCCATGTAGGCGTACTGCGGGTTCGCATGTAGGAGGTGGACCTTTTCGACCAAGGGGTCCGACCTATGGGTCCACACATGCTTCCGGAGGAGGATGGGTCCAGGAACTGTCAGCCATGTTGGGAGTGAGACCCCGGAGGTGGACTTCCTGGGGACTCGTTAGTCGCGAGCTGCGCCAGGACACAGTCTCCCTCCGGGACCTGGCACCCGCTGGATCCCCACCCACGACCCCCGACCTGACCCCCCCCCCCCCCCCCCCCCCCCCGGTTGCCTCATTCACCCCTGCGCCACTCACCCTCCCTCCAGCGAACCTCACCGCAGAGGAGCGATTGGATGGAGTGGAGCGTGTCGGGGAGGACCTCCTGCTTTTAGACCGCAGGACCAGCTGGATGGCCTTCCAGACCGTCCCGTTCTCTCTCTCCATCTGCCTGTTTCCCCGGGGGTCGTCCTGCTCGAGGCAATGCCCTTGCTGAGCAGGAACTGACGCAGCTCATCGCTCATAAAAGAGGATCCCTGATTGCTGTGGATGTAGGTGGGGAAACCGAACAGAGTGAAGATGCTGTGGAGGGCTTTAATTAACGTGGCACAAGTCATATCGGGGCATGGGATGGCAAAAGGGAACCGTTCAATCACGTTCAGAAAGTACGTGTTGCGGTCGGTGGAGGGGAGGGGCCCTTTGAAGTCCACGCTGAGGCGCTCAAAGGGGCGGGAGGCCTTCACTAGGTGCTCTCGATCTGGCCAGTAGAAGTGCTGTTTGCACACTGTGCAGACCTGGCAGTCTCTAGTGACGGTCCTGACCTCCTCAATGGAGTAGGGCAGGTTGCGGGCCTTGATGAAATGGAAAAAAACGGGTGATCCCCAAGTGACAGAGGTCATAGTGGAGAGCCCGGAGTCAGTCCACTTGTGCGCTGGCACATGTACCGTGGGATAGGGCATCGGGGGGCTCATTGAGCTTCCCCGGGCAATACAAGATCTCATAGTTATAGGTGGCGAGCTCGATCCTCCACCTCAAGGTCTTGTCATTTTTGATGTTGCCCCGCTGTGTATTATTAAACATAAAGGCCACCGACCATTTGACAGTGAGGAGAGTGAACCTCCTGCCGGCCAGGTAATGCCTCCAATGCCGCACATCTTCCACAATGGCTTGGGCCTCCTTTTCGACAGAGGAGTGCCGAATTTCGGAGGCATGGAGGGTGCAGGAAAAGAAGGCCACGGGCCTGCCCGCATGGTTGAGATGGCAGCCAGAGCTACGTCTGGTGCATCGCTCTCCACCCGGAAGGGGAGGGACTCGTCGACCGCGTGCATCGTGGCCTTGGCGGTGTCTGCCTTGATATGGTTGAAGGCCTGGCGGGCCTCAGCCGTCAGGGGAAAAACTGTGCACCGGATGAGTGGGTGGGCCTTGACCGCATAATTAGGGACCCACTGGGCATAGTAGGAGAAAAACCCCAGACATTGTTTCAGTGCCTTGGGGCAGTGGGGGAGTCAGAGCTCCAGGAGGGGGCGCATGCAGTCGGGGTCGGGCCCTAGGACTCCATTTTCCACGACATAGCCGAGGATGGCTAAGCGGTTGGTGCGGAACTCGCATTTCTCCTTATTGTATGTGAGGTTAAGGAGTTTGGCGGTCTGGAGGAATTTTTGGAGGTTTGCGTCGTGGTCCTGGTGATCGTGGCCGCAGATGGTGACGTTATCTAGGTACGGGAAGGTGGCCCGCAGTCCATACAGGTCAACCATTCGGTCCATCTCTCGCTGGAAGACCAAGACTCCATTAGTGATGCCGAAGGGAACCCTAAGGAAGTGATAGAGGCGGCCTTCTGCTTCGAATGCAGTGTATTGGCGGTCCTCTGGGCGGATGGGGAGCTGGTGGTAGGCGGACTTCAGGTCCACTATGGAAAAGACTCGATACTGCGCAATCTGATTGACCATGTCAGATATGCGTGGGAGGGGGTACGCGCCGAGCTGTGTGTACCGATTGATGGTCTGACTGTAGTCAATGACCATCCTGTGCTTCTCCCCAGTCTTCACTACCGCTACTTGAGCTCTCCAGGGGCTGTTGCGGGCCTCAATGACCCCTTCCCGCAGAAGCCGTTGGACCTCCGACCTGATCAAGGTCCTGTCCTGGGCACTGTACCGTCTGCTACTAGTGGTGACGGGTACATTGCGGTGATACATTGCCATAGTAACTCTTTTTAACAAATAAATTTAGAGTACCCAATTCATTTTTTCCAATTAAGGGGCAATTTAGCGTGGCCAATCCACCTACCCTGTACATCTTTTCGGGTCGTGGGGAGAATGTGCAAACTCCACACGGACAGATACCCAGAGCCGGGATCGAACTTGGGACCTCGGCGCCGTTGCCATAGTAACTCTACTCCGAGCTAATTAAAGCGAAAAGCTCTGGAATGTTCAGTTTCGGAAATGTGCAGCCAACCGGGCTCCCTACTGAGGGAAAGTCTAAAAATTAAAAATAGTTTCTCGGTTTCCACAGAGGAATTGTGACTTCAGTGTAAGCTGTTCCTCTACAGGCAGGGCTGTGGTGAAAGATCCAGGCAGCAGGATTGATATAGGATTGCTGGCAGAAGCACAGACGATTACAATTACAGGGACAGGTCACTTAACCCTAACGGTCTGCGCTGGTGTTTATAAAGTTCATTGACGGCGTGTGGGTGTAAGTGGCTCGGCCAGCGTGATATTGCCCATCCCTATATCTCAGAGGGCATTGCTGTGATCCTGGAGTCACACGAGGACAGATTTCCTTCCCTAAAGGACGTTAGTGAAGCAGATGGGTTTTTATGGCAATTGACAATGGTTTTCATGGTTATCATTGGACTTTTAATTCCAGATTTTCTTATTTGTTGAATTCCAATTTTACCCTCTGCCGCGGTGGGATTTGAACCACCAGATCCCCAGATCTTGCCCTGGGTCTCTGGATTACTAATCTAGTGACAATGCCACTGTGCCACTGCCTCCCTGCTGCCGCAGGAGGCTCCTCCCACTGTACATCATCTCACCCTATCAGCATAACATACCATTCCTTTCTCCCCCATGTACTTAACTGGATTCCCCTTGGATACATCTGTTATTCACCTCAACAACTCTCGTGTGGCACTTTGCACAGAAGGTGTGGAAAAGGTTTCCCAGGATGCTGAAATGTACCTGTGATGAACGGTTACTGTAATACTGTACCCTTGTCATCATGTAAGGTGATGTCCCCTTTAAGACCGGGCTTGGAACCCTGGGGGACTCCGCCTCCGGCTCCACCCATCTGGGAGCCGTATATAAGGGGCCGCTTTGTGGGCAGCACCTCTGTTAGCACATGTCTCGGCACCAGGCTAGTTCTTAGCTTATTAAAGCCTTCTTTACCGTTTACACTCTAAGCGTCGTTGTTGAGGGTACAACAGTACCCTTTTGGAATGGTTACTGCTTCTGGACGTGGAAGGGGAGGGTAGGGGGACATATAAGAACATAAGAACCAGGAGCAGAGTAGGCCATCTGGCCCTTCGAGCCTGCTCCGCCATTCAATGAGATCATGGCTGATCTTTTGAGGACTCAGCTCCACTTTCCCGCCTGAACACCATAACCCTTTGTTCCTTTATTCTTGTCAGCGGTATAGCTTCCTCTATTCCCAATACTGATTCCAGTGCCCCAGGAACAAAACCCGTTTCTCCCACATAAATCTGACCCATGTTCCCTAATCTTATCTCCGCCAATTTGTTAGTGGTTCGGACTTTGAGGGGACCTCGCCCCATCCCCGCCCCCTCCCACTGCATGTTTCCCTCCAACCTCGAGCAGATGAGCCGAACCCTGGCACCAGGCAGGTAACACAACTGCCTGGACTCTTGCTCTCGGCCGCACTGATACTCTCCCCAACTACCACTTCATTCCTGTTAACTTCCCCCAATTGAATAGCCTCCTGTACCATGGTCAGTTTACTTATCCACCCCGCAGCCCACACTCTCAGCCAATCAAGCTGCAAGCACCTCGAATGTGTTGGACAATTGCAAACGTTGAGGCTGCTTCACTTCTACCTACTGGGTTCCCACGCTTGCCTCACTTACAGTCACCATCCTGTCCCTAAACAAATCAAAAGACCTGATCCCAAGAGGTGTGACTGCCTCGTAGTACAAAGCCTCGAGGCAACAGTCTCCCATGGTAGCACAGTGGTTAGCACAACTGCTTCACAGTTCCAGGGTCCCAGGTTCGATTCCCGGCTTGGGTCACTGCACGTTCTCCCCGTGTCTGAGTGGGTTTCCTCCGGGTGCTCTGGTTTCCTCCCACAGTCCAAAGATGTGTAAGTTGGGTGGATTGGCCATGCTAAATTGCCCTTATGAAATGAAAATCACTTATTGTCACAAGTAGGCTTCAAATGAAGTTACTGTGAAAAGCCCCTAGTCGCCACATTCCGGCGCCTGTTCGGGGAGGCTGTTACGGGAATCGAACCGTGCTGCTGGCCTGCCTTGGTCTGCTTTCAAAGCCAGTGATTTAGCCCTGTGCTAAACAGCCCCTGTGAAAATAGTGTCCAAAAAAAAATGTTGGGTGGGGTTACGGTGGAGGTGTGGACTTGGGTAGGGTGCTCTTTCCAAGGCTCGAATAGCCTCCTTCTGCACTGTGGACTCTAAGATGCTCACCACACCGCAGGCGAGGAGGTGGGGCCTTCATGAATAACCTCAGGCAGGTACAGGAATTGAACCCACACTGCTGGCCTCACTAACCAGCTGTCTAGGCAACTGAGCTAAACCAGCCCTCCTCCCAATAACCTTTACCAGTGCTGGTAAACATTGCTACAACCACTAAAACCTGACACTGACTAATGAATTACATATGAGACAAATATTCACCAACCACTTGCTTATATGCTTATCTGTGATGTTACACTGTGATTTCTCTTGTCGAGAGGCTGCTCTGGAGCCTCAGACTGGGCAGGGTTAGATTGGAATTCTCTAACAGATGGGGGTGACTGTCTTTGGAGCCTTAAAGAACTATTTAGGATGTTGGTATGATGTGGAATGGTTCAGCCATTTCTGACACCTCCAAATCTATATAATTTGCTTTATAATAAGTGCAGGGTTATGGGGACAATGGCATTAGGTGAATTTCCCACTGGAACTCTGGGACAGACCCAATCTGCTGAATGAGGGGCTGGTTTAGCACAGGGCTAAAGAGCTGGCTTTTAAAGCAGACCAAGGTAGGCCAGCAGTTCAATTCCCGTACCGGCCTCCCCGAACAGGTGCCGGAATGTGGCGACTAGGGGCTTTTCACAGTAACTTCATTTGAAGCCTACTTGTGACAATAAGCGATTTTCATTTTCATTTCATTTTCAATGACCTTCTGTGCTGTAACAATTCCTGATTCTGTGATATATTCCAGGCTACACTCACACCGAGCTTTGCACATACAATTCTCACAACTGAAGTGAAAGAGTAGCTGAACTGTTTTCAGTAATATGTAATTTATTCAGAAAAGAGAAATCACATTTGTTATGTCTGCTAGTTCCCAAATAAAACATGAGGCTTTTTCAGAGTTTGCTTTATTGTTTCATTTTTAAAAAATTGTTTGTTTTGCACCTTTTCACTCTCTTCCCCCATCTTCCCTCTTGCTCTGTTCTGCAACAGGTAGGTTCGTAATGTCCATTTACTGGGCCACGTGCCAATGGTTGGGTGTCGTTAAGCATGCAGTAGAAAGGTGTGTTGCTATGGGGGGGTCACCAAGCATGGTTCCTCGGGGTTTAATCACATGATCTCCAGCCTTCTGGGCTAGAGAGTGTTAGTTATGAAAAGAGAACACAGAACATACAGTGCAGAAGGAGGCCATTCGGCCCATCGAGTCTGCACCAACCCACTTAAGCCCTCACTTCCACCCTCTCCCCGTAACCCAATAACCCCTCCTAACCTTTTTGGACACTAAGGGCAATTTATCTTGGCCAATCCACCTAACCTGCACGTCTTTGGACTGTGGGAGGAAACCGGAGCACCCGGAGGACACCCATGCAGACACGGGGAGAACGTGCAGACACCGCACAGACAGTGACCCAGCGGGGAATCGAACCTGGGACCCTGGCGCTGTGAAGCCACAGTGCTATCCACTTGTGCTACCGTGCTGCTCTGAGGTTGGGATAGACTTTGATTGTTTTCCTTGGAGCAGAGGAGACTGAGGGGGGACATGATTGAGATGTATAAAATTATGGGAGGCATAGATACAGTAGACAGGGACAAACTTTTCCCCTTGATGGAGGGGTCAATGACCAGGGGGTGTAGATTTAAGGTCAGGGCAGGAGGTCTAGAGGGGACGAAGGACCTTTGGTGTGCTGTATGATTCTATGCCTCTATGACTACAACCACCATGCCCAGCCAACCTTCCCCATCTCCAAAACTTTCACAACCATTCCAAAGGTGTCCGAAAAGGGGCGGCATGTGGCGCAGTGGTTAGCACTGGGACTGTGGCGCTGAAGACCTGGGTTCGAATCCCGGCCCTGGGTCACTGTCCGTGTGGAGTTTGCACATTCTCCCCGTGCCTGCATGGGTTTCACAACCCAAAGATGTGCAGGCTAGGTGGATTGGCCGCGCTAAATTGCCCCTTAATTGGAAAAGAAAAATAATCGGCTACTCTAAATTTACAAGAAAATAAAGAAACAAAAGGTGTCCAAAAATAGTAAAAATAGAACTTTTTAATGTCCGTGTACCCGAACATGCGGCGGAATGTGGCGACTAGGGGCTTTTCACAGTAACTTCATTGCAGTGTTAATGTAAGCCTACTTGTGACAATTAAGATTATTATTATTATAAAGTGGAGAAGTTCACATTTTCCGACATGGTTCTCCATCTTCAATTATTTTGTCCTCTCACTTAGCCTTCTTACATCTCTTTGTGCACTCTCTCAACTCCTCTTGACAACTTTAACTGGATTGGATTGGATTTGTTTATTGTCACGTGTACCGAGGTACAGTGAAAAGTATTTTTCTGCGAGCAGCTCAACAGATCATTAAGTACATGAGAAGGAAAGAAAAGAAAAGAAAATACATAATAGGGCAACACAAGGTACACAATGTAACTACATAAACACCGGCATCGGGTGAAGCATACAGGGGTGTAGTGTTAATGAGGTCAGTCCATAAGAGGGTCGTTTAGGAGTCTGGTAACAGCGGGGAAGAGGCTGTTTTTGAGTCTGTTCGTGCGTGTTCTCAGACTTTTGTATCTCCTGCCCGATGGAAGAAGTTGGAAGAGTGAGTAAGCCGGGTGTGGAGATGCCGGCGTTGGACTGGGGTGGGCACAGTAAGAAGTCTGACAACACCAGGTTAAAGTCCAACAAGTTTCACCTGAGGAAGGAGCTGCGCTCCGAAAGCTAGTGATTCGAAACAAACCTGTTCGACTTTAACCTGGTGTTGTCAGACTTCTTACTAAGCCGGGTGGGAGGGGTCTGGGATTATGCTGCCCGCTTTCCGCAGGCAGCGGGAGGTGTAGATGGAGTCAATGGATGGGAGGCAGGTTCGTGTGATGGACTGGGCTGTGTTCACGACTCTCTGAAGTTTCTTGCAGTCTTGGGCCAAGCAGTTGCCATACCAGGCTGTGATGCAGCCACATAGGATGCTTTCTATGGTGCATCCGTGAAAGTTGGTAAGAGTTAATGTGGACATGCCGAATTTCCTTAATTTCCTGAGGAAGTATAGGCGCTGTTGTGCTTTCTTGGTGGTAGCGTCGACGTGGGTGGACCTGGACACATTTTTGGAGATGTGTACCCCATGGAATTTGAAACTGCTAAGCATCTCCACCTTGGCCCTGTTGATGCTGACAGGGGTGTGTACAGTACTTTGCTTCCTGAAGTCAATGATCAGCTCTTTAGTTTTGCTGGCATTGAGGGATAGATTGTTGTCGCTACACCACTCCACTAGGTTCTCTATCTCCCGCCTGTATTCTGACTCGTTGTTATTCAAGATCCGTCCCACTATAGTCGTATCGTCAGCAATCTTGTAGATGGGGTTAGAACCAAATTTTGCCAGGGAGTAGAGTAGGCAGCTAAGTACGCAGCCTTGTGGGGCCCCAGTATTGAGGACTATTGTGGAGGAGCTGTTGATGTTTATTCTTATTGGTTGTGGTCTGTGGGTCAGAAAGGCGAGGATCCATGTTCCCGAGTGAGGAGCCAAGTCCTAGGTTTTATCATAGAATTTTACAGTGCAGAAGGAGGCCATTCAGCCCATCGAGTCTACACCGGCTCTTGGAAAGAGCACCCTACCCAAGGTCAACACTGCCACCCTATCCCCATAACCCAGTAACCCCACCCAACACTAAGGGCAATTTTGGACACTAAGGGCAATTTATCATGGCCAATCCACCTAACCCGCACATCTTTGGACTGTGGGAGGAAACCGGAGCACCCGGAGGAAACCCACGCACACACGGGGAGGATGTGCAGACTCCGCACAGACAGTGACCCAAGCCAGAATCGAACCTGGGACCCTGGAGCTGTGAAGCAATTGTGCTATCCACAAGGCTACCGTGCTGCCCCTTGTCACCACATTCCGGCATCTGTTCGGGGAGGCTGGTACGGGAAATGAACCGTCCTGCTGGCCTGCCTTGGTCTGCTTTCAAAGCCAGCGATTTAGCCCAGTGTGCTAAACCAGTCCCCAATGTTTTGGAGCTTTGGTATGAGCTTGGCTGGGATTATGGTGTTGGAGGTGGAGCTGTAGTCAATATATAGGAGTCTAACCACACCCACATGTTTTGTCATGTCCGGTATTGCATGGGTTCTGGGTGGGTGCGGCAAAAGTGATCTCGAAGGTGGTGGGGGTCCGGGTCAAACCAAGCTGGGGGTTGGCTATATTTGGGGTTGCAGATGAGCCGGGAGTGCAGGAGGCGAGAGAGGCCGACGTGTTGGCCTTTGCGTCCCTAGTAGCCCGGCAAAGGATTCTACTTATGTGGAAAGAAGCTAAGCCCCCGGGTGTGGAGGCCTGGATCAACGACATGGCAGGGTTTATAAAACTGGAGTGGATAAAATACGCATTAAGAGGTTCGGCTCAGGGGTTCACCGGGCGGTGGCAACCGTTCCTCGACTATCTCGCAGAGCGATACGGGAAAATAGGAAAGGCAGCAGCAGCAGCAACCCAGGGGAGGTGGGGGGGGGGGGGGGGGGGGGGGGCTCATTTGGGTCTTCAGGGGTTCTATGTGTGTGTTTATATATTAATTATTTATATTTGATTTCACAAAGTTACTATTTTAGTTATTATTTCTGTTGTTTCTTATTTTGTTGTTGGCAGTTGCCGTTAGTTAGCATATTATTTATTTAAAAAACCATCAATGTATATATTATTACAAAGTTGTAAAATGGGAAATTGTTTGATCGAAAAACTTTAATAAAATATATTTTAAAAAAAAAATATAGGAGTCTGATGTAGGAGTCCTTGTTGTCGAGATGTTCTAGGGATGAGTGTAGGGCCAGGGAAGTGGGCCGGTTACGGCGGTATGCGAATGGCAGTGGATCTAGGCGTTCTGGGAGTATGGAGGTGATGCGCTTCATTACGACTGAAGTCAGGGCCACTGGTCGGTAGTCATTGAGGCACGTTGCCTGGTTCTTCTTTGGCACCGGTATGATAGTGGTCTTCTTGAAGCAGGTGGGGTCCTCGGAGTGGAGTAGGGCCAGGTTAAAGATGTCCGCGAACACATCTGCCAGCTGGTCTGCGCAGGCTCTGAGTGCACGACCAGGGATCCCGTCTGGGCCCGTCGCCTTCCGAGGGTTCACTTTCAGGAAGGCTGATCTGACTTCGGAAGCTGTGATGGTGGGTATGGGTGGGTTCCTGGCATACCATCCTGCACACTTCATTGAACTAGGGTTGATCCTTTAGCTTGATCATTACAGTAGAGTTGAGGATATACCGGGCACTGCGGTTACAGATTGAATACAATTTTGCTGTTGCTGATGGGCAGTTTTGGAGTTGCTAGATTAGTTCTGAATCTATCCCATTGAGCACGGTGATACTACCACACAACATGATGGACAGTAGCCTCAATGGGAGATGGGATTTTGTCTCCACTGTGTGGTGGTCACTCCGACTTATACTTCATGGACAGATGCATCTACAGCAGGCAGATTGGTGAAGACAGGGGCCAGTAGGTTATTCCCTCTTGTTTTGATTGATTGATTGGTTGTCACATGTGCTGAAATACAGTGAAAAGTATTTTTCTGCGGCCGAGGGACCGTACACAGTACATACGCAGTAGACAAAAAGAATAATCAACAGAGAACATTCTGACAAATGGTACATCGACAAACAGTGATTGGTTACAATGCGGTACAAGGGGCCAAACAAAGCAAATGCATGAGCAAATGCAGCAAAAGGCGTCGTGAATAGTGTTCTTATAGGGAACAGATCAGTCCGAGGGGGAGTTGCTGAGGAGTCTAGTAGCTGTGGGGAAGAAGCTGTTCCTATGTCTGGATGTGCGGGTCTTCAGACTTCTGTATCTTCTGCCTGATGGAAGGGTCTGGAAGACAGCAAAGTCTGGTGGGAGGGGCCTCTGATAATGCTGTCTGCCTTCCTGAGGCAGCGGGAAGTGTAGACAGAATCAATGTGAGGGTGCCAAGCTTGTGTGATGCGTTGGGTTGAGTTCACCACACTCTGCAGTCTCTTGCGATCTTGGACCAAGCAGTTTCCATTCCAGGCTGTGATGCAGCCGGATGGGATGCTCTCTATCACACATCTGTAGAAGTTTGTGAGAGTCGATGCAGACATGCCGAATTTCTTTAGCTCCCGTAGGAAGTAGAGATGTTGTTGGGCTCTCTTGACTGTTGCATCAACGTGAGTGGACCAGGACAGACTGTTGTTGATGGTGACCCCCAGGAACTTAAAGCTATCGACCATCTCCACTTCGGAGCCATTGATGTAGATGGGAGTGTGTGTCGTGCTGCACTTCCTGAAGTCGATGATCAGTTCCTTGGTCTTTCCGACATTTAGAGAGAGGTTGTTTTCGGTACACCATGCAACCAAGTGATCTATTTCCCTTCTGTAGTCTGATTCGTCATTGTTTGAGATACGACTCACTACAGTCGTATTATCCGCAAACATATAGATCCCTTACCCCACCACAGGTCCAGTATAATAGCTGTGTCCTTCGGGACTCAGCCAGTTCAATCTATGGTGCTATGGAGCCACTCTTGGTGATGGACATTGAAATCCTGCATTCTGTGCTCTTACCAACCTTAGTACTTCCTCCAAGTGGTGTCAGCATTGAGAAGTACTGATTCATCAGCTAGGGAGTAGGGATGGGGTGTGGGTTGTGTTAAGTGGTAATCAGCAGGCGGTTTCCTTGCTTATGTTTGGCCTGATGCCATGAGTCTTCATAGGGTTCAGAGACGATGTTGAGGACTCCCAGGGCAACCCCCTCCTGACTGCATACCACTGTGCTGCCACCTATGCTGGGTCTGTCAGTGAGACAGGACATACCCAGGAATGGTGATGGATGGGCAGCACGGTGGCGCAGTGGGTTAGCCCTGTTGCCTCACGGTGCCAAGGTCCCAGGTTCGATCCTGGCTCTGGGTCACTGTCCGTGTGGAATTTTCACATTCTTCCCGTGTTTGCATGGGTTTCGCCCCCACAACCCAAAGATGTGCAGGGTAGGTGGATTGGCCACGCTAAATTGCCCCTTAATTGCAAAAAGTGAATTGGGTACTCTAAATTTAAAAAAAGGAATGGTGATGGTGTGGTTTGGGATTATTGGTAAGGTATGATTCTGTGAGTATGACTATCTCAGGCTCTTCCTTGACAGCTCGCCCAACCTTAACACAAACGCCCAGTTGCCAGTAAGGAGCACTTTGCAAAGTTGGGTGTGCCGATATTTCTGATACCGAAGTCCTATGTCATGGCCCTAATTCCTTCTCTTTTCAGACCAATGTTTTCCCTCTTACTGCAACAGATCTTTCCGATTACCTTTAGGGTGCACAGCACCATCATGATTTCTAGTTCAATTTCTATTAATCTGCAACGGATCAACAATATCCTGTACCACAAGGGCAATCACGTGACAGCTACATTGTCAGGTCAGGCACACACACCATGGAAGACCACCGTAGCACCGGCGAGTCAGAACAATTCTGCTGTCTAGACTGTTAAAGATTACCCGTGTGCTCAGAATTCAATGATGCTGTGAGATGAGATGATATATTTTAGGCATATCATTCTGATATCCACACTGAAGGACCAATGAATGTGACAATCTCTATCATCCTATTGTATTGCAAATTCTCCTAACAATTTTAAGATGGAAAGTATCGGGTGAAAGAGGTCCTAATATTGTTTCCTTGTATAAAAGAGGGAACCATAGAATACACCCCCACCACCTAGAATACACCTCCACCCGACAGAATACACCCCACCACCTAGAATACCCCCCCACCCCATAGAATACACCACCACCACCTAGAATACACCCCACCCCATAGAATACACCCCCACCACCTAGAATACACCCCCACCCCCTAGAATACACCCCCACCCCCTAGAATACACCCCCACCCCATAGAATACACCCCCACCACCTAGAATACACCACCACCACCTAGAATACACCCCACCACCTAGAATACCCCCCCCACCCCATAGAATACACCCCACAACCTAGAATACCCCCCCACCCCCTAGAATACACCACCACCACCTAGAATACACTCCCACCCCATAGAATACACCCCCACCACCTAGAATACACCACCACCACCTAGAATACACCCCCACCCCATAGAATACACCCCCACGGCCTAGAATACACGCCACTGCCTAGAATACACCCCCACCGCCAAGAATACATCCCCACCCCATAGAATACACCCCCACCATATAGAATACACTCCCACCCCATAGAATACACCCCCACCACCTAGAATACACCACCACCACCTAGAATACACCCCCACCCCATAGAATACACCCACTCTGCCTAGAATACACCCCACTGCCTAGAATACACCCCCATCGCCTACAATACACCCCCACCGCCTAGAATACACCCCCACGGCCTAGAATACACGCCACTGCCTAGAATACACCCCCACCGCCTAGAATACATCCCCACCCCATAGAATCCACCCCCACCATATAGAATACACCCCCACCGCCAAGAATACACCCCCACCACCTAGAATACACCCCCACCCCATAGAATACACCCCCACCACATAGGACCCGGGGGCACAGCCTCAGAATAAAAGGGAGTCACTTTGGAACAGAGATGAGGAGAAATTTCTTCAGCCAGAGAGTGGTGGGTCTGTGGAATTCATTGCCACAGAGGGCGGTGGAGGCCGGGACGTTGAGTGTCTTTAAGACAGAAGTTGATAAATACTGGATTTCTCGAGGAATTAAGGGCTATGGAGAGAGCGGGTAAAGGGAGTTGAAATCAGCCATGATTGAATGGTGGAGTGGACTCGATGGGCCGAATGGCCTTACTTCCGCTCCTATGTCTTATGGTCTTAATACACCCGCACCACCGAGAATACACCCGCACCGCCTAGAATACACCCCCACCACCTAGAATACACCCCCACCGCCTAGAATACACCCCCACCGCCTAGAATACACCCCCACCACCTAGAATACACCCCCACCGCCCAGAATACACCCCCATCGCCTAGAATACACCCGCACCGCCTAGAACACACCCCACTGCCTAGAATACACCCCACTGCCTAGAATACACCCCACTGCCTAGAATACACGCCACTGCCTAGAATACACCCCCACCACCTAGAATAAACCCCCACCACCTAGAATACACCCCCACTGCCAAGAATATACCCGCACCACCGAGAATACACCCCCACCACCTAGAATACACCCCCACCGCCTAGAATACACCCCCACCGCCTAGAATACACCCCCACCGCCTAGAATACACCCCCACCGCCTAGAATACACCCCCACCCCATAGAATACACCCCCACCCCATAGAATACACCCCCACCACCTAGAATGCACCCCCACCACCTAGAATGCACCCCCACCGCCTTGAACACACCCCCACCGCCTAGAATGCACCCCCACTGCCGAGAATACACCCCTACCGCCAAGAATACACCCCCACTGCCTAGAACACATCCCCACCGCCTAGAACACACCCCACTGCCTAGAATACACCCCCACTGCCTAGAATACATCCCCACCGCCGAGAATACACCCCTACCGCCAAGAATACACCCCCACTGCCTAGAATACACACCCACCGCCTAGAATACACCCCCACTGCCTAGAATACACACCCACCACCTAGAATACACCCCCACTGCCTAGAATACACACCCACCGCCTAGAATACACCCCACTGCCTAGAGAATACTCCCGCACTGCCTACAATACACCCCACTGCTGAGAATACACCCCCACCGCCAAGAATACACCCCCACTGCCTAGAATACACCCCACTGCCGAGAATACACCCCACTGCCGAGAATACACCCCACTGCCTAGAATACACCCCCACTGCCTAGAATACACCCCCACCGCCTAGAATACACCCCACTGCCTAGAATACACCCCCACCGCCTAGAATACACCCCACTGCTTAGAATACACCCCACTGCCTAGAATACACCCCCACCGCCTAGAATACACCCCCACCCCATAGAATACACCCCCACTGCCTAGAATACACCTGCACCTCAAAGAATACACCGCCACTGCCTAGAATACACCCCCACCGCCTAGAATACACCCCCACCCCATAGAATACACCCCCACCGCCTAGAATACACCTGCACCTCAAAGAATACACCGCCACTGCCTAGAATACACCCCCTCTGCCTAGAATACATCCCACTGCCGAGAATACACCCCCACCGCCTAGAATACACCCCCACCATGTAGAATACACCCCACCGCCTAAAATACACCCCACCGCCTAGAATGCAGCCCCACCGCCAAGAATACACCCGCACCGCCTAGAATACACCCCACTGCCTAGAATACACCCCCACCGCCAAGAATACACCCCCACCGCCTAGAATACACCCCCACCACATAGGACCCGGGGGCACAGCCTTAGAATAAAAGGGAGTCACTTTGGAACAGAGATGAGGAGAAATTTCTTCAGCCAGAGAGTGGTGGGTCTGTGGAATTCATTGCCACAGAGGGCGGTGGAGGCCGGGACGTTGAGTGTCTTTAAGACAGGAGTTGATAAATTCTGGATTTCTCGAGGAATTAAGGGCTATGGAGAGAGCGGGTAAAGGGAGTTGAAATCAGCCATGATTGAATGGTGGAGTGGACTCGATGTGCCGAATGGCCTTACTTCCGCTCCTATGTCTTATGGTCTTAATACACCCGCACCACCGAGAATACACCCGCACTGCCAAGAATACACCCCACTGCCTAGAATACACCCCAACCGCCTAGAATACACCCCAACCGCCTAGAACACACCCCACTGCCTAGAATACACCCCCACCGCCTAGAATACACCCCCACCGTCTAGAATACACCCCCACCCCATAGAATACACCCCCACCGCCTAGAACACACCCCCACCGTCTAGAATACACCCCCACTGCCTAGAGTACACCCCCACCCCATAGAATACACCCCCACCGCCTAGAATACACCCCCACCGCCTAGAATACACCCCCACCGTCTAGAATACACCCCCACCGCCTAGAATACACTCCCACCGCCTAGAATACACCCCACTGCCTAGAATACACCCCCACCGCCTAGAATACACCCCCACCCCATAGAATACACCCTCACCACCTAGAATACACCCCCACCGCCTAGAATACACCCCACCTAGAATACACCCCAACCGCCTAGAATACACCCCCACCCCATAGAATACACCCCCACCGCCTAGAATACACCACCACCACCTAGAATACACCCCCACCCCCTAGAATACACTCCCACCGCCTAGAATACACCCCACTGCCTAGAATACACCCCCACCGCCTAGAATACACCCCCACCCCATAGAATACACCCTCACCACCTAGAATACACCCCCACCGCCTAGAATACACCCCCACCCCATAGAATACACCCCCACCGCCTAGAATACACCACCACCACCTAGAATACACCCCCACCCCATAGAATACACCCCCACCACCTAGAATACACCACCACCACCACCTAGAATACACCCCACCACCTAGAATACACACCCACCCCATAGAATACACCACCACCACCTAGAATACACCCCCACCCCATAGAATACACCCCCACCACCTAGAATACACCCCCACCACCTAGAATACACCCCACCACCTAGAATACACACCCACCCCATAGAATACACCACCACCACCTAGAATACACCCCCACCCCATAGATTACACCCCCACCACCTAGAATACACCCCCCACCACCTAGAATACACCCCCACCCCATAGAATACACCACCACCACCTAGAATACACCCTCACCACCTAGAATACACTCCACCACCTAGAATACACCCCCCACCACCTAGAATACACCCCCACCCCATAGAATACACCCCCACCTCATAGAATACACCCTCACCACCTAGAATACACTCCACCACCTAGAATACACCCCCACCCCATAGAATACACACCCACCGCCTAGAATACACCCCACTGCCTAGAATACACCCCACTGCCTAGAATACACCCCACTGCCTAGAATACACCCCACTGCCTAGAATACACCCCCACTGCCTAGAATACACCCCCACCCCTAGAATACACCCTCACCACCTAGAATAGATCCCACCCCATAGAATACACCCCCATCGCCAAGAATAGACCCCACCCCATAGAATACACCCCCACCGCCTAGAATACACTCCCACCACCTAGAATACACTCCCACCGCCTAGAATACACCCCCACCCCATAGAATACACCCCCCACCGCCTAGAATACACCCCACTGCCTAGAATACACCCCCACCCCATAGAATACACCCTCACCACCTAGAATACACTCCACCACCTAGAATACACCCCCACCCCATAGAATACACCCCCACCACCTAGAATACACCCCCACCGCCTAGAATACACCCCCACCCCATAGAACACACCCGCACCCCAAAGAATACACCCCCACTGCCTAGAACACATCCCCACCGCCTAGAACACACCCCACTGCCTAGAATACACCCCCACTGCCTAGAATACATCCCCACCGCCGAGAATACACCCCTACCGCCAAGAATACACCCCCACTGCCTAGAATACACACCCACCGCCTAGAATACACCCCCACTGCCTAGAATACACACCCACCGCCTAGAATACACCCCCACTGCCTAGAATACACACCCACCGCCTAGAATACACCCCACTGCCTAGAGAATACTCCCGCACTGCCTACAATACACCCCACTGCTGAGAATACACCCCCACCGCCAAGAATACACCCCCACTGCCTAGAATACACCCCACTGCCGAGAATACACCCCACTGCCGAGAATACACCCCACTGCCTAGAATACACCCCCACTGCCTAGAATACACCCCCACCGCCTAGAATACACCCCACTGCCTAGAATACACCCCCACCGCCTAGAATACACCCCACTGCTTAGAATACACCCCACTGCCTAGAATACACCCCCACCGCCTAGAATACACCCCCACCCCATAGAATACACCCCCACTGCCTAGAATACACCTGCACCTCAAAGAATACACCGCCACTGCCTAGAATACACCCCCACCGCCTAGAATACACCCCCACCCCATAGAATACACCCCCACCGCCTAGAATACACCTGCACCTCAAAGAATACACCGCCACTGCCTAGAATACACCCCCTCTGCCTAGAATACATCCCACTGCCGAGAATACACCCCCACCGCCTAGAATACACCCCCACCATGTAGAATACACCCCACCGCCTAAAATACACCCCACCGCCTAGAATGCAGCCCCACCGCCAAGAATACACCCGCACCGCCTAGAATACACCCCACTGCCTAGAATACACCCCCACCGCCAAGAATACACCCCCACCGCCTAGAATACACCCCCACCACATAGGACCCGGGGGCACAACCTTAGAATAAAAGGGAGTCACTTTGGAACAGAGATGAGGAGAAATTTCTTCAGCCAGAGAGTGGTGGGTCTGTGGAATTCATTGCCACAGAGGGCGGTGGAGGCCGGGACGTTGAGTGTCTTTAAGACAGAAGTTGATAAATTCTGGATTTCTCGAGGAATTAAGGGCTATGGAGAGAGCGGGTAAAGGGAGTTGAAATCAGCCATGATTGAATGGTGGAGTGGACTCGATGTGCCGAATGGCCTTACTTCCGCTCCTATGTCTTATGGTCTTAATACACCCGCACCACCGAGAATACACCCGCACTGCCAAGAATACACCCCACTGCCTAGAATACACCCCAACCGCCTAGAATACACCCCAACCACCTAGAACACACCCCACTGCCTAGAATACACCCCCACCGCCTAGAATACACCCCCACCGTCTAGAATACACCCCCACCCCATAGAATACACCCCCACCGCCTAGAACACACCCCCACCGTCTAGAATACACCCCCACTGCCTAGAATACACCCCCACCCCATAGAATACACCCCCACCGCCTAGAATACACCCCCACCGCCTAGAATACACCCCCACCGTCTAGAATACACCCCCACCGCCTAGAATACACTCCCACCGCCTAGAATACACCCCACTGCCTAGAATACACCCCCACCGCCTAGAAT
This sequence comes from Scyliorhinus torazame, assembly GCF_047496885.1. Lineage (NCBI taxonomy): Eukaryota > Metazoa > Chordata > Chondrichthyes > Carcharhiniformes > Scyliorhinidae > Scyliorhinus > Scyliorhinus torazame. The sequence continues at coordinate 388,060,606 of NC_092708.1, forward strand.
ACACCCCCACCCCATAGAATACACCCTCACCACCTAGAATACACCCCCACCGCCTAGAATACACCCCACCTAGAATACACCCCAACCGCCTAGAATACACCCCCACCCCATAGAATACACCCCCACCGCCTAGAATACACCACCACCACCTAGAATACACCCCCACCCCCTAGAATACACTCCCACCGCCTAGAATACACCCCACTGCCTAGAATACACCCCCACCGCCTAGAATACACCCCCACCCCATAGAATACACCCTCACCACCTAGAATACACCCCCACCGCCTAGAATACACCCCCACCCCATAGAATACACCCCCACCGCCTAGAATACACCACCACCACCTAGAATACACCCCCACCCCATAGAATACACCCCCACCACCTAGAATACACCACCACCACCACCTAGAATACACCCCACCACCTAGAATACACACCCACCCCATAGAATACACCACCACCACCTAGAATACACCCCCACCCCATAGAATACACCCCCACCACCTAGAATACACCCCCCACCACCTAGAATACACCCCACCACCTAGAATACACACCCACCCCATAGAATACACCACCACCACCTAGAATACACCCCCACCCCATAGATTACACCCCCACCACCTAGAATACACCCCCCACCACCTAGAATACACCCCCACCCCATAGAATACACCACCACCACCTAGAATACACCCTCACCACCTAGAATACACCCTCACCACCTAGAATAGATCCCACCCCATAGAATACACCCCCACCTCATAGAATACACCCTCACCACCTAGAATACACTCCACCACCTAGAATACACCCCCACCCCATAGAATACACACCCACCGCCTAGAATACACCCCACTGCCTAGAATACACCCCACTGCCTAGAATACACCCCACTGCCTAGAATACACCCCACTGCCTAGAATACACCCCACTGCCTAGAATACACCCCCACTGCCTAGAATACACCCCCACCCCATAGAATACACCCTCACCACCTAGAATAGATCCCACCCCATAGAATACACCCCCATCGCCAAGAATAGGCCCCACCCCATAGAATACACCCCCACCGCCTAGAATACACTCCCACCACCTAGAATACACTCCCACCGCCTAGAATACACCCCCACCCCATAGAATACACCCCCCACCGCCTAGAATACACCCCACTGCCTAGAATACACCCCCACCCCATAGAATACACCCTCACCACCTAGAATACACTCCACCACCTAGAATACACCCCCACCCCATAGAATACACCCCCACCACCTAGAATACACCCCACCGCCTAGAAAACACCCCCACCCCATAGAACACACCCGCACCCCAAAGAATACACCCCCACTGCCTAGAATACACCCCCACCACATAGAATACACCCCCACCACCTAGAATACACTCCCACCGCCTAGAATACACCCCCACCGCTAGAATACACCCACTGCCTAGAATACACTCCCACCGCCTAGAATACACCCCCACCGCCTAGAATACACCCACTGCCTAGAATACACCCCCACCGCCTAGAATACACCCCACTGCCTAGAATACACCCCCACCGCCTAGAATACACCCCACTGCTTAGAATACACCCCACTGCCTAGAATACACCCCCACCGCCTAGAATACACCCCCACCCCATAGAATACACCCCCACCGCCTAGAATACACCTGCACCTCAAAGAATACACCGCCACTGCCTAGAATACACCCCCACTGCCTAGAATACATCCCACTGCCGAGAATACACCCCCACCGCCTAGAATACACCCCCACCATGTAGAATACACCCCACCGCCTAAAATACACCCCACCGCCTAGAATGCAGCCCCACCGCCAAGAATACACCCGCACCGCCTAGAATACACCCCACTGCCTAGAATACACCCCCACCGCCAAGAATACACCCCCACCGCCTAGAATACACCCCCACCACATAGGACCCGGGGGCACAGCCTTAGAATAAAAGGGAGTCACTTTGGAACAGAGATGAGGAGAAATTTCTTCAGCCAGAGAGTGGTGGGTCTGTGGAATTCATTGCCACAGAGGGCGGTGGAGGCCAGGACGTTGAGTGTCTTTAAGACAGAAGTTGATAAATTCTGGATTTCTCGAGGAATTAAGGGCTATGGAGAGAGCGGGTAAAGGGAGTTGAAATCAGCCATGATTGAATGGTGGAGTGGACTCGATGTGCCGAATGGCCTTACTTCCGCTCCTATGTCTTATGGTCTTAATACACCCGCACCACCGAGAATACACCCGCACTGCCAAGAATACACCCCACTGCCTAGAATACACCCCAACCGCCTAGAATACACCCCAACCGCCTAGAACACACCCCACTGCCTAGAATACACCCCCACCGCCTAGAATACACCCCCACCCCATAGAATACACCCCCACCTCATAGAATACACCCTCACCACCTAGAATACACTCCACCACCTAGAATACACCCCCACCCCATAGAATACACACCCACCGCCTAGAATACACCCCACTGCCTAGAATACACCCCACTGCCTAGAATACACCCCACTGCCTAGAATACACCCCACTGCCTAGAATACACCCCCACTGCCTAGAATACACCCCCACCCCATAGAATACACCCTCACCACCTAGAATAGATCCCACCCCATAGAATACACCCCCATCGCCAAGAATAGACCCCACCCCATAGAATACACCCCCACCGCCTAGAATACACTCCTACCACCTAGAATACACTCCCACCGCCTAGAATACACCCCACCCCATAGAATACACCCCCCACCGCCTAGAATACACCCCACTGCCTAGAATACACCCCCACCCCATAGAATACACCCTCACCACCTAGAATACACTCCACCACCTAGAATACACCCCCACCCCATAGAATACACCCCCACCACCTAGAATACACCCCCACCGCCTAGAATACACCCCCACCCCATAGAACACACCCGCACCCCAAAGAATACACCCCCACTGCCTAGAACACATCCCCACCGCCTAGAACACACCCCACTGCCTAGAATACACCCCCACTGCCTAGAATACATCCCCACCGCCGAGAATACACCCCTACTGCCAAGAATACACCCCCACTGCCTAGAATACACACCCACCGCCTAGAATACACCCCCACTGCCTAGAATACACACCCACCGCCTAGAATACACCCCCACTGCCTAGAATACACACCCACCGCCTAGAATACACCCCACTGCCTAGAGAATACTCCCGCACTGCCTACAATACACCCCACTGCTGAGAATACACCCCCACCGCCAAGAATACACCCCCACTGCCTAGAATACACCCCACTGCCGAGAATACACCCCACTGCCGAGAATACACCCCACTGCCTAGAATACACCCCCACTGCCTAGAATACACCCCCACCGCCTAGAATACACCCCACTGCCTAGAATACACCCCCACCGCCTAGAATACACCCCACTGCTTAGAATACACCCCACTGCCTAGAATACACCCCCACCGCCTAGAATACACCCCCACCCCATAGAATACACCCCCACTGCCTAGAATACACCTGCACCTCAAAGAATACACCGCCACTGCCTAGAATACACCCCCACCGCCTAGAATACACCCCCACCCCATAGAATACACCCCCACCGCCTAGAATACACCTGCACCTCAAAGAATACACCGCCACTGCCTAGAATACACCCCCTCTGCCTAGAATACATCCCACTGCCGAGAATACACCCCCACCGCCTAGAATACACCCCCACCATGTAGAATACACCCCACCGCCTAAAATACACCCCACCGCCTAGAATGCAGCCCCACCGCCAAGAATACACCCGCACCGCCTAGAACACACCCCACTGCCTAGAATACACCCCCACCGCCAAGAATACACCCCCACCGCCTAGAATACACCCCCACCACATAGGACCCGGGGGCACAACCTTAGAATAAAAGGGAGTCACTTTGGAACAGAGATGAGGAGAAATTTCTTCAGCCAGAGAGTGGTGGGTCTGTGGAATTCATTGCCACAGAGGGCGGTGGAGGCCGGGACGTTGAGTGTCTTTAAGACAGAAGTTGATAAATTCTGGATTTCTCGAGGAATTAAGGGCTATGGAGAGAGCGGGTAAAGGGAGTTGAAATCAGCCATGATTGAATGGTGGAGTGGACTCGATGTGCCGAATGGCCTTACTTCCGCTCCTATGTCTTATGGTCTTAATACACCCGCACCACCGAGAATACACCCGCACTGCCAAGAATACACCCCACTGCCTAGAATACACCCCAACCGCCTAGAATACACCCCAACCACCTAGAACACACCCCACTGCCTAGAATACACCCCCACCGTCTAGAATACACCCCCACCCCATAGAATACACCCCCACCGCCTAGAACACACCCCCACCGTCTAGAATACACCCCCACTGCCTAGAATACACCCCCACCCCATAGAATACACCCCCACCGCCTAGAATACACCCCCACCGCCTAGAATACACCCCCACCGTCTAGAATACACCCCCACCGCCTAGAATACACTCCCACCGCCTAGAATACACCCCACTGCCTAGAATACACCCCCACCGCCTAGAATACACCCCCACCCCATAGAATACACCCTCACCACCTAGAATACACCCCCACCGCCTAGAATACACCCCACCTAGAATACACCCCAACCGCCTAGAATACACCCCCACCCCATAGAATACACCCCCACCGCCTAGAATTCACCACCACCACCTAGAATACACCCCCACCCCCTAGAATACACTCCCACCGCCTAGAATACACCCCACTGCCTAGAATACACCCCCACCGCCTAGAATACACCCCCACCCCATAGAATACACCCTCACCACCTAGAATACACCCCCACCGCCTAGAATACACCCCCACCCCATAGAATACACCCCCACCGCCTAGAATACACCACCACCACCTAGAATACACCCCCACCCCATAGAATACACCCCCACCACCTAGAATACACCACCACCACCACCTAGAATACACCCCACCACCTAGAATACACACCCACCCCATAGAATACACCACCACCACCTAGAATACACCCCCACCCCATAGAATACACCCCCACCACCTAGAATACACCCCCCACCACCTAGAATACACCCCACCACCTAGAATACACACCCACCCCATAGAATACACCACCACCACCTAGAATACACCCCCACCCCATAGATTACACCCCCACCACCTAGAATACACCCCCCACCACCTAGAATACACCCCCACCCCATAGAATACACCACCACCACCTAGAATACACCCTCACCACCTAGAATACACCCTCACCACCTAGAATAGATCCCACCCCATAGAATACACCCCCACCTCATAGAATACACCCTCACCACCTAGAATACACTCCACCACCTAGAATACACCCCCACCCCATAGAATACACACCCACCGCCTAGAATACACCCCACTGCCTAGAATACACCCCACTGCCTAGAATACACCCCACTGCCTAGAATACACCCCACTGCCTAGAATACACCCCCACTGCCTAGAATACACCCCCACCCCATAGAATACACCCTCACCACCTAGAATAGATCCCACCCCATAGAATACACCCCCATCGCCAAGAATAGGCCCCACCCCATAGAATACACCCCCACCGCCTAGAATACACTCCCACCACCTAGAATACACTCCCACCGCCTAGAATACACCCCCACCCCATAGAATACACCCCCCACCGCCTAGAATACACCCCACTGCCTAGAATACACCCCCACCCCATAGAATACACCCTCACCACCTAGAATACACTCCACCACCTAGAATACACCCCCACCCCATAGAATACACCCCCACCACCTAGAATACACCCCCACCGCCTAGAAAACACCCCCACCCCATAGAACACACCCGCACCCCAAAGAATACACCCCCACTGCCTAGAATACACCCCCACCACCTAGAATACACCCCCACCACCTAGAATACACTCCCACCGCCTAGAATACACCCCCACCGCTAGAATACACCCACTGCCTAGAATACACTCCCACCGCCTAGAATACACCCCCACCGCCTAGAATACACCCACTGCCTAGAATACACCCCCACCGCCTAGAATACACCCCACTGCCTAGAATACACCCCCACCGCCTAGAATACACCCCACTGCTTAGAATACACCCCACTGCCTAGAATACACCCCCACCGCCTAGAATACACCCCCACCCCATAGAATACACCCCCACCGCCTAGAATACACCTGCACCTCAAAGAATACACCGCCACTGCCTAGAATACACCCCCACTGCCTAGAATACATCCCACTGCCGAGAATACACCCCCACCGCCTAGAATACACCCCCACCATGTAGAATACACCCCACCGCCTAAAATACACCCCACCGCCTAGAATGCAGCCCCACCGCCAAGAATACACCCGCACCGCCTAGAATACACCCCACTGCCTAGAATACACCCCCACCGCCAAGAATACACCCCCACCGCCTAGAATACACCCCCACCACATAGGACCCGGGGGCACAGCCTTAGAATAAAAGGGAGTCACTTTGGAACAGAGATGAGGAGAAATTTCTTCAGCCAGAGAGTGGTGGGTCTGTGGAATTCATTGCCACAGAGGGCGGTGGAGGCCAGGACGTTGAGTGTCTTTAAGACAGAAGTTGATAAATTCTGGATTTCTCGAGGAATTAAGGGCTATGGAGAGAGCGGGTAAAGGGAGTTGAAATCAGCCATGATTGAATGGTGGAGTGGACTCGATGTGCCGAATGGCCTTACTTCCGCTCCTATGTCTTATGGTCTTAATACACCCGCACCACCGAGAATACACCCGCACTGCCAAGAATACACCCCACTGCCTAGAATACACCCCAACCGCCTAGAATACACCCCAACCGCCTAGAACACACCCCACTGCCTAGAATACACCCCCACCGCCTAGAATACACCCCCACCGTCTAGAATACACCCCCACCCCATAGAATACACCCCCACCGCCTAGAACACACCCCCACCGTCTAGAATACACCCCCACTGCCTAGAATACACCCCCACCCCATAGAATACACCCCCACCGCCTAGAATACACCCCCACCGCCTAGAATACACCCCCACCGTCTAGAATACACCCCCACCGCCTAGAATACACTCCCACCGCCTAGAATACACCCCACTGCCTAGAATACACCCCCACCGCCTAGAATACACCCCCACCCCATAGAATACACCCTCACCACCTAGAATACACCCCCACCGCCTAGAATACACCCCACCTAGAATACACCCCAACCGCCTAGAATACACCCCCACCCCATAGAATACACCCCCACCACCTAGAATACACCACCACCACCTAGAATACACCCCCACCCCATAGAATACACCCCCACCACCTAGAATACACCACCACCACCACCTAGAATACACCCCACCACCTAGAATACACACCCACCCCATAGAATACACCACCACCACCTAGAATACACCCCCACCCCATAGAATACACCCCCACCACCTAGAATACACCCCCCACCACCTAGAATACACCCCACCACCTAGAATACACACCCACCCCATAGAATACACCACCACCACCTAGAATACACCCCCACCCCATAGAATACACCCCCACCACCTAGAATACACCCTCACCACCTAGAATACACTCCACCACCTAGAATACACCCCCACCCCATAGAATACACCCCCACCTCATAGAATACACCCTCACCACCTAGAATACACTCCACCACCTAGAATACACCCCCACCCCATAGAATACACACCCACCGCCTAGAATACACCCCACTGCCTAGAATACACCCCACTGCCTAGAATACACCCCACTGCCTAGAATACACCCCACTGCCTAGAATACACCCCCACTGCCTAGAATACACCCCCACCCCATAGAATACACCCTCACCACCTAGAATAGATCCCACCCCATAGAATACACCCCCATCGCCAAGAATAGACCCCACCCCATAGAATACACCCCCACCGCCTAGAATACACTCCCACCACCTAGAATACACTCCCACCGCCTAGAATACACCCCCACCCCATAGAATACACCCCCCACCGCCTAGAATACACCCCACTGCCTAGAATACACTCCCACCCCATAGAATACACCCTCACCACCTAGAATACACTCCACCACCTAGAATACACCCCCACCCCATAGAATACACCCCCACCACCTAGAATACACCCCACCGCCTAGAATACACCCCCACCCCATAGAACACACCCGCACCCCAAAGAATACACCCCCACTGCCTAGAATACACCCCCACCACCTAGAATACACCCCCACCACCTAGAATACACTCCCACCGCCTAGAATACACCCCCACCGCCTAGAATACACCCACTGCCTAGAATACACTCCCACCGCCTAGAATACACCCCCACCGCCTAGAATACACCCACTGCCTAGAATACACCCCCACCGCCTAGAATACACCCGCACCGCCTAGAATACACCCGCACCCCAAAGAATACACCCCCACTGCCTAGAATACACCCCCATCGCCTAGAATACACCCCCACCCCATTGAATACACCCCCACCCCATAGAATACACCCCCACTGCCTAGAATACACCTCCACCCCATAGAATACACTCTCACCGCATAGAGTACACACCCACGTTGCCAGGATAGTGGAGGAGGAGGTGGATCCGATGATATTTGGGATTTCAGAGAAGTCGGAGCTCATGGAAAGGTGGACGCCGTTGTCGTGGCCTTGGCCTCTCTGATTGCACAGCGGGAATTTTGCTGGAGTGGCGGTCAGCATCGCCACCGGGGGTAGCGGCTTGGTTGGGTGACCTATATGGCTTACTGTGGTTGGAGAAGATAAAGTATGATTTAAGGGGCTCCGCAGAGGTGTTTGAGAAAAGATTGGGGATGTTTGTGACCATGTATGAGGAGCTGTTCATCGGGGTGGGGGTGGGGGGTGAAAAAGGGGAACAAATGTGTACAGACTATCTAGTTGATTGTTGGGAAGTATGTTTCCCAAGGTGTTTAGTTGTTGTAATCTGTTTTGATACATGTTTGATATAAAATACTTTTTTAAAAAAGCCTGGGTTAGGGTGTGTTTGACTGCTGAAGTCAAGTTTTAAAAGAATCTTGGTTTGAAAGACAACAAAGCTTTTAGGAGCCAGAGATGCAATTAATCATCATTAAAAGCTTGAGCTCATGCAACTTTGTTTTAATTAAGGGGATTCCCTGGGGAGTTAATTCGTTTTCAGCTTGGTGAGATGATGTCATTGCTGGGTGGAGCTAAGGTTTCAGGTTTTTGAGAAAGCATTTTCAGTTCAGTTCTGAGCTGAATGAAGCTTTGTGCACAAGTGACGCAGTTCTGCTCTCACTGTAGGTTAGTTAAAAGAGATCAACAGTATTTAAAGCAGTGCAGACTTGTCTGAGGACAAGGGAGGCTGAAACAAGACAATCGAAATAGCTTTTGAAGACATCCAGCCAGAGTTTCTGACTGGAGTCAGACTGTTCTGTAAAGCAGTGCCAAGAGATCTATTTCTCAAAGAATAACTCTGTAAAGCAAGTATTCCTCTGTACCATTGGTATTTAAGGTTGATTGAGAGCTGAGATGGTTGTTTACTTGTTGTTTGAGTGGGAACAAAGATAGCAATTAGGGTATTGTATTCACTGTATTGAGTAGTATTGTTTCAGGAGTAATTCTAAGCTATTTTCTGGTGTGATGTTAAAGCTTTTAATCCTGTGTTAGTAATAAAGTTTGTTTTATTGTATCCCTATTTCTTTGTGCAATCACTCCTGGAGCGAGGTATCCTTTCCTCACAGTCTTACAAAATGAAAATAAAATATTGGAGTTTCTGTACACTACCCTAGCCACTGTTGCGTTCTAGTCTGGGATCGTAATATTATTGAATGGCAGAGCAGGCTTGATGGGCAGAATGGCCTACTCCTAATTCTTATGTTCTTACGTTAGGTCAGCAAATGGCTTAGGCTTGATGTGCTGGGTCAGGGAGCCTGCTGACCATTATTGGCCTGATTCACATATACAAAGTGGACACCTTGGAGTGAACCGGCTGAGGATGGTCAGTAACTTTTAAACTGCACAAAGTGAATCAGTGGCCTCGGGGAGAGGGAGTGCAATGATCAATTTGCAACTTTTATTTTAAGTAATTGTCGTGTGATTCACCCTGGGGTAACACGGACTGCAACACGTTGGTTCAATAAGATTTATTGAACTTCAGTAACGAAGCACACAGCTGCCTGTGGGTTGACTCTCTACTACTCCGAGTAAACTAACATTAACTATCTAGACCAGGCTAGCTCTGATCCACGTGTAGAAGGTGTTGAATGATTTGTACACCCTGACTGTCACTACAGTGGTCACCAGTGGAAAAAGGCAGAGTGCTGATGCCTCGTGTGTTTTATAGTTGGAAGCCCCCCCTCTGGTGTTTTGTCTGGTGATTGGTCGTGTTCTGTTCTGTATGTTGATTGGCTCACCTGGGTGTCTGTCACTGTCTGCTTTTACCTCATGATGTGCATGGGTGCATATTATGACAGTAGTGATGGGAATTTTACAGCTAAGAATGTTTTCAAATATTTATTCTCTTCCCTTTTGAAATGAAAATGAAATGAAAATCGCTTATTGTCACAAGTAGGCTTCAAATGAAGTTACTGTGAAAAGCCCCTAGTCGCCACATTCCGGTGCCTGTTCGGGGAGGCTGTTACGGGAATCGAACCGTGCTGCTGGCCTGCCTTGGTCTGCTTTCAAAGCCAGCGATTTAGCCCTGTGCTAAACAGCCCCGGTTTTAAAGGCTATTTTGAATTCTGCTTCCTCTATTTTGTGTTCAGACATTCCAATCATATCAAGTCTTTGCATCCAATAGTCCCTGGAGCGTAGAGTATTATGGGGTTTTCTAACTGAGGTGTTTAAATTGAGATGATTAAAGGATGCAATAGGGTAGAGAGAGCGAGAGAAGGAAAAACTATTTCCTCTGTTTTGGGAATCTAGGGCAAGGGGACCAAGGGGATGCTGGGACAGTGAGTAAATTTAAGGAGGAGTCAGACAGATTTTTAATTAGTTATGGGTTGAAGAGTTAGGGAGGTGGAGTTGAGGCTATGATGAGATCCTGATGATCATATTTAATGGTGGAGCAGGCTCGAGAGGCTAACTTGCCTGCTCCTGCTCCTAGTTTTTATGTTCTAAGAAAGAGCTATTGTGTCTAATTCCACCTTCTAGCTCTTGGCCTGTAGCCCTGTAGGTAATAGCAGCCCGAGCTCAAATCTGGTGTTCTTGACTAATAAGGGGATCAGGGGTTATGGGGAGAAGGCAGGAGACTGGGGATGAGAAAAATATCAGCCATGATCGAGTGGCGGAGCAGACCCGATGGGCCAATTCTGCTCCTATATCTTCTGGTCTTATGGGACGTAACCTTAAAATTAGAGCTGGGCTACTTCTTTCCACAAAGAGGTAGTGGACATCTCAAACTCTCTCCCCCCAAAAAGGCTGAGGATGTGATCTAAAATTTCAAAATGAGATTGGGGAAGTTTAAGGGTTATGGAGACAGATCAGTCGGGATCTAATTGTAATGGCCGATCAGACTCGAGGGGCTGAATGGCATGCTCATGTTTCTCAATTTCTTCCTTCCTAAATGTTGCAAACTTCCCTAATCCTGAATAGCTTGTGTTCGATTTAGTCGTCAGGTTAAACCATTCTGAAATAGTTCTGCTGTGCCCGAACGGTCACACCTGTTTGGTTGCCTTTCAACATAAAGGCAAAATACTGCAGATGATGGAAATCTGAAATAAAAACAGAAAATGCTGGAAACACTCGGAGGGCCCGGCAACATCTGTGGAGCGAGAGAAGCAGAGCTAGCACTTGAGGTTGATGAGTTCTCATCAGAGCTGGGGGAGGAAAAAAAATCGACATAACAGGTGCAGAGGCAGAGAAAGCCAGATGGGGCAGGAAAGAACAAAAAGGAAGTTTTGTGACTGGGTGGGAGACAGGAGAGATTCAACGAGAAATGGGATGAGGATGCAAGAGAAAGGGTAACGGTAAGGGGATAAGTAAAGAAACAAAAGATGGGTCGAGAGGTGGTGCGAATGAGAAAAGTAGATCCAAAAACACCAGAAAACAGGGCAGAAGTTCTGACCTAAATTGGTGAACTCAATGTTGAGTCTGGACGACTGTAAATTGCCAAATCAGGAAGCAACGTACTGTACACACCCGTCTGCACCAACGGGGCCGAGGTGGAGATGGTTAACAGCAAAGTACTGTACACACCCGTCTGCACCAACGGGGCCGAGGTGGAGATGGTTAACAGCAAAGTACTGTACACACCCGTCAGCACCAACGGGGCCGAGGTGGAGATGGTTAACAGCAAAGTACTGTACACACCCGTCAGCACCAACAGGGCCGAGGTGGAGATGGTTAACAGCAAAGTACTGTACACACCCATCAGCACCAACGGGGCCGAGGTGGAGATGGTTAACAGCAAAGTACTGTACACACCCGTCTGCACCAACGGGGCCGAGGGGGAGATGGTTAACAGCAAAGTACTGTACACCCCCGTCAGCACCAACGGGGCCGAGGTGGAGATGGTTAACAGCAAAGTACTGTACACACCCGTCAGCACCAACGGGGCCGAGGGGGAGATGGTTAACAGCAAAGTACTGTACACACCCATCAGCACCAACGGGGCCGAGGGGGAGATGGTTAACAGCAACGTACTGTACACACCCATCAGCACCAACAGGGCCGAGGGGGAGATGGTTAACAGCAAAGTACTGTACACACCCGTCAGCACCAACGGGGCCGAGGGGGAGATGGTTAACAGCAAAGTACTGTACACACCCATCAGCACCAACGGGGCCGAGGGGGAGATGGTTAACAGCAAAGTACTGTACACACCCATCAGCACCAACGGGGCCGAGGTGGAGATGGTTAACAGCAAAGTACTGTACACCCCCGTCAGCACCAACGGGGCCGAGGGGGAGATGGTTAACAGCAAAGTACTGTACACACCCATCAGCACCAACGGGGCCGAGGGGGAGATGGCTGACAGCAAAGTACTGTACACACCCGTCAGCACCAACGGGGCCGAGGGGGAGATGGCTGACAGCAACGTACTGTACACACCCGTCAGCACCAACGGGGCCGAGGGGGAGATGGTTAACAGCAAAGTACTGTACACACCCGTCAGCACCAACGGGGCCGAGGGGGAGATGGCTGACAGCAACGTACTGTACACACCCATCAGCACCAACGGGGCCGAGGGGGAGATGGTTAACAGCAACGTACTGTACACACCCATCAGCACCAACGGGACCGAGGTGGAGATGGTTAACAGCAAAGTACTGTACACACCCGTCAGCACCAACGGGGCCGAGGGGGAGATGGTTAACAGCAAAGTACTGTACACACCCATCAGCACCAACAGGGCCGAGGTGGTTATGGTTAACAGCAAAGGACTGTACACACCCATCAGCACCAACAGGGCCGAGGTGGAGATGGTTAACAGCAATGTACTGTACACACCCATCAGCACCAACGGGACCGAGGTGGAGATGGTTAACAGCAACGTACTGTACACACCCATCAGCACCAACGGGACCGAGGTGGAGATGGTTAACAGCAAAGTACTGTACACACCCGTCAGCACCAACGGGGCCGAGGGGGAGATGGTTAACAGCAAAGTACTGTACACACCCATCAGCACCAACGGGGCCGAGGGGGAGATGGTTAACAGCAAAGTACTGTACACACCCATCAGCACCAACGGGGCCGAGGGGGAGATGGTTAACAGCAAAGTACTGTACACACCCATCAGCACCAACAGGGCCGAGGTGGAGATGGTTAACAGCAACGTACTGTACACACCCGTCAGCACCAACGGGGCCGAGGGGGAGATGGCTGACAGCAAAGTACTGTACACCCCCATCAGCACCAACGGGGCCGAGGTGGAGATGGTTAACAGCAAAGTACTGTACACACCCATTAGCACCAACGGGGCCGAGGTGGAGATGGCTGACAGCAAAGTACTGTACACACCCGTCAGCACCAACGAGGCCGAGGTGGAGATGGTTAACAGCAAAGTACTGTACACACCCGTCAGCACCAACGTGGCCGAGGGGGAGATGGTTAACAGCAACGTACTGTACACACCCGTCAGCACCAACGTGGCCGAGGGGGAGATGGTTAACAGCAACGTACTGTACACACCCGTCAGCACCAACGGGGCCGAGGTGGAGATGGCTGACAGCAACGTACTGTACACACCCGTCAGCACCAACGGGGCCGAGGGGGAGATGGTTAACAGCAACGTACTGTACACACCCGTCAGCACCAACGTGGCCGAGGGGGAGATGGTTAACAGCAAAGTGCTGTACACACCCGTCTGCACCAACAGGGCCGAGGGGGAGATGGTTAACAGCAAAGTACTGTACACACCCATCAGCACCAACGGGGCCGAGGGGGAGATGGTTAACAGCAACGTACTGTACACACCCATCAGCACCAACGGGGCCGAGGGGGAGATGGTTAACAGCAACGTACTGTACACCCCCGTCAGCACCAACGGGGCCGAGGGGGAGATGGTTAACAGCAACGTACTGTACACCCCCGTCAGCACCAACGGGGCCGAGGTGGAGATGGTTAACAGCAAAGTACTGTACACACCCATCAGCACCAACGGGGCCGAGGGGGAGATGGTTAACAGCAACGTACTGTACACCCATCAGCACCAACGGGGCCGAGGTGGAGATGGTTAACAGCAACGTACTGTACACACCCGTCAGCACCAACGTGGCCGAGGGGGAGATGGTTAACAGCAACGTACTGTACACCCCCGTCAGCACCAACGGGGCCGAGGGGGAGATGGCTGACAGCAACGTACTGTACACACCCGTCAGCACCAACGGGGCCGAGGTGGAGATGGCTGACAGCAACGTACTGTACACACCCGTCAGCACCAACGGGGCCGAGGGGGAGATGGTTAACAGCAACGTACTGTACACACCCGTCAGCACCAACGGGGCCGAGGGGGAGATGGCTGACAGCAAAGTACTGTACACACCCGTCAGCACCAACGGGGCCGAGGGGGAGATGGTTAACAGCAACGTACTGTACACACCCATCAGCACCAACGGGGCCGAGGTGGAGATGGTTAACAGCAACGTACTGTACACACCCATCAGCACCAACGGGGCCGAGGGGGAGATGGCTGACAGCAACGTACTGTACACACCCATCAGCACCAACGGGGCCGAGGTGGAGATGGTTAACAGCAAAGTACTGTACACACCCGTCAGCACCAACAGGGCCGAGGTGGTTATGGTTAACAGCAAAGGACTGTACACACCCGTCAGCACCAACAGGGCCGAGGGGGAGATGGTTAACAGCAAAGTACTGTACACACCCGTCAGCACCAACGGGGCCGAGGGGGAGATGGTTAACAGCAAAGTACTGTACACACCCATCAGCACCAACAGGGCCGAGGTGGTTATGGTTAACAGCAAAGGACTGTACACACCCGTCAGCACCAACAGGGCCGAGGGGGAGATGGTTAACAGCAAAGTACTGTACACACCCGTCAGCACCAACAGGGCCGAGGGGGAGATGGTTAACAGCAAAGTACTGTACACACCCGTCAGCACCAACAGGGCCGAGGTGGAGATGGCTGACAGCAAAGTACTGTACACACCCGTCAGCACCAACGGGGCCGAGGTGGAGATGGTTAACAGCAAAGTACTGTACACACCCGTCAGCACCAACAGGGCCGAGGGGGAGATGGTTAACAGCAAAGTACTGTACACACCCGTCAGCACCAACGGGGCCGAGGTGGAGATGGTTAACAGCAAAGTACTGTACACACCCGTCTGCACCAACAGGGCCGAGGGGGAGATGGTTAACAGCAAAGTACTGTACACACCCGTCAGCACCAACGGGGCCGAGGTGGAGATGGTTAACAGCAAAGTACTGTACACCCCCGTCAGCACCAACGGGACCGAGGTGGAGATGGTTAACAGCAACGTACTGTACACACCCGTCAGCACCAACGGGGCCGAGGGGGAGATGGTTAACAGCAAAGTACTGTACACACCCATCAGCACCAACGGGGCCGAGGTGGAGATGGTTAACAGCAAAGTACTGTACACACCCATCAGCACCAACGGGGCCGAGGTGGAGATGGCTGACAGCAACGTACTGTACACACCCGTCAGCACCAACGGGGCCGAGGTGGAGATGGTTAACAGCAAAGTACTGTACACACCCGTCAGCACCAACAGGGCCGAGGGGGAGATGGTTAACAGCAAAGTACTGTACACACCCGTCAGCACCAACGGGGCCGAGGGGGAGATGGTTAACAGCAAAGTACTGTACACACCCGTCAGCACCAACGGGGCCGAGGGGGAGATGGTTAACAGCAAAGTACTGTACACACCCGTCAGCACCAACGGGGCCGAGGGGGAGATGGCTGACAGCAACGTACTGTACACACCCGTCTGCACCAACGGGGCCGAGGTGGAGATGGCTGACAGCAAAGTACTGTACACACCCGTCTGCACCAACGGAGCCGAGGGGGAGATGGTTAACAGCAAAGTACTGTACACACCCGTCTGCACCAACGGGGCCGAGGTGGAGATGGTTAACAGCAACGTACTGTACACCCCCGTCAGCACCAACGGGGCCGAGGGGGAGATGGTTAACAGCAAAGTACTGTACACACCCATCAGCACCAACGTGGCCGAGGGGGAGATGGTTAACAGCAACGTACTGTACACACCCATCAGCACCAACGTGGCCGAGGGGGAGATGGTTAACAGCAAAGTACTGTACACACCCGTCAGCACCAACAGGACCGAGGGGGAGATGGTTAACAGCAAAGTACTGTACACACCCGTCAGCACCAACGGGGCCGAGGTGGAGATGGTTAACAGCAACGTACTGTACACACCCGTCTGCACCAACGGGGCCGAGGTGGAGATGGTTAACAGCAACGTACTGTACACACCCGTCTGCACCAACGGGGCCGAGGTGGAGATGGCTGACAGCAAAGTACTGTACACACCCGTCAGCACCAACGGGGCCGAGGGGGAGATGGTTAACAGCAAAGTACTGTACACACCCGTCAGCACCAACGGGGCCGAGGTGGAGATGGCTGACAGCAACGTACTGTACACACCCGTCTGCACCAACAGGGCCGAGGGGGAGATGGTTAACAGCAAAGTACTGTACACCCCCGTCAGCACCAACGGGGCCGAGGTGGAGATGGTTAACAGCAACGTACTGTGCACACCCGTCTGCACCAACAGGGCCGAGGGGGAGATGGTTAACAGCAAAGTACTGTACACACCCGTCTGCACCAACAGGGCCGAGGTGGAGATGGTTAACAGCAAAGTACTGTACACACCCGTCAGCACCAACGGGGCCGAGGTGGAGATGGTTAACAGCAAAGTACTGTACACCCCCGTCAGCACCAACGGGGCCGAGGTGGAGATGGCTGACAGCAAAGTACTGTACACACCCGTCTGCACCAACGGGGCCGAGGTGGAGATGGTTAACAGCAAAGTACTGTACACCCCCGTCAGCACCAACGGGGCCGAGGGGGAGATGGTTAACAGCAAAGTACTGTACACACCCGTCTGCACCAACAGGGCCGAGGGGGAGATGGTTAACAGCAAAGTACTGTACACACCCGTCTGCACCAACGGGGCCGAGGTGGAGATGGTTAACAGCAAAGTACTGTACACACCCGTCAGCACCAACGGGGCCGAGGTGGAGATGGCTGACAGCAAAGTACTGTACACACCCATCAGCACCAACGGGGCCGAGGTGGAGATGGTTAACAGCAACGTACTGTACACACCCGTCAGCACCAACGGGGCCGAGGTGGAGATGGTTAACAGCAACGTACTGTACACACCCGTCTGCACCAACGGGGCCGAGGTGGAGATGGTTAACAGCAAAGTACTGTACACACCCGTCAGCACCAACGGGGCCGAGGGGGAGATGGTTAACAGCAAAGTACTGTACACACCCGTCTGCACCAACAGGGCCGAGGGGGAGATGGTTAACAGCAAAGTACTGTACACACCCGTCTGCACCAACGGGGCCGAGGGGGAGATGGTTAACAGCAACGTACTGTACACACCCGTCAGCACCAACGGGGCCGAGGTGGAGATGGTTAACAGCAAAGTACTGTACACCCCCGTCAGCACCAACGGGGCCGAGGGGGAGATGGTTAACAGCAACGTACTGTACACACCCGTCAGCACCAACGGGGCCGAGGTGGAGATGGTTAACAGCAACGTACTGTACACACCCGTCAGCACCAACGGGGCCGAGGGGGAGATGGTTAACAGCAAAGTACTGTACACACCCGTCAGCACCAACGGGGCCGAGGGGGAGATGGTTAACAGCAAAGTACTGTACACACCCATCAGCACCAACGGGGCCGAGGGGGAGACGGTTAACAGCAAAGTACTGTACACACCCGTCAGCACCAACGGGGCCGAGGTGGAGATGGTTAACAGCAAAGTACTGTACACACCCGTCAGCACCAACGGGGCCGAGGTGGAGATGGTTAACAGCAAAGTACTGTACACACCCGTCAGCACCAACGGGGCCGAGGTGGAGATGGTTAACAGCAACGTACTGTACACACCCGTCTGCACCAACGGGGCCGAGGGGGAGATGGTTAACAGCAAAGTACTGTACACCCCCATCAGCACCAACGGGGCCGAGGGGGAGATGGTTAACAGCAAAGTACTGTACACACCCGTCTGCACCAACGGGGCCGAGGGGGAGATGGTTAACAGCAAAGTACTGTACACACCCGTCTGCACCAACAGGGCCGAGGTGGAGATGGTTAACAGCAAAGTACTGTACACACCCGTCAGCACCAACGGGGCCGAGGTGGAGATGGTTAACAGCAACGTACTGTACACACCCGTCTGCACCAACGGGGCCGAGGTGGTTATGGTTAACAGCAAAGTACTGTACACACCCGTCTGCACCAACGGGGCCGAGGGGGAGATGGTTAACAGCAAAGTACTGTACACACCCGTCAGCACCAACGGGGCCGAGGTGGTTATGGTTAACAGCAAAGTACTGTACACACCCGTCTGCACCAACGGGGCCGAGGTGGTTATGGTTAACAGCAAAGTACTGTACACACCCGTCAGCACCAACGGGGCCGAGGTGGAGATGGTTAACAGCAAAGTACTGTACACACCCGTCAGCACCAACAGGGCCGAGGTGGAGATGGTTAACAGCAACGTACTGTACACACCCGTCAGCACCAACGGGGCCGAGGTGGAGATGGTTAACAGCAAAGTACTGTACACACCCGTCAGCACCAACGGGGCCGAGGTGGAGATGGCTGACAGCAAAGTACTGTACACACCCGTCAGCACCAACGGGGCCGAGGTGGAGATGGTTAACAGCAAAGTACTGTACACACCCGTCTGCACCAACGGGGCCGAGGGGGAGATGGCTGACAGCAAAGTACTGTACACACCCGTCTGCACCAACGGGGCCGAGGGGGAGATGGTTAACAGCAACGTACTGTACACACCCGTCAGCACCAACGGGGCCGAGGTGGAGATGGTTAACAGCAAAGTACTGTACACACCCGTCAGCACCAACGGGGCCGAGGGGGAGATGGTTAACAGCAAAGTACTGTACACACCCGTCTGCACCAACGGGGCCGAGGGGGAGATGGTTAACAGCAAAGTACTGTACACACCCGTCTGCACCAACGGGGCCGAGGTGGAGATGGTTAACAGCAACGTACTGTACACACCCATCAGTACCAACGGGGCCGAGGGGGAGATGGTTAACAGCAAAGTACTGTACACCCCCGTCAGCACCAACAGGGCCGAGGTGGAGATGGTTAACAGCAAAGTACTGTACACACCCGTCTGCACCAACGGGGCCGAGGTGGAGATGGTTAACAGCAACGTACTGTACACACCCGTCTGCACCAACGGGGCCGAGGTGGAGATGGTTAACAGCAACGTACTGTACACACCCGTCTGCACCAACGGGGCCGAGGTGGAGATGGTTAACAGCAACGTACTGTACACACCCGTCTGCACCAACAGGGCCGAGGTGGAGATGGCTGACAGCTTCAAATTCCTAGGGGTGCACATCACCAACAATCTGTCCTGGTCCACCCACGTCGACACTACCACTAAGAAAGCACAACAGCGCCTATACTTCCTCAGGGAACTAAGGAAATTCGGCATGTCCACATTAACTCTTACCAACATTTACAGATGCACCATAGAAAGCATCCTATCGGGCTGCATCACAGCCTGGTATGGCAACTGCTTGGCCCAGGACCACAAGAAACTTCAGAGAGTCGTGAACACCGCCCAGTCCATCACACGAACCTGCCTCCCATCCATTGACTCCATCTACACCTCCCGCTGCCTGGGGAAAGCGGGCAGCATAATCAAAGACCCCTCCCACCCGGCTTACTCACTCTTCCAACTTCTTCCATCGGGCAGGAGATACAAGAGTCTGAGAACACACTCAAACAGACTCCTAAATCACCTCATTAACACTACACCCCTGTATGCTTCATCCAATGCCGGTGTTTATGTAGTTACATTGTATACATTGTGTTGCCCTATTATGTATTTTCTTTTCTTTCCATGTACTAAATGATCAGTTTTGAGCTGGTCACACAGAAATACTTTTCACTGTATCAATAATGACAGCAAGTAGATGCTCGGGGTCATGTTTGTGGATGTTTTTTTGTTAAATTAAGGGACAATTTAGTGTGGCCAATCCATCTAACCTGCACATCTTTGGATTGTGGGGGTAAAATGGGGAGAATGTGCAAACTCCACATGGACATTTGGCCACAGTTGGAGTATTGCGTGCAATTCTGGTCGCCGCACTATAGGAAGGATGTGGAAGCATTGGAAAGGGTGCAGAGGAGATTTACCAGAATGTTGCCTGGTCTGGAGGGAAGATCATATGAGGAAAGGCTGAGGGACTTGAGGCTGTTTTTGTTAGAGAGAAGAAGGTTAAGAGGTGTCTTAATTGAGGCATACAAGATGATCAGAGGATTGGATAGGGTGGACAGTGAGAGCCTTTTTCCCCGGATGGTGATGTCTAGCACGAGGGGACATAGCTTTAAATTGAGGGGAGATAGATATAAGACAGATGTCAGAGGTAGGTTCTTTACTCAGAGAGTAGTAAGGGCGTGGAATGCCCTGCCTGCAACAGTGGTGGACTCGCCAACACTAAGGGCATTCAAATGGTCATTGGATAGACACATGGACGATAAGGGAATAGTGTAGATGGGCTTTAGAGTGGTTTCACAGGTCGGCGCAACATCGAGGGCCGAAGGGCCTGTACTGCGCTGTAATGTTCTATGTTCTATGTTCTATGACAGTCACCCGGAGTCGGGATCGAACCTGGGTCCTCAGCGCCTTAGGCAGCAGTACTAACCACTGTGCCACCGTGTTGCCCTATGTTTGTGGATGTTGTGCAAAGCCATCATCCTGTTGGATTGTCTTAAGTGCCCAGTAGCGAGCCCCCAGTACAGTCACTGAATCTCTTGCACGCTCCAGCCCCACTCCCTTGCATCAGTCATTGGAAACATATAAGCTTGGCTCAGATTCCCACACAAAAGGCCAAATGCATTAGTTAAATAAGATCGTATACAAAGCATATTAAACATTTAAAACTCTCCGAGAGGCATATGGCAAAGCAGCTTCATGATTTAATCAGCAGAATCCCCTTGTCAACCCGCGGTAAGATTAGACTGAGCTCCAGATGGATACCGAGCCCACACAACATCTCTCCACTCCTGGTCTCAATGTAAATTATTCAGTCACAGATTAAACTCCGGTTCTTTGTTTTGAAACTGGCATCTTGTACCTGACCTCTGTCTGGTTGTCAGCATGTTATGTAATAGCCTCAGTCAGAAAGTTCTAGAAAGTTCTTCCTCTGCAATTCAGTTGGTACTAATCTCACCGATATGTACAAGATTGTGGGTTCAAGTCCCACTCCCAAACCTCGGCCACATGATCTGACACTCCAATGCAGTACCAAGGGAAGGAGTGTTTCACTCTCAGAGGTGTCATCTTTTGGGTGTTAGACCAGCATTAAACTCAGAACTGACCCGCCCTCTTATGTGGCTGTTAAAGCTCCCACGGCACAATTCTGAAGCAGGGGAGTTCTTCTGGGACAAAGTTTTTTCCCTCAATCGACAGCACAAACATACTTCATCTGGTCATTAACACATGGGAGCTTGCTGTGCACAACTGGCTGCCGCATTTCCTATGGTTCAGCAGTGAAGGCACTTCAAAAAGTATTTCATTGACTGCAAAGAGCTCTGCGATGTCCTGAGGTTCTGAAAAGTACTACAGCAATGTAAGTTTTGTTTCCTACTTGTGACAGCTGTCTTTCCCAAGGTGTCCTGAGCAGATCGAGATGTGTGTGCTTCTTGCAGTGGCCATTCTTTTCGAGACGAGAAGCTCCCCAGTTTACCTCAGAGGGTCATTATGAGTCAACTACATAGTGTGGACGGGAGTCAATTGTCGACTGGATGTAGCCATCTCAGATGGCCACCTGCAAATGACCATGGGAATTATGGCCAACCCAGGACTCAGACAGACTCAGAGCGTGTGTGTGCATTTGCAATCCAGATAGCTAGACGCGATCGAAATCCCCGCTCGTTTGCATTCTAATGGCCCATTTCCCCAGAACAAAAGAACTGTACTCAGGTAAGCGATACAGATACAGACTAATTGGCGCCACTCCCTTTACGAAGGGAGCCCAAACAGCCAAGGTCAATGACCGCGAAGGACACGCCCAGCCATCAAGGCACCCGCCCCTTTATTGGCCAAAATCAAAGGCAGTGATCGAAGCCTGTCGAATTATTGGGTCCAAGTTAAGGACCGCCCCAAAGAGCACGAAATCCCAGAGGGATAAAAAGAGACACAGCCATGTGCTCGGTCTCTCTTGGATCCGGCCTGTGCCAACCCAAGTGCAGCATAACGACCAGACAGACAAGTTCAAGACCAACGATCGCTGCCAGACGGATGAGCCCAGCAGAAACAGAGCCACTTCTTCCACGCAGCCACGCAAGATCCGGACAAAGACCTTGTCCATCTGCATAGAGCCGGTTGCCCTGAAGTTAAGTATCGGTTATTGTAGTTGTTAGGTGTAGTTTAACTTGTCGTGTTTTGTGTTGCATGTCAAAGTAATCCTTGTGTGTAAATAAACCATCTTTGAACTTGAACTGACTAACTGGTTGTGTGGTCCTTTGATCAATATCTGGTAAAGCCTCGTTTGTGGCGGTATCATTTGATACCTGGCGACTCTAAAGAGCATCATTATTAATTGGCGATATTATTGGTAACTCTGGTGCCGATTGGCAACATTATTGGTGACGCTGGTGGGATAGTAGTCCATTAAATTGGCAACATTATTGGCGACCTCTGACGGGATTCGATTAGAAGTGATTTTGTCACTCCGACAAACCCACAAACTTTGAAATCCAATTGCGTGAAAGAGAAAGAACCACAAGTGCAAGCCCATATCGACCAAATCACCGAATTTCGGTAGTGTGTACTAACCTGCATGCGTATTAACAGGGATATAAGGTAAACTCGTTAGATTGTGTCAAAACTATCGAGGGAATTGTGAACCGGAAAATAGCTTAGGCCATACCCGCAGTTCAAATCGCCGGCTTATCCCCCTGGTCCAAATTAAAGGTAGGGAAAGAGAAATCAAAGTAGTACAAGAGAAATTAACGATAGGAAACAGAGATTAAAAGTAGAGCAAGAGAGATTATAAGCAATGGCCACAAAAGCGATGGAACGTTTAATGAACCCACAGGAACCCGAGGTCGCAGCGACCAACAGAGCAGAGCAGTGCCCCATATGGGAAGAAGAGGTGAGGAAATATTTAAAGGGGAAAGGACGGCCCCTTTGGTCCGATTTTTGTTCAAATGAAGAGTCAGGTCCAGGAAGCATAGGACAAACTTGGTGGGACAACCTAACCGAGGTGCATAAGAAAAATGCAGCAAAAGTGCGAAAGCCGATGGCAATAGTGTCCTCTTTGGCACAGTTGCAAGGCACAGAGGAGGTCGTGAGGACGCTTCGCAGACAGCTAGTTGAGAAAGAGGAGAAAAATGAGGGAAACAATAGTCAAAGTGAAAAGATTATTGAGCAACTCCGGGATCAGTTGGTAGCTGACGATAAAGAGATGGCTGATGCCAAACGGGCACACCAATCTTGTTTAGTTCACCTTAGCAGCTTTCAGACCCAGTACGATAAAGCCGACCAAGATACACAGCGCGCAGTTTTGGTACGAGAAGAGACAGGACAGCAGGTAGCACAGTTAACGAGACAATGCGTTGATTTAAAGGCAGCTTTACGAGCGCTCCATAGCTCCACTACAGAACAATGACAGAGCACAGTCGACCACGCGAAATGTAGACGACAAATAGAGAAGTTGCAGTCACTGCTTTCAGTGCAAAACGGATTTAGAGATACCTTTGGACAAAATTTAGATGAGGAAGGTGCCCCCAATTGGCAAGAACTAAATGAAACCGTCCAGAGGTATGTGGAGAACACAGAAAATCACAAATAGAGCCCCCCATGCCCCGAAAAGGAAAGCACCCGCACCACCGACTGCACAAGCAGCACTCCCCCCATGAATCCGGTCACCACACAGCACAAGTCATCGGATCAGGAGGAGCCCGATTGCGTTTACACCACCCCATCATCCATCACCCAATTGAGAGATGCCTGCGCAAAAATTGATCCATTCGAACCCACCGCAGACCCATATAATTTCTTTGAGAGTTCGCCAGCAAAAAGTTATAGATTACATAGAATTTACAGTGCAGAAGGAGGCCATTCGGCCCATCGAATCTGCACCGGCTCTTGGAGAGATCACCCTACCCAAGCCCACACCTCCACCCTATCCCCATAACCCAGTAACCCCACCCGACACTAAGGGCAATTTTGGACACTAAGGATTGGATTGGATTTGTTTATTGTCACGTGCACCGAGGTACAGTGAAAAGTATTTTTCTGCGAGCAGCTCAACAGATCATTAAGTACATGGGAAGAAAAGGGAATAAAAGAAAATACATAATAGGGCAACACAACATATACAATGTAACTACATAAGCACCAGCATCGGATGAAGCATACAGGGTGTAGTGTTAATGAGGTCAGTCCATAAGAGGGTCATTTAGGAGTCTGGTGACAGCGGGGAAGAAGCTGTTTTTGAGTCAGTTCGTGCGTGTTCTCAGACTTCTGTATCTCCTGCCCGATGGAAGAAGTTGGAAGAGTGAGTAAGCCGGGTGGGAGGGATCTTTGATTATGCTGCCTGCTTTCCCCAGGCAGCGGGAGGTGTAGATGGAGTCAATGGATGGGAAGCAGGTTCGTGTGATGGACTGGGCGGTGTTCACGACTCTCTGAAGTTTCTTGCGGTCCTGGGCCGAGCAGTTGCTATACCAGGCTGTGATGCAGCCCGATAGGATGCTTTCTATGGTGCATCTGTAAAAGCTGGTCAGGGTTAATGTGGACATGCCAAATTTCCTTAGTTTCCTGAGGAATTATAGGTGCTGTTGTGCTTTCTTGGTGGTAGCGGCAATTTAGCATGGCCAATCCACCTAACCTGCACATCTTTGGACTGTGGGAGGAAACCGGAGCACCCGGAGGAAACCCACGCACACGGGGAGAACGTGCAGACTCCGCACAGACAGTATGTATGGTCTAGACGAAAGGGAGGAAGTTAAACTTATAGTATTGAGCCTTGACCAGTCCGTCAGCTCAGCTTTGCCAGAACCCCAGAATGTAGGAGGAGGAACCCTACAGGAGATGAAAACGGATATTTTAGATGCGATCAGGTACAACACGGGAGACCCCATAGAAGGTTTGAGCCGTTGTAGGCAAAAGAAGGGAGAGCATCCGACCACATTTGCAGGTCGCCTTTGGTTCCATTTTAAAGCAGTATTTGGGGATTTGAACCGCGCACACTTAGATAACGACGACACAACTAAATGGGCCCTCACTTTAGTCTCCCACGCCACAGAAGCAGGTCAAAAGGCTTGTGTAAATTACGACCCCGCAGACTCCACACACAATGAAGCTTGGGTTTTAAAGCGACTCTCCAGAGCTTGGGACCAATCCCTACACAGGAAGGCAGATCAGGAACAAGTAGAAGCAAACATGCACCCGGTTAGAACTAACCAGGACCCAGCTTGGATACATGAGGGTAGACATGAAGACAGCACCCCAGAGCACAGGCACCACGAGGTTGTTATAATTGTGGACACATGGGACATTACGCCCGTGAATGCCGACAAAACCCTCCGAATCAGCAACGCCACCAACAACCAGGCCCCCCACCTAGGAACAATGTTAGGCCCATACATAGTGTTAGTGCCCGTTCAGATAATTCAGCAATCAACACCACAGATTGATGGTGTTTGGACTCCCCAACTTGGGTCTGCGACACACTCTGGGACAAATCAGGAAGACCAGTAGTCACAGGCACAGTCCGGGGACATCCAGTAGTATTTCTTTGGAACCCAGGAGGGTCCCACACCACTTTAAACTCCTCCACAATGTTCCAGCATGACAAATGGCCCACCACAGACACCATCACCCTTAGTGGATTTACTGGACTCGTACAGCAGGGATACATCACAGTCCCGTAGATATTCAGATAGGAACCATAAGCACCAGACACCCTGTTGTTTTAGTCGATTTTCCCCAAAGAGCCGAGCACATTCTAGGAATCGATTTTATGAGCTCCCACAATCTTTCCTTTGATCCCGTGAACAGATGTGTATGGAAAATGGCCAAAGCAGCTAGAGCCCCTGCTACGCTCACAGTAGGGGACTATGAACATAGGATTTGCTCAGTAGGAGACTATTGGTTTGATCCGCAAACAATTAGTACAGACCAGACAATTAGAGAGGTCCTCAAAAAACATAAAGCTTCCTTCGCCCAACACAAGCACGATTGTGGGAAGATCCCAGGATTAGTCACAATTTCAGGTTCCGATCCTAAGCCACAGAAGCAATACGGTTTCCCACAGCAAGCCGAGGGTGAGATTTCAAAAGTCATCAATAGCTTATTAGATCAAGGAGTAATTTGGCCGGTAGCCTCAACAAATAATGGCCCAATTTGGCCCGTGTTAAAACCCAATGGTTCTTGGCGACTGACAATTGACCACCGAGAACTTAACAAGGTCACCCCTTTAGCAGCCCCCACCGTTGCCACGAGTCCCGAGATCATGCTCAAGCAGGGAGTACAGGCAAAGTACTTCACAGTGCTGGACATCAGCAATGGCTTTTGGCCCATCCCGCTAGACAGGACCTGTCAGTATAAGTTTGCGTTCACATTTCAAGGGCAGCAGTACACGTGGACATGCCTCCCGCAAGGATTCCACAACTCTCCCTCCATTTTCCACCGACAATTGGCCAACGGACTTTCCAAATTTTCCCGCCCCAAATGCCTTATACAGTATGTGGATGACTTACTCCTACAGACGGACACAAAGGAAGAGCATGTAAAGCTTTTTTCTGAATTATTAGGTCTTTTGCAATCCATTGGATAAAAGGTCAACCTGCAAAAAGCCCAGATCTTAAAAGAAAAGGTCCTATACTTAGGCACCATTATCACCCACGGGAAGAGAGAGATCGAACTGAAGCGAATTGAGTCAATAGTTAAAATGCCCCTGCCCCACAATGTCACTGCGCTCCGGTCAGTCTTAGGATTAGTTGGATATTGTAGGAACCATATGGATGGTTTTGCCACAAAAGCAGCCTCACTCTACGAGCTCCTTAAAAAGAACACCCATGGGAATGGCTTCCACAGCACACAGGCACCATCGATGAATTAAAACGTGCCCTAGGCACAGCTCCCGCTTTGCAAGTTCCAGACCCACACTCTCCCTATGCCATAGAAGTGGCAACCACCGACCAAACCCTATCAGCAGTACTACAGGAAAGACATGACCGCTTAAGACCCGTAGCCTATGCCTCACAAATTTTGGATCCCGTAGAGCAAGGATTTACAGCCTGCGAACGGCACTTGCTTGCAGTCTTTTGGGCAGTACAGTATTTTGCACACATCACAAGCCTTAACCCAGTAACGGTTTTAACCGAGCACACCCCAACCTATTGTTAGATGGTAGGTTAAAGGACGGTTCAGTCAGCCAGGTCAGAACAGCTCGCTGGACACTGCTGTTACAAGGAAGGGACATTACAGTCAAACGTACAAAGACCCACACATTTCTAGCAGATAACCTTCAGTATGCAGGGACCCCACGAGTGCCAGATCATAGCAGCCCAACACCAAACAGAACCCTTTATTCCAAAGTCACTGCACACACGAGCAGGCAGTAAAGCGCAGAATCCACACACCATAGACAACGCTTTAAAGATTTATGTCGACGGTTCCTCCACGATAGAAAATGGAAAGAGAATAACTGGTTGTGGAATTTATGTCGAAGACGCACAGCGACGCGCATTAGAAGAAATATCTATAAAATTGCCCGGCCACCTAGGATCACAAGCAGCAGAACTAGCAGCCATAGCATATGTAGTGCAACACCCCGATTCCTTTCCAACCCCCGCAGACATACATTCGGACAGTTTATATGTGTGCAATAGCTTGACAGAATTCCTGCCCCTGTGGGAATCTCGAGGATTCGTATCCGCTGATGGTAAACCCCTACCCTCAGCCCCATTGTTGAGACACATTCTTAGGGCAGCTAAAGACCGCACGTACAGTATTATTAAAGTGTGAAGCCAGCATTGTTTCTCCCCACCCGGTAACGGTAACACCTTAGCTAAGTCAGGATCACGCCACGGTCACTTTTGGCAACCCCCCGAAGGTGAACCGATACACGCAGTCCAGGTTTCTCAGACCAATATCGAGGCTCTATCCCAGGCCCAAAAGGCAGACGACACTCTCAAACAAGTTTTAGACAGTAACTTCCCAGCCCCCTACGACAAATGCAAGGACTCACTGATGGTACAGGACGGTATAGTTTTTAAAAATGGAATTTATGTGGTCCCCACCCAGGACAGAAACCAGTTAATTTACCAGTTTCATGACGGACACGGACATCAGGGGATAGACAATACCATTGACTATTTAAGACCTTTGTGCTGGTGGCCCAATTTAAAATCCGATGTATCACATGATGTTGAGAACTGTTTAATCTGTGCTGCTGTCGATTTATCTCTACTACTTGGTCTTTTCTGTGGCTCTGTTCCAATTAGGGCAATGAGTGAATTTACCTTCTTTCTATATTGTCTGTGTCCGAATGCTTAGAGTCGCCAGGTATCGAATAATATCACCACAAGTTTCAACCGGCTATCGATCAAAGAGCCAAACACCAGCCAGTTAGTTCAAGGTCAAGAATACTTTATTTACATACAATCAGTCATGCATCATGAACCTACTAGTCAACTACACCTGTTACTAAGACAACCTGTACTTAACTTCGGGCACCCGGCTTAGGTCAGGAAACAGTGGCCGCTGTTCAGGATCTCTGGGGTTCAAAGTGGTAACTGCTGCTCGGCTGGGCTCATCTGTCTGGTAGTGGGCGTTGAACTCAAACTTGCTTCTGGTGTTGCTGCAGTTGGCAATGGCCGTGACCGGGGTACCAAGGCCAAAAGAGAGTGAACATATGGCGAACTCTTCCTTTATACTCGGGGGGGGGCTTTCAGGCTCTTTTGGGCGGTCCCTCGATTTGGGCCTTACTAATTGGGTGATCCCTGATCACTCTGTTCGATTCCTTAGCCAATAAGTGGGCGGGGATCTGGATGGCTGGGCGTGTCCCAAGCGGTCATTGGCCCCGTTGTTTGTGTTTCCCTTGGACAGGGAGTGGCTTCGAAATGTCTGGGACTGTCCCGGTAGCTGGAGTACCAGTCCATTGTGTTGGGGAGATGGACCATCACCTGCTAATCGGCCTGATTAACATGCTAATGGGACGGAGTTTCGATGCCGTCTGGACTTTGCTGCCAAATCTGCATTTCAGGCTCAGAGCCTGCCTGATTCTTGGCTTGTCCATTTTACCCATCAGTCTTTGCAAGTTGCTCTGTACCTAGTTGGAAGTGGCCATCCCAGATGGCTACAGTGCACAGAACAATCCTGAAAGGTACTCCAAGAAGGGACAATTGAGACACACCCAACCTGTTAATGGCCCCTGGACAAATTTACAACTCAACTACATTGGCCCCCTTCCCCCTTGCAGAAATGGTTTCAAATACGTATTAGTGGTAATCAACACCTTTACAAAATGGGTAGAAGCATTTCCCTCACGGACAAAAACTGCAAAGGCCACAGCTAAGAGTTTGACCCAACAGATATTTACATGCTGGGGACTCCCCGGCAGCATTGAGTCAGACGAAGGTTCCCATTTCACCAGCAGAGTCATGCAAAATGTCCGAACGATTTTTGGAATCAAACAAAAATCTCACATTGCGTATCACCCCCCAATCCAGCGGCATTGTCGGATGAATGAATCGCACTTTAAAAGTGACCATTAGAAAGATGGTGCAACAGCATAACACCACATGGGACACAGTCCTCCCATTCGCCCTTATGTTTATTAGGAACACCGTTTCCAGTTCCACAGGTTTCACCCTCTACACTCTCATGACCGGACGGCCCAGGAAAGGAATTCAATATTTAGTAGGTCTCGATTTGGCAAGCCCCACAGTCACCGCCCTCACCCATGAAAAAGCGGTTCAACAAGTCACAGGCAATATTAAAGCAGTGCAGCCCGCTGTAGCTGTCCGACTAGGCGCTAGAAATAAGCAGAGTATGGCCTGCTTTGACAAAACCATCCACCCCGTAGAGTAACAGTCGGTCAGCAAGTAATAGTTTCCCTTTACAATCCCAATTCTTTCCTCTACCCCAAATTTGCAGGACCCTACTCCATTTCGGACAAGGTCCGCCCCTCTGTGTACCCCAATGGTAAAACTGGTTGGTTCCACATCAACCATCTCAAAGTCTATGGAACCCAATGTAGCCACTCCCACCACATCTCCCTGGCAATAGCAGAAGATTCCGCCCTGTCCAACCCTCCCCCAGCCCTGACAGCACGTCCATGCCCACAGACCCGACCTTGTCTCCGCCCACAGGTACGACCTTCCACCTTGAGCTTGACTCCGACGACAGCGCCAGCCTCCCCGAATTGACCACAATCACTGACCACTGGTACAACCTCCCCAGCCCCAGTCACTCCAGCCCCCGGTACCACGTCCAAGACATGTTTGGCCCCCTATACCCCCTTCCACAGCCACAGCCAGAGCCACCGCCCGACAGCAGTAACTTGCCCTTCACTGCCACCGCCCCTACGCCTCATGACAAACGAACCCCTTTTTGGCACCGCGACAACTCCTGTACATTGGTTAGACATGACGATTCGGTTTCCACGACAGCCCACGCAGCCACGGCACAAAAACGGCAGACACGAGTCGGGCAACTGGGACATGGTGATGATTCAGATCCTTTTGCAACGCTTTTTGATACAGAACCCTGAGGTGTCCAGATGATGAGAAAAAGACGGCGCATAAGAATTACGGTGTCCTACTTTCTGATGGAGCCTGCCCACCTTTTTATTTTCCTTCTTTCTTTCTTCTTGTTACATGGTTTTAATTAATGTCGGCCTGACACCCAATTTCTTGACACAGTCATAGTTACTCTTCCGACGCTATTTACTGACCAATGGCCGTTAAAGGAACAATTGTTGGATCTCACATGTGTTACAAATTCTTTCCGCTCGTTTAGGTCACCCAGGTAGGGAATAACGGCACTAATCGCCACCCTGCCTGAGAACCCCAAATGCATCCGGTCAGTTAAGCTCGGGTAGTGGAGCAACGGCACTGATCACCGCTCTACCCGGGGATTCCACCCATTCTTGCCCTGCTGCGCCCACACGCATCTCATGTTCCTATCACTTTGAGTACTCTGGAATGGTTCTTTACACTTTTCACTGTCTTTGGCAGGTCTTAGTTTTCCCTTCTCTGCTCTTTTATTGCGGTTTAAAGAATGCCCTTTGCCACAATCTGTACACTCATCCCTTTACCTTCCGCGACCCTCTGGTCATTCCCCACCTGCTATTTACACGATTGATACACTTGGTTGGCACATATGCTGCTACACGTGAACTACCTCTGGACCCTGGGACGACGAAACTCTATAAAACTGGCCGCCCTAAAATTCGGCTAGGAAGATGAGCCTCCGCCATCACTGGTTGCAGTAAAGGAAAGACTGGACAGAGAAATTGTCCGCCCACTCCACGCATCGACCACCAGCTGCGAGAATCTCTGCACTTACAAAGACATTTTTTTTTGGCAATGTCTTGGCTCTCAAAATGTTATTTCAAAACAAGAGTCACACATGGTGACGATTTTAATGGGTACTTGAAGTTAAGGAGAGAAAGACAAATAAAACGAGATATTAACCGAAGATAATAACAGATATTATGCTTGCACCCCCAGGAATACACGGAACACGGAAGACGACAAGATGAAGCAAGGACCGCTGACATACGTTTTGATCTTCGCTGGACATCTGTAACCTCGCGCGCAACGGACTATTTTAATGTACACCACACCAGGCCCGAACACCACCACACAACATGACACCCCTAGCCCAGACACCACACCACACATAGAGATAGACACTGAAACCCCCACTTGGTGCGAAAACATTGCCAAATGGTATCCCCTTTCATACACAGTAGAGGCCCTTCTGGTAATTAACAATCTGCAGTGTCATCCAGACACGTAGACTCCACAAACGGTGAAAAAGAGCCTCCCACTCCCCGATATATACACTCCGAGACCCCTTCTTTGGAATTCACCCAACTCAACAAACACTGTAATCACTGATAAAAATAAAGACCGTATATCTCTGTAACTTTGATAGATTAAGTAGAAATGTGATGCTGCTGTTTTGAAATCTTGTATTGTACATAAGTTCTTTTTGATATTTGCCAGCAGCATGAGAGTAGCTTAGATAATGTTAGTTAGATATTCAATTGTGCGGAACAGCGAAATGTTTTATAGTGACCTGTTAGAAATTATGAATGTATGATGTGTTAATAAAAATGTGAGGTAAATGCTCCAAAAACATAGGACAGAGTAGTGTAGAACCTGTCCTTGACCAAGGGTAACCGGCACACCAGGGATGGATAAGGGATCAACAGTGTGATCCACCACGCTTATCGTTCAGGATCAAGAGGACGGGATGTAGCCATCTCAGATGGCCACCTGCAAATGACCATGGGAATTATGGCCAACCCAGGACTCAGACAGACTCAGAGCGTGTGTGTGCATTTGCAATCCAGATAGCTAGACGCGGTTGAAAACCCCGCTCGTTTGCATACTAATGTCCCATTTCCTCAGAACAAAAGAACTGTGCTCAGGTAACCGATACAGATACAGACTAATTGGCGCCACTCCCTTTACTCAGGGAGCCCAAACAGCCAAGGTCAATGACCGCGAAGGACACGCCCAGCCATCATGGCACCCTCCCCTTTATTGGCCAAAATCAAAGGCAGTGATCGAAGCCTGTCGAATTATTGGGTCCAAGTTAAGGACCGCCCCAAAGAGCGCGAAATCCCAGAGGGATAAGAAGAGACACAGCCATGTGCTCTGTCTCTCTTGGATCCGGCCTGTGCCAACCCAAGTGCAGCATAATGACCAGACAGACAAGTTCAAGACCAACGATCGCTGTCAGACGGATGAGCCCAGCAGAAACAGAGCCACTTCTTCCACGCAGCCTCGCAAGATCCGGACAAAGGCCTTGTCCATCTGCATAGAGCCGGTTGCCCTGAAGTTAAGTATCGGTTATTGTAGTTGTTAGGTGTAGTTTAACTTGTAGTGTTTTGTGTTGCATGTCAAAGTAATCCTTGTGTGTAAATAAACCATCTTTGAACTTCAACTGACTAACTGGTTGTGTGGTCCTTTGATCAATATCTGGTAAAGCCTCGTTTGTGGCGGTATCATTTGATACCTGGCGACTCTAAAGAGCATCATTATTAATTGGCGACATTATTGGTAACTCTGGTGCCGATTGGCAACAAGGATCAGGTACACCAATCAGACACTGTTAATTGTCTTTCACCTCCCTCCCTGAGGCCAGCCAGTAATTGATGGGCTTTTACTGATTGTGATGTAATGTGCTTGGATTTGAATTTAATATTTCTGCGTCACCAGTTTCATACCTTATCCACGACCCAAAACCAGCTCTCCCATCTTCCTATTGGGTGTAAAAGGCATGTAAAAGTCCAATCAGCCATGATCATATTAAATGGTGGAGCAGGCTGGACGAGCTGAATAGTCTACTCCTGTTCCTAAGTATTGACACATGCTGGCTTACCGTTCCCCAGGTGATGTATCCGTGATAGGTCTTTATCTACACGTGATGTGAGACAGTGAGTGTCAGCAGCCTCTGTGATCATGAGGAACATCACAGCAAAAAACCCAATCCTCATCCATCAAACATTGGGCTAGCCATATAAACCATATGGCCATCAGAGTCGGTCAGAGATTGGGACTTCTGCAACCAACTGACACCCCCAAGGATGTCCACCATATACAAGACATCATTCAGGAGTGTGATGGAATACTCTCCACTTTGCTGGTTGGGTGAAGCTGCAACAACATGCAAGAAGTTAACCATTTACGGTAAAATAATCACTTAATTCACCACTTTGAACATCCATTCCCACCATCACTGGAATACAGTGTCTGCAGTGCGTACCATCGGCAAGATCCACTGCAGCAACTTTTTAAAAAATTGAGAGTGCCCAATTATTATTTCTCCGATTAAGGGGAAATTTAGCGTGGCCAATCCACCTATCCTGCACATCTTTGGGTTGTGGGGGTGAAACCCACGCAGACACGGGGAGAATGTGCAAACTCCACACGGACAGTGACCCGGGGCCGGGGTCGAACCCGGGTCCTCAGCGCCGCAGTCCCAGTGCTAACCACTGCACCACATGCCGCCCATGCACTGGCCGTGGCTTCTTCAACAGCACATTCCAAACCCATGACGTTAGGTCCTAAAAGGTGAAGGGCAGCAGGTACACGCACGGCCCATGATCACAAAGTCACACGCTATCTTGCCTAGTAAATACATCACCGTTCCTTCATCGACGCTGGGTCGCCCTCCTGGAATTCCCTCCCTGACTGCACTGTGGGTGTACCTACACCACGGAGGCTGCTGCGATTTCAGAAGGCAGCTCACCACGACCTTCTCAAGGACAATTAGTTTGGCAATAAATGCTGGCTTGGTTGGCGACGCTCACATCTCAAGCCTGAGTTGAAACACACATTGCTACGAGCAATGGGCACTGAATAGCAATGTGGGCCATGAGCAGGCTGATTTGCTACCTATTCTAGGCCACCCTACACGATAAACATTGAGGCCAGCTGTAGCACATCCTTACCCCTGCCACAACCGAGGTCGACCGCATCAGCACAGAATTTGGCACTTGATTTGGTTTCAAAACAAATACAGGTATCAATGTATTCTTTGCAAATGGAGATTGATTTCCTTTGTTTGTATTCACTGTGACCTAAAACAGAAGATAAAATGCAAAGATCAGTTAACATCATGAGCTTATAGCCATAATGTAATTGAAACTATACGCAGCAATGATCTGCTATTTTTAATTTGTTAAAGTGCCAAATGTTGCCATGGCAAAATCAAAAATATGAGCCAATGAAAAAGTTAATGTTCACCTGCATTCGTGTGTGTGTGATGTAACAAAGTTCCTTCATTGGAATTGGGCTGGAAGGTTTGGTGGTGTATTTGTGTGGCTGAACAGCAATGGGTTTGTTTAATACTGCTTGACCTGTTTTTAGGCAAATCCTGACATTTCCTGTAATGTTTTCAAATTCAAGTGATGTGGGGGTCGTTGGCCAGCCCAGCATTTATTGCCCATTCCTAATTGCCCTTGAGATGCTGGTGGTGGGCTGCCTTCTCGCACTGCTGAAGTCCCTGTGGTGTAGGGCTGTTAGGGAGTTCCAGGATCTTGTCCCAGCGACAGTGAAGGTACAGCCATACTTTTCCAAGTCAGAATAGTGAGTGGCTTGGAGGGCAACATACAGGTGGTGAAATGAAATGAAATGAAAATGAAATGAAATGAAAACCGCTTATTGTCACAAGTAGGCTTCAATGGAGTTACTGTGAAAAGCCCCTAGTCGCCACATTCCGGCGCCGGTTCGGGGAGGCTGTTACGGGAATTGAACCATGTTGCTGGCCTGCCTTGGTCTGCTTTCAAAGCCAGCGATTTAGCCCTGTGCTAAACAGGGCGGTGTTCCCACGTATCTGCTGCCCCCATCCACAACTACCTATGGATAAGGAGAGCAGGCGCATAGGAACAAGTTCCTCTCCAAATCAGCACCATCCTGACTTGCGACTACATCGCCGTTCCTACACGGTTGCAGGATTAAAAACATGGAACTCCATTCCTAACAGCACGGTGGTTGTACCTACACCAGAGGAATTCCCGTGATTCAAGATGGTGGCACAGCACTATTTTCACAGCGTCGATTAGGGATTCAAAAACAATTCTTTCATGGGATGTGGGCATTTATTGCACATCCATAATTTTTAAAAAACTTCTCATAACTGCAGGCACAGCCCCCAACGGTGGAGCAATTAAAATTGGGGATTCCCAAGAGGCCAGAATTAGAATGGGAAGGTAATCTTGGGGGTGTTGCGAGGTTGGAGGAAAGAACAGAGATAGGGATGTGGGGATTTCAAAACAAAGATGAGAACTTTAAAATCAAAGGTTTGCTTGACTGGGAGACAATGGAGATGCCTGAGCAATCCGATGATAGGAGAATGGGAACTGGTGAGAATAAAAACTTGGGCTGCAGAGATCATAGCATTTACAGTGCAGAAGGAGGCCATTTGGTCCATCAAGTCTGCACCGCCCTTGGACAAAGCAGCCTACTTAAGCCCAATCTTCCACCCTATCCCAGTAACCCCACCAAACCTTTTTGGACACTAAGGGCAATTTATCATGGCCAGTCCACCTAACCTGCACATCTTTGGACCGTGGGAGGAAACCGGAGCACCCGGAGGAAACCCACGCACACACGGGGAGAACGTGCAGACTCCGCACAGACAGCGACATAAGCTGGGAATCAAACCTGGGACCCTGTAGCGGTGCAGCAACAGTGCTAACCACTGTGCTACGAGATTTGGGGTAGTAGAATGTGGGAGACCAACCAGGGGTGCGTTGGATGGAATAGTTGAGTCTGGAGGTAACAGAGGGAAGAACGAAGGGTTTCAGCAGCCGATGAACTGAGACAGAAGCGGACCCGGCTGACGTTATGTTGGTGGAAATGGGTGACCTTAGCAGTGGCACGTATATGTGATCGTAAACTCATCTCAGGGTCAAATATGGCACCAAGGTTGTTGAACAGGCCATTTTAGACTCGAATGGTTGTTGCTGTTTTGGATGTAGTCACTAGCTGGGGATTGAGTTTGGAGTTGGGACGGTTACCATTCCAATTGATGTTATAACTGGATGGGAATATTCCAAAATGGAACTCTGGCTCAAAAGATAAATGCGGAGGAATAGAGTCCAGGATCACTAAATAAGTTTAACAACAAGAACAAAAAACATTTATTAAACATGAACAGGTGTTATTATACAATACTAATTTACTCCCACCCCCTTAGCGTAACAATTATAATTTTAAGATTAACATGGATTGCAAAGTAGATCTTAAGCTAAAATGGTCTCATTATCACACATAGTCCCTTTTAAGCACACAAGATGACTGTGGTAAGACACACTCCTCTCTGAACCCAAGTGAACGTCTGTGGATTTCTCATCAAAATCCCCCCAGATGATTCTTAGTCCGTGAGCCACCTTGCCTCACTGAACTCCGGCTTCCACACCAGTGATTTCAAATTCCACTTTCAAAAGTTCCTTTCCATTTGCTTTCCCTCCGCTGCTTCCATCAAGGTCTCACTGGCGGTTTTACACCTCGCCCTTCAGGTTCCCTTTGCCTTAACGGCAAACACAAACTCAGATCCAGCACCGATTTCCACAATTGTGTCAAATAATGGGCGGGATTCTCTCAGCCCGGGGCCTGGCCGGAGAATCCCTGTGACCGGCTAGAACCGCGCCACGCTGCAGAGCGGAGAAACGGTGCCACTGGCGCCAGCGTAGTTGGCTCAGCGCCGGTAGGGGCCCCTCTACCCGGCCAGCCCGCTGATTCTTGGCCCGGAATGGGCCGAGCGGCCATTGTAAAAACGCCGAGTCCCGCCGGCGCCGTCCGCACCTGCTCTCAGCCGGCGGGACCTCAGCGTGGAAGGGCCGGGGGGGGGGCAGCCTGTGGGGGGAGAGGGGGGGTCCGACCCCAGGGGGCCCTCCAATGTGGTCTGGCCCGCGATCGGGGCCCATTGATCGGCGGGCCGTCCTCTCTGGTTGGGGGCCTCGTTTCTTGCGCGCCAGCCCCTGTAGTCCTGCGCCATGCTGCGTCAGGGCCGGCGCATTGAAGGACGCCACTGCGCATGTGTGGATCCCGCAGCGCCCAGTTCACGCCGGGATCAGCAGCTGGAGCAGCGTGAACCGCTCCAGTCCTGTGCTGGCCCCTTTTGCAGGCCAGAATTAGCCGTCGGGTCAGCCTGTTCACGCCATCATAAAACGCGACGGCATTTACGACAGCGTGGACACTCTGCCGCGGGATTAAGAGAATCCCGCCCTCTGTCTCCCAACCGTGGTACTTTCTCACAAACCTTAGCACTACTGCAGATATCTTTCTGACCTCTCAATCCAATGCCTTTTCAACTGCCTGTGACTTGACTGAACAGTAACCTGTTCTGGTTCCGAGTTTCCCCTGTTCTGTCAACTCCATTCTTCTTGGAAACTTCTCTTCATTTCTCTAGTTTACTTAACTAGCTGGACTTTGGGCTTCAGGCATCTGTTTTCTTAACCGTTACTCTACAGTATGGCTTTTCTTCTAGCTAGGCTGAGAGAGACGTTCCTTCTTTAGCCCTCCTATACCAACTGCTCCTAGCAGAGCTGTGAGAATTGCCTTCTCTCTCACCACCTAGCTGCAACTGCAATCAAATTAGCTAAACATTTTTCCAATGACAGAAGATTAGCTAACTGGCCTATAGTTACCTGTTTTTTGTCTCCTTTCCTTTTTGAATAAGGGTGTAACATTGACAGTTTTCCAACCCTCTGGGTCTTTTCTGGAATTTAAGGATTATTGGAAGATTACTACCAGTGCATCCACTATCTCTGTACCTACTTCCTTTAATATCCTAGGGTTCAGCCCATCAGGTCCAGGGGAATTATTGTCCTCCAGTCTATTAGTTTCTTTAGTACAGTTTTGCTAGTCATAGTTATTTTCTTTATTTCCTTGCCAACATTTGCCCCTTGATTATTTAGTATTTTTGGACTGTTATTTGTGTATTCAACTGTGAAGATTGAGACAAAGTACTTATTTAACTCCTCTGCCATTTCCTGGTTCCCCATTATTATTTCCTGTCTCGTTCTCTAAGGGGCATATGTTCACTTTGGCCTCTCGTTCTTTTTATATATTTAAAGAAGCTCTTACTGTACATTTTTATATTACTTGCCAGTTTACCCTCAAACTTTTTTCTCCCTCTATTTTCTGGTCATCTTTTGTTGGTTTTTAAAAGGTTTCCAAACCTCTGGCTTACCACTAATCTTTGCCACATTGTATGTTTTTTCTTTCAGTTTAAAACTTTTTACTCATTTTTACTTTTATTACCTTTTCAAATTGTGTGTGTGTGTGTGTGTGTGTGTGGGGTGGGGGTGGGGGGGGGGGGGGCTGAAGTGACATCACAGAAAAGCTGTGACCTAAGTGGCTGGTTGGAAATCTACACTAAATTAAAAAAATTAAGCATTGGTAACTAATTAAACATAATTACTTAATTATAATTTAGAGGGGTATCTAAGCCAGAGATCGGATTTAGATTTCACATTTATAGTAGAAATCTAGTGCGAGGAAACAGATAGTTAACAGTAACTTAAAATGTAAAAAAAAACTTTTAACATTAATTTACTAATTAATTGACGCAATGTCAGTTAGAGGGGTGCAGTGCTCTGACTGTGAGACGTGGCAGGTCCAGGAGGCTTCCAGCATCCCGGATGGCTTCATCTGCAGAAAGTGCACCCAACTGGAGCTCCTCACAGACCGCAAGGTTCGGTTGGAGCAGCAATTGGATGCACTTAGGAGCATGCAGGTGGCAAAAAGGGTCATAGATAGCAGTTATATAAATGTG
Source organism: Scyliorhinus torazame (assembly GCF_047496885.1). Taxonomy (NCBI): domain Eukaryota; kingdom Metazoa; phylum Chordata; class Chondrichthyes; order Carcharhiniformes; family Scyliorhinidae; genus Scyliorhinus; species Scyliorhinus torazame. The sequence continues at coordinate 388,100,907 of NC_092708.1, forward strand.
GTCACACCCAAGGTGCAGGCAGAGAAATGGGTGACCACCAGAAAGGGCAGGCAGTCAGTGCAGGAATCCCCTGTGGTTGTCCCCCTCTCGAACAGGTATACCCCTTTGGATACTGTCGGGGGGATAGCCTATCAGGGGAAAACAGCAGCAGCCAGAGCAGTGGCACCACGGCTGGCTCTGATGTTCAGAAGGGAGGGTCAAAGCGCAGAAGAGCAATAGTAATAGGGGACTCTATAGTCAGGGGCACAGATAGGCGCTTCTGTGGGTGTGAAAGAGACTCCAGGATGGTATATTGCCTCCCTGGAGCCAGGGTCCAGGATGTCTCCGAACGGGTAGAGGGCATCCTGAAGGGGGAGGGCAAACAGGTCGTTGTACATATTGGTACTAACGACATAGGCAGGAAGGGGCATGAGGTCCTGCAGCAGGAGTTCAGGGAGCTAGGCACAAAGTTAAAAGACAGGACCTATAGGGTTGTAATCTCGGGATTACTCCCTGTGCCACGTGCCAGTGAGGCTAGAAATAGTAAGATAGAGCAGCTAAACATGTGGCTAAACAGCTGGGGTAGGAGGGAGGGTTTCCGTTATCTGGAGCACTGGGAGCTCTTCTGGGGCAGGTGTGACCTATGTAAGAAGGACGGGTTGCATTTAAACTGGAGAGGCATTAACATCCTGGCCGCGAGGTTTGCTAGTGTCACACGGGAGGGTTTAAACTAGTGTGGCAGGGGGGTGGGCACGGGAGAAATAGGTCAGAAGGTGAGAGCACTGAGGGAGAACTAGGGAATAGGGACAGTATGATTCTGAGGCAGAGCAGGCAAGGTGAAGTTGCTGAACACAGCGGGTCTGATGGCCTGAAGTGCATATGTTTTAATGCAAGAAGTATTATGGGTAAGGCAGATGAACTTAGAGCTTGGATTAGTACTTGGAACTATGATGTTGTTGCCATTACAGAGACCTGGTTGAGGGAAGGGCAGGTTTGGCAGCTAAACGTTCCAGGATTTAGATGTTTCAGGCAGGATAGAGGGGGATGTAAAAGGGGTGGCGGAGTTGCGCTATTGGTTAGGGAGGATATCACAGCTGTACTACGGGAGGACACCTCAGAGGGCAGTGAGGCGAGATGGGTATAGATCAGGAATAAGAAGGGTGCAGTCACAATGTTGGGGGATTACTACAGGCCTCCCAACAGCCAGCGGGAGATAGAGGAGCAGATAGGTAGACAGATTTTGGAAAAGAGTAAAAATAACAGGGTTGTGGTGATGGGAGACTTCAACTTCCCCAATATTGACTGGGACTCACTTAGTGCCAGGGGCTTAGACGTTTGTAAGGAGCATCCAGGAGGGCTTCTTAAAACAATAGACAGTCCAACTAGGGAAGGGGCGGTACTGGACCTGGTATTGGGGAATGAGCCCGGCCAGGTGGTAGATGTTTTAGTAGGGGAGCATTTCGGGAACAGTGACCACAATTCAGTAAGTTTTGAAGTGCTGGTGGACAAGGATGAGAGTGGTCCTAGGGTGAATGTGCTGAATTGGGGGAAGGCTAATTATAACAATATTAGGCAGGAACTGAAGAACCTAGATTGGGGGCGGATATTTGAGGGTAAATCAACATCTAACATGTGGGAGGCTTTCAAGTGTCAGTTGAAAGGAATTCAGGACCGGCATGTTCCTGTGAGGAAGAAGGATAAATACGGCAATTTTCGGGAACCTTGGATAACGAGAGATATTGTAGGCCTCGTCAAAAAGAAAAAGGAGGCATTTGTCAGGGCTAAAAGGCTGGGAACAGATGAAGCCTGTGTGGAATATAAGGAAAGTAGGAAGGAACTTAAGCAAGGAGTCAAGAGGGCTAGAAGGGGTCACGAAAAGTCATTGGCAAATGGGGTTAAGGAAAATCCCAAGGCTTTTTACACATACATAAAAAACAAGAGGGTAGCCAGGGAAAGGGTTGTCCCACTGAAGGATAGGCAAGGGAATCTATGTGTGGAGCCAGAGGAAATGGGCGAGGTACTAAATGAATACTTTGCATCAGTATTCACCAAAGAGAAGGAATTGGTAGATGTTGAGTCTGGAGAAGGGGGTGTAGATAGCCTGGGTCACAGTGAGATCCAAAAAGACGAGGTGTTGGGCGTCTTGAAAAATATTAAGGTAGATAAGTCCCCAGGGCCTGATGGGATCTACCCCAGAATACTGAAGGAGGCCGGAGAGGAAATTGCTGAGGCCTTGACAGAAATCTTTGGATCCTCACTGTCTTCAGGTGATGTTCTGGAGGACTGGAGAATAGCCAATGTTGTTCCTCTGTTAAAGAAGGGTAGCAAGGATAATCCAGGGAACTACAGGCCAGTGAGCCTTACGTCAGTGGTAGGAAAATTACTGGAGAGAATTCTTCGAGACAGGATCTACTCCCATTTGGAAGCAAATGAACGTATTAGTGAGAGGCAGCATGGCTTTGTGAAGGGGAGGTCGTGTCTCACTAACTTGATAAGAGTTTTTCGAGGAGGTCACAAAGATGATTGATGCAGGTCGGGCAGTGGATGTTGTATATATGGACTTCAGTAAGGACTTTGACAAGGTCCCTCATGGTAGACTAGTACAAAAGGTGAAGTCACAAGGGATCAGGGGTGAGCTGGCAAGGTGGATACAGAACTGGCTAGGTCAGAGAAGGCAGAGAGTAGCAATGGAAGGATGCTTTTCTAATTGGAGGGCTGTGACCAGTGGTGTTCCGCAGGGATCAGTGCTGGGACCTTTGTTGTTTGTAGTATATATAAATGATTTGGAGGAAAATGTAACTGGTCTGATTAGTAAGTTTGCAGACGACACAAATGTTTGTGGAATTGCGGATAGCAATGAGGACTGTCAGAGGATACAGCAGGATTTAGATTGTTTGGAGACTTGGGCGGAGAGATGGCAGATGGAATTTAATCCGGCCCAATGTGAGGTAATGCATTTTGGAAGGTCTAATGCAGGTAGGGAATATACAGTGAATGGTAGAACCCTCAAGAGTATTGAAAGTCAGAGAGATCTAGGTGTACAGGTCCACAGGTCACTGAAAGGGGAAAGACAGGTGGAGAAGGTAGTCAAGAAGGCATACGGCATGCTTGCCTTCATTGGCCGGGGCATTGAGTATAAGAATTGGCAAGTCATGTTGCAGCTGTATATAACCTTAGTTAGGCCACACTTGGAGTATAGTGTTCAATTCTGGTCGCCACACTACCAGAAGGATGTGGAGGCTTTAGAGAGGGTGCAGAAGAGATTTACCAGAATGTTGCCTGGTATGGAGGGCATTAGCTATGAGGAGCGGTTGAATAAACTCAGTTTGTTCTGACTGGAACGACAGAGGTTGAGGGGCGACCTGATCGAGGTCTACAAAATTATGAGGGGCATAGACAGAGTGGATAGTCAGAGGGGTCAATTACTAGGGGGCATAGGTTTAAGGTGAGAGGGGCAAGGTTTAGAGTAGATGTACGAGGCAAGTTTTTTACACAGAGGGTAGTGGGTGCCTGGAACTCGCTACCGGAGGTGGTGGAAGCAGGGACGATAGTGACATTTAAGGGACATCTTGACAAATACATGAATCGGATGGGAATAGAGGGATATGGACCCAGGAAGTGTGGAAGATTGTAGTTTAGTCAGGCAGCATAGTTGGCACGGGCTTGGAGGGCCGAAGGGCCTGTTCCTGTGCTGTACATTTTTTTGTTCTTTGTTCTTTTCTGGTTAACCGTGGTTGATTTATCCCCTTCCTAGAATCCTTCTGCCTCACTGGGATATATCTTTGTTGTGAGTCATGAACTATGTGCATAAAGGTTTGCATTGCTGGTCAACCTTCATTTCTGCTAAACACTCAAGCCAACTCTGTTCTCATTCCATTCTAATTATCCTTATTTAATTTTAGCACAGTTGTTCCTGACCTACGTTTCTCACTCCCAAACTGAATGCCAATAGCTTGGCGTTTCCAGCACTCCCTGGGCGCAATTCTCCGAGGCTGCGCCGGTTGGGAGAATCGCTGGCCACGCCATTATAATGTGTTACGCTGGTCCGACGCCGTCCCGCCATTCTCTCAACTGGCGGGAACGGCCCCGTCGAGTTCAGCGCCGCGCCAGCCGGAGAATCGCCCGAGACACTCACAACGGCGATTCTCCGGTACCCCCGCTATTCTCCGGCCCGGATGGGCCGAGTGGCCGCTCCGACACGACAGGTTCCCGCCGGCGCCGGCCACACCTGGTCGCTGCCGGCGGGAACTGTGCGGGAATGCTGGGAGGAGCGGCCTCTGGGGGGGGGGGGGGGGGGGCGGGGGAAGAGAGGAGGGTTCCTTCACCGGGGGGGGCGGGGGGGGGCCTCCGATCAGCGGGCCGACCTCTCTAAAGGAGGACCTCCTTTCCTCTGCCGCCCCGCATGATCCATCCGCCATCTTCTTGCGGGGCGGCCTCGGGGATGACGGCAACCACTCATGCGCGGGTGACTTCATTTACGCGATGCCGGCTGCGTCATTTATGCAGCGCCGCTTTTTACGCGGAGCCAAGGCCCAGCGCGCGGAAAATATGCGACCCCGCTCCTAGCCCCCCGGGGTCGGGAGAATAGGGGGCTGGGAGCGGGCTCCGACGATGGAGTGAAACACTCCGGTTTTCTATTTGGGCGAATCTCGCCCCCTAGGTCTTCCGCTTACTACATCTGATGGTCACCCATTGCCTCACCTTCCGTAGTTGTAGTGCAACCACCCCCTCGAATGTTTGAGGAAGCTCCCAGATGCACTGTAGTGACTCCAGCCTCTCAATCTTTGAAATTTGGGCTTGAGCACGAGTACACAGGATCATCCAGGATGCACAAAATGTCTTGGAGTTCCCTCAGGGAACAGGATGCAATGGGTCCCACTGACCTTAAATCAATGACTACTAAAACATTTGACAGTGAACCAAGTCTTAAGAAAATTATGTTCAAGATATTTACCTACAAAAGATTTACCGCCCGGTGACCAGAGAATCGCTCCCGAGGTCATTGAACTTTTCCATTGAATCCAGCCCTGAGATACTAAAATAGTTAAGTAAATTCTACCTCTAAATCAAACTGAATGAAACTATTCATCACCGTCCAGTTAGATTTTGTGCATTCAGCCCACATTGTCTTTGACCACATGATGGATTCTCTTCTGGTTTACACTCTCTGCTCTTGCTGGTCCTCTGCCGCCCCACTTACACCTGCTCCCCTCTTGAATTGATTTGCGTCATGTTCACGTTCTCCACTTTCACTGACTGGCGACACCAATTCTCTCACTGTTGTCCTCTTGCACGGATTCTTCTCTCTCTCTCTCTCTGTTCTCATTGGGCGGAATCTTCTGCACGTTTGGGCATCGGGACCACTTCCAGGTCCTGACCCTGCTTCGATCGGCAGTGCACCAGCAGGAAGGACCTTCTGGAAAGCAGTCAGTCAGCAGGATTCCACTGCGTTCACTGCCTTTCAGATAAGATATTAACCGAGTCCCACATCTGTTCTCTCAAAGGGATGTGAAAGACCCCACGGCACTATTTTGAAGAGAAATGAAAATCGCTTGTCACAAGTAGGCTTCAAATGAAGTTACCGTGAAAAGCCCCTAGTCGCCACATTCCGGCGCCTGTTCGGGGAGGCTGGTACAGGAATTGAACTGTGCTGCTGGCCTGCCTTGGTCTGCTTTAAAAGCTAGCGATTTAGCCCAATGAGCTAAACCAGCCCCTAAAGAGCCCTGGCTGATGTTTATCTAACAGCCAATGTACCTAAACACAAATCGCCTGTTTATCATCACATTGTTGCCTGTGGGATTTTGCGGTGCACAAATTGCTGTGTTTCCTATGCTACAATATTGACCACACTTCAAAAGTACGTCATTGGTCATAAAGGGTCCTGGCGTCCTTCTTTGAGGCCATGTCCTGGCTTGTGGGAGTGAGGGTGGAGCCGTGCCAACTAGAGGCGGTCATCGGGGTATCAGAGCAGCTGGAGCTGTTCATGGGCCCTCTATCACCCTGACAGCCCGCTGGAGACCCCTGCTCCGCTGGCGATCGGCAGCACCACCCAAAGCTGCAGACTGGCTGGCCAAGCAGGCGGAATTTCCCAGGCTGGGGAAGATATAGTTCGCCCTCCGTGGATCAGAAGCCTTTCACAGGATGTGGAAGCCATTCACTAACTTGTTTCAAGACCTGCTTGTGGCCAGCAAACAATAAAGCAGCGAGGGGGAGGGGATGGGGACACAGAGGTCACGGAACAAGGAAGAGAAAGAAGGGGGGGTGGAAGTACGAATACACCCAAGAAAAACATGGGAGACAGGCTGAAGGGATGGAAACTAATGTGACCGGTTTGCAGGCAAATTAATGCCTGAACCACAATGTACATAAACCACTGTAAATGTTTTGGCCAAGTCTGGCAATGTAAAGTCTGCAAGAGAAGTCTTCTCGTTAAGGGGGGTGGGGGGGGCTATTGTTAAAGTTGACGGCTGGAACTTCTTGTTGTTGTTGATATGTGTTGGTCTTGTTTGGCTCTGTGAATGTGTGATACAGGGCAGAGTTTAATGGAAAAACTTTGAAGTTCATTTGTGGCGGGTTTTTCAGGGGGTTTCCCTGGCAAGTTCCCCACCGCTACAATCACTTTTTTGGGCCCTGGGGTGTTTCTCATAGGTTTAGCCCAAATATAGGCAGCATGTTTGAGTTAGCCTTCAGAAGCAGGCCTCCCTGTCTGACACCAACTGACCAGGGACTGCATCCCATTGCTTAGCTGCCAATGACAAGCGTCTAATATGGTACATACTGTTCTATTCCTTTCTTCCTCATGCCTTGATCAGACTTCCTCTGAAATACAATGCGGCTTTTCACCACATTCTAACCACCTGGATATCCTTTTGGACTTAATGGTGGCTATTTGATATTTCTGGTTTGCACTGTCATTCTTATAAGCGATTAACTGGCTAATTGTCTATTACTCTGCATTTTCAGCTTGGGATAAGTGATGATGCAGAAAATCATATCAAATGGGAGCGATGGTGCAGTACACCATTCACCAACTCACATCAAAGACAAAGACTTGCATTCTGACAGTGATGGGGCTGCATGTCTTGTGCCCACCTCAGAGTGCAGACACAGAGGTCCTGGTTCAGTGTGCCACAGCACCCATGGCAGTGCAATGCAGAACACAAGCAGCCAGTATTGGCATGGTAGAAGATGAAATGAGGTCATCCCAGTCGAACCCAATCCTAAAGTGGTCGGCACGGTAGCAGAGTGGTTAGCACTGTTGCTTCATAGCTCCACGGTCCCCGTTTCAATTCCCGGCTTGGGTCACTATCTGTGCGGAGTCTGCACGTTCTCTCTGTGTCTGCGTGGGTTTCCTCCGGGTGCTCTGGTTTACTCCAATTCCAAAGATGTGCAGGTTATGTGGCTTGGCCATGATAAAATGCCTTTCGTGTCTAAAAAGGTTAGGCGGGGTTACTGGGGTAGGGTGGAGGTGTGGGCTTGGGACAGGTGCTCTTTCTAAGAGCCGGTGCAGACTCGATGGGCCAAATGGCCTCTTTCTGCACTGTAAAGTCTATGATTCTATCTGTGCACATTGTTCACACAAGTATGCCTTCCTGATAAGGGTGGGGGGCAGGGGCACTGGATGGGGACCAAGGGATCGAACTCTCACTGAACCTTGCCTCACTATCGAACATGAGGTCAATCATAGCCTGCCTGCCCAGTTTAACTCAGCCAGGGTCAGACCTCTAATCTGACCGCTTCCTGGCTCCTCCTGGTTCAGTCCCACACCCTCGGTTTCTTTAGAAGTGAAAAAATAATCAGAGAAAAAGACCACCGATGGATTAACGTGGCCACCAAAAAGGGAGAAAGGAAGAGAGAAATAATCAAACAATGCCAGTTGAAAATAAGTTTAATAACAATCAATAAATATTGACTCTGAAAAAAATACCAATTGCAGTGCGATAAAACTAATCACACTTAATTAACAATGTCCTTGTTTTACATCTGTTGCATTGATGGCAAATTGACAGCTGCCAACATGAGCTCAATACACACACACAAATATATATTTTATATATATATATATATTATCATACACAAAGCCTGTAGCTACGTGTACAGCAACACTCTGATGTACGCAGCATACAGTTAGAAGTCAATTTGAGATTAATACATAACACACACTTTGCAATTCCTCTAATTAGAGTAAGAAGTCTTACAACACCAGGTTAAAGTCCAACAGGTTTGCTTCAAACACTAGCTTTCGAAGCACTGCTGCTTCCTCAGGTATGTTCCTGAAGAGGTATGTTCCAGAAACATATATATAGACAGATTCAAAGATGCCAGACAATGCTTGGAATGCGAGCATTAGCAGGTGATTAAATCTTTACAGATCCAGAGATGGGGTAACTCCAGGTTAAAGAGGTGTGAATTGTGTCAAGCCAGGATGCGTTGTCGCGCATCCTGAAGGCCGCCTTGGAGACAACGCAGAATCGCTTAGCAAAAACTTATAGCCAAGTTCCGCACACATGAGTGCGGCCTCAACCGCGACCTGGGATTCATGTTGCATTACATTCATCCCCCACCATCTGGCTTGGGCTTGCAAAATCCTACTAACTGTCCTGGCTTGACACAATTCACACCTTTTTAACCTGGAGTTACCCCATCTCTGGATCTGTAAAGAGTTAATCACCTGCTAATGCTCGCATTCCAAGCATTGGCTTGCATCTTTGACTTTGTCTATATATATGTTTCTGGAACATACCTCTTCATTCACCTGAGGAAGTAGCAGTGCTCCGAAAGCTAGTGACATCGAAACAAACCTGTTGGGACTTTAACCTGGTGTTGTAAGACTTCTTACTCTACTCACCCCAGTCCAACGCCGGCATCTCCACATCACCCCTAATTAGAAACAGCACAACAGATATTTTTGACATAGTTTTAATTTTTAATGTGCCGGTTTAAAAAAAAAAGCGATCCAGTTATATTCTTTTGTCCCAGACGGAATCAGATTCTTGTGATCAAAGCTGTTTCATTCTCCCACACGTCAATGCTTGCTCAGGATAGGGGCCACTCACGTCCCTCCAGTAGCCTCCGCCCAAGTGGCCATGCCCTTATGCATCAGCCAACATAAATGGCTGGCTATTCCACAGGGGAGGCATCGACAAACATGATTATGACCCGACATCGTGTGTTTTCAAGCAGGAGTCGGTAATGTCTGGTGGGGCGGGGCATTGAGGCCAATTGTAATTTCCCCACACCCCTCCCCCCAATCGAAGCTGGCATTGTGCAGCCAGGATCCCTGGTGAACTGTGCACCGTTCCTCCTGAGGGGGAGGAGAGGACACAAACCATAGTTCGAACATCAGGTTCATTCTGTGACCAAATCTGCAACAGATCCTGAAGACAAATGGAGGAACAGAAAGTGATCTTGGTGCACCGCAATTAAAAGTTCCACAAGATAGTGCAATGTTTTACAATCCCAAAGAGATATCATTATTTATTATCATAGCATTTACAGTGCAGAAGGAGGCCATTCGGCCCATCGAGTCTGCACCGGCTCTTGGAAAGAGCACCCTACCCAAGGTCAACACCTTCCCCCATCCCCATAACCCCACCCAACACAAAGAGCAATTTTGGACACTAAGGGCAATTTATCATGGCCAATCGACCTAACCTGCACATCTTTGGACTGTGGGAGGAAACCGGAGCACCCCGGAGGAAACCCACGCACACACGGGGAGGATGTGCAGACTCCGCACAGACAGTGACCCAAGCCGGAATCGAACCTGGGACCCTGGAGCTGTGAAGCAATTGTGCTATCCACAATGCTACCCTGATAAGGGTTGGGGGGGGGGAATCATCAAGTAGAGACATTTATTAATGTCTCTACTTGAAACACGACACAGTCCTCAATTTGTGAAGAACGTTGCCTACCATAATGTTTTCTTTCATTTACCCCCACTTAGACTGCGCAGCTATACGCAGCAAATGTGCAAAGGGCTCAGTTCTAAACGTAAATCACATTGCACCAGGCTGAGTTTCTGAAAGAACTCTCTGGTTATTCAGCATGAATACTGATCAAACAACGTGCACATTCCATAGCACTGTTCAGTGCTGACCGATTGCCCTGTCAGTCTGATACTTTAGAAAGATCAATCATCTTGTGCTGAGTGCCAGACTGGTTTTCAGATGCTTGGTCAGTAAACTGATCAAATAACTAATATTTACGTTCACAGGGAATTTCGAACAAGAGTGTGCGTGCGTAACTTCAGAATCGGTTTCTAATGTTAATTTTCAATGGGCTGAGACATAGTCCTCGAGTACGCAGAAACACATCCATGGGTAGATATCCTAACTCCATCCTGTGATTATGAGATGAAGGTCACAGACCTGAACATGGCCAGTCTTCCAGAGCTGCTGGTATTCCACTGCTTCATTTTAAAAGCTTGCATACTCTTCTGTATTCAAACCCCATTCCAAAATCTTCATTTCTTGAATACCAGCTCAAGATGGTGCAGCATAAACCGAGACTCGGGATCACAGGCAACGAGAATTCTGTCAAGGTCGTCATGGGTGAAATGGTGATAGATACAATTGAGGGATAATGTGTATACCAGCGAAGGGGATGGTGGATAAAGGGGTGGGGTTATATGTACATGTAAGGAGGTAATGCATTCCAATGAAGAGGAATTAAAAGGAGATTACCGTTTATCAGTTAAATTGAGTTATCATTGAGAATGTCTATTTTCTTCTCAACTGTAGTAATTAGCGTCTCTGCCTCTTCAGGCAGGATAACAAGCTTGGTGCATTCCAGGAGTTTCTGGGATTAACTTGGTATTTATTGAGTGTTTTTCAGGGTACATCCACTTTGGGGGCAGGGAGAGGGGATAGGGCTCAGGAGTGTGTCCACAGCGCTGATGCTCCCCAGGATTGTCACTCATGTCTGTTGGGGGTCACTGGGAGTATACCAGTTTGTTAGGGTGACGAGGGGAGTGATTGGAGTGTACCACATTATCTGTTGGGGGTCACTGGCAGTACACCACAGTTCGTTAGGGTGACGAGGGGAGTGATTGGGAGTGTACCACGTTGTCTGTTGGGGGTCACTGGGACTACACCACAGTTCGTTAGGGTGACGAGGGGAGTGATTGGGAGTGTACCACGTTGTTTGTTGGGGGTCACTGGCAGTACACCACAGTTCGTTAGGGTGACGAGGGGAGTGATTGGAGTGTACCACGTTGTCTGTTGGGGGTCACTGGGAGTATACCAGTTTGTTAGGGTGACGAGGGGAGTGATTGGAGTGTACCACGTTGTCTGTTGGGGGTCACTGGGAGTATACCACAGTTTGTTAGGGTGACGAGGGGAGTGATTGGGAGTGTACCACGTTGTCTGTTGGGGGTCACTGGGAGTATACCACAGTTTGTTAGGGTGACGAGGGGAGTGATTGGGAGTGTACCACGTTGTCTGTTGGGGGTCACTGGGAGTATACCAGTTTGTTATAGTGACGAGGGGGGTGATTGGGAGTGTACCACGTTGTTTGTTGGGGGTCACTGGGAGTATACCACAGTTTGTTATGGTGACGAGGTGGGTGATTGGGAGTGTACCACGTTGTTTGTTGGGGGTCACTGGGACTACACCACAGTTTGTTAGGGTGACGAGGGGAGTGATTGGGAGTGTACCACGTTGTCTGTTGGGGGTCACTGGGAGTATACCACAGTTTGATAGGGTGACGAGGGGAGTGATTGGGAGTGTACCACGTTGTCTGTTGGGGGTCACTGGGAGTATACCACAGTTTGTTACGGTGACGAGGGGGGTGATTGGGAGTGTACCACGTTGTTTGTTGGGGGTCAATGCGAGCGTCAATATTTTGGAGGATTCCCAAGATTGTGGATGAAGCAGCAGTGGTGCTGCCCACTCAGGACGGCCTGGAAACCACTGATGTGCATGACTTTCTATTGCACACAGCCGCTTCAGCGACTAAAATTATAGGCAGCGGACACTGACCAATAAAGACTAGGAAGGTCCCAGATTTGATGGCCAACTGCCTTTAGTGAGCTCAGGGGAAGTCCCCTGATTCCTGGGTGACGACCTCCAGCAATTCTGCATGACTTGCTCAGGAAAACTGCTTCCAACTTTGGCTGAGCTGGGAATGGGTTTCAAATGTGCACTCTCCCACTACATGGCCCTATTCAACAGAACCACCCAGGTAAAGAGAGTTTGCAGTGTGATTACTGTCAATGACAGACCAAACAGTGCTTTGTGCACAGGACTAGTGAGTATCTCAGTCGCAACATGCTGCCCACTGACAACCTTCGGGGCACTTTCTTTGTCAACCAAAGAAGAGCTTTCAACTTCTTTAGACCAATATAAATAAGGATTTATCTATTTAACAGGCCAGTTACTTAGTACTGGAAATAACTGGACAAGTAACTTGTGTAGGATTCTTTTCCTTTAAAGATCACTATTCTAGATTTCCATCAATCATTAGTTGATCCTTTTCACTATATGGTCCCATACGTTAAATGCAGGTAGAAATCAAAGGTGAAAAAGACAGTATTCAGATACACCGGCCAGAAGTCTCGTCCAATATCGGGCGCACAGCCCTACGTTTAAACTCAGTGATTTAGTATTACAACAATTAACAGTCATCGCTTACTGAATAAAGTCCCAATATATAAATAACATACTTACACTGCCTTACATAAATATATATGGTCCATTTGAGTTCAACAACTTTCTGAAATTCATTTTGGCTTGCAGCATGAGTCACAAATCTTAAAGAGAAGCTGAAAATCTGTAACAACTGGGGAAAAAGGCATGAACCAGGGTGAATTTTACAGCACAGAGAAAACTTTGAGAAAAATGGCATCAGGAGGGGGACGACAACAAGATTATCGAAGTGGAACAGCTATTATTTTACATCGCATTTTCTCACTGATTGGCCATGGGAGGTAGATGCGAGGAAATTGATGCTTTCTTCTCCCCAAATCCAGCCTAAATATCCTGCCATCCCAGCTTGGACACAGCACGGGTCGGTGGACGCTGTTTGAAGCCAGCTCTTCAATTCTATTTGCCATTATAGTTTTTAACTCGCTGATTTGTCCATTTGAATTTTGTGTCCTGGAGATTTGGAAAGGGTTGCTCATGGCACTAATGCCTCAGTTGTGGATGGATCCCAAGTCAGAACAACGAGAATTGTTAGAATTGAGGGGTGTACAGAAATGAGCAGGAACAGGGATCTAAACTTCAGATGAGGTCACTTCAGGCTCCAAGGTACACAACAGTGCAGCTCACAGCCTGGACACTTCCGAATTAGATGCAGCGTAAAACTTCCTCTGTCTTGCCTCAACTATGTTCCGTTTCCAAACATCTCTCACCTGATTACATAGCCTATTCTCAATAGAGAAACCCTATCGCACCACCAGGTTTTTTTTCTTACCTCAGATATCCTCTGGTTAGATACGGTGCCAGATTTAGTGGGCACAAAGAGAAAGAAAGAGATAGGTGGAGGTCATCATGTCAACAGAGCTGGGTTGGGAGATTGGAAAAAGGGAGAGACAGATTATGAGATGAAGCTCAGTTAGTACATGAGCTGGATGGTACTGAGGCAGAAACTGGGCAAAGTCTCAGACTGGCCTGCGCTCTCCTGGATTCGGGGAGATGAAAAATGAGGCAGTGACTCAATGCTGGTGAGCAGGGACAAGCATTGAGCAACAGACGTGGGTGCCATCATTCCCCCTGCCTCTTTCACAACTAAACAGCCTTCTAGCAGCCTGTGCGAAGAACAGGCGAGATCCCAGGGGGTGTCTGCAGAACTGTAAACGATGTACGAGGGCAATGGGTGAAATCTTGAAGAAATAAAACGGGCAAGGGTTGGTGGGTGCTGAGGGGGTAAAAATCAAATACGTTCATCCATAGAATGCTTTAATCCACAGTCAAACACACCATTAAATAATGGAACAAAGCTAAGGAGACTGGGAATGGATTGTGCATGGCTTTTCCTTCCCAGTTGGCAAGCTTCATGACCTTTCCCAGATAGCGATAGATATACCACCGGAAGCAAACTCTTCAATTTAGAGTATCCTGGGGATGATGGTGAATGGGACAATGGGGCTGCTGGCTTCCAGCTCCAAAGCAGTGAGGAAACATTCAGTGGCAGCGTTGTCATCACCCTGGGCCTGCAGCACCTCCCCCAGGTTGTTCCATACTTCGTGGGCAGTGGAGTTGACCTGCACAGCATCGCGGAGGATCTTCTCAGCCAGATTGTACCGGCCCAGTTGCTGAAGGACCAGCCCCTGCAACAGGAAGAGAAGGGGGAGAAGTTTAACTGCTAAGCTCCTTTGTAAAGTGGAAAACATAACTAAGACTATTTTTAACATGGAGCAACGTGTTTACTGAGAATATCAGAAAAAAATAGAATCAAACAGCTCAGAGAGACTTGAATTTCTATAGCACCTTTAACAACCTCAGGATGCCTCAGTGCGTACCACAATCATGACACACTTCTTTGAAAGCTAGTACCATAGCGAAATGCCGCAGTCAATTTGTGCACAATAAGCTCTCACAAACAGGAATTGGACAACTAGCTTTTGTGATGTTGAGGGATAAATAGTGGCCAGGGTATGGGAGAAAACTCCAGTTCTTCTTTTACATCCAACCAAGAGGGCAGATGGGCCTTGATTTAATGTCCCGTCAGAAATGTGGAATCTCTTGACAGTGCAGCACTCCCTCAGTATTGCACTGGAGTGCCAGACTGAATGTTTGGGGCATCTTCTAACTCTGAAGGGAGAATGTTACCACTGAGTTGCAGTTGACACCATTGAAGCCCATCGAGCTTGAGCCAGCTCTTAGAAAGAACTATCCAATTAATCCACACTCCTGCGTTCTCATACCAAAAAGTTTTTAAAAAAGCAAAATAATAGAATATGAGTGAAAATTTCAGTAATATAGAACAGATTGAAAGAGCCTTAACAAGTATACAAAAAGGAAGAGTAAAGTAAACATCTGTCTCTTAGAAGCAGAAGCAGGAGAAATTATCATGGGGAAATGATGAAATGGCAGGCATTGAACAAATATGTTGTGTCTGTCTTCACAGTAGAAGGCACAAGTTACATACCAGAAATAGAGTGTAACCTAGGAGCTAATAAGAGTGAAGAAATTAAGGTAATTAATATCAGTAGAGAAAATGTATTGGAGAAACACAAGGGACTACAAATCCCAGGGCCTGATGGCCTGCACCGTAGGCTTCTAATATTGATAACTGCATAGACAGTGGGGGTCTGGTCCCAGCAGATTGGAAGTTTGCAAATGTTACACCGCTATTCAAGAAAGGAGGGAGACAAAAAACAGGTTATCATAGGTCAGTTGGGGAGGCACAGTGGTTCACACTGCTGCCTCACGGCGCTGAGGACCCAGGTTCGATCCCGGCCCCGAGGACCCAGGTTCGATCCCGGCCCCGGGTCACTGTCTGTGTGGAGTTTGCACATTCTCCTAGTGTCTGCACAGGTCTCACCCCCACAACCCAAAGATGTGCAGGGTAGATGGATTGGCCACGCTAAATTGCTTCTTAATTGTAAAAAAATAATTGGGTACTCTAAATTTATTTTTTAAAAAATAGAGATCAGTTGGCCTAACATCAGTCATTGGGAAGGTGCCAGAATCTATTAAGGAAGCTGCAACAATTGATTAGGAAAAGCATAGTTGGATCAGACAAAGTCAGCATGGCGTTATGAAAGAGAAATCCTGTTTGACGTTTTTTTGAGGATGTAAGGTAGATCAAAGAGAACCAGTAGATGTAGTACATTTGGACACAAGATGAGGGCTCATGGAGTTGGGGGTGATGTACTATCATGGATAGAGGATTAGTTAACAACAGGAAGCAGAGATTAGGGATAAATTGGGCATTTCCAAATTGGTAGGCGGTGAATAGTGGAGTGTCACAAGGATCAGCGTTGGAGCTTCAGCTAGTTACAATCTATGTTAATGACTTAGATGAAGATACTTGAATAATGTATTGCTGTTTGCTGACAATACATAGCTAGGTGCGAGTGTAAGCTGCGAGGAGCACACCAAATGGCTGCGAAGAGGAGGTATAGATTGGTTAAGGGACGGACGAGGTGACAGATGGCAGTATTTTGGGGAGGAAATTAGAGGTTATTCACTTTGGTTGTAACAATTGAAAAGCAGAATAATTTTTATAAGACCTGAAACATTTGGTGAAGATCAGAGAGATTCGGGTGTGTCTGTACAAGAACACAGATACAGCAAGCAATCAGGAAAACAAATAGCACCAAGAGGATTGGAGTAAAAGAATACTGAAGTCTTACTACAGTCTTACGGGGTTTTGGTGAGACCACTTCAAGATTATTAGAATGAGGAGATATGGCCCGGTGGTCATATCACTGGACTGGTCACTGGACTGCAAAGGGGAGGTGGCACAGTGATTAGCACTGCTGCTTCACAGCTCCAGGGATCCGGGTTCAATTGATCCCAAAATGGGAAATCAGCCTCGTATTATACCACCGATTGTTAAGGAATGCTCTTTCTCAATAGGTACAAATTTTAGGAAATTATTAGGATTTATATTGGGAAGCTTTTGTTCATAGAGAATAATCAGTACTTGGAATGAGCTTCTAGGTAAGGAATGAGACCAGAAAAGCTGTTAAACGATAAGATGTAGTTGGATGGGCCAAGTGGCCGTACAGGTTTGTATACATTTTCACGTATTACCTTTACATTGGTGGGATTGTGGGCAGAAGAGAAATAGCACAGTAAATGTAGACTATACAATGCAAATGAATTAATTTTACTCCCAAGGTAATACACCCCCCCCATTGCCATCATTAAGAAAAAGGGAAGAAGGCGGATATGGGCCCGATTTTCCGGCTGCGTTGCGCTCTGCTGAACGACTGGCGAGGTTTCCAGCGAGCCTCCACGCCTCGCGGGAATCTCCAAAGTCCCGTGAGACATCACAGTTGGGACCCTGCCCCAAATGTGCGTGACCAAACGGTGCTCCCGGGAGGAGGTCGTAAACCTACTTACGGCCTACTCACGTGGGATCCACCGGCCTTCCTCGATTCTTCGGCCTCCCCAGGAAGGCTGCAGCCAGGCACTCATCAGTGGTGGTCCACACAAACGTGGACTAGGCAGAATGACACCCAGGGGGGTCTCCCAGTCCATCGGAGACCCCTGGTTGGTCAGGGTAAGTGCAGAGTGGCTCCATGGCCCTCCCTCTGGAATGCGAGCGCCTTGGCACTGCCAAACCAGCAGGAGCACTGCCTGGATGGCAGTGCAAAGGTGCCCAAGTGCCAGGGTGGCACTGCCAGGGGGCAAAGTGGTCCATGCCCATGAAATGAGGGTGGGGCAGGGGGGGGTTTGAAGTGTGGGAGAGTGCAGGGCAGGTAAGTAGGGGCCTTTAGGAGGTTGGAGGGGTGATGGTTGGGGGTCCTGGAAGGGAGGGGGTCCTGTAATGGGGCTTGGAGGAATCTGAAGAGGGGGACTCCCCATAGTGGGGTGTCCTCACTTGGGGGGTGTGGGGTAGTGTCCATGTGTATGGGAGATGACACTGCCCATGATTGGGACGTGTGGGGGACCCACAAGCTCACTGAGAGATCTGGGCCGCCTTTCAAAATGGCGACCCGATCTCTTGAGTTCAGCTCCCCAATGCTAAACAAAATTCTTTAAATGTGAGCTAAACCAGTGAGAAACGCCCCAGGGCCCAGAAAAGTGGCTAAGGGTCATTGATGAACGGTGGGGAACTTGCCAGCAGAGCCGGCAGGAAACTCCTGAGAAATCCGCCACAAATTAACTTCGACATTTTTTGGGAGACTCGCGCCCGTGGTTCATGGCGCCAATCGATACTCAGTAAGCCCTGATGCAGAGTGCCCATTGGGGGGGGGGGAAACAAGTTGGGCCAGGATTATGTCATGATGCTGTTCAAAGTCAAATTGGCCGCTGAAACTTTTCGCCCATTTTAAAAGTAAAGAATGACCATGAGTGGCGCTGGGAGTGGCGGTGGGAGGAGAGGAGGGGGCAACAAGATGCCTTTGGAACGGCAAGTCTGATCAGAGTAGGTGTCGCCCGTTGGGGAAGGTAGGACACACATGGGATACAAAACTCAAATTAACAGCAACTCACATTTATATAGCGTTTTTAATGGGCGAGAAAATATCCCAACATGCTGTAGGGCATTGTGAGGCAAAGGCATTGATAAAAGAGTGTCGAGGTGAGGTGTGGTGGGTGGGGGTTGTGGAGAAGGGGAGTTAATTGAGAACTTAGTTGAAGTGGTGGGTTTTAAAGAGTTAAAGAGGGAGAGATGGGAGGGAAAGGTCAGATGGCAGTGGCTCGGTGGGAGATGGCATGGCTACCAGTACCAAACAATGGGAAAAGGAATGCACAGGAGACTGGACTCAGAGGAATAGGGAGTTCAGGGGGAAGCATAGGTCATGAAGGCGAGGATGAGAATTTAAAATTCGGATCGAGGGACCAAAACCAACACACAAACATACAAAATACAAAGATTTTAAGCCTGCAAAGAATGGTTAAACTTAATGATGACAGTTTAATTAACCAAAAAAATACATCATTTAATCCAAACACTAAACCTTAACTGAATGCTATCCAGCAGATATTAACACAAGTTGCAATGCCTTGTGTACACAATGCATTGGGAGTCTAACATGTTTTAATTTATCTCTCTCCCAATGTCAACATTTATTGACAATTCCACCTTTCACTCGCTCCTCGTTTTACTTCTGACAGACAGACTGCACACAAAGAGTTATGTGGTGAGCTGCCGAGTGAAGATCTTTTATAACCCACCCACGCCAAATAAACATCTCTCCCGAACCATTGCAGAGAGATTTGCAGAGTGGTTGTTAGGATGCAATCCGTTGCGTGGCAACGTCTTAAATCACCATCCAATTGTTTAAATCACCATTCAATCGTGTCAGTTTAAAGGGTTGGTTCCAATTGCGATGGGGCGTCATCAGTACAAAGTGGGAACGATTCAGACCTGGGCCAGTGGGAAAGTGATTATAGGGGGGGGGACTCTAACCAACCACATTTCAGCTTCAACCCTCCAACAGTACGGAAAATGTATTCCTGTGGATTTGGCTGCCAGTTAGTGGGGGGTGGGGTTTGTTGCTATGGTTGCCAATTCTGGTTGAATATATTCCTGGAGGTCTCATTGCATGAGATTCCTGTCTCCCACAGCCCTGCTCCCACCATCAAAGAACAATCCAGCACAGGAACTTTGGCCCTTCAAGCCTGCACTGATCATAATGCCGGTCTAAGCTAAAACCTTCTGCACTTCCGGGGTTTCTATTCCCACCCTCTTCATGCATAATCATCAAGATGCCTCTTAAACGTCACTATCGTATCTGCATCCCCCCCCACCCCCCCCCAGCAGTGCGTTCAAGGCAGTCACCACCCTCACTTGCCTTGCACATCTCCTTTAAACTTTCCCCCTCGCACCTTAAACCTACGTCCCCTACTAATTGGCTTCTCCACCCTGGGGAAAAGCTTCTGACTATTCACTCTGTCCCTGCCACTCAATTTTGTAGACTATCAGGTCGCCCCATAACCTCTGTCGTTCCAGTGAGAACAAACCGAGTTTATCCATCATTTCCTCATAGCTCATACCCTCCACACCAGGCAACATCCGGGTAAACCTCTTTTGTACCCTTTCCAAAGCCCATCCACACCCTTCTGGTAGCGTGACACCCAGAATTGAACACTATACTCCAAGTGTGGCCTAACTAAGGTTCTATACAGCTGCAACATGACTTGCCAATTTTTATACTCAATGCCCCGACTGAAGGCAGGCATGCCGTATGCCTTCTTGACTACCTTCTCCACCTGCATTGCCACTTTCAGTGATCTGAGGACCTGTATGCCCAGACCTCTCTGCCTGTCAATACTACGAAGGGTTTTGCCATTTACTGTATAATTCCCACCTAACTTAGACCTTCCAAAATGCATGACCTCACATTTATCTGGATCAAACCTCATCACAATTCTCCTCCCAAGTCTCCAACTGATCTATATCCTGCTGTATCCTCTGATAGTCCTCATCGCTATCCGCAATTACGCCAACCTTTGTGTCATCCGCAAACTTACTAATCAGACCAGTTACATTTTATTCCAAATCATTTATATATACGATGAACAACAGAGTCCCAGCACTGATCCCTGCAGAACACCACTAATCACAGCCTTCCATTCAGAAAAGCACCCTTCCACCGCTACCCTTGGTTTTCTATGATCGAGTAGTTCTGTATCCATTAGTTTAAATTAAAAACATTTTTTTAAAATAAGAGTACCCAATTTTCTTTTCCAATTCAGGGGCAATTTAGCGTGGCCAATCCACCAACCCTGCACATCTTTTTGGGTTGTGGGGGTGAGACCCAAGCAAACATGGGGAGAATGTGCAAACTCCACACGGACAGTGACCCGGGGCCAGGATCAAAGCCAGGTCCTCGGCGTCGTGAGGCAGCAGTGCTAACCATAGCGCCACAGCGTGTCCGCCCCTGTATCTGCTAGTAGCACAACATGCCCCATCGTCACAGCGTCCTGCATTCCTGTGGTAAATCTTGAAGAAAACTGATCCCTCGCTGGCTGACGAGATACATCTTGACACTCAGGTCAAATAGCCTTTGGCACCATCTCCAATATTGTTATATATGGAACAGAAGTGATTAAACAGAAACATTGGGTTGAATTCTCTGCCAGCCGAACACTCCTTTTTGCCGGCAGCCTGGGGGTTTCCCGACGGTGTGGGGCTGCCCCACAATGGGAACCCCATTGACCAGCCGGCGAAACGGAGCATCCCGCTGACGTGCTGAAGGAGAAATCTGGCGCGGCGGGACGGAGAATCCAGCCCATTATTTTTACTGCTCCATTTCACACACCAGTGTTTTGGAGATTACATTTTCAATCCTTGGAGATTCCAGGCCATTCCTGAAGTGTTCTCAACCATAATTGGAGCCCATTCCATATCCATCTTCTATAGACTAAAATGGAGGAGAATTCTTAAGGAGCACTTATTGAAAAATGTTTCCTCTCCTCCAATATCTATTTAAAACAGCCGAGGTAGATTCTCACAAGGGAGTGCAAGGCTATAGGGGATAGACAGCCAAATACAAATCTTCTTCGGAAGAGGTAGAAATGTGATGGGCTTTATGCTGCTGAGAATGGGGAGGGTGGGGAGCAAAACTGAAGGTCAGGGAAAGGTTGGAGGGTAGGAAGGATTTCTTTAAAAAGATGTCAACTTAAGTCTGCGTCCTCTGGTTACCGACTCTTCTGCAAGAGGAAACAGTTTCTCCTCATTCAGCTCCATTAAATTCCCCCTTAATTATCTCTGCTCTAAAAAGAACAATCATGGCGTCTCTCGTCTCTCCAGCTATAGGAAGTCCCTCATCTCAGGTAACTCTCTTCTGTAGCCTCTCCCGAGGCATTAGCAATGGAACACTCGACGCACATTCCTGTCCTAAACGCAGAAAATACACCGCATCTGTGGAGAGGGAAGCAGAACACCAGCCCATTGTTCTATTATTTATTGTAAATAGTTAATGTTGCCTTTGGTTGGGGGGGTCAGAAACATGGAGGTCAATTTTAAAATGTGCAGAGAAAAGTAAAGTGGAAAGTGTTTATGCAAAAGTAAGATAAAATTTGATAAATATTTGGTGCTGAGCAGGGTTATGGGAAAAGACAAGGCAGTAGGAATAAGTATTGCATTATCCCACAACCAACATCATTAAAAAGTGATTATGTAGTCTTTATCTCATTGCAATTTGTGTAAACTGTCATTTCCTATATTAGAAACATGTGACTACACTTCAAAAGTACTTCATTGGCTGTAAAGTGCTTTGGGACGGCCCGAAGTCATGAAAGGTGCTGTCTTAATAATAATAATCTTTACTGTCACAAGTAGGCTTACATTAACACTGCAATGAAGTTACTGTGACAATCTCCTAGTCGCCACACTCTGGCGTCTGTTCGGGTACACAGAGGGAGAATTCAGAATGTCCAACTCACCTAACAGCACGTCTGTCGGCACTTGTGGGAGGAAACCGGAGCACCCGGAGGAAACTCACCCAGCCACAGGGAGAACGTGCAGACTCCGCACAGACAGCAACCCAAGCCGGGAATCGAACCTGGGACCCTGGAGCTGTGAAGCAACTGTGCTACACACTGTGCTATTGTGCTTGTCCTTTGTTTGGTGTTGTAGCAGAGAGTGACCATGTTAACACAACGGGGCGAACGCTTCCTTCTGTCCTGTAAACATGGTCTTGCATGAAAACAGTTGGACTAAGGGAAACGTCAAATGGGTCCATTAATTTTGGCATCAGTGACTTCCAGGTCAGTGGGTTTAAAAAAAAATTGCTTTGCTTTTTTTATTTCCAAATACCCACCACTTTAGGTCTCTTCAATCCTCCCAACGATTTTACTGAACAGGGGAAAATGCTTTAAATTAAGAAACTGTCTACTCCGTCAGAACTTTCTATCCTCCTCGGTAACAAATACAGCACGGGACACCTCGTTAACGCAATGTGAGATTATAACATACAAGTAAGGTGTGGAAGAGGAGGGAGCAGTTCAAAGAACGTTTAGTCCTATCTAAACGCCATGGGAGCCACACAGGCAGCATGACTTATCTTGAGAGAGAGGTTTTTGTTTCATGTAAAAAGACTACCTGGAAAGTGAGGTGATGCAAAAATGTGCAATTAAACTGCACTCGCTGTGCTGATGGAATGTTGGCCTTTACCTCAAGGGAGCTTGATTACAAAGGGGAGGAAGTGATGCTTCAGTTATACAAAACCTTGGCCAGACCCCATCTGGAGCACTGTGTTCAGTTTTAAGCACCGAACCTCAGGAAGGATATTTTGGTCTTGCAGTGGGCACATGTACACAATCATCAGACTAACACTTAAATGTTGCAACAACTTGGGTTGTGCTTTCTTGTATTTATCTCCAAATTTGCAGATGATACAAAGTTGGGTGGGACGGTGAGTTGTGAGGAGGATGCAGAGATGCTTCAGCGGGATCGGACAGGCTGAGTGAGTGGGCACATGCATGGTATATACAGTATATTGTGGATACATGTGAGGTAATCCGCTTCAGTAGTAAAAAAATAGGAAGGCAGATTATGATTTGAATGGGTGTACATTGAGAGAGGTGGATACTCAGCTAGACCTTGGTGTCCTGGTGCATCAGTTGTTGAAACTAAGCGCTCAGGTACAACAGGCAGTCAAGAAGATAAATGGTATTTTGGCCTTCATAGCAAGAGGATTTGAGTATAGGAAGAGAGATGGTTTACTACAATTGTATAGGGCATCAATGAGGCTACACCTAGAGTATTGTGCGCAGTTTTGGTGTCCTTATCTGAGGAAGGATGTTCTTGCTATGGAGGGAGTGCAGCGAAGACTGATTCCCGGGATGGTTAGGATTATATTCATTGGAGTTTAGAAGAGTGCGAGGGGATCTCATAGAAACGTACAAAATTCTACCAGGATTATACAGGGTAGATTCAGAAAGAATGTTCCCTCTCGATGGTAGGGGAGTCTAGACTAGGGGTCATAGTTTGAGGATAAGGGGTAAACCTTTTAGGACTGAGATGAAGAGAAATTTTTTCACCCAGAGTGGTGAATCTGTTGAATTTGCTACCAGAAAGTAGTTGAGGCAAAAAGTGTAATTTCAAGGAGGAATTAGATATAGCTCTTGGGGTTAAAGGGATCAAGGGATATGGGGGGAAGGCGGGATCAGGGTATTGAACTTGATAATCAACCAAGATCATAATGAATGGCGGAGCAGGCTCGAAGGGCCTCCTCTTGCTTCTATTTTTCTGTGTTTCTATGTTGAATATTGGGACTGAGGGGGTGATCTGATTGAGGTGTTTAAAATGTTAAAAAGAGACTTCCGGTTGCGGCTATGCAGAGCTAAGTCGCACGTTCGGCAGCTCCCGCTTGGAACGGACTTTTGGGCTCTTTTCAGGGCCCCCAACGGCATTTTTTCGACATTTCCCGGTGTGGGAAAAAGACTGCAACATTCCCCCGACAGTGTATGGCTTGGACCAGCAGCGGGGCGACTAAAAAAGTGGTGGTGAACCGAAAGAAAGTGCGAGGGAAGAAGTGCAAGATGCGGCGGACGGGGACCAGGCAGCGTGGATGCAGTGGGCGCAGGAGCAGCAGGAGGTTATCCAGCGCTGCTTCAGGGAGCTGAAAGTGGACCTGCTGGAGCCGATGAAGCTTCTATTGAAAAGCTGCTGGAGACCCAGACGGCCCAGGGGGTGGCGATCTGCGAGGTTCGATAAAAGATCTCAGATAACGAGGACGAGATCTTGGGCCGAGCGGTAAAGGTGGAGGCGCACGAGGCGCTCCACAAGAAATGTCAGGAACATAGAACATTACAGCGCAGTACAGGCCATTCGGCCCTCGATGTTGCGCCGACCTGTGAAACCACTCTAACACCAATCTACACTATTCCCTTATCGTCCATATGTCTATCCAATGACCATTTGAATGTCCTTAGTGTTGGCGAGTCCACTACTGTTGCAGGCAGGGCATTCCGCAACCTTACTACTCTCTGAGTAAAGAACCTACCTCTGACATCTGTTCTATATCTATTTCCCCTCAATTTAAAGTTATGTCCCCTCGTGCTAGACATCACCATCCGAGGAAAAAGGCCCTCACTGTCCACCCTATCTAGTCCTCTGATCATCTTGTATGCTTCAATTAAGTCACCTCTTAACCTTCTTCTCTCTAACGAAAATAGCCTCAAGTCTCTCAGCCTTTCCTCATAAGATCTTCCCTCCAGACCAGGCAACATTCTGGTAAATCTCCTCTGCACCCTTTCCAATGCTTCCACATCCTTCCTATAATGCGGCGACCAGAACTGCACGCAATACTCCAAATGCGGCCGCACCAGAGTTTTGTACAGCTGTAACATGACCACATGGCTCCGAAACTCAATCCTCTACCAATAAAAGCTAACACACCGTACGCCTTCTTAACAACCCTCTCACCCTGGGTGGCAACTTTCAGGGATCTATGTACATGGACACCAAGATCTCTCTGCTCATCCACACTACCAAGAATCTTACCATTAGCCCAATACTCTGTCTTCCTGTTATTCCTTCCAAAATTAATCACCTCACACTTTTCGAGGAGATGGAGAATCGGTTGAGGTGGAAGAATCTGCGGATCCTGGGCCTCCCGGAGGAGCTGGAGGGGTCGGACGTGGGGGCCTATGTGGTCACCATGTTAAACTCGCTGATGGGAGCGGGGTCCTCCCAGGGGCCTCTGGAGCTGGAAGGGGCCCATAGAGTGCTGGCGAGGAGGCCCAAGGCTAACGAGCTGCCGCGGGCGGTGCTGGTGCGGTTTCATTGGTTCGCTGATCGGGAGTGCGTACTCAGGTGGGCCAAGAAAGAGAGGAGCAGCAGGTGGGAGAACGCGGAGGTTCGAATATATCAGGACTGGAGCGCGGAGGTGGCGAAGAAGAGGGCTGGGTACAATCGAGCGAAGGCGTTGCAGCACAGGAAGGGGGTGAAGTTTGGCATGCTGCAGCCGGCGCGACTGTGGGTTACCTACAAGGACCGGCACCATTATTTTGAGTCCCCGGAGGAGGCGTGGGCCTTTGTTCAGGCCGGGAAGCTGGGCACAGACTGAGGGTCGGGATGGGTGGTCGGGCGTGGGGATGGTCGGGGATTGTTGTTATTGTGTTACATTTTGAGGTGGGGTTCTTTGTTCTTGTTTCTTTTTGATTCGGTGTGGGTGGTTAGGGTGGGTTGGGCACTGTTTTGGTTGGGTCTGTTGGGTGGGCTCTTGGAGGGGGGGGCAAGTAAACGGAGAAGGAGTGGATGGCCGGTAGGGGGGATGGGGCCCCGCGGGGGAGGGTGAGGCCCGAGTCGGGGGTGAGGGGACTGGACCTGTAAAAGGAGCTGCGTCAGAGGAGGCGGGGCCGGGCAGGTGGAAAGTGCGGGCTTTTTCCCGCGCTGGAGGTTGGAGGGGGCGGGGCCGGGGCAGGGAAGCGCAGGTTGTGTCCCGTGCTTGGGATGGAAGGGGGAGGCGGTGAGCCTGCTGATGGGTAATGGAGGGGGGGGGAGCAGTCCCACAATGGGAGTCGAAGGAGAGGCGGGAGTGGCCGGGGTCAGCTGACTGAGTGTAATGGGGGGAGCAAAGCAGCTAGGAGGGGTCCTAGCTGGGGGTGGGGTGGGGTGGTGTAACAGGGTTGCTGCTGCTATGGTCAAGGGGGAGCTGGAGCGAGTAGAGGGGGTTGGGACGGGGGGTCTGCCGCCGTGGGGAGCGGGCCGGGAGTGGGGTGCGGGTGCGTGGCTGGCCGAGGACGGGTTATGGCTACTCGGCGGGGGAGGGGGGCGGGTAGCCCCCTGATCCGGCTGATAACCTGGAACGTAAGGGGACTGAACGGGCCGGTTAAACGTGCCCGGGTGTTCGCGCACCTGAAGGGGCTGAAGGCGGATGTGGTCATGCTCCAGGAGACACACCTGAAAGTGGCAGACCAGGTAAGATTAAGGAAGGGGTGGGTAGGTCAGGTGTTTCATTCGGGGCCGGATGCCAAAAATCGGGGGGGGGGGGGGGGGGGAGGCGATTTTGGTGGAAAAGAGGGTGTCGTTCGAGGCGTCGAGCATTGTGACAGACAATGGTGGCAGGTACATAACGGTAAGTGGTGAGCTGCAAGGGGAGAGGGTGGTGCTGGTCAACGTGTCCGCCCCGAACTGGGACGATGCGGGTTTTATGCGGCGCATGTTGGGTCGGATCCCGGACTTGGAAGTGGGGGGCCTGATAATGGGGGGGGGACTTTAACACGGTGTTGGATCCGGCACTGGATCGCTCCAGGACGGGTAGGAAGCTGGCGGCGGCTAAAGTGCTGAGGGAGTTTATGGACCAGATGGGAGGGGTGGATCCTTGGAGAGTTGCAAGGCCGGGGGCTGGGGAATTTTCATTCTTCTCGCACGTTCATAAGGCTTATTCCCGGATCGACTTTTTTATTATGAGCAGGGCGCTGATAGCGAGAGTAGAGGATACCGAGTACTCGGCAATAGCCATTTCGGATCACGGCCCGCATTGGGTTGACCTAGAGCTGGGGGAGGAGAGGGACCAGCGCCCATTGTGGCGCTTGGAGGTGGGGCTGTTGGCGGACGAGGAGGTGAGCGAGCGGGTCCGAGGAAGCATAGAGAGATACCTGGAGGCCTACGATAACGGGGAGGTCCGAGTGGGGATGGTCTGGGAGGCGCTGAAGGCGGTGGTTAGGGGGGAGCTGATCTCCATTAGGGCCCATAAGGCAAGGAGAGAGCAGAGGGAGAGGCTGGTGGGGGAGATGGTGAGGGTAGACAGGAGGTACGCGGAGGTGCCGGAGAAGGGACTGTTGAGGGAGAGGCGTAGCCTCCAGGCCGAATTCGACCTGGTGACCACCAGGATGGCGGAGGCGCAGTGGAGGAAGGCCCAGGGGGTGGTTTATGAATATGGGGAAAAGGCAAGCCGGATGCTGGCGCATCAGCTTCAGAAGCGGGACGCAGCTAGGGAGATCGGGGGAGTTAAGGATGGGGGAGGGAGTGTGGTGCAGAGTGGGATTGGCATCAATGGGGTCTTCAGGGACATTTATGAGGAACTATCGGTCCGAGCCCCCACTGGAGGAGGGAGGGATGGGCTGCTTTCTGGATCAATTGAGGTTCCCGAAGGTGGAGGAGGGACTGGTGGCGGGATTAAGGGCCCGATTGGGCTGGAGGAGCTGGCCAAAGGGATAGGGAGCATGCAGGCGGGGAAGGCACCGGGGCCGGACGGTTTCCCGGTTGAATTCTACAAAAAATATGTGGTCCTGTTGGGCCCGTTGCTGGTTAGGACCTTCAACGAGGCAAGGGAGGGGGGGGCTTTGCCCCCGACGATGTCCCGGGCACTGATCTCCTTGATCCTGAAGCGGGACAAGGATCCCCTGCAGTGTGGGTCTTACAGGCCGATTTTGTTGTTAAATGTAGATGTCAAGGTGCTGGCGAAGGTCTTAGCCACGAGAATTGAGGATTGGGTGCCGCAGGTTATCCACAAAGATGAGACGGGGTTCATGAAGGGGAGGCAGTTGAACGCGAATGTGCGGAGGCTCCTGAACGTTATTATGATGCGGAGATAGTGGTGGCGATGGACGCTGAGAAGCCCTTCGATAGGGTAGAATGGGGGTACTTGTGGGAGGTGAAGAGGTTCGGGTTTGGGGAGGGGTTAGTCAGGTGGGTTAGGCTGTTGTACGAGGTCCCGATGGCGAGTGTGGCCACGAACAAGAGGAGGTCTGAGTACTTTCGGTTGCATCGAGGGACGAGGCAGGGGTGTCCCCTGTCCCCCTTGCTCTTCGCACTGGCGATTGAACTCCTGGCTATGGCACTGAGGGAGTCGAGGAACTGGAGGGGGCTGGTGCGGGGTGGGGAGGAGCATAGGGTGTCGCTCTATGTGGACAACTTGCTGCTATATGTGGCGGATCCGTTGGGGGGAATGCCGGAGGTAATGAGGATCCTCAGGGAGTTCGGGGATTTCTCAGGGTACAAGCTCAACTTGGGGAAGAGTGAGTTGTTCGTGGTTCACCCAGGGAACCAGGAGAGGGGGATTGGTGAGCTCCCACTAAAAAGGGTGGAGAGGAGCTTCAGGTATTTGAAGGTCCAGGTGGCCAGGAGCTGGGGGGCCCTGCATAGACTTAATTTCACGAGGCTAGTGAAGCAAATGGAGGAGGAGTTTAAGAGGTGGGACGCGTTGCCACTGTCCCTGGCGGGTAGGGTGCAATCAGTCAAGATGACGGTGCTCCCAAT
Source organism: Scyliorhinus torazame (assembly GCF_047496885.1). NCBI lineage: Eukaryota > Metazoa > Chordata > Chondrichthyes > Carcharhiniformes > Scyliorhinidae > Scyliorhinus > Scyliorhinus torazame. Next base: position 388,129,665 of record NC_092708.1, read on the forward strand.
GTTTTTGTTCCTGTTCCAGTGCCTCCCCATTCTTATCCCGAAGGCCTTCTTTAGGCGGGTCAACAGGAGCATAACGGGGTGGGCATGAGGGACTCCGAGGGTGAGAAGGGTGTTCCTGCAGCGGAGTAGGGATGGGGGGGGGGGGGACGGGGTCGACTGGCGCTGCCCAACCTCTGTGGGTACTACTGGGCCGCCAATGTGGCGATGGTGCACAAGTGGGTGATGGAGGGGGAGGGGGCGGCATGGAAGAGGCTGGAGACGGCGTCTTGTGAGGGTACGAGTCTGGAGGCGCTGGCAACGGCGCCGCTGCCACTCCCTCCAATGAGGTATACCACGAGCCCTTGGTGGCGGCTACCCTCAAAATCTGGGGACAATGGAGGCTGCACAGGGGGGAAGTGGGGGCCTCGGTGTGGACCCCGATACGGGGGAACCACCGGTTTGTCCCAGGGAGAATAGATGGAGGGTTTTCGGGGTGGCACAGGGCAGGGATAAGATGGTTGGGGCACCTGTTTGTGGATGGGAAGTTCGCGAGCCTGGGTGAGCTGGAGGAGAAGTATGGGCTCCCCCTGGGGAACGCCTTTAGGTATCTACAGGTAAGGGCGTTTGCCAGGCGGCAAGTGGTGGAATTCCCGCTGCTGCTGCTACGCACGGTACAGGACAGGGTGCTCTCGGGGGTGTGGGTTGGAGAGGGGAAGATCTTGGCAACATACCAGGTGATGCAGGAGGAGGAGGAGGCCTCGGTGGAGGAGCTGAAAGGTAAGTGGGAGGAGGAGTTGGGGGAGGAGATCGAAGAGGGGACGTGGGCGGTTGCCCTGGGGAGGGTGAACTCTTCCTCTTCATGCGCGAGGTTCAGCCTCATACAGTTTAAGGTGCTGCACAGGGCACACATGACCGGGACAAGGATGAGCCGTTTTTTTTGGAGGTGAGGACAGGTGTGTTAGGTGCTCAGGGAGCCCAGCAAACCACACCCATATGTTCTGGGCATGCCCAGCGCTGGAGGAGTTTTGGAAGGGCGTAGCGAGGATGGTGTCGAGGGTGGTAGGATCCAGGGTCAAACCGGGCTGGGGGCTCGCAATATTTGGGGTTGCAGGGGAGCCGGGAGTGCAAGAGGCGAAAGAGGCCGGTATTCTGGCCTTTGCGTCCCTGGTAGCCCGGCGGAGGATTCTTCTTCAGTGGAAGGATGCGAGGCCCCCAAGCATGGAATCCTGGATCAACGATATGGCGGGGTTTATTAAATTGGAGAGGGTGAAATTTGCCTTAAGGGGATCGGTGCAAGAGTTTTTCAGGCGGTGACAACCATTCTTGGACTTCCTGGCAGAACGGTAGACAATGGTCAGCAGCACCAGCAACCCGGGGGGGGGGGGGGGCTCTATTTTATTTTTGTTTGTTTACACTGGGGGATCTGAGGGGGTGTACATATTTACTATGTTTGCTATGCGTTAATTCGGGGTGTTAAGTTATTATTTATGTAGGGGGGGAGGGGGGCACGGGGTTGTTCTATTTTGTTTTGTATTTAATTCTATTGGGTTTCTTTTACATTTTGTTGTTGATATTTTGTGAAAACTTCAATAACAATTATTTATTTTAAAAAACGTTAAAAAGATTTGATGGGGTAAATATAGAGAAACTATTTTCTCTGGGAATGAAATATAGAGCATGGGGCGAGAAAGTTAAAAATAGAGGCAAATCATGCAGGACCGAAATCTGGAAGAACTATCTTCACACAAAGGATAGTCTCTTCCCCAGAAGCTGTGGATGCTGGGTTAATTGAAATTTTTAAGATAGAGTGAGAGTTTATTTGTTCAGTAATTAAGTGACATACATCAAGGGTTGATAGGGAGAATTTGAAAAACCCTGAGCCTTGTGTTATTTCAATAAGACATGAACAGAGCAGGGATCATGCGATGTGAGCGCGGAGCGGCAGTGTCTTCGCAAGCACCGGCTCTGCTCATCTTTCAATCTTTAATTTTATTCGTGTGCACATCTTTTTCTTGTCTTTTCTTGGTTTGTATAGTTAGTGCAACGTACCAAGAGTTGTTGGTCAGTGTTTTAGCATTATTGAGTAGAGCTGAAAGGCTTTAATCCACGGTGATTCATGGTAGCTGGAAGGGCTTGGGGTGGGGCCCTGTCTTTGGTGGCACAGTTACTTTTAGAAGGATTCCTGGCCTGATGATACGGTGTTCATTGGCAGATGATGTCTGCCAGCGATGAAGTTGATGTCTGAATAGCTTGACATTACAATGCGGGTTGTCAAAGCCCAGTTTCAGGAGGTCTGAGGTATCTTTATGAAGACAGTGGTGGCGCATGATGAGATTCTTGTGGCAAAGGGAGAATTGCCCCTGGTGGGTAACCGCCTCCACATGGTTGAGGTCCTGTTGTCCATCCTAAGGGGTGCAAATGAGGACGAGGGGAAACTAGTGAGGAGCCCTGCTGAGCCCGGTGCCTCCGGTGAGATAGTGGAGACGTTCCTGGGTTTGAGGACTGACTGGCATGTTTTGGGAATCTCGATCTGGAGGGCAGGCAGCTCAAATTCGATGGAACACATTTAATCCTGTCTTTGAATCCTGGGGTCGGGATCACCTTCCAACCTCTGGTTCTGGTCTTTGAATCATAGAATCCCTACAGTGCAGAAGGCCATTCGGCCCATCGGGCCTCCAAAAGAGCACTCAACCCAGGCCCAAACCCCTGCCCCAACCCCGTAACCCCACCTAACCGCTGGACACTAAGGAGCAATTTACCATGGCCAATCCACCTGATCTGCACATCTTTGGACTGTGGGAGGAAACCTGAGCACCCGGAGGAAACCCATGGAAGAATGTACAAACTCCACACAGGCAGTCGCCCGAGTTCAGAATTGAACCCGGATCCCCGGCGCTGTGAGGCAGAAGTGCTATCCACTGTGCTGCCCGTGTCATCCTGTTCATGATCTTCTCCCTCCTAATTATTCTTCAGACTGAGTGAGGTATTAAGAGTCATATCTATATCCTTCTTAGTTTTGATGCAGGCGAATGGTGGTAGTGTTGGAAGGCAGGCCTTGGTGGCTCCGACGAGCACAGATTGATTTTTTTGTTGGTTTTTGGGTGGCTGAATCCTTTCCTGAGTTTGGTGGTCTCGAGTTTGGTGGTCTCGAGTTTGGTGGTCTCGAGTTTGGTGGTCTCGAGTTTGGTGGTCTCGAGTTTGGTGGTCTCGAGTTTGGTGGTCTCGGGTTTGGTGGTCTCGGGTTTGGTGGTCTCGGGTTTGGTGGTCTCGAGTTTGGTGGTCTCGAGTTTGGTGGTCTCGAGTTTGGTGGTCTCGAGTTTGGTGGTCTCGAGTTTGGTGGTCTCGAGTTTGATGGTCTCGGTGGTTGGGGCGGGGTCCCGCTGTTCCAGGGGTGGCCGCTCTGATGACCCTCCCATCCTAGTGTGGGTTTCCCTTCTGTGTCTCTGACTGGGACCAGGCTATTCTCCTCTTGAGTCTTGACCCCAATGTGGTCTTTTGTCCTGTTGGGGTGGTGTTGGTGACTCGATGATTTGTTTTGTCCTTGCTCCTGGGAGGGGGGAACGGGGTTGTTTGATTCTTCACTCTTCGTTTTTATTCGTGCTCTCTTTTTACTTTCTGTGGGAGACGATGGATTGTTAACTTGGGGTTTGGTTGTGCCTGGTCTTCTCCTTGAATTTGCCATCTGCCATGTCGAACATGAAGGTGACTGCCTGTTCCAGTCTGGGTCTGGGGGAAGAGATCCAACTGCACTGTAGGATGCTAATGGGTGGAACATTATCGCTCTCGAAACCAAAAGCCAGTTTCAGAGAATAAACATCCCATTTGAGAGAATTGTGGAGGAAGGTCACATGACTCAAGTGACCATTTTGAAATCTTTATATTCCTTTGACAATTAAGAAACTCTCAAGAGTGCTGCTTTGACACCAACTGGAACCTCCGCAACTCCCGTCTTAGCAAACAGCCAGCAGCCATCCCAGAACTCCTCAAAACCTTTTTTTATAATAATCTTTATTGTCACAAGTAGGCTTACATTAACACTGCAATGAAGCTATTGTGAAAAGCCCCAGTCGCCACACTCCGGCGCCTGTTCGGGTACATTGAGGGAGAATTCAGAATATCTAATTCACCTAACAGCTTGTCTTTTGGGGTTTGTGGGAGGAAACCGGAGCACCCGGAGTAAACCCACGCAGACACGGGGGGGGGAACGTGCAGACTCTGCATAGACAGTGACCCAAGCCGGGAATCGAACCGGGTCCCTGGCGCTGTGAAGCCACAGTGCTAACCATTGTGCTACCGTGCTGCCCTCCGTTTAAATGTTTCTGACCATCACCTGCCAAGCGGTCTAAGCACAGAAACTCCGTTCTGATGCTTTGTCATTCATTTTAAGGACTCTATATGTTGCAGTCTCTAAGCAGAAACTCATCTAGATTGAACTCCCCCACAAAGGAAACACCCTCTGGATTTAGACATCTCGGACTTCTGAAATCATGCAAATTAATATTAATGGTTTTTGTTGTTGTTGCCCATAGTTTTAAAATCTTTCTCTTTTCTACCCCCCCATTCAGTGTGTGGGTGTGCGTGCGTGCGAGAGAGAGAGAGAGAGAGAGATTGTGAACACATTCCTCCTGGGTTTGAATCTGAGTAAACTAACCGTCAGAGTTAATCATAATGTGAGTTTTCTGAGAGTAGTTATTAAATTGGATTACACAAACTGAGGGATTGGGGAAACGTCACAGTCTACTTTAAAAATAATTCAACACCACCACTGCTCAAAGACAGATGGGGAGAGGATAGAGAAGTTCAGTTTCTCTCTCTCCTGTCCGTAACACTTGATGAACTCCCGTCGGCCTCAACCAAGGTTTGACCAAAGAACATTGGGCCCGATTCTCCCCCCCCCACGCCGGGGGGGGGGGGGGGGGGGGGGGGGGGATGAATCGCCAGGGCGCCGCGTGAATCACGTACGCCGCCCCGACCCCTGCATGTGATTCTCCCACCCCACGGAAACCAGCGCCGCGTGATTCGCACCGGGCCGCTCGGAGATCCGGCGAGCGGCGATTCTCCGGCCCGGATGGGCTGAGCGACCGCTACGACACGACAGGTTCCCGTCCACCCCTGGTCGCTGCCGGCGGGAACTCTGCGGGAACGCTGGGGGGAGACGGGACTGTGGGGGGGCTCCTTCACCAGGAAGGTCTCGCCCACGATCGGGGCCCACCAATCGGTGGGCCGGCCTCTACCCCCCCGGGTCTACCTCCTTGCGTGCGCGGCCCCAGAACACCGCGCCATGTTGGTAAGGGGCCGGCGTGCGTAAGACGTTCCCCGCGCATGCGCAGGATGGTGTGGCCCAACTGCGCATGTGCTGGTTGGCGCGGCGCCCATTTGGTGCCGCGTAAGGACGCTGGAGCAGTGTGAACCGCTCCAGCACCGTGCTGGCCCCCTGTGGGGGCCAGAATAGGTCGTGCCCGGGCCCTGTTTGCGCTGTCGTGAAACACGACGGCGTTCATGATGGCGCGGGCACTTGATCCGTGCCGCGGAGAATCACCCCCATTGTGCCCAACAAAAGGCAAATAAAATGTATACATTTTAATGAAATGGTCAGATTCCCTGACGTAACGGCACGTTCCTAATCTTTATACAAGATGCAAAGGAGGTTCTAGAGATTTGAGATTTTAGTCATTCAAAGTTTTTTTAATTCAGAAAGTTTTGACTTGAGTTAATAACACAATTCAGAGACGTGTCCCAGTGGTTGTGTTCAGTGAAAGCACAGTATAACTGTAAATACATGTTAGCTGAAATTGGAAGGAAGACGACTGCAGATTGCCACAAGACTTATGCCATCCAAAGCATAGCCTTTGAACACAAACCACAGCTTCTTCATTACACAAACTAAAAACGTGTTAACTTTGCCAAGCATAAAGAATCATCTCTCAAGGTGGAATCACCTCTTAAGGTGGACATTATTGTTGTGTGCATCAAGATGAACCTAGGGTGTCATACATTGATTCTAAACGGAGTTACTCAACATTACATTGAGCATAGTTGAGGAGTTATCGTAATTCCTAAGCGGGTTTATTGTGTGCATTATTAACCGTCATTATGTAGAGGTACAGCAATCAGGTGGCTATTAGTGGTGCTTCGACCTATGCCTTCTTCAGTCTCAGATATCTATGGCAAAGAGTGAAATTATTCCTTTTAACTCAAGTGTTTATGTACAGTTAAGAAAAAGCCAAATTATGGGCACGAGATAATAACGGGAGAGGCCCAAAACGAGCACCTAGCTGAGCGCGGTGCACCCGGCCCTGCAACACCCGGTGTGATCTGGATCACGCCCTGGCTGGGTATGATTCAGATAATCATATTGAAGACTCATTGAAATATGCGCAGCCTCTTTGAGGCTGCATTCTCCCAGCAGCCACTGGCCGCACTATCCAAGCCTCACGCTGGCGCGAATTATTTCTGGTCTGTGAAACTAGACGGCCCTCACCAGGGCTGGCTCAGAGACCATTGGAGCCCTCGGGTGGTTGGGGACAGGGCAAGGCCACTGGCACCTGGGCAGTGCCAACCTGGCATCTGGCTATGCCAACCTGGCAGTGCAACCTGGATGAAAGGGTGGCAGTGCCAAGGGGTGGGGGGGGTGAAGGTGGAGGGGCTTGAAAGGGGGGGGGGGAGAAAGAGAGAACCTTAAAGATGAGAGGACCCTCAGCAACCCCATAGTGAGGTATGCTCACTTGGAGGTGGGGCGATACCCTGATGCCTACCAGGATGGGTGGTTGTGGGGCCGGATCATGCTGGCTGGTGTCACGCTAGGTCACGTGAACAACTTTGGTGCTGGCGGCCGAGCCCCACCTCCCACTTGACGCCCACCCAGGCCAACCTTACACGAAGGGCCAACTGAACAGCAATCCAAAGCGGGAACTCTGACCGGCATTCCTTATTCTCTGTGAAAGATCTGTGCCTGTGTGTTGCTGTTCCACCGCAGACAGTCCACTTCAGCCATTTGGTCAGAAGTTAGTCTCTTGACATATATATGCCCACACACGGTTCAGGGCATTGCTGTCTCTTTGGGTTGACTGTTTTTTTTTCAATTTCTACCCATGAACTATCCCACTGAAACATACATTGGCATTCCTGTGATTGTCCTGTTGAGTGCAAAACGAAAAGCTTCGAAAAAATTGTACTTTCCCCCCCCCCAACATTATCCATGTAATAAATCTATTCAAAATCAGAGGCAGTAGACTGCAATACAAAACTCAATGACTAAACACTAATTATATTTATACAAGTAAAAACCAATACTTTAATGAGCTCATCCCCATATCTAACCTCCCATTCTCTTCTCATTCACTCTCCCTTTTATAAAAGCTAATATTCTTCTGACCCTTTTTTTCACTAATACATTTTTTATTTAAAATGTTCACGTTTATGCTTTGCATTTTGCTTAACTCGTTTTCTCTCCTCCTGCGTCTCCAATGCAACCGCTATCCACCTTCAACTATCCATTTGGAGTTGGAAGCGATATTAACTGAGGAGGAGTTTTAACTACCGATATTGCAACAAATAAGATGTCAGGGTGGTGACAGCTGGCTTGGTGCTTTGATGTGCAACTTCTAGCCAAAATAAAACTATGAATTACATGCCGATGAGCAGTTAACCAATCAGTAGATCCGTGGCCTGGGTTAACGAAATTAGCAGCAGCTCCATCGTCCTACCAGGGCTAGAATGATTAATTTAGCCAGTGTCCCGATTTAACAGTACCTTTTTTTTCATAAATTTAGAGTACCCAATTATTTTTTTCCAATTAAGGGGCAATTTAGCGTGGCTAATCCACCTACCCTGCACATCTTTGGGTTGTAGGGGTGAAACCCACGCAGACACGGGGAGAATGTGCAAACTCCACACGGAGTGACCCGGGGCCAGGATCAAACCTGGATCCTCAGTGCCGTAGGTAGCAGTGCTAACCACTGCGCCACCGTGCTGCTCTCTACTTAACAGTACCCGAGACAAACTTGCCATTATCCCACCGGACCCAGACATTTAAACTCAGCAACGGGACTGCAGTGCGACAGTCGCCTTATCGCCCCTCCCAACCTCCCAGTCTTGATAACATCCAAACGACTAATATAGATGCCTTCCCAGTCTGACAGTGTCCAGACAAGTCCCTTTGTCCCTCCCCCACCCAGTCTGTGACAATCCTGTCCCCTCCGAGAATCACAGACCTGTGTCTCATCTGCACGCAGTGGGTTAAGGGAAATTTTGTTCCCACACAGCAGACCTATAAAAAGCCACTTCCCTCTTCACCAGGATAAAATGCGTCTTTGTAATTAGCTTTCCAACCTTCACTTCAGTAACTTTCCGTTCACTGCTGTTAGCTGACAAGAAAATAACATTCGAGATTCAAACAAAATTACTACTTTCACCCCTTCACAGACCTGCCATTTGGTGGTAGGAATTAAATCCGAAAAGAATACAATTAATACATTACACTGTGCCATGATACTGTGCTCAGGGACCTGCTATTGGGGGTGGTGAAGGGGGAATATTTTGCAGCAGGCTAGATGCTGCTAACTCTTTACTAAAAGAAAACAGTTTTCCCCTCCTTTTGCTCTGAAGTTGAAGGTGTAACGAATGAGGTCAATGGAGTGGGCCAATGGTCAGTAATCCAGCTAATCACTGGCGTCTGTTAGGAAGGCATCAAGTGAGAAGAGGATTAACTTTAGCTGTGTAGGTAACAGTCATCCTTTCGTGCCTCAGTCAAATGCGTAATCTCGTGTGAGCTTAAGCAGTTATATGTTGACTATGGAGTCAGATCAACAACAATGATTTGCATTTATACAGTACCTTTAGCGTAGTAAAAAGGTGATTTGCGGGAGTGTTATCAAAACAAATGACATCAAGCCAATGGAGGAGATATTAGGACATGTGATCAAAAGCTTGATCAAAGAGGGAGGTTTTAAAAAGCGTCTTAAAGGAAGAGAGTGAGGCAGAGAGGTTTAGACAGGGAATTCCGGAGCTTGGGAGCTGAATGCATGGCCACCAACCTGGGAGCGAAGGAAGTCAGGGGTGGACTAGAGGCCAGAATTGGAGGAAGGCAGAGTTTTCAGAGGGTTACAGGGCTTCAGCCTTAGAGGTTACAGAAATCGGGTGGAGCGAGGCTATGGAGGGACTGGAACATTATGATTGAGAATTTTAAGTCCAATTCTATTCTTACATGCTGTCGACAAGCGAGGCTCCTTAGGCTGCACATTTCAAAACAAAGACCACTACCATCTAGAAGGACAGGGCAGCAGATACCTGGGAACCCCATCACCTGGAGGTTCCCCTCCAAGTCACTCACCATCCTGAGTTGGAAATATATCGGCCGTTCCTTCACTGTCATTGGATCAAAATCCTGGAACTCCCTCCCTAGCAGCACTGTGGGTGTACCTACCCCTCATGGACTGCAGCGGTTCAAGAAGGCAACTCACCACCATCTTCTCAAGGGCAATTTGGGATGGCTTAACCAACAATGCCCACATCAAAACAGGGGCAACCCACACCAGTAGCAATTTTTGAATTCTCCAAGGTCTGCAATTGTGTTCAGGTTTACTATTTAGCAGTACGTTGCTAGGCTTTCTCGCTCTCTCTCTTCAACAGAAATGCCCCTGGGATAAGCACCCCAAAAAGCCAAGCACATCCTACTGTGAAAGGCTCTGCAACAAAAGGGCAGTTTCAAGTGCCAAACAATGCTAACGTAAGATAAATCATTTCGGATTTAATTGATATTTTTCCCAATAGAAAGATTTTTTGACGGCCTATGGTTTGCCTTTAGAAGATTTCAGATTGCTGGCTCTCACAAATCGAGTGTTCCCATTGGCACCAACTTGTGTGAAACACTATTTGTATAGTGCCCCTGTCCACCTGCTTTCCTCGCCCACCCCACGCCTAACTCGTGACATTCTGACTGATTGTTGATGATTTGACTCTTCGCAGCTTCGAATGGAACTGAGTGCAATGATGGACAAGCTACACCCAGACCAGGCTGTTAGTTAGAAACCAATCTACTCTATAAATGCAGCTAACAAAAAATAGAGATCATTAAAAGTCACATGACAGATCGACTGATCTGCATTAGCTTTTACTCTAACTGGATAAGCAGTCTTTGTCCCCCATTTCTAATTTACAAAAATATTTCTGACTAATCCTTTGACCCTGTGCGACATTGGAGACGCTAAAATTAAAGGACCATCGCCAGCAGCCAACTGGAGCACTCAGGGCTGAATCAGACCGACAATAAGCAGCTCCAAACTGCTGACACTGCTTCGAGCTGATCACATGCGCGTGCGCTGTTACATACTGACTGTGTGAGGCAGCGCCTGCAGCGGGTCAGCTACCTTACTGCAGTTTATAATACACAGCATGCACCCAACATAAGATTTGACCACCACTAAGCCATGCATGCAAAAATAAAGAGCCTGCATTTATACAGTGCCTTTCAAAACCTCAGGACGTCACAAAGCACTTCACGTCCAATGAAGTAATTTTGAAGTGGAATCACTGGTGTGTAAAGTATGAAATGGGGCAGCCGGTTTGTGTACAGCATGCTCCCACAAATATATTAGATCAGATAGCCTGGGTCAGTGTTGGTTCAGGGACCAATAATTGACCCAGGACACGGGGCAGAACACCATCTCTTCTTCAAAATACCGCCATGGGATATTTTACTGAGGGGGAGGCTGCGGCCTTGCTTTGTTGTATTGTCTGAAACATGTGACCATCGCCAACGCGGTGCTCCCTCAATCCTGGAAGGCTTTGTGTTCAAGTGCCTGGAAAGGGGCTTAAACCGCAACCTTCTGACAGAGAGGCGAGAGGGCTACCTGCTGAATCACCTGACACGGTTTCTCAACAGCGCAGCCCTGGTAAGAGTAACGTTACTCCTGGAGGCATTCCCTGTGATTCAAGTGTCTGCCTTGCTAAAGTGCGTGACTTGTACAAAAACAAAACTGAGACAATCGAAGAGACAAAAACGGAGGCACTTCTACAATAAGCTTTCCAAAACATCTCCAAAATAGCACTTGCACACAAAGGAGTGTGATCATTAATGAATCAGAGAAGGATAAAGCACAGGAGTTGACCATTCGGCCCATTTTTCTGTGCCAGTTCTATTGTACAGCTATATAATTTGTCCCACTGCCCTTCTCTTTCCTCACGGGCCTGGAGTTTTTTCCCTTCAATTATTTATCCAATTTCCTTTTCAAGAGATATATTGAATGTGCTTCTGCTACCCTTTCAGGTAGCGAATTCCAGATCAAAACAGCTCACTGTGCGAAAAAATGGTTCTTTTGCCAATCACCTCAAATCTGTGTCCTCTGGTAACGTTCCTTCTGAAACATTGGATAACCGGGGGGGGGGGGGGCCCACAACCCATAGATGTGCAGGGCAGGTGGATTGGCCACGCTAAATTACCTCTTAATTGGAGAAAAAAATGAAATATGGTTTCTCCTGGTTTATTTATCAAACCGCTCAAACTGGAAAATGGGAGTAAGCAAGAGAATAAAGTTTGCAGGCAAGGCTGTTCCACTATCTGGGGCAGCAATGGAGACCCTCTATTCAAACTGCAAACAGGGGTCACAAACATCAGCCAACAAGAAGCTAAAGCCTCCATGGAGAGAGGGAGAGATAAATAAACAGATTTACTGGACTCTTACTGTTGTTCTGGATGGCGACCCAATACTTTTTGCATTGTAAAAAAAAAAAAAAAAGAGTTGGAAAAACTCAGCAGGTCTGGGTTCTGCTATATTGGGCTCAAGAACTCTGGGCTGCATTCTCTGTTTGAAAGATAAGTGCTGACGGCGGGACTGAACGGCAGGCATTCCACGGTCCCGGAGCAATTCAGGATATGCCAATGAGCTAGTACCCTCATCACTAGTGCAATTCCAACTGACGGCGGCGTTGGATTCGCTGCGGTCGGGATTGGATCTCGGGAGCCTGACCTCTCCACTCCCCTCGCACCCTCATTCCTGCCAAGGTAGGCCACCCGGGGAGCGGCCCCGAGATTCGCAGATGCAAAGCTGGAGATACTGCTGGATTCCATGGAGGAGCGGCGGGACACCCTGCTCCCCGGGATGGGGAGACAGCTGCATCCCGCTGAAGTCAACCAGGTCTGGGCTCAGGTGGCAGAGACAGTGAGCGCCAGGTTCCCCACTGCAAGGACCGGGCAGCAGTGCCGGAAAAAGCTGCACCACCTCCTCTGGGCGGCCAGGGTGAGTCACCACCTCAGTGCCCCTGGCATCACTCCCGTCCCACACACCCTCACCCCAACCCCATGTGGCCCCACGCTTACCGATAAACAGTGCAGGGTTTGGAGGGCAACAACACCCCCCCACCCAAGGCCAGACATGGTGGGTCACCACCTCCACGCACCTGGTACCACCCCGGCTCACACCAGGCAGACTGGTAGCAGTGCTGAGTTTGGATGGGTAAACCCCCAGGCCAGACATGGTGGGCCATCACCTCAGTGCCCGTGCACCACTCCTACCCCTCCCTCCCCCCCCCCCCCCCCCCCCCCCCCCCCCCCACCCACGTGGCCCCCATCAGGCGGACTGGTAACAGTGCTGGGTTTGGATGGGTAAACCCCTAGGCCAGACATGGTGGGTCACCACCTCCTTGCACCCGGAACAACCCCCCGTCCCACAGCCGCCACCCACACTCAACCCCAGAAGGTGGCCTGCCCGGCAGCCCCCCGTATCCTACCCTGCAGCACATGCCAACACCCGTACTGCCCGCCATGGCTGGGTGCCCCGCATGCACAGGCCACCAGCCGCAAACCCCCTGTGCTGCCCCCCACCCGGGTGTCCCACACTGCGCATTATCTGTCTCCCCAGGGGAAGGTGGCCCACAATCGCAGTGAGAGAGAAAGGACCGGAGGGGCTCTGCCAGACGTGTGTTGCCTTAGCACCGTGGAGGAGAGGGTATTAGAATTGGCCGGTGGGGTGGGAAAGTGGGTAGTTGTAGAGGTGGAGGTCGGCATGGCACAACCAAGTGAGCCAGCAATGCGTTGCGATGTCCCTTTAGCATGTGGGTTACACCTTTCCCCCCACCCTCACACGCCTATCCATGTGTCCTGTCTTGTGTCTCGCAGGGTCACCACCAGATGATGAGGAACTGGACCGTGAGCCCATCCCCAGCGCAACATTGCGACCCACCAGGCGACGCCGTTTGGGGCCCCACGCACCCAGCCACAACCCCGCGACACCACGGAGCACATGTCTGAGGATGACACAGACTTCTCGTCACTGCTGTCACCGGCACCCTCCATCATCCCAGAGACACTCACCTCGGTTCAGCATCATAGTGAAGAGGCTCCTGGGGCACTATCATCACACACATGGAGCAGTAAACCAGGTGAAGGTAGAAACGCCCGAGGGGGACGGGCTGTTGGAGCGCCACCCGGCCTCAAGGACTAGCTGCCATCCAGGCATCCAGTGCTTCCAGAAAGGACGGTCCCATCAATGCTGGAGATGCAGGCGCAGAGCCGTGGACGACATGAAGGGGTGTCAGCAACCATCCAGCTTCTGCAGGCGCAGTTGGAGGAGTCGAATCACCTGCAGGAGCATGAGGCGCTGCCAGCTACCCAGGCCAGCACCGCCTGAGTGCCGTCCATAGTGGAGGCCTTGGGTGAGAAGTCATCAGCCATGGGTCAGGGTGTCCAAGGCCTGGCACATAGTGTGCGGGCGTTGCCTGAGGCACAGAACAGGGCGGCCATGTTCCAGGGCACATGGGCATTGCTGCAGCGCTCCAGAGCGTGTCCCAATTACAATGAGCCATGGCTGTAGGCATCAAGAGCATTGGCTGGCTCTGCCTGGCCTGAGCCAGTCCCAGAGGAATCCCTGCAGGGGAGATGCCCGAGCACCGCAGCACCTCTGCATCCCCCCCCACGTGTCCCAGGCATATCTGATGGGCAGAACAGGGTGGCACCACACCACCTGTGAAACCAGGAAAACGGGCAGGCCTATCTGTGCCGCCCCTGGCCCCAGCGGTGCCCGTTACTGGGGTGCCTTCTGCCCTGCCACCCGTCCCTGCCAGCGTTTTGCTCTGTGCCCCCGTCCCGCACCCTCCTGTGGGGTCAACCGTGGGTGCCCTCCATGGGTGGGTCGCATGCTACCCTGCCATCAGGGTGCCACCTGATTACAGGGGAGGAGGGTACCACGTGCATCTGGCCAACGTCATGCCTGTGGCGTGCGGCAAGGTACCACGGATGGGGCTGGGTGTGGGTACCCATTGGGACAGTAGACATAATGCGCTGTGGGTCCAATGTGCGGCGCACAGGTTGTGCCTACCTGTCAGGGGGCAGAAAGGATGGGAGCGGATGCACCAGGGGAGCATAATGACAGCTGGTGGTCCTGCAGGGTGGGATGGCTGATGGTGCCAACGGTGGGGCTCAGACAGCCTGGTCCCGGGGAAAATCTCTGGGCCCACAGCCCATCTCCTGGTCACCCCAGGCTGTGTCAGAAACCCCCCAGCCAGCAACACAACTAGCAACCCACAGTTGTGCCTTTGGAAACTTAGCTTACCTCCTCTCTCACCCTCAGCAACCCGGTTCCCGTTTTTAAATACCGTAAGTGTGCCGTGCCGGCGTCACATCCGCCTGGCGGAGGTTCGCAGGAGGCTGGAGAATACCGGGTTGGGCCTGTCAATGATACGCTAACCACGGTACTGTACAATTTGCATGCCCACGCAGGTGTGAGGCGTGGAACTCATTCTCGCCGCTATCGAGGCACTGGAGCATGGAGTTCCATTGGACATTGGCGTCGACCTCTATTTTCAGCTAATGTGCAATTCTCCACCCGATCGCGATGCCGGGGTCTCCGGACGGAGCCCTCCCTCTGTTTCCCTCTACACAGATGCTGCCGGACCCGAGTTTCTGCTTTTAGTTCAGATTTCCAGCATCTACAGTATTTTGCTTTTATTGATTACATCGTGTCCATTTCCTTTCTCTTGCAATCCGGTAAGACAGAATGGCCACAATTTCCAGGTTGGTGGGCTGCGGCGCACAGGAGTTAGAGAAAGAAAGAGAAAGTGAAGCAAAGAGGGAGAAAAGCCGAAAGAAAAGGAGACAGGAAGAAAATGAGTTAACTAAGAGAAGCACAGAGCACATTAAAGTTCCGATTTCAGTCATGCTGCGCCTAAGCAGCTCAAGCTGCTGATTGAGGTGGTGTCCAGTTTCAACAGCTTGAACTCTGGAAAATAAAGTCCACTGTGCACTGTACTCTAGTCTGCTAGGTATTGTGCCAAGTGATTTTCCCTGCACTCCATCCCTTTTATCACAACTGTTCCCCAAATATTTACAATCAACAGTGCCGCAAGAGTGGATTTAGTATTTGCATTTCATCCATTTAATTATTAACATTAATCGTGGAGAGCTACTTCCGTACAAATGCATAAATATCTTTCCAAAGAGCAAAGTTGAAATAATTAGCGCTGCCCCAGTCCCCTGCTTTCCCCGAGCCCCTCCTGCCCCAACTGGCTTCACCAATAATTAACTTTGCTGTTACTATTTGGGGCGGCACAGTGGTTAGCACTGCTGCCTCACAGCTACAGGGACCCGGGTTCAATTCTGGGCTCAGGTGACTGTGTGGAGTCTGCGTGGGTTTCCTCCGGGTGCTCCGGTTTCCTCCCACAGCCCAAAGATGTGCAGGTTAGGTGGATTGGCCACGCAAAATTGCCCCTTAGTGTCAAAATGGTTTGGTGGGGTTACTGGGATGGGGTGGAGACATGGGCTTAAGTCGGGTGCTCTTTGTAAGAGCCGGTGCTGACTTGATGGGCTGAATGAAATGAAATGAAAATCGCTTGTCACAAGTAGGCTTCAAATGAAGCTACTGTGAAAAGCCCCTCTGAAGTTACTGTGAAAAGCCCAGAATGGCCTCTGTCTGCACTGTAAATTCTATGATCCCAGGTCGGACGGTCCTGAGATCAGTCATAGGTGTGCGCAAAATGAGCTGATTTCAGAACTGGTATTGACAGGAGCATTATAGTGTAGAAGTTGTTGATAAAGTCCGAGCTGGGGTATGCTGCAGGGCAAATTCACTCGAATGATACCAGGGATGAGAGACTTGTTATGTGGAGAAACTGGGATTGTTCTTGCTCTCTCTGCTGCATAGACTTAACTGATGTTCAAAATGATGACGGGCTTTGAGTTAGCAGGTGGGGAGAAGCGGTTTCCACTGGCAGGAGGGAAGTAACCAATGTTCCCTCTAAGCTGCGCAGTCATGCACAAAGCAGCCCTTTAAAATGACCAGGCGTGCACAATAATTTAAAGGGGGCCACACACTCAGGACTGCCCTGTGCACTCCAAAAAAACATTAGAGGGAACGATTGAGGAAACCAGAGATTGAAGAGAAGCGGCAAAACCATTTTAGAGGGGTGATGAGGAGGATTTATTTCCTGCAGCAGGTTATGATGATCCGGGATGCAGGGCAAAGACTTGCATTTCTGCTGCATTTCTCAGGACCTCAGCAATTTCCAAACTGTTTCAATGAAAACACTTCTGGAGCGTAGCCACTGTTGCGGTCGACTTGGGAATGTAATGCGCCTGAAAGGATGGGGGGGGGGAAAACAAAGTGAACAACTTTCAGAAGTGAACTGGATACACTTGAAACGGAACATTTTTCAGAGCTATGTGGAAAAATTGGGGTTAATTGGATAGCTCTTTGTAATAGGATGAATGGTCTCCTTCTGTTCGATATGCCCGATTCTATCAACTGGCTGGAATCTTTCTGGGGTAGGGAGGATAGGTGTCAGTCAGGACACACTGTTAGAAATGTGTATGAGTGCATATGGAAGTCAGGCTTGCCCAAGATAGCCCCATAGAGTCAAAAATCCTCGCATTCACCGTCTAGGCTCACACTACGAGGTTGAATACTTGAATGATGCACCACAGTGATGCTTGCATCTGCGAAATGAGTTAATTTTAAACCAAGTTAATATTATACATTGTCTGTGACAGGTCTAACAAATGACACAATGTCACGTTATCTTTGGTTTATATGCGTAAGGTCTTTGGGATGCTCGAGGTCGACAAGGCCCTGAGTGAAGGTGGCAAGGTCTGAAGGTTACAAAGTCATGAGACGATAAGAAATAGGAGGAGTAGGCTGTGAGACCATAAGATATAGGAAAGAATTAGGCCACTCGGCCCATCGAGTCTGCTCCAACATTCAATCATGGCTGATATTTTCTCATCCCCATTCTCCTGCCTTCTCCCCATAACCCCTGATCCCCTTATTAATCCTTTGAGCTCTCTCTGCCATTCAATACTTGAGCTGTGACAGCTCAAAGTTTTAAAAATGGGAAATTAGAATTTAAAACAGTCCAAACCTTTTCACATGGTCCTCGATGTCAATTATGCAGGAGATAATTAGTGATTTTCTGAAAGCTTATATTTAGAAGAGGAAGAGAAAGGCTGACCAAAATCTCAGTCAGCTGAATCTGAATATGATAAAAATTGGTTATCTGTCAGTCATCATAGACTGGTGCAGTCTCCTTGACAACGCCTCTACCAATCAAGAGTTCACTTGCTAACCAATCAACATCTTCTCATACAGTGTAACGTTTTAGAAAAATTTTAGAGTGCCCAATTCATTTTTTCCAATGAAGGGGCAATTTAGCATGGCCAATCCACCTAGCCTGCACATCTTTGGGTTGTGGGGGTGAAACCCACGCAAACACAGGGAGAATGTGCAAACTCCACACGGACAGGGACCCAGAGCCGGGATCGAACCCGGGTCCTCAGCGCTGTGAAGCAGCAGCGCTAACCACTGTGCTAACCCACGTACAGTATAAAGTTGTTGTTTCCTCTGACGATTGGTACTCGTGAATTGTCCTGAGTGCAAGACAAAAAGCTTCGACAAAGTGTCTTTTTTCAGCAAATGACAAGAATTGTTGAGTTGCAAATGCTAGAATTATCCAATCACACAAAAGGTGGATTCAATTTCACTGTAAACGTGTTTGAATTCCATCCCCACACTTGTGTCAATTGACAAGTTCTGCTATTTAAAACAGACTCTGGTAGACAGATCACAAGTTAGCGGATTCAGAACTCAACCAGTTCTGCAGTGTGGCTGTCCACTTATTTCCTCAATTATTCTGCACCTCCCTCTCCCAATGGCTTTGTTTTTGCTGGGGAATGGTTCTACTGTTGTCACATCCGAATTAGATATCATGCCAAAATACTACCCCATATACAAGCTCACTCAGCAAACACAGAAAGGACAAGCAGCCCCATGTCCTCAGGTATACTTTCCATCCAGTAGATGAGATGGTAAAATGGTCCCGCCAGCTGTCTCAGATAGATCGATATAAAAAGTCCCCACAGCACCATTTCAAAGGAAAGTGGGGGGGTTCCCCTGCTACCTGGTATCCTGACCACTATGTATTCCTGGGCTAACATAGATTAAAACAGATTATTTGGTCATTGAAGGAAGCAAGGGCTGTGGGGATAGGGAAGGAATGTAGAGTTGAGGTAGATTAGCTAGGTAAAGGCAAAGTTGCCATAGTCCCAGATGACCATAGGCTACTCTCTCCTTTGAGGGGGAAGAGCTGATTGGTGGTGATTTAACCTGAGGATCAGCACACTTCAGATGAGGGGCAAGGTTGAGAAGGTTCATGAATAACCTCAGCCGCTACGGGAATTGAACCCGCGCTGCTGGTCTCGCTGTGCACATGAACCAGCTGTCCAGCCAACTGAGCTAAACCGAAACCGGCCTATAGATTAGCTATGAACTTATTGAATGGCGGAGCTGTTTCAACGTGCTCCAGTTCCGTACGTTCTGAAGACCACGCTGTTTGCGGGATCTTGCTGTGCACAAATTAGCTGCTGCATATTTGACATTAACAGGGGCAGAAATTTTCCAGCCCTTTCCGCAAGTGGGATATTCCGGTGCCGCCAAAGGCGATTCCCCGGCGGCCATGAAAAAAACTTGTTTACATCAGTGGGACTGGCAGAGCCCGTTGCCAACCAATGGTGGGCTGCCTCTGCTGCATTCCGTACTGCAGTGGAGGGGTGGGAGGCACGGAAAACTTAGCCCATCATTTCAAAAACGGTAAGTTATTGCATTTAAGGCATTTTGGGGCATCCAGATGCCTTGAAAGACGCTAAAGATATTTTAGGTATTTAACTTTGTAGCTGGGTCACTAGTTGTCAGCAGGGAGTGTGATTTGGCCAATATTTTATTTTCTCCCCCGCTCAGTGCTGCTGAGCTCTCACACACGACTGTTGCCCGGAAGAGCAGACTCTTTGTGGAGGTGGAGGATACGTGCGGGCGCTGTGCGGGGGGGGGGGGGGGGGGGACGACTGCGAATCATGTTTTGGGCATGTCCAAGGCGGAGGGGTTTCTGGCAGAGGTTTTCTGACGTCCTGTCACAAGTATTACAAATGAGGGTGGTATCGAGTCCAGAGGTGGCGATCTTTGGTGTGTCGGAAGACCCGGGAGTCCAGGGGCTGAGAGCGGCCGATGTCCTGGCCTTTGCCTCCCTAGTGACCATGAGACAGATCTTACTCGGGTGGAGGAACCCGGAGCCCCCGAGGTCGGGGGTGTGGGTTAGCGACATGGCGGGGCTTCTCAGACACGAAAATATTTAATTTGCCTTGAGGGGGTCATTGCAGGGGTTTGCTCTAAGGTGGCAGCCGTTCCATCGATTTCTTTGAGAAAAATTAAGCTGTCAGCAGGGCGGGAGGAAGGGGGGGGAAAGGGGAGGCATGGGAGGTGGTTGGGGAAGGTGGCACTGTTTGTGTAAGCCATGTTGGCTGGGGTTTGTGCTCGAGGGCGGTTTGTTGGGTATATTATTATGGTTCTGTTTTTATTGAAATGCGATGTTTAAAAGTATTAAAATTAAAACTGCCTCAATAAAATATTTTTTTTTAAAAAGTGCTGCTGAGCTCAGCTCTAGAGCCCCAGCTGAAACCAGTCAGAACCAAAAAAAGCATAACCTTTATCAAATGAACCGAAGGAGCAGTTTTAAAAGTTACATAATTACAACCTGTTCTACCTCGGAGTTCAAAATCTATCCCGTCTTCTGAAGTTCTAGCAAGGTTTTTAAAAATACCACTTGCTTTATTTGTTAAACAAAAAAGACCCTTTAAGTAATGCATGCTTCTAAATAATCATTATTAATTCACAAGCCCTATTTTCTGCTCGAGTTGCTGTCGGAATACAATGCAGAAATGATGCCGCACCTGTAACACAATCCACAGTGGATCTTGAACAGCAGCAACTCCTTTGGTGGGAGGTTAACCTTGGCTTGGCTATGCTGTCTTTTCTACTGATGAGGAATACTTATGACCATGCTGGCAGAGCCCTCCATTTGCTGGTTTGTGGAGGGTCACCATGGCGTGCAAAGAGTGGGAGTTGTTATTTTTGGACTCTTGCTTGCTCCTGCTGTATGCCCCCAGAATAAAGATATTGGATGAACAGCTTCTGTTTTATGCTGTTCAAGTAACTCACCTTATGGGTTAAATTGAGGTCAGCACGGTGGCGCAGTGGTTAGCACGGCTGCCTCGCGGCACAGTGGTTAGCACTGCTGCCTCACGGCGCCGAGAACCCGGGTTCGATCCCGGCCCCATGTCAATGTCCGTGTGGAGTTTGCACATTCTCCCCGTGTCTGCGTGGGTTTCACGCCCACAACCCAAAGATGTGCAGGGGAGGTGGATTGGCCAATGATGAATTGCCCCTTAATTGGAACAAAAATGAATTGGGTATTTAAAAATAAATAAGTATAGTTTCAGGATCCAACAGGGTGGAATATAACCAATGCAGAGAATTGTGTGTGGAAATCGATACTTCATTACCTATGTTGAAACAAAAATGCATCCAAACCAGAACAACTTACATTTAGATAACTTCTTTAAAGTAATGAAACCTCCCAAGGCACTTAGGCAAGAGTGATATTGAACTGTATTCACATTCGAGCCTACAACTTTACTCATGGTGATTTGAAAGATAAGTTGTTTCATAACAGGGCTCTTAGCAGCAAAGTTTACTGAGGAACATGTTACAGATAGTAAGTCAATCATTTAATAGAACTGCTGTGCACAAGAAAAAACTACACACAACACACCATCAGATTGGTGGGATATTGGAAAGCGCCCAGAGTTTGGGTTTTTGTGCTCAGGTTTCTTGACTGAGGCTCTGCTGAATCTCTGACACAGAGGGCACGCCGCTTCAAGGGGCCACGCCACCAAAAAAAAGCAAACCTAGAAATACAGCAACGTACTTACCTAGCTACTCCTGAACCCATATGTGAAATTCGCCTCAATCAATTCATGTGATATCAAATTCCACTTGATCACCAATCCAGAGGTCAAGAAGTTTCTCCTGAATTCTTTGTTGAATGTATTGGAGGCTAATTTATACTCATGGCTCTGCGTTTTGGTTTTAAGTATTATGTAGTGTCATCAAAGAAGTGCATTTGCAAAATTATGATGGAATTTGTCTTAACCAGTGATCTTCTGAGTGTGAACTAACAGTCGGCCATTGCAATGATGTGTGACTAGTTACTCTTCAGGTCCACTTTCATCTGTGCCTCCGAACTCTTTGTACTGAGCAGGTGGCCTGGGACACATTCTGCCTCCTCGTGATTTGTGTTTTCTGATGAGCTTGGGCAAGTTGTGAACTTCAGAAAATGTCAAAGTAATTGCTCTGGTTCATGGGCCAACTTGAATTAAATTTAAAGTAAAATTGCCATGCTCGATACCTCAAGCATTTCAATAAAGGCATCAGTTGTAGCTTGGATAGTCATTAACAGACAGAATCCAAGGAACCTGGATACAGCAGGATTTAGATTGTCTGGAGACTTGGGCGGAGAGATGGCAGATGGAGTTTAACCTGGACAAATGTGAGGTAATGCATTTTGGAAGGGCTAATGCAGGTAGGGAATATACAGTGAATGGTAGAACCCTCAAGAGTATTGAAAGTCAAAGAGATCTAGGAGTACAGGTCCACAGATCACTGAAAGGGGCTACACAGGTGGAGAAGGTAGTCAAGAAGGCATACGGCATGCTTGCCTTCATTGGCCGGGGCATTGAGTATAAGAATTGGCAAGTCATGTTGCAGCTGTATAGAACCTTAGTTAGGCCACACTTGGAGTATAGTGTTCAATTCTGGTCGCCACACTACCAGAAGGATGTGGAGGCTTTAGAGAGGGTGCAGAAGAGATTTACCAGAATGTTGCCTGGTATGGAGGGCATAAGCTATGAGGAGCGATTGAATAAACTCGGTTTGTTCTCACTGGAACGAAGGAGGTTGAGGGGCGACCTGATAGAGGTATACAAAATTATGAGGGGCATAGACAGAGTGGATAGTCAGAGGCTTTTCCCCAGGGTAGAGGGGTCAATTACTAGGGGGCATAGGTTTAAGGTGAGAGGGGCAAAGTTTAGAGTAGATGTACGAGGCAAGTTTTTTACGCAGAGGGTAGTGGGTGCCTGGAACTCACTACCGGAGGAGGTAGTGGAGGCAGGGACGATAGGGACATTTAAGGGGCATCTTGACAAATATATGAATAGGATGGGAATAGAAGGATACGGACCCAGGAAGTGTAGAAGATTGTAGTTTAGTCGGGCAGTATGGTCGGCACGGGCTTGGAGGGCCGAAGGGCCTGTTCCTGTGCTGTACATTTCTTTGTTCTTTGTTCTTTGTTCTGGGTAATCTAATCTTCACAAATAGCTCAAGACAGTAACTGAAATAAGATTATTGGTGTTGACGTTCTCAGTTATGCTGCACTCGGGAAAGATAAAGGAAAAATCAACCTGACCTCCCGTCACCGAGTGTGAACAAGAACTGCTACTGGTCAGAATGTAAGATGAGGGTGTCGTGAAGTGCAGCCCCCAGTGATGGAACTACCTAAATCAAATCAGGGGAGATGGTGGCGTATTGGTAAAGCTGCTGGACTCCAGAGACCCAGGATAATGTTCTAGGGACCATGAGTACAATTCCCACCATGGCAGCTGGTGGAATTTACATTCTATTAATAAATCTGGAACTGAAAGCTAGTCTCAGTAATGGAGACCACGCAACTACCATCAATTGTCATTAAAACCCATCTGTTTCACTAATGTCCTTTAGGGAAGGAAATCTGCCGTCCTTACCCAGTCTGGCCTACATGTGACTCCAGGCCCTCAGCAATGTGGTTGACTCTTAACCGATCTCTGAAATATTCACTTCAAGGGCAATTAGGGATGCACAACAAATGCTGACCTTGCCAGCAGACCCCACATCCCTTGAAGAAACAAGAAAAAACTACACACAACACACCATCAGATTGGTGGGATATTGGAAAGCGCCCGTAGAGTTTGGGCTTTTGTGCTCAGGTTTCTTGACTGAGGCTCTGCTGAATCTCTGACACAGAGGGTCACGTATGGCCTGTAAATCTGGCTGCACCTGCAGTAGAGAGAGAGAGAAAACTGGGGTTCTGAAATCAGCAGCTAGTCCTTCCCCTGCATCCTTCTTTTAATTAATACCAAAACCTTCTCTAGAAGTCATCTTCTCAGGCTTGCGCGTCTAAATCATTTTCCCAAACTTCAAGCATTTGCCAGAATAATTTTTCTACTACATGGAAATATTAATGATCACAAAATTGAAAATAAAAACTGAGTAATAGGCAGTCAGAATGTTAAGTATTTAAGACATCCCAGTCACACATTACAAGCAGACCCTGTCCTTTTGGTACTGGCCTGGGAGGGGTGTCAGCCCTGGCTCAGAGGGCAGCACTTTTCCGTGTCGGATGAGATGGATGGACATGAAGGACCTCACAGCACTATTTTGAAGAGGAGCAAGGTAGAGTGCTCCAGTGTTTTGACCAATATTTATCCCTCAACCAACACAAAAACAGTGTAGCTGGTCACACTGCGGTCTGTGGGACTTTGCATTTCCTACATTTCCTCAGATCATTGAAGATGTTACTGAAATGTAAGTTTTAAAAAATAAATTTAGAGTGCCCAATTATTTTTTTTCCAATTAAGGGGCAAGTTAGCGTGGCCAATCCACCTACCCTGCACATCTTTGGATTGTGGAGACGAGACCCACGCAGACACAGGGAAAGCGTGCAAACTCCACACGGGACAGTGACCTGTGGCCGGGATCGAACCCGGATCCTCGGCGCCGTGAGGCAGCAGTGCTAACCACTGCGCCACCCCAAAATGCAAGTTGTTTCTTTCTTTGAATTGATGCATGAATGCATGCATGCGATGTCCACAATGCATTATGCCGGCCTGAGTATCTAAACAGGGCATCAAGGCACGCACCATCCTCCTCTCACCCAATGCCCACACTGACATTAGGAGAAAGAGCTTAGGCTACTTCCTCCTCTCTGTCACACCCCACCTAACCCAATGGGGCACTGAGATGGGTCTTTAAGTTTCCTTTGACAAAGAAGCATCCAGACTTGAAACGTTAGCTCCCTTCTCTCTCTCCATAGATGCTGTCAGATTGGCTGAGATTGTCCAGTATGATCTGCTTTTGTTTGAAGTTTCCCTTGGCTGGGGTCAGATAACGCAGGAGACTTGGAATCAAATTTTGGATCTTCTGTCTCTGATGCCGTTGGTATGACACTAGGTTAACTATTAAGCCACAGATGGAATGAAATTTTAAGTGTCAAAACAGCAAAGCATCACAAGAGATCAATCGCTCAACTCCATGGCCAGGAACTGCTTGCTCCACTGGGTGCTTGAAGAAAGATTGCCAAACACATTAATAAATCATCAGCCGTTGATGGCTTGTAATAATTAACCAGGTGACATCAAAGCTTTTGATCTGCACTAATGAATCAATATAGAAGGATGCTGTTGTGGAGAAAACTCCGGTCACAGAGTGCAGTACAAACAGCTGGATCTCTGATGGAACACAATAATCAGGGGTTATACTACGTGTGACACATTGTGTGTCTGCCTCTGCGACAGTGCAATACAATCGCAGTCCCGCCTGCAGAGAGTGAGAGACACACATAGAGATGATGAGAGTCTTCAGGCAAGTCAGAATCAGGCTGGAAATAAAACACCACACACGAGTCTGCTAATTTGTTGACAGCCTGTTTCTTTTTCTGTAATGATATACGTTTTGTGCAATTTTAATGTGAGAGATAACATGTATAATTTACCAAATTACATCTGGGAACCAGGGCTGATAAAACTATCCGTCCGAATTGAAGGGGCTTGAGAGCCAATGAGTCTGCTTTGCCAACATTTTACTGAGATTAAAATAATAACAGGCTTTTATGACACAAAAGGAACACAAGGAAAAGGGGTCAGCTAGAGAGTTCGAGTGGAAGTGTCGCTGCTTTTCGTCTAAACAGAATGGGAAATTTGTACGGCACATGTACAAGTCACCAAATTATGTGATATGAATGCGGTTATCACAACATGCATTGCAAACATTTAGATACGCCTAAGGGGAAGCTCCAGAAATATGAGAACGGAATGAAAGGATATGTTGATAGCGTGAGATGTAGGTGGGAAAAGGCATGTGTGAAGTATGGATGTGCTGGGCTCACTGACCTGTTTCTATGTTGAAAATACAATTTGAATATGCAACTGAGTGGAGAGTGAACTGTTGACCGCATTGATACAAACTCAGAAAAGAGCTGAACCTGCTTCTACATAGAACATACAGCGCAGAAGGAGGCCATTCGGCCCATCGAGTCTGTACCGACCCACTTAAGCCCTCACTTCCACCCTATCCCCGTAATCCAATGACCCCTCCTAACCTTTTTGGACACTAAGGGCAATTTAGCATGGCCAATTCACTTAACCTGCACGTCTTTGGACTGTGGGAGGAAACCGGAGCACCTGGAGGAAACCCACGCAGACACGGGGAGAATGTGCAAACGCCGCAGAGTGACCCAGCGGGGAATCGAATCTCGGACCCTGGCGCTGTGAAGCCACAGTGCTAACCACTATGCTACCATACTGCCCATTGCCTACAAGGGTCATCTTTTACAAAGACTAGGTACAGTGTAACATTGATCAGACATAGATTGCTTTCCCTGGAAGAGCTTTGGTTGGCTAACTAGGGGTGGGGTGATGGTGACAGTGTGATGGGGTCAGAGAAAAAAAGGTACAAAAAATACCCACCCTCTGTTTTTACACATTTCTCACATAGTAAGAGTTTCTACAAGTATTTTAATAGGAAAAAGGAGTGACTAAAGCTAGTGCTGGCCCTCCAGAGAGTGAATTTAGGGAGTTGATAATGGAAAAGAAGAAAATGGCAGAGGGACTGAACAGGCAGATTGTGCTTGTCTTCACTGTAGAAGACTTGGAAAACTTCATAAATATATTTGAAAATCAAGAGGTGAACGGAATGGAGGAACTTAAAAACCCCCGTCACTCAGGAAAAGGTGCTGGGGAAACAATCAGACCTAAAGGCTGACAAGTCCCCAGGACCAGATGGTTTGTACCTTTAAGGGTCTTAAAATAAGTGGCTGCAGATATAGTAGATGAATTGCTTATAATCTTCCAAAATGTCTTCAATTCTGGAAGGGAAGTGGTAATAGCTGATGTAATACCTTTACTCAAGCCTAGATATTGTCCATCTCTTGCTGCATTTGGACATGGACTGCTTCAGTAACTGAGGAGTCCTGAACGGTGCTGAACATCACCAGCGAACATCCCCACTTACGATGAATGAAAGGTCATTGATGAAGCAGCTGAAGATATTTAGAGTTTTTGAAGAAGTAACATGCAAGGTGGATAAAGGAGAACTTGTAGATGTAGGGCGTAATTCTCCCATCGGGAGACGGCGGAGTGAAAACTGGAGTGATTCACTCCGGTGTCGGAGGCCGCTCCCAGCCCCTTATTCTCCTGCCCCCGAGGGGCTGGGAGCGGCGCCGCGTCATTTACGCATGCGCGGTTTCCGTCCTCCCCGCGGCCACCCTGAAAGAAGATGTCAGATGGATCTTGCGGGGCGGCGGAGGAAAGGAGGTCCTCCTTCCGAGAGGCCGGCCCGCCGATCGGTGGGCACCGATCGTGGTCCAGGCCCCTTTTGAGGACCCCCCCCCCCACCCACAGGCCGCACCCCCAACGTTCCCACGCTGTTCCCGCCGGCAGCGACCAGGTGTGGACAGCGCCGGCGGGAAGCCGTCGTGTTGGGCAGGCCGCTCGACCCATCGGGCCCAAGAATTGCCACTTGCCCATTACCAACGGCAAGTGGCGATTCTCCCAGCGGCCAGCTGGGATTCTCGCCGTGTCGGTTCTTTGGGGGATGGGTGGGGAGAATCGTGGGGAGAAAATGCGGCCGCTCCCGATCTTAAATCACATAATCCCCCGTCATATTTTGTTTGATAATGCTCCTGTGAAATGCCTTGCGACAATTTCCATGCTAAAGGTGCTATATAAATGCAAGTTGTTGCAGTAATAAGTAGTCACCATACCCAGATGACCATAGGCTGCTTTCCACTTTGAGTGGGAGAGCTGATTGGTGGTGATTTAACCTGAGGATCACCGCACCTCAGGCAGGGGGCAAGGTTGAGAAGGCGGGGGCTTCCTGAATAATCTCAGTGGTATGGGAATTGAACTTGTGCTGTTGATCTTGCTCTGCGCCACGAACCAGCATGTCCAGCCAACTGAGCTAAACCGGCCCCTGGTTGTAGTAGTAACGCTCTATTTTTATGTGTAGGGTGAGGACAGAATTGGACTTTGGGTGCACGTGAATAGCTCACTGTCATTTAACATTCACTTCTCGTATAATGCATGAACAGGAGTCACTTTGGTGAGGTATTGGAGACTTCCTGGTGCTTGTGAAACTGTACCCGAGATGGAGTTAATTCCAAGAGAAATGGTAGGAGAAAATAAAAAGGAGGTTAAGTGTCAGAGAATCTGCCCTCCGTCTCGTCTTGTTCACCTTCTGAAACACTTCCTTTTATTGTACTGCCACAATTATCTATCGCAGACATAAAATGCAGAATGCTGACCGTTGCCCTAAAAAGTGACAGTATTTTGGATACAGCAAAAAAACCTCAACACTTTTACTAATATGCACATAAAGAATTAAACACACTTTTGCGTGAAGTAATCTCGTAAGGTATAATGTTGAAAGTTTGCAGCGACAACGGGGAGGAGATGCATAGGTGTAAGTGTAGGGAATTACATCGAGCTGACCTGGCTTCCCACTCCCTGACTCAGTTAGCTAGAGCACCTCTCCTGTTGCCTTGGCTATGATCGGTCAATGAAACAAAGGCGCACCCAGCTTGGTCACTGCCTTTACTGTCTAAACGACTGTCATTTTCTTGCCTCTCAGGAATTGCAGCTGGTAGGATTTCTCCCTTTCTCCACACCTTCATTGGTCCAGCATCTCGATGGTCAGTGGTAAATATGGCTGAACGCGAGCTCACCTGTCTCAGACAATGCTACCCATTATTTACCGCTCCCCAGCATCATGTGTTCAAAGCACCTTCCTGTCATTTAAACCCTAAGTTTATGAGGAACAAAGTTTTAAAAATCTAGGTGCTTTGAAAATACCAATGTTTTTCTACAACCTTTATTATTTTCGGATTGGCTCAGCCTTAATTTTCATTTTTTCCCTCACTTTCTCCTTTTCCTCAAAGATGTCTTCAGCCTGCAACTGCCCAAAAAATGTTAGAGATTCTGAATAATTCCCTGCAGCCATGTTGGTGTCAGATTATGATAATTTAGTCAACTGTTGCCATAGTAACAATAGCACAGCACTATCAAGCCATACAAGGAGGGTGAAGGACATTTCTCTCCAGTTCTCGCTCTCTCTTTTGAGTGTTGATTCATGAAGGTTCTTACAAATCTTCAGCAACTTGTCCATGAGGCTATTGTTCATTTGTAAACTTTGGACACGCTATTCAGCAATTGGTGGACATGCAAGTTGATTCTCATCTGGTCTTCCCTCTTCCAGGTTGCTGCAGAATCCAGTGAGTAGTGATCAGCAGCAGAAGGCCAACTTACCCCCAGCATTCTGCAGGATGATGCAACTATCCTTGTTCACCTCATTTATAGTGAGCAAAGTGCAGACCAGGGATTGAACCCAGTCTGTATGGCTCAGTGCAACAGGACGGTGCAATCACCATCTGAACAGTGTTTTTCAAACCTTTTTGCCCGGGACCCATTTTTACCAACAGGCCGACCTTTGCGACCTATGCCAGCCGACCCTCGCGACCCACGCCACTCGAAGTTCGCAACCCACCATTTTTACTTACTTTTAATGTGACAGGTGAGCCTGCTTGGTCCTCACAATCTCACTTGCTTTCAATGTTACATTTCTGCTAAGGACTGATGATATGAAGTTCTTGCTGCATCCTTTGAAAAAAAACCATGAGGTTTGTCCTTGAACTCGCCTTGTTTAGTCTTCAAATGCCTTTGAAGTTTTGAGGGATTTATCTTTAATTTGCCAGTACTTCCCTGCATATAACACACATAGGCTTTGCATCCTGATTTGCATTGGCACAATTAATAAAGCCATACCTCAAGAAATCATCTTTATACTGCATTCATCTCAATTTCAGCTTCTTCTTAAGAAGTTGTTCATTAGAGGCCCTGGAGCTCAAACCAGCACTCCTTTTTCCTGCCAGGGACTCTCCTTGGAAGCTCTCTCCAGCAAATTCAGCTGCGAGTTCCTGGCCTGTTTGTGTCTCTGACCCTCTCTTCCTTATTACAAACTGATCCATCCTCAGTTCTCCACACACTCCTGTTGCTTGCTGGCAGCTACAAAATGGAGGAACCTCTCCTCCATTATTCTGCGACCAAAACACAGATCGCGTGACATCAGCGTATGTGCCGGGTGTGTGACCTGCTCTCTGCCGCTGCTTTTGGTTGGAAAAATATTTAAAAAAAAAAAAAAATTTGGTCCTGGGATAACGGGCTGACATCAGGAGGTGGCAGTCTGCCCCGTTGGGCACCTGGGCACGGGCACTGCTGGATCCGCCTGAGAGGGCATCCATGTGGACAGCGTTCTCTCTGTTTTTTTAAAAAACAGCACATGGAGTCTCATGAGTTTTATTTGTGAAGATTGATAACATATAATACACCATTACAGTGACACGATTGCAGAGGTTTCAAACATTCACACAGATTTCACATGCTGGTCCTTAAATTCCACTTCCCCTGCCCCAGAGGAGAACCACACGTCATTTAGTTTCTGTGATTGCAGCTGGTGCCGTCTTCTTGGATCTCAGTTTGAAGAACAAACAAATTGCTGCAATCTCTGAATATGTAGCTCTCGCATAATTCCTTTTCCCTGTGATGGTGTAGGCATTGAAGTACTTGTGGAAGCCAGTGGCTGGTGCTGACTGCCAGCACCGTGACCCGCCATTCTCACCCCTCGCACAAACGTCACTCGGCCGCTCTCTGTGTCCTTCACCGGCCCCGAGCTCGAACAGTCCAACCACCACAAGTACCACCCCCACCTCCTCCTATTGGTCAGCTGAACAATGGGACGCCAGATATGACGTTAGGAAAGCTAATCCTCCATTGAACAATTGGGATGCCACTCTGATGGAGCAAGGCGCAATGCTGCAGATGCTGGCAGTGACGGCCGGCATTCACAACCTAAAAGCTGGTCACGGCCATTGGGTGTTTCTCCCGCAATCTGGAACGTCGGAACTGATCGCTCCGTGACCCTCCTGGCACCTGTCTGTGGCCCAAAACCATGGTTTATAAGGTGAAGGTATACACTGGAACAAGTCTTTTCAAAGTGTGGTTGGGGCCCGCGGGGGATCTGTCTCTCGGTGTTCCCATGGTTTTCCCGATCATGGGAGAAGCACCCAACGGCCACCACCGTTTAAATTGAGAATAGTTAGGGCAGCACGGTGGCGCAGTGGATAGCACTGCTGCCTCACGGTGCCGAGGTCCCAGGTTCTATCCCGGCTCTGGGTCACTGACCATGTGGTGTTTGCACATTCTCCCCGTGTTGCATGGGTTTCACCCCCACAACCCAAAAAGATGTGCAGGGTAGATGGATTGGCCACGATAAATTGTCCCTTAATAGGAAAAAAATGAATTGGGTACTCTAAATTTAAAAAAAAAAGAATGGTGGCCGCTGTCATCGCTTAAATGAGAAAGAAATTAGGCTACGTGTAGTCTCCCGACGATGTGGCAGCTGTGAGCAGGTCAAATGCCCTGTATGTACACTTGAAGTCAAGTCAATCACAGAGGAGAGAGCTTCTTTTATTTTCTAGCTGCTAGGAATCAAGGCACGAGGATTGTGAAGATGGATTATTTTTTGTTGCAAGGAAGAGACACAAATAGACAGTGTACCTACTGGCCAGGGTCTCACATCTGAATCTGCTGGAGAGAGCTACTCAAGAGAGTCCATGGCAGGACAGAGCAGTGGTAGTGTTAGCTCTGTACAGAGCTCCAGGGCCTGTGGTTAACAGCCTACAATGAAGAAACTTAATTCGGGAACAAAGGAATATAAAGATGATTGCTTGAGGTATGAATTTGTCAATTGCCCCAATGCAAATAAGGATGCAAAGCCCACGTGTGTTATATGCAGGGAAGTACTGGCAAATGAGAGGAGAAGTTTCAGATTTTGAAAGACAAGTGGTCGATGAAAAATTCCTTTTGAGTTTGAGACCTGGGAGTCAGTTGTTTACAGCAGGCTCCAAATGAAAATATGAAGGGGCTGTACCTGACCTGTAATACCACATTAAATACACCCCTAAAGCCCAGGAGGCTGTCAGCATTCTGGAGTAGCATCTCCCAGAAGTATCCAGTGCTGAGTTAAAAGAAAGCATTTTGTTGCTATTGCCCTTCACGATGACCTTCATGTGCGAGGTTGGATTTTCTGTTTTCATAAAGATGAAGACGGCACAAAGGAACTGGCTGAAGTTTGCACCTGATATGTGCAATGCCCTTTCCTCCTTGGAACCTGATTCAAGTGAGAGCATGAGGACCAATGGTTAGCCGGTTGGCAAAAGTGGGTCCCAGTAAAACATGTTTGAAAAATAATACACTAGAACATAAGATAGACACTGACACAACTGAATTCTCCCTGTACCCAACTGATACAGGATACATACTGAGACACAAGGTGCGTGCTGGAACGAATCTTCGCCCAAGTCAGTCTAATTGATATAATTCAACTCTTATATGATTTTAAATTATTTACAAAACCAATCTGCTTTTGTGGTTGAATTATTTAAATTTTCAAAAAGGTGCAGGTTCAATTTAAATGAAATGGAACTGATTGATTACTGAAGACATTTTCTTGAAGTCTATTCGAAGTTTATATGTTACGTCATCTCCAGTGAATGCACAATAGTGTTAACTCCAATGCTCAGGCAGTCACTTGGCAAAGTAGCCAGAGTTCCTGTCTAAAAGCACTGTAGGCCTATGTATGCTTTACAGGCACAGACGAGTGTCCATATTTGGCACACGCTTGATATTACACAAGAACTGTGGGTTGGAGATATTGATGACAAGAGATTTTCGATGCCGCAATATCATAAATGGAAATGAATCAAAAGTCAACTTGCAACATATGTCAAGATAAGCCTTTGCTTGGAGTATGAAGGGTTTGGGATATTCAAACTAATTTAAACTTATATGTCGACTGATGCGTAGTCTAATTATCTCACTGCAATGAATTAATTTTTCAACGCAGCGGATACAATGACACGAGAGTCAATAGACTAGATAAACAAGCTCCAATGGGTGAAAAAGTCTCTCCTCATCCCTGAATGTTTTCAAAATGTTTTCTGTAATCCCAGCATTGTATCAAACAAATCCCGTGTTCTAACTTGTTTATGTGGAGTTTGGGTGTCTTAACCCGGGATCAGTATTCTACCCAAAGTGCTTTACTGCCACTGAGATCCTAGTGAAGCGCCGTCACTTATAATCTCAGATGTGGCAAATCTTTAGCCAAGAGGAAGCTCCCGCAAACAGCAATGGGATAAATTACCAGCTAACCATTTTTTTTCCTGGTGATGTTGGTTGGGAAATAAATATCGGCCAGCACATCAGGAGAACTCGCCTGCTCTTTCTATAAAACATTGTGGGAACGTGGAGTATTTTACGCCCCCGAGAAAGCAGAGGGGCTTCAGTTTAGTGTCTCGTCCGTAATCAGACACCTTAGATAGCGCAGCACTCTCGCAGTACTGTAACGCATCTGTCAGCTGAGGTCACATGACGTCTTGAAGCGGGGCTTGAACCCACAGCAATCTGACTCAGACAGCTATGCATTCAGATCCGACACTTTGGCAGTACTGATGCATTTTAAAGTTACTGACGTGCTGAGGTTGTGAAAAGTGCAATATAAATCATAATTGTTTCTCTTTCATTAAACACACAGAAAGGTTGCACATGTCAGAATGGTCTGCGACAGATCAAAGAATAGTTTGGAGAGTGAGCAAATGTTAACACAAGGCACTTTTTTTGGCATGCAGTCACAGCAAGCATCACTAATAAAAATCAACGTAAATGTGAAGTGAATCAAAGTCTCCCCCAGGCTGCATTTGAATTTGAATGTTGACATACACTTGGAGTACTGTGAACAGTTTTGGTCCCCGTATCTAAGGAAAGATATACTGGCATTGGAGGCAGTCGAGAAGGTTCAAGAAGTTGATCCCTGGTATGGAGGGTTTTCTTGCGAGGCGAGGCTGAGTAGGTTGGGCCTTACTCATTGGGGTTCAGAGGAATGAGAGGGGCCCTGATTGAGACAATAGAGGTTTGACATGGTAGATACTGAGAGGGTTTTTCCCCTTGTGGAGAGTCTAGGTCAGAGGGCATAATCTCGGAGTAAGGGGTCACCCATTTAAAACAGAGATGAGGAGGAATTTTGCCTCTTAAGAGGGTAGTGAATCTATGGTAAAGAATTCCACAGGGTTGTCAAGGCTGGGATGTTAGGTATGTTCAAGGCTGAGATAGACAGATTTTTTTATTAGTAAGGGAATCAAAAGTTATGGGGCGGGAAAGTGGGGTTAAAGATTGTCACATCAGATCAGCCACGATCTAACTGAATGGTAGAGGCTAGAGCAGACCTGATGGGCTGAATGGCTTACTTCTGCTCCTACAACTTACGGTCTGAGGAAATAGATATATTTCTGGACCCGAAAGATGTCAAGGGACATGGGGAGAGTGCAGGAGTATGGTGTTGAGATGGAGGATTAGCCATGATCATATTGAATGGTGGAGCAAGCTTGGAGGTCCAAGTGGTCAAAACCCCTGCTCCTGTTGTTTATGTGTACTCCAACTGTGCCAGGATTGTGATGCAGCATTTTAAGTGACCCTTCTATCATGAGAGGTGCTGACTTGGCTTTGCTGAGATCACCTGCCATTCCCCCCGGCCCCAAAAGTTCTGCCCATCCTGCTTACTTTGTCTAGGTGTGGCAGGTGGTTGGTCAAAATCCGGCTAACCTGATCTTTCCTCTTTTCCAAGGATGCTTAGGCCGAGACATTGCCGTAACCTGACCCCCTTTCCCCATGTGGCTCAATCGCACACGGAGTAGCGTGTTCACCGGTGATAACGTCTCTAACAAGGTTTTAGTTCTGTTTTGGTTTATTAAATTTATTAAACCACTTCTGTGCATGATGGATTACAGTTATGTGGAGAGAGTGGAAAGGCTGGGATTGTTCTCCTGAATAGAAAAGTGGCCTAAAAGGAGTTTACAAGAGGAGTAATGAAGCAGAAATGGTTTCCAGTGGGTGAAATGTCGATAACCAGAGGTCACAGGTTTATGATGTTTGGCAAAAGAATCAGAACCAACACAAGGAAACTATTATGCAATGTGTAGTTTGGATTTGGAACACTGCCTGATTAAAGAGTAAATAGCAGCCTTCAAAAAAGAGTTGGATAAAGACTTGAAAGACAAACAAATTCCAGGGTTATGGAGAAAGAGCAGGGGAGTAGCACTAATACAGATCGTTCTTTGACTGGATGGGCTGAGTGGCTTCGTCTGTGCTGTAGTACAGTCATTATCAAACCCAGGGTCGCGGCCAGCGGTGGGGCGTGGAAGGATGTCAGGAGGGTCGCAGGGCCGTGTGTCGCGGCGTTCTCGATTGCGGGGTCATGTGCCTTGCCGTCCCTGATTGTGGGAAGAAGTGCCTAACGGAGCGGCTGGCTTTTAGAAATGCCAGCTGCGACTGGCTTTCAGAATACCGGCCATTCCGGGCAAGCATGCACCCTCAGCAGAGCGCAGGACCGGAGCCCAGTGGGGCATGTTATTGCTAGTAACATAAGCTGCCACCTGATGTAGGCTCTGCTGAAAGATGCTCCCGACTCAGAGATAAGTTTAACGTATTTATTGAACGATTAACAATGCTCTTAAATGAGTTTGGCGCTCTACTAATCTGCCTCTAGTAACTCAGTCTATTCTGCTAACTATACAAGCTTGCTCTCGGCCATGTGCTAGGGTGTGATGTTGCTGATAATCAACCCTGTCCTGCTCTCTTGGTTTCTGTCGCTGGAAGAGGCAGAGACTGTGCGCCTTGTCCTTTTTATATGGGCCGTGTAGTGCCCCCTTGTGGTAATGCCACCTCTGGGTGTCCTGATTACCCATTGGTTGTGTCCTGTTCTAATGACCCATTGGTTGCGTGTCTGCATGTCATGACATCTCTGGTGCTCCATCTAGTGGTTGCTTAGTTGTAGTGTATTTACATTAACCCCTTGTGTATATACAGTGATGCATACATATCACTACAGGGCAGAACTCCTCCTCCTGATGACCCAGGAGCAGATTCTTTTTTAAAAAAATCGCTGGAGTCTTCCTGCCTGGAGCAGTGGCAGAGAGGTCACGCGCCCCTTACACTGACGTCACGTGTTTTGGGCACGCGAGAGAGATTCCTCCATTTTGTAGCTGCCAGCAGTGCTGGTGTGAACTCCAGGGCCTCTGGTGAACAACCCATGAAGATGCTGAAAACAGGAACTAATCAGCTTAAAGATGATTATTTGAGGTCTGGGTTTATTAATTGTGTCAATGCAAACCAGGATTCAAAGTTCATGTGTGCTATTTGCAGGGAAGCACTGGCAAATTAAAGTTTAAAACCCTCCCTCAAAACGTCAAAGACATTTGAAGTATGGCGAGTTTGATGACAAACCTCTTGATTTTTTTCAATGGATGCAGTGAGATCTTAAATCATCAGCTGAAGTCATTATCAGAAATGTAACATTGAATAACAAAGCAAGTGAGATTGTGAGGAACAAGCAGGCTCACCCCTCGCTTAAAGGTAAATGAAAATAGTGGGTCGCAAAGGTTGGCCGGTTGGTAAAAAAGGGTCCCGGACATAAAGGTTTGAAAAACACTGCTGTACTACACTGATTCTATGACAATTTTCACAAAATCAACTTCAGTGAAACCAGCCTAGATCTCCTTTAACTGTATGTTTGCTACTCTTCAGATTTCCCAAGCTCTTCATTTGTGCTCCACTATTTAGACATTTAATTGACTCGCCAAGCTTTATTCAAACCAATGAACTAGGGTCAGAGTTGCTCGCGCCCTCTCAGAATGGTTCAGTCAAAAAGGGCATCAGACAGCGTTCAGGACAAAGCAGCCCATTTGATTGGCACCCCACCCAACACCTTAAATATTCACTCCTACCACGCGGCACGATGACAGCAGTGTGTACCAGATACAAGATCCACTGCAACAAAGGTTCCTTTAAAACACTTTCTGACTTGTGATCCCCTGAGAAAGACGAGGGCTGCAGGCACATGGGAAAAACACCAATTGCATGTTTTCCTTCAAGTTGTGCTGACTTGGAACTATATTTCCGTTCCTTTAGTGTTGCTGGGTTAAAACTCTGGAACTCTCTCCCTAACAGCACTGCGGGTGTACCTACATTCTATGGATTGCAGCGATTCAAGGTAATATAGCTCATTACCACCATCTCAAGGACAATTAGGAATGGACAACAAATGCTGGCCTTTCCAGTAACACTCACGCTGCAAGAACAAATTCTTAAAAAATGAAGACTGCAGAGCAATACTATTTCAGTATCGAGGGAGTAATTTCCTTAGATGTGTCTTGCAAGTTGACTGTTAAACTGAGAGCCAGTCTGCATATTCAGGCTGAAGTACAAGATCCCACTAAGCCAATATCATTTAGCCAACGTCACCGAAACAGATCAGCGTCGTTGGTGCTTGGTTACAAGTGGATCATCACGGCTGAAGACAATTCCGTTTTCATCTGCAAACATGTACCTTCCAGCAGGGGTTACTGGATAGCAATGCGGAGCAGGAATCTTAAATGATTTCCCTTGTGTTTTGCCCAGGGGGACCCTGAGTCAGCAGCTATGTCCTCACTTCCACTATTACTCAACCCAGTAAATTTAATACGCAGCAGGGTGAGAGTGTGGAATCTCCACGAGGTCAATGGCTCATTAGCAGCACTGGATTAATACATCAATCCACCCCACTCTCCGCCTGGAAAGGTTACCGTCAAGGGCCACAGTTCCAATGAAGCTGTTGTTTCAGGGTCACTTGTTCGAGGACCCCACCACAGCAGAGCGGGAAAGAGCTGTGATGTGACCCTCTACCGATTCAGTTCCTACTTTCAAAAAGTAGAAGAAAATATGACTTGCATTTATATATCGGCCATCGCAGCCTCAGGACGTCCCAAAGTCCTTTATAGCCATTTAAGTACTTTTGACGTGAAGCCACTATTGTAATGTGGCGCAACCAAATGGTGCGCAGCACATTCAGAAACACCAATGCGATTATGATCAGTTAATTTGCTTTTGAGATTCTGATTGAGGGATACCTACTGGCCAGGACACTTCAGTGAATTCCCCTTTTTCCACCCAAAATCTGTGGAATTTTCCCTGAGGGGACAGAGGGGGCCTCAATTTAACATTCATCTGAAAGATGTCATGTGCGAGAGTCAATGCTATTGGCCTTGTAATGGCCTGGTATTTTCCCATAGGTTGAAAAATATCAGTGGCCTGCAGTTCTAGTAAATGAACTGAGGCTCGGGGGCATAATATCTGCATAGGTGGGGAGTGAGCTGCAAAGGGTGCCCGCCCATACGACAAGCATGCTATAACTCAAGACTGTCGTTAGGAACAAGCGTTGCTGTTAGCTCTCCATTGCCCTGTTACTTGCTGCCTGAAGTTTGGCTCTGTGTATAAAACAAACAAGAGGCATGCAGGAAAACACTGCACTGTTGGCATTAGCAACCATTGCCAGGAGACAGCTTCTTCAGAGCTGATTGAAAAAAAATACAGCCATGTTGATGCAAGGGTTCTGCAGAACTTAACACGTAAAATGTGCAGGGGCACAAACTAAATGTTTGGCTCACGGCTGAGGAACAAAAGTGAATGTGCACATGGGATCAAGACCAGACAGTGGAGGAGCATGGTGCAACGTCAACATTCCTCATGGCTCCCCCTAATGGTTCAGTGGTTAGGTGCATGGGCCAGAACACAATTTACAGTCACGCCACTCAGGCTGGCATCTATAATCCAAGGAGTTAAGAAAACCAGCCAAAGTAACCACTTCTGGTAGCTATCTCACAACCGATAACGTTTGTATGCAGGTGTCTTGTTAGGAAAGGATTAGCTGCAACTGTGATTACTGTCATGGTCCAAAAACAAAAACAAAACCCAGCCCCCACTCACTGCCTTGGTTCATGCCTAAAGATTGGCCACTTGAGTGAGGGAGCGGAATGCACCATGGGACATTTTAAAAGGCATTCTATAGATTCAAGCTGTTGCTGCCATGGAACCATGTCCCAGTTTAGGTCAATGACTTTTGGAAGGTAGGGACAAGAGGAAGCCAATCAGCCTCTTGAACCTATTCTACCATTTGGAGAGATTATGGCTGATCGGTCTCTTAATTTCATTCATGTGTCTTGGCTCCGGATCCCTCAATATCTACAGTTAGGAAAAAACAGTAACTGAGCTGGCAACTGCTGCTTCTTTGTGGGAGAGTATGTTCCATACTCATTATTATGCAGATGAATAACTGTTTCCCAGCTTGCCTCCTGAGTGGCTTGGCTCTACGCTTGAGGTTTATACTCCCTTATCCAGGACAGGACTCTGGTGAAATGTGACTTTCTCACTCACTGCTGTATATCTTCCACAGTGGGTCTCTACTTGAAATGTCAAGCGATATCTCACTGTTTCCGGATGCTGAAGTATTTCCAGGATTGCCAATTTCATTTCACATGTTCAGTTTTTCCCCTTTCTCTGGACTGGGTGATGTAATGAGACTCTCAGACACCAGCAGGTGGCATGACATAAAGTAAGTGGGTGAGACCAAGGGGACACGGTGAGAGAGCTGATGGGTGCCTGGGGACTTTCAACACAAATGAAAAAGATGACTTTAGATTCGTTTTGAGTCGGGGTTAGTTCTGTTGAATTATTACACTGGCAAAAATGAGTCGCTCTTCAGAAACAATCAGCAAGAGGTCATCTTGTTAACATTAAATGATCAAATATCCTCTTAATTTATTTGCAGAACAGAATGAATATTTTGATTGCAGTTGTCGACCCAACCAGTGGATAACAGGTGAAATTCTAAACCGTGGGCAACACAGTAGCACAGTGGTTAGCACTGTTGCTTCACAGCGCCAGGGCCCCAGGTTCGATTCCCGGCTTGGGTCACTGTCTGTGTGGAGTCTGCATGTTCCCCCGTGTCTGCGTGGGTTTCCTCCGGGTGCTCGGGTTTCCTCCCACAAGTCCCGAAAGACGTGCTGTTAGGTGAATTGGACATTCTGAATTCCCCCCGTGTACCAGAACAGGCGCCGGAATGTGGTGACTAGGAGATTTTCACAGTAACTTCATTGCAGTGTTAATGTAAGCCTACTTGTGACAATAAAGATTATGAGAAAATATGGATTGGGATCCCACTGACGCCAACATCGAAACCAGGTAAACCCAGATCAGCTGCTTGCGTGAGGTCACACAACTCCTCAAGGTGAGCGGAAAACCAACCTTTGTGGGACCATGATGGACAGCAATGTTCCTTTGCGCCCGACATCGAATATTCAAGCACCCTCTGGGCCTAGATTCCTTCCTCCCAGAGATCCTCCCAAACCCCCTCTGCAAAGCAGCTGGCAGCGGCCAGGCCATTCTAGTCACCCTATCTTACACCAAAGTTCCTTTATTGAATCTGTCAGTTAAAATGACTTGCACCTCAAAGTTAGTCCTGGAAGTACATTGTGAATCCGCTCCACAAACTGGGGGTTAAAATCAAACCCCACTAGCTTTGAACAAGCTCCAATTTCCTCCAGGTAATTGTTGGAAAGGCCTCAGCACCACCCCTAATTCCGTACCCTCATCACCAGTTCCATCCCCCATTCCGACCAGCCGCTCAATTGGAAGCAGATTGTCCACCACCTCCGTGTCCTATTGAGTTTCTGACCCCATAATCCTTTCTATCCCAAAGACTGCTTATTGGAACCTCTGCACCACTGCCCAACCCAGCAAATTTGCCAGTGCATCACTCACCCGTCTCTCTGCTGCCTCGAGTCGATTGTTCCAAAACTAGCCTCCCAGTTTTCACGGAATGTAAACTTCAACTGATCTAAAGCGGTGCTCGCCATGCTAAGCACTGATCACACATCACCTCTACACTCACTGACATACATCAGTTCCCAGTCTTCAATTCTCACCCTTGCTGTTTAAATCTCTTTGCAGGCACTATAACCTTCTCCAACCACGTGGGGACTCTCTTCCTCCTCTGGCTCTCCCATTGGTGCTCATGCCTTGAGCCGCATAGTCTCTACTTTCTGGAATTTCTCCACAAACCCTCTGTTTGCCCACCACCCTCTCAATCTTTTAAGACCCTACTCTAAACCCTCCGCTAACAAAGTTGTCAG
Source organism: Scyliorhinus torazame (assembly GCF_047496885.1). Taxonomy (NCBI): domain Eukaryota; kingdom Metazoa; phylum Chordata; class Chondrichthyes; order Carcharhiniformes; family Scyliorhinidae; genus Scyliorhinus; species Scyliorhinus torazame. Next base: position 388,170,375 of record NC_092708.1, read on the forward strand.
TCACTCCCTCCTAATATCTCCTTCTTGATGAAGAGGAACTACTTCTCGCAGAGGGTGGTGAATTTGTGGAACTCGCTGACCCATAGTGCGGTGGAATCGGAGTCACCAAATGTTTTCAAGAAGGAGATCGATAATATTTCTGATTTCCAAAATGGGTTAAAGGGACATGGGGAGCAGGTAGGGAGGCAGATATGAGACGGGGATTTTGAATGGCGGCTGAGGGCCCGGGTTCGAATCCCGGCCCTGAGTCACTGTCCGTGTGGAGTTTGCACATTCTCCCCGTGTCCGCATGGGTTTCACCCCCACAGCCCAAAAGATGTGGTTAGGTGGATTGGCCACGCTAAATTGCCTCTTAATCGGGAAAAAAATAATAATTGGGTACTCTAAATTTATTTTTTAAAAGATTGAATGAAGGAGCAGGCGGAATTGCCTCCTTCTGCTTTGGTTCATTGTCCATCTTTGTCTTATTACACAGCTGTGAAGCAGCTCTACACAACTACCACACAAAATCTAACCTCACTGTTGTTCTTTCTTCTCATAGCCCGGTACGAGCACACCATTAGCTTGAGCTGCATTCACAGATTTAAGAGGTTAAATGACAGGAGTCTCATCAAATTATTTCTTAATTTCGCTCTCCTCCTTTACTATTTTCAGTAATAGGATTATGCGATTGGTTGCCTTGATGTTAGCATTTGAATAAATGATGATGGAATACTCTTCACTTGCCAGTATGAGTGAAGCTCCAACGTCACTCAAGAAGCTTGACACCATCAAGTACAAAGTAGCCCGCTTGATTGGCACCCCATCCACTCCCTCCACCACCCCGAGGAACAGTGGACGAAGTGTGCACCATCAACAAGATGCACTGCAGCAACTTAGCAAGGGTTCTTGGACAGCACTTTCCAAACTCACGACTGCTATCATCGAGAAGGACAGCAGGCACCTGGGAACACCACCACCGGGAAGATGCCCTCCAAGCCCCTCACCAGCCTGACCTAGAAACATATTGCCATGCCTAACGCTGTCACTGGATTAAAAACCTCTCTGACAACATTATGGCTACACCTACACCACATGGCCTGCAGCAATTCAAGAAAGTAGTTCAGCACCACTCAAGGGCAATAAATGCTGGCCAAGCCAGAAACACTCAAATCCCATGAATGAATTCAAAATCTGGGACCAATTTTAACCTAACCAGGTTCAATTCCCGGCTTCGGTCACTGTGCGGAGTCTGCATATTCTCCCCGTGTCTGCGTGGGTTTCCTCTGGGTGCTCCGGTTTCTTCCCACAAGTCCCGAAAGACGTGTTGTTAGGGGATGTGGACATTTTGAATTCGCCCTCCGTGTACCCGAACAGGCGCTGGAATGTGGCGACTAGGGGATTCTTACAGTAACTTCATTGCAGTGTTAATGTATGCCTACTTGTGACATGATTAAGGTCATTATTATTAACCTGCCAATCAGGAAATCAACGCTGATTTTACATCCCATCTCATCTTACACTCCAAAGTCACCAGAGAGCAATAATGAGTGGGAGGTAAAACTGGCATGACACCCAATCCCATTGGCTTCCTGCCCAACAAGCCAGATTAAAATACACCCTATTAGGTCTGATTACAGCCCTCAAGTTGTGGTGTTTCCATTGACATATTCATCCCGTGGCTATGCACAGTTCTAGCCTCCACATTATTAAAGGATATAGAGGCACTGGTGAAGGTGCAGCAAAGGTTCACAAGGGTGATACTTGATCTGAAGGTTTATAATTATCACAGAAGTTGAACAGGTTGGGGTTCTTTTCTTTCTGATTGGGACGGCATGGTAGCACAGTTGGCACTGTTGCTTCACAGCGCCAGGGATCCTGGTTTGGTTCCCGACTTGGGTCACTGTCTGTGCGGAGTCTACACGTTCTCCCTGTTTCTGTGTGGGTTTCCTCCGGGTGCACCGGTTTCCTCCCACAAGGCCCGAAAGACCTGTTGTTAGGCGAATTGTAAATTCTGAATTCTCCCTCAATGTACCCGAACAAGCGCCGGAGTGTGGCGACTGGGGGATTTTCACAGTAACTTCATTGCAGTGTTAATGTAAGCCTACTTGTGACTAATAAAGATTTAAAAAAACACCATGTAATGGTGAAGTTTGAACACAATGCAATATATTGCTGTGGCAATTCGAACACATTCCTTGCGGCGATCATAGAAGAGTCAGGATGAAACTTACCGAACAAAACAAACAGTTGTGTGGCCAAAGTGAATGGGCGCAGGTCAACGGAGCGCATGGAACCAAAGGAGCGGTGGGCACTGACCCACTAATGGGCACTGATGGGACAACTATGTGGATGAGAACTAGGACCAAAAGGCAATTTGCAACCAATATAAAGTGCTTTCAGGCACATGAGTGTATCTCTTAATAAGAGACCCTGAACAAATAAAAAAGCATTGAACAATCTAAAAGACTTTTCTGCAGATGCTCTTTGTGAATGAAAGCCTGGGGAAGCTGAACGAGCAGCATATGTCAAGCACCCTGCTGTTTTCATTACTACACAAGCTTCCAGCTCATGCTAAGGCATAAAGTATTTACACCAAATTACAACATGAAAGCCCTGAAGGCATGATTGCCTTTCTCTTCCGAAGCAGATATGTGCCAATGCACCTAGTTTATTAAACTGCTTTCTGTTGTTGGAAGAAATCAAATGCTCTCTGTTTGCAGCAGGATCATACAATCAGGCTGCTTGCCCTGGACTGGAGTTCCGGGATCCTCCATCAGTGTGACTCAATCTTACAGTCAGGACACATCTTTTTGTCTCTTAATATTCATTCCGCGGAGAGGATCGGCTCAAGGGTTCACCAGGCGGTGGCAGCCATTTCTCGACTACCTAGGGGAACGTTAGAGGGAAGACAGATGACCAGCAGCAGCAACCCAGGGGGAAGGGGGGGGGAGGGGGGTGTTAGTTTAGTTTAGGTCAAAGATAAAGGGGTTTTGTTACTTGTGTATTGTTAAAAATTTCTGTATTGTTATTGTTGCGTTTGCTTTGTAAGAGGGGAAAAATTGTTGTTTGGGAAAAAAATTTCAATAAAACATATTTAAAAAAAAATATATTCATTCCGCGGCTCTGCACAGTTCTAATCTCCATATTATTAAAGGATATAGAGGCACGAAGGTGCAACAAAGATTCACAAGGGTGATACTTGATCTGAAGGTTATAATTATCACAGAAGTTCGCTGACCGAGAAATATGGGTTGCCCCAAGGGAATGCATTCAGGTATATGCAACTGAGGGCTTTTGCGAGGCAACAGGTGAGGGAATTCCCGCAGCTCCCGACACAAGAGGTGCAGGACAGAGTGATCTCAAAGACATGGGTGGGGGATGGTAAGGTGTCAGATATATATAGGGAAATGAGGGACGAAGGGGAGACTATGGTAGATGAACTAAAAGGGAAATGGGAAGAAGAGCTGGGGGAGGAGATCGAGGAGGGGCTGTGGGCAGATGCCCTAAGCAGGGTAAACTCGTCGTCCTCGTGTGCCAGGCTAAGCCTGATTCAGTTTAAGGTATTACACAGGGCACATATGACTGGAGCACGGCTCAGTAAATTTTTTGGGGTGGAGGATAGGTGTGCGAGGTGCTCGAGAAGCCCAGCGAATCATACCCATATGTTTTGGTCATGCCCGGCACTACAGAGGTTTTGGATGGGGGTGACAAAGGTGCTTTCAAAAGTAGTAGGAGTCCGGGTCGAACCAAGCTGGGGGTTGGCTATACTTGGGGTTGCACAAGAGCCGGGAGTGCAGGAGGCGAGAGAGGCCGATGTTTTGGCCTTTGCGTCCCTAGTAGCCCGGCGCAGGATATTGCTAATGTGGAAAGAAGCCAAGCCCCCGGGGGTGGAGACCTGGATAAATGACATGGCGGGGTTTATAAAGCTAGAGCGGATTAAGTTCGTCCTAAGGGGGTCGGCTCAAGGGTTCACCAGGCGGTGGCAACCGTTCGTCGAATACCTCGCAGAAAGATAGACGGAATGGGAAAAAGAAGGCAGCAGCAGCAGCCCAGGATCGGGGGGGGGGGGGGGGGGGGGGGGGGGGGGGGGAGGAGGAGGAACCAGAAGGACTCTCAGGCTCTCAGGGTTGTTAATATATACTGTATAGTATGTATAGGTCGTTGCTACAGATAATTATATATTGGACTGTTAAATTATATTTTTGGAGAGTGTTACTTGTGACAAGGCAGTTGCCAATTAGGGCTAGTTTTCATTTTTGTTATTTATTATTTATTCATTTTTTGTTTATAAAATAGGTCATTGTTATTTGTGTTGTTATACTATTGTGTAAAGGATGCACAATGTACTGTGTTGGTTGACCAAAAATTTTCAATAAAATATTTAATAAAAAAAAAAAAATTATCACAGAAGTTGAACAGGTTGGTGCTCTTTTCTCCCATTGAGATGTGTGAAGGGTGCCCTGATGTAAGCCTTTATAATTACAAAATGTTTGTAAGAGTACGTTTCCATTTATGGATAGGTATCCAAAACTAGAGGTCAGACTATAAAGCAGCCACCACTCAATCCAAAAGGAAATTCTAGAGAAATTCTTTTTATTCCCAGACTGATGAGAATGTGGAACTCCCCACCACATGGAGAATTTGAGATGGATGTACAGAGACATTTAAAGAAAGGCAAGATAATAAGAATAATCTTTATTATTGTCACAAGTAGGCTTGCATTAACATTGCAATGAAGTTACTGCGAAGATCCCCTAGTCGCCACACTCCGGCGCCTGTTCGGAGAATTCAGAATGTCCAATTCACCTAACAAGCACGTCTTTCAGGACTTGTGGGAGGAAACCGGAGCCCCCGGAGGAAACCCACACAGACACGGGGAGAACGTGCAGACTCCGCACAGACAGTGACCCAAGTCGGGAATCGACCCTACGCTGTGAAGCAACAGTGCTAACCACTGTGCTACCGTGCCGCCCATAAACACAAGGGACAAAGGAATAGAAGGATATGCTGACAGGGTGAAGTGAAGCAGGGTAGGAAGAGCTCACGTGCAGCTTAACCACTGCTAGCAGCAGCTTTTGGGCCAAGTGGTCTGTTTCTGTCCTGTATATTCTATGCAAGTTATTTCCTTGGTTTTGGTAAAAGGCATGTTTATGCTGAGAGAATTGTCGCATGACAATGCAGAGCTAAGTGAGAAACCCTTTACAACGGGAAGCTTCAATGTTATCACACTTCTTTGCATGTGTTTTGCAGGAGCCATCAATCATCTGATAATGGATTAAGGTGCTGGAGATGTTTTACACAAACAACAGGATGATGGCAATCTGCAAAAGCAGGACTGGAGACAAACAAGCTGGATTCATCAATAACTACAACAATTGTTTTATTTATATAGCACCGTTGATGTAGAAAACATCCCAAGGTGTTTCACACCAGCGTTACCAAACAAAACCTGATGCTGAACTATCAAAAGAGATCAGGCGGATGACCAAAAACTTGGTGAAAGGGGTGGGTTTTAAGGAGCATCTTAACAGAGGCATAAGGTAGAGAGAGACGGAGGGGTTTCAGGGGGAAATTCCAGAGCTGAGGGTCTATGATGCCAATAGTGGAGCAATTAAAATCGGGACACTCGATGGCCAGAATGAGATGAACGCAGATATCTTGGAAGGTAGTCGGGCTGGACGAGATTTCAGAGATGGGGAAGGGCATGACTGTGAAGGATTTGACAGCGAAGGTGAAAATGTTAAAATTGGGTTTAACGGGTAGATCTGTAAGATGGGTGAATACAACTTGATGCGAGTTAGGACATGGGAAGCAACAGTTTAGTAAGAACTCAAGTTTATGAAATGCAGAGACTCAAGAGGATGGCTAGGAATGCATTGGAAGATTGAAAGGCAACAAAGATAGATAATTTTTTTTTACAATTTAGAATATCCAATTCATTTTTTCCAATTAAGGGGCAATTTAGCGTGGCCAATCCACCTAGCCTGCACATCTTTGGGTTGTGGGGGCAAAACCCACGCAAACACGGGGAGAACGTGCAAACTCCACACGGACAGTGACCCAGAGCCAGGATCAAACCTGGGACCTCGGCTCTACATTGATAACGTTTTTAGCAGCAGATGAAATGGTAGCACGTACACACCCCAACCGGAAATCATGGTTTAAATCGGGAGATTCACTCCCTACTGAAGGCTAGGTTTGATGCGTTCAAGATAAGCGACCCTGATACAAGACTGATACAAGAAATCCTGGCACCACCAGGGGCAATTTAGCTTGGCCAATCCACCTAACCTGCACAACTTTGGGTTGTGGGGGTGAAACCCACGCAGACAAGGGGAGAATATGCAAACTCCACACGGACAGTGACCCAGGGCCGGGATTCGAACCCGGGTCCTCAGCGCCGCAGTCCCAGTGCTAATCACTGCGCCACATGCCGCCCCTGTTGTGGCAAGGTTTAAACAACATAACGGGCTCTACCCCGAAAGATGTGCTGTTCGGTGAATTGTACATTTTGAATTCTCCCTCCGTGTATTCAAACAGGTGCCGGAATGTGGCGACCAGAAGCGTTTCACAGTAACTTCATTGCAGTGTTAATGTAAGCCAACTTGTGACAATAAAGGTGATTATAAAAATATTACTATTATAAAGCAAAGCCAAGTAGAATTTCCAGCAACAGCGCACCCCTCCCCGATGAACTCAATGCATTCTATACCCGTTTCAAGCAGGAAACCATCAAACAGCTGCCAACTGCCCAACAGCCTCAGGCACACCCATACCTATCGTGACAGCTTCTGAAGACAGATCGTCCTTCTTGAATGTGAATCCTCAGAAAGCAATGGGTCCTGACGGAGTCTCTAGTCGTGTACTCAGATCCTGCGCGGACCAACAGGTGGGTGTGATTGTGGACATCTTCAACCTCTCCCTACTCCGTTCCGAAGTTCTCAATTGCTTCAAGAAGACCACCATCATACCAGTGCCAAAGAAGAATCAGGCAATGTGCCTCAACAACCACCGTCCGGTGGCCTTGACATCTATCATTGTGAAGTGCTTCGAGAGGTTGGTGTGAGACACCAACTCCATACTCCCAGAATGCCTTGATCCACTGCAATTCTCATACCGCCACAACCAGTCAACAGCAGACGCTATCTCCCTGGCCCTACACTCATCCCTGGAGCATCTCGACAAGGACTCCTACGTCAGACTTCCAGTCCTTGACTTCAGCTCCGCCTTCAACACTATAATCCCAGCCAAGCTCATATAAAAACTCCAAAACCTAGGACTGAGCTCCCCCCTCTGCAATTGGATCCTCGACTTCCTGACCCATAGACCACAATCAGTAAGGATAAACAACATCTCCTCCATGATAGTCCTCAATACTGTGGCCCCGCAAGATTGCGTACTTAGTCCCCTACTCTACTCCCTGTACACACACAACTGTGTGGCAAAATTTGCCTCCAACTCCATCTACAAATTTGCTGATGACATGACTGTTGTGGGTCGGATCGCGAACAATGATGAGTCAGAGTACAGGAGGGAGATAGAGAACCTAGTGGAGTGGTGCAGCGACAACAATCTCTCCCGCAATGTCAGCCAAACTAAAGAGCTGGTCATTGACTTCAGGAAGCAAAGTACTGTACACACTCCTGTCAGCATCAACGGGGCCGAGGTACGGATGGACAGCTTTAAATTCCTAGGTGTACACATCATTAGCAATCTGTCTTGGTCCACCCTTTTTCCTCAGATGGTGATGTCTAGCACAAGGGGATATAGCTTTACATTGAGGGGAGATAGATATAGGACAGATGTCAGAGGTAGGTTCTTTACTCAGAGAGAGTAGTAAGGGCATGGAATGCCCTGCCTGCAGCAGTAGTGGACTCGCCAACACTAAGGACATTCAAATGGTCATTGGATAGACATATGGACGATAAGGGAATAGTGTAGATGGGCTTTAGAGTGGTTTCACAGGTCGACGCAACATCGAGGGCCGAAGGGCCTGTACTGTGCTGTAATGTTCTATGTTCTATGGGTTCAAATTATTTTGTCAGTTGCTTGAACTCATGTCCTCCAAATACATTGCAAATAGTTTTATTTGTAAACTGTTGCTGGTCTCCCACTGCCGGAGCTACACTGTGACTACTAGCAATATTATACTGGTCCTGGAAACATCTGGGTTTGACATTTAATTTGTACAGTGACTATTCCTCCACCTTGGCTCCAAAACCCTTAATATTCTTCCCTCCCAAAAATCTCAGCTCAGTTTTGGAATTTTCAACTGGCTCGCAGCCTCCACAACCTTTTCTGATGGAGAGTGTGCCAGATTTCCACTCAACTTTGAGTGAGGAAGCACTCGCCAACATCACCCCATAACAGCTGAGCCCGAAGACTGTGCCCTCAACTTGTTCTGAAATCCTCCCACCAGAGGAAATAGATTGTCTCTTTCTATCCTACCCATTCCTTCGATCATTTTAAACACTGCGATCATGCAGTTTAGCTTAGGGTTAATAGTACAAGTGTTAAAATTACCGTTGATGATTGAGAAGATTTATTACTGTAATGCTTATTTGGCTCTCATGCTTGCAAGTTAAAAACAGGCTGCAACCAAATAACAAGTTGCTTGTCCCCCTGACCCGTGGCTCAGTGAATTAGAAGAGGTTTAAAATGTGGCTTTCTCGGGAAATGCGTGAAACTATGGCAAATACAATAAACAGAACTCAATAAATAAGGCAGTAAAAGCTGCCCTTATGGTACAAAGGGAAAGGCTTCATCGCTGTGAGGCAGGAACAGCCTGGAATCTCATCCCCCTTTAGCTGGTTATTTGCGTCAATAAATAGCGGAGGCAGTTGTATCAAACCAAGCTTCAGATCAGTTGACCACAGGAATCCATCAATCTCCCAGGAAACAATTCCATCACTCCTCCTTGCATTGACAATTAAGGGATGGTAGAAGTGAAATTTCAAAACTTTCAGGGGACTGCAGTTTTATCTTGCTAATGGGAAAACAGTTTCGCAATTATGTTACTGCCCAAGCATTATACAGTCACTGTAGCCTCATTCTTGTCCTTTGCAGGATTAAGATGGCAAAACAATTTTGGAAAAGCAAAGAATTTAAAAAAATGCATTTATATAGCAACTTTCATCAGCTCAGGACGTTCCAAAGCACTTTAATGCCAATTAAGTATTTTCACAGTGCAGTCACTGTTGTAATATAGCAAATTATCCTTAATTGAATCAAATCAAATTAAAAACAACAAATGCTGGAAATTGCCAGTATGTCTGAATGAAGAGGATTGTTGCTTCAGGTAGGTGGTGGTGCGGGGGGGGGGGGGGGGTCCGTCACCTTTCCTTGCCCTGCCCAAAATCTTCACAGAGATGAAGTGGGATATTGAATTGTGTGGGGGTCACCTTTGATCCTCTCTGCATCTCAAAATGCACAAACACAATTTAGGTGGGGTATTAATTGAGAAAGGGGTCACTGGATAATCAATCCTCTTCCCTCCTAAGCGACTGATGCCAACTGCAACACTCAAAGTCAGTGTCATTATGGCACAGGAGGAGGTCATTCGGCCCAGTGAGTCCGCATTTGCTTCAGTTCAGCTGACTAGGCAGTGGCTGAGGATCAGAGCTACCATTGCTCTTTTTGTACAAAATTAACTCCGCTCCTTCATCTTCAGCGTTGCGCAGATTTACCCCTCAAGGATGCTGTGAGTCGTTGCCTCAAATTCTCATCAGTTTGGACTTATTAGATTTCAAGGTCCAGTGAGCTGTTCAATGAGAAAAGATGACAAGCCAGCTCAGCGTGAAACCCTGCGTGAACCAAACAACTCTCAGCAAATAGATAAACAGAGCTGTGCAATTAAGACAGAATTTTTTTAAAATAAAAAAGTTTGCATTGGTTTTTTCTCAACTTACATAAAATGATTTTGTTTGGGCAGTCTGAATCTAGTTGACCACAACTCCTAATTCACCAATTGGTAACAAATCCATGGACAAATGTACAAAGCTCATGGGGAGGGCAAGAACGACTGGCTCATCAAACCTGGCCCACATCTCATGATGGCCATAACATCAGGAATAAAATCTTCCTCCATTGAACGCCTCCACTTTTCCCTTCATCTCCTGATACAAAGAACAAAGAAAAATTACAGCACAGGAACAGGCCCTTCGGCCCTCCAAGCCTGTGCCGATCCAGATCCTCTATGTAAAACTGTCGCCTATTTTCTAAGGATCTATATCCCTCTGCTCCCTGCCCATTCATGTATCTGTCTAGATACATCTTAAATGGCGCTATCGTGCCCGCCTCTGCCACCTCCACCGGCAATGCGTTCCAGGCACCCACCACCCTCTGCGTAAAGAACTTTCCACGCATATCTCCTTTAAACTTTTCCCCTCTCACCGTGAACTCGTGACCCCTAGTAATTGAGTCCCCCACTCTGGGAAAACGCTTCTTGCTATCCACCCTGTCTATACCTCTCTTGATTTTGTAGACCTCAATGAGGTCCCCCCTCACCCTCCGTCTTTCTAACGAAAATAATCCTAAACTCCTCAACCTCTCTTCATAGCTAGCGCCCTCCATACCAACAGGCAGTACTGGAGATCACACACTGATCGAGGAGATCTCACAGCCCACATTTTAGCTGTATAAACATTGACCAAAGTGTAGAAAATGGAAGATGGGGAGGCACAGTGGCGTTGTGGTTAGCACTGATGCCTCACAGCACTGAAGACCCTGGTTCAATCCCAGCCCCAGGTCACTGTCTGTGTGGAGTTTGCACATTCTCCCCGTGTCTGCGTGGGTCTCACCCCCACAACCCAAAAAGATGTGCATGGTAGGTGGATTGGCCACCCCAAATTACCCCTTAATCTGGGAAAAAAATAATTGGGTACTCTAAATTTATTTCAAAAAAGGCAGATGACTTACAATGGTAGTGGTGGAGGCGGGGGAAGGAGGTGTTCATCCAAAGGTTGGGACTGGAGCAGATTTTTGGGGAAAGGGCACAAAGATGCAGCATCTATTTAAATCTAACCATTGTTGTGCCTGAGCTGGGACTCACTGATGCTGTGCCTGATGGTCCCTCGCCCGCCCACATTAAACACAATGCTCACAAACAAAAATAAAAGTTTAGAAAAAATGAAGTCAGGGAGATTAACAGAAAAGCAAGATGATAATTAATACCTAAATAATTGAAAGCAAAATCTATTAAAATGGGCTGAGTAATTAATTGGGAGATATTGCCATCACAGAGTGATGAATCCTGTACCCGCATTCAGCGACAGGCAGGATAGATAACAATGCTCCTAATGCCACGTAGCAGAGTTTACTGAATAGAACAAAAAACACTGTCACAAATCAGAGAAAATAAATACAATTTTCCCACACTTTCTGCAATTTTCACTGCAACTGTAGCCAGATTACTTTAAAATACACCTCGTCAGAAAACCACACAAGGAAATCACCCTTCTTCACATGCTGCTATGTACTTACAAACCTATTAAGGTATTTTTCGAGTGATCATTTCTGACGAACATATACCGTATTGCTTCCTGTATAAGGTGCTTTTTAAAAAACCAAAAGATGATTCTTTCACACCGCGGGGCAGAATGACGATTCTAATACTGCTGCCTTAACACCAAAGGAGAGAAAGTAAACAGCAGCGGCCTAGCAAGATACTCAGTTGTACACGGGGCATCCAGGGTTGGGCAATAAATGCTGGCCCTGCCACCGACACCCACATCCTAGATTGAAGTTTACTGAGTTCAACGATCTTCACAGCAACACCAGGCGTAGTAGAGATTTGCAGCTCTGTAGTGAAGTTTGGATACCGCACCTAGAATAGTTACCTATTCTTTCTCAGGCCCTCAAAATTGTTGAATTCCATCCCCCATCCATCAGCTGCCCGTCCGCCCATCCCACAGACTTCCTTTCCTCCTGGACCTGCACGTCTTATAATCCCAAATTTAGCACTGTTCCTGGATTTTGGCCCAGCTACAATGAAGGAACAGCAATATATTTCCAAGTAAGGATGATGTGCGGTTTGGCAGGGAACTTGCAGGTTGTATTCCAATGCATCGGCTGCCCTCGTCCTTCTCGGTGATGGAGGCCGCAGATTTGGAAGGTGCTGTCGAAGAAACCTTGAAGAAACTCAATTGCAGTTTCTCAATAAAGAAAGAGCAATATAAACGCTGTTCCGCCCAAATTTTGGGGCAATTTAGCTTGGCCAATACACCTGCCCTCCACATCTTTGGGTTGTGGGGGTGAGACCCACGCAGACACGGGGGGAAATGTGCAAACTCCACACAGACAGTACCCGGGTCCGGGATCGAACCCGGGTCCACGGCACCGTGAAGAAGCAGTGCTAACCACTGCGCCACTGTGCTGCCCTAATTTCAGAGCTTTTCAAATTTTGAATAAGGGCTGCTCAACCCCTTTCATCATTACGAGATTAATGCAGGAACAGCACAAACCTACTCTGCTCCCAATCGATTCTGGCCTCTTGTGCATTCTCAATTTCTACCAGATTACCTCTGGTCACAGTCCCTTCAGCTACCTGGGCCCAAAGCTCTGAAATTTCCTCCCTAAATCTCTCTACTGCTATACCTCTCTCTCCTCCTTTGAGATGCTGAAAGCCTCTTTCTCCAAGTTTAGGCTCAACTGCCTTAATATCTCCTTATGCGGCTTGGGGTCAGATCTATTGATAATGCTCTTGTGAAGCAACTGGGATTCTTTATTGTATTAGAGGTGCTATATAAATGCAAGTGATTGTTATGTTTTTTCCAACCTCTGCTTGAAATGTAGTGCAGTTAAAATGTTGCTGTGATTCCATTTATGAGTATTGCTCTCCTACAAACGTCTTCTATCAGTCCCAAATACTTTTCCCATACTAATTAGTATTCTCATTTGTTACGGTCCTAATGGTCAATCTGTGTTAGAACACTACATTATTTGTGACCTTTCACCTTTTTCATGTATACTTTACCCTCCATCATATATTGAGGTTCAGTCCTTCATTCCTTAAGACTTTGGCAGGCCTGTCTGATCAACCCTCCTCTCTCACAGTGCAAACTAATCTCATTCGTACTACTAGACAATGGGGGCAAGGAGATGGTAAATCAGGAATATTTCCATTGGCAGTGCCAATAATGAGTTATTAAATTGTCCAGGATGAAATCACACACTGAATCTGGAGAGTGAGAGAGAGAGAGGCTGAGTGTTCATTTTTAATATATGCCCCAGGCAAAATGCTAGCTGATAACAATAATTAATTTCTCTAGAAGGGGCCTGGTCCTGAATGGAAACATATCCACAAGAGAGGATAAAAATGCTTATTAAATTGCATCCAGCTCGGAGCTGAACAAAACCCATAACTTATGCTGGAGTCTCCTTACAGCAAGTGCCAATTTCCATGTCAAAAAACCACAATCTGCCTGTGCTCTTATCACTTACAATCTAGGGAAAATGAGTCAGTTCTTGGGCAAAGTTTCAAATAAAAGAAGTGGGGCTGTTTTTTTCCTTAAAGAAAGACAAAGAGTGCACATGGTGGTTGACCACTTTAGGCACAATGGTGGTGTTTCAGCTGCTGCTTTCTGAAACAACAGAATGTTTCCAGATGTTTTTTTTTCTGAAAACCATATTTGGGAATATTGCACTTGTCCACTTACAGGATATTGACTCACTGTAAATTCAGACGAGGGACTGGTGATGGTGTGCAGTGGTTATAAGACATCCAAACTCACAATTTCACAGCTCAGTTAAAAAAAGGGACATTACAGTATCCACCTGACTGGGAATTACAAGGCAGCAGATGCTAGAAATACCTAATTCCCTGCCAAACAGAAAAGCGATAACATGTTAACTTTCTCACTAAGGGGTAACAAACTCATGTGCCAACTGGAGTTCGACAAGCTCTCTTCCTATTCTACATCTTCAACTCGCTTATCCTTCTGGCTACGTCACACCGAAGCAATTCTCATTGCAGCTCCATCTGTCCTCTCAGGTGGACATGAAAGATCCTTTGGCATTCCTCGACTAAGAGGCGAAGAGTTCTTTCTCCCTGGTGTCCTCACCAATTCTTATCCCTCCACCAATATCACTAAAAGACAGATTTTCTGGTCATGACCACAAATGATGCCCCGAGGGCGTACTGAACGGCAGTGAAGACTTGAAGGGCTGAATGGCGGCGTAATCCTGTTATCCAATTATTTTTTTTTCCAATTAAGGGGCAATTTTGCATGGCCGATCCACCTACCTTGCACATCTTTGGGTTGTGGGGGTGAGAACCATGCAGCCACAGGGAGACTGTGCAAACCCCACATGATCAGTGACCCGGAGCATGGATCGAACCTGGGACCTCAGCGTCGTGAGGGAGGAGTGCTAACCACTGCACCACCATGTCACCCATACCCTTGTTATTTAAGTTATGAAAAGTGCTATATAAATGCTAGTCTTTATTTCTCTCATTCTGCCTGTTCCTGGTAAATGGGCCTTGTGCAGGAAGGCAAAACAGAGCAACGCTGCTAGATTTGACGAAGCTCGCAGCTGGGAGGACTTGGCATAAAGGAAGCCTTCCTGGCTGTCATCCTTGGGAGACAGGCAGAGTGTCATTGCAGGCTGCGTGGTGCCTTGTGTCAGTAACTGTGGACCCAGCACAGCATTCAGCTCAATAAAAAAACATCTTGTGTAGACTTTTGTAGGTGATATTAGCAGCAAAAAAAACACCTTACAATGCCAGACAAAAACATTAGAAATCTACAGGTTAGTCAGCATCTAAATTAGAAATAACAGGTTAATGATCCCAGTGTAGAATCTCTCATCCAAATTAGGATGTAATTAAGCTCGGGTTGCCAACTCCCATTGGACATATTCCTGGAGGTTTAACCACATGGCCGCCCACCTCCAACTGGTCAAGCGACCTCCCCCTCCACACTACATACTAACCCCCCCCCCTCCCCCGCCCCATCTACAATATATTTATAACTAATAAACAGAAGTCCAGAAGGTCACACAAAGTTCTCTCTCTCTCACACTCATTTCACCTACTGTTCCATTCCATAATTTGACTTTAGGTCGTCAAGAGTCTGCGGTTCTTATCTCCCTGACATCTCTCACCTCGCTGAGCAGAAAACACTCTCCCCTAAATTAAAGAAGTGCTTGTTCTGGGCCCAGCAGGCTGCCTGTGGGTGGGAGGTGTCTCAATGGTTATTTGTGTCAGTGTATTCCTGACTCTGATCCTCCCTCCGCTGATTGGCAAACTGACTTCATTATCGAGCACTTGCCAAAGGTGCACCTTCTGCCCGCCTGTGAGTCTCTGAGAATCGGATTCATCCGATTCGGAATCAGGCAGCCCGCTTGTGGCTGTGACGTTCCCATCATCCAGACCATTCCCCCCCCCCCCCATTCCAACCATAAATAGCATTTTACATGCTCAGTTTTCCACATATGTAATCTGAGACCAACTTACAAAAGCAAATGAAAGTCAGGGGTACAATGAAAAACTGACAAGGAAGGCATTCAAGAACAGTTTAATCGAAAATAAGTAAAATTACAGAAATGAGGTAAGAATTTGTATTTATACAACACCTTCCAGGACTTCACGATGCCTCAAAAGTGCTAGGGAGAACTTCCCTGCTCTTTTAAAAAAAAAGAATTTTCATCTAACTGTGACAGCAGGTGGGGCCTTTGTTTAATGTCTCATCAGGAATACAGCTCCTCAGGCAGCACGGTGGCAGTGGTTAGCACTGCTGCCTCACGGCACCGAGGTCCTAGGTTCGATCCCGGGTCACTGTCAGTGCGTGTGGACTTTGCACATTCTCCCCGTGTTTGCGTGGGTTTCGCCCCCACAATGCAAAGATGTGCAGGGTAGGTGGATTGGCCATGCTAAATTGCCCCTGAATTGGAAGAATGAATTGGGTACTCTAAATTTAAAAAAAAAAAGGAATACAGTTCCTCCAAAAGGTGTAGCACTCCCTCAATATTGCACCAAGGTGTCAGGCTAGATTAAGAGTTCAGTTCTCTGCAATGAGGCTTAAACCCACAAGGGAAAACATCAGAAGTCAAGTCCCCTCAGGAAATGTTTCAATAAGATCACCTCTCAACCTTCTAAGCTCCAATGTGCATTAGGCCGAACATCTGCCCAAGCCTTTCGCATGGCACAGTGGATAGCACTGCTGTCACACAGCGCCAGGGACTTGGGTTCGATTCCGAGCTCAGGCCACTACCTGTGAGGAGTTTGCATGTTCTTCCCATGTCTGCGTGGGTTTCCTCCGGATGCTCCGGATTCCTCCCGCAGTCCAAAGATGTGCAAGTTAGGTGGATTAGATATGCTAAATTGTCTCCAGGTGGGATAGGGTGGGGGATTGGGCCTGGGTTAGCGTGTTCTTTCAGGGGATCGGTGCAGACCCCAATGGCCTCCTTCTACACTGTAGGGATTCTATAAGATAAGCCCTTCAGACCAGGAATCGGTTGAGTAAACCTTCTCTGAACTGCTTCTAATGCAACTGTACTCTTTTTTAAGCAAGGAGATCAAAACAATACATGGTACCCCAGATCCTGAACAGGTGTAGCAACACTTGCCAACTCAATTTGCCTTGCAATAAAGCCAATATTCCATTTGCCTTCCTAAACACTTTGCTGCACCTACATACCAACTTTCAATGATTCATGACTGCCAGATCACTCTTTAGTGTAGAGTTCTGTACCCTCCATTTAAACAATATACTGCTCTGCTATTCTTACTGCCCAAGTGGACAAGTTTCATCTTCCAACATTATACACCATCTGCCAAATTTGTGCCCAATCACGCCATCTCCTCTTGGCAACTTACTTTTCTACCTATCTTTGTACCATCAGCATAATTAGCTACCGTACATTCAGTCCCTTCTTCCAAGTCATTGATACAGATTGTAAATAGCCATGAGCTCTATTTCCTCTGCATCATGTACCAGATACGAGAACATCTAGCGCCATCCAACTGACTAAGCATCATAAACTCTCAAAGGTGGCCTTTGTAATTTCCCATTTTAAATAGGAGAGGAGTTGATACCTAACAAATACCGTTCAATTAATATTGTCAAGGAGGACACTGCATATGAAATAACTGTGCCTTTAGATTGACCGCACCTTCAAGTCAACAACAAAAAAAACATGTATTTGAGGAAAAACAAGCTAAAGGTTTAGATCCATCGAAAAATGAGCAACATTTAGTCTTGGCTGTTTTTTATTTGAAAGGCTCCTGGTCAATTCACAACTCTTCAAGGATTGGCCCACTTTCCTTCCGGAGGAACAGACCTGACAACTAATAAAACTCAAACCATTCAATTAATACTCATTAATACTCTCAAAATGGGACTGTATGGAAACTTGCAACAACTGGGGGAGGGTGTGTGTGTGTGTGTGTGTGTCTCGCGTGTGTCTGGCATGTACGTGGCGCCTGTGTGTGCAGAAATAGACAGAATGGACCAAATTGTCTCCTTCTATGCTCCAGCATTCTGCACAGTAGCACAGCGGTTAGCACTGTTGCTTCACAGCTCCAGGGTCCCGGGTTCGATTCCTGCTTGGGTCACTATCTGTGCGGACCTGCATGTTCTCCCCGTGTCTGCGTGGGTTTCCTCCGGGTGCACCGGTTTCCTCCCACAAGTCCCGAAAGACGGGCTTGATCGGTGAATTGGACATTCTGAATTCTCCCTCCGTGTACCCGAACAGACGCCGGAGTGTGGCGACTAGGGACTTTTCACAGTAGCTTCATTGCAGTGTTAATGTAAGCCTATTTGTGACACTAATAAAGATTATTATTATAAATGTCAAAAAAGACTATTGTGGAAGCGGTAATTGCACCTTTTGGGAGGGTGGGGTTGATGATCTGTGACCTTGAAGAGACTCATGTTTCTTTCTTTTGACAAAAAGCCAACTATTACCGTATGTAACTTGTTTTTTATTTGATCGAAAGATGTGAGTGATTCCAGCAAGTCTGAGCTTATGGCCCATTCCCAGTTACCATGGCTAATTTGTTTTCAACAACTGAGTTGTTTTCTAGGTCATTTCAGCAGTCAATAGGAGTCAATTACGTATTGCATTTAAGTGGAAACTCAATGAGGACGCGGGTAAGAAAGAAATAGAATGATATACTGATAGGGTGAGATGAACTAAGGGAGAAAGTTTGTGCGTAACAAATTCTGCCACAGAGCAGTTGGGCTGAATGACTTGTTTCTGCGGTGTAACGTCTGTGCAATATTGTGAGACGAGAATCACATGTAAGCCAGATAACATCAATAAATTAGCTTGGTTTTCTTTTAACACATCAATCCTGTAGCTTCCATTGTCATTTTCATTTGATGAATCAAATTCCATATGCTACAGTTGAACATGAATCGACAATCTCAGGGTTGCTCACTCCAGGACCGTAACTACTGCACAATTATACACATCACGAGCATCAGTCACTCCTAGGTGACTTAGCACTTGAGATTTTACAAACATCAGTAAAATGTTACTGGCCGAGAATTATTTACAAAAATGAGAAACTATGCAGTAAACCATGCACAAAACATAAATGATCCCCCAGTAGGCTCAATTCAGTTCAGGAAATAATGTTGCAAAATTCCCTTTCCACATCCAGAATTTAGACAGATAAATTATGCATGTTTCCTGAGGCTCAGCATGTCTTGGTTACTGAGCTAATCCAGAGGTGAAGGGGGGGGGGGGGGGGGGGAGAGGGGGAGAGGGAGAGAGAGAGAGAGGAGGAGGAGGAGGAGGAGGAGGAGGCTAGGATTAGGAAAGTGCTGTTGCAGAGAGGACGGTAGTCAGGGGTTGGGACTTCCGAATATACTATATTATTACTGGGCAGCGAACGAGATGGTGAGGAGCTGGGTTAGAGACGGGGACTCCCAGTGGGTTAGAATGGAGGAGAGCCTGTGTAGGGGGTCGGGTCTGAGGGCATTGGCAACAGCACCACTCCCCATGGCCCCAGGGAAATATTTAGGAGTTTGGTAGTAGTGGCGACGTTGAAACTCTGGAGGCTGTTTCGCCAATACTTTAGGCTGTGGCGGGGACAAGGGAAATGCCGATTCGGGAGAAATCACAGATTTGAGCCAGGGAAGTGGGATGGGAGTTTTCAGAGATGGGAGGAGAAGGGAGTCAGGGCATTAAAGGACTTAATCTAGGGGGCCGGTTTGCGGGATTGAAGGAACTGAGGGCGAAATATGGGTCGGGGCAGGGGGAAATGTTTAGGTATATGCAGATCCGGGATTTCGCGAAGGAGATACAGAGCTTTTCGGTGGCACTGGCCTCCACGCTGTTGGAGGAAGTGCTGACGGCAAGGGGAAATGGAGAAGGGGGTGGTGTCCGCAATTTATGGGGGGATTCTGGGAGGAGGGAAGGCACCACTGGAGGCGATTAAGGCAAAGTGGGAGGAAGAGTTGGGAGAGAGCATTGAGGAGGGGTTGTGGTGTGAGGTGCTCCGGAGGGTAAATGCCTCAACTTCGTGCGCGAGGTTGGGGCTGATACAGCTGAAGGGGGTGTATAGGGCGGACCTCACAAAGGCGAGGATGAGTTGACTCTTTGAGGGGGTAGAGGATGTTTGTGAACGTTGCGAGGGGGGGGGGGGGGCTGCAAACCACATTCATATGTTTTGGTCCTGTCCAAAGCTGGAGGGGTATTGGAGGGAGATGTTCAGGTAATTTTGAAGATAATACATGTGAGGTTTGAGCTAGGTCCTCTGGAGGCCATTTTCGGGGTTTCATATTGGCTGGGGTTGAAAGTGTCAACAGGATCCGCCTTCGCCTCGCCGATTGCCCGAAGGTGGATCCTGTGGGGGTGAAGGTCAGCTTCTCCACCCTGTGCTCTGGTGTGGCGGGGGGGATCTGTTGGAGTTTTTAACACTCGAGAAGGTGAAGTTTGAGTTGAGGGGAAGGATGGAAGGGTTCTGCAATTCATGGGCTTTGTTTATTATCCACTTTCAAGAATTGGATGACATTGAACATGGGGCGGGGGGTGTGTTGGACTGTGTATGTTGTTGGTGACTATGTATGGGTGGATGGTGGATTCCCGAATACTTTTCTTTGATGTTTGCATTTAAAATGTTGAGGATTGGTGGGAGAGAGGAATTGTTGGCCAGGGGATTAACATTGTTTTTGTTACCGTCGATTGTTGGTGGGTATAAATTTGGATGAAAATGTGAAAAAGGAGAATAAAAATATTTATAAAAAAAGAAATGAGAGCTGGCCTGTTCAGGCCTGATGAGGAGATCTGGAAATCTGCAACTCTTTCCCTCAGGAAAGCTGGAGGTCAATCGAGAATTTCAAAATGGACACGGATAAGATTCTCGTTGCACGAGTGTGTGAAGTCTTAGGAAATCAAGGCAGATAGATGGGGGTAAGGTACCATGAGCTGGTTGAATGATGGTGGCAGAGGTCATGATTTTGGAAGGTATTGTCAAAGTAGCTTTGGTGATTTGTGACAGTACTTCCATTTCTTATGGTCTCATTGGACGGGACCTTCACTCACAAATGCAAAATCGAGTAGCTTGTTTAGCCAAATTCTATCAATACCATGACAGATTGGATAGGGAATCCAGCTGACATGATCCTTGAATTCAAAATGAACCAGTTCAAGCTGCATCCAGGAAAAACATTCTTCAAAGGGCTGCAAGAATGTGGAGGGCGCAGTTCTAGCAGATAAGACAGTCAAAGGGACAGATTTCTTAACCAAATATTTTTGCACTATTTCCATTTATCCAAAACAAATCTCTCACACTGAAGTACACCTAGGGTTCAACTCATGAATCCCACAATTGTCCTCTTTGTAAAAATAATTTTGAAATAGTGCCCAAGACAATGAGAAGACTATTAAATAATGACTCATCAGATATCACACAGCCTTATTTATAATTGAATCAATGATTCTATATAATCCTTGATGATTGGATACAATTGGATGGCTTGCTAGACCACTTCAAAAGACAGTTAATGGTGGTGTGGGACTGGAGTCACACAAAAGACCCAACCAAGTAAGGAAAACTAGTCTCCTTCCCTAAAATACATTTGTGAACTAATTTTTCTTTTACAACAATCAACAGGTTTGAAGTCACATTTGCTGACACAAGTTTTTATTTCCAGATTTTAAAACCGAATGCAAATTCCCAGGGCGGGAATAATTTCAATATAGAACATACAGTGCAGAAGGAGGCTATTCGTCCCATCGAGCCTGCACCGACCCATATAAACCCTCACTTCCACCCTATCCCCGTAACCCAATAACCCCTCCTAACCTTTTTTGGTCACTAAGGGCAATTTATCATGGCCAATCCACCTAACCTGCACGTCTTTGGACTGTGGGAGGAAACCGGAGTGCCCGGAGGAAACCCACGCAGACATGGGGAGAACGTGCAGACTCCGCACAGACAGTGACCCAGCAGGAAATTGAACCTGGGACCCTGGCGCTGTGAAGCCACAGTGCTAATCACTTGTGCTACCGTGCTGCCCGAATCAGGCATCCAGACGCAAGTCAGTCTTCTTTTTAAAATCATACATTCTATCCTTTTGTTATTTTTCCATTAAAAATGGTGTGCAGATTTATAATGGTGATTGCACATTGACAAAGATGATACACATTAAACAGTGTAATTACATCTTCCCACCATTGGTGGTGCTGCAGATAAAATGATGTTTCCATTCTAAAAGCGCACACAACAATAATGATGGACACATCAACAAGATGCTGGTGATGCTGCTATTGACACAAAGAAATATGCATGGAAATAATATTTAAACTGTTGATACAAAAAGCTTGTTTATTATATAATTACACAATATGACTAACTAGAATAACTTGGGGTTCAATTTACACCGCAGAACTGTACACCAGTTTAGAAACACAGCTACAAAGAATTCACTTACCAGTCTTTGCATTGTCTTGACATGAGTGGGACTAATAGACAGAGCCTCTTCAAACCACCGCTTGGCTTCATCAATATTCCCTCGGAGCTCTGCAACTTGACCACGCATGAACAACACATTGTGTGATGTAGGGAAGAGGTTAGCTGCCTCTTGGATGCATGCCGTCGCCTCAGTAGGTTTTCCCATTCCAATGTATACTTCAGCTGGAAGATAAGTTAAAACTGAGCTTAGTAACACCGCAAATTCCCAACTTTCGCCACAGATGGGGCCCAATTTAATGAGGCGCACAGCTCCAAAGCAAGTGGTTCACACCATTCTTCATGTGCAAGTCTAGCAAGTATGAGAGAAGAATGAGAGGTGACCTGCTTAAAACATTGAAGGGGCTTGACAGGGTAGACACAGAGGCTGTTTCCACTGGCTGGGGAATCTAAAATATGGGGCACATTCTCAGGATAAGGGTCAATCTTTTCAGACTGAGATGAGGCGACATTTCTTCCATCAGAAGGTTGTGAATCTTTGGAATTCTCTCCTCCCGAAGGTTGTAAAAAGCTCAATTATTGAGTATACTCAAGGCTGAGATGAATAGATATTTGGTCTCTCACAATCAAGGCATATGGGGAGGAGGCAGGAAAGTGAGTTGAGGCAGATCACCCCATGCTCATACTTAAAGGTGGAGTAAGCTACATGGGCTGGGTTTCTTATGCTAAGTTCTCAGAGGGCAGGGCAGCATGGTGGCACAGTGCGTTAGCACTGTTGCCTCACGGCGCCGAGGTCCCAGGCTCTGGGTCACTGTCCGTGTGGAGTTTGCACATTCTCCCCGTGTTTGCGTGGGTTTCGCCCCCACAACTCAGAGATGTGCAGGGGAGGTGGATTGGCCATGCTAAATTGCCCCTTAATTGGAAAAAATGAATTGGGTATTCTAAATTTATTTTTAAAAAGGTTCTCAGAGGGCATTACAGCTGATCTCTATCGCACCTTTCCCCACACTGGCTAGTGACCAAGAATGGGAACCATGGCCAACCCAACAGCACTTGAGCAATTTAGAACAACTCAAATGCGGCCCTACCCTGGCGAGAGATTAACACAGTTCAACACCACGCTGGAAGTTGCACTTAGCCATAAAAAAGAAAACCTAAGGAAGTTTATCATTTTTTTGGGAAAAGAATGTGATAAATCCAGTGGAAGAGAAGGCCATTTGGGCACAATGAGAATGTCTCTATATTATTTCAATTCAACAGAGCATCCAGCAGTATCTTCAACTTCCCATTGTTGTGTTGATTCCATCACTATCCTTGGTAGAACATTCTAAATGTTTGTCCCTCTTCGAGGAAAGACGGTTTCTTTCCAGAACTGGTTTACCTGTATTCAAGTGGCTGACAACAAATGTTCTGGCTCACCTTCATGCATCAGATTTTTATGGTAGGGTCAATATTAACCACCAGCCAAATACTGCTTTATACAACTCAATGGGGGTGCCTGTTAACCTTCCATCTTAAACCTCTCTCATAGCTCACCCCTCTTGCTGTTACTCTTTTCTACAGTTTTTCCAATGGTGCTTTTAGAGCATTTTGACCAGTGCATACAGAATTCTGACTGGAGCTCGAGTACTGCACCATTGGAAGATTTTGGCACAACCGTGGGAGATCAAGTGGGACTAGCTTAGTGACAGAAACTGGGCGGCATGGACAAGCTGGGCCGAAGGGCCTGTTTCCATGATGTAAATATCTAGGACTCCATGACTACTGCACCACTGCTCTGGTTATGCAACCTAAATGTTACCTGTTTTTAAAAAAAAACATCAAAATATTTATCAATCTCACTGACCTTTCAATTAAATCAACAGAACAT
The DNA here is from genome assembly GCF_047496885.1 of Scyliorhinus torazame. Lineage (NCBI taxonomy): Eukaryota > Metazoa > Chordata > Chondrichthyes > Carcharhiniformes > Scyliorhinidae > Scyliorhinus > Scyliorhinus torazame. Next base: position 388,194,089 of record NC_092708.1, read on the forward strand.
GATCTCACTGGAACAATTTAGAGTGTAAAGGGTTAAAAATCTGAAGCTAACTAGTTGAGCTTCAATCAACAGATTATTGAAGTAGAGTCAACATTTTCTATCAACAAATTAAACAGTGCCCAGTTTGGTAGGTAATGTAATCCGGCAATTCTGCTAACATTACAACCTGCACATTGTGTTTGTCTCAATGGGACAGTGTCATTATATCAGGAACGAATTTCAGCAGCTTTGTTGGAAGGAGTTTATTTTCACTTCTCGTCGGTCCGATGTTGCATGCAATTTTTTGTGTGGCTGATGTGAATGATTGCACCACGGTGCACAAAAACAGCTTACACTGAAAAGAATCTTCAATGCTACAAAATGTTCTAAAGTTCTTTGCAGGTAAAGAAAAAGCTTGCATTTTTTTAGTGCCTTCCGTGACCCGAGGACGTCTAAAAGCACCCTAATGAATTTTGAGGTGATGCAATGGAGAAAACGAGGCAGCCAATTTGGGTTAACAAATCTCACAAAAAGCACTGAACGAAGCAGCAGACGGTCAGGGAGATGAGCAAAGTTTTAGGATCGAAGGCCAGCAAGGCAAGGCAGTTTAGGGAGAACTTCAGTGTAGAGAGATGATGGCTGAAGCTCAGCCAGTAATAATAGAGAAGTATCCGGAAAATTAAAAATAGACCACAATGAAAGAGCTGAGTGCAGGGCCAGGTAAGAGTGCACAGTTCGGGTGGAGAGAGGTGAAAACAAGTATTTTGAGATTGATAATGATGTGGGAACAATATCTTATAGTGGGGGGCTTCATTAATAAAGCTGTGGACGAGGTGTTGGAATGAATCGTCTCAGTTGCCTTGGGACCTGCTATTGTTTCCAGCCCAGACTGATGGGTTAAAAGTCTCCTCTTGATGATCGCCCTTGGGGTCCTGCATGAAATTAACAACTTTAAATGAAACAATGTTAAACGAAACAGATTTCCCCATTGCAACCAATGTAAAAGCTTTAGTTAGGTTCTGTAGGACCCTTACGGTCAGAAATAACATACCCTGCAAGTTTATATATTGTCTATTGCTAAATTACTATTTTTCTTTTATACATTTTTTCCCAATTAAGGGGCAATTTAGTGTGGCCAATCCACCTACCCTGCACATCTTTTGGGTTGTGGGGGTGAGACCCATGCAGATACAGGAAGATTGTGCAAACTCCACACAGAAAGTGACCCGGGGCCGGGATCGAACCTGGATCCTCGGCGCCGTGAGGCAGCAGGGCTAACCACTGCGCCACCATGCCGGCCTCATTGCTGAATTACTGTATATGTAAATGAATTAACTTTTAAAATAAAATAAAGAAAAAATAAAGAAAAATGCTAACTCTTTCCACATACCTCCCGCTCACTGTCTCTCCTATTGCTTGCTTTTCTTGCTCACTGCTGATCGCGCTACCCTACTTTCCCAGTAGCTGCTTCCCTCTCCCGGTCCCTCACTGTGATCAAGGGCTTGGGAGCAGAGCAGCGAAAGGCAACAAACAGAACGAGAGCAACTTTGAGTTGAGAGTAGAGGCAGTAAGTGTGAGGGCTGACAAGCGGGAGGGACATAAGTGAGAGAGTCGATGAATGGTAGGGTTGGGGAATGCTAGTGGCGCAGATTGGGTCGCGTGACACTGTCACATCCAATGAGAAACAACGTTAATGAGAATCCATAACTTTAAACATGAATACTAGCCCCATTAAAGAAGACAATTCTAAATTAAAACAACTTAAAACTGAACAACTTTAAATGGGGACTGACTGCACGAATGTAGTTCCTGTAGTACAAAAAACTTGTTTGTTTCACTCAGTGAGGCGTTTGGGAAATGGAGATGTTACAAATGGCAGAGTAGGTGAGGCTCCTCTGAGGTTAGGGAAGGTACAGAATGGAGAGAGCTTTAATCTTCAACCATGACAAAGTCGGAAAGGATTTACTAAACCTCTCTGCCGTGATGTTTTATTTTACGCAGTACAGAATAAAAAAACAATTACAGATATAATGCTGCACTTGCAAAAATGCGCTGCTGTGGTCAATGATAAATGCACCACCCAGTTTAGCACCAATTCACACACACCAAGTAGGTCTCAGTTTGGCTCTCTGCACTGTTGAGTTAGCTAAGCCCAGCTAGGTGGCCATAGAGTTATGATGATTGGTTGCAGTGGGCCTGGGTTACAGGATGGATTTAGATCAGGAACGATTGGGGTTCCTGATCAATGCACCTAGACTCCAGCTGGAAACTGCACACACATGAGGATTTTAGCTGTCATGTCAAGAATTGCTCAGAGCAATGTTTTTCAAACATTTTTGCCCGGCACCCATTTTTACGAACCGGCCATCCTTTAGGCTGCACGCTGGCCGACCCTCGTCACCCGAATTTCGCGAACCACCATTTTTGCTTACCTTTAATGCGACAGGCAAGCCTGCTTGGTCCTCACGATCTCACTTGTTTTCAGTGTTACATTTCTGCTGAGGATTTCAGGAGCTGATTTAAATTCTCGCTGCATCCTTTGAAAAAAATCAGATGTTTGTCCTCTAGCTTGCCATGCTTAATCTTCAAATGCCTTTGAAGTTTTGAGGATTTTAATCTTTAATTTGCCAGTACTTCCCTGCATATAACACACATGGGCATTGCATCCTGATTTGCATTGACACAATTAATAAACCCGTACCTCACAAAATCGTCTTTATACTGCTGTTTCCAATTTCAGCTTCTTCTTAATGAGTTCTTCATCAGAGGCCCTGCAGCTCACACCAGCACTGCTTTTTCCTACCGTGGAATCTCCTGAGAAGCTCTCTCCAGCAGATTCAATCGTCAGATTTTGGCCTGTTTGTGTCTCTGACCCTCTCTTCCTTATTACAAACTGATCCATCTTCAGTTCCTCACACACTCCTGTTGCTTACTTGCTGGCAGTGACAAAATGGAGGAATCTCTCTGTGATTTTGCGGCCAAAGCATGGATCACGTGACGTCAGTGTATAGGCGCATTGCCTGCTCTCTGCTGCTGCTTCTGGTGGGAGGACTCTGCTGTTTTCAAAAAGAAATTTGGTCCTCGGACAGCGCGCTGGCGTCAGGTGGGCAGTCTGCCCCTCTGGGCACTGGGCCTGTGCATTGCCAGGTCCGCCTGAGGGAGCATGCATGTGGATGGCATTCTCTCATTTTAAAAAAAAATGCAGCACATGGAGTCTCGTGAGTTTTATTTATGAAGATTGCTAACATATAATACACCATTACAGTGACACGATTGCAGAGGTTTCAAACATTCACACAGGTTTCACGTGTTGGTCCTTAAATTCCACTTGCCCTGCCCCAGAGGAGAACCACACATCACTTAGTTTCTGTGATTGCTGCTGGTGCTTTCATCTTGGATTTCAGTTTGAAGAACAAACAAATTGCTGCAATCACTGAATATGTAGCTTCCCTGTGATGGTGTAGGCATTGAAGTACTTGTGGAAGCCAGTGAACTGATGCTGACCCACCATTCTCACCCCTCGCACAAACTTCACTCGCCTCTCTCTGTGTCCTTCACCGGCCCAGAGTTGCAGCATCACCCCAGCCTCCTCCTGTTGTTCAGCTGAACAATGGGACGCCGGATGTGACGTTAGGATAGATAATCCTCCATTGAATAATCTGGATACCAATCGGATGGAGCAAGGCAAGATGCTGCGGCTGCTGGCAGTCACGGCCGGCATTCTCAACCTAAAAGTCAGTCGCAGCCGCTGGACGCTCCTCCTGAAACCGGGAACACAGTAGCCGATTGCTCCGTGACCCTCCCGACGCCTGCCCAAACCCCCAAGTTAGAAAAACCCTGGCTTAGAGTCACACGGGTGAAGCACAAGAGAGCCTCCAATAGCTGTGGAATCATAACCCGCCTGCAACACTCTACAACCAAGCACTGTAATCGTAGCTCACCCTGTAATAATAGGATCTGTAACATCTGTGGGGTCATCACGGGCGGCACAGTGGTGAGCACTGCTGCCTCAGCGCCAGGGACCAGGGTTTAATTCCAACCTCAGGTGACTGTCTGTGTGGAGTTTGCACATTCTCCCCGTGTCTGCGTGGGTTTCCTCCGGTTTCCTCCCACAGTCCAAAGATGTGCAGGTTAGGTGGAAAAGCCTAAAATCATAGGCTTCACCTGTGCAATTATCCCCACCCTGTAAAAGATCAGAAATATAGCCCACCCATCCAGCAGTGGTATCATAGCCTTGCCGGAGTCAGCAATACCAGGAAAGAACAAAACAAAAAAGATATTCTTTCATTTATGTTATTTTGAAATGAAATGAAATGAAAATCGCTTGTCACAAGTAGGCTTCAAATGGAGTTACTGTGAAAAGCCCCTAGTCGCCACATTCCGGTGCCTGTTCGGGGAGGCTGGTACGGGAATTGAACCGTGCTGCTGGCCTGCTTTAAAAGCCAGCTCTTTACCCAGTACTGCATGTCAGTGAATTGGAGATGTTGGTGCAGTTTGATGTTCTGTGAATTGACATTCTAGTCACTTGGAACATCTTCCAGTCAGGCTCATGATTAAATATTTTCTACTCACTTTACTCTGCTTTTACTGTTCCATTTAAATCAGCTTCATTTTGGTTCACGCGTGTTTTCTGGGAAAAATAGGTTTAATGGTGTCAACTTCAAGCACAAGTAAAATCACCATCCCTGAAAGGTACGCCGTCTCAGGCTCTTCATAAAGCTGAATTTTCATTTGTTTGGTTTTGGCCGAGATTCCATGAGAAGAGGTTCTATTCACTTTGGGTTTTATTCACGGAGCGTCGGAATGAGATGGTTGAGGGTTCAAGTCCCCACTCCAGAAACCCAAGCACAAAAATCTAGGCTGACATTCCCTTTGCAGGCCTGAGGGAATGCTGCACTGTCAGAGATGCCACCTATCAGGTTAGACATTAAAACGAGGACCCCGAATACCCTCTAAGGTGGATGTAAAAGATCCGATGGTATTACTTCAAAAAATGTACTGGCGGTCTTCCCAATGTCTTGGTCAATATTTATCACTCAATCAACATCACTAAAACAGATCAGGTCATCAGGGGCAGCACGGTAGCACAGTTGCTTCACAGCTCCAGGTTCTAAGGTTCGATTCCCGGCTTGGGTCACTGTCTGCGCGGAGTCTGCACGTTCTCCCCGTGTCTGCGTGGGTTTCCTCCGGGTGCTCCGGTTTCCTCCCACAGTCCAAAGATGTGCAGGTTAGGTAGATTGGCCATGCTAAATTACACTTAGTGTCCAAAAAGGTTAGGTAGGGGTTATTGTTTTACAGGGATAGGGTGGAGGTGTGGGCTTGGGTAGGGTGCTCTTCCCAAGGGCTGGTGCAGACTCGATGGGCCGAATGGCCTCCTTCTGCACTGTAAATTCTATAATTTATCTTGTGGGATACTGCTGCATGCACGTTGGTTGCTGTACTTCCTACAACACTTAAAAGATGATTTTATTGGTTGCAATGTGTTTTGGGGTGTTCAGAGCTTGTGAATGGCAGTACATAAATTGGAGTCTTTCTTTGCCAGCAGACATACAAACGGCCCGTGTGCCCCCACGGTAGGCAAAAAAAAATGTCACTCAACACTTGTGATTCTCCTAACTTTCAACCTGTGATTGCAACTGATGTGGGCAGCAGTGGTATTGGAGAATAGCTCGAAGTGTTGAGTATGATTTCACTGATGAGAGGCATGGTGTGGTGCTGATCCAGGTGAAGGTGGCCCCACATTACGGTGCTGATATATCATGTCTCCCATTGCAGCAGGGGTATGGGATACACTCCTGCATTAGGGAGGAGAATAAAAATCACTAAGCACAGTAACAAGAGATATTCCTTTAATAACATAGAAGCCCGACAGTGCAGGAGGCCATTCGGCCCATCGAATCTGCGCCGACCCTTCAAAAGAGCACTCAATCTAGGCCCAATCCCTGCTCCAGCTCTGTATCCCCACCTAACCTTTTGGCACCAAGGGGCAATTTGGCACGGCCAATCCATTTAAGCTGCACATTTTTGGACTGTGAAAAGAAACCAGAGCACCCGGAGGAAACCCACGCAGACACGGGGAGAAAGTGCAAACTCCACACAGACATACAGTCACCCAAGATTGGAATCGAACCCAGGTCCCTGGCGCTGTGAGGCAGCAGTGCTAACCACTGTGCCGCCCCATGGAGTTAACATGGTGCTAACATCCACTAACATGGAGTTAGCTCAGCAAATTTATCATTCATCCTCGATGCCATAAAAGAAACAATAAGGAGCAAGAGAGCTGAAATAAATACATGAGAATGTTACAGGTATTACGGGCAGCACGGTAGCATTGTGGATAGCACAATTGCTTCACAGCTCCAGGGTCCCAGGTTCGATTCCGGCTTGGGTCACTGTCTGTGCGGAGTCTGCACATCCTCCCCGTGTGTGCGTGGGTTTTCTCCGGGTGCTCCGGTTTCCTCCCACAGTCCAAAGATGTGCAGGTTAGGTGGATTGGCCATGATAAATTGCCCTTAGTGTCCAAAATTGCCCTTAGTGTTGGGTGGGGTTACTGGGATAGGGTGAAGGTGTGGACATGGGTAGGTTGCTCTTTCCAAGGGCCGGTGCAGGCTCGATGGGCCGAATGGCCTCCTTCTGCACTGTAAATTCTATGATAATTCAGTCGGTCAGGTAGTGCCTGTGGAGAGAAAAATGGAATAAACACTTCAGGTTTATAACACTCCAAGTTCTGACGAAAAGTCATCCTTGTGTGTTCATTTCAGATTTCCATCTGCACTATTTAGATGATGTAAAAAAAGATGAACAACCCTGAGAGAGAACAGATGTATTACCAAAATATCAGCATGTGAAGTGTTTTTCTCGGAAAATGTACATCTGAACATAGTCATCAAATGTGTTGGCTATCTTCGGTGTTTGGGCTGAGTTGGCTGATCTCTCTGATGGGAAGAAGGGATGCAGATAGAGGCACCGTTATTGGCCTCTATGTTGGAAATCAGGACTGACTGCGTTAACTCTCATTCCAAGTCGCTCCTACTATGGGTCTCAATTCTTTGTCTTGTCTTCTTCCACAATTCATTAAAAGCCAAGCTTGGCATTGTAACTTTCACAGTTACCAATGCTATCTTGGCTATTTCCCCTCACCCTCTCTATTCCCTGAGGTACAAAAGACTATCCCATCCTCTCCCACCATCCCTCTTCCATGTTCTCTCATGCCCCCCTCCAGTTTGAGTGCAGTCCTTTCGTATTCTATTGTGCCCCTGGTTCTATCCACACAACACAAAAAATAGGAGCACCAAGCCTGCCCTGTCATTTAACACAATCATGGCTGATCTATGCCAGCCTCAACTCCTTTCCTATGCTATTTCCACATATCTCTCTAATCCTAGATCTATCAAATATTTATCCACCTCCACTTTAAATATTTCTAAAGATCCAGCCTCCTTCTACGCACTTCAGTGTTAAATGACCGGCACTTTATCTTGCAGTAAGACCCCTTGTTCGATACTCTCCCACAAGTGAAAACATCTCACCGTCTACATTGCCAAGCCCCCGCAGGATCTTATATGTTTGAATAAGAATGGTCCAAGATAGCACTCCAAGGAATACAGTCCCAGACTATTCAGTCTCTCTTGATAGAATAATCCTCTCATCCCAGTAATTAGCCCGGTGAATCTCCTTTGGGCTGCCTCTAATGTTACTATTTCCTTTTTTAGGTAGGGGACCAAAACTGTGCACAGTATTCCAGGTGAGGGCTTAACAATGCCTTGTACAATTGCAACAAAACCTCTCTATTTTTAAACTCCAACCCCTTTGCAATAAAGGCAAAATGCTGTTCGCCTTCTTAACTACTTGTTGGACCTGCTTTTTGTGATTCATGCACTAGAACACCTAGATCCCTCTGTACTTCACTTACCTGCAGTCTCTCGCCATTTCGATAATCTGCCTTTCAATTCCTCTGGCCGAGGTGCATGACCTCACACTTCCCCACATTAAACTCCATTTGCCAGGATTTTGCCCAGTCACCCAATCTATCTATATCCCGTTGCTGGATCACAATATCCTCATCTCAACATGCCCATCCACCTATTTTCGTATTCATCTTCCATCTTCTTTTTCCATCGGGCAGGAGATACAGGAGTCTGAGAACACGCACGAACAGATTCAAAAACAGCTTCTTCCCCGCTGTTACCAGACTCCTAAACGACTCTCTTATGGATTGACCTCATTAATACTACACCCCTGTATGCTTCATCCGATGCCGGTGCTTAGGTAGTTACATTGTGTACCTTGTGTTGCCCTATTACGTATTTCAATTTATTCCCTTTTCTTCCCATGTACTTAATGATCTGTTGAGCTGCTCGCAGAAATATACTTTTCACTGTACCTCGGTACACGTGACAATAAGCAAATCCAATCCAATCATCTTCCTCTTCGATCTCTTAACTGCAAGTTGCCCTCCTGAGCATCCCGGTGTTACTTGCTTCACCGTTGGTGGCTGTGCCGTCAGGGACTTCTGCCCTAAGCTCTGAATTCCCTCTCTAAACTTCTCTGCATCTCTCCCCTCCTTTAGGATGTTTCTTAACGCTCTTTGATCAGGCGTCTGACTTAATATCCCCTTAAGTGGTCCAGTGTCAAGTTTGTTCGATGATGTTGCTGAGATGTACCTCGAGATGTTTTGCTAAAGGCGCTATATAAATATACCACGTTGTTGCTGTCCCTTGCCAACACAATCTGCAAATAATTTCTATTTATATGCCGATGCCCAGTTTACACCTCTACCTTTCGTCCCACGTTTGTCATGGTGTTACTGCACTACCTGCCTGATTTCAAGTCCTGTATAAGCTATAAGAAACTTAAAACGTGCAAGGGTGAAGCTATTCTGTTTGGTTTCTGTTGATACTAACCCATTTTCCAAAGCTGATCGGCCATCTTCAATATAATGCGATTGGATGCGGTAGGAGATGGGATTGGATGGAGTAGAAATTGTGGCATGCACAAAGAGTCCAGAATTGGAGGAGGGCTGAGATCTTGGCAGTCTAATACTTCACTCCTAGATTTATTCTATATTTCAAGAGCAGAATTCTGACTCACTGAAATAAGCATCCACAATGGGTCTGAATTAAGTATTTGTGGTTAACATTGAAGTGTTTGTTGATGAATACGTCATCTTAATACAATCACACATACAGGAAACTAAAATCTTGATGAGCTGGGAGCTGCCAGAGTTTCACAGTAATCATCTGTATGAACACGGATCGGAAGGTGTTTGCTTCCTCCGTATGTTCAAGCTGATTATTTAACTTTCTCAGTGCTGGATGTGTTTTGGCTGCACAATTATTTCATTCAACAATCGAATTTTTAAAAAAAATTCCTTTCACTTGAAGCTTTCCCCCGTGCACCTTCCCAGGGTGAGGAAGTGAGCAGGAGACGAGTTGTCCTCTGCCACAACCATTCTTAAAAGTCTGACAAACTGTCCTGGGCGACTGACCCTACCGACAGAAATGGCTGTCGCTCAACAACAGATACCAAGATCGGAAACTGACAGTACGCCAGGTTATTCTATGTTTCGTGAATCTGAACAGTTGCAGTTTTCCCCCTCGTTACCAAAATAAAAATTGATGGATCTCAGCCTTGAAACCACAGCCTTTTAGAAGAAAAATGCTCCTGACCTCCACTATTTTGTTTGTATAAAAGTGCTTCCATTCCTAAATGATTTAGCTCGAATTTTAAGATTGCTGCCCCTTGTTCTGAATTCACTCACCAAAGCTACCCCATTGCTCCTCTCCCTTCTATCATTTTTAAATCTTAATTTCATTGAAGGTCATCAGGTGTTGAAAATACTCAGTTAAATATTGGATTTTGCTCCTCCAAACAAGAGTGTTTGTGCTGTACAACTCCAGGGTAAAGTACTGGTTGTTTTTGAATTAGGATTAATTTGAAGTAATGAATTAAAGGTGTCAAACAGGAAACGTACTCCACAACGTTACGGAACAAATACTGGTTTACAGTGCATTGGTACCAAAATGCAACCAATAAATTACTTCGGAGGTGTAGCGACTGTTGTTTTGTAGGCGAATCTAGCGACCAATCTGCATTATGGGCGGCAAGGTAGCACTGTGATGAGCACTGTTGCTTCACAGCGCCAGGGTCCCAGGTTCGATTCCTGGCTTGGGTCAATGTGTGTGTGGAGTCTGCACGTTCTCCCAGTGTCTGCGTGGGTTTCCTCCGGGTGCTCCGGTTTCCTCCCACAAGTCCCGAAAGGCGCGCTTGTTAGGTAATTTGGACATTCTGCATTCTCTCTCCGTGGACCCGAACAGGGACCGGAATGTGGTGACTAGGGGCTTTTCACAGTAACTTCAGTGCAGTGTTAATGTAAGCCTATTTGTGACAATAAAAGATTACAAAATGTAAAGGCCTCATGACGGCAAAGAATTAAATATCTACAGGAGCATATGCTGGAAATCTGAAATAAAACAGAAAATGCTGGAGATAGTCAACATATCTACAGAGTTAACATTTCAGACCAGTAACCTTTTACGAGAACTGGAAATGCCAAACACGACCAGTCGGTTTTGGTGTTGTCAGTTGAGAGATAAACGTTAAGTCAGAATAGTGTGACAGAAATTTGTCCATCCCACGAGCAAAGAGATGGAGCCTCGATCCAATATCTCATTTGAAAGACATCATACCTCTGATAACGTCACGTTCCTGCAGTGCCAGCAAAGCCAGCTTGGGCAATCAAGTCAATTGTCTCAAATTAAGCTTTCTGCGAGCGGTTTTAGGAGCAGGCAAATAAACCTGGCGTCAGAAACAGTAATGTAATCATTCTGCCTAATTATTACCAATGATGTAACTAACTTAAGAATCAGCAGAAGAGAGCGATTTTTGGAACAAAAAGAAATGATTTGTCACATATTGAGATCAACAAATCTAGAAAGCTGAAACCTGTAATTATTGAAATGTAAATCCACCAACCATTCTCTCGTGTTCCCTCCTGCAGAAGCTGCCTCTTACTTATTCCGTTTTATATTTATTTATTTGGTTTGAAACTGATGCTCCATTTAATGCCAACAGGTAAAACAGACCAGAGTACCGTTCTCCAGTAACCCTCCACTCCTCATCAAACACGCTGTATTGAAAACATAGACAATCATGGGATTGAATTCTCTCCAATACCTTTCACAGCTCTTTGTTTACCAGACGTCCACCTATCCTGCACTCAATTGAATTCAACCAGCCCTAACTAAAGTCAGAAACGACATTCTCTGTAACTGTGGCACAATATCCCCACCTTGTCCCCTCTGCACTCAATCAAACCATACGCCTCTGCTTTCCAGCTGGGAGGGCTGCCCTCACTGGATTCTATTCTTACCGAGCTAATTGTAGCAAGAGAATCTGAAGGAATGGCTTCTCTTCCCCACTGTCCAGTCACACTGGAAACCCCTTTGCCCAAGCATCTATTCTTGTACCCCACCCCACCTCTGCATCGGCCTGATGCCTCCAGCAACATTATCCAGAACTTCAACACGTATGCTGATGGCATCCAGCTCCATCCCTTTGGATACCTCCCCTCCCTCTGTGCTAGCCAACATCTAGTCTTCAATGAGTTGCAATTTATTTCAGTTAAACATTGGGGAAACCGAATGCCATAAACTCCACTTGACACCAATTCCATTACTCTACTGGTTTTATCACAGGCTGAACCAGAACGGCAGTCTCAGTGCCTCAGATGAACCCCAGCTGACCTTCTCACTCCTCACAGAGACGGCCAGGTTCTACTTCTGGAACATAACCGACATCCAGCCCTGCCTCAGCCGATCAGCTGCTAAATCCTCATTCAGAGCTCTGTGACCGTGAAACTCCTGTGTGCCTGACTGGCCTGCCAACCTCCAACATCATTTGCTTCAAATTGTCCGGAGCATCTAAAATTCTTCTGTGAAAGGGGCGGCACAGCGGCGCAGTGGTTAGCACTGCCGCCTCACGGCACTGAGGACCCGGGTTCGATCCCGACTCCAGGTCACCGTCCGTGTGGAGTTTGTACATTCTCCCCGTGTCTGCCTGGGCCTCACCCCCACCCCCCCACAACCCAAAGATGTGCAGGTTAGGTGGATTGACCCTCAATTGGAAAAAAAAATTGGTTACTCTAAATGTATAAAAATAAACTTCAAATTGTCCAAAGCTTTCAGCTTCCTACTTCTCCCATTACAGCTCTCCTTAAGCAAATTTATTCGCCTGTCTTTCCTTCTTTAACACCCTCCATAAAATCTACCTCGAACTAAAACTTTTGGTCTGCCTACCTAATCTCTTGTTTGGCTCCGTGGCTATTTTCCTTTTTATCTCTGTGAAGTAGCTGGTGAAGGTTTTCACTACAACACAAGAAACAGCAGCAGTTGACGTCTACAAGGCCCATTGGGCCTGCTATGATGGGAGCATCCCAATTCTATGGGGCAGGGAATTCCAAAGATTCACAACTCTCTGAATGAAGTAATTCCTCATCTCATTCCTAAATGATCGGCCCCTTACCCATAGGCTGTGCTGCTGTTACTCTGAGGCTGTGCTGCTGTTACCCTGAGGCTGTGCTGCTGTTACTCTGAGGCTGTGCTGCTGTCACTCTGAGGCTGTGCTGCTGTTACCCTGAGGCTGTGCTGCTGTTACCCTGAGGCTGTGCTGCTGTTACCCTGAGGCTGTGCTGTTGTTACTCTGAGGCTGTGCTGCTGTTACTCTGAGGCTGTGCTGCTGTAACTTTGAGGCTGTGCTGCTGTTACTCTGAGGCTGTGCTGCTGTCACCCTGAGGCTGTGCAGCTGATACCCTGAGGCTGTGCTGCTGTTATCTTGAGGTTGTGCTGTTGTTACTCTGAGGCTGTGCTGCTGTTACCCTGAGGCTGTGCTGCTGTTACCCTGAGGCTGTGCTGCTGTTACCCTGAGGCTGTGCTGCTGTTACTCTGAGGCTGTGCTGCTGTTACCCTGAGGCTGTGCTGCCGTCACCCTGAGGCTGTGCTGCTGTTACCCTGAGGCTGTGCTGCCGTCACACTGAGGCTGTGCTGCTGTTACCCTGAGGCTGTGCTGCTGTCACCCTGAGGCTGTGCTGCTGTTACCCTGAGGCTGTGCTGCTGTTACCCTGAGGCTGTGCTGCCGTCACCCTGAGGCTGTGCTGCTGTTACCCTGAGGCTGTGCTGCCGTCACCCTGAGGCTGTGCTGCTGTTACTCTGAGGCTGTGCTGCTGTTACCCTGAGGCTGTGCTGCTGTTACTCTGAGGCTGTGCTGCTGTGACCCTGAGGCTGTGCTGTTGTTACTCTGAGGCTGTGCTGCTGTTACCCTGAGGCTGTGCTGTTGTTACTCTGAGGCTGTGCTGCTGTTACCCTGAGGCTGTGCTGCTGTTACCCTGAGGCTGTGCTGCTGTTACCCTGAGGCTGTGCTGCTGTTACTCTGAGGCTGTGCTGCTGTTACCCTGAGGCTGTGCTGCCGTCACCCTGAGGCTGTGCTGCTGTTACCCTGAGGCTGTGCTGCCGTCACACTGAGGCTGTGCTGCTGTTACCCTGAGGCTGTGCTGCTGTCACCCTGAGGCTGTGCTGCTGTTACCCTGAGGCTGTGCTGCTGTTACCCTGAGGCTGTGCTGCCGTCACCCTGAGGCTGTGCTGCTGTTACCCTGAGGCTGTGCTGCCGTCACCCTGAGGCTGTGCTGCTGTTACTCTGAGGCTGTGCTGCTGTTACCCTGAGGCTGTGCTGCTGTTACTCTGAGGCTGTGCTGCTGTGACCCTGAGGCTGTGCTGTTGTTACTCTGAGGCTGTGCTGCCGTCACCCTGAGGCTGTGCTGCTGTTACCCTGAGGCTGTGCTGCTGTTACCCTGAGGCTGTGCTGCTGTTACCCTGAGGCTGTGCTGCTGTTACCCTGAGGCTGTGCTGCTGTTATCCTGAGGCTGTGCTGCTGTTACCCTGAGGCTGTGCTGCTGTTACCCTGAGGCTGTGCTGCTGTTACTCTGAGGCTGTGCTGTTGTTACTCTGAGGCTGTGCTGCTGTTACCCTGAGGCTGTGCTGCCGTCACCCTGAGGCTGTGCTGCTGTTACTCTGAGGCTGTGCTGCTGTTACCCTGAGGCTGTGCTGCTGTTACCCTGAGGCTGTGCTGCTGTTATCCTGAGGCTGTGCTGCTGTTACCCTGAGGCTGTGCTGCTGTTACCCTGAGGCTGTGCTGCTGTTACCCTGAGGCTGTGCTGCTGTTACTCTGAGGATGTGCTGCTGTTACTCTGAGGCTGTGCTGCTGTTACTCTGAGGCTGTGCTGCTGTGACCCTGAGGCTGTGCTGTTGTTACTCTGAGGCTGTGCTGCCGTCACCCTGAGGCTGTGCTGCTGTTACCCTGAGGCTGTGCTGCTGTTACCCTGAGGCTGTGCTGCTGTTACCCTGAGGCTGTGCTGCTGTTACCCTGAGGCTGTGCTGCTGTTATCCTGAGGCTGTGCTGCTGTTACCCTGAGGCTGTGCTGCTGTTACCCTGAGGCTGTGCTGCTGTTACCCTGAGGCTGTGCTGCTGTTACCCTGAGGCTGTGCTGCTGTTACTCTGAGGCTGTGCTGCTGTTACCCTGAGGCTGTGCTGCTGTTACCCTGAGGCTGTGCTGCTGTTACTCTGAGGATGTGCTGCTGTTACTCTGAGGCTGTGCTGCTGTTACCCTGAGGCTGTGCTGTTGTTACCCTGAGGCTGTGCTGCTGTTACCCTGAGGCTGTGCTGCTGTCACCCTGAGGCTGTGCTGCTGTTACTCTGAGGCTGTGCTGCTGTTACCCTGAGGCTGTGCTGCTGTTATCCTGAGGCTGTGCTGCTGTTACCCTGAGGCTGTGCTGCTGTTACTCTGAGGCTGTGCTGCTGTTATCCTGAGGCTGTGCTGCTGTTACTCTGAGGCTGTGCTGCTGTTACCCTGAGGCTGTGCTGCTGTTACCCTGAGGCTGTGCTGCTGTTACTCTGAGGCTGTGCTGCTGTTACTCTGAGGCTGTGCTGCTGTTACTCTGAGGCTGTGCTGCCGTCACCCTGAGGCTGTGCTGCTGTTACCCTGAGGCTGTGCTGTTGTTACTCTGAGGCTGTGCTGCCGTCACCCTGAGGCTGTGCTGCTGTTACCCTGAGGCTGTGCGGCTGTTACCCTGAGGCTGTGCTGCTGTTACTCTGAGGCTGTGCTGCTGTAACCCTGAGGCTGTGCTGCTGTTATCCTGAGGCTGTGCTGCTGCTACCCTGAGGCTGTGCTGCTGTTATCCTGAGGCTGTGCTGCTGTTACCCTGAGGCTGTGCTGTTGTTACTCTGAGACTGTGCTGCTGTTACCCTGAGGCTGTGCTGCTGTTACTCTGAGGCTGTGCTGCCGTCACCCTGAGGCTGTGCTGCTGTTACCCTGAGGCTGTGCTGCTGTTACCCTGAGGCTGTGCTGCTGTTACTCTGAGGCTGTGCTGCTGTTACCCTGAGGCTGTGCTGCTGTTACTCTGAGGCTGTGCTGCTGTTACTCTGAGGCTGCGCTGCCGTCACCCTGAGGCTGTGCTGCTGTTACTCTGAGGCTGTGCTGCCGTCACCCTGAGGCTGTGCTGCTGTTACTCTGAGGCTGCGCTGCCGTCACCCTGAGGCTGTGCTGCTGTTACTCTGAGGCTGTGCTGCTGTTACTCTGAGGCTGTGCTGCCGTCACCCTGAGGCTGTGCTGTTGTTACTCTGAGGCTGTGCTGCTGTTACCCTGAGGCTGTGCTGCTGTTACTCTGAGGCTGTGCTGCTGTTACCCTGAGGCTGTGCTGCTGTTACTCTGAGGCTGTGCTGCTGTTACCCTGAGGCTGTGCTGCTGTTATTCTGAGGCTGTGCTGCCGTTATCCTGAGGCTGTGCTGCTGTTACTCTGAGGCTGTGCTGCTGTTATCCTGAGGCTGTGCTGCTGTTACCCTGAGGCTGTGCTGCTGTTACTCTGAGGCTGTGCTGCTGTTATCCTGAGGCTGTGCTGCTGTTACCCTGAGGCTGTGCTGCTGTTACCCTGAGGCTGTGCTGCTGTTACCCTGAGTCTGTGCTGCTGTCGCCCTGAGGCTGTGCTGCTGTTACTCTGAGGCTGTGCTGCTGTTATCCTGAGGCTGTGCTGCTGTTACCCTGAGGCTGTGCTGCTGTTACTCTGAGGCTGTGCTGCTGTCGCCCTGAGGCTGTGCTGCTGTTACTCTGAGGCTGTGCTGCTGTTACTCTGAGGCTGTGCTGCTGTTACCCTGAGGCTGTGCTGCTGTTACCCTGAGGCTGTGCTGCTGTTACCCTGAGGCTGTGCTGCTGTTACTCTGAGGCTGTGCTGCTGTTACCCTGAGGCTGTGCTGCTGTTACCCTGAGGCTGTGCTGCTGTTACTCTGAGGCTGTGCTGCTGTTACCCTGAGGCTGTGCTGCTGTTACTCTGAGGCTGTGCTGCTGTTACCCTGAGGCTGTGCTGCTGTTACTCTGAGGCTGTGCTGCTGTTATCCTGAGGCTGTGCTGCTGTTACCCTGAGGCTGTGCTGCTGTTACCCTGAGGCTGTGCTGCTGTTACCCTGAGTCTGTGCTGCTGTCGCCCTGAGGCTGTGCTGCTGTTACTCTGAGTCTGTGCTGCTGTCGCCCTGAGGCTGTGCTGCTGTTACTCTGAGGCTGTGCTGCTGTCGCCCTGAGGCTGTGCTGCTGTTACTCTGAGGCTGTGCTGCTGTTACTCTGAGGCTGTGCTGCTGTTACCCTGAGGCTGTGCTGCTGTTATCCTGAGGCTGTGCTGCTGTTACTCTGAGGCTGTGCTGCTGTTACCCTGAGGCTGTGCTGCTGTTACCCTGAGGCTGTGCTGCTGTTACTCTGAGGCTGTGCTGCTGTTACCCTGAGGCTGTGCTGCTGTTACTCTGAGGCTGTGCTGCTGTTACCCTGAGGCTGTGCTGCTGTTACCCTGAGGCTGTGCTGCTGTTACCCTGAGGCTGTGCTGCTGTTACCCTGAGGCTGTGCTGCTGTTACCCTGAGGCTGTGCTGCTGTTACTCTGAGGCTGTGCTGCCGTCACCCTGAGGCTGTGCTGCTGTCATCCTGAGGCTGTGCTGCTGTTACCCTGAGGCTGTGCTGCTGTTACTCTGAGGCTGTGCTGCTGTTACTCTGAGGATGTGCTGCTGTTACTCTGAGGCTGTGCTGCTGTTACCCTGAGGCTGTGCTGTTGTTACCCTGAGGCTGTGCTGCCGTCACCCTGAGGCTGTGCTGCTGTTACCCTGAGGCTGTGCTGCTGTTACTCTGAGGCTGTGCTGCTGTTACTCTGAGGCTGTGCTGCCGTCACCCTGAGGCTGTGCTGCTGTTACTCTGAGGATGTGCTGCTGTTACTCTGAGGCTGTGCTGCTGTTACCCTGAGGCTGTGCTGCTGTTACTCTGAGGCTGTGCTGCTGTTACTCTGAGGATGTGCTGCTGTTACTCTGAGGCTGTGCTGCTGTTACCCTGAGGCTGTGCTGTTGTTACTCTGAGGCTGTGCTGCTGTTATCCTGAGGCTGTGCTGCTGTTACCCTGAGGCTGTGCTGCTGTTACTCTGAGGATGTGCTGCTGTCACCCTGAGGCTGTGCTGCTGTTATCCTGAGGCTGTGCTGCTGTTACTCTGAGGCTGTGCTGCTGTTATCCTGAGGCTGTGCTGCTGTTACCCTGAGGCTGTGCTGCTGTTACCCTGAGGCTGTGCTGCTGTTATCCTGAGGCTGTGCTGCTGTTACTCTGAGGCTGTGCTGCTGTTACCCTGAGGCTGTGCTGCTGTTACCCTGAGGCTGTGCTGCCGTCACCCTGAGGCTGTGCTGCTGTTACCCTGAGGATGTGCTGCTGTTACTCTGAGGCTGTGCTGCTGTTATCCTGAGGCTGTGCTGCTGTTACTCTGAGGCTGTGCTGCTGTTATCCTGAGGATGTGCTGCTGTTACTCTGAGGATGTGCTGCTGTTACCCTGAGGCTGTGCTGCTGTTACCCTGAGGCTGTGCTGCCGTCACCCTGAGGCTGTGCTGCCGTCACCCTGAGGCTGTGCTGCCGTCACCCTGAGGCTGTGCTGCTGTTACTCTGAGGCTGTGCTGCCGTCACCCTGAGGCTGTGCTGCTGTTACTCTGAGGCTGTGCTGCCGTCACCCTGAGGCTGTGCTGCTGTTACCCTGAGGCTGTGCTGTTGTTACTCTGAGGCTGTGCTGCCGTCACCCTGAGGCTGTGCTGCTGTTACCCTGAGGCTGTGCGGCTGTTACCCTGAGGCTGTGCTGCTGTTACTCTGAGGCTGTGCTGCCGTCACCCTGAGGCTGTGCTGCTGTTACTCTGAGGCTGTGCGGCTGTTACCCTGAGGCTGTGCTGCTGTTACCCTGAGGCTGTGCTGCTGTTACTCTGAGGCTGTGCTGCCGTCACCCTGAGGCTGTGCTGCTGTTACTCTGAGGCTGTGCTGCCGTCACCCTGAGGCTGTGCTGCTGTTACTCTGAGGCTGTGCTGCTGTTACCCTGAGGCTGTGCTGCTGTTATCCTGAGGCTGTGCTGCTGTTACCCTGAGGCTGTGCTGCTGTTACTCTGAGGCTGTGCTGCCGTCACCCTGAGGCTGTGCTGCTGTTACTCTGAGGCTGTGCTGCTGTTACCCTGAGGCTGTGCTGCTGTTACTCTGAGGCTGTGCTGCTGTTACCCTGAGGCTGTGCTGCTGTTATCCTGAGGCTGTGCTGCTGTTACTCTGAGGCTGTGCTGCTGTTATCCTGAGGCTGTGCTGCTGTTACCCTGAGGCTGTGCTGCTGTTACTCTGAGGATGTGCTGCTGTCACCCTGAGGCTGTGCTGCTGTTATCCTGAGGCTGTGCTGCTGTTACTCTGAGGCTGTGCTGCTGTTACCCTGAGGCTGTGCTGCTGTTACCCTGAGGCTGTGCTGCTGTTATCCTGAGGCTGTGCTGCTGTTACTCTGAGGCTGTGCTGCTGTTACCCTGAGGCTGTGCTGCTGTTACTCTGAGGCTGTGCCGCTGTTACTCTGAGGATGTGCTGCTGTTACTCTGAGGCTGTGCTGCTGTTACTCTGAGGCTGTGCTGCTGTTACTCTGAGGCTGTGCTGCCGTCACCCTGAGGCTGTGCTGCTGTTACTCTGAGGCTGTGCGGCTGTTACCCTGAGGCTGTGCTGCTGTTACTCTGAGGCTGTGCTGCTGTTACCCTGAGGCTGTGCTGTTGTTACTCTGAGGCTGTGCTGCTGTTACCCTGAGGCTGTGCTGCTGTTACCCTGAGGCTGTGCTGCTGTTACTCTGAGGCTGTGCTGCTGTTACCCTGAGGCTGTGCTGTTGTTACTCTGAGGCTGTGCTGCTGTTACCCTGAGGCTGTGCTGTTGTTACTCTGAGGCTGTGCTGCTGTTACCCTGAGGCTGTGCTGCTGTTACTCTGAGGCTGTGCTGCCGTCACCCTGAGGCTGTGCTGCTGTTATCCTGAGGCTGTGCTGCTGTTACCCTGAGGCTGTGCTGTTGTTACTCTGAGGCTGTGCTGCTGTTACCCTGAGGCTGTGCTGCTGTTACCCTGAGGCTGTGCTGCTGTTACCCTGAGGCTGTGCTGTTGTTACTCTGAGGCTGTGCTGTTGTTACTCTGAGGCTGTGCTGCTGTTACCCTGAGGCTGTGCTGCTGTTATCCTGAGGCTGTGCTGCTGTTACCCTGAGGCTGTGCTGCTGTTACCCTGAGGCTGTGCTGTTGTTACTCTGAGGCTGTGCTGCTGTTACCCTGAGGCTGTGCTGCTGTTACTCTGAGGCTGTGCTGCTGTTACCCTGAGGCTGTGCTGCTGTTACCCTGAGGCTGTGCTGCTGTTACTCTGAGGCTGTGCTGCTGTTACCCGGAGGCTGTGCTGCTGTTACTCTGAGGCTGTGCTGCCGTCACCCTGAGGCTGTGCTGCTGTTATCCTGAGGCTGTGCTGCTGTTACTCTGAGGCTGTGCTGCTGTTATCCTGAGGCTGTGCTGCTGTTACCCTGAGGCTGTGCTGCTGTTACCCTGAGGCTGTGCTGCTGTTATCCTGAGGCTGTGCTGCTGTTACTCTGAGGCTGTGCTGCTGTTACCCTGAGGCTGTGCTGCTGTTACCCTGAGGCTGTGCTGCTGTTACTCTGAGGATGTGCTGCTGTTACTCTGAGGCTGTGCTGCTGTTACTCTGAGGCTGTGCTGCTGTTACTCTGAGGCTGTGCTGCCGTCACCCTGAGGCTGTGCTGCTGTTACCCTGAGGCTGTGCTGCTGTTACCCTGAGGCTGTGCTGTTGTTACTCTGAGGCTGTGCTGCCGTCACCCTGAGGCTGTGCTGCTGTTACCCTGAGGCTGTGCGGCTGTTACCCTGAGGCTGTGCTGCTGTTACTCTGAGGCTGTGCTGCCGTCACCCTGAGGCTGTGCTGCTGTTACTCTGAGGCTGTGCGGCTGTTACCCTGAGGCTGTGCTGCTGTTACTCTGAGGCTGTGCTGCTGTTACCCTGAGGCTGTGCTGTTGTTACTCTGAGGCTGTGCTGCTGTTACCCTGAGGCTGTGCTGCTGTTACTCTGAGGCTGTGCTGCTGTTACCCTGAGGCTGTGCTGTTGTTACTCTGAGGCTGTGCTGCTGTTACCCTGAGGCTGTGCTGTTGTTACTCTGAGGCTGTGCTGCTGTTACCCTGAGGCTGTGCTGCTGTTACTCTGAGGCTGTGCTGCCGTCACCCTGAGGCTGTGCTGCTGTTATCCTGAGGCTGTGCTGCTGTTACCCTGAGGCTGTGCTGCTGTTATCCTGAGGCTGTGCTGCTGTTACCCTGAGGCTGTGCTGCTGTTACTCTGAGGCTGTGCTGCTGTTATCCTGAGGCTGTGCTGCTGTAACCCTGAGGCTGTGCTGCTGTTACCCTGAGGCTGTGCGGCTGTTACCCTGAGGCTGTGCTGCTGTTACTCTGAGGCTGTGCTGCTGTTACCCTGAGGCTGTGCTGCTGTTACTCTGAGGCTGTGCTGCTGTTACTCTGAGGCTGTGCTGCTGTTACCCTGAGGCTGTGCTGCTGTCACCCTGAGGCTGTGCTGCTGTTACTCTGAGGCTGTGCTGCCGTCACCCTGAGGCTGTGCTGCTGTTACTCTGAGGCTGTGCGGCTGTTACCCTGAGGCTGTGCTGCTGTTACTCTGAGGCTGTGCTGCTGTTACCCTGAGGCTGTGCTGCTGTTACTCTGAGGCTGTGCTGCTGTTACCCTGAGGCTGTGCTGCTGTTACTCTGAGGCTGTGCTGCTGTTATCCTGAGGCTGTGCTGCTGTTACTCTGAGGCTGTGCTGCTGTTACCCTGAGGCTGTGCTGCTGTTATCCTGAGGCTGTGCTGCTGTTACTCTGAGGCTGTGCTGCTGTTATCCTGAGGCTGTGCTGCTGTTACCCTGAGGCTGTGCTGCTGTTACTCTGAGGATGTGCTGCTGTCACCCTGAGGCTGTGCTGCTGTTATCCTGAGGCTGTGCTGCTGTTACTCTGAGGCTGTGCTGCTGTTACCCTGAGGCTGTGCTGCTGTTATCCTGAGGCTGTGCTGCTGTTACTCTGAGGCTGTGCTGCTGTTACCCTGAGGCTGTGCTGCTGTTACCCTGAGGCTGTGCTGCTGTTACTCTGAGGCTGTGCCGCTGTTACTCTGAGGATGTGCTGCTGTTACTCTGAGGCATTGCTGCTGTTACTCTGAGGCTGTGCTGCTGTTACCCTGAGGCTGTGCTGCTGTTACCCTGAGACTGTGCTGCCGTCACCCTGAGGCTGTGCTGCTGTTACCCTGAGGCTGTGCTGCTGTTACTCTGAGGATGTGCTGCTGTTACTCTGAGGCTGTGCTGCTGTTACTCTGAGGCTGTGCTGCCGTCACCCTGAGGCTGTGCTGCTGTTACCCTGAGGCTGTGCTGTTGTTACTCTGAGGCTGTGCTGCCGTCACCCTGAGGCTGTGCTGCTGTTACCCTGAGGCTGTGCGGCTGTTACCCTGAGGCTGTGCTGCTGTTACTCTGAGGCTGTGCTGCCGTCACCCTGAGGCTGTGCTGCTGTTACTCTGAGGCTGTGCGGCTGTTACCCTGAGGCTGTGCTGCTGTTACTCTGAGGCTGTGCTGCTGTTACCCTGAGGCTGTGCTGTTGTTACTCTGAGGCTGTGCTGCTGTTACCCTGAGGCTGTGCTGTTGTTACTCTGAGGCTGTGCTGCTGTTACCCTGAGGCTGTGCTGCTGTTACTCTGAGGCTGTGCTGCTGTTACCCTGAGGCTGTGCTGTTGTTACTCTGAGGCTGTGCTGCTGTTACCCTGAGGCTGTGCTGTTGTTACTCTGAGGCTGTGCTGCTGTTACCCTGAGGCTGTGCTGCTGTTACTCTGAGGCTGTGCTGCCGTCACCCTGAGGCTGTGCTGCTGTTATCCTGAGGCTGTGCTGCTGTTACCCTGAGGCTGTGCTGTTGTTACTCTGAGGCTGTGCTGCTGTTACCCTGAGGCTGTGCTGCTGTTACTCTGAGGCTGTGCTGCCGTCACCCTGAGGCTGTGCTGCTGTTATCCTGAGGCTGTGCTGCTGTTACCCTGAGGCTGTGCTGCTGTTACCCTGAGGCTGTGCTGTTGTTACTCTGAGGCTGTGCTGCTGTTACCCTGAGGCTGTGCTGCTGTTACTCTGAGGCTGTGCTGCTGTTACCCTGAGGCTGTGCTGCTGTTACCCTGAGGCTGTGCTGCTGTTACTCTGAGGCTGTGCTGCTGTTACCCGGAGGCTGTGCTGCTGTTACTCTGAGGCTGTGCTGCCGTCACCCTGAGGCTGTGCTGCTGTTATCCTGAGGCTGTGCTGCTGTTACTCTGAGGCTGTGCTGCTGTTATCCTGAGGCTGTGCTGCTGTTACCCTGAGGCTGTGCTGCTGTTACCCTGAGGCTGTGCTGCTGTTATCCTGAGGCTGTGCTGCTGTTACTCTGAGGCTGTGCTGCTGTTACCCTGAGGCTGTGCTGCTGTTACCCTGAGGCTGTGCTGCTGTTACTCTGAGGCTGTGCTGCTGTTACTCTGAGGATGTGCTGCTGTTACTCTGAGGCTGTGCTGCTGTTACTCTGAGGCTGTGCTGCTGTTACCCTGAGGCTGTGCTGCTGTTACCCTGAGACTGTGCTGCCGTTACCCTGAGGCTGTGCTGCTGTTACTCTGAGGATGTGCTGCTGTTACTCTGAGGCTGTGCTGCTGTTACTCTGAGGCTGTGCTGCTGTTACTCTGAGGCTGTGCTGCCGTCACCCTGAGGCTGTGCTGCTGTTACCCTGAGGCTGTGCTGTTGTTACTCTGAGGCTGTGCTGCCGTCACCCTGAGGCTGTGCTGCTGTTACCCTGAGGCTGTGCGGCTGTTACCCTGAGGCTGTGCTGCTGTTACTCTGAGGCTGTGCTGCCGTCACCCTGAGGCTGTGCTGCTGTTACTCTGAGGCTGTGCTGCCGTCACCCTGAGGCTGTGCGGCTGTTACCCTGAGGCTGTGCTGCTGTTACTCTGAGGCTGTGCTGCTGTTACCCTGAGGCTGTGCTGTTGTTACTCTGAGGCTGTGCTGCTGTTACCCTGAGGCTGTGCTGCTGTTACTCTGAGGCTGTGCTGCTGTTACCCTGAGGCTGTGCTGTTGTTACTCTGAGGCTGTGCTGCTGTTACCCTGAGGCTGTGCTGTTGTTACTCTGAGGCTGTGCTGCTGTTACCCTGAGGCTGTGCTGCTGTTACTCTGAGGCTGTGCTGCCGTCACCCTGAGGCTGTGCTGCTGTTATCCTGAGGCTGTGCTGCTGTTACCCTGAGGCTGTGCTGCTGTTATCCTGAGGCTGTGCTGCTGTTACCCTGAGGCTGTGCTGTTGTTACTCTGAGGCTGTGCTGCTGTTACCCTGAGGCTGTGCTGCTGTTACTCTGAGGCTGTGCTGCCGTCACCCTGAGGCTGTGCTGCTGTTACCCTGAGGCTGTGCTGTTGTTACTCTGAGGCTGTGCTGCTGTTACCCTGAGGCTGTGCTGCTGTTACTCTGAGGCTGTGCTGCTGTTACCCTGAGGCTGTGCTGCTGTTACCCTGAGGCTGTGCTGCTGTTACTCTGAGGCTGTGCTGCTGTTACCCGGAGGCTGTGCTGCTGTTACTCTGAGGCTGTGCTGCTGTTACTCTGAGGCTGTGCTGCCGTCACCCTGAGGCTGTGCTGCTGTTACTCTGAGGCTGTGCTGCCGTCACCCTGAGGCTGTCCTGCTGTTACTCTGAGGCTGTGCTGCTGTTACCCTGAGGCTGTGCTGCTGTTACCCTGAGGCTGTGCTGTTGTTACTCTGAGGCTGTGCTGCTGTTACCCTGAGGCTGTGCAGTTGTTACTCTGAGGCTGTGCTGCTGTTACCCTGAGGCTGTGCTGCTGTTACTCTGAGGCTGTGCTGCTGTCACCCTGAGGCTGTGCTGCTGTTATCCTGAGGCTGTGCTGCTGTTACCCTGAGGCTGTGCTGCTGTTACCCTGAGGCTGTGCGGCTGTTACCCTGAGGCTGTGCTGCTGTTACTCTGAGGCTGTGCTGCTGTTACCCTGAGGCTGTGCTGCTGTTATTCTGAGGCTGTGCTGCCGTTATCCTGAGGCTGTGCTGCTGTTACTCTGAGGCTGTGCTGCTGTTACCCTGAGGCTGTGCTGCTGTTACTCTGAGGCTGTGCTGCCGTTATCCTGAGGCTGTGCTGCCGTTATCCTGAGGCTGTGCTGCTGTTACCCTGAGGCTGTGCTGCTGTTACCCTGAGGCTGTGCTGCTGTTATCCTGAGGCGGTGCTGCTGTTACTCTGAGGCTGTGCTGCTGTTACTCTGAGGCTGTGCTGCTGTTACCCTGAGGCTGTGCTGCTGTTACCCTGAGGCTGTGCTGCCGTCACCCTGAGGCTGTGCTGCTGTTACTCTGAGGCTGTGCTGCCGTCACCCTGAGGCTGTGCTGCTGTTATTCTGAGGCTGTGCTGCTGTTACTCTGAGGCTGTGCTGCCGTCACCCTGAGGCTGTGCTGCTGTTACCCTGAGGCTGTGCTGCTGTTACTCTGAGGCTGTGCTGCCGTCACCCTGAGGCTGTGCTGCTGTTACCCTGAGGCTGTGCTGCTGTTACCCTGAGGCTGTGCTGCTGTTACCCTGAGGCTGTGCTGCTGTTATCCTGAGGCTGTGCTGCTGTTACTCTGAGGCTGTGCTGCTGTTACTCTGAGGCTGTGCTGCTGTTACCCTGAGGCTGTGCTGCTGTTACCCTGAGGCTGTGCTGCTGTTATCCTGAGGCTGTGCTGCTGTCACCCTGAGGCTGTGCTGCTGTTACTCTGAGGCTGTGCTGCCGTCACCCTGAGGCTGTGCTGCCGTTACCCTGAGGCTGTGCTGCTGTTACCCTGAGGCTGTGCTGCTGTTACCCTGAGGCTGTGCTGCTGTTACCCTGAGGCTGTGCTGCTGTTACCCTGAGGCTGTGCTGCCGTCACCCTGAGGCTGTGCTGCTGTTACCCTGAGGCTGTGCTGCTGTTACCCTGAGGCTGTGCTGCTGTTATTCTGAGGATGTGCTGCTGTTACCCTGAGGCTGTGCTGCTGTTACCCTGAGGCTGTGCTGCTGTTACTCTGAGGCTGTGCTGCTGTTACCCTGAGGCTGTGCTGCTGTTACCCTGAGGCTGTGCTGCTGTTACTCTGAGGCTGTGCTGCCATCACCCTGAGGCTGTGCTGCTGTTATTCTGAGGCTGTGCTGCTGTTACCCTGAGGCTGTGCTGCTGTTACTCTGAGGCTGTGCTGCCGTCACCCTGAGGCTGTGCTGCTGTTACCCTGAGGCTGTGCTGTTGTTACCCTGAGGCTGTGCTGCTGTTACCCTGAGGCTGTGCTGCTGTTACTCTGAGGCTGTGCTGCTGTTATCCTGAGGCTGTGCTGCTGTTACCCTGAGGCTGTGCTGCTGTTACTCTGAGGCTGTGCTGCCGTCACCCTGAGGCTGTGCTGCTGTTACCCTGAGGCTGTGCTGCTGTTACTCTGAGGCTGTGCTGCTGTTACCCTGAGGCTGTGCTGCTGTTACTCTGAGGCTGTGCTGCTGTTACTCTGAGGCTGTGCTGCTGTCACCCTGAGGCTGTGCTGCTGTTACCCTGAGGCTGTGCTGCTGTTACTCTGAGGCTGTGCTGCTGTTACCCTGAGGCTGTGCTGCTGTTACTCTGAGGCTGTGCTGCTGTTACCCTGAGGCTGTGCGCTGCTGTTACTCTGAGGCTGTGCTGCTGTTATCCTGAGGCTGTGCTGCTGTTACTCTGAGGCTGTGCTGCTGTTACTCTGAGGCTGTGCTGCTGTTACCCTGAGGCTGTGCTGCTGTTACCCTGAGGCTGTGCTGTTGTTACTCTGAGGCTGTGCTGCTGTTACTCTGAGGCTGTGCTGCTGTTATCCTGAGGCTGTGCTGCTGTTACCCTGAGACTGTGCTGCCGTCACCCTGAGGCTGTGCTGCTGTTACCCTGAGGCTGTGCTGCTGTTACCCTGAGGCTGTGCTGCCGTCACCCTGAGGCTGTGCTGCTGTTACTCTGAGGCTGTGCTGCCGTCACCCTGAGGCTGTGCTGCTGTTACCCTGAGGCTGTGCTGCTGTTATTCTGAGGCTGTGCTGCTGTTACCCTGAGGCTGTGCTGCTGTCGCCCTGAGGCTGTGCTGCTGTTACCCTGAGGCTGTGCTGCTGTTATCCTGAGGCTGTGCTGCTGTTATCCTGAGGCTGTGTTTTAGATATCCTGACTAGCACAATTTTAAAGGCATCATATAAATGCAAGTTTATGTTGTGCAAAGTATGGTCTAAAGCGGTAATTTTCAAAGTCAGGGTTACGCCCGTGGGCGGATGTCGGGAGGGTGGCTGCGTTCCCGATCGAGGGAAGAAGGGAACAACAACCGCAACCAGCTTTTGAAAATGCTGGCCACGACTGGCTTTCAGAATGCTGGCTGTCCAGTGCATGTTTGCCGCCCCGGAGCACAGCGAGGCAGACTGCGTCCTCCTGATGTCAGCATGTTGATCCGAGGAGCAGATTCTTTTTTAAAATCATAGAATCCCTACAGTGTAGAAAGAGGCTATTCGGCCCATTGAGTCTGCACCAGCCCTCGAAAGAGTACCTCACCTAGGCCCAAACCCCACACTATCCCCTTAACCCCATCTAGGGCCAATTTAGCATGCCCAACCCACCTAACTTGCACATTTTTGGATTACGGGAGGAAACTGGAGTAACCGGAGGAAACCCATGCAGATACGGGGAGAAAGTGCAAACTCCACACAGCCAGTCACTCAAAGTCGGAATCGAGCCCGGGTTCCTGGCACTGTGATGTAGCAGTGCCAACCACTGTGCCATCGTGTCACGGCAGGGAGCCCCATATACTGACGCCACGTACTCTGAGCGCGAGAGATTCCTCCATTTTGTAGCTGCCAGCAATGCTGTTGTGAGCTCCAGAACCTCTGGTGAACAACCCATGAAGAAGCTGAAAACTGTAACAAAGCAGCATAAAGATGATTTCTTGAGGTTATGGGTTTATTAATTGTGCCACTGCAAATCAGGATGCAAAGTTCATGTGTGTTATATGAAGGGAAGTACTGGCAAAGGAAAGATTAAAACGGAAAACTTCAAAGGCATTTGAAGACTCAGCATGGTGAGTGCGAGGACAAACCTTTTGAATTTTTCAATGGATGCAGCAAGAACTTCAAATCACCAGCGGAAGTCCTTAGCAGAAATGTAACACTGAAAGCAAGTGAGATCGTGAGGACGGAGCAGGCTCACCCCTCACATTAAAGGTAAGTGAAAATCGTGGGTCGCGAAGGTTGGCCAGAATGCGTCGCGAAGGATGGCTGGTTGGTAAATATGGGTTCTGGGTTGTAAAACACTGGTTTTTCAAACCACATATCTAAATTACTATGAGGACGCACCAGAACGCTGGAGAATTCTGCAGAAAACACTCGTATATTTTGAATGCAATGTTGTGTATGCTGGGAGTGTTGCTTTCCACCTTTTTAACCTTACTAGCATTCCACAGCTGAATACGAAACGGAAGTGTAAAGAGCGGTGCAGAATCACCGTATGTTAACCTGCATGCAGCCAGATCTGGGCCAGGGTCATCCAGGGGTGCATCGGCCCCTGTTTCGGCATACTGCTCTGCAAGGATGAAGCCACCTCCGACAGCGCCTGCTCCACTCTCGAGGCTGCGATCGATGTGGCGTGCACCGAACCTGCAGGGACGCAAGACGGATGGACATCATCAACAGCGAACACCAAGCCAAAGTTGCATAAGGACTCAAAACAGACGCACTAACAAAACGGTACAGTGCTTCACATTATTAGACTCAACAACCACATACTGAAGCAGCCCTTCACCTGCCAATCTAAGCAATCCCAAATGTGCATGGCAATCTGTCTCTCTGGGTCAAGTTTTCGGTCACCTGTCCTAATATCTTGTTATGTGGCTCGTTGATAAATCTGTCTGATAACGCTTCTGTGAAGAGCCTAGGGATGTTTCACTATGTTAAATGTATTATACAAATGCAGATTGTTGTCACTTAATCAGGATTTTTCCCCCAGTTTTTGTATGTCAGCTGAAATAGTACTGAACAAGAAACTATAATGCTTTAGAGCTGTATTTTTATTAGCTCTCTGGAAAAATGCTTATTAAGTTCTATTAATAAGATATAGAATTTAACAAATACATTATGAATGGAAATAAACAAAATGCAGCTTTTATAACTGTGTGCAACTAGGAATGAACCGTTTGTCATTTACTTCTCTAACGGGATGAGATTAATCAATGCTCCCTGATGGTATCAAACCTGCTTGAAGATTTGCTTTCAGCTAAAGCTTTTGATTGGATCACACTGAAAGTAAACTGCTGTTGAGCCCAACAATATGCTGCCTTAACCTGATTTATTTTGGGCTAATTTCTTATTTGATTAACAGCCCCGTGGAGGTGCTGCCTGCACTGCCTCGGTGCATATATTCTGTTCAGCGTACAGTTTTACTACAGGTACTCCTTTTGAGTGTGGATCCGCTTTTAGACTTATACAAACGGTTGGTGGGGAGTTCTGTCATCTTCCCAACACTCCCCAGTTCGAGTGATTTTCCTTTTAAAACACTAGTAAAATTAAAAATGTTCCCATGTTGGATCGTCTTTAAGTTAGGACTTTACCAGCATCACGCTGTTTATACTTACACCGGTTCATACTGTGAACTTAACTCCCGGAGGTGATTTCATATTCAAACCCAATCTAAAAGTCACTCAAAGCTTTTGCCAGCCTGCAAAGTGGCTGCACTTTATAAGCTGGTCATTTCCTCAGTGTACAGAATGGCATTGCCCTACTTGCTTCTTGCCCGTGTCTGTCATTTTAGTGGATATGCAGATACGCAGTCTTTCTACCCTCCTACAGGGGTCACCGATGTAGCAATCAGGCCAGTGAACAGAGTGGAAGGGTGTGAATTAATAACACGTGCAGCACTATCTGTTAGTTACCCCATATTGATGCCCAGGAGAACAGACATATTGCCTGCCATTAGCTAGATCCCACGGTGCGTATTCATAAGGCAGGCAGAGGACTGAAACAGGGTTAAAAATCCAAAAGAAAACAGTGTCTTGTGGCCAGGAAATGTATTATGGCACGCTTAGATCAGATTTTTAAAATAAATCACAAACGTTAATGGCAAAGTATTTTAAATACTTTTAAGCAGGGGGCCACAGCCAGTATATATTCAGGTGACTTTATCTTGGGTGATAAAATAGTACGTAGAAGTTGAAATTTAACCTATTGGGTAGACCTTGTTTTGTGCGATAGTGTAAAACAGCTGGCTGAGCCAGCAGCTTATTTTATCTCTCCTGATCATTAGTCAATTGAAATAAAAATGGGGTGAGACTGAGCTGCTGATTCACTGCTGTCTGCTTTACACTATAACACAGGGGGAAGAATTACCCCACTTGGGTCTCCCCCAATGGGCTAATCTTTAGCAGCTGCTCTGCTGAGGAAGTTGCCTGGTTACAAGGTATCCAAGGTGCTATCATCTGCAGGATTCTCGCCTTGGGTTCTGATAAATACTTTTCCATTTGAGCCATTAACTTTCCTCTTTGATATGTTTGTTGCTTGTGCCGTGTCCTTCCGGCATTGTTTGCTTTTAGTTTATGATTCTTTCACTGGTCACTTACAGGTTTAACATTAACGCAATGTTTTTAGTTGCTGCTACAAAAGTGAGGTCTGCTATAAAAACCCGAAAAGAGCAGAAGCTATGCAGTAAAAACAGGGAACAACTTATGTTAAATATTATGAAGAATATTTAAAAATGATCGATACAATTTCTATGACTTATTCATTGAAATAAATAGTTACGTTATGGATGTATCTAATATCTCAACTGACCAATTTACTCTGGTTATATTTGCCTGGATTAACATTTCAATCAATTAAACATTTAACTGCACTAACGTATTCTACTGATCGAGATCTGAATCTTACAGAGATATGACTCATGCAAAATAAATAGACTTTGGAGTCAGACAGGCACAGAGAGACAAACAAAGCGGCTGTGTGCAGATCAGCAGCAGCCCAGCAATGCCAAACAACCGTACAACACCAGCCTCCGAGCACATGCAGGGTGTGGGAGGGAGGGAAGTAGGAAGGGGAGGAAAAGAGAGGGAGGGAAGACGGTGCTGCAGCACGAGACGGGCAACAGTAGCTGTATTTAACAGATTGAAATCAATACTGCTGGCTGAGTGCATTCAGGTCTCAGGGTAGTACAGGGCCTGAGGAGGCAGGGCACGGGATGGGGACAAACAGCCACACGCAGCCTTGGCTTGTAGCACTAGAACACGCTACTGCTGATGGAGAGTCAGCGTTCACATTCGAAGTGGACGATAACGTGACTGAATCAAACCAGTAGGGCTGTAAATGAACTTTTACTTACTAACTGAAAAAAGGGAGAAAAAACCATGAAAGTAAGCGTCTGGAGGATTGCCTTCAAACAACAAACCAAACCAGCAATTAAAATCTCATTAAAATCTTTTGCAAGTAGATTTGTGATTATTTCCAATACTTTTCAAGTGTTGCTGACCCATTCTTGAGCATGCTTTCAACCTCTGAGTAACGATGAATTTCAGGGAAGGAGTGGATGATGACCACATCAGGCCAATGCCATATTTAAATAAGGCTGAATCTCCATCTCTATTGATGGCACTGAATGGTGCTGGGATATAGTTCCACATCTCTCCAGCATTTTCTCCATGCCTAATGAAGATCATCAGATTATTTGACTGTGTGGAGCATCAGAGGCAAATCTGAACAAGTCCTCACCGGACACCCACACTTCTTTGAAAACAGCACACAGACCAGCAACTGGGACACTAGCCCATTTTTATAGCCCAGGGCTCCATTGGCTAATTACAATATGCCCCCTTGCTCCTGGGCTGAGGTCAGCTTCACATAGTGGTGGGACCGAGGGACTGAACCTGGGAAATTCCTGGTCTGCCTTGCTCAACAATACACTCAGCTAGTGCACCGAGCAACATTGTGAAGCCCTGGGATTGAAATCCGTGCCTACTGTTGCAAAAATGCACATGAGGAAAGCAGCTAACAATCACTTCATTCACCCGGCTGGGTCGCTTCTCGAAATGAAGGGAAGGCAGGGCATTTGAAAGGTTTTTCAAAATAAATTGGGTGCGCTGTGGCCGTGTTATGGGTCCACACCAATCATTTAAATACAAAGCCAAATACAAAACTCTGCACCACCCGATAACCCACAGCAGTATGCTATCACAATTTACAAAGCAGATTTTGCCCATCCACTCTTGAAGCTACTAGTCATTGAGGAATCTTGGCACCAATGTCTGCTAACATGTTCCAGTGCCGGCTCTTCAGGAATAAGCCTAGATAGGGAGTTCCAGAAGTTTCACAGCATGGCCCAGTCCTGTGCTCAATTGATACTGTTACATGTGCCCTTACAGCAGGGGCAATTGGGTCAGAATTGAAAATTCTGTCTAATTGACCCCTTCCTAATCAATAGACACAAGGGCAATAAAGTATTTATCGTTATGAAATCAGTGTTGTCTATGAAAAGCTGTACATTGGCATCTTCTAAACAGCCACAATACTGCGTAGGCGCTTCTGTGGACGTGAAAGAGACTCCAGGATGGTATGTTGCCTCCCTGGTGCCAGGGTCCAGGATGTCTCCGAACGGGTAGAGGGCATCCTGAAGGGGGAGGGCAAACAGGCAGAGGTCGTTGTACATATTGGTACTAACGACATAGGCAGGAAGGGGCATGAGGTCCTGCAGCAGGAGTTCAGGGAGCTAGGCAGAAAGTTAAAAGACAGGACCTCTAGGGTTGTAATCTCGGGATTACTCCCTGTGCCACGTGCCAGTGAGGCTAGAAATAGGAAGATAGAGCAGCTAAACACGTGGCTAAACAGCTGGTGTAGGAGGGAGGGTTTCAGTTATCTGGACCACTGGGAGCTCTTCCGGGGCAGATGTGACCTATATAAGGACGGGTTGCATCTAAACTGGAGAGGCATAAATATCCTGGCCGCGTGGTTTGCTAGTGTCACACGGGAGGGTTTAAACTAATATGTCAGGGGGGTGGGCACGGGAGCAATAGGTCAGAAGGTGAGAGCATTGAGGGAGAACTAGGGAATAGGGACAGTGGGGCTCTGAGGCAGAGCAGACAGGGAGAAGTTGCTGAACACAGCTGGTCTGGTGGCCTGAAGTGCACATGTTTTAATGCAAGAAGTATTACGGGTAAGGCAGATGAACTTAGAGCTTGGATTAGTACTTGAAACTATGATGTTGTTGCCATTACAGAGACCTGGTTGAGGGAAGGGCAGGATTGGCAGCTAAACGTTCCAGGATTTAGATGTTTCAGGCGGGATAGAGGGGGATGTAAAAGGGGTGGCGGAGTTGCGCTACTGGTTAGGGAGAATATCACAGCTGTACTGCGGGAGGACACCTCAGAGGGCAATGAGGCTATATGGGTAGAGATCAGGAATAAGAAGGGTGCAGTCACAATGTTGGGGGTTTATTACAGGCCTCCCAACAGCCAGCGGGAGATAGAGGAGCAGATAGGTAGACAGATTTTGGAAAAGAGTAAAAACAACAGGGTTGTGGTGATAGGAGACTTCAACTTCCCCAATATTGACTGGGACTCACTTAGTGCCAGGGGCTTAGACGGGGCGGAGTTTGTAAGGAGTATCCAGGAGGGCTTCTTAAAACAATATGTAGACAGTCCAACTAGGGAATAGGCGGTACTGGACCTGGTATTGGGGAATGAGCCCGGCCAGGTGGTAGAAGTTTCAGTAGGGGAGCATTTCGGGAACAGTGACCACAATTCAGTAAGTTTTAAAGTGCTGGTGGACAAGGATAAGAGTGGCCCTAGGATGAATGTGCTAAATTGGGGGAAGGCTAATTATAACAATATTAGGCGGGAACTGAAGAACATAGATTGGGGGCGGATGTTTGAGGGTAAATCAACATCTGACATGTGGGAGGCTTTCAAGTGTCAGTTGAAAGGAATTCAGGACCGGCATGTTCCTGTGAGGAAGAAGGATAAATACGGCAATTTTCGGGAACCTTGGATAACGAGAGATATTGTAGGCCTCGTCAAAAAGAAAAAGGAGGCATTTGTCAGGGTTAAAAGGCTGGGAACAGACGAAGCCTGTGTGGAATATAAGGAAAGTAGGAAGGAACTTAAGCAAGGAGTCAGGAGGGCTAGAAGGGGTCACGAAAAGTCATTGGCAAATAGGGTTAAGGAAAATCCCAAGGCTTTTTACACGTACATAAAAAGCAAGAGGGTAGCCAGGGAAAGGGTTGGCCCACTGAAGGATAGGCAAGGGAATCTATGTGTGGAGCCAGAGGAAATGGGCGAGGTGCTAAATGAATACTTTGCATCAGTATTCACCAAAGAGAAGAAATTGGTAGATGTTGAGTCTGGAGAAGGGTGTGTAGATAGCCTGGGTCACATTGAGATCCAAAAAGACGAGGTGTTGGGTGTCTTAAAAAATATTAAGGTAGATAAGTCCCCAGGGCCTGATGGGATCTACCCCAGAATACTGAAGGAGGCTGGAGAGGAAATTGCTGAGGCCTTGACAGAAATCTTTGGATCCTCACTGTCTTCAGGTGATGTCCCGGAGGACTGGAGAATAACCAATGTTGTTCCTCTGTTTAAGAAGGGTAGCAAGGATAATCCAGGGAACTACAGGCCGGTGAGCCTTACTTCAGTGGTAGGAAAATTACTGGAGAGAATTCTTCGAGACAGGATCTACTCCCATTTGGAAGCAAATGGACGTATTAGTGAGAGGCAGCATGGTTTTGTGAAGGGGAGGTCGTGTCTCACTAACTTGATAGAGTTTTTCGAGGAGGTCACAAAGATGATTGATGCAGGTAGGGCAGTGGATGTTGTATATATGGACTTCAGTAAGGCCTTTGACAAGGTCCCTCATGGTAGACTAGTACAAAAGGTGAAGTCACACGGGATCAGGGGTGAGCTGGCAAGGTGGATACAGAACTGGCTAGGTCATAGAAGGCAGAGAGTAGCAATGGAAGGATGCTTTTCTAATTGGAGGGTTGTGACCAGTGGTGCTCCACAGGGATCAGTGCTGGGACCTTTGCTGTTTGTAGTATATATAAATGATTTGGAGGAAAATGTAACTGGTCTGATTAGTAAGTTTGCAGACGACACAAAGGTTGGTGGAATTGCGGATAGCGATGAGGACTGTCAGAGGATACAGCAGGATTTAGATTGTTTGGAGACTTGGGCGGAGAGATGGCAGATGGAGTTTAATCCGGACAAATGTGAGGTAATGCATTTTGGAAGGTCTAATGCAGGTAGGGAATATACAGTGAATGGTAGAACCCTCAAGAGTATTGAAAGTCAAAGAGATCTAGGAGAACAGGTCCACAGGTCACTGAAAGGGGCAACACAGGTGGAGAAGGTAGTCAAGAAGGCATACGGCATGCTTGCCTTCATTGGCCAGGGCATTGAGTATAAGAATTGGCAAGTCAGCTGTATAGAACCTTAGTTAGGCCACACTTGGAGTATAGTGTTCAATTCTGGTCGCCACATTACCAGAAGGATGTGGAGGCTTTAGAGAGGGTGCAGAAGAGATTTACCAGAATGTTGCCTGGTATGGAGGGCATTAGCTATGAGCAGCGGTTGAATAAACTCGGTTTGTTCTCACTGGAACGAAGGAGGTTGAGGGGCGACCTGATAGAGGTCTACAAAATTATGAGGGGCATAGACAGAGTGGATAGTCAGAGGCTTTTCCCCGGGGTAGAGGGGTCAATTACTAGGGGGCATAGGTTTAAGGTGAGAGGGGCAAGGTTTAGAGTAGATGTACGAGGCAAGTTTTTTTACAGAGGGTAATGGGTGCCTGGAACTCGCTACCGGAGGAGGTGGTGGAAGCAGGGACGATAGTGACATTTAAGGGGCATCTTGACAAATACATGAATAGGATGGGAATAGAGGGATAGGGACCCAGGAAGTGTAGAAGATTGTAGTTTAGTCGGGCAGCATGGTCGGCACGGGCTTGGAGGGCCGAAGAGCCTGTTCCTGTGCTGTACATTTCTTTGTTCTTTTGCCCCATCTGCTGTATTCAGTCCTGCTATCACGAACATCTGTGGACACCAATGGCTGCTTAAACCTTTGTAGGTTTCTATTCAACTTATTGTAAAACTTCCTTTTAGGTGTTGGGATTTGATTGAAGCAAAAAGGTTGTGAGTATCTGACATTTTCATCTTATGTCAAGCAGAAGCTCTTCTCCTCGCAAACAGGGATCATGCCTGGAGAAAGGATTCAAAGCTGCCTAACTGTACGGTAACATTACTGGTGTTCACAATTACCTGTAGTGGTGGAAGCATTTTAAGCTGACTTGGTTCAACATAGCTACCCACTCAATTGAATTAAGTTTTTTCCCCGCATCTTGAAATGTTCAAAGAAAATTAAAAGCACACATGGGGAAAATGTTTTTAGGCTTGTTTTTGAGCAGGGGAGGAGGTCGCTTATCTACCCCCTGCCTCCCCGATCCCATGATTTCTGCATGCAGCCCGTGACTAGATGCATACGCAACAGTGTGCAAGGGTTGCATTTGCTCCACCAGCCTCCAGTTCATAAAGACAGTGTGGTTTTCTTAAAAGGAAGTTACACTGAATCAAAAGAAGCTGTTGCTGACTGTCACTGCTGCAAATGGAGAGTGGAAATGGAGCAGCAGAGCAGGGAGACAGCTATGCCTCAGACACATGTCTCCCACCTCCTTCACAGAGTGCCAGCTTTTAGCTATGACAGGAACATTACCCAAACAGTGCAAGACAATCACAGGCATTCTGCTCCCTCTCCTGCAGGACAAGGGGGTACAAAACACAAGCAATCTGCAGAAAAGTGATGGGAGCCAAGCATGTCTTCATCCCATTTGCCCAACATTGAACAGAGACCAAAACTGGATTTGCCGAGAGGATTGAGAATGACGGCATGTTATTACCCTAGTCCCTTTTAATCTCCCACCTTAACGTCATCCTGCTACATGACAGAAACTGCAAGCTGATGATGAGCTCATGGACTCGTACATTACACCCCACCAAAATTCCATGGGTGGCCGGCTGTGCAGCAATCTGGAATCTATTGTACATGAGACAAACAGACTACAGACAACCAACATTTCCTTTAAGATGTGTGATCCGTGGACACCTTAAAGGGTCAACTCAATTCAACCAGCAGGCAAAGAGGAAGTCCAGGGAGCATTGCAGCCATTCTTCTCCGTGTCTTTCCCTTCCTCACCCAACTATCGCCTGTTGACGTTACACTTTCAGACACCCAAGAATTGCTACCTGGCCAGCCACAACAGCCCCAGGAGGGAGACATAATGCTGCACCGGACTTCCAAGGAAGAAGCATGGTTGCTTGGATCTGACACTCACACCCACCAGTTCACACACTGGCACTCCACAGTCGTCAGAGGCTAATTTGGAGTCAGGACCTGCATGTGGTGAGTCACCGGGTACGAGTGTGCTATGGTGAGGCCAGACTGGAAAGGTTAATCTTTCTACCAACTCTGTGGAGGCAGAGGTCGCAAACATATTCTGTTGCTGTGAACTCAGCTGAAGTCAGATGAAATAGCATCCAGGAGAATCACATGCACACTTGGTGCATTGGTCTTGTGTTGTTGTCATGGAGCATAGAGCAGGGCATCGCACAGAGCTTGGAGCCTATCCTTTCCAACATTGGAACAACGGCCAAATCCATGACAGCACTTGCAGACTCACTTGTAATGCAGCGTCAAGTGGCTGAGGCAACACCTTCCATTGCAGCACAGGCACCAGCTTCACAACGCCTCAACAGTTCAGTACAAACTCAGTCAACGCTCTGTAAATCCTGGCTTACTGTCATCATTGATGTGGACCCTAGTGCTCAAAGGCACTTGCTCCTATGTCAGTCCAGCTGTCTGCCCTCCAATACAATGTTTTTCAAACCTTCTTTTCCTGACACACACTTTTGCCAACTGTCCGACCTTCGCGACCCACGCCACGTTTGCTTACCTTTAATGCGAAAGGGTAGCCTGCTTGGTCCTCATTTCCTCACTTGAATCAGGTTCAAAGGAGGAGAGGGTAATGTGCATATGCATATTAAGTGCAGACTTCAGTCTGCGCCGCCTTCAGCTTTTTGCCGCCTTCATCTTTACAAAAACGGTTATTTCCAACATTGCTCATGTAGATTGTTGTGAAGAGCAATAGCAACAAAATGCTCGTTTTACTCAGCACTGTTTATTCATGGGAGATGCTACTCCAGAATTTTGACAGCATCATGGACTCTTGGCATGTTTAAAATTTTAAAAAAATTGTTTTCCAATTAAGGGGCAATTTAGCGTGGGCCATTCACCTACCTTGCCCATCTTTGGGTTGAGACCCCCACAGACATGGGGAGGATGTGCAAAGACCACAGACAGTGACCCGGGACCGGTAGAGAACCCGGATCCTCGGCTCCGTGAGGGAGCAGTGCTAACCACTGCTCCATCGTACTGCCCCTTTTGGCATGTTTTTAATGTGGTATCACAGGTCAGCGACAGTAGTGTAATCTTTTAATTTGGAGTCAGCTGTAAGTTAGTAACTGACTCTGGGGTCTCAACCTCAAAAGGAATTTTTCACCCATCACTGCTCTTTCAAAATCGGATACTTCTCCTCTCATTTGCCAGTACTTCCCTGCGTATAACACACATGGGCTTGCATGGTTATTTGCACTGGCACAATTGACAAAGCCACGTCTCAAGGAATCATCGTTATACTGCTTTGTACATGAGTTAAGTTTCTTCTTTGTTAACCAGAGGTCCTGGAGCTCTGCACAGAGCTAACGCTAGCACTGTTCTGTCCTGCCTTGGACTCTCCTGCAGAATCCGTTGGGAGATCCTGTTAAGCAGTTACACTGCTGATTTGAGTCTCCGGCCACCTCTTACTTTAAAAGGAAAAATCCATCTTCGTAGTCCTCTTGCCTTGCTTGATAGCCAGCTAGGAAATGGAAGCAGTTCTCCTCCGTGATTTAGCGATAACAGCACGTACATGGAGGGCCCAGAGTGTCCGTGCAAGGCACATGACCTGCTCACTGCTGAAGCTTCTGTCTGGAAGATTGCACACAGCCTAACTTCTTTTCATTTGAAAGGCGACAGTGGCTGCCATTCTCAATTTAAAAGCCGGCAGTGGCCATTGTGCACTTCTTCCCACGATCGGGACCACCGCGGGATTGGTGCGACCGATTGCTCTGTGACACTCCCGCCACACGTCCGTGGGTCATGATCCGCATTTTGAAAAACCCTGCTCCAATAGATTATCAGGAGCACTATTGTCAGTAGCCTTGCTGTGGCCTCTTAGCCAGCCAGCCAACCCAGTTTAGTGCAACCACGCAGTGTGGTGCAGTCCAAAGCCTGGCATACAAGGCTGAGAGGTGTTTGTGCTTGTCATACAAGGCCAACTGCATCCTCCCCGAGGAAAATCCGCCAGCCTTCCATTAAGTTGAAATTACTGGGATAGCACTGCATATGAGAACACGGTTGCGGCTTCCATGAGACAAGTAATAAGGGAATGCATAGGGGTTTTGTTTGTATTATGGCTGTTTGTTGGACAAAGATATTAATGGTGGTGGCTTTCATTTGTACATGGAGAGTTGGGGCAGCAGATCCTGTGGCCTTCCTGAATGTGAGCAGCAACTCACCAAAAAGCCTCCAAAAACAAACGTCAGCACTTCCACTAACTTCACCCTAGCAGAAGCAAGCTAACAGTGCCTCACCTGCAAGTTCAATACCAGTTCCTTGAAATAACATTTAGTGGGGGAGGGGGGCCTTTGTGCTGCTCAGCTATCTGCGAGCAGCAGAAACGTTCAGCGCTCGCGTGTTGACCAAATTTCTGAGATGCGCTTGAAATCAACGGCAACGATTGAATGAGATCATGATTGGACCTTTCCTGATCTTTCCTGCAGTCACGGCGTATGCTGGTGCTAGTTTACATTCCAGCCCACAACACCACGTGGAGTGCCCCAGAGAGGACCAGAGGTATGGCCAATGCCATTTTCGGCCTTCAGGGTTTACACAGCACCGGCACCAGCAGTGCTCGAGAGTCCAACTTCATGGTCACCAAGGCTTTGTTTGATGCCCTTTTGATATATTTTTCCACTTGGGTTGCAAGGCAGCACTGCCCTGCAGATCAATCTATCATTCCTGGCAACTCCAGTCTGATTTTGGAAGGTTGGCAACACAAAAGGTGGCAGATTAACAGCATCACATAAGAAGTGTGTTGGCACAACATCAACTTGCATTAGCTTAAGTGTGCTCTATTCCAATGCCTAGTGCTGTCTGTACACTAAAACACCAAACTACCGTGCGTGGGCTGCATGCAGCCTGATGCTTGGCAACCTGTGCTTTGAATCTCAGGCACTTGGTGCAATCTGTGCTTACATTTCTAATTTGAATTTTTGCAGAGCTGGATGATTAGAATTGGCCACTTTTAGCAGCTGCATCACTATTCCTAGTCAGTAGAGTGATGATTAGTTAATTCATCTGTCAATCATGCTTGAAGACCGCATTGCTGTAAACAGCTGGGATTGGTTTAATGCTTGTAATTTGTATGATGCAACTGTTCCCCCCACCCCAGCCAGTGCATTTTGCTTGAAAAATCACTTGTTTTTATTGGGAGACCTTGCTGTAATTTCAATCATAAAGTTTATTCGCTGTAGTTTGTATAAGTTTCTTTTAAATAGATTCTATGGACCATTTGCTGCAGTGAGCGCTTTAAATATACTTCGCTAAGGAAACAGACATATTTTTGGCTGCAAAATATACAGTTTCCTGCAAGTCCTCCTAATTGGCCAATGCAATGAGACTTATTGGCTGATCGTGATGCCAATTGATACGCTGGTCAATCCTGATTGCACAGGTCAGTCCTGAAGCTGGTGCCCATTGTAGACGTAAGCATCCCGAAGCTTCTTCCCATAACTTGTAAAGAATTAAGTTATGGCCTGTGGGCGTCGCTGGTTCGGCCAGTATTTATTGCCCATCCCTAATTGCCCTTCAGAAGGTGGCGGTGAGCTGCCTTCTTGAACCGCTGCAGTTCCTGAGGTGTAGGTGCACCCACTGTGCTGTTAGAGAGAGAATTCTGGGTTGTTGGCGAGTTACTGCCGTGCATCTTGTAAATAGGCACACATAGCTGCCATTATTTGTCGGTGGTGGAGGGGTTGAACGTTTTTTGGAAGGAGTAGCAATCAAATGGGCTGCTTTGTCCTGGGTGGTGTCGAGCTTCTCGAGTGTTGTTGGAACAGCACTCATCCAGGCAAGTGGAGGGTATTCCATTACATTCCTGACTTGTGCCTTGTAGGTGGTGGACAGGCTTTGGGGAGTCAGGAGGTGAGTATTTCGCCTTAGAATTCCAGCCTTTGACCTGCCACACTATTGATATGGCTAGTCCAGTTCAGTTTCTGATCACTGGTAACCCCCAGGATGTCGATTGTGGGGAATTCAGTGATGGTAATCCCATTGAATGTCAAGGGGCAATGGTTAGATCCTCTCTTGGAGGAGATGGTCATTGTATGGCATGAATGTAACTTGCTTCTTGCCAGCCAAGCTTGGATATTGTCCAGGTCTTGCTGCATTTGGACATGGACTGCTTCATTATCTGAGGAGTAGCTAATGGTGCTGAACATTGTGCAGTCATCTACACGCATCCCCACTTCTACCATATGATGGAAGGGAGGACTTTGATGAAGCAGCTGAAGATGTTTGGGCCTAGGGCACTACCCTGAGGAACTCCTGCAGTGATGTCCTGGAGCTGAGATGATTGACCTCCAATCACCATACTCTGTCAAATGCTGCCTTGATGTCAAGGGCAGTTACTCTCACCTCTTGCATTCAGCTCTTTTGTCCAAGTTTGAACCAAGGCTGTAACAAAGTCAGTAGCTGAGTGACCCTGGTGGAACCCAAACTGAGTGTCTGTGAGCAGGTTATTGCTGAGTAAGTGCCGCTTGATAGAACTGTTGATGACTCCTTCCATCACTTTGCTGATGATGGAGAGCCGGCTCATTGGGCGGTAATTGGCTGGGTTGGATTTGTCCTATTTCTTGAGGCAAGGACACACATGGGCAATTTTCCGGATTGCCGGGTAGATGCCAGTGTTGTAGCTGTACTGGAATAGCTTGGCTAGGGGTGCGGCAAGTTCTGGAACACCAGCCTTCAGTACTATTGCCGGAATATTGTTCGGGCCCATAACCTTTGCAGAATCCAGTGCCTTCAGCTGCTTCTTAATATCACGTGGAGCAAATCGTATTGGCTGAAGACTGACATCTGTGAAGCTGGGGAGGCCGAGATGGATCATCCACTTGGCACTTCTGACTGAAGATTGTTGCAAATGCCTCAGCCTGGTCTTTTGCACTGATGTACTAGGCTCCTACATCATTGAGGATGGGGATATTTGTGGAGCCTCCTTCTCCAGTGAGTTGTTTAATTATCCACCACCATTAACGGCTGGATGAAGGGCATCAACAAACAGTAATCAAACAAGAAATATTAAAAGAAAATGCTGCAAGCACTCAGTAGATCTGGCAGCATCTGTGGAGAAAGAGAATTAAGATTTCAGATCGACGACCTTCCATCACCTGGGATGTCAGCCATGCGTCTCCTGCCAAAGGTGCTGCCTGACCCAAGCAATTCCAGCATCCTTTCTTTTCTTTTAGATTTTCACCATGAAGGATCTTTTGTATTAGTTATCACTTGAGAGATTTCTGTGCACTCATGCCACAGAGAGTAGGCCACTCCCCTCCCCACCAAGTTCACATAATGCGAAAAACAGTTTTCTGTTCTGAATGTAAATGTGGGTTCGTTCCTCTAATTGGATTAGAAAATACTATCCCCTCAGGGTTGCCCATCTTCCACTTGGAGCACAATATATCATTCTCACTCACTTCTACAAATGTCCCAAGGTGTCTTTGTGGCCACTCATTCCATTCAATATCAGCATGCGGTTTCATTTCAGTGTGGCTGCACACATACTCCACAGTCAAGTCTTCTGGGATGAATAAGAAGCAATATTAATTTTTCTAGGTTTCTCTCGGTCACTGCTGCTTATGCCAGGCTTGGGAATTAATAAACAGGACAGATTTATGCAGGTCTTGTACAATAATGAAATTGAACTCAAATCCATTTGTTGGAATGATGGGTCCCGTTTTTCAGCAGGCAGACAGAGAGAGGTGCGTCAGACCTGGCAACGAGCTGCAATAAATATCTCCCACAAAGTGAAGCTAACTGGGTAACTCAGAAGTGACAAAGTCTTATTAGTCTAATGAACGAAGGCACCGATCATTCTCCACCGCTTGTCAGGACTTCATATGTTCGTGGCCCTACAGAAGCATTTCCTACTGTGGCAATGAACCTAATCTTTGAGCTCTTTTTTCTAGAATAAGGGACAGTCAGCCATACCATTTCAGGGGAATCAGAGGCAGGTGGGTTTGATCTGAAGGTCATTGTCAATAGTTGATCTGTTGTCTTGTTTTTGTGTTTCACTTCAATGCCTTGGTTTGAGTTGCAGAATGGAGGTATTTTAACAACACTCAAACAACTGATGAACAACAAGCATTTTAGATGCCCAAGTGACTGGGGACTAATCTTCCACACAAATAATATTCCTAATTCCATGGCACTGGTTTAAACAAAGCAGGGAGTTTCCCACTCCAAGATTCAATCCTCAACCAATGCCACCAACACAGATCTGACAATTTTTTCTATTCGCTGTTTGTAGGACCTGGATGTGAATAACGTTTGCTTCTCTATCAGTCTAAATAATAGGAATGACTTCACTTCAAGGAAACAATCCTCTGGTGGTAAAGTTTTTTGGGAGCTCCTGGGTCTGTGACACAGTTTTCTGTAAATGCAAATGATGTGTGCAGTTAACTACCACCCAATTCATCATTAATGTGCCACTTCTTCCACTAGAAAAAAAGTTACAAAATGCTTGAATAAGATGTGCAGTCTCAAAGAAGGTGGGGAGATTTGAGCAATAGTTTTAATCAATGAAAACTTTGATTAGACCTTGGAACTTGCTAACATGTGTAGCAGTTGAGGCAATTAGTATAGACACATTTAAGGGAAAGCTTGATAACACATGAAGAAGAACGGATTAGATTGGAAAGTTATACCGACGGGGTTAGATGAAGCAGGGTGGGAAGTGGCTGGTGTGGAGCAACACAGATTTATTATGCCAAATGGCCTGTTTTTGGCCTTTAAGTGCCATGTAGCATTGCTGGTGACAGTGTTAGTGCCAGAAAGGCAACTAA
This sequence comes from Scyliorhinus torazame, assembly GCF_047496885.1. NCBI lineage: Eukaryota > Metazoa > Chordata > Chondrichthyes > Carcharhiniformes > Scyliorhinidae > Scyliorhinus > Scyliorhinus torazame. Next base: position 388,237,665 of record NC_092708.1, read on the forward strand.
AGTTCTCCCCTGTCCGTTTCATCATTTTGAAGCTGGATGTAAAGCCAATGAACGATCGCTAACACCTTGATTGGTGACAGGGTGCAGTGAATGCTGATGTACTGTTCTGATGTACCGGGCAGCACGGTAGCACAAGTGGATAGCACTGTGGCTTCACAGCGCCAGGGTCCCAGGTTCGATTCCCTGCTGGGTCACTGTCTGTGCGGAGTCTGCACGTTCTCCCCGTGTCTGCGTGGGTTTCCTCCGGGTGCTCCGGTTTCCTCCCACAGTCCAAAGACGTGCAGGCTAGGTGGATTGGCCATGATAAATTGCCCTTAGTGACCAAAAAGGTTAGGAAGGGTTATTGGGTTACGGGGATAGGGTGGACATGAGGGTTTCAGTGGGTCGGTGCAGACTCGATGGGCCGAATGGCCTCCTTCTGCACTGTATGTTCTAAGTCTATGTATGTTCTGGGGCAGTTAGAGCAAAACTCTGCAATACGTCTATTGAAATTATGTTAGTTGCTAAGTACTTCCAGTAACTGACTTGAAGAACTGGAGATAGGAGCACGTTGAACGTCACACATCTATAACTGTCCGGCTTAGCTCCCCTCCAAGTCACCCACCATCCTGACTTGGAAATATATCGCTGTTCCTTCACTGTCGCTGGGTCAAAATCCTGGAACTCCCTCCCTAACAGCACTGTGGGTGTACTTACAAAACAGGGACTGTCGCGGATCAAGAGACAACTCACCACCACCTTCTGAAGGGCAACTAGCAATAAATGCTGGCCTAACCAGCAAAACTCACATCCCATAATTGAATTTTAAAAAACAATTTGCATTTATCTGGTGTCTTTAACATAGTAAATTGTCCCCAGGCGCCTCACAGGGGTTTGCCGGCCAAGATTTGAAATTGAACATAAGCGACCAAAAACTTGGACAAAGAGATCAGTTTAAAGGAATGACTCAAAAGGAGGAGAGGGAAGTGGAGAGGTTCAGGGATGGAATTCCAGAGCTTTGGACTGGACAGCTGAAGGCATGGTCACCAATGGCGGAGTGAAGAAAACTGGGGATGTCCAAGAGGGCCAAAATTGGAGATTCCATTCAGCTGTTCCTAATACAACTGCACTGATATGTGAGTGACTGCACAAGCTGGGGAATATACTGTCTAATCTTCTGGGGCACTATTTCTGCACAGAGGCACCATGTACGAACAGTTCTAACTGATAGCATTTGTTCTGTTTGACATGAAACCACAATTTCTCTCATTGGGTGCTGCCTGACCTTCGCCCCGGCTTCCCATAATGCTTTTACTTTCTTGCTCACTAAGAATTGTGTGACATTAATCCACCAGAGGTGGTTTGGTTCATGCGTTCCTTACAGCAAACCTAACCGACTCACCGTCTACTGGACTTTAATCTGATTGTCTCCGTTCAACAGGCCTGAAACATTACGCCATTCCCACCCTCCCCAACTTTAAATGCTGCGGGGCCCATTTCCAGCAAGTTAATTAAGTTCTTTTTAATTGTCAGGGATATGTACTGCCTGGTTTTCAGTGGCAGGAAGCATCTTTGAAAGACGTCAGACACCAGGAAGGCAAAGAGAGCAGAGGTCGGCTAGTGTCAAGTGCCAAAATTCAGCATCCTTCTCAAAGAATTATGTAACGGTAGCAACAAGAGGTAACATTCAAACTTTTACCCCCTACCCCCGGAGGCAGAGGCCAGTGAGAAATTCCGGCCCCACCAACGTCTATGGCGTTTTGCGTGGCTCGCCCACCCTGCTGCTGGGGAGCCCATTATAGACGGCAGAAGTGGAAGTTCCCTCCAGCGGGAGTGGCTGCAAAATCCCACCTAAAGATTCCAGTGTGGAAAATGAAGTGATACCCTGTTGCTTAAAACTTTTTAATTAGAGTTCTTCAATGGTTGGCTGTTGATGGTTTTGTGTGGAACTGTGCCACATAGTCCAGGAAGGCTCCTGGTCTGATCCTCGTGCTGAATTCTGATCTTGGAAGTACTGTGGGCAGTTGAACTACCAATAGTCAATGTCTCGGATGCAGAAATGTTCATTTTTGAATACAATCGCTCTCCCAAGTGCTAACAAGTGACCCCCCCCCCCCCCCCACTTTCTGAAAAACATGCTGTTATTGGAAGGAGACAAGAACAGGTTGGAGAAGCTCTCCACCCTCCCAACAAACCATCGATGTGCACCGTCATTTGGCTTGGGCACAGGTGTGGAAATGACCACTGGGGTGATATAAGAGGGTGCCCAGGGCATCACGTGTTTGTACCCATGCACAAGTTGGCGTCGTTGGAAAAGAGGGGGGAAAAAATTGAAGAGAAAGATTGACAATAAGATCATCTTGAAGAGGGCACAGAGAAAATTGACTAGAATGGTACCAGTGAGTTCCAATGATCTGGACGGCACTGCTTGAAACGGTAACGGAACTTGATTCAATGCTGACTTTCAAAATAGAATTGGATAGAAACTTAGAAAGGAAAAAAAAGCTGCAGAGCGATGAGGAACGAACGAGGGAATTAACTAACTGGATAGCTCTGTCAAACAACTGGTACAGGCACAAAGACTTCTGCATTGTACAGAAGATTTACTTGGATTGGAGTTATGCATTTTATAGGGACACTTAACAGGTTAACAAAAAAACAAACTTGGAGGTTGCTTTCACATGTATAAACTGACCTATAAAAAAAAAAACTAATTTATTTTGCACTTAATAAGCATTTAAATTGTTCCTTTCAGTTTCCAGTTGGGTTGTGAAATCCACTTTCTATAACCCAGAGCCAAACCCAGTTTTACCTTCAGAAACAGGGATTTACCAACTGGGAGCCAACACATGGCCAAGTCTCTGAAAGCTGAATTCAAACAATACAACAGACAAAGGGAAAAGGGTGTGCTGATTGGTGAGATGTAGTAGGTGAGAGGAGATTTGTATGGAGCATAAAAAATGGCACAGACCCTGTTGGACTGATCAAGTTACTGTAAATTCTATGTGATATGAAAAGAGTTTCTATCTCAATGTAATTGCACCAAATTTTCTGACTCCAAACAGAACAATTTTAAACGCATCAAGATCAGTACTTAGGGGCCTTGTCTATTTAATGTATGTGTTATAACCTGCCTACTTGCCATTGGCTGGGGACTAATGACAATCCCACAATCCTGAGGGAGTATGAGCTTCCCCAATGAGGGGGGGGGGGGGGGGGGGGGAGAAACCATTAGTCAACTCCTAGTATAAATAAAGCTGGCCAGTTTAGGAACCAGCAGGAAGGAGTGTGCAGCAAGGGAAGTTGCTGCAGCTAAATAAATGTTATTACTTTGTATCCTTAAAACTTGTGCTGGATTCTTTGTGGCCCTCACAAAACTGGCGACGAAGGTTAAAGTGAATAGATGTCTACACTGCTGAAGCCACCTCCCTGGATTTTTGTTGGATACAGGTTGGAAGTTGTTTTCTATTATACCATGCCTCTGTACGGACGTTTGGATGTTTTTGATGCTGCGCTGGAAAGCTGGAACCAGTACACACAATGGATACGTTACTATTTTCGGGCAAACAATATCACCGAAAACGAGCGCCAGGTGGTCATATTGCTCACCGCCTGCGGCCCGCATACGTTTGGGGTGATTAGGAGCCTTACGTACCCAGCTGCGCCGGGCACCAAAACGTTTTATGAACTTGTGAATATAGTGGGGCAACATTTTAACCCAACCCCGTCCACGATAGTTCAGCGTTACCGGTTTAATACCGCTGAGAGGACCCCTGGAGAATCCCTTGCCGATTTTCTATCCAGGCTACGCAGGATTGCGGAGTACTGTGACTATGGTGAGACCTTGTCAGAAATGTTACGCAACCGTTTGGTTTGCGGTATTAACAATGCGGCCACCCAGAGAAAGTTGTTAGCTGAGCCAACATTGACTTTTCAACAGGCCATTCAAATAGTATTGTCCCGAGAGACCGCAGAACGAGGAGTGCAGGAGCTACAGGGAATGGAAGTGCATGCCTTGGGGCGCAACCCCTTCCGTCCGAAAACGTCCCCCCGCACACCTTGGGCGAGGCAACGTCCGGACCAACGCCAGTGGCCGTCAGACATTCCTCCCCGAAGGGAGCCTTCTCCAGAACCAATGGATGAGGAGCCATGTCCGTGTCAGACTTGTAGGCGCCGACCCCGTCGCGGACGGCGGTCCTGGGGGCGCCAGAGGCGCCGTCGTTCCGACCGAAACTGGGACCAGCCCAGGGGCTGTAATTGGGACCAGCCCAGGGGCCGTACCTTCCATGTGGATGAACCTGCGGCGACTACTCCTGAGGATGACTGCCTGCAGTTGCATTGTGTGGCAGCTCCCCGTGTGGCCCCCATTTAGGTGACAGTACGGGTCAATGGCCACCCGCTTGAGATGGAGTTGGACACTGGCACAGCGGTCTCCGTGATCGCCCAGAGGACATTCGACCGCATCAAGCAGGGTATACAGACCCTTACATTAACCGACTCACAGGCCAGGTTGGCCACCTACACGGGGAACCACTGGACATTGCAGGAACTACAATGACCCCTGTTGTTTATGGACGCCAGGAGGGGCGTTTCCCATTTATCGTGGTGCGCGGCCATGGGCCCAGCCTGGTGGGTCAGGACTGGTTGCGCCATTTGCGGTTGCAATGGCAGCACATCCTCCAAACAGTTTCTGAAGGGTTGACTGAGGTGCTAGGACGATACCCAGATGTATTCCAGCCTGGTTTGGGGAAAATAAAAGGGGCCATAGCCCGTATCCAAGTCGAACCAGGAGCACACGCCGCGCTATTTCCGGGCGCGCCCGGTGCCTTATGCCTTGCTCGAGAAGGTAGAAGGGGAGCTCACTCGTTTGGAGAGTTTGGGTATTATCAGGCCAGTCTGTTTTGCTGACTGGGCAGCACCAATTGTACCTATAATGAAGCCAGATGCTGCAGTTTGCTTGTGTGGCGACTATAAACTTACAGTGAATACGGCTTCCCGACTCGACCGATATCCAATGCCTCGCATAGAGGATCTCTATGCGAAGCTTGCATGTGGACTCTCGTTCACAAAATTAGATATGAGTCACGCCTACCTGCAGTTGGAGCTGGACCCTGCCTCCCGACCATATGTAACGATTAATACACACCGGGGCCTGTATGAAAATACACGGTTGCCCTTTGGAGTATCTCTGCCTGCGCAATTTTTCAACGTGTTATGGAGGGCATTTTGAGAGGTTTACCACGTGTTGCTGTCTACTTAGATGACGTTTTGATTACAGGGACGTCAGAGCAGGAACATTTGGAAAATCTGGAGGCTGTCCTTAGATTCCTTTCGGAGGCTGGAGTCCGTTTACGTCGCACAAAGTGCGTATTTCAGGCAAAGGAAGTAGTCTACCTAGGTTATCGGGTGGACCGCGAAGTTTTGCACCCCATCGCAGAGAAGGTGTGTGCAATTCAACAGGCCCCCGCCCCGACTGACACTTCGCATCTTCATTCTTTTCTCGGTCTCGTAAACTATTACGGGAAGTTCCTCCCCAATCTGGCAACTATGCTGGCCCCTTTGCACCTTCTGCTAAAGAAAAATCACACCTGGGTTTGGGGTCAGCCGCAAGAAACCGCTTTCCGGCGGGTTAAGCAACAATTGTCGTTGTCTGGGTTACTAACCCACTGTGATCCTGGAAAGCCTTTGCTCGTCACATGTGATGCATCCCGTATGGTATTGGGGCCGTCCTGTCCCACAATATGGAACGGGGCCGAGCGACCGATAGCTTTCGCCTCCCGCACATTGACTGCAGCAGAGAAAAAGTACGCGCAGATCGAGAAGGAGGGCCTGGCAGTGGTTTTTGCGGTGAAACGCTTCCACCAGTACGTGTATGGCCGCCATTTCACTATCGTGACTGATCATAAGCCTCTGCTGGGACTTTTCAGAGAGGATAAGCCAATACCGCCTATTGCTTCCGCACGGATCCAGCGCTGGGCTTTGTTGCTTGCTGCATACGAGTATTCTCTGGAGCACAAACCAGGTACGCAGATAGCAAATGCCGACACACTGAGCCGATTGCCTTTATCGACCGGCCCCATGTCGACCCCCACGACCGGTGACGTGGTTGTAACCCTAAATTTTCTGGACATCTTGCCTGTCACGGCATCACAGATCCGTGAGTGGACCCAGACGGAGCCAGTCCTGTCAAAGGTTCGGCACATAGTCCTGTATGGTGGGCAGCATAGACAGCTCCCAGGCGAGTTGCGGGCATTTTCCTCCAAGCTGTCAGAATTCAGTGTGGAAGACGGCATCCGCTTGTGGGGACGCGTTTGATTGTCCCGGAAAAAGGCTAGGAGCTGATACTAACAGACTTGCACAATGGGCATCCAGGTGTGACCAAAATGAAAATGTTGGCCCGGAGTTATGTCTGGTGGCCATGCCTCGACACCGACATTGAGAAGGTGGCCCAAAACTGCTCCATTTGCCAGGAGCATCAGAAGCTTCCGCCGGCCGCGCCCCTACATCACTGGGAATGGCCAGGGCGGCCTTGGGCACGCTTGCATGCAGATTTCACAGGCCCTTTTCAAGGATCCATGTTCCTTCTATTAATCAACGCCCAGTCTAAATGGCTAGAGGTGCATAAGAGGCAGGAGACAACGTCCTGCGCACAATTGAAAAGATGCGTTTGTCGTTTAGTACGCATGGCCTCCCCGAGGTGCTGGTCACGGATAACGGCACTCCATTCACGAGTGAAGAGTTTGCGAGGTTCACGAAGATGAACGGCATACGCCATATCCGCACTGCCCCATACCACCCAGCTTCAAATGGGTTGGCAGAGCGCGCAGTGCAGACATTCAAAAGAGGCCTAAAGAAGCAGTCTTCCGGATCAATGGACATGAGACTGGCTCGCTTTTTGTTTACGTATAGGACCACCCCCCCATGCGGTGACTGGGGTAGCTCCCGCAGAACTCCTAATGGGCCGGAGACTTCGCACCCGCCTTAGTATGGTTTCCCCGGACATTGGCGCAAAAGTACGCCGCACACAAGAATGGCAGGGACAGGGATTTTCTCGGCATCGGCCGATTCGGCAGTTTGCGCCCAGTGGCCCAGTGTTCGTTCGGAATTTTGCTGGTGGTGCCCAGTGGGTTCCTGGCGTAATCGTTCGCCAAACGGGCCCTATATCTTACCAGGTGCAAGCCCAGGGTCGTCTCCAGCGCAAACATGTAGACCACGTTCGGTCCAGAAGGCAGGTCGTTACAGAACCGAGTGGAGATAGAGACGCTGACATGACGGAGGCAGCAGACTCTGACTCCGAGATGGAGACACAGGATGCATCAGAGGGGGAATCCTCGGGTCCACGGGCCGTGGATGTACAACCGTTGCGCCGTTCATCACGGAAGCGCCGGTCTCCGTCTCGTTACACGCCGCCTGATCCAGCGCCGCGTGCAAATGGTGTCCGGCCTGCGGAAAAACGAGTCCGACGCCCTCCTTCGCCAGGGTCTTCGGTGGATTCCTTGGACTTTGGGGGGGGAGGGATGTTATAACCTGCCTACTTACCATTGGCTGGGAACGAATGACAATCCCACAATCCTGTGGGAGTATGAGCTTCCCCAATGGGGGGGTGAGGAGAAACCATTAGTAAACTCCAAGTATAAATAAAGCTGGCCAGTTTAGGAACCAGCAGGAAGGAGTGTGCAGCAAGGATAGTTGCTGCTGCTGTTATATATATATATATGTTATTGTAAATAAATGTTATTACTTTGTATCCTTAAAACTTGTGCTGGATTCTTCATGGCCCTCACAAAAGTATGTATTCATTCTATCATATTGCTCACTATGGGAGCTCACAATAGGAGGCTGGTTTAGCACACGGCTAAAGAGCTGGCTTTGAAAGCAGGCCAGCACCACGGTTCAATTCCCGTACCAGCCTCCCTGAACAGGCACCGGAATGTGGCGACTAGGGACACAGTAAATTCATTGAAGCCTACTTGTGACAATAACCGATTTTCATTTTTCATTTTCACACTATGTTGACCCTGGGCTCCGATCGTCTACATGAGGGATTTTCCTCCTGCTGCAGCGTCTCCGAACCATATAGCAAGCTGCAGAGGTGATGGATCTGGACAACGGAGTGAACTTTTGAATTAGCAACATATCCGTGTAGCGCATCCAGACCAAGATGACAATGATTACGAATGACAGAAGATAACATTTACCTGTCTCAGGATCACTGAAATCGGGCAGCGAGATGGTGTTAAGATTCCGCCTGTCAGCTATGACTCTGTCCAGTAAGCTGCTCCCTCTCCCTGAATCACTGTAACAGATTTAAAAATTCACCACAATATCGTAAAGGCATTAACTGTATTCTGTTTTTCTATGCTAAGAAGAAGGTGAGATAAACCGTTAACATGTTCTGTGTGGTACAAGACAGACAGATTTGCGATTTGTACTGATTCGTTGACATAGCGCCTTTCACAGTCCCAGGATATCTGTGCTTCCGTCAGTGAAATATTGTTTTGAAAGTATAGTCACTGTTGTGATGTGGGGAACATGGCAGCCAATTTGCGCACCGCACAGCAAGATTCCACAAACAGCAAGACAAATATGACCTGACAATGTTTTTTTTCTCCCAGTGATGTTGGTTGAGGGAATTACTGGAATGGTATGTCCACCTGAGAAGGAAGATAGGACTTCAGTGTAACATCTTAGCCAAAAAACTGTACTTTCGACAGTACAACATTCCAACAGACTGGAGTGTTGGCTTAGGAGATCTTTATTTATTATTTTATGGGTGTGGGCCTCACTGACGGGGACAGCTCTTTTTAACCATCCCTAAATGACCTTGTCTTGCTAAGACATTTTAGACGGTAGTTAAGAGTCAACCACATGTAGGCCAGACTAGGTAAAGGGCATTAGTGATCCAGATGGGGTTTTACAACAATCAATGAATGATTCGTGGTCACCATTACCGAGAGTAGCTTTCAATTCCAGATTTATGAATTGAATTTAAATTCCACCCAGCTGCCATGAACGATTTCAGACACTTAGGCACTCCCAAGTCAGGATATTAGCCTGGGCCTCTTGACTACTAGTGCAGTGACATTACCACTCCATCACCATTTCCTCCTCTGGAAACTTGAACCCACAACTGTGTATTAACTCCACTTGGCTACATACTTTGTTGGTTTTCCTGTTTAGTGAGCAGTTACTGCAGTCACTGTGGTTAAATCCAGAGTGAATGTTAAATCTGTCCTCCACTTCCTTATTGAAGTTACTGGTGGAAAATGAAAAGCTTTTGATTTCAGACACTCAGGCACTCCCAAGTCAGGGACAGTGTGCTTAGATATAAACAGAAAGTTAGGTAGTTTGTCTCATAGACTCATTAATATTGGGATAGTTTCCCCTCTACTAATGAGTGACTCGGGTCAGAATCAGGTAGGTTGCTTCAAAACTGCTTTATTTATATTATATTCATGATGAATTATTGGTTAAGTACATCTCTCTTACGTACAGACTTTCTTTTTAAAAAAACATTTTTTATTAAGGCATTTATAAATAAACAACTAAGATCCACGTACAGACTATTTCCCTGCCCTCCAGTCACTAGCTCACGACTGATGTCATTCTTACGTCATGATACACATCACCATAACTATTAACCCATTGGGCTACACTAAACCTCTGCCTTTTCTGCCCCGACGTGAACAACACTGTGACACTGTTGCATTTCTCATTCAAACTAATCACCTTGGGCGCCCCGGAGTAAGTTTGAAAAAGAGGAGCTGGGCAGCCCCAGCCCAGTAGGAACTCTGTTTAACACTTGACCAAACTAATTTCATGTAGGGCCTTAAAAACAAGAGAGGTAACAAGACATGATAAACATGAGGAATTAGGCCATTCGGCCTCTCGAACCTACTCCACAGTTTAATAAGGCCACGGTTGATCGGATTGTGGCCTGACCTCCATTTTCCTACTTGGTGGTTAGGATAACCAGAAACAGCGATGAAAGCAGAATCCAGAATAACTTTTAATAGGGAGCTGAATGAATATTTGAGAACGAAAAGTTTTATAGGGTGAAGGAGCAGAAGCAGAAATGGCCTTCTCCTTTGCGAGAAAGTTACTTGGTTAATAGAACTGCAGCAATAATCCAGACTGAACAATCTGTCATTTGTATCTTTTATTGGTTTTATCCAAAGTTAGAAAGAACGATCTTGCATTTATGTAGTATCGTTTGCAACCTCAAGGACATCCCAAAGCACTTGTTTGAGCAGTTCTAATGCCATTGGTTCACCAATCTTCAGATTGTTTTACACTCAGGGATGCAGTTGAGTGTAACGTGAACTTGGCATCATCTGCACTAGCCAGGTGTCAAAGCCCCATCAGGTTCCTGTGGTTGGTTCCGAGACACTATACAGTCTGTTGGCCACGCATTATTTTGGTGTTGCTTTCAACTCAATAACCGTGAGATTGAAACGCCACTTGTGTATTAGAGTAACTACTTTTTACAAACATCAGGACAGTTTTAGTTACTTTATATGGGTTATTAACAACACCCAAAATCAAATGTTTTCATCAATAAAAATAATTACAATGTTATTTATGTTTAACCTATCTCTCATTTTAACTTGGTCTTAAAGACTGTGCTGCCAATCAACCCTCAGAAATCTCGTTCCTTCCATTCTGGCCTTTTACCTCCCCCCAATTTTAAACGCCCTTGAACTCGCTCCCTAGACCTCCCTGCCTCTCTCCTTTCAGATGCTCCTTAAAGACTACCTCTGTCCTTAGGTGGCTCATGGTAATTTTTTTTAACAGTTCTATGAAGTGTTTTAACGATCACAGAAAAATACAATGAAGAAAGGGCCCTTCGGCCCATCGAGTCTGCACTGCCGCATATGGTAATGCCACTATAAAATCTCAAATTGCGGGCAGCACGGTGGCTCAGTGGTTAGTGCTGCTGCCTCACGGCGCCGAGGTCCCAGGTTCGATCCCGGCTCTGTGTGGAGTTTACACATTCTCCCCGTGTTTGCGTGGGTTTTGCCCCAACAATCCAAAGATGTGCAGGGTAGGTGGATTGGCCATGCTAAATTGCCCCTTAATTGGAAAAATGAATTGGGTACTCTAAATTTAAAAAGAAAATCTCAAATGGCTGTTTAAATGTTTATCTGACCTCTACCCTATCCATTGCTTCTAACATCCAAATTTCATTGGTTGAGATCTAGTAATGAAAGTGGCAATGTTCTCAATGAAAAAGTTAATCTCAGAAGACGGAAATGATTCTATCAGAGATGCAAAATTCATATGGAAGTCAGAAAATGCATCTGCCAAGCAAACTTGCTCAATTGTTCAGGGAGTTGGGGCGGCACGGTGGCGCAGTGGTTAGCACTGCTGCCTACAGTGCTGAGGACCCAGGTTCGATCAAGGCCCTGGGTCACTGTCCATGTGGAGTTTGCACATTCTCCCAGTGTCTGCTGGGTCTCACCCCCACAACCCACAGATGTGCAGGATAGGTGGATTGGCCACGCTAAATTGCCCCTTAATTGGGAAAAAATAATTGGGTACTGTAAATTTTAAAAAAAAATAGCTCAGGGAGTTAAATTTCAAAAAATGCCTAATTCCTTTCAACATGATTGGCAGGAGATCATCAGGAAAGACAGCATGACTGAATGATTGGCACTTTGTGGAGCCGATAGGCTGCTTGGCATTCTACATATTCTGGGAGAGAGAGAGTGAGTGAGAAAGGAAGAGAATGATTGCGCGTGCGTGTAAAACATAAGTTAGAAACAAACAGAGATATGACAGATGGTTGGAAGGTAAATTAGTGAGAAGCCAGTCTTAGGGTTTCTACATGTATACAACATAATTAAAACTATTCTCGAGAACACAAGCCTGCTGTTCTTTCTATAAGAGGGGCATCTGTTAGCAGGTGCTGATCAATTCTGAAGCAAATGCTGAATTCCTATCCGAGACAAAACTTCTTAATTTCCACAATGAATATAATCTCCCCATCACTCAAACCCTGAAGTTAATACTATCTGCACCGCACTGTAGATATAACAAGCTGATGACAACTCAACACCTGCAGATTTCCACTATAATCTTTAAAGGAACCATCATTGCCAACCACTATAGCTTTGGTGACTTGATTGCTAGACACCTGTTGAACGATCTGAAAGAAAAGGTTAAAGAGCAGTTCTTTTTGAAAATTACTTTGACAGCTGCTCTTGATGGTTCAACAATGTCAACTTGCATTTCTATTTCATCTTTTGTGTGTTAAAGTGCTCCAAAGTATAAAGCCTTAATACAAATGACTAATATCTCGGTTGTAGTTTGGTTTCAAGGTGGTTCTTAAACAAAGAGGGAGGGTGGAGAAATTTAGATAAGAGGTTCAAGAGCTTAAGGCCTAGATAGCTGACGACATAATCACAATTATAATGTGAAGGAAGTATGGGATGGGCAAGAGGGCGGAATTGGGAGAGTGCAGAGTTCTTGCAGGGTTGTGGGGCTGGAGGGAATTACACAGGAGGGGAAAGCACAAGGCCATCGAGGGATTTGTATACGAGACTAATTCACTGGGAGACGCTTTGTGTACTGTGAGCCAATGCTGATCTGCAAGTAGAGGGACATGGATGGACGGGACTGGATTTGAGTTAGGATATGGGCAGATGAGTTTTGGAAGAGCTTGTACTTCTGAAAGGTGGGAGGTCGTTGGAATAGTCGAGCCTGGAGGTAACAAAATAGATGAGGGTTAGGCAGCAGATGGGTTGAGGCATGGTCCGAGATGGGCAATATTAGAGAGGCGGACAGAATTCTTACAGTGCAGAAGGAGGCCACTCGGCCCATCAAATCTGCACTGACCCTCAGAAAAAGCACCCTACCCAGACTCATTCCCACGCCCTATCCCTGTGACCCCACCTAACCCGCTCATCTTTGGTGAGTGGGAGGAAACTGGAGCACCCGGAGGAAACTCACACAGACACAGGGAGAAAGTGCAAACTTCACACAGACAGTCACCCAAGACCGGAATTGAAACCGGGTCCTTGGCGTTGCGAGGCAGCAATGCTAACCTTGGTGCCGCTCTTGGATCTTGGTGACGGAAACGAGTTGAAAGTTCGACAGTTCATCATTAATATACTTAAATGTCAGATTAGAATAAGAGCTGAAGTCCTGGATTGTGGCTTGAACATCTGACTCAAGACTGCTACCTGCCGAGCATGTTGACAATGAAAACAAAATGGAAGGGAAGAAATGATCGGGAAGTTTCTTTAGGGAAAATTATTTTGTTAAGTGATTTATTTGGGTAGTCAGGAAAAGGGAAGAGTGAACAGAATATTATATGCTTCAAGATGATGATAGAGAAGGACACAAGTTTGACGAAAAGCAGGTTAATAGATTGGCGTATAGCTGACTGTGAGGGGCTAGGTAAAATAAAATAGGCAATATTGGCAAACAGCAATGTGGAACAGACATGGTCAGAGTGCAAGGAAAATGCATTTCACTAAAAGGAAAGAAGTTAAACACCAGTGGGATTTCATTGAATCATCAAATTTACTGTGCATTTGGCCCAATGAGTCTGCACCGGCCCTTGGAAAGACCATCCTAACCAAGCCCACACCTTCATTCTAACCCCGTAACCCCACCAAACCTTTTGTTTTTGGACACTAAGGGCAATTTAGCATGGCCAATCCACCTAACCAGCACATCTTTGGACTGTGGGAGGAAACCGGAGGAAACCCACGCAGACATGGGGAGAACGTGCAAACTCCACACAGACAGTGACCCAGCGGGGAATCAAACCTGGGACCCTGGAGCTGTGTAGCAACAGTGCTAACCACTGTGTTACCGTGCTACCCCAAATGATGAGTGAAGACATAAGGAAACAACTCAGAGTTAAGAAAGGGGCATATCCATTGTACACAACATAGGGTTATATAAGAGAGAAAATGAAGACATTAGCAGAGAAGTAAAAAAAACAATTAGGAAGGTAAAGAGGAGCTATGAATTTAAACGATCAAGGAACATAAAGCAAAATAGTAAAATATTTTACAGGCACATCAATAAAAAAAATTACAATGAGAATAGGAGCATTAACGGACAGGCAGGATAATATCAGTTAGTGAGAGAGAGGCAGAAATATTAAATAATTATTTCACTCTGGTATTTAGCAGGGGGATAGAACAGGTAAATATGACATTGAATATTGCGATGAGCAATGAGACAAGTGTGTTTAAAATAAAAAAAGGGAATGTACTGAAATAAAGTAAACATACCCAAAAGTGAATAAAGTCCATGTTATGGATGGATTGCATCCACATCTTTTAAAAGAAACTAGGGAAGAGATAGCAGAGCCATTGCTACATATATTTAATAATGTTAGAAAACGGTGTAATGATATAATGAATAGATAGCATGCATTTCAAAATGAAAAATCCTTGACCAACCCCATTGTATCTCTTTTTAAAAAAATATTTTATTAAGGTACTTGAGAATTTTATAACAGTAACAAAAACAATGACATCAACATGGTAAAATAAACATTCCCCCCCTCCCCCCCCCCCCCCCCCCCCCCCCCCAGCCCAATCTTCACACACCTCAACCATACAACACCAATGCCCCCCTTTGGAATACTGCTTCAGCTGACATTTTAATTTTCCCCGAGAAAGTCGACGAACGGCTGCCACCTCCGGACGAACCCCAACATTGACCCTCTTCAGGCAAACTTTATTTTATCGAGACTAAGAAACCCAGCCATGTCACTAACCCAGGTCTCCACACTCGGGGGCTTCGAGTCCCTCCACATTAACAAGATCCGTCTCCAAGCTACCAGGGAGGCAAAGGCCAGAACGTCAGCCTCTTTCGCCCCCTGAACTTCCAGATCTTGCGATACTCCAAAGATCGCTACCTCCGGACTCGGCACCACCCATGTTTTTAGCACCATGGGCATTGCCTTAGCAAAATCCTGCCAAAACCCTCTAATCTTCGGGCATGCCCAAAACATGTGGACATGATTTGCTGGGCTTCCCGCGCACCTCGCACACCTGTCCTCTAACCCAAAAAACTTGCTCATCCTAGCCACTGTCATGTGTGCCCGGTGGACTGCCTTAAATTGTATCAGGCTAAGCCTGGCGCATGATGAGGAGGTATTAACCCTGCTTAGGGCGTCTGCCCATAGACCCGCCTCTATCTCTCCTCCTAGCTCGTCCTCCCACTTGCCCTTAACCTCCTCCACCGGAGTTTCCTCCGCCTCCGAAAGCTCCTGGTAAACATCCGATACCTTCCCCTCTCCCACCCAGGTACTGGAGACTACTCTATCCTGTATCCCTCGTGGCGGCAGCAGCGGAAAGGCCGGCACCTGTTTTCTCAGGAAGTCTCGCACCTGCAAATACCTAAAACCATTCCCTGCTGGCAATTTAAATTTATCCTCCAAAGCTTTGAAGCTGGGAAAGCTCCAGTCTATAAATAGATCCCCCATCCTCCTAATTCCTGCCCTCTGCCAACTCCGGAACCCGCCATCTAGCCTACCCGGTACAAACCTGTGGTTGTTATAAATCGGGGTCCAAATCGATGCTCCCTCCACTCTCTTATACCTCCTCCATTGCCCCCAGATCCTCGGAGCCGCCACTACCACCGGACTTGTGGAGTATCGGGCCGGCGAGAACGGCAGAGGTGCCGTTACCAATGCTCCCAGACTGGTGTCTTTACATGACGCCGCCTCCATCCGCTCCCATGCCGACCCCTCCCACACTACCCACTTCCTAATCATGGCTATATTAGCCGCCCAGTAGTAATTGCAGATGTTCGGCAGTGCAACCCACCCTCCCCCGACAGCGCTTGAGCAACACTTTCTTCACTCGCGGGGTTTTACCCGCCCACACAAAGCCCGAGATAATCTTATTCACCCGCTTGAAAAAGGTCTTAGGGATGAAGATGGGGAGGCACTGAAAGACAAAAAGAAATCTGTGGAGGACCGTCATTTTCACGGTCTGTACCCTCCCCGCCAGTGATAGCGGGAGCATGTCCCATCTCTTAAAGCCCCCTTCCATTTGTTCTACCAACCAGGATAGGTTTAACTTGTGTTGTACCTCCCATTTCCGGGCCACCTGGATTCCCAGATATCGGAAGCTCTATCCTACCATTCTAACCGGCAGCTCTCCCAGTCTCTTGTCTTACCCTCTTGCCTGGATCGCAAACATTTCGCTTTTCCCCATGTTCAATTTATACCCATAAAAATTGCCAAATTCCCCCAAGATTCGCATTACTTCCCCCATCCCCTCCAATGGGTCCAAAATATACAAGAGCAGATCATCTGCGTAGAGCGAGACCCGGTGCTCCACCCTCCCCGAACCCCCCCCCCGAAACAGCCCTTTCCAATTCCTAGAGGCTCTTAACGCCATGGCCAATGGCTCTATGGCCAGAGCAAACAGTAACGGGGAGAGGAGGCACCCTTGCCTCGTCCCTCGGTGTAGTTCAAAATACCCCGACCTCAGTCGGTTCGTACGCACACTCGCTACTGGTGTCTGATAGAGCAACCGTACCCAGTCAGTAAAGCCCTCACCGAACCCAAACCTTCCCAGCGCCTCCCACAGGTAATTCCACTCCACCCGATCAAAAGCCTTCTCCGCGTCCGTCGCTCCCACGGGTCCGCGTCCGTCGCTCCCACCACCTCCACCTCCTCGCCTTCTGAGGGGATCATAATAACATTTAGAAGCCTTCGAACATTGGCCTTGAGTTGCCTGCCCTTAACAAATCCCGTCTGGTCTTCCCCTATCACCCCCGGGACACAGTCCTCTATCCTTGTGGCCAGTATCTTAGCCAGCAGTTTGGCATCCACATTCAGTAGAGAAATCTGCCTGTATGACCCGCATTGTTCCGGATCCTTCTCCCGTTTCAAGATCAATGAAATCGAGGCCTGCGACATTGTTGGGGGGAGGACTCCCTTCTCTCTTGCTTCATTAAATGTCCTCACCAGCAGTGGGGTCAATATCTCTGAAAACTTCTTATAGAATTCCACCGGGTAGCCGTCAGGCCCCGGGGCCTTGCCCGACTGCATGCCCTCCAGCCCCTTGATTATTTCCTCAATCTCAATTGGGGCTCCCAGCCCCTCCACCAGGTACTCCTCCACCCTTGGGAACCTCAACTGATCCAGAAATTGCCTCATCCCCTCCACCCTAGCCGGGGGTTCCGACTCTCATAATTTACTAGAAAAGTCCTTAAAACACCTCGTTCACCCCCACTGGGTCCAGGACAGTATTACCATCTCTACTCTTTACTTTATCCATCTCCCTAGCTGCCTCTCTTTTCCTGAGCTGGAGTGCCAACATTCTGTTTGCCTTTTCCCCGTACTCATACTGTTCATACTTGCCTTTCTCAACTGCTCCAATGCTTTCCCTGTGGTCAACAGCCCAAACTCCACCTGTAACCTCCTCCGCTCCCTCATTAGCCCTGCGTCCGGGGCCTCCGAGTATCTCCTGTCCACCTGGAGTACCTCCTCCACTAATCTATCCCTCTCAGCCCGTTCCACCTTTTCTCTGTGGGCCCGTATCGAGATTAATTCCCCTCTGACTACTGCCTTCAAAGCTTCCCAGACTGTCGCTGCAGAGACCTCCCCCGTATCATTTGTTTCCAGGTAGTTCTGGATGGACTTGTTAACCCGCCCACAGATCGCTTTGTCCGTTAGCAACCCCACATCCAGTCTCCACAGCGGGCGTTGCCCTCTCTCCACATTAACCCGTAGATCCACCCAGTGCGGGGCTTGATCCGACACTGCAATTGCCGAGTACTCAGTATCCACCACCTTCGATATTAGCGCCCTGCTCAGAATAAAAAAGTCGATGCGAGAGTATACCTTGTGGACATGTGAAAAAAAGGAAAAAGCCTTTGTCCTCGGCCATGCAAACCTCCATGGGTCTACCCCCCCCCCCCCCCCCCCCCCATCTGTTCCATAAAACCCTTCAATTCCTTTGCAGCAGCCGGCCTCCTCCCTGTCCTGGATTTTGACTGGTCCAATTCCGGATCAATGACTGTGTTGAAGTCCCCTCCCATGATCAGGTTGTGTGTCTCTAAATCTGGGATCTTACCTAACACCCGCCTCATAAATTCCACATCGTCCCAATTTGGAGCATATATGTTCACAAGTACCACTCGCACCCCCTCCAGCTTCCCACTCACCATTATGTACCTACCCCCCTTGTCTGACACGATTCTCCCTGCCTCGAATGCCACTCGTTTGCTGATCAAGATCGCTAACCCCCTGGTCTTTGAGTCCAGCCCGGAGTGGCACACTTGGCTAACCCACCCCTTCCTCAATCTCGTCTGGTCTGTAACCTTTAGGTGTGTCTCTTGCAGCATTGCCACGTCCGCCTTCAGTTCCCTCAAATGCATGAACACGCGAGCCCTCTTGACCGGCCCATTCAGTCCTCTCACGATTCCATGTGATCAGCCTGGATGAGGGGGGCTTCCAACCCCCCCACCCCCCTGCCGACTAGCCATCACCCTTTATGAAAATCGCTTATTGTCACGAGTAGGCTTCAATGAAGTTACTTTATAGGCCAGCCTCGAGCCCGTGCCCTCCGCTTCCTTGAGTCCCCACTCGGGTTGTCGCCGTTCCCGACCTCCCATTTGTCCCCTAGAAACAGTTCCTCCCCTGTCAGCAAAGCAGCTCCCCGTCCCTCCCTCCCCCTTTAGCAACACTAAAAACCCAATCCCCCAAGTCAAGCTCCATCGTAACACCTGTCCACCCCTCACTGCGCATCCGAGAGTCAGCTGACCCATGCTGACTCGATAGCTCCCGCCCGGCACCAAGCAGTCTGTCTCCCTATTGTACTCTCCTCTCTCCCCCCACATGAATAAACATTTTAAAAGCATCACATTCCCCAGTAAACAAACAGAAAAAAAAGTGAAGAAACAATCACTTTAGAAAAGTAGTCACCCAAAAAGCAGAACTAAATTCAAAGCCCATCCCCCCCTCTAACAAGGCCCCTGCAAGACATATCAACCTTTAACCATCCAGCCAGCTCATTATTTCACATAGAGCTACTTAAACTTTTACAATCCAGCACCACAATTCGCTGCCACAGTACTTCTCCAAAGCTTAAGTGTCTTTTAATTCGCCTCCAGCTTCTTTTCTTTAATAAAGGTTCATACTTCGTCTAGCGTTTCAAAGTAGAAGTCCCGTTCCTCATGTGTGACCCACAAGTGGGCTGGGTACAGCATCCCGAACTTCACCCCCTTCTTAAAGAGGATCGTTTTTGCCCGATTAAACCCAGCTCGCCTCTTGGCCAAATCCGCTCCCAGGTCCTGATAAATGCCTCCCACTTGCTGCTCCGTTCTTTCTTAGCCCATCGCAAAACTTGTTCCATGTCCATGAAACGGCAAAAATGTACCACCATGGCCCTTGGCGGTTCGTTCGCTCTGTGCTTCCTCGCGAGGGTTCTGTGCGCTCTGACCAATTCCAGGGGCCGAGGGAACATGACCGTCACATAGGCTCTCGCATCCGATGCCTTAGTGCCTTCAGGGAGGCCAACAATTCTGAGATTCTGCCTCCTGGACCTATTCTCCAAGTCCTCCAGCTTCTCGTGCATTCTTTTTTGGCGGTTGTTCATCATCCCCACCTTGCTTTCCAGCACGGTTATATACGCCTCGTGCTCGGACAACTTTTGTTCGACCTCCTGGATCGCTCTCCTGTGGGTTTCCTGATTTTGAACCACTTGATCAATCAAAGCCTTAATCGGGTCCAGCGTGTCCTTCTTCAGCTTGGCGAAGCAATCCTCGAAAAACTTCACCAGCTGCTCCGTCGACCACTGTGCCATCTCCCCGCGGCCCTTGCCCTCCGCCATACTGTCCCGTGTTACCAGCTCTGCTTGCGTCTCCCTTATAGGACTTTGTCGTCTCACACAGCCACTTCTGGTCCAATTCTCCATACACCGGAGGGGGATTTCTCCTTACTGTCTCATTTTTCACTGCTTTGTCCCATAAAATCCGAAGAAAAACAGGGGAAAAAGGTCCAAAAGTCCGTTACAGGCAGGAGCTATAAAATGTGCGATCTACCCCTCCATGGCCGCCATCGGAAGTCCCCTACTGTATCTCTGATGAGAGAACAGAGAGAGTAGACACTGGTAATGCAATAGACAGATTTTATTTAGATTTTCTAAGGGCCTTCAATAAAGTGTCCCACAACAGACTCATGAATAAGATCACAGAATGCGGAGTCGGGGGGGTAGAATGGGCTGTAGCTGGTTTCAAGGCAGAAAGGGTAGTTGTTCAGAGTGGCAGAAGCTGGCAAGTAATAGACATAGACATAGAAAATAGAACATAGAGTACAGAAGGAGGCCATTCGGCCCATCGAGTCTGCACCAACCCATTTAAGCCCTCACTTCCACCCTATCCCCGTAACCCAATAACCCCTCCTAACCTTTTTGGTCATTAAGGGCAATTTATCATGGCCAATCCACCTAACCTGCACTTCTTTGGACTGCACAAGGATCAATACTGCTGTTCACAATTTACGGTAACTATTTGGGCTCTGGAATCTAAATTTCTAAATTTTCAAATTACATCAAATTGGTGTTGGGGGAGGGGGGGGGGGGTGGGGGGAGGAAAGGGAGGGAGGGAGAGAGTCAATACTGAACAACACTGGAACAAATTACAGAGGACATCAATACATTTTCAGAATAGTCAAATAATTGGCAAATGAATTTCAACGCCGATAAATGTGAGGTAGTCCACCCTGGTGGGAAAAATAGGGAAGTAATTTATTACTTGGAAAGTGCAAGCCTCCATGCGACAGAGGAACAAAGGAATCCCAGAGTACAATTACACCAAGCAGTAAAAGTTGTGTTCCATAAAAAAAGCAAACCAAGAATTGGGCTTGATTTCTTGAGGGCGGGAATTGGAAGGCAGAGGACTTATACGAAACCTGTACTGAACCTTGGTTTGACACTAGAGAGCATAGAGAGATGATTTACAAGGATGAGTCCAGAAATGTGTTGGTATATATATCAGGAAACAATGAACAGGCTGAATCTCTTTTCTCTTGAAAAGAAAGACTTGAGGGGTGACCTAATAAGAGTTTTTTTAAATATGAAAGGTTCCGATGGAGTGTATATGGAGAGAATGTGGGCAAGATCATAACTAGACGTTGGTTATATGAGATGGTGACCAAGAAATCCAGTAGGGAGTGGAGAAGAAATGTAGTTGCTCAAAGAACAATCAGAATGTGGAACTAGCTAACAGGAGTGGTTGACGCGAATAAATAGATACACTTAACGGAAAGTCAGGCAGGAATATGAAGAAGGGAATGAAGGGTTATGATGGAAGACTTAAATGAGGAAAAATGGGAGGAGATTCAAGTAGAGCATAAATTGGAGCAGGCCGAATGGACTGCTTCTGTGCTATATTATATGTAATGGAGATAAGACAGAATATCTGGCTTATCTCGGATAAAGATGAATACTCCGTGGAGGTACTAAAATGGGGGAAGGCTAATTATAACAATATTAGGCAGGAATTGAAGAATCTAGATTGGGGCGGATGTTTTGAGGGTAAATCAACATCTGGCATGTGGAGGCTTTCAAATGTCAGTTGATAGGAATTCAGGACCGGCATGTTCCTGTGAGGAAGAAGGATAAGTATGGCAAGTTTGGAGAACCTTGGGTAACGAGGGATATTGTGAGCCGTCCAAAAGAAAAAGGAAGCATTTACAAGGGCTCAAGGCTGGGAACAGAGGAATATAAGGAATGTAGGAAGGAACTTACAGGAGGGCTAAAAGGGATCACGAAAAGTCATTGGAGATCAGGATTAAGGAAAATACCAAGGCCTTTTATACGTATATAAAGAGCAAGAGGGTAGCCAGGGAAAGGGTTGGCCCACTCAAGTACAGGGGAGGGAATCTATGTGTGGAGCCAGAGAAAATGGGCGAGGTACTAAATGAATACTTTGCATCAGTATTCTCCAAAAAGAAGGAATGGGTGGATGAGTCTGGGGAAGGGTGTGTAGATAGCCTGGGTCACATTGAGATCTAAAAAGGAGATGATGTTGGGTGTCTTGAAAAATATTAAGGTAGATAAGTCCCCAGAACCTGATGGGATCTACCCCTGAACACTGAGGGAAGCAAGGGAGGAAATTGCTGGGGCCTTGGCAGAAATCTTTATATCCTTTGCCTACAGGTGAGGCCCCAGAGGACTGGAGAATAGCTAATATTGCTCCCTTGTTTAAGAAGGGTAGCAAGGATAATCCAGGAAATTAAAGGCCGGTGGGACTTACCTCAGTGGTAGGGAAATTATTGGAGAGGATTCTTCGAGACAGGACTTACTCCCATTTGGAAGCAAGTGGACATATTTGCAAGAGGCAGTATAGTTTTGTAAAGGAGGTCATGTCTCACTAACTTGATCGAGTTTTTCGAGGAAGTGATGAAGATTATTGATGAGGGTAGGGCAGTGGATGTTGTCTACATGGACTTCAGTAAGGCCTTTGACAAGGTCCTTCATGGCAGACTGATGCAGAAGGTAAAGTGACATGGGATCAGGGTGAGCGGGCAAGATCGATACAGAACTGGCTCGATCATAGAAGACAGTGGGTAGCAGTGGAAGGTGCTTGAATAAATGGAGGGCTGTGACTAGTGGAGTTCCTCATGGATCAGTGCTGGGACTGTTGCTGTTTGTAGTATATGTAAGTGATTTGGAGGAAAATGTAACTGGTCTGATTAGTAAGTTTGCAGGCGACATAAGGTTGGTGGAGCTGCAGATAGCAATGAGGACTGTCAGAGGATGCAGCAGGATATAGATCGGTTGAAGACCTGGGTGTGGAGATGGCAGATGGAGTTTAATTCAGACAAAGGTGAGGCAATGCATTTTGGAAGGTCTAACACAGGTGGGAAATATACAGTAAGTGGCAGAATCCTTAAGAGTATTGACAGGCAGAGGGATCTGGGTGTACATGGCCACAGGTCACTAAAAGTGGCAATGCAGGTGGAAAAGGCAGCTAAGAAGGCATACGGCATATAATCATAGAATCCCTACAGTGCAGAATGAGGCGATTCGGCCCATCGAGTCAGCACCGACCTTTCGAAAGACCACCTTACCTAGGCTCAATCCCCCACCGTATTCCTGTACCCCACCCTCAGGGGCAATTAAAAATAAGATTTTTATTGACATTTTTCAGTTTTTACATAACAATAACTTAACAAGTAGAGCACCTGGTATTTACATGTAGTGACCTTTCTTATTTACAAATTTTTACACACATTCTCTCCGCCTGCTCTCACCCCTTCCCTTCCCTTCCCCGTTGATAGTCTGGTACCAACATTCGCCCTGGGCGTCACACATTGTGCTCTGCTCCTCTCTTCTGCGGTTTTAGTTGTTGTCCTTGTCCCTCTTCCCTATTTACTCGTGATTCACTCTGGACTCACTTGGGTTCCCTCCTCACCTCCTCTCCCCGTCCCCCTCTGCTCCTCACTGTTGTGTGTTCTCATGTATTTTCCTCCGTTTCTACCACCCCCCCGCTCTCAATCTTCCTAGTCGCTGTTGGTTTCGAACAGGTCTTGGAACAGGCTGATGAATGGCCCCCCACGCTTTGTGGAAGCCCTTGTCCGACCCACGGATGGTATACATGATCTTCTCCAGGTGGAGAAATTCTGATAGGTCTGCCAGCCGGTCTGCAGTTGCAGGTGGTGCTGATCAGCAGCCAAGCATGATTCTCCGCCGTGTAATTAGGGAAGCAAATGCCAGGGCATCGGCCCTCTTCCCCATATGAATATCTGGCTGGTCCGAAACCCCGAAGATTGCCACTCTCGGTCACGGCTCCAACTTCACCCCCACAACCTAGGACATCGCCTCAAAGAAGGCTGTCCAGAACCGGACAAGTCTGGGGCAGGCCCAGAACACGTGGGCGTGGTTGGCTGGGTCTCCCTGGCACCGTTCACATTTATCCTCCACCTCCGGGAAGAACCTGCTCATCCGGGTTCCAGTCAGGTGGGGTCTGTGCACCACTTTAAACTGCATGAGGCAAAGCCTAGTGCAGGAGGAGGTGGAGTTGGCCCTGCTCAGTGCATTGCTCCAGAGTCCCCAACCCACTTCCGTCCCAAGTTTGTCCCTGCATTTTCACCTGGCTCCATCCAGTGGTGTTCTTGCCCTTTCTAGCAACTGTCCATAGATGTTCTACAGTTTCCCCCTCTCATTAGTGTCATGTTTATTAGCTCTTCCAGCAAGTGTCTCTTGTCGTCTCTAAGGGACAATTTAGCATGGCCAATCCACCTAACCAGCACATCTTTGGACTGTGGGAGGAAACTGGAGCACCCGGAGAAAATCCACGCAGACACGGGGCGAATGTGCAAACTCCAGTCACCCGAGGGCATAATCGAACCGTCCCTGGTGCTCTAAGGCAGTAGTGCTAACCACTGTGCCACCATGCCACCCATAAATGGCATGCTTGCCTTCACCGGCCAGGGCATTGAGTATTAAAATTGCAAGTCGTGCTGCAGCTGTATAGAACCTTAGTTAGGCCACACTTGGAGTGTAGTGTTCAATTCCGGTCGCCACACTACCAGAAGCATGTGGAGGCTTTGGAGAGGGTACAGAAGTGGTTTACCAGGATACTGTCTGGGAATGAGGGCATTAGCTACAAGGAGAGGTTGCATAAACTTGGTTTGTTCTCACTGGAAAGATAGCGGTTGAGGGGGCGACCTGATAGAAGTCTATAAAATTATGAGGGGCATGGACAGAGTGGATAGTAAAAAGCTTTTTCCTAGGGTGGAAGAGTCAATTACCAGGGGACATAGGTTTAAGGTGCTAAGGGCAAAGTTTAGAGGAGATGTGGGAGGGGCGTTTTTTACACAAAGGAAGTGCCTGGAACTCGCTGCTGGAGGAGGTGGTGGAAGCAGGGACGATAGTGACATTTAAGGGGCATCTTGACAAATACATGAATAGGATGGGAATAGAGAGTTACGGACCCCGGAAGTGTAGGTTTTAGGTTAGACGGGCAGCATGGTCGGCGCTGGCTTGGATGGCCGAAGGGCCTGTTCCTATGCTGTACGTTTCTTTGTTTATGCTTGCTTTGTAATGCAACTGCTTCATCAATGCAACTTAACACAATTTCAGATCTTCATGGCATGTCATTATGAAAATTTGTTTTCTCATCAAATCAGTGTCTCATTAAAATATTGACTTGGTTCCTTATATTTCTCAGGGTCCACACACACTTACATCCACGGATTCACTTGGGGAGTTTCATTCAAAGTAAAATGCAACAGAGAAATTTGATTTCCAATATCTTTTAGTATCAGACTGCGAAAGATAGAATAAAGAGTGCCTGCTTTGTTTTTGAGTAATGAGCCTTTGCATTAAGTGGAAACAATCGAAACAAACCTGTTGGACTTTAACCTGGTGTTGTAAGACTTCTTTCGGTGCCCTTTCCATTAAGGTTCGAATGGCTCTCAGTTCCTGACTATATCGTGTTGCAAGTCTATTCTTCCTCTCTCGGCTGGCTGTGAATGCAGTGCTAATGAGCAGCTCTGTAAGCTGGGCAGAGTATCATCTTTTCCCTGTGGATTCCCACGATCATATTGTCATTTACTTAATTGGAAAAATTACTTTATTAGAGCCCCCTGTCATTCAGGATCTGAACTGCTTTATTCAAAGCTACAGTTGATGCAAAAGTGAATGAAGGAACATTTACCCATCTTGTATGCTGAATTTCTAGAATAGGCGGCACGGTAGCACAGTGGTTAGCACTGTTGCTTCACAGCGCCAGGGACCCGGTTCGATTCCCGGCTTGGGTCACTGTCTGTGCGGAGTCTGCACGTTCTCCCCGTGTCTGCGTGGATTTCCTCCGGGTGCTCCGGTTTCCTCCCACAAGTCCCAAAAGACGTGCTGTTAGGTGAATTGGACATTCTGGATTCTCCCTCAGTGTACCCGAACTGGCGCCAAAGGGTGGCGACGAGATGATTTTCACAGTAATATCATAGCAGTGTTAATGTAAGCCTACTTGTGATTCTAATAAAGATTATTATTAGAATCAGCACTTGTGTCAGTTGTCACTGAAGACTGGAAATGATAGAGTACAAGAAATGGTGAAGCAATGAGATGGGGGTAACAATAGTAAGGGATGCGGTATTGATAACAGTGATGAAACATGAGTGGCAAGAGACAGAATCTTGATGGCATATATGTCAGTGACAGCAGAGAGGAGGTAGCAGAGGTTCTGGCACAATTTTTGAAATATCATTGGAAATAGAAGTTGTGTCAGACAGTTGCCCTCCCTGGTGGTGGACCCTGGTCTTTTGCCCTCCCTGGTGGTGGACCTGGGGAGAAATTTAATCAGGTGGAGGATGATGAGTGGAGATCCTGCTGACTTCCCAACTGCACCCTGTAAGTCTATGACGGGTAGGTCTGTCTTACATAAGAACTAGGAGCAGGATTAGGATATGTGGGCATGAAGCAAGAGGGAGAGTTGAAATGGAAAGTGACCAGAAGGGTGGGGTCCTGCTTGCAGACTAGCGAAGGTGTTCCACAAAGTGGTCATCCAGTCTGCATTTAGTCTCTCCAATGTAGAGGAGACCGCATTGGGAGCAGCAAATACAGTAAACCAAGTTGGAGGTGCAAGTGAAATGCTGCATTACCTAAAAGGAGCATTTGGGGCCTTGGACAGTGAGGAGGGAGGTCAAGAAGGGGCAGGTCTGCAGGCACCGTCTGCGATTGCATGGGAAGGTGCCATAGGAAGGGAAGGAGGGGTTGGGTGTGATGGAGGAGTGGATGACGGTGCAGAAGCGATGTTTTTGAAGGTGGCATCAGTGGAACAGATGCAGCAGAGGCGGAGAAACTGGGAGAATGGGATGGAGTCCCTACAGGGAGCGGGGGTTTGAGGAGCTGTAGTCAAGGTAGGTGTGGGAGTCATTGGGTTTGTAATGAATATTGGGGACGGTCTATTGCCAGAAATGGAGACAGAGAGGTTAAGGAAGGGAAGTTTCAGACTTAAACCATGTGAAAGTGAGAGGGGTGGAAATTGGAAACAAATTGCTAAATATTTCCAGGACCAAAAGGAAGCATGAAGTTACAACAATATAGTCACTGATGTCACGGAATTCAGAAGCAGCTTCTTTACCCTGAAAATTATTCGAATGTGAATCTCATCACTATGGGGAGGAGTTGAAGCAAATAGCATAACTTTATTTAAGCTAAATCTGGATAATGATATGAGGGGGAAAGTAATACAAGAATATGTTGATAGAATGCCATAGTTGTGTTTTAGAATCCCTACAGTGCAGAAGGAGGCCATTCTGCCCATCGCGTCTGCACTGACCCGCTGAAAGAGCACCCCACCTAGCCCACTTCCCCACAACCTGTAACCCCACCTAATCATTGGACACTTAAGGGACAATGTAGCATTGCCTAATCTGGAGGAAGCTTTTGCAATGCAAAACAATGGCATAAGCCAACTTGGCCAGTAACCCGTTTCTGGCTGCATATTCCAGTCTAAAAACATTCTTTGCAGTTTGTTATGGATTAGGTGACTGCGAACATTTCAGATATTCGGAGTAAACTTCAGTGAAAAACCGAGATAAAAATTTCTGGCTCATATCCAGCTTGTAGTACTTGGAGGTCAATCATCTCAGTTCACTGCAGTAGTTCCTCGGGATCATGTCCTGGGCCCAACCATCTTCAGCTGCTTCATCAATTACCTCCCTTCCATCAGAAGGTTAGAAGTGGGGCTGTTCGTTGCTCAGATACTGAAGCAGTCCATGTCCAAAAGCAGTAAGACCTGGACAATATCCAGGCTTGGGCTGACAAGTGGCAAGTTACATTCGCACCATTTGGGGCGGCATGGTAGCCTAATGGTTAACACAGTTGCTTCACAGCTCCAAGGTCCCATGTTCGATTCCCGGCTTGGGTCACTGTCTGTGCAGAGTCT
Organism: Scyliorhinus torazame; assembly: GCF_047496885.1. Taxonomy (NCBI): domain Eukaryota; kingdom Metazoa; phylum Chordata; class Chondrichthyes; order Carcharhiniformes; family Scyliorhinidae; genus Scyliorhinus; species Scyliorhinus torazame. The sequence goes on from NC_092708.1 coordinate 388,265,523, forward strand.
GCACGTACTCCCTGTGTCTGCGTGGGTTTCCTCCGGGTGCTCCCACAGTCCAAAGATGTGCTGGTTAGGTGGATTGGCCATGCTAAATTGCCTTTATTGTCCAAGAAATGTTAGATGGGGTTGCTGGGTTACGGGGATAGGGTGGAGGTGTGGGCTTAGGTAGGGTGCTCTTTCCAAGGGCCGGTGCAGACTCGATGGGCCGAATGGCCTCCTTCTGCACTGTAAATTCTGTAATTCTATGATTCAAACTAGTGTCAGGCAATGACCATCTCCTACAAGAGAGGATCTAACCATCTCCCCTTGACATCCAGTGGCATTACCATCACTGAATCTCCCAGAATCAACATCCTGGGGGTTACCATTGACCAGAAACTGAACTTGACCCAGCCATCCCCGAGCAGGCGCCGGAATGTGGCGACTAGGAGCTTTTCACAGTAACTTCATTTGAAGCCTACTTGTGAAAATAAGCGATTTTCACTTCATTTCATATACATATATTACAGGCCACCCTGTAAGCTCATCTAATCTTTGGACACTTGAGGGACAATTTAGTGTGGCCAGTCCACCTAATCTGGAGGAAACTTTGCAATGGCATGGGCCAACTTAGCCGTCAGCAACTGAACTGGACTAGCCACATTAATACTGTGGCTACCAGAGCAAGTCAAAGACTAGGAGTCCTACGGCGAGTAACTCATCTCCTGACCCCCCAAAGCCTGTCCACCATCTACAAGGCACAAGTCTGGAGTGCAATGGAATACTCTCCACTTGCCTGGATGAGTGCAGCTTCAACAACGCTCAAGAAGCTCGACACCACCCAGGACAAAGTAGTCCACTTGATTGCTCCTCCTTCCACAAACATTCATACTCTCCTCCACTGACTAACAGTGGCAGCCGTGTGTACTATCTACAAGATGCACTGAAGTAACTCACCAAGGCACCTTAGACAGCACCTTCCAAACTCACGATAACTACCATCTAGAAGGACAAGAGCAGCAGATATTTGGAACCCCATCACCTGGAGGTTTCCCTTCAAGTCACTCACCACCCTGACTTGGGAATATATCACCTCTCCTTCACTGTCCCTGGGGCAACATCCTGGAACTCCCTCCCTAACAGCACAGTGGGTGTACCTACACCCCAAGGATAATAATAATAACTGCTTATTGTCACAAGTAGGCTTCAATGAAGTTACTGTGAAAAGCCCCTAGTCGCTGCAAGGACTGCAGCGGTTCAAGAAAGCAGCTCACCACCACCTTCTGAAGGGCAACTAGGGATGGGCAATAAATGCTGTTCTAACCAGCGACGCACACATCCTGTAAATTAATTTTAAAAAATATCTAGAAGGGCAAGAGTAGCATATATATAGGGGCTGGTTTAGCACAGGGCTAAATCGCTGGCTTTGAAAGCAGACAAAGGCAGGCCAGCAGCACGGTTCAATTCCTGTACCAACCTCCCTGAACAGGCGCTGGAATGTGGCGACTAGGGGCTTTTCACAGTAACGTCATTTGAAGCCTACTTGTGACAATAAGCGATTTCATTTCATTTTCATTTTTTTCATATATGGGAATAACACCATCTGGGAGTTCCCCTCCATGTCACTAACCATCCTGGCTTGGAAATATATTGTTGTTCCTTCACTGTTGCTGGGTCAAAATCTTGGAATTCCCTCCCTATCAGCACTATGAGTGTACCTACCACTACATGCACGACCAGACTTGTCAGGTGAAAACTGGGCCAGGTTCAGTGGATATGCCCCCATCCACAGTCAAACATGTTGACTGGTGAACACAATACACTTTGTTTCACCATTTCAGGTGGGGACTCAATCAGGCCGGACTTCCCAGTCACATAGCCTCGCTCACAGATGACTAATGGGGGGCAGGCGCGCGAGATACTCAGTCTCCATCACAACTCCTTTATCTAATGATGTTTGAAAGATTGTGTCACAGGTTCTGTTATCCCCATGATTTCCCTTAAATACATAGCATTATTGCCCTATATCTCTTCCAGCTTTATCAGTACTGCTTCTACCTCATTTCCCCACTGTACCCACAGAGCTATACTCCCAACAAGTAGTCAAAATCTGCTGAAGAAAAGTAAACAAAATGATTGACCATAGACAATGATTCGGAATGACAGAACTGAATTGGTTAACCTCTGAACTGGAGTAGGCAGTGACTGAGACAGTCTTCAGGTCAGTACGTCAACACCAGTATGAAATGAAATGAAAATTGCTTATTGTCACAAGTAGACTTCAATGAAGTTACTGTGAAAAGCCCCAAGTCGCCACATTCCGGCGCCTGTTCGGGGAGGCTGTTACGGGAATTGAACCGTGCTGCTGGCCCGCCTTGGTCTGCTTTCAAAGCCAGCGATTTAGCCCCGTGCTAAACAGCCCCTGCAAACTTGTGTGAGAATTCCATCGTGATCCTGAAAGAGTTTATCCCCATCAATCACAGTTTAAGCCAACTCCATACTTTTCCTGACTAACAGTCAGTAAAAGTCTATGCCCAGGGCTTTACGTTCCCCCTATGAAAGTTTCCATATGCTGCCTGCAAACTGGTTGCTACTGGATTTCCTGCTGGCAGACGTCTTTACCATATTTTTTATTTTTAGTAAAATTCTATCGACAGACATCTGTTATCATCTCTGGTGACTTCAATACATCTCGCGCGCGCACACAGACAGGCAGGGAGATGCACGCGCACACAGACAGGCAGGGAGATGCGCGCGCACACAGACAGGCAGGGAGATGCGCGCGCACACAGACAGGCAGGGAGATGCGCGCGCACACAGACAGGCAGGGAGATGCGCGCGCACACAGACAGGCAGGGAGATGCGCGCGCTCACAGACAGGCAGGGAGATGCGCGCGCACACAGACAGGCAGGGAGATGCGCGCGCACACAGACAGGCAGGGAGGTGCGCGCGCACACAGACAGGCAGGGAGGTGCACGCGCACACAGACAGGCAGGGAGGTACGCGCACACACAGGCAGGCAGGGAGGTGCACGCGCACACAGACAGGCAGGGAGATGCGCGCGCACACAGACAGGCAGGGAGGTGCACGCGCACACAGACAGGCAGGGAGATGCGCGCGCACACAGACAGGCAGGGAGATGCGCGCGCACACAGACAGGCAGGGAGGTGCACGCGCACACAGACAGGCAGGGAGATGCACGCGCACACAGACAGGCAGGGAGATGCGCGCGCACACAGGCAGGCAGGGAGATGCGCGCGCACACAGACAGGCAGGGAGGTGCACGCGCACACAGACAGGCAGGGAGGAGCACGCGCACACAGACAGGCAGGGAGGTGCACGCGCACACAGGCAGGGAGGTGCACGCGCACACAGACAGGCAGGGAGGTGCACGCGCACACAGACAGGCAGGGAGGTGCACGCGCACACAGACAGGCAGGGAGGTGCACGTGCACACAGACAGGCAGGGAGGTGCGCGCGCACACAGGCAGGCAGGGAGGTGCACGCGCACACAGACAGGCAGGCAGGGAGGTGCGGCATGCACACAGGCAGGGACGTGCACGCATGCACACACACACCACACAAGTCGCAACTCCTTAGATAATGAAACATTTTGTGGCTGCATGCTGTAGGACCAGGACAACATTTAAGCTTGGGTTGCTAAGTAGCAAGTAACATTTGCCACAGAATGACCATTTCCAATAAAGGAGAATCTAAACACCCGACAACTGACATTCAATGTCATTACCATGTCCTACTGCTAACATCCTGGGGGCCACCACTGATACTCAACTGGAGGAGCCACATGAATACAGTGGTTACAAAAAAAGGTCAGAGACTGCAAATTCTGTGTCATGTAAGTCACCTCCTGACTCCCACAGTCTTTCCACCATCTATGTGACACAAGTCAGAGTGTCTGGAATACTGTCCACTTGTCTGGTTAGGTGCGGCTCCAACAACACTTAAGAAAATCAACACAGCTCACTTGATAAGACACCCCATCCACCATCTTCTCTCGCGCCACGACCAGCATACAGTGGCAGCAGAGTCTCCCTCGAGCCACTACCAGCACACAGTGGCAGTAACGTCTACCATCTACAAGATGCCCTGCAGCAACTCACCAAGGTTCAGCAACTTCCAAACCGCTGACCTTTACCACCCAGCAGAACACGGACAGCAGTTGCCTGGAGGCCTTCCCCCTGCGCGTTCCCCTCCAAGTCACGTACTTGGATGTCTGTGTCTATGTATTTACATTGTGTATCCATCATATGTCTTATACTTTTTCATGTATGGAACAATCTGTCTGGACTGTATGCAGAACAATACTTTTCACTGTACCTCAGTACACGTGACAATAAACCCAAATTCAAATCCAAATGGAAAAGAAGAGACAAATAACTGACTGAAACTATGATGGCGAGGTTAGGAGCAGCATGTTTATAATGTCTACCTCTAAGTAAAGCACAGAGTGTATAAAGATTGGCTCCAGTTCTATCCTTCGCCATCTGGTTTTCTGGAATATAACAGAGTGGGGGAGTTTTCCCGGTCGTTTTTATTGAATTCAAATTGCACCATCTGCCATGGTGGACTCGAATCCAGTTCCCCAGATTTTGCCCTGCGTCTCTGGGAATACTAGTCTCGAGACAATACCACTATGACACTGCCACTGAACCCATTGCAGACAAGTATGTTCCACCCCTGAAGGGCAGAATCACATGGATGTCAGAGACCATTTAGGCCATCAAATCTGACCACGTTTGCTGCCAGTTAATCCCACATATTACCTTATTTTCAAGTAACTACTGAATTCCCTTTTTGAAACATATATTCATCAGGATCTGAATGAACCCGACAGGGTCACATTTATTATTCATCTATTGTAGCCTTGAGAAGATGAGGCTGGGCCATCTTCTTGAGAACAATTGTTTTTGATTAACGTGCCAGGCAACCTCAGAGTCAACCACACAATGTAAACCTAGACTGATGATGGCTCAACCAAATCGGGTAGGCACATTTTCTTGTTTGAAGGATATTAATGAACCCATTGGATTTTTATGGCAATCTGGTAGTTTCCATTGTTCCATTGGCAGCACGGTAGCATTGTGGATAGCACAATTGCTTCACAGCTCCAGGGTCCCAGGTTCGATTCCGGCTTGGGTCACTGTCTGTGCGGAGTCTGCACATCCTCCCCGTGTGTGCGTGAGTTTCCTCCGGGTGCTCCGGTTTCCCCCCACGGTCCAAAGATGTGCAGGTTAGGTGGATTGGCCATGATAAATTGCCCTTAGTGTCCAAAATTGCCCGAGGGTTGGGTGGGGTTACTGGGTTATGGGGATAGGGTGGAGGTGTTGACCTTGGGTAGGGTGCTCTTTCCAAGAGCCGGTGCAGACTTGATGGGCCGAATGGCCTCCTTCTGCACTATACATTCTATGAAACTCTGAAACTTTCTCTTGTGCCAGCCCATTCCTAAATTATCATATGTATTGAATTTAATTTGATAGTTTGCCGTGGCAGGTTTTGACAAATGGGAGCCATCAATCACTATTTGGCCCAGCGTGAACCAAGACCTCTATCAGAACACCCTGTATCCCCGAGCGAGCAGAGCACTAAACTTCTCCAGCCTTTCCTCATAACTGTAATGTTTCAATCCTGGTTCCACCCTTGCAAATTTAGATTGCATCTTTTCATTTGCTCTTATACCTTTCCTATCATGGGGTTCTCAAAACCATAGCCAGTATTCCAACTGCAGCAAAACCAAGGTCTTATTTGAATTTGATGTTATTTTATTCTATGTTTTTAGCTACAAAACCAAGCATTCCATTTGCCTGCACAGCAAGACCTCTCTGCTTCATTTGAAAACTTACACATTATGTATATCTCCTTCCCAATACTTGATTTTTAAAATGAAAGATTCCTTCTCTACATTTAACTGCAGCTGCCCCCTCTTGCTGCGTTTTAGGTGATTTGGACATTCTGAAATCTCCCTCTGTGCACCCGAACAGGCACTGTAATGTGCTGACTAGGAACTTCATTGGCTCGACCGGGCCTACTTCAAGATCTGACCCCAGGAGCGCCCTGGGAGGGAACAGACCACGGGACCCAGCCCAACCTGCCTCAGGATGCCCCTGCCCAGGACCCAGGACCCCGAAACGGCAGAGACCACGCACGAGGACCCAAACGCGCTGCAAGGTATTCCCGCGCCCGCAGAACTCCGGGACCATCCAGACCGCAAACATGCCCCCCTAGCAACCCCTCTACCTCAACCAGCGCCCGGGACCCTGCCAGACGCGACCCCAGATATGTAAACAGCGCCCTGGACCCCGCCAGACGCGACCACCTATCTTCCACAAGAGCTGACATCTCCCATCGGATCCCAGGATCATCCAGCAGCAGCCCTACTGAAGGACAGATCTGAGGCGTTCAAGGCAGACGACCCTGACCTACACAAGAAATCCAGGTTCGCCCTCCGCAAAGCCATCAGAGATGCCAAGAGAGAATATCAAACCAAGCTAGAGTCACAGACAGACCTTCGGCGGTTGTGGCAAGGACTAAACAACATAACGGGCTACAAAGCAAAGCCGAACAGTATCTCTGGCAGCAGCGCACCACTCCCTGATGAACTCAATGCATTCTATGCTCGGTTCGAGCAGGTAACCAACAATCCGCTGGCGAGTGCCCCAGCAGCGCATAATTCACCCATACCCACCATCACAGCTTCCGAAGTCAGATTGGCCTTCCTGAAAGTGAACCCTTGGAAGGCGACGGGCCCAGACGGGATCCCTGGTCGTGCACTCAGAGCGTGCGCAGACCAACTGGCAAAGGTATTCACGGACATCTTTAACCTGTCCCTACTCCGCTCCGAGGTCCCCACCTGCTTCAAGAAGACCACCATCATACTGGTACCAAAGAAGAACCAGGCAACGTGCCTCAATGACTACCGACCAGTGGCCCTGACTTCAGTCGTAATGAAGTGCTTCGAGAGGTTGATCATGAAGCACATCACCTCCATACTCCCAGAACGCCTTGATCCACTGCAATTCGCATACCGTTGCAACCGGTCCACATCAGACACCATTTCCCTGGCCCTACACTCATCCCTAGAGCATCTCGAAAACAAGGACTCCTATATTAGACTCCTATTTATTGACTACAGCTCCGCCTTCAACACCATAATCCCAGCCAAGCTCATATCAAAGCTCCAAAACCTAGGACTTGGCTCCCCACTCTGCAACTGGATCCTCGATTTTCTGGCCAACAGACCACAATCAGTAAGAATGAACAACAACACCTCCTCCACAATAGTCCTCAACACCGGCGCCCCGCAAGGCTGCGTACTTAGCCCCCTACTCTACTCCCTGTACACACACGACTGCGTGGCAAAACCTGGTTCCAACTCCATCTACAAATTTGCTGACGATACGACCATAGTGGGCCGGATCTCGAATAACGATGAGTCCAAATACAGGAGGGAGATAGAGAACCTAGTGGAGTGGTGCAGCGACAACAATCTCTCCTTCAATGCCAGCAAAACTAAAGAGCTGGTAATTGACTTCAGGAAGCAAAGTACTGTACACACCCCTGTCAGCATCAACGGGGCCAAGGTGGAGATGGTTAGCAGTTTCAAATTCCTAGGGGTGCACATCCCCAAAAGTCTGTCCTGGTCCACCCACGTCGACGCTACCACCAAGAAAGCACAACAGCGCCTATACTTCCTCAGGAAACTAAGGAAATTCGGCATGTCCACATTGACTCTTACCAACTTTTACAGATGCACCATAGAAAGCATCCTATCGGGCTGCATCACAGCCTGGAATGGCAACTGCTCGGCCCAGGACCGCAAGAAACTTCAGAGAGTCGTGAACACCGCCCAGTCCATCACACAAACCTGCCTCCCATCCATTGACTCCATCTACACCTCCCGCTGCCTGGGGAAAGCGGGCAGTATAATCAAAGATCCCTCCCACCCGACTTACTCACTCTTCCAACTTCTTCCATCGGGCAGGAGATACAGAAGTCTGAGAACACGCACGAACAGACTCAAAAACAGCTTCTTCCCCACTGTCACCAGACTCCTAAATGACCCTCATATGGACTGATTTCATGAACACTACACCCTGTATGCTTCATCCGATGCCAGTGCTTTTGTAGTTACATTGTATATGTTGTGTTGCCCTATTATGTATTTTATTTTATTCCCTTTTCTTCTCATGTACTTAATGATCTGTTGAGCTGCTCGCAGAAAAATACTTTTCACTGTACCTCGGTACACGTGACAATAAACAAATCCAATCCAATCCAATCCATTGCAGTGTTAATGTTAAGCTTACTTGTGACACTAATAGAGATTATTATTATTTTCCCATCTTGCTAGCCTATCTACATTCTCTTGCAGGCTTTCACAATTCCTATTATCAATAACCAAAATGGCGTCATCAAATTTCAAGACTGTTTGCTCAATTTCTAAATTCAGATAGTTTTTGTAAATTTTTGCAGCATTTCCCACATCACAACGACAGCACTTCAAAATCACCTCATTGACTGGGGAAGCAATTTATGACGTTGTAAGTACAAGTATTTTCTTTCTTTTCTGACATTATAGAAGGGCTGCCAAAAGGCGAGCCGTGACAAACCAACTGTTATCCTGCAGACTTGGTTTGCATTTCAACCTTCCATGTACCCACCTTAATTTCTTATGTGATCCTTATCACATTCTCCTTCGTCTTTTGAAATAATACAAATCTCGTTCATTACATTTCCTTTCCCTGTCTTCCATTGTTTCTTCCAGATAGCTTAGGTTTAGAATTTTGATTCGGGAACTCCAACATGCATACCTGGGGTTTGTGAGTTTGTAGCATGACTTCCAGATCTGAAGCATGTGTTTGCAAGTGAGTAAAGCTTCATCAGGCCCCCTGCACACCGTCTCCAGTTTTACCTTAGTGAACAGTAATCTGTGAGGAAAGAAAGTATGGTCAATATTCAGATATCATAGCACCTTATTGCACACAAAGAAGCCATTCAGCCCATCGTGCTTGTGCTGGCTCTTCGAAAGCTGTTTGACCAACTCCCATAAAATGAAGACACTTGACGATTGCGGAAGGAAGTGACTGATGTCACTGTATCGACAGGATTACCTCCAGCTTACCCAAATTTGCAATAATGACATGTAACCATTTGGTCATATTGAACTTGAGACATGTCAAAGCTTTTCATCTTGCACTCACCAGGCCACTTTGCAAGAATACCAGAAGAGGAGGAAAACAATTTATACTGTATGAGAAGAGAATGCTCATTGGTTGACAAGCGGTAGAGGCTTTGCCATGGAGAATGCACTAGCTGATGACGACTGAAAGATAACTGCCAAGCATTGTTTGAAGTTTAAGCCAGGCAGATAACCCTGATTGGTAAAGGCATTGCGCTGGGGAATGAGCCAGTGAATGGCTGTCACTTATCGTGGTTAGCTGAAATATGTAAAATGTGTATATTTTATTTCTGTTTGTAAAGAACAGGGCCCCATGTATTAATACATGTAGCTTCTGGTACATGCAAATACGCCACACTGTGAGCCCGACTGACAATTTTAAAGTGGTTGTCAGCGTAACTCTTTTCACACTGAGGATTATTTAGCAAATGTTGTCCAATCACAGAATCAGACCTAATGCTGGACACTATATTTTGAGTTTTGCAAGTACAGGCTGTTTGGGTACAGTCTGTATTTTGCCCATTGTGAACTGCGGCTGGCACTTGCTGCTTGATTTGACTCGCCAGTCTTTGAGGTGTATAGTCTACATACCTCGCATCACACTGGCACTGAAATCCATATATAACATTACTCATGTGTGTTATAGGCAGAATGTCCGTTTGGCTTGATGACAGCGTCCTGTTAGTGGTGACCATCACTCGCGTTGCTGCTGCATAGTAGCAGCGTGAAACAACTAGCTTCACCTGTTGCTCAGATGTTTGAGGTACCCGGGTAATCGGAGATAGACTGAGCACTTTTCAGGGCCATAACCTGAGGGCCGTTCATGAGTTTGCATGATAGTAGCATGAAATTATCTGATCAGGGTAGCCATTATAGCACAGGATGTCTTTGATGCGCTCTATTTCAGCATCATGATTACACGGTGAGCAAATGACATGGGCCCTATTTATAGGCTTGCCGATATGACCAATCTTGTAGCATGTGGAACTGGAAGAATCCCAACGGATATACTGACCGGTGAAGGTAGGCTTGTGGTAGAACGTGGTAGAGAATCCCCTGGCAGATTTCTCACCTAGTATGTCAAAGTATTTTTAGTAATAATGACGTGAATAAGATTTAGAATTTCTTCCCTAAACCTCACTACCTCTTTCCACCTCAAAGATGTTTCTTAAAACCTACCTCACCAAGCTTTTAGTCATCTAGTCCATCAGACCTCAGCTAGATGTAAAAGATCTTATGGCACTACTTTGAGGAGGAGGGAAGTTAAACCGAATGTTTTGACATTGTTTACCTCTCAACCAACAGCACAAAGCCAAATTACCTATTAATTGCATTGATATATATATATTTTTAAATTTAGAGTACCCAATTCATTTTTTCCAATTAAGGGGCAATTTAGCGTGGCCAATCCACCTACCCTGCACATCTTTGGGTTGTGGGGGTGAAACCCATGCAAACACGGGGAGAATGTGCAAACTCTACACGGACAGTGACCCAGAGCCGGGATCGAACCTGGGACCTTGGTTAACCCACTGCGCCACCGTGCTGCCCTTATTGCGTTGATATTTGTGGAAATTCCCTACATGCAAAATGGTTCCCACACATACAGATTGATATCACAATAGTCAATAGCATTTAATAACATTTGAAAATACTCATAACAGAGGTCTGAAGCAGGAACGATGCAAATTTACTATTCTTGTACCTCTGGCTCAGCACTTTCACCTTGAACTTAGAAGGTTGTGCATTCAATTCCCATTCCTGAAATTACACTTACTACATTTAAAAGTATTTTAGGATTTCCTGATCTTGTGAAAGATGCAACAGAAATAGCATGGGTCTTTTTCTTTACATGGCATATAGCATTGAAGACTCGAGCCAAACCATAATGCAGCAAAACCTGCAGGAGAATCTAATTCAAAGTCTAATAAGATTGTAGCCCAGAACAGGATTGTAACGGAGGAATCCCTGCTGCTCAACATTTGGGGCTGCATGACTTACAACGTGCCTTTCAGGCATGATATTCAATATCACAGTATTAAGTATTAAATTAACATGGACAGGCTTCGTGAGTAACCCCCAAAGATACCCAGTGTGCTTTCCAGTTCCATGGTTGTGCCAGCTGTTACTTCTGCTAACCTGCAAAACAGTAGCAGCATTCAATGTTTCAAGTGTCGACTAACTTATCAAAGAACAAAGACTTGCAAGTATGTGGCGACTTTCATGATCACAGGATGCCTCAAAATATTTTGCAGCCACCTGACAACTTTAGAAGTACAATAATTACTTGTGTAGTAATGTAGGAAATGCAGCAGGCAGTTTCTGCAGAGAATGTCCACAAAGAGCTACGAGATAAAAGGCCCGGTAATCTGTTTTACTCAAGTTGGTTGTGGCGAATATCTAGTTCATGGTACATAGAACATTGAACAGTACAGCACAGTGCAGGCCCTTCAGCCCACGATGTTGTGCCGACCATTTATCCTAATCTAAGATCAACCAAACCTACACCCCTTCAATTTTACTGCTGTCCATGTGCCTGTCCAAGAGTCGCTTAAATATCTAACTCCACCACCTCTGCTGGCAGTGCATTCCACACACTCACCACTCTCTGTATAAAGAACCTACCTCTGACATCTCCCCTGTACCTTCCTCCAATCACCTTAAAATTCCCCTCGTGACAGCCATTTCCACCCTGGGGAAAAGTCTCTGGCTATCCACGCCTCTCATCACCTTGTACACCTCTATCAAGTCACCTCTCTGCCTTCTTCGCTCCAGTGAGAAAAACCCTAGCTCCCTCAACCTTTCTTCAGTCCAGGCAGCATCCTGGTAAATCTCCTCTGTACCCTCCCCAAAGCATCCACATCCTTCCTATAATGAGGCGACCAGAACTGGACACAATATTCCAAGTGTGGTCCAACTAAGGTTTTATAAAGCTGCAGCAAAACCTCGCGGCTCTTAAACTCATGTTAATACTATGAGGTAATATTTGTCCAGGATAGGATATTGCTGTGAAGGTAAGATAACTAAATTGCTGGGCGTTAGAGATTGCCTGAACACTTAAAAGGTTACCTATGTTTGTTCAATAGAGTTCGAATAGATGGTGTCATAAAACAGCGGGTGGGCTTACTTAGCTGGAGAAATTGTAAAGGAAGGATAATAGTTTTGAAGCTCAGTTTGAGGGCAGACCAGAGAGCAGGCTATCTCATCAGGGAGATAGGTGGTGCTTAAGGAGGTGCTCTCATTCCAATTTATATGTGTGTTTGAGTGTTCTGCGGCTGGATACTGAAAAGGTGTGGGGCTGTTAGCAGGCTCCACGCAGTTAGAGCTCAGAGAAGTCCTGGAGAGCCAAGAATCGGTTCTGTGCTGGAGATGGTTAGGGTTCTGAAGAAGCTCTGGGAGCCATGCGCAGCTTGGTGGAGCCAGGATACCGGGGTTTGGAGAAACCAAAGGATAGTGCCACCTTAGTGAAGCCTTTGGATCACGGCGGCGAGAACCCAGGTTCGATCCCGGCCCTGGGTCACTCTCCGTGTGGAGTTTGCACATTCTCCCCATGTCTGCGTGGGTTTCACCCCTACAACCCAAAGATGTGCAGGGTAGGTGAATTGGCCACGCTAATTTTGCCCCTTAATTGGAAAAAAAAAGTGAAGCCTTTGGTGTTGGACTTGAACTCTTATGTTAACTTAAGTATTTAAAAATAAGAAATTTAAAATTGAAATATTAGCTGACACTGAATTTAAAAAAATTTGGCTTGGGCAGCAAATATTCTGCATGTCATGGTTGCAAGTAATACAGATCATGACGTTTCCCGGTGCATTTGTAGTTTTTTGCAGAGTTATCTAGTCTCAGCTAGAGTGACAATGGCAGATCAAAGAGCCCAACATCCTTGGAATAGTTTGGGGTGAATAAATAGTTCAAACAAGGCTCCAAAACCCAATAGTGGTCTAACGTCTCTACGTAAAGTTGCATGCATCCAAAGATGAAAAAGAGTTTGCCTTATTTTATTCTGCGTCAATTGTCCATTTTAAATCTGAGATTTCTAATTCTTTGTTAATTGAAAGCACATGGGGAAAAGAGGAGTACCTGGAGTTAGATCAGCCATGATCTCAATGGAAGGCAGAACAGGCCCAAGCTATTAATGGCCGATTCCTGACACCCCCATCTAATGGTACTGTATGCTTGAATAAGTTGGTACCTTTGGGTCTGTTGTGCAGAATTGGGGAAAGGGGACTGAAAAATTACAAAAAACAGATAGATACCTCAATCAGACTGGTTAAACATGTATTTAGTGCAGTGGCAGGCTACGTCTTATATTCACTGCAAATCTTGCACTGACAATATAATTGTGAAGGTGCTGGAGTATTTTAAGTAACTATAATTACAAGAATAAAAACAGGATTTGGGAAAAAAAAAGTCTTGCGATTAGCTGTGAATTCCTGCTGTTCCTACTCCTCCCACAATGCTTACTTCTTCATTACTTCACTCAAGTAGTCATTCTTTATGCAAGTCTAGCCATTTGACCATTGGGCTTCATGGGGGAGAGCTCGATTCTGCCCTTGTGTGCACATTATCCAGATTAAAAAACAGACCAATGGCCCATTTCACCTCCTCCTCCCCTTCTTCCCCTAACCCACACACTCACAAAGTCAACTATATCACCTTTACTTGGCACCGTAGCGGAGACCTGACAAACTCTGCCCTGACCACAGTCCTAATCTGGACATTTCCTGGTCATTAACTACAAAGGAGGTCGGTGCAATGCAACAATCCACATTTGCTTAGGGCTGCAAATCTAGGAAAACATCCCACTTCATTGAAGCGTAATCAGGCAGAAATTAACACTGAACCAAAGAAGGAGACATTAGGAATATTCAAACACTTGGTCAAATGGTTAAGACTCTTGAGGAGAGAGAGGTAGAGGGGTAGAATATACTAAAGGACAGCATAGTTTGTAATACAGTATTTCATGCTACTTGTTCAAATAAGGTGACAGCCGTAGGATGTCTCACAGGGGGCAAAGTTATACTCCAGTACTTGACACTAATTGACTTGTATTTCTTAACTATCCTATTTTAATCCAGCATCTAGACGTCAAAGTGTCATTTGAGAAAACCCACACAGACGTACACGACTCCCAAGTGGACAGAAGCTGGCTGATTTTCAGCTTCCAATTCACAACCACACTCTTACCTCACATGCGGATTCAAATTCCACCCTTTCAACACATGGAAATTTGAAAGGGATAGTCTCAAGCGCTGCAATACTTTCACAATGCTTCATAGGGCCTAATCAGCTGAAGGTAAGGTCCGCTGTGGAGTGATTAAAACTGGTGATATGGAAGATGCCAGAATTATAAGAGCGGAGAGATCTGGGAGGATTTTAGGACTGGAGTAAATTACTGGGATAGGGAGGAACGTGTCCATAAAGGGATCAGAGAATCTTAAAGCGGAGGCATTTCCACACCAGAGCAACTGTCAGGCAGAGAGCACAGGCAGTAACGGGTGAATGGGACTTGGTGCGAGACAAGGACGGCAGTGTTTTGGATTACCTCAAGATTAGGGTGTGCAAGGTTAGAGAAGGGCCAGGAGAGCACTGGAACAGTCATATCTAGAGGTAACATAAAACACGTAGCAGAGAAACTGGCCATTCAGCCCAACCAATTCATGTTGGCATTTGTGTTCCACTAGGTCTTCCATCATCGTTCCTCATGTAACTCTATCTGTGTACCTTCGATATTCCCTTAACCCTCATATGCCTTTTTTCCAGTTGAACCGGAAATGAAATTATACTATTTTTCAGAACTATTCCCCGTGGAAGCGAGTTCCACATTCTAACCACTTTCTGGTTAAAAAGATTTCTCCTGAATTCCCGGTTTGATTTCTTGCTGGACATAGGAACATAGGACTTAGGAGCAGGAGGAGGTAATTCCCCCTCAGCCTGCTCCGCTATTCAATAAAATCTGGCTGATCACGTTGTGGTCTCAACGCCACTTTCCTGTCTGCCCCATAACCTTTGAAAATCTGTCAAACTCTGCCTTGAATAAATTCAATGACCCTGGCTCCAAGCCAGGCAATAGCTTCCGCAGCAGCTAATGGGGCTCTCTGGGCCTTCCACTGAATCTTGCCAGGAGACAGTTTTCAATGATGAGCGCACCATACTCTCGATTTCCTGTTAGCTAACCAATCCTTTAGCGATGCTAATATGTTATCCCCTACACCATGTGCTCTTATTTTGTGTAGTAATCAGAGATGTAGCACCATATCAAATGCCTTTTGGAAATCCAAGTATAAAAATGGGTTTCCCATCCCCATCTTATTTGCTACTTCACCAGTGACTATCTTTTATTGATGGCCTCTAGTTTCGCACTCTCACACAAGCATCAACTCCGTGTCTGCTCTATCAAAACCTTTCATAATTTTAAAGACCTCTAATAGCGCATCGTTGAGATTTCTCTTTTCAAAAGAAAAGGTACCCAGCCAACTCATCCAATTATGCACAACCTTGCTGATCTTTTGTCACTTTTGTCATTCTTTATTGCACCGTTTCCAGCATGTCAATACACTCGTCGCAGATAGCATTTGTGTGTTTTATTACTGCCATGATCAATGTTTCATATGTGAAGGATGTATGTTTTCTTACCCTCAGTGACTGCCCAATTAAAAAAATCCAGCAGCAAGCTTTTTGTGAATTTAAAAATAAGAAGGGTTATCAAGTTTAAAATGTGATGTTTCACTCACTCATTATCCATACCATCACTCATACAAAGGTTTGATACAGGGAAAAATAATACAATTACAACGTATGATCGTCTCAGTCTCTATTTTAAGGCAGACCTGTGGCTTCTCGGACAAGTTGGTGTTTTAGTTGAAGTGGAGGTCTTTACACAGCAGAGGATTGTCAATAAGCCGCAACGCCTCTTGTAGTTGAATTTCCAGGAAATTGATTCTCAAGTGAATTTGAAGTTGGAGAAAGTTGGGAACTTCTCTCACCTTCAAGGCATTATCATTATTCCATTGGCTGCTTAGTTTGCTTGTAGCTGGTTCAATGTCTGCCTGATGGATTTCTCCAGAGGATAGCTTCTTGTTGCTTTAAAAGGTGGCAACAAACTCGGCAGTCTCACCATGTGACCTGTTACAAGCCCAAAGCCCTTTTTCTTTTAAAAAAAAATGTTTTTATTGCTTTTCACAATTTTATGTTACACATTCCAGCTTGTTCTTTAAATTTACAGGTTTCATCACCACACAAGGTATTGAGCAACGTGATCAAAGAAAAATTAAAAATTACAATAAGCCAAAGAACGAGAAGAAAACAAAAATGATACAAACAAACAAGGATCATTACACATATTTACAAGTGTCTCCTCCCACTCCATGGCTGTGGCTTCCCTTTGGCCGCTCTGCCTTAGTTGGCTGCCCTGTATTGGCCCGAGCTTGTCTAGTTGTGGCTCCCTCTGCCTTTTCCTGCTTGCCCTCGGGCCCGGTTCCTGCGGCTATGTCGCTTGTGTCACGCCATCTTTTTGTGTTTTGACCCCCTCCCCTGTATCCCCTCTCCCCCCGGCCTCAGCTTCCCTTTCCGTTGCGATCCGTGGCTTGTCCTTGCCTCCTTCCACCCCCCTTCCATGTCTGTGGAAGCCCTCTTCCGACCCACGGATGGCAAATTTTATCCTCTCCAGTTGGAGGGTTCCGCCAGGTCGGACAGCCAGTCTTTAGGTGGTGCTGCTGATTGCCAGCCGAGCATGATTCTTCGGTGGGTGATTAGGGAGGCAAAGCTAGGGCGTCGGCCCCCCTCCCCATGAAGAGTTCTGGCCGATCTGAAACCCCAAGGACTGCTACTTTTGGGCCTTGTTCCACCTTCACTCCAACAACCTTGATCATTGCCTCAAAGTAGATTACCCAGACCCGGCAAGTCGGGCGCAGGCCTAGAACATGTGGACCTGGTTGGCCGGGCCTCCCTGGCACCATTCGGATTTGTCCTCCACCTCCGGGAAGAACCTGTTCATTTGGGTTCTGGTCATGTGCACTCTGTGCACCACCTTTAGCTACTTTAGGCTCAGCCCTGGCATGTGGAGGTGGAGTTTGTCCTGTGCAGTGCTTCAGTCCTCCCCCTACTTTCATGCCTAGCTCTCCCTCCCATTTTTCCTGGTCTCGTCCATATAGATCCCACAGTTCCCCTTCCCTAGGTCACCCACGTCCCAACAGTTCCTCAACTAGCAAGTTTCCCTACGGAGTAAGTTCTTAACCTGTATATACCTCATCTCGTTCCCTTTAGGTAAGTTGGAACCTCTCTGTGAGTACCTCCAGGGCCGCTAGTCTGTCGTCTGCGTACCTGTCACTAACCATCAGCGTCCCCTCATCCTGTCTCTGTCTTTTGATGGTGGCGTCAATTGTTGTGGGCATGAACCGGTGGTTGTGGGGGCCATGGTGGACATTTCGGTTAGGCCGAAGTGTTGTCTCATTTGATACCACGTTTGGAGCGTGCTACCACCACTGGGCTTTTTGGGCGTTTGGTCGGAGGGGATAGCAGTGTGGTCATGACTAGGGCTCGGAGGGACGCCCCCATGGAAGGACCTTCCTCCACCCTCATCCATTCCACTCGCAATTGCTTCACCCATCCCCTCACTCTCTCTGCCGTGGTCGCCCAATGTAGAACTATAGTTTGGGGGGGAGGGGGGACAAGGCCTCCTTTGTTGGACTTTTTTTGGGATCCTCGGGTTCTTCCCCCCCCCCCCCCCCCCCACACACACACACACACACACACACACACACACAAACACCATGATTAGTTTATCTACTGTGTTGAATAAGGGAAGTAGATCGGGAAGGATCTGAACAGGAAGAGGAACCTGGGCAGTATGTTCATTTTGATCATCTGCACTCTCCCTGCCAGAGAGTCATAGATGTTTACAGCATGAAAACAGGCCCTTCAGCCCAACTTGTCCATGCCGTCCAGTTTTTACCACTAAGCTAGTCCCAATTGTCCGCATTTGGCCCATATCTCTCTATACCCATCTTTCCCATACAATTGGCTAAATTGTACCCGCCTATACTATTGCCTTTGACAGTCCGTTCCAGACACTACCCACCCTGTGTGGGAAAAATTTCCCCTCTGGACCCTTTTGTATCTCTCCCCCTCCCCTTAAACCTATGCCCTCTAGTTTTAGACTCCCCTACCTTTGGGAAAAGATGTTGACTATCTACCTTATCCTTGCCCCTCACTATTTTACAGACCTCTATAAGGTCACCCCCAAGCCTCCTAGGCTCCAGGGAAAAAAGTCCCAGTCTATCCAGCCTCTCCTTATAATTCAAACCATCAAGTCCCGATAGCATCCTAGTAAATTTTTTGAGCACTCTTTCTAGTTTAATAATATCCTTTCTATAATAGGGTGACCAGAACATAGTATCTCGTGTATGGCCATAACTAATGTCTTGTACAACTTCAGCAAGACGTCCCAACTCCTGTATTCAATGTTCTGACCAATGAAACCAAGCGTGCCGAATGCCTTCTTCACCACCCTGTCCACCTGTGAGTCCACTTTCAAGGAGCTATGAACCTGTACTCCGAGATCTCTTTGTTCTATAACTCGCTCCAACACCCTACCATTAACTGAGTAGGTCCTGCCCCGATTCGAACTACCAAAATACATCACCTCACATATTTTTTCTTCAAATTATAGAGAGTGGGAGTGTGTCCCACTTCTGCAGACCCCTTTTAACTTCCACCAGACCCGTCAGGTTCCATTTGTTGATCCGTGTCCAGTCGTGGGCAATTTGGATTCCCAGGTAACGGAATTTGTTTTGGGCTTGTTTGAATGGCAGTCCCTCCAGCTTTGCCCTCTCCCTTGCAGGTTCACCGGGAAGACTTCGCTTTTGCTCAGGTTGCATTTGTAGCCAGAAAAGGCTCCAAACCCCATTACGAGCTTCATTCTTAAAAAAGTTTTGAAATTCATTTACGGGATGTGGGCATCACTGGTTAGACCAGCATTTATTGCCCATCCCTAATTGCCCTTCAGAAGGTGGTGGTGAGTTTGCTTCTGAAGCCGCTGCAGTCCTCGAGGTGTAGGTACACCCACTGTGCTGTTAGGATGTGAGCTCCTGGATGTTGCCCTAGCGACAGTGAAGGAACGGTGATATATTTCCAAGCCAGGATGGTGAATGGCTTGGAGGGGAACCTCCAGGTGGTGGGGTTCCAAGTATCTGCTGCTCTTGACCTTCTAGATGGTAGTGGTCGTGGATTTGGAAGGTGGTATCTAAGGAACCTTGGTGAGTTACTGCAGTGCATCTTGTAGATGGTATACACGGCTGGCACTGTTCGTCGGTGGTGGAGGGTTTGAACTTTGTGGAAGGAGGAACAATCAAGCGGGCTGTTTTGTCCTGGATGGTGTCGAGCTTCTTGAGTGTTGTTGGAGCTGCACTCATCCAGGCAAGTGGAGAGTATTCCATTACACTCCATGAACCCTTCCATACTGGGTTGGGGGTCCGAGATGTCAAGGAGCATGTCATCTGCATAGAGTGAAACTCTCTGCTCTCTGTCGCCCCTCTGGATACCTCTCCAGCCTTTTGCCGTTCTGAGGGCGATCGCCAGTGGCTTGGTTGCCAGGGTGAACAGCAGCTGGGATAGCGGGCATCTCTGCTTCATGCCTCTGTGCAGCTAGAGTATTTAGAGCTGGTGGTGTCAGTCCATACGATTGTCATGGGAGCACTGTGCAGTAGCTTCACCCAGGAGGTGAGGCCTGATTCAAGCTAAAATCGCTCCAGTACCTCTACGAGGTACTTCCACTCGACTCTGTCAAAGGCCTTTGTTAGGGGGCCATCCAAAATGGCCGTGGTCACCATACTCACCATGAGGCCGGGCCCTTGCGTTCTAGGGTTTCCCGTTGTCCAGGGGCCACCCAGATGGCCGGCAGCAATGTGTACGCCAGCAATGTGCACGCCAGCAATGTGCACGCCAGCAATGTGCACGCCAGCAATGTGCACGCCAGCAATGTGTACGCCAGCAATGTGTACGCCAACAATGTGTACGCCAACAATGTGTACACCATGTTGGTGAGCCCCTGCACTCAGGTTTCCCTATGTTCGGGCGCCCTCCAGTGGCTGTTTGTAGTGTCTTTGCATTCCTTTCCATGTGCGCTCCACCAGAGCTATCCTAGAGACACCCCCCCGGCGCTAAGTGTGTTTCCCTCCATCTTCCCCTGCCCCCGGCGGGTACCCCTCCCATTTACCCTCGATACCCCCCAGTTTGTAATGTTCTCTCCCCCTGTTGCCATGCACCCTCTCCCTGAAAGGAGATGTGCCGCAGCCCCCCTTGCTCGTACTTACTGGTGCTAGCTTACTCGCTAGTGTGATGGCCCCCCTCCTGGGGTCGATCTCTATCTCCCCACCTCGACTGCTGCCTATCTATTCCCCCTTCCTCCTCCTCGCTCCTCCTGCGCCCTGCTGCTCTTGCCGCCTCCTTTCTGAGACTTAGCTCCAGCATTCAAAAGGAGACGGTACAGTCTCACACAAACAGTAATGTCCCAGTAAGTGAGGGTGTCCGGTTCATCGCTGCTTCTATTGCCATCTTCCCAGCCCGTGTTTGTGGAGAATTCTTACGCATCCGCCGGTGCGGTGCAGTAAACTTCTCTGCCCTGGAAGGCGACCCAGGGATTGGCTGGGTTCAGCATTCCAAACACAACAGAATGGAATATAATCACTACAGTGCAAGAGGTGGCCATTTGGCCCATCGTGTCTGTACCGACTCGCTGAAAGAGCACCTTACCAAGGCCCAATTCCCTGTAACCCACCTAATCTTTGGACACTTCGGGGCAATTTTAGCATGGCCAATCCACCCAACCTTCACATCTTTGGAAACCCACGCAGACACAGGGAGAAAGTGCAAACCCCACACAGTCACCCAAAAGCGGAATTGAACCTGGGTCCCTGGCGCTGTGAAGCAGCAGTGCTAACCATTGCGTCACCAGAGTAACCTGGGAGCTCTGTCTATTCCTGGTGGCTTGGGAAAGCTGTCTCTTCCCACCAGGTTACCCAACATTTGGGCCACATACTCAACGGGGTTTTTGCCCTCGGTTCCCTCTGGTAGCCGAACTATATTTTTTCTCTACAAATTTAGGGTACCCAATTAATTTTTCCCAATTAAGGGGCAATTTAATGTGGCCAATCCACCTACCCTGCACATCTTTAGGTTGTGGGGCAAACCCCACACAAACATGGGGAGAATGTGCAAACTCCACACGGACAGTGACCAAGAGCCGGGATCGAACCTGGGACCTTGGCGCCGTGAGGCAGCTATGCTATCCACTGCGCCACCGTGTTGCCCCCCTGGTAGCCCAACTATGCGTAGATTCTGGCCCGCGATCGATTTTCCTGAACCTCGTCCTTTCTCCTCAGCATCCCTTGTATCACCAACCTTCCCATCTCCGTGTCTAATGTGGCGGAACGGTCGCTCTGGTCTGTTGAGGGCTTCCCGAGCTCCCTTATCGTTGCAACCTGGGTCTCCAGCTGTTTTTTCCACAGCCGCCTTTAGGCTGATCAGCGCCTCTGCACCTTGACCGTTGCCCTCATCCCCGTCCTCATGGATTCCTGTACGGGAAACTGCCTCCATCCATCGGGAAGGGGGGGTGGGGGGAAAGAGCTCTGTGCGCCGCCTGACAATCCGTCTCGTTCAGATGTGGCTGGGGCCTCGCCGCCCCACGTGCTTGCTGTCACCTCACTCCTTCTCTTCGGGCTTTTGTTGGCTTTTGTTGCCTTTTCCCCCCTTCCGGCCCCTGGAGCTGCGGCCACTTGGCAATTCATGTCCTGATGGGGTTGGAGGATGGTGACGGGTGTTTTCTCCCAATTTTAGGGGACTGTTTTGGGCTTAAAGTACCATTTTCCAAGTTTTCAGAAGGAGTGCCACCTTTCGTGCATCCACTCAGCACATCCCCGTCACTAGAAGTGACCCCAAAGTTCCTTTTCAAACATAGAGGTGGGTGGCCAGGTCGATTATTCTTCCCGTTTGATGACTTTCATACCGTGAGCATTTAAGACAGCTG
This sequence comes from Scyliorhinus torazame, assembly GCF_047496885.1. Taxonomy (NCBI): domain Eukaryota; kingdom Metazoa; phylum Chordata; class Chondrichthyes; order Carcharhiniformes; family Scyliorhinidae; genus Scyliorhinus; species Scyliorhinus torazame. The sequence goes on from NC_092708.1 coordinate 388,287,717, forward strand.
GTGGCTTTGTTCTGAATTATCCACTCCATTTGAAATTACTATTTTGAATTAGTTTCAGGAAAAGGTATAGATTCAACATCATTCTGGAAAGTTCCTTTTGTTTCCCCTTGAGAAAAGGGAGTGTTTCAATCCACAAGATCCTTGGGTGGCCATCTTTCTGTATTTAGTAGTTATCGAAACTATAAAGTATTGATGGAAAGTTCCTAATATATTGGAACAGGACACTTTTTGTAATAGTTATCAGAATTGTACACATTACACCAAATATGAGCTCACCAAGGTTCAATACCAGGTTGGCATATTTGCTCTACTTTGCAACTCTATCCTTCTAGAAATAAATCAGAATGCTTGATTTGCATTTCTAAAATGGTCTTATTAATCTGGCTCACTACAGGGGGGATGGGAACGCAGTGGTTAGCACTACTGCCTCACGGCGCCGAGGACCCGGGTTCGATCCCGGCCCTGGGTCACTGTCTATGTAAGTTTGCACATTCCCCCCGTGTCTGCGTGGGTCTCACCCCCACAAACGAAAGATGTGCAGGGTAGGTGGATTGGCCACGCTAAATTGCCCCCCTAATTGGAAAAAATAAAAAAAGTAATAACCTGGCTCACTACTTTGCAATTTATGTATTTATACTTTGCTTGATTACCCTATTCAGATTGTTATTTTCCAAGTAATATGTAATCTCCTCACCTTTCTTATCAAAATGTAAATGTTTCCGACATCATAATTTGTTTGCCAATTGTGTTCCCGTTCTGCAAGTTTATTAATGCTTTTTGTATTTTGTTGTACTCCTCCTCAGTATCGACTGTTGCCCCCAATTTGGTCAGAAATAATTTTAGAATCTATATTCTTGATTCCAAGCCTAAATTGTTATAAATTAGAATCAGGGCACAGATGATGATTTCAGCAATAGATGATCTGATGAGCTGAGATTGCATCTGGTGAGACCACAGAAGTGCAAGTAGGTGATCTGTATGATGGAGAGGATATGGTGTGGGAAGCTTAGCTCAGGGCCAAATAGCTCAACAAAGTTGTGAATGCTCTGGTTCAGCCCCAAGGAAAGCTCTTTGCTACTGCAACACTACAGTCACTGCAAAGCTGATCAATTCCCCATGAATATTTAAAAACCAAACAGGGTTAGGTACTCACATGAAATGTTCAGGATATTCACTCAGAGCCATGTCGATAATGTTTACAGCATCGTGATAGTGCTTCTGGGCGGACAGCAACAATGACAGTAGGTGCAGAGAGTTCACATCGTCTCCCTGCAGTTGCAAAGCTTGTCGGACATAACCCAGTGCTTCTGGGATCTGAAAGTGATAAATCGGCAACACACACAGTAAATACGGCAACAAGCCACAGTGAAAGTCTCTGAAAGCGTTGCATTCATTTGAATGCTACTGTCAGTCCCGTTTGCAGTATTTGCAAACACTGAATCCCTCACCCCCGGTGCTCAGACAAGCAAATAAAAGAGAGGGACACATGCCATGAGTTTGTGGAAACAAGTCAGATAGAAAAAGAGACCAATGATCTTTGGTGAGCTGTTCAAAGTTAGCGATACATCTCTGCCCAATATATACTGAAAAAATACAAATTAGATATTATTTGTTGTTTCTGATTCCCTGCGGGAGCCTGGTTTTCCAGAATCATTTGGCTCTTGATTTCTTCTTAATCAAAGTCATGACCCCCCAACCTCTCTATTGGTGATAGGAGAATGTGTGATTGAGTACCAGAAAGTTCAGGAGCAAGAAACTTTGATTGCCCAATCATAAAATGCCCAGAAAAGGTGTTGATGACTAAAAGACAACTGGTTAGGCTATTGTAGTATTGTGGTTATGTTTGTGGACTAGGGACAGCACGGTGGCGCAGTGGGTTAGCACTGCTGCCTCATGGCGTCGAGATCCCAGGTTTGATCCCAGCTCTGGGTCACTCTCCGTGTGGAGTTTGCACATTCTCCCCGTGTTTGCGTGGGTTTCATAGAATTTACAGTGCAGAAGGAGGCCATTTGGCCCATCAAGTCTGCACCGGCTCTTTGAAAGAGCACCCTACCCAAGCCCACACCTCCACCCTATCCCCATAACCCAGTCACCCCACCCAACACAAAGGGCAATTTTGGACACTAAGGGCAATTTAGCATGGCCAATCCACCTAACCTGCACATCTTTGGACTGTGGGAGAAAACCGGAGCACCCGGAGGAAACCCACGCAGACACGGGGAGAATGTGCAGACTCTGCATAGACAGTGACCCAAGCCGGGAATCGAACCTGGGACACTGGAGCTGTGAAGCAATTGTGCTAACCACCATGCTACCGTGCTGCCGTGGGGGTTTCGCCCCCACAACCCAAAGATGTGCAGGGTAGGTGGACTGGCCACACTAAATTGCTCCTTAATTGGAAAAAATGAATTGGGTATTCTAAATTTATTTTTAAAAAATGTTTGTGGACTAGAAATCCAGAGCTCTAGTCTAATGATCCAGAATCAGATTACCACAAAAACTGAGGAACTTAAAACCAATCATTAAATAAATAAAGATTTGAAAAGGTAATATTATTAATGATAATGTAAGTATCAATTTGTTGGAATAAGCCATCGGATCCACCAATATGCTTCAGGAAATTAAATCTGCTCCCCTCAACTGGTCTGGCCTATAATTGACTTCAGATGCACAGCAAAGCGGTTGCCTCTTAACAGTCCTCAGAAATGACTTAGCAAGTTACGCAGGCGTACCAAATCATGATGACGGAGTTAATTACTGTGGGAGTATCCTGACCACACTGATTTCAAGAAGGTGGATCACCACTTCCTTCACAACAGCAATTAGGGCCCTCATATCCCATGAATGGATTTTTAAAAAGGTCACAAGTAACATTCTCTGTGCTGGAAACTGAAGTGCACGGGCCCCTTTAGGTGAGATCTACCGGCCGCGTTGCCCCCGAAAGCTGCGCGGCCGGCAGATTAATCTTCCTTTATCTACCCGACTCGCCATGCCTCGTGAGATCTAAAGCGATCTCGTGAGACGTCGCGATGTGAATGTCGGCCATTGTGGGTGGGATCACTTTCTGGCAAATCTGCACATTAGAGTGAGACAGCGAGCCTCACATTAAAATGCACTCCTGAGATCTAACCCCCTCGCCTTGGAGACCCTGGGCCGAGTGATGGTCTCCATAAACAGGGACCAGACGGAACGGAACTCGTGGTGGTCTCCCAGGGGATTGTGCCAGGGTGCCATCCTCTGGGCAGGGTGGCACCCTGGCACTACTGGTGCCACCTGGGCATCATGGCAATGCCACTGCCAGGATGACACTGCCAAGGAGCCAAGTGGTAATTCTTCACGCAACAGGGATCAGAAGGAGCCCGGTGTGGTGTTTGGGGGGGGGGGAGGGGGCTTTCAAGGATCCCCTTATAGGTGATTTGGGGCTTGTGAGGGGGTAGGATCTCTGCAGAGCTCGTGGCCATGGCACCCATCTACTCCCCGATAGTGGGAAACACCTTGTTAATCGCACACGCTATGGAACTCTGTTCCCATTCGGGTAGATTGGCCCCTAGCATGGCTTACACATGGGCCAATTTGTGCAGGGACTTGTAGGTTGCTGCACAGCTTACAGGGACCTGTGATAATTTGGGCTGGAGTGGTGTGTAGGTCAGACTGGATAGAGAGAGCAGAGTCCCTTTCCTGAAGGACATTAGTGAATCAGTGGGCTTTTGCAACAATTTGAGCATTCACCGTCACAAATCAGCAGATTTATTAAACTCAGTCACTACAAGCTATATTGGGGCTGAAACTTGTGATGTCTAGATTGGTAAACCCTGGTCTCACCTGCTACACTGCTCTACCAGACATATCTCTTCAATAATTTTCTCTCTAAACTGCAAAGAAAAGGGTCACAATTCGCTGAACATGTCAAAGAATTCAATGTGTGGTGTCCAATACTGACCTGCCTTGATATGGCAAGCTGAAGAGCCAGGTAGAAAGCAGCTTGGTGATCAGTGGGACATAACCCATGAGCTCTGCAGTGGGAAAGTGACAGAAAAAGCAACAATGAGTCTAAAGGCTTGCTTTAGTCTGAAAAGGTTAATTTAAAGATTAAATGCTTTAGAAAGGTCAAAAAAAATGTCTTACTAGCTTTTGCCGAAAAATATGAATGCCGGCAGGAGTAAGCCATATGGCCCTTTGAGCCTGCTCTGCTATTCAAGAAGTTCACAGCTGATCTTCAATCTCAATTCTGCTTGCCCATTTAATCCCCATAATCACTTAATTTCCATGGGAGTTCAAAAACACAGCAGTTTCAGCCTTGAATATACTCAACGATGATTCCAGAGGCCTCGGAGGTTGGGAATGACAAAGATTCACAATCTTCCGATGCAAGAAATTTCTCCTCCTCTCAGTTCGAAGTGTCAGACTGCTTCTCCGGTGTCTACACTCCCTCGTTCGAGACTCGTCAGTGAGGGGAAACAGCCTCATCATTTACCTTGACAAGCCTTGTCAGAATGTAATGATGTTGCACTGAGCTCATCTCTCATTCTTCTAATCTCTCTTTAAGGAGCAACCCCTTCACCCCCGGAAATCAATTCAGTGAATGTCTGTTGCATCTGCTCTAAGGGCAAGTATATGCTTCCTAGCAAAAGAGATCAAAACTCTTCACGTCACAACAGGTGTGGTCTCACCAAAGTTCACTGTGATTATAGTAAAACTTCTTTAATCTTGTACTCCAACCACCTTGCAATAAAGCCAACAATCTATTTTCCTTCCTGACTGCTTGTTGTACTTGCATGTAAGCATTTTATGTACAAAGATATCAGCAACATTCTACACAGTTCTCTGTTTCATACAGAGTTTTGAAGAAAGTAGAAGGGAACAATGCTGATGTCCTGACAACTTTTCCCAAAGTTTCTTGATTCTGGAACTGTTCCTTTGGATGGAAAATTGGGCCTATCGCGCCTCTATTTGAGAATGGTGACAAGAAAGAAACCAGGGAACTATATACCAGTTAGTCTAACATCTATAATCTATAATTAAGGGCAGGTTGATTGAACTGATCATTTTTCAACTGATCTGAGAGTACCAATATAGATAAAGGGTAGGTTGAACATAGAGCATACAGTGCAGAAGGAGGCCATTCGGCCCATCAAGTCTGTACCGACCAAGTTTAGCCCTCACTTCCACCCTATCCCCGTAACCCAATAACCCCTCCTAATCTTTTTGGACACTAAGGGCAATTTAGCATGGCCAATCCACCTAACCTGCCCGTCTTTGGACTGTGGGAGGAAACCGGAGCACCCGGAGGAAACCCATGCAGACACGGGGAGAACGTACAGACCCCACAGACAGTGACCCAGCCAGGAATCGAACCTGGGACCCTGGCGCTGTGAAGCCACAGTGCTATCCACTTGTGCTACCGTGCTACCCAGGTTTAATGCTTGGTAAATCTGAATATGTCCTTTGGAGTGGGGTCTAATGCAGTGGACAACAAAATATCTCTGGATGTTATTCATGTGGCCTGCTAGAGGGCAGTTGTTAAAGTGGCTCATAAGAGACTGTTAGCTAAAGTTGAAACTTACAAAATTGAAAGTGAATTATGAGCCTGTGTAGGAAAATGGTTGAGTGGCAGGAAAGAGGTAATGGACAGATAGCCTGGATGAGGAGTTCATAGTATGTTTTGAGATAGTTTCTTAGAACAGCACGTTCTGGAGCCAACCAGAGAGCAAGCTAAACTAGACCGGTACTGTGCAACGAGATAGGATTAATGACCTTAGCGAACAGGCACCTAGGTAACAGCGAACATAATATGATTGCATTTTACATTCAGTTTGGGGGAGAGAAGAGTGGGTCCAAGACTAGTCTTTTCAAGTTAAATAAGGGCAATTATGAAAGCAGAGCTAGTTAAGGCTGGGCGGCACGGTAGCACAGAGGTTAGCACTGTTGCTTCACAGCGCCAGAGACCCGGGTTCGATTCCCGGCTTGGGTCACAGTCTGTGCGGAGTCTGCACGTTCTCCCGGTACCTGTGTGGGTTTCCTCCCACAAGTCCCGATAGGCTCGCTGTTAGGTGAATTGGACATTCTGAATTCTCCCTCAGTGTACCCGAACAGGCGCCGGAGAGTGGCGACTAGGGGATTTCCACAGTAACTTCATTGCAGTGTTAATGTAAGCCGGCTTGTGATACTAATAAAGATCGTCAAAGTGAACTGACAAATTAGGTTAAGGGATAGACCAATAGAGATGCAGTAGCAGACATTTAAAGAGAAATTACATAATACATTTCAACGAGAAAGAAACATTACAAGGGGAAGACAAACCAACCATGGTTAACTAAAAAATCTAAAGATAGTGGATAAAAAACCTTTCATGGTACAATGATGGGTGGCAGCTTAGAAGATTGGACAGAATATAAAAACAGCAAAGAATGACAAAAAGATCAATGAGAAAAAGCTAGCTGGTAATGGTGACTGTGTGGAGTGTGCACATTCCCCGTTTCTGCCTGGGTTTCCTCCGGGTGCTCCGGTTTCTTCCCACAGTCTAAAGATGTGCAGGTTAGATGCATGCTAGCCATTTAGTCATGCTAAATTGTTCCTTAGTGTTCAACCGTAAGGTGGGGTTACAGGGATAGGGCGGAGGACTGGATCTAGGTAGGGTGCTCTTTTAAAGGCTGGTGCAGACTCGATGGGTTAAATGGCCTCCTTCTGGGCTGTAGGGATGATTCTATGAAGTATAACAACAGATAGAAAGAGTTTCTATATATATTTAAAAAAAGAAAAGTTAACAAGTTGAGTGTTGGTCTTACAGAAAGTGAATCTGGGGAATTAAGGAGAAGACAGATGAATTGAACAGATATTTTACACTGGTCTTCATGATCGAGGATATCACAGCGCCAGGGTCCCCAGGTTCAATTCAGGCCTTGTGTGGAGTTTACACGTTCTCCCCGTGTCTGTATGGGTTTCCTCTGGGTGCTCCAGTTTACCCCGGGTGCTCCATTTCCCCCCAGAGTCTAAAGATGTGCCGGTTAGGTGGATTGGCCCTTAAGTGTCCAGGGATGTGCAAGTTAGGCGAGGTTCTGGGATTTTAGGGATTTTAGGGATAGGATGGGAACCTGGTTATGATGCGCTTTGAGAGGGTCGGTGCAAATTCGATGGGCTGAATGACCTCCTTCTGCACTGCAGGGATTCTGTGATTTCTATGAAAAGTAGTCTAAGACCAGTATTTTAAACTTAAATAAGGGCAGTTATGAGGTCAGAAGGCAGAGCTAGCTAAGGTGAACTGACAATATAGGGGGAAGGCTAGATAAACAGAGATGCAATGACAGACATTTAAGGCAATACTTCAGAATACACAGAATAGGCACATTGCAATGAAAAAGAAAAAGAGAAATTCCAAGGAGAGGACCCACCATCTGTGGTTAACTAAAAAAGTTAAAGATAGTATCAAACTTAAAGAAAAAGCATATAATTACACAACGATGAGTGGCAGGTCAGAAAATTGGAGAGCATGTACAAAATAGCAAAGAATGACTAAACGATTATTAAGTAGGGAAAATTAAGAGGGAGCGATAAAGCTGGCTAGAAATAAAAACAGAAATAAAAACTGTTCGGGTACACAGAGTGAGAATTCAGAATCTCTAATTCACCCAACAGCATGTCTTTTGGAACTTGTGGGAGGAAATCGGAGAACTCGGAGGAAACCCACGCAGACACGGGGAGAATGTGTAGACTCCGCACACACAGTGACCCAAGCGGGGAATGGAACCCAGGTCCCTGGCACTGTGAAGCAACTGTGCTAACCACTGTGCATCCATAAGTAAAATGTGATGTGGGTAAAGGAGAACTGATGGATCTAGTTGGATTTCCAGAAGGCATTTGATAAGGTGCCACATCATAGGTTAGAACATAGAACATAGAAAAATACAGCACAGAACAGGCCCTTCGGCCCACGATGTTGTGCCGAACCTTTGTCCTAGATTAATCATAGATCATAGAATTTAGTGCAGAAGGAGGCCGTTCGGCCCATCGAGTCCACACCGGCTTCTGGAAAGAGCACCCCACCCAAGTTCAACACCTCTACCCTATCCCCATAACCCAGTAACCCCACCCAACACTAAGGGCAATTTTGGACACTAAGGGCAATTTATCATGGCCAATCCACCTAACCTGCACAACTTTGGACTGTGGGAGGAAACCGGAGCACCCGGAGGAAACCCACGCACACACGGGGAGGATGTGCAGATTCCGCACAGACAGTGACTCAAGCCACAATCAAACCTGGGACCCTGGAGCTGTGAAGCAATTGTGCTATCCACAATGCTACTGTGCTGCCCTTAAGAACAAATTAGCTACACTATATCATTCTACCGTAATCCATGTACCTATCCAATAGCTGCCTGAAGGTCCCGAATGTTTCCGACTCAACTACTTCCACAGGCCGTGCAATCCATGCCCCCACTACTCTCTGGGTAAAGAACCTACCTCTGGCATCCCCCCTAAATCTTCCACCATTCACCTTAAATTTATGTCCCCTTGTAATGGTTTGTTCCACCCGGGGAAAAAGTCTCTGACTGTCTATATCTATTCTCCTGATCATCTTATAAACTTCTATCAAGTCGCCCCTTATCCTTCGCCGTTCTAATGAGAAAAGGCCTAGCACCCTCAACCTTTCCTCGTAAGACCTACTCTCCATTCCAGGCAACATCCTGGTAAATCTCCTTTGCACATCCTTCCTAAAATGAGGCGACCAGAACTGTACACCGTACTCCAAATGTGGCCTTACCAAGGTTTTGTACAGCTGCATCATCACCTCACGGCTCTTAAATTCAATCCCTCTGTTAATGAACGCTAGCACACCATAGGCCTGCTTCACAGCTCTATCCACTTGAGTGGCAACTTTCAAAGATGTATGAACATAGACCCCAAGATCTCTCTGCTCCTCCACATTGCCAAGAACCCTACCGTTAACCCTGTATTCCGCATTCATATTTGTCCTTCCAAAATGGACAACCTCACACTTTTCAGGGTTAAACTCCATCTGCCACTTCTCAGCCCAGCTCTGCATCCTATCTATGTCTCTTTGCAGCCGACAACAGCCCTCCTCACTATCCACAACTCCATCAATCTTCGTATCGTCTGCAAATTTACTGACCCACCCTTCAACTCCCTCATCCAAGTCATTAATGAAAATCACAAACAGCAGAGGACACAGCATCTCCGTGCCTGCAAGTAATCTCCTTTGTCAGTGTTCCCTTCCCCACTGCCTCACTACAAGCTTTGGCGTCCTGAATAACGGCTACCTTAGCTGCTGGACTACAAATCCGGTTCCCATTCCCCTGCCAAATTATTTTAAACCCTCCCGAAGAGTACTAGCAAACCTCCCTCCCAGGATATTGGTGCCCCTCTGGTTCAGATGCAACCCGTCCTGCTTGTACAGGTCCCACCTTCCCCAGAATGCGCTCCAATTATCCAAATACCTGAAGCCCTCCCTCCTACACCATTCCTGAAGCCACGTGTTCAACTGCACTCTCTCCCTATTCCTAGCCTCGCTATCACGTGGCACCGGCAACAAGCCAGAGATGACAACTCTGTCTGTCCTGGCTTTTAACTTCCAGCCTAACTCCCTAAACTTGTTTATTACCTCCACATCCCTTTTCCTACCTATGTCGTTGGTGCCAATGTGCACCACGACTTCTGGCTGCTCCCCCTCCCCCTTCAGGATCCTGAAGACACGATCCAAGACATCCCTGGCCCTGGCACCCGGGAGGCAACATACCTTCCGGGAGTCTCGCTCGCAACCACAGAATCTCCTATCTATTCCCCTAACCATTGAATCTCCTATTACTATTGCTTTTCTAATCTTCCCCCTTCCCTTCTGAGCCCCAGAGCCAGACTCAGTGCCAGAGACCTGGCTGCTAGGGCCTTCCCCGGTAGGTCATCCCCCCCCCCACCCCCAACAGCATCCAAAACGGTATACTTGTTTTGAAGGGGAACGGCCACGAGGGATCCCTGCACTGTCAACCTGTTTGTTTTCTTTCCCCTGACTGTAACCCAGCTACTCTTGTCCTGTACCTTGGGTGTGGTTACCTCCTTGTAACTCTTCTCTATAAGCCCCTCTGCCTCCCGGATGATCCGAAGTTCATCCAGTTCCAGCTCCAGTTCCCTAACACGGTCTCCGAGGAGCTGGAGTTGGGTGCACCTCCCGCAGGTATAGTCAGCGGGGACACCGGTGGTATCCCTCACCACACACATCCTACAGGAGGAGCATGCAACTGGCCTAGTCTCCATCCCCTCTTACCTTACAGAATATAGCTGCCCTGTGGACCAACTGGACCTCCGCCCTCCGGCTCTGCTCCCAGTCAGCTGCACTCTCTGTAAACTCCTGGCTCCCTTCTCGCTCTTTGCGGAAATGTCGGAAACAAAATGAAAGGAGCACCTTACTCCCTCCTCTCTCGGTCACCAAACTCTCACTATAGCACTCAAATGCACCAAATTCAGCACTCCCTCAGTCACCAAACACTCACTATAGCACTCAAATGCACCAAACTCAGCACTCCCTCAGTCACCAAACTCTCACTATAGCACTCAAATGCAACAAATTCAGCACTCAGTGCAAACAAAGTCTGCACTGTAGGTGGATCACTTTTATACTGTGAATTTAGCCTCTGAAAACTGGCCTAATCCAATTAACAAGCTCCAGCTGCAAGTACCTACAAGTAGAATCTTTGTTTAAAGTTGATTGACCAAACAGCAACTTTTAAGTTAATTGACTAAATAAAATAAAGACTAGACTTTAGATAAAAATGAACCCTCTATACTCCCTCAGTCACCAAACTCTCACTATAGGTCTCAAATGCACCAAATTCGGCACTCAGTGCAAAACCTATTGCGGATTATAAAAGCTTATGGTATAGGAGCATATTGCATACATAGGAGGTTGGCTAGCTAGCAGGAAACAGAAGGTAGGCACAAATGGGTAATTTTCTGATGGCAAAATGTAAGGAGTGATGGACCACAGGGATCGGTGCTGGGAACTCAACATTTAACAATTTACCTAAATGACTTGGATGAAGGGACTGAAGGTATGCTTGCTAAATTTGCTGATGGTGAAAAGTTGGGAAAATAAATCGTGAACCGGGACTAAGGAGGCTACAAAGAGATAGAGATAGGTTAAGTAAGTAGACAAAGATCTGGCAAATTGAGTATTATGGCGGAAAATATGAAATTGTGCATTTTGGCAGGAAGAGTAAAAAAGAAGCATATATCTAAATGGTGAGAAATTTCAGAGCTTTGAGATGCAGAGGGATCTGGGTGTCCTGGTGCATGAATAGCAAAAGGTTAATATGCAGATACAGCAAGTAATTAGGAAAGCTAACATAATGTTATAGTTTAATATGAGAGGAATTTAATACAAGAGAGGTTTTGCTTCAGTTATACAGGGCATTGGTGAGACCACATCTGGAGTACAATATACAGGCCACATCTGGAGTACAATATACAGACCACATCTGGAGTACAATATACAGACCACATCTGGAGTACAACATACAGTACTGGCATCTTTATTTAAGGAAGGATGTCAATGCCTTGGAAGTAGTTCTGAGAAGGTTTATGAGATTAATACATGGAATGGGTGGGTTAGGTTTTTTTTAGAATAAATTTAGAGTCCACAATTATTTTATTCCAATTAAGGGGCAATTTAGTGTGGCCAATCCACTTACCTTGCACATCTTGTTGGTTTGTGAGGGTGAGACCCATGCAAACGCGGGGAGAATGTGCAAACTCCAAACGGACAGTGACCAGGATCGAACCTGGGACCTCAGCACCGTCAGGCAGCAGTGTTAACCACTGCGCCACCGTGCCGCCCAGCAAGAGGTAACTTGATTGAAACAAAATTGATCCCGAGGAATCTTAACAGGATGGATATAGGTAGGATGTTTCCTCTTGTGGAAGAATCTAGGGCTAGGGGTCACTGTTCAAAAAAGAGGTCGCCCATTTCAGAGAGACGAGGAGAATTTTTTTCTCTCAAACGGTAGTGAGACTTTGGAACTCTTTCTCAGAAGGCAATGGACGCAGAGTCTTTGAATATTTTTAAGACAAAGTTGGATAGTAAGGGGGTGAAGGTAGGCAGGAATGTGGGTTGAGGTTAATTAGATCAGCCAAGATCTTATTGATTGGCGGAGCAGGCTCGAGGGGCTGAATGGCCTACAGCTGCTCCTAATTTGTATGTTTATGTAAAAGGACTGAAATTTATTTTCACCACTCTCACACAAATCTGCTTTTATATTCCTTGTTCGTTAACTCTCATTCCATTTTTCCCCTCGATCAATTTTTTGGCCATGCTTTCTAAATCTCTCCCGATCCTCAGGCTCATTCACCTTTTAATCTAATAACTCCTTTAACTTCTTTTGCTAGCTCACTTTTCCAACGGTGTTATTTCATTTGTCAATGGAATGCATTTTTTTGAGAATTATGAAATATTTCTTTAGTTATTAACCACCAAGTTTTTCATGGATTCTACCTTAGTCAACTTGCCCCCTCACACCTACGTAATTGGTTTTATTTAATTTAATCCCCTACTTACAGACTTCTGTATTTCACTCCCCAACTCAATGTGGTGGACATCCCCTGGGCTGGATTCTCCGTTTTCGGGACTATGTCCCCACGACGTCGTGAAAACTGTGGTCTTTTACGCCAGGAAAACTGACGTCAAAAGGCCACAGGTTCCCCATCTTGCAGGGGGCTAGCAGGCAGCTGTCATGGAGCTCTCAGCTCCAGCTGCCGATACAGGCCCCCGCACGTCCGGGTCAGAGGCTGCGCATGTGCACAGCCTCCAGTGGCCGCGCCATGCTCCATGGCGGACTCAGTCTGCGGACTTGGACCGCCGAAATAGTGCCCCGCACCGGCCGTTCACCCGACCCGGACTGCCCGCACACATGGCCCCCAGTCCCGAATGAGGTCCCCCTGCCGTCCAATCAGCACTCCCTCTACTGTGGCGGCCCGAGACGGAGTCCGTAGCCGTCACGCGAGGTTCCCGAACGGCAGGACCAGATTAGAACCATGCTGGCGGGAATTCAGCCGGTCGGGGACGGAGAATAGCGGGACGGGCCTCGGGCAATGGCCGGAAGCGGTGGATACTAGGAGGGAGTACGCCGCTTTTTGTGGGCCGGAGAATAGCGGAACCGGTGCTGGTCAAGATTTCGTGCGGGAAAACGGATTCTCCACCCTGCCGCCGAATGCGATTTTGGTGTCGGGGCGCGGAGAATCCCGCCCCCTGTCTCTGGGGTGGAGCAAAGTGTGTAAGCAGTATGCTATAGTCTTCTAGAGGTGCGACGAGTAGTTAGGGGATGTGGAGATGTAACTGGACCCTGCAGCTGAGTGTGCTTCACACAAGATTGCTCCATTTTCTCAGTGAACACAGAACACCTGGAGAAAGATTGTTTCCGCTCCTGTACTTCCATGTTCTGGTGACATTCTTTTTGCCACACCTAATGACTGTCAGACACCTACACAAATATATGCTCCCATTAATCCTAAAAATAGTCCCCATATTGCCAGCAATTTGCTAGCACTTACTTTGTAGTTAGAAATGGTGCTTGTTCTCCACTGGAGAGCTCAGAGAAATGCTGTGCGCGAGTAAAGCTTGCAAGTAAAATATCACGGCCATTTCAGTTGGCATGGCAACAGTACGAATTTACATTTTGCCTTTTCTGACAAAGAGGCTTAGTTACTCTGGTTTTTTAAACACACACCTCTGAAATGCTCGAAGGGCTTTTTTCTGGAGGTCCTCTTGCATTCCTCTCAACGTTGCTTTAAAAAGAAAAAATCAATAGGTTATTAATAAAATGAGCACAGACCAGGAATTGATGGATGAAATCAAAACAGAGCATGCTGGAAATACTCAGTAGATCTGGCAGCATCATGTTTTGATGAAAGATTATTGGCCTGAAACGTACACACAGTTAGTCTCGATCCAGATGCTGCCACTTCATTTCAGTGTTCCAGCATCCACCATATTTTGCATTTGTATTTGATGGATGAATGACTGATCAGGTGATAAGGCTGGTGTGTAAAAGAGGCCATAGGGACTGCAGTATGCCAGGTGATGAAACATTTACTTTACATAGTTTTATTAACATGCTGGGACTTTAGCATCAGTGCTTTGGAGTGAGATAGATCTGTTTGACCCGCACTCCGTCGGGTCTTTGTCCAGCGTGGTCAGCAGGGACCCCCTCGAAAGCAAGTCATTGAACATCTCCCGCAGATGTGGGACTAGTGCTGCCATAAATGACTTACAGAAGTACATCGGGAATCCGTCCGGGCCCTTCCCCACCTGCTCTCCGTGACCTCCCCCAGTGCTTCCAGTCCTTGTTTTCTATCCTCCCCACTATTGGTCTACCCAGTCCGTCGAGCAACTGTTTAATCCCCCCTCTAGGGGTTCCGGAGGTGTACAGTCCCCGATAGTGGGTAGCGAATGCCTCATTCATCTTGTCTTGGTCTGTGGCTAGTCCACCGTTCTTATCTTTTACCTGCGCTATTTCCCTCATGGCTGCTTGCTTCCTCAGCTGGTGAGCCGGCTTGCCTTGACCTCATGTTTATAGAAGGCCCCAAGTGTCTAACGGCGCTGGTTCACTGCATTCCCGGTAAAGAGCAGGTCGAACTCCATTTGTAACTTTTACCTCTCTGCCAGTAGTTCCCCGGTCCGGGCCGTGGAGAATCGCCGGTCCACCTCTAATATGGAGTCGACCAGGTGTTGCCTGGCCGGCCGCCCTCTCCTTTCTGTCCCTAAGTGTCCTGTATGTGATTGTTTCTACTTTATTCATCAAAAAGAAGAACTTGGTAGATGATGAGTCTGGGGAAAGATGTACAGATAGTCTGGGTCACATTGAGATCAAAAAGAAGGTGGTGTTGTGGCGTCTTGAAAAACATTAAGGTAGATAAGTCCCCAGAGCCTGATGGGATCTGCCCCAGAATACTGAGGGAGGCAAGGGAGGAAATTGCTGGGCCTCACTAGCTACAGGTGAGGTCCCAGAGGACTGGAGAATAGCTAATGTTGTTCCTTTGTTTAAGAAGGGTAGCAAGGATAATTCAACAAATTACAGGCCGGTGAGCCTTACGTCAGTGGTAGGGAAATTGTAAAGGATTCTTCGAGGCAGGTTTTACTCTCATTTGGAAGCAAGTGGACATATTAACGAGAGGCAGCATGGTTTTGTGAAGGGGTGGTTGTGTCTCACTAACTTGATCGAGTTTTTTGAGGAAGTGATGAAGATGATTGATGAAGGCAGGGCAGTGGATATTGTCTACATGGACTTCAGTAAGGCCTTTGAGAAGGTACCTCATGGCAGACTGGTACAGAAGGTGAAGTCACATGGGATCATAGATGAGCTGGCAAGATAGAAACAGAACTGGCTGGGTCATAGAAGACAGTGGGTAGTAGTGGAAGGGTGCGTTTCTGAATGGAGGGCTGTGACTAGTGGTGTTCCACAGCGATCAGTGCTGGAGCCTTTGCTGTTTAATGTATATAAATGATTTGGAGGAAAATGTAACAGGTCTGATTGGTAAGTTTGCGGATGACACAAAGGTTGGTGGAATTGCAGATAGCGATGAGGGCTGTCAGAGGATACAGCAGGATATACATCGGTTAGAGATTTGGGCGGAGAGATGGCAGATGGAGTTTAATCCGGACAAATGTGAGGCAATTCATTTTGGAAGGCCTAATATAGGTGGGAAATACATAGTAAATGGCAGAACCCTTAAGAGTATTGACAGGCAGAGAGATCTAGTTGTACAGGTCCACAGGTCACTGAAAGGGGCAACACAGGTGGAGAAGGTAGTCAAGAAGGCATACGGCATACCTGCCTTCATTGGTCAGGGCATTGAGTATAAAAATTGGCAAATCATGCTGCAGCTGTATAGAACCTTAGTTAGGCCACGCTTGGAATATCGTGTTCAATTCTGTCGCCACACTACCAGAAGGATGTGGAGACTTTGAAGAGGGTACAGAAGAGGTTTACCAGGATGTTGGCTGGTATGAAAGGCATTAGCTATGAGGAGAGGTTGGCTAAACTCGGTTTGATCTCACTGCGACGATAGAGGTTGAGGGGCGACCTGATAGAGGTCTACAAAATTATGAGGGGCATGGACAGAGTGGATAGTCAGAAGCTTTTTCCCAGGGTAGAGGGGTCAATTTCAAGGGGACATAGATTTACAGTGTGATGGGCAAAGTTTAGAGGAGATGTGTGATGTTTTTTTACACAGAGGGTAATGGATGCCTGGAACCTGCTGCCGGAGGAGGTGGTGGAAGCAGATATAATAGTGACATTTAAGGGGCATCTTGACAAATACATGAATAGCATGGGAATAGAGGGCTATGGGCCCCAGAAGTGGAGAAGGCTTTAGGTTAGATGGGCAGCATGGTCAGTGCAGGTTTGTAAGGCCAAAGGGCCTGTTCCTGTGCTGTACTTTTCTTTGTTCTTTGTTCTCTTTGCTGGTGCTGACTGGATGGTGGTGGGGAGGGGGAAGGGCTGGGGGAGAAAGATTGTGCTTTGATAACCCTCTTAAATTTTTCTGGCATCGCCAGGAATTAAAGTTTACATTCCTGGACCTTGCTGAGAAAAATCTGGGAGAAATGTCAAAGGGGTGTATAAAAGTATCGGAGAATGAGGGGCGGAGAAAAGGCTGTTTGACTGAGTGTCAAAAATAATTCAATCGAGTAATGTGGAAACTGTTTGCTTTCCGACTGACGTGGGAAGGCAGCAAGCCACAAAAATATTGTGTTGGTTGGCTAAAGAGCAGTTTTAGACACAGATTGTGGTGAAAGTTCTTGCAAGACATCCAACCTGAGCTGGCAAACCCTACCTGCGAGTATAAGATGTAGGCCTTCGACTACAAGAATTTGAAAGAGCGGGGTAAAGCCCTCAGGATATGGTGGTGACGGGATGGGAAATGCAAGGTTCAAAGCTTGCTGGGTTTAGTATGGTTTTAACATGTAGAATGTGCAAGATCTGGATCTCTGAGACTGAAGAGGGAGTAGGAGGGCAAGACTGATGCCTGCTGGAACAAGTGAATAAAACGTCAAGCCTGACACTAAGAATGAAACACAGTTCACAAGAGGGAGGGACTCATGAATGGAATGTATATAACTATCCACAAAACACACACAGTGGTCTGCAGCTTTGTGTGGCCTGAATTTTTCAGAATAATTAGGGCCCTAAGCTTATCTTCAATAATCAATTACACAAATAGAATGGAGAAACTGGGGCATAAGTCGACTTGATAGAGGCGTTTAAAATCAAGAGTTTCGAGTAAATAAAAGCAAACTGTTTCCAAAGTCTGAAGGGTCGATAACAGAAGGGCACAGATATGAGGTGATTGGCAAAAGAACCAGAGACAACATGAGGAAAAAATAATTTATTCGAGTAGCTAGGATTTGGAATTTACTGCCTGGTAGGGTTGGGAATACTACTGACTCATAGGAACAGGAGACTACAAATAAGCTTTGTGGGCCTATTCCATCATTCAGCAGGATTATGGCTGATTTGCGGCCTAACTCCATACACTCACCGTAGTCCCTCAGCCCTTAATACCGCTGGTTAACATGGATCTAACAATGCCAGATATAAAAATAACTAATGGAGCAACAACCGCTATTTGTGAAAGACAGTCCGAAACTTCAACCACCTTTTGAGTTTCCCAATTTCACTCCTGAAAACGATGTGCTGTAGTCCTAGTTTTGCTAAACAACAAAAATAGTAATCCACCCTACATTCTCCTTAATATTTTTAAAACTTCAATCAAATCACTTCAATGTTTGAGATTCCAGGGGGTACAACCTTAGTTTGTGTATTCGATGCCTTGAAGTTAACCGTTAAGAGTCCGGATATCATTCTGGTAAATCAACCTGCACTCCCTCCAAGACCATTGTTAATACTAAGGTGTGGTGCCCAGAACTGAACTACAGTACTCAAGGTGTGGTCTAACCAGGGCTTTGGAAAGCTGGGCATCACTTCCAATCCCATCATATTCCAGTCCTCCAGATAAAAAGACCAGCATTCCTTTAACTTCGTGATTTTGTTTTGTATCTCTTTCATGACATTTTACTGATCTATGTACATGGCCCCATAAGTCCCTTTGGAGTTTAACTGCTCCCAGCTTTCTATAATTTAGAAAGTATTCTGTTCTATCCTTCTGGGGTCCACATTAAATGACCTCACACTCACGAATATCGAAATCCATTGGTCACAGTTTTCCTCATTCACTTAATATCTGCTCTCTTTTACATTACTCACAATATCGATGGTTTTTGTGTCGTCGGCAAATTTGCATGTGTAAGCTCTCTATACTGCCATCTAAGTTGTATAGTGAGTGTTTGTATTGTGGCTTTGAAAGGGAATTTAATAAATTCTTAAAGGAGTCAAAGAATTCATTGATATGGCAAAAGGGCGAGTGCGACGAACCGGGTTCTTCCTTGAAAGAGTTGGTGCAGACTCGATGGGCCAAATGGCCTCCGTCTGCACAATACTATTTTATATACGATGTAGACAGAATTGAGATGCAATTTTAGAAGTTGAATGATGTCGATCCATTAACCATGAACCTTTCTCTCTGTCCCAAATCGGTTTGATACATAGGTATGATGAGTGCTGGGACATAAATGAATTAAAAATCCAAGGTGGAGGGTAAAAAGCCCCAATTAAATGGACGTTTGGTGGCATCAAGATGTTGAATGCCTGTAAGCTGTAGGAAAATCAGACTAGGGAGCTTTATGACTTTGAAGCCCTGGGAAGGAATGAGTTATAGCAAACAGTGATCTACATTTCATCACAATGAAAATACAGGGTGGAGGATTGCACAACACCGCGTATAACCATGGGGTCAGGTTGAAAAGCTTTCTGGGGTTGTCTGGTGCCCTTACCATCTGTGGCCTGGAGACTGTGCGTCAAGCCGAGAGCTAAAAAGCCTTTAGCTCGAAACTCGGGTTCTTTTTCACTCATTTCGGTCACCATCTTGGCAAACTGCTCACCCTCTCCCAACTGAAAAATAAAAATAAAAAGCAGATCATGTTTAAAAAAACTGACAGCAAAAACGTTGTTTTGCATGCTTGTAAATTCTCATATCCGTAAATCACAGAACCAGCAAATGGTCACAGCGCAGGAGGAGGCCATTCAGGCCGTTATTTCTGTGCTGGCACTCCGAAGTAGCAATTCCCCTGTCTTTTCCCGAGAGACCTGCACATTCCTCCATTTCGGATAATCCAGTTCCCTCTTGGATGCCTTTATTGAACCTGCCTCCACCACACTCTCAGACATTCTACATTCTAAACATCTGTTGCATGAAGACGTTTTCTTGTGTCTCTATTGCTCTTTTGCCGATTACCTTAAATCTGCGTCTCCTGCTGTCGATCCTTCCATGAATAACATTGTTTTTCCCGATCTACTCTATCGAGACCCCTCATGAGTTTGATCAAATCCCCACCCAGCCGTCTCTTCTCTAAGGAAAATAGTCCCAATTTCTCAAATCTATCCATGTAACTGAAGTTCTTCATCCTGGAACAATTCTTGTGGAATCTTTCTCAAGATGTTCTCTAATGCTTCCACATTCTTCTTAATGTGTGGCTCCCAAAACTGGACACAATACTTTGATTTAGATCAAACTAGTGTTTTATACAAGTTTAACTCCTTTAGTACTCTAAGCCCCTATTAATAGAGCCAGGATGCTGTGTCCTTTATTCAATGCTCTCTCAACTTGTCCTACCACCTTTAATTATTTATGCCCATGAACATCCAGGTCCTGTGCTCCTTCACCCTCTGTAGGGTAGTACCCTTTATTTTATATTGTCTCCTCACGTTCTACCAAAATGAATCACTTCACATTTCTCCGCATTAAATTTTTAATATGCTACAAGCATGCTTTTTCTTCTTCATCCAAGCTCTCTGTTCCCAGCCAGGAAGCTCTGGATTTGTTCATTCTACCGCTCCTCGTTGTGGAGATATAGCTCGACTCTGCGCCCAAACTCTCCTTTCGAGGCAGTCCATTGTTCAGTTACAGTTTTGCTCGTCAGCCTTTCATTCCATTTTCTCTGGGTCAGATCCATTCTTACTGCATTCTGCATTGAAGCTGGCTTTCCCCAAGTTCTTACTCCGGATTGCTCCTTGCCCCATTCCATAGCCAACCTAAACCTTTATGATGCAATATCACTGTTCCCATAATAAATTCCCTATTGACATTTGATCCACTTGGTCCACCTCATTCCCAAGAACCAGGTCGAGCAATGCTTTCTGGAAATATACTGCTGCACAAAACTTTCCTGAACACACTGGATTGGATTGGATTTGTTTATTGTCACGTGTACTGAGGTACAGTGAAAAGTATTTTTCTGCGAGCAGCTCAACAGATCATTAAGTACATGAAAATAAAAGAAAAGAAAAGAAAATACATAATAGGGCAACACAAGGTACACAATGTAACTACATAAACACTGGCATCGGGTGAAGCATACAAGGTGTAGTGTTAATGAGGTCAGTCCATAAGAGAGTCTGGTAACAGCGGGGAAGAAGCTGTTTTTGAGTCTGTTCGTGCATGTTCTCAGACTTCTGTATCTCCTGCCCAATGGAAGAAGTTGGAAGAGTGAGTAAGCCGGGTGGGAGGGATCTTTGATTATGCTGCCCGCTTTCCCCAGGCAGCGGGAGGTGTAGATGGAGTCAATGGGTGGGAGGCAGGTTTGTGTGATGGACTGGGCGGTGTTCACGACTCTCTGAAGTTTCTTGCGGTCCTGGGCCGAGCAGTTGCCATACCACTCTGTGATGCAGCCACATAGGATGCTTTCTATGGTGCATCTGTAAAAGTTGGTAAGGGTTCATGTGGACATGCCGAATTTCCTTAGTTTCCTGAGTAAGTATAGGCGCTGTTGTACTTTCTTGGTGTTAGCATCGACGTGGGTGGACCAGGACAGATTTTTGGACATGTGTACCCTATGGAATTTGAAACTGCTAATCATCTGTAGGAACCCTTGTCCCTCTCTGCCCTTTATACGACTACTATCCCAGTCTACATTTGGATAATTAATGCCTCCATTGTTACTCTATAATTCTTGCAATCCTCAGCAATTTCCTTGCAAATTTGTTGCTCTACATTTAGATTTTTCATTCACAATTTAATGACCAATGGATGTAAAAGTCAATACTAATCGCTTTACTGGTCTTGCCATATGGTCTTTAATATGTGCTGCAATCAGTTGTTCAAAATGTATTTGAATTACTTTCCCCACTCATTTCTCATCATCCCCACTCCCTGTCAGTATGGGGCAATGCTGTACTGTTTTAGATGCTGTCTTTCAGGTGATACATTCAACAGAGGCTCTGTCTTCTCCCTGAGGTAATGTAAAATATCCCATGGCAATATGTCAATATGACGGTGAACTTTCCCTGGTGCCCTGGTGAATATTTAGCCCTCAAATAACATCATTAAAATAGATTATCCGTTCTTTATCACAGAGCCGCATGTGGGACATGAGTTTCAGAAGTACTAATTTTAAAAAAAATTGAATTCAGAGAGCACCTCAGGATGTCCCAAAGCACTTTATAGCTAATTAAGTACTTTTGAAGTATAATCATTGGTGCAAGTTAGGAAAGACTGTGCCAATCTGCGTATAAAAGGTCCCACAAACAGCAATTAAAAATTTTATGGTTCACAAGTCACTGGAGTGGAACTTGTAGAACGGTCATATGGATGCAAAACATTCGGCGGGATTCTTA
Source organism: Scyliorhinus torazame (assembly GCF_047496885.1). NCBI lineage: Eukaryota > Metazoa > Chordata > Chondrichthyes > Carcharhiniformes > Scyliorhinidae > Scyliorhinus > Scyliorhinus torazame. Next base: position 388,309,448 of record NC_092708.1, read on the forward strand.
GTTCCTGTGTTGATGCCGGGACAGGATTTGTGGACTTCTGAGGCAGCAAAAGTGGCACTGCACCTGGACCCAGTCAGCGGCCGTTAAGGGTCCAGCACCACGTGGAACACAATCAATTCCAATGAGATGCGGTGTGGGATTTGCTGGGTTCGCGACTGACACTCAGGAGGCTGACAAGCTGCAGCCTCATATACACACTTCACTCCCCACACACACTATCCCAGTCAACAAGATGGCAACGAGGACAACAGCAACGAGGACAGCGGCACCCCGATTTCCAGTCAGGTTTCGGGCTTCTGGAACGGACAGACCCATCGATTGTGGCAGAGTCAGGGACTAAATTAGGGGATGTCGGCGAGCATCCAGCAACTGCAGGCGCAGGTGAAGGAGACCTGCCACGTGCAAGAGGGGGTGGTGTCGGTCATGCGTGCCACCCAGGCCAACACCGCACAGGTGACGTCTGAGGTGGAGGCCTTTGGGGGGGGGGGGGGGTTTAGCTATAGATCAGCATGTTCAAGCCTGGGACAATCTGTGCAGGCGGGTGGCTGAGGCCAAGGACGGAGTTGCCCTCTCACAAGTAGCCATGTGCCAGAGCCATCTGGACATCGCAGCGGCGGTCCTGAGCGTGGCCCAGTCACAGTGGGCCATGGCTGGGAGCGTTGGTGGCATTGCCCAGGCGTTGGCTGATGTGGCAAGGACGCAGAGGGAGGTGGCGCAGTCCCAGAGAGAGATGGTGCAGTAACTGGCTGATGTGGCACAGACCCAGGTGGGTTCTCTGTGTTCCATGGCCGCGAGAATGCAAACCCGAGATGGCAGTGGGCCTCCAGGACTGGCAGCGATAGGTGGTGGGGGAGCCTCAGGGGATAGCTCCTCTCACACCCTCATCTCATGGAGTAGCCCAGGGGCCAATGGGCACCCCGAGGGAGGAGGAGGTGACTCCCGCAGGGCAGGTGCCGGAACACCGCAGCACCTTAGAACCCCCCACCCCATCCCTGGTGCATCTGGTGGGCAGCAGGCAGAACAGGGTGGCACCACGCCAGCTGGGGCACCCCAGCAGCAACCGGGCCCATCCAGGCCCAGTCACCCCAAACGATGCCCGCCAAAGGGGACCCAGGTCACAGGGCTGAAATCGCAGCAGGCCGCTTCTACTCCTGATGTACCACATGGGGATCCACCTAGACGTACCATTAGGGCCTGCAAGGCTAGGAAACTAGACACCAGTTACGCAGGACAGTTTAGTGATAGGGGCTAGGGCACTTATCTGCATATGTTTTCACAGTAAACACCTGTGTACAATGTTACAACCTGCCTCAGTGTTCTGTCAGAGGGTGTGAGGGGTGGACTGGTCTGGGCTGGCCGCAGAGCGGGAATGGGCGGACGTTGTGGGCAGCCAGTGCTCACTGCTCCAATGCCACCCCACCTCCCACCGTCCCCACCTCCCCTACCCCAGGGATTCGATCGGACCGTGTGATGGAATGGCCAGTTCACATGCAGGGGTCACCCCGGCGGACGGTGGAAAGTGCTACCTTGGGCAGGAGTCAGACGTTGTTAAATGATGCGGAGCTCATCGCAGAGCGGGTTGTCATCATCCTCCATCCCATGGACATGTATCAGGGAGGGGTTTGCAGGCATGTAGATGTTTGGGGCGGGGGTGGAGTGCGTTGTCCATGCCCTCTCTCTCTCTCTCTCTCTCTCTCTCCCCCCCCCCCCCCGCCAATGTCAGTGAACCTGGAGGCGATCAGAGCCTGTCCGGGCCCCATGTCTTGCCCTTCCTCGTCCTCCCTCGCAGCCTCCTCGTCGGACAAGGCCTGGCGTTCATCCCCCTCCTCCAGCACGTCGCCCCTCTGCTGCGTGATGTTGTGGAGGACGCAGCAGGCCACCATGAGACAGGCGACACTCCCAGCGTCATACCGGAGACCCCGTCAGAATGGTCCAGGCACCTGAACCGCATCTTCAGGAGGCCAAAGCAGCGCTCAGTCACACCCCTGGCCGCAGCATTGGCATTGTTGGAGCGGGTCTCTGCGTCGGTTTGTAGCCTCCGGATAGGAGTCATCAGCCACGACCGCAGCGAATAACTCGACGCCCAGGAGCCAACCCCCCAGGCAGGGGTGCACCTCGAAGAGGCCGGGAACTGTCGAGTGTGCCAGGATGAAGGCATCGTGCACACGGCCTGGGTATCGGGCGCAGACGTGCATGATGTGCATCTGATGGTCACACACCAGCTGCACGTTCATTGAGGGGAATCCCTTTCGGTTTGTGAAGACCGGCCTGTCATCTGCAGGTGCTCGCAGGGCGACAGGCATCCCGCTGATCACCCCCTGGACCCGGGGCATGCAGGCAATCCCCGCTGCCGCGGGCATCCTGGTGGGCTGTGTCCACATTGAAATGGATGTATTGAGCCGACTGGTCATATAGGGCCTTCGTAACGGAGCGGATTCACCTGTGCACCGAGCACTGAGAGATTCCGAACAGATCCCCACCCGGCACCTGGAAGGACTCCGTTGCGTAGGCGACCGCCAAATTGATGGCCACCTGGAGTGGGTGTTCTCCCCCATACACCCACGGTGCCAGGTGCACCACGATCTGACAGATATGTCACACTTTCCCCCTGCTCAGCAGGAGTCTTCAACGGCATACCCATTCCGGCAGGTTCTCGAATGACACACACTTCCGATACGGCCCCTCCTTTGCACCTCCTCCATGGCCTGTTGGGCTGCCAGCTCTCCAACCTCAGCGGCTGCCTCCTGCTCCTCTGGGGCAGGCTCCGCTGCTGCAGATTCCTCCACTTCGAGCAGCTCCAGCTCGTATTGCCACAGGGCATCCCCCAGGGCTGCGGCGACTATGAGGAAGGCCACCATTGCTGGTTGTATTCCAATATCCATTGTCTGCAGGGGGTGAAAGGCAGACATGTTAGCATCTGCGTATCCCCGTGCCCAACGAGGTCCAACGTGCTACACAGTGCCCCTGGTTGGCACTGCGGACTCTGCCCCGCATGTTCTGGGTGGGGGAGGGGCCTCTGGCCCTGGCGCCCATCCCTGCTGCCCTTACCAGTGCTACGTTCTTGAGCCCCCATCTGAACCCGTGGAGGTTTGGGTGGCCGAGGTTGAAGGAATTTTCAGACTTCTCCCATGTGCACCTCATGTACTCCCGGATTGACAAGACGTTTCGGGCAGGGGTGGTCGACTCGGGATATTCGGCGATTCTCGTTTCGGACCATGCGCCACACTGGGTGGATCTGCGCATGGCCTGGGAGTGCTCAAGGCATTGGTCAGAAGGGAGTTCATTTTAATTCAGGCGCACAAGGAGAAAGCAGAGTGGGTGGAGGTAGCAAGGCTGGTGGACGTGATTTTGAGGTTCGACAGGATGTATTCAGAGGCAGGGCTGTTGAAGGAGAGAGGCAGAGGCTCCAGATGGAGTTTGGGCTAGTGTCTAGGGGAAGGCGGTGGGGCAGTTACCGAAGGCCAGACGGGCAGTAAATGAGTATGGGGAGAATGCGAGCAGGATGTTGGCCCATCAGCAAGAGGCAGCGAGGGAGATTGGCAGGGTGAGGGATGATAAGCGTATGGTGGTGATAGACCCGTAGGGGGTGAACGGCACATCTGAGGCATTTTACTGAAGGCTTTATATTGTTCTTTTTTCTTTTATAGAGGGATACGGCACTAGGAAGTGCTGAGGATTTTGGCCAAGGGTGGTATTATGACCGGTCGAGGCTTGGGAGGGCCGAAGGGCCTGTTCCTGTGCTGTATTGTTCTTTGTTCTATATGTGTCTGAGCCTCTGGCCAGGAGAGGAGGGGATGCAGCGGTTTTTGGACGGGCTGGAGTTTCCCCAAAGTAGAGGAGGAGCTGGGGTCCCAATTGGGCTGAGGGAGGAGATGGACAGTATGGGGGTGATGCAGACAGGGAAGGCCCCTGCCAGGGGCCGGACTAGCTCCCAGTGGAGTTTTACAAAAAGTTTGGGGCAGCCATGGGGCCACTGCTGGTGAGGGCGTATAATGAAGCAAGGGAGGGGGAGGGGGGGGGAACTCCCTGTGGTATGGTTAGGAAAAAGGTTGTGGGGAGGGGGAGGCATGAGGTCGGATGGAGGCGGCATCGTGTGGGGGAACAAGTTTGAGGGCTGAGTTGTCAATCATTGCCGCCGGGCAGGTACTCTGTGAGCCCAGTGGTGGTGTTGGTCCTAAGGGTGTGGGAGGGAAGTGGAGGCAGCACTTGGGAGTGGAGGGTGCCTCGGTGTGGCCACCAATCTGCGACAGTCAGAGTTGGGCCAGGGGGAGTTGGATGCAAGGTTTTAGGGGATGGTGGAAAGCAGAGATCGAGCGATTTAGTGATCTGTTCATAGGGGGCAAATTTGCGAGGTTGGAGGTCCTGAGAAAGAGTCCGAGTTGCCCAGGGGGAACGGTTCTAGGTCGCTGCAGGTCCGGTATTTTGTAAGGGAGGGGTGCCGTCCTTTCCTGGGCTGCCGCCCCTTGGGTTGCAGGATAAGGTACTGTCGAGGGACGAGATAGGGGAGGGGAAGGTGTCCGATGTCTACAAGGAACTGATGGATTGGGAGGGGGCCCTGCTGGGTGACATAAAGCGCAAGTGGGAGGGGAGGTGGGGGCCGAGACGTGGGCAGAGGCCCTGTGGAGGGTGAATACGTCTTTGTTGTGTGCGAGGTTAAGCCTCATCCACTGTAAAATAATACATAGGCGCATATGACGGTAGCGCGGATGTTCCGCCATTTAATGTGATCATGGCTGCTCTGTATCCTCACTCTATACACCGGCCTTGACTCTAGATCACTGAATACCCTTGTCTCGCAAAAGGATATCAATCTCAAAGATTCAAAATTATTGTGAGTTAGCATCTCCTGCTTTTTGTGGGAGAGCTTCCCACACTTTCACAACACTTTGCAGGGCAATGTGAAGAAGCCTTTTCTAACTTCTCTCCTCAATGCCCTGCCGCTGATTTTATTAGGTCCTCCATTGGTGGATCTGTCTTTTTAAGTCCAAAATGGATAACCTCACACTTAAGGGTGTAAAAATCCTTTTGCCCAGTTTGGGCAACTTTATCAATGTTGCTTTGTAAATTCAAGTTCTCATTACGTTACTTACTGTGTCATCAATCTTTGTGCCAATGGCAAACTTATTCTCCAGGTCGTTAGTAAATATAACGAATAGTTGAGGTCTAGCACAGCTCCCATGTGACAACATTAGACAGTTTCTTCCAATTAGAGTATAGATCCATTTTCTATTCTCTGGTTATCTAACCAATCTCCTGTCCATTTTCCTTCAGTTCCATGAGTTTTAATTTTTCACATTCGTCTGTTAGGTGGAACCTTATTAAATGCAGCCTGGAAGTCCATATTAATTTAGTCTACAGACTTTCCCTGTCCAATACTTACTTCCTCAAAAGTTCAAATACATTTGTTAGACATGACCACCTTTTTATAATAACAATAATAATCATATAAATCTATGTAACTCTCTCTGATAAGCTGAAATTACTGCAAGTGCTCAGCTACTGTCCTTAATTACAGGTTCCAATAACTTCCTCAGAAAAAAACATTAGACCAATAATCTGGTTTGTCTCTCTCTCGTCTTTCTTAAATAATGGAATTACGTGTGCAATTTTCCAACCAAAAGGAGCCATTCTAGAATCGAGAGCTTTTGAAGATTATGGTTATAGCATTAGCAATTTCCTTACCTACTACTTTTGAAATTATGGGGTAGAAAACATCAGATCCTGAGGATTTGTCAGTCTTTAGTGGCATTATTTTTTTCCAATACTGTTTTCTTGCTTACATTAACTTTACTAAGTTCAAGTCCTTGATTCGTTACTAATTTCCCCAGAATGTCAAGTGTATTATTATTCTCTTCCGCCCCTGTGAAGACTGACATCAAGTAATTTTGCAACGATTACCTTTTTGTTTTACAATATTGTTGGCACCTGTTTTCAAGGGCCTACATTAACCTTGACTACGCTTTTCCATCTAATTTAACTGTTAAGACACTGTTAATCTTGATAGTTCTTGCAAATTTCTTTGTCAGCCATATTGCCGTCTGTCTGAGGTTGGTAAACTCAACACAGCCCAGGAAGCTTTTGTCCCCATACGAGCCTCCCGCACTTTACACGCCCACTCATACTCTTCAGCGCGCTATTGTTTTTACTGCGATCTATTTTGCAAAAGGTAGAAATTTATGCAACAATGCACCAAACTCTTTGTTGAGGGTTTAGTTCAACTATGGAGAAGTTGAAAGTGTACAGACAAACCCCACTGTGCTCAAATGTACCCTGATGAATTCAAAGTCACGTAGGTAAACATTTAATCTTATTTTTATACTGTTTAATTACAGGCTGGAGTGTTTGTTCCTCATTCTTTGCCTCATTTAGATTTCAGAGCTGGAGATGAATAAGATGTTCTGAGTTTCAGTCTGGTTTGTTCCCCCCACACTCTCTTCACTCCCCCCCCCCCCCCCCACCCACCCCCAAACAACACTCTTTCATAGTTTATCATGTCTCTCCAAATGGCTCAATATGTTCTGCTCACAGCGAACTTTGGTGCCCAGTGGCTACGTTCTGAAGATCAATTGCGTCAACAAAATTTCCCCAGCCAGATCCCATAGCCAGCAATGGTATAACCTGTTGGTCGATTTTATTTTTAGTCGGTTGGTTTAGGTAGTGAAGATAAAGATAACCATATTATCACGAGAGCTCCCATCCCTCACCTGAGCTGTGCAACATGACCTTGAAGAGGCAAACAGGATCTCGGTTTACCATGCCACCTGAAGAACGGCACTCCTGTCAGTGCAGCACTCCCTCAGCACTGCACTGCAGCATCCGCCTGGAATATCTGTTCAAGACCCGAGAGGAGGGGTTGAACCTTCAACCCTCTGACTCAGATGCAAGATTAAGGCAAAGAGAAAATGCTGGAAAATCTCAGCAGGTCTGGCAGCATCTGTAGGGAGAGAAAAGAGCTAACGCTTCGAGTCCAGATGACCTTTTGTCAAAGCATCTTTGTCAAAGATTAAGGCAACTAGCTATAAGAGAGGAAGACAAAAATTAATGAAGGGGAAAAACATTTGCATGTTATTTGAAAGCCAAAATCATGGTTTGAAATATTTGAGCTGTTTCCTTAATCCCAGGAGTTAATTAAATTATTGCTGCAAATGACACGAGACAGAAGTAATTTATCATAGATTAAAGGATGTATATCCAATTAGAACATCAGTCCAGGTGTTTTATTCAGTAACTTATTAATAATTCATTGCATGAACCATTTTCCTCTGTATCCCTCTCAATAGCACTAGCTTAAAGCAACTAATTAAATAATGATTAATTTCACTGTTACAGATACACTCTGCAATGTACCAATGCAGAAATGCCAACCTCTGGCCAGCTCTATTCTCTTATCTAGCTTCAGAAATGGACTTCAGGGACGTGCAGCAATCAATCATTCAGAACCGTGCCTTCTCGGATATTTCAACTGAATAATATCTACCTCACCTTTTCTAGACTGCAGTGAATGTGGACTGGGTACACACCATAGACACTGGCCACTTGTATTTCCAGTTCCAGAAGAATATAAGAAATAACAGCAACAACGCTCCACCACACAATACACTCATGGCTGGCCTGACTGTAGCCTCAGCTCTACTTTCCTGCCCGCTTCCCATATCCCTCGATTCCCCGAGACCAAAAATCTCTGTCTATCCCAGACTTAAATATACTCAATGGAGCATCTACAACTGTTTAGGGAAGACAATTCCAAAGATTCTCAACCATCCGGATGATCTCGTCAACTTGAATCTAGATAGTGTCAGCTGTGTATTTAACAGAGTGGAGATTGGTTGGAGTCGCGGTGGATGAGTATCTGTCGAACTCGATCCTGTTCTCTCACACTTTCTGGCAGAAGGCACTGAATGTCAAATTGCAGCAGGAAGGTCTGGTTGAGTTCTACCCTCTAGCTCAGGAGTGTGAATGCTCCAGAAGTATCAACATCAAATGATATGGTGTGTGGTTTCCGACATTCTGGTTCTTGACGAGAGCCACGTTCACTGGATGTTATTTGGACACGGTGGGGATCTCAGTGAAAACCAGGGTTAAACATAGTTGGGTCTTTGCTTTCTTCTCCATTTTTGTCACCATAATACTACACCTCATCTCGAGCAAATTATCCACATACATGGAGATAGTCCAGAGAACAGGTCAGAAACTGTTCAACTTACACTGCCTCCAATCCAAAACCAAAACCACTCCTCCATCAATCATTGAGCTTCAGTATACAGGTGATGCTTGTGTTTGCACTCTCTCAAACTGAGCTCCTAGACATTGTCCACTTGCTGGAAGCAGTTGCGAAAATGGGCCATTCATGAAATACATGAAAAACTAATCTTTCGACCAGCCCCCACAGCAAACACCTTCCCCTATTGATTACGGGCAATGATGAGATCTTAAAATACACTATAATAGGGCCCTCCCCTCAACAAAGGTAGTCATAGTCAACAAAATTCATCATCGCCAGCTCAACCTTCGGTCAACTGGGGAAAAGAGCAAGGGCAGCACGGTGGTGCAGTGGTTATCCCTGCTGCCTCACGGCGCTGAGGACCCAGGTTCGATCCCGGCTCTGGGTCACTGTCCGTGTGGAGTTTGCACATTCTCCCCGTGTCTGCATGGGTCTCACCCCCACAACCCAAAAGATGTGCAGGGTAGGTGGATTGGCCACACTAAATTGCCCCTTCATTGGAAAAGAAATGAATTGGGTACTCAATTTTTTTAAACTGGGGAAAAGAGCATTTGAGGACCAAGATCTTAAATCTGAGATGGAGGTCAGGGTTGACCAGGCAAAAGTGATCTCAGTCTGGGAGACTACAGAAGGCGCTTCAAAGCACTGGAGATGTACCACCAGCAGTGTCTTTTCAAAATCATCCGAAGCTGGTGATAAGAAAGGTATTCCAATAGCAGTATCCTCTCCCAAGACAGCTTGCCCAGCTTTGGGACACTAATCACTTAAAACCAGCTCCACTGGGCAGAAATGTCGTTTCTATGACTGACACCAGACCCCTGAAGCACTTGCTCCATTCAGAACCTGGTCACACCAGGAGACTCCCTGAAGGACAGCAGAGATGCTTTAGGGATGTCCTCAAAGCAACCCCGAAGGATCCAACATCTCTGCTGACTAATGGGAGACCCTGGCTCGAGACTGACTAAAATGCAGAAGGCTTATTTGGGAAGTCACTGAATACTGAATGGGATTTTGTCATCAACATGCAGAAGGGACGATGCACAAGCTTGGAGGAAGTGCACAAACCTCCAAAAAAATATTTACTCCACATGCAGCAGAGGTTGCAGATTACACGTTAGGTACTTCAGCCATCTCGGAACCTATTGAGTTGGAGTGGAAGCAAGACTTTTTGATTCCAAGGGACTGTTTAAGGAGGAGGACACTTGGTGAGAAATCGGTCTGGGTTTCACACATTTTATGGGTGTAAAACAGACATATTGCATATGAATTTGCATATGAAGGTGGGGTAGGGAGATGGCATAATGTTATAGAACAAAGAGGGAATGGCGGATTTAAAATCAATAGTTCCCTTGGACTATTGAAAGTGGTGCACAGTAGATTCATGTTCCATTCTGGGAGACTAAGCACATCACACTTCAGGCCAATGAAAGTCAAGATCAGCTCACTTAGCATCAACCTGAGATCAAACATGCACGGTAGCACATGTGGCTAGCACTGTGGCTTCACAGCGCCAGGGTCCCAGGTTCGATTCCCTGCTTGGGTCACTGTCTGTGCGGAGTCTGCACATCCTCCCCGTGTGTGCGTGGGTTTCCTCCGGGTGCTCCGGTTTCCTCCCACAGTCCAAAGACGTGCAGGTTAGGTGGATTGGCCATGCTAAATTGCCCTTAGTGTCCAAAAAGGTTAGGAGGGGTTATTGGGTTATGGGGATAGGGTGGAAGTGAGGGCTGAAGTGGGTCGGTGCAGACTCGATGGGCCAAATGGCCTCCTTCTGCACTGTATGTTCTATGTTCTATGTACGTGTGTACTCACCAGCACAGTCCCCCAAAAGGCAACATATTTATCTGCATGTCTGTATTAAACAATTAGAAAACTTGTCACTGCATTCGTCTGAATTAGTTTGTGACTGTCGTATTTGCCCTTCCCTACTGTGGCTTGGTTTGGTTCCTTGATCTGGAGGAGAGGCTTTATTCTGAGTATCAGCTCGTAGTAGCAATGAAGAATAATCAGTAAAGCGGATTTGAGACCCACCTATGCTCTATGGGCCTTGGCCCACTGCACTGAAACGCTAGTGACAACACTGTCTGCAACTTAATGAGCTTCAGTCTAACAATGCTGCTTTCACAGAATGCTGAGCAGCTCAAACCTGCCACACAGATCAATGCTCTGCTTTACAATGGGTTCTGATGCAATAGGAATTTCAGAGAGCACGCATCACCTTCACAAAGCAACTCATTGCCTGTAAAACACCAGCTGCGCACATTTAAATTCTGATCCAAAGTTTTGTTAGGAAGGGTAAATTCCAAAATGATTTCCCATCAATCCTCCTCTGCTTGTCATTTCCGATCTGCCCTGTTCTTTAGATGGGAGATGCCACTTGTAATTGTAATCACAGTACTGTATAGTGAAATGTTCAGCATATCGGTGCAGTAAAAGGAGTTGTGGGATCATTCAGTAACACTGGTGGGATGTCTGGGTGTAGCAGTGATGGGAGGCTATGAATGTGATAATACTAGGGAGGTTAAAGTTTGCAATGGGGTGAGATGAGGTATGGACAGGATAAGCTGTAGGTGCGTCGGGCTGAGTATGAGGGTATCGGAGGATAGGAGGTGGGGTGGGTTGCAGCCTCTTAAAAACTCGTGGGAAGCAGGGAACAGATTGTTAAGGGAAGGAGGAATCTTGGGGTGTAGTGTGGCTTTTTAGGGGATTGGTTGTCACAAGGAGGGGAAAGGTATGGGTGCTTGTTGGGGCAGGAGGCAGTGGAATAAGGCAGGATGGAGCGTGGGAGATAAATCATTAACTTCTGAGGCAGGAGTGGTGATTGGCAGAGAGTACAGAAGTGAAGAACTGACAAGTATCTGAAGTGGAAATGGTGACAGGTGATACAGTGGGAGCAGGGAAAAGGAAGGAGATCCAATAAAAATGGCCCGAGGAGAGGGATTGGTGAAAGGCACCGTGTAATGGTGGGGGATGGAGTGCAGCAATGTACAGGCATTCTAATGGATGAAACAATTTGCATTTATATTGTTACAACCCCTTTGGGGGCCAAGGACTGCGCTCCATTCAATTCCCCCCTTACACGGCTAAGTATGAACTTCCCCGGTAATTGGGGGCAGGGTTTCCACTTGACAAGGGGAAACTACTCTGTTTAAAAACCCTGACCTGGGTGTTGTTTTGTATATACCGTAATAAACTTGTTGTTCATTTCTACCCCACCGCGCGTTCTTGTTATCTCTCCTGTTTGGGTTTTACATAGTGGTTTTTAAAAAAAATTTACCGTATTATGTTTTTCTAATAAAGGGGCAATTTAGGGTGGCCAATCCACCTACCCTGCACATCTTTGGGCTGTGGGGGTAAAACCCACACAGACTCAAGGAGAATGAGCAAACTCCACACTCAGACAGTGATCCGGGACCGGGATCGAACCCGGGTCCTTGCCGCAGAGAGACAGTAGTGCTAACCACTGCGTTATCGTGCCACCCCACATATATAGTGACTTAACATAGTGAAATATCCCAAAATGCTTCGCAAGAGCCTCATTGGGTAAAATTTGACACTGAAGCAAGTAAGGGGAAGTTAGGGTAGGTAATCAAAAACCCTGTGGCAAAACATCGAATCCCAGAGCTTGGGGCCAAGGCAGCTGAAGGAGCCGGCGCGAATGGTGAGGTGATCAAAATCTGGGGTAGGCGAGAGGCTAGAATTAGGGCAGCATAGAGACCTCGAAGGATTGTAGGGCTGGAGGGATGTTGAGGTAGGAAGGGACCTGGCTCTGGGTCGCTGTCCGTGTGGAGTTTGCCAATTCTCCCCGTGTTTGCGTGGGTTTCGCCCCCCCACAACCCAAAGACGTGCAAGGTCGGTAGATTGGCCGCGCTAAATTGCAAAAATGAATTGGGTACTCTAAATTAAAAAAAAGAGATCGGAAGAGATAAGGAGGGGACTGAAAAAAAAGGGACCAGAATTTTGAAACCACATTCAAAGAGAATTCACATGACTTACCCAGTGAAGAGATCCGATGCACATTTTGGTAGCGAGAAGTGGAATTGTGGGATCATCTGGTTTCAGCCTTATACATTCTCTCAGTACCCTTACTGCCCGGGCAGACTAAAGAAAGACAATGAGAGAAAAATACTCGATTATAAAAGAATTCATAGATCTAACGACCCTAATTTACACTTTCATTTCTCTTCTCCTTCTGGGCCCTACCCAGCTTAGTCATTAAAAACTACGAGCTTCAGTTCCATACGCCACATCGAGTATCAGTGAATTATACAGCGCAGAAGGGGATCATTCAAGCGCCCGCTTTCAGGTGAGATGCAAACTTCTCAGGTGGGAGTAAAAGATTCCACTGGCACATTCAAAGACAAGTTCTCTCCAGTGTCCTGACCAGCATTTACCCTTCAATCAACACTTAAAACAAACTGGTATTCATTACCTCATTGCTCTTTCTGGGAACTTGCTGCGCGCAAACTGACCGGTGGGTTTCTCTCAATTAGCAGTGAGAAAGGAAGAATTGCATTTCGAAAGCACCGGTCATAATTTCTCAATGACCTGAAGTGCTTTCCAGCCAAATGAAGTTCTGTTGAAGTGTCTTTGCTGTGATATAGGCAATGCAGCCGTCAGTTTGTGCCTAGCAAGACCCCTAAATAGCAATGAAATAAATGACCATAATAAACTACTTTAGTGACGTTTATTGAGGGGTAGATATTGGTCAGGATACTGGCAGAATTCTCCTGCTTTTCTACGGGCAGTACTGTGGGATCTTTCATGGTCACCTGAGAAAGCAGGCTGGGCCTTCATTTAACTTCTTGTCCAAAAGGTGGCACCTGTGACAGGTGCAGCAGCCCCTTAGAGAGAATATAGCAGAGAACTAATACATTTATTGGCAGTTATGATTGTATTTGATTTGAATAGAGTTAAAAATATGTATCACAATCGAGTTTTATTTAGTTTGTATTTACCTTGCCAGCAGCCATGAGGGATAATGCAAACTGGTACCAAAGATGAAACTCTTCAAATGTAAACTTCATTGCTCGTTCCAAGCACTGGAATTGAAAAAGGACATTAAAAAAAACCATTCATTCCAAAATTGCTCACATTCAGCATTTGAAAAGAGGCAATTTTCCCTGATTCTCAAAGGCCGTGTTAAGACTATGGGAATGTAGCATCAATGGGAAGATAATGAAGCTGCAGTGTTAAATCTGGAGCCCAAGGTTCGACCTGACTCCAGTTTGAAATGGAGCAACACGTCCTTCACCAGAAACATCAGCAGAAGAGCAAAAGTGGTCTGTACCAGTACTGGAGTTCCAGTGCAAATACAGCTTAATGTAGGTGCCTCAGCCTATCTGCTGTTGAAACTCTCATCCATTGTTGTCTCTAGATTTGACTATTCCAATGCTCTCCTGATCAGCTTCCCATCTTCCACCCTCTGTAAATTTGAGCACATCCAAAAAGTCCAGTTCATCTATCATTGCTGTGTCAAACTGGCACCTGCTTCAGTCCCAGCTCGATTTCAAAACTGTCACCTCATTTTCAGATCCATCCATGGATTCAGTCCCCTCGATCTCCGTAACCTCTTCCAGTCCTACAACCCTGCAAAAGTTCGGCATTGTGCTTAAAATGCTCTGTTGTGCATCAAAACTATGGCAAAGAATGAGATTAAATTTAAGCAATATAAAGCCGAAAGATTACACAAGTTCAGTGTTGTACAGTATTTTCCTTTCATTTCTTTCAATTGGCTAAAAATAGATTACCCGAGGTCAACAATAGGTAGGCCAGTTCCATCGTCAAACGATCTCGGAGCTCTCGCTCTCAATTTCTTTGGGAACGCTTGGTATATCCTTCAAAATAGCACTAATGGTTTATGTAAAACCGCACCCTCACCATGGCTCAGTCAGTAAAGTACTAGTTTGGTTTATTCGTAACTCTTTGAATTTCGAATCAGAAGGATATCCCACTCAAACTTGGGAATATATAAATATACAAAAGTTACAACATGGAAACAGGCCATTTGACCCAACCCAGTTAAGTTGGTGTTTACCCTCCAAATGAGCAAACAAATCGTATTTTCCCCTCCCAGCTGACTACCCCCTTTTAAAAAAAAATAAACATTTTATTGAGGTATTTTTGGTATTACAGCAACACAATAAACAATGTACATGAAACTATAAACATAGTGCAAAAGCCGTCTCCCTCTCTTACAGGTCCCACCTTTATTAACCCCCTACTCTAAGCTAAACTAAGCCTTCTGCTGACGCTGAATTTTCCGCGAAGAAGTCGATGAACGGTTGCCACCTCCGGGCGAACCTTAACATTGACCCTCTCAAGGCAAACTTAATTTTCTCCAAACAGAGAAAGCTAGCCATGTCCGATAGCCAGGTCTCCGACTTCGGGGGCTTGGAGTCCCTCCAAGCTAAAAGTATCCGTCTCTGGGCTACCAGGGAAGCAAAGGCCAGCACGTCTGCCTCTTTCTCCTCCTGCATTCCCGGGTCTTCCGACACCCCGAAAATCGGCACCTCTGGACTCAGCGCCACCCTTGTTTTTAACATGACGTCTGCAAACCCCAGCCAAAATCCCCTAAGCTTCGGGCATGTCCAGAACATGTGGACATTGTTCGCTGGTCCTCCCGCACATTTTGCGCACCTGTCTTCCACCCCAAAGAATCTGCTCACCCGGGCCACTGTCATGTGAGCCCGGTGAACAACCTTCAATTGTATCAGGCTGAGCCTGGCACATGTTGCGGACGCATTGACTCTACTCAACGCTTCCGCCTATAGACCATTCTCTATCTCTCCTCCCAGCTCCTCCTCTTGCGTCTCCTCTGTAAATGTCCGAGATGCTCCCTTCTCCTACCCACCCTCTGGATACTACCCTAGCCTGAATCCCCCTTGGCGGTAGGAGCGGGAAGGTTGACACCTGTTTACGTAGGAAGTCCCGCACCTGCAGGTACTCAAATTTGTTTCCTCTCGCCAACCCAAACTTCTCCTCCAGCGCCCTCATACTCGGAATGCTCCACTCTATAAACATATCCCCCATCCTCTCAATCCCTGCTCTCCGCCATATCCGGAACCCCCCCATCCATACTTCCTGGGGCAAACCAGTGATTATTACAGATTGGGGACCAGACCGATGCTCCCTCTGCTCCCACATGCCACCTCCATTGCCCCCAGACTCTCAGGGCCGCCACCACCACGGGGCTGGTGGAGTACCGTGCCGGCAGAACGGCAGAGGCGCAGTTACCAACGCCCCCAAACTGGTGCCCTTGCATGAAGCCGCCGCCATACTCACCCACGCAGACCCCTCCCCCACCACCCACTTCCTGATCATGGCTATATCCGCCGCCCAGTAATAGTTACTAAAATTTGGCAGCGCCAGCCCGACCTCTCCCCGCCCAAACAAAGCCAGAGATCACTTTGTTGACCCGTTTAAAAAAGGAGTGCGGAATAAAGATGGGGAGACATTGAAACATGAACAGGAATCTCAGTAGGACCGTCATCTTCACCGTCTGCACCCTCCCAGCTAATGACAACGGGAGCGCGTCCCATCTCCGAAAATCGTCCTTCATTTGGTCTACTAGCTGGGCCAGATTGAATTTATGCAGCTGGTCCCATTCCGCGCCACCCGAATGCCTAGGTACCTAAAGCTTCCCCCACTAATCTAAACGGCAGGTTCCCCAATCGCCTCTCCTGTCCCCTCGCTTGGACCACAAACATCTCACTTTTCCCCATATTTAGCTTATACCCCGAAAACCGGCCAAATTCCCCTAGAATCCTCATGATTTCTTCCATCCCCTCTAATGGGTCCGATACATACAGAAGCAGGTCGTCTGCATAGAGTGCAACTCTGTGCTCCACACCCCCCCCTCCCGACCAGCCCCTTGAGGCTCTCAGAGCAATTGCCAACGGCTCTATAGCTAGCGCGAACAACAGTGGGGAGCGGGGGCATCCCTGTCTCGTCCCCGGTGCAGTCTAAAATAGTCCAATGTTGTCCTATTCGTCCGTAAACTTGCCACAGAAGCCTGATACAACAATCTGACCCAGTCAATAAAGCCCCGCCAAAATCCGAACCGTCCCAGTACCTCCCACAGATAATCCCATTCTACCCGATCAAAAGCCTTTTCTGCATCCATTACGATCCTACCTCCAACTCCCTACCTTCCGGGGGCATCATGATCACATTTAACAACCTTCTTACATTGGTCACCAACTGCCTACCCTTAACAAACCCCGTCTGGTCCTCCCCAATAACATCCGGTACACAATTCTCAATCCTGGAGGACAACATTTTGGCCAGCAGTTTGGCGTCCACATTCAACAGGGATATCGGCCTGGAGGACCGATGGTCTCTCAGCATCCCCACCTCCAACGTCACCGCAGTTTAATATTCCTCCTGCTCAGCCAGCTCCTTCTCCACCTTCTGGATCGCCCGATCTTGGGCGTCGAATCTAAGCTCCAGCCGCACAATCGACTCTTTTATCAGGACCAAGCAGTCCCGTTTCTGCTAAGCAAAGTCTTCCTGAATAACTTGCATCAGCTGTTCCGTTGACCGCTGGGTCGACAAACCAGAGGTCCAGTCCTCCGCCATGCTGTCTCCCGCTGCAGCTTCAACCCAAGCCTTTTCTGTCTTTCTGTTTCTGCCTTTATGAGCACTTCTAGTCCTTCTCTCCATGCACCGATGTGGGAATTCAATACACAATTGCCTCGGTCTTCAGTTTTACATTTCAAGTCCGGCAAAAAAAAAATCGGGGGAAAAGGTCCAAAAGTCCGACCCGAGCGGGAGCCACCAAATGTGCGACTTACTCCTCCACAGCCGCCACCGGAAGTCGACTACCCCCTTTTTCTTCTCCCATCTCTTCAGTCTAATCTTGAATGTTAGCATCAGTTCTGCCTCAACCATTAACCACAGAAGTGAATTCTGCCCCTGCACAATGGTGTGTATACAGATGGCTCTTCTGTCCTCTTGGTTTATACTTCTTACGTTTAACCTTCTGCTTATTGTTTGCGTTTTTGACACTTCAAATGCTGGTACTATCTGCTTTTTAAAAAATTCTCACTGGCATCTCTACCAAAGCCAGCAGTTGTTACCCATCCCTCATTGTCTTTGAACGGCGTGGCTCACGTATCAGCAGGCAGTTCAGAGTCAACTGTGGGTCTGGAGTGTCACGTAGGTCAGACCAGGTAAGGATGGACGTTAGTGAGCCAGATGGGCTTTTACAACCATCAATGGTTTTCTGGTCACCCGTGAGAAGGACGAGCTTTCAATTCCAGATTTTATTAATTGAATTTAAATTCCACCAAATGTCATGGTGGGATTTGAACACATGTGCCCACAGCATTAGCCTGCTTCTCTGGGTCACTCGTCCACTGACACCACCATTACACCATGTCTCCTGACTTTCAGAACTTTATGATGCATAATCCAGGCTGAGGGAATACTGCATTGTCAGATGCTTTTTCTGCTGAATGAGACATTGATCAGAGGCCCTGTTTACCCCCTCTAGTATTATCTGAATATCAAGTGAAATTCTCCTAGTATCCTGTCCATTGTTTATCCTTCATTCAATAATAGCCAAAACTGATTATTTATCCAACTGCTGTTTGGAGCATGACCTTGCTGTGTGTAAATTGGCTGCTGTGTTTGCCTCCATAACAGTAGTTACACTTCAACACAAATTCATTGACAGAAATACCTTTGGAAATCCTGAGGACGTTAAAGGTGTTATTTAAGAGCACGTTTACTTTCCTGTTAAAAAAAGTCACACCGTTCCAGTTGATCCTGGGTTTGCTCCCTATGTTGTATTATGTGCTAGTCAGGTCACCACAATAGTGCCAGTGATCTCAAGCAACTGGAAAGGAGAAAGATCGAATTTCCACTGCTATTCACTCTTTCTCACGGGCCTGATACCAAATGTTTGTGGGCACCAGATGAGGAGTTGCTTAGGTTTGACTGACGGTAAATGGCATCCCCTCCCAAGTTGGGTCGGGGCCACAGCTCGCTGAGGTAGAAACCCCATGCTGGTGAGCCACCGTGCGATCATCCTGCGCTTTCACAATTTTCAAGACAAAGAGTTTTGTGGTGGTGTTATGGGCCAGGGTTTAGAAAACTCCAAAGTATACCATGGAGTTCACCTGACCTACAACTGTTTATTGGGATGAGCACAAGAGCTTGCCTTTCAGGTGTTATTGAACAGAGTTCTTAGACACTTTTAATCAAAAAAACCCAAACTTTGTTCGACAAATTTAGTTAACATTTGTAGAAACACACACATGCAAGAATTTTTAGCAACTTGAAACATAAATACCCACGCAGCTACAGTAATCTTTTTATAACCCTTAACAAATCCCCCTTAACTGTTGCAATTTAATAACAAGATCCAAGTAAAAACCAGAATCCCCTTTTCAAAGGTGTGGCCCAGCATACGGCACTCTTACTGGTATGAGATTTGGTATTGATACTTTTGCTTCCTTTCCAAACAACAGGTTTGAATTCCTTCTAGAAAACATTTATTTATTTTAAGTTATCAAGCAAGCTGGAAACAGCTTCTAAAATGAAGATAGAGAAACCCTTCTTTCAACCTGTGCAGTAGAAACCAGTCCAAAGCAAAAGCAAAAGTAAACTCACAGAACCACAGCCCAACTTAACCCACACAATGACATCACTGAAGCCATGTGATAAGACAAAAACATTTCTTAAAAGGGGCACCCACATGACAGTGGGCAAAAGGTCATCGGGACTCCGGATGGGAGGGCCACGTTGTGAGGATCTATCAGGATGTTGGAGTGGAGATGGCCAAGAGGCGGGCAGCATTCAACAAGGCCAAGGCTGCGCTGTATCGCAGCAATGTTCAATTTGACGTTGTTTACCCTGCGTGCCTCCAAGTGACGTATCAATCAAATGATTACTACTTTGAAATTCTGGAAATCTGGAGGAGGTAGAGGCATTTGTGCAGAATCATGGCGAGGGATCGTGAAAACTGTGAATTATATTGGTTGGATGTCTTTTGGGTGTTTTGGAGCTTTGTACCTGGATTTTTACTGTGGGTTTTGTGGAATGAGTGTTGTTGTGTTCATGTATCTTTTTTTTCCCTTGAACAAATAAAGTTGGATTTGGGCATTATGGACTTTTGTTGTTATGCCTTTTACTCTGTGTGGGGCCATCCTGCTAGCTAAATAGTTAGTTAACGGGAGCAGAGGGATGGGGGTCTCTGCAGCTCATACCGTGGGGTTTATTGTTAGCATGAGCTTAGGTGTTTTGTTTTTGTTTTGGTTGGGTGTGTGTCTTTGTTTGCCTTGTTATCATTTGCCGGGTCATTTCCGTGCAGCACTGTTCTCTGACAGTGGCTGCAAACTTTTTTTTGTTCTGTCTTGAGGGGGTTTGACGGCCATCTTGGGTGGGCCTGATGTCGGCTCTCTGAGTAGTTGCTGGACTGCTGACTCTGTGTGTGTGTATGTGTGTGTGTGTGTGTGTGTGTGTGTATGTGTGTGTGTTGTACACGACCCCCTATTCGGCTGGTCATATGGAGTTAGAGGAGTTAAACGGCCCGGTAAAAAGATCTGGTATGTTTGCACACCGTAGGAGTTTGAAGGCTGGTGTGACACTGTTGCAGGAGACCCATTTGAGGATTAAATATCAGACAAGGTTGTGAAGGGCTGGTCGAGATTTGACAGTTGGTCCGGGTAGTGGGAGTGGGGGAGTTGTGGTTTTGATTAATAAGAAATTAGCTGTTTTAGCTAAGATTCTGATAGATCTGAATTGGAGGTACGTAATGGCCAGT
This sequence comes from Scyliorhinus torazame, assembly GCF_047496885.1. NCBI lineage: Eukaryota > Metazoa > Chordata > Chondrichthyes > Carcharhiniformes > Scyliorhinidae > Scyliorhinus > Scyliorhinus torazame. The sequence continues at coordinate 388,329,436 of NC_092708.1, forward strand.
GGGTCGTTGGTGGGTACCCCTATGATCTTCGTCAATGTATATGTACCAAACGGGGATGAAACAGATTTTTGCAACAAGTTGCTGGCTTCTCTTCCTGATCTGGACTCATACCAGCTAATCTTGGGAGGGGCTTTTAACTGTGTACAGGACCCTCGGCTGGATAGATCGAGGCCCAAGTCTTTTGAGTCCTTCTGGGGTGGCAAACGTACTCTTGACCTTCATGGAGCAGATGGGGGGATGGGTTAGGGCAGATCCATGGAGATTTTTACATCCAAATGTAAAAGATTTTCTGTTTTCTCAGATCGATTTCTTTGTGGTGGGTAGTGTAGCCACGTAAAATGGCTGATTCCCGATTAAAATGGTCAAACCCCGATCCAAAAAAGCGAACGGCAGAGGCTGATGGGAAAATCAGCCAACAGGACTCAAACGGACAGCTGCAGGTAAAACAGTGTATTCGCCTCTGGGGGAATCCAGACAGATCGATACCTGCAGCCATTAACATCACAACAACCCAGCCATCTGCATAGTAAACAGCCATCCCCGGGAACAATTGCCACACATTAGCAACATAAAGCTACTCCAGACCTCTCGGCGCCAGGAGAGGCTAACACAAAGAAAGGTGGGCGACCACCCGCCGATCAAGGAATCGCCCCATTATTGGAGCATATCGAACCAAGTGATTGGGACCAAGTCCAATCACTTGGAACCAGGGCCAAGGTCTGCCCCGAGAGGCGGGAAGCCCCTGGGGACTATAAGAATAGGGGCCAAGTTCAGCTCGACCCTTCTCTTCCTGCTCGCATCCTTCGCAAGAACCTTCGACAAAGAAAACCGTAAGTTTGATTCCAGCGATCGCTACCCGATAGACACTCCTAATCATCGACCTTTATCAGCCTTTTGAATCCCGCAGGCTCAGGACCAATTCGAAAGACCAGTCGTTTCCCTGACCTGGTGGGCCATTCCTAAAGTTAAGTATTGGCCTGTTAGTTGTAGGTATTAGTCTAGAAGTAGCATTATTGCATAAGTATTAATTGCTGTATATAATAAATGACCGTTGATTTAATTCTTATTAAGCGGTGTGTTGCATTATTAATCATTACTTGGACTTGAACCACGTGGCGGTATCAGAAAGATACCTGGTGACTCGTGAGCAAAGGTGACAGAATTAGAGGTAATAAACTAAGGCTAAAAAGGGCAACAGTAGATCTTGGCTTCTGGGGATGATGGCGGCGGGGTACTCGGCAATAGAGATTTCGGGCTATGCATGTGGAGAATTTGCTTGTGGGGTTGGCACTGCTCAGCGCCCCCCTTGGAGGTTGGAAACAGCGTTGTTGGCAGATAAGGGATTCTGTGAGAGGGTTTCCTCTACCATTGGGGATTACATTGATTTTACTAAGTGTGAGAAGATCTTGCCTTCCATGTTGTGGGAGGCTCTGAAGGCGGTCATTATAGAACATACAGTGCAGAAGGAGGCCATTCGGCCCATCGAGTCTGCACCGACCCACTTAAGCCCTCACTTCCACCCTATCCCCGCAACCCAATAGCCCCTTCTAACCTTTTTGGTCACTAAGGGCAATTCATCATGGTCAATCCACCTAACCTGCAAGTCTTTGGACTGTGGGAGGAAACCGGAGCACCCGGACGAAACCCAGGCAGACACGGGGAGAATGTGCAGTCTCCGCACAGACAGTGACCCAGCGGGGAACCGAACCTGGGACCCTGGCGCTGTGAAGCCACAGTGCTAACCACTGTGCTACCGGGCTGCCCAAATTATGGGGGAGATAATCTCTTATAGGGCACATAAAGAGAAGACTAAATGGGTGGCGAGGCAGAGGTTGTTGGATGCCATCCTAGAGGTGGATCGTCAATACTCGCCCTGACGCCGGAGTTGTTGGCAAGCAGAAAGAAGCTGCAGTTGGAATCTGGGCTGCTTGCGACATGTAGGCAGTGCATCAGCTGCGACACTCGAGGATTTTTTAAAAATGAACTTGGGAAGAAGGCCAGTTGTCCGTTAGCACACCAGCTGAGGCAGCCTCTTGGGAAATAGTGCAGGTAAAGGAGTCGAGTGGCAGGTTGGTCTCCACCCCAGGTAAGGTCAATGAGGCTTTCGAGGCTCTCTATCGTAGTCGTTATAACTCGTAACCCCCTGAGGATAGGTTAGGAATGTCAGAGGTTTTGGATGATTTTTCTATCCCCGTTGTAGAACTAGTGAGCAGGGAGGAATTGGCCACTGACCCTGGAAGAGGTCATGAAATGCATGGGCTTGATGCAGTCGGGTAAAGCACCGGGCCTGGATGGATTTCTAATCGAATTTTATAAGAAATGTGTGGGTCAGCTGGCACATTGTTATTAGAGATGTTTAACAGCTCCTTGTCTCGGGGCATGTTGCTGGCCACATCACGCAGGCGTCGATTTCTCCGATTTTAGAGGATAAGGATCCGATTGAGTGTGGGTCGTCGCATTGCCTTATTTCATTATTGAATGCGGATGCAAAGTTGCTGCCGAAGGTTTTGGCAATGCACTTGGAGCCCTGCCTTCTAGAGGTTATATCACAAGAACATCTTGGGTTTGTTAAGGGCAGGCAGCTGTCAGTCAATATTCAGCGGTTGTTTAATATTACCCTGTCCCCCTCTTCAGCCCCTGAGCCAGAGATAATTATTTCATTGGATGCTGAAAAGGCGTTTGACAGGGTGGAGTGGGTTATCGGTTCGAGATCCTGGGAAGGTTTGGTTTTGGACCTAGAATATATCTTGAATCCAGCTCCTATATCAGGCCGCCACCATAAGCCTTTATACGAATGCCTTGAGCTGGAATGAAGAGAGCATGAGGCAGGGGTGTCCATTGTCCCCGCTACTGTTTGCCATGGCAATTAAACCCCTGGCCATAGCACTGAGGTAATTTATGAGGTGGAGGGAGATGGAGGGGAGGGAGCACAGGGTGTCTCTGTACGCGGATGATTTGTTTTTGTATGTGACAGATCCTCTTTCCAGCGTAGAGGAGACAATGAAGCTGCTTAGGCGTTTTGGCTCCTTCTCGGGATATAAATTGAACCTGGGCAAAAGTGAATGGTTTCCGGTGAATCCTCCAGGAACGGGAGCCGATCTCGGAAGGTTGCCTTATTGCTTGGCCACCTTTGTTACCGAAAATTAAGTCCAGGACCCCTCTCTCTTGTAGGTCCTTCTACGAACTGGCCTAAAAAGTTATCCTGAATGTACTTTAAAAAGTCCTCTCCCTCTAAATCTTTCACACTTTGGCTTTCCCAGTTAACAATGGGGAAGTTGAAATCCCCCACTATCACTACCCTATACTTTTACACTTCTCTGAAATTTGCCCCCATATCTGCTCTTCTATTTGTCTTGGACTGTTTGGGGGCCTATAGAACACTCACAGCAATGTGATTGCTCCTATCTGGTTTTTAAGTTCTACCCAATGGCCTCATTTGAAGAGCCTTCTAAGATGTCGTCCCTCCTTACTGCTGTAATTGATTCCATCAAAATTGTGACACGCCGTCCTCTTTTACATCCTTCCCTATCCCACAAGAAGATTCTATATCCTGGAATATTGAGCTGACAGTCCTGCCCCTCTCTCAACCATGTCTCAGTGACAGTAATAACATTTCCCCCTGTTTTAATTTATGTCAATTCATCTGCCTTGTTTGTCAGACTCCTCACATTAAAATAAATGCTGTTCAATCTTGCCAAACCCCCTGGTGACTTACCTGGTCTAGACATTCTACGCCTTTCTTACTCACTTGATGTCTCCTCCAATATGGTTTTTATGGTGTTATATTGAAACATTTTCTTAATAAAATTATTTTTCAAAAAAGGTTTGACTGAAGGTTCCCAATGGTGGAAGTGTGAAGCAAAGACCAAGTTGTGAAGGGTTGATTGCTGGATAATGACTTTTCCAGATCTTCATTCCATGTGTCAAGAGTGACAATTAAATTGGGCATAGTTATTCGTTTTAAAAAATATATAAATTTAGAGTGCCCAATTAATTTTTTTCCCAATTAAGGGGCGTTTAACGTGGCCATTTAACCTGCACATCTTTGGGTTGTGGGAGTGAGACCCACGCAGACATGGGGAGAATGTGCAAACTCCACACGGACAGTGACCCGGGGCCCGAATCGAACCTGGGTCCTCGGCGCTGGGAGGCAGCAGTGCTAACCACCGTGCCGTCCGGGGCGTAGTTATTCTTAGAACTCTACACAGATTGTTTCCCTCAGTGGCGAATACACTGGAGTCATCCAAACAACCGCCTAATATACAGGTTTATGAGGTCCAAATGAAGAACTATGTTCTCCGATATTAAAGCTACTGCTTCCTGCCTTAAATTGAGATATGTTGAAAGGCATCTCGTATTTGTAACAACTGCCTTACTGGAATCTTAAACATTCTGAATCATTGAGCAACTATTGTATGTCATCAGATGAAACGTGCATGACAACATTTCTTGGGGTCAAGAGACTGTGGAGCTGCTACTGACGCTTTCCAACCTCATTCTATCCTACTTTAATCCATCCATTATATTGAAGTCTGCATCCAGTATCTGGCCCATTTCAAAATCTGCCAATTGAGTGCTCTATTCTTTGTGTCACAAGGAAATGACTGTTTTCCAAGGAATATTTTTCAAGGCAGCAGGCATTGGATTCAATCGGGTCTCCTCCTCCAAGAACTGAACACCATTTAGAACCAGGAGCATTTCACATGAGACAGTTTAGCACAACCTGACGACCTGAACACTAATACAGGGATCCCCAAATTGAATTTCTACAATCTTTATGCAGTCTGTGATATAATCTGGAGGATTATAGGAAATAGGAGCTGGAGTGGGCCATTTGGCCCCTCAAGCCAGATCTGACATTCAACTAGATCATAGCTGATATTGTACCTCAACGCCAATTTGCCCACGTTAGCCATATCCCTTGATATGTTAAACCACTAGAAATGTATTGATCTCTGTCTTGAGCAAGGTCAATGACTGAGCCTCCACAGCATTCTGGAGTTGAGAATTTCAAAGATTCACCTCCCTCAGAGTGAAGAAATTCCTTCTCAATTCATCCTAAATGGTTTGTGTCCCCTGATTTAGGTCCCCCAGGCAGGATTAACATTTGTCCTTGTTTGCTTTCTGTCATCTTTTACAATGACTTCTAGGACTGTGACATTTCTGTCTGAATTTCTTTTAGCTTCCAACCTTCATCTTCAGGCAACTATTCTCTGCTACCAGTACTAATCCAGAAAGCCAGCTGATGAAGGATAAAACTGGAGCCAATCTTTACACTTTTACATTACACATTACAAGTATAAACCTCCCAACCCAACAACCATAGCTTTAGTCTGTGTCTAGTTATAATGGGCTCAAATGAACACCTAGTTAATGTCCATGACCTACATACAATTAAAAGTAATTAACAAGAATCGCAAACTAGGCAACTCATAGACTGAGGTTATCCATGGGTACTTATCAAAGTAGAATAATCACAACTGTATGATAGTGGGATTAAATTATAAGAATTAGAGCTGCACAACCTCTCTTCATATCCAACATGCAGCTGTTTAAAGGAATTAACAATCATGTCTTCCTCCCCGGGGCTTGAATAATAGCTTGTTCAGTCCAGGACCACAAGGGAGCTGTGAACATTTAAAAAGTGTTTCACTATACAAAGAATGTCAGTTTTTTTTGTGTTAAAAAATGACTTAAAGCAAGTGCTCTGGCTAAAATCTGGTCTGAGCATCAAGGCGCAAGGCTTCTGCTGGTATGGAGGTATGTGTGCCTTCATCAAAATTGGGAGCTCTAGCATTTTATGCCTCAAATATGCCAAGTGGAAAGATCTTTTAGGTTGTATTCTTCTTCTTAATTGTATCAGACTTTCACGAGGAAAAACCTCACCTTAGTCATGGCAATGCTTACTGGCTATTTTTAATATGGGGCAACATTAAGAACAGGAGGTCCAAAGAGATTTAGAGGGCACCGTACATGCAGTGGCCAGATTGAAGAAGAAAATTCAAAAGGCTAATGGAATGCTTGCTTTTATAACAAGAGGGTTGAATATAAAAGGGAAGAAGTCTTGGTACATCTGCATAAAGCCCGAGCTGGTGCATATCTCAGGCACTGTGTCCAGTTCTATACATGCAGTAACCTTGGATAGGGTGAGGCGCAGGTTCACCTGAATGTTACCAGGGCTCCCATGGTTAAATCACGAGGAAAGATGGCATTAACTAGGTTTGTATTTCCCGAATACAAAAGATTAAGGGTTGATGGAATTGAAGTTTTACATTTCGAAAGTAAATGATTGGGTAGATAAATGTTTCCGCCTCTGGGGGCAGGGGACGAGTATAGGGCAATGGGACATAATCTTAAATCGGGGGCAGGCAATTCAGGAGAGAAGTTGGTAGATGCCTGTTCATGCAAAGGGGGGCAGAACAACTTCCCACAAAAATGCTGCATGCTAGCTGAATAAATAACTTTTAAATTTGACACAGATAGATTTTTCCTCGCCAAGGGATATGGAGCGTAAGCAAATGGCGTTTGGATATGAATAAACCATGATCACCATCCCTCTTGCTCTTCCGCTGTCACAAAGACTGCTTGGTTGATATCCATTTAAAGATGAGCAGATATTTTCACCAATGAAATACTGGAAAGATGGAAGCTAACTCCAAAACATCGCCACTGACCCCATCCCTTCCCCGCCAATGGCCTAAAGCTGAAACAGATCATTAGCAATCATGGCATCACATCTGACCCCGAGACGGCCTCACAACTATATAACCATATCATCATTAAGACTGTTTATTTCTACCTCTATGACACCGCCCAACTCTGCCCTTGCCTCAGTTAATCTGCTGCTGAAACCCTCATCATGCCCTTTTTAGCTTTAGACTTGACTATTCCAATGCACTCTTGGCTGGCCTTGCTCATTCTACCTTCTGTAAACCCGAGGTCACCCAAAAATCTGTTTCCAGAGTCCTATTCACAATTAATCCTTGTGCTCACTGGGCTACACTGGCTCCAGGTTAAACAAAGGTTCAATTTTAAAATTTACATTCTCGCCCTCTACCTCGAGCATCCCTGATTTTATTTGGCCTGACTCTGGTGGCCATGTCTTCAGCTGCCAAGGTCCTGATGCTGTGGGATTCCCTTCCTATATCTCCCCACCTTTCCCCCCCACTTTGGTGTTCATTAGAACCTGCACTGCCGACTAACTCCGACCCAATATCTCATTATGCAGCTCGATATTAAATTTTGTTTGCTAAGTCATGTGCACCTTGAGGTGTTTTACTACATTAAGGCTGCTATATTAATGCAAGTTGCTGTTGTCATTGGTGGAACAGCTTGAGTTGTCCTGTTCCAATGTAGCCAGACACAGAATAGATCCGTCTCTTTCAACTGCCCCAACAACAAACTCCTGCCCGGTCCCAAAACCACCCTCAGCTCACCTGTGAGATATTACCTCCCTCCCCACACCGACCACTCTGCAGCCTAAGTGAAGTCAGGAATCATGTCCAGTTATGGGTAATTTTACACAGCAAGTCCATTACCATTAGGAATTGGACTGACAGTCCAAAATTATTCCACACGGGACCCTCACATTAGATAAAGGTGATTTTCACTTGACCAGATTGGGCGAGATTTGACCCAGAGAGGAAATGTCTTTGTATTGCGCAATGCTTCAATTTATACATGTTACCAAATATAGCTCTTCTCACTAAATGTAGCTCTTGTGACTATAAAAGCAGGTCAGCGGCTTGGAACCCTGCAGCGAGTAACTCACTGTCCAACTCCCCAAAGGTTGTCCACCATCTCCAGGGAACAAGTCAGGGGTGTGATGTGATACTCTCCACTTGCCTGGATGAGTGCAGCACCAGCAACACTCCAGGAGCTCAACATCATTCAGGACTAAGCAGCCCACTTGATTGGCACCCCATCCACAAACATCCACTCCCTCCACCACCGATGCACAGTGGCAGCAGTGTGCGCCATCTACAGAACCTCACCAAGGCTCCTGATACAGCACCTCTCAAACCCACGACTGCTACCATCTAGAAGGCGATGGCAACAAACACATGGGAACACCACCACCTGCAAGTTCTGCAAGTTTTAGAAAGGGCCTTAAAGGAAAGGAAGGTGAAGAGGTTGAGAAATTCAGGGATTATTCTGCACAATAATTTATAGGTTCATTCATTTTTACGACACTATATTCAGGTCGCAATGCTTAGGTTTTCAACCATAACTTATCATTGCATTAACGTACCGCCCTACAGTTAGGGTGGGGGGAAGAGAGGGAATGGAAATGGGTGAAGAGCAAAGTAAATAACAGAGGTTGCGAACTGGAGAAAGATAAAAAGGGAAGAACTCATGAAAGAGAAATAAAGAAAATAGCCAGCAGATCAGGCAGCAGGAGAAGAAAGATAATGAAAAACAGACCAACAATAAGAGCCAGCCAGTTTGAGAGAGGAAAAAGAGAGACGGGGGGGGAACAACATAGAATAACTAGGATGGGGAAGAAGGGGAGAAGTATTGAAACAGAATGGAAGAGAGTAGTACGAGAGAAGGAGGCAAGCTTCAAGAATGGATGGGTAGCAGAGGAAGAAGAGTGAGATTGGATGCAGAAGAGTAGAGAAATGACAAGTGAGCAGGGAAAGACCATGGTCATACTCTTCACTTATTAAAGTTGATGAAAATGCGTGCTGCTCACCTCTCCCCAATTCCCAAATGTAAACAGAGAATTTTGAACATTTAACACTACCGCTCTGTAATTTCCTGTCACTGAAATTCAGATTTTAAAATTGCTGGGGTCGTCGCCATTTTGTGAGGTGTGAAACAAATGAGAGATATAATGGGCTGTGGGCAATACCCCATATCAGAGTGAAATGTCAGGATGGGTCCGGTCAAACATATTTGACTGGTGTAATGTTTGGTAAAGCCTTCAACGAAGGGGCTTCTGGACTGGACTCACCTCTGACAGCATTTCATATTGACCACGCCTTCCCAGTGCTACTGTTAGCAGATCATAGACAATGGAGGCACTCTGTAAACTGATAACGCGATCATTGTTGTGTTCTGGGATCCGGCTGAGCACAGCATCCCTGTTAGCCTGGAAAACACGACACAGCAAAGTCACTCACCACACAGAACAAGACTTTTTATTTTTGACCTACCCGAGTAAAAGGTTGGAACTGGTGCCACCCTGGAAACTCAAATTTATAATCTGCCTCTCAATATTTTACTTGAAGCTCAAAAACTAACATCACTTTTGTCCTTTCTTCGATTTCTCCCCAGTCTGCTTCCCTGCTCTTCAGAGAGATAGTGAGTTCCACTAAAGCCGGCAACCCTTCTCTAACATTCCTATTCTTCATTTGCGTGCCTTGACAGTGAGACCACTCAAACTGAGGGAAGGGGGGAAAGAGAGTGAATCACTCCCGAATCTGGTCATGCTCTCACATACCAATCCTTTATTGCAAGACCTAGAATGATGGTGACCAGCAGTGCAGAACCCTACTTTTACTTAGAGTCAAAGTCACAGAGCAATCACTTTGGTTCTTCACTGTCTTGGGCAAAATCAGCACCGGCCTACAAAAGAATGTGGACTCCTCTGATCTACATTTGGCACTACACCAGGTGCTACCTTTACTCAGTGAGCCGTCAGTCCCCCCCCCCCCCCAAGAGGACCAGCAGAGGCTGAGTTTAATGAAAACAAAGGAAATACATTACATCACGTTTCTGTGAATAGATAACTTAAAAATGAAACATAATGGTGAGCAGCAGGAGAAAAATAGGGTGCAGCACAGCTTGAGAAAACACTCGAATCAATTTGTGGGGGAGAAATACATCAGCGTTTCACAATAGCTCAGGGGCAGTAAACAGAGAACTGAATCGGGTGAGCTTCCAGGAAAGAACCACCGATGACTTTACAGCCTCATTTATACCTGCGCCTGCCTAATTTTAAACAGCACTGAGCAACAAGCAGGTTAACTGAGAACTCCATTCACACAGCAAGTCTGTTCTGTAAATTGACACACACCCAAACTGAATCTTCACAATATCAGGCAGGAAACAGGCAGACAAAATCACAACTTGCAGCATGACAACACATGTAAATCATGACAGGACATAAGCTCACAATAATATTCTAATCGATCACAGTTCCAACTCAGGCACTTATATCCGTACCATCTCTATGCTGCAATAAGATGAACTGGACATTCAGTATGTATTGATTTTAAACAAAAATAAAATACAATTGAATGAATAATGTGCAGGAAGAGCGCATGAGTGTTCATTAGTACTGTGCTTCTTGATAAATCCGAGGTAGAAAAGCGAGAGCTGAATCCAAGAGACTCCTCTCATCTACAAAGAGGAATTCAATCTAAAAATAAGATGACAACTCAAATGGATATCAGAATGCCCACTTATACTGGTACATGTTACTATTTAGTCTCAGGTTGAAATGCTTCGGGAGTCATCCTACAGGGGGTGTAAAGTGGAAACATACACATCATTCAATAAAAGTTCCAAATCATTAAAATGCTTCAGGTCTGAAACCCGGTGTTCAAATGGTTTGTAACTTCCCTACCTCTGTCACCTCCTCCAGTCCTGCAACCCTCTGAGAACATGAAGTTGCTCAAATTTTGGCCTCTTCTGCTTCCTTTGGCCCCACCACTGGCAGCTGTACCTTCAGCTGCCTTGGCTCGAAGCTTCAGAATTTCCCTCTCTAAATCTGTCTGCCTTACTCTCATCCTTTAAGATGCTCCTTAGAACCTTGGTCTTTGACTTGGCTTTTGGTTACGTGTCTGAAAATCGCATGTAGCTTGGTGTCAAATTTTGTTAAATAACACTTTGTGAAGCACTTCGAGATGTTTTGCTACATTAAAGGTACTGCATAAATGCAAGCTCTTGTTAAAAGCAACACAAGCTCACACTCTTCAACTTTTACCCCCCCAATTAACATATCTGTAGAAATTGAATGTATTTTCCGAGCTCCGTTGAAGCTTGTTGTCTACCTAGGTCAGGACTTTGGCCTCCCAGGTCGACAACACCGAATCCTCAGAAGATGCCCAAGTGAATCCCGGGATAACTCATTCACCTATTTCCTTGCTCCCCATGTTAAACGTTCCCAATTTTGTCTCAAACTCCAGGACGCGTGCAAGGGATGAACTGGGCTGTCAGCATTTCCGTGGATACATTAGCCTGTGACTAAGCCTTGCATTGTATCCATGGCTATATTAACATGTAATTTAGGTTGCTGTCATCCCCAGACATACAAACTCTCACAAATTGATCATGAGAGAGACAATTTCTCAGTCAACCCCAGGCTCGCTCACAATCCCACAGGAGGGTTGCGAAATCTTGACATTTTCCTGATCATGTTGCTGACTCTGGGAAGGGAGTATCGACGCTGTCCATTTTTCTCTTGGCTCAGGCATTATAGAAGTCCTGGGGCCGGTTAAGCTCAGTTGGCTGAACAGCTGGTTTGTGATGCAGAGCGAAGCCAACAGGGCGGGTTCAATTGCCGTGCCGGCTGAGGTTATTCAGGAAGGCTCAGCCTTCTCAACCTTGCCCCTTGCCTGAGGCATGGTAATCACCACCAGTCAGCTCTCCCTCTCAAAAGGAAAAACAGCCCTATGGTCCTCTGGGATGAAATCGGCTTTAAAGAAGTCCTAGAGAACGGACTTAAAATATTTGACCACATTTTCAAATTCCTGCATGCAGGCTTTTAACTCCCTGGATTATCCTCGTCACTTTTGCCATGTGCTTCCCTCTGAGTTTAGCAATTAATTTTTTTATAAAGTGAGCAGTTAGAAATGAGTTACTGGAGAATTTTGGTGGCACAGTGCCGGATAATACAAATGTTACTGTAGATTCCGCAACACCCTGCAGATGGGATGAGATGGAATAAGCTGGCAGAGGTTTATCATGAAAATCATAAACTCTGGCGTAGGCCTGTTGGGCCGGATGGCCTGTTTGTGTGCTTTGGAACTTGGAACTCCAAGTTAAATATCATTCTTTCCTTGTTATAACTGTGCAGCCCTACGTGCCTGTCAAGAGTGAATAATCAGAATTTATTAATATGCTATTTCTTCACATCAGCTCCATTTCACATGCATCAAGTTATAATTTCCGTTGGGACAATTATAATTGCATTAAATGTCACCACACTGAACTTCCTCGGTTGTCGAGCGATCACACTTACCATAGATTCACTAATGAGCAGCAGCAAAAGAGCCTCTTCTGTGTTTTCTTGAGGACAGAAAATGCTGGAATGATGAGAGGACACAATAATACAATTAACAGCTTCACTCAGCAGCATCTTTTTAAAAAAACAGTCAAGAAAAATCTATAATCGTAATCTGTGAACATCTTCGTGGGAAGTTAGGGTGAAAATTTTAACCAAACAGTCAGCGCGAGTAGTTCCCATTTCGTACTCTTTGCTTTGCTCTGTAAGATAATGAATTCCCTCCCCTGTGATCCGGAAAACAGGTTCCATATCCCCTAGTCGAGGGAAAGCTTTGGTCATCCCTGGAAAAGCAAAGTGGGTGCAGGGAAAACACAAGATGGCAGCTGAAGAAAAATCTATCGACAGTAAAACAGCTTTCTTCAATGTAACAATAAAATTATTCCATTAATGGATTCCATGGGTTCAATTATTGCTTTTTTGTTTAAAAATAAAAACTCCCGCTCTCGAGTATTGAAACATTTCACGGATAACTCACCTTAAAGGTCTTCATAGTTGAGGCTGAGCAGCAAGTGTTGGCAGACTGTGGGGCTACAGCCTAAAATCATAACCTCTCCAATCTACATGTGCAAATGTTCCACCAGGAACCCTCGGATCTTGATCAGCTCTCTGCAGAAAGCCACCTTCTTAAGCCACAAGACTTTACCACCCCGGCTTTGAAATCAGCTAACCCGGCTCAGTGAAATAACTAAACCTTGCAACTTCCTAGTCTGCAAGAATTTTCCCTCTTAAGTCTTGGGTCACTGTCTGTGAGGAGTCTGCACGTTCTCCCCGTGTCTGCATGGGTTTCCTCCGGGTGCACAGTCCAAAGATGTGCAGTACTGGTGGATTGGCCGTGCCAAAAAGCTTAGGTGGGGTTACTGGGTTATGGGGATAGGATAGAGATGTGGGCTGAAATAGAGTGCTCTTTCCAAGGGCCGGTGCAGACTTGATGGCCCAAATGGCCTCCTTCTGCACTGAAAATTCTATGAACTCTATGAAGTCTATAAGTCTATAAGTCGCTATGGGAGCCTTCAAAAGTCACATTGTTCCTGCTGGACCAAAAGCTCTGGATGTCAGTTTCATTCTCATCCTGAATATGCCAGGTGCTTATGAGTTAAAGAGGATGGAAATGGTTTGACATTGGTTTTAAAGAATAGCAACATGTCATTTGTTCCAATGGTCAGAACCATTGCTTGTGCTCCCTACAAGCCTCCTCCCATCTTAATTCATCTCATCTTATCAAAATATCTGTCTATCAATTTCTCCTTCCAAGTATTTATCAAGCATTCCCTTAGACGTCACTGTGCTAGTCATCTCAACTGCCCCGTGTGAAAGGGAGTTACACATTCTAACCGCTCTCGAGTAAAGAAAGTTTGGTTTTCCAATCAGTGAGATTTGACAAGACTGTCTCAGGACTTGCATTATTTACTTTTGGAACAGCACAAGATATTTCAGAAGTGGAGATGGAATTTTCCAAGGTGACTTCAACGGCTTGGCAGGCAAGAACGTAAAACTTTGGCTCTGGATAAACCCAGAAAGCACAAACTCCAAGCTAGCAAAGGGCGACAATTCTAGTCCAGTGTCGGTGACAAGAGTGACATTTTGACATTTAATATTGTTCAGCACCAGAAGGGAAGGAAGAACTTTCCCCTTTGCCTCGTCTTTTGCAGATACTAGGCGTGTATTACCCGTGTAGGAAATTGAGCAGTGATCTAATTGAGATCATACGAAGAGTCCTCCAGACTTGAATTGTTAGCCCTGTTCTCTCCACAGAGGCTGTCAGGCGTGCTGAGATTTTCCAGCATTTTCTGTTCATGTTTCAGATTCAGGCTTAATCGGAGCTAACACCAACTGTCCAAAATTGTAATTTGAAGAAACAGAAATTTGACAGATTTTAACAGCCAAAAGTCCTAGTTTGGATGGATCATAATTAGAGGTTAGGTAGGTAAAAGAAAAAAGACTAACAATGTTGCACTTGCAAAGGGCTGGCACAGATATGGCGGGCGGAATTGTCTCGTCCTGTGCTGTAACCATTCCATGATTAAAGGCTATTTTATTAAAATCAAAATTTGCTCTCTGGAATGATATATAATTTACAGCTTAGAATTAGATTATACAGCCCAACTGGTCTGTACTGGTGTTAATGCTTCACATGGTCAGATTCCCTATCCTTTCCTTTCTTCCATCTTCTCCAGAAGGTCAAGTCTGGAGCTGGGTACGGTCCCACTTCTATTCTTTGCCTGTGACACTGGATGGTGAATACGGTTTTGAAACAGATCAGAGTTGAATCAATTCTGCTCTCACTTGGCCAACACAAACTCCACACTCCTTCAACGCTGACTACTCTTGTTTCCTGCATCCCGGCCACAGTTTAGACTGCTTGCAACCTCAGCATTTTGTTCAACCCAAAGGTTAAATTCTGTCCCCAGATTTCTCTCGACTGGGAAATCATATTTACCTCTTCCTCTGTAACATCACCCATTTTCTCCCATACCTCAAGATTGGATTGGATTTGATTTATTGTCACCTGTACCGAGGTACAGTGAAAAGTATTGTTCTGAGTACAGTCCAGCCAGATCGTTCCACACCATGAAAAAAACATGCAAGAGATGTCGGGAGAGGATCTGTGGGAGAGAGCTCGCAGAGCCGTCACGATCCGGGGCCATCGTGTCTGCTACTGAAACTGTTCCACCTGCTTTTATAACCTCAGGACTCAATTTAGGTACGTTGTGAAGCTTTGGAGAGGGTACAAACAATACTTACTAAAATGTTTCCAGACTTGATGGTTTACAGTTATATGTATAGACTGGAGAGGCTGGGGTGGTTTTCTTAAGAGCAGGGAAGGCCAACAGGAGATTTGGTTGAAGCGTTTAAAACCGCAGAGGATTTAGATAGATTAAGGAGAAAATGTTTTCAATGGCTGAAGGATTGATAAGCTGAGGGCTCAGGTTTAAACTGACTGGCAAAAGAATTGAGGCATTTGGAATTTACTTCCTACTTACTAGAGGTTCCGGCAGCTGTCAAAAGAGAGTTGGACAAATATTTGGAGAAAGATTTGCAGGAAGAGTGGGACTGGATTGCTCACTGAAAGAGCAGCTGTAAGCTCACTGGACCAAACGGTCTCTCCGCTGTGCTGGGCTATTCTATGTTTCCAATTACTTAATGATCTCAACAAAGAAGAAAAGTACAGCACAGGAACAGGCCCTTCAGCCCGACCATGCTGCCCGTCTAAACTAAAATCTTCTACAATTCCGGGGTCCATATCCTTCTATTTCCATCCTATTCGTGTATTTGTCAAGACGCCCCTTAAACGTCACTATCGTCCCTGCTTCCACCACCTCCTCCAGCAGCGAGTTCCAGACATCCACTACCCTCGGTGTAAAAAAAACTTGCCTCGTACATCTACTCTAAACCTTGTCCCTCGCACCTTAAACCTATGCCCCCTAGTAATTGACCCCTCTACACAGGGAAAAAGTCTGACTATCCACTCTGTCTATGCCCCTCAATTGTGTAGACCTACCCTTTTTTGGTCCCTCTCTTTGCACTCTTCAGAAACTTCAGTTTTCAGTAACTCTGATCAGGTTCTACCACTAATCAAATAAGCCCATCTTCACTGATTCACATGTTCCTCCAACAATCCCAATTTCAAATTCTTGTTCCCTCTGAACCACTTGCCCTGTATCTTTGGGGACCTCCTCCAGTGCTACAACCATCGCTTTGAAACGGGCTTCCTGCTCAACCACACTTCCTTTATACTCACATCAGGCTGTTAAGCTGTATGAAGCTGTTTAGCACAGGGCTAAATCGCTGGCTTTGAAAGCAGGCCAAGGCAGGCCAGCAGCGCTTCAATTCCCGTAATAGCCTCCCCGAACAGGCGCCGGAATATGGCGACTAGGGGCTTGTCACAGTAACTTCATTTGAAGCATACTTGTGACAATAAGCGATTTTCATTTCATTTTTTTCATTTTTCACATCAGTGAATGTGCCTTTGGTCACCTCGGCCCGCTTCTCTGGAATTTACTCCCTACGAAAACTCATGTCTCCACCTCACATTGCTTCTTTAAGGTCATTTCAAGAAACAATTTCTCTGACTAAATTGATCATCCCTACTCTGGCTCCTTTCCCCACTCCTGTTTGAAAGAATTCTCAGTACCTATGTTAAAAGTATTACATTAATGCTAGCACGGTAAGGCGTCACTGAAGTACAGTGGTTAGCACTGTTGCTTCACAGCGCCAGGGACCCGGGTTCGATTCCCAGCTTGGGTCACTGTCTGTGTGGAGTCTGCATGTTCTCTGCGTGTCTGCGTAGGTCCCACAAGTCCCGAAAGATGTGCTGTTAGGTGAATTGGACATTATGAATTCTTCCTCAGTGTACCCGAACAGGCTCCGGAGTGTGGTGACTGGGGACTTTTCACAGTAACTTCATTGCAGTTATGTAAGCCTACTTGTGACAGTATTGGACTGCATCTGCTACCTGCCTGCCCAGTCTACTAACCTGTTCATTATCCTCCAATCTGTCAGTTTGCCTTACTTTCTAATTGAGCATGGTTAGTTAACTTCAATAGCATTTTGCTTGCTCCCAAGTCCAATTCATTTCAAATGGAAAAACGAAAAAGTTCTCGCACAGATCACATGGTTATCAAAATTCTAGCAAGCCAATAAACCATCCATTTACCCTAAATGGTTACTTTCTGATTTAGAGACATTTCTCTAACTATTCAACTGCATTTCATTTAATACATGTACCGTAATATTTGTAATAAGTTGCTCAAGTGGCAACTTATACCTCCTAAAATTACAAACTTCTAACATCCATTTAGTGAATTTTTCAATGAAATTAGTCAAAAACGGCTTGTGCTTTTTACCAATCCCTTGCATTTCGATATTCTCTGATCAGCCTATGCCTTTCTAAGTTTTCATGAAATCTCATTAGGGGTTGGAGCACGTTTCTCACTAGCAAGACAAGATTACCTGGTCTATAGTGTCCTGGGTGATCCCCCTCTTGAATAAGATGCCACTCTTCAGTATTTACTTCCATTCCTGTTTCTAAAGAATTTGGGGAAATTCTGATTCGTGCTACCACAATCTCTTCCCTAAATTGTTCCATTGTTCTGGTAGATACTATTTGGGCCCAGTTACCGATCAACACAAAACCATTTACAACGGAGTCATAGATAGAACTGAATGTAATTTATTTTTAAAAACAGAATTTAACACACAAATAATTCATTCAGATCAATTGGTCTGTGCTTCACACGAGCCTCCTCCCTCCCTTAGTCACATAATCCTATCAAGATATCGTTCTATGTCATCTCCTAGATGTGCTTAATTCTTTACTGGAATTATTAGTGACTTTGTTGTATTTATAGCCACTCGTTTTGAACTCCCTTAAAAAAGGAGCCTACTCCATCAAAATCCTTCATCATGTTGAAAACCTCGATCATGTCACCCCCATGTCTTTTCTTTTCTAGCACGGAGAGCCCCAGCCTGCTCAATCTTTCTTGACACAACCATGTGGTACAAAAGGAGCTCATTCAGCACCCATGCCAGCTCTTTGCTAGTTTTCCAACTAGTTTCATCCCATTGTTCTTTTTCCATTGTTCTGTAAATTTTCCCCTTCAAGTATGTATAAACTTCCCTTTGAAAGTTACCACTGAATCTATTTCCACAACCCTTGCTAGCAATGCATTCAAATCATAACAACTTGCTGCATTGAAAACAATCCCGAATGAGCTGGGACAGCAGGCTAATTTAGGGGGAAATGCCATTTACGGTAGTGAGGGATAGATTTAGGTGTCTGGGGATTCTGGTAGCGAGGGAATGGACGGGGCTCCATAAGTAGAACTTAACGAAGCTGGTGGAGGAGACCAGGGCGGAACCTAGGAGGTGGGATACACTGCACTTAACGCTGGTGGTGAAAATGAATATTCTGCCGAGGTTGTTGTTTATCTTTCAGGTTCTCCCGATCTTTATACCAAAGGCCTTTTTTCAGAAAGTGAGCACGATCATCTCGGACTTTGTATGGCGGGGAAGGTGCCGAGGGTGGGGAGGACCCTGTTACAGAGGCAGAAGCAGCAGGGGGGGTTGGCGTTGCCGAACTTGCTTCATTATTATTGGGCGGCGAATGTGGACAAGGTGCGGCGGTGGTGGGAAGGAGAAGGGGTAGAGTGGGTTAGGATGGAGGGGGTAATCTTGTAAGGGGTCTATTTTGAGAGCTCTGGAGACGGCAGTGTTGCCAATGGCTCCGAGTAGGTATTCAGGGAGCACGGTGGTGCAGCCCACGGTGAAGATATGGAATCAGCTGAGGAGGCATTTTAGGGTGGAAGGGATGCCAATGCTATCGTTGCTGTGCAAGAATCATGGGTTTGAGCCAGGGGGGATACATAGTGTATACAGGAGGTGGAGGGAAGTGGGGCTGGTCAAGATGACGGATCTGTATTTGGAGGAAGGATTCGCCAGTCTGGAGGAGTTAAGGAAATGGGTAGAGCTTCCGAGGGGGTCAGTTCAGGTATCTGCAGGTTAGCGACTTTGCGCGAAAGGTCTGGAGGGGGTTCCCTAGGTTACCAGGATACACCCTATTGGAGCAACTGCTATTTCTGGATGTGGAAGGGGAGGGAAGAATTGGGGATATAAACAAGTGGCTGGGGGAGCAGGGAGGCGAGCGGGTGGTGAAGATCAAGGAGAAATGGGAAGCGGAGTTGGGAGGGGATATCAATTGGCGAGTATGGAGTGAGGCACTGCTTAGAGTAAACGGGACCTCCTCTTGTGCAAGAATGAGCGTGATACAGTTTAAGGTGGTGCACAGGGTGCATATCATAGAATTTACAGTGCAGAAGGAGGCCATTCGGCCCATCGAGTCTGCACCGACTCTTGGAAAGAGCACCCTACCCAAGGTCATCACCTCCATTCTATCCCCATAACCCAGTAACCTCACCCAACACTAAGGGCAATTTTGGACACTAAGGGCAATTTATCATGGCCAATCCACCTAACCTGCACATCTTTGGACTGTGGGAGGAAACTGGAGCACCCGGAAGAAACCCACGCACACACAGGGAGGATGTGCAGACTCCACACAGACAGTGGCCCAAGCCGAAATCAAACTCGAGACCCTGGAGCTGTGAAGCAATTGTGCTATCCACAATGCTACCGCGCTGCCCCTGACTTGGGTGAGAATAAGTGGGTTCTTTCAGGGGGTAGAAGATGAGTGTGAGAGGTGTGGGCGGGGGCCAGCGAATCACACGCACATGTTTTGGGGTTGCGAAAAATTGGGAGGATTCTGGGCGCGAGTGTTCACGGTCTTAGCCAGAGTAACGGAGGAGGAGGTGGACCTGGACCCTTTGGTGGTGATATTTGTGGTTTCAGAGAAGCCGGAGCTCATGGAATGGAGGAAGGCCGATGTCGTGACCTTCGCCTCTCTGACTGGACTGCGGAGAATTTTGCTTGAGTGGCTGTCGGTATCGCCACTGGGGGTAGCGCGGCTTGGTTGGGTGACCTGTACGAGAGAAGAAAGTATCAGTTAAGGGGCTCAGCAGGGGTGTTTGAGAAAAGGTTGGGGATGTTTGTGGCCGTGTTTGAGGAGCTGTTCTTCGCGGGGAGGGGGGATCTCTACAGACTGTATAGTTGATTGTTGGGAAGTATGTTTCCCGGGGTGTTTATTTTCTGCAACCTGTTTTGATACATGTTTGTAGTAAAATACATTTTAAAAAATAAGAAAAAATCCCTCGTCATCCAGCCTCTGGTTCTTTTGCCAATCATCCCAGAGCTGAGAGGGTTGGATTACGAGGAGAGGTTGAGTAGTCTGGGACTGTACTCGTTGGAATTTAGAAGGATGCGGGGGGATTTTATAGAAACATATAAAATTATGAAGGGAATAGATAGGATAGATGAGGGCAGGTTGTTTCCACTGGAGGGTGAAAACAGAATAAGGGGGCATAGCCTTAAAATAAGGGGAAGTAGATTTAGGACTGTGTTTAGGAGGAACTTCTTCACCCAAAGGGTTGTGAATCTATGGAATTCCCTGCTCAGTGAAGCAGTTGTGGCTCCTTCATTAAATGTTTTCAAGATAAAGATAGTTTTTTGGAGAATAAAGGAATAAAGGGTTATGGTGTTCGGGCCGAAAAGTGTTGACTCCACAAAAGATCAGCCATGATCTCATTGAATGGCGGAGCAGGCTCGAAGGGCCAGATGGCCTACTCCTGCTCCTAGTTCTTATGCCCTCCTGGTTACTGACCCTCCCTGCCTGGTCCACTCTATTGCAACCATTGATGATTTTGAACACCTCTATTAAGTCTTTCCTTAATCTTCTCCACTTAATCTTCTCCACTCAAAGGAGAACAACCCCAGCCTTTCAGTATCACCCCACTGACATCTACAGAATTAAAGGAAACTAAGCTGTGGGTTTGAGCTCGGGTTCAATAGCTTGCAAAAGCAGCTTCTTTGAGAAAAATAATCTGGCAGCGGCTACTTTTAGGACCGTTGACTGCTTTCTGCTCCAGCCAGGTAAACTGAATTGGGAGCTGACATGGCATCTGGTTTTAAAAGAATAAAAGTAAGCCTCAATATAGATTGACATGCACTCAGTTGCTGTTGGTGGCTTAAGAGGATTAGGTAGCATGCACTGTGGGAAATATATGTGTTCATCATCAAAAATCTATATAACTGAGCTGCTGTCCCAGCTCTGCAATCAAACAGACAATGTAATTTATCATCATAACACCACAATAATTTTCTGTGCAAACCATCAGATGCATTTCTGCAGCTCTTAAGGATCACAATTATCACCACTGCTGACATTAAGGACACTTTAATTAGTTAAACCACCAGGGGCCAAACATTCATAAGCTTCAGCCTAAAAACTTCCCTCGGCACCTGGAATTGTCCATTCTGAAGCTTAACAGCGATTAATTACGGTGTTTGATATGAACAAAGACCAATGAAATCAAGAGGGAGAAAACTGAAAATTAGCTCTCAACAATTCTGTATGTTTCAGGATGCCATTGTGATTTATTGCACTGAATAAACCCGTCACCATTTAAGTGCTGAGTCTCCACAAGTCGGTTTGTCTCAGCTTAGTCATGGCTAACGGATTATTATTGATCTCAGTATCCCAGTGCTAAGTGGGGGGGACATCGCCAGAATTTCCCATCTTGACGGTTATCTAATAACCTAAGTGTTGCTTGTGTGTCTGGATGTTAGATGATGGCAGGGTAAGGCTCAGCTGTTTTCCATGGGCTAACAGTACTCATCATTCACAGAACTTTTGGTTTAGCACAGGTCTAAATCGCTGGCTTTGGAAGCAGACCAAGGCAGGCCAGCAGCGCGGGTTCAATTCCCGTACCAGCCTCCCCGAACAGGTGCCGGAATGTGGCGACTAGGGGCTTTTCACAGTAACTTCATTCAAAGCCTACTTGTGACAATAAGCGATTTTCACATGTAAAGGATGATCACTTGGCTGAGGTAGTGGAGATCTGACAGTGCCTTTGAAACTCTGTCTCAGCAACAAGAAGTGGACATGAAAAATAAAGTCCTGATGTTGGAATCAGCACAAACATTACAGGAGGTACTGGCTAAGTGGGGTGGCACGGTAGCACAGTGGTTAGCACTGTTGCTTCACAGCTCCAGGTTCGATTCCCGGCTCGGATCACAGCCCACCGGGTCTGCACGTTCTCCCAGTCTCTGCATGGGTTTCCTACGGGTGCTCCGATTTCCTCCCACAGTGCAAAGATGTGAAGGTTAGGTGGATTGGCCATATCAAATTGCCCTTAGTGTCCAAAAAGGTTAGGTGGGGTCGCTGAGTTACAGGGATAGGCTGGAGGTGTGGGCTGAATTAGGGTTCGTTCCAAGGGCCGATGCAGACCCGGTGGGCCGAATGGCCTCCTTCTGCACTGTAAATTCAATGATTCGATGACCCAGCATTTGTCACATTACAATGGCGTTATAAAAAGCACAGATTCACAAGAATTACACTGAGGCTAAAAGGTTTAAATTATGAAGACAGGCTGTATAAATGAGGCTTGTATTGCATTAAGGGGTAATCTAATTAAAGTCTTTAAGATGACTAAAGAAAGTGACAGGGCAGATGGAGAGAAAGCAGAATCTCTGGTGTGCAGCATCTAAAACATGGAGGCATAATCTTAAAAATAGAACTTTGGCTGTTCAAGGGCAATATTATGAAACATTGCTGAAAACAAAGGATGCTCGAAATCTCGAACTCTCTCCCCAGTATGCTGTTCAGGATGGGAATTGACTGAACATTTCAGAACTGCAATTGGTAGATTTTAAATGCTGGAAAATATCAGTAAATGATAACATCTATGGAGCAAGAACAGGGCTATTTCGAGTCTGGACGATTCTTTATCAATAGATATATTTTATTTTGTTAGGCACGGCCATTATAGGTTATAGGCCATGATTTATTGGATGGTGGAATAAGGGCGAGTGTATGAATGGGCTATCCCGGTGCTAATTTCCCTACGACCTACCTATCTCCAGTGTACACCTTTGGCCTCCTGCTGAGTGCGTAGTGTTTGGTATTGGAGCCCGTGTGTAGAAGGTCATCCAATAGAGAATGCTGTGGAGGATCTTCCAATGGATTCCAGTAGCTTTGTTCACACATCCCCCGTAAGAGTATTTCTGCTAGTTGCCTGGCAATTGTCTGCAAGATAAAACATATGGGTGGAAATCATGGGCGTGAACGAAGACCTTTTTGGTGTTACCAATTAAAGTGGGGATTTCAGTGGCAAACACTTTTAAATTACTTCTACAGTTTTTTTTTTTTAATCCAACTCTGAAAAATGCCTGCTCCAATTTTCTCCCTTACGCCTCCTTTCATGAAGCCCAGTCTCAAACCGAGGTCCTGGGATGTCAGAACAATATCCAGGCTGATACTCCAGTGCATGTCTGAAGAAATGCTGCTTTGTTAGAGATGCTATCCTTTGGAAGAGACATTAAACTGAGGTCCTCCCTACCCTCTTCGGCTTACACAAGAGATCTTATTGCATTATTTTGAAGGGCAGAAGTCTCTCCAATATCCCAGGTCAACATTTATTCGTCAACCAATGCTATTTAACTAGTCATCCCTCTCACCGTATGGTGCTATTCAAGGAAGAGTTAGGAGTTCTTTTGATGCCCTGGTCAACATTTATCTCTCAAACAACTCCACCAGATAAAAGGCCTCGCTCCTCGTGAGTTAGAAGGTCGTAGGCTCAGAGTCCCACCTAGTGTGGTACAGGAGGAGAGTAGCACTGCCCGAGATGCTGCCTTTCGGCGGAGATATTAAATCAATATTCCCTCTTAGATGGACGTAAAAGACCTGATGGCACTGAATCAAAGAGGAACAGGGGAGCCATTCCTGGTGCTGTGGCCAATATTTATTACTCAATCAATAATCTTAAAAAAGGACTGGCCATTATCTCCAGCTGTTTGTGGGAGCTTGCTGTGCGAAAATTGGGGATGAGTGTTTCCTACGTGATTACACTTCAAAGTACTTTATTAGCTGTAGGATGTTTGTGAAAGATGTGATATGAATGCTAGTTTGTTCTTTCTTTTCTTTCTAAAGAAACAAGTTTGACCAGTGACCAGGCCAGAGTAATGCACTAAAGGAGCTTAAGACCTGCAGAGAAACACTCCGTGATTTCGCTACTGCTTTCCTTTCTTAGCTATTATCAACTGTGGTCTTCTGTGATAGTTCATAAATCGAAGTCTCTGCATTTTTGAAAAGCTTCACAGGTGTAAAAAAAATTGAGAAAAGTCATAGCTTTGGAAGATATTGGAGGTGGGGCTGCGGTAGGTGCGGTGCTAAGAATGATATTACTCACCAATATGTATTCTTAAAAGTATAATTTGTCGCTGCAAACATGGAAATGTAAAACCATTATAACAGGATTTCTAATTTGATTGCAATGCAAGAGAAGAGAAGATTTTGAGAAGCCAGGAACATTTGCAGTTCAAATATGTGGGGGAAAAAGCTGATGATTGCAGGATAATTAAACAGATGGTCACGGGAGAAAATCAGAGTATAAAGAATTATCCACAGGGAAAAGATCTGGAAACGGTTCAGTGAAAAGAGAAGACAAAAATTTCCGATAATTAAGAAGAAAACTATAGAGTCGCTGTGACACCCACACTGTCTATATTTAACTGAAAATCTTCTGATGGAAACAGATTTTATGCCAGTGAAAATGACTCAGCTTTCAGTTCTCTCACAGGTCATATCACAGATCGTAACTCTGCCAAAACGTCTAACATCAGATTATTTATGAAAACTGTTAGTGGTATCAGGGCCCTAAGCTTATCCAGTGCAAGTCTAGCACCTGGGGAACTGCAGGTCCAAGGCTTTTAATTTGGCACTCTGGTTCTGAGACACTATCTGGGTTGATTTGGGGAAGACCCCAGTAGGCCTCGAGAAGCTGGTAAACTGCAGTCCGCCTGGTGAAGGGACTTCCACAATGCTGTTAGGTAGGAGGTTCCAGTATTCTGACCTAGCAACGATGGAGTAAGGGGCAACATATGTCCAAGTTGGGATAGTTTAGTTACTTGGAGGGGAACATGGTGCTCCCGTGCACTTCTGGCCTTTGTCCTTCTAGGTCATGATCTAGGTCATTATCTGGGGCTGGTTTAGCACAGTGGGCTAAACAGCTGGCTTGTAATGCAGAACAAGGCCAGCAGCGCGGATTCAATTCTCGTACCGGCCTCCCCGAACAGGCACCGGAATGTGGCGACTAGGGGCTTTTCACAGTAACTTCATTGAAGCCTACTTGTAACAATAAGCGATTATTATTATTATAGGTGGTAGAGGTTGCGATTTGCAGTGACCTGACTTGTTAAGCACTTGATGCTGAAAGTGGGCCAGCAAAGTACAAAACTCAGCAATGAGATTGCTCATGTTGTCAATCACAAAGTATTCACCAAAAAGAGCAATGGAGAGGGTGCAAAGAACAAAAATTATTCCAATGAGAAGGAGTTTAAAAAAAACTCAACCTCCAAAGTCTAGAGAGAGAAGACAGTTAGGGTGGGTGGGCAGAGGGAAGGAGCCTTATAAAGCATATAAAATGTTGATAAAAGCAAATTACTGCGGACGCTGGAATCTGGAACAACAACAGAAAATACTGGACAACCTCAGCAGGTCTGACAGCATCTGTGGAGAGAAATGCTTGGGCAGAGAGTCATCCAGACTCAAAACGTTTGCTCCCTTTTCTCTCCACAGATACTGTCAGACCAGCTGAGATTGTCCAGTGTTTTCTGTTGTTGACATAAAATGTTAAATTAGATTAGAGAAGGTTAATCCTGACTAATTTAAAATCATTTGTGGGAACCTGCTATTATCTAAACATAAAGGTGTGAAAAATGCATTTAGAAGGGACAGCGGAAAGAACATTTCCCTATAAAAGGCAATAACTTAGCAGGTCGGAGAGTAGAGAATCTGATGTTAGATCCTGCTCAAAACACAGTTCGATGTTAGGCTAGGAGAACCTCAGAAGTGGAGGTGTGAGCTGTATAGTGAGAGAAAGGACCTTTCTTGTCCTTGGGGTTTCAACACAACTATAAATTCATCGTATCTAAATGCAGCCTGTGATATACACAGCCCTGCTGAGATAATAACACTTCATAAAAAATAGCAAGAAGCTTTTCAAGAGGACAGGACTGAATGATTTCTTGCTGCAACTAATTGTTATTTATTTCGATGTGGCACAGATTCATACTAGAGGTCTCACAGCAGCTTGGCAGCATACGCGTCATGACTAGGCTATCAGCATTATTAGGATATTGGCGAGGAAGTTTTAATTTTATGCGTTCAAAGGATGTGAATGCCACTGCAAGGTCAACACGTATTGCCCATCCCTCACTGCCCTCGAGAAGGTGGTGCTGACCACCTTGAATTGCTGCGGCCCGCAGGTACACCCACAGTGTTGTTAGGGAGTGAGTTCCAGGATCTTGACCCAGTGAGGGAACAGCGATATATTTCTTTTTAAAAAATATATATATTTATTAACGTTTTTAACACAATCTTTCTCCCTTACAAACAATACCCCCCCCCCCCCCGTAACAAAAAAAAAGAAACGAGAAATCGCGCAGAGCAAGATATATACATGGCAAAATAGTATATTTACATAGCTTTGTACACTGGCTCTCTCCCGTACGTGCCAGTTTCCCCGACTCTTCATGTTATCTCTTGCTCATCCACCCCTCCAGGCAGCTCCCCCCCCCCCCCAGGTTGCTGCTGCTGCTGACCGACCTTCCTTTAACGCTCCGCGAGATAGTCTAGGAACGGTTGATACCGCCTGTAGACCCCCTGCGCAGACCCGCTCAAGGAGAACTTGATCCTCTCCAACTTTATGAACCCAGCCATATCGTTTATCCAGGCCTCCACGCTGGGGAGCTTCGCCTCCTTCCACATTAGCAAGATCCTTCACCGGGCTACTAGGGACGCAAAGGCCAGAATACCGGCCTCTTTCGCCTCCTGCACTCCCGGTTCGTCCACTACTCCGAATATTGCTAGCCCCCAGCTTGGCTTGACCCGGACTTTCACCACCTGAGATATTGCTCCCGCCACTCCTCTCCAGAACTCCTCCAGTGCCGGGCATGACCAAAACATATGGACATGGTTCGCCGGGCTCCCTGAGCACCTTCCACACCTGTTCTCTACCCCAAAGAACCTGCTCAACCTCGCCCCTGTCAAGTGAGCTCTGTGAGCCACCTTAAATTGTATCAGGCTGAGCCTGGCACACGAGGAGGAGGAATTAACCCTACCCAGGGCATCAGCCCACAGACCTTCCTCGATCTCCTCCCCCCATTTACCCTTCAACTCTTCTACCAGCACTTCCCCCTCTTCTTTCATCTCCTGGTGTGTTGCCGACACCTTGCCCTCCCCGACCCATGCACCCGAGATCACCCTGTCTTGAATTTCTTGTGCCGGGAGCAACGGGAATTCCCTCACCTGTCGCCTCACAAAAGCCCTCACCTGCATATATCTAAAGGCATTTCCCGGGGGTAACTCAAACTTCTCCTCCAGTGCCCCTAGGCTCGCAAACGTTCCGTCAATGAACAGGTCCCCCATTCTTCTGATCCCCGCCCGATGCCAGCTCTGGAACCCCCCCCGTCCATCTTCCCCGGGACAAACCGATGGTTACCACCGATGCTCCCACTGCATCCCTGTGCCGTCTCCACTGGTCCCAGATCCTTAGCGTTGCCGCCACCACCGGGCTCGTGGTATACTTTGTCGGCGAGAGCGGCAGCGGTGCCCTCACCAACGCCCCCATGCTCGTTCCTTTGCAGGGCGCCATCTCCATCCTCTTCCATGCCGCCCCCTCTCCCTCCATAACCCACTTGCGGATCATCAACACATTTGCTGCCCAGTAGTAGCTCCCCAGGTTTGACAGCGCCAACCCTCCTTGGTCCCTACTGCGTTCCAGGAACCCTCTCCTTACCCTCGGGGTCTTATTCACCCACACAAACCCCATAATACTCATGCCTACTCTCTTAAAAAAGGCCTTAGTTATCACGCTGGGAAGGCACTGAAACACAAACAAAAACCTCGGAAGGCCAACCATTTTGACCGATTGCACTCTACCCGCCAGCGAGAGCGGTAGCATGTCCCATCTTTTAAAATCCTCCTCCATTTGCTCCACCAACCTCGTCAGATTCAGTTTATGTAGGGCCCCCAACTCCTGGCTATCTGGATCCCCAGACACCGAAAGCCAGCGATATATTTCAACGTCATGATAGGAGTGGTTTGGAGGAGAATTTGGTGGTGTCTCCATGCATCTGTTGCCCTTTTCCTTCGAGATGGTAGAGGTTGTGCGTTTGGAAGATGGTACAAAGGAGCCTTGGTGAGTTACTGCATTGTACCTTGTACTGGTACACACGGCTGCCACTGTTCGTCAGTGGTGGGGGAAGGGGGGTGGAGAGGAGTGAATGTTTTATGGCAAGAATGGTGCTGTGCAATCATTATTCTAATCACCTTTCAGTCTTTCCTTTTCTTTCATTTCAACAGGGTCAAAACATTAACTGCTCAAGAACTTTCTCCTCATTTACCCTAGTGACAATGGTGGAATAGAAGAAGTCAAAGTGAGGCATTGGGTATCATTACAGACTCAAGTGGTGTACACACTTTGACCATGGCTACTTGCTTGTGCTCTGGGATTGTCTTCAATTATTGAGTGGAGGAAGGAATCCATTTTGGCTTCATGCCCTCTCACAGGGCACTATGAATGCCACAATCAGATATTTTGCAACTATCACTTTCTACTGCCAGTGATTCAGTTGGGAATTTCAAAACCATTTTCCGATTTGCAATGTTTCATTATCTCACTCCCTCCCTCCATCCCACTTTCTCCGAAGGCATTACCTATTCCTGAAATTTAGTTCTGCAGGTGCCAACATACTTTCTGCCTTCTTGGTACAAAAGGTAGAATGGCCTCTTTTTTTTTTTTTGCTCTATTTTTTGATAGGATGTGGACGTCACTGGCTGAGTCAGCATTTGTTGTCCATCCCTAATTGTCCTTGAACGGAGTAGTTTGCTGGGCAATTTCAGAGGGCAGTTAAGAGTCAACCACATTGCTGTGGGTCTGGAGTCACGTATAGGTCAGACCGGGTCAGGATGGCAGATTTTCTTCCCTAAAGAGACATTAGTGAACCAGATGGGTTTTTACAATGATAGCTACGTGGTCACCATCACTGAGGCTAGCTTTCAATTCCAGATTGACTAATTGAATTCAGCTACCGTGGTTTATAATGCTCCTGTAAAACACCTTGGGACATTTTATTTTCTTAAAGGCTCAGTATAAAAACAAGCCTGCTGTTGTTGTGTGACTCTATAATTCTAAAGGTCACCAAGCTGAAACATTAACTCTGATTCTTGCTCCACGGATGTTGCCTGATCGGAGTATTTTCCACATTTTCTGATTCTACTTCGGATTTCCAATATTCACAGCACTTAGCTTTGGTTTTGCCAATAATTCAACTAGGTCAGTTGAGAGAATGACCATGTTACTCGTGTTGTAAAGTCAATATAAACCGGTAACCATTTAACTTCTGCCCATTTTCTCATACAAAACAGTTGGCCAGAAGTGACCCGTACAAACCAGGTGTTCGCCCCCAGAATGAGCCAATTTGGCAGACTTCTCAGCAAGGCCAGAAGATAATGCACATTAATAAACACAGCAACAGGGGTTTCGGAGATGGATAAAAATAATGATCCTGGGTTCCGGTCTTCACCCTCAAATATTCCTATGCAACAAAAAAACACTTGCATTTATATAGTGTCTTTAATTTAGCGAAGATTCGGGGTATCGGACGAGCCGGGAGTGCAGGAGGCGAAAGAGGCCGGTATTCTGGCCTTTGCGTCCCTGGTAGCCCGGCGGAGGATTCTGCTACAGGGGAAGGATGCGAGGCCCCCCGAGCGTGGAAGCCTGGATCAGTGACATGGCAGGATTCATTAAATTGGAGGGGGGAAAGTTTGCCTTGCGGGGATCTGTGCACGGGTTCCTCAGGCGGTGGCAACCGTTCCTAGAGTTTCTGGCGGAACGTTAGGAGGAGGTTAGCAGCAGCAACCCGGGGGGGGTCTCCGGGTATGTGTTTATCTTGTTTCGTGGGAGGGGTTTGTATATTGGGGGAATTCTCTGTATAATTTGGGCGTGCGGTGTCTTTCTGTGTTTTCTTTTTTCTTTCTGTAAGGGTTTTTTTTTGTTGTTGAAAATTTGCTAAAATTGAATAAAAACATTTTAAAAAATTTAGCGAAGATTCCCATGGTGTTTCATAGGAGTGTCATCAGATTAGAAATTGACACCAAACCACATAAGGAGATAGGTGGTCGGGTGACAAAAAGCTTCAAAGAGGCAGGGTTTAAGGAGCATCTTTAAAGAGGTGAGAGAGATAGAGTTTTAGGGGAAGAATGCCACATCTTACGGCCAAGGCAGCTGAAATCTCACCCACCATTGGTGGGCTGATTAAAGACAGGGGATACGCAGGAGGCTAGAACTGAAAGGGTGCAGAGATTGTGGAGGGTGGGAGGACTGATGGAGAGAGGTAAAAGCAAGGTAACGGGGAGTTCAGAAATCTGAGAATTTAAAATAAGGTGTCGTTGGGCTGGGAGGCACTGGAGATCAGTGAGCACAGGGGTGATGGAGGAACAAAACTTGATGCAAATTAGGTTTGGGTAGCAGAATTTTGGATCAGCTCAAGTTTATGGAAGGTGGGAGGCGAGCCAATACCCAGTGACCCATGCTGGAAATTGTGTGTGTGTTGGCTCAGTTATAATGTCACCCATGCTGACACACAAGCTACGGATGAAGAACAGTTTGGGCAAGGCTCCAGAAGGCAGCTAATGACCTTGGAGCTTCATCCCAGCAGCTTCGGAAGAGGAGGAAAACTCAAGATGGGAAAATAACTGGAACAATAAACATGGAATATTTACCCGGAGTTCTGGGACACTGCCATGTAGCCCAAGGTCAGCATGTGGCTATTAATCAGTGCTGTTTGGTCTGCCCACAGCTAACAGTCACTACATAGCTACTTTGGAAGTTTGATTGTTCCAAATTGTGTTAAATATTGCTCATCTGAGCATTTGCCTAATGCAGCAAGCAACCTTCTGACATTGTAGAACATGCCTGCCACTCACCATCCGCAAATTCTGTGTCGTCCTCGTTTCCACTGCTCTTAGGATTTCTCGAAAACGAGTAACTCCTCTTGTCAAGTTTCTGTATAAATGTAACATAAACAACAGGATTAAAAAGCAAGAAATAAACACAGGAAGATTTCATTCTTAAATTCTTCTGTACTATCAGCATCTTGGCCAGTATCAGCAAAGCATGGTGAAGCTGTAGCACGGACATAAAATCCAACTGGTGTGCTTAGCGATGGGAAACCTGCTCTCCTTACCTGTTCCGGCCCATACGTGACTCACAGAAACACAGAAAATAGGGGGCCATTCGGCCCTTCGAGCCTGCTCTGTCATTCATTATGGTCATGGCTGATAATCAAGTTCAATACCCTGATCCCGCCTTCCCCCTCATATCTCTTGATCCTTCTTGCCTTCATTGGACGGGGCGTCGAGTATAAAAACTGCCAAGTCATGCTCCAGTTGTATAGAACCTTGGTAAGGCCGCACTTGGAATATTGCACACATTTCTGACCGCCACACTATCAGAAGGATGTGGAGGCTTTGGAAAGGCGGCAGAGGAGGTTTACCAGGATGTTGCCTGATCTGGAGGGTGTTAGCTCTGTGGAGAGGCTGAATAGACTTGGACTGTTTTCTTTAGAAACACGGAGGTTGAGGGGTGACCTGATAAAGGTCTACAAGATTATGAGGGGCCTGGAGAGTGGATGGGCAGGCACTCTATCCCAGGGTGGAGGGGTCAGTCACCATGGTGGCAATGTTTAGAGATGTGCGAGGCAGGTTTTTTTCATGCAGAGGGTGGGGAGTGCCTGGAACGGGTTGCCAGGGGAGGTTGTGGAAGCAGATACCTTAACGGCATTCAAAAAGCATCTTGACAAACACATGAATAGGGTGGGTATGGAGAAATGTAGCACGGGGAAGTGCTGACGGTTTTGGCAAAGGTTGGTGTCATGACTGGTGCAGGCTTCGAAGGCCGAAGGGTCTCTTCCTGTGCTGTATTATTCTCTGATCCCATTAGCCCCAAGGGCTATATCTAATACTTTCTTGAAATTACATAATGTTTTGGTCTCAACTACTTTGTGGTAGCGAATTCCACAGATTCACCACTCTCTGGGTGAAGAAATTTCTCCTCACCTCAGTCCTCCCCACCCACACCAATATGAACCACTTATGATGACTCTGAAATGGCCTAGCAAGACAGTACTTCAAAGAATAAGGACAAAATCATACTGATCACACCTTGGCAATGAACCCATTGGGAAAAATGGCATTTATCGTCCTAATTGCTCTTAAGGTGGGGGTGAGCTGCATTAGTGAATCGGTGCGTTATCTTCTGCCTCTTGATTCGAGGATGATGTCTACCCAGGGTTGAGGGTTCCTACCATGGGTCTTCATGTGAAAGAACAGGTCAATTCTCAGCCCCCAGAGTTATGAGCACATTGAGAAGGACATGCCATCAGGTAGTGGGATGCAAAGAGCAGAATTTGCTTCCCTTTCCTTCCTTCTCTGCCTCATCATTAAGGTGTTTGGACTGCATGATGTAGCTTGATGGACATATTGTCGTCATTTTGAACGATTGGTATCAAGCTCCTGTCAGTATTTAATGTCAATGAACCTCGCCTTGAAGCGCAGAAGCAGAGTGTCTTCAAAGCGTTTTCTTTGTCCTCTCCTGGGATGTTGGCCATTTGGCAATTGAAAAAGGGAACTAGTGGGGGAGGCACTTTCGGACTATCCAGCCACAATGTCCAGTCCATCGTAGTTGATTTTGCAGGAATTCGGCCTGCATTCTGATAGCAACGGAAGTCCCACGACGCTGTTAGGTAAGGAGGCCCATAATTTTAACCCAACAACAATGAAGGTGTCCAAGTCAGCACAGTTTTCTACCTGGTGGGGACCTTACAAGTGGTGGTGTTCCCATGTACCAGTTACCCTTGTTCTACTACATGGCGGAGGCTGTGGGATTGAGAGGTGCAGCTGAAGAAACCTTGGTGAGTTGCTGTAGTGCAATCTGTAGATAGTACTCACTTCAGCCACTGGTTATTATAGTACTAAGATGCTGTCAGGCCACTTTGGACAATAAGAATTTGAACTCGACGGTGGCAGGTAGCAGAAAAAAAAATGCAGATTGCAATGTTATGGCGACAAGATAAATGTGGGTGGAACGCATTCCTATTGCTACCTCAGGTAACTTGGAAACCATACAATTTAAGCAGCATATTAACTTTTATTAGACAAATTCAACCAATCAAGAAATCCTGCTTTAATTGGCCATTTAGCTATCAGGTGCTGTCAAGAGGAAAGTCGGCCAGTTCAATTTTGGAAACTCGGGGAAGTAAATCTGATAAAGAGTGTTGCAACATTATGTTGCACTGCTTGCTGTGTGATAACTCAGTTTGCCTGTTATAATAACAATTTATCGACTTCCGGTGACGGCGGGCGGTGGCACAATGGAGGGCTCCCGTTCGGGAAAGGCATTTCCGGGGCTTTAAGCCCGGTCCCAGGGTCCGCGGAGGCGGCAGAAGCAGGAAGAAGGCACGGAGGAGGCACAGTGAAGACACAGGAGGAAAAAGAAGAACAAAGAAAAATGTCGAGGGCGAGCAAGAAAACGGCCGAAAAAAAAACAGCTGAAGATCCGTCGGGGAGTGGAAAGGTCACCATGGGGTCACCAAGGAAAATGGAGGCTGGAGCACCAGGGAAGGCCACACTGCTTACGGCTGAAGAAATAACTAAGGTGATGGCTGTGGAATTTCAAAAGCAGTTGGTGTAGATTGCGAAATGCATGGAGACGGCGAGGAAGGAGATGAGGGAGATTTTGAGTGTGCTGGTGGAGGAGGCGGTTTCCCCGGTGAGGACGGAGGTGGCGAGCGCAGTGGCGGAGGTGCGAGAGCAAGGGTAGGCGCTGAAGGAAGTGGAGGAGACATTATTGCAGCACGGTGATCAACTTACCTCGATGGGGAAAGAGATGCGGAAGGTGATGGACACTAACAAGGATCTGCGAGGAAAAATGGAAGACCTGGAAAACAGATCCAGGCGACAGAATTTGAGGATTGTGGTGCTGCCCGAAGGAGTTGAAGGACCAAAGCCGACTGAGTATTTTGCCGCGATGCTGGCAAAACTATTGGGGGAGGATCCCTCCCGATATGAACTGGATCGGGCTCATCGGTCGTGGAGGCCTGTACCAAAGGCGAGTGAGCCGCCAAGGGCAGTGACTCTGTGCTTCCGTAGGTACAGTGTGAAGGAGAAGGTCCTGAGCTGGGCCAAGCAGAAGTGGATGGTGCAGTGGGCTGGAGCTGGTATACGTGTATACCAGGACTTTACGGTGGAACTGGCGAGGAGGCGGGCTGCCTTCAACCGGGTGAAGAGGGCACTGTACATTAGCAAGGTGCGGTGCGGCATTGTATATCCAGCGAAGCTGAGGGTGACTTACAAGCTCAGGGACTTTTATTTTGGAACGGCGGAAGCAGCGGAGGAGTTTGCGAAAGCAGAAGGACTGTGGCAGAACTGACAAATTGAGGAATGGCCGTGTGCCGATGTAACCTCATGACTGTATTTTCTTCTTTTTTGTATCACTGCGTGCGGGTGTAGAGACTAAAGGAGCCAATGTGGTATATATTTGGACAAGGGAAGGGACGGGACTTGCACTCAAAATGAGGGTTCTTTGGGGTGTAGGTGGATATGCGGGGTTTGTGTGCTAAAAGGGGATCTTTGGGCTTTCCTAGGGCCGGGCAAGTGGGAAAGGGACCCGGACGGGGGTCTCCACGCTGGCCGGTTTAAGCCGGCCAGTGAACGGGAGTGAGGTGGGGGGAGGGGCTGCGGCCATCGGAGCCTGGCAGAACAGGGTCCGAGTGGTCTAGCCGGGGTGGAAAGTTGGGGGGAAGGAACAGAGGTTGGGAGGAGGAGTTTTACAAGAGGCAGTGGACGGGAGGAGCTGGAGACCTGGGGTGGGGGGGGAGCTGTGTAAGATTAAGGGGGACTACGGGTAATCCCTGATTTCTTTTTGTCATTTGTTTATGTAAACATGCGGGTTGAGGTTTGGGGGTTGGTGGGTAGATGGGATCGTTGTTATTATGGGGACTGACATATCTTGCTGATTATTGTTTATTGTTGATGGATGTAAATGTGGGAGAAAATGTGAAAAAGGAGAATAAAAAAAATAAAAAAATAATAATAACAATTTATCTTCTTACACTTAACAGAATTTCAAGCTCTTCTAGAAAAGTAGGATCAGAAAAGAATAAAGCCAGTTGCTGGCTGCTCCAAGAACTTAAGCATTGTTCCTTTCCCATGAGTTTGTCCATGGATTGTTTTTTATTTTTACACTGAACGTTTCGCTAAATAAATTGCAGGTTGGTTCGGAGTTTAATCTCCCCAGTCCAACATCATCAAGTAAAATCAACAAAAGTGGTTTGATAACCCTGAGCTCGAATAACACCATTATCAGGCAAATCACAGTACAAAGAAATGCAACTAACTCTGTACAGTGCAAACACTGTTGGGTCCCCACACAGGATTCTTTTCATACTCCTTTTTGTAGTCCTTACCATCTGTTTAAAGAATTTTGCATCTGTCCCATTAGATAGGATCTGTGCTATCTGATGCTTTTACTTTTTTTGTGTCTTGCTTATCCTGTAGTTGTCCATGGTTGTTTGATATGGCAAGTACACCTGGTTCTGTGTCACATTAAATCATTTTCTTGAACCCTGCCCAGGTCCTCTCACGTTTTAGCTATCAGC
Organism: Scyliorhinus torazame; assembly: GCF_047496885.1. NCBI lineage: Eukaryota > Metazoa > Chordata > Chondrichthyes > Carcharhiniformes > Scyliorhinidae > Scyliorhinus > Scyliorhinus torazame. The sequence goes on from NC_092708.1 coordinate 388,364,999, forward strand.
AGACTTGCCCAGTCTCCATTTCATGATATTGCAATGAAACCTACCTAAATCTAGTTTGCTTGTCCCAAGCAATAGGAAAGTTAAAATTCCCCATTAAAACTGTGCCATTGCAACATGCTTGTCTAATCTCTTCATTTATGCAATCTACCACATACAGCTACCTATAATCGAGCTTTCATTACAATTTTAAATGATTTTCAATTTCTTAATGCTATCCATAAATTCTACACATTGTCTGCTGATCTTGTTATATCCTCTCTTATCATTGAAGTGATCTCAAAGAGGCTGACATCTTGGCCTTTGCCTCCTTGGTAGCCCGGAGACGGATATTGTTAGCGTGGAGGGACTTGAAGCCCTCAAATTCAGACACCTGGCTTAGTGACATGTCTTGGTTTCTCAGACATTATCATTGTGAGGGAGGGAGGCGGTCTTTGCACTATATTTATATCTGTACTGTCTACTGCTATTTTTATAAAATTATAAATGCCTTAATAAAATGTTTTTTGGAAAAAATTGACGTGATCTCATATTTAATCACCAATACCATTGTCTCTATTTTTCCGCTACACTTTGTAAGATAATGTATTTATTTTCTAGTCCTAATGGTCTTGCAGCCATGTCTCAATAATGGCTGCTATGTAAGTAGAGTTGACATCTGTCATTCATTCCATTTATTTCATGTACAAATTTTTGTTTAAAGGATGCTCTCTTGAATCACACACAGCAATCTGTCCTTCAAATGTTACTTATTTCTTGCTCCAGGTTTCAATCACTTTAGTTTTCCTTTAGTTTTCCCTTCTCTGGTAGTGCCTAAACCGCAATTTCAGAACTTTACTTTTTGCTTTGAAGCTATTAATAATATGACCTTTTCTACCTAGCACTCTCTCTCCTGTCCCCAATTATTAGTTTAAGGTCCTATATGTTCACCATATTTATCTTTTCCAATAGGACCCTGCTCCCAGCTTGCTTCAGGAGTCTGTCGGAATGATACAGTTCCTTCCTGTACCAATATTGGTGCCAGTTTCCCCACACCATATCTTCAGCCACACATTTACCTACCTAATCTGCTTATCGACTCCAATTTGAATGTAGTTCCAGTAATAATCCAGGGATTTTACCCTCGAGACTCTGGTCTCCAATTCAACTCCTAATTTCTGGTTATTTCCCCTATATTGTTGGTCCCCAGCTGACTGGATCCGGCCCCTCCCTCTCCAATATTCTTTCAAGCCTGTTTGAAATGTCCCTCATCCTGGGATCAGGGAGGTTACTGTACCAGTGGGACTCAGTAATCTGTTTGCAAAGAATGCTAGTTTCCCTCAGTTATTAAATCCTTTACATTATAGTTCTCTTTCTCCTTCACTCTATGGACAAATCCCCTGCCCCAAGGTGTCCTGGTCAGAATTCTGGCCTTCCTTTCGACATTCCTTACCCTTATCCTTACAGGTAGCAAAGTACTCGAGTATTGCTGCAAAAAGACACTATCTTTGTGGAAGCTACAACAAAAATGTTTTTCCGCTATACTGTTCTGTACTACAAAATTACTACTTTGTACTTGTTGAAAAGGATCGGTCTCTGCAATTCCTCCTTACCTGGATTCATCTGTCTCTGTACATTATCATTCGCACAGCTTCGCTCTGAACCTTTACCTATCTATGAAGTGTAACTGAAGACTGAAGTTAACTGTCCAGATACGACTATCCCTCCTTTATTGTAAGTGTGTCTCAAACTGACACGCCAGCTCAATGAGCCCGAGCAAGCAAGATTTTAAATGGAAAGACTTACTGCAGGTGTGTCCCGTTGGGAAAGTCTCACCGTCCTCAAACCCCTGCCACCATCTGCTCTGCATTATCTTAGCCTGTGTTACTTATATCTGAGTTGTAACTTTTTCTTTTCTCTCTACACTAACTTGCACAAAATTTTAAATATTTAGTGCATCAAACTAAAGAGTTGGCAGCAAAAAGCATCACCACCTCTCCATCTGCATCAAATTCCTACTTGTACCAATTTTCCTACTTCTGCCCTCTGTTTACAATGCTCTCCGATTTGCAACTACGCTCTGATCACTCAATCGTGCATCTCCCATCAGTCCCTGGCACTTTTGCCTCTCTCCCATCAGATCCGAAAGTTGCTGCTGCTGCTGCTCATCTATCAAGTCAAAGTGATTTCTACACTGAAATAGACAAAGCAGTTACAAGATCGAGGCACCATTTCCAATGCCACTGACCTGTTGCAAGCTATAAAAAGGTGAAATATTCACAGATCTATAGTTAGCAGAATAATGATATTGCTGCTCAGTGTGGGAACTCCAATCTCCCAGTGAGACTAATTTGATTGTTGCAAACCTGATATTCATTGTAAATACCACTTACATATAATCAGAGTTAAATCCCACTCTACGTTAGCTATTTAACTATGTGAATTGCAGACAGGGATTTGTTACAAGTGAGCATACTTTAACAGTCTCCTCTGTGTGCTTGATTATGAATAAAAATCATTTAGCCAACAGTTTGAATGCTAGCTTATTATTGGAATTTTCCAGCAGGAACATCCAGTTAAGTAACTTGGCTTTTTACACATATAGAAGCCATTGCAGCTGGAAGGACCAAGCTACTTGACACCCAGGTTCCAAAAAACAGATTAGGTCGATTTAATTAGTAGCGAATTATTAAGTAACGTCTGTGCATCAGGTAACTAACATTTTATAGAATCATTAATCATCTACTATGGAATTATGGCAGGTGGTTCTTTGCTTGAACGATTGCAAGACTAGGCGAAAGAGCAGGGGGAGCAAGACTAATCAAATAGCTCTTTCAAAGTGCCAACACAAGCATGATGGCCCAAATGGCCTAATTTTATACAATTCTTGCTCAAAGTATGCACGCATCATTCAATTGCGCTCCCCTGAAAAATCTTATGACTACCTAAATGCAACCGTGTCCATAAGCTTTAATGTCTGTCAGTGTGATTTGTCATACTAATTTGCCAACTTTTCTCATTCTAAATTCATGCTTTCATGTTTTCTCTTCAATTTCTCTGTGCTGCCTTTTTATTAAGGAATCAGTCAAATTTCCCAAAACACCTTTTTAAAAAAACTTACACCTTTTTCCTCAGTAACTGAAATTTCTAATGCCCCAAAGAAAACATAAATTAAACTAAATATATGTTTCACAATAACCTTGCTACATTTATCAATAGCTTGTGTTTTTTAATATTTTAAATGAAAGTCTTTACCTAAAGGCTTCTGTCTCACCAAAATATGTGAACTTCTTACAAAAGCTATAATTCTTTAACTAAAGGCTGGTCGTGTAATAATAATCTTTATTATTGTCACAAATAGCTTTACATTAAGACTGCAATGAAGTTACTGTGAAAAGCCCCTAGTGGGCGTACATGTAGTAAATTCAATTTCTCAGGGGTGTAACCAAGCAATTGTCTGCTTACGGAATTCTTCGCCCACAACTGCTCCTGCCTCCCTCATTTCCTAACAAGATAGAATGGGGTAAATTTTAAAATGATCTGAAGAAAAATCACAGAACAAATTTCAAAAGCTTTCTGCAGGAAGATTTGTACCAATGTTTTTATTGTAACTTTTTTTTGTCCCTTACAAAACTTTTCAAAGCTCACTCTTTCTTTGGCCTGCATTCAAATCTCTACTACTGGTGCACTATAACCCACCAGTCGGGATTGCTCAAGGACAGCGCACTCTGATTGGGTCTCTTTTAGTTGTATGTGGCTTCCTCTCATCTCTGATCCATACCACTGTACAACAGCGATAATGAAGATCGGTGTGTATGTGGGGATTGAGCAAGTATCAAGGTTCAGCTGTGATTCTTCAATCAGACAAGTTGTTGACACTTACTGCCAAGGTTCATTGCCAAGCTTCACACATGAACCACAGGCATTTTGACAAGGAGGTGAATGACATTCAGTGTCCATGAAAATATATCCTAGTACGGATCAGTCCAGGTGGAAAATGGATAGATAAAACAAAACCATGAGTTTGTCTTTTTGTGTACTGCTAAATTGTTCTCTCTTTTAAAAAGAGAATTTTAAACATCAATCACGAAAAAAGACTGTGCAAAAGTAAATGGGGCAATCTTGGTTAAGTCTCCAAGGCAAGAATAAGACAGCTGTTGTATTTACATAATGTTTGTGTACTGCTGCCTTGAATGCTTGTAGTCTTTCAGATAAACATTAGTTAGAAGGCACCCACGGGACGAATGATTCTATGGGACACTATCCTAGATCTAAGAGTTTGCGTGATGGACAGTTTAAAGAATGATTTTTCTATTTATATCTAGAATCTAAAATCATAATCATTTTACTGGGTAAAATCCAGCTGGTGTGCTTTATTTTTCCAAAAACCATGTCTTCCACAAATTTGGCTTATTCTATTCTGTGAACTACTAGGTTCGAAATAAAGAGTAAGAGAACAGAGCTCAAACAAGGGAAGGGATACAAGAGGGATGCAGGATCACAGGAGGGAGGGACAAGTCATCAGGAAGCTCTATGAACTGGGTGGGCTAACAAAGAATTTAAAAATAATTTAAGAACTTCACAATCAGATTTGTACACTAGTCTGTATTTTTGAAATAAGAAATTTGCTTGCAATTTTTACCAAACGTCTGCACTGGTCTGATGCCCACAATACAATCCGAAATTCCTAACCAGTTGTTTGTCTGTTACTTTTGAATGAGCTAGTCAACTTCGCTAGACAGTTATACACATTCACTGTTTGATGGAGTCAATCACATTCAATTCTTCTGATGTCTAATTTCACTGATGACTTATTTTGTACTTGTGACCTACAGTTTTATGGTCATACTTAGGCCAAAGAGCAGGCTGACATCTTCATCGTTATTGTCTCAATATTATTTTAACGGCATCTTTGGTGCTCTGTAAAAATGGATGCATAGAAATCAAAACCTTGCATTTGAGCATTTTATCTAATAGATTTACCATTTGGCACATTTTTGGTTGAGTATTTAGTGCTAAGTTGCACCCTAGGACTTCTTCCAATATGGCTCTGAAATCAGCTGCCAATAAGCATAGGAGAACGTTATGGGAACACTTCTCTCTTTTTGTCTCCCTTCCTGAGGAGAGGTTCCTGCATTGCAAACAGAACTAAACTGGCACTCATTATCTCCTGGGTACAATTGTAGGGGATTGGAGCGGTTTATTAAGTTATGTCCTGATAGGAATGCAACTTGTATGCCACTTATGTAGAGCCATGTTTCAGTTTGCAATTTGCCAGCTGTGCATGGGCAGTTTTTACAATGTCACTTTAGTTCTTACATGCCTGGAGCAGACCCTCCCCAACTTCAAGGCAGCAATGTTAAAATCAGATTGCTGACCTAAAGGTGCAGGCTGAGAGCACAGTCCTCTCATAGCTAAGGCAACAATATCAGCACTGAAATGTAAATTGATCATTAGAGTCACTCAGTACAAACATTTAAATAACACGTAAATTCTCCACTGAGCTAATAGGGTAACAATATAATCGAGTTGAGAGTCAAAATGTGATTCATGGTTTTTGTCATTTTCTTTGTTCTTTATTAACAGAAGCTCAATATCAAAACGGAAAGCCTTGGACTGTGGTGCAAGGCAGTAGTGTGAGACTGATTGCTTTAACAAAGATGGTGTGAACTCGACAAACATATCCCATGTCCGTTTTATGGAATTAAGATGGCAGTACTGAAAAGCCCATTAGTGAGATTTCATCTCTCAGTTTCTTCCCCAGAACAAGTGTGCGGCAGCAGAAACAAAAATCAGCTACCCAGCTATTGGGCAAATGGTGGGGTTGTGATGGAAAATGAGCCAATTCATTTTATTTTTTGTGAAGGCGGATGGGGAAAAGAAGAATGCTATCTCTCTCTCTTCCCCCTCCCCTCCATTTTAGGTGGGTGTCTTCTTTAAGAATGCAAAACAAGAAATTTAATTGGTCATAGGTTTAAAAGACAGACATTTAAATAACCAGAACACTTGAGGTTTTCCAACACCCCCTCTCCCTCTCCTCCCCTCTCCTTCTCCTCACCTCTCCCACTCTCGTCTGTCTCCCACTCTTGCCCCTCTCCTCTCACTAACTCGCGGAAAGAGCTGGGTGAGCCAAGGGGGTGCGGTGGTGGGAAATAGCCTGGGGTTGACGTATACACAGAGTTGAGGGGGTGATGGAGGCGCTTTGGGGGCGATGGGGCGTGAAGTGCATGTGGAGGGGTGCAACCGAAAGTAACCAGAGACCCTACTCCCACTCATACTCCCACCCAGCCAGAGGTACCGAGAATTCATCTCCCAATCGGTAGTTTCCCATCCCTACCCTGCCAGGTTGATGTAAAATTGAACATTGTCCTCCAACATCCTTCAGCTGAGAGAAAGCCACCACCCATGTTTGGCCTGGCCTTTCACGGGCCTCCAGTCCCACAATATGCGGTCGACTCTTGATGGTTTGTGGCAAGCAGGCTCGGATAATGTCACCCACAACTCAAGAACAGATATTTATTAGAAAATGCAATTACATCTCACATTTGGTGGGGATATGGAGGGTGGAACCTCTGTTGCTCAGTAAAGTGCCCAAACAGTTTAATAGGCAAAAAGTTTGGGATAGTGATATTGTTACTGTGGGAGTTTGAGAAATGGAGAATATTCAATGAATGAGGAGGTTGTTCAATTACAGAGAGAAAACAGCAAAAAGAATTCACAAAGACTGAAATGAGTGATAAATGTAAATGGTGACATGGTTGAAGAGAGGAAGGCTCTCAGGTATTAGGCTAGGGAACGTGTTTGAGAGGGGTGGTGAAAGAAAGAGAGAGAAAGCATGCAAATATTTGAGTGAGAGGCAGAGAGAATTGCAACCTCAATTCAGAATTAATTTCAGTAACAGGAATTTAATCCACTCTAATTTGAAACAGGAGGCATTTAATTCTACATCAATTTTCAAATCAGAGATCTGCTTCATCACTAACAGTACGTCAAGAGGAACAGTAACATTTGAAAGAAGTTACCAAGAAAGGCAATTGAAGCATACAAAATAAATAGGTTCAAAAGACAATTCAATGAATCATTGGAATTGAAGAGTAAAGTGACAAGATGAGTAGATTTTGACGATCGATATGCTGGCTGAGCTAATGGTTCTATTGTTGTCCCAAAGATGTTTATATTCTTCTAAAAACCTTTCAATTACCAGAGCAAGCTGATAGTGTCACGAACACAGCTGTCTTCATACCCTGCTCCTGCTGGTTAATGATGACAGTCAGCAGATTTATTCCAGATCCCAATATAGGAATAATCCTTGTTGCACCTATTCCATATTTGAGTGTTCCTCCATTCATTCTAATTTACTAACTATCTCCAAAAGAAAATATCAGGCTAAAAGTCGAATGTAAGCAGCAGCTTGGTGCCTACATTACAACGGTGACTACACTTCAAAGGTACTTCATTGGCTAAAAAGCACTTCAAGATATCCCGAGGTCAAGAAATAAGCTTCAGAATTGCAACAACTTCCTTTGTAACTACTGACATCTGACAGGAATTTTCTGTGAACTTCTCCAGGATAGACATGCTTGCTGCTAGCTCAATCCTGCTTTCTTGAATCATGTTTCATAAATGTTTCAAGAGCTGAGCGTTCTTGATGAATATATCTGCTGACCAAGCTGCACAGATATCGGGGAGTATTTGTTCAATCTACCTCTCTAACAGTAGCCATCTATATTTCAAGCTCACTCTCTCTCTTGCTGCACAGGTCGAAGGTCTCGACTGAGATCATTCTCATTTGGTTTTTGGCATAAATCACAATCAAATGTAGAGGCAGACATGAACCGAAGGCTTATAACTATGTGAGGTTTAATTACATGAAGATACATTTAGTTAGCACTAGAGCCAACAAGAGTGCTTAGTTCACCAATCCCGGACCAGCGATGCGGTGGTATTTTACACTTTCCGTCCCCACCTCAGCAATATAATAAAACAAGTTATTGTCAAACACAATAGCACACAAAGGATCATCGACCTGAAGTGTTAACTCGGTTTTCGCTTCACAGATGCTGCCTGATCAGCTGAGTGTTTCCAGCATTTTTGTTTTTTATCACAATAGCGCATGTAGTAGCTAGTCCCTTTAAGGAAAGTTCTCGGAGGGAGGAGTCATATGACCTGCTATTCCAATCAGGGATGGAGTTGGGATTTCACTGGGACATATTGGGGCTTGTCCCAGTAGTTGAACCCTCGAGCGGAGTATGGAGAGACCGTTTTAAGCACTCTAAATGATTTATTACCATTGTAATAAATCGTTGTTTTATAAATTCACTGGTGGAGCCAACTGTTTAAGTTATTACAGTGCACATAAATTGTTAGATGATAAAAGTGTGAAGTTGAACAGCAGAATTCAAAATGAACTAGGGAAAAGCTAATTGAAGGAATTGCTTCGGGAATGGTTAAGTTTTATTTGGGATTGGAAAAGGATGTAATGCAGGTCTGCCAAACATTTTTATATTATAGGCAAATCATCTTTCAAGAGAGACCAGGTTGAGAAAGGTGCTTTAGCAATGCAAATTCTTCCTTTGCAACATTGATCTAAACTACTGATAGGCCGATGAAATTTAATGCAGAGAAATATGAAGTGATTCATTTTGGTAGGAAGAACAAAGGGTGTCAATAAAAAAAAAGGACAATTCTAAAGGGGGTACAATTCTAACGAGTACAGTTCTAGGGGAGTATATGCACAAATTATTAAAGGTCGAGAAAGCAGTTCATAAGGCATATGGGATCTTGGACTTATAAACAGGGGCAAAGAGTACAAAAGCAAGGACGTTCATCCAGCAACTTAGCAAAGCTACTTCGTCAGCACCTTCCAAAAGAACAGGGGCAGTAGATCATGGGAACACACCACCTACAAGTTCCCCTCCAAGTCGCACACCATCTTGACTTGGAACTCTATCGCAGTTCCTGCACGGTCACTGGGTCAAAATCCTGGAAAACTTCATAACTGCACAGACTGCAGCGGTTCAACAAGGCAGCTCCCCATCATCTTCTCAAAGGCAATTAGGGATGGGCACATCCCATGAACGAATAATGAAAAACGGTCCCGTGCACCACACTTCAGGAAGGCATGAGAGAGGGTGCAGAAAATATTAACGAGAATGGGTCACCTTCCAAGGTCAACCATCTGAAACAGTAATTCTGGTTTTCTCCCTTTATAAATGCTGCCCGACCTGCTGTGTGTTTGCGGCACTTTGTTTTCATTTCAGATTCCTAGCACTTTGCTTTAGTTTTAGAATTACTTTTGAAGTGCAGCTTTTGTTATAAATGAGGGAAAAACAGCAGCCAGTTTACAGACAGGAACGATTCACAAAAACGAGATGCCTGACTAATTGATGCACTTTTAGAGGTGTTGGTTGAGGGATACAGATGAGGGCTAATTAAGGACAGGTGATTAATGACTTTGGGTTTAAAATCTTGTCTATTACAAAAAGCAGTCAAGACCTAGGGAGTTGAGGAGTTCCGCAGTTACAAAAGATTGAGGCAGAATATCACAGTGAACCTTGATTTCAAACCAGTGAGGATTAAAGATGAAATATCTGTAGCAGTACTGGCATAGCAGGAACGACTTACAGCAGGTAGAATACAGTGTTGTTTCTCTGCACTTTCGGCAGAATCGCTAGCTACAGATGGATTGACATAATAACGATGCAGAAATCTGCATTGCACCAGCTTGATCCTGGTTTGTCCGATTAACATGCAGATTGTATCCCTTCAGTATGAAAGCAGTTTGGATCCAAAAGTCATGATCAAATAAGAGTTGTCTGACCCCTGAGATTCACCATTTCCTATATCACAAATCGTAGTTTCATTTACTTATTCTCCGGTCAAATTTCTGATACATCCCTCTGTCCACCTTTTAACCCGTGGAATTTGAAGTTGATCGAAAAACTATTTTGAGTGGGCATTAATTTTTTTTATACTGGGAAAAGATGTCTTGGAGGGAGCTGGTAAACTAGTTCTTAATAAAGATTGTGTGTAATTATTTGCTTCAAAACTACATGTACTCTAATGACGGATATTAAAGTGGACCCGAAGGGGGTCTTTCCATTACAACTATGGAGACATTGCAAAGCTTTGTACAGCAGAGAGGTTACATTCTTAGTACAACCTGAATCCAGAGACAGGGCCAACATAACACGGAATAAAGTGGACTGCAAGTTTGAGGGGAAAGGGATCTGGCTTCACATGCGAATGATGGAGCCACCTCCATATTTATTTTATCTCCATATTTCTAAGCCACTATTTTTTAAACGACGTTGTCAACAGCAGCAGCAATAAACTACTTTGTCAATAAGATTCATTGGGACGGGAGTATTGCTGACAATTAGAAGAATTGTCGGATCCAGCAGTCTGGATTCTAAGACTGGATTCTCCTTGGGAAGAATCAAGGATCCGAAACAAGAATGTACATTCTTACTCTAAACAATCTGCACATCTTTTATCACCAATGTTGAAGCAGATCGAGAGGAGCATTTGTGGAAAGTATATCAATGGCAACAGATTTGATTGCCAAGGATCATCTTGATGCAATATCTCATTGTTTTGTCATACTTGTATGAAATTGGCCAGTCCTTACCCCTGCAGAGTATCGATACATAGCAATTCAGCTCCAGGGTCTGGTCAGAGGCCTTCCAATCAAGAAGTGCAATTGGGTCACTGTTCACATCCATCAGGAAAATCAACACTTCAGGAAGCACTCAACAACCTATTTTACAAGATTGTTCACCGAGGCTGGAAGTCTGGCTGAATTCTTCACTCGAGCTTCTAGTTCAGCCAGCTACTAGAGAGCAATATTGCTGCCGAGTTCCATATTTATTGTGATGACTGTGATCCACCTGATCTCATCTCCTGACATGTCAATTCTATTACTGAAGAAAATGGAATTTACCTGTTCAGTCTGGTAACTCATCTTGCTGCCCCATGACTCGCAAAAGATACAATGCAGTTAATCCCTGACTTTTACCCTGCGCTGTTTGAGAAGAATCTTTCAATCTTGTATGTGATATGGAACATTGCGGACAGAGAATATTAATTGCCTGAGTTTTCAGTTCTGTATGCCTGCTGGAAGCTGACATTTGCTGTCAAGGATTGCAAATGGAAACGACTGTGATATAGGATGTTTAGTGAACTATGACCATAGCAAGTAACAGATTCCTATCATTCCTCACTTTATTGTTCACGTGGAGTTTTCATTTTGCCCCACCCAGGGTAAACCCCATCTCTCTGCCTGTCCCAAAGAAGCAGCAGTTTGCTCTGAATAAAAGCAAATTACTGCAGATGCTGGAATCTGAAACGAAAGAGAAAATGCTGGAAAATCTCAGCAAGCCTGGCAGCATCTGTAGGGAGAGAAAAGAGCTAACGTTTCGAGTCCAATGACTCTTTGTCAAAGCTTTGACAAAGAGTCATCGGACTTGAAACGTTAGCTCTTTTCTCTCCCTACAGATGCTGCCAGGCTTGCTGAGATTTTCCAGCATTTTCTCTTTCGTAGCAGTTTGCTCTGATGCCTGTCAATGGCCTTTTGGCCAGCCAATGGGAGGTACATAGGCACCATCTGAGCACAGCCGAGGACTGCAGCCTCTGTCCAGTGTCTCCTTGCAGTGGGTGACTTAGGCTGGGAGTGGAATGGAGTACAGGTGGAGTGCAGGAAATTAACCTGCTTGCTTGCACAGGATGTCACTGCTCCAAGGCTCAATTCATTTTGCTTCTCAAATACTTCATCACTTGTTCAATCAGTATCTGAGTCAGGGCTTCAATCATCTCTGCAGCTGGGTTACATCATACAAAAATAAATCAAACATTTTTGTGGATGGTATTGGATTAGGGGCTTGTCTTAGTAAAAAAAAGCCTTTCCAACATTTATCAGCCACGAGCTATGCATCTGTAATTTTTACGTGACATTCGCTATAGTCTGAATAATGCCATAACAGAAATTCAGGTTCACAATAGAGTTTAATATTCGAGGCACACCCAAGCTAATGGTGCAATAGGTATAGATTTATAAACACACACACTGATATGTACTAATCTATGTATGAGAGAGAGCTTGCAAGTAATTACCAATGTGCATTACCAAAAGTTTATTGGATAAACATATGGATGATAATGGCATAGTGTAGGTTAGATGGCTTTTGTTTCGGTGCAACATCGTGGGCCGAAGGGCCTGTACTGCGCTGTATTGTTCTATGTTCTATGCAATGCTGTAAAATTGTTCCAAGAAATCCGGCATTCATCAGGGAAGGGATATTTGATCAACATTAACTAAACATTCTACATTCATGCTTAATCCAGAAGATGCTGAAGTGTTGTTGAGGAAACAAACATTAAACAAAAGACCTATTGAGACTACACCCCAATTCTCAACACTGGAAGAAGCATTCCTGCTCTTTCTCATCAATTTTAATTATATGTTACTTGAAACTGGCCTTTCAAAGTTAGTCCGAAGTACTAAGAAAGGTGCCAACTTGGAAATGTTAACTGTTTTCTCTTGAGGACTTCCGGTGACGGCGGGCGGGAGGCAGTCGCACACTGGAGGGCTCCCGCTCGGGAATAGAATTTTCGGGGATTTATCGACTGGTCTCAGGGGCAACGGAGGCTGAAAAAGTTGTAAGAAGGCACAGGGAGGAGAAATGTCCAAGTTTCGGATATAAACGGCCGTGAAAAAGGGCGTTAATGAAAGTCCGCCGGGGAGTGGAAAGGTCAGCGCAGGAACTGCAAGGAAAGCGGAGGCTGGAGCACCAGGGGAGGCCGCATTGCTCACGGCAGAAGAAATTACCAAGATGATGGCCGTGGAACTTGAAAAACAGTTCACAAAGGACATAGAAACGATGGAGGAGGAGATGGGGGTGGTATTGAAAACGCTGGTGGAGGAGGCAATTTCCCCGGCGAGGGTGGCGGTATCAAGCGCAGCGGTGGAGGTGTGGGAGCAAGGTGAGACACTGAAGGAAGTGGAAGAGGCATTATCACAGCACAATGATCAACTCACCTCGGTGGTGAAGGAGCTGGGGAAGGTGATAGAGACCAACAAGGGTCTGCAAGCCAAAATGGAAGACCTGGAAAACAGATCCAGGCGGCAGAATCTGAGGATAGTGGGTCTGCCCGAGGTGGTGGAAGGCCCGAGGCCAACAAAGTATTTTGCCACGATGTTGGCGGAGCTATTGGGGGAGGGGACGATCCCTCTCGATATGAACTGGATTGGGCTCATCGGTCGTGGAGGCCTATACCAAAGGAGTGAGCCGCCAAGAGTATTGACTGTTTCCGTAGGTACAGCGTGAAGGAGCGGGTCCTGTGCTGGGCAAAGCAGAAGCGGGTGGTGCAGTGGGCTGGAGCTGGTATACGCATTAACCAGGACTTTACAGTGGAGCTGGAGAGGAGGCGGGCTGCCTTCAGCCGGGTGAAGGCACTGTACATCAGCAAGGTGCAGTGCGGCATAGTGTATCCAGCTAAGTTGAGGGTGACCTACAAATCCAAGACTTATATTTTGGGACGGCGGAAGCAGCGGAGGAGTTTGCGAAGGCAGAAGGACTGTGGCAGAATTGAGAAATGGGACTGAGAGCGGGTCTTGTACCGATGTAGCCTCATGTAACTTTATTTTTTCACTGAGTGTTGGTGTACGTACTAAATCAGTCGATGCTGTATAATTGGACAAGGGAAGAGTTGGGATTTTCATTTGCAATGATGGTTCTTTGGGGCTTGGGTGTGTATGCTGGGGTTGTGTGCTAACGGGGATTTCTTGGTTTTCCTGGGACCAGGCAAGGGGGAAGGAGACCCGGGCGGAGGCCTCGGCGCTAGCCGGTTTAAGCCGGCCAGTGAACGGGAGTGAGGCGGGGGGAGGGGCTGCGGGCTTTGGAAAATGGTAGAGCAGGTTTTGGTGAGTGTAGCCGGGTTAAAAAATTTCTTGTTTTTGTAATTGCTATCCGGTGTCTTTAAATAATATATTTTAAAAAACAAAAACACTGACTTTATTGGACTCTGGTCGATGTGATTTATCCTGCAGTGTGCAAAGTGTTCAAACTGGTATCCATGGAACCTAAGAGGCCAGAGAGGATTTCAGAAAGTCGCCGAGGACATCTTATTCCTGGACATGCCACAGACTTGTCTTTCGGGTCCTCCAACGGTTTCAGTGATTTCATGCAGGTGGTGGTGGTGAGCCATCTTCTTAAATTGCTCCAGTCCATGCGGTGTAGGTACACCCAGTGTGCTGTTCGGGAGTGATCTCTGCCACAGTGAAGAAATGGCATGTATTAACAAGCCAGCAGGCTATGTGTCTTGATTGTAGCTGGTGGTGTTCTCATAATCCTGCTGCTTTTGCTTTGTAGAAGTTGTAGGTTTTGTCATGTGAGAGTACCTTTAAGAAATGGATGTTTATCAAATAGCTGCAGTGATGTCAGAGTGTGGGTGGAGCTGGGTTTTGGTCTGTGGCTTTCTACTTTCGCTTTGAGCAAAAAGCTGGTGTGTCTGTGCTTTAGTTTCATTTTCAGAGTTGGAGCTGCATCCAGCCAAACAAGGTGTAATTCTGATCTCTCTCTTCATGAAAAAGAATGTCTTCAGATCACTTGCTAATTTAAAAGTGATAACTGCTCTCAGTAGCGAATTTAAAACAGCTGTCTTTGTTAAAGAGGGTATTTGTCTCATGGATGTTGCTAGGAAAGATTAAGGGTTACTTATAGAGTACTGTGTTCTTGGGGGGGGGGGGGGGGTATTTGAGTTGATAGTTGCGAAGATGTTTACTGTGTGTTTATGAAATGTTAACTGGATTCATAGAATAAACATTGTTTTGTCTTAAAAGTACTTTAGATTTCTGTTGCATCACACCTGTAAAGTGGGCCCTTGTGCTCCCCATAACCAAAATCTATTCAAAGTTGTGGGTCCGGTGAACTCCATGATACACTTTGGTGTTCTCGAAACCCTGGCCCATAACAGTTTGGAAGGTGCAGTCAAAAGAAACTTGGTGAGTTGCAGCAGTGCATCTTGCTGATGGTAGACTGCTGCCACTGTGTGCCGGTGGTGGATGGGGTACCAAACAAGTGGGCTGCTTTGTCCTGGATGCTGTCAAGCTTCTTGTGTTGTTGGAGCTTCACTCATCCAGGCAAGTGAAGCGTATTCCATCACACTCCTGACTTGTGCCTAGTAGTTGGTGGGCAGACTTGAGAGTCAGGAGGAAAGTTACTCTTCGCAGCCTCTGAATTGTTTTTGTAGCCACAGCATTTATACGGCTCGTTAAGTTAAATTTATACGGCTCAAGTTAAATTTCTGGTCAATGGTAACCCCCAGGATGTTGACGGTGGGAGATTCAGCAAGTCATGCCGTTGAATGTCAAGGCATACATAACAAAGTAAATGAATTGATAGTGCACATTGAAGTAAATAAATATAATCGGATAGCTATTACGGAGACATGGCAGCAGCAATCCCGGCTCTGGGTCACTGTCCGTGTGGAGTTTGCACATTCTCCCCGTGTTAGCATGGGTTTCGCCCCTACAACCCAAAGATGTGCAGGGTATGTGGATTGGCTATGCTAAATTACCCCTTAATTGGAAAAAATGAATTGGGTACTCTAAATTTATTTTTAAAAAAGGACATGGCTGCAGGACGACAAGGATTGGGTTCTGAATGTTGAGGGTATGACATTTAAGAAGAATAGGAATCTAAGTAAAGGTGGTGGAGTTGCACTGTTAATTAATTAAGGATGGCATTGTTAGAGTTGAATAGTTAGAGATGAACTTGGTTGAGGAGACAGATTCAGTTTGGGTGGAGATGCAGAATAGTTGTGGGGAAAGAAATCACTAGTGGGAATGTCCTACAGGCCCGTTAACAGTAACCACAATGACAGTATTCAAAAAAAAATATCGGGGCTTGTGATAAAGTATGGTAATAATCCTGGGTGATTTCAATCTATATATAAACTGGAAAAATCAGATTGGCAGTAGCAACCTGCTTGAGGAGTTCACTGAATGCTTTCAAGATGATTTCTTAGGGCAGCGCATTCTGGACACAATCAGGCAGCAGGTTATATTAGACTTGGCATTGTGTAATGATCTCAGTGTAAAGGCACCCCTCGGTAGCAACAACCATAATATGATTGAATTTTACATCTGGTTTGAAAGGGAGAAAAGTGGGTCAAAGACGAGTATTTTAAACTTAAATAATGGCAACTATGTAGGCGTGAAAGCTGAGCTAGCTGAAGTGAACTGGGGTCCGAGACTACAGGATGGATCAACAGAGAAGCAGTGGCAGATCTTTAAGGGGTTATTTCAGAATACTTAGAATAAATATATTCCGATGATAAAGAAAAGTTCTAAGGGGCTGATTCACCAGCCCCTAGAAGTTAAGAAAAGTATCAAACTTAAGGAAAAGCATTCAACTGTGCAAAGATGAGCAGGTCAGATGATTGATCAGAATGTAAAGAATGACAGAGAATGACTAAAAGGTTAATCGGGAGAAAGAAATGTGTATTAGGGGAAGCTAGCTAGGAATATAAAAATAAATAAGTTTCTACAGGTGTTTAAACAGGGAGAGAGTAAAGTGAGTGTTGGCCCACTAGATAATAAGAGAGGGAGTTAATAGTAGATAACAAGGAAACGGCAGATGAAATGAACAAATATTTAGCTTCTGTCTTCATTATAGAGGATACAGAAAACTTTGCAGTAATGGCTGTAAAATCAGGCTGTGGAGGGGAGAGGGGAATTTGGCCAAATTACAATCACTAGGGAAGCTGTACTGAGCAAACTGATGGAGCTGTGAGCGGGCTGACTGGTCTCAGAGTCGTGATGGACTTTATCCTAGGGTCCTAAAAGGTGTCGAGAGAGGTAGAAGATGCATTGGTGTTAATTTTCCAAAATTCGCTAGATTCTGTGGAGGTTCCATCAGGCTGGAAAGTAGCAAATGCGATCACTATTCAAGAAGGGAGGGATGCAGAAAACAGGAAACCATGGGCTATTTGGCTTGACGTCTGTCACATGGAAGGTGCTCAAATCAGTCACTGAAGAGGTTATAGCTGTGCACTTAGAAAACAACGCACGGAAATCGGGAAGAGTTAGCATCGGTTTGTGAAAGGGAAATCATGGTTAACAAATTTACCAAAGTTATTTGCTGGAGTAACATACACTGCGGATAAAGGGGAACCAGTGGACGTCCTGTACTTGGATTTCCAGAAGACATAAGGTGCTACAAAGGATATTGCAGAAAATAACAGCTCATGGTGTAGGGGTGACATATTACTATGGCTGGAAGATTGGCTGGCTGGTTAAACAAAAAGATAGTACGCATACATGGGTCTTGGTCTGATTGGCAGAACACAATGAGTGGAGTCCCACTGTGCTGAGGCCTCACTTCTCACAATTTAGATCAATGACTTAGATGAGGGAGTCACATGGTAGCTAAATTTGCAGATGACACAAAGATAGGTAGAAAAGTATGTTGAAGAGGACAGAAGGAGGTTGCGGGAGGGTAGAGTGAATGAGTGGGAAAGGGTCTGGCAAAAGGAGGGTAATGTGGGAAAATGTGAATTTGTCCACTTTGGCCGAAAGAATAAAAAGGCAGCATTACTTAAACGGAAAGCTGAGGATCTAGTGCATGTTAGTATGCAGGTACAGCAAGTAATTAAAAAGGCTAATGAAATGCTATTCTATATTGAGAGGAATTGAATATAAACATAAGGATGTTATGATGTTATGAGACCCCATCTTGAAACCATGTGCAGTTTTGGTCTCCTTTAAGGATGTAAATTTATTGGAGGCGGTTCAGTGGAGGTTTAATCAGCGGGCTGTCTTACGAGGGCAGGTTAGGCAGGCTGGGCTTGTTCCCACTGGGGTTTAAAAGTGTGAGAAGTGATTTGATTGAAGTATATGAGATCTCGAATGGTATTGACAAGGTGGACGTGGAAAGAATGTTTCCTCTTGTAGGTGAGTCCAGAACACGGGGAACTGTTTTAAAATTAGAGGTTGTCCCTTTAGGACAGTTAAAAAATTATTTTCTGAGAGGGTTGTGTGACTCGGAACTCTGCCTCAGAAGTGGGTGGAGGAGGAGTCACTGAATATTTTTTTAAGGCAGAGGTAGATATAGTCTTGTAAGGTAAAGGAATGAAAGATTATCGGAGAGCGGGTAGATGGGAATGTGGAATTTGAAACAAAACAGATCAGCCATTGAGAATGCTTGAGGGGCCAAATGGCTTACATCTGCTCCGGGTCCGTACGTTCGCATGGCAAAAGGGTTAGATTTTCTCTTGTTGGAGACTTGCTCCTTATCAGCCCAAGTAGAGGGACAGGTACTATTGAGGAAGCAAGGGGGCTGTAGAAGGATTTGGACAAGCGCGGAGAGTGGGCAATGAAGTGGCAAATGAAATACAATGTGGAAAAGTGTGAGGTTATGCACTTGGGAAAGAGGAATTTAGACAGACTATTTTCTAAATGGGGAAATGCTTAGGAAACCAGAAACACAAAGGGACTTGGGTGTCCTTGTTCACAATTCTCTTAAGGTTAACGGTTCAGTCGGCAGTTAGGAAGGCAAATGCAATGTTAGCATTCATGTCAAGAGGGCTAGAATACAAGACCAGGGGGCTCTGGTCAGACCCCATTTGGAGTATTGTGAGCAGTTTTGGGCCCCGTATCCAAGGAAGGACGTGCTGGCCTTGGAAAGGGTCCAGAGGAGTTTCACAAGAATGATTCCTGGAACAAAGTGCCTGTCATATGAGAAACGGTTGAGGACTCTGGGTCTGTACTCGTTGGAGTTTAGAAGGATGAGGAGTGATCTTATTGAAACTTACAGGATACTGCGAGGCCTGGATAGAGTGGACGTGGAGAGGATGTTTCCACTTGTAGGAAAAACTAGAACCAGAGGATGTCATCTCAGACTAAAGGGACGATCCTTTAAAACAGAGATGAGGAGGAATTTCTTCCGCTAGAGGGTGGTGAATCTGTGGAACTCTTTGCCGCAGAAGGCTGTGGAGGCCAAATCACTGAGTGTCTTTAAGAAAGAGATAGATAGGTTCTTGATTAATAAGGGGATCAGGGGTTATGGGGAGAAGGCAGGTGAATGGGGATGAGAAAATATCAGCCATGATTGAATGGCGGAGCAGTCTCGATGGGCCGAGTGGCCTAATTCTGCTTCTATGTCTTATGGTCTAAGCTGGAATATTGTCCTGATCTTCCTGTATGCAGATGCAAAGTGCATCATTATCTGAATTGCAAATCAAGCTGAACACTGCAATCAGTGAACTTTTCTACTTCTGACCTCAAATGAAGTAGCTGACGATGGTTGGGCCTCGGACACTATCTTGAGAGACTTGTGCACCAGTGGCCTGGGGTTGAGATGATTGGCCTCCAACAACCACAACATTATTCCTTTGTGCTCACTATATTTCTGATATTTGAATATTTTGTGGCTTTACATAATAAAACATTTTTCTTGAAATGAAAGCAGTGTTTTGAATGCTGACATCTTTCAGCTCTTTACCTTCACTGTCTATTTGGAATTTAAAAGATGGAATTTAAAATAAGTTGTGCAATACAAATGAAGCCTGTAACTGTGAAACGTGTTCTTATTCTTAGCTTGAAGTAGGGGAGTTAGTAGAAACTCTTATACACACACAGGGCAAAATTAGTATGAAACGATTTGTTGCAATTCCAGTTTCCTGGTGCCTCTCTACAATAAGCACTCGAGGGCAATTAGGGATGGGCAATAAATGCTGGCCTAGCCAGTGACACCCACATCCTGTAAATTAATAGAAAAAACTCTCCCCAGCCAACAGGACAGGAAAAATTCAGTACAATGTTGTCACGAAGTTATGATCCTGGATCTGCAACATACCACTGGAACTTAAAACCTCTCTCATAACAAATTTTGAAACTGGGTTCAATAAATTTGCTAATTTCTAGGCAGGTGAAGAAAGTGAACATGATGGCTGCTAGCTTGATGGAAAAACCCAACTGGTTTAGGAGTGAGCAAAAACTTGGCAGCTGGAGTATAATATAGGAAAATGTGAAGTTATGCACTTTGGTCAGAAGAATAAAGAACCTGAATGTTATTAAAATTCAGAAAGACTGCAGAAAGGGGATTTGGGGGGTCCTCATGCATAAATCACAAAAAGCTGGCATGCAAGTTCAGCAGGTAATAGGGGAGGCCAATGGAATATTGGCCTTTATTTCAAAGGGAATGGAGTATAAAATAGGGAAGTATGGCTAAAGCTATACAAGGCACTAGTTAGGCCACACCTGGATAACTGTGAACAGTTTTGGTCCCCTTATCTAAGGAAAGATATACTGGCATTGGACGCAGTCCAGAGAAGATTCACGAGGTTGATCCCGGGTAGGGAGGGATTTTGTTATGAGGAGAGGTTGAGTTGCTTTGGCCTGTACTCGTTGGAGTTTACAAGAATGAGGTGACCTTATTGAGACATACATGATTCTCAGGATGGCTTGATGGGGTAAATGCTGAGAGGTTGCTTCCCCTTGTGGGAGAGTTGAGGACCAGAGGGCATAATCTCAGAGTAAGGGGTTGTCCATTTAAGACAGAGGTGGAATTTCTTCTCTCCGAGGATAGTGAATCTGTGGAATTTTTTTACCGGAGAGAGCTGTAGAGGTTGGGTCGTTAACTATGCTCAAGGCGGAGATAGACTAATTTTTAATCAGTGTGTGGATCAAGGGTTTATAGGGATAAAGCGGGAAAGTGGAGTCGAAGATTATC
Organism: Scyliorhinus torazame; assembly: GCF_047496885.1. Lineage (NCBI taxonomy): Eukaryota > Metazoa > Chordata > Chondrichthyes > Carcharhiniformes > Scyliorhinidae > Scyliorhinus > Scyliorhinus torazame. The sequence continues at coordinate 388,385,707 of NC_092708.1, forward strand.
ATATCGGATCAGTCATGATCTCATTGGATGGCAGAGGAGACTCGATGGGCCGAATGGACTACTTCTGCTCCTACGTCCTGTAGCCTTATGATTCACAAATGTCATTTAAGGAGGAGAACCAGCCAACTGTGATTGATCTGGCCTACATGCATTTCCAGTCCCTATGAGATTAAGTGCCAATGGGCTTCGAAAAGAAAAATCACTATGAATAGCCCACCTTCTCAGAGCAAGAAGGAGTAAATTAAACAAACAAACTTGCATTCATGTAATGCCTTTCTTATTCTCAGGTCACTCCAAACAACATCTTAGCTAATGAAGTACTTTTTGAAGTGTAGTCAGTTTTAACATCATGAAATGTGGTTGTTAATTTGCACACAGCAAGCTTTCACAAACAGCAATTGGCGGCATTTCTTGAGGGAGAAATATTGGCCAGGGCAGTAGGAAAATTGCGTGGCAGCTGCAGCGTTTCACATGCACAGGAAGATCTGCTTCCGGGCACCCATCCAACATACTCAGAGCTATCCCCCTCTCCCACCCACAGTGGACAGAGCTGATCATTATAACTGTAAAGATGCACCTTCACATACTTAATTAGAAACACAAACGGTATTTATTAATAAGAAAACAGCAGCTTCATGGCTGCAGCTAGCTCCCAAAATGCCTCTTTGCCGAGGAGAGACTCTCACCATGGGGTGAATCCACACGGAGTCCTGATTGGTCGCACATGCCATGTGATCCTTACTCTGCTGTGTTGCCCTTAAAGGGGCAATCACCAGACTAACATTGCAGTTTTTGCACCTGTTGCACATCAGGTTATGAGTGGACCAGGTTGAGTGAAAACAAAAATTAGATTTATCCAAAATACAGATAAATTATGTTTGTTTGAACATTTTTAGAAGATATTTAAATGTAAAGAAAACCCACTTCCCTTCCCAGTTTCCCAAGTTTCTGTATACTGCACACCTTTGATGGTCTATGGGAAGGGACAACACCTCAAAATTCCACCAGTGAGGTGCAGAATCTACTGACAGAAGCCTATGTTTATGGTCAATATTTATCCCTCAGCCACAACGGCAATACGTACCAGATAATATGTTTATAACATTGTTGCCTGTGAGATCTTGCTGTGTGTGAATGTTTCCTCCAGTTTTACAGAGAATACCCTTCAAAATGACTTAATTGTCTCTAAAGTGCTTTGGGAGGACCAGAGGTTGTGAAAGCTGATATACAAGCACAGGTCTTTCTTTTTATGTGAGCATATTCCCACGGACAATTCTCCCCATTAATGTTCTTCCTCCTCTTCTTAGCAAACCACACCAGGTGCAAGGCAGTAATGAGGCACTCAGAAGAATACAAAATAAGGCTATTTAAATGCACCCATTCCCAGTTTATGCTGGTTGCTGTTCTTTCAGTTAAGCTGACCCAGGATTTTTGTTTCCTGCATTACAGGTGACTGCACCTCAAAAGTTTTTTTAGGCAGTAAAAGGCTTTGGGGTGTGCCAAGGTCATCGAGAGACATTCCACAATGCAAATTCTCCCTCTTATTCTAATAACATATGACACATGGTTAGAATGCTACTTTTCAAAGATACATAGCAAAAGAGAAGCCATCTTGATGGCTTCATGGATAAGCGCATCACACGATGCCATACTGTGGCATACAGACTGGTAAGGTACCAGGCCTGAGAGCAGATAGCTGATCTCACTCAGAACTAGGTGTTACAATTCTTCCAGACACACCCAGGCCACAGAAAAGATCACTGCTCCTCAACACAATTCAGTGATTTGTGAGTGAGACGACGAGTGTTTTGTGTTGTGCTGTGGTGTCCACTGGGATTTTCACGCTCTGGCCAGGCCTACACAAGAACAAAAGCTGCTGGGTGAGACACAAGAATTAGGGTTGTAAATTCTCCAGGAATGTCATGGAGTCTCCAGAAGTAGAAGCTTAATCTCCTGGACATTCCACGAGCAACATAAGAACAAAACTTCACAGGGCATTAAACAACAGTGGTGCTTTTTCTTATTTTAATAAAATATTTTCATACTGCTGCAAATTTATTAAAATGTTAGGAGTGGGGAGAAAGCTGTTTAGGTTAAGTGGTTGGAGGTGAGAAGGTTAGATGACCTAAACTTCAGGAATACGTGGAGTAGGAAATCCTGTCTTGAAGGTTCCCTGTACCTGTTCGATTGTGCCCCAACAAAGAGGCCACAATTTTGAGATAATGTGGGGAAAATAAAGGGAGAGAAAATGGAAGTAAACAGACTAAAACTACAACCTACATTTGCAAATGAAAAAACATTTTGGAACAGGAAAAGACAGAGCAAGAAAAAAATGGGAATTCCAAAATTGAATCACCCCAAATCATAGAATCATAGAAGTTTACAGCATGGAAACAGGCCCTTCGGCCCAACCAGTCCATGCCGCCCAGTTTTTACCATTAAGCTAGTCCCAGTTGCCCGCACTTGGCCCATAGCCCTCTATACCCATCTTACCCATGTAACTATCTAAATGCTTTTTAAAAGACACAATCGTACCCGCCTCTACTACTACCTCTGGCAGCCCATTCCAGACACTCACTACCCACTGAGTGAAGAAATTGCCCCTCTGGGCCCTTCTGAATCTCTCCCCTCTCACCTTAAACCTATGCCCTCTAGTTTTAGACTCCCCTACCTTTGGGAAAAGATGTTGACTATCTACCTTATCTATGCCCCTCATTATTTTATAGACCTCTATAAGATCACCCCTAAGCCTCCTACGCTCCAGGGAAAAAAGTCCCAGTCTATCCAGCCTCTCCTTATAACTCAAACCATCAAGTCCCGGTAACATCCTAGTAAATCTTTTCTGCACTCTTTCTAGTTTAATAATATCCTTTCTATAATAGGGTGACCAGAACTGCACACAGTACTCCAAGTGTGGCCGTACCAATGTCTTGTACAACTTCAACAAGACGTCCCAACTCCTGTATTCAATGTTCTGACCAATGAAACCAAGCATGCCGAATGCCTTCTTCACCACCCTGTCCACCTGCGACTCCACCTTCAAGGAGCTATGAACCTGTACTCCTAGATCTCTTTGTTCTATAACTCTCCCCAACGCCATACCATTAACTGAGTAGGTCCTGGCCTGATTCGATCTGCCAAAATGCATCACCTCACATTTATCTAAATTAAACTCCATCTGCCATTCGTCGGCCCACTGGCCTAATTGATCAAGATCCCGTTGCAATCCTAGATAACCTTCTTCACTATCCACTGTGCCACCAATCTTGGTGTCATCTACAAACTTACTAACCATGCCTCCTAAATTCTCATCCAAATCATTAATATAAATCACAAATAACAGTGGACCCAACACCGATCCCTGAAGCACACCACTGGTCACAGGCCTCCAGTTTGAAAAACAACTCTCTACAACCACCCTCTGTCTTCTGTCGTCCAGCCAATTTTGAATCCAATTGGCAACCTCACTCTGGATCCCGTGAGCTTTAACCTTCTGCAACAACCTACCATGCGGTACCTTGTCAAAGGCTTTGCTAAAGTCCATGTAGACAACGTCTACTGCACTGCCCTCATCTACCTTCTTGGTCACCCCCTCAAAAAACTCAATCAAATTTGTGAGACATGATTTTCCACGCACAAAGCCATGCTGACTGCCCCGAATCAGTCCTTGCCTCTCTAAATGCTTGTAGATCCTGTCTCTCAGAATACCTTCTAGCAACTTACCTACTACAGACGTTAGGCTCACCGGTCTGTAGTTCCCAGGCTTTTCCCTGCTGCCCTTCTTAAACAAGGGCACAACATTCGCCACTCTCCAATCTTCAGGCACCTCACCTGTGGCTGCCGATGATTCAAACAATGGGAAAGGATATAATGAATCACATACAGCAGAAACGAGAACACAAATAGGCAGGATTGGAAAAAGCAGGGGAGACTGAAAATATGTCAGTTTTCGCTGTTAGGCGGTAAGGTTAACAATTGTACTTATTAGTGCTGGGTTCCACTGAGAGCTCGCCTGCAGCTGTCAGAATTCATTTCAGGGATAGGCCCTTGCCATGTGAACTTGCATACAAGAAAATACATTTATGTTAATTTGGGCAGAAAATAAATCAGTCATCTTATGCATTTGTTCTATGCTCTTCAGATTTTGTTTATGAGAATAGTTTTAATAAGCCCACACCCCATAACAGCATCAAGTAAATCAGTGTTTTTCAAACTTTCTTTTCCCCAGGACCCACTTTTACCAACTGGCCGACCTTCGCGACCCACCATTTTTGCTTACATTTAATGCAACAGGACCTCACAATCTCACCTGCTTTGACATTCAATGCTATATTTCTGCTAAGGACTTCAGCTGATGTTTTAAATTCTCGCTGCATCCTTTAAAAAAGAAATCAAGAAGTTTGTCCTTGAGCCCTGCTTAGTCTTCAAATGCCTTTGAAGTTTTGAGGGCTTTAAACTTTCATTTGCCAGTACTTCCCTGCATATAACACACATGGATTTTGTATCCTGATTTGCAATGGAAGTTAATAAAGCCATACCTCAAGAAATCATCTTTATACTGCTTTGAACAAAGAACAAAGAAATGTACAGCACAGGAACAGGCCCTTCGGCCCTCCAAGCCCGTGCCGACCATGCTGCCCGACTAAACTACAATCTTCTACACTTCCTGGGTCCGTATCCCTCTATTCCCATCCTATTCATGTATTTGTCAAGATGCCCCTTAAATGTGTTTGTGATTTAAGTTTCTTCTTTATGGGTTTTCACCAGAGGCCCTGGAGTTCACAACAGTACTGCTTTGTCCTGCTGTGGACTCACCTGAGCAGCTCACACCACCATTGCTTTGTCCTGTTGTGGGCTCTCCTGGGCAGCTCACACCACCATTGCTTTGTCCTGTTGTGGGCTCTCCTGGGCAGCTCACACCACCATTGCTTTGTTCTGCTGTGGGCTCTCCTGAGCAGCTCACACCACCATTGCTTTGTCCTGTTGTGGGCTCTCCTGGGCAGCTCACACCACCATTGCTTTGTCCTGTTGTGGACTCTCCTGGGCAGCTCACACCACCATTGCTTTGTCCTGCTGTGGGCTCTCCTGAGCAGCACACACCACCATTGCTTTGTCCTGCTGTGGACTCTCCTGGGCAGCTCACACCACCATTGCTTTGTCCTGCTGTGGGCTCTCCTGAGCAGCGTGCACCACCATTGCTTTGTCCTGTTGTGGGCTCTCCTGAGCAGCACACACCACCATTGCTTTGTTCTGCTGTGGGCTCTCCTGGGCAGCTCACACCACCATTGCTTTGTTCTGCTGTGGGCTCTCCTGGGCAGCTCACACCACCATTGCTTTGTTCTGCTGTGGGCTCTCCTGGGCAGCTCACACCACCATTGCTTTGTCCTGCTGTGGACTCTCCTGGGCAGCTCACACCACCATTGCTTTGTTCTGCTGTGGGCTCTCCTGAGCAGCGTGCACCACCATTGCTTTGTCCTGTTGTGGGCTCTCCTGAGCAGCACAGACCACCATTGCTTTGTTCTGCTGTGGGCTCTCCTGGGCAGCTCACACCACCATTGCTTTGTTCTGCTGTGGGCTCTCCTGGGCAGCTCACACCACCATTGCTTTGTTCTGCTGTGGGCTCTCCTGAGCAGCACACACCACCATTGCTTTGTTCTGCTGTGGGCTCTCCTGGGCAGCTCACACCACCATTGCTTTGTTCTGCTGTGGGCTCTCCTGGGCAGCTCACACCACCATTGCTTTGTTCTGCTGTGGGCTCTCCTGGGCAGCTCACACCACCATTGCTTTGTCCTGCTGTGGACTCTCCTGGGCAGCTCACACCACCATTGCTTTGTTCTGCTGTGGGCTCTCCTGAGCAGCGTGCACCACCATTGCTTTGTCCTGTTGTGGGCTCTCCTGAGCAGCACAGACCACCATTGCTTTGTTCTGCTGTGGGCTCTCCTGGGCAGCTCACACCACCATTGCTTTGTCCTGCTGTGGGCTCTCCTGGGCAGCTCACACCACCATTGCTTTGTCCTGCTGTGGGCTCTCCTGGGCAGCTCACACCACCATTGCTTTGTCCTGCTGTGGGCTCTCCTGAGCAGCACACACCACCATTGCTTTGTTCTGCTGTGGACTCTCCTGGGCAGCTCACACCACCATTGCTTTGTTCTGCTGTGGGCTCTCCTGGGCAGCTCACACCACCATTGCTTTGTCCTGCTGTGGGCTCTCCTGAGCAGCTCACACCACCATTGCTTTGTCCTGCTGTGGGCTCTCCTGAGCAGCACACACCACCATTGCTTTGTCCTGCTGTGGGCTCTCCTGAGCAGCACACACCACCATTGCTTTGTCCTGCTGTGGGCTCTCCTGGGCAGCTCACACCACCATTGCTTTGTTCTGCTGTGGGCTCTCCTGGGCAGCTCACACCACCATTGCTTTGTTCTGCTGTGGGCTCTCCTGAGCAGCACACACCACCATTGCTTTGTCCTGCCGTGAACTCTCCTGGGCAGCTCACACCACCATTGCTTTGTTCTGCTGTGGGCTCTCCTGGGCAGCTCACACCACCATTGCTTTGTTCTGCTGTGGGCTCTCCTGGGCAGCTCACACCACCATTGCTTTGTCCTGCTGTGGGCTCTCCTGAGCAGCTCACACCACCATTGCTTTGTCCTGCTGTGGGCTCTCCTGAGCAGCACACACCACCATTGCTTTGTCCTGCTGTGGGCTCTCCTGAGCAGCTCACACCACCATTGCTTTGTTCTGCTGTGGGCTCTCCTGAGCAGCACACACCACCATTGCTTTGTCCTGCCGTGAACTCTCCTGAGCTGTTCCCTCCATCAGATTTAGTTGAGAGATACTGGCCTGTTTGTGTCTCTGGCCCTCTCTTCCTTATTACGTAATAATCCATTTTTAATTCTTCAGTCCTGTTGCTTGCTTGCAGTTCAAAATGGAGGAATCCCTCTCGTGCCCAGAACACCTGACGTCAGTGTACTGGGCACGTGACCAGCTCTCTGCCGCCGCTCCTGGCCAGAAGACTCCACTGATTAAAAATAAAATCTGTTCCTGGGTCAGCACGCGGAAGTCAGGAGGCGGAGGTCAGCCCTACTGGGGTCCAGGCCTGTGCACTGCTGAGGGGGCACGCATGCGCTGGCGGTCTGCATTCTGAAAGCCGGTCGCGGCTTTACTGAGAGACATTCCACAACTTGCCACGATCAGGTAAGCCGCGACCCATGGTCCGGTGACCCTCCCGACACCCACCCACAACCCACCTGTGGGTCGCGACCTTGAGTTTGAAAATGGCTGAAGTAAACAAACTCTCCTTCTGAGTTTGCACCTTTGAGAATGGAACAGGAAAAATGCATTGACCCCAAAAATTAATTTCATATACAATGGAACAAGGCGACCCTTCCACCCCTTAAACCTGATCCAGTGTTCAATTAGGTCACGGCTGATCACTATCTCAAGTCCATTTAGCCTGGCAATCTAGTCTTGGTTCAATTGACTCCAATAAATTCTTAGGAATGGCCTAGCTCTAATTTTAAGATTATGATTCATTTGAAACTAATTTGTCTCAAAGTTTATGACCGTGAACATACCTGCTATTTAATAAACTACAAAGCAAATCAGAATCACTGTTGACCTAGAATCTTAAATTGAGTATGCAGCCAGCAGTTTAAAACACCACTACGATTCACCACAAGAGAACAGTAAAAATGCTCTCTAGATGTTCACAAGTTTGACCTACATATAGCAGGTGAGTCTTTGCATAAAGCAATAGTAGTCCTTTGTCATTCAAGATTTAAGAACTGTAATTTTCTTATGAATGCACAAAAGCTTTCCTGTATATCTGTACACCAGCACCTAACTGTATATGGCACCTTGACTGACGGGATTTGGAAAGATTTACCCATTTCACACTTTCTTGTGACATACAAAGTCATACATACCAAGGGAGCCACTCCTGCCTCTGTCCATTAGTAAATCTGTCTTTTGCTGTTTTGATGAAATGGCTGTCACTTTTATTTATTTATTTATTATTCTTTGCTTCCCATCCTTAAAGTTACAATGCCAGAGTGGACAGGGAAAACCCTTAATCCATCTCATTGCTAGCTCCAAAAAACAATTCAAGCTGAAGGCAATTCCTAGATTCTATAAGAGACATACAAGATCCAAGCTGACACGAAAAGGCATTGCACCCAATCTTTGCCTTGATCTGACTGACGCTTGACCTTAGCCAAAAGGACCAAGAAGCGATGACTTTAAACAAAAATTATCTTAATATGAACTTTCAAAGAGTAAAAAGTCTAGATCTGAGAAATAAACGGTGGCAGATCGGTTAGCGCTGCTGCCTCACAGCAACAGGGACCCGGGTTCAATTCCAGCCTCTGTGCGGAGTTTGCACTTTCTCCCCGTGGGTTTCCTCCGGGTGCTCCGGTTTCCTCTCACACTCCAAAAATGTGCAGGTTAGGTGAACTGGCCATGCTAAATTGGCACTTAATGTCCAGGGATGTGCAGATTAGGTTCTGGGTTATGGGGATAGGGCGGAGTGGACGGGAGAGTGCTCATTCGAAGGGTCGGTGCAGACTCGATGGGCCAATATAACTGGTTTCTGTAAGCTGCAAGCATCGCTTAATCTTTAAGTTAAATCAGTTATTCATTCCGCTCTGCTTTTCAAGGAAACAGGTGAGAAATTCAAGTTTTTCAAAGTATTTTCCCCTCCACAATCCTGAACTTGTTCCTAATAAATCCTTTGATGCAATTTTCCTTCCTACTAGATTTCCTCTCTGAAACTTCTTGACCATTTTCTCCGAATGTATTTCGATTGAAGAAACAGAGATCCACTCGCATGCATGTGAGCAGACACACGTGCGACTCGCACACATGCACACAGCCCCCAACACACAGACAATTCTCACATGTGCCCCAGCACACAATCACATTGCCTCATATACATTATACACACACATACACACCTGCCCATGCACCCAGCTCCAACAAGTAACTCAAAATCTTACCCATTTTTGAAATAAATCACATGAGCTCTTTGAAGTCCTGTTTCAAGGAAGAATCCCAATTCCTGTTCCTGGAATGCTGATCCGGGCTTTGGACTCCTGTTCTGGATATTCGTGTTCAATACCTGGCTCCAAAAACAAAGAACAGATTGTTATTTCTTTTGTCAATCCATTAGCTCAATTAGAGGAAAAATGATATGCACCTCTTACTTAAGGACAAGAAATTGAGCTCAGATTTATTGAATGGAAAATAACCAAATAAGAGGAACGTGCAGACTTTGAACGGAGGCTGTGCAGTGAACTGTATTCAATTCTGTAATGGTTACAGCATGCTTTGAATTGATGCAAAGGAGTTTATCTCGTCAACAAAAAGATCTTGCAACTTAGGCCTGGTGCAAAGTTGCCCAATCAGATTTAAACAAGGAATTAGGGACCATCTCAATGAGGCACTTGACCCAATCCCTGCTGCAATATTGCTGCAACTTGAGTAAATTAGATTCTGAACAACTCGAACTGACCCCCAGGGAAACAGCTTTGAAATTTTTGTTTAAAGCTTTTTTTTGTTAATGAATTAGCTGTCCCCTAACTCGATATTTTAACACCATTTCAACACCAATGAGCAGGGTTCTGACCAGGCTTATACAAAAGGTATAAGCATCCATCCGGAATTCAGCGCAGGTCAAGCATAAACATCAGCATAGGCCCATTGTGCCAAATGGCCAGCTTCTATACTGTAAATTTATGTAATATGCAAAACATGGTCCAAATGCCCAAGCATACAGGCATTGAGAGTTCTATCCAAACTTGATTAATGTATGTGCGGGAGTGTGTACTACACGAATGTTTGCAGATGGTGGAGATTTTCTTTTAATTCATTCATGTGATGTGGACATTGGTGGTTAGGTCAGCATGTATTGCCCATCCCCATTTGCCCTCAAGAAGGTGGTGGTGAGCTGTCTTCTTGAACCGCTGCTGTACACCACAAGTGCTGTTAAGGGAGGGAATTCCAGGATTTTGACCCAACAGTGAAGGAACACCGATATATTTCCAAGTCGGGGTGGTGAGTGATTTGAAGGGGAACCCCCAGGTGGTGGTGTTCCCACGCATCTGTTGGCCTTGTCCTTCTACATGGTAGTGGTTGTGTGTTTGGAAAGGGTCGACGAAGGAGCCTTGGTGTCTAAGAAGCCTGATATGCATCTTGTACGTGGCGCACATTGCTGCTACTGTGCATTGGAGGTGGAGGGAGTGAATGTTTCTGCACGAGGTGCTAATGAAGTGAGCTGCTTTGTCAAGAACAAAGAACAAAGAAAAGTACAGCACAGGGACAGACCCTTTGGCCCTCTAAGCCTGCGCCGACCATGCTGCCCGTCTAAACTAAAATCTTCTACACTTCTGGGGTCCGTATCCCTCTATTCCCAACCTATTCATGTATTTGTCAAGATGCCCTTAAACGTCACTATCATCCTTGCTTCCACCACCTCCTCCGGCAGCGAGTTCCAGGCACCCACTACCCTCTGTGTAAAAAAAAAAAACTTACCTCTTACATCTCCTCTAAACCTTGCCCCTCACACCTTAAACCTATGCCCCCTAGTAATTGACCCCTCTACCCCGGGGAAAAGCCTCTGACTATCCACTTCATGCGCCTTATAATTTTGTAGACCTCTTATCAGGTCGCCCCTCAACCTCCTTCGTTCCAGTGAGAACAAACCGAGTTTATCCAACCGCTCCTCATAGCTAATGCCCTCCATACCAGGCAACATTCTGGTAAATCTCTTCTGCACCCTCTCTAAAGCCTCCACATCCTTCTGGTAGTGTGGCAACCAGAATTGAACACTATACTCCAAGTGTGGCCTAACTAAGGTTATATACAGCTGCAACATGACTTGCCAATTCTTATACTCAATGCCTTGGCCAATGAAGGCAAGCATGCCGTATGCCTTCTTGACTACCTTCTCCACCTGTGTTGCCCCTTTCAGTGACCTGTGGACCTGTACACCAAGATCTCTCTGACTGTCAATACTCTTGAGGGTTCTACCATTCACTGTATATTTCCTACCTGTATTAGACCTTCCAAAATGCATTACCTCACATTTGTCCGGATTAAACTCCATCTGCCATCTCGCCGCCCAAGTCTCCAAACAATCTAAATCCTGCTGTATCCTCTGACAGTCCTCATCGCTATCCGCAATTCCACCAACCTTTGTGTCGTCCGCAAACTTACTAATCAGACCAGTTACATTCATTTTCCTCCAAATCATTTATATATACTACAAACAGCAAAGGTCCCAGCACTGATCCCTGCAGAACACCACTAGTCTCAGCCCTCCAATCAGAAAAGCACCCTTCCATTGCTACGCTCTGCCTTCTATGACCTAACCAGTTCTGTATCCATCTTGCCAGCTCGCCTCTGATCCCGTGTGACTTCACCTTTTGTACCAGTCTGCCATGAGGGACCTTGTCAAAGGCCTTACTAAAGTCCATATAGACAACATCCACTGCCTACCTGCATCAATCATCTTTGTGACCTCCTCGAAAAACTCTATCACAAAACCGTGCTGCCTCTCGCTAATACGATCCCTTGCTTCCAAATGGGAGTAGATCCTGTCTTGAAGAATTCTCTCTAGTAATTTCCACTGACATAAGTCTCACTGGCCTGCAGTTCCCTGGATTATCCTTGCTACCCTTCTTAAACAAAGTAACAACATGGGCTACTCTCCAGTCCTCTGGGACATCACCTGAAAACAGTGAGGATCCAAAGATTTCTGGCAAGGCCTCAGCAATTTCATCTCTTGCCTCCTTCAGTATTCTGGGGTAGATCCGATCAGCCCCTGGGGACTTATCCACTTTAATATTTTTCAAGACGCCCAACACCTCGTCTTTTTGGATCTCAATGTGACCCAGGCTATCTACACACCCTTCTCCAGTCTCAACATCCACCAATTCCTAATCTTTGGTGAATACTAATGCAAAGTATTCATTTAGTACCTCGCCCATTTCCTCTGGCTCCACACATAGATTCCCTTCCCTGTCCTTCAATGGGCCAACCCTTTCCCTGGCTACCCTCTTGCTTTTTATGTACGTGTAAAAAGCCTCGGGATTTTCCTTAACCTTATTTTCCAATGACTTTTCGTGACCCCTTTTAGCCCTCCTGACTCCTTGCTTAAGTTCCTTCCTACTTTCCTTATATTGCACGCAAGCTTAGTCTGTTCCGAGCCTTCTAGCCCTGACAAATGCCTTCTTTTTCTTTTTGACGAGGCCTACAATATCTCTCGTTATCCAAGGTTCCCGAAAATTGCCGTATTTATCCTTCTTCCTCACAGGAACGTCCTGAATTCCTTTCAACTGACATTTGAAAGCCTCCCACATGTCAGATGTTGATTTACCGTCAAACATCTGCCCCCAATCTATGTTCTTCAGTTCCCACCTAATATTGTTATAATTAGCCTCCCCCCAATTTAGCACATTCATCCTAGGACCACTCTTAACCTTGTCCACCAGCACTTTAAAACTTACTGAATTGTGGTCACTGTTCATGAAATGCTCCCCTACTGAAACTTCTACCACCTGGCTGGGCTCATTCTCCAATACCAGGTCCAGTACAGCCCCTTCCCTAGTTGGACTATCTACATATTGTTTTAAGAAGCCCTCCTGGATGCTCCTTACAAACTCTGCCCCCTCCAAGCCCCTAGCACTAATTGAGTCCCAGTCAATTTTGGGGAAGTTAAAGTCTCCCATCACAACAACCCTGTTGCTTTTACTCCTTTCCGAAATCTGTCTACCTATCTGCTCCTCTATCTCCCGCTGGCTGTTAGGAGGCCTCATGTAGTAAACCCCCAACATTGTGACTGCACCCTTCTTATTCCTGATCTCTACCCATATAGCCTCGCTGCCCTCGGAGGTGTCCTCCCGCAATACAGCTGTGATATTCTCCCTAACCAGTAACGCAACTCCTCCACCCCTTTTACTTCCCCCTCTATCCCACCTGAAACATCTAAATCCTGGAATGTTTAGCTGCCAATTCTGTCCTTCCCTCAATCAGGACTCTGTAATGGCAACAACATCATAGTTCCAAGTACTAAGTTCATCTGCCTTACCTGTTATACTTCTTGCATTAAAACATATGCACTTCAGGCCACCAGTCCCGCTGTTCTCAGCAACATCTCCCTGTCTACTCTTCCTCAGAGCCATAGTGACTCTGTTTCCTCGTTCTCCCTCAATTTTTTCACCTTCTGACCTATTGCCCCCCCCATACTAATTTAAACCCTCCCGTGTGGCACTAGCAAACCTCGCGGCCAGGATATTTATGCCTCTCCTGGATGATGTTGAGTTCACTCATCCAGGCAAGTGGAGAATATTCCATCACACTCCTGACTTGTACCTGGTCGATGGTGGACAGGCTCTGGGGAGTCAGGAAGTGAGTCATTTGCAACATATCTGCTCTTGGCAAATCCAGTTCAGTTTCTGGTCAACGGCAGTCCCAGGGTATTGATACTGGGGATTTATCAATGGCGATGTCAAGGGGTGATGTTCAGATTCTCCATTGGAGATAGCCATTGCCTGGCACTAGTGTGGCACGAATGTAACTTGATACTTGTCAGCCCAAGCCTAGATATTGTCCAGGTCTTGCTGCATTTGGACATGAAGTTCAGTGTCTTAGTCGTCGCGACTGGTGAACATTGTGCAATCATCAAAAATTATCCCCACTTCTGACCTTGTGAAGGAATGATGGTCACTGATGAAGCAGCTGAAGATGGTTGGGCCGAGGACACTATCCTGAGGAACTCCTGCACTGAGATGACTGACCTCCAAGAACCACAACCACCGTCCTTTGTGTCAGGTATGATTCCAACCAGCAGGGTCCTGTTGACTCCACTTTTGCTCGTGCTCCTTGATGCCATATTTGGTTAAATGCTGCCTAGGTGTTAAGGGCAGCTCCTCGCAACTCACCTCCAAGTTCAACTCTTTTGCCCATGTTTGTACCAAGGCTATATTTAGATTAGGAGCGGAGTGATTCTGTCAGAACCCAAACCGAGAGTCAGTGAGCATGTTATTGCTGAGAAAGTGCCATTTCGTAGCACAGTTGATGAACTCTTCTATCACTTTATTGACGATTGAGAGTAGACTGATGAGGCAGTAGTTGACCAGGTTGGTTTGGTCTTGCTTTTTGTGTATGGGACAGGCCTGAGCAATTTGCCACATTGCCAGGCAGATGCCATTGTTGTAGCTGTACTGGAACAACGTGGCTAGGGGTGTGCCATGTCTGGACCACAAGTCTTCAGTACTATTGCCAGAATATTGTCAGAGCCTTTGCAGTATACAGTGCCTTCAGCAGTTTCTTGATATCATGTGGAGTGAAGCAGATTGGCTGAAGACTTACATCTGTGATGTTGGGGTCCTCCGGAGAAGGCCAGCATCGATCATCCACTCAGCACTTCTGGCTAAAGACTGTTACAAATGTTTCAGCTTTATCTTTTGCACTGATGTACTGGACTTCCCCATCAATGAGGATTAGGATATTTGTGGAGTCTCCTCCTCCAGTGAATTGCTCAATTGTCCACCACCATTCGCACCTGGATGTGGCAGGACTGCAGAGCTCAGATCTGATCCATTGGTTGTGGAATGCTTAGCTTTGTCTATCACTTGCTGCTTACGCTGTTTGGCAAGCCAGTAGTCATTAGTTGTAGTTTCATCAAGGTCATCGTAATTTTAGGAGTACATGGTGCTACTCCTGACATTCCCGCCTGCAATTATTAAACCAGGGTTGATCCCCTGGCTTGGTGGTAATGGTAGAGTGGGGGATAGGCCAGGCCATGAGGTTACAGATTGTGATAAGTACAATTCTGTTGCTGCTGACAGCCTACAGCGCCTCATGGATCTCCAGTCTCGAGTTGATAGATCTGTTCAAGATCTAATCATTTGGTATGGTGGTGGTGCCACACAACATGATGGAGGGTATTCTATGTGAAGACAGGATTTTGTCTCCACAAGGACGGTGTGGTGGAAATGCCTAACAATAGGGTCACCGCAGATACATTGGCTGATTGGCGAGAATAAGGCCTAGTATGTATTTCCCTCTTGTTGGTTCCCTCACCAACTGCCGCAGACCCAGTCCAGCAGCTAACTCCTTTAGGACTCGGCGAGCTCGGTCAGTAATGGTGTTACCGAGCCACTCTTGATGATGGTCATTGAAGTCCACACCCAGAGTACATTTTGTGCCCTTGCCACCCTCAGTGCTTCTTCCAAGTGGTGTTCAACATTAAGTTCATAAGTTATAGGAGTAGGATTAAGCCGTTTGGTCCATCGAGTCTTCTCCGCCATTCGATCATGGCTGGTGCCATCCTGGCCTTAACTCTACTGTCTTGCACGTTCTCCATAACTCTTCGACCCATTACCAATTAAAAATCTGTCTAATTCCTCCTTAAATTTACTCACTGTCCCAGCATCCACAGCCTTCTGGGGCAGTGAATTCCACAAATTCACAATCTTTTGGGAGAAGTCATTTCTCCTCAACTCTTTTAAATTTGCTCCCTCTTACCCTAAGACTATGACCTCTCATTCTGGAATGCCCCTCAAGAGGAGGCATCTGCTCCATATCTACTTTTATCATCTTGTATACCTTAATTTGATCTCCCCTCATTCTTCTAAACTCTGGAGAGTATAGGCCTAAACTGCTTAATCTGTCCCCATACGACAAACCCCATATCTCAGGAATCAACCTAGTGTACCTCCTCTGAACTGCCTCCAATGCCACTGCATCTTTCCTCAAATAAGGACACCAAAACTGTGCACAATACTTCAGGTGTGGTCTCACCAATGCCTTGTATAGTTTATACTCTCTTCCTTTCGTATTAAATGCCAACATTCCATTTGTTTTCTTTATTATCTGCTGTACCTGTATGCTAGTTTTCTGTGACTTATGAATGAGGATCCCAGATCCCTCTGCATTGGAGCACCCTGACGTATCTCCCCATTTAGAAAACAAGTTGCCGTCCCATTTTTCCGAGCAAAATGCATGACTTCAGACTTATCCACATTCAACTCCATGTGTCACATTTTAGCCCACTCTCCTGACCCATCAATATCCATCTGTAAGGTTCTTATTTCCTCATTGCAACTTATTGTCCCACCTTTTTTTGTGTTGTCTGCAAATTTGGCTATAGAACCTTCGATCCCTGTATCCAAGTCGTTAATATAGATTGTAAATAGCTGGGGCCCAACCAAACCCTATTGCCCCCCATTAGTTACATCTTGCCACCCAGGAAAAGACCCATTCATCCTGACTCTGTCTTCTGTCTGTCAGCCAGTCTTCTCTCCAAACTAATAAATTACCCCTAATCCCATGTGATCTAACCTTGTGAATTAACCTTCTGTGCGGCACCTTATCAAACACGTTTCGGAAGTCCACCTGTACTACATATACAGCATCCCCATTATCCACGTGGCTTGTTACATCTTCGAAGAACTTCAGCAAATTAGTCAAACATGATTTACCCTTCGCAAAACCATGCTGACTCGGATGGATAGTATTTTAGCTTTCCAAATGGCCTGATATTACTTCCTTGATAATTGATTCTAACAATTTCCCAACAAATGTTAAACTAACTGGCCTGTAATTTCCCACATTCTGCCTCCCTCCCTTTTTGAATGTTAGCATTTTTCCAATCCATTGGAACCTTTCCAGTGTCCAGGGAATTTTGGAATATTATAGCCAATGAAAGATTATTGATTCATTAGCTGAGGGGAGCTGCATGAGACAGCTCTCCCAATTTTGGCACAAGTAAGGAGGACTTCACAAGGTCGACAGGACTGAGTCTGCTACTGTTGTTCCGGTGCCACAGCTGATGGGAGGTGGTCCATCTGGTTTCATTTCTTACGGATATCCCAGCGGTTTGATACAACCGAGTGGCTTGCTAGGACATCTCAGAGGGCATTTAAGGGTGAACCGCATTGCTATGGGTCTGGAGTCACATGTAGGCCAGACCAGGGAAGCACAGTGGAATTCATTCCCTGAAGGACATCAGTGAACCAGGTGGGTTTTTATGGCAATTGACAATGGCTTCATGATTAGACTTTTAATTCCAGATTATGTAATTCAAACTCCAACTTGGGTCCCCACAATATTACGCTGTGTCTCTGGATTACTCGTCCAGATGGGTTTTTACGACAATTGATAACAGTCTCTTGGTCATCATTAGACTTTTAACTGGAGATTTTTACTGAATTCAAATTCCACCATCTGCCCTGGTTGGATTCAAACCCAGGTCGCCAGAATATTACCCTGGGTCTCTGGATTACTCGTCCAGCGACAATACCATTAGGGCACTGCCTCTCCTCCAGTGACAATACTGCTAGGTCAGCACGTATGTTACTGTGCATCCACACGCAAATGTTCCTTTAACCAAAAATGTTCAGAGTAAACAAGCAAACCATCTGCCCAAAACATTTATTCATGCTTAGAGCTCAGACTTCCCTCACTGGAGAGCAATGCGAAGGCAGCAGTGATACATGAAGATGCCAGTCATACATCCCTCTACACACAAACAAGTCTTAAACAAGAGCCCGATATACAAATACCAGAAGAATTGATCTGGAATTTCAGCTGGGATTTGGGGGGGGGGGGGGGGGGAGACTGTGTATTCCTTCACAGTAACTTTGGTGAGAGACTGGAGACACCCTGAGGACACAGCCACTCTTCCCATTTCCCTGGAATTTCCTTCAATCTTCCATCAAAGCTATGGGAAGGGTGAGTTCTGAGGGTGCAGGAATTCTCGAAGGTTATCTAGATAGGAATCTAACTTATAATGCCTCAATTACAGGCTGTTTATTATTTTGTACAGCAGTGTGTGAAAGTAGAAACCAATTAACAAGGTGATTCTGCCTTTGGGTCTGACAAGCATAGACATAACTGGCATTTAAATTTATAACAGCCAGCAGTTTGAACACCAAGCACAACTATGATTCCTAGCTCAAGAACAGCAAGAAATACTCTCTAGATGTTTACCAGTTTGATCGACAGATAGGTCATCCTTGCTTTCAGCATAAAGCAGAATCAACCCTTTGTCATTCAAGATTTAAAAACAGTAAAGTTTCTTATTAATGCACAGAAGACTTCCTGTACATCTGTGCATCAGCACACACCTGCATTTGGGGACCTGACTCATGGGATTTGGAATAGATTTGCGCATTTAACACTTTTTTGTGACATAAAAGTCATACATAATAATGTTTATTAGTGTCACAAGTAGGCTTACATTAACACTGCAATGACGTTACTGTGAAAATTCCCTAGTCGCCACATTCCCGCCTGTTCGGGTACACTGAGGGAGAACTCAGAATGTCCATTGACCTAACAGCACGTTTTTTGGAACTTGTGGGAGGAAACCAGAGCACCCGGAGGAAACCCACGCAGACACAGGGAGAACGTGCAGACTCCGCACAGGCAGTGACCCAAGCCGGGAATCAAGCCCGGTCCCTGGCTCTGTGAAGCAACAGTGCTAACCATTGTGCTACCGTGCACCCATATGGCGGCGGAGACACTGCTGTTTCTGCCATTAGTAAACCTGCAATTTGCCGCTTTGATAAAATCAGTCATTATTTTGCCATCTGAATAGTAACTTTCAAAAGTAGTGAAAGTTTTGATACAAGAAATAACTGGACAACACTCTGTTCTTCATCCATAAATTATAGTTGGATGTTTCAGGCAGCCTCGCATGTGCTAAACTAAAACAATAAGTTACAGGAAGTCCTTGTTTCAAGTCGCCCCACTTAACAGTTTCATTTATCCTTTTGGGCCTGCTTTTCCAATTTGTGTCACGGGTTTTGCTTTTATATCATTTGCATTCTGGCCACGCCCTCCCTGCGCTGCACTCGGGACTAGCCACCAGAGCGCTGCTGTTGACACAGAGGGTCGAGGTTGCAGAGAGTGTCCCAGATCCAGAAGAAAGGGCGCAGGGCAGGGAGACTGACCCAGAGCCTCAGCCGGGACAGTCACCACTACTGGGGGTGCTGTGTCTACTTGGGGTGGGACAATGCTGACCGTCCAGTGAACTGTCAGGAAGTTGTTTTGGCTCCGGTGAGAGAGAGAGAGATAGAATGGAAAAGAAGAGCGTAAGAGTGAGAGTGAGCGTGAGAGAGAGAGAGAGAGGGAAAATATCAGAATGGGAAAGGAGAGAGAATCAGAACGGGAAAGGAGAGCGAAAATCAGAGTGGGAAAGGGGATGGAGAGAGAGACACAGAGGTAAATGACAGACAAAGTGCGACAGTGGAATATAACTGCAGTCAAAAGGTTTTGCTAAGTTAGAAGCTGTGCTACTTGGGGCCTGTTTGGGCGATTAGTTTTATCTCATTTGAATTTATATAGCATTGCTGTTATATTCAGTGATTTATTTTAGTTTGTAAGTTATTCCAGCTAGAAATGGACAGTGGTGCACGCGTACGGCACAGTATTTCAACTTGCACATCAGTTTTGCCGGGCAAGAAATGACCAAAGGAACCTAATTCTGGCTTTAACACCGAAATCATGATTCATTTAAAGCCGGTTCATTTAAAGCTGCGATTTGCAGGAACACAATCACAAGTGAAAAAGATTGACAATTTTTAATATTAATACTTTTAATATTCATTTTATAGCCCCTCATGCAAAATATTACTTCAGGTAGATTTTAGGAGAAAACTGGACAATAGCATTAAGCAACACTTGATGCAGTTAACCAGAATTATACTTTGACAACAAATTGCATTTATGCAGTGCCTTTAACTAAGATACGTCCTAAAGCACTTCATGTGTGTTCTCGAATAGAATTTGACACCACGCCACACAGGGAGACATTAGGACAGGAGACAAAGTGCTGGGCTTTTAGGAGTGTCTTAAAGCAAGAAAGAAAAGCAGAGGGGTGGGTTTAAGGAAGGAATTCCAGAGCTTAGGGTCCAGGCAGCTGAAAGCATGGCCACCAATAGCAGAGCGATGAAAATCGAGGATAAGCAAGAGGCCAGAATTGGAGGATCACAAATATCTCAGCAGATTATAGGCCTGAAGGAGTTTAGAGAGATCCCGGTCGGTTACAGGCGTCGGGGAGGATAGAGGGGTTTTGTGGGCCAAAAGGTCAGAGTTTGGAAAATTAAAGATCCAAGGGCGGGATCTCAGGGGTTTGTGGTGCTAAAGGTTGTTACAGATTGTAGGGAATACCATCTTCCATCCATACAGATAGGCTGGCATGGTAGCATAGTGGTTAGCATTGTTGCTTCACAGCGCCAGGGCCCCAGGTTCAATTCCCGGCTTGGGTCACTGTCTGTGCGGAGTCTGCACGTTCTCCCCGTGTCTGCGTGGGTTTCCTCCGGGTGCTCCGGTTTCCTCCCACAAGTCCCGAAAGACGTGCTGTTAGGTGAATTGGACATTCTGAATTCTCCCTCCGTGTACCCGAAAAGGCGCTGGAATGTGGCGACTAGGGGATTTTCACAGTAACTTCATTGCAGTGTTAATGTAAGCCTACTTGTGACACGAATAAAGATTATTAGGCTGAGTGTAGAGAGATCTTACTAACCAGCATATTCAAAGTTTAAGAGAAACAAAAAAGGAAGTTCCATGCAATAGTGATCATAATATTAATATAATGGATAGAAGCAGGTAAGTTGTGTTGGAGTCTGCAAACCCCACTGCTGTATCAGGACATTGAGCAATTGGGCTGTTTCTTAATTTATATAATGTGCAGCAGAACCCCAGAACAATGATCAATGTGCTCCCACCAGCCACCCCAGCTGACAGAGTACAAATGGAAGTCTAAATCCAGAAAATGACATGGAAATTAATTTTAGGAAAGAAAATATCAAATAATTTTTATCATGTAGTACAAAGCAGCCCACTTGATTGGCATCCCATCCACAAAACATTTGCTTCCTCCACCACCGAAGCAGTGGCAGCAGTGGTTAGAGAATGCACTGCAGGAACTCATCAACACTCCTTAGACTGCACCTTTCAAATCCACGACCGCTACCATCTAGGGAAAGGGCAGCAGAGACATGGCAATACCACCACCTGGAAGTTCTCCTCCAAGCCATTCGCCACCCTATCTTGGAAATATAATTGCCGGTCCTTCACTGTCGCTGGGTCATAATCCTGCAACTCACTACCTAACAACACTGTGGGTGTACCTACACTAAATGGACTTCACCGGTTCAGGTCTGCACCTTCTCAAGGTCAACTAGGAATGGACAATAAATGCCGACCTGGCCAGCAACGCACACATCCACTGCAACAGTCATTACGCTTCAATAAAGTATTTCACTATTTGCGAATGCTTTGGGTGCAATATAAATCAAAGTTTTGCTTTCTATTGGAATGTGGGAATTACCAGATGATAAGGGTCAAGTTCCATCTAGTTCATCTTGTACCACCCTGGCATTCACATGATGCAATGATAATGATCTGGTTAAATCAATGTCTGCAACAGACCCTGAACATTTAAGGCTAATTACTTCAGTTTCTGGAGTTAACGGATCTCACTCAGGCAGCAGATGGTTTTCGCATTTGAACCGGGCGAGGAAGGGTTGTTGGGGGCGGGGTTGTGAGAAAAGAGAGGGAAATTCACCAGAGTTCCTAATTATGATCACAATTCCAGCTGAAACACGCACATCTGTAAACCCCATACTGTGCAGTTTCCAACAACAGAGATGAACAGATAGGAGAACATCACACATGGGTATGGTGTCCCTTACAGTCCAGCAACAGTCACCAGTGTTAATAGGGTCCAAGCCAGTTAGTGAAGTCAAAGCCAAGGCACAGAGCTTTTCTTTATTGAAGGCTAATTTACTTATCCAGTCTCACAGCTCTCTTCCCACTTCCCCTGACCTAGCTGTCCCCAATTTATACCTACTCAAAGACCAATAATACCTATGACCTCTTTCTCTTAACAATAATAATGTGATTGACCTGACATTAATTAAAGTTAACAATGCAATTGACAAGGCATTAACAGTTAGCACTCACATGCCAGAAATGAGAGTTTGGGGAAAGTACCAGACATGGATACCACACTCATCCAATTACATACAAGTACTGCACAGAAAAATCACTCAGTTCAACAGTTTCATACCACTATTTAGGACCCCAACCCCACTTTATCTAATCCCGTTAACGTATACTTTAATCCGAACTCCTTCATGTGGCTATCTAGCATCTTCTTGAATGCGTCCATGTTATTCATTCCCTCTAGCAGAGAACTCCACATTCGAACCATGCTCTGGATAAAAAGTTTCTCTACGGAAAACCTGCACCTTTCCTGTCTTGTGTAGCCGATCAGACTTTGCAAAAATATTCTAGCTATCTGTGTGTAATTTTTACACAGTTTAATGCATCGACAATCTGGTTCAACTGTACCCTGCCAATATGGCATTACCAGGAAGAAATACTAATATGATGAGTTTGTTTTTGTTCTATGCGCTGCTATACTAGCTTTATACATGCCAGATCAGAGTGGTTTATTTGTAGGGCCAATAATTTGGGCTAATTTGAGGCTTGCTTTGAAGTCAACTTATGTGAAAGGAGATGGAAGCTATTTTTGAAGTGAGTTAGCGATGTTTGTTCTTGAACCGTTATGTGACAGAACAAAGTCGATCGAACTGGTATGGTAATTGCTGTAGTATGCTTGCTGTGTAGTTACAGATTTTTCTTCTGACCTCTGAACTGTGAAGCTGCTGGTTGATTTTCTTTGCCCCTGCGAGAGAAGTAACCAGATTCAATAAAGTCATTGGGATTATGTTTGTTCCAGAGGCATTGTCTTTCTGATGAGGTTAAACTGGCCTCGGCTCCCTCCTCAGCTGGAGAGAAGAGACCCACGGCATTATTTTGAATAAATAGGTGTCTTGGACAACATTTATCCCTCAACCAACATCAGTAAAAGCAGGTTCTGTTTGTTTTTCTCATGGCAGTGTGCAAATTCGCTGCCACATTTTCCCACGCGTCAGCAATGTTGACACTTCCCCAGAAAAATGTACTGCATTGGCTGTGGAGCTATTTGGGATGTCCCCAAATTTATTAAAAGCACTGGCTGAAACAAGTCCTCTCTTTCCTTCTTTACGTCTATCTCTCCTTGAATAAGGTGAAAAATGTTCATTTGGACAGAACATACTAATGAGCTGCAATTTGGAGATTTCTTTTTGATAAACAGATGTGGATAATGGAAAGATGCCACTCTGGGTGCCAAGTGGCCAAGCAACCTAGTATAACAGTCACGGGTTTATGTAACAAAAGACATTATGCCAAATAAGTACATGGGAGCATTAAACCACTGCCTGGGTTATTACTGCAGCTCAGCGTGTGGAGCTAATTACAGTGATGTATGGGTGAGATTGTCTGGAGCTCTTCAGTGCGTACCCTGTCTCATTTACAGTGCCTTTGAAAAGCCAAGATGATCATTAATTTCCTTTTTCTGTATGTCGAAAGACATATTTTGGGTTGAAGTCATGAAATTATGTGATTGGTTATTTTTTTCCAGCGTAATTGTGTTTGTCATAACGGAGCTGATACAGAGTGTTAGCACCGGTCCTATTCGAATGGAAAAACAGGATGCTTCTAAATCTACAGCACAATTTGGATTTGTTTACAATTGTGTTGCAAGGTCCCAATTTGACCATAAAGATTAGTTTAGATTCAACATTGTAATTTACACAAGTGCTTCTCTTAATCATTGAAAGTACCCAGTTCTGAATTTTTATGTAAAAGCTTACATTGAATCATTAAAACAGAATGTTTCAAATTGCAAGCAATTAAAAACGTGGAAATTCGCCGTCTTCCACTCTCCGAACCCTTTACTACCACAATACATTTAAGGCAAGCTACCCAAGTGCATGATGGAGAAAGGAATTGAAGAATATGCTGATAAAGTGGAAGAAGTCCCATGTGGAGCACAAACACCAGTATAAACCTAGACTGAATGTTCCTCCGCTGTAGATTCTAGTGTTGCCTTAACTGAACCCAGGGGGGCAGCTGTAAAAATGCTATAATGGGCTACAGTGGCCCCCTACCACCTACCCGAGGATTATGAAGAGGGAATGTGCACTACACCATTGGTGCCTAGACCCTAATTTAGCAACGTCTGTCCTCTTTTAAGATAACGTCTTAAAATTGTCTCTTTGACCAAGGTTTTGGACATCAACCCTACATCACCTTATGTTGCTGTGTCAAATGTAATTTTATAAAAGCAAATTACTGCGGTTGCTGGAATCTGAAACAAAAGAGAAAATGCTGGAAAATCGCAGCAAGTCTGGCAGCATCTGTAGGGAGAGAAAAGAGCTAACGTTTCGAGTCCGATGACTCTTTGTCCAAAGCTCTGACAAAGCTTTGACAAAGAGTCATTGGACTCGAAACGTTAGCTCTTTTCTCTCCCTACAGATGCTGCCAGACTAGCTGAGATTTTCCAGCATTTTCTCTTTTGTTAATTTTATAATGATCCTGTGAAGCATCTTGGGACATTTTATGTCAAAGACGCAAGACAAGTTGTTCTAGACTCGGTCAAATGCTGCCGTGACGTAAAAGCAAGTCGCTCCCAGCTGACCTCTTTTTCCGCTCTTACATCTGTTTGGATCAAGACTGTAGGTCTGCAGCCGAGTGGTCCTGGCAGAACCCAAACTGAGCATAGATGACCAGACCATTGCTGAGTTAAGTGCCACTTGATAGAACTGTCAATGAAATGGCACTTTGCAAATTATTGTGTGAAATGGCTGAGGAGCTAAATGGCCAGATTGGATTTGTCCTGCTTTTTGTGGACAGGACATATCTGGGCAATTTTCCAAATTGTCAAGTAGATGCTGGTGTTGTAGCTATACTGGAACAGCTTGGCTTGAGCAGCAGTTGGTTCTGGAGCACAGGTCTTCAGCACTCACACGGAGATGCTGTCCGGGCCCACTGCCTTTGCTGCATTAAGTGCGGTTTCTTGATAACTCAAATTGACAGAATCTGGCAGCTATAAGGGTGGGGTCTCGAAGAAGGTTGAGAAGGATTATCTACTCAGCACTGCTGGCTGAAGAGGGCTGCAAATGCTTCAGTTTTTTCTTCTACATGTTGGGCTTCACCAACATTAAGAATAGGGTTATTCATGGAGCCTACTCCTCCACTTGTTTAATTATCCACTGTCATTCACAACTGGATGTGGAAAGACTGCCAATCTTTGAGATTGCGTAACTGTTTATTACACACTATTTTCACAGGAAAGCTTGTCTGTAGTTTGTACTGTAGCTTCAGGTTGGCATCTCATCTTTAGGTATGTTTGGTGCAGGTCCTGGCTTGCATTTTCACAATTCTCATTGAACCAGGGTTAACACATAATCATAGAAAATAGGAATAGACTATTCGGCCCATCAAGCCTACTCCACCATTCATGTGATCATGGCTGATTCTCTATCTCAACACCACATTTCCACTCTCTCCCCATACTTCTTGACACCTTTAGTGCCTAGAAATGTATTTCTTTCTTAAACATATTCACTGACAGCCTTCTGCAATAGAAGCTTGCACAGGTGTTATGGGCCAGGGTTTAGAGAACCCCAAAGTGTATCATGGAGTTCCCCTGACCCACAACTTTTACTAGATTGTGGTATGGGAAGCACCCGGCCCACTCTACAGGTGTGGTACAGCAGAAATGGAAAAGTATTTTTTAAAAGCAAAACAATGTTTATTCTATGAGCTCAAGTTAACCTTTTTAAAACATAGTGAACATCTTAGCAACCATTAATTCAAATACAACCCCCGAAGACTACAACACTAAGTAATTCTTAACATCGATAAGACTTAAAACACCTGTCAACAGAAGCACATTAGGTTTACATTCACTACTGAGAACATTTATAATTCTGAATTCACCAAATGATCAAGAGATAGTCTTTTGATGGCAGAGAGAACAGCAGTACACCTGCTTGGTCTGGCTTCAGCTCCAACACTGAAAACGAAACTAAAACACACCCTGCAGCCTGCTCAAAAATGAAAGTAAAAAGCTGACAGACAGCCCGGCTCCACCCATTCTGACATCACTGCAGTAATAAACACCCATTTCTTAAAGGTACTCTCACATGACACAGGTTCACTACCCTCTGAACAAATTTCTCCTCACCTCAGTCCTAAATGGCCTACCCTGTATCCAGACACCTTGATCTCTTGTGCTAGAACCCCCATCCAGGGGGAAACATCATCCCCCGCATAGTCTGTTCAGCCCAGTCAGAAATGTATACATTTCAGAGATTCTCTCTCATTCTTCTAAACCCTGGTGAACACAGGCCTCATCCACCCAATCTCTCAAGGTTGGCCCTGTCTTGATGGTAATGATACAGAGATGCATGCTGGGTGATGAAGTTACAGATTGCGATGCAATATTATTCTGCTGCTGCTGACACAAAAGTGCCTCGAAGATGCCAGTTTGAGCCGCTGGCTCTGTCGTGAATCATTCCCACTTCATTGTGGTAGTGCCACACAACACAATGGTGGGTGTCCTCACGATGTAGACAGTGCTTTGTTTCCAGGAGGACTCCTCCATGTCAGTATTTAAGTTCCATTTGAGCTTCCACCCATTCTACTAGCTTAACCTTCTGTTCCTTTCTCCCTCATATCTAGCTATCCCATGAATACATCTATGCTATTCATCGGAACCACTTCATATGGTAGCAAGCTCCGCATTCTAACCACTCGCTGGATAAAAGATATTTCCTGAATTACCTATTGGATTTATTAGTGCCCATCTTAGATTTCTGGTCCCAGGTTCTAGTCTCCCCCATATATGGAAATATATGACTTTATCCATTCAAAGGTCACCATCAGCTTACAGGACAGCTGAAGAGACCCAGCTTGTTCAATCTTTCCTGATAGATATGAACTTTCAGCCTGATATCATCCTTGTTAAAAATAACTCAATCTTCCTCCAGAGTCTCGAAAACCTTTTCTCAGAATTAAGCAGGCTCAAAGACATCAGTGGTTATGGAGTGCAGCTCGTCACCGAGTGAGCAAGGGAATTTTAAGGGTTCAATTTAAGGGTCAATCCCTTTCGAAAATTTAGTTTGCTTTTCAAATTTAACTGCAATTTACTGTTAAAGTTAAGTATTTTTCAAGTCTTAGTCAGGGATAAACAAGCTGCCTACAGGTGGGTAGCGAGGTTGGACTAGATTCCCGAGCCCATTAGAATTTCAGCTGGTACACTGGTTTTGCTAGTTGCACAAAGTAAGCAAAGACAGGAGCTGGTTACATAGTGAGAGCGTGGGAATTTGGTGAATAAGTGCTGTTCATCTACGTAGCGACCGTACCTTTGTGAAACCAGTTTAAAAGACCTGGGAGCCTGCCACATTCTGAGAAAAACTCAAATGTGTGACATCTGAGGGAGAAGCAAATGATTGGTTGCTGAGTATTTTGCTCATTTATCTTTTAAAACTCAGGTATTTTAGTAGGAATTCTAAGGTTTACTAGCAGCAGTAAAGCTTATTAGCAGCAGTAGGGTCTAGGTTTGTAAAGGCAGGGCAGGGCAGCTTGGCCATGTGGAATGCCCAACCGTTAACACGTGAAAAGTCTGAGCGTCTCCTGTGGCCTGGACACCACATGTGCAGGAAGTTCCACCAGGTGCAGAAACATGAGGTTTGGGTTTTAGAACCCGAAGAATGACTGGAGTCACTATGACACATCTGTGAGGCTAAGAACAACGTGGAGCTCGTCACAATGCAGGTCAAGAGAGTATCTGCAGAAAGGGAGTGGGTTACTGCCTGGCTGTTTAGAGGTGCAGGACATCCAGAGTCCATCTCACTCAGTAACTGGTTCTCTATTTTAGATACTGTGAGGGCGATGGCTCCTCAGAGGAGTGCAGGCAGATCCAGGACTGTGGCACCATGGATGGCTCAGCTGCACAGAGGAGGAGGGAGAAGACTGCAAGAGCAATAGTGATAAGGGATTCAATGGTTAGAGGAACTGATGGCCGTTTCTGTGACCAGAAACATGACTCCCAAGATGGTACATTGCCTTCCTGGTGCCAGGATCAAGGATGTCACTGTACAGCTGCAAGACATTCTTATGGAGGGTGAACACCCAGAGCTTGTGGTCCACATCGGTACCAATGAAACAGGTGGGATGAGGTCAAAGGCAGTAATTTCAGGATTACTCCCAGCACCTTGTGCTAGTGAGTACAGAAATACAATAGAGCAAATGGCTGGAGAGATGCAGGAGATAAGCTTTAGATTTGTGAGGCACTAGAACCAGTTCTGGGGCTGGTGAAAACTGTACAAGAAAGAAATTAGTATTCATAAAAAAGTAGTACTGAAGAAGTTAATGGGACTGAAAGTGATACATCCCCTGGAGCTGATTTTCTACATTTCAGAGTGTTGAAAGAATTGGCTGCGGAAATCATGAACAAATTGGTGGTAATCTTTCAAAATTCTATAGATTCCGGTGTGTTTCCTGCAGATTGGGCGGTAGAACATGTAATCCCTCTGTTTGAGGAGGGAGAGAGAAAACAGGAATATACAGTCGTGGTGGCCTGACATCAGTAGGGAAAATTCTGGAATCTATTCTAAAGGATGCGATAACTGGACAATTTGAAAATAATGGTAGGACTGGACAGAGCAAACATGGGAAATCATGCTCGACAAACCTGTTTCTTTAGAATGTAAGGAGAATAGATAAAGGAAACCAATGGATGTGGTGTATTTGGATTTTCAGAAGGCTTTCTATAAGGTCCCACACAAGAGGTTAGCAAACAAAATTAGAGCACATGGGTTTGGCGGTAATATATTGGCATGGTTTGAAAATTGGTTAACGAACGGAGATCAGAGTAGGAATAAACATGTCATTCTCAGGTTGGCAGGCTGTGACTAGTGGGGTACTGAAAGGATCAATGTTTGGGCCCCAGCTATTTAGAATCAATGATTTGAATGTGGGGACCAAATGTAATATTTCCAAGTTTGCTGACAACACAAAATGAAATGGGAATGTGAATTGTGAGGAGGATTCAAGAGTCAAGTGTATTAGAAAGGCAAGTGAGTGGGCAAGAAGAGGCATTTGGACTAGGTGAAAAAATATGAAGTTACCAACTTTGCATTTTATTTTTCCTGCCAGAGTACTTCTTTTAAATGGTAAGATATTGAGAAGTGATGATGTCTATAATAATATAACCTTTATTAGTTTCACAAGTAGGCTTACATTAGCACTGTAATGAAGTTACTGTGAAAATCTCCTATATAGAACATACAGTGCAGAAGGAGGCCATTCAGCCCATCAAGTCTGTACCCAAGTCGCCACATTCTGGCGCCTGTTCGGGTACACGGAGGGAGAATTCAGAATGCCCAATTCACCTAACAGCACGTCTTTCGGGACTTGTGGGAGGAAATTTTCATTACATACTCAGTCTTAACCTTTGTAACTGAGCCTCCTTCTTGGCCTACACCCTCCTTCCAGTAAAATCTGACTGCCCTTGCCATCTGGGAAGGGTCGTTCTCTGTCCAATTCATGTTATTACATTTCACAGCAGTAACCACAGAAGGTGGTAGGCAATGCATTAACATAGCACAGTAGAGGGGAATTCTGACCATTTTGATACAGCAAATCGCCTGACTGCCCCCGGTAGATTTCATTAAAACGCTCCAGAAATTCCTCTGGCTCTTCAGTCTTCCTAGGTTTTAGGTCTAAGATAACAGAAAGATTTATGGGCCTTTGAAATGTGCTATTCAACGCATTCAAGATCTGTGTCCTTCTTTTCTCTATTTGCTCCTTTTTTTTTTAAAACTTAAAAATGTTTGAAAATTCAAATTGAATTACTGCAACTTGCAAGCTTAGCTCTGATCTCAACTCAGAACTAAATTTACAATTTGCTTAACACAAACTTGTATAACATTTACAACTTAATTATTTCTTTATCTTAACAATTTTTCTTTTAACAAGTTTTTTTCTTTTACATACACATAAGTATTAGCAAAATCAACTATCATCTCCAGATTGACACTTTTTAAAATGGTGTCCATGATCTTCTTTAAGTTTCTATTAATCTCCAGATAAAATGAGATAAACCTTATTTCAAGTAAGTAAAACTTAAGATTCTGGCAATTTCAATCAATTGCTTTCGAAAATAATAACTTTTATCAAAGAGGTGGAGAAACCCACTGGTTTCCTTTAATTAATTCAAAACGTAACTTTGCTGGAGTTCACTGACTCAAAGGAAAGGTATCCGATTACACTAGCGACTGGCGCTGTTATCTCAAGGCCTGAGTGAGAAGCACTGTCTGGCATGACTTTGCCTGCTGCTGTTAACCCTTTGAGAGACTTCTGCTTCAACCAATCTGCAGCATTCCCCACAATCTCAACTAGCCCTCGGAACTGCGTTTTTCGCCAATACAGTCCAAGGAGACAATTTTAGCTTAATCAACTATATTTTTAACACACAGGCATATAGAGGTGAACCATTTTCAATTTCAAATGTTACATCTACCTCTCATAACGTAACCCAACCGAATTAACTCACAAATAAAGTTGAACCATTTATATTTTAAATGTTACATCAACAATACAGCCTACCCCAGCCGAATTAACTCACCAATAAAGTTGAACCATTTATATTTTAAATGTTACATCAACAATACAGCCTACCCCAGCCGAATTAACTCACAAATAAAGTCCCATCAATTAAAATGCTAATCCCCAGACTGACCTGTGATTTCGTTGAGGCGGTCTTTCTGTGCCAACCGCGAGTGACCAGACTAATCAGACGATAAGAAGAGGGGAACAATCAATGCGCGGTCGTTTTCCAGTTCTACATTGAGGGCCCTTTGTTCCCCATCCTCCTGTTCATAATCAGTCTAATTCTGATTTCGCAGTTGGATCAGGATCGCCCTGAGAAATCCCGGGTTTCGGCACCAAATGTTGATTCCCAAATTTCTTTCTCCGTCAGTCTGGCCTCAATAAAAGTTGAGATGGATTTGCACGTAAAAAGAAGTTATTTATTTAGCTTGCAAGCTTGATTCATCTTACAGAAACATAAGAGACATCCAGTCTCCTACACTCCAGAAAGCGAATGAACAAAGAGACAAAGGGATCTCTGCAAATCAATTCAAATGGTATCAAGTTTCACATACTCGACACCCATAGGTCAGCCTATATCCCTCCTGACCTGTTTGATCTATTCTGATTGGCTCACTTCCAATCCCTTTCTCTGGCCCCTATCAATGCAGCATCACTCTCATAGACACACCTCTTCCTGCTTTTTCCATGCGGTCTCAATCCCTTTGTCTCTATCTGCCAGAATCAAAGTGGCTTATTTCTACATTACATTAACTAGTATCTCTAAAGTAACTATTTTATATCACATTCGTCACTGTGGCTTCACAGCGCCAGGGTCCCAGGTTCGATTCCCTGCTGGGTAACTGTCTGTGCAGAGTCTGCACGTTCTCCCCGTGTCTGCGTGGGTTTGCATCTCCAACCTCTTCCATGCCGCCCCCTCTCCCTCCATCACCCACTTACGGATCGCCACTTTGGCTGCCCAATAGTAGCCACCCAGATTCGGCAACGCCAGCCCTCCTCTATCCCTACTTCGCTCCAGGAACCCCCTCCTTACCCCCGAGGTCTTACTCGCCCACACAAAGCCCATAATGCTCCTGCCTACCCTCTTAAAAAAGGCCTTGGTGATCACAATTGGAAGGCATTGAAATACAAAAAGAAACCTCGGAAGGACCACCATTTTAATCGACTGTACCCTGCCCGCCAGCGAGAGCGGCAACATGTCCCACCGTTTAAAGTCCTCCTCCATCTGCTCCACCAGCCTCATCAAGTTAAGTTTGTGCAGGGCCTCCCAGCTCCTAGCTACCTGGATCCCCAAGTATCAAAAGCTCCTATCCGCCCTCCTCAGCGACAGGTCGTCTATCCCTCTTCCCTGATTCCCCCGGATGCACCACAAAGAGCTCGCTCTTCCCTACATTGAGCTTATAGCCCGAGAAGTCCCCAAACTCCCTTAGGATCTGCATGACCTCCACCATCCTCTCCACTGGGTCCGCCACATACAGCAACAGGTCATCTGCATACAGCGACACTCGATGCTCCTCTCCCCCTCAGACCACCCCCCTCCATTTCCCAGACTCCCTTAATGCCTTGGTCAAAGGTTCAATTGCTAGTGCAAACAACAAGGGGGACAGGGGGCACCCCTGCCTCGACTACCCATGAAGTTAAAGATATGGGTTAAACGTTTAGTGATTATGAGGACGAAAAACACAAAGTAAAAAAAAACGTTACTGTTGCCTAGTGACAGTGGTCAAGTGACCCGGACACAGAGAAAAGACAGAGGGGAGAGTTCAGTATGTGTCAGAGGGGTCCGGAATTTTAAGTTCCCTGATGAGACTGCATGCCTCTTAGAGACAGTAGTTGTCTGAACAGTCAGTTATAGAACTCAGCAAAGTGATTAGTTTGGCAGAGGTGCTACGGGAATACTGAGTTTACGGAACTAATTTCTTTGCTCTGCAGTTGAAGAAACTGCGAGTTTAGAGTGTGGATTTTGGGTGTCACGGGGACAGATCCAAATTTGATGAAAAGCATCAAGTGAATGCTCAGGAATTCACTGGAAGAAAACTGTTTGCAACTATGCCAATCCTAGAAGAAGCTTTTATGTCAAGCTAGGGGCTGGGTTGTGTGTCTATAAAGATATTGCTGGGGTAAACGAATAGTGGGGTTTTGAACTGTCTTCTTGGGTCTGTACGGAGATCTTTCCAACCTTTTTGTCTGGTGTAATAAAGTTCACTTCTCGGTTTTTTTTTAAGTTTAGAGTACCAAATTCATTTTTTCCAATCAAGGGCAAATTCACGTGTCTAATCCACCTCCCCTGCACATCTTTGGGTTGTGGGGGCGAAACCCACGCAAACACGGGAGAATGTGCAAACTCCACACGGACAGTGACTCAGAGCCGGGATCGAACCTACGACCTCGGCGCCGCGAGGCAGCAGGGCTAACCCACTGTGCCACCGTGCTGCCCGCACTTCCGTTGTTTTAATATTTTATTTTTTGTATTAAAGAAATCATCGGCAGATTCCTGTGACATTATTCAGTAACGTTCCTCTATGATTTCTGAAAAACAGTTAGGATCTATTAAGCCCGGTTTCACTCTGGGATCAGTCTTGCCCAGTATTAATAGCAGCTGGGATGAATGGTTAACAGTTATGTTCAACAGATCGATAGATTATGTCGAAAGGATATGGGGCTAATGCAGCAAAATGACATTGAGACAGAAGATCAAGCATGATCTAATTAAATGGCAGAGCAGGCTTGAGGGACTGATTGGTCATTTCGGCTCCGATTTTCTATGTTCCTGTATAAGAAACCCAGAACTGTTCACGGTATGCCGAGTGTGGTCTAATCAAGGTTAGCATATCTGTTTTACAATTCTACCCCACTTGAAAAGAACGCTGGTTCTAAGTTAGCTTTTCTAAATGCTCTTAACTTGTGTGGTTACTTTTAGTGATTTGCGTGTTTCAGAGGAGGAGGAGCGATGAAAAAGGGGAAGGACAGGAAGAATGAATTTAGTCAAGGTAATTTAGGGTTAAATAATAATTCATACCGAGCAATGAATAACAGGGCAATTTTTTTCTAAATCAGCAATAAAAAGTAGACACAAATGAAATGGTGGAACTTTCCATTGTGTAACTCTGCCAGCTGATCTTAAACATGAGAAAGAGAGGGGCAGACAGACACATTGTTCTGATTCGAGTAATACAGTAAGTTACCATATGGCAACATAATTCTCAATTCCATGAATATTTCTCTGCAAAATACTAATACTGGAGGGACAAATCTGTGTGTTCTGTTATGCTTCAGGTCTCCTCCCTTTAGCAAATCAGCATCGCTCTCTGACCCCAGTGAGCGAGATTTATGTAGCGGTTCAGTTTCAGGGCACCATTTAATGAATCCTGGCTGCCTGACTGCACTTTGGCCAAAGCAAGTTAATTTTTAAAAACTGGGTATCAACAAGACTGGGGGAAAACAAACAATTACTGTTCGGAATAAAAGTAGCCCTTTCCTGCAGCATCATAACATCAGTTCTCAATTAGACGATTCATAGCTATTATTTGAATATCGCATGCCTTCTCTTTGGCTTAACCTTCATTATAATCTCGGTTATGTATCTCTCTTGGGAAATGCCTCGTACGGAGGAGACTATCTCCTCATTGCAAATGCAGACTAACACCCGTTTTTGTTACAACATCACCATCTGTCTAACTCATCCTGTCCTTGCCAACATCAAAACATTCGCATTGCAGCAAGGCCTGGACAAAAATCAGGCTTCGGGTTGATAAAGTGACAACTAACATACAAGTACCGGGCAATAACCAACACGACAAGAGAGAATCTCCCCATTTCCCCATGACATTCAATGGCATTACCATCGCTGAATCGCCCACCATTAGCATCCGGAGGGGTTACCATTGACCAGAAACTGAACTGGACCAGCCAATTAAATATGGTGACTACAAGAGCAGGTTAGAAGCTAAGAATTCGGAGGTGAGTGACTCACCTCCTGGCTGCCCAAAGTCTGCTCGCCACACACACACTGGGTGTGATGGAATACTCACCACTTGCCTGGATAAGTGCAGCTCCAACAACACAAGAAGCTTGTGACCATCCAGGACAAAGTTCAAATCAGCACCCCTTCCAACACAAGAAACATACACACAAGGCCACGGTGTATAAAAATATACAGCTCCTTTGACAGCACCTCGTAAACACATGACCACTACCACCTAGAAAAACAAGAGCAGTGGGCACATGGAATACCACCACCTGCATGTTGTATTCCATGCATCCATCATCCTGACTTGGAACTACATTGCCATTCCTAACTTATTATATGCCAGCAATCAAACCAGGGATCTGCCGAGTCTACGGGGTCCAGTATTACTCCAGCAGGTAAACTAGGCCTGGTTTTCTGTCCATGGGGCACATATGAAGATTGAATGGCTTTAACTTGCATGTATCTTAAGCTGCTGATAATGAACACATCTTGTAAATTAGGATTCATCTGCCAAATGAGAAATACCAGCCATTTCTAAAACCACAAAATTGCATCAGGTTAAACAGCGAGAGTGAGTAAAAAGCAGAGAGAAGTGCATTGATTACATAGAACCTAGAACAGTACAGCACAGAACAGGCCCTTCGGCTCTCGATGTTGTGTCGAGCATTGTCCGAAACCAAGATCAAGCTATCCCACTCCCTGTCATTCTGGTGTGCTCCATGTGCCTATAATAAGTTTGGGTTTCAGAGGTTGCAGACAACTGGTGGGCTGCAGTTCAGAGACCCCTGCATTGGGTTATCATGAGATCTGCTCTCGTCTGTTTTATACTGACAACAGCACTTCAAATGAGGTTAGCCGCTGACATCAGCCGAAGCTATAGCCGATGTTAACGCTATGCCTAATGAGCAATCAAGCAGCGAGAAACATTAGCATCTGAAAAATAGCTCCGCTTTACACAGAGGTGGGAGGGTACATTGTCACCATCAATTAAACAAACTCTACTCTATCATCCTGAAAATAGGGTGACTCAATAATAATTCATAATTGTACAATTATTAATACAAAGCTGGTCTCCTATGTTGCTACGCTGATGACATGCTGTAGTAGAAAAACAGCAGTATTATAGTTTGCAGCATACAACAAATTATCCTGCAGCCTAATTGCTGTAAATAGTCTGACAATCTTATTTCCCGAGAACCGTCCGCATGCTATTGGCCGTGTCAGTGTTTCCACTTCCCTCACGTGTTCGATCTCTCGCTCTCAATGTGTGGTCCTTTGTTTCCTCTGCTCTCATCCAGATTTCATTGTCAAAGCTGCAAATGGGTGCAATTGTCGTATTGCAGAAGAATCTTTATCACATCTCCACAAAGACTATTGGCAGTCACTCCCACCAAGACTGTCAACGGCAGTTGCATCTACGACAGGTGGATTGGTGCGGATGAGGTCAAGTAGGTTTTCCCCTCTGGTTGGCCCACTCACTACCTACCATAGGCCCGGACGTGTTCAGCTTAGTCAGTAGTGGCGTTACCGAGCCAGGCTGATGGACACTGATGCCCCCTCCCCCCCCAAACACCTAGAGTACATTTCTTAGAATCCCTACAGTGCAGAAGGAGGCCATTCAGCCCATCGAGTCTGCGCCAACCCGGAGGAAAACTACGCAGACGTGGGGAGAAAGTGCAAAGTCACCCAAGGTCGGATTCTAACCCAAGTCTCTAGTGGTGTGATGCAGCAATGCTAACCACTGTGCCACCATGCCGCCCATTCTGCGCCCTAGCCATCCCAGTGCTTCCTTGAAGTAGTATTCAACACAGAGTAGTGATTCATCAGCCGAGGT
This sequence comes from Scyliorhinus torazame, assembly GCF_047496885.1. NCBI lineage: Eukaryota > Metazoa > Chordata > Chondrichthyes > Carcharhiniformes > Scyliorhinidae > Scyliorhinus > Scyliorhinus torazame. The sequence continues at coordinate 388,422,027 of NC_092708.1, forward strand.
GGGGCAGTAGTTTATTTTTATTTGTTCATGGGACGTGGGCGTCGCGGGCTGTTGCCCATCCCTAATTGTCCTGGGGGGGGGGGGGGGGGCAGTTAAGAGTCAACCACATTGCTTGGGTCTGGAGTCACATGTAGGCCAGACCAGGTAAAGATGGCAGATTTCCTTCCTTAAAGGACACTAGTGAACAAGATGAGTTTTAACAACAATTGACAATAGTTTCATGATCATCACTGGATTTTCAATTCCAGATTTTTATTGAATTCAAATTTTACCATCTGCAGGTTAGGTGAGCTGTGTCTCCAGAGCAGTACTCTCGGACTCTGGTTTACTACTCTAGTGACAATACCATTACGCCACCGCCTCCCCGTGTTTTTGTGGTGATTGAATACAACGGAGTGGCTCAGACGGCATTCAAGAGTCAACGGCATTGCTTCGGCCATTTCCCTCCTGAAGGGTTTCAGCCCTTCATTAAGCAGCCATGGCCCCCAAGTCAGAACGGAATGATCCTGAACCCTCATTTCCACAAGGACTGGCAGAAAAGAGTCCGCACTTGGTTCAACCAGCCAGCCAGAAAAGTCCGCAGGCGCAAGGCACGGTTGGCTAAAGCACGTTGCATCGCTCCACGTCCAGTTGCTGGCCTCCTTCAACCAGTGATTAGGTGTCCCACTGTCAGATATCACACTAAAGTACGTGCTGCACGAGGCTTCATCCGGGAGGAGCTAAAGGCTGCAGGCATTAACAAGAGGGTGGCACGTACTACTGGCTTTGCTGTTGATCACAGATGCCGCAACAAAAGTCAACTGAATCTATTTAGTGTAATGTTCAACGTCTGAAGGAATAGCGCTCCAAGTTAATTATCTTCCCAAGAAAGGTTTCAATGCCCAAGAAGGGAGATTCTTCTGCTGAAGAAATTAAGGCAGTAACCCAGCTAACTGGGCCTGTCATGCCAATCAAGAATATATACAAAAGGGAGAGGGCCCGGGTGGTCTCCAAGGATAAGAAGAATTTCAAGGCCTTTGCAAGCCTCCGTATGGCTCCTGCAAATGCAAATTTGGAATCCGTGCTAAGAGAGCAAAGAAAGCAGCAGAGCAGGATGTTGAGAAGAAGTAAAATATAAAATATCTGGAACTATTCAATAAATAACCAATACTTTTTAAAGAAAAAAAAAAAGTCAACGGCATTGCTATGGATCTGGAGTCACATGTAGGCCAGACCAGGTAAGGGCGGCAGATTTCCTTCCCGGAGGACATTAGTGAGCCAGATGGGTTTTTACAACAATCGACAATGGTCATCATTAGACTTTAGTAGGCGGTAAACAGCAAGAGGTTTCCTTGCCTATGTTTGACCTGATACCACGAGACTTCGTGGGGCCAGAGTCAATTCATAGAAACCCTACATTGCAGGAGGTCATTTGGCCCATTGAATCTGCACCGACCCTCTGAAAGAGGACTTCACCCAAGCTCACTTTCCCCGCCCAATCACATTAACCCCTTAATCTAACATGTACATCTTTTTGGACACCAAAGGGGCAATTCAGCATAGCCAATCCACCTAACCTGCACATCATTGGACTGCGAGGGGAAACCGGAGCACCCGGAGGAAAGCCACGCAGACACAGGGAGAAAGTGCGAACTCTCCACAGACAGTGACCCAAGGCCAAAACTGAACCCCGTTCCCTGGCACTATGAGGCAGCAGTCTAACCACTGTGCCACTAATGTTGAGAACTCCCTGGCCAATTCCTTCCCAGCTGTATATCATTGTGCTGCCAGCACCTCTGGTAGATCTGCCCTGTCGTTGAGACAGGACATACCCAGGGATAGTGATGGTGGTGTCTGGGACATAGTCAAACAGTACTTGATTAGTCTGTGGGGCAGCGGACAGCTATCCCAATTTCACAGGCCCCCAGATATAGGTAATGAGGAATTTCATCCTCCATTTCTCTTTTATTCTGTTCCTTTTTAAATCTTCATCTGTAATGCGCTCCCTGTTCTAATTAGGGTTGTCAACCCTCTAGCATAATCCTGGAGTTTCCATGGATTGAAGATTAATCAGCAGGATATTGCTCGGAGTAACCCAAGGGGAAAATCAGAGGGGCATAAAAATAAATTAAACTCTTTTATTAGTTACGAAAATGTCGGTGGTAGGAAATAAAAAGCTGTTTGACGAACTGTCAAGAATCATCTAATCGGTAATGAAGAGTCTGCTGATTTTCAGATTGGCACGGAGAAGGGACATGTTGGAGGTGATGAAACCTCCATCATTATATTCAGCTAGAGCTGGCAATCCTAGTTATAGGTTCAGGGTCCACAGATACCGTCTGCCCAGTGTGCAGGTTAACCATCAGAAATAAGTGAAAATTGTTTGTAGAATTGAGGCTGTTTAGCATTGTCCATTGTCCTCATCAGATGCTATTAAGGCGAGGAAGAGCACCAGCTGGAAAGCACGTAATTGTTCTAGATTTTTCAAAATATATTCATGCTAAAAGGTGTTTTTTTTTTTATAAAGTATGTTCCCTATCTGCCAGTCACTGTTTTGCAAGTTTCATATTTGAGTCGATCAATGCGAGGTGAGCTGTAAACATTGTGAATATTAATGCCTTCAAGTGGGATGCACATGCCACGTGCAAGGCAGTCAAATAGAGCCACAGAAACGGAATCCAGAACAATTGTGGACTATCGTCTACTCGACTGAAGCAATGCAAATGGCCCTTTGGTCCATCTCCCTCATTCTCTTTCAAAATATAAAACCACAGAACGCCTACAGTACAGGAGGCCATTCGGCCCACTGTGTCCTTGCCAACCCTCCGAAAGATCGCCCTATCTAGGCCCACTCCCCTGCCCTATCCCTGTAACTCCACCTAACGTGCACATCTTTGGACACTAAGGGGCAATTTAGCATGGTCAATCCACCTAACCTGCACATTTTGGACTGTGGGAGGAAACCGGAGCACCCGGAGGAAACCCACACGGAGAAGGGTAGAGAGTGCAAACTCCACACAGTCACCCAAGGCGGGAATTGAACCCAGGTCCCTGGCGCTGTGAGGCAGCAGTGCCAACCACTGTGCCATCATGCTGCCCTATCTAGTGTTAAAAAAATCTGCAGGCTATTGGAGAGAGCGAGCGAGACTGGCTGAGTTGTACTTGTGGATAGCCAACTGGCCACCTCCTGTAACCATATTGTAACATGTTTTTTAATCCCATTAGTTACTTATATTCTCCTTTGTTACCTCACACCAGTCTTCCATAGGAGCACATTTTTTTTTTAAAGTATCAAACGGATCACGTGATGCAAGCGTGGGAATAGCGGCATTACCGTGGGCTCTCGTCCTACTCATCATTTAATCCCCTCATTTATCCTGTTTGCGCAGCACACACCCCTTAATCTGAGAGTCAATATTCCTCAGTATGTTCCGAGAAGATTTTTAGCTCGGTGGATGGTGTTGAAAAAATGCTGAGGAATCCTAAAATAATCGTCGTAAAAAGGGAGAAGTCGGATGCAACTGGGGTGGAGCGGACTCTTCAATATGGCAACCTGATTCTCGAGCGGCCTCGTGATCCTGCACTCTCGAAGGCGTTGCAGATGACGACTTCATTGATGATAAACTCAGCTTGTTGGTACAGAATATGAGTGCTCACGAAACTGAGATGCAAAGTGCTAATAAGAGGTCGATAAAACGGAGGAGAGAATTCCAATTGTCAAGAATGCAACTTCCTCAGCTGAAACCCACCTGCATTCCCAGGAAACCCAGCTTCATGGAATGTTAGTTATCCTGGAAGGTCTGGAAAACAGAGCCTGAAGAAAATGCCCGGGCCGTCTGTTTTCCAGGAGTGGAGGGGGAGCTCCCTTACATTTTGAGAGAGCTGGCTGCCATGTTTGCGGAAACTGGGCATATCAAGTTGCAAAGGACACAACACATCCGGTCTCTGAAGCCTAGGGACAATAAACGTCCCCGGCTGTAATTATCCATTTATTTAACTTCGGAGATTGCCAGTGTTGGAGGTGGCAATGTGTGGTGGGACCTGGTCTACATTGGGGGGTGGGGGGGGGGGGGGTGGGGGTGGGGGGGTGGGGGGGGGGGTGTCTCTTTCTTTCAAGACTTCTCAGCTGCAGAGGCACAGAGGCTTCGATGAAATGAGAAAGCGAGTTAAGGCTGTCGGGGTGAATTATGCCCTGCTTTATACTGCAACATCCTGAAAGTTGCTAATGTAATTCCGCTGTTTAACAAGTAAGGGAGGCAGAAGACGGGAAATTGTAGGCCGGTTAGCCGGATTTCGGGCATTGGTAAGATTTTGGGGTATATTATTAAAGATGAGATCGCGGAGTACTTGGAAGTGCATGATAAAACGAGTTTGAGCCAGGGGGGGAAGGATAGTGTATACAGGAGGTAGAGGGAAGTGGGGCTGGTCAAGGTGAGGGATCTGTATTTGGAGGAAAAGTTCACCAGTCTGGAGGAGCGAAGGAAATGGGTAGAGCTGCCGAGGGGGAGTGAGTTCAGGTATCTGCAGATTAGCGACTTTGCGTGAAAGGTCTGGAGGGGGTTCCCTCGGTTACCAGGATACACCCTATTGGAGCGACTGCTGCTCCCGGATGTGGAAGGGGAGGGAAGAATTGGGGTTATATACAAGTGGCTGGGGGAGCAGGGAGGCAAACGGGTGGTGAAGATCAAGGTGAAATGGAAGCGGAGTTGGGAAGGGAGATCAATTGGGGAGTATGGAGTGAGGCACTGCGAAGGGTAAACGGGACCTCCTCTTGTGCAAGGATGAGCCTGATACAGTTTAAGGTGGTGCACAGGGTGCATTTGACTCGGGCGAGAATGAGTGGGTTCTTTCAGGGGGTAGTAGATTAGTGCGAGAGGTGTGGGCGGGGGCCAGCAAATCACATGCACATGTTTTGGGGTTGCGAAAAATTGGGAGGATTCTGGGCAGGAGTGTTCGCGGTCTTAGCCAACATAGTGGAGGAGGATGTGGACCTGGACCCTTTGGTGGTGATATTTGGGGCTTCAGAGAAGCTGGAGCTCATGGAGAGGAGGAAGGCCGATGATTGGCCTTCACCTCACTGATTGCAAGGCGGCAAAATTTGCTGGAGTGGCTGTCGGCAGCGCCACCGGGGGTGGCGGCTTGGTTGGGTGACCTGTGCGACTTCCTGCGATTAGGGAAGATAAAGCATGAGTTCAGAGGCTCATCAGGGTGTTTGAGGAAAGGTGGGGATGTTTGTGACCGTGTTTGAGGGGCTGTTCGTCGCAGGGGAGGGGTGTGTGAAAAGGGGAAAAATCATAGACTGTATAGTTGATTGTTGGCAAGTATGTTTCCCGGGGTGTTTTTTGCTCTAACCTGTTTTGATACATGTTTGTAATAAAATACATTTTTTAAAAAAAGGAAGTGCATGATAAAATAGGACTGAGTCAGCATGACTTCATCAAGGGGAGGTCTTGTCTGACAAATCTGTTAGAGCTCTTTGAGGTGGTAACAAGGAAGTTAGACAAATGAGAACCAGTGAACGTGATTTATTTAGATTTCCAGAAGGCCTTTGACAAGGTGCCGCATAGGAGACTGTTAAATAAGTTAAGAGCCCATGGTGTTACGGGTAAGATGATGGTATGGAGAGGATTGGCTGACTAGCAGAAGGCAGAGTGGAGATAAATTTATCTTTAATAAGGCAACAATGAATCTTGACGTTTCTGTCTACTGGGTGCAAAAGCAACGTGATTTCTACGAAACCCAAACAGCTAATTGGCAGGTTTTATGACACTTTGGATTCTAGAGCCTGTGCGAGTACAACTGATTCCTGGGGAAGAGACCTTGCAGTTAATATTGATGTGGGAACTTGGACTATATGGGAATATACCAATAAAATATCTGTCTGTAACAGAACAAGGAGGCTCCGTTCAAAATATTACACAGTCTGAATTTGAGCCACAGATTTGATCCTGCCATTGATCCTCAATGGGCCTAAAGTCAGGTAGTCAAGGCGGATTACATACAGTGTGTGTGGTTCTGTGTCAAAATTCAACCCTGCTGCTCTGGTGTAGTTAAAGAGCTTGAGAGGATATTCGGCACGGCCTTAGAATTTGATCCACTATTCTTAATTCTGAGGCTTCGGAGTTTGACACCCGAGTCAATTATTAACTTACAGCTGACTCCAAATGAAGAGACTGAACTTTTGCGCCTCACTCGTGACAGCACATTAAAAACACGCTACAAGTATATTAGGCTGTCAGCATTCTTCAGTCGCTTCTCCGAGGAGTATCCAGTGCTGAGTAAAACAAACAGTTTGTTGCTGTTGCCCTTAACGACATCCTACATGTGCGAGATTGGAGTTTCATCCTCACAAAGATGAAGACAGCACAAAGGAACCAGTTGAACTCCGTACCTGATATGCATATTGCCCTTTTCTCTTGTGAACTTGGCTGGAGTGAGTTCGTGAAGACCAAGCAGGTTCACCTGTCGCATTAAAGGCAAGTGAAAATTGGTGGATCGCGAAGGTCGCCGATGTGGGCAGTGAAGGCTGGCCAGTTGGTAAAAGTGGGTCCCGGGAAAAAAACGTTTGAAAAATACTGTTCTAGGGTGAAGATGTATGAAGGCGTGTTGGGCAGGTTAATGTTTTGCCTAGAGATTAGATTTATCGTCTGACCGTTCTTTGGGCCTTCATTTAAACAGTGAATGTATTTATCACTTGTTCATAGCATGGAGGAATGCTGGGCTCTCTAGAGCCTTAGAGATAGTTCATCCTCACCAAAGGAACAAGTGTAGGATATCTAGGACTAATCAATACATTGATTAAAAAAAAAAAAATTTAGAGTACCCGATTCATTTTTTCCAATTAAGGAGCAATTTATCGTGGCCAATCCACCTAGCCTGCACATCTGTGGGTTGTGGGGGTGAGACCCACGCGAACACGGACAGTGACCCAGAGCCTGGATCGAACCTGGGACCTCAGCGTCGTACTGCCCTACATTCTGATTTTAAATAATGACAGCAGACTCACAGTCTGCATCATATTTGATGGATGCTGTTGCTACCAACAACTCGAGTTGCTCTGGATTACAATATTACCAGCTCATGATTACCAAGTGTAGCGTTTGCTTCTGGAAAGTTGCTGATAATGGACTTTAGTATGAATATTAAGTAATTTATACCATTTTCCCAGCAGCTACAGAGCAAATGGTTTGGGTAGCAGAGTAATGAGTACACTTGTATGGCAACAGCATCAAGGGTGCAGTCTGGCCCTGGTTTGACACCCGGTGCACGCAAGATCTTTGTGGCATTTTACAGTGCTGTACCCCCTTCAGGCAGCCAGAGAAAAACATACCGAGGAAGTTTGTGTGCAGTGCGATTCAAGTGCAAAAAGTGGAAGGTAAACGGCTACAGATAAAAGATCAGGCATAACCTAACTGAATGTAGAACAGGCGCAAGCAGCTGAATGGCCAATTCCTTTTCCTACGTTCTGAAAGATTAGCACCCATTTTTCCTGTACAACGCATCGGTTTCTGGTCATCCATTAGAGTACAAAATCTAGGAAAACCTACCCTACAGCACTGCTCCTGCACCGGGTACAGTGCTTGCAGGGTAACTACAACGTTGTGTTAAATTCTATAGTTGTCTCACAATATCATTCACGTCCCGGAAAACGAAAAGGAACTTTAACTTCGACAATCATTCAATTTAAATTTCCTGCTTGCTCTCAGCAAGTTCATACCTATTCGATTTACTTTAACTAAAATACTGGGATAACATTCCCTTAAATATGAAATTGGCTCAAGTTCCTTCGGATGCTTGTCAGATAGGTTTTAGAAAAATCGTCAGCTTGATTAGCCAGAGTGCTTCATTTAATTGGATCCCACTAAGTCAGAAAATTATCCTGGGCCATTTGCTTCACATTCTTAATTAGTGAGTCTAAATATTTTATTTGGTGATTGAGAGTCCCACTAAAGGTCCAGCTGAAAAATAGTTTGAGCTAACACCCTCTTTTCTCCCATTTTTGTTATGCTGCCGTCGCCAGGAAGTATTCTGAACTGGCAATTAAACTGGCGAGGAAAAAAAAGACATGAATTTAAATTTCATCGCACCAGCTTCTTCACAAGTGTCTCAAAGACTTCACATGAATCAGTGTGAAGTGACAGTTAAATAGGCTTGTGCGACAGTCAACATTGCACACTGAGATTTCACAAACAGAAGCGAGGCAAACAAATACATTTTTGGTGGTGTCAAGGGTGGAATGCTAGACAGCACATGGGGTAAAACGGAGATAGCATGAACTTTGGCCTATGCCTGAGGGTGTGGAATAAGGGTATAAGAAATATGAGCAGGAAGGAATAGGCCATTCAATTAGATCACTGCTCAACTTTTACACCACTTACCTGCCCTATCCCCCATATCCCTTGATTCTCATCGGCTAAACATCTACAGCCGCCTGAGGTAAAGCATTCCAAAGATTCACCACACTGAATGAAGACATTTCTCCTCACTTCAAGTCACAAATGGGCAATCCCTTATCCTGAGACTGTGATTCCCTAGCTCTAGACTCCCAGTCTGGGGAAACATCCTTCCAGCATCTACCCTGTCAAAGCCACTAAGAATGTTATATGTACTTGTGAGAGGAATCATCTAAATCCCAGAGAATATAAACCGTTCTACTCAATCTATTTTATTGGAGTCTCCTCCCATCTCGTGAACTTTTGCTTCCCCCCTCTAAGACAGCTATATCCTTCCTAAGGCAAGGAGACCAAAATATACATAGTACTCCAGGTGTAGTCTCATCAAAGCCCTACACAATCGCAGCAAGTCTTCCTTGTTCATATACTCAAACTCCTTTATAATAAAGGCTGCAATTCCATTTGACTTCCTAATTGCTTACCGTACCTATATATTAACTTCCCATGATGTGTGTACAAGGACACCTAAATCCTTTGAATATCCAGCCTTTCATTTAAGGTAAGCAAAGATGTGGGCGTGGAGGAAGGAGAGAATAAAGGAGGGCGTAGAGGCAGGGGAAAGGGACAGAAAGAAATAGTACAAGCATTTACATACTGGTTTATCCCAATGAATGTCGCAATGTGCTTCAGAAGAGATTTCCTTTTCTTCTTCATTTGTGTTCACAAACAGCTGCCAAATTATATACAAGGTTTCAAGGCAGTGGGATGAATGAGTATTTGATCTGGTTTTGGCATCAATTTAGGGAGAGATTCTAGCCAGTTAGGGATTAAGCTGTAGCGATTCCGTTATTGCATTGCAAGAAGAATGAAGGCGAATAGCAATGACCGTGTGCAATCTAGAGGAATCTAAGGTGGAACGGTTAGCAAAAAGATGAGTGCAAAGTAAGATGACATGTGGAGCAGGACAACCACAGGAAAGAAAGGAAACACTTAACAAAACTTCCCCAGAAAAGAGAAGGCCGAGAGGTGGCCCGATAAAGGTCCTCAAGATTATGAAAGGGTTTGATAGGATAGATGTGACAAAGAAGTTTTCACTTGTGGGGGCCACGAATATAAAAATGTCACTAATAAATCCGATAAGCAATTCAGCAGATATTTCTTTATCCTAAAAATGGTGCTGGAATAGAATGGTTGAACCAAATGCGCTGTACATTTTATGGAATGTTTTGAAGAGGGACAGCCTTGGAAAAACGTGAAGTTAAAGGAGAAAGGACAGGTCATCACCAGCTGCACAGAGTACTGAGATGAGATAACTGTGGGGGGAGGTTTAAGTGAGAGGCTGTGTGAAAGTTCCTTGTGTGATAGAGCAGGGTGCCAGTGTTTAAGACAATAGTGGCTGACTGTTCATGTGGAAGAGTGGTGTTTCTCAAACACATATTACCAAGATGACCAGTCATCCTACCAATTGGCAACTGGTCGAACTTCCACGTAATTGTTAATTGAAGCAAATTGCAATTTGTGAAAGTACCAAAGAAAGGGGAGTACTGAGAAGGGAACGCTTTCCTAAGAGATTTCAATAAGGAACAAAACAAAGGGCTATAGGCACTGTTACAAAAGATTAAGATCAGTGTAATCCTTTTAACATTAGCAGTAAAGCCCAAGCAGATTCTTCTTACCCTTTCAGTTTCTTGTAAATAAAGCAGAGCTATATCACCAGCTTTCTCATAACATGTAATTATTTCTTGTTCAGTATCGGGCTGCAGATCATTTCTTGGCGATGCTGCTGTTACTAGCTTCTCCAGGCACAGACCTAAGGAGAAAAAACATAATTAGATGTGCTCATTTATAAACTGAACTGGCTTTGACTCCCTCAGTGGCACAATGGAGAAGTGCATAAAGCAGAACTGAACACTCCGTGGCCCGAGATTTGCTGGCTAACCTGTACCGAGTCTGCTCAGATTAGGACAGTTATAAGGGAACTATCATCGGTTTCAGACTTGGAGGCTTATTCAGGGTACGTGGTCAGAGGTCTGCACCATCAACAAGTTATATAGCACTCAAGTTCAAACATGCACCCCAAGCTTCTCCACATATACAAAAGGAAATTAGAAACGGTCATCAAAATTTGGTCAAAGAAGCAGACTTGGATGATGAGGACCTTAAAGGAGGCCAGGACGATGGTGAAATTAGAAGGGTTAAGGAAAGAATTTCAAACTTTGGGACCTCTCAAAAATGGGGAAAAAATAATAACTTCGCACCGTCCCTTCTGTGGACGGAGTTGCTTATTTTTTGGAATTGCCTTTCTTGGAGGACGACACCCAATTACAAAACTGATGTCCTGCATCTGAGCATCCAGCTCGAGACCCAGGCCCAGACCTTGCAGTCTCCTAACTGATTGCCATGCGTCAGGGTTTTTTTTTCCTTTCAATCTCTGTTCCCAGCATTGGGAGGGCTGGCTTCAACCCCTGTAGACTTGGCATGCTAATCAACCAATTCTTCTCCCATGAGTATAATCTTGACACGCACCCTACATGGGGCTTGCATAAAGAGAAATACTCCCGCACAATTGGTGTGTGGCTTTGTTAAGATTACTCAATATTCTTGGTAATCACAGAAAACAAATTGACCGGAGTTTTTCGGCCAGTCAGGATCTTTTGATCCCGCCGACTGTGCGCCCTCTGGAAACCCCGTTGACAGTAGTGGAACCAGAAGATCCCGCCACAGGCGAATGGTGGGCCACCTTCACAAAACACCTGGTGGGTTGTGTGGAAAATCCCAACTGTTGTGTTTGATAAATTTAATAAGTACATCTAATGAAGTAACAGAGGATTAATGAGGGTAGTGCAATTGATGTTATGCATGTGGACTTGAGAAAGGTGTTTGATAAAGTACCACATAATAGACTTGTTAGCAAAACTAAAATTCATGGGACTGAAGGAACCGTGGCAGCACAAATACGGAATTGCCAAGGGGAGAGTAGAGGTGAATGGTTGTTCTTCAAATTGGGTGTGTGTCTGGATTGGCATTCCCTAGCAGTCAGCATTAGGATCACTGCTCTACTTGATAAATATTAATGACCTGGACCTGGCTGCGCAGAGCATAATTACCAAGTTTACAAATGATTGAACAGTAATAATAAATGAGAAGGATAGTAACAGATTTTGTGGACAGACTAGTAAATTGGGATGACGTGACAAATGCAATATAATGTTAAAAAATGTAGTGATACATTTTGGTAGGAACAATGAGGAGAGGCAATTACAAACTAAATGACGCTCGGAGGGTGTTGAGATAGAGATATCTGGCGTATATCTTTGAAGGTGCCAGGGCAAGTTGAAACGGTGGTTAGAAAGGTAGGTGGGAATAGAGACGTAGAGTATAAAAAACAAGGATGTTCTGCTAAATCACCAGAAAATACTAGTTAGGTTTCAAGTGGAGTACAGCGTTTAATTTTGGGCACCACACTTTAAGAAAGAGATCAAAGGTCTTAAGAGGTTGCTGAGATTTATGGAATGATACCAGGAATTGAGGTTTTCCTCCTTAGAGCAGGGAAGGTTAAGAAAATAAGGAGTAATTATTTATTTCCAGTGGCAGAAAGGTTGGTGACCAGAGGGCACAGATTCAAGGTACTGGTAAAAGAACCAGAGGTGATGAAAATGTGAAAAAGGAGAATACATTTTTTTTTTAAAACAGAGGTGACACAAGAAAGCTTTTTGTTTTGCACAGCGACTTGTTGTGATCTAGAATGCATTGCTGAAAGTCTGGTGGAAGCAGATTCAATATTGACATTCAAAAGGAAATTGGATAAATGATAACTTGCAGCTCGAAGTGGGATGGCTGAATGACCTCCCTTCCATGTTGCATCATTCTAGGATTCTAACTTATTGCACACATTTGGGTCCAGCGGTGAACAGAGCATATCTGAACTGTGTGGCGATATCATGGTAGGGGCAGGTTGAGGTCCAAAGTTGTAAATTTGTGTCCAGGACTTTAAAATCCATGCAGGTCTGGTATGTGCAGTGTTGATCTCCATCCGGAATGCAGTGTAAACAAGCTGAATTCAGGGCAACACAGCCCCACCAGGTGGTGAAGTTACCTACAGTTACAGCAACTCGGAAACAAGCGGGCTGTGAGACACGCAACAGCAACTTCCAGCTACTTTGCTCGTAGGTTGCCATGGAAACTGAGTTAACCACCATGATTTATTCATTTTTTTAAAAAACAGCATACCGCAGTAAAATATTTTGACTAGGGAATGACAAAGTGTTCAGCAGGGGGTAGTTGCCATTTGGCATAGGAGGAGACTCAAGTGCTCCCATTTTTAGTCTCTTATATATTGTAATGGCTTTAACCAAATTTATTTTGTTGCCATAGGAACTCGACGTGGCCAGACAAACTTTTTTTAAAAACAACCAACCAAGCCACAGCTTCACAAGTGCTTCAGACAAAATGTGGCTGCTGTGATGTTTAAAAGCTCTCGGCAGCAACTTCAGCGGCAGGACCGATCCCAACGACTTGCCGCATAATTCGGAACGTCATTCACAACAGCAGGCAGTTATACAGACCCCTTTAACACAGAGATTAGGCTAGGTCCTTCAATGATGGGAAATAAATGCCAAGAGGTAGTGGGAGATATCGGGGAGATGGCCGAAAACAAGCTTCAGCTTTGAAAAAGACAGGTTTGTGGAGGCCCTTAAATTTGGAGGACAGAGATCTTTTTTAAGAGCGGCCCAAAGAGAGAGGTTTTGGTTTAACATCTCACCCAAGCAGTAGGAACGGAGTCAGGGCAAAGGTTTTAGCAACAGTAAATTATGAAAAAGGCAGGCAAATGTTGAGCTGAAGGCATGTGGTCTTGCACTTTGTCAGGCCATATATACCACATGGCTTCAGACAATGCTGCCCAGAGGCCACCACAATCTGCATCGTGAACCAGCTGTCGAGCCAGTGGTAGAACTGGAATAGGACCTGTAACGGATGGGAGCTAAGTAGGTACTCCAGCCCAGTGGGAGAAATCTGTGTGATGCTGGACTTGTGGCTAAAGTGTTTCTTCCCAATCATAGGATTACTGGACACGTGATAAAACTGCAAGGGAGCACAGACTTCCTGAGCCCGTGCCTCTCTAAAAGGGTTTGACTGCCACTCATTCTCAAAGAGACAGTAAATACATGCCTGAAAGTTAGAGAACACTGACTGCCTGAGGAATGGGGGAGAGTGGGGGGGGGTCATTAGGTGGTGCCTTTGGGCATGGGCAACCGCACTAGCAGGTTATGCTGGTGAACGGAAGTAGGTGGTGGGAGAGAAGGCCATTGGGGGGGGGGGAGGGAGACGGGGAAGAGGGGGGGGGGGGGGGAGAGAGAGGGGGACGGGGAGGGGGGGGAAAGAGGGTGACGGGGGGGGGGGGGAAAGAGCGGGGAAGACGGGGAGGGGGGGGAAAGAGGGTGACGGGGGGGGGAAAGAGGGGGGAAGACGGGGAGGGGGGGGAAGAGGGTGACGGGGGGGGAAGAGGGGGACGGGGGGGGGGGAAGAGGGGGGGGGAAAAGAGGGGGGGCGGGGGGGGGGGAGAAGAGAGGGGACGGGGGGGGGGGAAAGAGGGGACGGGGGGGGGGGAAAGAGGGGACGGGGGGGGGAAGAGGGGACGGGGGGGGGGAGAGGGGACGGGGGGGGAAGAGGGGACGGGGGGGGGGGGGAAGAGAGGGGACGGGGGGGGTGGGGAGAGGGGACGGGGGGGGTGGGGAGAGGGGACGGGGGGGGTGGGGAGAGGGGACTGGGGGTGTGGGGAGAGGGGACGGGGGGGGGGTGGGGAGAGGGGACGGGGGGGGTGGGGAGAGGGGACGGGGGGGTGGGGAGAGGGGACGGGGGGGTTGGGGAGAGGGGACGGGGGGGGGGTGGGGAGAGGGGACGGGGGTGGGGTGGGGAGAGGGGACGGGGGGGGGGGTGGAGAGAGGGGACGGGGGGGGAGGGGACGGGGGGGGGAGGGGGGGGAAGAGGGGACGGGGGTGGGGGGGGGTGGGGAGAGGGGACGGGGGGGGGGTGGGGAGAGGGGACGGGGGGGGGGGAAGAGGGGACGGGGGGGGGGGGGAAAGAGGGGACGGGGGGGAAAAGAGGGGACGGGGAGACTGGACGGGGGGGGGGGGAGAGTGGACGGGGGGGGGGGGGGAGAGTGGACGGTGGGGTGGGGAGAGGGGAAGGGGGGTGGGGAGGGGGGAGAGGGGAAGGGGGGTGGGGAGGGGGGAGAGAGGACGGGGGAGGGGAAGAGGGGACGGGGGGGGGAGAGAAGAGGGGACGGGGAGAGTGGACGGGGGGGGGGAAGAGGGGGCGGGGGGGGTGGGGAGGGAGGAGAGGGGACGGGGGGGGGGGAAGAGGGGACGGGGGGGTGGGGGGGAAGAGGGGACCAGGGGGGGGGAGAGGGGACCGGGGGTGGGGGGGAGAGAGGGGACGGGGGTGGGGGGGAGAGAGGGGACGGGGGGGGGGGGGAGAGAGAGGGGACGGGGGGGGAGAGAGAGGGGACGGGGGGGGGGGGGAGAGAGAGGGGACGGGGGGGGGGGGGGGGAGTGAGGGTATGGGGGGGGAAGAGAGGGGACGGGGGGGGAAAGAGGGGGGGGGGGAAGAGAGAGGGGACGGGGGGAGAGGGGACGGGGGGGGGAGAGAGGGGACGGCGGGGGGGGGGAAAGAAGGGACGTGGGGGTGGAAGAGGGGACGGGGGGGGGGGAAGAGGGGATAGGGGATGGGGGGGGGAAGAGGGGATGGGGGGGGGGGGAAGAGGGGACGGGGGGGGGGGGGAGAGGGGACGGGGGGGTGGAAGAGTGGGGACTGGGGGGGGGGGAAAGAGAGGGGACTGTGGGGGAAGAGAGGGGACTGGGGGGGGGGAAGAGAGGGGACTGGGGGGGGAAAGAGAGGGGACTGGGGGGGGAAGAGAGGGGACTGGGGGGGGGAAGAGAGGGGACTGGGGGGGAAGAGAGGGGACTGGGGGGGGAAGAGAGGGGACTGGGGGGGGGGAGAGAGGGGACTGGGGGAGGGGGGTGAAGAGGGGATGGGGAGGGGGGGGAACGGAGGGGGGAAGGGGGATGGGGGGAGAGGGGACGGGGGGGGGGAGAGGGGACGGGGGGGGGAGAGGAGGGGGGGACGGGGGGGAGAGAGGGGGGGATGGGGAGGGACGAGGGAGGGGGGAAGGGGGGGGGGAGGGGGAGGAGGAGAAGGGGGTAAGGAGGTGACGCGAGGGCGAGGGGGGGACGGGGGGGGAGAGAGTGGGGGGGAGGGAGTGGGGGGAAGAGGGGGGAGAGGGGGGAGAGGGGGGAGAAGGGGGGAGAAGGGGGGGGAGAGGGGGGGAAGAGGGCGGGGGAGGGACGGGGGGGGGGGGAGACGGGGACGGGACGGGGAGGGGGGAGACGGGGACGGGACGGGGAGGGGGGAGACGGGACGGGGAGGGGGGAGACGGGGACGGGACGGGGAGGGGGGAGACGGGGACGGGACGGGGAGGGGGGAGACGGGGACGGGACGGGGAGGGGGGAGACGGGGACGGGACGGGGGGGGAAGAGGAGGGGACGCGAGGGAGAGAGGGGGACTGGGGGGGGGGGGGAGGGGACGGGGGGGGGGGAAGAGGGAACGGGGGGGGGGGGGAAGAGAGGGGACGGGCGGGGGAGAGGGGGGGGAAAGAGGGGACAGGGGTGGGGGAGAGGGGACGGGGGGGGAGAGGGGGGGGAAGAGGGGACGGGGACGGGGAAAGAGGGGACGGGGACGGGGAAAGAGGGGACGGGGACGGGAAGAGAGGGGACGGGGGGGGGGGGAGAGAGGGGGACGGGCGGGGGGAGAGAGGGGGACGGGCGGGGGGAGAGAGGGGGACGGGCGGGGGGAGAGAGGGGGACGGGCGGGGGGAGAGAGGGGGACGGGCGGGGGAGAGAGGGGGACGGGCGGGGGGAGAGAGGGGGACGGGCGGGGGGAGAGAGGGGGACGGGCGGGGGGAGAGAGGGGGACGGGCGGGGGGAGAGAGGGGGACGGGCGGGGGGAGAGAGGGGGACGGGCGGGGGGAGAGAGGGGGACGGGCGGGGGGAGAGAGGGGGACGGGCGGGGGGAGAGAGGGGGACGGGCGGGGGGAGAGAGGGGGACGGGCGGGGGGAGAGAGGGGGACGGGCGGGGGGAGAGAGGGGGACGGGCGGGGGGAGAGAGGGGGACGGGCGGGGGGAGAGAGGGGGACGGGCGGGGGGAGAGAGGGGGACGGGCGGGGGGAGAGAGGGGGACGGGCGGGGGGAGAGAGGGGGACGGGCGGGGGGAGAGAGGGGGACGGGCGGGGGGAGAGAGGGGGACGGGCGGGGGGAGAGAGGGGGACGGGCGGGGGGAGAGAGGGGGACGGGCGGGGGGAGAGAGGGGGACGGGCGGGGGGAGAGAGGGGGACGGGCGGGGGGAGAGAGGGGGACGGGCGGGGGGAGAGAGGGGGACGGGCGGGGGGAGAGAGGGGGACGGGCGGGGGGAGAGAGGGGGACGGGCGGGGGGAGAGAGGGGGACGGGCGGGGGGAGAGAGGGGGACGGGCGGGGGGAGAGAGGGGGACGGGCGGGGGGAGAGAGGGGGACGGGCGGGGGGAGAGAGGGGGACGGGCGGGGGGAGAGAGGGGGACGGGCGGGGGGAGAGAGGGGGACGGGCGGGGGGAGAGAGGGGGACGGGCGGGGGGAGAGAGGGGGACGGGCGGGGGGAGAGAGGGGGACGGGCGGGGGGAGAGAGGGGGACGGGCGGGGGGAGAGAGGGGGACGGGCGGGGGGAGAGAGGGGGACGGGCGGGGGGAGAGAGGGGGACGGGCGGGGGGAGAGAGGGGGACGGGCGGGGGGAGAGAGGGGGACGGGCGGGGGGAGAGAGGGGGACGGGCGGGGGGAGAGAGGGGGACGGGCGGGGGGAGAGAGGGGGACGGGCGGGGGGAGAGAGGGGGACGGGCGGGGGGAGAGAGGGGGACGGGCGGGGGGAGAGAGGGGGACGGGCGGGGGGAGAGAGGGGGACGGGCGGGGGGAGAGAGGGGGACGGGCGGGGGGAGAGAGGGGGACGGGCGGGGGGAGAGAGGGGGACGGGCGGGGGGAGAGAGGGGGACGGGCGGGGGGAGAGAGGGGGACGGGCGGGGGGAGAGAGGGGGACGGGCGGGGGGAGAGAGGGGGACGGGCGGGGGGAGAGAGGGGGACGGGCGGGGGGAGAGAGGGGGACGGGCGGGGGGAGAGAGGGGGACGGGCGGGGGGAGAGAGGGGGACGGGCGGGGGGAGAGAGGGGGACGGGCGGGGGGAGAGAGGGGGACGGGCGGGGGGAGAGAGGGGGACGGGCGGGGGGAGAGAGGGGGACGGGCGGGGGGAGAGAGGGGGACGGGCGGGGGGAGAGAGGGGGACGGGCGGGGGGAGAGAGGGGGACGGGCGGGGGGAGAGAGGGGGACGGGCGGGGGGAGAGAGGGGGACGGGCGGGGGGAGAGAGGGGGACGGGCGGGGGGAGAGAGGGGGACGGGCGGGGGGAGAGAGGGGGACGGGCGGGGGGAGAGAGGGGGACGGGCGGGGGGAGAGAGGGGGACGGGCGGGGGGAGAGAGGGGGACGGGCGGGGGAGAGAGGGGGACGGGCGGGGTAGAGAGGGGGACGGGCGGGGGAGAGAGGGGGACGGCCGGGGGGAGAGAGGGGGACGGGCGGGGGGAGAGGGGGGACGGGGGGGGGAAAGAGGGCGGAAGAGACGGGGGGGGGGGGGAAGAGACGGGGGGAGAGAGGGGGGGAGAGAGGGGGGGGAGAGAGGGGGGGGGGAGAGAGGGGGGGGGGACAGGGTTTCTGCGCCGTGGCTGGGGGTGAGAGATGACATGGTCAAGCGTGGACAAAGGGGCCATCTGGGATGGGCTAGGTATCGGGTGGAATTAAGCGGGCGGGAGTTAAGTGGGGAAGATGACGGATGGTAGAGGGGATTGGAGGCGCAAGCCTCCGATATGTTTGGTAACATGCAACGTCCAGGGACTGAATGGGAAGGTTAAAAGGTCACGGGTGTTTATGCAGCTAGGAGCTTGAAAGCGGGGGTTGTCTTTCTGCAGGAGACACATCTCCGTGTGAAGGACCAGGTTAGGTTAAGGAAGGGGTGGGGCGGGCAGATTTTTCACTCGGGGTTTAATTTGAAATCGAGGGGTGTGGCGATGTTAATTAGCAAAAAAATAGGATTCCATGCTGTAAATATCTATGACTCTATGAGAGTGCGAAGGAGGCGAGGGGTCCGGGTGGGAGATATGGGATTGCGAGGGGGGTATTGGACGAAGGAGGCGAGGGGTCCGGGTGGGAGATATGGGATTGCGAGTGGGGTATTGGACGAAGGAGGCGAGGGGTCCGGGTGGGAGATATGGGATTGCGAGTGGGGTATTGGACGAAGGAGGCGAGGGGTCCGGGTGGGAGATATGGGATTGCGAGTGGGGTATTGGACGAAGGAGGCGAGGGGTCCGGGTGGGAGATATGGGATTGCGAGTGGGGTATTGGACGAAGGAGGCGAGGGGTCCGGGTGGGAGATATGGGATTGCGAGTGGGGTATTGGACGAAGGAGGCGAGGGGTCCGGGTGGGAGATAAGGGATTGCGAGTGGGGTATTGGACGAAGGAGGCGAGGGGTCCGGGTGGGAGATATGGGATTGCGAGTGGGGTATTGGACGAAGGAGGCGAGGGGTCCGGGTGGGAGATATGGGATTGCGAGTGGGGTATTGGACGAAGGAGGCGAGGGGTCCGGGTGGGAGATATGGGATTGCGAGTGGGGTATTGGACGAAGGAGGCGAGGGGTCCGGGTGGGAGATATGGGATTGCGAGTGGGGTATTGGACGAAGGAGGCGAGGGGTCCGGGTGGGAGATATGGGATTGCGAGTGGGGTATTGGACGAAGGAGGCGAGGGGTCCGGGTGGGAGATATGGGATTGCGAGTGGGGTATTGGACGAAGGAGGCGAGGGGTCCGGGTGGGAGATATGGGATTGCGAGTGGGGTATTGGACGAAGGAGGCGAGGGGTCCGGGTGGGAGATATGGGATTGCGAGTGGGGTATTGGACGAAGGAGGCGAGGGGTCCGGGTGGGAGATATGGGATTGCGAGTGGGGTATTGGACGAAGGAGGCGAGGGGTCCGGGTGGGAGATATGGGATTGTGAGTGGGGTATTGGACGAAGGAGGCGAGGGGTCCCGGTGGGAGATATGGGATTGCGAGTGGGGTATTGGACGAAGGAGGCGAGGGGTCCGGGTGGGAGATATGGGATTGCGAGTGGGGTATTGGACGAAGGAGGCGAGGGGTCCGGGTGGGAGATATGGGATTGTGAGTGGGGTATTGGACGAAGGAGGCGAGGGGTCCGGAGGTGGGAGATATGGGATTGTGAGTGGGGTATTGGACGAAGGAGGCGAGGGGTCCGGAGGTGGGAGATATGGGATTGTGAGTGGGGTATTGGACGGGGCATCAGTAGTGTTGGTAAATGTGTATGCCCCAAATTGGGATGACGTGGCTTTTATGAGGGGGTTGCTGGCAGCGATCCCGGATTTGGCCGTGCACCAGTTGATCATGGGAGGAGATTTTAACTGTGTCGTGGAGCTGAGGGGGGGGGGTGTTGATGGCGTTTCCAAAACCCAAGGGGAAGGGAGTATTCCTTCTTTTCACAGAGAACACAGACTGCAATAAATAAAACTGAGAGAGGGTAGGAGGTGACACTGGAATTAAGTGAATTTCCATTGGTGTGGCGGGTAGATTCTTTGATAAAATATAATATTTTTTGAATTGCTAGGAATACCATATCGATGTTATAGAGTTTTATAACCCGCAACGAACTATGATATATACTGACTACATCTCACTCGACAGTTCTCCATTTACCAACCGGAATGGTCTGAGAATTGTGGAAAATCTCACTTAACGTCAAGGCCCAGTATGCACTCAGGTGGACTTAGACGGTTTTGTGATTCTATTTTGAAGAAGGGCAGGGGAGTTCTCCCCAATTTAGCTTAGTTGGCAGGACAGCTGGTTCGTGATGCAGAGCGAGGCCAACAGCGTGGGTTCAATACCCCTACCAGCTGAGGTTATTCATGAAGGCCCCCGTCTTCTCAACCTTGCCCCTCGCTTGAGGTGTGGTGACCCTCAGGTTAAACCATTATCAGTCAGCTCTCCCCCTCAAAGGGGAAAGCAGCCAATGGGCCTCTGGGACGATGGCGACTTTCACCATTCTAACTTGTATCACAGTTTAACTCTCAACTGTTTTCATCAATGAACTGATGTCTGAAAATATGGGGAAGGAGGAAGGAGCAGTGCTCCGAAAGCTAGTGATTTGAAACAAACCTGCTGGACTTTAACCTGGTGTGTAAGACTTCTTACTGTGCTCACCCCAGTCCAACGCCGGCATGTCCACATCATGAAAATATGTGTTAAGTTTCTTCTCAAAAAATGAAAACCCGAACCCTCATCCTTTCAGAAAGCTGCACATATTCATCCACAGTGCGGTGCCCAAACAAAACAGGGTTAAAACTCGAATTTGGCAGGGTCGTAATGCCAATGGGATTGGATTTACTGGATGAATGTTCCTTTCCACAATGGACAGTCATGCCGCTCACACCCATTTTGCCCACCTATTGAATTTGTTGTCTTGGATATAAATTATGGGTCTGCCGATGGGAAAGGCACAGCCTCCAGCTATAGTCTCGGGCTGACAACTCCAGGGCAATGTGTCACAGGACACATCCACCTCCCAACTGTTCCCCATCCCCCCATCACACTCCATCCTCACCGCTCCAACCCTCCCACATCCCGTGAAAATCGAACAGACCCTCCATTACCCAACTGAATGATCATAGACTTCAGCTTTCATTCCATATTTTTATGACTAATTGGGTATTCAGAGATTCAAAGAAAACAAATATAGATCGCAGCAGCGACCAGATTAATCTTTAATTCCTGCAGATTCTAAATCAACCCTGGAGGATTGGCAACCCTATTATCATTACCCACCCGCTATTAAGTACAATGTAAGGCCCCAGTCTCTTGTTTTCAATATAACGTGCGTCAGGTTCAAAGACATAGTTAAATCCTGTTGAGGAGAGCATTTCCCAACACAATTTGCAACATTGAGGGCAAGGATTACGATTCAGACGTTATCCATCAGGCAGAAAAGCTTTCATATTTCAACCTGAAGATGGAGCTTTGCAACATTAGAATGGATGAGATGCAGCTAACTGCAAGTATCAATCTTATCAATAGCATAAAAGATACTGAGACTGGATTGTGCCATTATCTGTCACATAGACAGTTTAATAAGGATTTTATGACAAAAGCTCGTCAGAACTGTGACTACACCGGATCCCATGGAGACACAGTACTTGTAACTATGGCAACGCGACCTATGACAATACAGAATTTTAATGGGACGACTGATGAGCAAAATTTAACCTTGTGCATTCTCACCAGCCAGTGTTCAGTGTGCACATCAATATCCAGCTACCAAATCCCAATGATGCAGCACAGGAGGCTATTCATCCCAATGCGCCTGCACTGGCTCTTTGAAAGTGTTACCTAATTAGTCCCACTCTCTGCTCCTTCTCCATAGCCGGCCAAAGCTTTCCCCATCAAATGTTCATTATTGAACAGCTTCCATCATCGTTGAAAGCCGTGCATTCCAGATCATCATAACTGATACCTAAAAATTCCCTCTCTCAGAATCTACGGCACGGAAACAGGCCCTTCGGCCCAACCTGGTCCATGCTAACCCAAAAGCCCATCTAAGCTCACCCCATTTGCCTGCATTTGGCCCATATCCCTCTAAACCTTTCCGACCCACGTATCAGATCAAATGCTTTTTATTCCGGCAGCTCATTCCACATATGTACCACCCTCTGTGTAAATATTGCTCCTCAGGTTCCCATTAATTCTTTCCCCTCTTAATTTAAACCGATGCCCTCTAGTTCTCAATTCCCCAACCCTGGGAAAAAGACTGAGTGCATTCACCCTTTCTATGCCTCTCTTGATCTTATTCACAGGGGCTTTTTAGCACAGGGCTAAATCGCTGGCTTTGAAAGCAAACCAGGGCAGGCCAGCAGCACGGTTCGATTCCCGTAACAGCCTCCCCGAACAGGCGCCGGAATGTGGCGACTAGGAGCTTTTCACAGTAACTTCATTTGAAGCCTACTTGTGACAAAAGCGATTTTCATTTCATATTCACCTCTATAAGATCACCCCTCAGTCTGCTAGACTAAAGAAAAAAGTCCCAGCCTGTCCACTCTCTCCATATAACTCAGTCCCTTGTGTCCTGGCGACATCCTTGTAAATCTCTTCTGCACTCTCTCCAGTTTAATACATATAGCAAGGCGACCAAAGCTGACCACAATACTCCAGGTGCGACCTCACCAACGTCCTGTACAATTGCAACATAACTTCCCAACTTCTATACTCAATGTCCTGACTGATGAAGGCCAGCATACCAAAAGCCTTCTTCACGGCCCTATCCACCTGCGACTCCACCTTTAGAGAACAGTGCACCTGAACTCCAAGGTCCTTCTGTTCCCCAATACTCCTAAAGGTCCTACCATTCACCTAAAGGTCCTACCTTGATTTGACTTTCCAAATCTGTTGATAAGATATAAGAGTGGAATTAGGCCATTTGGCCCATCGAGTCTGCTCCGCCATTCAATCCTGGCTGACCGCATCCTAGCTTTAACGCCACCATCCTGCCCCTACTCCATAACCCTTTAGCAATGCCTCCTCTGGTGCCATCGAATACCTCCGGTCCACCTCAGGATGTCCTCAACTAACAATTGTATTGAACTCCATTTGCCATTTCTCGGCCCATTTCCCCAGCTGATCAAGATCCTGCTGCAATTTTTGATAATCTTCCTCACTACAATGCCACCTATTTTAGTATCATCTGCAAACTTACTGATCATGCCTTATACATTCTCATCCAAATCGTTGATATAGATAACAAACAGCAATGGGCCCAGCACTGACCCCTGGGGCACACCACTGATCACAAGCCTCCAGTCCGACAAGCATCCTTCCACCATTACCCTCTGCTTCCTACCATCAAGCCAATTGTATATCCAATTTGTCAGTTCTCCCTGGATTCCATGTGATATAACCTTCCAGAGCAGCCTACCATGTGGAACTTTATCAAAGGCCTTACTGAAGTCCATATAGACTATGTCTACCGCCCTGCCCTCATCAACCTTCCCTGTCACTTTATCAAAGACATCTAACAAATTTGTACAGCATGATCTGCCATGCACAAAGCTGTGCTTACTACTCCTAATCAAACCCAGTCTTTCCAAATGCCTTTTTAAAAAAATCCCTCAGAATCTTCTCTACTAACTTACACAGCACGGATGTTAGGCTCACCAGTCTATAATTCCCAGGTTTTACTTTGCAACCCTTCTTAAATAAGGGCACAACGTTTGCTACATTCCAGTCTTCTGGTACCTCACCCGTAGCTAACGATGATGCAAATATCTCAGCCAGGGCTCCCACAATTTCTTCTCTAGCTTCACGCAGCATTCTTGGATATACCTGGTCAGAGCCAGGAGATTTATCTACCTTCATACATTTTTATACATCAATCACCTCCTCTACTGAATTGCGAACTGTCCCCAATATATCGCCGCTAACCTTCCCAGGTTCCGAAGTTTTCATATCTTACTCCACAGTAAACACAGAGGAGAAATAGTCATCGAGAACTTTGCCCATCTCCTGCGGTTCCACTCGTGTGTCCACTTTGGTCATTGAAGGGGTCCTATTCTCTCTCTAGTTATTCTTTGTCCTTTAATATACTTAAAGAATCCCTTTGGATTCACCTCAATCCCCTCAGCCAAAGCTACCTAATGCCCCCTTTTTGCTCTCCTAATTTCCTTCTCGAGTATACTCCTGTATCCCTGTACATCTCCAATCAACCCTTACAAGCTCCTGTCTAATTCCATAAAAATTTGCCGTGCCCCAATTTAGAACTTGCACCTGCGGTCCAGTTTTGTCCCAATCCATAACTCTTTTAAAATTAATAAAACTATGGTCACTGGTCCCAAAGTGGTCTCCCACCATTACCTCAGTCACTTACCCTGCCCTATTTCCCAAGAATAGGTCAGGTTTTGCCCTTTCCCCGAGAAGGGCCCTCCACATACTGCCCGAGGAAACTTTCCTGAACACACTTAACAAATTCCACCTCATCTGAGCCTTTAACACTAAGGCAGTCCCTTAAGGCCGTCTATGTAAGAAAAATTAAAATCCCCTACAATGACAACCCTATTACTCCTGCAAGTCTCCCCAATCACCCTGCATATTTGTTCTTCTAATTCCTGTAATTGCTTAAAAGCTTTGAATGAAGAAACTTCAGAATTTGCCAAAATCCACATTTCTTTGCAATCAGCAAAACTGTTGAATTCGGAGGTGCACCCCTTCCCGGGTGTGCGCCACCCCTTACCCCCACCTGCCCCCCCCGTACACACGCCTCTCCTTCATTGGACGGCCCATTCACCGGAAAATGTGAACTGTACTTCAGCTGCCCAGTGGCTATGAGCTAGAGAGCACTGGAGGGCGATGATGTGGTCAGATGTTGGGGGATTGCACCATAACCAGAGTCAGAGAGGCTGCCCTCTGTGATAAGAAAACAGAAAATGCTGGAAATACTCAAGTTAGGCAGCAGAGAGAAACAAAGTTAACTTTTCAGGTCGGTGACCTTTCAGATGTAATCGGATGTGAGCAAGAGGTGGGGAGTGGAAGAAGGACACCGGAAGGTCTGTGATCGGGTGGAAGGCAGCAGAGTGTCATTCCTGATCTAGGCATGTCCTTTATTTCCCCATCACCATTCACCAGACCACCTGTCATTCAGTCCCTCTGATCTTCCACCCAATCTTCCTTTGGCCTCATCTAACTCAGACCTTGTTCAAATCCTACATCGAGCTTTTTCCTGTTCTGATGGAAGGCCATCAACCCGAACCATTTACTCTATTTCTCTCGCCACACCTGTGCATTTCCAGAACTTTGTTTTTATTGCAGGTTTCTAATATTTACAGTATTGTGCTTTTCAATTGTCATTTGTGATGTTGATTAGGGGGATTTCCGTAATAGGGAGATCACAGCTGGGTTCACAGTGGCCACTGGACGGGCCTGGCCCAGGTTCAGCAGTATCTCTCTCATGAGGCCACCAAGATGCTTAGTGTGGGAATTGTGCGGTACTACATTAGGAGTGCTCTTTTGTATTTATGCAGCTATGGTACATCGGAATAGAAGTAGGTAATTCGGCCTTGGGTTTGTTAGAATTACTTCAAATCCCAACAGTGCAGCAGGCCATTCGGCCCATCAAGTCTGCACCAACCCTTAGAAAGAGCACTCTACCCATGTCCACCCCGCCCTATCCCCGTAACCCAAACTGCACATCCCTGGACACTAATGGGCAACTTATCATGGCCAATCCACCCAGAATGCACATCTTTGGACAGTGGGAGGAAACAGGAGCACCCGGAGGAATCCCATGCAGACACAGAGGAGGACATACAAACACCACACAGTCACCCAAAGCCAGTGCCGGCTGGCTATTCCATCATAGGACCATCAAAATCTAAGCTCCAATCTGTTCACACCCAATGTTCACTTTCACATCCCAACAGGAATCGCCGGATAACGGTCACAATCAGGAACCTTTCACCCACGGCTAATTGTTGTCCTGATGGACAACTGACTCAGAACAGACTGAGGGTCCAGCCTGGGATCTTCCAGGTCGGAATGGTGCAACTCCATGCTCCTTACTGTACTACCAACAGGACAGAAAATGGAATATTGCCGGAAACAGGGCCATTAACTGGTCTGTACTGGTGGCTATGCTTGACACAAACCTCCTACCATCCCTCTTCATACCACCCAATTCACATACTTTTCTATTACTTTCATGCTTGTATATTTATCTAGTTGCCCCATGAATGCATTGGTGCTATCAGCCTTAGATAGAGGTATTCAAAATCACGAGGGGCCTGGACAGTGTAGATAAGGAGAAGCTGTTTCCCATTGGTGGAGGGATTGTGAACCGGAGGCACAAATTTAAGTCAATTGGCAGAAGTAGTAATGGAAAACCTTTTCATGCAGCAAGTGGTTAGGATCTGCGGCGCACTGTCTGAGAACGTGATGGAGACAGGTACAATCAACGTGATGGAGACGGGTACAATCAACGTGATGGAGACAGGTACAATCAACGTGATGGAGACAGGTACAATCAACGTGATGGAGACAGGTACAATCAACGTGATGGAGACAGGTACAATCAACGTGATGGAGACAGGTACAATCAACGTGATGGAGACAGGTACAATCAACGTGATGGAGACAGGTACAATCAACGTGATGGAGACAGGTACAATCAACGTGATGGAGACGGGTACAATCAACGTGATGGAGACGGGTACAATCAACGTGATGGAGACGGGTACAATCAACGTGATGGAGACAGGTACAATCAACGTGATGGAGACAGGTACAATCAACGTGATGGAGACAGGTACAATCAACGTGATGGAGACAGGTACAATCAACGTGATGGAGACAGGTTCAATCGAGGCATTCAAGAGAGAGTCGGACAATAATCTGAAAAGGAAGAATGTGCAGGGCAGTGGGGAGAAGACAATGGGGGTGACACTAGGTGAATTGCTCCTTCATACAGCCAGCACAGACACGGTGGGCCAAACAGCCTCCTCCTGTGATATATGCATTCTAACCATTCTGTGTGGTAGCGGGTCTCATAGTCCAACCCTATTGGATTTATTAATCGCCCAGGTGGCGATGCACCAATCCGAAAACTCCTGCTCAGACTCTGTGCACAAGTTGGCCCTTTTAAATTACCACACGTGTGCAACCGCACAATTCAAAGGGGCCACACACCTCAAAATAAAAACGAGAGTGTATGCACGGTGCTAATGCTCACGAGCTTCCAGTGGAAACATCTTCTAAATGTCTAGCCTATCAAATCCTCTTTAAAATAAATTACTAAGTAACAAAAGATCAGATTTCAACATTCACCCAAACATTTCAATGTTTTGCTCAGTTTCTGCCTCCCCTTCCTGCGTAAAGGTCTCACTAAAACAAAATCAGAATAGCACAGATGTTGGAAATCTGAAATAAAGACAGGAAGCGCTGGAAATACTCAGCAGGTCAGGCAAAATCTGTGGAGAGAGGAACAAAGTTAACGTTTCAGGTCTGTGCTTGCTCACGTCTGTAACGTTTTCTAGTTCTGATGCAAGATCATCAATCTGAAACATTAAATCTGGTTTCTCTCTGGTGAGTATTTACAGCATGTTGTTTTAATTATAAAAGGCTTTCACCCTTTGCTAGGTTATAGCTCCCCAAACACTTTATTAATTTTGTTTTATTCATTCATTCGGTGGTGGAGGGAGTGAATGTTTGTGGAGGGCAGAGCAATCAAGCGGACTGCTAAATCCTGGATGGTGTTGAGCTTCTTGAGTGTTGTTGGAGCTGTACTCATCCAGGAAAGTGGAGACTTTCCATTACACTCTTGACTTGTGCTTTGTAGATGGTGGACAGGCTTTAGAGGGTCAGGTGAGTTACTTGCCATAGGATTCCTAGCCTTTGACCTGCTCTGGTAGCCACATTATTAATGTGGCTAGTCCAGTTCAGTTTCTGAGCAATGTTAACTCCCAACATGTTGATAGTGGGCCATTCAGCGCTGGTAATGTCATTGAATGTCATGGGGCGATGGTTACTTGTCTCTTGCTGGAGATGGCCATTGCCTGGCACGTGTGTGGTGCAAATGTGATTTGCCACTTGTCAGCTCAAGCCTGGATATCATAGAATCAAAGAATTTACAATGCAGAAGGAGGCCATTCAGCCATTAGAGCCTGCACCGGCCCTTACAAAGAACACCCTACTCAAGCCCACATCACTACCCTATCCCCGTAACCCCCACTTAACCTTTTTGCACACCAAGGGCAATTTAGCATGGCCAATCCACCTAACCCGCACATCTTTGGACTGTGGGAGGAAACCCACGCAGACACGGGGAGAACGTGCAGACTCCGCACAGACAGTGACCCAAGCCGGGAATCAACCTGGGGCCCTGGAGCGGTGAAACAACTGTGCTACCCACTGTGCTACCGTGCTGCCCAGGTCTTGCTGCATTTGGACATGGACTGCTTCAGTATGAGTCGTCGGGAATGTACTAAACATTACACAATCATCAGTGAACATCCCCACTTCTGACCTTATGATGGAAGGGAGTTAATTGATGAAGCAGCTGAAGATGGTTGGGCCGAGGACATGCGAGCTGAGAAACCAACGGTCATCATGTTACCATTTTGAAGAGTAAAGGAATTCTCCTCAGTGTGCTGGACAATATTGGTGTCTCAATGAACCATCACCGAAACAGATTATCTGTTTATCACCACATTGCTGGTCGTGATGTCCTGCAGAGTGCTTCAATTCCCAAAGGTGGTACGCAATGACATTGAGCTGATGCTATCTGTTGTGGATCCCTGCTCCCTTTGCCCCACCATTGACAGCCATGCCTTAAGCCACTTAGTTTCAACAGTGGGATTCCTTCTCTCAACCTCACCAACCTGTCCTTAAGATGCTGCATGAAACCTACCTCTCCCACCTGTGGTTTTCCTTTGATTTGGAGTCAATTTAGGCATTATACTCCTGTGGCGTGCCTTGGGACATTAAAGACGCTATATAAATGCAAGATGTTAAGTGCAGCAAAGTGCTGCGATCCGAAATATACAGCCCTTCCAAAGGATAGTATTTGTAACACTGGCACGGGATGAATGATCTAATGGCTCACAACCATTTCTCAGGTAACCAATGTACTCTGAGGAAATGCTAGTTTTCAGAGTCTTCCCTGGAGAAGGCTCAACAGAATTTTCAGCGTCTACAGTAAACACAGAGAAACGGAAGAAAGGCTGATACAGCATATACAACACAGAAGGAAGCCCTTCGGCTTAACAAGACCATGCTGCTGTGTATGCTCCACTTGCGTCACGTCCCA
This sequence comes from Scyliorhinus torazame, assembly GCF_047496885.1. NCBI lineage: Eukaryota > Metazoa > Chordata > Chondrichthyes > Carcharhiniformes > Scyliorhinidae > Scyliorhinus > Scyliorhinus torazame. The sequence goes on from NC_092708.1 coordinate 388,451,364, forward strand.
TCTTTTCTCATCTATCAACCTAACCGTCTATTCCCGTCTCTCTCAAATGCTTCCCGTTAACCATTCCATTTAAAAAGCACCATTCACCTCCACTTGACAACTAATTTGCACACAGGAAGTTCCCACAAACATCAATGTGATAACAACCAGATAATCTACTTTAGTGATGTTGGTTCAGGAATAAATACTGGACGAAAAAGTGCCCCGGGATCATTAACATTCACCCGAGATGCGGCAACACGGTTTCACATCTCATTGGAAAGACTGCACTTCCAGCAGAGCTGCGCTGGAGTGTGAGGTAGGGAACAAATCCTCAGTCTTCAAAAAGCAAAGGAAAACCTGGAGATTTCGCAGTCTCAGCGGAGCACCGCTCAGATGTCTATCTGAAAGGAGAGCCTGTTTCAACACTTGCAAAATTTCCTCACGTCTTTAACCTTAGCAGAGGTCGGCTGCTTAGTGTCTGCATGCACCAGTCCAGCTCTCTCTGGTGATGTGACTGACAGGGAAGCCTGCTTGCAATGCCTGAGCGAATGAATACACTTTAATAGGATCGGCACCCCTGGGACACTGAACCACAGCCATCGGAGGCCAGAAAAATCTAAGTGCTGTCTGGTGCACAGAGCTTACAGCCCAGTATTGAGACATGCACGGTGTCATGGAAATGCAAACATCCTGTGCAGGTTGATACCCATGGGGATTTTAGTAATTTTACTACATTATATTTCCAATTGTGCTTTATTCGTATTCAGGGAGTTCTTTCAACAGGAGAAAGATACTTGATTCTGGAGGAAGAATCATGAACCAAATCACCTGTATTCACTCGCCCCCCCCTCTCCGCTTGCCTGCCTTGCCCCCCTCTCCGCTTGCCTGCCTTGCCCCCCTCTTCCCTCGCCGCCCGCCCCCCTCTTCCCTCGCCGCCCGCCCCCCTCTTCCCTCGCCGCCCGCCCCCCCTCTTCCTTCGCCGCCCGCCTCCCTCCGCCCCTTCCCTCTGCCTGCCTGCCTCCCCGCCTCTTCCCTCTGCCTGCCTGCCTCCCCGCCTCTTCCCTCTATGCCTGCCTCTTCCTCTTCCCTCTCCACCTGCCTGCCTCCGCCCCTTCCCTCTCCGCCCGCCTGCTCCTCCTCTCCACCTGCCTCCACCCCATCCCTCTCCACCTGCCTGCCTCTTGCCTCTCCGCCTGCCTCCTCCTCTTCCCTCTCCTCCTGCTTGCCTCCCAGTCCTGCCTCTTTCCTCTCCGCCTATCTCCCCGCCGCCTCTTCCCTCTCCGCCTGCCTGCCTCTTCCCTCTCCGCCTGCCTGCCTCTTCCCTCTCCGCCTGCCTGCCTCTTCCCTCTCCGCCTGCCTGCCTCCCAGTCCTGCCTCTTTCTTCTCCGCCTATCTCCCCGCCTTCTCTTCCCTCTTCGCCTGCCTGCCTCTTCCCTCTCCGCCTGCCTGCCGCTTCCCTCTCTGCCTGCCTGCCTCCTCCTCTTCCCTCTCCGCCTGCCTGCCTCCTCTTCCCTCTCCGCCTGCCTCCTTCTCCGCCTCTTCGCTCCCTGCCTGCCTCTGCTCGCCACGAGCCTTTCTTCCACTCCTTCCACCTCCAGCTACTTTGTCTTTTCACCCTCTGCCTGACTATCTCCTGTTCTCTCTGCACCACTCTGCCACCACCCTGCTGCCTTTTCTTTCTTTCCTCTGCCTGACTCTCTCTCCCTAAAAGATCACAGAAAACATAAAATAATAATTTTGGTAACAGCCTCCGATTTCTCATTCCGACAACTAATTAAGCAAACTTCAAATACAACTCATTAGTCGGATTTTGCTCCACAACCAACTTGCACATTTGACCAGAAGGACAGGTTGGATTGTCTAACTTTGTCTTTATTTTGCTTACAGATTAAAGATTGATTTAACGGAGGTGTTTATGATAATTAAAGGAATAGAGTGAAAAATGTCAAAACTGCAATTGATAGATTTGTTAGGTAAGAACATAAGGGAATATAGAACCAAGGTGGGCAAATGGAGTTAGCCACAATCTCACGGAATGATAGAATGGGTTCAAGGGGGTGAATGGCCAGTGTAACTGATGTGTATTACATACGTGGTCTATATTGGAAGGTTACTGATGTACCTGTGATAGAGTCAGTTCCAATGGTATGGTTCGCCATTGTTGCATCAACTATTTTCAAAACAAATTAGTTGGAAAAATTAATGTATAATTTCAGAAATCACAGTGCTGCTACAGAGGAGGAGGAGCTATGCTCTCTCATGAATGGTTAGGCTCTCAAACTTTTCACACCTACCAACACACTTTTTGAAGGTAGTTACTCATTCTGGGCATAACCCCACACATGATGTCAGTCAGTCGGTACCTTACTCAAGTGACTATTCTTCACTTGGGTATGCTATTTAACCGCAGGGGCCTCAGAGCCAAGACTCATTCTACCATCCTCTTGGTGTTTTATACTTTTCGGCAGGGCACAGTGGGTAAGGTCCAGTGGTTTCCCTTCACTCCTACCTTGCTCAAAGGCACATGGGCCAGTGGCAATGCCCAACTCTTAGTCTGACTGAGATTAATGAACTCTATACAGTCTGGGGTATTCACCAGCCGGGATCTCAGCTGAGGGGGGTTAGAATGGGCACAGTTGGATTCAGCACCCAATCTGCTTGAGAATATGGGGTGATTGATGCCTGCATGTTTGTACGTCAGTGAGAAATCAATCCTCTCTGAAGGATAGTTAGTTTTGTAATGCAAGGAATGCAACAGCCAAGTGAAATAATGAATGGCCAGGTCATTGACGTTTTTTCCGATGTTGTTGGTTAAGGGATAGATCTTGGCCAGAATCCCAGGAAGAATATCTTGCCACTTCTTCAAAACAGAGCCATGAAATTTTTATATTCACCTTAGAGGGCAAACGGGGGCCGTCTCATCTGAAAGCTGGCACCCCAAACGGTGTAGCACTTCATCAGCACTGCACAGTAATGTCAGCCTAGATCTCACACTCAGACTGGAAGAGAATCCCAAAGCTTCTGGTTCAGAGACGGCCTACTACAGACTGAGCCATTGCAGAGGAGCGCAGAGGACAACACTGTCAAAAGAACATAAGAACGCTGGGTTTTGAATTGCTGGAGAGGAAACTGAAGGACGTCATGGGCTCCAAGTCATCAGAAGATGCTACGACTATCTGTCCTTTATGGCTCATTACCAATCATTTATTCACAGTCATTTTCTTTCCTGGTGTTAAAGTTCCAGTTTAAAGAACTGGCTGGGTGGGAAAGGACAAGTCGTACTGAAGAGGGAAATGTATTCAAATACCGGCTTTTGTTTTAAACCGATGTTTCATCCGCTCTCTCTCAAATGGGCGTTAAAGCTGCCACTACACTAACTGGAAAGAGGAGCAGGTGGTCGCCCCGATATCCTGTCACAACACTATCCTGGAATCCACGTCACACAAAAGTGATCTCACCCCAGGATTTGAACATATACATCTGGACTGACACCAGAGGTTAAGGGAGGGCTGCATTGTCAGGGGTGCCATCTTTTAGATGACACATTAAATCAAAGTTCAGGCAGATGCAAAACATTTTGTGGTAGCATTTGAAGAAAAACAGGAAATTCCAGAGCCTTGGCTAATATTCCAGGGTCTTCCAACCAACCTCAATATCACCAAAATAGACTAACTGCTCTTTTATTCCACCATGCTTTCCTACATAGCAACAGGAACGACACTCCAAACATATGCAAGGGGTTTGAGGCTTTGCAGCAGCAAAAAACAAACTAGATGACGGGCCGTTGATTTTTGTTTTCTGTCCAGCAGTTCCCATGCTATGCTTCAGAGATTAGGAAAAGATTGCATGTGTAAGAATGCATGTCTCTGTAAATGGTCTGATAGGTGCCACTATGTTGAGGAATCTAGGGTTGTTCTACTTGGAGCAAAAGAGATGGAGGCAGAAGTTTAATGGAGGTGTATGAGATTAGGACGGGGTCCCATTGCAAGAACTAATGGATAAATACTTATTTTTTGTGCAAGAGATGCAGAGTGGGGGGTGAAGGGAATGTGAGGAAGAACTTTGTACAGTCAGTGATAATGGCCTCGAGCTCACTGCCTATGATGGTGGTGGAAGCAGAGATGATCAGGGTTTCAACAGGAAATTGGATGGACACCTGAAATTGCAGTGTTGTGTGGGTAGTGCAAGGGAATCGGACCGTTTCCGTTGATCTGCAGAGAACCAGCATGGACTTGATGGCCCAAATGGCCTCCTTCTGTGTGGTAATGACTCCAGAACTTCTTTGTGCATTAGCTGTGAATCAGCGGGTGGCACTCTTACCTCCAGGTAGGGAAGGCCATGGAATTGAAACTAGCTCTCCAGTGCTGTACTATGAAAGTCGGCCGGTGGGGGTCAGTGGGGCTGATATGGAGTAGACATTTTGACACCCCAGGTGCCTCTCAGGTGAATAGTAAAATCAAATCATGCCACCAGATCTTTGAAGAGCAGAGGGCGTTCTGGCCAATATTCATCCCTGGACCAACATCACAAACAGATCAACTGGTCGTCATCACATTGCTGTTTTGGGGATCTTAGAAGGGGTCACTACAAAATCGTTCACACTTCAAAAGTATGTTTAATTGGCTGTAAAATGTTTGGACATCCTGAGGTTGCTATATAAATGCAAGTCTTCTCCATTAGTAAGTACCCCAGTGTTTGTATTTCAGCTGTCGATCCCTTGCTACTCTGAAAGGAAGGATATTGCTTTCTCTGTCCTTCCAGTCATTTCACCAGCAAGAGGCTCAAAACAGTAAGACCGCTGGTTTTCAAAGTGGCCGTAAACATAAATAAGAAAGCTCAATTTTGCAGCCTCCGGATCAGACCGTTATTCGGACCGTTGAGACTCTCTCAGACTACAAAAGATGTTCGAGGTAGACAGTGGGAGAGACACAGAAACACCTTTTATAAAACCAGTGCTAGCGCTGGGCTCCCTGCCAGCATTTCAAAAAGAATTGCACCATTTCTGTTTGAAGGCGTTGCCATCGACAGCAGTGATGGCTGGCCTGCGACAGTCTGTTAACAGTATACTTGAAGGGCCAAAGTTATAACTCACGCAACCTATTAGGAGTTTGTGTTTGGAAAACAAATCTCATTTCTTCAAGGTACAACATTGAAGCACCGTACTGCAGGTACATGTTCAAACTGAAGTTTGTTACTGCCAGTGCCTGTAACGTACAGGACAATAATATTTGTGATTACACAGCACAATAGATTGTTAACATATGTTAATTTAGGTTTAGTGTCTCAAGTAAAAAAGGAGTTTTTTTTCAGACGTCTTTGAAAATGTGCAGTTATATCGGAACAGAAGACTTCGGAGCACAAGTGACTGAATATTCTGTGAATTAAAGTGAAATATAAAAGATGCAGCAATGTGCAGCTTAAGGAACAAGCAGGTGGCCATCAGCAGTATTTCTGAATGGTCAGCCGTAACGTGATTCTAATAAGGAGGAAGTTACAGCACAGCTTTAAACGTTAAGGATGCAACGGTTTCTAAACAAGACCATACTTACACCATGAAATTCCATCCAGCCTCAGCTCTCAGAACTCTTCAGCAAATCCATGCATACAGATACAATTAATATGTTAACAGCACTCCCGAGCAATTTATTCAACCCTAGCATGTTTAATTAATTCCCCATTTGCAATTTCACAGGGAGGTGGGAGCGGCGGGTAACTAGAAGGGTCAATGAAAGGACTGGAGTCACATGTAGGCTAGGCTGTCGGGTTTCCTCACCCGAAGAGTATTAGTGAACAATTAGGCAACTTTTGCAAACCCATCAGTGCCATAACTACTCGACCCTCAGTAAGGTGCTGGCCAGTTCCAATCTGTAGGCTGAAGGTCTCGGTTATCCCCTTTCTTTTCTAATCTATTTCTAAAAATAGATACACAAACCAAGACAGGTTATTGATTTTTTAAAATAAATTGAGGGTGTCCAATTTTTTTTTCAAATTAAGGGGCAATGTAGCGTGGCCAATCCACCTAACCTGTGGGTTGTGGGGGTGAAACCCACGCGAACATGGGGAGGACAGATTATTGTTAACTGCAGGTTGTATCTTACACTCGGACACACACACCTCCGCTGAAGGTGATTCCCCTATGCAGTCATGTGTACTCAGCCGCCCCCATCTGGTAAGAAAGCAGAATAGCAGCAACAAAACTACCTTCTCAATGAACACTTTCAAAAACTCACCTTCCACTCTTCCCACACAAACCCAGCAGCTTTTAGAAGATCATGCACACCAATCAAGTAAGATTCACTGACTCAAACCATGTGCCTCAGCAGCACCTACTACAGCAACCCTCAGATACTGTTCATTTCTCTTTTGTTTGTTCCTGGGGTTAGAGCATCACTGGCAAAGTCAGCATTTATTTCCCATCCCTAATTAGATCATAGAATTTACAGTGCAGAAGGAGGCCATTCGGCCCATCGAGTCTGCACTGCCCTTGGAAAGAGCACCCCACCTAAACCCACACCTCCACCCCATCCCCTTAACCCAGGAACCCCACCTAATCTTTTTGGACACTAAGGGCAATTTAGCATGGCCAATCCTCCTAAGCTGCACATCTTTAGACTGTGGGAGGAAACAGGAGCACCCGGAGGAAACCCACACAATCATTACATGATTGACGGGGTGAAAGTGCAAATTCCACAGAGACAATCACCCGAGGCTGGAATTGAACCAGAGACTCTGGAGCTGCGAGGCAGCACTGCTAACCATTGTGCCACCATTCCACCCTAACCTTAATTGTCCTCACAAAAGTGGTGACATGGGGCGTCTTCATGAACTGCTGCAGTCCATGTAACTGTGGGTCACCCAGTGCAGCGAGGGAATGGATGGTGTGTGACTTGGAGGGAAACCTGCATGGGTGGTATCCCAATGCTCCTGCTACCCTTGTCCTTCTAAGTAAGAGAGGTCATAGGTTTGGAAGGCACTGTCAAAAGACATTTTACGAGGTGCTGCAATGCATCTTGTCGATGGTACACACTGCAGCCAGTGTTTGCCCATGGTGGAGGGAGTGAATGGTTAAGGTAGTTATATTCCAGAAAGCCAGTTGATGAAGGATGCTGGAGATCAACTTCATTCAGTCCCATATTTATTTGCAGAATGCAATAATACAAGCATGTACTTTTGAATGCAACCACATATGAACACCCATTCTGCCTCTTGAGCCTGCTGCACCATTCGATATGACCATGGCTGTGATTGTGACCTCAACCCTACTTTCCTGTCTATCCACAGTACCCTTCAACTTGTTAATCAAGACTCTATCTCAGCCTTGAAAATATTCACTGACTCTGCCTCTACTGCTCTCTGGGGAAGAGAATTCCACAGACTTACAACCCCAAGAGAAAATAATTTTCCTCTTCTCTGCCTTAAACGAGAAATCCTTTATTTTTAAACCATGTCCCCTAGCGCTAGTCTCTCCCATAAGGGGAAACAGCCACATCACCAAGTCTTTCATTATACTCTGAAAACCAATAAATCTAAACAAATGGATAAATTAACAAATTAACTCACAACATAGGGGCATTGTAACAAAAGTCAAAAATTTTAAAGACTTACCAATTCAACTTGCAATGTTCTTTCAGGGGCTAACGATGCACTCGAGCACCGACAGTGCGCCCACAGGTCGCAGGAGGCTTCAACAGTACCACTGGGCATCGCTTGCTCCCTCTCCAGGAACACCCAGGTGCAAACTTAGCCATGGAGGGGCAGACAGCGAAGCCAGATGACCCCCTCAACTGCCCGTTGCCTGGGCCCATGAATAGCCTCCTTGGTCAGGCTATTTACAACAGTGGATGAAAGCTGACTAACGTGCAAGTTGCCACGTCGTCATTCAGCCTGCTTCTCCACCATCCAGCACATCCCACATGATGGTTACCACAGCAACCTATGTCCTCTCTTTCCCACCAGCCACCTGAACCCATGCTGGTGAAGGTGTGGATTCCGGACAATGCCGCTATTCCTGACGGGGGAAATCTCCATTGCGCGGCAACCATGTTCCAGACATTGATCAGCTCCTGGTAAAAGACAGGCAACTCCTGCGAGGAGGCATGGAGACCTCCCAGGTCTATAAACAGGAGCTGGTCATAAGTGAGGCCTTCCACCAAGGCACCAAGTGTTTCATTTTTCCCAGTCGGGGAATTGAACCTTTCTCCCACGTGACAGGCTGGGAGACGAACCAGTATACTATCATTATACTAATCGGGAGCTGCTTACAAAGCACATCTTCAGTCAGTAATATTATCGACAATCACTTCTCCCAGTCAGGGAACCCTGGACTCCTGCAGTCAGGCGAGGATACTAACCACGATATTAACGAAGAGCTATGTGCTCCAGTGGAATTTTAATTAATACCCTCCACCTGCATATAATCTAGCACGGCTACACGATCAAGCAGATTCATTGTCTTGGATGGTCTTGAGCTTTGTGGGTATTGTTTGTGCTACACTCGTCCAGGCAATTCGAGAGGCTTTCATCATGCTCCTGACTTGTGCCTTACAGATGGTAGACGGCTTCAGGGAGTCAGGTGAATTCGTCACTGCAGAACACCCAGCCTCTAACCTGCTCTTACAGCCACAGTATTTATCAATGGTAACCCCAGGGTGTTGATAGCGGAGGATTCAGCAATGGCATGGGGCTGGTTTAGCACAGGGCTAAATCGCTGGCTTTGAAAGGAGACCAAGGCAGGCCAGCAACACGGTTCAATTCCCGTACCAGCCTCCCCGAACAGGCGCCGGAATGTGGCGACTAGGGGCTTTTCACAGTAACTTCATTTGAAGCCTACTTGTGACAATAAGCGATTTTCATTTCATTTCATTGCCGTCGAACATTAAGGGAACATGGTTACATTCTCTTGTGTCAGAGTTTTTACAGTATGGAAAGAGGCCCTTCGGTCCATTGCGTCTGTGCTGACCAACAGCACCTATTTACTCTAATCCCATTTTCCAACACTGCTCCGTAGCCTTGTATGCTATGGCATTACAAGTGCTCACTTAAATACTTAATTGTTGAGGGTTCCCACCTCTACCACGCTTTCAGGCAGAGTTCCAGATTTCAACCACCCTCTGGGTGAAATTTGTTTCCCTCATCTCCTATAAACCTCTTGTATTAAATCTATGCCCCCTGGTTATTGATCCCTCTGCTAAGCAGAAAGGTTCCTTCCTATCCACCCTATGCCCCTAATAATGTTATACACCTCAATCAGGTCCCCCCTCAACCTTTTCTGCTCCAAGGAAACTAACTCCAGCCTATGGGAGGCACAGCGGCACAGTGGTTAGCACCAGGGACCCGGGTTCAAACCCAGCCTCAGGTGACTGTGTGGAGTTTGCACTTTCTCCCAGTGTCGGCATGGGTTTCCTCCGGGTGCTCCGGTTTTCTCCCTCAGTCCAAAGATGTGCAGATTAGGTGGATTGGCCATGTTAAATTGCCCCTTAGTGTCAAGGTGGGGTGACTGGGTTACGGGGATAGAGTGGATGTGTGGGCTTAAGTTGTGTGCTCTTCCCAAGCGCTGGTGCAGACTCAATGGGCCGAATGGCCTCCTTCTCCACTGTAGGGATTCTATGATATCACACTAACCATTAAACAAGGAAACGTCACCATTCCATATTGATACCAATACAAAACTATATCAGCTCTTTTTCACAGAAAAACAGTATCACCCCCTCGCAGGTTCCTCAACAGAAATGGGATAAGCCTGAGAATGTGTTATCATGTCCAGAACTTTGTCATAGAAATGATCTGTGCATCAATATGTTTGTTACTTGTTCCACATATCAGTGCCAGGAGTGTGCAGGCCCCTCCCACACGGCCCAATCTCACCGGAACCAAATCCTGGAATCCACATATTCCACTGGCACTCAAGGTGCAGTTGAACATCCTCGACTTCTAGTGTGTTTAACCTGTGGTGATGTGCCTGTTACACACAGCACTCACCACACCAGCAACAAGAGGAACAGCAATCTACAAAAGCCTTTCTTTAACACCGTCATCGGATGGTCCAGTTGGATCAATGTCGTGCACCAGGTCTCGCTGCGTTTCCTTGCTTCAAACCGGATTGCCTTCTGGACTTGTAGGTCCCTGAGCCCAGTGTTCCAGGACCCAGGTATCTTAGAAAAGATAGCCCTTCTTTCTGGCTGCAGAATAGGAAGGAAACAGCAACAGCAGCCTCCAGGCATTTGCAGCCACCAGCAGGAGCAAGCAGCAAACACAACAGCTGCAAAATGCTCTCACAACTAACAAAGCTGTGAATGTTACTGAACACTGTGCAATCACCAGCAAACATCCCCACTGCTGGCCTCATTTCCAGTAGCTGACAACCTCTTTAAGATTATTAACCATACATCCAAGCCCAGCAGGAACTTTGGCAACTAAAACTAATCAGAATTGGTTTGCGGAGCTAATGCACAAAGGAAGATCTGAAACCCAGCAGGGATGAAAAGCCAGTGCTAAATCACCTCGTCACCCAGGGTTTTCATTTTGCGTTTGGGATGAAAATATTTTGTGAGCAAATTAACGGAATGTCAATTTCCAGCACAAGGTGAGGGGTTTGTACACAAATACAATGACTTCAGTTTATAGTGCCTTTAACTTGGTAACCAGTATTAATGGAGCACATCAGACACAAAGCCAGACAAGGAGATATTTGGGCTGGTGAAAACGCTTTGCTAAATAGGTAGGTTTTAAGGAGCATCCTAAAATAAAAATGAGGGGTGGAAAGACAGAGAGAGGTTCATTGCTTCCGACAACACCGCATTCAAAATTTTTTATCCAATGCACCCTACTGCTGCATGGTGCCTCATTAGCCTGCATTACTCGTTTCAAGTGGTTTATGTCTGTTAACAGAAAAATAACAGGAAAGCTAGCAAGAGAACTGGGGGGGCTGCAGATTGGAACTTTTTTGAAAAACACAATGGGTTGTTACAATCAGGAAGGTGGCGGTGATTATATAATAACTTTGAAAAGGGAGTTAAAAGTTTGTTTGCCTAATTACTGCAGCAAGACAGTTCACTGCAAGGATTTGGGGAATCAAAGGTAGAAATGAGGGATGGTGGGATGGATTCAGGCAGGTGTTCATGTGATGGAATATGCAGCCCAAAATCTAGTACTTGATCACAGAGTATATTGCTAAGCTCACTAACACTAAGCAGTTCCCTATAGCTCTATTTCATACATTAAAGGAGTCTTAAAAACATTAACTTAACATCACATAGATAGCTCTGTAATTCACAAATTTCTTAAAATAAAAGGAAAAACTTTAACTTATGTCTTACACCCCACTATAAATATTCCAACCAAGCAACCCCAAAGCACTTCAAATGCCACTTAAAGTTAACAAATCAGATTTACTTGTGACCCCGAGGATAGACCTTTGAAGAGAGACCCTTAAACCTCTGCCTTGTCAGATCCTTCTACTCAACCTAACAGCATTTGGCAAAACTGCACACTACAGACCGAGCTCCTCCAATTAATTATATCATCTGTATCCCACCAAGATGTCTCATGACCTGCTTAGCTTGGACTAAATACAATCCCTCAAATTATCTATACTCCAGGGAACCATCCAAAATATAAACTCTATTCCATTAGCCCTTTATCTGTAATCAAGTAAGTGGTTGGAATTAATGATTAACTCACTCTTACAGCACCTCAATGATATCTTTAGCAGATGCAGTCTGGGTACCTTAACTTAGATCTTTAATAATATTACTGCAACAAATATATACCTTAACCCAGGCTTTTCTTTTTATAAATTGAGTACACCCAGTTCCGGGTGCGGCTATGCAGAGCTAGGTCGCACATTCGGCAGCTCCTGCTTGGAACGGACTTTTGGGCTCTTTTACAGGGCCCCCACGGCATTTGTTTGACATTTCCCGGTGTGTGAAGAAGGCGGCAATATTCCCCCGACAGTGTCCCCCAGGAAGGGTATGTCTCTTGGTTGCCAGACACACGCAGAAACAGTGAAAGATTTGGCTGCAACTACAGGATAAACAGGGCCTCTTCCAGCATGCAGGCGGGGGAAGGGCAAGCTTAAAGCTGCAAGCTGACCTGAGGGCCTGTATCAAAGGTGAATTCTAGCAGCAGAGGGAACAACTGTGAAAAGACCTCATCAAGGCCACTGAAGGGACTTCCGGTTGCGGTGATGCCTAGCTAGCCGCACGCTTCGGCGGCTCCAGCTCCGACGGACCTTCGGGCTCTTTTAAGAGCCCCAACGGGGAATTTTTCGACGACGCAACCCGGTGTGGGGCGTGTGAGAAGGGAGTCCCCCCCAAACGAAGGAGGAAAAAACCGGCGGCGGCGGCTGCAGCGCGAGGAATCGTCGACCAAAGGGTCAGAAAGAGAGAAGTACAAGATGGCGGCGGAGAAAGCGCAGGCGACATGGGGGCCTGAGCATGAAATTGTGAGACGGTGCGTGGAGCTGCTGAAGAGGGAGGTGCTGACCCCGTTGCTACAGGCAATTGAGGGGCTCAAGGAGACATTAAAGACCCAGGAGACAGAGCTCCGTGTGGTGGAGCAGAAGGTGACAGATATTGAGGACGAGATCCTGGGCCTGGCGGTTAAGACACAGACGCACGAGGCACTTCATAAAAAGTGTACTGAAAGGATCGAAGCCCTAGAAAATGGAGCGCGAAGGAAGAACCTTCGGATACTGGGTCTCCCTGAGGGTGTGGAAGGAGTGGACTGTGGAGCGTACGCAAGTACGATGCTGAGCTCACTGATGGGTGCTGAGGCCCCTACGGGCCCCTTGGAGGTGGAGTGGGCAAATCGGATTCCGGCGAGAAGACCAAAAGCGGGAGAACCACCCAGGGCGATAATCGTGCGATTTTACCGCCTTAAGGATAGAGAAGAGGTCCTGAGATGGGCTAAAAAGGTGCGGAGTAGCAGATGGGAGAATGCAGTGGTACGGGTATACCAGGATTGGAGTGCGGAGGTGGCGAGAAGGAGGGCGAGCTTCAACCGAGCCAAAGAGGTGTTGCATAAAAGGAAGGTGAAGTTCGGGATGCTGCAGCCGGCAAGACTATGGGTCACGTATCAGGAGAGACACCATTATTTCGAGACGGCGGAGGAAGCATGGACCTTCATCAAAGAAGAGAAATTGGATCGGAACTGAGGGACTGATGCTGCAGGAAATGTTATTGTTAATGTTACGGTGGAAGTTAATTGAGAAGTAAACAGGGAAGGGGGGAGACATTGGGGAAATGTGGGCGCCGGTGAGGGGGGAAAGACGGGACATAGTTGGAGAATGGGGAAGGGGAGGGGGAGGGGAAAGGGAGCTGCGCCATAAGAGGCGGGTCAGGTAAAGGGATGTTCCCGCACCAGAAAGAATAAGGCGGGAAGACAGGCGCAAGGCGGATGGGAGTTCCCCACATGGGGGGGGTCGAGGAGTGAGCAGGAGTAGCCGGGGTCAGTTGAAGTTAGCTGACTTACGGAAGTAATATGGGGGGAGCAATCAAGCTAGAAAGAGATCTAGCGGGGAGGGGAGGAGGGAGGGAGAAGGGGGGGGGGGACAACTGGGTTGCTGCTGCGGAAATCCAAAAGGAAATGGCTAAAGAGTGGGTGGGCGGGGATGGTGTGCGACGCTGGGGGAGCGAGCGGGAGCGCGGAGGCGGGATATGGGACTGGCCTAGAGAAGGTAATGGCTAGTCGACACGGGAGGGGGGCAGGTAGCCCCCTAGTGAGGCTGATCACGTGGAACGTGAGAGGCCTGAACGGACCGATAAAAAGGGCCCGAGTGCTCGCGCATTTGAAAGGACTAAGGGCAGACGTAGTTATGCTCCAAGAGACGCACCTAAAGGTGGCGGACCAAGTTAGGCTAAGGAAAGGATGGGTGGGACAGGTGTTCCACTCAGGACTGGACGCAAAGAATAGAGGGGTGGCCATTTTGGTGGGGAAACAGGTCGCATTTGAAGCAAAGAACATCGTAGCAGATAGCGGAGGTAGATATGTAATGGTGAGTGGCAGGCTGGAGGGAATGGAGGTCGTGTTGGTTAACGTGTATGCCCCAAACTGGGACGATGCGGGATTTATGAGACGGATGCTGGGGCGTATACCGGACCTGGAGGTAGGAAACTTGATTTTAGGAGGGGACTTTAATACGGTGCTGGACCCGGGGCTAGATAGATCCAGCTCAAGGACTGGAAGAAGGCCGGCAGCGGCCAAGGTACTTAAGGGGTTTATGGACCAAATGGGGGGAGTGGATCCATGGCGATTTCTTAGACCTAGGGCTAGGGAGTATTCCTTCTTCTCCCATGTCCATAAAGTGTACTCCCGGATAGATTTTTTTGTTTTGGGAAGGTCGTTGATCTCTAGGGTGGAAGAAGCTGAGTACTCAGCCATAGCGGTTTCGGATCATGCCCCACATTGGGTGGACCTGGAATTAGGAGAGGAAAGGGAGCAGAGAACACTCTGGCGATTAGATGTGGGACTGATGGCGGATGAGGGAGTGTGTGCAAGAGTGCGGGGGTGTATTGAGAGATACCTGGAGGTCAATGACGACGGCGAGGTCCCGGTGGGAGTGGTATGGGAAGCACTAAAAGCGGTGGTCAGAGGAGAGCTGATCTCCATTGGGGCCCACAAAAGGAAAACAGAGGCCAAGGAAAGGGAAAGATTACTGGGGGAGATTTTAAGGGTGGATAGGGAATTTGCAGAGACCCCGGAGGAGGAATTGTACAGGGAGAGGAGACGACTCCAGACGGAATTTGACCTTCTGACCACCAGAAAGGCGGAGGTACTGTGGAGGAAGGCACAGGGGAGGAGGTATGAATATGGGGAAAAGGCGAGCCGCCTGTTGGCTCATCAATTGCGAAAGAGGGCAGCAGCGAGGGAAATAGGAGGAATTAGAGACGAAAGGGGAGACACGGTGCAAAGGGCAGGAAAGATAAATGAGGTGTTCAAGACCTTCTATGAGGAACTGTATAGGTCTCAACCCCCAGAGGGAGAGGAGGGGATGCGGCAGTTCCTGGACCAATTGAGGTTCCCGAAAGTGGAGGAGCGGGGGGTGGTAGGCCTGGGGGCACCGATTGGGGTGGACGAGGTTATTAAGGGACTGGGAAGCATGCAAGCAGGGAAGGCCCCAGGACCAGACGGGTTCCCGGTGGAGTATTACAGAAAATATGTGGACTTGTTGGCCCCGTTGATGGTGAGGACGTTCAATGAGGCCAGGAAAGGGGGGACTCTACCCCCGACGATGTCGGAGGCGACGATATCGTTAATTTTGAAGAGGGATAAAGATCCGTTGCAGTGCGGGTCCTATAGACCCATTTCATTGTTGAACGTGGACGCCAAATTGTTGGCAAAGGTACTGGCATCGAGGATAGAGGACTGTGTCCCGGGGGTGGTGCACGAAGACCAGACAGGGTTCGTAAAAGGGAGACAACTGAATGTTAACGTGCGACGACTATTAGGGGTGATAATGATGCCCCCAGTGGAGGGGGAGGCAGAGATAGTGGCGGCAATGGACGCAGAGAAGGCATTTGATAGGGTGGAGTGGGAGTATTTATGGGAAGTGTTAAGGAGGTTTGGGTTTGGGAACGGGTTTATAAGCTGGGTTAGACTTCTTTATGGGGCTCCAACGGCAAGCGTAGTTACAGGTCGACATAGATCGGAGTATTTCCGACTATATAGGGGAACAAGACAGGGATGCCCGCTGTCTCCATTGTTGTTCGCGTTGGCAATTGAACCTCTGGCCATGGCGTTGAGAGACTCCAGGAAATGGAGAGGGGTGATTAGAGGGGGAGAAGAACACCGAGTCTCGTTATATGCGGATGACCTATTGTTATACGTGTCGGACCCAGCGGGGGGAATGATAGAGGTTATGCGAATTTTGAGGGGGTTCGGGGATTTCTCGGGGTATAGGCTAAACATGGGGAAGAGTGAATTATTTGTGATACATCCAGGGGACCAGAGTAGAGAGATAGAAGGCTTGCCTCTAAGGAAAGTGGAAAGAAACTTCCGATACCTGGGGATTCAGATCGCTAGGAGCTGGGGAACCTTGCACAGACTTAATCTGACACGGTTGGTAGAACAAATGGAGGAGGACTTCAAGAGGTGGGACATGCAGCCTCTATCGCTGGCCGGCAGGGTGCAAGCAATTAAGATGATGGTCCTCCCGAGGTTCTTATTTGTATTTCAATGTCTCCCTATCCTAATCACTAAGACCTTTTTTAATAAAATAGACAGGAGCATCACGAGCTTCGTGTGGGCAGGGAAAGTTCCGAGAGTAAGGAGGGGGTTCCTTCAGCGTAGTAGGGACAGAGGAGGATTGGCACTACCGAACTTGGGCGATTACTATTGGGCCGCCAATGTGGCAATGATACGTAAATGGATGATGGAGGGTGAGGGAGCGGCGTGGGAAAGACTGGAGAGAAAGTCCTGTAAAGGGACGAGTTTAGAGGCGCTGGTGACGGCGCCGCTACCGATCTCACCTAAAAAGTTTACCACGAACCCGGTGGTGGCGGCAACATTAAATATCTGGGGACAGTGGAGGCGACAGAGAGGGGTGCGGGGAGCCCTGGTGGGGTCCCCAATCAGGAACAACCATAGGTTCGCCCCAGGAAGAATGGATGGAGGATTTCAGAGCTGGTTCCAGTTGGGAATTAGGAGGGTGGGAGATTTATTTATAGATGGGACTTTTGCGAGCTTGGGAGCATTGGAGGAAAAGTATAAGTTGCCCCGGGGAAATTTCTTGAGATATATGCAGGTGAGGGCATTTACTAGACAACAGGTGAGGGAATTTCCATTGCTCCCGACACAGGGGATACAGGACAGGGTGCTTTCAGGGGTGTGGGTCGGAGAGGGCAAGGTGTCAGAGATTTACCGAGAGATGAGGGAAGAGGGGGAGGAGTCGGTGGGCGAACTAAAAGGAAAGTGGGAAGAAGAACTAGGGGAGGAGATAGAGGAGGGTATGTGGGCTGATGCCCTAAGCAGGGTAAATTCCTCTTCCTCATGCGCCAGGCTTAGCCTGATTCAATTTAAGGTGCTACATAGAGCACACATAACGGGAGCAAGATTGAGCAGGTTCTTTGGAGTGGAGGACAAATGTGGGAGGTGTGGCGGGAGCCCGGCAAACCACGCACATATGTTTTGGGCATGCCCGGCACTGGAAGGGTATTGGAAGGGAGTGACGGGAGTGATTTCGCGGGTGGTGAAGGCCCGGGTCAAACCAGGCTGGGGGTTAGCTCTATTTGGAGTTGCGGAAGAGCCGGGAGTGCAGGAGGCGAAAGAGGCCGACGTTGTGGCCTTTGCGTCCCTAGTAGCCCGGCGCAGGATCCTACTCATGTGGAAGGAGGCGAAACCCCCCGGACTGGAGGCCTGGGTAAATTATATGGCGGGGTTCATTAAACTGGAGCAGATAAAGTTTGCCCTGAGAGGATCGGCTCAAGGGTTCACCAGGCGGTGGCAGCCATTTCTCGACTACCTAGGGGAACGTTAGAGGGAAGACAGATGACCAGCAGCAGCAACCCAGGGGGAGGGGGGGGGGGAGGGGGGGTTTAGTTTAGGTCAAAGATAAAGGGGTTTTGTTACTTGTGTATTGTTTAAAATTTCTGTATTGTTATTGTTGCGTTTGCTTTGTAAGAGGGGAAAAATTGTTGTTTGGGAAAAAATTTTCAATAAAACATTTATAAAAAAAAAAAAAAAAAAAAAAAAAAAAAAAAATAAATTGAGTACACCCAATTAATTTTTTACAATTACGGGGCAATTTAGTGTGGCCTATCCACCTAGCCTGCACATCTTTAGGTTGTGGGGCCGAAACCTACGCAAACATGGGGAGAATGTACAAACTCCACATGGACAGTGACCCAGAGCCGGGATCGAACCTGGGACTTCGACGTTGTGAGGCAGCAATGCTATCCATTGCACCACCGTGCTGCCCTTTAACCCAGGCTTTTAATATTACTGCAACAGATATAAAATACAACATGTATAACCATTTCTTACATTCATCAAAGGAGAAAGGGAGATTGAAAGGAGCCGTTTAGAATCTCAGAATCTTTACAGTGCAGGAGGCCATTCAGCCCATCAAGTCTACACTGGCTCTCTGAAAGAGCATTCTACCTAGTCCCATTTCCCTGCCTTATGAAATTAAATGAAAATCGCTTATTGTCACAAGTAGGCTTCAAATGAAGTTACTGTGAAAAGCCCCTAGTCACCACATTCCGGCGCCTGTTCGGGAAGGCTGTTACGGGAATTGAACCGTGCTGCTGGCCTGCCTTGGTCTGCTTTCAAAGCCAGCGATTTAGCCCTGTGCTAAACAGCCCCTTATCCCTGTAACCTTGCATATCCTTTCTTTTCAGATAGCAATCTAATTTCCTTTTGATTACCTCGATCAAACTTGCCTCCACCAGCCTCTCAGGGCGTTTGTTCCAGACTCCATCCACCCTCAGGGCAGACGGGGGAAAAAAAAGATCACATTTATTCCTTTTGGCAATTATTTTGAATCTATGCTCTCTAGTTCTTGATGCGGTCTTTTGGGGCCAGTTTCGCACTAATTACCCTGTCCATACCCCCACTCAGGATCTTGAATACCTCGAACAAGTCTCCGCTCAGCCTTTTCTCCAAGGAAAATAGTTCCAACCTTTCCAATCTATCCCTATAGACACCAATCTTTATCCCTGGAATAATTCTTCTGAATGTCCTCTGTACCCTCTCCAATGTCTTCACATCCTTCCTCACGTTTGGTGCCCAGAATTGGACTCAGTACTCCAGATAATGTCTTATACAAGTTCCAAATGACCGGGCGGCACGGTGGCACAGTGGTTAGCACTGCTGCCTACGGCACTGAACACCCGGATTCGATCCCGGCCTCGGGTCACTGTCTGTGTGAAGTTTGAACATTCTCCCCGTGTCTGCATGGGTTTCGCCCCACAACCCAAAGATGTGCAGGTTAGGTGGATTGGCCACGCCAAAATTGCCCCTTAATTGAAAAAATTGGGTACTCTAAATTTATTTTTTAAAAGTTCAACATGGCCTCCTCGCTTTTGTACTCAATGTCCCAAAATTGGAGGGAATTCCACAACTTATTCACATTGTTAACAGACATGAGTCTACAGTAGATCAGCGGCATCAGTCGCTCTATTAAACCGTCTAAGTGCCTTACCTATACGGGAGTTGAAAGAGTCGGCTCAATCACAATTGACCATGTGCTGTATGATTCCGAATGGAATCAATTGGACTCACCTTTTTCTGCCTTTCACCCTGGTCCTGTGACTAGTGTCCTAGCCACTCCACAAAAAAAAAACAATCCACGTGTTCTCATCACCATCTTTAACGCCCAGAATTGGGGCCACAATAGGACAACTGGGGATGAGCAATAAATGCTGGCTGTGCCCGCAATTCGCTCAACCCATAAATAATGTTTTAAAAATATGGCTCATCAGAAGGTAAAGGCTAAGACAGTTAATAATAATCTTTATTATTAATAATAAGTATTTATCAGTGTCACAAGTACGCTTACATTAACACTGCAATGAAGTTACTGTGAAAATCTCCTAGTCGCCACACTCTGGCCCTGTTCAGGTATTAAATGGAAAGCCTGGCAAAGAGGAAGCTTTGTAGCTATCCTTCCATCTGGCAGATGCTGTGTTTAATAGCTGACCGTGAGCTCACAGAGCACCCTCAGACTGTTCCACTGGATGTCCCCAAGATGAGACAACAGCATCCTCAAAGCCCTTTCAATTGTAAATAAATACTTTGCAATGGGAATTCAAAAATAAGTCACATTTAAAACGTTTGGAGCAAATATTAGTCACGGAACTCTCGACTACCAACTCTCCAAAATCCCAGTGATCGCACCAGCACAGGGATTGGAGGGTACAGAATCATAGCAATCTCAGTTAAATAGAGCTGTTTAAAGAAAATACAGAAATCAAAGCATAGAAAATAAAGGCCATGAGATAATGGTACGCCTACATAAAACCTTAGTAAGAGCTCAACTGGAGCACCGTGTGAACCTCTCGGCTCCAAATGATAGGAAATACAGAGGCAAGCTTTGGAAAGAACTCAACCCATTCACTGGCTGCATCATCACTCTTCCAACCAGCCGATCATGTTCTCACCTTGATCAACTCTTTCAATTCCACCCACTTGTTCAAAATAAAAAGGTATTTTTATACTTATCCACGTGGATCTTAGCTATGCCTGTACTTTTATGGCATGTGGAACATTCCTCGTTCTAGTTCTTGCTCATGTTCCCTCCTTGAACTCTTTTTCAGGTATATTGATGATTGTATCAGTGCCACTTCCTGCTCTCAACCGCAACTGGAAAATGTCATCAACTTTGTTATAAACTTCCACCCTTCTCCGGCCTGTACAAGGCCTATGGCTAACATTTCCCTTCCCTCTCTTGACTTCTCAGCTGATTGCCACAAAAGATGACATTCAACCAATGTTCACTATAAGCCCAGTGACTCCCACAACCACCTTGGCTGCACTTCCTAATATAGGGGTGGCACAGTGGTTAGCACTGCTGCATCACAGCGCCAGGGACCCAGATTCAATTCCGGCCCTGGGCTCTCCCCATGTCGACATGGGCTTCCTCCGGGTGCTCCGGTTTCCTCCCACAATACAAAGTTGTGCCGGTTAAGTGGGTTGGCCATTGCCCCATAGAGTCCAAAGATGTGGTAAGGTGTGATTATGGGGACCGGACAGGGGAGTGAGCCGAGGTAGGGCACTTTTTCAGAGGCTTTTGCAGATGTGATGAGCTAAATGGCCTCCTTCTGCACTGCAGGAATTCTATGTTCCATCCCTCTTTCCGTAAGGATGCTATTTGATTATACCAGATTCTCAGTATGTTCCATCCCTCTTTCCGTAAGGATGCTATTTGATTATACCAGATTCTCAGTATGTTCCATCCCTCTTTCCGTAAGGATGCTATTTGATTATACCAGATTCTCAGTCTTATCTGTTTGGACAATCCACTTTCCCAAACTAACATCTCCGATTGGTCTCCCTTTTTCCTCACTGTGATTGACAGGGTCCCACAACTGCAACAACTCCCGTTTCCTGCATTCTGCTCTCACCCCTTCCCCTCCCTCCCAGAACCACAACATGGTTCCCCTTGTCCGTAACATTCCACCCCATCAGCCTCGGAATATGTAATGGATCATCCTCCACTATTGCCACCTCCAAACACTCTTCCTCCCCATTCAACATTCCAAAGGGACCAATCCCTCTGCGATACCTTGGTCTGCTCCTCAGTCACCCTGGTGGCCCCTTTCCATGCAAGTGCAGGACTGCCTGCCCTTTCAACTCCACACCTCTCACTGTCCCAGGCCCAAAACAATATCCAAGTGAATCAGCGATTTACTTGTGCTTTTTTCAATTCATTATATTCTAGTTGCTGCTAACAACATTCTCTCCCCTACAGTGGGGAGGTCAGGTACAGACTGAGTGACTGCTTTGCAGAACAGCTCTTCTCAGACTGCAAGATGAACTCGCGCTTCCAGTCACCTTCCATTTTCATTCTCCAACTCGATCCCACTCTGACCTTTCCGTCCTTGATCTGCCCGAGTGTTCGAAGGGAGCTCAACGCCAGCCCAAGGAACAGCACTTCATCTTTTAAGTGGACCCTTCACAGCCTGCTGAACTCCACACCGCATTCAGCTATTTTAGATGCTAACCTCTGCCCCCATTTAGTTTTGTTTCTTTGGGCTCGTTTCTCTCCTTTTCCTCTGGTGTCTGTCCTATTACCTCGATATTGTTTATTGGCAGCTGTTGAAGATCCTGCCATTTCCCGTTGACTGCACCCCTCGCCGCCGGGAAACCCACGCACCGTCGGAGGGACCCGAATATCCCACCGGCATAAACAGCTGGCAAATTCCACGCATTAACTCTTCCCCTCCCCACAAGTGCTGCCAGACCAGCTGAGTAGTCCCAGTTATTCCAGATTATTTTGCTTTTGCTCCGCTAGGATATTTGTTCAAGGAAATGCGAGAGACGGCTTGAAAACTTCAGTGAAAACAGTGCCGATAACAAGGCTAGATACTTCCAAATTTTGAAATGTTGGGACGGGGTAGGTTAGAGTTCCTAAACTGAGGGTTGTGACTCCCAGTGCGATTCCAGGGCGAGCAAGTGGGGTCACGAACTCCACGGCAGCAATGGCGAATGAGGAGCAGAGACTTGGAGCTCTGGGACTGTCTGCGAGCCCTCTTTCAATGTATTTTTTGCCAGTGGGCACGGCGAAATGAAAGGAGCTCAGAGGCCTCATCGCTGCCACCCAGTGTGTACAAAACAGTAGGATCCAAATCGTTTTCTGTGCTTGTACCTCTGCTGTTTGAACTCTTGCCCGCAATCTGGACTCCCAGCAACACTCTCTGCTCTCCCCCTCCCCCCAGCAAATCTTCCCATCGACCCAATGTACCCCCCTCCACTCACCCAGCCTCGCCTCACCTTCCACTCAGGTCAGACCAAGTGTAAAGCATTCAAATGGAGTCAAAGCTAGATAAGGTTTGGGAAGCACTGGAGTAGGTGGAATCAAGATTGCTTCTAGTGGAGGAATCTGAAATGAAGAGTCAAGATGCAAACTTCGGAATTAGGAGCGCGATTTGGCCATTCAGCCCCTTGACCCCATTTTCCTGTCTACCAACTATAACCTTGGCTGCCTTGACAATTAAGAGGCTTTCCAACTCAGCATTTCCCCACATTATACTCCATCTGCCAAACTTCTGCCGACTCACATGTATCTTCTTGTAGCTCCTGATGCCTACACATCTCCTTCCTATCTTGGTGGCAACATCAAACTTAGAAACCAGGCATTCAGTCCCTTTGTCCAAGTCATTGATAAAGATTGTAAATAATTGAGGCTCCAGCACGGATCCCTACGGCACTCCACTCGCTCCACCTTGCCAGCCCAAACTGACTCATTTATCTTTATATTGTTTCGTGTTAGTTAAATAATCCTCTACCCATCTAATATGTTATCCCCAAAATCATGAGCTCTTATTTTGTGTGGTAGCCTTTGATGCAGCATAATAACAAAAGCCTTTGGAAATCCAAGGACAGAGATCATCTCCCCTTTATCCACATTGGAAATATATTGACATACCTCCAATGTCGCTTAATTAAATGTAACTCCTCTATTCACCCGAGGAAGGAGCAGCGCTCCGAAAGCTAGTGACATCGAAACAAACCTGTTGGACTTTAACCTGGTGTTGTAAGACTTCGTACTGTGCTCACCCCAGTCCAACACCGGCATATCCACATCACCTCTGTTCAAGAAAGAATAGAGAGCAGGAAACTACAGGTCAATTAGCCTAACGTTAGTCAGGAGATTGTAAAGGGCACTTTGAAAATCTGTAATCCACATTGCTTGTTACTTCCTCAAAGAGCTCTAATAAATTAGGAAAACACAATATCCTTTCACAAAATCATGGTGACTTGGCCCAATTACAGATTTTCAAAGTGCCCTTTATAACCTCCTGACTTGGATGGACGGGGGGGGGGTTTCAGAGCTGGCATCGGGCAGGTATTAGAAGAATGGGGGACCTGTTCATCGATGGGACTTTTGCGAGCTTAGGGGCACTGGAGGAGAAGTTTGGGCTACCCCCAGGAAACGCTTTCAGGTACATGCAAGTGAGGGCGTTTGTGAGGTGGCAGGTGAGGGAATTCCCGCTGCTCCCGGCACAGGGGATTCAGGACAGGGTGATTTCGGGTGTATGGGTCGGAGAGGGCAAGGTGTCGCCGATATATCAGGAGGTGAAAGAAGAGGAGGAGGCTCTTGTAGAGGAGCTGAAGGGCAAATGGGAGGAGGAGTTGGGGGAGGAGATTGAAGAGGGTCTGTGGGCTGATGCCCTGAGTAGGGTTAA